>NC_090297.1:99862500-104862500 GCF_039906515.1 Pseudorca crassidens | reverse complement strand
TTGTAGTGGCTCTAAAGTCTCAACATGCATCAGAATCATCTCTCCAGGTGATTTGTTGAACCACAGATCCTGGATGCCACTCCCATAGTTTCTGATTTAGTAGCTTAGGGGCTGCACCTGAAAATTGCTCAGGTGATGCTACTATTGTTGGCCTAGCTTAAACTTTGAGAACTGTCTTTCTATACGATTGATTCCTAAAATTAGAGCTGTTGGGTAAAAGCATATGCAAATTTTTCACTTTAATGAATCCTGCACATTATCTTCCACAAAAATTGTATCAGTTTACTTCCCCACCTACAGTGCATGAGCATGCCCTTTCTCACACCCCTGGAAACACAGGCTATTGTAACTCTTTTACTTTTTTTGCTAATTGAATGGTAAAAAAAATGGAATCTTGGGAGATAAGATTGATGTTGTTTAAGGGTACAAACTTACAATGAGTAGCAAATAAGCCATAGTGATCAAATGCAAGTATAATGAATATAGACAACAATATTGTACTATAATTATGTAATGATAAATATAGCTACAAAGGCAATCATACTGCAATATATAAATGTATCAAAGGAACATGTTTTAAATTTACACAATGTTATGTCAAATATATTCAATTTAAAAAAATGGAATAGAATCTCATTATTGTTCTCTTTTACAGTATCCTGAATACCTTTTCATTATTTTTTACTGTAACTTCTAGTTTTTTATCTTATAAGCATAATGTTTATTGCCAAAAATTTAAAAGCTCTGAATAAGCAAAAAGAAAATAAAGTCATCCATGATTCCACCACACATAGATCACCCATAGTAACACTGGGTGTATGTTGTAACTTTTTTTTTCATTTAATAACATACTGTGATCATTTTTTCCATATCATGTCATTAACTGTTCTTCTCCAACGTCAGCCTAAATGGATGCATCATACCAATGGAATGTTTCTGAATGGGAACTGACACTTACAAAATGACTCTGGGAAGACTGATCTAGGAGCAAGATTTAGAATGGGAAAAGCCTGGAGGCAAGGAGAAGTTAGGAAATTATTGAAATAATACAGGAGAGTGGTGACAGTGCAAGTAGACGACAAGGAATGAATACAGGAAACATTAGGAAGAAAGAGTCAACAATCTTGTGAGCATCCGCGGTGGAGTGTGAGGAACAATTCAAAGCTAAGCCCAGCGGGCGTACCCTGGTTTCAGAATCATAAACTTGAGAGATGCCTTGAAAGGGACAGAGATCATCTTTCCTATCTTTGATCCATTAATTTATCTCAGTGTAAAGGTTTAGGGGATGGAAGTTAACTTTATAGAGGACGAAATTCATTTAGGAGTGCAGCAGTCTTGAAATCCCAGAGCCCAGTCTTCACGTCTCATTTCAATGTAGAGAATAATTATTTGAGAGACTATGGTGAGGTGGAAAGACCACATTCTTGAGTATTAAAAAGAGGGCATAGTGCTTCCCTGGTGGCGCAGTGGTTGAGAGTCCGCCTGCCGATGCAGGGGACACGGGTTCGTGCCCCGGTCCAGGAAGATCCCACATGCCGCAGAGCGGCTGGGCCCGTGAGCCATGGCCGCTGAGCCTGCGTGTCCGGAGCCTGTGCTCCGCAACGGGAGAGGCCACAACAGTGAGAGGCCCGCGTACCGCAAAAAAAAAAAAGAGGGCATTGTGCAGCCTCTTAACCTCCTTGAATTTTTTTGTCTATAAAATGAGAATGATAATATTTACTTCATTGAGTTGTTGTCAGAATTAAAAGAGAGGATATATGTGAAATGCTGGTCCACAGCTAGCAAATGTTTAAGAAGTGGTGGTTTCTTTCATCACTGTAAGAATAGCAATAATGTTAAGTAACAACATCCCTATAAATCACCCCACAACTTGGCTCCTAAATGAAGGAGTGTTCGTGGACAACCTAGGCAAGTCTGTTTGACAATGAAATGAAACTCATCAATGAAATGAAGTTAACTCTGAAACAGTCCCTTTTGTAAGTAGCCCTCTGCAGTGGCATGCAGAGTGGGCTGCGGCTTACCTCTTGAGCTGAAGCTCTGGGGATGTGCTGTGGGGTGGCTGGAGATATTCCATGTGTGCTGGATTCCTCCAGAGGTTGCCTGAGAACACTGCAGAGATGTGCACAACAGAAGCAATGAGGAGTTTAAATCAGTACTGACAGACTTGGTCCTTTTTCTTCTCTCCTTCCCCTTCTACCAGCTCACAAGGAACTCAGGCTCAATATTTAGCTCTAGCCTCCGGGTACGGGTGCCGATTGTAATAAGTCTGCAGGCAAATCAACCTCTCTCAGCTGTGATCTCCCTTCCTTAAAGTGGGGATGTTACTTCCTAGAGTAAGTCTGAGAAGCAAATGGGGTATTGCATTTGAAAGTGCTTAGCAGGGTATCTAAGAGGAGTGGACACTTACTGTTGAGTTTCTTCTGGGAACCTCTCTAACGCTACCTCTCTATAGGCCAGCAGTAAGTAAACCATCCCAGAAAATGTAGCTGTTTCAGCTGCTTGGCAACCACTTAGTTGTATGATTAACAGAGGCACCAGAAAAGCCATCACCCTCCCCGCTCCCCAACCACCACCCCCCCCAGCAAACTCTCTGACATAGCAAGAAACACGAAATATCTACCCTCCTAACTTAACTCTTGTCCCTCGAGGTTGAGGAAAAGAAAACTTAAGCTCAATCACCAACACCCCATTTGCCTTAGGTGACATGAAACGCATTTCTGCACGGCAGTCAACAAATGTTTCACCAGAGAACGTGGTGCTCTGCCAGAGAAAGTGAACCAACATTGATGCATCCACTATCTACTCCTACAGGTCAAGCCCTCTCATATGAGCTGTATAATCTTATTTACACAAGCCCACGGGCATTATTATCCTAATTTATCAGATGAGGAAACAAAGACTCAGAAAGATTGAGATGCACAGCATAATAGGTGGTAGCTACCTCCCCCTTTTCCATATTTCTTTTAATTTAGTTTCCCAACATATGTTCCTATCATCTTGGTTACTTTACAGACCAACAGTCTTCCAGCCCACGTGAAAGAAGAAACAATAAAGACCATATTTCCATCTTTGGATCTGTCCAGTTTCATCCAATCCTAAACTAGTCACAAGTTAAATTCAACACATGCAGTGTTAAACTCTACTATCCACTATAGTATTAAACTCTGTAGCTTTACTATGTACTATCAAGCCTACATTGATGAGACAGTGAACAGGAGAGAATTATATTTTTTAAGTTAAAACCTGACTTGTTTACTCACTTGCTAAAGACAAATTTTCATACAGGATGAACCAGTTCCTGAATTTTTTTTTTTAAAAGACCATTATGTTTTTAAGATGAAATGAATGGAAATGTGCTGTTTCCTGCTGCCCTGTCTCCCTGCTCCTTTTCTCTTTCTCACCGTGTGTGCGTCTGTCACGGGTTTCTTCTGTCCAGAGATGCTCACAGCTGTTTCCCTTCCTCTCTCTTAAGCTCTCTAGGGCAGCTTTCATTCTTCTACCTCAGCACGCCTGGGGCCACGTGGAAACTCCCCCACGGTATGATTGCTTCCACACTTTTCTAGGCTTTAAAGAGTATCAGCTGAGAACAGCTTATTGATCCCAAGTGGGGAATCCTCCCTGGCAGAGCAATTTGCAGTTGATGAAGGAATGTTGAGGCAGCCTTCTCTTCTTCTGGCCCCCACCTCCACACCCCACCTGCAGGCTGACACCCTCCAGCCCAGAGCTCATCCTAGCTAGTGCCTCCTTTTCTAAGTATTTCTGTGGAATCTGACTTTTCTTTCTCAAACACTGATCAATTTTTTTCTTATTGAAGTATAGTTGATTTAAAAGATTGTTAATTTTAGACATACAGCAAAGTGACTCATTTATTTTTTTCATATTATATTCCATTATAGGTTATTACAAGATAATGAATATAATTCCGTGTGCTATATATAGTAAATCCTTGTTGCTTATCTATTTTATGTATAGTAGTTTGTATCTATTAATCCCATACTTCCAATTTGTCCCTCCCTCTCTCCCTCCCTCCCTCTCCCCTTTAGTAACCATAAGTTTATTTTCTATGTCTGTGAGTCTGCTTCTGTCTTGTATAGAAATTCATTTGTACTATTTTTAGATTCTACATATAAGTGATATCATATAGTATTGCAATATTTATCTTTCTCTCTGACACTTCACTAAGTATAATATTCTCTAGGTCCATCCATGTTGCTGCAAATGGCAATATTTCATTCTTTTTTACAAATGAGTAATATTCCATACACACACACACACACACACACACACACACACACACACACACATCTTCTTAAGCCAATTGTCTGTCGATGGGTATTTAGGTTGTTTCCATGTCTTGGCTATGGTAAATAGTAGACACTGATCATTTGAACCACTTGATCATTCCAGTTTTAAATTAGACCTCTATCTAGTTTAGAAGTTTTATTTTGAAACCCAAATATGGAGAAGAATCAGTTGCTTCCCAAGTGCTTAAGTCCCAGGAGACATGGATTATACATGCTCAGGTAGCATCATACCTTCTGCTACCCACCAACAGAAAAGCGGTGGCGGGGCTAAGGCAGAGCAGCAGATGCTGTTGAACACGTTATTCTCGGTTAACAGGGACCTGCTGTGGTCTTAGTGCTCAGCACCGAGTGAAGGAATGAGGAAGGTAGCAAGCAGTGTTGGAGTGCTCACTTTGCTCCAGGCACTCTGCTAGTCATGGTCAAACATGGGGATTTATTAATACTGTCCATAACCTCTCTAGAAGATTCAGCCTCACGCTCCTAGAAAATGAAGACTTTCCAAGGACCTTTCTCCTATCATTACTATTTTATCAATGAAAAAACTGAGCTCAGAGAAGTTAAATGGTTTGCACAAGCCCACGCAGCAAACAAGTGGCAGCAACACAGGCAACCCAGTCCTCTGCCTCCAGGTTCAATGCTCTTTCCGTTTCTCCACCACTGGCAAGGGTTCCATTGACTCAAAATTCACACTGGAAATAAAGTCAGTGTGTTGGATTTTCCATTTTGGTACTGCGATGTCTGCCATTATTTTATTTGGTCAACATTCCAAAAGTGACGCTCCTTTTCAGCCCAGGTACTGACTATGAATGCAGCTGCCTGGTTTGCAGCCTCAATATTCAAACTCTCTGGATCCCCTTAGCCCACTTTCATAATGACAGGCTTTCCCTTCACAAAATAGAACTTTCATTAAGCAGCAAAACTACAGATTTACTTATATTAGCATAAGTTCACATTTTAAAAGGCTAATAAAATTTGGAGCAAGATTTTAAAAAAATGAGTTAAAAACAAAGATGAGTTAACCTCAAACTTAAGCCTTTCCCTCTTTCCATACTCCGCTTCAAAAAGGAATGGTTAACTGTTCTTTTCAGCTACGGTATTAAGGTCATAAATTATTCTTCTTCCTGACACTCAAAGTCTGCTGCAGGATTTTTCCTCTAAGGAAATATGTCACTGCTAGTCAACAAGAAAGACTGTTCTTTGCTTTTCAGTGTGTGCCCTTTCTACTTTATATAAAAGGCTTTTTGTTATTATTAAAAGTGGAACCAAAAATCCTAACCTATAACAGAATTAAATTTTACAATACATTGAAATAAATCATCATACAGATTTTAGAGACATTATATAATTCATTCACAAGTATACAGACCATCTAAAATAGCCTCCCTCCCATGAATGTTTTATCAATACCTCTGTTCCAGTATCTTTTCATCTCTTTGGTGAGTAATTTCTAAAGCATTGTTTATTTACTCTTCCGGAACAATGGCCCCAGAACCAAATGGCAGACCAAAGAATACAGTGAAATCAATAAAGTGTAGTAGGTGGTGCTCAGGGTGAAAACATCTAGAGAAGTGATAAAAGATACACCAACTGGCCAGTCATCCTGCAAGAATTTACTGTGTGCTTGTTTGACCTAGGCTATTTGATTGCAGGACCAGCTAGTTTAAATAAAGAAGGAGACAGTTGTAAGGATATCAAGATCTCAGGTGAATTGGAGCTGGAAATTGGAAGGCCACTGGGGGCTAAGACAGCCCTTCGCCCACCTTGCTCTCTGTGGGACAGCACAGTGAGGCGCAACAAGCATGACAGCATAGATAAGACTTTCAAGTCCACGGTCTGCCACTTCCTAATTCATCTGGACAAGCTAACTCTCAATGTTGATTTCCTAATCTGTAGAATGGGGATAATAACTACCTCAAAGGGTGACAGTGAAGATTAAACGAGACGATGTTTGCCAAGTGTTTGGCACAGGACCGTACTCAGAAAATGCTAGTTTCCTATTGCCCTCATTTGTGCGAGGCTGTATACCAAGTTTAGAAGCATCACATCTAAAAACAGTTTTCATGGCACGTGGAAAGCAAACCATTAGCATTTACACTGCTGAAAATCCAAGAATTCTCTACAACACAGAGAGAAGATATTAAACAAACAGACACTTTCCCAGCATCTCCCTTTTTCTGGCACCAAATAACAATATTATTAATTAACATTTACACAGTGCTTAACAGTATAGAAACCATTTTTATCTAATGTCTCCTTCTGTTCTCATAATGACCTTGTAAGGCTGATATACTTATTAGCCTCCGATTACAGCTGAGGTTAAATAAGCTGGTCAAGGCCACATGGCTTATAATCAACACATTGGGATTCAAGCCTGGCCCTTCAACTCTAAAATCTGTTATGCTTTTCAGTGCAGTCACCAGAATCTAATTAAGTTCAGTATTGACTATTTCAGGAACTGATCGCCCAATTTATTACCTGATTCCCCACCCCCTTCCCACCACTGCACAAGGTAAAGTCCAAACAATGTATTATGGCTATTAAAAGTCCTTCACAGCTTGGTTCCAGCTTCTCTTTCCAGCCTGGTAGAGCGTATTAACCAAGCACACTGTACTCTTCTGTGCCTCTGCGGGTTTGCTCACCTTTTCCTGTCCTAAAAGTGTCCCTTCTAGTCCAGTGATGTTCCACAAAACTTTCAAGGTCCAGTTCAACTGCTGCTCCCTCTAGAAAGCCTTCCTCTTAGCCCCACACCAGGCAGAATTATTCCTTCCCTCCTCTGGCTTCCCTAGAATGTGTTCACACAGCTTCAAACTAGAGTAACTATAGATGGTGACAGGAACAAAAGTTTTTTCACCTTTGCATCCTCAGAATCTATCACAGCACCTGGCACATAGTAGATATTCAATAACTGTTTATTGAATTGAATTTGTTGAACGTTCCAAAAATTGTGTAACCACAACAGAATTGGTCCTGGAAGAACGTATTTTGGTCATGACGATTATTTGCATATACTCTGCCTACCTCAGAGCACTGTAAATGAGGTCAGAGTCCTTTTCTTACTCGTCACTGTACCCCTGACAGCACTCACCATGCTTTGTTCTTAATAAACACACAATAACATTCAAGAAATGGGAATTCTTTAATATAATATAAAGATATGCAATAATTACATGAAGAGAATTGTGAAGTATAATAATTAAATTTCATGTCTTCTGGTCAAAGGGCATATGTACTTTGAAGGCTTACCTTGTAGAGTGTGCCCAGGTAAGAAACACCTGGGCACACAATCCCAATTGTGGAATGCAAAGCGCAGGGAGCTTGGTAGCTCTGCAGCTCACCATCCCAAATCCCCCACTATGCCAGGAAAGAAGCAATGCTCTGATCAGGCACTAGTTTCAAATAATTTCTCCAAGATGGCGCAAGGTACCTAAGAACAAGTGGTAACAATAATTAAAAGCAAAACCAAACAAAGTACGTGTGAGCTGGGCCCTGCTATTATATTACACAGTGATCATCCTACTGCTAATTTATAAGAGGCAGGGAAAGCAGTGGTTAAAGCAGGAACTGCCTCTGCTCCAGTTTCCTCACCTAAAAAAGGAGAATAATGCTTGTAACTACGTCATCAGGTTGACGTGAAAATTAAATGAGTTAATATACTGAAAGAGCTTAAAACAGTGTCTGCCACATAGAGTAAGAGTTTGCTTTTCATTATTATTGTTGTTGCTGCTGCTGCTGTTATTAATGACAGAACAACAGGGCAATTTCAGGGGGAAGATGCAAAATGTTCGCCAACCTCAACCAAATTCTAGGCCAAAGTCACTTTGTTTTACTGACCTAGATTTCATTACCAGACCTGGATACTAAAGGAAATCATTAGGTATCGTTGACTTTGCCCTTGAGTGGATCTGAAGCCTCAGAAGTAGTTGGAGATCTTTCCACATCTCCAATGGGCTTTCTGGATTGGATAAAGTGAAAGATTAAAAATTGAGCCCTCCCCCTTTCTTTCCCATCCATCTCCACTCTACCTCACCAGTGCCTGAGAGCACTCTGTGCCTCTCTGACCATTGTCACCCCCATTCTTCCCCTGCCAATTGTATCCCACTTGTCCTTGGGTCCTTTAGCCCTTTCCCTGTGACCATGAACCTCATTTATCACTCATTTGTCTGCATCCGTATGGCACGTATACAGGTCCCTGTACTTTCCTGTGTGTTAATCTTATTTCTCAGAGAGCAATGAACTCTGCAAAGGCAGGCCAACCACCTGCCTGGTGCACCAGGTTAATCTGCGCTCTGAATTCCTGCTGCCTGTCTGTAAGGAGGTGCATGATTTTACTCTGATATTTCGCTCTCTTTAGAAAAAAATTTTAGTGCCTGTGATGGGTTGAGAGAATCTAGTCATGTTTTACAAAAGACCTTAAAAGAAAATGTAGAGTAACACGTACCAGGTATTGTCCAGATGTTTATTTTAAATAACTTTTTCCTAGGTGTTAATTTTAAACCCTCTTCTGTTTTCACAGAGGGTACTGCTCCTTTGACATATGTCTTAGAAAGGAAGAGTTCTTCCTTCCCAGGTAGCTGCACGGCCCAGTCCTACCCAGTTTTGAAACCAGTCTGACAAAGACCAATGTTTTCCCAGGGGCTCAGACCCTTACCTGGTAGGTCTGGAACCTGTCTTGTCGCTACCCATCTGCACCATATCTGGTGTACTTGATGCTGAGCCTGACAGGCCATAGCTATCCCTTTCTCCCATCAGAAGGCCCAATTTGTGTGACGGGGCTTCTCCCTCTGTTTCCTACAAAATACTTCCCTTGTGCGCTGGCATGTTTCCTGGTGCCCCAGCTCACTTAGTTAGCCAGCCTGACTCTGTTCATTCCCCCTCCATGGCAGGGGAGCAAGGCACTGCCAGACAAAAGGCTTCAACTTTCAGTGCTCTTATGGGACAAGTTAAGATTATCGAACATTAAGGCCAAGATCAAGGTTAATCCACTGCAGGGAAATGCTTATGATGGAATAGTAACCCAGAACCAGGAACTCAGAACCAAGCTTAACTATATGTTACTATGCTATACTGACTGCTGCCAGATTGATTCATTACACTGGACCTTCTCAGAAAGCAATGGCTTGAGTCAAGTATGAATTCACTGACCCCTGCAGTGGGCAGCTGGGCATCCTTCTGAGGAACTCCTGAGCCAGAGCTGATTCTAGCTTCTCAACTTTCACCTCCAGCCCCTACCACAGAATCCTGCACAGCTTAATGCCAATCCCTCTGAGACAAGATTTTCTAAGGTTTTCCTTCACGGGAACTAGAGCTCAAAAATAAATCTAGGAGTAGGAGGATACACCAGTCCTCGCATGCTACCTGGAGGCTCCCGCCTTAGCACCGCACCAAGTTAAGAGTCCTTTAACGGAGTTCCAGGAGCTGCCACCGGCTCATCAAAACAGGGTGCCCTGGTATGGTTCTCCAGCCCTCGTCCCCCTAATGCTGTCATTTCCAACTAAGAAAGTTTTTATTCGCTGGGCCTGTTTGCCAAAACTCATATAAGTCAGAGTGCACCACTTTGCAAGACTTAGATTTGATTAATCTTAAAAAATTTAGAAGCTGCATGAGTGGGGTTTGAGATTAAGTGTGCAAAGATGTCTAGGAGCAGCCTCCCCACAGCCTTCGGATTGAGATGGATGAGGCGCAATACTGGGTTTGAGTTGCCCATAATTGGAAAAGCGTGTGCCCAAAATATCACATTTATCCTCCTTTTCTCCAAGAGCCATAACTCTAAGGCCTTCCGTTAGAACCTCAATAAAGTGAATGTCTTCAACTTTAAGGGTCCCAGATACTCTCGGCGTTTATGATACTTACAGAACAGGGTTAGGAATGCTGCAGATAAAAGGTACTGTGCAGGGAGAGGGGGGTCAGTTTCCTAAAGGGATCTGGCCGCTAGGCTTCCCTGAGAAAGCAGCACAAAACTGTCGATGAGCAGCATTTGTGAGTGAGTGAACAATAGGAGGGAGTGTGAACACACAAATCCAATTTGCTAACTCCGGGAGGGAGGCTGTGCCCATAGCGGTCACGGCATCCTCCCAGAAGGCACCCAGGGCACAGTGAGAGTTGCTAGGGGCCAAATTCTAGGGCCTCCATTCACACTCTGTTCTACATAAGTGGACGTGGTTCCTGAAGCTTTGCCAACGTGGTGGCTTGTGAGCAGCAGAAGCCAAAGGAGAGACCAAAATGTGAGCCCCAGGGGCAGGTTCATACGTCTGCCCTCTCGAAGCCCTGAAATTGTGCCAGTGGCATCCGCATAAGAAGCTGAGGGATGACATTCATATAAGCATTCAGCAAATGCCAAGCACCTGCTCTGTGGCAAGTCTTGGGCACGGTGTTGTGAGGAATGCAAATATGTACAAGAAACATTCACCTATCTGAAGAAGCATGCGGGGTCTCTTACCTGGCCACGACTCCGCTGCCTGACTACGACTTCAGTGTGCCAACACCTAATCTGCTATTTGCTCCCTGACCACCTGTCCCCATCCTTTTCCATTTCACCCACCCCTGCTTCCTTAACTCTTCTTATTTTAAATGACATAATGCAGACCCCAAAACAGAAACAACTGTAGATTAGACCTTGGACTTCAAAGCTCTCCAGAAAATTAACTTTGTTCTTTGCTCCCTTTGGAATACTTAAATGTTGACATTTAAAAGTTCTACTGGGGCTTCCCTGGTGGCGCAGTGGTTGAGAGTCCACCTGCCGATGCAGGGGACACGGGTTCGTGCCCCGGTCCGGGAAGATCCCACATGCCGCCGAGCGGCTGGGCCCGTGAGCCATGGCCGCTGAGCCTGCATGTCCGGAGCCTGTGCTCCGCAACGGGAGAGGCCACAACAGTGAGAGGCCCACGTACCAAAAAAAAAATAGTAATAAATAAATAAATAAAAGTTCTACTAGTGTTTTGTGTGAGTGTGTCTGTATTCACACCCATCACCCATACACAAATAATTCATAGGGGATGTTTCTAGTTAAGCACAGGCCCAGTGCTATAAAACCAACTTTCAATGTGAATCATAAATTAAACTTAAGTATTAAAAAGTTGGCAAGAACCTTAACACGAGATTTTATTTTCATTACAAGTCTGTTGAGTTTGAATAAGGGTCATGCGTAGTAGCTAAGCGGAAGAGTGCCATCTCAGAAAAGGAAAAGGGGCTGATTCCTCTTGTTTATATTTTCGAAGGTATAATGCAGGGTCTAAAGAGATGGTATCAATTAGTACAATATTCTGACCACTCATTGGAGCTGGTGGAGTTGGTAACACAAAGAATGAAGGGGCAGGGACTTCCCTGGTGGCGCAGTGGTTAAGAATCCGCCTGCCAATGGAGGGGACACGGGTTCGAGCCCTGGTCTGGGAAGATCCCACATGCCGTGGAGCAACTAAGCCCGTGCGCCACAACTACTGAGCCTGAGCTCTAGAGCCCACGAATCACAAATACTGAGCCCAAACGCCACAGCTTTTGAAGCCCGCGCGCCTAGAGCCTGTGCTGCACAACAAGAGAAGCCAAGCAATGAGAAGCCCGTGAACCGCAACGAAGAGTAGCCCCCGCTTGCTGCAACTAGAGAAAGCCCACGTGCGGCAACAAAGACCCAACGTAGACAAAAAAGAAAAAAGAATGAAGGGGCAAGTTAACAGACACCTGAGGATCACAACAGGGCAGTTCACAGGTACCAGCCTATCAACACTCCCTGGGGAACTGCGCAGAGTGCAGCATCCCAGGCTGCCCTGAGGTCCTGAGTGAAGAGGTCTGGGGGTGATTCTGATGTAGGTGGTCAGGGGGCCATAATGAGAAACTCACATGCTTAGTGAAAACCTGCTCACCAATCCTCCGTCTATATGAAGGGCACACAGGGGTTCATGTGATTATTCCTTCAATTTATTCTTAGGTTTAAATTTTTGTAAAATAAAAAGTAAAACAAAAAACCCATCCTCTCACTATGTGCCTAATTCTCCAAACACCTCCACATCTCAGAAACATAAGCAAATAAGACAAAGGGGAGCTGGAATTTACCTCCAGCCCCTAGTTCTTGGCTCAGTCCAGATCTATGTGTGCCTTGAAATTCCTCTACACTTGTTGAAAAGCCACATAGGGGATGCTTAGTCAGAAGCCTGGCCACTTTAGATCAGACCAGATGACAGACTGACAGCGTATACTAAGGGGTACTTTTGTGCCGGACCCTCCAGAGGACAGAAGAGGGGCCCTGCCAGATCCACAGGTGTAGATGCCTTTTCCCCACTGGGTGAGGAGCCGCAGTCAGAAATTCTTTTCCTAGGGGCTAAGAACCCAACATATGTGACTGATTAGAGCTAATATCTCATTTCTAATTCCATTGATTCCTTGAAAAGAGCATGTCTCAAAGACCATGGCTATTCTTAGCAATTTCAACTCCTCCCCCACGGTGCTCACTGCCTCCGAGACAGGGAGAAGGTGGCCAGCAGGGACTCTTTTTTTTTTTTCTTTTTTTTGCGGTACGCGAGCCTCTCACTGCTGTGGCCTCTCCCGTTGCGGAGCACAGGCTCCGGACGCGCAGGCTCAGCGGCCATGGCTCACGGGCCTAGCCGCTCCCGCAGCATGTGGGATCTTCCCGGACCGGGGCACGAACCCGTGTCCCCTGCATCGGCAGGCGGACTCTCAACCACTGCGCCACCAGGGAAGCCCAAGGACTCTTGTCAGACGTGGGCAGCGAGGATTCCTGCCCCTTTCCAAGCGCCGGTGGGACACGATGTCCAAAGCACATGTCTGCAGTCAGAGACACAGACCCATACGGGGGTCTCTTCCGCCTCCTGTCTTTCCCGTTTCCAAGCCACAGCTGTGGTAGAGCCACCATTAATAACGAGAAGGCTCCTTTCTGGGCTCAAGAACTCTCCGACTTCCTCATCCAAAATGCATTCCTTCTCCCTGGCCCTTTAATCTTCCTGTGGTTTGGTAGGAAATCCTCCCCATGGCCTTCCTTTTTGTTACCGCAGGGAATAAAGGAAAAGCTTGGGTCCCATCCAGCTGAACAAAAGATTTTAGTCGTCAGAGTGAATTTCTCAATGTAGACATAGCATTTCAGGAGGCCTGACCCTTGTACCCCTCGGACAGAACTGAGGAACAAATAGAGTTGGACTTGCCCAGTCAGCCCTTTCGAGCTGTGTGGGGTTCCACACAACACCTCGCTGGTTTTCCCTGTGGTGGCCTCAGTGAGTGTTTATTGAGCTGAGTTAATCACATGGAATCCCCCTCAGCATTCTTCATAGCCAGCCCTTGTTTTTGAGAGGTCCTGTGGTTTCACAGACAACACCTCAGACCCAGAACAAATGACCTGATACCTAGCTCCAGCACTGCCACCAAGCAGCTGTGTGATCTCAGGCAAGTCTCCTGACTTCTCTGAGTCTCACTTTCTGCATCAGTGAGAACAAGAGCCTTGAATCAGAGCTACTCAATGTTTTCTATGACCTCTTCAAGGTCTAAAGAGGGACAAATAAAGATCTGAGTCAATGCCGTAAGTAGACATTTCCACCAAGTTGCCAAAGGCCACCATATATTTCTATGTTCTGGTCTCTATTCTTCTGGCTTTGAAATAGACCAAGTTGAACGTAACCTCATGGTTCACATTTGTACGGCAAAAATCAGAGCCCCCAAAGCCAGCACTGGGGATAAAATGATGATAAATGGAAACTAACTCTATCATCCAAAAGTACCCCCTCAAACTCTGAAGAAATATTGATAATAACTCTCCATCTGCTGAATAAATCAGAACAAGACTGGAGATCCTACCCGACATTGTTTGAGCATGGAGGACAGCCAGTAAAGTACTAGGGTTTCATGAAAACTGATCTCAGGAGGACTGACATAAATAAAACATGTCAAAGTTTTAAAGAGGAAAATGAAAATAAAAGGGATAGCAGAAGTGTTTTCTGTTTATTATTATCCTCATTGTAAAGAACTTTTGTAGAAACAGCACAGGTCTAGGAATCAAGACGCTTGCCTTCCAATATAGTCTGTACCACTGTTTCCCACCTAAACTTTAAGATCATTTCACCTCTACCCAGGCTACTTCGCCTGGTGATGGTGAGGCGCGAATAAAAAATTAAATAAAACATACAAAAGTTCTTTGAGAAAAAAAGTGCCTAAAACCTAAGATACTATGTGAATAAACTGCATGGTTAATTACAAATAACAGTAGTGGAATAACTCCTCCAAGTACTAGAGTGAAAGAGCTGTGGAAGGCAGAGCCTGTAGGGCGCCCCCTGCAGGTTGTCCCAGATGCTGGCACCAGGCTACAGCCCAAGATTTCCAGCCCTACGGGACCCTCAGGGGATCTGAGCTCAGCTTGTGCTAAGCAGCGAGACCTGTGGTGAGGATGAGTAGGGGGGGAGCTGAGTGAGAAAGCTCAGCTTAGTCTTTACTGCCAAGATTCCTACAATGCTATTAAGGCCCACCGGGGTCCCCTCCCCACCAAGTCCCAGATCTGTTGGAAAGGGCCCAGATTTTTAAAAGTGAGGCTGTTAGTTATCCTGGCCTCTTGCTCTCTTTGATCTAAATACTCTGGGGGAGAGCCCAGGTTCTCCCAAAGTCCTCTCAAAGCGCCAGGTAGCCCTGGGTGACGGATGGTCAGTTACTACTTGGAGTGTGAGAGGGGTTAGGGAACCTCTACCAGTCTGCAGACCTGTTGGCTTATATAGAGATTTTTGGTGCCTCCAGTGAATATCTGTTATGTTCCCCACCCCCAAACAATGTAAATGTAGTCTACAGTCTAAATGACTAATCAGCCATATAATGGACCAAAATATCTTCTTAGGCTAAAGTAAGAACAGCTGTAATGATTGTAGTACATAGCTGGAAACTCAAACTGGGATAAGGCCAATAATTTATAGTTATCTCTGCATGTTTACATAAATGTGGTCAAATGCCAGGATTGCTAGCATGTACCATATGGAAAATAAACTCATTCTTTTGGGGGAAGAGAGGGGTGCTCTCTTAGATATTCTATCTGAGAAAGAGCTTGAAAATACATGGCATAGAAAGTAGAGTGTGCAATCTGAGATACAGATGATAAACTTCGGGAGTTCAACACCACAAAAAAATTTCTCCTTTTTAAAAGTTGTGTTTTCCAAATTTCTCCTTTTCTTTATCCTTCTTTCCCAGATCCTGAGCTTCTGATGCTGATAAAATGTCTGAAGCTGCTGCCTCAGGGGCACACACTATTCTTCTCAGGCTTCTTGGTTCGTGGGTGGGGTCACAGGAGTGTCAGAGATTGTGTTTGACTTTCTAATATTGACGCAGGGTAAAGTGATTCCCCAAAGAGAAAGAAAAGGGGATTGAATTATCACGTGCCTTGTCAGCCATGATATGGTCCATTTCCACAGCTTTTAGGGCAAGAAAGTTGTGTTACTTGAACAAAATAGGTATTCCAAAGAATCACAGAAGTTTAGCATTTGAGGGAAATTTAAGAATCGTTACATTTTACTGACAAAAACTGTTCCCCAAAGAGGTACAGTGGCTTATTTGAAATGTATTAGTATCAGAGCCATGACTTCCACTTGAAAATACGTATAAAGAGGAAAAATAAGTGAAAGAGGAAGAGGCAAAGGAAGGAAGTTGTTGGTTTTGCAGAGAGAGAGAGTCAGAGACAGAAAGAGACAGAGACAGAGAGAGAGAGAGAGAGGGAGGGAGAATAAAGAAAAAACTAAGAGACTTGAGAGAAAGAAGAGGCAGTCTTGTAAGAGGGCAGAGGCAGAGCGGTTGTTGCACAAATAGGAGGAAAAGGCCATGGTGTATATTTAATAATATCCCACGCTTCCCCTCTTTGACTTCCTTTGTGTGCTAACCAACCCTCCAACTTGCCAGATGGCATATCTCAGAAGAATCCAGATTTCTGGGCAATCCCAAGCATTGGAAAGCCTGCCACCAGCTTTAACAAATAGATCTTAACAAATAGTCTAATTTGGACTGAGTCTAGAAGAGACCTGAGAAATCATCTTTTCATTTTTTGATTTTTGTGGGTTTTTTTCCCCCAGCCACACCTAAACCATTCCAGAGAGATGAAACTCTCTAGTGATTCTATTCCCAGAAGGAAGCGGACTGTCTTAAAGCATCTGGCCTGGTGCCCTCATGTTGTCACAGTTCATAGCTCATCTTTCTCTGTGCCCTGGGCAGATGATCTGAATATAGAGTTTACGTGAACTTCAAAGAAAGCTGGCAGGATGGAGTTGGGGCCTCACTGCTTTAATCAAGATGGATTCAAAACCTTTCCTTATCAAGTAGAAAACTAAAACCAGCAATGGAGAATTAATTGACACTGACTAGAAAGGAAATGGCAATTGAAAAGGTGCAGGAAGCTCAATTATATTTAAAGTGATAATACCCTCCTAGCAGTTGATGACGGATCAAGTTTACTTCTTGCCTCCATAAATAACATTAGCACATGGAATTAGATAGCCTGCTATAAGGCACGAGGAGTGTGGGAAAATGTGCAAAAGCTCAAAAACCTTGTTTCCGCCTGCATGTCAGGATAATGATAGTCCTCCCTCCTTGACTTGAGTCTCCCTGTTCAAGCTTCTTTGGTTTATAGCGGGAGCTGCACCAACTGGCCACTCCCCCGTGACTCTGCATCTCAGTGGGACATCACTCAACCCTCCACCTGCTTCTTCTCTTCTCAGGTTCTTCTTCACATGGGGACCATCCACATGGGACGCATCAAAGGTTGACTTGGGTTCTAAGTTGTTTTTCCCCAAGTTGGTCTCCTTTGGGAAAGCACCAAGTCGGGCACATAGTAGGCGCTCAAAGATGCTTCTTGAGTAAACGAGGGAAAAAGAAACTATCACTCCTGTAACCTCACCCCAGCGCCCAGCACCATGTTAAGCACACAGAGAATATCTGAGCCTTGTTCACAACATGGGGACAAGATGGAGCCCCTACCACTCTAGACTAAGCAGCTTACCGAGTCCCTGGCTGAGAAGACACTGAAAGCCACCTGGAAGTCTTTCAGTGCCAGAGCAGGAAGAAGAGTTGGGGAAGAAAGAAGGCAGACAGGGGAAGAGGTGCCTGGAGCCAGTCCTGGCCACGAATGTCTCACCAACTTCTTCACGGACTATTTTTTGTTGTTGTTGTTCTCTCCTTCTTCTAAAACAAAGAAACGATTTCTAAGACCTCTACTTCCCTCAGCATCTTACAGACATCAAAGGGGGACTTTGTTCAAAAATAGGACCCAAAACGAAAGATAAGCACTAACATATTGAATGTTTTTCACTCTCCCTTAGGGAGTTTTTTCAAATGACACAAAGAACATCACCCCCTTTCCCCAACCTACTCCCACTCCGAGTCTGCTGCTGCTTTTGCTGTTCAGTCCTCTCCAAGTAAAGATGCGATCAAGGGGAAGATATGCACAATATGCTAGGACTTTCCTCTCATGTTCTAAGGGGCAGCGGAGAGGCAAAAGAAGAAACTAGACAGAGCTAGTAAAGGCAAATCCCTCTAGGAACATGTACAGTATTTTAAAAAATATTTTTCAAAGAAGATAAGCGGTCAGTAAGCACATGAAGAGATGTTCAGCATCGTTAGTCATTAGAGAAATGCAAATCACAACCACAATGAGATATCACTTCCCACTCACCAGGATAGCTAAAGTAAAAATGACAGAAAATAACAAGTGTTGATGAGGATCCAGGGACACCAGAACCCTTCTATATGGCTAGTTGGAATATAAAATCGTGCAGCTTCTTTGGAAAACAGTTTCACAGTTTCTTAAAAAATTAAACACAGACTTATATGACCCAGCAATTCCATTAAGTTTATACCCAAGAGAACTGAAAACATATGTGCACACAGAAATTTGTATACAAATGTTCACAGAAGCCCTATTCATAATAACCAAAAGATGGAAACAACCAAAAGATGGACCAAACGTCCATCATCTGATGAATAGATAAGATGTTCTATATCCATACAATGAAATATCATTTAGCCATAAAAGGAATGAAGTACTAATACATGCTACAACAGGGATGAACCTTGAACAGACGATAAGTGAAAGAAGCCAGATACAGAAGCCCACATACTCTATGATCCATTTATATGAAATATCCAGATGGGAAAACACAGGGACAGAAAGTAAATTAGTGATTGCCAGGGGTTGGGGAGAGGTGATAATGCAGAATGACTGCTAAGGGGTCAGGGTTTCTTTCAGGAGTAATGAAAATTTCCTAGAATTAGATAGTAGCAATCGTTGCACAACCTTTTGAATATATTTAAAAAAAAACATTGAATTGTACACTTTAAAAGGGTAAATTGTATGGTATGTGAATTATATATCAATAAAAAAGATATTTTAAAAGATCCTGGTATTTCTTTTTTTTTTTGGCGGTACATGGGCCTCTCACTGCTGTGGCCTCTCCCGTTGTGGAGCACAGGCTCCGGACGCTCAACCATGGCTCACGGGCCCCAGCCGCTCTGCGGCATGTGGGATCTTCCTGGACTGGGGCACGAACCCGTGTCCCCTGCATCGGCAGGCGGACTCTCAACCACTGTGCCACCAGGGAAGCCCGATTCTGGTATTTCTTAAAGGACATTAAGGACTCTGCTGGGAACTCTAATATCAACTTGAAAAGTCTTTCTAGTTCCAGTGAGCACCAGCCTCCTCACCCCTCATCTCCCAACTCCAATCCCAATGCAGCCCAGATCCATAATCCCTAGCTATCTACCCCTAAAGGAAAAAAAACAGGAGGACAGATAGCAATCAGCAATTGGAGGTGAATTCAGACTCATCTGACTTTTGCAGACATTCCCTGTGCGGAGGTGGGGAGGAGGCTGGACAGAGGAAGAGGAATAATGGAAGGTGAACTGCCATATCCCTAGAAGTGGCCACACAATGAGTGTGAAAGGAAGGCAGTGTCTCCAGAGAGGCCTCTCTTGAATCCCTCTCCGAGTGTTGACTCTACATTAGTGCGGCCAGCATAATCCGCTTTAGACACAAAAGTAGTTGACGGAAGATGGGAGGTCAGCTCTGAGCAAATGTGAGGCTTGTCTGCCTGCTGGGCTCCTGCCTGGGTTCCCACTTTGCTGGCCTAACTTCTCCCTTTCTCTCTCCTAGGATGTGTGACATCCTCTGAAGGGATGCCAGTGTATCGCATGATTAGTTGCTTATTTAACTGTTTTTAAAGTTCAACTCTAAAAAACCAAAATGATATCTTTAGAAGAGGCTAGGGGACAAAGTGAGAGAGTGACATGGACATATATTCACTACCAAACGTAAGGTAGATAGCTAGTGGGAAGCAGACGCATAGCACAGGGAGATCAGCTCGGTGCTTTGTGACCACCTAGAGGGTTGGGATAGCGAGGGTGGGAGGGAGGGAGACGCAAGAGGGAGGAGATATGGGGATATATGTATATGTATATCTGATTCACTTTGTTATAAAGCAGAAACTAACACACTGTTGTAAAGCAATTATACGCCAATAAAGATGTTTAAAAAAAAAAAGAAGAGGCTAGGGAACATTTTTACTTTTTTTTTTTAAATAGCTTTTATCTTGCTTTTCCTATGCAAATCATACCACTAAAGAAAACAAAACTATCTGGGTACTTAATTAGAATATTTTAACAAATTCACAAAGAAAGAATAATAGAATTGGAAAGTCAGTGTAATCTTAATGAACTAACAAATAGAGTGTTGGACATCAATGACTACTAATACCACAAGGATAGACATTGAGATGTATATGCCTCCTGATGAAGAACATATCACCCACGAGGTTGTCATGACCAAAAGGTTAGAAGAAAAGAAGAGAGAACCTGGATTGGATAAGTGGAAACATAGAAGAGGAACAGACTAAGCTTTGCTCTGGGGAAGCAATCAGTAAAATTCAGACTGTAGGAAACTGCAGAAAAGTGATCCAATTTCTTCATTAAGTGAATTGTAAGGAAAAATAAGGTCATGGTGGGGAAAATCTATGCATTAAAAGATGTTTAAAAGATAATTTAGGGGAATTCCCTGGTGATCCAGTGGTTAAGACTTTGCCTTCCAATTCAGGGGTGTGCGGGTTCGACCCCTGGTCAGGGAGCTAAGATCTCACATGCCTCGCGGCCAAAAAACCAAAACATATAACAGAAGCAATATTGTACCAAATTCAATGAAGACTTTAAAAATGGTCCACATTAAAAAAAAAATCTTAAAAAAAAGATAATTTAAAAAACAGGTAAAATGAAACTAGTGTTTAGGAACATACACTTAGGTGATAAGACTAAAGAAAAGTGGTAAGTGGTTGCAGTGAAAGTTAGGTGGGCTGGTGGTTACTCTAGCAGGGAGAGAGGCCATGGTTGAGGGGGAGCATTTAGGGGGCTTCTGGGGTGACTGGAAAAATTCTCTTATCATGGGTAGTGTTTATAAGAGTCCCAGCCTTAAAGCAGTGATTTTAACCTGCACGTTTGCTTTTTATGGTTTTCTGATACTTATTATAACAGGAACAAAGAGTTTTAAATAAAATTTAAATGAATTAAAGTCAGCTATGATGGGAGAGATGGGAAAGAAAACCCAGAAAATAGAAAGAATGATACTAAGAGTCACATTTCTGTGACACCATTACTTTTTATGGCAAAAGCGAGAACTCATTTCTTTACTACAAAGGGGACTGTTGGTGGGGGCTTCCCTCTTTGAAATGCACACTTATTTAGCCACCTAGAATTCTTGCAATGGAGTTAAGGTGGAGATGGAAGGGTTAGTAGGGAAGAGACTGAAACAGAGACTGGCTAGGTGATCGTTTGTGTGGGCTGGGGGAACGGGAAACA
This sequence comes from Pseudorca crassidens, assembly GCF_039906515.1. Taxonomy (NCBI): domain Eukaryota; kingdom Metazoa; phylum Chordata; class Mammalia; order Artiodactyla; family Delphinidae; genus Pseudorca; species Pseudorca crassidens. The sequence goes on along the minus strand of NC_090297.1, from coordinate 104,841,399 downwards.
TCTTGAGACCACCATTTGGTAGAGGCCTGGGCAGCAGCATGGAAGGCATATGGCATAGTATCTGCAGTGACCCCCACCAGTGAGACACCAGCTTCCCCAGGAGCAGCTGGGGAAGTCAGGACCCGTGCGGGGAAATGTCAGCCATGTCACAACCTTGGCAGCACAGAAGCAAGGCCTCTGTGTCTGCCTGTCCGCATGTCTGTCAGCATGATATTTTGGGTCAATAAATATTCACTAGGATGCACCATTTCAGCTGACCTATGCTACCCCCTCTGCTGCAGGAGAAAATAAACAGGGCTGGTAGGTGCAGAGGACTCCTGCCCCCTTCAGAGCTGCCATTGTGCTCTGTGTGTGAGCCAAGAGCTCAGGCAAATGTTTGCCTCCTTGAGTCCGTTGGGACTTGTGCATCTAATATCTGGCAAGAACCCAACTCCTTCCCTGTGTGTTAAATGGTAACATAGTGCCATCGACATGTCAACTCTGAGAGAATAACATTCAAGGGGAGGTTAGTTCATCAGTGAGCAACTCTCTGTAACGTGCCAGTGGGAGGATTACCCTGGCATAGTTTCTTTTTTCCTCCTCTGTGCCCTCAACATCTATGTCCATATATCTGTTTGCATTTTTCCTTTCATTGCTATTGTCTAGGTATCTGTGTTCACAGCCAGACTGGGAGCCATTCAGTAAACAATAAATGTTCAATAAACATTTACTGAGCATTCTTATGTGCAAAGCATGATGCTAGATAAAGTGGCAAACAAAAGAGTACCTCACAGACCTAAGAGATATTAAACAAATATACAAATAAATGCATCATTACACATGTTGCGAATGCTGAGAAGGAAGAAAAAAAAGGTAAGATGAATGATTACATAAGGAGATCCGTTTGATATTGCCACATCAGGGAAAACTTCAGTGAGAAAGAATAAGTAGGGATTGGTCAGCCTAGGGATGCAGACTGTGCTGCTGGGCAGGGAGTGTGTCCAGAGCATGAGGGTGAGAGGGACAATGGTGCAAGCCAGGGATGGAGAGGGATGGTGCAGGGTCATGATATGAAGAGCCTGGTAGACCTCGATAAGGTCTTAGATTGTTTACCTAAGGTCAAGGGGAAGGAGCACACGTTTAGAACTGGAGGACTTGTTAGGTAACTAGCACAGTGGACAAAAAGAGTGATGATGGAGGTATGGACCACAGTGGAGTGATGGAGAAAAGTCAGCCTCTCACTGTTGTGGCCTCGTTGCCTCGTTGCCTAGGACAGTCAGCAGATCTGAGACGTATCTGGGAGGCAGATTTGTTAGGAATCTTTGGTGGATGTGAGTGGTAAGGGTTCATTTCACAACTTTGGGAAAAAGCACCCAGGTAGGTGAAGGTAGCATTTACTAGCAAAACACAATATCCAAACAATACAAGACTAGCACATAAACGCACAAATGCTAAAGCATGACTAAACGCATTTCTGAATATCAATACAAACGCTCCAAATAAAAAATTAGCAAATTGAATCCTAGTGTAATACTAGTAGCTAACATGTATTAAGCATATAAATTTACAATGGGCCAAACACTGTTTTAGCTATATTAACACATTTATCTCCACAACCACAACATAAGTACTATTATTGTCCTCATTTTACTGACGGGTAAATTGTGGTTCAGAATAATGAGCTACTTTACCTGTATCAACATGGATGACTCTCCCAGACATAATGGTAAGTAGAAGAAGCCAGAGACTTCTTTCTGTGTACTTGTTTTTACATATGATTCCATTTAGTATATGAAGTTCAAAAATAGGCAATACTTGAACGGGCAATCCTATGGTGTCAGGATAGGGGTTACTCTGTAGGGAAGTACTGACCGGAAAGGAACATGAGGGAGCCTTCCTGGGAGCTGGAAATGTTATTTTTCTACATCTAGGTGATTGTTGTGTGATATACACAAACCAGTCTGTAAACTTAAGATCTGTGCACTTTACTATATATGTTTTACCACGATTTTAATAAAAGGCAATGACAACCTTGGAAAAGATATTTGGAGGACATGTAGAAGATAAAAATAATAATATCTTTATACAGAGCCCTAAAAATTAATAAAGTTAAAAAAATCAATCTATTTGTAGACAAAGGACATAAACACACAGTTTAAAAATAAAGAACTATAAGTGAAAATAAATATATATAAAATATGTTTAAGTAGTAAAGTAAAAAATACAAGGTAAACATTGAGATATTTTTCTCCTAACAAATGACTAAAATAAAAACGGTTGATAGTATCAAGTATTGTGACAATGTGAGGAAATTCATACTCAATGCTGCACATGGAAGTACAAATTATTACTAATTTTTTGAAGCCAATTTCACTGCATGTATCAAAATTCTTTCCACTAAATATACTTGAAACAGAAAATTTCCCTAAATTAGGTAGTTAGTGAAAAAATAGATAATTTGTGAATAGGTGATTAGTGAAAAAATTGCGTATTTATATAACGGTATGCAGCCTTTATTGTTTTTGTTTTTGATTTTTTGCGGTACGTGGGTCTCTCACTGTTGTGGCCTCTCCCGTTGCAGAGCACAGGCTCCGCACGCGCAGACCCAGCGGCCATGGCTCACGGGCCCAGCCGCTCCGCGGCATATGGGATCTTCCCGGACCAGGGCACAAACCCGTGTCCGCTGCATCGGCAGGCGGACTCTCAACCACTGCGCCACCAGGGAAGCCCGGTATGCAGCCTTTAAAAATAATAATGATCAGCATTTATTAGCATGAAAAGATACCCAAAACATATTGTTTAAAATTTTTAAATTGGGTACAAAATCATATATAATTATTATGTGTATCTACATACAAATTTGTGTGTATATATATCTATATATGATAATACATATACATGAATAATGTACATATTATATAATTATAACTCTATTAGATGAATGGATGAGTATGAACCAAAATGGTAAGAGTAGTTATCTGCTGGTAGAATTATTGGATGATTCTTATTTCTTCCCTAGATTTTGTCTGTATTTCATGAACTTTTTATAATGAGAATATATTTCACAATCATATTTATGTGAATACATATATATATTCACAATAAAAAAGAAAGCACATCTGGCTAGATTTCCTTGCAATTTTCATTTCCAAGCTCCATCTGCCTTATTTTTCTTTCTATTCAGTAGGTAACAATTCATACAGTGCAGGGGTTCTTACCTGGGGCACTGATTTTTCTCCTAGGTAGTAGTTGGAGGCTTCCCAATATCTTCTGAACATAATTTCTGAGCTCTGGAGAGTTTCCCACATTGTAACCACCAAGACACAGCCAGAAGTCACTGTCCTAGGCTCCCTCGTTGCTGACACCAGACATGTGATAGGTGTTGCCAACCAGATGCACCCACGTGAGTCCTCAGCTTGGAAGCTAATGCTACAAGGAGGCTGACATGAATGTCGTCTATCCCAGGTGAACAGGACCACAGGGGCTCAACGGTTGAGTTCCTGGCATTATCAATGCAAACGGAAATGTCTCTCTGAGAAGCAGAGTTGTTGCCAAGTGTTGGCAGCAATGGTGTTTTCACTGGAGCAAATTCTACAGCGTAATTTGGTGTGGTTTCTGGCCTCACTATTTCTAAGTCTGGCTCTCTTGGCCTCCAGAGGATTCTGTGAGTTGCTTAATATTTTGAACAAATTCTTTTTCTGCCTAAACTAGCAGAGTGGATTCTATTATTTGCAACAAAGAACTGTGTCTAACAGTATTACCTTCACCTCATTTTACAGATGAAGAAATTGAGTCTTTAAAAATGGAGAAAATTTCCCAAGATTACACAGCTAGTAAATAATGAGACAAGACAGAAGTCCAAGACTTTTGAGTCAACTTCTAGGCTCTTTAGGATTCTAAAATTAAGATATTCCAACATTCACCATGAAGGAAGCTCATCAATAAAAATAAATTTTACCATTTAATGAATGATTTCTATGCCAAAATTGCAAATCAGCTGTGAGAGGGATCCTAAAGATCATCTAACCACCCTAATTTACAGATGAGGAGACCAGGGCTCAAAATATGATGGAATTTGCCCAGTGGCACTCAGGGAGGTAATGGCAGAGCAAGGAGAGACAACCAGGTTTGTTGATTCCCATTGCCCTTATATCAGTGAAGGGTGAAGCCATTTATTAACCTACAGAGAAATGCTTATATCACGTAAGTCCAATGCTTAAATGAAAATCTTGTTTAAAGAAGATTAAATATGTAAAAGGAAGTAATTATTAAATTTATGATGAATAACCACATTGAAAATATTGCCAACCCGTTACATGGATACCCTGAACTATACCACCATCACCCCCTTTGGGGTGTGTAACTTGGAACCCTGAAGTAGCTTTTGAGAGAAACCTTATGAAACTGGGAAACTGAGATCCCATTTCCACTTGGTTATGAAATGAGAATTTAATCAATCAGGTTTGATGTAAGAAAATTGTCCTTCGTGAAGAAATTGGGAAAGCTGTTAGATCCCTTGTTGATTCAATATAAAATTGTAAGATTGAGTGTCTAAATATTTTAAAATAAAAATATTTGGGGACAGATATTACTATCTGCACATGCATAAATAATATTTTTTGTTTCAATAAAATCTAAGATTTTACCCTATGGGCTATTTCTATTGCCTCTGGGGGTGGGGGGAAGTCTTGCTGCATACAAGGAAAACTGAAACTTTAAACTTGTGATTCATTTCCCTTTAAATCATCCAAATATTACTTTTTATGGGCTATGTAATAGCGAAACAGTCTCTAAGGGGTATTAAAGCATTTCAAGCCTTGCTTCCCTTTAAATAAAACAATAAAATAAATGTTAAAATGGAGGAGGTAGGCTCCAAATGATTCTACTTTGTCTACAAAAATTCTGATCAGTCCAAGATCTAAAATGTCTAAGTGGTTCTGAATTTTCTAAATTCTCCTTTTCTTGTTAAGAATTGACCCTTGTTGTGGAGACTGCCTTGAGTGCTTAAAATCTCTTCTTATCAGAAGAATAAACTTTGTCCCTGAAAACAGAACACCCTGTTTTTTCTCCATCAGAAATTACCTTGAGGTGTTTTAAGGTGAAAAGTATTATACCAATCTAAACCATATGCTTGTTTACATCCAATCTAAGAGATTGGATATAAACAATCCAAGAGACAATTATTAAAAAATTGTACCTAAGAGAGTCTACTTTTACAAAGCCATCAACTGGTTCAAATAGTGAAGTGTGCAGTTTATTAAAGGCCAAATTAAGTTAAATCACACGTTAATACAATGTGGACTCCTTCCCTTCTTTATCACTATTTTTGAGATGAACACCTCTGAATGGTTGAAAGAAATCAGGTCACTTTTGCCTTAAACCCTCCTTTATCTTAGCTCTCCCATAACTTGGGTAATTCGGAAAGAAGTTTAAGAAGTCTAAGATTGAAGAAGCCTTTTTTCAAACAACAGTTTAAGACATTGTGCCAGTTTCTATAGCAGAAGAAATCACCATAGGGACGTCCCTGGTGGTGCAGTGGTTAAGAATCCGCCTGTCAATGTAGGGGACACTGGTTCGATCCTTGGTCCGGGAAGATCCCACATGCCGTGGAACAACTAAGCCCATGCACCACAACTACTGAGCCTGCGCACTACAGCCCACAAGCCACAACTACTGAATCCATGCACCACAACTACTGAAGTCTGCGCACCTAGAGCCTGTGCACCGCAACAAGAGAAGCCACTGCAATGAGAAGCCCGCGCACCGTGACAAAGAGTAGCCCCCGCTTGCCACAACTAGAGAAAGCCCATGCACAGCAAGGAAGACCCAATGCAGCCAAAAAATAAATTAAAAAAAAATTACAAAGACAATAACATTTACTTATATATATATATAAAAAAAGAAATCACCGTAAGTTCTCCATTTCTAGGCTATTGGAGAACTGATCATTAGAATTTTAGGCTGGATTTTGAAACTGAAGACAGACTGGCAGAGGTAACAACACAGCATCTTAAGCAGAAGTCAGAGGAAACCACTCAGAAATTAACTAGTTCATTCCATTAATATTTATTCAGTGCCAAATATGGACAGGCAATATATTTGGCACTGATGATACGACAGCAAACCAGAGAAACATGTGTTTTCAAAGAAATTGGATGACTAGAGATTTGTTCGATTTGGTAGTAACAAACACTGATTCTGGGACCTTTTAGTGGCATGTTTTATATTTTCAGAGAAAGGAAACATGGAAGTACAAATAGCCATTGATGAATCTTCACTCTTAGTCCTGAGATATTCAGTCAATGTTTTATATACCCATAGTGCTTTCCTTATCTGGGATCCAATAACCTCATTTATAGTAAATATGATTCACTCAAATTTCCACTGCCCTACTCACTCCCAACTTGTCTTTGCCTCGTGCTTCACCATGAAAATTAAAGTCATTGAACTTGTACTCTCCTGACTCTTCACTTTGCTACCTTCGAATTTGTCTAGATCATACATTTTTAATGCAATCCCAATAAATAACATATATAATATATCAGAAGAAACTTGAAAATGATATTAAAGTTCAAGTATAAAAATAACATGTGTGGATACTCAAGGAAATCTTGAAAATAAAAAGAAATAAGAAATAATTAGCTCTACTAGATAATGCAATATATTTTGAAACTTCAACAAGTAAAAAGGTTTGCTATTCAATAAAATGGAAAATCAAAGGGACAGAATAAAGAGTTCAGAAACGGACTCAAGTATCTATGAAAGTTTGGCTTATGATAAAGGTGACATTTCCAACTGGGTAAGGAGGGAAGGGAAGAATTCAAAAAATGATTTTGGGCAACTGGCTAACCATTGGAAAAAATATTAAAACTATATTTCTCTCAATAAAAAAATAAATTCCAGATGGATTAAAGATATAAATGCATAAAACAAAAGATTTGGAAGAAAGCATGAGGAATAACAGAGACTTTACCTTATCTCCTGAAACACTGAAAAAAAAAAAGACAAATATAGGAAACAATGATTTTAAAACACTGGCTATCAGGCAACAAAAGACAGCAGTCTCTGAGATGGAAACAAATGAGTCCCAAGATTGCCCCAGTTCACTGCATTAAGAGAGTTTCAAGGCTGCAGAATAAGGAAGGGGAAGCCAGTTATAGTCCAGTGATCTCTCTGAATTGAAAAGATGCAGCTGGGAGTCCAGGAAGGCCAAGGTAGTTAGAGTTTAAGGGTAGAGTACTACAGAGAAAAGAGCTACACAGCGAGAGCTCTGGAGATCTTCAGAGGGTCCCCTTGCAGGTAGAGACCTAGTAAAAAGACACAAATCAAATTTCCAGGGGTGAAAACTACTACACACATCACATCTTCTTTATCCATTCATCTGTTGAAGGACACTCAGCTTGCTTCCATTACCTTGGCTATTGTAAATAATGCTGCTATGAACATTGGGATGCATATATCTTTTCTAATCAGTGTTTTCACTTTCTTTGGCTATATACCCAGGAGTGTAATTGCTGGATCATGTGGTAGTTCTATACTTAATTTATTGAGAAACCTCCATACTGTTTTCCATAATAGCTGCACCAGTTTACATTCCCACCAACAGTGTTCTAGGGTTCCCTTGTCATGTGCCAGTTGGCCATCTGTATGTCTTCTTTGGAAACATGTCTATTCAGGAATATTGTAAATCAAGTATACTTCAATCCAAAAAAAAAAAAAAAAAAAGTAAGAAAACCCCAAAGAACAAAACAAAAATGTCTATTCAGGCCTTTTGCCCATTTTTAATCAGGTTATTTGTTTTTTTATGTTAAGTTATATGAGCTGTTTATATATTTGGGATATTAACCCCTTATCAGACATATCATTTGCAAATATTTTCTCTCATTTAGTAGGTTGTCATTTTGTTTTGTCAATGTTTTTCTCCTTTGCTGTGCAAAGGTTTTTAAGTTTAATTAGGTCCCATTTGTTTATTTTTGCTTTTTTTCCCTTTGCCTAAGGAGACAGATCCAAAAAAAAAACCCACTATGACTTATGTCAGAATGTTTTGCTTATGTTTTATTCTAGGAGTTTTATCACGTCTGGTCTAACATTTAGGTCTTTAGTCCATTTTGAGTTATTTTTGTATTTAGGGTGGGAAATGTTCTAATTTCATTCTTTTACAGAGAGCTGTTCAGTTTTCCAAGCACCACTTATTGAAAAGACTATCTTTCCCCCATTGTATATTTTTGTCTCCTTTGTCCTAGATTAATCAATCATATGTGTGTGGGTTTATGTCTGGGCTCTCTAACCTGTTCCATTGATCTATGGGTTAGTTTCTGTAACAGTACCATGCTGTTTTGACTGCTGTAGGTTTGTAGTATAGTCTGAAGTGAGGCAAGGTGATACCTCCAGCTTTGTTCTTTTTTATCAAGATTGCTATGGCTACTCGGGGTCTTCTGTGGTTCCATATAAATTTTAGGATTGTTTGTTCTAGTGAAAAGTGTCATGGGTATTTTGATAGGGATTGCATTAAATCTGTTGATTTCTTTGGGTAGTATGGATATTTTAACAATATTAATTCTTCCAATCCATGAACATGGGATATCTTTCCATTTATTTGTATCACCTTCAACTGCCTTCTAGTTTTCATAGTATAGGTCTTTCACCTCCTTGGTTAAGTTTATTACTAGGTATTTTATTCTTTTTGATACAATTTTAAACAGGATTATTTTCTTGCCTTCTCCTTCTGAGAGTTCATTATTGGTGTACAGAAAAGCAACAGATATCTGTTTCCCCCTTTCTCTTCTGTGTCCCCTGCTAGGGGTGCAATCCCAACCTGACTGCTCTCCTCTTTTCCCACTTGACTCCATGTGAATCTTTCTTTACAGCCTTGGTTACAGAAGAGCCTTTCTGCCAGTCTTCAGTTTGTTTTCAGCAAGTGTTGCTCCACATGTAGATGTATTTTTGATGTGTTTGTGGGGGGAGGTGAGTTCAGCATCCTCCTACTGCATCATCTTGATTTCTCCTCTGAAGAAAAAATTTTAAAAACACATAACAAAATGTGTTGAAAATACACACAATGTATTTAAGAATTAAAGGGTTAGCCTAAAATGATAAAGTTTCTTAATATGAGAAAGGAAAAAAAAATGAGCAATTTATGGAAAAATTGGGGGAAAATGTTATATTAGTTATACATTGCTGTACTATGGATTACCCCAAAATTTAGCAGCTTAAAACAACCTACAAACATCTACTATCTCACAACTTCTCTGGGTTGAGGACCTGGAGTGCCTTATCTGGGAGGTTCCAGCTCTGTGTTTCTTGTGAAGTTGCAGTCAGGCTGTCAGCAGGACCATAGTCTCTGTAGGCCTGACTGGGGGAGGATCTGCTTCAAGCTCACTCATAGCATTGTTGTCAGGCCTTAGTTCCTTGGTGGCTGCTGGCCAGAAACTTCTTCCCATATGGGCCTCTCTCTAAGCTGCCTGGGTGTCCTCATGACATGGAAGCTTCTCCCAACGTGAGTGATGAGGGAGAGACAGACAGACAGAGAAAGAGAGAGAGAGATCTCAAGACAAAAGCCACAATGTGTTTTTTAACCTAATCTTGGAAGTGACACACCATTACTTCCACCATATTCTTTCTTTTAGTCACACAGACCTATTCTGGTACATTGTGGGAAGTACTATACAAGGGTCTGAATACTAGGAGTTGAGGATCTTAAGGCCATTTTAGAAGCTGCATAGCACAAATATGAACACATAGTTCATAGATCAAGACATACAACCAGCCAATAAACATATTAAAAGCTGCCTAGGGGGCTTCCCTGGTGGCGCAGTGGTTGAGAGTCCGCCTGCCGATGCGGGGGACGCGGGTTCGTGCCCCGGTCCGGGAGGATCCCACATGCCGCGGAGCGGCTGGGCCCGTGAGCCATGGCCGCTGAGCCTGCGCGTCCGGAGCCTGTGCTCTGCAACGGGAGAGGCCACAACAGTGAGAGGCCCGTGAACCGCAAAAAAAAAAAAAAAAAAAAAAAAGTGACGGCAGAGATTAAATGAGAGTGCAATGTAAAAAAAAAAAAAAAAAGCTGCCTAATCTCACACATCATTAAAGAAGTATGAATTAAAACAACAATAAAGATATTTTTCATATATTAGACTGACAAGGATTAAAAAGTCTGGTTTTAACAGTGTTCAAAGGATGTGAAGAAATAGGCATATAGATACACTCACTCTAAGATAGGAGTATAAACTTTGGAGGGGTAATTACTGATAGCTTTCACCTAGATATTCAACCTCTAAAATTTTATCCTATGCATATATTTGTACAAGTACACATACACACAGTAATGTTCATTACAGTATTATTTGTAAAAGCAAATAACTGGACACAGCTTCAATGCCTCTTCCTTGAGTACTAGACTCAAATGAATTATGATAACCCATTCATTGACACATTAGCCAGCTATTAAAAGAGAATTCTAAGATATATTATTAGGTTAGAAAAACAAGGTATAAATTGTAAGAATGGCATGCTGCCATATATACTATATATGCACACACACACATATATATATATACACATTCAGCTCTGCTTTCTTCTGTCTTTACAGGGTCAACTTCTCCACCTTTTCTCCTCATTCCACAAACTCACTCCCCCTTTGGACTCTAATCCCTAATTACCCACTCTATTGTGTCATTTCTTTTTCTCTTCTGGCCATTTTCATCTACCTACAAATGTGCTCATCCAAAAGTACTGCCCTCCTTTCTGTCCCCACCCTGTCATCCCAAGCTGTTGACTTACTGCTTTCTTTTTCACCACTTCACTTCTTGATGGAATGATAATAGCTACAGCCAATTGAACACCCACTGTGTGCCAGGCAGTAAATTCTTAATGTATAAGTCACTTAACCCTCAAAACAACTCGATGAGATAGGTACTATATTTTATAGATATGGAGACTGAGGAAAAGGGAGGTTAAGTCCCTTTTAACTCTAAGATCACAGAGTTAGTAAACAATGGAGCTGGGATGCTAATGCTAGCAGTCTTATTCTAGGGTCTGTGCTTTTAACTACTGCTTCCCCTAAATAGGTTTTTATTTGTCCCCCACTTCTTCCCATTAATTTCTCAGACCTTGCAATCTGGCTTCTACTCTCTAGCTCAATTAACGAAATAGTACAAAAGTTTGTTTTCAAACTTTAGCCTACTAAATCTCTTTGTGGCATTAATTCTGATAACTCCCTCCCTCTTAAAGTACTTTCATTTATTTTTATAAGACACTCTTCTGTTTCTCTTCCCACTTCGTTTACTAGCCTTTTATCATTTCCTTTGCAGATTCTTCTTTCTTCAGTCACCCTTTCCAAAGGGCTGTTCCTGAAGATTCCATCAGTGATCCTCTTCTCCATCTCCATGCCCCTCCTGAAGTGAGGTCCCATTCCATGCCACTCATCTCTAACCCTGCTTATTCTGTGAACTCTAGGTTTATACTCTCTTCAGTGGATATCTACAAAGGGGTGTTTCCTGATCACCAAACCAGTAACTCCAAAAATCTCAAACCATATCCATCTTCCAGCTCCTGTTTTTGTCTTCCTTATACTTGTATTTTTATCAATTAGGTCGCTCAAATAGAAACTGCAGAGTCATCTTTTAATATCATTCTCCTCCTTCTTATCCGCTTGCTTTAGTTCAGGTTGTCTGACTATACAACTATACTATGACATTACCTTCATGATTATCTTCCAGTCTGTCTCACTTCCAAGATATACTTCACACTGGTGCTAGAATATTCTAAAAAAAAATCTGTTCCCTCTACTTCCATATTTAAAGTCCCTTGATGTCTATTCATAGTTAACAATGACAATAAAAACCCAACCTCCCTAGCTTATCATTCAAAGAATTAAATTATCTGCTTCTACATACCTTTCCAGCCTCATCTCCCATCAGTCCCTCTCACCTGCCCTAAGCTGCAGGTTCCTAGAACTACTTCCTTGTCGCCAAGCACATGTCCCCATGTTTTCACACCACTAGGCTCTTGCACTTGTTATTCCCTCTGCCATGAGTTGCTTCCATTCTTTTCATGGTTGGAAAATACCTGATAATATTTTAAGACTGGGTCAAATGGTGCTTCCCTCATGAAGACTTCTTTAGATTTATTCGTCATTTTATTCTTTCATGTCGACCTGACATTATATACATTTATCTATTATAACATTTGTTATAGTTTACTTAAATTACCTGTTTACATGTCCATCTCCCCACTAAACTCTGGACCCATTGTTGCTAGGCCCATATCTTATTTAATTTTATATTCTCAGAACCAGGCACACAAACTTCTGTCTGTGATTTTGCAGAAATGGTAAATATCTTTGGAAAATATTCTAATTGCATCTTAGGTATGTTTGCTAAAATATGGGCTCAAGTCATACTCTATCCAATTTGTAAAAACACACAGCCAAAACCTATTCATCCCCTAGAAGTGAGAGATCCATAAGTTCATTGGATTTTGAGTGAGATTTTTCCTCAGTTCCTATTTTATCTGGATCATTTTACTCAATAACCCACACTAACAAGCAAGTAATAAGCAATAAACTTGGCTTTGTCTATCAACAGGTTATTTTAGGTAGTCTTTGCAGGGAGGTAAAATTGGCAAAGGTTTAACGATAGATTAAACACAGCTGAAGAGAGTATTACAATGAAATAGAATCAGGGTCAGCAAATCTTTTTAATAAAAGGCCAGATAGTAAATATTTTAGGTTATGCAGGTTCAGGCTTCTTCATAAGTAGTATTCAACTCTGCTGATGTAGCACAAAAAGAGCCATGGACAATACAAACACAAGTGAGTGTGGCTAGGTACTAATAAAATCTTTATTTATAGGTGCTAAAATTTGAATTCTATGTATTTTTCATGCATCACAAAACATTATCTTCTTAAAAGTTTTTTCAACCATTTAAAAATATAAAAGTCAGTCTTCATTCATGGGCTGTAAAGAGGCAGTGATTCAGGTTTGGCCATTGGGCCATAGTTCACTGACTCCTGAACTAGAAAAAAAAAATGGTTCTGTGCACAATTATCTAGAAATACAAATGGAGAGACAAAATGAAAAAATACACAAGAGATGGTAAGATACATAGAGAATATAGTGAGAAGGTCCAAAAGACGTTAATTGTGAGGCCCATAAGGAAAGGAACGAGATGACTAAGATTTTTCTAGAACCGATAAAAACACCATCCACAGGTTCAAAAAGTCCAACGCTTCCTTAATGAAATAAGTTTTAAGTTTATATATAATGTTGATATATCATACTGGAACTCTGGACCATCAAAAAATAATGAAAGAAATCATTAAAGCACCAGAGAAAGACTTAGACTTACAGCTGATATTTCAACAGCAATAACAGAAACCAGAAACCAGTGAAATGATAACCTTAATAGGAGAAAACCAAATAACTGCCCACCTAAAATTATTTAGCCCCCAAATCCATCCCTTGAGAATGAAAAATAAATGAATTTTTAGACAAAACCAGAGTCTATCACAAGTTTTATATTTATATAAAACTATAAAGAAAAACAAGGAGGGGGAGGATTGTGATGAGAAAGGTATACACTGTTCTGCGGGCTGGTAATGTGCTATTTCTTAATCTGAGCAGAGGTTACCCATTATGTGCTTATTTTTATACATTTAAGTTTTGTACATGGTTCTATATGTGTGTGGCATCCCAAAACTTGAAAAGGACTTTAACAAAAAATAAGCCAGTCCAGCTAAATAACACTATCACTGAATTCTGCTTCACTTCATAAAAACATGATTCAGAACAAATTTTGCCCCTTTGCATCGTATATTATTCTATAGTCAACACTGAATTCCATATACAGGAATCACCCACAAAGCTGACTGATAAGGCCCAGACTATTTAGATTCTCAAAGAGTCTACATCCAATAAATAAGAAATGATGGGAACGGATGTTTCCTACAAAAATATCTGACTTTCAATAGTATCAAGCCAGTCTTTTCAACCTGTTTTCCAGTATTTCAATCAATACTTTAAATTTTGTAATAGATGATTTAAATTAATTTTAGTCTTAATTTTTCAGATAAAGAACTTGTATTCACATAATAATAATGAAGATAATAGCTATCACATACTGAGTGCCTGAGTTTTTAATGAGAGTTTAAAATGCATTGTGTTCTTGCTATGTTCTCGTTGCATCGTATATATGATCTCATCTAATCACCACTGCAACCCTACAATGTAATATTCGTAACTGTTTTGCGAATGACATTTACAGAGATTAGGTAACTTGTGTATATATAGCTAATAATCTAATGACTATTAACTAGGATTTGAATACAGATCTTTTATATTTCAAACACTCTGTCACGAACCCAGCACAATGGTACATATGGTAGAAAATGTAAAAATGGCACAACACAGTTGAGAGTGTTAAGAGGGTTACAGACATGATGCCATGCCTTGAGGAACATGTCGATATCCCTTCAAGCCTGAGATGCTATTACTCAAGCCAGTGGAGAAGATGGTGATCACACCACTGAACAGCTAGAGAACATGCCAGACACCATACAATGAAAATCGAAGGTGTGTGATACAGAAGCAATATTCCGCCTCCTTCTCTTTATTACTTTTTTTTTTTTTTTTTCTGGCTGCACCACGCAGCTAGTGGAATTTTAGTTCCTCGACCAGGGACTGAACCCGGGCCCTCGGCAGTGAGAGCACAGAGTCCTAACCACAGGACTGCAAGGAATTCCCTACTTTTAACTTTTAAATTCATGAGATTTCTATCTGTGACTGACTTCCACGTGTAGCTTGGCCATGAACTATGAATAATCATCACTTCCATGGCTACCTCTAGGCATTGTTTGTTCCTGTAACAGAACATTGGGCTTTAGCTATTTCCATTGTTGTGATTAGACCCAATAGTGTCTAACAGAGCAGTGGGTTGGGAGCAGGTGGAAATAATGAAGACCTTCCTTGGATTATGGACTAAAACAATGCTTCTTAATCAGAGGCAACCAGTAGAGGTAAAGAATGCTGCTAAACATCCTACAACGCACATGACAAGACCTCCATCCCCACCTCCCCACCTCCCCACCACCCCAGCAATGAGAATTATCGGGCTCAAAATGCCAATAATGCAGAGTGGAGAAACCCTGGCCAAGAAGAACCTCTGAGAGAAACTTAGAAGAGAATTTGGGAATGTGCCTAGTGATTACAAAATTAATCAGGAGAAAGCAAAAGCACATACACAATTGGTTAGAAGAGATGATAAAAGATCTCAATTTATAGTGGCAACCAGAAAGATAAAAAATTACCAAGAAATGGGCACATTTTTGTTTTTTGGTTTTTTTTTTTGCGGTACGCGGGCCTCTCACTGTTGTGGCCTCTCCCGTTGCGGAGCACAGGCTCCGGACGCGCAGGCTCAGCGGCCAGGGCTCACGGGCCTAGCCGCTCCGCGGCATGTGGGATCCTCCCGGACCGGGGCAAAAACCCGCATCCCCCGCATCGGCAGGTGGACTCTCAACCACTGCGCCACCAGGGAAGCCCAAAATGGGCACAATTTATAAAAATAAAACTTTAAAGTCCTACTGAGAGAACACACACAATGAAAAAGTATATCATGTTCTTGGAAAGTAGCAAGCAATATCGTAAACATGCCTACTTTACCTAAATTAATCTATAAATTTAACATGCCCCTGATTTTTTAAATGCCAAAATGATTTGTTTAACAACTCTATTGGAGTATAATTGCTTTACAATGGTGTGTTAGTTTCTGCTTTATAACAAAGTCAATCAGCTATACATATACATATATCCCCCTATCTCCTCCCTCTTGCGTCTCCCTCCAACCCTCCCTATCTCACCCCTCTAGGTGGTCACAAAGCAACAAGCTGATTTCCCTGTGCTATGCGGCTGCTTCCCACTAGCTATCTATTTTACATTTGGTAGCATATATAACTCCATGCCACTCTCTCACTTCGTCTCGGTTTACCCTTCCCCCTCCCCTGTCCTCAAGTCCATTCTCTACGTCTGCGTCTTTATTGCTGGCCTGCCCCTAGGTTCTTCACAACCATTTTTTTTTTCAGATTCCATATATGTGCATACGGTGTTTATTTTTCTCTTTCTGACTTACTTCACACTGTATGACAGTCTCTAGGTCCATCCACCTCACTACAAATAACTCAATTTCATTTCTTTTTATGGCTGAGTAACATGCCATTGTATATATTTGCCACATTTTCTTTATCCATTCATCCGTCGATGGACACTTAAGTTGCTTCCATGTCATGGCTATTGTAAACAGAGCTGCAATGAACATTGTGGTACATGACTCTTTTTGAATTATGGATTTCTCAGGGTGTATGCCCAGTAGTGGGATTGCTGGGTCGTATGGTAGTTCTATTTTTAGTTTTTTAAGGAACCTCCTGTTCTCCATAGTGGCTCTATCAATTTACATTCTCACCAACAGTGCAAGAGGGTTCCCTTTTCTTCACACCCTCTCCAGCATTTATTGTTCATAGATTTTTTGATGGCCATTCTGACTGGTGTGAGGTGATACCTCATTGTAGTTTTGATTTGCATTTCTCTAATGATTAGTGATGTTGAGCATCCTTTCATGTGTTTGTTGGCAATCTGTATATCTTCTTTGCAGAAATGTCTGTTTAGGTCTTCTGCCATTTTTGCATTGGGTTGTTTGCTTTTTAATATTGAGCTGCATGAGCTGCTTGTAAATTCTGGAAATTAATCCTTTGTCAGTTGCTTCATTTGCAAATATTTTCTCCCATTCTGAGGATTTTCTTTTTGTCTTCTTTATGGTTTCCTTTGATGTGCAAAAGCTTTTAAGTTTCATTAGGTCCCATTTGTTTATTTTTGTTTTTATTTTCTTTTCTCTAGGAGGTGGGTCAAAAAGGATCTTGCTGTGATATATGTCATAGTGTTCTGCCTATGTTTTCCACTAAGAATTTGAGGGGGTCGGGCCTTAAATTTAGGTCTTTAATCCATTTTCAGTTTATTTTTGTGTATCGTGTTAGGGAGTGTTCTAACTTCAATCTTTTACATGTAGCTTTCCAGTTTTCCCAGCACCACTTATTGAAGAGGCTGTCCTTTCTCCATTGTATATTCTTGCCTCCATTATCAAAAGTAAGGTGACCATATGTGTGTGGGTATATCCCTGGGCTTTCTATCCTGTTCTATTCATCTGTATTTCTGTTTTGGGGCCAGTAACATACTGTCTTGATTACTGTAGCTTTGTAGTATAGTCAGATGTCCAGGAGCCCAATTCCTCCAGCTCCGTTTTTCTTTCTCAAGACTGCTTTGGCTATTCGGGGTCTTTTGTGTTTCCATACAAATGGTGAAATTTTTTGTTCTAGTTCTGTGAAAAATGCCATTGGTAGTTTGACAGGGATTGCATTGAATCTATAGATTGCTTTGGGTAGTAGAGTCATTTTCACAATGTTGATTCTTCCAATCCAAGAATATGGTATATCTCTCCATCTGTTGGCATCATCTTTAATTTCTTTCATCAGTGTCTTATAATTTTCTCCATACAGGTCTTTTGTCTCCTTAGGTAGGTTTATTCCTAGGTATTTTGTTCTTTTTGTTGCAGTGGTAAATGGGAGTGTTTCCTTAATTTCTCTTTCAGATTTTTCATCATTAGTGTATAGGAATGCAAGAGATTTCCGTGCATTAATTTTGTATCCTGCTACTTAACCAAATTCATTGATTAGCTCTAATAGCTTTCTGGTGGCATCTTAGGATTCTCTATGTAGAGTATCATGTCATCTGCAAACAATGACAGCTTTACTTCTTCTTTTTCGATTTGGATTCATTTTATTTCTTTTTCTTCTCTGATTGCTGGGGCTAAAACTTCCAAAACTATGTTGAATAATAGTGGTGAGAGTGGACAACCTTGTATTGTTCCTGATCTTAGAGGAAATGGTTTCAGTTCTTCACCATTGAGAACGATGTTGGCTGTGGGTTTGTCATATGTGGCCTTTATTATGTTGAGGTAAGTTCCCTCTATGCCTACTTTCTGGAGGGTTTTTGTCATAAATGGGTGTTGAATTTTGTTGAAAGCTTTCTCTGCAGCTATTGAGATGATCATATGGTTTTTCTCCTTCAATTTGTTAATACAGTTTATCACATTGATTGATTTGTGTATATTGAAGAATCCTTGCATTCCTGGGATAAACTCCAATTGATCATGGTGTATGACCCTTCTAATGTGCTGTTGGATTCTGTTTGCTAGTATTTTGTTGAGGGTTTTTGCATCTATGTTCATCAGTGATATTGGCCTGTAGTTTTCTTTCTTTGTGACATCTTTGTCTGGTTTTGGTATCAGGGTGATGGTGGTCTTGTAGAATGAGTTTGGGAGTGTTCCTCCCTGTGCTATATTTTGGAAGAGTTTGAGAAGGACAGGTGTTAGCTCTTCTCTAAATGTTTGATAGAATTCTCCTGTGAAGCCATCTGGTCCTGGGCTTTTGTTTGTTGGAAGATTTTTAAGCACAGTCTCAATTTCAGTGCTTATGATTGGCTTGTTTATATTTTCTATCTCTTACTGGTTCAGTCTTGGCAGGTTGTGCACTTCTAAGAATTTGTCCATTTCTTCCAGGTTTTCCATTTTATTGGCATATAGTTGCTTGTAGTAATCTCTCATGATCCTTTGTACTTCTGCAGAGTCAGTTGTTACTTCCCCTTTGTCATTTCTAATTCTGTTGATTTGAGTCTTCTCCCTTTTTTTCATGATGAATCTGGCTAATGGTTTATCAATTTTGTTTATCTTCTCAAAGAACCAGCTTTTAGTTTTATTGATCTTTGCTATTGTTTCCTTCACTTTTTCATTTATTTCTGATCTGATCTTTATGATTTCTTTCCTTCTGCTAACTTTGTGGGGGTTTTTGTTCTTCTTTCTCTAATTGCTTTAGGTGTAAGGTTAGGTTGTTTATTTGAGATGTTTTTTGTTTCTTGAGGCAGGACTGTATTGCTATAAACTTCCCTCTTAGAACTGCTTGTGCTGCATCCGATAGGTTTTGGGTCATCATGTTTTGTCATTTGTTTCTAGGTATTTTTTAACTTCCTCTTTGATTTCTTCAGTGATCTCTTGATCTCTTAAGTAGTATATTGTTTAGCCTCCATGTGTTTCTATTTTTTACAGATTTTTTCCTGTAATTGATATGTAGTCTCATAGCATTGTGGTCGGAAAAGATACTTGATATGATTTCAATTTTCTTAAATCTACCAAGGCTTGATTTGTGACCCAAGATATGATCTATTCTGGAGAATGTTCCATGAGCACTTGAGAAGAATGTGTATTCTGTTGTTTTTGGATGGAGTGTCCTATAAATATCAATTAAGTCCATCTTGTTTAATGTATCTTTTAAAGCTTGTGTTTCCTTATTTATTTTCATTTCAGATGATCTGTCTACTGGTGAAAGTGGGGTGTTAAAGTCCCCTACTATGATTGTGTTACTGTCGATTTCCCCGTTTATGGCTGTTAGCATTTGCCTTATGTACTGACGTGCTCCTATGTTCGGTGCATAAATATTTACAATTGTTATATCTTCTTCTTGGATTGATCCCTTGATCATTATGTAGTGTCCTTCTTTGTCTCTTGTAATAGTCTTTATTTTAAAGTCTATTTTGTCTGATATGAGAATTGCTACTCCAGCTTTCTTTTGATTTCCATTTGCATGGAATATCTTTTTCCATCTCCTCCCTTTCAGTCTGTATGTGTCCCTAGGTTTGAAGTGGGTCTCTTGTAGACAGCATATATTTGGGTCTTGTTTTTGTATCCATTCAGCCAGTCTATGTCTTTTGGTGGGAGCATTGAATCCATTTACATTTAAGGTAATTATCAATATGTATGTTCCTATTACCATTTTCTTAATTGTTTTGGGTTTGTTATTGTAGGTCTTTTCCTTCTCTTGTTGTCTCCTGCCTAGAGAAGTTCCTTTAGCATTTGTTGTAAAGCTGGTTTGGTGGTGCTGAATTCTCTTAGCTTTTGCTTATCTTTAAAGGTTTTAATTTCTCCATCAAATCTGAGTGAGATCCTTGCTGGGTGGAGTAATATTTGTTTTAGATTTTTCCCTTTCATCATTTTAGTTTTATTTTTTTAAAATATAAATTTATTTATTTTTAACATCTTTATTGGAGTATAATTGCTTTACAATGATGTGTTAGTTTCTGTTTTACAACAAAATGCCTTTCATCATTTTAAACATGTCTTGCCACTCCCTTCTGGCTTACAGAGTTTCTGCTGAAAGATCAGCTGTTAACCTTATGCAGATTCCCTTGTATGTTATTTGTTGTTTTTCCCTTGATGCTTTTAATATTTTCTCTTTGTATTTAATTTTTCATAGTTTGATTAATATGTCTTGGCATGTTTCTCCTTGGATTTATCCTGTATGGGAATCTCTGAGCTTCCTGGACTTGATTATTTCCATTCCCATATTAAGGAAGTTTTTAACTATAATCTCTTCAAATATTTTCTCAGTTCCTTTCTTTTTCTCTTCTTCTTCTGGGACCCCTATAATTTGAATGTTGCTGCGTTTAAAGTTGTCCCAGAGGTCTCTAAAACTGTCCTCAGTTCTTTGCATTCTTCTGTCTTTATTCTGCTCTGCTGTAGTTATTTCCACTATTTTATTTTCCAGGTCACTTATCTGTTATTCTGCCTCAGTTATTCTGCTATTGATTCCTTCTAGTGAATTTTTAATTTCATTTATTGTGTTGTTCATCATTGTTGGTTTGCTCTTTAGTTTTTCTAGGTCCTTGTTAAACGTTTCTTGTATTATCTCCCTTCTATTGCCAAGATTTTGGATCATCTTTAGTATCATAACTCTGAATTCTTTTTCAGGTAGACTGCCTATTTCCTCTTCATTTGTTTGGTCTAGTGGGTTTTTACCTTGCTCCTTCATCTGCTGTGTGTTTCTCTGTCTTCTCATTTTGCTTAACTTACTGTGTTTGGGGTCTCTTTTTCAAAGTCTGCAGGTTTGTAGTTCCCGTTGTTTTTGGTGTCTGCCCCCAGTGGCTAAGGTTGGTTCAGTGCAGTGTGTAGGCTTCCTGGTGCAGGGGACTAGTGCCTGTGTTCTGGTGGATGAGGCTGGATTTTGTCTTTCTCATGGGCAGGACCATGTCCGGTGGTGTATTTTGGGGTGTCTGTGACCTTATTATGATTTTAGGCAGCCTCTCTGTTAATGGGTGGGGTTGTGTTCCTGTCTTCCTAGTTGTTTGGCATAGGGTGTCCAGCACTGTAGCTTGCTGGTTGTTGAGTGGAGGTGGGTCTTAGCATTGAGATGGAGATCTCTGGGAGAGCTTTCGCTGTTTGATAATACATGGAGCTGGGAGGTCTCAGGTGGACCAATGTCCTGAACTCGGTTCTCCCACCTCAGACGGACAGGCTTGACACCCGCCCAGAGCACCAAGACCCTGTCAGCCACACAGTTTTTG
The DNA here is from genome assembly GCF_039906515.1 of Pseudorca crassidens. Lineage (NCBI taxonomy): Eukaryota > Metazoa > Chordata > Mammalia > Artiodactyla > Delphinidae > Pseudorca > Pseudorca crassidens. Next base: position 104,819,989 of record NC_090297.1, on the reverse strand, counting down.
GGAAGTCTGAGGTCTTCTGCCAGCATTCAGTATGTGTTCTGTGGGAGTTGCTCCACATGCAGATGTATTTCTGATGTATTTGTGGGAAGAAAGGTGATCTGCACGTCTTACTCCTCTGCCATCTTGAAGGTTTCCTCCAGATTTTTTTTTTTGAAATAGACAACCTGATTCTAAAATTCATTTTAAAAACCAACAAGGAAAACAGGAAAATTCTGAAAGAGAAGACTAATGAAGAAGAACTATTTCTATTAGATAATAAAACAATTTTTAAAAGCTACGGACAATTAAAATAATGTGATACTGGCATGACATAAATGGTACGGACTAGGAATACCAAAAAGAGACACAAATGTCATGGAGATTTTATATATTGTAAAAGTAACATTCAAATCTGTGAATAAAAGATATCTATTCGGGCTTCCCTGGTGGTGCAGTGGTTGAGAGTCCGCCTGTCGATGCAGGGGACACAGGTTCGTGCCCCGGTCCAGAAAGATCCCACATGCCACGGAGCGGCCAGGCCCGTGAGCCATGGCTGCTGAGCCTGCATGTCTGGAACCTGTGCTCCGCAACGGGAGAGACCACAACAGTGAGAGGTCCGCATACCACAAAAAAAAAAAAAAAAAAAAGATATCTATTCGTATTGGTAAATTTTCTATGTGCCCTTGAAAATAATGGTATATGTAGTTTGGGATACAGTGTTTTATATATGTCAATTAGCTAAAGTGTGCTACATAAGTTTAAATACTCTCTTTTTCTGGATTTTTGTCTACTTACTCTTTCAGTTATAAGGAGATGTATATTAAAATTTTTCACACTAAAAAAAAAAAGATATGCATTCAATAAACAACATTGGGACAACTGGGTAGCCATCTGGAAAAACAGAGTTTGATTTACTTGTCATTTATATGAGTACCAGAAGAAACCATGGAATTTCTTAAAAACAATATCAAAGTGGGAAAAACTTATGTAAGTATGTCACAAAACCAAAACCCAGAAATCATGAAATAAAAGGTGAACATATTAATATATGTAAATAGAAAAGAATGACAAATAGGAAAATATATTTGCAAATTATGTCACATGGATCTAATCTCCCTAATTTATAAAGGAAATTCAAATGGCTCTTAAATTTGTGAAAAGAAACCAACCTCACTTGCAATAAGGGAAATATACAAAAATGATTTACCTTTCCCGCCATCAGATTGTCAAAATTCTAAAATTTCTGTATTTATGTGGGTATGGAAAAACAGGATTCATGTGGGTACGGAAAAACACCCATTTATAATGATGGGTGTATAAACTGACAAATCGGCCGGCTTTGAGCTAGACAGCCTGATGCACGTACCTTTTAACCAGGGAAGTTCACTCTACGTATCTACTCCCACATGTGTAAAACGTTTTAAGTTATTCAGTGAGTCACTGTCGATAATTTAAAAGAATGGTAAGATCCCTAAATGTTCATTGATAGTAACCATAAAAAATCAGAGAGAATATAAATGTTCATTAATTGTGGTCTACAAAATTAGAGCACATTAAAGATACTTTGTAGCCATAAAAAGTACTTAAGGAGCTATTTATGTGTGAATATGGACCAATCTCCAAATCTCCAACATATACTGTTAAGAAAACGCACAGAGGAGAGCAATGTGTGTAGTATATCACCATTTGTCTAAAAATGGAGGTGGAGAGATACATGGACACACAGATATATATTTGATCGCGTGCATACAATATCTCTGGAATTATACGTATAGAAACAAATAACTTTGGTTGTTTCTTCAGGGTTGGTGACTAGGTAACAGGAATAGGAGCAATACTTTCCGTTCATTTTATATACTTTTATACCTTCTAGATTCTGAACCAAATGTGACTATCACCTATAAACAATCAACCAACTAATCAGTCAGTCAATAAGAAAATTTAAAAACAAATCCAGCACGATCAGCATGGTCTTCCGCTGTGGCCAGCAAAGTTTCTTGCCCCTTTTTCCTACCTCCCCTGGCCTTTTCCAGGCTGTCACTGCTGAGGAAAACTGGGAATAGAGAGTTTAAAACATGGGCTTATCTTTCCTCTGTACGTACCAAACCCAGGCTAGAACTCTGCATGGGTTTGCAACAGCCTGCTTTTAAATCCACAGGGGTGGAGAATTTAGCTTATTTTTAAATTGGGTGGAATTCAGAAAAGAACTGCCAAAATGATTAAATAGACTGGAGAGACTGGTTCATAAAGAAAGATGAAAAGACCTAAATGTGTGTAATTTGGCTAAAGGACAGCAGGGCCAGGCCGTGGTTAGAGCATACAAGTATCCAAAGCGTTCAATCACCAGGAAACGAGAGGAATAGTTGAGGATGTTAATAGGAGAAGGACGAAAATATGAAAAGAAAAACAAAGTGTCTCCGTCTTTCTGTCTATCTCCAGAGCAGCCTCTCCAGGAAAGCCATGGATGTTCCTTGGATAACATCCTAGGAAAGCTTTTCCTTTGCAGAGTTACAGGCCCACACCAGCTCCCAGACCAGAGGTTGAGATGTCACCGCAGAAGCGTTTTATCTCTACCTAAGCTCCCCTTCCCCACTACCCATCTCCTTGAACCGCTGCTGTCCTGGATCCAAGTGGGCACTTTGCTTGCTTTTACTCTCTTCCCCATGCATACTCAATGAGGGTCAGTCTTTGGGGTGGGGTGGGGGGTCTGTGCAAAGTATATTAATCATTCATTCATATTTCAAAATCTTGCTGGGTGCCTATAATTAGGCTGGAGAGCAAGATTGCCATTCGTTGCTACTCTCAGGGAGTTCACGACAGCTTATGAGAATTCTGCCAAGAACTGACCAGTGAGATAACCAGGTTGACACAGACCAACTTAGCAACAGCACTGGGCTGTGCATTAAGCCCATCTCCTTAATCAGCCTCTTACTAAGCCTATCGCTGGAGTATATACAAAATTTACTTTACTGCAATGCCATTAAAAATAAGTACCATGGGGGTTGCTTTGCTCTTTTGTCACCTCCCTGCCTAGCCTTTTTAGCTGCTATATCTACTCCATTCCTTACTTTTCCTATTAACTAAACTTCAATCCATATTCCTTTGAGCTTGTGTATCAGTGTGTCAGGTGTATGTTTAAGGGTGTATATATTGATGAGGGAGTATATACAAGCATCTATGTGTGCATGTATACTCATGCACCAGTCTGTGTGTGCACTTCTGGGCTCATATTCATGTATGGCTGTGTATCTAAGAAAATGCACGTATGGGTAGGAAGAGCCAAAAATAAGATGAGTCAAAAATAAAATTTAAGAAGCACTCTGGTAGGGATCCCGAAACTAATACCTAAGAGGATATTTTAAAACCACTTGTGGTTTATATTTATTTTAAATGTTCCCCATTTATCAGATGAAGGAATTGAGCTGTGGCTGAAATGTGAGCCCGATGTGCTTATTACTGGCAGAAGCAGGCGAGGCCACACCCCTGTGGGCAGAAAGTAGGGTCTGGGGGAATAATCATTATAACTCAATTATCCTAGGAAAGAGGCAGCTTCTGCATCAGGAGATGAAAAATTGGCAGTTGGGCCCTTCACTGTGGGTAAGGAGCTCTCTCTGGGCTCTGGTTCTCTTGGGAAGAGGCTCTGAAAAGTCTAGAAGTGCTGAAGCGTGTTCCTAAACAATGGAGAGAAACTGGACTCTGCCACATGCAACCAGGTCAGCAGCTAAGCAGCTTCGTAGCAAAGGAGGAAGCAGGCTCATCACTGCTGTGCCATGATTAGGGTTGTCTGTAGATTACAGAAAACCCACACACACACGAAGAAGTACAGAACTAATTATTCCGAGGATTCTGTGGTGACTTCACCAAGTAACTGGTGACTCCACCTCCTTCTCTCTGCTCTACCATCCTCAGCATTTGCTTCCAGCCTCAAGACCACCTCATGTTCCAAAATGACTGCTATCAATTCTGTCCTCACATACTCAATTTCAGGTATTAGGAAAGGCAAAAAGGAAGCATCTCCTAGTTGTATCAGCTCCAGCAGGAAGCCTTTCCAGAATTCCACCTCTGTTGCATTAGCTAGAACTTAGTCTTGTGACCATACCTAGCTGCAAGAGAGGCTGAGAAAGGTATCCTTTTAGTCTGGTTCATCATCATCTCAAATGAAATTGCTTTTCTACAGTGAAAGAAGAGGAGAGAATGGATATTGGATGGAGTTTTTCTGCAGTAGCTGGGCAGAAATGTGGCCTATAGCAAACTGCATGAGGATGTATAGTTGCCAGCTAAAGGACGCTTTTGGTGTATGCTTCCTTTTGGTTATACCTGAGCCTGTACCAAAAAAAGTAATATTAAGTTCTGTTCTTGGCTGCTCTGTGGGGTGTTAAAGAGAGTTTCTGTGTCCACTCTTGGGCAGAGGGGAGAGCAGCACTCAGATGCTTTGGTGGTGGCTGCAGTGGCCACAGAGAGCTTTCTGGAGCAGCAAAGCCACTTCACACTCAGAGACAATGTGTCTACGCTGTTACTACTGATGGCAGTGGGGGGGCGGGGACACAAGCTAGACATCTCCTGGAGACTCCCTGAGACATACCAGAGGGTATACCACCTCAGAAGTCAGCTGGGGTCCTACTGTCCCACAGGTGAGGGTTACCTGGTCAATGAACTTTGTGCTGAACCACATATGTGACCTCATTTATAACCATGAGCAGGTGAGACCTGGAGGATATTTGAGTGACTTGAAGTAAAAGACATACTCCAAAATCATGTTTTGTAAAGAAGGAATTGGTTAACAAAATGTGGAGGCATGCATTTTAGACTAAGTTCTGCCTTTTTTAAGTGAGTGCTAGTTGGTGCTCACTTTGGTGATTGGTAAACTTGGTGATTTTCAAAGCACATTTCATGGAACGCTTGTTTCATGGAATACCTCAGAGGCCTGAGTGAGGCCAAATGAGCTAGGTATTGGTCCCCAGCTCCTACCGCTTACATGATATTCATGTTTTTGCATTCCACATAACTTTGTATTTGAAAAACAATTTCCACTGCTCAAAAAATTAGAAACTACTGGCTTAAGTATTAAACTTATTAATAGTGATCATCAGTAAAGCTGGTCTAATGATATCAAACGCCGCAGTATTGCAGAAAAACTGAATAAAAGGACATGAGTATACCTACTCTTCTAAGAAAGAAACCCCAGCCTATAGCAACACTAACTGAGATAAGCAATACCAGTCACCATGATTTAAGTACTAAAATAGGTTCTGAACATCATGAACTAAACTATTTAGAAGGAGAGAAAGGGATTCTCCATGAATTCAAGTTTTGAAAATTCCTGTTTATCCATCTGAGAAGATGAAAGTGGTGGTGGGGGGAATGGACAAATGAGTGGAATATATAATAAAAATCTGATTAAAATTTTCCAAGTCATGAAGGATACAGAAATGGGGAACCATAGATTCTTTAACCAAATCCTGGAATATGAGAAGCTGATGAAACTCCTTGAGTTTGAAAGAAGCAGATACACCACAAAGAAGAAGAAGTACCACCCTATGAAGCAGGTGGCGAATTTGTGAATCCTATTATTTCAAGTGAGCACACAAGGTGACAGTAGAAATTGGACACAGAAAAGATTTAGATACACGATGGGCCACATCAGGTCTTCAGGTCCTGACTTCAGTGAATTGCTCTTGGAAACCTGAAATAGGAATTTGAGGTAAGCTAGAAATGTCTTGAAGTCTATTTTAACCTTTTGGGGCCAGTATTTTGTAGGGTAATCATTACTTTCCACACACAATCCCATAATTCTACTTTCAGACTCAGATACTGGTCGGGGTGGACCACAGACTGACATGGATTCTTATGAGTGTTTATATAATGGGAAGTACTGGCATTTCCTCCACAGCCAGGTTTTGCTAAAGCAGTGGGGTATAACATCAATCAAAAACACAATTTATAATATACTGCTGTTACTCTCAGTGTAAGAATATATGCCTGATTTGTCTGATTGGCTTTGTGCTTTGTTTACCATAACATGGATGATAATTACGACAAGCGTTTATGTCACACTATGTTAATAAGAGCGCTTTTAGTAATCACCATAGGCAGGTCATTCCTCCTGATTAAAAGTGAAATGTCACTGAATGCTGGCTTTGTACAATGAATTAAAATATTATAGCTATATACATATAGTTTTTATTAAAACTACTTTTGTTACTGAAATTCCAGCAGGAAAAAGATTAATTTTGTTACTGCAAATCCAAGCCTCTATCTTCTAGCACTGCATTTCCTTCTGAAACAATGGTATCTGGGACACACGAGGTTACTTAAGAATATAATTATTGCATGACAACAGAGCTGCCTGCAATTGGGACTTCGAGTAGGTAGCATATCATAATCAGCAGCAAGAGATAATGATTCATGAAAGAGAAGAGCAGGCTGTGATTCAGGATCCTCTGGAGAGACATGAGTAGATCCCCTTAAGACGGACTTTGCTCCAACACTGGGAGAAGTGTGGCCCTTCACAGAAAAGAAGGGGATGGCTGCTGAATTTAAAAGCTGCAAGTGACCTTCCAAGGTCATCTAGTTCATCCCCTTCAGGCAGAAACCCTTAGATGCCATAGTAATTCGAGGATAAGGCAGCCTGAGAGAGAGAGGGCGCCTGCATTCCAGAATCACTCCAACATTAAGAACTTCACTGCCAAGAAATTCTTCTTGGATTTAAACATAATTCTTCATTTCTATGGCTAATTTGCTTTTGTTTTCTCTTTTCTTCTCCTGAGAGACAAATAAGCTGGTCAAGTAAGAGTAAAGAACCAAAGAAGGACAACCTGCCTAGAGATGGTGAATTCAAAACTAGAGAACTCGTTATGTATCCATTCTTTCCCTCAGGTCTGAAGAACAGCAGATGCTTTTCTTGGCAGGCAGAGGGCACTGGCAGGGGGCAGCTGGTCTACCTGTTTCTAGATAACTAAAATTCTTTAAGGCTCAGGGTACAACACACCAGGAAATCATTTGCTAGTGCCTACCAAAAAGAAAAAGAAAGAAAAGTAGACAGAAGGGGAAGGAGAGCAGCAATGTAAAAGTCTATAAAAATACTGAGCTCCATGGGTCTGAGCCTGGTGCTCGAGCATGGGGGTGAGCAGGAGGTCTCTTTTTCACCCAGGTAATGACTGTATAGGCCCCATAAGGAGATGGTTAAATCAAACACTGAGATGACTGCTCTTAAGAGGGGAAAAATATGTCAATCACACTTTGCCTTTGACACAAGGAAATTCCTTGAAACTGAGAATGGAGAGTGGAAGGGAGGGAGAATGTCTCTTGATGTGGGTGGCCAGGAAACCAGGGGCCAGGAAAGCATGAGAGGAGAGAGGGAGAGAGAGAGACAGAGAGGGGAAAAAAACACAAGATTGAATTCTAATCAAAATGCTATGAGGCGTTCACACCAGGCCTTGAGAGAATATTAACAAGGTTACCCGAGGGGGGGCCTTTAGCCCCGGGAATTATTAGTGAATATGGAATTATATTTGCACAAACATTACCAGATGCAAGGAGCTAAATGTCCTGCAGATGTGGAAGGAGCCAGCGTATGTTCCAAACAGGCAGCAACTTTATTTGCTTTACCCTTCTTATGAGAGCCTGGGCAGCACATTTCTGAGGGGTTACATTTCTGGAATGACCACCACGCCACTAGGCCCTGTTTTCGAATGGCTGCTTGCACCAGCCTTGAAAATACCTCTGCCCGGGACCACGTGGAGTGGCCCTGAGGTACAGCATGCCTCCACCACCTCCACGTATCACAGGGCTCCAAGGGGGTCATGGGGCTCTAAGAACGGATTTTCTGAAAGAGGGCAGAGTTCAGAGTCAGGTAAATCACAGCAATTTCAAAGAGGAGCTTTGAAATCAAATGTAACCAGCTGACATTGGGGTGAAAAAACAGCAAAATTCAAGAGAAACAAAGAGCTCCTTCTGAGGTGCTGCCATCAGATCCTCAGGACTCTATTTGATTTCGATTCCCCACTGCTGAAGGGGACACATCCCACATCTGTGGGTGGACAAGCTGCTGCCTTCAGGGAGTCTCCTGAATTTGTTACCCCGAATCCCCACCACCATCTTGCTCACTTCGAGGAAGACTTGCCAGTAGGGGGGACAGAATTGTTCTGCACGTTGCTATCACAGGTAGGGGCAGTTGACCACGAAGCTAATGGCCCGAGACCCTTCCAAAAGGCCCTGCTAGGGGCTCTATCAGTGTGTGGGCATGGTTATGTGTTTTTATAAAGTTTACAAAATTAAGGTATTTAACGCCAACGAGTTAATACTGCTCTGACGTCCCCTCTGTCACACTTGCTTTTGTGTAAGTTGGCTTCAGAGTTGAGTTGAAGATACATTCAGCTTGAGTAGAGTGGGATGTATTATGTGTGATACACACTGCTTCTGTGTATAATGGACCCTAGCCACCCAGTTATAGGAGTGGAGTCCAGAAACACTCCTACCATTGTCTGTTCACTCAAGGAGCTGAGACCGAGGTATGTCATGCTGAGGTGTGAATGCATCCCATAATGACCAGCCTCCAAATTAGGAGGATAATGGAGGAGAAACAAGATTTGACATGTATAGTCAGAAGCTAGTCCGGGAAGGCTAAATCTTACAACACTTTCATGAAAAACCTTTGTAGAAGTTTTCCCAAATTTGACAACAACCGTAAAATTTTGCAGGACAGTAGAAGAAACAAGTTGTGCTGAAAAAACTTTTCCTAAACTATCGGTAGTTAAAAACAAATTTTGATGAATCATAATAGAGGTAAGTTGAAATGTTTCCATTCTCTCTATACAACGTATTACAAAATTTTGGTCATATGAAGAGGCCATCAAAATATATACACAGACATACACACATAGCAAATAGAGATATTTGAGGTAGTTAATAAGTTAAAACATCATGATGTAATGTTTGTGGATTCTGTGATATTTGTGGTATTTATTGGTTTGCTGGGGTTTTTAAAAGCGTGATTTCTTTTCTCATTCTAAATAAATATTTGCTTTAATTTGATAACCAGAATTGTGTATTCTTTTTCTTAAAGAAGGCCTCCAATATTGTAAAAGCTTCAGACTCAGTATAACCCAGATTTGCCTCTGGTGCCATGTACCATGTAAACATACTTTCTTTTATTTCACTCATCAACTTATAAGGTAGTCCTTGTTTGTACCATTTTAAAAAGGAGGAACCGGAGACTTTTAGTCATGCAGCTTCTAAATAGATTTGAATCCAAGGTCTGTCTTATGCCAAAGGAAGTAATGAATGCTAGTCCTAACCATATTCCCCACCCGGGGGCACACTGCTTCCTGAAGTCACCATTCTGGGCTTTATCTAGTCTGGTGTAAATGGGCTCTACTGACGCCTCCCCTGCCACCCTAACCATCTGCCCCTGAACTACCTCATTGTTAATAGATCTGAAAGATCTCACTGTCAGAAAACGTTTCTTCATTTCCTTTCCATTACTCTGAAACGTGCCCTTGTGGACCCCTCAGTCGATTCCTCCTTCTTGTGATATTTGACAATTTTTTGGTAGTGTTTATGCTCCTTGGAAAGAGACAAGAAAGATATTTCAAAGCTTCTGGTCTGAAGGGCATATTGTCTTTGAAATCTTTTTTTTTAATTGAAATTCAAAACACCGCCCCCCGTCCAGGAAGCCCACCAGATTAATTCCAGGCAGCAAAATTCCCCTGCTAACCTCTCACAGTCCCTTTATAACTTGCTATTGGCTAAACGCAACCACACTGGACGTGTTTGCTTATATTTTTTCTTATTAGAAAACTCAAGATTAGCAATGCCTTACAATCTTTACAACTTAAACGTAAATGCATATTTGGTTTCCAAATTTTTTGTAGGAACTCAGTAAAATGTTTACACTATATTAGGTAAGGAAGTAAAGCCTGTTTTTTTCTTCAGCACACCTCAGTATCCATCATGTTGCTTTCAAAATGAAAACTATGCAAATTCGTTTTGTGTAAAAACAGAAAACCTCACTTCTATGGTGGAACAAAAGTTCATCAAACTCCCCGTCTGATTTTCCCAAATTCTAATGGATGGCTTTAGCTCTTTCAGTGTGCACTAGTGCTTCAGTATCTCTCTCTGCAAAATAAGAATTGTGTTATTTCTTTCCCATTTACTTCACAAAAGTCTCATGGGGAACAAGAGTTAAATGATTAATGACCGAAAGCTCTTGGACAAACACAAAATGCTTAATAAAAATAATCCCTCATTGCCACAGTGATAGGCACCCATGACCTGATGCTAAGCCTTGACCGAGATTGAAGGCAATTCAGATAAACTGTGGGCCCTGTCCATGAATCCAGGTTCCTTTTCCCCTTGTGAGGACACTCTGGGGTCATGTTCTTTGATCTCCTCCACGAACAGGCCCCTGTTCATGACCCTCCCAAGCTCAAACCCAACCCCCAAGTAACATGAAATCTGGCTTCCTGGTCGTGGAGAAGTAACATGTGAGGAACTGTAAAATGCACCATTGCGAGGGCAATATAATTTTATCCTCCCTTTCTCGGGGAACGCGCCTGCTCAGCCCACACCACAATATTATTAGGAAAACGATTTGAGATCAGAACTCAATTTTTTGTCTAGTTTAGGCCCTTCCTGAGAGAAGCCTTTGCGTAGCTACGGAGTCTCTAGGTGAAACAATGTTCCCTGTCGTGACTGAAAGAACTGGGGTGTGCTTGAAGAGTAAATACATCTCTATGGGTAGAAACTGCAAAGGTTATTTTACAAGGGAACAAGGGATTCTGGCATATTCCTAGTTTATTGTCTTGAATGAACGTAATCTATTCCTGGTCTGCAGGTGTAATACAGCCATGTGAAATCGCCCTGGACTCAAACCTGATCCCTGAGAAATTCAGAAAACTCAAGATGCATACTTACTCAACTGCCTTGTCCTAAAACAACTTTCTTTTTATTCCCTTCCGTAAGAGAATGAAAGAAAAATAAGAGAGTTCCTGTTAGAGAAATGAACCACTAAGCTTCGTTATGCGTTATGAAACAGCATAAGTAATATGAAGTAATACAAGGAGCTTTGGCTTTGGAATCAGATAGAACTGACTTTGGAATCTCAATAGTGTCAGTTACCAGCCGTGGGATCCTGAACAAGTTATTTACACTCCCCTGAATCCATTTCCTTGTCTATAAAGAGAGACTAAAAATCTCTCTATCACAGAGCAATAGTGAAGACTGGATTAGATATTATATAAAGTGCCTGGCAGAGAGCCTAACGTAGAGTAGACAGTTAATACACAATAGCTAGTCATAATCGTAACAGTGAAAATAATACTATATTCCTGTACTACCAACAAATCTATTATAAAATTCAACAAATGATTTGGAAGATCTATGTGCCGGGCACTACAGGGGAGGAAATAAAATGACTCACACAAAATGAAACCTACCCTCAAAGATCTGACCAGTTAGTTTCAGTTTTGAAAATGTTAGTAAAAACATATCTTTTTGTATTTTCTGCTTTTGCTTAAGGTATATGCCAACCATAGCATATGTCCTTAAATTGTATAGGTTATAACTATTATACTACAATACACTCATTCCTCAGAAACACTGTATACCATAAAATTGCAGGTTAAAATAGAAGGGAGATAGAGAAATAACATATTCAACTTTGTAACTAAAAACAGTAACAGTCATGTGGGAGATAACTTGAACAGCTCAGGAAAAGCCAATCAGCTGGAGGTTGCCTCAGGGGAAATTTTAAAATGCATACAATGCATACAAATTTCTCCTGCTTCTGCCAAGATGGAGTGTCAGGGACTAGGTTTGCTCTGCTGTGTAAAAAACAGCAACAACAATAACAACAAAAGGCTTGGACAAACATACGAATCAAACAATAGCTCTCAAGATACTGGAAATAAGCAATGAAGGTCAGTGATCTCTGAGAAAGCCCTATGATTGCCTAGCTTACTGTCTGAACAGAGTTTCCAGTCTGCGATGCAGAGAGAAGAGTTGAGGAGATAGAGCTGGGAGTTCAGGTAAGCCAATGTGGCTAGAATTCTCAGAGCAGAGAACTGGAGAGGAGAGAACTGCACAGAGAACTGAGAACTACAGTGTCCCTTTCGAGGTTTCAGTAGGTAACTGATTAAACATGTCAGTGAGTAAACTACCTGAGACTAGGAAATGAACCGCCTTATGAAATAAGAGCAAACTATTCAGGGGTTCATACAGGGTCAGGAGAGTGGCCATTCCCATCATCCAGAGTGGAAAATGTCATAATTCGTGAAGCTGAGGTTAGTAATAAGATTCTTGACTCAGGAATGGGCAAGAATTAAATATTGTTCTGGTCCCACCAAACAAAGCCTAGAAGCAAGACCCAAAAGTATCAACTGTTTCCAAATAACTTAACCATATCCCAGAACAAAGAAGGACAAATACCGTACGCTAACACATATATATGGAATCTAAGAAAAACAAACAAAAAAATGTCATGAAGAACCTAGGGGTAAGATGGGAATAAAGACACAGACCTACTAGAGAATGGACTTGAGGATATGGGGAGGGGGAAGGGTAAGCTGTGACAAAGTGAGAGAGTGGCATGGACATATATACACTACCAAATGTAAAATAGATAGCTAGTGGGAAGCAGCTGCATAGCACAGGGAGATCAACTCGGTGCTTTGTGACCACCTAGAGGGGTGGGATAGGGAGGGTGCGAGGGAGGGAGATGCAAGAGGGAAGAGATATGGGAACATATGCATATGTATAACTGATTCACTTTGTTATAAAGCAGAAACTAACACACCATTGTAAAGCAATTATACTCCAATAAAGATGTAAAAAAAAAAAAAGAATATAAAAATATCCGACATCACGCAAGATAAAATTCATAATGTTCATTATCTAATCAAAAATGTCCGGACATGCAAAAAATCAGAAAAATAAAATCCATAATTAAGAGGAAAAACCAATTAATCAAAATATACTACAAAATGACATAGATGATAGCACTAAATAAATAAGGACAGTAAAACAGTTATAACTGTATTCCATATGTTCAAAAAATCTAAAAGAAAGATTGAACATATTAAAGACGTGGAAGTTTTTTTTTAATTGAATTTCTACAGATAAAAACTAAAATGTCTAAAATGAAAAATACCCTGGATGGGATTAACAGCAGATTAGACTTCATGGAAGGAAAGTAAGTGGACTTGGAAACAGCAATAGAGACTATCTAAAATGAAGCATAGAATTTTTTTTTTTTTTAAAGAAGAAAAAAATAAACCATGGGACAACTTCAAAATGCCAACTATGTGTGAAATTGGAGTTATTAAAGGAAAGAAGGCAAGGAGGAAATACAAAATATATGAAAGAGTAATGTCTCACGTATTTTTAACTTTGATGAAAAATATAAACCCATAGTTCCAGGAAACTCAATGGACTTCAAACACAAGAAACATGAAGAAAACTACACCAAGGCACATAATCAAATTGTTAAAACTAGTGATAAAGGGAAAATGTTAAAAGAGTCCTGAGAAAAATGATTCTTTACATTCAGAGAAACAGCAGTAAGGATGACATAGATTTTTAGATAATGTAGAGCATCTTTAAAGTATTCAAAGGAAAAAAAAACCTGTTAAATTAGAATTCTGTAGTCCATAAAAATTCCTTTAAAAATTAAAGTAAAATACTTTTTCAGACATATAGAGGCAAAAAAAAAAAAAAAAAGACTAAAAAATGATCTATCGGCGCTTCCCTGGTGGCGCAGTGATTGAGAATCCGCCTGCCAATGCAGGGGACACGGGTTCGAGCCCTGGTCTGGGAAGATCCCACATGCCGCGGAGCAACTGGGCCCGTGAGCCACAACTGCTGAGCCTGCGCGTCTGGAGCCTGTGCTCCTCAACAAGAGAGGCCGTGATAGTGAGAGGCCTGCGCACCGCCATGAAGAGTGGTCCCTACTCGCCACAACTAGAGAAAGCCCACGCACAGAAACGAAGACCCAACACAGCCAAAAATAAATAAATAAATAAATTTATTTTTTTAAAAAAATTAGGAATCTGAGCTAATGTTTTAAAAAAAATGATCTATCTATGATTACCTCAAAAGATAGAAGGAAAAAACATTTCACAAAATCCAATGTCCATCACTGATCAAAAAAAAAAAAGTTTCAGCAAACTAGAAGAAAAGAAAACTTTCTCAACTTGATAAATAGCATCCACAAAAACCTACAGCTAATATCATACTTAATGGAGAAAGACTAAATACTGCTCCTCTAAAATCAGTAAAAAAGTCAAAGATGTCTGGGCCATCACTTCTGTTCAGCATCATACTGGAGGTTCTAACTAGTACCATAGGGAGGGAGGGAGGAAGGGAAGGAGGGAGGGAGGGAGGGAGGAAGGAAGGAAGGAAGGAGGAAGGGAGGGGCGCTCCCTTGGGAAGAAGTAAAACTGCCTTTATTCACAGATGACATGATCATCTATGTAGAAAATCCTAGGGAAGCTACAAGAAAGCTACTAGAACAAATGAGTTTAGTAAACTTGCAAGATACAAGATCAATACACAAAAATCAATTGTACTTCTATGTACTAGCAACAATTAGAAATTTTAAAATACCATTTAATATAAATACAAAATAGTAATAAACCTGACAAACGATGTTTAATATTTATATACTGCAAACTACAAAATATTGCTGAGAGAAGTTTTTAAAGACCTAAATAAATGGAGCAATACACAGAATTCACGGTCACAAGATTCAATATTGTCAAGATGTCAAACAACAAGGTCCTACTATATAACACAGAGAACTATACTTGATATCCTGTGATAAACCATAATGGAAAATAATATTTTTTAAAAAAAGAATGTATAACTGAATCACTGTGCTGCACAGCAGTAATTAACACAACACTGTAAATTAACTATACTTCAATTTTAAAAATGTAGGAAAAAATGTCATTTCTCTGCAAATTGATCTATAGATTCAATGCTCTCCCAATCAAAATACCCACAGGCTTTTTTGTAGAAATTGATAAGCTGATTACAAAATTTATGTGAAGTTGTACACCTGAAACTAACATAATGTTGTAAGTCAACTATACTTAAATAAAAAATATAATAAAAGTTAGGTGAAATGACAAGGCCCTAGAATACTTAAAACACTTGGAAAGGCAGAACAAAGTTGGAGAACTTATGCTACCTGACTTTAAGACATCTTGCAAAGCTGTAGTAATCAAGACAGCGTGGTACTGGTGTCAAGGAAGATAGATAGGTCTATGCAACAAAATAGAAAGGCCAGAAATAGACCTACATGCATATGGTCCACTGATTTTTAAAGGTACAAAGGCAATTAAGCATAGAAAGACAGTCTTTCCATAAAAGCTGCTGAAACACTTTTATAGTCACATGCAAAAAAGTGAACCTCAATCCATAACTCACACCATATACTAAAAACTCAGTATGGATTATACATCTAAATGTAAAACATAAAATTATAAAACTGCAAGAGGTTATTTATTCGCTGAACCATTTAAGTTACAGACACAAATCATGACAATCCAACCCTAAGTACTTCAGCAGGTATCAGAGAAATTAGGTGATTATTCTATGGGTTGGCCAAAAGTTCGTGCGGGTTTTCTATGTTAAAGAAAAACCCGAACGACCTTTTTGACCAACCCAATATCTTTCCATGTTGTTATCACACCAATAAAATTAACCCTGACACAATAATATTATCTAATATACATCCCATATTTAAATTTCCTTAATTGACCTAATAATGTCTTTATCTTGCTTTTTTTTTTCAAACTAGGAAATCTAGGGTTTCAAATCAAGTCTTATGCACTGCATTTAGTTTTCATTTAGTTTTCATCTCCTATGATCTGAAAGAGTCCCCCTCCCCCAAGTCTTTAACAATTTTTATGGCATTGACCTTTTTCAACAATCCATGCCAGTATCTTGAAGGATATTCAACAATCTGGATTTGTCTGACTGGTTCCTCAAGTTTGTATACAGGTTGGATATTTTTGGCATGTATCCTACATAGGTGATATACACTTCCCACTAGAGCATGGTAGATATACCTAATGTCATTTGTCCCATTGGGCATGGTAAGTTTAATCATTTGGTTAAGAGGAATTTGCTGAATTTCTTCATTGTAAAGATATCTTTTTCCCTTTGTAATTAATAAGCAATCTGTGATGTAATATTTTGAGTTGTATGGATACTCTGCTCTCCAATAACAGTTTACCATTGGTGATCTCTTTTTGCCTATTTTTAAAATTGAGATATAACTGACATACAACATCATATTAGTTTCTGAGGTACAAAACAATGATTTGATGTATGTATATATACCGAAATGATCTTCACAATAAGTCTAGTTAACATCCACCATTGATGAGCTTCACCTGATTCAATTATTGCACTGATGGTTGCAAAATGATAAATTTGTACTCTTATCATCCCTTCTGTATAACTTTCCTCCCACCTCCTGCCTTGCTTTTTTGTAGTATCACTATGGACATAAGGATTTTAAAAAATTCAATGTGTTACATTATTATATTAATGCGTTGTCTGTTATTCTTTGGGATGCTCAAATTGTCTCAACTGTGGCCATTAGCAGTCCCTTCAAGACCTCGTCTGTGTCCTTCAGACATGTAATTTTTAGTCTTTGAGCACTCCCTTGATTTCTGGTACTATATATTCTGGGGTTATCTTATGCTTTCCCTGCTCCAAACCTAGACCTGACCATCTGCCCAAGAAGCCTTGTTGTTTTTTGACAAATGGTATTTAGAAACTAAGACCTAATTTCTAGGTGTGCTAGACACAGAGTTCATAACGGTGTCCTCCAATTTCAGGGCTCTTTCTTATCTTTCTTCACTGCATATTTCGAGTTCCCAAGTATCTCTACACTTTTTTCTTGCTCTGTCCTACAATGCAAATAAAATTATTTCAGTACTCCAACACCAATGCTAACAACAAACCTACTAAGTTCCAGATTTTGTTAAAGATCTTTAGACTGCATCCCATTCAGGTTACTGTGTTCAAAAGTTACCTTAATTCTTTTTAGCTGCATGGTTATGTTTATCAACTTGATAAACAGGTTTATTTTTTTCTGATGGTATTCAATTTTAGGGTTAACTTCTTTCAGGCTTTTCTTTTTTTATTAATTTTTATTGGAGTACAGTTGTTTTACAATCTTGTGTTAGCCTCCACTGCACAACAAGATGAATCAGCCATACACATACAGCTCTCCCCTCCATTTTGGACTTCCCTCCCACTTAGGTTAGTACAGTGCATTAGGTAGAGTTCCCTGTGCTACACAGTATGTTCCCATCAGTTGTCTATTTTATACGTAGTATCAATAATGGATAGGTGTCAATCCCAGTCTCCCAATTCTTCCCACCCCTCCCCCTTTCCCCCCTGGTATCCATACATCTATTCTCTACATTTGTGTCTCTATTTCTGCCTTGCAAATAAGACTTTCAATCTTTTCAAATTAATTTATTTTTGAATTTGTAAAACACCTATGTAATTTAAAAATTCAAACTACATGAAATATATACTCAGGGATATCACACTCCCCATCCCTATCTTATTGGGCTCATTACCTACCCCTTACCCTATATCAAGTACCACTGCCATTTTTTAAAATCTTTCCTCCGTGTCTGTTTTGTGCAAAAATAAGCAAATACACATATTTTTATTTCTCCTTTCTTCTAACACAAAACATAATATACTACATATACTCAGATACACCTTGATTTTTTTTGTTCGTTTCACTTAAGAGTATATCCTGGAAATCACTTCATACCAGTTCACAGAGGTCTTCCTCACTGTCCTTTATGGCTGCATCATACTACATTGTATGGATATACCATAGCTTACCAGTCTCTTGTGGAAGGAAATTATGACGTTTCCATTTTTTTTTGCTATCATAAATATTATCACAATGAATAATTTTAATTATATATTGTTTCTTTTTTTGTGGCAGTATATCTCCAGAGTATACATCCAAGAGTGTATTAGTTTGCTAGGGCTGCCATAAAAAAATACTACAGACTAGGTAGCTTAAACAACAGAAATTAATTTTTTCACAGTTCTGGAAGCTAGAAATCCAACATCAAGGTTTCCATAAGTTTGGTTTCTTCTGAGGCCTCTCTCCTTGGCTTGCAGATAGCCACTTTCTTGCTGTGTGCTCACATGGTCTTTCCTCTTTCCGTTTGTTGTCTGTGTCCTAATCTCCTCTTCTTACAAAGATACCAGTTGTATCGGATTGGGGTGCACCTATAGAACCTCATTTTGCCTTAATTACCTCTTTAAAGGTCCTTTCTGCAAATACAGTCACATTCTGAAGTACTGGGGGTAAGAACGTTAATATATGAATTTGGGAGGGGACACTATTTGGCCTAAAATCAAGACTAAATGCTAGGTGCTGTTAAATTGCACTTCATTGGTTTATACAATTTTGTACTACAATCAAGCACTTATTTTTAAATTTCTTAAAATACAGCTGAAAGAACTACTGCTTAGCAGTAGCCACACTAAAATTTTTTTCTTTCATACCGAAGGTTATAATTTTATTCCAGCTATTCTAGCTCTCCTTCCCTAGGAAAATCAAGTTTGAGTTCTACAAATTCCACGTTATTTTCTTATTTATCAATTGCATATGAGATACTTGATGTTGTAGAAACATCTTTGGTAGCAGACCAGATTGGGCTTTAAATTGTTATGACTCAGATATTTTACCCTGAATCCGGATACTGTTTTACAAAGAATTCTTGCCCTGAAAAAAAAAAAAAAAAAAAAAAAACTCTTCTACTACAGTAATGATTCTGAGAGTGGGACATGTGGATTTTCTAAACTAAAGAAAATTTGTAAAGCTGGGGATAGAGCCAAGTTTTCCAGTCTATGTGAGGAAAAGAGGAACTGAGCAGACTCTATTCCCAAAAAACTTAAAATGAGAAGCATAGATTGTATTGTCCTTAGACTTGTCCTTTGCATTATAGGTGTAGCTTGTAAAAATAAGCCCTCATTCCAGGGATTATGACCTCATGGGAAAGATAGTAACATTGCAAGAGATTTACAGCTATCTCTGGGCTCCTACATCTTGATACCACAGAGTTACGTCCTCTAGTTCTCACAGGTGAGTAGCCTATAAGGTGTATTCCCTTCCCCTCCATCAGTCTGCTCGTATCAAACAGAACTCTGCCTCTGACTGCTCCCTCCCATGGTCTTCTTTTGAGAATGGTCTCATATTCTGGGCTTTACTTTACAAGTGAAATTTTATCGCCAAACAGTTACAACCAAGTGTTCTGAATCTTTAATCTTTTTTAATTACAAAAGAAAACATCATCACTGTATCAAATTTACATAGTTCAGATGTCTATGAAAGCAAAAAGTAAAAGTCCTTTCTTGAACCCCAGATGTAACCTATGATAGTGTTTATATAGTTATTTCTAAAAACAAATTTCTAGTGATGAGAGCAGGTGGGAAACGCACTCTCATGCACTGTTGCTGTGTGTACATATAGGTTAACATCTTTGGAGATAAATGAGGAGATAGTTCTCAAGATGCAAATACACATAACCTCAGAATTCACTTTTGGAAATTAACCCTGTAGATATTAGATTTATTTTGTCACGTGTACAAATACTTACTTACAAAAGTGTTCACTGAAGTGATGTTTGAAATAGTAACGATCTAAAAGCAATCCAAAATGTCTACCAAAAAGAGATCGTATAAACAAATAACGATACTCTCATTTAATGGAATACTATGAAGCATATCATTTTCTTTAAAACTGAGTTATACACGTTTGCTGATACGTTAAGATGCTCATGACACAATAAGGGAAAAAATGAAGTTGTAGAGTTTGTAGGGAAGAAAAGCATGCGGGTTTTGTGACATCTTTGTCATATGCACAGAATACTTCCGGAAGGATGCATAACAAATGACTAACAGTTCTTCTTTGGGCAGCAGGATTCAGGATCTGGGATAGGATATTGGAGAAGAGAATTTTTACTTCTTGTTTTGTATTTTCCTTACAATTTGAATTATTTTTGTTTACCATGTGCATGCATTCCTTTTAAAATTGAAAAAAAAAGATATTTTCAAGAAGCCATTTCCATGTTCTTGTGCATGACTCTTACCCACAGTTCTCTGTTAAGTAGATCATGATGCATTTGTTTCTCACTGTTTCCTGAAAGTTTTCTTTTTTCTACATCTTTCCTTTTCAGTAGCCATTCTACATAATGGAAGAAAATGGCTGAGTTTTGTCTAAATTATAGTAGGACTGGAAGGGAAAAGAAAAGCAAGTTGGGTTTTGTCTCATGTAATTTTTTTGTGTTATAATAAAACATCTAAACTCTCAGGCAACACACCAAGATAAGCTTAAGCAAAAAGTAAAAAAGAGCAAGAAATCTGAGGTGGAGAGCTTGGGATGGAGATGCACAGAATGTCTGCCTCCCCGACCATGATTCTAACATTCCTAATTGTTTGTTATATGTTTACTTTCTATACCCTGGAGACCAGGAAATAGTTTTCTCATACCAAAAATTACATTACAATTGTAAAATGTGCTTAGTTATTTTGTTATTGGAGAAGAGTTGACGATTATTTGAGAAAGATTAAGAATTACTAGAACTCACTAGAACAAGGCTTTATGAAATAATATCTGACCATCTTGGACCTATAAAATTTTTTACAGCCACACGGAAAGATAAATATTGGTTAACCCGCACACTAGCCAAGGTGAAAATCGGACAGCACTGGACACAGGGCCATCAGCATCTTATTCCGAGAACTCACAGCTGTGTTTCAGAGCTGAAACATATGACGGTTGGCCATGTCATTCCACAGTACTGACATCTTCTAAAAGTACTGGATGGCATATGTAAATTAAAATAAAATGAATATTTAATTTCATTTTTAGAATATTTAAAAGTATTTTGCAATTCCCCTGGAGAAACTGCAGGCTCTCTGGACTGTTGCAAAGCCAGGGCTAGCGATCCCTGCCAGGGAAGACGACTGACGCCAGCTGCTTCTGAGAAGTCAGGGATGGTATGAAATGGCACCAAGACGCGTCACTGTCACTTGTTTGATTGGAAAAAAACGAATCAAGCAGTTGACTTCTCCAAGTAGGTACCCGAGCAGTGTTATTGTTCAAAGATTTCTTGAAGGCCTGCATTGCCAATTCAGTGAAAGCCATGCCTAAGCGCTTCCCCCACCATCCCTGACCAATTCCAGCAATGGAAAACCATCTGCATCCTGGCTAAGCCCAGAACAATTGAATTCTCTGTGCAAAAAGTAACCATTCCTCCCACCATTCCTGTGTCCCATCCAAACACTGATGTCTGCTTCAGTCTGCAAGGGACTGAGGGCATAGGCGGTTTCTGCTTTAGTTGTGTGAAAACATAAACTAACATCTGCAACTCACTTTAGAGTTTTCAAAGCATTTTTCCCTCATATATCCTATGTTTCTTCTTTATACACAGCCAAAAGTTAGAGGGCAATTAAAATATAATTTTTATATGTACGCAACCTACATTCCCTCCTCAGCCTCTCAAATCAAGTTGAAAATGTCACTGGTGAATATTAATTTGAGAATTGTGGGAACATTTTTGTTTTCTTAGAAATAATAAATTAAAATTGAAAATGATTTTTCAGCCTTCCAAAATGACAGCTTGACTTCAGATGTTTCAAAATTTGCCCAAACTAGTACCTACACTGTTTTATAGTATTCAGTGCAATTAAGCAAGTATTTATTGAGCACCCCCTGTGTGCAGGGCATGTGCCATACAACCTCAGGCAAGGCTGGTGGATGCTCTAGAAGGATCTTAGGAGTCCTTAGGAGAACACAGACAGTCTTGCGACTGGGGTAGGGTATGAGAGACTCTATAAAATATGGGCGCACATGGCGCTGAAGGAAGCACCAGGAGGGGTGCTAACCCCATCTTGGGAGAAAAACATGTCTCATGCGGCTTTACAATAGATAGCCACCACATCTTCACAGTACGTTAAGGAGAAACATACTGTTTGAATTATGGAAAGTGGTGTGAAAGCATCTTGTTTGGGGAAAGCAAATGAAAACATGCATATTTCCCCCTTGGCTTTGTCCACGTTCATCATGTTTTCTTCCAAGTCCCTCCCTTATCTCACCATGAGCTGTGACTCCTCTTGAGCTGTACAGGGTGCTGGCTCTAAACAGATTCATGGGAAAGGGCCTGAAAATGCCTGTGTCATGCCAGGGCATGGGAGGCAGTGAGTGAAGGGACCAGGCAGGGACAGCAGGACAGTGGGGAGAAGGCATCCACAAAACAGCTGGCTCTGGTTAGCAAAACACCCGATGCCAGGGATAGGCAAACCTTGATAAGGATCAGACTACTCAACTGAGATATTACTTTTGGGATTCTCTACTCACCACCCCTCCACTGCAACGCTGTCCTCCAGGCAGGGTTAGATTCCCCTCTCTGGGCCTCCACCGAAACCCTGCTTCCCTCCCTGGTGACATTTGCTTGAGGTGGGGCAATCTGATTCTCTGTTCACTTGTCACCCCTATAAAACTTTAAGTGTGTGTAGTTCAAGACTTTTCTTTCTTTCTTTTTTTTTTTCGGTACATGGGTCTCTCACTGCTGTGGCCTCTCCCGTTGCGGAGCACAGGCTCCGGACGCGCAGGCTCAGCGGCCATGGCTCATGGGCCCAGCCGCTCCGCGACATGTGGGATCTTCCCGGACCGGGGCACGAACCCGTGTCCCCTGCATCGGCAGGCGGACTCCCAACCACTGCGCCACCAGGGAAGCCCCGCAAGACTTTTCTTTTATCTCCAGTATCTACCACAGTGTGTGGCTCAGAGTATCTCGCAGAAAATATCTTTTTTCTATCTTTTAAATTAAAAAACACTAGAAATCCCCAAAGTAAAATTCCATGGCTTAAAAAACACTACATAGAGATGTAAAAGTTACCCTTTCATATCCTCATTTTTCTTCTGCTAAAACAGATCTATCAATATATATAGTAAATATTGGTTGAGTGAATAAATGAGTGAATAAATAAATCTAAGAGTTGAAGAGGCTGAGGGAAGGAATGTCAGAAGTTAAGCCAACAATCCGAAGGATCTCCCCATCTCAAGATCCTTAACTTCATCACATCTGCGAAGTCCCTTTTGCCATATGTTTCTGGGCTTTAGGATGTAGACATCTCTGGAGTCCATTATTCTGTCTACCATAGAGTCTGTGGAACAGAGAGACAGAAGATCTAAGTCTTACTAAGTCCAGACTCTCCTTCTAAGGAGCACTTTGACCTCATTCACTTTCTTTCTTTGGATCTTAGTTTCCTAAGCCACAAACTGGAGAAATTCATTTAGCAAGTATGTTATTAGTCATGCACTTTCTAAGTTTTAGATACAGGATAAAACAGACAAAAGTCCCTGTTTTTATGATGCTTACATTCTAGAGAATGAGAAAGTAAATTAAGTAAAATATGTTAGATGGTGATAAGCATTGAGGGCTGGTGAGGAGACCAGAGTGTCCAGAGCAGAGCAAGGTAAAAGGAAGGCAATAGGCAAAGGAGTCAGAAAGGGAGGCTGGGATGGAGAATACAGATCATCTGGGCCTTATAGGTCTTGGGAAGGACTTGGGAAGCCACTGGAGGGTTTGAGCAGAGGAGTGACCATGATTTACAATAACACACTTTTTTTTTTTTTTTTTTTTTTTTTTTTTGTGGTACACGGGCCTCTCACTGTTGTGGCCTCTCCCATTGCAGAGCACAGGCTCTGGACGCACAGGCTCAGTGGGCCCAGCCGCTCCGCGGCATGTGGGATCCTCCCAGACCGGGGCACGAACCTGTGTCCCCTGCATTGGCAGGCGGACTCTCAACCACTGCACCACCAGGGAAGCCCAATAACACACATTTTAATGGGTTGCTCTGGCTGCTGGTTGAGAATAAACTGAAGGGGACAAGAACAGATGCAGGGAGACGTGTTAATACCTTATTCCCCTATCTTCACTCCTCTGTACGCCTTTCTATTTGCATATCCATGCTTCCTTCACGCGTGTAGTTATCCCTCTTAAGAGCATCCTGCTCCTCTTTCCAATTTGAAATTCCATTCACCAGTCAGCTCAGTGCTCCTCTCAGAGCTGTCGGGGCACTTGGGGAACTTGGCATCTTTGGGTGAGGAAAGTGGGGCAAATACCCTTCGGAAGCCTGTCCAAGGTCATCCAAATAGTAAATAGTGGACCCAGGGCTGTCCCTAACGTGTGATTTGAAGGAAATTAAAAGATCTTCTTGCTATAAAGACACTTTCCCTGGAATAGTTTGTGTTTGCAGTTTCCCTCATTAAATTGTGATCTGGAAGAGCACAGATAGTATCTTATTCGGCTTTGTGTACTTAGTGCTTAGCGTGGTGGCTGGCACGGGATAGACACCCAGTAAGTTTCTGCCAGATGAGTAAATAACAGAATGTCAGGCCCTGAAGAGTGTGTGTTATTAGCATCATGTTGTCAAACTTCACCCCACTGCCTCCTGGTGTTGAGTGTCAGACAAACGGAAATGTCTAAGAATCTATGAGACCTAGGCTGAGTGTTCTAGGAAGAGAGACTTATTAACAAACGGAGCCACAGCAGGATTGGAGAGGGATCCTCCTAACCCAGTACAGATCAGAGCCAGAGGCCCCCTTCTTTACCTTCCCTCCTTGATTCCCTAGTGGTTCTAAGACAAGAGGGATAAAATAAGTTCTAAAGGGGTGTTATTCTCTGAGGAGGAACCACAGTCCTATTTTGTGTGACCTGTGCCCTAGGCATGTGGATTTTGTTTTTATTTAGGTGACTACAGTGACAATAGAATTGACAGGTGTAGCCGGGGCTGGTGTGGGAGCTGTGCATGTCGACCAGAAGGGATGTCCCAAGAAGTGCATCCTTGTTCTGTCAGGGGCTTTGTGGACTCATATTGAGTGATCTGGTTTCCACTTTTTAGAAATTGGGGGACCTGAGTTTACACTACCATGTCCATGCTCTAGAATGGCACCTATACTATTGTATTTTAGCAAGTTTATAAGAAATCTTCCCTGCAATACTCAAGCTTCTCCATGGTGGAATCCATGTCTTTATCCTCCATGGTTCCCCAGTAACTTAGACAGTCTCAGGTTAACAGTTGGTGGTCAATAAGTGTGGGAAGAAGGTAGGAAGGAAGGGTGGGAGAGAGGCAGGGAAAAATGCTGGCTTTCCAAGTCCTCTGTCTCTGAGGTTTCAGAGTGGGAACTAAGAAACTACAGCCAAGAAAAGAAGGCGGTACATGTGATAACATAGAAGAAGCATTGCATGGTACCTGTAGTGACACAAAGATTACACTTTTAGTCCTTCAGTTTCATGGGCATGCAGTAAGCATACGTTAAATGATTTTTGAATGAGTGAACAGTATGAATCAATAAAAGTAACAGCACATTTGCTGGACAACCTTTACAGTTAAATGATCTCCCATCTCCTCCAGTTCTTACTCTGCCTCTAGGTTCTCTCCCTGGCACCAAATTCCAAACGCCATCTCCCCCTACTCCAATGCATGTGATAATATCAGAAGACTCGTTTTTCCACCTTTGTTTTGGATTTATCATCTAATGATTTTCTCACTAACAACACCCTTCAAGTTAGTCAGTTTGGTTCGATTCCTCCAACACGCTACTCAAGACACAGTTTCTGGATCTTTCACAGATTTAGAATGAAATGATTAAATAGTCACCGAGGTCCCAGTGGGACCATCTGTCAAAATGTGAAGATAGTTCAGCCTATCAGCCTGTAGATGTATTTCCAAAGCACTGGGAGATCTTTGGGTTAAACATGTAACACCTGCTTGAGTGTAAGCTTATATAGTTAAGGGCAGGAAGGAACCTTGAACATCATCTGCTTCAACCACTCCCATTTTTTCAGATAAAAAGCAAGCTGAGAGGTTAAGGACTTTTCAGTGTCACTTTACAAGTTATGGCAGAGCTGGGACTGGGAATAAAGTTCAGTACACCCATTGCCTCTTGGGACACAATCTCTTCTCACATAATCTTTCCTCTCTTGCTTCCGGTTGCTTCAACCCTCCTGACGGAATTTTATCCTCTGAGATGCAAAACTGATATCAACAAATCCTTAAAAAGAGATGCCAGCAAACAGAGAACTTGATGATAAATAGGGAGATGACGCAAGCACAAGGACTGAATCCAGAAATAAATCATATCTTCACATAGTGTTTACTGAAGTTGCATTTTGAATAATTTCCATAGAAATTATTTTACCCACCACAGGAATGTTACTCCCTCCCACAGGGATTTGACCAGACAGAAAGAGAAGCAGAAGGGAAGAAGAGCGGTAATTTAGATTTATATATAAAACATTAGCTGGAACCTAAGTAATAAGCCTCAACTAATCAGAATATTTTATGCATTCTGCCTGTTAGTGGAGAAAGCAAACCACAAGAAAGCAAGCATATATCAGAGATTTAAAAAATGCTTCTAGGGCTTATTTTAGGCTTTACATTTTTTTCCTAATTCCCTGCACTATCTTTAAAATATCCCACTGCACACCTCCCTCCTTCTCCTCACGTGTTCATTTGTTCATTTAATCAATCTGCCAATATTTATTGAGCCCTTTTCTGATGTCCCAAGTACTCTGCTAAGTTAGAGATGAAAACATGGTTTTCCATCAAGTTTAATGCCTGCTTAAAAGTTATCCTAAAAACAAAAGTTATCCTAAGAAGACTGGGAGTTTTTTCACTTTTTTTGTTGTTTTACAGTTATATTTCTAGTTCTATAAATGGATAGTTCTGTACTGAATATTTCCATTTGGCCGTCCAGGTGCACTGTGTACCATTTTGCAACCTGTCGTGTACTTCTTGGGGAGTAGGGGTAAGGACTGACCCTTATGGAGCAGATAAATCACGTTCCTTTGCCCTGGAGTTCAGCAAATGAGAGGAACCGACAGGTCAGAAGATCACAGTGTGGGAGGAGAGACAGGCACGGCTATTCTCATTCCCCACACCTGCCAAGCTGTGGATGGACAGTGGCTACATTCCTCTCCTAAAGATCACAGCATCTGTTAGGTAACCCTTCCTAAAACTCTTGGATTAGCAACTGTCCTATAAATCATTGTGATTGACAATTACAAAATAATGAGTATATTTCTGCGAAACAACAAAAAGCAGTGTAGTTGGGAGGTAAGCAAACTGCTACCTAAAGTAGCTACAGAGGATGAAAACAGGTCAAGATACTCTTCCCACCTACCCTTTGAAAAGTGATCTTCGAAAAGCCACTTCATGATCACAGTTGGGTGAGAAAAGGTTCATATTCTCTGTTTTTCGTAAACCTAACCCTGCCATGCCAGGATGACAAGTAGGCCCAATTTTATTCGGTTGAGAGTAGCTGCCTGGGGCACAGTCTTGAAAAAATTGTGAGGCCTGTTCTCAATATCTGTGTCAGTATCTGCCAGGGATGTGGGTCAGGGCATATGCTTGAAATACGGATCCTGACTCTCATACCCATCTCTATACTTCTAAATGAGTCTGATTTGGGACAGTTAGATTCTGGGACAAAAACTAGTTTCTAGAATCACAAGAGTTACAATTTATGTCATTTAGCCCTCCTACTTTTTACTCATTTTACACAAGGAACAGAGGCATATGAAGATGAAACGGTTCACTGAGATCAGTAATGGAACCACCATACAAATTTTCTCCAAATTCATGCTCGGTTCTACTTATTAAGGACAAAAAGTGAAAAAAAAAATCACTGATTGCAACTGTCAGTTGAGTTTTGGAAAGTCCAAGAGAATCTAACTGGTTAGAGATGGGATTTGACAGAGACAGTGAGGGTAACACCCTCCCTGTTTTTAGAGAGATTAAGCTATCTTTTGGTGTTTTTAGAAAGATCAAGACCTAAGGATTATGTCTGACTTTCAGTGGTCACAGCTAGGATCCTAGAATCACACCAGACAGGTACAGAGTGGGCAGGAATCTGATGTAGTTTGATTACATAGACAAAATAGAAAACAGCTTATCTAAAGACACTCCAGGAAGCTTTTTGGAGGCCTTGCTATAGTTCTTTTTGTAAAACATAAATCCAGAAGAGGGAAGCCTACTCACCCTAGTTTTGAAGTAGCTGAGAGCAAAGGGTGGTAATTTAAAAATAGCATGAGTGTGCAGATAACATATGGATCTTGTCTTTAGGGCCATACCACCTGGAAAAGATATGGCATGCAAAGAGACATAACAAAGTAAGATGTTCCTTCAAAACTTTAATTTGCTCATTGCTAAGCTCCATTTCCTCCACGGAACATATGTCCTAAGACTGCGGGTGGACAGTGGGGATGGGGGACATTGAAAAAAACCTCTTACATTCCTCCAAAATTATGCTCTCCATTCTAGATCCATACTTAAATAAGGCAGCAATTCTCTGTCTTCTTCGAAGATCTGTATTCTAATGTTGAAAAGCAGTTTGAAAAAGAGTATGGAGAGAAAACATGAAAAATGAACAGGAATCCCAGGGCCTGCAACACCCCCATATAATCAGTCTTCTTCCTGGTACTGCACACGAAGGATTCTACAAGTAATGGAGTCAGTTGTCTGAAGATCAATAACTGTAAATTATTCACTTATGTCTGCTCTGGCTCTCCCCATCCTCACCACCTTCTCCCAACCCTGATCAAAATGTCTTCATTGTTGTGGAGTAGGAAAGAGTCCTTAAGGTAAGAAGGCGAATCTAGAAAAGACTATGGCATTGGCCCTTAATTTTAAGAAAAAGGTACTCCAAGAAAAATTCTACTTTGCTATCCACATCACCCAGCCTCTCCCTTGATTTTATTTTTTTACCTTCCAGGAAAAAAGTGATAGTAATGCCACCCTTCAAGCACCAAAGCAGCCTTCCCAAAGACCAGATAAGCCTCCTGATTACTACCCTCATACAAAGAAGATGCTACAATTTGCGCTTCCCCAAAAATTATTAGGGAAAAACAGCATCTTTTAATGTTAGGGGTGGAGAGATGAGAGCATCAACCCTTTAAAACTCAGCCATTTAGTTGCTCTGACTTTGAAGCATGACAAGGATGTGCCCTTAGGTCAAACTGTTCCTTGCTTGGACCAGCCCCAGCCTTAGCTCCTTCAGCTTTACCGTGGTGTCACTTAAAGGAGAGCACTCATCTGGAGATCAAAGTCCTTCCTATTCCTGCTCTTATTTGTTGTGTGATTTTTCATTAAGGTACTTAATATCTCTGGACCAGTTTCATCAAATATAAAATGAGGGGTAGAACTAGAATTAAGCCAAAGGTGTAAAAGAACAATCACCAAATCATTATTTTTGTTTCCCATGTATTTTAGTGACTCTTGGAAACTATCTCACTCTAAGGGAGACTCTGCCTCAGTGTGATTTAGGTCACAATGAGTCCAGCATAAGACAGTATGGCCAGAGAACTGTGGCTGTACCCCAGATTATGAAGCAAAAGGTTTGCCTTCATTGTGGAATCTCTCCCTCTGTATTTGAAAAACATATTCAATATAAATGAAAGGTCAGAGGTGAATGGATTGTGCTTCAAGTAAGTTTTGAACATAGATGCCATCTAGTCTTTGCATTCTGCAAAATTCTTCTTTAAGTGAATAAATGTGTAGGGTAACTCTCCATTACCTTGATCAGCATCTAATACCAACCTGACACTTAGAATTAAATTAGAGAAACAAAATTGGATACTTTGAGACTGGAGGGCTGATTATACTACCAGAGCTAAGAGTGGATTTAAACTCTTTCCTTATCCCATTTAAATCTAACTAGATATAAACTCTCCATTACTGAGGAACAGAGGTGTGTCTGCAGAGGTGGAGGTTCCCCTTGATGTTCTTGGTCAAGGAAACCTAATCCTTTCTTCTGACACACATGGTTGCAATAGAAAGCGTTCCCCAACTGCCAGTCTGGTTTTAATCTATTGTTTCAAGTAAGATGGGATTTTCAGGGAATGTTAAGGAAAGAGCAAAATTACTAGAACTTACTATAAAATAAAACTGTTGATGAGAAATCAAATTTTAAACAAGTGTTCAAAATTCTAAGCATGAACATATGCAGACATACAGTGCATGCTACAAGTATACGAAAATAAAAGGTTTTAATTTTAAGTATATCTAAAGTCTGCTTTCAATACAACATTTACATCTCATTTTACTAAAGCTCTTTGGCTTACCAAATGAGAGCCATGGTAAATATTGCCAATAAATACAGTGGTGCTTCATTTAAACAACAATGTTGGACAATGAAATATTCCATAAGTGAACTTCCCATGTAATCAAACTAACCCTGCATTATACAAACCTTTAAAATGTTAACCATTTTATATGGAAACTTCTCAAAAGTTACAAATTTTTTCTTTAAAAGGTACACTGAAGAACATCTTTTCCTGAAGATTCAGGATTAACATTTACAATACTCATTAAAATATGCTGAATATACTGCACTTCTTAGAAGAGCAGAAGATGGTGAGCTTAGATGATGGTGAGCTTTTTCGTGATACTTTTGCCAACACCAAAAGGTTTCAGACCGCCATTGTAAAAAAGTGCAAAAGCAGACAAAACTAGCTTGCTTTTAATAGGTCTAGTGTCTTTTCTGCTGTCAGCTGTCCCTTCTGGCTAAAAGCATACCAACCTGTCAATTAATTGCTTACTTTGTCAAAATAAAATTTAGATTTAAAAGATGTGCCTACTTTGTGCAAGGTACTGTACTAGGTGCTAGGGAAATGTAAGAAACGCAAAAGAAATCATCATGCTGGCTGAGTGACAAGAGTCACCAGGTCACCACTGTGGTGGGAAACACAATTTATTCTAAGTTTGAAAATAACTTTTTTTTTTGAAGTACAGTTGATTTACAATGTTGTGTTAGCTCCAGGTGTGCAGCAAAGTGATTCAGTGTTATACATATATATATATACACACTTTTTCAGATTTTTTCCCTTATAGGTTATTTAAAAATATTGAGTATAGTTCCCTGTGCTATACAGTAGTTCCCTGTGAAAATAACTTACTTTAAAAAATATAGATATTGAAGTGATTACACACAGCTGTCCTGATATACATTCTTCAATGGGAGTGTCTTGGAAATATCTCCCATGAAAATATTATCAGTCATGTATGTGAGTCTTCGGAGATAAAAGACTAAACTTACTGCTTGAGTAAATAAAGTGCACAGGCCCTGTGACAGCTTTCTGTCAAAACCCTCATATCATTGCTAGGCTTTATCTTATAATCCAGGTGGCTGAGGATGTCAGAAGTCTAATCTTGCTAATTCCTAGGGTCATCAAATCTAATTAATATATCTGTAAAAAACTATTTTAATGCTTTGCTGTATATATGAGTGCAAAACATTTAGGCATTTATAAAACTGCATGTTTACAAGAGATACCTTGTATCTTTATAAAGATCAATCATCACTTCCACTGGCAGGGTCTCTTTCCTGGATTTCAGTAATACCTCATTTTGGGGGCTTTTAAACATTATTTGGCTACTCCTTTCAATTTCCATCATCCGGCTACTTTTATTCCACAAACTGTACCTTGTAGTCTCAAAAGATTTCCTTGGATTCAGTTACCATCTGTTTTGTAGCTCAGACCTCTCTCCTGAGGTCCAGACTTATCTAATTAGTGTCATATTTGGAAGTACTACAAGCACCTCAAATTTAAAAGAGACAAAACCAAACTGATTAGTTTTGTTGAAGAATGGCATTTGATTTCCTTAGTTTTATCCTTAGTTTTGTCCTCATTCCTACAATTCCTTCCCTGCTTATTTCTGTATTACATCACTTATGCTTGAACTTCACCAGTACTATGTGCCACTCTTAAGAGATTTTTACTGTATGTTTTTAATTGATAAATTGATAAGTTTTGTCTTACCTTGTTAGATTTCAATTCCATTAAGAGTAACAGCATCCTTACTGCATTTATCTCCTACCTCTTCCTAATGAATAAATACAACAAAACACATAAAGGAATTCTGACGAATCTCTCCCAATTATATTTTTACTGATAGATTTTTGGGTGCACTAACAGAAGTAGGAGTACCATGTTAACTCTTCTCATAATTTAAGGCAAAACTCTGAACAGTTTCTTCTATCAAGTGTCATCTTCTTTCTGAAGCCTTCCTTGGACCAGGCTGAAGCACCACAGTCACAACCACCCCACCTCCCCAGTCTCGGCATTTGCTTCTTTTAACACCTCAAACAGTGCATCATTTATTTATCTGCTATCCCATTAGCCCGTGCACAACTTGAAGGCAAGATATACCTTTCTTTGCACCTTCAGTACCTAGCAGATGGCAGGGTTCAACAAACGTTTGCAGATAGAATGCATTAAAGAGGCCACATAGGTCTCAAAAGACCACTTACTGCCCTCTAACAGGATTGGGGAGGTCCCACTCCTAGAGAAACTTCTTAAAAGCTTGCCTCAGGACGGCCAGGATACGAAAGGCAACTCACTTGACTTTCTTCCAGTTTAAAAGACACTGCTACTAATATCCTCGTAGGAGACTGTCCCTTCACGAAACCTGCGCAAATACTAGGTCTCCAGGGCAAATACTAAAGCCAAGCCCCACCCAGTTCCTGACCCCGCGACCCGCGCGGCGAAGACCGGACGCCCCCAGGCACTGGCACAAAGGCCCGCCCCCCCCCCGAGGGCAAGTGCGCATGCGCAACAAGCAAAACCGCTGCGAATCTGGGGCGTCCTCTCTGAGCAGATGTCACTCAAGACTAGACGGCTCCGCCCTTTTCAAGATGGCGCTGCACTCAATGCGGAAGGCGCGTGAGTGCTGGAACTTCATCCGGGCACTTCATCAAGGACCCGAAGCTGCTCCCGCTCCCCAGGTAACCGAAGCTGGCCCTTCTTCCACTAGTTTCCCATCCCGCTAGGTCCTTCTCATCCCGCTTTCCTCCCTCCGTTTGCTTCTCCCTTCCCGTTTCCTCTGGAGACTACCAAACCCTTCGGCTCCTAAGGTCGATTTGCCTAAGACTGCCTTCCTACTCGGAGCGTGGCGACGTTGCAAGGATTCGCGGTGACGTAACGCGCCCCTGGTG
This sequence comes from Pseudorca crassidens, assembly GCF_039906515.1. Taxonomy (NCBI): domain Eukaryota; kingdom Metazoa; phylum Chordata; class Mammalia; order Artiodactyla; family Delphinidae; genus Pseudorca; species Pseudorca crassidens. Next base: position 104,786,955 of record NC_090297.1, on the reverse strand, counting down.
GGAGGAACGCGCCGCCGCTTACCCACTTAGTCTCAGCCCCTCCCCCTCTGAGCACCCTGAGAGCGCCGCACCTCCGCTCTTGCCCGGCGACGCGGGGAGCCCAGCAGTGTGTGAAGTTATACGATACCAGAGGTTCGGTCCCTCCGGCACTGCACACCTTGTCTTGATCCCGTTGCTGCTTTTACTCTCCTTTCCCTAATAGCAAGCCAAGGGTCCAGCGGAGAAATTAGAGAAGATGTCTCGTTAGGAATCGACCCGTTTAAGTAGGTGCACCCTCTTGACGTCCTCCCTCAGGCAGTGCGGTACTTGAGCAAGTGTCAGTGCATCTTCCACTCTGATTTCTCCTCATTACCGCGAAGTAGACCTGTATCTAGGAGGTTCTATGAAAGAATTTCAGCAAGCTGCCAAAGGCGTCGTCCTGTCCTGGCAGCACTCCTGTTACCATTACTCTGTAGTGTTGAGAGCATGGACACGGCCTTTAACCCGTCCCGTCAGTATTTAGAATTTTACCCTCATAGCAAAAGGGAAAAACAAACAAAACAAATACATATATATTTGTTTATATATATAATATATATAATATTATATAATATATATATTATATAATATATATATGTATATATATATACACTCTTTCACTTATTCAGATTTTTACTTCACCCATTTACTAAACGTCTTGCAAGTGCAATCTCAGTGGTAGGCACTTTGCCATACATCTCTTGGGAGATAGCTCTTGGGAACTAGGGAGATCTTAGGGATTCTGTGACTATTAGGTGATTTCCTGGATTTTGTATGGTAACTGGTGTATTAGAGCACTAGACTGAAAGTTAGGAAACTAAAAGTCCAGGGATTTGTCTGCCACTTGCTAGCTGTGTGGCATGACAAGTCATTTAATCTCGCTGGACTTATTTTCTTTAGCAAAATGGGTTGGACTGATTGACAGTGTTCCTTCAAGCTTTGGAAAATCTATGGCTTCATGATTGTGAAGCCAAAGTAAAGCAGTGAGATTAATTATGAAAAACAAGATTTAAGTTCAACTTGTTATTTTAATCATCCCATAAATTACTTAACTTTATGTACCTAAGTGTCCTTCACTGATATGGGCCTCACAAGATTCTTGTAAGGATAGAGGATATTACGCTGGAAAGTTATTTGTCAAAACAACTATTTAAATGTTGTTTGAAATTTCAGGCAGCATTGTTAGGTAAAAATTGATTCAAAATTAGATAAATACATCAAATACTCCTCTCTTTGAAGTTTGAGGTTGGATTCTACAGAACCAGAATTGGTTATTATATTTATGGCTAATAGTAGCATATTAGAACCTGTGGATTCAGAGTAACTAAGTCTTATTTTTTTTTTTTTTTTTTTTTTTGCGGTACGCGGGCCTCTCACTGCTGTGGCCTCTCCCGTTGTGCAGCACAGGCTCCGGACACGCAGGCCCAGCAGCCATGGTTCACAGGCCTAGCCGCTCCGTGGCATGTGGGATCCTCCCGGACCGGGGCACGAACCCATGTCCCCTGCATCAGCAGGTGGACTCTCAACCACTGCGACACCAGGGAAGCGTTATTTTTTTTTAATTGGAGTATAATTGCTTTACAATGTTGTGTTAGTTTCTGCTGTAGAACAAAGTGAATCAACTCTCTATATATATATATATATATATATATATATATATATATCCCCTCTGTCTTGAGTCCCCCCACACACAAAGTAACTAAGTCTTAGACCCAAACTTCCTCTTGTAACAAACTCAAGAGTCGAGGATGTCATAAGAAGTAGAGAATCAAAAAGAAAAGAAAAACAAACTACAGCCCACTAATGCTTGTCCTAGGAAGTTTAGGGCATTAAATCATTATAAATGCTAAAGAATAGAATTCTTAAATCTCTACTGTTGTTTCAGTGGCATTTATGAATACAGTTATCTTAATCAACTGTTAATCTAGATGGTATCAAGTTGTAGAATTTCCAGAACAGATTAGTGTTTCAAAACCTTTAATTTAGCTTTGAGTAGAATATGAATTAAATGTAAGCAAGAGCACTTCTTAAAGCATAGTTCTACATATAAATTAAAATTTTTTTTTTATTGAAGTATAGTTGATTTACAATGTTGTGTTAGTTTCTGGTGTACAGCAAAGTGATTCAGTTATATATGTATATATATTATTTTCATGTTCTTTTCCCTTATAGATTATTGCAAAATATTGAGTGTAGTGCCGTGTGTTACACAATAGGACCCTGTTGTTTATCTATTTTATATATAGTAGTTCGTATCTGCAATCCCAAACTCCTAATTTATCCCTCCCCCACCCCCTATAATTTTCAGTCATTAAAATTGATGGTTTGAAAGACTAGTGCAGTCTTTTGAAAGACCAATTGAGAAAAGATATAAAATTGCATTCATAGTGTAACTATAATATTATATTTGCAAATAAATATTTATATAACTATATGTACAAGAGAAAAAAAGACTGGAAGGAAACAACTATTCTTAACATTTTTTGTTTCTCTTTGGTTTTCCTAAATAGTGGATTAAAAGTGATTTAAGTTTTCTTCTTTAAGCTTGCTGTATTTTTCACATGTTCTAAGTTGAAGATATATCACTTTCAGACCCAGAATAAAGTTCTAAAACATAAATCTTCAGATAAATGTATAGTCATTATATCATCTGTGATATTGTAGCTCTCTGAGAGAGATATTTACTTTCCCACAGTGCTATTATTAAAATGGCCTTAGAAAAGTTATTAAAATGGCTTTGGAAAACTAAAAATTTATGGCCATTTTTACTGTATGTATCTTCTTTTTCTCTTGAAAAGCTTCCTTTGAAGTCAAAGAGATTTTGTGAACAGATGCAGAAATATGTGAAGGAAGAATTGGATCCTTAAACCAGATGCATTAGACATTTTTATGATATCTCATAACCTTTGTAGAAAACAAAAATTATTTTGCAGGGGTGGAAAGAAATGTATATTTATCACATGAGTGATTCTATCAAAAACTAACAAATAGCAATTTGCTTGTTATTAGTTTTGGCTGCACCAGTTACTCCCTGAGGTGAAAAGCAAAAGCGTATGAGCCACAGCAGTACTTTGCTAGAGTAATGCAATTCCTAGGTTGTTTTCATGTTTCCTTAAAAAAGCAAAATCTTGGGTAATAAGCTTGGCATTGGGGACCTTTAGTTATCTCAAGAGCAGGCTTTTGCCCCTCAAGGCTAAATGTAGAATCAAGTTTAAAATAAAAACTAGAGAGAAAACAGAAATAAAAGTGTATCAAGGCATACTCATTATGAGATGTCTACAATTTATATGAAAGTGATTTATTTTGCCAGGTGTTACCTCACAGAAAACCGCTGAGGTCTGACAAGACGAGAGTAGTCACAGAGTCAGAGGAATGAAGATCTGACATGTTATGTTTAAACGATAATGGCGTTAGGTAAATTTAAGCCTGTCATCATTGACCAAACACAGAATCCAGACTTCTTTAAGCACTAACTCATGATTGTATTGTGCAAAGAGTGAAATATTGACGATTAGAAGACTTTTGCAAGAATATTTGTAATCATTCAGGTGCAGTGTAAAGTGTCCACATTTTTATCACAGTTGGACAACACACTTCATTATTAGCTGCCCCAACCTGGGTTTGGCCAGTATTAACATACTGTTTCTACTGTTTATGGCCGCTAAATGTAGCCATTCAATGAAGGAATTGTGCCTGCAAAAAAATAGGCAATGTATTAAATTTTTTATCTTGTATTTAGTTCTCACAACAAGGCTTTTTAAAAAATTGCTCTCTTTTTTTTAGCATTGTTTTAATTTTAAAATAATTTGAGATACACAAAATTGCAAAATTAGTACAGAGTATTCCTGTATACCCTTCACCAAGCAGCTTCTTCTTGCACAATATAATACAATTATCAAAGCCAAGAAATTAACTTGGGACAATTTCAAATTTCACCAGTTTTTCCACTAGTCTCCTCCTGGTTTATGATGAAATCTGGGATCCCATATTGCATTTAGTTGTCACGTCTCCTCCAATCTATGGCAATTCCTCAGTCTTTCATGACCTTGGCCTTTTTTAAGAGAATTGGTCAATTATTTTATAGAATGTCTCTCAATTTGGGTTTGTCTGATGTTTTCTCATGATTAGACTGAGGTTATGGATTTTGGCAAGAATACTCCAGCAGAGATACTGTTCACAACAAGGCTTTAAGGCAGGTATTAAGGCCTATTTTAAACATACGGAAAAAAAGTAAAAGACCTTATTTTAAACATATGGAAAAAAAGTAAAAACATATTTTACCTTTTAGTTAAGTGAAAGCTAATTAATTATGGAATTAGGATGGGAAAATTTACTGTTGGCATTTCACTCCATATTTTGCAATTATAATGTGTTATTATAGGTTTCTGTGATCTTACTGCATTAAACTGGGGTAATGTTCCCAGTGACTTTTCCCTTAGCTTTTCTCTGCCTTGTATTGTTCATCCAACGTGCAACATGAGCTACTCAGCCTGGAAGGCTATCAGGAGCTGCTATGGCCATCTGGGAATTTTACTAGTTGCTAACTGTGCCAGTTTGATCAGGCTACCTCATCTCTCTGTGCTTTTCTTAAATAAGGTTGTTGCGTGGATCCACTCTAAAGCTCCTTTTAAGCTTAGTCTATGAGTCCATTTGTTTAAAATGCTTTTTAGGTTGATCTTTCCTTGTGAACTGACTTAGCTCATTCAAAACAATAATTATTTCAATTTGGAAATCTCTTTCCATAGCTGATGGAAACTACTGATGGTAACCGCTGAAAATATAGAGGAGGAACAGTCGATAAATGCTGAGCATTTATGCTAGCAAGTCTTATGGCAGCCACAGCCAGGAAATTATGAAGAGGGTGAGGCTGCTGACCCCCAGATCCTTTCTCAGTATACCTGTTGCATGGCTGCAGGTTACAGAACAGTCCGCGGAGGCTTACGCATATATATAGGACATATATATTTGTATATTTAAGCCTGTATGCATGCATATCCCTGTGTCTTTCGAGAAGGAGCTAACATTTAGCTAAGGCTTGTTATGTGCTAAGGCTTCTTGCTATGTACTATACACACTTTATCTTATTTACTTCTCACAAAAATCCTGTGAATATTATTCTATCCATTGTATAAAACAGGAAACAAAGGCTCTGAGAGATTATTTAGTAATTATAAATTATTCTGGTAATTTTCCCAAGTCAGAGAGCTAGTAAATGGCAGTGCCAGGATTCACACTCAGCCTTGCCTGTGCTTTTCCCACTCGACCAGTAGTAGTCTCTTATCAAATAAAATCTTATGTGAATCCCTCTTAGATAAAACAGATAAAAGTAGAGCTTTTCTGATTTAAGGAATAGAAAAGTAGCTACAGCCCTGCTTGCTTGGCCCCTCCCAGCCCCGCCTACCACCTTCCCTCCACATACAACCAGGGACCACTGAGATGGTGCCGCACAGTGTTGGCCTTCTTAAGATGAAGTTTGAAAAATACTTCAGCTTCCTTAACATCGTAGTGAGTTTGTTGGCTTAGGACCACGTATGATGGATGGATTATTTTTAAGGAGCTACTCTGTAAATGAGTAGTTTGGGAGTAATTACTTTGGTATGTATGTATTTTATCAATAAAATGCAACCTTTCTTCGTTTATCTTAAGCTATGAGAGAACTTGAGATAATAGCAATCAGTTTTCTTTCCTTCCTTCCTTCCTTTCTAACTTCTTTCTTTCATTCCAAACACAGCTTACTTCTGCAACATACGCTGATGTTTGTGCACAAAGATGATGCTATGGACCACTCCGTCACTATTGTGACGAACCCGGCCTCAAGTCTCCTCCCAGAGAGCACTTACTCCAGTTCTGCTCTTGACTCTGTTTTACCACCACCAATCAGGGGTTCAGGAATTTCTCTTCTAGAGACTGCAGCATGAGGCCTAAGCCTTCTTCCTGAATTTCCACAGGAGAAATGTACTCGCTTAGGATAGAAGCTGCTCTGGCCACGTGAGACACTAGAGGCAGAGTTAATTTATAGGCACAGAGATGATACACCGACTCCAGCTTGACTGAATTTAACTCTGCTCAGCCATTTACAGTTTTCTCTATATATCATTTCTTAGCAATACCTTATCTTTTATTCCCAGTCAAAGGCTTAACACTTTTTCTTAACTTCCCTGCTTACTGAACAAAGCAAGGTCATACCTAGGTTCGTACCACCCCATCACCTGACTTCTAATGGTCCTGTAATCATTTATCAAAATTTGTCTACAACTCTCTTTTTTCTTGGCACTCAGCCTTCCTTGCGTTGAACCTACTTCTGGTTGGCTAAGAACTGCCTTTTTTGTTTGTTTTATTTTGTTTTTGTTTTATTGGAGTATAGTTGCTTTATAATGCTGTGTTAGTTTCTGCTGTATAGCAAAGTGAATCAGCTATACATATACATATATCCCCTCTTTTTTGGATTTCCTTCTCATTTAGGTCACCAAAGAGCACTGAGTAGAGTTCCCTGTGCTATACAGTAGGTTCTCATCAGTTATCTGTTTTATACATAGTGGTGTATATATGTCAATCCCAATCTCCCAATTCATCCCACCCCCCTTCCCCCCATGGTATACATACGTTTGTTCTCTACATCTGTGTCTCTATTTCTGCTTTGCAAATAAGTTCATCTGTACCATTTTTTCTAGATTCCACATATATATGTTAATATATGACATTTGTTTTTCTTTTTCTGACTTACTTCACTCTGCATAACAGTCTCTGCATCCATCCATGTCTCTGCAAATGGCACAGTTTCGTTCCGTTTTATGTCTGAGTAATATTCCATTGTATGTATGTACCATATCTTCTTTATCTGTTCCTCTGCTGATGGGCATTTAGGAGAATTGCCTTTTTGAGTGCCCTTTTGTCTCTTCAAAAGCACAGTCGAGCTACCCTGATTTCTAACCAACAGAGGTTCTCACAACTTCCACTTTTACATTCCCTGCCCTCTAGGCTGGGACACCAACCTGGGGACAGACAGAGATGTCAGTTTCTCCACCACATTCCTGTCCTGGTGTTCTGGCTGTGACTCTATAGTGCCAGGCAACTCCATCATGGATGGAGCCCTAAATGACCTTGTTTAAGGTTCTTGGGATAATAGTTGTAGATTTTTCATCAAGGCATTCAAAAACATAAAATAAAATAACAAATCTCACCTTGTAAAACATTTTCAAGTGGAATCTATTATTTCCATTAATAATAATATTCTGTTCTAATACAATACTTTGTAGTTTTCAGAATGCTTCACATATTCTCATTTAATCCCGAGGACACAGTGTTTCACTGTTTAGCCATCTAAAATTTTTACTCATTGATTAAGTTTTCATTATATCTTCCCATTTTTTTTTACCAGTTTTATAGTGATGATGAATCTAAATAAGTAAATATCACTATTCTTTAAAGTTTTAGTTCAGTGGATATTATTTTCTTATTTGTACTAAAATTGAATTAATGTTTAATTCATTTTTGGGCCCTGATCTGATAGGACTGTGATAATTTCAGTTATTACTAAATACGATGATGACAGGGGGAGATGGTACCAGCACATATTTGTAGGATGCTTACCATGTACCAAGCACGGTTTGAAGCACTTGACATGCATTAGCTTATTTAATCCTAACAGCCCAATGAGGTGAGTGTTAATATTAGCCCCATTTTGGGCTTCCCTGGTGGCGCAGGGGTTGAGAGTCCGCCTGCCGATGCAGGGGACACGGGTTCGTGCCCTGGTCCGGGCGGATCCCACGTGCCGCGGAGTGGCTGGGCCCGTGAGCCATGGCCGCTGAGCCTGCGCGTCCGGAGCCTGTGCTCCGCAACGGGAGAGGCCACAACAGTGAGAGGCCCGCATACTGCCAAAAAAACAAACAAACAAATATTAGCCCCATTTTATAGATGAGGATACTGAGAGGTTAAATAACTCACCCAAGGTCACATAGCAAGTATTAGAGCCGAGATGTAACCCCAGGTAGTCTGATTCCAAACTCTGTGTATTAAGTGTAATAAAATACGTTAAATTCCGAAACAAATTACCCATGTTAATATGCTGATAACTGCCATGCAAACTTTCAAATCTGTTCCATGAAAGCCATTTATATATCTTGCCATGGTGACATGCAGAGTAGAAATTACAAATCATCCTTTGTTGTTGCTGTTCCTACAGTCTTGTTTGGCTCAATGAATTATGAGAAAGGAGCAAAGCTGCCTTGTAAATTTATCTCCGTGTCTTTATTTGGCTACTGCCACTAGGATTACCCTGTGTAAAATAAGGGCTTTTAACACATAAGTCCCAAGGTGCGTGCAGGAAGTTGTATTTATACACAGTCTATAGCTAAAAGGTCAACCTGTGCACCGCTTTGCAGGCAGAGGGAAGGTGGTGAGTGCTGAAGCTTACGGATGGCCAGGGGACCACTATCTAGGGTCTAGTTGGGATTTATAGCTAGAGTACTTTCTTCAAAAGTAACAGAGGTGCAAAGTGAGAAGATGGGAAAGATTAAATTAATTAGTGTTGTGGGCCATTTCAACAAGGGATAAGTAAGAATTTTATTCTAAAAGATTCTCATTCCAAAAGGTCTTAGACGAGTCTGTAATTAATTGAGTTAAAGTGAATTATTACCAATTACTACATTAATTGGGATGCTGTTGAGCCTTTACAATTAGCAACAATGAACACTGAGTTTATTTTATACTCCAGACAAAGGGCTTCTCATGAACATTTCCTATACTCCCATGAACATTTCCTATACTCCCATGAACTTTGCATAGACCATGCTATTTTATATTCATTCAGCCTCACTCTTACTATATTACTTTGGGCCCCTTTTGGGAAAATAGGAGAATGTAATTGTGAAGGGAAATGGAGCTGTTTACTTAAATCCCTGATTTGAATTCCTGTCCTCCCATGGGGAGAATGTTCTGAGCAGCCAGTTAATGAATTTGCTGGAAGAGAGAAGAGCCTCTTGGGCTGGGGGTAAGTGTGTAGCATGAAAGTGGAGTCCCGAGGGAGATGTTAAGGACCAGACTACGTGGAGCCCTTGCCAAATCCGGGGAGAGAGCCAGGTTGGCCCTCTGTGGTTACTGGGTACCTGGCCATCTTTGTTGTGAAGGGAAGTCCTTCTGTGCAGGCAACGTTGGCTTCTCCCATGGCTGGCATGTTTCCAGACACCCTCATGCCACCAAGCTGTGAAACTCAGTAAACCAGAGAAGCAAGCGTCTAGAGGATCAACAGTCACATCAACATCATACTTGTCTTTTTATTTATTTATTTATTTATTTTGGCTATGTTGGGTCTTCGTTGCTGCGCGCGGGCTTTTGCTAGTTGCGGTGAGCGGGGGCTACTGTTCGTTGCGGTGCGCGGGCTTCTCATTGCGGTGGCTTCACTTGTTGTGGAGCATGAGCTCTAGGCACGCGGGCTTCAGTAGTTGTGGCATGCGGGCTCAGTAGTTGTGGCGCATGGGCTAAATTGCTCTGCGGCATGTGGGATCTTCCCAGACCAGGGCTTGAACCCATGTCCCCTGCGTTGGCAGGTGGATTCTTAACCACTGTGCCACCCGGGAAGCCCTGTACTTGTCATCTTAAAGTTGACTGACTTCTTACTAAGAGAAAGTATGGTAGAGCAAATGGGGCATGGCTTTTGGGATCAGTCAGGCCTGGCTCCACTACATGCTTTCTTGTCTGTACAGTATTAATAGTAATACTCACATGGTAAGAACTTAATGTGGATTCGAGATTCTGCCATATGTGTAAAGGCCCTTGGCCAGTGCACAGCACCTAGTGAGTCCTCTGTGCTTGATGACGATTATTTCTTCAATAACATATAATTCTCCTCAGCAGCCTTTCTCTCCTCTACCCTTATCAATCTTAATAACTTTTGATTCCTCCCATGCCCACACTATCCTCCCCCCAACCTGCAAAATAAAATCAGTCTGACCAGATGAACCTCCCAAAAGCAGTGTGCTAATTATGTTGTTCCCTTGCTCAGAACCTTTGGGGGCTTCTCATAAAGCTTAGACTCCTTATGCCCCCACCTTCAAGACCTTCCACAGCCCAGATCCAAAATACCTCTCTAGGCCATTGCTGTCCTACATGGATCCTATGCCCTGGAGTTAAGAGAATTTCCAAGTTTGCTCAGAGCTGTTTCCTTTTGCTTCTTTGTTAACGTCACTGTCTCTTCTTGGAAAGACCTTTCTTCCCATTCTAATTGGTCTGTATGCCACCATTCTTTAAAATAAAAAACAAGCAAACAACAAAAACAAAACTCATAGGTTCCAGAAAACTTTGTTCTTAAGCTGGAAATGATTGCTCCCATTTTGAAATTTTACAGGGCTTTGTACCTTTCTTATAGAAATTAACAAATCCTGCCTTATATTCTCTCTGTTTATAGACATTTGCTTTAGCACAGATGGAGAGCCTGGGTTTTTTTTGTTTTGTTTTGTTTTTTTGTTTTTTATTTAGACCTTTTGTGAACACTGCAGCAGGAAATAGTTTATGATACACACGTTGTTCCACAGGTGCAGCCTCAGGCTGCCACTCAGCAGGCCGACCTTACCAGGGGAATGTTCCTGGAGGCCACCCCCAGTTGTGAAAGACGGAACAGGAAGAATTCTTCCTGTTGAGCCCCGGCTATGATAACGAAATGTGAGAGAAAATGAGTTATCACTTAAACCTTTGGCATAATAATTCCTGTAACAGAAAGAGGTCAATAAGTATCTATTGAGTGAATGAATTCAGTGAAAAATAAATCTAATAAGGCATGAGAAAGTTCATACCATTGGCATTTAGCCTATTGTTAATTTAAAGCACACACTTTTGTGTATATTTTTATGTATTCAAATACAGAAGATTTTCAATGTTCGCTGCAGTTAGTAAGTGATCTTCTTATTGCCTAAAGTATACAGATGTTTATAAGTGACTGGGAGATAATACTGGTTTCATTTCAATAATTTGCCAAGTAGGCTGTGAATTTCCAACTTGTTGCTATAACTGACTTTTACAGTCACTCTGGCCCTAATTGTATTTTTCATAGGTGTATCTAACTATACTGGGGTTTGCTACCTCTATATATTATACTAAAGTTTGTAGACTGAGGATTAAGATGAGAAGTTTTTAGTTTGACCTTAGTTTTGCCTCAAGAGGCTGTCGTGCATATTATCTATACAACAACCGACATCGTGCTTTATCCAGAGTGTGCTTTCAACGCATGAAGGAAGTAAAAGGCTCATTTATTGTGGCAACATTGCCTTTTTTCTTAGTTGTTCATTTTAAGTCCCTTTAAAGCAACCTGTGAAGGCATGCCTAGGACCTTTGCTCTATAGATTTTGGTATGCTCTGCAGAGATATAGAAAACAGCCCTAAGTCTCACTGCACTGTTCTACTGTGTAGACAGGCCATTTGTAAGCTTCCCATCTAGTGCTATTTCATTTTTCTTTGCACCATGATAAGAGAAGAGTAGTATGATTGAAGAATTTATGTCTACAGTACAAAGAACTTACATTTTCTTCTTTTAAAGTGGCCTAGTGGCATTTTAGTAGTTAAGGAAAGTTTATTGTCATGCTTGCTTACGAATTTATCATTTACATGTTTAATAAAACCCGAAATCAACCTAGCCTAATCATAGAACGGTTATAGAATGTCATGTCTGTTAGACGGGGTTTGATTGCAGCATCTTCCTGATAAGTCCGTGACTATAGTGGCCAAACATCTTGTTAAACCCAGAACCAGTTGTACCCATCAATCTTTAAAATGTCTTGGAAATTCCAATGTTTCAGCATCCACATGACATCTCCCACATTGTTTTTCACATTCTAAAATGGAACAGAAATTCTTTAGCAGACCATGTGTCCTTAATTTTGATTGAGAATATATTAACATATCTATGACTCAAAATAGAGACACAGCTTATCCCTTCATCTTATTTTTCTGTCTAAATAGCAGACTTTTGGTCAGTCTTCCATGACTCCTGTCTTCCTGAGAGTCAGATGCCTGCCTTTACACGGACTGTGGAGGTAGGGTCATCCAGCTTCCATGTGGACCACATGTTAGAAGGTATGGGGAGAGAGAGGAGTGGCTCTTCCAAAAAAAGTAACAAAGCCAAGACCACTGAGGGGATTACTGTCAGCTGAGTAGCACTTAAATTTATGTCTTTAGAGAGATCATCAAGAAAAGCCTGTAAAGTGGGAACATTTTTTAAAAATCAGGGAGTTTTAACCCTTTGTAGTCTCAAATTGAGAGAGAGACCAGAGTTGAAAAATCCAACAAAGAGAGAGACAAGAGAAGAATCATTAGAGTGTGGATCTAAGGATCAAAGGGCTAGAGAATTTCAAAGAGAAAATGAAGAGCAAGATAGTGCTATGGCGGGCGGCGGGGGAGGGGTGATGAATTGGGAGATTGGGATTGACATATATACACTAATATGTATAAAATGGATAACTAATAACCTGCTGTATAAAAAAATAAAATAAAATTCAAAAATTCAAAAAAAAGATAGTGCTATAGTATGATAAAGACTAAAAATTATCCCTTAGAGTTTATAATTGGTGTATCACTAATGACATTAGCAACAACAACAGCTTTAGAAGAGTTATTGGTGCAGATTAATGATGGTGAGATGAGAGGTGAGGAAGTTTGAGGAGCCTGAATGAGAAGGAAGTGCCCAGAGAGGGAGAAGGGAGCTTTAAAGAATGGCCTGACCAAGAGAAGTTTTTGGAGGTAGGGTCTTTTAGGATGGATCAGACTTGAGCATGACTATAGGAGCCAGTGAAGATGGAGAGACTGAAGATACAGGAAGAGATGGAAAGAAATGCAATCCAGAGCAAATGATTGAACACTAGGTGAGACAGATCAACTCTGAGACTAGGAGAAATGGCTGTGGGTCTAGATGAGTTTGCTGGCAATGGGAGGGGAAGTTCAGGAACTCTAAAACCTGATGGATATAATTCTCTCAGGAGGCTTCAGTCCTGAGATGATGGAGTAAGTTAGTGCTTTAGTAGATGGGTACTAAAGTCAGACTGCCTGGGTTCAAAGTCAGGTTCTTCTACTTGGTTACTGGAAGTCGTTGGGCAAGTTACTGAACATCTCTACCTCATTTTCTTCATCTGTAAGATGAGTTAAAAGCTTGACCTCTGTAGGCAGACTGCCAGATTTGGAGCTAGTAAGCTCCCCCACTAGCTAGCAATATGGCCTTGGCAAGTCACGTAACCTTTCTGTGCCTTAATTTCTTCATCTGTAAAACGGAGACAATGATAGTGTCTACCTCACAGAATTACTGTAAGCATTAAATGAGTTAATATTTATAAGTGTCTAGAACAGTACCAGGCACATTGTGAGTACTATAAGTTTTTAAAAATTGTTCAATAAGCAGTGTTGAGAGTTGAGGGCCTAAGGAACTATAACTTAAATTTATAGGTAGATTCTGCATTGTTTTAAGATTTTTCACCTAAAGTGCTCAGCTACCAAAGTATATAAGTGAAGAATGAGCTTTCTAGCCTTGATCCAGGACTGGAGTTTTTTCATGGCTGTCAGGACATTATTTATGACAAGGGGAGTTGAGGTTGCTAATGAGAGCATAGTCCATGTGATTGACCTTGGGGCCAGGCTGGGTAGGGAAGAAGAGAGATCAGATGGGGACTGCTGCACCAGGAGAGAATGGAAAAATCAAAGGCTCTGATTTCTAAGTGAGCTTGGAGAGCAAGTATAGTGGGAATAAAAGCATGAAAGAGTTGAACGGCGGAAGGTCGTAGACTGAGTACAATATTGACATTTATGATTTCAAAAACAGAGGCATTCTGGGTGATGACAAGGTCCAGGGTGTGACCATGGGACCAGGTAGTTGAGGTTGAAGAGTTCAAACAAATGTTTTGAATGCTAGAATATTGGATGGGTAATCTCCCTGATAATTCAACTCTTTCAGATGATGGAAGTTAGGGTAGAAAGAGAGCCAGCTTGCTAAGCCTTTAATCAATTTAGGAGGTGGGGAGAATACAACAAAGTGCTGAGTAAGTGTAAACATCTGTTCTTCTCCCATTTATATCGTCATGTCAGACATTTTGGACCATTTGTACCAAGGTTTCCTGAACTATTAAAAGATTCCGTTCAGTATATTATTTGGATATGTCACCTGGTGAAGTATGTCCTCATTTCTAATTCATGGAAGTAATAAGGTCATGAATATTGTACATATATTGATATCTTAACAAATATTGAGCACTTACTATGTGCTAAGTGTTGGAGATAGACCAATGAAGAACACAGACAAAATCTTACATTCTGGAGAGAGAGACAAGTAATTAAAATATATAGTATGTTAGATGATAGTAGCCGATATGGAGAAAACTAAAGCAGGGGCAGGAGATGGTAACTGCCACAGGGTATTACAGTTTTAAATTGGGAAGTCAGCAAAGGTTTCTAAGAAGGTGAGATCTGAGAAAAGACCTGAAGGTGGTGAGAACATATACAAGGTAGATATCTGTGGGAAGATGGTGCCAGGCAGAGGAAACAAAAATGGAAAGGCCATGAGGTGGGAGACTTACCTGGCATGTTTGAAGACCAGCAAGGAGACCAGTGTGGCTTAAGAAAAATGAGCATTTTCTTTATTTTATGAATACTATATAGTACTTACTATGTTGGACACTTTTCTGATTACTTTGTACATATTAACTCATATAATGCTCAGAACAACCTTATAAAGCAGCGCTATTATTGGCCCCATTTTACAGATGACGATCTGTAAAACAGATGTTAAGTAACTTGTCACACTGACAACAAAATGCAGATAGTTAAAAAGGGAAAGGAGCCAGGGTCCTAACTTCAGGTTGGTTTTGCATTATGCTGTCCATTATAGTAGTAGGACATGGAGTCACATGGCTAATAGGAAGGTGGAAGTAGAGAAGTCAACTGTATAGAATCTTAGAAGCAACTGGAAAGACTTTGTCTTTTACTAGTATTGAGTTGCAAAGCCATTGGAAGGCTTTGTTTGGAGAAAGAACGTGGGCTGACACAAGTTTTTAAACTTCACCCTGGCTGTTACGTTAAAAATAGAAGCACACAATAGAAGCAACGTCTTGTAATTAGACGTTAGCACAAGATCCGAGAAAGGGATGATGGTGGCTTGGACAAGGATGAGTAGTAAAGATGGTTTCATCAAAGATGAGAAGTGGTCACATTCTTGATATTTATTTTAAAGAATATAGAGCCAATGAGATTTTTTTTTTGTTACTGATTAGATGTAGGATGAGAGGAAAGAGTCAAGATTGATTCCAAGGTTTTTGGCTAGAGCAACTGGAAGAATGAATTTGCCACTTACAAAGATGGTAAAGACAGCAAGAGGAGTAAGACTTTGGGGGTGGGAGGGAAGAGCAGGAGTTGAGTTTTAGACGTGTGGAGTTTAGATGCCTAGTGAGCATTTAAGTGGAGAAGTCAGGTAGGCAGTTGGATGTATGAGACCAAACCTCAAGAGATGTCTAGATAGAGTTATAAATTTGTAAGTCTTCAGACTGCTTAAAGCTATGAGATTGGGTGTGATCATTTAGGCAGTGTTTTTGGAAAGAGAAAGGATGTCCAAGTACTGAGCCTTGAGCATTTCAACATTAAGAGATTGGGATGATGAGAATAACCAGCCAAGATAGTAGTAGCCAGGTAGGTAGGAGTCCAATTCACATGCGTCTGTGCATATGTGCACATGTGCACACACACGTGCTTGCAGATGCATATGCACACCATGTATCATATATGAAGATAGAATGATCAGGAGTACCAGCTACTTTTCTTCACTGATTACTTGCAGGAAAATTTAATTTCTCTACGTGCAGGAAAATTTAATTGGGAAGCCACATTATTAAATAAGGTAGCTTGATGGGTGTGGAATCAGAACAAGGTGTGGGAGGGTGTTCATTGGATCACCTCATTGGCTAGTGTAAGTAAGCTATGATAACCCAAAGCTCCATCCCCATTTTGGAACATACATGCTCCTTGGGCAATATATTCCTGGCTGTTGTCATAGCACCATTTCCCTTGGACATCGCTTTAAAACACATGGCCAAAGTTTTCCCAAAAGAACTGCTTTTTCTAAGCTTCCACCCCTCCAGGAGGCATATTCTTTCTTTAGATATGTTAATGTACCTCATCTTGTTTCCATTAAGTCTTGTCCTCAGAGTTCTTCTGCTTTTGGGGGAGCGTCACTATTTCCTTTCATTAAAATATGGACCTTCTGGGCTTCCCTGGTGGCGAAGTGGTTGAGAATCCGCCTGCCGATGCAGGGGACACGGGTTCGTGCCCCGGTCCGGGAAGATCCCACATGCCGCGGAGCGGCAGGGCCCGTGAGCCATGGCCGCTGGGCCTGCGCGTCCGGAGCCTGTGCTCCATAACGGGAGAGGCCACAACAGTGAGAGGCCCGCGTACAGCAAAAATATATATATATATATGGACCTTCTACCTAGCAAAATATGTACATAAATTCTCAAAACTTTGTGTACAGTTTTACAAGGCCATGAACCCAGGTTAAGAACTCCTACTTTAAGTTGACCTATCTGTTTTGTTGACTCATGGAAGGTAAACTTATTCTCTTCTTTCATAGCCTGCTTCCAGATTGTCTCCTCTACCACTTACTAATTACAAAGCTGGTCTTATGATCTACACCATAGGACTTTTGTGTGAAATTGTTTCATAATGAAGTATTTCTGGTACTTCAGCAAGTGAAATCTCTTGTCTCTTCTTGTCTGAAGAGGGAGGTAGACTGTCATACCATATGCCTACGTGTTTAAATGGCTTCATAGTGAGGTTCTAGTGTATGCTTATACAATAACACAAATGTGTAAGGCTCACGATAGCCAATTCTGAAATTCAGCCTTTAGTGGAGGGTGTGTGAATCTTACTATAAAATGCTGCTGCTTAAACATTTAAGTGTATATATATATATATATATATATATAATTAAAGTTTGAAGGAAATAGAGGAAGATTGAAAATATTTGCTTGAAAGGTAAAAAAAAAAACAAAAAACAACTGTCTAGAATATTAAGAGCAACACCCATCTGAACTTCACAGAAAGTGTCATGAGAGTGCCAGTGATTAGAACTGATCAGATATTTGGCTGTCCTTTTCAACCAGAAGATGGATTTAAACCAGATTACCACATCCACGGTTTAGTTTTGAAGAGAGGAAAAAAAAAAAAAAGCCAATTATTTGTCTCTTTTTTCAAAGGCCTTTTTTGTATTGTAGATCCCTGAAAAGCTGGTAGAGAAGCCAGCCTTTCACATCCATTAAGGTTAGCTCTGAAACTGTTGAATTTGATCTCTTCCATTTGCCATCTGGATACAGTAGAGAAAAAGCTGTTCTGCACTGGGTTGCTGGACACCATCCAGAAAATAATATGTCAGGGGCATCAAAGGCTTGAGGCACTTGGTCCAGTCTGTCTAATGATCACAGGCAGGATCTGCTCTCCAGTTTTGTAGTATGTTTTATTTTTGCAGTGACAATATATATCCCAGTAAGATAGATCACAAGGATTACTGCCAACTTGTCAAAGCCAGGATTCTTCCATCAGACACTTCAAAAAAAGGGCCAGTTTTAACTGGGCAAAGCTTGATTCCCAAAACTGAGGAAGCACCATCTCATCACAACCTATACCCTTTCTTATGGAGAGCACTTAATGCAAGGAGGATTTTAATTCCTAGATTGTTTCATCTCACACCCAAATGCCAAATTTAAAGTCTCCTTAAAATTGACCTCATTTAAAGTTGTATTCCTTACCCTTTTTATATGTGGGCCCAGTATCTGGCCAGCTAATGACCATGCTGGCAGCTTTCCAGGATTCTGACAACCACATCTCATTATTCACACCAACTGGAGCCAATTGTGGCTGGATTTTTTTTTTTCTTTTTATTCTGTTATTTAAAAATGTGGATAGGAAGCAACAGCAAGCAATGGCATGTCGTTTGGTCTCCTCTGGGATTGGGGAGGAGCCTTGCATAATAGAACCTGTAATATCAGGGAGCATATGGCTGTGTTTTAAGGTAGCTGCAGGCCATCTAACTCTAAGCTCTGATACAGCAAGCTTAGTTTGGGTCTTTGCAGGATGTACTTAGGGATGAATTTATAGCTTCTACAGTAGGTAAAATCGTAGAGCAATTGCCGTTTTGCCTCTTACGCCAGGAAGGGGTGGCAGGAGGAGTTTCAGAGCCCTAACCATGGACATTACTTTTCTTTGTGGACAGGAATGGTCGACAAGCTGACCCTAAATACTAGGGCCACTCCCAAGTCTCCCACGCTGACCTAGGAAGCTGGAGAATCCCTGTCTGGGTTCTGGCCAGCTACTGAAGGGGGTGTCGTGGACAGCAACACTCTGGTTGTGTGCCTTGTGCCAAAGTTATTATTTATTCTGCTCCAAACTAGTACTGTCCGCACGCTCATCTCATCATCCAGGGGCTTTACTCTCAGAATCTTCCTGTTCTTCTTTGCTCTCTTCAGATATGGTATTGAGAACAACAAATAGTTCTCCTACGCTAAGAACCACAGACGCAATCTCCAAACCATACATCAAGCAAAGCAGTGTTGATGACTCTTAGCAGCATTATCCCTGCTAAGCTCTGTGCACATGCTCACAACTTCTCGGCTTCCATGTGGTCACTCCCAGGCTGGACTGTCCCTTTCTGCAGTTGGCGAGTTGTTTTTCCTATACTTTTTGCCTGCTCTCAGATCCCCTTCCTGGCTTAAAAACAAAATAAGGGCAAGGCTGTGATGTCAAGTCATTATTAGAGCCAGACTTCTGGCTCTAATAATGACTTGACATCACAGTTATTTACCCGCTCTGTGCCTTAGTCACCTTACCTGTAAAATGGGACTAGTCATAGCACCTACTATTTTGTTGTTATAGGTTTGTTGTGACAGTTAAGCAAGGAATGTGAAGAAAAGAGCCTGGCACAGCAGAGTGCTCAATATACATTACTACTGTCGTTGTTATTGTTATTATTATTTGATGTACTTTAGTATGAATGGATTTCATCATGTTTACCTCAACCAAGTATTTAGCATTTTGAGCCCTTTGTTATTTATTGAACATGAAAAGATTTTTGAGTTCTGCCAAAAGAATTTCAGGGATTTGCAAGCAGGACAGATTGGAGCAAGGGAGGTCCTTCAGGTCACATTTATTGCCCTGGTGGCTTTAAAGCTGCAGCAGAGTATAGTGTGTTGGAGGAGCTGAGTGGCCCCATTCCCTGCTGGAAGGTAAGCTCCAGGGTGCAGGGATTACATCTTTTCCTTCACCGTTGTCTTACCAGCATCTAGAATAGTGCCTGATCTCAGCTCAGGCCCTCACAGACTCCGGTGATTTTTTTTTTAAAGATATTTATTTATGTTTGTCCTTAAAAAAATTTTTTTTACTACCATTATCTGTCTGGACCCCTTCTTAGTTTTAAAGAATCCCCTCTGAGTGAGCTTTGGTGGATATGATGGCCTATGAGAATTAAAATACTGTTTTATTATCAACTTAGCATGAGCCTGATACCCCAGTGTGTAGCTCTGGTAAACTTGATTAGGCCCGAGACTCTTTACCTAAATCCAAACCCAAAAGTTGGGATGTGAGTTACCAGCTGCCCGTGATAGAGGGTGCAAGAGATCAACTTGATCTACCGAATGAGGGAAGAGAGAGTCTGGGGAGCCAGACCTGGCCCCCAGGCAGGCTTATAGGGATGACAGAAAGGGCAGGATTCATCTGGTAACAAACATGACCCAGGCACAGTCCTTGAAGCTGATCAATTCAATGAGCCGTTCTTTGACCCAAGTAGGGAACAAGAACAGGGGAAGAAGGGAGGCTCTCCTTTCAGTGAGCATTACCTGTCATAGCAGAAATAAGTTGAAACCCGCTGCTATGTGGTAGGACCCCATTCAGCAGGTAAGAATAGAAAATCAGGAACCAACAGAGACAAAATTGGAGATACCAGATAGGCTAAAATATAAGCAACACTGTAGTTTTGTGGAAATCAAGGAGTGTTTTTAACATATGATAATAAAGAGCGTCAGTTGGTAGATTCAGAGAGATCATTGAAGAACAAGATGGAAGGGGCTGTTGGAGTGAAAGATTAAGGGACCATTACTGGTTTTAGAAAAGCTTTAGTAACTTGGTGGGTGAGAAACCAGATTATGGGGAGTTAAAGTGGTGGTGGCAACAGGGTTCTCATGGCAATATTGGGGAAGAGTAGGGAAGGGAGAAATAACTCCAGATAGGGCTAGACCTCTTTTTATATTTCTACACGATAGGAAAGAATGTGTAAAGAGATAAAGATTTAAGATGGAAGAAAGCAAAAGAAAACTGGATGGAGAAATAGTCTTAAGAACACAAGAAGGGATAAAATCAGCACAGTGGGAGAAGGTTAATCTTAGAGGGATTTTCCTCTCTAAAACAAAAGAGGAGAGAAGATGGTTATCTACATGGAACTATTTGGCAGTACAGCGTAGAGAAGATGATGCCACATATTGAACTCAGTAAAGAACAGGAGTCATCTGATAAAAGGAAGGAAGCTCCTGGGGCTTAAGTAGACTAGAGGTTTAAAATCAGCTCTAAATAAAATGGACCAGTGAATTGCGAGGCGTGGGATGACAGTCATTGTACTGCAGAATTCTCAAGGGCAGGGACTGTATTTTATTGCTCTTGTATCCCCACCGCATAGCACAATGTTTGGTGCGTGGTTAGTGCTCAGTAACTGTTTGAATGGATGGGTGCAAGGATGGATGGGTGGATGGTTGCCAGGAAGGAAGGAAGGAGAGATGGTTTGTTATCTAGATGTGCTTATTGAAAGTTTATTTTAATTGAATTTAAACTACTCTTGACCCCTAATGAGGGCCTAGATGAAATTAAGTATAATCATTAGACTAAGCCCATAACAGTTTGCAGTTTGGAAACAGGACTGAATAGACGGAACCTTTTCCCTAAGCCCCCAGTTTTTTGTGTTGGTTTTCCTTAGGATGAGGGATGGCAGTGGTATTTTGTTTTGGCAATGCTGGCTGATAGGGTGAGTTGCTAGATGTAGCACACATTATTCTGCTGCTTGTAGCTTCTGGCCCAAGTTCAGAAATGTCATATTTGGGCCCATATTTGCAGTTTCAATGGCCCCCAAGGAACCTGCACTTTCCTGCTTTTGCCTCCTCATCCAAGTTACTAAATTCTGGTAACTTAGATAGTTCAGATGTCCTTACTTAAAACTGAATGACTAGCATGTGTGTTAGGGAGGCTTGGAACCCATTTTAGGAATCCTGTATCAGATGTAATAAGGGAAGATCCAGATTTCACATTTAATGGCTTGTGCCTTTACTTCAGTAGAAGACTGAAGGGAAAGGAAGACAGGGACAGACAGCACTTGAAAAAGAAAAGAAAAAAGACTTCCAGTCTTTTATTTTTCTAAGAGAATAAGAAAGAAACTGGTGATGACATTCTCATGTAGTCAGAAATTATATATGGAGCACCTGTGGTATGCAGAGGCCGTCTCCTTCAGATGAGGCTAGTAAAAGGTAACTTGTTCACTGGGAAAATTGTTTTATTATCCTTTATAAAAAGTAGCATGGGCTTGTTTTGATTTTAAATCAGTGGACTAATATTCCAAATTGATTATTTCCTAATAAAGGGAGGTTGAAATGATTCTGAAACATAACATTTCTCCTCCACTTGCCAGTTAACATTAGGAGTTTGCTATTTCATTACTACCAGGGACACTAGTAGGACCAAAGCATTTTTCTCCACGTTGCTTTTGGTTGTTCGGAAGTGTCGCAGTGGAAGCCCTGGCCCCTTGAACCATAGCAGCAGCAGGTCAGCAAAGGAGGAACTAGGTTTCAAAATATTTTGTTTTAAGAGGTTATTTGTCGTGTTGAAGTCATCATACAACATCTGATGTTGATTTTGAGATTGTTAATTTATCCTTTTTAAGGATTCAGATTAAAAAACATAGCCACATTTCCCCTCAGTTTTCCCATAAACCCCATCCCCTAATTCAACTCAAAACATCCTGATCCTGCAGCGTTCTGCTGTGTTTGTGCCCCTGCTGGATTAGGTGTGCTCCTGGGTGCCTGGTGGGGTGCACACAGTGCTTGTCTTCCAGAAAAAGGAAATAGTGCTGTATTATAGGTTAGACACACTCTACCTAAGGGCAGAACTAGTCAAAAATCAAATTGAATTTACACTATGAGCTCCCTGTATACTTGTGAAAGCCTTCTAACTGCACCTTGTTAAAATAAAATGTCAGGAAATTATCACATAAAATCTACTCTCAACCTTAAGGTAAGATTGCTCGCATTCTGAGGAGAGTTGAACCACTTTATAAGAGGTTCATAAAAATAGTTTTATCAGCACATTTTATTCTAATAGTATTTTATTATAGATTCAACTAAAATTACAATACGTTAAGAATTTGGAGAGGTGTTCTGATGGTTGTAGGTATTGTTGACTAAAAGATGCCTGGCATTTACCTAGGTAACCTGGGAGGGGATAATTTGAAAATGCCCTGCTAGTCTTGTAAATATCCCTTCCTCATCCTCTTCTTCCCTGGGGCTACTGAGTGCCAGGGAAGGTGAGACCAGACTTCCAGCTCCTGCATTCTATAAGTGGCATATAGTTAGTATTCATTTCTACCTCATTTATATACATGTATAAAACCTCCACCCTGTTGATGTTAAGAATGTTAGGAAACATGGATCTTGCCCTTGAGGATCTCACTGACTGGTGAGGGTAGTAGACTTGCAGGAAAAGTAAATTACAGTACAACCACATGCTGTAATAGAGGGAGAACAAAGCATTGTAGGCACTTATAGGAACAAGTAACTCAACTTACCGTGGGAAGATGGAGAAGACTTCATAAATGTGGTGACATCTGAACTGGGTCTTAAAAGATAAATTGAAATTTGGCAGGTGGAGAAAGGCACACCAGGCAGAGAGGAGTGAATGGGCAAAGGGTTAGAGGTTAGAAAGAATATGGCTTCTTTAGGTAACTAAAAGGAGTATACAATTCATGGAGTAGAGCGGTGGAAGAAAAAGGCTGAAAAAGTACACTTGGGTCTTATTAACTCAGCAGAGCTGGTGGGATAGGGACCAGCAAAAAAGGCAAAATTGCTCGAAACATGAGAGAACTTGCAAAATACTTTGTTATGTAAATCATCTGATAGGTCATTGGGCTATTTTTTCTGCAACAATACTTTATTTTTTTTTTTTTTGCGGTACGTGGGCCTCTCACTGTTGTGGCCTCTCCCTTTGCTCAGCACAGGCTCCGGACGCGCAGGCTCAGCGGCCATGGCTCACGGGCCCAGACGCTCCGCGGCATGTGGGATCCTCCCGGACCGGGGCAGGAACCCATGTCCCCTGCATCGGCAGGCAGACTCTCAACCACTGTGCCACCAGGGAAGCCCCCCAACAGTACTTTAAAAAAAAAAAAATTGTTGGACTTCCCTGGCCGCACAGTGGTTAAGAATGTGCCTGCCAATGTAGGGGACACAGGTTCGAGCCCTGGGCCAGGAAGATCCCACATGCCACAGAGCAACTAAGTCTGTGCGCCACGACTGCTGAGCCTGCATTCTAGAGCCTGCGAGCCACAACTACTGAGCCCATGTGCCACAACTACTGAGGCCCGCGCACCTGGAGCCCGTGCTCCGCAACAAGAGAGGCCACCGCAATGAGAAGCCCGTGCACCTCAAGGAGGAGTAGTCCCTGCTGTCCGCAACTAGAGAAAGCCCACACGCAACAATGAAGACCCATTGCAGCCCAAAATAAATAAATTAATAAATTTATATTAAAAAAATTGTCATCAAGATGGAAAATAAAAAAAGAAAATCATATATATATATATATATATAATACTTTAGTATAACTCAACTGATGACATTTCAATAGCATCATTTTTACCCAGTTGGAGTTCTGCCTGTCTACACAAAACAGCTCCGTTTCACTTGGTACATAGATTTCTTGCTCTTCTTCATTATTTGATGGTTAAGACACAAGCATTTGCAATTACTTTCTCAGTAACTATGATTATTTAATAGTAATATCAAAAAATAAGTCAGTGTTATTTTTCACAAAAATGTACAAGAGTTGAGGCAAGCAATAATGTCACTTGTGGTAGCAAGTATTTTATCATTAATCATTATTCAATATATAGTAATTTGTCATCTAAGTAGTTGAAAAATAGTGTACTACTTTCAAGATGTACTTTCAAGCCATATGATTGAAATTATTGAAGGTAAGAGCAGTACTCTGTTATTTACACTAATTATCTTACCTACTAATATTTAGTCATAAAGGAGAATTATGTACAACATAAAAAATTTCCAGTTGGAGAAGAAAAAGGAGTCTCAAAAATGCAGAGGTAAAGTGCATTTAAAATCATTACAGTTTGAATGTAAGTGCTGATTTTGTGGTGAAGTTGTTGAAAATTTTTCATTTTTGATCAAGGCATGTTTATCAAAATAGAATATACCCATATAAAGAGATAAAATATATAAAAATAAAATCAGACTTGAAAGTTTATTGGAAAACAGTGTTTACTGTAAAAGGGACGTGATAAATAGTCATTGGTAGATAAAGGCAGGTTTTTGGAATTGGAAATCGAACTAAAATATAAAAGAGAATAATTATTTTGGTTTATATATTCACAACTTGATCAGCACAAAAAAGCACAAATTCCAAATGAAGCAATTGGAATTAGAGAAATGAAACAGTGATGCGGCTTTACCTTATAAATGAGATAACTGTTTCTTCAGCTTATTCAACAATAAATGAGACAATTTAAAGCAGAATCAAAAACTGTCATCAATTTGTATAAACAAATCAGAAAAAGCAAGGCTCCCTTAAATAAAGAAATATTCTTGAATTTTGTTATGCACAATGGGAAAACTGACTAAGGAATGTAGAATTATTTTGTACATGTATACACACACACACAGTGAGTGCAAATCAGAACTATGATGTTTCCATTAAACATGAATAGAAAATCGAATGTGGGGTGGTGAAGTTTTAGAGGAAGAGCTAAGTACTCGACTGTGCAAAATTCTAAGATTTATTAACAAGTGTGAGGAATTGGAAACTCTGAAATGACCCCCATACTGACACTTCTTTGACAACAATCTCTGCATCTACATAAGTTACCAGTTTTTTCAGAACTTATATAAAAGGCCCAAAGATGTGACAAGCAGAAAACTGTGTGGCATGTCAAAAATACGTTGGACTGTTTGTTCTCTGACATTGTGGGCTATCATCTATAACTTCTAGAGATCTTTCAAATATAAAGAGGGATGGTGATTTAATGATCAGCTGACACTTGTTTCCCAATGTGAATTTTTCCCATTTTTTCCCCAAGCTTATTTCATACAAAGCATTATAAGAATTCTTTCTAGGGAATTCCCTGGCAGTCCAGTGGTTCGGACTCCGCGCTTTCACTGCCAAGGGCCTGGGTTCAGTCCCTCGTCGGGGAACTGAGATCCCACAAGCCGTGTGGCACAGCCTGCCCCCCCCCAAAAAAATTATTTCTAAAGAGCTTCAAAGAAAAATTATAGACACGTTTTCTTGGTTTTTAAAATAAATAGTTCACTGTTTATTATCTAAGAAAATCTATATCTCAAAACCATTTGGACTGGGGTAATTATGCCAAAAAATAATCTCTTAAGGTTTCAAAGAAAAAAAAGTCCCTTCAGAGGAGAACAACAATAGATCACGGCAGTTCAAATAGTGTGTATCATACTACTTCATCAGAAAAATGGTGCACAATCAATATTTTTTTGACCAAAGGAAATGGTATTTGCTGAGTGTAAATTTACATTTTTTTTGAGTGATTACAGCACAGGGAAAATTTCAGAGGTACTTTTTAAATGGAAGGAATAAATGGAGCAAAGCTAACTATGTACAGTAATTTTATGGAATCAGTGCAAATATGATCCTAGAATTTTGTTTCTCCCAGAACAAAGTAACAGCATCTCACTTAGGATTACATCCCTGTAGTTGATCTTAGCTGTTTGTTTATTTGATGTGCTCTACCCAATAATGCTTCCTGCACCTCAGCACACTACCTATGTATTATATGTGAGGTTGTGGTTTGGCCAGTCATCATAGCCAATGCAGAATGCTCATGTTCTACTCTGCCTTGCCCCAGCATGGGCTTGTGCCGCTCTGGAGAAGATGCTCAGTAACCTGGCAAGTTACAGATTCTGAAAGACTCACCGTATCAGTTTACCACATAAGCCAAGTGTATTCTCTAAGGCTGCCATAACTAAGTACCACAAACCAGATGGCTTAAAACAACAGAAATTTATTCTCTCACATTTGTGGTGGCTAGGAGTCTGAAATCAAGGTGTCAGCAAGTCCATGCTCTTCTGCAGGGGCTCTAAGGAAGAATCCTTCCTGGATTCTTCCTGGACTCCTTCCAAACATTGGCATTCCTTGACTCGTAGCTACGTCACTCCAATCTCTGCTTCCTTCGGCATGACCTTTTTTCCCTCTATGTCTCTATTGTGTCTTCTCCTCTCCTTATAAAGACACTAGTCATTGGATTTAGGGCCCACTCTGATCGAGTATGACCTCATCTTAACTGATTACATCTGCAAAGACCCCATTTCCAAGTAAGGTCGCATTCTGAGGTTCTAGATAGACATGAATTTGGGGGGCACATATTCAAGCCGCTATACCCAGCAATGGAAATGCTGTAAATTTAATCTGACCTAGAATAATATCAGTTGATATATAAATTTTTTTTACATTTTGGGTTTTAAATTATAGATCCTAAAGATAACTCTTGTGGTTTTAGTTGAATATGATATTGGCTCTAATGCTAGGATGATGAATGAAAAATAGCATGTTATAAAATATTAAACATAAGGGGCAGTGGTTGAGAGTCTGCCTGCCGATGCAGGGGACACGGGTTCGTGCCCCGGCCCGGGAAGATCCCACATGCCGCGGAGCGGCTGGGCCCGTGAGCCATTTCCGCTGAGCCTGCGCATCCGGAGCCTGTGCTCCGCAACGGGAGAGGCCACAACAGTGAGAGGCCCGCGTACCAAAAAAAAAAAAAAAGATCGTTCAGGTAGTGGTATGGAGGATATAGAAGCTACTGATACAGCACAGGTGAGGTGATTGGGGATTAGACTATGTTGATAGAGAGGGAGAAGTGAAATTTTGTTGGATAACATCCCTGAAGATTTAGCAATTGATTAATGTTAATAATAATAGCTAATTTTTTCCAGCTTAAGATATAATTGACATTTTGTACATTTAAAGTGAACAACCTAATGGTTTGTTACATGTGTGTATTGTGAAGTGGTTACCTCAATGAAGTTAGTTAACACACCCACCACCCCGTATAATTATATATATATATATATATATATATTTGTATATATGTGTGTGTGTATATATACATGGTGAGCACATTTAAGATCAATCTTAGCTAATATTTATTGAGCACTTTCTATGTGCCAGGCACTACTCTAAGCACTTTTTATGTACTAATATACAGTAAGTCCCCTACATAGGAACGGATCCCGTTCTGAGAGCGTGCTAAGTCCAATTTGTTTTTAAGTCCAACAAAGTTAGCCTAGGTACCCAACTAACACAATCAGCTATGTAGTACTGTACTGTAGTAGGTTTATAATACTTTTCACACAAATAATACATAAAAGACAGACACACAAAATAAAGAAAACATTTTAAATCTTACAGTACAATACCTTGAAAAGTACAGTAGTACCAGCTCTATCACAGCTGCTTCTACGCTTGCTTCCAGACATCCTGGGCTTGAAATAAAGATACTGTACAGTACTGTAATCTATACAGTACTGTACAGTAAAGTACACAAAAGCACAACCACTTGTAGAGGATGCACGCACGTGACTACTCCAGACACACAAACTAACTTACGTGATTGGACACGCAAACGCATGTTCACATCTTTGAAAGTTCATGACTTGAAGGTTCGTATGTAGGGGACTTACTGTATTTCATTCTTATAATAATCCTATGAAATAGTACTATTAAAATGTTGATTTCAGATGAAGAAACTGAAGCACAAATACTTGCCAAAGATCACATATCTAGTGATTGAAGGAGGCAGGATTTTAACTCACAGAATCTGGTGAGGGTAAGGAAAGAATCTGGGGTGACTCCTACAGTTGGGAGACTGAGTGGATGGTTCTCTCATTAGCCAGGATTGAAAATACAGACCAGCTGGTTTGTGGGGAGCAGACTGGAAGGTTATGAGTCAATAGATTTGGTTTTGGATATAGTATTAAGTTTGAAGAGCTGCTGGTGGGAAATCCAAATGGATGTGCCTTGTAAGTAGTTAATAATAAGTACTAGAAATAATATTTAGTGTTAAAATTTATCTTTTCTCAAAAAGAAAATACTGTGTTTTAATGTATACATTGTGCAGCTGCGGTAAAACATGAAAAATTGGTGATACGATCTCCGAGCTCTAAAAAACTAAATGAGTGCTTTTATCCAGGTGAAAAATCTTTTTGGGTGTATTCTCATGTCCTTTTTACACTGTTAGGTAAGTAAGTAGCTATTTTACCTGGAATTTTATGGCATTTTTCAGCCAAGCAGAAAGAGGAGAGGAATTCATTTGTTATGATTTGTACCCACCGATCACAAGTGAATTTACTTCATTACAAACTCCCCTTACCCTCTCACCCTTTGCTCCACACATTCCACCAAATACACCCCTGCCTGCTCTAACCACGGGATATTCCAGTTCAAACCCAGCAGTTTATGGGAACTGCTTTTGTTGAAATCATTAAAGAAAGAAAGGCCTGTGAGTTCTCCTTCCGAAGCACTGCCTGTTTTCTGTGTCATTTCAGTCTCATTAATCAGCGTTGCAGCAAGGTAGACATTGTGCTGTGTATTTTACTGTCCCCAGCACAGCAGCTCCTGCGTCTCTGCCCCCAGGCCGACGCATTGGGGAAAAAGAGAGAGGGAAACCATCAATCTTCCCAGTTGCACATGTCAGCAGTGATTCTTTCCGCCTTCCTGTTGGCTGTCTCTCTCACCACCTGTGTTTAGAATTAGCACTGAAGCTGCTGCCCAGATGAATAAGAACCACTGTCCCTGTCACCTGCCCTGTACGGGCTACCACTTCTAAATGAAAATAAGAAGTACACAGGGCAATTATCTTTACTGTGAATGGTGCAAGAGAAAGAATCACATATCTCCTTAGAAGTTCATTATAACATAAAATTAAAGCAGATTTGAGGTCGTACATTCTAGGAGGTAGCATCATTTATTAGATCAGAGGGGTAAAAGCAAATAATTTCTTGAGTGCCTTGCTGTATTCTCATAGTCTCCCTCTGAAGTATCTACAGAGAGTCTGGCCTCGAGGGGAGGCTGCATGCTGGCTCCAGGCATCCACTCTGTCCTGCAGTGGATCCCTTGCCTTCACTCACCCACACCAGCTCTCTGGACCAAATGAAGTATATACAGCTGAATTTGATCTATTTATGTTCAAGTCCTGACCCCACTATTTATTAGCCATGCACTACTCACTGAACCCCTCAGTTTCAGCTGAGTGCCTCAGTTTCCTCATCTATAAAGTGCCTCAGTTTCCTCATCTATAAAGCAGAGTTGATAATACTACCTACCTTATAAGGCTTTTTGTGAGGATTAAATGAGATAATGCATTCATAGCTCTTGCTAGAGTACTTTGTACATAGTAAGCACTCAATAAATATTAGCCATTACTATTGTTAACCTCATTGTTCAAATAATAAAACTGAGGTTCAGAGAGATTAAATAATTTGTGGAAGGTGCTAGGAGATGTAGAAGGAATTTGAACCTAGCACTGTCTGATCCGCAAAACGGATGTCTTTTCTATTACACTATATTGTTTCCGTTCTAGTTCCATCTTACAAATAACTTCATGTGTGAGCTTAATAAATCACTTCACTTTTTCATGTCTTTATTTCCCATTATGTAAAATGAAAATGATAATAACTGGCTGACATTCCTGCTGGTATGAAACTCTTGTAATTATATGTCAATTAATTATCATCAAGTCATATGCAGTAAAACTAGGCATATTTTTTAAGTTTGGCTGCAAAAAATGTTCATGCCCTTAAAAAAAAGTTAAATAGTACAAAAGTGTCAAAAAGGTAGTCATTGTGTATTCCCAATCCTTGGGGTAAGTTAAATGTGTATTCTTCTTCCTTGTCAGCAGTCATCTGTTTAACCAATGTTTATATAGAACCACTGTGGGCTAAGCATTGTTCTCAGGCCATGAGGAGGGTGCTATTATTATACTCATTTTACAGACAAGGAGGTTCTGTGACTTGCACAAGGAAACACAGCTAGTATGTGCAGAGCTGGTATTGGACTTGGTGCTCTGACTCCAGAGTTGGGACTCTTCACCTCCACTCTGCTCTCACTACTTACAGTCTTCTTATCTGCTGCATGGTATTCCATCATATAAAAAAGAAAATTACTATTTATTTTATATGTTCCCTACTAATGGACATTTAGTTGCTTGTAGTTCTTTTGTTATTAAAGAGTCATATGGGGAATGCCAGGTGTCCTTACATTCTAGTATGATTATTTCTGTAGGACAGATTTCTGTATGTTGGATGGTTGGGTCACAATATTTAAGCACTTAAAATTTTGACCACCATAAATGATCAGATAATTTATGGAGAACATGCTAGGCACTAAGCACTTTACACGAATAAACTCATCACAATACCCCCCCATCTACCCTGTGAGATTGGTATATTATTATCCCCATTTTGTAGATGCTCAAGAACATATAAGTAATAGAGCCAGGACTTCAGCCCAGGCAACCTGGTGCTAAATCCTGCTGCTTAACCATGGTAAATAACCAGACAAGTTATCACAGTCATATTTTACTGCTTGACTTTGTCATTTTTCTAACTTATTCTAAAGTTGACTTAACAATATGAGCTGACAGGAGGGTCTGAACAGAAGCAAATGCTTCAGTTGAAACAACCCTGGGGGTTGTATCAGTCTACAGGTTGGATGATGAGAAAGAGAGCCATGGGTCACTGGAAAATGAGACTTCTTTCTCCTAGTAGTGGTCAGGATAGTCAACAAGATTTTTTTGGTGAAATATCTTTATGCCTGGAAAATAACTTTAGAATCTTTTTCTCTGATTTTAGTATTAGTACCTTGTAAGAAATTCACACTGTCTCTCAAAGGTTCAGAACACTTGAGAAGTCATGGAGTTATTTCATTTGCTGGGTATAAAAATTTCTGGCAGGGCTTCCCTGGTGGCGCAGTGGTTGAGAGTCTGCCTGCCGATGCAGGGGACACGGGTTCGTGCCCCGGTCCGGGAAGATCCCACATACCGCGGAGTGGCTGGGCCCGTGAGCCATGGCCGCTGGGCCTGCGCGTCCGGAGCCTGTGCTCCGCAACGGGAGAGGCCGCAACAGTGAGAGGCCCGTGTACTGCAAAAAAAAAAAATTTCTGGCATCTTGGCTTTGCTTAGCCAAGGCCACCAGTTGTTAGTCCAGGTTTTCCTCAACCAGCTGAGCTGACCATGAGACCTGCCTACAGCTGCTTGAGTGTTGGATTCAGACTCTCTGTAGGGATTGGAGGGAGTTAGAGAGTTTGCCACACAGGGAGATGGGTAGAAAAGAGCATCCTATGCAGAGAGAATTTTGTATTTTATCCATGACAATTCTGATGTCAAAACCTTCTTAGTGGGATCATTTTCTTAGTGCTGTCTGGGCTACCCGTGCTTCTTAAATCCCTGAGCCATAAGGATTTATGGAGCTGGGCATTGTTAAGTCAATTTACCTAAAGGTGGAAGACGGTGTGCTTACTTGTCGCAGGTGTCTTTTCTCACCAATGTAGACACACTAGCCACATCTTCATAAGCTGTTGACCATAATAATCTGCTGACCTTCATGTGATACTAGAACTGCCTGAAGTCAAAGGGGCCTCTGACCATGCATTAATACATAAATGCTCAGGGATTCTGTTACCTTGAAATGTAAATTATAAGCAAGTGAACTTTTCAAATTTTTACACTCTATTTGTGTGTGTGTGTGTGTGTGTGTTCCCATGTTTCCAGTCAGATTGGCAGTTTTGGAGAATAATTATGTAGTAGTTGGCTTGGAACAGTGGTTTTTCAATCCTGGACACACAAAAAATCCCGATGCTCACGCCAAATCCCAAACTGATTAAATCAGAATTTCTGAGGATGGGACCCAGGCATCGTTATTTTTTTAAAGCTCCCAGGTGATCGCTGTACAGATAAGATTGAGAACTGGTGGCTTAGAAGGTATCTTCTCTTTTTTATTCATAGTGTTTTCATCTGTACCTCATTTTATATAGTTGAAGTGAACTTTAAGACTAGATATTGGTGTCCCAAAGCCCGTCTCAAACTGGAGCAGGCATCAGAACCCCGTGGAAGGCTTGTCAAAGGACAGATTGCAAAACTCTTGTCATTTCTTTTCCTGGGATAAGTCCACCCATAGAATTTCTGAGTCAGTAGGTCTGGGTCGGGGCCCAGGAATCTGCATTCCTAACAAGCTCCTTGTTTGGCTGATGTTGCAGGTACGGAGACACGCTGTAGGAACCCCTGCTCCAATGCCTTCCTTCCACCTTCCTTCTGCGCCTTTGTTGCCAACAATGGCGGCTGGGGCAGCCGCCTCCAGGACAGTCCATATACACACAATTCGGTGTTAGGAGTGCTAATCATGCTGAAGGACGTGCCCACACGTTGCCCCACCTCCAGATTATCATACATCTAATTTTAAAAGTCTCTATGCAAATACAAGCTGCTCTTCCTACCAGATTGCTCCCCTTAAGCACTTTCTGCTTTAAAATCAGAGCCACCACAGGGTAGGTAATTCTCTAGTATCCCAAAATAGAACTTGGATTTCACTTTCCCACAGAAACAATTTTATGAATGGTGTTTAGGTGCAGCTGAAATGGTGCTGTTAAAACCATTCTTCAGAAATACTGTGGGTTCAATGAGGCTTCCACGGGCGGCCTTCCAGGACCGTAACTGCCATTTAAAGAATTGAGTGTCTGAGTTTCAGAAAACCAATTTTCAAACAAGCTCTCAGAACATAACTTGTTTAGGAACTGCCTATAACTGGAACATCTGGTTCATTTTGTGTATAGTTATTTCGCCCTTTACATGGAGCCAAAGTGGGGAGTAGGAGTGGGAGATTTGTCATTTATTCCACTAACATTTATTAGATCCTCACAATGTACCTGACACTGCTATATACTGGGGATATAAAGATGAAAAAGGCAGCCCCAGCCCTAGAGAGCTCATATTCTAGGTGGGAAAATATTTCCTAAGCAAATAAGAAAATATTTACCAAGTTACCCATGTGATATGTGCAATAATGAAGAACCGATGAAAGAGGGATCTGTTCTGCTTGGAGAGAGAGACTGACTCAGTATGTGTGTGTGTGTGTGTGTGTGTGTGTGTGTGTGTGTGTGTGTGTGTGTGTGTGTGTGTGTGTGTGTGTGTTTGGTAGGGAGAAGGTATGTTTAAGAGGTTTAGAATCAAGGAGAGATTGTTAGGCCTTGAAGACCACGGGGAGTTCTCCAGGCAGAGAAGGGGGCGAAGGACATCCAGGATGAGGGAACAGTCTGAGTGCAGAGGGGAATGAGCGATACAAGAATGGCAAGTAACTAGGTCAGCTTCTCGTGGAGGATGATGGAGGACAGCTGGGAAGGGGATTAACTGCCACATAAACTTTGAACCCTAACCCAGAGGAAGAAATGAGAAGACTTAATGCATAGAGCTAAGTCTGTGCGTGCGGTATGTGCATTGTTGTCCCAGACTTTTCTTTTGAGAACTTTCTTCTGTATATTTCCCACTACCCTGAGGAAGAACATTTTTTTTTTCAACAAACTATTAATATTTTTTAAATGTCCTGAATCAAGTTGTTTTCAAACCTGTGCTCCAGGAAGCCCCTCAGAGGCTGGCAGGGGTGAGGGCGGACAAGCCCGCAGGGGGCTGCCTACTGGGGCTCCCTCACTGACTCCTGTTATCCATACACCAAGCATTTCTTTGGGCTCGTCTACATATTAGACATGTCTGGTAAGAATATTACATTTGAAAATGGGCATGTAACTAAAAAAGAGACATCTTAAAACCACACGTTTAGTAACAGTCTGAGGACTTAGGTGTGGAGAGCCAGATCTCTCAGCGGCTGTAAAAGGAGGAATGTTCTCAGACAGTCAGCTGAA
Organism: Pseudorca crassidens; assembly: GCF_039906515.1. NCBI lineage: Eukaryota > Metazoa > Chordata > Mammalia > Artiodactyla > Delphinidae > Pseudorca > Pseudorca crassidens. The sequence goes on along the minus strand of NC_090297.1, from coordinate 104,752,749 downwards.
GACGGGACCACCAGACAGGCATGGATCTGTGACCAAAGATAATGGGTAGGATATACCTTTATTTGGCCACAAAAGGCAATGATAAAATCGTATCTTTCCAGCATGATCTCTCTAACACTTTGAGATCAATGTTCATATTTTCTTATGAGGAAAAACTAGTATTTTTATAAGCATTTCAGATCATTCTTTATACTTTAAAAATGTTAGCACTTCTTGATCTCTTGCCTGTATTTACTGTTCCATCCAATATAAAAATAAATTATGTAGTGGTGGTTAAGATGTTTATGTCAAGAATTTGACCCTGGATGGTTTGGTTTAGGAAGCAGTATTGTCATTAGAAATTAAAAGTGTTTCTCACTACATATCATATTATAATTATTTATGTTGTGTTTAGATAATATATTAATCTAGTTTTAGTCACTTTTCCAATAAAAACTAAAAGGACTTGCCAGTTTATTCTGTACCTACATATAAGCTTTGCATTTAAACATAACTTAGCTGCCCTGAAGTGACAATGCAGTCTTTCCTAGGAGGCAAAGTCCCCAGATTTTGTATTTCATCATCTCTGTGTGATGGGGAGACATTCACTGAGGTGCTATTTGACAAGTAAGAAAGAAAACCGGAAAAAAAGGCCTGAAGAAAATAAGCCCACAGAGATGCTGAGGTACAAAAGAAATAGCTGCAGAAGAAAAGAACGTGATGAATATGCAAAAGCGTCATGTGGTCTGGTGAGCAGAGCTCTGGAGGTCTGGATTCTGGCCCCAGGTGTGCCACCAGCTGTGTGCCTGGGCCTTTCAGGAAACGACTCTGTGGCACACCTTCCCTTTCTGAGAGCGTGTGTGTGGAGGGGAGGTGCGGGCGGGAGTGAGGATACTTAAAGGCCAGACCAACCATGAGGTCAAGAAGTTCTAAACTGGATGCAGCCCTGTGCACAGGAAAGGGACAGAGCTCGGTGTCCAGGGCTGAGAGCTGGGTTCCAAATCTAACCACCTGCCTGTGATCTTGTGAGGGTTACTTAACCTTGCAGTGTCCTTCCCTGGAAAGTAAGGCCAGTAATTCCTACCTCCTTCACATCCGATGAGGTCCATGCAAGTGCCAGGGAATGTTTCTGATAGCTAAAGTTCAGCACAAGAATGAAAATCCATCTGCAAAAGCATTCTACTGCATGATAGAAGGACAGCTCAGTGCACCGAGGGAAAATAGATGCACAGCTCTTAAAATCTGGAAGCGGCTTAAATAAGTCTGTAAAAAACATTTTTAAAAAACCAAGTTTATTCCTTTCAAATTATTTCACTGACCTAATAATACGTTGCTAAGTACTTCTCATCTATGCTTTTATGGAACTCACGGTCTAGTAGATTAGTCACTCCTTTCTCCTTTTTTCTTTTTAAAAATAATTTTTTCCTGCAGTTTTAATTGTTGGCCGACATATTGCTTCTTGTTTGAGGGTGACATAAGACCTGCTTTCTCTTACATTGAATTAATATTTACTATGTTGATTCCTAGGTCTGAGCATCTGGTTTCATTTCTAAGCAGAAATGAACCCAGTTTTTTTTTTTTTTTTCTTGGTGCTGAGTCAGCTTTTTCTCTCCAGACCCAGAGCCCTCTGTACTTTCTGGAAGAAAGAGCTGACTGTAGCAGAACAATGCTGAGCTGTGGCCAAAGAAAGCTTCAGAGAAGCACCTGGATCCTCCCAGCCAGGACCGAAGTGCTAATTTTCTATGCCGGGTCTCCTATGTTTCAGCTCTTATATCACTAACTGGTGGTATAGACATTTTCAAGAAAGTGTTGAAGACAGATGCGAGGGGCCTAGGATTGAAATAGTAGGGTGACATACATGATAGAATTGAGAAGCACCAACAGAGAGCTTCTTAAGCTGTATTTTTTATTTAGAAGAATAAATAGACTTACAAAAAGAAATTTTCAACCAAATTAGTTGTTAATGTTGTTGATTCCTTTTTTATCGCAATCCATGATAACATGCCTTTCATGGAACCAATTAGACATAATGCTTGCTCAGCCAAGTTTTTGGTCTGCCGTCGAGTATAGTTAAAACAGGTGTGATGAGTGCACAATTGATGCTACAGCTGGACACAAGCAGGACTTTGTAATAAGAATCTTGAAATCTTTAGTTGAAGTCTTTGGTTCCCACCACCATACCAAAGTTGAAAGTGTTTCAAAGCTAGTAGGCAGCCTTCTTTTGATGTATTTTATTCACTTGGGATTAAAATCAGAAGCTCTCTTTAGTTAATCACAAAAAATATCTTTTGCCATGATTAGCAGCTTGGGAGTTTTTAATTGCTTTTGGGTGCAATAATTGAAATTATGATAATTATGAACTTGGGATATGCTCAGTACCTTATGACAGGAGCGCTTTTAGCTACATCTGTCAGATTGATAAGTTCTCTCTTTGATACAAACTCCCACCCTGTCTTCTGGAATATATCAAATCCCAGGGCTGAAGCTGCCCATTGGTAATGCTGATTCTGTTACAAATTGAGCCAATGCATGTATTGATTGGAAGTGGCGTTTGCTAAGGAAATACACCTGAAATAAAAATGAAGACCTATTTTGTAAAATGCGCCTTTTTTTATTCTCTGTGCATTGCGATGGGATTCAAGGTTGATGCCCTAGACTTCCCCATGAGCGAATGCCTGTGGGCTAGTCTTGAAGCTGTCTTCTTTGTGGTTTGCCTCCTGTCCACTGGGAAGCCCATGCTCCTTTCATTTTCATTCTTTTCCAACTCTAGTGCTTTTGAACACAGAACCCCCATCCTCCCACCACCCAAACTCCACATTCCAGCCCCATGATTTCATGGTACCAGGCATATCTCCCCTGCCATGCTGTCAGGCTGCCTGCTGACTCTTGCAGGGGGAACAGACGGGAACATAAACTCACCGCAGAAGTGCAAGACACTCTCTGTATATTTTTAAGACCAGGAATCCAGTTCTCATTTAGATCCTGTATTTTTTTAATAGCTCCTTGAAAATTGAACAAAACATTTCTTGTTGCTCTTACTTCTTGATAACATCATTCCCTCTGCCTGGATATGTAGAATCACAGAAACTAGAGAACGAAAAAGATGTATTAGATCATGTCTAGTTCATTCCCACCGGTCACAATTCTTTTTTCTCATAGTCTGTCCTCTAGTGCTTTTCTCTTCTAGTTTTCCCAAGAATTAGTTTCTCCATTTCTCTCAGGGAATAATTCCTTAGTTTGAACATGGACGAATTTGTGTGGAAATATTCGTATTTTTTTCTCAGCTTGATATTATTGGCCCTTATAATCCTTTATATGACCATAAACAGTCCCCTTTCATCCTAGGTCAAGCATTTCTGGACGGCATTTTTTTTCCTCTTCATTTATTAAGTTCAGAGCTTGTTTTTCTGCTTTGCTTTCTCTCTTCATCAATCAGTCCCAAAAGCCCATTAATCATTTTTTACCTCACTGAAAGCTCCTTTGCTTATTCCCATTTCAGGGACCCAGGGCTGGTTAAGGGCCTAAGGTACTGAAGGAAGCCTCACTGATATGTACTTATTCTATGCTAACGCTTCTCTCTCCCTTTCTTTCTCTTTCTCTCTCTCTCTCTCCCTCCCTCAGCCTCAGTTCTCAGCTACAAACTATTTTTAAAGTAATGTCTCTAAATTATGATTTGGGGAGTTAGTCATTTGACAGCCTCATATGTGTGTATGTACATGTGTATGATTTTAAGTGGTAATATTATATTCTCAGTTACTTAAAAGGTATTTTTCATATTCTCAGAGCCACAAACCTCTTAGGTCTCCTGAGTGCTTATATCAAGTACAATTCTAGATCATGGAACTATGATGTAGCATTCTATTTTAGGGCTGTTATCTCAGAAATAGAGAGGAAAATAAGCAGATATAGGAAAACAGACTGTAGGATTTGAAATTCTTGGGAAAAGGGAAGGGCAAAATATAAGTAGTCTTGGCACTCACACATCTAAAGTAGATTAGCTCTTAGGAGCTAATATTAGATATAAAGATAAAGACTTTTTTAAATGTTACATTCTTTTTTTAAAAAAAATTCAACTTTATTGATGTATAATCGACACATAAATTGTAAGATATTTAAAGTGTACATATACCATGGTGATTTGATATACATTGTGAAAAGATCCCCCCCACCTAGTTAATTATTAACACAGCCAACACCTCACATATTTGTCTTTGTGTGTGTGAGAGAGCATTTGAGTTCTACTCTCTTAGCAAATTTCAATTATACAATGCAATGTTATCCTGTAGTCATCGTGTTTTACATTAGATCCTCATAAACTATATGGTTTTCTAGATGAGAGGACCCAGTATTATAAAGATGTTGGTTCTCCCCAAAGCAATCTATGGACTTAATGTAATCCCAATCAAAAACCCCAACAGGTTGCTTTTTTTTTTTCTCTTGGAACTTGGCAAGATGACTGTAAAATGTATTGAGAAGTATAAAGGACCAAGGGTGGGTTAGATACTCTTGAAGAAGAAGAAGAAGAAGAAGGTAGAAAGACTTGCTCCACCAGGTCCCAAGACTTATTAAAAAGGCAGCTGCGGTACTGGTGCAGACATAGACAAATAGACCATGGACCAATGAGACAGAATAGAAAGACCAGATACAGACTCAGACATATAGAGATAATTGGTTTATGCTGAAGTGGCATTCCAGAGAGCAGTGGGGAAAGGATCTTTTCAATAAATGGCGATGGAAAAATTAGGTATCCATATAGGGGGAAAAAAAGGAGAGAAAATAAAGTAGATGTCTACCTCACACCATATGCAAAAAACTCCAAATGGATACAGACTTAAATGTGAAAGATAAAACTTTAAAGCATGCACATACATATGCTTTATATATGTATGTATGTATATACACACACGTATCTTCATGAACTCAGGATATTAAAAGATTTCTTCTATGACATAAAAATCTGGTCAAAAATTATATATTTGAAGAACATCTCTTCATCAAAAGGTAACCTAAAGGCAAATAGCCACATAATGAGAGAATACATTGGCCACACATGTAACTGACAAAATGTTAGGATCCAGAATATACAAAAATTCTTAAATCATTGGAAAGATAATCCAAGCTGAGAAAACTAGGCAAAATAACTTGAATAGTCTCTCCACAGAAGAGGAAATAAAAATACCAAAAGCCATGAGTTCTCAACTTCTCTAATAAATAATCAGAGAAATGCAGTTAAACCATAATGAGATTCTACCCTATATCATCAGTTAGCTAAAAATAGAACTACTGGCAAAGTGTTGGTGAGGATGTGGAACAATAGGAATTGGTGGTAGAAACTGCAAATTGTTACGTACTGATACTTAGGAATAGTTTAGCACACTGTAGTACAATTGAAGGTACATATGCATACCTTATGATCCAGCAATTCAACTCCTAGCTACGTACACTGGAGAGACTTGGCACTTAATACACAAATATATGTGTAGAGAATATTCTTTTTTTTCCCCCATAACTTTTTTTTTGCAACAGAAACGTTGCAAAATAATGCAGTGAATGTAATGAAGTCTTAATAGATGGTGTTTAAGCAAAACATGGTAGCTAGTGGAAGGAGCATACATGAGCTTTGAAGTCAGTAATACCTGACTTGAAATTTCAGTTCCACCTATTAGTTGTGTGGCCAAAGGCAATCTATTAATATTTGTGAGCCTCAGTTTTCTTATCTGTAAATTAGAGGTAATCATATGCCTACCATATTATATATTATAAGGAATAAATACATTAATGCATTAAAGCACTGAGCATAAATGCCTGAAACATAGTAGTTGTCCAGTAAATTATGGTTGTTATTAGTAATTTTTTATTATTGTTAAAAATGATAATGATGTATTTTATCATTTATCTGTATTAAAGACAGAAAATATTTTTTAAAAATTTGTTGCACTGGGCTTCCCTGGTGGCGCAGTGGTTGAGAGTCCGCCTGCCGATGCAGGGGACGCGGGTTCATGCCCCGGTCCGGGAGGATCCCACATGCCGCGGAGAGGCTGGGCCCGTGAGCCATGGCCGCTGAGCCTGCCCGTCTGGAGCCTGTGCTCCGCAAGGGGAGAGGCCCCAACAGTGAGAGGCCCGCGTACCACAAAAAAAAAAAAAAAAAAAAAAATTTGTTGTGCTCAAAAGCTTACAAATACAGAGGCACATTTTTTTTCTTCTCATTTTCTATTATAACTTCAATAATAGACAGTATAGACCAATGGGATAGCATGACCATGTCAAAAATGATTTTATAATTTAAAAAATTATGCAGAATTAAAAACTTCGTTTGAAGAAATAAAAAACCAACTATGATTTTATCAAAAGTAAATGGATACTGAAGCGTGAAAAAGTTAAATAACTTTATCAAGAAGCAATATCAGAAATAGAGTATAGGTTTCCTAATTTTTAGCCCAGATCCTGCACATTAAATTATAATATCAGCAATTATTTTTATTTTTTTATTTTATATTGGAGTACAGTTGATTAACAATGTTGTGTTAGTTTCAGGTGTACAGCGTAGTGATTCAGTTATACATATACATGTATCTATTCTTTTTCAAATTCTTTTATTTTTAAAGAAAACTGAATTAAGTAAGAGTAGCCTTTAGCCCTAATGCTAAGGCCTTCATTGCCTTAACTGCAAAATGAATGAAGTCATGTGAAAAACCCCTGGAGCCCCTTTAATCTCCAGTGAAATTTGATTCTATGTCTGAAGTCTCTGCAACTGACCACCAGAACCACAGTCATCTTTTCCTCTTGGGAACTCTTTTCTGTACCCCACTATTTACCTTTCCAAACCAGTCACAATTGTGTTGTAATACTGTACGGTTACTTTTATTTTCATAAGCATATCCTCTATCTCCAGTTAGATTGGAGATACAGACCTTTTCTTACGTGCCTTTGTGTTTATAAGCTTTTGAGTGCAAAAAAAGATTTTTTTAATATAATTTCTGTCTCCTAATAGTACCTAACATAGTGCTTTACAAAATAAATGCATTTAAGGATGATGACTGTCAGATTGCAGTTAAAAAAAATTGCGTAGCCATCAAACATGGGCATAGGATTCATGGATTCTGCTTCAAAAGCAATGTTGTTTGTTTTCCTTTGTTCCAGAAAGATTCCGTGAAGCGCATATTTTCTGGCATTCAGCCTACAGGAATCCCCCACCTTGGCAATTACCTGGGAGCCATTGAGAGCTGGGTGAGATTACAGGACGAGCATGACTCCGTGCTGTACAGCATTGTTGACCTACATTCCATCACTGTCCCCCAAGACCCAGCCGTCCTCCGGCAGAGCATCTTGGATATGACGGCTGCTCTTCTCGCCTGTGGCGTAAACCCAGAGAAGAGCATCCTTTTCCAGCAATCTCAGGTCAGCTTCTCAGATTAGAACTGAGAAAACATTTATTTTCAGATTGAGGAAAAAATCGAATGGTTTATATAACTCCTGTTTTTGATTTTTTTTTTTGACCCTTCAAGTGTGACTTCATCAAATGCGACTGTTTCATTTTCATGTTTTCCCTATATTCATATCATTGAGTATTATTATAATGCAATAGTATTTTCAACTTTCCCTCCACTGTACTAGGTAAGTTTATAATGCTTCATAAACCAAAAAGTTGTATCCCATTAGTACTTCTAACCCTGGAATTGTTCTTCTGTACTGGGTTGCATTCAAACAGATGAATTCAGGCTGTTGACTAGTCTCCTGGTGATGAGGGATAGAATTTAGCGACTGATGGTTTTACGTAACTCCGATGTTGCTTTATTGGGTATTGCATTTGGAAGGTCTATTGGATAATTCCCATTGTTCATTCTTCGTATAATAACTTTTGAGAAGATTTGAGAGAACTAGCTGGGAAATTGGAAGACAATGTCCAGTGTCTTGAGTCCAAGCCAAGAAAGACTTTAGAACAAAGCCAAAATATTTGACTCATATCTTTACTATGGATGAATCAGTTTACTCTTGGACAGGCAGATAACCTGGACTAGAGACAAGGCGCTTAAGAGACTCCCTAGCAAAGAAGGTGAAAATTTTAACTGGATCATGCCCTTATCACATGTCTGCTTTAACCTGGTGACAGAGCCCCAGCCAAGGAATGGTATGTTATACATGTTTTGGCACATGTTAACATGTATGCACGTATGGAACGTGTTATACATGTGATCCTTTCTTGATCATAAACTTCTGACAATCATTATTTTTGTATATATTTAATCACCCACAGAACTTAATGTAATGATTCACACAGAGCAACCATTTAAAAATATGTAATCAATGAAAAGAGTATCTTCAAAAAATAAATGCAGTTATCAACTTAAACTTGTTACCAGCTTAGAGATAATGTGATAGAATAATAGATTCTAATCATTAAAATGACCATAAAGGCAATTTACCTCAATTTCCTTTTTTACAGTTGGTCAGGAAGCATTTCCTTACGTATGGCTTTTCAGATTCAATCCTGGACAGATGTAATTGTTATCAAGTACTTGCTTATATTGAGCAAACACCCACCTCCCTGTAACTTCTAGCCACTCATTTAACTCCTCGCTAAAAATACATATAAATCAACTCTGTCTTCCACATGACTGCTCTTCCAAACTTGGAGACATTAATTGTGCACCATCCTTACCCTCCAGGTCCTTGTTCCAATAGGCCTTAGCTTCTTCAAATTAGCTTACCCTAGATCTCTCACCCTCTTGGTTGTCCTACCTCAGAAGCACTCCTACCTTCTCTCTGAAAGGAAGATGCCTCTCATATTTCATGAAGCAATCTTTATCTAAACTCTTCACATCCATCTCTGAAATTATAATGCTGGTCATCTTTAGAGCCAGTTTTGGAATCACCTAATGCATTTTCCAAAGCATACCATCTTCACTCCATCTTAGCTGTTTTTGATACAAGCTCTCTTTTGATCCTTATGTGATATTCTTTTTAAAAATTGTATTCTCAGTACTTATTTCCATACTTCTTGTAGGTGAAAATGTCTAATCTCCACAAAGTAACCACTTGTCAGTTGGTTTTTAAAGTGACCTTTAAAATTAAAGGCTTATTTACAGTCACATCCAGTACTTGCACTTTGAGCTCATAGCCCCAGAAATGATTACCATATTCTAAAAATGTTCTCCTTTGTAAAGGATTTTTGGCAGTGACCTCCATAAATGTATAAAATTTGCAGTAATTGAGGTATCTTCTTCCACATGGTACATTGTTGTTCAAAATAGCAATTGAAAGAGTAACCCACAATATGGGAGACTTTGTAAGAACGTTCTCATAAGTGAGGGATAAAAAAATTCACCTTCCCTTTGGTTTTTTTATGTTACAAAATGAGCTCACTGGTTCCCAAACTAGTGAGCTCATTATGTGGGTCTAGGTCAGAGAGTGGAGGCAACTGGTGTTGCCTGTTTCCTCAGTGGCCTCTAAATTGGCTCCCAGTTCCCCCTCCTACCATCCCTGACTTCAGCTCCCTTGGGGCAATTTCGATAGTTTGCCAGTAGAATTTGAAGGAAGTACTCATCAGCCCACATTCCACAATTTGTCCCACAAAGACAGTATTAAAGACTTCCTCAGGTGTCTTTCTGTCCTCAAGACATGCTTGGTCTGGGCCATTTCCTTCTTTAACTCGGGCAACCAACCTTATTACAACTCAGTGGATGGACTGGATATTTTATCAGATTTTCTTTCCTTTTTAAAATATTTAATAAAGAAAACTTTAAATATATGCAGAAGAGTAGAGAGAAGAGTATACTCTACCCCCATCATTTACTCACATTTTGTGATTTGTCTCGCCAATGTTGTTTTCTTTGTTGAAGTATTTTATAGCAGATACCACACATCATGACATTTCATGCCCTAAATATTTCAGCATGCCTCTCTATAAACTAAGGAAATTTTCTTACATAACCACAATACTGTCATCACACCTAACAAGTTAATGATAATTCCATATTATCTTCTAATACCCAGTCCATGTTCAAATTATGCTGATTCTTCCAAAATGTCTTCCAAAATGTTGTCTTGTTGGAATGATGATCCAACCAAGGTCTATGCATCACATTTGATTATGGATCTTAAAGTCTCTTTTTATTTCATGCCTTTTGATTTGTTGATCAAGTTTTATTTCCTGGGAAGTTAATCCTTCTGCACTTAAAAAAAAATTTTAAACTTTGGTTTTTATGCTCCCACTTTTTTCTTTTTTTTTTTTCCTGATGTGGTATGTATTTTTTTAATTGAAGTATAGTTGATTTACAGTGTTGTGTTAATATCTGCTGTACAGCAAAGTGATTCAGTTATACATATATATACATTCTTTTTTATATTCTTTTCCATTATGGTTTATTACATAAATATTGAATATAGTTCCCTGTGCTGTACCATAGCACCTTGTTGTTTATGCATTCTATATATACTAGTTTGCATCTGCTAACCCCAAACTCTCACTCCATCCCTCCCCCACTCCCCTTCCCCATTGGCAACCACAAGTTTGTTCTCTGTGTCTGTGAGTCTGTCTCTGTTTTGTAGATAAGTTCATTTGTACGCTTCCACTTTTTTCATGCCTTTGATATGTTAATCAGGCTTTCATTTATTTGCTATAAAATTAGCTCTTTTGGACATAAAAATAAACCTTAATTTTTTGTGCTTCCTCTTTTCACTAATCTGTGTTAGCTGATGTTTAATGGCTATAAACTGCCATCCTACATAGTTGCTTGTCACCATTTATAATAGTTTGACTAGAAACGATGCTTACTTAGTGCCTACGGAGTGCCTAGAAAGGAGTGCCTAGATATCAGTTCCTCTAGAATGCTGTAAAGCTTCAAGCGGTTCATGGAGGATGATGGGAAGTTCTTCCTGATGCTTTATCTTGAAACTGTGAAGGCATGTATTGGCTTTTGCTTCTTAGGACCATTCTCAAGTAGAAGTATATTAACTAAGCTAGTCGCCTTGAAACAATGATTATTTTAAAGACCTGACCCCATATTTGCCTTGTTCTAGTAGGTGAAAGAATCATCATGGTGTTTGTATTTTATGTCTTGCTATCCAAAAGCCAATTAATTAACAACTGTCTTTATCAACCTGTGGAGTTTTCAGTAGAGGGGGATTGAGAAGAAAATAGAGCATCTTTAAACGTGGAAGATTTACCAGCCGTTTCATGTATACGACCTTTCTTTTAATCTTCAAAGCAGTGCATGAGTTAGGCATTACTGTTTTTTCACAGATGAATACATTAAGGTATAAAGAGATTAAGTAATCAGAAAATCTCTGAGGGTGCCTGGTACTTAGTAAATGCTTAATAATATCTTCTTAATTAGCTACCTGAGGTCATAACAGCTTGTAGGTGGCAAATCCAGGACTCTTTTTTCTTCCTAAGGCACTACTTTTAGAAGCTATATAGACAGTTTCTGACTTACAGTGGTTCAACTTATGATGGTTTGAAAGCAATATGCATTCAGTAGAAGCTGTACTTTGAATTTTGGATGTTGATCTTTTTCCAGGCTGGCAATATGTAGTACGATATTCTCTTGTGGTACTGGGCAGCAGCAGGGAGCTGCAGCTCCAGGTCAGCCGCGAGATCACCAAGGTAAACAACCGAGACACTCACAACCGTTCTGTTTTTCACTTTCAGTACAGTATTCAATAAATTACATGAGATATTCAACACTTTATTATAATATAGGCTTTGTGCTGGATGATTTTGCCCAACTATAGGGCTATTGTAAGTGTTCTGAGCACGGTGAAGCTATGATGTTCGGTAGGTTAGGTGTATTATATGCATTTTCAACTTAGAATATTTTCAGCTTAACCATGTGTTTATCAAGACGTAACCCCATTGTAAGTTGAGGAAGATCTGTACTCATGGGGAGAGAATATTTTTCGGTCTCCCACCATGCCTTTGCCTCAGGAGCTGATGGCAGAGGGGCAGTGCAGAGCCAGAGCTGACCTGAAGACCCTGGACTACTAAATTACCCTCTCACTCCTGCTTCAGTCTCACAAATCGATGGTCCATTCCCCACATTGTAGCCACGGTCATCTTTCTACTTAAAATACATCAGCACCTCTCTCCTACCCTCAAGGTAAAAATTTAAACTCAGTTTCTAGAAAGCCCTTCAAGCATGAGGCCGCTGAGAACATCAGGTCAGTGTTTCTTCTACTCCATCACTTTTTATCACAGGTTATTTTGTGTTCAAATGATCTGATTAACTTTTACCAATAATTCTTTAAAGCAGAAGTTAGAGTATTTTCTTCTGGTTTTTTTGTTTGTTTGTTTGTTTTTATATATTTATTTTATTTATTTATTTTTGGCTGCGTTGGGTCTTCGTTGCTGCGCGTGGGCTTTCTCTAGTTGTGGCGAGCAGGGGCTACTCTTTGTTGCGGTGCGCGGACTTCTCATTGCAGTGGCTTCTCTTGTTGCGGAGCACAGGCTCTAGGTGCATGGGCTTAGTTGCTCCGTGGCATGTGGGATCTTCCCGGACCAGGGCTCAAACCTGTGTCCCCTGCATTGGCAGGCAGATTCCTAACCACTGTGCCACCAGGGAAGCCCCTCTTCTGGTTTTATTTTGAGAAAATTTGATAAATCAATTCTTAACTTATAAAACATAAATTAGAGGTTATTTGTGTAATTTTAACAAGGTTTTTTTTGTTAATTTCTTTATATTGGGAATTTTGCAGTACATTTATGCATTTAGTTGATCACTGAATATGATAGGAATTTAGAAAATAATTAGAATTAAAGTGTTGGGAGCCAATACCAGTTAAAATTAGTTATAACTACATCTCCTCACAGACAATTGTTTCCAAGTAAAATGAAGAATTTTTGAAATTGTGAGTTAGAGAAAAATACTTTTTATATTATGTAAGGGCTCTTTTCATGTATATCCATTGTGTTAAGCAAAGTACTTACAGATAAATATAAAGACTAGTTCCCCAGGTGCCATTGTTGGACACCAGAGTAAGTTCTAGTAATTATTTGAAATAGGGAAAGAGTTTAGCTATGTTATAATGCTGATTTTACCAATAATTTTTATCTCCAGTCCTTTGCATTCTTTCTCAGCGGTCTGACTGGAACGATTTAGACTTACTGAAGATTTTTCTCATTATTTTCTTTTTCTTTCTTTCCCACCAGCCTCTAGTCATGGTGCTTCCCCTACAATATGTTTGCCATATGTGGGGAATTTTACAGAGCCTCTCCTCTGAAAGGTGTGTGTGTGCACGTGCGCATGTGTGTGTGTGTGTGAGTGAGAGAGAGAGAGTGGGAGGGAGAGGGAGAGGGATCGCCTGCTTATGTGTGTGCTTGGCAGAGGTTTCCATGCCAATGCCAAAGTCAGTGGTCTCTTATTTCTAGCAGGCCCGAGTGCAGATCCAGTCTGATTCCCACAGCTGCCTCTGAGGTGCACGTTTCCACATCTTTAGTTGTTACTTTGCTTGGGATTGAATCACCCTGCAGATGGAAGATAAAAGCTGGAGTTCATAGCTTTAGGCACTGGCTTTCTGCCAAGGCTGGGAGAAAAGGACAGTTTTCGACCATCAGACATCATGTTACAGAGGGTCCAAAACAGTCCAGGGAAGAGTCCAGGGAGAAGAATGGAATCTGCAGCTTTGGAATGTGGCCTCATTCTCTAATTAGAGGTAGGTTTTGTTTCCCAGGAAACTAAAATCAATAATAACAATAAAGGAAAGGGGGCTATGGAGGAACCAATTTCCGAATAAGGGCCAAAGGAACTGACTACATGAATCTTGGCTCACTGAATACAAACAAAAGTGGTACCTGACCCATTCGTTGTCCCTTATCTTAGAGGTAAAAAGCCAAAGCCTAAACTAGGACAGAGAATCTTTTGTGTTTTCACTTATCCTAGTAATTTTGGAAGCATATTTGAGTACATATTTGTATTTGTTAAACTCTCAAGTTGTTAGGCTACCAACAACAGGTGTACATTCAACTCGTAATAGGAAGGAAGCAAACAGACCTCTATATAGGTTAATGGTCTTGAGGAATCTATTTGTAAAATTGGTGTCACCTCCAAAGTTTCCAGGGAGAGACAAAAGTTCTAAATGGCCCATGGCATAAATAATAAAGAGAAGTTAGGAGAATTATTATATAACTCAAACTCCTCATGTTATATTTCCTTCTCTAAAAAGTTTCCACTAGTACCACTTCCTTGCCTAGATCTATACTCATGTGTGACTTGATGAGAAGCTGTAGTATTTGTGCTGCTTGCATCCTGGACTACAGGGTTAGGTCATATCTTAATGACACCTCCAAGAAGAGTTATTTTTTACTATCAGGGCAGTAGTGGAAAGAGTATGAGCTTTGAAGCCAGATACAGTTTGAATCTCACTGTGATCTCTTCTTGTAGTGACACACTGGGCAAGTTACTGAAGCTCTCTGAACCCCCTTTTTAATGTCTATAATAGGGATATTTAAATAATATGATGTATAATTCCTGGCAGATGTTAACTTTCTCTCTCACTCTACATCACCAGACACATATTGTCCCCACCCTAGGCTCCTTGATTTGTTTAAGGGTAGAGCGGATTTGGAAGGTGGGGATCAAATTAATGACAGTGCCTGTCTTTATACTCAATAACAAACTATTTTCACAGGCGTTTGTTGTCAAAGGTTTTTCAGGACTTTTTAAGAAATATTTCAGACATTCAGAAAAATATGAAGGCGAATGGCTGCTTTTTGAAATGCTAACCTTTTGGCATAGTTGCTGCATGTAGTTTCTGGGGTTTTTTAAAATTAATTTTTATTGGAGTACAGTTGCTTTACAATGTTGTGTTAGTTTCTACTGTATAGCAAAGTGAATCAGCTATACATATACATATATCCCCTCTTTTTTGGATTTCCTTCCCATTTAGGTCACCACAGAGCACTGAGTAGAGTTCCCTGTGCTATACAGTAGGTTCTCATTAGTTGTCTGTTTTATGCATAGTGTCAGTAGTGTATATGTGTCTATCAAACGTTACAAGTACAGTCGAAACTTTCTGTTTAGCTCTCTCTAACCCCATTATGTTTCCTGCCTCCCCAGAGGTAACCACTATACTGAATTTAATACTCATCATTCCCATGTACGTGTTTCTATTTGTATTGCATATAATTTGGCCATAACAATCCATATCATTTATTTTGTATGTTTTAAAACTTTATGTAAATAGCATCATGCTGCACAAATCTTCCTGCATCTATATTTTTGTGTGCAACATTAGTTATGTGTTCGAGATTTATTCGTTTTGACTGCTCTACAATATTCCATTGTCTGGCTCTATCACAATTTATTTATCTATTTTCCTGACAAAGCGTATTTAGATTTTTTCCAACTTTTTTGTTACTGCAAATAATACTACAGTGGGCATACTTCTATATGCTTTTTGTGTACATCTGAAAGGCTTTTCTAGGTGTACATACATAAGAGTGGAATCATGAGGATATATGACATGTATATATATCATAAGTGTTAGTGGCTATTGCTAGATTGCTCTCCAAATTGGTATTCCAATTTACATTCCCAACAAGTGAAGAGTTTCTTTTGGTCTATGGCAATATTTGTAATAATTAGACATTTTACTTTTGCCATTATAAAGGATAGAATATGCTATCTTATTTTAATTTGCATTTTTGGTTTTGTGAGCCTCTCTATCATACCTTTCTTTTCTATTTCATTAGTTTCATTGTTTCCTCTCTTGCTTCTGTTTTCTTTGAAATTACTTTGTTGTTATTTTTCTAACTTCTTAAGTGGACCTCATTAATTTTTAGCCATTCTTCTTTTCTAATATAATTATAAATACTCATTTCCTTCTAAGTACTGTTTTATCAGCATCTACAAAGTTGTGATATGTAGTATTTTCACTATAACTCATTTGTAAATGATTTCTAATTTCTATTATTTCTTGTTTGATCTGTGATTTATTTAGAAATATGTGTTTTAATTTCCAAATACATGACTCTTTTTCTAAAACCCATTTTACCCACTTGAATGACTAAAATTAAAAATACTGATAGTGCTAAGTTTTGGTAAGGATGTGGAACAACATGAACTCATACATTGCTGTTAAGAGTATAAAATGACAATTTCTTATAAAATTAAATATATACTTACCAAGTGACACAGCAGTTTCACTCCTAGGTATTTACCAAAGAGAAATGCAAACATTGCCTGCAAAATGACTTATACGTAAGTGTTCATAGTGTTTTTGCTCACAATAGTTCCAAACTAAAAACAACCCAAACGTCCATCAATGAATAAATAAATAATGGTAGAATATTCAATCAATGGAATATTATTAAACAGTGAAAAGGAGTCTGTAACAACATGAAGGAATAGCAGAAACATTATGCTGAAAGAAGCCAAGAACAGAAGAATTCATATTATATACTAACATTTATATGATATTCTAGAACAGGCAGAACTAATCCATAATAACAAAAAACAGATCAGTCGTTCCCAGGAGCAGGGATGAGGGAAGGGTGAGGAATAAACTGCAAAACTGTGTGAGGGAACTTTTGGGGGACATTGAACTGTTCTATATCTTGACTGGTGTGATGGTTACACATGTATAGATTTGTCAGAACTCTGTGGACTGAGCAGCTAAAGTGGGTCCATCTTATTGTTTGTACTTTATGCCTCACTAAAGTTGACTTAGTATTAAAAAAATTTTTTTAATGAGTAGGCACTTAGGATATATAAGTCAAAAGAAAAGAAGAACCCACAGAACTGTGTGAGAACACTACAGGTTTTTCAATATAGTTGTCATTCAAGCATTTAAAATAACAAAGGCAAAATAAATATGGCATAAAAATTTCATCTGAGCTTTGAGTCACCCATTCACAATGAAACCAAGAAACAACCTGCTCACAAGTTTAGTCAGTAAACTAATTATTTTGTTTGCTGTTGTAACATGTTCCCTAAACTTCTTGTAAAACCAGCAAAAAGCCCCATGAAACCAAGTGTTGCAGCTGTTGACCCCACTACAAGGAAAGTATAAAAAGAGAGTGGCTCTGGGACTTCCCTGGTGGCACAGTGGTTAAGAATCTGCCTGCCAATGCAGGGGACATGGGTTTGAGCCCGGGTCCGGGAAGATCCCACATACCACGGAGCAACTAAGCCCGTGTGCCACAACTACTGAGCCCGTGTGCCACAACTACTGAAGCCCACGTGCCTAGAGCCCATGCTCCACAACAAGAGAAGCCACCGCAATGAGAAGCCCGCGCACCACAATGAAGAGTAGCCCCCACTTGCCGCAACTAGAGAAAGCCCGTGCACAGCAACGAAGACACAACGCAGCCAAAAATAAAAATAAATTAATTTTTTAAATAAAGAGAGCAGCTTTGCCGAGGACAGTGCTTTGAATTAGACTGAAGGGATCTTTACTGCCAAGAATTTTAGGGAATTTTAGTCAAGAGTTGAAAAGAGTTTAAAATAAGAATATGAAAATCATCTTATGATTTAAGACTTTCATCATTTTTGTTTGTTTTTAGATGATTTTGTAATTCATGTTTTTCCTTGTTTAAACATTATTTATCCAAATCAAAACAATAACAAATATATGTAGGGAGAGACATCATTTACAAACATACTTTGTACTTATTTGTTATATACTACAGGATAAAGAACACAACCCAGGGTTGTGTTGTTTTTTTTTTTTTTTAATGAAGCACAATGTGACCTCTAATTTACCTGTGCTTAGTCTTTTCTTCTTATACTTCTTTACTATTCTGATTCATTGATATATTAACTGCTCATTCCTTTTAATCTCCAGAATTCTGTCCTGAGCTAGGTAGGTAGGTAGGTAGGTAGGTAGATAGGTAGATAGACAGATACCTAGACAGATACATAGATAGATCTATTCCATATTTTTTATTTTTTTCTGCCCTCTTGAAGTCTCATCTACTTCTATAACTTTCAGCCATTTTCTCTCAAATCTTGTCTCTTTCCCTGAACTTTCTTCCTAGTTTTTTGTGTTTCTAGCAGTCTTCTAGACTTCTATCTCTGGATATCTTTCCAAAATCTCAATTTCAACATATCTGAAACCAGATCTTTCCTTTTTACCTCTAACCAGCCCCTCCACTTGAATTTTTAAAATAATTTGGGATGAAATTCACATAACATAACATTAACTACTTTTTCCCAACCTTAGATATATGTTTATATTTTTTCTTTACACAGACTTTTTTTTAAAACTGAGGTAAAATACATGAATATAAAATGTACCATCTTAACCATTTTTTAAGTGTACAATTCAGTAGTGTTAAATATATTCATGTTACTGTGCAACCGATCTCCAGAACTGTTTCATCTTGCAAAACTGAAATTATGTAGCCATTAAACAGCTATTTCCTCCCCTCCCCCCAACCTCCAGACCCTGGCAACCACCATTCTGCTTTCTGTCTCTATGAGTCTGACTGTTCTAGATAATTCATATGAGTAAAATCATACAGTATTTGTCTTTTTGTGACTGGGCTCATTTCACCTAACATACTGTCCTCCAGGTTCATCTATGCTATAGCATGTGTCTTAATTGCCTTCCTTTTTAAAGCTGAATAATATTCCATTGTGTGTATATATCACATTTTGTTTATCCATTCATTCATCTGTCAATGGCTATTCGGGTTGCTTCCCCTTTTTGGCTATGTTTAATAATGCTGTTGTGAACATGAGTATACAAATAGCTCTTTAAGATCCTGCTTTGTATTCTTTTTTTTTTTTAATCAAAGTATAGTTGATTTACACTATTGTGTTAGTTTCAGGTGTACAGCAAAGTGATTCAGTTATATTAATTCTTTTCCATTATAGTTTATTACAAGATATTGAATATAGTTCCCTGTGCTATACAGTGAATTCTTGTTGTTTCTTTTGTGTATAAACCCAGAAGTGATATTGCTGGATCACATGGTAATTCTATTTTTAATTTTTTTAGGAATCACCATACTGTTTTCCATAGCAGTTGGACCATTTTACTTTCTGACCAACAGTGCACAAGGGTTCCAATTTCTCCATCCTCATCAACAGTTGTTATTTTCTTTTTTGTATGTGTGGGTTTTCTTGGGGTTTGTGGGGTTTTTGTAATAGTAGCCTTCCTAATGGATATGAGGCGATATCTCATTTTATAGTTTTAATTTGCATTTCCCTAATCACTAGTGATGTTGAGCATCTTTTCATATGCTTGTTGGCCATTTGTATAACTTCCTTAGAGAAACGACTCTTCAAGTCCTTTGCCCATTTTTTAATCAGGTTGTTTTTGTTGTTGTTGAGTTGTGGTAGTTAGTCTTTATTTTCTCCCACTTCACAGGTTGCCTTTTCACTTTGTTATGCCCTTTGATGAATAAAAGTATTTAATTTAATGTAGTCCCCAAAATCTTCAATATTTTTTAGGACCTAAGTTTTGGGGTCTATCATATATACACACATGAAAATTTAACATAAAATTTACTCAAGAAATAAATTTTATAAAAACAACAATAAACTGTCTGCCGTCTTGTCCTCTACAGAATAGCTCTCTTATTCTTCCTCAAGGTAGGAATTGCTGGTGGGGGGGAGGGGCATGTTTATGGTAGATTGTTATCATTCCTAATTATTCATGTTCATTCCTGTAAGGACAATGATCAGCAGACTTTTTCTGCAAGAGCGTAGATAGTAAATGGTTTAGGCTTTGCAGGCCCCATGTGCTGTCATCACCCTCTTCACCACCACCTCTCCTCCTCCTCCTATTCTTTTTCCTTCTCCTTCTTCTCTTTTTTTATATTTGACTACCCTTTAAAAATGTAAAAACCATTCTTAACCCATGGGCTGAATAAAAACAATCCACAGGTCAGATTTGGCCTGTGAGCAGCAGTTTGCTAACCCATATGTATGAGGATTATATGTCCTCATCCATTGCCACATGACTGACAGTGCCTTCAACAGGAGAAGCATCTGTTCCTACTCCACTCATGTTGGGCTTGTCCACATGACTTGCTTTAGCCAATGGAAAGCAAGTGAGCATGTGATACACCATGCCCAAGCAGGATCTTTGCAAGCCATTCCATGTTTGTTCTGACTCTCTTGCTCTTCCTTCCTTCTAACTCCTTCAGTTTGGGTCCTGGAATGAGAAGGTATGTAAAGCAGAGGAAAAGCCAGCCTACAGCTACTAATATGTGATGTGAATGAGAAAGAAACCATTGCTGCGGGCCGCTTATTTAGGGTTGTTACCCAGCCTAGCCTAGAAAAAGCTGACTAATATACTGCTCTAGGTAAAGAGGTACATATGTGTACACATACACACACATATACACACTAAGCAATAGGACTTAGACGGAGGTGACTTTTAAGTCTGGAGCAGGCTTATAGAAGCTACTTATTTAGCTTTGTAAATATTGAACTAAGAAAAAAGTATAGAAGAATCCAAACGTGTACAGATAGATATTCATTGGCAAACATAAATACTGACAGGAGGCAGACCAGTTGTAGAGAGTGAGTGAGAGTTTATCATTGATAACAGAGTTCTTTTAATTTAAATTGATCCCCAAACAAGGTTCCTGTTAAGGGGATTTGTGATGAGGATGATAAGAGTCTAATAAAAATAACTCAGCATGAAATTGCTAGTTTCCGAGAGGAAATGATCAATGGGAATTTGTGAGTCTGAACAGTCTTCCAGGTGTCCTAACCAAAACTTATAGTACCTGATTCCTGGGAAGATAACATTTATATAGGAAGTAGTAAAATCCTAAGGGACACTTAGACATTTGATCTAAGATTTACTGAATCAGCTAATTGCTTGAATGGCTTTGATTGATACCTAAGGGACACTTAGACACTTAGACATTGGATCTAAGATTTACTGAATCAGCTAATTGCTTGAATGGCTTTCATTGATACCTAGCAGCTGTATTTTTTTGGAATCATGCTATCCTGTACTCTCCTTGCTAATTAAATGTTTCTGAAAAAAGTTTCAATTCAGCAAAACACAGGGGCTACTATAACAGACATTCATGTTCCCAACACCAAGGATGAATATTGTTGACATTTTGTCATATTTGCTTGACTTCCTATATTAAACAAAGTTGAAGGACCCTTTAATTCTTTCCTTGCGCACTCCTTTCACCCCTCCTCCCTACATCCCTTTTCTCGATCCCCAGGCAACCAAATCTTGGACTTGACCTATATCAATCCAGCCAATTTTTCACACTTGTTTTCATGTGTAATCCCATGAATAAATATAATATTTTTAATTGTGTGGTTTAAAAACAAAATGATACAAGTGGTGCCGTATTGTAGAAACTTTCTGCAATTTTCTTTTTTCACACAGCGGTATGTTTTTTGATCTCATGTTCATACATCTAACTCTAGTTCATTTCTTCTATTTGTTGTATAGTGTGCCATTATATAAATAGGCCACACTTTATTTAGACATCACCCTATTAATAAACCTTTAATTTCATTCATGCATTCATTTAATAAATATTTATTGAGCGCTTACCATGTCCTAGGTCCTGTGTTATGTACTCATGTTACATCAGTGAAGAAAACAGACAAAAATCTTTGCCACCATAGTACTTACATTCTGTTGGGGTAACACAACATAAATAATAACTATAATGAATAAACCAAACATAAAGTATATTAGAAGGTGATAGGTTATATAGAAAAAGATTAAGGGGAATTGGGAGTGGCACTAAGGGAAACATGTTGCTATTGTAAACAGCGTGGCTTGGTGAACCCCCTTGATAAGATAATATTAAAGCAAAGACTTAATGTGAGGGAGTTAGTGACGTGAATATCTGGGGGAAGAGAATTCCTATCAGAGAAAAGAGTCAGTGCAAAGCCCCTAAGGTGGGAGTATGCCTGGTGTATTCAGGGAACACAAGGAAGTCAGCATGTCTGGAGAAGGGGGAACAAAGCGGGTGAGGAGGAGGGTTGGAATCCAGACGTCACAGGGTTGAAAGGGAGGAGATGATCATGATAGGCCACTGTAAGGACTTCGGCTTCTACTCTGAGGAAATGGGAAGTGCAGGATTTGGAACAGAGAAGTGACACAGTCTATGTTTGTTTTTGGTTTTTTTGTGGTACGCGGGCCTCTCACTGTTGTGGCCTCTCCCGTTGCGGAGCACAGGCTCCGGACGCGCAGGCTCAGCGGCCATGGCTCACGGACCCAGCCGCTCCGCGGCATGTGGGATCTTCCCAGACCGGGGCATGAACCTGCGTCCCCTGCATCGGCAGGCGGACTCTCAACCGCTGCACCACCAGGGAAGCCCACAGTCTATGTTTTAAAAGGGTCACTTTGGCTATTGTTAAGAATAGACCGCATTGTAGCTAGGTTGGAAGCAGGGAGACCAGTTAGCAATCCAGGTGAGAGTTGATCGTGCCTCAGACCAGAGTGGTAACAGCAGAAGAGGTGAAAGTGCTAAGAGATTCTGAATATATTTTGAAGGTAGAAGCAACAAGATTTGCAGATGGATTAGGCATAGAGTATGAGAGAAATAGAGGAGTGAAGAATGACTCCAAGGTTTTCGCCTAAGTAACTGCAAGGGTAGAGTTGCCACCAACAGAAAGGACAGCTGTGGTAGAGCAGGTTTGGGAAGGAAGGGTCAGGAGCTCAGTTCTGGGTAGACTGAATTTGAGATGTCCATTGGATATCCACACGAATATGCTGAATGGAGAGTTGGATATATGAATCTGGAGTTCAGCAAAGAGGTCTGGCTAGAGTTATACATTTAGAAGTCATCAGTTACACAAATCGTAGTTAAAGCCATGAGATGAGATGAAATCGCAAAGAGAGTGAGTGTAAAAAAGAATGTAAATAAAGAGACAAGGACTAAAACCTGGGTGTCTGCAATATTAACGTCAGGGAGAAGAGAAGGAACCACACAAAGAGACTGAGAAGAAAAAGTATTGAAACTGGGAGAAAAACTACAATAATGCAGTGTCTGGGGAGCCAAGTGAAGAAAGTGAATCAAGGTGGAAGAAGTAACTAGTTGTGTCAAATGCTGTTTACTATGTCAGTAAGATAACAACTTTATCTTAACCATTAGCATTGCTGACTGGTGAGCGGTTGTAGTGGAGCAGTGGAGGTGAAACCTGATTGGAGTGGGCTTAAGTGAGAAGGGGAGGCTCGTCAAACACAGCAGCAGCTCTGGCATCTTTTTCTTCATTGATGAGAACCCATTCTCCCCACTCACGTTTTGAAAGGATCTGGAGTTGGCTTTGATTTGAGGGCCATCTATTCCTGTGGGGAGAAAAATTCCTGTCTGGAGGAAAGTGGAAATCATGCCAAAGATCAGAAAATCAGGACTACTCAAACTACATTATCTTTATTGCCACGGAATAAGTAATGGATGATGCATCAGAGAACAGTTGTGATGAATTCCACCTGCATAGTTTTTTAAATAGCCTTATTGAGATAAAATTCATACACCATACAATTCACTCATTTAAAGTGTACAATTTAATGACTTTTGGTATATTCACAGAGTTGTGTATCCATCGCCATAATCAAGTTTAGAGCATTTTCATCACTCCGTGATGAAACCCAGTACCCATTGCCCCTCTCCCCTCTCCACGGCAACCTCCGATGCACTTTGTCTCCTATGGGTTTGCCTTTTCTGAACATTTCATACAAGTGGATTTTGTGATTGGCTTCTTTCACTTAACATAACGTTTTCAGGGTTCGTCTATGTTGTAATATTTATCAGTACTTCATTTGTTTTTATTGTGGAGTAGTATTCCATTGTATGGCTATACCACATTTTGTTCATTCATTCAGGATGAGTCAGTGAACATTTGGGTTGTTTCCACTTTTCCAGATGTTTTCCACATGAAAATGCTACTCTGAACTTGTGTATAAAGTTTTTGTATAGTTACATGTTTTGGGTTATCTTGGTATACATCTAGGAATGGGATTGCTGGGTTATATGGTGACTCTATATTTAACATTTTGAAGGACTGTTAAAGGGTTTTGAAAGTGGCTGCACTACTTTGTATGAGAGTTCTACCACCAATGTACAGAGGGTCCCTGACTTAGGATGGTTCAAACATACAATTTTTCGACTTTACAATGGTGCAAGAGCAATAAACATTCAGCAGAAACGGTAGCTCGAACTTTGAATTTTCCTTTTTATTTTCCTGGGCTAGCGATACGCAGTTTGATACTCTCTAATGATGCTGGGCATCAGCGGCGAGCCACAGCTCCCAGTCAGCCACAAGATTACGAGGGCAGACAACTGACAGACACACTTATGACAGTTGTGTACCCATACAACCAGTCTGCTTTTCGCTTTTAGTACAGTATTCAATAAATTACATGAGATGTTCAACACTTTATTATAAAACAGACTCTGTGCTAATTTTGCCCAACTGTAGCTGATGTAAGTGTTTTGAGCATGTTTAAGGTAGGCTAGGCTAAGCTATGATGTTGTGTATGTTAGATGTATTAAATGCATTTTCAACTTAGGATATTTTCAACTCAATGATGGGTTTATCAGGAAGTAACCCCATTGTAAGTTGAGAAAGATCTGTATAAAGGTTCCAAGTTTTTCATTTCTTTCCCCAAATTTTTTTGTTGTCAGTCTTTTTTTAAGTATCCTAATGAGTATAAAGTGGTATCTCAATGTGTTGTTTTCTCAATGTGGTTTTGATTTGCAATTTCCTAATGACTAGTGATGTTGAGCATTTTTTCATGTGCTTATTAGTTATTTGTATATCTTCTCTGAAGAAGTGTCTTTTCAAATCCTTTGCCCATTTTAAATTGGTTTATCTGTCTTTTCATTGTTGAATTATGAGTTTTTTACGTAGTCTGGATACAGCTACCTTATCAGACATGATTTGCAAGTAACTTCTCCTACTTTGTGAACAGTCTTTCACTTTCTTGATGGTGTCCTTTGAAACACAACATTTAAAAAAAAATTTTTTAACATCTTTATTGGAGTATAATTGCTTTACAATGGTGTGTTAGTTTCTGCATTATAACATAGTGAATCAGTTATACATATACATATGTTCCCATATCTCTTCCCTCTTGCATCTCCCTCCCTCCCACCCTCCCTATCCCACGCCTCTAGGTGGTCACAAAGCACCGAGCTGATCTCCCTGTGCTATGCGGCTGCTTCCCACTAGCTATCTATTTTATGTTTGGTAGTGTATATATGTCCATGCCACTCTCTCACTTTGTCACAGCTCACCCTTCCCCCTCCCCATATCCTCAAGTCCATTCTCTAGTAGGTCTGTTTCTTTATTGCCATCTTACCCCTACGTACTTCATGACCTTTTTTTTTTTTTCTTAGATTCCATATATATGTGTTAGCATACGGTATTTGTTTTTCTCTTTCTGACGTACTTCACTCTGTATGACAGACTCTAGGTCCATTCACATCACTACAAATAACTCAATTTCGTTTCTTTTTATGGCTGAGTAATAGTCCATTGTATATATGTGCCACATCTTCTTTATCCATTCATCTGATGATGGACACTTAGGTTGTTTCCATCTCCGGGCTATTGTAAATAGAGCTGCAATGAACATTTTGGTACATGACTCTCTTTGAATTATGGTTTTCTCAGGGTATATGCCCAGTAGTGGGATTGCTGGGTCATATGGTAGTTCTATTTGTAGTTTTTAAGGAACCTCCATACTGTTCTCCATAGTGGCTGTATCAATTTACATTCCCACCAACAGTGCAAGAGTGTTCCCTTTTATCCACACCTTCCTCAGCGTTTATTGTGAAACACAACATTTTAAAATTTTGATGAAGACCAGTTTATCTGTTTTTTCCTTTTGTTGCTTGTGCTATTGGTGTCATATGGCCTAACAAATCACTGCTTAACCAAGGTCGTGAATACCTACTCCTATTTTTTTTCTAAGCAGTTTATAGTTTTGGCTGTTATACTGAGGTCTGTGATCCATCTTGAGTTAAGTTTTATGTATAGTGAGAGGTAGGGCTACAACATCATGCTTTTGCTTGTAGATATGTGCCTGTAGATGTTCAGTTGCCCTAGCATTATTTGTTGAAGAGACTATTCTTTCCCCCAATGAATTGTCTTGGCATCTTTGTTGAAAACCAATTGACCATAAAGGTAAGAATGTAATTCTGAACTCTCACTTCTTTTCCATTGATCTATATGTTCTATCCTTATACCATACATTTTCTAAATTACTGTAGTACTGGATATTAAACCAAGCTTGCATTTCTGGAATAAATCCCACTTGATTATGTTGTGTAATACTTTATATATGTTGCTAGATTTAATTTGCTAGTATTTTGTTAAGGGTCTTCGCATCTATATTCATGTCATTGGCCTATAGTTATTTTTGTTGTGATGTCTTTGCCTGGTTTTGGTTTCAGTATAATACACACCTCCTAGAATGAGTAAGAAAGTGTGCCCTCATCTTTTATTTTTCCGGAAGAGATTGTGAAGAATCCGTATTAATTTTTTCAATGTTTATGGGAATTCACTAGTGAAATCTGCCCTCCACCCACCACCTAGGGTTCATTTTTGTTGTTGCTATGTTTACTTAGTGACTTTTCTGCCGCAATTCTGTAAAGTCTGTCTTCATAGTCATGTGTGGCCACTGCAGTCTCTGCTGGGTTAGCTTAGTACTCAGATAATGATTGAGCAGAAATGTCTAAATGCTTTGGTCCTATATTTTCAACCCTTTGCTGAGGGGCTTACACAGGGCCTCAAGATGAGCTAGAGGTAAGAGATTAGGGTCTTCTTAGATCTTTCCTGGACGTGTGCACAGCCCTGCACATACTTGTGGCCTGCTGGAGGCCCAGGAATGTGTCAGGTCTTTTAAAAGTACTCTATACGCATATCATTTCCCAGCTTTTCTCCTTAAGTTTTCTAGACAGCCTCTTGTTTTCTCCTACTGGTATCAGCACCTCAGGCAGCTGTAATATTAAATCATTGCTGATGATTATATTTGAAAAGCGTCTTAGGGCTGGGGCTTTTCCCACTGAGTGAGCGCTAATCAGGTCAAATAATAGCCGGCCCTGCAAATGGGGCTTTTCCCCATTTTCCAAATGGAGAGCTGTCAGACAGGTCGAGTAGTGATGATTCTCTGGGGCTGGACCTTTATGAGGAGCTCCAAACCCTCACATTCCCTTCCAGTGGCTGCTCTGCTGCTGTTTTCATGGCTACCACAGATATGGGGAGAGGCTAATGGGAATCGGGCAAGTTAAAATGCCACAAAGCTCTCTGTTTTTACTGGGATTTGGATGTTTTTCTTAAATAAATACTCTTCAGATTATTGCAAGCCTTTGGCTAATTTTCCAGAGTTTTGTAAAAGTTGACTTTGACAGTTTTTGCTTGTGTTCTCATTGCTTTTATGGAAGAACAGATTTTCAGAGGTTGTCGCTCTGCTATTCCAGAAGTGCCTCCACCTCATTTTAAACACCAGAAATGTTTTAACTTTTATTCAAGGCCAAGTATAGTTAGATTTACAAGCCTTTTACCTATTTTCACAAACTGAACACACCCATGTACAAGTTACATGGGTAACTTGCATTGCTCTTTATGCCCCTTTCCAATCACTAAACATCCCTTCCCTAAGATAACCTGGTTTTAAACTTAATATAATTTGAACCATTTAGTATACACTCTTTTATGTCTGTCTTCTTTCATTCAACATTAAGTTTGTGAGATTCTTTCCTGTTAAATGTAATTCAGTCTTCCTCATTGCCGTAGTATTCCGTTGAGTGAATATACCACAATTTATACATTCTCTGTAGGTGGACATTCGGATTACTTACAATATGGTGCTGTTACAGCATACTCTTGCACAGGTATTTTTGTGAACGTATGTAAACATTTCTGTTAGGTATATACCTAGAAATGGAATACCTGGGTCATATGTTACATGAATGCTGAGCATTAGTGGATACAGTCCGTTTTCAAAGTTGGTGGACCAATTTACATTCCCACAGCACTGTATAAGAGTTCTGTTTACTCAATATCCTTGCCATACTTGGTAGTATTTTGGGTTTTTCATTTTAATCATTCTGGTGAGAGTGTAGTGGTATCACAGTATGACTTTAATTTGCATTTAATGCACTTGGCCAATTTGTATAAGGTTATCTGCTTTTTTCTTATTAATTTGTAGGTATTCTTTTTTTTTTTTTTTTTTTTTTTAACGGTACGCGGGCCTCTCACAGTTGTGGCCTCTCCCGTTGTGGAGCACAGGCTCCGGACGCACAGGCTCAGCGGCCATGACTCACGGGCCCAGCCACTCCGCAGCATGTGGGATCTTCCCGGACCGGGGCACGAACCCGTGTCCCCTGCATCGGTAGGTGGACTCTCAACCACTGCGCCACCAGGGAAGCCCTGTAGGTAATTCTTTACATAGTCTGTGTACCAGTATAATCTGTATAGGTTTGCAGATAGCTCCTCCCACTCTGACTTGCCTTTTTTCCCTCTTTTAATGGTGGTGTTTGATAAAGAGACATCATTAATTTTAATGTAGTTTCATTTATCAAGATTTTTGCTTTATGTTTAGTACTTTTTAGATCGTATTAAAAATCCTTACTGACCAAAGGAAAGATGCAATCAACTGATTTAATTTTTTCTGCAAATTTTTAAAAATTTTAAAATATTTAGGCAGAACATTTTAGTCTACCCTGAAGAATACCAGTGTTTCCCCATGAGTGTATTTTACAGATGATTGTCCTCTTTCATTCACAGAATCACCAGCAAAGCATCAAGTCTTAGACAGCTCTATTCCAAAATATCTTTTATTCCTTCCTTTCAAACCCAGCAATTCCACTGAGTATATTTCTTACCCCATTTATTTCTAATCACCCTGTCTTCTGTTTTCAGAGATAACAGAACTCATTAGAGTTGAAGTTCTCTCACTTTCTGCTCTCCACTCCTATCCCACAAGATAGATCCTCATCTATATTTATTTCTCCTCCTCCTATTTCAGTGGAAGATGTAGGTCTCTCCCACCTTAAAAAACAAAACAAGGGCTTCCCTGGTGGCGCAGTGGTTGAGAGTCCGCCTGCCGATGCAGGGGACACGGGTTCATGCCCCGGTCCGGGAGGATCCCACCTGCCGCGGAGCGGCTGGGCCCGTGAGCCATGGCCGCTGGGCCTGCGCGTCCGGAACCTGTGCTCCGCAACGGGAGAGGCCACAACAGTGAGAGGCCCGCGTACCGCAAAACAAAACAAAACAAAACAAAATTTTTATTCTTAATCCCTACTAGTTACCTTTATTTCTATACTCCTTAAAAAAGAAATGTCTTACACATGTGATAAAATTGCATTGAACTAAATACACCCACACAATGAGTACATGTAAAACTGATGAAATCTAAATAAGGTGGATGGATTGTATCAAATTCGGTTTCCTGGTTGTGATATTGCACTATATTTATGCAAGGTGCTGCCACTGGGGGAACCTGGGTGAAGGGTGTACTGGATCTCTCAGTATTATTTCTTACAACTGTATGCAAATCTATAATTATCTCAGAATAAAAAGTTAAAAGAGTCTTTCTAAAAGTTATCTATAGTCATAATAACTACCATTTATTGAGTGCTTACTGTGTGCTAGGTACTGTACTAAGCACTGTCAGGTGGATACTGTTGTTAATCTCATTTTATAAATGATGAAACTGAGGCACAGAGAGGTTAAGTCATTTACACAGGGTTACCCAGCTACTGAGTGGCAGAACTAGCATTCAGATCTGGTAGCCTAAGCTCAGAGAGAGAGTTCTTATCCACTCTGCTATACTTCTTGTACATCTGCCTTCATATTCTGCCTCCTAGTCACGCTTCAACCCACCCCTCTATAATAGATTTAGCATTCATCCCAATCACTCCCCTGAACCTGCTTTTGCCTGGATCACCAACAAGTCCATTGCTAAATCTAATGGATTCTTTTTGGTCCTAACCATTCTTTCTGCAGCCTTTGTTATTGTTCATACATTCAACAGATATTTATTGAGCACCTACAGTGTGCCAGATTCTTGTTTTACAACAGTGAACAAGATGAGCAAAACTGCTGTTAACTGAAGAATACATGTCTTTACTTGTTATAATTAGGAGGTCAGAAACCTTTAATCACTGCTGACTTATTTGTGGACGGTCAACAGACCACCTTATTGTTCCATGCTTTTGTTTCTCTGTGGCTAAACCAGATTATATTGTTATTTTGTTTGTGATTTCACAACATAAGGCAGAATGTACTATATTTAATACCATTTTCACTTTTCTCCAGATAGAAATCTGACCTTTTCCAAGCAGTTGCCATGAATATGAATAAATTAAGAGAGCTAAATCCTAAAGTATACTACCTTCTAGTGTGATTATTAATGATATATTAATTTATGTTATAAATTATAATATTATAGATAAATTGTGAAAATTAATTGCCTTTGACCTTTTACTTAACTTTTTCCAAATAGGGATAATTGAATTAATTAATGCCACATTATTTGGAAACACCAGGAAGATCTCTGCAGAATATTCAATAAGTTTCATTCCATATAGCCAAATAAAAAGCTACTGGAAAATACTTGACTTCATGGAGACATCATGGTAGCTGTTTGCATATCACCAAAGCTGAGCTCTTGAGCCCTAGTTGAAGGAAAGGAATCATCTTGTCTCTTTCCACATATCCATGGTTATATTCTGTGTTTTTATTCCTTTCCCCAATTCAGTAAAGAAGCAAAAAAAAAATCTCTCCTACTTCTTCATGTCAAAAAACAGCTCTTGTTTTATTAGTTCTAATGGGAATGTGTTTTGCTTGGTGATTGGAAGCAACTATAATCCTCTTGCTTCCATCCAGGGTTACTGTTTCTGTCTGATAGCTGTTTGTTTACAGCAGCAGTTAGCAATTTGCATGGACAGTGCTGTCAAAGTCACTGCCCTCAATGAATCCCAAATGCCTCTTGGAAGAAAGATGACAGATTCAACCCAGCGACTTGCAAAACTTTAAAAGCGATTCCTTGTCAAACATGTGAAAAACAGCTCTTCCCTCTCCATGACTTGAGGAAAAAAAACGAGAAATTATCTTATGCCAGATGGCGATTCCTTGCAAGTAAAATAGGCCTGGGCTGATTCAGCTTCATTCCTTTATGTTCCATTTGCAAAACCCACAAAGAACACATTTGGGGCCACTTTTCAGAGCTGGCAACAGCCTCTGCTTTTTAAGGAAATCAGATGGGCACACACACAAAAAGCCACAATGGATGAAGGGCTCGGAATCCCCAGGGTCCAGAAACAGGATGCATAGGCCTTAAATTCTAGGTCACCAATTAGAACCTGGCCTGGACCCAAGAATCATCCCAATTGTTGCCAGATTTGGTGACTTGATTGAATTTGGTTAAAACAAAAACAAATTGGGAAAAGGTTATATTTTCTTGTTGACTAAACCTCTTCTTAAAAGAAAAAAAAAAAAGGAAGAAATAGAAACTATCTAAAAACATGCTTTCAGATGATAAGTGATTCCTAAATTTCAAATTTCTGTGGGTCTAAAGGACTCAGTCTTTAAGTCCAGTACCTTTCTTTGCCATTTACATGTAAGATATTACGACTGCTTTCATATATTTAGAATTCGTTTAGAGAGGATTTGACCAGTGTGCATGCGTGCATGTGTGTGTGTGTGCATGCGTGTGTGTCTTCTTAATTACATTGGCTTGTTAAATTGACATATAGTTGACTTATTATATTAGTTTCAGGTGTACAACATAGTGATTCAACATTTTTATAGATTACACATCATACAAAGTTATTATAAAATATTGACTAGATGCCCTGTGCTGAAATAGATGCCTCAGGACATAATGAAACCCTCTCACTGTCAGCTGCTAGCTAGGGATGTTGTGAAGAGAATTTAAACACTAGAATAGTAATGGTATTGGGTAGTTTTGAAGATGTCTTCTTCATCTAAAATTCTATGCATTATGAATTAGCCCCCTTAATTTTTTTAATTACCCTCATTTGCGGTATTTTTAGCCAAGGTAATACCTGTTGTCTGTTTGGTTTTGCCTTATATGCAAGAAGATATTGACCACCTTTGTTAATGTTCTGTTTTATTTCTTCAGGTGTCTGAACACACACAATTAAGTTGGATCCTTACCTGCATGGTCAAACTACCCCGATTACAGCATTTACACCAGTGGAAGGTAAATGCCAGTGATCTGATTAATAAACAGAAAGAAGTTCAGTTCCCAGTGCAGCTATTCTTCCTCTTTCTGTTTATTTTTGTGTTAGGCTCTGGGAATCCTGAGTTTGCTGGCCTCCCTGGTCTGTTACTCTAGCAGCTAGCTAGACCAGCATCTTTAACCTCACCGCCTCAGGGTATGAAACAGATAGTAAGAGGGTTCTCTAAGATTCTTTCCAACTGAAAAACTGGATGAAAATATCCAGCTTATTAATTATTTGATTTTATCTGTGCATGGTCGGTCCTGAGTGACCTTTACATAGACTTGGTAATGACTTTGAACATGCCACATTCTAATTAACAAACAATCACCATTTCTGGATTACTGGACTCTGAAGTTGCCTCCACCGGAATTAACTGGCATTAAGGCCAGAACGTTTTCATTGTGGGGAGAAGAGACAGCATATTTTATTTAATATTTAAACAAGTTGAGTCCAAGCAACAGTTCAAACCCACAGAAAAATTAAGCCTGTTCTTTTTCTAAGAAGTTCAGCAGAGAAATATAAATTGGGTAATTCAAAGTACTTTACTCCCATGTATTTTTGCAATTGGATAACCTGAGGGTAGGTGGCCCACCACTATGTCAACACTGATATCAGTATCAAGCATCTTTCCAGCATATTTTCAGGGCCATTAATTTCCTCAAAAGGCTTTGATTTCCTATTTAGAAGGCTTCACATATGCTGCAGAGAGAAACAGACAGAGCTTTAACATGGCAGTGTCTAAATAGGAGGTACTGGTGATGCTGCAGAATCGTTACCTGCCAGGAGTTAAAAACAAAATTTTGTAATGTTCTCTACCGTATTTTGGTTTGGGGCAAGACTTCCCCATTTTTTCGTAATATGGTAATGCTAAGCTGAACACTGAACGCTGAAATCCTTTTATAAGAACTGATTTAATGGGAAATGCTCCCACTTTTTTTTTTTTTTTAATTGGCTGCATTAGGTCTTCGTAGCTGCGCACAGGCTTTCTCTAGTTGGGGCAAGCAGGGGCTACTCCTTGTGGTGGTGTGCAGGCTTCTCATTGCGGTGGCTTCTCTTGTGGAGCATGGGCTGTAGGCACCTAGGCTCAGTAATTGTGGCTCGCGGGCTCAGTAGTTGTGGCGCACGGGCTTAGCTGCTCCGCGGCATGTGGGATCTTCCTGGACCAGGGATCGAACCTGTATTCCCTGCATTGGCAGGTGGATTCCTAACCACTGCACCACCAGAGAAGTCCCTCCCACTTTAAAATAGTGTCTAAGGACCTCCTGGTAACACGTTACTAGTGAATGATTCTGAAGAAGGCTTCTACTAGTCCATGATTTCTTATCTTTGGGGAAAACATGGCTTTCAAAGCCAGTCTTAACTGTAGAGCATGGTATACTGCCTTCTATGGTCATTCCTTCATTAACAAATACTGGTGATGCCTTCTGCTAGTCTCATATCACACTAAGGCCTGGAGGTATTACAGTTACCAAGATGGATGAATGCAGCCCCTTTCATGAGGCTTATAGTTTATTTGGGAACAGACAGGTAAACAAACAATCAAAGTGTAAAAAGTTTTAGGAGGGAAAGGTTCCAGTTCTATGGGAAGAGCTAAGAACCCCTAGGTTGGTTTTGATTGGGGCAGTGAGGGACAAAACAGGGGGGAGGAAGGGTAGGGTCAGGGCTGGAGAGGTCAGGGTTATTTGGAGGATTGATGAGATAGCACAGATGTGAGGCATCTGGGGCCCATAATAGGCATCCAATAAGTAATAGAGCTCTCCACACCTCCCCACTTCCTTTGTAGTTTCAAGGTCCAGTATTCTAATATAAAAAGACTATAAATCTAATACAGTAGCAATTTTTTTAATTTTTTTTGAGGTACGCGGGCCTCTCACTGTTGTGGCCTCTCCCGTTGCGGAGCACAGGCTCCGGACACGCAGGTTCAGCGGCCATGGCTCATGGGCCTAGCCGCTCCACGGCATGTGGGATCTTCCCGGACCGGGACACGAACCCGTGTCCCCTGCATTGGCAGGCGGACTCTCAACCACTGCACCACCAGGGAAGCCCGACAGTAGCAATTTTTAAAGACTGGGTTCTTTTCCCATTTGCTCATTTCCAAATTAAATTTTTTTAAGGGAATTCCTTTACTTTTATTTATTTATTTTTGGCTGTGTTGTGTCTTCGTTTCTGTGCAAGGGCTTTCTCTAGCTGCGGCAAGCGGTGGCCACTCTTCATCTCAGGCCTCTCACTATCGCGACCTCTCTTGTTGCGCAGCACAGGCTCCAGATGCGCAGGCTCAGTAGTTGTGGCTCATGGGCCTAGTTGCTCCGCAGCATGTGGGATCTTCCAAGACCAGGGCTCAAACCCGTGTCCTCTGCATTGGCAGGCAGACTCTCAACCACTGTGCCACCAGGGAAGCCCCCCAAATTAAATTTTTATTATAATTACCCTATGATCATTGCAAACTGGCCTTTATCATGAACGTAGTAATAAGGTGTACTGAAGGAATTGTATGATCAAACTTTCAAATTTCCTATGAATGGCCTATAGCATTAGTAGTGCTGTAAGCCGGAAACTACTTGAAGTAACTAGAAAAATTTGTAACTAAATTATGGAACATTAAGATGATTAAAGAGAGAAGCTGTTGTTTTCAGACCCAGTCTCAAAGGGTGTGTCTGCATTTTGGTTGGGGAACCCCGAGTTGTGAGCACGTGAGTTTGGTCCTCAGAATCATGCAGATTTATAAATTGAGTTGTTCATTTCATTCAGGAATCTTTGGATTTCAGGGAAGTGATTCATATTAACTCAACAAATAAAACTTATCTACACACCAAAATATACCAAAATATCCATTTATCATTTTACAAGATATGATATACCTAGGCCTTAGAAGCAATTACCAGTGAACTGCACACAATAGTCCCTGCTAATAAGTAGCTCTGCTCAGAAAGCCAGATTCCCTGCAGCAAGGGAGTTAGTATCACTAGGGCTCACATTCAGCACCCAGTGCTCGCCAGTTGTTAAATATTTCTAGTATCACCTCCAGTGTTTCCATCAGCTTCCCTGTTAAGGAAATATTTTGATTTATACCACCTGTACTGTTTATTGGATCACTTTACTCTCAGGACAGATAATTAGGATTGGTTAGATGAAATTTTCTCTTAGTTTCATTGTTTTTAATGCCATGATTTTCTGGTTTTTTGTTTTGTTTTAATGTGATTTTAAGGGAACATTACAGTTTTGTCAATAGCAGAGTGTGAGACTTTCTGGGAAGTTTCCACAAACAATTTGATGTTAACTAATGTTAATTTATAAAAATTTAATTTCATGGTTTTTTCTGACCTTCCCTGTGAAATCTAGAATTTATCTGATTTGGAACCTAGAAAATCTTATGTCCTTACTTCAATAAAATGAAAAAGATATAGTGGCAGTGCAGGATCGTTTCAAGAGGCAGTGGGGAAGCAGATTCACCTTATTCCTGCCCAAGGCTGGAGCATGGAGACAAGCCAGCCAGAAGATGGCCAGAGTTAACTAACAGGAACTGAGATAGAATGTTGTTACAGGTGGCTTCAAATCACCCCTTGCTTGCTTTAAAGATTTCCTAATTTAGCATTATAATTAGGTTCATGTCGGATTTGTTTCCCTCCTCTCTTTCCACCCCCGCAGGCAAAGACTGCCAAGGAGAAGCAGAATGGAACCATGGGCCTGCTCACCTACCCAGTACTCCAGGCAGCTGACGTTCTGCTGTACAAGTAAGGAGCAGAGTTCACCCCTCGTCCTAGATGTAGTCATGCTGACAAGAGAATGTCTCACCTATCTCAAAAAGATTCGGTTCACGGGGAAAGATGGGTACAGAAAGGATCAGACACATGAATCTATTTGTGTCTATTCCCTGGTAATAATACTAAATTATAGAAGTATGTTTTAATGTGAAACTAATAATATTAAGAAGTAGCCCTTAGGGCTTCCCTGGTGGCGCAGTGGTTGAGAGTCCACCTGCCGCTGCAGGGGACACGGGTTCGTGCCCCGGTCTGGGAAGATCCCACATGCCACGGAGCGGCTGGGCCCGTGAGCCATGGCCGCTGAGCCTGCGCATCCGGAGCCTGTGCTCCGCAACGGGAGAGGCCACAACAGTGAGAGGCCCGCGTACCGCAAAAGAAAAAAGAGAAGTAGCCCTTAAATAGCACTTGCTATGTGTTGGAAACAATTATAAGTGCTTTACATACATTAACCCATTTAATCCTCACAACAACCTTGTAAAACTATACCATCATCATCCTTAGTTTACAGATATGCAAACTTAGGCTCAGAGTGGTTAGTAACTTGCTCGAGGTCATGTGCTAGCGAGGCTTGGACCCAGGATTTGAGTCTAGAAAGTTTGGGTACAAAATCTGTGCTCTTAACCACTATAGAATATATCCTTCCCTAGTAATAATTACACTTCAAGAGTTTTAAATGTTGATTTCTTGTATAATCTAGACTCTCAAGCAATGCTGTCCCATAGAACTTGCTGCAGTTATGGAAATGTTCTCTACCTGCGTGAAGACCATAGCAGGTAGTCACATGTGGCTATTGAGCGCTTGAAATGTTGACAGAGGAACTGAATTTTAACTTGTATTTAACTTTCATTAATTTCAATTTAAATAGCTGCCTGTTGTAGTGGCTACTATATTGGACCTGCAGGTTGAGATCAAGTTTTTCAATATGGTATAGGGTGCCCTCACTTTTCTTGGACCCATAATCTATAAGTCAGCTACCGCTGCTACTTACAGGTCTCAAAACTATACAACTAGAGGATACGTGCGCTCTCTGGAGGGCTGGCCAGGGCTTCTGACCCCATTCCTCTCCCCGATTCTTCCCTCCGATCCCCACATCACCTCCCTCGGCCCCCATTTGGCCTTCTAGAGATAAAGCCTCCCAGTCAGCATACAGTCATGGCCAAACCTTGCTACTGTGAAAGCTTCTGAGGAAAAAGAGAAACTATATGGGTCTTTTTTACCCCTTTCCCCTAAAACCTTGACCCCATAAAAGTGATTCTTCTGGGCTTTCCTGGTGACGCAGTGGTTAAGAATCCGCCTGCCAATGCAAGGGACATGGGTTCGAGCCCTGGTCCGGGAAGATCCCACATGCCGCGAAGCAACTAAGTCCGTATGCCACAACTACTGAGCCTGTGCTCTAGAGCCTGTGAGTCACAACTACTGAAGCCCACGTGCCTAGAGCCTGTGCTCTGCAACAAGAGAAGCCACCACAATGAGAAGCCCATGCACTACAACGAAGAGTAGACCCCGCTCACCGCAGCTAGAGAAGGCCCGCGCGCAGCAATGAAGACCCAACACAGCCAAAAATAAATAAAAATAAAATAAATTTATAAAAACAAAATAGTGATTCTTCTGTGGTAAAACTAGAATTCTTTGCATGTAAATGTGATAATAGCATGGAGATGACAGTATATGTACCTTGTGACATGACCTCAGAGCCCTCGTGCAATTATGATGGAAACAGCTAGAAGAATAGCTGCTTAACTTTACATATAAGGAATGTCCATTAGTACATGCAATCTATCTTTAATTCTGATTCAAACTTATGTGTTAGGATTATGTGTCTGTTTGATATATTAACTTGAATGCTGGACCCCTGATAACATTTATTATTTATAATAAGTAACTTTTGACTTATCCTGGGAAATCTAGAACACTTTTCTCCAGAAGCAGCAAATGAAAGTCTAATGAGGGTCTAATAACATATTTCCCAGTGAAGTAGCATATTTACTTAGAAAGGTTCTGTAAAGAACTTTGATTTTGTCACCTGTAAAGATGAGAAAAATCATTATTAAAGGATTAAAATGAAATCTGTCACTTGGCTATGATTGATGATGATGTCTTTGACTATTACAAGCTTATGTCTAGTTTCGTTTTCAAGGGCTACTTCTCCATAGAACCAAAGGCTGATTTTTCAGCACCAGGATTTGGAAGCACACAGAACAACAGATTTCTTCAACAGTTCAAGAGCTATAATGGGGGAGTCCTGTGAGTTCAGGGCTGTGAAAAAGAGTAAACTTGAACAAGAATGACTGCCCTCTGTGATACCATGGAGCACAGAGTGGGAAGGAACTTTAAAGGGCCTCTTCTTCGACTCCCTTGCTTTACAAATGCGGCCCAGGCAGGTTAAGCAATCTGCCCAAGCCATGCAGCCAGACAGTGGACAGAGGAGCCTCAGAGCGTGACTATGGTCTCCCGAGGCCAGTGCTCACCTTCCTTAAGGAGCCAGTCGTTGTGTTAGGAAACAAGGTCATCACATGAACAACCAGAGCAATATAGATAACATATAACAAAGTGATGATGAATTTATTTTTATCAGGAGCCCGAAAATACAATTGTCAGAATGATAAAAATCCTGCAGTTTCTTTCATTCATAAAGTGCATTAATGGGACATAGCTCAGGGGGTTATTAAACAGATTATGTATGAATTGATATCACCTAGTATATACTCAATACAAACATTTTAAGAGTGCAAGCAACATTTTAAAAGGCTGATATTGGCAGAAATATCTCCTTAACATCCCCAAATCGGTCATATCATCTACCTTTCTTTCAACCCAAGCCTGAAGTTGAGAATGTCCTCTTTTCTTACACAAAACAATAATTATTTCAGAGGGGGCAGGTAAACACCAAGAGCTTTCCGATAGCTTCCTGTCTGTCTTACTCTGCCCAACATCAGCAGGTTCTCACAGTCGGTTAAGGATTCCAAGGATAAGTACTTCTCCAGCCTCAGTAACCCCAGCCTACTCCCAGTAGCAAAAAAATTCCCATACTAT
The DNA here is from genome assembly GCF_039906515.1 of Pseudorca crassidens. Taxonomy (NCBI): domain Eukaryota; kingdom Metazoa; phylum Chordata; class Mammalia; order Artiodactyla; family Delphinidae; genus Pseudorca; species Pseudorca crassidens. Next base: position 104,713,842 of record NC_090297.1, on the reverse strand, counting down.
AAATATTCCTTCTTTAACGCTTATTGATCTATTTGGTGGTTAGAATATGTACTAAGAATGCCATAAGATGCCTTTCTTTTTCCTATTTTCTGAAAAGAAAATTTTCATGGCATATGTTTTTCTATCCCCATCAGGCTTCTGATATTTTATATATAACTTGTTAAACAGACAAAAGTATTTTTCTACAAAACTAGGTAATTATCAGTATTCAAGATGATTGTCTCCTACCTTAGCCTAGAAACTATCTCCCTGTAATGTCACGATTAGATCAAAGATGTGGAGCTGGTACCTGCATGCTCCTTTTCTAAAGGGAGATAGCCCCACGTTTCTTTCCTGTCTGGTCTTAGGCTGGACATACTGCTACCAGCCACCATGCTCCCATAGACTCTGTTCCTCTGAGCTTTTTCCTCCTGCCATCTTCCTTCAGACTATTCCCCAGGGCGCCACTGCCACACCAGGGCATATGTGTCATTTGGACCACTGCAAAGTGTGCAGACAAGTACAATAAAATCAGCTCTGTCTACTACAACATTTATCTGCTAACATACAGTTCTCATCTGTATCACTGTGCTTCCTTCCAAGTTTAGAAATTTCCTAATTGCTTGATAATAAGTAGCAGAGGCAGGACTCAAACCCAGGTCTGATTTTTAGCCTGTACCATTGTTTTGCCTATAACAGAGCTCAAGCACTTGGGGTTACTTTTTGTTTGGTTTTGCTTCAGATATTTCTGGATTTTGAAAAATATCATAACTAGAATGTCTATGAATATATACATTATAAACATAGATAAATACAAAAAATAAAAATAGATACAAAAAACATTCATATTTTCTCTCACCAGAAAATGTGTATGTGGCCTCTTCATAAAATGTTGATGTGCAGGGCAGTTATAGATTTCATGTTTGCTTTTGTCAAAATCAGCATGAGAATTGAGTGGTACATGGTGGGGTGGAGAACAAACAAGAGGGAAGGGAATGGAAGAGGAGCCTTCCAGATAAGTGTTTGAGAGATTAATGTAATTGTTTTGGCAGAACTTCGTAAGGAACCCAGGAATGGAGACCTGAGACCATCTTAAGCTTGAGAGCATAGTAAAATAGCAGGTATCTGAAGAGAGACAAATACTCAAAAAAAAGTTTATAATTTTTTATTTTATATCTACATTATTATTCTGAATATCTAAGTTCCAATAGCTAGATATATATATTAAGTAAATATTTCTCTCTCTCTCTCTTTCTCTCTCTCTCTCTCTCTATATATATATACACACACAGATATATATACACACATACATAGTTTTTATTAACATACAGCAAATACTTGTTAAGTAACTGTAAGGCCACTAATCTAGAAAAATGCACTGTGCATGGACTTGAGGGAAAGGGAAGAAGGAATTCACATGTGAGCATTATTTGCTAGGTGCCATACTGGGGGCTACACATACGTTATCTATTCAGATTCTCACAACAGCTCTGTAAGACAGTTAAGTGGTGTTATTCCCATTTTACAGATAAAAAAATGGAGTTTGGGCTTCCCTGGTGGCGCAATGGTTGAGAGTCCGCCTGCCGATGCAGGGGACACGGGTTCGTGCCCCGGTCCGGGAGGATCCCACGTGCCGCGGAGCGGCTGGGCCCGTGAGCCATGGCCACTGAGCCTGCACGTCCGGAGCCTGTGCTCCGCAACGGGAGAGACCACAACAGTGAGAGGCCCGCGTACCGCAAAAAAAAAAAAAAGAAGAAGTTTTAGAGAGGTACCACTAAGTCTGCTCAACTAGAGATGAGCGTGATTACCTGGGCTACTCAGTTTCTCTTTCTCAAGAACTAGAACAGAGAAATACAGGAAGAGGATAAGAAGATAATGAAAGCAAAAGCTGAAATGACAAAGGAAAATGTGGAAACAGAGGCCTCAAGGAACTATGAGTAAGCAGAACCAAAACCAACCCCAAGCCAAGAGTACAGAGAGTAAGATGATTGGTCGGAAACGTCAGACTTGGTAATTCCAGAGAGAAGCTGAGTTGCTGTAATGTCTGAGGATCAGACCACTGCCATTGAGAACAGTTGAGATAATTCATTCCTAAAACTGCTTTGGAGACATCTAGTTTTTGCATTACATTCTTTCTTTGTGAAGTCAGTGTGTCCTGAATGTTTATGAGATTCTGAAAGCTGCTGGCCAAATGTCATTTCAGTACTCTGCTGAGGTTCACATACTTACCCACAACAGCCAAAGCAATCATTTCTTCTCTTTCTCTTTCACTTTTGAGCTATCAGACAAGCGCCTACAGTAAACCAGAACCCTACTGGAAAGCAGTCTGAGAAATGTAGCTTACAGGCTGCTAGCCCCTGAAAATCAAGAAATAACGTAGAAGGAAACAATGATGCTGAGAGGTCAAGAGACAATCCAGTACACTCTCCTAAAAGCAGGGGGAAGCTATTTGTGCGCTTTTAAGGACAGAGTGAAATGATTTGATTTGTACTTTTAAAAGAACTAATTAAAATACACAGAATGAGTTATAGGGGCACAAGAGCAGCCAGGGTAGTCTATTAAGAGGCTCTTTCGTTAGCCTATTTAGACCATGATGGTGACAGTGAAGATGAAGAGAAGAGACAAATTTAAGAGATTTTAGGATGTAAAGTGGATAAGATTTCGTAATGGATTGGATGTGTATGAGAAAGAGCTATCAGGGATGTCCCCAGGTTCCTGACTTATGCAGCTAGATTGATGGTGTTGCCATTCATTGAGATAGGGAATACTGTAAGAGGACTAGCCAGAAGAATTTATAGCTGCAGTTAGTGTTCTCTCTCCTCTTGGAAGCTAACTCCCTAGAAGTTAAAACCTTCTTTATATCTCTCATAGTACTGGCACCAGGCCTTGCATAGCATAGGTCTTCAATAAATAATTGCTAAATTAAAGAGTCATTACAATATAGCCAACAAGCAACCAGTGGTGGTGAATTCATCCTTTACAAAAGGAAAAACGGCACCAAACTCCTATCGCAGCCAGGCTGGTTAAAGGCAGTAGCGCCGAAAATGCATAAACACAGCCAAAGAAGTAGGAAAAAAAATAAGAGAACAAATCTCTGTGAGCAGATATTTGTAGGCAATGATTATTCATCTGGACACTAATTCTGCCAGAGGGGTGGGGTGGATCCCAAGTAAACGTAGATGCCACAAGGAACTAAGCAAAAGAAAAATGGTTTAGTCACCAAGGAAGATGATCAGACGCATTATTGTGTGACAGAAGTTGTAACAATCAAAATTATGAAAGACTTTTGTTTTATGTTGTGTCTAAGAAAGTACAGTCAGGGTAAGTAAAAAAAAAAAAAGAAAATGGGGAAAAAGAGAAGACATATTAATATGGAGATCATTATGTAGGGTATAAATTTTAAAAGAACAGCACTAAATTATTTGAAGTGAGAGGAAGAGTGTGAGTAGAGAGGTTGAAATGTGAAGAGAATCAGCCCCATAAGTGAGCAGAATCAAAGACAGACTGAATTAATGTAGAGTGTAAACTCAATGGATGAGAAGTAAGGGCCAAGATAAATTACAGGAGGTGAAAGGACCAGCTGGAGCAGAGGGAGGAAAGACTAGAAACAAACAAACTAAAATCAGATGAAAAAGCCAAGTGGAGCAATAGGTCCAGGTGAAAAAAATTAAAATTTTTTTAATCCTTTTTTGAAAAAGAAAAACCTCACAGAATTGTAAGAAAAGAGGCTAGGATCCGACATAAGGCAAAGACACATGCAGAGTCATTATGAAAACTAAATGTGTTTTCTGTTTAGTTTGGTTGCTTGGTGAATCTGGAACCATTTTGACATGTGGAAATATTCATTTTGATGTGCTTAAAGTGTATTGATTATGGTAATTGTTTTTTCTGTGTTAGTTGCTGTCCATTGTGATTTCCTATGGGCTACTGTAATTGCTTTTTAACCTGCCCTGTTGGCTAATTTGGTTTGGGGGAGTCAAGGTAACCTCTGCGTGTCAGCCTCACTATAATTACAAGACAGGAGTGCAAAGTCCAGTCAAAGGACAGGAATTTAGGAAGGTGGGCGTGTGCACGTACATCTCAGAGAGGAGCACGTACAGGGTTGTGGACAGGAGGGAAACATAAAAAGGAACATTTTTGTTTTCGCCACTTGTCAAGCCAGTGACTTTCTTCTCCAGGCTGTGTGGAAGAGAGCACTGGACATGGCCTAACAATCATTTTGTAGAATTTCCTAAATTTATTTACTGACCTTAGAAGAAGAGAAACTACTTTCTGATCCTTTGTCATGGTCCCTGGATTTTCCCTTTGCCTTCATTATCCTGTCTCTGTTTTCCTTAAATTAAAAGACTCCTTAGAATTCCTATAACATACCATTTATATTTGGGTATAACCTAATCAGATATATAAACTATCAGTTTGAAATATTTCTTCTTCCCAAATCAGGATTGCTGCCCAGGTCTGTGACTGTCTCTGGGATTTTATGTTGATATTTATGTTCGTGGTATGAGTCAGCTATCAAAAAGGAAAATGGTCCTGGTTTGAAAAAGGCCACAAGGTACCTCACATCAAGGTCCCTAATATACCTTTCTTGTATCATTTTGTCCTTCATGGTATCAGATATTAATGACTATATGTTATAGCCAGTGTTGATTGAGCTCTTACTATCAAGTATTGTGCTATGCTTGGTTAGCTCATCTAATCTTTGAAACAACAGTAAGAGGTACACACCATTCTGATCCTCATTTTGTAGAGGAAATGGAGGCTTAGGAACAGTAAGACACTTGGCTATGGTAACTCGCTAGTAGCTGTTGGAGCTATGATTTAGATTCAGTCTGATCATAAGCTGATTTTATTATAATTTTTCTCTTGGTATATAACTATATACATTATACTTACTTCCTCTTAAGATCATTCATTTATTGAAGAAATATTTGTTGAGTTTCTCCTACCTACCAGGCAAATCTAGTAGGCGTTGGAAATAGATTGAAAAGCAAGACAAGTTCTCAAAAAGCTTATTTGATAGCAGGAGAGAAAATAACATACAATTAAATAAACAAACAAATGAAGTAAAATAATTAGACTAGGGTTAATACTATAAAGAAAATAAATAAGATACTGTGAAAAAGAATAAGAGGGGGAAGCCAACTGTGGAGGTGGTAGTTAGGGATGTCTTCTCCAAAGAGGTGATATTTAAGCTTAGACCTGAAATCAAGGCAACAATAGGCAGGATTTAAGGGAGGAACATTCTGGTAGGATAGAAGAGCAATATGTTCAATAGATCCAGCTCCCTGCCTTAAACACTTGAATTGTAAACTTTCCAGGATACACCATTTTGTTTTCTGTCTTCTGTAGACCTATAGGGTCTAGTAGTAGGAGAGTCAATGGTCTCTCACAGGTTCATTTCAATGTTCTACTATAATTTAAGCATTCTCTATTCAACAGGAAAAAATTAAAAATCACTGCTACTATTTCTGTTCTTTTTAACATATTGGTGCATTTCCTCCAAACCAGTTTTTGAAGTTAACATTCCTTGTTTGCACACTGTCTACCAGGCACCAAACTGTGAGCTTTGCATGCATTATTTTACTCACTCATCAAGCAACCCCATGAGTAGGAACTTATTATTAGTCAGCTTTAAAAATGAAACAGATTTAGGTTGAATACCTCTCCCAGGAACACGCAACTGGTGAGTGGCAGAGCAGGAATCTGACCCCAGAACTGCCTGACAGCAGAGCGCCCCCTCTAACCGCTATGGCCTCTCCTTTATCTGAATTTACATTATATGTATTTTCCAAAAAGCTTGCATCCTGGGTTTTTGTTTATTTTTTTTGGCTTATATTTTCCCACATCATTAAATGTTTTCTGTTTTTATTGATTTTAATGTCTTCTTTGTTTTCTGCCTTTTGCTATATAGATTGTGGTTTTTTTGCTTTTATGTATTCCAATGGTTTGGAAGGTGTGCTTTCTGTTTTTAATTCTAGCAGTGACCATCTTTAAACAAAGACCACCCAAATGAGAAAACAGCCTTTCAGAACTTGTCACAGCAAGAGACTCAGCCACCATCACTTGTGTTCCACAGGCAAGCAGGGGAGTACAGAGGCCTTATAGGAAAGAAAGTCTTCAGGGATGCTCTGTTTAGAGGTTGTTGCCACGGGGAAGCTGGAGGCTGACTAACTAGAAACGAGGCATCTTATGTGATTGGTTTGGGAAGCATATTTGACTTTCTCTGGTTGGTCCTGAGTTGGACAAAGCTAGGACAAAGAACTGGGACGTTGGCAGTCATTGACCAAGTCTTGACCATGCTGGGCCCATTGCTGCAGAGACTGTGGCTTGGCCTCCTGAGCTAGTTGCTCCAGAGGTTTTGGGTCAGTTTTTTTGGCCATATAATGTCTGGCCATTGTCCATTTCTATGCCAGTTTCTCTCTTTTCAAATATGTGTTTTTGAATCTTTTGCTAATCATTCCAAATAAAAATGTTATCATGATATCATGTGGTAAGATGGGTTATTAATCACACTTGTAGATCCTCAGTCAATACTCACACTTCGTTTTGATTTTGTAAACTAACCTGGGATTTTCAATAGATTGTTGTTATTTAAATGGCTTGATTTTAGACTACATCATTTTCTATTTCAAATTGTAACCAAAATTTAGACTTTATGTTTTTTAGTCTTTACAGCCAGTCCTTATACCTTGGCATCTCCATTTCTGAGTTCTTTAGTCTGTAGATTTGCTTCAAATTTTTTTCCAGTCCTTTACATGCCTGAGAATTTCTTTCTGTTCAGCTTGCCTCATCAGTAAAATGGGATTAAGTACAATAACAATACATTAAAAGTGCTTAACAAAGTGTACAGCATATAGGAAGTGTTCAGTAGCTATTAGCTACTTTATTATCATCATCATCATTATTATTATAGTTCACATATAAAACACAGCTTGGCTAGGTTTTTAATACTTTTTTCTCACAACCCTATAAACATTGTTCCATTGTATTATCAACCTGATTTCTCTTATTTTTGTCTTTATTTTCTGACTGTAGCCTATAGGATTTTTTTCTTTACCTTGTCATTTAAAATTTCTTCTGGTTGTGTTTTGGTGTGATTCTCCAGTGTTTTTTTCCTGAAACTTGTTGAGTTCCTTCGATACTCAGTTTTGTTTGCTTACTTGTTTATTCTTAGTTCAGTAAATCCTCCTTCTGTTTGAGGTTATTGCTTCGTTCAGATGATCTTGATGTCTTCCTGAGGAGGACCATAGTCTTAGATCAGAGGATGGTCCTCCAACCTGTCATTTGCTCATCACACTTCTTTTTTTCCTCTTGCTCTGAGTTCCTGAAGAGCCTCAAGTTTCTTATCCATGTCACTGATATGACCTGTCCTTAGGATTCTGCGCCTACTTCTCCCATTTCTTCTATTATGTGTTTGGTTTTATTTCATCATTTCACTTTCCCTTCATTTTATTGTTTTCTGTCACCACCTGTGTTTTTCTCCTTTTGTGATTTCTTGCTCATGTCTCATAACAGCCATGCATTTTTTAATCCTATTGAGGTTACCCAGCAATTTTCTTTAAAAAACAAGACAGAACTAGGGGCTTCCCTGGTGGTGCAGTGGTTGAGAGTCCGCCTGCCGATGCAGCGGACACGGGTTCGTGCCCCGGTCCGGGAGGATCCCACATGCTGCGGAGCGGCTGGGCCCGTGAGCCATGGCCGCTGGGCCTGCGCGTCCAGAGCCTGTGCTCTGCAACGGGAGAGGCCACAGCAGTGAGAGGCCCGCGTACCGCAAAAAAAAAAACAAGACAGAACTGTTTCTTGTAAAAGTGCTTTTCAAATGTTTGACCTTCCTCAGGGTCTGAAGGGTAAAGTTCCCCTTCCTTTGTTCCATGATATTTTTCATAGGCCCTGTTATTGGGGCCTTTTACTTGTCTGTTTGATCAATTGATTTTTATGTGTTGGGTTTTTAAAATCCATATTGGAACAAGAAAACTATATTCAAATAGTGTCTGCCCATAGACAAAATCTATGAAAGGCCCTTGTGTCCACCTTCTGTCTACCTGGACGCTAGTTGAATTCCCTGCTCAGAATTCAACAGGAGAGCAGAATAGTGCACTGTGCACCTAGCGCAATTGTTTGTGTTGCTCAACTAAGCAACACAACAATACTATCTAAGGTTAGTATTTCTGTCTTAGATTTTCTCCTACTCCTGTCTGCCTGGCTCTTTCATTCTCTGAGCAGATGTATCACATGAAAAAGAATAGTCACCAGGATACACTGCTACGAGGTCTCATCCTGCTTCATTCTCTCACCTTCAGCACTTTACTTTTTAATTCTTTCACAAGCCTTTTAGGAGGCTTCCCTGGTGGCGCAGTGGTTGAGAGTCCGCCTGCCGATGCAGGGAACACAGGTTCGTGCCCCGGTCTGGGAAGATCCCACATGCCGCGGAGCAGCTGGGCCCGTGAGCCATGGCCGCTGAGCCTGCACATCCGGAGATTGTGCTCCGCAGGGGAGAGGCCACAACAACGAAAGGCCCGCGTACCGCAAAAAAACAAACAAAAAAAAGAAAGTCAATGAAAAAGAAGCCTTTTAGTTTGATGCAGTCCCATTTGTTTATTTTTGCTTTTGTTGTCCTTGCCTGTGTCCTTGCCAGATCCAAAATAAATATCCCTAAGACGAATGTAAAGAAGATCACCACCTATGTTTTCTTCTAGGAATTTTATGGTTTCAAGTCTTTAATCCCATTTTGAGTTAATTTTTGTATATGGTGTAAGTTACTGGTCCAGTTTCATTCTTTTGCACGTAGCCTTCCATTTTTCCCAACACCATTTATTGAGGAGAGTTTTTTTTCTCAGTTGTATATTCTTGCCTCCTTTGTCATAGATTAATTAACTGTACATGCATGTGTTTATTTCTGGGCTCTCTATTCTGTTCCATTGATCTGTGTGTCTGTTTTTCTGCCAGTATAATCTGCTTTGATGGTTGTAGCTTTGTAGTATAGCTTTAAATCAGGGATAAAGTAGCTAGTCTTTATGATAGTCAAAACTATCTTCACTTCCTCATGCTCTACACAACTATTTTCAATAAACCAGTAGCTTGTGGACAGTAATTCACAAGGAAAATAATATCTCTTCCAGTTTTTCAAGGACCACTAATTAACCACAAGGCTAGGAGGTTCTCTCTATAACAAAGTACCATAGTTTTCTAGCAGTTTTTCTTTTCTGTGGTTGTTTTGAAAAGTTGCTATTCTACTCATATGTACAATTGTCATTTAAATATTCAAGTTTACTTTAAGGCTGCTGCTTTCACAGGCAGAATATTAAACTTCCTGGATCAAGATACTACAGCACTTTATTAACTATACTATCAAATGTCAACTCCCAGCCAAACATTAAATACTTAAAGTCACCTGCCTCCTTCCCCACTAATATTTCAGTATAACATTTTCCCCATCAAGACTTCTCTATAATGGTTAATTCTTCCCTTGTTTGATGTACCTCGTCATGATCCAACACTGCAATCTTTATATATGGGACTAAACTAATTATAAATAAAGTCCTTATATGTTGATAATTTTCATTTTACATCTTCATTTTTTTTTTCTTTTTTTTTTGCGGTACGCGGGCCTCTCACCGTTGGGGCCTCTCCCCTGCGGAGCACAATCTCCGGATGCGCAGGCTCAGCGGCCATGGCTCACGGGCCCAGCCGCTCTGTGGCATGTGGGATCCTCCCGGACCGGGGCACAAACCTGCGTCCCCTGCATCGGCAGGCAGACTCCCAACCACTGCGCCACCAGGGAAGCCCCATCTTCATTTTTTAATAAAATAAAATATTACAGCTAAAATCAAGGTCTCCTTTGTTCCTTTCCCCAGACCCATTCTCTTTCCTTCTTTAGAGGCAGCTATGATCATGAATTTGTAGAGGAGCTTCCAGTATGTTTTTATACTTACGTATGCATCTATAAACAATATATAATATTGTCATATGTACTTTTAAGATAAATGTTCATGTACCCTACACGTCTTCTGCGACTTGCTTTTTTTCATTCAACATTGTTTTGGAGATCCATCAACATTGTACTAATAGATATTGTTCATTTAAGTTCCCCGCAGTATATTAATTGTTCTGTGATTACAATTTACTTGAAAACGAAAGGGCATATTCCAAAAAGATCTTGAGTTACTCGCTGTGTGACAGGGAAGGAAAACTCTTGCCCCAAGAGCTTTCTGCCATCTTTGATGTGAAGAGTGGGCTGGAGTGTCTTTCAAGTGTGAGTGCAAGCTCTGAAGTAAAAAGCATCTGGTCAAAGCTAGGATAATATGTGCTAACTGGGTGAGGGGAAGAGGAGTGGTTTAAAATACACTTATGCTTGGAACATATGCTATATAAGATACCATTCGTCCCTCCCAGCAAGATCCTGTCACCCTGCTGTTGAAGGCTGTATTCTTCTGCTATGGAAGAAACAGAACTAGAGTAGACAAATGTCTCCTTGCCATTTGTCTGATACACAGATAAAGACTTGGGTCTCAACACTCCCTCCGTAGCTGGTGAACATTTGTTGAACATGAGCAGTGAAATAGGCATGGGAGATGCAGCTGCTTGCAATATCATTTTAGTATAAGCAGGAGCCTTGCTGAGTTTCTCTGTCTGTCTTTTATTAAAGGTCCACACACGTTCCTGTTGGGGAGGATCAAGTCCAGCACATGGAGCTAGTTCAGGATCTAGCACAGGGGTTTAACAAGAAGTACGGGGAGTTCTTCCCAGTACCCAGGTCCATTCTGAGTAAGTAACAAACATACGATTTTTCAATCAGGGTGCATTTTGAAGAGAGGACGGGATAACGGACTGAGAAGCTTGGAACTTTCTTGGGACTAAACTTGGCTTCGTCGTGCACAGATTTCAGGATTTATAATGAGAATCCCATCTTTTTCTGTAATGTAGGACTAGTAGACCTCATTGGATTATTGACTAAAATAACCAAAAGTTTGAAAAGTATGGGAGAGACTAGAAACTACAAATAATCATTTTCATTATAGAGTATCATATATATATATATATGTATGTATATATATAAACATATCTCATTTGGTAGAGCAGGTATCTTTCCCTATTTCATAGATGAGTAAACTTAAGGATTGGCAAGCCTGACTTTGTATCCAAGTCGCGTATCTAGCTGGTGGCAAAGCTGGGCCCTACATTGAGCTCTTCCGGTTCCAAAGCCAGCTGACCTTGCCTTCTCTATTCACAGTAGAACAAAAGTCATAAGAGTGAGAACTGCTGGATCATAATCTAGATAAAACAAGAGGGCATTGATCATCCTCGCACTTTGCCTTCTTAAATACACAACTGAGACAGAATGTACAATCTACCTACTGAATCCAAAACCTCATCTGCTTGCAAGGCTATGCTAGTCTGGAATCTTCTCAAGAAAAAAAGCTGTAAATCTCTATCAACATTTTGGTAGCAGTGTAAACTTGCGGCAGGGGCGGAGATCACTGAACCTAAGCTCTGCCCATCTTTATTAAGGTGGCTGCATTTTAAAGAGTATAACATGTGCCTAGTGTCAATTTAGAAGCATAAGGTGGATATAAATTACTAAGTTATTCCAACAGTTCACACAAATAAATTCAGGGCACCCCATGCATTGAAATCAACCTTCTTTTAGCAACGAGGACTATTCTAATGCTTTGGCTAATTGTTATTTTACCTATTTCAACTTTATATGTTTCTGTAATAGCCATAAATTAGGCAATTATTAATAACACAAGTTTTATGAAGCACAGCTTAACATCTTGATTCTATCAGAGCAACAAACAAGTCACTTCTGTCACTCTTGCGTGTGTGTGTGTGTGTGTGTGTGTGTGTGTGTGTGTGTGTTGGTAGTTACTTATATAATCATGGGTAAAGAAATGGAAGGATGCCGCAGGTTGTGAAAACTGGCATGGGGGTAGGAAAGGCAGTGGTTGTGGGCAGGGGGTGATTAGCCAATAAGGAAGAGCAGAGAAGAAGGAAATAGACAATACTTTTTTTAATAGGTATGCACAGCAAAAACAGTATGATTGATACAATTTCATTTGTGTAAGATTATATGTTTTGATGTTTATATATGCATTAACAGATGCATGAAAATATGATCAAAATATTAACATTTTATTACACATTTCAGACACCTTTACTTTCATGCTTATAGAAATTGCTAATTTATTATAATGAGTATAATCAGATAAAAATAATAAAGCTATTTGGTGTTCTTGGCACTTTTTAAGATCTAGACACTGACATTCCTATGGGTGTTTTACTGTTTTGTTTTGTTTTGTTGTTTGACTTTTGTTTCTGGTACGTGTGTGTTGGTGTTTTTGCCTAGCATCAATGAAGAAGGTAAAATCCCTGCGTGATCCGTCTGCCAAGATGTCAAAATCAGACCCTGATAAACTGGCCACTGTCAGAATAACAGACAGCCCGGAGGAGATAGTGCAGAAGTTCCGCAAGGCTGTGACGGACTTCACCTCGGAGGTCACCTATGAGCCAGCCAGCCGAGGGGGCGTGTCCAACCTGGTGGCCATCCATGCAGCAGTGACAGGGCTCCCTGTGGAGGAGGTGGTCTGCCGCAGCGCTGGCATCGACACCGCTCGCTACAAGCTGGTGGTGGCAGATGCTGTGATTGAGAAATTTGCTCCAATTAAGAGGGAAATTGAAAAACTGAAGACGAACAAGGACCACTTAGAGAAGGTTTTACAAGCTGGGTCAGCAAAAGCCAAAGAATTAGCGTATCCCGTGTGCCAGGAGGTGAAGAAATTGGTGGGGTTTCTATAGGAAGTTTCAACGAGTCACAAAAAGTCTTTTCTATCTTGTGGTCCACGCACTCCTATTAAGGCAGCTTTCCTCACAAGGGAACGATTATAGTTTGGGGACACACAATTTGGTATACCTGATCATTGGCTTCATCTGATGAATAATGATTTGTAGCCTTCAAATAGAGCAATGTTCTAAATCCCATCAGCGAAATTCTGTGGGAAAAAAAAAGAGCAAACAAAGAAGGCATAGCTATCTGAATCCTCAATTATGTGAGGCACACTCGGCCTCATTTATTCACACAAATGTGATTGAGGTAAGTAGCAATTTGGCAAGTGGGTGTTTCATTTGTGTCTCTCTCTGAAGTCCTTACTGTCACAGGTGCTCACTTCATCTATCCCACCCCTTTTAAAAAGCAATAGGTAGACGTTTTAGGCTTATAATCCTTGGGATGCCATTTGAACCAATTTGTGTTCAGATCTCCTAAAAATAGGTTGATGATTATCATTCATTTGTCACTGAGATGGTACCTGCTTTATTGTGTTTAATCTATTTATTTCCCAAGAGACCACACTGACTATTCTAGCAAGTGTTATTTGGGTTTTTTGCTTGTTTTTTAAATTCAGAGATACATCGTATGACCTTCTGAGAAGGTTGCATTATTTCAGCTTGATTTATTTATTGTACAAAAGCCCGAGTCCATACATTATGTTCTTAATAAGTACTTCCTTGCATTTGTCTCTCAGTGTAATATCACCAACCCACTGTGAAATCTAGAGGAGAGGAATTGCCGTTTTACACCTGAGGAGCGTGAAGCTTAGAGAGTACAATTAGCTTGTACAGTATCTCTCCGTGAGTAAGAAGCAAATCCAGGATCAAAACCATTACTCCTTATTCCTAAGAATAGTGCTTTTTTCATCAGTACAGAAGTCAGAAGTCACAGAAGCCAGCATGTTCTTGTTTTGAAAGTGGGTACTGGAAATATAAGACCTGAACTACTGACACTGTTTATATCAGCAAGTCAACCACTAGCTGCCAGCTTTAAACCTGGATTCAGCCAACCTTGGTCACATTTGTTACTCAGAATCCCCAAGGCCGGTCCCAAGTCCTGTCTCCTATGCTTGTTTCAGAGACACTTCAAAGTATATTCTGCCCGACTGCAAGAGTAGTTGGCCTGACAAGTCAGATTTTCCCAGTGAGCGGGAGCTTCTCGTCTTACCTTTACCTCAGCCTAAGTAGTAGCAAGTCACTCTAAAAACTACCTTCTCCGCACATCCCTTTCCCACACCTGAAAGCAGAAATGATCATTGTGACTCAGCGCACCACGGCCTGATTGATTTTGTAACAGAAATTACTTGTAAGTTTTTTGCCAATTGTCACCATTTATATATGAGTGACGAGCATGTTGGGCAAAGAATTTTTACTCGTTTCCTAAGAGAAGAAAGCAGAGTGGTCCTTTTATCAGAACAGATGTAAATACACCTAACACTGCATCCCAGAATCCAAATTAAAAGACCCTTTTTGGATCTCTTCTTGGAATGGGTTGTCTAGAGTGGGCTCTGAGGAGCCTCTTTGGCATTATTTTCTGCAAGCCTCTTTTTTTGTTGTTGTTTGGTTGGTTTTTTCCTTTCAAAGAAACCCTAGTTTGAATACTGGAAAATGACTAAATTAAAGGTGGATCTATCAAACTGTCCGTGTGTTTTCTTTACCCCCTTGCCACACCTTTCATCCAAAGAACTAAAGGCACCATGGAAAGAATCTCAGAGGAGGAAAACTAGATGACTTGTGGTAACTTCTAAGGAGCAAATCCCTGTACAGAAGAGGTTGGGCTTGTGAGAATCCTGTTGTTGTATGAAAGTGACCTGAGGACTCATCAAGTCTAATATCCAAGTCCATAATGATGGAGAGAGGTGTCCCTTGATCTCAGGAAGCTGATAAAAGAGCCAAGGCTAGAACCTAGATTTGTTTTTACACCCTTCCACTTGCCATTTACAGGACTCAGCACAATCTTCTTATCGAGATGAAAAACTGGAGAGAAATCCAACTTGTGACTTACCCTCTAGGTGATTTTAATTGTTTTTTTCTGTATGTTTTGTGGAGAGTTGAAATGAAAAACACCTAGATGGTGGTAATAATGCTCAGGTAACTTGGTGCTCTGTAGCTCCACCTACTGACAAACCATACTTCAAACCCGCCTTGACAGACTGTCACTCAAAATACAATGGAGGTATCTTGCCGGTTGTAGGTGCCTCACAAACATCTATCAAAATAATGTCAGAACATGGGCTAGAGAGTCCTAATGAAGTATGGATTTTTTTTGTAAGAAACCTTCTTGATGCAGACCATAAAAATGCTCATCATAAAACAATAACTAACACCTGAGTCCTCACTAGGTCTCAGGCACCATTACTCAATATCTTATAACAGTGTTTTTCAAAGTGTGGTCTCCAGACCAGCAACATGAGCATCACCTGGGAACTCATTAAGGATGCAGATTCTCTGGCTCTACCCCAGACCTACTGAAGCAAAACTTTGCAGATGAACCCAGCAATCCATTTTAACAGCCGTCCAGGTAATTCTAATGCATGCTAAATTTGAAGAACCACTGCTTTTATATATATTCTCTCATTTAGTCCTCATAACACAATAAAGTGAAACTATTATCAATCTCATGTTATTAAGGATGAAACCAAAGCTGCGGGGGTGGTGAGTAATTTGCCTAAGATAGTTCAGCTTCCAAGAGCTAGTCAGGTCGTCTGATCCAGAGTCCCACTAGACCACAGTGGCTCCTGCACAATGTCTCCTGCTGTATGTGGGGTAATATGCTCTGAAGCTGCACCATCCAATATGGTATATGCCCATTTAAATTTGAATTAATTCAAACTAAATTAAAAACTCATTTCCTCAGCAGCACTTTCAAGTGCCCAGTGGCCTCAATAGCTATTGACTAGCGTATTGGACAGTACAGATGAGAGTATTTCAATCATCACAAATGTCTCTTGGACACTGCTGCTTTAAGGCATTCAGCTTATTGATTTTGCTTATAATAGGTCAAGCACATAGAGTTGAGGAATCTCCCTGGAGAATTCTTTTTTTTTTTTTTTTGCGGTACGCGGGCCTCTCACTGTTGTGACCTCTCCCATTGCGGAGCACAGGCTCCGGTCGCGCAGGCTCAGCGGCCACGGCTCACGGGCCCAGCCGCTCCGCGGCTTGCGGGATCTTCCCGGACCGGGGCACGAACCCGTGTCCCCTGCATCGGCAGGCGGACTCTCAACCACTGCTCCACCAGGGAAGCCCTCCCTGGAGAATTCTTCAACTGGAGAATTTATGAAGGTAGTAAAAGGATTAGTTGAGAATGACCTTATGGTTTCCCAAATTTAGTATCTATAGTTTCTTAGATAATAAGAGCACATATTACATACTTGCTATATGCCAGGTACTTTGTGTGTTTATATGTGATATCTCATTTACTATTTATATCATAAGATAGAAACTATTAGTGCTATTTCTTCAAAAAAGTAAAGAAAGACTCAGTAACTTGCCTGAAGACACACGTTATTATTAGTCTGTAGTTTCTCCTAGTTAGGAACCCAGTGGTATCTTAACTATAAGTGTGCCCAAGGAAATGGTGTGCCCCTTCTTGACTAGTCTAGATTCTGTTCCTCTCCTTCATGTCCCATTGTCTTAGCCCTCACATCTCCCTCCCTGCCTTCTGTCTTCCTTCAATGCTCTTATAATTATTCCCCCAAAGGTCTTGTTTCGTGCACACAGCACAGTCTTTAGGCTGCTTTCTCCCAGGCTTTGTTTCCTGCGGTTCACTCTGTCCAGCACTGTGTGCCTGTGTTACTAGGTAATGGGACTGTGCCATGGGATAGCGCTTGGTCTCCTCTTTAACATGATGACTGTGTCTGTTCTCATCGACTCTGTGTTTTCCCTGTGTGACCAACATTCTCTTTTCACTCTGTCAGCTGGAGGGGACTTTTGAAATATTTTTGGCTGGGAAGAGTCAATTCCTCTCTAAAATTGAGCTGAAAACAGATTGCCTATTGCTAGCACGTAACATTTTCAAACACCCCCCCTAGACAGACAAGCTAGAGGCTTCACCGTTAATCATTTAAGCCCTCATATGTTAACTTTCAACAGTTCTGTTATATTGGCTAGGCTGGGATTATCTTATTTCTCTAGGAAGGAAACTGGGGCTCAGAGCATTAGTGACTTATCCTCAGATATGTAATTCAGCATTATGACAAAAGTTTATGTAGGGCCTGCTTTGTGAAAAGCACAGGGGAAATGCAATATGCCTATAACTTAGAGGAGAACACACAAGAGATACTAGCTAGCACATGTTGGTTGAGCACAGGAATGAGCACTTAACCAAGATGTTTAGGGAAGGAATAAGACAGATATAGGATAGGAGAAAGGGCTTTCTCCTATCCTAGGACACAGAAACATGAAATTTGCATTTAGGGCGAAGCAAATCCATACAGTATGTGAACAAATTGAGAATGGAAATATTAGATTGAACCATATGAAATTGTCAGTATTTGATTAGTACCTTTTTACCAACAAAGCTGGTCGTTCCATGTGGATCCACCCGATGTATCCAATGGACAAGCGTTTTGTGGAGTGCCTGTTTTGCAGGCACCATCTAAACACCAAGAATTAGAAATGAGACACAGTCCCCAGCCTCAGAATCCTCCCTGCCTGTGTGGAGATGAACATGGAAAGCCAGTGAGAGGTAGAGTAGCAACTAGAACCAAAGTCTTCTGAGTCTTGTACCTCCCCGGAATACATCAACTCAGGCATTCACTCTTAATTATTTGAAATACAGCTTCTAAATGTTGCACTCAGTGGCTCTCGAATAGAATCCTTAGTATTGGGTATAACCATGTTGGCTCTGTGGAATGAACTCGTTTCTTTTAAACGTTCCTTCCCCACTCCTACCCACGTACACATGGTAAAACAGGATGACAGTCATCATTTTCTAGAAGTGTTTCTGAAAAGCAGATGATGACGTGACTTTATGTGACTCTATAATAAAGTAATCTACTTTTACCTAGTCACTGTCTTACTCATCATATCCACCTTAATCCCTTTTTCAGTTAAGATGTTCAGATACAGAGTCTTCCTGGGAAGAAAGCCACATCCCATGTCCTATCTGTGAGTGCAGGATGAAGAAACACGTGTGCCTGGCCTTTACCACCACATCTCCCTGCACTTGCCTGGCCCACGGGGAAGCTCACTGACAGCAATGGTTAGTTCAAACACATAGTTTGAGGATCAGTAGGAACAAGGGTGAAATCTTTCCTTGAGTGCTTGATCTGAGAAGAAGCCAGGCCTGTTCAAGGACCAGAGAGAGGAAGGCCCTCATTTCTCCACTCTACCCCCACCTTCTGAGTTAGACCCTACTGTTGGAATGCTTTCTGTTTGTTTATTCCTGTGGCTATCAGAATGACCTTGTCGTTTTTGTGCATGGCTATTTGTCTATCTAGTACATTGGCAACAAATAAATGCTCAATAAATAGTTGAATGATTAAAAAAACCAGCAACGTAGTTTGTCCAGAGAGTTGCTTGAGTTTTCAGCAGCCTCCACCACTAAAAGGAGCTCCTGTGATAATTTTTTTTTTTTAAAAAACTGTGTGGCTTGTCCAGATATGACCATGGGAGCCAGATCTGGGGAGAGAAGTGTTCCCACCGTGAACCAGCCAGCCAGTGAGCAAGAAAGGCGTTATTCCTACACTAGAAGGGGAGGTGAGTACTCATGGGAATTCAAGGCCAGAAATTGCTTTCTGATGGATTCCTCTCCTGAGATTAACAAATAGTGGAATTTCTGAGCTTGGTGTCTCCTCAATGATTATTACATTACATTGTTTTCATGCTTGCCTTTTCTACTCACTATTTTCTAGTCATCTTTAAAACCCCTGCAAGCTCAGTACGAAGACAAAGGATGCCCTGGTGATTCGTGTGCACATCATGCAGAATGGGCATGTGCTTTTGCTCTGGGGTGTCTCTTCCCCACTCCCCATATCTAAATGGACGCCCAACCTAGCTACTGCTGCTGCTTCTCTTACCTATTGTTTCTACTTATTTTCTAGAGAAACAAATAAACAAGACACCTTTCAACTTTGGCATTCTTCTAACTCAGTGCTTCACAACTCCCACCCTGCTGTTTCAAGATCTTCCCTGATGCCTGTGTAGGTTTCATTTCTCTTCAAGTCTCCATGTCTCACACCACGACAGCCAACATAAGCTACCTCCGCCGGTTCATATTGTGTCTGGGCATCTGTGTATTCCTTCTTATTTCCTTCCCACCGTTCTGCAATAACTACCACTGTGTTATCACTCCTACCCACTCTCAGCCCCACTCTCCTTTCGGCACCAGCCACTATCATGACTTCAGTGCCGTTCTCACACCTTCCAGAATTTCATATTCATCAAACCACCTGTTCCTCCATATTCCTCCTTTGAGGAAAGAACATTCTGGTGTCCCTTTGATGTACTGGCCTATTGACGTGTCAAGGTAAATGGAAGAGTTGTTGCCTTTTGATTCATCTTAATTTCGAAGTAACAACCTCTGTATTAAGCATAAATGCTTCTCCACCCCACCCCGTCCCACCACCCCTCCCAGAAAACAATATGTGCAGATACACAAAGAACTCTTATTGTATTTGTGGTTCAGATTTTTGTCACTTTATATGTGGGTTTGCCATAAAGTTGTGGCAGAGACTGCTAACTATGCCCCAGTATCCAACCTCTGCTTCTTCCCTTTTGGAATGGAACTCTCACCCTTAATTTTAGTAGAGCACACAGTCTCAAATGTAGAAACTACATTTCCCAGCCCACCCTGCAGCAAGGTATAAATTTGTTCTAGCCAGTGGTACGTGGGCAAAAGTGATATGTGCAATTTCCAAGTCACATCTTTTTTAAAGGAAATTTCTTCCCCCTCCCACTTCCTGGAACGGCCCATTGATGAAAGCCACAAGAGAAACATGGGGAGGGTCAAACCCCAGCTGGGGTCCCTGAACTTGGCAAGCAGCACTGCCTTTCTGTCCTGGATTGCCCACCTACCTCAGGACTGTTATGTGAGAAATAAACTTTTATCACATTTAAGCCACTGTAACTTGAGATCTCTTTGTAATAGTGCCTTAGCTATTATCCCAACTAATACACTAATTCTTACTGGCCTTTCTGTCTAATGTCTTCCTCTGACTGGATTACTTCAGTTCAACCAGCATTTTGTGTGAGCCTTCTTTGTGGTGAGGCGGTGGTTTCCAAAGTATGGCTCCTAGACCAGCAGGGTCATCCTCGCCTGGGAACTTGTTGAATATGTGGACTTGTTAGATAGTCCACAGACTCCATTCCAGGTTTGCTGAATGAGAAACTCTGGGGGTGAGACTCAGCAATCGGTTATAACAAGCCCTCCAGGTGACCTGGATGCACACTGATGTTTGAGAACCACTGTACTGGGGGGATAAAAAAGGAGTAAAACCCGGCCTCAGTCAAGGAGTTTACATTGGAGTGAAAGGGGCGCAAGTAGACAGTCAGCCATAAAAACATAATTATTGTCTTGACTTTCTGCTGTTTCCTGTCTGCTCACCTTTTTCATCAGATTAACTCAAGATAATTTAACTCAGATGATTTTTTTATATATGTGATTATTTATAGACAGCCTAAACATTTAGGTCATTTGGGTCTATGCAAATCCTAAAAGGGAAAATAACTGAAGTTACACTTGTAGATAAGTGTAGATAAGTTACTCTGTAGAGTAAACAGAGAATTGGTCATCAATATTAGAAGCAATGAGAATCTCCTGAAGGCAAGAGAGACATAAGAAAAGGGAGTTATTTTACACCGTGGGTAGTAAAATCATACTACTTATTACCCTATAGAGGGTTATATGGCCTAGAAATAAAAACAGTTGAGTGTGGATTAAATTTATGAGTGAGAAAGTCATAAAATTACATGAAGCACAGGTTAGGAACGTTTAAATTGTTTCTGAAAGTCTCAGACGTCAGTGTCATAAAAGAAAACTACCGTGTTTGCTGTCACCACTCTTATCATCCTGTCATCCATGTCCAGAACTCTAGACTAGACCAGACGAGGCCATTGTGGTATCGGTGGTGGGCTGGAAAGGCGAGCACCTGAGAGTAAGGAATCCTGTACTTAGCGCGTTTTGTATAAAACCCGTACACACTTCAGATCTGATGGGTGATAAAGGTGGAAGAGATAAGGGAGACAATTGATGTAGTTCATAAAAGAATTTGTTATGATTTCAGATGAAAGCCAGTTTGACATTATTCTTATTAATGAGGGACAATCCGTGGGAATTCCCTGGCAGGCCAGTGGTTAGGACTCAGCGCTCTCACTGCCGAGGGCCTGGGTTCTATCTCTGGTCGGGGGCCTAAGATCCCACAAGACCAAGCCACGCAGCCAAAAACAAAAAGGGAGGGGGACAATCCAGATAAATCTGTAGATAATCCAAAAGCTAAATAAAGTATTATTACCACCATACACAGCAAACTGATCTTAGGTTTTTGGTGCAGGAGCTAAACACTCGGGATAATGCACTGATATTGAAGAAGTGTGAGCACGTCCCCACACTAGCCAGTCTTGAGACTCAGGAACTCTAGACTCTGTGATAATGAAGAGGTGGCAGTTAGCGTTGCCCAGCTTCCCCAAAGTTATTTGAGTCTTTAGAAGAAAGGGTTTAATCTCCCCACCCACTATTAGGAACACAACATCCTTTGCTGCTAGAAATTATGTTAGCCCTGACTGATACGTTTTCAAAATCTTGCAGTGTCTTTCAACGACCATCCAGTTTGGTAAAATACAGCCATTTTATTTCCTTCATTTCCTCCTTTTTCCCTTTAAGGATATTTCATGCATCTTCTTCCCCTAAATACTGTCAGTCAGGATTTCTATTTCAAATAATTTGGAGTCAAAAGCATTCAGCAGTGTGAAGGCAAGTGAGCTTTTTACTGCATTTTTATAGAGAGTGTATTGAACTGCATGGGGCAGGCTAGAGAGGGGCTCCTCTGTGAGGCTCCAGCATGCCCCACCGGTGCACCCCAGCAAGGACTCATGTTACAAGAATTACGTCACAGTAATCTGCTTATATTGGCTGACCAGACCCACCAGACCCCTGTAACCCACCAGACCAGGCAGGTTAACTCCTTCTTCATCCAGAAGAGAGAGTTTATGTGACTCTAGAAGTCTCTTTTTTCTTGTGAGTTTTCAGTCTTTTCCAAATTTACCATATGAAGAAGTGTTTGATAAACTATAACCATATTTCATCTTCACAAACCTGTATCAAGCATAAGAACTGTTATCCCCATTTTACAAATAAGTTTTCCCTGTGTACTTCGACACCCCCTAGTCTATTTACTGCACTTGAAGTTTGTGCCATAAATTACTATTATTTTTATCTTATATGTACTTGTTTGTAAGTGCCTTTCAGTGCATACCATTGCAAAAATATTTGGTTTATCTTTTATTATTGTTTTTGTCTTGTAAACTACTCATAGTTTGGAGCACAGTACTGGGCATAGAGTAGATGCTAAATAAATGCTTATTGATTGAAAAGAGAAGAGAGAGAGAGTTTAGGGGCTGCCAAGTTCAATGGCTCCACGAGACAGATAACTAAGTAAATTCATTAACTAATTTAACAAATATTTTTTCCTTACTTGCTATGTCCCACGCACTGCCCTAGACACTGAGGATACAGTGGTGAATAAAATTGACAAAAATCCCTACCCTCTCTGAATTGACATTGTAGCAGAGAGAGACAGACAATGAACCAACAAGGAAAGTAAATGGTAGGTCATAAGGTGATGAGTGCTATGTAGAAATATAAAGAAAGTGGGGGTGGAGTGTGTTATGGATTGAATTGTGTCTTTTCCCCCACCCCCTGAAATTCATAGGTTGAAGCCCTAGCCCCCAGCACCTAAGAATGTGATTTTATTGGGAGATAGGGCCTTTAAAGAGGTAATTAAGTTAAAATGAGGCTGTTAGAATGAGTCCTAATCCAATCTGACTGATGTCTTTATAGGAAGAAGAGATTAGGACATGTAAAAAAAAAAAAAATCAGGGATGCTCACACACAGAGAAAAGACCATGTGAGGACTGTGCAGGGGGAAGGTGTCCATCTGCAGGCCAAGGAGAGAGGCCTCAGAAGAAACCAAACCCACCAACACCTTGATCTTGGACTTCCAGCCTCCACACTATGAGAAAATTCATTTTTGTTGTTTAACAGTCTGTGGTATCTTGTTATGACAGCCCTAGGAAACTAATATGGAACACTTCTTTTAAATAGGGTTATAAAGGATGGTTGTGCTGGACTTAAATTTAGGCGGAAAACTGAATGAGGTGAGGAAGACAACCATGTAACATCTGGGGAAAATCAGTGCAGACAGAGGGAACATCAAACCCAAAAGCCTTGATTCAGGAGCCTGCTTGACGTGTTAAAGGATAGTAAGGAGACCTGTGTGGCTCCTTGATAGGGGATAGGGGTAGATGAGGTCCGGAACTGTAGCACGGTCAAGACCTCACAGGCCATTGTAAGGATCTTGGCTTTTACTTTAGGGCAATGGAATTGGGAAGCCATTGCAGGTTTAAGTTCTAAAAGTTTCATGTTGGCTACTATGTTAGGAAACAGACTATAGGGGTCAGAGATGGAAGTGGGGAGACCAGTTGGGAAGGTATTTGAATCATCCCTATAAGAGGGAAGGCTTAGAGTAGGGTAATAGTGATCGAAGTTGTAAGACATGGTCAAATTTGCGATATTTGTGAAAGTATAGCTAACAGGAGTTGCTGATAGATTGGTTGTGATATTTGAGAGAGAGAAAAAAGTCAAGGGTAACTTCAAGATTTTCGACCTAAGAAGTTAGAAGGATGGAGTCCCTGGTTACTGAGATGGGACAGACTGCAGGAGGAGCAAATTTGGAAGGTTCAGGAATTTTGTTTCAGACACGTGGAGATGTTTAGTGGGCAGTTAGATATTTAAAACTAGAGGTCAGGGAGAGGTCCAGGCAAGAGATATTAATTTGGGAGTCTTCAATATACAGGTAGCATTTAAAGCCAAGAGTGTTGATGAAATCTCTAAACAAGTAAGTGTGGACAGAGAAAAGGGGAGGTCAAAGGACTGACCCCGTTTCAAGGTAGAAGGAAATGAGAAAATAAGCAGCCATGGGACCGAGAAAGACCAATATGATAGAAGGAAAACTAGGAGAGAGTGTTGCCTTGGAAGACAAGTGAAAGAGATGTTTTCTGGAAAGGGACTAATCTGTGTCAAGTAAGGTAAGGACTGAAAAAACACCATTGGATTTAACAATTTGGGGGTCATTGGTGACCTTGATCAAAGCAGTTTGTGTGGATGGTGAGGTCAAAGTTGAATAGGTTTAAGAGGAAATGGCAAAAGAGAAATGAGAGATGGTGATCTTGACAGCCCTTGCAAGCAGTGATGCTGTAACAGGAAAAGGGAAATGGAACAGTATGATATTGATACGGACTCAGGAGAGCATTTTGTTACTTTTTAATTGTGGGGGGCAATAATTTCATGAGTGTATGTTGTTGAGAATGGTCCAGTGAAGAACAAAATTTGATGATACAGGAGTGAGTGAGAACAATTACTGAAGTCCTTGAGTGAGAAGGGATGGGATCCAGAGCACATGAGACCAGGTTGGAATTAGATGGGAGAACAGAGAAGAGAAGGAAGAATATCTGGATGCACATGAAGGTGGATTTTACATGTGGTAGAAAAGCAAGTAGAAAGTCTCTTCATTGCTTCAATTTTCTTAGTGTAAAAGGAATCAAGGTCTGCAACAGAAAATTAGGATGAAGAAGGACGTCTTGGAGGTTTGAGGAGAGAGAAGGGGGAGGTGTAAAATAGTCACATAGACAAAAGGAAAGGGAATGGACCAGAGAAACGTAATAGAATTGCCAGGCCATATGTAAGGGCTCTCTTGAGACTAGGGAACATGAATTCATGAGAGCAGCCAACATAGTTGATTGTTTTGCTCCAGCCTCATTCCACTGTGTGGGTATAGGTGGGGTGTAGGAAAACTTGGAATTAACCTAGAACTGGGCTTTGCTAGGTAATTGCAAAAATAGGGCAAAGTGGCAAAGGACCTAAGTATATATAACAATTAGCCATGGCACCCAAATTAGGCAAAGGTGAAAGTGAGAGCGTGAGGGATATGGAGACGGTGAAAAGAGGGCAAGATCAATTGATTGAAGGTCCCGGTGATGTCAAAGAATTGAGGGAGTGAACTGGAAAGACAGGAGATGTTGGTCTGAGCTTGAATTCAAGATTATGGGCAAGCAATTCTTGATACTGACAAAGTTTGAGGTATGGCCTGAGGAATGATTGTTGATATAGGGAGGAAAATATTATCTCTGCATAAGAGAAGGTCAAAACTGCAATATTGCAAAGATCATTTACTTCACTGTGCAACCACAAAGACTATGCCCAGAGTAGCATGGAAACAGTGAGTGTAAGCCAGGAATTAAATCTTTAAGAAATGAAGGAGAGTGGTCTTAGGAGGCTATAAGCTAATGACATGAGTTCCAAAACCAGGGGGTTGGGGAAGACAGAGAGATAATGATCTTGAAGTATCTATGAGAAGCAAAGGGGATACTTATTCCACCTCCAGCTGCCAATACTGCATATAGGCTGTATCACAAGATTTCCTGTAACTCCAGCACCTCCTAGGTAAGAGGCCTGGGCTGGATAGTGAGCATGAAGTTTTTCCTCAGTCTGCGCTTTGGAAGATTATACTGGGCACATTCAGAAACATGTGGTTGGCCACTGGACAGTTATTTCTTAACCTGTAGATGATCCATTATCATTTAAGCCATCAGCAAACTTCTGTAATTCTGCTGTTTGGCCCTACTAGTCTGATTCCTAGTCTAAATGCTGTGGTTTTGTTGTTTTGTTTTGCTTGTTTTTGTTTAGAGGGGTTGGTAAGGTGAAGGGCCTGACAGTCAATTAGTCCAATTCCTCTGAGCCCATCTTAGTCCAATTCCTCTGAGACCATTCAAAATAGGGATGCTGTCCTGGAACAAGCTCTCTCTCAAATAAAGGGACCCTTGAAATATCTGGAATATCCAGGCACCCCTGTAGGAATCTGCTAATTTCCTGCAGCTGCTTTGTTCTGGAGGTCTAGAGCCACTGGATGTAGTTGGGACCGGCCCACAGTTGCTTTATGCCACCACTTTGCTTGCTGTGTATGTCACAAGGACACCATCGAAGTGACACACTCTCTCTAGGCAAAGATGCTGCTTTGCACTTGACGCTCCTAGCTTTTGTACTCATCTTAGCCAGCAAGGAGGAAAATAGTATTGGAGTAAGTGATGATGCCATCTTTCATGTGGCTGGTAAGCTATCCCTAAAGACATTTCCAAGAGAGGCATTCCAAAAATGTTTTGAACAATCATTTGAATACAGGGTAGAATCCCAGGGTACTTCTTTGAAGGACAACTCCAATTTGAATAAATAAATTCTGGTACTTAAAAGAATATATCAGTCTCATTGCTTTCTAGTCAGCTTTCAATCCTTTAGAAAAATTTTAACTGATCCAAGGAAAGAGCCCTGCCTAGTGACAGTTGCTATTCACCATTATAAGATAACAGGCAGGACCTGTGGCTGAGACAGAAAATACTTCTGACTTGGTAGATTTAGGATCGAACTCAACACTGTTTGGCCTCCAATCTAGCCAACATTCAATTCAAATATTTGAGAATTTTGAACATGCTAAAGCAGAAACACAGTGAGGAATCAAAGGATGAACTATTCATGGTTAGGAAGGCCAGCATTTTAAATGCTTGTGTACTGTGCTTTATGTCTAAGTGCAGGGTGATAATGAGATGGCTCCTCAAGAAAGCAGAAGGTCTTTCTATTTGGAAAGCCACAAAGAATGATGGACAACTTGACCTTGAGTGCCTATGCTTGCCATGGAGAAATTTTAAATGAAAAACATAAAAAGAAGTGAAAAACAGAAAGCTCCTTGAAAGTATGTTTTATATCTTTTTTTTTTTTTTTTTACATAGTGTTACACATGCAGATAAACCTGTGTGATACCTTGGCTCCTATGGGAAAATCCAGTTGATTGGCATACCTTTTCCAAACACAAAACCTCCTGTAAGAATATATTAAGAATATATTAAGAATATATTAAGGGTGGCACTTTCCTTTGGCCAAATAGCATGAATTTATAGGAAATGGTATCATGGATGTGCTTGGAATAGGCCAAACTAACTAGGGCCCAAGTGGATGGAAACTTTGTGATGGTTTCATTAGTACTCACACAAACCTACTGAGCTTACAACAGAGAAACTAAAATAGCTATGGGTGGTGGGGGTGAGGTAGGAGGTAAAACGGAAGAGTCATTCTCAGGTCAACACATCCGCTTCTCTGTGCTTTCATAGCCTAATGTGGGAAGGTACCAGAGGAGAGGATATTGGTTCTCGAGAGGATCTGGGCAAGATAATATATGGCCCGATGGAAGAAGCAGTCTCAACCGAAATTTCCCTACCCCTGAGCCACTATTGTCCCTCTACCTGGCACTGCCCAAAGGGATGCCTGCACATTAAATTTCTCTAACATTTTTCATCATGAGTCTTCCCCCTCACCATACTTTAAGATGATTCATAATGTGCCCAGAAATATGAAAGACATTGTATATAAGGAAAGTGTTAGCACTGAGTTTCTGATCTTGTACGTTACAGTTTAGTCAGTGAGATAAAACTTAAATCCATTAAACATGGTCAGTCCCTCACAATCCAACAAAAATAGTTTTGCTTTATATGACACATTCACTCAAAAAATGTGTCATAGGGCTTCCCTGGTGGCGCAGTGGTTAGGAATCCGCCTGCCAATGCAGGGGACATGGGTTCGAAACCTGCTCCGGGAAGATCCCACATGCCACGGAGCAACTAAGCCTGTGCACCACAACTACTGAGCCCGCGTGCCACAACTACTGAAGCCTGCATGGCTAGAGCCTGTGCTCTGCAACAAGAGACGCCACCTCAATGAGAAGCCCGCACACCACAACGAAGAGTAGACGCCATTCGCCTCAACTAGAGAAAGCCCACGTGCAGCAATGAAGACCCAACACAGCCAAAAACAAACAAAAATAAATAAATAAACTTATTAAAACAAACAAAAGAAATGTGTCATAGAGGGGTTTTTAACTGAATGAAGTTAAATATCCAATCCCTTTTGTGCTCCTTTGCTTTATACTTCTTCATTTGTCCATTCATTCAACAAATATTCATTGACACTTGTTATGAGAAAGGCACTATGCTGGGCACAAGGAAAACCTTGGTAGACATAACATATTACGGATTTAATACCTATCAATAACACCCCTGAGAAAACATGATTCATTGTGATGCATTCTAAACAAATGATTTTTTTAACTTGGTTATTATCTTCACTTTCCCTTCCTGAGGTAACTTTTCTTTCTTTCTTTGTTTTTTTTTTAACATCTATATTGGAGTATAATTGCTTTACAATGGTGTGTTAGTTTCTGCTTTATAACAAAGTGAATCAGCTATACATATACATATATCCCCATATCTCCTCACTCTTGCGTCTCCCTCCCACCCTCCCTATCCCACCCCTCTAGGTGGTCACAAAGCACAGAGCTGATCTCCCTGTCCTATGTGGCTGCTTCCCACTAGCTATCTATTTTACATTTGGTAGTGTATATATGTCCATGCCACTCTCTCACTTCATCCCAGCTTCCCCTCCCCCCACCCTGACCCATGTCCTCAAGTCCATTCTCTATGTCTGCGTCTTTATTCCTGTCCTGCCTCTAGTTTCTTCAGAACCTTTTTTTTTTTTTAGCTTCCATATATATGTGTTAGCATACGGTATTTGTTTTTCTCTTTCTGACTTCACTCTGTATGACAAACTCTAGGTCCATCCACCTCACTACAAATAACTCAATTTCATTTTTTATGGCTGAGTAATATTCCATTGTATATCTGTGCTACATCTTCTTTATCCATTCATCTGTTGATGGACACTTAGGTTGCTTGCATGTCCTGGCTATTGTAAATAGAGCTGCAATGAACATTGTGGTACATGACTCTTTTTGAATTATGGTTTTCTCAGGGTATATGCCCAGTAGTGGGATTACTGGGTTGTATGGTAGTTCTATTTTTAGTTTTTTAAGGAACCTCCATACTGTTCTCCATAGTGGCTGTATCAATTTACATTCCCACCAACAGTGCAAGAGGGTTCCCTTTTCTCCACACCCTCTCCAGCATTTATTGTTTATAGATTTTTTGATGATGGCCATTCTGACTGGTGTGAGGTGATACCTCATTGTAGTTTTGATTTGCATTTTCTAATGATTAGTGATGTTGAGCATCCTTTCATGCGTTTGTTGGCGATCTGTATATCTTCCTTGGAGAAATGTCTGTTTAGGTCTTCTGCCCATTTTTGGATTGGGTTGTTTGTTTTTTTGTTATTGAGTTGCTTGTAAATTTTGGAGATTAATCCTTTGTCAATTGCTTCATTTTCAAATATTTTCTCCCATTCTGAGGGTTGTCTTTTCATCTTGTTTATGTTTTCCTTTGCTGTGCAAAAGCTTTGAAGTTTCATTAGGTCCCATTTGTTTATATTTGTTTTTATTCCATTTCTCTAGGAGGTGGGTCAAAAAGGATCTTGCTGTGTTTTATGTCAGAGTGTTCTGCCTATGTTTTCCTCTAAGAGTTTTATAGTGCCTGGCCTTACATTTAGGCCTTTAATCCATTTTGAGTTTATTTTTGTGTGTGGTGTTAGGGAGTGTTCTAATTTCATTACTTTACAGGTAGCTGTCCAGTTTTCCCAGCACCACTTATTGAAGAGGCTGTCTTTTCTCCATTGTATATTCTTTTTTTTTTTTTTGCAGTACGCGGGCCTCTCACTGTTGTGGCCTCTCCCACTGAGGAGCACAGGCTCTGGACGTGCAGGCTCAGCGGCCATGGCTCACGGGCCTAGCCGCTCCAGGGCATGTGGGATCTTCCCAGACTGGGGCACGAACCCATGTCCCCTGCATCGGAAGGCGGACTCTGAACCACTGCGCCACCAGGGAAGCCCCTCTCCATTGTATATTCTTGCCTCCTTTATCAAAAATAAGGTGACCGTATGTGTGTGGGTTTATCTCTGGGCTTTCTATCCTGTTCCATTGATCTATATTTCTGGTTTTGTGCCACTACCATACTGTCTTGATTACTGTAGCTTTGTAGTATAGTCTGAAGTCCAGGAGCCCAATTCCTCCAGCTCTGTTTTTCTTTCTCAAGATTGCTTTGGCTATTCGGGGTCTTTTGGCTTTCCATACAAATTGTGAAATTTTTTGTTCTAGTTCTGTGAAAAATGCCAGTGGTAGTTTGATAGGGATTGCATTGAATCTGTAGGTTGCTTTGGGTAGTATAGTCATTTTCACAACATTAATTCTTCCAATCCAAAAACATGGTATGTCTCTCCATCTGTTTGTATCATCTTTAATTTCTTTCATTAGTGTATTACAGTTTTCTGCATACAGTCTTTTGTCTCCTTAGGTAGGTTTATTCCTAGATATTTTTTTGTTGTTGCTGCAGTGGTAAATGGGAGTGTTTTCTTAACTTTTCTTTCAGATTTCTCATCATTAGTGTATAGGAATGCAAGAGATTTCTGTGCATTAATATTATATCCTGCTACTTTACCAAATTCATTGATTAGTTCTAGTAGTTTTCTGGTAGCATCTTTAGGATTCTCTATGTATAGTATCATGTCATCTGCAGTGACAGTTTTACTTCTTCTTTTCTGATTTGGATTACTTTTATTTCTTTTCTTCTCTGATTGCTGTGGCTAAAACTTCCAAAACTATGTTGAATAGTAGTGGTGAGAGTGGGCAACCCTGTTTTGTTCCTGATCTTAGAGGAAGTGGTTTCAGTTTTTCACCATTGAGAACGATGTTGGCTGTGGGTTTGTCATATATGGCCTTTATTATGTTGAGGTAAGTTCCCCCTATGCCTACTTTCTAGAGGGTTTTTATCATAAATGGGTGTTGAATTTTGTTGAAAGCTTTTTCTGCATCTATTGAGACAATCATATGGTTTTTCTCCTTCAGTTTCTTAATATGGTTTATCACATTGATTGATTTGCATATATTTTTTTAACATCTTTATTGGGGTATAATTGCTTTACAATGGTGTGTTAGTTTCTGCTTTATAACAAAGTGAATGAGTTATACATATACATATGTTCCCATATCTCTTCCCTCTTGCATCTCCCTCCCTCCCACCCTCCCTATCCCACCACCCCTCCAGGTGGTCACAAAGCACCGAGCTGATATCCCTGTGCTATGCGGCTGCTTCCCACTAGCTATCTACCTTACGTTTGGTAGTGTATATATGTCCATGCCTCTCTCTCATTTTGTCACAACTCACCCTTCCCCCTCCCCATATCCTCAAGTCCGTTCTCCAGTAGGTCTGTGTCTTTATTCCTGTCTTACCCCTAAGTTCTTCATGACATTTTTTTCCTTAAATTCCATATATATGTGTTAGCATACGGTATTTGTCTTTCTCTTTCTGACTTACTTCACTCTGTATGACAGACTCTAGGTCTATCCACCTCATTACAAATAGCTCAATTTTGTTTCTTTTTATGGCTGAGTAATATTCCATTGTATATATGTGCCACATCTTCTTTATCCATTCATCCGATGATGGGCACTTAGGTTGTTTTCATCTCTGGGCTATTGTAAATAGAGCTGCAATGAACATTTTGGTACATGAGTCTTTTCGAATTATGGTTTTCTCAGGGTATATCCCCAGTAGTGGGATTGCTGGGTCATATGGTAGTTCTATCTGTAGTTTTTTAAGGAACCTCCATACTGTTCTCCATAGTGGCTGTACCAATTCACATTCCCACCAGCAGTGCAGGAGTGTTCCCTTTTCTCCACACCCTCTCCAGCATTTATTGTTTCTAGATTTTTTGATGATGGCCATTCTGACTGGTGTGAGATGATATCTCATTGTACTTTTGATTTGCATTTCTCTAATGATTAATGATGTTGAGCATTCTTTCATGTGTTTGTTAGCAGTCTGTATATCTTCTTTGGAGAAATGTCTATTTAGGTCTTCTGCCCATTTTTGGATTGGGTAGTTTGTTTTTTTGTTATTGAGCTGCATGAACTGCTTGTAAATTTTGGAAATTAATCCTTTGTCAGTTGCTTCATTTGCAAATATTTTCTCCCATTCTGAGGGTTGTCTTTTGGTCTTGTTTATGGTTTCCTTTGCTGTGCAAAAGCTTTGAAGTTTCATTAGGTCCCATTTGTATATTTTTGTTTTTATTTCCATTTCTCTAGGAGGTGGGTCAAAAAGGATCTTGCTGTGATTTAGGTCATAGAGTGTTCTGCCTATGTTTTCCCCTAAGAGTTTGATAGTTTCTGGCCTTACATTTAGGTCTTTAATCCATTTTGAGCTTATTTTTGTGTATGGTGTTAGGGAGTGATCTAATCTCATACTTTTACATGTACCTGTCCAGTTTTCCCAGCACCACTTATTGAAGAGGCTGTCCTTTCTCCACTGTACATTCCTGCCTCCTTTATCAAAGATAAGGTGACCATATGTGCGTGGGTTTATCTCTGGGATTTCTATCCTGTTCCATTGATCTATCTTTCTGTTTTTGTGCCAGTACCATACTTCCTTGATTACTGTAGCTTTGTAGTATAGTCTGAAGTCAGGGAGCCTGATTCCTCCAGCTCCATTTTTCATTCTCAAGATTGCTTTGGCTATTTGGGGTCTTTTGTGTTTCCATACAAATTGTGAATTTTTTTGTTCTAGTTCTGTGAAAAATGCCAGTGGTAGTTTGATAGGGATTGCATTGAATCTGTAGGTTGCTTTGGGTAGTATAGTCATTTTCACAACATTAATTCTTCCAATCCAAAAACATGGTATGTCTCTCCATCTGTTTGTATCATCTTTAATTTCTTTCATTAGTGTATTACAGTTTTCTGCATACAGTCTTTTGTCTCCTTAGGTAGGTTTATTCCTAGATATTTTATTTTTTGTTGTTGCAATGGTAAATAGGAGTGTTTTCTTAACTTCTCTTTCAGATTTTTCATCATTAGTGTATAGGAATGCAAGAGATTTCTGTGCATTAATATTATATCCTGCTACTTTACCAAATTCATTGATTAGCTCTAGTAGTTTTCTGGTAGCATCTTTAGGATTCTCTATGTATAGTATCATGTCATCTGCAAACAGTGACAGCTTTACTTCTTCTTTTCTGATTTGGATTACTTTTATTTCTTTTCTTCTCTGATTGCTGTGGCTAAAACTTCCAAAACTATGTTGAATAGTAGTGGTGAGAGTGGGCAACCCTGTTTTGTTCCTGATCTTAGAGGAAGTGGTTTCAGTTTTTCACCATTGAGAACGATGTTGGCTGTGGGTTTGTCATATATGGCCTTTATTATGTTGAGGTAAGTTCCCCCTATGCCTACCTTCTGGAGGGTTTTTATCATAAATGGGTGTTGAATTTTGTTGAAAGCTTTTTTCTGCCTCTATTGAGACGATCATATGGTTTTTTCTCCTTCAGTTTCTTAATTTGGTTTATCACGTTGATTGATTTGCATATATTGAAGAATCCTTGCATTCCTGGGATAAACCCCACTTGATCATGGTGTATGATCCTTTTAATGCGCTGTTGGATTCTGTTTGCTAGTATTCTGTTGAGGATTTTCACATCTATGTTCATCAGTGATATTGGCCTGTAGTTCTCTTTCTTTGTGACATCTTTGTCTGGTTTTGGTATCAGGGTGATGGTGGCCTTGTAGAATGAGTTTGGGAGTGTTCCTCCCTCTGCTATACTTTGGAAGAGTTTGAGAAGTATAGATGTTAGCTCTTCTCTACACGTTTGTTAGAATTCTCCTGTGAAGCCATCTGGTCCTGGGCTTTTGTTTTTTGGAAGATTTTTAATCACAGTCTCAATTTCAGTGTTTGTGATTGGTCTGTTTATATTTTCTACTTCTTCCTGGTTCAGTCTTGGAAGGTTGTGCTTTTCTAAGAATTTGTCCATTTCTTCCAGGGTGTCCATTTTTTGGCATATAGTTGCTTGTAGTACTATGTCATGATCCTTTGTATTTCTGCCATGTCAGTTGTTACTGCTCCTTTTTCATTTCTAATTCTATTGATTTGAGTCTTCTCCCTGTATTTCTTGATCACTCTGGCTGATGGTTTATCAATTTTGTTTATCTTCTCAAAGAACCAGCTTTTGGTTGTATTGATCTTTGCTATTGTTTCCTTAATTTCTTTTTCACTTATTTCTGATCTGATCTTTATGATTTCTTTCCTTCTGCTAATTTTGGGGGGTTTTGTTCTTCTTTCTCTAATTGCTTTAGGTATAAGGTTAGGTTTATTTGAGATGTTTCTTGTTTATTGTGGTAGGATTGTATTGCTATAAACTTCCCTTTTAGAACTGCTTTTGCTGCATCCCATAGGTTTTGGGTCATTGTGTTTTCATTGTTATTTGTTTCTAGGTATTTTTAAATTTCCTCTTTGATTTCTTCAGTGATCTCTTGGTTATTTGGTAGTGTATTGTTTAGCCTCCATGTGTTCGTATTTTTTACAAATTTTTTTCCTGTAATTGATATCCAGTCTCATAGCATTGTGGTCAGAAAAGATACTTGATATTATTTCGATTTTCTTAAATTTACCAAGGCTTGATTTGTGACCCAAGATGTGATCTATCCTGGAGAATGTTCCATGTGCATTTGAGAAGAATGTTAAATCTGCTGTTTTTGCATGGAATGTCCTATAAATATCAATTAAGTCCATCTTGTTTAATGTGTCATTTAAAGCTTGTGTTTCCTTATTTATTTTCAGTTTGGATGATCTGTTCATTGGTGAAAGTGGGGTGTTAAAGTCCCTACTATGATTCTGTTACTGTCGATTTCCCCTTTTATGGCTGTTATCATGTGTCTTATGTACTGAGGTGCTCCTATGTTGGGTTCATAAATATTTACAATTGTTATATCTTCTTGGATTGATCCCTTGATCATTATGTAGTGTCCTTTGTCTCTTGTAATAGTCTTTATTTTAAAGTCTATTTTGTCTGATATGAGAATTGCTACTCCAGCTTTCTTTTGATTTCCATTTCCACCCCCTCACTTTCAGGCTGTATGTGTCCCTAGGTCTGAAATGGGTCTCTTGTAGACAGCATATATATGGGTCTTGTTTTTGTATCCATTCAGTCAGTCTATGTCTTTTCTTAATTGTTTTCTTAATTGTTTTGGGTTTGTTATTGTAGGTCTTTTCCTTCTCCTGTGTTTCCTGCCTAGAGAAGTTCCTTTAGCATTTGTTGTAAAGCTGGTTTGGTGGTGCTGAATTCTCTTAGCTTTTGCTTCTCTGTAAAGGTTTAGATTTCTCTGTCGAATCTGAATGAGATCCTTGCTCAGCAGAGTAACCTTGGTTGTAGGTCTTTCCCTCTCATCACTTTAAATATGTCCTGCCGCTCCCTTCTGGCTTGCAGAGTTTCCACTGAAAGATCCCCTTTTAACCTTATGGGGATTCCCTTGTATGGTATTTGTTGTTTTTCCCTTGCTGCTTTTAATATTTTTTCTTTGTATTTAATTTTTGATAGTTTGATTAATATGTGTCTTGGCATGTTTCTCCTTGGATTTATCCTGTATGGGACTCTCTGAGCTTCCTGGACTTGACTGACTATTTCCTTTCCCATATGAGGGAAGTTTTCAACTATAATCTCTTCAAATATTTTCTCAGTCCCTTTCTTTTTCTCTTTCTTCTGGGACCCCTATAATTTGAATATTGGTGCATTTAATATTGTCCCAGAGGTCTCTTAGACTGTCCTCAATTCTTTTTATTCTTTTTTCTTTATCCTGCTCTGTGGTAGTTATTTCCACTCTTTTATCTTCCAGGTCACTTATTCGTTCTTCTTCTGCCTCAGTTATTCTGCTATTGATTCCTTCTAGAGAATTTTTTATTTCATTTATTGTGCTGTTCATCATTGTATGTGTGCTCTTTAGTTCTTCTAGGTTCTTGTTAAATGTTTCTTGTATTTTCTCTGTTCTATTTCCAAGATTTTGGATCATCTTTACTATCATTACTCTGAACTCTTTTTCAGGTAAGACTGCCTATTTCCTCTTCATTTGTTTGGTCTGGTGGGTTTTTACCTTGTGCCTTCATCTGCTGTGTGTTTCTCTGTCTTCTCATTTTGCTTAACTTACTGTGTTTGGGGTCTCCTTTTCACAGACTGCAAGTTCGTAGTTCCCGTTGTTTTTGGTGTCTGCCCCCAGTGGGTGAGGTTGGTTCAGTGGGTTGTGTAGGCTTCCTGGTGAAGGGGACTGGTGCCTGTGTTCTGGTGGATGAGGCTGGATTTTGTCTTTCTGGTGGGCAGGACCATGTCCGGTGGTGTGTCTGTGACCTTATTATGATTTTAGGCAGCCTCTCTGCTAATGGGTGGTGTTGTGTTCCTGTCTTGCTAGTTGTTTGGCATGGGGTGTCCAGCACTGTAGCTTGCTGCTGCTTGAGTGGAGCTGGGTCTTAGCGTTGAGATGGAGATCTCTGGGAGAGCTTTCACCATTTGATATTACGTGGAGCTGGGAGGTCTCTGGTGGACCAAGTCCTGAACTTGGCTCTCCCACTGAGGTGACTTTTCAATCCTACTATAAAAGTACTGAAATTATTTTGGTTGAGTGAAGTACAAAAATAAACCAAGTTTGTGATGTAAAGGAATAAATGAAATCGGCATTTTCTTCTGCTCCTAGAAACATGAGGACTCTCCGCCTGCTCTGGGGGTTCCTGTTCTTTTGGAAGCCCTCAGCTGGTCTTTAGCAGCAATGATGACATAAAGGAAAATTACATTCTGATGCAGAATTCAGCCCCTTCATCTTTCCCCTGTCTCTACAGCATGAAGCTAGGGGCCCATAGAGGATCTAATATCAAAAGGAAGAGGGTAATACCACTACATGGAGAAAAAAAATAATTACCAAATTTCCTGAATAGTACACAGCTTTTAAAAAAAGAAGAAGCTGAGCCCTTTGATAGCTTGGCCCTTGGTCTGCCCGTGAATGCCTTAAGGATTATATCATCAGACTGACTCCAGCAGCCCGTGCTATTGTTTCAGAAGGAGGAAACAGCGAGGAAGGGGTGGGGGGAAGAATAAGGGGATGGCTGGGAGCAGGGCTGCACCTTGGGGAGGGGAGAGTTCGATTTTGAAAGTGCAGTTATCAGATGTTAATGGTAGTGAGGCTAGAAAGACAAATTGAACAATTTCTCAGCGTCTGTGGGAAAGAGGTTTCTCGGGGCCATTTCTCCTTTTCTTGGGGGATTAACGTAAACGTTTGGATTCAATAACTTTTCTACCACAAATGACATCAGCTCAGCAGAGAGATAAAGCGACCTAAAGTCGCCCAGAAATGCTGTTGCTGAAAACCATCACCTGGTGGCAGTCTTGTGACTTAAATTTCCTCTGTTTCACTCCAGTATGGATTTTACTAATTTTTCCCCTCGACGTGCTCAGATTCTTTATCCGAGGTTGAGGAGTGAGAAAAAAGGGCAATGGGGGAGACAGCTTAGGAACTGAGCATTCCACCCTCCTCAGACAGGAGATGATTCCACGAGAATGTGCAGAAGAGTCACAACAGTTTTCCTTTGGTTCCTTGAAATGGAAAGGCCTCAGAAGCTGAGGACGCGGCGGGGCGGGGGCGCAGACAGCGGGTCCTGGGATGCTAACGACCTCAGCGCGGACGGCGAGGGCGAAAGGCCCGATTCGGGGCGTTTCCCGAGACCCCCCGACCCCGGAGCCCGCACCTGCGCCCCCGCCCCTCCTCGCCGGGCTAGCCCCTCAGGTTCCGAGACCCCCGGCTCCAGCCCACAACTGCGCGGGGACTTGTTAGCAAAGGGAGGAGCGGGGCGCGGACCCTGCGAGGTGCTCGCGGACTCCAACCGTGGAAACACCGGCTCCGGCCCCCAGGCCTGCCCTGAAGTTGAGCTGCAGCCACATAAGTCGGAAGTTCCGGTTCACAAGCGAGTGCGTTCCTCGGTTCGCTCCGGGGGCGTTTCTCGGCCCGAACCTGGCCATCCGCAGCCGGCCCCCGGGACGCAGAGCCGGCCCAGGTCGCCCGCCTCCCGCCAGCGCCAGGCCGGGGGCTGCGGGCGGCGGGGCGAGATCCAGGCTCACCGGCCGCACCCTTCGCAGCAGGGGCACAAGACTGTCTGCAACCTTCGTGCTGTGCGCAACGCAAGGGGGTTAATGTCTTAGCATCAAGAGCCCCTAAGACCTTCCTGCGCCAGAGGGTAAAGTCCGTGAAAGGGAAGCGGAGCCACGGGCCAGCGCCTGGGCCTGGGGGGCTTGGCTCTCTGTGCAGCGTCTGGGGCGGCCCGAGAACCGGCTGAGCACGAGCGCAGTCGACCGTGGGGGCCGCGAGAGTGTGAAATACAAGCCCAGAGCACCGAGCCCGAAACAAAGCCAGACTCCCGCTCCACAAAACCGCGGCGGGGATTCGGGGTTTATGAGCGAGGACTTCCTCGAGGCTTTACCTCCTTCCCCCGCGGGCCCACCGTGCAGAAGAAGGGGTCACGTTTCCTGAGGGACAAAATGTCAGGCCGGGAACTCGGAGCAAATGGGCTCCGCGAGCGCTGGGGCCTCGGCTTTCACCGCGAGCCCGCTCCGAGGCCTCCTCCGGCCCAGGCCCCATGCCGGGCCTCGCGGCGCCAACTGACCGGTCGGGGCCTCCCCGCCGGCTCCACGGAATTCACCGCGTGGGCCCATTTCTCCGGAAGTTGTGCCCCGCGGGGCAGACCCTTGTTGGGAAAGAGGGAGAGGCAGTCTCTTTTCAAAATCGGGGTGGGGGGGTGGGGGCGGTGTGTGAAAGCTCCAAACGGCATTTTTTTTTTCCTTCTGAAGACGGAGAAGAGGGCAGTGCCGGGTTGAGGTAGATTAGGAGCTGCAGCCCTCCCCATCTCTAGCTCCTAGAAATAAGGCGGGGGTGCCTTTTTGCCCCCTCGCGGACTGCCGTACACGCCCTCGCTGCCCGCTCGCTTGGGGGCGGGGGGGAGGGGATCGGTGGGCGGCGAGGCTGGGTGGGGGGCGCTAGGAAACCTCCCGAGGGGTCACAGGGCGCCAGGGCGCCCGGATCCAAGTTCCTCGAGGTCCCTACGCGTGTGAAACCCGGTGTAGCGTCCGGTACAAGTAGCCCGCGGGACCGACAGGCTCAGTGGATTGCAGAGCAGGCTTCCTAGAGGGTCCTGGCCGCTCCCCCCTCCCCTTTTTTCTTTTTGTTTCCCCCCCACCCCCCAGCCACACCCGAGCTCCGCGCTGCGGCTTCCCTCCTGGAACAAAGGCAGGCGCAGCAGCCTGGCCTGCGTCTGAATATCGCAGATACGCCGGAGTCGAAGAAGCCTGCACTCGCCCCCGCGACGGGGAGAAAGCGCAGAGCCGCTAAGGGCACCGCCCGCTTCCTGCGCCGAGCGGCTGGGGCTGGACTCTTCCCGCCTGGCTCCGGCGCCGGTGGAAGTCCGGGCCCGCAGGCAGCCTCGCTGCCTCTCCCAAGCGGCCCGCACCACTGCCCCTGAACCCGGGCCGCGGGGGGGGGGGGGGGGAAGCTCGTGGCCAGGACTCCTTCTGGGTGGTAGCCGCCCGGCTCGGTCATTTAGAGATCCGACGTCGCAGGGGTGTGCGCGTGTCTCACCTGTACAGGTGCAGTGGAAGTGATTGTGCGCGTTTAATTCCGAGTCTGCATTTCCAAAATCTAGATGGCAAAGTAAGAGCGATGTTCAGAAAAGGAAAAGCCGTTTATTTCACTTGTTTAGGGTGAAAGTGAAAATGTTTTCAGCTTGATGGGGCTGGATGTTTTTCTCCGTTGTCTACTTCACTAGACACAGCTAAGGCGAATGGACATTTAGGGAGGTCGTGTGCAGTTTACACTGTCCTCTGAATCCGTAAAAGGAAAAGCTCGGTTCGCAGGACCCTCACCTCCCTACCTTCGCGTTGGGGGAATTGTACCCGCCTCGGCCGTTGGTGCGGCGTGTGCTTGAACGCAGCAGGATCTGGACGAGTTCCCGTGGCGGCGTATGGTTCCCACCCCCGCCTTTGACCCCAGTCCCTCCAGCAGCATTATTTTCTACTGCGGCTTGTGGCCAGCTTTTCTATTTTGGGGTCATCTTACCTTCCTCTCCACCCCTTTGTCACACTCTTCCCCAGCTGGACCCCCACCCCCCAAAAAAGGCATTTGGAGACAGAATCCGTACCCTGGTATCTCTCCGCTTGGCTTGGATCATAGAATTCAAAGTCACAGCCTGGAATATGCTTGTACAAGCAGAAACCTGCGCCAAGGCTGCTAAGCCTCATTCACCAGCTCCGTTAGATATCAGAGGGTCTGAGCATTGATACCAAGGAGTGTAGATCTGATTTTCACCGACTATGCCATGAAGTCACGAGCCACTGGCCCATTTATTGCTGCCCTTTCAGGATAGTGTTTGCTGGGCTGGTCACGCACCGATAAAGCAGATAAGGTGATAAGAATTTATGGAAAAGATGGTTAAAAAGCTAAGTGATATTTTGAACCTACTTGTAGAGTTTCTGAATTTGGGAAGCAGGGAAACTGAAGGCACTCTTCTCCCATTTTGCTTTTTTTGTAGGTATGATTATACGCTGTGTAAAGGAACTTGTATAGTAATGTGTGTATTTGTGTATACATGTGTTTGGGTGTGTGAGCGTGCTATTGAAGTGTGCACCTGTGGAAATTACCCTAAATCAGTCTCTCCTTTTCAATGGCATATGCATCGAAAAGAATTTCTTTGGTTGCAGGGTTTGTGATTCCCAAGCCCCTTAGACCGCTCCTCGCTCGCTCCTAGAAGGAGAACAGGCTTTAGGAATGGAAAGCATTATTTAAAAGGTGTTTAGCGTACTCTGCTTCTCAGCATTTCCCCCCAAGGTAGTAGGACTGGAAGTTGGAGCTCCCCCGCTTCCACAACTGCACAGGAGGAAAAGTGTGAACTCCGAGGGCGCCAGCAGACTGGTTACCACCTCTGGCATTGACCCAAAGTGTGTGTGTCCTGAAGTCTGAGCCCCATCACTCTGATTGTTGAGCTGAAACCTTCCATGAAGCCAGCTCAGAGTTTGCTGGATGAATTTGTACTCAGACACACACTCATTTTTACAAAGGAGAGCATAGTAAAATGCCCTGCACACTGTAGACATTCAATGATATTTTTGCTGAGTGAATGAATGAACTCGTGACTAATTATTATTTTCAAGTTAAGGTTTGTTTTTTTTTAAACTAAATGAGCTTGTATATGTGTATGTAATACATATGTGACAAAGAATTGTGTCACATATCCCAGGATGTAGGATAACGTTTTTTGGTATCTGCCTCTTTTCCCGTCCAGTTCTCCTGAGCAGTCCCCTTCCCTGTGTCCCTGCCTGAGGCGCAGGTCTCTGCAACCAGTTGGTAAACTTATCCGACCCCCACCAAAGCCTGTCAGTCAACCAGTAAAAGCAAATGCATTACTTTGGTCACATCCTTACTTCCCTTACAGGTCACACTCATGTTTCTATAAAGGTTCTTTGACTGATTTCACCCCCGCACACACCCACATTCCTTTATACCCTCTCTAGGTGGTATACTGCTTGGGTTTCACAGGCCTGCAGACAGACCGGTCGTCCCTGTTAACCCACCCAGGCTCAGTCAGCATTTTCACAGACTGGCTGAAGTTCTCAGGAAAGCTTGGGGTCTTCATTTGGGAGAGGATTGTCAGTTCCAGGAAGGGTAGAAGAAAGCCACTGTTCCCAATCTGGCTGAGGCTAGTCTAATGTTCTGGGTTTGTTTTACAAAAACATGTATTTAATCACCATGGTGTGTGACTTCAGATATTACAAACCTGGTACCTCGGAGAAGAGAGTCCAGTGGGTCACACTCTTGCCCTGTGGCAGCCTGCTACCACCTAGAGGGTGCGGATACCCTCTTCTTCCCACTGCCCCCAGACCCTTTCAGAGGGATAGCAGACTGGAAGGAGCGGCCAACCCGTGCCCTAGTCACCACGGGGGAGGCAAGGAGCTAATTTCTGACCCCTCTGAACAGAAATAGTCTGCCCCAGCCTGAAAGGCCCAGGAAAACAAGAACAGAGACTCTTCCCATTCCCTTTCCCCTTCCTCATCTCCCACCTCTCTCCTCACACGGCCCCTAGCATTGGGGAGTCCAGGAGGTCCTTGAAGGGAGCTGTCTCTAAAGGCTCTGCCCCCAGGGCAGCTGCCTGCTTCTTCAGGAAGGAGTGGGGGACAGGGGTAGGAAAGGAGTATTTTTAAAGCTTCTCTAAAGCCAAACTGCCAGAGAAACTGTGGCAGCTCTTTGGGACAACCTGGTATGTTTCAGACCCACTCCCAGCCCCTCAGGAGCGACAGTATCCCTTCTTTAAATGAGATGACAGCAATCTGGACTCGGAGTGGAGGAAGAGGGGGCGCTATAGAAGTGGAGAGGAGTCTAACTTGTTTCTATCCTGAATGTCAGACTGAGGTTGCATCTGGAGCAGCTCTGTGGTGAGTAGGTTCCGGAAACAGCCCTGACCTAGAGCACAGTTCTCCCAGTGAGGCCTTGGATATGGGGCAGGACACTGGTGATCTCCCCTTTGCTCACGTGTCTGCCCCACCCACATCAGAGACTAAGGCCCAAGGGGAGTTTGCTCTTTGCTGGCACTTTACAGTTTATAAAGAATGAGAGTGGTGACAACCCAAAGGCTAGTCAGGGACCTCCGCAGCCTGCTGCCTGCCACCTTCTTGAAGTTCTCCAGGGGCTGCTTTCTGAACCGCTTTTAAAAATCGAAACCAAACCCCAACTCAACAGTGTTGAATCAGCTGCTCACTCTACCTGACCTGCCCCCATGTGATCTACAGCCGTGATCGCTAACGGTCACCTAGGGACAAATTAAGGAATTGAAAATGCTGAGCTTGAGAAGCCAAATTCCTTACACTATCTGGGGTCGTTAATCACCCAGCAGAAACCAGCCCGGCAAGCAGGAAAAGTAGCTAGAGGGACAGAAAGAAAGTGTGGGTCTGTGCGCTGGTGTTCAGCGGGCTCAGGCGGCGGGATTCAAACGTAGACGTGCACGCGTGTCGGATGTACTGGGAATGGGCGCCACAGCTGACGCGTCTCGGGGAAACCGTAACGCTCTTTTAGCTGCCCCAATCATCCTAATTTTACAAATGGGAAATGTGGACTTGGTAATCTAGAGACTTGTGCAAGATTAGCTCACGGCTCATCGGCCCAATGAGCCAGGTCTGCGCCCGCACGCGGCTGTTTCCTGAGAGAAGGCTGACGATGTTTTCCCCGGTGTGGTGAGAAGAATCGAAGATTTGCGTTCGGAGAGTCCCTCTTAGGAATCCACCTCCAAAGGTGGGGTGGGGTTAAGGGTAGTGCACTGCGGGAAGGCGTGTGCCAGGAAAAGTGGGACTAGAGATTTGAAGAGATAGGAAAGCATGTGTTCTGAAGGTGGAGAGTGAAACTTCTCTGCAGGAAAGGAAGGGGAAGCTTCACCACCCGCCACCCTCCGGGGTGGGAGTGATTACAAATTCAATATCTGGAAAGCCTGGCGCTCGAAATCGGCTATTGGGCACCGTGTCTTGCAAGCAACAAGTGCCCTGGCTCTCCCAGAAGCCTGTCGCCGCCTGACTCTGGCCCCTTGCCCACCCGGAGCCCAGGAGGCCAGGCCTGGATGCCCCGAACTCCCCGGGCCTCGACGCCAGGTGTTCAGCTCCCCGACTGCAGCGTGGGGAAGCACTGAGGTGCTGCGGGCTTCCCTCCTCGCGGGGCCCGAGGTGGTGGAGGGCTTGTGTCACACAGCCCAGCAGGCAGGCTCCGGGCGCTGGGCTCCTCCAGGGCCAGCCCAGGCCCGCTCCCCTCCTTAACCTCTCAGTTATCCACTCTCCTGAGTGGCCCCACAATTATAGGGACAATGTGTTTAGTAAAGCTCTTTAGACAGTGGAAAGTTCCGAGGTTTCCTGGGCGTTGTGTTCCGGAGGCGGGGCCGGGACCCGCTGACGGCGGTTTCCCCAGCCCTGTCCCCCCCCTTCTCTGCCCCCCTTAGCCACGGGGCAGCAGAAAGAGGCGGCCAGCCTACTCCTGCCCTTCGGCCGGACGAGCCACGGCTGCCGCGCCGCCACCTCTGCACCTGCCTGGCTGAGGTGAGATGCCCGGCGCGAGGTCAGGGCGGTGCGCACAAGCCCGCGCAGAGCTGCTCAAGCCGCTGGGGCGATGACCTCGAGTGACGGGCGGGAGAAGGGAGTGCGAGGCGGGTGGAATCACCCCCAAGGGAGCGGGAAGAACAAGAATTTTTATGTGACCTGGTAACGGGTCCTAACTTTGCCACTCAGGAGCCTAGAAAAAGTCAACGAAGTTTTAGGGACCTTGGTTTTCTCAGAGAGAAATGAGAATAACACTGTGTTGCCCACCCACCCGGGGGGGGATGACAGTTCTCTTTTCTGAGATGCGGTCCCTCGGGCGACTGGGGAGACACGGAACCCAGAGCTGGAGAGAGCAGGCGCGCTCTCGACTGTTTTAACCCTTCCTGCCGTGGCACGAAAATCTGAAATTTGAAACATCAGAAATGGCCGTGCAGGAACAATTGAAGTCAAGTGCAATCGAGGTGATATTGCACTCTTGGTCTTTCCAGCAAAGGAAAGACTTTGGCGGTTTGGGAGAAGCCGAGTCTTCCGGCCTGCCCCCAGGGCCCGCCCCAAAGGGCGCAGGGAGCCCACTGGGTACGTGGTTGTGCCCCTACGCTTCTTGCTTGGGAACTAGGTCCCGCAGACGCGCGAGAAAAAAACCCTCTGCCGCTTGGCTGCACAATAACCGTGCAGCAAAAGCTGAGAGACGGTCTGCCCCTCCCCGAGACTCAGCCCAACCTGGATTCAGCTTCTTCGGCCGCCCAAACTCCCAAGCCCGGAGAACCCGCGGTGCACCCCGCGCGCCTTGCGGCGCGGGCACCCGGGCCACACTTCCGA
Source organism: Pseudorca crassidens (assembly GCF_039906515.1). Classification (NCBI taxonomy): domain Eukaryota; kingdom Metazoa; phylum Chordata; class Mammalia; order Artiodactyla; family Delphinidae; genus Pseudorca; species Pseudorca crassidens. Next base: position 104,669,099 of record NC_090297.1, on the reverse strand, counting down.
GCTGCCCGCGAAGCGGGCGCCAGCCCCACGCTTCGCTTAAGGAAAGCGCTTGAGGGCCCGAGGGAGCTCCAGTCGAATCTACCAGGCCTGTGTAGTCTCTCAGGTGGCCTGTCACAAAGAAACAAATCCACAGTCAAGATCCTCGCTCCTCTCTGCCCGGAGAGCCTGGGATTGACCCGGGTACCCCGAATAATCCGAATCCTATCCTGGTTCACTCCAGTCCTTCCGGCAGAGCAGAAGCGACCTGCAGCCGGAGCGCAGAGGAGGCTGACGAGGAGCCTCCGGTAGCTACCTGGGGAGGGACAAGGCGATTTGGTGGTGTCTCCGCGGTTTACTCGGATATTTGATGACCCGACGCCCTGTCGGTGATTAGCTACCCTCGCCCTCCCGCTCATCACACCCCCACGTGCTGTTCGGAGTCAGTGTCTTGGCAGGAGCCTCAGGGCTCTGATTCTAGCGCGGGTGTGGAGCTGGTCAAGGAGAGGTTTCTCCAAGCGCCCAGGACCAGCTTACCCGATACCCCGCTGGGCACCCCTCAAGTTGAAGGGGCAGAGAATCTCAAGTACACTGGTCGAAATTCGCTGTTGAGAACACTTTGAAGTTGGGTATCTGTGACTGCGCCACTCTCCCTCCCCCAGCTCCCCGCTCGGCCAGATGCACCAGAAAGCGGTGCTTTGATCTTGCAAAGCAGCAATTTATATTTCTTTATTTTTTTTCCTGTAAAAAGATGATTGGACCCGGGAGAAAATAATGTAATTCCGCGGGCGCAGGGCTGAGGAGAGTCTTTCTGGGCCGGGCCAGGGCTGGGCCCGAGGCGCCAGGCACACATCTGTTCGCTCGGCTTTGCAGCGCATTCCTCTCCGCCAGAGTTTCTTCTTCCCCTCCTCGGCGAACCGGTCCCTGTGACTCACCCCAGGCGGGCAGCTGGGCTTTATTTGTCTTCGACCTAGAGAAGCTGAGAGAGAAGCTGCGAGTGTGTGTGTGTGTGGGGGGCGGTGCGGGGCGGGGAGGTGCTGTCGGAAAAGCTAAGACGGAGGGTCCACTTAGGTGACTTGAATTGGGAGGGAGGGAAGGAGGAGCTCAGAGGAAAAAGTACCTCCTGCCTTCCAGGGGAGAACTCGGTGCCCGCTGCCCTCCACCCTCTTCCCTGCCAGGAAAGGAGGGAGTGGGGGCAGCTGCAGACTCAGTGGGTGGAGGGCCAATACCAATCCGTTCCCATAGGTCTTTCCCGCCGTGGGGATTTACTGAAATAAAACAACGCAACCTTTCCCGGCATTTTGCCTAATAACTTCAAACTGGATTAAGATTCGGGAGAATATTCAACTACTGAAAGCGCCAATCAAACGCCGCGGCGGGCTTCCCACCGAGTCCCCCCATCCTCACACGCATCTGGAGAGCCCTGCCTCCTCTGACTGGGCAGACCTGGCCAAATTCCCAAAGCTCTAGTGTCTGTTTGGTGTCTCTGATTGCATGCGGTCTTCAGCCCTGTCTCCCCATCACTGCGCTCTCTGTACTCTACCTGAAATCTCTTCTCTTCCCTCTCTCTTGTCCCAGGAGACTCTCCATCCGGTACTTGAGGAAGAGGGCTGTGTGTGTTTTTTGGTGTGTGTGTGTGGGGGGTCACCCTGCCCTTCAATCTGCAAGCTGGTCCTGCTAGGCCACCAGGTTCTCTGCAGGAGTCTGGTTTAAGAACCCTTACCTGAGGGCTTCAAAACCTAGGCCATCAGGGCTCTGCAGTGCACGGTGTGCTTGCTGGAAAGACTGATTTTCCAGGCCCCTTCCCTAATGCTCTGCCCTAACTCACCCCAAATCCTACCTTGTGAAGATGGGTCAGGGTGCAGGACCCTGATTTTATGGCCAGACCACTATTGGGGCTAGGTTTTCAGAAGCTGAAGCAGTCCTAGCCTCTTTCTTCCCACTTTTTCTTTCCCCTTTTCTTTCCTTTCGTTATTTTCCCTTTCCTTTCTCTTTTTCTTCTTTAAGTTTTATCTTTTCCTTCTATCCTTCCTTTCCCTCTCATGTTTCTCTGGCTTTTACTTTATCCAGCCTCTCTGTCTTAAAATCCCCAGTCCATGTTTTTCAGGCTCTAAGGAGGCCAATGGCCAGCCTGCCCACCCGGACTGTTACACCCAGATAGAGCCTTCAGGGGGGTGGCGTGAGAAACTGGGAGCACGACAGAAGCCAACCGTCTGGAGGACGCAGGAGAGGGGCCTGCCGGGCCCTCCTTGTACACACCTTTCCTCTCACTTGTTTGACCAGCACTCCCACTCACCCACCTTTCTCCCCACAGTCTTCCCCACAAGATACATGGGAGATCAGCTTCCAGTTATCATGTAATAGTTCAGGGAAAATAGATGGAAAGACGGCTAGGAGTTTTCCCAGGCAGGTAGGAGAGTGGCCAGGCCAGCTTGTTGGGTGGAAAAATGCTTCTGTGGCATCGAGGGAAATTCCCTGGTGGGTGGGACATGGGTAAAGATTACTGGTGAGGGCAGGAGGGAGGTTAAAGAACAGGGAGAGCTCAAGCCTTGCGTTGTACGCACACCAAGGAAACCGGCACAGCGCTCCATTGCCTGCACAGGAGTTTTAAAGCAGTGTTTGCTCAGAGCAAGTTCGCCAGCGAGACTGGATTTGCCATCAGGGGGAGAGAAAAAAAATAGCCTAAGAAGAGAGGCCGCCAACATTCCACCGAGAAATTGAAATCGGGAAAAGGGGAGAAGGAGGAGGGAAGGTCTTCTTGCGTTTCACCCACTTCCCTCTCTCTGGGTCCCGCAGGAAATGGCTGGCTGGGCCTTCCTAGGGACTGTCTTCCCCTGCAGCTCCCTTAGCACCTGCAGCCCCAGTTCCCCAGGCCAGCCTTATGCTGGGAGTGGGAGGGAGGACCTAGGCCTGCAGCCTGGACGAGGGGAGGTGGCTGAAGCCACAGGCGCTGAAAAATATGACCCAACTCAGTTTGAGCCGCCTGGGAGCTCAAAGGTCACAAGGGACTTCCGGGGCACCACTTCTGATGTGAGGACTCTGATGGGGAGTTGGTGTCTCCTTCCCAGCACAGGTGGCCCTCCTTGGGCACCGAAGACCTCTGCTGTACTCCCCTCTCCCGCCAAATTAAGCCAAAAGCTTTCTCTCCCAAACTGAGGTTTTTCTTGGGAACTCCGGAGTTGTGGCCCCAAGAGCCTAGGAGTTTTCCCTCTCTAGCCCCGCTTCCCTGACAAATCTGATTTCTGAGTCCTCAGTTATTCTGAGGAATAAATGACTGATACCACTCAGTGCTCAAGCCACAGGACCTGTTCCTTACCTGCATTTCATCTGGATCTGAGCCTTAGAAATAACGACTACCATATACGGAGGACCTCGATCCCCTCGGAGTTGAGCCCTGTGGATGTGTGTATGGCAGACGGCAGGACGGAGGGAAATTCAGTTTGGAGACATTTGACAGGCCACCGTGGGGAGCAGGATTTCTCTAGTGACCATGGAGTCCTGGAGATGGTTTCCACGCTGGATTAACACACCCTGTGCTCAAGAAGCTCCCAGTCTGAGGGCAGAGCCCGTCTGCATGGCACTGGCTACCGTCCACGATGGATGGCGTGGACCAGGTTCCACTGGAGAAAGACAGACGCTTGGAACTGAGTTGGGGGCTCCAAGGTTGCCTCCTAATCGCTCAGTTACCAGCCCAGAAGTGGGTGGAGGATCGGCAGTCTAGAGACTACTCGGGCGGGCGGGCAGGCGGGCGGGAGGAGTGGGGCAGCGCATGCAGGAAGCCATTAAGGAGTAGGTGGTTGGGGACTTGAACCAAAAATGGGTTGGAGCCAGGGAAACCAACACTTTAGTAAAGCAGCCCAGACTGATTTGGGAGGCGCCGGGAGAGCTGGCCCAGGGCTGGCAAGCCTGCCCCGGCAAAGGCCGGCTGAGGCTGGTACCGTGGAGCCACCGGAGCCTAACCTGACCTTAGTTGACTGAGCCCTGCTGGGGGTGACAGCTTTCCGGTTCTGCTCAGCACAAGGGGCCCTCCTGCCCTTTTATCTGCTTGCTGGAAAGGATGCTGTTCTCTAGCCAGAAAAGCCTCCTAATTGTATTTTAAATGAGAGTATATACTTTTTTTTTGACTAGTAGAAGACAATTCCATCAAAGTCCCTTTCTTGAACCCACCCCCACCTCCGAGTCGCAGGAAGAGGGAACCTAGGTGCACAAGGTGTATTTATGTGTGTTTGCACCTATAAAGGCTTGGGGGTATAGAGATTAAGAATTCTAGCTCTAGAGTTAGATTACCTGCACTAAAAGCTGTGAAACCCCTGCCAAGTTATATAACCCCTCCATACCTCAGTTTTCTGATCTGTAAAATGGGACTGATAACACTATTCTTGGTTCATAGAGCTTGAAATGGGTAGAATGAGTTAGTGCATGTAAAACACTTAGCACAGGGCCTGGCACAGAGTGAAAGGGTCAATAAATATTAGCTCTTCATCAGCGGTGCAGACCAGAAAGAGAGGAGGTACAGAATGAGACATGGTGGCAAGAGAGGAAGGCTGCAGCACCTCTCATTTTTTCTCTCTGTTTTTCCTGAGAGCAGGGGTCTATGGATGGTATTGCCTTCTGCTGTTTTATTGAGCTGGGCCAAAAGTTCTCTTTTCCAGTGAAGGCAGCCAAGGAGAGCAGTACTGGGAGCAGGTGTCAGTGGTGCAGTTCCAGCCCACCCTGGTGCCTCTGGCCTTTGCCCCTTAAAAACCTCAAACCTCCTGCGCCCCTGGTGCTGCAGACACCATTGAGAATTAGGAGAATGTGGATTCATGGGTTGTTCTGTCCTGAGAATGCTTTCATTTACCTGAATTTGTTGACTGTCCTGTGAGGTCCTTGGAAGGCATGTGAGGTTAAGTGAATATTTTTCCTAAGTAGGGATAGACAACTTTCCTCACCCCTGGCTCTCTGGAGTAGGCGGCTGTGGGCCAGAAAGCAATGCCTCCTGCAGTTGTTTGAATGCAGCCAGCAGTGGGACTGCCCCCGTCCCCCCACCTCTTCCCCAGCGGCAGGCCCTGGAACTCTGGCCACGTCTGGCTCTCTACAGACACCCAACGTGTGTCTTTGTTCCAAAAGACCTTTTGAGTTATTTTAAAAAGCACATAGTTTGTTTAGTTATAAAACAATATACACAATTGGTTTTATAATATATGTATATATTATATGGTTTTATATTATATGGTGTATTATATATAATATGATGCATATAATATATACCCTATGTATAATATGGCATATACTATATGCATATCAAATGGGTTTTTTTAAATATATAAAAAACAATTTTGAAGGCTCATTTGTCCAAACAATAGGGTTTTCCTCATTGGTAATCTCCGTACCCACTTTGGGGTCACCAGGGACTCAATGCATATAACCTAGGAGTTCCAGATTCTCTTCTAGTGGTTTGGTTTTGTCCAAGAAGGGTCAGTGAGGTGGCCTATGACTTATGGACCAAAACTAAGGAAAAGCCTCTCATGATCTAGCTAATGCCTTTCCCCAGCTCCTCCTCCTGCACTCTGAGGACAGAGGCAAGCACCCCTCTGGCCACCCCAGCTACCCCGACCTCCATACACCTGAGAATCTAATTCCCCAGCCCCTCCTTGTAGCTTCGCAGTCAGATCACTGTTTTCCACTCTTCCTTGTATGATGGACAATTCGTTCTCCCCTTGTGGAGAGGGAGAAATTGATCTGTAAGGAGGCTGAAAAATCTACTTTTCCTCCTTTATGGGTAATGGCTCAGGGTCCCGCAGCCGGCTCACATAGCTCTATCGAGGACGTTTTGCTCCTGGGTGGCCGATTTTTATTAGTAAAACGTGAAATCCAAACAATTCTGGCAAAAAAGCCATCCCATCAAGCCCCTAATGCCTCAGATCGTTTGCTTTTAGCTGCTGGTCCTCATGGGCGGCCCCATTTCAGTGTTCCAGGCGCCCCTCTCCCCTGCCTCGCTATTGACAACCTCAGCTCCCCCACCCCACCCCACCCAGGAATCCCAGGGAACCTCTCTAGATTCCAGGGTCCCTGCCGGCAGTGATAGACTGTCGGGCCTGGCACTTCTCGCCTCGTCGCCCCCACAAGCTTTAGCTCATCCTTCCTCTCAGTGGAAAGACCAAAGAGAACTCTTAACCTTGCTTAGCCAAGCACCAGCAAACTCAGCAGGAAGGGGGAGATGCAGTCACAGTCAGGGGGCAGACCTGGGAGTCGGCAGGTCGGAAAGAACCCTGAAAAATGCTCTCTCTGCCTAGGAAGCGTCTGGCTCCCCGGGTTTGGGGAGGCTGGCTGGAGGCCGGCTGGCTGAAAGGTGTAAGGGAGTGCGCACAATTAAAACCAAACGAGACTAAACCCTATTGCTGCTTGGTCCCACTGCTTCTTGCTGCCGTCTCTCAGTCCCTGCTGGGGCTCCTGGGCTTTGGAGAGTGCCCTGGTCTCACCCAGGCGTTCCGTGGCTCTCTCAGGGGTTGACACTGGGTACTCCTCATTTTTCCAACTTCTTTCCTTGCCTGAGAGACCTTGACCACGAAGGTATCTCTGGGCAGATGTAAAAGAGGGGGTCGGGGAACAGCCACCTGAATTAAACTTCAGGAGGCAAGGGAGAGCCCCGGGGAGCTGTGGAGTGGGGAACTGCTGTGGAAAGAACTGCCCAAGGGCCAAAGGCTTGTAGATTTTTGCAGCCTTTGGGGTCAGTTGAGTGTGTGGGTAAGATGTTTCCCCGTTTGCCTGTGTGTGACCTGCGTACCCAAGCACGTGTTGTTCCTACATGCATGTTTGATCCTAGAAAGGCATGTGGCTACACACGTGTAGCTGTACACTGTGTGTACGGGCATGTGTGTGCTGCCAGACAGCTGTAACCACGGCTTTGTGTTGTCACGCAACGTAATGCACGAACCTTGTATTTACTAGATTCCTATAAAAGTATGAAGCAGTTACTGATGTGCCCGCGTTTATTTCGGGGTGCAAGAAATTTCGCTGGCGGCCTCAAAATCCTCTTTGGTTTGGGTTACCTAGGGTGGCCAAACAACCCTGAGCTCCTGAGGGTGCGGAACGCTACCTTCCAGGCCAAACCAAGCAAGGCGAAGGATAGAGGCTGGAGGGCCTTCCAGAAAGCCCCCTTCCCTGGAGCCCCAGGCCCGCCTTCAGTAGGGCCTCGGTACAGAGGCTGGCTCCTCCCTCGCGCTCAGGGGGCTCAGCGCAGGCTCGGGGTTTCGCTTCTTGCGAAGTCTGTCAGGGCCGAAGCCGGCGCTCGGCGCGGCGGGCGCACACCGAAGGCCGAGGGCCGGCTGCGGCTCGCACGGGACGCCCTGGGGACAGAGGAGCCCGGCCTGGGGGAACACGATTTCCTCGCCTCCTGGGCGCGGCTGCTCGGCCCCGCCGCACAAGGACCCCTTTGTGGAGGGGCCCGGCTCCGGCGCGTACCGAAGGCGGCGAACAATAGCGCAATGTTGCCGCCCGCCGGGCCAGGCTCTCCCGGCTACACCACGGCCGCCGAAGGCGAGGAAACCGGGTGGCGCTTTTTTATAGTCGCCAATATAAAATTGGGGTTTTCTCCCTTTACGCTCACCCCCTACCTCAAGTCCGATATAAAGCAGATAAATTTATGAAGGGCGAGCTAAGAGAATAATTACAGGGTAAAGGCCGTTAAATTTTATTTCCAGTCCCAAAGGCAAAACCTGCGATTTTATTGCAAACATCTGGAAGGACCGAGAGGTGGGCACGCTGCTGGTTGAAAATAAAAACAAAAGATTTTATTTCGCGCAAACAAAAACACATCATTAAAGACCCTTTCGCCCCCACGGACTTTTGTTTTTTTAAAAGTGAGAGGGGTTGGTTGAGTAGTCAAAGACGCGCGACGGACCCACAGCTCCCGGCAACTTGGACGCAGCCGAAAGACTGGAGATGCGGCCCACAGGAGTGAGCCCGCGCTGGTTCGCGGGACCGGCACCGGGCAGGCCTTTCCAGTAACCAATTCCCAGCCTACGCTCACACGAGGGCTCCAGGCCAGTTGTGCCACCCCATAGCTGGGCGCCAATTTAGGAAAAGAAGTGAAAAGTGGGTCCATTGGCCTCACGTTCCCGGAAGATTCTATCACAGCAATAACAAAACCTCAGGTCTGTCCAGTCTCCCACCGATTATCTTGCCTGCTTTGCTTAGCTGTAAAGTATTTAGGACCCCTTCACTCTGCGGACAGGGAAACTGAGGCTCGGGGCCATTCATCGATTTGCCTAAGCTCCCATAGTTTAGAGCTGAATGGGACCTGGTCGCTAGGCTCCACCTGCCTTGGAGTCCTGATAATTTCCTCGCACCCCACCGCCGCCTTATAATGTGTCAAACCCGCTTGAGAGGCCGAATTCATTGTAATTTTCCCACCTCTATAGGGTGTCCTCCTAGGCATGTAAGGGCAGCCTAACATGTCCTGCTGGCCACCTGTTTTTGGTTTTGTTATTTTTGCGGTACGCGGGCCTCTCACTGCTGTGGCCTCTCCCATTGCGGAGCACAGGCTCCGGACGCGCAGGCTCAGCGGCCATGGCTCACGGGCCCAGCCGCTCCGCGGCATGTGGGATCTTCCCGGACCGGGGCACGAACCCGTGTCCCCTGCATCGGCAGGCGGACTCTCAACCACTGCGCCACCAGGGAAGCCCCACCACCTGTTTTTTAAATTTTGTTTTCAGTTACTTACTCAAAACTGCAAAGTCACAGCATCTGGCGGGTCACCTTGGTATTGGGGCATTAGCCGTGGTGGTATTTAGGGGTATTTAGTGTGGAGAAACAAGAGGAAAGGACAGCTATGTGGAGGATGCAGGGCTCCATTTCTAGGATTCTTGTCCCTATCCTGCAGAACTCTGATGTTCCTTTGGAAAATCAAATTATCTGGACACAGTCAGCTTTAGGTGAGCAGTCACTATGCTGCCCTTCTCTTCTTGGCTTTCCTCTGGTCAAGGCTAGGCCTGGACATCCACTTCCCTTATTGAGGGGGTTAGTGAGTTCTCCTTCCCCCTCCCCCACCGCTCTGACATCTCAGGTGCTTAACAACCTTTTCATCCTTTTGGGGGCCCTGCAGGGTGTAGAGTAGGGTTTCCAGCTTGGTCCTTGTCAGTCATCTTCAAGCCTGAAATAGACCTGAACTGGACTTACCACCTGTAGATTCCACCCAGGACCCAAGGGTGGAGCCTACGGCGGGGAAACCTGGGGATTGCCTCAGGAATTGGCCTCAGACATTGGAGACCCCACTCTCATTCCTGAAGGTTAAAGGAGAGAGAAACTGTGGTAATGAGAGGAAATTTTGAAAGCCCCTTGATGCAATGAGGAGAAGGAAAATGCATACTGTACTCCCAGATAATCACATTTAATCCCCCGAACCCTCTTTTTCTTCTTCTCTCCAGTTGCATAAAATTATGTATCTAAGTCACGGACGTTAAACCATCCTGAGGAATCTTTCTCCAGACCTTCTTCTCTGTCAGCACAAGGTCACACACCGAAAAACTTAAATTGATCCCTATAGTGACAGAAAGAAAACTTCCCTGCCCCTCCATTTACCTAGAGGAAAACTCCTATTTTCATGACTGTTCTAAACCAGTCTGGCTTCGTTATCATCTGGTTTGTTTTAATGGACTAACCCACAATTCTAGGATGTATGTGTACGTGGGATGGGGGTGGCGGCAACCTATGTGCAACCTGAAGGAAGGGCGTAGGAGCTCCTCTGAGAACTCTGTGCAGAGCATAGGTTTTGGGGTGAGGAGCAGATGCAGGATGTTGAAGGCACTGCTCAGGATTTTTCTACGTATGACTCGTGGACACCTGGGTAGTGACACTTACATCAGGCAGGCCTTCAGGAGCTGCATCTAGGTGGTGGGTAACCAAAATGTCTTCTTTCTGAGAAACTTTCATGACCTCAGGGAGGGTGTGTGGCCTATGATGCATCTACTTCTCAAACCCAGGAAGGTCTGTGAGAGAAAGGAAGGCAAGAGTCTACCAGAGGGAGATGGGACATACAGGTGCTGGGGGAGGAGGGAAATGCTGGGAAAGGATAGAGGAGGCCTGCCCCATTGTTACTCCATCGGGCCTGGTCCTGGCAGGCTCCGGCCAAGGGTGGTAATATCAGAATTGGGAGCCGAAAGAGAGGTCTGAGCCAGGGGGGAAGGTAACTGCACCTTCCTGACCTGCCTTGTCTCCAGCTCCTTTGCTGAAGCCTGGCAGTGGTGAATGCGCCATCACTTTCAGCAAGGTCGCCTGAAAGCAACCCTGAGTGGTGACTGAGGTGGGAGACCCTGCACCTTGCCACCCAGGCTTCTGCCCGGCAGCACGGTGGGAGAGGCTGAAGAGCTCAGTGCCGGATCCTAGGGTTCTTGGGGTGCTGCTAGGGGACCCCCAAGCCTGAGACTCAGGCTCCTGGAAGGCCTGGGAGGCCAAGCCTGGCTGAATCATACTCATCCGGCGGCTTTTCGTTATTCTTAATGCATTTGCAGCGCGGATAGCTTCCTCTCCTCCAGGCTGGAGGCCCATCTGAGGGGGCTCCCACACTGGCCTTTCTTGCTCTCCTCCTAAGAGGCCCAAGGTACATTCAGGACACCCTGCAGTTGTCTCCAGCACCAGAGCACATCCAACCGTAATAGCAAGAACTATGATGGATTTCTCGGTGGTCAGGCGGGGAATGTGGCCTTTCAGAGGTCCAACAGGCCCTCCCTTCTCACCCCAAGGTGGAAGGACCAATGGGTGTTCGTTCTTGGGGGGTCTGTGACACACCGTGTGCTCCTCTGCCCTAGGCTTTCGGGTTTAGACCCTGCTCAGAGCCTGGGTGTCGGCAAGGCTTGTCTGCAGGGGCCTCTCGGTCTGTCGTTGGCATCTGGGAGCTGGCTCTTTCCTGCCTCTTCGCGCTGGGATAGAAGCGTCTGGACCAGGGCGTTGGGGCGATAGGGCTGTGGCTCGGCCCATCGTCCGCGAAATCCGAGACCTTTTTCCAGCTTGGCAGGATCAACTTCTTGGCCCCTCTGAACTTGCTCTGTGCTGGGCTAAGCTCGGGGTCTCCAGCGGCCCGAAACCGGTAGCGGGTGTGGGGAATCAGAATGGCCAGAAGTGTTGGGTTTAAGTTCCTTAGAAATCCCTGACGACCACACTGTCCTGAAAGATTTTTTTTTTTTTTTTGAAGGGTGGAGGGAGGATCAGTGGGGCGGGGAGAGCCGGGCTCCCGAGGTGATCGGATTTAAAGGGAATTTTGAAAAAGCTCCTTCTCCACTGTCAAAGTTCCTGGCTGCCCTCTCCCAGCCCCTCTCGGCGGGTTCTCCAGAGCAAGCGCCCCAAGCAGGCGAAGCCCGGCTTAGCATCCACGCCGAACAGCAGGAGAGCATTTGCTGCGTGCGGGCCCAGTCGGGATCCGCCTGAGGAGCGCGCGGTAAGCCGGGTGTCCCACCGCAGCCCTCTCGCTTTGAGGGCGCCTAGTCTCCTTCTCTACCAGGTAGAGCTGGAAGGACGAAGCGATTTTTGTATTTTCAATTACAAGACCTCGGATAGTAACGAGGCTTTCTTGTTGTTTCTTTCGTTTTGCCTTAACCAGAGTCGCTTAGAAATCGTTCAACAGGAAAATAAGAACCTGTGTAGCGAAACCCCGGCGGAACTAGCAGATCTAATAGCATCTGGGGGGCAAGCGCGAGATTGTCAGAATCTTTTTCTGGCGTATTTGGACAGGTTGACCTTTTGTCAGAGCCTCCCAATTCCAGATCCGTAATTTAAATGACTCTGCGCTTGCAGCGTCTGTAAGACCTAGCAGATTTGGGAGGAAAAGGTATGGATGTGGGACTTGCAGGAGTTTGTAACGGCACAGATCAGACCTCGACTTTCAGCTCCCCTCCCTTCCCCCCCCCCACCCCCCCGCCCCACGAGGAACCGTGGGGGACTGGGAAGCCAGGAGTTAAAGTCGGCCCAGGAACATCCCGGGGACAATCCGCGCGGAGCCTTGGCCCGAGCCTCAGTCTCTCCCCTCCTCTCATTGGCCGGCGCTCTCAGGGTTTCTCCTGTTCCCTCTTCGCCATTGGTCGGGGGCTTTTTTTTTTCCCCTCAGTCTTTCTCTTCCTCCCCCCTCCCTCTCCCTCGCCCCTCGGACAGGAGCGCACCGCCTGCCCCCAGCTCCTCGAGAAGGGAGGAATTTAGAAAAAAAGGTTTCCCAGAAGTTTGGATCAGAGGAAGGACGGGAAGACCACGGGAGGAAGAGGGAGAGGGAGGAGAGAAAGGGAGAGGGAGGAGGGAGAGAGAATAAAAAAAAGATGAAGTCCAGTCTGCACAGCCTGTGAGCGCCTGCCCGGGTGGGTGGGAAGCAGGACTCGGGCGCTCATGCAGCGAGCGGGTAGCGCTCGGGGCGCTCTTTCCTAGGGGCTGGGGCAGCCAGGGACGTCGGTCCGAGCCGGCGGCGGAGGGCGCAGGGGAGGGTGCCGAGGACCCGCAAAACCGCCGCCTCAGTCTCGGCCGCCTCGCCGCCGCCTCTCCCGGGCCCGGCCCGGCGGGCGCTCGGAGCGTGAGGGCTCGGGCTGCTCCCTCTGTAGCGGGGGCGAGCGGGGGCCGGGGTGCGGGCGGCTAAGATGAGTGAAAGGAGAAGATCTGCAGTCGCCCTGAGCTCGCGAGCACATGCCTTCTCCGTTGAAGCCTTGATCGGCTCAAATAAAAAGCGGAAGCTGCGAGACTGGGAGGAGAAGGGGCTGGACCTGTCCATGGAGGCGCTGAGCCCCGCGGGCCCACTCGGAGACACGGAGGACGCGGCCGCGCACGGCCTGGAGCCTCACCCGGGTGAGTGCGTAGGGCCAGAACACGGGAGGCGGGCGGAGAAGGGACGCCGGGCGGCCAGCGGGCGGGGAGAGTGGCGAAGAGGAAGGCCCTGGCGGTGACGACGTCTTGCTCCAACCCGGGTTTCTTTTTCTTTGCGCAAATGCCTTGAGCCTTCCCCAAATTCGCCGGAACCAATTTGGGGAAACTGGCCTGAGCCTTGCAGTTTCGTCGCCAACCTCAAGCCGGGAGGCCTTCTTGCTCGCATCCCCTTCTCCTTCTGGGAGCAGAATGCAGTGTTCACGGTGCCCGCAGCTGCTGGGGCTGCAGGCCCCTGGGGTTAAGAGGGGCGCCGATGCAAGGCAGTGGCGGGAGCGGAGAGGAGCTGGGACTCACTTCTGAGAGGTCCGAGGACTGGCACGGAGTTCTCGGTCCGACACCCCTGTGGGAATTGCCCAGTTTGTCCCATTTAGCCTTCAACCTCGGTCCTTTCCCTTTCCACACCAACTTTTCTGGGACTCAAGTTGTGTTTCTCCTAATGCCCGTGACGAGGGAGCATAATTATATTTCTACTTAGTTGGCATTTGTGGAAAGAGGAATGGATTTTAGCCCGCTTACCCTGCGCCCTGGGCCACTCTTCAGGGCCCACATCTCTGCGTATTTGTGGGGATCAGTGCAGCAACGTGTCTCGGATCTGTGCGCCTTCTATGCACGTTATATACACACAACACGTAAAACAGCGGGCGGGTGTCTACATCAGTACTTTAACAGAACCCTAGGAAGGGGGGAAAACAACGTTTTGTATTAAGTGCCAAGATTTCAACTGTGCAAAACACAGGGGGAACAGCTGTTGTCGGAAGAATTTTGCCCGCGCGCGCGCGCGAGCGCGAGCGCGCACACACTCAACGCTCGCAGCGGCTCGGTTTAGCGCTTCAGAAAGTTTCCGTGCAGGATTTCTAAAACTTTTCTGGAGGTGCTCCTGCTGACCAGCTAGGGCTGGAGAGTAGATTTGGGTCAGAGCGCCGGCAAGTCGGAAGGGAAGGGCTGCCCGCAAAGGGATGGGGCTGGCCGCAGGCCCAGGAGCTTGGGGACCCAGCTTGGGGCCCAGGAGCTTGGGGGCTGGAAAGCTGGCCGACCCAAGGAGAGACAGCTGTCGCTTACATTTTCTCTTTCGGCAGTGACAGTTCAATTTCCATGCTCCTGAGGCTAATAATAACGCGATTAGCGGGTGACCTGCAGAGACAGAGTTTGATGAATTCTCCGTGTTCTTGCGGCCGGTTACGGTATTTGGGTTTCGTGCTGGGGAATTATTTTTATTAGTCGATGAAAAGAAAATTAAAAGGAGATTTATTTCGTCTGCTCAAGCCTTTCGTTGTATTTGGATGCGGGTGCCTGTCCACGCGGACCCCTGTGTGGGCAATCCAGAAAGGAACGCATGGCTAATGTGTGTTTCCCATCTCTGGCCAGACCCTACTTCCTCACCGTACTTATTTGTTGTCAGAATCTCGTTTGGGCCTTCACACAGTTTAGTGGAAGTTTTCTCAGGCCTTATGACAACTCACGATTGGCGATGTAGTTTATTTTATTTTCCCGATGGTGGAAAAGGCAGAAGTTATCTAACTGAGTATGGCAGACGCCCTGTCCTGTCCACGGGTACTTTTCTCTGGGAGGGGGGTACAGGTCGTAGGGAGCCCGTGTAGGGTCTTATGTTCAAAAGGACCAACATGTGGGATCATAATGAGACTCAACTGGCAGTTTTCTTTCCGCCGTCCTTCTCAGAAAATAATGGGGAGAAAAAAACGAGGATTGGGGACAAGGAGAGACCAGTCCAGGGATGTGAACACGAGAACCTGGCATCCAGAATGCTCTTTCCTGGCTCCCGCGGGATGAGGGTAGGGGGTGAGGACCTAACATAGAACTTTACATAATAGAGAGGTCAGTTGACCAGTTCTCATTACCTTTGTCACTTTTTTTTTTTTTAAAGAAAAAGATGGGCGTTTGGGTTAGAGAAAACGAAATATGTTTGTGGGGCAAAGGTCTGGTAGGAGGAAGAAGCCGGAAGTCAAAAGCACTCGCGGGCCCTCTGCGGAGCCAGGCTGCGTGCAGCTGGGCCGTCCCGTTGTGGGCCGAGGGGATCTCCAAGTTGGAGTTCCCGTAGTGGCCAAGACTTTCTTTTGAACAGGACGAACAGGATGTAGGATGAAAAAATATCTTTCAGAAAAAGCGTGCTCTGATGTGGAGACTTGGCAGTCAGGAGAGTGGAGCAGACAGAGCTTTGGGCTTTGAGCGGGGTAGTAGAAGGCACGCCAGGGCTTGGAGTTCCCTATAGGCCTTTCTTTTTGTCTTTAATACAGCGCCCTAACAAATACAAAGGCAGAGCCACATTTAATGGTGTGTGCATGGTGTTGGAGGCGGGAAAGGGGGTGCGGGCGACTCCATTATGCCCAGGGCCGAGTCTCTAGCCGGCTGGGCCTCAGAATTATCATTAAACTTTCTTCTCCCGATTAGGAGAAGAGGGGGCTGGACCCACTGCGTGGCTCGCCGGCCCTAGGCCGAAAAGAAGTCAGGAACAGAAAAAAACCCACAGCGACAAGAAAAATATTGCCAAGGGGCTGGGGAAGGATTAAACAAACACCCACATACACAGGCCACCCGCCTTAGAGCAGCCGTATTTATCATTCTCACCATACCCTCCCTGACTGGTACCATCGTTTTCAGCCCTCCCTCAAAATTCCGGGATCCTCAGACAACCGAAGGGTCCGATTTTAATGCTTAAGTTTTTTTCAAAGACGTGGCTTTTTGCTTTTTCACAGCCCGTTTTCCTTTCGACGTCTGGACAGAGCTGGCTTTAGTTGGCGCCGAGCGCCCGCAGCCTGGGGCTCCAACCTGCATAAGCGGGGGGACCAGCCTGGCCTGCTCGCTGTAGGCCCTCACACATCAGAGGACACACAGTATGTATTTCAAAGATTTCCACCGAGCCTGGTGGGCCCAAAAAACCCTGAGGCCCTCCGGGCCTTGGAGAAGGCCCTGAGAAGGGCCTGTAAGGTACCGTCATTTTTACACCCGGGCCAGCGCTCCAGTCTTTTGGAGAAGCCGCCAGCACTCAGCCTCTGCGGGCTGCGGAGGGTCTCAAAACCGGTCTCTGAAAAGCCTGGCTCTCGGGTCGGCTTGCCCCCGCCTCTCACACAGCAGCAACGGAGGAAACTTTCGAGCCAGGATCGCCGGGAACAGCTGCTCCGGCTGCGGCCTTGGAAGTATATTTCAGGCACGCGGCGGCGCCATCTGCGCTAGGACCGCAGCCCCGGCTCCACCCGGCTTCCCCAGCTCGGGTTTGGGTCTTTCCCGCCCAAACCCACAGCCGAGAGCGGCCGAGGCCCGATCCCCCGCGGAGAAAAATGATTTAAACCTTCTGCGATGGGATTTTCCCCCTCCGGAGCCCGCGGGCCTGAGCTTCGCAGCCAAGGCGCTCGGCGGCCTAAGGAGGTGGCGACGCACGCGGGTGGGCACACAGAGCAGGCACACACAATAACGCGAGGGAGTCACGCACTCCGCGCACACGTGCACACACGTCAGGCGCTCGCCTTCTCCCAGGCACCCGGCTGCGCAACCCCTAGTGAAATGAGACAAGAAAATTCCTCGCAGTGCCCCAGGCACTTGCTTCCTTCGAGTTAGCGAGACCAACCGGTCACAGGAATTAATCTGCCGGTTTACGGCTTGTTTGCTCAGAGTAGAACTCCAAGATTTTAATCCTGACATCACCCCTCTACCCACTCCCAACCCCCCAATACGGGAACGTTAGGGTCAAAACGGAAGAAGTGACTCTTCACTGATGTTTAAGTAATGGAGAAAAGGCGATGAGTTTGAAGCCAGTGGGGAGAACGTACTTGTGCGAGGCAAGCACCAGCCAGGGCGCAGGCTGGGGCGTGGACCGCCGTGTATGGGTATGCGGCGCTCTGGGCAAGACGCCAAGGGTCTTTCTCGGGTAGAACTCCGGCTCCTCGGCGGTACGTGCGTCCCGGCACCGATGCAGGCCTCGAAGTGTCGGGTCTGCGCCCTGCGAATAAGCCAAGTGTAGGACCTGATGAACGTGCCCAAACCTCCCGGTTGCCAGGTCAAAACGGCCTTCCGCGGTGGCTGCCTCTTTGGTCAGTGACCTTGTGTCACGATTCTGAAAGGGAGTGAAGGGGTAGGCAAGATCTGAATGCCTTGTAGGCCGGTTAAGGATGGTGGTTTGCTGGGGCATGACTGCCAAATGCCTTTTTCGCGCTCTGCTTCGACAGTGGCTAAATTAGTGCCTTCTGAATGTACGGGGCTGGGAGAGCGCGCCACAATGTCCCCCGCGCGGTGGGGAGGGTTATGGAGACATTCTGCATAAAGCTCCGGTCCTGGAGTGGTGGCACGATAGAAGCCACTCGGAAAAAGGAGATAATTCCAACCCATTCTGTCCCATAGATGGAGCAAACTGCTCGAGGGCAGTGGGGAGGACGGCGAATGCGGAAAACACTGGTGCCCAGAGTTTGGACTGTGTTGGAAGAAATGGAGTGGGCTGTGGTTTGCACCTCTGCAGGTCGCTCCCATACCCCCCTCCACCTCCCCCGGGGGGTTCAGAAACCCACGTGAAGCGTGTGGAAGCCGTGCGCGCGGGTGGGACGGGTTGCTCTCGTTTCTTCGCTACTCGGTGCAGGGCTGCCCCTTTGCCCGGCTGGCTTCACAGCCACCCCTACCCCTCGGAGACCGTTCCGAAGAGCACAAGCCTAAAGGGCGGCGAAGGCTTTCCTGGACAGATCAGCTTCCAGCCTCGGTGCGCAGCGATTCTGAATTCGCGTCTTCTACGGCCCACCCAACGCTCTTTCTTTATTGAATACTTTATTTGGTTTCAGAGCTAGCCACTTTAGGTTTCCTGATTTTATAGATAAAACTTCCAGAAAGAAAAGTTTACGAGGTGACGTTCATGCAGGGGGAAGGGGGAATTAAATTTCTTATGGTGGGGCTCGGATTGAAATTATATTGACGCATACCCGCTGCCGTTTTCCTGTGCACCTCCACCCCATTACTTCAAATGGTATCATGAACATCTTTTAATTATTAAAGAAAATTTGTTTAACATATTTAGTTCATATACTCGGCACGTGAGGAGTAAGTGAAGAATGGTAGGAAATGTCTGACCTGGGAGCCAGTACTAAAATGATTGGGTATTGGTGGTTTGTGTTCCCCCGTTTATTTGTATAATTCCTTGTGTGGATGAGAGTTTAATGGAAGCAAGTCCCTCATCATTAATCCTTCATGTTGGGCCACAAAGAGGGAGGGACAAATACATTTTGGCTCAGAAGACAACTATTTTGTTCGTCTAAACCTCTCCAAGGGCATTGCTAGTATTAAGGAGTGAAATATTCCAGGTCTGTGACAATCCTTTTCTCTATTGCCAAAATTATAATATTAATAAGATGAGAGCACTTTTTTTAAGATTCTTATTGTGGACTCTAGTAGGAGTTTATTTCTCACACCTGGGAGAAAAATGATTACTTCTTAAATCTGGGAGTTTCTTCTCTAGGTGACTGTAGATTAAAAAAAAAAAAAAAAAAGCCAGGCTGAACTGTGCAAATTCCACAGGGATAAAGAGCAGATTGGCATTTCACTTTCCTTTTTGGAAATGCAGAAATCTGTCCAATGATTATTCCAGGGGTGTAGCTGGTTATTGCTTTCTTACTCCCAAAAGATAAAGTAGTTAAGCATGGGGAGAATATTTAAGTGGTTTTCTAGTTTTAACCTTTTGGGATATTTTTCCACAGCGGAAAGTAGGGAGCTGGTGGAACATGGAATCTTTCCCCCTTCTTTCTCTCATCCCTATGGTTTATTTTTGCTTTGCCTTTTCTGGTTTCTAGTGAGCTTTGAATTTTATATGTGCATGACAGGGATACTCAGGGGTCTGTACTGGGAACAGCAATTAGCAAATTTTGAAATTAAGGTCTGTTTACACTTCTTTGGGCAAGGATAATTATTAGTTAATTTAAGTGAGGCCCTCACTCTAAGTGTCAGGGTGGAAAATGAGACTCAGTAGGGAGGACTGGAGGTGAAATGGGAAGAGGTGGGGAATTAAAGCAACTGGTGACGACAAATCAACGTTTATTCCCTGCCATTAATGGCTTCACTTTGAGGCAGGGCAGGACGTTTTTTGCTGACTACAAACTGATGATGAGCTTTTGATACCGGAGGTGAAAATAGGCCTTGTAATCACTACTTTTTATTCTGTACTTTTTAAATCAGCCAATGTCTAGTTCTGCCCTTTATACATAAGTATATACAGGATATTTAAAAAGTATTTACACAAGTGTATGTGTTTTATACACAAATTTATGTGTGAGCTTTAAGTTCTGAATGAGACATAGATGAAGTTGCAGAGAAAATAAACTGCTTTTGTGTGTGTGTGTGTGTGTGGAGCCAGTTTAACAAATAGGGAACACCTAAAATCTGGGGGGCAAGAAACTTTGTCATCTCTAGGTATCACTTGACAATTCAAGAGTATCCCCAGACCTGAAACTTCTAGCTATTGGTGTTTTTATTTAACTCTCAAATTGATGATTTTGACTAACGCCTAAGAGAAAACAGCAGAAAATGAGACTGTGCAGATGCAATTTAAAAGAACGAGGAGAGTGGAAATTTTTCTAAATTTGGCTTTTAATTTTGTGAATAATGCCATCTTCATTTTGGATGGACAGAAGCTGCCTTGTATTCTGAAGAGTAATTTCATGTTCTTCCATGAAGAGAGCTAACGGAACAACTAAGAGGAATCTGGATAATAATAATGGTTAATAGAAATAGTGAGAGAAACAGTGTGATTTGGGGGAAATAATTTAAGAAGATAGGAAATATATTCAACATCTTGTCCCTATTTGTCCTCTTATATTTTCTACAATATAGTTGCTGAGGTTCAAATTAGCTGTTTCCAAATTGCCACACACTTTAGAGGATTACAGCAAACAAAACACCAACCCCTAATTGTGGATTGCAGAACTAATCTCCTAATATAGCCTTCGTTTAAAAACCAAAATGCTACAGATAACAGTAGAGTTCCCTTTACAAGGATCACTGGAGGTCATTACACACCTAGACGGATCCTTAGAGTTTTAACGCCTAGTTCTCCACCGGGTGAACCGAAATTCTGACCCTGAACCCCCTGCCTTTCTTTACTGTCCCACAGCCCAGAACGTGATGTCAAAGCCCCAGACAAGGGCTCGGAGTGCAGTTCGCCCCCCTGTATTTCCCCTCCCTCCTCACTTCCCCTCACCCCGACCTGGTCCCCTCCTCCAATCTCCTACACACACCTTGGTAGCTCATTTTTTCACCCCCTTAAAAAATTTTCAGATGACGTTTCACCGAGGAAGGCATTGGGATTGCATCTCTTTTCGTGAAACCATCCCTGGGAAACCAGGGCCGCTCGGGTGACCTTCACGAGTCGGCGAATTGGGCCGCGGCTGGGGCTGCCCGCTTTCCGTCCCTCGCTCGGGTCTCGGCCGCCTCGCCGGGCGGGAGCGGCGGCCGGGCCTCGGGGAGCGCGGCCCGCGTTCCTGCTCCGGCGCTCGGGGCTCCGCCTGGCCGATCCGCAGGGCCGCATGCGTGGGTCCAGGGTTAGCGCGGGGCCTTTGAAACCAGTGCCGGCATCTTGAGGGATGTGGGTGCTTTTCTCAGCTCTGTTTACATCTTGGAGAAATGCGGGGACTATGGGGCTAATTAGGAAGGCTTTGGTGAAAGATTGCCGTCCCCCCTCCCACAAAAAAAATCAGGGGGAAAAAACCCCAAACCAACCTCAAATCAGACAGCACCCAAGGATCTTACACTTCGCGCCCTGAGGGGAGTTTGAGCTTTTGCTTTTATCAGACTGAACAAATTTTTGAGGAATCAAACTCACTTCAAACATTAGCAATTAGAAACCAAGAATCCCTCGGCTTGTAGGATTTTTAATCTCTAACCATTTCCAAATGGGTAATTCTAGGGTCAGTCAATATCACAGGCAGTCCATTAAAAAGGAAGGTAATTTTGTCGGTTCGAGACACACATGATCCCCGAGGGTGTAGGGCTCATAACCGCAGAGATGTCCCCCTCCCAGAAACCCGGCATTGCCCACCGAGACAAAGGGACAGCAGGCAATTGTTCTTTGCATTGTTCTTGGAGATTTAAAACAATGAAGTAATTCTTTTCTTAAAAAAAAACAAAGAAGCCACCCATCTTTACCAAGCAGATTGAGAAATGACTATATTCTGTAAGAAGCCGGCCAGACGGCTTCCCTTCAAGAGCTCAGCGTTAGCTGAGAGGGAAGTCCCGCCTCGAGGCATCCTGGCCCCAAAGCATCAATCACACCAGGCCCCAAGGGCCCAGAATTTTAACCTAGGGGTTAGGTGACTTGGGTGGTTCAGGCCTTATGTTTTTGCTTCTGAAAAATAAATACTTGCTTTTCACAGTGGGGAGAGGCAAGCACTTGGGCCAATAAATGATTGTGAACGCAGCAATGCTTTCCCTGGATGTGACAAATCTTCCTTAATTCAGAAGTCTAATACTTTGATTTCTTTATTTGTTTGCAGCAAAGCTGGGGAGGGGCTAGGTGTATATATATCTATATACCTATGTGCTATATAGGAAAAAAGGACTTAGAAAATTAATCGTATATGCAAGCTTGCAGAGGAATACTGAATTGTAAAACGTTTCGGAAGCCTTAATTGCTTATGTGGATATCTATGAGTCTTCACTCTGCTACAGAGCTTTCAACACAGGCCCTCGTATTCTAGATTATATCCATGTATTAAAGTAGGAAGAGGGCTATACTCGCTTAAATTAGACCTAGAATGTAGTGCTAGTTTTGTCATTAATGTTGGAACCAGGGATATTTGTTTTAAAGGAGGACATATAAATGTTGAAAAAAATGTTTTAAAGTTGTTTTATAGTAACTGATGAGGCCATAGTTCCTGGCTTGTGAGATGCAAGAGAGGCTTAAATAACACCTGAAGCCCATTAGCTATAAGATTCTGTGATCTTGTTATCGTAAAAAAAAAAAAATTTTTTTCTCCTGATGCACTGTGGCTATCACTTGACTCATCCCTTACTTTGTTTGAATGAGGGAAGTTTTACTGCAGTTGTAGAAAGTAATAGTAATAGCAACACAAGGCCAAAAAAAAAAAAAAAAAAGATTTTTACAGCTAGAATTAAGAGCTTCCATAAAGCTCTTGAAAAGTTTTTAGATTAATATCACATGTTCAGAAGTCCTGGATCAGTGATTTCTAGTCTTTTGTGTCTGATGTAATCTATTGTTTGTGTGAATGCCCAGGACCCTCCTACTAAAAGAGTTCTATGGCATTAGTGAATTTAAAGGAAATATAAGTTATTTATGCTTTGAACACTTTTTTGTGCCATTCTCAGAAATAGCTGGAAAAACTCTATGGATTTGAAGAATGAGAAAAACTTCATCGCTGGTAAACTGAATTGGTGGACCACCCTTCCCACCTGCCTCCATCCCCCCCAAATCAGTTGCCCCTCATTTCTATTTGAGCCTAATGGAAAGCACTAGTGACTATTTTCCATGTCCAGTCTGCTAAGCCGAGATCTTCATCTGGCAGAGTTGTGAGAATGCTAAAAGGATGACTTAGTAACAGGCAAAACGCTTGTCAACAAGATAGATCAGAAGACAGCTTAGCGTTCAAGACCTCTCTATTCATAGCTGCTGAACTTGAGGGCAGGGTCAGACAAAAAACTGGGCCCAGGACACACCTAAGAGGGTTTCTCATGTTTCTGTCTTGTGGGACCTTATTTCCTTACAGACTGGTACAGCTGGGCTTCAAAGCCCGGTGACAGTTCCCCACCCTCAGTTGATGCCCCATTCTCTGCAGCCCCAGCCCCTGTGCAGACCTCTGTCATCATGGAGCTTGTAGATTTACTGGTCATCCTCTCTCACTACTGCCCTATAAACTGCTGTGGGGCAGGGATGTTGTCTTCATTGCTTTTGTATCTTTAGAGCCTGACACAAGTGGCTGACACAGAGGAAATACTTAGTAAATGATAAAAGTATAATGATAATGATAACACAACAAGAACAATGAAAACAAATTTATTGAACACTATGTACCAGCCACTGTGCTAAGTTTTATATATATACATAGATTCCAAATGTAATATGTAACAATTATATATATATTCCAAATAATAATATATAACAATTGTATATATATGTATGATTTCCCAGAACACTCTAATGAGATAATTACTCCTATTATCATTACTATTTGTTACAATGAATGGATTGTAGAATGGTTAAAAACTCAGGTTTCTGGGGTTAAACAGCTTGTGTCTGAGCCCTACTTCCAGCACTTGCTAGTTGTATGACCTTGGGCAAGTTACTTAATCTCTGTCAACCCCAGTTTCTGCATTGGTAATAATAAATGTATTCATCAACAGATGGTTGTGAGGATTAAATGAGATAGCGCGTGTTGAAGGAACAAAGGATTTAGCACGGTGCCTGTTATTCCTATCAATTGAATTGACAGTAATTACTTACCTTAGTGACCAGTTTAAATAAGAAATTGTTGCAAATCGTAATCAATTGTAGCCACCGCCCCTCTCCCCCAGTTTTTTGCTTTAAATGGGATGTTTGGGACTTGGAGTGGGATCTGTACTTGGTGGATAGCGTGTGGCTGGAAACAGAGTACAGGCTTTGAAGCAGGCATGGCTTAATCAAATCAAATTAAACTTTGAGAGCCATTGCTATTTAGGGTCCCACTGAGGCAAAGAGCCAGCACCTGAGTGAGCACTGACGGGAGGGGGAGAGGGCTTCCAAGGGTGGGGGTCAGCCCCCTGGCGTACGGGGGTGGGCAGAGGGTGGAGCTACGGAGCCTCAGCCTTACCGGCTCTTCAGGAACTCAGCTCTGGCAGCAGACAGAGGGGCCTTTCTGGATGCAGGAAAGTGGAATAACATGAGCGTGTTTCTCTTTGGTTAGTTTTTGGAGCCTAGAAATCCCCCCAAATTCAGGTTTTATCGTATAGGAAATAAAGAACATTCATTTTCCTAAGGCTTTGTTTGTAAAGCCTGTATTCTGATGGACCACCCCCCCCCAGGATTCTGGGCAAAATGAGCCAGTTGCACCGATTAGCTGAGGCTGCAGTGAAGGAGTTTTAGGTGCCCTTGGTTGAGTTCAAAGAAATGGAGGTGGAGGGGAAGGGACTAAATGAAAGGAAAACCTATAACCAAGCTGACTGTTCAGGAAGAAGACACTGGGAAGTCTTTTTCCAGGGAAACAGCAGAAGCTCCAGCCATTCTGTTAGAACTCACATCTGGCTGCACAGTTTTGCACCGTTTTCTTCCTTCCAGAAAACGGAAGGCTGGATTTGATCACTTTTTTTTTTTTTTAAATAGTCACACCCCAGACTCTGTTTATATTGATTCTCCACCACAGAGGGAGAAGGTGCATTCCCAGGGAAGAGGAACAGAGAAAGGATCTCTCCCAAGCCCTCCCTCCTTCAAGGAGCCCAGGGCCCTTCACCAGTAGCACTCAGGTCCTGCCTGACCATTCAGAGGAGGGAGCTGCTTTGTCCTGGCTGGAAGGCAGGTCTCAGTCTTCAAAATAGACTCTCTGCTCCACATTTTATCAGATGTTTCCATACTTCCAATCTTACAAGCATCATATTATCTCAGTGTCCCCACAGCTGCTAACCATAAGAGCTTTCATGCCTAGAGGGTACCAGGCACTGTGCTGATGGTCGTACATTCTTTCATTGTATGCACCCAATAGTCCTTCAAGGGAGGTAATTGTTTCCCCATTTACACATGAGGATATTGAGACTCAAATAACTTGCCCACAGACACACACCTCCCGTTCACTTTAGCTGGTGTGGCCAGAATTTAAACCCAGCTCCATGTGGCTCCAGTCAATGTCTTAACCACTAGACTGTACTGCTCCCCGCGGCGGATGACTCTTCAGTGCTATGGAGAGAACTTTGAACTTTCGTAGATGGAAATTTATGCTTGCTCTCCATGCTGTCCCCCCAAACCAATTCTTAAATCATAAATGAGAGAGAGCTCATTTACAGTTTCTGGGTCTCTTTCTTTCCTATGGTTGTTAGTCCCTCTAGCCCTAAGGTGCCTTCTTCATACCTGCTGGTAGAAGCCGCTGTGACAGTGATCACAGGGTTGAGTTTCTACACCCTGGTTTTTGGAACGGGGCGAGTGCAGCCTTCCCAATGTGACTTGCTTTTCTTTGAGTTTCATGCACAGAAATCTTAGTGTCTGAAATATTGATTTCGACCTAAAGCCTCCTCATCCTAAATCCCCTCATGCAGTGAAATAAAGGGGAAACGTTAACCGCTCTGTTTCACCCATTCCCTTTTCCATTCACAACGGGATGGATGGCATCTCACTGGTAATTGATTCAAAATGGAACGGCTTAGGAACGTATCAGTTGCAGTGACGAGCAATTCGTGCATTTCTAAGTACTGCTGATTTTTTCGAACTCAGCAATCTCAGCTGAAATCCCTTTGCCGTGGATTGAATTTACAAAGGAGGAGATTCTGATTTCCACAGTGGCTTCTTTCTAATGCCTAAGGATTAGGAAACTGCCTTGAGGACCCACAGCAAGTACACTCACTCTCAGAGTCATGGCTTTAACTTTAACCTCTGAGTGACTGCTCTGATTCATTTATTTTGTAACAGCTCTATTAGAGCAGCCTAGTTCCGTATGAGATCAGTGATTTGCAGAAATCTCGCATTCCGATAAACACTTACACTCTGAGCTCCTTTACTCCTCTGACCCGCTTTAAGTGGTTGTGATCTCAGCAGTGAGTTTCAGGGAAATTAACAATGGGTTTCAAGTTTTTGGTGGACCTGTTCACTGTCTTTCCATCATTTCCCACCCTCTCCTCCACTCTGAGTAACCTTCCCCACTTAGGAAGTCTCATGCCTCCAACAGGGATTTGTAGAAAAGCTACCCCCACCTCAACCCCCGCTTTCAGTGTGTGGACTTTAGTATTACTGTATTTCTTTGCTGTTTAACTGTAAGGTCTATCATATTCTTGTCTGTTGTACACAGTGATAGGAAAATGGCTTTTAGAAGCTAAAAAGAGAAAGATGTAAAGTCAATCTCTGTTTTAAAGCTTTACTTTCTCCTATTGCCCACCTCACTCGGGGCAGGCAGCGACTGATGGGATTTGATATGTTCTTGCAGCAACAGAAGCATATGAATCTCTGGGCCCGTTTCCTTGCTCGAGGAACCCATGTGGAGCCAGACTCTTGAAGTGTAGAGTGTGACAGAGGATGAGATGAATGCTGCAGTCTTAGGTGATTTACTGGATCTCATCCATGAGATCTGTCCATTTAGAACCGCTGCAAGATATGAAACCAGCCAGGCCTTGGCCAGTTCAATGTTCCTTTAGTGTTCAGAGCACTGGTTGTATGACCAGCATTAGTCCTGGGAACATTAGATGCCATCTGCTGCAACTGTGCGTTACCCAGATTAGACTGTGACATCACAGAGATTTAAGGCATCTCTGTGATATCCTGACTGGGTGGTAGGTACGGCAGAAGGCACCTCCTACAGACACAGGACAACCTGACTGCTGTGCGGGTGAGCAAATAGTAAACCAAGCCCTGGAGAGTGTGTGTGTATCCGTGTGTGAGTGCGCGCGTGTGTGTAGGGAGGGCTGGGCGGGACGGTGCCTGGGGGATGTTACGGAGAGCTCAGTGTAACGGTTCCCCAGCCTGTGTGGGTGAGTTTGTTCCGGATGTTAACATTTTTTCTTTGGGGCTTGACTACATTCTTCTCTTTCTTTGCCTGTTTTCCTGCCTGTCTGTTAGGCCTCCACAGCTGCGTGGCTCATCGCTGGTGAGTGTTGAGAATGACAGATCTGGCTTTAACGCAAGGGCAATTTGGGGGCATGTGTATAGGTAGATTTTGAGGCGTTCTCATCCAACGTCTTTCCTAAATTTTGAGGATAATTTTTGGTCCATCATCTTGCCAGCTGGGTACCAACCCTGTGTTGCCTTGGATGGCCTCTGTTGGGGAATGAGCATGAAATTCTAAAGAAAGCAGACGGTCCTTCATATCCTAGAAGCAGAAGAAACTGGCTGGTGTGGGCAACTAAGACAACAGGTGGAGGCCAAAGAGGCAGCCTTGCGCAACAGTGAAGAGCATGGAGGGCGGGTCGGGGAGACCAGACCCCTGCACATGGTTCTGGCTGTGTGACCTCGGGCAAGTGACTGACTTCTGTGCCTCCGGTGCGTCCGTGTAAAATGAGGGTAAGGATACCTGCTGCAGAGCTGTTGTGAGAATTAAGTGAGATAACAAATGCAAAGTGCTTGACACAGTGCCAGGCCCATGGAAAGTGCTCCGTATTACCATGCTCATAATGATATTTTTGGTAAATTTTGGAACTCAGAAACACTTCAGTGTTCTTATGAGAAACCTTTTGGTGAGTGTCAGATAGGGTTGTCCCAACCTACCCTTCTTAGCTTATCTCCACTGCTTGTCCAATTCCCTTTACACAGGCTGACTTAAAAAAAAAAAATTGACATACATATTGTGTAAGTTTAAGGTATACAGTGTGTTGATTTGATACATTAATATACTGAAATATGATTACCACCTTTTGTGGTCTCAGCAACTTTAAGGTATATAGTACAGTTTGCTGACGATAATCACACTGCTGTGCTTTAGATCTCCAGAACTCAATTATCTTCTAACTGCAAGTTTGTACCCTTTGACTAACATCTCTTTAATCCCCCCACCTCACACCCTAGTAACTACCATTCTACTCTGTCCTATGAGTTCAGCTTTTAGAAATACAACATATAGGTAAGATCATACAGTATTTGTCTTTCTCTGACTTATTTCTCTCAGCATAATGCCCGCAAGGTCCGTTCACATTGTGGCAAATGGTAGGATTTCTTTCTTTCCCCTGGCTGAATAATATTCACACACACACATACACACACTTATATATATACACATATATGTATGTATATATATTTATATTTATATATCCATTTCTTTATCCACCCATGGATGGTCACTTTATTTTATTTTTTATTTTATAATTTATTTTATTGAAGTATAGTTGATTTACAATGTTGTGTTAATTTCTACTATACAGCAAAGTGATTTAATTATACATATATGTACATTCTTTTTCATGTTCTTTTCCATTATGGTTTATCACAGGATATTGAATATAGTTCCCTGTGCACGTAGTGTGTTTATATCTTAGCTGTTGTGAATGATACTGCAACAAACATGGAGTGCAGATCTCTTTTTGGGATACTGCATTTCCTTTGGACAGAGGCTAACTTTTTTTTTTTTATTTTTTTTTTTGCGGTTCGCGGGCCTCTCACTGTTGTGGCCTCTCCCGTTGCGGAGCGCAGGCTCCGCGGCCATGGCTCACGGGCCCAGCCGCTCCGCGGCATGTGGGATCTTCCCAGACCGGGGCACGAACCCGTGTCCCCTGCATCGGCAGGCGGACTCTCAACCACTGAGCCACCAGGGAAGCCCCCAGAGGCTAACTTTTATTGTCCTCCATGCAGTTGCTCCTGCTCTTCCTGTCTCGAGTACTTTTCTCCTTCTCCTTCCCTAAAATTTCTTTTGAAGAAAGTTTATCCTACTTTCAAGACTCATCTTAAGCACCTAATATAAGAGAATTATTCCAAGATGAAAAAGAATAATTTGATATAAACGTTCATTGGCATGATGTACACATTCAAACATAGGATGACCTCAGAAGAAAACCACATATATCCATGCAGAGCTTAAGTCCAATTTGGATATTGCCATAGGGAAGAAAGTTCTCAGACGTCACCAACATTTTCTTCACTTGGAGTCCGCTATAGGGAACTCCTCTTTTTTTTGGGTTCTGTGTTCATGTTATTTTATTTTTTTAACATCTTTATTGGAGTATAATTGCTTTGCAATGGTATGTTACTTTCTGCTTTATAGTAAAGTGAATCAGCTATGCATATACATATATCCCCATATTTCCTCCCTCTTGCATCTCCCTCCCACCCTCCCTATCCCATCCCTCTAGATGGTCACAAAGCACCGAGCTGATCTCTCTGTGCTATGTGGCTGCTTCCCACTTGGGAACTCCCTTTTAGGGGCCTCTCTGTAATTTCCTCTCAAAATGGTGCCAGTGTGCATCTGTGACTTTATAGTAATCAGGGAGTCTCAGCTAGGTAAACTGCAACTATCAAATGTGAAGCCAAGATGGTAAGAATACAGAGGTTCCCCACTGGCCATCATCACCGTAAAGCTCCTCTGAGGGGAGGTCTTCACTGACTAATCTGATTAGACCATTTATGAGCAAGGTTCCTGCCCTGCCTCTGGCTTCATAGAATCCCTGCAGACTTCGCATTGCCAGCAGGAGAGTAATTTGAATTTAGTTCTTTCTTTTCTTGGCAGCATATACACGTGTTATCCTCTTGTTGTCCTATTAGACTGGATTAACCTGTAGACTCTCGGGCAATTGATGTCTGTAGCCAAGGAGGCAGTGACTTTGGCTGTCTCTCTTGGTTCTGTGGCCATCTCTGTGCACATGCACACACGCACGCTCTCACAGTGCTTTTGATCGATCTTCTCTATGCTTTAAAATTGGTCACAGAAGAAGGGACAAAGTAGAAGCCTGTAAAAGTCAATCCTTTGTACCTTTCTTATGACACTTAACACATTTTGCCTTGAGTGTTAGCTTTTTGAGGGCATATTTGTTTTGTAAGACTGGAAAACCCTGCAGAGCACTGTGACTCTCTCCTCTTCGAATCCCTGTTAACTCTTCATGAACATTTGCTAAACTGAATCGGTAGTTGTCCAACTTTAGTGAGGGGTATGGTAACCACTACAGCCACTTTACAAATGATTTGGCTTCCAGATGGTCCTGGAGGCCCAGCATGAGGTGTTTGCCAGTTGCCTCTAGATGTGATCTTGCACGTGTGAGTTGATATCTCTATACTCTGAAGTCTCTATCTCTAATGGAGATAAGACCACTGGATTTTAAGAAGGAAAGAATCTCTAATTGCCCCATTAACAAGAAGTTTTTGTAGCTGGGATTTGCCGAATGCTGTCTGCATGGAGTCTGTTTCAGAGCTCTCTCCTGACCAGGCACTAGCATTTGGAAGCACAATTAGTTTGTGGGAATAACTCTGCCTCATCTTACCCTGTTTGTTTCAGGCCTTATGTCCATGGCAGCCTGTGTTTTCTGCCCAGCAAGAGGGAAAATGAAAGAGAATAAAAGGCAATCTGAAAATCCCCAGTGTCAAACAGAAGTACAAAAATATCTCCAAATGAAAGACAGATTGCACAAGCTTGCCTGAGAAAGTAGAGTTGTGTTAAGCTGAAGCAGAATGATAGAAATTCTTCTGGCTGTTTCTTCCTATGAGCCGTAGGAATATGTGAGTGAACTGGCAGGAGGTCCCAGCTCAGGGCTCAGCCCCATGATGGGAAAGAAGGTGAGCTGTCATGAGGAAAAAAGAGAAAACCCTCTGAAACACAAGGTAATCTTTGAGGAAGATGGAGGGCTGAGGAATGTGTGGCAGCTCTGAGAATGCTTTTCAGAACCGACATGGTCATAAAAGAAGAGTCAGGGACTGAGATCCAAAGTGCCAGGTACTTTTTGGTACCTGTCAAATTACATATAAAATCAGTGGTCTGATTCAGATTGTCAAGAAGAAAAACAGCCTTACTTTGCTATTTCCTTTCGTTCCTTATGCTCTGCCTTACTGCTGTGTGTAGCTGGAACTTACTTTAGAGGAAAAGGCTCTTCAAGCTTGTCTTTGTTTGGGCTCTTGGTTACCATGCCCACGTTGGTGGCTGACTGCTGGGACCAGCCCAGTATCACTGTGGGTTCCGCAGGACTGGTGGCTTTCAAGCCATCACTCAATTCTAAACACAGCAGAAGGGAGACAAAATTACATGAAGGCTGACAGACCTGGGATGAGTTGATGCCTTGAGTTCCAAGTTGTGGGAAAAGAGAGCTTCTCCACCGTTTATATGTAAACAGCAGGATGACTCTGAGTCTGTCTTTCTCTCATTGAATATCTTTGATCCTGAATTGTGAGGATACTTCAAGATGAGCTTGTGGGTCCCTAAATGTTAATAGCCAACAGATTATAGGACGTGTTGAATGTCCTGGTGTCTTTTGGGAGTCCACCATTCCAACTTAAGGCTTATTCTGAATCCTGTTTAGAAAGAGAATGTGATCCAGGAACTCAAACTTAGGAGGGGTGCACATGACAGCTCACCAAGATCTAGTTGTCGGTCATGAAGTATCCTGTCTCTGAAGGACAGCTGGGGTCTTCAGACGCTGAAGTGCAAAATATTATCAGCACCAACTTTTCTAATATCTGAATAGTCTCTGTAAATAAATTTATGTTTAATTTTACCCAGTGGGACTTATTGCT
The DNA here is from genome assembly GCF_039906515.1 of Pseudorca crassidens. Lineage (NCBI taxonomy): Eukaryota > Metazoa > Chordata > Mammalia > Artiodactyla > Delphinidae > Pseudorca > Pseudorca crassidens. Next base: position 104,637,937 of record NC_090297.1, on the reverse strand, counting down.
AGGTCCTGCTATACCTCACTTTCCACCAAATGTGTACATAGAATCTTTGGATGATAAACTAGCTTTTCAATGTGCAAAGAATGTTTGTTATTTTTGGTGATAGAGAATGAAATGCTATGAAGGCAAAAAAAAAATCCATTGATAAAATGAAGACAAATTCCTATCACTTTGGTAATGCCAGATTTTCATATTCCAAATTTGCTAAAAGTAAGTCATATCTTCCTGTAACAGATTCTGTACTTTTTGTTTGGCCTTGAAAATAGACCCAGGGCTTCCCTGGTGGCACAGTGGTTGAGAGAGTCCGCCTGCCGATGCAGGGGACACGGGTTCGTGCCCCGGTCTGGGAGGATCCTACATGCCGTGGAGCGGCTGGGCCCGTGAGCCATGACCGCTGAGCCTGCGCGTCCGGAGCCTGTGCTCCGCAACGGGACAGGCCACAGCAGTGAGAGGCCCACGTACCGCAAAAAAAAAAAAAAGAAAGAAAGAAAAGAAAATAGACCCATTTTGTATACTTGATGACTTGGATTTTACCTTCTGCATTGCAAAGCTCACAGATTCAGTGTATTTCTTTTTGGTTTTTTTTCATGATTTTTTTTTAAACATGCAGTACTGCTTTCTTATTTTTTTAAATTTTATTTATTTATTTTTGGTTGTGCTGAGTCTTAGTTGCGGCAGGCGAGCTCCTTAGTTGTGGCTCACTGGCTCCTTAGTTGCAGCACGTGTGCTCCTTAGTTGCAGCTGGCAGACTCCTTAGTTGTGGTATGCAAACTCTTAGTTGCGGCATGCATGTGGGGTCTAGTTCCCTGACCAGGCATCGAACCCACGTCCCCTGCACTGGGAGGTGGATTCTTAACCACTGTGCCACCAGGGAAGCCCCAATGTATTTCTAACTGAAAATAAAAGTGTCTATTTTCAGGGAATTTCTTTCTTTTTTTTTTGCGGTACGTGGGCCTCTCACTGTTGTGGCCTCTCCCGTTGCGGAGCACAGGCTCCGGACGCGCAGGCTCAGCAGCCATGGCTCACAGGCCCAGCCGCTCCACGGCATGTGGGATCCTCCCGGACCAGGGCACGAACCCGTGTCCCCCGCATCGGCAGGCAGACTCTCAACCACTGCGCCACCAGGGAAGCCCGCCTACTTGGTTCTTTTCATGACACCACACACTAAACAAGGTTCTGCACTAGGGCTGACTGTCCAATGTACCTGAAGGGTACTTTACTGGGATAGATTCTAGGGCCCCAATCCAAATACTCCTTTCAGAAGATCTGGATGGGGATGAGGGGGTGAAGTCTGTGTTTTAGAAAAGTCCTCAGATGATTTTGATGGGCAACAGGTATGGAAACTAGTGTTCTCTGCCACTGTCTTTTCATTGGTAATGCCTAGGAGACAAGGGACTGGTTAGTGCATGTTTGGCATCTTAAATGAGTGCTCTGGACCCTGTATTTTAAAAGCAATTGTACTAGTTCTGCCGGCACCCAAATAAATGTCATAACCGAGAACATTCATTACTGTAGCAAGGACAGAAAATTACTTTTTGTTTTAATAGGAATGACTCGTGGCTCTTGAAATAACGTGGGGCAGTAAGTAAGATCTGATTACAGGCTCCCTAGGCAAATGAGGCTCAGGATGTTTTTCTGGTTGTGGGAACTACGACTTGTTATTTTATAGAGGTCATGGAAAAGGAGACTCCTTCAGGGTTTTAACATTGGCAACAGAATACCATTCTGGAAGTGAATTAAATTAGAATTAAATTTAATTTTATGCAGGTTAACTCAGGGAGCTCTGCCCAACAGTTGCAACTCTTAGAATGATATTTAGACCTGAATGAAACATCAAGTTGAATATAACACATGTTGGAAAGTGAAACATTTGGTTAACCATTTCTTTTGTCTACATGACTTTAAACAACTGCTTTGTCTATTTTATCTTCTACTTGTCCCTCTCCTTCACTTAACTGATGGACGGGATCCACTGAATTGGTGGGTGAACTGCTGTTTTGATGGAATACAGCTATGTCTGTCAAGCATCTGGAGAACATAGCCCTGAGCACGATGGTGGTAAAGATATTATTTGAAGTTATCTTGATTGAAATATTGCCTAATAGTGCTGCTACTTACAGGTCATTTCTTTAATTTTTACCCAGTGTTCCTACCACTGTGAAATCTGAAATGGCTACCAATTATGGGGTCATTTTTTTTTGTCCTTTAGTTTTGAAATTATTCAATGAGAGGCTTGACTAAATCCAAACAGTATTAAACAAATATGTTGGTTAACATTCTGATACCAAAAATTACTCCGAATCACTTGCAGATTCCTTAACAAATAAATGTGTAATTTGGTGAGCAATTGTTACTGGTCTGTATATCTTGGTATTTGGTGAGTCAGTATTTGGAGGTTGATTCTGTAAGTATCACAGAAACAAATCCTTTTGTTTTTCTCCAGTGGCACCTCTCCTGTACCTCTAACAGAATAGGGTAGTGACAATATTGGAGTACAGTTATTTGTTCACATATCCCCTGACTAGACCTGGCCTTTCCTGTACGTCAGGAATCTGTCTTTATCTCTGTGTCTCCAGTCCTCACACCACCCCTGCCTTGCACTAATACATAATGATATAATAATAATAAAATAATATATCTGCGTGGCAATTAATGAACTGATCTTAACTTTGGGTTTTGTTTGTCTGATTGACTGTTTTGACTAAACCAAATGGCTAGACAATTCAGTCAAGTTGCTGGCTTCTCACGCAACCGATCACCAGGGTAATATTGCTAATATTTTATAGTTGTATGGTAGTTTGTTTTCTCAGAGCAGGAAAATCATGATAATCTCATTTGATTCTCTCAAAACCACACAAAAGGGAGCTACTAGTCATCTTATTTTGGAGGTGAGGAAACGAATGAAGACAAATTGCCCAAGATCACAGCCAGGTATGAGCAGAGCCCTGGGATGGAGCCGTTGGTTTCCCATTAACAGCCTCCCCTCAGACTCAGTACCCCCACTTCCCTTACCCTGGGAAATGGGGTGCCGAGTTGGAAGATGAGCTGGAGGCAGGTAGAATACTGTTTTACTGTCTGGGGGCCTTTGAATGTGCAGTGGGTTTTCCTCTGGTTCTACGGGGGTCTGTCCGTGGGCTGGGCTTGTAGGCACGTGGTAGCGATGTAGACGGTTTCCTTCACTCTTCTTGAGGAGCCAGGGTTTCTGGGCCCAGAATGTCTACCTGTATGTTTCCTCAGCTGCTGCCCAGTAGGCCCAGGAGCACCTGCTCTGTACTATTTGTTAAATTCCTGCTGAGTGACAGTGATCATTAGGTACCTCCTTCTGGGGATGGGCCTCTGGTTACCTGTATACCTGTTCAATCAATGTCTGCTTGGCAAGTACGTTTGTAGGTTTTCCTTGACAGACTGAATCAAGGCCTCAAAATCACAAGGTAGGTTTTGTACTTGTCCTCTTAAAGTACCAGGCCCCCCTCTGTGTCTTAGAGGATCATACTTGTCCTGCAAGATTCTGTTCCTTAATAGGCTGTGACAGTTGTTACTTATTCTTCTCTTTTGCTTACAAATTTAAAAAACCCAAATAATTTGTGCACATATTAAAAAAATTCAGATAGGATAGAAAGTAATCACTGAAAAGCATAAAGTGAAAATGAATCTCCCATCCCTAGTCTCCTAGGTTATCATTCCAGGATCAGTCACTGTTACTACTTTGTTTTGCATCATATAGGTATGACGTATATGAATCATTATATGTACATATTTAATTGTGTATATATACAAACCTTTAAAATTAAAACATAGAATGTGGCATAATACACACAGGACTTTGGACTTTATGAAGTTAGTTTCAAACTGTTATACTGGAGATTTTTAAATAGACATACTTACAGGTCCCCCCCCTCCCACTGTTTTAAAAGTCCCATAGTATTCCATTGTGTGGATCTATCATAATTTTTATCCAAACTATTTTAATGGACCTTTAGGTTGTTTTCAGTTTTTTGCTTCTATAAATAAAGCTCCTTGATTACTTTGGGGGCACTCTTGTGATAGCATTTATAGAATACATTCTAGAAGTAGAGTTGTATAGTTGAAGTTATGTCATTTAAAATTTTGATGGATGTTCCAAAAAAGTTTGTGCAATTTACACTTCCACCCACAAGACATGACAGCCTATTTTCCCACCCACTTGCCAACAATGTATTAGAAAATGTTTCCATATTTGCTAACGAATATCCTTGTCTTTGAAAAATGTTTGCAAATTGATCTTGTCATAAATTCTTTTCAGCTCTCCCCGCAACTTCCCTATTTTTTCAAGGTACAGACCTTAAGTTTATGGGGCTGTAGGGCAATTCCTTCTTCCCTTTAAACAGGCATAGGGTTTTGTTTAATCGCTCAGGCGTCCCTGCTCCTCCATTTATTACCAATCGTTACTTTAACTTATTCTTTTAGGATCCTGGGGTGCAAGCCATCACTGCCGGAGGCTTTCAAGGTGTTGAGTCAATAAGAAACGGCAGCAAACATTTCTTGTTAGTGAGGGAGAGAATAAAAGGCCTGTCACTCAGGGTTTCTGGGTGCAACTTTGGTTCAATTATCTTCAGATGTTTAAAATCAAGGCTGTTTCCAGACCATTTCAAAGAACAGCAGGGCAACCTGCTGAGAACTGTGTGAAATGAACACCCTGTTACAACTAATTAGTGTTACTGTTTTCCTTGCAGTTGGGGGTGAGAGGAAATACATGAAGGGTGTTTATCTCTTCCTGTAGTAGAAAGAGTTGGAACCACTGCAAAAGCCTGGAGGGGGACCCAGAGGATGCTTCCTACATGACTATTCCCACCTTTCTCCAAAGAATGGCTGTGAGCCGTTATGATCCACGCTGCTTGTTCAGTCCCAGGGCTTCTGCGTCTTTGACCCATGCACAAGCTCTTCAGGTTGTTTTTACAAGAGGCCTAAGACAAATGGTGCATTCAATTAAATTCAACAACTATTTATTGAACACTTACAACATGTTGATGAGTGAGGAATAGTCTCTGCCCTAAGGACTTTAAAATCGAGACAAAAAGGATAAATGAGTAAGTTATTTAGAGCCCCTGCAAGATTTTGAGGATAGCGGTTATAAGTTTCAGGTGGGTTTGAACTGTGATTTTTTTTTTTATTTTTTGGCCCTTACTGGCTCTGAAAACTTGACTGCTCAAGTCAAGCTTACTTAATTCCTCTTGACTTCAATTTCCTTATCTGTTTAGGGCTGTTATAAGAATTACATAAAGGCATCCATAGTTAGTGATCAGTTGATGTCAGCAGATGTTTTCTCATCAGGGCTATGCCTTAGGAAGAGCTGTGTGATAGTAGGAAATGAGATGATAAAGTGTGGAATGGGGAGAGAGAAGAATGGGGAGGTCAGAATTTAGTCAGGATAGGTGAGGTCACATGACAGTGACGAGAAAGCCCCAAGTGATGCTCCTTTGCCCTAGCCGAGACGGCTGCCTTATCCCAGCTAGTGCCCTGGACCCGTAGAGAAGGCTCTGCAACACAGCAGCACCCCCGCCGTTTCAGTACAGGGAACGAGTCACACTTTAATCACAGCAGTAGTTCATTCACTCGTTCACCAAGCATTAACCTAGGCAGATAGGCTACTAGGTGCTGGAAGGCAGAAAGATGGATACATACCGTCCCTGCTCCCCAGAGACAGATATGTAAACAGACAAATGTAATGCAGGGCGATGAGCGCTCTGACAGCCTATGTGCTGTGTACAGAGCACAGAGCAGGAATGCCTGACCTAGCCTGGGTTGGGAAGGAGCCAGGAAGCAATTTTTAGTTTCCTGGTTCCCACCAGGTTTCCCAGAAGCAGGGCCTGGATGAAGGAAGACCTTGCATGAATTCCCAGTTCCTGTGTGGTCACCCCTCTCCTGCTGAACTCATAGTCCAGTACCACAGCCACTCCCCTTCGTCTGTTCTCAGCCTCTCCTCCTACTGCTTCCTGCGGGTCTCTGGCTGTGGCTGCCCAGTGTCCATGACAGCAGCAGTAACAAATCTTTCCTCCCTCACCCCAAGAGGATGGGTTGGGCCAAGCCCAGGATGATGAAATTGCACCTCAGCCACTTCTGTGTTGACCAGGTCTTGGTTTCTGCCTTCCCTCCTCCCTTCCAAGCAATGAGTAGCTAAAATTTGGTATGACTGAGTCACAGTGGCCCCTTGTCCCTACTTCCTCACACCGGCTCAGCTTTGGAACACGAAGGCCTGATCCTGAGGGAAACTCTGCCGGTTCACACACTAGTCTGCTCGGGAGGCTGTGTCATGTCCTATAAATTACAGCCCTGTGCCTCCGGCCCTGGCCTGTATGCCAGAAGCCCTTCCTTTCAACCTCCAATCTGGCCTCCTGGTCACCCTACCTTGTTGTGTAAACTCTGGTGCTTAGGGGGACCAGCGCCTTCTTCTGGGGTCCTGGGAAGTTGGCAGCTGTGGACAACAATGCCTTGAGAAGGTTGGGCATTGAATCGGGCCACCGAGTCAGTTACCCCGAAGATGGGGGAGCTGGTGGCAAGGACGAAGTTACCAGTGTGGTGAAGAGCTGCAGGTGTTCTCTGGGTCTGATTTGCATCACTGTTTCCATCCAGTTGCAAAAACACGCATCGGGCTTTTGAAACTAGAGCTTGCTGGTATGAATCAGATGAAACCTGAGCTGTGTGGAAGGTGGCAAGTTTTCCAATGCAAGCCTAGCAAGTGTGCTTGGGTGGAAAGTCACGTCAGGCCCATAAACACAGCAAGCAGGAGAAGCCGCCAAAAGCAGAGGCAAAAATAGCTCAGGGGTCCCCATCTTGCCTCATTCAAACCCACCAGCTCCTGCCAGACATTCCTCTCCCTCGCTTTGCCTTCTTCTTGGTTTTTCTTTGTCTCTTCAAGTTTTGACTTGCTTCAGGGTCTCTTCAGCTAGCCTACAGGACTATGGTTGTCTTGCCAGTCTCTGAGTTGCTGGGTCTTTCCTTGGTGTGCAGGAGGGATGCAGAGAATCTGGTCTTCCCCAAGGGCTTCCTCTCTGGGAAGCCATAGGAAACATGCCTCTCTGCTTAGCCAAAGGCAATATATTCCAGGTGTCTGAACAAGGAGGAGAAATTGACTCCTAACTCAAGTTTTTTTTTGTGTGTGTGTGTGTGTGTGGTACGCGGGCCTCTCACTGTTGTGGCCTCTCCCGTTGTGGAGCACAGGCTCCGGACGCACAGGCTCAGCAGCGATGGCTCATGGGCCCAGCCGCTCCGCGGCATGTGGGATCTTCCCGGACCAGGGCACGAACTCGTGGCCCCTGCATCGGCAGGCGGACTCTCAACCACTGCGCCACCAGGGAAGCCCCTAACTCAAGTTTTCATCAGAGTGTTTTTGGATGTGTTGAATTTATGGCAGGTATTTATGCGTACTCTCGTTTGGAAGTCAGATTTCATCTCTTTCTCATTTGGTCTGTGGGTAGCTCTCTATTTGGTAGTAATGAATTAGGAGACTGAAGTAGGACTGGCACTGAAGAACAAATCTCTATATTTTGCTACTGCTCAGAGTGTTAAGGTGATTTGGGGAGATGGGTAAAAGATAATAGTAATGAAACAGGTGCTGTAGCAGCGGTAACTCCAGGGAGGGCTCAGCACAGCTTGGCAGACTGTGCTCCACAGACTGGAGCCCCTGCAGTGCTGACAGAGGTCAGGTGCTGGCAATAACCAGGACCATCATGGCTCAGGCACCAGCCCGAGACACCTCATACATTTAACATTCAGATACAGAAGCCTTGCACACCTGGCAGACCACAGCTTTCTGCCTTCCAGCAGGGAGAGACGATGGTCTCTTTCGCAGATGTCTATAAATACATACTCTTACTTGCCTGAAAGCTTTCTGGCATAGGGGCAGAGTGTATCCCTCACAGCCCAGCATTCAGAATTGGGAGGATTCAGTGAGGTAATTGGGAAGCACCTAGCACAGACCCTAGTGCAGATCAGGCACTTAATGGTTTTTAAATTTTGTTTTATTAAAGTATAGTTGATTTACAATGTTGTGTTAATTTCTGCTGTACAGCAGAGTGACTCATTTATACATATATATATTCTTTTTCATATTCTTTTCCATTATGGTTTATCACAGGATATTGAATATAGTTCCCTGTGCCTACAGTAGGACCTTATTGTTTATCCACCCAATATGTAATAGTTTGCACCTGCTAATCGCAAACTTCCAATACTTCACTCCCCCACCCCAAACCCCCTTGGCAACCACAAGTCTGTTCTCTATGTCCCTGCGTCTGTTTCTGTTTCATAGATATGTTCATTTGTGTCATATTTTAGATTCCACATGTAAGTGATATTATATGGTATTCGCCTTTCTCTAGGCACTTAATTGTTGACGTTCCTTCCTCTATTCCACCTCCCTTTTCTGCTTTCTTCCTACCTTCTCCCTCAAGGAAAGTTACCAGAACTTGCATTTAATTTCCCATTATATGTATACACATAATGAAAGATGTTATACTCTTTGACGATTGGTAACGCTTCTTTTCTCTGAGTTTGATTCTCTGTTAAATAGTATTTGTAATACTGGAACACTAAACATGGTCTTCTACTGATCCTTTGACATCTCACTTACTGTCCTAATCTCTGTCTTTGCCTTTCCTAGGGTGAGACATCTGTTTAATATTTTCCTTGTTTGGAGCTAGGTCATTGGAAAACAGAAGAGGCAGGGCTGGCCAAGTAGAGTTGTTAGGGAATTGATGAGCACCTCAACATTGCCTAAGAAGGCAAGATATTGGTAAAATATGGGCTGGAACCATGGGTATTTGGCTACTTTGCTGTGGGAGGGTGGGCTGGTGGCGATATATGAGGATATTGTGGGAGCAGAGTTAAGTCCTAGACTGTGTTTCCTATCGTGGGGCTAGGACTAGGGAGAGAAAAAGCTTACTACACTAATCAAGATAATACTTTAGTGCAATATTTAAAAAATCAAAGTTAAGGTGAAAAAAAAAATCCATAGTGAACTAAATATCAAAATATTAGAGTGATATTGGAGCCTGAGGCAAAAGGAAAAGTTGGTAGTACTGATCTTATTTGCATTAGTTTGCTTGGGCTGCTATAACAAAATATCATAGACTGGGTGGTTAAATCAGGGGTCCCCAAACCCCAGGCTGCAGACCAGTACTGGTCCACTGCCTGTTAGGAATCAGGCCCCACAGCAGGAGGTGAGTGGCGGGCGAGTGAGCAAAGCTTCATCTGCCGCTCCCCATCGCTCGCATTACTGCCTGAACTCCCACCACCACTCCACCACCCCCGCCCCGTCCATGGAAAAATTGTCTTCCACAAAACCAGTCCCTGGTGCTAAAAGGTTGGGGACTGCTGGCTTAAATGACAGAAATTTATTTCTCACAGTTCTGGAGGCTGAGAAGTGCCAGATCAAGGTCCAGCAGGGTTGGTTTCTGGTGAGGGCTCTTTTCCTGGCTTACAGATGACTGCCTTCTCACTGTGTTTTGACATGGAAGAGAGAGAGAGAGAGAGAGTGAGAGTGGTCTAGTGTCTCTTCTTATAAGGGCACTAATCCCATTATGAGGGCCCCATTCTCATGACCTCATGTAACCCTAATTACCTCCCAAAGACCTCGTTTCCAAATACCATCACATTGGGGTTAGAGCTTTAACATACGAATTTTGGCAGGGACACAAACATTCAGTTCATACCACTGTCTCTATTTAATATTTTGATATTTTGTTCATTCCCTGGTTTTCCAGTGGTTAAGACTTGGCCTTCCAGTGCAGGGGGTACAGGTTCAATCCCTGGTTGGGGAGCTAAGATCCTGTATGCCTTGTGGCCAAAAAACCAAAACATAAAAGATATTTGTTACAATATTGTAACAAATTCAATAAAGACTTCAAAAATGGTCCCCATAAAAAAATTGCATTAAAATATCGTTTATCTTGATAGCTGAATTTTTTGGTGCTTCCTTAAAATTTTCAGTCCTGGCCCTGCCTTAGGGAAACCCCTACTCTTGGTTCTGGGGTGGGGGCATTGGGCCAAGGCATCACCCTGAGCCAAAGGGTCAGGGTCTGATCACTCATTGGATTGTCCAGTGCTGACCAAATTCTTCATTTCCTATTTCTTCCTTGATTATTGTCAAGTGTATGGTTGCATTTTCAACATTTAATTATTTTCATTGTTTCACAGTACTTTGCATTTCATCCAACACTGCAATTAATTAAATATAGTATTCCACAATCAAGTCTAATTTTTACATTTCTCCTATAAATGGAGGTAGGCAGGAACCAGAGAACCCATTCTGAATGTTCAGCTTTGTTAGGCAAACTTTTGTAGTGACTTCTGCAATTTTGGTGTGTCAGCAGATTTAAGCTAATTTTAAAGACTACAAATGTCTCTTCAGCTATCTGATATTAAGGTGACTTTTTTCAAAAAATTTTTGAAATTTTCCTAAAATTAATCATTTTTTAAACTTTTTGTTTTGATATAATATTAAATTTACAGAAAAGTTATAGGAACTGTGCAAGGAACTTCTGTCTGTATACTTTTTATTCAGTTTCACTAATTGTATACTTTGTTTCATTTGCTTCTGTCTGTGTGTGTATACGTACACACACATTTATATAACTGTTTTCTGAACCATTTGTTAATAAATTGGAGACCTCGTTCACTGATACAATCTGTTATATAATCAAGTCTTTTAATTTTCGTTATTTGTCCTAATGTTCATTACAGATATTCTTTTTTGCCAACTCAAGATCTAATCCAAGATCATGCATTGCATTTGACTGTCCAATTCCTTTAATCTCATTTAATCTGCAGCACAGTTTCCTCAGCCTTTCTCCATCTTTCTCGACCTTGTTATTTTTTGAAATGCACAGGCCAGTTATTTTATACGCCAGCTATTTTGGGCTTGTCTGATGTTTCCTCATGTTTAGATTCAGGTTATACATTTTTGGCAGGAATACCACAGACGTGTGTCCTAAGTACACCACCATATCAAGAGCACATGATATTGGTTTCTCCCAATTTTAGTGATGTTAACTTTTTTTTAAAGAAGATATCACCTAACTGCATTTCCCCCCAGTCTTTTTGTGACCAGTATTATTAAGATATAATCAATGTATAACATTGTATAAGTTTAAGGTGTACAATCTGATGATTTGATATATGCGTTTAATGTGAAATGATTACCACAGTAAGTCCATCTTGGTGATGTTAACTCTGATCACTTGGTTAAGATGGTGTCAACCATTTCTCTCCACTGTAAAGTTAGTTTGTTCTACTTTGAAATCAATAAATAATTTATGAAGAGATATTTTGAGACTATGTATCTTGTTCCTAATCAAACTTTCACCCATTTGTTTTAGCATACATTGATGATTTTGTTCCATTTTATTTCGTTCAAAATATTTTAAAATTTCTCTTGATATTTCTTCTTTGACCTATGCATTATTTATAAGTGTGTTGCTTAATCTCCAAGTATTATGGGATGTTCTAGCTATCATTCTGTTATTGATTTCTAGTTTAGTTCCACTGTGGTCTGAAAGCAGATATTGTATTATTTCTGTTCTTTTAAACTCATCAAGGTGTGTTTTATGGCCCAGAATGCGGTCTATCTTGGTGACTGTTCCATGTGAACTTGGGAAAAATGTGTATTCTGCTGTTGTTAGCTGAAGTAGTCTATAGATGTCAATTATATCAAGTTGATTGATGGTGTCGTTGAGTTCAACTATGTCCTTACTGATTTTTCTACCTGCTGGATCTGTCTGTTTCTGACAGAGTGGTATTTGAAGTCTCCAACCATAATAGTAGATTCACCTATTTCTCCTTGTAGTTCTGTCAGTTTTTGTCTCATGTCGTTTGATGCTCTGTTGTTAGGCACATGCACATGAAATAGTGTTATGATTTCTTGGAGTATTGACCCCTTTATTATTATGTAATTACCCTCTTTATCGCTGATAATTTTCCTGCTCTGAAATCTGCTGTGTTTGAACTTAATAGCTACTTCTGCTTTCTTTTGACTTTTCTGCCTTTTGTGGTTTTAATTGAGCATTTTATATGATTCCACTTTCACTCTTTTCTTAGAATATCAATTATACTCTTTTTTTTAATACTTTTTTTAGTGGTTGCTCTAGAGTTTGTAATATACATTTACAACTAATCCAAGTGTATTTTCATGGGTAGTGTGAGTAATAATTTCTTTCTTTTTTTTTTTTTTAATTTGACCACACTGCGTGGCATGTGGGATCTTAGTTCCCCAGCCAGGGATTGAACCTGGGCCCCTGCAGTGAAAGTGCTGATTCCTAACCACTGGACCACCAGGGAATTCCCTTATAATTTCCTATAATAACCAAATATTCCTAATTCTTCCCTTCCATTCTTCATTTTTTAATTGAAGTACTATTGATTTACAATGTCATGTTTCAGGTATACAGCACAGTGGTTCATATATATATATATATGAATATATATATGAATATATATGAATATATATATGAATATATATATTCTTTTTCAGATTCTTTTCCCATATAGGTTATTCCCTCCCATTCTTGAATCATTGCTGTCATTCATTTCACTTATACATAAGTATATTATTTGTATGTCTGCATATATATATATGCTTTTGCACATATGTATATACACATAAGCATACATAAATAAGCATATACATGCAAATATGTATATACACACATAAGCATAAAGAAATATATAAGCATTATTCTGTTATATCAACTAATAAGAAAATAAAAGTTTTTATTTTACCTTCACTTATTCTTTGATGCTCTTCCTTCCTTTATGTAGACTCGGGTTTCTGACCTGTATCATTTTTCTTCTCTGTGAAGAACTTTTTTCAACATTTCTTACAAGGCAGGTCTACTGGCAGTAAGTTTCCTCAACTTTTACCTGAGAAAGTCTTTATCTTTCCTTCACTTTTGAAGGAGAATTTTGGATGGTTCAAACTTCTGGGTTGGTTGTTTTTTTCTCTCAACTCTTTAAATATTTCACTCCACTCTCCACTTTCTTGCATGGTTTCTGAGAAAAGGTCAGAAGTAATTCTTATTTTTGTTCCTCTTTAGGTAATGTGTTTTTTTCCCCTCTGGCTTCTTTCAAGATTTTTTTCTTTATCTTTGATTTTCTGAAGTTGGAATATGATGTGCCCAGGTAGTTTTTTGTTTGTTTGTTTTGTTCTTTTATTTATCTTCTTTGGTGTTTTCTCAGCTTCCTGGATCTGTAGCTTGGTGTCTGACATTAATTTGGGGGAAATTCTGAGTTATTATTGCTTCATATATTGCTTCCATTCCTATCACCCTTTTTTTTTTTTTTTTGGTATTCTCATTATGTGTATGTTACACCTTTTATAGTTGTCCCAGAGTTCTTGGATATTCTGTTCTGGTTTTTTTCAGTCTTTTTCTCTTTAATTTTTAGTTTTGGAAGTTACTATTTCTATATCTCCAATCTCAGAGATTCTTTCCCCACCCTTCTCCAGTATACCAATGAGCTCATTACAACCATTTTCCATTTTTGTTATAGTATTTTTAATCTGTAGCATTTCTTTTTGACTCTTTCTTAGAATTTCCATCTCTCTGCTTACATTATCCATCTATTATTGCATGTTGTCTACTTTTTCCATTAGAGCCATTGCTAATCATAGTCGTTTTAAATTCCATTAGTAATCATAGTTGTTTTAAATTCCTGGTCTGATAATTCCAACATCCCTGCCATCTGACTCTGATTCTGCTGCTGTTCAGTCTCTTCAATCTGTATTTTTTGCCTTTTAGTATGCCTTGTAATTTTTGGTTGAAATCTGGACATGTTGTACTGTGTGAAAGGAACTGTAGTAAATAGGCTTTTAGTGGTGTGGTGGTAAGGTGTGGAAGGGAGAGAAAGTGTTCTATAGTTCTATAATTAGTGCACAGGTGAGCCTGCGTCCTGGACTGTAAACTTCACCAGTGATTCTCAGTTTCCTCCTTCCTTCCCCTTGAGTGGTACAGGATGGATAGAGGGGTGCTGAAGTTGGGTAATTTCCTTCCCCCAGGTATGTTATGCTCTGGCAAATAGTTTCTTAGGGGAGGTCTTGTTGAGAAGAGAATGCTCTGGTGTATTTCAAAATGGTTCCCTTTTCCCTCTCCATGATGGAAGTATGACGGTATTTTTCTCTGATATTCACTAAAAAGATCTCCTAGAGGTAAAACTCACAAAAGTGTGGGATTCCCCCTATAACTGGGTCTCCCTGGAGTTGCCTCCAGCAGTTGGTCAATTACGGTTTAGGTTTTCCTACCCTGGCACCAGTTCCTGCAGAGGTTTGTGCTCATGGGTTTCTGCTATGGTAAGTTGTGATTCTAAGTATCCCCCTCTCTGTCTCTTTGATTTGGGAGAGGGACTTGCCTGTGACCTCATTTCTCTGACATATCTAAGAAGAGTAGTTGATTTTTCAGTTTGTTCAGGTTTTTACTTGTTGTTAAAGTGGAGTGATGACTTCTAAGCTCCTTACATGCTGGCATGGGAACTGGAAGTCTATTGATAATGACGTTTTTGTCTCCATCATTCCTTCTATATTTATTAGTTGACCTTTTACTCTAAGGAAGAGCTTTTCTTTTATATTAGTTAGTTGGTTAATTAATTAACTTGATTTAAATGAACTTCTGGGCTCTTTAGTTCCTATTTTATTTAATGGATTATAATCTGTTATTATTATTCACTTTGATACTCCAATCACTCCTGACTTGGCCAGAGGAAGTCCTTTCCAATTAGCTCCTGTGTGCTTTGACATGTTCCCCGTATTCTTTGAGCACTTTCTTACTTTCTGATGAAACAAGATGTTCTGGGCTTGACTTGTACGTTTTCTGCCCAAGCCCTAGAATAATATGATTGAATTTTAGTTCATTAACTATTTTCATTTTTGAGGAGATTATTCTAACTGAGGATGGAGTTTTGATTCCATGTGGAAAGTCAACTTGATGTTATTTGTTGTGTTCACTGTGCTATGCAGCATATTCTTTATGTGACGTCATCAGTATTTCCTGTGAGAAGGTGTCATCAGTTAGTCTTCTTTGAATCTGCTTTGGTTCACCATTTCAAGCCTGGGTGTGATTCACACAGGTGCATTGATGTATAATTTTTGTTTAGGTAATTGATTTATTTGAATATTTGTTGAGAACTGCAATAAACCCCTCAGTTAACTAATATGCTTTTGTCTAGTGGTGGTTGGTTCTTTGCTAGTCCTTATAGATTCTGTAGAGCATAAAACATGGTTCCTCCTCCCAAGAAGTTTATATTCTTAAAGGGTGGACAAGAAGAGCATATACTAAGCCATGGCCAGTACTGCATTAAGGTATATAAATCATCACTGTGTTATACGGGTACCAACAGTAAGTCTGTACCAATTCTGAGAGGAGGTTATGGATGAGGATGGAGAAGGCAGACAAGATTCTACAGCTCACAGCCATCAGGACAGGAGGTCTTTACAGACCTAGGATGGACTCTGCACATTGACCTTGCCTGGAAAGATGAGATCTTTTATAGGTGACCTTTTACACAGGGGTTATAAATCTCAATAGGACATACATGGGGAAGAGTGGGCTGCTGTCACTAAGCCTCGGGGCTCACTAAATTTCCATACACAAGCATTCCTTGGAGCCTAGAACAGGATCATGGAGTTGAAGCAGGAGAGCATGACCTATGTGATTCTCTGCCTTTTTTTCACTCCATGATTGTCCTAGAGCAGGAAGCTCTTCCTTTCTGTGAACTTATTCTGTGAGCTGTGTTTCCAGACGCTCGCAGAAAGAATATTACCTAGCAGAAAAGCATGACAGGGTTTTTTTTCTGACCCAACAATTTTATATTTCTATACTGTCTACACTCTGGCTGTAAATGCTCTGGGGGCAGGGCCCTGCATTATACTTTTTGGCATCCCCCATTGCCTGTGCCCCCATTGCATGAATTATTCATTGATTGATTGGTTTTCTGAAAAACCCTGATTGCTTTGGGATATGTGTGATAGGAGACAGAATGATGAAATTTGTTGACTCTTGTAAATATAAAGCCTTTGCTGTGTTAGCTTAACATTGTGGCCCTGGAGTGGCTCTAAATTTTCCCTTGCAGAAGCAAAATCACCATAGCAGTTCCAGACCTCACTTTTCCTAAGGAAAAAATATATGTGTGTGTATATATATATATATATATACACATACACATATATCTATATATAGATATATGTGTATATATATATTTTTATATACATACATATATATATTTTAACATATTCTTCCTTATTTAAAATGCAGCTGGCCTTTTAAAAGAAGGAGGCTCCTATATACTGAAAAATTTCTTTTAAATAAAAACAAAACCATGGCCTAGATGATCTCCAGTATTGAGCTATAGGCAAACTTAGAGCAAGAGAGGCCTTCCTGGCAACCCTAAAATGTAGGTGACTTCTACATTGCCTGTGAAGATGGCTTCTGGAAAGATGGCGTACATTCTTCATACTCCCTTCTTGGGCCTTACTCTTGAGCCTGAGGAAGCCTGAAGCTTGGTATCCTGTAATTCCTCCAACCTAGGAGGTGCTTAGGATTCTGCTGTCTTACTGGTATGGGTAGGTCTGGTGGAACCTGAAGGCTGTGCTGAGTAAGAACCTATTAAATCATGCAGCGCTCCCAGCTAGGATGTCTGCGTATATCAACTGTGGAAACCAACAGTTGGATTAAGGAAATCCCCCAACTTGAAATGAATATCGGCTTGAGTTATTAAGCCCAGAAATATTTCCTGTCTTTGAGATTTGGTGGTAGGCTATGCTTGCCTTAAGTTAAAGGGTCAGATTTTCCTGTAAGCCCTTGAGCTCTCTTGCTATTTCGGGTAGTCACCTCTCCACACACATATGCTTCATCAGGAGTCGGAGCAGAGTGAATTTTGTTGGTTGTGTCCTGTGCTGCGTTAGAATCTCTTCCTTGGTCAAGGGAACGCTCTTGATGAGTTTGCCCCCTTCTGTGATCATGTTGTAGGGCTTTGGATTACACGTTATTGTATGTAATCCGTCCCCATGTTAACAGGCATTCTTCCAAGTGAGGAAAAGACCTGGCCTGTGGTAGATGATGACTCTCCCTTGGGATCTCCTGGGGACAGGCTGGTGCTTTTAGAACTGCCGTGTGCCTTGATCTTAATTTATCTGTTGTATTCAATATCATTGGAAGCCGGGGAAAGGCCAAATACCTGACCTCCGTTCCAGGGCTGTGATATTGCACCCACTCCAAGCTTCCTTTGATCCTTGCTTTGGCAAGCCACGTAGGGGAACTCCTTAGCTTTCCTTGGTCCCCCAAAATTCATCTGACTTTGAGAATTTGTGACATTTAGTCTTCAAATTACAGATTGATTTGATGGCTGGTAGGAGAAAAAAAAGCTTTGACAGTCTACTGGGAAGTAGCTGCTCAGACTGATGCTTTTCCAAGCGTCCATGTGAGGATTAGCATTCCTCCCAGTCATCACCTGGCGGTCATGGGACAATTCTTGAGGAATAGGACATCGGGCTTTATTTGGTCTTCCTGGTTATGAGAACCTAGAAAGGTAGGCAAGGGCCACTATGGACAGCTTACAATATTCATGTTAAGTCCACTCCCACTGCAAATAAAGATAACTGCTTGGCCCGTTAATTTTAGAGTGTTTATTTAGAATAAATTCAGATCTGCTGAAATAATGTCTACCTTTGTATGGGGCAAGAAAGTATTCACCAAAATTCATTAAAAGTTTTCATTTAGGAAAGAGGAGAATTGTTGACTTTCTTGAGTGTGAAGGTCAGTAAACTTAAAAAGGAAGGGAGGAAGGGAGGGAGGGAGAGAGGAAGGGAGGGAGGAAAAGAAAACTGAAACAACCCTGTGTGTAAAACATTAGTGCTGGGTTAGGAAGACATTGGTTTCAGATAATTCCCACATGTGTAACATCATACATGTTATAAGCACTCGGCATTTCTCGTGTGTCATCCATTCCCATCTGAAATATTCTGGTGTGAACTGTGAAATAATGAAACTGAATTTTAAAATGTGTTTTATAATTAGAATCAGTGGCTTTAATTCATTTTTTTTATAAAATCCACTTTTAAAGAGTATTATCTCAGCTGTCCACAGGCCAGAACCCAGTCCTTTGTAATATGGAAAAAATGTCAGTATTGGGTCTATATTTTTTTAAAATGAAATGCCCCCCTTTTCTCCAGCCTTCTTTTGTGGCTGCTTTCTCTATTTCATACTGCTCAGAGGCCTGAGCTGAGGGTAGATCTAAATATGAGATGTACCGTTGCTTCAAGTGCTAACAGCCTTTTCCTGGTGGTTTCCTGCTCTTGGTTTTCTGAGACAGAATTTCAAGTAAAAGAAGTACTCAATTTCTGTCTTTTGTGGGCTCTAGTGCAGGTTCTTAGCCAAGGAAAAAGTCCTTGTCAGCTTTCCGGGAGCCAAAGTGTAGCTGTGATTCTGTTTGCTGAGCTTCCTAGGGCTAGCCTACTTGCGAAATTCAGCCATACTTCATGTGGGTGCCCAGTCTGGGCATTTGTGGGTGTTTAAGCCTATGTTAGGGCAGGCTTACCAGGAGACAGAGGGATTAAACACCTGGAACTGATGGTTGGCTCCAGGGTTGTAAAAGGTCTTTTAAAAACAGTGGGCCTAAGACTGTTGCCTCTCAGAGCCCTGGGTGAGAGTGGAACTTGCACATAAAATAATTGAGAATTGAGTTTTGGTTTCAATCTGTGAAGGCATGGTTAGTTTTTGTTTTTGTTTTTGTTTTGGTTTTTTGCGGTACGTGGGCCTCTCACTGCTGTGGCCTGTCCCATTGCGGAGCACAGGCTCTGGACATGCAGGCTCAGCGGCCATGGCTCACAGGCCCAGCCACTCCGCGGCTTGTGGGATCTTCCCGGACCGGGGCACGAACCTGTGTCCCCTGCATCGGCAGGCGGACTCTCAACAACTGCGCCACCAGGAAAACCCCCTTTGTTTGTTTTTTGTTTTTGTTTTTGTTTTGTTTTGAAGGCATGGTTGGTTTTAGGCATGTAATATCGCTTAAAAAAAATTGCACTCCTTGTTTAGACTTGTATCATCTTACACCCCAGCCCTACGTTCCTGCCAGCTGAATGCATTGCTGAAGAGTCACATTCAGATTTCTAACACTGGCGAGGACAGGGCCTTCTCACACTTGCAGCAGCAGGGGTGGCACAGGGAAGAGAGAGGACCTTGTAGGGGCTGTAAGTCTGGAGAAGCAGCAAGGCCCATGTTGGGACAGGGGGCACTGACATCGGGCTGGTGACCTTTGGAATGTGTGGTACAGATTGGCAGGGGTGGGAGCAGGAAGCAATTTTGGCTGAGGTCAGTGGTGACCTTCAGTTTTCAGCACACGGGATCAGGGACAATGGGATGTTGCAACAATGTCCATGAGGCCGAGCAGAAAATGGCACCTGCGGTTGCAGCAGGTGAACTGTAATGACTGCCAAGGAGAGCTCAAGAGCCATTTGGAGACCCTGCCAGCCAGAAGGGGAGGACCAGGGCCTGGGATTCCACAGATCTGCTGCCCCAGGCTCAGGGCCAATGACTGTTGTTACAGTTACCCCAAAACTCCTCCAGTGGCCCTTCTCCAGCTGGGAGAAGTAGGAGGACACAGGCTACTCCTATTCCTTAGCAGAGAGACGTCCTGCTTCTTATTCTGGGGAATTTCACATTAGCAGTAGCCTGTGTGTGGTACTCCACAGAACTCAATGTGGGATTCTGCTAAGAACTTAGGATACCAAGCCAACTGGGGCCAGTATCTCCTACTGCTGGGAGATGAACTTTTTCCTCATTATTTTGTTATCCTCTGACAGCTGCAACTTGGACATTGTTAGTCTCTGGTTAAGGAGAACCTTTGCTGTCAAGGAAATTTATTCCAATGTTTTGTGACATTACTGACGAAATTTACTTCTAGTCATTTGTTTTCTGGAGTAATCTGCCCTTACTGCATATAGCTGGATGACATCTGAATTCATGAGTCTATCTGTTCTTAAAAGTTTAAATTTGTTGCATATCAAAATTGCTCGTGTGTGCTGCTTTCTGGGGTCATAAACAGCGGCACCTATTCAGAGCGACACGCGCAGCCTTCCTGTCCGTCTTCACTGCCTCATCTGGCAAAGAACCAAGGTCACAGGCTGATGTTGAGACTGACCCACCTGCTCCTCCAATGAGAAACATGAAGCACATTGTGCTTTCATACCAGCAAGCTTTGAGAAACTGAAGCTGTCTTTTCTTATTTTTCTTGGTAATGCTGTTTGAGCTCTGTCGGGTGCTCTGATTAAAGCTTACCTTTGGTAGAATGGTGAGGGGTAGTCTCACAGTTATCAAGGTATAAGTATTGGATATTCATTTACAAAAACAAAACAGTAACAGCAAAGCCACATCAGAGGTCACGCAGCTCAGGCTTGTCTGGAAGGCCTCAGCTCTGCCTTGGATATTTGGAGTGTGCTCTGAAGGAAGGTGCTTATATATTTACTTCTGCTGCTACTGACAGGTACTTCGGTGGTCCTCATTTAATCTATCTTTATGGCCCCAAATGAGACCACATCATGAGGGCTTCTGCCCCAAGGACGCGTGAAGAGAGAGGTCCTCTTTATGCCACTGGGTCTTGGCATTAGCCAGCTTCATCCTGGGTCTTTCATCCTCAGCCCCTCGTGTTCCCTCCCTGTAGAGAAAAGTCAGACATGGCCCTGCCCCGATGAAGCTTCAGACCTCAGCAGAGAAACCTCTTCTCCACAAGCCACGTGTGCACAGCCCCCAGGGCTGTGTGACTCTTACCGTAGAGGGATACTTTCTGTTTCTGTTCCATAAGAGCCATCCTTTACAGACTTTTTGAAATCGGGACACTTCTTTCTTCACCCTCCCTATTCACTCCTCCCAGCTGTGCCTTGTGGCCAGTATGTACTGAATCAAAGGTAAAGTATTTATTGTGTACTTATGCTAAGGGATGGTTTTTCAAGCAAGATATTAGGATATTATCTCCTATCTTTACATTTTAAATGCAAATGTATTTCAAGGACCACAGAATGAACTATCTGAAATTAGGACTATTTTAGAGAAGTCTGGGTTGGATGATTGCAGCAACTATAGGACATAGAAAAGAAGTTTAAGACCATTCTTACCTTGAGAGTGTTTGGAGATTTTGCGAAATGCATTGAGAGCTCTGGAAACAGCTTGAATTGTGGATCACAATTTCAAAGCATCTGTGTTCTTTCCATCTGCTCACAGTTCTCTGGTTCTGATGATCTGGACCACCTTGAGCCACTGTGCTGACTGAGAAGCAGAACAACTAGCAGCTGCTTCTGTTACCCTCAGACTCGAAGGCCTCAGCTAAGGGCCTCACTGTCAGATCCCTGCCAAGGCCTTTGGCTTTCTTGAATGACTTGATCACATGCTGATGTTTCAAGGCTGGGTGCTCCCCCGCTGGAGCCCTGAAAATGCTTGCGTGGCATCCCTAGAGAAGGAAACTAACTTGAAAGAAACTCTCGCAAAGTAAATCACCAGGACTGGATGGTTTGCATCCAAGAGTTAGGGACGGAAATGAAGTGTGAAATAGCACAGATACTGATGAAGACATTAGTTCGCCATTAAAACCAAAACTGTGTCAGAGCAGAGGACGTTTGCTAACATGATGACCTTGTTGGTAAAGGAGAAAGATTAGTGGCCTATCTGCTGCCTCTGGAAAACCTGGTCCACTTGGAAAGAATGACACAAAGTACGAACAATGATACAATAGCCTTTATTCCCTTAAAACAGATAAGAGGGACAGCATTGCAATTCATGCATGGCAGCATTTCAGTAGAAACCTTGGAAAGAATATGATAGTGAATATGTAACATGTGGGCTGCTATTCCCTACTTCTGTGCCCATGGCAGACATCACTAATCAATCTCTTCTTCTAAGCTTGGATTGGGCCTCATACTCCTCAATTTTGTGATCTCCCATCAAATGACCAGAGTTGACATAGGTTAGTTAAAACTCATTTGTCCGCTTTGTCTAGGGGGATGTATTTTATCATGGACCATCTTGGCTTATCATTAAATTGTAAATAATGACAAGAAGGAAGTCTTTCACAGGTAGTTTAGTTTAGGTGCTGACAAAAAACATGTCATATTCTTTCTTCTAAAGACTAAGTTAGCAGAACATCTAACGCCAGAGATAAACAGTTTTGTGCGAACTGAATCCAGATGTGCAATCCTAACCCAAACCACAGTAGGATCTTTCTGGAGGGGAAGGAAGTCAGTTCCTCTGAACAAGGTCCTTTTAAGAAATGAGAATCGGGCTTCCCTGGTGGTGCAGTGGTTGAAAGTCTGCCTGCCGATGCAGGGGACACGGGTTCGTGCCCTGGTCCGGGAAGATCCCACATGTTGCGGAGTGGCTGGGCCCGTGAGCCATGGCCGCTGAGCCTGCGGGTCCGGAGCCTGTGCTCCGCAACGGGAGAGGCCACAACAGTGAGAGGCCCGCATACCGCAAAAAAAAAAAAAAGAAATGAGAATCAAGGCAGGATCCTTCATTAAGCATTTCCTTGCAGAGTTTAAAGAAGGTTGTAGACATTGTTGAGTCCTGCCACAACAGTGACTCTGTGGGGCAAAGAAGTGAGGCAGGCTTTGAGAGAAGAGCTACTCTGAGGCTTGGAGAGCAAAGAGACAGGAATGATGGACCCTGGAGAAGCAGAGTAACTTTATGGAAAACCTGAGGTTTCATTGGGACTGGCCTTCATTTCACACGAAGGGAGCAGAAGGCCAGCTTTGATGCAGGTCTGGGAATTCCATGGGCCTATGGACAAGACATTTCGCCATTGGATTGAACAAAACCTCCTGTCACTGGTAATGATTAAAGCAGTATGGCTATAATAACTATCCTACAGCCTCGTGACCTCCATATAAAGGGGTACGTGATAGAGCTGATCTCCTGGAATGGAGTATAAATGATCATTTAAAGAAGGAATCTGCTTGCCTCACTAGAGGGTGGGCTATTTTGCTTGATCGGTGATAAGATGCAACATACTTTGATTAACAGGGGATCAGACTATAGTAAGATGTACTTAGCATCTAACTGTACTGTGATTTCTCGTTGATAATTTGGGATCTTGTCATATTGCAGGGTCATCACTTGGGAGATGAGCAGGTGCTATGGTTCAGAGGACATGGCAGCAAGGATATGATGGGGTCCATAGGTCAGCAGACCTGGGTGCTCGTTCCCACTCTACCACTAGGCACCCTTTGACTTTGGTCACATCTAGCGGAATCATAGGTCATGGAATGAGATGCTGGGAGGTCATTTTGTCTACATCTTTGCCTCACAGGAGCTAGGGATTATCATCTACATGTTAAAGACAAGGCAGTAGTTGCTCAGTAAGAGTACATTAAGGGCGCAACACGGGGGAGGTGTAGACGGATGAGAGGAGGGAATCCAGGTCTTCTCATGTCACTGCTCTGCTTCTGAGTCTGTTTCCTATCTTTAATGGCTCTATAAGATAAGTGAGGATTTAGCCTGTGTTTAGCGCACAGGGAGAAATCTCTGTGAATGAGTTGATTGATTAAATGTAGTACCGATCACTTTTTCTAAGTCACTTTGTAGTTTACAAAGTGCTTTCATCTGCATTATTTTATCCTGCTGAGGACTGACGGAGTTGGGTAAGCCGTAGGATTCCGTAACCACTTTCCACGGATGCTTCAACTGAGACTCAGCAGGGTTCAGTGGCGTCCTCAAGGCCACATCAAGGTCAGAACCAGGACTCAAGCTCCTGCCTTCTGATTCTGAATCCGGGGTTTCTTTCACCATAGAACAATAGATAATGGACAGTTTACTCTATTTATCATTCGCTTTAATGACAGCAGAGTCTTCAGCGTCACAACATGGTAAAAATAGACTGTGAGGGCAAGGAGGTTCGCGGTAGCAAACAAACTGAGCTCATCAAAATGTTCTCGCAGGCAGGCTTGGTTGCCGTGGCCTTTAGGAAAGCCTTGGCAGTCCTGCTGAGGACAGCGTCAGCTACTCACCTCGTCCAGCTTTCCCTGAGGAGCTGCCTCTTGGCTCCAGGGCCAGAAGCAGGTGCTGCCCTAGAGGACACAGGGCAGGGGTGGGGGATGTGGAGGGAGAGGAAGATTTCTTCTGAGGTTTGGAGACCATGGATTGAGAGCACACCCCTGGTGTGGGGACTGGACTGTGTGTCCCACAGCAGCAAGCTTGCTTGGTTTTGGCACACAGCAGGAGAAACAGCCTGGGGACCCCAGGATTCTTGCGCCACTGAGGTTTTTCTGAGGGGCAGGGAGAAGGACACTGAGAGAGTACGAAAGAATAGAAGTAGCCAGGCTAAAGGAAAAGCCCCATTTTCGTTCACTTAAAGATAATTTCTAATCTCCCTACTTCCCAAAATGATGTGTTATGAATTACAGTAAAAAAATTACACATGCATGTATATGTGGCTAAAATAAAGACAGATAGGAAATAAGGGCCCATACAGAGAAAGTTGGGGCGGTCCCATATGACCATTTAACAGTCCCAGAAAATGAAACCGCTTTGCCTTCGTAAGGGAGACAAAGAATATATTTCTCTTAGGATGCGCCACTAGTATTCTGTGTCATATTCTTTTGAATATTTCTCCCATTGGAAATATCCAGCTAAGGGGAAATGCTTTACATTACAGCAGAAGAGAGCTTGGAACATAGACAATTTTCCCATTTGAAGGAATCCTATTAAACCAGTGGTCCTTGTCCTTTTAAAGTCATAGATTCCTTTGAGAATTCCATGAATACCATACATCCTCTTCCCAGAAAAATGAAAGCTTCTACAAATTTAACTTATAATTTTAGGTCACCTATAAACCCCCAAAACCCATCCATTGACTTCAGGTTAATAACCTCTTCATTTAAAAAATTAGAAATGTATCCCTAATTTCAGAAATGCTGTCATAACGGTTTTTAACACCCTTTACTCTTCTTACTGGTGCTACTTTGTAGAATAAGAAACAGTGCTGATAGGTTTTGTGGGAGTTTTATACACTTAAAAAAACCCTCAGACTTCTATTTTTGTTTTAAAATGTTCATATATATATATATATATCATAACTGGAGCCATGTAGCAAGTACGGGGAAAATTGTGCCTTGTTTCAATAATTTTGCTAATTTTTAGGCTGAAAGATGACAGATGACTAGAACTTACCTTATGTTGAATTAAAATCAATATTTCTCTTAAAAAGTAAAAAAATTAGAAATTAACACTTTATGAAATAATTTTTCCTTTACAAACAGATTCACTGCATGCAATTGAGATGATTGTAATTAAAATGTAGGTCTATAGCCAGTGTCACACAAAATATTCTGATTTCTATGAAATTCCCTAGCCTATGACATTTGTATTTTACATGTGTGATCATTGCACATTCACTTATAATTTTATCTCAGTCTTTTATTGGTTTCTTTTAAAGATGCTATATAGCGTGCATTCCATTGTAATTTATATCTGATAATGTGTAATATTTGGTATAATAAGGAAAATCTGCCTTCACTGTAAATCAATTTTGATTACACGTAGAATATGGTATATAAAGTAATACTTTAATATCTACAACAGCCCACACACCATCAATAAGATCTCATCCTCCAAACTTGTGAATTCTTGGAAGAAATTACTTCCACATGTTCCTAAAACTACTTAAGATTTTTGACTGGTTGGTGGTCTATTGATTCTAAATAT
This sequence comes from Pseudorca crassidens, assembly GCF_039906515.1. Classification (NCBI taxonomy): domain Eukaryota; kingdom Metazoa; phylum Chordata; class Mammalia; order Artiodactyla; family Delphinidae; genus Pseudorca; species Pseudorca crassidens. Next base: position 104,612,237 of record NC_090297.1, on the reverse strand, counting down.
CTGACCTGTCAAAACGCCATCTTTAAACTTTAGTGATGCATAGAGGCTTGGAATTAGCCAGGGCTGAATTTATTACAGAACAAAGGGAGGTGATGATTAACACACCCATTTGAGCAGTAGGGGGGAAAAATAATCCTTGAATGGATTAGATGCCCTGATCCTAAAACCACATTCTCTGAATGTTGGGTCCTTGCCCAGAAATGAGGAGAGGCCACAAACACTGATGCCTTTTAAATGACAGGGTATCTCCATGGGACTCTGGTCAGGGACACTGGGGCAGAGAGTTGAGGGTCAATTGGGAAAAAGCCTTTCTCTCTCCCGTGGTCTAGCAGAGTTGAGGACCCACACCCACTCTGTGTGTAGTAACCCTCAAAGCCCACCCGATTAGTGTTATTTAATTATCAGTCTTCCTGCCTGGCAGAGATTATGTTAAACTGTAAATAAATTAAATTTTATTTTGTTAACCGCTAACCAGGGATCACTTATAAATTTTTTTGGACTCCAGTAGGCTACTTTCAGGACTGGCATAGAGCCTGTCAAGAAGATGATGTGAATTATTACACACTGTCCCTAGAGGCCGAGTCCTAGGCTAGCCCTTTCTATTCACTGGCAGTATCTGCTAGATTCTGAGCACTCCCAGGATGTAATTCCAGGGAAATTTATCTTTGTAAGAGTAGTCCGTGAACAGAGCACTAAACCCATTTTCTGACTGCTTTTCTCTTTTTCCTCTGCCATGTCTTACAGGCTTTATAAAAAGTATGTATTTTTTAAAAAATAACATTGTATAATAATATTGATGGAGATCGACTCTCCAACAGATGGGTCCCCTCCCGAGGAGGAAACAGACCGTTAGGAAAGTCCTTCTGACCCCCATTCCCTGGGAGGAGGAGCCCTTGAATCACAGGCCCAGGTGCTCAGGAAATCTCCTGTCACTCTGAGATGGGCCAGGACATGGTGCCGTGTCCAGAACTTCTAAATACGGTTCAGGCTGGGTCATCATGACAGATGCTGAACTGGCACCACTATGAGGACTGGAGTGGGAACTCTGACAGTGCTTAAATGCTGCGGCCCCTGGGCTTGAACTCTTCATGGGCTGGGATTGGGAGAGGCAGTGCAGAGCCTCACGGGGAGCAGGGTGGGAGCAACTTTGGCAAGGAAATCCTGCTGCCTCTGCGACACCACCACTCCTTCAGAAGGCAACCAACACCCAACAACATACCAGCTATTTTAGAAGCTGTCCGTTTCTGAATTGCTAGCACACTTGGAGGACACTCTTTCTTCAGAGGTCATTGGGACCGTTCAAGGTAGGTAGGCCTGGGGAGAAACAGAGGCATGCTATGGCCAAGGGGTTGGCTGAGGAATGAATGGAATTAAGTGACCTGGTCAAGACGGTTCGAGGAGTCAGGAATGGAGGTAGGAATATTGACTCCGGGATTCCCAAATCAGCTTTTACATAGAAGACAGTGTTAGGCTGTGTCTTACCCTGCTCCACTCTCTTGGCTATCACCAAAATTCCCATCAGGTTAGACTCCTTTGACAACTCACTCTCCTCCAGGGAGGGATTTGTAGGAAAAAAAGAAGGCAGGAGAGACACCTGGCAGGTGGACTTTTCCTGGAGGAGTCTGGGGACTTGGGATATGAGGGTAAGTTTCTGAGGTTGGCAAGCATCTTAAGCAGGGGATGGCGTATTGTAAGTACACAGACACTGCTATGAACACAATGAATCCAGAGTGTTTGTTTAACTCTTAATGCTTGCCCCCTGCCCCAAAAGTAGATTCATTTCTGTTGTTAAAGCATTTTATTTTAGGGTTTCTGAAGGTGGAGTGGATGGTGGTTAATTCAAGCTTTGGGGTAAGAAAGACCTGGATCCTTTTCTTCTCTCTGATGCTTCTGGGTGAGTGGCACTGGGCATGTTACCTTGACTAAGTCTCAGTAATCTCACCTGTCAAATAGGTTATAATGCACAACTCTCAGGTCTCACCTTGAGGCTCTTGGGAGACTCCCTTAGGCACTAGATCTTTTCTGTCTCCTCAATGTATATTTTCCTTAGCCTGAGCCAGAGGGTGAGAGCTCTTGACAAGGTTGTCAATTTGGAGTCAGGGGACCCTGCAGCCCCCCAGCTCTTTTCTGTCTTTCCCACCTCTTGTGGAGCAATGCCCTTGGGCTGCTTCTTCAGCCAGGGTTGATCTCTCTGCTTCTCTGTTGAAGGCTAGAATTTGCTCTCGGGGCCCCATTTCCTAACTGAAGATCCAGCCTACATCTTTTCTCAGTGGTCTAACCTGTTTTCTCTTCTTTCAGATTCTAATCATTTTCCTTCTCAACTAGTATGGCAGCCATCATGAACCTGGAGTAGACCTACACAAAAACAGGCTTTCTTAGCTGGCATTTTTACTACTCCTTTGCTTTTACCGCCTTCTGCCTTTCCACAATTTCTCCTTCTAACATATTCAATTCTGATAATTTTGCTTCAGGCCCTGAATTATTTTCTTCATTATGTGATATTTTCCCATTCTACATTTAAAATTTTCTTTGTTAGGATTTGCTTTTCTCCTTTTGAAAGAACACAAACCTTCTTTCTCCCTCTCAGATGTGGATTGGCAAGTGATTGGGAAAAGATCCAACCCTGTGGCCACCTCCCTTTCCAAATTATGGACAGAACTAACATTTAATATACTCCTACTGTGTGCCCGGGGCTTTACTGAGAGCCATGGGCATATCTGTTTTATTGAGGAAATTGGCTCAGGCAGGTTAAATCACTTGCCCAAAGTCATAAAGCTGGGTCTGTGTGATTCTAAAGAAGGACCGTGCTCTTTCCCCCTCCTGGCAGCTCCTCTGGAAACCCCACTTCATTGCAGATAGCAGGGACGCTTGCTGTGTGGGGGTCTATAGGGTGCAGAAGCTCTGTGTGCAGGAGTCATCCTGTTCCTGAAGGAGAAGGCATCTCTGCACCCCATCCCCTGCCAGGTCACACACACACACACACACATACACACACACACAAGCATCACCAGCTCCAGCACTTGTAGAAGGGCTTGCTCCTTTCCTCATTTTACCCTTGTGATCACAGGCACCTTTTCTTCTTAGGTTCATGTGAAGGAGAGTTAGTATTGAGAATTTTCTAGATGATAGACTGTGACTGCTACTCACAGAAGTGACCGAAGTCACTGAATTCATTTGATGCCCCTGAAAGATTTCGGGTTAGACCTTGCCAACTCACGGTCATGGAAGGAAAACTAGTGGGATTCCAATAGCTTAGATTATGTGTAGAGGTGACCCTGTTGGGATTTTGTTGGGAACATGGCGTTCAATTAAAACACCTCATTACTAGGGATATAGTGGTCTCCTGAAGAGGATCAGAAGAATAGCATTCAAGATTCTTGATGTGGCTCCAGCCTTCTTCTCTGGCCACGTTTCTTCTCTTGCTTTGCTAAACATACAGCGTTTTATTCATTCATTCATTCATTTATTCAACAAAACCGACATTTTATTGAGTGCATGATAGGTGCCAGACACTGTCCCAGGTGCTGAGGATACAAGAGGAATCACACAGATGTGGTCTCAATTACTTGCTGTTCTCTAGATCTGCTTGGTAGACTTTACTCCTGTGCCTCTGCCATAAAATTCCCTTTTCCTGGAAGATCTTTCTCCTCCTTCCCCATCTCTTCCTTTTCATCTTGCACACATCTCTCCATTAGGTCCAGAAAAGACCACCAGGTGGGAAGAAGTTCTTCTCACCTCTAAACCCCCATAGCATTTTGTTGATACTCCTTTTAGATAATACATGAAAATTAGCATTCATATATCCCTTTTACTACTGATAAAGTATTTACGTAAACACACAGACACACACTTTGTTAGTGATTCATAAAAATTTCACAAAGTAGGTACTAATGATATCCTCATTTTGCAAATGATAAAACTAAGGCTCAAAGAGGTTAAGTGACTTGTTCAAGATTAGACAGTTGGAAAAAGAAGAGATGAACTTTAGAACTTGGTCTTTTGAATTACAGTCCGTCAGCATGCTCTATGCCATGCTGGATTTTGACTCTTCTACTTTTATTAGATTACTTATTAACCTGTCCTGTCTCCTAAGTGATTTTGTAAGTTCCTGAGGATGTAGGAACGTATCTTATTTAATTTTGTGCCCCTCACATTACCTAACACATTGCCAGGCTCAGGCTAGATAATCAACTAGTATTTGTTGAAAAAATAAATAATTGATTGAATGGATGAATTCAGAAAATTACCGGAGAAGTTGTTATATTTGCCAGCCATTTAGCTCTTTTATTCATCAAACAGATGGTTCTTTATGTTTGGCTTGATAGGTAGGGGAGATTTTATTTTATTTATTTATTTTTAACGTTTTTATTGGAGTGTAATTGCTTTACAATGGTGTGTTAGTTTCTGCTTTATAACAAAGTGGTTGGGGAGATTTTAAACTCAGTGTAGCTGGTGGTATCCTGAGCATAATTTGAAGGGTATTGCATGTTCCTGGCTGTACTCGAATGTCTATCCTACTTACATGTTTGACATTGCCACCTCCAAGGGCACTGTCTCCTGAAGTCATAGTTAAATTACACTTGTTGCTTGGAAACTGGCTGCTTAGTTCTTCCCCTTTAGCATATTAGCATGGGTTTATTTATTTATTGGTGCTCAGTGAGAATATCCTAACACGATATAAGGCAAGTTCTTCCAGGGCCTTTGGGGGAAGGCCTCCTTTTCACATCATGGAAATTAAAAGACCACTGTGGCAAACATCTGACGGTGTTAATGGTAGTAGCTGCTGTGATGATGGGGGTGGGGGTGGGAGGTTGGGAGTAGCTGTGGTTGCAAAGAGCAAATAAGCACTGGCTCAGGAATGAGCTAATGTGTCAATTCACTCAGAAAAAATGCCAAGAGCCTTGTGAAGGGGCTTGTGTTGACAGCTACTGGCCTAAAATTGCCTGGTAAATCTTGAAGACCACCCAGTCCATCAGGATCAACTTTTGGAGGACCTCTGGGGCAAGAGGTATTTAGATTTGAATATTGCCACGTGGCTTCTGACCAATTTTTGACTATTCCATTTATGCATTTTCTGTGCTTTCATCAAGAATGTTTTCTGAACCAAAAGTTGGTCTCAAAACTTTTAATTTTCTAGGGAGGATGAAATAAAATATTTGAAATTAGGATTGTTCTAGAAAATCCAGGACCCATATTTGTCCTTATTTTTTCTTGGCCTTCCCGACTACCTTGATCATTGGCATATAATCTTATCTGCTAATTTGGCACTTTACTGTTTATAAAGTGCTTTCATATATATAATTATCAGTTGATTTCTCCTCAACTACAGATATATATTTAATACTATCAAACACTTCTGTGCCCTGAACTCTGACTTAAGCCTGTGTAAACCAAATTATGTACAAGTAGGAACTACTTCAGCTGCCTTTTGTTGTCTCTCAATGCTGTCATTACACACTTCTCAAAGTCCAGACATCTTCCAAGTACTTTCTAACATTATTTTTCTTATGCTCTAGGCTAAAGCAAAAGAGTGATTTGACGCTGACAGTGATCTTCAGTGATCTCTCTGTCACATTTGTATCTTTTACATGGGGGGTGCTGGGAACAGGAAGTGAAATACAACAAAAGAGGGCCTTTTACATTTGTTCTTACTTGTTAAATAATGTTAAGTTAGTGAAGAGACCTAAAATATTCCTGAACATAACTGCTCTGCTACTGCGAAAGGTAAATTCCCATCTGACCTGGCTTTGAATTTTCTGTTTTCCCCAAATAACTGATAATGTTTTAGTTTCCATAGAGCTATCTTCTGACCGAGCAGCCTGAATGTGAGTTCTGCATTTCCAAGTTCAGAGTGGGAAGCACAGAACTGTGCAGGTCTAGTTCTAAAACCTGGGCAACAGTTGATGGTGGAAAGAGCATCACCTCTAGTGTCAGACTAAGTCAAATCCCACTCTGACACCTCCTAGTTATATAATGTGAGAAAAGCTTTTTCATCTGCCAGACCTCAGCTTTCTCCCTTATAAAGGGGCAGCAATAATGCCTACTTCATAGGGTTTTCTGTGAAAATTGCATGAGGCTTAAATATAAAGGTATAGAGACTATTTAGTGTAGTGCCTGTTATTTCTCTTCTTTGGTTTGCTTCCACCTTCAAAGCAAGCTGGAGCACTAGAGGCTGAACCTTTAATGACGTTGAGCCTTGGTTTGATCAACAAGAAATAGATGTAGAAATGACTGCCGCCACTTCTTTGCAAAGCCCCTTTAAAAGGCTTAGATCTCAGGGATGACGTTGGGTCCTTGCCTGTGGTCTGTATGTCAGTGAGAGAGGTGCTGGTTGTCAGGTGGAGAGTGCTTTAGGCAGCTGAAGGATATGTGCTCTCAGTCTCCCTAATTGGATTATTGGCATGGGAATTGCAGGCTTCAGGTTACCACCCCCGTTTTTCCCAAATAGAACTTGGAGGGCATGGAGGGCTCAGAGACTTCATTCCATTACTAAAGTCATCTAACAGGCTCATTTGAGTGTTTGCTATCATCATAATTTTAGTTTAATCCAACCTGGGTTATAGTTCATTCCCTTGAAGCTCTGGACTGGGTATCAAATGTGGGCTCAGTGCGTACTCAGGTCAGTGCCAAATGCTCTGCTTCTGCTGTATTTAGAATTACTCTATGAAAAGTTTCATCACCAGATTTTGCTAAGCTATCTGATAAAATCTGATGTCCCAGAACCAATTTCCACTGCAGAGGTCCTCTGGGAATAAGAATTTACTTGAGCCTGGTACAGAGAGTGCTACCTGGGTTATAGCTTCTGATGTCTCCTATGGTGTGAATGGGAGCCCTGAGATGACTGTGGGTGGGTCTTGGTTTTAGAGACTTTGGGACTTAAGAAGTAGGCCAAGGAGTGGTTGCCCTGCTAGTATCAGTTAGGGGGCACCACTCAATGTAGTCATGTCCCAGTTATTGGCAGAAACAAAAACAAGAACGATTGTTTGATTATCATCTGGTTTGGGTCTTTCTCTTTTAATTGTTTCAAGCTATCTTCTCCCTTGGGTAAAATATGACAGCTGAGGTCCAGTCTCATGGAAGTGGCTTGTGCATCTAATCTCAGAAAATTCAACGTCTCTTATCTGACTCTGCAGTAGTCTTCTACCACCCATCTTCCACATTGAAAGCAGGCTATCGTGTATCATTCGTTCAGGAGATGTGGCAAAGCATGAAACTCAGTTTATGGAATTCATAGTCTAGAAGGGAAGACCAAACCATCATCACCTACATTTAAAAGAAAACTTTGGTATAAAGAAAATAAAGTCTAAACTCCATATTATGACACACACGTTTCTCCTAAAATATAAACTCCACGTGGCCAGGGATTTTTGTTTTTTCCCTGATGATGTCTCAAGAATCTAGAAAAGTGATTGGCGCATACTAAATGTTAAATAAGTTGTTGTATAATTGCGTTGAACCTGATTTTCCAACTTATCTCTTATCTCCCCTCCCCTCTTCCCTTATGTATTTTAAGCTCTGGCCATATCTGTGTGCTTGTAATTTTCTAAAAATGACAAGTTCTTACTTATGCTATTCCCAGTACCTGAGATTCTGTCCCCATAGTTTCTTTGCTTGCTCATATTAAACTCATATAAAGCGCATATAGATTTCAAGCCCACTCTCAAATGTCACCTCATGACGTCTTCTCGATCCTCTTGTGCATTGGCTTGTTTGCTCTTCAAAGCTCCTGGTAGCGCTTTGCTCCTATACATCTGCCGGAGCACCTATCACAGTCCATCTTCTTTAACAGTTTCTGTATCCTTCCTACCAGATTGTGAGCAAGAACCTGTTTTGTCTGTCTTCCTACATGAATACAGAACCTGGTCTATACAAAGCAGAAATGTTTGGTGGAATAAAAATGGAATTAAAGGGGGGCTTCCCTGGTGGCGCAGTGCTTGAGAATCTGCCTGCTAATGCAGGGGACATGGGTTTGAGCCCTGGTCTGGGAGGATCCCACATGCCGCGGAGCAACTGGGCCTGTGAGCCACAACTGCTGAGCCTGCACGTCTGGAGCCTGTGCTCCACAACAAGGGAGGCCGCAATAGTGAGAGGCCCACTCACCGCGATGAAGAGTGGGCCCCGCTCGCCGCAACTGGAGAAAGCCCTGGCACAGAAACGAAGACCTAACACAGCAAAGATAAATAAATTAATTAATAAACTCCTACCCCCAACATCTTCTTAAAAAAAAGGAATTAAATATAATTTCATATGCCTGCAATCCTTAGGAGGTAGAACCGATGCAATTAGGATTTGGCTGTAAATAATATTTGAAATGGAGGTAATAATAATAACTCTTAGAGTTGTTCTATTAAATGATGGTATGTATGTAAGGTCTTAGCAGAGTGCCAGTAAGTGCTCAATAGGTGAGCACTTAACTGTTTGGTTGGGATAGTTGTTGTGAGCTTATAGTCGTCTCACTGTCCAAAGTCACTAACATTGTTATCAGCAGAACCATTAGATTCTGTCTTTATCATACAGATATAAATGTAATTTTTGAGAAGGAAGGTATCTTTTCCTTGACCCTAATAGTAAAATAAGGAAATACTAAAGATAAGGAAACTGAGGCTTGGTGAAATGAGGTGACTTTCCAAGACCCCACTCTTGGTGGGTAGCAGAGCCCTAAAAGTAAATGTGCCTTGTTACCTGTAGTAAAAAATGATTCCTTAAAATTATTAGTTAAGTGGAGATGAAAATCACCTGGCAGACTGTGAAATATGTTCTAATAACGTCTAATTTAAAAAACAATTATTTATTTTGGTGCGCCGGGTCTTAGTTGCAGCAGGCAGGATCCTTTAGTGGCGGCATGTGGGATCTTTTAGTTGTAGCATGCGGACTCTTAGGTGAGGCATGCATGGGGGATCTAGTTCCCTGAATAGGGATCGAACCCAGGCCCCCTGCATTGGGAGCGTGGAGTCCTACCCACTGGACCACCAGGGAAGTCCCCTAATGTGGAAATGAAGTCAGAGAACACATAACTCAGGCTTTTTCTATACATGTCAACCAAATCAGCTTATCGTGGTTGGGTTCCTGCTGTTAGACTTGGTGGTCTTTAAGCTGTACTATGAATCCATCCATTAAACATTAAACCTAAAAGAGACTTTATAGCGGCCCTAATTAAATGTGCGTGTGCCGTGCTATAAAGATCAAGGAAAATAGGGACCAGAATAGTTATGTGACTTGGCTAAGATCAAACATGTTAAGCTATTTCAGTTGTAAGGATGGCCCAAACAGTTGAAGGGTCTTACAGAATTGCTGACTGCTTTGGCCAGGGATGAATGTAGTAGGATCTTGGGGAGCCCTGATTGTTGATTCAGGAGGCAGAAGACCTACTTTGTAGGCCATGTGGTTTTCAATTTTTCTTAGTCTCAGTTTCCTCATCCACAAAATGGACATAAAAATATAGGCCATGTCTAGCTCATCCAATGGAAGGATATATTAGATAATATGTAAAATATAAATTAAGAAACTATTTTATTATTGCTACTATTTTGTATGAGTTGAGAACTGAAATTCTCTCTAAGCTAAACTCAACTTTCTCTGGGAACTTAGCGTTAACCGTATCCATTTTCTCAATATGAAATAGGTCAGAGATAGAAAATGAGTGACACAACGAATGGATGGTTAGATTCTCTTTCTTAGAGATTTTTTTTTTGGATGGTAATAGATATGTTAGTTTGACCCTATGAGTCAGTCACATGATATTCTCCAGTGACTTGTAACTGGCTTAGCGCAGGTTCCCAAAGTTTTCTTCTTTAACTTCCTTAGTTATGTATAACTTTATCATTTATGTTCTGACTTACTAAAACGTTCCTTGTTAAAATACTACTCACAAGAGACGTCTGATGGCCAAGAAATCTTTCCAGATCATTCAAATGAGTTCCTAGTGGTTATTTTTTGAAGGCAGGAAGTCACAAATTGCCAAGAATGAAAAAACCTTGAAAACACAGAGGTGTTTTCTGATCTTCAAAAGACTGATTATATTTCTGAATGGATTACCTGATCTGATTGAAATAACCCACCCGCTCTGTATGCATTTCTTACATTTATGACTTAGGTAACTTGATTATACATTCTGATTAATAGCTGAAATAATTGATCTGGTTAGCCGAAATATTTTATATAACTATGATTTAGAAATATATTTTACAAAGAATTAAACTTTATTTTTACCTAGGCTGTTGACGTGGACTCTGAGATTACTATTTGAAGGGTATTGTAGAGTAGTTTATATCACAGGTAACCCTCATTACTCTAGGGGTTCAAAACAAACTATATAAAATATAATACTAATTTTGTTTCCAACCTATGGAAGTTAAGAAACAATCAAGAATGGAAAATTACATGATACATTCATGTGACTGAAAATGAGGGCTGGTGCCTGCATTCTGTATATAAAAGTCACTTGGACTCTATTTTGTGAGGGAGTGAGAGTAGAGGAGCACAGAGTATTTCCAGGGAAACAAATCACTGTCTCTGAAAATCCTCTTCATGGGAAAATACTGCCTATGCCTCCACATCTTGTCCATTTCTTTATTAGTAACCATGGGTTCCCCAGGAATGTTCCAGCCCTCTCAGATCCCTCTGTTTTCTGAATTCCTATGAGACATACAGGAAAGTATGTCATGGTGTGGAAAACTGCATGGTAGTGTTTGTCTTGGTCTCTGATTATTCGTGAATGGTCCCAGTTTCCACTTGTACTGTAAATACCTTTAAGAGGAGCCCCATTGTTTACTTAGATATTTCCCAGAATCCAGCACAGTGCTGGGCACATAGTAAGCACTCAGTAGATGCATAATTAATCAACACTAACTGGGAAATTTCCCAAGGTCTGGATTCTGTTTCAAATTATCTGAATGGTATCTCATATAGGGCCACATGCTGATAGGTGCTTATTGATGGGTTTGATTGAAACTGTAAACAGAATACTAACTCAATTCTTTAACTCCTATGATAATGTGAATTTGAGCTCTCAGTCTTTTTTCTCATTTAACTTGTCTTTCCCAGACGGTTTTAAGTTTGATGCTTCTACAGTTTTTTAAACTCCAACTTATCAATTTCTTCTTTCACAAATCATGGTTTTGGTGTTTTACCTAAAAAAAAACATGAACAACTAACAATCTATATTACAAATGATTGGCCATTGAGTTACGTAGAACTAAAGTCCCAATTAAGCAATTTGTATAATGATCTTTGAAAAGGATTATCTCTTTTGACTTATTCACATGTATTTTGGACTTTTTCCTAAATAAAAGTTTTTAAGTAGAAGAAAAAAATTTTTGATGCTTCTAATTGAGGTCACCTGGGTTATCACTGAAACTTGCATTAGGAAGGAGTCTTACATTCTTTAAGCCATTGGAAGTGGAAGAGATTATAAGAGATTTCAGTTCAATCCTTTTAATTGTACTATGAAGAAATAGGTCCATTGTGGCTAAGTGACTTGTCCAAGGTTATTCATCAATCCATTTAATGTTACATTTTGAGTACCTGTTTGTTTGTTTGTTTTTTTGCGGTACGCAGACCTCTCACTGCTGTGGCCGCTCCCGTTGCGGAGCACAGGCTCCGGACGCGCAGGCTCAGCGGCCATGGCTCACGGGCCTAGCCGCTCCGCGGCATGTGGGATCTTCCCGGACCGGGGCACGAACCCGGCAAAATCGGCAGGCGGACTCTCAACCACAGCGCCACCAGGGAAGCCCTGAGTACCTGTTTTATTCCAGATGACATAGAGAGTTAAGAGCAGTCTCTTACTTCCTAAATCTCCAGCCACAGTTCCCATTCCAATCCTAACCTCAAGTTGTCTACCTTAAAAATATTATCACTTAGTGCAGTGATATCTTTCCTTTCCCCCTTCCTAAACACACATTGGAGAAATTATATGTCCAGAATTTTTGCTGGGCCCTGCCTATTTACAACTGTTTCATAACCGTAGCACTTTATGGTAAGGAGATTTCATAACACTTTGCTTCCAAAGGTAGGACAAGACTATTTTTTAAAAATCTTGCTTCAAGAAGTTCTTGAAAAATTCACAATTTTAGTGATAAGTGAGGAGCTCTTGGCATATCGCAGAAACAAAATGGGGTTTGGGAATCCATGTCTCAAGGGATCAGATTACTGTGTTTGGAGAATGTGTGAGGATATCATGGCTCTGCTACCGAAAAGCAGATAGCATCAGGCTGGGATAGAGCCTGATTGTCACTCAACAGCTCTCACCTTAGAAAAGCAGCTCCACTTTTCTGTACTTGAAGGAGACAAATATTAGCTCCAGTTTAGTCCAAGATATAAAATGATATGCTTAGACATGTAGTATCTAGTCATATAACTTTTTAATGTTTTTGATGAAGATGGTGACTGGACCAGTGATCGTGGATAAACTAAAGATTTGGGGCAGAGACTTCCGGGTTATTTAGGAGCTTGGTTCACTTCTGCAGTGTACTGAATGTCTTCAGCAGTGATGCTGCCCGCGTTTGAGAGAGGAGCACGCTAGGGCTAGAAGAAAAGAAAATTAAAGGTGTCATGAGAGGGGTTGTTCACAGGCCTAGAAACCTGCTCCGGTTAGTGAGGATGGCAGCGAGATGATATGGCTTTCTGTCCCAGCCTCCTTCCATCCTGCTAGTGTCAAGGACTGGTACCCAAGAGGTCCTGACCTTTGACAGCATTGAAAAGCCAGTTGTCAGAGTAAGACATCATTGTTTTCAACCTTTCTTTATGTATGTATTTAATTATGGGGGAAGCAATTGGAATCCTAGATGTTAAGGGTGAGTTAGAGAAATAGGTTCTTAGGCTTGGCTTGCAGTATCGTGTGACATAAGGAAACTGTACTAGCTAATCCAAGTTTGGAAAATATTAGGAGATAAAGTTCTTGGCATAGGGCCTCTAAAAGTAAAAAATCTGAAAAATTACAGAAAATTCTCTAGTAGATCTGACTCTAGGTTTCTCCATCGGTCTACATCCCCCCTGCCTCCGCCCCCCACCAGCCCCCTCTTCATGAGAACAGAAGACGAAAGAGGAAAGGACCATCTGGCCCAGCATGCCAGCTTTTTATTTGGTTGCTCTCAATCCTACCTTCCTGTTTGGATCAACCCTCCCCTCTGCCCATACTTCAGAAACCAATCAAGGTGTCTCCTAAACTCATTTATTCCCTTTGTTTCAACCACCTTCTTGGGTAACTTTTTCCATATGCTTACATCCTTGCCTCACAACAGACTTTTTTTTTTTTCATCCAAAATGGCCTGATTAGACTTAGGAAAAGCCATTTACTCAAGTACACAACAAAGTGTTTCTGAAGATCCCAAATAACTTTTCATTACTTTTGATGACCAGGATATATAAATGGAGGAAAACTCACTGTGTTTAAAAATAACTGACTGAAGGACAGTGATGCTGAGTGGTATGGAATTAAAGAACACATTGTTGTTAGCATTGAATCTTTTACCCCAAGTTAAATGGTCTAATCTAGATTTGCAGCTATAGTCTGTGATGATTATTATTTTTAAAATTTGGCATTTGTCTATTTTGTTGCTCCAGTTTGGCTTCATTCCCTTCAACATGGTGACATTAGTACTCTTTATGTTGCCTATTGTGGACCAATTTTCTTCAGCTGTTGCTAAAACTTACTAAAATGCCAGATGTCATGTTGGAAACACGAAACCTGAAAGAAGGTCGTAAATCACAAAAACAAACCATAAAGAAAAAATAATAAAATACGCTGAGTGCTGTGCTCCGGAGCTTCCCAGCTTTAAGTCTCCTTTTGTTCACCCCTCTCCCCACCCCATCGTGCTCCCTACCCTGCCTCCATCTTTTAGGGCCAGGGGTGTGGTGGGAGCTCAGCAGTTTCTCACCTAAGTCTTGACTGTTTATTTTGCAGATTCCGAGCAGAGCACTGGTTCAGACTCTGAGGTGATCACTGAGCGGTCTTCCTGCTCCTTTGACACTCACGCTGACCTGGGCCCTGGTGCTGCAGGCCCTGTGCCTGCTGCCATGTCTTCCATGGAGGAGATTCAGGTGGAGCTGCAGTGTGCTGACCTCTGGAAGAGGTTCCATGACATTGGAACCGAGATGATCATCACCAAAGCAGGCAGGTAAGGACGAGTTCCTTTGCAGAGCCACATTCGAAGAACAGGAAAACAAATGTAGGAGCTGTTACATTTTTCTTTTCACTTATTTGTGGTAGTAGCATTGGTGCAGCCAAAGCAACTCACACTCACTTTTCAGCATCTGGATGTCTTGATAAAGTGCTTTTCTTGTGTTTACGGTGATTTTGCTGTTTTCCTCCAAGGACCACTCAAACCTAAATCGCCTCTACCCTCACAAACATTTTCTGCCTGCAAATGTATTCCAGCTAATACTGGAGATCCATGGTGCATAACAGTCAAACAATAGATTTCCAAAGCAAGTGTTACTTCACCAACCAATGTTTTCAAGAGAAAAAGCTTGCATCTTCTAAGGCATTTAAATCAGCCAGGTATTTTTGTAAGAATTTTGTTTTTGGTAAAATTTGGGCTTGGTGCATTTTTGGAGCCCTGCGGATTGATCCATTGTGTTTTATAGTTGGCTTGAAATGTGATTACTTTAATGGGACCTGGTGGAAACTCTTGCAAAATGATTTATGTAGGATGATAAAAGTTTTAAAAACACAGCGTCTCTTGAAATAAACACTGTTAATTAAGCTACTCCTTTATTGGTATCTTTAAATTTTTCATGGTTAGGTATCTGTTTTGTGCTGGATATTCAACATGTATTTCATTATTTAAACTTCACAGGAATCCTGTGAGGTAGGATGTGATAATTCCGTATATGGATGAGGATGCAAAAGCTGGAAGAGGTTAATTAACTTGACTAAGGCCACACAGGTAGTAAAGGGCAGCTCCAGAATTCTACACAAATCTGTTTGGCTCCAAAACAATTGTCTCAACTGTTTGTAAGTCTGCACTGTTAAGAAATGGTTATAGCTTTTGCCCCTTAGATTTAAAATGAAAATGATTTAAATCAAAATAAATTTGGACTGAGTTTATTAGTATATAGGAATAGTTCACTGAAATTAAAATAATTATAGTGCTTTCATATTTATAAAGTCAACCCACTGTCTCACATCACAGAGACCAAAAAGACTCACCTCATTGATCATAAGCTGTCTTCATGCACATAGACGTTTAAAGTAAAAGCATAGTTTGGTTGGGTCTAGTTCACTTGAACGCATATAGAGAAACCTCTCAATACAATAATATATCACAAAAAGGTGAGCTTAAAATGAACCTGAAGTCTTATTCATTTTCATCCTCCTCGGTAAACCCTCTTCCTTCTTTAAGTTTTAGTAGAGAATAAAACCATTAAAAAGCTTCTTAGGAGGAACAATTTTGAAGGAGAATTACTTTCAAAATTACTTTTCAGAATTTCTTGTTTTTAAAATTGAAGTATAGTTGATTTACAATGTTGTGTTAATTTCTGCTGTACAGCAAAGTAATTCAGTTATACACACACACACACACATATACACATTATTTTTTATATTCTTTTTCATTATGGTTTATCACAGGATAGTGAGTATAGTTCCCTGTGCTATACAGTAGGACCTTGTTGTTTATCCAGAATCACTTTCAAAAACCGTCTCTTTTTTGTTGCTTGTGTTTCAGTCTACATCTTGAGTCTACATTTTGAGATATGACTTGGAAAGAAACAGCAATTCAAGGAAAAAGTGTTTACTCTTTTTCTTAGTTTTTGGCAAGGGCATTGGTTTGGTGAGAGGGGAAATATTACTTTTTTTGTCTGTAAGATTTTCCAGTTTTTATTTTGGGTCTTTACTTACTACTATTATGTCTATGTATTTTAGTCACTTTTGTTCCTGATATCATTCCCTTGTTCCCTGCGCTTCAGTGAATTCAGTTTACCTGAGCACCTCCTTGACAATTCTCCTGTGACCTCATTTCATGATTTTCTGCAATGTTTACTTTTCCATATCTCTGCCTTCACAAATTCATGTTGATACCTGAATATATCCAGAGATTCCCAGCACAGACAAACAGTTTGTTCTTTAATCATATCCCTTTATTTAGGTTTAGAAACTACATTCATTGCTTCCATATTGGAGTGCCTCAGCTGTTGCTGTTGCTACCAGTAACTCTGCTCAAGTAATTCCAGAACCACTCAGAAACATGCAAAGAAGTCTTCCTCTTCTGTGAATTTTTTTCATTCCCTCCCCATCCTCCAAGTTGATTCTTTCCTTTTCACTTCATTTTTCTTCCTATGTAGTGTCTTTTTCAGTTTTAACTCCAATTTCCATTTTCTTTCTTTCTTTCTTTTTTGTTTTTTTGTGGTATGCGGGCCTTTCACTGTTGTGGCCTCTCCCGTTGTGGAGCACAGGCTCCGGTCGTGCAGGCTCAGCGGCCATGGCTCATGGGCCCAGCCGCTCCGCGGCATGTGGGATCTTCCCGGACCGGGGCATGAACCCGTGTCCCCTGCATCGGTAGGCGGACTCTCAACCACTGCGCCACCAGGGAAGCCCCAATATCCATTTTCTTAGTTACTGTTAGTTATGTATGACTCTCTGCTCTTTTTCCCTCTCAGAAGATCTTAGTCACCACCTACTTCTTCTCACATCCCAAAGTATAATCCCGTTGATTCAGAACTACTGTAGTCTACAGAGCCCTCAATCTTTGAATGCACCAACAAAACCTGCATGGTCAGCACCATGGACAGAGGTGTTTGTAGGGATAAACGGGTTTGGAAGTCAAAAGAATTGGCCTAAATTTAGGCATAAAATTAAAACCAAACACATCTCATTTTATGAATATGAAAGATTAATTTTTCTCTAGGATGTTATGACATTACCTGGTATTCTGTGCTAAAATACTGACAAAAAGAAAGAGCACCTTTGGTCAGATTTTAAGAATTGTCAGAGAATGTTAAAGCAAAAGGTCACCTTAAGGATTATTTAGTTCCTTTCCTCTGTTTTCTAGATGGTGAGGTTAAATGGCTTATCCAGAGCCACACAGCTCATTCATTTTAGAACCTGAGTTCTGAAAAGAGACAGGTAGCTTCTCTACTCAAGGTCATATAAGTGTTTCAGACAAAACAGGTATTGACTTTAAAAACATCTTAACCCCTTTTTTTAAGGTCATCAAGAAAATAAATTTATCTCTTTCAATGTAATGCAGCCTCTTTACATGGCTGAGAGGAACCACATTTTCGTATCTCAGATAGCAAGGGAGAGGACTTCCATCCCGGGCAAGATGCTCTCCAAATATTTATATATACAGGGCAATCATAAATCATTGTTATTAAGTCGGGAATTAATGATCTATATATACATGTATAGACCAAGGTTCCTAAGTTTTTGGAAAGAGTTCATGTGAGTCAAAGTGCCTCACCTATAGTGAATGTTAGATTTAGTCATTATGAGCAACACACCATCAAATTTCATTAGCCAACCATAAGACTAAAATATAAGGCTTTTGGGACTTCCCTGGTGGCACAGTGGTTAAGAATCCGCCTGCCAGTGCAGGGGACACAGGTTCAATCCCTGGTCCAGGAAGATCCCACATGCAGCAGAGCAACTAAGCCCGTGCGCCGCAACTACTGAGCCTGTGCTCTGGAGCCGGCGAGCCACAGCTACTGAGCCCATGTGCTGCAACTACTGAAGCCTGCATGCCCTAGAGCCCGTGCTCTGCAACTGCAGCAAGAGAAGACACTACCATGAGAAGCTTGCGCACCGCAAATGAGGCGTAGCCCCCACTCGCACCAACTAGAGAAAGCCCGTGCCCAGCAACAAAGACCCAACGCAGCCAAAAATAAATACATTTAAAATAAAATAAAATATAAGGCTTTCTAATTAAGCTTGTGAGGGTAGAGAAAGAAAATCTAAAATGATATACCAATAGAAGCTTCTGAAAAGTTATAAAGTGGGAAAGAATTGGTAATATATTATTCTTTGCAAATATTTAAGAATTAGCCATCATCCCTGTTGAAGGTCTGTGGTCCCTCTGTGCTTTCCCCCCAAATATGATTATGATGTCACCAGTCTATTGCCAGAGGATATTTGCTTTTTGAGTTGTTTCTGTTGAGTAGTAGAGTGTGTGACTAGCACAGAAAGCCTGTCATGTAAACAACCAGTGCACACTTGCAAGATGGCTGTCTGGGGTCAGGGTATGGTCTATGGCCGTGAAATGGAGCAAAGCCAATTAGGCCATATGTGAATCAAGCCTGTGACCTTGACCTCATTAGCACCGTCCTCTGCCCAGCTCAACTAACTGGCCCCAGATGGTTAAGCTTAATGCAGCATTTTGTGTACAAGTACTCTAGAGCACATTCAGGGCAATCCAAATTTTTGAACCAAGCACTCCTTATGTCTGGTTCCTAAATTCACGACATGCAAAAGAGTTTGATGTTTTTCTTCTTTCTTACGGTTAAAGAAGAATGGTGAATTTTGTTTTAGTCTCCTTGAAACTCAATACCTCTGTGGGGCTGCTCCCTCTTCTCCTCTTCAATTATGAGAGTAGTTGTAAAGTGTCATATCCTGACCTCGCTTGCTTTGGCAAGTTTAACAAGCCATTGTGGTAGAAACAAGGTATTGCCCAGAGGCCACTAGAATTCATTTGGTATTTGCTCCCTATTCTGCGGTGTCCTTCCTCTGACAGACACGTTGACAGCCTGAGAAATTGCAGAAATTTTTCTACAGTTTTACGCATAAAAATAAAAAGACTTTGGTGGTCCTTCATTTGGGAACTGGTAGCACGTTCCTTTTTTTCCTCTTTTCTTGAGATATTATTTTTAGAGTGGTCATTTTCAAATAGACTCAATCAGAAAATATTTCATGATTAATACAATCAACTGTGACAAGCTACTTGGGGAATAAGAAGAATATAAGTTATTCAAGTATATTAAGTATAAGAGTATAAGTATATTTAAGAATGTTATAGTCTAATAGGAAATGTATATACACACATTCTATCTATGTATCTCTCTTGTCTATCCATCTATCTCACGTTAAAGATTAACTAATACTATAAAACAAGTTGTGGTATGAGGTCTTTAAGTGTATGAATAATCAAACAGTTCAATTTAAGTTAAGAAGAGGTGCTATTTCAGCAATGTAAATCCTCAGCATATTTGACAGTGATAATTTCCAAAGTGAAAAAAAACAGCCAACTTTGAGAATTAGAGGATATGGGACTTTGTGTGCTTAGCGTTCCTATTAAGAGACTCATCAAGCTTTTACTCTTGCTACTTCTCCCCCTCTGACTGCTGAGCTTCCTACATTATTCCCATCCACAGGAGGATGTTTCCTGCCATGAGAGTGAAGATCACTGGCCTGGATCCACACCAGCAGTACTACATAGCAATGGACATTGTACCTGTGGACAATAAAAGATACAGGTAAGGATGACTCTGAGATGTGGAACTGTGGGCATCACCAGTATCCCAGGATGGTTCTATAAACTCATTAGATGAAGCATTTTAACAGTGCACCGTACAATGTACTGGATAAGGAACAAGGATGGAGGACATGCCAATGGCCTGTGGCAGAACACCAGACAGGAAGTAGTCACTAGAGGTAGGAAGTTAGACCAGTAATGGTTTGGTTTGGAATCCTCCTTACATCTCTCTAAAGAGTGGGATTGGATAAGGTCTGCCAGAGCAGCAAAAGTCAAATGGATCTTAAGTCTAAAACGAACTCACTTAACACTGAAAGTGATTAACATATTGAATGATTTGGTTTGTGAAATACTAAGTGAGTTGAGATGATTTATTTTGGAAAATGGGAGGAGAAGTGGATTAGTACAGTACCTTCAATCATATATCTGAGGGATTATCCTGTGGATGATGGAGGGGAAGAATGGGAGAATTGGGTAAGACCTCAAGAAGAACATCTAGTTAAGGGGAATTTTTGTTCATTAAAATGGGTTGTGAACAAGTTTGTTAAATAACTTTCCTTCAAAGCCATTAAAAGCCAACATAGTCTCCATGTGCCTTACACATAGTTCTTGTCTGAAACGAGTTGTGGCTTAATTGATCTCCTGAGCTCTCAGTCAAATCAGTGAGTCATGGCTCATTTTTGAGATATTTCAGAACTTGGCCCTGAGCCCATGAATTTGGAGGTGAGAGGTGAATAGAGAAGACCATTACTTGTATCTTAGAGGGCGAGCTGGCTAAGAAAGAAGTGGTCTTGATGTAGGACTTAGGAGGGGAGATGCTCTTTTCTTTAAAAACATCCTCCATTTCAATGAAAATGGAGGTCTCTGCCTTAGTGCAGCCATTCCCAGAAACACTGCTAAGTCTTCCCACTTATTGGGAAGACTTTGATTAACCTAGTCTCATTTCCAGTGACTTTGTGGGAAAATAATGTGGAAGATGATGATGTTCAAAACTAGGTTTTCATTGAAATGCTTCTAAATTCAGACTCTTAGCTAGGAAATGGTTAACAAGTGAGAGGCTTGGAGGGTCTCTGCACATGGCTGTGTTTTATAGGACAATATGGAAGATGTTTTTAATAAGGAACCAAATCCTGAACAAGTGGCCAATGGATTATATGGTTTGCATTTGAAAGGTGAAAGGTTGCAGTAAAATACTTTTTCCATAGCTAAACACGTGGGTTCAGGATGCCTGTGTGCACACAGGGGTGCAAGGCAAGGAGAGGAAGAAGAAAGAAAAAGGACTGTGAGAATGTTTTCCTTGTGAGAGCTGCAGCTTTGATCATTAACTACAACACTTTCCTGCCCTCCCCCACCCATCTTGTTTTCCATTTCCATCTCTATTTCATATTCCCTGGTTATCCACCCTTCTCTCTTTCTCCTCTGTATTCTCTGTTTAATCCATCCTACTCCATTCTTCTCATCTCTTTGTGTCTCCTCCCTCCTGTCCCTAATTGTTTCCTGGGCCTCTATTCCCTCTCTGCATCTGTGTCTGAGTTCTCCTCTCTCCCTCTCTGTCTCAGATATGTGTATCACAGCTCCAAGTGGATGGTGGCTGGCAATGCTGATTCCCCTGTGCCCCCAAGAGTTTATATACACCCTGATTCTCTAGCTTCTGGAGATACTTGGATGAGACAGGTGGTCAGTTTCGACAAACTCAAGCTGACCAACAATGAATTGGATGATCAAGGACATGTGAGTCAAATAATCCCATCTTCCTCTTCCTCCCTCTTCCCCCTCTTTTGCTCTAGAAATAACTAGCCCCAGGCTTTTTTCAAACATGTAAAATAAGAATATTTTTGAGATTCTTAAATTCATTTGAGATTTTGAGAATCTCAAATGAATCTTTGAGTCATTTTAAGTAAGTAAGCATAAAAGTCTTTTTTTCCTTTTGTGAAATTACATTTATTACAAATCTAACATTTAGCAAACATCTGCCGTAAGTCAGGTTGTGTTTATCAGACAGAGCTCTTGTGCTCCAGGAACTCACGGTCAAGTCAGGAGAATTCAGCGACAGAAACAGAGGACACATTTTAAAATGGTGAATAAATCACAGTATTTAATAGAATAACTCACAGGACAGTAAACTCAGGGAAACTGTTGGGGGGACAGTTCTGGCTGATTGGTCAAGAAATTTATGAATTTATAAGAGAAGAATAGGTTGTAAGGCTTGCCAGGTATAATTGGTGCAACTGATGTTATTAATTTATTTTTGGCAGTAAAACACATACTGAATTTTCACTGAATGCTGGGATTCATACTGGATGATATGGGGAGATGAAAGAAGCTAAAACCATGGCTCCTATCTTTAGGGAAATGATAATTTTCCAAGGAAGAGAGAAGACGCATATACCCTTAACTCTGACATGACATAAGAGAATGTCCGTAAAATCAATAACAAAGTGCAAATAATAGCTTGTAGAATTTAAAGACAGATGAACTCGTGCTGAAAATTTGAAGCAGGAGGGAACAACTGTCACATGGCAGAGGTTCTGAGACCTTTTAGTGGAGTGATGTCTGCTGGTACTGGAACCAATTCATTCAGTATTTATCCAATTAAAGCAAACATATTGCACTCGCCACCTACGATTGGGATATTTGCTACATGGTTTCATGTGATGTGATGCTATCCGATCACTTAGTCCTTCCAGCCATGGGAAAGTACGCTGATTTCCAGTTTCCCATACATCCCACCTCTAAACTGTGCTCTTCCTGTAACGCTTTTATCCTGTAATTTTGTTTGCATGAGAGCTGGAAAAGATGTAGGGACCTTAGAGACAACGCTGGAGTAATGTTTCCCCTTCTCATTTCAGATCATTCTTCACTCTATGCACAAATACCAGCCTCGGGTTCATGTGATTCGCAAGGATTTCAGCAGCGACCTTTCACCCACCAAAGCCGTTCCTGTTGGGGATGGAGTGAAAACATTCAACTTTCCTGAGACCGTGTTTACCACAGTCACAGCCTATCAGAACCAGCAGGTAAGAGGCTGCCTTGGAGAGTCTCCTGCTGCAGCCGCTTTTAAAGGAGTTTACTCATCCTTTTGTAAGAAGTGCTTAGTCCTTCTGCATGGCACTGAAATGCTGGAATGAGAGACACCAGGCTGGCGGCGCACACGCGGCACTGGTGATGACAAGGGGGTAATGCCTAGTAGCAGCTGTCAGAGTCTAGATTTAGATCAGAGGCAAGATCTTTGACCAGGAGGACCAAACCTCCTAAGTCATTTTCATGTCTCTCTGTACTTGTACCCATGTTTCATGATCTCTACTATATCCTGGCAAATGTTCCTCATCACTTGAAATTCCTGAGGTTTGATTCATTCCTTCCCTCTTATCCTCTCCGTGGAGCCGTCCATCAGGCTACATCAAAGTCATCAAGCCTCTCAAACTCTATGTCAGACCCACTGCTTCCATTTACACTTTCAGACTAAATTGGCCTCCATGTGCTCACCAGCCACACCCTAAGATGTGTATGTTTTTATGTTAGTAATATATTCATTCATTCCATTAATATTTATTGAGAATTTACGATATTCTAAGCTTAGCAGATTAAGGCATTTCTCCCTAAGAAAAGAAGAGTTTTAGTTGAGTGAAAGGCACATAAATACATAATGATAATACAGTGGAATAACTTAACAACAGAGATGTGGACACAGTTTTTTGTTTGTTTTTTTGTTTTGGTTTGGGGAATGAGGGAAGATTGTGTGGAAGAAATGATGCTTTTTCTGACATTGAGACACTACTTAGACAATGAGTGGGTGAGGGGAAGAGAGAGGCCAAGTCTGGAATTAATGTGGGCATTTCTAAACAATGTTCTTTTTCTGAGGAGGGTGACTGGTTGGATTCACAAGTGATCTCACTTTATGCAGTTCTCTGAAAGTTGTGTGTGAATCTCATTTTTGTAAGTTAGATTGTATTTCCTATTTTGGTAAATTGTCTAATTCGTAGGATCCTGCAGTGAATTCTTTTCTAAAACAGTTTTTGCTTGTTTATTTAGTTTGAAAGTCTGCTTACTTTTATTTTGGGCCTGCTTGGAGCAAAGTGGACGTATACTATCGTACTTAATACCTTTTATAATGGATACTGTGCTCTGACAAAGAAAGCAATGAGGAAAAACATTGATTTACTAAATATTTATCAAGGGCTTAGTATGTAACAGGCAGATGGAGGTGAGTGATACAATCTTTAGTTCGTATACAGTAGAAAGAATTTTTCTATCTTTCATGGCACGTCCTGATAAAATTCCTTAGATGCTTTTTACCTTCAGGGGAATTTGATATACAACAACCCTTTAGTCCAATAAATGTTAAGTGCTCTACGGTTGCTGGGCTTTCTCAGCAGCTGTAAAGTGTTCCCAACTTTGGACTTTCCTTTTAGATGCCGCATTTGATCTAAAGTAGAAGAAGAGCTTTAGTTTGCCATGGACGCTATTTTAAAATTATTAAGCTCTCTCGAACTCTTCAGATAGTAAAATTGCAGAGACCATGGGGAGTCCTTACAGAAAACTTTAATAATCAAGATGTTTTAAGCTCTGATGCTAGACAGAGCAGCAATATAGACATGGCTTTTGAGCAACTGGAACTCTGGGATTAACTGTGTTACAGGAAAGGGGGAATATAAGTCTAAGTTCTTCAGAAAATTGTTTGGATTTTTTCCAAGACTACCCCAGCCGCCATTTTTATCGTTACTTTCTCATGAAGACAGACAGATGTGGCAATAAATATGACTCTAGAACGTAGTTGGTAGAGCAAACTAGAACACTGATAAATGACCATTCCACTGCCTCACTGAGATCGGTTCTAGAGGCCAAGAAGGGTCAGTATAACCCAAGCTAAAACTAAAAACCTACAGCGCACTGTGAAGACCAAACATGGGTACCTGAAATCCCTTTCACTTCCTCTGCATTATTTCACAGTGTTCCTGCACCTGAGTACATTCTATTCATATAAATATTTTGTCTATATTTGGACTTGAGTGGGGCAGTGGTGGTTTGGTGGGGGTAGGATGCCATGACTAAGATCATGGGACTTGGTAGTAGGCATATCTAGTTTGGTTTCTGACCTTTTCACTGGTGAATTGTGTGACCTTGAGCAAGTTTCTTAACCCCTTTCAACTTGTGTTTCCTGGTCTGAAAATGTCCTGGCCTCATAGAATTATAAGGACTAGAGGAGGGAACCTGCATTAAGTCACTGACACAAACCTGGCATCAAATTGTCAGTAGTCAGCCTACATTGCTAAATACCTGCACCTGCACAGGCATGAAGGCTAGTGGGGAATAGAGGCAATTTTAAAGAATAAAGTGCTCATTAAGAAGAAAGTAGATTCTTGGGAATTGGAGGAGCTACGTGGGCTCTCCAAGGTATTATATTCAATAGGTAACTACCTTGATCTCTCTGTTCTCATGTCACGTTAGTGAATTCATGATGTGCTGACATTCAAAATAGATGAGTCATTCTCAATTCTGCCCATTTTAAAATCTAGATAACAGCTTTTGCCTGTTTAACAAGCCTCCAGTCCCTGGGTAAATCAAGTGTGATTGTTTAACATTCCCTTTAGCTGCGTAGATATGATTTAATAGGATACAGTGCCTTCTAATAAAGCAAACTAACCTCAGGTCTCTCCCCCAGGAGTCTTGAGGTCTGCATCCTGTAAGTCAGATCTGTTACCTAACAATAATTTTCAGACTTGTCATGAAGAGGCTGGGTAGCATAAACTGTTCTCTTTTGTGAGCTATATTCAGTGATTACTGTGTTTTTATTTCCTTCAACCTTCTAGATTGAGAACAAATAATATTTTAAAGCAAAGTTGTTTACTTCATTTTTTTTTTAAAGGGAAGGGTTAGGAAAGCTATGAGAAAGGAAAGAGAGAAGAGTCAGCGATAGATCCTCATTGCTCTCAGGGACTTGTTCGGAGGAGCACAAGTCAGGAAGGACAATGGAGGGAACGGAACTGAAATGAGCTGTTGCCTAGCCTTCCTAAGGAAAGACAGTGTCCTGTTCCACAGATAGCAATGGGTTAGGAATTTGGAGACCTGGGTTTTGGTCCTAAATTCTCCACTAGCTACCTGTGTCACTCTGAGCAAGCTATTTTCTCTTTCTGGGCTTCAGTTTGTTACTAAAATCTCATTTATTTTATGGAATAATGATGGCAGGAGATAATAGAGAGCTGTTAATTCTCTTTATCTGGTAGAATAAAAAATTGTAATGCCATTGTTGATCCTTCACATGTTGGAAGGGGAGGGGATTAGAATTGGCCTATGACATTTTGAAGCCCAAAAACCACTAATGAGGAGGAAGGACCCTTCCATTTCCATAATTCTAAGATAGTTATAGTCTATGCATAGTACTGACTACATGCTTGGAAAATGACTGAATAATTAGCCAGCATACCTCTACTACCAGTTTCCTTATGTATCCATGGTTCTGCTTCCTTGGATATAAGTAGGAGTGAAGTATGAAGAAAGAGTTTCTATTTTCATGAAATAGATTATGCTTTTCTTTCCCCCCTTCCCATTCCTTCTCACCCTTGCTGACTGATGCATAGACTCCCAGGGCCGCTAGCATACTGAAGTTATTATTACTATTATTTGCTCTTGGAGTGCCAACTTGGCAGGCTTATCGCAGAGAGGAAAGTACACCATGCCCAGACTCTCATCATGGAGAACGAGGTGGTAGAAGTGGGAATAAAGGTGATCCTACACTTAATGCTTTTCCTTGGAAGAAGCTGACGCCAATATGGCCTCATGGAATTAGCAGGAAATTTCCATTGCAGAGTCTTTGTCTTTTCTAAGGGAAAAAGACTGCTGAACCTTGATTTGTTTTTCTTTTTTCCAAACAGGAAACTAGATTTCAAAATGACACAGCCATGTTCTCCTCAGGTAATACAGTCTTATTTCTTGATGAGAATTGGCTACATGAACTACATAGGAAGTCTGAAACCACAGCCAGGGTTGTATAAGCAAATTCAATAGGATTTCTGAGCCACTCATTAGATCCTGAACTATTGAGCCGGTTTTGCTCTAACTTTCCAATCAAATTAGTGCAGAATTTTTTTTTATGTTGGCTTAAAATTTTTTTTTTATCCTGATGGAATGCTTTTCAAGCAATATGGTAAAAAAAAATAAGAATAAGAGTGTTAATAAGGGAAGTCTCTTTGAGCCTTGGTCCTGTAAAATTATACTGAGAATATTCAGGTTTCATTTTCTTTGTAGGTTGTGCTATTTCTGTCTGCACTGTGCATGGTGAGGTATACCTCATTTATTAACTGCCTCTATGTTACTAGGCAAAATAGTGAGGGAAAATGATTAAAATGAATGGTGGCAAGCCAGTAATTACCCCCTTATATCCCATAGTCTTCAATAACTCAGACTATACACATCAGTATAAGGTTATGGAAAGAAAATCAGGGAAGAAAAATGCTTCCACAGCCTCTGTATTTTCCATGTTGCCTCATTATCATCAGACCAAGTTTGAGCATGACTGCTGTGGCATAGCTTTAGCTATGATGGAAGTTACTAATAGACCTTGTTCTGACTGGAAAGACATTCAAGACTTTTGTCTGTAATGCCTACAGTGAAAGCAAATGGGATTGGGGGAGTTGTTTGATTTGTATCCTCTAAGGCTTGTGATGGCTTTGGGACTGGTGATTTCTGTTTCCCGCATCCTCATTCATTCATTTACTCCCTCACTCCATGCATTCACTGAACAAATATTCATTGAGCATGAATAGCATGTCATATTCGGTTCTGTTTCATAAAATGGTATATCAAATAGACAGGGTTCCTAGTTGTAGTCTAGGGGGAGAGACACATAGTAAATATGTAAACAACAAAATAAATGTATAATTACCAACTGGGTTAAGAGTAAAGATGGAATTAAAGAGGGTGTAGTTAAAGAGAGTGGCAGAAATATCCTATTTTGGAGGGATGGGTCAAGGAAGATGCCTCTCAGGAGATAACATTTAGATTCAGACTTAGAATGAGGAGTCAGCTATATGAAGAGTACAGAAGAGAGCATTTCAGTCTGGAGGTAGAGTGCACGTGAGGAATCTGAGCAGGAAAAGAGCTTGGCACATGCCAGCACTGAGAGCAGCTCAGGTTGCCTGGAGCCTGGGGGCCAGAGTCAGGGGAGGGTGGGTGGGGATGGAGAGATAGGCAGGGGTCAGGGCATGCTGGCCCCGCAAGGCCAGGCAAGGAGTTTGGATTGAATTCTGAGCATAGTGGTAGGCACTGAAGGAATGACATCGTCCAACTATGGTGCGTTAACCAAGATCGCTTTGGTTGCTGAATGAAGAGATTGGACAGGGAAAAGAGTGGAAGAAGGGAGATCAGTTTGAAGAGTATTTAGAGTAGTTTAGTCAAAATACGAC
The DNA here is from genome assembly GCF_039906515.1 of Pseudorca crassidens. NCBI lineage: Eukaryota > Metazoa > Chordata > Mammalia > Artiodactyla > Delphinidae > Pseudorca > Pseudorca crassidens. The sequence continues at coordinate 104,584,432 of NC_090297.1, read as the reverse complement.
ACTGACCTGGTCTAAGGTGACGAGGTGGAGATCGACCGCCATATTTGAGCCTAGTTGATAAATATAATTGAGGGGAGGGTTGAAAATTAACTATTCAAATGGGCCTCGCCTCCTCCTCCAGACGGCCTCTAGATGTACGGTGCATGGGCAGGGGTGGAGGCAGTGAGGTTTCTGAGCCCTCACTGTGGTTGCTTGTGGACCCCTGTGCTGTTCTCTGGGCCTCACTGGCCTCTGCTGGAGTGGGGTCAGGTCTGGGCTGGTCCTGGGGTTCCTTGTGTTGATTTGTTTTACTGGCAGGAGACTGCTGACCTTGTGCTTTTGTGTTCTTGCCTCAGTTGGACCTCCTGGGCCTCCCTGAATGACTCAGCCTCACCTCAGTTCTCATCCAGGGCCTCTGTTTGACTCCTGTCTGCACTGTAGCACCTCTATGTCGGGGTCACCCTGCCTTCCCTGTCATGGCATGTGAGGACCTCTGAGTCCCTGACCCACTGCCGAAGGGCCATGGAAGGCTTGGGGATCCTAACTCAGGCCTCTTCCTACAGCACTTATACTGGTGCAGCCACCCCCATGTGTGTATGGAGGTGACCCTGCCCGTGTTCCTCTGAGTCTCCCCCACCGCCCTTGGCTTTTGGTTTGAGTAGAAAGCTAAGGCACATGTAAGTCTAACTGATTGCTTCTCTTCTGTCTCTCTCCTCTCTTCTCATGTTCCAGTGGAGTGGAAGGGGAGGATTTTTACTTCTTTTTCTACCTGATGAGAATTCACCTTATGCAACATCCTTGTCTCCTGTAGGACAGCAAGCTGTCATTTGCATCCCTTTCTATACTGAGTCTACCAGGAGTTTCTTGATATGGAAACCATGGGACTATTAGAAACTAAGGATTATTGAGGTTGTGAATACATTGATTTATTCCTCCAAAATACTCTCATTGTTACCCTTGCTATTTGTAGATAGAGCCTAAGTTGTCAGCACAAGCATTAACTGGGATCATAATTTGGTTTGGATAGCTAGAATTGCTCTCTTCTACCTATAAGATATCTAAATGTCTGCAGGGTAGTAAAGGCTTTTCATGATGTGGCCTCAGGCCAGCATCTCAGCTTTCTTTCTCACTGCTTCTCTTCCTGTACCCTGTGCTCTGGTCAAATTGGAATCTTCAGTGTTTCTCAAAAATGCTTCATTCCTTCCCACTTCAATTCTATGGCTTACATAGGACCTTTTTTCTGAAATGCTTCCCTTGTTCCTTTCTCCCCTTTTTGCAGTTTTCATGAAAATCCTATGCATCCTTCCCAGCTTGGCTCACGTGCTTCCACTAAAGTGAAACCCCAGAGCCTTTCAGCTCGGAGCAATTACTGCTTCCTCTAAGCTCTTGGGGCACTTTACATTTATTTCAAACCTTATCACTTTCTGTTTTACATTGTAATTATTAATATGTATGTCTTCTTTTTTCTCCTCAATTATAAATTTCTTGGGGGGGATGATACACAGCCGTATACTGACTGTCTGCCACGTTGTCATCTGTGCTACCTGTCACATTGCTTTGCACACAAAAGGCACTTGATAATAAATGAATAACGAGTAGCACGATCACACTCTTCATAAAGCGGTCCAAATCCCACAATAAAAACTTTGAAACAAGTAGAGAGGTGTTGTGTTTCCTAACATTTGGTGTCATTTGTCTATTAAATCTCCATGCAGACTCCTTGGCCTGTGATACAGGGAGCTCTGGGGAACTGGTTTTCAACCATTTCTCCCAGGACCGTGAAATAGAAGGTCGTTATATTTACAGGGGTCTGTGCCCCCAAAACATAGCAGCACAATCATATATCAGAAACCCCTATCATAAAGGAGTCAGACAGGATAAGCCAACTTGAAGGAGAAAATAAAATATTATAACCCCAACTTGAAAAGAAAATATGGTGTGTGGTTTATTGCTGGGGATTATGGAGGAAGAAAGAACTGATTTTAAGTCAACAACAGAAAAGCAGTGACAATCTTTAAACTCAATACAATACTCACAGGGCAGACGCTAGACTTTAGAAAGCCAACGCTTCAGGCTCCTGCTCTGGTCTATGAAATAGATGTAAAATTGCTTTTGCTTCATTATGAGTACTACATTATTAGTGTGCCACTCTAGAGGCAAAGGACGTTTAGGGGGAAAAAAAATTTTGGTACTTTCAAGTCAGAGTCTGTCAGAATCTCACACTGCGTTTTAAAGACCTATTTAGAATGTGGCTTTAGGAAATTCCACTCTGACGAAGTGAGACAGAAGAGGGACTTGGAAAGATTTGCAACCCAAGAAACAACTTCAGCCATCCTAGTGATAAATTCTACAGTGATCAGAAATGGGAAGAGGGTCTTGAAAATGAGATCCCCTTCCTTTCAGAATTACCTTCTATTGAGAGTGACTTTCCTCCTTTCCTGAGCTCCTTAACCCCCACCTCTAAGTCTCTATCGCTTGAATGTAGCGAGTCATTAACATCAGGTTCAGACAGAAGGTATCCAAATGGCTTCCATGACAAAGGCTAAAGGCGGAAACACAAGAGCGCAGATGGAATTCGTTGGTCAGGCCATTCTAGTCTGGAGGCGAGAGGGTAATATATACGGTTGCAGAGTGGGAGGGGACTAAGATAGGATGCAATAGAGAGGGACTCTTGCACTGAGTGGAGGTCGAACCAGATGTCTACTAAGGACTCATCCAACCCAGGTCATACAACTGTTTGCACTGGATTTGCTTAGCCTTATGAAGCTGCTTCTTTGTTTCTTCTGATTGGCTTGTGGGACTTGGAGACTGGGTGAGTTGCACTGTGTCCTGCCCCATCCCGTCCCACATTTGTAGATTTTTCTTTGGATGCAACCTTGACAAAAGTCCAGCTACTTTTTTGTGTCTTTTACAAGACCATTTTAGGTCATCAAATGAACAACCCCTAGCGGCAAGAAAGGCACAACTTAAGTGAAATGGGAAACGCAGTCAACTATTTGGTTCTTTCAGGCTGAGGCATGTTGTCTGGTGACCTGATTGCACTGATTGGATTGACTGAACCCATTCATTCGTTCTTCACTCACTTGCTCACTCATTCATTTACTCATTCATTCAACAAGCATGTTTCAACTGTCTCCTGTGTGTCAGGCACTATGGATCTGACCACTGTCCAATTTTCCATTTTGACACCTTTGCTTGTCTGGGCAAGTGATTTATCACCATTTTGGGGCAAGGATGGTGAGCAGAAGAGAGCTTACAGAGTCGCATACTGGGAAAACCTTGGTTTTTAGGGAGATGTGGGTCCGATGGGTCAGACGTCTGTGTGCCAGGACCAAGTCCTGTATCAACTTCAATCTAAATCTCACACTAAGAGGAAACGAAATAAAAACAACAGCTGTTGTTGACAGAGTGATTTTTACTAACGTTCTAGGAGCAACCAAAAAAGAAGTCAGTTAATATAAATACAATTCATGCTTTTTTTGTTTGTTTCCAGATCACCAGATTAAAAATCGACAGAAACCCTTTTGCTAAAGGATTCAGAGATTCTGGAAGAAACAGGTGAGCAAAGTGGGCAAGAGACTCACTGACCTTTCTTTTCTATATGACATTCTTTTCTCCAAGCCCCATTGGTGGCTTCTGGCTCTGGTTTTTTGGAGAACGTTTGCATGCTAGGCAACTGTGCTGCCACAGGCAAAGAGAAATGAATGCAAGAATCAAAAAGCTGCCCCCCAAAGGTTGAACTCTCCAAATTCTTTGTTAACACACTGTAAATCATCAGATTGAATCCCTCATGGTGTTTTTCTCCCTGCATCCTACTTGGTAATTTAGTCACTTAAAACAAATTTGACAGTGATTTATTGTCATTAAAAGATTGCAACTTTTTCTGATAAGTGTCTATAGGTGGCTACAGCAACTATAGTAATATCTCCTTTATTTTTCATTATCAGGAAAAAGGAATTGTGGACAAATAAAATTTTTCAGAAAAGTATTCCCTGTAAGAGCTAAAACTTCGTTTAAAAATTGACCATTTTTCTCCTAGGAAATGTTTCCAAACTCTACTAGATGTTTTCTGCTTTAGTAAAGAGAGTTTATAGAACACTCTTTCTTGATGACCCAGCATCATCGTTATGATTAGGTTGTTATACTGTGGAACTCTTAGGAATTGGTGACGTTTGTAGGACTATTTGTGCCTGTTGTAAAGAGCCTTAGGGACTGTGGTATTTTTCTGGTTAACTCTGCTTCTGTCTAAATCCTTCCTGTCTCATTCTTCATATATAAAATTAAAATCTGTTATTCACAGAGAGTTAGGAGAGAGCTGAAATTGGCAGGGAAAGCAGATACATCGAAGATTATTCAATCAGAAAATTTCATTTTATATGAACTATACTGAAACAGCAAATATGACACATGTGTCCTGTAAGTGTGTAGACCTTGCAATAACTATTTACTTTAATGTTCAGACATTTTCCTAATTTGGGGGCCTTTTTTTTACATCTGAATGACACAGTTTGTCAGGATTTATCTTTGCTATTTTCTCTTCAAGAGTTTTCAGATAAACTATCTAATATTATATTTAGAATCACCTCGTGAACTGTGTAGCACATTATATTAGAACCTAGTTTATGCTAAAAATCAGATGTGTGTAGTGATCATTTTCTTTACAAAATGAATATGAAAGCACTTTTTATGAAACTTTTATCATATTTAAAATACACTTAGATTTCTTTAAAATTTTATTTTCCTCAGAATTTTTTAAGGTCACATCTATTGAGTAAAATTCACTTGAACTTCTGGTTTGAAGATGACAAAATTGAGTAATATTTTCTAGGTCAAGCAACTGGTTAGTTGTATAGCCTCAGGCATATGGACTCCAGGCTGAATGCTTTCCAGTTAATGACTCTTTGTTTAAAATAAGAGGCCTTTGTTTTCAAAATTTAGCCAATGAAGAAGCCAATACTTATTCCTTCCATTTCAGATAGACAGTGCTCTTCCTCCCAATTAGTTTCTATTCCATGTCCAGGTCACAAAACATGCCTGTGAGCCATTTCCTGTTGCCTCCTTTTCAGGGCTCTGCCTTCTGGGCTTATTGAGGAACTTGTTAGTGATAAGGAGCTCAAATAGAAGCTGGCCTTTCATAAAGAAGCCTCTAGGGTGTTTAAGATCTTTAGCTTGGGGTCCACGCATGCATTTCAGGAGTTCTGTGAGTTCCCAGATATCGAAAGGAAACGTGTGTGTGGATGAGCCGTGTGCATTTTTCTGGGGAGAGGTTTACAGCTTTCTTCAAATTTTCAAAAATGTCTATGACCAAAAGTTAAGAATTTCCACTCTAGACATCACCATCTGTCTCCAGAGACCAACCCTACTGACTTCAGTTATCCAACTACTTTCTTTTTCTTTCCTTCTGCATCTCCAGTGGCATTTAGTGTTTGTTTATTTTATTCTTGGCACTCCAAAGACTGCTTGCTTTTTGTCTCTTTTTTCTTTGCTTTGTCATCCCATTGGATTCCTTGTTTTTCAGAGGCATGACTTAGAACAGAAAATTGGAATAGAGTGGCTGTATTGACCAGCATTAGAGCTTGCGCTGGGAATTGGAGCCACGCTTTAATCTTGAGATTAAGACCTTGTGTCTTGAAGCATTTGTCTCTGGTTGGGAAATTGTGATGACAGCTCAGTTAAAGTCCCAAGGTTCTTCTGTCCTCTCACTGGGCTAGAAAGGACCTTGACACATCATTTGGCCCTGGCCTGTGTCTGCCTTAAGGCTGGTGAATATCTTACTGCTCAGGACAGACAGTTACTTGCCTGTCCTGCCTGGTGGGCTGCTCTTCTTTGTAAGAACTCCAGGAAAGCAAAACTATGCATCTTCATTAGCCCATGTCAGTGCCTTATTTATTTATTTCTGATCGCATGGAAATTCTTCATTATGTCCTATTAAATCTGCAGGCTGTTTTAAGTAATATCAGTAATTATAGAAGTTATTTGTGATTGAACACTTACTGTGTTCCAGACCTTTTACTTACATTCTTTCTGATCTTTAAAGCAACCTGTATTTTACAAATGAGGAAACAGGCTCCGAGAGTTTAAGCAGCTTTCCTAGTGTCACACAGTAAATTGAAGAAGGGATGAAAACCCAAGTCCATCTGATGTCAGAGTCTGTGCACTTTGTGCTTTATCATGCTAACAGTTTAAACTTGACTTATCTTCAACAGATACCGAGAATAGAGCTCTTTCTCTAACCCCCCTTCATCCACTTAAAGATCCTACTCAAGTAGCCAGAACCTTCTCTTTTCCACGTAAATCAACCTATATTCTCTGTGTGTGTAGACTCTTCCCCATGACTGTGTCATTTACTTCCTATATCCCAAAAAAGGGTTCCATAGTCAAGGACAGGAAGTCAGGCTGAACGTCCCTAGCAGGTGAAACTGTGATATGAGGAGACTGAAGTCACCTGTGTCATGAAGGGACAAGGATGAATTAGGGAAGGTAGAAGCCATTTCATCCTCCAGCACTCTGGGAAGCTAGACTAAAATCAACTTGTTGGGACAAGTATTGAAGCCCTTATATTTTCTCTTTAAAAAGCTCAAAATTACCTGATAATCACACTTTAACTCTCACTAGCTGCCTGAAGGATGAGGGCAAGAATTATTAATGCCATTTTGCAGATGCGAAAATTGATGGCTGAGGATATAGGGGATTATTTATAAATCTTTGGGAAGAGGTGGCCTGTGCCAAAACCAGAATCCAGTTAGTTCACCGCCTTCCCAGCAGTGCCCACCAGTGCCCCATCGCTGGCCCTGCTTGTGCTAACACAGTGCTTCTCATCAATCTGTGATTTTCCCCATGCATTTTAGACATCAAATGACTCGTACAGACGAGCATGGTTTGATGAGTTGCATAGAAATGTACCCCAAACATACGGATTACATTTCCTTGAAAAACACGTGAGCTTAAAAATTAGGGGGGAAAGTGCTTGGCCAATATTTTTTGGTTTTGTAGAACACAAAACATTTGTGGAATACTTTGGAGTTACAGAAATTGCCAAACCTCAAACCAAAACACGTTCAGGTTTGTCGATCTCAATCCATGCCAGTGCGATCCCGAGGCTCCAGAAGGGAGTGTGAGAGGAAAGCTGGGGAGGACACAGCCGCCCACTGCACTCTCTTGAAATGCCTCTCATGAGTCTCTCTCATCCTGCAAGCCTCTCACTGCAGGGCAATCAGAAGCTGGCTGGGTTCACAACAGTGCCCTCTGAGTGTGGAGAAGAACTTGAGGCAGCTGTGGCCAGGACACTTAGTCCCCATTCTTATTAGAATGAAAAGAGATATCCATGAGAAGTATTCCTGGCTTCTAGCCCCATCACTTTCTCCTTCCCCTCAGTGGGAACCAAGGTGACTGATGTGACTGCTGAGTCTGGAACTCTTTAGGACCCGCTTGTCTGCAGAAAGTGTACCATCTGGGCTCTTCCCACTGTGTGGTAAGCCCAGCAGAGGAGGCCTGCAGCTCTGGGAAGTCAGCTTATTTCAGGGAGTTCTGGCTCACTCCTTCAGCCTTCACACCTATGTTATAGTCTCCAGACACTTTTTATCAATAATAAAACTGGTATTTTGGTCTCTACTACATCAGTCTCCTAGGTCTTTCTTGGAAATTTATTCTGAGTTCAAATGAGGACAAGGGATGATATCCATTGGGCCATGCAGAACCCCAACAGGAGTCCTAGTGAGTTCACTGTGTCAGCTCTGTGATATCACCGTCATCGGAGCCCATGATAGTTCCTCCTGATTCTTTAAGAAATGTCATTCTCACGCTGCAGTGTGAGAAGGTCACCACCCTTCAGCCTTTACTTACGGAGCTGCTACTTTTCATTCCCATGTAATTGTGTCCCTCATTAGAAGTCTCCACCAAAGTGTGTGTGTGTGTGTGTGTGTGTGTGTGTGTGTGTGTGTGTGTGTGTTCATGTTATGGAGAAGAGTAGTAGACATATGGTTCTTTTGGCGTGGAAACACTGACAGATTTTGCTTCCAGGCATTGTCTCTGCAATGGGAGGGAAATTGTTTATGTCTAAATTGTTCTTCCTTCTAGACTTCTCAGAAATTATGTGGCCCAAATATAGCTTTGGGTGAAAGGGTCAATATATATTTACCTTTAACAGGCCTAGCCCCATGGTGCGATATCCAGCATTACCTGTGGGAGATTCCTCCTATAAGGAGGAGACAGTAACACCTTCTTGTTCCTGGGGGAAAATAGATTCCCTCGGCCTGACAATAAGTTTTGTCGTGTGGTCTGTGTTCCTGGGTTCTGTCTGGCCCCTGCTAGAATGAAGACCTTTGAAGAAAGAAGTCTACCTTTTTCAACTTCCTGTTCTTAGATTTCTTTTCCTGTAGTGCCAGGTATATAAAGTAAAATAATAATCATACATTTAGTTACAAAACATTGAACAGAGTTGACGAGTGGCAGAGAAGTTAAAAACCAGGACCTCGGGAGTGAGAAAGCCTTACCCCAACTAAGGGTGAGTCAGGTAGAGAAAGAGTGGGGAGCTAGTTTTAGATACTAACCGAGAAAGGAAGAAAGAGTGAATCTATAAATAGTCTTTGTTTGAAAGATTAAGGGCAATTTTGATTCAAATCTGAGACGGACTGCTGCTGGAAGACACTGATTTAGCTTAACTGTAGATTAGACATGCACACCCTTCAGGCCATCTGAGCTGGCTCTGCACAGTGGGTGCATGTCTGTGCTGCCTGGCTCCCTGGAGAAGGAAGACACCCAGCAAGTTCCAGAGGCATGAGCCTCAGGAAAGAAGGGCTCGCAGAGGATGAGCCCAAGCAGAGTGAGGTTTGGTTGAGAAAGGTCACTCAGTAGCAAACTGAGAGGTCAAATGACATCTTTGGTGATGGCCACCCCAATGGTTCAGTTCTTTACAAAGAGAAGATGAAGGGCGTGAGGCTGAAGAGAAGCAGTCGTCTCTGCACTGAGTCTCACGGTTGAGAAGCAGCCTCGGGATGTCTATCTGTCCACGTGCCTGGGGAGCCCACTGTGCTCAGCTAGAGGGAGAATTGCCGCTGCAGAGACCTTGCACTTGAAAGGGGATAGACAGATGAGCATAAGGAAAGACTCTGTGGGTCTCAGCCCACATCTAAAGTGAAAACTTTGTCCCTGTGAGGAGCGGCTGCCGAGATTTTACCGAAAGCCCGAGTAAGCTTGGGAACTTTTATATAATTCCCAGCGACTTCCTCCGAAGCAAAAACACATACGTAAAGAGGGGAGGATTAAAGTTATGACCTGTCAAGTGGAGTGAAGGTTCTATGAACTTGTTTTAGAGGTGCCGTGGACTCTGTGACCCTGGGTTCTCCTCTGTCAGCAACCTTCATCCTGTCTTGACCTTGGGATTTACCTGTACTTCCAGCTTCCATAGTATCTAAAACAACGGCAAGGGGGATTGTCCCAGGTGACATGGTTTCCTCCAGATGCTCCTTACTGGCCTGGTGCTCCAGGAGCCACTGCTATGGCTGCATGACAGTTTCCCCCTTGGAGTGGCCCTTCTGTAGTCCAGGGAGTTGCTGCAGCTTTTTTGGAGGGTGTCTTTGTCTCTGTGGAGTTCTCCCCTGGAGGCTTGAACAAGGACACTCAAGTTCCACAAGGCAGGGACTGTCAGAAAGGGCCAGTGGCAGGCCCTGTATTATGGGGAGGTTGGTTTACATGGGAAAGTAGTTTTAATAGGTTGCCCCTCACTAAAAAAACAATAGGGCTTGCAGCTTGAAGTGTAGGAGGCACTGAGTCTGAGCTAATTCTCAGAGTGTTTCCAGCAAGCACTGCTGTTTGCTGGGAATGTGGCTGGTGACAGTCTTTCCAGTGCCTAGTGTCCCTTACATGTGTCGGGGGATGGTGATCTAAAAATGGAGCCATTCGGTACATCACAGGAATGGATGTATTTACTTGCTGGAAGAGGATGCTTAACGAGGCTAAGACTTAACCCAAAGGAAGGACTCTCTACTGGTTGTGGGGAAAGTATTTGGGAGTAAAGATTTGTTTGTGATGCCTCCTCTTAAGCAGCTGCTGTCCCAAGGCCATGTTCACAGAGTGAAGAGCCACCTCCTTGGCACGATGGGAACTCCTGTCAAGGTCCAGCCCCTCCTCACAACACCCCACAAAGACAAGTATGCAGACAGAAAGAGGACTGTGAGATGAGGAATTAGAGTGCTGAAAGGTAACAGGAGGGAAGAGGAAAAAAGATTAGCCCCAGGGCCGGATCATCCTTGCTTAGATCCAAAAGAAACAACTTTTCTCTGGGAGTCAAGGTACAGGGTGGGTCTCTAGTATCAATCTGTTGGTAGATTTCTCTAGTATAACTAAGTGTCTCAAATCTTGTCTACACCCTTATCTAGCTATTAAGCTGAACATACAAAATTTCCTTAGTTGTAGGTCAAAAATAGGAAGATATTAGCAATTTCATATAGTTCAACCTTGTAAATTTATTTCTAGGCATCAAATCATACGCATACAAATAATAGTAAGAATCATTTCATTTAGTATCTGTGGTCCAAGTTTTCTATTTTTACCTCTGAGTTGATCGGTATTGGTAAAGCGTTTCCCATTTACTGACGGTAAGACTGAGTACAGTGAGGTATTACCTTTTAGAATTTGCAAAGCCAGCCAGTGACAACATCCAGAGAATGAGGTCTCACTCCTCTGATAGGCATAGCTTGCCCTTGTCCACCTCCATTTCCCACTCACTCCTGAAGGCAAGCTTAGAGCCAAGGAGCTGACCACTCGCTTTCCTTCAACCAGCACAACTTTCCAACTATCTCTCTCACTTTCAATTTCTCTATTTTCATTTGTTCTCCCTAGAGCCATTGGCTGTATTTTTCCAGCCAATCTCATCCTGCTCATTCCTGGCAGTCTCACTAGCCCCTGTAGACTGTGTATACTCTTGTTATCCCTGGCATGGGTGCTATTCGGCAGATCTATGGAAGTAATCAGTGCTGGACTCCCCTGCAGGCCTTGCCGCATCTGCAGTTCAAGGTAGCTGGCTCCATACTGGACTCTGGCAGCAGCATCCTGCCAGACTCCTCCTATTCATCCAGGCATTAGTTGTTTTTCATGTCCCCTGGCTTACGGTCTTTCAACCAGTATTTAACATTTTTCTCTGCCTTGTTATTTGTTCTCCCTCCTCTGTCATGAATCTTTTCCACCATTGTCCTCTTGGCCATGTGGGTTTGCCAGAGAAAGTTGGCAGTTGTTTTATTATCTATGGCTCTTGCCCAGGGATGGTGTCATCTAACAGATAGACGTCTGTTTAATGGCTAACATATTGGAATCTGAAATATCTGCAAGATAATGAGGCCTAAAGAGGCTTGAGGGACACGTTTTTTTGTTTTTAGAGGAGAGAATGAGAAATGAAATTAGGTAACGTAGAGGTCCTTCCACATTCAATCCAGAGCCAGGGGGCTGACACAGCTTTGAATCCCAGTGAAGGAAAAGTGTTTTCTCGTGTTACAGATCACAATCTGAGCAGATGGCGGGATTTCTTTTACTTGAGTTAGACCAATGGTCCTCACGCTTTCATTGTATTTTCTCTCTTGTTTTGAAATAGTTTGTCTTTAACCAATATGCATTTATTAAGTTACAATTAGGAGGGGATAATATCATTATCCCCATTTTACAGGTAGGGAGACTTTAGGCGTGAAAGGGTTATACAACTAGGCAACACTGCACTAGTAAGCGGCAGGGTTGCAGTTGGAACCCAGGCAGTCTGGCTCCTGACCTTGTGCTCTTAACCACTATGCTAATCTGCCCCTTGTGTGATTTAGTATTACTAAGTTAAAGTGAGACCATGCCAGTCAAATGCAAAGAAACTTAACGTTTTAGGCAGCCTGCTTTGTGTTATCAAGGATTTTTCTCGTACTTCTTGAGGCAGCGAAAACTCCTTATGGACCACCATCGCTACCTATTCAGACTCCAAGTGGGGACAGGATTCCCAAGTTGGGAATCACTGGGCAAGGAACAGTTTTAACTCAACTCCAGTCATCTGTCCATTGGACACGTGTTCGTCCAAACCATTGTAAAGCACATAGTGACATCCAGTTCATCAGGTAGATATATTTATTGTACATCTAAAGCCAAGTTTTGAATTGATGGCTCTTTTGCCAGTTTGCAGACCTCCACTGGGAGGTCTTTAAGAATATCTCTGGACAATAAAAACCCTGAGGAATCTAAAGATAGGAGCGAATTCCAGATCCAGTGAAGGAGAGGGATGTGTGGAAGGTTTGACCTAACCTCAGTGGACCAATGACAGTCTAAGGAAAAGGATTAGAAAGTTGCCACATGGTGATTAGATTTGAAAGAACAGTATATTCTGGTTTTGTGTCTTTTCAAATGTTGGAACAGGAGGAGAAAGAAAAGGAGTTCAGGGGCATAGTATCGCCCATGGGATACAATCCAAGCGCCTCACGTGGAATAAATACCCATGGTGTCCGCCTGCCTCCCCCCACCCCCGGCCCCCATCTCACACCTGGAGCTCCAGTCACCCTGAACTATTTTCAGTTCCTAGAACATGGCTTCTCTTCCATACCTCCACGTCTTTGCATATACTATTAACTCTACTAAGAAAGCTCTTTCTGCCTCTTGTCTGTGTGGAAAACTACTGAGTGCCCTGTAACATTAACCTTAAACAACTGGTCTTTTATGGAATCCCCCTTGGGTTTTCCAGGTATATTCAGTACATCTTGCTCAGTGCCTCATGGCATTGTCTACACATCTCCAGTGTAGCATCTATCACACAGTTCAGAAATTAGTCATTTACATGTTGTTATCTTTTTGTTGAGCAGGATTCTCCTTAAGGGTAAACACCCTGTGTCTTTTTTGCCTTTATATCTCTTGAACCTAGCACATAATTGTTTTCCTGATTGGATAACCCCTTTTTGACTTCAAGACCCCATCTCAGTAGACTTCCTTTAGTCCTTGACTGTCTTCTATTGAGAGATAACCAGTGATCTTATCAATCCCTAGCATAGGTTCCTGTTGTTAACGGTATCACCAGCAAAGAGAGTCAGATGTCAGGATTACAAAGAAAATAAATGAAAGAAACATAAAAAATAATTTTCTATCTCAAGAGAAATAAAAAGCAGAAACTATGCATTGGTGTGTTACCTAACAGGTTCATGAATGTAGTTGTAATTGTTATAATTATCATATGTTTGCTGAACTTCAAAAGGATGGTCCCAGCTTTTTTTTTGAATGAGAAGGTTGGAAGAATATTTCTTTGCACTTTGGCTATTTTTCCAAATCAGTTGATCTCGAGGCATCATCAATTTGCAAAAGACCTCTTTGGCTTGCTTCCTTTCCTTCCTTTTCTCTCTCCTCTTCAGTACATTCTGTTGGTTTGGCCAGTGAGCAGACTGAAAAGTCTAAAGAGAAGAGGCCTGGAAATCAGAGAGGTGATTACAGCCAAATGACTTAACAAAGGGGGTTTGGATATGGTCTCTGTTGTCACTGGAGCAAACAGGGGAAAGTAAGCAAGAGGGGGACACTTGCCAATTTGATCATCTTTGATTGGAAACTTAAGAGATGACATCAGGTCTCTGGTGTTCAGCAGACCCGGAGAGGCCCACCATGTGGAATATGTTAATGACATGTGGTTACCTAACACCACTTTTTTTTATCTGTTAGACAATGAATTCACTTTTAAGAACCTTGAGATAAAGTTTTATAAAACTGGGATACAGTGATGATGAATAAGTAAACAACGTGTTGCTCAGTATAAACTTTGAATAGACATCCAAGTGGCTGAAGATGTCAACAGGTGGTTGGCAAGGATTCTTATAAGAGAAGATGAGAGTATAAATGACTGTCCTCTGCTAGGGAACTCAGACTCTGTTGAAGGTCAGAAATTCCATGACCAGAAAAGAAGAAACCAAAGGAAAACTGAAACCTCTCTGGGACCTGAGTCAAGAAAGGCACAAATAGCTATACGTAGAAGCAATTCCCAAGTCACCAGTTCTAGAGGACTCTCTCTGTCTTCAGATTCTTTTTTTTTTGGCGGTACGCGGGCCTCTCACTGCTGTGGCCTCTCCCATTGCGGAGCACAGGCTCCGGACGCACAGGCTCAGCGGCCATGGCTCACGGGCGCAGCTGCTCCGCGGCATGTGGGATCTTCCCGGACCGGGGCACGAACCCGCGTCCCCTGCATCGGCAGGCGGACTCTCAACCACTGCGCCACCAGGGAAGCCCCAGATTCTTGATTTGATATCAAGTTGTTTTCCTAAGATTTAGGCTTAGAAAAAATGATTGCTGGTTAAAGTTCAGGAAATTGTGACTCAGTAATAAAAATAGTAATAAATATTAAATAAATAAAAATAGTAATACAAATAATTCCTTTACTTATTAATTTAATGCCTATCAATTGAAGCCTTGTCAGGTAATAGGCATTGTGCTAAGTACTGGGAGGTGGAAAACCTGGTGGAGAGTGAATTAGCTAATACTTGTCTTGCTGTGGCACTCCACCCAATCCTGATAAATAGAATTAGTACTACTGAACAATTAGATCTATCCAAGGAAGCTTAATGGAGTTTGAGGACAAATAAGATGTGGCATATAGTAAACAAATAGGATTAATTCCCTAAAAAAGAGATCCACCCTGAATATATAAATAGATTCAGTAAGGTCCAGGATGAATCTATGAAAGATAGATCCACAACAGATTAGTAAAGTATGATAAGGAATGTGTGGACTTAGCCATTAGATTTTGGTAGTCATCTCCCTCACCCAACTTCATCACCAAAAAGACCCTTCTTGTGAAGACACCTGGACTGGATGGACCATGGGTGTGTCCATATGTGGTGTGTCACACATTGTGTTCTTAACAGTTAAGGAAGGTCTTCCTGATGAGGATGTGGAAAGTGTTTGGCACTCTTACCATTTACCCGTTGGTAATGGAACCAGAGGGAAATAGTTACCTCAGATACTTCAGCACAAGGTCAAAGAAAACTTTCTAACAGATCTGTCCCCAAACAAAATATTTTCCTTGGGAAATACTCAAACAGAGGCTGGATAACTCTCCATCTAAGATGGTATCATTAGATTTGGATAAATGGTCGCTATCCTATACAGCGTTGACTACTTAAATAAAATTATTAATACCTTTGCCATAGTCTTTTTGCCTGTTATGAAAATAAAATCAACATTGATTTTTTTATTCCCTTAATAAATATAACATTGGAAGTATATCGGTGTATTATAGCTACCTCACAGTCTTCTATCACTTTATTATGAAATGAGAAAGGACTGTTCTTTGTCCTTGAGCTAATATTTTGTCCTCATCACTGGTACATGTTGCTGGAAAGAATGGAATAGGAGGTGGAACAATAGAGACCTTGCCATTTGCAGTGAGCCTCCCGTGCCATTAAAGGGAATCCTAAGATGTTCTGGTGAGCCCCCAACATTCCAAAACAGGGCAGTAAGAGCTAAGCCTGGCCTATCTATTTTTTATATCCATCAAGGCTCAGCATGGCTTTATCTGCCTATCCTCTTATTATTCTGAGCTCCCTAATTGCCTGGACTCTTTCTTCCCACAAGTAGTTTCATGTACTGCATTCAGCGTTAATGCAGGGTGACTATGTGGAAATGTCTTCTATTCCTACTTTTAACAGATTAACAGCTAATAAACACCATGCAACACCCTCTCCTCTCAACCTCTTCTAAAAATACAGAGTTTAATTTGCCAACATTGGTGTATTTAAAGCCTCCAAGATTCCAGGGGAGACGTTAGAAAGTTAACTGTGCAAGTAAGGCCAGTTCAGAGAGGAAATTTTCCAACACAAAGAGCCAATCAGTGTATCAGCAGCTCATCACAGAAGAACCTCAGGGGACCTTATAGTCATTTATAAGGAAGGGCTATTTGTTCTCACTTAAAGTAAAGCTTCTCACTTTATTCTTGCTGTGCCAGACTGAGGAGAATGCTGGAAATGTATTACCTAGGGAGAAGAACAGGCAGCATTAAGTTTCATCTCAAGAGGGAAAGCTTGTCTTTTCCAGGAAGGGACACCATGTTACTTTCCAGCAACTTTGCAATGAAAGGACTTATGCCACCTACTCTTCTCCATCCTCCTTCTCCTACCTTCCTCTACCCTAACTTCCCCTCTTTCCACTTAGCTAGAAGTGAAGCAATTAGTTTTAAAGAGGAGGCAATAATCAGAAGCTGTGTTCAAAGCTTCAAACAAGGCACCAGCCAATATTCTGTTTTGAGGATACCGAGTATCAGCAAGAATATGTCTAAGATAATCCAGATAGCCTGGATAATTATGTTAAAACAATGTTCGTCAACATCTCATATATATATATATATACACATATATATGATAGAGAGAATTTATTGAAGGATAAATTAGGCAGTGTGCACATAGTTCAATTAATGGGATTTCTAGTGTCAATGAAACAGAAGCCTTAAAGTAATACATGGGTAAAATACGGGATGTTTCCTAAAGTCCCAAGTACATGACTCTCAAAGACCAGTTTGGTTATTATATTACGAAATACAGATAAACATTTGCAGAAATGTATTGGTCTTTTTGTTTGAGGTCTAGTTTCTGGGACCAAACCCTCTTTGTGCCTTCAGGTAGGTATTTCTTGTTGCAGCAGAAACTCAAGTATATTTGAGTGCTTACCTCTCCTATTTCTATTACGGTGCTTGTCTCTGTTTAAGAGGATTTAAGAAGCCTTTCAAGGCGCAGCAATATGACAGTTTCATGGACTCCACATACCCGGTGGTGGAGTTGACTCTGGGACGGGCTGTGTCAGTGTGTTGTGGTAATGATGATCACGGCATCCTGTGCTAGAGAAATGGTCAGTGCTAGTCTCTGCTCAACTCTATTCATGCTACCAGTGACCTTGACCTTTAACACACTTAACATTTTTTTTCAAGCAGACCAAACCTTCTCTGAAGAAAGGTTGAAGTGAAATTCCGTCATAGCTCTGACTTGCTTGCAGATAATCTGAATTGGGTTAATTTCTTCTTTTTCTTGCAATCCAGCGGCATCTGTACCTGTGCTCTTCCAGACTGATTTACCCTGGTGGTGGTATCTCTCAGTGCCTGTGCATATACCGCTTCTCAGACAAACCACTTAAGGATTTTTTTTTTTAAAGTCCATGCATTTCCTGGGATTATTTACAACTTCCTTTGCTGGCTTTTCTCTGTGTAGAACCGGACTGGAAGCCATCATGGAGACTTATGCATTCTGGAGACCCCCTGTGCGCACGCTCACCTTTGAAGATTTCACCACCATGCAGAAGCAGCAAGGTAAAGCCCTGGGCAAGGCCTCTGCTTAGAGGCAGCGCTGGGGAGGGAATGGGAGCTGAACTGAATATAGCACATCTGGCCCCAAGCCAAGCCACGAGTTACACCGACTCTCCTGGAATGAAGAGAACTAGGTAGCTCCGTAAATAACCAAGGCATCACCACTTGTGCAAATAAGCAGGTTTCAGAGGCAGTGTTTCACCTGGCACCCCAAATTCTCTCTCCCTTCCCAAAGCAAGGTTACGTAATGGTGGTGAAATGATTATTTCTGTCACTAAGCGTTCATGTAGCCCTTGGGATTTGGAGATCTTCATAATAATTTCATTTATTACTCATGGCAGCCTCATCGGTTTTCTTATTCTAGTTTGTAGATGAGAAACAACGTAGCTCCCGACAATGGGGATAAGTCGCTCAGGTCTGACAGTGGGGAGGGAGCTGCCGCAAGCCCCTCTGAATCTTGTAACTTGTGCTCTCTCCTTTTTTGCTGACGTGGAGCCACACCCATCTCAAGGGCATGGGCGAGGTGGACTTTTTCCTTCCATCGCTTTGTGCTTTTCATCCAGTTTCTAATCTCCCTTCTCTCGCAGCTCAGGTTGGGAAGCCTGTGGCCGTGTGTACAGATGGCTCATGGGCGGATTTCAACTCCCTTTCTCAGTCTAACCACTGGCTCTCCCAAGGCGCAGCACCCATACACCTGGGTACCCAAGTGAAAGCTTCCCAAAATGTCAGACACTTTGTGAGTTTTCCTCTCCACCCTCCTCTTGCCCCAAAGTGACAGGGATCAAAATTACAGATGGAGCTCCTTCTGTTCTGTCAAATGATTGCCATTAATAGAGTCCTAGTTTTTGAATTTGGGGCTTTGTGTTGTAGGAGCCCCTTCTGGGACTTGATAACACATTATAGTATATTCCCTTCTCAGGGAGGTTCTAGCAGTTTGCACACTAAATTAGGTTTTGTAACCTAAATTACTGAACTCCCTCAGGGTTTTAAGATGGAGATGGTGATTAAAAGCAGTGGCTCTGGAGTGAGGCAACTTGGGTTAGGCTCTTACCACTGTTCTGGCCTAGCTTGGTGACCTTGGCCAAGTCCCTCATCCTTTCTGACATTTAGTTTTCTCATCTGTATAGTGGGAGGATATAATAAAATTCTTGTGAGGATTAAATGAGATAATACATTTAAAAACATAGTAAGCCCTCAGTACATGCTGACTGTCATTGTCATCATCAACATCATCACTGTCTTCATTCCCCTTATGTAACTGAGAAGAAAATGCACCAGGGACAGGAACTATTGCTGTTCTGATGAATAATTATTCAAAACATGATTAGACCATACATCTTCACAGGGATCCGGGGAGGCAAGTGATCCAGGATTTCCATCTCTTTTTTTAATAAGTGGAGGAGAAATGGAAGCCCTTCGTATGAAGCGACTTGCTCCTCATAATGCTGTCATAGAAGCAGGGTCCATATGTATTCAGGGTGTCACTGTGGCTTTGATGCCCTCGTGGCCCTTAAGAGGGCAGAGGTTTATGGAAGTCAGGAAATCTGGGCCTTCGTCTTTGATGGCCACTAACCCTCTATGTACCCTTGGCGAGTTACTTCTACTCTTGAGTCCATTTCCTCACCCCAAAGAGGGATGATTCTTTTTTGTGAAGAATTTAATATATAACATGCTTTATTTAATATATGCATTTATTATTATTATTATTTTTTGCGGTACGCGGGCCTCTCACTGTTGTGGCCTCTCCCGCTGCGGAGCTCAGGCTCCGGACGCGCAGGCTCAGCGGCCATGGCTCACGGGCCCAGCTGCTCCGCGGCATGTGGGATCCTCCCGGACCGGGGCACGAACCCATGTCCCCTGCATCGGCAGGCGGACTCTCAACCACTGCGCCACCAGGGAAGCCCCAATATATGCATTTGTAAATGCATTTAATATATTTAATATATAAACATGCTTTATAAATGAAAATGTGTCATGCAAAGACACTTACTTGACCCTATTTATTTCTGAGGTGGCTTCTTGCTCATCTGCCTTTGCTTGATGTGTTGGCTTTCCAAGCTCTAGCTAAGCAGGAGTTTGTATCACAGAGGCTGGTACGAGACGGTGGGCAGGGATATTGCCAGTTCCTGAGAGCAAGCATTGGTGGCGACATTGTGTTCACTGCTGTGTCCCCAAAATCTACTCCAGGGCCCGGAACCCAGGAAGTACTTAATGAACAATGAATGAGGTCACTTGGTGGCACTGTGGCTCAGGTAGGCAGGGTCACTATCTGATTAAATCTTGGAGCACAGCCACCTGAAATGTGCGTGGATACAGATGTGGAGTGATAGTTGTGGATGGCTACCTGCATTTCACCAGCATGTGGACCCACTGGGCAGGTGCATGCATGGGGAAGCTGCAGGGGAGCCTGCTTTGCTAAGGTGTACAACATAGCAGGTTTCATGGTGCTTCTATTGAAAATTTATTGATCTGAAGACTTATTATTGACATGTGGGAAACAATGGTTTAAGAGACACTGAACTTTCAGACCAAAATGTCACTCTTATTCACTGAGTCCCTTTTTATGCTGATGGGGGGAAATGAGTGTGGAATTATTGGATACATATGGTGGTGAAATGGGGCTAGAGGAAAAGCCAAGACTCTATTAAATAGTTTAATTGGAATACATTTTTGAACTATACACTGAACTTGATCCAGATTCTCATTATTAAAAAATATGTGGCTTGGTTTCTTGACGTTAGCAAAGGATGTAAAAGTAACAATACGCATTCCCTCTTCCTTTAAAAACTGAGTGTTCCAGTACCTCTGGACGGTATCAGTCATAAAATGAAGAAAAGAGACACAGCCATCTGTGTTGAACTGTTTTGTGTCTTAGAAGACGTAAAGAGTGGTGAGCGTCTAGTGGAAGCTTCAGTGGCAGACTGATTTTGTAGTAACTCCCTTTTGGTGAAGAGAGTATTGGCAGTGTTGGCACCAAACCGAAGATCCAAAGTGACCAACCCACCCAGGTGTCCACATTACCTCATTGCTTCAAGCACATGAATATCTGGATGTCAAACACGTGGCCTTGGGACAGTTTTGTGCTGTTACTGCTACTGGACACTGGATCAGCCATTCTGCTTGAGTGAAGTTCAGGGTGCTTTTCCCCTCTTGCCTTTGCTGTCATTGTAATTTCTCTTTCATTGAGACCCATCTGTTGATAAAATTTCAAGGAATGTGCTTAGGTGAATTAGCCATGGTTTTAAAAAAGTCCAGATCCTTCTATTTTCAAAAACATATTGAATGGATGCTCTATAAAGCATCCTTCTGATGGAGAAGAATGCATGGGATTCATTATCCTCTGCCTTTAACACAAAAGTAAACTGAGGCGTAGAGCAGCCTAGTAACATGTCTGCAGTTAAGTGGTGACAGAACTAAGTTGAGAACTCCAAAGAGGACCTCCTGCCTTACTGGGCACTTTCCTTTCCACCACACCTTCTTCCTTTTTACTAACACACACACACACGCACACACACAATTAGCTCACTCATCCAGTTGATGGCTTAGTGTCAGCAATTGACTGTGAACTCTAAATAGTAGGTCCATATTTCATTTTTATGAAGTCAAGGGTATGGTTTTATTTTCAGACATCTTCATTTAGAATCAGCAAGGAGTTTATACTGTCGGAGAGTCTGGAGATAGGAATTATATTTCAGGAATGGCTTTTTCCTGAACACTCCTTGTGGCAGGACAAAATGAACTAAACAAGTAAGTTATGTTGGCAGAAGTGGAGTGAGGTGACACAGACGAAGACGTAAAAAGAAATAAGAGCCAAGTTCAATCCTGCTGTTCTGATGATATCCTGATGTTGCTGTGAGGTTGTTCTGATGATATATATATATATATATATATATATATACACATACAATGGAGCTATTTGCATAACCAAAACTGAGAGAGTTTTTGTGGGTGGCATTTCCAAGTGATCTGACAACTGTTGTGAGAAAAGGAGCCATCCTGGACCAGAACACCAAAGCGGATCATACGTCTCCATCTGTGGATAGAAGGAGACCTGCCATTTACAGAAGGTCTCCCTTCTCAACTGGTGGTAGACGTCACTAGATTTCAACACCTTTGCGTCTTTCAATGTTTGTCAGGCAGTTAAAAATTAGGATCCTGAAGGTCTCTGTTGGTGTTGGGATTTTCATCAGTTTGATTTGTGTTAATTAGAGGTTGGTCAGTGAAAGATAGCAAATACTGAGCAAATTCATAGTAGTAAAAAGATTGGGAATGGAGTCTTTGAACTACTGTGTGATCATTATAATGTTTCAAAGGTAGCCAACTTATGCTGATCTCGTTTATCCCTGAGACAAGCAATAATGCCTGTGAGGAGGTCTTGACAAGGAGGGGAGAGTATCTCAATTCAGTCTATTAAGGCAAATGGTTATTGGTTACATATTCTATTTGGGCCCGAAGTCCCTTATGCTCAATGCGTCCAAAATGGAGTCCATGATTTACCTCACAGACTTGGCGCCCTCTCCTGGGGGAAGGACGCCACTATCCATTAATCACCTTAGACGGTTGCCTCCCGCCTTACCCACCATATCCAACCTTTACCAGGTTCTTGATTCTGCCCACGTCTCTAGTCTCCCTTGCTACCACCCCACTCCAAGCCATTATCATCTCTCACCTGACTTCATTCTCGGGCTCCCCAGGGTGGTGACATAGCTACCAGCATCCCTGGCACCTGCATCTTTTTAGGCTTAAATCGGACGGCAAGGGTCATGTGCCTCTCTCTCAAGATTTCCAGCACAATCTCACTGAGTCTCACTGACTCTAATTGGGATACCATTGAATTAATTACTGTGGCAGGGTGTGGGGATGCTTAGATTGTCCAGGCGTGCGTCACATGCCTTCCCTGGAGGTACAGGTGAAGGGGTAAGAGTGGGAAAGGGGGTGTCTCTCAGTGGGAAAATGGTACTGTTGCCAGGAGAGAGGCAGATTAGTTCTAAATGACAATAACAACAGATGTAAACCGCAGCAGGAAAGGCAGTAAAACAAGTAGCAGAGAAAACAAGCAAGTTAATGGAAAGTGAAAAAGTGGGGGGTATTCCACCTAGGGAATGTGATAGGTGTGAAATAGGGCCATTGAAAAAGCAGAGAGACTCAGAACCCAGAGAACCAATGTGAAAAATGAGAATGGGTGAATATATTAAAAGCTATTCTAAAGGGAAGAGGTTTGGATCTATGCATATCTTTAAATTTTACGGAGAAGGATGCACTAGGAATCTTTCTAGGATTGAAAGCACGCAATTCCCATTAGCACTATAATGTTTCACATTTGCATTTTGAGAAGGGCACTTATTTCAACGAAGGGGAATTCCTTAGTTGGGATGAACTGGGTTCTGATCATTAAACTTTATGGTCTCTGGGTTTATTCCCTGGGATCGGTCCATAGGGTGCTGACATATCACCTCTTACCTGTTTGAAAGCCTTGAAGAAGGCTACTCAAGGACACACAGTGAATCAGCACTCCTCAGGGACAGATGCCATCAAGTTCTATGACAGAAGAGTGCGGTTCGTGGCACCGAGCAATTACACGGAGATTTATTCTTCGCTAGCCCAGATGGGGTTGTGTTTCACTGTGTTTCGATTTTTTTTTTTTTTTTTGGTGAGGGGGCGGAAAGCACAACAAAATAAACCCAAAAGGGAACTGTACGTGAAAGCCTCCATGTTACAGTCTGGAAGTGATCAATCTAAAGATGCAAAAGTCAGCAGGTTTGGTATTCAGGATTTTCATGGTCACATTTAATTTGTCTTCATGGTACACAAGTCTATTCTAGGTTATTGCCCTTGTATGGAATCGCTGCTAAACATGTATTCCTTTTGGTCACTTTGACTGTTAGCTTTGGATATTGGAGCAAGTTAATGTTGAGTACGAATTTCGGGTACCTTCTCACTTTGGGCCGTGGGTAAAATAGGATGCAGGGAAGTGCGGTGGTGGAGGATGGGTCCTGAGAGGCCAGAGAGTTTTCAGCTACTTAGAGCATTACATTTTAGTCACCTCTCAGATGTGGATTAAGACCTCTGAGGATAGTGGGGAAGACACCAACCTACCTGTCTGTGTTCAATTCCACTTTGCTTGATCTGATCTGAGAAGAGGTGGAGACATGGGGCATCTGATTTCCATCCCAGGTGGGGAGTGAGGGGGCAGGGGCCGATAGTTTGGAGAGGAAACAGAGTTGGATTAGCCTTGGGGATATGGGCCCGGTGGGTGTCCAGTTCTCCATCATTCACAGTTCTGAAGGCTCCTGTAGCCTGTTACAACCAGGCAGTTGGCTGTGACATGATGCTGCCCAGAGTGTGGAGAGGCTGAGATGCTCATCTCTGTGGACAGAGGCCAACACCCCACAGCCATCCCCATTAGGACCCAAATGCCCTAAGATGCCTTTCCCCTTCCTTCACTTCTTCTTCACTGATAGAAGAGAAAAGAAAAGGAAACACATTTTTATGCCCGTGTGCACTTTGTAATCTGTATTATTTCATCTGATTCTCAATACATACTTACAAGGTCAATATTCAAAATTCCATTTATTTGGAGAGGCTCACTTGCTAAGGTTCCGTAATCAGTAAGACAGCTGGGATTAGTACTGGGCTTGTCTGACTCTGTAGTCCACAGTCATCCATTTAATGAAGTTTAAATCAAGACTCGTAGAGCCTTCCGGACCCAGTGAGCACAGAGGGGAATAAGGGAAAGAAGAGAAGGCCACGCAGGAAAGGGAGGCCTGCTTTCCTTTGAGAGGCAGCTCTGACCCCTCTGTATCAGAGTGTCCTGGCCTCCCGCTCGGCCCTGGCTCTTCTAGGACGAGAGGCCTCTACACAGCTGTGTTGAAATGCACAGGGAGGGCAGCCTGCCTCCTTCTGCTTATTTAGCACTTGGCCGGCACGCCCAATCTTGTTTAACAGCTGACAAGCTGTTAGATCGTAAGAGAGTAAAGACTTCTCAGTATCTCGGTTTGCTTCTCTGCATAAACGAGTGCCATAGTTTCTCTCTCTGTGTGGACTTTGAAAAACGGCTGTTATCTGTACTGAGTATTTTACGTGCACAAGAGCACTTCTTCAAAGGGAATGGAAGCCATGTGACCTTCTCCTGGGCAGGCTTGCTCTCCCTCTTCAAACACTAGCTCGTATGGGCACTCTCTCCCCCTGAAGCTCAGCAGGCTACCAAGTCTCATTTCCAGTGAGTGTCATTTGAAAGCCAAAGCAAGCTGACTACAAACTTTTTAACATGTGCCTCTCATCTGCTCAGCAGAAATCCCTGTAACTTGTTAATAGTTCCCGTCTTATTTTTTTCTAGTGAAACCAATTGAGGCCTTAAATCAGTACCATTCGTTCCATCTTGGGCCATCCGAGAAAACCATTTAGGGTTGTAAAAAGTCATCTGCTCCATCTTGCACTTCCTGCTGCAGGGCTAGGGCTCGGGCCTGATGGAGCATACCTATCACGGGACGGTACAGCGTGCTGAACAGGGGGTCTCCTCCAGGACCACATAAACACCAGATCTGGGAGGGCAAGGATGGACTTTCAAAGAGAGGAGACTAGATACACATCCCATAAAACACAAATCTCTTTACAGCTGGAGTTGAGTTTCTCTATTTGTGCCGTAGCACTTATTTCACTGACGTGCCTGGCATTTAGGGTGGAAGAGGGAGAAACTGTGGAGGACGCCTCAGAGAGGAGCCCCACGCTGGCAGAAAATGAACCCCTGAGCTTCGCGTTAAGTCACCGTAGGCTAGGCTGCTCAGGGGTACAAAAACAAGAAGTGTGTTTTCCATCATCCTTCTTAGCTTTCCCCTTCAAGAACTTCCTGGTGCTTAAATGATTCCTCGGAAAGTACTTGTTACTGGCCATTCACACTTTAGCGGAAATTAATCCTCAGACGTAAACTCTGAGAAGGACAGAAACTGAATCCTATCAGTTGGAGCCCTTGTTTCACAGATGAGGAGATTTAAGACGTGGCCTGCCTTGCCTGTGGTCAGGAGCTGGCTGGAGGCCAGAGAACCTAGAATCAGGCTTGATGCCCTTCCTTCCATGGTCAGTGCTGCCTTACTTCTCCAACGGCATTTACAATGTTGGCCATATCTCAATTTGTGGAATAAAAATCTTTTTACTTCTCTTAAGGGAATTTAAGATATAAACAAGAAACAGAGAAGGAGAATTTCCTGAAATGATTCTGAAATCAGGAGCTGTTTAGATCTAAATCCAGTTCTACCTGGGAAGTTCATTGGGGAAATTCTTTTGACCAAGCAAGAGATGATATTGGTTGGGCTTTGTGAAAACTTTAACTCTGAAAAAAACCATTAACAAGAGCTAAATTTGTATTTCTACAGCCAAAACTGCTACGATATCTGTGGAGGTAGGCTAAGGCTTTTTGTTTTTTTTTTCCTGTGCTAAAAATTAGCTTTGGGTTTCTCTTTGAGGTATCTGCCTCTCAGCTTGCACACCTGGACCTTCCTCCCTGGTACACTGTGGATGGTTTCTTTGTATCCCTATATTTCTGGAATCCTGATGATTTTATTCACATTTTTTCTCAGTGTTAAAAACCTTATTCCTGCTCCCTTCTACTTAAAAGTTCCTTTCCCCTTGTATAGCAGCTCATGTTCTAGGACCCCCTGCATGAGTTGTGGGTGACCTAAAGGATAAGATGCTCCTTGAGAATCACAGCGCTCAACAATTCTGGGAAAGTCCCAACCTTGTGCTGATAGAGAAATTCCATCATGGGAGATTCCCTGTGGAAGACAAAGTAGCTGCCCATTCTGGAATTCACAGGAAAGGTCCAGTAACCCTGACACTCACCACTGCCTTCAACTTCCAGTAGATGAGACAGGAAGTGGGTGCAGCACTGCTGCTCCCCAGCCCAGTAAAGGGGAGGCGTGGAAAGGTCATTTTTGACCTTCTTAAGTTACCTGAGAACACATTTGAAGTAGACTGGGTTGAACTGGCCCTTTGTCTGTTGGTGCATCGGCCACCAACCCAGTTTTAATATCCCCAGGTTATAAGAACAACTCTCTCAAATACAAATTCAGGTATTTTAGGAGATAAAAGGGACCTGGACATCCTCTAGCCAAAGAGTGGTCCTTGGACCAGCAGCCTCAGTATCATCTGAGAACTTGTTGCAAATTCTCGGGCCCTGTCCCAGACCTACAGAAGTCGAAACTCTGGGGTAGAATCAGCGATCTGTGTTTTAACAAGCCCTTCAGGTGATTCTCATGTCTCAACGGTCTTTATGGTTTATTTTTCAGGAGGCAGCACAGGTACTTCCCCAACCACCTCCAGCACTGGGACACCATCCCCTTCAGCTTCTTCTCATCTTTTATCTCCATCCTGTTCTCCTCCAACATTTCATCTGGCCCCCAACACTTTCAACGTGGGCTGCCGAGAGAGCCAGCTGTGTAACCTAAACCTCTCTGATTACCCACCATGTGCCCGAAGCAACATGGCTGCCTTGCAGAGCTACCCAGGGCTGAGTGACAGTGGCTACAACAGGCTCCAGAGTGGCACTGCTTCAGCCCCTCAGCCCTCCGAAACCTTCATGCCCCAGAGGACTCCATCCCTGATCTCAGGAATACCTACTCCTTCCTCGTTGCCTAGCAACAGCAAGATGGAAGCCTACGGTGGCCAGCTGGGGTCCTTCCCCACTTCCCAGTTTCAGTATGTCATGCAGGCAGGCAATGCAGCGTCCAGCTCCTCATCACCACACATGTTTGGGGGCAGCCACATGCAGCAGAGCTCCTACAATGCCTTCTCTCTCCACAACCCTTATAATCTATATGGATACAATTTCCCCACTTCCCCAAGGCTAGCTGCAAGCCCAGAAAAACTGAGCACCTCTCAAAGCACTTTACTCTGTTCTTCTCCTTCCAATGGGGCCTTTGGAGAGAGGCAGTACCTGCCTACAGGGATGGAGCATGGCATGCACATGATTAGCCCCTCAGCCAATAATCAGCAGGCGACTAACACCTGTGATGGCCGGCAGTATGGGGCCGTCCCAGGCTCCTCCTCCCAGATGTCCGTTCACATGGTCTAGTGGCCAGTCCTAGCACCACCGAGCCTACAGCAGCCAAGGCCCCAGGGTCTCCATGGGCAGATCCTCCTCTTTGGGAGCCCAACGCCTTTGAAAAACAGGAACTGTGTATTATTATTATTATTATTTTTTTACTGGAGGAGGAAAGCACATACCCAAGAACAAGAGACATTTAAGCCACTGAAGGATACTTGTGGTGGAATCATCTCTGACTCAGTGGCCATTCTCTTGCCTTCCCAAATCTTAGTTTTATAAAGCATCGTCTCCCCAGAGTGGCCTTTGAAGAAACTGAATAATCATTTTATAATAATGTTAAGGGAGATGCTAGCATGTAGCAGTCATGAAAATTACCCACACACGAATACAGGTCTATACATACATACATACACACATCATATGTGCATGCATGTATACACACATACATATATATTCATACACAAACTCATCCATACACAAACATACATGCACACGGACTCGGAACTGGGTGAACTCTGTGGAGGGAAGCCCAGCATGGGTGCTTTCACCAAAAATGTGTCTAGGTACAACAGTAGATGGACTGGGCCAGCAGTAGCTGCCAGCGTTGCTCCTCTGCAGCTTACCCTGTTTCTGGAATGAACCGTGTATCCTGGAACCCCTTCCGGTCAGTGAGGGTGGAAAGACATCAGTACTACAACTGGACCGGGCTTCCTGAGAAAGATTGCTTTTGAACATTGGCTCTCTTCAATTGGTGTGTGGTCATTGATGTTCCCAGTGGTGCCTGTGAAAAGGGGAGTAAGAGCAGATGAAAGAGAGAGAGAGAGAGAGAGAAAGAAGAACGAACAGAGACCAAGAGAGAGGTGGAGAGCAAGACTGAATGATGAAGTGAGAGCAACGATGAGAGTTTTAATTCACCGAAGAAATGTGGTTTGGGTTTGTTTCTCCCCCTCTCCCCCACAGGTTATGGAAGGAACCATGAAGTCATTGAGGAGTAAACCTCTCTGGGACACTGCATGGTCAGAGCACTGGTGAGAAGCACCGGGGCAAGGAATGCGTCTTCATGCCACAGTTCTGACCATTGTGATCCAGAAGAGAGGGACGCCACACAGGAAGTGCCGATTCCAGCGCATGCAGCCTGGCAGGGGAAAGGAAGTAGAAGGAGTGTGAGGAAGGAAGGGTTTTATAATCCCGACAGATGATACCAAGAACAGAGGTGACAAATGGAGGTCTGGCCTTCCGAATGCCAGGTCCAGACGCCTGACCTGGATCACCTGCCCATCACCCCTGTGGCAGGAGGAGTCCTGTCATGTTCCAGAGAATTGCAGATGGGTCTTCTGCATCCTTCGACCTGCCCTTAGATCGCCATTTTTTTTTTAATCAAATAGTTCATTGCAATTTTGAAGTTTTGGATTTTTTTCCTTCATCTTTCCCTTCCCCTTCAAATCCTTTAATGATAAGAAAACAAGCGAAGTTTGGTACAAGCTAAACTTTTTAAGTGGTGTGGAAATGCAAATAATACCAAGTAAAAGAATACAGATATTATTAAGAGTTTTGGTTTTGAGGTGTTGTAGATAAATGTATTTATGTGCCTAGTGGGGAATCCAGTATTATGAATATTAAAAAAGGGGGCAATAAAAAGGGTATGTAAAATATGTATGAAGAAAAGGTGTATAAAAATTTGCCCTTATGCACGGAACTCTGTTTCTAAGTGCCAAGCACAGAAAGCCGCTAAATAAAATCTTTGCAATTGTTTTCTGTGTGTTCGTTCATATGGAAAAAGCAAGCAGCAGCCGATGCCTTTACATTGTGCTTTACAATAAGCACAGCACTCTCATCTCTACTATGTAACATGATCTTTATTCAGAACACATGAAGTATATATTATCGTCCTCATGTTATGATTAGTTACTAAGCTCCAGAGGGACTGAGTGAATTATCCAGGTCCACACAGCCAGTCAGAGAGGGAACTAGGACTTGAAACCAGGTGTGACTCCAGTGGGATACCCACTTTCATGTTAGCTGCAAAAACCTGTGAGTCTAATAGCAATCCTCGTCGTCGCTAAGTGCCAGATATCATACCATGTGTCTTACGTGAATCCTCCCACAATTCTGCGGTAGGTATTATTTTTATTTTTTATAGATTTGGAAACCAACTTTAAAAAGGTAAAGTAATGGACCAAGGCCCTCAGGTAGCAAGTGATTGAGCTGGTAATTCGACATTATGCCTTTCTGCTGGAGCCCCAGCAGTCTCAGGACGCCCGCGGACCATCAAGAAAGAATTCTAAGGGACTGGGGCAAAAGTGTCTCTGAGGCTGGGTTAGGACCTCAGATTAGGATGTTTAATCATAAACATATACTCTCCCCCTTGAATGTGCCACCCAGCGCAGGAGGAGTGATTTTGAGTTGTCATGCATCGAATGACGATTTATATAAGAGACTAATAAAGTGCCCAGGGCTATTCCATTTGTAAGCATTTTCACAGTGGTTAGGCAGGACATATTGTTTTGCAAATGGGAGACTAGGGTTATAAAACCTGGGACCTGTCTATACATAAACGTGGCTGGGAAGCAGCAGAGCCAGGACTTAAAATCTCCTGCTCTTACACCTGCCTCAGACTGTTTCCCAGTGGACAGTTACACTGGAAGTCCACTGACCCATTTCACCAGGGCTTGATTTGGGGAGAGTGAGGCTGCTGGACCACCATACTTGGGTTGGGAAAGCAAAAACTTTAATTAGTCATTGCTTTGGTTTTATGAATAACTTCAAAGAGTGGCATGCCAGTTAATTCCATTAGCCATCAGATTGTTGCTAAAATAGCCGGGACAGTAGCTGATCGAGTATCTTCATGGATTGTAAACTCGCTGGGCGACATCTCAAAACTTAAAACGACACTGCTATTTGAAAACCTTGCATTCAACACTTCGCTTCATAACGGTAGACCGAGACCAACTACATATGAAGCTTATTGTTATTCTTACTGACTTAGCAGCATACCAAATATTGTTCACTGGTCTACCAGTGTTTGAGGTTTTAGGTAATAGATAAGCATGATACGTTGAGCAGCAAACTCAACACAGAACCTCCATATTTTCATTTAACAGTAAGAATAATAATTTCTTGTTTTATTTATTATTTCCTATTAAAGAGCAATAATCATTTAAGAGTTTTAAGTATAGGTAATTTCTATAATTTGGATGAATTAGAACAATCTAAGCTGGTTACATTTGAATTGTAGCATACATTTCTACCTGCAACTGAGAAAGTAATAAAAATATTTATTTTAACACAAACTGGATAAAGAATTGTCAAGAATATACTCTACCCAATTATCTTTAATGAAATGGTGAAATTTTATTTCAATTGGCACAATGATCGCATACGAAGGGCTATTGAAAGATTATTCTTCTTTGAGTTAAGATGCTCATGTTTTTGAGGAAAGGCTGTCTTGTTCCCCTTTGATCCTCAAGGCCCCAATATGAATCCTAATACATAGTCATTCTTACTGTTGAATTTGTTGGCCAAACCCACTTTTCAAGGATAGTGCAAAATGGTTACGTGGCCGAATTCAGTCCAAATTAATGGGACCCACTTTATCAAAGATTTATTGTTCTTCACATAGCGTTCTGTGACAGATTAATGAAAATTTACTTTAGAAACTAGCTTGGCAGCATCCATTACACATAATAGGGGTTTTTAAAAAATACATGTCATAGTTTTGTCCTTAAAAGAGTTCACTTTTTAGGCAGTCATGCGCATGTGAGGCAAATGATATAAAACGCTCTGAAAATTCAAAGAAGTTATTCAGTGTAAGAAGGTGAAGTTGGGAGTGTTTTCACTGGGGAGGTAGAACTTGACTGAGATTTGAAGGATGCTCAGAATTTTTATGGAAGTTAGGAATGACGGGTTAAGAATGAAATAACATTTTAAAAGTCGATACAATAAGTAAGTTTTGGAGGGAAAAGGATAGCATCTCAATTGAAACCTGGCAATTAATAAAATTGGAGGTACTCGGAAGCTTCTTGCAGCCTACAGACTAATACCCTCTTCTATGAAATATTGTATCATTAGTGGAAGTTTTGAGGGCTGAGATGGAAGGGCAGAGCTGTTTGTCTGATGACACATATTTGATTCATTGGTAGGTACTTAGGATTTCAGAGAAGCTCTGCTGTACCAATTTGCATTCAATAAGCTAAAGGAGAGTTGTCCTCTCAAGGAAAACCAGTCACAAAGACACATTTTCACAAAGCTTTTCTGCTTATGATTGTCAACTGGAGATTTGATTTCCTGAGAGGGCCATGACTGGGACCGGCTTCATTCATTCAATTCAATAAATACTTATTTAATGCCTATCAGTCACTGCCCTCCCTTGACATGAAGACATAGAAATGAACAATTAAACTTGCTCCTGCTTTCAAAGAGCTCATGGTCTGGTGTGAGTGACACAGCAAAAAAATGAAGAATATAATTTCAAACTGCAAACATCATTTTGAGGAAATTAAAAATAATAGGATGATAGTGATTGGGGAATGAGGCTCATCTAGACAGGGTTTTCTAAGAGGGCTACTCTAAGTGGGTGACATTTGAGTTAGTGCAAAGGAAGACCTTCTCTTAGAATTTGCTTACTCCAGCTTATGACAAGGGCAGCCATATCCTCACTAGAAGACGTGCTCTGCTAGTTTTGCATTAGCTGAAGCCAGGCATTTTTGTCTTTCCAAAGGCTTTGTAGCACTGATACTTATTTACTAAAGCCCTGCTGCTGACTTTCTGGGACCAGGGCCATTTAGGGGCTCTTCAGATCTGAATCTGTCTTCTACATGGTCCCAGTGAAGTTCTATTTTCATGACTTGGTAGAGGATGAGAGTCATCCCTTCTCTCTGACTTTATTAAAAGGTTACAACAAGTGATCAAGCAACCAATTAATAATCATATTCATAATAATAAGAAAATACTAAATATGGCTTCGTATTCTACAGTTTTCTCAGAACTATTCTGTGTAATAGATAGCAAAAATTTCTACCTTCAAAAAGATTTCAGCCTGGTCGAGGAGTCAAGATATATGTGTATGAAACAGTGAATAAGAAAAGCATTAAATTGGTGGTAGAGACCATATATGGGGCAGAACTTTAGAATGAAGCAAATTTTCATTGAGTCTTTATTACGTGTTCCATATTATGCAAGGTTATCCTATAATCCTTGCAACTACCCTCTAGGATTTGTATTTCATTCCCTATTTTATAGATAGGGAAACTGAAACTTATAGAGGTTTAGTAAGGTGCACAAAATTAACACAGCTTGTATGCAACAAAGAGCTGCAACCAACGCCTTTCCACTACTGTGTTTTTCCCAAAATGAGATTTATAAGGTCAATAATAAAGAGAGGTGTTCATGGAGAAGGTTGAATTTGAATTGTCCTTTCAGAATTCATGGAAACCGCATAAACTGAGGAGAAAGGAGGGCGTCCAGATGCGAGGGTGGGAAGTAGCATGGCAAAGACAGGTGTTCTCTGTATGGGACAATGAGTTATGGTAGTGGGATTGGGGGAGAGGATGTTCGCTCTCTTAAGTCAAATCTCAAAAATCTTAAGTCGTATGTTCTCCCTGCTGCTCCTAGTACGATGACTCTGGATTCCCCTTTTTTTTTTTGGCCGTACGCGGGCCTCTCACTGCTGTGGCCTCTCCCGTTGCGGAGCACAGGCTCCGGACGCACAGGCTCAGCGGCCATGGCTCACGGGCCCAGCCGCTCCGCGGCATGTGGGATCTTCCCGGACCGGGGCACGAAGCCGTGTCCCCTGCATCGGCAGGCGAACTCTCAACCACTGCGCCACCAGGGAAACTCCTGGACTCCCTTTTCTGATAGGAGATGTCCTAGCTCTGTGTGTGGTCAGGCCACTCAAGATGGCTGTTCTCTTGCTCTCTGAACATCCTCCTCCTCCCCCACCCCCTCACCAGTACCTGCTACACCTCCTACATACTCGCCCCAGGCCCCACCTAAGGACTGTTCTAGCTTTAGATCAGAACCCTCCACTATGTTTATCAAAGGGTTGTTAAGGGGCGAGCTCCTCCGCTGGTTTCCCTGGTAACCGATGAGCCCACCTGACATCAATTCCTCCTATAACTAGTACCCCTCCCCTCCCCCGGGGAGCGAAGCCTGCCGCCATGACTTGCCAGACCCTCTACCGCACACAGTCAAGCCAGGACCTTGCTTCAGACAGGTAAGCTCTCCCATCCGTTGAACCATTGATGTCTCTGTCGCTGACTCCGGGCTCTTTCTTCGGTCTTAAGGATGGGCAAGCACAGGCCTTGTAAGCCTGTGGGGTGCAGCCCAACGCTCTAACTTGGGCAGTTCAGGATTCCATCCAGTGTCTCAGTGGGAACCTTCACTCTGGAAAGGACCAGTGGGGACTAGGGGGTGATCGAGGAGTCAAGTTACATCCCCCCAACACTCCCCACCCCACCAGGTCCCCAGGGTTAGGTTCAGGTGCCATGCTCCTTGTATACAGCTCTGCACAGAGCCCTTTGCTTTCTTCGGCCAGGCAAAGCAGTACCACACGAGATGGAGAGAGGTGAAACTTGCTGCTTAAGGCTGAGAAAACATAGATCATGTCTTCCTTCTTAGCTTATTCTACTGTGAAGGGGAGCAGAATATGCCAACCCAAAACATGCACTTTGGCGTGTGGATTATTTTCAGCTGAAGGCAAGCAAGACCCAGCAGATTGGGAAAAACTTTTACCTCTCCCTTAATTACCTAAATGAGTTAAATAGGGGGCCTGTACCAGAAAGAAAAAAAAACAAAAACATTATCAGAGACATCTTGTTTTATCTGATTACCTGCATGGCAGGGCAAACTTCTAACTACCAGACATCAGCTGTTCTTACCTTTCAGCTGTTCTTGCCCTGCTCCCCTTTGAAGCTCCAGGCTCCTAGTACATTCTTTAGCTCAGGAAGTCATGTAAGCCTCAATTGCCCTACTTGCCCTTTAGTCTCATATCTCTGGGGGCTTCTGTACAGACAGAATTAAATTTGTTTTGCTTCTGTTAATCTGTCTTGTGTCAATTTAATTATTAAATCAGCTAAAGAACCCAGAAGGTAAGAGAAAATTTTCCATCCCTACAACTGCTCCTAGCACTCATGTTTTATGGGTCAACCTAACGGCATTTCCTACTTCAGATGCTTCCTACTCATACTTTTTGCTTTTATTAAACTTTAATGCAGGCCCAGTATAGGCACAGAAAACCAAAGAGATTTTGAGTCCTTTTTAGTACTTTTATTCAATAAAGCCAAAACAGATAAAGTGAGCTGCCAAAGGATGGCCAAGGCAACCCTCCTGCAATTCTCGTTCTAGGAGAAGTTCCTGGCCATGAAGAGGAATCTTGGAGCTCTCCCTGTCTTGCCACACTGTACATTCCTCTTTCACCCATGGGCAGGTAAAATCCCCCTTAAGCTGTCTCTAGATGATGTAACAGATAAACCCCCAAATATTAACAAGTTAATGTTTATTTCTCACTCATCTCACAATCTGCATGGGCTTCCTGGTTAGGTGGCTCTTCTCCAAGCAGTGATTCTGAGAACCAGGCTCCTTCCAAATTCCACTATCTTCAACACATAGCTTGATACCTTTCCATTCAGGTAGCAGATGGAGGAAGAATGGAAACTTGAACATGGGAAATATTTATATGCCTGGCTTGGAATTGGTTACATGACTTCCTCCCCATTTTTTGGTTAGAACTCTAACCACGCCTAACTGCAGGAGAACCTGGGAAATATAGTCTAGTTGAGTACGTAGGAAGGAAGGGAAACAGATTTGTTAGGTATGACTTAGGAGTCTCTGCAAGCCCCTGAGCCAGTCTAGGCTTATTTTCTAAGATCTACTTTTCCTATAAACCCAGCAGATAAAGGGAGGGCTAGCTTCTGGTCCCAGCTACTCAAATGTTTTGCAAAACAACCCGGAGAAGTTGACTTTACCCCATTAGGGTTCAGTTCATCATTAAGATATATCTTTCAATAGGAGTGCCTTCCCATTCTCCTAAAACATCTTGAGGATTTACAAAATGCAGAATGAGATTTTCTTAAGTGGTAATAACTATAAAGCAAGAAATATTTATCAAGTGCTTATTACATGCCAGCTAAGTGCTTTACATACATCATCTTATTTAATTCTGAACAATAATCTTACATGATAGATACTATTATTATTATTCCCATAATGTAGGTAAGAGAAAATATACAGAGAAGCTAAGAATCTTGCCCAAGGGCACACTCAAGCTGTCCCATTCAGAACCTGCACTATTAATTAATATGTTACTTAATTACAGCAGGCTTTTTCATTTCTTTGTTTTTATATTTATTTACTTGAGCAAAATGCTGAGAATGCTATAGATAAGTCATGTTCTCTGCCCTAGAGAGCTTATAGTATAGAAGGAATAGCCTCTTTTTTCTTTTTTAATTGAAGTATGGTTGATTTAAAATGTATTTTCTGGTGTACAGCAAAGTGATTCAGTCATATATATATGTGTGTGTGTATATATATATATATGTATATATATATTCTTTTTCAGATTCTTTTCTATTATAGTTTGTTATAAGATATTGAATACAGTTCCCTGTGCTATACAGTAGGACCTTGTTGTTTATCTATTTCATATTAGTAGTTTGTATCTACTAATACCAAACTCCTCATTTATTCCCCCCAACACCGCCTTTCCCCTTTGGTAACCATAAGTTTGTTTTCTATGTCCGCGAGTCTGTTTCTATTTTGTAAATAAAGTCATTTGTGTCATATTTTAGATTCCACATGTAAGTGATATCATATGATATTTGTCACTCTTTCTGACTTACTTCACTTAATATGGTAATCTCTAGGTCCATCCATGTTGCTGCAAATGGCAGAATTTCATTCATTTTATGGCTGAATAATATTCCATCATATATATACATATACATATATCTCTCTGTGTATATATATATATATATATATATACACACACACACACCCCCCACATCTTCTTTATCCATTCATCTGTTGAAGGACGTTCATTTAGGTTGCTTCCATGTCTTGGCTACTGTAAATAGTCTGCTATGAACATTGGGGTGCATGTATCTTTTTGAATTAGAGTTTTCATCTTTTCTGGATACATGTCCAGAAGTGGGATTGCTGGATCATATGGTAGATGGTAGATCTCTTTTTAGTTTAAGGAACCTCCCTACTGTCCTCCATAATGGCTGCACCAATGTACATTCCCACCAACAGTGCAAGAGGGTTCCCTTTTCTCCACACCCTCTCCAGTATTTATTATTTGTAGACTTTTTGGTGATGGCCATTCTGAATGGTGTTAAGAGATACCTCACTATAGTTTTTACTTGAATTTCTCTAATAATTAACAATGTTGAGAATCTTTTCATGTGCCTATTGGCCATCTGTATGTTTTCTTTGGAGAAGTGTCTATTTAGGTCTTCTGACCATTTTTTGATTGGGTTTTGGTTTTTTAGTTATTGAGTTGTATGAGCTTTTCATATATTTTGGAAATTAAGTGCTTGTTGGTTGCATCATTTGCAAATATTTTCTCCCATTCTGTAAGTTGTCTTTTCATCTTGTTTATGGTTTCCTTTGCTGTGCAAAAGCTTTTAAGTTTGAGTATGTCCCATTTGTTTATTTTTTATTTTCTTTTGCCTTGGGAGACTGACCTAAGAAAACATTTCTATGATTTATGTCAGAGAATGTTTTGCCTATGTTCTCTTCTAGAAATTTTATGGTGTCATGTTTTATATTTAAGTCTTTAAGCCATTTTGAGTTTATTTTTGTGTATAGTGTGAGGGAGTGTTCTAACTTCATTGGTTTACATGCAGCTGTCCAGCTTTCCCAACACCACTTGCCGAAGAGACTGTCTTTTTCCCATTGTATATTCTTACCTACTTTGTTGAATATTAATTGACTATAGGTGTGTGGTTTATTTCTGGACTCTCTGTCCTGTTCTGTTAATCCATATGTCTGTTTTTGTGCCAATACCATGATGTTTTGATTACTGTAGCTTTGTAGTATTGTCTGAAGTCTTGTGGGGGTGTTATGCCTCCAACTTTGCTTTTTCTTCTCAGGAGTTCTTTGGCGATTCTGGGTCTTTTACAGTTTCATATAAATTTTAGGATTACTTGTTCTAGTTCTGTGAAAAATGTCATGGGTAATTTGATAGGGAAAACAGTAAATCTGTAGATTGCTTTGGGTAATATGGCCATTTTAACAATATTAACTCTTCCAATTCAAGAGCATGGGATACCTAGGAATAGACTCTTATTTGGTTTCACCCAGAAAGATGCCACATAGGACATTGTAGTGTAAGTACCTAAGGATTAGCTTTTTTGATTATAATGTAAGTGCCTGATATTAAGCTTTTGATTCCCAAGGGATCCACTTCAAAGACATCCATCTTCAATAAACGTATTGTCACCTATACAACCAGATAAAGGCCACCCCATCCATAAATTTCTCCTTTTAAAAAATCCTCAGTCACCTAGATAACTGAGGGCTTGACTGACTGTGCTTCTCGCTTCCAGTACCTTAATTCCTGCTCTTATGTTTTAAATTCACCAGTAACTAGTGAATCCACAAAACACTAGGCACCCTACCCTCAATTCCGACAAAGGCAGAACCCCAGGTCCACGCTCTCTCTTTCTCTCTTTCTCTCCATGATCTGGCTGTGTGGCCCTGGGCTTGCCATGTACCTTTCAGGACCTGTGAAGAAAACTCGTTTTTTTTTTCAAAGTTTCCTGATGGTTGTTGCTGAGGTGCATCTTGCAATCATAATAAGAACCACAAGGGCTGGTCCAATCACAACATTGGTTCTGGCTGGGGAAAAGTCTGTGGGGATTAGTCACAGTAGTAGGGCCCAGGTGAGCGCCCCCAGGCATTCCTAGCCAGTAACATCACTATTCATAGGCTGAGACCATCTCAAAACAGACACAGATATGGAAGCCAGCTCTAGAGTATCAGGATCACTTTCTCTGCAGCCTGTAATTCTGCAGGGCTGGGGAATGACCCTTCCTACCCCTAAGTAGGAGCACAGAGAGCCTTGTCATGTGACGTTCTGTGCAATAGCCAAAGACCCAGTAAAATCTTTCTCCGTGACTCCCAAGCTGGGTTTCTGGAACTAGGCTCTGCCTGACCCTGAGACAACACCCAGGCTTTTGGGCTCAGAGTGTTGCTGGTGATGAGCCTCAGAGAGGAAGCTCAGAGAGTGAGGCACCCAGTAGAACAAGCCAACCACCATCTTGGTCCAATTAGTCTTCTTTGCCAAGGAGAACTGGTTCAACAATCCCTTCATCCAGAAATGGTTCCCAGAAACATGTAGGCAAACTGCCACAAGATCCGTTTCCCACTTGCAGAGTCTGTTGGCCTGAGCAGGGTTTCATGCTTCATCAGTAGAGCCTTTTTCCTAAATGCTGATTTTGTTTCTTTGTGATACGGGGTTACGTACATCTTTTCCTTAAAGCTCTCCAAGCCTCACTCTAACATGGGTTAATTCTTCTGAAACATGGCCTGGAAAGGTCTTCCTTAACCATTCAGAATTAGAGAATATTGAGGCCCTAGTAAAATATCAGGGCAAAAACCAGAGGATCCAGAGTTGGAAAGACTTGTTTCCCCTCAAACCACCAGGATGCAAGACTCCTCCAGACTTAATCACTCAAGGACATTCTCTATTATGTAGCTGAACAGAACTATCCCTCAAGCAAGCTGAAGTTGTTGAAATTGGGAAAGAAGATTATCTCTGGGGTTCCCAGTCTGTATCTAATATAGGAACACGAACACACTTGTGGGGTGTGTGGATGGAAATCTGATATACAGGGTGAGGCATCCATATGTCATATCAGACAGTTGGATTTCATAATGTGTATGAATCCCAGGAGAGTCTTTTGGGAGGATTTAAGGAAGATGCGGTCAGAAGATACTGAGTTATAGACCAAACTAAAGGCCAATCCAAAGTGGCTGCTAATTCCTTGTCTCTTAACAAGGTGAAAGCATGGGGGGTAGTCAGTCATCTCCCTCCACATGGCCTCCACAAGACCTGCTAAATACAGTTACCCTTTGAGTGTTAAAACTACTTAGTCTTTCTGTGGTAATAACTTTAGCTGGATGTGTGTCCTTCTATTTGAGTGTCAACACAAGCCATATATAACATTTCCTGACAAAGTGATACTGGCAAAAAAGAATTTCTGGAGTAGAATTCATTCACAGGCCTGGAAATAATATTCACCCAAACTCATTCAACTAAACCTTCAACAATGGCTCATCAACATGTACTGAAAATCTATTTTGTGCAGGACATGGTGCTAGATGTCAGTAATATATAGTCCTTACAATTTAGGAGTTCACGTTCTAGTATGGAGACAGACCATAAACAGAAACAATTAATGTAGTGTATTGTAGAAATGCTATGGTAGAGACAAACGTGGATGCTGCAGGAGCACAGAAGAGAAGTAGTTGGTTCAATCCAGAGTTCAGAGAAGACTTCCTGGAGGTGATGATAGATGATTAAAGCAAGACTGCTTCACACATACATGGGATAAGCTGAGGACCAGTGATTGTAATCAGGGTGGCTGTATTGATGCTCCAAAGAAGTTCAGAAGCCCACTGCTACACGATGCAGTATACCTGTGGAATTCAGGGAAATCTCATATCAGCAGATGTGAATCTGGAATATTAGGAAATAACAACACTTGGTCGAAGATTTAGTTCCAAGGAACCAGGTGCCATTGGAACCACGTGGAAACTCAGTTTGATTAAAAAAAAAAGTGCTGGCCATCAGAAGGCGCTACAGGAAGCAGCATCATAGAGACACATAAGGCATACATCATTACGCCATATCCTTTTCATCCATATTTATCCCAGGAAAGATTGCGGGAACCCTAGCAGCACTTCAACTCCTCTCGCATGTCTGGAGAGCAACAGCATGTATGGCCACGTCATCCTCACACTGGGAAATTGATGACGTAAATGTACTCAGACACTTAACCCACCACAGAAAAGCCAAGCTCTGGGTGAAAATGTCACTTGTGAGAAGGTGTGAGATGTGTGGGGAAAGCCAAATCACGGAAGAGTTACCCATGCAAGGGCCAAGGCAAGCAAGATTCAACAGGGGCCGTCTTGCCTGTTCAGTTCAGGCATTTCCTAAGCCCACACTCGAGTGCTAGCAGGACCCAGAGATCCAAAATTATGAGTTATTTAACTTGGCCTTTAGCATGACTAGCTCTTTTGTGACTTGGGGATGTCACACCTTAATTCCACTGGGCTTCACTGAAGAATATTTTTTTAGGTGCATTTTATACTTTGAATGACATTGTCCTTTCTGTTTCAAGAAATAATTAAAGAAGAACCAGTAGTAGGGGGTAAATTCACTCCAGCTCATTATCTCAGGGAAAATGCTGCTTTGCAGAGTTGTACTCCAGGAGCACAAGCTCCAGTGGGACATCCTGCTGCACCCAGACCATCTTTCTTCTTCCACTGAGTTAAGCAGTAGACCTGATCAGAACCAGGAAACATTAAGAAGGAAGTGGGAGGATGATAGAGTAAGCCCTAGACTTAAATGAAGAGCATCTAGTTTTGGCTTCCGCTCTCCTGAATGCTCACTTCCAGAAACTCACAGGATGAGATTTATTGAATTTTGAAGCCTGAGACCTATCATCTGTTCCCAGGGAGTACAGATTTTACAAACTGTCCAAGCACAGAATGGAGTGCTGCTGTGATTACAGGAGAGCAGGAAGCTGGCCAGAAGACAAGATCCAGAAATCTGGAACAATAAGAAATGAGTAGAGACTCTTGTAGAGCCCGGAGGCAGCAACTCTCCAGGAGTCTGTTCTTCTAACTCACTTTTATAGGTCAGGAGATGACAGAATGAAATTTACCCTTATTTGATTTCAATTGGCTCCCCCCTGGAAGCAGAGATTTTTATTAGCACTTTTGCTTCTAGAGAAGCTACAGTCTTTGGGCCATATCCAGTGCTTTTGCTGCTACACCAGGGAAGGCATCACACAGGAAACATGCCCTAGACGTATTTTTAAAAGGCCTGGATTTGAGCCTTCGGTTCTGTAAAATGGAAATTATCATCTACCTCTGAGATTATTAAAAGACAGTGCAATCAAAAGTCGTACTCATGGGCTTCCCTGGTGGCGCAGTGGTTGAGAGTCCGCCTGCCGATGCAGGGGACACGAGTTCGTGCCCCGGTCCGGGAAGATCCCACATGCCGCGGAGCGGCTGGGCCCGTGAGCCATGGCCGCTGAGCCTGTGCGTCCGGAGCCTGTGCTCCACAACGGGAGGGGCCACAACAGTGAGAGGCCCGCGTACAGCTAAAAACAAAAACAAAAACAAAAACAAAAACAAAACAAAGTCCTACTCACAGTGAGGGTCATAACATAGGCACTTGATAAATGCTAGTTGTACTGGTGTTTGTGCATCTGTCTTTCTGATAGAAAATAACGTGTTAGCAAAAACTGTTTCAAAAAAGACATGATTAGAATGGCATGACTGCCTGTTCCATTAAAGTTGATCTGGGTTACTTTGAACCAGCGAGAACCTTGCCAGCTAGTGAGACATCAAAGTAGCATCCCTCAGTACCCCAGTTCACCAGGCAGGTGCTCCCACCAATTGATATCTTACTAGCTGGGATATTCACGGGGACTAGCATGAAGTGAATGGGCTAAAATGGTAGTAGGTTCATGCCTGCCTCCAGTTAGCTGTATTACAGTCCTCAGGCCTTTCTGGGCCTTAGTATCCTGTCCTTAAAATAGAGATGTCACAGAGGTGATTTCTAAGGTGTC
Source organism: Pseudorca crassidens (assembly GCF_039906515.1). Lineage (NCBI taxonomy): Eukaryota > Metazoa > Chordata > Mammalia > Artiodactyla > Delphinidae > Pseudorca > Pseudorca crassidens. The sequence goes on along the minus strand of NC_090297.1, from coordinate 104,542,332 downwards.
TGCCATCTTTGTTGCTCCATGGAAGATAGCTGGATCTCATCCATGATGTTTTGGTCAATCTTTGGAATAGATTCTACTTAAGGAAATAAGTGAAAAGAAAGATCAACAATAAGCTAAAAAATCTCACTTGAGCAGAAAGGAAAACTTGGATATCTCATCTCTGCCCAAGCACCTTCTAAATGTTACTTAATTAGTATTTGTTGCAATGTCCTTTCTTCTTCACAGTCACGACACTCCAAGAAATAGGAAACCCCAAAGACATTCACCTTTAAACATTCAGTAGTGAAGATGCCTGGGTTTAGAACCAGAACCCAGTTACTTCACTTGCTGTCATTCAGCTTCTCTGAACCTCAGTTTCCTTCATCTATAAAATAGAAATAATGATAACTTCCTTTTATTTTTTATTATTATTTTTACATCTTTATTGGAGTATAATTGCTTTAAAATGATGTGTTAGTTTCTGCTTTATAACAAAGTGAATCAGTTATACATATACATATGTTCCCATATCTCTTCCCTCTTGCATCTCCCTCCCTCCCACCCTCCCTATCCCACCCCTCTAGGTGGTCACAAACCACCTACCGGATCTCCCTGTACTATGCGGCTGCTTCCCACTAGCTATCTATTTTACGTTTGGTGGTGTATATATGTCCATGCCACTCTCTCACTTTATCACAGCATACCCTTCCCCCTCCCCATATCCTCAAGTCCATTCTCTAGTAGGTCTGTGTCTTTATTCCTGTCTTACCCCTAGGTTCTTGATGACATTTTTTTTCTTAGATTCCATATATATGTGTTAGCATACGGTATTTGTCTTTCTCTTTCTGACTTACTTCACTCTGTATGACAGACTCTAGGTCCATCCACCTCACTACAAATAACTCAATTTCGTTTCTTTATATGGCTGAGTAATATTCCATTGTATATATGTGCCACATCTTCTTTATCCATTCATCCGATGATGGACACTTAGGTTGTTTCCATCTCCTGGCTATTGTAAATAGAGCTGCAGTGAACATTTTGGTACATGACTCTTTTTGAATTATGGTTTTCTCAGGGTATATGCCAAGTAGTGGGATTGCTGGGTCATATGGTAGTTCTATTTGTAGTTTTTTAAGGAACCTCCATACTGTTCTCCATAGTGACTGTACCAATTCACACTCCCACCAGCAGTGCAGGAGTGTTCCATTTTCTCCACACCCTCTCCAGCATTTATTGTTTCTAGATATTTTGATGATGGCCATTCTGACTGGTGTGAGATATCTCATTGTAGTTTTGATTTGCATTTCTCTAATGATTAATGATGTTGAGCATTCCTTCATGTGTTTGTTGGCAGTCTGTATATCTTCTTTGGAGAAATGTCTATTTAGGTCTTCTGCCCATTTTTGGATTGGGTTGTTTGTTTTTTTGTTATTGAGCTGCATGAGCTGCTTGTAAATTTTGGAGATTAATCCTTTGTCAGTTGCTTCATTTGCAAATATTTTCTCCCATTCTGAGGGTTGTCTTTTGGTCTTGTTTATGGTTTCCTTTGCTGTGCAAAAGCTTTGAAGTTTCATTAGGTCCCATTTGTTTATTTTTATTTCCATTTCTCTAGGAGGTGGGTCAAAAAGGATCTTGCTGTTATTTATGTCATAGAGTGTTCTGCCTATGTTTTCCTCTAAGAGTTTGATAGTTTCTGGCCTTACATTTAGGTCTTTAATCCATTTTGAGGTTATTTTTGTATATGGTGTTAGGGAGAGATCTAATCTCATACTTTTACATGTACCTGTCCAGTTTTCCCAGCAGCACTTATTGAAGAGACTGTGCTTTCTGTACATTCCTGCCTCCTTTATCAAAGGTAAGGTGACCATATGTGCGTGGGTTTATCTCTGGGCTTTCTATCCTGTTCCATTGATCTATATTTCTGTTTTTGTGCCAGTACCATACTGTGTTAATTACTGTAGCTTTGTAGTGTAGTCTGAAGTCAGGGAGCCTGATTCCTCCAGCTCCGTTTTTTGTTTTCAAGATTGCTTTGGCTCTTTGGGGTCTTTTGTGTTTCCATACAAATTGTGAAATTTTTTGTTCTAGTTCTGTGAAAAATGCCAGTGGTAGTTTGTTTGCTTTTTTTTTTTCTTATAATTGCTTTACAATGGTGTGTTAGTTTCTGCTTTACAACAAAATGAATCAGTTATATATATACATATGTTCCCATATCTCTTCCCTCTTGCGTCTCCCTCCCTCCCACCCTCCCTATCCCACCCCTCCAGGCAGTTGCAAAGCACTGAGCTGATCTCCCTATACTATGCAGCTGTTTCCCACTAGCTATCTACCTTACGTTTGGTAGTGTATATATATCCATGCCTCTCTCTCGCTTTGTTACAGCTTACCCTTCCCCTCCCCATATCCTCAAGTCCATTCTCTAGTAGGTCTGTGTCTTTATTCCTGTCTTACCCCTAGGTTCTTCATGACATTTATTTTTTCTTAAATTCCATATATATGTGTTAGCATACGGTATTTCTCTTTTTCTTTCTGACTTACTTCACTCTGTATGACAGACTCTAGGTCTATCCACCTCATTACAAATAGCTCAATTTTGTTTCTTTTTATGGCTGAGTAATATTCCATTGTATATATGTGCCACATCTTCTTTATCCATTCATCCGATGATGGGCACTTAGGTTGTTTCCATCTCTGGGCTATTGTAAATAGAGCTGCAATGAACATTTTGGTATATGACTCTTTTTGAATTATGGTTTTCTAAGGGTATATGCCCAGTAGTGGGATTGCTGGGTCATATGGTAGTTCTATTTGTAGTTTTTTAAGGAACCTCCATACTGTTCTCCACAGTGGCTGTATCAATTTACATTCCCACCAACAGTGCAAGAGGGTTCCTTTTTCTCCACACCCTCTCCAGCATTTATTGTTTCTAGATTTTTTGATGATGCCCATTCTGACTGGTGTGAGATGATATCTCACTGTAGTTTTGATTTGCATTTCCCTAATGATTAGTGATGTTGAGCATTCTTTCATGTGTTTGTTGGCAGTCTGTATATCTTCTTTGGAGAAATGTCTATTTAGGTCTTCTGCCCATTTTTGGATTGGGTTGTTTGCTTTTTGTTATTAAGCTGCGTGAGCTTCTTATAAATTTTGGAGATTAATCCTTTGTCGGTTGCTTCATTTGCAAATATTTTCTCCCATTCTGAGGGTTGTCTTTTGATCTTGTTTATGGTTTCCTTTGCTGTGCAAAAGCTTTGAAGTTTCATTAGGTCCCATTTGTTTATTTTTGTTTTTATTTCCATTTCTCTAGGAGGTGGGTCAAAAAGGATCTTGCTGTTATTTATGTCATAGAGTGTCCTGCCTATGTTTTCCTCTAAGAGTTTGATAGTTTCTGGCCTTACATTTAGGTCTTTAATCCATTTTGAGGTTATTTTTGTGTATGGCGTTAGGGAGAGATCTAACCTCATACTTTTACATGTACCTGTCCAGTTTTCCCAGCACCACTTATTAAAGAGGCTGTCCTTTCTCCACTGTACATTCCTGCCTCTTTATCAAAGATAAGGTGACCATATGTGTGTGGGTTTATCTCTGGGCTTTCTATCCTGTTCCATTGATCTTTCTGTTTTTGTGCCATTACCATACTGTCTTGATTACTGTAGCTTTGTATTGTAGTCTGAAGTCAGGGAGCCTGATTCCTCCAGCTCCGTTTTTCGTTCTCAAGATTTCTTTGGCTCTTCGGGGTCTTTTGTGTTTCCATACAAATTGTGAAATTTTTTGTTCTAGTTGTGTGAAAAATGCCAGTGGTAGTTTGATAGGGATTGCATTGAATCTGTAGATTGCTTTGGGTAGTACAGTCATTTTCACAATGTTGATTCTTCCAGTCCAAGAACACGGTATATCTCTCCATCTATTTGTATCATCTTTAATTTCTTTCATCAGTCTTATAATTTTCTGCATACAGGTCTTTTTTCTCCTTAGGTAGGTTTATTCCTAGAGATTTTATTCTTTTTGTTGCAATGGTAAATGGGAGTGTTTTCTTGATTTCACTTTCAGATTTTTCATCACTAGTGTATAGGAATGCCAGAGATTTCTGTATATTAATTTTGTATACTGCTACTTTACCAAATTCATTGATTAGCTCTACTAGTTTTCTGGTAGCATCTTTAGGATTCTCTATGTAGAGTATCATGTCATCTGCAAACAGTGACAGCTTTACTTCTTCTTTTCTGAATTGGATTCCTTTTATTTCCTTTTCTTCTCTGATTGCTGTGGCTAAAACTTCCAAAGCTATGTTGAATAAGAGTGGTGAGAGTGGGCAACCTTGTCTTGTTCCTGATCTTAGTGGAAATGCTTTCAGTTTTTCACCATTGAGGATGATGTTGGCTGTGGGCTTGTCATATATGGCCTTTATTATGTTGAGGAAAGTTCCCTCTATGCCTACTTTCTGCAGGGTTTTTATCATAAATGGGTGTTGAATTTTGTCGAAAGCTTTCTCTGCATCTATTGAGATGACCATATGATTTTTCTCCTTCAATTTGTAAATATGGTATATCACGTTGATTAAGTTGTGTATATTGAAGAATCCTTGCATTCCTGGAATAAACCTCACTTGGTCATGGTGTATGATCCATTTAATGTGCTGTTGGATTCTGTTTGCTCGTATTTTGTTGAGGATTTTTGCATCTGTGTTCATCAGTGATATTGGCCTGTAGTTTTCTTTCTTTGTGACATCCTTGTCTGGTTTTCGTATCAGGGTGATGGTGGCCTCGTAGAATGAGTTTGGGAGTGTTCCTCCCTCTGCTATATGTTGGAAGAGTTTGAGAAGGATAGGTGTTAGCTCTTCTCTAAATGTTTGATAGAATTTGCCTGTGAAGCCATCTGGCCCTGGGCTTTTGTTTGTTGGAAGATTTTTATCACAGTTTCAATTTCAGTGCTTGTGATTGGTCTGTTCATATTTTCTATTTCTTCCTGATTCAGTCTTGGCAGGTTATGCATTTCTAAGAATTTGTCCATTTCTTCCAGGTTGTCCATTTTATTGGCATAGAGTTGCTTGTAGTAATCTCTCATGATCTTTTGTATTTCTGCAGTGTCAGTTGTTACTTCTCCTTTTTCATTTCTAATTCTACTGATTTGAGTCTTCTCCCTTTTTTTCTTGATGAGTCTGGCTAATGGTTTATCAATTTTGTTTATCTTCTCAAATAACCAGCTTTTAGTTTTATTGATATTTGCTATCGTTTCCTTCATTTCTTTTTCATTTATTTCTGATCTGATTTTTATGATTTCTTTCCTTCTGCTAACTTTGGGTTTTTTTTTTGTTCTTCTTTCTCTAATTGCTTTAGGTGCAAGTTTAGATTGCTTATTTGAGATGTTTCCTGTTTCTTAAGGTAGGATTGTATTGCTATAAACTTCCCTCTTAGAACTGCTTGCTGCATCCCATAGGTTTGGGGTCATCGTGTGTTTGTTGTCATTTGTTTCTAAGTATTTTTTATTTCCTCTTTTATTTCTTCAGTGATCACTTCGTTATTAAGTAGTGTATTGTTTAACCTACATGTGTTTGTATTTTTTACAGATGTTTTCCTGTAATTGATATCTAGTCTCATAGCTTTGTGGTCAGGAAAGGTAGTTGATATGATTTCAATTTTCTTAAATTTACCAAGACTTGATTTGTTACCCAAAATATGATGTATCCTTGAGAATGTTCCATGAGCACTAGAGAAAAATGTGTATTCTGTTGTTTTTGGATGGAATGTCCTATAAATATCAATTAAGTCCATCTTGTTTAATGTATCACTTAAAGCTTGTGTTTCCTTATTTATTTTCATTTTGGATGATCTGTCCATTGGTGAAAGTGTGGTGTTAAAGTCCCCTACTATGAATGTGTTACTGTCGATTTCCCCTTTTATGGCTGTTAGTATTTGCCTTATGTATTGAGGTGCTCCTATGTTGGGTGCATAAATATTTACAATTGTTATATCTTCTTCTTGGATCGATCCCTTGATCATTATGTAATGTCCTTCTTTGTCTCTTGTAATAGTCTTTATTTTAAAGTCTATTTTGTCTGATATGAGAATTGCTACTCAAGCTTTCTTTTGGTTTTCATTTGGGTGAAATATTTTTTTCCATCCCCTTAATTTCAGTCTGTATGTGTCTCTAGGTCTGAAGTTGGTCTCTTGTAGACATCAAATATATGGGTCTTGTTTTTGTATCCATTCAGCCAATCTGTGTCTTTTGGTGGGAGCATTTAGTCCATTTACATTTAAGGTAATTATCGATATGTATGTTCCTATTCCCATTTTCTTAATTGTTTTGGGTTCGTTATTGTAGGTCTTTTCCTTCTCTGTGTTTCTTGCCTAGAGAACTTCCTTTAGCAGTTGTTGTAGAGCTGGTTTGGTGGTGCTGAACTCTCTTAGCTTTTGCCTGTCTGTAAAGGTTTTAATTTCTCCATCAAATCTGAATGAGATCCTTGCTAGGTAGAGTAATCTTGGTTGCAGGTTTTTCTCCTTCATCACTTTGAATATGTCACGCCACTCCCTTCTGGCTTGCAGAGTTTCTGCTGAAAGATCAGCTGTTAACCTTATGGGGATTCCCTTGTGTGTTATTTGTTGTTTTTCCCTTGCTGCTTTTAATATGTTTTCTTTGTGTTTAATTTTTGACAGTTTGATTAATATGTGTCTTGGCGTATTTCTCCTTGGATTTATCCTGTATGGGACTCTCTGTGCTTCCTGGACTTGATTAACTATTTCCTTTCTCATATTAGGGAAGTTTTCAACTATAATCTCTTCAAATATTTTCTCAGTCCCTTTCTTTTTCTCTTCTTCTTCTGGAACCCCTATAATTCGAATGTTGGTGCGTTTAGTGTTGTCCCAGAGGTCTCTGAGACTGTCCTCACTTCTTTTCATTCTTTTTTCTTTATTCTGCTCTGCAGTAGTTATTTCCACTATTTTATCTTCCACGTCACTTATCCGTTCTTCTGGCTCAGTTATTCTGCTATTGATCCCATCTAGAGTATTTTTTGTTTCATTTATTGTGTTGTTCATTGTTTGTTTCATCTTTAGTTCTTCTAGGTCCGTGTTAAATGTTTATTGCATTTTGTCTATTCTATTTCCAAGATTTTGGATCATCTTTACTATGCTTGTTTGTTTTGTTTTTTGGCGGTACTTGGGCCTCTCACTGTTGTGGCCTCTCCCATTGCGGAGCACAGGCTCCGGACGCACAGGCTCAGCGGCCATGGCTCACGGGCCTAGCCACTCCGTGGCATGTGGGATCTTCCCGGACCAGGGCACGAACCCATGTCCCCTGCATTGGCAGGCAGACTCTCAACCACTGCGCCACCAGGGAAGCCCCAAGTGGTAGTTTGATAGGGATTGCATTGAATCTGTAGATTGCTTTGGGTAGTAGAGTCATTTTCACAATGTTGATTCTTCCAATCCAAGAACATGGTATATCTCTCCATCTATTTGTATCATCTTTAATTTCTTTCATCAGTGTCATAATTTTCTGCATACAGGTCTTTTTTTTCCTTAGGTAGTTTTATTCCTAGGTATTTTATTCTTTTTGTTGCAATGGTAAATGGGAGTGTTTTCTTGATTTCACTTTCAGATTTTTCATCATTAGTGTATAGGAATGCCAGAGATTTCTGTGCATTAATTTTGTATCCTGGTACTTTACCAAATTCATTGATTAGCTCTAGTAGTTTTCTGGTAGCATCTTTAGGATTCTCTATATATAGTATCATGTCATCTGCAAACAGTGACAGCTTTACTAACTTTCTTTTATTGATGAAATGAGAAGGACTCAGTTATTTGGGTTTGAGTACTATTAAATATATATATATATATTCTCCTGGTGGATTATAACACTTGAGGATAGGAGTTTTTCGTTTATATTTTTGATGATATGCAGCACCTGTTAGAGTCACAATAGGTACTAAATTAATAATGAGTTGACTTGATCTGATTAGGATTAAATATTTTCTTTACATATTCACTTTTTTAATTTATAAAATTACTTCTTGTTTGTTTTAACAAAATAACATGCCAACATATATTCAATAAAAATATTTTTTTCCTGGCATACTATTGTTGATTCTTTAGTATGTATCTTACCAGAGTCTTTTCCTAAGTCTTTTCAGCCCACATACTCACATATCTACTCACACTTACACATATATTCTCATAGGTTTTTATTTCCTTCCTTTCTTTTCTTTTTAATATTTTTAACCCCAAAGTGTTAGTACCATATGTATTATTCTATAGGTAGTTTTTTAAAATTAATTTCATTTATCCCATAGCTGCCTTTATATTGCTTCGTAGTATGATTTACTATATTTTTATCTGTTCTCTACAGATAGACATTTAGGTTGCTTCTATTTTATTTATTTGTGAATCCAGACAATGCTGAAATAAGCTTTTAAAAATATACATTTTGGCCACTTGTATGCATTAAAAGTTGGATAAGTTTAGGCTCTAGCCTTTATGGGTTGAATCTGCTGGAAAATTTGTTGAATATTCCAAAGATAGACTTGACTCATAGTGACTTATCAAGGCTTCTCCAGCTCTCTTATAATCCTCCAATGAGCAAGGCTTACTCAGCAGCTGCCACCAGCCCTGGTTTCCCCAAATGGGTCATCTTGTGGGCTTCAGCAGACCTGACTGTGAGCACATTAGGTGCTGGCTCCAGTAACCTCCCCCTCTCTTCCACAGATGCGCAGGACAGGGGCGGGGTTCTCCCTGCCTCTAACCATACATAGACAATTTTAGCAACAGCTTGTCTGGCAACTGTTTCACCAGGTTCTTAATCTCAGCACCATTAGAAATTGACACCATAGATAAGATCACCGGTGAGTGCCTGGAATCTTGGGATGGGCCAGGAATTTGACCTGGAGATTCTGGAGGATCTGACAAGAGCAGTCTTGTGGTAAATTAATATCTGTGGCAAAAAAAGGGTGACTCTAGCACATAGCTGAGTGGACACGCAGGTTTCCCAGTCTGGAGGTGCTCCATAAATAAGATAAAGTTTCCTGACCTATCTCTGGGATTATTTGTAGTCATGGTTATAGCATGTGATAGCTACAAGTGCTTTCTATAACTAGGGGAGTGGGGCTTCAAACTTCAGGCTTTAGGCCAGAGGTTCAAACTGCTGGTATGTTGTCAGTAAACATGTAAGATGCTAAATATTTAAAAAATAATTTGCCAACATTTAAAAATTAGAAGGTTTTACGGAAGAGTCTGTACTTCTGGTATTTTGGGGGAAAAAGCAAAGATTTGGTACTACTGAGGCCACAGTTTCATGTGGGTGCCAGATAGGGCTGCCGTCTTCAGAAGGGTCATGAGCTCTCCAGTTTGATAGTCTTCATCTGGTCTGCTCCACTGGCATTTGAGTCTGTAACTGCAGGTCTCTGGTTTGGTTGTGATGACATTTACAACTCAGAAATTCTGTTGCTACTTATTTCTAAGCAGATGAGCTAACCACTCACACAGTATGAATTTAGTGGCAAACTTCAGGGCTCCCAACTCTCAAATATTTATTCTTTCATTTACCTAGAGGGCAAAAATGCCAACATTAAGATACACTTGATGATAAGTAAGAGCTAACATTTATCCTAGCAGAATTATTATCTCCATTCTCCATATGAATAAACTGAGGCTCAGAGAGGTTAAGTAAATTGCCAAGATCACAGAGGTAGTAGATGGTAAAGTCAGGATTTGGACCCAGGCACATTCTCTCTCTAGAAGTTGTACCTGGAATCATTGTCCCTCACTTCATCAGTCCCTTCCAAAACTGAAATGCCTCCAGGTAAAGGGAGACTTAGAGTGTTCATTGGCTGATACCAGAAGATAGTTAGTTGACGGCTATGTTTTTCGCTTATAAGTCCATGAGGGTATAGTATGCACTTGAAGGAGGGTGGGGAAGAAACTGAGATGAATTTTCCAGTCGAAGATCAGGACAGCATAGCAAGAAGGGAATGGGAGGATGGGACTCAAAAAATAGGACTGATATAAGAAATTTTAACTTCTGATAAGGAGCAGAAGGCTTGTCCTGAGGAACCAAGTCTCACCAACACAATCAAAGGGATTTTAGGTGAAAAATGGGGTGGGGGTGAGGTTGGGGTTGACATAAATGTGCAGAATAAGAAGCTTGTGAAAAGAAGGATAAAGCTCCTTTTGCTAGAACACGCTCAGTCATTTGGAGAATACTTAGAATGCACGGCAGACGTGAAAGGGAGAAAACACCTCAGTTTCTGACAAGTCCTCATTTTCTTCACCAAGGAGAAGTATCTTAACTGTAAAGTGTAGAACAGATATAATTAAAAGGAAAAATAAAAGCTAGATACTCATCTCATTTTTACATTAAAATTAAAGTGGAATAAAAATGTTTAAGAAACATACAAAACTAAAAGCAGGTAAATGTGAATTATTCTGGTGAGAAACAATTTTCTAAGCATGATAGCAATGGAAAGTATCAGGAAAGAGAAGATCAGTAGATAGGATTGCTTCCAGTTTTCCAACTCTCTATGATAAAAACTGTGAACAATGATACATTAAATTGGCAAATCAGAAAATTATATACAAAATTTGTATGTAAATAGTATATACAATTATATGCAAATATAATCATATAAATATACAAGTCAAAATTTAGACAAGTTATTACCTATAATTTGAAGTGTTAGAAAAAAATCCGTATCAAAAAGCATTGTAAATGATTTCATCTTCACTTAAAAATAATAAACAGCTGTGTAATTGTTTTTATGTACTGTTGAGTATGCAAATTTCATTTTTAATACCAATAAAGCCTTTAAGTAAAAAAAAAAAAAAAAAAAGGAAATTGAAGGCCAAGATAGATGGGAAGACAGAATTAGAGTCCTAGTGAGAAGGTAGGCATGGCTCAGTGGGCGAAACATACGTTTTGGAGTTGGACAGATTTGGGTTTGACTCCTGACTCAGCCTGACTCTCGTTGCGTAACCTTGGTCAGCTTTCTTCTCTGAACCTCAGTTCTGATGGTTGGGATCAAATGAAGTATGTGTGTTAAATGGCTGGCACATAGCAGACTCTGAGCACGTAACTAAGTAGACACACGGGTTTCTCATCCTGGAGGTGCTCCAGAAGTAAGATAGAGTTTCCTGACCTATCTCTGGGATTATTTGTAGTCGTGGTTACAGTATTTGGTAGCTGCAAGTGCTTTCTGTGACTAAGGGAATGGAGTTTCAGGTGTCAGTAAGTTTAGTTCTTTAGATCAAGATGAATCGTACTCTGGGTACCAGAAGAATTTATAGACGAGATGAGGAAACTGTTGTTGGTCATGGTTAAGAAATCACGAATATTGAGAGAGGTCCTAGAAAAAGTGGAGAAGGGCAAGTGTCATTATTTTGAAAGAGTAGTTGGAAGAGATACTATACTTGGTGTATACTATATACAATACTATAGACTTGGTGTATACTATATACAATACTATAGACTTGGTGTATACTATATACAATACTATAGACTTGGTGTCAAACCCAGGCAAAATTCTATAATATATTAATCATCAGATGGTTTGAGAGTGTTTAGAAAAGACAGCAATGATTACTAGAAGTCAGCCCAATATTGTTAGGAAAAAGTCATCCCAAGCAAATCCCATTTTAACTTTTATCTCAAATCACTAAACTAATTGATTAGGTGAATGCTGTGGATTAGCTAATCACACTATTGATGTGTCATTTGACAAGGATTTCAAGATATTTTGTGCACAAAATGGTGAGACTTGGAAAGAATGATAAGACTGTTGATGAGTAGACCCCTCTCAGTTCTTGAGGGAACCCGTAAGGCTATGTCCTGGGTTCTCTACTTGGTCTTATCCTCATTGACCTCTTTATCAGCAATTTGGATGAAAACAGATTATGAGTCAGGAAAATTCAGAGCACATATAAAAACTGAAAGAGGAAAATAATACACTGAATGAAATTATCAAGGTTCAAAAATATATTACCCATCTTCAAAATGGACCGATAATGAAAATCAGCAAAACTATCGAAGGTGCCTATTTATTTTTACTTTAAAATTTGAAAAGTTTCAGTTCTTGAAAATACAGAAAGGGGGAGAACTATGTTGAAAGAAGCACATGTGAAAAAAGATCTCGATCTTTCTTCTTAGAGCTGTTGACTGAAATTTCAGTTTAAGTCAAAGTCTGCTGTGGCTCCTGAACTAGTAGATTCGATTTCAGGCGGAAGTGATTGGACCAAGTGAAATAATACATTGATTGGATTGCAGTCATCCTACGTCTGTAGTAAGGGTAACTGCAGCAGTAGTAGTGATAAAGGTGCTGTTAGTGGTAATAGTAGCTCATATTTATTAAGTACTTTTTCTGTACCTGGCACTGTGTTTTTACATGAATGAATTAGTCTAATATACATAGAAGTAGTATTAGGCTAACGGCTGAAACAACTCTAAAATCTCAGTGACAATATAATAAAATTTTATTCTTTATGTGACACACCTTTGTGGGTCAGGGGAGAGATGGGGGTGAAGGGATGCAGTCATGCAGAAACTCAGGCTCTATCTATCTTGTGGTTCCATCCTCCTCTAGGTTCTTGGAATCCTCTCCATTCAACAAGCAGATGGAAAAAGTGAAGGAAAATCACACACAAGAAATTTTGGTGGGGGAAACAGAACAGATCTGAACGTGGTACTTGTTGCTTCTGCTCACCTTTCATTGCCTGGAACTCAGTTATATGCCTCCTCTAACTGCAAGGGAAACTGGAACTGATATTCCAGCTGTGTGCCCAAGAGGATGAACAGAACACAGATGCTGGTAAGCACTTCAGTCTGGATCATGTCTTTTCCTATTCAACACACGTCTATGTGGTAGATACTATTAGTAACCCCATTTTAAAGAAAGGAAAGACAGATTCAGTGGTGTAACAGTTCAGATCTCTGTATTATACTCAAGAATAAGGACAAGTTTCATGTTTCAAAGAAATGGGGCCAATCTCTTTATGGATGTCATGTGAGTTTGACAGAACTATTTATGTGTAACTTGGAAAAGAGAAGATGAATGGATGCTGGGATAAATATCTTCCAATAATTGAAGAGTTGATTTGACTTAAAGTAAAAGGAATGATTTTCTAGACGTTGGAGTCATTCATTCGAGAAAGTCATGACTCCTGGCATTGCTAAGAAGTCTTTATCCCTGGAGAGGTCCTATGGAGACAGTAGTACTTTTGAAGGATATTGTCATGGGAACTCCCAAATTGGGTAGAAGCTTTGGTTCTCTGATTTTTGCGGGGGGAAATAAAGGCACAATGCCTGTATTAGATTTCGCCATGGGCCTTCACTTTCCCACTTGGCATCATGGATGGAAATAGGCTTCTACAAATTTACCATGCAAACACAACAAAATTTCTTTAATTTAGATTAACTGAGCAGGGTATGTGTGAAGCTGTGGTGGTGTTGGTAAAGAGGAAGTAGGATATAAGAAAGCTGGACTGAATTAGGAATTAAGAATGAATAAAACACGGGCTTCCCTGGTGGCGCAGTGGTTGAGAGTCTGCCTGCTGATGCACGGGATGCGGGTTCGTGCCCCGGTCCGGGAAGATCCCACATGCCGCAGAACGGCTGGCCTGTGAGCCATGGCCGCTGAGCCTGTGCGTCCGGAGCCTGTGCTCCGCAGTGGGAGAGGCCACAACAGTGAGAGGCCCGTGTACCGCAAAAACAAACAAACAAACAAAAATGAATAAAACAATATTTTTAAAAAGAAGTTGGTTTTATTCTATCATTTTCAACCTGATTAAATCTTACCTATTTTTATGTTTGTTTTTAGTGAACAAGCTAAAAAGAAGTTGGTTTTATTCTATCATTTTCAACCTGATTAAATCTTACCTATTTTTATGTCTGTTTTTAGTGAACAAGCCTAACTTAATCTGTGCATTCCTTTTTTGGTAAATAAGTCAGTGCTCTAAATGGGTAAATAAATTTTATTTTTCATTGAAATGGATTAATATAAAAATATCCCCATATTCTTGTTATTTTCCCCCACTAATCAGTTTAAATCATCTTTCTCAATGTGTACTAGAGAAGTAAACTAAATTTCAGACCCTGTTCTCAGCATTAAAAACTCTGAATTAGGGATAGTTGAGTGAGCAAGAAACATATATTATAAATAATTTTTGTTCCTGAAGGCAAATGTTTGAAGAATTTCTACTAAAACTTCACTTAGGTGAAAACAGCAAAGCAAAAGTGAATTTACTTTGAAAACATTCCTTTATTTGAATTCATGCCTATTTAGGCCTAGACCACTTACTCTCTCTTTCTTCCTCTTCTCCTCTGCCCACCATCTGCTTACTCTTGATTAATTAAGTTTGACTCTGCTTTTTGTCGTCTTCCCTTCTCCCTCCTACAAATGGTAGCAGTGACTATATGTCCTGGGCTCTAGAGCCCTAAGAAGGCTTGAGAGGGTGTATATGGAACTGGGGGATGGTGTTGAACTGCCAGAATAACGGTTTGCAGTTAGAATAACGGTTAGAAATGACTAACATTTTCAATGATTCACTTGAAGGCCTTTATTGGTGTTGTATAGACCCAGTCTTCCCGGAGGAGAGCAGAAGGCAGGGGCTGGCGTTCCAGCTCTGCCTTTTACAAGCTATGGAAATTTGGGCCAGTGGTTTAACCTTTCTGAATCTCAATTTCCACATTTTTAAAATGAGAATAATATCACTCGATCTATCTTCACCTGCTTCTCAGAGTGATGGGTCAACATTGTGATGTAAGTGAATGTTCTTTGTAAGAAAGAAGTTGCTTTCCTTTTCCCTCACTGCTGTTTCCTTCCTTCTTTCTTTTTTTCCCCCATTCCTTTCCTTTAAATTATTTCATGGACCATTGCAGTCAAAAGATAATTTTTGAACAATTTCCCCTGGATAACCCTGAATGGAGTTATGTCTCCATGACTGCATAAATCTCTCCTGGGCTCCAAAAACTCATAGTTGAGTTGAGCAGCCACAGGAACGTTCTGTAGTAATGTTTCACTTCCTCAGAGAGACAGGACAAAGGCATCCTCAGCAGACAGACCCTCTCTGTCCAGGAGCAGAGGCAGAATTGCCGATTCTAACAGAAAGCTGTACTGCTCTTTGAGAAAGCAATGGCTCAAAAGCAATTTCCTTCACATTCCAGGAGGATGCTGGGGTAGTTGAATTCCTTGCAGGTAAAAGTCAAGAGTGGATCTGGCTTGGGCATCAACTCATTGTGAAGTTTGATGTGGTGGCCATGAAAATGCATCTCACACCCCTCCAGACAGAGGTAGAATAATTGACCAAGGGTCTAAATGCTGCACCCTGAAATCCACAGTATGTTTGGTATTGAGGTTGTGCCTTGCATGAGCTGCTCCAGCCAGGGATGGTGTGGCCAGGATATTAAGGTGAGACCATTCCTGGGAGATGCGGGATTCTGCTGACAGCTGACTCTAGCTAGCCCAAGGACTCCCCAGTGGCCTTGCCGCATCTTCCTTAAATGGTACGGGAGTCTAGGAAATTTTCACCCAACTTTCTCTTGAGCTCTTCCATCTTTTTTCTGGCTCCTTCTCCATTTCACTCACAAAGGCATTCTCCTAATTAAATCATGGTACATTTAATCCCAGCTTGACTTTACTTTTCAGAGGATGAAGAATTACACACTTGGCAGAGCATTTCAACCTCTCAGTTTTAATTTTTATACTTTACAAATTGGGAGAGTCAGGGGACAGAAAGAAGAGTTCGAAGAGAAGAGGGGAGAGACTTCTTCAGTGTCTACCATGCGCCAGGCACTGTCACATATATTTTGCATAATTATCACATCCGCTTTAATGTGGCAGGTAGTACTGCTGTTTTACAGAAGAGGAAGCTGAGGATCAGAGCAATTAAATCACTAGCCCAGGATGACTGCAGAGCCTAGATTTGAACTCAGATTTCTTCTGTCTTCAAGGTGACGTCTTCTCTACTGCTTTCTCTTCTTTTCTGACTGCTTAATTATGAGGATCAAATGAGATAAGAGATGTGAAGACACTTTGAAAATGTAAAAGGGTGTTAGCCAAAGCCAAAGATTATTATTTCTGTTGGTTGCAGTCAAGACCACTACATAATAGGCGGGGTCCAGTGCAAAATGAAAATGAGGGACTCCTTGTTAAAAATCTGATAATTTCAAGATGGCACAACAGAGCATTAAACTAGGTGTGGTCCCTCCTGAGTGTGAGACCCATGAAGCTAACCCTGTCAGGTGACAGGGGCAATCGAATTGAGCTTGTAGGAAATTTTCTAGAAGAAAAAGTCCAAAAACTAATTGTTCAGAGAAGTAGAGTAGAAAGTAAAGCTCCAGCTCCTGGGACTCTCAATGCTATAGAACTTATCTCTGGCTTTCTTTAGGAGAAGTCACTATATTTGCAACAAAAAGAGAGCCTTCTGGGCCAAAGGGATTCAATAATGGTTATGACAAAGCATGGGCCAGTGGGCATGATGTCTGTAGCAATTCCCTACCAGCTCCAATATTTCTGGTGCTGGATGCCTAGGTTTCTTCTGAACATACCCAGGGGCCTCTGCTCTAAGGCTTAGCTCATGGAAAGTCACAGGCACTGCTGCCATCCCCATTGAGCTATAAAGCCAAACGTGCTCAATTAGTTTTGGGCTCCATTCTGGGGGCAACGCGCTCTCTTGAGAGTAGTACTGCTCTCTTCAAGTATGGGGCAAATCCTAACCTTGGGCTAGCAGAAATTCCCACCCACTTTGCTTAACCAGATGGGTGGCACTATTGTTCTGTGGAGGCTTTAGATTCAAGCAGCCTCATTAAGGGTGCCTGGGTGTAGAATGTATGATTATGAAACTTTAAAGCAGGCAAATCACTATATGATTTCTCCTGTGGCTGGGGGCATCTTTGGTTGGGTCAAACATCCATTCGTCAGGAAAAACCTAGCTGATCCTCTTTGTATATATGCACATGATCTTGGCCCTTGGTGCAGTTTCCAGTGAGCATACGGATCCTCTTAAACTGGGCAGGGAAATCCATCAGCATTGTCCTCATTCTGTCTTTGGTTTGACCTTCTACTTTGAGCTTTTGACATGGTTAACAAGAGCTACTCTATCATTTCATGGCAGAAAAGCTGGTGACAGCCTGGAGGAAAATAGTCATGAATCTTAGAGTTGCTGAATAGTGGAGGACCTCAGTGATCCACCCCTGTGCCTTTGGGCAATCTAGCACCAGCCTCCTCTCTCATCCTTCCTCATTGTTCTTTGTGCTAACTAATGCTATAGTGTTTAACGCTTGTTAACAGGAATGCCCTGGTCCACTTTGTCCATGAGAAGAAATACCCCCTCTAGGATGTTGTTCAAAACGTTAATTACTTGCTCCATCCTCTGGGTTCTTCATTCCCCTCTCTTAGTACTAACTCACATATGGTCATCATTCATTTGCATGCTGTCTTCCCAACTGGTCGGTGTGTATCTAAAGAACCAGAATTGTTCTTCCTGGTCTCCATAAGCTTGGGGATTGCAGTGTCCAAACCATAGTAAATTTTTGTTAAGTGATTGATGAACAAGAAGTGAATGAATGAAGCATCCTATGTCCAGAGGGTCTCTCCCAGAGCCCTTCCACAGAACCAAATTGTTTCTTACTCCAACTTTCTCTTATTTTGGCTTCAGTGGAAATGTAGACATCATTTCTATATAACCAAGTGCAGACCAACCTGAGCCTTCACCTTCCACAGAGAAACAATCCTTACTTTTTTAATAAAGTCATGCAGGCCTTATTTTTCAACTGTTCAGCTATATCCAATATTCTTCCTGGAAATTTCCAGAGGAAACTGACCGATAACAGGGTTCATTCTTCCAGTTGAATCCTCAATATTGAGGAGGCCAGGATGCAGTCAGCATGACTTGATAGGGCCAGGACTGTCCAGCTCTATAAAATTCTTCTGAGTAGTATATGATTTACTGTCCAGTTTGGGTGAGAAGAAAAAATTCCCCCAAAGATCAAAGGGGATCTATGTGTTGGGAACCAGGATAAAGAGAGTCAATATCACCAAATAGTTCTGCAGATTATAATAGATTATGGATTGTCAGAGGCTCACCTCAGTATTACAGTTTTTATGTCATCTACTACTTATACCCAGAATTGTTCAGAGTCTATTTTGTCTCTCTCTCTGCTGAGGGTCAGGGAGAAGTCATTTTATAAGAGGTGGACACTGGCACATCCCCTAGGTATTGTTTACGATTTCAGAGGAACATTAAAGATGATATCTGTGGACTATGACCAAGCTTGTAACAAATGGGAAAAAAATTTCAAAGCCAGAAACAATTTGTTAGCATAGATCTTTTGAGTAGAGAAATAAAAAATTATGACAGAAAAAAATCCTAAATTTATGTCTAAAAAAACAAAGATGTTGACTTCTCTAGTCTCTAAGTGTCTTTAGTTTGTAATGTTTGCAGATGCCTTCTGTGTACTGGGCACTGCACAATGGGATAAGGGCTTAGCCCTTTTAGACACCCAGATTTGTCAGAAGTACAGTAGAATTTGGTTTGTTTTCACGGCAACAATTATAGAGCGGGTGGGCCAGCTCTGATCATTTATATCTTTATCTCATGAATCAGGGAGGAGGCTGTTATGACCCCATGGTGGGAGCCTCTGCAAGAATCTGTGAGATCCCATACGCCTACACACTTGGCTTCTGTGTGGCTCATTTCTGTGAAGTATAGGAGGCAAGACTATGGGAGGGAGCAATGGTGCCTCATTATTGCCCTGGGAGAATTTCAGAGGTAAGCTGGGACCTGTTGGTGGTACCAGCCCCGCAGGCTTCTGGTGAGGAGCTGAAAATCTGTCCTGAGGCCAACTGTGAGGGAGAATGGAGGGAGGCCTGTATATAGAAGACTCATGTTTGTTTAGGTCTGTGCTGATTTCAAATCTCTTGTCTCATTTTTAGACTATGTGTCAGATCACATTGTCTGATGTTTCGTGCAAAAAATATAGTTATGACCAACACAGATAATTTGCAAAGGACGCCATCTACCCTTCAGATGATTGTGTGATTCTCTCTGAGGGAGCTCTGAAATTTGGTACCTGAGAGGAGCAGCACATTGAGTCTCTAACACTTCTGAAGACATTTTCCGAACTGCTTTCCAAGAAACTATTAATAGGTGTTTATTAAAAATCAGGGCTGTGGTTTAATAAGTATAGGGAACATTGGATTAAACAAAATTAAACAGAAATCTTTACTCAGGGACTTTTCAGAGCCCTTAATTTGCTAACATAAACTGTGACTCTCTAAGACAAGGCATGTGGTGCTTCCCAAACTTATTGCTCTAGATATCTCCTGGCACAATCATTCAAAAGAACACTCTTCAGAAAATATACATTGGAAATGGAAAGTCCCTATAACTTTTCATCCAAACCAGGACAATTTTGAATTTTTTTGACAGTATTTAAAGGTATATCTTTATTTTTGTTTCCACAAAAAATTATTAAATATATGCCTGAAAATTTTGTGTATTTTTAAAAATTTTATGAGTATAGTTGATTTACAATGTTGTATTAGTTTCAAGTGTACAGCAAAGTGATTCAGTTATACATATATGTTATCATAGAATATTGAGTAGAGATCCCTGTGCTATACAGTAGGTCCTTGCTGGTTATCTATCTTATATATAGCAGTGTGTGTATGTTAATCCCAAGCTCCTGCTTTATCCCTCCCCACCCCCCACAGGTTTCCTCTTTGGTAACCATAAGTTTGTTTAGATATCTGTAAGTCTGTTTCTGTTTTATAAATAAGTTCATTTGTATCATTAAAAAAATTAGATTCCACATATGAGTGATATCGTATGATATTTGTCTTTCTCTGTCTGACTTACTTCACTTAGTATGATAATCTCTGGGTCCATCCATGTTGCTGCAAATGGCATTATTTTGTTCTTTTTTATGGCTGAGTAATATTCCATTGTTTATATGTACCACATCTTCTTTATCCATTCCTCTGTCGATGGACATTTAGGTTGCTTCCATGTCTTGGCTGTTGTAAGTAGCGCTGCAATGAACATTGGGGTGCATGTATCTTTTCGAATCATGCTTTTCTCTGGATATAGCCCAGGAGTGGGATTGCTGGATCATATGGTAGCTCTATTTTCAGTTTTTGGGGGAACCTACCTACTCTTGAAAGTTTTGAGACAGAAAAGCTAGGGCACTATTATATCTGCATAACAAGTATAAACTAGAACTGTCCCAGGTAAACTGGGGACATCTGGTCACCCTACTCGGATGGCATAGGCTTAGCTTCTCACAGAACAGGCTGATTGGCATGGCTCTGGAGCACTGGGATTTTTAAGAAGGGGGTGGTATTGATAGAGACTTGCTGGAGATGCAGGAGGCATCAATAGCAAATTCACAGTTGACTTAGAGATTTTCAGTGCGCGGTGGGGGAGGACGATTTTGGAAGGCTGCTTGGCAGAGCTGCAAACAGTAGCCACCAGGAATGTAGGTGGGAAATGTGTTGCCATCCTGGGACCAGGCCTTTTTGCTGTGCAGCCTACCCTACCCAAGCCCTGTATTTCAGCAACGTAACAGGCTCACCAGTGGTATCGGGTCTCCATGTGAGTGCCCGTGACCCCTACTTGTAAAACGGCCAATTGCAAAAACAAACAAGCAGCTTCAAGGACCCTGGGAAAAGAGGATGCCATTTCACCCAGTATCTGCCAAATAAAACAGTCTGGGAAAAACAAAATAAATAACTATCTTAGGCCTAATGAGAAACAGCAAGTGTTTCTAATTCAGGCTTCCTCTGGGCCTCCTCTCTCTGATGTGCCGTTGGAACCTGGTCTTGCAGAAGTTGCTGCTCTTTGCCCAGATGATTGGGCCTGGTTTACAGTTGGCTTAGTCATCCTGGGTCTCAATGGCTGCGTGTATTCCAGGTAGCTTGGTGCCCATTTCCTCCTCCCTACATCAGACAATTTTTCAAATCTTTCATCAACTGAGATCTTCTGTTTATTTTGCCTGACTCCAATCCTAGAGCCTCAATCGGAGAGAGACTAGCAAAAGACCATCCAAAACTCCTTCTCTCTCTGCATCAGAAGCAGGCAAGTTCATTATATATATATAATGAGCATATATATATATGTAAAAGCTTTTAAACAGGGAGTAAGTAACATGATAAAAAATTTTTTAAAAATGAATAACTCTCTAGCTGCAGCAGGAAGACTGGATCAAAAGGAACAATTCTGCAGGGAAGATTTTGCAGTCCACCTCCAGCTGTGCTTGAGGCTGAGATATCCCAGATCCCCCAGCATTCAGAATGATTCTCCTATTTCTCTCAAAGTTATAGAGAAGGGACCACAGTAGGCAGCCTGTAACAAAGGCTTACATTTGCATGTAGGTTACTAGTACTTTTAAAAGCACTTTCACAATTTTCCAATGTGATCGTCACAGCTATCTTGTGAATTTGGAAGTGTAGGGGCTTGTATTTCCATTGCAGAAATGGGGAAACTCTGAGGCTCAGAGTGGATTAGCGTTTCTGCTGATGACCACTGTGATGGTTAATGATACGGCCAGGGCTAGAACCCAGGTCTCCTAATTTCCTGTCCTAAGTGTGTTTTATCTCAGCAAGCTTCTCATTAGATAGCAGTTCTTTTGGGGTCCACGGCATGAGCTTAGAAGGGGATGGACATGGCAGGTATACCTCACTACTCCGTGATGAGAAAATGTGTGTTCTCTGTGAAGGGAAGGCACGAGTTTCTGTTTCCTTAAAAGAATGAGTTTAGCCATTATACTGGATTGAATAGAGTTTCCAAAATTCATGTCCTTCTCGGAACCTTAGAATGTGACCTTGTTTGGAAATAGAGCCCTTGCAAATGTAATTAGTAAGTTAAGATAAAGCCATCCTGGGGTAGGGTAGGTCCTAAACACGACTAGTGTCCTTATAAGAAGAAAAGACACAGACAGAGAGACACACTAGGAAGAAGGCCATTTGACGGTGGAGACAGAGATTGGAGACATGCATTCACAAGTCAAGTAATGCAAAGGGTGCTGACAACCACTGAAAGCTAAGAGAGTCATGGAACAGGCTCTCCCTCGGAGCCCTCCAGAAGGAAACAAGCTTCATGTCACATTGCTTTCAGACCTCTGGCCTCCGGAAATGTGAGAAAATACATTTCTGTTGTTTTAAGCCACATTGTGATACTCTGTCATGGCAGCCCTAGGAAACTAACATAGCTATGCTCTGAAAAATCATTGTCTAATAGAAAGATAATGGGATTCACATATGTAATTTTTTCCTTTCTTTTCTTTTCTTTATTTTTTTTTTACAGTAGGTCCTTATTGATTATCTATTTTAAATATAACTGTGTACATGTCAATCCCAAACTCCCAATCTATCCCTGCCACATATGTAAATTTAAATATTTTAGTAGCTTCATAAAAATTTTTAAAAGATAAATTAATTTCAGTAATGTATTTTATTTACCCAAGAGTCAGTTATGCAAGATGAATAAGTTTCAGAAATCTGCTATACAATATTGTGTCTATAGTTAACAATATGTACTGTGCACTTAACATTTTTCATTAAGAGGTTACATCTCATGTTCAGTGTTCTTGCCACAAAGAAAACAAACAACAACAAAACAATGAAGGGACATGAGGAGACTTTTGGTGGTGATAAATATGTTTATTACCTTGATTGTGGTGATGGCACATAGGGGTATGCATGCGTCCAAACTCATCAAGTTGTGCACATTAAATACGTGCAATTTTTGTATATCAATTATACCTCAATACAGCTGTTAAAAAAATAAGATCAGGCCCCAAAAAATGAAAACAAAATTATCATTTAAACATGTAATCAATATAAAATTATTTATGCTATATTTTACAATCTTCTTTTCTCAAGTCTTTTTTTCTGATTTAGATGACTGTTTTTTATTGGAGTATAGTTGCTTTACAATGTTGTGTTTGCTTCTACTGCACAGCAAAATGAATCAGCTATACATACACATATATCCCCTCTCTTTTGGATTACCCTCCCATTTGGGACACCACAGTGCATTAAGTAGAGTTCCCTGTGCTCTACAGTATGTTCCTACCAGTTGTCTATTTTATACATAGTACCAATAGTGTATATGTGTCAAACCCAATCTCCCAATCCCTCCCACCCCACCACTTTCTGCCTTGGTATCCCATCCATTTGTTCTCTACATCTATGTCTCTATTTCTGCTTTGTAGATAAGATCATCTGTACCATTTTTCTAGATTTCACATATATGCATTAATATATGATATTTGTTTTTCTCTTTCTGACTTACTTCATTCTGTATGACACTCTCCAGGTCCATCCATGTCTCTACAAATGACCCAATTTTGTTCCTTTTTATGGCTGAGTAATATTCCGTTGTATATATGTACCACATCTTCTTTATCCATTCCTCTGTTGATGGATATTTAGGTTGCTTCCATGTCCTGGTTATTGTAAATAGTGCTGCTATGAACATTGGGGTGCATGTGTCTTTTTGAATTATGGTTTTCTCAGGGTATATGCCCAGTAGTGGGATTGCTGGGTCCTATGGTAGTTCTATTTTTAGTTTTTTAAGGAACCTCCGTACTGTTTTCCATACTGGCTGTATCAATTTACCTTCCCACCAACAGTGTAGGAGGGTTCCCTTTTCTCCACCCCATCTCCAGCATTTATTGTTTGTAGATTTTTTTGATGATGGCCATTCTGACTGGTGTGAGGTGATACCTCATTGTAGTTTTGATTTACATTTCTCTAATAATTAGTGATGTTGAGCATCCTTGCATGTGTTTGTTGGCAATCTGTATATCTTCTTTGGAGAAATGTCTATTTAGGTCTTCTGCCCATTTTTGGATTGGGCTGTTTTTTTTTTTTTTTGATATTGAGCTGCATGACTTGCTTGTACGTTTTGGAGATTAATCCTTTGTCAGTTGCTTCATTTGTGAATATTTTCTCCCATTCTGATGTTGTCTTTTCGTCTTGTTTCTGGTTTTCTTTGCTGTGCAAAAGCTTTTAAGTTTCATTAGGTCCCATTTGTTTATTTTTGTTTTTATTTCCATTTCTTTAGGAGGTGGGTCAAAAAGGATCTTATGTCAGAGTGTTCTGCCTAGGTTTTCCTCTAAGAGTTTTAGAGTGTCTGGCCTTACGTTTAGGTCTCTAATCCATTTTGAGTTTATTTTTGTGTATGGTGTTAGGGAGTGTTCTCATTTCGTTCTTCTACATGTAGTTGTCCAGTTTTCCCGGCACCACTTATTAAAGAGGCTGTTATTTATGATGTATATTTTACATGTACAGCACATCTCAACTTCAAACTAGCCATTTCAAGTCTTTACCTGTCACACATGACTCTCAGTTTCCATTGTGGATAGTGCAGGGCTGAACTTTCCTCTCCCTGTGTCAAGCCTGTATGCACTTCCTTACTTCAACGAAGGCAGGAGAGGGAGCAAGAAAGGAAAACCTTTGCGCTTTGCACTGTGCCTCATGATGTTCTCTCAATTCCTGTTGATTTGTCCCAAACACACAGCCCCTCAAATACCCACTGCTTCTCTACAAGGAGCATCACTTCCAGCCCTGACCCTGGTGCCAGCAGTACATGGGACAGAACAGAATTCCTTTCCAGACATTCTGCTTCCACACTATCATTTCAGGACATGTCCTAGGACCTTCTCCTTGGCCTGGCTGAATCTTGCTTCAGCTTTCTGCCTTCTCCCAGGGACAAAACATTCTCAGTCTTCTGGCTCCTTCTTTGAACCCTCAATATCCCTCGTCCTAAAGCATCTAATTAAGCACATGTTCTTCCTTCCTTCCCTTACACCTCTGCTCTGAGTGAGGCAGCAGGCACAGGGCAGAATCTGACACTGACAGATTCTCATGCTGATTCCAAAGAGATGCCCAAACCAAATGTTACAAAGACAAACCATATGGGAGCTCTAGCACTCTGCATCATTAATAGGAATTTTTAAATGATTTTGATTGATGGTCCAGCTCTTACAAGTCCAAGATCAATGAAAATGCATCTTGATCTTTTGAACTCCCTCCTTTTTTCTTGGATCCTTTTCCTGTACAATGAGGCCCATTTCTGTGATGCCTAAAGGCATCTGGGGCCGTTCCAATGGATTTGCCATCCACGCCCTTGCCAGCCTGCCTGTCAGTAGAACGGCAGAGGGTGAGGTGAGGGTCTTGGAAACCAGAATTCTCATCATGAGGTTAAATGCCAAACCAGGCCTTTCAGAGTAGAAATTCCACATCCTGCCTAGAAAAGGACTCTGGGCCAAATTAGGAACATTGCTCACCTTGTTACAGACCAGGGGGTAATAATATCAAGATAAACATTTATGTTATTGATTTTTTTTTACTGCACACTCATTTACCTGTGTATGAAAGGAGCTCCTTCCCCCAGCCCCCTGCATTGTACTAAGGTATTGAAGAGGGGCTTTGGAGAGAACTGCCTTACTTTAGAGTCTTGGCCTTCTCTTCATATCTGAAGATTCGTTTCCTAAGAATACATATGCAAATGCAATTTTACACCCAACTTCAGGACATTCACAAACCTCCTGTAACCCGTCCATGGACTTCACATTAAGGACAATTGGTGCAGAGTAACTGTTACTGGGTTGAAGTGAAGCAGTCAGATTGAGGTGGGATACTGTAAAAAGGCAGGAAACCACATCTTTTTTCTTGTTTTATGTGGTTCTCAGAAAGCCACAACCATGCTTTACAAAAATAGGTTCCTTGGCAAAATGAGTTTGGGAAACACTACCGAATTGTCTCTCCACTTCCACTTTGGAAATTTATGATGGAAAAATCACATATTACATGCTCTAAGAAATCTTGGAGAAAATCCAAACTAATTTGACCAAAGAACCTTATTTTTTTTTTTTTTTTTTTTTAAGGAATTACATTGTTTTATTCACAATGAGATCGTCCTTTAAAAGTGTTCAAAATATATTCAAAATATATTATAAACACATTCTAAACATATAACAAATTTAACAAGATAAACATAAATAGAATTAATTATAATTTTAAGTAAGAAAACATATCTTAGCATTTATTCATTCATCCCTGTGGTAGTATTTGTCACTTTATTAAAATGATATTAACTGAATTAGATTGGTGAATTTTTCTTCGCCTATAGAAAATTAAGATTAAGAATATTCTGCAACATTTTTTATTCTAGTAAAAAATCAATATTGCTTGATAATAAATAACAACATTAGTAGCTTACAATAATCAAGGCCATTCCTTTCTGAATAAATTAAGGAATATATTGCCAATAAATAATTAAAGGAGTTGGCAATTATGTTGAATATTTCTTAATATTTTGAAACCTAATCTAGTGGTAATCAAGGGAAAATTAATGAATTATGTTAGTATTTGTTTTATGTCATTACTTTAAAATGTATTATATTGCTGTATAAGCAAAATGATTTTATGGGAAATAATACAGATTATACACACAAATAGTTAAATTAATTATTAGCAAATCACTCTATAACTTGTGCCAAGAATGAAAAGATGGTACAGCTGGGAGGATGGCCAGTAAGAGGAAAAAGCAACAAGGGCTTTCAAGAAGTGATACTCCGGATTGCAAGTTGAACATTCTGCACCAATCACTGTCCAGTTCTAGAGAGGGATGGATTTACTCCCACATTTCCTTGAGTGTGACACTGCACCATGATTATGCAAGGTAAAGCCTTTAGTTATTTCTGTATTAAACGTAAGGATATTTTTAAATCAGGAAAAATCTGATCTCCATTTGAAAAAAAATCTATAAAACTTGCATTATCCTCAATAATAATTTTATAATGGATTAATTGTTTAAAATCTGGAATAAAAAATACCAGTATTATAGGAAATAGAAAATATTTAAAAAATCTTTAGATGGGGAAATAATTTTTTATCAGTACACCAAAAATTGATATTCTAAAGGTAAAGGAAGATGTATCTACATGAAATAATATCATTAATATTAATTATATTAAAACTTATATATGGCAAAGAAAATACATACCAGTGCCTCCCCTACCACACACGCAAAAGCACAGTCAATACAGACACGAATGCAAATTGAGACATTTGATATAATATGACAAAAAAGGGTTAATGCCTTTACTTTTTTTTTTTTTTTTTTTTTTGGCGATAGGTATACCTGGTTTTAATTCTTACTTCTACCGCTTGGTAGCTGGATAGCCTTAGGCAAGTTTCATACCTCCCTGAAATTCACTTAATTCAGTCTGTAAAATGGCATAATAACTTATTATAGCATCCTTTTAGGAATTTTAAATCAGTTCTTGAAATAAAAGTACACAATATATAGACAAGTATGGATTCCTCAATAGGTGTTTGACCTTTCATTTCTCCAGTATCCCACCCGCATCAAATAAAGAAAAATACTTTTTAAAATTTACGAATATTTCATTGTTGTAAAGTTAAAGCCATAAAAATAATCAAATGGCCTACTATCATACCGTTAGAAGAAAAAAAAAAAAAAGGTGTTCATGAGAGTTCCATATTAGAATACAAGTTTTCCTTAGGCACCTGTTTATGTATGCTATTCTGCTCTTTACAATAAATAATTAAATTTAAAAGACTTAATTCCTCACTTTTAAGACCTTATTAGTTTACAAATTACATATTGACCTATGCTAAATTTTATACCGACCCATGCTAATGAATTCAGTACAGAAAACAAAAAACACTGCACTCAAGCAAACTACATATATATATATATATATATATATATAACTTATATGAGAATTGCTACTCCAGCTTTCTTTTGGTTTCCATTTGCATGAAATACCTTTTTCCATCCCCTTACTTTCAGTCTGTATGTGTCTCTAGGTCTGAAGTGGGTCTCTTGTAGACAGCAAATATATGGGTCTTGTTTTTGTATCCATTCAGCCAATCTGTGTCTTTTGGTGGGAGCATTTAGTCCATTTACATTTAAGGTAATTATCGATATGTGTGTTCCCATTCCCATTTTCTTAATTGTTTTGGGTTTGTTATTGTAGGTCTTTTCCTTCTTTTGTGTTTCTTGCCTAGAGAAGTTCCTTTAGCAGTTGTTGTAGAGCTGGTTTGGTGGTGCTGAACTCTCTCAGCTTTTGCTTGTCTGTAAAGGTTTTAATTTCTCCTTCAAATCTGAATGAGATCCTTGCTGGGTAGAGTAATCTTGGTTGCAGGTTTTTCTCCTTCAACACTTTCAATATGTCCTGCCACTCCCTTCTGGCTTGCAGAGTTTCTGCTGAAAGATCAGCTGTTAACCTTATGGGGATTCCCTTGTGTGTTATTTGTTGTTTTTCCCTTGCTGCTTTTAATACGTTTTCTTTGTATTTAATTTTTGACAGTTTGATTAATATGTGTCTTGGCGTATTTCTCCTTGGATTTATCCTGTATGGGACTCTCTGTGCTTCCTGGACTTGATTAACTATTTCCTTTCCCATATTAGGGAAGTTTTCAACTATAATCTCTTCAAATATTTTCTCAGTCCCTTTCTTTTTCTCTTCTTCTTCTGGAACCCCTATAATTCGAATGTTGGTGCGTTTAATGTTGTCCCAGAGGTCTCTGAGACTGTCCTCAGTTCTTTTCATTCTTTTTTCTTTATTCTGCTCTGCAGTAGTTATTTCCACTATTTTATCTTCCAGGTCACTTATCCGTTCTTCTGCCTCAGTTATTCTGCTATTGATCCCATCTAGAGTACTTTTAATTTCATTTATTGTGTTGTTCATCGTTGCTTGTTTCATCTTTAGTTCTTCTAGGTCCTTGTTAACTGATTCTTGCATTTTGTCCATTCTGTTGTCCATTCTATCTCCAAGATTTCGGATCAACCTTACTATCATTATTCTGAATTCTTTTTCCGGTAGACTGCCTATTTCCTCTTCATTTGTTAGGTCTGGTGGGTTTTTATCTTGCTCCTTCATCTGCTGTGTGTTTTTCTGTCTTTTCATTTTGCTTATCTTACTGTGTTTGTGGTCTCCTTTTTTGCAGGCTGAAGGTTCGTAGTTCCTGTTGTTTTTTGTGTCTGTCCCCAGTGGCTAAGGTTGGTTCAGTGGGTTGTGTCGGCTTCCTGGTGGAGGGTACTAGTGCCTGTGTTCTGGTGGATGAGGCTGGATCTTGTCTTTCTGTTGGGCAGGTCCACGTCTGGTGGTGTGTTTTGGGGTGTCTGTAGACTTATTATGATTTTGGGCAGCCTCTCTGCTAATGGGTGGGGTTGTGTTCCTGTCTTGCTAGTTGTTTGGCATAGGATGTCCAGCACTGTAGCTTGCTGGTCGTTGAGTGAAGCTGGGTGCTGGCGTTGAGATGGAGATCTCTCGGAGATTTTTGCTGTTTGATATTATGTGCAGCTGGGAGGCCTCTTGTGGACCAGTGTCCTGAAGTTGTATCTCCCACCTCAGAGGCACAGCACTGACTCCTGGCTGCAGCACCAAGAGCCTTTCATCCACAGGGCTCCTTAATTTGGGATGATTCGTTGACTATTCAGGTATTCCACAGATGCAGGGTATATCAAGTTGATTGTGGAGCTTTAATCCGCTGCTTCTGAGGCTGCTGGGAGAGATTTCCCTTTCTCTTCTTTGTTCTCACAGCTCCCAGGGGCTCAGCTTTGGATTTGGCCCCGCCTGCGCGTGTAGGTCGCCGGAGGGCGTCTGTTCTTTGCTCAGACAGGACGGGGTTAAAGGAGCCGCTGATTCGGAGGCTCTGGCTCACTCAGGCCGGGGGGTAGGGAGGGTCACGGAGTGTGGGGCGGGCCTGCAGCGGCAGAGGCCGGGGTGACGTTGCAGCCTGAGGCGCGCCGTGCGTTCTCCCGGGGGAGTTGTCCCTGGATCCCGGGACCCTGGCAGTGGCGGGCTGCACAGGCTCCCCGGAAGGGCGTGTGGCTAGTGACCTGTGTTCGCACACAGGCCTCCTGGTGGCGGCAGCAGCGGCCTTAGCGTCTCATGTCTGTCTCTGGGCTCCGCACTTTTAGCCGCGGCTCGCGCCCGTCCCTGGAGCTCTCTCAAGCAGCGTTCTTAATCCCCTCTCCTCGTGCACCAGGAAACAAAGAGGGACGTAAAAGTCTCTTGCCTCTTCGGCAGGTCCAGACTTTTCCCCGGACTCTCTCCCGGCTAGCCGCGGTGCACTAACGCCCTGCAGGCTGTGTTCACGCCGCCAACCTCAGTCCTCTCCCGGCGCTCCGACAAAAGCCGGAGCCTCAGCTCCCAGTCCCGCCCGCCCCGGCGGGCGAGCAGACAAGCCTCTCGGCTGGCGAGTTCCGCTCGGCCCGATCCTCTGCGCTAGAATCTGTCCGCTTTGCCCTCCGCACCCCTGTTGCTGTGCTCTCCTCCGCGGCTCCCAAGCTCCCCCACTCCGCCTCCCGAAGTCTCCACCCGCGAAGGGGCTTCCTAGTGTGTGGACACTTTTCCTCCTTCACAGCTCTCTCCCGCTGGTGCAGGACCCGTCCCTATCCTTTTGCCTCTGTTTAGTTTTTTCTTTTGCCCTAACCAGGTACGTGGGGGGTTCCTTGCCTTTTGGGAGGTCTGAGGTCTTCTGCCAGCGTTCAGTAGGTGCTCCGTAGGAGTTGTTCCACGCGTAGATGTATTTCTGGTGTATCTGTGGGGAGGAAGGTGATCTCCGCGTCTTACTCTTCCGCCATCTTCCCGGAAGTGTTCCAAGAACCTTATTTTTGTGTAACACCTCAAACATCTCACAGAATATACTCTAGGAAATACTGGCCCACATTAAATCTGGACCAATGTGTAAGCCATTCCACATCTTGGTTTCTCCCATTGGAATTACTAGGTCCTACTCTTCTTTCCACTTCCAACTATGACGTGAGCTTCTGTCCCTTCTGTGTCCTGAGTAGCATGGCTAAGTGCAAGGAGGTAGGGCCATGAATGAATATAGTAGAGCTGCCTTTTTGCACACACCCAGGAGACATCATGCAATTGTTTTTGCTATAGAGGGTGCCATTCTCATAGAATACAGTGTTACCAATGTCCCCTGGAATTGTGCACTGGGGTAGTACTGAAGCACAGACTTAGTTCTCAGAGGTGTTCACTGGCCTTTGCTCTTTATCTGGTTTGAGGACAACTAGGATTTCCCTTTGGTGCCAGGTGTCTGGAGCCACCCGACAGGAATCACAGTTGTCAGGCCATGTGGGAGACCTGGCTGAAAGAGGGTCAAAGACAATGTCCCAAGAAGTTGGCACTGGAGGTGTGCCTTGAGAGCCATGAGAGGTGAAGGGCCTCCTTGGCAGGGAGGATGGTGTTAGCAAGAGTATGGAGGCTTGAATCTCATGGAGCCAGTGGTTCATGGAGCACATACTGGGAAACAGATCTATGCAGCTAAGGGGCTTCTGACTGTATCTTTCACAGTTTATATTTTGGAGACAGTGGCAGCAGAATACAAACTTAACTTCATGTAAGGCTCCATAGTTGTGGTGTGGTAGAAATAAAGGACTTGACAGAGCTAGGTGTTTGGCGGAATATCCCAAATCCTCCTTCAATGGTCAAACATATTTTCCCTTCCTTTTTTAAAACTTTTTTTTTTTTTTTTTTTTTTTTTGCTAATTGTTAAACCCTGGGCATTCTGTGGGAAACTTAATCCATCTGTTTCTGACTCTTTCACACTTAACTTATCGAAATGTTATTTTGTAAAAACTTTTTGGAGAGCCAAGCATCTTTCAGAACCATTTCCATAAGCCCTTAAAGCCCACTTACTTTGAAGCCGAAAGTTGCTGTTTTGCCAAGAAGACATGGGTCTTGGGACTGAGAGCCCCACTGCAGGACATTCTGCCAACCTCATGGGGTTCCCCACCTGACCCAAAATGTCTCTCCATTCTGGGCACGAGGCTGCAGGATTTCCCCAACTTCCGTGACTTTGTAGGCAGAACGGATCCAATATTTTCTGTGCTTGCCATGGAGGTCATTGTACTTATGAGATTGATCAGTTTCTTGGCACCTTCAACTTGCTTAAAGCACCAGAGGAAGTGAGCTCAGCATGCAATTTTCAAATGCTTCCTCCAAATCAGATTTCTGCAAACAAGGTAACTCATAGGAACACGTGGATACCCATTTAGAGGGCAGCTGCCTCTCCAACTTCCCTTTGGCCATGATGTCAGGAACCATTTTTTACTTATCTCTTAATCTCCAATATTTAACACAGGGCTTGGCATAAGATAAATGTTCAGGAAATGTGTGCTCATGAACTGATTGCTGGCTAAGGGGTCAGTGTGTGAAAACAAAAATCACAGTTCTCTTCAACCAAACTAAAGTAAACTAAACCTTTCAAAAAAAAAATTCTCAAGGGATCCTTGCGTATATGAATACTAAAGCATATAACAGTTCTGGGGGCAAATTTTACCTTTACAATATAAAGAAAATAATTAGTGCTTCAGTGAAAAGAATATCATGCTTACCAGAATCCCAAGTGGTTTAATTTCCATGAGAGAAGATGGATGGACTCAGAAAATATAACTTTTTTTCCTATGGAAAGTGAAAAACTTGGTAGACTGTGTTGGTTCATGGTCACCAGTCTTTTGTCATAATGGTTTCAATTAACCTACTCAGAATTTTCAGGGGAATTTGAGAGTTTGAAATATAAATGCTTCTGATCTGAGAACATGAAAACACCGAAAAGTGAAAACAGATTGAAGTTATGGACAGAGACAGCAGATAGAGGTGTTGACAACATAAGACTGAGTTTGATGATAATGGCCAACCCTTAGTAAGCACTTACCATCTATTAGACAGCATTCTAAATGTCTAATTTGCAATATTTGACTTAATGCTCACAACAACGTATGAGGAAGGAACTATGATTCTCTCTATTTTCCAATGAGGAAACCGAGGCACAGAGATGTTGTCACTTGCCTGAGGCCACACAGCAGAGGTAGGACTTGATCCGAAGTAGTTAAACTCCAGAAGCCGTGTTTATAACCCCTGCCTAGTATCCTGCACTGCTCCTCAGCTATGCATTATTGAGCCTTAGTACTTAGGACTATGATGGGAATGATAATAATTGCTTTGTCTGTGTTACAGGGTAATTCCTGGGACTACTTCAGGTAGTAAATATAATCACATTTGTAATAAAGCCTGAGACACCAGTGCCTGCCTCAGAGTAATGCCTCAATAAATATTTTTTAAGTAACAGAATGAGAAAGAATAATTTTATAAATCAGTAAAAGTTACTTTTCTCCCCAAATCTACTGTGCTATCTACTCACACAGGGTCTTTTAACAGATTTTAACACACAATAAATTTCTTTTTTCAAAGCTCTTCCCTGTGCCTCTGGAACTCAGTGTATAAATGGGAAATCCCCTTCTTCCTAATTTCCCTTTTACCCTCTTGTTTAACTGGCTCTTCCCTAAGGACACTGCTCCCTCTGCGGTCCTCTCTCAGGATGGCTGGTTTCTCTCCCACATCCCTGATGCCTGGAACAGGATAGGTGTCCTCCTTGCTTCTTAATGCTGGTCCCAAACCACTGTCCCACTTTCTTCCCTAAAAACATCCAGATTTGAAACTCAACCTCAGACGATGTCATCTGCCACTTTCCTTTAGGCAACCATCTGCTCGCCCCAGCATCACCTGCCCTCATTCCTGGTTCACAGTCACTTTCTCCATCACTAAGCCCATTATATTCTTGGTGATTTCAATATCTATATAGCTGAATCTTCCAGTACACTGACCTTTCAGCTCCTTCATCTCCTCTCCTCCAAAACATCTCATATTCCACCTTATCTCAGCCATTAACTCTCACGGTCATACCCACTTGATCCTGTCCTTACTAAGAATCTTATTCCCTCTAGAATCTTAATTTCAAGCATCTCAATATCTGACCACTACTTCTCATCTTGTTTATTTTGTATTATTTTATTTGTATCTACCTATATCTTCCTTCTCTATTCCATTTCCTTGCCTCATCTCTAGGAGTAACTGCTATCCCTAATTTTGTGCTTTTAATTCCCTTGGTTTTTTTTGCAGTACAGTTGATATATAATATTATATTACTTTCTGGTGTACAGCATAGTGATCAGCATTTAACTGCATGACTAGGTGATTACCACGATAAGTCTAATAGCCACCTCTCTGCATACAAAGTCATTACAGTATTATTGGCCATATTTCTTATGATGTATATCACATCCCAGTGATTATTTTATTATTGGAAGTTTGTACCTCTTAACCCCCTTCACCTACTTCACTCAACCCTCTTCTCCCCTCCTGCAACCACCCATTTGTTCTCTGTATCTATGAGTCTGTTTTCATTTTGCTTTGTTTGTTTCATTAGATTTCATATATAAGTGAGATCATGTGGTATTTGCCTTTCTCTGTCTGCCTTATTTCACTTAGTATAATACCTTCTGGATCCATCCATGTTGTTGTGAATAGCAAGACTTCATTCTTTTTTACGGCTGAGTAATATTCCATTGTATATAAATAACACATCTTCTTTATTCATCCTTCTATCAGTCAACACTTAGGTTGCTTCCATACCTTGACTATTGTAAATAATGCTGCAATGAACACAGAGGTGAATATACACTTTTCAAATTCATGTTTTTGTTGTCTTTGGATAAATACCCAGAAGTAGAATTGTTGGTTTGTATGGTAGTTCTATTTTTAATTTTTGAGGAACTTCAATACTGTTTTCCATAGTGGTTGCAATAATTTATAATCCTACCAACAGTGCATGATAGTTACCTTTTATCCACATCCTCACTAAAACTTTTTATTTGTTGACTTTTTGATGATAGCCATTCTGACAGGTATGAGGTGATATCTCATTTTGGTTCTGATTTGCATTTCCCTGACGATGTCCTATAGGGCTGAGCAGCACACTCCCCTCTGGCCACCAGAGCTATATGCTTCGAGGTTGTCCCCTATGTGGGCTGCATGCATTCTTCTGTTGTGGCAAGGTGAATTACTGTGGGTGTGCTTGTAGGTGGAACTAGCCTCCCCACCTTGCCTCATGTGTTGCAGCAGAAATGTTGTTGAGCAGAGCAGGCCCCTGCTATAACTGTTGTGGGTGTGTTTGTGGGCAAGACAGGGCAGGGTCCTCGTGCAAATAGGCTAGTGGTGCCTGACAGTGCAAGTATCAACACAGTAGGATGAGATCACAAAAATGGCTGCCACCAGTGTCTCAGTTCCCAGGAGGAGTCTCAGTTGCTCCCTCCCTCTCTGAGAGGCTCTCCAAGATCAGTAATTGGGTGTGGCCTAGGCACCTCTCAAACTACTGCCTCTACATTGGAAGTCATAGCATGGGAGATTTTGCCCTTGCCCTTTGAGAGCAGAGTCTTGATTTTCAAAGCCAGATATTTTGGGGGCTCAGCTTCTGGTGCAGGACCCCTTGGCTGGGGAGCCCAATGTGGGGCTTAGACCCCTCCCTCCTCAGGGGCTGACTCTGTGGTTGTGATATCCCTCCCACTTGTGGGTCGCTGACCTGGGATTGTGGGTCCTGACTACACCCTGTCTCTGCCACTCCTACCCATTTCATTATGGCTCCTTTATATCTTTATTTGTGGTAAATCTTTTCCGCTTGTCCTCATGTCATTTTCAGAGATAGTTGCTCTGTAAGTAGTTGTAATTTTGGTGTGGCCGTGGGAGGATGTGAGCTCAGGGTCTTCCTACTCTGCTATCTCGGTCCCCTCTCCACATACAATAACTCTTGAAGTCATGTCTTACACTTGACATAAAAGTAGAATAGACCTAAACACCTCCCAAGGACCATCTGCATTTCAGTTGCAGTTCCGGGTCCTTCTTTTTTGAAATCATCTCATTTAATAGTGAGTGTCAGGTAAGGTGGCCATTTATGGACTTCTGATTAGAGAGAAGTAAGATTTGCACCCTAAATACTAGCAAACTTCATCTTCCACAGATTAAAAAATATACATCAAATATATGTATATTTATATACATGACATAGAGATAACCTATCTTGCCCTACTGGTGAAAATTTTTATAAATCAGAATTCAGGAGGTCGGTATCTCAGTGAAGAGCTCTGTGAGCTCCACGAGACCAGGAAATGTGTCTGTCTTTTTCAGGGTTTGATTGTTAGAGCCTAAAATAGAGGCTGGCTCATAATAAATGCTCAGATAGCTATTGAATGGACTAATTTTATAGAGGTGATTCCTCTGTCTTTCCTCTTCCAGGTAGAAATGGGAGCCCAGTAAGAGGTCAAAGTTGGGGCCATAGCAGTAGTTAGTGGGACCCTGCCTGAGTGGTGTGTGGGGTGAGAGCTGTCCCAGAAGGCAGCCATCCAGGAGGCATTCATCCCATGCTCCTGCCTCTGGTGGCCTTCCTACTCAGCCACAGCCACTCAGCCCTGGCGTGAGTGAGCAAGAGCACTGCTTTTCTTTTTATGAAGCTCCAGATGTTTTTGTGCATGCAGAGCTCTCGTTCAACAAACAACAGCTGAGTGCTAAGTGACAGGGTGAAATGCGCTTGAATAAAAATCAAGCTATGTATATCTGTGCCCATGCACATACTCGACACTTACGCATCCATATATACAACACGCACAAATACGTGGGCTCAGGCTGAACTAAATCAGCAACCCGTGGCTGAATTACTGAACTCAAACAGAAACCATCTATGAACCTCTTTCTGAATCTTGAACTGAATTGAAGCCTCTCCAACAATAATAATGACAATAAAAACTGCAACAAGTTAACCTTCAAGATGGTGGAGAAGTAAGATACGGAGACCACCTTCCTCCCAACAAATACATCAAAAATACATCTACATGTGAAACAACTCCTACAGAATACCTACTGAACGCTAGCAGAAAACCTCAGACTTCGCAAAAGGCAAGAAAATCCACATGTACCTGGGTAAGGGCAAAAGAAAAAAGAAAAAAACAGAGACAAAAGAATAGGAATGGGACCTGCACCTCTGGGAGGGAGCTGTGAAGGAGGAAAAGTTTCCAAACGCTAGGAAGCCTCTTCACTTGTGTGGACAGGGGCTAGGCGGGGGGGGGCGGGGAAGCTTCAGAGCCATGGAGGAAAGCGCAGCAGCAGGGTGCAGAGGGCAAAGTGGAGCGATTCCCTCACATAGGATCAGTGCTGACCAGCACTCACCAACCTGAGATGCTTGTCTGCTCACCCACTGTAGTGGGTGGGGGCTGGGAGCTGAGGTTTGGGCTTCAGAGATCAGATACCAGAGAGGGGACTGGGGTTGGCTGCGTGAGGGAGTCAAGGAAAAAGTCTGGACCTGCCGAGGAGGCAAGAGACCATTTCCTTGGGGTGCATGAGGAGAGGGGATTTCTTTTCTGTGAGCCCACGGAAGGCAGAGCACCACCTAAGTGAGTTCCAGAGACAGGCGTGAGCCACAGCTATCAGATTGGACCCCAGAGACGAACATGAAATGGTAATGCTGTGGCCGCAGCCACCAAGAATCCTGTGTGCAAGCACAGGTCACTATTGCCCCCTCCCCCTGGGAGGCTGTGCAGCATGCTACTGTCAGGGTCCCAAGATCTAGGGACAACTTCCCCAGGAGAACACACAGCCCAACTCAGGCCATTGCAGTGTCATGTTAGCTTCTGCTGCTGCAGGCTCACCCCACATTCCAATTATGACTACCGTACCCCTCCCTCTCCCTGGCGTGAGTGAGCAAGAGCACCCTAATGAGCCACTGCTTTAACCCACTCCTGTCTGGGTGGGGAACTGATGCCTGTGGGCAACCTACACACAGAGGCGGGGCCAAAACCAAAGCTGAACCCCAGGAGCTGTGTGAACAAAGAAGAGAAAGGGAAATTTCTCCATGTGTCCTCAGGAGCAGTGGATTAAATCCCCACAATCAACCTGATGAACACTGAATTTCTGGAATACCTGAATAGACAATAGAAGTTCCCAAAATTGAGGTGGTGGACTTTGGGAACAACTGTAGATTTGGTGTTTGCTTTCTGCGACTGATTTGTTTCTGATTTTTATGTTTATCTTAGTTTAGTTTTTAATGCTTCTTATCACTGCTGAATTTGTTTATTGGTTTGGTTGCCCTCTTCTTTTTTATTTTTCTTTTTAAATTAATTAATTATTTTATTTAAAAATATTTTTTTCCGTTTTTAATTTCCTTTTCTTCTGAGCCATGTGGCTGGCAGGGTCTTGGTGCTCTAGCCAGGTGTCAGGTCTGAGCCTCTGAGGTGGAGAGCCAAGTCCAGGATATTGGACCACCAGAGACCTCCCGGCCCCATGTAATATCAATTGGCAAGAGCTCTCCAAGAGATCTCCATCTCAACACTAAGACCCAGCTCCACCCAATGGCCAGCAAGCTCCAGTGCTGGATGCCTCATGACAAACAACTAGCAAGACAGGAACACAACCCCACCCATTAGCAGACAGGCTGTCTAAAGTCAAACTAAGTTCACAGACACCCCAAAACATATAGCCGGATGCGGTGCTGCCCACCAGAAAGACAAGATCCAGCCCCCCCCACCAGAACACAGGCACCAGTCCCCTCTGCCAGGAAGCCTACACAAGCCACTGAACCAACCTCATCCATGGGGGGAGACACCAAAAACAACTGGAGCTACAAACCTGAGCCTGTGAAAAGGAGACCTCAAACACAGTAAGTTAAACAAAATGAGAAGACAGAAAAATATGCAGCAGATGAAGGAGCAAGGTAAAAACCCACCAGACCAAATAAATGAAGAGGAAACAGGCAGTCTATGTGAAAAATAATTCAGAATAATCATAGTAAAGATTGTCCAAAATTTGGAAACAGAATGGAGAAAATACAAAAAACTTTTAACAAGGACCTAGAAGAACTAAAGAGCAAACAATGATGAACAACACAATAAATGAAATTAAAAATTCTCTAGAAGGAATCAATAGCAGAATCACTGAGGCAGAAGAATGGATAAGTGACCTGAAAGATAAAATAGTGGAAATAACTATGGCTGAGCAGAATAAAGAAAAAAGAATGAAAAGAATTGAGGACAGTTCAGAGACCTCTGGGACAACATTAAATACACTAATATTTGAATAATAGGGGCCCCAGAAGAGGAAGAGAAAAAGACAGTGTCTGAGAAAATCTTTGAAGAGGTTATACTTGAAAACTTCCCTAACATGGGAAAGGAAATAATCAATCAAGTCCAGGAAGCTCAGAGAGTCCCATACAGGGTAAATCCAAGGAGAAACACACTAAGACACATATTAATCAAACTATCAAAAATGAAATACAAAGAAAAAATATTAAAATCAGCAAGGGAAAAGCAACAAATAACAAACAAGGGAATCCCCATAAGGTTAACAGGTAATCTTTCAGCAGAAACTCTGCAAGCCAGAAGAGAGTGGCAGGACATATTTAAAGTGATGAAAGGGAAAAACCTACAACCAAGATTACTCTACCCAGCAAGGATCTCATTCAGATTCAACAGAGAAATTAAAAACTTTACAACATGCAAAAGTTAAGAGAATTCAGCACCACCAAACCAGCTTTACAACAAATGCTAAAGGAACTTCTCTAGGTAGAAAACACAAGAGAAAGAAAAGACTTACAATAACAAACCCAAAACAATTAAGAAAATGGTAATAGGAACATACATATCGATAATTACCTTAAATGTAAATACACCAATGAAGAGACACAGACTGGCTGAATGGATACAAAACAAGACCCATATATATGCTGTCTACAAGAGACCACTTCAGACCTAGGGACACATACAACCTGAAAGTGAGGAGATGGAAAAAGATATTCCATGCAAATGGAAACAAAAAGAAAGCTGGAGTAGCAATTCTCATATCAGACAAAAAGACTTTAAAATAAAGACTATTACAAGAGACAAAGAAGGATACTACATAATGATCAAGGGATCAATCTAAGAAGAAGATATAACAATTGTAAATATTTATGCACCCAATATAGGAGCACCTCAATATATAAGGCAAATGCTAACAGCCATAAAAGGGGAAATTGGCAGTAACACAATCATAGTAGGGGACTTTAACACCCCACCTTCATCAATGGACAGATCATCCAAAATGAAAATAAATAAGGAAACACAAGCTTTAAATGACACATTAGAACAGATAGACTTAATTGATATTTGTAGGACATTCCATTGAAAAACAACAGAATACACTTTCTTCTCAAATGCGCATGGAACATTCTCCAGGATAGATCATATCTTGGGTCACAAATCAAGCCTCAGTAAATTTAAGAAAAATTGAAGTCATATCAAGTATCTTCTCTGACCACAATGCTATGAGACTAGATATCAATTACAGGAGAAAGAAAACATTAAAAAAAATTAAAAACTGTTGAAAAAAACCCCTGTAAAAACTGTGAAAAAATGTAAAACATACAAATACTTGGAAGCTAAATAATACACTACTAAATAACCAAGAGATCACTGAAGAAATCAAAGAGGAAATAAAAAAATACCTAGAAACAAATGACAATGAAAACACGACGGTCCAAAACCTATGGGATACAGCAAAAGCAGTTCTAAGAAGGAAGTTTTTAGCAATACAATCCTACCTCAAGAAACAAGAAAAATCTCAAATAAACAACCTAAACATACACCTAAAGGATTAGAGAAAGAAGAACAAACAAATAGAAAAAAACAAAGTTAGCAGAAGGAAAGAAATCTTAAGGTCAGATCAGAAATAAATGAAAAAGAAATGAAGGAAACAATAGCAATGATCAATAAAACTAAAAGCTGGTTCTTTGAGAACATATACAAAATTGAAAAACCATTAGCCAGACTCATCAAGAAAAAAAGGGAGAGAACTCAAATCCATAGAATTAGAAGTGAAAAAGGAGAAGCAATAACTGACACTGCAGAAATACAAAGGATCATGAGAGATTACTACAAGCAACTATATACCAATAAAAAGGACCACCTGGAAGAAATGGACAAATTCTTACAAAAGCACAACCTTCCGAGGCTGAACCAGGAAGAAATAGAAAATATAAACAGACCAATCACAAGCACTGAAATTGAAACTGTGATTAAAAATCTTCCAACAAACGAAAGCTCAGGACCAGATGGTTTCACAGGCGAATTCTATCAAACATTTAGAGAAGAGCTAACACCTATCCTTCTCAAACTCTTCCAAAGTATAGCAGAGGGAGGAACACTCACAAACTCATTCTATGAGGCCACCATCACCCTGATACCAAAACCAGACACAGATGTCACAAAGAAAGAAAAGTTCAGGCCAATATCACTGATGAACATAGATGCAAAAATCCTCAACAAAATACTAGCAAACAGAATCCAACAGCACAATAAAAGGATCATACACCATGATCAAGTGGTGTTTATCCAGGAATGCAAGGATTTTCAATATACACAAATCAATCAATGTGATACACCATATTAACAAAATGAAGGATAAAAGCCATATGATAATCTCAATAGATGCAGTAAAATGCTTTCAATAAAATTCAACACTGATACATGATAAAAACTGTCCAGAAAGTAGTCATAGAGGGAACCTACCTCAACATAATAAAGGCCATATATGATAAGTGCACAGCCAACATCATCCTCAATGGTGAAAAACTGAAAGCATTTCCTCTAAGATCAGGAACAAGACAAGGATGCCACTCTCACCACTATTAGTCAACATAGTTTTGGAAGTTTTAGCCATGGCAATCAGAGAAGAAAAAAATATAAAAGGAATCCAAGTGGGAAAAGAAGAAGTAAAACTGTCACTGTTTGCAGATGACATGATACTATGCATAGAGAATCCTAAAGATGCTACCAGAAAACTACTAGAGCTAATCAATGAATTTGGTAAAGTAGCAGAATACAAATTTAATGTGCAGAAATCTCTTGCGTTCCTATACACTAACGATGAAAAATCTGAAAGAGAAATTAAGGAAACACTCCCATTTACCATTGCAACAAAAAGAATAAAATACTTAGGAATAAACTTACCTAAGGAGATAAAAGCCCTGTATGCAGAAAACTGTAAGACACTGATGAAAGAAATTAAAGACGATACAAACAGATGGAGAGATACACCATGTTCT
The DNA here is from genome assembly GCF_039906515.1 of Pseudorca crassidens. NCBI lineage: Eukaryota > Metazoa > Chordata > Mammalia > Artiodactyla > Delphinidae > Pseudorca > Pseudorca crassidens. The sequence continues at coordinate 104,500,415 of NC_090297.1, read as the reverse complement.
TGGATTGGAAGAATCAACATTGTCATAATGACTATACTACCCAAAGCAATCTACCTATTCAATGAAATCCCTATTAAACTACCACTGGCATTTTTCACAGAACTAGAACAAAAAATTCCACAATTTGTATGGAAACACAAAAGACCCCAAAGAGCCAAAGCAATCTTGAGAAAGAAAAACGGAGCTGGAGGAATTGGGCTCCCTGACTTCAGACTATACTACAAAGCTACAGTAATCAAGACAGTATGGTACTGGCACAAAAACTGAAATATAGATCAATGCAACAGGATAGAAAGCCCAGAGATAAACTCACACCCACATGGTCACCTTATCTTTGATAAAGGAGGCAAGAATATACAATGAAGAAAAGGCAGCCTCTTCAACAAGTGGTGCTGGGTAAACTGGACAACTACTTGTAAAAGAGTGAAATTAGAACACTCCCTAACACCATACACAAAAATAAACTCAAAATGGATTAAAGACCTAAATGTAAGGCCAGACACTCTAAAACTCTTAGAGGAAAACCTAGGCAGAACACTCTATGACACAAGATCCTTTTTGACCTACCTCCTAGAGAAATAGAACTAAAAACAAAAATAAACAAATGGGGTCTAATGAAACTTCAAAACTTTTGCACAGCAAAGAAAACCATGAACAAGACAAAAAAAATTCCTCAGGATGGGAGAAAATATTTGCAAATGAAGCAACTGACAAAGGATTAATCTCCAAAATGTACAAGCAAGTCATGCAGCTCAATATCAAAAAAACAAACAACCCGGGCTTCCCTGGTGGTGCAGTGGTTGAGAGTCCACCTGCCAATGCAGGGGACATCGGTTTGTGCCCCAGTCCAGGAAGATCCCACATGCCATGGAACAGCTGGGCCTGTGAGCCATGGCCTGTGAGCCTGCACATTCAGAGCCTGTGCTCCACAACGGGAGAGGCCACAACAGTGAGAGGCCTGCGTACCGCAAAAAAATAAAATAAAAAACAAACAATCCAATCCAAAAATGGGCAGAAGACCTAAATAGAGATTTCTCCAAAGAAGATATACAGATTGCCAACAAACACATGCAAGGATGATCAACATCACTAATTATTAGAGAAATGCAAATCAAAACTACAATGAGGTATCACCTCACACCTGTCAGAATGGCCATCATCAAAAAATCTACAAACAAGTGCTGGAGAGGGTGTGGAGAAAACGGAACCCTCTTGCACTGTTGGTCCGAATATAAATTGATACAGCCACTATGGAGAACAGTATGGATGTTCCTTAAAAACTAAAAATAGAACTACTATATGACCCAGCAATCCCACTACTGGATATATACCCTGAGAAAACCTTAATTCAAAAAGAGACATGTACCACAGTGTTCATTGCAGCACTATTTACAATAGCTGGGACATGGAAGCAACCTAAGTGTTCATTGACAGATGAATGGATAAAGAAGATGTGGCACATACATACAATGGAATATTACTCAGCAATAAAAAGAAACAAAATTGAGTTATTTGTAATGAGGTGCATAGACCTAGATTCTGTCATACAGAGTGAAGTAAGTCAGAAAGAGACAAACAAATACCGTATGCTAACACATATATATGGAATGTTAAAAAAAATGGTTCTGAAGAACGTAGGGGCAGGACAGGAATAAAGACACAGATGTAGAGAATGGACTAGAGAATACAGAGAGGGGGAAGGATAAGCTGGGAAGAAGTGAGAGAGTAGCATTAACATATATACACTAACAAATGTAAAATAGATAGCTAGTGGGAAGAAGCTGCATACCACAGGGAGTTCAGCTCAGTGCTTTGTGACCACGTAGAGAGGTGGGTTAGGGAGGGTGGGAGGGAGGCACAAAAGGGAAGGGATACGGGGATATATGTATACATATAGCTGATTTAGTTTGTTATACAGCAGAAACTAACACAATATTGTAAAGCAATTATACTCCAATAAAGATGTTAAAAAAAAAGACCACATATTTTATGATTACATTTCCAGGGAATGGAAGTCTATAGAGAAAATAGATTTGTGGTTGCTTAGGGCTGAGTGATGGGTAGTTGGGGGAGGATAAGGAGATGATAGCTAAGGGTATAGAAGGTTTTTTTTTGAGGTGATGAAAAATTTTTTTTTAATTGACTGGATGGCTATATAGATCTGTGAATACACTAAAAACCATTGAATTGTATACTTTAATTGGGTAGATTGTATGGTATGTGAATTACATCTCAATAAGACTAATTTTTAAAAGTCTATTAAAAAATACACTTTCATTAAAAAATCCCGCAACACACACATATGCACACTGAAGAAATATAAACACTTTTCATTGTACAGTTTGAACTAGAATTGACCCTCATTTTCGTAAAAAGTGTTGAGCCCCTAGATCAAAATATTATCCAAACAGAATATTAAACAAATTCAAATTTCATTTATTTACATTCATTTAAATACAGCTACACGATATTTTATGTGAAAGGTATGTTCAGTGAAAGGTGAATACATCTAGTTTTTGTGAATCAAACATGTTTTTAACAGTAGCAAAGGATGGGCTAAATAAAATAATCCCATTCTGAATAGTTTTATAGAGAAAGATTCCATTTGTGTCAGGGATAATTGGATACTGGTTTATCTTTTAAATCAATTTAGATTTGCATTTCTTGGCTTTTCTAAAAGTAGCCCCCATCATATACATGTAGATACATTTCAACACCCTGGATCAGGTTGAGTCTGGGTTTCCACTGCTCCTTGCAGCCTCCCTTGTCCCTGAACTCCAGCTTGACGTACTTTACTAAGCCGGGTCCAAAGAGATTCCCCTGCTATGGCCTCCTGTCCAGATTTCTGGTCAAGGCGTTGGGGACTACACAGCTAACTGCGTCTTGGGAAATGATGTCATTGTTTCCAAGATGTGAACCAAAGAATGCCTAATCACCATAGTGGTTGTATTGCCTCCAGCCCTGATCCAGAGGGAGCTGCTGCAACTCAGGATTTTATGAAGGAGTTAGGTAATAGTGGCATTCAGACTCATGCCAGGATACCCTTGAGAGTGCATGTAGCACCACAACATACACAAAGTTGACTTGTGGCCTCAGGTCAGCCTTCAGTGATTCATAAACAAGTAAGTAGATGAACTGATTTCCCCACTGTGAAATGTCTGGTTTGTTTGTTTGTTTGAATTTATTTTATTGAAGTATAGTTGATTTACAGTGTGTTACTTTCTACTGTACAGTAAAGTGATTCAGTTATACATATATACACATTCTTTTCCATTCTCGTTTACCACAGGATATTGAATATAGCTCCCTGTGCTCTACAATAGGACCTTGTTATTTATCCATCCTATGTATAACAGTTTGCATCTGCTAATCCCAAACTCCCAATCCATTCCTCCCAAACCCCCCTCACCCTTGGCAACTACAAGTCTGTTCTCTATGTATGTGAGTCTGTTTCTGTTTCGTAGATAAGTTCATTTGTGTCTTACTTTAGATTCCATATATAAGTGATATCTTATGGTATTTGTCTTTCTGACTTACTTCATTTAGTATGATAATCTCTAGGTCCATCCATATTGCTGCAAATGGCATAATTTCATTCTTCTTTATGACTGAGTAATATTCCATTGTATATATGTACCACATCTTTTTATCCATTCATCTGTTGATGGACATTTAGGTGGCTTCCATGTCTTGGCTATTGTAAATAGCGCTGTCATGAACATTGGGGTGCATGTATCTTTTCGAATTATAGTTTTCTCTGAAAAATGCCCAGGAGTGGGTTTGCAGGATCGTATGGCAACTCTATTTTTAGATTTTTTGAGGAGCCTCCATACTGTCTTCCATAGTGGCTGTGAAATGTCTGTTCATATATCCCTGGCCTGATGAAACTGTGAAATGTAAACCGTTAACTCATCATATTGCTCTGTCACTGAAAGTCACCAACCTGATTCCTTTCTTTTGTAGGACATCCTCACAAACTCTACAATCATTTTCTAAACTTCATGAGTTATTGTTATATAAGCCTGGATATCTGTCAATTGTGATTTTATGAAGGTTAATATATTTCACTCAGCACTATCTTGATACTTTTTCTACCTTAAGTAATTTTCAAACTGAATTTTGTTTTCAATTTGTTTTGTGATCATTACTCTTTAATTTTAATTTTTTACAGTTTCCATTGGAGTGTATTCCCCCTAGTTCATCTGTAAAAATTCACTCTAGGGATTCCACTGAAACTACCTGTTTGTTGTATCCCACTGTCCAAAGTCACAATTTTCAATAAAATTTTCCTAGGAATTTTATCTGGGTCTATACTAGAGAATCACAGTAAATCAGTTATCTATCATTTTCAACTTTCAGAGAATCTTAAAGTTCAATGCTTATTTCTCCTACTCTGAAACTATAGCTTCTGGAATTTTCTCTCTATAGATTTTCTTAAAAATTAAAAATAACTATACATTTAAAACATGAAAAATTCTTGCTGTAAAAATTCATGCTATATCTCTAGTAGAGAGTTATTATTTTCTTTCTTTCTTCAATTCCTTCTCAAGAAAGATCCTTGGAGTCTAATGGCCCTTGTGCCCAAACAGTTAAGTTTGTTGGAGTTTGTTATGTGAGTATTTCTAATACAAGAACTGTTCACTTGTTCTGACACTGTTATTCACTGTTTCACTACAATAATTATGGCTCTTTTAACTGAAGTAAATTCTCATCAGTAATACCTCCATCTTCTACTATTTAATGAGTCCTATCTTATGATTGACCCTGTTTTCTTTAGATCTATATTTTTAACTGTTTTATTTGCATTATCCCTGTTTGAAAGATGAAGGATATGAGACTCAGAGAGGTTAAGTAACTTGCCCAAGGTCATATAGGCAGTAAAAGGCAGAACTGGCATTGCAGCTTACTCTGTTTGACTCCTAAAATCCATGTGTGTATCAGTGGTATGATGAAGCCGGCTCATGCCAGTTTACGACTGTGGATTCTGCCCACCTCTTTCCAACTCTGCCTTCAGTGACACCACATTGGTAGTTTGAAATCCTATATTTACACCGTGGTTATCTGCAAATTCTACAAACTAATGCTTTTGTCCCTTTCAGGGAGACCTTATTTTACCACACTGTGTGTTGTACATTGCCAGACTACTCCTCTGAAGAGGAAGACCATAGAATTAAGCCATGGGAGTGGTGAAGGGAAATAGTTTCCAGAAACCTTAGCCAGAAACCCCAATATGTCATACTAGTTTTTGTGACTGAATGAGCTATAAAACATTCCACAGCTAGAGAGCTCCCATTGATAAGTACTCAGTATCCATCCTGGGTTCCCCACAAAGCACATTTTATGGAAGTTGTGTCAATGTTTGCACACTCTTAACAAGGCAGTAGCTCAACGCCTGGTACTTTACCATCTCCTCTGAATTTCTCACATGCTCTTGGGTGGAAAGGGGATTCTGAAAATCTAGTTAAGTCAAATCTTCAGGGACTGATTATACAGGTCGTGGATAATTCAGGCTCTCTTTCCTCCTCCTCCCCTCACTTTCTGGCCTTTTCACTGCTCATTAGCACCTCCGCCAGAGACCAGGGCCTGGGAAGGAAGGAGTGGGTGTGGAACTCTCATCAGTCCATCTGGCTTCTTGCCAGCAACTCTTATGTAGATTTTGTTGGGAGGAGTAACTTAGAGACAAAGTAATGGATCCCTAGCAGATGTGAATTTTATTCAGCTGAACTACCCACTTCAGCCTCACCCACTCCTAACACCAATCATTAAATATTGGCTGCATTAACTTGTCCGGCTCCATGGCTGTTTTATTCACTTCAGTACATTTCACTGGTGGCCAATTTAGTTAACTCCATTTGTGGATCTGGCAAAGCATTGTGCAAGGTCAGAGTACAGAGAAGAGTCAAATTAAATAATGTTCACAGCTTTGACCTGTGGATGAGTAAAAGGCAACTATGGCAAGATTTCAGGGACATCTCATTAGCTGCTTCCCCTTAATGCTTCTTGAAATTGTGCTATGAGGATATATAGTAAACCCTCCACATACATTACATTATTAAAAAATAAAGGGAATTCCCTGATGGTCCAGTGGTTAAGACTCGGCGCTTTTCACGGCTGTGGGCCTGGGTTTGATCCCTGGTCGGGAACTAAGATCCCACAAGCTGTGTGGTGTGGCCAATAAATAAATAAAAATAAAAACATTACTCAGGTCTTTGGACATGGCTGTTTACTTGGCTATGAATTTACTTCTTTCATTAAGGGATTTATTTATCAAATATATATGAGCATCTAAGTCAAATCAAATACAGTGCTGGGATGTATGCTGAGTGAAACAGACGTGGTCCCTGCTCCCACGCTGCTTGCTGTCTTTTGGGGAAGATAATCAAGCAAATAAGCTAAATAAATGTAATTATAAGTTACAGTAGGCAGTACAAGGCTAATACTTAGAGTGCAGCTACGTACAATAATGGAGGGTCACATTTTGGATATAGTAAGTATGGTCAGAGAAGACTTCTCTGTGAAGAGACGTTTAAACGGAGACCCAGTAAATGAGGGGGGACCAGCCATGTGAAAAGCTGGGGGAGAGCATCTGATTGAGGGACCAGCAAGCCCAGAAACTCTGGGGTGAGCTTTACAGGCTGAGGAGCTGAAAGAAGGCCAGTGTGTATGATGAAGGGTGAGTGGCAGGAGACTGTTGGAGAAGTACTTGGGGATGAGGTTGGGATGGGGGCAGGTTATGCAGAGCCTCATAGATCATGGCAAGGAATTTAGACTTAGTGTTCTAAGTGCAACGGGAAAGGATTGAAGAGTTTTAAGCGGGGGAGTGACATGAAATGTACATTTTAAAGCCCACTCTGGCTGCTGCATGGAGAATTGCCCTTTAGGGATCAGGAGTGGAAATAAGGAGGCCAGTTAGGGGGCTGTCGTGAGCTTCTAGATGAGAGAGGATGGTGAGAAGCACCATGATGGTAGCAGTGATGATAAAGACAGGTGGATAGATTCAAGGTACTTTTTAGAGGTAGGATATATGGGACTTATTTGATGAATTGCATGCATGTCTGTGTGGGGATGAGAGATCAAGATGATTGCCAGGTTTCTTCATAGATGGTGGTTATCGTCTCTGAGATGGGGCAGACTGGAGTGGAATTAGGTTAGATGGTAAAGGGGGGGATTAAGAGCTCTGTTCTGAATATGTTCAACTCTAGACACTTCATACCTGAGCTCCAACTCATCATGCCCATAAAGACATTAGGAAAGGCTTACTGAAATACAAATAAAAGAACAGCTGTTAATGACAACTGAAATGTTGAAGTCTATGCATGATGTATTGTGAATGAACCTACACTGGCTTCTAGTGATATGTTTTTTTTCCTGAGTACTCATAATCTAATGAACGTATCAGCTCTAGAATTTTAGAAATCATTTGAGTTTCTGGAAAGCATTGTTTTGCTCTTTTTGAAGATTAGTTGTTATAGTTATCTTTAGTTTCTGCCACTTTTCTTCTACTGTGAATGCATAGAGACTCCCTGATGCTGATTCTGAGCTCTCACCTGCCAGCTCTTTCAGCATTAATAAGAACTATGCCCAAGTATTGGGGACTTACTATGTGGCATGAGCTTTTCTAAGCTCATGCATTTACTTATTTACTTATTTAAACATGACAACAACTCTGGGAAGTTATTAATGTTACCTCCAGTTTTAGATGGGGAAATTGAGGAACAGAAGAATCTATTTACTTTTCTAAGTTCGTGTAGCCAACAAGTTCAGAGTCAGGATTACATCTTAGACTGTTAGGATCTGTTATATCTTAAGAGAACCCAGGCTCATAACCATCAAGTTCCATTGCCTCTTGATGATACACTTAGCGAATAATCCATGTGAATTTGCCAACTTAAGCCATTTTAAACCATTAAAAACTATTTTCATTGTCTAAGTCAATGTTCCAGCACTAACCGCTTATCAGAATCACCTAGAGAGCTTATTAAAATAAGACTCCCTTTTCCATCCAGACCTAAAGCAGTGTCTGTTAGAATTGGGGACTGAAATCTGTGTCACAAGTTTTCAAGTGATTTTGATGTAGCCAATCCATGGAGCAATATTTGTGAATGAGAGACATGAGTTCTCTTTCATCACCTTGTCTCCTTCTGAGAATAAATTTCATTCTTAATGGCACGTGCTCTGTTCTTCCTAGTTTTCAAACCATTCTCTTTGATTATAAGATAGAAGCTCAATAAGAACTGGTAACTTTGATTTCTGTATTTATTTCAGATTATTCTTTGTCTTTCCATGTATTCAAATTCAATGTATAGTCGAGGAATTGTGTTTTTACTTGCTGCTACTCATGAAACAGAAATTCAGGCTATCCCAAAGACATTTTCAATAGCCTCAGTATTTCACCACAAGGGCTAGTTGTTTTCCATTGACAACAACTAAAGTGAAGAATGAGGCCTTCATTTTATATTATCTTGTCAGGAGCATCCTAAAACATTCCTTTCCAGAGTAAAGGAAAGGTTTTGAATATTGTTCCCGTTTTGTAATTTGTATACCTTCTAGTCCCAAACGAAAAATGGACTAAAGCTTTTCTTCAGTTAGGACCTGAGCCCCTAAAAAATGGTGATGGAGCAAAGTCAGCTTAGTATGTTGTTTCATTTACCATTTCCATACCACTCCCCCGTCCTGGTGCACCTGCTCAGTGGTGGGTCAGGACTGGATTTGGTGTGCTGTGATAGGATGGCCAGCTCTGGCTTATTTGGGACAGAGGGCTTTCCTCAAATGTGGGATTTTCCATGCTAAAACTGGGGCAGTCCCAGGGCTGGGACAGTTAGTCACCCTACCTGTATAGTAGCGAGAGGGCCATCAGAAGGAAGGATTACTATTCTCTTCTGTGTTCCTGAGATGCTATCAGCAGGTATCCCAGAGTAAGAGTAGGTTGACATTCTAAATCTGAAAAACACCAGTTGTTAAAACTATACTTAGACAAACCACACTGTTGGTGGACCTGCTTGGGTAAAGGAAAGTTGAAAACTGAATAAATTATCCTGAGGGGACCCTCTTTTCTCTATTCTACCAAGGAAAAAAATAGTTTCTTGGTGTGTATCTATATGAAAAGTGTGGTCCAACCTTTTCTGTTTTAACTTCAGGGCATTCCCACAGTCCTTTGTGTATTTTGACTGCTGATTCTTTCACAGCAGATGGGTAAACGTTTCTCACTAGGCCTGAGCTCGACTACTTAATCCTGGTATTCTGAGCCTAGATTTCTATTCTTTGCTGCCAGTAGTTACAAGAAATTTATGGGTAATAACTCAGTCCCCTCATGAAGAATCACAAGCAGATTTTATACCCTTCTTAATGTCAAAAGAACTGACAGGATGTCATACATAAGCCCTAAACAAATTTATCTTTTGCTAATGGGTCAGACATGGACTCTTTCATAAGCAGGCTTCTTCCTGGAATGAAAGACATGGGGCATCTTGGGAGAGTTCTTGGGAAAGTTCATCTCCTTGGGTGCTTTGGGGGGAAATGTTTTGACCCATAAATAAATTTCACCATAGGGACTTAAAGAGTGAACGCTTAGTGCATGAACATCTATGCTTTAAAACTTGGTTTCAGGATTTACATCAATAGTTTTCTAAAATATTCTTCTGTATATTCCATATAATCTTCTATATATGCTTTCAAGAGGTGATACATGTGAAGGTGGTGTTTAAATGGTAAGGGGATGAAAACAAATTGAAAGATGGTGTTGGGAAATTGGTTGTGAAGCTAAATGTGGCATTTGGGGTAAATTTAGAGCTCTCCCATGAAGAGGGCTGGAAACCCTTACCAGCCTTTCTTACGTCATCCATCAGTCACCCTCTCTCACTGCACTGCGATCTGTTTCTGTAGAGTGTGTATCATGAATTGTAAGTGTATGTTTATTTGTGTATTTATCTGTTTAATGTTCAGTCCTCATTTAGCCCCTGATCCTGTCCCGTGTGCTTTACAATGTTGTCTATACTTCTCCAGTCTACTAGTTACTTAGTTTCTTCCTGTTTGTGGGACCATGTAATAAGCCCTTCAGAAATGGGAGTTCGTTGTGTGAGTGTGTTGGGGGCTGGTGGGTTGGGCAAGGGGTTAACTCCTTTTATGCAAGAGTTAGATATAAAATAAATTAAGGCACTTCTGGAGCTGGTGGAAGTTCTAGATGTCATCTTCTTTAACCACACTTCCCCTATTACTTGATAGATATATAACCTCGTTGTCATTTAGCTTTTCTTATCTTTGCCTTAACTTTTCCCCAAGTGCCCCTCCTCTGTCCCTACCAAGTGGGGTGGGTGAGGAGGAATGCACCTAGCAGTAGAAAAGAGGCTGGGCCCCATTACACTGAGTATCAATCTCACTTCAATCTTTCCCCTCCACCAGGGCCTATATCCCCTTCCATGGCCTTGTCTCTAACTAATTTCTACTGCCCAGATTCCACCCCTTCTTCACTGTGCATCTCAAATGCTATCTGTTCCTTGAAGTCTTCAAATTAGAAGCCGCGGCACCCTCTCCTTTTATTTTCCATAACATTTCATTGCTGCTGATCAGATTCTAACTTGCCCTGTCACCATCTGTGGGCATATCTCACTTCTCCTGTTTTGTAATATCCTTCAGGCCTGGGACCTTGTCTTTACGTCTTTGCTTCTCCATCTGCACTTAGCACAAGTCCTGGTTTTAGTAAAGCCTTGTTGATTGTTGCCCCTACACCTTAAATGTTCCCACTTCCTTAAATATACTCCAAGATAGGTGGGTCTTCCACGGGTTTTTCTCACTCATTTTTGCAGCCACTTATAGTTTCAGCTTGCATCCCTTCTTGGGAGTAATAAGTTCCATAATCATAGAATCTATCATGGAAAATGACATATTTATTTATTCCCTCTAGGTTTGCCTCTTTCCAGCTTGAGGCAGTTGTCTTCTAAGAAAGAGTGTGTTCACCAGGACAGACATGATTCAGTAGACCCCACCTTGTTCCCTTTCAGCCTCGCTCAAAGTCTTAACAACTCATCCAGTCACCTGCCCCACAGTTCCTTCATCATGTCAATTACTCTTCTCCCATTCTTCAGCTCCAAATTGTGTTTCGTCTTGCAGGTGGAACCTTATACCAGGAATAACATAGAAATGAGATGGGAAGAAGTAAAGATATAGAAGAGAGGCAAGTTGAGTTGCATGTTCTCATAGAGCTTACAGTATTGGGGGATGCTGTATTTTTGAGGTATAGGTACCTCTTCTCTTTTCTGAATGTGGGGTGGTGGAAGAAAAGTAAAAGTGGAACGCTGAGCATTTTGGAGAACAAGCCATACACAGGTATCCACTGACATGTGAAGGTGAATCTATATGTATAATTTACTATCTGACCACATGTGTGATTGTACCATTTTATATAGCAATAGATAATGACAATAGCTATTATTCACAAAGCACCAATTTTGTATCAGATTGGTACTATGCACTTTTATCACTTCATTTCATTTAGTTTTCCACAACACTACAAGGTTGGTGTTATGCTTTCCATTTTACAACTAAGGTTACCAAGCCTCAGAAAAAGTAATTAACCAGGCTGAGTATCTGTGACAAACATCAGGTGAAGCCAGGACGTGAACCCAGATCTGTTTAAATCCAAGGTCCATGATCTTTCTAATATACAATAAACGCTTTTCCCTCAGGAGCTCAGATGGTAGAGCTGCAATTTTAGGACTTTTCCAGATATAAGACTTTGGAAGACTTATTTTTTCCTGAAAAATCTTTCCTAAGTGAGCAGCAGATCTGATGAGTTGTCAAGATTGACAAGGAAATTCACCCAGCCTTCTTAACGGTAACTGCCTGGCCCTGCTTGAGGAATGCCTAACCTTCATATTCTTTAAAAATAAGTTAGACTCTTTGACTGAAATGCATTTACTCTTTCAGGCCACTGGAGTACCATTTAGATAATATGAGAAACCAAATATTATTATGAAATCAATATGTGGATCAAAATATATTGAGCAATAATGTAACCTGGAGAATACATGAAGTTTAGCAGGGCTGCTGTCCAGCAGCGCCACACTAGGATGGCTGAGGTCCGCTCTCACTGATGAGTGTCTCTGCTGTACTAGCTGGTAAATATTTTGAATATTACGCCTAAGTATTAAACATAATTCCCATCCTCAAGGAAATTCCAACCCAATTGGAGAAATGGGATACAAACATATAAAACTTGAAATAATGACAACAGAGTTAGAAAAAAACACCAAAAACACTGTCTACTTTAATATGCTTCGTATCTCTTCCTAGCATGTATCCACCACTGAACAAATTTTATATTTGTTTATTTTCTTATTGTTCACTGCTGTACCTTCAGTACCTACAACATTGCTTGGTCCTGTTGAGTAAATGAATGAATATGATAGGTATTTAAAGCAGAAAGCATGGCTAGAGTGGTCAAGAAGAGTGTCACGGGGAAGTGGAGATAGGAGCGGAATCTGGAAGGAAGAGGTGGCTTTGGAGAGAAGTGGTCCAGGCAGGGAGAATGACATGGGCAACAGCATTCACGTATAGGTTAATGAGCAAACTACTTTGGCTGGAACAAAGGGGACCCTTGAAGTGGCCAATTGACATCCAAAGGTATGGTGAACAATCCATAAGAACTCCATAGAGCCTTAATTTGAGGACTGACTATAAAGCACCGTGGAGACGAAACTTGTCATGGCTGATACCTGTCATGTTAGGGCTGAAACTCCCTCCCTTCTGAAACTCCCTCCCTTCTTATCCCCTTGCATAGAGTAGTGTGGATTAAAGCATCGTTATAGAAAACAACAAATGAAGGCTATAGATCTTTCTAAGCTGATGCTTAGAAAAGAATGTCATCCATGAGAAGTGTGCAAATGGGTAGTGCTGACTGAGATTTTCAGGATGTTGCATGAGATTCCAGTTTTTCGATTGAGGTTCTGCTTTCTTTTGGTGTCCCCTTGTTGTATCACGACTTTTCCATTTAAAATTGAACAATTTAATAACAATTTAAAGACAGACACATGCGCACATAATTGTGCACTTGCACACAAGCACACACACACACAAACACACACTCTCACGCACATGCTCATGCTCTGAGGCACACAGCTTCCTTCAGCATAGCTTCTATTTCCTCTCATCTGGCAGCTTTCAGAATAATCTCATCCACCTGTTAAATCAGAGCATGTCAAGTTTAATTTACAACAGTGAGTAGAAACAGGATGCTACAGAAAGCATTTTAATTAAAATCCTTTAATTGGATACATGCTTCTTGTGAAAAGGGAGCTGTGGAGAGGGCCTCTTTGTCGGCACCTTTCACTCCAGTTGCCAGAGATTGTTGCAGGAATGGCCTTGCAATTGGAACCAGCCCTCTGGGATGAGGGAGGGGGCGGGGTGGAGGCCGAGAGAAGGAAATTGGGAGCAATAGAGGAAGGACAGTGGGGGCGAATGGCCATGGATTTGGGGCAGAAACATAGCCTTGGTATTTTCCGGAGGCAGTTCTGCCAAAACCTATTGGTATCCTTTCAAGTTGGTTTCTCCTTAATCCTTTCATCATCCTTAGGATGGGACAGTCTCCAGGAGGAATCCACAAATACCCTGACTTCACACACTGGCTTAGGAAATCTTGACAGTATAGGTCAACTGGTGAGTGTGGGAGGTGGACAGATGACAGGGTGGGGAGGGGGAGGCCCAGCTTTTGCTCCTGGGGTTCCTTAAGTGACAGCACTTAGCACTGTCCAGCCCACACTGCAGGAAAGAAAATGTTGGACTCAATTAGAGCCCAGTTTAAGGAAGGGACTATGTGCTAAAGTGGGGGGCCCAGCATGGAAACCATCCCAAGAGTTCACGTGGGGTGACAAAAATAGAGCGTGCCAAAAGAGCGGAATGGCATGGAAGTATTTTACTGGAAACACTCAAAGCAGCTGAGAGAAGTGGGAACTGGAAGTAGTTTTAGTGTCAGGTATGTTGCCAAGGAAACAGAAGACCCTAAACTGAGCTCATTAAAGACAGGGTCAGGTGTATGGATTTTTACCTTCTTGGTTTTGCTTCAGCTTGCTGTGCCAGAAGGTGATTCAAGAGGTTCTAAAGGTCACTGATTCTTTCCTGTGAGCTAAGAAAGCCAGTACTATGACCTCCTGGTACAGAGAAGAGACACACCTTGAAGGATTTTTAGATGTAATTCATCCATTGCTACGGTCTGGCTCCTAGAGGCCCTGGTTGCTAAGGAAACAATGATAGTTTTATTTGTTTACACCTCTTGGTTCCTTCTATTGGTGTGCTGGTAAGTGTTTAACAACTGGCTCTTAGGGCAGAGAGAAGTCTGATTTGTAGCATTTTCCAATTTCCATGGTGTAAATATTTCCATCATGGTCGATTTCAAAATACTGATGATTTAACAATCAGTTGGCCAAATTCCTGAAATTAAAATATTGTCTGTTGCAAGCTAGTATAAGGTGGCTCCAACACACCACTGGCTCTTTCCTGTCCTTGTTAAGATTTCTTGTAGGAGGTGTTTATTTCCCTCTCCCATATGGGTTTGGCCATATGACTTGCTTTGGCCAATGGAATATAAGCAGATGACACAAGACACATCCAAGCAAAGGTTTAAATGTACTTGTATGGTTTGGCTCTGCTCTTGCCACCCCTTTTGAGTTTCTGCCCTCCATTCTGAGAATAGCTCCAGTTAGTGGCTGATCCTTCAGCCTGGGTCTCAGAATGTGAAGACACATGGAGCTGCCTGAATTAAGCTGTTTTCAGCATAGTCTGGCCAGAACCACAGCCAAACTGCAACCCTTGTGTAATGTGAACAAAGAAAGAAATGTTTGTTGTTCTAAGGCACTGAGATTTGGGGATCTGAATAATACAGAAATCTTCACCTAATTAATAAATATTGAACCACTCTTGTTATATATGGAGCAAATGCTATGGAACTGTATCTAGTTCATGAAAAGGAATTAGAGGTTCTCAGTTCTGGAAGAAACCTAAAAGCCCAATCATTTCAACTATCATATGATACTTGAATCCCTTCTACAACATTCTTGCCAAATGTTTGTCTGCTTTCGTTGTCCTCTTTATACATGAAGGCCTCTCTAGTGATGGGGATCTTAGTATCTCTGGAGAGTGTCCACACCATCTTTGGCAGTCTGAATGTTGGAAGATTCTTCCCTATGTCAACCAGAAGTCTTTTCCTTTTAGCAGACATATCATAGCCCTAGTTCTATATCACAAGGTGACATGGAAAGTTTAATAATTCTTCCACAGGAGAAATCTTCAGATATTTAAAAGGAATCTATATTATCCACATTTAGTCTTTTCTCCGTGCCAAACTCCTCAAGCTTCTGAGGAGGAAAAATGTAAGCCTAGAATTTTTTAACTAGTAAAAGGGTTATTGGTTCAAGAGTGAGGATAAAATAAAGATATCTTCCAGACAAATAAACCCTCCACTGGACATGATTTTGAGGCTTGTCACCATCCAAGTATATCCGCCTTGTAGATATTGACATGAATGGCTTTACTGGAAGTACAGAGGGATATTGGACTCAGATATAGGCCCAAGAAACTAGAAGCTGAAGTTTTAATATGCTTAAGGCATTAGGAGACATAGCTGTAGACCCATGAAAGGGAATGGCTGAAATGCAAACCCCTGGAAGAGTAGAGATGAAGAGATTGCCCAGAATGTAGCATAGATATATAAAAGGATAGAAAATATGAATAAGAGAGTAAGAAATATGGAGGTTAGGATTAAAAGGATAATGTAATATCTAGTAGAAGTTCCAAAGAAGGAAAATGGAGAGACTAAAGGACAGTTAATATTAAAACGTAAATAATAGCTAATAATTTTTTAGAATAAAAATCCTGAACATCTGTTTAAAGATGTACTTGAGCAAAATTAAGAAAAATATATTCATACTTTGTATTGATAGTGAAACAAACTGTATTATGAAGAGTTAAAAAAAAAAAACAGTTAAATGTAACCACAGACCAAAGAAGCTGCCTAAAAGAAAAATTAGATAGGACTTCCCTGGTGGCACAGTGGTTAAGAATCCGCCTGCCAATGCAGGGGACACAGGTTCGAGCCCTGGTCCGGGAAGATCCCATGTGCCACGTAGCAACAAAGCCCGTGCACCACAACTACTGAGCCCACATGCCACAACTACTGAAGCCTGAGCTGCTAGAGCCCATGCTGTGCAACAAAGAGAAACCACCACAATGAGAAGCCCATGCACCGCAATGAAGAGTAGCCCCATCTCGCCACAACTAGAGAAAGCCCACATGCAGCAGCAAAGACCCAAAGCAGCCACAGATAAATAAATAAATAGATAGATAGATAGATAGATAGATAGATAGATAGATAAATGAAAATTTAGTTAAAGAAGTCAATAGACTAAAACCCTTAAAGAGCTAAGGAAAAAAAATCAGAAATCCCATCGGCCTAGAATTCTAAATTCTTATTCAAGAGTGAGTATTGAGGGCTTCCCTGGTGGCACAGTGGTTGAGAGTCCGCCTGCCAATGCAGGGGACACAGGTTCATGCCCCGGTCCGGGAAGATCCCACATGCCATGGAGCGGCTAGGCCCGTGAGCCGTGGCCGCTGAGCCTGTACGTCTGGAGCCTGTGCTCAGCAACGGGAGAGGCCACAACAGTGAGAGGCCCACTTACCGCAAAAAAAAAAACAAAAAAGAGTATTGACCATTCACATATTTCACTGAAAGACTTTTGCAGGAAGAAGGGACTCAGAAGGAGGGAAAAGTGTAAGAAGGAACAGAATGCCAAGGAATTAGTAAACATGTAGATTTTTAAAAATCACAGAATATGGGAGGTAGGTATCATGGTTAAGGAACTCAGCGTCCTGCATTTTTCTGGAGGACAGAGATATTGATTAGCTTTAGACTTTGTTTTGTCAAATATACATGTTAAAATTTGAAGGTACCTAATAAAAGAATAGTAATAGAAGGTCTAACATCCAGACCAGTGGAGCAATTAAAAATACAAATTCAAATCAATATAGGTAGCAGTATAAAATTACTGAGAAGAATGCATACCAGCTCTAGGTTATTGGTTACTTCCTAGAAGGAAGGGAAAGGAATGAGATGTAGTAGGGGGAGGAAATTCATCAACCATATTTGCAAATTTTATTCATTAAAAAAATCTGAAATCAGGCAAAATGTTAATGTATTAAATCTGGAGAGGGGGTACATTGATTACATTACTATGTAACAGTTTTCTTTTTTTTTACTTTTTGTATGCTTCCACTTTTCACAATTAAAATTCTAATAATTAAGAGTAAATCCAAATGGCAACAAGCTGATGAAATGATGCTAAAATTCACCAGTAGAGAAATACAAATTTAAATAATAATGAGATATTAAATTTAGACCATCAGATAGGCAAAACTTTAAAAGAGCTCTAGTAAGATTTGGTGAAAGAGATGCTTGAAAAATCATAGGTTTTTTTTTGGTTGGAAGCATTATAACTTTATTGGAAATTAAAATCAAGATACATAAACTCCTTTACCTAGCAATGCCAACTCTGGGAATCTATCTCATCAAAATAAAAGATATTTATTGCAGTAATATTAGTATGGTTGAAATATGTTTTGTTAATTCAAATGTTATTTTCTGTAGGAGTGGGAAGGTTGTATACATATCTGCCTGGCCAAGTGTTGTCTAGAATATTCTGTGTTAATAATTAGGAACTCTTTTCTTTTTGTATACTCCCTTCAGATGTCCCCCTGGCTGTGGCATCAGAAATAAAATGGTATCCAGTTAGTGTTTTGCTGGGAGCTTGCTGTTAATGATTTTCCACCTAAATGGGGTTTGCATCCATCTAGTGGAGTCGATGTGATTTGTGCAGGAAACTGAGCAAGGCTGATGGCCAACCTCTCAGTGTAGACCAGAAGTCCTCCTGAAATTGTAATTAATCCTAATTGCTCTTACTGCTGGCTTCTCTCTTTTTACCATGGAGACATGGCTTTTAAGTGAAAAAATATCTGGGATAAATTCTATGTATAAAATTCTAGAGCTCAGATAATATCTTCAGAAGTGGATGCCTCTGTAAATTTTAGTTTCCAGAGAGGTCTTCTTCTTTCCTCAGCTTCCTTATTGGGAAAGAGTAGTTATTTCTGTTGACACGCTTTATGATCTAATAAATATTTACTTAAAATTGGAACCATCAGGAAGAGATTTTTTAAAAGACAGAAACTGCGGGGTTTAATTTTGTGATAAATTTATTTTTAAATAAGAGGTCGATATTTATTCCCACCCTGAACAATCATAAAAGAGCTACTTTTATGCCCTGTCGGGGGTTGAATTTTGTTATTCCCTTCAAATGTGGCAATGGATGTCTACATAATCAAAATGTGTAACTTCAGGCCAAAGGGCCATTTATTTTTTCTGAATCACCCATTACAGGTAGAATACTCATGCTTAGTGTATAAATATATAGACCTTAGTGTTCATGTAGCAACAATCTGATTGAGGTGAGATGACTCGTGTGAGGTCACAAACGAGGTGAGGTCCTGCATAGATATCTTTTTCTAGGTTTTTCATTCTGTATGCCTTCCCTTAGATCCATGATTCTTGTAGTTTTGTTTGAAAGGCCTCCAGGTAGACTGAGGGTTGATCTTAGGTAACGTTTACATTTTTTATAATGTAATATTTGATGCTACTGTTATGAATTAGAGATTTACTTCTGATGTTTAATAAAACCTAAGCATTATTTTTCAGCTCCACAAAACACAGCACTATATATTTTTTGGGGATTTTCCTCACAATACAGGATAGCCATCAGGTCAACAATCCTATTATAGTCCACAGGCTAATGGTCAGAATTCTTGAGTCTGACCAAGATGCACCTATTAGGACATTTAAATTTAGAAGTTGGTTTTAGTTTCATAGGCTTATTGATTAATGTCCCATAGTAACTTCTAAGATCTGTTAGTGTTCTGAGGTATTTTAAAAATCATATTGGGTGTGTCAGTCAAAAGATGGAAGGCATTATGGAGAGGCTATCTCACCTAGTTTTATTCATTCCATGGTGCCCAACATGAATACAAACAAAGGGACGATAATTTTACTCCCAAGGGTTCTCTTAATAAATATTATTTACTGATTGGTCCCCTATTATTTACAGCTGTGGCCCCCACATCACCTCATCAAGTCCTAAGGGATCTTCAGTCAACCTCAGAAAAAGTTAATTTCCATTTTCTTCCAGAATAGATATGTCTAGTCACTATCAAAACAAGTTGATTAAAAAACAAAAACTTTAGTCAACCGAACAGGTCTTTTTGCAATCTAACGCTTTGCTGAATCTGTTTCTGTCACTTTCCTTCTCTCCACCTCATTTAGCTAGTAGCTATGGCCATTAAGAAGAATGTTCAAGCTTCAAATCCAACAAAGCCTATCTCTTTTAATTAGAGGCTATTAATAGCTGTGTATTTCCATCCTGGAAGATCTTAAAGCACTTTAAAATTCTCACCATGCTCAAGTATAAATTCTCATTGTTAGAATCATTTTACCTTCCACTACATGTGTCTACATTAGAGGTGGAATGTGGCAGCTGTTTAACCCTGCTTCCTAGCACTTGAAGACACGGAATGAAGAATTCTGTATCCTATTTCCTCTATGGTTTCAAGAGGCAGAGTTGAAATATGTTGTTGCCAGACTGGAATCTGCCGAGCCTTCTAAACTAGTATTACCTAATCAGTAGGAGTTGAATAAATACAAATGATCAAGATCTTGTATTCAGGGCCTTATTGCATACATTGGTAGAGGATGGAGAAGAGGGGATTTTAGCTACTTACATTTACTGTCATTGAGAAAGTATGTGGGTCCAGAAGCAATTCAGAGGTAGATTCCATGCAGTCAGTACTTAGAAGGGGCTGACTAATGAAAGGTGTGGGGGAAGAGTTCAGGGTTCTGAATATGAAGACTTGGGAATCCTTCATCATGTGTGAAGATGAAGCATTGTAGACAAACTCTAGGGAACTGAGTCTCATCTAGATAGAGAAAACCCAATTAAGTGGGAGCCCTGGGGCTTAGAAATTTCCTTTACATTTCATGCTCTTTTTGATCTATCTCCTTTTTGTATTTTTTCTACCTGCCCCCCTTATTTGAAACGTGATCCATTATTCTAGTCAAAAAACTTGAAAATATTAAAAACAAATAACTCTTTATGTCACTATCCCTAGTTAATTGTTATTAATATTTGGATGAATTTTCTTGTAGGGTTTTATACGCATATGAAGAAAAGAAGGAAGGAAGTCCTTAGCATTTGTGATCTGCCCAGGCACAAAGAGCAGAATGTGATTGGGGTTGTGTGGGTCACCATCGTCATCTAAATATAATATTATCTTTAGTAAAAGAGGAGTTTAGGAGATGGAACCTACTGTTGATGATAATATTCTACAATGAATTATCTGGAAAAATTTTTCTCAGTTCTTTAATCCCCTACAATAGGCATGCCTTATGATTTTGTAAGTATTTATATATCAGGGCTTGGTTGGGATAAAAACAAGACAAAAATATTTTGAAACTCTGAAATAATGGGGAACTTATGATTTTATTTAGTATAAATAGACATCTATAATGACACAATCTTCTGATACAACTTTAATTAATTAATTAATTTATATTTATTTATTTATGCTTTTGGAAGGGAGGCTGGTAGGGAATAGAAGATTTTGTGAAACAGTACCAATTTAGAGGGGCTCCAATTGAAAGGTAAACCATCTCTGGCTCTTACATTTAGTGTTCAGACTTTATGTGTCATTTTTGGTTTTGTTCATCTATTCAAAAGGAATACTTTCATTTTCACCATTTTACCCACAGTGGGTTTGGCTGTAAGAATCATAATTAATCAGGAGGATAACAAAGATAATGTACTGGTGACAGCTCAAGCTAATTATAAAACCTCAGAGATGCCCCTAAGGGTCCTGTTTTATCAGATGCTTATTATCCTAAACTGAATCAAGATGTTCACTCATCATTTCAGGTGCTGGTAAATGTGTTAAATAGTGTGGAATTTTATGACTATAAAAGGTCAAGTTTCAAGAGTTTTATTTTTAAAGGAAATTTCATGGAATCTAAAATGTGAAGTCCAGTCACACTGAATTCATTGACAACCAGACTTGCTTAAAGGTGAAACCTTATTTCCCCAGGGGTTTCAAGTCAGAGAGGAGAAAGTCCCCTAAGGTTGCTCCCCCTTCTGCCAGGTTTCAGTTATAACAGAGAATCTTTTCACAAAATGTAGTCAATTTATATTTCAGGAATTTAAAACATATTTCATTGGCTCATCTGGACACTGGAAAATCTTACATTCTTTCACCAAGTGATTTGGCACATTAGTTTGGCACACACTGAGAATTTACACACCTGGCAAACCACCTCGACTTTCCTGATGCTCAGAAGGAGGTCTTCAAACCTAGAAGCATTTTGGATGGTGAGCCCTGTTGAATGTTCCCAAACACAAGAGGCATGAAAACAACCATTCACATTCAGAGGTGGGGAGATGGGCCTGAGGATAAGGGAGAAGAGGAAGACAGAGGCTCTAGTGAGAAAAGAAAAAGAGATATGGATATAATTCTTTGGTCAAAGTTTACTAAAGTCAAAGACTTATCCCATAATGTTCATTCTCAGATACTCAAGTCATCCCCTGTGACTAACTTGAAGTCGGATTTCTTGTCAAGCCTAGGAGTAATGCAGGTCTAATCTCAAAACATAGAATAATATCCTAAACCAATGTTTACTCTGGTGGGATCAGAATTCTGAAAACACAAGCAAGTTCTGTGACTGTGTAGTTACAGTTGCTTCTATTAGCTGTGACTCATTTATTGGCTTCACAGCAGCCAGGGGACCCTGGAAGTGTGGGGAGCTGGAGGAATCTCTTGGACACACAGACCCAATGTAATAAAACAGTATCCAAGGACATTGTCCATGCTCCATAGTAATGATTTTTTATGACATATGGAAAGTGTCCAGTACAGTGCCTGGCACATAGTAGAGACTCAGTAATGGTGGCTTCCCTATAATCATCATCAGTGAAATGGGATTCATCACTAGGAGTAACTTGGTACTTCACCACTAGGAATAAATTCTTTTTTGCCAGATTTTGATTACTGAATGGTAACTCCTGGATGTATCTTTGTATCAGTATAGCTAAGAGTGCTGAGAAGTCACACAATGTTTCAATTTTATATGTTTGTTTATTTATTTATATTTTTAAAGTTGAGGTATAATTGACATATAATATTTGTGACAAGAATGAATGAACTACTACATTCATGAATGCATGAATGATTGAAATTAGGGTTTGAGTGGGGACATAGCAAGGCAAGTAGGTATTTTTCCTGGGTGCTGGTTTCTCTTGAAAATGTTTTAATTTTGCTCTGAACTTGGAGATAGAAGAGTGTCCAACTTATCTGTGGGGACAGTAAGGACTAGAAGGAGGTTGAGAAGGGAGAAAGGAGATGTCCTGGTGTCTGGAAACCAGGACCAGCTTGTGAGGATGGGGGAAAGAGTGCTGGGAATCCAGATAAATCTTGAGCATAGAGCTAGATTCTAGGGTTTGGAAAAATAGGTTTTCCATGAATTTGTGGGATAGCAGGTCACAGTTAAGAAGAAGAGTCATAACACATTTCATTGACCCACTGACTGATTTATTATTCACATTTATTCATTTCAGAAATATTTATTGAGTATTTACCATATCTTAGGCACTTCATTACTTACCAAGACACAATAGTGAACAAGACACATGACAGTCCTTTAAAGTCTAGTTGAAGGAAGAAGGCAAAGGGACATCATTTTAAATTCTTTTGTTCACTCATTGAGTTCTGCATTCTATGATTTCTTGCGAGAGACAAATATTTCACAAATAGTGTCTCTTTTGTGAAGGACTCCACTGAGAGGAAAGCACTCTTATCTAGACTAGTACTCCAATTAGGAACTTTTCTTTTCTTTTCTTTCCCTCCCTCTCCCTCTCTCATTCTCCCTTCCTTCCTTCCTTCCTTCCTTCCTTCCTTTCTTTTCTTTCTTTCTGAAAAATTTCTAATCGTTCCAGTGCATTTTCTTCTAAAGCCAAAATATGAAACCTTTGCATGGTGTAATATGTGGGCAAGTTGGTTCATGAGAGCACTCACTGGTAATGAGAAAAATAATATCTTGTGGCCATGGCTAACAAGGAAAAAAGAGATGGAAATATTTTTTTTTCTAGCAGAAAGAGAGAATGTGGTATCATAGTTGGTTCTGGCAGGAAAAAGGAAGACATGGCAAAGGAGTTAGGTATTACAATATCCACATTTTTGAAAATTATAGTCTGTGAGCTATATATCTTGAGTCATAGTTAATTCAAATAGAGTCTATTTCCTTGGAATGGTTTTCAGGTATTTGGGAGTGATCTTGAGCAATATTTGGTACAACCAAATTGCAGAACCTTGGAAGCATTTGAACAGCCCTCCACACTCTTTGAAGCTCATTGTCGTGGGATTTGACCTAAAAATACTCTTTATAGCAGCCAACTCTTAGTCATTTGCGGGAATATAGGCCAATGTTGGTATACTTTTCTCTGCCCGTTTGAGACAATTCCAGGTGGTGTGAAGGACTAGCAGAAGTGTGACAGCACTAATTTATTTCTGGTCCAAGTGTGGTTTTATGATTGCCTCTCCAAGAACTCCATGCCATCTCCTCTATCTCTGTCCTGCCCCTAATGCTAACACCTTATATAAGAGCCATTAAATGTCTAACACAGCAGAGTAGCATGCATGGAAAGACCATTTATCAAAAGGCAAAAATAAATTATAGTTCCTAAAAAATTACATTTCTTTCAATTACTAGTTCCTAACTGCACTCTATTTTAGTACCCATTACTATTCTTTGGCTACTATATCTTACTTTCTGTAATTCGCTCTTTGAATTGCTGCAGGATAAGTGTAGGTCCTGGAAAAATGGTGATGTCAGTGATTTGACTTTCACTTCCCTGGAAGCCTCTCCCATATATTTATTTATTTATTTTATTTATTTAATTTTTTTTTAGATGTTGGGGGTAGGAGTTTATTAATTAATTAATTTACTTTTGCTGCGTTGGGTCTTCGTTTCTGTGCGAGGGCTTTCTCTAGTTGTGGCAAGCGTGGGCCACTCTTCATCGCGGTGCGTGGGCCTCTTACTATTGCGGCCTCTCTTGTTGTGGAGCACAGGCTCCAGACGTGCAGGCTCAGTAGTTGTGGCTCATGGACCTAGTTGCTCCGCGGCATGTGGGATCCTCCCAGACCAGGGCTCGAACCCCTGTCCCCTGCATTAGCAGACAGATTCTCAAACCACTGCACCATCAGGGAAGCCCCTCCCATATATTTTTGTAGAGTCTTTCCATTTTCTATTTGTTGTCCAACCTCTGTGAATGTTTCTTCTCAGGAAAAGATCTGTCACCAATCATTCACACCTTGATGCAAATTTAGACCAGCATGTTACCTCTCTCTGGGGTGTATGTACTTTTAGATTTTCCTCTAAATGTGTAACAGCATTTTGCCTGTTTCTAGAGGCATTTAACTCTATTCACCAAGCAGTGAGATTAGTATTTCACTAGATAAGAACCCTCCCTGATGTTCCTGATATTCCAGGCAGCTCTTATATTTAAGGCTGACTCTTCCCATAACTGTACTTCAGTTTCCATTTGGATGCAGTCAAAAGGCTTGAACTCACCCTGACTTAGGCTCCATGGAAGCCAAGAAGGGGCCACTATTTATCTCTGTAAAGATACAAACGGTCCTAGAGAGAAGGATCTGGAGAAAAATGGCTGGGTGTGGCCTATCTTCTTTGTTTATATGATAGTTAGCCTCCAAGGAGTTCCTTAATGATCCACATCTCCTAGGATTCACTCTTGTGTACTGCCCTCCCACCTTGAATCAGAGCTGGCTCTGGGCGACCAATAGAATATGGTAAAAGTGAAAATACATGAATCCTGAAGCTAGGTCATAAAAGGAATTGCAGGTTCCACCTTGGTGTCTTATACCTCTCACCTTGGGGGAACCTAGCTATTATACTGTGATGCATTCAAGCAGCTCATGGATATGATCATGTGGAGAGAAACTGAGGTCCCCACTAACAACCAAAACCTACCTGGCAACCATGTGATTAAGACACTTAGGAAGTGGCTCCAGCCTCAGTCAAGCCCTCAGATGACTGAAACCCCAGCTGACATCTGACTGCAGCTGCATGAGAGACCCTAAGTAAGAACTGCTAGCTGAGCCCTTTATGGATTCTTAACCCACAGGAACCGTAAGCTATGATAAATTATTTTCATTGTTTTAAACCCTAGGTTTTGGCATAATTTGTTACTTAGCACCATCTCTCAGCCTCCCAGTGGTAGTCACCTACACTGGAAATCTTGATGTAAAATGCTGACAACAAACTTGCTCCAAAGTGAGCTACATTTTTTTTTTTCTAATGGGATAGGGTGATTTAGCTGATAGCAATTTTGTCAAATGGAATTTCTTATGAAGTAACCAACACATATGATAATGTGTTGGAATATGAATAACCTGTCTTTAGTTCCAAGATATGGTTTATTTTGGTATATAATGAAAAGTTTTTTTGCAATTCCTTATGAATCGTCAGGAATTTTCATCTGCCTTTCAGGATTTGGGAAGGTTCTACTTTTATTTGCTTTTATATTTCTTTTTCTCCAGTAACTGGGATGTATTTTGACCAAATTGTTGTTGAACCACTCTAATTCATCAATATTGCTTTCAGTCCAGATGGTTTTGGCTAAATCATCATGAGGTAGTCTTTCTTATATCTTACCTCTAATGGATCTATAAAACTTTAAGAAACACATTCTGTAAATTCATGCAAAAATCAAAACCTTTAAATTAAAATGAATTTAGATAGGGAATGTGGAGCAGCCTCCAAGATGATCTTAATTATCCCTAGTATTCAGGCTCTTCTGTAATTCTCTCGTCTTCAATGTGACCTGGACTAATTGATGTACTTCTACTGAATAGAATATGGCAAAAGTGTTGGGATATAACTTGTAAGTTACATCCTTCTTTTATAGCCTTTTGTAACCTTCTAATATTAAGTTACAAAAAGACTGTGGCCTCTATTTGGGGAATACTCTTTTGCCATCTTTCAGATTACTCACCCTGGGAAAAGCCAGCTGGCATATTATGGGGCATTCCTGTGGAGAGACCTCAATATAAAGATCATATAAAAAGCAGATTGGGATTGGAGAGAAGCCTGAATAATTGGACTAGTCATTGTTTTTCTGTTTCAATTACAACAAACTCCCTAAACCATAGGCCAGGTCTTCTTGAGGGTAGTTGGACAGGTTCAGTATTATTTGCTGGTATCCTAGTCTGCACAGCCACTGGACCTAGAAGTATCCCTGGTGTGAGAGATCATGTCCTGCCAGCAACCTTGTGAGTGAGTTTGGAAGTGGATCCCTCCCAGCCAGACCTTCAGATGAGACCACAGCCCTGGCCTATAACTGCAACCTCATAAAAGAATTTGAGCCAGATGTACCCATCTAAGCTGTGCCTACATTTCTCATCCAAAGAAACTGTGAAAAAACAAATGTTATTTTTGAGCCTCTTAGTTTTAGAGTAATATTTACACGGTAATAAAATACTAATACAGGGGATGAGAGAGTAGAATAGTGTCCTAAAAGGTGGATTTACATCTTTGCTTTATACTTTCTGTAAAACCAAGAGTTACTCCTGACCTTGGCTACTGATTCAGCAAATCGGCTTGCTGGAGTTCATTACTAATTCTTCCCTCTTCCTTCCTACTCCTTTTTTGAGCCGGTCACACCCTAACATAACATCTGCTTTTCTCTATAATCTCTCCCTCTCTCCCTCCACCCCCTCCCACCTCCTTCCTTATTTTTATTCAGAGTAAAGGAGGGATAAAGTGATTTGAATTAAAGTGAGACATTAGTGATCCTGAACAGATGCACTTGGGAGTGATGTGACAGAATGTCCAGGAGAATGTGCCGGAGACCTTGGAGTCTAGGCTAAAATGTGGCTGATGGTCACCCAAGATGGCATGTAGAAGCTGGGAGGTGGGGGTGAGGGACCCAAGTGACAGCTATTGTTTTTGTGACCTGACTTTGGTGACAGTTTGGGAAGGATCTATTCTGCTGTTTGGGGGGTCAGGATTTAGGTCTGTCCTTAGAATCTAGAATCTTTCTGAGTAGCAGTAAAAGCTGAGTTGGAACTCATTCTCTTTCTTTTTCCAGAATCACCTCTGTTCCTCATTTCTTGGGTCAAGGGAAGGGGTGGTTGCTAAGTGAACAACATTTGTGTTTCTACTGAACAAATCTTGAAGGAGGGAAAAAGGCCTACTTAGGCAACACACCCTGACTTCCTTTGCAAGCTTCAGAGCATATGTCTTAAGAAAAATACTTCCATTTGATGTTTGCAGAATTAATAGGGGCACTCAAAGTATTTGATAGGGACATTCAAAAGACACCTACCATGCAGGAACTCAGAAGGGCAGGGCTTACTAATGACATTGATAGTTCTTGGTGGCAACTAAACCTGTAATCCATGACCTTAGCACAGAGAAGCTCCTATTAAAGGATTATTGCAAACATCAGTGAGGTGAAAATTAATAAAAGTAAGAAGGTTAATTATTAATCAAGCATCTCTGATGGGACTTCAGTTCCAAGAACAGTGTGTACAGAAGTAATGACCTTAAGAAGATGGTTTTTTCACTTTCTCTGAATGCGTGGCTGGATGGATCACTCATACTGAGAATAGGTCAGCTGGGATCAGAATCCTGTCCAAATTACTACTGTTCCTCTTGTCTTTAAGCGATATGCTTATTAGGCTAATTAGGGTTTTTCATCAGTCTATGTAAAATAATGTGACAACAATACCATTTAAACTTCAAATACAAATTATTTGTACTGTTACACTATATTATTTACATAGTAATGAATGCTTACATTTCATTTATCCACTAAATTAGTTTTCCACAGAGATTTCATATTTGTTTCCTTATTTAATCCCTATAAAAACTCTGCAAGAAACGCATACCCACTTTATAGCTGAGGAAACTGAGGCCAGAGACATTAAGGATAAGGTGGGCAGAGTCAGGATTGGAATCTGTGTCTTTTAAATCTAAAATTAAGGCTCTTTCCCCCTCTGACATGCTGCTTTGTGATCTATAATATGAGAACATCTGCTCTACAAGTAATAAAATATATTTTTAAATACCTAATGAAATGAAGTTAATTCCCTCAGCAAACTTTATTGACTATCTACTAAATGGCCGGTGTGTTCCAGACCTTCTTGAATCCGGAGTGCCTGGCAGGGCTGAGCCTGGCCTGTCTTGATTCTGCCTTAGATGGTGCCAGCTTTCCTTGAGGAGGTAATTCAAAGCCCATTTGTTTCAGATCTTCTTCCTTCAAAGGACTGAAAGAACAGGAGATGTCCTCAGGGAACATTCTAATTAACAGTCTTTCAAGTTGTGGGCAGTGGGCAGGGGCTACCTGTGTGATTATAAAGCTCCCAGTTGACCAGGCAAAGAGGATGGTACATATACTCCCTGAGATGCTTCGGCCAGGAATCTCAGCTTCCTGCAGCTCGTACCTGTGTCTCCAGAGACACAGATGCAGCAGTGCTCTAAGACTGCTCCTTCACCTTAAAATTTGCCTGTCTTACTTCACTTTCCAAAATGACTGAATAAACAAGATTCAGTCACTCAGGAAATACTTACTGAATACATGCTATGCTGTGCTAACTTATACAAGTGTGCAAATAAGCTATTATTTGTGCTTTTTTATGGGCACTTTCTAGAAACACTTCTAGTAACACTTTCACAGCAGGAAATACTCCAATATCAGGAATATGGCACCTGAATTATGCATTCATTTATTCAACTTCTTTTAAAGGAACACTGACCATGAGGGAAGGTACTAGCTGACCACTGGTCACAGAGGTGGGAGCAAATGTTGACATGGTTTCTGATAACGTGGTTCATGATTTTGGAGAAGCAAAGCTTTCTGTATCTTATGAATCATCTAATACAGGGAGTCATCCCATATTGTCTTGCTACAGGGCAGTTCTGCATATAAGGATGGGAGTTGGTGGCTTGAAAATCTCTTTTGCCTTCACAGCGCTTCCAAGAACCCAATAAGTGCTTGTTGATCCACTGACTGAAACCTCACAAGAAGTTATACGGACCCACGCTGATTACGAGCCTTATTTTTTGTTTCTTGTCCAGACAATTCTAGTTAAGTAAAGATGGGGACAGTGAGTCAAGGACGTTTGGGACAATAAGGCATGGCTGTAAAGGACACCTCAAGCAAGCAGACTCTCATCCAACTTTGTCTCCAGTTCCTAAATCAACTGATTTCCTTAAGCCTCTCAAAGACCCAGATTTCTGAGACTGAAGGTAGGTCTCTCTTCATAGACACTTGTTGCTTATGCTCTGCAGGGAAGGGGGCAGTCACTTGCCAACAGCAATTTTTCATCATTTCCTCCCGGCGTGCAGTTCCGAGGCCTGCAGAAAGCTGTGCATGACCCAGGCCTTTCTGTGAGGCAGCTAATGATCGTCCAATCCACTGGAGAAAATTGATTGTGTCAAAGCTCATGAAGAACTGCGGGCTGATCAATGTCGCGCTAAAGTCAAGTTTCACACGAAAGTGCCCAAAACTGGAATTAAATGTCAGGTACAATTTAGAACTGATGCCCTAGCAGTGCCTTTGGAGAGGGGGCCTCGAGGCTCATTCTGCACGTCAGATTAACTCCCCTATGGCGGGCTCCCCGGGCTAAGTGATCAGGGCCTGGCAAACTGCCACACCACACGTCTCTCAGGAAGGTCTGCAAAAGTGGGAGCTTGATGCTCAGTCTGCTCTGTGGCCGTGCATCCTGTCAAGGCTGGAAGGGAAATGTCTTGGGGAAGAAAGGAGAGAGGTGTTGGGTGTCAGGTCTGATTTAAATAAGGCCATGGCATTGAGTGGGGAGCCATAAATGGGAACTCCCTGGAAAGAGTCCTGTCGGAAACAGAGGAAGACTAAAACAGGAGCTGGAGGAGGTGTGCTTCCGGCCAAGTTGTGACCAGCATCCAGGTCCTGCGTGATTTAGTTCTGCTTAACTTCTTGCACTGATGCTCTGCTAATGTTCCTTATGTGCCTTCCGATCTAGTCAAAGAGCTAGTTTTCTCTAGAAAAGCCATCTTCTCTGTACCTTTGCTTTCTTTTTTCTCTTTCCTTCCTTCTCCATATATCAAATCCTACCATCCAAATATTCTTTCTTTCATAAATCTCACATTGATTTCTCTAGTTTTAAGAAATTTCTCATCTTCTGACATCCTATAGAACCTAACTCTCTCATCTTTTGTGTCATTTTTAAATTTCTATTTTGCATTATAGTTATTTATTTGTGTGTTTTATCTTACCTATTAGGTCATAGATTATTTGAGGATAGGATCTATATCTGATCTTCCCCTGTCCCTAAATTTCTACACACTATTTTAATTACTTCTAAAATGTATATCACACTTTTTATAATGGGCTTATGATGTTGAATTTCTAAATATTTCTTTCATAATTCTTCAGTAGGGTCCTGTTTTGGTCAGCTTGGGCTGTTATAACAAAGCATCATACACTGAGGGGCTTATAAACAACAGAAATTTATTTGTCACCATTCTAGAGGCTGGAAGTCCAAGATCATGGTGCCTGTATGGTCGGGTTCTGATGAGGTTACAGACATTCAACTCCTTTTGTATCATTACATGATGGAAATAGTGAACTCTCTGGCTTCTTTGTATAAGGACACTAATCCGGCTCATGAGGGCTCCACCCAAATACCCCCAAAGGCCCCACCCCCAAATACCATCACAGTGCAATTAGTGTTTCAACAAGTGAATTTTGCAGGACACATTCAGTACATTGCAGAGCCAGAGTCCTGAGGTGCCCAACTGAGAACATCTTGCCTATCATTCTGATTAAGCCTTCTCTCCATATTTATGTCCAGTATGTTGTTTGTAAATGAGAGACTTTGTTGCGGCTGAAGTGAGACTGCCTATTACTTGCAGCTGAAGTGAGACTGCCTATTACTACAGGGTCTATTTTAGCATCAGTCTTGCATTTCTAATAAATTCAGAATACACCTTTCAGCTTCTTCTGGGGTCATGTTCAGTTTCTCTGCCAGCACATTTAATGCTGATATGCTGGTGGATGCAACAAAAGATCTCAAATGTGAAGGGAGAAGCATTTTCAAAGAAATCCTCAAGAGCAGCCATCAAGAAGAAGTCCTTCATAAGCAACTACTCACATCTCTCTGGCCCCATCAAACTCATTCAACAAACTGAAATAGAGTCTTTACATGTGAGACAATCTCATTCAATAACTTTGACCAAGTCTTTTATCACCTGCCTGCATTTTCCAACATCTTGACTGTGAAGAATATGTGCACACATGGTCTGAATTGTTTTAAGATACTGTTGCTGGTAAAAGAAGAGATTAATAATGTTGTTAACTGCCTTTGGGCTGACTGAAGAGAAAAAGAGACCAGTGAATGAGCCATGTTCACTGCTAATGAGAGAAGAGTGGATGGATGAGAGGATTTTTACCAGTGGTCTCTTTTCATCATGTAAGTCCTTCCATGGCTGCATTAGGATTTCAGTGGCCATTTTCCTCAGAGTGAGCCCAAAGTATTTCTATTCATTACTGAAACAAACTCTTAAAAAAGTAAAGATATCCTGCTGCTAGTGATTGCCATATTCATGTTGTAATTTTACATACTTGAGATCCTGTCTAAATGTTTCTTCTTAAAACACTGTTCATCACCAATGTGGTCAAACAGCATCCAGCCATCTCTAGTTGACTGCATTTATTGTGTAATTTTTGACCATCAAACATCTTCATAATTGGTTCCATTTCTGCTTGACACTATTTCAGTTGTGCAATAACTGTGGTATTTTTTTTCTATTAAATTGTGAAGATTTCATCAGAATAAAAGTTTTTGTAAATGTCCATAGAAGAGCTTACCATGCAACCTTCACTAAAAAGATCCAATTTCCCTCATAATACTTATGTTTTATTGTATGTCTTCCTCATTAAAAGCAACTCAATCAGCGGAAAGTCTAAATCCTAATCAAGAGAATGTGCAATGTGAGAAGTCAGGTCCTACTCTGCCATCTTGCCAAAAAAAGGGACTGCTTTACTTTTATCTTTTTTTCAACTTTTAATCATCAGTTTATTTAATTTTGTTGAACTATAGTTGATTTACAATGTCGTGTTAGTTTCAGGTGTGCAGCAAAGTGATTCAGTTATACATACATATATATCTATTTTTTTTCAGATTCTTTTCCCTTATAGGTTATTACAAAATATGGAGTATAGTTCCCTGTACTATACAGTAGGTCCTTGTTTGTTATCTACTTTAAATATGGTAGTGTGTATATGTTAATCCCAAACTCCTAATTTATCCCTGCTCCTCCCCTTTCCCCTTTGGTAACCGTAAGTTTGTTTTCTATGTCTGTGAGCCTATTTCTGTTTTATATATAAGTTCATTTTTAACATTATTTTTAGGTTCCACATATAAACAGTATCATATGATATTTGTCTTTCTCTGTCTGGCTTACTTCACTTAGTATGATATACTTTTATCTTTAGTACTTAGTACAACCCCTTGCTCAAGAGTGGTGTTCAGTCAATATTTGATTAATACTTGAATGGGGAATGATTGTAAATTCTGAGAGTTCTGTTTCGCAATGCATGGAGTTGGGAGTGACTTAGCTAACACTAATCTGATGAAAATTTACAGCACGGTAAAGGCAACTCTTTGCCCCCACACAGACACCTTGTTAATAAATATCTATCACAACAGGAAAAAAGTCCCCAAGGGATGAGCAGTCAGGGCAGCACAGCATTTGTTTGTACCTACTCAATCTTTTTTTTAAAAAAAATCTTCTAACAATCATAAAGTTTTATATATTTTTTAAAGGTTACACTCCATTTACAGTTACCACAAAATATTGGCTATATTCCCTGTGTTGTACAATACATCCTTGTAGCCTGTCTTACACCCAGTAGTTTGTACCTCCCACTGTCCCACCCTCAATCTGTATTTTGTTCAGTGGTTCACATATAGTTAACAGCACAAAAGATTCAGGACAAGCTGATTTTGCTTGCATTAATCAGTAGAAACTATAAATGATTTGCATTTGATTAGTTAATTGTTACACTAAAACTATGAATAATGAAAGAAAAGAAAGAAAGGATGGAAGATAGAAGACAAGAAAGAAAAAGAAAAGACTATTATGGGACTAGCAGTCGAACAAGATACTTAAGTTGAAATTTGGACTTTATCTCTGACTTGCTATGTGATTGCAGGCAAATTCTGTAACCTCCCTGAGGCTAGCTTTCTTTTCTAAAACTTGGCAATAATAACCCCCTGGTAGGTTTGTTGTGAAGACTAAATTAGCTAATGTTTGTCAAATGTCTAGCACAGAGCCTGGCAGCTGATATAGAGGCTCAGAAATGGTAGCTGTTTGTTGAACAACTGATGTTTGGATATGGCTGTGTATATGTGTTCATGGCCATTGGTTTTTCAATTTTAAGAAGAATGCATTTTTTTAGTGATTTCATGAGTAAACTCATGATCTTAGGAAAAGAGAATGCCTAATTTGTGTGGATGAAACCAAAAAAAGGACCTTCATTGCACATAACAGCAACACACATTTATTTTGCACTCACTATTTCCAGGAATAGGTCTAAGATCTAAGTATTTACATCCATTATCTTGTTTAATCCTTTACTGTGGCACCAAGAGGTACGTACTATTACTAATCCAACCTTACAGCTAAGGAAACCAAAGTTTAGAGAGTTTACGTTACTTGTCTGAAGTCAGCTAGTAGGTCTGGAAAGGGGATATAAAGATCTCTAACCTCGAAGCCTGATCTCTTATTAAAAAAACTTTTTAATGCTTTCTAGGCTTAGAATTAAGACTCTTACATTTACACAGTATTTAACAGTTTACAGAGTAATTTCATATAATTCCTACTTGGTCCTCCCAGCAGCCATTTCAGAGAGTTAGCCAACTCTTTAAGATCAATCATTTGGGAAAGTAAGAGCTACAGAAACTGAGACCTGTTCAAGGTAGTAGCACAGCTGGGAAGAGGCAGACCTGAATTCAACCTGAGAACTTCTGACTCCAATGCTGGGCCTCTTCTTACTATCCTACAGTTGTTCATGGGCTTTAGAAAATGTACCTATCTTGGAATTGATTTTGAAGACTGAAGCACAATCTTCAATTAACATTAATGGAACAAAACATTCTTCTCTGGGAAGCACTGTTACTGTGTAACGCCAGTGAACCCAGTGCTGATCAAAATGAACAATCCTGTTTCAGTAAAATTGGAGGTGTGACTCTTGTCAAGAGGCTGGTTTTATACATTTGCATGTGTGTAAGACTTGTCAAAAGAACTTTACAAAATGCCTTGCAAAACAGCATTTGGGGGTTGATCAAGGCTGCTGGCTGGGCAGTGAATATGTACCAAGGTTGACCATACTTTTTGAGGAGTGACCTTATGTATTTCTCAAGTAATCTAGCCCACTGATGGACAGACACAGTATATCTTTACTCGAAAACTGCCTGGGGTGTGAAAGGAAAGTTAAAAAGAACAGAAGAAAGGAGATGACAGACTTGGCCCTTGAGTGGTTTAAAAACAAGTTGGGAAAAGACGATGGGCAAAACAGGAGTACACAGATTTTGGCCATTCCACTTAGATGCTCTAGGACAGTACTTTGGCTTATTTTCTCCCGTGATCACATCACGGATTCTGATCACTGGTCACTGAAGTACTAAACTTTGCCTCCTTGCTTGCTGCCTAGATTTGGGGTTCCAGCAGACAGGTGTGGAGAGATTTCAGCCCTGGGAAGCAGCCCTCTCTTCACTGGATCCTAATCACTATGGACAATCGCCATGAAAGCTTTCTCCCTTTCCTGCTGGCACATGTGGGAGAGCCTGCTTCCTGAAGGCTGCTTATGCTGGACCACATGCTAGTAAAGAGTACATTTTCTTTGTGAAAATGTGCAGTTGTCACATCTTTTGTTTAAGCTTATTATTACTTAAAAGTTTTCTCTGTGAATAAGTTATAATATAAAAGTCTATGATATATATGTACCATTTAAAGAATAATGATAAAGCAAACATCTTTCATTCACCACTCAATTTGAACACTAGAACATTATCAGTGATTCAAAAATCCCCTTTAGCCATCCCTGATCACACTCCAGAAAGAGCCACTATTATGAACTTTGTGTTAATATTTTCTTGCTTTTTACATAACATTATCACCTATATATGGATCTCTAAGAGACAGATTCTATAGTTTTGCCTGTTTCCAAACTGTATATGAACTGTGTCATACTCTGTGTATTTGTGACTTCTCTTACTCCAAAACTTTTGCTTTTGAGATTCATCCATGTTAATGCTGTGGGTAATTTATTTCCACTAGTATATAGTGCTCCATTTTTATGAAGCTGCCACAATTTATTTATCCATTTTGTTATTTACAGCTATTTTTTTTTTTGTTTTTATGCACAATGTTGCTTTGGACATGTATCTTAGTATACACATATACAAGAATTTCTCTCTTGGATGTGTTCATATTATAGAAGTTCATATTATGTCATCAAATTTCTAGTCACAAAGTATAGGCAGGTTTAGATTCACTAGGTAATGTCAAACTTTTTCAAAGTTGTTGCACCAAATTATACTCCCGGTGTTAATGAATGAGAATTGCTTTACATCCTAGCTGCCTCTTTGTGATTTGAATTATTCAAATTTTTGTTAATCTAGTGGGTATAAAATTAGATATCACTGAGGTGTTTTAATCTGCACCTTTTTCTGATGATTAATGAGGTTGAGTATTGTCATATGTTTAAGGGCCGTTTGTGTTTTCTATTCTGTGAACTTCTGGTTCATGTTCTTCTACCCATTTTGTAATGGGTCAATCATCTTTTTCTTTTAGTTCTTCGAATATTCTGGGTACTAATATTTCCTCTACTTAATGTGCTGCAAATAATGCTTTCCAGCAAAAGATACTACTTTTCAGCTGTATTGATCTAACACCTCAATCAATGATTACCCTGCTTCTGCCTAAATGTACTGTGATCAAAACACTCGTGTTTTCTGGCCTACACCTGATTTACATTGCCATGCTGTTCAGCAGGGACCTTTGAATTCTCTTCCTTGTTGCACTGATTTTGATGCTTCAGAAATGGGGTGGGCTACCAAAAGAGCACAGGCCTTCGTGCCTGAATAGGTTTGGATTCAGATTCTATCATTAATTACTTGTTATTGGATCTTGGACAAGTTCTTATTTTAAACCTTATGTGCCATTAAATCTATCTTAGAGGGATGTTGTGCTCTGATGCTATGTTTGCAGTTAGTGAAATTTTTTGACACATAATAGGTGTTCAAACAATAGTTGGTGTTTAGCTTTGTCTCAAATTCATTTGCATAGGCAGTTGTGGTATCTACAACTGAATAAAAGAGTCTTTAACTACTCAGTGCATTTGAACAATGAACAATGAAAATAGCAAACTTTATGACGTTCTTCTAATTCAGAATTTTCAGATCCATTTTGTTTGGAGTTGAAATCATTAGTGAGATAACATAAGAAATCCAAAATGAATAGGACACAGTCTCTTCCATTAAGGTATGCATATTTTGCTTTTGAGATTCATCCATGTTAATGTTGTGGGTAATTTATTTCCACTAGTATATAGTGCTCCATTTTTATGAAGGTGCCACAATTTATCCATTTTGCTATTTACAGCTGTTTTTTCCCTTTTTGTTATAATGCACAATGTTGCTTTGGACCTGTATCTTAGTATACACATATACAGGAATTTCTCTCTTGAATGTGCTCCAAATTTCTCTCTTGGATGTGTTATCCAAATAACAGGATATTTGGAGAGTAACTTTTTAGAGGTTTGAACCCCTTACCCTCTCCTGTGTAACTGACTGCAGAAATTGTCTTGAAACAGATGCTCTGGATTAAAGAAGTCACTGAAATTGTTCCTCTTAATTACAAAAATTTATCACTAATGTCAATGGAAATAATAAACAATCTGTAATAGGAATAGAAAAGAGTTTTATTTGAGCCAAAAACTGAGGACTTAGCCCCAGAAACAGATTCAAGAGGCACTTGGGGGGGACCTTCAACATGGCAGAGGAGTAAGAGGTGGAGATCACCTTCCTCCCCACAAATACATCAAAAATACATCTACATGAGGAACAACTCTTACAGAACACCTACTAAACACTGGAAGAAGACCTCAGACTTCCCAAAAGGCAAGAAAATCCCCACGTACCTGGGTAGGGCAAAAGAAAACAGAAAAAACAGACAAAAGAATAGGGATGGGACCTGCACCTTTGAGAGGGAGCTGTGAAGGAGGAAAAGTTTCCACACACTAGGAAGACACTTCACTGGTGGAGACGGGGGGTGGATGGTGTGGAAGCTTCAGAGCCACGTAGGAGAGCTCAGTAACAGGGGTGCAGAGGGCAAAGCAGGGAGATTCCCACACAGAGGATAGGTGCTGACCAGCACTCACCAGCCCGAGAGGCTTGTCTGCTCACCCACCAGTGTGGGTGGGGGCTGGGAGCTGAGTCTTGGGCTTCGGAGATCAGACCCCAGGGAGAGGACTGGGGTTGGCTGTGTGAAGACA
The DNA here is from genome assembly GCF_039906515.1 of Pseudorca crassidens. Lineage (NCBI taxonomy): Eukaryota > Metazoa > Chordata > Mammalia > Artiodactyla > Delphinidae > Pseudorca > Pseudorca crassidens. The sequence goes on along the minus strand of NC_090297.1, from coordinate 104,462,730 downwards.
GCCTAAGGGGGCTAGTGTGCCACAGCTAGCAAGGAGGGAGTCCAGGAAAATCTCTGGAGCTGCTAAAGAGGCAAGAGAGCATTGTTTCAGGCTACGCGAGGAGAGGGGATGCCTGCTTCATGTGCCCACAGAAGGCAGAGCACCACCTAAGCAAGCTCCAGAGAAGGGCATGAGCTGTGGCTATCATCCCAGACCCCAGAGATGGGCATGAAACGCTAACACTGCAGCTGCAGCCACCAAGAATCCTGTGTGCAAGCACAGGTCACTACCCACCCATCCTCCCCGGGAGCCTGTGATGCCCACCACTGCCAGGGTCCTGTGACCCAGGGACAACTTTCCCAGGAGAACACAGAGCACGCCCCAGGCTGCTGCAACGTCACACCAGCCTCTGCCACCACAGGCTGACCCCACGTTCCAATTATGACTACCGTACTCCTCCCTCTCCCTGGCGTGAATGAGCAAGAGCCCCCTAATCAGCCGCTGCTTTAACTCCCTCCTGTCTGGGTGGGGAACAGATGCCTGAGTGTGACCTACATGCAGAGGCGGGGCCAATAGCAAAGCTGAACCCCAGGAGCTGTGTGAACAAAGAAGAGAAAGGGAAATTTCTCCATGCAGCCTCAGGAGAAGCAGATTAAACCCCCACAATTAACTTGATGTACCCTGCATCTGTGGAATACCTGAATAGACAATGAATGTTCCCAAATTTGAGGCAGTGGCTTTGGGAACAACTGCACACTTGGGGTTTGCTGTCTGTGACTAATTTGTTTCTGGTTTTTATGTTTATCTTAGTTTAGTTTTTGGCGCTTGTTAGCATTGGTGGATTTGTTTATTGGTGTGGTTGTTCTCTTCTTTATTTTTTTTATTTTAATAATTTATTTTTTATTTTTTATTATTATTACTTTTTTTTTCTCCCTTTTCTTCTGAGCCATGTGGCTGACAGCGTCTTGGTGCTCCAGTCTGGTGTCAGGTCTGTGCCTCCAAGGTGGGAGAGCCAAGTTCAGGACATTGGACCACAAGAGACCTCCCGGCCCCATGTAATATCAATTGGTGAGAGCTCTCCCAGAGATCTCCATCTCAATGCTAAGACCCAGCTCCACACAATGGTCAGCAAGCTCCAATGCTGGATGCCCCATACCAAACAACTAGCAAGACAGGAATACAACCCCACCCATTAGCGGAGAGGCTGCCTAAAATCCTATTAAGTTCACAGACCCCCCGAAACACAACACCGGACATGGCCCTGCCCAACAGAAAGAAAAGATCCAGCTGCACCCACCACCCACCAGAACACAAGCACCAGTCCCCTCTACCAGGAAGCCTACACGAGCCAGTGAACCAAACTCAACAACTGGGAGCAGAAACCAAAAACAATGGGAACTACGAACCTGCAGCCTGTGAAAGGGAGACCCCAAACACAGTAAGTTAAACAAAATGAGAAGACAGAGAAATATCCAGCAGTTGAAGGAGTAAGGTAAAAACCCACCAGAACAAACAAATGAAGAGGAAATAGGGAGTCTCCCTGAAAAAGAATTCAGAGTAATGATAGTAAAGGTGATCCAAAATCTTGGAAATAGAATAGAGAAAATACAAGAAATGTTTAATAAGGACCTAGAAGAACTAAAGAGCAAAAAAACAATGAGGAAAAAAACAATAAATGAAATCAAAAATTCTCTAGAAGGAATCAATAGCAGAATAACTAAGGCAGAATAATGGGTAAGTGACCTGGAAGACAGAATGGTGGAAATAACTACTGTGCAGCAGAATAAAGAAAAAAGAATGAAAAGAATTGAGGACAGTCTCAGAGACATCTGGGACAACATTAAACACAACAACATTCAAATTATAGGCATCCCAGGACAAGAAGAGAAAAAGAAAGGATCTGAGAAAATATTTGAAGAGATTATAGTTGAAAACTTCCCTAACATGGGAAAGGAAATAGTCAATCAAGTCCAGGAAGCACAGACAGTCCCATACAGGATAAATCAAAGGAGAAACACACAAAGAGACATATTAATCAAACTATCAAAAATTAAATACAAGGAAAAAATATGAAAAGCAACAAGGGGAAAACAACAAATAACTTACAAGGGAATCTCCATAAGGTTAACTTCTGATCTTTCAGCAGAAACTCTGCAAGCCAGAAGGGAGTGGCAGGACATATTTAAAGTGATGAAAGGGAAAGACCTACAACCAAGATTACTATACACAGTAAGGATCTCATTCAGATTCGACAGAGAAATCTAAACCTTTACAGAGAAGCAAAACTAAGGGCACTCAGCACCACCAAACCAGCCTTACAGCAAGTACTAAAGGAACTTCTCTAGGCAGGAAAAACAAGAGAAGAAAAAGACCTATAAAAACAAACCCAAAACAATTAAGAAAATGGTAACAGGAATATGCATATTGATTACCTTAAATGTAAATGGCTTAAATGCTCCGACCAAAAGACATAGGCTGGCTGAATGGATATGAAAACAAGACCCATATATATATGCTGTCTACCAGAGACCCAATTCAGACCTAGGGATACATACAGACTGAAAATGAGAGGATGGAAAAAGATATTCCATGCAAACACAAATCAAAAGAAAGCTGGAGTAGCAAGTCTCATATCAGACAAAATAGCCCTTAACATAAAGACTATTACAAGAGACAAAGAAAGACACTTATAATGATCAAAGGCCAATCCAAGAAGAAGATATAACAATTGTAAATATTTATGCACCGAACATAGGAGCACCTCAATACATAAGGCAAATGCTATAAAGGGGAAATCGACAGTAACATAATCATAGAAGGGGACTTTAACACCCCACTTTCACCAATGGACAGATCATCCAAAATGAAAATAAATAAGGAAACACAAGCTTTAAATGACATATTAAACAAGATGGACTTAATTGATATTTACAGGACATTCCATCCAAAAACAACAGAATACACTTTCTTCTCAAGTGCTCATGGAACATTCTCCAGGATAAATCATATCTTGGGTCACAAATCAAGCCTTGGTAAATTTAAGATATTTGAAGTCGTATCAAGTATCTTTTCTGACCACAATGTTATAAGACTAGATATCAATTACAGGAAAAAATCTGAAAAAATACAAACACATGGAGGCTAAACAATACACTATTTAATAACCAAGAGATCACTGAAGAAATCAAAGAGGAAATCAAAAAATACCTAGAAACAAATGAAAATGAAAACACGATGACCCAAAACCTATGGGATGCAGCAAAAGCAGTTCTAAGAGGGAAGTTTATAGCAATACAATCCTGCCTCAAGAAACAAGAATAAACAACCTAACCTTACACCTAAAGCAATTAGAGAAAGAAGAACCAAAAAACCCCCACAAGTTAGCAGAAAGAAAGAAATCATAAAGATCAGATCAGAAATAAATGAAAAAGAAATGAAGGAAACAATAGCAAAGATCAATAAAACTAAAAGCTTGTTCTTTGAGAAGGTAAACAAAATTGACAAATCATTAGCCAGACTCATCAAGCAAAAAATGGAGAAGACTCAAATCAACAGAATTAGAAATGAAAAAAGAGAAGTAACAACTGACACTGCAGAAATACAAAGGATCATGAGAGATTACTACTATATGTCAATAAAATGGACAACCTGGAAGAAAAGGGGGAATTCTTAGAAAAGCACAACCTTCTAAGACTGAATCAGGAAGAAAGAGAAAATATAAACAGACCAATCAAAAGCACTGAAATTGAGACTGTGATTAAAAATCTTCCAACAAACAAAAGCCCAGGGCCAGATGGCTTCAGAGGCAAATTCTATCAGACATTTAGAGAAGAGCTAACACCTATCCTTCTCAAACTCTTCCAAAGTATACCAGAAGGAGGAACACTCACAAACTCATTCTATGAGGCCACCTTCACCCTGATACTGAAACCAGACAAAGATGTCAGAAAAAAAGAAAACTAAAGGCCAATATCTCTGATGAACATAGATGTGAAAATCCTCAACAAAATACTAGCGAACAGAATCCAGCAGCACATCAAAAGGATCATACACCATGATCAAGTGGGGCTTATCCCAGGAATGCAAGGATTCTTCAATATATACAAATCAATCAATGTGATACACCATATTAACAAATTGAAGGGTAAAAACCATGTGATCATCTCAATAGATGCAGAAAAAGCTTTTGACAAAATTCAACACCAATTTATGATAAAAACTCTCCAGAAAGTAGCCATAGAGGGAACCTACCTCAACATAATGAAGGCCATATATCAAACCCACAGCCAACATTGTTCTCAATGGTGAAAAACTGAAACCATTTCCACTAAGATGAGGAGCAAGACAAGGGTGCCCACTCTCATTACTATTATTCAAGTTTTGGAAGTTTTAGCCACAGCAGTCAGAGCAGAAAAAAAAAATAAATGGAATCCAAGTCAGGAAAGAAAAAGTAAAATTGTCACTGTTTGCAGATAAAATGATACTCTACATAGAGAATCCTAAAGATGCTACCAGAAAACTACTAGAGGTAATCAATGAATTTGGTAAAGTTGCAGGATATAAAATTAATGCAGAGAAATCTCTTGCATTCCTATACACTAATGATGAAAAATCTGAAAGAGAAATTAAGGAAACATTCCCATTTACCATTGCAACAAAAAGAATAAAATACCTAGGAATCAACTTACCTAAGGAGACAAAAGACCTGTGTGCAGAAAACTATAAGACAATGATAAAAGAAATTAAAGATGATACAAACAGATGGAGAGATATACCATGTTCTTGGATTGGAAGAATCAACATTGTGAAAATGACTCTACTACCCAAATCATTCTACAGATTCAATGCAATCCCTATCAAACTACCAATGGCATTTTTCACAAAACTAGAACAAAAAATTTCACAATTTGTGTAGAAACACAAAAGACCCCAAATAGCCAAAGCAATCTGAGAAAGAAAAACGGAGCTGGAGGTATCAGGCTCCCTGACTTCAGACTATACTATAAAGCTGCAGTAATCAAGACAGTATGGTACTGACACAAAAACAAAAATACAGATCCATGGAACAGGATAGAAAGCCCAGAGATAAACTCACACACATATGGTCACCTTATCTTTGATAAAGGAGGCAAGAGTGTACAAAGGAGAAAAGACAGCCTCTTCAATAAGTGGTGCTGGGAATAGTGGACAGCTACATGTAAAAGAATGAAATTAGAACACTTCATAACACCATACACAAAAATAAACTCAAAATGGATTAAAGACCTAAATATAAGGCCGGACACTCTAAAACTCTTAGAGGAAAACCTAGGCAAAACAGTCCATGACATAAATCACAGCAAGATCCTTTTTATCCACCTCCTAGAGACATGGAAATAAAAACAAAAATAAACCAATGGGACCTAATGAAACTTAAAAGCTTTTGCACAGCAAAGGAAACCATAAACAAGATGAAAAGACAATGTCAGAATGGGAGAAAATATTTGCAAACAAAGCAACTGACAAAGGAATAATCTCCAAAATATACAATTAGCTCATGCAGCTCAATATCAAAAAAAAACAAACAACCCAATCCAAAATTGAGCAGAAGATAAATAGACATTTCCCTAAAGAAGAGATACAGATTGCCAACAAACACATGAAAGGCTGCTCAACATCACTAATCATTAGAGAAATGCAAATCAAAAGTACAATGAGGTATCACCTCACACCAGTCAGAATGGCCATCATCAAAAAATCTACAAACAATAAATGCTGGAGAGGGTGTGGAGAAAAGGGAACCCTCTTGCACTGTTTGTGGCAATGTAAATTGATAGAGCCACTATGGAGAACAGTATGGAGATTCCTCAAAACCTAAAAATAGAACTACCATATGATCCAGCACTCCCACTACTGGGCATATACCCAGAGAAAACCATAATTCAAAAAGAGACATGTACCACAGTGTTCATTGCAGCACTATTTACAATAGCCAGGTTATGGAAGCATTCTAAGTGTTCATTGACAGATGAATGGATAAAGAAGATGTGGCACATACATACAATGGAACATTACTCAGCCATAAAAAGAATCGAAATTGAGTTATTTGTAGTGAGGTGGATGAACCTAGAGACTGTCATACAGAGGAATTAAGTCAGAAAAGAAATACCGTATGCTAACACATATATATGGAATCTAAAAAAAAAAAAAAAGTTCTGATGAACCTTGCGACAGGACAGGAATAAAAACGCAGATGTAGAGGATGGACTTGAGGACATGGGGAGGGAGCAGGGTAAGCTGGGACGAGGTGAGAGAGAGGCATGGACATATATACACTACCAAATGTAAAATAGATAGCTAGTGGGAAGCAGGTGCATAGCACAGGGAGATCAGCTTTGTGCTTTGTGACCACCTAGAGGGTGGGATAGGGAGTTTGGGAGGGAGATGCAGGAGGGAGGGGATATGGCGATATATGTATACATATAGCTGATTCACTTTGTTACACAGTGGAAACTAACACAATATTATAAAGCAATTATACTCCAATAAAGATGTAAAAAAAAAGAAGCACTTGAATTTTGTTCCACCAGACTACAAAACGATGTAGGATTATAAAGGCAAAACTCTCAAAATTGCATAAGTTGTTTGTCAAGAATTACAGGTTCTTCTTAAGCAGGGATTAGTTGGGGTTCTAAATTGTTGCACAGTTACAAGGGGAGACCTTGAAGTCATGAGGTTGCAGCTGGCAGCTGCCAGCAGATATTGTTTTGAGAATGGCTGGTAGTGTCCTTGAGTCTGATACAGTTCAGAAAGTTCAAGTTCTCAGTAATACAGGAATGTGTCTGAAACCACACCCAGTGGCCAACCAGCTCCATTTTGGATGTCTGAACCACAGTTAGTCCATTTTGATTTTTAAATGCAGTCTTTTCTTTAAGGGTTAAAGCGGATGTACAAAGCATGTTTAATAGGCCACAAAACAGGCTCTTTTAGTTGGCAAGTTTAGTTCAAGTTAAATTATGTATAAGCTAGAATGACTTCCCCATACCTCAATATGTGAAAATTTCTTCATCACTAATACACACCTGTTACTCGTTTTTTTTCTATATTTTTTCTTGTGTAGCAAATGCCACCCTCTCCACTCAGAAGACAGAGCTCTAAGAGAGGGTGGTTTTGGGAGTCATCCTCCACTTCTCACTTTCATTATTCTTTTATATCCAGGCTCTGACCAAACCCTCTAAATTCTCCTTCCTTCACCAGTTCTCAATTTAGTCACTGCACTGTGTACCTACTGCCACTGCTTTAATCCAACCTTTCTTATCTCACTGGAAAATTGGAATGGAATTCTATGAGGTCTCCCTTCCTCCATCATCATCCCCTCTCTAATTTATCCTTTATCCTGCTGCCTGAGAATGGCATATGTTTTAAAATCAGAATCTCATTATAACACCTCCTTGTTTAAAGCTTTTTAATGGCTCTCATGTCCCCCAGAAAAACGTCTTGTGTCCTTAGTATTGCACATAAGACCAACTTGCCTTCTCTCCTGCTTATTCCTCACTCTCCATGCCAAACCCAGCCACTCACAGTCTCTGAGGCTGCCCTATGGGTACATGCCCTGTTCTCCGACTCATGCTGTCCTCACCACCTTGCATACCATTTACCACCTTGCTTGCCTAGTAAATACTCGCTTATTCAACACTTAGTCCAAGTGCCAAATCTTCTCTGAAATTACTCCTGAACCCACCAGGTCACATTGACAATTTCTCTATGGTTCATTTCACTATGTAAATATTTCTATTCAAATCACTCTTACTTGATTATCTTTTGTCTCTCCTCACTAGAGCGTGAGCGTCTTAAGGGCAGGAGCTTTACCTCATACATTTGTGTATCCTTTGCATTTAGGAAAGGTACAAAAGAACCTTTGTACATGGTACATGTGGTCATGAGGTCATGAGGTTGCAGGTTTGTGTGGTACATGGAACATAACAAATGCTCAATATATATCTGTTGGTAGTATAGATAGATGAGATGAATGTAGGTTAGAGGGAAAAGTGTTTTTTGAGCTAATTTTTAAGGATACATAGTCTTTCATGAGGTGGGAATGGCTGGAGGGATTTCAGATGGAGTGTGGGGACCTTGGAGGCAGTGCAATTCAGGGATGATATGAACTATGTAGTAAAACTATAAAGAGAGATAAGAACTTTGGATTCAGGTTAGGTGCTAGAAGACCGTAAATGACAAGTTTGTAAGTTTGAATTTCATTTGGGAAAGAAGACATTTACAAAAAATATTTGAGCTGAAAATGACGTGATCCAAATTTTACACTTTAAAAAGAGTTATCTGGAGCTCTGTATGAATTGAATTAGACAGGTAAGACACAGGAGGCACGGAGATAAGTCATGGCGCTGTTGCCAGAGCCCTAGCAAGAGGTAATGGAGACAAAACCTTACATCTTTATATCTGTCACAGGACTTAGCTGAGTTCCTCACTCATGGTAAATGGCAATAAAATGTTTTGACCAAACAAAAGAATGAAAAATTAATCAAAGCAATGTAGCAGAGTTGGTGTTTCGATGTGGGGCAGTACAATGATGGCCTATTGTTCTCATTCAGTTTGCTAAAGAGGAAGATTGGCTCTGTGGGACCAACTAGGGTTTGCTGTGGGACAGCTAAGTAATAAAAGCCTGACTCCATGAAAATACAATGTCAGCATCTCTTGTTTCCAACCGGTTAGCAACACTACAAATGTTCGAACACTGACCCAAGCTGGGGGAGTGCACCAACTTTGTTGTACAACTATTCAACTAAGAACCAATGAGAGCTGGCATGTATTGAGGCCTTTATCTGGCAGGCATGGTTTTATGCATTTTAATGAATTATCTCATTTAATTCTCATTACAGTGCTATGAGGAATGTACAGTTACTTTCCTCTTTTAACAAATGAAGAAACCAAGGCACATGTAGGTTCAGTATTTTTCCTAAGGTCACAGAGCTGGGATTTGAACTAGGTAGTTGAACTTCCGTCTCATTCTTAACCACAATGCTGAAAGAGTGATGGTTTAAACGTGAATGAAGCCATCACAGCTTGTTACTAGGAAGCTTTTGAATCATTAACCATTGCCTTTTCACTCTTATTCTGCGGCTTAGCCAGTCACCATATGATTTCTTGTGTGTCTTGCTCTTTTCCACCTTTGGGCTTTCAAGCATTTTGTTTTGGTGGATTATGAGTACCCTGCTGTTTCCTTCTGGTTATTTCATGTTTGAGTTCTCCAAGAAGCCTCTCGAGACTAGCTCCTCACCATTCTGATCCTTTACTTGTTCTTTCCTTGAAGCTTACAGGAATGAGGGTGGGGAAGGTAATAAAGTAACAGCTTTAGTGCCAGACAGAGCTGGGTCCAGGTCATGTTTGCCATTTACTATGTGTGTGACAGTAAGCAAAACATTTAATCTCTAAACATGAGTTTCATAATTGGTAAAGTGGAAATAATATTTGCCTTGCAGTTTTCTTGTGAATTTAAACGATGTGACGTATGTTTAGTGACCAGCACACAGAGGGAGCTCCCCTCATAACTCATACACACACTACGCTGGCTAAAAACAAATCTGTGGGCCTCTGTGGGAGGATAACACTAGGCATAAAATAGGGATATAATTGGACACAGGAGCACTCTATCTTTCACAGTGTGGGGCTCCTCCTCCCTAGATACTGCTTGGATAAACTTGAAAATAATTTTCTTTCTTGAATCTACTTTCTCTCTGATTCCATGAGGGGGAAAAACTAGGTAGTTTTGGGCTTCCCTGGTGGCGCAGTGGTTGAGAGTCCGCCTGCCAATGCAGGGGACACGGGTTCGTGCCCTGGTCCAGGAAGATCCCACATGCTGCGGAGCAGGTAGGCCCGTGAGCCATGGCTGCTGAGCCTGTGCGTCCGGAGCCTGTGCTCCGAAACGGGAGAGGCCACAACAGTGAGAGGCCCATGTACCGCCAAAAAAAAAAAAAAAAAAACTAGGTAGTTTTTTTGTTTATAGTGTAAACATCACTTTATTTTACTAATTTTTAAATTGAAGTATAGTTGATTTACAATATTGTCTTAGATTCAGGTATACAGCACAGCGATTCAGTTATATGTATATAACTTTTTGAGCAGAGTTTTATTATTTTTTTAAAGTCCAAAATAAGACAAAGGGAACTATATTCAGTATCTTGTAATAACCTATAATGGAAAAGATTCTAAAAGAATATATACGAGAATCTCTTTGCTGTACACTTGAAACTAATACAACATTGTAAATTAACTATACTTCAGTTAAAAAAAAAAAACACTATATACAAAAAAAAGGCCATCCTTTTCCCACTCTTCAGTCTTTAAATACTTTCAGTTCTTTCAACTATTTTTACTGGTATTTACCTCCATAATTGAAAATAATATACTTACACTACTATTTCATAGTTTATTATTATACATTACCACTCCCTATGGTAAATGGGATTGACGTCTCTTTCACACACCTTCTCTACTTTCTTTCCTTCAATTCTTCCATAATAGTGATGTCTTACAATTTTTTGGTTAATTCAGTGTTTGGAATTTTTTTATCATGACAACACAAGTATTATTTACTGCAGAGCCAGGTAGTATACTGGAAAATATTTTCTTTTTGTATAACTGTTTGCTTTCCTAGAGTTAACGGGTACTTTTTAAAAAATAAACTTTTAATTTTGGAATAATTTTTGATTTCCAGAAAAATTGCAAAGATGGTAAAGAGCATTTCTATATACCTTTCATAATGAAATATTGTCTTACATTATCATGGTACACTGTCAGAACAAAGAAACCAACGTTGGTACACTGCTATTAAGTAAACTAAACTTTATTAGGATTTCACTCATTTTTTCACTTGTGTCTTTTTTTGGTTCCAGAATTGCATCTGGGGTGCCATATTGCATTTAGTGCCACATCTCCTTAGTTTCATCTGGTCTGTTACAGTTTCTTAGTTTTTCCTTGCTTTTCATGTTAAAGTTTTGAGGAGTACTGGTCAAGTGTTTTGTAAAATGCCCCTCAACATGGGTTCGTTTGATGTTTCTAATAATTACATGGGGGTTACAAAGTTTTGGGAAGAACAGACACAGTGATGAAGTGTCCTTTTCATCATCATATCAGTGGATACGTGCTATCAACATGAATTATCACTGGTGCTGCTAACCTCAACCACCTGGCCAAGATAGTGTTTACCAGTATTTTCCAGTGTAAAGTTTTTGTCGCCACCACCACCCCTTCACCCCTCCTCCCCGTATTCTACTTTTTGGATGTGAATCACAAAGTCTGGTTCACACTCATGGAGAGGTATAACTAAGCTTCATCTCCTGGAAGGGAGGGATATATCTATTTAAGTTATTTGGGTAATCTTCTGGAAAGGAGATTTGTCTCTTCTCTCTCATTTATTTATTCAATCATTTCTTTATATCAGTATGAGTTCATGAATTTCTATTTTATACTTTGGATTATCATCCTATATTAGGTTATTTATTTTGTTGCTCAAATTTTTCTAGATTTGGCTGTTGGGAGCTCTTCCAGGTTGACTCCTGCATCCTTTTGATATGCTTCCATCCTTATGTTTTTTGAGTACTTCCCCACTTTCTGACACTACAAGATGTTCTAGTCTTATCTTGTATTTATTTTCTTGGCCCTAGAATCAGCCATTTCTCCAAGGGTTTTGGTTCCTTGTATTGGGGAATGGTATTTAGAAATCATGATCTAAATGTAGGTTGTTTTAGTTTTCATTTGTTTGGTTTTCTATGTGTCTATCACTAATTTTTCCCAACTATTTCAATAGATCTGTAAGCTGCCTTTTAATTTTAGTTACAAAAGCTCAAACAATCATATAAGCTGTCAATTTCATTTCCCCTTAGATACCAGTCTCCCAAAGTCATCTATCATTTTGATCCCACTTACCTTTAATACCGGGCCTGCTTCACTGCTATCTTCCTGGAGTTTCCTCCACTATCAAAATAGGACTTTTCTTTGTTGTTAAATTAGAATAGAATTCCTATCTCCTGGATCCCAAATCTCATTCCATTTTGGTTTTACTGGAGCATACATTCATTTGCTGGATCGAATCCTTAGTAGGTATATCTAAAAAGGTGTGAAAGAAGTAAAGATTTTGACCCATAGTTCTGAAAATGTGTTTATTCTATTCTTATACTAGATAGATCGGTTGTGCATCTGAATGTTTAAGGCATTATTCCATTATTCTGTTTTCCTCTGTCTCCAACATTTGCTGTTAGGTTATCTGAAGTCATTCTGATTTCCAATTGTATGTCATTTGGGTTTCTTCTCTTGCAATGCTTCTGAATTTTTCTGATTATATGCTTTCTTCATTCATAGTATTTTTTTTTTCACCCATAATAAAGCACAGGATAGAATGTTCTAATCTGGAAGCTCATGTCTTTCAGTTCTGGGAAGCATAATTTTTGCTTGATAATTTTATTCCCCTCCTTTTTTATCTTCTGTTTCTTTGGAGTTACTATTAGTTGAAAGATTTTTCTGAATTGGTTATTTTTCTTTTATCTTCTTGTCTTTTATTTTAACTTGTTATTTCCCCTATTTTTTTGAGACAGTTTCTTGACTGTATCTTCTAGCCCTTATTTTTGAATTATTATATTAACCTTCTTAAAATTTTTTCAAGAGTTCCTTCTCTCTCTCTTTCTTTCTCCTTTTTCACGTTCATCCCTTTTCATGGCATCCTGTTTTTGTTTTACAAATGCATTATCTTTTCTCTCTGAGGATATTGATGGTAATGTATCATTCTTCCATCACCCTAGATAATTAGATTGTTTCTACACAGAATTCCAAGTTGAAAATCACTTTTTTCTTTCAGAATTTTTAAGGCATTTTTCCATCCTTTTATAGCTTCGATGGTTGTTGTTGAGAAAGTCTGACATCATTCTGGTTTCCAATTCTTTGTACATTGTCTGAATTTCCCCTCTCTACTAGACTCCTTTCTTTATCTCTGTTATTCTGAAAGTTCATGATTATATGCCCTTTTCATTCATAGTACAAGGCACATGTTGGTGTTTAAACATATGTTATCTGTGGATGTTAATGGCAATAATTCCTAACATTTATTGAGTGTTTATTATGAACCAGACATTATGTTAAGTGCATCTTTTCTCTGATACTCCAAATAATCCTATGAGATAGATAGTATTATTGTCATCTTAAAGAGGCGGAAACTGAGGTACAAAAAGTAAAATGTCAAAGGTAAAGTAAGGGAGGAAGACAAGAACTATTTTGTTTTTTGCCACACCGTAAGGCTTGCAGGATCTCAGTTCCCCCCACCAGTGATTGAACCCGGGCCACGGCAGTGAAAGTGCCGAATCCTAACCACTAGATCACCAGGGAACTCCCAAGACAAGAACTCTAATATTGTAATGATGTGGTGCATATAGCCACTATTAGGTTTACAGTAGAGTCTCCTAGTCTTGGAAGCTATCATCACATCAAGGTGATTTTTTAGATCTTTATTATATGTGGATTTTACAGTTTAATTCTCAGATACTAATCTTAATGTCAGTATCTTGGAAAGGGGTTGGGGGGGGAACCACCTAACAGGAGAACTTATTTTTTAATTTTAATTTTATTTAATTAATTAATTAAATAATTCATTAATTTGCCTGCCTTGGGTCTTAGTTGCAGAATGCAGGCTCTTCATTGTAGTGTGCGGGACCTTTTTTTTTTTTTTTTGGTTGCGGCATGCAGAATCTTTTGTTGTGACATGCGGGTTATGACCAGGGATCTAACCCGGACCACTTGCATTGGGAGCTCGGTGTCTTGCCCACTGGACCACCAGGGGGGGGGAAGTCCCCTAACCGGAGAATTTAAATCTGATGCAGATATTAATAAAAAAAAAACTGTACCTTTTGGGCAAAAAATTAAAATAATGAATTTGGCGATTTAGAAACATTATGCTCAAACACCTGAACCTCCTTGGTCCTGAAAAGCCTGCTGGTATCAAAAGCAGTAGCTGTGGTGATGAGGGGGTGTATGGACAGAGTTTCACCCCTTATCTTGCTTTTTAAGCGATCCCTCTGTTGTAAGCACCGTAACATGGCTGCTCAGAAAAGTTGTGCCAGCAGCGCAGCAGCCAATGGGAGAGTGATTCAGATATTTATTGAGACATTTTTTTCAGGGGTGCTGATATATGTAAGTAAATGAATCTTTGGAGACACAATCTTCTTGGATGCCAAGGATCCTACAGAGAGGAGAGCCAGGAAGGAGACTGGAAAGCAAACCAGTTTAGTCAAGTGTGATGTCTTTTTACTAAATTGTCATCCAACTAGAGTGAATGGCCTTCCTGAGTAAAGCTTTTTGAACACAAGTCAAAATTGCTAGGAAGTTAATGGTACTTCTTTAGAATAACCCTCTGAATTATCCAAAATAACCATTTACACGCAGGCACTTAATTCTGAGTAATTAATGTCTGCCCGTATAACCCAGCAGCTTAATGAGCTGGGGTGTATCTGGGACACATTGAGTCACTGGAGAAGCCCAGAGGGATGACTATGAAAAGAGCCCCTCAGCTTGCCAGAGTGTTTGGTAATAGCTGGAACATTTTTTATGGGCGCATCATTATTGAGTTCCAGCCTAAAGGCGTATTGGCTCTAGGCAAGGTTTCATGTACCCTATTATATTGCAGATACAAATGCATCTCTAGATTAATTGTGACAGCCAACTCCTACATCCTCTATGGGCAAACATTTTGAATGCATAATTATCTGTAGTAAATTAGCCTTGAGCTGAGGGATAGGTTTGGCCTAAAAACTGAAATCGTCAAGTAGATAATCTTTGATGCCTCCCTTTGTGGGCCTTTTCTCTCTGTCTTTTAAATCATCCTCTGGCACACTCCCCAGCCCCCAATATTTTCATCTGATCCTGGTCCCTGTCAAGAGGAGTGTTTAATAGTTTACCAATAATAATTACTGAATTAGTATTACACCATGACATTCTACCCAAGAGGATATGCACTTAAGAAGAAGCTTTGTAGAAAAGGAATCCGAAGGAATGATGTATGATAGAATCTCAGGCACTATATTCATTCATGGAACGTTAATTGATCCTCTGCTATGTGACAGATGCTGGGGAAACAAAGATAAATAAGATATGGCTCTAACCTTTGAGACTTTCACTGTTCAGCAGGGGAGACAGAAACATAACTAATTGTACAATAGAATATGGTCAGTTTTAATTGTAGAATCAAGATGAGGGGTTGATTTATTACATCTGAAGCGGGAGGCTGAAATGAGTGAAGGAAATTATGAGAGGCTTCATGGAGAAAGTGACATTTGAGTTAAATGGTCTATGGTGATAAATAATAATAGGGGAATTTCAATCACCCAGTACATCCAAAGGGTGAAGCTGATTGGCTTCTAGGAGGGGAAAGAATTTTGGGCCTCAGGACTCCCTTGAACCCTGTTGAATCGTTTTGGGTAGAGGAACCCTTACTCTGCCTGTCCTGAAGCAGCACCAACAGCAGCAAAACCTGAAACTGACAGCAGAGCCAGTTTGCATGACAAAGAGCAGGAGGTGTTTTACTTAGCTCTCTCTAGGGGAAACAGCAATGTCCATAACATTAAAAAAAATGTTGGGAAGGCTACTCTACGCCCTCATAAGTCCAGATTTATTAAGTGCACAAAAGTGGTGCTGCCAAAAGGAAATAACTGGAGAATTTTCTGGAGCCAAGACAGGCAGAATACGTAGTGATGATTAGTTAGAAAGCAACATTATCATTTTCCAGACTGGATTTCGCTTTGTTCCTCTTCAACCAGTGACCACCATGGTCCAACATGAAATTTAAAACAAGACCATAGCAAGCCTTTGTTCTGAATGAGAAGATGGAAAATAACAAATACAACAGAAGAGAGGAAATCCTTCTGCAAGCCTTCTTGGCAGGAAAACGTGCTAGGGCAAGGCAGGGAAAAGGTGGAGGAGGAGAGAAGGAAAAAGAGTGGAACCAGTGGCTATTAATATTTTACACCAAGGCTTTGTGTGATGGTTGCGTACATTGTTGAAATGCACAATGGTCAATAATTCCTTACATCAAAATTGACTGTTTACTTGGCTAATAATTTTCGTGATCCAAAGCTATGTTTGAGGCAGCCCTCAGTAGTAATGAAGTGGTGGTTGTGGGTGCTGAAAGGAGGGTGCAACAGTGTGAATTTGAGCTGCTTTGTTTATAACATATAGATTCTTGTCTATAGGAAAGCAAACATGGAATCTAAAATAGTTTGTTTACTGTTTGGGGCTATCACAACTGCTAAATAGGCTGCACAGATGACCTGATATTTTTGGACTGAAGATGGTTGAAGAAGTTAAAGAAGTTTCTGAGGAAAAAATTTATTGCTCACAAACATGGCTTACATATCTATGTTTGCCAAGCACAAATTATTTTCTATTAGTAATTGTTCTGTTCAATGTATTCCTTATGTTTGGTTCTGCAGGATGGCTTTCTTCACTAAACAAATTTCTATTTCAGTACCCATTATGTTCAAGAACTATTTTTTATCACTTAAGATGATACAAATATGAAGTAGGTTTGGATTTTATTTTCAAGGAGGTTAGTGTCTAATAGAGGAAATACACATAGATCAAAGTAGAGAGTGACAAAAGTTTTGAAACGAGCATAGTTACTGCACTTCCAGCATTCAGATACGGAAATGTTGTTCCATTTGTGATGCTTAGAATAGATTTTGTGGATAAAAAGGGCTATATTTGGCCTTGAGGAATGCTGAATGTATATAGATGGAGATAAATAGGAAGGTCATTGCAGTAGACCATAGAATGGTGTGAATAAAGGCCAAGATACAGGAAAGCTCAAGGTGAGACAGAGTCAATGAGTAGAAAATGACATCAGGAGAGCAGTCATCCAGGGGCATAGTGGGAGCCAAATAAGATGAAGAAGGATATCAGTGGACTTCAGAGAGTCTTGAACACTAGGTCAAAACATTTGAGCTTAAGTCAAAGTAGGAAGTAGGAAGAGGTCAATGGATTTTTTTAATTATTAATTTTTATTTTATTGTGATAACAACATGTAACATGAGATCTACTCTCAATAAATTTTTAGATGTACAATGCCTCACTGTTAACCATAGGCATGATGTTGTACAGATTTCTAGAACTTATTCATCTTGAATATCTAAAACTTCATACTCATTAATTAGCAGCTTCCCATTTTTCCCTTTCCTCAGCCCCTGAAAACCATCATTCTACTCTCAGCTTCTGTTTGATTACTTTTAGATACACTGTATGTATGGAATCTTGCAGTATTTGTCCTTTTGTGATTGAACATTGTCCATTTTGACACATACTGCAGGATTTCCTTCTTTTTAAAGGCTGAATAATATTACATCATATGTATGTATCATGTTTTCTTTCATCATATCCATTCATCCATTTTCACATATCCCTTCATCCATCAATAGACATTTGGGTTGTCTCCACATCTTGACCACTGTGAATAGTGTTGCAGTGAACTGGAAGTGCAGGTATCATTCTGCAATCTTGATTTAAATTCTTTGGATATAAACCAAGAGTGGGATTACTAGATCTTATGGTAGTTCTATTTTTAATTTTTTGAGAAACATCCATACTGTTTTCATTAGTGACCACACCATTATATATTCCCACCAACAGTGTACAAGGGTTTCCGTTTCTCCAAATACTCATCAACACTTGTTGATTTCTAGTTTCAATCCATGTTGTCAGAAGATACTTGGTATAATTTTAATCTTCCTATATTTGTTATAACTTATTTTGTACATATCATCTATCCTGGAGAATCTTCTATGTGCACTTGAGAAAAATGTGATTTCTGCTACTTTTGGGTGAAATGTTCTGCATATGTCTATTAGGTTCATTTAGTCTATAGTGTGGTTTAAGTCTGCTGTTTCTTTGTTGATTTTCTGTCTAGTTGTTCTATCCATTATTGAAAGTGGAGTATTGAAGTCTCCTACCATTATTGTATTGTTGACTATTTCTCTCTTCAGTCCTGTCAATGTTTGCTTTATATATCTTAGGTGCTCTGATGTTGGGTACATATATACTTA
The DNA here is from genome assembly GCF_039906515.1 of Pseudorca crassidens. Lineage (NCBI taxonomy): Eukaryota > Metazoa > Chordata > Mammalia > Artiodactyla > Delphinidae > Pseudorca > Pseudorca crassidens. Next base: position 104,444,680 of record NC_090297.1, on the reverse strand, counting down.
CAATTTTTATATCTTAAGGAGTTGAACATTTTATTATTATTATATAGTGTCCTTTTTGGTCTCTAGTGACAATTTTTGACTTTGTCTATTTTGTCTGATATAAATATAGCCACCTCTACTCTCTTTTGGTTACCATTTGCATGGACTATCTTTTCCCATCCCTTCACTTTCAGCCTATGCATGTCCTTATCTATGTCTTTCAGATATAATTAAAATGAATATCCTGTAGGTGGATCTTGTTTTTGTAAATTCATTCAACCACTCTACATCTTTTGATTGAGGAGTTTAATCCATTTCCATTTAAAGTAATTATTGATAAGGAAGGGTATACAATTATCATTTTATTAATTGTTTTCTATTCATCTTGTATTTCTTTTGTCCTTCTTTTCCTATCTTGCTGTCTTTATTTACATTTTTTTTTGATTTTTTTGGATTTGTATGCTTTGATTCCTTTCTCTTTTTTGTGTGTGTTTAGAGGTATTTTCCTTGTGGTTTCCACAGAGCTTACATAAAATATCTTATAGTTATAACAGTCTATTTGAAGCTGATATCAACTGAATGTCAATCACATACAAAAATTATATACTTTACTAATGTCCCCCAAACTTTGTTATTGACTTTACAATTTACATCTATTTTGTATTTCATATGTATGTATTATTCTGTGTATCCATTAACATATTTTTTGTTATAGTTATATTTGTACTTCTTTCTTTTAACTTTTACACTAGAATTAAAAGTGATTTGCCTACCACAATTATACTAATACAATATTCCATATTTGTCTATGTATTTACCTTTACCAACAAGTTTTATTCAGTAAACCGTGTACAACCCTGTACCAGTCTGAAGTGCGTGGGTCCTCTTATATGTGGATTTTGTTCAATAGATACTACAGTACTGCACTCCACATTTGGTTGAATCTGCAGGTGCTGAACCACAGATATGGAGGATTGACTATAAAGTTATGTGTGTATTTTGACTGCATAGGAGGTTAGTGCCTCTAACCCCCACATTGTTCAAGGGTCAACTGTACTTTCTAATGCTACTGTGTTTCCCTTTATTGTCCTTTCTTGTCAAATTAAAGAACTCCCTTCAGCATTTCTTATGAGGCAGTTCTAGTAGTGATGAACTCCATTCTCAAACTCCTTCTGCTTGAGAAAGTCTTCATCTCTCCTTCATTTTTAAGGACAGTTTTGCCAGGTATAATATTCCAGGTTGGCAGTTTTTTTCTTTTGTTTCATCAATTTAAATATATTATCTCATTCCTTTCTGGCATGCAGGGTTTCTGCTGAAATATCAAATAATAGTGTTATGTGACTTCCCTTTTCATGATAAATTGTTTTTCTCTTGCCTGTCATAATTCACGTTTTGTCTTTAACTCTTGGCAATTTGATTATAATGTATCTCTGTGATTTCTTTGAGTTCATTTTATTTGGGATATTTTGGGTTTCCTGGGACTGGAAGTCCATTTCCTTCCCCAGATTTGGTGAGATTTTAGCGATTATTTCTTTGAGTAAGGTTTCTTATCTTTTTGCTCTCTCTTCTCCTGAGGCTTTGCTAATACGTATACTGGTCTGCTTGATGGTGAACCATCAATCCCTTAAGCTTTTTTCATTATTTTGGCTGTCTGGGAAGATAATTTCAAATGACCTGTCTTTAAGATCATTGAATCTTTCTTTCTGTGCTCTAGTCTGCTGCTGAACTCCTCTATTGAATTTTTCAGTTCACTTATTTTATTCTTCAGCTCCATGATTTCTGTTTGGTACTTTTTAATGTTTCTTTCTCTTGAAATTTTCACTTTGCTCATGCATTGTTCTTCTGAGTTCATTCAGTATTTTTATGATGGTTGTTTTGAAAATTTTTTTAAGTAATTCATATATTTCTGTTTCACTAGGGTCAGTTCCTGGAGATTTATCTTGTTCCTTTGTTGGCATTGTGTTTCCCACTTACTTCAATTTCCTTGATTCTGTGTTGTTATTTATGAATTAGAAAAACTGCCACCTCTCCCAGTTTTTACACATTGGCTGTGTATAGAAGACCTTCACAAACAAACCTGGCCACAGCTTCTGTGGGTGTCTCAAATTTTCATGCTCGTCTAAACTGCCATCTTTATTTTTAATGGCCTCCAGATTATTCCTCTCATGGATATGATAATCACCCCACATTGGGTCAGAGGGGCAAGGGGCTTTGGAGGGCTCTTGTGTTCTAGTTCAAAGCAACTTCTTTTTTCTCAGAGGCTCCCAGGTATCTAGAATATGTTAGATCCCATAAGCACTCCAACACAGAAGCCTTGTTGTTTGATATGAGGTAGAGTTCATTCCTTCCCCAGGGAGAAGCTGGGAGCTGGGTTTTTCTCCCCTACCTGCTTGCTCTGTACTGAGACAGGACTCCTCCTCTGACAAGTGTCTGCTCACTAGTTCAAACTGTCATCTTTGTTCTCTGCAGCCCCCAAGGGTTTAGCATATGGAGGGTCCCATTTGTTCTCTGAAATGGGCAAGTTAGAAGCCAGTCCCTTGGGCATCATCTGGAAAAGTTGAGATGTTAGATGTGCAGCCCAAATCTTTGGAAAAGTTGGGATATGGGTTTTTCGTCGTGATCATATGGTACTGTAGTGGGCGTGGGGATTATGACAAGAGGGTGTCTCCCATGTTCTTACCAGTTTTGATGTGGCTGGTTTCACACTTGTCTGGGATGCATGAGCCTCTTAACTAGCTTTTGGCTTTCTCACAAGGAAAATTAATACATGTTTTGTCATTGAATTTTTGTGTCAACAAATATGGGGGAAAAGGAGAGTTCAGGGCTTCCTATCTCACCATCTTATTGATGTTATTCCCAATGGTTTTTTTTTTAACATCTTATTGGAGTATAATTGCTTTACAATGGTGTATTAGTTTCTTCTTTATAGCACTGTGAATCAGTTATACATATACATGTATCCTCATATCTCCTCCCTCTTGCGACTCCCTCCCATCCTCCCTACCCCATCCGTCAAGGTGATCACAAAGCACTGAGCTGATCTCTCTGTGCTATGTGGCTGCTTACCACTAGCTATCTATTTTATATTTGGTAGTGTATATAAGTACATGCCACTCTCTCACTTCATCCCACATTACACTTCCCCCTCCTTGTGTCCTCAAGTCTATTCTTTACATCTGCATCTTAATTCCTGTTCTGCCCCTAGATCCTCATAACCATTTTTTTTGGTCTTTAAATTCCATATATATATGTTAGCATACAGTATTTGTTTTTCTCTTTCTGACTTACTTCACTCTGTGTGACAGACTCTAGGTCCAACCACCTCACTACAAATAAATCAATTTTGTTTCCTTTTATAGCTGAGTAATATTCGTCATATATATGTGCCATATCTTCTTTATCCATTCATCTCTTCATGGACACTTAGGCTGCTTCCATGTCCTGGTTATTTTAAATAGAGCTGCAATGAACATTGTGGTACATGACTCTTTTTGAACTATGGTTTTCTCAGGGTATATGCCCAGTAGTAGGATTACTAGGTCATATGGTAGTTCTATTTTTAGTTTTTTAAGGAACCTCCATATTATTCTCCATAGTGGCTGTATCAATTTACTTTCCCACCAACAGTGCAAGAGGGTTCCCTTTTCTCCACACCCTCTCCAGCATTTATTGTTTGTAGACTTTTTGATGATGATCATTCAGACAGCTGTGAGGAGATACCTCACTGTAGTTTTGATTTGCATTTCTATAATGATTAGTGCTGTTGAGCATCCTTTCATGTGTTTGTTGGCAATCTGTATATCTTCTTTGGAGAAATGTCTGTTTGGGTCTTCTGCCCATTTTCGGATTGGGATTTTTGTTATTTTTGATTTTGAGCTGCATGAGCTGCTTGTAAATTTTTGAGATTAGTCCTTTGCCGATTGCTTCATTTGCAAATATTTTCTCCCATTCTGAAGGTTGTCATTTCATCTTGTTTATGGTTTCGTTTGCTGTGCAAAAGCTTTTAAGGTTCATTAGGTCCCATTTGTTTATTTTTGATTTTATTTCAATTGCTCTAGGAGGTGGGTCAAAAAGGATCTTGCTGTGATTTATGTCATAGAGTGTTCTGTCTATGTTTTCCTCTAGGAGTTTTAGAGTGTCTGGCCTTATATTTAGGTCTTTAATCCATTTGCAGTTTATTTTTGTGTATGGTGTTATGGAGTGTTCTAATTTCATTCTTTTACATGTAGTTGTCCAGTTTTCCCAGCACCATTTACTGAAGAGGCTGTCATTTCTCCACTGTATATTCTTACCTCCTTTATCAAAAATAAGGTGACCATATGTGCGTGGGTTTATCTCTGGGCTTTCTATCCTGTTCCATTGATCTATATTTCTCTTTTTGTGTCAGTACCATACTGTCTTGATTACTATAGCTTTGTAGTATCGTCTGAAGTCCAGAACCTGATTCCTCCAGCTCCATTTTTCTTTCTCAAGATTGCTTTGGCTATTCGGGGTCTTTTGTGTTTCCATAAAATTTGTGAAATTTTTTGCTCTAGTTCTGTGAAAAATGCCATTGGTAGTTTGATAGGGATTGCATTGAATCTGTAGATTGCTTTGGGTAGTACAGTCATTTTCACAATGTTGATTCTTCCAATCCAAGAACATGGTATATCTCTCCATCTATTTGTATCATCTTTAATTTATTTCATCAGTGTCTTATAGTTTACTTCGTACAGGTCTTTTGTCTCCTTAGGTAGGTTTATTCCTAGGTATTTTTTTCCTTTTGTTGCAGTGGTGAATGGGAGTGTTTCCTTAATTTCTCTTTCAGATTTTTCATCATTAGTGTATAGGAATGCAAGAGATTTCTGTGCATTAATTTTGTATCCTGCTACTTTACCAAATTCATTGATTAGATTTAGAAGTTTTCTGGTAGAGTCTTTAGGATTCTCTATGTATAGTATCATGCATGCCATCTGCAGTGACAGATTTACATCTTCTTTTCTGATTTAAATTGCTTTTGTTTCTTTTTCTTCTCTGATTGCTCTAGCTAAAACTTCCAAAACTATGTTGAATAACAGTGGTGAGAGTGGGCAACCTTGTCTTTCTCCTGATCTTAGAGGAAATGGTTTCAGTTTTTCACCATTGAGAACAATGTTGGCTGTGGGTTTGTCATATATGGCCTTTATTATGTTGAGGTAACTTCCCTCCATGCCTACTTTTTGGAGGGTTTTTATCATAAATCGGTGTTGAATTTTGTGGAAAGTTTTTCTGCATCATATGGTTTTTATCCTTCAATTTGTTAATATGGTGTATCACATTGATTGATTTGCATATATACTGAAGAATCCTTGCATTCCTGGGATAAACTCCACTTGATCATGGTGTATGATCCTTTTAATGTGCTGTTAGATTCTGTTTGCTAGTATTCTGTTGAGGATTTTCACATCTATGTTCATCAGTGATATTGGCCTGTAGTTCTCTTTCTTTGTGACATCTTTGTCTGGTTTTGGTATCAGGGTGATGGTGGCCTTGTAGAATGAGTTTGGGAGTGTTCCTCCCTCTGCTATATTTTGGAAGAGTTTAAGAAGCATAGGTGTTGGTTCTTCTCTAAATGTTTGATAGAGTTCACCTGTGAAGCCATCTGGTCCTGGGCTTTTGTTTGTTGGAAGATTTTTAATCACAGTCTCAAATTCAGTGCTTGTGGTTCGCTTGTTTATATTTTCTATCTCTTCCTGGTTCAGTCTCAGAAGGTTGTGCTTTTCTAAGAATTTGTCCATTTCTTCCAGGTTGTCCATTTTATTGGCATAGAGTTGCTTGTAACTCTCATGATCCTTTGTATTTCTGCAGTGTCATTTGTTACTTCTCCTTTTTCATTTCTAATTCTATTGATTTGAATCTTGTCCCTCTTTTTCTTGATGAGTTTGGCTAATGGCTTATCAATTTTATTTTTCTTCTCAAAGAACCAGCTTTTAGTTTTATTGATCTTTGCTATCATTTCCTTCACTTCTTTTTCATTTATTTCTGATCTGATATTTATGATTTCTTTCCTTCTGCTAAATTTGTGGGGTTTTCTGTTTTTCTTTCTCTAATTGCTTTAGGAGTAAGGTTAGGTTGTTTATTTGAGATGTTTCTTGTTTCTTGAAGTAGGATTGTATTGCTATAAACTTCCCTCTTAGAACTGCTTTTGCTGCATCCCATAGGTTTGGGGTCATCGTGTGTTTGTTGTCATTTGTTTCTAAGTATTTTTTTATTTCCTCTTTTATTCCTTCAGTGATCTCTTGGTTATTAAGTAGTGTACTGTTTAGCCTCCATGTGTTTGTAATTTTTACAGATTTTTTTCTGTAATTGATATCTAGTCTCATAGCATTGTGGTCGGAAAAGATACTTGATATGATTTCAATTTTCTTAAATTTACCAAGGCTTGATTTGTGACCCAAGATATGATCTATACTGGAGAATGTTCCATGAGCACTTGAGAAGACAGTGTATTCTGTTGTTTCTGGATGGAATGTCCTGTAAATATCAATTAAGTCCATCTTGTTGAATGTATCATTTAAACCTTGTGTTTCCTTATTTATTTTCATTTTGGATGATCTGTCCATTGGTGAAAGTGGGTGTTAAAGTCTCCTATTATGATTGTGTTACTGTCGATTTCCCCTTTAGTATTTGCCTTATGTATTGAGGTGCTCCTATGTTGGGGGCATAAATATTTACCATTGTTATATCTTCTTCTTGGATTGCTCCCTTTTTCATTATGTAGTATCCTTCTTGTCTCTTGTAATAGTCTTTATTTTAAAGTCTATTTTGTCTGATATGAGAATTGCTACTCCAGCTATATTTTGGTTTACATCTGCATGAAATATCTTTTTTTATCCCCTCACTTTCAGTCTGTATGTATCCCTAGGTCTGAATTGGGTCTCTCATAGACAGCATATATACACATCTTGTTTTAGCATCCATTCAGTCAGTCTATGTCTTTTGGTGTGAGTGTTTATTCCATTTACATTTAAGGTAATTATAGATATGTATGTTCCTATTATCATTTTCTTAATTGTTTTGGGTTCATTATTGAAGGTCTTTTCCTTCTCTTGTGTTTCCTGCCTAGGAAAGTTCCTTTAGCATTTGTTGTAAAGCTGGTTTGGTGGTGCTGAATTCTCTTAGCTTTTGCTTCTCTGTAAAGGTTTAGATTTCTCCATTGAATCTGAATGAGATCCTTGTTGGGTTGAGTAATCTTGGTTGTAGGTGTTTCCCATTCATCACTTTAAATATGTCCTGCCACTTGCTTCTGACTTGCAGAGTTTCCACTGAAAGATCACCTGTTAACCTTATGGGGATACCCTTGTATGTTATTTGTTGTTTTTCCATTGCTGATTTTAATATTTTTTGTTTGTATTTAATTTTTGATAGTTTGATTAATATATGTCTTAGTGTGTTTCTCCTTGGGTTTATTCTGTATGGGACTCTCTGTGCTTCCTGGACTTGATTAACTATTTCCTTTCCCATATTAGGGAAGTTTTCAACTATAATCTCTTCAGATATTTTCTCAGTCCCTTTCTTTTTCTCTTCTTCTTCTGGGACCTCTATAATTCAAATGTTGGTGCATTTAATGTTGTCCCAGAGGTCTCTGAGACTTTCCTCAATTCTTTTTTCTTTTTTCTGCTCTGTGGTAGTTATTTCCACTATTTTATCTTCCAGGTCACTTATCCATTCTTCTGCCTCAGTTATTCTGCTATTGATTCTTTCTAGAGAATTTTTAATTTCATTTATTGTTTTATCCTCATTGTTTGTTTGCTCTTTAGTTCTTCTAGGTCCTTGTTAAAGTTTTCTTGTGTTTCCTGCACTCTATTTCCAAGATTTTGGATCATCTTTACTATCATTACTCTGAATTCTTTTTCATGTAGACTGACTATTTCCTCTTCATTTGTTTGTTGTGGTGGATTTTTACCTTGCTCCTTCATCTGCTGTGTGTTTCTCTGTCTTCTCATTTTGTTTAACTTACTGTGTTTGGGGTCTCCTTTTTTCAGGCTGCAGGTTCGTAGTTCCCATTGTTTTTGGTGTCTTCCCCCAGTGGCTAAGGTTAGTTCAGTGGGTTGTGTAGGCTTCCTGGTGGAGGGGACTGCCACCTGTGTTCTAGTGGATGAGGCTGGATCTTTTCTTTCTGGTGGGCAGGAGCACATTCAGTGGTGTGTTTTGGGCTGTCTGTGACCTTATTATGAATTTAAGCAGCCTCTCTGCTAATGGGTGGGGTTATGTTCCTGTCTTGCTAGTTGTTTGACATAGGGTGTCCAGCACTGTAGCTTGCTGGTCATTTAGTCGAGCTGGGTCTTAGTGTTGAGATGGAGATCTCTGGGAGAGCTTTTGCCATTTGATGTTATGTGGAGCCGGCATGTCTGTGGTAGACCAATGTCCTGAACTCGGCTCTCCCTCCTCAGAGGTACAGACCTGACACCCGTCCGCATAACCAAGACCCTGTCAGCCACATGGCTTTTACACCTCCCTAGTCTAAAGTTCCTGCCCCTGCTCCTCAGGCTGTGTCCCCATAGGAGGCCCTCAGTGGGGTTTTTGATCAAAGTATTGGTAAAATCAAAGGGCTGGTTTCTGAATATTTATCTGACATGAGTTTTATGGACTTACTAACAAGTATATTTGTGTAGATGAGCCACAGCTAGGTGTGTACACCAGAAAGTTCAGTTCTTTTCATTAAGATAAGGTCCTAGAAACTACCTCAGTGTCATTGATCTTTATGTATATTTATCATTAGGGGTGAATTGTGTAATGTATGTTTACTTCTCCCTTTCTTTCTTCATCCATCCATCCAGTCAAAGTTATCTCAAAAAGACTAATGCTTTTCTATGTGTCCAAAGCTGTACATTCTGATTACCTAAATTCTTAAATCATGTAAAGTGGATATATGATTTCTAGGAATTTATAAACATAGGTAAATAGTATATGCTTAAGCTTGAAGGCAAAATTGGGTGTCCCAGTTAAAAGTTTTCTTGACTTGAGCAACTCAGATTAACCAAATAATGAACAGATCAACCCTTTGATTTTGGCAATGGAGGCTCTAGATTTATATCAAGCACAATGAAGTGGAGAATTAAGGCAATTCAGTCCCCAAATTCTCTTTTAAAAGAAGAAGTAAAATAAAAAAAAAAAATACTTGGAGTTGTGAGGATTGTGGATTGACTAAATTTAGACAAATTAATAATATCTAGTAACTATTTACAGATTATTTGATTCTTTATTCAATTTTCCCATGCATACACTATAAAAAATATAATGTTTATTTAGAGGGTATAAGAGTTTTTTAACATACCTGATTTTCTACATATGAAAATAGTCATGTCTGATAATAATGATCACTTGGTTCTTTATGGGTCAATGGTCCCAGAATGCCTCCTATAACCATCCTCTGGCAAATGCCATCAGTATGTCCAGGATTTGCATCTGAAGTGTCCCAGAGTCAGGCCTTGGACCTTTTCTCTTTTCTACCAATATTCATCTCCTAATGATCTCATCTCTCCTCATAGTTCTAAACACAATCTATATGCTGATGACTCCCAAATTTGTATCTCCAGTCTAACCCTGTCTTAAATCCATAGCTGTAAATCCATTTGTCTGCTTGGCATCTCCACTTAGATGTCTAACAGCCTTTTCAACTAAAACGAGTTCAGCTTGTTTTCTTCTTGAACCTTGCATTTCCATGCAATAAATAAAACCTCTATTCATCCAATTAGTCAGGACGAAAACACTGTCATCGTTGTTCTCTCTCTTTCACCACACTTTCAGTTCACTAGCAGATTCTCTCAGCTCTACCAGTAGACTCTATCCAGAATTCTTACCATTTACTATGACTTCCACTGCTACAATTTTAGTTTAAGCCATTTTCATATCTTGCCTGGTTTATTGCAATACTGTCCCTAACTGATCTCTATTCTTCTGGCCTAGACCCCTTACTGTCCTTTCAACTCGGTAGCTAGACTGATTTGCCTAAGTAGAATAGCCGTAGGCATCTCCTTTCTTTGGCATAACTTTCTTGCTCTTCGGAGGCTACCTACAAAGCTCAGTTCGGGTTGACACATTAGGCCTGGATTGGTGTGGCTCTGTGCCCAGAGCAATCTGGTTTTATTCACTAACAGGAGCTTACAGTTTCATTTGTACCATTAGAGAAAAATGTATGAAACTTCCCAAATAGCACAATGCTATAGCATATGAATATTCCTTTCAGAGCATTCCATATGTGACCAGCTAGGATTTAGTGACTCTTGGTGCATTTCACTGAGACTAGGATATGGATTGGGTGGATAATTTCAAGAGTCCAAGCTTTGTTGTTCATTGACTGTGTTCACTCAAAATGCATTTGAATACTGTAATTTTGTAATAGCTGATATCTTACATCTGTGACGTAGGATTACTAAACATGTTATTCTGGGCTTCCCTGGTGGCGCAGTGGTTGAGAGTCCGCCTGCCGATGCAGGGGATACGGGTTCGTGCCCCGGTTCGGGAATATCCCACATGCCGCGGAGCGGCTGGGCCCATGAGACATGGCCGCTGAGCCTGCGCGTCCGGAGCCTGTGCTCCGCAGCGGGAGAGGCCACAACAATGAGAGGCCCGCGTACCGCAAAAACAAACAAACAAACAAACAAACAAACGTGTTATTCTAACTGGAGTAACCTATGCTGGGAAATTCTTTTGATATTTATTCCTAGGAGAAGTAAGATTGCATTTGCTTTTCATCTATCTTAATAAGCTATATAAATGCCAGTTCTGGTGTGCTGTCCCACTGTATGCACCCAGTTGTGTGGTGGCATGCCATTAACTGTGGGAATATGTCTGTCTCCTTCCACATTCAACATGAGCATTTTCCTCCTTAGTTTTTAGAGCTTCTTGAGATGTGGTGCTAGTTGCAGGACACCTAAGCTGACAGGAGAGTGAGTATCAATCAATCAAATATTTATTGAGTGCTTACTACATGAAAGGCACTGTGCTAAGCTGGGTTTAAGCAGAGTATTAAGAGGAGTTTGAGGAAAAGTGCTCTTTTTTTTAGAAACTCTCAGAGGCTCAATGCCAGAGGGGGAAAGCTCTGCAGAATAATACTTTTCCAGACTGTGGAAAATTGTGAATTAGGTGTTTTCACCTCGCTGTTCTTACTCATTTCTCTTTCTTGATTCCTCCACCTTTTTTTTCTATTTACCCAGGCCCTTTATACTCTCCCCTCTTGCAACCACACTACCCAGTACCAGCATTATTTCCTTCAGCTGTACCTCGGCCTTCCAGTCCCACTCATACTTATCCAAACATCTCATTTCCTCAATGTCATCCCTTTGCATTACAACCTGTCCCCAGTCTTATTAATTATAGAAATCATTTAATTCATTCATTTACCAGGGGCATTTACATTTTAATAGGTATTCTATGTATGACAATATTTACTTTAAAAATCCCTCTAATTATGACATTCAAAACACTCTAACAGATTAGAAGGGGGAGATTTGTATTTTAGGTGTGTGTGTATTTCTGGAATCCTTCAAATTACACTTCTGTCGGCATACCTATTTTGTTCAGAGGTATAATTAACTGTATTCACTACTCATTTACTTTTTTTTCCCGTGGATGCAATTTAAAAGAAACTTGCAACTGCTTAAACCACCTAATTTCCCTTTCACAGTTTTTATTTAGCAGGCTGTTGAAAAGAAAAAAACAAGCTTTCATTTTAAAGTCCAAGAACCCTAGAGTTGTTTTCTTGGTTTTTTTTTTTCCACCTGTTGGCAATGCAGTCATTGATGTGCCGGTGATAGCTTCTTTAGTTTTTAAATAAATTGCATCTGCATCTCCCAAATCAAAAGTGTTCTCACACGACGAAATATTGGTGGGTCTCGAAGATAAGCTTCAGGACTATTGTGCTCTGTCCAAAAATTGATTACAATTTGGAAAAAGAAAAAAGACAAAGGAAATGTAGGCTAGCTACATGATGTATGAGGGTGAAGAGCCACATAGAAAGACGGAAGCCAGAGAATTCCTGGTTTGCAGCAGACCTTCAGTGAGGAAGCCTTGCTGAAATGTGTATGCAGGTCCATCTTCATCTAGATCTCTTGTGTGATCAGTTGGAGTTGCATGAGCAGTAAGTTTGGGCACGTTACAGATATAAATTTGAAAACTTTCGAGCACCTTAGTTAGCCAGAAAAACATCCCGGCGTCCTGGTGTTTGTGGGTTTGCAGATGCCTGGCACTGACAGTGTTTGTCCCATTGCAGAGTGGTCAGAGCTAATGTCATGTAGATTAACAAATATGTTCTTCATTCCCCTCTAACAGTCTTCTTGAGACCACAGGTTCAGACCACAGGTCAGAAATCAAGACAGGACTCAGAACGTGTGTGCAACTAGCTTAGAGGCATCCTACACTCTGAGGAGCCAGGTGTTCTTGTGATTGAGCAATTAAAGGTACTTTCTCCCACTTGGCAAAAGAGCCAACTCCACCAGACTGAAGGCTACAGGTGATAGCTTATGTCTTAGGTGCTTTTTGATTCTAACTGAGTGGATAGTTTTTACTATTTTGTCAGTGACCTAAATAACTCCTCTAGCTTCACCTCTTTGTTTTTATTACAATGTTTTGTTTTTGTTTTCTTTTTACGGTATGCGGGCCTCTCACTGTTGTGGCCTCTCCTGTTGCGGAGCACAGGCTCCGGACGCGCAGGCTCAGCAGGCCATGGCTCACGGGCCCAGCCACTCCGCAGCATGTGGGATCCTCCCGGACCGGAGCACGAACCCTCGTCCCCTGCATAGGCAGGCGGACTCTCAACCACTGCACCACCAGGGAAGCCCACCTCTTTTTTTATTGACGTATTTACAATATTATATTAGTTTCAGGTGTACAACATAGTGATTCAACATTTTTATAGATTATACTCCGTTTCAAGTTATTACAAAATAATGGTTATATTTCCTTGTGGCTTATATATTTTATATATATATGTATGATCAGGCCACCAAAGATGGCTGTTCTCTTGCTCTCTGTACTTCCCCAGCTCGACCAGTGCCTGCTTCACTTACACCCTACCTACATGACTGACCTTCCTACATACTGGCCCAGGAACCAGCTAGTGACTGTTCTTTTCTTTAGATCAGAACATCTCCACCAGGCTAGCTTATCGAAGGGGCAGTGAGGGGTGTGCTCATCTGCTGGTTTCCCTGGTAACCGGTGAGCCCACCTGACATCAATTCTTCCTATAACTGGTACCCTCCCCCTCACCCTGGGAGCGAAGGCTGCTGCCATGACCGACCCACTGTCTGCCACTCATGCCGGGGTGTCGCTCCAGGACCTTGCTTCAGACATGTAAGCTCCCCAGCAATCCGTTAAACCCTCGACGTCTCTGTCACTGACCCTGGGTCTTTCTTCCGTCTGGAGGATGGGCAAGTACAGGACTTGTAGGCCTGCAGGGTACAGCCCAACAACATAGTAGTTTGTCTCTCTTAATCCCATACCCTTATCTTGCCACGCTCCCTTCTCTCTCCCCACTGGTAACCACTAGATTGTTTTCTATAACTGTGAGTCGGCTTCTGTTTTGTTGTATACATTCGTTTGTTTTATTTTTTACATTCCACATGAAAGAGAGTGAAGTAAGTCAGAGAAAAACAAGCACTCTATGTTATTACTTATATGTAGTCTCACCTCTTGAATTCATTTTCTCTATAGAGCTGCTTACAAGTTCCTCAAGTGTATCTATTTTTTTAACACCTTTATTGGAGTATAATTGCTTTACATTGTTCTGTTAATTTCTGCTGTATAACAAAGTGAATCAGCTATACGTATACATATATCCCCATATCTCCTCCCTCTTGCGCCTCCCTCCCACCCTCCCTACCCCACCCCTCTAGGTGGCCACAAAGCACCCAGCTGATCTCCCTGTGCTATGCAGCTGCTTCCCACTAACTATCTATTTTACATTTGGTAGTGTATATATGTCCATGCCACTCTCTCACTTCGTCCCAGCTTACCCTTCCCCCTCCCCGTGTCCTCAAGTCCATTCTATATGTCTGTGTCTTTATTCCTGTCCTGCCCCTAGGTTCTTCAGAACCTTTTTTTTAGATTCCATATATATGTGTTAGCATATGGTATTTTTTTTTTCTCTTTCTGACTTACTTCACTCTGTATGACAGACTCTATGTCCATCTACCTCATTACAAATAACTCAATTTCGTTTCTTTTTATGGCTGAATAATATTCATTGCATATATGTGCCACATCTTTATCCATTCATCTGTCAATGGACACTTAAGTTGCTTCCATTCCTCAAGTGTATCTTAATTATTTGAGAAAAGTCTGCTCATAAAGTGCAGGAAAAACATTTGTTTCATAAAGTTATTTGAATTGGAGAATGTGATAACAAGCGATGTACCAGGCACAGCTCTCAGAATATAGTATGTGCTCCAACGTTGGAGAAAAAGTTCTTTCCTACCCTTCAACTCTTACCTTTCACCCAATTCCCAGAATAATCCTTTTCTTTTAGTTAGCTCTTCATATGTGAAATAAACATACCATTTGATAACCTCTTAAAGTAAACAGTAAACCAGAAATGAATACTAAAATTATAGACTGGCATTTCTCAATTTCATTACTGTTGACATTTTGGGTTGCATGATTCTTTGTGTAGGGGTTTGTGTTGGGCATTGTAGTATGTTTAGCAGAATCCCTCGCCTCTACCTCCTAGATTCCAGTAGCACCCCAACCCCCTCAGTTATGACATCCAAAAATATCTCCAGACATTTCCAAATGTCCCCTGGGGGAGCAAAATATCCCTTAGTTAAGGACCGCTGCTTCCGAACAACTGGATTCATCATACCCATCCCTTTTTTGCCTGTCCTCAGCTCTCTGCTTTTGGAGATAAAAGCAAATGACAAAAGAAAGAAATAAACATCGGGCATTTGTTTAAAATAGTAACAGTAACATCCCCAGACAGTACTGTCTTTCCAGGGGATCCCATTCATGATGTGACTGGCATTTTAGAGCCCAGTTTTCAGCATGAATGGTGTCCCCTGGGCTTGGGTAATGCTGGGGCCCTCAAAGGATGACTGGAGACCAGAACACAGGCAGCCCAGTTGTTTATACCTTCCACCTGGAGTCCTGGGCAGTGCAAAACAGTGAGACATCACATTTCCCAACAGCAGGAAAACTCCATTATTTTCGCCGTGCTCTATGGAAAATCGCAGGAAATCATTTCCCAAAATATAGATGAGAGTTACAAGGGTTTTCTGAGCAATTTTCAGTTTACCAGTTGGTATCTTTTAAAGAGAATGACTCATTCCCTGAATATTCCATTTATTTGAGAGAATGGTTACTGTCTCAATAATAATTGTTCTCCTATGATATTTTGGCAAACCATGGAAATAAATCCTGGTTTTGGAATGGGATAGTTCATTGATTGACATTTGCTCCAGGATAAATTACCATCTGATAAAATCCACAAGTCCAAATCCTGCCAGTAGTTTTGGATACATCTGTTTGCAATTATCCTATCATTTGCTAGTTATTTCTCCTGATGGTTCACAGCTCTCCGTATTCTTTGAATGTGTTACAAGCTAATGGCCTTCTCCTTAGCCTGAATTTTCCTCCTCTTCTTTAACTAGCCCCATTCCTGGCACCCACATAAACCTCTTTAATACATGAAGCTTCTGTGTCAGTGGTCTAGTTAACATTTAAACAGCCCTCTTGTGTTTTTTTTTTGTAATCTACAACTCCGAGGCAGGAGAGCACCTTCTTTCTGATAGTGAATGTGCTATCTGCCTTATTGCCATTTCCCCAAGTATCTGCAGATGCTGAAGTTATAACTACACAGGTGTGATAAGATTATTATTATTTTTGTTATTTATTATTTTAAGTTCCAAGTTTTCTTGTATGTCATAGCAGCCAGATAAAGACCCAGTGCCTTGATTTTTATCTTCCCTGCACAAATCCTTTCCCTCCATTTTTAACAGTGCTGTATGCAAAAAGCCTTTTAAATGTATTTACATTGTCTCCATCCCCTGAAAACATCCAGAGGTTTATTCACTAGGAAATGATCAGTCACTTTACACTGGTGAAATCCAGATGAGCGTGGTGAAGGAGGTTAGATGCTGCTGACTGTACATATGAACATGAAGAGGAGAATTAGGCTTCATAGTAGATGCCGGGAGCTAGAGGGTGTGGCAGGAGTTACTTGAATGTGAAAGCAGGAGGAGCTGTCTTCAGAGATCTGATGTCTAAGCTGAGCTGTGATATGTGCACAGTTGTCACCTTTACAGCTCTCCTTCCTATTCGTCCAACTTAAATTCTAACCATTCCTGAGCCATTTCCCCTTTGCATTTTTAAAGAACAATGTGTGGTTCTTAAAAAAAGCTCTGTGTTCAATGTTAATTTCCTTAATGGACCCCAAACATATTGAAAAGCAACAAACACACTGCCGAAGCTGCTACTCTGACTCCAGAGCACAACACCACCCTTTCTTTTCTTTAAAATCATCATCATCATCGCCAAACTTGTCTTTGCAACAGCAGATATTTATTGCATGACTACTATTTGTGGGGCATTGTCCCAGCCCTGGTGACTTGCCATTATGCTGTGAATCAAACTCTAATACTTTATGTTCTCTTTCAAGGTGTCATGTTAGATTGCCTCTGATTTTTTTGGAATCTCCTATTCTCCCGTCCTTTCTCTTAGCTAATTTTAGGTAAATCTATTCAATACCCCTTCATCATCTTAACCCTGTCTTTAACTCTTTCATCTTTTAACTTTGTTCATTGCCTGGACTGATCTCTTTTTTTTCTTCCAAAGAATTCCTGCTTTACACTCCACTAGGAGACTGTCAGCCGTAGACAAGCAGCTTATATGACCTCATGGCGTCAGCCTCCAAGAGTGTAGAGAAGAGTGAGGAGACCCAGATGTTTTCATTATTGTGACCTGTGAGATTCAAAAGGGCAACAAGCTACTGTAGCTGGACACTGTTCCTGAGTGAGGGCACTTTAAAGAGATGCAGCAAAGTGTTAGAGCTGACAGAGTATGTCAATGACCCACCTGGTTTCCATCTGAATGTGGAGTAGGGAAATGACTCCTTCATTCTACTGGAAGCAAAGTGCAGGCATAACAGAAACATAATACATATTAATTATTTCCTCTTTGCATTCATTTTTTTGGTTAATTTTCATGTGTAATACCGATGTTCATGCATTTTTCGTTTTGTAAACTCCCTAAAAGATAAGAACTATGACTGTTTGTTTACTTACTTTGTACATTTCCCGACACAGGATCATAGGTAAATGGGTGGATAGGTAGATAAGTAAAGTGTTTTGCGAATGATATTGTTTGACTGAATGATCCACTCCTATTATTATGGTGCTTACTATCGGTGATCATAGGCCACCATCTTTGGTTCCTGATTTCTGTAAACTCTTCGTAAATTTAATTTATTCAGCAAATATTTGGCCAAGGGACTTAGAAACTCTGAAAGCTGCCTTTGGCCACTGTCTTCTTCCTGTGAGATCTATCAGGAAATACACAGAAGACATATAGAGGTACTGCTAACCTCATAAGGGTATAAACAGAGGTACTAAATTTGGATTTGTGAACCAGAAATCATGAATTCCATGTTGGCGATTCCAATCTCTTTTAAATTTTTTTTGACGATCACAACCAAAACCAATTTAAGCTTTCTGTGTCATTACTTCTTGCCACTTCCCCCTCTTCCCATATAAAAGGAAAAGTATGAGGCAAGTTATTAAACCTATTTGGGACTCAGCTTCCTCATGTGTAAAATGGATGTAATAATAGTATATTATCTCAAAGGGTCATTGTGAAAATTAGATGAGTTAATATATGTAAAGTGCTTAGAACAGTATGTTGTGTATAGTAGGTGCCAAATTAGTGTGTATTATCATCTGGAGTACCTCTTAGTCAAGGAAATATCTTTAATGGTCATAAATGCTTTTCACCTTTGAAAGGAGGCCCCTGGCCAGTGACTTGTGATTAGTTATGCTTCTCTAAAGAAAGTGCCAATCACTTGGCGGTTCACAGTGTAAGTCCTTTTTTCTTGTTATGGCCAATATTACAGAAAGTCCTTTTTACTTGTTATGGCCAATATTACTAGAAATTTCTGCTTAATGAGTACAAATTGCAGTAAATGTAATAGAAGTTGAAAATGTTTACTGTATTAATGATGCAGGAAACAATCTTAAAAAATAAACCATGGGAAAATTATTGCAATGATTTAAACACAGAAATCTCAATATTTGTGTTGTCATATCACACACAGTAATCTTGTGGAGATACTTTTTGAAAAAACATAGTTATTACCATAAATTATTTTAAAATAATCAGTGAAAAACTTACTTTAATAGGAGGAAGAAACAGTATGTGATACTTTTAAACTAGTATTTGCAGAACAGTTTTCCTTCAGTAAAAGTACTCTGTGTTCTAGTTACAGAATGGACTGTTGCCATCTTATTCATTTCTTTAACACTGTTTCACTTTGGTTTTGGGAGAGCTGAAAAACTATATATCAACATATGAAAAAAATGAATATTTTAAGCAGAGACAAACAGTGCGGAATGCTAAGTGAGGGCAGAGAAAAAGTCAGGAACAGACAGGCCATAAAGCCCAGCACGGTTAGTGAATATGAACTGCAAATTTGTCTCTGAACTTCCTAATGACCAAAATAAAAGGAGAAAATATGAAGTACAAGATTCTTTTTGACAATATAATAAATAGACCACGGAGTTTTTAAGAGAAGCAAAGCGTTTCCTGGTACTGGGGTCTAATAAAAATTTCTCTTGTAAGTTTTCACAAAGGGGATACTGGCTGCGTAGTGGACGTTGTTTGTGGTCACCTGGCTACCATAAACACAATGGTGTTACAAGATTCTTTACTGTGTCCCTCAGAGAGGCCAATGGCAGAACACTAACTCACTTCAGTCGAAGAACTCTTCAAGAGATCAAAGTAAGGAGGTCTGGGTAGATAGGATTCTGTGACTGGGTAACCTGAGCATTACTTCTTGCAGCTGAATTATGGGGAATCCCTGTGGAGAGATGAAAAATGTACCAAACTAGGAGGAAGAAGCATCCACTTTTATCCTGCTTCTGCCTCTGAGTGGAGGTATAACCAGGGTAAATCTCCTCCTGTCCAAGATGTTGTTCCCCAGAAGCAGACTCCTAGACATGTATTCAGACACAAGGGACCTATTCCTAGAGTACTCCTTGGATAAGTCCAGGAAGAAGTTGGAGGAGCAGAATAGGAAAAGGGCAGAAGCCAAGTGAGGATGCAATTTCAGGGGAAGTCTCTGCCTCAGCCTGAACCCCAGGAATTTAGGGAGTTAAATCTCCCCAAGAGTTTGCCTGGAGGCAGAGTCCCTGATTTTGTACTCTTACACTGGGTAGTTCTTGGGTGTCCTGGGCTACGATGGGAGGCTGGGTGGTGGGAACCTAAACAGTCAGTCTCCTCAGACTCTCTGTAAAGGTGAGGGGTCTAGGGCTCAAGAGTGATTCCCTAAAGTCCCAAGGGCAGACTGTTAACTGTGAGCGAAATGAAATCCCTCCAGTGGGGCATCAACAGGATCTGCCCCAGCTTCTCTTCTCTGGGCCTCAGGATTCATCTAGAATACGAAGTGGTAGGATTTGATGATCTCTTAGGTAGACTCAGTATGTGATTATAAGCTCTGTGGATCTAGGGTTACTTTTTAATTCTTTTGTGAATACTGTTTCAATTACAGCATGGCTGTGTAGCTTAAATTGAAAAAGAACTACAGTCGGGTAGAAAAGCAAAGGAGATACCATGAACCAGCCAGACTGCTGTTTGTTAACAGCACACCACAGGCTCTGTCTCTCATGGTGGACCCAAAGAGGGAATGAGTGATACATGTGGAAAAGGACAGGCTGGGAAAGAGCCAGGACATGAACAGTTGTTAGAACGTGGCACTTTGTAGACTGGGTTGAAAGATAATTATGGAATATGGAGTAATGAAAATTACTCAGCCTTTCTCTCTGCTGTGGCACCTGTTCAGACCAACTGACGGTGGTGGTTTTTCTCTCTTGCCTGGAAAAGTGCAGACCCAGTTTCTTTAAGAATTAGTGGGCTGTTGGTAGAATTCACCCACCTTTCTCCTCTATCAGCACATACCAAAGCTGCCTGGAGGTGTGAGTCCCTGTAGCCCTTGACACCCATCTTCCACTGGGCATCCTCCCCATCCTTCTTCCATGAACCCTAGGAGGCTGGGTGGTGGTGAGAAGGCTTATTTGTATTTAATCCTCCCCATTCTCTCAGTCTGGGTCTCTAGGAAAAGGCTTTTTTTTTTTTTTTTAATCATCTATCTCCAACATTAGAACTAGAAATTTAATTCCTAATCAAACCTATAGATTATATGACTATGGACAAGTCACTTCATTGAGCTTCAGTTTTCTTATGTTTTAAAGAGGATAACATAGTATCTTGTAAGGATTAATTGAAATATTGTCTCTAACACCCCACAGATCAATGATTTGTCAATATTGTCATCTCAGGTGGGGTTCTGAGATCAAGGCATACTGGGAGACATTATCTCCCACAGATGATATCTGCAAAAATAAACACAAAAACAAAAGAACACATTTTTAATTGAAAATTGGTAAATTATTTTACTTGACCTAACTGCTATGAGATATTTCTCTCAAGCTTATTCTTAATGAACATCTTGTGTGTTTATTCTCTTTAAAACAGCTGATCAAGATAATATCACAAAGTAAAATAGCTTACATAAACTCAGCGTATTAGCTCTTATACTAAGTAGAAACAGACTGAATCCCTTTATTAAAAGATAGAGATGATCTCTTTAGGTTAAGAAACAAAACCCAATCACAAGTTATTTACAAGTGAGAAACAAATTGATAAAGCAAATTTGAAAATAAAAGATAACAGGTACATGCAAATAAAAAGAAAACACGAGTCACACTATTAATATCAGATGAGATAGGTTAAAAGGTGTAAACAGGATAAGAAGAGACATACATAATGATAAGAAGTGCAGTTTAGGAACATGTCTAGCACAAAAAAAAAACCTATGTGCACCAAAATGTACAGAAGCTAAATATGCAAAGCAAAATTATTATTTAAAAAGTTGAAAAAATAAACTTGTAGTGGGAGATACTGTTATCTTATTTCAGAACTGATGAAACAGTTGTCAAAAATTACTAAGGACATAGAAGACTCAAATTACATTATTATATACACACACACACACAAATATCAATTTAATATGTATATAGTGTTGCATCCAATGATTTGAGAATATATATCTGCATATATAGTGATTCTTAATCTTTTTGGTCTCAGGATTCCTTTACAGTTTAAAATATTATTGTGGTTCCCAAATAGCTTCTGTGTACGTGGCTTATAATATACTGGTCATATGTGTGTACACATAGGTATATATTAGAACATGTGTGTTATAACATATCTATATGTACCATATTAATAATTAAAACTAATAATTAAAATATTCATTAATTTATTTAAAATAACAATAGTAAATTATTACATGTAACAAAATTATATTTTTATGGCAACTATATTTTCAAAACCAAAATTATAGCAAAGAGTGACAATGTCTTGCATTTTCCAAATTTTTCAGTGTCTGTCTTGGTAGAGGAAAAATGTATTCTTATATCCTGCTTCTGCATTCAATCCATAGTATGTTATTTTTAGTTGAAGTATGTGAGAAAAAGCCAGCCTCATACATACAGCATTCATATGTAGTTGGGAAGGGAAGAATGTTTTAGTGGCCTTTTCAGATAATTGTGGATATTTTTTAATACTACACCAAAACTTGACAAGTGGTGTGCTCTTACATGTTAGTTGCAGTGTGAAATCTGAAACTATATCAATGAAACTTTTATACTCAGTTACACTAAAATCCATTATTTCTTGTGCACTTTGAAGAGATCTTTTACCCATGTATGGTTTTATAACATCATGCACTGGTAATGTGGAAAATATTGTTTCATTGAGTTTGCATATCTTCCAAATGTCAAGATAGTTTTGCATTATCAGAAAACTAGATTGATTTATCACCAATTTCATCAGAAAATTCTTTAAGTATTAGGAAGGGATCAATCTCAAGGTTTTACCAAAATTCTACTTTTTATCTTTAAAAAGAAAGAAATACTGTCAATTATTTTCCTGTATATATATATATATATATATATCATATATATGTATGTATATATGATATATATATATATATAATACATACATACAGTAAGTCCCCTACATATGAGCCTTAAAGTTGCAAACTTTCAAAGATGTGAACGTGTGGTTGCATGTCCAATCACATAAGTTAGTTCATGTGTCTGGTGTACATTGTCATGTGCTTGCATCCTCTACAGGTGGTTGTGCTTTTGTGTACTTTACTGTAAAGTTCTGTATAGAGTACAGTAGTACAGTATCTCTTTTTCAAACCCGGGATGTCTGGAAGCAAGCATGAAAGCAGTGGTTAGGTAGCTGGTACTGCTAAGAAGTACCAAGTGATAACAATGGAAACAAAAGTGAAAATAATGGAGAGAGTGGAGAGAGGCATGTGAAAAGTATTATAAACCTATTACAGTACTGTACTATATAGCTGATTGTGTTAGCACCTAGGCTAACTTTGTTGGACTTACAAATGCACTCTAGGAGTGGATCTCATTTGTTATGTAGGGGACTTACTGTATATATCTCCAGTGGAATATATCTATCTATATCTATCTATATATCTCTCCATATATACTAGTTTCATTCTAAACCCAACCACACAAGTGGTTTTCCTTGAGACAATCATCTCACCTTAATACATAGCAGAAGTGTTTTTTGAACATTTTGCGTTTCATCACACAGAATATTAAAAATGATGTACTCAAGGGTTAATTTTTGATAAAGCAGCAAAAAAATAATTTTATGAGGATATTTTTTCATTTTTATTTTATATTAGAGTATAGTTGATTTATAATGTTGTATTAGTTTCAGGTGTACAGCAAACTGATTCAGTTTTACATATACATATACGAATTCTTTTTCAGATTCTTTTCCCATATATGTTATTACAGAATATTGAGTAGCGTTCCCAGTGCTATACAGTAGTTCCTTGTTGATTATCTATTTTATATATAGTAGTGTGTATATGCTAATCCCAAACTCCTAATTTATCCCTCCCTCACACACACCTTTCCTCTTTGGTAACCATAATCTTGTTTTCAAAGTCTGTGAGTCTATTTCTGTTTTGTAAATAAGTTCATTTGTATCATTTTTTTAGATTCCACATAAAAGCAATATCATATATTTTTCTTTCTCTATCTGATTTACTGCACTTAGCATGATAAACTCTAGGTCCATCCATGTTGCTGTATATGGCATTATTTCATTCTTTTTTATGGCTAATATTCCATTGTTTATATGTATCACATCTTCTTTATCCATTCCTCTGTTGATGGACATTTAGGTTGCTTCTATGTCTTGGCTATTGTAAATAGTGCTGCAATGAACATTGTGGTGCATGTATCTTTTTGAAGTACGGTTTTCTCTGGATATGTACCTAGAAGTGGGATTGCTGGATCGTATGGTAGCTCTATTTTTAGTGTTTTAAGGAACCTCCATATTGTTCTTCATAGTGACTGTACCAGTTTACATTCCCACCAACAGTGTAGGAGGGTTCCTTTTTCTCTGCACCCTCTCTAGCATTTATTGTTCGTAGACTTTTTGATGATGGCCATTCTGACCGGTGTGAGGTGATACCTCATTGTAGTTTTGATTCGCATTTCTCTAATAATTAGTAATGTTGAGCATATTTCATGTGCTTTTTGGCCATCTGTATGTCTACTTTGGAGAAATCTCTATTTAGATCTTCTGCCCATTATTTGATTGGGTGTTTTTTGTTTTGTTTTGTTTTGTTTTGGATATTGAGCTGTATGTGCTGTTTGTATATTTTGGAGATTAATCCCTTGTCAGTTGCTTTATATTTTTGCAAATATTTTCTCCCATTCTGTGGGTGTCTTTTAATTTTGTTTATGGTTTCCTTTGCTAAGCAAAAGCTTTTAAGTTTAACTAGGCCCCATTTGTTTACTTTTGCTTTTCATTTTTTTTAACATCTTTATTGGAATATAATTGGTTTACAATGGTGTGTTAGTTTCTGCTTTATAACAAAGTGAATCAGTTATACATATACATATGTTCCCATATCTCTTCCCTCTTGTGTCTCCCTCCCTCCCACCCTCCCTATCCCATCCCTCTAGGTGGTCACAAAGCACCAAGCTGATCTCCCTGTTCTATGTGGCTGCTTCCCACTAGCTATCTATTTTACGTTTGGTAGTGTATATATGTCCATGCCACTCTCTCACTTTGTCACAGCTTACCCTTCCCCCTCCCCATATCCTCAAGTCCATTCTCTAGTAGGTCTGTGTCTTTATTCCTGTCTTACCCCTAGGTTTTTCATGACATTTTTTTTCTTAAATTCCATATATATGTGTTAGCATACGGTATTTGTCTTTCTCTTTCTGACTTACTTCACTCTGTATGACAGACTCTAGGTCCATCCACCTCACTACAAATAGCTCAATTTCATTTCTTTTTATGGCTGAGTAATATTCCATTGTATATATGTGCCACATCTTCTTTATCCATTCATCCGATGGACACTTAGGTTGTTTCCATCTCCGGGCTATTGTAAATAGAGCTGCAATGAACATTTTGGTACATGACTCTTTTTGAATTATGGTTTTCTCAGGGTATATGCCCAGTAGTAGGATTGCTGGGTCATATGGTAGTTCTATTTGTAGTTTTCTAAGGAACCTCCATACTGTTCTCCATAGTGGCTGTACCAATTCACATTCCCACCAGCAGTGCAAAACTGTTCCGTTTTCTCCACACCCTCTCCAGCATTTATTGTTTCTAGATTTTTTGATGATGGCCATTCTGACTGGTGTGAGATGATACCGCATTGTAGTTTTGATTTGCATTTCTCTAATGATTAGTGATGTTGAGCATTCTTTCAGGTGTTTGTTGGCAGTCTGTATATCTTCTTTGGAGAAATGTCTATTTAGGTCTTCTGCCCATTTTTGGATTGGGTTGTTTGTTCTTTTATTATTGAGCTGCATGAGCTGCTTATAAATTTTGGAGATTAATCCTTTGTCAGTTGCTTCATTTGCAAATATTTTCTCCCATTCTGAGGGTTGTCTTTTGGTCTTGTTTATGGTTTCCTTTGCTGTGCAAAAGCTTTGAAGTTTCATTAGGTCCCATTTGTTTATTTTTGTTTTTATTTCCATTTCTCTAGGAGGTGGGTCAAAAAGGATCTTGCTGTGATTTATGTCATAGATTGTTCTATGTTTTCCTCTAAGAGTTTGATAGTTTCTGGCCTTACATTTAGGTCTTTTTATTACTCTAGGAGGTGGATCCAAAAAGATCTTGCTGTGATTTATGTCAAAGAGTGTTCTGCCTATATTTTCCTCTAATAGTTTTATAGTATCCAATCTTACATTTAGGTCTTTAATCCATTTAGAGTTTATTTTTTTGTATGGTGTTAGAGAATGTTCTAATTTAATTTTTTTATATGTGGCTGCCCAGTTTACTCAGCACCATTTTGACAATATTGATTATTCTAATACAAAAACATGGTATATCTTTCCATTTGTTTGTGTTATCTTTGATTTCTCTCATTATTTATCAGTATATTGTTAAATGAATCAAGCATTTTGCTTTATTGCAAGTGTGTGTCAGTGAAGAATATGACTACCAGTACAGTTAAGTGTTCTGCCTTGACTTGTGCTAAACAATTTTACCCACCTTTTCTTTTGCACATTAGTACAAATGCCAACACAATGAAAAATGCAAATAATGTATTATTAGGAAAATAGTTTTTACCTGTGGCCTCCTTGAAAATCTCTTAGGAACCCTCAGGGTTTAGAAGATCATACTTTGGGAACTGCTGATTCTGTTTATTATATACATCCTACATAATATGTATCTAGATATTATACACATATTACATATACACACATATATATTATACATACTATTTATACCAGGGACCTTATTTCCTTTCATCATGTTGCTCTGCTATCTCCTAGGGCACTATCATTACTTAGTCTCAGCTGGGATACAATTGTTTCCTGCAGGTATCAAGGGGGAATGAAGCATGGAAGAGCCATGCCCATTATCTTTAGGCCCAAGCCTGAATGTTTGTGATGTGACTCAGAATTGAAATTCTAAATAATATTGACCATATGGGAGAGGGGTGGGAAAAACCTGGGAAATGTGAGAGCATGCTAGAGTTATTGTCTCATTGAGAGGAAGGTAGAGAGTGTGAAAACTTGAAAAACATTATGTTTGAGGCTGGGGTTTAGGACAATCTCTGTAAAAATAAAAATGGAATATAATCAAGTTTAGACGATTGGAAAAATTTTTGTTCTCTTCATTAGAAAGCAATGAAGGGAATAAAGAAAACAAAAGTCTGGGAAATAGAATATAAAAGGAGATGGTATTAATAGAGTACTAATTGCAATGAATGTAATATATTTATTGGGCTAAATGCAACAAGTAAAAGGCAGAGACTCTTAATTTGGATTGAAAATTTCTAAAAACATCATTCAGTGTCTAAAAGATAGAAATTATGACAAAAGGATATAGAAATTGAAAAACCAAAAAGATAGAGTAAGAAAAAACAGAAGTGTTAACAAAAGAAGATGGGGTGTTAGCCATCCTAATATGTGATGAAATAGAAGTCAGCAAAAAAAAAAAAAAAAAAAAGAATTACAAAGGTGAAGGAAGAATCAGGTTTCAATAAAAGGAATAATGAAACAAGAAGATATAATAGTTACGAATATTCCTATCTTACAATATAACCTCAAAATACAATGCAACATTGTGGGAAGAAATAGATGAATCAACTGTTGCAGTTTTAGACTTTTAACACAGTCCTCCTGGAATGAGTTAGGAAAAAGTAGCCAAGAAATAGAAGCCCTGAACAATGTAATTAACATGCTCAACCTGTTAGTTATATGTAGAACTCTCAGCAACACCGAATACACATTTTTGTGCACTCATAGGATATTTACAAAACTTGACCATGTACAAAGGAAGCCTCAATACATACCAAAGAACTAGTAATGATGATAAAATGAGCATAACTAACAGTTAAGTGCTTAGAATGTGCGAAGTGCAGTTCTAAGTAATTTGAATCCTCAGAATAACCTATGAAATATATCCCTTATTATTTTGCAACTGAAGTGCACAAAAGCTAAGTAACTTGTCCAGTTCACTCAGCTGTGCAACTGTTCTTAACCATTATGTCATACTAATAATATTATGCTAATAAATTTCATAAACTGGATAAAATGAAGATATTTCTGGAAAAAATTAAAATGCCAAAATTGGTACAAGAAGAAATGAGAACAGGAACAAACCAGTAGATACTAAAGAGATATAAATGGTAATCAGTGTCATACAGATTATGTTCTTACACTATTAATATATAACCCTTGGGTTAAAAATAAAGTCATAAAGGAAACTGAAAAATATTTAGAACTAAAGAAAAATTAAAAGACTGTATGTCGGGCTTCCCTGGTGGCGCAGTGGTTGAGAGTCCGCCTGCCGATGCAGGGGACACGGGTTCGTGCCCCGGTCCGGGAAGATTCCACATGCCACGGAGCAGGCTCGCTGAGCCTGTGCGTCCGGAGCCCGTGCTCTGCAATGGGAGAGGCCACAACAGTGAGAGGCCCGCGTACCGCAAAAAAAAAAAAAAAGACTGTATGTCAAAATTTGTGGGACATAGCTAAAGTAATGCTTATAGGGAAATGTGTAGCTTTAAAATATTTATTAGGAAACAAAAAGGGTTGGAGGGACTTCCCTGGCAGTCCAGTTGTTAGGACCCCGTGCTTCCACTGCAGGAGGCACGGGTTCAGTCCCTATTCAGGAACTAAGATACCACACGCTGTGTGCTGCAGCCAAGAGTAAAAACGTTTGGAAACTAATGTGCTAAGCATTTAACTTAAAAAATTGGAAAAGAATGAAGATGGCAAAGGAAGAAGAACACAGAAGAGCAAATGTGTAGCAGGTAGGATTTGATTGGGAAAACATTTCAACTGAGTGGCATGAAATAAGATCTTATAAAATTGTGGGAGAAGTTGGAGGGTTACGGTCTAAGAGAGGGAAAATGGAGAACGGAGGGAAGCCTAACCAAGGACCATGGAGAGGAACTGGTGAAGTCTACGAAAGGCTGTTGGTTGTATCTGAAAGTGAGCCCTGTTGTGAGGATGAAATGAGCTGTGATATGTAAAAAGTGCTTAGGACAGAACCTGGCCATAAAAACATAATATATGTTATTCTAATTTTATACATAATAACAATAATCAGTCAGAAATAGAGTTGGGGAAAATACGGTATTGTAACAACTCAATTATAACCAAGATTAGAAAGTACCTAGAAATAAATTTAACAAGAAAGTTACTGATGAGTAAAACAATAACTTTTCACTCAAGAACATAAATTATGATTTAAAGCAGGTATTTGTAAAATTTTTCTGTAAAGGTCCAAATAATATTTTGAGCTTTGTGGCATGTATGGTCTCCACAGCAACTATTCAACTCTGTGACTGACTGCTCAACTGCAGTCGTAGCACGAAAGCGGCTGTAGACAATATGTAAATGAATGGGCGTGGTTAGATTTGGCCAATGGGCTATAGTTTGCTGACCCCTGATTTAAAAAAAAAAACGGAATGACATACCATATTCTTGGGTGAAAAAATTTAACACATACAAATGTCAAGTTCTCCAAAATAATGAACAAAAGGGATATTCTGGAAAGATAATTGCATAAGAATAGCTAAAAAAATGATTAGTGCAACTAAAGAGGAAGCCTAGAAATAGTTTTTCTCTTTCTCCCTCCCCTCCTCCTCCCATCTCTCTCCTTACTCATTTAGAAGAAAAATAAAGTCAAATCTTGTTTACTCATACAAATGTAATTATCAAAGTTAATTCAAAACTCTTAGAAGAAAATCGTGGAGAGTGTATGTAATATGTAAGTTTGACGTGAGAACGTTTAATCCAAGATGGAAAACCTAAAAACCATAAAAGGAAAAATTAATTTTATATTACATAATAATTAAGAATGTCTTTATAGTAAGATACCATATGCAAGATAAAAGGAAAATAAGAAAGTGAGAAACAATATTTAAATACACGCTGTTCTTTCACATCGACACTAAAATGACCAAGGCACAATGAAAATGGGAAAAAGCAATTCAGAGAAATGCAAATTCAAAGGGCTCATCAAAATATGAACTTATGTTCTGCCTCAGTAGTAGAAAATTCTCCTCTATTAGGTTGGTAACAAGGATGTACATTGCAGCAATCTTTGTGCTAGAGGGCAAAACAGAAACAGAAAAAACGCTTATCAGTCTGAAAATGGTTGAATATACTGTGACACATCTAGACCATAAATACTATGTGAAAATTAAAAACAATGAGTTAGAGTTTCTAGTTTAACTGGAGATTTCTAAATGTACAGAGCAGAGCAAGATGTAGCAGAGTGTCTACAATACGGCCCCCTTTTTATATACGATGAGCCTCCCCAAATGTTATGTGCATAAGGATGTGTGTTATGAGCAAAAAAAAAAGAAAAAACACCTAAAGAACCTTGATTTCCTGGAGAGATGAGGATGCAGAGGGGGGTGAAAGGAAGCAAGGTGCGTGCACGCACACACAGTTTGTAAGGAAAAAGTGCTCATAATTTAAAAAATCTCAGTTCTGTAAAATTTTATTTATATATCCAGAGGTGGCATTAAAAATATTTAACAACCGGTATGGCACAGGTACAGACCAATCAGAACAGATGCTGGCTGCTACATTGTGCGGGTATGCGCTCACTGAATATGGGCCCTTTTATTTTTCCACATACTCGTGCCTTTATTTCTGTGGGAGAGATTCCAAGGCATTGGATGGCTGGGTCAAAGGGTATGTGTATTTCTAATTTTAAAAGAAATTGCCAGATTACTGTCCAAGAAAGACTGTAGCAATTCACGTTTCTTCTGTCAATGTATACGAGTGATTTTTCCCCACACCCCAACAGAAGTGGAGAGCATATCAATCACTGAGCAGGGAAATATTCTAAGATAGGCAAGTATTCTGTCTCTCAGCTGGAAGCCTCAGCTGTTGAAAAGACTGAGAGGAGCTTGTGGTTTTAAGGAAGGTCTCTGACATGCTAATCTTAAACTCCGAATACTATGTGCTCAAGGTAGAATGTCTACCAGCTGCTCCTGCCTTCCCCCACGTGAATCCCCACCAGCTCCAGTTTAGGCCTTGTCCCTTCCTCCTGGGCTGAGGTGATAATTTTCTTGCAGTGGATGTTCCTGTCTTTGAGATATGTGGTGCCATTTAAAGCTTTTATCACTAAACCCAGAGGATGTCGTTCCCTCAGCAAATGGACACCATAATAACTTACTACTATTTTTAATAAACCAAAGTTCAAGTCAGAAAGCTCTAATGACAAGGGCATTGCTGGGGTAATGCAGAGTCGCGGTCTCTGGTAACCTTGTGTGAAACGCTGAAGAAGAGAATAGTCTCTCCTTATGGGGTATAAATATTTGTGATTCTTTGGTTAGGATGTTTGGCCCACTGAGCATGCAGAATGCTTAAAGGTAGAGAGGGAAAGGGAAGAGTTAAATATGATAAAAATTTTCAGCATGGTTGATGGAATGGATAATATTAATTATAAAGAATAATGGTGAAGAGTACTTTTTGTTTTTTACAAAAAAGGGAAATTAAATTCAGTTTTGAACACTGAATTTCATTTAATAACATTTATTGAGAGTCCACTGTGTTCTGGGTGCCAAGGATGCGGAGATAAATGATACGGTCCTAAACCCTGTAGATACTCTAAATCTAGAGCTATAAATAGACAGTTAAAGCCTCTCACATATATTTTAGTTGAAATGTGAATTCCAGGATAGTTTAGAAGAGCAGAAAAAAGATACCTAATTCTAGCTAAGGGGTCCCGGAAGTCTTTCTGGTAAAGGTGACACCTGAGTTTATATTGGGAAGAGTGTGAGTCCAGTGGAATATAAGGGAAGGGTATTCCTGATGGAGGAAAAGCATGTACAAAGGCTTGAAGGCAGGGCAAGTGGAACAGGTGTGGGAAAAGATAAGTGGAATGTGAGTGAACACAGGGTAGCTACAAGAAACAGTTGAAAAGTAGGATCATGAAAGGCCGTCCAAGCCATGCTGAGGAATTTAGGTTTTACCCTGCAGCTGAGGCAGTGAATCATTGATAAAGCAGGTGAGTGGTGACCAAACTTATATTCACACTAGATCATGGGCTTCTGTGAGGAAGGTGGGTTTGAGGAGGAGAGGTGGTGGGACTAGTGACAGGAGGCCCCATGAGGAGGGGCTGCAAGCATCTCAGCAAGATCTGATGAGATCCTCAACGCAAAGCGGCGGTAACTGCCGGGCCATGGGGACACGTGGTGAGGCTCCTCCTTCCACCAAGTCTTCTCATGATACCTCTGGTTGTCCCAGACCGTCCACTATAAAGTCCGCCCTCCATTCTGTCCTTCTCTTCCCATTTCCCACTCATGTTTCTACCTAGCAAAGCCTATTTTTGTCAAATACTGGAGTCAGCCATCAGTTTGTCATTGAATGATGAATAAGGCAAAAGGCTCATTTTAAGAGAACCTTAATTTGAAGTTGGTGTTGTTTCAGGTAAGGTTACTTAGTTAAAGCATAACTTTTGCCTGTCCAAGGTGTCGTTTACACTTCATAGCTGGCCATCTGCTCTGCCTGCTTATGAAACCAGCTTTGTGCAGCGTACAGCGTGGTCAGAGGTGAACAACTGAGAGTTTTCTTCCCCACCTTTGACAGGGTCCCTGTATCAGTTTCTTTGGTTGCAAGAACCAAAGCAACTCTGGCTAACTTAAGCACAAATTAAGAAGTTAGGGGAGAGGCAGGGTGAATTTCTTGGAAAGATAGTTGAGATTTCATAGAATCGAAGGAAAAAGTGAGCAGCCAGCCTGGGGAAGTGGCTCCAGGGATCTTTGAGGCAGGAACTGATAACCTGTCGCTCTGGGACACTGTCCTGGAGGGCACTTGGCTCCCAATTTAGATTCCACTGGGAAAGCACTTGATTGGTTTAGTTTGTTTAACGTAGCCATCCGTCAATGAGGGCAGAGTGAAGGTGAGAATGCCATGGTTCAATCCCTAGGAAAGTGGAGTCTGTCTACAGAAGAACCCAGAAAAGGATACAGGGCAGGCAAACACAACAGATATCCACTATAGCTTTGACTAATTTGTAAATTGAGGGGACTAGGAGATATTAAGCCTTCTTCTTCCTCTAAACTTTGGAGTTTGAGTTTGTGAGTTAAATATGGCTAAGTACCCTTGTATACTTTTACAAGTCTATGGATACCAATTACCAAGTCTTCCCTTAGTCAGTGAGACAGTTTCAGTTTTAGGTGTTTCGCTGATGGGGTCTGAATAGAGCCAGTGTTTGCATGCTGGGTATTTCCAGTTGGCTCATAGCAATGGAAAGGCAAGTGCTTAAGAATAAAGCTATGAAGGAAATCTTCATGAAGGTGATAGAAAGAAACAAGTTTCATAGCTTCCCTGCAGCAGAAGGCTATTCCAGGAAATCAGCTTTAAACTGTTTTAGGGATTCTATTTTCCATTCTGTTCCAGACCAAAAGTGTAAGATTGTTAAAAATACAGTTTTTCCATCTCTGACCAGGTAAAATGTTGACCAGAAAGTTAATCACGGCAGAAGCTGTTTAATCAGTCTATGCGTTCGTGGTGTGACAGCTGCCATAAGGACATTTCCAGAGACCTTATAACAGTGTTCTTCATGGACTCCAGGAAGGCCTGGTCTCTGGCTTGCGGAGGCCTTGGCAGCAGCCTTCACTTGCCTTTTTACAGTAATAACAGATGCCTGGCACCAACAGATGCTTGCTAGCATAAGTTTCTCTCTGCTCAAGACCATAGATGCATTCTGGCTCTGTTCCGGCTTCATTGGGAGACTTTTTCTCCTTCATTAGAGATGGGCAGAATCCTAGTGTTTTGAGTTCTGACTTTGATATGGGACGTAAATTTTCAAGGAGAAAATGGAGTGTGTTCCTTTGATTTCTTGCTTTTCTTTTTACTTGTACTTGGCTTAAACTGAAATTATAGTCTTCAATTATTTTCCCCTTAAATGATTTTTAACCTGCTTCTAACAAAGAGGGAAAATAAACTAACCAGCATGAGAAAACTAGCGTCAGCGTTAGAAAACCATGTGTAAGAGCAAATGGAAAACCAACATCCACGACTCATAAAAATTAATGGCAGGGTGTGGCACACAGCTGCCCAACTGACGAGAAGAAAGCTATATTGTGAATTGCTGGGGAATTAACTATTGTAAGAGGAGAAGCAGAGTAATAGTGATTTGAGCTGGTAACATCAGTGGGGAGGATGGAAGGGAAGGAGAGAAATACTTCAGCATTTGCCTGAAAGTCAGTGACTCTCTTTGATACATAGATATTTTTCACCATGGTAATACCCATCTAATGATGATTACAGTGGTTATGACAATGGCTGCTGGTGAGATAGGAAAACTAGAGTGTTCTAAGGAAAAGAAATTTATATTTGAGACATGTTAAAGTGCTCTAAGAGGATCTCATTAGAGATATTTGGACAGGAAATCAGAGTTTTATTCAGTTATGAACACTGGACCCACTTAAATGAGACAAATCAAGGGTGAAAAAAAGTGAAAACAAGGAAAGCTGAAAGAAAGCTTCTTCTCAGACATAGCGTATGTTTCTTCTGATCATATTCATTGGCTAGACAAGTCATTTCGCAAAGCATGCGGTCAGTGGTGTGGGACAACGCTCCCCCTCCCAAGGCAGGTTGGTAAAGAGACGCAGCAAGTTGTTTTCTTTTATTTATTTATTTTTATTTATTTTTATTTTTTTATTTTTTGCGGTACGCGGGTCTCTCACTGTTGTGGCCTCTCGCATTGTGGAGCACAGGCTCCGGACGCGCAGGCTCAGTGGCCATGGCTCACGGGCCCAGCCGCTCCACGGCATGTGGGATCTTCCCGGACCAGGGCACGAACCCGTGTCCCCTGCATCAGCGGGTGGACTCTCAACCACTGTGCCACCAGGGAAGCCCCCTTTTTTTTTTTCTTTTTTTAATTGAAGTGTAGTTGATTTACAATGTTGTGTTAGTTTCAGGTGTACAGCAAAGTGATTCAGTTATATATATATATATGTGTGTGTGTGTATATATATATGTATATATATACATATATATATTCTTTTTCAAATTCTTTTCCCATATAGGTTATTACAAAATATTGAATATAGTTCCATGTACTATACAGTAGATCCTTATTGTTTATCTGTTTTATATATAGTAATATGTATATGTCAATCGCAAATTCCTAATTTATCCCTCCCCCCCTTATCCTTTGGTAACCAAAAGTTGTTTTCTATGTCTGTGAGTCTGTTACTGTTTTGTAAATAAGTTCATTTGTATCATTTTTTAGATTCCATATATAAGTGATATCATACGATATTTGTCTTTCTCTGTCTGACTTACTTCACTTAGTATGATGATCTCTAGGTCCATTCGTGTGCAGCGAGTATTTTGAACAAATAACACAATCTACCATATTACCGATGCAATTTCTATAATTATCATAGATTTTCAGTTTATTCTTTTTAATTTTTTTCCAGCTTTATTGAGATTTAATTGACATATATTGTGTAAGTTTAAGGTGTACAATGTGATGATTCGAAATATGTATATATTTTGAAATGTTTACCACAATAAGGTTAATTAACACATCCTTTACCTTACTTAATTACTATTTTGTTGTTGTTATGGTGGGAAAATTAAAGCTCCACTCTCATAGCAACTTTTGAGTATACAATACTGTATTGTTAACTATAGTTGCCATGCTATACTTTAGATCCCCAGAACTTATCACGTTATAACGGAAAGTTTGTACCATTTGACAAACATCTCCTCTTTTCTCCCAACTCTTAGCCTTTGGCAATCAACACTCTACTCTTTGTTTTTATGAGTTCAGTGCTTTCAGTTTCCACAAAAAAGTGAGATCATACAGTATTTGTCTTTCTCTGTCTTATTTCAAGTAAATAAATGAGGGATGGCCCTCAGGGTCCATCCATGTTGTCACATGGCACCACTTCCTACTTTTTAATGGCTGAATAGTATTCCATTATATATACATATACCACATCCTCTTTATTCATGTTACCATGTCTTGGTTATTGTGCGTAATGCTGCATGAACATAAGAGTGCACATATCTCTTTGAGATCCTGTTTTCGTTTCCTTTGGATACACCCAAAAGTAGGATTACTGGATTATGTGGTAGTTATACTTCTAATTTTTTGAGGAACCTCCACACTGTTTTTCATGGTGGCTGTAACAGTTTACAGTCTCGCCAACAGTGTCCCAGGATTCTCTTTTCTCCACATCCTTGCCAGCATCTGTTATCTCTTATGTGTTCGAGAATGTGTCTGAGGTGATATCTCACTGTGGCTTTGATCTACATTTCCCTGATGATTAATGATGTTGAGCACTTTTTCATGTACTTGTTGGCCATCTGTAGGACTTCTTTGGAGAAACATCCAATAGCTATTATTTTAATTATCAACTGTTGAGTGGATGCTTAGTGCCAGTAACAACAATACGGTATTGCTTATCCTTTCTGTAACCCTGCAGATAAAGAAAGGGAGGCTCAGGGAGGGTAAGTAATGTGCTGTCTTTCCTTCAGAGCTTCTTTTTCTAAAATTACCTGGCCAAAGTTTGAGGAGATAAATGCATTTGACAAAGTCTCTCTATCAAGGTGTTGTTGATGTACTTTCTGAGTCAGTTTCTAATGGATAACTGAAAACTTTGTAAGAGGCTGATTGGCTGAGGACGATGAAATAATTGGAGGTTTATATGAGTACAAAGCTCGTAAATAGTGAAAACTGATCAGATGGCAGTGTTAGCATGGCCACGGTTAGATGTTAACTCAAGTTCACCTATTATTTTCCTTTAAAACTAATAATATGATTGGGAAATTCACTGTCTATATGCCAAACTAGTATTAAAAAGGTAGAATTTAGAAATTTTATGACGGCTGCATACCACAGACAGTGTTTGTTAGGATTATCTCAGGAAATTAAAATATGGATGGGTATGTTTCTTCCTGAGGGCGTTGTCAGTGTTTATTTATATATTTTAGAGAAGCTCCACAAGTAATTTTAATGCAATTGGTCAGATGGCTATCATAAATCATCTAGCATCCATTATTTCATACTTTTATGACTAGGTGGGTTACAGGACAAAATCTCCTCATTGTCAACATTAGAAAGAAAACAAATTCCGCTTGGCTCTAATACGGCATTTTATTGTTTGATCTAAAGAAGCCGAGTCTATGAAAAATGATATTAACTCCTAGTCAATTAATGGTTCTAATTTTCCCTGATGTTTGCAAAAATACATTAAAGAAACTTGTAAGCAAGTCTAAACTTCTGTTTAAGGTATATACGCGTGTGTGTATATATATATTATCTATTTTTTATGTTTGTCAGTTAAGTGTGATCGTTAGATATTGAGATTCTACAGCTAAATCGAAAAACAAAACCAGAAAATTTTGCTTTGTAGTTGTATCCCACACATGTGACATGTGTCTTTTTATCCATGTCTTTTAGAAGTTATTTTGTGAAAAGTGACCACAGTGGCCGCCCTGATGAGAAAAGAGATCGTGGGGTTCCCAGGCCGTTGATGTTAAAGCTTCCTCCATTTCTAGGATATTCACAGAAAGGGCCATGACAGTGCCGATATTTCTTTTTTTTGCACATCCCTGTTGGTTGTGCTTTTCCTGAAGACAGTCACATCAAGTATTGATATACTCTGACAGGTCCTATTAATACATATTACATTCTTGCCACATGAGGTGTGGTCTTTTACTCCTCCAATATCATGCAAGCCTGATGGCATCATTGCTAAATGGTAGCCTGTTCCCCAGCATGTGGCATCCTTGCTTTTCATTCCAGTCTGAATTAGGGAAATGTTCTCTGTCATAATAGAAAAGCCTTTAGCACCGACACATTGTATTCGCTGCCATACCATGTCACTCAATGAACACCTTTTTGTAATCAATGCCTGAAATACCCCAGGTGAAAAACCTGTCTTCTTTATCATAGTAACCCTTAATTGGTCCACTCTTTGCTTCTTGATCAAAAATGTTTCTGTACTACTGAAGGTAAGAATCGCAAATACCATGTTAGCAATGGGAATCATTATACAAGGGTTCCATCTTGTACATAGACATCTATTGGGTACTCTTCTGAGATCCCTGTACAAAGCTCCTCCAGATCACATTCATTTTTCTCTTTTCTGAAAATGTATTTAGCAGGGAAAAAACTGCACTTCTCACGGAAAAGTCCTAAAGTCCAGTGCATCTGGCTTTCTTACAATCTGACGGCAAGCATCCTTTTCACTTGCTTTTGCTGAGCCACAGTCACACTCCTCTGCTTTTCCCACCAACTTGTTACCTTCCTGTTCTTGTACAGCGTTGGCCATGGGTATATTACTGAAATAGAACCACTGAATGTCCAATTAAAATAGTCATCACAACACCTCTGGATTACATGTACAGTATTGCTTATCCAACCTCATACCAAGGAATGACCTATTTCAGGAGTAACAAAAACAGCCTCCATGACCAAATGCAGTTGCTTAAAAAATGATTTCTCCTCCTACAGACAGAGTCCCTATTGGCTATTTCCAAAGAATCATCATAAGCATGATATGCAGAAAAATGTGCACAGTCATAATGAGCCTTAGGTAATGAGTGTTTTACTTGCAGTCACGGAATGCTGTGAAAAGTCCTTAATTCTTTCGTGTCAGCATTTATTGGATTTGATTCTGTCTACATTTCCATAGCAGCCAATGTAAATAACAGCATTTAGTGACTCATATAAAGTATCTAAAAAGTTAGTAATAATCTGTCTTTCTCTCAACACTCATTGCAATCTGTATTTGTACTTAACTGTCCATCACTACCCACAGCTCCAAATACTTTTTAGAATGAGTGTGTTCTTAAAATCGAGTTGTGACCTTAATCTCTTCATTCAAAAAGCTGTTTTTTCAAAACAGTCTAGCTGTCTACATCCTTATTAGGTAAGCCACCAGGATCATTATAAGTTGGGCTGCTTCTTAGGTGATGCGGGAGACTGCCCTTGAAATCCTTGAAGCAGGTGCAGAAAGCATCCAAGGACTTCAAAATACCTGTCACAAAACTCTGGCAGTAGCAGCCTCTGCATGCTGCTGACTTGCGAAGTGACCCACCCCTGGGTAGGGAAAGGCGGAGCCCAGGTGTGTGGAGCTAGAGTGGCTGGGGCCGGGTGGCTGGGCAGACTGCACCGTCTTGCAGGGGTGGCGGGAGGGGTGCTCTTCTGGGCAGTGTCTGGGGTGGTGCTTCCACAGGAAGGTTGGAAATGTGCTAGATTTCAGTTGACTTTTCCTCCCTGAAGACATAGCTGAGAAAGACAAAAGTCCACTTCCTTGGAGCTCACACTGTGCAGGAGGAGTGAGAGATTAACTACTTACAGTTATTTCTTTAGTATAATCAAGAAGAATCTTGGGGTGTTGGAAGCATGCATAGCAGGGGGCATTTAATCTGGTGAGGACAGAGTTTGTTGGTAATTAGGGAGACTGTCCTAAGGAGATGATGCTGGAGCTGAGCTCTGAAGGGAGTGTTCAGAATATCCAGAGAGCAGTAGGGGCTAGAGAGGAAGGTTTCCGGGCCAGGGACACAGCAAGAGCAGAGACCCTAGGGCTAGAGAAGAGGGTACATTAGAGGAACTGAAAGGCAGCTAGAGAAAAGAAAACACCTTGATGCTAATTGGCAAGAAGTTTGGTCTACTTGATACACACATGCAACTGTTTTGCCACTTTCAGAAGATTTGTTGAAATGTCTCCTTTGCTGCCTTCGTTCCTTTTGCTTCCTCTTTTATTTCTATCACAATTAATATTTCCTAGTTGTTTTGGATCACATTGAATGGAACCTAAATATTCATTTAAACTTAGACTTTAAAGTCTGAAACAATGTTTTGAGTCTGAAACAATGTTTTTATGAACCCTGACAAAATATAAAGGAAAAATTTCTTATTAAGGATTCAGAACAATCAAACCTCTTGACTATCTTTTGTGTGGATATGATTGAATTTAGGCAGATACAATTTTTTTAAAACAAATATTCCCATATTAAATAAAGTGTTATAAGATAACTATTAGAAATAAATTTTAGGTGTGTTTCCCAGTGTAATCAATGTTATAGACAAGCTAAAAGAAAGGAATGGTAACATAAGTTAGGAGGAGGTGAAACCTTCACTTCTGAATGCTCACCCAGGAGATGACATCTTTTTCCCACTTTTCTTAATAAATTATCAAACATGAGGTCATAGACATGCTGGCTATTTGT
The DNA here is from genome assembly GCF_039906515.1 of Pseudorca crassidens. Classification (NCBI taxonomy): domain Eukaryota; kingdom Metazoa; phylum Chordata; class Mammalia; order Artiodactyla; family Delphinidae; genus Pseudorca; species Pseudorca crassidens. The sequence continues at coordinate 104,405,240 of NC_090297.1, read as the reverse complement.
AGTCTCATAATAACCCTTCCAGAGGAAACTCAGCTGGTGTCAGGTAATTGTCATTTGAATCTAATACTTTTTCTCCATCTTGCCAAGTCATTTTGACGTGTCCTGTTTGGTGAAAGGAGAATCATAAATGCCTTTGCCATCCTTCACTGTTGCAAATCACCCAAGCAGTATCCCTCTGACTGTGTTTATCTAGCAACCAAAGTTCTGTTGCTAGTGTGAAGGTCGCCCCACCTGAACCCATAAATCATCGGGCAGGACCTTTCGGCCTCACCATTAGGATTGAGATCCAGTAAACATCTTAAACTCTCCCCTGGATCTCTGAGAGTTCCCATCCCAGAAAGAAAACAGAGAAGACCCATCCCAGACACACACACACAAGTGTATGAAAACCAAGCCCATACTTTACTCTGCTCATCTAGCAAGGGCAATAGTTCTTTGTAATATTTTTAAAAATTAAGGATATGACATTTCCAATATTATTTCATGATCATCTATATAATAATAACAGTTATCCTCTGGATAGACTATACTTTGCAAGTTGTTGTGTTGATAGCATTAAATAATTCTAATCTGTATCCTATTTCCTCTTATAAGAGAGGACTTGTGCTTATCGTCTAACTATATTACATGCCTGCTCAAAAGCCATTTAAATCATGTTACTCTCTTCCTTAAAGCTCTTCAGGGGTTCTTATAACTTAACAGGATACACGATAAAGTCTGAATGTCTTAGCATGGCTCCAAGGTTCCTTATCTTACTTCTTTATGAGTACTGCTTCTGTTTTCCCGTTTTTTAAGACATTCATTTCACTTTTTGCCTTTTCCACTCTTATAACCCATTTATCACTTGTTTGTAGTAGTGTACATCAAATATTTGTCACTTGCCACGAACTACCTCTGTGTGCACATCATGCCTGGAGAGAAGGTACCATATCAATGATTTTTTTGTTTTCTTCATGGTACCTTGCACACTGTAGGTGCATGGTGGGTAACCATTGGTGATAACAACGACCACGATAGTGGTTAGTCATTTTGTACACTGTGTAGGAATGCTTAATAGTAGGAGGTCAACATCAGCCAGCATTTCTTTTCATCCTTCCTCTATTTGAATGTCATACATCAGTAATATTAATATGCACATAATTACTTGGAAAAGTTCTTTTCCACTCAAATATTCATAAAACTTTAATGCATATATTTATGCAATAACAAATATCCTAAGTACAGTTCATATATTGGTGGCATTGGTCACTAGATGGCACACCACAAGCTTCTGCGGGGCAGTTACACAAGCTGATTTATTATTTGAAGAAGTACTGCAAAGATTCAGAGCAGTTTGCTTTGGGAAAATGGCATCTGAGGGGATATTCAGTAAGTTTGTTTCAAAGTAAAAGTTAGATTTAGAATACATAGTTAAACATGACGAATGTGAATGTGAGCTGTAAGGAATCATTTATTCAACAGATAATTATTTTAAAAAGAAACTAGATGCTAGACACTGTGTCAGGCCCTGAGGAAGACAGCAAGAGGCTAAGACCTGGGCCTGGTTGAAGTTTAGCAGAGAAGCTAAGAGTGTAAGCCTCACTCTACCTACCAACTGGTACTGAAAAATTAAACCTAACAAAACAAATAGTAGATTGTTTAACTCCTGAAGAATAAAGTAGAAGAATAATAGGTGGATGAAAAATTCACAGTGACCTTCAATGTAGTTAAATGTCAGTGAAGGAATTTTCTACATCCATTTGCCCAAAGTCTGCATCAGTATCATTGCTGGTTTATGATAATTTTAGCCTGTGAATACATCCGACACCATAGTTCTCTGTGCAGGACTTAAATTACACATGCTTCATCTAATGGGTACACAGGACACAAATAACTCACAGTGTAGTAAACCTGAAATCCAATGTCCAGATGTACACATTGCTGTTTGCTGTGGCTCCTGAGGTATAGTATGACTTGGACATCTTTCCAGAAACATTTCATTCTTCTACTCAATACAACCTTCACAGAATAAAATGATCTCTACATTTCCCTCACACAGTGGGTTATGTACCTCTAGCTTCATCTATGAGGACCTCACACCAGGGCCACACTGCACCCTGCCCTCCACTCTTGCACAAATGCCAGGTTTTAGTGTCTCTCAGGGCCCCAGGCCCCTTACATGAATGATGTACAACGTTCACATGCAGTTCCTAGGCTGAAATGCCCATGGTATGTTGCTTTTACCTCCAAAAGCTACTGACTCCTAGTTTGCTACCCATCTCATTCCCTTTTCCCTTCTTTGCCACCCCCGCAGAGTACCTGACTTCCAGTTATCCCTAATAGTATGGTAATTGCTATCATACAGCCCTAAAGAAATTCAAAAAGTCACTTTAACTTTTTCCATCATAATACATATTTTATAGAAAGTGAAGAAATTCAAATAGAAAACATTTTATTTTCATTCTTTCATCCACATTACTATTAATATTAATTTTTTAGTATATTTCCTGCCAGTCCTTTCTATATTCCCATTTTTTCAATCATGATAAATCTTTGCATACTAAATTTTTATTAAACTTTGTAACAAAAACATTTTTTTGTATGTTTATAAGCTCTTGATAAAAGTATGCATCTATTGCCCAATTTATTAACTCTTCGTTAGAGATGAGACGGCGTGTTCCTATACCGTTTTGTCTTCCTGGCATATGATAAGATTGCATTTTGTCTTCCTGGCAAGCAAAAGATTACAGTTAGGTGAGGGCTTATGTGACTGAGTTACAGCCAATGGAGTGTGGGCAAAGTGATGCAAGCCTCTGCTAGGCCTTATCCTTAAGGATACCCTGCACGATCCTTCAGCCTTCTCTTATCTTCCCTGGAAAGCCACACATTCCAAAAATCACATCTGTTCATTCATGATAGAAAGGGTCTGGATTCCTGAGTCACTGCTTGGGGAAAAGCTGACAAGGAGAGGTCTTTAACTCACATTGGATTGTGCCATTAGTTTTGTTAAGCCACTGAAATTTTAGGGTTATTTGTTACGATGGCATACCTTAGCCTGTCCTGACAAGTATGCGTATGGATATTTTTGGTAATTGTTCTAAATATTTCTTGTCACTGTAAATTACAATATGATGATTGTCTGTTGCACTGAATTTTAGTTTTATTTTTCAGATTATTCTCTTTAGATGAATTTCCAGAGGTAAAATTTTTGATCAAAGGATATAAACTTCAATACTTATTTGTAGCCTTTTTATACCAGAATTCTCTCATGGCATTACATACTACATTTACGAAATAACTAATTATGAACATGTCTCTCCTATGAGATTGCAAGTTCCTCAAAGGCAGAATTGGTATTTTATCTATTTTGTATCTCCTACTCCTGAGCACAGTGTATGTCAGATAGTGGGCATGAAAGAAGCATTTGCAGAATACATGAAGAAGTGATTATGGATTGTTAAGTGATAGCTATATTGTAGTCATTCTTATCATTTTGGCATTGGTAATGGAAAATTCTATCTCTAAAAGCTTAGTGTGACACTTTTTTTTGCCAAAAGTAGTGTAAAGCTAATGTTTAACTACTAAGTATTCAGGGCATCAGTGAAAGTGTGTTTAATATTACAGATGAGACAGTTCTTTCTTCTCATTGTTTTCATGCTTTCAGTTGAATTTTGGCTATATCATTTTTTTTACGTTCGATAAAGCTAAAGACTGTACCCATATGATGTAATAGCAAAAGGAATGTGTCTTAAATTATTTGAATAATTAGCCGAACAGATGGATTATATGGTTAATCCAGACCAATTGTTTAGCATTTGGTCATGATGTCCTAAATAAAGGATCTTATCAATGTTTATATTAGTGACTGTTCCAATTTCATGTGAATGAAAGAGTGATCCATTTTAAATCTACAATGTTATAATTATTCAATTAGTACAGTAATAAAATCTATGCTTATTGCATAGATTTAAACACACTGTAGATCACTTCATACTTTTCGTGTTCTTTTTTTTGGGGGGGGAGTACTTTCCTAATTTTTTTTTAAACATTTTTATTGGAGTATAATTGCTTTGCAATGGACTTTTTGTGTTCTTTAAGTTGTATAATTATATATGTGGCAAACGTCAATCACAGTTTTATTTACCATATATAGAGACTGAGCTTCTTAATGAGAAAAGACACATCTTCTACACAGATGGAAAGGAAGGAGGAAGGGAGAGGTGCAGACAAAGCTATATTTCTCAGTGTGTTTGGGAGGGGCCCCCCGGTATCCTCTGTGCAGCAGGAGATGAGATCACTGTTGAGCGCTGGAGAGGTGGTGGTCACCCCATTTGCTGTGCTTTGATCCTCCATACTCACTACCTCTGGAACCCTGCCTTTGTTCCTCTTGCATCTTCAATGCCTTTCTTCCTACCAAATTCTTCCATTTAGCTTGTAAACAAGCTCAAGACTCGTTCACGCCTCCCTCCAAAATTTCCCTTGACTCCCATCCTCTCATTCTTTATTTCTCGAAATCCTCTCCTAGAGGATACCACATTCTACTGTTTTCTTTTTGAGTTTTTCTCAAATATTGTTTTCCAGATTCTACCCTCTTTCTCCTCATTTGCTGCTGCAGTCAGCCTCTTTGAATGTAGGTCTCTCAGTTTTAGCTGTTGCTCTAAATAAGGTTTGAGTAGAATAGCATGTATTGAGTATAATTAAAGTATTCTTATCTTCTTGGAAATCTATGCGCAGAAGCCCCCTTAATCCTTCCTCTGTTCGTATTACACTCAACCTTACAAAATAAAGTGATAGATTTTTATTCTACCAAAAATATGTGCCATTCAAAATAAATCTTATCAATTGTTTAACACGCCACAGTCCAACCAGGGTCAGAAAGATGAAGATATTTATCACATTATCTTTTACTGCACTTGACACATGGGATTAGAGTACTTCACACTTAGGAGGAAGCCATAAAAACGAACACCAGACCATCAGCTCCAACTTTTATAATGAAACTTTCTTTCCCTGAGAGATTTAATACAGACTTAGGATGGTATGAAACCTGAAAAAAAAAGTAAAACTGAGGAGAGACAGTTTGAGTCCTAGTATGAAATGCAGTGGCATCTATCAGACTTGACTTTATGAAGTTCACTCACAGGACAGACAAAGTTGCCTTGTCTTGGATGAGTGAATACACTTCAAGCTGATCGAATCCTGGGATGAAATCCAAAAAAGGAATGTGAAGATTCTTTAAATGCATGTATGAGAAAACATTGAGAACCCACTAGATTTTTTAAATTTAGAAAGTAGAAGGTGTTGAAGTCTTGGACAATCTGTTTACTTGATGATGTACAGAGCTGTGAAAGTCATGATTGATTTCCTGACCTCACACAGTGCTGATGATATCATCCTCCTGCTTTCATTTTTACTCTTCGGCGATGATAATATAATAGGACTTTTAATCACTTTGACTTAAAAAAAAACTCTAATTTCTTTAATTGCCGTGATTACTCAAAATCTCTGCAGAAAATCTAGTTTTTTAGTATCCTATAGATGAGAAACCTTGGTAGAGTCTATGAATATTAGGAAGACTACATGATTCAATGCATTAATATTTGAGACAGTTTCCTAAAGAAATGAAGAAGAAAAAGGTGGTGTTGATAGGTAAAATTAAACTCAGTAATTTCTCCTTAGATTTTATTATTTGTATTGAGACCACCATAGTGGGATTCCTCTAAATGAAGCATGTTAAACATACAAGTAGAATTAGTGAAAAAGCCAGGGGTTCTTAACTCCACAGGTATGCTGTGGAGTCATCAGAGGAGTGTGTGTGCCTGCACTGGTCCCACTTCTGGACACTGTAATTTAACAGATATGGGGTAGGACCTGGAACTCCACGTTTTAAAAAAATCCCACAGGGGATTGCAATGTGCACCCACACTTGGGAACCACTAAGCTACGTTGAATATCCTGTACTCTGGGCTGGCATGGAAGACTAGCAAGTGACAAAAATGTGAGAAGCAGAGAGCATAATTTTCAGGTCAGAGCATAGAGCACTGGCAAGTTTTTACTGGGGAATGTCAAGGACATACAAAATATTGTGAACATGAAAAAAATAAATGAATAAATTAATCTACTACATTGTTCCCTAAACTTTTTCATTCCACAATTCCAGTGTTCTAAATTGACTGTAGCCCTATCTGGTGTGAAAAAAGCCCAACATTTCCTGACAGATAAAACCGGGCCTGTATCATCTAGCTATTAATGAGGGACATCATTGTATCTGTCATTTAAGGTGCATCAATGCAAGCAAACAAACACATTCCAGCTGAATAAGTAGAAAAATAATACATTGCAAACCTACTGAAATCCCCAGAAAGCTAGAGAACTAGAGTCAGCGAATAGACAGGAATGAGGGATGTCAGGCAGCCAGTGGTACCGCAAAGAACTGCTTGTAAGGTGTCCATTGTCTCTGCTTCTCTGTGGCATCAGCGCCCAGATCCAAACTCTGGGACAGAGGCTTCTGGTCACCAAATACAGGTCAAGTGCCTATATCCATGCTAAAGGAGAGGCTGGGAAATCAAGTATCTGGCCTTTTCAGCCTCCATAAGTGGGAGGCAGTTCTGACTGCCACCAAAACTCATACGCTAGAAAATTCCTCAAACAGAAAGGGGGTTCACATATCAAGCAGAAAAAAATATGTACTGTTTTATTGCTTGAGAATATGGTTTCTGGTGAGCAGGGTATTTCTGGTTAATTTGTAATTTGATATGGTTCATGTTTCAGAAATATTAGTGTATGTTCTACGCCAGTAAGTATATTAAGATAATTTAATGTTCAAAACTTACCTCTACAGTTCATAACCACGTGATCTTGAGCAGTTTATGACCTCATTTAACTTTCTTCATTTGTAAATGATCATTTTAGTGACTCTTACCTCTCAGGGTTGAGGCTCAAATAAATTGATATACGCTAAGCAATATGTATACTGAAAACACTAAATAATTATTAAGCATTGTGACTTTTTTTTTTTGCTGCTTAGGCTCATTATTTTTAACCTCACACACTGTAGCTGTTAATATAGAAGGTACAGGAGATTGTCCTGGAAATTTGTCTCTTTCTTCTAAAAATAGAGTTGGCACTTGGTATCCACAAGTTCTGCATCTGCAGAGTCAACCAACCAGGGGTCAAAGTATTTTAAAAAATTTCAGAAAGTTCTAATACTTGAATTTGTTGCAATGGCAAAAATTTACATAGCATTTACATTGTGTTAGGTATTATAAGTCATCTAGAGATGATTTAAGGTATATGGGAGGATGTGTGTAGGTTACTTGCAAATACTATGCCATTTTATGTAAGGAACTTGAACATCCATGGATTTTGGTATCCACAGGGGTTCTTGAAACCAGTTCCCCACAGGTACTGAGGGAGGACTCTATTAAGAATCACTATTGGGACTTCCCTGGTGACGCAGTGGTTAGGAATCTGCCTGACAGTGCAGGGGACACAGGTTCGATCCCTGGTTCAGGAAGATCCCACATGCTGCAGAGCAACTAAGCCCGTGCACCACAACTACTGAGTCTGCGCTCTAGAGCCCATGAGCCACAACTACTGAGCCCGCGTGGTGCAACTACTGAAGCCCACGCTCCTAGAGCCCATGCTCTGCAACAAGAGAAGGCACTGCAATGAGAAGCCCGCACACCACAGCAAAGAGTAGCCTCCGCTCGCTGCAACTAGAGAAAGCCCACGTGCAGCAACAAAGACCCAATGCAGCCAAAAATAAACAAAATATACATTTTAAAATCTCCATTAATTGAAAGATATAATGACAGTTATCCTATATTTTTCCAAATTTCGCTTTATGTCACTTTGCTTTTCGAAAGACCTATATTAGTACCTGTCTTGGCTAACTGAAAGAAATCCAAAGAGGAATTTTGCAGTGAGAGTGGCACTGCCAAGCTCCTGCCCAGAGAACTACACTCAGCATCTCAGGCATCAAACTGCTATAGCTTTGAACTGTATCTGTGAGCATCTGTGCTTTATCTTGATTTATTTTGTTCATCTGTTAGCAAGATGTGTCCTAAGGTAATTGCTTCTTTGCTTTATGCCAATTTGGCTTACAAAAAGTTTCCTAGGAATGCTCTACTTTTGGATATTGGGAAACCTGTACTTGAATTCTGATTAAGAAAGGGGTGGTACCGGAGTGGTATTTTATTCTTTAGATTGATCTGTGAAATTACTGATTGTTGGAATTAAAGTTTTCTGGCTGTAAGGCACATAGGTAACAATTCATTCATTTATTCATTCATTCCCTTCATAAATATTTAAGGCATGCTTACCATGTGTCAAGTGCTAGGGATACCTGATAATTAAACAAAGTCCGTGCCTTCAAGGGATTCCCAGTCAAGTGGGAGACACACAAATAAATAGAGAATTACAACACTGATGCCATTTCACTAGAAATGTATAATTCAATAAGTATGCTAATTAATATACTAAATTCACTCTAGTGATCCAAATTAAAACATAAGATTTTAAACACAAATGTGGCTAAATTGGCATGGATCATGACTCTAAAGTTGTTTAATTTTATTAAACTAACTGTTAAATTATTTATAAATTTTCCAATGTAAGATTTGTTAAATCCGACTGGTATTAATTTTGACTATTAATTTATAATTGTAGTGTAATTTTTACTGACATGGTTATTCATCTTTGTAACATGAGAATAATATGGCTTATATCCATCAAACTCTTGCTTATCTGCCAACAGTAAGCTCAAATACCATTCCTTTGCTTAGTTTTTTCCAGCCCTCAAAGCCAGAATTAAGAGCTTTTCTCCTTTGAATTCCCTAAACTTTGCTTATCCCTTTACTATAGTATGCATTTAACTATGCCTTAGATTATAGTTATTTATTCATAATCTAACTTGTCCATTAATTTAAGTCTTGAAGGCAGGGACCATATCTTTTTTGTCTCAGTTATCCCCTCAAATACAGTATCTTGCTTGCATTTAACAGAGGAAAGAATTTCAACTCTATATGTCACTTAGAGAGAGAAATAGATGGAGCTAAGAATGTCCAAGGCAGGGTCCTTATCTTATACCCTGAGCAAAGGGGGCAGGAATGTGGGCTAGGGGAGAGCCCAGGGTGAGGGAAAATACTCATGTGACACACCCGCCCCTGGGTCATCATTGCGAGCACAGGTTCAGTGAAGAGGCTGCAAGTTGTGACAGGTCTTTGGATCAGAGGGGGTGACTATTAAAGCTCACTAGACTGAGAAGTGGGCGTGGGGGATGCTGGTAAATTTCCTGCCTCAGTTAGGAACTAAACTGATGGAGAAATTGTAGCTTCGTTGAAGCAATAGATGGGGTGAATCCAGGGGTCCTGCTAGTGAAGACCAGTATGTGGGATTTTAAGCGGGGTCAGGGAGGGGGTTATGCATGATAATTATAGCAGTATTTTAAGGAGAAGGAGCTAGGGCAATGTGGAACAGTGAGAATTTAGAGGTAGGCTATTAAGATAGTCTTGGTATGAGTAATAAATTCCTAGATTAAAAAGATGGCAGTGGGAATGGAAGAAAAGAACTGCTGTTTGAAACAAAATACAACTAAGTTACACGTGCACTATCCTGAAGCTGGTTTTGTCTTTTTTTTTTCTTTTAAAAAAATTCTTGAAGGGGAGTTGCTAAATACCAACCAAACTGTTACTTAGTCATTTAAGAAAGTGTTTTATAGCTACCACACATTAAAACAATTACAAATAAAATAGAATCTCATTTACTATATCGGTTGGAAGGAACTGAGTCTTAGATCAGTTTTGTCATAAACTTTGAGAACACACAGTTATCTGACCCAAAGCATATTGGGCGGCAGACTTCTGGTTCAGAGTCAAGCTGTCCAGGTTTATATCTCAGATCTGCTGCTGTGTAACTGTATGATCTTGGGCAAGTTATCTACCCTCCCTCAGTCTCAATTAGTGCATTGTATTGTGGAATAGATTATACTACATAGCTTGGGCTGCACCAGTCAGCTATGGCTGGGGGAATGGAGTAAAAAAATTCAAACACAGCTCCTGAAAGCCCTCACCCAGGTTAGGGCGATGCTATTTCACAGAAAATCAAGGAGGGAGGCAGGGCTAGCTTCAGGGCAGTGTGACTTGTGCAGTCACACAGGGTCTCAAGCTCATTGAGACCCCACCCTTGGTTTAATGCTGTTACAGTCTTGAAAGCCTTAATAGTTTTTGAACAAGGACCAGCCCTGCATTTGCATTTTGCACTGGACCTGCAAATTACGTAGGAGATCCTGGAGGGGGTCATTATGAACTTAGCAGATACATTCTAATGTAGTGGTTTTTTTCCAACACTGGCTAGCACATTAGAATCACCAGGGAATTTCTAAAAAATACAGATGATCAGACCAAAAAATTCAGGGCCTCTGGAGGTGAGGTACAACCATGGGCATTTTTGAGAAACATTGTCTTAGATAGAAAAATTTCTGTAATTCCATATACCTCTCTTCTCTCTGTTTCTCATTTGAAAACCTCCTTTAGCTTTTCCAAAACTAATAAAACATGAGCTTGGGATCCTTAACCTGACACTCATGACTGTTCACTGGCTCTACACTCCATTTCAGTCTCAAACCCTACCTTTTTTAGGTACCCTACGCTCCATCCTAATTGGAGAGCTCACCATTCTATGAATACGGGTTTGCTCATGCTGTGCCTCCAAGTAGAATGTCCTCTGCTTCCATTCACCTACTCTGTAAGGTGTTATTCAAATGCAATCCCCTTCTTAAAAGTTTTTCTTAGATCTCTTCCTCCTCTGAATTGTCATAGCTTCATAGATAACTTTTAATAACAGGTCTATTCTCTTTTGTTTTATGTTTATTTGTGTACATGTCTTACTGCTTCTATATGTTCCTTCAAGGGTACATAACATGTCTTATGAACTTTTTTATTTCCCACAGTGCCAAGCATGGTGTTAGGGGCTCAATAGCTATTTAAATATATACTTTAGTGCATGAGTAACTTAGCCTTATTGCACTCACTGACTAAACCATACATTTTGTATAATATCCAGCAGTATTTAGTCATCCATTTGCCAACAAAATCTAAAGATTATTTGAAAATAGAGAAATCCTGTAACTTTACTGAGGCTGAAATCAAATCTTCCAATGACTCCATTAGGTCGGTATTTGTTACAGCAATCAGGGTATGAAATGTGGCCTTATAGCCCAAATACCACTGGGGAATTGAGCAAGAAACATTAAGCTTGACTGCATTATTTTTTTAAAAAGTTCAAGAAATATATTCGTATTTAGATATAATTAGAGTAATTTGAGGGGCCCTGAGACTACTCTAAATGTCTTTCTTTCTACATAATTTAAGAATATCGGAAATTTTACTTTCTTCCTTTGAGTGAAAGGATTATCAACTGTTAACATGCAGATATCCTTAGAAGGGAAGAACCATCTCTCATCTAGGTTAGACGTGCCATCTAACAGGTAAATCCACATCCAGTTTTGCCTCTTTCTGACCTGTTTTTCACCACAATGATTTATTGAAACGTAAATATGATCTCTCTCTAACACCCATTCCAATTAAAACACTTTATCACCTTCTTATTGCTCTGAAAACAAAGACCACGCATGCAAATACCGTGAAGAATGTGGAAGGATGAGGCAAAGTGAGGAAACAGAAAAGTAAAAGCACATAATGGTTTTGCTGAGGCTCAGCCCTTCAGTTCAATCATGTGTTCTGCATTTGCTCTCCTGAATCACATCAGCACAGCAAGGGACTCCCAAACACAGGGATTCGTATGTGAATGCTGTTAAAAAAAAAAAAAAAGTCTTATAGGTATTCTATATACAAAGGTATTCTAACATGCTGACAGAGGAAGATCAGATGGCAGAAGGAAAGCTATGAGATCCTGAGGTACAAAGATCTAATTTCCAGCATATTATATGGTCAACCAAAAATTCTCTTTGCAATAACAAAGTCAAACCATTTCCCTTGCTTGTGTGCTGTTTTTCCATTGCATCATCTGTATGGGAACCCAGTGACCCACAGTAAAGTTCCCAGCACATCCTGACTTCACCCAGGTGATGAACCTAAGATGTAGTAAGAAAAATAACTACCATCTTCAAAAATCTTCTTAACAATTTATTGGTTTCTGGTAGAAGCTGAAGTGGGACACTAAGTATATTATCCAGATAATTAATACTCTACTCCTATCCCTAACATGCCTTAAGAATATATTTCTCTATCTATCTAGAGATATACACAATATAATTATATATATTTAGTTTAACATTTTTAAGTTAATTTTTTTAATTAATAAATTTTTTTTTAAAGAGGAGCTTTCTGTTTATAGAAAAATTAAGCAGGAAGTACAGAGTTCCTATATCCTCTCTTGTCCCTGCACACAGTTTCACCCATTATTAACATCATGTGTTAGTTTGGTACATTTGCTACAATTGATGAGCCAATATTGATACATTATTATTGACTAAAGTCCATAGTTTACATTAGGGTACACTCTTTGTGTTGTATAGTTCTATGCATTTTGACAAATGTACAATGTCATGTTACCACCATTATGGTATCATACAGAATAGTTTCACTGCCCTAAAAGTCCTCTGTGCTCCACCTATCCACTCCTACTCCCTCCACCTGCACCCTTGGCAAAAAACCCCCAAAACAAACAAACAACAAAAAACACCTGGTCTTTTAGCAGCTTCATAGTTTTGCCTTTTTTGGAATGTCATATAGTTCTTTCTCTCTGAAGAACTTCTTTGAACATTTCTTACAATATTCTGCTGGTGATAAATTCCTTCAATTTTTGTTTGTCTGAGAAAGTCTTTATTTCTCTTTCAGTACTGAAGGACAACTTCACTAGATACCAAATTCTAGTTTGACAGCTCTTTTTTTCTTTCAACACTTTACCTATTTCACTCCACTCTTTTCTTGCTTGCATGTTTTCAGAAGTGATGTTTATATAATTGTTATTTTTATTCCTCTGTAAGTAAGGTGTTTTCTTTCTCTGGCTTCTTTTAAGATTTTTGTTTTCTTTGTCTTCGATTTTCTGCTACTTGAATGTGACATGCCAAGTTATAGATTTCTTGGTATTTCTCCTCCTTGGTGTTCTTTAAGCTTCCTTTATCTATGATTTAGTGCCTGTCATAAATTAAAAACAAAAAAATCTCAGCTGTTATTTCTTTGAATATTGCTTTTTCCCTTTCTTTCTTTCTTCTCCCTCTGGGATTCCTAGCACTAGATATTCTAAGGCAGAGTTGTTTGAGAGTCAGAATTGATAGTAATTTTAATAAACTTTTCTTATTTTCCCTCTATTCCATTCTGTTATATCTTTCTGTGTAAAGATATGGTATTTTTTAATTTATTTCAATTTTTTAATTTAAAACAAATTTCAGCACTGATTTGGATGAGAAGTTGGTTAAATGAAGAAACTGTTGGACTTGTGGATGAGGAACCTAGAATGGGAAGGTGGTATGCAACTAAGGGATAGGGATGAGATGAGATTTAAGTTATATATGAGACTGGAGTTTTGGACTAGACTGGACTGAAATTTTTATTTTTTTTTAAGAAAGATTTTATGAGCATGGCTTTTAATTTATTTATGTATTTATTTATTTTGGGATGTGTTGGGTCTTCATTTCTGTGTGAGGGCTTTCTCTAGTAGCAGCGAGTGGGGGCCACTCTTCATCGTGGTGTGTGGGCCTCTCACTGTCACGGCCTCTCTTGTTGCAGAGCACAGGCTCCAGATGCACAGGCTCAGTAGTTGTGGCTCATGGGTCTAGTTGCTCCATGACACGTGGGATCTTCCCAGACCAGGGTTCGAACCCATGTCCCCTCCATTGGCAGGCAGATTCTCAACCACTGCGCCACCAGGGAAGCCCTGGAATGAATTTTTTTTTTTTTTTTTTTTTTTTTTTTGCGATACGCGGGCCTCTCGCTGTTGTGGCCTCTCCCGTTGTGGAGCACAGGCTCCGGACACGCAGGCTCAGCGGCCATGGCTCACGGGCCGAGCCGCTCCGCGGCATGTGGGATCTTCCTGAACCGGGGCACGAACCCGTGTCCCCTGCATCGGCAGGCGGACTCTCAACCACTGCGCCACCAGGGAAGCCCTGGAATGAATTTTTAATGGCTGAACTTGACTAGAAAGCTATGAGTTCTGCCCTATATGTCACTAAAAGATAATGAGGGAACTGGAAAAGATAAAATCATTCCATATTTATTCTCTTCCAAAATAAGGCTGATCATTAGTAGTTATATTAAATTGAGAAGAAAAGGAACTTGAGACAAAAATCACTAACAGGGATAAAGGGGGATATTACACAATGATAAAATGAAACATCCACCAGCTAAAATTAATTATTATGAGCACATGTGTATCTAAAAAACCATAAACATACATAAAGTGAGAACTGATTAAATTACAGAAATTGTAACATTAATAGAGGGAAATTATCATATGCTTCTGATTAATCAACTGTTAACAACACAACTTACAAGCTGAATATATGTAACTTCCATACCAAATGAATAGTGATTACACATTTCTTTCAAAGTTACATTAATGATTTATAAAACTTTTCTACAAACTGATCTAGAAAGGAAGTTTCTTGCAGTTTCACATATCCTTTGATGAGTATGCAATAAAATTAGAAATAAATAATAAAAAGATACCCAAAAACGGTGTGTTTAAAAAATCACAAGGGAAACTTAAAAGAATCACACATCTAAATAATTCATACATTAAGAGTAGGAAATCATAGTCAATTAAAAAATATTTGGAAGCTAAGTGACAATGAAAGCATTACTTACCAGAACATGTGGGATGGATTTAAAATAGTATTTGGGTAGGGAATTTATAGCCCGAAAAGCACATACTAGAAAACAAACAAAAAATAAAACACTGAAAGTTAATAAACTGCTTAACTAATGAAGGTAAGAAAAAGAATTATAGAATTAAAACAAAGGAGGAGATGATAAGGATAAAAGGAAAATAGCAAAGTGACAGACAACAAATAAACAGTAGAGGTGATCCAGAAAAATAAAAGCTGATACTTTGAACAAACAGAAAACACAAGCCTCAGAGGATAAAAACAATATTAAGGGAATTCCCTGGCAGTCCAGGGGTTAAGACTCGGTGCTATCACTGCCAAGGGCCTGGGTTCAACTCCTGGTTGGGGACCTAAACTCCCAGAAGCCACGCAGTGCAGCCAAACAAAACCAAAAAGCAATATTAAGAATGAGTATGGTAACATGACCATCCAAGAAGTAGGTAATACTAACAATTTTAAGAATATATAATATTACAAACACTATATGTCAATAATTTTGAAAATGTAGATAAAACCAATTTATATAAAATATAATTTAACAAAATTAATTCACTAAGAATAAAACCTTAATGATGGAGAATCATTAAAGAAAAATTGAATTAGTTTTAATTAATAAAAACACTCTTCCTGGGCTTCCCTGGTGGCGCAGTGGTTGAGAGTCCACGTGCCAATGCAGGGGACGTGGGTTCGTGCCCCGGTCCGGGAAGATCCCACATGCCGCGGAGCGGCTGGACCTGTGAGCCATGGCCGCTGAGCCTGCGCGTCCGGAGCCTGTGCTCCGCAACAGGAGAGGCCACAACAGTGAGAGTCCCACGTACCACTAAAAAAAAAACAAAAAAAACCACTCTTCCTGAAATAAAGCATTATATTCAGAGACTTGATAAGCACATTTTACCAAGCCTTTAGGAAATTTACAATTTTTATCTATATAACTTGTTTCAGTAAATAAAATTAAGAATTAAAAGAAAATATAGTCAAGAATAGCTCAAGAAAATAAAATTATAGCACATTATGACATAAACATGGATATTCAAAACTTCTAGAGAAAATTTCATCAAAATAAATCACTTTATATACAAATAATACATTGATATCACATAGTATCTAGGAAATGCAAAGATGGTTCCGCATTAGAAAACATACCAATTTAGATCAACAGATTAAAGGAGGAAATCATATAATTATCTCAATATATGCAGGGAAAAAGGATTCAAAAATTCAGCTTATTTATGATGATAACTAGGATTAGAAGGCAACATTCTTAACCTGATTTTAAAAAGTACTCCAAATGACAGCAAATATTATCCTTAAGAAACTTTTGAAGTATTTCCATTAAAGTTAGTGTGCTAGCTATATTGTTTACACCTCCTGATCCCCTTTCCACCTTTCTCCCCTTTGCTCTGTGTCCCAGGAGCCTGGAGTTTACTTGCACGGGCTTCCTTGCCCACAGGTTTCCAGTTGCCACTAGACAGTGGGGAACCCCAGATCTGGGAGAGGAAAGAGAATCATATCAGAGTATTTATTCCCTATTTTGTTTCATGTGGAATCATCCTAGGCTGGCTCTTTTAATGCAGGTCATTATTCTTCTCAAGGTGATCTGCTTTACATGACAAATATATTGTTTACATGTATCTTTTCATTTATTCATGCACATACATACATCTATATTGTACCTCAGTACTTACCTACTTATATTTACTGGGGCTCATTTGTAGCTAATTATGTAAGAATTATGAAGCCTTTGTGTTCTTAGGCATCCATGATTGTCTCTGATATTTGCTATATTTCTTATTTGCATAAATTGTTAAATAGCCAAAGTAGAAGATATCTTCTAATTTTTGCTGTTGTTATTCTTCCTATGTCTAATTTACTACTTAAGGCAGAGGTGATCCTCAGTAAGTGACATTCATATCAGT
This sequence comes from Pseudorca crassidens, assembly GCF_039906515.1. Classification (NCBI taxonomy): domain Eukaryota; kingdom Metazoa; phylum Chordata; class Mammalia; order Artiodactyla; family Delphinidae; genus Pseudorca; species Pseudorca crassidens. The sequence continues at coordinate 104,388,497 of NC_090297.1, read as the reverse complement.
GTAAGAACTGGCTATCTTCTGTTTTATCCATTCTGCAGTAAAATAACTTATAAGTTCATAACTGCTGACATATTTACACCAAAGTAATATTTCTTTGCTTAGTTTTGTGATTTCTTCTTAGCTCCCTGTTCTTTCCTACCTGCTCTATTTCTGACTTCTTAATACTCTTTTTTTTAAATTTATAATTTGTATACCATTTCCATCTCAAGTTCATGCTCTTAGGTTTTTTTTTTTTTTTTTTTTTGTCCATTTTCTTTCCATTATTTCTGTCACCTATTTCTAGTTTCAGTGTTAATGTAGTCTCCCTGGCAAAATTCTGGACTCTGAGTTTAGCTTCATGCTCCTCCTGGGACATGACAATGTTTTGTTCTAACAAGCCATTGGTACATATAGCTCAACTGAGGATTTGTTAGGGAAGTGCATGCCTACAACTCCCAGTCCATTATTCTTGTGATTAAAAAAATAATCCCTGTACTTACTCCCTTACTGCTACTCTCATTGTGTCTTGCCTTTGAAGGTTGGAAGATCTGCAGCCAGAAATTTCTGGAAGAAACTTTTTTCTTCTAGAGCTTTGCAAATCAGAACTTTAGAAAACATGCTCAATAGCTTAGAGACTATGAATGGTCCTTGTGGGTTATCTCTTAAAAATTGTTTTATTTTGTAAGCAACCTTGTTAGTCCACAGATATCAGTATCTAGGTTAGGATTTAGGGTGATAGACTGTGTGTGGTACTGCTAGGTTCAGTTTTCTAAAGCCACATTGGTCTTCAATTCATCAATTCAACCTTTCTTTAGAGGTTTAGGTCCCCCATAAAGGTTTCATGTAAACTGGAGGCTTAGGGATGTTCTGCCAATTCCCAAATGGGCATTAACTTTTTAAAAATTGAAGCATAATTGATTTACAATATTATTTTCAGGTGTACAGCATAGTGATACAGTATTTTTACAAATTACACTCCACTAGAAGTTATTAGAAGATAATGGCTATAATTCTTTGTGCTATATAACACAGCCTTGTTACTTATCTATTTTTTTAAATTTTAATTTTATGTTGGAGCATAGTTGATTAAAAATATTGTGTTAGTTTCAGGTTTGCAGCAAAGTGATTCAGTTATACATGTACATGTATCTATTCTTTTTCAAATTCTTTTCCCATTTAGGATATTACAGAATATTGAGCAGAGTTCCCTGTGCCATATATTAGGTCCTTGTTGGTTATCTATTTTAAATATAGTGTAGTGTGTACATGTCAATCCCAAACTCCCAATCTATCCCTCCCCCGCAACCTTCCCCACTGGTAACCATAAGTTCCTTCTCTAAGTCTGTGAGTCTATTTCTGTTTTGTTAACTAAGTTCATTTGTATCATTTTTTTTTAGATTCTGCATATAAGCGATATCATATGATATTTGTCTTTCTCTTTCTGACTGACTTCACTTAGTATGATAATCTCCAGGTCCATCCATGTTGCTGCAAATGGCATTATTTCATTCTTTTTAATGGCTGAGTAATATTCCATTATATATATGTACCACATCTTCTTTATCCATTCATCTGTCGATGGACATTTAGGTTGCTTCCATGGCTTGGCTATTGTATACGGTGCTGAAATGAACACTGGGGTGCATGCATCCTTTCAAACCATGTTTTTCTCTGGATATATGCCTAGGAGTGGGATTGCTTGATCATATGGTAATTCTATTTTTAGTTTCTTAAGGAACATCCGTAGTGTTCTCTAGAGTGGCTGTACCAATTTACATTCCCAGCAACAGTGCAAGAGGGTTCCCTTTTCTCCACACCCTCTCCAGCATTTATTGTTTGTAGATTTTCTGATGATGGCCATTCTGACCGGTGTGAGGTGGTATCTCATTGTAGTTTTGATTTGCATTTCTCTAATGATTAGTGATGTTCAGCATCTTTCCATGTGCCTCTTGGCCATCTGTAATGTCTTATTTGAAGAAATGTCTGTTTAGGTCTTCTGCCCATTTTTGGATTGGGTTGTTTGGTTTTTTGATATTGAGCCGCATGATCTGTTTGTAAATTTTGGAGACTAACCCTTTGGCAGTCGCATCATTTGCAAATATTTTCTCCCATTCTGTGAGTTGTCTTTTTGTTTTATTTATGGTTTCCTTTGTTGTGGAAAAGCTTTTAAGTTTAATTTCATCCAATTTGTTTATTTTTGGTTTTATTTCCATTACTCTAGGAGGTAGATCCAAAAAAGATCTTGCTACAATTTATGTCAAAAAGTGTTCTGCCTGTGTTTTCCTCTAAGAGTTTTACAGCATCCAGTTGTATATTTAGTTGTTTAATCCATTTTGAGTTTATTTTTTTGTATGGTGTCAAAAAATGTTCTAATTTCATTTTTTTAACATGTAGCTGTCCAGTTTTCCCAGCACCACTTATTTAAGGGACTGTCTTTTTTCTCCTATTATTTAAAAAAATTTTATTGGAGTAGAGTCAATTTAGAATGTTGTGTTAGTTTCAGGTGTACAGCAAAGTGAATCAGTTATACATATACATATACCCACTCATTTTTAGATTCTTTTCCCATATAGGCCATTACAGAGTATTGAGTAGAGTTCCCTGTGCTATACAGTAGGTCCTTATTAGTTATTTATTCTATATATAGTAGTGTGTATATCTCAGTCCCAATCTTCTAGTTATCCCTCTCCCCCTTAGACCCTGGTAACCATGTTTATTTTCTACATCTGTAACTCTACTTCTGTTTTGTAGATATGTTCATTTATAATCTTTTTAAAAATTTATTTATTTATTTATATATCTTTGGCTGCGTTGAGTCTTCGTTGTTGCATGCGGACTTTCACTAGTTGCAGAGAGTGAGGAGTACTCTTCATTGCAGTGCACAGGCTTCTGCTGTGGCTTCTCTTGTTGCAGAGCATGGGCTCTAGGCACACAGCCTTCAGTAGTTGTGGCTCATGGGCTCTAGAGTGCAGGCTCAGTAGCTGTGGCATACAGGCTTAGTTGGTCCGTGGTATGTGGGATCTTCCTGAACCAGGGATCGAACCCATGTCCCCTGCTTTGGCAGGCGGATTCTTGACCACTGTGCCACCAGGGAAGTCCTGTAACCTTTCTTTAGATGCCACATATAAGCGATATCATATGATATTTGTCTTTCTCTGTCTGACTTACTTCACTCAGTGTGATAATCTCTAGGTCCAACCATGTTGCTAGAAATGGCATTATTTCATTCTTTTTTATAGCTGTGTAGTATTCCATTGTATATATTGTGTTAGCCAACATGTTTGTTTGGGTTTTGGTTACATCTTATGGAAAAATCCGAATGAACTTTTTAGCCAGCCCAATATATACCACATCTTCTTATCCATTCCTCTGTTGATGGATATTTAGGTTGCTTCCATGTCCTGGCTGTTGTAAATAGTGCTGCAGTAATCATTGGGGTGCATGTATCTTTTTGAACTATGGTTTTCTCTGGATATATGCTCAAGAGTGGGATTGCTGAGTCATATGGTAGCTCTATTTTTAGTTTTTTAAGGAACCTCCATACTGTTCTCCATAGTGGCTGTACCAGTTTACCTTCCCACCAACAGTGTAGGAGGGTTTCCTTTTCTCCACACCCTCTCCAGCATTTATTGTTTTCAGATTTTTCTTTGATGATAGCCATTCTGACCAGTGTGAGGTGATACCTCACTGTAGTTTTGATTTGCATTTCTCTAATAATTAGTGCTGTTGAGCATCTTTTCATGCGCTTTTTAAGCATCTGTATGTCTTCTTTGGAGAAATATCTATTTAGATCTTCCACCCATTTTTTGATTGGGTTTTTTTTTTTTGACATTGAGCTGTATGAGCTGTTTGTATATTTTGGAGGTTAATCCTTTGTTGATTGCTTCGTTTGCAAATATTTTCTCCCATTCTGAGGGTTGTCTTTCTGTTTTGTTTATGGTTTCCTTTGCTGTGCAAAACCTTTAAGTTTAACTAGGCCCAAATTGTTTATTTTTGTTTTTTATTTTCATTACTCTAGGAGGTGGATCCAAAAAGATTTTGATGTGATTTATGTCAAAGACTGTTCTGCCTATGTTTTCGTCTCAGAGTTTTATGGAGTCTGGCCTTAAATTTAGGTCTTTGATCCATTTAGAGTTTATTTTTGTGTACAGTGTTAGAGAATGTTCTAATTTCATTCTTTCACATGCAGCTGTCCTGTTCTCCCAGCACCACTTATTGAAGAGACTGTCTTTTCTCCATTGTATATTCTTGCCTCCTTTATTGTAGAATGATTGACCATAAGTGCGTGGGTTTATTTCTGGGCTTTGTATTCTGTTCCACTGATCTATAAGCCTGCCTTTGTGCCAGTACCATACTGTTTGGATGACTGTAGCTTTGTATTGTATAGTCTGAATTCAAGGACCCTGATTCTTCCAGGTCTGTTTTTCTTTCTCAAGATTGCTTTGGCTATTTGTGGTCTTTTGTGTCTCCATACAAATTAAATTTTTTTGTTCTAGTTCTGTGAAAAATGCCAGTGGCAATTTGATAGGGATTGCATTGAATTTGTAGACTGCCTTGGGTAGCATAGTAATTTTGACAATATTGATTCTTCCAATCCAGGAACATGGTATATCTTTCCATCTGTTTGTGTCATCTTCAGTTTGTTTCATCAGCATCTTGTAGTTTTCAGAGTACAGGTCTTTTGCTTCCTTGATAGGTATTAAAATACCTAGGGGTATTTTAATCTTTTTGAATGAATGGTAAATGCGAATGTTTCCTTAATTTCTCTTTCTGCTCTTTTGTTGTTAGTGTATGTAATTGCAAGAGATTTCTGTGTATTAATTTTGTATCCTGCAAATTTACCAAATTCATTGATTAGCTCTGGTAGTTTTCTGGTGGCATCTTTAGGATTCTCTATGTATATAGTATCATGTCATCTGCAAACAGTGACAATTTTTCTTCTTTTCCAATTTGGACTCCTTTTATTTCTTTTTCTTCTCTGATTGCCATCACTAGGACTTCCAAAACTCTGTTGAATAAAAGTGGTAATAGGGGCTTCCCTGGTGGCACAGTGGTTGAGAGTCCGCCTGCTGATGCAGGGGACACGGGTTCGTGCCCGGTCTGGGAAGATCCCACATGCCACGGAGTGGCTGGGCCCGTGATCCATGGCCACTGAGCCTGTGCATCCGGACCCTGTGCTCTGCAACAGGAGAGGCCACAAAAGTGAGAGGCCCACGTACAACAACAACAAAAAAAAGGAAAACAAACAAACAAAAAAACAGTGGTGATAGTAGACATCCTTGTCTTGTTCCTGACCTTAAAGGAAATGCTTTTAGCTTTTCACCAATGAGAAGATTTGTCATATATTGCCTTTATTATATTGAGGTATGTTCCCTCTGCCCATTTCTGGAGAGTTTTTTTAATCATTAATGGGTTTTGAATTTTGTCAAAAGCTTTTTCTGCATCTATTGACATGATGATATGGTTTTTATTATTTAATTTGCTAATATGGTGTACACATTGATTATTTTGCATATATTGAAGAATCCTTGCATCCCTGGGATAAATCCCACTTGATCATGGTATATGATCCTTTTAATGTATTGTTGGATTCCGATGGCTAGTATTTTGTTGAGGATTTTTGCGTCCATGTTTATCAGTGATACGGGCCTATAATTTTGTGTGTGTGTGTGTGTGTGTGTGTGTGTGTGTGTGTGTGTGTGGTATCTTTCTCTGGCTTTGGTAGTAGGGTGATGGTGGCCTCATAGAATGAGTTTGGGAGTATTCCTTCCTCTTCAATTTTTTTGAATAGTTTCAGAAGGATACATGTTAACTCTCCTCTAAATGTTTGAAAGAATTTTCCCATGAAGCCATCAGGTCCTGGACCTTTGTTTCTTGGGAATCTTTTAATCACACTTTCAATTTCAGTACTTGTGATTGGTGTGTTCATATTTTCTATTTCTTCCTGGTTCAGTCTTGGGAGATTGTACCCTTCTAAGAATTTGTCCATTTCTTCCATGTTGTCCATTTTATTGGCATATAGTACTCTCTTATGATCTTTTATATTTCTGTGGTGTCTGTTGTAACTTCTTTTTCATTTCTAATTTTATTGAATTTAGTCCACTCCCTTTTCTTCTTGATGAGTCTGGCTAAAGGTTTATCAATTTTGTTTATCTTTTCAAAGAACGAGCTTTTAGTTTCATTGATCTTTTCTATTGTTTTCTTCATCTCTATTTCATTTATTTCTGCTCTGATCTTTATGATTTCTTTCCTTCTTCTAACTCTGGGTTTTGTTTGTTCTTCTTTCTCCAGTTGCTTTAGTTGTAAGGTTAGGTTGTTTATTTGTGATTTCTCTTGTTTCATGAGGTAAGATTGTATTGCTATAAACTTCCCTCTTAGAACTGCTTTTGCTGCATCCCATAGGTTTTGGATTGCCATGCTTTCATTTTCACTTGTCTCTGGGTATTTTCTGATTTCCTCTTTGATTTCTTCAGTGATCCTTTGGCTGTTTAGTTGCATATTGTTTAGCCTCCATGTGTTTGTGTGTGTGTGTGTTTTTTACAGTTTTTTCCTTGTAGTTGATTTCTAATCCCATAGTGTTGTGGTTGGAAAAGATGCTTGATATGATTTCAATTTTCTTAAATTTACCAGGACTCGCTTTGTGGCCCAGCATGTGATCAATCCTGGAGAATGTTCCATGTGCAATTGAGAAGAATGTGTATTTTGCTACTTTTCGATGGAATGCTCTATAAATATCAATTAAATACATTTGGTCTAATGTGTCATTTAAGGCCTGTGTTTCCTCATTGATCTTCTTTCTGGATAATCTGTCCATTGATCAAAGTGGTGTCTTAAACTCCCCTACTATTATTGTGTTACCGTTGATTTCTCCTTTTCCGGGTGTTAGTATTTGCCTTATGTATTGGGGTGCTCCTATGTTGGGTGCATATATATTTACAGTTGTTATGTCTTCTTATTGAATTGATCACTTGATCATTATGTAGTGGCCTTGTCTCTTGTAACTGTCTTTATTTTGAAGTCTATTTTGTTTGATACGAGTATTGCTATTCCAGCTTTCTTTTGATTTCCATTTGCATGAAATACGTTTTTCCATTTCCTCACTTTCAGTCCGTATGTGTTCCTAGATCTAAAGTGGGTCTCTTGTAGACAGCATATATATGGGTCTTGTTTTTGTATCCATTCTGTCAGCCTGTCTTTTGGTTGCAGCGTTTAATCCATTTACATTTAAGGTAATCATCGATATGTATGTTCCCATTACCATATTCTTAATTCTTTTGGATTTTTTTTGTAAGTCCTTTTTCTTCCTTTCCTCTTTCATTCTCTTCTCTTGTGATTGATTACTAACTTTAGTGTTGTGTTTGGATTCCTTTTTCTTTTGTGTGTGTGCATGTGTGTATCTATTGTAGATTTTCAGTTTGCAGTTACCATGAGGTTTTGATATAGCAGTCTATATATAAACAAGATTGTTTTAAGTTGCTGTTCTTTTAATTTCAAATGTATTTCCAATATCCTTTCTTTGTGCTCTCCTCTTTTCACAGTTTCTGGTTTTGATATCATATTTTTGTGCAGATGGTTTCCTACCTTTACTGTATGTTTGCCTTTACCAGTGAGCTTTTCATTCATAATTTTCTTGTTTCTAGTAGTGGCCTTTTCTTTTCCACTTAGAGAAGTTCCTTTAGCATTTGTTGCAAAGCTGGCATGGTGGTGATAAATTCTCTTAGCCTTTGCTAATGTATAAAGCTTTTGATTTCTCCTTCAAATCTGAATGAGAGCTTTGCTGGGTAGAGTATTCTTGGTTGTAGGTTCTTCCCTTTCATTACTTTAAACATATGCCACTTCCTTCTGGCCTCCAGAGTTGCTACTGAGAAATTAGCTGATAACCTTATGGGAGTCCCCTTGTATGTTATTTGTTGCTTTTCCTTTGTTGCTTTTAGCATTTTTGCTTTGTCTTTAATTTTTGTCAGTTTGATTACTATGTGTCTTGGTGTGTTCCTCCTTGGGTTTATCCTGTATGGGGCTCTCTGCACTTCCTGGACTTGGGTTTCTGTTTCCTTTCCCATGTTAGGGAATTTTTCAGCTATTATCTCTTCAAATATTTTCTCATGTTTTTTCTCTCTTTCTTCTTCTGGGACCCCTATAATATAAACGTTGGTGTGTTTAATGTTGTCCCAGAGGTCTCTTAGACTGTCTTTCTTTCTTTTCATTTCTTTATTCTTTATTCTGTTCCATGGCAGTGATTTCCACCATTTTGTCTTCCAGCTCACTCTCTTCTTCTGTCCCAGTTACTCTGCTATTGATTCCCTCTAGTGTATTTTTCTTTTCAGTTATTGTATTGTTCATCTGTTTTTTTGTTCTTTAGTTCTAGGTCTTTGTTAAACATTTCTTGTAGCTACTTGATCTGTGCCTCCATTCTTTTTTCGAGATCTTGGATCATCTTCACTATCATTACTCTGAATTCTTTTTGCAGTAGATTGCCTATCTCAACTTCACTTAGTTGTTCTTCTGGGGTTTTATATTGTTCCCTCATCTGGGACATATTCCTCTGCTGACTCATTTTGTCTTTCTGTGATTACGGTCTCCTTTCTTCAGGCTGCAGGACTGTAGTTCTTCTGGCTTCTGCTGTTTACCCTCTGGTGCATGAGGCTGTCCAAGGGGCTTGTGCAGGCTTCCGGTTAGGAGGGACTGGTTCCTGCCTGCTGGTGGATGGAGCTGGCTCTTGTCCCTCTGGTGGGCAGGGCCATGCTCAGGAAGACTTTAAGCAGCCTTCTGCTGATGGGTGGGGCTGTGTTCTTGCCCTGTTGTTTGTTTGGTCTGAAGCATCCCAGCACAGGAGCCTACAAGCTGTTAGTTGGGGGTAGGCCTTGGGGAGGAAATGGCAGCCTCCAGGAAGGCTTATGCCAATGAGTACTCACCAGAACTGCCACTTCCAATGTCTTTGTCCCTGCATTGAGCCACAGCTGTCCCCCACCTCCATAGGAGACCCTCCAATACTAGCAGGTAGGTCTGGCCCAGTCTGTTATGAGTTCACTTCTTTTTACCCTGGGTCCTGGTATGCACTAGACCTTGTGTGTGCCCTCCAAGAGTAGAGTGTGTTTCCCCTAGTCCTGTGGAATTCCTGTGGTCAGACCCTACTGGCCTTCAAAGTCATATTCTCTGGGGCCTCCTCCTCCTTTTGTCCAAACTCCTGGCTAGATAGCCTGATATGGAGCTCAGGACTTTCACTCCTGTGGGAGAACTTCTGTGGTATCATTATCTTCCAGTTTGTGGGTCATCTGCCTGATAGGTATGGGATTTGATTTTGTCACGATTGTGCCCCTCCTACCATCTTGTGGCTTCTTTGTCTTTGGATATAGGGTATCTTTTTTAGTAGGTTCCAGCATTTGTTGTTATTGTTGCTGTTGTTGATGGTTGTTCAACAGTTAGTCGTGATTTTGGTATTTTTGTAAGAAGGGGTGAGCTCACGTCCTTCTACTCTGCCATCTTGTCAGCAAGTCTCTGGCCATGGCTTATCTATTTTATACAGAGTAGTTTACATCTGTTAACCTCATACCCCTAATTTGCCCCTCCCCCTTCCCTCTCCCCTTTGATAACCACTAGTTTGCTTTCTATATCTGTGAGTCTGTTTCTGTTTTGCATATATATTCATTTGTATTATTTTTTAAATTCTACATGTAAGTGATATCATACAGTATTTGTCTTTCTATGTCTGACTTATTTCACTAAACATAATATTCTCTAGGTACACTCATGTTGCTGCCAGTGGCAGAATTTCATTCTTTTTATGACTGAGTAGTATTCCATTGTATATATATACCACATATACTTTATCCATTCTTCTGTTGATGGGCATTTGGGTTGCTTCTATATCTTGGCTACTGTAAATAATGCTGCTGTGAACATTGGGAGGCATGTATCTTTTCAGATCAGTGTTTTTGGTTTTTCCAGATATATTCCCAGACGTGGAATTTCTGGATCATATGGAAATTCTATTTTCAGTTTTTTTGATGAAGCTTCATACTGTTTTCCATAGTGGCTTCAACAGTTTGCATTCCCACCAACAGTGTAGAAGGGTTCCCTTTTCTCCACACTCTCTCTAACAGTTGTCATTTGTAGACTTTTTGATATAGCCATTCTGACAGGTGTGAAGTGATTTCTCATCGTTGTTTTGATTTGCATTTCTCTAATTAGTGATGTTGAGCATCTTTTCATGTGCCTGTTGGCCATCTTTGTATTTTCTTTGGAAAAATGTCTATTTAGGTCTTCTGCCCAATTTTTTTTATTGAGTAGTTTGGGGTTTTTTTTTTTATGTTGAGTAATATGAGATGTTTATATACCAAATGTATGTTTACTCTTAACCTCTGGTGATCATAAGAGTTATGTTTTTCATACTAGAATCTTTGACAGCCCCACAGCCCTGAAGGGACCCCTATTCCTCAGTTGTTTAAAGTTCTCCATCAACTAATTTTAATTTCATCTATGCTCATTTCTCACAAGACTCTGGTCTGAAAAATGATTTTAACCAAATTTAATAATTTCTGATTATCCTATCCCAAGAATTCTCTCTATTCCATCTGATAATTTGACTACATTTTGTTGTGTGTCCATATCCAGAATTCTCCAGATTATCCACTGTATATAATCTTTCATTCTTTTATGTCCATGTGAAAGGGTAACAAAACATACCAGAGTTAACTCCATCCATCTCCAATTTGCCACCAGAATATTGGATTATTTTTTCCTCAACAGCACTTTTGACCGTATTTACCATGTACAATGAAATATAAGTATATGATACAGAAATAGTAGAAGTTATATCTCTGATGTCACAGATTATAAACTAGTTGGTAACATATAAAGCATTTATGAAAATCTAGCTTATCTTATTTGTATATATTCTCATAAATATAGAAGTTATATTCCTTTCATTAAAAAAACAATGGGGCTTCCCTTGTGGCGCAGTGGTTGAGAGTCCACCTGCCGATGCAGGGGACACGGGTTCGTGACCCGGTCCGGGAAGATCCCACATGCTGCGGAGCGGCTGGGCCTGTGAGCCATGGCCGCTGAGCCTGCGCATCTGGAGCCTGTGCTCCGCAACGGGAGAGGCCACAGCAGTGAGAGGCCCGTGTACCACAAAAAAAAAAAAAAAAAGATTTTTAAATTGCAAAATAGTATATTTTTGTGAAAAATTTCAAACACAAAAATATGTGAAAGAATTATATATATAAAGTTTTATAAAAATGTGGAAAGTCTGTATACAGAATAGTTTTAATTTGTTCTGGAACTTGATTATATGATGCACATCATAGACACTATTCCATGTCAGTAAACATAGATCAGTGTTATAATTTTTCTTTTTGGCTTAAACAGATTTTTGTTCAGCTTTATTGAGATATAATTGACAAATAAAAATATAAGATATTAGATGTATAATGTGATGATTTGATATATGTATACATTATGAAAAGATTCCCACAATTGAGTTAATTAAATTCCATCACCTCACATATTTACCTCTTTTCTTTTCTTGGTGAGAACATTTACAAATGTTGAATTATACAATTGGGCTATTGACTATAGTCATCATGTTAGACATTAGACCCAAAGACCTTACTAATCTTATAACTGAAACTTTGCACCCTTTTACTAACCTCTCTCTGTTTCCCCTACTCCCCAGCCCTGGCAACCACTTTCTACTCTCTGTTTCTGAGTTTGGTCTTTCTTAGATTCCACATATAAGTGATACCAGGCAGTATTTGTCTTTGTCTGTCCAGCTTATTTTATTTAGCATAATGCCCTCCAGGTTCATCTATGCTGTCACAAATGACAGGATTTCCTTCTTTTTAAAAGGCTGAATAATATATAATAATAATGTCACATTTTCATTATCCATTCATCCATTGATGAACACTTAGGTTGTTTCTGTAACTTGGTTATTGTGAATAATGTTGCAGTGAAAGGGGAGTACAAATATCTATTCAAGATAATGACTTTGTTTTCTTTGGATATATACCCAGAAGTGGGATTGCTGGATCATATGGTAGTTCTATTTTTAATTTCTTGAGGAAACACCATATTGTTTTCCATAGTATGGAAATTTATATTACATGTGTAATAAATATTCATTTATAACATAGTATAGGAATTTACAACTTACATTCCCACCAACAGTGTACAAGGGTTCCCTTTTCTGCACATTCTTGCCAGTGTTTATCTCCTGTCTTTTTGATAATGGACATCCCAACAGGTGTGAGGTGATATCTCAATGTGTTTTTTTAAAAACATCTTTATTGTAATATAGTTAATTGCTTTATAATGTTGTGTTAGTTTCTGCTGTATAACAAAGTGAATCAGCTATACGAATACTTATGTTCCCATATTCCCTCCCTCTTGCATCTCCCTCTCACCCTCCCTACCCCACCCCTCTAAGTGGTCACAAAGCACCGAGCTAATCTCCCTATTCTATGCAGCTGCTTCCCACTAGCTATCTATTTTACATTTGGTGGTGTATATATGTCAAAGCAACTCTCTCACCTCATCCCATCTTATACTTCCCCCTCCCCTGTCCTCAAGTCCATTCTCTATGTCTGTGTCTTTATTTCTGTCCTGCCCCTATGTTCATCAGAACCTTTTTTTTTTTTTAGATTCCATATATATATGTGATAGCATTCAATATTTGTTTTTCTCTTTCTGACACACTTCACTCTGTATGACAGAGTCTAGGTCCATCCACTTCTACAGTAATCAAGACAATATGGTACTGGCACAAAAACAGAAATATAGATCAATGGAACAGGATAGAAAGCCCAGAGATAAAACCACACATGTATGATCACCTTATCTTTGACAAAGGAGGCAAGAACGGACAATGGAGAAAAGACAGCCTCTTCAATAAGTGATGCTGGGAAAACTGGACGGCTATATGTAAAAGAATGAAATTAGAACACTTCCTAACACCATATACAAAAATAAGCTCAAAATGGATTAAAGACCTAAATGTGAGGCCAGACACTATAAAACTCTTAGAGGAAAACATAGGCAGAACATTCTATGACATAAGTCACAGCAAGATCCTTTTTGACCCACCTCCTAGAGAAATGGAAATAAAAACAAAAATAAACAAATAGCACCTAATGAAACTTAAAAGCTTTTGCACAGCAAAGGAAACCATAAACAAGACAAAAAGACAACTCTCAGAATGGGAGAAAATATTTGCAAATGAAGCAACTGACAAAGGATTCATCTCCAAAATATACAAGCAGCTCATGCAGCTCAATATCACAAAAACAAACAACCCAATCCAAAAATAGGCAGAAGACCTAAATAGACATTTCTCCAAAGAAGATATACAGATTGCCAACAAACACATGAAAGGATGCTCAACATCACTAATCATTAGAGAAATGCAAATCAAAACTACAATGAGGTATTACCTCACACTGGTCAGAATGGGCATCATCAAAAAATCTACCAACAGTAAATGCTGGAGAGGGTGTGGAGAAAAGGGAACCCTCTTGCACTGTTGGTGGGAATGTAAACTGATACAGCCACTGTGGAGAACAGTATGGAGGTTCCTTAAAAAATGAAAAATAGAATTACCATACGACCCAGCAATCCCACTATTGGGCATATACCCTGAGAAAACCATAATTCAAAAAGAGACATGTACTTCAATGTGGTTTTGATTTTCATTTCTCAATCATTAGTGATGTTAATCACCTTTTCATGTACATGTTTACGTTTGTATGTCTTCTTTGGAAAAATGTCTATTCAGGTCCTTTGCCTATTTTTAAATTGAATTTTGGGGGGATTTTTTGCTGTTGAGTTGTATGAGTTCCTTATATATTTTGGACATTAACGCCTTATCAGGTATGTGGTTTGCAAATATTTTCTCCAATTCTGTAGGTTTTCTTTGAATTTTGCCGATTTTTGTTTTCTGTGCAGAAGCTTTTTAGTTTGATGTAGTCCCCTTGTTTAATTTGTTTTTGTTGTCTTTGCTTTTGGTGTCAAATCCAAATTAGAGTACTTCCTCCTGAGCAAGGACCTGGCATGATCTATATGTATTTGGCCAAGTTTATATCATTAGTAGAACTGGAACTCAAACTTCAAATGTTATGCTCTTTTCTCCTTCTCACTATGACTCCACTTAACCCTTTATTAATTCATCCATTATTTAGCAAGCTTTTATTGATTATTGCTATTATATAATGTGCCAGGTAGTGGAGATAAAAAAGGTAAAGAAAATAGGCTCTCCCCTTGAGGAGCTGTCACATTAGTGAGAATGATACACAAACAAAAAGTATAACTTGGTCTGTAAAGTACAATAATAGGTATATGCACAGAATGCTTCATGGAGGCTTAGAATGAGGAAAAAAGACTTTCTTCTTGCCCACCAACTTTCCTTTATTTTGATGATGAGTTTGTGAAAATGCACACAGTGCTGAGGGGAATTGAGAGATTTGTCAGGTACCAAAAATAAAGGTGATGTTATTTTAGTTATTTTATTCAGTGGAAAATAGTGAAATAGTTTACCTTCCAATTAAACAAAATGATATATTTATAATCAATGCCAGACCTTGCAGTTGATTTGGTAAATATTTATTGAGTGCTTACTGTGTTCCAGGAACTGTTCTTGGTGCTTGGGACACATCAGTGACCCAAAGATCCCTGATCTTCTGGAACTTACAGTCAAGTGGAAAGGGACAGATAATGAATATAAACAGACAAACTAATGGTATAACATTTTATAAGGTGATAAGGACTATCAAAAAAGAAAAGAAAAGGTAGAACAGATAAAGGGGACAAGTGCTAGAGGTGGCTTGCACTTTTTAATAGGATCATGAAAAGGTAACACTTGAACAAAATCCTGAAGGAGCTGAGAGAGTTGGCTAAGCAGGATATCGAAGGGAAAATTATTCCAGGCACAGGGACCACCCAGGGAAAAGCCCTTAGGTAGGAATATGACTGGATGTGTTAGAGGAACAGCAATGCTGCCAAAGTGGTTAGAGTGGAACAAATGAAAGGAAGGGTAGTTTGAGAGTATCCCAAAACAGTAACAAGGAGCCAGAGAGTCTAAAGCCTTTCAAGCTACTTTAAGGACTTTGGCTTTTATTCTGCATTAAATCGGGAGCTAATGCAGAGTTGAGGAAAAATATGACCTGAAGGAAGACCAAGTAAAAGGCTACTGAAGTAATTCAGGCAACAGATTATGGTACCTTAGACTCAGGAAGCAATGGTAGTGATGAGAAATGGCCAGATCCTGGATGTATTATGAAGGTGGAACCAACAGGACTTTATTGGTTCAAAGTAGAATGTAAAAGAAAAAAATAGACAAAGGTAACTTCTTACTTTGGTCGCAGACAGTGGGAGGGTAATATTCTATCAACAGTTTCGGTATGGCTAAAGGTAGAACAAGTTTGGGGAGAAGACATATTGAGTTTTAATGTCTATTAGTCACTTAAGAAGAGATATTGAGTAGGTCCTTGTATATGTGAGTTTGGAGTTCAGGAGAGAGGTCGAGGCTGGAGATGTATGTTTGGGAGTTGACAGTATATGGACATTAGTTTTAAATAATGAGACTGGATTTAATCATCATGAAATAATCATGTTTAAGTTATGGCCAAATCAATTTGAGTACATTGAACAGGATGAGACCAGAACATTTGATCTATTCCATTTACCATGACCATGTAGGCATTAAGTAGAACATAGGACAAATTGTCCCATCACTGACAAAGTTCTCTTATGAATTCTCTCAAATAGGTACAATTCTTAGATATGTATTAAAAGACCAGTTATTTTACTATGTTAAAATGTGGTGTTGGGGGCTTCCCCGGTGGCGCAGTGGTTAAGAGTCCGCCTGCTGCTGCAGGGGACACAGGTTCGTGCCCCGGTCCGGGAGGATCCCGCATGCCGCGGAGCGGCTGGGCCCGTGAGCCATGGCCGCTGAGCCTGTGCGACCAGAGCCTGTGCTCTGCAACAGGAGAGGCCACAACAGTGAGAGGCCCGCATACTGGGAAAAAAAAAAAAAAAGTGGTGTTAATGAGTCTAAGGTCTGATCCTTGTTCAGTCCAGTTTGATTCCTTTAATGGGACAACTTTCCTCAAGCAGAGGAAAATGTTGTTTTAGTACCATAGACTGAGTTCCCCTTTCTAGTCAGCTTTATAAACATGTGCTATAAGTTATAAGGTGGGATATAGTTGTTTCAGTGGCAACTCATGAATAATCTTGCCCAAG
Organism: Pseudorca crassidens; assembly: GCF_039906515.1. Lineage (NCBI taxonomy): Eukaryota > Metazoa > Chordata > Mammalia > Artiodactyla > Delphinidae > Pseudorca > Pseudorca crassidens. The sequence goes on along the minus strand of NC_090297.1, from coordinate 104,372,285 downwards.
GAGAAAGTCATTTATCAGTAGGACCATTTTTATAAGGTCAACTGGAAAACTTCAATAATTATAATCATGATTATTAAATTATCTAAATATTTTAATGTAAAAGGTAGTTTGGGGCCTGAATTATTTAGATAATAATGTGTGCATGCATATGCTCTTTATCCTTTTATACGCAAGGATCGTCTAATTTTTTCTCAGTAAAATCTAAAGTAGTATGTCCACATCGTAAAAAGATAAAATGGTGGTAAATTATTTTCCCAAATTTCTCATTTTCCAAAATAAATATTTCATCAGAAAGTATATTTTCTGATGATTTATGAAAACGTGTGAATGGAACAGAGACTTAAAATATTTTCATGGCACTTAAAAATCTAATTGAGTTTATCCTGTCTTTCCTGTTATTTTTTTTAAGTTCACTGTAAATAGTCCAGGGTTCATTAGGTATTTTACAACTCCCTGCATAGACATAACTCAATATTCCTAGACAAGTATTTAGTTTTGCCAGTTATTATTTCTCTGCTAAAGTAAAATTGTGACTTACTGAAGTTGATCACTGTTGGGAAAGGAGAGCTGTTTTTCCGCCTCTTCACGTTTTCACAGAGAAGGAGGACTCTATTGCCCATGCCCGCAGAGGGAAGGATAGGAATGAGGACTTCTGCTTCCTTTCCACCTCCCTGGACTGGATCTCCCCACCAGGAGAGGAATAGCAAATCTGATTGTTCAGACATTGGCATTTGTTGGGTCAGGTTATAAGTAAGTGGTGCTACTATCCCTCCAAAGCTAGAAACAGGTTCCATTGTGTTTTCAACTGCCCATCTCATGGAGCAGTAAGGAAAGAGCCGGCAGTTACTAGGTAATCTGAGCCTTGTGCAAGTCTATTAGCCAGAAGCTGGGAGGTGAAGAGAAATGGCAGGATTTAGGCATCAAATCCCACCATGAAGACAAAGCCTCTTCCATATGGTAAACTTTAAGAAACAATCTGGATGAATTATTTTTCTTCATTGTTTTTCCCCCTGGATTATAAGGGACAGGCCATGAACCATAATATTCTATTGGAACAAGGGCAATGAGGGAAGAGATTTGGCCTCATTATCCAATAAATGTTTTGACCAAAAGAGAAGAATAAAAAGTAGATATGTCATGAATGATAGAGTTCTGATATCAGATTTGCCAACAAATTCTGCTCTAAGATGGAACTGTTCTCATATCAAAACAGTCAGAGGTGGTCTGGTCAGTTGATGGCTCATTACATTCCACCTTAATTAAGTTAAAAACACGGCTGAGTAATTAGAGAGTATGTGTCTTTCTATTGGTTACTTGCATTTGGTTTGTGACTAAATTAATAACAATAACTTTTTAATGTATTTATTCAGATATATAGCTTTTATTTTTGTTTAGTGTTTTTTGTTTGTTTCTGCTGGTTGACATTCTACTCATCTGATAATGCCCCTTCAGAGATTAAAACCCTTCAGTGGCTCTTCATATGCTTTTTAGAATAAAATGAAAACTTCTTAATTTAGGCACTCTTAGCTCTTCATGATTACATTCCTGCGTATCTCCCTCACATCCAGCTACAAAGATATTTAAAAGCCAGCTCAGACAACACCATATGCCTCAGAAGTAATATTTTCCCATGTCCTTTCTCCTACTTACTTGCTCCATTTTTTTTCCCCACACCTTACTTACCCAGGGCTCCATGTCTTTGGGTCTGTAATTGGACATGGTCTCTATTTGTGACCCGCCCATTATTTTTTAGAAACTAGTTTAGACTCCCTTCTCTGGCTTATAAACCTTGCTTCTCTGCTTGATCTTGAGTATATGACTTGTGGCTTTTTCTCGTTTTCAGGATTTCCAACAATTCTCTCCACAGTGAAACCCCTCAGTGCCTACCTCATATCTCTCCCTGCCTCCCTGCAAGAAGAGATGCTTGGTAAGCATGGAATTTAAAAAGGGAGCTCTTTCGCAGACCTACTAGACAATGGACTTGAGGATACGGGGAGGGGGAAGGGTAAGCTGGGACAAAGTGAGAGAGTGGCATGGACGTATATACACTACCAAACGCAAAATAGATAGCTAGTGGGAAGCAGCTGCATAGCACAGGGAGATCAGCTCGGTGCTTTGTGACCACCTAGAGGGGTGGGATAGGGAGGGTGGGAGGGAGGGAGACGCAGAGGGAAGAGATATGGGGACATATGTATATGCATAACTGATTCACTTTGTTATAAAGCAGAAACTAACACACCATTGTAAAGCAATTATACTCCAATAAAGATATGAAAAAAATTTTTAAAAAGTGAGCTCTTTGGAAGCTCTTAATGGCTGGAACCATCACCCTATGCACTATATATAGGAAGACCTACCAAAAAGAATGGATATTTGGGTCCATTGGCCAGGCCATTTCTTTTCTGGACAAAGCTGCATATACACAGAATGAAACCTTACTCACTAGCCCCCTTTTACTAACATCCCTGCTGACCAACGCCTGACCAACTGATGGAGACCACAATGTAAATATGATAACACAGCTCCTCTCCTGAGGTTAGACACTGGTTACTTCAATTGTAATACCTAATATGGGTTTCTTAAAAAGGTCCTCAGTCATCCATATATGGATTATTTTGCAGATAGCCCCTTTTTTGTTGTTAATTTTATATTAAAGGAGTAACCCTACAGCAAGCTATAGGGATTCTTATTGTCTTCTTATGTTTCCACTACTCAGACGCGCTAAAACGCTTCTTAGATCAATATCATAATTGTGATTGGGTAGTATTACAGCTAGACTGAGTGAGAATGAGCATACAATTATTTAATATTAAAACCAGGGTAAAAAGATTAGTAGCTTTGTGGGATATACTCACTGATCAAACTAGCTGTTGCTGCTTTAGATAGTTTTGTGGCTTTAAATAAAACTGCCAACATTTGTTCTCAGCCTGCTCTCTCCAACAGCTCCTGCCTTGGCTTCATCCCATGATTGTTGAAAAGGGGCTTCATAAATGCACTGGTATGTGTTTTGGGACTCTAGGATATTATTTCTTAACCTCTCATCATATTTCATTATGGACTTTGATTTTTAGAAAAGCAGTGACCCCAGTGAAGTAGCTCCCCAAAGCAGCTCTGATTAATCTAGACTTGGCAAAGCTCAGGGCAAGATCTCAGTGTGAGAACACAGAGGTGAGCTCACAGAATGGGTGAGCAGGTGTCTCTGGAGCTGGTGTGGGGTAACAATGGAGATGTGGATTCAAGCCTGTGGCTGGAGTTGAGCGGCCAACATGGGGAGGAATAGCTCACTTCTAGAAAAGTAGAAGCAGTAAATAGGCACACAACTTCTTCCAGCAGCGCTGACTTTCTGGAGCTTATGAAATCACGCTGAATGAAAAACAAAATAATGTCTATAAAAGTACCAAAAACACAAAGGAGCCAAACTAACTTTCCAGTTACAAACAGGTCAGTTTGAGCCAGCTGGCTTTGACCTCAAGTAGTTCCCTGTAGCTCTAATTAACTGCTTCTCTTTCCCAACTCTTAAGGAGATATAATAGTATTTCTAAAAAACACAAGACAAGGAAGAAAAGAAAACTTTAAAATGCAGTTCACTAAATACTTGTTTATGAATTTTGTCCCCAGACTTCAATCTAAGGACAAGACCAAAAGGCTGACTTCATTTCTTCATCTCACTCCTCCCAGGTTAATAGCTCACATTTTTGGAGAGTGAGGATGGGATCTGGGGCAAGAAGTTTATATTTTTAGTTGCCTTCTTCTATCGATATCCTCCCTACAAAGTGATTGGGGAAAATCAACACAATATTATTTAACCCTAGAACTATGTTTAGGCTTAGTATAGTGTTATCTGAATATGCCAGCAAAACTAAGTAAAGGCCAAATGCTTACCAGCTTCATTATTCAACACAGCAACACATTACTAGGCTCTCTTTTCCTGACTAAGACTTCACCCAGCATCTAACACGTTGCCTTTGGCACACAGTTGGGGAGACTATGAAATGTGAGCATAATTGACTCTCAGTCTGTGAGTCTCATTTTCTTGGCTCTGTCCCATAGGCACCCCACTTTCATCTACTGCCCCTCCACCACTCTACTAAACTTACCACCATCTCCCTACATATTAGAGTTTCTGTAAATTCACACTTTCCATCTTAACAGCCAGAACATACAAATACTTTCCAATTGACACCAATCTTAGAAAGACTTTTTTTTTTTTTTTAAAGAACTGGATGGAAGGAGTAAAAGTTGCAAAGACTGTAGCTTTAAGACATTTAAAACTTAAATGGGATAAAGATCAATTTCCTTCCTGACCATATAACTCTCACTAACATAGTTAGTGGCTGCCTTTTTAAATATACCTTATTTGCACATTTCTGGGACTTATGTAGTATTTGAAATTACCAGGAGCTTGTTTTGGGGTTGGGACAATGTCTAACTTTGTGTGAAATACTTGGATATGTGAAGTGGTATCGGGGATTTCTTGGAGAACTCCATAGCAAAACCCAAGATTAAACACTTTTTTCTCCATTGGCTTCCCAGGTCCAGTTGTAGGTAGATCAAATGCTTGCTAATGAGACATTGTCATCAAAGATAGCTATGGAATCTGGGATCTGGACTATATTTAGGGCTGGCTCAAATATGTTTTGAGGTCTTGTATTTTGGCTCAAGCTCCTACTCCAAAACCTGAAAAAATGCACCCTATGGGTGTAGCCTACCAGGAAACATTGAATGGTGTTGTAGAAAGAGACTGATTTGAAGGAAAACAAAAAATCAGCTGAAACCATGAGATATGCAGTAAACAGAAGCCACAATGTCTCAAAGTGTCTGTAAATTCCCCAGTTGCCGAATGAACCATAGGTAACATTATCTCTCCCCTCAACTACCATCACTAGAGGATAAATTCTCATATATTGGGATCAATTAGATCACTGGTTTATGCTTGCTCTCATACATCATCCCGTCTGATGGAATTCTTCTGCTGTGAGGATTCCTATTAGAATTTCTGATGATACAAGCTCTATTGTATATTTCTCTTTCTTAGAGCTCCACCCATGGATGAATCCAGTACTTTGCCCCAAGCAGTGTACATTCTCTGTTATGAGGGTAAACAGCTCTTCCAGAACACCTCAGCCTCACCAATGAGATTTCCCTTTTTCCTCTAGTTTCTAGCAATTTCCATTCTCTGTCCTTTTTTGCTCGTTGCCTACCTCCAAAGCAGACTTCATATCATCTTTAGATCCTGTCCCATAAAGACAGTTTTCCAAGAGACATTGCTTTTGCCTCCAGACCTCTGATTTAACTGGCTCGTATCTTCTTTTCTCTCTCCTCAGTTGACATTTGGAGATGTTATTTGACCAGCCCAGTATATTCATGGTTCTGGAGGTATAAATTTGGCCAACTCTATGCTAAAGATTTCCAAATCTATTTCTCTAAGCCAGAGCTTTCCCTGAACTCCAGGTTCATGTTATATTTAGTATAGTAGATGCCATCACTGCCTCACTCATATCCCTTTGGCATTTATCTTCTATATGCTGAAGGCTAATTCCAGCAAACTTTCTGACTGCAAGAGAATGTTCATCCTATGCTTGTGGCACGCAAGAAGATCTGGAAGAGTTAATGACTCCAGAAAGAGTTCTCAAAGAATGCTTGTGGAGACTTAACGGATAACAACCCCAGCTTCTAAACCCTAGGTTGTGATAACTCTAAGGTATGTTTTACACCAACATGTAGAGTTTTACCAATGGTGTTAAACTTTAAATTTCTTCACCTACAGTGGTTGTACCTGCCTGGACAAAGCATATTTTATAGGCTTCCTTCTATTCTCTACCTCTCTTTCCCCCTAACCTATTGGTGTTTTCCAGGACCACTTCCAAAATACACTACTTGCCTTTGAATTCTTGTCTCAGAATCTATTTATGAGCTTAGCGAAAGTAAGACGCCTAGCAAACTATCAATACATGACTTTTTTACCTGGCTATTTCTCTGACAGTTATCTCAAGAATAGTTCATCCAAAATAATTTTATCATCTTCTTCCAGTCTGCTCGTCCTCTTCTGTGCTCAATTCTCTACTCATCAGGACTCTTAAGTCCAAATTCTCTCAAAGCCATTTTGTCCCAAATCCTGTCAATTCTACCTTGAGAATATTTTTCAAATCTGTCCCTTTCGCTTCATCCCCGCCACAGCTGTTCCATGTCAGGTTCTTATCATCTCTTACCTGTGCTGTTGTATAATCAGTTAGCTAGTCTTCCTGCCTCCAGTTTCATTTTTGGAAATGAAGCAGAGGACGATTGAGAATGATTTCTAGGCATTGGCAATTGTGAGAAGGTCAATACAGAATAGGGAGAAGCCTTAGATGGAAAACTGTTGAAATTATTTTCCTATATTTTTAGTTTGAAGAGTCTGTAAGTCACAGAAATGGAAATATCCAATAGTTCAGTGGATAATGGACCAGGAGATCATGGAAGTGGACTTGTTTAGGAAATACACATATATTTGAAATGGTACAAATGTAGGATATTATTCAGGGAGAGCATACAGAATGAAAAAAGAAAAGAGCTAAAGGCAGAATTAGAGGAATACTAACTTTTAAGGGTAAAGAAAAGAATAGGATCTTGCAAAGGAAACTAAGAGAGGACAATTTGAAAGACATTAGGGAAACCATGATAAGGGAGGGAAAGCAAGATGTTATGAAAGCCAGAAGAAGGAGCTACAAAATTTAACTCAGTGTGGATTTCTCAGTGACACTGTCCCTAACCATCCTATTTAAAATAGTATCCCTCTCTCCACTGTCAAGAATTCCACATGCCTCTTCTTTGTTTTATTTTTTTCCAAAGTACTTTTTATCATCAAAGTTTCTAAATATTTTTATTTATTCATTTTAAAACATTTTCATTGAGCTATAATTGATATACAAAAAATTGCACTTATTTAATGCATACCATTTGGTGAATTTGGAAATATGCATACAAATGAGAAACCATCACCACAATCAAAGTAATAGTCATATTTGTCACCTCCAAAAGTTTCCATGCCCTTTTGTTTTTTGTATTTAGTATTTGTTTTTTAGTATTCAGTGCAGAAGTCTTTTATCTCCTTGGTTAGGTTTATTCCTAAGTATTTTATCCCTTTTGATGCTATCATACGTAAGATTGTTTTCTTATTTCCTTTTCTGATAGTTCATTGTTAGTGTGTAGAAATACAACTGATTTCTGTATTGATTTTGTATCCTGCAACTGAATTTATTACTTCTAACAGGTTTGTGTGTGTGTGTGTGTGTGTGTGTGTGTGTGTGTAATCTTTAGTATTTTCAAGGTATAAGATCATGTTGCCTGTAGAGATCATTTTATTTATTTATTTTCAGTTTGGATGTCTTTCATTCCTTTTACCTGCCTAACTGCTCTCTGGCTAGGACTTCCTGGATATTAAATAGAAGTTGCAAGAGTGAGCACCGTTCCCTTGTTTCTGATCTTATAGGAAAAGCTTTCAGTTTTTCACCACTGAGGAAGCTCAGTCCCAGGAACTGCACAGGGCACAGGGTGGGCTGGGAGCTTGGGTTTGTGGGAGCCTGGGGCCTCAGGAAAATTGATGTTTCTGGGAGAGGAAAGCACTATTAATTGCTATACTTGTCATTTTGCTGACATCGCTTCAACAATATATCTTGAAGGTAGGTAGCATATATCCTTTAATATTGTTTTTCTTTGGCAAGAGTATTTTGGATAGCTTCTTTGATTTCTCATATGAATTTTAAAATCAGCTTATCAAATTTTTGCAAATTTTGATTGTGATTGCATTGGATATATATATATATCAATTAAAGGATAATGGACAATTTATTTACATGATTTATCTCTCCATTTATTTAGATCTTCTTTAATTTCTCTCAGCAATGTTTTGTTAGTTTTCTATGTAAAGATCTTATATCTTTTGTTAAATTTATTTCTTAGTATTTTTGATGCTATTATAAATGGACTTTTTTTTACATTATATTGTTTATTACTGCTATATAAAAATACAGTTGGTTTTTGTAAATTAATCTTATATCTTGTAATCTTGCTTAATTTACTTATTTATTCTTGTAGTTGTTTTGTAAATTCTTTAGGAGTTTCTATGTAAACAAGCATGTCATCTGTAAATGGAAATATTTGTACTTTTTCATTTCTGATATTTATGCCTTTCTTTCTTTTTTTTTTCTTTTTCTTTTTTCCACCTTATTGCAATAGCTGGGATTTCCAGTAACATGTTGAATAGAAGTTGTGAGATTGAGTGTCCTAAATTTTTTTCTCAATCTTAGGGTTAAAGTGTTCATAGTTCACCATTAAGTATGATGTCAGCTGTAGGTTTTAGAAGATACCCTTCATTACTGTAAGGAATTTAACTTCTGTTTATAGTTTGCTGAGATGTTTTTGTTTTGCTTTTCAAATCATGAATGGATATTGAATTATTTCAAGTGCTTTTTCTGCATCCTTTGAAAAATAATATCTTTTTAATTCTGTTAATATGAATTACACTAACTGATTTTCAAACCTTGCATTTCTGGGATAATACCACTTGGTGATTCATGGTAAATATCATTTTTTATATTGCCAAATTTAATTTGCTATTACTGTAGTACTTTTACATCTATACTCCTTAGAGCAGTTTATAACTTTGTAAAAACATTGTCAACTTTTGGTATTATGGTTATGCTGGCTTTATAAAACAAGTTGGAGTGTCTCTTCTTCTATATTCTGAAAGAGTTTTTGTGAGGTTAGTGTTATTTATTCCTTAAATGTAGAATTTACCAATGAAATAATTGGGCCTGGAGTTTTCTTTGTGGGAAGGTTTTTGATAATTTACTTTCTTTAATAGATAAAATGCTATTCTAATTTTTCTACTTCTTGTGTCAGTCTTGGTATGTTGATATTTTTCAAGGAATCTGTCCATTTTATCTAAATTATTATATTTGAACAAGTTGTTGATAATATTCTCTTATTATATTCTCAATGTGGATAGAATTTGTAGTGATAGTCTCTCTTTTAGTCCTCATATTGGTAAGTTTGGTTTGTTCTCAATTTTTTTTTCTTGATAGTCTAGCTAGGGAGTTTCAATCTTACTGATCATGTTAAATCACATTTTGTCTTTGTCAATTTTCATGTTACTTGTTTTCTATTCTGTTGATTTCTGCTCTTTACTCCATTTTCTTATTTTGTTTAACTTTACTTTTTTTAGAAAAAAAGTGGGAAGCTTGATCATTGGTCACTGAATGGAAGCTTAGATCATTGATTTATACTTTTCTTCTTTTTCAATAAAACATTTAAAGATAAGTTACCCATTAAGCACTGTTTTAACTACATCCTGCAAATTTTGATATATTTTCCATTATTCAGTTTGAACTATTTTCTGTTTTCCTTTGTGATTCTGTTTTTGACCCATAGACTACTTAGAAATGTGTTGTTTATTTCCAACTATTTGGTATTTCACTAGATATCTTATTGTTAATTGCTTTCTAATTAAATACTATTGTGACCAGAGAATATATTCTATATTATTTAAATCCTTCTAGTTAAACTCATTTTATATCACAGCCCAAGATCTGTCTTGGTGAATATACTATGTGCATTAAATAGGATATATTCTTTGCAGTTGTTGGGAGTAGGTTTTTTTTGTTTGTTTTTGTTTTTTATAAATATCAATTAAGTCAAGATGATCAGTAATGTTTAGGTCATCTATATCTTTATTAATTATTTGTCTATTAATCTATAAATTGTTAAAAGGGGGTGTTAATATTGTTAACTATGATTTTGAAATTGTCTACTTTTCCCTTCAACTGTGGATTTTTTTCATGTATTTTGGAATCCTATCAATAGCTGTGTACACATTTATGAGTGCTGTGTGCTTGAATTCACCCTTTTATCATTATAAAATGTTTCTGACAATACTTTTTATCTTGATGTCTATTTTTAGCTGATATTGACTCCAGCCTACTCATGCTTACTATTTGCATGGTCTATTTATTTCTATCTATTTCGTTGCTTAGAGTTTCCATCTCTCTGCTGAACATTACCCATCTGTTATTGCATGTTGCCTATTTTTTCCATTAGAGCCCTTAACATATTTTTAAATTTCCTGTTTGATAATTCCAACATCTGTGTCATATCTAAGTCTGATTCTGATGATTGCTTTGTCTCATCAGACTGTTCTTGCATTCTGGCTTTGTAAAATGTTTATTGAAAGCTAGCCAGGTTGTTTTGGGTAATAAGAACTAAGGTAAATAGGCCTTCAGTGTGAGGATTTATGGTAACCTGTCTAGCAGTTGGGGCATTTAATGTTTTCTGTAGATGTAGGTGTCATAGGCTTCAGATTCCTCTAGTGTCCTTGTATTTGTCTCCCCTCTTCATTTTGAGCTTCTCTAAGTACTCCCAGCAGGAGTGTACGTTTTGCAGCTCTTTCACCTGTAACCCACTGTTTTGTCCTAGAGCCCTGCTGATGTGGTGGTAAGGTATGGGGGACAGAGAGAGTTCCACAATCATCTAAGTAAATCTCAGCGTTTTAGTAAGACTATGTCTTTGGACTGTGATATTCACAAGTGTTTATCCAGTGATATAACTCCCCCAATCCTACTCCCGTTCCTTTTCCTTGGGTATAGTGTTCCCAATCTATTTCCTTGTATCCCTGAAATCTGTTGACTGCTTTTGCTGGTAGTGGTAGTGTTAGGTCAGATAGGAAGTCTAGACGTGGTTGGAATGGGGGAAATGGTCTTCTCCTGAGATTGGCTCTGGCAAAGATATTTTTCCTGGAGAGTAGACCTTTCTTATAAAGTATGCCATGAGTATATTGCACAATGATTATTTCCACCCCTCTACCCCTGCCAGAGCCAGGAGGGGCTCTTTCTTGGATCACTGTGAGAACATGGTGGAGTTCCTGGAGGTAAAACCCATGAAAACGTGCAGATTTAAGGAGCTTCCAAGATGCAGCCTAGTCCACATTTGGCTTCCAGCAATTTGTCAAAATTCCTAGTTAAGAGTTCCTACCAGTTTATGGCTTCAGCAGCTTCTGCTCCATGTAATCAGATCTTGTCTGTGTCTCTCTGGATTTGCCTATCTCTCCAGATTAAGGGGTGCTGGTTTGCCCTGCAACTTCATTTCTTTAAAGGATGCAAGAATAGTCATTGTTATTCAGTTTTTTAAGCTTTTTCTTTTTGAAAGTTTGAGACTGATGGCTTCCAAGCTCTTTACAGACCAGAGCTAAATGGGAGTCCTAAGTTCATCTGTTTACTTTCATCTTACCAATATTTTTATATTTGCAATGCATCTCTTACCCATAGCATATAGCTGGTCTTGATTTTTTTATTCTGACAATCTCTGCCTTTTAACTGTTGATATAGTTGTATTTAGGTCTACTATTTTACTATTTGTGTTTTGCTTCCTCCTCATTTTTGTTCTTCCTTTCCTTCTTTTCTACCTGCTTTCAACTTACTTGACTAGTTTTTTAGAATTCCATTTTACTTGTCTTTTCCATTTTGCTGTTGCCTTTTTAGTTGTACCATATGGGTTAATTTTTATTGATTGCTCTAAGAATTTTAGTACACATTCTTAAATTTATTTATTTGTATTAATGTTGTACTACTTCACATTAGATGTGAAAATTTTGCAACAGTATGACTTCATTTACTCCTTCCCAAATCCCTTATGCTAAAGTTGTTACATATTTTCCACTGAAATACTTTATAAATGCCAAAAGAAAATGTTGTAATTTTTGTTTTAACAGTGCTATGTAGTTTACAGAGATTAAAAGCAAAAATAAGCTTTTACATTTATCCAGATGTTTGCCATATCTGATGTTCTTCTTTCTCTCCTGAACATTCAAGTTTTTGATATTATTTCCCTTCAGGCTCTAAAACATCCCTTAGCATTTCTTGCACTGCAGGTCTACTGGCAATGAACAATCTCAGTTTTATTTCATCTGAAAATACCTTTATTTCACCTTTATTCAGTATTTTCACTGGTCATAGAATTTTTGGCTAAGTATCTTTCCCAGCATTTAAAAAATGTTGTTCTACTGTCTTCAATTTTACACAGTTTTTGATGAGAAACTAGCTATCATTTCCTTTTATATGTAATATGTCATTTTATTCTTGCCGCTTTCAAGATTTTCACTTTATCTTTGATTTTCATCAGTTTAACGTTGTCAGGCATGGTTTTATTTGTATTTATTTTGCTTGGAGTTGTTGAGCTTCTTGCATCTGTAAATGTATGTCTTCCGTCAAATTGGGGACATTTTCAGTCATTCTTTTTCTACATTTTTCTACCCCATTCTCTTTCTCTTTTGCTTCTTGGACTATCGTTATATGTATGTTGTCTCACAGGTGGCTGAGGCATGTTTCTTTCTTTTTGAAATCTCTTTTCTCTATCCTTTAAATTTTATAATTTCTTCTGATCTGTCTTCAATTCACTGACTCCTTAGGCAGCTCCATTTTGCTTTTAAGTTCATCCAGTGAATTTTTAAAATTTCAGATACTGTGTTTTTCAGTTATAAAATTTCCATTTGAATATTTTTATAATTTCTATTTCCCTACTGAGATCTTTTCATTCTATCCTTTTTATTTATTGCAAGTATATTTTCCTGTACATCCTTGCACACATTTTTAATAACACCTGTAAAATAATTTTATGCTAATTTGAACTTATGGGTCACCTCTGGGTCATTCTCAATCAATTATCTTTTATCTTGAGAATGGCTCACATTTTTCTGGTTCTTCACATATGGTTCTGGATTGTATCTTGAACATTATAAATATTATGTTTTGGAGACTCTGAAGTATGTTATATTTCTCTTAAAGTTGTGTTTTAAATTTTGGTTTATCATGAAGAGCTGGACTCAAATTTTTTAATTCTGCATTTTGACTGGCATTTTAAGTTTCAGTTTGGTTCTTCAATAAGCTGAGTCATTTGGAGTCTGCTCTATACATGCCTCCTTCAGGGTCAGAGTGGTTGACAGAGTTTATAACACTCAATTTTGGGCTCCCTCTTTCTGGTTCTCTACTTTATGGGATACCACCCTCACTTTCTAATGGCTTTGATGCAGCAATATCTCTGCTCTAGTTGTTCACCCAAGAAAGACTGTGAGTCTTCTGTCAGTTCTAGCTGCTCAGCTAGGTGTCAACGATGGCCCAAACTAAGGCTGAGAGCCATAAAACTGGTTAATTCAATCCTGAAATTTCCTTCTTCCAGATATCAACTCCTATCCAGAATCTGCCTGCTATTCACTCTCAAGTGTTTTCAGTTCCTTGTATTTTTCTGTACTTGTCCTGAGTTTATAACTCTTATCTGCAGAGTTTGGATAAGGAGATGAAATCTTAATAGCTCTTTTAAAGTTCTCTTTGGCTAATTCTTACACCTGTGTCATTCCTGCGATTACTTCTATTGGCTGATTTTACTTCTGGTTACTGGTGACATTTTTCTGCTTCTTTGCTTTTCAAGAAATGTTTAACTGTTTGTTGGGCATTGGGGATATTTTCTGTCTTCCTTTAAGGCTCTTTGAATTTGGCTCTGTGGGTCTAGGTTTGTCCTCACTTTAGCCTTAAAGTAATCTTGCTCTTAAGGTGTGGACATTCTGGGGATATCAACTAATGGCTGAAGTGTTTAGCAATATCTCTCCATTCTGGATGGTTATAGCTTCATCTCCCAGCCTTGTGTGATCTCTGGAATATCCATTTATTTCAGAGATTCCCTGATAGTTAATTTCTGCCAGGACTTGCAAAATCTCTCCACGTGAAGTTAAGTATTGAACCAAAGCTCCAGAGTGCCTCTGTGCAGATTTCTGGCATCCCTTTCCTGCATGTCTCCTTCTTATAATCTGCCCTGCAAATTTCATCTGTACTAACAGCACTGAATTCTTTTTTCTGTCCATTTTCCTGGGACATCTCCTGGAAAGTGATTGTGGGCAGAAAGCTTGTGTGAATTGAGGCTCACATCACTTATTTTCTTTCTTTCAGAGATACAATCCTGCACTGCGTGTTTTTCAATAACTGAAAATTGTTTCATGCATTTTATGCATTTTTATGGCTATCTATAGTGGAAGGGCTTGTCTGATATCAATTCTGTCACTGCTGGAAGTGGAAGCCCCTGTTTCCACAAAAGCTGAACAGATGCAAATTATCAGGTCTTATCTACAAAGACTCTGATTACATATGTTTGTACAGGGACCCAAGAGTCTTCATTTAGTAGCCCTCCCCCTTTCATGGTAATTTTGATGTAGGCAGTTAGAGTGTCATACTGGAATAAAGTTAGGATAAGGGAAACAATACCATCTGAACTTTATATTTATTGTAATTAAAGTCAGATTGGAGGGCAAATGTCAGCATGGCCATAACTGGAGTAATTCAGATAGAGTCAATAAAACAGGCCAGTGATAGGAGACACACAAGCCCTTTAGAGATTGGCAGGGGTCTGATTAGAATCTGGAACTGCAGAAATAAAAATGCTGTTTGAAATATTAACTGGGAGTAAGTGAAAACAGAAGAGGAGAATCTTCCTGCCAGATGGGGAAGATGCTGGTAGATGCACAGATTAAGGAGGCTTTGTTTTAGTTTTGGCCTCTGGTCACTTACAGCGTAGCCCTTGAGTGCAAACCAAAAGCCAGACAGACATGTATCCCCTCTGATCTCTGGTGCCACATTTCTCAACACAAAAATTTGCAGCCAAGTATTCCCCAGGCACTCCAGGTTCTTCTAAGCAGAGCTGCCATGTTTCCTGGCAGATATTACTGTTTATGTCAACCTGGTCTCAAGAGCTGTCTGAAAGAGCGGAGGGATTTACTGCTCAAAGGAGATGAAAGATTGGAAGAGGCCAAAGATTTTAACTCAGAGAGAGCCCATTAAAGATATTTTGCCTTGTCAGAGACTGTCTACATGCCAACTCTCTAAAAAGTAACATCTAAAAACAGAAATGTAGGAAAAAACCCAAAAAAACAAAAACCAGAACGGCAGGTAAGAAGGCATTTTAGCCAAATTTGTTTTCCCCTAAAGTTACAGATCAAATCATGCAGCTATGTTGACTGCTATACAATAATTGATTTTCTTTCCAGCCCTATCCTTACCATTCCTTACTGAGTTAATTTTTCTCAGTTACTGATTTCCTGAATACTTGATTTTGTTGAGACTTCCACCTTCCCTTAAAGTCACCATACCCAACCTTAACTTATGCTTGGAAGACAAAATTGAAAGGCAGACCCTAAATAATCTTTCCTCACACTCTAAAACAGCAAACAAGGTCTACTCTTGCTTATCTATAGCTCCAGAGGTTAATCTCAGGCCTTAGCTCTCAAGTCCCTCTGGTCCATTTCAGGTTTTTTTTTTTTTTTAGTCCCCAAGAGCCATTTCTCTTTACATCATTGTCCCTTAAATTGCTGGTATCAGATAGCAGAAATGCTGGCATTACAGTTCCCGCATAGCGCCCCACCACTACCCCTACCTTAAAATACTATTCTAGCTGCCAAACCTCACAACAGGGGACAAAACAGAAAAAGAGGGGCAGTGCTGCCATGAAGAATCACAAATGAAAATATCAGCCAGCTTTAAAGCCATCAAATTATCTCCCTAGTTCAAATTGCCAGCCTCTGTCAAGGAGTGACATGGTGTTTCCTGATGTGTTGAAAGCAGCCCTGTGATGAAAGGAAGATAGTGCCCTTATCCAGCTAAAATTCTGAACTGGATACCCCATAGGAGTTTTGTATACAGTCTTTGACTCATCACGATAAAGACTGGCTGCTGACAGCTCATCAACTTTGACTTCTGGCCCAAACTCCAACACTCGGATTCCTTTTTTCCTCTCTTCTAAACTCTTTCACCCAACATGTAGAAAGTTTTCTCTGGGTCTGAAGGCATCCCTGACCCTAAATCAGTATTAGTCCCCTGGCTTACTTGCCGAAGTGTGTTGGATATTTTGAGTCCTAATATTTGTAATGCAGCTAATATTTATTAATCACTCTGCTAGATGTTAGAGATACAGAAGTAGAGTTGCTGCCCTCATGGAGAACTTCCAGAAGTATGTTCTTAGGGCCACCTACTTTCCCAAACTACTTGGGAAAGTTTGTTAAAAATGCAGATTTCTGGGTCCCAACTAAGATGTATTGAGTGGAAATGTGTAAAGTTAGGTGCAAGAATCTACATTTTTAATGCGTTCCTCAAGTGCTTCTTAAGCACATTGCAGTTTGAGAATCACAAGTAAACATGCAAATATGGAATTAAAATTTATGATAAAGAACCTAAAATAAAATAGAATGACATGGGGAAGGCAAATTTAGATTGAGACACATTGGTTTAAAAGGGCCTAGGAAAGTGACATTTAAACTGAGACTTGCATAAGTAGAATCGTTCAGATGAAGAATGAGGAAAAAAAAACATTTTTCAAACAGGGGAAAACTTATGCAAAAGTCTAAAGTGATAATATTGATGTTTTCCTAGCCCTTACACAAGCCTGGTGCCTTCTCCTAAAGGGAATACCAGCATGTGAAGGCATGCATCCCGTAATTTGTGTTTAACGTCTCCTCTCTGCTTTGTCCCTAGCCTAAAAATTTCCCTGCTTAGTACATGAGTTAAATTAGGAAATTTTAGCCATTTAAGCTTTATGAAAACAAAACTAATGAAATTTTATATAGGTACGAATTCAACAAGAATATTTATTTTTTAATCACCTATAATCTCATTCCTTTTTTTCCTTTCTCAGTAATGAACTTCGTATGTGAGCTTGCCGAGTGAAAATAATGATCAAGTACTATATACTATATTGTTTACAGGGACCCATCTATGTTTATATGTCAGTATTGCCAGTAAAATATTTTTAGTTACATGTGAGGGGAAGATTTTATGTAAAAATCTCTGATGATGAATTTCCAGACAAATCCATTTCAGGTTGAAATTTTACACAGACTAAACCCTGTAGGGATTTCAGAAATTCTGAGCAAAGTTCAATGAATTATTGAACTAAATGTTTGTGAAGACAAGTTAGCAAACTGAAGAGTAAATAGTGCTCATTCTGATTGATCTTGTGACTCATGAACTACAGATAAGACTATTTGAACCTATAGAGGAAATATTATTCATGCTCTTGTGTAGAGGAAGGAGGGATTCTAGCAATTTATAACACATGGACTTCTGCAGTCATCTGCATTGACAAGGTAGAAGTCATGCTATTATTATTTGTAAATAGAATACTTCCATACTTAGAAAATGTGGAAGAATCTATACATAAGTTATTATAATTAATAAATGAGTTCAACAAGGTTCTTGGATGCAAAATCAATATATAAAAAAATCAATCTATATTTCCATGTACTAACAAAAAGCAGTTAGAAAATAACAGTAATATTAAATACTTAAAACATGGACTATATTTAATGAAAGATGTGAAAGACCACAGAAAACTATAACACATCATTGAGAGGAATTAAAGGATATTTAATGGAAGAATATACCATATTTGTGTATTAGAATCGAATTTTTCATAATTAATGATTGTTTGGCTCTTTAGTCTCGAAAAGCACAACATACCCCAAACAAGAAAATATATCAAAATATATTCATTCCTAGACATACCATACTGATGCAGCAGATCACCAAAGCAAATAGATGATCTTAAAAGTACCAGATAGAAAAACAGATTTCTTACAATGGAATGACAATTAGGCTGACAACTGACTTCCTGAGAGGAACAGTGGAATCCAAGGGACTGTGGAATAATATCTAGAAAATGCTGAAATATAATTATAGGTCAAGAGTTATTTTATTTCCAGTGAACTATCCTTCAAGAATTAGCACATAATAAAGACATTTTCAATAAAAAATAAGAGCACTTACTGCTGATGAAAGTTTTAAAAGATGTTATTCAGAAGAAGAAAGATGATCTCAGAAGGAATATCTGAGGTATAAAATGAAACTATGACAAAAGAAATTGCTAAACATGCATAAATATAAGTAAAAATCAAAAATGTGAAGGACTAAAATTATAATATTAAGAACTAAATAAAAGAGGATCGATAAACTGTCTAACATAATAGGCAGTGACTAAAGTATGCTGTGGCTGCTTATGTTGGTTAGAGAGGGGATAAGCATACTAATTAGTTTTCCACTTTTTTATGTGTAATCCATATGTTAAAATTTCAAGGATAACCTCTAACAAAATAGAAAAAAGTAAATAATGTCCAAACCAAAAGAGGAGAAAAACAGAATTAAGAGACAAGTGTAAAATCTCAGTCAATTCAAAAGAATTCATTAAAGGAGAACTAAAAACATAAAATAAAGAAAGAAGTAAAGATAAAGTACAGAATAAGTTGGTAAAATATTCCAAATATATCACAATAATGTTAATTACCAAAATATTCAGTTAAAAATAACAAAATCCATGTACATGCTATTTAAAAGAGAAACACTAGACATGGAAGGAACCCAAATGTCCATCAACAGATGATTGGATTAAGAAGATGTGGTATACACACAGGGGAAAATTAGTCATAAAAAAGAATGAAATACTGCCATTTGCAGCAACATGAATGGACCTAGAGAATATTATGTTTAGTGAAATAAGTCAGACAGAGAAAGAAAAATACTATATGATGCCACTTATCTGGGAATCTAAAAACTAATACAAATGAACATATATGCAAAATAGAAAAAGACTCACAGATATAGAAAACAACAACTTGTGGTTACCAAAGAGGAGAAGGAAGGGGGGAGGGACAAATTAGGGGTATGGGGTTAACAGATACAAACTACTACATATAAAATTGATAAGCAACCAGGGATACACTGCATAGCACAGGGAATTATACCCATTATCTTGTAATAACCTATAATGGAATATAATCTGAAAAAATATTGAATCATTATGCTGTACACCTGAAACTAGCACAACATTGTAAGTCAAGTTTATTTCAATTACAAAATTTAAAAATATTTTTTTAAAAAAGAGATAAACACTAAAGTGTAAGGACCAAAAATATGTTGAAAATAAAAGTATGATAAAAAAACTACAATAGGTGTAAGGTTAAGTTGTTTATTTGAGATGTTTCTTATTTCTTGAGGTAGGATTGTATTGCTATAAACTTCCCTCTTAGAACTGCTTTTGCTGCATCCCATGGGTTTTGGGTCATCAGGTTTTCATTGTCATTTGTTTCTAGGTATTTTTTGATTTCCTCTTTGATTTCTTCAGTGATCTCTTGGTTATTTAGTAGTGTATTGTTTAGCCTCCATGTATTTGTATTTTTTACAGATTTTTTCCTGTAATTGATATCTAGTCTCATAGCTTGGTGGTGATATCTAGTCTCATAGCCTCCATGTATTTGTATTTTTTACAGATTTTTTCCTGTAATTGATATCTAGTCTCATAGCTTGGTGGTTGATATCTAGTCTCATACTTGATACGATTTCAATTTTCTTAAATTTACCAAGGCTTGATTTGTGACCTAAGATAGGCACTATCCTGGAGAATGTTCCATAAGCACTTGAGAAGAAAGTGTATTCTGTTGTTTTTGGATGGAATGTCCTATAAATATCAATTAAGTCCATCTTATTTAATGTATCATTTAAAGCTTGTGTTTCCTTATTTATATGTAAAATAGATAGCTAGTGGGAAGCAGCCACATAGCACAGGGAGGTCAGCTCCGTGCTTTGTGACCATTTAGAGAGGTGGGATAGGGAGGGTGGGAGGCAGATGCAAGAGGGAGGAGATATGGGGATATATGTATATGTATTGCTGATTCACTTTGTTATAAAGAAGAAGCTAACACACCATTGTAAAGCAATTATACTCTAATAAAGATGTTTTAAAAAACTACAATATACATACTAAATTAAATAAGCTATCACAGTTATATTAATATCAAACACATTTTAAAACAAAACTATAATCAAGAATAAAGAGGGTCACTTCAAAATGATAAAAACATATACAAGCATTCTAAACTTTGGTAAATATAAGAACATAACTTCAAAATATCACAACTAGAAATAGAAAAGGAGTAATGGACAAATGCACTCCCTCTCTGAGGAACAACAATGAAAAATTGAGAAGGAAAATAACAATGATTTAGAAGATCTGAAAAAGACAATAAATAATTCTGATATAAGGAATAGATACAGAATCTTTCATTCCACATATGAGAATACAGTTTCTCAAGAACATAATTATGTATATGAAAAGTGATAATGTACCAATGATGAAGCAATTCTCAGTAAATTTCAAAGAATCAGTATCAAAATAGACTTTATTTTCTCTGACAATAACGAAATTAATGGCAACAACAAAGATAAATTTTAAAATCCTATGTGCTTGAAAATTTAAAAAGACATGAGTCAAAGAAAAAATCAGAAAAAGATCAGAAAATAGTTAAAACTAAATGATGAAATATACTAAATACCAAAACTTGTGGAATGCAGCTAGAATAATACTTACAGGGAAATTTTTAACCTTATATGTTTATATTAGAAAGAAAGTTGGAAAGAATGAGCTAAATACAAAATTAATGTTAGACAAAGAACAATAGAAGAAATTCAAATACAAAGATAAAAATGTAAATAATGATAGGAATAAAAAATAATGAAGTAGAAAAATGAAGATACAGTAATCAACAAAGGCAAATATTTCTTTGAGAAAACTAATAAAGCAGTTATGTCTCTGGCAAGATTGAGGAAGAAAAAATGTTAAGGCACAAATAGCTAATTTTAATATGGGTGAAACTCACAACATAAATGTTGAATAGAAAAAGAAATAATGGAATACAAAAGAGTTCAAAAATATGTAAAACTTAATATTTATGTATATATACATATGTGATAAAGCTTTACAGAAGAGTAGGGGAATGATAAGCAGAAAATGGTGAACAGTGGTTCCCTTTGTGGAAGAATTGAATAAGAGGGTTTTCCAAAGTGGTTTTGGATCCATGGGTTTGATTTATTTCTTAAAATGCATAATAGGTATTCAAGAATTAATTGACCTACTTTCATTTCTTTTAATGTGTGAAATATTTTATAATAAATTAAACATTCTATATGTCACATATGAGCCAAGAGAGCATCCTGGCCCATGATTCGTGGGCTACCATAGGCAGGACCTCTGGTACTTCCTGAATCGGTGTGAAGCTGAGTGTCATTTGGATCCCTGCAGCAGTCTCAGGCTGCTGGACTCCTTATCCTCCCACCACATCCTTCTTCACCAGTTTCCTCAAGCCACCTACTTTGGCTTTTGTAATATCCAGGGGTATGCATTATTAATGTTTGCATTTGTATCTTTTCCCTTTTCTATCTCCTTTTGCTGCTCTTTTTTCTTTGCCTGTCTCTAAGTATTGTTGTTTTACAGGGCTCTGTTAAGTGGCCACATTATATTTAATTCCACGTGCTTTCTTTTTATGAGTCATCTACTCTCCTGACTTCAATTACTGTCAAATCACTTATCTCCAAGTGAGACCTCTTCCCTGATTTCCAGATCTGACCATTGGATTGCTCACTTGATGGCACCAGTAAAGTGTTTAACACTTACCTTGAACTTCTGAATTCCTTATCTTTTTTATAAATTTTTTTCCCTTTTACTTACTGTTTTGAAGGATGACACCACCAAATGACAGTCACCAAACCTAGAAATGGAAATCATTCAAGAGTTCTTTTTTTCCCCCTCACTTTCCTCATGAAATCAAACAACAAGTCTGGTATATGTCTCAGAATCATCCCCAAAACTTTTCACATTCCTTTCTACTTCCATGCTCATAGTTATCCTGGATCATTACTGACCCCCTCGCCTCTAAATGTTCATTCTTCCAGTCCATCCTCTATATTAATGTCAGAGTGTTCTTTCTAAAATCTAAATTTTATCAAGTTTCTTCTTTGCCTTAAAACCCTGTAACAACCTAGTTGGGAAAAGAATTTGGAAAAGAATAGACACATGTATATGTATAGCTGAATTACTTTGTTGTACACCTGAAACTAACACAACATTGTTAATCAACTATACTCCAATATAAAATACAAAACAAATAAATTAAAAAACAAACCAAAAAACCCTTTCCAACATCCTATTGCCTACCCAATAAATTTTAAACTCCAGAGAATGCATATAAGATCCTCCATGATCTGGCTGCTGCCTACCTTTTCAGACTTATTTCTCACTCCCTTTCTTTCTCTTCCCTTCACCCTTTCACTGACAACAAATACATTATTTGTTATTGTTATTAACATACTAACATTTTTTGAGCACTTATTACATTCCATGTACAGTATCCATAATTTTACAGTGTTGTCTTCTATGATTTTCAAATTAACTCCATGAGGAAGGAATTATGTCCATTTTATGGATGAGGAAAGTGATACATGCAGATGATCATAGGCTTATAAGTGGTAGAGCCAGAATTTGAACCCAGATGGGTTCTTCTGAATTACTTACTGTTTCCCGAATCGTGAGACTCTTTTCCCCTCCAGGATTTTGCTTTACAAGGAAATCTTCCCCTCTTAACCCACTTAAGGTTCAGGACTCAGTTCATATACCACCTTCTATATGAAGCTTTGCCTTGCTCTTCTAGGTGGAATTGACTTTTTTTTCTCCTTCTGCATTCTTTCCATCATAGTTTCCATAAGGCTTAATAGCATTTATTTTCTTGTTTTCCACCTCTTGCAGATTGTAAGGGCGGTACCAAAGTCATTTATGGTTATTTGATGAGGACTTATTGATAAAACAAGAGCCCTGTACTTGGTTGAAACTCAATGTTTGTTGAATTGGGTTTCTACAATCTTACCCTCTCCTGTTAGTTATTCACATCAGGAACCTCCACTATACTATACTCTTACAATTATAAATGTTTTATAAATGCTTACATCCCACATTCTTTTATCCCATTGCTTATCATAGTGCCTCAAATATAATAAATATTCAGTAAACACTGGTTAATTAAAGCATTTCATTCCCCCAACACATGGCAGTTATATCAGTCTACTTCCCAGACTTCATATTACCTTTAGCACAAAGAATGAATAGACTCAACATTACTTTTTACTAAGGACCTATCATAAAATTTTAGCCCCAGCTTATAGGTGTGGGGACATTTGCAAAGCTGTCTTACTATCATCTACTATTGCCTATTCCTGCACCCAAATAGTTACAGAGTTCTTATGAATCTGCCATTTTAGCTAACCTTATACACTGCTAATTTCTTTAGGGAGAGATTTGGCCTGAAGATATCACTCTTTTGAGGTCAATTTAAGAAAAAGAAAATGTAAGCCAAATGTTAGGACTTCCAAGAAGTCATATCTATTGGTCTGGGATACAGTATCTCAAAGAAGAAAGCTGATTACGTGCGACAGTTTAAATGACAGAGAGCAAAGCATTAAGCCCACTGAGCTGGAAGAACATCCAAATTGTTTCATATAGATGTTTTATCTTTATGGAAGTCAAATGTATATAAGTCCAAACAGGAAACTTATACCACAAACATATTAAGGATAATTATTTGCATAGTAAGAGAAATAGCCACATGACCTAATTTCCAATAAGATTCTCCATGTTTTCTTAGTTAGGGAATCTATCAATGCACTTGAATATTTGCTTAAAGGCTTTTGTTATTGGATAGAGAACAAATAGAAGCTCAAAGCACTGTTTATCATAGTGTTGTTTGTGGTAGCAGGAAGATGATAGCAGTCTGCGTCCCAGCCCTGAGGGAGTATTAACATGAGGTGGATGCAGACAATGTAGTACTTGGCAGAAACCAGAAGCCACAAGCTGAATATATGCATAGCAATAAGATTGTATCTTAAAATTATATTGTTGTGTGAAAAAAGTAAGATAGCTGGTATCTATAGCACAACAGCAGTAGTGTAAATTAAATGACATGCACACAAACAACCATTGCCATTTTCCAAAGATTTATATAAAGAAAAGGTTTAAAATCAAGCATATGAGGGGAGTTGACTAGAGTGAGAGCAAGATATGGGGCTACAGAATGTGAATGAAGAGAAAACAAGTTAATAAATAAAACAAGAGGTGTGTCTTGTGCAGACCAGTAATAATAATATGCCACTGCCTGCAGAGCATGGTTAACTCAACCCTGCAATTGGACTCTTTGTAAAACTAAAATTAAATGTAAATTTAAAAAGAGAAGTAAATGCCAATTGATGATCTAGAATCATTCTTGAAACTGTGCTATGAGGGAAAATATGCTGTGCAAAATTTAATTTGCATACTATTTCAGACCAAGCCCAGATGTAACGTGAGACACATTCCCTCACGTATTAAAGTATTGTCGTCTTTTGTGCAGCAGAGAATATGCATTTATTAGTCACAGAAGAGATATCATTCTTCTTCCACTTTATTGTGCTGTTTAGATTGGTACTCTAGTGTTAATCTCAACCAATGCATAGAATTTCTCATTTAGAAGCTAATTGACTCAGTCAGCTCTATGGAAATTCTCTAGGTTGGGTCACACCGATGGAAAGGAGCCAGAGAGGTTCTTCCTGCCATTGCCAATCATAGAAAAGGAACTAAATAAACTCCTGGTACAAATACATATAAACTCTGTGTGTAGGTGTTTAAAAGTACTCTTTCTAAGACTTTAGAGGAGAAATACATTAACTTATGATAGTACCAGTGGTAACCATGTTTATGGTATAGCAGTAAAAACAATCATAATCCC
The DNA here is from genome assembly GCF_039906515.1 of Pseudorca crassidens. Lineage (NCBI taxonomy): Eukaryota > Metazoa > Chordata > Mammalia > Artiodactyla > Delphinidae > Pseudorca > Pseudorca crassidens. The sequence continues at coordinate 104,347,645 of NC_090297.1, read as the reverse complement.
AACGATAGATTAGGGAGTGGGCTAACCTCAGGTCCCTAAAGTCTGACAAGAATACGGTAAATCCTCAGGTAAGTCTATGAGCGCAATGATGACAGGGGCTTATGTAAGACGGAGCTAAGGTTTCTTCTGGGCTTGCATCCAATAGCCAGGAAATGTAGAGAAACTTTACCCTTGGTAATTAACTCTTTATTCAATAATTATTTGAGTAGGAAAGGGTTAAAATCAATGTCAGTCTTTGCATACTGCCATTTTTCTATTTTCAGAACCTATCATCTTGGAAAAAAAAAAAAAAAGGCAACAACACACAACTCTAATGCCCTTAGCAGATGGATCTGTGTTATTGCAGAACAGGGACCTGGAAAGTCTCCATATACCAAGCTATAAATATTCCTTTGACATTTATTATCCTCACTTGAGTTCAGGTGCTTAAATTCTTGGACTGAAGTCATGTTTGTAGCAGAAAAAAGCTGATCTTTAAGCATACCTTGTTGCTGGCTAAATTATTAGCAACAGACAAAGATGGAGAGTAAGTACGCCAGAGCAATGGAGTCTCCCACTTAAGAGAGGTCATGGAACCTTTAAGTCAAATTAGTTGGAGTTCAGATTCACTTGTAGTACAAATTCCCAGACACCTCACCTCAGACAATTTGATGGATCACATCCCAGTAACTCCCCACCAACCCCCAACTTTCCAAATATGTATCTACTAGTGTGGTGTTCTGTGGTCTTGAATTTGAGTCTCAGCACTGCCAGCTGCACTGGGTTGTAAATTCAAATTCCAATGAATCTCAATTCACATTGCCTTAAGGGAAGTGTAGGATTATGTAAACCAGGAGATAATAACCACTATAAAATCCTTCTAATAAAATAAAATGAAGCTAAAGGTGTCACCATAGATTAACAGTCCTTCTTCATTTAGGGCTGTGGACTCCTCAAGTGTGGTTATTTTGTGGTTCAGGTGAAGATTTAGTAGTATTGTTCTTAATTAGGGACCACTTAATTCTCTTGGGGATGATTACTTGGTGCCTGGAATAAGTTTCATTCTGAGAGGAAAAGAATCCATGCATGACTTTTCCTGGGATATTACATAACAAAGTCTTGCAGATATATCCATCCCACAGCTATTCCTAACCCTAGCCCAGAGGACCCAGAACAGTGTGAAGCTGAAGAAGACGCATAGGCCTCCTCCTTTATCCTGTCCTTCCCCAGCATGAATGACCCCTTAGCGGCTGTCAAAACAAGCTGATTCAGTGTGATGCTGTACCAGTACATTTATAGTGTTTGGAACTGGGCAACACATTTTAAAGGGATATTGTCAGACTACATTGTCTAGACAAGAATGAGGGGTCTAAAATTTATGAAATACAAATACAGTCAAAGAAGTTAGACTTCTCTTTTCCAAACTAAACATCAATGAAGTGTCATGGTGCTAAGTGCATAGGCTCAGAAGCCAGATTGTCTACTTTCAAATCTTGATTCTTGCACTTAGTAGCTGCGTGACCTTGGGCAAGTTATTTAACTCTTCTGTACTTCAGTTTCCTCATTTGTAAAAGGGGGAAAATAATAATGCCTACTTTATAATGTTGTTAAGAGAATCAAATGAGTTAATCATAATAAAGTGCTTTGAACATAGTAAGGCTTTGTCAGTGTTTGACAAGTAAAGGAAAGAATATATAAGCTGTTTTCAAATATTCAAGGAGCTATGATATAGAAGTATATATAGGATTTTATTCAAGTTGCTATAGGTCAAGTGTTCTTAATTTGGGTATCCATGGAAAAACTCCAAGGAGCCCTCCAAACTCATGAAAGTACACGTGAGTTTTGCATATACACATACTTTTCTGGGGGAAATGTCCATAACCATTCTTTATATTTCCAAACACCATGACTTTCAAAAAGATTAACCATTGGAAAGAATATTAAAATAAGTGGACGAAAGTTTCAGGGAGTTCCACTTTGACTTGTAGGAAAGGAATTATTCTTAGGGTTTTTTTTTTTTTTTTTGGCTCCTTTTGGGCTTCACTGCGGCACACAGGATCTTCGTTGTGGCATGCGAGATCTTCATTGTGGCGCACAGGCTCTTTGTTGTGGCACATGGGCTTCTCTCTAGTTGTAGCGTGCAGGTTTTCTCTCTCTCGTTGTGGTGCGAGGGCTCCAGAGTGTGTGGGCTCTGTAGTTTGTGGCGTGTGGACTCAGTAGTTGTGGCACGTGGGCTTAGTTGCCCTGTGGCATGTGGGATCTTAGTTCCCCGACCAGGGATCGAACCCACATCCCCTGCATCGGAAGGTGGATTGTTTACCACTGGATCACCAGGGAAGTCCCTATTCTTAGGCTTTAATTATCAAAACCCAGTGGGTCATCTTGGGAACATCAGAAGCTGTATCCCAAGAACTGTTTCAACTGATGCTAGATGAACAAATCTTAGGGGTGGAGGGTAAGCTAAAGAGGTACAGACCAGGGATGCTGAGCTCTATCTTACCCCTAAGGTCTCTGATAATCAGACTCCCCTTCTACTATGACCTTGACTACATGCTGAGGGTAAAATGGGAGGAAACTTGGTTCATGAATGACCACTTCATCCCCACCAGCCACAATTTTTGTGTGTTTTGACTTTTAAAGACGTCAGAGTTTGTCATAGCAGCACAACCTAGCATACTCTAACTAATGTACAAGGGTTGATAAAGTAGAAAGCTGAAGAATCCTGGTTCCTTGGCAGCAATCTGGAACTCCTATGACTATCTCTAGATGTCTTGTTGAAAATAAACTCCTATTTGTAATAGTTTTTCTATTATTTACAACTGAATAAAATATCTTAGTGTTACTACTGTCAATGTTCATGAAACAGTAAGCAAGGAGGTTCAAAGGAGGTTCAAAGAAGGTATATAGTAATATTATTTCCGAGTTTTAATTGAGAAAGTGTAACATTTTAAGTTATTTAAAAGTAAATTCTATCAAAGAAAATAGACCTGAAGTTACAAAAATAGTTGGTAAAAAAGGAGAGTATATATAATGTAGGATAAGAAATGAGAATATGAGTTTGATACAAAAATGAACTAGGGTAAAGAACTAATCAAAGGAAAAAGAAGCAGGATAAAAATCACCACATTATGTTTCAAAAGTTGGATCCAGTTCTAAGGTGAACATGTTCTCATGAAAATAGAGAGAAGCTGCATATAGAGAGACCCTCCTCTCTTGAATATTTCAAATCCTCTCATATAAAGCAGGTCAGTTCCAGGGTAGCAAGGGACTATTGAAAGATTTGATGTCTGGGGCAGATACACTGAGGCTTTCAGTTTTTCTTGTACACAAAGTTAGGGAGTTTTTTCAGAGAACTTCAGAAACCATTGGTAAAGGTCCTTGTAAGACTTTAAGCATCAAAACAGCCAAAGGCCACCTATGAATAAAGCTAAATGTGATTTTTGAGGCAATGAAACTCTGAGTTCTGGAATACAAATTGTGAGGCTTTGTCCCTGAAGGGAAGAAGTGCATATAAAATTCACTGAAGCATGGAAATATTCAGAAGTTTAGTTAAGAGATCAAAGAGAGTAAAAAGCAGAGAAGAGGCCCTAATTTGTGCTATATCTTATTTTTCTTAAATTTGTTAAATTGCTTCTCATTTCTTATAAATTTATTCAATATTATAGAATCGAAGTAGATAAAACATTCACTTATATGTTACAATGTTTATTACATAACTTTGGTTTACTTTATTTATTTATTTATTTTATTGGAGTATAGTTGCTTTACAATCTTGTGTTAGTTTCTGCTGTTCAGCAAAGTATAAGCCACGTGTATATACATATATCCCCTCTTCCTTGGATTTCCTTCCCATTTAGGTCACCACAGAGCATTGAGTAAAGTTCCGTGTGCTATACAGACTGTTCTCATTAGTTATCTATTTTATACATAGTAGTGTATGTATTTCAGTCCCAATCTCCCAGTCTATCCCACCCCTCCCTTCCCCATTTGGTATCTATATGTGTGTTCTCTACATCTGTGTCTCTATTTCTACTTTGCAGATAAGTTCATCTACACCATTTTTCTAGATTCTACATATATGCGTTAATATACGATATTTGTTTTTCTCTTTCTGACTTATTTCACTCTGTATGACAGTCTCTAGGTCCATCCAAATCTCTACAAATGACCCAACTTGATTCCTTTATATGGCTGAGTAATATTCCATTATACATATATACCACATCTTCTTTATCCATTCCTCTGTTGATGGACATTTAGGTTGCTTCCATGTCCTGGATATTGTAAATAGTGTTGCAATGAACATTAGGGTGCATGTATCATTTTGAATTATGGTCTTCTCCAGGTATACGCCCAGGAGTGGGATTGTTGGTTTGCTTTAAAACTTCATCGCATGTATGAAGAGAGAGGCTGACCTCTCTACACCATAAACAGCCCTATCTATTGAGAGAGATGGTTGCTTCATCAACTGGAAGAACCAGATTTTATGGACAATCCAAGTATACGATAAAGAAAGGTAACTGTTTTTTACATGTTGTTAGTGGTGAATCATCCCCAAAATGCTATTTGTCACTTACTTTTGTTATCTTGATCTTTGAAAGAGGTGCTATGGTTATTTTTAATGTTCTATATCTAAATTTATTTTCAAATAACTATGTGATGATCCCATGTGCTTTACATTATCTTCTGGACAACTTTCCTAGTGTCGGCTCAGAGGTGTACTCATTGATTCATGCTTTCCTTCAATGGTTATTTAAAAAACATGAGCTATAGGCCAGGCATTGCTGTAGGGACCAGGGCTAAAGAAGAATAAGACAACTTTTCTGTCTTCAAGGGGCTTAGAGTTGAGGAAAGTGGGGGAGAGGGAGTGATGCTAACCACTCCTAATAAGGTGTATGAGCTGATATATGATAGACAGGATAGCCCAAAAGCTTGGTAATATGGTGAATTTGGGAAAAGGATTGAGAGACAGACATGAATTTTGATGATTCTGATTTCTGTCTTAGAAATCATTGGTTAGATGGTTTTTACAGTCCACAGATGAGGAGAATGCAGAGCTAGGTGCTGAGTCAGGCCTGAAAGCAGCTGCCCAAGGCATCAATCTATAAAAGATACTAAAATACCATTGTCATAAATTATAGCTATAGGGCCAGTTAATGACTCAAGTTTCTACATGCAACTACTTAAATCGGTGTTTTCCAGGTAAATTGTTCCCAATCTTGGTAAACTGTAGAGCATGTGGAAGAGGAATAAATGCAGCCCTTCACTGATGCCACCCTCTTTCCTTTGAGGAATGAGGAGGCATGCATTCAAGTTGCAAGGTGTAGCTGCATGTCTTGTCTCCAGACTTGAGGGCAGCCATGTGAGTCACCTGAGCCCAGTACCTACTGTCAACTACAATTCTCAACTAAAGTATGGCAAGGTGCTGTTTACCTAGAACATGTGCTTTGTTATATTTATTTATTTTATTAGTTAAATTTAAACATCTTAATATGCTTCTCAAGGAGTTGACTGGTCGACAAGAACTAAAAAAAAAGTAAGGAAAACTTATTAAGATTTTTTTTCTTTAATTTCAGAACATGTACTCTGCTTTGATGAGTGAAAGTGAATTAGTGAATCTCTTTGTTTCTCCTATTTTATTAGACATTTTCTTGGATTTAAAGTGAAAGATAAAATAGAGCAACATTCAACCTCTGGTATGTCAGAAAATTACTTTCAAGATTTTGTTACGGAAAGGTGATTGATTGGAAGTGGGATTTTTTGTTTGTTTTTGTCTTGTTTTGTTTTTGTAGAACTGACTCTACAGCACACACAGCAAAATAATATTTGACTAATTGCTGACATTACTGTAATCTTGCTAGGTGGCCTGTTGCACTAAATTTCACAATATGAAACCAAATTATATTGTAGGGAATATTTACAAAAATGAACACTGAGTTTATTTGTCCTCAAGATTCTAATTATACCTGATTCTCTGTTTCAAATACTATAGGAAAAGTGCTAAGGAATTTTATTTGTAAATCTGGCTTGTGGTTTTAGAAGCATTTAGAATAGCTCATTAAGATGAACTTACCTACAATGTTGTACAGGTTCTAGATGGATAAAGCATTCATTGACATGTTAACAAAATTTATTTCCATAGTAATTTTTGTTTACTTTAAAACTCTATCACATATGTGAACAGAGACTCTGACAGATTGCCGAGGGTTAACTAGTGGGAAAGTGTATGAGAAAGTAGATAGAAATGTAGGCTGTTGGGAGGAACTTGCTAAGAAGAGAAGCAAGGTAGCAACTAGAAGGGAATATTGGATTAAGGGTAGCTTTCATTTTCTTTTTTCTTATTTATTTTCTTCTTAAATGAGAGGAATTTGAGCCTGTGTATGGTGTATGAGGAAGGAGATAGCAAAAAGGAAGAGAATGCAACTGTTGGTGCAAAGTCCTGAAAGAGACAGGAAGGGATCAGACAAAGAGCACAGGGAGATAGGTTATTCTGGACAGAGAAAGAACCTATCCTTTGTTGTTGTTGTTGTTTTTACATCTCTATTGCAGTATAAATGTTTTACAATGTTGTGTTAGTTTCTGCTGTACAACAAAGTGAATCAGCTATATGTATACATATATCCTCATATTTCCTCATTCTTGGGCCTTCCTCCCACCATCCCTATCTCATCCCTCTAGGTTGTCACAAAGCACCAAGCTGATCTCCCTGTGCTATACAGCAGCTTCCCACTAGCCAATCATTTTATATTTGTTAGTGTATATATGTCAATGCTACTCTCTCACTTCATCCCAAATTCCCCTACCCCGCCGTGCCCTCAAGTCCGTTCTCTACGTCTGCGTCTTTATTCCTGCCCTGCCACTAGGTTCATTAGTACCGCTTTTTAAAATTCCATATATATGCGTTAGCATACGGTATTTGTTTTTCTCTTTCTGACTTACTTCGCTCTGTATGACAGATTCTAGGTCCATCCACCTCACTACATATAACTCAAATTCGTTCCTTTTATGCCTGAGTAATATTCCATTGTACATATGTGCCACATCTTCTTTATCCATTCATGTGTTGATGGACACTTAGGTTGCTTACATCTCCGGGCTATTGTAAATAGTGCTGCAATGAACATTGTGGTACAGGACTCTTTTTGAATTATGGTTTTCTTGGGGTATATGCCCTGTAGTGGGATTGCTGGGTCATAAGGTAATTCTATTTTTAGTTTCTTAAGGAATCTCCCTACTGTTCTCCATAGTGGCTGTATCAATTTACATTCCCACCAACAGTGCAAGAGGGTTCCCTTTTCTCCACACCCTCTCCAGCATTTATTGTTTGTAGATTTTTTGATGATGCCCATTCTAATGGGTGTGAGGTGATACCTCATTGTGGTTCTGATTTGCATTTATCTACTGATTAGTGATGTTGAGCATCTTTTCATGTGTTTGTTGGCCATCTGTATGTCTTCTTTGGAGAAATGTCTGTTTAGGTCTTCCGCGCATTTTGGATTGGGTTGTTTGTTTTTGTGATATTGAGCTGCATGAGCTGCTTGTATATTTTGGAGATTAGTCCTTTGTCAGTTGCTTCCTTTGCAAATATTGTCTCTCATTCTGAGAGTTGTCTTTTTGTCTTGTTTATGGTTTCCTTTGCTGTGCAAAAGCTTTTAAGTTTCCTTAGGTCCCATTTGTTTATTTTTGTTTTTATTTCCCTTACTCTAGGAGGTGGGTCAAAAGGATCTTGCTGTGATTTGTGTCATAGAGTGTTCTGCCTATGTTTTCCTTTAAGAGATTTATAGTGTCTGGCCTTACATTTAGGTCTTTAATCCATTTTGAGTTTATTTTTGTGTATGGTGTTAGGGTTCTGATTTGATTCTTTTCCATGTAGCTGTCCATTTTGCCCAGCACCACTTATTAAAGAGGCTGTCTTTTCTAAATTGTATATTCTAGCCTTCTTTGTCAAAGATAAGGTGACTGTATTTGTGTGGGTTTACCTCTGGGCTTTCTATCCTGTTCCATTGATGTGTATTTCTGCTTTTGTGTCATACTGTCTTGATTACTGTAGCTTTGTAGTATAGTCTGAAGTCAGGGAACCTGATTCCTCCAGCTCCATTTTTCTTTCTTACGATTGCTTTGGCTATTCGGGGTCTTTTGCATTTCCACACAAATTGTAAAATTTCTTGTTCTAGTTCTGTGAAAAATGCCATTAGTAATTTGATAGGGATTGCACTGAACCTGTATATTGCTTTGGGTAGTTTAGTCAATTTCACAATATTGATTCTTCCAATCCAGGAGCATGGTATGTATATCTCTCTATCTGTTTATGTTATTTTTGATTTCTTTCATCAGTGTTTTATATGTTTCTGAGTACAGGATTTTATCTCCTTAGATAGGTTTATTCCTAGGTATTTTATTCTTTTTGTTGCAATGGTAAATGGGAGTGTTTCCTTAATTTGTCTTTCGATTTTTTGTTGTTCATATATAGGAATGCAAGAGATTTCTGTGCATTAATTTTGTAACCTTCAACCTTACCAAATTCATTAATTAGTTCTAGTAGTTTTCTGGTGGTATATTTAGGATTTTCTGCACACAGTATCATGTCATTGACAAACAGTGACAGTTTAATTTCTTCTTTTCCAATTTGTATTCCTTTTATTTCTTTTTCTTCTCTGATTGCTGTGGCTAGGACTTCCAATACTATGTTGAATAACAGTGGTGAGAGTGGGCATCCTTGTCTTGTTCCTGATCTTAGAGGAAATGCTTTCAGTGTTTCACCATTGAGAATGATGTTTGCTGTGGGTTTTTCATATATGGCCTTTATTATGTTGAGGTAAGTTCCCTCTATGCCTACTTTCTGGAGGGTTTTTATCATAAACCGTTGTTGAATTTTGTCGAAAGCTTTCTCTGCATCTATTGAGATGATCATATGGTTTTTCTCCTTCAATTTGTTAATATGGTGTACACATTGATTATTTTGCATATATTGAAGAATCCTTGCATCCCTGGGATAAATCCCACTTGATCATGGTGTATGATCCTTTTAATGTGTTGCTGGATTCTGTTTGCTAGTATTTTGTTGGGGATTTTTGCATCTATGTTCATCAGTGATATTGGTCTGCAGTTTTCTTTTTTTGTGATATCTTTGTCTGGTTTTTGTATCAGGGTGATGGTGGCTTTGTAGAATGAGTTTGGGAGTGTTCCTACCTCTGCGGTTTTTTGGAAGAGTTTGAGAAGAATTGGTGTTAACTATTCTCTAAATGTTTGATACAATTCGCCTGTGAAGCCATCCGGTCCTGGACTTTTGCTTGTTGGAAGATTTTAAAATACATTTTCAATTTCATTACCTGTGATTGGTCTGTTTATATTTTATAATTCTTCCTGGTTCAGTCTTGGAAGGTTATACCTTTCTAAGAATTTGTCCATTTCTTCCAGGTTGTCCAATTTATTGGCATATAGTTGCTTGTAGTAGTCTCTTATGATCTTTTGTATTTCTGCAGTGTCAATTTTAATCTCTCCTTTTTCATTTCAAATTTTATTGATTTGAGTCCTCTCCCTTTTTTTCTTGATGAATCTGGCTAAAGGTTTATCAGTTTTCTTTATCTTCTCAAGGAACCAGCTTTTAATTTTATTGATCTTTGCTGTTGTTTTCTTTGTTTCTATTTCATTTATTTCTGATCTGATCTTTATGATTTCTTTCCTTCTGCTAACTTTGGGTTTTCTTTGTTCTTTTTTTATAGTTGCTTTCGGTGTAAGGTTAGATTGTTTATTTGAGATTTTCTTCTTTCTTGAGGCGAGCTTGAATTGCTAGGAACTTCCCTCTTAGAACTGCTTTTGCTGCATCCCACGGGTTTTGTATCATCATGATTTCACTGTCATTTGTTTCTGGGTATTTTTTGATTTTGTCTTTGAGTTCTTCAGTGATCTCTTGCTTATTTAGCAGTGCACTGTTTAGCCTCCATGTATTTGTGTTTTTTACTGTTTTTTTCCTGTAATTGATTTCTAATCTCATAGCATTGTGGTTGGAAAAGATGATTGATATGATTTCAATTTTCTTAAATTTTCCAAGGCTTGATTTGTGACCCAAAATGTGATCTATTCTGGAGAATGTTCCCTGTGCATTTGAGATGAAAGTGTATTCTTCTGCTTTCGGGTAAAATGTCCTAAAAATATCAATTAAGTCTATCTGGTCTACTGTATCATTTAAAGCTTGTTTTTCCTTATTTATTTTATGTCTGGATGATCTGTCTATTGGTGTAAGTGGGGTGTTAAAGTCCCCCACTATTATTGTGTTACTGTTGATTTCTCCTTTTATGGATGTTAGCATTTGCCTTATGTACTGAGGTGCTCCTATGTTGGGTACATAAATATTTATAATTGTTATGTTTTCTTTTTGGATTGATCCCTTGATCATTATGTAGTGTCCTTCCTTATCTCTTGTAACTGTCTTTATTTTAAAGTCTATTTTATCTGATATGAGTATTGCTACTCCAGCTTTCTTGTGGTTACCATTTGCATGGAATATCTTTTTCCAAACCCTCACTTTTAGTCTGTATGTGTCCCTAGGTCTGAAGTGGTCTTGTAGACAGCATATATAAGGGTCTGGTTTTTATATCCATTCAGCCGGTCAGTGTCTTTTGGTTGGAGCATTTAATCCATTTATATCCAAGGTGATTATTGATATGTATGTTCCTATTACCATTTTCTTAATTGATTCAGGCTTGTTTTTATTGGTCTTTTTCTTCTCCTGTGTTTCCTGCTTAGAGAAATTCCTTTAGCATTTGTTGTAAAGCTGGTTTGGTGGTGCTGAATTCTCATAGCTTTTGTTTATCTGTAAAGGTTTTGATTTCTCCATCAAATCTGAATGAGGTCCTTGCTGGGTAGAGTAATCTTGGTTGTAAGTTTTTCCCTTTCATCACTTTAAATATGTCTGTCACTCCCTTCTGGCTTGCAGAGTTTCTGCTGAAAGATCACCTCTTAACCTTATGGGGCTTCCCTTGTGTGTTATTTATTGCATTTCCCTTGTTACTTTTAATATTTTTTCATTGTATTTAATTTTTGATACTTTAATTAATATGTGTCTTGGCGTGTTTCTCTTTGGGATTATCCTGTATGGGACTTTCTGTGTTTCCTTGACTTGATTGACTATTTCCTTTCCCATGTTAGGGAAGTTTTTGACTCTAATCTATTCAAATATTTTCTCAGACTCTTTCTTTTTCTCTTCTTCTTCTGGGACCCCTATAATTTGAATGTTGGTGTGTTTAATGTTGATCTGGAGGTCTCTGAGACTGTCCTCAATTATTTTCATTCTTTTTTCTTTATTCTTCTCCCTGGCAGTTATTTCCACCATTTTATCTTCCAGCTCACTTATCCGTTTTTCTGCCTTAGTTATTCTGCTATTGATTCCTGCTAGAGTATTTTTGATTTCAGTTATTGTGTTGTTCATCATTGTTTGTTTGCTCTTTAGTTCTTCTAGATCCTTTTTAAATGTTTCTTGTATTTTCTCGATTCTGTTTCCAAGATTTTGGATCATCCCTACTATTAATACTCTGAATTCTTTTTCAGGTAGGTTGCCTATTTTGTCTTCACTTTTTTGGTCTTGTAGGTTTTTACCTTGCTCTTTCACTCTTTATTAATTGGAGGCCTCACTCCAATTAATATTCCCTGGGGTCTGAGGTTCTCAGTTAGTCCAGAAGTTTGGACTTGGAGCTCCCACCACAGGAGCTCGGGCCTGACCTCCACCCTTGGAGCCAAGATCCTGCAAGCAGCTTGGCACAGCCAAAAAAAGAAAAAAGAAAAAAAGGAGCAGCACAATAACAAAGAATAAAAAACATAATAAAATTCAAAAGATAAAAAATATATTAGAAAAAATAAAAGTATAATAGAAACAACTGAAACAAGGTAAAACAAAACCACAGCAGAAAAAAGAAAAAAAAAGGGGAAGAAGCCAAAAGCAGCAGAACAATAACAAAATATAAAGAATAAAATAAAATTTGAAAAATAGGAGGACCTTCAAGATGGCAGAGAAGTAAGACGTGGAGATCACCTTCCTCCCCACAAATACATCAGAAATACATCTACATGTGGAACAACTCCTACAGAACACCTACTGAATGCTGGCAGAAGACCTCAGATTTCCCAAAAGGCAAAAAACTCCCCACGTCCCTGAGTAGGGCAAAAGTACAAAGAAAAAACAGAGACAAAAGAATAGGGGCAGGACCTAAACATCTGGCGGGGAGCTGTGAAGGAGGAAAAGTTTCCACACACTAGGAAGCCCCTTCACTGGTGGAGACGTGGGGGTGGTGGGGGCGAAGCTTTGTAGCTATGGAGGAGAGCACAGCAATAGGGGTGTAGAGGGCAAAGTGGTGAGATAACCACACAGAGGATAGGTGCCAACCAGCACTCACCAGCCTGAAAGGCTAGTCTGCTTACCCACCAGAGGGTGGGGGCCGTTGTTGAGGTTCCGGCTTCACAGGTCAGATCCCAAGGGGCTGGGAGGTAACGCTTCAGCTTCTGAGATCAGATCCCAGGGAAAGAGCTGGGGTTGGCTGCGTGAACACAGGCTGAAGGGGGATAATGCACCACAGCTAGCCAGGAGGGAGTCCAGGCAAAAGTCTGGAACAGCCGAAGAGGCAAGAGACCATTGTTTCAGGGTGCACGAGGAGAGGGGATTCATAGCACCACCTAAACGAGCTCCAGAGACGGGCACAAGCTGCGGTTATCAGTGCGGACACCAGAGACAGGCCTGAAATGCTAAGGCTGTTGCTGCAGCCACCAAGAAGCCTGTGTGCGAGCACAGGTCACTATCCACATGTCCCATCCTGGGAGCCTGTGCAGCCCGCCACTGCCAGGGTCCTGTGATATAGGGACAACTTCCTTGGGAGAACACATGGTGTGCCTCAGGCTGTTGCAACGTCATGCTGGCCTCTGCTTCTGCAGACTCGCTCCACAATCCGTACCACCCCTCCACCTGGCCTGAATGAGCCAGAGCCCCCTAATCAGCTGCTACTTTAACCCTGTCCTGTCTGAGCGAAGAACAGATGCCCTCAGGCGACCTACACACAGAGGCAGGAACAATCCAAAGCTGAGCCCCTGGGAGCTGTGCGAACAAAGAGAAAGGGAAATCTCTCCCAGCCGACTCAGGAGCAGTGGATTAAATCTCCACAATCAACTGATGTACCCTGCATCTCTGGAATACCAGAGCAGACAGTGAGCCATCCCAAAATTGAGGCGGTGGACTTTGGGAGCAACTGTAGACTTGGGGTTTGCTTCGTGGATCTAATTTGTTTCTGGTTTTATGTTTATCTTAGTTTAGTATTCAGAGCTTATTATCATTGGTAGATTTGTTTATTGATTTAGTTGCTCCCTTCCTTTTTTTTTTACTATATAGATATATATACATATTTCCTTATTCTCTTTTTGTGAGTGTGTATGTGTATGATTCTTTGTGTGACTTTGTCTGTATAGATTTGCTTTTGCCATTTGTCCTATGGTTCTGTCTGTCTGGTTTTTGTTTGTTTGTTTTATTACTTTTTAATTTTTTAAATTATCAATATTTTTACTTTTTTATTTTAAAAACTTTATTTTATTTATTTATTTATTTCTCGCCCTTTCTTTCTTTCCTTCTTTCCTCCTTTCTTCTTCTACCTCCCTCCCTCCCTCCCTCCTTTCTTTCTTTCTTTCTTTCTTTCTTCCTTTCTTTCTTTTTCTTCCTTTCTTTCTTTCTTTCATTTTCCCTTTAATTCTGAGCCATGTGTCTGACAGGGTCTTGGTGCGCCAGCTGGGTGTTAGGCCGGTGCCTCTGAGGTGGGAGAGCAGCGTTCAGGACATTAGTCCACTAGAGACCTCCCAGCTCCACGTAATATCAAACAGTGAAAGCTCTCCCAGAGATCTCCATCTCAACACTAAGACCAGCTCCACGCACCAACCAGCAAGCTACAGTGCTGGACACCCTATGCCAAACAACTAGCAAGACAGGAACACAACCCAACCCATTAGCAGAGAGACTTGTAAAATCATAATAAGTTTACAGACATGCCAAAAACATCACTGGACATGGTACTGCCCACAAGAAAGACAAGATTCAGCCTCATCTACCAGGACACAGGCACCAGTCCCCTCCACTAGGAACCCTACACAACCCACTGAACCAACCTTAGACACTGGGGGCAGACACCAAAAACAACGGGAACTATGAACCTGCAGCCTGCAAAAGGGAGACCTCAAACACAGTAAGTTAAGGAAAATGAGAAGACAGAGAAACACACAGCAGATGAAGGAGCAAGGTAAAAACCCACCAGAATGAACAAATGAAGAGGAAATAGGCAGTATACCTGAAAAAGAATTCAGAGTAATGATAGTAAAGATGATCCAAAATCTTGGAAATAGAATGGAGAAAATACAAGAAATGTTTAACAAGGACCTAGAAGAACTAAAGAGCAAACAATGATGAATAAATGAATTTTAAAATTCCCTAGAGGAATCAATAGCAGAAAAACTGAGGAAGAAGAACGGATAAGTGACCTGGAAAATAAAATAGTGGAAATAACTACTGCAGAGCAGAATAAAGAAAAAAGATTGAACAGAATTGAGGACAGTCTCAGAGACCCCTGGGACAACATTAAAAGCATGAACATTTGAATTATAGTGGTCCCAGAAGAAAAAGAGAAAAAGAAAGGGACTGAGAAAATATTTGAAGAGATTATAGTTGAAGACTTCCCTAATATGGGAAAGGAAATAGTCAATCATGTCCAGGAAGCACAGAGAGTCCCATACAGGATAAATCCAAGGAGAAACACACCAAGACTCATATGTTACTCAAACTATCAAAAATGAAATACAAAGAAAAAATATTAAAAGCATCTAGGGAAAAGCAAGAAATAACATACAAGGGAATCCCCATAAGGTTAACAGCTGATCTTTCAGCAGGAACTCTGTAAGCCAGAAGGGAGCGGCAGGACATATTTAAAGTGATGAAAGGGAAAAGCCTACAACCAAGATTACTCTACCCAGCAAACATCTCATTCAGATTCGATGGAGAAATTAAATCCTTTACAGAGAAACAAAAGCTAAGAGAATTCAGCACCACCAAACCAGCTTTACAAGAAATGCTAAAGGAATTTCTCTAGGCAGGAAACACAAGAAAAGGAAAAGACCTACAAAAACAAACCCAAAACAATTGAGAAAATGGTAATAGGAACTGACATATGGATAACTACCTTAAATGTAAATGGATTAAATGCTCCAACCAAAAGACGTAGTGGTTGAGTGTATACAAAAACAAGACATGTATATATGCTGTTGACAGGAGACCCACTTCAGACCTAGGGACACATACAGACTGAAAGTGAGGAGATGGAAAAAGATATTCCATGCAAATTGAAATCAAAAGAAAGCTGGAGTAGCAATTCTCCTATCAGACAAAATAGACTTTAAAATAAAGACTATTATAGAGACAAAGAAGGAAACTGCATAATGATCAAGGGGCCAATCCAAGAAGAAGATATAACAATTGTAAATATTGATGCACCCAACATAGGAGCACCTCAATACATAAGGCAAATACTAACAGCCATAAAAGGGGAAATCAACAGTGACTCATAGTAGGGGACTTTAACACCCCACTTTCACCAATGGACAGATCATCCAAAATGAAAATAAATAAGGAAACACAAGCTCTAAATGACACATTAAAAAAGATGGACTTAATTGACATTTATAGGACATTACATCCCCAAACAACAGAATACACTTTCTTCTCAAGTGCTCATGGAACGTTTTCCAGGATAGATCATACCTTGGCTCACAAATCAAGCCTTGGCAAATTTAAGAAAATTGAAATTGTATCAAGTATCTTTTCTGACCACAGTGCTATGAGACTAGATATCAATTACAGGAAAAAAATCTGTAAAAATACTAACACATGGAGGCTAAACAATACCCTACTGAATAACCAAGAGCTCACTGAAGAAATCAAAGAGGAAATCAAAAAATACCTAGAAGCAAATGACAATGAAAACCTAATGACCCAGAATTTATGGGATGCAGCAAAAGGAGTTCTAAGAGGTAAGTTTATAGCAATACAAACCTAACTCAAGAAGCAAGAAACATCTCAAATAAACAACCTAACAATACACCAAAAGCAAAAGCAATTAGAGAAAGAACAACAACAAAAAACCCAAGTAGGCAGAAGGAAAGAAATCAAGAATATCAGATCAGAAAAAAATGAAAAAGAAATGAAGGAAACAAAAGCAAAGATCAATGAAACTAAATACTGGTTCTTTGAGAAGAACCAACAACAAAAAACCCAAGTAGGCAGAAGTAAAGAAATCAAAATATCAGATCAGAAATAAATGAAAAAGAAATGAAGGAAACAATAGCAAAGATCAATAAAACCAAATACTGGTTCTTTGAGAAGATAAACAAATTGATAAACCATTAGCCAGACTCATCAAGAAAAACACGAAGACTCAAATCAATAGAATTAGAAATGCAACAGGAGGAGTAACAACTGACACTGCAGAAGTACAAAGGATCATGGGAGATTACTACAAGCCACTATATGCCAATACAATGGACAACCTGGAAAAAATGGACAAATTATTAGAAAAGCACAACCTTCCATGACTGAACCAGGAAGAAATAGAAAATATAAACAGACTAGTCACAAGCACTGAAATTGAGACTGAGACTAAAAATCTTCCAACAAACAAAAGCCCAGGACTAGATGGCTTCACAGGAGAATACTATCAAACATTTAGAGAAGAGCTAACAGCTATCCTTCTCAAACTCTTCCAAAATATAGCAGAGGGAGGAACCCTCCCAAACTGATTCTACAAGGCCACCATCACCCTGGTACCAAAACCAGACAAAGATGTCACAAAGAAAGAAAACTACAGGCCAATATCACTGATGAACATAGATGCAAAAATCCACAACGAATTACTTGCAAACAGAATCCAGCAGCACATTAAAAGGATCATAAACCATGATCAAGTGAGGTTTATCCCAGGAATGTAAGGATTCTTCAGTATACACAAATCAATCAATGTGATAAACCATATTAACAAATTGAAGGAGAAAAACCGTATGATCATCTCAATAGATGCAGAAAAAGCTTTCGACAAAATTTAAAAACGATTTATGATAAAAACCCTCCAGAAAGTAGGCATAGAAGGAACATAACTCATCATAATAAAGGCCATATATGACAAACCCATAGCCAACATCATTCTCAATCGTGAAAAACTGAAACCATTTCCTGTAAAATCAGGAACAAGAGAAGGTTGTATACTCTCAGCACTATTATTCAACATAGTTGTGGAAGTTTTTGCCACAGCAATCAGAGAAGAAAAAGAAATGAAAGGAATCCAAATCAGAAAAGAAGAAGTAAAGCTGTTACTTTTTGCAGATGACATGATACTATATATAGAAATTCTAAAGATGCTACCAGAAATCTAGTAGAGCTAATCAATGAATTTGGCAAAGTAGCAGGATACAAAATTAGTGCACAGAAATCTCTTGCATTCCTATACACTAATGATGAAAAATGTGAAAGAGAAATTAAGGAAACACTCCCATTTACCACTGCAACAAAAAGAATAAAATACCTAGGAGTAAACCTACCTAGGGAGACAAAAGACCTGTGTGCAGAAAACTATAAGACAATGATGGAAGACATTATAGATGATATAAACAGATGGAGAGATATGCCATGTTCTTGGACTGGAAGAATCAACATTGTGAAAATGACAATGCTACCCAAAGCAATCTACAGATTCAATGCAATCCCTATCAAACTACCAATGGCATTTTTCACTGAAGTAGAACAAAAATTTCACAATTTGTATGGAAACACAAAAGACCCTGAATAGCCAAAGCAATCATGAGAAGGAAGTATGGAGCTGGAGGAATCAGGGTCCTGGACTCCAGTCTATATTACAAAGGCACAGTAATCAAGACAGTATGGTAGTGGCACAAAAACAAAAATATAGATCAATGGAGCAGGATAGAAAGCCCAGAGATAAAGCCACACACCCGGTCACGTTATTTTTGATAAAGGAGGCAAGCATTTACAATGGAGAAAAGACAGCCTCTTCAACAAGTGGTGCTGGGAAAAATGGACAGCTACATGTAAAAGAATCAAATCAGAACACTCCCTAACACAATACACAAAAATAAACTCAAAATGGATTAAAGACCTAAATGTAAGGCCAGACACTATAAAACTCTTAGAGGAAAACATAGGCAGAACACTCTATGACATAAATCACAGCAAGATCCTTTTTGACCCACCTCCTGGAGAAATGGAAATAAAAACTAAAATAAATAAATGGGACCTAATGAAACTTAAAAGCTTTTGCACAGCAAAGGAAACCATAAACAAGACACAAAGACAACCCTCAGAATGGGAGAAAATATTTGCAAATGAAGCAATTGACAAAGGATTAATCTCCATAATTTACAAACAGCTCATGCAGCTCAATATCAAAAAACAAAGAACCCAATCCAAAAATGGGCAGAACACCTAAATAGACATTTCTCCAAAGAAGATATACAGACTGCCAACAAACACATGAAGGGATGCTCAACATCACTAATCATTAGAGAAATGCAAATCAAAACTACAATGAAGTAATACCTCACACTAGTTAGAATGGCCATTACCAAAAAATCTACAAACAATAAATGCTGGAGAGCGTGTGGAGAAAAGGGAACCCTCTTGCACTGTTGGTGGGAATGTAAATTGATACAGCCACTATGGAGAACAATATGGAGGTTCCTTAAAAAACTAAAACTAAAACTACCATACGACTCAGCAATCCCACTACTGGGCATATACCCTGAGAAAACCATAATTCAAAAAGTCATGTACCGGGCTTCCCTGGTGGCACAGTGGTTGAGAGTCCGCCTGACGGTGTGGACGGCGCGAGTTCGTGCCCCGGTCCGGGGGGAATCCCGCATTGCCATGGAGTGGCTGGGCCCGTGGGCCATGGCCGCTGGGCCTGCGTGTCCGGAGCCTGTGCTCGGCAGCGGGAGAGGCCACAGCAGTGAGAGGCCCATGTACTGCAAAAAAAAAAAAAAAAAAAAGTCATGTACCACAATTTTCATTGCAGCTCTATTTACACTAGCCAGGATATGGAGGCAACCTAAGTGTCCGTCGACAGATGAATGGATAAAGAAGATGTAGCATAGATATACAATGGAATATTACTCAGCCATGAAAAGAAAAGAAATTGAGTTATTTGTAGTGAGGTGGATGGACCTAGACCCTGTCATACAGGGTGAAGTAAGTGAGAACGAGAAAAACAAATACTGTATGCTAACACATATATATGGAATCTAAAAGAAAAAAAGCTTCTGCAGAACCTAGGGGCAGGACAGGAATAAAGACGTAGAGAATGGACTTGAGGACATGGGGAGGGGGAAGGGTAAGCTGGGACGAAGTGAGAGAGTGGCATGGACATACATACACTACGAAATGTAAAATAGCTAACGGGAAGCAGCTGCATAGCACAGGGAAATCAGCTCTGTGCTTTGTGACCACCTAGAGGGGTTGGATAGGGAGTGTGGGAGGGAGATGCAAGAGGGAGGAGATATGGGGATATATGTATATGTATAGCTAATTCACTTTGTTATAAAGCAGGAACTAACACAGCACTGTAAAGCAGTTATACTCCAATAAAGATGTTAAAAAAAAAGATAAAGAAAAGATTTATTAGAAAAAAATATAAATGAATCAACAACAAGGAATTAACAAGGAAAAACAGAACCCCAATCTAAAAGAGGGGAAAAAAATCCGTTGTCTATGGACGGTGGAGTTTGCGGGGGTGGAACTTACGCAGGGGAGAGGTTTAGGGTGGGGTGGGACCTAGGCTGGGGAATGACCTTTGAGCATGGGGCGGGGCCTAGGCTTAGGACCCTGGCAGCTGGAAAAGGCCTTGGGGGCGGGCCCTAGGCAGGGTGACGTTCATGCGTGGGGCGGGGCCCTGCTTAGGCCTTGTGCGTGGAAGGGGAGAGGTAGCATCTCCAAAGGAGCGCCCTCGGAGTGTGGAGTTCTGGACTTTGGAGGTAAGGCCCTGGGTCAGGGTGTGTGGATGGGGTTTAGGCCCAGTGTAGTTGGAGGGGGTCTCAGAGGGGGTCTCCGAGTGTAGACTGAGGGCCCTGGGTGGGGCTTGGGCTCTGTGCGGCCAGAGGGAGGCTCCGAGGGCAGAGGGTTAGGCCCCGGAACCCAAGAGGTTCCTCGGTGCCTAAGTGCACAGGGAAAGCACTGGCCGCGTTCCCTTCCATTCCTCCACGCCCCCCCTCCCCAGGTCTCCCCCAGGGTCTCCCCTGTCCCGGCTGGATCCCTAACCGTGGGTGGGTCCCGCTGGGTGTAGGAACGCCTCCCCTCCCCCAGCCACCCCTCAGGGGTGCTGGTCCTGTAGGTCTAGCCTTTACTTTTGCTCCCCCTTACCTCCCTTCCACTCCCTCAGGACCCGCGCGGCTGGAGAGGGCCTCGGTGGGCAGAGGATCAGGCCGGGGATCTCAGCAGGCTCCCAGCGGCCTAAGTGGGCAGGGGAAACCTGGCCATGCTCCCTTTTGATCCTCTGCCCTCCCAGTGGTCCCCCAATTTCCTGTTTTGTGCATAGGGTCTCTTCCCTTCCCTGAGCTACCCCTCAGGGGCGCCAGTCCCATCCTACCTCCACTTCTCCTACCCCCTTACTCCCCCCCCCCACGCCCCATGTCCTACCCGGTTTCTGGGGGTTCCTTCTGTCCCCTTAGGTGTCCGTGGTCCCCTACCGGTGCCTGGTTGGTGCCCTAGTTTTGCGGAGACGCGAATTCCGCCTCCTCCTAATCTGCCGTCTTGACTCTGTCCATCAGAACCTATCCTTTGAAATTAAAGGGAGAGGAATAACGGATGCAGATAAATTTGGGAATGGGAAACTGCAGGAGTTCCTATCTCATCAGTAACCCATTTTCTCTGTGCTAGTAAAGGCAGTACTGCCTAGTGTGAGATAACAGGGCTGTGATAAGTAGCTTACCATGGGTTGCTCAACCAGGGCATAGATACGTGCTGTTGTTGAGGAGGAAAGCAAGTTTTGAGGCTAGCTTGTCAGAAGGGCCATCCACATATACTGTGAGGTTGCCAGTGATGATGACAGGAACCGTGGTGGAAAGTGCGACAGGCAGATGACAGCACTGAGGAGTGGGAGAGGGTTGCGTAATCAGATAACATGAGCTTTGAAGGAGGAAAGCTTTTTATATGGAGGTGGAAACATTCATGTCTTCAGCACTGTGCTGGTTTTTCTCTGTTTGTCTCCTCCCCCATCAAACCAGTCCTCACTCACCTTGAACCAGTTTACGGACCTAGAAGGCTGACACCTGAGGCCTGTATCAGTTGGGTGCCCTTCTGACGGGCTTGTAAGTGAATTTGGCCAAAGCAAGGCATGAGCAGGAGATCGGAGGGCAAGAGAAGAGACAGGTTGCCCTATTTCTTCCCTGCTCACTCCTTTATTTCAGCACCACTTCTAGTAGTAGCTGAGTCCTTCTAAGACTGCAGCTCCAGAAAGTAACCCTTCCCCCACATCTTAGGCTCTCACTAGGTTCTGTAAAAGTGTCCTTTCCCTTGCCTCTTTAGCCCTAGGGATGGTAATGCCTTTCCATTTCTGCTAGTCTCTGCATCTCTTAATGTCCCTTATGTCACTCCATAACCTGCCTATTTCTAAGTAGTCATTTCACTTAGTCAATGCAAGTTCATTCTTTTGCTTGCTGGACCCCTCAGTGATACAAGAGTCAGGAGTTAGAAAGCATCATTTAGTGGCTGCAAGTATGGGAGAACCAGCATCTTCCATTCCTAGGGTATGCAGGAGAAGTGAAGTCAATGAGCTCTTACGGGAAAAGTCAGAGAAAGACTTCACACTAAGTTGGATACTATTTGTTAAGAAGTAACAAGGTCAAAGTATTAGATTCCTGTCTAAATCTTGGGTTGAGAGAGGCAGAAGTAAATTAGATGTGGCCTCTCTAAAAGTAGAAAGCCAAGGAAAAGCAAATAGTGCTGCATGGGTTAAAACAAGAATGAAGAGTAATGACATAACTGAGAAACAGAAAGGAATAAGAACTATCAAATATTTGAAGAGAATTAACAACAGGTGGTCTTAATCTGCTATGGGGTGGGAACTGGAAATTGTCTATTTTGTTTATCATAAGCAAATTATTTTGGCCAGAGACCAGAGTTAATTTTCTCCTTTGTTTGCTCAGGTTTCCCAGCCAGCGGGTTATTGTGAAAAGCTGTTCTAGTGTTTGCAGGCCTCTTGCATTCAAGAATGACAACATAGTCAGGCTTTGGATACTGAATGATGGGATATAGCAAAACAATGGAATGGCCTTCTTTACTGTGAAACACTGGTGACAGATCAGTAGAAAGTTAGTGAATGTAGGAAAAAGGGGAAAGGAATTGAGAGTTACTAGTTTATTTGCCTTCTTTTTCTTTGTTTTATAAAAGTGGTAGGCAAAGTTTTATTTTAATTTTTTGATTTTGGTTGGGGAAAAGTAAAATAAATGTGGACGTGCTGTCAAAGATCTGTGATTCCAATACCAGAATTAGTGAGTGGTAATATTTTGACATTGTTGCTTCAGATATAATATTTTGACATTTTTGCTTAGATATACTTTGTATGTAACTGTTGGCCACTGTATGTCTTCTTTGGAAAAATAGCTGTTCAGGTCCTATGCCCATTTTTAATTGGATTATTTAATTTGTTTTCTGTTGAGGTGTATTAGTTCCTTATATATATTAAATGTTAACCCCTTATCAATTAAACGATCTGCAGATATTTTATCCCATTCTGTAGGTTGCTTGATTTTCATTTTGTTGATTGTTCTTTTGCTGTGCAGAGCTTTTTAGTTTGATGTAGGTCCCACTTAATAATTTTTTGCTTTTGCTGCTTGAACTTTTGGTGTCATAACCAAAAAAGTCATTGCCAAGACCAATATAGAGGAGCTTACTCCTTATGTCTTCTCCTAGGAGTTTTACAGTTTCAGGTCTTACATTTACGTCTTTAATCCATTTCAAGTTAATTTTTGTGAGTGGTGTAAGATAGGTACCCGTTTTCATTCTTCTGCATGTATTTATCCAGTTTTCCCAGCACCATTTATTGAAGAGACTATCCTTTCCACATTGGCACTAAATATTAGTTGAACATGTATGTGTAGGGTTTTTCTCTGGGATCTTTCTTCTGTTCCATTGATCTATGTGTCTTTTTTTTTTTTTAATTCATTCAGGCACTCTATGCCTTTTGATAGGAGAATTTAATACATTTACATTCAAAGTAATTATTGCTAGGTAAGGACTTAATAATAGCATCTTATTTATTGTTTTATGGTATTTTGTAGTTCCCTTGCTTTTTTCCTCCTCTTTTGCTGTCTTCCTTTGTGAATGGATGATTTTCCATAGTGGTATGCTTTGTTTGAGTTCCTTCCCTTTATCTTTTGTGAATCTACTGTAGGTGTTTGCTTTGTGGTTACCACGAGGCATACATATAGGTATAATAGTGTATTTTATGTAGATGACAACTAAAATCACATACAAAACCCTACCCTTTTATTCTCCCCCTAACCCCCAAATTTTGTTTTGTTATCACAATTGACATCTTTTAATATTGTATATCCATTAACAAATGATCATAGCTGTAGTAATTTTTAATACTTTTGTCCTTTAACCTTTATATTAGAGTTAAGTGCTTTTCATACCACCAAATTACAGTCTTAGAGTAGTCTTAATTTGACTACATACTTACGATTACAAGTGTGTTTTATATTTTCATATGTTTTTATGTTGCTAATGAGCATCCTTTCATTTCAGCTTAAAAAACTCTATCATTTCTTGTAAGGCAGGTCTAATGGTGATGAATTCCCTCAGCATTTGTTTTGTTGGGAAAGTCTTTATCTCTCCTCTGTTTTGAAGGAGTACTTTGCCAGATAAAGTATTCTTCTCGGTTGACAGGTTTCTATTTTTTTCCTAAAAATTTCAGTACTTTTGAATATAACATTACACGCTTTCCTGGTCTGCATGGCTCTCCTAGCCACTCCTTGCTCCCTAGTCATGCAGCACACCTCAGTATTCTGGACAGGGCATGAAAAAAGTGTATCTCTTTGGCAGTGACCTGCATAGCTGAGGAAGCTGGGTACTCATTCACATGCTCTCACTTTCCCCATTGGAGAAATCATGGACTGAGAAGATCTCTCTTGACCCTGAGCTGTGCTGCCTTTGGGGAGGAGTGATGCAAGTAAAGTGAAACTGTTCCTCTTATCCTCTTACTTTTGCTCTCATGTTCTCCGCTGGAATCCTGGAATTCCACAAAAACTCTCTCCTCTGTGGGTGACTGTCTAAATTGGTGTTCTTTGGGAGGAAGATGGGGAAAAAACTCTTATTCTATCATGATGATGGTGTCACTACAAGATACTTACATTAGATTGAAGGACATATGTAGGCTGAAAATGAAAGGATGGGAAAAGATATTCTATGCAAATGGCAACCAAAGAGATTAGGGGTGACCATATTTATATCGGACAAAATAGACTTTGAGTCACTGTCACAAGTGACAAAGAAAGACATTATATAATGCTAAAAGGGTCAATTTACCAGGAAGATATAACAGTTATAAATATATATTCACTTAACACTAGAGCACCTAAATATATGAGGCAAACATCAACAGAGTTGAATAAGTAACAGTAAATCGTAGTGGATTTCTATACCTACTTTTAATAATACATAGATCAGCCAGACAAAGAGCAATAAGAAAATAGAGGACTTGAACAATACTAGAGACAAAGTGAACTTAACAAGCACATTGACAAGCACATACAGAACACTCCACCCAACAATCACAGAAAACACATACTTCTATGCATATGGAGCATTCTTTATTTTTTAACATCTTTATTGGAGTATAATTGCTTTACAATGGTGTGTTAGCTTCTGCTTTATAACAAAGTGAATCAGCTATACATATACATATATCCCCATATCTCCTCCCACTTGCGTCTCCCTCCCACCCTCCCTATCCCAACCCTCTAGGTGGTCACAAAGCACCGAGCTGATCTCCCTGTGCTATGTGGCTGCTTCCCACTAGCTATCTATTTTACATTTGGTAGTGTATATATGTCCATGCCACTCTCTCACTTCATCCCAGCTTACCCTTCCCCCTCCCCGTGTCCTCAAGTCCATTCTCTACAATCTGTGTCTTTATTCCTGTCCTGCCCCTAGGATCTTCAGAAGCATTTTTTTTTTTTAGATTCCATATATATGTGTTAGCATACTGTATTTGTCTCTTTCTGACTTACTTCACTCTGTATAACAGACTCTAGGTCCATCCACTTCACTACAAATAACTCAATTTCATTTTTTTTATGGCTGAGTAATATTCCTTGTATATACATGCCACATCTTCTTTATCCATTTATCTGTCGATGGACAGTTAGATTGCTTCCATGTACTGGCTGTTGTAAATAGAGCTGCATGGAACATTGTGGTACATGACTCTTTTTGAATTATGGTTTTCTCAGGGTATATGCCCAGTAGTGGGATTGCTGGGTCATATGGTAGTTCTATTTTTAGTTTTTTAAGGAACCTCCATATTGTTCTCCATAGTGGCTGTATCAATTTACATTCTCATGAACAGTGCAAGATGGTTCCCTTTTCTCCACACCCTCTCCAGCATTTATTGTTTGTAGAATTTTTGATGATGGTCATTCTGACTGGTGTGACGTGATACCTCATTGTGTTGTTTTTTAAAAAAATTTATTTATTTATTTTTGGCTGTGTTGGGTCTTTGTTGCTGTGCACGGGCTTCTCATTGCGGTGACTTGTCTTGTTGCAGAGCACAGGCTCTAGTTGTGTGGGCATCAATAGTTGTGGCTAATGGGCTTAATTGCTCTGCAGCATGTGGGATCTTCCCAGACCAGGGCTCGAACCTGTGTCCCCTGCATTGGCAGGCAGATTCCCAACCACTGTGCTACCAGGGAAGTCCCCTCATTGTACTTTTGATTTGCATGTCTCTAATGACTAGTGATGTTGAGCATCCTTTCATGTGTTTGTTGGCAATCTGTTTATCTTCTATGGAGAAATGTCTATTTAGGTGATCTGCCCATTTTTGGATTGGGTTCTTTGTTTTTTTGATATTGAGCTGCATGAGCTGCTTGTAAATTTTGGAGATTAATCCTTTGTCAGTTGCTTCGTTTGCAAATATTTTCTCCCATTCTGAGGGTTGTCTTTTTGTCTTGTTTATGGTTTCCTTTCCTGTGCAAAAGCTTTTAAGTTTCATTAGGTCCCATTTGTTTATTTTAGTTTTTATTTCCATTTCTCTAGGAGGTGGGTCAAAAAGGATCTTGCTGTGATTTATGTCATAGAGTGTTCTGCCTATGTTTTCCTCTAAGAGTTTTATAGTTTCTGGCCTTACATTTAGGTCTTTAATCCATTTTGAGTTTATTTTTGTGTATGGTGTTAGGGAGTGTTCTAATTTCATTCTTTTACATGTAGCTGTCCAGTTTTCCTAGCACCACTTACTGAACAGGCTGTCTTTTCTCCATTGTAAATGCTTGCCTCCTTTATCAAAGATAAGGTGACCATAGCACATGGAGCAGTCTTGAATGTTGATCACATATTAGGTCACAGACAAGTCTTAACAAATTTAAGTAGATTGAAATCCTGCCAAGTATCTTTTCCAATCACAGTGGAATGAAACGGGAAATCATTTGCAAAAGGAAAAATGGAAAATACACATATATCTGGAAACTAAACAGCATACTCTTGAGCAAACAATAAATAGGTCAAAAAAGAAATCACTAAGGAAATTAGAAAATAACATGAGACAAATAATATTGAAAACACAACATATCAAACTTAAGGGATGCAGCAAAAGCAATCTGAGGGAATTTTATAGTGATGAATGCCTAATTATTAAAGAAAAAAAATCTCAAATAAACAACCTAACTTTATATCTCAAAGAGCTAGAAAAAGAACAACCTAAACCCAAAATTAACAGAAGTAAATAATGAAGATTAGAGCCAAACAACCAAAATAGAAAAAAGTAAAACAATTAAAAATCAATGAAACTGAGTCAGTTTTTGAAAAGATTAACAAAATTGACAAAACCTTAGCCAAACTGAGAAAAGAAGAGAGAACATTAAATAAAATGAGAGAGAAAAGACATTACACTGGATGTCACAGAAATTTTTTAAAAAGGTAATAAAGGACTACAATAAAAAACTATATGCCAGAAAAGTGAATAACCTGGAAGAAATGGTTAAATTTCTAGAAGCGTACAAGCTACCAACCTACTGTATCATGAACAATTTAAAAAATCTGACAGACGTATAACTAAGGAGGAGATTGAAGCAGTAATCAAAATCTTTCCCCAAAACAAAATGGCTTCAGTGAAGAATTCTACCAAATGTTTAAAGAATTAATGCCATTTATCCTCAAACTCTTACAAAAAATTCAAGAGATATACAAAGGCCAACAGGCATGTGAAAAGATGCTCAACATCACTAATCATCAGGCAAGTGCAAATCTAAACCACAATGAAATATCACCTTACCCCTATCAGGATGGCCACTATCAAACGAACAAACAAACAGAAAATATCATGTTGGAGAGGATATGGAGAAATTGGAATACCTGTACACCATCGGTGGAAATATTAAATGTTGCAACTGCTATAGAAGGCAGTATGGAGATTCCTCAAAAAATTAAAAATAGAATTACCATATGCTCCAGAAATCCTACTTCTGGATATATATCCAGAGGAATTGAAAACTGGATCTTGAAGAGATACTTGCACCCCCATGTTTGTTGCAGTATTACTCACAGTGCCCAAAATGTAAACCAGTGTAAGTGCCCACTGATGGATGAATGGAAAAAGATAATGTAGTATATACATATAATGGAATATTATTCAGCCTTAAAAAGAAGGAAATCTTGTCATATGCTACACAATGGATGAAGCTTGAGGACATTATGCTGAGTGAAATAAATCAGTCACAAAAAGACAAATAGTGCATGATTCCACTTATATGAGCTATCTAAAATGGTCAAACTCTTTGAAACAGAAAATAGAATGATGGTTGCCAGAGGCTGTGAGTAGGGGATACAGAGGGATTTTTGTTCAGTGAGTATAGTTTCCATCTTGCAAGATGAAAAAGTTCTAGAGATTGTTGCACAACATGGTATGTATAATTAACACTATTTTACTCTATACTAAAAAAATGGTAGTATGGTAAATTTTATGTGTTTTTTAACTGCAGTTGAGAAATAAAAGGGCCATGAGGAAACTTTGGTGATTGGATTGTTCATGATTTTGGTTGTGGTGATGATTTCATGGATGCAGCCATATGTTAAATCTTAGCATGTTCTATGCTTCAAATATGTGCAGTTAATTTGTATATTAACTATATCTCAATAAAGATATTTAAAAATAAACATTGTATATCTCTATTTTTCAGGTCTTATTATTTCTTATGGATGACTTGATTTACATCCTTGGTTATTTTAAGGAGTCCCTTGCATTTGAGGTTGTAGTGTTTCTAACACAGAGGTAAATTATAGGATGTCTGCAATCTGCATGTGAAGTGGTACTTATTCCTTCAGTTCAAGGACAACCATGCCTTCTAAAAGGAAGCATGTTGGGATCAGAACAAGGTGGACAGGCTTAGGTATATGGGAGCTAGTATTTAGCATTTTTTCAAACACATACAGAGACGGCACACACTCACAATTGTCACTACCCTCATCCTCACCCCTTCATAATTCCAGGAACAGGCATACTAAGTGGTGCCTGGTAGTGGTTTATTGTGTATTGTATAGTGGTTGTGGTGCTGGCTCTGACATAGGTTGTTGGAGGAGACTTATAGCAGACCAAGAGGTAATCATAATGATGATTATAACGTCCTTCACATTTATGTAATGCTATAATTTTCTAACAGAATTTTGCACGTACTTCCTGGTGCTGACCAAGGGGATTCATAACATACCCTAGGACTTCTGTTGCAGGGCTGGGGCATCCTCTGATAAGGAGACTCTCCAGGAGACACGGTGTTGCCAGAATGAACTAATGGCCTATGTTGTCCCTGAAGTTTTGGGGCTAGGTAGTCAGTGTTACTTTTTGCCCTCTCTGCACCAGAGAAGGTATTCTTCTAAATATATTAGAACATTGTCACTCTGACAATGTTACTAGCTACTAGCATTACTTCAGACTTTGAGTCTATCCTAGTCCATGGCTGGTGAATTACTATAACAAGGAATTTCTTTAAGACTATATTTTTGACCACCATTCTTAGGATTTGTTAGGGAAATGAAGATTATTTCAAAACATACTAGTGTTAGTTAACATTAATGTGAGATATCCTTTCATCTTGAAGTGCCACACACACATATATATACATATGTACATGTATATATAAAACGTTTTTCGACCTCAGAGATAGTGGAATATAAAAGAATCTGTGTTCATCTACCCAAGGAAATGAGACACACTGACTATGGCTAAATGAAGGTAAACATTTGAGTAAAATTGGAATAATCTACACCAGGTGTTTATAGTAGGCAAATATTTGCCTTTTTTTAGACCCAAATATCTAGCTGATTACATTTTTCTGTGACTTTGGGTAGATATAGCCTTAGACATGACAAATGTAAAATAATGACAGTTATAATCATATTTTTACCTTGCAACAGTGACAGTGTTAAACATGCAAGTGGTTTATTTTACATATTAAAAAATAATTTAAAAAATGTAATGGGATTATGAATGATTTTTATGAGTGTTGATCAATTAATTTTGTTAAAACTGTTTTTTGAAAACTATCAAAAAATCACAAAATCATCTAAGAAATAAATAGAACAGAAGCTTAATCAAAAATGCAGTAATAGTAAGGAATTAGGAAAAATAAGAAAACAGGAGATAAAAACAGGAAAAAACTGCAATGTGATTAATTGCCTGGGCAACTTTTCCAATCCCATATAATATGAACACTAGTATTTTTTGAGACTGAACATGAGTGAAATTTGATGTTTAAATAGTATATATTTCTTCATAATTTTCCTCATCTAACATATGTGTCAACTGTTTCCTAAGAAAGCATTTATGACCTGGCTTTTTAAGGCTGTCTGTTAATTTAATACATGTGCAAGGCAAGTGTGAGGGCATAGAAGTACAGTCTATTTTAAAATTTTTAAATTGAAAGAACTTTTTGTTTTAAAATAATTTCAGACTTATGAAAATGCTCAAAAACAGTATTAAAAATTCTCAAATAACCATAGTCTTGATTCTCTAAATGTTAGCATCTTACATAACCACAGTACAGCTATCAAATATTAGTATTATTATCTAATCCATAGACGTTATTCATATTTTACCAATTTATGTTCTTTCTGGTCCAGAATCATACATTATTATTAGTTTTCATGTGCCTTTTAATCTAGATCAGTCCTCTAGTCTTTCTTTGCCTGTTATGACTTTCGTACTTTGGAAGAGCACTAGCCAGTTATTTTTGTAGACTATCCCTGAATTTGCATGTGTCACGCAGTGTGTTTCTTCCTGATTAAGATTACCACTGAAGTTATGATGTGTTTTCCTCAGTGTGTCATCAAGAGGCACATGAATAAGACTTTTCCTGTTACTAGTGATGTTGACATTTATGGCTTGATTAAGGTCATGTTTTCCAGTTTTCTCCTCTCCAGAGTTAACTATTTTTCCTTTCGCAATTAGTAAGCATCTTGTGGTGAGATATTTTGAGACTGTGAAAGTATCCTGTTTCTCATTATATTGATACTTTTGCCCACTAATTTTTTAAAATCCATTGATGATTCTTGTCTAAAGCTATTTTGCTAAATGATAATTTTCTACTTCCATCATTCCTTCTACATTTCTTAGTTGGAATTCTAATGTAAGGATGAGCTATTCCTTCTCCCTTTTTTATTTATTTATTCAGTTATTTATATCAGTATGGACAGATAGATTCTTATTCTGTGAGCTATAATCCATTTCTAACTTTGTTACTTTGCTTTTCAAATTGTCTCAAATTTTGTAATCAGAAGCCCCTTCAGTTTGGCTCCTGTGTCCCTTTGACAAGTTCGCACCATATTTTTCAGTACTTCTTACTTCCTGACACCATAAAATGCTCTAGGCTCATCTTATACTCATTTTTTTTAATTAAAATATTTTTCCTTCCAGTTTTGTTGAGATATAATTGGCTAGGCGCACCCTTTTCTTTCCCTGGCTCAGCCCTTGAATCAACTTTTTCTTTAAGGAGTCCTGTTGCCTTTTATTGGAGAATCATATTTAGAATCTAATATCTGAGTGTTAGGGATGTTCATGGCTACTAAAGTGTCATTGCTTTTAGGTCCCCTTAGAAGACAGATTTAGGAATTGCCTGTAATTGAACAAGTTGTTATGGCTTATTGCAATGAGGGCAGCTGCACACTATGGAGAATCATGAGTCATCTTAATAAGAGGGTGTTAGAAAGAACTTATTACAGTATCAGGTGTTTAGGGGAAGGGTTTAAGGAAGTGGGACTTTGCTCTGGAATGGATGTTGTCAGTGGGGGTAATTCTCTGGTTGGGAATCTTAGTAAATATTATCTAAAATAGAGGAGTCTAGAGGAAGGTTAGAGCTATAATTTGAAAAGAAGCCGTCAACATAGTAGCCAAAATTAGGGGATGTTTAGTTACTTTTGTGGTTTGCACAGTGATCTTGTTTTTAGTCTGGGCTTAAAGTTTCACAAAGTGGTTTTGTGTGTGTGTTATTTCAAGAACATTCCTATCCTTGGATGCCATAAGACAGTTGTAGAGTGGCATTGTCTGATGTTGGTGCTCTGTGAATTATTTATATTCTAAAGGAGAATATCAAGGCCTAATTGTGAATGCCAGCCAGTTCCTGGATGTCACAGGCCACTTTTATATTTCTCAATGTATACACACACGTCTCTTCCTTCCTCCCTCCCTCCTTTCCTTCCATATATCTGTCATCTTATCTATCTATCTATCTATCTATCTATCTATCTATCTATCTATCTATCTATCATCTATCTAACTTAAAACCATGAGTCCATAATGATACCTCCAACTATACCTTTAAAATCCATATTTCAGAAAAGAACTGAGTGGTGTTCAGAGTTCTGACTTTCCAGAGAAGGTGCAGAAAATTTATATCATAGTGGAAAATTGTGAAGTTGTGGGCTACTGAATAGTTGGCCATAATAACATGCAACTCTATTTAATATATAGACATTCCACCATTAGTTATTGAAATAATGTTATCTCTTTGAAGGTAGGTGCCTGAGTTTTCCCTTTCAGAGTTAAGTGTGTACCCCGTAGGTATTCTACTAGTTTTTGATAATGGATGCAGTTAGCCGTATTTGAAGTGTCTGCCCAGCTCATGGATCCCTTTCACTGTGGCCTCCATTTCCAGTGGTCAGTTCCTAGGGGCCCTGTTTATGACCTTGCCACACTGTCTGTAGTTAATAAGACTAGAAATGGGCAACTGGGCCTTTTTAGGTCTTTTTCCTGGGAATTTAAAATTGTGTCCAGGAAAGAGATTCAGATATCCTTTGAGACTAGAACTGTAACACTGAATGTGGGAGAATCAGCAACCATCTTATGTCTGTGATGTGGACCAGAGAAAAAGAGGAGGCCAGTCTACACAGAGAGAGAAGAAGAAAGCAGATACACGGGGCGGCGGGGGGGGGGGGGGGGTAGAAAAGAGTCTCTATAGCTTTCTAGACCTTGGTTCAATTACCTTTCCAAGACTCTGGAACACTCCTATCCTTGAATGAGGATAGCCATGAGACAGCTCTTCCTTCTTTATGGTTTTAATTGGTTGCACTTAGACTGGTTTCTAATACTTGTAACCAAAAGCTTCCTCATGAATAAAATAGAGAGAATGATATTACAGTAGTTATAATGTGCCAGGTAATTCTGAAGTTATTGAGATCTCATTCTTCAATCCTCAGAGACTTTTTCTCTGGAGATGCGGGTCCTATGTATCTATTCTTTTTTTTTTTTTTAACATCTTTATTGGGGTATAATTACTTTACAATGGTGTGTTAGTTTCTGCTTTATAACAAAGTGAATCAGTTATACATATACATATGTTCCCATATCTCTTCCCTCTTGCGTCTCCCTCCCTCCCACCCTCCCTATCCCACCCCTCCAGGCTGTCACAAAGCACCGAGCCAATATCCCTGTGCCATGCGGCTGCTTCCCACTAGCTATCTACCTTACTACGTTTGTTAGTGTGTATATGTCCATGACTCTCTCTCGCCCCGTCACAGCTCACCCTTCCCCCTCCCCATAACCTCAAGTCCGTTCTCTAGGAGGTCTGCGTCTTTATTCCTGCCTTACCCCTAGGTTCTTCATGACATTTTTTTTTCTTAAATTCCATATATATGTGTTAGCATACTGTATTTGTCTTTTTCTTTCTGACTTACTTCACTGTGTATGACAGACTCTAGGTCTATCCACCTCATTACAAATAGCTCAATTTCGTTTCTTTTTATGGCTGAGTAATATTCCATTGTATATATGTGCCACATCTTCTTTATCCATTCATCCGATGATGGGCACTTAGGTTGTTTCCATCTCCGGGCTATTGTAAATAGAGCTGCGATGAACATTTTGGTACATGACTCTTTTTGAATTTCGGTTTTCTCAGGGTATATGCCCAGTAGTGGGATTGCTGGGTCATATGGTAGTTCTATTTGTAGTTTTTTAAGGAACCTCCATACTGTTCTCCATAGTGGCTGAACCAATTCACATTCCCACCAGCAGTGCAAGAGGGTTCCCTTTTCTCCACACCCTCTCCAGCATTTATTGTTTGTAGATTTTTTGATGATGGCCATTCTGACTGGTGTGAGATGATATCTCATTGTAGTTTTGATTTGCATTTCTCTAATGATTAATGATGTTGAGCATTCTTTCATGTGTTTGTTGGCAGTCTGTATATCTTCTTTGGAGAAATGTCTATTTAGGTCTTCTGCCCATTTTTGGATTGGGTTGTTTGTTTTTTTGTTGTTGAGCTGCATGAGCTGCTTGTAAATTTTGGAGATTAATCCTTTGTCGGTTGCTTCATTTGCAAATATTTTCTCCCATTCTGAGGGTTGTCTTTTGGTCTTGTTTATGGTTTCCTTTGCTGTGCAAAAGCTTTTAAGTTTCATTAGGTCCCATTTGTTTATTTTAGTTTTTATTTCCATTACTCTAGGGGGTGGGTCAGAAAGAATCTTGCTGTGATTTATGTCATAGAGTGTTCTGCCTATGTTTTCCTCTAATAGTTTGATAGTTTCTGGCCTTATATTTAGGTCTTTAATCCATTTTGAGCTTATTTTTGTGTATGGTGTTAGGGAGTGTTCTAATTTCATTCTTTTACATGTACCTGTCCAGTTTTCCCAGC
Source organism: Pseudorca crassidens (assembly GCF_039906515.1). Classification (NCBI taxonomy): domain Eukaryota; kingdom Metazoa; phylum Chordata; class Mammalia; order Artiodactyla; family Delphinidae; genus Pseudorca; species Pseudorca crassidens. The sequence continues at coordinate 104,313,256 of NC_090297.1, read as the reverse complement.
ACCACTTATTGAAGAGGCTGTCCTTTCTCCACTGTACATTCCTGCCACCTTTATCAAAGATAAGGTGTCCATATGTGCATGGGTTTATCTCTGGGCTTTCTATCCTGTTCCATTGATCTATCTTTCTGTTTTTGTGCCAGTACCATACCGTCTTGATAACTGTAGCTTTGTAGTATAGTCTGAAGTCAGGGAGCCTGATTCCTCCAGTTCCTTTTTTTGTTCTCAAGATTGCTTTGGCTATTCGGGGTCTTTTGTGTTTCCATACAAATTGCGAAATTTTTTGTTCTAGTTGTGTGAAAAATGCCAGTGGTAGTTTGATAGGGATTGCATTGAATCTATAGATTGCTTTGGGTAGTAGAGTCATTTTCACAATGTTGATTCTTCCAATCCAAGAACATGATATATGTCTCCATCTATTTGTATCATCTTTAATTTCTTTCATCAGTGTCTTATAGTTTTCTGCATACAGGTCTTTTGTCTCCTTAGGTAGGTTTATTCCTAGATATTTTATTCTTTTTGTTGCAATGGTAAATGGGAGTGTTTTCTTGATTTCACTTTCAGATTTTTCATCATTAGTATATAGGAATGCCAGAGATTTCTGTGCATTAATTTTGTATCCTGCTACTTTACCAAATTCATTGATTAGCTCTAGTAGTTTTCTGGTAGCATCTTTAGGATTCTCTATGTATAGGATCATGTCATCTGCAAACAGTAACAGCTTTACTTCTTCTTTTCCGATTTGGATTCCTTTTATTTCCTTCTCTTCTCTGATTGATGTGGCTAAAACTTCCAAAACTATGTTGAATAAGAGTGGTGAGAGTGGGCACCCTTGTCTTGTTCCTGATCTTAGTGGAAATGCTTTCAGTTTTTCACCATTGAGGATGATGTTTGCTGTGGGCTTGTCGTATATGGCCTTTATTATGTTGAGGAAAGTTCCCTCTATGCCTACTTTCTGCAGGGTTTTTATCATAAATGGGTGTTGAATTTTGTTGAAAGCTTTCTCTGCATCTATTGAGATGATCATATGGTTTTTCTCCTTCAATTTGTTAATATGGTTTATCACATTGATAGATTTGCGTATATTGAAGAATCCTTGCATTCCTGGAATAAACCCCACTTGATCATGGTGTATGATCCTTTTAATGTGCTGTTGGATTCTGTTTGCTAGTATTTTGTTGAGGATTTTTGCATATATGTTCATCAGTGATATTGGTCTGTAGTTTTCATTCTTTGTGACATCCTTGCCTGGTTTTGGTATCAAGGTGATGGTGGCTTCGTAGAATGAGTTTGGGAGTGTTCCTCCCTCTGCTATATTTTGGAAGAGTTTGAGAAGGATAGGTGTTAGCTCTTCTCTAAATGTTTGATAGAATTCGCCTGTGAAGCCATCTGGTCCTGGGCTTTTCTTTGTTGGAAGATTTTTAATCACAGTTTCAATTTCAGTGCTTGTGATTGGTCTGTTCATATTTTCTATTTCTTCCTGATTCAGTCTTGGCAGGTTGTGCATTTCTAAGAATTTGTCCATTTCTTCCAGATTGTCCATTTTATTGGCATAGAGTTGCTTGTAGTAATCTCTCATGATCTCTTTTATTTCTGCAGTGTCAGTTGTTACCTCTCCTTTTTCATTTCTAATTCTATTGATTTGAGTCTTCTCCCTTTTTTTCTTGATGAGTCTGGCTAGTGGTTTATCTATTTTGTTTATCTTCTGAAAGAACCAGCTTTTAGTTTTATTGATCTTTGCTATTGTTTCCTTCATTTCTTTTTCATTTATTTCTGATCTGATTTTTATGATTTCTTTCCTTCTGCTAGCTTTGGGGTTTTTTTGTTCTTCTTTCTCTAATTGCTTGAGGTGCAAGGTTAGGTTGTTTATTCTAGATGTTTCCTGCTTCTTAAGGTGGGCTTGTATTGCTATAAACTTCCCCCTTAGAACTGCTTTTGCTGCATCCCACAGGTTTTGGGTCGTTGTGTCTCCATTGTCATTTGTTTCTCGGTATTTTTTGATTTCCTCTTTGATTTCTTCAGTGATCACTTCATTATTAAGTAGTGTATTGTTTAGCCTCCATGTGTTTGTATTTTTTACAGATCTTTTCCTGTAATTGATATCTAGTCTCATGGCGTTGTGGTCAGAAAAGATACTTGATACAATTTCAGTTTTCTTAAATTTGCCAAGGCTTGATTTGTGACCCAAGATATGATCTATCCTGGAGAATGTTCCATGAGCACTTGAGAAAAATGTGTATTCTGTTGTTTTTGGATGGAGTGTCCTATAAATATCAATTAAGTCCATCTTGTTTAATGTATCATTTAAAGCTTGTGTTTCCTTATTTATTTTCATTTTGGATGATCTGTCCTTGGGTGAAAGTGGGGTGTTTAAGTCCCCTACTATGAATGTGTTACTGTCGATTTCCCCTTTTATGGCTGTTAGTATTTGCCTTATGTATTGAGGTGCTCCTATGTTGGGTGCATAAATATTTACAATTGTTATATCTTCTTCTTGGATCGATCCCTTGATCATTATGTAGTGTCCTTCTTTGTCTCTTCTAATAGTCCTTATTTTAAAGTCCATTTTGTCTGATATGAGAATTGCTACTCCAGCTTTCTTTTGGTTTCCATTTGCATGGAATATCTTTTTCCATCCCCTTACTTTTAGTCTGTATGTGTCTCTAGGTCTGAAGTGGGTCTCTTGTAGACAGCATATGTAAGGGTCTTGTTTTTGTATCCATTCAGCTAATCTGTGTCTTTTGGTGGGAGCATTTAGTCCATTTACATTTAAGGTAATTATCGATATGTATGTTCCTATTTCCATTTTCTATATTGTTTTGGGTTCGTTATTATAGGTCTTTTCCTTCTCTTGTGTTTCTTGCCTAGAGAAGATCCTTTAGCATTTGTTGTAAAGCTGGTTTGGTGGTGCTGAACTCTCTCAGCTTTTGCTTGTCTGTAAAGGTTTTAATTTCTCCATCAAATCTGAATGAGATCCTTGCTGGGTAGAGTAGTCTTGGTTGCAGGTTTTTCTCCTTCATCACTTTCAGTATGTCCTGCCACTCCCTTCTGGCTTGTAGGGTTTCTGCTGAGAGATCAGCTGTTAACTTTATGGGGATTCCCTTATGTGTTATTTGTTGTTTTTCCCTTGCTGCTTTTAATATGCTTTCTTTGTATTTAATTTTTGACAGTTTGATTAATATGTGTCTTGGCGTATTTCTCCTTGTATTTATCCTGTATGGGACTCTCTGTGCTTCCTGGACTTGATTAACTATTTCCTTTCCCATATTAGGGAAGTTTTCAACTATAATCTCTTCAAATATTTTCTCAGTCCCTTTCTTTTTCTCTTCTTCTTCTGGAACCCCTATAATTCGAATGTTGGTGCGTTTAATGTTGTCCCAGAGGTCTCTGAGACTGTCCTCAGTTCTTTTCATTCTTTTTTCTTTATTCTGCTCTGCAGTAGTTATTTCCACTATTTTATCTTCCAGGTCACTTATCCGTTCTTCTGCCTCAGTTATTCTGCTATTGATCCCATCTAGAGTACTTTTAATTTCATTTATTGTGTTGTTCATCGTTGCTTGTTTCATCTTTAGTTCTTCTAGGTCCTTGTTAACTGATTCTTGCATTTTGTCCATTCTATTGTCCATTCTATCTCCAAGATTTCGGATCAACCTTACTATCATTATTCTGAATTCTTTTTCAGGTAGACTGCCTATTTCCTCTTCATTTGTTAGGTCTGGTGCATTTTTATCTTGCTCCTTTATCTGCTGTGTGTTTTTCTGTTTTCTCATTTTGCTTATCTTACTGTGTTTGGGGTCTCCTTTTTGCAGGCTGCAGGTTCGTAGTTCCTCCTGTTTTTGATGTCTGTCTCCAGTGGCTAAGGTTGGTTCAGTGGGTTGTGTAGGCTTCCTGGTGGAGGGGACTAGTGCCTGTGTTGTGGTGGATGAGGCTGGATCTTGTCTCTCTAGTGGGCAGGTTCACGTCTGGTGGTGTGTTTTGGGGTGTCTGTGGCCTTATTATGATTTTAGGCAGCCTCTCTGCTAATGGGTGGGGTTGTGTTCCTGTTTTGCTAGTTGTTTGGCACAGGTTGTCCAGCACTGTGGCTTGCTGGTCGTTGAGTGAAGCTGGGTGCTGGTGTTAAGATGGAGGTCTCTGGGAGATTTTCACTGTTTGATATTATGTGGAGCTGGGAGGTCTCTTGTGGACCAGTGTCCTGAAGTTGGCTCTCCTACCTCAGAGGCAGAGCCCTGACTCCTGGCTGGAGCACCAAGAGCCTTTCATCCACACGGCTCAGAATAAAAGGGAGAAAAAGTAGAGGGAATTAGTAGAAGTATGAGGAAAGAAAGAAGGAAAGGAGGGAAGGAAGGAGGGAAGGAAGGAAGGAAGGAAGACAGAAAGAAAGAAGCAAAGAAGGAAAGAAGGCAAGAAGGATCGAAAGGAGGGAGGGAGGGAGGAAGGAAGGAAGGAGGGAAAGAAGGAAAAACAGAAAGAAAGAAGATACAGTAAAAATAAAATAAAGTATAATAAAGTTATTGAATTAAAAAATTCTTAATTAGAAAAAAAAAAAAGGGACAGATAGAACCTTGGGATAAATGTTGGAAGCAAAGCTATACAGACAAAGTCTTACACAGAAGCGTACACATACACCCTCACAAAAAGAGGTAAAGGGGGAAAAATCATAAATCTTGCTGTCAGAGACCACCTCCTCAATTTGGGATGATTCGTTGTCTAAAGGAGGGAAGGAAGGAGGGAAGGAAGGAAGGAAGGAAGGAAGAAAGAAAGAAAGAAGCAAAGAAGGAAAGAAGTCAAGAAGGAACGAAAGGAGGGAGGGAGGGAGGGAGGGAGGAAGGAAGGAAGGAGGGAAAGAAGGAAAAACAGAAAGAGAGAAGATACAGTAAAAATAAAATAAAGTATAATAAAGTTATTGAATTAAAAAATTCTTAATTAGAAAAAGAAAAAAAAGGGACGGATAGAACCTTAGGACAAATGTTGGAAGCAAAGCTATACAGACAAAGTCTTACACAGAAGCGTACACATACACCCTCACAAAAAGAGGTAAAGGGGGAAAAATCATAAATCTTGCTGTCAGAGACCACCTCTTCAATTTGGGATGATTCGTTGTCTAAAGGAGGGAAGGAAGGAAGGAAAGAAAGAAAGAAAGAAAGAAAGAAAGGACGAAGGTAAAGTATAATAACGTTCTTAAAATTAAAATTGATTATTAAGAAAAAAATTTTAAGAAAAAACCATGGACGGATAGAACCCTAGGACAAATGGTGGAAGCAAGACTATACAGACAAGATCTCACACAGAAGCGTACACATACACATTCACAAAAAGAGGAATAGGGAGAAAAATCATAGATCTTGCTCCCAAAGTCCACCTCCTTAATTTGGGATGACTGGCTGTCTATTCATGTATTCCACAGATGCAGGGTACATCAAGTTGATTGTGGAGCTTTAATCCGCTGCTTCTGAGGCTGCTGGGAGAGATTTCCCTTTCTCTTCTTTGTTCTCACAGCTCACAGGGGCTCAGCTTTGGATTTGGCCCTGCCTCTGCGTGTAGGTCGCTGGAGGGCGTCTGTTTTTTGCTCAGACAGGACGGGGTTAAAGGAGCCGCTGATTCGGGGGTTCTGGCGTACTGAGGCCGGCGGGGAGGGAGGGGCACGGAATGCGGGGCGGGCCTGCGGCGGCAAAGTCCGGCGTGACCCTGCACCAGCCCGAGGCCCGCCGTGCGCTCTCCCGGGGAAGTCGTCCCCGGATCCCGGGAACCCGGCAGTGGCGGGCTGCACAGGCTCCGCGGAAGAGGGGAGTGGAGAGCGACCTGCGCTCGCACACAGGCCCCTTGGTGGCGGCAGCAGCAGCCCCAACGTCTCCCGCCCGCCTCTGGGGTCCGCGCCTCCAGCCGCGGCTTGCGCCCGTCTCTGGAGTCAGCGCCCTCAGCCGCGGCTCTGTGTATCTATTCTGAGTCTTCTGAAGCTGGAAGGCAGCCCTGTCTCTTTACCCACAACTGCCATCCCTAGGGAATTATCTTCTGCTTTGCTTGATAATTTCTAACTAGCATTTACTATTTTATAAAATTATAAAATACATTTTAATTATAGAAAATATTTACAGGAAACAAATAACAAAGAAAGCAAAACTCTTCCAAATATACTAGTCATACATTGTGGTATTTTAACTTTTAGTCATATATTTATTTTAAACAAAGTTGAGATCACCCTAAATTCAGAAATTTGAATCATTCTTTTCTTCCTGTTAATATTGCATCATGAATATTTTCTCATGAGCTTCAAAATATGATTCTAGTGGCTGCATAATATCCTACTATGTGGTTGCTGCATGAATTATTTAATAATTGTCTTAGTATTGAATATTTCTCTCTCTATTATTTTCTTTAGCTTCATCTCTGATGATTTCATAAGAATAGATTCCTAGGGGTAGAATTACTGAATCAAAGAGTAAGACATTTAAAAACTAAGCAGACAATGACAATGTCCAGAGGAAACTGACCAAGATGGCAGAAACCTCAAGGATGCCATGAGCAGAGCTGACCTGCTACCCTTTTGTAAGAACAAGAGGAAGAACAATTGTGTCTTACTGAAACCACTTTATTTTTTTCGTTTTTGTGACAGCAACCTAGCATTCATCTAATTTCTGTTAGATGGCCTAATATTCTAAGTAATTTTTAGAGTCTAGATAAAGACTCCAGGTAAAAATAACTTTAGATAAAAAGAACTAACCCTACTTTGTATGTTGCAAATATTTCCCCCAATTTGTCACTTGCCTTTTAATGTTGTTGGAAAGATTGATAAATAAAAAGTAACATTTTTATATGTAAAAATCAACTATTTCCTTTCTGCTTTATTGATTTATACTGAGCTAGTTCTGTTCTGGCCCTTGATCAAATATTTTCTGCTGGTGGGCCAAGTAAATTGCACTCAACTAGACCTACACACACATCCATATATATAAAAAATTAGGATAAAATAGCATCTATTAGTATATTAGTGTGTCTTTGGACAGTGTAATTAGGGGTGAATTTATTTTTTCCAAATTGTCTATAAATTAGTAAAGCATTACTTAAATCAGAAGGAGGATATTTAAAAAAATAGTACAGCCACAGATTACATATCAACAATATGGTGCTACTGGCAGGGAGTATGTATACAAGGGAGAAAACTCTCCTGTGGAAAGATGTCCAATGATTGGTGACCAGAGGAAAAGGGAATACAAAAGGGAGAGGCAGTGTACCAGATATAATTTTTATAATACTCTGAGGAGGAATAATCTGGGGGAAAAAACTATTTAAGAGAAAAGATGTTTTTGAAAATGGAGGGACTGATTATGAACTGAGAATTGACACAGTGATTTCCAACTATTTTAGATTTGTAACTCAGAATTGATGTTCAGGAAAATATTTCATTTTCCCTATTTCATATTTATTGTTATATGTTAATTCAGAAAAATTCAGAAAAGAAACACTGGATAAGAAAAAAGAAAAATTTGAATTCATCTAGATTTATACTGTTTGGAGGCAATCATGGTTGACATTTGATGAATATTCTTATAGACCTTTTTCTAAGTAAGTAAATAAAAATTTTAAGATATATTCAACTATTTATTTTTACAGAAAAGGATCATATGGAATATCATTTTATCACATATTTTTATTGTATCATAAATATTATTATATTTAAATAGAAATTGCTATATTTAAATAAAGTTAAACTGAAATTAAATTCGTTTTAAAAACTTCATGACATTTCTGGAGATGACTGAAAATGCATATGATTTTGAAAGCAGGGCTGGGACTCCCTAGATCAGAAGAGTCCAGATAATGACTAAATAGTCTAGTGGCTTTGCTGACACCACGATTATAGTTCCAGTATTCTCAATTCAAAACACATGAATGAATGGAGTTTGAAAAGTAATTGGATCCTAAGAAATTCTTCTGTTTCTTGGTTTTATATATTCAAATTAAAAGAATTTTTTACCATGAAAAAATATACAAAGAGGAACCTTGGTAAAAGTAACCTTGTGTCTTCTGATATTTTTCTGGTTAAGGTTGTTTTCTCCTGCTTCTAGCCTAACTCGCTTTAGCCAGACCTAATTCTAAGCCATGTGATGAGCTAAATAAAATGAAACCCAGAAGAGTTCATGCAATAAACAGCTTAAGTAGGCACTCTGCAGAAAATTAGGAGTGTACAGATACTGAAGTGAAGAGAGTGAATCTGAACACTATGAAAGTTAAGTTTGGGTGGTTCTCAAAGGTGGTTTAAGACCACCTAATCAACACCATTTACTAAAATGCAAATTCTCAGGTACTCTGCTCTCCCTGCTCCATTTAGTGGAGCCAGGGAATTTAATCCACAGGTGATTCTTTTTTTTTCAGTTTTATTGAGGTATAATTGACAAAATTGTAATATATTTAAACAATTTATATAGATATAAGTATGTATATACATATATATGTACATATATTTAAATATATGTACAACATGATTTGACATACAAGGAGTTAATTAACACATCAGTCACCTCACATATTTACCTTTCTGTGTGTGTGAGAACACAAGTTACTCTTAGGAAATTTCAGTTATACAAATACAGTATTATCAACTATAGTCACTGTTTATATTTTAGATATTAAAACCTTATTCATCCTTTTAAAAAATATTTATTTATTTATTTTTGGCCGCATTGGGTCTTAGCTGCAGTGAGCAGCCTCCTTGTTGCGGTGCATGGGCTTCTCTACTTGTGGCGCATGGGCTCTGTAGTTGCAGCACGTGGGCTCTTTAGTTGTGGCGCAAAGGCTTAGTTGCCCTGTAACATGTAGGATCTTAGTTCCCATACCAGGGATCGAACCCATTTCCCCTCCGTTGGAAGGTGGATTCTCAACCACTGGACCACCAGGGAAGTCCTGAGACCTTATTCATCTTATAACTAGAGGTGTACTCTTTTACCAACCTCTCCCTATTTGCCCCAGCCCCTAACAACCACCGTCCATTCTACTTTCTGTTTCTATGACCTCAAATTTTTTAAAGATTATACATATAAATGATACCATGCAATATTGCCTTTCTCTGTCTGGCTTATTTCACTTAGCATAATATCAGATTCATCCATGTTGTCGCAGATGGCAGGATTTCCTTTTTTTTTTTTTTTTTGCAGTACACGGGCCTCTCACTGCTGTGGCCTCTCCTGTTGCGGAACACAGGCTCCAGACGCGCAGGCTCAGCAGCCATGGCTCACGGGCCCAGCCGCTCTGCGGCATGTGGGATGTTCCCAGACCAGGGCACGAACCCGTGTCCCCTGCATCGGCAGGTGGACTCCCAACCACTGCGCCACCAGGGAAGCCCTCCTTTTTTTTTTTTTAAGCTTAATATTCCATTAAGCTTATGGAATGGAATGTATGTGTGTATGTGTATATATATATATATATATATATATTTTATTTATCCATTCATCCATTGATAATTAGGTTGTTTCTATATCTTGGTAATCGTGAATAATGCTGCAGTGAACATGAGGGTGCAAATATCTCTTCGAGATAAAAATAGTTTCATTTCCTTTGCATATATACCCAGTAGTGGGATTGCTGAATCATGTGATAGTTCTATTTTTAATTTCTTGAGTAACCTCCATGCTGTTTATTTATAGTGGCTGTACCAGTTTACATTCCCACCAACAGTGTACAGCTTTTTCTTTCTCCATATCCTTGCCAGTATTTATCTTTTGTCTTTTTGATAATAACCATTCTAACAGATATGAAGTGATATATCACTGTAGTTGTAGTTTGCATTTCTCTGATGATTGATGATGTTGAGCATCTTTTCATGTACCTGTTGGCTCTTTGTATGTCTATTCATTCCCTTTGCCCATTTGAAAAATCAGGTTGTTAGCTTTTTTGCTTTTGAATTGTATAGGTTTTTTAATATATTTTGGATATTAAGCCCTTACTGGATAGGTGATTTGAAAATATTTTCTCTTATTCCATAGGTTGCCTTTTCATTTTGTTCATTGTTTCTTGTGATGTGCGGAAGCTTTTTAGTTTTCTATAGTCCAACTTACTTATTTTTGCTTTTCTTGCCTTTGCTTTTGGTGTCAAATCCAAAAAAATCATTGTCAAGACCAATGTCAAGGAGCTTACTGCCTATATTTTCTTCTAGGAGTTTTATGGTCAGATTCAAGTCTTTAATCCATTTGAGTTGATTTTTATGAGTGGTGTAAGATCAGAGTCCAGTTTCATTCTTTTGCATGTGAATATCTAGTTTTCCCACAATCACTTATTGAAGAGACTATCCTTTCCCCATTGTATATTCTTTGCTCCTCTGTTGTAAATTAATGTATCACAATAGCCATGGGTTTACTTCTGGGCTCTCTACTCTGTTCCATTAATCTTTGTGTCTTTTTATATGCTAATACCATACTGTTTTGCTTACTATAGCTTTGTAATATAATTTGAAATCAGGACATGTGATGCATCCAGCTTTGTTCTTCTTTCTCAGGATTGCTTTGGTGATTTGGGATCTTTTGTGGTTTCATACAAATTTTAGGAATTTTTTCTATCTCTGTAAAAAATGCCATTGGAATTTTCATAAGGATTATGTTGAATCTGTAGATCATTTTGGGTAATATGGACATTTTAACAATATTAATTCTTGCAACCTATGAACATGGAGTATCTTCCTTTTGTGTGTGTTTGTCATCTTCTATTTCTTTCATCAATATTTTATAGATTTTAGTGTACAAACATTTCACCTCCTTAATTAAATTTATTCCTAAGTATTTTATTCTTTTTGATGCTACTGCAAATAAGATTACTTTCTTAATTTCTCTTTCTGAAAGCTTGTTGTCAGTATATAAAAACTGATATTTTATATTGATTTTGTATCCTCCAACTTTACTGAATTCATTTATTAGTTCAGCAGATTTTTCATAGTCTTTAGGGTTATCTATATATAATATAATGTCATCTTCAGACAATGACACTTTTACTTCTTCCTTTCTGATTTGGATTTCTTTTATTTTTAAAAAATTTTTCCTAATTGCTCTGGCTAGGACTTCTGGTACTACGTTGAATAAAAGTGGTGAGAATGGGTATCCTTATCTCATTCCTGATCATAGAGGAAAAACTTTTAGCATTTCATCATCTAATATAAAGTTAGCTGTGGGCTTGTCATATATGGTCTTTATTTTGTTGAAGTACATTACATTTCTACCGAATTTGTTAAGAATTTTATTATGAAAGACTATTTTGTCAAATACTTTTCTTGCATATATTGAGATGATCATATGAGTTTTAACCTTCATTTTGTTAATGTGGTGTATCACATTTATTGATTTGTGGTTGTTGAACTATCATTGCATCCTAGGAATAAATCCCAATTGATCGTGGTGTATGATCCATTTCATGTGCTGTCAAATTCAGTTTACTAGTACTTTGCTGAGAATCTTTACATCTATATTGAGCAGGGATATTGGCCTGTAATTTTCTTTTCTTATAGTATCCTTGTCTGTCTTTAGCATCGAGATAATGCTGGCCTCATAAAATTAGTTTGGAAGTGTTCCCTCCTCTTCTATTTTTCAGAAAAGTTTGACAAGGACTGGTATTAATTTTTCTTTAAATGTTTGGTAGAATTCACCAGTGAAGGCATCTGGTCTTGGACTTTTCTTTTGTGGGAGGCTTTTGATCTCTGATTCAATCTTGTTATTAGTAAGTTTTCTGTTCAGACTTTCTATTTCTTCATGATTCAGTCATGTTTATATTGATCCATTTCTTCTAGGTTATCTAATTTGTTGGCATGTAATTGTTCATAGTACCCAAGAGATTCTTATGTGCCCTAAGAGAGAACCAGCAGTTTAGATCAGATGTGAAGTCTGGCCTTTTTGTATGATATCCAGTTGCTTCTAATATTTGGCCCCTTCTCTGGTAGCTCAGCTAGAGGAGGTGTCATGATTGATCATCAAGAACTTAGGAACACCTTGAACTTAGGTACAACTGTGAATGCAGTTGCATGAAATGGAGCCAAGACCAGGACAGGTGTAGTGAGTAGCAATTGCCAGGACAAACCAGATCAGAGCAGTAGAGGAGTTAAGTAGAGCTATGGTCCTAAATATGCTTAATTCCAGGATCAGTTCAAGGATGTCAGCCCCAAGGAATCTAGACATTAAGACTGTGCAGTGCCTATTATTTGCTGCTATGGTAAAAGTCAGCCTAGGATACAGATGGGTCAACTATGCCTGTCTACAAATAGCAGTCATGCCCTGAGATGTATCAATACTAGGCCTGGGGTGACCCAGACAGATAGAATCCTTGTCTTCAAGAGCTCACCTTCTGGTGGAGAGATTGTGAGCAACTTAGCCCTTAGTATAGTCTGGGGTGACATCTGGCAGCTAAGTTCTGAAGAAGAGATAGTGGGTGTGGTGGGGAAGCCCAAGATTGGATGTAGAACAAGCTTGAAGGGAGGAAGGCTACGCTCATTTTCTATCACTCTTTGATGTTTTGTTTCACCTTCATTCAGTAAAACCACATGGGGAAATGAACTTATTTTGAGAATGAAGAATACAGCCAGACCTCAATCATTTGGATTTTATTAGCTTGAACTTGTAATAACTTGGAGAGTGGCTTAATCGAAGTTTATCTAAGTTCATTTGTGGAAAAAAAAATTCACACAAATTGATTCTACAAACTTGAGTAAACCTGCTTTCAAACATATTCAGAGTTCTCTATTAGATATTAGCAAGTGTAAAGCTAATTACAAATCATTTTAGATCTGTCCCTAAATCTGCTACTAGTGAACCTAGTACATAGGAACAATTATTCAACCTATTTTTCAATATTTCAGGAATCTAAAAAAAGTAATATAATTACATTTCTTTCTGAAGTGGCCTGTAATTCTCTTCCTATTTATTTCCTTTAAAAGTCTTCTCTCTCTCCTTTTCCTTTCTCCCTTCTCCTCCCTCTCTTCTGATCTTCCTCTCTCCATCTCTTTCCCTTTTTTATCCCCTATCTCCTTATTCCCCTCCTTACTCTTTTTCTTCTGGCATTTTCACCTGTCTCCCCCTGCCACCACCCCCTTCCCGCCCCTGACTTTCCCTCCTCTCACTCCCTGCCTCTCTCACTACTTCTGACCAGAAGTTGAGAGAAGTTTATTATTGAGATATGCACTACCAAATAAGAAACTGGGCAATCACAATGTTTCCAAGTGCTAAGCCTTCCTCTGTGAATTTCTCTGGGTGAGGCTAGCAAACCTTGAAAATGTCTGTCCTCCAAGCCGCAGCCTTTGGACTAGCCACACACGCTGCCTGACCACAGGTTTGGAGAGCCTGGAAGCCTGTACGAAGGCTCTGTTCCTCTTGCCTTTTCAACCTTTTTACATCAGCCAATCTGTAATTTCAATGACACACATTGATTACTGTGGAAACATCCAGCAGGACACATTTTCTTACAGAAATAAAGAATCCTGGTGGCAGTTTATTAATGTTAAATTGCCTTTACAGTGCAGAAGGAGAAAAAGACTCTAATTTGCACACACATTCTTCTGGAATGAAAGAATCTTTACCATCATGAAACCATTTCAGCTGTCTCATCCCTAATTACCACTTGGTATCTCTCTCTCCCTTGCTCCTTCCCCAGTGTTCTCTTTGTTTTTAATTGGTGATTCCAGACATCTGGATCCACTAGCTTATGAAGGCATGAGAGAAATAGAACATAAAAGAAAACAAACTTCACCCATTTCAATCAAGTCCACATCTGAAAGCTCCCATATTCCACAGCATTTCTTTTGCTATAGGAAATATGTTGTCAAAATAAGCCAAGCTGAAAGGATGTCTGGGAATGAATGCAAGAGAAATGCTAATGCCCCATTAGACTTAAGGCCTGGGCTCCAAACCACTTTAAGGAGAAGCTGTCCAGTATGTCAGTTTGCCACATGGTGGAGGAAAGGACCCAGGGAAGTTTACGATGAGGAGTCTGGGCTTTGCAATCAGACCCATCTGGGTTTGAACCCTGGCTGGGCCATTTTGAACACTGTAATTTGAGGCAGGGTTTTTTCTTCATTATACTTCATTTTCTTTCTGGAATGATTGGGAAACAATAAAGTTGTGATCATTAAATGAAGTGAAATATGAAAATACTCATTTAGTGATACTTCAAAATGTTGGTTTAAAAGTAATAGTGGCACATATTCTTGGGGCCAAGTTTGTATAGGAAGAACTTAGGGGTTGAAATGAATGGCTGCAAGACTTATCTTGAGTTTATACTTGTAAGTAGCATACTGTTTTTACCTAAGTTGTTATTTGAGGTCAAAGACATTATGGAGCTAGGGCCAGGATTCCTTGAAGCCGCTCCTTGGTACCGCCTTTGCATCTCCTAATGATAACTATTATTAACAGCTTAGAAGGTTTATTTCAGTCTCCTCCCCACCCTCCATACTGTCATGAGTATATTCAAAAAATCATTATCCTACCGTCTAAATGTTCTTCCATCCACTACTCTCCAGCTCTACTTTATCCAAATCCAAGCTGTAACAGCCTCTTATCCAAGCCACAACCATGGCCTCCAAAACAGTTTCCCTTTCTCATGTTTTCTTATGTTCTTCTTATTTAAGCCTGAGTAATCTTATGTAGTAATCTGAGACTTTTATACACCAAGCATGGCATTTAACTTATAAAAACTTTAATGGCTGTTTACTGCCCGTAGAAATAAAGTCCAATAGAAATAAATACATATTTCTTTGGCCACTGTTAATCTCTCCACCATCACCAAGCACTGGCCTTCCTTTGCTCTCCTCTCCAGCCACATTGGACATGTCTAAATCCATGACTGTCTCATCTTAATGCTTTTCTCTCTACCTGGAGTGTGCTTCTCTTCACCTGTCTAATTCCTATTCATTCTCTCTGTATCTGTTGGATTATCATAACTTCACGGAAGCCTTCCGCAATGGCTCAGATTGTTGTAAGAGCACAAAGCACTTGCAGTGGTTTATTGGTAAATCACTAATTCTTTCATTCAACCATTCAGTAAATACATGGCTAGGCATTGTGCTTGATACTGGAGAAACAATGATAAGCAAAACCAGATAGGAATCTGCTCTCATGAAGCTCAGTCTACTGGGAGAAACAGGACTTAATTAAATAATCACATAAATAAATTTTAGTTACTGATTATATAAGTGGTATGAAGGCAGTATGCATAGTGCTAAGAGGAGTTATTAAGGAGATCTGATCTGACCAGTGAATGAAGGAAGATACCTCCAAGGAAGTGATGCTTGAGCTGAGAACCTAAGAATTAACAGGAGTTAACCAAGAGCTGAGATGGTCAGGTGGGGACAGCATAAATAAAGCCTGTGGCAGAAGGGCACATGCCAAGTTTAAGGAAATGGAGAGGCCAGCGTGCAAGAAAGTGATAAGGGTGGAGACATACACAGTTAAGTGGATCATAAAAGGATCTGCAGGCCATATGAAGGATTTTGCACTTTATTTTGAATACCCCTCTAAGTCAAGACTGGCTTGGAGGGAAGACAGAGTGGTTGTGAGATGCCAGTTAGGAGGCTTTTGCTGTGCTACAGTAGATGGTGGCTCAAAACAGACTGGGACCTTGCAGATGAAGCAACGTGGCTGGATTTAAAAGATATTTGAGAGACAAAATGTACAAGACATGATGAGTTGAACACAGGAATAATGAGAAAAAGTTATTAAGGATGAATTTTAGCTTATAGAATTTACTACAAAAAGAAACCTAGAAGAAGCCCAGAGGAATGTTCTAGAATTTAGTTGTGTACACATTGACTTAATTCTTTCTCCTCTGCTAGACTATAACAAAGTTAGGAATTGTTTGTCTTTTTCATCAGTATATATCTGGAAACTACCATATCACCTGCTCATTATAGGTGTGCAATAGATTTGTTGACTGATTCAAAAGGCTTGAATTCCTGCCTTGGGGTTGAATTTGTTGAAGAAGCTTGTGCTGTCAAAATTAGCAGCTAGTGCCTCCTCCGATGTGGCCCCTGGAGTTGCCTCCCCTCTGAATTCAGAAGTTGACCTCAACTTCAGCTCTGTCTTTTCCTACTCAAACACTATGTCAAGTCTTGCTGATAAAAACAGATGTCCTTAACCAATGCTATCTCCTCTTGTCAGACCTTGCTCCACTCCATGTGGTTTTCCTCTGATTTTTTCACCAGTGTATCCATTCCGAAGAAATGACTTCCCTGCAGCCACACTTATGGCCATATTCTCCTGAGGAATCTATGCTTGTGAAAACCCCCAAGGTCATCTGAAAATATTTTCAAAAAAGTCATCATCCTGATATTATTAATCTCTCATCCATTCCCAGTTAATGGTCTCTAACTCATGCCCCAGTAAATTTCAAAACTTCTTTGTCCAGTGTCTATTCTTGCTTAAACATGAATATTACATGAATATTTCAGTCTTCCAAGTACACTATAACATTGAATTCACACAAAGTACCTCTTCACTCACAACCCAGAACGGTAACCAGGCAGGTCTGACTCTCACCACTAACCCCATTATTTCCTGAACACATATATCCTATCCCTCATTCCAATAACAATAGCAGCTAACATTTATTGAGCACTTAACTCTGCTTCATGTGTTATTCTAAGCACTTCACTTGTATTAATTTATTTAATCCTCACAACAATTCTATGAGGTGGGCATTGTTTCCAGTTTACAGATGATGACACTGAAGCATGGAGAGGTTAAGTAACTTGCCCAAGTTCACCTGGCTGGAGTGTTGCAGACTGGAGATTCACATCCAGGCAGTCTCAATTCAAAGTCCTTACCCTTTACCATGCCACATGCAGCCTCTCTACGGCTTTCCCCTCATACCCTGAGGGCAGGACCACGAGGGTAAAGTAGAATTCCAATTATATAGCTTGTTTGCTCCAAAACTTTTAAAGATAATCTGTTATAGTCCAAATGAAGTTTAAATGTTTTTACCCTGGCATTGGAAGTTCTTCCTCAGTATGGCTCAGACCCACATTTCCAGGCTTAGATGCCCATCCCCCATACAGACCCAGTTCTTCTACCAACTCCTCCTCTGCAAATTCTTATGTCCACGTCTTTGCATGGATGCTCTCCTGCCCTCTCCATGTACAGAACTCCCCGTCTCCTTCAGAACCTGGCTCACATGTCTCCTTCATGAAGCTCTTCCTCATGCCCCTAACTCTTCATTTGAACTCGTAGAGCACCTTTTTTATATGTTTGCCATGGTACTTGTTACAATTTTAAAAAATATATTTATTTCATACAATGGGAGAAGTCCAATTTCAGAGCTGAGTTGGACCTTAACTATCATCTGACCCAACGGTTCTCATTCCTTTTTTAAAAAAACATAATACTTTGTTAAAGTAAAATGACCCATTTTAAAATGAAAAAATCAGTAGCATTTAGTATATATCATTTTGTACAACCACCACTTCTATCTAGTTAGTTCCAGAATAGTCTGATCACTCCAGAGTAAAACCCCGTACACATTAAGCAGTTTTTCCCTGTTTCTCCCCCACCCCGCCTGTGGAAACCACCAACTTGTGTTCCGTCTTTATGGATTTATCTGTTCTGGATCTTTCACATAAATGGAATGATATAACATATGACCCTTTGTGTCTGGCCTCTTTCACTTAGTAAAATGTTTTGGAAGTTTGTCCATGTTGTAGTATATCAATACTTCCTTTTTATGGATTAATAACATTCCATTCTCTGTATACACTACAATTTGTTTATCCATTCTTTCATCGATGGACATTGGAGCTACTTCTGATTTTTGACTATCGTGAATGGTGCTCTTTTGGGGCAAGTGTTTGGAGCTGCCTATTCTGCCATTTTGCTGACATCTAGCCTCATTCCTTTTTTCACATGAACTATTATTAGAAGCTTGATGTATAACAGATACAAATGGAGCTTCATAAAGAGATAGAAATGGAGCATCTCTGGCTGAAGCCTAGTGTGTGGCCCTTGTTCCTCAAAGTAGACCACAGAGCTCTTTGAAGTCTAGAGTCCTCTGCAGAGCCCAGTTTGAAGGCCTCTGAGTTAGTCCATCTCCTCTCTGTTATAGAGGAAGAAACCGAAGCCCAGACTTTGCACTAAACCAGACAGCTGGTTAGTGTGACAAGGCACGCTCATCAAAATATGTTTAAATAATAAGAACATTATGTAGCAAGAATTAACCAATTGAGATTAGAGGACACATTTTCAGGATACATAATTTATAATAAATAATCCACATCTTTGTTCAGGAAGACTTACAGAAAACCCAAGAAAAACCTGAACTCCTAAACTAACTCCCACAAATACAATATTTTATTTTGTCATGAGAGATATGTATATATACCTGATTCTGTGGAAGTGGACAAATCTACAGTACAGTACAGTACAGTACATTTGCTGCACATTAGAATCACTAAGGAAAACTACAACATTCTGATGCCTGGCCCCCATCCCAGCCCAATTAAAGCAGGCTTTATGGAGGTGGGGACGAGGTATCAGATTTTGAAAAGATCTTCCCAGGTGACTCTAATGTTTAGGCAAGGTTGAGTACCTCTGGCTTTGGCTGTTGCTGCAAGTGCCTTGTTCTTATTCATTTTTTTCTGTGTATTTTTATTCTTCTTAACATTTTTATTGGAGTATAATTGCTTTACAATGGTGCATTAGTTTCTGCTTTATAACAAAGTGAATCAGTTATACATATACATATTTCCCCGTATCTCTTCCGTCTTGCATCTCCCTCCCCCACACCCTCCCTAGTCCACCATTCTAGCTGGTCACAAAGCACCAAGCTGATCTCCCTGTGCTATGAGACTGCTTCCCACTAGCTATCTATTTTACATTTGGTAGTGTATATATGTCCATATATACACTACCACGCTCTCACTTTGTCCCAGTTTACCCTTCCCCCTACCCGTATCCTTAACTCCATTCTCTAGAAGATCTGCGTCTTTATTCGCATCTCACCCCTAGGTTCTTCATGACCATTTCTTTTTTTTTTTTTGGTTCCATATATATGTGTTAGCATACGGTATTTGTTTGTCTCTTTCTGACTTACTTCACTCTGTATGACAGACTCTAGGTCCATCCACCTCACTACAAATAATTCAATTTCGTTTCTTTTTATGGCTGAGTATTATTCCATTGTATATATGTGCCACATCTTCTTTATCCATTCATCTGTCGATGGACACTTAGGTTTCTTCCAAGTACTGGCTATTGTAAATAGAGCTGCAAGGAACATTGGGGTACTTGACTCTTTTTGAATTATGGTTTTCTCAGGGTATATGCCCAGTAGTGGGGTTGCTGGGTCTTATTGTAGTTCTATTTTTAGTTTTTTAAAATACTGTTTTTTTATTAGAACAGAACCCATACTGTTCTCCGTAGTGGCTATATCAATTTACATTCCCATCAACAGTGTATGAGGGTTCCCTTTACTCCACACCCTCTCCAGCATTTATTGTTTGTAGATTTTTTGATGATGGCCATTCTGACTGGTGTGAGGTGATACCTCATTGTAGTTTTGATTTGCATTTCTCTAATGATTAGTGATGTTGAGCATCCTTTCATGTGTTTGTTGGCAGTCTGTATATCTTCTATGGAGAAATGTCTATTTAGGTGTTCTGCCCATTATTGGATCGGGTTGTTTGTTGTTTTGATATTGAGCTGCATGAGCTGCTTGTAAAATTTGGGGATAAATGCTTTGTCAGTTGCTTCATTTGCAAATATTTTCTCCCATTCTGAGGGTTGTCTTTTCATCTTGTTTATGGTTTCCTTTGCTGTGCAAAAGCTTTTAAGTTTCCTTAGGTCCCATTTGTTTATTTTTGTTTTTATTTCCATTATTCTAGGAGGTGGGTCAAAAAGGATCTTGCTGTGATTTATGTCATAGATTGTTCTGCCTATGTTTTCCTCTAAGAGTTTGATAGTGTCTGGCCTTACATTAGGTCTTTAATCCATTTTGAGTTTATTTTTGTGTATGGTGTTAGAAAGTATTCTAATTTCATTCTTTTACATGTAGCTGTCCAGTTTTCCCAGCACCACTTATTGAACAGGCTGCCTTTTCTCCATTGTATATTCTTGCCAACTTTATCAAAGATAAGGTGACCATATGTGCATGGGTTCATCTCTGGGCTTTCTGTCCTGTTCCATTGATTTATCTTTCTGTTTTTGTGCCAGTACCATACTGTCTTGATTACTGTAGTGTTGTAGTATAGTCTGAAGTCCGGGAGCCGGATACCTCCAGCTCCGTTTCTCTTTCTCAAGATTGCTTTGGCTATTCAGGGTCTTTTGTGTTTCCATACAAATTGTGAAATTTTTTGTTCTAGTTCTGTGAAAAATGCCAGTGGTAGTTAGATAGGGATTGCATTGAATCTGTAGATTGCTTTAGGTAGTATAGTCATTTTCAAAATGTTGATTCTTCCAATCCAAGAATATGGTATATCTCTCCATCTATTTGTATCATCTTTAATTTCTTTCATCAGTGTCTTATAATTTTCTGCCTACAGGTCTTTTGTCTCCTGAGATAGGTTTATTCCTACGTATTTTATTCTTTCTGTTGCAGTGGTAAATGAGAGTGTTTCTTTAATTTCTCTTTCAGATTTTTCATCATTAGTGTATAGGAATGCAAGAGATTTCTGTACATTAATTTTGTATCCTGTTACTTTACCAAATTCATTGATTGGCTCTAGTAGTTTTCTGGTAGCGTCTTTAGGATTCTGTATGTATAGTATCATGTCATCTGCAAACAGTGACAGCTTTACTTATTCTTTTCCGATTTGGATTCCTTTTATTTCTTTTTCTTCTCTTCTTGCTGTGGATAAAACTTCCAAAATTATGTTGAATAATACTGCTGAGAGTGAACAACCTTCTCTTGTTCCTGATCTTAGTGGAAATGGTTTCAATTTTTCACCATTGAGGACGATGTTGGCTGTGGGTTTTTCATATATGGCCTTTATTATGTTGAGGTTAGTTCCCTCTATGGCTACTTTCTGCAGGGTTTTTATCATAAATGGTTGTTGAATTTTGTCGAAATCTTTCTCTGCATCTATTGAGATGATCATATGGTTTTTCTCCTTCAATTTGTTAATATGGTGTATCACATTGATTGATTTGTGTATATTGAAGAATCCTTGCATTCCTGGGATAAAGCCCACTTCATCATGACGTGATCCTTTTAATGTGCTGTTGGATTCTGTTTGGTAGTATTTTGTTGAGGATTTTTGCATCTATGTTCCTCAGTAAAATTGGTCTGTAGTTTTCTTTTTTTGTGACATGTTTGATTTTTGTATCAGGGTGATGGTGCCTCGTAGAAAGAGTTTGGGAGTGTTCCTCCCTCTGCTATAATTTGGAAAAGTTAGAGAAGGATAGGTGTTAGCTCTTCTCTAAATGTTTGGTAGAATTCTCCTGTGAAGCCATCTGGTCCTGGGCTTTTGTTTGTTGGAAGATTTTTAGTCACAGTCTCAATTTCAGTGCTTGTGATTGGTCTGTTTATATTTTCTATTTCTTCCTGGTTCAGTCTCGGAAGGTTGTGCATTTATAAGAACTTGTCCATTTCTTCCAGGTTGTCTATTTTATTGGTATATAGTTGCTTGTAGTAATCTCCCATTATCCTTTGTATTTCTGCAGTGTCAGTTTTTACTTCCCCTTTTTCATTTCTAATTCTATTGATTTGAGTCTTCTCACTTTTATTCTTGATGAGTCTGGCTAATGGCTTATCAATTTTGTTTATCTTTTCAAAGAACCAGCTTTTAGTTTTATTGATCTTTGCTATCATTTCCTTTTTCTTTTTTCATTTATTTCTTTTTTTCTTTTTCATTTATTTCTGATCTGATCTTTATGATTTCTTTCCTTCTGCTAACTTTGGGGGTTTTTTGTTCTCCTTGCTCTAGTTGTTTTAGGTGTAAGGTTAGGTTGTTTATTTAGATGTTTCTTGTTTCTTAAGGTAGGATTATATTGCTATACACTTCCCTCTTAAACTGCTTTTGTTGCATCCCATAGGTTTCGGGTCGTCATGTTTTCATTGTCATTTGTTTCTAGGTATTTTTTGATTTCTTCAGTGACATCTTGGTTATTAAGTAGTGTATTGTTTAGCCTCCATGTGTTGGTATTTTTTACAGATTTTTTCCTGTAATTGATATCTAGTCTCACAGCGTTGTGGTCAGAAAAGATACTTGATACAATTTCAATTTTATTTAATTTACCAAGGCTTGATTTGTGACCCAAGATTTTATCTATCCTGGAGAATGGTCCATGAGCTCTTGAAAAGAAAGTCTATTCTGTTTTTTTTTAATGGAATGTCCTATAAATATCAATTAAGTACATCTTGTTTAATGTATTATTTAAAGCTTGTGTTTCCTTATTTTATTTTCATTTTGGATGATCTGTCCATTGGTGAAAGTGGGGTGTTAAAGTCCCCTGCTATGATTGTGTTACTCTCGATTTCCCCTTTTATGGCTGTTAGTATTTGCCTTATGTATTGAGGTGCTCCTATACTGGGTGCATAAATATTTACAATTGTTATATCTTCTTCTTGGATTGATCCCTTCATCATTATGTAGTGTCCTACTTTGTCTCTTGTAATAGTCTTTGTTTTAAAGTCTGTTTTGTCAGATATGAGAATTGCTACTCTAGCTTTCTTTTGATTTCCATTTGCATGGAATATCTTTTTCAATCCCCTCATTTTCAGTCTGTATGTGTCCCTAGGTCTGAAGTGGGTCTCTTGTAGACAGCATATATATGGGTCTTGTTTTTGTATCCATTCAGCCAATCTATGTCTTTTGGTTGGAGCATTTAATCCATTTATATTTGAGGTAATTATTGATATATATGTTCCTATTACCATTTTCTTAATTGTTTTGGGTTTGTTATTGTAGGCCTTCTCTTGTGTTTCCTGCCTAGAGAAGTTCCTTTAGCATTTGTTGTAAACCTGGTTTGGTGGTGCTGAATTCTCTTAGCTTTTGCTTGTCTGTAAAGCTTTTAATTTCTCCATCAAATCTGAATGAGATCCTTGCTGGATAGAGTAATCTTGGTTGTAGGTTTTTCCCTTTCATCACTTTAAATATGTCCTGCCACTCCCTTCTGGCTTGCAGAGTTTCTGCTGAAAGATCACCTGTTAACCTTATGGGGATTCCCTTGTATCTTATTTGTTTTTCCCTTGCTGCTTTTAATATTTTTTCTTTGTATTTAATTTTTTTTTTTTTTCCGTTACGCAGGCCTCTCACTGTTGTGGCCTCTCCCATTGCAGAGCACAGGCTCCGGACGTGCAGGCTCATGGGCTCAGCCGCTCTGCGGCACATGGGATTTTCCTGGATTGGGGCACGAACTCATGTCCCCTGCATCGGCAGGCGGACACTCAACCACTGCGTCACCAGGGAATCCCTGTATTTAATTTTTGATCATTTGATTAATATATGTCTTGGCATGTTTCTCCTTGGATTTATCCTGTATGGGACTCTCTATGCTTCCTGGACTTGATTAACTATTTCCTTTCCCATAGTAGGGAAGTTTTCAACTATAATCTCTTCAAATATTTTCTCAGTCCCTTTCTTTTTCTCTTTTTCTTCTGGGACCCCTTTAATTCGAATGTTGGTGCATTTAATGTTGTCCCAGAGGTCTCTGAGACTGTTCTCATTTCTTTTCATTCTTTTTTCTTTATTCTGCTCTGCAGTAATTATTTCCACTATTTTATCTTCCAAGTCACTTATCCTTTCTTCTGCCTCAGTTATTCTGCTATTGATCCCTTCTAGAGAATTTTTAATTTCATTTATTGTGTTGTTCATGATTGTTTGCTCTTTAGTTCTTCTAGGTCCTTGTTAAACGTTTCTTGTTTCTCCATTCTATTTCCAAGATTTTGGATCATCTTTACTATCATTATTCTGAATTCTTTTTCACATAGACTGCTTGTTTCCTCTTCATTTGTCAGTTCTGGTGGGTTTTTACCTTGCTTCTTCTTCTGCCGTGTGTTTCTTTGTCATCTTATTTTGCTTAACTTACTGTGTTTGGGGTCTCCTTTTTGCAGGCTGCAGGTTCGTAGTTCCCGTTGTTTTTGGTGTCTGCCCCCAGTGGCTAAGGTTTGTTCAGTGCATTGTGTAGGCTTCCTGGTGGAGGGGAGTAGTGCCTGTGTTCTGGTTGATGAGGCTGGATGTTGTCTTTCTGGTCGGCAGGTCCACATCTGCTGGTGTGTTTTGGGGTGTTTGTGACCTTATGATTTTAGGCAGCCTCTCTGCTAATGGGTGGGGTTGTGTTCCTGTCTATTTAGTTGTTTGGCATAGGGTGTCCAGCACTGTAGCTTGCTGGTCATTGAGTGGAGCTGGGTCTTGGTGTTGAGAGGGCGATCTCTGGGAGATTTTCGCCATTTGAAACTGCGTGGAGCTGGGAGGTCTCTGGTGGACCAATGTCCTGAACTTGGCTCTCCCACCTCTGAGACACAGCCCTGATGTGTAGCTGGAGCACCAAGAGCCTTTCATCCACACGGCTCAGAATAAAAGGGAGAAAAAAAGGAAAGAAAGGAGGAAAGAAAAAGAGTTTTTTTAAGTTATTAAAATAAAAAACAAAAATTATTAAAATTTTTTTTAAGTAATTAAAGAAAAAGAGAAAGAAAGAACAACCAAACGAAAAAACACATTCACCAATGATAACAAGCACTGAAAACTATAGTAAAAATCAAACAAACAAACAAAAAAGACAGACAGAACCCTGGGACAAATGGTAAAAGCAAAGCTATACAGGCAAAATCACACACAGAAGCATATGCATACATGCTCACAAAAAGAGAAAAAGGGAAAATATATATATATATATAGTTGCTCCCAAAGTCCACCTCAATTTGGGATGATTCGTTGTCTATTCAGGTATTCCAGAGCTGCAGGGTACATCAAGTTGACTGTGGAGATTTAATCCGCTGCTTCTGAGGTTTCTGGGAAAGATTGCCCTTTCTCTTTTTTGTTCTCACAGCTCCCGGGGTTCAGCTTTGGATTTTGCCCTGCCTCTGCGTGTAGGTCACCTGAGGGCGTCTGTTCTTCGCTAAGACAGGATGGAGTTAAAGGAGCAGCTGATTACGGGGCTCTGGCTCACTCAGGCCAGGGGGAGGGAGGGATACTGAGTGTAGGGCAAGCCTGTGGCAGCAGCGGCCGGCGTGATGTTGCACCACCCTGATGTGTACCGTGTGTTCTCCTGGGGAAGTTGTCCCTGGATCACGGGACCCTGGCAGTGGCGGGCTGCACAGGCTCCCAGGAGGGGAGGTGTGGATAGTGACCTGTGCTTGCACACAGGCTTCTTGGTGGCTGCAGCAGCGTCCTTAGCGTCTCACGCCTGTCTCTGGGGTCCGTGCTGATAGCTGCGGCTCGCGCCCATCTCTGGAGCTCCTTTAAGCAACACTGTTAATCTCCTCTCCTCGTGCACCAGGAAACAAAGAGGCAAGCAAAAGTCTCTTGTCTCTTTGGCAGCTCCAGACTTTTTCCTGGACTCCCTCCCGGCTAGCTGTGGTGCATTAGCTCCCTTCAGGCTGTGTTCACGCAGCCAACCCCAGTCCTCTCCCTGGGATCCGACAGAAGCCCAAGCCTCAGCTCCCAGCCCCCGCCCGCCCTGGCGGGTGAGCAGACAAGCCTCTCAGGCTGGTGAGTGCAGGTCAGCACCAATCCTCTGTGCGGGAATCTCTCCGCTTTGCCCTCCACACCACTGTTGCTGCGCTCTCCTCCGCAGCTCTGAATCTTCCCCACTCTGCCATGTGCAGTCTCCGCTTGCCAAGAGGCTTCCTAGTGTGTGGAAACCTTTCCTCCTTCACAGCTCTCTCCCACTGGTGCAGGTCCCGTCCCTATTCTTTTTTTTTTTTTTTTTTTTTTTGGTACACAGGCCTCTCACTGTTGTGGCCTCTCCCGTTGCGGAGCAGAGGCTCCGGACGCGCAGGCTCAGGGGCCATGGCCCACGGGCCCAGCCGCTCCGCGGCATGTGGGATCATCCTGGACCAGGGCACGAACCTGCGTCCCCTGCATCGGCAGGCGGACTCTCAACCACTGCACCACCAGAGAAGCCCCCGTCCCTATTCTTTTGTCTCTGTACCCTACCCAGGTACGTGGGGAGTTTCTTGCCTTTTGGGAGGTCTGAGGTCTTCTACCAGCATTCAGTAGGTGTTCTGTAGAGGTTCTTCCACATGTGGATGTATTTCTGATGTATTTGTGGGGAGGAAGGTGATCTCCACGTCTTATTCTTCTGCCATCTTGAAGCTCCTCCTTTTTCTGTTTATTCTTCCTGCAAAGCCTAGCTTACATGCCACATGACCTTTTCAGGCTACCCCAGTTCACACTGCTCTCACCCTTCTCTGAATCACTGGGGCAGTTTTGAGATTCACTCATTTTGCTCCTAACCATTCCTTGACAAGCATTGTTTCTTGGTTCTTGCATGGATCGGCCTTCGGTCCCCAACTGGAATGCAAGGTCTTGATGATCAGGAATAGAATCTGCACACCCTTTTCCTTGCTTCTCCCTCACTTCTAAATAACCACTCCTAAAACCTGTGCTTCTTTGCTATTAATAGAATAGTTATCCTGCTACTGACCTAGGGTTGAAGCAGTGTGTATTTGTGGACGGGCTTTGAAGACTGAATGTGATACAAAGTGAATGTGAATGTGAATGTTTTTTGGAAAGTATTACATGTTATTTACATACAAAAGATCATATTGCTATTGTAACTAGGAAGAAAAACAACCATCCTTATCTTTTTGCTTTCCAGGAAATATGCTGCAGAGAATTATAGAAAAAAGGGAAATCTCAATTTCCTTTCTAGTTAAATTCAAATCTGCTTCTGTAAATAAGGGACATGTTTCATTATTGTCAGGGGATTTACATATCTCATTTAACCCCCACAATAGTTTTTCAGGGATTACTTTCATTTTATAGCCGAAAAAATAAAATTATTTAAGACCCTATTTGTTAAGGGTATAATTTGAACTCTGGTTAGTCCTACTCTAAAACCCATACCACTGTTTTCATACTCAAATGTGTCTTAGAGTACATAAAAGTTATAACTCTGTGGCTAGGGTTTCTTATAACAATTTGTATAAAATCGATGTGGTATAAAACAGTAAGTTTTCATGAAATAGTCTGAAAGGGATTCCCTGCAAAGTAAATGTGACTGGAACTAAAAGATGGACTTTTTCTTGGTGAAGAATTATTTTCTGAAACAGATTTACCATCCCTGTACAAATTGGTTCCAGGGGCTTGCTCCATCTGCTTTCTCCCACACTTTGTGTGTTACTTGTTGCCTCAGGTATTGAATGCCAGATCTTCAGAGGGGATAAGCAAAGCATAGAAAAAGATAACTCTGGTCTGTTGTTATGATACCTCCATTTGCTTTAAGTCTAGAGATTCTGGCCAGTCTTTGAATAAGAAGTATGATACAGAGACTTAAGGGACTCCAAGACGGCCTCCTTATCCCAAACTATTTCTCCAAGAACCTTAGACTTTGAAAACTAGAGACATATTTACAGTTCTTGAAATATTTTGAGGGATCCAAAGAGTGCCTAATATAAATAAAATACATGGTTTTAAAAGGGCTGGAAACTCAAGCCGATGGTGATAGGAACCAGGATTAGGGGCAGAAAAAGCAGAAAGCAGTCTTAAGAGTGGAGGAAGAAAGTGACTGGGACAAAGGACCCACTACTTCTCCATCCTCACCCCCATCAACCTCATTGCATCCTCCAGTAAGGCTCGCTGAGGGCCTCCTGAAATGAACAGCTCACTCCAGACATACCTTGCACAAGCCGCTCTTGAACAACCAACACTCCCTCTGAGGCCAGACTCAAACCATCCTTCTCAGCTCCGACTCCTGAAACAATCCTTCCCAGCAGGGTAATCAATGGAGGCTTCTGGCAAGCACCTGAAGGCCAACTCCTGTCTTTCAGGCTTAGATTTCAGGAAACAGCTTGGGAGGATGCTCTCCAGGCACCGCAATGCCTGGGACTTGTCTTGGGATCTGTGGGAGAGGGGCGGCTAAGAGGGATTAAAGCTGCCCTGAAACCTTGTAGCCTGAGGGGGATTTGAGAGTGGAAGAGGAGGGGGGGTGGATCAGCTCAGCTGCTTCACCTTCCCAGATAATCCATCACTGCCACTGTAGCGGCAGGAAAGCAGTCCCGTAAACTGTCTGCCTGGAAGGAAGGATAACCTGCCGCTGGCTTTTATTTTCAGTTGAATTATAACACTTACCTTCTCATCTGGCCTTTCATCAAGAGGCTTAAGTGTTTTTCTTTCTGTGGGCCTTACTGGCCACGTTTCCCCATTCATTATCAGCATAGGAGCCTGCCATGCTGAACCCATGTGCGTCCCCACACCCCCAACTCCCCATCCTCTGGGGGCTCCTTAGCAGCAACAATTTTATAATTCAGAACAGACTCTCCTCTGAGCAATTGATCTTACAAATACATTACAACTGGTTTTAACAGGAGTTACCAAAGGCAGGGATTTCAGAAACAAGATGTGAACTCCCCCAAAGATGGGGCACCATAAATACCTCTAACATCTTTCACTTTACCTGTAGTGCTTGACTATGCCTTTTGGAAATTTTCTGTATGTCTGGGGCTAAGAGGGATGGTGGGCTGAGAGTTTGGGGTCATTTAAAGATTCTCATTAATAGGCTTGTTACCTTTAGGAGAGAATTATGGGTTGTTTAGGGCCAGTAGGGTAAAAGCTCTGAAGTCAGAGTGCCTGTGTTCTAATCCTGGCTTGTATAACCATGAGCAAGTGATTTAAACTCTCTGAACCTCACGTTCTATCTGAAAAATGGATATAACAGTAATACCAACGTCATAAGATTGCTGTAAGAGTTAAACGTCCTGATCCATGTAAAAGTTCTTAGCACAGAGACTGACACTGTATGTGCTCAGTGTTAGGCATCATCATTTATTCATTCATTTATTCACAACATGGTTACAATCATCTATATGCTGTTGACTCTACCTCCAAAATATACCTCAAATGCAACCACTCTTCTCCATCTCTACTGTCAGTATCCTTCAGCACATCACAATCATTCTCCAGCTAAACTTTTCCAGTAGCTACTTAAACTTCTACTCTTCCCCTCCCAAATTCATTCTTCCCACAGCAGAGAGATCTTTTAAAAAGGTAAAACTGATCATGTAACTTTCATGCTTAAAAGTTCTCAGTGGATTTCCATTGCTCTTTGATTAAGATTAGAACTTCTCAAAGTCCTAAAAAGCCTTGCCTGATTTTGCTTTTGATTAAATCTCAGTGTCAAATTATTCTATTTGTTTTCCTCCTTCCCTCCCTTTCCCTCCCTCTCTTTTTCCTTATTCTCCTCCTCCTTCTTCTCCTCTCCTGCCCCCTCACCAATTAACCTCTAGCCACAGTGTCTTCCTGTGTTAGAAAATGGTGAGTTCCTGAGCAAACCACTACTCTGAGCTCTCAATTAGAATGAGACCCAAAGATGATGTTTCTTATCACAATTTGCTTTTAGGTGTGGCCATTGACTGAGTCCTGACAGTGAAATGGGAGCAGAGTTAAAAGGTTACCACTTTAAGCCTGGACCATAAAGGACCCCCAGACACAGTCTTTTCTTTCTTTCTTCATCTGTTAGGTGGATGTTGCTGTGAATGAAAACCTCAGCCATCAAATGGAAAATAACTGTTTACTACATTAAGCCACTGAGATTTTGGAGTTAAATTATTATAACAGCTAGCATTACCTTAACTAATACACTCTTTCTCTGTTTCTCAGTCATTTCACTTGCTGTTCTCTCTGCCTAAAATATTTATTCCCCAGGTCTAATTCCAGCTATATATATGGCTGGGTCATGGCTTCTTCACATCTCAGCTCAAATATTAACTTCTCAGGCAAGGTTCCCAAAATGTCCCTGCCTAAAAGCTTCACAGTATCTACCTGTTTAGTATGGAAACCTCAGGGACTGGAATATTGCCTGAAAATAAATAAATGAATTGCATGAACAAGTGAAAAAATAAAATATTTAATAGACACTGAGTACCTTGGGGCTGAAGGAAGTTTTGATGTATTTGGTGATAAGAAAATTAAATTCTTTTATGACAAGTGTATTAGGGTTCTTCAGAGAAACAGAACCAATATTCAGTGCAATTCATATATATATGATATACAGAACCAATAAGATATTGAATGTATCACATATATGTATATATGTGTATATAAATTGATTATGGAATCTGAGAAGTTTCACACCCTGTTGTCTTCAAGCTGGAAACCTAGGAAAGCCAGTGGTCTAATTCTAGTCCAAGTCTAAAGACTTGAGGACTAGGGAAGCCAATGGTGTAAATCCAAGTCAGAGCAGGAAAAGACCAATGTCTCAGCTAAACAGGCAGGCTGGAAGAAGACAAATCCTCCCTTTGTATGCATTTTGTTCTGTTCAGGCCCTCATGGATTGGATGATACCTGCTCATATTGGGGAGGGCAATCTACTTCACTGAGTCCACTGATTCAAGTGCTAATCTCATTCAGAAACACCCTCATAGACATACTGAGAAATGACATGTAATCTGGGCACCCCTTGGCCCTGTCAAGTTGGCACATAAAATTAACCATCACAAATTCCTAAGAATGTACACATTTATAGAAGAATTTATAAGAAATGTGGAATAAAATGAGACGGTATACATTTAAAAGAAGAGTTGAAAGAATAAAGAAAACCTCTCAAGAATCTGTAAGGTAGTCAATTATTATTACCTCCATTTTACAGATGAGGAAATAGGGCTTAGAGAGTTTTCCTTACTTTGCCAAAAATTACACATCTAGTAAATGTTTGAGTTAGGGCTACAAGCCAGTCTTTTGACTCCAAATTCTATGTTCCTAGTACCAAGGAACAACTTTATTTTCTACTCAAATCCTGCCCATCACTCAATATCCAGTTTAAATATTATTTCTTCCCATAAGATTTTCTTTGGTATATAATTCATACTTCTATTAATGAAGTACTGAGCAGTAAATGTACTGCTGCCTTGTGCAGTAATGGTACATTTAAATCTACCCTCACTAGACTTGTTCTCCATTTGTTTTTCATTTATTTATTCATTCTTTCTTATATTCACTTATTCATTCAACAAATGCTGCTTAGAGCCAATATATGCTAGGTGCTGCGGCTAAAAAAGGAAATAAGAAACTATCCATTCCCTTGAGAAAATTACAAACTAATAAGGGTGTTACATAAGCAAGCCTCTTTGATCATGGAGAGAGAAGACATGAGCTAAAGTTACAGGAGCTCAGGCCTCAAGTGAAACCATGCTTATGAGCTTGAACTTCCTATTTCTAGACATTTTACAGAAAAGAGAAATTAACTTGTATGTTATTTAAGCCACTTTATATTAGTCTGTTTTTCTAGTAACAAAATACCATTTCTAATTGATGCTTGGACCTAATATAAAATATTTTAACAGCAAGAAAAGTGTACTCATTTAATCACAGTTTTTTTTCAATCTGTCTGCAGACTTATATAAATGGAGTAATTATAGAACTAGAGAGGGGAACTGACTACATATGTGTTTCAACCCAACTGAACTGCATAAACTGAATAGCTACTGTTCCTATCAAGAATATCGAGTTCCTACGTCTTATTCTTTAATGCTAGGTCGTGTTTCAATAGTGTGGGAAATTGCATGAGAGATTTTTACATCAGCATATCCCTTTCACTTGGGACACCCTAGAGGGCTCCAGAGATAGAATTAATATGATTGGGTGCCCACCCTGTGAAGTTGTAACATAAATGAGATACACTTTCCAGTTCATCCAGTTCAGCTCTGCTCAGGGGAAGGGGCAGATTTCTTGCTAGTTCATTTGTATCTTAATTCAATTTCTTAATTGAAATTGGCATTGATTAGGGGAAAAGGCAGAATCTTGGATGTCTCTTGATACAGAACATATCCCCTATTTTAAAAGATGAAGACTTACAAGGTCTGGAGTATGAAAGGGGAGAGTGAGTGCAATGCCATTTTCCCTTTCAATTAGGACACAGTTGGTAGGGAAAATAGAGTTGGGTAAGATGACGCCTGTTTGTGCTAGATAGTTGTATATCAGTCTTTTGTGGAGACTTTTGGTTTTGTTCCCCTCTAAGTATACTCAGCAAAAAGTTCTTCTCCTACCCTCATTTCTTAATTTCTAAGCCCTTGTTTATCTTAAAGTACTTGGGGGACATAGGAAGGTAGAACACATATTTAATGTATAATTAACTTTATGTGTTAAATATGTTATAAGAACTATTGGAGTATTATTTGTAGCCTTATTTTCTCAGATACAGGGAATCCCATTTTGTCTGAAATGAATAAGATACCCCGACATCCAGTTGGTTTGGAACCCATAGCACACTTGAACAGTTACTTGGAAATTGGGTATTGTAACTGGACCCAGTTTGGAACTGGGTCCACGGAAGTAGGTTTTGATCCAGGCTTCTAGATTCAGTAGGTGTTTCTCATTTGTTTGAAGAAAAAAAAATAGTATCTTGATTCCCAAGTTTGCTTTTATGGGAAACTTCAAATGAGAAGGCCAGTGACCAAGCTAAATCACTGATTTGAAAACATGGTAGTTTGAACTTCTTGGAACTAAGGATGTTGTTGGAAAATTAGAGCTCCCTTAAAAGTTTGTATGAACCACAAAAAGTTTTAGAATCTTAGTTTACCAGTATGGCTCAGAAATCTATGAAAAAAATTGAAATAATTTTTAAAAAGACAATGCAGTTTAAACCCCCATTTGGAATAAATATTCCTTTTGCTTTATTAAATTCAGGAAAGACTCTTCTTCAGCTGAAATGCTCTTCTTTACTTATGGAAGTGTTAACATCAGAAGGGACCTAGCTTGGGGTGCAACCTGGGCTGGTAGCTGTATCATGACACTCTCCTTTTGCCTGGGCATCACCCTTTCTGATGAAGAGAAAGAGCATGGAGTTGGGGAGGGCCTGGTGGGGCAGAGGCAGTAATTCTTCCTCCGAGCCCAGAGCAGAGAAGCTATTCCAGGATCGGAAGAGGAAAGTGAATGCCTCATCCCCAGGAAGTGAATGCATCATCCTTTCCTAAAATCCATTCAATTCCTAAAGGCAAGGAACTGAATGACTGGCAATGAAAACCTAAGGGAGTAATTGTTTCCATGTTTGATATGTAGTAGCTGTTAAGTTGTATCCTCCTAAGTCTGGACACAGAGGAACTTTTCCATATGGATCCGGTGGAAGATTGTGTTTTCTAATTATGGAGATATATATGTGTGTGTGTGTGTGTGTCTGTGTGTCTGTATTCCCCGCATTTCACATGGTCTTCCTATAATGAGACATTGACCACTGACACTTCTCCACTGAGAAGTAAGGTCTGTGTTCCCTCCCCTTAAACCAGAGTGGACCTTTGTAACTGACTTGTTCAACAGTATGTGGCAGCAATGTCATTGCATGACTTCTGATGCCCAGTCACAATGGGCAATATTGCATCTGTCTGGCTTTCTCTTTCTTTGGATGCTCAACTTTCAAACAAGCCAGTGTGCTGTGAGGAAGTCCAAACTAGCTCAAACCAAGAGATCACATGGAGAAGCCCATGTGGAAAGGAACTGAGGCTCCTAGCCAACAGTCAGAATCAACCACCAGACTTGTGAGTGAGTGAGCCATGATGTGCTTCCAGCCTCCACCCTAAGGGCCCGTGCAGCTGACACCAAGTGGAGCAAAGGTTAACTGTCTCTACGGAGCCCTGCCCAAATTGCAGATTTTAGAGCCAAATAAATGAGGTAATTATTTTAAGCCAACAAGTTTGGGGTGGTTACACAGCCATCAGATAGCAGGAAAAGGAATTGTTAAATGTCAATCTGCAGAGTACTTCTAATATGCTCAAGTATTTCTACCAACTGGTTTTCTTACCATAGGTCTTCAATTCAAGCTCAAGAAAATCTAGTCTTAACATTATACATTTTCAGTGACCTCAAATGGGGTGTGTGTGTGTGTGTGTGTGTGTGTGTCTGCCTGAATGTGAGTCTCATTTATTCTCATGTCCATAAAAGGCAGGGAGAAAGCAAATGTAATTATTCTTGGTGTGAGTTGTAAAAGGACCTGCTTGAAATGGGCCACCAGGTACAGTAAGAGAAAATAAAGAACCCTTTGGTAACTGTGTTTACACTTCCAGTAGCAAGCTGTTAGAGTAGCTGCTCTAATATTTCAGTCATAGCCCAAATTTATCTTTGCAGCAAAACAACCTGGCCCGTTTTTGCCTAAAGCCAAGTCATCAAAATTAAAAAAGAAAGAAAGAAAAAAAACCTTCCCCCATCCCCACTAACTCCAACTTTACCACGTGCTTTTTACACAGTGAAAAAATTTTACTCCTAAATTAATAAAATCTACAAGTTACCAACAGAAATCCAGTTACTAAAACTAACCCCATAAAGAAAATCTGAAAAACAGTACTTAAAAACTAATTAACATGTGGGGTATGGTGATAATATGAATGAGAGAAATGCCCAAGAGAGTAGGTAAGAAAAATCATAGGACAGTGGCTTGGACATGGCATAAGATCAATGAGTGAGCATCTGTGGTGAGGATGAACCATGATGATGGTGAAGATGATGCCCAGATAATTTTTAAATTCTTGTATTTTTCTGACATTATTTCTGTTAAGCTTCACCATGCACTTAGAGCCATGAGCTTTATATATCTGTTCCTTTAAAAGATCCAGCCAGGGTCCATTCCCTCCTTACTCTCCTGAACCAGCTACCATGTTTCCAACAGAAACAAGCGTTTGCCACTTCGTTCTCCTTCATGGATTATGTATATATCTTGAGCTGATACTTCATTTTTGCAACCTGCTTTCCACCCTCTCCCCAATCTTCTCAGTTCCTAACCATTATGTACATTTTCTTACACAGTTCATTCTAAGACTTTAGACTTGGGAACTAGTACTTCTCCTTTTGCTGTGATTCATGGCTTCCCTCTAGAGCTATACTTTGACCTCACAGACTTTATAATAGTGTTTTCAGTGCTCTGGGTTCGGTCCAGGGCTGTCCCTACTGTCCTACTCTTGGCATAGCTCCATGTGCCAGCATTCCTGGCTCTGCAAATGGGACCTAGTCAGGGACTAATTTAAGAATCATCTAGCAGACTCTTATTTCACAAATACAAACCCAGGCCCCCCAAAGTTGAGAGCCCTGTACGGAGTAACATACCCAGTATTGAAAGGATCAGGGCTATCCCCCTTTTCTCTTGAATCCACTCATTTTCTAGTTTTCTCTTAACATATCACTGTTTCCTTCCTTATGCTTGAAAATTAGTGTGTCTGACTGCAGTCAATGATCACTTCTTTGCAGGAAAATGCAACGACAGTCGATATAAGATCCCTAGACTTATACCTTTAAATACTTTCTCATAGGTAAGTTCATGGTTAGACTTGATGAGCTGTCTGCATGGCCTGTAGGTTAATCCAGAGTTTGATATGACTTTAGCACTAAATTTCCCCAAAGCCAAGCTGATCTTCTTGGCTTTTCTTTCTCGGTTTTCCATATGTTAAAACAGTTAAAGAACAAAAACCCCATTGTTTACTGCAACCAAGCAGAACATTTGATTCTAATAGAAAGTTAGCATAGACGATAACTTCACCATGGTGGAAGGTCACACCCACCAAAATTAAGGACTGTCTGTAACTGTTCTGACCACTGTATTTCAGTCCAGAGAGACTGAGAGGAAGAGCTAGACCTGCAGGACCCTTCCCAAAGGCATGCTGGTAATGCACGTTTTCCTGGAGCTCTAGGATTTAACAGATTTGTGTGGCTGCAAGATGGAGATTCTATACTTGAAGCCTATCAGTGGAACGTGACAAAGACTGAAAATGCATTCCAACTGGTGTAAAATACCTTGATACAAGGGAATAGCTATTCCAAAGAGAGACAAGCAGAAGAGGATCATCAAGTGAAATAAAAGCTAGGTGAGAGGTAAGGAGCTTAGAGGTCTTCGCTCCATCCTAACAATGAATAAAAAGCTAGAACAAACTGAAAAATCAACAACTCCTGCCAGATCCATCAGGGAAGTGAGGTCACAGGGCAAACTGCTATCCCGCAGATTGGAGAGACAGTCAGTCAGATACAGAGACTCACAGCTTACCAGAGCAGAAACCCATGATCAGAAGCCTCTGTGGGAACCAGTGCCAGGTCTGGAATCTCTGGAAGCTCAGTGTGGGCAAGTATGAGAGTTAAAACCTCTAGAGTGAGTCATGAAGGGCCTACACTTTGTGAGTTCTACCTTCAGGAGCTCTACCAGGTCCTCACAGTGAATACTGCAAAATCTTGTGCTCTGGCAGGGGGAGAGGAAAAGGAACCATTTTGAAATACATCAGAGAACACTGTTCTTCTTAACCAGGCCTTCCCTCAGGGGAATCTATTCTACCAGATCCTAACTTACAAGGAGGAAGGGAAATAACCAACTCCAGCCCCCTCTAGCTTTCCTGTCCCACCTAAGAGGGTGTGTGTGTGTGGAGCAGCACTGGTAAAGTTCTCAATCCAGGGGCACAGGCTCACCAAAATACTGAGACCTAGTCATAGGACTATAGAACGCTTCCCCACCCCTACACCTTATGACTATATTACTAAAGGTTTGTTTCCACAGCTCCTTTTACCCAGTCCACCAATCAACAAAAATTACAAGGCATACTAAAAGGCAAAAAACAAACAAACAGACACAGATTGGAGAGACTGAACAAGCACCAGAACCAGAGTCAGATATGGCAGGAATATTGAAATTATTAAACCAGAAATTTTTTAGAGCTATGATTAATAAACTAAGGGCTTAATGGAAAAATAGGCAATATGCAAGAATAGACAGACAAGGTAAGCAGAGAGATGAAATTTCTAAGCAAGGATCAAAAAGAAATGCTAAAGATCAAAAACACTGTAACAGAAATGAAGAATGCCTTTGATGGGTTTATTAGTAGAGTGGACATGGTTGAGGAAAGAACCTCTGAGCTTGAGCATATAACAGTAGAAACTTACAAAACTGAAAAGCAAAGAGAAAAAGGACTGAATAAAACAAAATGGAATATCCAAGAACTTTGGGACAATTACAGAAGGTGTAATATAAGCATAATGGAGATATCAGAAGAAGATAGAGAGAAAGAAATAGAAGCAATATTTGAAGCAATAAAGACTAACAATCTCCCCCAAATTAATGTCAGATACCAAACCACAGATCCAAGAAGTTCAGACAACACCAATCAGGATGCATGTAAAAAAACCCACTATACCTGCACATATCATATTCAAACTTCAGAAAATCAATGGTAAAGCAAAAATCTTCAAAGAAGCCAGAGGAAAATATTTGTAAAAGACATATCTGATAAAGGACTGTTATCCAAAATATACAAAGAACTCTTACAACACAATAATAAGAAATCAAATAACTCAATTAAAAAATGGGCAAAAGACTTGAACAGACAACTCACCAAAGAAGTTATCCTGATGGTAAGTAAGCATATGAAAACATACTCCACATCATACATATGCTATCAGGAAAATGCAAATTGAAACAACAATGAGATACCATTAAACACATATTAGAATGGCCAAAATCCAGAACACTGACAACACCAAATGATGATGGGGATGTGGAGCAAGCGGAACTCTCCTTCACTGCCAGTGGAAATGCAAGATGGTACAGCCACTTTGGAAGACAGTTCGGCAGGTTTTTTTTTTTTTTAAATAAAATACTAAAGATACTCTTACCATATGATCCAGCAGTCATGTTCCTTGGTATTTATCTAAATGAAGTGAAAACTTAGGTCCGTACAAAAACCTGAACACAGATGTTTACAGAGGCTTTATTCATAATTGCCAAAATTTGGAAGCAACCAATCCTTCAGTAGGTGAATGGATAAACTGTGGTTCATCCAGACAATGGAATATTGTTCAGTGCTAAAAAGAAATGAGTTATCAAGCGATGGAGACACGAAGGAAACTTAAAATTCATATTACTAAGTGAAAGAAGCCAACCCGAAAAGGCTACTTACTGTATGATTCCAAGTATATGACATTCTGGAAAAGACAAATCTATGGAGGCATTAAAAAGGTTAGTGGTTGCCAGGAGTTAGGGGTGAACAGATGGAACACATGGGATTTTTAGGGCAGTGAACCTAACCTATTTTATATAATACTATGGTGGTAGATATATGTCATTATACATTTGTCAAAACCCATAGAATTTATAATACCAAAACTGAACCTAATGTAAACTATGGATTTTAGTGATAATGATATGTCAATATAGGTTCATCAGTTGGAACAAATGTACCACTGTAGTGGGGGATGTTGATGGGGAGGGTGAGTGTGTGTGTGGAACAGGGGGTAAATGGGAATTCTCTCTGCCTTCTTCTCAATTTTGTTGTGAACCT
This sequence comes from Pseudorca crassidens, assembly GCF_039906515.1. Lineage (NCBI taxonomy): Eukaryota > Metazoa > Chordata > Mammalia > Artiodactyla > Delphinidae > Pseudorca > Pseudorca crassidens. Next base: position 104,274,916 of record NC_090297.1, on the reverse strand, counting down.
AAAACTACTCTAAAAACTAAAGTGCATTAGTTTAAAAAAAAAAGCCAGGTGACAAAAAGAAAAAGCCCAGACAGACCCAGGGATTTCATTTCCGTCTGCTATTCTTGGCTGAAGGGTTCTTCCATGCCCAAGTGAGGGGGGCTATTCATGGCAAATACTCTCAGTAAACTACTTAATGTTTTCAATTACAATAGATAAATACATCATCTGGCCTGGTATTGTCTCCAGTTCCTGTATGTGTATATATATCATCAGTATCAATACTGATATCTGTGTGTATGTGATTTACATATTGCAGTGCATGGGTGTGTGTATTTCCATAAGCATACTTTTTTAGTGAAATGTATATACAGTCATCCCTCAGTATCTATGGGGGATTAGTTCCAGGACCCCTCTCAGATACCAAAATTCTCAGATGCTCAAGTCCCTGTATAAAAAGGCATATATTTGCATATAACTCAAGCACATCCTCCTGTACACTTTAAATCACCTCTAGATTACTTATAATACCTAATACAATGTAAATACAATGTAAATGCTATGCAAATTCAAGTTTTGCTTTTTGGAACTTTCTGAAATTATTTTTACAAATATTTTTGATCCAAGGTTGGTTGAAACTGCCTTTGCAGGACCCATGGATACAGAAGGCCAACTATAGTTTTTGTTCAAATGTGAATTTACTCATTTGCAATCAGCAATTTTCCTTGGTGTGTACCTTCATGATATTTCCTCTCTCACAGATGTCTGGCTTGCCCCTTCTGCAGTACCTATTACAAACTGATGGTAGTTCCTAAAATACTTCATACTACAGTCCCTATTTCTACCCCTTTCCACATCCTGTTCTCTGTCTGAATTTCCCTACCCTCTTTATTTTAAATTTCATTAATTTGAATTCCATCAGGTAAAAGGTCCTTTCCAGAAGATTTTACTGACTTTGTATACAATAAAATGCAGAGGCTCTGAGCAATTCAACAAGTTTTGGCAAATGTGTACACGCAGCGTATACAGAAATGTAAATCACCACCTCAGTAAAAACGTGGAATACCTTCATCATCGCAGGAAGTTTTATTATGCCATTTTGCAGTCAATACACCCCATTCTTATGGTAGGTACTGATCTAGTCTTCATCATCACGGCCTAGTTTTCCCTATTCTAGAACTTCATATAAATTCAGTTGTACACTATGAACTCTTTGGTGTTTGGCCTCTTGTGTTCAGCCTAATATTTCCTGGGTTGATTCGTGTTGTATCTTGTATCAGTAGTTTATTTCTTATTGCTGCATCATATTACATGTTTATTCATTGACTAGTTGATGGACATTTGGGTTGTTTCTAGTTTTGGGCTATTATGATAAAGCTGTTATGAATATCCTTTATATGACCTATTATGGACTTAGTTTCTCATTTCTCTTGGAAGAAGCTATCTAGTTGGAGTTTCTGGACCACACAGTAGGTGTATATTGACCTTTTAAAGAAATTGTCTATTTTCTGAATTGATTATGCTGTTATACATTCTCAACAAAACTGTATGAGAGTTCTAGTTGCTCCACATTCTCACTAATGCTTGGTATTGTCTATCTTTTTAATTTTATTCACTGTGATTTTAATTTGTGTTTCCCTGGTGACCTATAATGTTGACCATCTTTACATGTGCTTACTAATCATTTATATGTCTTTTTGGATAAGTGTTGGTTCATGAGTTTTACTCATTTTTATTGAGTTTTCTGTCATTTTAGTGATGTTTTATAGGAGTTTTCCATTTATTCTAGGTGAAAGACTTTTATCAGCTAAATGCATTGCAGATATTTTCTCTCAGTATATGGCTTTTCATTTCTTCAATATCAGTTTTAAAATGAAGTTTTTATTTTGATGAACTCTAATTTATAATTTTTTTTATGGTAGTGTATTCTATCTAAGAAGTCTTTGCCTATCCCATAATGACAAAAACTCTTTTATATTTCTTTAAAATTTTTAGCATTCAAATTTACATCTGTAACCCATCTACAGTTAATTTTTGTGCATGAAGTGAGATAAGGATTATAGTTTCTTTTATGGATGTCCATTTGTTCCAGCGACAATTTTTGAACAGTATCATTTCCCCCATTGAATTAGCTTGGTTCCCTGTTACAAATCAGTTGTCTGATATATACACTACCAAATGTAAACTAGATAGCCAGTGGGAAGCAGCCACATAGCACAGGGAGATCAGCTTGATGCTTTGTGACCACCTAGAGGGGTGGGATAGGGAGGATGGGAGGGAGACGCAAGAGGGAGTAGATTTGGGGATATATGTATATGTATAGCTGATTCACTTTGTTATAAAGCAGAAACTAACACACCATTGTAAAGTAATTATACTCCAATAAAGATGTTAAAAAATGCACTATCTCTAATCATATATTTTTTAAGAATATACACACATATGAAAAAAATGATGGATATAATGCTAGGCCGAATTCCTGAGCAACCAGCCACACAGGGTGTAAAACAGAATACTGACCTTAGGTGTGATGCTAGGCACAATCTCTTGCCATCTGTTTGCTTTAAAAAAGATGCTTCAAGGCTTATTTCCAAGCTTACTCATTTATAAAATGGGGATATTACCCTCTTCACAGGGTTTCAAGGTTCTAATGAAATGACATCTTTGGAAGTAGTTTGTAAACTATAAAGTGCTAACCGAATGTAAAATCATTATACTATTATGAACTACTATATAATAAAACATTATACTTAAAAAAAAATCAGTTATCCGTGTGTGTGCGTGCGTGTAACTGAACTCCATTCTACTCTATTGATCTGTATGTCTATCCTTTGCCCAGTGCCCCACTGTGTTGATTAGTGAGCTATATAGAAAGCTGAAATCAGGTAGTTCCCAAGGTTTGTTCTCTCTACAAATTTAGAATCAGTTTTAATTTGAGGAGAATTTTATCTTAAAAGTAATGAGTCTTTTACTTTATAAACTGGCACTTTAGGTAGTATTTACTCTCAGCAATGTTTTGAAGTTTTCTGTGTATAGGATTTCCATATCTTTTGTTATGTTATTCCTATTTCATGTTTTTGGAGGCTATCATGGTAATATTTATTTATTTTTGTCTGTGTTGGGCCTTCGTTGCTGCACACAGGCTTTCTCTAGTTGCGGTGAGTGGGGGCTTCTCTTCATTGCGGTGCATAGGCTTCTCATCGCGGTGGCTTCTCTTGTTGTGGAGCACGGGCTCTAGGCATGCAGGCTTCAGTAGTTGCAGCACACGGGCTCAGTAGTTGTGGCTCACGGACTCTAGAGCACAGGCTCAGTAGTTGTGGTGCACGGGCTTAGTTGCTCCGTGGCATATGGGATTTTCCTGGATGAAGGCTCGAACCCGTGTCCCCTGCATTGGCAGGCGGATTCTCAACCACTGTGCCACCTGGGAAACTCCCATGGTAATATTAAAGTTTCTCTTACGAATTGTTTGCTTCTAGCTATGTAAGAATATAGTTGATGTTTTGTGTATTAACCATTCATCCTGCAAGCTTGCTAAATTCACTTAATTCTTCTCATAGTTGTTTTGTAGAGTCAGTAATTTCTGTGAAAAAAAAAATGACAGTTTAAATTTTTCCTCTCCAAAGCCTATGTCTTTTATTTTTCTTTCTTGTCTTATTGCCCTGGCTAGGAATTCCTGCATAAAATTAATGAAATAGTAAAGGTGGGTCTTTTACCTTATCCCTGATCTTTAGGAGAAAGCATGTAACTTTCCCCATGAATTATAAGACATGGTTTCTGAAATCCCCTTATATTCTCAGTTTTTTGAGCGTTTTTGTCATGAATGTACACTGAATTTTGTCAAAGAGCTTTTTATAATCTACTGAGATATGAGATACATTGAGATATCATATGCTTTTTTATTTTTAGTTTACTAATACGATGACTACATAGATGGGCTTTTGAATGATAGGCTAACCTTGCATTCTGAAATAAATCCCACATGGCATGATATGTTATCTTTTTAATAGACTGCTGAATTTGATTTGGTAATTTAAAAAATTTTTGTTGAAGTATAGTTGACTTACAATACTATATTGGTTTCAGATGGACAGTATAGTGATTTGATATTTTTATAGATTATACTCCACATGAAGTTATTTTAAAATATTGGCTATATTACACATATTGTACACTATATGTTTATATCTTATTTATTTTATGCTTAGTAGTTTGTAACTCTTAGTCCTCTTGTCCCTCCCCTCACACTTCTTCCCACAGTAACAACTAGTTTGTTGTCTGTATCTGTGAGTCTGTTTCTGTTTTGTTATATCCATTTGTTTTATTTTTCAGATTCCACATATAAGTGAAATGTACAGTATTTGTCTTTCTCTTATTTCACTAAGCATAATACCCTCCAGGTCACATCATGTTGTTGCACCTGGCAAAATTTTATTCTTTTTTATGGCTAATACCACATTTTCTTTATCTGTTCATCTGTTGATGGACACTTAGGTTGCTTCCATACCTTGGATATTGTAAATAATGCTGCTGTGAACACTGGGGTACATGTATCTTTTCAAATTAGTGTTTTTGTTTTCTTCAGATAGATACCCAGGAGTGGAATTGCTGGATCATATAGTAATTCTATTTTTAATTTTTAGAGGAGCCTTTGTAATGTTTTCCATATTGGTGACTGTACCAATATACATTCTCACCAACAGTGTACTAGGGTTCCTTTTTCTCCACATCCTTGCCAACTTTCGTTATTTCTTGCCTTTTTGATAATAGCCATTTGACAGGTATGGGGTATTTCATTGTGGTTTTGATTTACATATCCTTGATTATTAGTGGTGTTGAGCATCTTTTTATGTGCCTGTTGGCAATCTGTATGTCTTCTTTGGAAAATGCCTATTCACATCCTATGCCCATTTTTTTTTTTTTTTTTGCGGTACGCGTGCCTCTCACTGTTGTGGCCTCACCCGTTGTGGAGCACAGGCTCTGGACGTGCAGGCTCAGTGGCCATGGCTCACGGGCCCAGCTGCTCCGCGGCATGTGGGATCTTCCCGGACCGGGGCACAAACCCGTGTCCCCTGCATCGGCAGGTGGACTCTCAACCACTGCACCACCAGGGAAGCCCTGCCCTTTTTTTTTTCTTTGCGGTATGCGGGCCTCTCACTGTCGTGGCCTCACCTGTTGCGGAGCACAGGCTCTGGACGCGCAGGCTCAGCAGCCATGGCTCACAGGCCCAGCCACTCTGCCTCATGTGGGATCTTCCCGGACCGGGGCACGAACCTGTGTCCCCTGCATCGGCAGGCAGACTCTCAACCACTGCACTACCAGGGAAGCCCTGCCCATTTTTTAATTGGGTTGTTTGCTTTTTTTTTTTGGCTGCGCTGGGTCTTTGTTGCAGTCTGTGAGCTTCTCTAGTTGTGGCACAGAGGCTCCAGAGTGTGTGGGTTCAGTAGTTGCGGTGCGGATGCTCTAGTTGTGGTGCATGGGCTCCAGAGCGCGTGGGCTCAATAGATGCAGCATGAGGGCTCTCTAGTTATGGCAGGTGGGCTCTAGAGCATGCAGGCTTAGTTGCCCCATGGCATGGTTCCCTGACCAGGGATCGAACCCATATTTCCTGCATTGGAAGGCAGATTCTTAACCACAGGACCACCAGGGAAGTCCCGGCTTATTTGCTTTTTTGGTATTGAGTTGTATAAGTTCTTTATATATTTTGGATATTATCCCCTTATCAGTCATATCATCTGCAAATATCTTCTTCCACTCGGTAGATTGCCTTTTCATTTTGTAGATGGTTTCCTTTGCTGTGAAAAAGCTTTTAAGGTTAATTAGGTCCCATTTGTTTATTTTTCTTTTGTTTCTGTGGCATGAGGAGACAGATCCCCCCAAAATATTGCTGAGATCTATGTCAAAGAGTGTACTGCCTATGTTTTCCTTTAGGAGTTTTATGGTTTCTGGTCTTATGCTTAGGTCTTTAATCTATTTTGAGTTCGTTCTTGTATATGGTGTGAGAAAATGTTCTAATTTTATTCTCTTACATGTAGCTGTCCAGTTTTCCTAACACCACTTATTGAAGAGCCTATCTTATTCTCATTTTATATTCTTGCTTCCTTTGTTATAGATTAATTGACCATATATATGTGTGTGAATATTTCTGGGTACTCTATTCTGATCCATTGATCTATGTGTTCATTTTTGTGCCAGTACCATACTGTTTTGATTATGGTAGCTTTGCAGTGTAGTCTGAAGTCAGGGAGCAGGATTACCTCCAGTTTGGTTGTTTTTTCTCAAGATTGCTTTGGCTATTCAGGGTCTTTTGTGGTTCCATACAAATTTTAGGATTATTTGTTCTAGTTCTATGAGAAGAGTCATGGGTATTTTGATAGGGATTGCATTAAATCTGTAGATTGCTTTGGGGAATATGGACATTTTAATAATATTAATTCTTCTAATCCTTGAACACTATATATTTATAACGTTTTCAGCTTTGTTCATCCATTTCTCCTAGTTTTCAGAGTCTGGGTCTTTCACTGCCTTGATTAAGTTTATTCCTGGGTATTTTATTTTTTTTTTGATTCGATTGTGAATAGGATCCATATATATACATATATATGTATACATATTTGCTTTCACTTTCTAATATTTCATCATTAGTGTATAGAGAAGCAGCAAATTTCTATATATTAATCCTGCAACTTTACTGAATTCATTTATTAGTTCTAATAGTTTTCTGGTGGAATTATTAGGGTTTTCCAAATATAGTTTCATGTCATCTGCAAATAGTGACAGTTTTACTTCTTCCCTTCCAATTTGGGTGCCTTTTATTTCTTTTTCTTTTCTGATTGCCATGGCTAAAACTTCCAATACTGTGTTAAATAAAAATGGTGACAGTGGGAATCCATGTCTTTTTCCTGACCTACGAAGAATAGCTTTCACCTTTTCACCACTGAGTTAGCTGTGGGCTTGTCATATATGGCCTTTGTTATGTCGAGATAGGTTTCCTCTATACCAACTTTGATGAGAGTTTTTATCATGAATGGTTGCTGAATTTTTTTCAGGTGCTTTTCCTGTAACTAATGAGATGATCATGTGATTTTTATCCTTCGTTTTTATTACTGTGGTATATCACATTGATTTGTGGATATTGAACCATTTTTGCCTCTTTGGAATAAATCTCACTTCATCATTGTGTATGAGCCTTTTAATGTATTGTTGAATTCAGTTTGCTAATATTTTATTGAGTATTTTTGCATCTATGGTCATCAGAGATATTCGCCTGTTTCTTTTTTTTTGTAGTGTCTTTGGTTTTGGTATTAGGCTAATTGTGGCTTCTTAGAATGAATTTGGGAGTGTTCCCTCCTCTCCAATGTTTTGGAATAATTTGAGAAGGATAGGTAGTAACTCTTCTCCAAATGTTTGGAAGAGTTCCCCTGTGAAGCCAATCTAATCATGGACTTTCATTTGTCGGGAGTTTTTGATTTACTGATTCAGTGTCAATACTAGTAATTGGTCTCTTTGGATTATCTATTTCTTCTTGATTCAGTCTTGGATGAATGTATGTTTCTAGGGATTTATCCACTTCTTCTAGGTTGGCCAATTTGTTAGTATATAACTGTTCATAGTATTCTCTTATGGTTGTTCATATTTCTGTGATATCGGTTGTAAATTTTTCTCTTTCATTTTCAATTTTGTTTATTTGGGTATTTTTTCTTCTTTTCTTAATGAGTCAGGATAAAGGTTATCATTTTGTTTATCTTTCAATCTTGGTATCATGTATCATTTTTCTTTAGGTCTCTGTTTTATTTATTTCTGCTTTGATATTTATTATTTTCTTTTGCTGACTTTGGGCTTTGTTCTTTTTCTAATTCCTTTAGGTGGTATGTTAGGCTGTTTATTTGAGATATTTGTTTGTTTCTTGAGATAGGCTTGTATCACTATTAACTTCCCTCTTAAAACTGCTTTTGCTACATCCCATAGATTTTGAAAGTTGTGTTTTTATATTCATTAGTCTCAAGGTAATTTTAAATTTCCTCTTTGATTTCTTAATTGACACACTGTATTTTTTAGTAGCATGCTGTTTAGTCTCTGTGTGTTTATTTTTTTCCATTTTTCTTTCTGTAATTGATTTCTACTTTCATACCATTGTAGTCAGAAAAGAGGCTTGATATAATTTTTTTGATATAATTTCTGATGTCTTATATTACTGAAACTGATTTTGTACCCTAGAATGTGATGTAGCCCAGAGAACATTTCATGTGCACTTGAAAAGAATATGTATTCTTCTATTTTTGGATGGAATGTCCTGTAGATTTTTACTAAGTCCATCTGCTCTAATGTGTCATTAAAGGCCACTGTTTCCTTATTGATTTTCTGTCTGATCTATCCTTTGATGTAAGTATAGTGTTAGAGACCACTACTATTATTGTATTACTGTCAATTTCTTCCCTTATGTCTGTTAATATTTGCTTTATATATTTAGGTGCTCCTATATTAGGTGCATATATGTTTATGAATATTCTATCCTCTTCTTGCATTGACTCTCTCATTATTATACAATATAATGCCCTTTATTGTCATTTACAATAGAATTTTTTTTTTAAAGTCTCCTTTGAGTATTGCTACCCCAGCTTTCTGTACATTTTTATTTACAGGGAATATCTTTTTCCATTTTCTCACTTTCAGTCTGTGTGTGTCATTAGCTTTGAAGTGAGTCTCTTGTAGGTGGCATGTAGATGGATCTTGGGATTTTTGTTTCTTTGTTTTTTAATCCAACCAGCCACCCTATGTCTTTTTTTAAAAATAAATAAATAAATTTATTTATTTATTTATTTTTGGCTGTGTTGGGTCTTTGTTGCTGTGCATGGGCTTTCTCTAGTTGTGGCAAGTGGGGGCTACTCTTCCTTGTGGTGCATGGGCTTCTCAGTGCAGTGGCTTCTCTTGTTGCGGAGCATGGGCTCTAGGGGTGTGGGCTTCAGTAGTTGCAGCATGTGGGCTCAGTAGTTGTGGCACACGGGCCCTAGAGTGCATGGGCTTCAGTAGTTGTGGCACTTGGGCTCAGTAGTTGTGGTGCACGGGCTCTAGGGCCCATGGGCTTCAGTAGTTGTGGCTCATGGGCTCAGTAGTTGTGGCTCACGGGCTCTAGAGCACAGGCTCAGTAACTGTGGCAAACGGGCTTAGTTGCTCCATGGCATGTGGGATCTTCCCAGACCAGCGCTCAAACCCACATCCCCTGCATTGGCAGGCAGATTCTTAACCACTGTGCCACCAGGGAAGTCTCACCATGTGTCTTTTGATTGGAGCATTTAGTCCATGGACATTTAAAGTGATTATTGATAGGTATGTACTTATTGCCATTTTGTTATTTGTTTTCTGGTTGTTTTTGTAGTTTTTCTTTGTTCTTTTTCTCTTATTTTAGTCTCTTCCTTGTGGTTTGATGATTCTCTTTTGTGTTACATTTGGGTTCCTTCATTTTTAGTTTTTGTGTGTCTATTGTAGGTTTGTGATTTGTGGTTACTATGGAGTTCATATATATCAACCATAACCATACTTGCTTTAAACTAATAGTTATTTAAGTTCAAACACTTTCTAAAAGATCAGCATTTTTAGCCTCCCATCATTTTGTTTTTGATGTTACATTTTACATCTTCATGCCTATACCTCAACAGTTTACTGTAGTTATAGTTGATTTTACAATTTGTCTTTTAATCTTTGTAATAGTTTATTTAAGTGGTTGATCCACTGCCTTTACTATATATTTGCCTTTACCAGTGGGATTTTTCTTTTCCTATAAATTCTTACTTCTTGTTGTAGCCTTTTCTTTTCCACTTAAAAAGACCCTTTAACACTTCTTTTAGGGTCAGTTTAGTAGTGATGAACTCTTTTAGTTTTTGCTTGTATGAAAAGCTCTTTATCTTTTCAATACTGAATGATAACCTTGCTGGGTAGAGCATCTGTAGGTTGTAGATTTTTTCCTTTCAGCACTTTAGATATATCATTCCATTCCCTTTCTGAACTTCAAAGCTTCTGCTGAAAAATCAGCTGATAGCCTTGTGGGGCCTCTCTTGTATGTGACTCTTTAAATTCTTTAACTTTTGCCATTTTACTTATGATATCTTTGGTGTGGGTCTCTTTGGGTTTATCTTGTTTGGAACTCTCTATGGTTCCTGTTCTTGGATATCTGTTTCCTTCTTCAGGTTCAGGAAGTTTTCAGGCATAATTTCATCAGATATATTTTTGACCTTTTTCTCTCCTCCTTCTGGGACCACTATAATGGGAATGTTAGTGCAGCTGACATTGTTTCAGAGATCCTTTAAATTGTCTGCATTTTAAAAATTTGTTTTTCTTTTTGCTGTTCTGATTAGGTGATTTCCATTATTCTATCTCCAAATCACTTATGCGTTCTTCCGTATCACCTGGTCTGCTTTTCATTCCTTCTAGTGTTTTTCATTTCAGTTATTGTGTTCTTCAGCTCTGACTGGTTCTTTTTTTATTTTCTAGTTCCTAATTAAAATTCTCACTGCATTTGTCTATTCTTTTTCAAGTTCAGATAGCATTTTTTTTTAAAGCTTCATTAAGTAAATAAATAAATTCATTTATTTTGGTTTCTCTGGGTCTTAGTTGTGGCACGTGGGATCTTCATTGTGGCATGTAGGATCTTTAGTTGTGGCACGTGAGCTCTTTTAGTTGCATGTGAACTCCTTAGTTGTGGCATGCGAACTCTTAGTTGCGGCATGCATGTGGGACCTAGTTCCCCAACCAGGGATCAAACCCCAGCCCCCTACATTGGGAGCACAGAGTCTTACCCACTGGACCACTAGGGAATTCCCTCAGTTAGTATTCTTATTACTAATGTTTTACACTCTTTATCTGATAAATTGTTTGTCTCTGTTTCATTAGTGGTTCTCTTCCAGGTGTTTTTCTTGTTCTTCTGTTTGAAACAAATTGCTCTGTCTTTTCATGTTATTTAACTTTCTCAGTCTCTATGAAATTAGGTTAAACAGTTACCTATCCTGGTCTTGAAGTCATGTCCTTGTGTGGGAGCATCACTATGCAGTCTGTGTGTGTCCAGTGGCTCTGGTGGGAGAGCTGGATCTGAAGTGAACATGGGTCACATCTCCCAGTGTGTGCTGACAGCTATCACCTTGGTGGGAGGTGAGGCTGGAGGTGGAGGGGCTATAGCCAGAACCAGGTATGAGTGAAGGCTTCTCCTATGCTTGGTGGTTGTCACTGCCCTATCAGGGGCAGGGTTGGGTCCCAATGTGCTAGAGTAGAAGCCGTGAGGGTTGGGTCTGAGGTGGTTCCATTCTCTCTAAGTGTGTTCTCTCTCCCCTCCCAGTAAAGACACCTTTGCTTCAGAGGGGAACAGTGCTGGAAAAGGGCTGGAGCAGGCACCCAGTGTGGGCTGGGGCGCTTGCTGGGACAATTCCACCATGCCATTCAGGGCAAGATAGGTCCCAATCCACTGACTCCATGAGTACCAGTGATGACCACCCTCACCCCATTCAGATGCAGTGCATTGTCCAAGCTTGCTCCGTTTCCCCAAGTGTGCACTTTCCTCAGCAACAGCAACCTTCACCTTAGTGGGGATCTGTTCTGGAGTTGGGACTGTGGTGGGTATTTGGCAGGGGCCAGGGAGAATGCTGGGAAGTTCCAGGAAACTGGCCAGAGCCCCAGGCAGTTTCAGTCTGTTTCCTGTGGTTTTATTTGCTGGGAGTAAGCAAGCATGTGTGTGCTCATCACTAGTAGAGTTTGTTTCTTACAGGCTTCCTCTAAGCCCCACTGGTTTCAAACCAGCCAAGGGGACTTGTCATCCTGGTATTAGGGCTTGGGTGCCCAATATGTGGTTAGAACCACTCACACCCCAGGGAGGATCTTGAAACTTGTGATACCCCTCTCCTCTTCTGTGTCCCCTCTTACAGGCATGGGTCCTGACCTGATAGTTTGTCCTCCCTTCCTACCAGACTCTATATGGATTTTTCTTTACAGACTTGGTTGTAGGAGTCTTTCTGCCAGTCTTTATTTTCAGTGAGAATTGCTCCACATGTAGACATAGTTTTGATCTGTTCATGGGAGGAGGTGAGCTCAGTGTCCTTCTACTCTGCCATCTTGATCTCCTGAACTTGTCTTATATGTTTTCTTAATGTAGTGGCAAGATCTCTTAATTGGGAGACCCAACCCCTGGGTTCTATGCTACTTCTGACATTAACCATCTATAGAGTCTGGCAAGTTTCTCTATCATCTATCTTCTGGGCCAGGCCTTCTTGGAGATGAAGTGAAGCAGTTGGCTTAGATATTTAAGTTTAGAATCTAAACTTAAGACTCAAAAGGGTTTTCAGTTCTAAAATTTTATGTGCTTATATTAGCAAGATATAAAATTTAGCCCAACTAAAACTTACCCCAACTCCTACCTCCAAACATTTGCTTATGTAAGGTTCAATGGTGAGGGAATAAAAATCTAGGAGAGTTTTTCTCATCTGATTACAAAATATTTTGCAGAGTCATTCTTGATCATTTCTTTCCTGTCCTTTTCTCCACCACCCATATTTTTTAAGCTAAAATATCAAAGTTTATTTGAGTCATCCTTAATCTAAGTAGGGAATGGTTTTCCTTGTAAGCCATATTTTCTCATTATATAAGCCATTATACTCAACTGCTTGAGTAACTTAGGCTCTTTGGAACTTACTTCCAGTTCGGTGGGAAACAGCTAGAAAATTACAAGAAATCCAACTGTGTGTTCCTAGAAGCATCCACACACTATGTTTCAGCAGAATCTGTTTGTTTGTAATGCATACTGAATTAGGACTCATTTTCCCAGCCCACTTCTTCCCACTCATGGCCTACTTTTCTGTCTGCTTTGTTTGAGGTAGAGAAGAATGTAGAGTGGTAGTTTCCTGGGAAAGGCAGGCCATATAAGCAGGAACTACTTTGGCGTCAATCAAACCTGGGCTTGAATGCTGGCTGTACTTGCTGCCTGACCTTGGACACATTATTTACCTTCTCTAAGCTTCTGGTTTCTCTTCTTTAAAGTGGGATTATTGACTTTTATCTCAACCAATAGCAATAAGGAAAATGTATCCAAAGGTGTCTATTAGGACACGTGAGACATATAAAACAAACAAATTTTGGTTTCTTTCTTTTCTTTCTCCTGATTGTTTCTGTTATGGTCTTTAATAATGTGGCTCCAATGCAGAATGCCATTCTTTTGACATTTATTGAATATCTATTATGTAATAAACATTGCTTCAGATTCTGAGGTTACAGAAATAAGTAAGGCAGGAACACTGTTCACAAAGTCCAGTAGGGGAGTCAATATATAAACAAGATCCGTGCCCCAGTGTGGTAAGTTCATGGTGCCAAGATATAAAGGCTATATAAAGGAGAGAGGGTTAACTCAACTTCCTTTATCTTTTGCTCTTTTCCCTTCCTCCCACCTAAATCCTTATTTTCCTTCAGCCCTTCCTTTCCCTGCAGCCCAAAGTGACAGTTGGGCAGGGCCATTAGGAGTAGGAAAGTCTTTCAGTTCCTTTTTTCCCCATCTCAAGCCCAGTGTATAGGAACATTACACAGGGAGCTATAAAAAAGTTCTTTCTTATAGCACGTTTCAGGGTTTTTTTCCAGTGACATCATGGGCCATCTGGATTTGAAGACAGCAGCTTCATCCAGAACACACACAAACACTCTCCCCTGCCAGGCCCTGCAGGCCTGCCCTCTAGGATCAGGAACGCTATAAACGTCCTGTAAAGCTGTCTTTTTAATAGCCTCCTCAGAAGCAGTCTAAGGAAGATGGCCCTTTTTTCCTACACTTCCACGTATGGGAGAAAAAGTGGATTCTCAGCACAGAGGCCTTGGGAGAAGGTGAAAAATGAGGTTCTGAGGTTTCTACAGAAATATCACACTGTCTCCTGCTGAGAAGAAAGCCATTTTCCAACAGGAAACTTGAATTTAACCCCTACAACAGAAAAGATTCAGGTTAGATATAAGCACACACATTTAACACTGGAATGTTTTAGGAATTCTATCTGGAATGATTTCAGAGGATTTTACAAGAGAGGGAAAACAACTATGTCCAACAGTCACAGAGCTGGAGCTTGACCCCCACCTTTGCCCAAGTAGAGAAGGAGAGAATTCAGAAATGGAAGAGATGAGGCTTGCTTTTGCTCTGTCCCCGAACAATCTCAGATCCTATGCATGACTAGAAAAATCATGTTCATTGAAGTGGTCCTCTTTTGTGAACTAGAAACATGAATTCCTCTTCTCAGATGTCCCCAATCCATAGAATTGGTGGCTCTATCTCCAAAGTATCATTTGACTCACCCACTGTTCTCCATCTCTGGGGCCACTTTCCTGATCCAGCTTCTCTCATTTTCCACTTGAACAATGGACGTATCTTCCTAACTGGTGTCCAGTTTTCCACTTTTGCTCCCTTCATTCAATTCATCTTCCACACAGAAGCCAGAAGCATCTTTTTTTCTTTTTTAAAAAATCTATATTGGACTGTATTATTTTCATGCCTAAAAACCTATATTAGCATCCATTGCACTTAATGTAAGGTTCAAAGCCGCAAGTAGTCTACAAAGGCCTGTATGACCCTTGCCCCCATGTATAGCTTCAGCTCCTCTTACCCTTATTAACTCACCTTTGATATCCTTCTTGCTCCTACTTCTGCTATTCTAATCCCATGTTTACTGCCCTTCAGTATTTATGCTATCACTTCTACCTGACAGGCCTTTCTACTGTTACCTTCACCTCTCAGCTTCCTCTATGGCCTTTGCTCAAAATCTTCATTTATTATCCTCACAGTAACTATTATTTTATATCATAGCATATACCAATTTTATATTCAGGTGTGTATTTATTTGTTGATCATCTAGGTTTCTCACTAGACTTCACAAAGGCAAGAACCATGTCTGTTTTATTGGCCATTGTGTACCCAGTGCCCTGTACAGTGTAGGTATACAGTAAGTGTGTGAAATGAATGTGGAAATTGGGTAGAAGCAGAGTCAAGGAAGGCATCAGGCTTGGAGTTCACTTTGTCTGTGTCCAAGGACACTTTGAAATGTGTTTTGGATGGGTCTCACCCACACTACACATCCTACTCTTTGCAAGGAATGCATGGTGCCAGGATAGGTGTCTATAGAATTGTAGTTTTAATTTGCTTTTCCCTGATGACTAATGAGATTGAAAACATTTTTGTGTATTTATTGGCATTGCATCATTTTTTGATAAGGTGCCTGTTCAAATGTTTTGTCCATTTTTTTTAGTTGTTTCTTGTATTTCTTATTAAAATATTTTCTCTCATTCTGTGGGCTGCCTTTCATTATACTAATAGTATCTTAATGAGTAGAAGTTCTAATAGTAATTTAGCCTAAATTATTTTTTTTCTTTTATGGCTAGTGCATTTTGTAACATGTTTAAGAAATCTTTGCCTACTCTAAATTATAAAGATATTCTATTGTTTTAAAGCTTTATTGTTTTGTATTTCCCATTCAGACCTGCAATCCATTTGGAACTGACTTGGGAACATGATCTGAGATAGGGGTTAAGATTCTTTATTTTTTTTTCTCAATATGTATATCCAGTTGACCAGTGCTATCTACTGAAAAGACATGCTTTTCCCTTTCTCTAGGGTGTGATGAGGGACTGGGATTAAGGCACTGGGGTTGTAGCTTTTATGACTTAAAAACTGGAACTTGATTCACTCCCTCAACATTCTGTCAGCATTAACTACCTTAAGCATTTGACTGTATGGAAATGGTTTCCACTGAATTTTTCAGGGAGCCAGGCTGTGGGGGAATAAGTCTCAGACAAGTTAACCTTGACTCTGTGAATAAATCTTCACATTCACCCATTCACCCTGTGTAGGGGATTCAATTATTACCTTCAGGAGGAAATAGAGTCTCAGGGAAATTACATAGCTTGTTCACGGTCCCACAGTAGTGGAGAGAGAATTCAACCCAAGAACATTCTGACTCCAGAGCACTAGTCTTAAGTCTCTTTAGGGGTTCCAGTTTCTCCACATGTCACCAAGAGTTGTTGTCTTTTTTTTTTTTCATAATAGCCATCGAAACAGGTGTGAGATGATGATGATATCTTCATTGTGGTTTTAGCTTTCATTTCCCTAATGATTATTGATGTCTAGCATCTTTTCATAAGTCTGTTATCCATGTGTGTGTCTTCTTTGATGAAACATCTATTCAAGTCCTTAGGCTATTTTTTTAACTGGGTAGGTTTTTTAAAAACTATTAAACTGTAGGAGTTCCTTATATATTTTGGAAATTAACACCTTATCAGATATATGGTTTGCAAATTTTTTTTCCCATTCCACAGCCTTCTTTTTACTCTATTGATGGTTTCCTTTACTTTGCAGAAGGTTTTGCATCTGAGGTAGTCCCACTTGTCATTTTTGCTTTTGTTGACTGTACTTTGATGTCATACAAATCATTGCTAAGACCAATGTCATGAAGTTTTTCTCTTGTGTTTTCTTCTAGGAGTTTTATAATTTGAGGGTATGTTTAAGTCTTTAAACCATTTTGAGCTCAATTTTTTGATATGGTGTAAATTTCCAATTTCATTTTTCACATGTGGATATACAGTTTTCCTAACACCATTTGTTGAAGAGACTGTCCTTTCCTTACTCTATATTCTTGGCACCCTTGCGGAGGATCAGTTGACCATATATGTGTGGATTTACTTCCAGGCTTTTATTCTATTCCATTTGGTCTATATGCCTCTGTTTATGGCAGTACCACACACAAAAGAGTTAAGTGTTGGTGAGTATACAGAGAAACTGGAACACTTGTACAATGTTAGCTGGAATGCAAAATAGTGCAGCCACTATGGGAAACAGTATAGAGGTTCTTTAAAAAAATTAAAAATAGAGCAACCATATGATCCAGCAATACTGCCTCTGGGTAGAGGAGATCCAAAAGAATTGAAATCAGGATCTCAAAAAGATATTAGCACTCTCATGTTCATTGCAGCATTATTCACAATAACCGAGATATGGACACAACCTAAATGTCCTAAATGGATTAAAATTTTTGGTATACACATACAATAGAATATTATCCAGCCTTACGAAAGAAGAAGATACTGAGATATGCAGCTACATAGATGAACTTTGAGGGCATTATGCTAAGTGAAATAAGCCAGTCACAGGACAACAATTACTGCATGATTCCACTTATATGAGGTATCTAAATAGTCAAACTCATAGAAGCAAAGAATAAAATGGTGGTTGCCAGGGGCTGAGGGCAAGGAGGAATAGGGAGGTACTCATCAATGGGTTTAAAATTTCAGTTATGCAAGATGAATAATTTCTAGAGATGCTATACAGCACTGTGACTATAGATAACAATACTATATTGTACAGTTAAACATCTATAAGAGGGCAGATAACATGTCACGTGTTCTTACCACAATAAAAGAAAAAGAAAAAAAAGTCTCTATGCACAGTCTCTCATAGAGCCAAAGAGGATCAGAGTTAGACCCTAGAGATTAACTACCTTCGTGATTTTCACACTTATTTTGAGAAATTAAATGGAGTTCAACCTCCTTTTCTATAGAATTACATAGGAAATCTGAAATGTCAAATAGATAAAGTGATGAATCAATGAACCAATAAGTGAAATCTTTGTTGTTTGGTGGAGAACACCCTTTCTTTTGCTGAAATTCTAAAGCATCTCTGGAGAAAGTGATTTATAGTTTGAGAAGTATCACTTGGAAACCAGCACTGTACTTCAAGAGCATCATCTTACAAATGAGAAAGGAGCAATAGAGTCAAGTAGTGAGTTGTCTCAAGTCTACACAGATAGCTGGTTGCATAGTCTCAGTTTGACTTCTGATTTCTAGTCTTTATTTCACACTATATGAGGTCTCTCTAGAGCCACTGCACTCCAGGCAGCACTTTTCCTTATTTTCAGAATTGTTGTGTTACAAATTTGTCTCTCTGAATACAGTTACTAGCTGGAACATAGATGTCTTCTCAAACTCATTGTCAAGCCTGTCCCTTGACCTGGATATTACGAAGGCATGGCCCTGCATAACTGAAGTAATGCCACTAGGGGTCATTAGGGCAAAAGGAGGATGCCTTTTCAGCACCGTAATAACTGCATGTCCAGGAGAGTGGGCTGCGTACGTTAGCTATCATGAGTTGCTCATCTGAACATCCCTTTGAAAAAAAACTTTCCAGCAAATGTCCATGCCACATGAGTTATTGTATCCCTAACTATTCTCACTTCCTAAAGTGGACACGCCCCAAAGTGATACCCAATGAGTTATGTTCCTGTAGGTGGAACCCTTGAATGTAGGTGGAACCTATGATTTGCTTTTACCCAATAGAATATGGCAAAGATGATGGGAAAGTCATTCCCCTGATCACACACATTATATAAGACTCCACCTTAGCAGACTAAAGAGTGATTGAGAGATTCTTCTGCTGACCTTGAATAAGTAAGATGCCATGTTGTGTGAGAGTCTGTGACAGGGCCACATGGCAAGGAACTGAAGGTGGCCTCAAGGAGCTGAAAACACCCCCTGGCTGACAGCCAGTAAGAAAACAGAGACCTCAGTCCTACAACCCTAGCAACTGTATTCTGCCAACAACCTCATGAATTTGAAAGAGGACTCTAAGGTACAGAAAGGAACTGACACTTTATTGCAGGCTATGAGACCCTGATGGGAGGACCTGGATAACCGATGCCTGGACTCCTGACCCCAAAACTGTGAGATAATAAATGTATGTTGTTTCAAGCTGCTACATCTGCAGTGATTTATGTAACAGAAGAAAACAAATGCACTTCTCTCTGGGCTCTGTGTAATCCCTTCACTAGTTCTTTTCACTCCCTCTTCTCCTGTTCTATCTAGAACCTTGTTTCATTTATTATCCTGTCATTTTCCTTTACATTTCTAGCTTTTTTTCTAAATTGGTGCAATTCTCCCTCAACATAAATATTCTCACCTCTCGCCAATCGAATAAATTGTTTCTACTTAAATATGTAATTAAAAAACAAACAAAAAGCTTTCCTTGAACTCCTTATTTCCATCTCTTGAGAAGAACCTGGCACAGTATTTCTCCTCTTCCTTGAAAGTCACACTATTTGAAAGAGGAGTCTCCCTGTCTTCAACTTTTCCACCTCTCATCATTCCTTGATCCACTGAAGTCTAGCTTCTGCTCTCACTGCCCTTCTTGGGGAAATGAACTGCAGACCCACATATCGCACTGCCTACTGCCTAACGCTTGGATGGTTGTTATGTGCCTCAAACTAAAATCTCAAAGTGAACTCATTATCTTCACACTCTGTATTAGTTATTTATTGCATAATATTTTCAAACATATTACCCCACGATGTAGTGGCTTAAAACAACAAACATTTCTTATCTCACAGTTTCCGTGGGTCAGGAATATAGGCAAAGTTTAACTAGGTGACTCAGAGTCTCTCACAAGGTTGAAATCAAGGTGTTGGCCAGGATCCACTTGCAAGCTCATTACCTTGGTAGGCCACAGAAGATCTGCTTCGAATCTCACTTGTGTGAATTGAGAGCCTTAGGTCCTCACTGGTTGTTGTCTAGAGACATCAGTTTCTTGCCATGTGGGCCTCTGCAATGGGCTACTCACAACGTGTAGCTGGCTTTGCTCAAAGTGAGGGCGTTGAGAGAAAGAGAGAGCGTGAGAGAAAGAGAGAGAGAGCGTGAGAGACAGAGAGCAAGTAAAAAAGGAGAAGCAAGACAGGAGTCACAACGTTTTCTGTAACCTAATCTCGGAAGTGACATCCCAACACTTTTGCCGTTGAAAGATCTGGCCCTTACTCCCTCACTCAGGGGAGGGGATGAATACCAGGAGGCAAGGAGATCCGAGAGCCATTACAGAGACTGCCTACCGCATACCCATACTGTCTCTCCTTCCACAGCCCTTATCTCTGTGTATGGAACCACCTTTCTCTTGACCCACCCAGCACCTAGAGAATAATCCTTTTTGTCCTTCCCCTCCCCTCCCCTCAATACTATTTGATCTCCGAGCCCAAATAAATTCTGTCTTCATACCCTCTCTTTAAATTATTTGTTCCTCTCAATTCACATGTCTCTGTTAATAATCATTCAGCTATATTTGTGTGTGCGTTTGTGCACATTTACTATATGCTACTAGGGTGTAAGCATCGTGAGGTCAGAGGCTTAAGTGTCCTATTTACTGATCTGTCCCCAGTTCCTAGTGCAGTATCTGAGACATAGTGGACATTCTATAAATATCATTAAATAAATGGGGGATTGAGTTCCAGACACACTTTTGGAGTGTTTACATACATTACTGCTCAGCCCTCACAACCTTATGCAGTAGGCATTACCACCATTTTATGGATGAGGAACTGAGGTACAGAAGTGAAATAATTTGCATGAGTTTATGCAGTAAGAACCATATGTAACAATGTATTTTAAAGGGCATTATAACTGTAAAACACTTTGCAAATGTGAGTTGTTATCATTATCATCTTTTGCTCTTGTTTTGAGCCTCTTCGCCTTCCCAGCCTTCTCCCAATTCACTCATGCTTCATATGGAGACAGGAGGAAGCACAATTCCAAGAAGAGGAGGGAAAGTAATAATATTAAATGACTGCCACGGGATCTAAGCAATGGATTCAACAGGCCGTATCAGTCCAACTCACCAGGGTGGCCATTCCCTGACTGGGATCATGGGCCCACCACATGCTACTTTACAGCATGAGAGAAGCGATGACACAATTTAGTGTTGGCGTTCTGCCTCATTGAAGACATGGCATTGTCATTATTCACTTTGGAGAACAGCCTGTAGTGCAGAAAGAAATCATGTCAGACAGAAAAGGAGAGTCTTTCAACATAGCATTCCATCCTGAGGGACAGAGACAGACGGAGAGAGAAAAGAACCAGAACAAGTGGGCAATACTGACTTGACTACATCCCTCAACGGCATCACACAGGCTGATCATGAGCTGTCATCCTCTACCCTGTGAAGAAGCAGTGGGAATGTGATACTTCACATTGTTTCAATGATTTTCAATTTATGAAGCTTTTTATATACATCTCATCTCATAATCCCCATGATTCATCATGATGACGGCAGGGTAGCTATAATTATTTTCATTTTACAGTTTAGGATTCTGAGGCTTTTCAAGTTTGAGATTTATTCAGAGGCTTGGTTAATATGAAGTCATATGTATTGAGTGCCTTTTCCCAGATACTTTCACATATATTATTTCATGAGCTGCTCACAATAAAACTGTCAGGCATTATTGTTATCCCCATTTTACAGATGTGCGAGTTACAGCCTAAAGAAATAAAGTGTCTTGCCTAAAGTGATGCTGCTGGTATAAGGTAGAGTGGGATTTGGAACTCAAGTCTTTTAATTCTCTATGTGCAACATTCTTTCCAATAAGCAATGATATACTGAGAGAGTAAGCCTGGAGTTATAAGTCTGGTGACCTAAAAGAAAGACGAGAAGAAAGTAGAAAATGAGAAACTCAGGAAGGATTAGAGAGAGGGAAAGAGTGAGGGGAAGGAAGAGGTGAAGGTATCATTTAAGAATGCACTGGAATCTCCAAAAGGTGTTCTGTGTTTTGGATTTAAGCTCTCAAGAGGGGATAGGATTATACCCTCAGATAAAGCATGGAAGAAGTCAACTGTGTTCTCTTGCTCAGGCCCTGAGTGGTGAATCTCAGAAGACGATCAGTCTCAAAAGGATCTCCACGGAACATAAGGCCATCAAAACAATTGCCAAAGAATCACAGAAATACGCAAGATGAAATGCACCTTGGGTTGACTGTCCTTATGGTCAAAGGTGAAAGGCTGGACAGTTACACAGTTGATAGTGCTTGTGTTTACCAAATAATTTAGGGTCTAACTCTCCCCTTGCTTCATGCCCCCAGCTTTTTTCTTTAAAACCAGCCCAAGAAAAGCCTCCAAGCAGAGACTTTATTTTGTTTTCAGACTTTTTAAACCCCATAGAAGACAGACAGAATTTGTTGAGACTCCTAAGGCCCTAAACTATAAGCGAGAAAATAAAACAGCAGGTGTAAATATAAACCTGTGTTCGAAGCTAAGCAAAGGCCAAAGTGAAAAGCTTTTAAAGTCAAATCTCTCAGTGGACTACAGTGCAAAAACATCCCAGTGGGTAATTCAAATTCTCCAAAAATACTTGCTTGCAAGCTTGAAATCATGTCTGAAAATCTGTTGCTTGAACATGCAATGATCGAAGAATGTTTAAGCTACCTGGCCTGTGTGGTAGAACCTTCTACTAGCTCAGCTTCTCTCACTAAGGGACTCCAAAGCCTCTGCCTTTTCCTTAATTCACTGTCATAGCCCCTGGGAATGAAAGATGATATCCTGCACCCATTTGCCAAAGAGGAAATTGAGATGTGGGGCCATTAAATTGCCCAAGGCCACATAGCAAGTCCACAGGAGAGCCAAGGCCAGACCTCCCTTCCCAGCTCACACTTCCAGCCACACTCTCAGACCAAAGCTCAGCTTTATTCACCCCAGAAGGAGGAATTTAAACTCAGCCTTCACTTGAACATCTCTCCCAGGCCACCGTTTTATTTATTACTCCTGCTTTCCTGGACAAATTTATCTGACCATGGAAAAGGTTTTATCCATTTTCTGACGATCAGCAACATGCTAGGTGCTGGTTCAGGACTTGAAGGGTGTTATGGGCTGAGTTTTTCCTCCTTTCCCCACAATTCATATGTAGAAGTTCTAACCCCTAGTACCTCAGAATGTGACTATTTGGAGAAAGAGTTTTTAAAGAGGTGACTAAAATTAAAATGAGGTCATTAGGGTTGATCCTAATCCAGTATGACTGGTGTCCTTATAAAAAGAGATAAAGACATACAGAGAGGGAAGACCCTGTAAAGACACAGGGAGAAGACAGCAATCTGTAAGCCAAGGAGAGTGGCCTCAGAAGACACCAACCCTGCTGATACCTTTTTATTTTAACATCTTTATTGGAGTATAATTGCTTTATATTTTTGTGTTAGTTTCTGCTGTATAACAAAGTGAATCAGCTATACATATATCCCCGTATCTCCTCCCTCTTGCGTTTCCCTCCCACCCTCCCTATCCTACCTCTCTAGGTGGTCACAAAGCACCAAGCTGATCTCCCTGTGCTATGCAACTGCTTCCCACTAGCTATCTATTTTACATTTGGTAGTGTATATATGTTAATGCTACTCTCTCACTTCGTCCCAGCTTACCCTTCCCCCTCCCCCTGTCCTCAAGTCCATTCTCTACATCTGTGTCTTTATTCCTGCCCTGCCCCTAGGTTCTTCAGAAACATTCTTTTTTTTTATAGTCCATATATATGCGTTAGCATACAATATTTGTTTTTGTCTTTCTGACTTACGTCACTCTGTATAACAGACTCTAGGTCCATCCACCTCACTACAAATAACTCAATTTCGTTTCCTTTTACGGCTGAGTAATATTCCATTGTATATAAGTGCCACATCTTCTTTATCCATTCATCTGTTGATGGACACTTAGCTTGCTTCCATGTACTTGCTGTTGTAAATAGTGCTGCAATGTACATTGTGGTACATGACTCTTTTTGAATTACGGTTTTCTCAGGGTATATGCCCAGTAGTGGGATTGCTGGGTCGTATGATAGTTCTATTTTTAGTTTTTAAAGAAACTTCCATACTGTTCTCCATAGTGGCTGTATCAATTTACATTCCCACCAACAGACCAAGAGGGTTCTCTTTTCTCCACACCCTCTCCAGCATTTATTGTTTGTAGATTTTTTGATGATGGCCATTCTGACCGGTGTGAGGTGATACCTCATTGTGGTTTTGATTTGCATTTCTCTAATGATTAGTGATGTTGAGCATCCTTTCATATGTTTATTGGCAATCTGTATATCTTCTTTGGAGAAATGTCTATTTAGGTCTTCTGCCCATTTTTGGATTGGGTTTTTTTGATATTGAGCTGCATGAGCTGCTTGTATATTTTGGAAATTAATCCTTTGTCAGTTGCTTCACTTGCAAATATTTTCTCCCGTTCTGAGGGTTGTGTTTTTGTCTTGTTTACGGTTTTCTTTGCTGTGCAAAAGCTTTTAAGTTTCATTAGGCCATTTGTTTATTTTTGTTTTTATTTCTATTACTCTAGGAGGTGGGTCAAAAGGATCTTGTGTCAAAGAGTGTTCTGCCTATGTTTTCCTCTAAGAGTTTTATAGTGTCTGGCTTTACATTTAGGTCTTTAATCCATTTTGAGTTTATTTTTGTGTATGGTGTTAGGAAGTGTTCTAATTTCATTCTTTTATGTGTAGCTGTCCAGTTTTCCCAGCACCACTTATTAAAGAGGCTGTCTTTTCTCCACTGTATATTCTTGCATCCTTTATCAAAGGTAAGGTGACCATATGTGCGTGGGTTTACCTTTGGGCTTTCTATCCTGTTCCATTGATCTGTATTTCTGTTTTTGTGTTTTTTTGTGTATATGTTCTTATAGTCAGCCAACAATAACTTAACAGAAAAATTCATGTGTGGGTCTCTAACTGCAAATTTTTTTTCTGGGAACCTTTTCTTTCAAAAGATTAGTTGTGATACTAAAAACATTCTAATTCAATGCTCAAGTCGCATGCTTAGCTCTGAGTACAGAAATCCAGCACCTGCCTTTCCTTAGAGAGTTGGCTGCTCTGTAGATCCAACCGTCTCTTCACATCAGCAGAGACTGCAACTTTTCTCATCGTGGTCCATGCACCAATGGGAGAGACCTGTGTGGTGATGGAACGGTTCTGTATCTTGACTTTCAGCTTGAAGCTTAGTGGTTTTTATTATTAACTCTTGAGTCTGTTCCTTTGCTGCCTGTAGGCAACATGTCATATCTTGACAACAGCTGCTCATTGCCTGAACATCTTCACGTATGTTTCAAGGGAGTGTTTTAATTTCATTCTTTTACATGTAGCTGCCAAGTTTTCCCAGCACCACTTACCGAAGAGGCTATCTTTTCTCCATTGTATGTTCTTGCCTCCTTTATCAAAAATAAGGTGACCATATGTGCATGGGTTTATCTCTGGGCTTTCTATCCTGTTCCATTGATCTATGTTTCTGTTTTTATGCCAGTACCATACTTCCCTGATTACTGTAGCTTTGTAATATAGTCTAAAGTCAGGGAACCTGATTCCTCCAGCTCTGTTTTTCTTTCTCAGGATTTCTTTGGCTATTTGGGGTCTTTTGTGTTTCCATACAAATCGTGAAATTTTTTGTTCTATTTCTGTGAAAAATGCCATTGGTAGTTTGATAGGGATTGCATTGAATCTGTAGATTGCTTTGGGTTAGTATAGTCATTTTCACAATGTTGATTCTTCCAATCCAAGAACGTGGCATATCTATCTGTTTGTATCAATTTTAATTTCTTTCATCAGTGTCTTATAGTTTTCTGTGCACAGGGCTTTTGTCTCCTTAGGTAGGTTTATTCCTAGGTATTTTATTCTTTTTGTTGAAATGGTAAATGGGATTGTTTCCTTAATTTCTCTTTCAGACTTTTTATCATCAGTGTATAGGAATGCAAGAGATTTCTGTGCATTAATTTTGTGTCCTGCTACTTTACCAAATTCATTGATTAGCTTTAGTAGTTTTCTGGTAGCATCTTTAGGATTCTTTATGTATAGTATCATCTCATCTGCAAACAGTGACAGTTTTACTTCTTTTCTGATTTGGATTCCTTTCATTTCTTTTTCTTCTTTGATTGCTGTGGCTAAAACTTCCAAAACTATGTTGAATAATAGTGCTGAGAGTGGGTAACCTTGTCTTTTTCCTGATTGTATTGGAAATGGTTTCAGTTTTTCACCATTGTGAACGATGTTGACTGTGGGTTTGTCATATATGGCCTTTATTATGTTGAGGTAAGTTCTCTCTATGCCTACTTTCTGGAGAGTTTTTATCATAAATGGGTGTTGAATTTTGTCAAAAGTTTTTTCTGTATCTATTGAGATTATCATATGGTTTTTATCCTTCAATTTGTTAATATGGTGTATCACATTGATTGATTTCCTGCTGACACCTTTATCTCAGACTTCTGGACTCCCAAACTGTGGGAAAATAAACTTCTGTCATTTAAGTGACACAGTCTTTTTTTTGTGGTAGTCCTAGCAGACTAATATTGAGGGTGAGGTATTACAGTCTCAGTAAGAAATGTACATGGAAAGGAAGCATTGTCCAGATAACCCAGATCAAATGGAAATGTAATTTTTCACTGTTATTGGGGCCCAAAGTCAGTCTTAGGGTAGTGAAAGCTTAGGCCAAATGTGTGAAGAACTTTCCCCTTAACCTACATTTTAATCTTGGCATAATAAGGTTAGAAAGAACCTTTGACACTGATTTGAAGAAAAAAGTCATGAAGGTGAAACTGGTATGCATGGAAGTGGTCTCTTGGATTTGACCAAGAAAAAAAAATCCCAGTCCTCTGGCCTTTCCTTCCTCCCTCCCTCCCTTCCTCTCTTTCTTCCTTCTAATAAATCATTCGAGTCAAAAATATCATCCTTGATTCTAATTTCCTTACCTCTCTCATTCAATAAGTCATAAGATCCAGTAGATTCTATCTCTAATATAGATATTGAATATGCCATGGTCACTTCAAGCAGTGATGTTGGCACTGAATTTTTCAGCCCCTAAAACTCATATTTAATTATAACTCTCCACCTTAAAATATTCAATGAACTCTCAACACTTAGCAGATAAAATATGAACTCTTCATATTGTTCTGCAAAGTTTAAAATCTGGTTCTCGGTTGACCTTTCCAATGCCAAGCATCTACTACAAAGGGCTCCATATTCCTGAACCCACTAAGTACTTTTGTGTCTCCACGTTTTTCCCAAGTTATCCCTAGTACTTGGAATGCCCTTTTCATCTTGTTATCTTCCTCCATTTTCTCAAAGTATGAAATGGCCACTCAGAATGGTGATGAAACAAAAAACCCAAAAGTGCACAATCCTGAATTTATCGCTTACTTGCTTTTCAGTTGCAGTTTCTCTAAGGAGGGAAGGCTGTTGATCATACATAAGGATTTTAAGAAGCGTGGAGTTCAGAGATTGGTGGAAGTTCATTGTTATAAATAAGTTGGTGTCAACTGTAGAAGTATGGTTATTTGGGGGAGACTGTTGTTGATTGTATGGCACTCAGAAGCAAGTTGTTGGAATGATCCCATTCCTGATTGGCCTTCAGGAGCAAGGGGTTTTTATTAATTGGTTGGCTTACAGAAGTGTGTTCACTAAAACAAGTTGACTTTGATTTGATTAAGTGTTTAAAACCAATTCTGATGGTTCCATGGCTATATACAGAACTCTTATTCATTGATTAAGCAGGTTTAAAACTTATTCTGGTGGCTACCTGTCATCCTTGCTATCGAAAATTGGTCTTTTAGGAGTAAGGAAAGATTACATTTTTTTCAGTCACCCTTTGGGTCCTCTCCTAGCTAAGCTTCTTCAAGAAAGACTTCAAGCATTACTCATATTTTCACCATAGCTGATTCTCCTTGAAGATGAGGTTTTTTGTTTGCAGATATATAAAATTCAGTTGACAGTGGATCAGCATGGTTTTACCCTCTTTGTTGTTTGCTATTTGGTCAATCACCTGTTGGGACAGTGGCTGCATGGAAATATTTAAGACTCTGGAAAATATATACTGAACAATCGTGTGCCAAACAAGATAACTAAAATATTATAAGAAGGACTCAATAGGCCCTTTCAAATAGTAATCCAAGACTTCTCAGATTTGACCAAGAAAACAATCCCACTTCTTGGGCTTTTGCTCCTTGGGTCTTCCTTAGATATCCAAGTTGACTTTTATTTTAACCCATTTTGTTAGTCCAGGTACAACAGGAAGTATTAGAAATGGCGCATATTTTCCCTGATTTGCCAAACTAAAGTCTAAGGCTATATTATTTTCCATAATTACCTGGGCAAAGGAATTTTAAAAGGTCCGTTGTGCACCCAGGGCAAGAGCTGCATTATTTACTAGGGCAGCCAAAGTAAGAAATTCATTTTTTGATGACCATCTCAAGTTTTCCAGCTTCTATGAGAAGAATCATTACCCTTAGGAACCTTTCACCAATTATTATTCACTTTCTTGGAAAGAGTTTTAACCATGCACACTTCTTGTAAGAAATAGTCCATTGGGGGTGTTGGAGAGTCATACCCTAGGAATGATCTACTAGCACCACAGAATGATTAGTCTTGGTTCTGAGTTGGCATTAAAGATGCTGATTTCACCATAGGAAAAAGAACTCAGGTACTTTCTAAGAGATACAGTCAACCTTAATGGAACTTAAATATATTATCTGTAGGTATTATCATGACAACAGTCATAGTTGAATCCCACTAATATCTGTATCATTTTCTATTGCAAGGACATTTTTATTACATTTATGTATTATCTATAAGTTGTGTTACTATTGGCAGAGTCAGTGTAACATATCTTTATACTGTTTTTCAAATTGGCTGCACAAACAATGCCTGGATGAGCTAAATTACATTTAGAGTGATGATTATCTCTAACAAAGCCTACACGTAAGCAAGTATTATTAGCAAGAAAATCATGATAGGCTAAGTTAGAAGCTAGTAAAAAGGAACACTGACACCAAAAGGAAAATGAACAAAAGAATTCACATGGCAGTTTGGAAATCAGAGCTTTCAAGTACCTAGACCAGGGCTTGGCCAATTAGGACCTGTGGGCCAAATCTGGCTCACTACCTGTGTTTATAAATAAAGTTTTACTGGCATGTAGCCATGCTCATTCTGTTTATATATAGCCTATCACTGCTTTTTCACTACAGTAGCAGAGTTGAGTAGTTTTGGTAGAGATTTTATGGACTCAAAAGCCTGAAATACTTACATTTTGGTCCTTTACAGGAAAATTTTGCTGAACCCATGTTTAGATTAATTGTTCCGATGATCCTGGGTGGAAGCTCTCTACTTAGTGAAATCATCAACTTGTTCTAGATACACTGTGTTAGTGGTCGACTTACATATGCTATCTGATTCTGGAATTTCCCCACAGAATCACAGTTTAAGTTCTCTAGTTCTTCAAACACAGAGGTGTTTGTTCCTCAGGGATACAGCAGTGCCTGCTACATTAGAAGCATGTGATAGATGGTTGTTAACGTGGCTTTAAGTGCCTGCTATGCACTAGGCATTGCTCTCAGTGCTATGAGAATACAGGGACAGTGCAGAGAGCCTTTATTCAGTAATTGTACAGGACACAAATTAAAAAAATAAAAACAGCTCTAATACAAGATAAAGTTTTAAGTGTCATAAGAGAGTGACAGATGAAATGCTATGAGGATTCAGGGAACAGGAAGCATTTGAGATGGGCCTTGAAGAAATGAGGAAAAAGGGCATCCCTGGAAAATAGACCATCAAGATGAAAAGGCATAGAGGTGGGATAGCACACAGCACGTTTGGGGAGTAGTGAGTAATCTTTGTGTACTAGTATATAGGGTATCTGGTGGAAAGCATGAGAAGATCTGGGGGAAAATGATTTAATTTTTTCTGGGGTCAGACTTACACAGTGGTATGCTAGAGCTGGTTCACACCAGCTCATGAGAACTGATTCTTAAATATTCAGGCTTTTCTTAAAGCTGGTTATTAAATCTTTGGTAACTTGAAATTGGCCATCATGACAGTATTTACACTACTGAAATCTGCAAATGCTACAAATCAGGGCTTTTTTTCCCCTTTCCCTTCCTCTTCCTCTTATTTTGTTTTACTTCCCTTCCCTTCCTTTCCCTTCCCTTCTCTTCTTTCTCTTTCTCTTCTCTTTCTTCCCTTCCCTTCTCTTATCTCTTCTCTCTCCCCTCTCCTCCTCTTCTCTCCTCTTTTCCCCCAGAGAAACAGTTTATCAGTGTATCAGTGGATTTATGTAACACCAGACATTAAATTATTATAGACCACATAAGAGCAGTTGAATTAATCGTTACACTTTTCATTTAGATGTGAGATGTTGCTTGTGAGTGCCATGCTTGAACTGGGGCTACTCCCTAGCCTAGCATCTGCAGGTGACAGGAGCCCTGGAAACCACAGAAGGAAAGAGCTCCTGAGTTTCTGGGATCTCCAGGATCATGTACAAGTTGATGATCCCTCTTTGAGGATGAAGGTGACAGAAGTTCTGCCCAAGGCCTCAAGAATAAATCTTTAGGGCTGTGGGTGGGAGTTGTGCAGCCCTATCAGTGGTCACAGAGCAGTTATGACAGAGAAAGGAGACTTGTAAGTATTTCATCAAGGGAAAGAATAGTCAGAATGAGCGAGGGAGGGAGGGAGAGAGGAAGGAGGAGGCGGGAGAGAGGAGAGGAAGGAGAAAACAGTAATGACAACAATGGAATAAGGATGGGTCAGAAGTCGGAGCTCAGAAGATGAGCTTAAACTTGTAGATGAAATGTCATGTTTTTGGAAAAGTGAAAAGGGTCTATTTTGAACAGTCTTTAATAGGGAGTTCTCATGGCACTGATTTATGGCACAGGTCTAGGCAGGAATTATGTAATAGCTCAAACCCCAGATGAGTAGCTTGGTTCTTAATTATTGAGAAAGTGTGATTGGGAAGATCCAGCAAATATAAGAAACTAATCAACTGTCACCTATTGTCTGTGGGAGTTAGAGCTGAATTAGTTGAGATTTTATGTCTCTACCTTCTATACTGATATGCTGATCACATGGTTATTTTCCAATAAAGGTACATAATAATATCACACACAGCTACTGCGAAAATTAAATGGAATAATGTTTCCCAAACTTTCCTAATGATAATAATCATCTGGAATGTTCTACTTCACAAAAGGAGGGGGAAAAAAACACTCAGACAAACACACAAATTCCTGGGTCCCATCGCAGACCCACTGAATGAGAATGTCCACGACAGGGGTCAGGGAAGTTATTTGTTTAACAAGAGCCTTAGGTGATTCTTATCATTGAGAAAATTTGGGAAAAAAATAAGTTAATAGATGTGAAAATGCCTTACAATTCAGTGACAAGGACATAATTGGAAAAAATAGTTGAATGAACGAACCATCTAAGGACCAGGCAATATTCAGCAAACAGTTACAAGTTCCTTGGCTCAATCTTCCTCTTATGTATTCAGGGGAATAGTATTAATACCTATTACCACCCAGACCTTGGGGGAGGATTAGAGTCTGTTACTGGAAATTGCTCTGAGCTCCCTGAAAGGTAAGTGCTATGTAAACAGCAGCTGTTAGGTTTATTGGTTCATTGGAAGTAGGCAGGAAAGGTTGAGAGTATCTGTCTCATAGAGCAACTCTCTTAGAATTGTGTGCATAGGCTGTAGCTCTAAGAGACCAGGCACTGCTGGGGATATGGGCAGTAGGGAAGAGCAGAGACTGCAATTATGCCCAGCAGCTGAATCTCAAAGCTCCAGGGGCCAGGCAATGAAGGGGGCAGATCCATCCCCACTCTGGAGAGCAATAGGTCCTGTCCCATTGACAAATGCCTGCAGGAAGAAAGAATGCTTGGGTTTTCCAGGTGAAATAATCTAGTCCCCAGGAAGAGGATCATTTTTTTATGGCCCGGAACGTCCCACTGACAGCTCTCCCTGAGGAGTCATGAAGAGGGATGAGGCTCAAAGACAGGCATTCCAGGGCCTTCACCCTTCGCCATCAGCAGCATGTGATGGAGTCAGCAAAGCTGAACCCCTGCCTGAGACAGGCCACCCCAGGTTCTGTAAGGGTAGCTCTTTACCTCAAAGAAGGTCTGAAAACATCTGCCAGTGGGGAGGAAGTCTGCTCTGAGCAAGTGCTGATCACCATTGCCTAAGACAGACATCTGTCTCTGTTGCTCTCCCTTCCATCTGCCAACTTCACCTTTCTCCACCAGCTTCCAAAATCCAACTGAGAACCTCTACCTCTGAATACCTTCCCCGATTCTTCCTGCCTCAGTTTCCCTCTGCTTCTTAGATTCTGTTCAGTTCTTGGAACATAGCTAAATTTAGTGGCCACAGAACAGTTTAAACACCATTGATCTAAAAAAACCAACCTTCTTGGTTCCACAGTCTTTTTATACTTTGAGAATTTCAGCCAAAAACACATTATTATCTGTTTTTTTAATACAAGATTGTAAGTGTGTTTCACTTTTGATTACTAGCAAATCATATAAACAGGAACAGTGTATTTCACTTTCCTATTGCCCTCTTCTAACATGATAGGTTAATATAGTTTATTCTTAATTATATAGAAAGGGGCATGATATGGGTAACTGCTAAATGCCAGTTAATTAAAAAGTGAAATGCTTTAGGACTTGTTTAGTTGTTTAGTTGAGTCTGGTATTACATTGCATGTTTCCATAAACTTCTGTACTAGCTAGGAGATGGAGAATTACTACCAGAAACATACTACAGAGTAGACAGAATCTGTGACTAAAATGTAATTTGAAGTGTATGTTGGCCTTGGGAAAGTCACAAGATGAAAAATTCACTTGGATATCAAGAATTAATAGTAACAGGACATGGTTTCCTCTGGGAAACTTATAATAATAAATAATTTGAAAATACAGGAAGGAATTCCTATTCACTAGAAGAAACATTTTACATATTACCTGTATTTTTCCCAGAGGGTAGAAAAGTAGTACAATAAAATTTCCATTACTCAGAGTTTGTGATTATTTGCCTAGGGAATGGTCTAACATTTACCTTTTCTTTGCTATCATTAAAGAACAATTTGAATACACATGCTATGTGATAGATAAAATCACCTGGAAATATTTAAATTATCTGAGAAAATATTTTTAAGAAATGTTTACATTTAAAAGTTCATTATAAATCATTTTTATCTCCATTATATAAATATTCTTAGGAACACAGATAATTGGAATAATTTTGTAAGCCTTATTATTACAATTGTGTTCTTTTAAAAGCGTCTACAATTTAACCTTCTCACTCTCAAGTTAGCCTTCTCCAAATTAGCTTGTCCTTAATGTATTTTCCAGCCTTTCCCACACTTAAATCAGTATCTTAGCAAATTTGAAGTTGACAGAAATCAAGTAATGATAGTAATGGTGATGATGCAAATAACATGGAGAAATGCTGTACCTAACCTAATTAAGCTTGAAAATTACTAAACTTTTTATTTGCTGATAATCTAATTTCTTTGGGACCACTATGACTTTCTAGGATGGCTGATTTATAGGATTAACACAGTAACTCCAGGACTATGTATAGACTGAAGTCCCTGTTATTTATAAAGAATTAGTGAGTTCTGTAAGACCCCATGGGAGAGCTGGTCTGACTCCTGTCAAACTTGATGGGAGGCTTGTGATAAAGAGGGTGAAGAAGGAAGGGATGTAGATTTCATCATTGCCCAGAATTAGCTTGAGGAGGGATAACTTACAGCATGCAGCTAACCAGAGGCACCAAGATCAAAGGCTGACTGCCATGTATCCCGGAAGCATAGGACTGTGCAGGGAAGAAAGAGGAAAGCAGATGTTAAAATCAAAGAAATCTGAAAATGTTTCAGTAAATGGCTCTAAATGGGCCACAAGGGACATCTTCATAGGAAAAACTGAGAGGAATCCTGACAGGTCCAGGAGATTAGTTGATTTCTTTTTTTCTTGTCTCTTCCTTTGCTCCTCACTCTTCATCCACTCCCCTCTCCCCAAAGGACCAACAATTAATTGACTAAACCACAAGAGGTCCCTGGGTAGATTGACTTTCATCACTTCACCTCCTCCTCTATCAGTTGGGTTGAAGACAATGGCTGCACTGAAAAACAGGTCATGCCCTAGAGCAGAGAAAGGAAAGTAAAACTATTTCTCAAAGGGAGAGAGAAAAATATGAAGCTAGCATTTACAATCTAACAATAGATACAGAAACCTTTCCTAATCATCTGTAGATCTCTTGTCACCTCTGGCCATCTCTGTTGCAAGCCCTCTCAGAGGTTAACCAGGAGTCCCAGCATGGAAGGGAACGCTCTTCCCTTAGTGTCAGCTGCTCCATTCCTCCCTTCTTGCCCTGCTCCTGAAGATGAGGGCAATGCAAAATAAATAAGCCTGGTTTTGCAGCCATGTACACCTGAGTTTAACCCCCAGCTCTAACACTTGCTAGCTATGTGAAGCTGGAGCATGTTATTTAAAATTTCATTCTCAGTTTTGACACATCTATCTTGCAACACTGCTGTGAGGAGAGAAGCAATGTATAAAATACTGGGATAACGCTGGGAACATGTAGGTAGACGGACCTTGGGAAGATGACAACTGCTCTAAGCTTTAATTTTTCTTCTGTCAAATGGAGATAACAAGAGTACTTACATTATAGGATTTCTGGGTGGATTAAGAGAAAGATAGCATGACACTGTGGTTAAGCGTATAGGCTCTGGGATCGGACTGCAGGTTCAAATCCTGGCTCCATCCTCAGTGGCTGTGTGACTTTGTGCAAGGTATTTAATCTTTTCTTGCATAGGCTTTCTAATCTGTAGCATGAGGATAATAATAGCACTTAATTTATGGGATTGTTACATGGATTAAATTAAGTTTTATCCTTGAAGCACCAGAACAGTGCCTAGTATATAGCAAGTGCTATATAAATGTTTGTTAAATTAAAAAAATGAGATATAGCATATAAAACACTTTAACACTGTATCTAGGACATAATTAGAACTTTAATATTAATATAATTAGCTATTGAATTATCATATCATGGTTTTAGTTTAATGTTAAGTAACGTTGCAAATGGATTTTGAAAAACTCTACAACAAAACAAATCACAGAATTATAAATCCCAGGGTGGTGGAACATACCCTAAAAGATCACCTTGTGGGCTTCCCTGGTGGCGCAGTGGTTGA
Source organism: Pseudorca crassidens (assembly GCF_039906515.1). Classification (NCBI taxonomy): domain Eukaryota; kingdom Metazoa; phylum Chordata; class Mammalia; order Artiodactyla; family Delphinidae; genus Pseudorca; species Pseudorca crassidens. The sequence continues at coordinate 104,240,158 of NC_090297.1, read as the reverse complement.
GAGTCCACCTGCCAATGCAGGGGACACGGGTTCGTGCCCCAATCCGGGAAGATCCCACATGCCGTGGAGCGGCTGGGCCCGTGAGCCATGGCCGCTCAGCCTGCGTGTCCGGAGCCTGTGCTCCACAACGGGAGAGGCCACAATAGTGAGAGGCCCACGTACCGCAAAAAAAAAAAAAAAAAAAAAAATCACCTTGTGAGGTGGTTGTAAAAAATGACCATAAACTTCTTCAGCTCTCATCCCATCAAGAGGTATGGCTTATATTCCCTTTCACTGAATCTGGGCTCTGTAACTCCTTACACTGTATATTGATAAGAGCGTGGAAGTGATGCTTCAACTTCCCATTTCTTAGGATGCTTGCTCTTGGAACTCTGCCACCATGCCTGTATGAAGAGGAACTGATGGCTCTTGCTCTCTGAGCTCCCAGCTGACATGTGAGTGAGCCATCTTGAAAGTGCATCCTTTTTCTCTTAGTCAAGCCACCAAGGCTGACCCTGCATGGAACAGAGACTATTTGTTCCTGCTGAGCCCTACCCAAATTACAGATTTGTGAGCAAAACTTCTGTTGTTGTTTTCAGCCAGTAGTTTTGGAGGGGTTTGTTATGCAACAATCGATAGCTGACACATCTAGTTTGTTCTCCCACTGATGTTTGTATCTCCTATACACATCACCTGTCTAACCTTTGCTTAACTATTCATTCAAAAAATATATAAATATTTATTTATTTATTATGTTTATTGAAGTATAGTTGATTTACAATGTTGTGTTAGTTTCTGGTGTATAGCAAAGTGATTCAGTTATACATATTACATTATATATATGTGTGTGTGTGTGTGTATATATATTCTTTTCAAATTCTTTCCATTATAGCTTATTATAGGTCCTGTGCTATACAGTAGGACCTTGTTGTTTATCTATTTTATATATAGTATTTTGTGTATCTGTTAATCCCAAACTCCTAATTTATCGTCCCCCACCCCCTTTCCCCTTTGGTAATCATAAATTTGTTTTCTATGTCTGTGAGTCTGTTTCTGCTTTGTAAACAAGTTCATTTGCATAATTTTTTTTAGATTCCACATATAAGTGATATCCTATGATATTTGTCTTTCCCTTTCTGACTTAACTTCACGTAGTATGATAATCTCCAGGGGTCCATCCATGTTGCTGCAAATGGCATCGTTTCATTCTTTTTTTTTTATGGCTGAAAAATATTCCATCGTATATATATACCACATCTTCTTTATCCATTCCTCTGTTGATGAACGCTTAGGTTGCTTCCATGTCTTGGCTATTGTAAATAGTGCTGCTATGAACACTGGGATGCATGCATCATTTTGGATTAGAGTTTTCATCTTTTCTGGATATATGCCCAGGATCTTCAACAAAGGAGGCTACAATATACAATGGAGAAAAGACAGTCTCTTCAGCAAGCGGTATTGGGAAAGCTGGACAGCCACAAGAAAATCAGTGAAGTTGGAATACTCCCTCACACCATACACAAAACTAAAATCAAAGTGGCTTAAAGACTTAAATGTAAGACATGACACCATAAAATTCCTAGAAGAGAACATAGGGCCCGTCACCTAGAGTAATGGACATAAATACAAAAATTAAAAAATGGGACCTAAGTAAACTTAAAAGCTTTTGCACTGCAAAGGAAACCATAAACAAGATGAAAAGACAACCGACAGAATGGGAGAAAATATTTGCAAATGATGCAACCAACAAGGGATTAATCTCCAAAATATACAAACAGCTCATGCAGCTCTATGTCAAAAAGACAGACAACCCAATCAAAAAATGTCAGAAGATCTAAATAGACACTTCTCCAAAGACAACATACAGATGGCCAACAGGCACACGAAAGATGCTCAACATTGCTAATTACTAGAGAAATGCAAATCAAAACTACCTCACACCAGTCAGAATGGCCATCATCAAAAAGTCTACAAATAATAAATGCTGGAGAGGGTGTGGAGAAAAGAGAACCCTCCTACACTGTTGGTAGGAATGTAAACTGGTACAGCCACTATGGAGAACAGTATGGAGTTTCCTTAAGAAAACTAAAAATAGAGCTACCATACAATCCAACAAATATTTATTGAATATTTACATAATAGATATTTTTCTAAGTACTAGGGAATGCATTAGTGAATAACAAAAAGGTCTTAGCCACAGAACTCTTCGTTCTATGGAGGAAAGACAAAAAAATGCATAAATATATACTACAATGTATGGGTTTGATATGTGCTTTGAAGAAAAGGGAAATGTATAAAGAGTGATGAGATGAGTGTGTGTGTGTGTGTGTGTGTGTGTGTTGCGAAGAGGTGCTGCTATTTCAGAAAGGGATTTTAGGGAGCACTGTCTAATGAGGTGGCATTTGAGCAAAGATTTAAATAAAGAGAGGGAACTGGTTTTATAGATCTACAGAGGAGGAGGGTTCCTAGCAGTAGGAAGGGCAGTGTAAGGTCTGAGGCAGGAGCAGCATGCCCACATGTTCAAGGAATAATAAGGAGGCCTTTGAGGCTGGAAAGGAGTGTGCAAGGGGCAAATAGATCATAAGTCAGCTCTGACAGAAAGTGAGGGCCTTAGAGGCTGTGAAAAAGAAGTTGAATTTAATTCTAAGTGAGATGAAATATCATTGGAGGGTTTTGATCACTGAATTTTTTTTAATTGAAGTAAAATTTACATGAAACAAATTTTATGTGCAAAATTTGATAAGTTGTGACAGATGTATATTGTGTACATAACCCATCATCACAAGGAGTTATCTTCTGTTCCCTACCCATCAATCCCCACCCCGTCTAATAGGCAACTGCCACTCTGATTTCCATAACTGTAGATTACTTTTACATATTCGTGAACTTAATGTAAATGGAATTGTATAGTGCATACTATTTTGTGTCTGGTTTCCTTCACTTAAAAAATGTTTCTGAGGGGCTTCCCTGATGGATCAGTGGTTGGGACTCTGCCCTCCCAGTGCAGGGGGCCTGGGTTCAATCCCTGGTCAGGGAAATAGATCCCACATGCATGCTGCAACTAAGAGTCTGCATGCCACAGCAAAGATCCCGTGTGCCACAACTAAGACCTGGGGCAGCCAAATTAATAAATAAATATTAAAAAAAATGTTTCTGAGATTCATCCATGCAGCTGCATGCATCAGTGGCCCATTCTTTTTCATTGCTGAGTAGTACTAGGTTATATGAATATATCACAATTAGTTTATCCATTGACCTACTGATGGACATTTCGGTTGTTTCCGGTTTTTATCCACTATGAATAAAACTTCTATAAACATTCTTACACAAATCTTTTTGTGAGCATATGTTTTCATCTCTCACAGGTAGATACGTGGTGGGTCATTGTTTAAATGCATGTTTAACTAACTTGATAATAACGCAAAGAGTTTTCCAAGTTGTCCCATGTTATACTCCCACCAGTTTTTCAGCTTACTAGCCAACATTAGAGTTGTCAGTTCTCTCTTCTGCCTGGCTTCTTACTTTCACAGCTGTCAGAAGATCCTTGCTTTCCATGCTTCACCACAGTGCCAAGACAGAGAAATAAGGTTTTGAGAAAAGAGAGTAAGTTCTTGGAGAGAATTTCAGTATTTTTATAGTTGTTTATGTGTTAAAAATATCTGTTGAACTGAAAAAAGTTCTCAATCTTTAATTCTGTAATGCAGTTGAGTATCTGACAAACCTTCTTGCCAGACAAAATTCTCTTTATCTAATTCCATATGTATCTCTTCTATTCCACTGTCAGAAAATATGGGATATTGTCTTCAGTAGTATAACTTTCGTATATTTCGAAACAGTAAGCTATCACTCATACTTTGCTCTTTTCCATGTCATATAATCCCAGTTTCCTTAACATTTTCATGTAAATGTGATTTTTCTGTCCCTTTAATCATGTGTGTGACTGTTCTCAGAAGTGCTTCTGAATGGACTAAATCTAGTTAGTCAGTTGAAACAATAGTTTCAGGTTTCAAAGCATTGATTTCAGCTGTAAATTTACTTAAAGCATCTCCCTGCATTTATGCATGTATGAGCCAGTGTGAATTGGTTTTCATGGGTTGTACAATTTTTCTACTTACACTCTTTCCAAGCATGAAGCTATGAATGATCTCTAGCCCCAGGTTTGCTCTTTGTATATGTGGAATATTATAGAGTTGAATAAACACAGCTGCACTTATTAAATTTTATGACCACACAAACATACATACATGTGCACACACGCACAGACCCTTGCACACACGAAGCATTCAGATAAATCCAGTCAGGGTATTTATTTGAAGGGGTTATAGTGTGGTCGCTCAAGTATGTCCTTTTGCTTGGTTTATTAGGTTCTTCTGTTGTTTGGTGACATAAACACCCTGGCCTAGATTTGTAAGGGTCTTTTCTATAGCACAGTTCTTTCCCATTTTCATCCTCTACATTCCTTCTCTTCTGTTCCAGGAAATGAAAACAAACCACATCACCCATACAAGTCCTGTGTGAACGGGATGGGACAATAGCCAATAACTGGAAAGCAAGAAAACCATCTTTCAAATGTGAGACTACTCTCTGTAAAACCATTTAACAATTTAGGTTCTCTTTTTAAAAATATTTTATACAAATTGAGGGAGAAAAGAATATGTTTTGATGTGTTTCCTAAGGCTCTGATAGTTTTCAGATGGGTTAAACACCCATGAAGAAAAGCGATTAAGCTCCTATTATCTACATTTCATTCCAACAAGAAGGTAATTGTTTATTATATTGGTTTATAATTCATCATTTTACATGTCTGTCTTTCCTACCTGGTGATAAATAAGAACTAATGCTTCATTAATTGATGGTATCTCTAGTGAGAAGTATAGTCTCTGGCACATAGTAATTGCCCAATTAAAAAAAACGCCATTCTGAATGAACGAATTCCACTAGAATCTCAAAGCCAGTTCATGATGTAATCAGAGGGCAGAGGGCTGTACAAAAAGTTTTTGTCTCCACCAGCCTAATGAAAACTGCTCCTATCAAGGTCACTAATAAGCTCCTTTGTGTTAAATCCAAAGGCAAATTATTAGTCCTCTTTTTTCAATGACACTAACTATTCTCCCTGTTTCCACTCTTACCCCCCAACCCTCACCCCGTGCCCCACACTTTAGTCTCCACATAATAGCCAGGGGTTTTTCTTCTAAAACACAAATCAGATTGTGTCAGTCTTCTGCTCAAAACATTTCAAAGGCCTCCCATCTCATGCAGAATTCAAGCCAGAGTTCTTACCGTGGTCTTCAAGGCTCTACATGTTTTACCACTGACTGTCTTTCTGACCTCATCTGCTACTTTTTTGCTGCTTGCCCTGCTCCAAACACATTGCCTCCTTGCTGTTCCTTGAGCTTGCCAAGCATGCACAGACCTCAGGGCTTTGCACATGTTGTTTTCCTGTAAGTTTCTTCTCTCAGAATCTACATGACTTACTCCCTCACTTTGCCCAATGTGAAACTGCCCTTCTGTGATAACTCTATCTAAAATAACCTGTCTCATTCTCTAGCCCATTGCTTTACTTTCAAAATACCTTTCACTGACTGCCATTAAATATCTTGATGTTTGTTTTCTGTTCATCTTTTCACTAGAATGTAAACTCCGTGGTTGCAAGAACTTGGTCAGATTTATTCACTGCTGCTTCCTGGGAGCTTAGAACAGTGCCTGGCAGATTGGAGGCACTCATAAAGGCCTGTTGTACAAATGAATGAAATATAAGCCTATTAGCTATTTATTTTCCTGGAATATGGTTTAAATGGTCCTTTAAAGTCATGCAATAGCTTCTCCCAATATTTTTTGGTACACAACACAATGCTGAGTCTTGGGGAGGGAAGTGGGTAAACATACATGGAATCAAAAATCTTTCTGGAGGGAAAAGAAAAGGGACTCCTTTGAGGTTCAGTGTTACTACTAGGAATAACCTGATTAAGAGTCAGTGGAAGAAGAGTATATCAAGGACCCAAAAGATAAATTCTTAAGGAGAGAAGGAAGATTCTGATTTTGGTTAGGGTTTTTGGAGGAGAAGTAATAATGGCCCAGCTTGTGTCTAAAACTAGAACCTTCCCTAGGCCCAAACACCCTCACACAACTGACATGCTTTGGGAAGAATGGCTAAGCTCAGGTGTGTAAACTAAACACAGCCATAACTTTATGACTCTCAAGCATGTTACACTGCCTAACCAATGAAGGAGACAGCCATGAATAAAAATTCATCAGACCATGAGTCTGCAGCAGCAGAAGCAATGGCAACTGAACATGGTAGACATCCAATTCTTTCTCTGTCTGGCATTTGCAGTCAGGGTTGACTCTTTTGAAATAAATAAGTGCCCGGGTTTCTTGGGTAATTTGGGTGAGATCTTAAAAGCCTATGTATACATTTCTGTCTTTGTTTTTATTCTCCCAAAAAACTTAGAGCCAGAGATAATGCCCAAATATTGGAATTGGTTAAAACATCAATGCATTAAAGGTCTTTTAAAAATTATTATAGTATCTGTTTTCTTTTTATGTCCTGTTCTTCTGGCATTTCAATCTGTTAAGTCAAATCCTTTTGGAAGTTAACAGGATAAAAAATGCAAATACATATACTTGATAATTTAGATGACCTTCTCACCTTATAATTTTATGATTTTTCTCTAAGGCAAATGGGAAATCAGTGGCAGAGATAAAAATCAGATTTTATGTCTCTTAATGGAGTGTATATTTCATGTATTTCCTTAGACTTTCACATGGAATTCCAAATCTGAATAACATTCAGCAACTTCTGTTGACCACAATGCATTTCCTTATGCCATAACAAAAAGCTATTTTTATATATATATATATATATACACACACACACATATATGGCATCTCTGTTAATGTATCATAACCCCAGTTACAAAAGAAACCTTGTATATTATTAGCAATAAATCTTACAGCCTTGATTTTTGCATTTCTAACAGGCTCTAAGGTGATGCCAATCTTATTTGTCCATGAATCTCACCTTTATTAAAAGAAAAAAAGTCCTCTAACAACCATATAGAATGCTACTAAAAGTCATCGCTCCTGCAATGTAGTCACATTTCTGTCATCATCAGTGGTGTGATCTTGGGAAACTTACTCTCTTTGAATCTTAATTTCCTCATCTTTTAAGTAGGGAAAATGATACACTTTCCTGATTGTTATGTGAAACAAATGAGATAATGAGTATGTAAGTTTTTTATCACTTGAAAGTGTGCTGCATATATAATCCCTTATTATTTTTAATTAGCATTGTTATTATTAGTCCATAACTTTAGGAACTTTATTTGCAAGCTAATTCAAATGCACATTCTGAGATATGACGCCTTAATGAAGTGCTGAATAGGACATACAGGCATACACATGTGTAGCATATTCCTTAACTACAGGATAAAGCAGTTAAAATATGTGACTCAATTTTGTATGTTTTACAACAGGATACAGGATACTCTTTCATTGTAGCATATTAATTATTATTTACAAGGTCATTTTCAAAATGAGATGTCCTTGTATAACAAAGGCCCACAGCCAATATTTTATGGATAGCACATAAAGAGGTTGAAAATTGATGATTTATAGATCAGGAAATAACAGTTAATCAACTTTCCTGACTTCCCAAGCCATGTTGGGCAGTTTTGCATAACCTTTTGGTTGTCAGTGATGTTTGTATTGATGGTGATACCTTTGCGGCTGAAACAGGATATGCACACTCTTGGAAGTGCTGTCTGGAAACTCTCCCAGCATGATCGGGAGGCTAGAAGCAAACTGTTGCTGCCTATTCATCAGAAGCATCATGTGTTCTGACCTCAAACACAGCCTATAGCATTCACTGTCACAGGACAAAGGGTTTGACCCCATTCCTACATACCAGTGCTCATCAGACACTACATGATATTGCATTAACTTGAGAAACAATTATACATTAATTTTTGCATTTACAATAGGCCAGGTATTAGTCTCTATGGGATTTGAAAAGATTGGAAAGTGATTGCAAAAAAGAGCTGCAAATATTAAAAATTTGTGAAATAAGATATGAGAATTGTGAAAGGGAGAAGGGAAACCCAAGGGCACCTTGACACATCTTCTTACTTGAAACATTTGGAATTAACCCCCCACACCCTGCATTAGCTCTAATTATTCTTTTGTTTACATTTTCCTAAGAATTTGCTTGTGTTCATCTTATAACATATATTTAATTCTATCGTATGTGTAGTTATTTATTACTTATTTCATCTGGCAGGTTGTTTAGATACATGCCTTACTCATCCTGGTTATCTCCCAGAGTGCCCAAAATAGTGATCCCTTTTAATAAATGCTTGTTGAATAAATAAATGGTGAATAAATGCTTATTTGTAATTAATACAGGTTTAGGAATATAATATAGGTTTAGGAATTCTCAAGTGACAAGGACATAGAAACTGTTGGAGGAGACTAGGACTAAGCATTGTCTACAGATAGTCTCAGATTTTCATGGTGTTACTGGCATGTGGAGTAACAAAGAAATTCAGGCTTGTTTACTGAGAAAAGTATAAAATTTATGTGCAAGAAAACTTCTGTGTGGGCAAGTTGAGATGCTCCATTAAGTCAAAAATGTAAAGTTATCTTTGTATTTACCACAATAAAACATCTGTTCCCATGTCTGTTATACCTCTCTGGGCACATTGCTCTTCTCTTAAATAGCAAGACTTTTCTCTTCAAGTCCAGTCTTGATGTGAGAGCCACTAGTTGATTATCAGCAGCCTCTCTGGAACAGCTGAAGTTCCAGAGGCATGCATCACTTATTGCCAGGTCCATCCTCCTTCCACACTGAAACTGATTTGTCAGTGGTCCCCAATGACCTCACGATTGCTAAGTGTAAAGGACACCTCTCAAACTTTGTCCAACTTGACTTATCTGCAGCAATTAACCTGACTGACCACGTTCTCCTTTAGCTTCCTGTGATACTGCACTCTCCTAGTTTTCCTCCCCCTTTCAGACCACCCCGTTCTCAGTCTACTTTTCCTTTGCTGTGCCTTAACTATGGATACTTCTCAGGGGGTTGTTGTCCCTTTTTCTCTCTTTCTAAAGCTACACACTCCTTTGAGTGCCTACATCTTCTCTCACAGTTTAAAGTACAATTTATCTTGCCTTCATATGTAATGTGAAGCTTCATAAGTAATACTTTCCAGGTTTAGTCAATACTGCATTTTCAATTTCTAAAATGCAGCTGGTACATGCATGAAGAAAATTCAATTGAAAATTCAATGTCAAAACCTGAAAAGTAAAAAAATACAAGCATGCATGATTTTGTGTTTGGAAACCATGCATCCATCTTCAGCCAAGGTTAGAAATCCGTACAGACTTGCTTGATGATGTGCCCAACCCCCTCCTATAACCTGTTCTTTCCTTTACCCTCCCTGAGCTGCTCTCTGGACTTTGCCTAGACTCCACTGTTGGGAAACTTGACAAACACTTCTTTTTGGCCAAGATAAGTTGTCATCAAGTTTCACAGAAATTTTTCACTATTCAGAAAGAGTTTATGCTTTACCAAAAGAATTCACCTTGGGGCCCTTTCGAATAACCAACTCTCCAAGGAAATTTAATATCTGATTCAACTATTCAAAATTAGATTTACTCACATTTGGAAAATATGTCTATAGTTCTGTCTCACTTTATGTAACTGGTGTGTCCCTGAAATACGTACAGATCATATAGTTGTAAGCTGAATAATAGTTCAAATTATTAATCAATTTGCTAAGGAAAACAGAAATACTTTTATAAAGTAAATAAAAACATCTAATGTATCTCTTGTGTAAATTTGGACTTTATTTAGTAAGTGTACTTATTTTTGGAGGCATACTTATACATACTAATGTACAAGAGAGGGAGAAGGAGAGATTAACACTTGTTCAGGACCTGCCAGGTGTCAGGCATCATGCCAGGAACTATGGCCTGCCATTGCTGGAGAGCTTACGTTTTTGTTTTGTTTTGTTTTCGTGTGTGATAGAATATAGGTCAGAAAAGCAGTATTTGTTCCACAGTCAATAACGTTTTTGCTTCCCTAAATCCAAATGCCTTTGAGTTTGCTTTTTCCCTACTGCTTTTACCTAATGAATTTACACCAGACAGACTCCTGGGTATTTCTTTCCACTCAGTCTCTTCCCACCCCTCTCCTTTCCTAAGATACCTCAAAGGGATAAATCTCATGGCCAAGCTTATTTGCTGTTGGGTGAGTTACTGATATAAAAAATCTATTAAAAAGATATTATATATATACACATATAATACATACTATATATAATGCAGTATATATGTATATGTATATATAGAGGGAGGAGACAGAGAGAGAGAAGGAATTTTGTTTTTCTGCCTTGGCTAATGATGTAACCTAGTTTAATAACCATTTGAGTAACCATTTACTAACCATTTGATAGTAACCATTTGATAGTAACCATTTGAGGCCCCTGGGATCTGATTCCTTCCATGTCTGTCCCTGCATGCAAGCTTTTTTGCTCTCATGTGGTTGCTGGGACAGCCTCTTAATTCTACTTGACACAAAGATGGCAGTCTGTGGGCCACAGCCTCCACTCTTTGACAAGAGTTTCGTAACTAGAAGCATAATGAAGTGGGAAAGACACTGGAGAGCACTTAACTGCATTAACACTTAGAGAAGAACTTAGGCCCCACCCTCCACTCCTGATCACCTTCCAACCATATCCAGTCACCCTCCCCACACCAGTCACTCTGTGGGCCTGCAGATATGAACAGCAGCACTTGTGTTAACAACTTGGCGGCTGCAGGAAGCCATACCCCAGGAAGCAACAAGATATTTCCCTCAGGGAGGCCCTGGCTTGGGGCTTCCCTTCCTTTCCTGTGTCAACAAAGCCTTCATTTCCTAACTTAGGCCATAGAATAAGCCAAATTCATGTTTTTTCACCTTCCCCTCTGGGTGGAAAGGGCCCTATTAGACAGAATTTATATAGCTATATTGTGTTGATTTTACTCTCATTAATGGCTCTAACTCATAAAAAAAAAGCATTGGGGGTTTTGAAAAATGTATCTGAAAAATAAACAAAAACACGAACTCTCATTCTTATTCCAGAACACAGAGCAAACAAAATTCTCTGAGTAGGAGTGCCTAATTGTGTTTCACATAGCATAATGAGTTAATAAATCACACAGCAGCTACATAAATATGTCTGTACTTTATGAGGAGAACAGTGACTAACCCAACAGCTAATGTAAATGGATGTTTAAATGGGAACCCAGCAATAACACAAAATAGGCTGCCCAAAATGTAAAGTAATGCAAAACATAAAAATCCTCATTACTTTTTAGTTGTTTTGTAAAAAAGAGCAGAGTGGAAGGATGAAGTAATAAGCAAATAGCAGCTATTCCACATTGTGTTTCATTTGACATGCACACACACAACTGAACACACAGGCATACATAGACACATACATACATGGTCAGTTCCCGCATATTCCAGTTTGCCTGTTTGAAGCACAGGAAACCTTTTTTCTCATGCAGAGCTTCAACTTGACATTGAGGCCTTATTTGCCACTGTAATCTTACCCAAATCCATCACTCGAACCATGTCTCTCAAACACCTTGCACATTTCATATTTGCCACTTAGTCATACCACTGTCTTCAACTTCCCCCACTTAAACACATTCTTCAGAAGCTGGCCAAAACCCACTTTCCATTATGAAGACTTAGCTTCAAGTGTCCAGTGATTTTTTTTTTTCTCATTTGAACTCTCAGTCCCTAATTATCTTTTTTTTTTTTTTTTTTTTTTGCGGTATGTGGGCCTCTCACTGTTGTGGCCTCTCCCGTTGCGGAGCACAGGCTCCGGACGCGCAGGCTCAGCGGCCATGGCTCACGGGCCCAGCTGCTCCGCGGCATGTGGGATCTTCCCAGACCGGGGCACGAACCTGTGTCCCCTGCATCGGCAGGCAGACTCTCAACCAATGCGCCACCAGGGAAGCCCCCCTAATTATCTTTAACACTCCTTTTTCACACCATTTTCTGGTGCTGTTATTTCTCTTGATATGTATAAAGTTCTTACCTCCAAAAACTGGACTATAAAATCTGGAAGACATTATTCATACCTTACTCTTCCAAAAAACCTTGCATCTCCTAGCACACTGCCTTGTATGCAGTAGGTACTGAGTAGGCTGATGCCAGAAATGAGATAGAACCAGAGAGAGGAGTGAGACCTTCAAGATGGCAGAGGAGTGAGATGAGGAGGTCACCTTCCTCCCCACAGATACATCAGAAATACATCTACATGTGGAACAGCTCCAACAGAACACCTACTGAATGCTGGCAGAAGACCTCAGACCTCCCAAAAGGCAAGAAACTCCCCCACGTACCTGGGTAGGGAAAAAGAAAAAAGAAAAAACAGAAACAAAAGAATAGGGACAGGACCTGCACCAGTGGGAGGGAGCTGTGAAGGAGGAAAGGTTTCCACACACTAGGAAGCCCCTTCGCGGGTGGAGACTGTGGGGTGGGAGCAGGGGGAAGCTTCGGAGCCACGGAGGAGAGCGCAGCCACAGGGTTGCAGAGGGCAAAGTGGAGAGATTTCCGCACAAAGGATCCAGCCCGAGAGGCTTGTCTGCTCACCCGCCAGGGCGGGCAGGGGCTGGGAGCTGAGGCTCGGGCATTGGTCGGAGCTCAGGGAGAGGACTGGGGTTGGCAGCGTGAACACAGCCTGAAGGGGGCCAGTGCACTATGGCTAGCCAGGAGGGAGTCCGGGAAAAAGTCTGGAACTGCCTAAGAGACAAGAGACCACTGTTTTGGGGTGTGTGAGGAGAGGGGATTCAGAGCACCGCCTAAATGAGCTCCAGAGATGGGCGGGGGCTGCTGCTATCAGTGCGGACACCAGAGACGGGCATGAGATGCTAAGGGTGCTGCTGCAGCCACCAAGAATCCTGTGTGCGAGCACAGGTCACTATCCATGCCTCCGCTCCCAGGAGCCTGTGCAGCCAACCACTGCCAGGGTCCCATGATCCATGGACAACTTCCCCAGCAGAACACACGTTGCGCCTCAGGCCGTTGCAATGTCACACTGGCCTCAGTGGCTGCAGGCTTGCCCCACATTCCATATCCCTCCCTCCCCTTGGCCTGAGTGAGCCAAAGCCCCCTAATCAGCTGCTCCTTTAACCCCGTCCTGTTTGAGCAAAGAACATATGCCCTCAGGGGACCTCCATGCAGAGGCAGGCCCAAATCCAAAGCTGAACCCCAGAAGGTGTGTGAACAAAGAAGAGAAAGGGAAATTTCTCCCAGCAGCTCAGGAGCAGCGGATTAAATCTCCAAAATCAATTTGATGTACCCTGCATCTATGGAATACCTGAATAGACAACGAATCATCCCAAAATTGAGGTGGTGGACTTTGTGTAATTTTGTCTATAGCTTTGCTTTTACCATTTGTCCTAGGGATCTGTCTGTCCTCTTTTTTGTTTTTTGCTTTTTTTTTTTAGGATAGCTTTTTAGTGCTTGTTATCATTGGTGGATTTGTTTTTTGCTTTGGTTGCTCTCTCTTTCTTTCTTTGTTTTTTAATTACTTTTTAATTTTTTTTAATTTAAATTTTTTATTTTAATAACTTAATTTTCTTTCTTTACCTCTCTTTTCTTTCTTTCTTTTCTTCTTTCCTCCCTTCTTTCCTTCCTTCCTTCTTTCCCCCTTTTCTTCTGAGCCGTGTGGCTGACAGGGTCTTGGTGCTCTGACCAGGTGTCAGGCCTGTGCCTCTGAGGTGGGAGGGCCGAGTTCAGGACGTTGGTCCACCAGAGACCTCCTGGCTCCACGTAATATCAAATGGTGAACACTCTCCCAGAGATCTCCATCTCAACGCTAAGATGCTGCTCCACTCAACAACCAGCAAGCTACAGTGCTGGACACCCTATGCCAAACAACTAGCAAGACAGGAACACAACACAACCCATTAGCAGAGAGGCTGCCTAAAATCATAATAAGGTCACAGACACCACAAAACACACCACCGGACGCAGTACTGCCCACTAGAAAGGCAAGATCCAGCCTCATCCATCAGAACACAGCCACCAGGCCCCTCCTCCAGGAAGCCTACACAACCCACTGAACCAACCTTAGTTACTGGGGGCAGACACCAAAAACAATGGGAACTACAAACATGCAGCCTACAAAAAGAAGTCCCCGAACACAGTAAGTTAAGCAAAATGAGAAGACAGAGAAACACACAGCAGATGAAAGAGCAAACAAATGAAATAGGCAGACTACCTGAAAAAGAATTCAGAGTAATGATAGTAAAGATGATCCAAAATCTTGGAAATAGAATGGAGAAAATACAAGAAACGTTTTACAAGGACCTAGAAGAACTAAAGAGCAAACAAACAATGATGAACAACACAATAAATGAAATTAAAAATTCTCTAGAAGGCATGAAGAGCAGAATAACTGAGGCAGAAGAACGGATAAGTGACTTGGAAGATAAAATAGTGAAAATAACTACTGCAGAGGAGAATAAAGGAAAAAGAATGAAAAGAATTGAGGACAGTCTCAGAGACCTCTGGGACAACATTAAACACATCCCAAAAGAAGAGAAAAAGAAAGGGACTGAAAAAATATTTGAAGACATTATAGTCAAAAACTTCACTAATACAGGAAAGGAAATAGTCAATCACATCCAGGAAGCACAGAGAGTCCCATACAGGATAAATCGAAAGAGAAACAAGCCAAGACACATATATTAATCAAACTATCAAAAATGAAATACAAAGAAAAAATATTAAAAGCAGCAAGGGAAAAACAACAGATAACATACAAGGGAATCCCCATAAGGTTAACAGGTGATCTTTCAGCAGAAACTCTGCAAGTCAGAAGGGAGTGGCAGGACATATTTAAAGTGATGAAAGGGAAAAACCTACAACCAAAATTACTCTACCCAGCAATGATCTCATTAAGTTTCAACAGAGAAATCTAAACCTTTACAGAGAAGCAAAAGCTAAGAGAATTCCACACCACCAAAACAGCTTTACAACAAATGCTAAAGGAACTTTTCTAGGCAGGAAACACAAGGAAGGAAAAGACCTACAATAACAAACCCAAAGCCATTTAAAAAATGGTAATAGGAACATACATATTGATAACTACCTTAAATGAAAATGGATTAAATGCTCCAACCAAAAGACATAGATTGGCTGAATGGATACAAAAACAAGACCCATATATATGCTGTCTACAAGAGACACACTTCACACCTAGGGACACATACAACCTGAAAGTGGAGATAGAAAAAGATATTGCATGCAAATGGAAATCAAAAAATCTGGAGTAGCAATTCTCATATCAGACAAAATAGGCTTTAAAATAAAGACTCTTACAAGAGACAAAAAAGGACACTACATAATGACCAAGGGATCAATCCAAGAAGAAGATATAACAGTTTTAAATACTTATACACCCAACATAGGAGCACCTCAGTACATAAGGCAAATGCTAACAGCCGTAAAAGGAGAAATCAACAGTAACACAATCATAGTAGGGGACTTTCACTTTCACCAATGGAAAGATCATCCAAAATGAAAATAAATAAGGAAACACAAGCTTTAAATGACACATTAAACAAAATGGACTTAATTGATATTTATAGGACACTCCATCCAAAAACAACAGAATACACTTTCTTTTCAAGTGCTCATGCAACATTCTCCAGGATAGATCATATCTTGGGTCACAAATTAAGCCTTGGTAAATTTAAGAAAATTGAAATTGTATCAAATATGTTTTCTGACCACAACGCTATGAGACTAGATATCAATTACAGGAAAAAATATGTAAAAAATACAAACACATGGAGGCTAAACAATACACTACTAAATAACCAAGAGATCACTGAAGAAATCAAAGAGGAAATCAAAAAATACCTAGAAACAAATGATAATGAAAACATGACGACCCAAAACCTATGGCATGTAGCAAAACAGTTCTAAGAGGGAAGTTTATAGCAATACACTCCTACCTCAAGAAACAAGAAACATTTCAAATAAACAACCTAACCTTACACCTAAAGCAATTACAGAAAGAAGAACAAAAAACCCCAAAGTTAGCAGGAGGAAAGAAATCATAAAGATAAGATCAGAAACAAATGAAAAATAACTAAGGAAACAATAGGAAAGATCAATAAAACTAAAAGCTGGTTTTTTGAGAAGATAAGAAAATTGATAAACCATTAGCCAGACTCATCAAGAAAGAAAAGGGAGACTACTCACATCAATAGAATTAGAAATGAAAAGGGAGAAGTAACAACTGACACTGCAGAAATACAAAGGATCATAAGAGATTACTACAAGCAACTATATGCCAATAAAATGAACAACCTGGAAGAAATGGACAAGTTCTTAGAAAAGCACAACCTTCCCAGAATGAACCAGTAAGAAATAGAATATACAAACAGACCAGTCACAAGCACTGAAATTGAGACTGTGATTAAAAATCTTCCAACATATAAAAGCTAAGGATCAGATGGCTTCACAGGCGAATTCTATCGAACATTTAGAGAAGAGTTAACACCTATCCTTCTCAAACTCTTCCAAAATATAGCAGAGGGAGGAACACTCCCAAACTCATTCTGTGAGACCACCATCACCCTGATACCAAAACTAGACAAAGATGTCACAAAGAAAGAAAACTACAGGCCAATATCACTGATGAACATAGATACAAAACTCCTCAACAAAATACTAGCAAGCAGAATCCAACAGCACATTAAAAGGATCATACACCATGATCAAGTGGGGTTTATCCCAGGAATGCAAGGATTCTTCAATATATGCAAATCAATCAATGTGATAAACCATACTAACAAATTGAGGAGAAAAACCATATGATCATCTCAATAGATGCAGAAAAAAGCTTTCAACAAAATTCAAGACTGATTTATGATAAAAACCCTCCAGAAAGTAGGCAAAGTGGGAACTTACCTAAACATAATAAAGGCCATATATGACAAACCCACAGTCAACATCATTCTCAATGGTGAAAAACTGAAGCCATTTCCTCTAAACTCAGGAACAAGAAAAGGTTGCCCACTCTCATCACTGTTATTCAACATAGTTTTTGGAAGTTTTATCCACAGCAATAAATGAAATAAAAGGAATCTAAATCAGAAAAGAAGAAGTAAAGCTGTCATTGTTCGCAGGTAAGATGATACTACATATAGAGAATCCTAAAGATGCTACCAGAAAACTACTAGAGCTAGTCAATGAACATGGTAAAGTAGCAGGATATAAAATTAATGCACAGAAATCTCCTGTATTCCAATACACTAATAATGAAAAATCTGAAAGAGAAATTAAGGACACACTCCCATTTACCATTTCAACAAAAAGAATAAAATATCTAGGAATAAACTACCTAAGGCGAGAAAAGACCTATATGCTGAAAACTACAAGACACTGATGAAGGAAATTAAGGATGATACAAACAGATGGAGAGATACACCATGTTCTTGGATTGGAAGATTCAACATTGTGAAAATGACTATAGTACCCAAAGCAATCTACAGATTCAGTGCAATCCCTATCAAACTACCACTGGCATTTTTCACAGAACTAGAACAAAAAATTTCACAATTTGTATGGAAACACAAAAGACCCCAAATAGCCAAAGCAATCTTGAGAAAGAAAAATGGAGCTGGAGGAATGAGGCTCCTGGACTTCAGACTATACTACAAAGCTACAGTAATCAAGACAATCTGGACTGGCACTAAAACAGAAATCTAGATCAGTGGAACAGGGTAGAAAGCCCAGAGGTAAACCCACACACATGTGGTCACCTTATCTTTGATAAAGGAGGCAAGAATATACAATGGAAAAAAGACAGCCTCTTCAATAAGTGGTGCTGGGAAAACTGGACAGCTATATGTAAAAGAATGAAATTAGGATACTCCCTAACACGATACACAAAAATAAACTCAAAATGGATTAAAGACCTAAATGTAAGGACTGATACTCTAAAACTCTTAGAGGAAAACATAGGCAGAACACTCTATGACATAAATCACAGAAAGATCCTTTTGGACCCATCACCTAGAGAAAAGGAAATAAAAATAACCAAATGGGACCTAATGGAACTTAAAAGCTTTTGCACAGCAAAGGAAACCATAAACAAGACAAAAAGACAACCCTCAGAATGGGAGAAAATATTTGCAATGAAGCAACTGACAAAGGATTAATCTCTAAAATTTACAAGCAGCTCAGGCAGCTCAATATCAAAAATACAAACAACCCAATCCCAAAATGGGCAGAACACCTAAATAGACATTTCTCCAAAGAAGATATACAGATTGCCAAGAAACACATGAAAGGATGCTCAACATCATTAATCATTAGAGAAATGCAAATCAAAACTACAATGAGGCATCACCTCGCACCAGTCAGAATGGCCATCATCAGAAAATCTACAAATAATAAATGCTGGAGAGGGTGTGGAGAAAAGGGAACACTCTTGCACTGTTGGTGGGAATGTAAATTGATACAGCCACTATGGAGAACAGTATGGAGTTTCCTTAAAAAACTAAAAGTAGAACTACCATACGACCCAGCAATCCCACTACTGGGCATATACCCTGAGAAAACCATAATTCAAAAAAGTCATGTACCACAATGTTCATTGCAGCACTATTTACAATAGCCAGGGCATAGAGGCAACCTAAGTGTCCACTGACAGATGAATAGATAAAGATGTGGCACATATATACAATGGAATATTACTCAGCCATAAAAAGAAACGAAATTGAGTTATTTGTAATGAGGTGGATGGATCTAGAGTCTGTCATATAGAGTGAAGTAAGTCAGAAAGAGAAAAACAAATACCGTATGCTAACACATATATATGAAATCTAAAAGAAAAAAAAAATGGTCCTGAAGAACCTAGGGGCAGGACAGGAATAAAGCCACTGATGTAGAGAATGGATTTGAATACATGGGAAGGGGAAAGGGTAAGCTGGGATGAAGTGAGAGAGTGGCATGGATATATATACACTACCAAATGTAAAATTGATAGCTAGTACAGGGAGGAGCCGCTGCATAGTACAGGGAGATGAGCTTGGTGCTTTGTGACCACACAGAGAGGGAGCGTAGGGAGGGTGGTAGGGACATGCAAGAGGGAGGAGATATGGGGTATATATATAGCTGATTCACTTTGTTATAAAGCAGAAACTAACATACCATTGTAAAGCAATTATACTCCAATAAAAATTTTAAAAAAAAAAAGAACCAGAGAGAGTTGTGTATTGAGGTTAAGTTACTACCATTGGACCAGAGGATTTAATAACAAAAATTAATTCCTTGTCATTATGTTTGTTAAGGAAGATGGTAAATTAATATCAACAGGGTAAATTTCTGATTGGCACCTAAAGGAAAGGTAGGTAGAATTTTAGTTAATAAAATGGGAGTTGATCAGGTTAAGAAGATGAGTGACATTGCAAAAATGCTTTTTTCACGTATTTGTTCTAGTTTATATAGTGTGTTCAGGGAAGTGCTCACTGATAAAGGGACACCTGAATAGAGAGCAGAAGGAAGTAAAGAAGCAAGCAATTGGCTTACATAAAGAAAGTTTCAGGCAGCATGTGCAGCAAGGTTTAATATGGCAAGGTGGTTTGGTGTGTTTGAAGAATAGCAAAGAGGCCAACATGTGTTGAAGAGAATGAAGAAACAGTAGGTAAAATGGAGTTAGCTAGGGCCTACATTACGTAGGACCTTGAAGAAACTTTGGTTTTTACTCTGAATGGGATCCAAAGCCACTGAAGTTTTTTGATCTGGGGAGAAAAATTATAGTACATGTTTGAAAATCTCAGTGTAAAATTGGATTTGTTGCCAAGTATAATTCATGACACACCGTCATCATTGCTACGTGTGTGGTATTTTTTAATGTTATATTTTAAAAATAAAAACTAAATACAGGGAATTCCCTGGTGGTCCAGTGGTTAGGACTCTGCACTTTCACTGCTGAGGACACGGGTCCAATCCCTGGTCCGGGAACTAAGATTCTGCAAGCCACGGAAGGTGGGGCCAAGAAAAAAAAAACAAAACCTAAATACATACACTTGAACTTACCATTCAACCCAAAACTTAACAACTTATATCTACCCATAATTCTTTTTTTTTTTTTTTTTTGTGGTACGTGGTCCTCTCACTGTTGTGGCCTCTCCCGTTGCAGAATACAGGCTCCAGACGCGCAGGCTCAGCGGCCATGGCTCATGGGCCCAGCTGCTCCACAGCATGTGGGATCTTCCCAGACTGGGGCACAAACCCACGTCCCCTGCATCAGCAGGCGGACTCTCAACCACTGCGCCACCAGGGAAGCCCTACCCATAATTCTTAATGGTAATTCATTTGTCATTAACTGTTTTCAGTAAATTGACTTGTACTGTACTTCCTTGTTATTTTTATCATTAATTTAAACAATAGTTCCTTAAAACTAAACTGTGTTTGCAGATTTCATAAAAAACTATATATATAAACATATAAATGAAGAGAGAGCAGAATAATGGTGCATTCTTTCATTTACCTTCCACAGTGATCAACTAATGGCCAATCTTGTTTCATAAATTTCCCCACTCAATCTCATTCCACTCACAGATTACTTTTTAGCCAATTTTATTTAAGTACAATTTGCATACTATAAAATCCACCATTTTAGTTGTGCATTTCTGTGAGTTTTGACAAGGCATACAATTTTGTAACCTCCTTTACTATCAAGTTATCAAGATATAGAATTTTCCCATCACACCAGAGTTCCCATTTTCCCTTTCATGGTCACTTCCCCATCCTTAGCCCCATTCCCTGGTAATGTTGTTCTCCATCCCTGTAGTTTTGCCTTTGTGAGAATGTAATATAAATATAATCATACATTATGTAGTTTGTATATGAATCTGACTTCTTTTATTTAGTCTAGTGTTTTTGAGATTCATGTATGCTGCAAAAATACCTGTATTTCATTACTTTCTAATACTAAGCAATATTCCATTGAGTAAATGTAGCATAGTTTGTTTATCCATTCACCAGCCGATGAATATTTGTTTTTTCCATTTTTTGACAGTTGTTAATAAATATATCTACTCTAAACATCCACATACAGGTTTCTGTATGGATTTATATCTTCATTTCACTTGAGTAAATATCTGATTG
This sequence comes from Pseudorca crassidens, assembly GCF_039906515.1. Lineage (NCBI taxonomy): Eukaryota > Metazoa > Chordata > Mammalia > Artiodactyla > Delphinidae > Pseudorca > Pseudorca crassidens. Next base: position 104,218,992 of record NC_090297.1, on the reverse strand, counting down.
ATGAGTTGTATAGTTATATTATACTTAATAAGAAACTACTAAAGTGTTTTCCAAAATGGCTGAACCATTCTGCATTCTACGATGCTCTGTATCATCACCAGCATTCAAATAACTGGGATCTAATTGTGATTTTAATAAGAATTTCCCTAATAAGTGATGATGTTGATCATCTTTCATTTGCTTATTTGCTAGTTGTATCTCATTTTTAGTGAAGTATCTGTTCAAACCTTTAATTAATTTTTTATTTTATTTATTTATTTTCTTTTGCGGTACATGGGCCTCTCACTGTTGTGGCCTCTCCCGTTGCGGAGCACAGGCTCCGGACGCACAGGCTCAGTGGCCATGGCTCACGGGCCTAGCCGCTCCGCAGCACGTGGGATCTTCCCAGACTGGGGCAAGAACCCGTGTCCCCTGCATCGGCAGGCAGATTCTCAACCACTGTGCCACCAGGGAAGCCCCCTTTTATTAATTTTTAATGATGTTTTGTAACTTTTGCTTTTTTAGAGTTCTTTATATACGTTTACCTTATATGTATATTATATTTTCTACCAGCCTGTGAATTATCTTATTTTCTTCTGTGTCTTTCAAATAAAGAGACTTTTTAAATTTGATGAAGTCTATTTTATCCATTTTTAATTTTAGGATTCATGATTTTTTTGGTCTAAGAAATCTTTGCCTGACCTAAGGTCACAAAAATTTTCTGCTCTGTTCTTCTAGAATTTCATAGTTTTAGGTTTTATATTTAGATCTATGATCCATTTTTGAGTTAAAATTAACATATATTGTGAAGTATGGTTAAAGATTCATTTTTCTTTTTTGCATACAGATGTACAATTATTTCACACTATTTGTGGGAAAGACTTTTTTTTTTTTTTTGCGGTACGCGGGCCTCTTACTGCTGTGGTCTTTCCCATTGCGGAGCACAGTCTCCGTGGCCATGGCTCATGGGCCCAGCCACTCTGTGGCACATGGGATCCTCCCAGACCAGGGCATGAACCCGTGCCCCCAGCATCGGCAGGCGGACTCTCAACCACTGCACCACCAGGGAAGCCCCAGACTTCATTTTTCACTGAATTCCCTTGGCACCTTTGTAAGAAATCAGTTGGCCATAGATGTGTGGGTCTATTTTTACACTCTGTTCTGTTCCATTGATCCATGTGTCTATCCTTTCATCAATACCCCAGTGTCTTAATCAATGAAGATTTGTAATGAGTGTTGAAAACAGGTAGTGTGGGTCCTCAAACTTTGGTCTTCTTTTTCCAAAAGTGTTTTTGCCATTATAGATCCTTAGCAGTTCCACATAAATTTTAAGACCAGCTTATCATTTTCTAAAAAAAAAAAAAAAAATCGCTAGTATGTATATTGGGATTGCATTAAAACTACAGATCAATTTAGGGAAAATTACTATCTTAACAATATTGTCTTAATTCATGAATATGAATATTTCTCTATTTAGATAATTCCTCTCAGCAATGGTTTATAATTTTTAGTGTATAAGTTTCGTACTTCTTTTGTTCAGATTATTCCTATTTTATTTTTTAATATTATAAATGAAATTGTTTTAATTTGATTTCCAGTTATTCAATGATAGTATATAGAAACTTAATTTATTGTTTACATTGATCTTCCATTCTGCAATCTTGTTGAACTTACCTATTAATTCTATTAACTTTTTGTGCATATTCCATTAGATTTGCTAAATAGAATATCATGTAATCTGTGAAAAAAGACAGTTTAACTTCTTTATATATAGAATACTGTTGCCTTTTATTACTTTTTCTTATCGTATGGCATAAGCTAGAACCTCCTTTACAATGTTGAAGAGAAATGGTGACAATGGACATCCATGTCCTGTTCTTGATCTTAGAGAGAAAGCATTCATGCATTCATCATTAAGAATGATGCTAGCTATAAGTTTTTTAATAAATGTCTTTTTTTTCCTGGTTGAGGCAGTTCCCTTCTCTTCCTGTTTTGTTGAGAGCATCTACCATGAATAAAGATTAAATTTTGTCAAATAGCTTTTCTGTGTCTATTGAGATTATCAGGTATTCTTTGTTTTCTATTCTATTAATATGGTGAATTACACTGATTTTCAAATTATATATACCAACATTGCATTCCTGGAATAAATCCCACTTAGTCATGTTATATAATTCTTTTTATATGTTGCATTCAGTTTACTATTTTATAAAAGATGTTTGTGTCTATATTAATAAGGGATTTAGTCTGTACTTTTCTTCAGTTGTGTTATCTTTGGCCTTGGTATCAGAGTAATATTGGCTTCACAGAATGAGTTGGGAAGTGTTTCCTTCTCCTCTATTGTCTGTAAAAGTTAGTGTAGATTTCAAATTTTTTTTTCTTCCTCAAATATTTGAAATAATTTAGTGAAGCCATTTTAAGACTGGTCTTTAAACTGTGGTAACATTTCAAATTTCTATAATAGAAATTTAAATTAAATTAAAAAATTTAATTGTATGTTTTTTCATGTAATATAAGTTGCCTAATCTGTTGGCACAGGTAGTTCATGATATTCCATTATAAACCTTTTAATTTTTGTAGGTGCAGTAGTGATATACCTTTCATTCCTGAATTTGGTAATTTTTATCTTCTCTTTTTTCTTCCTTGATTAGTCTAGCTAAAGTTTTATGAAAAAATCATTTTTTAAGGATTCTGTGCTACTATTGAGATGAATATTACATCTATATCTGTTACAAACCCACCAATAAAGTGTTATAATTAAGGCTTTTTATTATTTTTTTACTTTTAAAAAACAGAAAAGATATATTTATTCAGGGTGGATAATTTCTATTTATCTTCAAGTTCACTGATTCTTTCTTCTGCCATCTCAGATCTAATGTTGAGCCTGTGTAGTGAATTATTATTTTGATATAGCACTTTTTACCTATAGAATTTCCATTTGTTTTTTAAAACATGTTTTCCTTTAACTAGTTTTTGAAACTATTTATAATAATTGCTTTGAAATATTTGTCTCCTAAATCCAACATATGGACATACTCAGAAGCCGTTTTATTGAGTACTTCTAAGTTGGGTAACACTTCCCTATTTCTTCACATGTCTCATAATTTCTTGTTGAAAGTCAACATTTAGCACCTCTGGGTTGATTTTTTCCCTTGAGTGTTGTTATTGTTGCTGTTTTCTTTTTTCTTTTTTGCTTTGTGGATGATTTTGTTTTCATGTAACTTGCCTGATCTGTGGAATCTGTCACTCCTATAATGTGCAGTTGCTGTTCTTTCTGCTGAGTTTATTTTTGTATTTTTACTTTTAAATGTTAGCCTTGCTTCCTAGGGATCATTACTGTTTCTAAAGAGTTCAGTGAAAAGAAATTTTACTCAAACATCTCCAGCACTGTCTTCTACCCTCTCTCAATGAATCTGTGTATAGGTTTGGTAGTATTTACCTTCAAAGTTCAAGCAGTTTTCAAGCCTTCCTCAGATTTTATTTATCTCCAGAAACTTTCAGGTCAGATCTCCCCTGTGTGCACACAGTAGAGCAGTCAGCCAGGATATATGAAAAGTTTACCAAGTCCTTCTATCACTTTCACATTTCAAGGATGCTGCTGTTAAGTTTCTGGCTAGTCCTCTAGTCTGCCCCTTATCCCAACAGTCTGTGACCAAAGGTTAGTAGAGTTACAGGCCTTCTCTGTTCATTACCTACTGAGTTTTCCACTTTTACTGACAATGCCTCCAAAGGAGGGTAGCTCCCAGCAACAGAAAATCTGCTGGCTTCAGGGACAGCCTTTCTCTTGGGGAACTACCTTGCCAGCTGAACTGGAGAGGGGCTGGAAGCAGCTCCAAGTTAAGTAAGGCACATATTCCCAGTGTTCTTACCCAATGTTAAGTAGTTTTTCATGAATAAACACTTCTAAGTTTGTTGATTGCCTTTGTTCAGTTTCAAGAGCCATTAATCGAAATTTCTGACAATTTTGTCCAGTGTTATGTTATTTTTTTGAGAGATAATTTGCAGAGCTCCTTGATCCATCATAGACAGAAGTCCTCCCTCTAGTTTTTTTCTTGTCATATTACACTGGCTAGGACAGCTGAATAGGAATAAACGAATGGACAGCCTTCTCCCATTCTTGTTCTCAGAAAAAAATCTTTTAATATTTCACCATGAAAAATAATGTTTTCTAGATTTTTTTGGTAGATATACATTATTAGATTAAAGAAGTTCACTTCTTGCTGATTTTTTTAAAAAATCGTGATTGGATTCTTAATTGTACCAAAAGTTTTTTTCTACAACTCATAATTGTATGTTTTTTCTCCTTTATTCTATTAATATGGTGAGTTTATACTGATTGCTTTCCAAATGTTAAGCTAACCTTGCATTCCTATAATAAATCCAGTTTAGTCATGGTGTATTATCCTGTTGTGTATATAATTGCAACAGAGTGATTATAATGATGAACCACAATATCTAAACTAGGTTATGAAGGAGGTGAGGTCATAAGGTACTAAAAACCATGCAAAAATAATTTTTGTTTTGTTTGAGAAAAATCGAAGAATTGACAGAAATCAGAGTACTAAAGTAAATAAAGTGGAGAGATAGGAGATACTGACTAGAGAGTAATATACTTAAAATTGAGATTGTATGTGTATGCACTTATTGTTAATTACAAAATATAGGGATGAACATGTATGAGTGGCTAAAGTAGGGTGGAAGACAATATCATTGGAGATGAGAAGTTCAGGAAACTGTGTAGGAGGTGGACTAAAATAATCATCTATGAATATTGTCATAAAAATATGACAGAAGTAGATTTACAAAATCTCTTTTCTCATATTTTTGTTGTTAAAATCCTACAGACCTCTGAATTATTCTAATACACAGAAGGCTTTAGTTACTGAAGTTTTAACAGGTGAGAATAGATAGAATGGTAAATTAGTAGATTCCATAATAAAACACAACCGATAACAACAGCGGCAATGCAAAGTAAAGCAAAGTGCTCTATAATTCTCTAAGAATTATAGAATTATAATTCTGAAAACCCCTTCCAGTACCTCTACCTCTCATCTGGCTTTCAAGAATAGCAACATACATGATCATCTACATTTTACAATGAGAAATCATGTAAATATGTTTTTACTAATTATAAAAATAATTTGCTCCAATTTTAATTAGAAGAAATAAAGATTTCTTTTAAATATTTTTCCACATCTTAGATTAGTACAAAACATCTTAGGTTGTCAGTTATTCACTGTTTTCTTTTTTAAGATGAGAAGCTGGGTATAGAAACATTTAATTTTGATGCTGTCTCTTTAAAAAGACTCCTGGGTATTTTTTTCTTTTTAACACTTACATCAGTTAGCTTTATGTTATTATCTTTTCTCTATTATCAAATTCACTACTTATAATTAAATATTGTCCCATGCCATGCCTTTTCGGCTCTGGCCTGTGGCTGATGAGGTAGAGTTTCCTTTTAAATAGCGTAGAAGAAAAGGCTTGTATGTGTTATAGGTTTAATTTTTCCACTGTGTTTTAAAATCAAGACTTTTTTTTTTTTAGGATCACCCACAAGTCAGAGAAAGCTGTTGGGTTTGGGAGTTCACCTTGGGAGGGCAATGTTAGTTAATGTAGTTGTATAAACATCTGGTTCCTTTGGCAGATGGTTTTCCATTGGTCAGTGCAGAGAATAGATGGTGGGAACAAAAGCAGTGGAGGTATGAAGGTATAAAGGAGCCTTGGTTGACCTTCTTAACCAGTTAAAGAAGAAAAGACCCTTTGGGAAGGTGGTATTGGGTGATGAAGTCGGGCTGTATCTGTCACTTAGAGATTGGGTGACCTTTGGCTAGTCCTTTAACTGTTCAGAGCTTCAGTTTTCTCAGCTGTAAAATGGAGATAATAACATGGTTCATCCTGACTACTCAGGATGACTATATTGAGGCACTAAAATGTAAGTGAGTAATGTTAATTACGTGATTTCTAATCCCCATTTAGAGTCTGATGATCCCTGCTTTCTACTCTTTGAGGGAACCCAGTCTGACATCCTCCAGTCATGTATCTGTGCTAGAACAGGGTTGGAAGGTGGCAGGAATGTTGGGTCTGGATTTTCACCTTGCACAGCCAGCCACCTGGCACAGTGTCTGGCATAGAATTGACCCTCACATGTGAATGAATGACTAAATTATGTACTGCACTGAATTCGTTAATATTTCTCCCCAACATTAGTGTCTAGACCCTTTTAGTTTCAAGGCCACATTTTCCTGACCAATATTTCTAGCTCTGGGGATTAGGTGGGGGTACATGTTTTGCTGAAGAATTATGAATGCTTTGCCAGTGGATGGTCTTAAGCATAGCAGTCTTGAGCAATAACCTAAAGATGGAATGCCCTGGTAAATTCTTCTTTGACTGTATTCTACTGGCATGTTTCTGGTCATTTTCATCCAGCAATAAGTGGAGTCACTTTTGTTAAAAATCAATTTGAGTTTATTCTGTTCCATTGATCTGTGTGTTTTTGTGCTAGAACCATATTGTTTTGATTACTGTAGTCTTGTAATATTGTCTGAAGTCAGGGAGTATGATACCTTCAACTCTGTTCTTTTTCCTCAAGATTGCTTTGGCTATTCAGAGTCTTTTGTGGTTTGATGCAAATTTTAGGATTATTTGTTCCAGTTCTGTGAAAAATGTCATGGGTAGTTTAATAGGGATTGCATTAAATCTGCAGATTGCTTTGGGTAATATGGACATTTAAATAATATTAATTTTCCAATCCATGAACATGGATATCTTTCCACTTATTTGTATTGTCTTCAATTTCCTTCATCAATGTCTTATAGCTTTAAGAGTACAGGTCTTTCACCTCCCTGGTTAAATTTATTCCTAGGTATTTTAATTCTTTTTGATTTGCTTGTACAATAAATGAGATTGTTTTCTTGATTTCTCTTTCTGATAGCTTATTATTAGTGTACAGAAATGCAACAGATTTCTGCATATTAATTTTGTATCCTGCAACTTTACTGAATTCATTTATTAGTTCTAATAGTTTTTTTTGGTGGACTCTTCAGGGTTTTCTATATATAGTATCATGTCATCTGCAAATAGTGATGGTTTTACTTCTTCCCTTCCAATTTGGATGTTTTTCTTTTTCTTGTCTGATTGCTGTGGATAAGACTTCCATCACTTTGTTAAATAGAAGTGAGAGTGGGCACACTTGTCTTGTTCCTTATGTTAGAAGAAAAGCTTTCAGCTTTTCACCACTGAATATGATGCTTGGTCATAAATGGCCTCTATTTTGTTGAGGTATGTTCCTTCTATACCACCTTTTTGAGTTTCTATCATGAATGGATGTTGAATTTTGTCAAAAGCTTTTTCTACATCTATTGAGATGATCATGTGATTTTTATTCTTTATTTTGTTAATGTGATATATCACACTGATTGCTTTGCAGATACTGAACATTTTTGAAATCTCCTATGTCTCTGTGGCATTTGTTCTGGTCTCTTGAATTCTCATAGTTTATCTTGAGACTTGGACTTAGCTTATGATGTCTTCTGTTTGTCACATGAGTTGGTTCCTGAACAGTTATTCCTCTGTGTTAAATGGAAGGTCAGCCTTTGGGAGGTGCTTGTATCTTTTTCATTTTTCCTTCCACTTTCCCCCTTTTATTCCTGTCTTCCCTCTCCTTAGATACTTCCTTCCAGAGCCCAGTCCCAAATCTGCTTCACTGTCTCTAGTGAACTGCCATCCAGCAGGTCAGAAATGAACCATGCTCAAATATCCTCTACTCTGCTTTCTTGAGAGATTACCCTCTCTGAAGCTGAAATAGGGATCAGGCTCCACTTAAAACAGAACCAGGACTAGGGTCTAGGAAGTTTTACCCACGGGAACATGTGGTCTTGACTGAATGATTTGACTGGTGCAGAGAGACTAAGCAGATGACAAAAGTTTTATCCAAACTGGTGCTGGCTTATCGTGGGGGAGGAGCACTCTTTTATCCCCCAGTCAAAGCTCATCCCCTTTATCCCATACACATGCACTTCATTGAGCTAAAGCTGTAGAACAGTGTAGCCTTGATTTATGAGAGCTGTGTTTCTTCCCTGATCCTGGCTGGCACAGTGCTGGAGTCTTTGCTTTTATGTGTCCACGTTAGGGGGCAACTGGCAACCAGCTGTTGGAAACTGGTCTAAGAAAATAATAAAAATAAAAATACTCATGGACTATCCTGTCAGTCCAGGTCCTTGGTACCTGCCATCAGCCTTGGAATAAATAAGAGGGTCTTTCCCCCTTGGAATGAGGTTTCTCTATGACAAACAGATTTATATTGTGCTGGAATGATTGGTAGGTACCAAGGGGGTCTTGCTTGAGAGCTAATAATTGAGACTGTTAGAACAATAACTCACATAGTTCCCACCCCCTTTATCCCTGAAGGGTCCCCAAGTACTACATATGCAATGTACTCCCAAGCCTGGGGTCCTACTAAACTTAGCTGTGTGTGGGGTAAAAGGTAACACCTGGGAAAGACTAGACACAGGGAGTGCCAGCACCCTATGAATCTCCCCACTCAGGTGAGGGGTTATCATGGGGCAGGAGCCAATGGCAGAAAGAAAAGGGAAAGTTGTTTTGGGAGAGTGGCTCCCTCACATTCATGAGTAGGGAAAGAGGTCTCTTTAAAGACAAAAATTCTCTGAGTGTTCTGAGTCATAGGTCCTTCATAAGTATTTTGTGTACTGTATACGTGATATACGTCAACCACCTCAGGGTATTTATTTACTTGTTTATAATTTATTTGTTGCATACTTTGAAGAAAGACTTGAGATAGCTTATAATACATGTAGGACAAAACAGTTGATATTCAAGTAGAAGGTGAAATCATGTAGACTGAGGAGAAAATAAATATATCAAAACCTTAAGCCAGCATTTGTCAAACTAAGTTACTCAATTAGTTTTGTTGGGTGTAAATAGGTGTTTCTTGAAAGGTTGTTCTGTAATCAAAGAAATTAAGCAAACTTTGGGTGAAGAAAAGCTAGACATATTTCTTTTTTTTTTACTGCAAAATTCCCCAGATTCTTTTATTTGCTAAAAAGTAGTATAAAATTCCAAGACAGTGACACCATTACATGTTTTTTTCATGGTGTTCTGTACAACACACTTTGTGAAAAATGGACCTATGCCAAAATGATGTCTAGAATGAAGCAGTAATTTAAGTTCCAAGCTCCTTAGGAGTCAAGGCAAAAAGGACATTTATGATAAAGGAATATAGACTTGCTCTTTAGATGAGAGTGACACTTATTTTTTTAAATAAATTTCAAAAGGGATTTATCCCATGTATTCTTATTCAAAGGGTACTAGATAATTTGATGGGTGTTGTCATGAGGAGTGATTTTGTAGAAAAGGCAGTCTTGCTTTTATTATGGCCATTTCTTACTTTGATTCATAACACAATATAGAGAACACTGGGGAAGGCATCAGATTAAAAAATACAAGTTCCTGAAAGGTAGGATTGCCAGATAAAGTACAGTGCATGCAGTAAAATTTGAATTTCAGCTAACAAATTTTTAGCATGTCTAAAAATTGCATAGAATATACTTATACTATAAAATTTTTCATTCTTTAGTTAAAATTAAAATTTAACTGGGTGCTCTGAAATTTTGTTAAATCTCACAACCCAACTAGAAGGTCAAGACTTGAGTCATACGTTTGAATCACCCAGCAGCCTCCACTATGGAATAATCACCATGCCTGGCATTGCCACCACCCTCTTTCAATTGACCCACACTGATCAGAGAGTCCACAAGTCAAATCTGTCTTCACCTGCCCCACCACCAAATCTCAGGAGTACCAGCTCTTATCTCTGTGTTTCCCTGGAAAATGGGCTTGCTAACCCTTTGGAATACTCTCAAGTTGGCAGTCAGCCCTTCAGTTCCCTGAAGCTGATGGTCAGTCTTAAGAGGGAACATTTGTTTGGTTGTCATGGGCAAGCAAGGATTTTACCTTCTAGGCAAGCCCTCCAGTATTTATCGCACTGTCTCTGCACTTGTAGTATATTATTAGCCTTTTATGCCTTCTCTGTCACCTGTTGAAATGAGAACGCAAGGTCTCTGGGCCTCTGCAGCCCTTTCCCTTACATTAACTTAAGTCACACCAGATGTGGGCCTTTACTGCTTAAGAAGACTAATTGATTTCACTAGTCACAATACTTCTATTGTTTTATTTTTTAAACACAAATAAACACTGTGGTGGATTTGCTCTTCCTTCTCCCTTTCTCCTTTTGCCAAAAGTTATTCAATTAAAGGCATCTAGAAAGTGTGACAAAGAAATCCATCGATGGAGTATATCTACTGTTAAAGGAAAAAAAAAAAGAAGAAGAGAAGAATGAAAGGAGGAGGATAAAGGATTGTAGGGAAGAGGGAAGGAAGCCTCTCAGGGACCAGCAGTAACTCTGATGGATGGCTTGTGTGTGTAAGACGTTATTATTTGTTATGTGAGTGTAGGGAGATGGCAGTCGAGCTGAGCAATACACCTGCTGGGCTCCAAGAAGCCAAAACAGCTGCACACATTGATTTAGAAGCTTGCTACTTGGGGCTCCAGGAACGAATCAAGCGACAGCTCATAAAAAAAGAGGGTTTTATGATTTCCCCCCTCTTTTTGTAAGCAAACGGCCACATCATATGTTTTCCTAACACGGTTATAACTCAAAATTAAATCCCAGCCCAAGGTGTCAGCCTGGTGCCATGTCAGGATTGTAACGGCTTGTTTTAGAGGTCGTCATGGAGATGGTGGAGAAAGGATGGGGGTAGGTCTTGGGAGGTAGGAAAGGGTACAAAGTGTTCTTTGACTCTGTGTGGCTTAGGCACTTAAGAACAATTAGCGTAAGGTTTTGTTTTAAAGAAGTGAGCTACCTTGCAGTGTTTAGTTGGTGATTTTATGCTACTGACAACCTCTATTCATAGTGTTAAAATGGAAAGCACTGTCTCACTAGGGAGCTACCCCATCCAAAGTGAGTAAGGGTGAGCTGTGGCACATGTGCTGCCAAAGTAAGGCTCTTAGAGGCAGTCTGTCTGCCTCACACTCCAAATCTGGTTGCTGAGTACACAAAATGGAATGGAGTCAAAATACTTTTGGTAAATGCTGAATGAAAGTGCTTGGTCATAAAGAAAAGAGAAGCTTTTTAAAAGGGCTTTGAGATTTCTCCAAAGTTACAGCCTGAATGTGCAAGGCCAAGGTGCTGTGGGCCCTGATGTCAGATAAATCTCCACTCAACACTCACCCCAGAGGTGACGAGTCTGTAGGACTGTCAGATAAGCTCTTATGTAAGATTTTATAGTATCATGGATTTCATTCACTTAGCAAGTAGTTACTGAGCATTAGAAACCTTAAAAATGGTATGATGAATATTCATAAATGAACAAATGAAAGAATAAGTGAATGAAAAATATGATTTTATGCCTCATTACTAATAGTTCTGTAACAGCACAATCACAGCAAAAAGAATAATGCTGTTCTTCCAAAGCCCAAATCGGCACAATCCCCAAGGTTCAGACATTAGTGAAGGCTCTTACTTTGACATTTTTGTTTGCAGAGAAGTCATTTGTCAATCTTCTCTCTACCATTACTTGGAAGTCAACATATCTCCAGTCCAAGCTCTCTCCTGAACTCTCATTCTGCATCTCCAGCTGCCTTTAGTACATTTCACTTAGATTCCACAGTTTTTGAACTTTCTTCTTCTTCTTCCCTAAATAATTTTTTATCTTGGTTTTCAGCTTTTTTATTATGGTACCATATTAGTCTTAGCCATTGAAGCTCAAAATATCAGATATAACTTTGGTTTCCTTTCTAGATCCAAATAGACACCACACACTCTCCTTCCTTCTTTCACAACGTCTTTCACAACTGCTTTCTCACTTCTGCTGTCATTTCCTAGTTCAGTCCCATATTAACTCATGTGTCAGCTGCAGCCATTGTTTCCATTCAATCTCTTTTCCTTTAGTCTCTAAGCTCCCTTTCCATCCAGCAGTTACAACACACCGAGCACCCTGCTGCCAGGGTAAATTTCTCCAATTATGACATGCTTCCAAAAGCTCCAATCACTCCTTCATTTCCCATAGAATAAATTTATTTTTATTGGAGTATAATTGCTTTACAATGTTGTGTTAGTTTCTGCTGTACAATGAAGTGAATCAGCTATGTGTATACCTATTTCCCCTCCCTCTTGGACCTCCCTCCCACCCATCTAGGTCATCATAGAGCACCGAGCTGAGCTGAGCTCCCTGTGCTATATGGCAGGTTCCCACTAGCTATCTATCTTACACATGGTAGCGTATTTATGTCAAACCTAATCTCCCAATTCATCCCACCCTCCCCTTCCACACGCCCATGTCTACATGTCCATCCTCTACATCTACGTCTCTATTCCTGCCCTGCAAATAGGTTCTTTTGTACCATTATTCTAGATTCCACATATATGCGTTAATATACGATATTTATTTTTCTCTTTCTGACTTACTTCACTCTGTATGACAGACTCTAGGTCCACCCACACCTATACAAATGACCCAATTTCGTTCCTTTTTATGGCTGGGTAATATTCCATTGTATATATGTACCATGTCTTTTTTATCCATTCATCTGTCATTGGACATTTAGGTTGTTTCCATGTCCTGGCTATTGTAAATAGTGCTGCAATGAACATTGGGGTACATGTGTCCTTTTGAATTATGGTTTTCTCAGGGTATATGCCCAGTAGTGGGATTGCTGGGTCATATGGTAGTTCTATTTTTGATTGTTTAAGGAACCTCCATACTGGTCTCCATAGTGGCTGTATCAATTCCCACCAACAGTGTAAAAGTGTTCCCTTTTCTCCACACCCTCTCCAGCATTTATTGCTTGTAGATTTTTGATGATGGCCATTCTGACCAGTGTGAGGGTAGTTCTGATTTGCATTTCTCTAATAATTAGTGATGTCGAGCATCTTTTCATGTGCCTCTTGGCCACCTGTGTGTCTTCTCTGGTGAAATGTCTGTTTAGGTCTTCCGCCCATTTTTTATTTGGGTTGTTTTTTTGATATTGAGCTCCATGAGCTGTTGTATATTTTAGAGATTAATCCTTTGTCAGTTGCTTTGTTTGCAAATGTTTTCTCCCATTCTGAGGGTTGTCTTTTTGTCTTGTTTATGGTTTCCTTTGCTGTGCAAAAGCTTTTAAGTTTCATTAGGTCCCATTCACTTATTTTTATTTTCATTACTCTGGGAGGTGGGTCAAAAAAGATCTTGCTATATTTTATGTCAAAGACTGTTTTTCCTGTGTTTTCCTCTAAGAATTTTATAGTGTCCGGTTTTACATTTAGGTCTTTAATCGATTTTGAGTTTATTTTTGTGTATGGTGTTAGGTAGTGTTCTAATTTCATTCTTTTACATGTAGCTGTCCCGTTTTGCCAGCACCACTTATTGAAGAGACTGCCTTTTCTCCATTGTATGTTCTTGCCTCCTTTGTTACAGATTAGGTGACGATACATGTGTGGGTTTAACTCTGGGCTTTCTATCCTTTGCCATTGATCTATATTTCTGTTTTTGTACCAGTATCATACTGTCTTGATTACTGTAGTTTTGTAGTATAGTTTGAAGTCCAGGAGCCCGATTCCTCCAGCTCCATTTTTCTTTCTCAAGGTTGCTTTGGCTATCCCATATAATAAAATTTACATATTGTCATGTGTTGTTTAAGGATCAATCTTGCCCTTCTAGCTCCATTTTCTACTGATAACATATTGTATTTGTATTTAATTATTTATAACATATTGTATTTGTATTAGCAAAAATAACATTAAATAATAAGTAAAATTATTAAATTGATGTATCTGTCACTGTACTGAGCATTTTACATGTATATTTTTTCTTTCTATTCCTACAGTATTCCTATGAGATAGGTACTGTTACTATCTCTTCAGATGATAATATTGAAGCACAAAGAAGTTTTATGTACCTTGCTCAAGGTCACCAATGGGAGAGCTGGAATTTGACCTATGCAGTAGATTCTGACCCCACATGGTCTTAGAACCTGTACCGTTACCACTTTACAACAGCTTACTCTGCCTCCTGAAGAAGGCTTGTGCTCTACTACCTCCCTGCCTTGGCTTTATTACTTCCCTTTTCCAGATTGATTTCTTGCCTCCTCTTAACATAATTTCAAGCAGTTTTGAAGTTCTACTCAAATGTCTACTCCTCCATTAAACACATGTGCCCCCAAAGAATTCTCTTTCCTCAATTACTGTAGTATCCACTGTCTCCACCATTCACTGATATTCATGCATTATCAGATATTCATATGTTCTTATACTTCTCTTTATTCTCCTCACTACCTGGCACCATAACTTCTACCAGAGCTTCCTCAATACATAGGTAATTGCCAGAATGAAGAACTCTGAAATGAACTATACCAGGGACACCTTTCACACCTTATTCTTTGTCCTGTCTCCTGGTTTTAAAACTTGTCTCTGTATCCCTTTACTTTTTTTAAAAGTAATTTTTAACCTTCTTTGGGCTGTCATTTGGCCCCTTGAAACTGTGGATACTCTCCTTTTTCCTAAACTCCTAGGAAGTATTGAGCAGGTGAACAGAGGAAGACACTGGGTCTAATAGTAGAGCAGATAAACATCAGCCTTTGGGGCCATTATGTAAGGCTATTCAGCGGGACATCCCTTCCTTTGGTAGCCTTTCAAGATGACAGACTGTCTCCTGCCTCCTCCTCTGCTAGTCTTGAATCTCCCTGCTCAATGCTTTTACTAGAGTGGCCTCCTTGGGCAGAGCTCCATACTTGAAACTTAGCTTCAGCCATTCCCAGGTGAATGTCCCTCAATTGTAACATATTTCCTTGGGAGACTTTGCTACTGCCCTGTGGGAAAACAATCAAATAATGAATACTTTATAAATGAATACATACTTTAAGTGTGTTTCTCTTTCAGCCTAAAGGAAAGAATTTCTAATGGTGTGACATTTTAGGTGTTACGGGGGAAGCGCAAACAGGGAATTGTATGTGTAGCAGGGAGGACATTCCTGCATCCTTGAATCATAACTCCTCTGCCATAAGAAAGACTAGCCCTGAAAATGAGCATTCATGCCTTGACACCACAGGAAAATAGTATCATACAAATATGAGAGTTGCCAGAATCCCAAGAGTTAGTACAAACATTTTGTCAACTATTAAGTGTTTCCCCTACAGAAGTATAGCTGCTTCTAGCACATACTAGGAATTGTAGAGTTTGAAAGTGATTATCTAGAATGTGAATCATATTTGTGATAGGTAGGAAATGTGCATCTCAGGAAAGCTGAGGAACGATGCTGGATTTTAGCAGTGATAGGGAAGGAAGAAAGTTTACTAATCCACATTATAATGTATCTAATCATTGACCATCATCTGTTAAGATGGTAATGTTCCTGGGGGAGATGACATGCTAAATCACCATAAGTCCAAAAAGAAAATATGACTTTATCAACAATGAAGATAAAAATTAGCCATCTATCAGATTACTGAGGGATTAGGTATGAAATGGGAGAGTTCTGTTAAAGATGGGAGGAAACGGAATAGTAGGTTTGTTTGCCTGGGTTTGTAGGTTTGTGTTGCCAGGAAAGCCTGGTTCTAGGAGGGTACAATATATGGTGGACAGCTACCAAAACAACAAAGGAACACGAAGAGCCTGGGGAGAAAAAAAACCATGGGAGATGGCTGTAGGAACAACATCATAACAGAGCCCGATGACACATTTCCTCTAGTTTACTCCCTTTGTTAAATGAATCACTTGGGCATTAAAGCTTCACGTTAATTTAAGCAGATCACATATGGTATATCCTGAACCACAGATCACTTAACTGTGAGTACTTAACTCTGTTATTTTAGTGCAGTCTGTGGTCTCAGCTGAAATATTTACATAATTAGTTGTAGATAAAGTGATATACTGTCTTTGTTTCCTCAATTATGAAATATGAATATGATCACAGAAATTTTATAAGTAATTGATACAAAGTATCAAAGTACCTGACAGCATTTTATACATATAAAATACTAAATGCTACATAAGAGAGCTGTATTTCTAGGAATATGATTAAGCATTTTCTTATGAAGATTGAATTTTCTCACAGGATACTCCTAAAATTAATCTGCTCTATGAATAAAGTTATTAAGCTGTATATCTGTGTGGGGGCTACAAGGCTGCCAGATTAAGTTAATTGACGAGTTGTTTTCATTATGTCTATAACTTCCTCCAATTATAAACATTTTATTATTCTGTAGTTTTAGTGGCCTATATACCACAGAGCACATTTTCAAAGCATTCCATCGTCTTTTCTTAAAGCCTTATCTCCCATTAGTAATAAAATGAAGCCTATAGTTTTAAAGACACAGCTCAAGAATTTTCAATCCCTACTTTTCATTCATCTATTCATCCAACAAACATATATAGAATGTTTATTATATGTCAGGATTTGAGCTGTGTACTGATAATAAAATTTGCTATCTAATTACTTTATTACATACAATCCTAGGTACAAATATTTACCATCTGGCTTTCTTGGTTTGTCTAAATCCTATACAGGACCATTGCATAACTTTAACAGTTAATAAATTCCTGGGCATTTTATTCTGCCATTAAATGTTAAACAGTTTGTGACCATTTATATATATATATGTGTGTGTGTATATATATATATATATGTTATTTAAAGAATAATAATTTAAAAAAACCATGTATCCATCACTCAACTTAAAAATAAATATATTTCACAACAAAAGCCAAAATAAACTGGGACTAAATCATACTAAAAAGCTACCAAGGAAACCATCAGCAAAATGCAAAGGCAACCTACTGAATGGGAGAAGATATTTGCTGCGAGGGTCAATTTCCCCAATTATAACATGCTTCCAAAAGTTCCAATCACTCCCTCATTTCCCATAGAATAAAATTCACATATTGTCATCTGGTACTTAAGGATGACAGCTCTATTCCCTACTGATGGCACATATAAATATTCTGTTTAGCAAAAATAACATTAAATAATAATAAATGAAAACAAAGCTTATGGAATGGGAGAAAATATATGCATAGCACATATCCAATATGGTGTTAATATCAAAAATATACAAGGAACTCTTACAACTCAATAGCAAACAAAAACAAAATAACCTAATTTAAAAATGGGCAAACGGGGCTTCCCTGGTGGCGCAGTGGTTGAGAGTCTGCCTGCCGATGCAGGGGACATGGGTTCGTGCCCCGGTCCAGGAAGATCCCACATGCTGCGAAGCGGCTAGGCCCGTGAGCCATGGCCGCTGAGCCTGTGCGTCCGGAGCCTGTGCTCTGCAATGGGAGAGGCCACAACGGTGAGAGGCCCGCGTACCGCAAAAAAATAAATAAATAAATAAGGGCAAATGACCTAAATAGACATTTTTCCACTAAAGATATACAAATGACCAACGGGTATAAGAAAAAGTGTTCAGCATCACTCTTCATTAGGGAACTGTAAATCAAAACCATAATGAGATATCACCTCATATCTGTTGGAATGTCTATTATCGAAAAGACAAGAGATAACAAATGCTAGCAAGGATGTGGAATAAAGGGAACCCTCTTGCACTGTTTTAGGAAAGTAAACTGGTACAGACACTATGGAAAATGGTATGAAGATTTCTCAAGAAATTAAAAATAGAACTCCCATAAGATCCAGCAATCCCACTTCTGGGTATACATCCAAAAGAAATGAAAACAGGATCTTGAAGAGATATCTGCACTCCCATGTTCACTGCAACATTATTACATTAGCCAAGATATGGAAACCGATCAAGAGTCCATCAATGGAAGAATGGAAAAAGAAAATGTGACCATATTTTGAAATGAAATGAAATAAGCTAGACAGAGATAAAAATGTCACATGGTATCACTTATATGTGGAATCTTAAAAAAAAAAAAAAGGTGAACTCACAGAAACAGAAAGTAGAAGGGTGGTTACCAGGGGCTGGCAGGGTGGGGGAAATAGAAGAGTATAAACTTTCAGAAAAAAATACGTCAACAATTCCTTTAAAGCTTCTGGTCCCTTCCCAAATCACATAAAGTTTCCTTCCCTGCTACAGGTCTTCCTCAACTTACGATGGAGTTACATTCCAAAAACCCATCATAAATCAAAAATATCCTAAGACAAAAAAGCATTTAATACACATAACCTGTGAACATCATAGCTTAGCCTAGCCTACCTTAAATGTGCTCAGAACACTTACCTTAGCCTATATTGTGCAAAATCTTTGAACACAGAGCCTATTTTATAATAAGATGTTGAATATCTCATGTAATTTATTGAATACTGTACTGAATGTGAAATACAGAATGGCTGTAATGGGTACAGAATGGTTGTGTGTTGGTTGTTTACGCTCATGATTGCTAGACTGACAGTGAACTGAGGGCTTACCGCTTCTGTCCAGCACCACGAGAGAGTTATTGTATGACATATTGCTAGCCCGGGAAAAGATCAAAATTCAAAGTATGGTTTCTACTGAATGTGCATTCCTTTTGCACCATTGTGAAGCTGAAGAATTGTAAGTCAAACTGTCGTAAGTTGGGGACTATTTTTAGAAATCCAAACTAATCTGAAACTTTCTTGGCTCAACATCGTGCAGTTCATCTACATTATCAGCTGTTGGATAGTTCACTCATTTTCACTGCTATACACTATTCTACAATTTGTTTTTAAATTCTTCAGTAAATGGATATGTAGTTGGTTGCTAGTTTTTGTTTGGTGTGTTTCATTTTGTTTTTTGCTGTTAAGAATAATTCTGCCACAAACATTCTTATCCACGTGCCCTGTTACCATATAGGCAAGTTTGCCAAGGATGTGTACCCAGGAGTGGAATAGCTATGTTGTAGGGTATGAACTCCTTTAACTTTGCTGGATAATGCTGAATTTTGTCCTATGGTGTTTGTACCAAACTACACTGCTACCACAGTGTATGAGTTCTCAGTTTTCCAAAGATTTGTCAAAGTCAGTGTCAACTTAATTTCTGACAATCTGTTCAGCATAAGTGGTATATCATTGTGGTTTTAATGTGTATTTTCTTGATTAGTAAAAATACATTGTCTCACATGTTTATTGGTCATTTATGCGATTTGTATTTCCTCTTCTGTGAAATGTTTGTTCATGACATTGGCCATTTTTGATTTGTCTTTTACTTATTGATTCATACATTGTATGTGTGTGTGTGTGCGTGTGTGTGTGTATTTGTGGCTTGGTTTTTTACTTTTATGTTTTGAATTTTGATGAACAAAAGTTCTTAATTTTATTGTAGCCAAATGTATCATTTTTCTCCCTTTTCACTTGCATATTTTTGTTCTCCTAAAAAAAGTCTTTTATCCCAACATCATGAAAATCCTTTTAGTCTATCTGGAATTGACTTTTTTATATAATGGGAGATAGGGATCCAATTTCAAGGTTTTTCTTTTTTTCTATATGGGCACCACTTATCTGCAATGCTAGTTCTGTTATAGTTTAAGCGTTACCATCTGTGTGGATCTTTTTCTGGACTCTTTATTCTGGCCTATTGATCCATTTGTTAATTTCTGAAGCAATACAATGCTACCTTAATAATTCTATCTTTCTAAAACTCTTGACACAGAGAAAGATAAATCCTCCCACCCAACCTATCATTCTTACTCAAGAGCATCTTACTTTTGTTTTCATATTTTTCTCTCCATTTTACAAATATATACATATTTATTACATATTATGTATATAATTTTCTTTAAATAAAAATTTATATAGGTAATACACTCACGTGGTTAAAAAAATCAAGAAACATAAGGTAGTACACTGCGAAAATTCATCCTCCTGTCCCTGGTCCCCAGCTAGGCGGTTCCATCCCTGTAAATAGTTATTACTAGTTTCTTCAGTAGCCTCCCAAGGATACCCAGGACATTATATATAATATAAATATATAAATATTTAATATATATTTATATATATATAAATCAAGCATATATGTGAATAAAATCTCTCTTTTGTCATGACCATAAGTACCATTCTGGAATGTTCCTTATTTTGCTTTATCTCTAAAAATAGATTTGTTTATCTTTCTAATTAGTACATAAGGAGCTTCCCTTTTCTTTTCTATGGCTAAAAAATATTCAACTTTAAGGCCATACCATAATTTATTTTGTTAGGCTCCTAGTGATGAAGTTTCATGTCTTTTCCAATATTTTTCAATTAGAAAAATGCTGAAATTACTAATTTTTAACATACATTTCATACAATGCAAATCATTCTATATAGGATAAATCTCAAGAAATAAAATTCTGTATGCATTTATAATTTTGATGGATATTCCTATCAATTTATAGTCCTAAAGCAATATAAGAAAATGCCTATTTTTCCAGTTACCAGCACGCTGTACTATCAAACTTGCCCTTTGCATAACTTAAGTAAATTATAGAATAGTAGTGAATCTTTAACATCTTCCTTAGCAGTATTAAAAATTTATGTATATTTGTATGTTTAAGAGCTATTCGTGGTTGGAGGGAAAGATGGCGGAAGAGTAAGACGCGGAGATCACCTTCCTCCCCACAGATCTCTACACCTGGACCAACTCCTACAGAACACCTACTGAACGCTGGCAGAAGACCTCAGACCTCCCAAAAGGCAAGAAACTCCCCACGTACCCGCGTAGGGCAAAAGAAAAAAGGAAAAAACAGAGACAAAAGAATAGGGACGGGACCTGCACCAGTGGGAGGGAGCCGTGAAGGAGGAAAGGTTTCCACACACTAGGAAGCTCCTTCGCAGGCGGAGACTGCGGGTGGTGCAGGGGGAAAGCTTCCGAGCCGCGGAGGAGTGCACAGCAACGGGTGCGGAGGGCAAAGCGGGGAGATTCCCGCACAGAGGATCAGGGCCGACCGACACTCACCAGCCCGAGAGGCTTGTCTGCTAACCCGCCGGGGCGGGCGGGGCTGGGAGTTGAGGCTCGGGCTTCGGTCCGAAGCGCAGGGAGAGGACTGGGGTTGGTGGCGTGAACACAGCCTGAAGGGGTTAGTACACCATGGCTAGCCGGGAGGGAGCCTGGGAAAAGGTCTGGACCTGCTGAAGAGGCAAGAGACTTTTTCTTCCCTCTTTGTTTCCTGGTGCGCGAGGAGAGGGGATTAAGAGCGCTGCTTAAAGGAGCTCCAGAGACGGGCGCGAGCCGCGGCTAAAAGCGCGGACCCCAGAGACGGTCATGAGATGCTAAGGCTGCTGCTGCCGCCACCAAGAAGCCTATGTGCAAGCACAGGTCACTATCCACACCTCCTTTCCGGGGAGCCTGTGCAGCCTGCCACTGCCAGGGTCCCGGGATCCAGGGACAACTTCCCTGGGAGATCACACGGCGCGACTCACGCTGGTTCAACATCATGCTGGCCTCTGCTGCCGCAGGCTCGCCCCACACTCCATGCCCCTCCCTCCCCCCGGCCTGAGTGAGCCAGAGCCCCGGAATCAGCGGCTCCTTTAACCCTGTCCTGTCTGAGCAGAAAAACAGACGCCCTCCGGCGACCTACATGCAGAGGTGGGGCCACATCCAAAGCTGAGCCCCGGGAGCTGTGAGAACAAAGAAGAGAAAGGGAAATCTCTCCCAGCAGCCTCAGAAGCAGTGGATTAAAGCTCCACAATCAACTTGATGTACCCTGCATCTGTGGAATATCTGAATAGACAATGAATCATCCCAAATTGAGGAGGTGGACTTTGAGAGCAAGACTTATTATTTTTTCCCCTTTTCCTCTTTTTGTGAGTGTGTATGTGTATGCTTCTGTATGAGATTTTGTCGTATAGCTTTGCTTCCACCATTTGTCCTAGGGTTCTATCCGTCCGTTTGTTTTTTTTAAATATTTTTTCTTTTCGTAATAATTATACTTTTATTTTAATAACTTTATTATATTTTACTTTATTTTATTTTACTTTACCTTCTTTCTTTCTTTGTTCCTTCCTTCCCTCCTTCCTTCCTTCCTCCCTCTGTCCCTCCCTCCCTCCTTTCTTTCCTTCTTTCTTCCTTTCTTCCTTCCTTCCTTCCTACCTTCATTCCTTCCTTTCTACTTCTACTAATTCTTTCTTTTTACTTTTTCTCCCTTTTACTCTGAGCTGTGTGGATGAAAGGCTCTTGGTGCTGCAGCCAGGAGTCAGTGCTGTGCCTCTGAGGTGAGAGAGCCAATTTCAGGACACTGGTCAACAAGAGACCTCCCAGCTCCACATAATATCAAATGGCAAAAATCTCCCAGAGATCTCCATCTCAACGCCAGCACCCAGCTCCACTCAACGAGCAGCAAGCTACAGTGCTGGACACCCTATGCCAAACAACTAGCAAAACAGGAACACAATCCCACCCATTAGCAGAGAGGCTGCCAAAAATCATATTAAGTCCACAGACACCCCAAAAAACACCACCAGACATGTACCTGCCCACCAGAAAGACAAGATCCAGCCTCATCCACCAGAACACAGGCACTAGTCCCCTGCACCAGGGAGCCTACACAACCCACTGAACCAACCTTAGCCACTGGGGACAGACACCAAAAACAACGGGAACTACGAACCTGCAGCCTGCAAAAAGGAGACCCCAAACACAGTAAGATAAGCAAAATGAGAAGACAGAAAAACACACAGCAGATGAAGGAGCAAGATAAAAACCCACCAGACCTAACAAATGAAGAGGAAATAGGCAGTCTATCTGAAAAAGAATTCACAATAATGACAGTAAAGATGATCCAAAATCTTGGAAATAGAATAGACAAAATGCAAGAAACATTTAACAAGGACCGAGAAGAACTAAAGAGGAAACAAACAACGATGAACAACACAATAAATGAAATGAAAAATACTCTAGATGGGATCAATAGCAGAATAACTGAGGCAGAAGAACGGATAAGTGACCTGGAAGATAAAATAGTGGAAATAACTACTGCAGAGCAGAATAAAGAAAAAAGAATGAAAAGAACTGAGGAAAGTCTCAGAGACCTCTGTGACAACATTAAACGCACCAACATTCGAATTATAGGGGTTCCAGAAGAAGAAGAGAAAAAGAAAGGAACTGAGAAAATATTTGAAGAGATTATAGTTGAAATCTTCCCTAATATGGGAATGGAAATAGTTAATCAAGTCCAGGAAGCACAAAGAGTCCCATACAGGATACATCCAAGGAGAAATACGCCAAGACACATATTAATCAAACTGTCAAAAATTAAATACAAAGAAACCATATTAAAAGCAGCAAGGGAAAAACAACAAATAACACACAAGGGAATCCCCATAAGGTTAACAGCTGATCTTTCAGGAAAAACTTTGCAAGCCAGAAGGCAGTGGCAGGACATATTTAAATAAGTGATGAAGGAGAAAAACCTGCAACCAAGATTACTCTACCCAGCAAGGATCTCATTCATATTTGATGGGGAAATTAAAACCTTTACAGACAAGCAAAAGCTGAGAGAGTTCAGCACCACCAAACCAGCTTTACAACAAATGCTAAAGGAACTTCTCTAGGCAAGAAACACAAGAGAAGGAAAAGACCTATAATAACGAACCCAAAACAATATAGAAAATGGGAATAGGAACATACATATCGATAATTACCTTAAATGTAAATGGACTAAATGCTCCCACCAAAAGACACAGATTGGCTGAATGGATACAAAAACAAGACCCATATACATGCTAAGACCATTTCAGACCTAGAGACACATACAGACTGAAAGTAAGGGGATGGAAAAAGATATTCCATGCAAATGGAAACAGAAAGAAAGCTGGACTGGTAATTCTCATATCAGACAAAATAGACTTTAAAATAAAGACTATTAGAAGAGACAAAGAAGGACACTACATAATGATCAAGGGATCGATCCAAGAAGAAGATATAACAATTGTAAATATTTATGCAACCAACATAGGAGAACCTCAATACATAAGGCAAATACTAACAGCCATAAAAGCGGAAATCGACAGTAACACATTCATAGTAGGGGACTTTAACACCCCACTTTCGCTAACGGACAGATCATCCAAAATGAAAATAAATAAGGAAACACAAGCTTTAAATGATACATTAAACAAGACGGACTTAATTGATATTTATAGGACACTCCATCCAAAAACAACAGAACACACATTTTTCTCAAGTGCTCATGGAACATTCTCCAGGATAGATCATATCTTGGGTCACAAATCAAGCCTTGGTAAATTTAAGAAAACTGAAATTGTATCAAGTATCTATTCCGACCACAACGCTATAAGGCTAGATATCAATTACAGGAAAAGATCTGTAAAAAATACAAACACATGGAGGCTAAACAATACACTACTTAATAACGAAGTGATCACTGAAGAAATCAAAGAGGAAATTAAAAAATACCTAGAAACAAATGACAATGGAGACACGATGACCCCAAACCTATGGGATGCAGCAAAAGCAGTTCTAAGAGGGAAGTTTATAGCAATACAAGCCCACCTAAAGAAAGAGGAAACATCTCGAATAAACAACCTAACCTTGCACCTAAAGCAATTAGAGAAAGAAGAACAAAACAACCCCAAAGTTAGCAGAAGGAAAGAAATCATAAAAATCAGATCAGAAATAAATGAAAAAGAAATGAAGGAAACGATAGCAAATATCAATAAAACTAAAAGCAGGTTCTTAGAGAAGATAAACAAAATTGATAAACCATTAGCCAGACTCATCAGAAAAAAAAAGGGAGAAGACTCAAATCAACAGAATTAGAAATGAAAAAGGAGAAGTAACAACTGACACTGCAGAAATACAAAAGATCATGAGAGATTACTACAAGCAACACTATGCCAATACAATGGACAACCTGGAAGAAATGGACAAATTCTTAGAAATGTACAACCTGCCAAGACTGAATCAGGAAGAAAAAGAAAATATGAACAGACCAATCACAAGCACTGAAATTGAAACTGTGACTAAAAATCTTCCAACAAACGAAAGCCCAGGACCGGATGGCTTCACAGGTGAATTCTATCAAACATTTAGAGAAGAGCTAAACCTAACCTTCTCAAACTCTTCCAAAAAATAGCAGAGGGAGGAACACTCCCAAATTCATTCTACAATACCACCACCACCTTGATACCAAAACCAGACAAGGATGTCACAAAGAAAGAATACTACAGGCCAATATCACTGATGAACATATATGCAAAAATCCTCAACAAAATACTAGCAAACAGAATCCAACAGCACATTAAAAGGATCATACACCATGATCAAGTGGGGTTTATTCCAGGAATGCAAGGATTCTTCAATATACGCAAATCAATCAATGTGATAAACCATATTAACAAATGGTAGGAGAAAAACCATATGATCATCTCAATAGATGCAGAGAAAGCTTTCGACAAAATTCAACACCCATTTATGATAAAAACCCTGCAGAAAGTAGGCATAGAGGGAACTTTCCTCAACATAATAAAGGCCATGTATGACAAACCCACAACCAACATCTTCGTCAATGGTTAAAAACTGAAAGCATTTCCACTAAGATCAGGAACAAGGCAAGGTTGCCCACTCTCACCACTCTTATTCAACATATTTTTGGAAGTTTTAGCCACAGCAATCAGAGAAGAAAAGGAAATAAAAGGAATCCAAATCAGAAAAAAATAAGTAAAGCTGTCACTGTTTGCAGATGATATGATAGTATACATAGAGAATCCTAAAGATGCTACCAGAAAACTACTAGAGCTAATCAATGAATTTGGTAAAGCAGCAGGATACAAAATTAATGCACAGAAATCTCTGGCATTCCTATACACTAATGATGAAAAATCTGAAAGTGAAATCAGGAAAACACTCCCATTTACCACTGCAACAAAAAGAATAAAAAATCTAGGAATAAACCTACCTAAGGAGAAAAAAGACCTGTATGCAGAAAATTATAAGACTGATGAAAGAAATTAAAGATGATACAAATAGATGGAGAGATATACCATGTTCTTGGATTCGAAGAATCAACATTGTGAAAATGACTGTACTACCCAAAGCAATCTACAGATTCAATGCAATCCCTATCAAACTACCAATGGCATTTTTCACAGAACTAGAACAAAAAATTTCACAATTTGTATGGAAACACAAAAGACCCCGAAGAGCCAAAGCAATCTTGAGAACGAAAAACGGAGCTGGAGGAATCAGGCTCCCTGACTTCAGATTACACTACAAAGCTACAGTAATCAAGACAGTATGGTACTGGCACAAAAACATAAAGACAGATCAGTGGAACAGGACAGATAGCCCAGAGATAAACCCACACACATATGGTCACCTTATCTTTGATAAAGGAGGCAGGAATGGACAGAGGAGAAAGGACAGCCTCTTCAATAAGTGGTGCTGGTAAAACTGTACTGGTACATGGAAACGTATGAGATTAGATCACTCCCTGACACCATACACAAAAATAAGCTCAAAATGGATTAAAGACCTAAATGTAAGACCAGAAACTATCAAACTCTTAGAGGAAAACACAGGCAGAACACTCTATGACATAAATCACAGCAAGATCCTTTTTGACCCGCCTCCTAGAGAAATGGAAATAAAAACAAAAATAAACAAATGGGACCTAATGAAACTTCAAAGCTTTTGCACAGCAAAGGAAACCATAAACAAGACCAAAAGACCACTCTCAGAATGGGAGAAAATATTTGCAAATGAAGCAACTGAGAAAGGATTAATCTCCAAAATTTACAAGCAGCTCATGCAGCTCAATAACAAAAAAACAAACAACCCAATCCAATAATGGGCAGAAGACCTAAATAGACATTTCTCCAAAGAAGATATACAGACTGCCAACAAACACATGAAAGAATGCTCAACATCATTAATCATTAGAGATATGCAAATCAAAACTACAATGAGATATCATCTCACACCAGTCAGAATGGCCATCATCAAAAAATCTAGAAACAATAAATGCTGGAGAGGGTGTGGAGAAAAGGGAACATTCTTGCACTGCTGGTGGGAATGTGAATTGGTACAGCCACTATAGAGAACAGTATGGAGGTTCCTTAAAAAACTACAAATAGAACTACCATATGACCCAGCAATCCCACTACTGGGCATATACCCTGAGAAAACCATAATTCAAAAAGATTCATGTACCAAAATGTTCATTGCAGCACTATTTACAATAGCCCGGAGATGGAAACAACCTAAGTGTCCATCATCAGATGAATGGATAAAGAAGATGTGGCACATACATATAATGGAATATTACTCAGCCATAAAAAGAAATGAAATTGAGCTATTTGTAATGAGGTGGATAGACCTAGAGTCTGTCATACAGAGTGAAGTAAGTCAGAAAGAGAAAGACAAATTCCGTATGCTAACACATATATATGGAATTTAAGGAAAAAAAGTGTCATGAAGAACCTAGTAGTAAGACAGGAATAAAGACACAGTCCTACTAGAGAACGGACTTGAGGTTTTGGGGAGGGGGAAGGGTAAGCTGTGAGAAAGCGAGAGAGTGCGATGGATATATATACACTACCAAACGTAAGGTAGATAGCTAGTGGGAAGCAGCCACATAGCACAGGGAGATCAGCTTGGTGCTTTGTGACCGCCTGGAGGGGTGGGATAGGGAGGGTGGGAGGGAGGGAGTCGCAAGAGGGAAGAGATATGGGAACATATGTATATGTATACCTGATTCACTTTGTTATAAAGCAGAAACTAACACACCATTATAAAGCAATTATACTCCAATAAAAAAAAGAGCTATTTGTATTTCCTTTTCTGTGGCCTGTATATTAAAATCTTTGTCCATTTTTCTATTGGATCTATTCATTTTTAATAATTTTATAGGAGATTTTTAAATTTAGTAATGAAATTAGTAATCTGTGATAGGTATAGAAAATATTCCCCCCCCTCCAGTTTATAATTTGTCTGTTGATCCTTTTTTCGCATCATGATTTTCTGCCATGCAGGAAGTTCTCATTTTTTAAAAAAAAATAAATAAATTTATTGATTTATTTTTGGCTGCATTGGGTCTTTGTTGCTGCACGCAGGCTTTCTCTAGTTGTGGTGGTGGTGGGGGGCTACTCTTCGTTGTGATGCGCGGGCTTCTCTTTGCCGTGGCTTCTCTTGTTGCAGAGCACAGGCTCTACGTGCACGGGTTTCAGTAGTAGCTCACGGGCTGTAGTCTAGAGCGCAGGCTCAGTAGTTGTTGCACAGGGGCTTAGTTGCTCTGCAGCATGTGGGATCTTCCTGGATCAGCGCTCGAACCCGTGTCCCCTGCATTGGCAGGTGGATTGTTAACCACTGTGCCATCAGGGAAGTCCCAAGTTCTAATTTTTCTGTTGTTAAATTTATCAATCTTTCGTTTTATGATTTCTGTTTAGTGTGTAGTTAGAATGTTCTCCTTCATGCTTCCACTGCTATAAAAAAATTCCAGTGATTTCTTAAAGTACTTGACGGTTTCATATTTCTGATTTGAATATGTTCTTCACTTGGAATTAATCCTGTTAAAACATAAGGTATGTATCTAAATTAACTTATTTCTAGATGACTATCCAGTTCTCCAAATAGATTTATTGAAGAGTGAATCTTTTATTCACTGATTTGATATACAATATTTGTCATATACTATGTCAGTTATCTACTGCTGCACAATAAACCATTCAAACATTTAGTGGCTTCGAACAATAATTACTTTATTTGGTCACATCTCTGTGGGTCAACAATTTGGACTGGGCTGAGTTGGGCAGTTCTGCTGTTCTTCTGTCTGGTCACTCATGTGACTGGACACTGGTCTAGGGGGTCTCTACCATTTTCCTGAATTTATCTTACTGTTTATAATTTTAAAAAATGTATTATCTTGGAATTTACTATCTATATAAAAGGATAATTTTCTTCCTCCTTTCTAATTTTTACATCTCAAATTTCTTTCTGTTGTCTCATTGAGTTTTCTACTACCTCCAAACAATGTTAAATAATGGTGGTGATAATGGACATCCTCCTCTGTTCTTTTTCTTTTGTTTTGTTTTTGTTTTAAATATGGGACACTTCATGAATTTGCAATGTCATCCTTGTGCAAAAGCCATGCTAATCTTCTCTGTATTGTTCCACTTTTAGTAATTGTGCTACTGAAGTGAGTACTCCTCTGTTCTTTTTTAAAACAGCTTTATTTAGGTATAATTGATTACAAAGAACTATACATATTTAATGTGTATAATTTGAAGAGTTTGTACATATGCATACTCCCATGATACCATCACCACAATTCAGGTAAAAGACATATTCACCACCTCCCAGAGTTTCCTTGTGTCCCATTGTTTTTGTGATAACATTTAACATGAGATCTATCCTCTTAAATTTTGAAGTGCACAATACTATATTGTTAACTATAGCCACACAGATCTCTATAACTTATTAATGTTGTACAGCAAATCTCTATAACTTATTAATATAGCATAACTGAAACTTTATACCCACTGAATAACAACTCCCCAAATCCCCCACCCCCTAGCTCATGACAACCACTATTTCTCTTAGCAAATGTCTTCAAGGTTCATCCACATTGTTGCATATTGCAGGGTTTCCTTTTTTTAAAGGCTGAATAATATTCCATCCTATGTACATACCACATTTTTAAAATTAATTCATCTACTGATGAACACTCAGGTTTTTTCCATATCTTGGCTACTATGAATAGTGCTACAAAGAACATGTGACTGGAAATATCTCTTTGATATACTGAATTCAATTCTTTTGGATACATACCCAGAAGTGGGATTGCTGGATAATACGGTAGTTCTATTTTTGATTTTTAAAAGAACCTCCATACCGTTTTGCCATTCCCCAACCAACAATGAACAAGGGTTCCTGTTTCTCCACAACATTGTCAACACTTACCCTTTATTTGCTATCCTAACAGATGTAAGGTGATATCTCACTGTAGTTTTGATTTGTATTTCCCTGACAATTAATGATATTGAGCATCTTTTCATATACCTGTTGGCCATCTGCATGTCTTCTTTAGATAAATGTCCATTTAAGTCCTTTGCCCATTTAAAAAACCGGGTTATTTATTTTTGGCTATTGATTTGTAGGAGTTCCTTATATATTTTGAAAATTAACCCCTTATCAAACATGGTTTACAAATATTTTCTCTCATTCTATAGCTTGGCTTTCCATTGTGTTGTTTCCTTTGCTGTGTGGAAACTTTTTAGTTTGATGTAATCCTACATGTTTATTTTAGCTTTTGTTGCCTGTGCTTTGGTGTCACATCCAAGAAATCATTTCCAAGACCAATGTCAAATAGTTTTTTTTTTTTTTTTTTTTTTTTTTTGGCGGTACACGGGCCTCCCACTGTTGTGGCCTCTCCCGTTGTGGAGCACAGGCTCCGGACACACAGGCTCAGCGGCCATGGCTCACAGGCCCAGCCGTTACGCGGCATGTGGGATCTTCCCAGACCGGGGCACGAACCCGTGTCCCCTGCATCGGCAGGCGGACTCTCAACCACTGCACCACCAGGGAGGCCCTCAAATAGGTTTTTTATTACGCTTTCTTCTAGGAGTTTTACAGTTACAGGTTTTATGTTCAGTTCTTTAATCCATTTTGCATTGATTTTTGTGTATGGTTTAAGGTAGGGGTCCAATCTGATTCTTTTGTATGTGGATATCCAGTTTTCCTAACACCAGTTGTTGAAGAGACAACATTTCCCCATTGTGTGTTCTTGGCACTCCTGTCAAAGACTAGTAACAGTATATGCATGAGTTTATCTCTGGGCTCTGTATTCTGTTCCATTGGTCTATATGTCTGTTTTTATGCCAGTACATTACTAATTTAATTACTGTAGTTTTGCAAAATACTTTGAAATCAAGAAGTGTGGTGTTTCCAGCTTTGTTTTTCTTCCTCAAGATCACTTTAACTATCCTGGGACTTCTGTGATTCCAGATGAATTTAGGACTGTTTTTTCTATTTCTGTAAAAAATGCCATTGGTGGGAATTTTGGTGGGTATAGCAGTGAATCTATAGGTTGTTTTGGGTAGTATGGACATTTTAACAATATTAATTCTTCCAATCTACAAACACAGGATATCTTTCCTTTTATTTGTTTCTTCCTCAGTTCTTTCATCCATGTTTTGTAGTTTTCAGTGTACAAGTATTTTACCTGTCACAAAAAGAGTACTAAGAGGGAAGTTTATATCAAAAAACACCTACATTAAAAAAGAAATATTTGATATAAACAGCCTAACATTACACCTGAAGGAGCTAGAAAAAAAAAATTAAGCC
Organism: Pseudorca crassidens; assembly: GCF_039906515.1. Classification (NCBI taxonomy): domain Eukaryota; kingdom Metazoa; phylum Chordata; class Mammalia; order Artiodactyla; family Delphinidae; genus Pseudorca; species Pseudorca crassidens. The sequence goes on along the minus strand of NC_090297.1, from coordinate 104,187,771 downwards.
CATAATTAGCAGACGGAAGGAAACAAAAATTAGAGTAGAAATAAATGAAATTAAGACTAGAAAAACAATAGGAAAAAATCAATGAAAGAAATAGTTGGTAATATGAAAAGATAAATTTGACAAATCTTTAGCTATGCTAACTAAAAAAAAGAGAGAAGATTCCATTTAATAAAATCAGAAATGAATGAGAAAACATTACAGCTGATAATACAGCAATACAAAGGATCATAAAAGGTACTATGAGCAATTATATAACAAATTGTGTAACCTAGAAAAATTAATTCCTAGAAATATAAAACCTACCAAGACTGAATATTGAAGAAACAGAAAACCTGAACAGACCAATAATGAATAAGGAGATTGAATCAGTAATGAAAAGCATCCCAACACAGACCAAATAGCTTCACTGGTGAATTCTACCAAACATTTAAAAAAGAATTAATGCCAGTCTTTCTCAAATTCTTCCCAAAAACTGAAGAGGAGAGAACACTTCCCAATCCATTTTATGAGGCCAGTTACCCTCATACCAAAGCCACACAAAGATACTACAAGAAAGGAAAACTACTAATCAATATCGTTGATGAATATAGATGCAAAAAACCTCAACAGAATTAATGGCATATTAATTCAACAACATATTAATAGGATCATACATTATGATCAAGTAGGATTTATCCCTGGAATACAAGAATGTTTCAATATATGCAAATCAATCAATGTGATACACCACAGCAATAAAATAAAGGATAAAGACCACAATCTCAATAGATGAAGAAAAAGTGTTTAGCAAAATTCAGTACCCTTTCATTATAAAAATGTTCAAGAAACTAGGTATAGATGGAATAATAAAGACCATTTACAACAAGCCCATAGGTAACATCATACTCTATGATGAAAAGTTTAAAGCTTTTCCTCTAAGATCAGGAACAGGACGAGGATGTCCACTCTTGCCACTTCTATTCAAAACAATACTGAAAGTGCTCACCAGACCACTTAGGCCAGAAAAAGAAATGAAAGGAATTCAAATCAGAAAGGAAGAAATAAAATTGTATGTTTGTGGATGACATGATCTTATATGTAGAAAAACCTAAAGATCTATCAAAATACTGTTAGAACTAATAAATAATTCAGTAACATTGCAAGACACAAAATCAACATAACAAAAGTTAGTTGCATTTCTATAAACAAGGAACTATTTGAAAAAGAAATTAAGAAAACAATTTCATTTACAATAGCATCAAAGGAATAAAATCTTTCATGTTTTCTTGACTCTGGTTGGAATACTTCTAATGGTTTCTCCATTAAGTGTAACCAGTGTTTTGAACAGAGATATATATTTTTTCATATTAAGGAAATATTCATCTCTATTTTATGAGTGTATTTTAAAAATCAGGGATAGATGTTAAATTGTGTCAAATGGTATTTTAGCAACTTCGATAATGATGAAGGAGAGGCAGAACACCCTAATATTTTGGAAGATAGAGTCTGAAGTCAGTTACTGCTTGGGTTCCAGAAAGTGCTTCTATCACTAAGTGTATAATTCTGGAGAAGTTCCTTGGTGCCTCTCAAAGGCAGTTTCTTTATCTATGAAATGAAGAGAATAGTGATTCTTATTTCATATGGATGCTAGTTAATATATGTAGAATGCTTAGAATAATGCCTCATACATAGAAAGCACTAGAGAAGTGTTAACATTATGTTATTATTGCTTTTCTCATTAGATATATTAATACAATAAATATTAGATTTACTCCAATGGAACCTTCCATGCCTTTCTTGAATAAATCTCATCTAGCTATTAGTCCTTTAACACCTGAATTATATTTGTTAATATTTCATTTAGGATTCTTGAACTTATATTAATATATTAGTTTGGTCTATAGTTTCCTTTTCTTGGACAATCTTTTACATGTTTTGATATCAACGTAATACTTAATAAAATGCATGCATTTTCTACATTCAGGAACAGTTAGGAACCCCTTAAATACTTGGCAGAATTTCCTTACAAAAACATCTGGATCTAGAGTATTTTTTGACAGGGTAGCTCACTGACAACTTCTATTTCTTTTATGGACATTGTTTAGATTTTCCATTTCTTCTAGAGTTAGATCTTATAATGTATATTATTCTAGATAACTGTCCATTTCAATCAAGTTTTTAAATTTGTCTGTATAACACTAAGCAAAGAATACATAATTTTTATTTTCCTCTAAGTCTGTGATTATTAACTCACAATAACTTATTTTGTGATTTTGGTGTTTTCTCTGTATATTTTCTTCAGTTTGTTAGCTAGTGGTACCCACTGTGTTTTTTCTCCAACTGTCAGCTTTGAATTTATTTTTCTTTTATCTCTTCTACTTATCATCTGTTCTCTAGCTTATAAGTTTTTCCTTTTCTGTATTAATTCCTGCCTGCTGCTTCTCACTATTTAAATTCGTTTTTCTTTTCCTAAATTCTTAGGTTAAATACTTATTTTTATTCTTTATTATTTGTTAATATAAATATTTAAGATTATGAATTTTCTTATAAGCCCTGTTTTATTTGCTATTCCATAGTTCTGATATGTAACATTTTAAGAATTTCTGGGTTTTTCAATTCTCTGTAATTTGCACTTGGGTTTTCCCTTTTAAGAATTCTTTAAGTAAGTTTTAATTTCCAGGTAATAAGATGTTTTTGTGTTCTGATTCTGTGTTAATTTCCAGTTTTATTATATTGTGTTTAGAGATTGTAATCTAAAGTACCCACTTAGGGAATTTTTGAAGTTTTCTTTATGGCATAATGTTTGTTTAATTTTGGGAAATGTCTTACAGGCCCCTTGATCTGTCATGGTGAGAGAGTTATATAGATGGGCTAACTGAAGTCTCTTCACTCGTTTGTTTCTACCAATTTCCTCTTTTTATCTTCTATAGTTCTTGCTTTAAGCTGTTGATGTTAAATTATTTGCTATAATTACAACTGTTTTATATTTATTGTTGATAGAACATTTAATGTTATAAAGTGCTCTTTGTTTTCTAATGTTTTTTAACTTGAATTTAATCTTGTGTTAAAATTAGACCTTGATCTTTTTTTCTTGCATCTAACTAGTATATATTTGCAGTCTTTTCCAGTAACTTTATTCTAGGTGTGTGTCTTGTATTTAGTATTATGTGAGTTTTGCTTTGTTATTCAATTGGACAGACTTTTTCTTTTATTAGGTAACAGCAGTGCATTACATTTACTCACTTACCTTAAAGATTTACTTTTAGTTTTGCCTATTAATTTCTGAAAACTTCCCTGTTATAATAGCTTTTAAAGGACCTTGCCTATTTGCTTGTTTGTGAGTGCTGCTTTTAATATTTAGGAATATTTGTTTCTGGATATAGTCTATTAGCATTCTGTGGCCATTCCCATTCCCCACATACATATTTTCCTGAATTGCAGAAGCTAGAAACAATCCCCCCCATTTTCATTTCTCTCTTGCTGGTAGGTTTGATTGCAAGTTAGTTTTCTCTAGAATAAACCAGGAGGCCAGTGACAAGAACTTGAGTTAACAGGAGAACAGGGTGGCACCAGCAAGGTGGCAAGTAAAATTGGACATGCGTGAGTGTTTGCAACTGCTAGGTTCCACGTTCCAGTGGAAAAAACCTATTGCATGACCCTTTCCAGATGTGATTAACTCCCAGACACAAAACTTAGACTGCAGCTTTCTCTTTCTCCCCCTACCTGTACTGGTCTCCTGGACTTTAGGCCCATGGGTTATTTTTGGACTAATGGTGTTGATATGGCCTTCTTTAAAGTAGTTTACCTCTGGCTATGACTTCTCAGACATAAAAAAACTTCAGCATTATACAGATCCCTCATTAACCAGAATCCAGCTGTAGTCAGGTAGTCTGTCCCTTTCAACTGTTAAACCAAGGATGATAATTCCTAATAAATAATTGACTGAGCAGACATCCTGTAGCTTGGATCACTTCTAGGACAATATATTAAAAGAGAAACCAGGATGGCTGACGGATTATCATAAACTTCCATGTGTAATCAGGAAGAACAAGGTGGATGTCATTGGATACCTCAGGTACAGTTTGGTTCCCAGCTTTGAATGAGAGTAATTTCATGGAGTGTTGAGGGCAGAAGCAAAAAAATCGAACCAGGTTAAAAGGTGAATGAGGGGAGGACATAGGAGCAATAAGTACGTACCATTTTCCCCCAAAGTCTGAAAGTTAGGGGGAAGAAAGTAAAGGGGTCACAAGAACAAAGTGGGACAAAGGAGGGTTTTTTCAATGGAAATTACTGGAATATTTCCATTCTTATGGGAGAAACTGAGTAAAAGGAAAGGAAGTGAAGATATAGAAGAGAGGAGGTAAGTGACAGAAATCCTCTAGGTGGATCTAGAGCATGGGTAAGATTGCTTACATCATGTGGTGGGGAGATGGAGGCAAATCTGGATGAAGTTGCTTAAGTCTGTGGCAGAACATTGATTGAGTTCTCATTTGGTTGTTTCTATTTTCTTCATGACATGGGAGACAAGGTCGTGAGGTGAGACAGTAAGAAAAACAAAGTGTGGTTTGGGATCTGAAGAGCTTGGAAAAGATCTGAAATACACCCTCTGTATAATAGGCACAAAACATATGGGTTGGGAAATTTTAAAATCAAGGTTCCTAGCAATAATCCTGACCTGACCCTGGGGGCACTTAGCAAATTTTAGTCAACATTATGATGTTAAAACATGCTCACTTTTAGGGCTGCCCAGCCCAAATGTGAGGTCCCCAAATCGGAAAAATTTGCTTCTGCTTCTAAGACCCTGTCCTCCTATTTATTTATTATTTATTTTTTAATGGTACAAAATCTGCTTTAATAAGCAGATTTTGCTAGGTTCCTCCCTGTCTACCACACCTAGTTTATACTATAGTTATCTATGGTGATAGCTCCCTTCCTCTATTTACATTTTTAAAAATATCTTTATTGGAGTAAAATTGCTTTACGATGTTGTGTTAGTTTCTGTTGTACAACAAAGTGAATCAGCTATATGTATACATATATCCCCATATCCCTTCCTTCTTGAGCCTCCCTCCCACCCTCCTATCCCACCCTTCTAGGTCGTCACAAAGCACTGAGCTGATCTCCCTGTGCTCCTGTTTATTCAGGTTCTTGTTACTGGCCCCCTGGTTTGTTCCCAAAACTGAGTTCTGTTTACTGAATTCTTGTTCCCAAGTCACTGGACTAGTGACATCTGATACCCTTGTATATCAGTTATTTTTTTAATGTATAACAAACCACTCGCAAACTTAGTGGCTTAAAACAATGATCGTTAATTTAGCAGATAATTCTGTGTGTTGGCAATTTGGACTTGGCTTGGCTGGGTGGTTCTTCCGCTGGTCTTGGCCAGGCCTGTTCATGTGTTGCAGACAGTTGCTGATCAGCTAAATGATTCTGCAACTGATGGTGGGCAGAGGTATGTTGGTTTGGGTGATAAGGGTGACAGGGACATATATCTCCCATCTTTCAATGGGTTAGCCTAGGAATCTTCACATGGTGGCAATGGCTGGGGTTCCAAAAACAGCAAGAGAGAAGACAAGTCCCAATGAGTAAGTTATTTTCAAGCATCTATTTGCAACATGTTAAACAAAGTAAGATAAAACAGCCAAATGGGTGGAGAATCAATGGACGGAAAATAGATTTGACATCTTGATGGGATGAGCTGCAAAGTTTGCATTGTGAAAGGGCCATGTTTATAATCAACTACATTTTCTGCCAAGTTTGGGGCATGTCTTGCTCTTACCAGTCAGCCCCACATCAAGTGCCAGTGTCTGTGGCTTAGGGCACAGTTACTTATCCACTGGAAGATCTCCAGGTTGCTACTTATCTGGACTCCTCAATGTTACACACATAGGATTCCCCATTCCTGTGTTTACCCACCTGTTGTATATATCCTTTCACATTATCTTAAATACCCTGCACCACATCCCCATGTCTACTGGGTATGTGTATTCACCGTGACATATAATACATGGTGGGTTTCTTGTCTTGTCTATCAGATTACACTGTTTTTAGCAATGGCAGCTAGGTAAGTACCCTGCCTTTCCTACCCTCTCTCTATGCTGCTTCTGCCCCATTCTGCCCTCAGTCTATCTTGCACCCCTTGTCAATTGCTATTCTCTGCCCTTTTTCCCCTCTGTTTACTTTCTGGTCTCAGAATCTGATCCTCTGTGTGCTTCACTTAGGTTTGAATAGCTAGTATGCCTCACCAACTCCTTCTAAAATGATACAGAATATTAAATTGTCTACATAATGGAGCAAATTCAGTCAAGCCTTGCTAACATTTTTATAAAAACTGAACCAGCAGCAGAATAGGGAATTTTGGTGTGGTACCTTACACTGTCAGACTGCAGTTTGCTTTTAGTATAAATAAAATTGATCTAATATACGTCAATATCTTTTTGATCTTGAGGTGTATGTGCATGTGTGTGTGCGCACACGCACATATGTGAAAATGGGAGGGGGCAAAACAAATGAACCAAGAAAGTAAAAGAAAAAGCATGAAAGGGAATTCAAAGGAGAAAGTATCTGAAGACAGATGCCTCGTACCAGAGAACTGTAAATTTGTGAGCATTTGTGTAAAGTTGTCCATTATACACTTAGGTTTTATCAGTCACTCAACATGCGTTTATTGGGTGTCTGCTACGAGACCCACACCATTCTGGAGGTTATGAAGTTGACCCCAGGGGCAAATATCACACTGGATATAATTCTATTACTGGCCCAGTTCAGCCTTTTTGGAGTAAGATTCTGGCATAAGAAAAGGTGAAGGAGAGGAGCCAGGAGGCTCCCACATGCAACCCCAGCTGATTAAAACCATACCCTCTCCTGTGAAACACTCTGTCTGACTTTACTATCAGGAGATAAAACATTATTCTTCTCCCTCCTCTCCATGTGGAGATATTTTATAGATAATGCTGCTTTTACCAGAGAGAACTTCTCTGTAAGATGGAGTCTCCTCCCTGTTCCCCTCAAGTATCAGGTCATCTGCCTGACTAGAAGAGAAGGTCCAGGAAAGGCTTGATTGCAGGCTACTGGAAATTAGTTCCACTTAAAAGTAAGGGGGCAGAAGTGTTAAGTGAAAACCAGGACATCTTGTTTCTGGTTTTATTTCTGTCACTCTCAGAGCCTAACTCTCTCAACTTCAAAATGGGTGAAGTGACCTGCCTCCCATCAGGAAGGGAAGTACAGAAGTGACATAATGAGTCTAATTCTCTTCTTCCAGCTAGAGAACTGGCACTTTCCATGGAAGTAGAGGGAAGGAGAAGTTATTTCACTTTCAAACTCCAGGGTTCTTCTTTCACCCAAGTTGTTTATTATTATTAAAATTAATAACATTCAGTATCTCCTATATGGCAACACTATTAGGCAACTGACATACCATCTTATTTAATGTTCAAAACAAATCAGTTAGATCTGCATCTTTATTCCTACTTTGCAGATGAATATGCTGAGGTTACCAAGTTCTATTCACTGTCAAAGCCCATGGGCTGCATTATAAGGTGATCATCTTAGAATTAAAGAAAACTAAGTATCTGAAGAGAAGTGGTAAATCAAGAAATCTAGCTTCCCATATAATTCAGAACTTCTTCCTTCAACAGCCTTGATAAATGTCTACTAGCCTTTGTTTGAATGTACCTCAGGGTAGAGTCTGGTGAACTGGGAACCCTGAATCTAATGTCAGAGGCTTGGATTCCAATTTCAGCTTTGCTAAGTACTAATTAACTGTGTATCTACCTTGGCCAGGTGACTTAACATCTTTAAGCATCAGTTTCTTCATCTATAAACCAGAGAGGATACCCAAACACAGTGTTACTATGATGATGAAATAAGATGATACATTTGAACATTCATTTCAATCATTCAACTAATTTCATTTGTTGCTGTTTCTATGCCAATCACTCTACTGCACATAGTGGATGCAGTAGTAAACAAAACAGCATGGTCCCTGTCCCTGTGAAGCAGTTTAGTGGGAGACAGATACCCAGGGCTGAGATAAGGGTGACAGGAGTGAGGGACTTGCCTCTGGTGCAAGTTTTAAGGGGGTGCCAAAAACTCAGTCATCAAGATCAATAAAATTTTAATTCAATATTAAACAGAATTAATGCAAAAATTCCATGTAGCAAGAAATCAAAACATTAAATTTCAGGATAAATGTTATTATTTTTCCTTTTGTCTTAGGCTCCAGCATGGCTCAGCATGGTGCTTCAGATAACAAACGAGTAAACACATAAAAAAACAAAACCAAAAAAGAATACGTAAGAATTTTAGCTAGTAAAGAATGAGGGGATGAGCCCAAGTAGAGGGAACAGCATTTGCAAAGGCCCTGAGATGGAAAAGTGCTTAGAATAGTCCAGAGCCTGCAAGAAAGTGGGTGTTGTTGGACTATGATCAATGGTCAGAGCCAATTATGCAGAGCTGAGTGGCCCCAGGAACGGACTTGGAGTCGTATTCTAAGTGCAGTGAGGAACCACAGTAAGGTTTAAGCACGGAAGTGACCTATTTTTGTTTTTTTAAAATATCATTCTGGCTGATGAGTAAAGAAGTGATGGGTAAGGGAGGAACAGAAGCATGAAGACCAGCTAAGAAGCTACTGTTCCTGTCCAGGCCAGAGAGGAATGTCTTGCCTATTTTGATGCAGTTATTTGTGGATCGTGCTAGGTAGTAGGAATACAGTGGGCTTTAACAAGTTATTTTTTCTCTCTGACCTTTCATGTCCTCATGTGTAAACTGGAGAAAATAATAGTAATGACTGTATCGGGTTGTTGTGAAGGTTAATTTAGATAATGCACGTAAAACGCTTAGAACAGTACATGGCAAACGGTAAGTAATGAAAAAATTATGTTTAGAAACTCCTTCATATTTATCTTTATATTCCTGTCATTAATACAACACCTGTCTTCTAGTAGGTGCTCAGTTAAGATGTGGTAAATTAAAATGTTGTTACTGATGTGCCACCAGTAGCTTATGTATATAGTTGTTTTTTTCATTAGTGGGAATAATCTTGTTAATGATATTTCTCAGTATTTCTCAGAGTTACTCTTTGCTTTCAAACTCCACTCTAATTCTGCCTTTCATAATCGCTTGCGTAAAAACAGTAACATATAACTCTTCCTCCTGGCTCCCGACGCTTATCTCTCCAGTCTATCCTACATATTGCTACAAGGCTTGTTTTCCTAAATATAGGCCAGTTTGCATAATTCCCCTACTCAGAAACCTTCAGGGGCCTCCTAGTGATGGAGGCTAACCTTTCCATCTTCAGCCACTCCTCCCATAGTGCCTCTCTAGTCAGCTTGCTATTCACTGAATATACTAACTCTCAGACCTTTATGTTTTTTTTTTTTTTGCTGTACGCAGGCCTCTCACTGTTGTGGCCTCCCCCATTGTGGAGCACAGGCTCCGGACGCGCAGGCTCAGCGGCCATGGCTCACGGGCCCAGCCGCTCCGCGGCATGTGGGATCTTCCCAGACCGGGGCACGAACCCGCGTCCCCTGCATCGGCAGGCGGACTCTCAACCACTGCGCCACCAGGGAAGCCCAGACCTTTATGTTTTTGCTCAGAACTTCTCTAAGAAATGTACTCCCCACCCCCATCAGTCCATTAAAATTCATCTAACAAGATGCAGTTAAAATGCCACCTCTTCTATGAAGTACCTTCTGACCCTGCAATAAGAAAAACAAAAAACGAATCTCTCTCCCTTCCTTCTGTAGCTACTATGCATTAGGTTCCTGTCTCTCATATGGCATTTCCCAGATTACCCATGATCCACATCTTCTCTCAAGGTAAAATGAAGAAACATGGCTCCAAGTAATGGTAAAAATAATTGTAGGTCATTTAGCAATTAAGAATACATGTCTATGAATCTAGCAGACCTGCCTCAAATCCCAGCTGACTGTATGGCCTTAAAAATTAACTAACGCTTCTGGAAAAGAATCCGAAAAAGGAAGATTACATATATATATAACTGAATCACTTTGTTGTAAACCTGAAACTAACACAACATTGTAAATCAACTATACTTCAATTTAAAAAATTTAAAAAACCCCAACGTTCTAAAAAGTTGACCCCCCCCAAAATTAGTTAACCCTTCTGACCCTCAGTTTCTTATCTGTAAAATGGAAATAGAAAACCACAATCCATTGTACAATTGTGAAGAGATATTAGAAGATATATTTCAAGCTCCTGGTTCAGAATGGACATATGAAGAACAGTGCTGTTGTTATTAGTGCAATATATAGAGCAAGTATGAGACTTGGAATTTACAGACTCAGGGTCAAATGTCAGCTTAACTGCATTATATTTGTCTTTGAGCAAGCCCCTTAACCTCTCAGTTTCTTCACTGGAGATAATAATACACATTTATCAAAGGGCTTTTGTTAGGATTAGAAAGTGACAATAATAATTATGAACAGTGAACCCTTGATGAACACTCCCCACGAATAAGAAATTATTCTAAATGCTTTACATGTATCAATTTATTTCATTCCCAAAACAGTTTTACGAGGCAGATGTTATTATTACCCCCTTTCTATAGATTAGGGAATTGAGATACGGAAAGGTCAAGAAACTTCCTCAAAAATCAAACACTACACAAATTATAATACTGATGTTTAAACTCAAACAGTCTGGATTCAGATACTAATCTACAGTAACAAATAGAGAATGGAATTGAGTGCCTGGCATCTGGCAAGCTCTTTATGAATGTTTTCGTAACTGTTAAGTGGTCCCTTCTTCCCTTCTCATTCCCTGTGCCAGAAGAGGGACCACGTTATACTTATCTCTATAGCGTTGGCACACATCACCTGCCTAGCGTACAGGCAGAGGTGTGCTGGAGTTAGCTCAAACTGGTTCTCAAAAGTAAATTGTGCACCTTTCTTCCCAACTCTACATTTGGTAATGTCATACTGGTAGCTTGAAATTGATTATGAAGTATTATTTATATCACAGGAACAAGCCAATGCCAAAATTAGTCCTGGATTTCACAACCAAGTCAGTAAATTCCCTTTTATGCTAAGCTATTTTGAATCAGGTTCCCATCATTTGTAATCCAAAGAGAGCGTAAGAAACCTGTTATTTCAGATATTCCCAGGAAAGCTGAGGGTGAGAAAATATATCATATAGCAATATCCACAAGATTAACAACCTAGGGAGAATTCCTGTAAGAATTCAATGGTTATTATAATGACCATGAGGTCTTTTTATTTGAAAGGTGGCATTTGTTCTGTAAGTTCTGCTTCACTGTATTAATTACTTAAATACTCAGATCTGCAGTCCCACATGCTTAGCACAAATTCTGAGGTAAGCAGGGGAGAACCAATCACATGGATTTTATAAATTTATTTTATTTTATTTTATTTTATTTGTCTGTGTTGGGTCTTCCTTGCTGTGCATGGGCTTTCTCTAGTTGCTGCGAGCAGGGGCTACTCTTCATTGTGGTGTGTGGGCTTCTCATTGTGGTGGCTTCTCTTGTTGTGGAGCACAGGCTCTAGGCACACAGGCTTCAGTAGTTGTGGCATGTGGGCTCAGTAGTTGTGGCTCGCGGGCTCTAGAGCACAGGCTCAGTAGTTGTGGCGCACGGGCTTAGTTGCTCTGCAGCATGTGGGATCTTCCTGGACCAGGGATCAAACCTGTGTCCCCTGCATTGGCAGGAGAATTCTCAACCACTGTGCCACCAGGGAAGCCCCCCACATATATTTTTAATGTGAGAATTTAACTTTTGGTCACTGGAGGTATGAGATATTTTAAAGATATGGAAAGTTTATTGCAAAATGTAGGCTGCGGCTACTATTGTTGCATCTATTATGGCTCTAGCAAGCTAGACAAGTTTTCTCTTTTGCCAAAGACCGCAGCAACAAAATAAAACAAAACAAAGAACTTCTCTCCTTCCCAGATGGCAATGTGGGTGGTCACAAGGACCCATAAGATTTTGTTTAATTTGTAAGACTCCACTTTATAAAAAGTTTGTTTGTAACAATGCTTTATACTTTTATTACATTTTATAATTTTCAAAGTACAAAGTTTTTAAAATACATTATTTCTTTTGAGCATGATAATACCCCTAGCTAGGAAAGTAAGGTACAGGGAGGTTAAGTGACCTGTCCAATGTTACAGCCAGGTAATGGCAGAGATGGAATAATAACTCAGGACTACAGTGTCACCCACTGATCTTACACTACCATAAGCTGCTGGTAGGTTTCAGATAGCTTCCTCTGGGTGGTCCACATTAGTCCTCCAGGTGTTTGAGAAAGTGATCAAAATGAAAAGCAGATTTAAAAAAGAACACACGGCATTTTTCTCTTGCAGATGTGAATCTACTATAGAATGAATAAAAATTAGCCAGAACTGGAGAAAAGGAGAAATGGCAATTTAAGTACCACAAATGCTCAGTTACCTAAAGAAAAGACCTATAAGGGTTTCTTTTCTTTTTTCCCGCCTGTGGTAGAAGGAAAAAATAAGAAGATGGCCCAGGAAATCTTCGGTCCTGCCAAGTGGATTGTGGAAATTAGATAATTTGTACTTAAACACATCAAACCAGATCAGAAAAGTAGCCAGGACATGTGTGTCTTGCCTAGGAACTTGTTCCCTTATTTCAATATTTATTGAAAACTGAGTATGTATTAGGCACTATGCACAGTGCTGAGAAGAATTCAAAGGTGTATAAGATGGAAACTTTCTTCTAATAATTAACTAAGATAAAGCCACAAACAACAGGATTCTAAGTGAGTTGATCTGTTGGTGATATTCACCAAAAATTTGGAGTCTTAGTTTCTCTGATTGTGAAACAGGAGAATATGAGAGGTTTGAGGAGAAAACAAGCAACTAATTGGTGTTCAATGTTGTTCAGCAAATTTAAATTCTATTAATTATGCCTTAAATGTTTCTGTCTCCATTTCTTCCATCTCGATATACCTCGAAAGCATCTGAGTTGGCCTTTCCTCATCCCTGACTAAATTCACTATTTGGGGACCAAATGATGTCCAATAATCATTAGCTATGGAAGGAAGAACTGGAACGTCAAAGTAGAAGGGACTCCAGCCTATAACCACGCAAGTCAACGGCTTTTAGGCCTGTTGTGTGCAAGTGCACTTAGAAAGGACAAGAGCAGGTGTTAACTGGAAGTCCCTACTACATCTGGACATGTTCTGGGAGCTGGGACAACACAGCAAATGAGTGATCCTTGGGAAGTAGGATTCCCATGAAAATAACATTAAGTATTTTCAAGGGCATAGGCAGATATTTTCCTATTAAAAGAATATTCTAAAAAGGCCAATCAAATTGATGAAATTAAACAGAGCAATATGGTGGAGTATAAGTGAAAGTATTGGGAAAATGTACACTCCATCTGTTGTCTCACCTTTTATCACTGTGGTAAAATACATATAAAATAAAATTTAACATCTTAACAATTTTTAAGTTTTTTATAGTTCAGTGGTATTAAGTACATTCGTGTTGTACAACCATCACCACCATCTATCTCCAGAAGTCTTTTCATCATCTTGCAAAACTGAAACTCTATACCCATTAAACAATAACACCTCATTCCCCCCACCCCCAGGCTCTGGCAACCACCATTCTTTCTGTTTCTGAATTTGAGTACCCTAGGTCCCTCAGTGGAATCATATAGTATTTGTCTTTTTGTGACTTATTTTACTGAGCATAATGTCCTCAAGGTTCATCCATATTGTAGCATGTATCAGAATTTTTTTCTTCCTTTAATCTGAATAATATTCTATGTATATGCCTCATTTTGTTTATCTATTAATATGTTGATAGACACTTTAATTGCATCCACATTTGGGCCACTGTGAATAATGCTGTTATGAACATAGGTGTACATATGTATCTTCAAGACATTGTTTTCAATTGTTTCATTGTTTCAATTGTTTTCAATTCTTTTGGGTATATACACAGAAGAGTATCATACACATATGATATTGTATCATACACATATGATAAATCTTTTAAATCTATTTTTAATGTTTTGTGGAACCATCATGGTTCCACAGAATGGTTTTCCTATACCATTTTATATTCCCACCGACAGTACTCAAGGGTTCTACTTTCTCCACATCCTCACTAACACCTGCTATTTTGTTTTTGTGATAGTAACCATCCTAGTGGGTGTGAGGTGATATTTCACTGTAGTTTTTTTTTTTTTTTTTGCGGTACACGGGCCTCTCACTGTTGTGGCCTCTCCCGTTGCAGAGCACAGGCTCCAGACGCGCAGGCTCAGTGGCCATGGCTCACGGGCCCAGCTGCTCCGTAGCATGTGGGATCTTCCCGGACCGGGGCACGAACCCGCGTCTCCTGCATCGGCAGGCGGACTCTCAACCACTGCGCCACCAGGGAAGCCCTCACTGTGGTTTTGATTTGCATCTCCCTAATGGTTAGTGATGTTGAGCATCTTTTCAATGTGCTTACTGGCTATTTATGTATAATTCTTTGAAGAAATGCCTGTTCAAGTCCTTTGTCCATTTTTGAATTGGGTTGTTTCTTAGTTTTCACTGTTGTGAAGTTTTAGGAGTTCTCTATATACTCTGGATATGAATCCCTTATCACATATATGATTTCCAAATATTTTATTCCATTCTGTGGATTGCCCTTTCAGTATGCTGATAGTGTCCTCTGAGCCCAGAAGTTTTTAATTTGCAGGAAGTCCAATTTTTAAAAATTTTTTCTTTTGTTGCCTATGCCTTTGGTGTTATATATAAGAAATAACTGCCAAATTCAATGTTATAAAACTTTTGTCCTATGTTTTCTTCTAAGAGTTTTAGCTTTCACAGTTAGGTCTCTGACCATTTTGAGTTAACTGTTGCATGTGGTGTGAGGTCCAACTTTATTCTTTAATGTGAGGATATCTAGATGTCTCAGCACCATTTGTTGAATTTAACAGTCTTGGCACTCTTATCAAAGATCACTCGACCATATCCATGAGGGTTATATCTGAGCTCTCTATTCTATTCCATTGGTCTATATGTCTGTCATTATGGCAATAGCACACTGTTTTGATTACTGTAGCTTTGTAGTAAGTTTTGAAATTAGGACGTTGAGTCCTCCAACACTGTTCTTCTTTTGAAAGATTATTTTCACTATTTCACTAACGTTATCAAAGTTGGAAAAAAAGTAAAATTATCTCCATAACTGTATAGCACAGGGAACTCTACTCAGTACTCTGTAAAGATCTATATGGGAAAAGAATCTAAAAAAGAGTGGATATATGTATGTATAACTGATTCACGTTTTGAAATTAGGATGTCCCTAATTTGAATTAGGACGTCCCATGTCCCTTGAAATTCCATATGAATTTTAGGATGTGTTTTTCTATTTCTGCAAAGAATGTCATGGGAATTTAAACAGGGATTGCACTGACTCTATAGATTGCTTTGGATAATACTGAAATTTTAACAATATTAAGTCTTCCAAACCATGAAGATGGATAGACATCCATCAATTAATTTATGCCTTCTTTAATTTTTTTAGCAATGCTTTGTAGTTTATATTGTACAAGTACTTTATCTCCTTGGTAAAGTTAATTCCTAAGTATTTTATTCTTTTTGATGCTATTGCAAATGGAATTGTTTTCTTAATTTCCTTTTTAGACTGGTCATTGTTACCATATAGAAATTAACTGACTTTTGTGTGTTGACTTTTTTATCCTGCTACTCTACTGAATTTATTAGTTCTAACTTTTTTCTTAGAATCTTTAGGGTTTTCTACATGTAAGATCATATCCTCTGCACACAGAGATAATTTTTTAAATTAATTTTTTATTAGAGTATAGTTGATTTACAATGTATTGTTAGTTTTGGCTATACAGCAAAGTGAATCAGTTATACATACATATATCCACTCTTTTTTAAGATTCTTTTCCCATATAGGTCTTTACAGAGTATTGAGTAGAGTTCCCTGTGCTATACAGTTATGGAGATAATTTTACTTTTTTTCTTTGATAACTTTATCTCTTTTCCTTATGTGATTGCTGTGACTAGGACTTTCAATATTATGTTGAATAAAAGTGGTGATAGTGGGCATCTGTGTTTTGTTCCTGATATTAGAGGAAATGCTTTCAGCCTTTCACCACTGAGAAGGATGTTGGCTGTAAGTGTGTCATATATGGCCTTTATTATGTTGAGGTATGATCCCTCTCCACCCACTTTGTTGAGAGTTTTATCAAAAATAGATGTTGAATTTTTTCAACATTTGCATCTGTTGAGATGATCATATGATTTTTATACTTTTTTTCTTAATGTGGTATACCATGTTGATTGATTTGTGAATACTGAAACATCCTTGCATCCTTGGACTAAATCCCACTTGATCATGATGTATGATCCTTTTAATGCATTCTTGAATTTGGATTGCTAATATTTGTTGAGGATATTTACATATATGTTTATCAGGGATATTGGCCTTTATTTTCTTTATTGTAATGTCTTTATCTGGGTTTGGTATCAGGGTATTACTGGCCTCATAGAATGAGTTTAAGTGTTTCTTCCTCTTCAATTTTTTGGAATAGTTTAAGAAGGAAAGGCATTAACTTTCCTTTAATGCTTGGTAAAATTCACCTGTGAAACCATCTGGCCCTAGATTTTTGTTTGTTGGGAGTTTCTGTTTGTTTGTTCATTTTACTGATTCAATTTCATTACTAGTGATCAGTCTTCAGATTTTCTGCATCCTCCTGATTCAGTCTTGGAAGATTGTATGTTTCTAGGAATTTGTTTCTTCCAGGTTGTCCAATTTGTTGGTTATAACTGTTACTATAATTGTTCATAGTAATCTCTTATGATCCTTTGTATTTCTGTGATGTCAGTTGTAACTACTCTTTCATTTCTGATTTATTTGGGCCCCCTTTTTTGCTTGATGAAAAGTAGTCATGATTAATAAGGTGGAACTCACTTCTGTCATTTTGCTATTTGTTTTCTGTATGACTTATAGCTTTCTGTTCTCATTTCCTGCATTATTGTCTTCTTTTGTATTTAGCAGATTTTTTTGTAGTGAAATATTTTTATTCCATCTCATTTCTTTTTGTGTATATTCTATAAATATTTCCTTTGTGGTTACCATGGGATTATATTTAACAGCCTAAACTTACATGCTCTAAATTTAATTTACACCAGCTTAATTTTAATAACATAGCAACTTGAGGAGTGGACAAGATGGTGGAGTACAAAGACCCTGAGCTCACCTCCTCTCACGAGCACACCAAAAATCACAATTATCGGCAGAACAACCATTGATGAAAAAGACTGGAACCTACCAGAAAAGATCTTCTACAACTAAAGACAAAAAGAAAGAACCACAATGAGATGGGTAGGGGGGGTGGACTCGACATATAATCAAATTCCATACTCCCTAGGTGAGTGATCCACAAATTGAAGAATAATTATATTGCAGAGGTTCTCTCACAGGAGTGAGAGTTCTGGGCCCCATGTCAAGCTCCCCAGCCTGGGGGTCTGGCACCAAGAAGACGAGCCCCCAGAGTATTTTGAAGGCCAGAGGGCCTAACTGCAGGAGCTCCATGGACTGAGGGAAATAGAGACTTCACTCTTAAAGGGTGCACACAAAATCTTACATGCACCTGAACTCAAGGCAAAAGCAGTAATTATTATAGATAAGAGCCTGGACCAGAACTACCTGCTGGTGTTGGAGAGTCTCCTGGAGAAGTGGTGGGTGGCTGCAGCTCACCCTGGGGATTTAGACACTGGTGGCAGACATACTTGGGAATAGTTGGCTGCATGAACATTGCTGCTGCTGCAGGCTGACATCTTGGATCATTAGTGCCAAAACCTGGCACCATCCAATGGCCTGTAGGCACCAGTGCTAGGACACTTTACAAATAAATGGGTGGGGACAGAACCCTACCCATCAAGAAATAATTGCCAAATTCTATTAAGTGGGCAGGGACACAGCCCCACCCATCAGCAGACAGGCTGCCTAAAGACTTCCTGAGCCAACAGATGCCTCTAGACATGCTCTTAGACACAGCCCTGCCACCAGAGGGCCAAGACCCAGCTCCACCCACCAGTGGGCAGGCACCGGCCCCTCCCACCAGGAAGCCTGCACAAGCCTCTAGACCAGCCTTACCCACTAGGGAACAGACACCAGAAGCAAGAAAATTACAATCCTGCAGCCTGCAGAACTACTCTGACAACACAGACCAGACCCTACCCTGGGACCAGTTGAGCCCTGGTCCTGTCCACTAGCAGCCCAATGCAACCTTTCGGACACCCCAGACTCCATACCCAACCGTGTCTGGAACCAGCCCCTGTCACAAAATAACTGAAACAAGCTCTGGGATCCCTGGGGTGTCAGACTCCAGGAACCAGCTCTGCCTGCCAATAGTCCAGAATTAACCCCAGGATCTGGCTTCATCTGCCGGGAGTGGGACACAGCCCCAGAGTCTTCAGGACCCTGACTCTGCCCACCAGTGAGCCAGAACTAGTCCTGGGGCCCCCTAGGATTATGAAACCAGCCACTTCATGACCAGGCCCCCCTAAACAACAGCCAAGCAGCATTGGCACAGGTGCCTGGCAACCAATCAGACTAGGGGCCAACCAAGCCTATCAGATCACCCACAGTCAGCCCGCCACAACACAAAGACCCACACAGCCCTCTTAGGGGGAACTCCCCAACAGCATATACCTTAGGTGAAGAGAGAAGAGTCCACTGCTGAGATGCATAGGACACTTCCTATAGAGGGCCACTTCTTCAAGGTCAAGAAATGTAACTAAGCTACCATATACCTAAAAATACAAATAGCAACTCAGACAAAATGAAGCAGCAGACGAATATGTTCCAGATGAAGGAACAAGATGAAAACTCAGAAGAAGAACTAAGTGAAGTGGAGATAGGCACTTGAGAAACGAAATGACTATAAAGATGATCAAAGAACTTTGGAAGAGAATGAATGCACAGAGCAAGAAGTTAGGAGTTTTTTTTAAAAAGAGTTAGAAAATGTAAAGAACAAACAAACAGAGATGAAGAATATAATAACAAATGAAAATTACACTAGAAGGAATAAATAGTAGACTAAATGATACAAGAATGAATCAGTTACGTGGAAGATGGAGTAGTGGAAGTCACTGTTGCCTAAAAGAAAAAAGAAAAAAAGAATGAAAAGAAATGAGGAGGAAACCTCTGGGACAACATCAAACACACTAATATCCACATTGTAGGGCTCCCAGAAAGAAAAGAGAAAGGTCCTAAGAAAATATATGAAGAGATAATAGCTGAAAAATTCCCTAACCTGTGAAAGGAAACTGTCACTCAAGTCCAGGAGGTGCAGAGTCTCATAAAGGATTAACCCAAAGAGGAACTCACCAAGATACATTATAATAAAAATTACAAAAGTTAAAGATACAGAGAGAATATTAAAAGCAGCTGTGGGCGGAGGAGGAGTCAAGATGGAGGAAGAGTAGGAGGACATGGAATTCACCTCTCCCTAACTGGGCATCAAAAATATATCTACAGGAGTCAAGATGATGGACTAGGAGGATGCGGAGTTCGTGGCTCTGCACAACTAGGGCACCTACTGGGCACTGCTGGGGGACGATGGACACCTAAGGGGATGGGAGGAACCCCCGGGTGACCAGGCAAAATGTGGGAGGGAGTGAGGGAAGAGGAGAAGTGGAGGCAGGATGGGACTGGTGCCCCTGAGGGGCAGCTGGGGGAGAGGAAGGGGTCCCACACCTGGAGAGGGAAAGGGGGAGACAGTTGGGAGGGCAGAGGATCAGAAGGCAATATGGCCAGAGTTTCCTGTACCCACTTGGGCCCTGGGGAGCCTGCTGAGATCCTGGGCCTGATCCTCTGCCCAGCAAGGCCCCCTCCAGCCATGCAGGTCCTGAGGGAGTGGGAGGGAGGGAGGGGGGAGGAAAAGTAAAGGCCAGCTGGACAGGACCAGCGCCCCGAAGGGAGGCATTCCCACACCAGGTGGGGCTCACCCATGGTTAGGAGATCAATGGGGACAGGCGAGACTCTTGGGAGAGCAGAGGAACAAAAGGGAGCACAGCCAGTGTTTCCCATGCCCACTTAGGCCCCAGGTCTAATCCTCCAGGCTCAGAGGCTCCCTCCAGCCACGGTGAGCCTAAACCCCGCCCACACAACCCCACCCAGGGCCTTACCTCCAAACTCCTGAACTCCTGCATTCTGAGGCCCCCCTCAGGCTGTGTGGCCTTTCCCCACCCTCAGGTCCTGAACCTGGGCCCCGCCCCATGCTTAAACATCATCCCCACCTAGGCCCTGGCCCTACCCTAAGCCATGCCCCCATCTAAGTTCCATCCCTGCCAAAGCTCCACCCCCTACAAGCAAGGCCTTTACCAGATTCTTTTTTATTCTTTTAGGTTGTGGTTCTATTTTACTTTGTTGTTTTTGACCCATTTATATTTTAATTTTCAATTTTTAATTTTTCTAATTTTATTTTATTCTTTATACTTTGTTATTGTTCTGCTCCTTTTGGCTTGTTCCCGCCCCCCACCCCCCACCCCATTTTCTTCTTTTTTCTGTTGTGGTTCTGTTTTACCTTGTGGTAGTTGTTTCACTTCTATTTTAATTTTTCCTAATATGTTTTTTATTTTTCTAATTTTATTTTATTTTTTATTCTTTCTTATTGTACTGCTTTAAATTTCTTTCCTTGGGCTTCCCTGGTGGCTCAGTGGTTGAGAATCTGCCTGCTAATGCAGGGGACGCGGGTTCAAGCCCTGGTCTGGGAGGATCCCACATGCCGCGGAGCAACTAGGCCCGTGAGCCACAACTACTGAGCCTGTGCGTCTGGAGCCTGTGCTCCACAAGAGAGGCCGCGATAGTGAGAGGCCCGCGCACCGCGATGACGAGTGGCCCCCACTTGCCACAACTTGTGGCCCCTACTTGCCACAACTCTGTGCCTCGCACAGAAACGAAGACCCAACACAGCAAAAATAAATAAATTAATTAATAAACTCCTACCCCAACATCTTCTTTAAAAAAAAAAAATTTTCTTTCCTTTTGCTGCACTGCACAGTTTGCGTGATCTTGGTTCCCAGGCCAGGAGTCAGGCCTGACCTCCTGTGGTGGGAGCACCAAGTCCAAACTTCTGGACAAACAAAGAACCTCAGACCCTAGGGAATATTTATCGGAGTGAGGTCTCCGAGATGTCCTCATCTCAGCACCAAGTCCCGGCTCTACCCAACAGCCTACAAACTCCAATGCTGGACGCCTCATGCCAAAAAATTCCAGTAAGACAGGAATACAGCCCCACCCATCAAAAAAAAGAGACAACAAAAAATATGCTACAAAGGAGCAAGATAAAAACCTACAAGACAAAATAAATGAAGAGGGAATAGGCAACCTACCTGAAAAAGAATTCAGAATGAATTCAGAATTCAGAAAAAGAATCAGAGTAAAGATGATCCAAAAACCTCAGAAACAGAATGAAGGCATAGATTGAAAAAATACTAGAAATGATTAACAAAGACGTAGAAGAGGAAATTCCCTGGTGGTGCAGTGGTTAAGAATTCGCCTACCAATGCAGGGGATATGGGTTCAAGTCCTGGTCTGGGAATATCCGACACGCTGCCAGGCAACTGAGCCTGTGTGCCACAACTATTGAGCCGGCACTCTAGAGCCTGCGAGCCACAAGAACTGAGCCCACGTGCCACAACTACTGAAGCCCATGTGCCTAGAGCCCGTGCTCCACAAGAGAAGCCAACACAATGAGAAGTCCACGCACTGCAATGAAGAGTAGCCCTCACTCACTGCAATTAGAGAAAGCCTGTGCAGAGCAACGAAGACCCAATGCAGCCAAAAATAGAAAGAAAAAAAAAGACCCAGAAGAACTAACGAACAAGCAAAGTGTGATGAACCACGCAATAACTGAAATGAAAAATACACTAGAAGGAATCAATAGTAGAATAACTGAGGCAGAAGAGCGAATAAGCGAGCTGGAAAATACAATGGGGGAAATAACTGCAGAGGAGCAGAATAAAGAAAAAAGAATGAAAAGAAGTGAGGACAGTCTGAGAGACATCTGGGACAACATTAAATGCACCAACATTCGAATTATAGGGGTCCAAGAAGAAGACGAGAAAGAGAAACGGTCTGAGAAATATTTGAAGAGATTATAGTCAAAACTTCCCTAACAAGGGAAAGGAAATAGCCACCCAAGTCCAGGAAGTGCAGAGAGTTGCATACCAAGAGAAGCACACCAAGACACATATTAATCAAACTAACAAAAATTAAATACAAAGGAAAAATATTAAAAGCATAAAGAGAAAAGCAACAAATAAAATACAAGGGAATCCCCATAAGGTTATCAGCTAATTTTTCAGCAGAAACTGCAAGCCAGAAGGGAGTGGCAGGATATATTTAAAGTGATGAAAGGAAAAACTTACAACCAAGATTAATGTATCTAGCAAGGACCGCATTGAGATTCAACAGAGAAATCAAAAACTTTACAGACAAGCAAAAGCTAAGAGAATTCAGCACCACCAAACCAGCTTTACAACAAATGTTAGAAGAAGTTCTCTAGGCGGGAAAAACAAGAGAAAAAAAAGACCCACAAAAACAAACCAAAATCAATCAAGAAAATGGTAATAGGAACATACATATCGATAATTACCTTAAATGTAAATGGATTAAATGCTCCAACCAAAAGACACAGACTGGCTGAATGGATACAAAAAAGACGCATACATATGCTGTCTACAAGAGACCCATTTCAGACCTAGGGACACATACAACTGGAAAGGGAGGCAATGGAAAAAGGTATTCCATGTAAATGGAAATCAAAAGAAAACTGGAGTAGCAATTCTCATATCAGACAAAATAGACTTTAAAATAAGGACTCTTACAAGAGACAAAGGAGGACACTACATAATGATCAAAGGATTAATCCAAGAAGAAGATATAACAATTGTAAATAATTATGCACCCAACATAGGAGAACCTCAATACATAAGGCAAATACTAACAGCCATAAAAGGGGAAGTTGACAGTAACACAGTAAGAGTAGGGGACTTTAACACCCCACTTTCACCAATGGACAGATCATTCAAAATGAAAATAAATAAGGAAACACAAGCTTTAAATGACACATTAAACAAGATGGACTTAATTGATATTTACAGGATATTCCATCTAAGAACAACAGAATACACTTTCTTCTCAAGTGCTCATGGAACGTTCTCCAGGATAGATCATATCTTGGGTCACAAATCAGCTGTGGTAAATTTAAGACTGAAATCATATCAAGTATCTTTTCCAACCACAACATGAGGAGACTAGATATCAATTACAGGAAAAATAAAATGTAAAAAATACAGTCACATGGAGGCTAAACAATACACTACTAAATAACCAAGAGATCACTGAAGAAATCAAAGAGGAAATAAAAAAATACCTAGAAACAAATGACAATCAAAACACAATGACTAAAACGTATGGGATGTAGCAAAAGCGGTTCTAAGAGGGAAGTTTATAGCAATACAATCCTACCTCAAGAAAAGAAGGACAAATATCAAATAAAAAACCTAAACTTATACCTAAAGCAATTAAAGAAAGAAGAACAAAAATAACCCAAAGGAGAAGGAAAGAAATCATAAAGATCAGATCAGAAATAAATGAAGAAGAAAAGAAGGAAATGATAGCAAAGATCAATAAAACTAAAAGCTTCTTCTTTGAGAAGATAAACAAAATTGATAAACCATTAGACAGACTCATCAAGAAAAAAAGGGAGAAGACTCAAATCAACAGAATTAGAAATGAAAAAGAGATAACAACTGATACTGCAGAAATATAAATAACAATGAGAGATTACTACAGGCAACTATATGCCAATAAAATGGACAACCTGGAAGAAATGGACAAATTCTTAGAAAAGCACAACCTTCCGAGACTGAACGAGCAAGAAATAGAAAATATAAACAGACCAATCCAAGCACTGAAACTGTAACTGTGATTAAATAAATCACAACAAACAGAAGCCCAGGCCAACAAACAGAAGCCCAGGACCAGATGGCTTCACAGGCAAATTCTATCAAACATTTAGAGAAGAGCTAACACCTATCCTTCTCAAACTCTTCCAATATATAGCAGAAGGAGGAAAACTCCCAAACTGATTCTACGAGGCAACCATCACCCTGATACCAAAACCAGACAAAGATGTCACAGAAAAAGAAAACTACAGGCCAATATCACTCATGAACATAGATGCAAAAATCCTCAACAAAATACTAGCAAAGGGAATCCAACAGCACATTAAAGGGATCATACCATGATCAAGTGGGGTTTATCCCAGGAATGCAAGGATTCTTCAATATATGCAAATCAATGTTATACACCATATTAACAAATTGAAGGAGAAAAACCATATGATAACCTCAGTAGATGCAGAAAAAGCTTCTGACTAAATTCAACACCGATTTATGATAAAAACCCACCATAAAGTACGCATAGAGGGGACCTACCTCAACATGATACAGGCCATATATGACAAACTGACAGCAAACATTGCCCTCAATGGTGAAAAACTAAAACCACTTCCACTAAGGTCAGGAGCAAGACAAGACTGCCCACTTTCACTGCTATTATTCAACATAGTATTGGATGTTTTAGCCACAACAATCAAAGAAGAAAAAGAAATAAAATGAATCCAAAACGGAAAAGAAGAAATAAAACTGTCACTGTTTGCAGATGACATGATACTATACATAGAGAATCCTAAAGCTGCTATCAGAAAAGTACTAGAGCTAATCAATGAATTTGGTAAAGTAGCAGGATACAAAATTACTGCACAGAAATCTCTTGCATTCCCATACACTAATGATGAAAAATCTGAAAGAGAAATTAAGGAAACACTCCCATTTACCACAATAACAAAAAGAATAAACTACCTAGTAATAAACCTACCTAAGCAGACAAAAACCTACCTAAGCAGACAAAACCTGTACGCAGGAAACTATAAGACACTGATGAAATTAATTAAAATGATACAAACAGATGGAGAGATATACCACGTTCTTGGACTGCAAGAATCAATGCTGTGAAAATGACTATACTACCCAAAGCAATCTACAGGTTCAATGCAATCCCTATCAAACTACCAAAGGCACTTTTCACCGAAGTGGAACAAAAAACTTCACAATGTGTAAGGAAACACAAAACACCCGAAATAGCCAAAGCAATCTGGAGAAAGAAAACAGAGCTGAAGGAATCAGGCTCCCAGACTTCAGACTATACTACAAAGCTACAGTAATCAAGACAGTATCGTACTGGCACAAAAACACAAATATAGATTAATGTAACAGGATAGATAGCCCAGAAATAAACCCATACACATATGGTCACCTTTTCTTTCATAAAGGAGGCAAGAATATGCAATGGAGAAAAGACAGCCTCTTCAACGAGTAGTGTTGGGAAAACTGGACAGCTACATGTAAAAGAATGAAATTAGAACACTCCATAACACCACACACACAAAAAACTCAAAATGGGTTAAAGACCTTAATGTAAGGCTAGACACTAAAAGACTCTTAGAGGAAAACATAGGCAGAACATTCTATGACATAAATCAGAGGAAGATCTTTTTTGACTCACCTCCTAGAGAAATGGAAATAAACACAAAAATAAACAAATGGGACGTAATAAAACTTAAAAGCTTTTGCACAGCAAAGGAAACCAGAAACAAGATGAAAAGACAGCCCTCAGAATGGGAGAAAATATTTGCAAATGAAGCAACTGACAAAGGATTCATCTCCAAGATATACAAGCAGCTCATGCAGCTCAATATCAAAAAAACAAACAATCATCCAAAAATGGGCAAAAGACCTAAATAGACATTTCTCCAAAGAAGATATACAGATTGCCAACAAACACATGAAAGAATGCTCAACATCACTAATCATTAGAGACATGCAAATCAAAACTACAATGTGGTATCACCTCACACCAGTCAGAATAGCTATCATCAAAAAATTTACAAACAATAACTGCTGGAGAGGGTGTGGAGAAAAGGGACCCTTCTTGCATTGTTGGTGGGAATGTAAACTGATACAGCCACTACAGAGAACAGTATGGAGTTTCTGTAAAAAACTAAAAATAGAACTACCATATGACCCAGCAATCCCACTACTGGGCATATACCCTGAGAAAACCATAATTCAAAAGGAGTCATGTACCAAATTGTTTATTGCAGCTCTATTTAGAATAGCCAGGACATGGGAGCAACCTAAGTGTCCATCAACAGATGAATGGATAAAGAAGATGTGGCACATATATACAATGGAATATTACCCAGCCATAAAAAGAAATGAAATTGAGTTATTTGTAGTGAGGTGCGTGGACCTAGAGTCTGTCATACTGAGTGAAGTAAGTCAGAAAGAGAAAAACAGATACTGTATACTAACACATATATATGGAGTCTAAAAAAGGAAATGGTTCTGAAGAACCTAGGGGCAGGACAGCAGTAAAGACACAGATGTAGAGAGTGGACT
The DNA here is from genome assembly GCF_039906515.1 of Pseudorca crassidens. Classification (NCBI taxonomy): domain Eukaryota; kingdom Metazoa; phylum Chordata; class Mammalia; order Artiodactyla; family Delphinidae; genus Pseudorca; species Pseudorca crassidens. The sequence goes on along the minus strand of NC_090297.1, from coordinate 104,161,294 downwards.
TGAGGACATGGCGAGGGGGAAGGGTAAGCTGTGACAAAGTGACAGAGTGGCACTGACATATATACACTACCAAATGTAAAATAGTTATTGGGAAGCAGCTGCATAGCACAGGCAGTTATGCTTGATGCTTTGTGACAAACTAGAGGGTTGGGATAAGGAGGGTGGGAGGGAGACGCAAGAGGGAGGGCACATGGTGTTACATGTATATGTATAGCTGATTCACTTTGCTACACAGCAGAAACTAACACAACATTGTAAAGCAATTATACTCCAATAAAGACGTTAAAAAAAGTCAAAGATTACACGAACAGATAGAGAGATATACCATGCTCCTGGATTGGAAGAATCAATATTTTGAAAATGACTATACTACCCAAACCAACCTACAGGTTCAATGCAATCCCTATCAAATTACCAATGGCATTTTTCACAGAATTAGACAAAAAAATTACAGAATTTTTATGGAAACACAGAAGACCCCGAATAGCCAAAGCAATCTTGAGGATGAAAATCAAAGCTGGAGGAATCAGGCTTCCAGACTTCATACTACAATACAAAGCTACAGTAATCAACACAGTATGGTACTGGCACAAAATCAGAAATATGGGTTAATGGTACACAATAGAAATCCCAGAGACAAACCAATACACCTATGGTCACCTAAGCTATGACAAAGGAGGCAAGAATACACAATGGAGACAAGACAGCCTCTTCAATAAACTGTGCTGGGAAAACTGGACGGCTACATGTAAAAGAATGAAATTAGAACACTCCCTAACACCATACACAAAAATAAACTCAAAATGGATTAAAAACCTAAATGTAAGGCCAGACACTATCAAACTCTTAGAGGAAAACATAGGCAGAATGCTCTATGACATAAATCAGAGCCCGATCCCTTTTGACCCACGTCTTAGAGAAATGGAAATAAAAACAACAATAAACAAATGGGACCTAAGGAAACTTAAAAGCTTTTGCACAGCAAAGGAAACCAAAGACAAGACGAAAAGACAACCCTCAGAATGGGAGAAAGTATTTGCAAATGAAACAACTGACAAAGGATTAATCTCCAAAATTTATAAGCAGCTCATGTAGCTCAATATCAAAAAAACAAACAACCCAATCCAAAAATGGGGAGAAGGGACTTCCCTGGTGGCTCAGTAGTTAGGAACTCGCCTGTCAATGCAGGGGACACAGGTTCGAGCCCTGGTCTGGGAAGATCCCACATGCCACGGAGCAACTAAGCCCGTGTGCCACGACTACTGAGCCTGTGCTCTAGAGCCTGTGAGTCACAACTACTGAGCCAACGTGCCACAACTACTGAAGCCTGCGCGCCTAGAGCCCGTGCTTCGCAACAAGAGAAGCCACTGCAATGAGAAGCCTGCACACTGCAACAAAGAGCAGCCCCCGCTTGCCGCAAACAGAGAAAGCCCACGTGCAGCAATGAAGACCCAATGCAGCCAAAAATAAATTAAAATAAATAAATTTAAAAAGAATTAAAAAATAACAACAAAAATGGGCAGAAGACCTAAATAGACATTTCTCCAAAGAAGATATACAGATTGCCAACAAACACATGAAAGGATGCTCAACATCATTTAATCATTAGAGAAATGCAAATCAAAACTACAATGATGCATCACCTTATACCAGTCAAAATGGCCATCATCAAAAAATCATCATCATCAATACAAGTTGGAGAGGGTGTGGAGAAAAGGCAACCCTCTTGCACTGTTGGTGGGAATGTAAATTGATACAGTTACTATGGAGAACAGTATGGAGGTTCCTTAAAAAACTGAAAATAGAACAACCATACGACCCAGCAATCCCACTACTGGGCATATACCCCGAGTAAACCAGAATTCAACAAGAGTGATGTACCAAAATGTTCATTGCAGCGCTATTTACAATAGCCAGGACATGGAAGCAACCTAAGTGTCCATCAACAGATGAATGAATAAAGAAGATGTGGCACATATATACAATGCAGTATTACTTAGCCATAAAAAGAAATGAAATTGAGTTATTTGTAGTGAGGTGGATGGACCTAGAGTCTGTCATACAGAGTGAAGTAAGTCAGAAAGAGAAAAACAATTACCATATGCTAACACATATATATGGAATTTTTTTAAAAAAAGGTCATGAAGAAACTATGGGTAAGATGGGAATAAGGCGCAGATCTACCAGAGAATGGACTTGAGGATACGGGTAGGGGGAAGGGTAAGCTGGGACAAAGTGAGAGAGTGGCATGGACATATATTCACTATCAAACGTGAAATAGATAGCTAGTGGGAAGCAGCCACATAGCACAGGGAGATCAGCTCGGTGCTTTGTGACCACCTAGAGGGGTGGGATAGGGAGGATGGGAGGGAGGGAGAGGCAAGGGGGAGGAGATATCGGGACATATGTATAACTGATTCACTTTGTTATAAACCAGAAACTAACACACCATTGTAAAGTAATTATACTCCAATAAAGATGTTAAAAAAAAGTTAAAAATAAAAGATCAGATACTATAAAACTCTTAGAGGAAAACAGGAAAAACCCTCTTTGACATAAAACACAGCAAGATCTTTTATGATCCACCTCCTAGCATAACGAAAATAAAAAGAAAAATAAGTGAATGGGACCCAATGAAAGTTAAAAGCTTTTGCACAGCAAAGGAAACCATAAGCAAGATGAAGACAACCCACAGAATGGGAGAAAATATTTGTAAATGAAGCAATGGACAAAAGATTAATCTCCAAAATATACAAAGAGCTTATGCAGCTCAATATCAGGAAAACAAACAACCCAATTAAAAAATGGGAGGGAATCCTAAATAGACATTTCACCAAAGAAGATATACAGCTGGCCAAGAGGCACATGAAAAGACGCTTAACGTCACTAATTATTAGAGAAATGCAAATCAAACCTACAATGAGTTATCACCTCACCCCAGTCAGAATGGCCACCATCAAAGAATCTACAAGCAATAAATATTGGAGAGGGTGCGGAGAAAAAGGGAAACCTATTGCACTGTTGGTGGGGATGCAAATTGATACAGCCACTGTGGAGAACAGTACGGAGGTTCATTAAAAAACTAAAAAGAACTAGCATATGACACAGCAATCCCACTACTGAACATATACCCTGAGAAAACCATAATTCAAAAATACACATGTACCCCAATGTTCATTGCTGCACTATTTAGAATAGCCAGGACATTGAATCAACCTGAATCTACATCGACAGATGAATAAAGAAAATGTGGTACATATATATAATGCAATATCACTCAGCCATAAAAAGAAATTAAACTGGGTCATTTGTATAGATGTGGATGGACTTAAAGTCTGTCATACAAAGTGAAGTAAGAAAAACAAATATCGTATATTAACGCATATATGTGGAATCTAGAATAATGGTACAGATGAACCTGTTTGTAGGGCAGGAATAAAAACACAGACATAGAGAATGGATGTGTCAGCACCTGGAGGGCAGGGGAGGGTGGGATGATTTGGGACATTAGGTTTCACATAAATACACTACAATGTGTAAAATAGATAGTGGGACCTGCTGTATAGCACAGGAAGCTCAGCTTGGTGCTCTGTGATGACCTAGATGGGTGGAATGGGTGGGAGGTCCAAGAGTGAGCAGATATATGTATACAGATGGCTGATTTAGAAACTAACACAACGTTGTAAAGCAATTATACTCCAACTTAAAAAAATAAATATTAAAAAAAAAAGAATACATCTACAATGGAACAATACACACAGAGCACCTGCTGAACACTAGCAGAGGACCTCAAACACCTTAAAGGACAAGAAAGATCCCTGTGTAACTGGGTAGGATGAAAGAAAGAAGAAAGAAAAAGGAAGAGGAGAGGAAGCAAGATGGGAGCTGCAGCCCTGGGGGTATCTGAAGGACAGGAGAGGTTCCCACACCTGGGGAAGATCCTCAATGGCAGGGAGATTAACTGGGACAGAAGGGGAGCTTCAGGGGCTCAGAGGAGAGTGCAGCAACTGGTTTGTGACAAGCAGGACAGAGTGAGACCTACATAGATTACTGTGCCACAGCCCTGCACACCCCAGCCTGAGACATGTCCACTAGTGTGGACAGAGGCTGAGTGTTTGGAACGCGGGGTTTGGAGAGTAGACCTGGGGAGGGGACTGCTGTTGGCTGCAAGGAGACAGCCCGAGGGGATGGGAGTGATGAGCTTCACAACTGGGAATGCTCATGGAGGAAGCCTAGACCACCGCAGAAGCGAAGCGCTATTGTTGAATGATGTGTAAAGGGTGGGGCTACCATTGCAGCCTCTCTCTTCACTTGCTGGCCCCTACCTCTGCAGGTACTGGAAGGGCTCCTGCCAGGGAGGGCCCTCGCATCCCTGGCTGCCCACTCTTCCTCCCCACCCTGTCCTTGCTGGGGTGGGCTAGGGTGATCCAGGGCAGTCTCGGGAGCAGACGCCTGTGGCTGGAACACACACAGAGGTGGGGCTGAAACCACAGCTGAGCCCCAGGGGCTGTGCAACTAAGGAAGAAGAGCTGAAATCTCTCTTCACAGCTGCACAAACCGCAGATTTACACCACTGCCAACAGCTATGTAAACTTATCACCTGCAGAACATTTGAACTGACAACGAGTGCTCCTGCAGCCAACGTGGGTCTAGCTTTAGCAACTGTGGAATTTGTGGGCCTATACCCTAGGGGGTTGGGCCTGGTCAGTCTGAGCTGCCCCAGCAGCAACCACAGTGGGTGCAGATCCATGATTATTGCAATCCTGGGACCAGACTTCAATGGATCTATGCTGGTGGTCTGGAAAAAACAAAACCTGAGAGGCACCAAGGCCAATGCCAGCGTACCCATGGTTAAGGTGGTTCTGAGAGCAGTGTCTACAGCAGTGTAATCTGAGAGCTTGAACAATGGGTGAAAGGTGACACAGCAGAGCACACCCACAGGTGAATGGCTCCAGAGGAGGAATAATCTGTGGCTTCTCTCCAGTGGGAGTGCTCCAATCCTGGGAGTGCTCACACCAAAGATCAAAAACACAGCTAAGCGCATCTATTCCAACAACTAGGGAGCAGACCCCACCCCTTACAGTGCAGTGACAAAGGGAGCCCCTGCTGAATATCCAGCACAGGCTCTGGACGCCACAACCTAAGTCACCCCTCCTATCAAGGGGATAACAGCCAGCATATATACTGTGGAAAAAGGTGGCATAGGGCTTCCCTGGTGGCACAGTGGTTGAGAGTCCGCCTGCCAATGCAGAGGATGCGGGTTTGTGCCCCGGTCCGGGAAGATCCCACATGCCACGGAGCGGCTAGGCCCGTGAGCCACGGCCGCTGAGTCTGCACATCCGGAGACTGTGCTCCGCAACGGGAGAGGCCACAACAGTGAGAGGCCCACATACTGCAAAAAAAAAAAAAAAAAAAGGTGGCATACATCTATACTAAGAACAGCCCTCACACCAAAAGTATTAAACCCCTGCAGCCTACACAGGAATGTTCCCAAATAAAAATAGCCCTCCAAGACAGTCTGAGGGTCTGGCATCAGGATGAAGAACTCCCAGAGCATTTAGCCTTGAAGTCCAGCTAGGCTTCAGTGCAGGAGCTCCACAGGGTTTGGGGAAACAGAGACTCCACTCTTGGGTGGGGCCCACAAGGCCTCATGTGCACTGGCACCAAGCACAAAGCAGTACCTCCACAGGAACCTGGGCTAGATCTAGCTAGGGGTCTTGGAAGGTCCGCTGTGGAGGCAAAGGTCAGCTGTAGATCACTGTGGGGGAACGGAAGAGGGTAGCAGAGGCCCCAGGGAATATTGATTACTGGAGCTCTGCACTTTGGCAGCAAGACCTGGCCCCACCCAACAACCTGCAGGATCCAATGCTGGAAGGCCTTAGGTCAAACAACCAGCAGGATAGGAGCACAGACCCACCCATTAGCAGACAGGGTGCTGAAAGCCACAATGAACTTAAAGTCATCTATAAACACACCCCAGCCAACCAGAGGGACAAAACCAAGCTCCACCTACCAGAGGGCAGGCACCAGTCCCTCCCACCAGGACCCCTACACAAGACCCTGGACTAACCTTACTCAGCAGGGGACAGACAGTAGAAACAAGTGGAACTATGATCCTGCAGCCTGCAGAAAGGATACCACAAACACAGAAAGACAAAATGAAACAACAGAGAAATATGTTGCAGATGAAGGAACAAGAAAAAAACACACAAGAACAACTAAATGAAGAGGAGATAGGCAATCTACCTGAAAAAGGATTCACAGAGTAATGGTAGTAAAGGTGATTCAAGATCTTGGAAAAAGAATGGAGGCACAGACCAAAAAGATACAAGAAATGTTTAACATAGATGTAAAACACTTATAAAACACCCAGATGAACAACACAATAACTGAAGTGAAAAACACACTAGAAGGAATCAATCACAGAATAACTGAGGCAGAAGAATGAATAAGTGAGCTTGAAGACAGAGTGGTGAAAATCACTGCCACAAAACAGAATAAAGAAAACAGAATGAAAAGAAAAGAGGACAGTCTCAGAGACCTCTGGGACAACATTAAACACACCAACATTCGCATTACAGGGGTTCCAGAAGAAAAAGAGAAAGGGAAAGAACCTGAGAAAATATTTTAAGAAATTATAGCCAAAACTTACCTAACATGGAAAAGGAAAAGTCACCCAAGTCCAGGAAATGCAGAGTCCCATATAGGATAAACCCAAGGAGGAACACACATATTAATCAAACTGACAAAAATTAAATACAAAGAAAAAATATTAAAAGCAACAAGGGAAAAGCAACAAAAAACATACAAGATAATCCCCATAAGGTTATCAGCTGATTTTTCAGCAGAAACTCTTCAGGCCAGAAGGAGTGGCAGGATATACTTAAAGTGATGAAAGGGAAAAACTACAACCAAGAATACTCTACCCACCAAGGCTCTCATTCAAATTTGACAGAGAAATCAAAGCTTTACAGACAAGCAAAAGCTAAGAGAATTCAGTACCACCAAACTAGCCTTACAACAAATGCTAAAGGAACTTCTCTGGGGGTGGGGGGAAGAGGGCAGAACTAGAAACAAGAAAATCACAAGTGGAAAATCTCACTGGTAAAGGAAAACATAAAGTAACAGTAGGAAATCATCCACACACAAATATAGTATTAAAACCAGCAACCATGAGAAGAGGAGAGTACAAATGCAGGAAATGGGAATTGCGTTTGAAACTAAGAGACCAGCAACATAAAACAACCTTGCACATATATAGACTGCTATATTGAAACCTCCTGCAACCTACAAACCAAAAAACTACAATAGACACACACATACAAAAGAAAAAGCAACCCAAACACCACACTAAAGATAGTCATCAAACCACAACAGAAAACAGAAGGAGGAAAGAAGGTCAACAAAAATCCAAAACAATCAAGAAAATGGCAATAGGAACATACATATCAATAATGACCTTAAATGTAAGTGGATTCAATGCTCCAACCAAAAGGCATAGACTGGCTGAATGGATACAAAAAAAGGCCCATATATATGCTGTCTACAAGGGAACCGCTTCAGACCTAGGGATACATACAGAATGAAAGTGAGGGGATGGAAAAAGGTATTCCATGCAAATTGAAATCAAAAGAAAGCTGGAGTAGCAATACCCACATCAGATAAAAGAGACTTTAGGGCTTCCCTGGTGGCACAGTGGTTAAGAATCCATCTGCCAATGCAGAGGACATGGGTTTGAGCCCTGGTCAGGAAGATCCCACATGCCATGGAGCAACTAAGCCTGTGTGCCACAACTACTGAGTCTGTGCTCTACAGCCCACAAGCCACAACTAGTGAGCCCACATGCCACAACTACCAAAGCCCACGCACCTAGAGCCCATGCTCTGCAACAGGACAAGCCACCACAATGAAAAGTCCGTGCACTGCAACAAAGAGTAGCCTCCACTCACCACAATGAGAGAAAGCTTACGCACAGCAACAAAGACCCAATGCAGCCAAAAATAAATAAATAAATTTATTAAAAAAAGAGACTTTAAAATAAAGACTGTTACAAGAGACAAAGAAGGATACTACAAAATGATCAAAAGGATCAATCCAAGAAGAAGATATAACATTTGTAAATATATATGCACACAATAGGAGCACTTCAATACATAAAGCAAATGCTAACAACCATAAAAGGGGAAATCGACAGTAACAGAATAATAGCGGGGGACTTTAACAACCCACTTTCACCAATGGACAGATCATCCAGACAGAAAAGTAATAAGGAAACCAAGGCTTTAAATGACACATTAGACCAGATGGACTTAATTGATATTTACAGGGCATTCCATCCAAAAGCAGCAGAATACACTTTCTTCTCAAGTGCACATGGAACATTCTCCAGGATAGATCACATCTTGGGCCACAAATCAAGCCTCAGTAAATTTAAGAAAATTGAAATTGTATCAAGCATCTTTTCTTCCCAAAATGCTATGAGATTAGAAATCAAAAAAAACCAAAACAAACAAAAAAACTCTAAAAAACACAAACACATGGAGGCTAAATGTTACTAAACAACCAATGGATCACTGAAGAAATCAAAGAGGAAATCAAAAAATACCTAGACACAAAAGAAAATGAAAACACAACGCTCCAAAACTTTTGGGACATAACAAAAGCTGTTCTAAGAAGGTAGTTTATAGCAATAAATCTTACCTCAGGAAATAAGAGAAATCTCAAATAAAAACCTAACCTCGGGCTTCCCTGGTGGCCCAGTGGTTGAGAGTCTGCCTGCCAATGCAGGAGACACGGGTTCATGCCCTGGTCTGGGAAGATCCCACATGCCGCGGAGTGGCTGGGCCTGTGAGCCATGGCCGCTGAGCCTGCGCGTCCAGAGCCTGTGCTCCGCAATGGGAGAGGCCACAACAGTGAGAGGCCCGCGTACCACAAAAAAACCCCAAAAAACAAAAAAAACCTAACGTCATACCTAAAGTAACTAGAGAAAGAAGAACAAACGAAACCCAAAGTTAGTAGAAGAAAATAAATCATAAAGATGAGAGCAGAAATAAATGAAATGGACATGAAGAAAACAATAGAAAAGATCAATGAAACTAAAAGCTGGTTCTTTGAGAAGATAAACAAAATTAATAAACCTTTTAGCCAGACTCATCAAGACAAAAAGTAAAGGGCCTAAATAAGTAACGTTAGAAATGAAAAAGAAGTTACAACAAACACCACAGAAATACAAAGGATCATAAGAGACTACTGTGAGCAAATGTACACCAATAAAACAGACAACCTAGAAGAAATGTACAAATATTAAGAAAGGTACAATCACCCAAGACTGAACCAGGAAGAAATGGAAAATACGAACAGACCAATTACCCGTACTGCAATTGAGCCTGTAATTTAAAAATTCCCAACAAACAAAAGTCCAGGACCAGATGGCTTCACAGGCGAATTCTACCAAATATTTAGAGAAGAGATAACAGCTATCCTTCTGAAACTCTTTCAAAAAATTGCAGAGGAAGGAACACCCCCAAGCTCATTCTATGAGGCCACCATCACCAGGATAAGAAAACTAGACAAAGATACAAAAAAAAGACAGTTACAGGCCAATATCACTGATAAACACAGACACCATGATACTCAACAAAATACTAGCAAACTGAATCCAACAATACATTAAAATGATCATACACTATGCTCAAGTGGGATTTATCCCAGAAATGCAAGGATTTTTTTCAATATCTACAAATCAATCAATGTGATACACCACATTAACAAGTTGAAGAATAAAAACCATATGATCATCTCAATAGGTCCAGAAAAAGCTTTTGATAAAATCCAACATCATTTATGATAAAAACTCTCCAGAAAGTGGGCATAGAGAGAACACACCTCAACATAATAAAGGCCATATATAACAAACACACAGCTAACATCATACTGAATGGTGAAAAGCTCAAAGCATTCCTTCTAAGATCAGGAACGAGACAAGGATGCCCACTCTTGCCACTCTAATTCAACATAACAGCAATTTTTTTTTTGATCCATCTCCTAGAGTAATGGAAATAAAAGCAAAAATCAACACATGGGACATAATTAAACTTAAGAACTTTTGCATGGCCAAAGAAACCATAAACATAATGAAAAGAAAACCTATGGAACGGGAGAAACTATTTGCAAATGATGCAAACGACAACGGATTAATTTCCAAAATATACAAACAGCTCATACAGCTCAATATCAAAAAAACCCAAACAACCCAATCAAAAAATGGGCAGAAGATCTAAATAAACATTTCTCCAAAGAAGGCATATAGATGGCCAGCAGGCACATGAAAAGATGCTCAATATTGCTAATTATTAGAGAAATGCAAATCAAAACTACAATGAGGTATTACCTCATACCAGTCAGAATGGCCATCATCAAAGTCTACAAATACAATAATAAATGCTGGAGAGGGTGTGGAGAAAAGGGAACCCTCCTACATTGTTGGTGGGAATGTAATTTGATGCAGAACTATGGAAAACAGTATGGAGGCTCCTGAAAAACCTAAAAATGGAGTTACCATATGATCCAGCATTCCCACTCCTGGGCATATATCCAAAGAAAACTATAATTCAAAAAGATACATGCAGCCCCAATGTTCATAGCAGCACTATTTACAAATCGCCAAGACATGGAAACAACCTAAATGTCCATCAACAGATGAATGGATAAAGAAGATGTGGGGTGTGTGTGTGTGTGTGTGTGTGTGTGTGTGTGTGTGTGTGTGTGTGTGTGTGTATACATACACACAGACACACACACACACACAATGGAATATTAACTCAGCCAGAAAAAAGAATGAAATAATGCCACTTGCAGCAGCATAGATGGACCTAGAGATTATCATACTAAGTAAAATAAGTCAGACAGAGAAAGACAAATATCACAGGACATCACTTATATGTGGAATGTAAAAAAATGATACAAATGAACTTATTTACAAAACAGAAATAGACTCACAGGGATAGAAAACAAATTTATGGTTACCAAAGGGAAAGTTGGTGGTGGGGAGGGATAAATTAGGAGTTTGGGAATAACAGATACACTGCTATGTGTAAAATAGATTAACAACAGGGACCTACTGTATAGCACAGGGAACTACATTCAATATCTTGTATTAACCTATAATGAAAAATTTTCTGTAGAAGAATAAATGTATGTAACTGAATCACTTTGCTGTATAGCTGAAACTAACGCAACATTGTAAGTCAACTATACTTAAATTAAAAAATAAACTCTGCTCCTGTAAAACTCTGTCCTCACCCCTTCCAGTTATTGATGTAACAAAACATCTTTATACATTGTGTGTCCAAAAACCTAAGCTTAATCATTTTTTATAACACATTAAATCTCTCAAATCATGTAGTAACAAAATGTGGAGTTACTAAACAAAATTACAATAGTGGCTTTTAGACTAATACTTTTTAATGTATTAGTCTCTTAAATCATATTGAAAACAGAATGTGGATTTACAACTATTTTTACAGTAATACTAGCTTTTATAATTACCTATGTATTTATCTTTACTGAAATCTTTATTTCTTCATATGGCTTTGAGTTACTGTCTAGTGTTCTTTCGCTTCAACCTGCAGGACTCTGTTTAGCATTATTTGAAGGGCAAGTCTAATGGTAATGAACTATCTTATCTTTTATTTATCTGGGAATATCTTAATTTGTCCCTTACTTTTGAAGGACTGTTTTGCCATATATATAACTTCTGATTTACAGTTGTTGGTTTGTTTTTTCCCTTTTAGCTCTTTGAATATATTGGCCTGCTGCCTTCTAGCTACCAAAGTTTCCGATGAGAAATTTGTTGGTAATCTTATTGAGGGTCCCTTGTATGTTAGGAGTCACTTCTCTTTTGCTGCTTTCAAGATTCTCTTTGTCTTTGGATATTGACAGTTTGATTATAATGTGTCCTGGTCTGGGTATCTTAGAATGCATCCTCTTTGGAGTTCATTGAGATTGTTGGATATTTATACTCACGTTTTTCATCAAACTTGGGAAAATTTTGGCCATTATTTCTTCAAATAATCTCTCTGCCTCTTTTTCTCTTCTCCTCTTGTAACTTCCCCAGTGTAAATGTTGATTCAGTTGATGGTATCCTACAATTTCCTTAGGCTCTGTTCACTTTTCTTCATTCTGTTTTCTTTTTATTCCCCAGGCTTGATCATTTCAATTATCCTATCTTCAAGTTCACTGATTCTTTCTTCTGCCTGCTCAAATCTACCTTGGAATCTCTCTAGGGAATTTTTCATTTCAATTATTTTACTTTTTAGATTTAGAATTTCTTTCTGGTTTCTTTTTAGGTTTTATATTCTTTATGGATATTTCCATTCTGTCCATACAGCATTTTGCTGACTTTTTCTGATGTCTTCTTTTAGTTCTTTGAGTTCTTTAAGACAGTTATTTTTAAGTCTTTTATCTACTAGGTCCTCCATCTGATCTTTCTCTGGAACAATTTCTGTTGTTTTATTTTTTCCTTTTGAATGGGACATACTCTTCTGTTTCTTTTGTATGCCTTGTAATTTTTGTTGAAAACTGTACATTTGAATCTAACGACATGGCAATTCTGGAAATCAGATTCTTTCCATTCCCATGGTTTGCTGGTTGGTTTTTTTTTTCATTTAATCATTTATAAATGATTGTTTGTTATAGACTATCTCCATGCTGATGACCAGCCTGAAATGTAAACGTAAGTTTTCCCAGGCTTCTTCTGAGCCTGTACCGTTCCCTAAGCATGTTCAGTGACTTTCTCATTTTTCCTGTGTATGCAGTTGCTTTTGAATATCCTAGTCTTTAATATTAGTCAGGCTTCCAAAAAAAAAAAAAAAAAAAAATGAAGGGCAGAAGAAAGGTACCAGCCCTTTAAATTCTCTGTAAGTAACTGCAGCTGACGAGGGAGGGGCCTGTAACAATTGGTGGGGGGGTGCAAAATAGTTGTCTGTCTCTGTGTGTGCACCTTTATGATCAGAAGCAGCAATCAGCAGTCAGAACACAGATCTTCAATATTTGGATAACAGGATCCTTATTACCTAACCTGGTTCCTGCAAGTTGCTACAGGTACACATACACAGCTGCCTGCCATGAGGCTGATGGAGGGTGGGAGTGGGCAGAATGGGTAGCCTCTTCTGAGGTAAGAGCTGAAACTGATGGAAATTAACTGCAATTTACTGTCCAAGTCTTCCCCTGGAAACTAGGAACCTTCAATAGGCTTCAGAGTTCCAAAATAGTTACATTAAACAAATTCTGGCAGTACAGTTGTCTAGGTGTGGAGACAGATTTCTGGTGCTTCCTCAGCCATCTTCCCAGAATCTTTCCCTCCGTCTATTGCCCTTTTAAGGGGCCAATTTAGCAGAATATGTTGAATTTCCTTATCACTGAACCCAGAAATCCCACTATTAGAAATTAGTCCTATAGAAAATATTTACAAGCATATATATTCACACATAAGGTTATACATATAAGAAAGTTCCCTGCCAGCATTGTTTGTAATAATGCCAAGTTGGAAATAATCTAAATCTAAATGTTAATCAATAGGGGGATGGTTAAATATATATTTATAAATTGTATTATAAATATAAATTTATATAAATTTTACTATATAATTATACATTTATAATACATTATAAATATATGATATATACACACTGCATTACTGAGTACTAATGAAAAGATTGGGATAGATGAAATGAACTGGCATAGATTCTAAATTCTAACATTTGGTTACAAAAATCAAGTTGTAGAAAAATGTATTTAATATGATTCCATTTGTGTATGAGAAACCCACATATATGCAATGGTTAATAAAAAGTTCTGAAATAATAAACAAGTATTTATTAATAATTGCTATCTCTAGGAGAGGAATGGGGATGGAGGGGGTGAAAAAGAAAATTTTAATTTTTTGTTCCACATACTTCTGTACTATTCGATTTTTTTTAACAAGGAGCATGGATTCCTGTATTAAACATACCATTTTTTAATTGTAAAGAAAATAATTCTCCATAAATTATTTTCACCTTTCTGCATGGTCAGGGCTTACTACTGAAAAGACATTTCTGGAAACATGGGTTAAAGAATTATTGCATGCCAAACAACCCTTGGAAGTTGGCAAGTATGTATTGTTTTAGAGGGATTTAAAGTCTTTTCTTACCTAGGGCCAGTTATTTTCATCTCAGGGTGGTGAAGGGAAGGTAGAGACCTCCTTTCCTCTCCCTTGGGGAGATCTGTTTATATTCTAGAGCTTAGAGCAAATTTCTCTCTCTGTCTCTCTCTGGAGGGGAGGAAGGTCATGTGTAGTAGAAGCTCCAGTATAAGCTCCAAGTTTCATAATTTCTGTGTTCCTCTTCTGTGGTGCATACCCTGCTGCACATGCAAGTACATGTGACTCTCAATACATCACCATGTGACACACTGTGGCATGGGAAACTGATGCAAGATGTTCTTTGAGCAAATAAAAGGTTAGTTCCCTGATTCACAGATTTGGTGTTTCTGGAAATATGTGTGTGTGTGTGTGTGTGTGTGTGTGTGTGTGTGTTTGTATAAGTATGCAGGCTGACTTGTTAGCTTTCAGGTAGGAAAATATCTCATACTATTTGCAGTTTTACACTTAACACCAGGCACAGTGAGTTTAGTTCAGTTGCTTAGTGCATTCTGTCACTCCACAAATTAAGGATGGAGAGACTACAGTCATGGACTAATAGGGATGAACTATTATCAGCAATGGACAATGCTGAGTTTGTAGTTCTGAGGCAGCTCTGTAATGAAAACCTGGATTGTATACTCTGCTGAGTGGAGAAGGAATTTGTTACAATAGGGATCCCACACCAGTGAAGGAGACCTGAGCTGACTGACATCCAACTGGCTCCCATCTGGATTTGTAGAAGGGGATTAGTCTGCTTTCTATCTTTCCACCATCTCAGCCTTTTCCAAGAGAAAGAAAATTATTAAGATCATTTTAGAAAAGAATTTGCTGCTTTGAATGTATGCATACCAAAGTGCTTACTGAGCCCTCTTCCAGGCTGCTCTTAGAACACACCCAAGAGAACACTTCCCAGCCCTCCCCCTCACACCCAAAAGGAAATTCCTATGCTGACATTTCAGTTTTCTAGGATGGTCATCTCAAGACCCTCTATTTTTTGGCAGTCTTTGTCTTCTACTAAGAATACCCCTTGAAGATTACAATCCTAGAATATTGGGCAAGGAAGAGACTACAGAAAACACCTTCATGTGGCCAAGAAGCAACTGAAGCTCTGAGGAGTTTGATGCCCACTATCTTCTGATAGCCATCATTCCTTTCATTGTCCCTTATATTGGATTTCAAAGCTTATCATACTTTTCCTGTCACATGGATTTGGTCTTAATCATTTTGCACCTCTAAGGTCACCTTTAAGACTTGTTCTACACTATCATAGTGACCCTTATCTACAGGCTCTAGTTAATAACTACATTTCCTCCAATCATTCATTTATTTAAGAATTATGTTCAAAAAAAAAAAAAAAAAAAAAAAAAAAAAAAAAAAGAATTATGTTCTATAACTGTACGGTCAATACAACTTTCTGTAATGATGGACATGTTCTGTAATCTGCACTGTTCAATATAACAGCCATTAGCTACGTGTAGCTATTGAGCACTTGAAATGTGACTCGTATGACTGAGAAACTTAATTTTTAATATTATTTGATTTTAATTAATTTAATCACATATGGGTAGTGGCTACCACACTGGAGAGCAAAGTTCTACACAATTATAAACTTCCTTCCTTGCACAGTCATTTCTAGGCTAAAAAGTGTCAGCTCAGAGATAATTTGGATAAGAAAACTATCTAGACAGCCTGCTATCATGGCCTAGGCTCCAAAGACTCTGCTATATTTATTTTTTCTAAGACAGAAGTGACTTGGCAGCTTTACATTAGGATGTAATCAGATGAAGTCTGAGAACATCTGGGCCATGAAAAACATGGGAAGACAAGAACAGTGATGTAAGAGGATGATTTTGGATGGCCTTGTTTTGCCGCATGAATGTAAGAACAAGATAAAATGCTCTGGAAATAGAGGTAATTGATGAAATGCAAAGAAAATACACACAGTGGACAGAACATCTGAATGGATACTAAGCCTAACGTTTTATGAGCACTTCCTGTGCCCCAAGGATTGTACTAAGCCTTGCATATGCACTATTTCATTTAATCTTTCCAACAACTCCATGAAGTGGATGTTAATATATTCCCCCTTTTACAGATGAAGAATCAAAATGTCACACAATTACTAAGCGGAGGATCCAAGACCCCAAGTCAGGTCTACCTGCATCCAGAGCTCTGCATATTTGCACCTCTATACTGCGAGGTGAAATTCCAACTCTATTACCACCTTGCTGTGTGATCTTGTACAAATAATCTCACTTCTCTGGGCTTCAGTTTGTGTGTAAAATTTAAGGGTTGGATTGAATGGTTTCTAAATTCACATCTAGCTTTGACATCCTAACACTCTGATAAACAAATTGCTCCTAATTTCCTTGAAGATTTTAACATATCAAATGGTACTGAAAAAAATATGATGGGCTGCTTTTCTTTTGTTATGTTTCCCCCTCTCCTTTGTTCTATGAGCCACAAAAGGATTTGATTTGGATTAGCAATAACATTCCCAGATTTTCTCTGTGGGTCAAACATTAAAACGGATAGTTTAACATTCTTCTAAAAACGTTAAAGAGACATTTTCTTTTGAAACATATGAACACACACATGATCCCAGTGGTACCTTGCCAGCAACATAAAATGTCATAAATTGCTCTCCTGGAGTGGGAGTTCACTACTGACGAGGGCTCTCCGTGGGGACAGGGAGTGGTAGTCAGGCTCTAGGAGGGTTTTTTGAAAAAGCACATTCAACAGCACAATAAAAGTGTGCTATTTGGAAAAATGTGTGGAGAAGGAGCATTGTGTTTTGCTAATATTAAGTAAACCGCTATGAAAATCTGCTTAGCTGATGAAGAATATATGGACGCAGAGACTGTGTGAGGAGAGGGGAAGAGGCATAATATCAGAGGAGGAAGATGAAGAGTGGTCAGTATTTTGTGGAGAGGGTATGAAAGCAAATTTTCTTGGGAGTTAAGGTGATTATTTCCTTTCCACATTATTTTAATTACAAAGGAAATAATGCTTATGGTAGAAAGTCAAACCGTACAGAAATTTATAAAGAAAAAAACAGATTCTTGTTCCTAAAAACCCATATATATACATATATCCAGTTTATTATTATAAACTGCTCCATAATATTCCATAATATGCATATACATACATTCCCATATTGGTGGGTATTCATTTTCTAAGATATTTTATGTATATCGAAAAAAGGTGAGAAAATTCAGTCTTATTCACATCTGATATTGAAACTTGAAGATTTGGGCAGGTAGAGGGCAGAAAGGTAGATTAGGCAACTCCAAGGATTATGCAGCCAGGACTACCTCAAGGGTAGACAGGTCACATGGCAGAAACTGAATAAAGTCCTAACATAAAGTCACAGGATGAGAAAGCTGAAAGGGACCTCAAATAACTAAGTCCAGTCACCTAATTTTCACCAGTGAGGAAACTGAGGCCCAGAGAGGTTGTCTCCTCAAGGTCACATAACTTGTAAAGTGTCACAGTCCTGATGAAAGTCTCATGGCTCTATACTAGCCTTTTTTAAAAGAAAGAAGTAAAAAGAGGACATTATAAGTCCACTTACAATCCGGTGCTGAAGTGTTTCTTCCTCAGAGTGGTTTTAGCTCTATGCAGGCAGATTTTAAAGTCCTACACAGCTTGCTTCCCATTCTAGTTATGTTCCAAAAACACTTTCCCATTTATTCTATACATAGACATATCATTTTTGCATTAATGCAAGCAAGGACAGCTTCCTCTACTACCTGAGGAGGCAGTAGAGTGTAAAGGTTAAAAGCCCAAATTACAATCCCTGCTCTATCTCTTACTGGTTACACAACATTGGGTTAGTTAATTGATCTAAGCTTCAGTTTTCCTGTCTATAATGGGGGAGAATAAAATTCTGCCTTACATTATTGTTATGAGGTTTATAAAACAAAACAGGTAAAGTGACTATCAAATTATAAGTAAACTTCAGCCATCACTATGTCAGATATTGTGCTAGGTCCCAGAGATATACAATGAACAAGATACACACATAGTGCCAATTCTTAAGGGGCTGATCATATACTTGCAATTCTCTAAATTAAACCTACGTTTTCACGAGTTGTGTCATTCTACAAGATACTATTCCTTCTGTTGGATCCTTCTTTACCCATTCACTATTCATTGCTTGCCACCAGAGCACTTTTAAGACCCAATGGAAATCCCATCTCTTCCATGAATTCCTTCCCAAGTACCTCAGCAGGAAGTCATATCTCTTTATTTACACTCTTATAATCCTACAGCACATGGTTTTATAGCATTTTTACCATCTTCCTTGTGTCAGAATTAATTATGTATGTCTTCTTTAATCGTTGCAGTCAGTGCTCATTTGGTAATTGATAAACTCAATTCTATCTACAACCTGTCATGCATTATTATTCTGTTAATAATAGTAATATTATAGATATAAAAGCTAAGGCTCACAAAGATGAATTCAGATACCTAAAGCCTACCAGATGGTAAGTGGTAAAATCAGGACTAGAACCAAGGTTTTCCAACAATTCCAGAAATGGACTTATCCCTTGGCTTACCTCAACTTGGACAAGTCACTCAACTATAGTTACTTTATTCACAAGTGAACAAGAAGAATGTGAACATGTGGGAGGGAAATACAGAGTACAACTGGATGCTATAAAAATGCCTAATAAAACAATGTATTTCCCTATGTATTGATTTCCCTATGTATTATATGTGAGACATACATGGTAGATTTGACAGCTAGCAAGCCAGTCAATGACAGAATAGGGGGCATATCTGTGTCTCCTGAAGGGAAGTCCGGTGGTCATTCCAATATAACACACTTGTCTGTTGCCATTAGCTACCTTGTATCCATCATCCACCTCCAGCCTTTAAATTAGGATCCCATATGCATTGCCCATGTTATTTTTGTTTGTATGCATATTTAGAAGTAGAGGAAGCTGGTTAAAAGAATGAACCAATAAATGATCAGAAAAATTGGTTTACATTACCATTAAAACATATCATATCCCAAGTCTCTTTTATTTACAGTGAAATGCTTTAAGGATTTCTCGTCAAAAAGCAAATCATCAATTTTTAGTGTATGTCATTAATGTCCTATAAATCAATATTTCAGGCCTGACTAGCAGCTTTTCCATTAAAAAACTATGTTCTACACTGGAGGTTTTCATGTGAAAATACATAAATACCTAACACACCTAAATAAAGTACTTGTACATTTTCTGAAAATTTTTTCGGGCCAGATTCTGCTTGGCAGACACATTTCAGTATTGGTCTGTTCCCCACCCCAACACCTTTCTCTCTCTTTCTCCATCATTATTTTAAAATTACTTGCTTCCACCACTCTATTTCCACTTCCTATTTTTTAAATATTTTCTTTAAAAAGGCAGCATAATATGTACCTGGATGGAATAAAGAAGTCATAGCAAACAAGATGCTCTGAAAATGGAGATACTGAGGCATTTTATCTCTGCCATGGAAGTACTGCCTGAGGTTAGAACTCTCCTGATGTACTGAGTATTCAGTGTAAAGCAAATATACACTATAGATGATGGAGGTGAAGAAATGAAATAAGGAAAATGAGGATATGTACTCCATCCCATGGAGTTGCCTCTCTGCTTGGGGATCAAAATATACACATAAAAAAAAAACCTTTAGGAAAGCAAACATGAATGAGGTACACATGGTACATCGAGGACACTGATTCAGGTACAATGAAATTGCTAGAGTGATTCGGGGTAAGATGATTCAGGGGATAATTATAAATGTTAGCACATTTAAACCCATTTTATAGAAAAGGAAATCAGTTTAAGGCCTTTCCCTTGGATTTAAAGCTAGCAAGTGTTACAACCAGGATTCAACCCAAGGTCTTAGTCCAAATACTCCTATGATCTTCATTTTATTGAATAATAAAGTAAAATTCTATTATAAAATGTCTCTGTGTTTTTATTTTGTTGTATTTTTGTTTTGAGTGAGATGATAAAACATCCTTTGATTTATATTATGGGAGATGTTGGGCTCTGGATCTGTAGAGAGGTGATATAATTTATGAATTATAAATTATAATTTATCTTCAATTCTGGAATTTTTGTCATACTAAGCTTTACACTAGAGGAAAGCGCTTAGGCCTTTGAGAAGAAAAAGGCCTGGGGCACTGGTCCAGATTTCTTGCTTCACCAGGGCTATGTGCAGGTCTTAGAAGTTCACCTGGACCCAGGTTCACATCAGTGTTTCGTCACTCAGGCCTGATAACCCCAGACAGGAGGCACACTAGACATTTTTTCTCTTGCTCATGACTAGGGCAAGGTATTCCCTGTGCTCAGAGAGCCTCAACTTTTTCCAAATTCCATCAAAAGAAGTAACTCAATAAGCAAGAAGAAACAAGTTCAGAGTGCAGCTGTTAACCATCTTATTTTAAAATACAGCCCCATCTGTCTTAGCAACAAACAGGCTCATCACAAAGCCATTCTCAGATCTGTGATCTATGAGAAGGCTCATGACTCCGCCTGTGAGCTCCCCAGACACAAACAGATCATATCAAACAGATGAGTAATAACATGGAACTTTCACTGCAGTAAAAACTGCCTCCTCCTTTTATCAATTGGTCAGGCCAGACCAGACACCAAAGAGTGTTCTCAGATCTAGCCAAATACAGAAGGCTGCTTTTGTTGTATACTGGGTAACAGAAAATGGTTAAACAAATATTTTCAAAGTTTAAGACCTATCTGAGACCAACACATCTAGCTCTTTCTTTCTAAGTGCACAGGCTTGTTCAAATTCAGGCTATTGTATGATCTCAAAGCGACAACGATTCATCTTCTAATGAAGAAAGTCTGTTATATTTGTGGAATAAAAAAATTCAAAAATACCTTAAAGTTCACTCAGCCCAATCTCCTTCCCATAGCAAAAACATTTTCTAAAGCACCAAAAATGGATGGGACTACCAACAGTTAAAAACTATTTTAAAAATATTTTTTAAAATTACAAACAATAATATAGCAAATGCCAGATTTAACAAAAGCTATCCTTTGGAAATTTTTATCTCAGATGTTTAAAAAATAAAATTGTAATCACACAGGTATGTATATACATAAACACATATATCATATATGTGTACATGCATATGTATCTATGTATATATAGTATTGCTTTTTGTTGTAAATTTTACGTAAATGGGAGTATGTTGAGACTCCTAATCTGGTGCACTGCAAGAAACACTGCACTTTCCATCACCATGACCCGGGGTCAGTAGCTTGGCTTTACTGTATGTGAGCAAGTGGACCCCATTTTGGTTTGGTAATAATTTTGGCACCCAAGGTGGGGCACATTCCCAAGTGGACATCGCCCCTTGGCAAAATGACCCAGCTGGTGGTGGCTCCTGGGGCCTGTCCAGCAGCTGCCTGAGCACGTTTTCCTCAGGGACGGCCCCGAGTGCTTGCTGCCTGCCACCCAGGCGTCTTTGGCCCACAGCACTTTTGATTTTTGTGGTGAAGGAAATAAGGTACTCATGCTGGCCACTTGAGATGTTTTTGGAAATCCACAAGCAGACACTAGGCCTTGCCCTTGCTGTCCCAGGAGCATGAAAGAGCCACTGTATCTGCACACCCTACATCAAGGGGATAACGGCCAGCACATGCTGAGGAAAGAGGCAGAAAACATCCAAACTAAAAAGTAGCCCCTCGATCCCAGAAAAGAGGGCAGAGTAGGACTTGAGCTCACCTCCTGTCACAAAAACACCAAAATCACGAAGGCCAGTCATGAGCAAGAAAAAAAAACTAACTGCTAAACAACCATCAACAAAAAAGACTAGAACCTATCAAAAAAGGTATTTTACATTCGAAGACAAAGAAGAGGCAACAAAAAGATGGCAGGAGGGGCTCTTTCATGACATAATCAAATCCCACACCCAACGGGTAGGTGAATCATAAACTGGAAAATAATTCTATTGCAGAGATTCTTCCACAAGAGTGAGAGTCCTGAGCCCCATATCAGGCTCCCCAGACTAAGGGTCTAACATCAGGAAGGGAAATCCTGAAAGCACTTGACTTTGAAGGCCAGTGGGGCTTCAGTGCAGGAGCCCCACAGGACTGGGGGAAACAGAGTCTCCATCTTGGAGGGCACACACAAGGTCTCACATACACTGGGACCCAGCACAAAGCAGTAACTCCATAGGAGCCAGGGCTGGACCTACCTACGAGTCATAAAGGGTCTCCTGGGATGGTGGGAGTCAACTGTGGCTCACTGAGAGGGCAAGGAGACTGGTGGCAGAGGCCCAGAGAATATTGATTGGTGTGAGCTCTCCTAGAGGTTGCCATTTTGTCATCAAAATCTGTACCTACTCAACAGGTTCCAGGCTGCAGTGCTGGAACACCTGAGCCGAAACAATCAGCAGGACAGGAACACAGATCCACCCATCAGCAGACAGGGTACCTAAAGCCACACTGAGCTCACAGGCACCGATAAACGCACCCCTTAACATAGCCCTGCCCACCACAGGGACAAGACCCAGCTTCACCCGCCACTAGGAGGTATCAGTCCCTCCTACCAAGAAGCCTCCACAAGCCTCAGGACCAACTTCACCCACCAGAGGGCAGACACCAGAAGCAAAAGGAGCTACAATTCTCTACCCAGCAGATAGGATTCCACAAACACAGAAACTTAAACAAACTGAGACAGCAAATAAATATGTTTCAGATGAAGGAACAAGATAAAACCCACAAGAACAACTAAATGAAGAGGAGATAGGCAACCTACCTGAAAAATAACTTAGAATAATGATAGTAAAGATGATCCAAGATCTTGGAAAATGAATGGAGGCACAGACTGAGTAATCATAAGAAATGTTTTAAAAAGAGACAGAAGATTTAAAGAGCAAACAAAGATGAACAATATAATAACTGGAATGAAAAATACACTAGAAGGAATCAATAGCAGAATAAATGAGGCAGAAGAACAAATAAGTGAGCTTGAAGACAGAGTGGTGGAAATCACTGCCACAGAACAGAACAAAGAAAAATGAATGAAAGGAAATGGGGACAGTCTCAGAGACCTCTGGAACAAAACTAAACATACCAACATTATCATTATACGGGTGTCAGAAGGAGGAGAGAGGGAAAGGGCCTGAGAAAATATTTGAAGAGATTATAGCCAAAAACTTCCCTAACATGAGAAACGAAACAGTCACTCAACTCCATGAAGCTCAGAGAGTCCCATATAACATAAACCCAAGGAGGAACACGCCGAGACACATATGATCCAAACTGAAAACATTAAAGACAAAGAAAAAAAAGAAACAAGAGAAAAGCAACAAATAACATACAAGGGAACTCCCATAAGGCTATCAGCTGATTTCTGAGCAGAAACTCTGGAGGCCAGAAGGAAGTGGCATGAGATATTTAAACTGACGAAAGGGAAAACCCTGCAACCAAGAATACTCTACCCAGCAAGGCTCACCTTCAGATTTGACAGAGAAATCAAAGCTTTACAGACAAGCAAAAGCTAAGAAAATTCAGCACCAACAAATAGCATTACAATGAATTCTAAAGGAACTTCTCTAGGCAGAAAAGAAGAGGCCACAATTAGAATCAAGAAAATTATGAATGGGGATGCTCACCAGTAAAGGCAAACATGGAGTAAAGGTAGGAAATCATCCACACAAAAGTATGATGTCAAAAAAAATTCATGAGAAGGGGAAAGTACAAATGCAGAATATTGGAAATAAATTTGAAATCAACAGATCAGCAACTTAAAACAATCTTGTAGGGGCTTCCCTGGTGGCGCAGTGGTTGAGAGTCCGCCTGCCGATGCAGGGGACATGGGCTCGTGCCCCGGTCTGGGAGGATCCCACATGCCACGGAGCAGCTGGGCCCGTGAGCCATGGCCGCTGAGCCTGCGCATCCAGAGCCTATGCTCCGCAACGGGAGAGGCCATAACAGTGAGAGGCCCGTGTACTGCAAAAAACAAACAACAACAACAAAAAGATCTTGTACATATATAGACTGCTAAATCAAAACCTCATGGGAACCACAAACCAAAAATCTACAATAGATACACACACAAAAAAGAAAAAGCAAACACATCATAAAAGACAGACATCAAATCACAAGAGAAGAGAACAAAAGAGGAAGGGAAGAAAAAAGACCCTCAAAAACAAATCCAAAACAACTAACAAAATGGCAGTAAGAACATTCATATTGATAATTACCATTTTTTCCTCTCTCTCTCTCTCGTTTTTTTTTTTGGCCAGGCCACAGGGCATGCAGGATCTTCCCCAACCAGGGATCAAACCCATGCCACCTGCACTGGGAACACAGAGTCTTAACCACTGGACCACCAGAGAAGTCCTCAATAATTACCTTAAATGTAAATGGATTAAATGCACCAACCTAAAGACACAGACTGGCTGAATGGATACAAAAACAAGACCCGTATAAATGCTGTCTACAAGAAACCCACTTCAGATCTAGGGACACATACAGACTGAAAGTGAGGGGATGGAAAAAGGTATTCCATGCAAATGGAAATCAAAAGAAAGCTGGAGTAGCAATTCTCGTATCAGACAAAATAGACTTTAAAATAAAGACTGTTACAAGAGACAAAGAAGGATACTATAAAATGATCAAATGATCAATCCAAGAAGAAGATATAACAACTGTAAATATATATGCATCCAATAGGAGCACCTCAATACATAAGGCAAATGCTAACAACCATAAAAAGAGAAATCAACAGTAACACAATAATAGTGGGGGACTTGAATACCCCACATTCATCAATAGACAGATCAAGACAGAAAACCAAAACAGAAACAAAGGCCTTAAATGACACATTAGAGCAGATGAACTTAGTTGATATTTATAGAACATTCCATCTGAAATCAGCTGAATACACTTTTTTCTCAAGTGCACATAGAACATTCTCTAGGACAGATCACATCTTGGGCCACAAACCAACCCTCGGTAAATTTAATAAAATTAAAATAATATCAAGGATCCTTTCCAACCACAACATTATGGAAACAGAAATCAATTACAGGAAAAAAAAAGTAAAAAACACAAACAGATGGAGGCTAAACAACATGTTAGTAAACAGTCAATGGATCACTGAAGAAATCAAAGAGGAAATAAAAAAATACCTAGAGAAAAATGACAATGAAATCACAACAGTCCAAAACCTCTATAGCACAGCAAAAGCAGTTTTAACAGGGAAGTTTATAGCAATACAATCTTACCTCAGGAAACAAGAAAAGTCTCAAGTAAACAACCTAACTTTACACCTAAAGCCACTAGAGAAAGTGAAACAAACAAAACCCAAAGTTAGTAGAAGGAAAGAAATCATAAAGATCAGAGCACAAATAAACAGAGATGAAGAAAACAATAGCAAATATCAATGAAACTGAAAGCTAGTTCTTTGAGAAGATAAACAAAATTGATAAAACTTTAGCCAGATTCATCAAGAAAAAAAGGGAAAGATCTCAAATCAATAAAACTAGAAATGAAAAAGAGGTTACAACGGACACCACAGAAATACAAAGGATCATAAGAGACTACTACAAACAACTGTATGCCAATAAAATGGACAGCCTAGAAGAAATGGACAAATTCTTAGAAAGATACATCCTTCCAAGACTGAACCAGGAAGAAGTGGAAAGTATGAATAGATCAATCACAAATACTGAAATTGAAAGTGATTAAAAAAACTTTCAACAAAGAAAAGTCCATTCAGATGGCTTCACAGGGGAATTCAATCAAACATTTAGAGAAGAGTTAATACTTATCCTTCTCAAACTCTTTCAAAATATTGCAGAGGAAGGAACACTCCCAAATGCATTCTATGAGGCCACCATCACCCTGATACCAAAACCAGACAAAGATACCACAAAAAAAGAAAATTACAGGCCTACCTCACTGATGACATGGACGCAAAAATCCTCAACAAACTACTAGCAAACCAAATCCAACAAAACATTAAAAGGATCATACACCATGATCAAGTGGGATTTATCCCAGGGATGCAAGGATTCTTCAATATCTGCAAATCAATCAGTATGATACACCACATTAACAAACAGAATAATGAAAACCATATGATCATCTCAATAGATGCAGAAAAAGCTACTGACAAAATTCAACACCCATTTATGATAAAAGCTCTCCAAAAGTGGGAATAGAGGGAAATTACCTCAAGATAATAAAGGCCATATATAACAAACCCACAGCTAACATCATGCTGAATGGTGGAAAGCTGAAAGCATTTCCTCTAAGATCAGGAACAAGACAAGGATGTCTATTGTCACCACTTTTATTCCACATAGCTTTGGAGGTCCTAGCCATGGCAATCAGAGGAGAAAAAGAAATGAAAGGAATACAAATTGGAAAATAAAAGTAAAACTGTCACTGTTTACAAATGACATGATACCATACATAGAAAATCCTAAAGAGGCTACCAGAAAACTACTAGAGCTAATCAATGAATTTGGTAAAGCTGCAGGGTACAAAATTAATACACAGAAATCTCTAGCGCTCCTATACACTAACAACAAAAGATCAGAAAGAGAAATCAAGGACACAATCCCATTTACCACTGTATCAAAAAGAATAAAATACCAAGGAATAATCTTACCTAAGGAGGCAAAATATATGTACTTTGAAAACTATAAGACACTGATGAAAGAAATCACTGATGAAAGATGACACAAACAGATGGAAAAATATACCACGTTCTTGGATTGGAAGAATCAATATTGTTAAATGAATATACTACCCAAGGTAATCTATAGATTCAATGTAATCCCTATCAAATTACCAATGTCATTTTCTGCAGATCTAGAACAAAAAAAAAAATCTTAAAATTTGTATGGAAACACAAAAGACCCTGAATAGCCAAAACAATCCTGAGAAAGAAAAACGAGGCTGGAGGAATCAGACTTTCTGACTTCAGATTATACTATAAAGCTACAGTCATCAAAACAGTATGGTACTGGCACAAAAACAGACTTATAGATCAATGGAAGAGGATAGAAAGCCCAGAAGTAAACCCATGCACCTATGGTCAATTAATCTATGACAAAGGAGGCAAGAATATACAATGGAGAAAAGAAGTCTCTTTGATAAGTGGTGCTACAAAAACTGGACAGCTACATGTAAAAGAATGAAATTAGAACGTTCTCTAACAATCATACACAAAAATAAACTCAAAATGGGTTAAAGACCTAAATGGAAGACCGGATACTATAAAACTCTAAGAGGAAAACACAGGCAGAACACTCTTTGACATAAACGCAGCAATATTTTTTGGATCCACCTCCTAGAGTAATGAAAATAAAAATAAACAAATGGGACCTAATTAAACTTAAAAGCTTTTACAAAGCAAAGGAAACCATAAACAAAATGAAAAGACAACCCACAGAATGGGAGAAAATATTTGCAAACGATGCGACTGACAAGGGATTAATCTCCAAAATACACAAACGGCTCATGCAGCTCAACATCAAAAAACCAAACAACTCAATAAAAAAATGGGCAGAAGATCTAAGTAGGCATTTCTCCAAAGAAGACATACAGATGGTCAACAGGCACATGAAAAGATGCTCCACATCACTATTAGAGAAATGCAAATCAAAACTTTAATGAGGTATCACCTCACACTGGTTAGAATGGGCATCATCAAAAAGTCTACAAACAATAAATGCTGGAGAGGGTGTGGAGAAAAGGGAACCCTCCTACACTGCTGTTGCGAATTTAAATTGGTACAGCCACTATGGAGAACAGCATGGAGGTTCCTTAAAAAACTGAAAACAGAGCTACCATATGATACAGCAATCCCATTCCTGAGCTTATATCCAGAGAAAACCATACTCCAAAAAAATACATGCACCCCTATGTTCATTGCAGCACTGTTTACAACAGTCAAGACATGGAAGCAACCTAAATGTCCATTGACAGATGAATGGATAAAGAATATGTGGTACATATATACAATGGAATATTAGCCATAAGAATGAAATAATGCCATTTCTAGCAACATGGATGGACCTAGAGATTATCATACTAAGTGAAGTAAGTCAGAAAGAGAAAGATAAATATCATATATCACTCACAGGTAGAATCTAATTTTCAAAAAAGAAAAGAAACAAATGAACTTATTTACAAAACAGAAACAGACTTACACATATAGAAAACAAACTTACGGTTACCAAAGGGGAAACATGGGTGGGAGGGATAAATCAAAAGCTTGGGATGAAGACACACACACTACTATATATAAGATCGATAACCAACAGAGGACCTACTGTATAGCACTAGGAACTCCGCTTAATATTCGTTGATAACCTATATGAGAAAAGATTCTAAAAAAAGAATATATGTATATGCATAACTAAATCACTTTGCTGTATACCTGAAACTAGCATAACATTGTAAATCAACTATACTCTAATAGTAAATAAATAAATAACACCTAAGGAAATAAATGGTATGGAAGGGGTGTATATCCATTTGCAAGTTGATTTTTTTTTTCACTCAACATTATGCTTTTTTTCACAGGTTTCTCCAGGTTAACAAATATTATGAAATGTTTATTTCATTTAAGTAACTATTCAGTATTTCATTATATAGATATACCTAGGGTGACTACATAATTTATTATCCAAGGCAGGCCTCTTTTGAAAATTAAAATAGGGTCAATTAATAATTACACCAATATAACAGGCATAACCTAGGAGCGTCCAAGGCAAATCAGGAGGTTGGGTCACCCTGAGTATACTACTACTTATATGAATTCCTATTGATTGACATTTGGATTGTTTCCAATATTCAGATAGTATAAATAGTGATGCAATGAATAATTTCAAACATGCTTCCTGGTGTACAAGTGCAAGAGTTTCCTCTAATATTATAGTGTAAGTTCTGATCCATAGATATGCATATTTTCACTCTACTACACACTGACATACTTCTTTGCAAATTTATATTCCCATTTGTTATGTTTAGGACTTATGCATTTCCCCACATTTTTATCGATAGTTACAGAAGCACTTGAGAGGTGGCATTTCATTATTGTTTTAATTTGCATTTCCCTGATTAACAGTGAGATTACACAACCTTCCACAATAGCCATTTGGATTTCCTCTTCTTGTAAACACCAGTCATTTTTGTGTCATTATGTTTGAGTTAATTTCAGGTAAACAAAATATGGCTGTTCATTTTTAATCTTATTTTAAAATCTCTTTTTTATGTAAGCTTAGGCAACTTACATTTTCTGGGTATGAAGATATCTCACTATTCTTTTCTTGATCAATCCTGTATGGGGTTATCGGTTTTATTAATCTTTTCAAATAATTAATTACATATTGGTTATAGACAAATTTGGTGAGAATTGATAACTTAAAAACATGAGTCTTTCAATCCATGAACATGGGATATCTTTGTATTTATTTGGACCTCAGCAATGTTTTTTGTTAGCTTTGTGCCCAGCATTTATTTTTGATGCTATTGTAGATGGTACTTTATAATTTTCAAATTGATGTTAGGATCTAGAAGTACAATTGATTTCTACATATTTATCTTCTATGAATTACTTTACTAGTAATGGCCTTCCTAAATTAACTCACTGATTCAAATTATAGGTTTGGCGATTTTTTAAAAATACAAAACAATATCAGTTATGAATAAAAGCAGTTTTGATTCTTGCTTTCCAACCTTTATACCTTTTATTTCTTTTTCTTTGCTTATTACACTGGAGTACAGTAGTGAATGAAAGTAGTGAGAACAGATATACTTGCTTTGTTTTTGACCTCAGGAGGAAATTTTCAATGTCACAACATTGAGTATGCTATCTGTCGGGTTTTTGTAGATGGTCTTTATCAAATTGAAATTCTCTTCTATTCCTAGTTTGCTGAGAGTTTCTAACATAAACATAAGTTGTGTTTTAGCAAATGCTTTGCACCTACTGAGATAAGTTCTTCCCCCTGCTTTATTCTGTTATTACATTAGTTGAATTTTCTGACTATTAAGACAACCTTGGACTAAACAAAACCCCCTTGGTCATAATGTATTATGCTTCTTATATATTGGTTTTTGATTGACAGCCTGGCAAGTTTGGGCCCTAAAATACTATGTGAGATTCAGTTTTACCCTGAAGAGATTTCAAACATATCTTTGAGACTCCTGCCCCATGCAGTTTTAAAATATAGCAATAATTTTGAGTCTTGCACTTTGATGGAACTTTATCTCCTAAGTTCTCCAAGACAACAGAGATTTCACTCTAATTTTTAAAAGTTTGCAGCCCACATCCCTAGCCTCCTCTACTGTTCCAGAACTCAGCAAATGTCCTGTTGGAGAAACTGGTCATGTGTTTCAATCTCTTTGAAACTGTGTAGTTTAATTTTTATAATTCAGACAGGCAAGTTTCAACTGAGGAGGAGAATAAATTATGTTGGAAGGAATCGTTGTCTATCAGACAATGCAGAGTTAATCCTGACCAATACCTACCCTGTAAAATCTGTATCTTTAAGCCAGAGAAATGAAAGGAGGGTTGAAGGACGCCAATCCAGGTAGTAGATTAATTTAAATGCTATTGTATCTCCAGCACTTGGTTCTAATAGTCTCCTCCTGAACTCTCAATACCTGCATTCATGGCTGGCCCCAGGGACTCAGAACAGCCCACTATCCCCACTGAAAGGAAATGAAAAGTTGACTGATGCTAAACAGACCTCCTTCAGCAACTACAGCCATCTAAGCACTGTATCCTGCAGTGTGATTAATGACTTTTCTTTCCCTTTACATTTAAGAGCAATGTGTTTTAGAAAGAAGGGAAAGAAATAGAATGAAGAAGAGGGATGAGGGAGAGAGAGGGCAGAGATGTAAAAGTGAAAAAAAGGAAAAACTATATGTGAGGAGGAGACGAGAGGGAAGATACAATTTCTCAGTATGAAACAGAATTAGCCAGAATTGTATATTTTCTCCTAATACAAAGGATTCCATCTCTGCCCTACATAAGAATGTTGTTACTTAGGTTCATCTAATCTAAATGATACACTCTACTGAAAACAATAAAGAGAAAGGAAAATTTAAAGAGGCTCTGTATCACCCTACAACACTTTTGTTTTTAAGTTATCTATTCCTGATCTCAAAAAGGAAAAAAGCTTCACTAGTACTCTTTATAATTGTATATTAATGGCTTTAATTTAAGAATTTAAATACATTGGGAGGGGCAAGGACTTGACAGGAGTGCTGTTTGGCACATCAGTATTCTTTCTTTCTGCTTCCTCCAGGGTTCCTATTTCATATATATTCCTATTTCATATATATACACATGCATATATTAAAGTATATTGCATGATATATGTTGTATACATATATGATAATATTTATAATTATCTAGCTAGCTATGTTTAAATAGATGTAGATATATCACGAGGGATATGAGACTGTAATATGCATCTCCTCATTTATTGACATAGTTGATTTTCCAGATCTGACTGCCTAGGCTAGTGTCTGGCTCTCTTCTTCACTTCCCCAAATGTGTCATGTGGTTCTGTAACATGGAAAAAACTTCTGCCAGGAACTTATACGTTATGAAGGGTGGTCTTTTTTTTCATCAGCCTCAGCCTAGGTTAAAGATCCAAAGGCTATTTCCCTTCTTCATTTCCAGTACCTACTCTGGACTTTTGGGTACTGGATTCTCAACAGTTCCCCATAATGCTGTAGATCTCTCATTAATATGAACCCCACACATTGGTGTATGAAGGCTGAGTCAGGGATACCACTGGAGAGCATTTTGCAGAGGAACTTGGTGGAAAGGAAGGGGGAGGGTATTTAGGGGTACTGTGTGTAATTAAGGTTTGAAGCAGCATGCAGCCAAGAATCAGACACTTGTGCACATGAAAGAACAAGCAGGTTTCCTTGGCTGGGGCAGAAAGTAATTGTGGGTTAAAGATCAGTCATAAATAAGAACAAGAATGCTAAGGGATGTTGATGGACAATTTTAAAGACTCGTATGAAGCATATGTATTTGATTAAAAAGAAAAAGACAACAGAAAACCATGTAAATTTCTGAGAGCCTATCAATAGATCAAAGATGAGATTCATGCTTACCAGTCAAAGCACTGGAGTGTAACTTGATCAAAATGTTTGAGAAGGAATAGTCTTTCTACTGTATAAAAGGGCAGACAGAAGGGGCTGGCAGCTGGCAAGAGGGACAATTTGTAATATTCTAGGTGTCATATGATTAGAGAAGACTCAGACTAGAATATAGACTAGAAAGAATTGGAAAGGATGGCTCTGAGGTTTTTCAGGTAAAGAAATAGGACTTAGAGACACACTAGACATGGGGGTGCTGGAGGAAGTAAGCTGTAGCACTTCAGGTGATGTGCCAGGAGAATAGGATGGTAGAATGCCATTGATAGGGACAGAATGTTGGGAAGGAATGAGAGTCCTGTCTAGGCTGCAGTATGAGTTTCCTTGCCACCTCTTTATTAATGCAGGTTTTATGACACAGGTGTAATAATTAATCCAAATGGCTAGCAGATGTGGTTATCCATCTTTGGGCATACTGGCCTCCAAACAGTCTCCCAATCAGCAAATTCTCAAGCAAGGACAAAGAAAATTAAAGAAAATAAATTCTGTTGATATATTTATGGAGGCCACCTGGATTGAAATTTGATGGCTAAGAACTTTCCTGGATGCCAGGGACCTAAGGAAAGGTCAGAGCCCCTGGAGCAATAGGGCTTGGGGAGCCAAAGAACAGAAATAGAAGGGGGAATGTTCAGTCACATTCTATCTCAAAAAGACTAAAAATGGAGTTTTACTTTCAGAAAGAAACATTGCTAAAATCTTTCCCTGTATGCTCTGGAGAACCTGCCTCATCTCATGCCTAGGGTCCCACCATTTTCTTGAATTGTACTCTCTACTCTAGGTGAACCAATCCATCAGTGAGGGTTTTGTTTACATAAATAGATTACCTCCTCTTTGATTCATGCTCTTAAATTATTACCTCTCAATATAGATAGTTTCTAACTAGTCTCCCTGCCTTCAATCTCTTCCTGCTTGGCATAGCAGTCATTCTAAATTACAGCTTTGATCATATAGTTTGCCTGTTTTAAACTTTTATCACTTCCTCTTTGCCCACTAAATAAAATCTAAATGCCTTTGCCTGCTATTAAAGTCTCTGTATAAGTTAGATTCAGTTTATCTCTCTAGTCTCATTACATACTACCAGTATCTCTTCTACATGAGTCTTTTGCTCTAGATAAACTTGTTAGTCTCTACCCTTCAAAATAATTCTTGCCCTTTCTTTGCTGCTTACACACTGCTTGAATGACTGGAAACTCCTTTTTTTTCCTCTGCACCTGTTCAAAACCATAATCTCACAATTTAAGGGTCAATGCTTAGCCTACTTCCATTCTGTCATAAAACACATCTTAAAGAGTTTAAAAGAATGAAGTTAAAGGAAGTATTCTTTGACAGTAATAGAATTAAACCAGAAACTAATACAAAAAGACAACAGAAAAATCTCCAACCACTTGAAAGTCAAACAACACACTTCTAAACAACCCATGGGTCAAGAAAGAAGTCTCAAAAGAAATTTTTAAATGTTGAACTTAATGAAATTAAAAATCCATCATATACAAAGTTGTGGGATACAGATAAAGCAATGCTTATAGGAAAACGTACAGCATTAAAAGCTACACAAGAAAGACCTCAAATTAAACTAAGTTTTCACCTGAAAAAACTAGAAGTGTACACTCAAAGCAAGCAGAAGAAAAAAATAATATAGAGCAGAAATCCATAAAATTGTAAACATAAAAACAATTTAAAAAAATCAATGAAACCAAAGTCTGGTTCTTCAAAAAGAACAAAAAATTGATAAACCTCTAGCAAAAATGAGAACACAAATTACCCATATCATGAAGTAAAGAGGGATATCACTGAGACAGGTGGGAAGGGGGCAGGGCACAATCTTTAATGACATAGTAATTGAGAATATGGTTAGAACCAATTAGGCCCAAGACAGCAGAAGATTCAACTTCCAGTTGACCCTCATTATATGCTCACTGTAATACATTAGCATGCTAAATGACTCACCCACAGGTGCCATGACAGTTCCAATGCTAACCATAAAAGACCAAAAAGTGAGCAGTGGCCCAATCCCTGGAAATCCCTGCCCCTTCCCGAAAATAATTAAAATAATCCTCCCACTCGTTAGCCTATGAAATTACTCAGCCATAAAAACTAACCACCCCATATTTCAGGGCCACTCTCACCTTCTGAGATGGTCCACACTCTGTCTGTGGAGTGTGTATCTCTCTAAATAAACCTGCATTTCCCACTTAGTTCTCAGGGCAAAGCCCTCTTATCTGCCCGCTTGTATCCCTCACAAGCATCCCATATTAATAAATCTGTTTCTTGCCTATCACTTTGCTTCTTGCTGAATTCCTTCTACACTAAGTCATAAAGAACCTGAGCTTCACTAAGTCCTGACACTAGGTGAGTGATTTTAACTAAAAGACAGTGGGTTCAAGTCCCAGCCCATGGGTTCAAGATCCAATCTGAGATTTGATTGGGTTCAAATCCCATCTGAGGTGCAATTGGGTTCGAGTCCCAATCTGAGACGAGGTGTGCGGTTTCATCACCATATACTCCACAGACTTAAAAAAGTCCTACAAATTTATGTACATAACTTCAACAGCATAGAGGAAATAGACCAATTGCTCAAAAACCACTATATTAGTTTTCTGTTGCTGTGTAAAAAATTACAGAAACCTAGCAGCAAAAAACAATATAATTTATCATCTGGCTGGGTCCTCTGCTTGCGGTCTCACAAGGCTGTAATTAGAGTGTTTTGGGTTAGTCTCAGCCTACTACTGATAGTTATGGTATAAGCCAGAAGTGCCTGAGGGCTCTTAGCTGAGCCTGTACTACTTGTCATGAGTCCTCACAGACATTTCCCTTTTCAGAGTCAATTCTGTGGTTGGACCAGCCCTTGAGGTTCTTATGATTGCAAAACACACCTCAGCAACAATCATCAGGGAACTTTGAAAAACAAGGTTTATTACTCACACGTCCTGGAGGGTATATGGCACTCTTGGGACAAAACAGCAAGGTTGCGAGTATAAAGGAGAAAGAGAGAGAGCACAGACCTAGGGTTCTGCCTTTAATGATCTAAGGTGGGGTGCATAGAGTTTCACAGCTTCATACTTTATTGGTGAATTTAAAACATAAGAGCAGGAATCAAAGTGTAGGAAGGGGAAAGCAAGCAGTGAGTCAATTGGTCAGTTATCTAAGTCAACCAGAGCTTTCTGAAAAGGGGAACTTTATGGGTGGAGTGTCCTGGCTCCTTATCTAGTTGGGTAGCTGGCAATGTGTTCATTTGAGATGGATGTCTTTGAAGTGGCTGCCTCAGCAATCAAAAGCTTAATCAGGCCCTTAATTACAATCAAAAAAGCTAATTGTCAGGCCCTTACAGTACACAAAACGTCCAGTGGGCTTCATTCTCATCTGGATGCTTGAATGAGGAAGAATGTGCTCAAGAATGTGAAGTAAGTCAGAAAGAGAAAAACAAATACCGTATGCTAACACATATATATAGAATCTAAAAAAAAATTTTTTTTAATGGTCATGAAGAACCTATGGGCAGGACAGGAATGAAGACACAGACTTACTAGAGAATGGACTTGAGGACACGGGGAGGGGGAAGGGTAAGCTGGGACAAAGTGAGGGAGTGGCATGGACATATATACACTACCAAATGTAAAATAGCTAGCTAGTGGGAAGCAGCCACATAGCACAGGGAGATCAGCTCGGTGCTTTGGGACCACCTAGAGGGGTGGGATAGGGAGGGTGGGAGGCAGACGCAAGAGGGAGGAGATATGGGGATATATGTATATGTATAGCTGATTCACTTTGTTATAAAGCAGAAACTAACACACCATTGTAAAGCAATTATACTCCAATAAAGATGTTAAAAGAAATAATAAAAAAATTAAAAATTAAAAAAAATTTTAAAAAGCTAATTGTCAGGCACTTACAGTACACAAAATGTCAAGTGGGCTTCATTCTCATCTAGTTGCTTGAATAAGGAAGAATGTGCTTCCATGCTCATTCAAGCTGTTGCCAGAATTCATTTCCTTGTACCTGAGTGACTGATGGCTCTGGGTTTTTGATGACTGTTGGCCAGAGGCCACCTTTGGGTCTGAGATGCCACTGCAGTTCCTAGAGGCTGCCTATAGTTCCTTTCCACAGTGAGTTCTCCAACATGAACACTTACATAATTCAGCTCATAAGGAGAGTCTCTAGAAAAAGGCTACTAAGATAAAGTCATGTAACAATTTTATCACAAGACTGACAACCTTTGCCACATAAGGTAACTTAAGTATGGGAGTAACATCTCATCAACTTTACCATATTCTAGTGGTTAGATGCAGGACACAGGTCCTTCCCATACTTAAAGGAAGTGGATTACACAAAGGTGTGAACACCAGGAGGCAAGCAGAATTGGGGGCCACTTTACAGTCTGTCTGACACAATAATTATAAGCTACTAAAACTCACTCAAGATGAAATAACCTAAATAGTCCTGTAACTATTTTAGAAACAGAATTTGTAGTTTAAAGTCTTTTAGTAAAGAAACCTCCAGGCCAAGATGATTTTACTGTGGAACATTATGAAACATGGATATTAAACATTCATTAAAAAAAAAAAAACTCTCAGCGAACTGGGAACAAAAGAAACTTGCTCAACCTGAAAAAGAACATCTACCAAAAAAACCCTACAGCTAACATTATAATTAATGGTGGAAAACAGAATGTTTTCCCCTAAGGTCAGAAAAAACTTAGGGATGCCTGCTCTCACTACTCCTATTCAACACTGTACTAGAAGTCCTAGCCAATACAATAAGGCAAGAAAAATAAATTAAAAGATATAGAGATTAGAAATGAAGAAATAAAAATGCCTTTATTCATAGATGACATGATTGTCTTTATAGAAAATCCCAAGATTCTATGAAAAACAAAACCACCTCCTAGAATTAATAAGTGAGTTTAGCAAGGTGATATTTCTACATTCTAAAATAAACAAATTGGAAAATTAAATGTTTAAAAAATACCATTTATAATAGCTCCAAAAAACCTGAAATACTTAGGTATAAATCTAAAATAATGTGCAGGATCTGTTTGATAAAAACTATAAAACACTAATAAGAGAGATTTTTAAAGATATAATTAAATGGAGAGTTATATTGTTTTTGGATTGGAAGCTTCACTATAGTAAAGAAGTTAGTTCTCTGCAAATTTATCTATTGATTTAATACAATTACAATAAAAACCCCAGCAGGATGTTTGTAGATATAGACAAACAAATCTTAAAATGTATATGGAAGAACAAAGACACTTGTTTCA
Source organism: Pseudorca crassidens (assembly GCF_039906515.1). NCBI lineage: Eukaryota > Metazoa > Chordata > Mammalia > Artiodactyla > Delphinidae > Pseudorca > Pseudorca crassidens. The sequence continues at coordinate 104,123,709 of NC_090297.1, read as the reverse complement.
GAATAGCTGAAACAATTTGGGGAAGGAAGAATAAAGTCTGAGAAATTACACCATCTAATTTTAAGACTCAGTATAAAGCTATAGTATAAAATGTGTCATACTGGCAAAGGGAAAGACACATAGATCAGTGGAAGAGGATAGAAGTTCTAGAAGTAGACCCACACAGATATAATCATTTTATTTTAGACAAAAGTACAAAAACAAATGAGTGGGAAAAGGATAGTTTTACAACAAATAGTTTAGAAACAACTGCACATTCATATGCAAAAAATAAACCTCAGCCCATACCTCATATCTTATACAAAAATTAAGACAAGATGAATCATAGATCTAAGTGTAAAACTGTAAGACATTTAGAAGAAAACAGAGGAGATAATCTTCAAGTCCAGGAGTTAGGTAAAGAGTTCTTAGACATGACACCAAGACATGATAAATGAAGGAAAAAATTGATAAATTGGAGTCTATCAAAATTTAAAACTTTTGCTCTGCCAAAGATCCTGTTAAAAGAATAAAAAGACAAGTTACAGGCTAGGATAAATATTTACAAATCACATATCTGAAAAAAGGATTTGTATTCAGAATATATAAAGGATTCTCAACACTCAACAATGAGAAAACAAACTTGAACATATCTTTCAAAAAAGAGCATATATGGATGACAATAATTACATACATAAGAAGATGTTCAACATCATCAGCCATCAGGGAAATGCAAATTAAAATCATGATGAAATACCACTATCCCTCTATTAGAATGGCTAAAACTTAAAAAATAAACCGATAATACCACGTCAATACTAGTGAAGAATGCAGGGCAACTGGAACTCTCATACATTTTTGGCAGGAATGCAGTATGGTACAACCATTCTGGAAACAATTTGGCAGTTTCTCATAAAGTTAAACAAATGACCCAGCAATCCCACTCCTGGGTATTTACCTTAGAGAAATGAAGACTTATGTTCACACAAAAACCTATGCAGGATTGTTTATATCAGTTCTATTCATAATAACCAAATAAAACAATCCAAATGTCCTTCAACAGGTGGGTGGATAAACAAACTTTAGTACATCAGTAGAGTGGAATGCTAGTCAAAGATAAAAAGGAATGAACTATTGATATAAGCAAAAACTTGGTTGAATCTACAAGGCATTATGCTGAGTGGAAGAAGTCAGCTTCAAAAGGTATGTATGGTTCCATTTTATGACATTCTCTAAAAGACAAAACTATAGTTAGTTCACTGAGGACAGATCAATGGTTGCCAGGGCATAGGAGTGGGGTGAGTTTAATACTCTTTAGGAGTACATAAGGGAGCATTTTTGGAGGTAATAGAGCTGTTCTGTGTCCTGATGGTGGCGATTACATGAATCTATACATGCATCAATATTAAGATTCAAAGAACTACTCCCCATAAAAGTCAATTTGACTACATTATAATTTAAAATATAAAATTAAAAACAAAAACAATAATGCTGTGTTTAGAGTGTGATGACAACTCTTTACCTTGGCAATCAAAGAGAAGTTAACTTAAAAATTTGATATTTGAGCAAAAGGTCTGAATGATGAAAAGTTTTCAGAAAGAAAGTCTAACCATCAGCTTCAGTTAAGAAGTGATATATATAGTAGCTTTCCAATAAATGTTCCTGGATGATAAAAAATGAATGGACTAATGAATTCTAGTAAGTGTCTTTTAGAAACCATGTCTTTGTGTAACATTAATAGTTACAGATGTCATACATATTAGCAGCGCCATGAGGGAACAGAATGTATCTTTCTTATAGGTTCCTACTTCTTTCTCTATATATTCAGATGACTCTGGCAAGGAATATAGGTGAACTTTAGCACATAATCCTAGGAAACAAATGATAAACAGACAAGAAAGAAAAAAAGGGGAAAAAGCCTCTATATCATACCAAACAACAGGATAAAACCTGAAAAAGTTGGATGTTTATAAACGTCTTGCAAGTATACAATAAGTACATGACAAATATTTGCCATTCTGTAGATACAGCCCAGTGCGTGATGGCTGGGAAGAGACCGTGTATTTACAATCTTTGGACAAAAACGAGCTTAAAGGACATTGATTTACATTGTATTTCACACTCAGCTAAATAAATGTGAGTTCAACCATAACCCATGCTCCAAATCAATATTCCATTGCCCTTTCCCAAGAGTTTAGAACCTTTATACTACTTCTCCTCATTTACCTAAATATGGTCTTTATTCATTCACCTATATAAGCCCAACCTTGTGTTCAAAAAACTAATTTGCCCCACCAGGCTGCAAGTATTCAATTCAGCTTAAGAACTTAGCTTCTACAGAACATAAATGGTACAACTCCTTGGAAAACCATGCCTCTCTAGTAGATAAGTCCTTGCTTTTCACGAATAAGAACAGATTTATTATTTTACTCCTCTCCTCCTCCCTGTTCAATGTTCTTTTCTAGTTAAGAGAGTTCATTTCAGGATCTGCCTGGTGATTTGAGGAATATAATTACCTCTGCATTTTAAGAGAAAAACGACAAAACCTTCCCTCTTCCTCAGACTACAGTAAAAGAGCCTAAGAGAAAAGGGGGTGGGAAGGAGTGTGGACAAATAATTGTGCTTGCATTTGACTACAAATGTAAACTATGGAGTAGTAGAGACACCCACAGGAGTGTTCACATGGGACTCTCCTCTATTTATTCATTAATTCCACGTGTAATTATTAAACAACTGCTGTATACAACTATTCTCAGCGTTAGACTAAATAGGCTGATGCTAATCAACAAGTAAAATGGGATTCCAATTCTTTGTTTGGGGGGGGATTTCAAATTCTTGACTAATTTATACAAAAAAATCCCACTCTCCTATCCATCTCTCAAAAATACACTCTCACTATATTTGAGGAAAGTGAGAGAGACTCTCCTATGGGCTCCCAAGCCCACTGATGAAACTTGGGTGACAGAATCAGTAATTCACAAAGCCAGAGTTCAGGGATCTTATAAGTACATTTTTTTCCTTTTAGGAATGAAAAATCTGAGGTTGATCGTGGGAACTTTGTCAGGGTCACACAGCCTGTGAGTAGTAGAACTATATGAAATCCAGGTCTCTTAAGTGACATCCATTGCTTTTTTACTCTGATCCACCTTATAGTATATATTTCAAGGAGACAGAAAAAAATATTCCCCTGCAAAGAATTCAGCTGTCTGAGCCTGAGGTCAAATTTGAGTTGATTTCTCTCATCCTGAACTTCACCTTGCTTAAAGATTTTGGTGGTCTTTTTTCCATTGACTTTATTTTTTTAACTCTTCAATTATCCTGTAAGTCTCCAAGTCTTAGCCTGGCCTGACTTACATGGATCATGGTGCCCTATGCCCCTACTCGGCAATCCCTGCCCTCTGAAACATGTCTTCCTGCCAATCCCAATGCAAACCACCTTTTCTACTTTTGTCTTACCTCTGGGCATCTGCTATTATTTACCACTCAATTATCTGGCTATTTGTCTACTTCAAAATGCATTTTAGAACTAGTGTGTCTGACACTGATCTGTGAGTGGAATAACCTGGACTCTATAGGCCTAGGACTACATTATTTGACTGGACTTTAGCCCCCGCCCCCCAAAAAAGATAATCTACAATCTCCTAAATATCCATTCAGAGTGGAGTTGAAAGGAAAACCTGAGGTTTCTAAGGGGAACAGGGAAGCCTGCAAAAATTGCAAGTTGGGTGTATACCAAAACAAGGCAGCCTAACAGACTTTGCAAACTCCAAGGCACCTACAAAGTTGTTCCCTAAATATATTTGAAGAAAGACAAATATGATGGTTATGGTGATGCTCAGGAATAAAAACAAACTGGCAAAGCAGTTGAGTGACATCTTTATCTTGGTATTTATTGAAAAGTTTTTAGCAAAATTTGCAGTCCAAATTATTTTCTGAAATGGTCATTCCAGTAGTACTGGATCAGAGTAGGCCCCTCCATGACAATGATCCTTACTGAGACCCCATCCCCATCCCTAGACCATGTAACAATGGACAAAAAGTGGGCACATAGGCCTGTTATTGGGATTAAGAAATAGAATGCAAAGCTGGAAAGGGAAAAATAATGAAGAAACCCCAAACACAGTATAGTAATAAAGGATATGTGTAACTTTGAAGTCCAAAATTGATGAATTTTATTTATAGTACCTCCCTAGAATTCACTGGACCAATTCAAATGTCTATTTACCGTATTATAGTACTTTACAGTTTGAAAAGAGCTCTCATATACCTCATTTGATTCTCATTTGACATGTACTTGTTTAACAAGGACTGTGATTATCAACCTGCTAACCTGCTTTTCATTAAGCACTCCATAGGCCAATCTGCTTTTATGACCATCTTGATTATAACCCACATGTTAGGATAAAGCATCACTCTGAGAATTAAAAAAAAAAAAAACGAACCCAACTGGCAGATTCCACTTCAATTCAAAAGGTAGCACAAGATCATTGGAGGAAAAAAAATTAATGCTGTTATGTTAAACTAATCAGCGAAATTGGTGTCAAAGTACTGTTAGAGGATCGGGTAGAAGGAGAATTGCCACCTTGGAGCGTTCTAAGAAGAGCGGCTCTTTTGGAAAATGAATCATAGTTTGTTTCCGTTATTTCCTACTTGAAGGGTGTAAATTGATTTGCTACTTCTTCTTGGTCCTCCTGTCACATTTGGGCTCTGCTCTAATCAGTTACCACTTGGCCATCCACTTGCAACCTCTCCAAAATTTAACATCTCTTATTCATTATCTCTTTTCACATTTATTTACGATTACAAGTTTAAGCTTAAGAGAATTCCATTACTATCATTATATTGTGACCTCAAGAGGAAGATACATGCACCACCCCAATGTTCATTGCAGCATAACTTACAATAGCCAGGTCGTGGAAGCAACCTAAATGTCCATCGACAGATGAATGGATAAAGAAGATGTGGTACATATATACAATAGAATATTACTTAGCCATAAAAAAGAATGAAATAATGCCATATGCAGCAACATGGATGGATCTAGAGATTATCGTACTAAGTGAAGTAAGTCAGAGAGAAAAGACATATCATATGATATCATTTATACGTGGAATCTAAAAAAATGATACAAATAAACTTATTTACAAAACAGAAAGACTCATAGACAGAAAACAAACTTACAGTTGCCAAAGGGAAAAGGGGGGAAGTGGGAGATAAATTAGGAGTTTGTGATTAACAGATACACACTATTATATATAAAATAGATAAACAACATGGGCCCACTGTATAGCAGAGGAAACTATGTTTAATATCTTGTAATAACCTATAATGGAAAAGAATCTGAAAAAAATATATATCTGAATCACTGTGCCATACACCTGAAGCTAATACAACATTGTAAATCAACTATATACTGCCATAAAAAAAGAGGAAGCATATATCAAAATGGGGAAAAATTTTACTTTCTACAAGGTAAAGCTGATAACAAAATACTCTGATACAATGGAATTTTTTTACAACTCCTAAACTTCATGTGGAAGTATGAAAGATGGAGTTTCTAATTGTCCTCTTAATTTCTATAAACATTTTAATGAAACTTCAGGAACACATAAAAAAAATTGTTGATAAACTGTCAAAATACAAACTATACGTTGCTCAGCTATCTGCATATTTGGCAGACAGTGCAAATGTAAATTTTGGCAAATTCCATTCAGCCTTTAACTTTTTCTGAAGAAAAGGAAAAGATCTTATGCTGCTGAAAAGGGATATGATTTGCTTACAAGTGATACTGAGACTTTCATAATGTAAGTTTTTGGTTACTCTGAAGTTTCCATAAAGTGTGTAGAAGCACTTAATGAGATTTTTGACTTTCTGGAAGGTGGAGATACCCTGCTTAGACATGAGCCTACAAGATGGCTGTGATTACTGGCAGCCATGGAAATGATGTTAAAATGTTAGCGTGAAGTAAAATCATATTTCAAGGTGTGGATATGAACAATATCCTTACCTAATTTAGAAATATATTGAGGATGGAAATGGAGAAAATAATTATAGTAAAAATTCATATGCTTTTTTTTTCAAAATTGTTTGTGAAGAGGGCCTAAAGAGCCTAGAAAAGGATGAACTAACTGTACCTGAGTTGTTTGTGTTATATAGGTAGTGACAAAAATTCATACCGTTGGATATAAAACTGCTTTAGAAAAAAAAAATAGAGTTACCATAATAGGACAATCACATTAAATAGCACTTTTTCAATTTCTTTTCTAAAACTGTACTTATTTTGAATTCAATTTCATAAGTTCAAAAACTTCTGTGCTTAAAAACAATCTTCTCTGAAAGAGAGCTTTCACTTATGATGACATTCAATGTGCTTCAGAGTTTTTTTTTTTAAATAATGGACCTTTTAGAGGCGAATAGTACATTAGTTTCCTATTGCTGCATAACATATTACTGCAAACTTAGTGGCTTCAAGCAACACTCACTTATTGTCTCACAGTTCTGTAGATCAGACATCCAAACATATGTTACTGGGTCCTCTGCTGAGAGTCTCACAAGTGTGAAATCAAGGTATCAGCCAGTTCATGATCCTTATCCAAGCTCACAGGTCTCTACTTTCTTTATGTTTATTGTCTGGGGATGCTCTTGGCTCCTATGAGTAGCCTGCTGTCACATGCCAATCTGGCCCTCTCTACAATACAGCAACTTACTTCTTCATGTCCAGCAGAAGAGTGTCTCTCTCACTTTGAATCTCGGCCTACAGGAAGGCTCCAGTCCCTCTACAGTGCTCCCCTGATTAAGTCAGGCCCACCAAGGATAATTTCCCTTCTGATTTACTCAAAGTTAAATGATTTTCACAAAGTTAACTTTGCAAACTCCTTTCACCTCTGTCATATAACTATAGGAGTAAACTACATAATATTCAAGGCGAGAGGTTTATAAATGGCATGAACATAAGGGGACAGAAATCATGGGAATCGCAAATACACTATATGATGGATTTACAGATGTAAAGGACTTAATTGACAAACAGTTGTTCTACCAAAACAGGAATATAGTTATAGAGTGGATGTACATTTTTGGAGAGCTAGAAACTAATTCCTAAAAAATCTAAAAATTTTCTGTTGTTAATAAGGAAAATTCTAAGTGTACCATCCAACAAGTATTCTTGACAGGATATAACAGATTGATATCATCACACTGGACTGACACAAAGAATCAAATGTAATGTGGGTTTGATAAGAGCACAGCTGTAAGTCAAAGAAAATTTTACATCTGACTCTATTAAATTTTACCACCATATAAAAGAAAAGACTGTCCAAAAGGCTGAAGGCAGTTCAAAGAAATATTATTAGAAAAGAAAGCAGAAAGAGTAAATAGCATAGTAAACTATATTAAAAAAATAAAGCAATTATTGACTCTAGGGAAAATAAAAAGTGGCACAAGAATGGAAATAAAATCATTGTCTTGTGTTTAGCTTACTTGTGAATAATATTTCAACAGTCCCAAAACAAACAATAAGCTATTTTAAGAGAACTGGAGAGGGCAAATGCATTCATGTCAGGGAAGAAGATATAATAGAGGTTAAGTTTCATTTTCCACTGTGAAAAGTCAGTAGAGGACTACTAACTAAAATTGAAAAACCAACAAATGGCAGTATAAGGATGGTAATTAGAAATCTGGAGTCAAATATAAGAAACAGGTGAAAGAGTTGCAAGTGTGACTGCCACTCAATGTAGTATACTGGGAGATAGGGGGACAAGGAATTTCTTTTCTCTTTTAAGCCTTGTAGTGCTATTTGATTTTTTTTAAAGACTGCATATTGATAAAAAACAAAAACTAAAGAAAACACTGAAGTATTTCTTTAGAGACACTGACAGAGGCAGAAATAGGACTTTTTGTAAAGAACAGGTACTACTAGAACGGTATGCATTAGCTCTCTCAATTCTCAGTTCATGAGATATGAGATATCTCATATCATGAGATATGATATTTCCTACTCAAGAAATCAAAATTTCAAGAGAATAAGTACACTGGCCAAAGTCACACACTTATTAAGTAGAAGTCAGGTTTCAAACCCAGACTTTAAAATCATGACTCTTAGAAAGATGAATACAATATTCATAGGGAAAGCTGGTATTTTAGATGTAACATGAAACAATGACAGAATTAGAATATGTGGAAACATGAAGGAAGAATATTCCAAGCATAGTGAATAGCTTTAAAAAACCAGAGTTGAAAGGTGAAGAAGGATTATAGGCAAAGGACTCATTTGACTAAGAGTGGGAGGTGAAATTCAAGGCCAGGTACAGAATTTCTTAACAATGTTTATCGCCGTTTTAGGCTACATTCATTTTTTCTGTTTTATTTATTTTTATTGAAATGTACTTGACATTTAATATTATGCTATTTTTATGTGTACTACATAGTGATTTTATTCACATACATTCTGAAATGATCACCATAGTAAGTCTAGCAACCAACTGTACTGAAAGTTATTATTATCCCAGCTTTCTTTTTGTTTCCATTTGCATAGAATAACTTTTTCCATCTCCTCACATTAAGTCATTGTGTGTTTTTAGATATGAAGTGAGTCTCCTTTAGGCAGCATATAGCTGGGTCTTTTTTTATTTTCCATTCAGACACTCTATGTCTTTTGATTGGAGCATTTAGTGCATTTACATTTAAAGTAATTATTGATAGATACGTACTTATTGCCATTTTGTTGACTGATTTCTAGTTGTTTTTGTAGTTCTTTTTTGTTCCTTTCTTTTGATCTCATCTCTTGTGCTTTGGTGACTATATTTGGTGTTATATTTGGATTGTTTGTCTTGTGTATCTATTACAGGTTTTTGGTTTGTGGTTACTATGAGGTTAATATATAACTATAAATTTATACATAACTATGTATAGTTACTTTAAGTTCATGATCTCTTCAGTTTGAATGCATTCTAACTACCCTGAATGCCCCCTCCCACCCACATTTAATGTTTTTTATGTCATATATTACATCTTTTGACCTGTGTGCCCGTTAATATTTATGTGAATATAGATGATTTTACTACTTTTGTCTTTTAACCTTCCTACTAGCTTTATAAATGGTTATTACTTTTACTATATGTTTGCCTTTACTACTGAGATTTTACCTTTCATAATTTTCATATTTCTAGTTGTGGCCTTTTATTTTCCACTTAGATAAGTCCCTTTAACCGTTTTTTAAAAGCTGGTTTGGTGGTGCTGACTTCTTATAGCGTTGCTTGTCTGTAAAACTGTTTATCTCTCTTTCAGATCTGAATGATAACCTTGGTGGGTATTTTTGCTTGTAGGTTTTTTCCTTTCATCACTTTAAATATATTGTGCCACTTCCTTCTGGTCTGCAGAGTTTCTGCTGAAAAGTCACTCTATGCTCTTATGGAAGTTCCTGTCTATGTAACTGTTGTTTTCTTGCTGCGTTTAAGATTCTCTATGTATCTTTAATTTGCTATTTTAATTATAGTGTATCTTGGTGTGGACCTCTTTGGGTTCATCTTGTTTGGGATTCTCTGTGATTCCTGGACCTGGATACCTGTTTTCTTTCCCAGGTTAGGGAAATTTTCAGCTATTATTTCTTAAATAAATTCTGTGCCCCTTTCTCTCTCTTCTTCTTCTTCTTCTGGGACCCTTATGATACAAATGTTCTTACACTTGATGTTGTCCTATCACAGGTCTCTTAAACTATCCTACTTTCTTTTAATTCTATTTATCTATCTATGTATCTATCTATCTATCTATTTATTTATTCTGTTCTGTTTGAGTGATTTTCACTACTTCATCTTCCAGACTGCTGCTCTATTCCTCTATATTAGCTAACCTACTCTTAATTCCTCCTGGTATATTTTTTATTTCAGTTATTTTATTCTTCAGCTCTGAGTCTTCTCTATATTTTCTAACTCTTTTGAAATTCTCACTGTGTTCATCCATTCTTCTCTTGAGTTCAATGAGCCTCTCTGGGATCACTACCTTGAACGCTTCATTAGCTAGAATGTTTATTTCCACTTTGCTTAGTTCTTTTTCTGAGAGTTTGTCTTGTTTCTTCAAATTTTTCAAACATATTCCTCTGTCTTCTCATTTTACCTAATTTTCTGTGTTTATTTCTATGTATTAGGTAGGTCAGTTACATTTCTTGACCTTTGAGAAGTGGCCTTATGTAGGAGCATCCTATAGAGTTCAGCAGCTCACTCCCCTCTGATTACCAGAGTGATATGACCCAGAGGTGCCCCCTATGTGGGCTGCTAAGCCCCCGTCTGTTGTGGTGGGGCTGAGTATTATGAGTATAGGCAGGTATAGCCCCTGGCCCTTTTGGCTACAAGGTCCTGCCTCGTGTGGGCCTGCTGGAAGGCAGGGCAAGTTTCCTGCATGTTTGGCTGTGCAGTCTGGGGGAAAGCTGCTGTCAGAGCACTGTCCATAGGGTCAGGACCCTGAGTGGCTGGGATTACCACCTAGGGGGCACAGGGATGGTGCTCACCTGCTGCTAGGGGGAAGATTCCAAAATGGTGCTGGTCAGTGCTGGTGTCATCATGGTAGAACAAGCTCCCCAAAATGACTGCTCCCTGTGTCTCCATCCCCAGGGGGAGTCCTAATTGTCTCCTGCCTCCCTAGGAGGCTCTCCAAGATCAGCAAATGGGTCTGACCCAGGCTCCTTTTAAACTACTGCCTCTGTGCCAAGACTCAGAGCATGAGAGATTTTGTGCACGCCCTTTAAGAGTGGAGTTATCTATTTCCTGTAGCCCTCTGGCTCTCTGGAATGTAAGTCCAGCTGGTTTTTCAAAGCCAGATGTCTTCCCTGGTGCAGGTCCCCTGGCCAGGGAAGACCAATGTGGGGCTCAGACCCCTCACTCCTTGATTGTGTGATTGTGATATTCTTCCTATTTGTGGTTCACCAACCTGCAGGTGTGGGTCCTGACTATGCTGCATCTCTACCCCTTCTAACTGGTTCATTTGGTTCCTTCTTTATTTTTAATCATGAAAACTCTTTCCTGTTAGTCTTCAGGTTGTTCTCATAAATAGTTGCTCTGTAAGTAGTGGTAATTTTGGTGTGCCCGTGGGAGATGAGTTCAGGGTCTTCCTACTTTGTTATCTTGGCCATACTCCCCATTTTTCTGTTTCAAATTTCTGCGTTTCCCAGTCTTTTAAAAATTCCTCATATTGACACAAAGCTGGTCACATACAGTACTAACTATACTTATCTGGAGGGAAATGGAAACAAGAGCATTCACATTTAACATAGGCATATACATATACATAAATATATACAGTTAACAAAAAAGTTCACATTTCTTATCTCATTAGATTATCACAATAAACCTCAACTCTGAGGCCAGTTATTATTATTATTACATTTATTCCATAGAAGACAAACTACTACTAAGAGGTTAATACAGCTGCAAAGGTTGTTATACAGTTGGTAAGAGGTTCAGCCAGGGTTTGAACTTGGGTCTTTTGATCCCCATTCACAGTGTTCTACCAATTATCATACACTATCTTCTCCTCTAAACACCTATAAATACTTTTATATTCTTGCACAATACCACCAAGTAAACTAAAAAAGAGGAACAATACCTTGTTGTTGAGCAAGATAAGGTAGTTTGGATACTGACTTAGGAGTTCTGTTCCTAAGCCTGTTCTTAGCTGATCAGTCTCAAATCAGGCCGATGACACAGATACAAAACAACTATTCAACTTAGTGTTTTAAAAATTCAGCAAAATTCAGACCAAGCAACTGGAAAATTATATTTTGCAGTTGTCAAATATCTACTCAAGCCTGAACATCAGAAAGACATTCAATCATCCAGATGTTTTTAAATGGCTAGACACTTTACAACATGACTACCAAATATATAATTGATTGAATGCTTTATAAACATACAGATGTTTTAAACTTCAAATGTAGTCTTTAAGTTATTATGGATGAGTTATCTCCTTCCTTTTTTCCACCTGTAATAGTCAACCACTCTCACAAGATGCTTAAATACGGTGAGGTCCATTGAGAAAGTTCATAGCCTCAGATGTGAAAAATGTTAATTTTCCAGCTGGATATTCATATGGTCAAAATAATGTATTACCATCATGGGATGGGTTATGAAGAATCCTAACATTTCATTTGTAAGTAATTAACAATGGCCCACCCACTGGAACATGGGGGCTGATTTTGTTTTCCAAATTTTTCCTGTTCAAATAGTATCCATTTTTTGCCTTGCAAATAATTATATTCTTCTAGAAGTTACATCCTGTCTTCTACTCTTTAGCAATAAAAGAGCACACAGAAAAGAGGAGGAAAGATAAAGCAATATATCAAGCCACATCCTTCATTTGCCTCTACCTAATTCCTGCCTTTTTCAGGAGAAGATCTACTGCCAGTACTCTTATTATGGCCCTGTAAGGAGTTTCTTGGCCTCTAACATCAATCAACCCATTAAGGTTTTTCTTTCATTGACGACTGAGTCCCAGCGAATGAAACATTGTACGAAATGTTGTAGTAAATAGTAAAAGAGAGGCATAATATCATAATGCTTTGAAGTTTATATTCTCCTATTCTTCTTAGTTCAATATTTATAATAGCTTTGAAAGACTGAGAATGTAATGCCCATTTTATCTATGAAGCCACTGCAGCTCAGAGAAGTTAAGTAACTTAAGGAAATGAGTCTTCAACCCAGACCTTACTCCAAATCCCATGTCTCTTTCAGTAGACTAGGTTTTCTAATATTGTGCTCAATGAAAATCCTGGGTCTTGAGATGTTAATTAAATGTCTTGTGAAAAGGATTGCTGTGACTGAATGTTTGTGTCCCCCCCGGACCCCAAATTCCTATGCTGAAACCTAATCCCTAATTTGATGGTGTCTGGAGGCAGGGTCTTTGGAAGGTGATTAGGTCATGAAGGTAGAGCCTTCATGAATGGAATTAAGACCCTTATACAAGAGACTTCTGAGAGGTCCCCTCCCACTTCCACCCAGTAGAAGCAAGAAAATAACCAAAGATGGCCATCTATGAATGAGGAAGCTGAACCCTCACCAGACACTAAATCTGTGGGTAACTTGATCTTGGACTTCGCATGTTCCAGACCTGTGAGAAATAAACATCTGTTGTTTATAAGCCCCCTAGTCTGTGGTATTTTTGTCACAGCAACCCAAATAGACTAAGACAAGGATCCTTCTTGGAAAAACACTTTATAGACTCAGTTTAACTTTACTTAACAACATTTCCCAAACTTGTTTGGCTATGAAGGTTTTTGCCAATAACACTTATTAAATTCTTATAGTCCTAGCATTCCATAGAACAAAATGGTGCACTAGTTATTACAGACTTGTTCTTAATTAGAGCTTACGGTCATAATGATCAGCATATCCTCCTTCATTTCCTTTTAGAAATTTTTTTCTCATCTCCTTGCCATCAGCTAAGATCAGGTACTCCCATATTATTTTCATGATGTGCCTCTTTAATCTAGTCTTCTGTTATTCTTTTTTCTTATTGTCTGCCTAAATTTTATTTCACTAAAGCTACCTCCCTCCTTTGTTCTATATCCCGTCCTTTATTTTATGCCCCACGCCCATTTTTGGTTTTCATTAACACACTTTATTTTTTCTGAGATACTGTCTTGCTCTTTTTATGGAAGCTTTGCTACTTAAAAGTGTAGTCTGAGAACCAGCAGTATCAGCATTACTTGGGACTTTGTTGGAAACGCAGAATCTAAGGCCCTACTGCACACATAATCAATCAGAATAAACTTTTAGACAGAATTCCTAGGTAATCCCATGAACATGGAGGACTGAGGAAACCCTGCTTTATCATAGTATTTAAGCCCTCCCTTGGCTCTTTAATAACTAGGTCCTCAAAGCAATGAAAAGATCAGTTGTGAAGAGTAGGTCCCATGATGAGTGAATTATATATAGATTATTAAACATGCATGTTTACACATACTTCTACAACTACAATTATTATGTCATTTAGCTACTACATATATTTCAAAATTTCCCATAGAAGTCATGATAAAGTCTAAGCTCCACAGCATAAAAGACCCTCATGATCTATTCCTACTTAGCCTGTCAGCCTCATCTTTACCATCTTTCCCCCAGATTCCACCATTATTTATGTTCCAGCCATACTGAATGACTGGAATTTGTTAAACAGTCTGTGTTTTTTCTCTTGTCTTTGGTACTTTGTTCATTCAGCCCTCTCTGTCTGGTATGCTTTGCCTTTCCTCTTCACCTGGCCTATGCCTACTTGTCTTTTAAGGTCCCATCATAGGTGGCAATGCCTCTGAATATCTGATTATTATCTGATCCCTACACACCCTTTAGATTCATTTATTTCCTCAATAAGTACTGATTACATGCCAATCAGGTACCAGCTACCTCTATTATAGCACTCAACATGATGTGTTACAATTGTTTGACTTATTGTCCTTACTAGATCAGGAATTCTTTGAGGACAGAACTATCTTCATTCATCCAATAAATATTTGTTAAGTACCTCAACTACATGTTTTATAAATGGTGTCACATACTGAGATGTATACATGAAAGTCCTTCATTAAAAGGATAAGGGAGAGGGACTGATTGATATCCTCACTGTACCCTCTATGGGATATGAGAGACTTCATCCTAGTCTTTTTCAGAACAGCTTCAATTCAAAATTTTCACTCCTATATCCTCCAAAGTTTCCTAATTTTTAGTTAAAAAGTATAGCCACCATAATAATCAAACGCAGTATTCTCATCTTGAAAAATTAGACAAAGACTTAAATCTGGGTATGTTGTGTTATAGGAAAGATTATACATGACAGGAGGGACACAGGCTATAGCAAAAAGGAATATGGCTCTGGGGCTAGACTTTCCTGGTACAAATCACCATTGTAATGCTAACCTGTTTGACCTTAGCCAACTTACTTCAACTTGCTAAGACTCAATGTGCTCATCTATAAAGTGAGAATAATAACAGTACCTCTAACTTATAGAATTATTGAGGGATTAAATGAAAAAATGCACACAGCACTTAGGGCAGGGACTGGAATAAAATAAATGTTCAATAAATGTTTATTACTGTTACTATTTATGCATGGCGTTTATATTTGCACTAAGTTTACAAAGCAACGTTATACCACCACAAAAAGGTATTGCTGCTGGTAGAAAACTTGGGGCTCCTTGCCATATATTGGAGACAACAGTTTATCCTCTTTCGTTCTCCAAGAAAAAAAACAAAAGGAAACAAGAGTCTTTAATAGTTGTAGTCCACTCAGTTTACCCAAAGACTCCCCAGACCAGCTGAAACAAATTGAAGGCAGCCAACTGCAAGGCTGTAAACAAACTACCATTACTGCACAAACCATAGGAAATTCCAAAAAATTGTGAGAAAGTACATTCGACACTCATTCAACACTCAAGTCCTTGGCTTGGGACAAGAACAAAAATGTTCTCAAGGACAGTAGAGACCTTTTCCATTGTTCAACTCAGTATTCCACTTAGGACTTAATGACAGAAGGCATTGCAGTTGTAATTATTCTCCTCTGGGTCCCACCTGGGCCACCCTCCAGCAGATTCTCTGCAGCCCTGCCCAAGCCCTGTAGAAGAGAAAAGGCACAAAGGGGGATGTTTGTGGCCAGACTGTCTCCAATTAATCAGAATGAGAACAATGATTGGCTTTTCCTCTGGGCCAGCCTGGAAAAAAATCCTACACAGTTGGGTGGGATGGGAAAGAAATTTTTGGCCAATGGATCAAATTCCAACAATCTTCAGGAATCTATATTGACTGTGACCCATTTTACCGAAGCAGTCAGAGCCCCAGAAACTCAGAGGTACGTGACAATGATGCTAGAAAGGATAGTGTGGCTACTAAACCATGGCTATCAAAGACTACAGCACTTAAAATTCACCTGTGTGACTAACAAACGTAAGGTAGATAGCTAGTGGGAAGCAGCCGCATGGCACAGGGATATCGGCTCGGTGTTTTGTGACCGCCTGGAGGGGTGGGATAGGGAGGGTGGGAGGGAGGGAGACGCAAGAGGGAGGAGATATGGGAACATGTGTATGTGTATAGCTGATTCACTTTGTTATGGAGCAGAAACTAACACACCATTGTAAAGCAATTATACCCCACTAAAGATGTTAAAAAAAAAAATTCACCAGTGTGCTTGTTTTAAAACGGCAAGTTCCCATCCCTGGTAAACTGAGTCAGTAGGCCTGGGACACGGCCCAAGGATCTGAAATTTTGACAATTATCCCTCCTCTCCCAGAATAATTCTGTTCCAGGTGATCTACACAACAAAGTTTAAGGGGGTAAAAAATTGCCCAGAATGGATTCTGGGGACTGGCTGCTAAACAGTCTGACGCCCAGGTCAGATGAAGCTGACATTCCACATCATATATAATAAAATTATGCTAAGACAGTTATGACTGATAGTTAGCATTGGGTCTAAGAAATAATGACCAAAATTAAAGTCAAACATCAGATTCAAATTCTAGCTCCTGTACCTCAGGACTGGAAACATAATTTTCTAAGACTCCTGATCCTAATACGGTGAGGAAAAACATGGTGGTTGTTTTGAGTAAGTGAGGCACTGTACATAAATATGCTTGTAAATTGTAAAGTGCTCAACAAGTATTTGTTGTGGTGATTAATATGACTCTGAGAACTAAATGCATCTTCTAAAAATTTATTTATTTTTGGCTGCGTTGGGTCTTTGTTGCTGCACACAGGCTTTCTCTAGTTGCGGCGAGTGGGGGCTACTCTTCGTTGCAGTGCACGGGCTTCTCATTGAGGTGGCTTCTCTTCTTGCAGAGAATGGGCTCTAGACGCATGGGCTTTAGTAGTGTGGCATGTGGGCTCAGTAGGTGTGGCTCGCGGGCTCTAGAGTGCAGGCTCAGTAGCTGTGGCGCATGGGCTTAGTTGCTCCGTGGCATGCGGGGTCTTCCCAGACCAGGGCTTGAACCCATGTCCCCTGCATTGGCAGGCGGATTCTTAACCACTGCACCAGCAGAGACACCCCAGAACTAAATGCATTTAACAGTGGGATTCTAACAGTTCTAAGAACTAAGCCATAGAAACATTTGACTAATAGAGATTTTAAAGCCACTAATAAATAGATTTTAAAGCAAGTGAGGGGCTATTTAGGGTCTCCAAATCTCAGTATATAGGAGTATATATTACTAATATGTACATATATATTTATGCATATGCACATAAGTATACAGACATACATATGCAGCATATATGACAGGTGGTTCAAGGCCCCAGCTCCTTCAATGACCTTGGCTCACTCATTATTTTCTCAAGTCCTTAAACTTCAGTGAGCACAGTCCAATGAAAAACTCCTGTGACAACTTTTCCACTTTGTTTTATAAACCTATCCACTCACTAGTCACTGCTTTAATTCTTTTAAACTGTGGAGAATTTTCTAGCCAGCTCTAAGTCTAGAGGAACATCTGAGTTATTGGGTCTGGCTCAACCCAGAACGCTGTAGGCTCCTGGGAAAATACCTCGGCACCCAGCACTAAGACTGGGCTCCACAGGAGCTCCTTCTCTGGGCCTTGATACTTGAGCAAATCCAGACAACATTTGGCTATAGCTTATGTGAGAGAGCAGGAAAAATGGGGATAAAAACTGGGGGCAGAGAAGGAAATAACGTAAAGAAAAGAATTGAGAAAGAAGAGTCCCCAAGAAACTCTAGCCAAATACATTTAATAATTTTTACATCTGGTGGGGAAATAGCCAGGAAAGAACCCCTATGTAGGTGGTGGGTCCTGAGGGAATGTCAAGTTGATGAAGCTATCGTTCACATGCTCCAGGTTTGGCTTCCCTCACCCACCCCCGCTCTCACAAGCTGTTCCTTAGATTAGCAAAGGGTCTCCTCTCTGCAAATGTACCTTTAAATATCTAGATCCTCTGTAGCCCCGGCGCCTCAGCCTTCAGGAGAACAGGGGGCTTAAGTCAAATGTCTGCTCAGGGGAAGAAATTCAGAGGAAATGGATACTTAACCTCCACTGTACCCAGTATATCACACCTTCCTCACAGCCCAGAGGAGGCCCCAAAGAGTAAGGTATGTTGAGTGCTTCCAAGCCAGAGTGCTGGCGATGCTGGAAGTTGGTGACAATACTGTGCATAGACACACAGAGGAGAAAGCTGGTGGGTTGTAAAGGGAAGTCCAGGGTGGCTTTCACTTTTATTAGTTGTGTGCCCTAAAGCAATTTGCTTTAACCTCTCTCCACCCAGTTTCTTGATCTATCTAGTAAAATGGACAGTATCTGCTCCTACTCTAACAGCATAGGATTGCTGAGAAAATTAAAGTCAAAATTCAGTATGAAACGGCATTTGGCCATGAACTCATGATGTGTTCTCTTCCTCATTCTTACAAAGAATCAAAGAACACATAGAACAAAATAAAAATTTAATGACAACATTGAAAAGTAGAACTGATCATTAGCTATCCCTCCCTATTCGTCTCTATCAGTATTCTAGTGCAGCATCAGCTACTGCTGGACAACTGGAACAGAAAACATAGTTGATTTCCTGGCTTCTGCTATTGGTTCCCAATAGATCATTTTCTATAGAAAGTAAATAAGATTTCTAAACTATTTATTATGAAATATGTCATGCACACAAAAGAGTATATATAATGTGTATGTAGAGTTTAAGAATAATAAGCAAACATCCAGTTTAATAGATTTTCACCAATACCTACAGCTTCCTGTGGGTCCCTTTCTGACTA
Source organism: Pseudorca crassidens (assembly GCF_039906515.1). Classification (NCBI taxonomy): domain Eukaryota; kingdom Metazoa; phylum Chordata; class Mammalia; order Artiodactyla; family Delphinidae; genus Pseudorca; species Pseudorca crassidens. The sequence continues at coordinate 104,104,998 of NC_090297.1, read as the reverse complement.
TATTCCCGTCCCTTCTCCTGAAAGCCAATCACAATGCTATATTTTGTTTTATTATTTCCTTACTTTTCTTTATATCATTACCACAAAGGTATGTGTCCTCAAATAATAAACTGATTAGTTTTGCCTCTTAAATTTCATTTAATGGAATCATCCTAAGTCCTCTTTTGTTACTTGCTTTTTACTGTTCAATGTTATGTTCCTGAGATTCATGCATATTTGATGCATATAGCCCTTTAAATTTCACCATTGTATAATATTCCATTGCATGGATAAATATAATTTATCTTTTCTTCTATTCATATACATATGGGTTATTTCCAGTATTTTACTATTATAAGCAATACTGCTATGGATTTGCTTGTACATGTTCTCTGGTACACATTTCAGAGTTTTTCAAGGACTGTCTCCAGGAGTGGAATTGCTGGTCAGGGGGTACACACACATCTTCAACCTTATCAGATAATGCAAAAGTGTCTACCAATGGAGGGATTATACCAATTTATGATTTCACTAATAGTGTATGAGTTCCTTTTGCTTCATATCCATACCAGCAATTAGAATTGTCAGATTTAATAGTTCTAGCTAATCTGTTAGTTTTAATTTGGATTTCCCGATTATTAGTGAGGTTGTATACATTCAGATATGATTAGTGGTCATTCATATATCTTCTTTTATGAATTACCTGCTTATGTCTTTTGTCTGTTTTTATTTTGGGTTGTTTGTATATTTTATTATTTATTCTGAATGCTAATCCTTTTTCAGTTACATGTTACAAATATCTCTGGTGGGTCTGCAGCTTATCTTTTCATTTTATTTATGGCATTTTTTTTTACATCTTTATTGGAGTATAATTGCTTTACAATGGTGTGTTAGTTTCTGCTTGTTTTGATGAAAATAGTTCTAATTTTAGTGTAAAGTTTATCAGATATTTTCCTTTATTGTTTGCATATTTTGAGCCTTGTACAATAAATCTTTCTGTATCCCAAAGTCATAAAGAATTCTACTGGAGTGATTTAAAAAATTTTTAAGTTTTGCCTCCCAAAACTTAAACTCTGGGTATTTTTTTTTTTTTTTTTTTTTGCGGTACGTGGGCCTCTCACTGTTGTGGCCTCTCCTGTGGCAGAGCACAGGCTCCGGCCGCGTAGGCTCAGCGGCCATCGCTCGCGGGCCCAGCCGCTCCGTGACATGTGGGATCCTCCCGGACCGGGGCACGAACCCGCGTCCCCTGCATCGGCAGGCGGACTCTCAACCACTGCGCCACCAGGGAAGCCCTACTCTGGGTATTTTTAAAACATTTTTTTTTTTAATTGCAAAGTGTACTCATATACAGAAGAGGGCGTAAACTGTAAACATACAGCTTAATTATCATAGAGTGATCATCTGTGTACACCACCCAGGTTAAGAAATAGAAGGTATGCCAGTCCTCCAGAGTTGCCCCCATAGCTCTTCCAATTACTATTCCCTGCCTATCCCACCAAGTATAACTACTATTTTGACTTCTAATCCTGTAGTTTGGTCTTGCCTGTTTTCAAGGTTCATATAATGGAAACTTGTGAAAGTTCTTGGTGAAAATGAAAAATGTGTCTTTTGTTTTTACTTAAAACCTAAAGGAACTTTTGGCCAACCCAATATGCTGCATATATCTTCTCCCCATCTGTGGCTTGCCTTTTCATTCTCTTAATGCTGTGTTTTGATTATCAGACGTTCTTAAATTTAACATTATCCAGTTTATCAATATTTTCCTATACAGTTGGTACTCCTACATTATTTTCTAGTTTTTTTTATTTTTCATGTTTAGATTTATAATCCACATAAAACTGATTTTTGTGTAAGAGAGGAGTTACTTTTTTCTGTAATCTGGCTAGATAATTGACCAAGCACCATTTTTTGAAAAGATAATCATTTTTCACTTATTTACAAAACAGAAATAGAGTTACAGATGTAGAAAACAAACTTATGGCTACCAGGGGGTAAGGGGAGTAGGGACAAAATGGGATTTGGGGAATGACATATACACACTACTATATATAAAACAGATAACTAATAAGGACCTACTCTATAGCACAGGGAACTCTACTCAATACTCTGTAATAACTTATATAGGGAAAGAATCTAAATAAAAAGTTGATATATGTATAACTGATTCACTTTACTGTACAGCAGAAACTAATACAACATTGTAAATCAACTATACTCCAATAAAAATTTAAAAAAAAAGAAAAGGTTATTATTTTTCATGTACAGAGTACCTATAAATGTATGGCTCTGTTTCTTGGCTCTCTATTCTATTTCACTGGTTTATTCATCTCTCTCTGTATCAAAGCCATGTGTTTTTAATTACTCTAGGTTTATAATTTGTCTTTTTACCTGTAGGGCAAATCTACTGCACCCTCTTGTTCAAATGTGTCTTTACCATTCTTGGCTGTTTGCTATACCATGTAAATTATAGAATCAGTTTGCTAAGTTCCATAAAAACACTGTTGGGATTTTCATCAAACTGCCACTAAATTTGACAAGAATTAACTTCTTACAAGTTATCCCCTCCATGAATTTAGTATATTTCTCTCTCTCTCTCTCTCTCTCTCTATATATATATATAGTAAATATGAATCTTCTTTAATAACTTTCAATATAATTTTTTCCATATAGGATTTGCACACCTAACAAAAGTACCTTATATTTGCTGTTGTTGTTTTAAAGGGTATACCATATAGAAATGCAAATAACTTTATCTTATATTTGACACTCGTTTTTTTCTCCTAACATATTTAGGTTATATTTTGTTTTCTATATAAACAGTTATATTATCTGCTACCACTAACACTTTTTTGTCTTTTTCCCCCCACTTCTTATGTTTTCATTCTTTTTCTTACATTTTTTTTCTGTATCTGTGGAAAAGAATCATATAATTTTTCTTGCTTATCTTGAGGTGGATTAATCAATAGATTTTTTTTTCCCAGTTCTGAACTAAACTGAATTCTGGAATATTCACTACTCAATCATAGTGTATCTTTTTCCATGAACTGCTAAGTTCAGTTGCTTATATTTCATTTAGGATTTTGTCATACATGTTCATGAGTGATTTTGACCTGTACTATTTCTCATTTTTTAAACTGTTCTTGTCTGGTTTTGATACCACAATTATACTAGACCATAATGGTTTCCCTTTTTTCCTCCCTATGTCCTAGAAGATGTTTTGTAGTGTTTGTATTTTCTAATCCATGGATATTTGGTAAAAGTTACCTACAAAATTTGGGCCTGTTATTTTCATCATAGGATGTTTTTAACAATAGTACTTAATTTCTTCAATGGTTATAGAACTATTCAGTTTTTCTCTTTCTTACTGAATACAGTTAATACTTTATATTTCTTCTAGGAATTAAATATTTCATAAATTTTCAAATGTGTTAAAGTTAATCATAATTTTGTTTTACCTTTCCATCCCTGCTACAACTTAAGTTAGAGCATACTCTTTCAAAGTCTGATATTTGTGCCTTCTCTTTTTATCCCTGATTTTAACAAGATTATTTCTTTCCTTTTACTTGACAAGTGTATTCTCTTGCTATTTTTTTCTCACTTAAGTTGTATGTATGGTACATCAATTTTCTGGCTTTCTTCTCTTCCAATATAAGTAGGCAAATCTATAAATTATCTTTTAAGCACTGCCTGAGCTATATCCCACACATTTTTACATATGCTGCTTTTCTCAGTGTACAGTTATAAGAATTTCCGGTATGATTTCTTTTTGATTTATTAGGGGATCTAGAAGTGTGTTTTAAAAATTCTAATCTGAAAACAACCTAAAGGTCCTCCCACTGAGAAATTTAAAAATAAATGAAAAAAATAAATTTTAAATCAAATTTTAAAACTATTTTCAAATATATAACATAATACACACAAAAAATCAGCTGTATTTCTTCCTACTCATTAACAATGAACAACCTGAAAAGGAAATTAAGAAAATAATTCCATTTACAATAGCATCAAAAAAGAATAAAATACTTTGGAATAAGTTTAACTCAGGAGATGACGTATACATTGAAAACTACGAAACACTGCTGAAAGAAATTAAAGACAACACAAATAAATGGAAAAATATCTGTGTTCATGGGATTGGAAGACTTAATATTCTTAAAATGTTAATACTACACAAAGCAATCCACAGAGTTAATGTAATCACTCTCAAAATCCCAGCTGTATTTTTAGCAAAAAAAAAGAAGAAAAAATCATACTAAAATTCACTTGGAATCTCAAGGGACCTGTATATCCAGAAGATTCTTGAAAAAGAACAGTCAGAAGTCTCACACTTCCCAATTTTAAAACATATCATAAAACTATAATAATCAAAACAGTGTAATACTGGCATAAAGACAAACATATAGACAAGTGGAATAGATCAGAGAGCCCAGAAATAAATTCTTGTATATATGGTCAAATGATTCTTGACAAGGGTGTCAGGACCATTCAGTGGGGAAAGGACAATCTCTTCAAAATCTGTTTTGGGAAAATAAATACCCACATGCAAAATTATGAAGTTGGATCCTTATCTTACACCATATACAAAAATGGATGCAAGACCTAAGAGCTAAAACTATAAAACTCAGATGAAAACATACAGGAAAAGCTGTATGACACTGAATTTGGCAATGATTTATTGGGTATGATACCTAAAGCACAGATAACAAAAGTAAAAATAGATAAATTAGACTACATTGAAATGAAAATCTTGTATGCAACATGCACAATTGTGCAATGACACAATCAACAGAGTGAAAATGCAACCAACAGAATGGGAAAGAATATTTGCAAACTATACATATATAGGGTTAGGGTTTGCTAACTATATATATATATATATATATATATATATGTATATATATATGTATATATATATATATATATATCCCAGAATACATTAAAAAACACCTACGACTCAACAACAACCAAAATATACCCTATTTAAACATGTACAAAGGACTTAAATAGACATTTCACCAAAGAAGATACACAAATGGCCAACAGGCACATGAAAATATGTTCCACATCACTAACCATTAGAGAGATGCAAATGAAAACCACAATGCAATATCACCTTACATCCATCAGGATAGCTACTAACAAAAACAAAAACAAAAAAACAGAAAATAGCCAGTAAGGATGTGGAGAAATTGGAACCTTTGTGCCCTGTTGGTAGGAATGTAAAATGCTGCAGCTGCTACGGAAAATATATGGCAGTTCCTCAAAAAATTAAAAATAAAATTACCATGTTACCCCGCAATTTCATTTCTTAGTATACATCCAAAATAATTGAAAGTGGTATCCCTGAGAGTTGTTTGTACACTTCTGTTTATAGCAGCATTATTCATAAAGCCAAGAAGTGGAAGAAACCCAAGTATCCATGGACAGATGAACGAATAAACAATGTGGTACATACATGCAATGGAATATTAAAAAGGAAGGAAATTCTGACATGTGCTACAACATGTATGAACTTTGAGGATATTATACTAAGTGAAAAAAGCCAGTCACAAAATAACAAACATTGATTCTACTTATAGAAAATATCTAAAGTAGTCAAATTAATAAAAACAGAAAGTAAAATGGTGGTTTCCAGGAGCTCTGGGGAAGGAGAAATGGGTAGTTGTTTAATTGGTATAGTTTGTTTTGCATGATAAAAAAGTTCAGGAGATTGGCTGCACAGCAATGTGAATATACTTAGCACAGAACTGTACACTCAAAAGTGGTAAGATGGAATATTTTATGTATCTTACTGCAATTTAAAAACCTAAAATTGTTCTCTAACTTAAAATTTTTATGGCTATGGTTAAGCTAATAAAATGTGTGATGGGCCCAAATGTAAAACAAAACAAAAACTAGAACTGAGATATCATTTCTCACCTATAATATTGTGAAAAATGAAAAAAGCATGATAAAACATTCTGCCTGCAGGGCTTTGGGGAAACAGGCATAGTCATACATTGTTGACAGGAATCCAAATTGGCATAAACCTTTTTGGCGGGAAATCTACAAATAAATAACACAACTAGATATGTATTTACCTTTTGACTAAACCTCACCTCTAGAAATTTACCTTAAAGTGCCCCCACCAACAATATGAAAATAAAGGTGCATATTACAGCTTTGTTTGTAACTGCAAAATGTTGGATACTCTAAATCCCCAAATATAGGTGAGTAGAATAAACTATGGCATATCTGCATATTATATATTATAATTTATACATCCAATGTTTTACTCATATATACATGTGCATGTATATTCTCCTAGGTGTAAGATTTAAGATTCCAGGGGCTAGTATATGGACATTTCACTGGTTTATTTTTTTCTATTTGTTGTCATGTCAGTGTCCAAATTTTCACTGCTATCAGTACTATATAGATGTGCTAGTCTTACTAGTACTAAGTATTATAACAATAGTTTGAAAAATCTAGTTTCATATATAAAATGACACCATTATGTTGCTTTAATTTCCACTGCTTTAGTTAATGTAAAGGATAAGCAATCTTTATATTTATTTACTATTTGTTGCTCATCTGTGGATTTTCCAAACTCTAAAGAGTCATCAAAAAATATGACTTCAACAAGTCACTCACCTATCTCTCATCAAAATGATCACTTTAGAAGAATTATTGATTATATTATTATTAATGAATAATGGCATAGCCAGCATATTTGATACCTTGAGTGGATCCTTTTTTGACACTCCCTCCTCTATATGACAAGTTTTTCAGTAATAGTTATTAAATAAAATAAACAATAATGGTCAAAAAAGCAAGAGAGATATTGTTCAGATATCTCCCAGACCTTAGAATTTAATATCTACCAGGTTTAAAGCCTGTTACAAGATTGGATGTTTATTTTTTTTGTTCCAATATCCAGAGTCTACAACCAAAAATAATTATTTCAATTTGGAAAAAACTGGCATTTTTCTTTTCAGTGTTTGGTAAGGATTTATAAAATCATGAAGCTGTCAAGTGTTGACTGCTTCCTTTGCTCTTTTGTCCTTTTCTTTGAACTGCAGAGAAAGGTTCATGTTTATTCTGAAAAGATTCACTTCCTTTCTTAACTGAATTAATTCTCTTCATCTGGAAACAGTATTGACCAAGCAGAAATATCAAAACAGATTAATCAAAATAGATTAATCATTTACTGTCTCTTCATCATCAAAGTCTTGGCTTTACTAGTGCCATTTTCTTCTCCATTAAAAATAAAATCCTGTCCATGTTGACACTAACATTTCCTTTCTCTTCCTCATCGTCAATGCTTATAGAAAATGATTCATTGTTGTCTTTCATCCCTGTGTCATCTGAATCTTGTGTTGTTTCTAGTATCCATGCTTTGAATGTGCCACCTTGCACTCTTCACAATTTTCATAAAGTCTATGCAATGTTGAAGGCATTACATATTTCAAAATACATCCAGACATTGCTGAAATTGCCTCCTTTGCTTTTTAATTTTTTTCATTGTTGAGTTCCACTGGGTTGTTGCCCTTTCATGTTGGTATGGGTTTTGACTTCAAATTACTTTATAAAATTCAGAAAAAATTATTAAGCAGTTGCTGTTTTAGAACAATGTTCCAAATGACTGAAAGGTGCTTCAAATTCCTGTAGGCCAAAAGTGTAGAACTGAATAGCTTTTATATCAACCTGGCAGTTTTAACTTTGATGCTTTTTATCAAAATCTTATGTAAAATATTTTATGGAAATAATTGTCTAATAATTAACAAGTGAAATTTAATACAACCAAAATATCGGCAAACGAGTCAATTTATACAATGACTAAATTGTACCACTAGAGTAATATTTTATTTTCTTGATTTGTTCCTCAGCTTAAAACCAAATAGTTAACAATTTAAAGGGGAACATATTTCAATTTTTAAAATGTTTTCCAAGATCATTAAAAAAATTAACATATGAACCAAAGTTTGTACTTTGGAAAGAAAAATATCACACCTCACAGTTTTCAATCTGTTCCACTATTTAAATTTTAAACAAATAATAACTCCATGTGGTCGTACAGAACGACAAAATTGAAGTAATTATATTCTGTTTCTTCATTTTTACAATCACAAGGCTATTATTGCTTATTTCAAATCCACAGTTTAAATGTAGGAATGTATTGCACTACAAGGACTGTAGACGAAACTGTACACAAAGTACACTCAAATTATTCAAATTTTATTAAGTTATGCTTGGAATGAATGCATATACCTGAGTCTGACTGTGTTGAAATAAACCCACATACCTGTGGTCAATTAATCTAGGACAAAGGAGGCAAGAATATAGAATGGAGAAAAGACAGTCTTTTCAATAAGTGGTACTGCGAAAGCTGGACAGCTACATGTAAAAGAATGAAATTAGAACATTCTCTAACATCATATACAAAAATAAACTCAAAATGGGTTAAAGACCTAAATGTAACACTGGATAGTATAAAACTCTAAGAGGTAAACATAGGCAGAACACACTGACATAAATCGCAGCAATATCTTTTTGGATCCACCTCCTAGAGTAATGAAAATAAAAACAAAAATAAACAAATGGGACCTAATGAAACTTAAAAGCTTTTGCACAGCAAAGGAAACCATAAACAAAATGAAAAGACAACCCACAGAATGGGAGAAAATATTTGCCAATGATGCAACAGACACGGGATTAATATCCAAAATATACAAACAGCTCACGCAGCTCAATAGCAAAAAAACAAACAACCCAATACAAAAAATGGGCAGAAGATCTAAATAGGTATTTCTCCAAAGAAGACATACAGATGGCCAATGGGCATAGGAAAAGATGCTCAACATCACTAATTATTAGAGAAATGCAAATCAAAACTACAATGAGGTATCACCTCACACCAGTCAGAATGGTCATCATCAAAATGTCTACAAACAATAAATGCTGGAGAGGGTGAAGCCAAAAACGGAACCCTCCTACACTGTTGGTGAGGATGTAAATTGGTACCACCACTATGGAGAACAGTATCGAGGTTCTTTAAAAAACTAAAAATAGAGCTACCATATGATTCAGCAATCCCACTCCTGGGCATATATCTGGAGAAAACCATACTTCAAAAAAATACATGCACCCCAATATTCACTGCAGCACTATTTACAATAGTCAAGACATGGAAGCAACCTAAATGTCCACTGACAGATGAATGGATAAAGAATACACTGTACATATATACAATGGAATATTACTCAGCCATAAAAAGGAATGAAATAATGTCATCTGCAGCAACATGGATGGATCTACAGATTATCATACTAAATCAAAGACAAATATCATATGATATCATTTACATGTGGAATCTAAAAAAATGATACAAATGAACTTATTTGACAAAACAGAAGCAGACTCACAAACTTAGGGTTACCAAAGGGGAAAGGTGGGGGGAGGGAATAAATTAAGAGGTTGGGATTAACATATACAGACTACTATATATAAAATAAACCATCAGCAAGGATCTATACTCAATACTCTATAATAACCTATATGGGAAACGAATCTGAAAAAGGATAGATATCTGTATACATGTAACTAAATCACTTTGCTGTACACTTGAAACTAACACAACATTGTAAATCAAATATACTCCAATATAAAATTTAAAAAATAAATTAAAAAGAGGGATTATTATCCCTGTTTTATAGGATAGCTTAGAGGATCTCAGGTAATATTTTTAAAAGAGAACATAACAATAACAAATACTTAAGCAGAACTCCTAGGATTTAAACCTAGGAGGCTCCAGATAGTATATACCCTCACAGGAAACATACTATGTTACTGAGCAAAAGATGGCACTCAATTTGATGGTTGCTATTAATATGTTTACAATGTCTACCTACTGAATTTATCATGGATGCATTTATTTTACTAAAAAGATTTTTAGCTCTTTGAGAAAAAGGACACTGTCTTTTTTTCCTTCTATAGTATGTGTTTGCACAGGAGGCACTTTACATGTGCTGAATAAGTGAATAAATGATTAAATCTGTTACATAGAGATTATTTACCTCATCTTTTTTTTAACATCTTTATTGGAGTATAATTGCTTTACAATGGTGTGTTAGTTTCTGCTTTATAACAAAGTGAATCAGTTATACATATACATATGTTCCCATATCTCTTCCGTCTTGCGTCTCCCTCCCTCCCACCCTCCCTATCCCACCCCTCTAGGTGGTCACAAAGCACCGAGCTGATCTCCCTGTGCTATGCGGCTGCTTCCCACTAGCTATCCATTCCACGCCTGGTAGTGTATATATGTCCATGCCACCCTCCCGCCCTGTCACAGCTTACCCCTCCCCCTCCCCACATCCCCAAGTTCATTCCCCAGCAGGTCCACGTCTCCATTCCTGTCCTACCCCCAGGTTCTGCATGACATTTTTTTTTTTCCTTAAATTCCATATATATGTGTTAGCATACGGTATTTGTCTTTCTCTTTCTGACTTACTTCACTCTGTAGGACAGACTCTAGGTCTATCCACCTCATTACAGATAGCTCAATTTCGTTTCTTTTTATGGCTGAGTAATATTCCATTGTATATATGTGCCACATCTTCTTTATCCATTCATCCGATGATGGGCACTTAGGTTGTTTCCATCTCCGGGCTATTGTAAATAGAGCTGCAATGAACATTTTGGTACATGACTCTTTTTGAATTATGGTTTGCTCAGGGTATATGCCCAGTAGTGGGATTGCTGGGTCATTTACCTGATCTTAAAATCACTATGTTTTACCTCTCACCCACATCCTTCTTGGAAAAAAATCTGAATATCCATACAGTGCCTGATTCTAGTTCAAATACAAATTCCCCCAAGAAACTGAACTTCAGTATTGTTATTGACTGTACACTCTTGGAGATATGATTCTTAAGCACTATACCAGGTTTCACATTACCTGGTGCCTTTCTCATCAGAGTCTGTGTTTAGTAGCTTCCTGTGGCTGCTGAGGAGAAGTTGAAACCCCAATCCTGATCACAACAAGTAGAGATTCAGAGGGAAAATAAGGTTCTGACACCCACAACAAATTCAAGACTCTGGATGTGACTGAAGCATAAACTGCTGAGCCAACAAACAATATGTGCAGTAAGAACTTGTTGCAAGCTGACTGTTGAAGATTTTTTTTCTCACATTCAGGAACATCTAGGGCTGGCTGACTATGGCCTAATTGGACCAGCAGTGTGAAAGGATTTCTGTGTAATATTTAGGATTTTCAGTGACTTAGGCATTGAGGCTGGATATTTTGTTTCTTAAAAAAGTTTCCTTTACCTTAACATACCTGTCCCACTAATCCTGTCATCTCTGCTTTTCACCCAGAAAAATCTCTCAGTTCTGGACATCATCAGGCTATGTCTCACTCACTAAAGACAAACTTCCTTCTGTCTTTATTTGGGGATATCCTTTTGCTGCCTACTGGGACCAAACTATAAATTCAGGGCCACAGGCCCAATCCTTTAAATGGGAAGTTAGAATAGTAAGAATCCTGTTTCTTCTCTTAGTCGTGGAATGGAAACAAGCTCCATAGTTACTTTGTCAACTTTTGCTCCAAGAGCCAGCACAGTTTTCCACACTGTGCATTATATAAATGTATCAAACATATTTTCTAAAATTGTGGTGTATTATCAGGCAGCTACCTATATTTTCATGAAAATACCTATAACAATATGTTTTTTGCCTTTCAAGATTTAAATACCATTTTCAAATAATAAAATACAAAGATCTTGAGTATTACAGGTATAAGAAAGTTTTTTCTTTTATATATGTATATATTTTAATCAACTTTATTGAGGTATACTTAACATAAAATACAATTCAACAATTTTAAATGTACATTTCAATGATTTTTGACAAGCGTGTATAATAATCTAACCATCACAACAATCATGAAACAGAATATTTCCACTACCTCAAAGAGTTCTGTCTGCCCTTTTGCACTTAAACCCCTCCCTGTCAATCCTGGCATCTGAAAACCACTAATATATTTTGTGACACTATATTTTTGCCTTTTGTAGAAATACATATAAATGGAATCATATGGGTCATCTTTTGTATCTGACTTATTTCACTTAGTATAATGATTTTGGTATTTATCCACAATGTTTTTTGTATCAATAGTGCACTACTTGGGACTCTCCTGTGTGTGTATGAATGACTATTTATTTATCCATCAACTAGGTAATAGACATTTGAGTTGTTTCAAAGTTTTGACTGTTTTGAATAACACTGCAATGACTACATAAATATAAGCGTTTGTGTGAACATACATTTTTATTTTCTCTTGGGCAAATAACTAAGGGTAAGACTGAAGGTTCATATGGTAGGTGAATGTTTAACTTTTTGAAAAACCATCAAATTGTTTTCCAAAGTGACTGTACCATTCTGTAATCCCTCCAGAAACATACAAGAGTTCACGCTGCTCCACCATATCCTCACAACATTACAACATTTGGTACTGCCTGTCTTGTTAAACTTAATTCATTATAGTGGATGTGCAGTATGTCACAGTGATTTTAATTTGCATTTCCTTAATAATGATAATAAATATCTTTACATGTGCTTATATGCCATTTATACGTCTTCTTTGCTAAGTGTCTATTCAAATCTCTCTTGCCCGTTTTTTAATTGGTTTGCCTTATTTAGCTGTAAGAATTCTTTATATATTCCAGATACAAGCTGCTTATCAGTTTTTTGTTTTGCAAATATTTTCTCCCTCTCTGTGGCTTGCCTTTTCATTTTATTCACAGTATCTTTCGGAGAGCAAAGGTTTTGAATTTTGAAGAAATCCAGCTCATCAATTTTTTTCTTTTATGGTTAGTGCTTTTGTATCCTATTTAAGAAATCTTTACCTTACCAAAGGTCACATAGATTTTCCTCTTATGTTCTCTTCTAGAAGTGTTATAGTTTTAGCTGTTACATTTAGATCACTGATCCACTTCTGAGCTAATTATTTTATATATGGTACAAGGTAGCAATCTAAGTTCATGTTTCTACATCTGGATATCCAGTTGTTCCAACAATAATCTGGGCAGCACAGGAAATTTCTCTGCCATTCATTGAGCTGGAACCACATCTTCTCCAACAAGATCTGAACTCCAGCCCTGGGGAGTGATTCCCCCCTCAAAGTTTATCCTTACTTAGAAAGTTTCCCTTAGCTCTTAGGGTACTATTTAGCTCCCTGTACATCATATATTTACTCTTCTCTTGTGGCCTAGTATTTCTTTATACTAAACCAAAGCAGTAGACTGAAATCAACCAGGAATTACACCTAATTTTGTTGGACTGTTTTTTTCCCCTTGTGAATTGACCTTTTTACCATTATGAAATATTCTTCTTTATCTCTAGTAATACTATTTGTCTTTAAGTCCATTTTGTATAATATGAACATAGGCAGGCCATATTCTTTACGTGTATTGGTTGCATGCTACATCTTCAACTGCATTACTTTCAACTGTGTCATCCTTAAAGTGTCTTACTTATAAAAAACATATTTGGTTTACTTTCCAATCCAGTTATCAATATGGTTAGTTTTAGGCTGCCATATTGCTATTTATTTTCTATTTATGACATTTATTGATTGTTATGGTTGTTCCTTTTCTCTCCTTTTCAATCTTTTCTCTCCTTTTCAATATTCTATGGATTGGTGATTTTTTTGGTATTTAGTATCTCCTCTACCAATTTGTTAACTATACCTATTTATTTTTTTAAGTGATTTCACTAGGGTTTTAATCTATCACAATTACTACTAATTAATATCAAATCACTTCGTGTATAATCTAAGATCCTTATAACAGTATGCTATAATTATCCTTCTCTCATTACTTTTACTATTCTTATTATATATTTTACTTCTAAATGTGTTGTAAATCCCACAATACATTGTTATTATTTTTGCTTTAATAAGACAATACTCTTGAGAAATTAGGAAATGAAAAAAATATGTCTTCTATATTTACCCACATATTTTCCATTCTCAGTACTATCTGTAGATCTGAATTTCCATGTTGTATCATTTTTCTTCACTCTGAGAAGCTTCCATTAATGATTCTAATAGTGCAGGTCGCCTGGAAATGAAATCCCTCCACTGTTTAACCAAAAATGCTTTTATTTCACTCTAATTTTGAGGAATATTTTCACTGGAATTGAAATTCCGGGTTGACTCTTTTTTCCAGTACTTTAAAGATCTCATTCCATTATCTTATAGCTTCCATCATTTCTGATGAGAAGCTATTTGTAAGTCTTTTTGCTCTTCTGTTATATTTTGTCTTTTTCTGTTTGTTCTTAAAATCCTCTCTTTATCATTGGTTTTCAGCAATTTTTTTTTTTTTGCGGTAAGTGGGCCTCTCACTGTTGTGGCCTCTCCCGTTGCGGAGCACAGGCTCTGGATGCACAGGCTCAGCGGCCATGGCTCACGGGCCCAGCTGCTCCGTGGCATGTGGAATCTTCCCAGACCGGGGCACGAACCCGTGTCCCCTGCATCAGCAGGCGGACTCCCAACCACTGTGCCACCAGGGAAGCCCTCAGCAATTTTATTATGTGTGCCTGTCTGTATGTCTGTTTATGCTGCTTGGGGTTCACTGAGCATCTTTGATCTGTAAGCTTATATTTTTGACAAATTTGGAAAAAATTCTATTAATTTTTTTAATCTTCTTTTCCTGTGTCAATCTATCTCTCTTCTCCTTCTGGTTCTCTAATTACAGATATGTTTAAGGTATTTAATTATTTCCCACAAGTCACTAAATGCTCTGTTCATTGGTTCTACTTGTCAGCCTTTTTTTTTTTTTCTGTATACTTTGGTTTGTCTAGTTTCCAATGTGATGTCTTCAAATTCACTAATATTTTCTTCTGCAGTATCTAATGTGATAATATGCCCATTCAGCAAGTCTTTCAGTTTAGATATTATTTTTACAGTTCTAAAATTCCCATTTGGTTCCTTTTGTTAATCCTCATTTCTCTATTGAGATTCCTATTTGTTTCCTATTTATGATCAAAATTTTCCTTTAAATCCATGCACTTATTCATGATATATATTTAATCTTTGTGTGTTACTTCCAACGATTCTTTTTTTTTTTTCTTTTCCTCTTTCTTCTAGAGAGTGCTAGCTTCAACTCTATTTGTGGAAGTCTAAGAAGTGGCCACATCAGACAGGGATAGCTCATCTCCATAAGACATGTACCAAATTTTCTACCAAATTTCCTGGGGTGGAGGGCACCTATATCTCCTACTGTTCTGGGGAAAGGGATGTAAGCTTATATTACCACCCAGACCCTGATGCTCTCTCAGAAAGCTCCTCAGACCTAAACTTTGCTCCATGATAATGAGCTACAGAAACAACCATTAGTATTATTATCCATCATTACACTTGACAAGAATAGGCTCACTCTTGTCAAGTACTTAAAAATTAGATCTAGGGGCTTCCCTGGTGGCGCAGTGGTTGAGAATCTGCCTGCCAATGCAGGGGACACGGGTTCGAGCCCTGGTCTGGGAAGATCCCACATGCCGCAGAGCAACTAGGCCCGTGAGCCACAATTACTGAGCCTGTGTGTCTGGAGCCTGTGCTCTGCAACAAGAGAGGCCGCGATAGTGAGAGGCCCGCGCACCACGATGAACAGTGGCCCCCACTTGCCACAACTAGAGAAAACCCTCGCACAGAAACGAAGACCCAACACAGCCATAAATAAATAAATAATAATAATAAAAATTAGATCTGAAATCCTTCCAATGGCCTTTAAAGAGGGGTATCATTATCCTTATTTCTTAGAAAACTATCTCAGGCTCACAGAAGTTCCAAACATGCATGTCTGTCTTCAAATATCATGCATTTGGCATTAGGCACACTGCCTCTTGTCTCTGGATAGTGTGTCTACGAATGTTCACTGAAGACCCACTATATGGTCCTGATGTAATGCATGATCAGTACCTTTTATAAGCTAGGTCTCCCTGGATCAGCTGTGTAACATTGATTTCTGTTGGACTTGCCAGGTATCTGGTGTAAGCCACTCAATTTTTCTGATCCCATTTATGATAATGTCTTCCCTCAATTCCCCTTTCTTATTTATTTAGAAATTATACTGAAAGAAGGGCTTGATTCACAAGGCTCTCCACTTCTACATGGCACCCTTACAATCAGAGAAAAAAAAAAAAAAACTCCCTGAAAGTTTTATATACAATTCTAGAAATAAATGCAGACATCAAGATACCACCTCTAATTTAGGAGAATGAAAGCTACCCAAGATACATTTGGTCTCCGATGTCAACAACTCTTTCCACACACTTCTACACAGCCAAGTAGCCACTTTAATCTAGGTCAGTTATCATATAGTCTTTCTTAATGGAAAAAGAAAGTAAGTTCAGTTCCCTAACACATGAAATGCATGTTTCTCTGGAAATATTTCTGCAGAAGAGGGTACTTCTCACCCAGGCCTCCCACAGGGTTAGATTCTTGCATTGTCTTATACTACACATACATGTACCTGATTCAGTCTGATTAGATAAAGCCCAAGTGCCCACTACCCAGAGCTCCAACTCCCCTAGAAAGGCTGTAGAAAGTACACATTTCAAATCATGGTCTTCTTGGCTGAAAAGATTTTTAAGAAATCCTTATACACATGAATCAGTGGATGCCTCAACCTTAGCAAGACCTGGAAGGTTTTAGGCCAGAGTCCATTCTGTAAGATTAGCTCTTGCTTTGCAATGAGGTTAGGCCATTAGATACTCTAATGAGTGCCCAACTTGTACATTCCCACTAAAGATTAATTTGGCTGCCTTGCAACATCTGTGTTCTGCTGACTGCTATCTGTTGTCCAGGCTGCAGGGCCAAACTCATCTATCATCACAGACAGGAACTTGGAAGCCACCCCTTGCTGTTGCTTCAACATATCAAAGAATGAGTCAACTCAGGCAGGGAGATTCCTATTGTGGCCTGTCCCAGGTTCTTCCTCTCCTCAAAAGCCCTTCCCAGGTACCCCCACTTGCCTTTTGGGGCTGAATCTTGCGAAGGCACCATCACAGCAGAGTCCTTGAAAGCACAGCAAATGGATCATGCTGAAAGGTGGCTTTACAGAGGCATTAGAGACACCCGGAATCTGGGGATACTCCTGCCATAGTTCCCTACCCAAAATAGCAATTGGTGAAATTTAACCTGAGAACTGTTGTCAAAAACAAGTGTGAGTATTTTAGTTAATGGAAGCCATCCCAACTGTGAGTGTGGGTTCACCCCAAGGCCCAGAGAGGGGTTTGAAGAACCTGGTGTTCTGTGCTTCTGCCCTAAAGCTCTCCTTGCCTGCTGACAGAGTACTGCAGGTGAGCAGGGAACCATTCCAACTGTGTAGTTAAGAGAGTCTCCCAAGGAGCTGAGAGAAACCCGTAAGCACTGGCAGTCTTTGGCATCAGAGATCCACACACTAGGCACATGGACCCCAAAAGGGGCTCTGCTTAGGGAGAGATAACTGCTCTGTGTACAATTTGCTTGTGATGCCCAGATTCTCACCGAAAGAAATCTAACCTGCTACCAACTACATATGTCACGGATAGGACCCCTGCCTTAGGTATAGGTCACTATGAAATATATCCACATGTGTAACACACAGACCAAGTGAAGAAATACAGTTGAATGATACAGGCAGCTTGGAGCGGTAGGAAGTTTCCTGACAATTGAGGTATTCAAGCCAAGGCTGGTAAACCCTAGGATAAGAAAGTCATACAGGGGGTTCAAGCATCAAATGAGTCATTTTTTAGAAGACTGTCTTTGAGAACTCTTCCAACTCTGAGATTCCACAGTCTATGAATTCTCCAATCAATAGCACATACCAAGTAGATATACAGAGACATACACTACCTGCAATGTGAACATCAAACCATTTACAAGTATATACCATACATACACTCAGTCTTCTTGCCTCAGTTAAACAGAGTATATAAACAAGCACAGAAGCCCTTTGTTCACTTTTGCGTAAACGAACTTGTTTGTGTACAAAGGTGTGCACACAGGCTAGGATGACTAAAGAGCTTGGAGAGCCTTAATGTGGTAGTTTGAGTGATTTGGTAGCTTCTAAAACTAAAATATAAAAAGTCACTTTTACAACTCTTTTCTTTGTTTACTTTGTTGAACTGAATAAATGAAGAGGGGCTCCCAAATAAAACAGTCCTTGGAAAAAAATGAGACAAAAATTAGATGAAGACTATGAGAGGTTGGGTAAATGCAGGGCATGGAAGAGCATGCTTTATTTCTCAGAAATATCACTGTACTTGTGAAAACACAGGAGAAAGAAGAGGAGCGGGCCAAGAACAGGAAAGCCTTTCCCCAATTACAACTGACTTTAACACAGGGTAAAGGGTATTGAGTAGCCTTATGGATACAAGCATATAAGCCTTGCCCCAGTTCAGTCTTCTAGTGCATCTGCTTCTGCTAGGCACCAAGTGATTTAATGTCCAGTCCACTCATTTTATTCACTGCTACCTAATGTCTTTAAGTGGACCTCAGGGCCTTTGTACCAACATGGATCAGTGAGGGAGTCTTCACTCCTCTTCTGCATCAGATGTGGAAGAAAAGAGAGGAAAGTTATGGGGGAAGTGGAAAGCAAAGCAGATAGATAACACAGTGAGCAAAGCTGAAGTCTTTCTAGTATGACCTTGTTGGGAGAGCTAAGGAAAGCACCAGGATGTCCCTCTTACCCCAGAAAACTTTGGGGGCAACTAAATAAGGCAGAGTTAATGGGGCAGACACCATTACAGAGTATGCTATGCTTCCAAACCTTACTAGGAAGCATTATGCCAGCTGCCTCAGAGTTTTGCTTATTTCATACTTTAAAATGTGTTTTGGGAAGGTGCTGAAGTGCAAATCAAATAGCCCCTACCTACTCTCACCTGGTAAGAGTGTTAGAAGCATATTCACCAGTTACAAAACTCACAATTATACGAACTGTTTTTAATGTTTATCATTTAACTTTAAAGTGGCTTTTAAAAGCCCTGGTTAATATATTAAACTGAATGAGCTTAAATGCAGTCATAATGAGAGCACTGACACAATGAATTATTTAAAAGTCTCAATACCAGACTTCACTAATTATCTTTATTCTAGCCAGATCTATACAGCGAGTTAGGTCTGAATAACAAACGGCTTAACTATTGTCCCCAATTGCCTTAAATAATTATATCAGGTGTGCTTAATGACAAGTATAATTAATGCCAATAGTGATATCTACCATTCATTGTAGCAGGCACTTTAAAATTATCTCTAATTCTTATAACAACCCTGCGAATTTCTATTACCTATTTTACAGAGAAGGGTACTAAAACATAGAGATGTAAAGTTCCTTGACAGTCACATAGCTTGTAAACCTCTTTCTATATTACTCTCATCATCCCCTACTAAAATTTCCTGAATAAAACCATAATCTAAACAGGATTTGTGTACCAGCACCATTGGGTAGAGATGGTGACCTAATCTACAGCACAAGCTCTGACCTAATCACTCTTGGATAAGGTGAAGATCCTTCAGCTGCACCATTTAGGCTCAGCAGAAATGTTGGAGAGAAGGAGGTGGCAACACTTTGGCAGCTGTGACCTTTTCCAAAGCACCAAGCATATATATTGATAAATACGCTGTGTGCTCTCTCTCCTTAATTCACAAAGGCCAGAAAGAGACATACTTAAGTTTTAAGAGAAGGGTTTTGTGGGCTACTGATGATCTTATAAGTTCTTAACAAATTCTCCTGAAGCAAGAAAGACCACAGGCTACCACCTCTCCAATCTACAGAGAGATACTACGGTCCATATTGTCGTGAAAGCTCACAGGCACGCCTATCATGTAGTATGTGATTTGAGATTCAAGTTGATCCAAATGCTTAGTTATCTAAGACTTAGTTACTTAAAGTGTGGTCTGTGGACCAGAGGCCTCAGCCTCACCTAGGAACTTACTAGAAATGCAAAATCTTAGGTCCTATTCCAGACCCACTGAAACAGAATCTATACTTTAACAAGATCCTCAGTTTATTTACAGGTACATTAAAGTTTGAGAAGCATTACTCTAAGAGGCAGTCCTACATGAAGAGTCTGAAATGCTGAATTCTGAACTAGACAGGTTATCAGGCAGGAAAGTGCAGCTGAAATGGTTATCAAATAGTTATAGGAACTGCTAAAAGGGAAAAAAGGCATTTTTACTAAATTTAACCCCTGAAAAGTGTCCTGATTCACATTTTGTAAGGATCAACACATCTTTAAATAATTCAGGCATCAGAAGGTCTAAATTTTACAGCCTAGATATAGTCTCAAAATGATTTGTAGAGTATTCATTGAAGGGCAGTTAAGACTTGCTTCATTGGTCTCATGTCTGACCCTTAATTTCCTGATTTTCTTGGGATTTAAATTTCATTAGCAGTGTTATAGATAGAAATATATACGGGGTTTTTGCATGACCTTTTCTCAAGGAATATAAATTTACCCTAAAGTACAGAATCTAACCAGAACAAAGAATCCATGTTTTATGGATTAAGTAAAGTGATGTGATAACTTCAAAGCTATAAGGTGAACCTCAAGGCAGTAAAAAGGTGAGTTCTTTCACAGAATCTACCTGTTTGTATGTATAAATACCTGTCAAAACATTAAGGCCAGTCCAGCCATAGCACTAACCTAGGAATGACCATCTTGGGGACCCTTGGTGAGGCAATGTGGAGATGATAAAACAGAAGTAATTGTTCAATCCAACTACAGAAGATGAAACCACACAGATGAATCTTTTGAGAAGAAGTTGTATAAGACAGTAAAAATCTTCACCATATTATAAAAAGATAAAAATATGATGGAAAGACCAGAGGTAGGAAAAAAGGGAGAGAAGTGAAGAGGAGAAAAGGAGGGAAAGGAAGAGAAAGGAAGGAGGGAGGGAGGGGAAAACAAAGGAATAAAGATACATGTGATGACTCTGAACTAGGTACTGTGGTGGGCCCTTTAGTACATATTATCTCAAACGACTACAGATGATAAAATTGAGGCCTAGAGTTTTAATCATTTTCCCAAGGTCAAATACCGAATAAGTCCCAGTACAGAACAGCTACCAAGTTCTAGTATAGTATTTCAACCTAGATTTGCAACTGCACCTTGATGCAGTGATTCTAAATGTGTGCTGATTACAGAATTACAGAAACACTGCATTTTCAAACAGAAAAGAACCTTAGCAGAGCGTTAAAAATATGAGACTCCTAGAATTCCAGGGACTGGTGGAATTAAAATGACCGGCTGGTAGGGATTTGCCTGAGACCGCACAGTAGGTAGGCAGCAGCAAGAAAGAATCAGAGCTTTTCTAGAACATATCACTATACATAGCCGGAGGGTATTTTGCAAAGAGCTTAATTGTTGAGCGATATGTTCACCACTCCCCTGATCTGAGATAGTTTGCTCAGAAGTTCAAAAACCTGGTTTCCATATGATTGAAACCAACTTAGAATTTGCAGGTGTCCAAAACCTAGCCATTCCTGAAATTTGTCCAGAGGGAACTGGCTTACCCAAAGTCAAATATGACTTCCTGTTTTTAAGAAATAAGGCTTAAACTGCTTGTTAAAAAGGCTCATTGAATTTCTTGGCCACGATATCACTTAAAAAAAAAAAGACACTCTATTTTGATGATATAGATGTAATTGAATCAGAACCATATGGATTGCATTCCTCCTTTTAAACTACACATGAATTAGAAATCAAGTGTTCATTCTCCTCAAGGTAATTAATGATTCAATTGATTAAATATGATACTGGCCTTAAGTACCATGCTGAGCTCACATTGGCTCCATTTTGCAGATATCAAGATACTTGCTGAATCCCAGACTCAGACAGCTCAAGCACATTCCTATTCATGTCTTAGGCAAATTTTCTTTTGTTTCCCCTAGGCAGCCTATTCACAATGCAATGCTTCTGCTCAAATCCCTTTTCCTTTAGGTACCTCTCCACCCTTCATCATTCTCAGGGCTCTAGTCCCTGTAAAGTATTGTTCTCAGCCAACCTGGCTTAATGTATTTCTCAATCACCTCCCAGCTAATCCAGCTCAGAATCTTCACACCTGGCTTCGTACGTAGCTGATCTCAGAGAAATGAAAAGAGAGCACTTCTCTTTCAGTGCATTATTTTACATTTTGATCACTCCTTTTGATAAGGGCATTAATATTTGCTGAACTCTGACCTCTTTTCCAGACTCCACATAAAGCATTTTACTCACAACCACCCTTAAAGGTGAGGTAGGTGTTATTAACCTCACTGAATAGTTGAGGAAACTAAGACTTGAAGAAGTGGAGTCAGGTGCTCAAAGCCACACAGCTGGGAAGTGGCAAAGCTGTGATTTAGACCCAGTTCCAAATGACTCCAAAGCCCGCTGCCCTCTTTCTTTTACGCATTGTTACAGACTCACATCAGCCTCCTGTCCTAAATGGCCACTAGTTCAAGCTCTTCCTCACTGTCACTGGTTCACTTTAGAAGTACACAGGTGAGCAAAGAGATGGGCTGGAGTCACCACTGCACGTGCAGGACAACAGTCATTAACTGTTATAGAACACCCTACCCAAATCCCACCCAAAGAATCCAGAAGCTATGGAAACCATCTTCTTTTGGCACCTTCTCCAGCTGCTACCATTTCTGTGTATGATACTTTTCTGCAAAATTCACAGTTTTGAAAAAAACCCAAAGATTTATGCATGCATTATTGTATGGGTTTAATATCTATTACTTCTGAAAGTTGTTCATTTGTAAATCCTTACTGAGAGAATTACTACATGTTGAAATTTAATATAATGATAGAATCTGATATATATTTATAAGCATGCCTTCAAAATTCACAATATCCCACAGAGAAACCTAGTACACTGGTCTGCTACCTACATGCACATATACACATTACTCTATTGAACTACTTCACACAGAAAAACCACATATTTTTATATAGTTCACTCCCACATAAACAAAGACGCCCACATAAACACATGGAAACAATATGCAAATGCATACAAAACAGATTTGCAAATGTACTCACAAATTAATCTGCAAAAAATGGAAAAATCACATGCTCATTCACACTTCACTTTCCCCCTCTTTCCCTTCCCTCTTTCCCTCCTCTCTCTCTCTGATACACACACACACACACACACACACACACACACCCCAAAGCCTTTAAACAAATAACTTTTCCAAACTCTAATACTGAGCAGGGGAAACTCTTTTGCCTGCAAATACATCCTCTCACAGTCCTGAGGAATAAGAAGTCTCTGTACAAGCCAACTCTCTGATCGCTCCAGACATGCTATAGCAGTCCCCATTTGTAATATTCGGGCTTTCATAAGGAAACGCTGTTCAGTCTAGACTTTAAAAGAATCTTTCCTCAGCTCTCAAGCCTGCTACCTATTCGCCAATGTGATGTTTATCCAAGGGAAAATGCTGCTTTTTTCTTTCTTCGCTGCTGCTTCTCTTCTCCCTCCTCCCTCTTTTTTAGTGGTGATAGTGGGCAATTACAGAAAAGAAAGTTCTAAAGGGATAGCTCTTAAACTCACTTAAAAAACTTTATGAAGCACCTTCTATAAACCATAATAAGAACAGGATATATAACTGAATAATAGTTTCAAACTGCAGAAGACAGTGGGAGAAACAGATCCAGATATAATAATTCAGTATTATGTGAAGTTCACTTTAAAAGAGTTGCAAAAAAAAAGTAAAAGAGAGAGAAAGAGAGAGAGAGAATGGAGAGCAAAGAGAACGTGTGAGCTACTATGCCTGGGAGAGGAAGAAAGATCTTTACAACATAGGTGGCATTACCAGGAGAGAGGAATCAGAACTTCCTTAGTAAACAACATGTGTACAGACACAGAGGAGGGGAATGCAGACCATGCGTGGGACACATTTAGCAGCTTAGTGTGGCTGGGGTTGTATGGTGAGGATTTCAAAGGGTGTGTCAAGGAGTGAAAGTGGAATGGTGGGTAGAAGACAACAGCTAAGGAGTTTAGACGTCTTAGTGCTGTACGCAATGAGCATCAATCCAGGGCCCTATGTAGGATGGTCGTCTGATCAGTTTAGGAAAATTACCTCTTTCTTCAGTGAGGAAGACGGAAAGATCAAAGGCAAGTAGATCAGTTAGAAGATTATTGCCATGACATCAGCAAGAGAGGCAGGCATTATTACTAAGGCAGTGGTCCACTTACCTGTATGACGAAGTTAGAAAACTCCAGCGCCTCCTCCAAACTTTTCACCCCTTTCCACTACTCCCATCCTATTTATTACCAGTGTCTTAAGGAGCCTGACTGAAAAATCCTCCTGAAACACACTGCCTCTTTGACATCCTAGACTATTTTAACATTCCCCCCTGCACCCCACCCCCCACTGACACACATACCATTTTAGATGAATTTGGTCAATTCTGTTCCATGTTTAAAATTATTGTGTGGTGTCCCCTTGCTTTAAAGTCCAAACCCGTTAACAAGAAACACGAGATCCTGCCTACTTCTCCAGCCCCATTTCCAACTACTTCCCCTCCAACTCTATCAATGATCTTGCTCTTTCTCGCTAATGCTTCTTTATATTAGACGTGCCATTTCTTTGGCCTAGAATGGCATCCCTTCAGTTGTCTGACAAATTCATCCTTCAAGACTGAAAACACATACCACCACTTGAGTTTAGTTTTATTTCACGAAGTTTTGAACATCCACATAATCTGGGATTGCTACCAGAAAAAAAAAAAAAAAGAGAGATACCTCCTCTTCTGCCCTCCCAGAGCACCCCATGCTATTGAACCATCTCTCACACTGGACTTCAACTGCTAATTTTCAGAGCATATCCCAGGACTCACATAATCATCAGTAAAAACGGCTGAGTCTTATTCAAGCCCTGTGGCGCTCAATACAAATTTAAGTAACGAATAAAGTAAAAGAGGAAGATTTCAGAGACATGGCTGAGGTAGAATGCCCAGGTGTTAGTGCCTAAATAGATGAGCTGGGGTGAAGGGAAGAAGGAAGAAATTTTTACCTCTAAAGACTAATGTTTGGTCTCTAAAGGAGAGTGAGAAGCAGTTTGCATTGAAAAAAAGCAGATATTAAATTTTTGTACATTTGTATTTGCATATTTGTGGGGCATCCAGATGAAAATTTCTATTGGTTGTCAAAGGTTCAGAACGTAGTGGAAGCCAAAATGTATACTGTTCTCCCAGAAAAACTATGTAGAACATGAAAATGAGGCTAAACTTGGTTCCAGAGAATAAACGTTTCCCTCATTCTAGAAGGTTCAGGACTGAACTTGTTACCCTTGCTATGCAGCCCAGGCCCCAGGTGCATAAACTTTTTAACCATGCAAGCTAGTTGTGTCCTATTAACAGGTTGCCACAAAAGCCAGCAACAAAACCAAACTGAACCTGCTCTGACTTGACCACTGGAACCACAGCTGAAACCTGGAGGCAGCAAAAGGTACCTCTGATTCCCACCATGCTAAGCTCTCCACCCAAAGGAGATTTGCACACTGCTAGGCACAATTTGTGATGTGTGCAAGGGCGCTTGAGGCACTGCACATGCGCTGGCTGCCCTGGAACTCTCTGCCCGCTTCCCCACCTTCTGGAAATACCCCTACCTCTTACCCCTTATAAGTACCCGGGTTTCCTCCCTTCCAAGATGAGGTGCCTTTGGAGCATGAGCTCCCCTTCTCCAGCCACTGAATAAAAGCCCATCTCACTTGCACCTATAAGGCCAACTGGCCCGAGGCAGGGGAACGCAATCAGACTCACAGGTTGCATCGGACCGAAACTTTCCGGACCACCCGGTTCCAGAAACTGACCTGAAGACTTTCCGGACCACCCAGTTCCAGGAACTGACCTGGGGACTTTCCACCCGGCCCAGCCTTCCCGCCTTTCGAGGGGCGGGACTAACGGTCCCAAGACTGATGCAACCGGCACCGGATATTGCCACGATACCCAAAGAGACCACCAAATAAGGAATACCCTGCGCCCTCCCAGATTCACCACACCCCTTTCCCTTCTTCCCCTATAAATTCTGCCGAAACCCTTACCTGGGCGCGACTTCTCTGGCCCCTTTCTCTCGGACCAGTGAACCTCGCCCGGGAGCGTTCCCAAATAAAGCTTGTTTAAGCTCTCCCCCGTTTCTTGGTGCCGTTCCTTACAGCACCAAACTCAGTTTTGTTATTGGCAGCGCAAACCTGAGCCATACACCCTTCAAGAACCCCTCCAGGGGGACTTCGAGTCTGCAAGAGCTCCCAGGAGGAGGATCTCGCTTGTCTAGCGTCTAATTCGGTAACAGACTTACCCGCTGGTACTCAGCATGCAGTCTGCAGTTGCTGTTTGGGAGGCTTTCTGCTCTGCCAGGGAACGGTCCACGCTCAAACTCCATGACGTCCTGATGGCCCCTTAAATGAATTATTCATATACTATCTGAGAAAGCTCCCATTCACATCTCCCCATATCTTTAAAATACACGGGGGATGTCCCAGACACGGCTTCTAACGGCAAGCCTCTTGCGGGCACCTCGCTTGGAGCACAGCTCGGGCCCGCACTTTTAAAAGCTCCCTGCCCGCGGACTGCCATCTTGGGAACGCCCCGCCCTCCCATGAGTCTTAGGTTTCTGGGTTCCCGGATGCGGAAATGCTGAAACTGGGCGTTCCTAAATGACTGGGGCAGGAGTTTGTGCTTTCCAAAATTTCTTAGTGTCTTAAGTAGAGTAGGGGATGTAAGGAACTTTGAGAATTAAGAGAAGTTAAAGTTCTATCCTGACCTAAGGTAAGGTATATCTTAATATATCTTGATACCATTAAAAATTGTTAAGTGTGTAAAATTGGAGTCAGGATTGAATAAACGTGGGCCACAAGGCTGGTTGTTCAGAGGAAGGGATTTGAAGTTTTCAGCACCCCCTTCCCCCACCCCATATCTTCTCTAGCGTGATGTCTGAAATCATTTTTTTCTTATTAAAATTTAAATATTACAAGGATGTGCTAATGTACTAGTAACAAACAGAATCACAGGATGTTAGAGGGTCGCTTTTCCAACAGTTTTTTTTAAATTTATTTTCTTTCTTTTTTTTTTTTTTTTTTCAGTACGCGGGCCGCGTAGGCTCAGCGGCCATGGCTCACGGGCCTGGCCGCTCCGGGGCACGACCACGTGTCCCCTGCATCGGCAGGCAGACTTTCAACCACTGCGCCACCAGGGAAGCCCTATTTTCTTTCTTTTTTAACTTTAGAACCCTTTATTCAAATTAAAGCTTACTGCTGAAGTTCAAAGTGAATAAAGGAAAAAAGCAAAGCTGCTCTAGTATGTAGTAGCAGCAAAACAAAGTACCTATGCGTTCCATGGAGTACAGTTTTTAAAACCATTATTCTACTCCAACACTTCATATTAAAAGAAGCTCTTTTGCATAACCCCATTTCCACTAGACTTGGATGGGATTAATGCTGACTGTGCTTCCTAGTCAGAATAGGAAAGAGTCCCGCCACGCCTCAACATCAGGCTTTGTTCCAGTTTGAAACCTAAGAGCTGGGATTCCTTATTTAATCCCATTCTTTCTCCCGACCCCATTGCATATCTTCGTTTTGTTTGTGTAACATCTGTTTCCTTCACTAAATCGTATCTTTATTATCTTTATCCCAACTTATTGATTTTGATATTTTCTACACATACTACTCGTAATACCAGACATAATGCCTTGCACAGCCTAGGTGTTTCAAAAACGTTAAATAAATAGATTTCACAGAATTGAACACTGGTCCACAGAAATTAAACAGTATTCTCTATTCGGTAAAATATAAGGGCAAGACTCAATTCTTGGTACACATTTGGTGTCTGGTAAATATATGGTATAGGAATGTATGAGTGGTTGAATGAACCAAGGAACTAGGTGATAATGTATGTGAATGTACCTCGTAAACTGTAAACTACTTCACAAATATGAGTTCATATACAGGTTATGTGGTTATTTTCTAGCTCTTACAATCTGTTGCACATTTACTAAATTTTGGCCAATTCAAGTACAGTAAAGCCCAGGAGGAAATCTGTGGCATGTGCCTCAGGGGAAGCTGTGAAGGCAGGCATAGAGAGATAAACCTAAGTGGGGTGTAGAGCCCATGGGCCTGGAACAGAGGGCTCCCTGACTGCTAACAATCAGTTCTCATCCTTGAATTTCTAATGATCAGCAGTAAGCAAACATAAATGTCTTGAGCAGCTCATAAATCTTTCTGGAGCCTGGGTGCTGAATAAATCCTAGGAAAGTGGTAATGGTGGAAACAGGATCTCCTCCCTGGAAGTAGTTCCTTTCAGTGCCAGCTTTTGCCCCTGTTAGCTGCTTACACACATATCCCAGCTGCCTCAGTGAGGCATAAAACAGGGCAATAAAACAGGGCGAATGGAGGAATAAAAACCAGAAAAAGATTCTGTCATCCCTGAGTTTCCCAACTGGGGACCCCTCAGTGAGTGATACCACCCCCTTCAAGAGTTTCCATGTTGGAGATCTGTCCCTTAGGACTGGCAACCCACAAGGACTTAGTTTCCAGACTGAAAGAACGGACGAGTTATTTAGCTTATGCTCAGTAACCCAAAATGAAGAGAAAAAAACAGAGAAAGGTTACAATATATTTGACTGTGGAATCTAACCTGAGCTCACATTAAGCAGATTTCTTTTACTACATTTCGATGAGGGGGGAAAACACCAAAATCTTGTTTAAAACGTTTTCCTGGTTTGTGATTGTGCCTAGGAGATCAGCAAAACTCAGAGCAGCATAAAGCCAGAGGATCAGAACCTAAACAGAGCTAGACCTTCTCTCTGCTGCTATTGCCTGCTAGCTTTCCATGTACTGTAATTATTTCTCTACATGACTGTCCAGGCTGGAAGGGACTATATCTCACTTATCCTTTATTGACTGATTGACAGCCACTGATAAATAAGTATTCAATAAGGACTTTTCCCAGTAAAGTTTTGTGGTTTTTTTTGTTTTTTTCACTTTTTTTAATTGACGTATAGTTGATGTACTGTATTGTATAAGTTATTACAGGTGTACAGTATAGTGATTCACTTTCTAAAGGTTATACTCCACTTATAGTTATAAAATAAAATATTGGCTGTATATTATAGTAATAATAAAATATTGGTTATATTCCCTGTGTGGTACAATATATCCTTGTAGCTTATTTTATACATAATAGTTTGTACCTCTTAACCCCCTCCCCCTCCATTGCCCCTCCCCCTTCCCTCTCCCCACTGCTAACTACTAGTTTGTTCTCTGTATCTGTGAGTTTGTTTCTGTTTTGTTAAATTCATTTGTTTTAATTTTTAGACTCCACATATAAGTGATATCATACAGTATTTGTCTTTCTCTGACTTATTTCACTTACCATAATACCCTCCCAGTCCATCCATGTTGCTGCAAATCGCAAAATTTCATTCCTTTTTATGACTCAGTAGTATTCCATTGTATGTATATGTGTGTGTGTGTATTTATTTATAAATAATATATATATTATATATAATATATATATATACCACATTTTATTTATCCATTCATCTGTGAATGGACACTTAGGTTGCTTCCATTTCTTGGCAATTGTAAAGAATGCTGCTATGAACCAAATTGGGGTACATGTATCTTTTCAAATTAGTGTTTTTGGTTTTTTTGGATATATACCCAGGGGTGGAATTGCTGGGTCATATGGTAGTTCTATTTTTAGTTTTTTGAGAAACCTCCATACTATTTTCTACAGTGGCTGCACCAACCCATTTTCTCCACATCCTCACCAATATTTGTTATTTGTGTTCTTTTTGATGATAGCCATTCTGACAGGTGTGCAGTGATACCTCGTTGTGGTTTTGATTTATATTTCCCTGATGATTAGCAATGTTGAGCATCTTTTCATGTGCCTGTTGGCCATCTGCATATCCTCTTTGAAAAAATGTCTATTCTCGTCTTCTGCCCATGTTTTAATCGGGTTGTTTGTGTTTTTTTGATGTTGAGCTGTATGAACTGTGTATATATTTTAGATATTATACCCTTATTTGTCATATTATTTGCAAGTATTTTTTCCCATTCAGCAGGTTGTCTTGCCATTTTGTCAGTGGTTTCCTTTGCTATGCAAAAGCTTTTAAGTTTAATTAGGTCCCATTTTTAAATTTTTGCTTTATTTCCATTTCTCTAGGAGGTGGGTCAAAAAGGATCTTGCTGTGATTTATGTCATAGAATGTTCTGCCTATGTTTTCCTTTAAGAGTTTTATGGTTTCTGGTCTTACATTTAGGTCTTTAATCCATCTTTAGTTTATTTTTATAAATAAAGTGTGTTAGAGAATGTTCTAATTTCATTCTTTTACATGTAGCTGTCCAGTTTTCCCAGCAGCACTTGTTGAAGAGACCATCCTTTCTCCATTGTATATTCTTGCTTCCTTTGTCATAGATTGATTGACCACAAGTATGTGGGTCCAGTAAATTTTTGATATTGATCCCATTGATTTATTTAACAAAGTTCATTGCCAGGATGTAACTTTTTATTCAGCACAGGTTTAAAGACCTATGCATGTTATGGGTGTACCCAGAGTAGCATAAGATGAGAAGTGTTGGTAGGTATGATGGATACAGTGCACCACAACATTCAGTACTCCATGTTGGATTGGTCCACCTTGAGGTAGATGCTTCCCCTCAGCCAGTTGCCTGTGGCTAAGGGATGGGGTCAGAGAGTTAGAAATATGGCCTGAAGTGGGAGTTAAGTGTTACTTTCCAGAGAAGGATAGTAGAGGGCTCTTCAGACAATTCAAAAATATGTCAACTGCAGACCCCAAGCTTCTATGTATATATAGGTGCATCTCAGGATTGGAAGTTCATGCAGTTAGTTTAGCTGAGATAGTGTGTGCACACACACTCGTGTGTAATACTATTTTTTGAATACTAAGTCTCAAAACAAAACCAGTTTCTTCCCTCCTGTTTGTTTCCATATTGCCTTGTAACATAACCATTAGCAAATTGCATTTCAAACATTTATTTAGAGATTTTACTCTCCTCCATTAGACTATGATCTCAAGAATTAATGCATCTAGGTCTTATCCTATATCCTTTGTTCCTAGCATAATGCCTTGGAGATACAATAACAAATGAGACAGGATCCTTTCCTCAAATTGCTTATAATCTACTGGGGAGGTCAGATTGGTTAAAAATAAAATTGAAGTACAATCTAATTGAATTAAAATAAATAGAAGCAAATACAGTGGGATTTCAGAAAAGGAAAGTCAATTCAGACTTGTTCAGTCAAGGAAAGAGGTAGCCTTTAATCTGAGTTTGTAAGAAAGGGTAGGATTTCAACAGACTTGGAGCGCTTTAAGTCTGTACCAAGGTCCATTCATTTTAGCCAGGGAAACGTGCTTTCCTGAGGAGTGTCCTGGCCTGCCTGCTCTGATGGCTCCTGTATTGAGGCAGTGTTACCAGTAGGAGAAACTGCCTCTTCATTAAGGGAGAATTAAACCCAGCTACCTCTCCCTAAGCTCCCTGTTGGGAATCACCTTTATTTGCTATTGCCTTTAAAGGGATCTTGTCAGGTTGTTTAGGCCTTTAACATGACTGATCTTTACAGTTGTGTTTTGGGGCAGGAAATGACCAGACCCCACCCTGAGCGCTCTGTCTTTTTTAACAAAAAGCAAAATCCATCATTCCAACAATGGATCTCTTTTCTCGGTTTAAAGGAACATTTTAAAGCAGAAAATCCATATAAGAATCTTAAAAAAAAAGTTACTTGCAAAAATTTGGCTTTACTGAAAATTATTCATAAGGAAAACAGCCCAATTTACAATATAACCTTCAGTTCTAGAAATTAATGGAAAACATTATATTTGTGGATAAGAAAAATTGGGACTATAAGTTGGTTTATGAAACTGAATTTAATTCTAGACACAAAAAGGAATTTTATGCTTGAGACATGGACCCTCTTGGTTTAGAAGGATAAGGCAAGGATTGCTACAGTTCTGTGAAGAAAACTAAATAGAAGCATTTTTTCATTAATGTGACTGTGTCTCTATTGTAGCATTCTGGCTGGATATAGCCTGGAAAGTAAGATTACACATTCATGAAAATAGATTTCTTGAAGGAATTGAGAATACAGTAAGTTTTCTGAAAATTCAGCCGCAGTATAACCTGCCACTTACCTTCCTAGGAATTTTCTTAGGCTCTGAAAAAATTGGTTATTCCTCTTTCCCATATGCCACCCTTAAGGAGGTAAAGAAAAGAAGAAATAATCAAGCTACAAGAGAAATATAAAATTTTTCCATGGAAGCACCACAATTTTAGGAAAATAAAAAATGGAAATAAAAACAAAAATAAACAAATGGGACCTAATGAAACTTAAAAGCTTTTGCACAGCAAAGGAAACTACAAACAAGACAAAAAGACAACCCTCAGAATGGGAGAAAATATTTGCAAATGAATCAACGGACAAAGGATTAATCTCCAAAATATATAAACAGCTCATGCAGCTCAATATTAAAGAAACAAACAACCCAATCCAAAAATTGGCAGAAGACCTAAATGGACATTTCTCCAAAGAAGACATACAGATGGCCAAGATGCACATGAAAAGCTGCTCAACATCACTAATTATTAGAGAAATGCAAATCAAAACTACAATGAGGTATCACCTCACACCAGTTAGAATGGGTATCATCAGAAAATCTACAAACAACAAATGCTGGAGAGGGTGTGGAGAAAAGAGAACCCTCTTGGTCTGTTGGTGGGAATGTAAATTGATACAGCCACTATGGAGAACAGTATGGAAGTTTCTTTAAAAACTAAAAATACAATTACCATATGATCCAGCAATCCCACTGCTGGGCATATACCCAGAGAAAACCATAATTCAAAAAGACACATGCACCCCAATGTTCATTGCAACACTATTTACAATAGCCAGGACATGGAAGCAACCTAAATGACCATCGACAGACAAATAGGTAAAGAAGATGTAGTATATATATATATATATATATATATATATATATACACAATGGAATATTACTCAGCCATAAAAAGGAATGAAATTGGGTCATTTGTAGAGATGTGGATGGATCTAGAGACTGTCATACAGAGTGAAGTAAGTCAGAAAGAGAAAAACAAATACTGTATATTAATGCATATATGTGGAACCTAGAAAAATGGTACAGATGAACCGGGTTTCAGGGCAGAAATTGAGACACAGATGTAGTGAACAAACGTATGGACACCAAGGGGGAAAGTGGGTGGTGGTGGGGTGTGTGTGATGAATTGGGAGTTTGGGATTGACATGTATACACTGATGTGTATGAAATGGGTAACTAATGAGAACCAGCTGTATTAAAAAAAAAAGTCACATTTTGAGAAACTGAATAATGACATCAGAACACATATCATGGTGCAAACTTTGAGTGAAATTGGCCTTCAGAATTGTTTAATCTCTTTTCTTACCTCCCAGTAGTATGGCCTCTAAGAAGACTTAATTGCCAAAATAATTTGACTGTTTTATTTCCACTGCCTTGGAGGCAAAATGTGAGTTTCACCTCAGTTCAAAGAAAGAAAGAAAAAGAAGTAGTAGTAGATTTTTCTATGCTATTATAAAAATTGGCCCAATATATCCCTATCTTATTGGTTATATAATTTTATAATGTGATGAAAGAGTATTAAAATCAGTGGAACATGAATGCAAAAAGAAGGTTGTTTTTTTGTTTTTCTACAAGAAATTGCATTAAATGCTTTGGAAAGATTCAGTAAAATCATTTAAAAAACTGCTGTAGGCAAGACAGCAGTGTGGAAGATGGGGGAAATTTTTGCAAAAACACAGAAGGTTTCTGCACTCAGGTTGCTTTAAAAGTGTGCTTAAATTCTCATTATATTTTATAGAAACTATAAATGGAAATGAGAGGTGTTGCTTTTTGGTGACACAGAACTCATACTCAGGGATTCATACTCAAAGTAAAGGTCTTGGCCCTGCATCAAAAGATTGACACATAAATAGTCATTCACATGTTTTAAATTATAACAAAATGCATAAGGTATGTGTATATCATTTTTTATGTTTTCTCACTTTAACTGGCTTTTTTGACCAACACATTAACTACTGGTCCCAACCGTACTGGATAAAGATGACTTTTAGCGAACGCTTTTATATAGCAGTTAATAAAGTTGGGGGTACTTCTCCTTTCTTAAGGTGGTACAAACCAGGCTTTGAAAGTACACGAAATAAAAGGCCACTCAGAAGCAATAAGGTATCTATGCTTTAAGTTAACTATGATAAATAAAATCTCTTACAACTTTTTCTGGCACAGAGAATACTGAAATAGATGGATCATGCAATACACATCAACTTTTACCAATAACTCAACTGCACTCTACCTAAGATAAAGACATCAATGCCCTTACCGCACCTCTACCTTTCTTCACTCTCCTCTGTCCCCCATCTTCTGTCTTGTATGCCTTTCTTTATTTAAAAAAAAAAACCCTTCATCCATTTCACTCACCCTCCACTCCATATGCCTTTTCTTTTACAGTGAAAAGTTGTTAAAATTTACATTCTGATCTGTGAATATTGAGTATTTGGTATTTCATCCATAGAGCAATTCTAAAAGTTGAAAACCAGCAAGTAATGTTATGAGTGATGTGACTGATGCTCCCTATAGACTCTAGGGTTGCCAGATTCAGCAAATAAAATTACAAGATGCCCAATTTGAATTTCAGATAAACAACAATTTTTTTTGAGTGTAAGTATGTTCCATGCAATATTTGGGACATACTTATACTAAAAGAGTGTTGTTTATCTGAAATTCAAATTTAGCTGGGTATCTTGTGGGTTTTTTTGGTAAACTGCCTACAAGGTAATGCCCTATGTAAGGATTATATTTTCTCCATGGATTTAATGCCATCACCCCTGGGCCATTCCAAGAGAATATTCCTGGATTCAAAGTCAAATAGATAATCTCTTCTCAAACACCATCAATTATTTAAACCCCAGTAGATTTCTTGTTTAAAATCAATCCAAGTAAACAGTTTATTTCAGGACTCAACATGATCATACTCTTATTCTCTTTGGCCATTCTGAGGTTTTATGACTCCTCATCTTAAAAATGAAGAAATGAGACTATTTGTGTGTTTTTTTCAGAAACACACTTTCTGTGTGCTTTTTCATAAAAAATTTGTATGAAATAGCTGTTAAAGTGATGTTTTACACACATAATTTAATAATCATTCCTCTGCTTAAAACCCTTTTCTGGCTTCCCTATTTACTTCAGGTAATGCTCAAAATCCATTAAATGGTCCACAGGGCTACCCATCCTTTCTTCCTTTGAGCTCTACCTGGCTGTGCTATTTTCATTTTGTTCATGTTCTTCATACTGTTTTTTTGTTTGTTTGTTTATGGAAGCTCATTTATTCCTCAGCACCATCAAACAGATTGTTCCCTCTGCCAAAAATGTCACATTGCCATATTCCTACTCTACTTCACTCCATTAATTCCTACTAATCCTTCATAGTCTCAGCCCAAATGCTACTACCCCAGAGATCCTTTTGACTTCATGTCACATATATTTATTTATTCATGTGATTGTTGATGTTTGTCCTCCCCAGCAGAGACACTGTACACTTCATGAAGCCAAGAGCTATGTGAAGCCAAGACCCATACCTTGGTTCTCTACCATATGCCTACCTCATAGCATGGTATCTGGTATGTAGTAAACACTATATAGATGTATGTTAAATGAACAGATAGATGAATGAATGAATGAAGAATAAGGATGATATTGTTTTCGTCACCATTTTACAAATTAGGAAAACTGAGTTTTGGAGAATTTAAGTAACTTGTTTACTTAGCTCATGAATGGGAGTCAGAATTGAAATTCACATCTGTCATTATCCCTTTTTCTTCTATGACTGCTAC
The DNA here is from genome assembly GCF_039906515.1 of Pseudorca crassidens. Lineage (NCBI taxonomy): Eukaryota > Metazoa > Chordata > Mammalia > Artiodactyla > Delphinidae > Pseudorca > Pseudorca crassidens. The sequence goes on along the minus strand of NC_090297.1, from coordinate 104,069,103 downwards.
TCTCTAAAGTCCCTTCACATTCCAACAGCTCGTGATTATATCATCTATAATCCTCTTCATGAGACAATAGGTAGGGAAAATAATGATATTAGTTGGTTTTCATAGAACATTTTTTTCAGACATTAAGCTATGTGTCTTGGAGGAGTTGCAGAGGAGTGGGAATGGCTTGTGGTTTGGGGAAAGGGAGGGGCAGACTGAGCCACACAGCCACCAGAGACAGCACCTGGAACAGAAGAGAGTTTTTGCCCACACACTGAGTATCTGGCTTCCAGATGGATCTTGGGCACACATTTGTTTTTATAATTTTCCCCCTCCTCCTCGTCTCTTCATTCGCCACCCTCCTTTCAGAGGAATTTAAGGATGGGCTTTGTGCTGCATTGCCTCCTTTTTCCTTCTTCAACCCCCACCCTCTCTTTCTTTTCCACAAACGGTGACCAGCAGTGACAGACCTTTCCTGTGCTTGGAATTAAAGGGGAAATGAAATCCAACTGATTCACTCAGCACCCTTCAGCCTAGACACCTGGCTGTTTCTGCAGCTTTGAGGTAGAGCCTGATCTGTTTAGTCAGAACAGTGGTAGCTCAATTCATTTACTCCAACCAACTAAGAAGTTCTCTGTGTTGAACTATGCTTATCTGTCTGGTGATCTACATTCTGTAGTACTCCCTAGAGGATGCAGTACTGACCAGTTCTGTTATGACAGATCAGGGGACTCCTGCTTTGTTGGCAAAAGCCACTCTCTGACTTAGGGAGCACGTCTCTAGGCATTTTGTGGTCTTCTGTTCAGGCTTTTCAAGAATTAGGAAGGTTTCCATATTTTTTTAATAGACTTTATTTTTTATAGCAGTTTTAGGTTCACAGCAGTATTGAGCAGATGGTAGAGAGATCTCCCACGTGCCCCCTACCTCCACACATGTATAGCCTCCCCCATTGTCAACACCCACCCTCCTACCAGAGGTGGTACACGTTTGTTATAGTTGATGAACCAATATTAAAACATCATTATTAACCTGAGTCCATGTTGTACATTAGGGTTCACTCTTGGTGTTGTAATTTCTGAGTTTGGACAAATGTATGCTAACTTATATCCACCATTATAATATCATAGAGAGTACTTTTATTGTTCCAAAAATCCTTTGTGCTCTTTCTAGTCATCCCTCCCTCCCCACTATTTTTTCCCAAAGGATACCTTTAGACAATTTCAGAAAATAGTAACTGTCTCATTCATTCTGTAAGTGGAGGGCAGAGTCTAGGATGGTCTGTCTTCTATTATCATATCATTCTTATTCTTCAGACAGCATACCTGTGCTAGATGAGGATAGTTCTATAAATGGAACCAGGTACATCAATGAACACATTCCCATTTGCATCAACCAGATGGTTTGAGGAAGACACCTGCCTCCATCTTTCCACATTATGTGGGGGTGTGGGAAGGATGACTCTGAAAAGGTCAAGGGAAGGTTGCAGCAAAGATGGTTTCTTTTGAACTGATGTCTAGTCTTTGTTCTCACCCTAATTGTTCAGGCTAAAAATACCAGAGCTTAAATTGAGAGTATAAAAATATGAAATGTGAATTATTATTCCCATTTGTTTATAAACTAACGGAGGGAGCGATCACATCCCTGTCTTCCTTTCAGCTTTACTGCTGTGGTAGGTTGTTGTTATTATAAATACTGTTTTCCCATGTGTAAGGATGATATATCCTTTCCCTGTTGGTGTTAGGCTTAGTTATGTTGCTTGCTCTGGCCACTTAAATATGAGCAGAAGTGATGTGTGCCATTTCTGAGAAAAAAAGTGTAAGAGCTATAACACAATATTCTCTTTTCTTTCTACCACGACTAGGAATGTCCCTGAAAAATATCATTCCTTCAGCCTGTGTCCTAGGCAGAAGATGGGTGGAGCATAGCTATAGATGGTCTACAATGGATATAGTTTGAGCAAAAACAAATGGTTGCTATAAGTCAGTGAGATTTGGGGGTTGTTTGTCATCACAACATAATTCAGTCTATATTACCTGACCAAACTGACCTCTCTGAGCTTGTTCTAAACTTAGGTATAATTATATCAACCTCCAAGGGAATGCATAACACTCATAGACATTGAAGCCCCATTTCAAAAGCTACTGAGAATGGTCCTGCTACTCATGTGAATGGCAATATCTGTAGCATTTAAGAGTACTTAAAAAGTTTTCTGCTTTGGGGCTGAACAGCATGTGACTGGTATGATTTCTAGATACACCACAAGTTCCTGTGCCAATAAATTTTCTTCTTTCATGTATTCTAAATTGATTTGTCCAATCTAGGTTCCCAGGGAGTAGTCCTACCCCCACAGTTTATCAATGTCTGGCAGCAAAGGGAGAAAGTTGAGGTATCAAAAATCGGAACCAGAATGTGAGTAGGGACACCATGGAGTTAGCCTGGGTTGGAATAAGTTACAAAATTTTCCAGAAATATTGTACCTTGTGGATAAAGGATAATTACAGAATCAGATACAGGCCAGATACCAAGAAGTGGGAATGGAATACTTGAAATGTAGAGCAGGAATAGCAAATAAGTAAAGCAAACACGTTTCTGTTATGTTTCCATCACTGGCCTAAATCCGAAGGAGATTCAATGAAATAAAAACATAGTTCTGAAAACTGGAGAAGTTCACTATCTGCTTAGGGAGATGAGTAAACCAAACTGTTAAAAACGTGTTATTAAATATATACACATACAGAGAAATACTTACGTCAAGGCTACAGGATGAAGATTTTTCACAAACTCAGTACACTCTGGGTGACACTGAGCATCATATCAAGAAAGAGAAATTTTCCATCCTCCAGGTGGAAAATTCTTCTTCGTGATTCTTTCCAGTTTCCTCCCAAGGGTAACAATTATCCTGGCTTCTAATAGCATTTGTTTTGCTTGGTTTTAATCTATGAATGGAATCCTACAATATGTATTATTTCATGTTTGGTTTCTTTGGTTCAGTGTTATGTTAGTAAGCATCATTTATATTGTCCAAAATAGTTGTAGAGTGTTCATTCTCATTGCTGTATAGTAACCCATTTTGTAAAGATACCACACTGATGTATTAAATCTACTGTTGGTGAGTATTTGGTAGTTTTCTCTGTGGGGCTATTACAAATAATGTTGATGTGATAATTCTAGTATATGTCTTTGGTTAACATATATATGTATTTATATTGTATAAATGCCTAGGATTACAATCACTGCGCCATAGGTGTTGGTAGTGGTTATGTGGAATCTCCCTGTGTTGAGAACTGTAAGGCCACATCTGAGTTTAGAAAAAATGATAAGATTATCAGTATCTTCCATGGGCAAGGGACAGAGGTGGTATGCATGCCAGGTATTTGGCATTCCCAGTGTTGGACAACAGCTGAATCAGTTTATCAAACAAGTGGTGTCAGGTATAAAGTTAAGGAACAAGACACAGGAAGCAATTCTGAAAGTCATGGAACAAAAGCCACCAAAAAAAGTGGTGAGTCTGTCTTCCCCAATTCTCCCTTAGTTCTTTCTTTTCTTTTGTTTAGTGCAGATGGGCTGTGTGGATGTTTTGAGAGACTGACAGTAATGGGACATGTCTATTAGTGTAACCCACATTTCTTCAAGTGACATCAGCCTGGGTGACGTGGAGTACAGGATATCAATGAAGAGGACAGCTGGGATAGGAGTTGAAAGTGGCTAGGTGTGAGTGTATGTTTTAAACTAAAGGGTACTAATATTAAAAGTAGAGCATAATACATAATATAAAAACAATAGAGAAAATCAACAAAACAAAAGGGTTTTCTTTAAAAAGATCAACAAAATTGGCAGATACTTAGCTAAATTGACCCAGAAAAAAAAAGAAACAAATTACTAAAATCAGGAATGAAAGAAGGGACATCGCGACCAGCCTTAAAGATTGAAAAGGATTATAATGGTGTACTATGAATAAATGTATGCCAATGAACTAGATAACTTAGAAGAAATGGAAAATTCTTAGAAGAACACACATTACCAAAACTGACTCAAGAAGAAATAGAAAATGTGAACAGATCTATAAAAAATGAAGATATTTAATTAGTAATTTTAAAACTTCCCAGAAGGAAGAGCCCAGGCCCATATTCATTTTGCTGGTGAATTCTATCAGACATTCAAAGAAGAATTAATACAACTGTTCATAAATTCTTAGAAAAACAGAAGAGGAGGGAATACTTCCTAACTCATTTTATGAGGTCAGTATTGCCCTGATACTAAAAATATGCAAAGATATAATGAGAACATAAAATTGTAGACAGATATCCCTTATGAATATGGGTTCAATTATCTCCAACAAAATACTAGCAAACCAAATCTAGCATCATTCAAAAAGGACTATACACCACGATTTATTCCAGGAATACAAAAATCAGTGACATACATCATATTGATGGAAAAAAAGATGAAAACCACATGGTCACCTCAATAGATGCAGACAAAGCCTTTGACAAAAGACAGCACCCTCCTTGTAAAATCACTCAGAAAAGTAGGGGTAGAAGGGAACTTCTTCACCCATAAAGGGCCTCTATGAAAGATACACAACAAAGATCAGGAACAAGAGAAGTCTGCTCTTACCACTTCTATTCAACATTGTACTGGAGATTCTAGTCAGGGTAATCAGGTAAGAAAAAGAAATGAAAGGTGTCTATACTGGAAAGGAAAAAATAAAACCATCTCTGTAGATGATGTGATCATAAATGGAAAAAATCCTAAGGAATTCACTAAAAAAACTTTTATAACTAAGAAACATGTCCAGCAAGATTGCAAGATACTGGATCATTATACAAAAGTCTATTGTATTTCCATACAGAAGGAATAAACAATTCAAAAATGAAATTAATGAGACAATTCCATTTATAATAGCATCAAAAGGAAGAAAATACTTAGTAAATTTAAGGAAAGAAGTTCAAGACTTGTACTAAAAACTACAAAACATCATTGAAGAAAGTTCAAAGATCTAAATAAATTGAAAGACATCCTGTGTCCATGGATTAGAAGATCTAATAATGTTAAAATGGCAGTGCTCCTAAAATTGACCTGCATAATTCAGTATGATGTCTGTAAAAAATCTCAGCTTTCCTATCTGAAGAAATTGGTAAACTCATCCCAGAATTCACATGGAAATTCAAGGCACCCAGAATAGCCAAAATGGAAAAAGGAGAACAAAGTTGGAGGATGCACACTTTATGATTTCAAAACTTGTGTATAGCTACAGGACTCAGGACAGTGTGGTACTGGCATAAAGATAGATGATATGTAGATCAATGGAATGGATCGAAAGTACAGAAATAAACCCTTCTGTTTATAAGTGATTAATTTTCAACAAGGGTACCAAAACAATCCAGTGAGGAAAGAATAATCTTTTCAACAAATATTGGTGAGACAACTAGATTTCTACATGCAAAAGAATGAAGTTGGACCCCTTCTTGGCAAATATAGAATTAACTCAAAATGGATCATAGACATAAATGTTAGCATTAAAACTATAAAACTCTTGGAGGAAAATATAAGAATAAATCTCTATGACCTTGAATGTTAAATGACACCAAAAGCATAAGTGACAAAAGAAAAAATAGGTAAATTCAACCTGTCAAAATTGAAAACTTATGCAAATCATACCATCAAGAACATGAAAAGACAACTCACAGAATGGGAGAAAATATTTGGAACTTACATATCTGATAAAGGACTGATATCTAGAATGTGTAAAGAATTCTTATAATTCAGTAATAAAAAGACAAGTAACCCAATTAAAAAGTGGGCAATGGATTTGAATAAGCATCTAAGCAAAGAAGACATGAAAGAATGCTCATTAGCTATTAAGGAAAGACAAATTAAAGTGACAGTGATACTACCTCACACACATTAAGATAACTGTCATCACAAAGATAATAGTAATGTCTTGTCTTGAGGAGATATAGAGAAATTAGAACCCTCACACCTTGATGGTGTGAATGTAAAGTGAGAGAAGCTGTTCCTTAAAATGTTAAACAGAGTTACCAAATGATTCAGCAATTTGACTACATCCAAAATTGAAAACATATGTCCACACAGAAACTTGAGTGTTCACAACAGCATTATTTGTAATAGCCAAAAAGTAGAAAAAAACTTAAATATCCATCACCTGATGAATGGATAAATAAAATGTGGTTATATCCATACAATGAAATATTATTTGACTATGAAAAAGGAATGAAGTACTGATATATGCTACAGCATGGGTGACCCTTGAAAACATTATGCTAATTTAAAGAAGCCTGTGACAAAAAGCCATATATTATATGGTTCAATTTATATGAAATGTCCAGAATAAGCAAATCTATTGAGATGGGAGATTAGTAGTTGCCTAGGGTTGGGATTGCAGGGTGGGTGGGAAATGGGGAGTGACTGCTAATGGATTGAGGGGTGTTTTTTAGGATGAAGACAGTGTTCTAAACTTAGATTATGGTGGTGTTTGCACAACTTTCCAAATATCCTAAAACTATTAATTTACATGGGTAAATTTTACAGTAGGTGAATTATATCTCAATAATTCAGTTTTTTAAAAATGAAGCATAATTATGACGATGATTTTAAAAGCTGTTTACGCAGAGGAGAAACAAAAGTGCAATCACAGATTAAAGTGGAAGCAAGTGCATTTTGTGTTAGAAACAGTTCATCTGATTTAATCGGGTCACGTTTCCAACTCACAGTACATCACGGGTTTTTGGTAAGGAGAGGCGAGACATATATAGAACAAGGTACATAGTTTTTTGCTGAGTGCAAATCTAATCTTTGTACTCAGGATTTCTGAAAGTCTTAAAGAGCTATCAAAGTTATTTAAAAAAAAAAAAAAAAACCTTTTCATAAATAAGCTGTTTGCTGCCCAATCTGCCAAGGCTGCCTCTCTCCAGATGGCAGGCAGCAGGCTGGGCTGGGCTGATTCTACAGCCTTTATGAAGGCCCTTCTCTCTGCCCTTCACCACCTACACATCTTCCAAGAGCTTCCTGCTGCTATGGCCCCAGAGCAAAGTCTCTATTTACGTCAGCCAGGCCCCAACCAGCTTCCCAGTTTGGGCAGTCTGGGTTACACTTGGATCTTAATTGGAGAGAGGTTGCAGGAAACCAGGAAAAAGTCTTCATTGTGGGCCTGTATTTCGAGAAGATGCTGAAGTTGAAAGCAGCTGGATGAAAATATCAATGTTTCCACACTACCCTAAGCAGAAACCTTTCCATTCCCTAAGCTCCTCTCATTTTTTTCCCTTTTCTCTTTCATATTTTGGCCTGAGATACCTTGTTAATTTTTAAAGATTAACAGGCCATTTAGCACAAGAAGAGTGTGGAGCAGGTCACAGATGAATAAATTAATACCAAAACTTCACACTAAGATGAAAATCAAAGCTCTCTGTTTTATTGCTTAAAGTATCTGAGTGCTGGGCAGGAGGAAATTGGTATCTCATTAAAAAAATGAGAAAGTGAGGTACAGAGGAAACTGAAAGCTCGTTAAAAGTGGTGGAAAAGCTGTCTTAATTATACCTTTCCATTTGCTAACAAGAGGACATTTGTTATGAGTTCAGGAGACTTTATCCCAAGCAAAATAAACAGAGTTAACAACATTATTTTTGTCTTTTTAGCCAGTGGTGGCTCTGGAATCCTGTTTCAAAATAAAGGTTTCACTGCGGGAAGTCAATTAGATCAGAGAATGCTGGCAAAGGGTCAACTGCTTTCGCTTTCAAAGATTGATTTGAGAGCTGCTACCCAACCTTTCACCTTGCCCCCATGTAAGGGGGAAGGTGGGCAAGGTTTCCTTATTAGTGCAAGAATCTGTGTCTGGAGAGGCATTTGAAGGCCATGCTGAGAGTCCTTCAGTCAGAAACAGTTACTGAAAGTGTACTGCCCCTGTAAAGCATCAGTTTTCTCTTTTGGAAAATGGAGATACTAACGACTTTGTGGTTGTGGTGATTAAATAAGATGTTACATGAGAAAACACCTCCAAGGAACTTTAATAATAATGGCTACAACTTATTGATGATTACTGTGAGTCTAGTACATCATCTTACTTAATTTTTACAATAAACATATGTAGTGCTATGGTCTCTGCTCTATGAGTGGAAAAAAGTTGGAAAGGTTATATGATTTATTTATTTATTTATTTATTTTTTCGGTACGTGGGCCTCTCACCGCTGTGGCTCTCCCGTTGCGGAGCACAGGCTCCGGACGCGCAGGCCCAGTGGCCATGGCTTATGGGCCCAGCCGCTCCGCGGCATGTGGGATCCTCGCGGACCGGGGCATGAACCGTGTCCCCTGCATCGTCAGGTGGACTCCCAACCACTGCGCCACCAGGGAAGCGCAGGTTATATGATTTTATACAAGGTCATCCAGTAGTGATAGAGTGGGATTTGAATCCAAGTCTCTTTTACAATTTCTCGTGGAAGGTCATGAATCAGATATGGCTTCTGACTTCAAGGCCCATAGAGGAATAGAAACACACTTCAATAATGAAGCAGAGTATGATTAATGGCCAAAAGGATTTAATGTGCTGAGGGAATTTAAAGAAAAGAGAGATCACTTTTGGTTGGAGAGTTATGCCAAGAGGCAGTAGCATAATGTCCAAGAGTATATACAGAATACTTGGTTCAAATCCCAGATTCCTTAATTTCTAAGATGTGTAACATTGTACATATATTTTCTCTAAACTGACTTCACCTATAACATGAGCATTGAAATACTATTTCCCTTTTAGGTTGCAGTGAGGGTTGAAAAAAAATTATGTCTATTAAACACTTAGTGCCTGGTGAATAGTTTTTTAAAATTTGGGGAGTATTTCATACAAGAGGTAGTAGATGAAAAGTTCTGAAGGACAACAGTTTCAAATCTGTTGAGTTTCAACAGAGACATGTAAGTTTGGAAGAATGTCTGAAGTATCCCCATTATTAAATATGCTGGAGTAGAATTGTTATTTTACATATTGAATTTATTTAAGAATCCATTGGAAGTATACCATTTTCTAAGTATGTTGAGCATAAGAACTGATTACAGGTTGGAGTAGTGGTGTAGTAGTTTGCATCAGATTAACCTTCCTGCCAATAACAATGATAAACTCTGCACAAAATATAAAAATCAACTGTTATAAAGCACTGGAGAGTGACCAGAGGTAATCAAAAACTGAAAGGACTTTGACACTTGACTGAAGGGGACTACACTGGGTGAGATTCATATTTATAAGGCTTTTCTTCTAAGGGTAACTCCAAATCTATGTGATGCTAAGGAGAAAGAGCTCAAACAGGAGGCTGCGTCTTAAGTGACCTGAGGAGACAGAGAACAGAAAAGAAATCTGAAAACTAATATGCCACAGCGGGAGGATCCCCCAAATCTACAAATCAACTCTCCTCAAACCCTGACTGACTCCTGAATTGTGCTTGCTTAAGGAAAGAGTACAAGGGAAAAAACAACAGCTTTAAGGCTGATGGTGCTGAGCAGAGATTTCAGCCTTTCCAGTGCAGGGGAGACCAAGGTTTAGAGTTTAAGTCCAGCTAGAGAGGCTTGGACTTTCCATTGAAACCACAGAATGACCATTCTTTAGGCATAACGATTATGTCTCATGACTAAAATACTGACCTTAAGGCTAAGGGAAAAACCTTATAAAGACCAATCTTTGTGAAGTCTAAAATCAAGCCATCACAAAATAAAAGTGATCCACCGGTAGTTTAACTGACTTGTAGAACAAAGTAAACTGAATTAGGAAAAATAACTGAACCCAATCTGGACAATGTGGAGGTCTTTCTTTAGGGCTTCTTTGCTTTATGTTCTTTATTAACTCTTCCTGTATTAATACATTTGGTTTTATTCTATCATTCCTTCTTGACTTCTTAAGTTGTATGTTAGCCCATTACTTTTCAGTGTTTTTTATTTTTGAATATAAGCATTAACATTAAAGCTATAAATTTCTCTCTAAATACTGCTTTAGCTGTATTCCAGAATTTTTCATATGTAGTATTGTAATTTACCTTTACTTCTACTTATTTTCTAAATTCTATTATATCTTTGCCAACCTAGCTGTTATTTAGAAGTGGGTTATTACATTTTTTTTCTTTTTGTCACTGATTTTTAACTTATTTGAATTAGTGGTTACAGTGTGAGGTCTATATTATACTCATTCTTGGAAATTATTGAGACTTGCTTTATGGACTAAAATAATGGTCAGTTTTTAAAAAACAGTCTATGTGTGCTTTAAAAAGTGGAAAATCTCCTTAGATTTATATAGAAAATCCAACAGTATTTCACCTATTATTCTAGGGTGGGTGGATAACAAACTGAGGGCCCATGATTTTAAAACTCAACAGTTTATAATTTTACAAAATTACATAGTATTGAGTTTTAAATCATAGTTGCTGTTACATTATACCAACCAATGTGATCCTTAGTTAGCAAGTTAGACAGGCAGAAAAGTGGTAAAGAGGCAGACACCCTGGCCTGGTGGTCCCTTAAGACAGGATAATGAAAGAGCCAGAAATTTGTGATATGGATGACAGGGATAAAGGTGCAGTGGACACTTGTCTGTAGCACTACCCTGAGGTCTGACCTTCATGTACCTTTTATAATCAGTGCTTAGCTCCTCTTCTTAAGAGGGTTTTCCTCATAATTCTACATGTCAGGACTTCCAGCAACTCTCCAGTGCATCTAAAATCCTGATGACAGCAATTAATGTATTCCATTACATCCATGTTTTGCATATAGTTGTTTTTTGTCTGAAATCCACCAAGTTCAAGAGTCAGAAAACTATTGCCTTCTCACAGGCCCCCTGCCTCATCTTTCCTCTCAATCCCCTTCCTCCTTTGTCTGGAGTAACTTTCACTTAATGATTAGTAACTTTACTCAATTCATCAGCACTGATCAGAATTACATCAGTCTCTTGGGTATTCAACAAAAATCTGACCTGGTAGAAAACAGCCTGCTAAAGGAAATTCACAATCTGAAGAGTGGATAAAGAGACAAAAAGGATAGGAAAAAGGACAAATTGAAGGTTGAGGCTGAGGCATAGGAAAACCTTTGGAAGAAGAAACTTCAGATCAGTTCCAGTTTATTGTCACAGTATGAAATGAAACTTTTAACACCAAAGGATGTGATTCAGAGCTAGTTGTCAAAGAAAAAAATGTGCTTATTCATTACACAGAGGTCATATTCTTGTTGTTGTTTTTAACCTATCCTTTGCCCTTAGTTGTTGCTGAAAAGGTTTTTCTTCTATGAGCCAATGACTCATTTATACATTTTTTTCTATAGCATTTTTTTTAACCATGGATTAAATTACACCTCCAGAGACATAGACAGCCTAAGAGTGGAGAGAAATCTCATTGCTTTATGGGAATAACTATTACCTGTGGAACTAAGGGCTGGAAAAACAGTAAGATGTGATATCTTTCCCAGGTTGGGAACCTTGAGATATCAGGAAAGTTGAGGAGAATGAAAGTTCAGCATCATCAAACAGATTCCATTCAGCTGGCATTCAGCTTTTCAAGTAGCCTGCAATATAGGGAACCATATAGGATGTAGGGAAGCAGAAACTTTTCCATTTCCTTGGGGCTCCAAGTCCACAGAGTATACTTAATCTATGTCTTTGACCACTATTTCTAATGGGTCTTTTACCCAATGGGATTGAACTGTGTTCGTGTTCATCTCTGTTCTTTCGACACTAAAGTGTCCATTGTCATGGTTACTGACTTGACTAGAGATGTTGTCTCCCCTGTGTTCAGAATGCCAGTGTGTGTTCTGGGTACAAGGTGGTAATGAAAAGGCCCTGGCTATCAATTTATCAAGTTATATCCTGTCACCCAGCAAAAAACAGAACCCCAAGGGAATGAGAAGCTGGGCTGTTAAGCAATGGTGAGGACCAGAAGAGGTGTGTGGTATGGGTGCCAGAACAAAGAACAGGATGGAGAGGTGCTGTAGGTGTGGGAGCAGGTGGTAGCTCTGAGAAAGATGTAGCAGCCTGTTATGGCTTGGGCTTAGGAGAGGTTTAAGTTAGGTTTAGGAGGGCAGCATGGGAGGCACACTTTGATGCTTTCTTAAAAGGTCACTTAAAATGTGGTCAGTGGAAAGAGCTTTATAGAATTTTGTTTCAGTCCCAATTTCCTCATTTAGTGGGCTTGTGATGTTAAGGATTTCTGTAGAACTCTCAATTTTCACATGTGTAAATAGGGAGAATAAAATCTACTCAGCCTACCTCACAGGGTTGTCTTGAGAGTTCACTAAGATTGTGTAAAGGGGCTTTGGACACTGAAAATTCATGTACAAGAGGACCATACTTTTGGACAGTTTATTGCCTCAGCCTTTGTTCCTTTTTAAAAAGGTCTCTTTGAGAGGGAAATGGTTGTATCTCTGGAGCATTATGGAGTAGGAAATAATTGACAGAGAATGGTGAGACAATAAAAAGATGCAAGCAAGAAATGAAAAGAAAAAGCACTCAGCGCTAGTTCTATGTCCTTCTATGTTAATAACTGAAACAGTCATTTTCTGTTGCCTTCCTTTTAGTAGGCAGTATGTCTAAATGAAGCACAGTCAGTGGGGAGAAATAGATCCTGTGATTTATTTATTTATTTATTTATTTTTGGCTGCATTGGGTCTTTGTTCCTGTACGTGGGCTTTCTCTAGTTGCAGTGAGCAGGAGCTACTTTTCGTTGCGGTGCATGGGCTTCTCATTGCAGTAGCTTCTCTTGTTGCGGAGCACAGGCTCTAGGCACGCAGGCTTCAGTAGTTGTGGCACCTGGGCTCAGTAGTTGTGGCTCACGGGCTCTAGAGTTCAGGCTCAGTAGTTGTGGCTCATGCACTTAGTTGCCCCGTGGCAATGTGAGATCTTCCCAGACCAGGGCTCGAACCCGTGTCCCCTGCATTTGCAGGCGGCATCTTAACCACTGCACCACCAGCGAAGCCCAATCGTGTAATTTAAATATTTATTCCTCACTGAAGAAAAGAGACAACTATTCTTGGAAAGTATGTGAGGTTTGAAATAATTCTTTGTAAGAGAGAAACTCCCCAATCATTTCAGTTTTATGTAAACTGTATCACAACAATAAATACTTAAAAAGAGAATTAATACAGGAGACTTCAACTGTATGTATACCTTTAAAATTCAAAACAAAGATTTAAATCAAATATAGCAAAATGTTAAGATTTTAGAAAGTTTATAGGTGAGTTTACCTACCAACTGTATGCTTGAAATGTCTCAACCCAAAAATTATAATTAAAAGACAAAGAAAATAGAACAATTATAAAATTTTACAGTTTCATAGAGGGGAAAATTAAAAAATAAGAATTATTAATCCAAAAAATAAGAAAGGAGGGAAAAGGGAACACAATTTATGAAGCTAGTAGAAAACAAATTGTAAGGTATAGACTGAAACCCAAATATATCAGTAATTACATCAAGTGCAAAGAGTCCAAATATTTCCTAATAAAATATGATTATGAGGCTGAACTTAAAATAAAAACTATATGTTCTGTATAAAACATACCTTTAAAATGACAATACAGAAGGGTTAAAAGTAAAAGAATGGAAAATACAAACACATAAACACTAACCAAAGGAATGATTGCAATAAACAGACAAATAGATTTTATTTTTTATTTTAGGGTAAGAAGATAGAAATAAAGCACATTTCATGATGATTAAACAGTTAATTCATCGGTAACACACATACACATGTGTGTGTGTGTGTGTGTGTGTGTATATATATATATATATATATATATATATAGCCTAACTGTCATAGCCTCGAAAAAAATAGAAAGCAAATGTTGAAAAAACAAAAAAGAAGAAATAGTAAACCTGCAATCATGTAGGAGATTTGTTTACATTGTTTTTACGAAGTTATGATTAGCATCTGGTAAAATGTACAATCTTAAATTGTGAGTTTAAGTATTTACACGTGCATATACCCATGTAACCCACTCCCCTATCAAAGGTGGAATATTTCAGTCACTTCAGAAAGTTCACCCCTGTCACACTCTGTCAAGTCTGACTTGCCAGGGGCAATCACTGTTCAGATTTCTTTTACCGTGTGTTAATTTTTTCTTCTAGTTTCCTGTAAATGGAATCACACCAGTACATATCAGTATGTACTCTTTGTCTTCTTCAGCACATAATTTTGAGATTCAGCCATTTTGGTCTACGTGCCAGTCCTTTGTTTTTTATTGCTGAGTAGTATTACATTAAATGAATATACCACAGTTTGCTTATATAGTCTCTCCATAATGGACATTTGGGCTGTTTTCAGTTGGCTATTATGAATAAAGCTGCTATGACATTTTCATACAAGACTTTTTGTGGTTATGTGTTTTCATTTCACTTGGATAAATATTTAGAAGTGTAATTGCTGAGTCATAGGGTAGGTATATGCTTTGCTATATAAGAAACCGCCCAATCTTTTTTCAAAGTGATAGTACCATTGTCCCATTGCCTTCAGTAATGTGTAAGAGTTCTTTTTCTACAGACTCTCCAATATTTGGTGTTGTAAATATTTTCTCATTTTAGCCCTACTAGGAGCCTATGGTAATATTTCATTTAGGATTTAATTTTCATTTCTCTATTGACTAATGATGAGCATATTTTTTACATGTTTGTTGGCTATTTCTATCTCTTTTTGTGAAGTGCCTGTTGAAATATTTTACCCATTTTAATGGGTTGTCTTATATTATTGAAAAAAGGCCTTTATAATATATGTATTGAAACATTTTTTCCTGGTTTGTGGCTTGCCTGTTATTTTTCTTAATGGTGAATTTTGATGAGCAAAAGTTTTGAATTTTGAAGAGGTCCTGTTTATTAATTTTGTTTCTTCTACAGTTAGTACTAAGACCAATCTAAGAAAGTTTTGCCAAGACAAAAGTCTTTTGAAGATATTTTCCAATATTTTTTCTATATGCTTTATAGTTGTGGTTTTTATCTTTAGGGCAATGATATATCTTGAATAAATTTTTTGTGTGGTATAAAAAAAAGGGGTTGAGTTGTTTTTTTTTATGGATATCCTATT
This sequence comes from Pseudorca crassidens, assembly GCF_039906515.1. Classification (NCBI taxonomy): domain Eukaryota; kingdom Metazoa; phylum Chordata; class Mammalia; order Artiodactyla; family Delphinidae; genus Pseudorca; species Pseudorca crassidens. Next base: position 104,054,080 of record NC_090297.1, on the reverse strand, counting down.
TCAGTGACAGTTGTTGAAATGTCTTTCCTTTCCCCACTGCATTGCTTTGTTGACTATGACAAAATCATAGGCCATATAATTGTAGGTCTTTATCTAGACTCTCCATTGTGTTTCACTAACCAATTTGTCTATCTTTGTATTAATAAAATTATTGTCATTTTATTGAAAACTTAAAGACAGGTAGTGTAGGCCCTCCAGTTTTGTTCTTGTTTTGTATTACTTTGGCTAGTCTAGATCATTTGTATAAATGTTGGAATTAGCTTGGACATTTTTACAGAAAAGATAGCTGGGATTTTTATTGGTATTGGATTGAAGCTATAGATCATTTGGAGAAATAGAAATCTGAATAATATTTAACCTTTTGATACATGAACATGACATATTTGTTCACTAATATAGATCCTCTTTAATTTTTCTCAATACATTTTTATGAATAGATTTTGCATATATTTTGTTAATTTATCATAAACATTTTATGACTTTTAACATACTGTAAATGATACTGTTTTTTACTACATATTCCAAGTTTTTATTAATATTATAGGAAAAAAACTATTTGTTATTGACCTTATATCTTGTGATCCTGTTAAATTCACTCATTAGTTCCAGTAGCTTTTTTCATAGATTCCTGAGAATTTTCTATGTACCTGATTATCTCATCTGTAAATATAGTTTTACTTCTTTCTTTCCATTTTGTTTGCCTTTTATTTATTTATTTTTTCATCTAGTTGTACTGGCTAGGAACTCTAATTAAGTTTTGCATAGAGGTAGAGAGCAGACCTTCTTGCCTTTTTCCCAATATTAGAGGGAAAATGCTCAGTCTTTCATCATTAAATGTAACATTGGCTATAGATTTTTTTATAGATGCTATCTACCATTGTTGAGCGATATTTCATCTATTACAAGTCTGGGTGTTGAATCCTTTCAGATGTTTTTCCCCACATCTATTAGGAAGATCATATGGTTTTTCTCTTTTATTCTGATAAATCTTACTTCGTCATGTTACATTGTTTTTTATATTTTGCTGGATTTGGTTTGCTAATGTTCTGTTAAGATTTTTGAGTGTATATTAATGAATCATATTAGTTTTAATATTTTTGTTTGGTTGTGGAAAGAGAGTAATGCTGAACTGAATGAGTAATGAATTATTAGGAAGTGTCCCCTCCTCTCCTACTTTATGAAAGTAATGGTAGAATTAGGTTATTTCTTAAATAAATGTTGAGAGAATTCACCAGTTAAGCTTGTGTGTGTGTGTGTGTGTGTGTGTTTAATTATGAAGGTGTTTCATTATGAATTCAATTTTTAGTAGTTACAAGGCTATTAAGGTTTTCTGTTTCTTCTCTTTTAGTATTGATTATTTACATTTTAAGGAATTTGTCATTCTCTTTAAGTTGTCAACTGTATTGGCATATAATTATTTATATAATATTCCTTTATTGTATTTTTCAACCCTTTCTAATATTGGTAGTTTGTATCTTCTTTCTCTTTCTCTTTTTGTGAACAGCCTAGCTAATTTATCAATTTTATTGACCTTTACAAGGTGGGTTTTTTCCATTAATTTTCTCTGTTGTTTGTCCATCTTTAATGCCATGAATGTCCACTGATATCTTTTTATTTCCTTCCATTTATAATGAGTTTAATTTGCTTTTATTTTTCCTTCTTTAGAGAGAAGTTTATTTTAAAATATTTTCTCTTTTCTTTATACAAGTATTTAAAATTGTAAAATTTCCCTCAATGCAACTTGCATTGCACAAGTTTTGATATGTTGTATTTTAATTATCCTTCAGATTGAAACATTTTCTAATTTCCCTCATTAGTTTTTATTTTAGCTCTTCAGTTATCTTGAAATGTGTTGCTTAATGTTTGGCCATTTTCCAGATAATTTTACTGTTATTGATTTGTGATTTCATATCATTGTTGTCAGAAAACATACTCTACATAGTTTCACTTGTTTTGAATTTATTGAGATTTGACCTAGAATACAATCTAACCTTGGTTCATGTTCCACTGGCACTTTAAAATAATGTTTTTTCTGCATTTTGTGGTCTAAAGTTTTATAACTATCAAATGTGGTTGGTAGTAATGTTTAAATCTTCTACATCCTTATTAAATTTTGTCTTTTTGTCTATCAATTACTTAGGAAATAGAGCTAAAATCATCAAATGTAATTGTGGATTTGTCTATTTCTACCTTTGGTTTCATCAGTTTTTGCTGCACGCATTTTGAAGCTCTGTAATTAGTTGTACATACATGTAGGTTTATTACATATTTTTGATGAATTGACTCTTCTCATTATGAAAATTTCCTCTTTCCTTCTGATAATTCTCCTTTGCCTGAAATCTACTTTGTCTCATATTACTATAGCCACTCCAGCTTTCTGGTGATTAGCATTTGCATAGTGTATATTTTCTCTTTCTTTTACTTTTAAAGCATGTGTGTCTTTTTTACTTAAAGTGCAGCTTTTATAAATAGCAGGTAGGTGGGTCTTGTTTGTTTATTCAGTCTAACGATTTCTGCCCTTTTGTTGGAGTGTTTAGTTCACATACATTGGATATCATTATTTATATTGTTTAGTTTAGGTTTACTAGTTTTACTGTATGTCTTTTATTTCTCTTATTTTTTCTTTATTCCTTTCCTCTATTTTCTTGCCTTTTTTTCATTAATGGAGCAGTCATTACTCTGTACCATTTTATATCTTATATTGGCTTTTTCATTATACCTCTTTTTTATTTGTAATGTTTGATCTAAGATTTACTATCTGTACCTTTATTTAATAGCAGTTTATTTTGAATTAATATTATATCATTTCACATAGAAAGTAAGAACTTATAATAGTATATATTTTGCTCCCTTCCCACCTTTGTGTACAATTGCTGTCATGCATCTTCTATATTTATATAAACTCTAGAATATATTATTATTATTGCTTTAATGCGTCAGTTATCTTTGAAAGCAGTTCAAGGAGAAACATAAAGTTATTCTAGACTTACTTACATGTTTACCTTCTGGGAAATTTTCATGTTGTGTGTAAATTCGAGTTACCATTTACTACCATTGGCTTCTCCCTAAAGAACTTCCTGTAATATTTATTACAGTGTAGGCCTGCTGACCACAAACTCTTTTAGAATTTACTTGTCTGAGTATGTCTTTGTTCCACCTTAATTTTTGAAGAATTTTTTCACTGCTTATGGAATTCTGGGGTTTTAACTGTTTTAAAGATGTCTTCTCACTCCCTTTTGGCTTTCATTGTTTCTTTTGAGAATGTAGCAGTAGTTCCTATTATTGTTCTCCTGTTTTTAAAGTGTTTTTTTTGAAGGGAATGGATGCTTTTAGTATTTTCCTGTTGTTTTTTAGCAACTTAATTATGATGGGCCTACATGTGATATTCCTTGCATTTCTGCTGCTTGGGAAATACCAGATTTCTTAGACTTGTGAGCTTATAGTTCTCATGAAATTTGAAAAACATTCAGCCATTATTTACTTCAATATTTTTTGCCCCAAACTCTCCTCTTCTGTTCTCACCAGAATGACTAAAATTTTCAGTTGTAGAATAACTGAATATCTCTTTTATTAATGGTAAGAATGTAAATTGGTACAACCATGTTGGAAAACTGGTTTTCATTATCTACTAAAGTTGATACACATACCTAATTATACAAAAATTACATTCCTAGATATATACCCAAGACTGTGTCCATATATATACACCAAAAGACATATGAAGAGTGTAAAATCACAAATTTGGAAATAAATAAGTGTAATATAATCAATTATTATATACAATCGTTACCATTACATCTAGCACTGAAAATAAACTATCTGCTACATGCAATAACATAGACAAAGATCACAAACATGATGTCGAGCCAAAGATACCAAAGAGAAAAGAATTCATACAGTATGAGTTTATTTATATAAAATATTAAAATAGGCAAAACCAACCTATGATGTTAGAAATCAGGATAGCGGTTTTCCTTTGGCGAGGAGGACAGTGAATGAAGCAGGCATGAGACAACTTTCTGGGTGTGTTCACTTCGTGAAAATTCTTTGAGCTATACCTGTTTCTGTATATTCCTATATGTTTCTGTATGTATATTGCAATGCAATTTTCTATATGTATGTTACAGATCAATAGGAAGGTTAATAAAAAAAATCTAAAAATTAAAACTAACAAGTTAAAAAAATGATTAATTTTTGCTAGTAAGCTTTGGAAATAAAAATCATACAATTTAAAACAGGTATTAAATTATTATAATGCATAGTTTGGGCTTTTCTTCACAAGTTTTTTTCATTTAGTCTGTTTTTCTTTTGTAATGTGGAAAAGAAACAAAGACAAATATTTGTTTCATTTAGGTACCAGATTCTAGAGTGATGAGACTCAATAAAACGTGCTCAACTTTACACTTTGTTTCCTCTCTGCATGTTCTGTAGTAAGCTTCTCCAATTCTCCAACTCCAGAACATTTTCTCTTTTTTTTTTGCGGTACGTGGGCCTCTCACTGTTGTGGCCTCTCCTGTTGCGGAGCACAGGCTCCAGACATGCAGGCTCAGCAGCCATGGCTCACGGGCCTAGTCGCTCCGCAGCATGTGGGATCTTCCCAGACCAGGGCACGAACCCATGTCCCCTGCATTGGCAGGTGGACTCTCAACCACTGCGCCACCAGGGAAGCCCAATTTTCTATTTTTTGAACACAGATGTAAGTAGAATTTTTTTATGCTGGGGAAAGATCCAGGCAGAAGCTCTTCAGATGGTTGGAATGCAGAAGCAAAGCTCTTTCTCTCCCTCCTCCTCACCCTCCCCCACCATATGTTTCAGAAGAGCCAAGGAGGAATTTGCTGTTGACTATGGAGAGAGGATCTGAAGGAAAGGGAGAGAAGTTTTACATTTGGTGAATCAAGTGTATGGATAATGAAGATCTTTGGGGGAGGATAAACTAATGAATTTTGGACTTTTTAAGTATCCACTTTAAATCTGTGCTCAAAATTAATTCTTAAGTGTATTCAAACTATTTCATTCTGGATGATGTATGAATCACTTTAGAGAAAGCATAATAGAGAAAGTTTCTACATAAATTGGAAATTGAGGGCAGACATTTTTGTTCAAGAGAAAATAAAATTGAGAATGAGAGTGAAAGACTATTGCTTCTGGCCTTCTGAGCAGAAAAGAGAACTAGAAAAGAACATGCTCACACTTTCTCTCACTGGGAGTTTCTCCTGGTTAGCTGAGAAAGAGGGAAAATGGACAGAGAAAGAAAACAAGAACACTAAGGAATCCCAGGGCTAAGCATGAAACAGTGCAGATGAGACACCTGTCACTAGTGATCCAAAAGCTAACTGCTCTTGAATAATTAAAAGGAATTTTGATCCAAACCCATCCAAGCTAATCTAAAGTTCCTAAGCTATAACACACCACAGAAGAGCTGAGACAAGTATTTTACTCGTCTGTTGTTAGAGCTTTGGAATACCAGTTAATTTATTCCCTCAGCCCTTAAATCAGTTGATAATAAACATAAAACACATGATGATCAAAGTATCAGCTCTAAAACTGGAAGTAAGTGCCCAATAACTCCTACAGGACAAGGTTCCCAGGTAACCCTCACTTGGAAAACAAAGGTGGGTCCTCAGGGCCAAGTAGCTTCCTTCTACTTCCCCAGTTTAGACCTTGGGACTTATCTTGGCACGTGTGAGTCCATTTCTCCAGGAAGATTGTAGACCTGTGTTACAAACTCAGTCACAAGAAGAATTCAGATTGAGAGAGAGCTCAGGCCTCCAGGCAAATGTCTAATGGGTGCTTAAGCAAGGAGACCGAAGAGAGGCCACCTCCCTTCTTGTCTGCTGAGTTCTCTGGGAAGCAGCCAGTGAGCTGAGCTAGGAGTAAAAAAGGTTTATGAGGAAGTAACACTTACGAAAGTAAAAGAAGGAGGCAGCATTGGGTGAGGAAATTGTCAGACCTCAATACAAACCTGACAAAAGTCTCTGCCAGCCCAACAGAGGGACCTAGAGCAAAGACTGACCATTAGAGAAGTGCCACTTCGGACAGAAAAGGCTAAGCCCTTGTACTACGAGCTTGTTCGGTCATTGTCTGGGTGACTGTTTTGTCCTTCGCTCAAGACTTAGGCAGATCCTAAAGAAGTTAAGAGCTGGAAGCTATCAGCTACCATACTCCTGGAAGCTGGTGGTACTTTCTCCAAGGAGGATCTGGGCAGCTTATCTCCATGTCTGCTACAATCCACACCCTGTGCTATCCAGATCCACTTCTCTATACATACATAGGGAGCAGCAGCTCCTTCAGGGCTCTGAGAGGAAACTCAGAAGAGAGAGGTCAGCAGAACAAACTAAAGCCCCCATTGCTGCAGTTAGTCTTGGGGCTGCAACTAGCACTTGTTTCCCTCTTCCACTCTCCATTCAAATTCCCCTTACTCTCAACTGCCACCTCTGCTTTCTTGGTGGCATGACCAAATCCTTCATTCTGAGGGCTCTGAGCCTCTGGTAACCATATCTTCCTCAGACTGCATTACTGCACTCATCTAATCACAGTTGCAGTTGAGCATAGGAGTACCAGAAGGCACCCAACTGGGTCACCTGAGCTTCACACATATTTCATTCCTCCCTGTCCCCATTGTGTAACAACAACCCTACTTTCTGTTGCTGATTGGGACCAGTTATCCTTAAGAAGATGGTGATTCCTCTTGCTTCCTGGTCTCTGAACACAAGGATCCCAAAGCATATACATAGCAGCTGTAGTTTGAACCTCCTTTGGAGACCAAAACATTTGGTCCTGCAGAGCCCAGGGTTACAGGGGTAGGAAGCACAAGGTGGCTTATTAGGTGATGGTAAGTGATTCATAGACCCATGTGTACTTCCTACTGGAGGAAAAGCACCATACAAAAGACTCTGATTTAATGCGTATTCTGCATCGTGAAGAATGGTACCCCATCTCTCAGGGTATTAGGTCTGACCTGGCCATCAGCAACGTCTTTAGTAGGCCATTCCACTGCTCTATCAGGCTGGCAGTTTCTAGGTGGTGCAGTATGTGAAAAGACCGGTAGAACTGCGGTCGCAGGCCCATATCAACCCCTCCTTCAGTGGAAGGTGTATTCCTTGATCAGATGAGATATTGTGTGGGATTCCATGCCTGAAGACCAGGCATTGTATAAGTCCCACATAGTGGTATTGGTTGAGCCAACCAAACTCAGACCTAGAATAGACATCTATTCTTGCTGGCCCTTTTAGGACAGAAGGAGCCTGATTTTTCTCTGCTGAATTTGATGGTCTTTTTCCTGGCCTACTACTTGAAACTATTATTTTAGTGCCAGCCTGTCTTGAAGTGGCTGGTTGGTCTCTTCAAGATATAGGGACATTTTGAGGTCTCAGTATTGGTCTATGTTGCTGGCAAGGTGGGAGTTTAGAGGCAGATATAACTAAATGGGCCTTGTAAGTGGGTGTTCACATTGACTCAAGTGTTGCCTTCATCTTTGCTACCATGGACACTTGGTTTGTGTGCTCATCATGCCAGCACTAGGGAGGCAGCTAGCAAAATCTGTCTAATATTAGCTGGCCAAATAGTTTTGTCTACTTCATTATTTAGAGGCTCTTCCATTATGGAAGCTCTCTGGTGGGTGTTAACACAGGATAAAATGATCTTCGCACTCGTGTTCACTCTCATATTTCCATCCATATGCTTCTACCTCAAGCCTCCTTGTTTTGATGTTCCAGTCTTTCTCCCTTCAGGTCCCAGAGCAGCTAGCTGATCAGGCCATTCACCACTGCTGGTTAGTCCATACATATTCTAACTTAGGAACACTTTTCCTTCCACCAACTGCATCATCTATAGCTCAGTCTCTTGAGCAGATTTCCTTGCCACTATCTCTCAAACCACCCCCAGGTGAAGCTGTAGTGCAGCTGTCATTGAGTTTTGTCTTTTACCCCTGTTTCAAGTCATCCATCCATTAACCAAGCTCAGGCTTTTTCCTCCTCCTCCTTCAGCCATAGGTGAGAGCTGAGAGGGGCAATGGTATACCTGTGGTAAGTAAAAAAGTGAAGGTCTGGGATTCTTGCTCATGTAGGTTGCTTGTGTTCTCTAGTCATTCTCAAGCTCAGTCTAGGACGCACCATCTCTATCTTAGGATCTATTGCTGCTGGGCTTGCCCAGTTTCTCTTTACTGAATTTGACAACCTTGATTCTGACCTCTGATTTGAAAAAGGCTATTATCTTGGTGTATACTTTTCTGGTTCTTCTTTGGTTTTTTTGGCTTTTTTTCCTCTTGACTCCTTCATTGCCACCTATTCCTGTTCCCACACCTTAAATGCTGGTACTTCACAGGTATTTACCCTTGTCCCACCAGTCCCCTCATTCCTCACATCTGCTCTTAGTGGTTTCTCAGGGCTGGAGGTATTACATAAAACATGAGCTTGGAATAAAAGTGGACTTTAAGCTTAAGCTATACTATTTAATAGCTGTTTGACTTTATGTAGGAGATTGGACCCCTCTGAACCTGAATGTAACTATTTTGTTGGTAATAATCATCTGGGTCAACATTTGCAAAGCGCTTCACATGAGGTTTGCCACAAAATAAGTACTCTTTGATGGCAACTATTCATTACAGCTATTTAACTACTATCATGCCTATAATCATAGCCTAGACCTTTGCTTTAAATCTTAATATCCATTTGGATGTCTGGATGTCCCATAGACAGTCAATCTCAATGTGTCCGTGTTTGAACTCATCATCGTCCTACCTAAATATGCTACTTCTTCTATATTCTCTCTTTTGGTCCTTCCACCATCCAGCCAATCATGAAGCTAGTTAGAAATCTTAACCTCTATCTTCTCCATCATCCCAATCTAATCAATTATTTTTACTTTCTAAATATTTATCAAATCTCTCTGTTTCTCCAGAGAAGAAAAATACTGGTGGAGGTACAGTTTTAAACTTTCCCACTAAAGGAAATTTAGGATCTTCTTAAAAAATATTTTTCTGGTTAGCTCAGGTTGTCAAGGAGAAAGTAGTGTTTTCTCTCCAGTCCCCACTCTGCTGGTCATGATATATACGTATCATGAAAACATACACACACATACACACACACACATAAGAAGACTTATATGATCTCACAGAGATTGAGAGATGGGCTCATATCATTATGTTCTCCTCTGTGTCCTTCACTGGTCTCTGATGTTAGCTGGTTGATCATGTCTTGAATCTGGGCCTCTTGTGCTGGCATTTTCTGAGGTGCAACTGGTTGACTCTAACTTTTAGAGCATGATGCTAGGCTCTGCAGTTCTGACCACAGCCTTGGATATAATAAGGTTCCTCTCATGGTGGCCCACTCACTCATTCCACCCTCAGCCTCTTCTAATTTGGGGGATACCTCTAAAGGCCTAGGAATTGCAGCAGACTTCCCTACACTATGCTTAATTGTACAGGGCCCTTTGAAGCTGTCCTCTGGTTTACCCACTTGGACACCTTTCTCACACATTTCTGAGCCACTCTCTGGGCGCCATCATTTTTCTCTGTACTGTTATGCTAAATACAGCTCTTTGCCACAGGGCTTACAAAATACTCTCTGCCTGTACCCTGGGAAGTGTAAAAACTAAGCCATCCTCCCTCTGTCAAATTCTGAGATGTCCCCCCAAATTTATTTGAATGTTTTCCCCACAGTGTCCTCCATTATGGTTCAGCTGTGCAGGGAGTGGTTTAACAAGTGAGAATTCTGACTCTTGCTTCTTCCTGTCTCTTCTCTTGCCAGCCTCTACTGGAAAAAAATTTCCTTCCTCTCTATATTATTGATAATGGAAAAAATCAGCATTCCAGCTTCTCAGATTCATTTTTTAACTATACAGGTAACTTTTGAAATTGAGAACTTCTTTGTTCTCAAAACCTGACTCTCAAGATTATACATTCCCCATGGCTAAGAATCAGCCTTGAGACTGAGAGCAGAAGGATGGCCTATTTCTATTTGCTTCTCTGCTTTAACAGTCTGCTTCTGTCTGGAAAAGGAATTAACCACATTCAATAAAGTGAAAAGATAAAAATCACATTAATAATTGCAATATTGTGATTATAAGAATATTGTGATTTATAAGAATTTATGAGAAATACCAGATGACCAAAATATATTTCCCCTGTGTATTTGGTCTTCCTCCACAGTTTCAGGTTTCCAGCTCCCCAAATTCTTGGAATTTGCTAAACTTTGAAAGTGATAAAGATGTTTTGTTATGCTAATGAGGTGACTTTTGGAAAGCATCCAGGGACCGGGGCTGCTTGCCAGTGGAGCAAACCACTTGTCTAGAGAGTTAAAACTTTCAGTCCAATCAGCTGACCTCCAAGGAGAAAAGAGGGGCTACAGGTTGAATCAGTCACAAGTGGCCAATGATTTAATCAATCATGCCTATGTAATGAAGCCTCCATAAAAACTCAAAATGATAAGATCCAGAGAACTTCCAGGTTAGTGCACACGTGGAGATTTGAGAAGAGTGGCTCACCTGGAGAGGGCATGGAAGCTCTGCCCCCCTTTCCCCATACCTTGCCCTGTGCATCTCTTCCGTCTGGCTGTTTCTGAGTTATATCCCTTTATCATAAGTCATTAATCTAGTAAGTAAAATATTTTCTGAGTTCTGTGAGCCACTGTACCAAATTAATTGAACCCAAGGAGGAGGTCATGGGAACTTCTGATTTATAGCCAGTTGGTCGGAAGTATAGATCACAACTTGGACTTGCAATTGGCATCCTAAGTTGGAGGGGGTTGTTGGCACCTCCACTCTGTAGCCAGTTGATCAGAAGCACAGGTCACCACATGGGCTTGTGACTGGTATCTGAAGTTGGATGGTGGAGGGGATGGGGGGGTGAAGGGGGCCCACAGAGGACAGTCTTGTGTGACTGGACCTGTGGAATCTGGGTTATTATCTCTGGGTAGAGAGTGTCAGAATTGAGTTGAATTCTCAGACACTGTGCTGGTTTCTGAGAATTGCTTTTGGGTGTGAGGGGAACCCCCTCCCCAACATTGGAAATTGAGTCTCAGAACACCATTTGCTAGATATTTACTATTGCTAGATATTTACTAGCAATTGCTAGATATTTACTATTTTCCTCATATGATATATTCTTCATTCTTCTCTGCCCTGTATTATGCCCCAGAAGAGTAACTTTATATTCTGCCGTGAGCTCCCTTGCCTTTTGTCTTCAGGTTGGGAGTCAGTCAGTGGGAGGCATAAGTAAGAAATCAGAGGTTGGAGGTGAATTAAGGCAAGGTTTTTTTTTCCCATCTCCCCAACTACCTCTACCAAAGGCCACAGCTCCTGTCCAGCAGCCCTATTGCACAATCACAGCTTATTCTTACCATTCTAGTAACTTCTCCCTCCTTTTGTGTCTTCAGACCTAGGGATGGTGACATTCTGATCTCCTGCTACCTCTCCAGTGATAACACCATCCCTTGTTTGTTTCCCTTAACTTCTTAAAAAATAATCCTTAATTAAAGTTTCTTCAATTGTCCCATCAAGTATGCCATTTACTTTTCTTAGGACCATTACTGATAAACCCATTATATCTGTATGATTTTGTATCTGCATGACATACTTTTTTCAATTAGATTAGAACTCCTTAAAGTCAGGGATTCTAATTCTTAAAATTATCTTTTATCCTTTTCCTCTACTACAAAACACAATACTCTGTATACAGGGATGAGCATGAAATGCTTTCTGAAATTCTTCATTTAACCATTGAGCTGTTATGTGCTGGATGTTTTTGTATGTACTGTGGATACCATGATGAACAAGATGGAATGGTTCTTGTCCTTATGTAGTCTATACTCTCCTGACTCTAACAATTTCCCCATTGTAGGTTGCAATTTTTTTTTTTTTGGCGGTACGTGGGCCTCTCACTGTTGTGGCCTCTCCCGTTGCGGAGCACAGGCTCCAGAAGCGCAGGCTCAGCGGCCATGGCTCACGGGCCCAGCCACTCTGCGGCATGTGGGATCCTCCCGGACCGGGGCATGAACCCGTGTCTCCTGCATCGGCAGGCGGACTCTCAACCACTGAGCCACCAGGGAAGCCCAGGTTGCAATTTTTAATGAACAAAGCGAGTAGTAGTTATTGACTACCCTGGTCACATCCCTTTCAAGCGCATCTGTCCTACCCACATCCCAGGTGGCTAGGATAAGACAGAGCCACGTTTAAGCTGAAATTTGAGGACCCAAAAGCTGTGAATAAGCAGTGCAAGTATAATGAGAGATCAGAGTATAGAAATAAATAGGCATAGAAAGAAATATGGATGTCATGATGAATTGCGAGACCGTTTTGTCTTAGTACTGATTAGATCGCCTATAAAGCCTTACTCTACTGCAGTTCCTCTTCTTAGCTTCTCAGGAGTTCTTTGTTGAAGTCTTACAAGAAAACCTTTGCTTGGAACAGTTTGAACAGCTCCCAGTTCTTTAAAGCCAAATGAGGCTGAAGACGCATACTCCCATGGAAAGGAGGGAAAGGGAAGTAAAAGTGCTCTTAGGCTTGAGTTTGGTAGTGCTGCTGCTAATGGCATCACTAAAGCACATGGGGGAGCAAGCTGGACCAATGAACGGACTGCTTTGCTTTCCTTACTGTGTCCAGAATACTGCACTGCTTCTCAAGCGGGGCTTTTAGGCAATCCTGCTTCATGGACCATAGCCCTACAGCTTGTTTTTCTTTCCCTGACCCTCATACTCCACACCCCCTCTCATCAGTAATTTTGTTTTTCTAGATGATGAGAAACTGCCAGATGGATCACTTGCTTTGCTTGATCCCTGGATCATTCGTACACCTGCTGCTCCTGCTGGTCCTTGCCACTGGGATTCCACTGTCTAAGAGGACTGCCAAGGTACATTTGTCATAGCATGGCTCATTATCATACAAACTAAAGGCAGGTCTATGTCCTAAAACATAAGTATTGAAATTGCCTATAAGAGTCCTGTTAAGCTAAAAAACATCATTGGAAACTGTCTGCAACATCTCATTATTTAAAAAGAAAATTTATAAAGTTTATAATAATCTACTGGTTGCCTTTTTTCCACAATTCTCCAGTCTCATTGCTGAGCAATCATTTTTGCAGTCTCAGTCTGGGTCCCTTTTCTGGAGCCAGCCTTGTCAAGGGTAGGGAGAGAGTAAGTGAGCTCAAGAAATTCAGCCCTACATAAACCTTGCATTTCCTGCTCTGACCTTACAGTTTAGTTCTAGCAACTAGACTCCTGCTTTGCTCTGAGAACCAGTACCCACCACATCCTACTGATCCAGGGGCAGGTAGTTACGCACAGGACTCACTTCTGGCTTTGCTGCCATGTGCCCTTGGGGATGTTTGAGAGACTGCTTATAATCCCTTTATATATATTTTTTAAAAATCTTTTGTCTCTGCACCCTTTGTCTCACTTGAGTCTAAGAATAGTCTCATTGAAATCAACTGTTTTACATTCAAAATCCATTTTCAATGGACCTAGGACTTGAACAAAGCTCTCATTAACTCCAGAGTCAATGCTTTTAATTTTTAAGCAACATGTGTTTTCTGTTTTAACTTAAACCTATTCTGGAATGTGTGGAAATAAAGATTAATATAAAGAAGATCTAAATCACCCAATGATAAGCTTTTCTGATATTTCAGAATTTTTGATCTACATAGTTTTTTACATTGTTGATGTCATTCTATAACAGAACTTTGTAACCTGAAAATTTGCATTCAATGAATTTGGAAGATTTTTTGGTTCTGTTTTGTTTTTTTTACATTGTCACATGTTGATTTTGATCCTTATATTAAATTGGTCCCAAGACTGTGCAATAAAGAAAGGAAGGAAGGAAGAAAGGAAGGGAAAGAGGAAGGGAGGGAAGGAGGCAGGCAGGCAGTAGAATCCCCCACGTATAATAGAAAGGAAATATCAGGGCAGGATATTCCTGAGCCGGGTTTCTTGAGCCAGGCATTATAGACCAAAGTGAAATTTGTAGGTAGGCCCACAGAAAACAAAACATTACAGTGGTTCCCTAGGCCCGCGTGGTTTAGAAACTGTCTAATTCCCTCCTTAAGCTATGTAAAATTCTAATACCTCTTTCACAGTAGTCAGTGCAGGGAAAGATCTGTAGTACAACCCCAGTGGCTACTCTGAGACAGTATGTAGTATGGTGCATGAAACAACTAAATAAAGCAAAGCACTTCTCCTGAGCAAGCATGCTCACGATAGGGAAGCCTACACCCAAGAACAGTAGCACTGTTCTTTTTCATCAGCCTCACCTATGTGCAGCGCCAACCTAAAAGTTAGGTGAGAGGAGGAGCCACCTTTGTGGTTTGATTGGAAGGGTCCTCAAACTGCCGCCAATCCCAAGGCTAAAAGTCCCCACATCCTTTGTCCCAGAATTCCCATTCTTTTGGATTAAATAACTTTGTCATGATACAAATATATCATTTGAGTAAACCGTTACTCATTTTGAGCTACCAGTTTGGATTAATGCCTAATGCATGATGAAGATCTAATTCATCACAACAGGGCAGGTCTCTTAGCTCTAAGACCAGGGTCTGGGCATCAGAAGTGGAAGAAGAGATGGAAGCGACCAGAGTGTGGGTACTGCTGGGAGGTTCTGCTGGGAAGCCTGGGCGCCACGTACACACTGGGTACCCGGGAGAGCTGGAAGAGCATGGGGAGCACTGACACTGAGAACAGCCTTCACCATTGTGAATCGTGAGAAATAAAGACATAGCTCGCGGACCTGTGAAGAGCTAAGCTGTTCCGTGCTTAGAAAAACTAATTTAGTAAATATGCATCCTCCACATCATAACAGTTCCACCTGCGGGTGAAACGGAGCGCTTTCACTGGGAGCAGCAGAAGGTGCAGCAATGCCCCAGGGCCCAGACTACTGGGCAGAGGCCCTTTCTGTTGGGAGAAAGAGTCACATTCCCCTGTTATTTGTGACAGCTTCAGGACCCACAGGCTGCTTGCAGTGTGCAAACTGCATAATTCAGCATGAAGGTTGCCAACAATTTTTGGCCTGCGCTTTTTAACTGGTTTTCATTTAGCAACGATTTCCACTTTTCTAGGATACTTCGTGTTTTGATAATGAAAAATTAGGTGACCTTTAGTCAACTTGGCAAAAGAGAGGGTGGGTGACAGCAGTCCAGAATAGTAATTACAGGGCTTACTATTCCCATTAAAAATCCCAGAGCAGCCATCAGCAGTTCATTCTCACGTAGTTTGAAAGAGAGAACGTTTTGTTCTTGAGAAATGACAGTCCATACTCATCAAGTCATTAAGCTATGCAACCATTTGTGAATTTGGAAACAAGGCTTCTGATGTTGACAAAGGGAGCAGCATTGCCCACTGAGTGAATTGAGGACAAAAACTGGGGTTTAATCCCCACACGTGTGCTACACAGCTTCCACCACAATTTTTCACAGGATATATGAATATCAGGTACAACTGCCATGTAATCAAGTATATGAATAAACAGTAAATTGACTCACCGTAGCTCATTACATCTATGACAAAACCGTAACCTTCTTAGGACAGACAGTGGTACCCAAGCCTCCTACCCATCACACTTCTAA
Source organism: Pseudorca crassidens (assembly GCF_039906515.1). Taxonomy (NCBI): domain Eukaryota; kingdom Metazoa; phylum Chordata; class Mammalia; order Artiodactyla; family Delphinidae; genus Pseudorca; species Pseudorca crassidens. The sequence continues at coordinate 104,038,533 of NC_090297.1, read as the reverse complement.
CAGAAAATGTGTACCAGCCTTTTGGGGAAGTGGCCTCCCGGGATTTATAAGGATTTATTCATTGACCTAGCAGAAGTTTCCACCAGACAACAGAATTTTCACAGGCTGAAAATGTGGCTGCTCTACCCTTGCAATGGACCTTCCAGCCCAAAGCAATGACCAAGACAGGGTACCCCCCACTCTATGGTATGGGCCTGATCTGGATCCAGGAGGAAATGTTCAGCCATTTTTCAGCATTTGTTCCTCCAGACTCCAATGAGGACTCCAATGGTCCTCACCCTTTGCATTTGGTGCAGCAGATGTACAACGGCTGTAAAGGCCGGTTCTCAGCTCAAGTGAGAATGTGGGGGCCACCAGAAAGGACAGCACAGCTTTTGCTCCCTTACACACATCTGCCAGAAATGGACTTTTTGGCACTTGGCATTTTCTGTTCTCTACATTCAATATGTGTAATTCCGACTCAGACCTCTTTGTCCTATACTTTGGTCCATTCTCGTGGCAGTTTCACTTTAAAGAAAAACACAAAGCAGAGGCTTTTAAGTTCATTTTACAACTTTTATTTATAATCTAGTATTCTCAACTGCTTTGAAAAGATGTATGAAGTTTTTTGATCACGTGATGAAGCAAGTATTACTAAAAGACTGTGCATCTATCAAGTCCCATATTCTTAGCAGATAGCGTAGACTTGAACCATATAGTAGCATTCAGAAAATTATTTTAATGAATGCATCATTAACATGACCTAGATATAAGGTGGTGAACTAAAATTAGCTTGAGTGTGTAGGAGGCTATGCTACTGTGACAGTTACTGGCAGAAAACAAATACTTCTGGTTCTCCCTTTGAGCACATAGAAGATTTTAACTAGTAAAATACGAGTAGAATAATGTTACTTCTGGGGAGGGTTTTTAAGAGCTCGGTGCAGTATTCCATCTCCCATGGGTGAAAGCAATACTCCAGAGAGAAGTTGTTCCATCCTTCTTGAACTGATGCAAAGAGCTCTAGCCAACACGTGACAGATGTGTTGTCAGAAAGAGAAATAAACCTTTGTCATTTTAAGTCATTGGGATTTTGGAGTTGTCACTGAAGTATAATCTATCTTGTCCCGACTGATATAGCTACTTAAATTCTATTTTGCGGGTATGAGTATAGAACAGATGAGAGAAAGAGGTAGAGCTTCTGGGTTTGGATTTTTGTTGGAATCTTAAAGACAGTGTACTTTCAATAAAGGACACATGGTGGTCTACCCACCCCCTTGTTGGCTCAGCAGCCAACTGAGAGAATCTTTTAAGCTAAGCTGGCTGTGGCAGTGACAGAGGAGAAGTGATTTAGCAGGACTTATTATTTCCTTGTGTCATTGTTTTGGTCTGATACCAAGTCGCTACATATGTGGCAGAGAAAGGACAATGTGTTGGATTGTACTAAATGTTGGATCACCCTAAATATATTTTATTATGAGAAAAGCACTATCATTTATAGCATCAAAAATACTTACTGAGAATTTTGTAAAAGAGAATGAAATGATTTTAATTGTTTTGTGGAAAGTGGTTAGTGCTAATTTTAAAGGTTCATATACCACAGAATCGTATAAAAAAGAAAATAGTAATTACTTAAAACTGGAGATAGCCTTGCTCATATTTTAGTGAGCATCTCTTCTAAGCATCTCTCTATGCATATATACAAATAGGCACACATGTTTTATATAAATGGGAATATACTATTAAAGTCACATCCATTTAATTGGATCTAATATGCACAGTTCTAAGAACTGAGATGCAGGTATAAGCAACCCCTGTCCTAAAGCTTACTAAGTGTGAAGATAGATATTCAACAAGACTTTCCAAGAGAAGTTAGTGTTGTCGTATGGAAAGTCCAGGGTGCTATGCATATTGCAAGGAATTTAACTTAGCCTGAGGAGGAAGGAATGACTTCCTGAGGAAGTGATTTTTATAAAATGATTTTTATTTTACTGTACAGCATGTCAAATAACTCTACATTATCATTTTCAGTGGTGGCATAATATTTCATTGTATGAAATTATGTATGTATTATAAATTATTTGCAAAACTTTATCAGTAGACATTCAGTTTGTCTCCTCTTTTTACTCTCTTATATACAGTGCTACAATGGAAGTTCTTTTGTATGCATTTTTTTGCCCTTACTTACATTTCTTTAGGATAAAGAAAGAGAAATGAGGTCATTGGATCAGAAGTTATAAAGGTTTTATAGTTATGTTTTATATGTATGTACAACATTATATATGTATTATTATTAAGTTATATAAATATATACATTACATATGCATATAATTGTGTATACATATCATAGACATCAAATATAGATATTGCTATACTGCCTATAGAAGTGTACCAGTTTATATTCTCATTATCAATGCTTAGGAGTTACAAGTCCCCAAATCCTGGGAAACTCAAGAAATGTAAATCATTAAATCATTTTGTAAACTTTGCCAATATTATAGGTGGGAAAACTTTTGTTTTGTTTGCATTTCCTTAATCACCATGAGGCTAACATTGGATGTAGTGAACAGGATATAGATTCCATAATTAGACACCTGTAAGCCAGAGGGTTGGAGATAACCTCACATAAATTCAGGAGCCTTCAGCATTAATAGAAGTTAATTAATGAAGTTTTTAGGGGTGCAATGGTAAGGGACATGCTGAGATATCCTCGTTACGGTAGAGTACAAATTACTGCATCTTGAACCCTCCATCACTAAGAAAGAGGCACAGTGTTTGGTAGTCCTCTTTCAAATTGGAATGTAGCATATATCATACTTGGGAATAATGTTTTAATCCATTTATCAGGTGACTCAGAAGGGTGTTAGTCTTGAGTACACCCCAGAACACGAAAGGCTCCACAACAGGTTTGCTTGCAGGTTGGGCCATATGACCCAGCAGAGACAACAGTGCTAGAGGTATTTAAGGTGGTTAGGGTACTGGGTTAAGGATGCTGTGTGGAGCCTCCAGCAATTTGCACTAGGAGATATTCAGGGCAGACTCCTAGAATTCTAAAACAAATCATGTCCCTGCGACAGACATTATCCACCATTTGATAAACAGCTATGGGCCCTAGTAGAGACTGAGAGCCTGACCACAGGATAGCAAGTGGCTATGTGACCTGAACTTTTTGCCATGGCCTACGTATTTTCAGATCCACCAAGTTAGTGAAGAGAAAGCAGCAGCAATCCATTGAACAAAGGAAACAGAACATCCAACACTGGGCCTGAGAGGGTCGAGCAGGTGCAAGTAAAGTGTATGAACAAATGGTTCAACACTCCCAGGGGCCCATGGACTCTTCTCCCTCAACTGCTGGGCTTGCATGGTGATGCAGATCTCTACAACCAATTGAAAAAGGAGGGAAAATCTCAGGCTCACAGATGACTTAGCATAATAGCAAAAATGAACTACTTTCACACTACAGCTGCACTCTGGGAAGTCTCTCAAAAATAGTGGTGAAGAGAAATCCCCCAATGTGCAAAACTTCAAGGTCGATTTTGGTGGTTTAATTTGTGTGGAAGGAAAAGTGGCCTGAGATAGAGAGCCTTTATGGATTCTTGAGGTGTGACAAGGTGTTTCAGTGGTTGGTCCAGAGTCTGGAAGGAGCAAAATATTTAAAATGTATGACAAAGAACTCTGGGGAAGAGGCATGTGATTGGGCTTTTGGGAGTAGACATAGGAGGCAGTAGTTCTCCTAGGATAAGTCCTAAAGGTTTGTGGAGCTAAAGAAGAGAATATCTGCTCTCAGCAGCCTTTCTCAACAATGAGGCTTTTGGCACTGACCTGAATTTTCCTGTTGACTCAGGACTGACTGATTGAGAAGGGATGCGGCAGGCATTCTCTCAAAGCAGCACTGCAGAGAGGAAAGAAGGGATTTGAAGTATTCCCCAGTGCTCATTTTGCCTCTTCCCAGGGCTTCTGCCACCAGGGCAATCTCCCCAGGGATTTCTTTCTAACCATTTTAAGTTAGTTCCTAAAATCCACCTCTCTCATGGTTTCTGTGATTTCTATAGGATCGATTTAGAAATGAAGAACAGAGATTTTTCTAGTTCACTATCTACCTGAATCACTGCTTTCAGCTTCCTCAACAATGGGATTGGGGTGAAACAAAGTGCATAGAAAAAAAGAAATGTTGGAGCAAACAGAGAAAACAAAGGAAGCTAGGAGGGCTATGGGGAAAAGAAAAGGATGCTGAAAGAAGAGAGAAACTACGTATATAGTTCCAGGACTTTTCATATATTTGTGGTTCAAGTTCAAGTCATTGCCTGACTTCATTGGAACAAATTAGTTCCGTTTTCCCAAACCCAGTCTCCATGGTCATATGAATGACAAGTAATCACCGGATCATTTCTTCCACAACCACTGGGGCATTCATCTTGAAATCCTAGGCTAGACTCAGAAATGTGTGAAATAGTGGGGGAGGGGAGGTTCTCTGCACAATTTCAAGGTCTGAGATTTCCCAGAAGGTACAGTAAATATATTCTTTCTATTATTCCCATGACTTGAAACTGATATTTTTAGGTTTTTTTTTTTTTGATAAAGTAGAGCCCTGGTTGTTGTCATAACATTAGATATTTCAAATATTTTGCTTTTCTCTTTTTCCTTCCCTATATGTAGTCATGGGAGGCTCACACCAGGCAAGTATTTTGATTTCACTGTCAGTGTGTAGGATTTCACTGTTGTCATTACTGTATTTATCACATTCCTCCCGGTTATGGGCCATTAGCATTCCACCAAAAAATATAAATTCTGAAATGCAAGGTAATTCAGTGGGCTAGATATCCTACAAGGCCCTATCCCCATCCCAGCACACATGGGAGGCCTTTCCCATCTGGCCATATCTAGCAGCTGAAATTCACCCCTGGGGCTTCCCACTCCTGTCAATCACTGCATCCTGCTGTGAACACCATGCAGCCATTCCTCTCACACTGGCTGTTAGACTGGCAGAACAAGTAACTACATGGGCTCATGTCCACACTGCTAAGGCCCATGACATTCCTGGAGATAGCAATGAATCAATGCACGTCACCACTACAGCATCTCTGTTCTGCCCAGAGTCCTTCGTCCCAGAGGGTTCCCAAATATTTTGCAAGCTGATACTTTGTCCAAACTGTGCATAAGCCTCTTGCTTCATCCACCACTGGAACCCATGCACAGCACCATGGTGGTGGAATGCAGCAGCTGTTCTGCAGCCGCACCACAATCCCATGGACCTCAGTTTGGGACAGGAAGCCAAGAGGAATACCATATCCAATTGAAAGGACAGGAGGGAATTTCAGGAGGTAAAATTCACTAAGCCAAACTTGGAAGCTGGCCAGGACACCTGGCTAACACCCTTCCTCTCCCCAGAAAGCTTGGGTCCTTGTGACCACCAACAGCCTGACACTAAGCTCCACTGGCACCCAGACACCAAGAAATGTCCTCCTGAGACTAACACTAAACTCTAAATAACATGAGGGAGTAACAGTAAAATATTGCAAAAACTAAGGGCCACTCATCTCACACCTGCTGAGTTTAGCTAATGTCACCATAGAAGGAACAGAAACATCACTGAGGTACAGTGGAAGTATGAAAAATGACCCGAGTGTCTAGTCTTACTGCCTTCATGACATTAGAGAGACACCCCCAAATAAGGAGGTATCCAGTGTTTGGAGCTGAGGATGTGGGTCATAGCCAGAAAAGTGGTTTGGGGCCGTAATGTCAACTTTGAAGACTCTGTTTAAGTGAGGTATAAGTAATTCACCAAGCCAGTGATTTTACCCCAGAGCAGTGAGATAAGTCTTTACAGGTTATCTGTTTTAAGAAGCATTTACGGACTTCCCTGGTGGCGCACTGGTTAAGAATCCGCCTGCCAATGCAGGGGACACGGGTTCGAGCCCTAGTCCAGGAAGATCCCACATGCTGTGGAGCCACTAAGCCCGTGCACCGCCACTGCTGAGCCTGCGCTCTAGAGCCTGTAAGCCACAACTACTGAGCCCACATGCTGCAACTACTGAAGCCCATGCACCTAGAGCCAGCGTTCTGGAACAAGAGAAGCCACCGCAATGAGAAGCACGTGCACTGCAACGAAGAGTAGCCCCTGCTTGCTGCAACTATAGAAAGCCCGCATGCAGCAACAAAGACCCAATGCAGCCAAAACTAAATAATTTTTTAAAAAGAAGCATTTAATTAAACAACAGTAAAATCACTAAACAACAACTGTTCCTCCTCACCACCACCACCACCACTACCACCACCACTACTACTATAATAATAATGATGATGATGATAATGGTGATAATACTTAACAATATTACCATGTGTGAGGTTCTTTATCAAACACTTCACATGAATTCTCATGTAGTTCTCCCATTAATTCTGTAAGATAAGTACTGTCATTATCCCCATTTTACACATGAGTAAACTGAAGAACAAAGAAGTTAAGTAATTTGTCCCGGATCACACAGACAGTAAGTGGTGGCATCAGGATATGACCTCAGACAGTCCAACCACTATGCATGCTGTCACTATACCCTGTACTGTTCTCCCCTCACCAACCTATATTGATTTTTAAAAAAAGAGCCAGGAGACATCACAAGAGTCATACCCTCTGTGGCCCCAGAGAGGCATCATATACAGAATGCAAAAGATAAAACCAATTTTAATTGAGAACTTATAGGGTCACTTATTCCTGCCACAGGCATTTGTTGAATGTCCACAAAGTACCTGATGCTGTGCTAGAGATAATAGGGAATAAGATAGACAAGGCTTTGGGTTTGTTAGCACTTAGAGGTTAGAGGACATCCATAATAGTCCCCACATCCTTCAGCAACTTTCTTCTGAGGTGCTTTTGATGCAAACTTACCGTAATACCTAAAAAGCAACTTCTAGAATGGAGTTTACAACTCTGTTTTGAATTGTCTACTCAGTTATTTACTTGGGAACCATAGTTACTTTTATCAAAATCAAATCTCTTTTTAATGTACCTATATGTAATGCCTAAAATAACTTTTCTTTGAGGGAAATAAAAAGTAACATGAGAAAGTACTTGAAGAGCATTTACTGACTTAAATGGGAACACTATAATTTATATAGAAGTGTACATAATTTGCATGATGGGTTTATTACCTCTTCCAAATGACATTTACCTTTTGTGATGATTAATTTTATATGTCAGCTTGGCTATGCCATGGTACCCAGATATTTGGTCAAACATTATTCTAGATGTCTGTGAAAGTATTTTTAGATTATATTAACATTTAAGTCAGTAGCCTTTGCATAAAGTGATTGCCCTCTATAATATGGGAAGGCCTCATTCAATTGGTTGGAAGCCTTCATAGAAAAAGACTGAACTCCCCCAAGGAAGAAGGAAGTTTGCCAGCACACTGCCTGTGGACTTGAACTACAATATTAACTTTTCCCTGCGTCTTCAGTCTGCTGGCCTACCTTGTGTGTTTTAGACTTGCCAGCCTCTACAATGATGTAAGCCAGTTTCTTAAAATAAATCTCTTTGTCTTTCTCTATATATATCTCTGTCTCTGCCTTTCTGTCTCCAGCTATTATCTCTGTCTCTCTCCCTGTCTCTCTCTCTCTACACACACACACACACACACACACACACACACACACACACACACACACACACACACAACTACCGGTTATGTTTCTCTGGAGAGGCCTAACTCAGACACATTTTAGCAGCTACTAACTGTCCTCCTCCCTTCCATCTCTCCCCCAAAAAGACTTTGTGTGAGAATTTCAGGCAACAGAGCAAGCTAAACAAGGACACATCTTCAGCATCTTCAATTAAGAGGCCTTACTGAATGACTATTAAATGATTTAATTTAGGCTACTGCATAATTTTGTCAAATCAGCCTTGAAGTACTCTGAGGCTAGGTAGAAGGCAGAAGGCAGTGTGGGAAACAACTGATAGACCACTAGTTTAAGCAAGTCCCAAGGTGAATGGAAATATTAAGTCCTATTTCCAGGCTGCAAGAGTGTATGAGGCAGGTCCAAATATCAGTGAGCAGCTGGACTGTAGAATTGGGAGATGGGGAATGGGTTGGATATCAGGCTATAATGTGAACTTTGAAGGTACCATGAGGTGAAGCAGGCTGGAAGAAGTCTCAAGTCTAGGCCAAGAGCTGGCTTTGCCAGGTGAACTGGGAAGGCCTCGGTCTCTGGGTACATGAAGATAAGACCTTCTTCTACTGGCTTCTTTTATTTCTAGCCAGTGGTTCTTAAACCACTGAACTCCTGGGTTCAGGTTCTGAGTAGGTAAATGATGCTATTTATTGAGATGGGGAGCACCGGGGGAGAAACGGTTTGAAGGAAAACACGAAAATGCTGTTTTGAACATGTCATTTTGAAATACCCATTAGAAGTGAAAATATCAAACAGCAAATGTATACTTGTTTGAGCTCAGGAAAGAGGTCAAGGCTGGAGGTATATGAAATTAGAAATCCTTAGTTTACAGTTGTCAATCAAATTAGTGGGATTGGACATTATCACCTAAGGTTCTCAACATGAGCTGCACATTAAAATGCTCTGAAGATGCTTGAAGAACTGTTGTTGCCCTGGGGCCCATCCAGAGTCAAGAAATCAGAATCTCAGATCTAAAGCACTATTTCCATTATGTGTTATTTAAGTTCTCTCTGTGATTCTAATTAGCAACCATGGTTAAGGACCACCGAATAAGCATGGAAAAGGAAGGCAGTAGGTCCAAATATGTTTGAAACAAGGGGGACAGCCTTGTAAGAATTAGGGTAGAGATTCTCAAAGTGAAAATTTGAAATTTTGTTTATGATTATTCAAAGACACTAACAAACTCAGATAATATTTAAGAAATGGAAAGTACTTTCTTCCCAGACTTTTCTGTGCACTCTTTTACCTCACCATTCTCCAACGCCTGTTTCTCCCATGGCTCTGCCCTCTACCCTCTTCTGTTCACACTCTACAGACAACCCCTGGCACGGGCATCCACCTTGTTTTAGCCTGGTTTCTCACCGCCTTCTCCAGATACACATTTTCAGCCTCAGACATAGCGAGTTACTTGTAGTCCTCCAGCGATGCCCTGCCTCTGGCACATCTCTTAAGCCTTGTCAAGTAGTTTCCTCTGCCAGAATGGCCTCCTACCTTTCTACCTCTAGCCAAGCTCTGTTCAGGCTTCGTGATCGGCTCCTGTATGGAGCATTCTGGACTCTTCCAAGGGCCTCCTTCTCCTAACTTGCCATCATACATTTTAAGGCTCTCCATCAAATAATTACCCTTTATCATGTATATTATTACTTTATCTATTATTTTTCTCTTAAAGAGGGCCTCCAAATTAAATAAGCTTCAGTCCCCACAAAACCTGACAGGGGCCATATCTTTTTCATCTTCATGCCTAAATAAGCTAGCATGGTGTCTTGTACATATTAGATGCTTAATACATATTTGTTGAGTGTTAAATGAATTTCATTTTATTGGAAGAGAGAACTCAGTATGGCCTAGTAAAAACATGGGCTTTGGAACTAGAGAAATATGATTTTGGGTCAGGGCTCTGCCACTCCCTAACTATGTGATTTTGAGAACTAATGTTAGCCTTACTTATAAAATGAGGCTAACAATAGTACTTAACTCATAGGCATACTCTTGGCAATACTCTTAGCATTCTGAGCTACATATTTAAGACTCCAAAAATATTAGAATTTCTTTATATTGTAAAAGGATCAACCAAATAACTAAATATTTTATATCAAATGTCTAGATTTGTAAGGTGGCTTTAATTATCATAATGCAATATTTCTAATTAAAAGTGAGAGTGCTTTGTTTTTTCACCTTTGTACACGTTGTTTAGAAAGTACTCACATAGTAGGGCTGTGGATTTCTCAGTGTTTTATGACAATTAATCCCGAAGATAGAACTTTGCCTTTTCTTTAACATGAAAATTTAATAAATACTAACTGGTGATAGTGGTATACTTAGAAATTAATAGAAAATTATGGGTAAAAACTCAATCCATAGGGGCTTTTCCTGTATCAATCAAGCCATGCTCTGTGTCTCAAATGGGTAACTGTATTTAGTAGCAATTAGAATTTGTTCTGTCATTAACTGAGTTTGTTCCATTTCTACCACAAATAATATTTCAGTGAAATACATGCTCAAAGAAATTACTTTCCCTACACCTAGCAGCTTTACTTGACTAACACGTACAGAACTGATAATCGGCTACCTAAGACTCCAAAGACAGACTTCATAGAGGAACTGAGTAGAACAGAGCTTCCAACCATTTCTAGTTATGAGTTACAGGTGTGCTGACACTTAATTACCATTTTCTATGTGTGTCTTGATATGAAGAGCAGTGAGAAGTGCTTGTGTAGATAGAGACCTAATCTACCATGAGTTAGTGGCTAGTTTTCACAGTTCTATCCAGTCTGTTTTGGCCCCTTGGAGTACCTGCTGCCAAGCTGTGTGTGAATGGTTGACCTCAATGGGAATCTGGCTTTTTTAGCTTCTGAACTAGTCCTATTTATCTCTATGTGGCCAGCTCTGTCTCTTGCATTCCTGCTTTCATCTTCTAGATCCATTCATTGCTATCAAACCAGTTTTTCTTGAATGCTGCATCTTTAAATATTGAGCTCTTGGTACCCCATCCCTGGCTGAATTACACAGTTTAGACATCCTGTATTTGTCCTGCAAGAAATAACTTGGGTCATAGTTAGTCTTCAAGGAAGAATCCAAGAAACTTTCCTTCTCACATCATTCATCCATTTTTTTTGTCGTACCAGAAATCAGAACAATGAAGAATCTTATTTTAGGATTCACTCCATGTATATGATTTCCTTACATTCCCCATATGTCCAGTAATTTATTCCACAAGTATATTTTGAATCATCATGTGTCAAGGTCAGGCACTGTGTAAGACTCTTAGTACAAAAATGAATAACATCATGTTTCTGCCCTGAGAAATGTTTAAATTACTGAAGATATAGACATGTACACACACACACATATATATACATATATATATACACACACACACATTATATATATTTTATATATATATATATACACACACATATTAAAAACACTATGTTGCAATGGAAAAATAGACACTTGAGTAACTGATGCTAATTATTTCCCTCAAGGTCTTCATAAGCTAAGGGTGTCTTTTTTTTTTTTATAAATTTATTTATTTGGCTGTGCTGGGTCTTCATTGCTGCACGCAATGAAGTGTGAGAAAGCCCACACTTTCTCTAGTTGCGGCGAGCGAGGGCTACTCTTTGTTGCAGTGCTCAGGCTTCTCATTGCGGTGGTTTCTCTTGTTGTGGAGCACAGACCCTAGGTGCACGGGCTTCAGTTGTGGCACATGGGCCCAGTAGTTGTGGCCTGCAGGCTCTAGAGCGCAGACTCAGTAGTTGTGGCGCACGGACTTAGTTGCTCTGTTGCATGTAGGATCTTCCCAGACCAGGGATCAAACCTGTGTCCCCTGCATTGGCAGGTGGATTCTTAACCACTGCACCACCAGGGAAGTCCCTCTTCTATTACCTTCTTAAACCAATTTCCTAAATTACAGCCTCTGTTAGATACTGCTGGAGTGGTGTCTGCTTTTCTGACTGGACAATAGGAGAATTAACACGAGAGAGAATCAGTACAAAGGAGAATGTACAAGAATTAATGACCATGGATTTGGAGGTAAAGGAGATGGTGGTAATGAGGACAGCTCTGACACTTTGAAGTTGTGAGACTAAGAAAAATAATACCAGCATATACTCACTCACTGAGAGTTAAAATGTGCCAGGAACCATTCTAAATGCTTTACATATAGTAACTCATTTAATCCTTACAACAACTCTATGAGGTAGAAACTTAATGTTAGATAAGTTACAGATCAGAAGAACCAAGGCCTAGAGAGTTTAAGTAATTTATCCACAGTCACAAATTTATAGATGACAGAGAGCTTAGCAGCCAATAACCTAGAGAGTGGAGGAGAAGGATGAGACAATGAGCTCTTATCTGGGCATGTGGTGTACAAGGTACTTGCCAAACATACAAGTCTAGGTGTTCTGTAGTTGTAAATATAGTCTGTATTTTAAGAGACAGATTAAAGCTGGAGGTGTACGTCATTGTTGTATAACTATATGTTGAAGCTATAGAATGTCAGGTGGAAAGAAATGGAAAAAAAAGAAAAGGTTTAAAACTTTAGAAGTGAATGTTATTGTATAAATGAGGTAGATGAATTGGCCCATTCTCTCGAATACAGAGTCTACGGACAAAATGAGTGCCGGTAATGTGCTTCCCAAATTACCATGCTACGCTGCTATGATATAATCCCCAAATTTCCCTGTTGCACCACTAACTTGTCACCACTTAATAAATTAGAATGGGAGTTTCTTGGCAGCACTGACTGTATATATTTCAAATAGTCAGTCAAACAACAAGTATTTACTAAGCTCTTGGTAAATGGCTAGCTATATATTAGGTCCTGTATGGGGATTTAAGAGAAACCCAAGATACTCTCTCTTCCCTGAAGTACTTCACACAAACAGATTTGTCAAATATTCTGTATGTCTATCCTATGACTTCATTGGAAGCACTACACACACTGAGAAGCTTGGTCAATATTCAGAGAACAAGTTTTTAATGACAAGGGGGTGACTGGAAATTTTTTCACATTTAAAAGCATCTCAGTTTGATAATTTAGGGCACTTTAAAGATGTCTAAAATTTCCCATACAGTTCTTATGTATGGAACTTCTTTGTTGCAAAAGGATGTAAGTCATAAGATGAGGTCATACATTTAATTTCTTTTGAGGATTCCCCACATTAAGCCTATGGGATAAATCCTAAGAATACAAAAAGGGGTAAATCTTAGTCCCCTGAAAATGACACAGAATAAAAGTAATGATTATAAAACAGTGTATTAAGGGCTACAGTGGGGCTGTTCATTGGCTGCTGCCAGAGGAGCTCAAAAAAGCACCTAACTCAGCCTGGGAGGGGATATCAGGATTTGCCTACAAGAGAAGATGAAGCTGGAGTTCCTACAAGAGAAGATGGAGCTGGAGCTAAGTCTTAGGAGACAAGTCAGAATTAACTAGAAAAGGGGTAAGGCATCCTGGACAAAAGTAAACATACTCGACAGCATGGAGGTGTCAGAGTGCTTGGGACATTCAGGGGTTATAAGTCAGAAGAGCCAGAAAGAAAGGAGAGTGAGCAGATGCCATACATGGTAAGTCTGGAAAGTTACAGAGAGATCAGAGCTGAAGGGCCGTGTTAGTCATACGCAGGGGCTTATCCTTAATTACCCCACAGCAGTGAGAGGAGCCCCTGAGGACTTTAATTAGGGAAATGAAATGATTACAGTTACTTCTAAATAAAATCAAATCAGTGGTATATGGAGAATGTATTTGCTGGTGGTTGTGAGGGGTGAGGCAGAGTGGACTGTGGGGCTGAGGCAGCGCTTAGAAGGCTGTTGCAGAAACCCATGCAGGAAATTATGAGGGTAACTAATGTCTTTCTCAAGTCGGCCAAGAAGCCTATTCACAATGACCTTTGGTTGGGATCTGTAAACAGAAGGAATTTATTTTCCCTGTCTTTCTTTTTTAATGATTATTATTTAATGTAGGTTCTAACCCTTCCTGGAACAGTTCGCTAAGACCCCCGGAAAGAGGCAGACATTAAAATTACGCTGAGTAAGATGGAAATTGGGGCTGTAAAAACTCCACCGCAGCCACCTGGAAACAGAAAATGTTAGGTTTGTGAGTCCTGGCAGGTTTCATGGGAAGGAACCCTGTACTTTCAGTAAAAAAGAAGGACCATGAGCTGGATTCTTTTGATTTGGAGTTTTCAATTTTGAACTTAAAGTGAGATGAGTTAGGAGAGTATGGAAAGGGTCAACACGTGTCTTTTCTAATTCTAGGAATATAAACTTTAAACCTCCTTTGTACTCAGTAAAAGCAATGAATGGTAATGGAGTTGGGGAGAAATTTTCAAAGCCAATGGTGTTGAGATGTAATTTTTGAAAAGGTAAACTCATGACTTTCAGGCTAATATAAAATGAACATATGTCAAAGATTTTATTTAACTCATTAGTTAATGAGGGAACCAGTAAGATCCTAAAATTGGTCTTAAGCTTGTTTGAGAATCTGAGTATATATAGGCAGTTTAATAGATTGATGGGTTAGATGCAAAACTAGTTAATGTCCAACCGGTCTATAAACCTTTTAGTTGTGTGTTCTGCCAGTCAGTAATTATTTGTATCTCTACTGGGCAAACATTTTCGTGGGTAACACTTGCTCCTAAAGAGTTGTAAAATAGACAATCAATAGAAAGTCACACCCAGCACTTTCCTGAAAGAATATCCTGTAATTAGAGGCCTGTCTCCAATTGTTAAGATAATTTTTCTGACAATAGTGCTTTTGGTGAGAATTCAACTTTATGTCCAGTATGCAGGAAACTACCAAGGATAACAAACTCAGATTTGGACATAAAAATAACATGATAACACCAGAAGAAAAATGGGTTAAGCATATGAACTGACAAGTCAAAAAAGAAGAAATAAAAATGACAAATAAACATACTAAAAATGTTCACTCTCACAAGGATTTTTAAGAAATGCTAGTTAAAAGAATAAGGTATCAGGCTTCCCTGGTGGCACAGTGGTTGAGAGTCCGCCTGCTGATGCAGGGGACACGGGTTCATGCCCGGGTCCGGGAAGATGCCACATGCCGCGAAGCGGCTGGGCCCGTGAGCCATGGCCCCTGAGCCTGTGCATCTGGAGCCTGTGCTCCGCAACGGGAGAGGCCACGACAGTGAGAGGCCCGCGTACCGCAAAAAAAAAAAAAAAAAAAAAGAATAAGGTATCAGCTTCCCATAACAAGTTAATAAAAGCAAGCTCAGATGATGATATCCAGTGTTAGCAATGCTATAGGGAAATAAACACTTCCATAATTAGCATATGGGAGTATAAACTGAGAGCAGCTCTCTGCCTCATATTCCAGTCCTTAGGGCCCTTGTCCATTGTATTGTACTTCATGTCCCTGCTTAAGAGCAGAAAAATGGCAAGGACAAAACCCAGGGAAACTCACTTCTGCCCTAGAACCATTGTACTACTCCCAAGTCTGGTAAGGTAGAATGGTCCCCAGAGCATCCACAGTTGGCTTCCAATAAAGAAAAATCTTCCAGCTGTACCACTCCCGGTAGGGACCCACTGTTGAAAATGACCACAGAAGGGAGAAGATGTGCCATGCCTTGGAATCAGGAGGCTAGTACTGTTGACTACTCCCCTCCCATCACATCTCTCTCTCTCCCCCTCTATCTCTTTCTCATTCACACACACACACACACACACACACACACACACACACACACACACACGAGTCACACTCCCCTAACAAGTCTTGTCTAGCTAAAAAACAGATCTGGTAAACTCAGTCACATGATGTTTCCTGACTCTTGGTGTTACTACTTGCAAAGGTGTTTGCATTTCCAAAGAAAATTTCTACTTAATCTGTATTTGGGCAATATGTACCCCAAATCTGTGCAGATAGAATTCCAAACTTTCTTTGGATGGGGAAGAAAAAAATCAGACTGACAGAGGACATAAACGCTTTGAAGGGGCGAAGCACATAAGTGATGTATTTTCAGAAAATATGGGGTACGGTTGAGGAGTGCAAAATACTGAAATCTTGTCTTTGCAGTGCTTTACTCCTTAGTTCTGGCAGATAATAATCTTTACCTGGCCAAATTGTGACAGAAATTGATATCACAGGCAAACACAATGCGTTAAGCATAGCACTAGGGAGGAACATACTATCTCCCATTATCATGTTTAGTAATGAGAATACCCAGTTGAATAAGACATGGTCCTTTGAACTCAGAATGCTGTGAAATCTAAAAGTATCAGTGAATCTAAATAATAATAGTAAGAAACATAACAAAGATAACATTTGTTAAGCACTTACTATGTTCTGGATACTGTTGTAAATAATTTACAAATATGAACCCATTCCTAGCTTGAACCAAAGACAAACAATACTGTAAAACATAAACTATTACTATTCGTATTTTACAGTAGAGAAAACTGAAATGAAGAAATCTTAAGTAACTTGCCCAAGGTCATCACACAACTGGTAAATGGCAACACATTCTATCATTAATAGAAATCTATTTTTAATTCTATATATCTGTCTTACTATCTGAGTATCTATACCTAGTCCAATAGGTGAAGGGAGGTATTCCAGACTGGGTGATGCAAGGAAATTTGCAGATGACAGTGCTACAGTAACGGTGATAGACTTGTTAATTCAGACAGAAGCATTTCTGCTTCATTCTGTCTTCTCACCCAGATGCTTGGTGCAGATGTGTTGCATTGCTGTGTTTATTTTTATCTTGCCCTTTGCCAAAAACTGTAGTCTGGGGGTGAGTACTTCTGGCTGGAGTGACACTGCCCAGGGTTACCCTTTGCAAGAAGACTCCTGACATCACCTCTGAGCTGCCTCTGTACTTCTGCCACTCCAGGCATAGCTGAAGAGTACAGACACCACCAGTCTTGCGACCAGCCTCTCGGGAGGCAGCATCTGAAAAGTGTGATCCAGTGGTTGGCAAACCTCCCAGGAACATCCCAGCAGATTCTCCACCAATAAATTGTGGCCCTCTGACAAGTCAGATGATTGCCAGACTGGCTAGGAGTGGGGAGAGACAGATATTGTTTATTGTTTCAGACTGGAAAAGGGGAAACTCTGATTCATGGGCCATCAGGCTTTGGGAAGAGAGGACCAGTTGTGGCGGTTGATGTTTCCTGGCGTTCTGTAGTTGTAAATTGTTCTATTACTAGAATTGGGAATCTCTTTAAACAACACACACACACAACTAGTCATGTGGATTTCTACTGACTCCAAAATCCAGAACCTGGAAGAACAATTTGCACAAGGTGGGCATTGAGCATTGAAGCTTGTTTCTCTTCTAGCAAAAAAAAATAATAATAAGTTTTTTAGAGGTAGCTTGCTGCAGGTTCTTCAAGAGAATAGCCAGCTTAGCCTGTGAATGTTTTCATTCTTAAAAGTGTTGACAGTGAAGATACAAGTGAAAGGAAGAGACAGAGAGAGAAATGTGTTTTCATGGTGATCAGTATAAAAGTGATTACATTACTTTCATAGTATTTAAACAAATTCAAGGTTAATTTTTCTATGATGATAATGTTCTTTAGTTGGCCTTATCCACCAGGCACTGAAGGAGGTGAGAGATAATTAAGACACCAGAGATTCTTGTGGAACAGGAAAAAAGAAATTCCAACCTGGATACTGGAGTAGCGTAAAGAAAGATTTTAAACTCTTTATAAATCATCAAGGAGAAAAGAGAAGATCATCCATCTTGATGATTTAGACATTCATTAGCATCAGATTTTCTCTCCAGATATACCCCAAGGTTTATATTTTGCAATTCCAAGTCTCCTATTGCCTGTTTGCTTGTCTGTTTCTTACCTTCTAGGCTTTTTTTCTCATTTCCCTATCGAAACTGTTACTCTACAAAGTTGAAGAATCTCATACTTTACTTCTACCAAAGTATTTCTCCCTTTATTTATGATTAAATAATTACCTCCCTGAAGTTTCTTTTCTCTGCATTTTCTGTGAACTTGCCAGGAAGAAGAAGCATTGGCTTTCCCTAAGCTTAGTATCTGATGAATTCACCTCAATTTAAAACAAAGTGACCATGATGACTCATTTTTTTTCATTCTTTGTATTCATACCTCCACTGAAAGAATAGACATTGTGTTACCATGTAATATAAAGCTTTAAGCTACTTTGTATATGCAAGAAATGCAACTGATGATGATGGTGAAGATTCTTAAATAGCTTATCAAAATCAATAAAATCTAAGACCAACATCTCTTATCTATCAACATTAGCACTTAGCATCACTTCCAAAAACCAAAAATTTTACATTGAATGTCCTATTTTCTGGAGTTAGAGAGCAAAGTTCTGATTAATCAGATGTACTGGTTAAAGCAAATTGCATTATACAACATGTGAATCACTGATTTTCAGGAAATTGCAATACAGCCAAATATTCTTAATACCAAAACTATATTGAAATTTTTATTTTTTATTTGTTATGGCAGAGGTAATTGGGGATCTTGTGGTATCTCAAAGTCATTATTATGAATTTTAGTTACCATCCTGCTGAGTAGTAGATAGAGCACCATCATGTCAGTCAGAAGACCAGAGTTCTAGACCTAAGTTGGCCAACTAACAATTCTCCTCTGGGCTTTCAGTTCCT
Source organism: Pseudorca crassidens (assembly GCF_039906515.1). Classification (NCBI taxonomy): domain Eukaryota; kingdom Metazoa; phylum Chordata; class Mammalia; order Artiodactyla; family Delphinidae; genus Pseudorca; species Pseudorca crassidens. Next base: position 104,020,282 of record NC_090297.1, on the reverse strand, counting down.
GAGCTGTAAAATTATATGATCAGACTAGATGATCCCTTAGGTCCACTCTAGCTCTAACAGTCTATGTGCATGTTATCACATACTGGGAAAAGTAATTGTTAACCTATTTCCAACTAATGGAATGCGTATTACCTAGATAACCCCAAAGATCATAACATATGTAATCTCTTAAAATATAAATCATTAACAATAATAGTTTTTAAAAAATCTAGGTACTTGAAGCCGAAATGCTTTGAAAATTGCTTTGAATCAAAGACTGTGTTTGAATGATATCCAGACTTCTATTTGAAGAAAAAGTAAATTCTGTTCAACATCTAGTATTTACATACACAGTTGAAAATTAGATTTACTAGAATCCAAGGAAAACTGGATTGTTGAAGCATATTAATGAGAGATGCTGTTATGATGATCCCTGGAAAAGTAGGTCAGTCTAGACATCCATTCATATCAGTTATGATGTTGAGCAAAAGACTGAAACACTTCAAACCTGAAAAGAACCTTAGGGATCACCAAGCCCAGCCCTGACTTTAACAGATTTTGGTGGCTGAAGTCTAGAAATATGTAGCTTTAATTCATTTTATTTAATAAACACATACATAGAAAGCTTCATTCTAGTGCTTTACAAATTCTAAACATTCTTATAGCAACCCTATGCACAGATACTACTATTACCTCCATTGTACAGATGAGAAAACTAAGGCACAGAAAGGTTAAGCGACTTGCCCAAGATCACACGGCTAGTAAGTTGGCAAAGCCAGAATTTGAATATAATACTAGAGTTTTGCTTATGATCATGAGTAATGCATTTTGACAGAGAGAAAATAAAGTGTCTGCAGTAGCTTTCCAATATACTTTAAAGTTAAGAGGTTGTGAAAATATCTTAAGGTCTCTGGTGGCCATGACCTTTTTTTTGCCATTGAGGTATAGTTGATTTACAATATTATATTAATTTCAGTTGTACAACATAATGATTCAAATTTTTTATAGATTGTACTCCATTTAAAGAGATTATAAAATATTGACTATATTCCCTGTGATGTACAATATATCCTTGTAGCTTATGTATTTTATACATAGTAATTTGCACCTCCACCCCTACCCCTATCTTGCCCTTCCTCCCTTCCCTCTCTCCATTGGTAACCGCTAGTTCTCTATATCAGTGAGTCTGCTTCTGTTGTGTTATATTCATTCTTTTGTTTTATTTTTTAAGCTTCACATATAAGTGATAACACACAGTATTTGTCTTTCTCTGTCTTACTTATTTCACTAAGCATAATACCTTTCAGGTTCATCCATGTGCTTGCAAATGACAACATTTCATTCTATTTTATGGCTGAGTAGTATTCCATTGTATATATAAACCACATCTTTATCCATTCATCTGTTTATGGACACTTAGGTTGCTTTTATATCTTGGCTAATGTAAATAATGCTGCTAGGAACATTGGGGTGCATGCATCTTTTCAAATTAATGTTTTTGTTTTCTTTAGATATCTACCCAGGAGTGGAATTGCCAGATCATATGTAGTTTTATTTTCAGCTTTTTGAGGAACCTACGTAATGTCTTCCATCATGGCTGCACCAATTTACATTCCCACAAATTGTATACAAGAGTTCCCTTTTCTTCCCATCCTTGCCAACATTTGTTATTTGTGGTCTTTTTGATGATAGCACAGGTGTGAGGTGACATCTCCTTGTGGTTTTGATTTGCATTTCTCTGATTAAAGATGTTAAGCATCTTTTATATACAGATATAGCTATCTGTATATCTTCTTTGGAAAAAAGTCTATTCAGGTTTTCTGCCCATTTTTTAATCGGGTTGTCCGTTCGTTTTTTTGTTTTGATGTTGAGTTGTATGAGCTGTTTATATTTTGGATATTAACCCCTTATTGGTCATATTATTTGCAAATATTTTCTCCCATTCAGTAGGTTGTCTTTTTGTTTTTCCAGTGGTCTCCTTTGCTGTGCAAAAGCTTTTAAGTTTAATTAGGTCCCATTTATTGTTTTTGCTTTTGTTTCCTTTGCCTTACGAGACAGATCCAAAAATATATTGCTATGAGTTATGTCAAAACAGTGTTGTGCCTATGTTTTCTTCTAGGAATTTTATGGTTTCTGGTCTTACATTTAGGTTTTTAATCCATTTTAAGTTTATTTTTGTATATGGTGTGAGAAAATGTTTTAAGACCTTTGCTGGGGAGTAAACAACAGACATTGGCTGATTGAGTGTATGCATTTACTGTTAACCAAAAGACAGAGTGGGTAGGTAAAATGAGTACTTCCATTTTCAACATTGTGTATTGAAAAAGAGAGACTAATTGCAATGACACAAAAGATAATTTAAAACAATAGGAAAAACAATAAGAAAGAATGGTTCTAGCAGGGTCAGAAACAGAAGTATAGACGTTAATGTAATTCTTTCCTAGAAAGTGATTTTTAAATCCCAGACTTGGTCTGTATAAGAAACAGCACAGAAAATAAGGGCAAAAGTGATATAAATTTACATTGGAAAGGGAGCTGGGTGATAAAAGAGTCACAGAGTACCTTGCAGCTCTGCCCTTTCTTATAAGGGTGGGCGCTTATACAAGCCACCTGAGCTGTCTGGACCTCTGTTTTCACAGCTATGTACTCTGAGGACAATGGTATTTAACTTACTCCTATCAGACATAGTATAAAGCTTTAACTCTCATCTGTAAATGGCATCAGAAGTAATTTATAAAGTGTCCAGCTCATTGACATTTACTTGATCAATAAAAGTTGTACACAAATATGAGATGATAATTACAATAACAGAATTATTGAACTTTTTCTCAAATAAGATTAACAAAGACTCTTTTTCTATTTTGGATGCCACTTATGGTAATAATCCTAATCATGTCAACATTTTGTGAAAGGATGCTGTCCAATCTCTCACCCTCAAACACACCTTCACCAAGCCATTCTTTTCTTTCCCCAACACTGATAAAGTCATTTGAATGCTAAACTGCTAAGTTCAGGACAAATAATCATATACTTTTGTGACTGTGCTATTGAAAGTTATTGTCCAAAGAGCCTGAATTTTCTGGCATACTAATTTATTCTCTTAGCATATTTGTATGATGCTTTATAATGTAAAAAAGAGAATTTTTGAATATATGATTCCATTTTAGTAACACAAGAAAATAGATATAATAGATACAATATAATAAAATAGATATAATAGATATAATCCACTCTGTTTTACCTTTGAAGAATGTAATGTCCATAGAGATTAACTGAATTGTCCAGACTTCTCATCAGTCAGGCAGACTCCCACATCAAACTCATCGAATTCCTCCCTCCCCAAATACAGCAAGGACAACTAAATACAGTCAAGAAATGAAAATCCCCAGTTGCCAGAAAGGATGAGAACATTTCTTGATTTTCTTAAATCAAAAAGGTGGTACAAATGCTGAGGGGCTCAGGGGAAATTCACAAAGAAATGCAAGGAGGAGGAGAGTTCAGGAGTCTGGCCCAGGGAGGGAATGAGCAGCAGGGAAGTTTAGAATCCAGTTAGAACCATAAGTAGAAAATATATGAGAACTGGAAACCCAGGCTTATATAGTATGGTGAGCATGAGGTTCATGGAACCACATGGCTAAATTTATCCAAAAATGAGAAGTTAACTTGAAACTGGAGTGAGTCCAGGGATATCATAGGGCTCCTGCAGAATAGTTTATAGAAGCATTCCCACATCCCCAGACACACCAAACTCCAATAGAAAGCATTTTGTGCCAAAAGATGATGTTATTGTAAATCTTGTGGTTAAACAAACTAGCATTCAGGAGAGACAACAGACACTTACTACAAGAGGGGAAGTCTGTACACCAAAAACTAGAGATAGGGACTTCCCTGGTGGCACAGTGGTTAAGAATCCACCTGCCAATGTAGGGGACATGGGTTCAGTCCCTGGTCCAGGAAGATCCCACATTCCGTGGAGCATCTAAGCCCGTGTGCCACAACTACTGAGCCCACATGCAACAGTTACTGAAGCCTGCACACCTAGAGCTTGTGCTCTGCAACAAGGAGAAGCCACCACAATGAGAAGCCCACACACTGCCACGAAGGGTAGGCCCCACTCGCTGCAACTAGAGAAAGACCGCACGCAGCAACAAAGACCCAACGCGGCCAAAACTAAATAAAATAAAATAAATAAATTTATTAAAAAAAAAACTAGAGATAATACAACAATCTGAAGGGAGCTATAAGTACATCTAAAATGGTCACAGATATAAAGGAATGAATGCAACAAAGTAGAAACAGTATTTTAAAAAGAAAGAAAGAAAAACTTAATTTGAGAAATAAGTAAATAGATTTCTATAAATAGGAAATATAGTCATTGATATGAAAAGCTGAATGTGTGGCTGAAATAACAATTTGATGCAGCTAAAGATAAAATTGGTGCTTTAAAAAGCAAATCTAGGGCTTCCCTCATGGCGCAGTGGCTAAGAATCCGCCCGCCAATGTAGGGGACACAGGTTCGAGCCCTGGTCTGGGAAGATCCCACATGCCGCGGAGCAACTAAGCCCCTGCGCCACAACTACTGAGCCTGTGCTCTAGAGCCCACGAGCCACAACTACTGAGCCTGTGTGTTGCAACTACTGAAGCCCACGTGCCTAGAGCCCATGCTCTGCAACAAGAGAAGCCACTGCAATGAGAAGCCTGCGCACCGCATCGCAGAGTAGCCCCCACTTGCCGCAACTAGAGAAAGCCTGTGCACAGCAACGAGGACCCAGTGCAGCCAAAAATAAATAAATTAATTAATTTAAAAAAAAAAGCAAATCTAAGGGCATCACACAGAAAATCAGCAGGGAAAGAATAATGGGATAGAAAATATAAAGGAGAAATTAAGAGAAAAAGAAGAAAGAGAAGAATTAAAATTTTGTTTCGTTTATTCAAGTTCCACAAGGAAACAAGAGAAAGAATAAAGAGCAAACTTGGAAAAGACAATGAATATGATTTTCCAGAATTAAAGAAAGATGTGATTCCATAGATTGAAGAAGCACACTGAGTTTTCTTTTTTTTTGTAATTTATTTTTTTCTCAGTTTCTCCTTTTTTTTTCACAAACACACTGTAGTTTATTTTTACAAGAGATAAATACACTGACACCAAGCATTGTAAATGGATGACCACAACAAAAGCAACAATGATTGCAATTACCAAACACGAAACACACTAATACTATGTCATAATATTGACATTCAGTCCAGTAATCCTCTGCTATTAACAGCTCCTTTACTTTGCACTGAAAATTGACTTGTATTTTTTTGGCTCTGAGTCCTTGTGAGATTTTTTTTTTTTAATTCAAACAGAAAGTCACAAAAATTATAATCATCCTCATCAGTTCACTCAGTCCCATGTAATTAATTTTTTTTCATCTTGATCTTTTGTTAGCACTTTTATGAATTCATCAGTTTTCCATTAGAGTTCTGAAAATACTTATTCATTCAGTTCAGCAGTAAAGTAAGTTACGAGAAACCTGTACTTGTCAGAGTCTTTTGCATGAATTCCTTGAAGATGAAACCCTTTTATAGGAACATTTTTGCAAAAGCATCAGAGTACACACAGAACTGTCTGTAAATGACAAAAGACTCAAAAATGACCATGGTTAATGATTTGATGAAAGTTCATAATAATACAATTGACAAGGAAATTTAGTTATTTCTGAGATATACATTTTAAAGTAATAACTAGAATTATGACTTATAACATTAAACCAGAACATATAAGATTTTTAGACATTTCATGTAGTGTCTGAAACATTTATATTAACATATTTCCATACAAATAACCCAAAGAAAGTTTAGTATTAGTTGCTCTTTTGGTTTGTTTGTTTTTTTATACTGCAGGTTCTTATTAGTCATCAGGTTTATACACATCAGTGTGTACATATCAATCCCGATCGCCCAATTCAGCACACCACCATCCCCACCCCACCGCAGTTTTCCCCCTTGGTGTCCATATGTTTGTTCTCTACATCTGTGTCTCAACTTCTGCCCTGCAAACCGGTTCATCTGTACCATTTTTCTAGGTTCCTCATACATGCGTTAATATACAATATTTGTTTTTCTCTTTCTGACTTACTTCACTCTGAATGACAGTCTCTAGATCCATCCGTGTCTCAACAAATGACTCAATTTCATTCCTTTTTATGGCTGAGTAATATTCCATTTTATATATGTACCACAACTTCCTTATCCATTCGTCTGTCGATGGGCATTTAGGTTGCTTCCATGACCTGGCTATTGTAAATAGTGCTGTAACGAGCATTGGGGTGCATGTGTCTTTTTGAATTATGGCTTTCTCTGGGTATATGACCAGTAGTGGGATTGCTGGGTCATATGGTAATTCTATTTTTAGTTTTTTAAGGAAGCTTCATACTGTTCTCCATAGTGGCTGTATCAATTTACATTCCCACCAACAGTGCAAGAGGGTTCCCTTTTCTCCACACCCTCTCCAGCATTTGTTGTTTGTAGATTTTCTGATGATGCCCATTCTAACTGGTGTGAGGTGATACCTCATTGTAGTTTTGATTTGCATTTCTCTAATAATTAGTGATGTTGAGCAGCTTTTCATGGGCTTCTTGGCCATCTGTATGTCTAATTTGGAGAAATGTCTATTTAGGTCTTCTGCCCATTATTGGATTGGGTTGTTTGTTTCTTTAATATTGAGCTGCATGAGCTGTTTATATATTTTGGAGATTAATCCTTTGTCCGTTGATTCGTTTGCAAATATTTTCTCCCATTCTGAGGGTTGTTTATGGTTTCCTTTGCTGTGCAAAAGCTTTGAAGTTACATTAGGTCCCATTTGTTTATTTTTGTTTTTATTTCCATTACTCTAGGAGGTGGATCAAAAAAGATCTTGCTGTGATTTATGTCAAAGAGTGTTCTTCCTATGTTTTCCTCTAAGAATTTTATAGTGTCTGGTCTTACATTTAGGTCTCGAATCCATTTTGAGTTTATTTTTGTGTATGATGTTAGGGAGTGTTCTAATTTCATTCTTTTACATATAGCTGTCCAGTTTTCCCAGCACCACTTATTGAGGAGACTGTCTTTTCTCCATTGTATATCTTTGCCTCCTTTGTCATAGATTAGTTGACCATAGGTGCGTGGGTTTATCTCTGGGCTTTCTATCTTGTTCCATTGATCTGTGTTTCTGTTTTTGTGCCAGTACCATATTGTCTTGATTACTGTAGCTTGTAGTATAGTCTGAAGTCAGGGATTCTGATTCCTCCAGCTCCGTTTTTTTCCCTCAAGACTGCTTTGGCTATTCGGGGTCTTTTGTGTCTCCATACAAATTTTAAGATGATTTGTTCGAGTTCCGTAAAAAATGCCATTGGTAATTTGATAGGGGTTGCATTGAATCTGTAGATTGCTTTGGGTAGTGTAGTCATTTTCACAATATTGATTCTTCCAATCCAAGAACATGGTATATCTCTACATCTGTTGGTATCATCTTTAATTTCTTTCATCAGTGTCTTATAGTTTTTCTGCATACAGGTCTTTTGTCTCCCTAGGTAGGTTTATACCTAGGTATTTTATTCTTATTGTTGCAATGGTAAATGAGAGTGTTTCCATAATTTCTCTTTCAGATTTTTCATCATTAGTGTATAGGAATGCAAGAGATTTCTGTTCATTAATTTAGTATCCTGCAACTTTACCAAATTAATTGATTAGCTTTAGTAGTTTTCTGGTGGCATTTTTAGGATTCTCTATGTATAGTATCATGTCATCTGCAAACAGTGACAGTTTTACTTCTTCTTTTCCAATTTGTATTCCTTTTATTTCTTTCTCTTCTCTGATTGCTGTGGGTAGGACTTCCAAAACTATGTTGAATAATAGTGGTGAGAGTGGACATCCTTGTCTTGTTCCTGATCTTAGAGGGAATGCTTTCAGTTTTTCACCATTGAGAACGATGTTTGCTGTGGGTTTGTCATATATGGCCTTTATTATGTTGAGGTAGGTTCCCTCTATGCCCACTTTCTGGAGAGTTTTGATCATAAATGGGTGTTGAATTTTGTCAAAAGCTTTTTCTGAATCTATTGAGATGATCATATGGTTTTTATTCTTCAATTTGTTAATATGGTGTATCACATTGATTCATTTGCATATATTGAAGAATCCTTGTGTCCCTGGATAAATCCCACTTGATCGCGGAGTATGATCCTTTTAATGTGTTGTTGGATTCTGTTTGCTAGTATTTTGTTGAGGATTTTTGCATCTATATTCATCAGTGATATTGGTCTGTAATTTTCTTTTTTTGTAGTATCTTTGTCTGGTTTTGATATCAGGGTGATGGTGGCCTCATAGAATGAGTTAGAATAGAATGAGGAAGGGAGTATTGAGGAAGCCCATTATTGGATTGGGTTGAGGAAGAATGAGGAATGGGAAGAATGAGGAGAATGAGGAAGGGAGTATTCCTTCCTCTGCAATTTTTTGGAAGACTTTGAGAGGGATGGGTGTTAGCTCTTCTCTGAATGTTTGATAGAATTCACCTGTGAAGCCATCTGGTCCTGGACTTTTGTTTGTTGGAAGAGTTTTAATCACAGTTTCAATTTCATTACTTGTGATTGGTCTGTTCATATTTTCTGTTTCTTCCTGGTTCAGTCTTGGAAGCTTATAGCTTTCTAAGAATTTGTCCATTTCTTCCAGGTTGTCCATTTTATTGGCATAGAGTTGCTTGTAGTAGTCTCTTAGGATGCTTTGTGTTTCTGCGGTGTCTCTTGTAACTTCTCCTTTTTCATTTCTAATTTTATTGATTTGAGTCCTCTCCCTCTTTTTCTTGATGAGTGTGGCTAATGGTTTATCAATTTTGTTTATCTTCTCAAGGAACCAGCTTTTAGTTTTATTGATCTTTGCTATTGTTTTCTTTGTTTCTATTTCATTTATTTCTGCTCTGAGTTTTATGATTTCTTTCCTTCTGCTAACTTTGGATTTTGTTTGTTCTTCTTTCTCTAGTTCCTTTAGGTATAAAGTTAGATTGTTTACGTGGGATTTTTCTTGTTCCTTGAGGTAGGCTTGTATAGCTATAAACTTCCCTCTTAGAACTGCTTTTGCCACATCCCATAGGTTTTGGATCGTCGTGTTTTCATTGTCATTTGTCTCTAGGTAGTCTTTAATTTCCTCTTTGATTTCTTCAGTGATCTCTTGGTTATTTAGTAACGTATTGTTTAGCCTCCTTATGTTTGTGTTTTTTACATTTTTTTTCCCTGTAATTCATTTCTAATCTCATAGCTTTGTGGTCAGAAAAGATGCTTGATATGATTTCAATTTTCTTAAATTTATGGAGGCTTGATTTGTGACCCAAGATGTGATCTATTCTGGAGAATGTTCCGTGCGCACTTGAGAAGAAAATGTTATCTGCTGTTTTTGGATGGAATGTCCTATAAATATCAATTAAATCTATCTGGTCTATTGTGCCATTTAAAGCTTTTGTTTCCTTATTTATTTTCATTTTGCATGATCTGTCCATTGGTGTAAGTGAGGTGTTAACGTCCCCCACTATTATTGTGTTACTGTCAATTTCCTCTTTTATAGCTGTTAGCAGTTGCCTTATGTATTGAGATGCTCCTATGTTGGGTGCATATATATTTATAATTGTTATATCTTCTTGGATTGATCCATTGATCATTATATGGTGTCCTTCCTTGTCTCTTGTAACATTCTTTATTTTAAACTCTGTTTTATCTGGTATGAGTATAGCTACTCCAGCTTTCTTTTGGTTTCCATTGGCATGGAATATCTTTTTCCATCCCCTCACTCTCAGTCTGTATGTGTCCCTAGGTCTGAAGTGGGTCTCTTGTAGACAGCATATAGATGGGTTTTGTTTTTGTATCCATTCAGCAAGCCTGCACACTGAGTTTCGAGCAGGATAAATAACGATAAATCCACATCAAAACCCTCAAAAATCTATCAGAGATAAACAACAGGTTACTTACAAAGGAATGGCATCAGAGGGACAGCAGAATTCTCATCAACGGCAGCACATGTAAGTTTAAAGTGGAATAAGTATCTCAAAGGGGCTGAGAAAGAGTAAATTCACCAAGAATTCTATAAGCAGCTGAAACATCCTTAAAGAATGAGCAGAATAATGACATTTTCAGACATAAAAAGACTGCAGTTATTATTCCCAGATCTGTGCTAAGAGAATTATAAAAGGATATACTTTAACAAAATGAAAATTTAATGTGGAAAGAAAGAATAGAAAAAATGTACAAGTAAGCAAGAAATAGCTAACCATGCTGTTAAGTCTAAATATTTGGTATCTGTTCTCAAAATTATAATGACCAATGGTGATTAGGTCCAAATCAATTTGGCATTAAAATTCTAGGCAGTAATAATATGAGTTAAACTGTCCTAAAGTTCTTCTGTTGTTTAAAAACACACATAAAGATATTGGTTAACTTTAATTATGCATGTTTAAAAATGTAAAGGCATGAATATACTATGTATATATATCCAGTATATTGTTGCTAGACATTTAGGTTGTTTCCAGTTTGGGGATGTTATGAATGATATTACTATGAATATTCTTGTGCATCTATTTGGATGCACATGGGATACTATATGGCAGTGGAAATGAATGAAATACATTTCACATCGTAGATTAATCCCACAAGAAAGAATATATACTCTATTATCTCATTTTTTAAAAAGTGCTAAAACTATCAAAACTAACTCACTGGTTTTTTGGAAGTTACAGGTGGTTACCTTTGAGCAGGAAGGAAGGGGTAGTGCCTTGGAGGGGCACCCAGGACTTCTGGGGCATAAGGAATATTCTATTTCTTGATGATAGTTACTTGACTATTACATGGCTGTATTCATTTTATGATACTTCATTTCATTGTATAATTATGACATGCATTTTTCTGTATGTGTACTCTAGTTCAATAAAAAGTAGTTTATTTTTTAATATAAGTTTACCACCAAAATAATATAAATAAATTGTATAATTTTTCAACCCAGTAAAAGAGGAAAAGGAATAAAAAATGACTAAACAACAGAAAGCAGAGAGGAAGAAACAGGATATAAAAAAAATAGGATGGAAAAAAAGACAAAATACTATGGCAGAAATAGTTCAAATAGATCAAGAATCACAAAAATGTGAATGGAATTACACAGCCACTAAAAGACAAAAATTATGAAATTGACTTTAAGAAACTAAATATTATTTACAAGAAACATAGTTAAGATGCATAGAATGGTTCAAAATGAAAGCTGTTCATAAGATATATATTTGTTCTCTGTTGCTGCTGATGACAAATTACCACAAATTTAGTGGCTGAAAGGAAAACGACTTTATTATCTAACAGTTCTGTAGATTAAAAGTTCAACATGGGTCTTAGCTAAAATCAAGGCATAGACAGGGCTACATTCCTTTCTGGAGGCTCCTTGCATTTTCCAACTTCTAGAGGCTACCCACATTCCTTGGGTTATGACCCTCCCTCCCCATCGTCAAAGACAAGAACACTGGTTGAGTCCTTCTCTCATCCTATCATTCTGACTTGACTTCTGTCATTACATCTCTTTCTCTGACTCTCTTCCTTGGCCTCCCACTTCTACATTTAAGGATCATTGTGATTACATTACCCAGTATACTCTCACTATTTTAAGGTCATTTAATTAGCAGTCTTAATTCCATCTGCTACCTTAATTTCTCTTTGACTTGTAGTATGACATATTCACAGGTTTCAGGGATTAGGACAGGGACATCTCTGGGAGATTGTTTTTCCTACCACAGATATATTTGGCTGATAGTCACCAAAGAAAGCAGGTATAGTGATAGTTATTACTATCTGGCATAATAGTATGTAAGTCAAAATATATTTTTAGGGAAAAGGGAGAAACTGCATTATGATAAAATCTACCAAAAAGGTATACAATGTGATTGGTCCAATAAGAATTAAACCCAGGACTTGGACTCAAGTTCTGTGTCTGCTGGTCCAGTGTTCCTACTAACAAAAATCTCTAAAGAACACAGACCAAGACAAGGTTGTACTTGAAGCCCACTTGAGGCAAGTACTGGTAAATTTCTTGCCCCAAATGCAAATAATAATTACGACCTAGACCACGGGGCTGTTGTAAGAAATACCTTAGGATTGAGGCACACACACTGCAGCTATCATATAAATGTTAAATAAAAATAATATTTCCTGTATCCTCACTAGGGTTGGGCAAATCCAGATGTATATTGTACTTTTCACATATTTCAAAATATTTTCAAATCTTTTGGTTTGGGTTCAATAAAAACCTCAAGTACATTTTGCCAAGTGCTTTTTCCATTAATTATTCAATCCATTTGTATTTCAAGGGAAATTCAGTCCACATGTTTCTAATTCATTTAGCACTAACTCATCAAAATATTGTTTCTCTCAGTGCCGTTTTCTGTCCAAAAGGCTTTTCAAGCCCTCTCCTCCTTTTCTTTATTTCTGAGAAACAAAAAGATATAGTTTTCCAAGGGCAAATCGTAGTAAACTACCAAAAGATTTACTAAACATTGCAGCTAGAATTCTTTGAATTTCAGAGTCCTCTGTCAATCTACCCTGGTCTGTGTCACCTCTCTCAGCTATTCCCTGGTTTCCATGCCTTTTTCTCTCCTTTGATCAGGTTCTTCTTTGTTCATATTGACCCACCACAGATTTCAGGTTATCTATCACTGAAGTCCATAGGCCTCCAGACACCTTAATCCTCTTGGTGAACCCCTCCCTTTTAATGAAAACCTTCCAAGGCTGGGGCCAGTGAAATAATGGGTTCATACTGCCTTCCAAAATATCCTCATGGGATCTGTGGCAAACCTTAAAAAGATACATTTTAAAAATCTGATCTTTTTGAGTGCATACTTTGTGTGTATGTCTGTGTGATATCTTATGTGCATACTTTGTGTGTGTGTATGTCTCTGTGATATCTTATGTGCGATTAATGTTGTCTTAACTCAACAGTGCCTAAAGGGTGAGGAACTTGATACTATGTTCATTGTGAGTGCTCCAAAAACATCAAGAGCTCTGCTTAAGAGTGAGTTCCCACATTGCTTGTGGAGCCTTCTTACCAAAGAGGTTTAACCTGGATCTAATCATAAGGAGATTGTGGAGCATTCTACAAGACAACTTCTCTGGACTCTTCAAATATGTGAATGTTATGAAAGACAAATAAAAGCTATCAGGAAATTCTTCTAGATTAAAGGAAATTAAAGAGACAGTACAACTAAATGCAGTATGTTACAGTTGACTGAATTCTAGAATTGAGAAAGATATCTATAGGGACATTCTGAGACAGTTACAGAAATTTCATTATGTTACATTTCTTGGGTGTGACGTGGTTATAAAGAAGTGTTCATATTCATATGTTTATACACACATTTGTGTATATATGGAGAGAGTAGTTATAGCAAAATGTTTTCCTTGGTAGATCCATATACACGTACCCACACATATATACACCCACAACTATACATAAACACACCCAGATAACCCCACGCAGAGGAAATGTGAAGGAGACTCCTCTCTACAAAGTTGTCCATCTCAAACCAAAAGTTCTTTTTTAAAAAAATGCTCCTTTTTAAAAAAATGAAGTAGAGTTGATTTATAATATTGTGTTAGTTACAGGTATACAACAGAGTGATTCAGTTATATATATATTTTCAGATCCTTCTCCATTATAGGTTATTACAAGATATTTAATATAGTTCCTTGTGCTATACAGTAAATCTTCGTTGTTTATCTGTCTTCTATATAGTAGTGTGTATCTGTTAATCCCATATTCCTAACCATAAGTTTGTTTTCTATGTCTATGAGTCTGTTTCTGTTTTGTAAATAAATTCATTTGTATTATATGAGTCCACATATAAGTGATATCATATAGTATTTCTCTTTTTTCCATCTGACCTACTTCACTTAGTATGATATTCTCTAGGTTCATCCATGTTGCTGCAGATGGCATTATTTCATTCTTTTTATGGCTGAGTAATATTCCATGGTGCCCGTATGTGTGTGTATGTGTGTGTATGTATGTGTATATATATATGTATATATATATACACATACACACACACATATATATACACACACTACATCTTTATCCATTCATCTGTCGGTGGACATATTTAGGTTGCTTCCATGTCTTGGCTATTGTAAATAGTGCTGCTATGAACATTGGGGTGCATGTACCTTTTCTAATTAGAGCTTTCATCTTTTCCAGATATATGCCCAGGAGTAGGATTGCTGGATCATATGGTAACTATTTTTAGTTTTTTAAGGAACCTCTATACTGTTTTCCATAGTGGCTGTACCAGTTTACATTCCCACCAACAGTGTAGGAGGGTTCCCTTTTCTCCACGCCCTCTCCAGCATTTATTATTTGTAGACTTTTTGATGATGGCTATTCTGACTGGTATGAGGTGATACCTCGTTGTGGTTTTAATTGGCATTACTCCAATAAATAGCAATGTTGAACATCTTTTTTCATGTGCCTATTGGCCATCTATTTGTCTTCTTTGGAGAAATGCCTATTTAGGTCATCTGCCCATTTTTTGATTGGGTTGTTTGTTTTTTTGATATTGAGTTGTATGAGCTGTTTGTATATTTTGGAAATTAACCCTTTGTCAGTCGCATCAGTTGTAAATATTTCCTTCCAGTCCATTGGTGTCTTTTCATTTTGTTTATGGTTTCCTTTGCTGTGCAAAAGCTTTTAAGTTTGAGTAGGTCCCATTAGTTTATTTTTGTTTGACCTTTTTTTTAAATATAAACATTTAGATCTTTGAGGTTGACTGTTTCACCACATTATGCCAAGTTTAATATGCATAAATGTTATTGATAATTTTACAAATGCGTATTCTTGCTGTGTGTACAGCAGGAATTCTCAGTGGTTAATGGAGTGATGGGCTTTCAAAAGACTAAGGATCACCTGAAAACATGTGTACATACATTTTTCCTGGTAGAGGATACATAATTTTGATCAGATGTACAAAGGAAACTTTAAGAGACTTTTAACTGCTTTAAGAAGTATCTAATTGAGTATTTTGTTTATTAAGAGAAAGCTCAGACAAACCTCTAATTTGTCATTGCTGATAATGCCTGTGGCATTTTATACCATGAAATTCACAGTAGCTAGTAGAAGTTCGTCAGTAAAATTAAAGTCTCTTCACCAGCTACACACATTAAGTGTCAACATGCATAGAGACTGCTCTTTGAGAAGCTCAACACATTGGTAAGATATTGATATTTAAATAATCACTTTACAAGCTAGAAAAAGGAAAGAATGATAGTGGAAAGTTGAGTGGCCAAGCAGTGGCTGGGCTTGTACATTTTAAAGATTGCAGCACGCAGCCCCCCAGAGTATGAAAGGAGAACTGACTGTGCCTTCCAATTAGAACAGAATTAACCTCAGCAGTGTGACTTTTGTTTTGGAAGGGGATTTGGGACATCCCTGGTTTACGGGACAAAATTGTATGCCAGGTGGTCCTAGTTAGGTGAGAGACTTTATGTAAAAATAACCCTTCTTTGGCTTTATTCAACACAGTAAAACCACTAAGACATTTTCCCATATGAAGTATTTCTGTAGGCACATTCAAAATGTTAATCCCCATTTTTATATGCACTTTTCATGACTCCTAAGAAGTTTACCAGGTTGCGAAATTTGCAAAAACTGGTCCCTCGACAAACTCATGGGATGCTTTTTACCATAACAGGTTTGTTTTGTTTTCATGTGAGTCCAAAGTACTTTCATAACATCTCTCACTATGGCATCACGAATAGGATCAAATATTGTTATCCTAACCTTACAAATGAAGGCAAGGGTCTCACAGTGACTTTTAAAGGCTCTCAAATTCTGAGTTATTACTATACCTTCGTTTGCCTGGGGTGAACAATCTAGAATTTTATCCACGCTGAAAATTCTTTGTAATACAAATTTCTATTAATGAAAGTAAATAATAAGTTTTATGCTACGAATACAAAATCATACAATACATATTATACATATAGATGTATATGTGAATATATCTGTGATACAATACTCGACCTTCAGTGCAGTCATCTGAGGTCCTGAGCATTTCTGAAGTGTCTGCAGAATCTTCACTGAAAGATAAAAGCCATGATCAGAAGAGCTTAACTTTCACAGAGCTTAGTGGAGTGAAAAAATTCAGACTGGATTTGAATTCTGACGTCATCTTTATTATTTCTGTGACCTCGAGAAAAGTTATTTAGTCTCTCTGAGCTTTATCTGTTTCCTTACTGTGTTTTTATGAGGACTAAGGGAGACATCTTTTGATTGCTCTTACTCAATTAGATTATTCAATTAATCCTTTTCCCAGCATGCCTCAGAGTAGCATTCACTTACATCCTGGCCATTTAAACTAGAAATATATATTGATACTTTCTTTTCTATTTCAAATGCCAATATCTATACGAGTATATATGGGTATTTTAGGCACAGCAGAAAGAATGAAACTACAGCTTTTGTCCATGTCCTATACCACATTGGTAAAAGTGTCAGGAAACAGTACATATGATTAATGCTGCTGAAATAGGCAGGAAATTATTCAGGTGGATTCAATCAACTCAGCCAAACATCTAGGTAGCTTATTAAAATTTAGACGAAAGTCTGCAGGCACTTAATACATAACGATGACTCTAGGCCTAAATTAAGAGTGCTGCCCACCCCCATGCACACCAGCCCCTACAACTTACTGCCTAGAAGCAGCCACTCTTCTTACAGCTGAGTTATTGACGTGTTTTTCAGCATTTTTTCCCTCTCTGAAAGTAAGACACATGACCTTTCTAAGCCCTAACCCAAAGCCCTTACTGAGATGCTGTGCCCTTGAGTTTGTCCTTGAGGTTGTCTCTTACCAAAGAAAAGCAATGTGAAATTGACATGTTGTGCTGCTGCACTCAGCTAGACCCTCAGACCTGTGAGCTCTTCCACACTGACCAGGATGCTGAAGATAAAGAGTCACAACATGGAATTAATGCGGCTGGAAAATGATAGTTTTCCAGACAAAGGATCCCGCATCTGGCTCACTGCAGTGAAACTACACCTTGGATATTTAAAGCAGTCATTTGAGATAACACAAGTTAAAGTGCTTTTTCAAAGTTAAACTTACTGTGGTTACCATTATTGCAGCAATAGGTATGGTCTCTTCCTTTCCCACTCTATAGGATCACTTCACCTAGGTTTAGGAGAGGCAGGTCTCCTCTCCTGCCCAACCCCAGCCTGAAATTCCCTTAGTTACCACAAAGGGGTTCACTGCTTTTAAAATGAGTTCAGAAAGAAGGCTTAAAGTGGCAGTAAAACCTCTGTCTCAAGTCCCATTTCTGTGATTTACCTGCCATAGGGCCTTAATAATAATAATAAAACAACCTGTCTGTAGAAAGCACCTGCCATTCAAAGAGGAACAAATAAGTCTGTGGCAGAGAGGGCTTTTGAGAATTCCAGAGGACTGAAGGTGTTAACTAGAAAATTAAATACAAGAATAATAGTAACAACAATAATGGACACGCCCAGAGCAGATCTAATGACACAGCTACTGTGGATTCTGTGTAGCAACAGAGTCTGTGTGAGAAGGTGATCACAGCCTGGTGCTCTGGGAAAATGCAATAGAGTTCTAGCCCCAGTTCTTGCATTTTTTATCAGCTAGGTGCTCTTAGGCAAGTTATTAGAACACCCTAGGACTCTATTCACACTAGTTCAGGGTTTCCCAGAGTGTGTTTCTTGGAGCATATTCTATAAGTTCTGCTCCCCTACCCCCACTTGCTCCCCTACCCCCACTTTGCTCCCCTACTCCCACTTACTTTGCTCCCCCACCCCCACTTACTTTGCTCTCCTAGACCCCTACTCCCACTTACTTTGCTTCCCAACCCCCACTTATTTTGATCTCCTAGCCCCCTACCCACACTTACTTAGCTCTCCTACCCCGTACCCCCACTTACTTTGCTCCCCCACCCCCACTTACTTTGCTCCCCCACCCCCACTTTGGTTCCCCACCCCCACTTACTTTGCTCCCCAACACCCACTTACATTGCTCTCCTAGCCCCCTACCTCCACTTACTTTGCTCTCGTAGCCCCTTACCCCCATTTATTTGCTCGCCCACCCCCACATGTTTTGCTCCCCTACCCTCACTTACTTTGCTCTCCTAGCCCCCTACTCCCACTGACTTTGCTCCCAGACCCCCACTTACTTTGCTCCCCCACGCCCACTTACTTTCCTCCCCCACCCAAACTTACTTTGCTCTCCTGGCCACCTACTCCCACTTAACTTTGCTCCCCCACCAACACTTACATTGCTCCCCCACCCCCACTTAATTTGATATCAGAGCCCCCTACCCACACTTACTTTGCTCTCCTAGCCCAGTACCCCCACGTACTTTGCACCCCCACCCCACTTACTTGCTCACCCACCCCCACTTACTTTGCTCCTCCAACCCCACTTACTTTACTCCCCCACCCCCACTTACTTTGCTACCCCACCCCCACTTACTTTGCTCCCCCACACCCACTTACTTTACTCCCCCACACCCACTTACTTTGCTTTCCTAGCCCCCTATTCCGACTTACTTTGCTCCCCCATCCCCACTTATTTCGCTCCCCTACCCTCACTTACTTTGCTTCTCTAGCCCCCTATTCCCACTTTTGTTGCGCCCCCACCCCCACTTACTTTGCTCTCCTAGCACCCTACTCTCACTAACTTTGCTCCCCTACCCCCACTTACATTGCTCTCCTAGCCCCCTAAAGCCACTTACTTTGTTCTCTTAGCCATCTACCCCTACTTACTTTGCTCTGTCAACACCACTTATTTTTCTCCCCTACCCTCACTTACTTTGATCTCCTAGCCCCCTACTCCCATGTATTTTGCTCCCCCACCCCCACTTACTTTGCTCATCCACCTCCACTTACTTTGCCCCCCCACCCCCACTTACTTTGCTCTCCTAGCCCCCTACCCCCACTTACTTTGCTCCCCCACCCCCACTTTCTTTGCTCCCCTAACCCCAATTACTTTGCTCTCCTAGCCCCCTACTGCCACTTACTTGGCTCTCCTATCCCCCTATTCCTACTTTCTTTCCTCCCCCACCCCCACTTACTTTCCTCCCCAACCCCACTTACTTTGCTACCCCACCCCCACTTACTTTGATCCCCCACTCCACTTATTTTGCTCCCCCACCCCCACTTACTTTGCTTTCCTAGCCCCCTACTCCCACTTACTTTGCTTCCCTACTCCCACTTACTTTGCTCTCCTAACCGCCTACCCTCACTTAATTTGCTCTCCCACCCCCACTTACTTTGCTCCCCTACCCTCACTTACTTTGCTCTCCTAGTCCCTACTCCCACTTACTTTACTCCCCTACCCCCACTTACTGTGCTCTCCTAGCCCCCTACCCCCACTTTGCTCTTTTAGCCCCCTACTCCCAATTACTTTGCTCTCCTACCTCAACTTACTTTGCTCTCCTATCCCCCTACTCCCACTTACTTTGCTCCCCCAACACCACTTATTTTTCTCCCCTACCCTCACTTACTTTGCTACTCCACCCTACTTACTTTGCTCTCCTAGCCCCCTACTCCCACATACTTTACTCCACCACCCCCATTTACTTTGCTCCCCCACCCCTACTAAATTTGGTTCACTACTCTCACTTACTTTGCTCTCCTAGCCCCCTACTCCTACTTAATTTTCTCCCCTAACCCGACTTACTTTTCTCTCCTATCACCCTACCCCCACTTACTTTGCTTCTCCACCCCCACTTACTTTGCTGTCCTAACCCCTTCTCCCACTTACTTTGCTCCCCTAGCCCCACTTACTTTGCTCACCTAGCCCCCTACCTCCACTTACTTTCCTCTCCTAGCCCCCTACTCCCATTTACTTTGCTCCCCCACCACCACTAACTTTGCTTCCCTACCCTCACTTAATTTGCTCTTCTAGGCCCCTACTCCCACTTACTTTGCTCCCCCACACCCACTTTCTTTGCTCTCTCACCCCCACTTACTTTGCTCACCTACCCCCACTTACTTTGGGCTCCCACCACACTTACTATGCTCTCCTAGCCCCCTACCTCCACTTACTTTGCTCTCCTATCCCCCTATTCCCACTTACTTTGCTCCCCCACCCCCACTTACTTTACTCCCCCACCCCCACTTACTTTGATCCCCCAACCCCACTTGCTTTGCTCTCCTAGCCCCCTACTCCCACTTACTTTGCTCTCCTAACCACCTACCCTCACTTAATTGCTCTCCTAGCCCCTACTCGCACTTACTTTTCTCCCCTACCCCCACTTACTGTGCACTCCTAGCCCCGACCCCACTGACTTTGCGCCCCCACACCACTTATTTTGCTCCCTTACCCTCACTTACTTTGCTCCCCTACCCCCACTTACTTTGCTCTTTTAGCCCCCTACTCCCATTTACTTTGCTCTACTACCTCCACTTACTTTACTCTCCTATCCTCCTACTCCCACTTACTTTTTTCCCCTACCTCCACTTAGTTTGCTCTCCTAGCCCCCTACTGCCACTTACTTTGATCCCCCACCCCCACTTTCTTTGCTTCGGCACCCCCACTTACTTTGCTCCCCCACCCCCACTTACTTTGCTACCACACCCCACTTACTTTGATTCCCCACCCCCACTTACTTTGCTCCCCTACCCCCAATTACTTTGCTCTCCTAGCCCCCACCTCCACTTAATTTGCTCTCCCATCCCCCTATTCCCACTTACTTAGCTCCCCCACCCTCACTTACTTTGCTCCCCCAGCCCCACTTACTTTGCTCCCCCACCCCCACTTACTTTGCTCTCCTAACCACCTACCCTCACTTACTTTCTCTCCCACCCCTGCTTACTTTGCTCCCCTACCCTCACTTACTTTGCTCTCCTAGGCCCTACTCCCACTTACTTTGCTCCCCAACCCCCACTTACTGTGCTCCTAGCTCCCTACCGCCACTTACTTTGCTCCCCCAGCCCCACTTATTTTGCTCCACTACCCTCACTTACTTTGCTCCCCTAGTCCCCTACTTCAGCTTACTTTGCTCCCCTACCCCCACTTAGTTTACTCTTTTAGCCCACTACTCCCAATTACTTTGCTCTCATACCTCCACTTACTTTGTTCTCCTATCCCCCTATTCCCACTTACTTTGCTCCCCCACTGCCACTTACTTTGCTCCCCCACCCCAACTTAATTTGCTCCCCAACCCCCACTTACTTTGCTCCCCCACCCCCACTTACTTTGCTCCACCACCCCCTT
Source organism: Pseudorca crassidens (assembly GCF_039906515.1). NCBI lineage: Eukaryota > Metazoa > Chordata > Mammalia > Artiodactyla > Delphinidae > Pseudorca > Pseudorca crassidens. The sequence continues at coordinate 103,999,050 of NC_090297.1, read as the reverse complement.
TCTTTGCTCCCCCCACCCCAACTTAATTTGCTCCCCAACCCCCACTTACTTTGCTCCCCCACCACTTATTTTCTCCCCCACCCCCACTTACTTTGCCCTCCTTGCCCCCTACTCCCACGTACTTTGCTCCCCCACCACTTATTTTGCTCCGCTACCCTCACTTACTTTGCTCTCCTAGCCCCTACTCCCACTTACTTTTCTCCCCAACCCCCAACTTACTGTGCTCTCCTAGCCCCCTACCCCCACTTACTTTGCTCCCCCACACCCACTTACTTTGCTCCCCCACTCCCACTTAATTTGCTCCCCCACCCCCACTTACTTTGCACCCCCACCCCCACTTACTTTGCTCTCCTAGCCCCCTACTCCCACTTACATTTCTCCCCCACCCCCACTTACTTTGCTCCCCCACCCCCTTACTTTGCTCCCTGTCACCCACTTATTTTTCTCCCCCATCCCCACTTAATTTGCTCCCCCACCCCAACTTTGCTCCCTCACACCCACTTACTTTGCTCCCCCACCCCAAGTTAATTTGCTCCCTAGCCCAACTTTCTTTGCACCCCACCCCCTCTTACTTTGCTCTCCTAGGCCCTACTCCCACATACTTTGCTCCCCCACCCCCACTTACTTTGCTCCCACACCCCCCTAACTTTGCTCCCCTACCCTCACTTACTTTGCACTCCTCGCCCCTGACTCACACTTACTTTTCTCCCCTACCCCGACTTACTTTGCTCTCCTAGCCCCCACCCCCACTTACTTTGCTCCCCTACCTCCACTTTGCTCTAGTACACTCACTTACTTTGCTCTCCTAGCTCCCTACTCCCATTTACTTTTCTCCCCTACCCCCACTTTGCTCTCCTAGCCCCCTACTCTCACTTACTTTGCTCCCCCAGCCCCACTTTCTTTGCTTCCGCACCCCCACTTACTTTGCCCCCTATCCCCACTTACTTTGCTCCCCCACCCCCACTTACTTTGCTCCCACACCCCCACTTACTTTGCTCTCTTAGCCCTCTACTCCCACTTACTTTGCTCCCCTACGCCCACTTACTTTGCTCTCCTAGCCCCCTACCCCCACTTACTTTGCTCACCCACCTCCACTTATTTTGCTCACCTACCCTCACTTACGTTGCTCTCCTAGCCCCCTACTCCCACTTACTTTGCTCTCCCACCCCTACTTACTTTGCTCTGCCACCCCTACTTAACTTTGCTCCCCCAGCGCACTTACTTTGCTCCCCCACCCCCCACTTGCTTTGCTCTTTTACTCCCCCTTACTTTTCCCCTAACCCCCTAGTCCCACTTACTTTGCTCCCCTACCCCCTGTACCCCCACTTACTTTGGTCTCCTACCCCCACTTACTTTGCTCTCCTCCCGCTACTTACTTTGCTCTCCTCCCGCCACTTACTTTGCTCTCCTACCGCCACTTACTTTGCTCCCCCACACCCACTTACTTTGCTCCCCTACCCCCACTTACTTTGCTCCTCCACCCCCACTTACTTGGCTCCCCCACACCCACTTACTCTGCTCTCCTACCTGGGCTTACTTTGCTCTCCTACTGCCCCTTACTTTGCTCCTCTACTCCCAGTTACTTTGCTCTCCTACCCCCACTTACTTTGCTCCCCTACCCCCACTTACTCTGCTCTCCTACCTGGGCTTACTTTGCTCTCCTACTGCCCCTTACTTTGCTCCCCTACTCCCAGTTACTTTGCTCTCCTACCCCCACTTACTTTGCTCCCCCACCCCCACTTACTTTGCTCCCCCACCCCCACTTACTTTTCTCCCCTACCCCCACTTACTTTGCTCCCCCACCCCCACTTACTTTGCCCTGCCACTCCCACTTACTTTGCTCCCCTACCCCCACTTACTTTGCTCCCCTAACCCCACTTACTCCCACCTTCACAAAATGAGCAATCTGCAGCGAAATCCATTCAAAGACAGACACTATTGAAGAAATTTGCCTTGTAAACATCCAAGAGGGATATTTATTGTTCAACATTTTCTAAAATTATTTTCCCACCCTAGTATTTTCTGAACAGGAAAGTAAAAAGTAGTTAACCAGCAGCATACCAATATCTGAAGTGACGCTTTTTAAACTGGGTTTATTGTAGCATTATTGGGTTGCCAGATATACTGAAAGCAGAAAATGCGCAGTTTCAGCTGACTACATTAGTTATTTTCTCCTTGGTTAATAGCAAGTTCTATTTCTCCAAGCTGCCTTTTGGCTTCAGAGGGCTTCCTGAGTCATTCACCAATTGTCTGGGTTAAAAATAGGACCGTGTCATGTGGGCGGGATCACCAACAGCAACATGACCTTATTTAACATTACAGGCTTGCCTCAGAAGCTTCTTTCTCCTAGATTTCTTTGAATAGTCCACCAAGATCTAGATATTAATCTGGGTGGTACATATATGTCATTTTCAAGTAAGGCAGGAAAAGACCTTCCAAAAGAGAAAACAAGCAAACAAAAACAAAAAAACAAAAAATGTGTGAAAAACCTCTCCTGATACAAGTCCTATAGAAAATGGTGAAGGGAAGAAATAGGGTTGTCTGGGGAATTTTTTCATGTTAATTCATTTTTTTGTTTTGTTTTGTTTTTAAACTCGAAGGAGTTTGTATAACAAAAACCAAGTGCCATTGTTTCAAAAAATAGTGTGGTGGTCCCTGAGGGATGGAGGAAGGCGGCTTGTACTCGGCTGGCTTATCTAGATTCCTGCCTCAATTTTCCTACTGGCTCATTGGGTGACTGTGATCCAATCACCTACTTTAGTGTGTGTTTGTTAATATGTATATATTTTAATTTTAAAGTATGAAAGTACCACAAATAACCTGTAAATTTTAGGAAAGAGAAGAAAGAATAACTCATAATATCACCATATAAACACTGGCGGTACTTTTGTGCACAGGCCTCCAGTCTGTTATAAATATGCTTCTTATTTATGTAGTTGTAATTCTAAAGTATATAAAAAATGTTCATTTAACTTATTTCATTTATATTATAAGTTTTTCCCATGATGGGACCAAACTTCACATCAATTTTTAATGGCCATGTAAAATTTTATCAATTTATTTACTTTTCCTTTATTGCAGGACTTTCAGTTACTTCAAATTTATCAATTACTCTGCAATAAACATCTTTGTGCAGTTATCTTTTATTTTCAAATTTCAGATAATTTTTAAGATACATTCACAGGCATGAAATCACTGAGTCAAATGAAATGAACTATTTAGGGGTCTTGATATAAAATACTGAACTGCTCTTCAGAATGGTTGGGTCATTGTGATCTCATCACAGTGTTAATAGCCTTAGATCTTAACATTAAAAAAATGTTTTTACTATCTTAAAAGTATCTTTATTTTCATTTGCATTTCTTTAATTACCAATAAGGACATACTGACTTTAGAAATCAGACTGTAATCCTCTTACTGAAAAAAAATGCAGTTCTCTGATAATACCTGCTTTCTCCTTAACACTATTTTAATAATTTGCAAGTTGTTAGACTCATTGCTCTAACCCTCAGGTCAAAGTCAGGCCTCAAGTTACAGGGCAATCAATCAAGGAAAGTGCCACTCTAGGCTTCCAGCCCTGCCCCCTGCCAGAACAGAAGCAGAAATTGCTCTTTTCAGAGATTGCCCTGAGATCCCAGCTAGGCATTATGCAGCTAATGTTGAGTGTCTCTCTCTACCCTTGTTACAACACTTAAGTTCTACGTGCTAAATATTCATGGGACACCTAATTGGGGCTAGATAATGTGATAGGTCCTATAGATTCAAAAATGAATGAGAAACAGGCTTGCTGAGCAAGTTTAAACCTAGCACAGTGGTTCTGGAACCTGGCTGATCATAGAATCATCTGGGCAACTTTCAGAAAAAGAAGATTCCTGGATTCACCTCAGACCTACCAGATCAGAGGTTTCAGGCTTCTGTATTTCCAGTAAGCCACCTGAAGTAAGCCAGGCTCAGTTACCGTGGCCTAGAGTCTGCTTCTTGGTAATATTCTCAGGATGACAAAGTTATAAAGCAATAATATAAATAAGCAGTTGTCTGTGGGGAGATATGTGAAGTGAAGAAGGGGAATCCTAACCCTGGGGGAATGAGTGACCCCATCAGAACAAAGAGCAAACTGCACAGAGCCTATCAACTCTTACCTTCAAAAACAGTCCTTTCAAGCCAAAGGTGATATTTATTTTGCTGTAGTAAAAGGAGCCCTTTTGGCTGGATTATTAGAATTGCCTGCCTTTAATTTCTTCCCTCCCCCTACAATCCAGCCTCCATGTCACTAGAGTAATCCCTTAAAACACAGACATGCTCCCCATTGTCAACCAAATAACGCCCCCCACCTTCTTAACATGACAATCTAGGTCCTTTATCAGCTCTCCCAGACTACCTTTCTGTCTCACAGTGATGAAATCAGTTGGAATATTATTGGGTAAGTTTTCATTTCCAAACTGTGCACCCTACATTCCAGCCCCTCAGTTCAACTCTCAGTTTCTAAAGGTGCCCAGTGTGCCCTCATCACCTTGCACACCGCTGATAATGCGTCCTTGCTACCTGGAATGCCCCCTCCCCATATCTAGTCCAGCTCAAATCTTATCTCTCTCCGAAGTCAAGTACCTCTATACAATACCCCCTTTAATTTGACCTGCCACTGTTAGCTATCATTTATTGAGTATTTGCTCTGTGCTATGTACTCTACTAGAAGTTTACACATACAGTTTCACAAATATACCATAAGTTAGGTACGCCCATTTGTCAGATAAGGCAAATAAAGCTCAGAAAAATTAAATACAGTATGTAAGTTAGGTAATAAGGGACAGAGCATGGAACCAAAACCAAATCTAATAACAAAGCCTAAAGTATAATATTTCCTCTTTGACACCTCAACCCCCTCAGACCTCCCATTGCTTGTTATTTCTTTGAGAATCATCACTTTTTGCCTGTGTTACAGCTAATTCTAAATGACTTGGGCTCTGTCTCTGGGGAGCAGTTTCTCAAGGGTAGGGATCCTAACAGGTGATTAGTGCTTAGTATTCCCTAGAATGCTTAAGCTGTGTATTTCAGTAAATTCTTAGTGAATGTGTATAAAAACCAAATGAAAATAGTTGTAGTCTCACTGATGAATTTTTGCTATGAAATAGACTAATTTTCTGTAGAATCTCATTATTGTATATCTAGTTGTTAGACTGACTCAGACATTCTAGATATATTTGCCCTTAAAATATACGAAGCCAGAGGGCAAAGTTTGACACCAGGCAGCTCGCAAGCGGTTGTTAGTCTTATCCCTTAACATTATAAACTCACAGGATTAGCACTTAAAATGTCATGCATTTAAAGCACTTTAATACTTTTTAAAAAGAGGCCTTGGCTATGATACCACATATGTTATGGTTAATAAATAGGAAAATAACTATGTAAATATTCACACGTGAATATTATCTGCTATGAACACTGGAATGAAACTTAATAAAATAAATCATGTTCTCTCTCCTAAATTAAGGACCCATATGTCATCCTCTGTACGTCAAATGTGCCTTGAAGGTGCAAGAAGATAGAATCCCGGGGCATTTCAGAGTCATCTCATTCTCAAAGTGGCCCCTTATTCTGTATTCTCCATAGTGTAATGCTTTCCAATGCTTTAAAATTTTGTGTCGTGTGTCTCTGAACCATAAACATTACTTTGCTTTTGTAAGAAAGTGACTAAGAGGGTCTGTTTTTTAAAAATCCAGTTCTCAGAGTCAAAGAAAATTCCATCATTTCTTATGAAGGGAATACTGTTGGGGCCAAGAAGGGGTTAACCCTGAGTCATTCTCCTCCAACCTCTTCTCTCAGCCTTACAGATACCATACAGCTGTTGAAAAGTGTCTGTCAACAAAACTATTACTGTCTTTCCTGGGATCAACACTATATCCTGGACCCTCAAGGTCAGCAGAGCTGCCTTCAGAGCGAGGAGAGGCGACAAGCAGAAAGCTTGCAAAACCAGTGAAATCCCAGGCGACACTGGCAGGTGGAGGACTTTCCCCAACTGCTGCGAATTCTAGAGGGAAAGGTAGGGCTCAAAGTGTAGAGGCTGTCCAACAAGGTAAAGACATATTTCCACCCTGAAACCTTTTCTGGAACAGCCTTAAGTCCTTCATCTCCCTTTCTCCCTTCTCACCCCACCTCATGCTTCCATTCACCGTCAGGAAAAAGTTGTTGCAAGGAGCAAATGACTAGGCATAATATAATAAAAATATTGGCTAATGCTTAAAAAGCAGCTACTATATATCTGCTGCTATGTTAGGCCCTTTCTGTATATCACCTTCATGAAAAAGACAAAAATACCCGGCAAGGTAGAATCTGTCATTTTACAGGTGAGGAATCAAGTTAGGAGAGGTTAAGTAACTCACTTAAAGTTGTTGAACTAGTAGATGGTGGAGTCAGAGTTTGAACCAAATTTGAACTTTAAGTCTGTGCATTTAATGAACGAGTGTGCTTCCTGCCTTCCTTTAATTCTCTTCCACTGAAGGAGGAGAGACTGTCCTAGAGAGGATCTAACACAGGCAACCCCAGTCTCCCGGGACTTCTCATGTGACAGATTTATATTGCCAGAAAGTCATCATCAAGAGTCATGGTATGACTGCTGGTGGAGTATAAATTATACAATCTTTCTGAAAGGCAGTCTCTCGATAGTCACCGAAATCCTGAAAAATGTGACACACTCTGACTTCACAGTTTAAATTAAATAAATAAGCATATTCACAAAAATGTAGGCAGAGGTATTCATTGATGCTATCTATAATATCAGAAATTAGGGGAAAAAACCCTTCTGGTAAAAATCAGAATCTTGGTTAAATTATGAAATACATTGGAATACTATAGATCCATGAAAAACAAAATTATGGAATAAATAGATTGACATGGAAATACATTCATGATTAAAATATTTACAAATAGCATTTAAATATGATTCTATTTAAATGCATATATGTATATTACATATTTATATTAAAATTAGATACCAAGCTAATAGCAAAAACTGGCTGGGTGTAGAATTTATGACTATAGAATCATAAAATCTTGTGGTTGGAAGGACTCTTAGAAGTGTTTTATTCCAGAAGTGCCTATCCCAACATGCCTGACAGATAATACCCAGCATCTGATCCTGGGCTTCTACTGTCAGGGAGCTCATTAACACCTCCTTTACCCAATTTCAGTGAATCTTTGTACAGCATGTGTAGTTTAAAAACTCTTCTGTCTGCACAGCACAGACCTATGTCAAATTGCTTTAGTAGAAACAGGAGGGGGCAAATTTGATCGTTAGAAGTGATTCATTGCTATGAAGCTATTTTCTTCCATAAATTTCTCTTCAGGGGAAATATGTTATGTAAATCCAACTAAGTAAAGCTTATAAAATAATTTGAGCTTTTGCCAATCACCAGCAATAACAGCTCCAACATCTGTAAGCAGCATCAGAATCTGTAACTAGTTCTGATAAGTGCCTCCAAAAGGTTTTATTTGTATATGTTAGTGGTACTTCTGGAAAATTCTGCCAGTGAAAGCCAGGCTCCACAGGAAAAACAGAATGCAAAAATGAGAAACTTACTGTATTGTATGTAAAACCAAGAGCTAAGCTAGGTCCTCAGGGTATGCTTGAATGTTCTTGAATTTCCTAACTTTTCGCGGCTTGCATTCTGTGCATCAGCAAACTCTGTAGCAGAGTGTTAGCCGAAGTCAAGAGGTTTTTCTGAAACTGGACATCCATGTGATGAGACAGAGAATTATTTAATTTGGAATACCAAGTTAGCCATAGAAAGAGTGAGAGTGTATGTGTGCGTGTGTGTGTGTGTGTTGGAGAGCGTTGGTACATGTAATTCATTCACTTATCCATTTACTCATCCATCCATCTCTGTGCCAGGCATTTAAATAGATGCTAAGCAATAGGGCACAAGACCAACAGTTCCTTACTGCATGGAGGTTCCAATATAGCCCAATAACTGCTATGATAGCAAAGACCCAAAGGATGGAATGATACATCAGGGAGAAAAAAGGAGGATATGAGTATTCCAGGAAGAGGGAAGAGTATATGTAAAGAATCAGCAACCTGAAGTAACAGTTGAATAGCTAGAAGTTTAGTCTTGCTGCAGAGAGAAACTAGCCAGCTAAGCAAAGATCAGATCATGAAATTTCTTTTAGGGCGAGCTTGATGTCTGGATTTTATGTTCAAGCAAGGAGAATTACCTGGCAAAACAGTGCTTATAGCATAGTGGTTAAGAGCCTCAATTTTATTTTATTTTATTTTATTTTATTTTTTTAATATGTAACCATTGCTTTAAATTACTCAATGTTGTACCCCGGTAATGCACAGTTGAAGAGCTTCAATTTTAAAATTGATTCCTGGGTTTGAAAACTATCTCCAGCTTTACTCTTACCTTGAACCACGTGAAACTGCCAATATTCAAGTACTCTTGACTTCAAAGTGGCAGTTTCATAGGGTTCAACGTAATAAAAAATAGAAGAATCAGTTCTTATCTCTGAAGTATTCAGCTGAAGCCTGCTGAGGTCTCATTCATTACCACAGGGAGTGAGACAGCCCATCAGGGGTCTTGCCAGAGGCCCCTCAGGTCTGCTGACTCCTGTGAGAAATGACACCTGCCTTAGCTGGCAGCACAGGGCAGGCCATGCCCAAGGGAAGCACCAGTCTTCAGCTTGCACTCAGTGTCCTCAAGCCCAGCTCCCCTACAGGGCCTGGCCCTGCTTCTCCTTTCCCTGGTTTTGGTCAGAAAATGTATCATCTGAGGGCCGGCTGCTTGCATCATCCCTCAGCTATCTGAGGATGCGGGAGGGATTCCTGGCAAACCAGGCGCTGTGCACATGCAGTCGTCTCTTTCTCTTTCTCCTGCTCATTTGCTCCCTTTCTTTGGCTCAGGAATCTGCCTCCTCTGGTAAGGCAGGGATGAGCTTTCTGAATTGTGTTTATTTGTTGGCACTCGGGTGTGAAAGCGCTCCCCGTCAACTGCATATTAATCTTGTCAGCAGTTTGTATCTGTTTTCCTCTGCCTCTCTCCCCTGGCCTAATTTATGGCTTTCCTTTGCCTTTCTTCCTATTGTCACAGTGACAGGGAGTGCTCTGTTACGGGTGCTCAGGCCTCGGACAGGAGGAAGGCCTGTCCTTATAAGATGAGCTACAGAGTGACACAAAATCCTGCAATTTGTGTGGCAGGGATAAATTTAGACCAGGCCTTCCCTCATTTAATGATGTCCTACCACATGCTCCATGCTGTGCTTAGTGTAGTCGGCAAAGAGAAGAACTAGGAAAACTGGTCCCTGGCCTCTAGTGGAGAAGGCACATGGGGTGGCAGGCAGGCAGTGCGGCCAGCATGTATATTTTCATTGCTCAGATAGTGATAGCAGACTTGAGAATTCAGACAAAAATGTGTTTAAATCCCAGTTCAGACACTTTCCTTTTGTGTGACTATCTGTGTGTCCATTTGTAATGAACATGTTAATTATCCTTCTTTAAACCTCAGTTTCCTCATCTCTAAAATCAGTGAAATAATATCTACTCCGTAGAGCAGTTATGTGATTTACATGATAGAGTGAGCCTTAGCTCCCATTATAATGGCAATACTAAGCGTTCAACTTATGACATATATTTTTATGTATTATTACTTAAAAGGAGAAGGGAGGAAGAGGAAGAAGAAATTCATGAAATGGTGAACTTACACGATTAGGTTAGAGTTCTAATAACATTGTTTTTGAAGCCCTGCCAGTTAACCTTGAGCCTTATGTTAGTATTGAGTTTCTTATATAATTAGATCCTTAGTAACAAACTGTGTGTTTGAAATCTCCATAAACCTAAAGCCGGTCCATCTCGTCCTGGCACTGCCCCTGGAATAAGGCCAGGGCTCAAATATTTAGTGTGTCTAAATCCTCAGGTGCTGTCTTTGAAGACTGTATATCCTGAACTGTAGTTTCTTTATACTGTTAAGTGGCTAAAACAAGCTGTCATGTGCTAAATCTCATTCCATGCATGAATCATTGCTGCTCTTATCATCAAGATCAACCCACGGCCATTTTTCTAGTCCTCTTCTATGGCAGAGTTCATAGTCACAGCCCTGAATTAGACTCAGCCTGACACGCTGAGTGCTTTGGTTTTATTGCGGAAAGTGTCACCCAATGTGGTACAGAATAAAACCTCACCACACAGCCTTTCCCTCAATGGGACCCAAGATCCTTCCAGAAAACTGGTGTTGCATTTTCCCCCCCACCCCCAGGTAGCAATTCCAAGCTGAGGTTTATGATTCCTCTGTGGAATTTTCCCTTACCTCAGTGTTTTTGTGAAATTCTTAGAGACCGTAGAAATTCTGATACTCCTTGAATTCTGACACTTCTTAATTTAAAAAGTTAAAAAAAAAAAGTTAAAAGCAAACGCAATAGATCCTCTTCCACATTTGTGTACAGTGGTGGACAGACAGAATGAGACAGACAGCTAAGCTGGGCATAGCATGCCTCCCTCTCTGGCAGGTCTCAGTTCAGATGTATTTTGGTCAAGGAAGGCTTCGCTGACCAAATTTGTCCCCCTGAGCACCCTCTGGTTTCCTGATCATATCAGTTACCACACTATATCTTAATTCCTCGTTTGTCTCTTTCTCACAATGGCAGCAGGGACCATGCTTGTTGTGTTCATTATTTCCTGCTGTTCCCTAGCATGGTGCCTCGCTTTAGGTGTATATTTTTTGAAGAAAGGAAGAGGGAGAAAAGGATGCAGTATTGCTGGATCCACAGTGATCTGGCCTAGATAAACACAAAGCCAACTTCTTCAAATTCTGGACTGGAATGCTAACACCAAGTGATGGTTCCTTGTGTGTCAGAGAAGCAGTGGCATCAAAGGGTCTGAGCGTGGGCTCTGCTGGACATGAAGTGAAGGACTTTTGAAGTTTGTTTGTTGTACCTTTAGCGTTAATCTTAGGTTGCTCCTAACTTACATATGAGCTTTTCTGTTGTCCTGAGACTAGAAGTCTCATTTTACCTTCTAGCCAAAATTTTAGTCTCAAAAATTACTATTATTTTTTGATCCAGTTTCCACTTGTGGCTAGGACTCAGTTATGACAGAGACAAGTAAGAACTAAGATAGATCATTTTTTGGATGTGTTGGATAGAAACATTTGAGAAATAAAACAGTGCCCGGGAAATAGGTGCAATTTAGAAACACTCAGACTCAAAAGTACATCTATATCTCTCTCTCACTCATATGCACGCGCACACACACACACACACACACACACACACACACACACAAAGTGGCAAATTAGAAGCTGAAAGGCATCACAGGAAGGAGAGAGCCAGACATCTAGTTTCAAATTTACTAATTTTGTGCCTCTGGCAAGTTACTTGATCATACTGTGTCTCAATTCATCATCTATAAAATTGGGGTAATAATGCCTATCCAATAGGATTGTGGAGAAGATTAAAAATAATATCTGTAAAGCACCTCACACATAGTAGGCACTCAATAAAAGACAATGATGATGAAGTCTCTGGCACTTACAGGGGAAGAGTGGAGGGGACACCAGCTTCCCTGGGAAACCCAAACCCCTGCAGCTTACAGGAAAATCCTAGGCTGGATTCCTGGGATGGTATCATGCAAACACCATGGAGACAGCTGATTGCATGACTTAGCACTGATTTATGGAACTTGCAGGCTGTCCAGGACCTGAGGGCTATCTCCAGTCCAGGGCATACCTGGCTGAGAGTGTTGGTGGAAGCTTCTCTGTACGGTGACATTTCAGAAAGTAGATCAGCTCTGAATGCTCCTTATTAAGTGGTAATTCAAACATCCCCAGGGAGTTCTCAGCTCCAACTGGATACTTTGATCTACTCCATTTTGTCAACCTGTATATTAAAAACTGGTGGCTTTTATCATCATACCTAGCCTAGGATGCAGTAACACTTTCTCCTTCAGATCCTTGACTCCAGGGATTGTTGGCCTGCCAAGTCTCTGAGCCATTAAGAGAGACAGTCTCTGTCCTTTTCCTCCTCTCAGCTGAGGTCTGTAGAGTCCTCAGGTAGTTGCATCCTATTCCTGAGATCCTCTCTCTCAACTTCATATGCCCTCCAGGAGCAATCTGTCAGGCTCCGTTGATTTTAATCTATCCCGCCAAATGTCTATCTGTATAAACATTTGGAAAGTTGAAATCAGAATGTATGTACCTATTTGAATCCTACTGTTTTCATGTAATATAGTAAACATCTCTATCTTTAAAAAATTTTTTTGGTAGATTTTATTTTATTTTATTTTTTTTTTTGTGGTACGTGGGCCTCTCACTGTTGTGGCCTCTCCCGTTGGGGAGCACAGGCTCCGGACGCACAGGCTCAGCGGCCATGGCTCACGGGCCCAGCCGTTCCACGGCATGTGGGATCTTCCCGGACCGGGGCACGAACCCGTGTCCCCTGCATCGGCAGGCGGACTCTCAACCACTGCGCCACCAGGGAAGCCCCTTGGTAGATTTTATTTTTATGGCAGCATAATATTTCATCCCATGAAGGATCAAAATCTACTCAATGTTTCTCTACTACTGTATATCTAGGTTGTCTCTCCCCCCCTTTTTTTCCTCTAATGTGCTTAACAAAATGGTAACTTCACCTAGAAGGAGTAAAGGGGGAAAACTCATGAGGGTATCTGTGCAGTCAAGGGGCCTATCTCTGGCCAAGGCTTCGAGTCTCACTTGATCCCAGCTTTGCCAGATGACTCCCTAAAAGAATGTGCCCCCTAGATGTCTGATCAGAGGAAACAACTACTTGGACTAGAAAGAAGACTGTGTTGTGCAGCATTTCTTTCTGCCTGGAGAGTCTGATGAGAAAAGCAAAGGAGGCATCTCTCATTCAGGTGTCCAAGTGATGAAAGCACTAAGACCTTTCACCAGTGACTGCAGGACTCACCCCTAGTTCTAACCAGCTCCATCTCTTTATACACATTGAACATACCATTCCTATTCTTTCTCTCTGTGCCTTAGTTCATGCTATTCTTCTCTGTCAGGAGTACCTTTCCTCTACTCTCTACCTATCCATACTTCAGGTTCCAACCTGCTTTCCATTTAACTCCTTGAGTCTGTTTTCTACTGTGTTAGTCATCACCAAGATCTTGCTTCTCTGAACTCTTACTAAAAGCAGAAAATCAAAATTTGTACTCAATTGTCCTAGGCAGTCGTCATGTAGAACTATCTTCCCTCTCTACCTAGATCACAAGCACCTTAAGATAAAGAAGCTCACCTTAATTTTTAAAAACCCCACAGCTACTGTAGTCTGATATCATAACTGGGCACTTGACAGGTTGCAAAGACCAAGTGTACTGGTGTGTCTGAAGATGTGTGAGACCAAGCATGTATTAATCCAGGGACATAAAAATGGGAAGCCAATTCCCGGGAGAGAAGGAAATCAGAAGGAAGAGGAGAGGTGGAGGCTCTGCAAGGCTTCGCATGCAGGGGAGACATAGGTGAGCAGGGGTCAACAGGTGAACAGACAGGTGCTATTAGAGAGGTTTGGTAACAGGTGGCAGGGAACTGAGGAAATAAGTACACTAATCATTTCTGTGGTCACGGCCAGTAGGAGGGATCAGGATGTCAGACCCTGGAGACCTGTTGAATAAGGGCAGCATGTGGCCAGGTTGAGATTGAGTCCAGAAACTACCTAAGAAATACCCTGGCTTACTTGGGGGCAGTCACTCAGCAGAAGCTTTTAAAGATCTCTTTTTCTTATTTAATGCTAAAAGAGAGACCTACTAAAGCAAGTTCTAGTATGCGCTTTCATCCCAAGCCAGATTTGTCTCAAGTATGGAGCAAAGTCTCATCTACAGATAAATCCTAAGTAGGAAAAGTTACCTTTAGAGAATTGTCATGGAGGGGAGGCAGACAAAACCATTGTTGCTATTCATATACTAGGTACTCAGTAAATAATTATTGCCTGATTAGCAAAAAAAAGATTTTGGTGGTTTTTTTTTAATTAATTAATTTATTTTTGTCTGTGTTGGGTCTTCGTTGCTGTGCGCGGGCTTTCCCTAGTTGCGGCGAGCGGGGGCTACTCTTCATTGTGGTGCGCGGGTTTCTCATCGTGGTGGCTTCTCTTGTTGCGGAGCACAGGCTCTAGGCACAGGGATTTCAGTAGTTGTGGCGTGTGGGCTCAGTAGTTGTGGCTCGTGGGCTCTAAAGCACAGGCTCAGTAGCTGTGGTGCACGGGCTTAGCTGCTCTGCAGCCTGTGGGACCTTCCCGGACCAGGGCACGAACCTGTGTCCCCTGCATTGGCAGGCTGATTCTTAACCACTGCACCATCAGGGAAGTCCAGTTTTGGTGTTTTTTCTTTGTAGTTGTGGTTGTTATTTACATGATGATGATGACTATTTTTCTAGAGCCTTGAAATCATGACGGAGGGGACAGTTAAGGAAGGAGGCAGCGGAAAGGATGGTAAAAGAATAAAAATCCTTAAGTAGAGCTAAAACCGCTGGCTCCAATTGCCTTCCTGCTGGCAAGCCTAGACAACCACAGCAAGTAAGGAATTACAGAGACAGGAGAATGGCAGGTTGACTTTTGAGATCTCCCAAGAGATTCTAGCTATCTGAATAAGGATCCTAAAATAATGTTGGCATAACTTGCAAGATCTGAGACAGTCGTGTCAGGCTTCTGTCCCCCAGCCCAGTATTTCTAGGCTGACCACAAAGTCTCTGCAGAGAACAAAAAGGTCATGAAATAAACACTGATGTGTAAGTACCAAGCAGGGAAGGATTTCTCCAGGAAGACAACTGATTTTACAAAAACTCTTTGAATGCACTAAGTTTACCTCCCTGTTATATAAAAATCAAGGGTGATTTGATGAAGTGAAGAGACCCCCAAAATTAAAATTATTAAATAAATAAGTCAAGCAAGCTCGAGTCAGCTGGTGTGATTTGCTACCACTGGGGAAGTCCAAGTCAGACACTGTACTAGAACTTGAAAACAACGGGGTCATTTAAAGACCATTCCTTGCATTCATCTCAGGTCAAAAGAGGATAAAGATCAGAGTAATCAGGGCTGAAGTTTCAGGACATGATGTGATTACGATGGTGTTCACTCTGTCATGTACAGCCTTCCCAGCTGGCATGGAGCATTTTGAAATTCCCTCCCCCGGGCATGTGGAACCTTTGCCACATGAGAGATTGGTGGGGACATCCCCACTGCATGACCTGTTACTCTGTGTTCTCATAAAATCAGGATGGATTTCAACAGGCCCCTTCCCCTCAGCGGAAGGAAAGCCTCGCCCAGCCACTACAGGGGCTGCAAGGTACTGAAGGGTGCAAAATGGAGGTCTGATGTGTAGTTTAGAATAGTCTCCTACCAAATTCCTTAAACAAATTAGGACTGGTTCTGGCCCGGATCTCTCTCTGCCAGGAGCAGTAGAAAGAGACAATAAAAAAAACCTAGCCTGCTAATCCTCCCCAGAACTGCCCAAGACTACTTTGGGCTGGGGACACACACGCTCAGCCTTCAGAGATGCATATGGGTGCACTTTGTTAATCCCCATCACTGTGTGTCAGGGATAACTGATCTATGACTAAAAATAGTGTGAGGACAGCAATACCAGCCATTTGGGGCTGAACTGAGGACACAGTGGAAAACTTGACGGCAGCACAGTAGAACCTTCCTGGCCCAAGGCCACAGGCTCAAGGGCAAGAGCTCTGGGCTCATCTGCTGGGGAAGCTTGATTGACAGGCTCAGCCCCCAAGAGTGAGTTTCAGTGGTTGTAATCTTCTCACATTATTGGGCACCTTCTGAGTGCAGGACAAAGTGCTAAGAATGGGGGATGTAATGGTAGAAGACATGGTTCTTCTCTGGAAAATGCTTACAACTGAGTGATATTTAAGAAGGGAGGGTAGAATAAAACAAAAACAATTCTGCTTCACTTCAGTGACTTCAGTCTGAAACTGTCTCCAGCACCACACTAACCAAGGAAGAAATTGAGACTGTAAGAGCAGAGGTTCAAGCCCATTCTTGGTCCGGGTATGATTCGTTGGGTGGAGCGAGAAGGAGAGAGGTAGAGAGAGGCCTTAAGGTCACATTTACCAATTTGTTCCAAGTAGTTGCATGTAGTTAGTATCAAGTGTTAATGGTAATGCTTTCTGTATCCTAAGGAAATATATGCCTCCAAACATTAACTTTTTAAATTATAGAATCACTGAATCTCAGGATTTTTCCCCCACATAATTAATGCATGCTTACTATAAGCCAGACACCATGCAAAGAACCTTTTTTTTTTTGTTGTTCTGGTACACAGGCCTCTCACTGTTGTGGCCTCTCCCGTTGCGGAGCACAGGCTCCGGACGTGCAAGCTCAGCGGCCATGGCTCATGGGTCCAGCTGCTCCGTGGCATGTGGGATCCTCCCGGACCGGGGCACGAACCCGTGTCCCCTGCATCGCCAGGCGGCCTCTCAACCACTGCGCCACCAGGGAAGCCCGCAAAGAACCTTTTTAAAGATTACCATAAACACTTGTTATAGTCATCTTGTCTAAAGTGTATTTAATAGAAGAGTAGTTCTGAGGAAAATTGCTAGGTATTCTCAAGAAAGCCACATGCTATATGCCATTTAGGGTGGCAGTTGTCAACCATAACACAAGGTCTCATCAGGACAGTCTTTGTCTCCTTCAGAGTGCCAGACATTATTGATAGTGACCAAGGCATTCATTTCACTTCTTAGCAGACACGATGCTGCATTCTTGAAGGAAGCATTCAGTGGAACTTTCATCATCTCTTTTACTGACTTCAAGCCACAGGCTTCGTAGAGTAGGCTAATAGCTTACTTAAAGAAGTTCAAATTCAATTAACTGAAAAACGGCACTTTTCGGTCACCAAATATCAGGGGTGAATTGTAATAAAGAGTGTGACTCCATTTTGTAATGTTGGACTGCTGACAGTGTTTAAGCCTCACTCACACCTCTCCGCCTGTATCCGACTCCTGGACAAGTGGATAAGAAAGCCAGGTGCTTCCTCCTTTGGCACCAGTGGGAGATTCAAGCCAGGCTAGCCCCTGCCTGAACGCAGGAACCCTTATCTGGGGTCCCACCCTACAACCATCCACTGTACTTACGAGAGTTTACCCATGGAAAGCACTTAACACAGCTCCTGGCACATATTAAGCGCTCTGTATTTATTAGTCATCACTCCTATTGTGATTGCTGTCATCCTTGTTGATGGTATCATCACCAGAGAAAAGGACTGGAAATCCCCCCTGCCTGTGGCTTGCACTTCAGCCCTGTCCTGGAAAGAACCCAGAGTGATTTACATTCCCAACCTCCAGTTTCCCTAAAGATGAATCCCTTATATTAATTAGTTGTGGTTGGTTAGTCATTCTTCTTGGGGACAAATTCCTAAACTTCTTGGAAACAAGGTCCTAACTCCATGTCAGGCCCCCTGTGAAACTTTTCCTAATTTGCTCATGTACAGTTCATCACCAGCACCGCTTCCAATTTGTCCTATGTCCCCACTTGATTTGTGGCCAATCAGGGGCGTTTGCCACACTGTACTGGAGTCTTACTGTACTTGTCTGTTGTTCCTACCAACCTGTGAGCTTCTTATGGGCAGGAACTGTGCTGGCTCATCTTTGTAAGCCCTTTCTTTCACTGTAAAAGAAAGCAAAGAAACAAAAAATTTTATTTTTATGCATGTTGAAACTGAAAGTTTTAAAACATGTGAATATATATATATATTCATCAGAAGTTGTTAACTCAGTTGGAGTTCGGAGAAGGTCAGGGCTAGAGATACACATTTAAGGGTCATTTGTACATACTGATATTTGAAATGGTGAGAGTGGATAAGGTGAGATTTTACGGAGAGAAGAGGAGGAGGGCAATGAAACAAACTTGGGGAATTTGTACTTTTAAAATTCTTGCCCTTTATCTCCACCGTAGAGCCAGTTGCTCTTTCCTCCTATTTCCAACAGGTTCAATCCTCCTCTAAGCTCTGGGACCAATTTTGGCCTTAGGGAAATTTAAGGAGCTCTGGATCTTTTCTAAGCTTTCATTCACCTCTGCAGTTATTCCAGGATATAAACCAGGCCTGAGAAGTGGGTCTCTGCCTTGTTCATCATGGCTTCATCCTATGATAATCTTCCCAGAATCTCAGTTCTAGTCTATCATGGCCATGAGGTACACATCAGTCACGATAAGTGTGTGGGGTTGAGATAAGAGTGACTAAATGAGACGAAGGATAGATTGGTGATCCAAAAAATAAAGAAAATCTTAGCATGATATCAAACCTTTATACATGAATCAAAAGCAAGGTCATGGATATAGAAAACAATGGCTGATATCAGTTCCTGAGTTATCACAACAGAAGGAACAATGTGCAAGTGTAAGGGCACATGGGAGCTCGCAAAGTCAAGAGCCAACAGAATTTACCAGTATTAATAAAAACCTGAGAAACCAAGCATTCTTATCCCCTACTAGAGGAAGTACATCTTGGTATCAACCATCTTGGAGGACAATTGGGAAATATATTTCAAAAGCTTTAAAGAAAAGATACATATGGATTCCTTGATCCTGTTGTTCTACATCCAACCATTTAATCCACAGAAATAAAGAAACTTCAGCATGTATACTGAATTTATAGAAATGATGACAAGATAAGATGGAGAGGAAAGTGCAGCCTCCCCATTAATAAGCTTCCAGAATTATATGCACATGTAAATTATGACTCTGAGGCTAAAGTTTTGTTAAAATCTTGGTAAACAACTGTTGGAGTTATGTAGAAGAAACTCCCATCAATCTGTGTAGAGAAATAATCCCCAAGTAGGGAAAGCCTAGTTGGTTGACCATTCAGCCTTTTCTTTTATGCTTCCTATTTCATGTGGAGGCATGAAGAGCTTTGAGGTGGGTGTTGACAGCTTTGATAGAAGCAGAGGTCTTTAGGGTCCAGTTGCTTTTGAATGTCCAGAAACTAATGGATTGACCTTCTAAAAAGATCAAATCAAGCCCTGGCTGACCCACCCAATTCAAGCATCAGGTGACTGAAATAGCCAGACCTTAAACTATATCTTAGCCATCTCACCAGTAAACTTAGATCATCCAGCCGTTCATTGCTCTGCAGTTGCCCATCACAGAGGCTTTGTAAAACGATGCAATTTACTCATCTGGGGTCAATTAAATCATGGCACACCATATGTGTAGTGGTAGGTTGTTTCCCAGTAATCAATGATACATACTAAAAATCCAGTTTACCTGCTGTGCTTCTAAAATATTAAGAGGCACAAAAGAGCCTAGATGATCAGTTTGACATACATGTTTCCTGGAGAAAGGCAGAATTTTAAAGATCTGAATAATGTCAAATTGTACTTGCCTGTCATCAAAATTGGTCCCAGAGAAAGACACATCAGAATGTGTCAGCACTCCATGTAAGAAGACTGCCAGCTGCCCAGAATGAAGAGAGAGGATGAAAATTTCTCTAAGAATAGTGCTTTACACCTTCTTTGGTGTTTCCATCTGGAAAATCTCAAGATATTTGACTAATTTGATTATATATCTGTAATTATGTTTTGCTAGTTTCCTTAGAAAGAAGGAAATGAACATTTATTCAGTGCTTGTCTATGCCAGACACGGTGGTAGCTATTTGATAAACGTAACAGGATGGTAGAATGGAGCTTGGTGCTGAGACACCAAGAAACAATTAATTCCAGTTTGCACCATTGGCAAAGGAGATGTCAAAAACTCTTATAGGACTCAATCACTCACCCACATCAAGGATATAGAAGGTCAAGAGGTACATATTTGAAGAGATTTTCTTTGGAGGGAGCAGTACTGTGTGTCTCCTACCATGCCCCTCCAAGGGAGAGAGGGATGAGAGTACCACCTCCTAAACCCAAATCCAGAGAGAGGAATTTTGAAGAGACCAATTCAAGATCTTAATAAATTCCTATGAACTTTGGGGGACATAATGGTTTGATGTTTGAGCCACATCTGAAAACTATAAACAAGCAGAGGCTGGCTGAAACAGAGTAGGGGACTGAGGTATGGGAACTGAATATACTCCCAGAGTCAGGGCAAAGGCTTTGTGTATTTCCTGTGAACCAGCTGTTTGGAGAGAACTTCTTGGAGGGACAAGAGGACCTGAGCAGCAGGGAAGCTGGAGGTAGACTCCTGGATGCCTAGAGGTTATGCAAGAAGTCAAGTATTGGCGCATGGGAGAAGTTTAGGTGAGAGAACCCCGGTGACAGCTGAGGGTGCGGTCACCAGAGCCCAGAAGCATCCAGGAAAGGAAGAATCATTTAAATATCTACCAGGTCCAGAGACTGCTGATTCTAGACCACCCCAGACTTCCTATTTTCCTTACCTCTGCCTTCTCCCCCGCTGCTCTAACCCTGCGGAAATCAGAAGCACTGATTAGAAAAGAAGAAGACTCCATGAGGAAAGAGAAAAGTAGCCAATTGTACCTTCTTTCCAGGACTGACTGCACACTTCCTGCTCAAAGAGGCACTAGATGCAGAAGAGCAGAAGCATCAAGTTTAAAATTTAGCTTTATTACATGAAACTACATTTTTTAATACCTGAATTGAAATTATATTTGTGACATGAAACGATGTAGCACATATATTACCTGAGAGCAACTGGAGAAGTAATGGGATATGACAGGGTGAACGGCCTCCCAAAGATGTTCGCATCCTAATCCCTAGAAGCTGTGAATCCATTTCCTTAAGTGGCAGGAGGGACTTTGGAGATTCGATTAAGTTAAAAATCTTGATATGGGGAGATTATCCTGGAGTTTCCAGGTTGGCCCAGTGTCATCCCAAGGGTCCTTATAAGAGAGAGGTAGGAGGGTCACAGACACAGGAGGCAATGTGATTGCGGAAGCAGAGGGACAGAGAGAGAGAGATCAGAAGATGCCACACTGCTGGCTTTGAAGACAGAGCATGGGACCAGGAGCCAAGGAATTAGGCAGCCTCTGGAAGCTAGAAAAAGTGGGGAAACAGATTTTCCTGCAGGGCTTCCAGAAGGAGCACAGGCCTGCTGACCCGCGAGGACATCTAACCTCCAGAACTATAGGATAATAAATGTGTGTTGTTTTAAACCACCAAGTCTGAGGTAATTTATTACAGCAGCAATAACAGACTAATACATGGGATATGTTCAAGTTTTCATAGATGGGCAGGGGGAGAACTTGCCTCACTGATTAAAATTAAAGGGACAGGAGGAAACAAGGGGCAAAGGGGTTGCTTTATGACTTTGTATACTTTGTTATCTTGATTAATATGCACAATAACTTTATGCTTAGCAATTATAATCCCCATTTTAAATGAAGAAACTGAACATCAGAGGTTAAGAAACTTGCCGAAGGTGAAACGGTAGGCAAGTGAGGCCCAAATAGGGAAAGAGTCTGGGCTACAGGTGACAGGCCAGTTGGTACAAGGCTTCTCGTCTACCCGACTGCAAAGCCTGTGCCTTCTTCATTGCACTACACCATCTTTTGTGTTTATTATTCTCATTTTGAGATGGGTCATAAACTGGAACACCTTTCATACGTTTTGTGTCCCCTACATGTATGAGCTCCCCCCACCCCGGGGATTCAATGCCAGGTTCATCCTAATTAGCCTCCCTAACACTCTTGAGCTGATGGTGTTCCAAGTCTAACTCTAGTTCTGACCTCTTATGACTAGACTGCATTTGCCAAGATGCTTCCCTGATTCAATCTCCTTGAAAAGAATCTTGTCATTTAGGAGTCAGGTCATCATCTGGACCTGCTTCTCTCTTGACTTCTAATTTCTCTTAACATTACTACCATTTTCCCAATCTTCCAGACTGAAAAGTTAGGACTTACCTTAGGCTTGTCTGTTTATCTCATTCTTTAACCCCATGGCTGTCACAGGTGATATATTCTATCCAGAATGAAACTCAGAGAGAAAAAGATTGAAAAAATGAACAGAATATCAGTGATCTGTAGGATGACTTCAGATGGCTATATATATATATATATATATATATATATATATATATGATTTGAAACCATGGGAATGATGGCTATGTTCATGATCTTGACTGCAGTGATGGTTTCATGGATATACACATATACCAAAACTTTTAAAATTAACCATTTTAAATATGCGCAGTATATTACGTCAAGTATACCTCAGTAAAGCTTAAAAATGAAGAAAAGAATATATTCAAGGGTATTCAGTCCCTCTATCTTCTTTCCCTGCCCTATAGTCCCACCCTCAGGCACCTCCTGCTCTAGGATTGACAGCCCACTCTGAGTTGTTGCTCTTTTCTCAGACTTTTTCATTGCAGAGGATCCCTTTAATATGTCCTAGCTCCCTCCAGCTACATCCAGGGACTTGGGCAGGAGCAAATTAAACATTCTTCAGCACGCGGCTACGAGTACAGAATAAAAATCGATCAAAATATCTTCCCAGAAGTTTCCAAAAGCTGTTATGAATTACTATAAACACTGTAAATAGTTTTTAAAAGTCAAATCTAGAATTAGCAATTCTGTGAATTAGCCATTTGGCAAATTGGTTTTCAGGGAATTGTCCTTTGGTAAATTGACATTGAGCTGCCTGACATCAACATCTTTCCTTTATCGAGGGAACCAGATGGACCAAAAAGAGTATTATTCTTACATAAAGTACAATAAGAATCAGTGTGTCCTTTCTAGAGGACAAACTGTACATTTACAAAGGAGAAAATATATAATTGTTTGCAACATTCACTTGCTTAGAAATTATGCTTCTTGATTTTTAGGGTTTCTGTCTTTAAAGTTTTGACTGGAGAGCCAAAGTACAGAAACTCACAATTCAGTGGAATGATATTAGAGTTCTGGCCAGAGCTAAACGAAAGACATTAAAATATATTTATCATTATGACCAGAACTGGTCAAGAAGATGAAAAGAATGAAGAATTCAAATACACATCAAATAAATTAATTGAAAACAGTCTGGGTGAGATTTTTGGAATTCTGTCTACCTAAATCAGGTGATAAACTTAAATATGGTTACAGAACTAGAGAGAAGGCTAATTTGAACCTAGGGACACAAGATATGAAACTGAGCCCATCTAAGGATATAGACTTGAAGTCTTGTTGAGTTAGGGGACATAAAGGAGGCCCAGTAGCCCATCAGTGCCTGTGGTAGTATCATTTTTTTTTTTCAAATGGGTACTGAAAAGCTAATGGAAAAATCACTCTTTGATAATTAAATATCAATGCTTGTGGTAGTGTCATCTTACACATCATAGTACAGAGGTCCTATGTCCTCACCTCATTTTTCTGCTTAAAAAATAACTGTAACTTGGTATTTTCATCCAATCATGACTAATCTCCCAAGATGGCAAAATGATGTCCTGTAGTTTGTTCATGGTCACCTGTGGCACCAGTAGACTTGTCCTAGATATTTACAACCCCAAGTCCCATATGCTTCTCTTGAATCTGACCCAATATTGAAACTTCAGGTTGTTTAAGATAGAAAAACTGTTCCTCATCATAGTGAAAGTGCCTTTTCAATCCTGGGAATTATTAGAATTTAATGTAGAAATGATGAAGTAAATCAACACATACTATTAATATTTTGTTATGTTTATGAATACTATGATATGTGTTTATTATTTAAAGTCTTAATGTTCAAGAAAATCTGACACATTAGTCAAACAAAAATCTAATTACATGACAAAGTAGTAGCACTTTTAATAATAACTCTTCATACTGCTTAGACAGTTTGCAAATGCAAACACAAGCTTTGTTTAACTTTTCACAGAATGGGAGATTAAAGATGAATTAAACCACACTACTGCTTTATTCTTCTGCCAGGAGATTTTTGGGTCTTATACAGCTAGCAACATAGTAAATCTAATTGAAGAAGTAATTACA
This sequence comes from Pseudorca crassidens, assembly GCF_039906515.1. Classification (NCBI taxonomy): domain Eukaryota; kingdom Metazoa; phylum Chordata; class Mammalia; order Artiodactyla; family Delphinidae; genus Pseudorca; species Pseudorca crassidens. The sequence goes on along the minus strand of NC_090297.1, from coordinate 103,975,211 downwards.
GACTGAGAAAATGTCATACAATTGTCATTGACAATGGAACAATCAGGTGAAGCAATTTAGGAGTCACAAACATAAGACGTTTTATTCACACCCTTCAACAGGGTGTTCAGACAGAAATGACAGCACGGCATAATGTAACAGAATCCCAGACTGACCAAGAAAGACAGTGGGTCACTGTTATCAGCTAATTGATTTGATAAGTATCTTATAATATTAAAAATGTTGAAATAAAATTAAAGCACAAGTTTAGAAGTCTGTTCTTCAACACCGCCACAAGCCTGAACTTCATAATTTGTAAATGACAGTACTTACGTAGCAGAACTTAGCAAAAACAAAGATTGCTTAAAGAAAGTAGTTTGTGGGAGCCTGCTGCAAAGTCATTGACTGATGTGCCTTGAGTGTTCAGTATTTCTTCTTTCATGAATCCTGTGGTAAAGAGCCCCCTATCACTCAACTCAGCTATGATTTTAACACTTATATGCATGCCAAGAAAGCAGGTATAGATGAAAAGGCAGAGCCATGAGGTTATCTTGAAATCTAGTTATTCAGCTCCATTGCTACAATAATAGATCAAAAGAAAAAAATCTTAAGTAATCGGGGAAAGCAGTGATTACAGAAGTATTAGAAAGAAAATGAAAAACAAGAACAATTTAAGTCTACTTCTGAAAATATTCAGGAAGTATCTTCAAGCAGTGCACAAAGCTTCAGTTGGGAATTGCTTCAGCAAGTCTGTGTTCTAATCATGGGCCAAATCTTCAAGTTCAGGAGTTAAAGAAAAGGTAAATTTTCATTTTAGTTACTATTAGAAAGATAGAAAATATTTCTAACGTGAGCTTGCCAAACAATATTTTGCTTTTCCAACTGACCTTAGTTAATAGTGGGTACCTATATAATGTCACAAGTGAGCAGTATTACCTCGGGAGTAATCTAACAGCAAAAGTCTCCAAAAATAGGTTGTTCTTACATTATGTCAAACTTTTTATGTTTTTAAACATCTTTATTGGAGTATAATTGCTTCACAGTAGTGTGTTAGTTTCTGCTTTAGAACAAGTGAATCAGCTATACATATACATATATCCCCATATCTCCTCCTTCTTGTGTCTCCCTCCCACCCTCCCTATCCCACCCCTGTATGTAGTCACAAAGCACCGAGCTGATCTCCCTGTGCTATACGGATGCTTCTCACTAGCTATCTATTTTACATTTGGTAGTGTATATATGTCCATGCCACTCTCTCATGTCATCCCAGCTTACCCTTCCCCCAACCCCGTGTCCTCAAGTCCATTCTCTACATATGTGTCTTTATTCCTGTCCTGTCCCTAGGTTCTTCAGAACCTTTTTTTTTTTTTTTAGATTCCATATATATGTGTTAGCATACAGTATTTGTTTTTCTCTTTCTGACTTACTTCACTCTGTATGACAGACTCCAGGTCCATCCACCTCACTACAAATAACTCAATTTCTTTTCTTTTCATGGCTGAGTAATATTCCATTGTATATATGTGCCACATCTTCTTTATCCTTTCATCTGTTGATGGACACTTAGGTTGCTTCCATGTCCTGGCTATTGTAAATAGAGCTGCAATGAACATTGTGGTACATGACTCTTTTTGAATTATGGTTTTCTCAGGGTATATAATATATATATATATATATATATATATATATATATATATAGTCTAGGTTGAAGTCTTTCTCCCTCTCTCATGCTGCTAATAAGACTTAGGGGAAGAAGTCTCCCCTTTTAGTTTCAAGGATGGGTCTGATGGGTCTTAGAGAAATCCCAAGCCCTTGCCAGTAATTGATTCAGAAATGAATATATTACCTAATTCTAGCCAATGAGGTGTGAGGCGGGATTTGCTGAAAGTTTGGGGAAATATTTTTCTTCTGTCTTAAAAGAAAGCCAATGAGGCCTTTCTTTCTCTTCCACTAGATGTGAAAAGGAAAGTAGACTCAGTTGCTACCAGCAGCCATTCCATTGCCATGAAAGAAACTAGACTTAAGGTGAAACTGACATGACCAGTAGTTCAGCAGAAGAGAATGCTCAGAATTCTTGATGGCCTCATTGAGCCATTGGACAAACCAACTGAGAAATCTGCACTGTATTTGCTCTTCCATTTATGTGAGCTAATGTATTTCCTTAATAATATACAGATATTAATGTACTTGTGGTTGAACACATTCTAATTGATATAAATCCATTATTGTTGGTTGATCAGAATGAAACTTTGGACTAAGTCCCTTCATTGACTCCTATACACTAAAAAAAAGTGAAGTTATCAGCAAGACATCCTAATCAAAAGTTTATCTGATGTCTTCTCTAGTTTTAGCAGGATGAGATCTAGCAGACAACTGGATTAATGACATCTGCCATCAGTATTTTATCTTGGCTTTGCCAATTAGATGATCTTATTCAATACAGCAAATTAGTCCCTCGGTCAGGGTGATAGGCTTGGCCTAAACATGCTTTGAATTTGAGAAGTTTACTTTATCTTCACCTGGTGAAACCATTGTTTGCACTACAAGTTGTTGTGCAAGTTGTTGTGGCTCTGACTGCAAGTTGTTGTGGCTCTGACTCCAGAGATGTCTGTGTGTAGCTTCAGTAGTTATATGAAGTGATACTGACTTATCAACTTTCAGATCCAAAAACATTATGTCTTTTCTTATAATACATGCAAAATCAGCTTTTACTTTCTGATTAGCTTTGAAGCAAAAATAGCTCTATGATTGAAAGAATTTTTCATTCTTTTGTCTCTTTTCCTCTGCTTTTCTTTTTTCTCCCTCTAGTTGTTTCACAAAGCCAATAGTTACTGATATTGTACTGTGCATCAGACATTCACTGGCTGAAGTAAATTCAACCATGAATGAGACCCATAACCTACCCTCAGAGTTCTCATGCCTAGAGGAGTGTCAGGCATGCCAGGAGAAAAGCACAGTGAGAGGGTGTAAGCCATGTGCTGCAGAGGAGAAGGGAGCAAGTCATTCTTCTGGATCCCATGGGAAGACTTTCCATAAGTCCCTAAACTCCTGCTTTAAGGTAGGCTTTTTTTTTTTTTTAACATCTTTATTGGGGTATAATTGCTTTACAATGGTGTGTTAGTTTCTGCTTTATAACAAAGTGAATCAGTTATACATATACATATGTTCCCATATCTCTTCCCTCTTGCGTCTCCCTCCCTCCCACCCTCCCTATCCCACCCCTCCAGGCGGTCACAAAGCACCGAGCCAATATCCCTGTGCCATGCGGCTCCTTCCCACTAGCTATCTACCTTACGTTTGTTAGTGTGTATATGTCCATGACTCTCTTTCGCCCTGTCACAGCTTACCCTTCCCCCTCCCCATATCCTCAAGTCCATTCTCTAGTAGGTCTGTGTCTTTATTCCTGTCTTACCCCTATGTTCTTCATGACATTTTTTTTTCTTAAATTCCATATATATGTGTTAGCATACGGTATTTGTCTTTTTCTTTCTGACTTACTTCACTCTGTATGACAGACTCTAGGTCTATCCACCTCATTAGGTAGGCTTTTTTTTTCTTTTCGACTGAGGGTTTACTTAAATATTGTCCATCTTCCCACACCAATTCATTTTGCAATTAGACAGGCTCAAAAATGACTCCTGCAAAAATGACATGAACACATAATAAGGATTGTGATTCTGTCTTGAGAAAGAACTTCCTTCCTCTCTTGGCCTTCTTCCAGGGACTGGGTGTGTGGGGTTCGGTAAGAAAGTAGAAAGTGGTCTGAGAACTCTGAAACTATGAATCCTTAGTGTTCCTGAGCCAGTCTCATAGAAGTGTACCTCTCTGCTTTATGGACATGACCATGTCCTTTTTTCTTTTTTTCTTTTTTTTTTTGCGGTACACGGGCCTCTCACTGTTGTGGCCTCTCCTGTTGCGGAGCACAGGCTCCAGACGCGCAGGCTCAGCAGCCATGGCTCACAGGCCTAGCCGCTCCATGGCACGAGGGATCTTCCCGGACCAGGGTACGAACCCGCGTCCCCTGCATCGGCAGGCAGACTGTCAACCACTGCACCACCAGGGAAGCCCCTCTTTTTTTCTTTTTTTATATATCTATTTATTATTTTTGGCTGTGTTGGGTCTTCATTGCTGTGCGCAGGCTTTCTCTAGTTGTGGCGAGCTACTCTTCGTTGTGGTGTGTGGGCTTCTCATTGCAGTGGCTTCTTTTGTTGCAGAGTGTGGGCTCTAGGCGTGTGGGCTTCAGTAATTGTGGAGCACAGGGTCTAGAGCGCAGGCTCAGTAGTTGTGGCGCACAGGCTTAGTTGCTCTGCAGCATGTGGGATCTTCCCGGACCAGGGCTCGAACCCGTGTCCTCTTCATTGGCAGGTGGATTCTTAACCACTGTGCCACCAGGCAAGCCGCCTTTTTTCTTTTTTCATCTTGAAGATGAAAACTATGAGAGACCAGTTCATCCTCTCAATACAGGCAAAGCCAGTGTCTGATTTTCTTCTGCCCTATTCTCAAAGTTGCATCCACTGAAATAAAGACACAGAGTCTTGATTTCTGCTTTATACAAAAGTGCATGAACATTAATTACTCCTCCTGGCAGAATCTTATTCTGACAGTCATAATGGAGAGATGATTCTTGTTGTAATAGGGACCATATATCTTGTGCTAGTAAATGGCCTGGCCTCCAAAATTCTTTGAGCTTTAACATTAACTAATTCTTACTTGCTCCTTTAAAATGAGTCCTATGCTTTGGAACACTGCTTTACTCTCTATTACATGTGCCTGTCCTTAACTGCAGGAACATTTCTCTAGTTGCCTTACCCAGGAGTGAGTAGTGTCCCCAACACATGTGCTTTGCTAGCCAGCAATGTTGGTGCCCACTTCACATAACAGGATACATTGCTCACTCTGGGAAGATGAGAAAATCTGGTGATCAAGCAAAAGCAGGTGTTATAGTAAGCAGGAAGGGGTGATCATGGGGTGCAAATTGCCCTGATGAGTACAGAAGACCAGATTGATAAGGGGCTGTGGATGCTGGAGAGGGTATCATTATAGTTTCTGACCTCCTGGGACTAAGATAGCCTTCTGAACTGATAAGAAAAGCAGGAATTTCCCTAAGTGCATAGAGCAGGAGAGAAGAAAAAAGAACGCAGCTAACATTAATGAGTCCCGCACTATGTGACAAGCCTAGTGTTAGACATTTTATATATTTATTCATCTTCAAGGGCTCCAAGGGCTTCAAAATGCCTCCTAGCTAGTGACTGGCAGAACTAGGAATCGGCCCAGAATCATCTGACACCAAACTTACCTCTAAATTGGTCTTCCTAAAGTGCACCTCTCTGCGTGTTTATCCTTTTCCTGAACCTCAGGCAGCCATGTTTATCCAGACCCCGCAAGTGTAAAATTGATGACATAATCATGCGATGGTGTCTATGGGACTGTTACAGGAGGATTAGGCTATTATCAACAAATCGGGGACTAGTATTGTTTTATCAGCATGGGAGTGTTTTCAATTAATTTGTAATTAAATAAAGGAAGCAATTTACTGACTCTTGGAGGAGTCAGGGCTGGGGAAGGCTTATCTCATCAGTCTCAGCTGTGCATTCCTCTTGCACCGGCTCATTGTTTAGATCACAGCAGTGATACATGATCTGACCTATAGGAGTAATTCAATAAAACATCAATATTTTCCTTCCTTTAACCCATGGTGCTGTGACTGGAGAAACCTGCCTGGAATGGCCTCCACCGTAAGCTCATCAGGAGCTATACCTTTGGCTTTACTGTTCGCTCAGCTATTCCTGCCAAAGAGCCTGCCCATGTCAGAAATGACCAGGTTAGTTTTGTCTAGGTGGAAAACAGGTGGACTTCATGGATTCAAACATGTTTTAAAGGTCTTTGCATCTAGATTTTCTAGGCACTATGTTGGCCTCTTTACAACTATGGTCTGATATAATCCCTTTTGAACCATCTTGCAAAGTAGGCACTGTTAATCGCAGTTTATTGGATGAGCAAATTGAGGTTAGCTGGTGGCTGAGTCAGGAACAGTACCTAGTTCCACGTATTCTCAGGGCCCAGAACTTTTCCACCTACACTGCTCAGGCCAGGCTTATGCAGAACATGAAAAGTGAAAAAGTGGCTGGTCCTCCCACACAGCCAGAGGATATTTCTTCATAGGCTTTTCTTTTATTCCTAGTTTCTTACTCATCATCCAGGTATCTGCAGGACTTGGCACAGATGTTTCAGTAAATATATGCTAAAAAATAATTATTATAATAACAATAGCAACAAGAACAATAAATACAGACTTTATTGCTTAGTAGGTGTTAGGGACTCTTCTAAATGCTTAACTCATTACAGCCTCATATGAGCTAGATGCTATGAGCTAGATGCCTATTATCATGCATGTGTCACAGGTGAAGAGACATACTGACAAAGGAGTTAATTTACCTAAGGTTACACTCTTACTTGTGATGGAATAGGATCTCAAAACCAGGAAGAGGGGCTTCCCTGGTGGCGCAGTGGTTGAGAGTCCGCCTGCCGATGCAGGGGACGCGGGTTCGTGCCCCGGTCCGGGAGGATCCCACATGCCGCGGAGCGGCTGGGCCCGTGAGCCATGGCCGCTGAGCCTGTGCGTCCGGAGCCTGTGCTCCGCAGCGGGAGAGGCCACAGCGGTGAGAGGCCCGCATACCGCAAAAAAAAAAAAGAAAAAAACCCAGGAAGATCTCAATTGTCTATAGTAAAGTAGGATATTAGTAGAAAGTATTAAAATGTATCATTACATTTATTATTTATCTAAAAGGTATTATATTTATTACTTTTATTATTTTTGACATTGGCATCTACAATTCCAACATGTAAAGGTTTTTCCCCACACCAAACAATTTTCCGATACCAGCTGGGTGTCCCAGACAATTTTCCAATACCAGCGGGGTGTCCCGCAGTTAATCTCACATTTAACACTATCTACCTGGAGATAGTGTAAGATCCCACAGGTTAAGGGCTCAGTCCTACGAGACCGCTGCTTGCCCCCCACTTCAGGTGCCAATCATAATCCAGGTTATGAGCTGTGCTTCTGACCTACCTGCTCTAGTTTGGAGGTTCCAACAGCCCCCTCCTGGGGTTCGAGTAATGTGCTAAAGTGGCTCACAGAACTCAGAGAAACATTGTATTTACTAGATTATCAGTTTATTATAAAAGAATATAGCTCAGGAACAGCCAGATGGAAGAGATGCACAGAGCAAGGTGTAGGGAAAGAGCACCAGGCTTCCATGCCCTCTCCTAGAGCGCTGCCTCAGTCCCCAGATCTCCACGTGTTCACCAACCTGGAGGATCTCAGAACACTGTCTTTGTGGGGCTTTATGGCGACTCTGTTGCATAGGCATGATTGATCAAATCACTGGCCATGGGTGATTTAACTCCATCTTCAGCCCCTTTCCCTGGGGCAGAATCTGAGAATAAAGAGTCCAGGTCTACCAAATCCATCCCAACTTACTTTAATAAAATAATAACGTCATTGAAATAAAGAAAAATCTAGAATAAATGCTAACCCAGATAGATGCTAAAGAACAGGTGTCACCTGGGACTGTCCCAGGCAAACCAGGATGCATAATCACATTCCCTTTAAGGCCCCTTCCAAGCCCCAGTGACTCCAATCTGATGATAACTCAGCGTCAAACAACTGCTCACCTCACTGTAATTTTAAGAACTGACGTCTACAGTTGCTGAGTCTTCCTTACTAGTAGCCAACTTCCATTTGTTCTTTCAATATTTATTAAGCACTTGATAAGTAAGAGAGACAGAGCTATTTTCTTGCCTTCAAGAAACTCATAGCAGAGCAGGAAAATCAGGAAAGAAAGCCAACAGTTAGAGTATAATTCACTGGGTCTCATCACCATTTTTTAATAGGTCTCTTCCATATATATATATATACATACCTATGATGTTTGTAAGACCTAGCATAGTACCTGGTATCTGGTAGTCATTCAGTAATATTAACTTAAGAAATGAATGAACAAAGTGCTATGATAGAGGTAAACCTGGGTGACATAGATTACATGGACAGGCATCTAACTGAGATAAGAGATGAGAGAAAACTTCTCAAGGAAGGAAAAGGTGAGCTGAACTTGAATGTCAAGGAGGACCCAGCATGCTGGGTAGGACAAAAAAGGGCCTTCTTCGCATGGGAGAAAATGTATGTAAATGAGTAGACATGGGAAACAGCAGATGCTTGGGGAACTTCAAGTTGTTCTGAAGGATCGGGGGTCAGGGTGGAGGCATGGCAAGAAATGAGGCTGTGGGAAGGGCCAGCTAAAGTTTAGGAATATGGATCACTCTTAGTCGTGAAAAAATCAGGGTTGCTTTAGGACAGTACTCAGAGGTTGAAACTGCCTTTCTGAGGATCTAAAGCTTCAGTTACACCTAAGATTCCCTGGTCCTGCAGAACAGTGATGCAATCGAGAGAAGAATCCAGAATCAACCTGGCTATTAACTCTTGGAAAGAAAAGGATCAGTCCCTTCCCAAGTGCAGTGGTAGTAAACCTTTTATAGGAGCTCAAGGCCACATTCATCTCAGCACTGCTATTGCATTTGGATCAGGGATAATGGAGGGCCTGCTTCACAGTTCTCAGCCTCTATCTGTGAAAAAAGAAAGAGTTGAAGTAATTAAGTGATTTATTAAATTTAAAAGTAATAAAAATTTATCTGAGTTCTTTAGATTTTCCCCCAACATATTCCCTGCATAAATGCCTTGATTTTCCAGTTTACTTTGGGAAAATCCATCCCTTCCAAGGAAGAAAGTTTGGCGGCTGGCGAGCAACTAGCTTCATTGGTGATTACAAGCAATGGGAATTATTTGCAAGTTTGTGTGAAAGTGTACATGGGGGTGGAAGAGATGCGGAGGAGGTAGCATAAGGCAGAGACTGACAACATCTGTCTTTTTGACAATACCTTTGTTCACACTTTTTCACATTTCTCTGAAATATCACTAGCATGTTCTCCTAGTGTTATCTCTTGCTTAGACTATTATGGCAGTTCCCTTATTAGAATTTCCATCTCTAGTGTCTAACCATCATTATGGGGTTAATTCCCATAAAGCCCAATCCCATTACCAGTCCCACTTTCAGCCTCATCCCCTATCATCTTTTATCTTCACCCAACTTCCACCCAGCCAGACTGACCTGAATTACTGTTCTCCAAACATACCCTGCACTTAAACACTTCCATAGCTTTGCTCTTACGGTTCTGCCTCTACGGTCCAAATTTTGCCCACTACAGGATGCAGTTAAAACTCTTTGAAAGTTTCTCTGATCTCTTAGCTAAAAGTTACCCTTCCCTCTTCTCAACTCCTGTAAGCAGTTTACTTATGCTTTTTTGGCTCTTAACACTTTCACCTTATTTAGAGCTATTTATGTATCGGGCTTATTTTGCTTACCTTGAAGTCTGTATATCACCCACGTTTGTATTTCTTTGACTTCCTATCACGATGCCAGACTCATGGTGGGAAGCCAGTTAGTGATGAGCCCAAGGTGTCTGGAGACTTCCCTATGCCAAAGAGGTGTTTAAAGCTGATGGCATTTCTCAGCAGAGGTAGTCAAGCTACGGTGCCTCTTTCTCCTCAGCTCGTGGCTTATGTGGTACTCAAGTTCCCAGCTGGGGACACCTGTGCCAGTTGGGACCAGCTGAGCATCTAGCTACATCCATGGAATGAAAACACCCAGGTGGGGGTGTAGCTAGATGCTCAGCTGGTATTTCTTCTTAGCTCAAAATCCTCCAGTGGTTTCCAACCTCACTCAGAGTAAAAGTCCTTACAGTTACCTCCAAGGCCCCTGTCGTCTGGCCCTGCATCTCTCTGGCCTCATTTCTCACCACTCTGCCTCCCTCACTCTCTCCCAGTCACAGAGGCCAGGCCAGGCACACTGTGCTTCCTGTTCCCTCTTTCTGCTTGAATAGAGGAAGTGGGCTTTGCTAATAAGAATGAGATTCTTAGATGTGGAACATCATGTGAGTGTCTGAGAAAGCCATGAGAAGGTATCAAGTCAAAGCCTTACCCCAGACACAGCTGTATGGCCACGGGGGCATTAACTGAGTTTCTCAACTGCCCCTGCTGGACTGTGAGCTTTCTAACACTGATACTCTGGTCCAGTGCTTTTGTCCACCATTACCCTCCTCTTCTCAGTTTATGTACAACACAAGAGCTCACAAATGTTTGTTAGGGAAGTAATGATGTTATTACTACATAGAGACTGCCCTGTTCTGTCATAGTGTAACTACCTTTTAATAAAAGCATTTCCTAATTTTATTCTGGATTCAGTCATTTGGAGACTACTGAATGTGGTTCAGAGTATAACAGCCCCTGTCAATTTATTTGCACTACACCAAGATGGTACCCTTTTCCTCTATGTGATGAGAATGTACCTCTGTCTGGAGCAAAGGCCACCCACAGTGTATTGTTGAAGCTGTAGTTCTGGGTACCCAGATAAATTTAAGGGACTCAGCACTAACCAGAATGATGGCTACATTGACTAGAGGTGTTTAAGAAACAGCTGTTATAAGACTTCCCTCCTTACCTGTCAAGTTTGAATTGCATTGACTTTCTGGTTCCACTGATGAGAGCTAAGATTTTGACTGAGACACCTTCATTTTTTGATATCAGATGCACAAAGACCACAGCTTTGCTAGATTTCAGTATATTGTGCTGGCCCCTTGAAACATTTACTCCTGGCTGACATCATTGAGTATTAGCTCTAGCAAGCTTTGCTGGGCTAAAGTTGTAAGGTGCAGGAGAAAACCACTGGTCTGTTCAGCAGTTCCTTATCACATGCATATGCTGCCGATCACCAGATTTGTATCAAGCCCAGACTCTGCTGTTGTGTTTCAGCATTCTTAAGGACATTGTTGTCTGTATTATGCAGGATACTTCTCTATAGAAGGCACAGAGTAAAATTTCTTAGGGCACAGGGAGAGAGGTGCTCCTCTTGAGCACTGATTTGTTCTTAGTAGACCCTGTGACTCCTGTAATTGATTATCTTTCCCTCTTTTATTTTTTCTGACTTCTAGGAAGCTCAGAGTCAGATTTGCAGCAAATATACAGGATCTTATGGCCTTCATGTTCTCTATTAATCACTTTCTATGTTAATCATTAGCCATCTGCTTGTTCTACATCGCTTTTTCTTTTTAATTAATTTTCTCACTTTAAAAACTACCTTTTTATAATCTTCCTAAATTTCTTCTAGAATAGGGCAGAGTTTAAAAAGTAATGATCCTTTACTGTAACAGGTGTTCCCACTGTGCTTATCACAACACCAGACGCTATCTGCAGAGAATCCAGAAAATCCAAGGGCCTAGAGATGTAGGGTGTCTCTTACTGAGGGAACAAAGAAACAAGACCAAAGCACTTCTGCAGACTATAGCTAATAAGTGGTACAAATGCCCAGAAGCCCACCCAGAAGCCTGAGAAATGTGGGTAGACTTCCCAGGATTACAACTACTTAAGGCAAAGTTAGTAGTAAGACAAGCACCTCCTCTATTCAAGGAGAAAGAGGGAACAGGAAGCACAGTGTGCCTGGCCTGGCCTCTGTGACTGGGAGAGAGTGAGGGAGGCAGAGTGGTGAGAAATGAGGCCAGAGAGATGCAGGGCCAGATGACAGGAGCCTTGGAGGTAACTGTAAGGACTTTTACTCTGAGTGAGGTTGGAAACCACCAGAGGGTTTTCAGCTAAGGAGAAATACCTGAATTTACTGAATTTACATCCTTACTAAAGGATGCATCTGTGGCATCTGAGGCTACTGTTTTGAGGATTCACTGTAGTGAGGTAAGGGCAGGATCAAGGTGGTTGGGAATGATTTGGGATAATTCTGGTGAGACTTGGGAGAGGTCAGGGTGGCCGTGGTAAGGTACAGTGAGAAGGAAGAGTGCACAGGATTGGGGCACAGAAATGATCAGAATTGAGCTTCAAGAAAATTGATCTGGTAGTAGAGATGGATGAAGGAATGTATTGATAGTAGGAAGACATTGGAAGTCCTGAGACAGTATTTCTCAAAGGTGGGCCACAAACCGCCTACATTTGAATCACCTGCAGAGCTTGTTAAAATACAGATTCTTGAGTCCCTGACCAGATCTACAGAATTAAAATCTTGCAGGAACCTTTGTGAGGTCTTCACTAGGTTATTCTTTTGAACACCAGAGTTTGGGAACTACAAAGAATCGAAGTCCTTAAAATTGAAAATCAACAGAATTTCAAGTCCAAAGAGAATAGATGAATGAGAATCAGAGGATCTTTTTTCCTTTAAAATAATATTACTTATTACCAATGCTAGAATCTACCATTTTGGTACATGTACTACGAGTTAGATGCAGTCCTAAATAATTTAACCACATGTCAGGGAAAAACTGTTTCTAGGAAAGTGTTTTGCAAGCAGCATTACCACGCCCACTTCCATCCCTCCCATGGAAGATGAGTGGACCCTAAGAAGAGTCCTTAGCTTGCAGCATACCATGGGTATGGAGCTGCCTATTAGAAACTGAGATGGTATGGCAGTACTCTGTATAAGAAAAGGATGGAGAGGAAACCTGGAACAGTCCAGGGTAAGGCTGGAGCCTTGGCTGAGAGTGGGAGCCAGGGAGAAGGGAAGAGGTAGATGCTGGCCCCGAGGAGGAATGGAGAGAGAGGAAAGAGGAAGTGACAGAGGCCCAGAGGGGACTCTTGGGAACTGACTGAGATGTTTAAACAGGATTTTATGAAGCTTTGTCAGACAGTCTCTTTCCCACCACCTCCCCTATCAAGTCTTTACGGATATTATCTATTGGATCTGTTTTGGGGCAGTGCTGTGATGTGCCCGGTTCTGCTGTGAGGGGGCAGAGACTAAGAACAGAGGCTACCCAGTCACCTCCAGCTTTTTTTTTGTTTTGTTTTGTTTTGTTTTTGTGGTACGCGGGCCTCTCACTATTGTGGCCTCTCCCATTGCGGAGCACAGGCTCTGGACGCGCAGGCTCAGCGGCCATGGCTCACGGGCCCAGCCGCTCTGCGGCATGTGGGATCTTCCCAGACCGGGGCATGAACCCGTGTCCCCTGCATCGGCGGGCAGACTCTCAACCACTGCACCACCAGGGAAGCCCTCCAGTTTGCAACCTCATCAACTCATTCAAGCTAACAGCAATGTCACAGAGGTTGTCTACTTTGCCACCCAAGACTGTCCTGCTCGCCTCAGTCTCCCACGTGAACCCCTTCTGGCTTTTACAGAATCTGTGTGGTAATTTATCGTCTCGGTGTTTTCCAGGCAGAGAATCTGGAATTAGATTCACCCACAGCAGCTGCTGATTTATCACAGGATCTATTAGAGTCTCGTCCAAATGTTGATGTTCCTGACATGAAGCCTTTTAATTCAAAATTGGCTCAGCTGGAAAATTAGGTTAAGGGTTTTTACAGCCACAGTACAAGGCAGAAATTTTACTCTTTTTTATAAACCCAAGGCGATAGTGGTACAAACCACAATTCAAAGAAGTTTCAACTCTGGGCCAGACAGTGTTACATTGTACCTGGAGAAAGGCTAAAAGGTGGGAGGCAAGTTCAGTATTTTTACCCGGAGAGTCACCACTGGGGCCTCAAGAATGGCTGCTGGGAGCTATAAAGAAACTACAGATGTGTGGGAGCCTCAGCAAAGCTCAGGTGAGAAAAGGGGGCAACCCCCCCACTACCACCGCAAAGAGGGAGCATGGGCATTTGCTTCTCCACTCTGCCCTCAGAGCCGGGATCATTGCTGCTGATTAACTGCCTGCCAGATCAAACTTTCCGTCATTAGGTGGTCTGGGTACCTGTCAGAGCCCCTGACCTATATACAGTGCTGTGTAAAAGTTTCAGAGCCCTCACCTTGTGCCGGAGCCCTGCCAGGAGGGGCTGAGTGGTAGTGGCTGCTGCTGCGAGGAGCAGTTAACTGTGGTGGAGTGTGGCAGTACTCAAGTTTCTATTTGTCGTCAAAAAGTCAGGCCTCTGATGTGAGGATGAGCTCGGAAGTGAGACAGACGCTAGGGTGGAAGCCGTCTTCACCTGGCCAGTGAGCCCCACCCCCCCACCTTTGTGGCGTGCCGCCAGACTCCGGGCAGTCAGCAGCTCGGGGGAGGGGAGCCTCGGCAAAGCACAGTCTCCCTGTGTTTAGTGCTTGAAGAGAAACACAAACAAACTGGAACACATTCGGGAAGAACATCAGACCTCATGATGGGAGGGGCAGAGGTGGCTGGAGAAGAGAAGTCTTGATTGAAATTTCAGGACAAATAGGTGGTCAGGGGTAAAGGATGAGACAAATTATTTCAGATATCAATGATGTAAAAAAGACAGCGTGACTTGTCCTGGGGCTTCAAGGAGGAAGTCAGCGTTCGGGAAATGGAAGCCACAGAGAGGTAGATTCTTGGGAAAATTAAAAATAATAATAACGCCATTCCCTGTCTCTAGAACTACCTTGATACCCCTCAACACATGTGCCAAATGGGGAGCAGCTTGAAGCATTAGATGGGGATTTTCCTTAAAAGACCTTTAAAGTCCCTCAAATCTATAATCCTAGACTCAGGTCTAGTCTTCAAATGTTTTCTACCTTTTATGTGAAACTGTCTAAGCGTCACTCTAGTCATTTGATCAATTAAGATAGTAAAACTCTTTTCACTGGAATATTGAGAGAATGTAAAATCTTTCAGAATGACAATGTCTAAATGCAAAATATGTGTTTTTCATTTAATTATATTAAGGGACAAGTTAGGCAACTTATGCAAACTAAAAGAATTGGGTAGTATGGACATCTAGAAGTATTTACCACAATTCTACAGCCAAGGAAGATTCAAGTTCCTGATTCTTTCTCCCTTGAATTTTTTTTTGCATCTGGATTTGTTTATGCTGGGATAGATGCCCACTTCCTAACCCACAGTTCTTCATGGTAACAAGCCCATCACATCCACACGGGACAAACGACTTCATCCCAACCTAGACAGACTAATGAGTCAGAGGTTCTTTTCACACACGGTTGAGTCTACCAGAAGCTACCATCCTCTACAGAATACACATAGTCAAGCTGTATCTTTATTTATTGAAGCATTAAGATGAAAATGTTGACTCTAGGGAGAATCACTCATTATCCAGAAGTATCCACACTTGCCAGATATCTGGATTTGGTGGATAAACATCTGAGTGGTTCCACTGAATTTTTCTTTTTCATTTGGATGTTTTAGTACCATATAGACCCAGCTTCAGTCAAAACTTGGAGAAAAAAACTTGGCAGAAAAAAACCAGAATGACTTAATGCTAGCATAACAGTCTAAAAAAATGAGTATTTTTCACTTATGATTGTCATGACGTGAGAAGACACTGGGGAAAAAAAATTTTCTAAGTAAGTCAGTGAGTAATGACCAGACAACAGAAAATAGTGAACTAAATTCTTATACCTCTTGCACAATTCAGGCAAATGATTGATAAGTTAGGAAGCCAAAAAATGGTTCAAAGTAAGATGAATTGTAAATAATTTTGGTGGGTATTTGAAATCCTCAATGCACAAAGATTAGCAGAAAATCATAAACTACAATGTGAGGCATGAAAAAGTGTATGGAAGAAACCACTTATAATATTTTGAAGGCTAATGAAGAATGGAAAAGAATCCCAGGAATTTTTCTAAAAATAAATACTATTAAACCAAGCTAGGAAAGGCGGAAAGGGATTTTGAACATTATTATTCACTAGAACATGGCTCTTCAACTGTTGAGGATGGATAAGCCCCACCCCTCTTCAGGCCCCTTAGAGGCTCCTAGAAAGGGAGAGGGCATAAGTGCATGCACCGTGAATGCATCTTGGGGCGAATGAGAAGATGGGAACCTTAAGTGCTGGTTTCTCTCATATCCTGCCCTGCCAATGGCACATTTAAATTCTCTGGGCCAGTTTCTTCATCCATAAAATGGGGGTATTGGATAATATTATTTTAATAATACCATCCAACTACAAGATGTTAAAATCCATAAGAACTGAGCAACTGTTAGATAAAGAAGCAGCATTTAGAATTTTTAACTGCATTTGCGAAGTGATGTTTCTGACTAAAAGGCAAAGGCAGCCTTGGATCTGAGTGTGAGAACAGGCATTTAGCTGTGAGGTAATAGGTAAAAAACATGGGAGAAAGTATTAGACCCAGTGTTTTTTAAAAAAGATTAATAGAACATGCAAATGGTACCAGACTAGAAGAAGGAGACCCCAGTGTGGGCAGGCACTGAACACATGAATGATATTAAGAGATTATCGAAATACGGGTAGAAAAAAGTAAAATGGGATTCAACTTTGAAAAATGCAAAGTAATGCATTTGGGAGCAAGCAACCAGAAACACATGAGTTTGCAATGTTTTGTGGCGACCAGATTAACTCGAGACAGAATCATCGTGCTAGTGAATAGAAGATGGGTGATCTCTCTACCCCAAGAGGAGGCCACACTTGGAATTCTGAGTTCAGGTCTCTCTCTTTGAAAGTAAAGGATGAGAAAGAAAAATGAAGAGGTCAGGAAAGTGCAAAACTAATAATTAGGCAATTAAAGGCGGTTGATTTAAAATGAAGATTTAAAAATTTCACAGAATGGGCTGGCTGGTATCGGGCTCTGATAGGAAAATAAATCCTGGTGGATCTCAGTTTATAAACTTTCATGGAATCAGGGAATATTAGAGAAGGAGGGGGGTCTTAGAAACCTACTCCATCCCTCCCATGTTTTACAAATGAAGCCAACTCAGATAGTTCAAAAAAGGGTGTAGTTGATTAAAGTGATTGCTCAAGCAATAGAAGTAAATTTGAAAACTCAGGAGCTCATGGTTATTGGGCCCTTAACCTGGCCATTTCTGAATGTGGTGTCACTTTTGATATCTTCTTATCTTTGAGCATAAATTCATTCTTTGTTCTGGTGCCTTTCCCCCAGGTCCCTCTCCCTGGTCTTCCTTTCTGTAATGAGTACCCTCCCCTGGCCCATGTTTCTACCTATAATACGTACTTCTTCTTCCCTCACAGAGGAGATCTGGAGTCACCTCCACCTCCAGATACAGATACAGATACAGATACAGATATGGTATTTCACCATATCTCTCCACTAAAGGAGGGTTCCATGGTGAAATAAATGGGAAATATTTAGTTAAACAAAAGTAACTTGCATTCTCTTACTGTCCTTTGTCTCATGAATCTCAAGGCTGGGGATCGAGCAATTTGATTTCAGAACTCTTTTCTCAGGAGGCATCTTCAGGGAGTCATGTTTTGTGGAAAATTCTTTGAGATATGTTGAGCTTCTAGACCAGGCGATCATGCCACCCCTTCTTGTAGTGATGTAAATAGCCAGTGCTTACTGTGTGTCAGACACTGTTGCAATGTTTTATATGTATTAACTCACTTAATTCTCACAACCCCATAAGGTACAATTATTATTCCCATTTTACAGATGAGAAAAAAATTTGAGATACAGAGGTTAAGAAATTTGCCCACCATCAAACATCTAAGTGGCAGAAGCAGAATTCAATCCCAGACCTGACTCCAGTGTCCTGTACATGCAGCTAAAACCCCACTGCCTGTAATTGTAATCCCATGTTGACTTCTGGGTGCTACAGAATGAGTCCAAGTTCTTACAGCATGCAAACCATTTAACTGTTTGAAAACAACTAACATTCTTTCTGAGGCCTCTCTTCTCTGAATCTTCCAATTCTTCAACCATTCTTCAAATGATGAGGTCTAAAAGTCTTTTACCTTCTTGATGATTGGCCTCTGGACCACCTCTGTGATTCTGTGTCATCATTCAGTTTATGCCTCAGAACAGCCAGCCTGATGTGGTTCCACCACCACCAGGAACAGCAAACTATCGTCTCTCTCTAGAAACACATTTGATTTGGGGAGTTTTATTTGTGTGTTTATTTGGGGTATCCATACTGTGCCAGTGGCCCATGTTTAGCTAAATAATAACTAAACTTCTGCAAAGCATGGTTTGGGGAATATTTCATGAGATCCTTTTATAAGTGGCAGAAACAATTAATAAGGAAAGACTACCCTCAACTAAAACTGTCTCCACTTAGGCAAGTCTGCAAGTATCACATCGGCCTCACACGGGGCTTTTCCTAAACCTCACATTTTCACAGTTAGGACCCTTCATTGACCAACTGGAAGCTGCAGCCAGCTTTTCAGGAGGGAATCATGAGGAGGTTCCAGTGACAGCATAGGAAGTGTGCCTTAGTAAGAGGAACTTCTTTTAGTAATGTTTCCATTGACTTAATATTAAATGCAGTGTGGGAAAGAAGAGGAGAGAAGGGAAGAAGGGATTTTTTAAGTTATGAATTAAATTATACAGATACAGAGAGATTTGTTCACAGCCAAATGGACACTTGGTAATGTAGCTCTCTCATTCCCTTAGAATTGCTTAGTTCAGAAGAGCAGACCATGAGGGGGTCCATCACCTGGATGGAGTGGTCAGGCCTCACTTGAATGGGAATTTCCTCACTTGACAGATGGGGATTGAGTGTCTGTTAGCTAACATTTTTCCTCTAATTACTAATTATACCAGAGAAAGGGGCTTTATGACCAGAGTCCTGGAAATGTGAAATTTGATCAGTAGAGATTTGCAGTAAAGATGGAAGATTGACATGTGACGTCAGACAGCTGGCAAGGAGGCCCATCAGGCCAGGAGGTCAGCAGCTGCTCACAGCGGATTTGATAGGGTTGGGGGAGAACCCAGGAAGGGGGGATCAGAAAAAGATCTGGGAGAGGAGAGATAAGGAGAACCATGTTAACAATTTTGCTTCCCTCTCCTCCTCTTTCTGTCATTTCAGATAAGAACATATTAATCTTCTGAGAGCAAGGCTGTAGCCAACAGGTGGCAAGGCCCATTCCTGCACAGAAGGCAGCTGCTGGGAGCGAGAAAGGATGCCAGGAAAAGAGCTTCAGGTGGGAATCGCACAGAGCAATTAACCCTCACCCTGAAACACGCCCCACTCCACTTGCACCACTCACGAAGGAGACCACAACCCCGAAGGTCATACACTCAGGACATTCCCTAGAGCAGTGATGCTCAAAGGATCATCCAGGAACCAGCTTCATTGGAATCCCCTGACCTTCTGGTTAACAATGCAGATGCCTGCACCCCATTCATATACAGAGAATCTGAATCTCTGTAGGTGGGAGAGTCCACCTCCCCAGTCACTTTCTCTCACATCATCCCATGTATTGTCTTCTTTGCACATAAATGATGATCTGAAGTGGTATCATCCATTTGTTTCCTGTCTTCCCCATGATAGGAGATGTTCCAAAGAAGCAGGGTCTCCCTGCTCAGAGCAGTAACCTAGCACATAGCAGGGGCTTCATAAATGTTTATTGGGTGAGTGAATAGGTGAATTGAAGGGAGATGGGGAGAAAGAAAGGAGGTTTAGAATGCCTGCCCTGGTGAAGAAGCCAAACTGAGCCTAACTCCTATGCTCTGAGATCCTCAGGCAGTATGAGTGAGGGTGGCAGCCAAGGGACAGGGAGGTTGCTCCCCACTGGGGTTAAAACAACAATGGAACAATGACTGAGGCTCTTACACGAGCAATGGGCCCTACTGAGCTTTACACACAACAGCCTCGTGCAGGGAAACACCTCCCCACAGCTAAGCATATGTTCCCCACCAGCCCCAAGACAGAGTGTGGACCGCCCCTTTGCACCTTTATTTCAGAAGAGCCCTCAATGCACACCTGTCATTATTCTTAAATTGTCCCTACGACATCGATAGGAGGATAGCATTGCCACCCTTAATTTGTGAGGCACAGAAATAAATGCCCTAAAAGTAATGACAAGGTGCCGTAGGTCACAAAACAGTCAGAAAGGGGAAAAAGAAAGAAAGAAACTGAAAACCTGATTTCCCTGCCTCATAAACCAACGGTATGTCTCAATCCAGCTGCTTCCTACATTTTCTCTGATGCTTATTCTTGAAGCCACTGTGGTTTTTGCAGTAGGTAGGAAGGGGAGACATTAGCACTACACCATGTTGAGTAATGCACATTGTACTTAATCTACTTGTGACCCTTTTATTCCCACTTTTATACAATAAAGTTAATATTGATAATACTGTCTACGAAGATGACTAGAGTACTCCCCAATATAGCGTATTAAATGTAACACCTTTTTTATATATGCTTTCTTAGAACCATGTTCTATTAAATCAGTCTTTAAAATCCCCACTCCTGTATAATAACCATAGTCTTCTTTTGGTTTGAGAATCTTACATATATTGTGAAGTTAGAGAATCACAGCTCTGAAAAATCATGTAATCTAAGTCCTCTCCTCCTTATCACGTCTTAAATAAGGAAGCAGAAGCCCAGGGATTTCACATGGCATGGGGTGCAATATGGGCAGCATTCCCATTTCTTGCATGCTAGACTTTTCGTGGGAACCCCAGTGCTTAGCATAGCTTTGAGTACCATGGCAGGGTCCAGCTGGCATTACCTGATATTTGCTCTTTTCACTATTGACTGATGAGACACAAAATCCCTATGACACTGAGGCTTTGGATGGCCTTAATAACGTCTGCATGTTCTTTTGCCACTACACCGATGTGCCTTTGATCCTCAGGGAAGCTACACACACACAGAGGCAATGAGTGTCATGGCAGCTGTAAGCTCATGAGGGCTATATGGGGACTTTTACTGGGTAGAGTGTTTAGAGCTAACTGAACAGCTAAGAGTGCTTCTAGAAAGCTGTGTAAGAAAGGCCTCCCACTGTAATGGTGGGAGAAGGAGGTCCCAGCCTCGCTCCTGGGAGGGAGGTGCTCACCCCTTCGGCACTGCACTGGGTCTCCCACAGCAGCTCTGAGAGCCATCATCGCCACAAGCTGTGTCAGTCCCAGCGTCAGTGTGAGCCAGGAGAGGATGAAGAAGCCGGCTGTGAGCAGTCTTCACTCACTTGCCAAGGGAAAAAAGATTAACAAGCATTTCCTGACACGGGGCAGAGAAGCCTTCCGAAGTTCCAGAGACTCACGTGGCATCATTTTTCTGGTGGGGCTGGAGTGCTTTGGCCTTCATGGAGGAGTTGGACTCCCAAGTCTTCTGTGTTTTATGTATATGCTGTCAATATATTTCTGAGAGGCAAGCAGAATCAAAGACTATCATCCCTTTTCAGGGATAGAGCAGGAGTGTGTCTTTCCCCCTTCTCCATGCAGGGAATTCCTCATCCCTCAAAATTCAGCTAACTGGTGATACCTCTTGGACATCTTGTCAGACTTCCCTGCTTAGTCTCCCGGAAGCAGTGAGTCTCCTTCCTTTGTGCTCCTGCAGTACCCTGCATACACCTCGGTGACAGTCCTGGACCGTGGGGCTCTAATTATTGACATTGAAGTCAACTTCCACAGTAGACTGTGCTCTCCTCTCCAGAGCAGGGGGCAGGTTTTCTTTATCTTTGTAGACCCTTCCCCTCCCCACCTACCTACACTCTAACCCACCCCAAGTCCAGTTTTAAAGATTGGCACGTCAAAGATACTAAAAGAACAGAAAAGAGAAAACACAAGGAGGAAAGTTAAGTGGCTTACCCAAAGTCACACAGCAATTCAGCATCAGAGTTATGACATTTAGCGCAGTACTCAATTCTAAACTAGGCTGTCATCATGCTTATTTGATTGTCCACAAAGAGTGATGCATGTTTTTAAGAATAATTTTACTGCTAGAGAAATGAAGAACATGCAACCCAGGCCAGTTAATTCTTAAGTATGATTAGACAGTGGCTTACAGGCTGCATCTATGTCTTATATCAGGATCATTTTCAGGTCTAATGGAAATTACATGGTGGCTTTAGCTTCACAGGGAAGGAACTCCAAGCTAATCAGCCTTGGGAATGCCACCATCTGAGATGCCAAGGCAAAAACAAAAGAATGCAATCGATTAAGAGTCTCCCTTCAGGAACGTTCCAAGGCTACAGGCTGCTGACATGAGATTGGACTGGAATGCTAGCCACAGGCTTAGTTGCTTTGCAAAAGGCCACAGCTGTTGCTGTGGGGAAAAGCAGGGTAAAATCCTGTTTTCTTACTTTCAGCTTTCTGCTGACCTTGTTAGAGATTGTTTCTGAGCTGCCTGGTGCCCATGCCTATCCCAAATGGTCCCTTCTCTAGTGCCCTGTGTCTTGTCTTTGCTTCTCATTATATTCCCAGCCCTTAACAAAGTGCCTGGAATATGGTCATTGCTCAAGAAATACCTGTTTGACTAATTAACTAAAGCACCAAAGCTAGAGCATTAATAGGCAGTGGTAGTTCTCTGGGACACGAGAGAGATGCCCCTTCACTTTTTCAACCAAGCTTTCCTTTGGCCCTTTCGCTAGAATATAGGAACGTGAAGAAAAGAGAAGTAGCGTGAAAAACATTCTAATTTTGTCCAGCCTGTGACTATGTCTACTCAAATTTTCCCATTCATATTCCATGACCAAATCAGCTGTTCGGGGCCTGTTTCCTTGTTGCTGTTTTTTCTTCTATAATGACAACCAATTTCTGAGTAATTGATGACTCGCCATACCTCTGCAACCTCTTCTGGCCTTTGAAATGGCTAAAATGACCTAACGCCTAGCAGAAGAGTGGCACGAATAGGCTTTGCGAGAAGCTGGGCCCGTGGGGTAAGATCTAGAGGGTTATTGGCTTAAGTGGTCTTAGGCAGTGCCTGTGATTGGAAAATGAAAGGAAACAGAATCCCCTCAGAATCAAGAATAGCTAGGCCTGGCCTTAAAATAAATAGACTAAGGAAGCATGGGAGGCAATGGCTTAATGCGCAAACCTGTTCTCCTCTTTTATTTCACTTACGTTTCCAAACATTTGTCTCTGCCTCCCCTCTGTAGCCTTAGACCCTAACATGTTTTTAAGACGTTAAGCAATGTAGATTTGTCCACTTTTTTTTATCTTTAGAGAAGAAATGCGCTTTTTGTATGTATTTCATAAATTTTGGCAATGAAAAAGGCCAGGGAGTTAACCCCCTGACTGACCACCGTCAGTCTTTCTTATTAGTGTCTACAAATTAGACCCACTTACTTTCCAAAGTCAAAGCCTTAGGGTTGCCCATGCTTTTTTGTGAACACTTGAGTGACTACAGCCAAGGGGTTACTTTATTCCTAGGAATATGTTTAGGTTCTTTCCATGTTCTATAGATTGTTTTCTCTTGGTTTGTGAACTTTGGATCATTTGAAACTTATATGCTTCAGACCATTTACACTCAACTCATAGGTCACTCCATAAGGTCCAGTTGATGTCCACCAAGCATTTTAGGGAGAGTGATTTGCCTTTTGCCCAGGGTATGCCCACCAGAATACCGGAAGGTTTGAAACACAAAGCACAAACAAAACTTTTGCAGGAGAGAGCAAAATTTCTCTCCTGCTTTGCCTACTCTCTTCCCCTCCTCCACACTTGCAGCAGTAACTTAGAGTCATGAGTTATTTTGTGCCATCTACTTCCAAGCTAAAATATGGGTGTGAGGGCTTCCCTGGTGGCACAGTGGTTGAGAGTCCGCCTGCCGACGCAAGGGACACGGGTTCGTGCCCTGGTCCGGGAAGATCCCACATGCCGCGGAGCGGCTGGGCCTGTGAGCCATGGCCGCTGAGCCTGCGCGTCCGGAGCCTGTGCTCCGCAACGGGAGAGGCCACAACAGTGAGAGACCCGTGTACCGCGAAAAAAATAATAATAAAATAAAATAAAATATGGGTGTGATATTTTAGCCTTGAAGCCGCCATTCAGAACCCAGAGCGAAGACTCAGCTATAGGTGGTGTGTATCTACCAGGTGTTCTGAGACAGCATCTGCTCCTTGCCTAGGGCCAGTGTCTTTCAGAGTGAGGAGAAAAACAGCCCAGGGGAGTGAAGTTGAAATTGATTGAAGTAAATTACTCCTAAAGCCTTGATTCTCCCCTCCTTTGAAGGCAGTGGTAAATTTGGTTTCCTTAATCCAGGTGGTCCTCATATGTCCTAAATTAAACATAGTGAGAATGGGTTTTTCGCAACAATTCTACCCTGTCTAATCTACCTGGGTTGCAGTCCCTGTGTTGTGTTTCACCCAGTGGAATCGACAGGGGCAAGCAAGCCTGCAATGTTGAAGTACAATTTCTTTCTCCTTGTTGGAAATAGGCCAAGATTGTGAATGTTAATCACCCAATTCTTGTAAAAGGTACCAGGGAGCCTTTACTAAGCACAAATGGCCGGAGCCTCCGTTTTACACTTCATCTGTGAGGCTTTGTCAGAGGGAGGTGGAAGTTCGAAACTAATATTTATACAGTACCCCAAGCTAGAAGTAGAAAGTCAGAGCCCTGCAGTTGTTGATCTCAGAGACTTGAAACTTGATGAAAGACAGGATTTGAGTAATGGTTTTCCATTGCTTTTGAGGTCAAGTCTAAAAATCAAACATTTCAGAGAGCAAATGCCTGCCTTTAAATGTCTTCCCTGCCTAACTCCATCCTCTTTGCTCTCATGCTGCTGCTACCCCAGGATTTGGAGTTCCCATCTGGGCTTCTGTCTTGGGAGTACAGTCTTTCTTGTCCTTCCACCTCCTGCCTACCTTGAACACATTGATGGCAACATGAGCCTAGGACTTCTAACTTCTTAGGTTACTTTATAGTAGGTGGGAAAATTATAGGGGTACAACCTCTACAGACAAACAGAATGAGTATAGATTGTAACTTTGTTCTGCTTAGTTGTGTTTCTCTAACAAGTAGCTTAAGCTTGTGAACTTACATTTCATTGTCTACAAAATGTATCTAAGCCATACATCATATAATTATTATGAGGATCAATTGACAAAAAGTTAATGATGGACTTTGTAAATTATAAAGTATTGTATGAATGTAAGCTATGTATTATTGTAGCAATTTATTACGATTATTTATTATGCAGAGGGATTCTTGGAGGGTATATTTTTAAGGAGTATATCCCTTTTCTCCAAGTTTCTATTGTTATTATGTCCAAGAAAAGATTAGGAACCATTACAGTTCCTGCAGCATTCAGAAGAACCAGGTGAATGTAAAATATTCTTGTATTGTTGGTGAAGTGATGGTGAAAACATTATTTACGCATTATGATAAAAATATTAAATGTTTTTTATTTACAAGGAAAAGATGACCCCAAATTACAAATTTTTAAAGTGGCAGAAATCTTTTAACAACAAAGAATAATCAAAGTCATCAAATATATTCTTTATGCACCAGAGTATTATCCTACTCTATAGAGTTTTAAATAGGAATTCAGAAGATTAGGTACTATTAATGTTTAAAAAAGAAGTGTATTACACCCTAAGGATTTTTTCCTTTTAACTGAAGATTTATTGAGGTATAATTGATGTACAAAAAACCCTGTACATATTTAATATATACAATTTGATGAGTTTGGACATAGGCATACAGCTTTGGAAAGTAAATGGTCACTAGATGAGATTTAAATTTGGTTTTTCAATAAAAAGACAATAACAGTCACTAATGGTGATTAGTCATAAGGTTAGTCCTGGGCTCCTTGTCACTAATATTTATGACATATGTACAGAAGGTTCATTTCTTCTCTAAAGATGAAGTGGACAAGTCCATAGTGATTTTTATCTCCATCAACAGTAGTTTTTGAGAAATCCCTTAGAAAATATCTACTTTCCTCTGTAAGTATTTTGCTCCCTTATTTAGTAATTTCTTCTTTTTTTTATGAATCCCCTAACTTGAAATGTTCTTGCAGGTCACTTTGCAGTGTGTTTTCACCAAGCCTACAAAAATGACATTCGCTAATTTTATTTTGGCCTTGCCTACATTCACCTGTGCCACACCCTTCTGCTGCTGCTACTACTACTACTACTAGGAATTTCTGCTTCTCTGTCCAGTTTTTTATTTTAATTGCAAATCTAATAAAAGTGAGCATCTATTTACAAAACATTCCCTATAATTATAGATTCATAGTAAAGCAAATCCAGGAAGAGCTAGAAAGTAGTGTAGAAAGCTTTGAGCATTGAGATGAAGCATAGGAGACATTACTGTTACATTTCCTCTTCACTATAGACTGAATAAAGGTCTAAAGATTTCAGCTGTTTCCTGAATATCATTAGACTTGGTCTGATTTCTGCATCAACATGAGCCTTTAGATTCCTTGTCATTTAAGTCAGTGTTAAATGTATAGGAGTTTGGCCATAAAGAAGGAGTTTGGCCCTTTATATTTCAAAATAATTTTTCTACCAAAGTTGGGGAGTGCATCAGGGCCTATTTTCCCAAGCACAAAATTCTCAGCAATCATTAACTAAGGGAAATGAGCATTCAGGAAATGTTTCTTCTTTTTATAAAATTATCTGAAATAAAGATACCAAAATTATTTTCATAAATATCTCTTTTTTTTAATTCAGTCAACAAATACGTACATTAAAAGTTAGATGATGATGGGTCCTATGAAGACAGAGCAGAGTAGAGAGGGAGAGATAGAGATAGAGAGAGAGGGAGAGAAGAGAGAGAGAGGAACAATTTTAGACACAGAGTACAGGCAAGGTCTCTCTTCTAAGGAGACAACTGAAAAATAAAGACCTGAAAGACAAGAGAGAAAGAGTTATGAAGATAATCAGCAAAAGAGCATTAAAGGGAGATGAAATGGCTCCTGCAAAGGCCCTTCAGCAAGAGGGTTTGTGGCATGTTGTAGGAACAGAGAGAGCCCATGCGAAGGGAACAGAACAGGCAAGGGCAGCCTGGGAGACAGGGCATCAGAAGAGGTATCAAGGAGCCAGATCGCATCACACCTTTAGGTTGTGGTAGAGATTTTGGATCTTCTCTGAGTGAGATGAGATGCTAGTTAAGGATTTGCCAGGCCATGGGGGGAGATGGACTGACAAGTTTTAAAAGTACCACTTTGGTTATAGACCTGATCATTAGGGACAAGGATGGAAGCAAGGTAAGCTGCAGAAGACAACCTCACTAGTCCAAGGGATAGAAGATGATGGCTTGGACCAGAGGAGATGCTGTGGAGGTGCTGAGGTGTTGTTGGATTCCAGGTATTTTTGAAGGAAGAACCTTCAGGAAATTGCTTTGAATTGGATGTGATATGATTGAGAGAGAGGAGATAAGCATGACTCCACGGTTTTTCCCTGAGAAACAGGAACAACATTTATGAGATGAGGAAGAATATAGAAGGAGCAAGGTTGGAAGGCAGTTTAAGAGTTCTGTTTTGAGCCAGTCAAGTTCAAAACGTGATGGACATCCAAATAGAGAAGTCTATAGTTCAGGGAAGAGTCTGAGTTAAAGTTACAAGTTTGGGAGTCATCAGCATAGAAATGACTTTTGAAGCTAAGACACTTCAAGCTAAGACAGGATGATATTTTACTTAAGAGTTGAGTGTAGTCAGAAAAGACATCGAAGAGAATTCCCTGGCAGTCCAGTGGCTAGGACTTGGTGCTTTCACTTCCTTGGACCCAGGTTTGATCCCTGGTTGGGGAACTAAGATCCCACAAGCCGTGTAGCACAGCCAAAAAAAAAGACAAGACATCTAAGGACTGAGCCCTGGAAACCATAACATAAAAAGAGGTAGCAAAAATCAGGAGAAACAGGCAAAAATACAGAAAAGAAGTACTAGACAGCGAACAGAATAACCAGACCAGAAAAAAATTGTACCAGAAGCCAAGAGAATTCTTTCAAAAGTAATCATGTCAGATTTACTGATAAGCGAGAAAGATGAGGATTGAGAAGAGCCCACTTGTTTTGGCAAGGTGAGGTCATAGCTGAACTTGGAAGAGGCTGTTTTGGTAGAGTGATGGGGTTGAAAGCCCAACTAGAGTTGGTTGAGAGGAGTCCAAGAGGATAATAAATGGACGCAGTGAATAAGGACAACTCTTTTGAGGAGTTTTCCTGTAAAGGAGCAGAGCTGGAAGGCAGTGTGAGGCCAAGGCAGGGTTTTGTTTTGTTTTCGACAATGGAGTACAGTATTTAGCTTGTTTGTGATGTGAATAGTTTAGTAGAAAGGAAAAAGTAGATGATACAGAAACACAAAGGATTTCAGGAGAGGTGCTATATTAGTTTGCCAGGGCTGCCATAACAAAGTATCACAGACTGGGTGGTTGACAACAGAAATTTATTGTCTCAGTTCTGGAGGCTAGAAGTCTGAAATCAAGGTGTTGGTAAGATTTGTTTCTGCTGAAGACCTCTCTTCTTGGCTTGTAGAGGCTGTTTTCTATTGTCTTCACATGATCTTCCCTTTGTTCCTGTCTGTGTCCTAATCTTCTCTTATAAGGACACCAGTCTTATTGGATTGGGTTCCACCCATATGACATCACTTAACCTTAATTACCTCTTTAAAGACCTTATGTCCAAATACAGTCATATTCTGAGGTACTGGGGGTTAGGACTTCAACATCTGAACTTTGGAGGGACACAATTCAGCCCATAACAGATGCCCTTGGGTAGATGAGAGGGGATGGGCTGAAGTGCATATATAGAAGGTTTTAGCATATCCATAAAAAGAGGCTGGAAGGAAGAAAGCATGGGAACAGATATACAGAGTTTCCTTGGTTTAGTGTTTTCTTCATGAAATAAGAAGCCAGGTAATGGCCAAGAGGAAAGTTAGAGGAGATGTTGGAGGTTTAAGAAGAATGGAAAAGAGGTAAAGCAGTCATCTAGGAGAGTGGTGGAGTGACTGGCAAAGGGAAATAGAGTAGACTTGGGGGGCAGCACCAGGACCCACCTGAACTAAGTTGCCATGGCTTAAATGTGAGCTCCATCCATGAGACTGAGAGCTTTTTTCTCCTGTTATGTTCAGCTTCCTGGGAATGATATGGAGTAGAGATTTTAGCTTAATTAATGTTGCGGTTTTGCTAGATGAGTATGGTGATGGGAGAGAGGAATGAAAGGGCTGAGTTTGTGTACAAGGTCGTGATTATGATGATGAGCTATGGAATCAAAGTTGGGAGGAAAAAGAGGAGATAAGGAAGGATGACTGATAGTGTAAACAGAGTAGGATCCATAGGCTTGTAGCTTTCTGTGGAGTTGGGGAACTATTGGAGACAGGAGACTAGATAGAGCGAGTTTAAAGGGTAGGAAATGCTAGTCATGGAGAGGAACGCTTGAAATGAGATCTAGAGTAGCTGCAGTTCTTGGTCATGACTAAACTGGGGTAGAACTCCAGAATGAGAGTAGAACTAAGAATGAGTGGTTTAGTAAGAGTAGGAGGAGCCAAAGAACAGATCCTTCAGGGCGTTCATCACCCCCAGGGATTTGAAAACGTCATGAATATATTACAGGAATTGTTTTACAGAGTGGGGTATCAGCAAGGTGCGGAAATATTCAAGGGATACAGGGGAGAGGCCTAGAGGTCTGTAGCTGACTGCAGCAAGAAAGAGCAGTAGACTGTAGAGCCTGAGAGCATGACAATAATCTGGGCAGGGAAGAGGGTAGAGGGGGGCAGGAGAATAGTCTGGAGGAGACTATGAAGGCCAGTGAATGAAGAGTAAGGGGAACACCTCAAGCACTCCAAGTACAGGAAGGAAACAGGCACTGCCTGAGAGGGCTATAGAGAGAGTACCCTCAGGGAAGAGCCAGGTTTGGATTAAGATTAGAGCAGGAAAGAGTTGAGGATTGGAGGTTTTTGCTGAAGACAGTGAGTTCCGGGTGAATGTGTCAGGGGTTGAAGAAATCTGTGCAAATGGGTCAGTTTAGGGGAAGAGAGTCTGGTGACAAGGAATGACCTGGAAGTCTTGGACACCCCATCTGACTGAGATACTGGGGTATGGGGAGGGAAGACAGAAATCCTGACAGTCTCTAATACCAAGGTCAGGGATGCTGTGTTTGGGGTGGAGTGTGGGTCCAGCTGTTCAGGGCCTAGAGAACCATGGTGGAGGAGGTGGGCGGGGACAGGGAATGTTTATCCGAATCCTTAGGGAATCAAATAAACACACTAACAGTGAGCGTAGGTAACAGCTCCAAAGAGTGTCGGCTAAGTATGCGTATAGGTGTGACCGTATGGTGGTGAGGATAATTTTTAATGCGCCTGTTTGATTAATCATATTTCATGGCCATTCTTTGTCTGAGGTTCATGTAAGCATTATGATAACCTATCAAGAAATTATATCCAGAACAGGCCTATGGGCATTTAGGATGATGCAGGGGAAAGAACATTGGATTTGTAGTGAAAGGTACCTGAGCTCAAGGTCAGGTTTTGCCTCTTTCCACCTGTGGGGCAGAGGACAGGAAATTTAAACACTCTGAGCGCCAGCCTACTCTTCTGGAAAATGGAGTTAATAATATCGTAACAGGGTAGTTGTGAGGGCTAAATTACACAATGGGTTCAAAATGCTGAGCATTAAGTAGTATTACTAAATGATGTTATGAAACAAAATCATAGATGGATGAACTTTCAACTGAGAGATGGATAATACTAGTTGAGAGGTTAAATCTCACTTTGCCCAGCCTAGGAACCCATTGCTAAGCTGTCACTCTGTCCCTCAGCTGGGAGACCTCCAAGACTAGCTGGATCGGCTTCCATCCAGTAGAGGGCAGTCATGAGGGGCACATGTTAGGTACCATGGGATTTATGAAGAGGAGAATTTAAGCTGCTCTTCTGCAGCATCTTCCAAGAGAGGTCCCCTCTAAGAACTGACTTTTCTCTAGACTTCTTGTTATGTGCAGTAATGAACATTCGAATTGGTTTTTTTAAAGACAGCATCAATCAGGTGCTTCCCTGCAGTTGAATTCCTCGAGTGGGACCACCTTAGTAAGCTGTTGTGCACGTGCATGCATGTGTGTGCTTGTACGTGTCCATGTGAAACACACAACTACTACTCAAGTAGCTCTGACAGTCCTTGGAACTCAGAAATCAGCGTGTCCCTCTAGGAAGTATTTCTCAGGGAAATGGGCGTGAGGAATGCTGAAAATTTAACCTTTGCCTCACCTTAAATGATCAGCAACGCATAGAGTGTTACTTCTGTATAGAATTGGTTTGGGAACAATTGTGATCCACCTTTTTGATACTCCGCTTGATGTTTTTCTCCTACAGCTGAGAACCGGGGATTCCAAGCACCGGGGGGAGAGGGGAAACTTCGATTCACCTCCAACATTGTTCTCTAGAACAGGCCTCTCTTAGCGTAGCTACATCCTGCAAACCTCCCCAGAATCCAACACCTCTCCCCCAAAAAGGCAAAAAATGCAGTGATTTAGGTGCTTATTTTGTGTTCTTGGATATCCTGGTAAAATAAATTCATTGAAAGCAGAAGAGACTTATTAGTGTTTTTGAAACCCCTACATGAAATGCTTAACAAGTATTTCTACAATGTGATCCACTGTAAAATGTTGGTCTATCAATAGGGAATCCATTCTGGTCTTATCTCCCTAAAGAAAGCAATGGAAATCTATCGAGCCAAAAATGAACCAAGCCAAGTGTTAATTCCTCACAAACCCTTGGCTCCTGTAGATTCCAGAACCTGCCATTGACCAACTTTGACAATTAAGCTTTCCCAGTGGAGGCTTCAGAAACACTAGTGAGTCTCTTTTGCTTTCAGTGAGTTTATATTTCAGCAGAAAATCCAAGAGCACAAAATAAGCATCTAAATCACTGCATTTTTGTCTTATTTTTTGGTGGGGAGGGCAACGTCAGATGCGGGGGAATTTTGCTGGATGTAGCCTTGATTGGCCTTGAGCCATGGACGGTTAAGAGAACTGCAGGTATGTATTCAAACAGATATTTGATTAATGTTTATTAATTTCCCAAGTTTAATAACACACACTCACACATACAAATATACAATGAATACACATGCTTTTTATGTCCTCAGACCCTGGGAAACAGATTGCTGTAATGTGATCAGTCAGCCGTAGTTGCTTTGTGAACACAAACTACCACACTTCACAAGAACTCACTGAACATATCTAAAAGTGTCAGAACTGAGACTCACAGCTAGGAGACTTGACTGTTTAGCCACCAGTAAAGACAGCTCATCTCTGCCCCACACTCACCCTACCCCATGCCATGTCCCTGGAAGGTGCTGTGAATCTCAGGCAAATGTCCATGTCAGCAGCTCTCTGTGGAGCCTGCTGTCTGTCTGAACAAGGGGTAGAAATTCTAACCTCTTCTTCCCAACAGTCCAACCCTATCCCTCATCACAACCGGTATGGGGCTGCCCCCTGGAGGTTTAAGAAAGCCTGTTCCCTTAAAGGCAGGCCAGAGAGGCATTACAGATATTGAATCTGGAAGAGATCATCTGACCCCTCACATAGAATAGAGCAGCTTCAACATTGGGAATCAAGTGGCACAGATGCAATCATTTTCGGAGATCCCTCCCAGCAATGCAAGACAGTGGGATTCACAGTAAATTTCTCATCAGGGAACTTACTGTAGCTTTTGAAACTGGGAAAAAGGGCTTTAAGTTTATCTATTAGTATCCAGATGGTTCAGGAAGATAATTCATGTCTTGACGGCACTTACTGTATATCTACTGCAGACAAGACAGTGAGCTTGGCATTATCCATTAGTCGTTTGCTTCCTGATCACTATAACTAACCTGTTAATCCCAAGATACCTAAATTCAGGAAATAAATTATCCAGAGTAGCTGCTCAACTTTCTGGTGCTATGAAAATGATTATGTTTAAAAGCAGGAATCCTCTGGCCTCTTTATTATCTGGCAAATGCAAGTAAACAGGCCATGCTTTTTGTATCTCTGCATAATCAGTTTCAGTCAACTGGTTCCCCCAAACTATACACAGTGAAGTCAAACAGCTCATGCTGAATATGGGCACTTGTTGAATATGTAGGAATGAGTGTATGAGGCTGAGAGAGTAACTAGTGATGAGCATGGACCACCCTGAGTTATCTCACTGCATGTGAAAATCTGTGCAATTTGGCGGGGAGCATGTGGAAACTCTCCTCATTACACCTCCCTGCTATTGATAGAAATAGGAATCAATTAAATGTGACACAAAGAGATGATCACACTATGTTATTAATTAGGAGAAAAGCAGGTCACAAAGCCATCTGATAATATTTGAGAAAGTAAAAATACGTGTCTAAGCCTAGAAAAGCTGTTTTGTTGGGATATTAGTGATTGTCTCTAGCTGGAAGGATAACGATAGATTTTTGTTTTCTCTGAGAAAACCAATTAAAGAAAAAGAAAAGGAAAAGAAAGTACAACACTACTGGAATCCTAGGAGGCAGATTCCAGTTCTTCTCAATTGGTGAGTTTGAAATCAAAACAAGCATTAAAGCAAGGGGTAAAAAAGGAAGTGCTGGCCTGTAACTGGTGCATGTAAGATTTTTGCTCCCCTACAGAGAAAAAAAATGATTAAAGAGTTGTTATCATTTCTTTTCTAAGCAGCGAGCATACTCTTGAAGCAGTTTTGAAATAGCTGAAATGCTTTCTTAAGATATAAATTGCTGGACTCTATTTCATATTGACTACGCTGAAAGTTGTCCAGACTCCTTTGAATAAGAGATTTAAGGATGAGGGCCATACCACTTTCAGAGGGAGATTTCCCTTCTCAGTGGAGCTAAGCAGTGTTTCTAAAATATCTGGCTGGATCTTAAAAGTCATTCATGACAGGTGATAATTGATTACATATTGAGTTTTGCCAGAAACTCTAATGTCATTGGCATATAGAGACACAGCATTACCACAGTGTGTATGTGCAGAGAACTGGAACACAAATAGAGGGCTTCATAAATTAAATTTAATGTTTCGTAGCTCCTCTTTAACTAAACAAAGTAGGTGTGGAAATTATTTTAAGTTAAAATTTATTTCTGTGCAAAATAAAAACCAGCCTCTGGGTGTATGTGCGGGACAGGAAAGCAGAATTTAAGATCATATGTAGCCCTAATTGAACATTAAAAAAAAAAAAGATATTTTCATATCATAAGGACAAACTCAGATTTTGAAATTTCAAATAGGTCCTGTTCCTTTGATCACTGCTAATGTGCCTGAAGAGAGAAGAAATTGAAGGTAGATGAGGAAACTCAATGACTAAGAGTGAAATTAAACCCTCACATTTAAGACATTTGTGATTTGTTTAAAATTTCTGAAATTGCATTCTACCCCATAGAGCAAAAAGTGACAAACCAAGTGACCATGGGTCAAATTAGGCCCAGACTAGCTTTATTTGGCTTACACAGTACATTTTGTTTTATTTTGCACTTGTTTTGCTGTAGTTATGGTTGTTACTATTTTTAAGACATTTTAAATGTCCTTACAAGGGTCATACATTATATCAGTTTATCCACAGGCTAGCTTTTGTCATACCAGGCAGGTTAACAAATTTATAGTAACTGGTTTATATGTACATTTTAATTTGTTTTGTTTTATTTTGGTTTTGCTTTGATCTCTATTCCAGAGCAGTTTATTTTTTAAAATGCAAGTCTCCAGTCATTAGAGGCTGTGAAATCTATTCAGTGGGTCTGGGATCAGCATTGTTTTCCACAAACTAGAATAGATAGAAATTAGCAGTGCATCACAATATAAAGGTAAGCATATTTTATAAAACGTCCACCTTGTGTGCATACCTGTGTGTGCACGTGTATATGAGTGTGCATGCATGAACATGCATAGACTATATGTACAAATTTAAAATGCACTTCTTGTGGTGGTAGTCCAAAAAGTGTGGAAAGCACTGCTCTAGAGAGTATCTCAGAAGGATTAAGGTCTTCCTTAAGTTTATATTGAAATTACACATTCCATAAACATATACATATAATTTATTTCACATACTATATCCGTTCCATAAATGCAGATTATATTCGTTTGACAAATATTTATTTTCTGCTACTGTATGTGTCAAGAATTTTTCAAATTCCTCTGCCTTCAAGGAACTTACATGCATAATGTTGAGTATACATGCTTAAAATATTTGATTACCTAAAGAATCCTTTAGGTCTTTTCTCTTTCCCAGTCCAGGCTCAACCCACTTCCTGTTCACCTTGCCCATCAATTCTTTCTTGACCACCCTGGATGAAAATGAAGAATTAAATCTCTTGCTGCCTGCCTAGGCCACCCATTTGGCACTTACTATATAGGATCTTGTGGCATTTCTTCTGTTGTTTTATTAAGTGACATTTTAATGTTGTAGATGAACACAAAAAACCCGCGGTATGGACACTATTTTCCTTCCCTTCCTGGGAAGATCCTTAACTGCATTGCTTGGCTGTTGATCCCTAACTGTGCTGAGCACAGTCACAACGGAACTTAAAAAGCAGAGAGATGCTATGGGTCACGCTACATAAATAAGAAAAACATTATTATACCCTAAGAACAGAAGGAAAGATCCAGAAAGTGGGAAAAAGAGGGTGAGAAAGAGGGGCTGGTGATGAATTAAATAGGAGAGCCAGCTGGTCTAGAGTCTGATAGAGATAAGTAAAGGAGATTTTAGGAAGTTTTCTGAATTTAAAAAACTCTCCTTTGCTACCTGTTCAAGAAATCTTCAGTAGAAGCCTCCTGCTATATTTCAGTGTTTTTTTTTTTATAATAAGAGTAACCACGTCTTTTTTTTTTATAAATTTGTTTATGTTATTTATTTAGTTTTGGCTGCATTGGGTCTTCTTTGCTGCGCGTGGGCTTTCTATAGTTGGAGTGAGTGGGGGCTACTCTTCGTTGCTGTGCACGGGCTTCTCATTGCAGTGGCTTCTCTTGTTGCTGAGCACAGGCTCTAGGCACGTGGGCTTCAGTAGTTGCAGCACGCAGGCTCAGTAGTTGTGGCGCACGGGCTTAGTTGTCCCGCGGCATGTGGGATCTTCGCGGACCAGGGATTGAACTCGTGTCCCCTGCATTGGCAGGCGGATTCTCAACCACTGCGCCACAAGGGAAGCCCTATTTCAGTGTTTTATGGAGTCTTTGTGGCACTTAGGGATATTGCACTGTGCCTCTGGGCACCCAAGTTTATTTGGATTACAACTATATTATCTAATACTTCCTAGGACTGTGCTTAGCCTTCACAGTCAGATTGTGACATTGAAGGAGTTTTAGACTCTACTGCTAACTCCATGACACTGAACTTGCCAGATTCACCTTTGAAGGCCTGGCTTTTATCTTTCCTCTGCAGTGAAGACTCAGTGCATTTGAAGGTAATTTTCCACCTATCCAAAGTTCAGGGTTTGCACCTTTTGTCACCTTTGAAATCATCAGAAGAAAGACATCACACCTTGTACTTGGTGCATAACTTGCTTATGAAGATTTCAGAAAGAATCTATAAAAGTCAATAAGATAGTAGAGAAACTACTCACAACAGTGGGCACACTACCCTTTCCTCTCTGCAGTATGTCAAAGAAAACTAATATATTTGGATTTTCCATCAATAAATCTGAAGTCCTGTTATTATTCTGTCCAATTTTCTGACCTCAGACTTGAAGGTCTTTAACTCTGTCTTACATGACATCAGACAGAATCACTCTGGGCATAAGGCCATTCCACTGCTTCCTGAATTAAAAAGTGGCATGTTGCATGATCATTCTCACTCTGTGATCCCACGGATACATAGTTGTGTGTACACAATAGCATTAAATGTGTCAGTTAATCACCACGTGTAACCTATCAATTCAGGAACAGTAATCTATCCAGCATGTGCAGTGCTGTGTGAGAAAATCTCAGAGAGATGCTCTTATTTCCACATTTAAGGAAACCATTTTCCTGTACACAGAACCAGACATTTGGTATTTCTGTGTCTTAAATGTATTTTCTATTGATGCCCTTTATCAATCTGAGCACTAACTACATACACTGTAATCATTTATTGTTTAAATAAGATTTCTTGCTTTGAGGATATATTTTATATGAGCTGACACCTCTGGACCATTAATTTCCATTTCTGTAAGTTGTTTATATTATGCAGGACTAGTCAGTCACTAAGATAATAACGAGCTTTTCTTTGATGTCCCTCAATCTTCACATCTGCTTCAGTTCCTCTACCAGATGTTCTTATTTATTTATATTCTTTGCTTAAGTTTTTGAGATATTTCTGCTCTGGGGAAAGACATATTAGTACAATAAACTATATTACACAGAATGTTAAAATAGTGTGCTCACCAGAATTGAACATAACAAAAAAAGTGATATGTTCTATAATTTCTTAAAACGTACTTATAACGAGTTCGTAAATCCTTTCTTATTTCATATTCTAAGTCTTAGTAGTCTTGAAGTATCCACTGGCACAATGCAAAGTAACCTTTTTAAAATTGTTTCATTCCTGCAAATTGTCTAATATAATCAAACCAATTGTATCTCTCTGTGATCATTTAGTGCCTGTAACTACAGTCCTCCCTCTGTATCCAGAGAGATTTGTTCCAAGACCCCCCACGGATACCAAAACTCTCAGATGCTCAAGTCAGTGTTATAAAATGTCATGTTTGTATATAACCTACCCACACCCTCCCGTATACTTTAAATCCTCCCTCGATTACTTATGATACCTAATACAGTGTAAATGTTAGGTAAATAGAGCTGATGTGGAGTAAATCCAAGTTTTGTTTTTTGGGAACTTTCTGGACTTTTCCAAATATTTTTGATCCAAAGTTGGTTGAATCCGTGGATATGATACCTTAAGATATGGAGAGCAGACTGTGTATCTGAATTACCTCTAAAATTATTTCCATGGCAAAATTGTTCATATGTATTGAACTCTCACTCTGACAGGTGTCAACTACAAATTGGCATTTTCCATTGGCACTTGCCAGCTACCTCTACAAGGATTAAATCATATGCTGCTGCAGCTGCTGACTTTCAACACCCCCTGAAAGGAGTTCAGGGTGGACGACAGAAATGAGGCATCCTGTGCTCTGAGAAAAACTGGCAGAACAGGTCTGCAGATAGATATTTTCAGGAGCCGATTTTATGAGCCAAATTCTTGTATCTTCTCATATCTAGAAAAGCACTAAAATCCTTCATGGTGAGGTCCTCTCCCCGTGACTAGCAGTTACCTGCACGAGACTAGCAGAAAACTTCTGTAAAAATAAGTGCTGATTGCATATATTCCCCTTCACCAAAATCACATATATACTGACCTTCCCCCCTGCCTCTTTGGAGCAGTTTCTCAGAGCTATCTGGGGTGCTGTCTCCCGGGCTGCAGTCCTCATTTTGCACCGGATAAAACTTAACTCGCAACTCTCACATTGTGCATTCTTTTTAAGTCAACACAGGCATATGCACAATACTTTACAGACCTCCCTTTAAATCCTCACAGCAACCTCGGGAGTTAATTGTCACTATAATGCCCATCTTACAGATGAGGAAACTGAGGCTCCATGAGGTTGTATACTTGGTAAATGACAGAACAAGGGATCAAGGTTAGAACTGCTTAGCTCTCTCCTAACTTCTGTGCTACACCACGTTAATATCAAGCAGAACGATTTCATCTATAAATCAGATATATGTTAATAGACACAATTGATCAGAAAATAAATACCTCGCCACATGTCCATGTAGGAACTTACTTTAGGTTAATTTGTAGAATTTCAAGTAGAGGGAGGCCAGTTGAAGGAGCCCTGGATAGGAGCTGAGACTGGTTCCCCCAGGGCCATGTTTCTTTAGGGACAAAGTAGTGCATCTTCCTGGGGAGCATTATTTTTTCCTCAATGATAAGTAGTTTAAAACAATACTTTTTATTAAAACAAACATGAGTATATTATGGAATGAATCAAAAAAATTCCATTGAAGTTTTAAATTAAAAGTGAGATTTACCCTTTCTGGGAGAATTGCCCCAAGTCCCCTGAGAGTCAGGCATGTCCTCTCTTCTGCATTCAGGGTATATATACTCACAGTGCTAGGAGCAGGGAGCCCTGGCAAAGTCTGGAGCAGGTTCTGGGGGGCATTTCATTCTGGCAACAGTTCGGAAGATGGATGTGAAAGAAGCAAGGTGAGAGGGAGGGGAAAATTTAGAAAGCCCGATAATAAGGGCAAAACACAGGTAAAGGATAAGAAGCAACACACTCAGGCATTTCTCACACACACACACACACACATACACACACACACGCACACACACACAGCCTGCAAAATGAAGATGTATAAGTGATTTAAAGGGCATGGGTCCAAATATCTCCCTCCACTTCCCCTTCCCAACCACTCTGTCTTCAAGTTAAATGTTGGCCACATCTGCATACACTTGGCCTGGTTTGCTCATTCAACCTGCCTTACCCAGCAGAGCCCCTCCAGCCATGACCCTGACTAAACATTTTCACACTCTGGGCAGTTTGCCATGGTCATTTGGTCACAGCCAATTATGTTTCTGGGCAAGTCCTGAAGAAGTCTGAGATGTCTGCATAATGGTGCTCTATATAGTCCGATGGACACATGTTTGGAGAAAGAGAGTTTCATGGTGGGAAGGAATGTTTAATTTTTTTCTCCTTTTCAGCTGAAGAGTGTTGTTTCAGGATGTAGCGACTTCCATTGGTGAGAGAGATTTATTACTTACTTCCTGGAGAGAGCAATTTTCTCTCAAGTGTGAACATTTCGACGGGGACATCCAAAAAAGTCACTAATTTTGTGCTTTTGCAACTTAGATTAGAGGGAAAGAGAAATTTAAATCTTCCCAATTTCCCCCCTCTCCTCAGGAGTGAGCAGTGCTGTGCTCTCCAGAACCACAAGGCAGAGAGGGAACCCGTGTTCCTTCTTTGCAAGGAGACCACAGAATCACCAGCTGCAGCTAACTATCTCTGTATCCACAAACTAACACAAATTTCTTAGTGGCTTTGGAAATCCATTGCAGCAAGGGAAGAGCAACACAACTGCTTATGTATTCTGTCCTTTCTCACATCCCAATGATGGCTCTGAAGATGTGCTTTTATCGATATTTTGTAAATTTACTGAAGGGTGGCAAGGAGGTCTCAATACCCGTGAGGCCTTATTTTCTCACTACCTTCCTCCATGGGCAATTTCATCCATTCCCATTGTTCTCCTTATCACTTATGAGCAAATGACTGACCAATCAATATTCACACCCATGTCTTTCTGCTGAGTGCCAACCCATACAGCAACCACCTAACCTCCTAATCTCCCCTCAGATGTCAAACCCCACGAGTCAAAGTCCGAGCTCATCACCTTCCCTCTCAACCCAGTTCATTCTGGTGTGCTCCATATCTCAGTGGCCAGCACCATTTTCCACTCACTTTCTCAAACCAGGAACTCTGAGCATCCTATTTCTCTCCCTTTCTCGACACACAGCTTGTTCAATCAGTCGTCAGTTCCCGGTGGTTCTTACTTGTAAGCACCTCTAGAAGCTGCTTGGTTTACTTCTCTCCATCCCCACCTCCACCACCGTCCAATTGGTCTGTCTGCCCCCAGTCTTTTTCCCTATCTAATTCTCCATCCTTGTTTCCCACTGCTGCCAAAGAGAATATTCTCAAAAGCATGCCTAGTCATATTAACCCTTTTTTAAAAATTCCCTGATGGATATCTGTTAACCTAAGAAGAAAGTTCAAATGCCTTAACATATTCTATCAATACAAGATACTTCATGGGCTGGCCCTGTTTACCTCTCATCTTTCACGTCTATAACTCTTACATCTATGACTCTACTCCCAAATCCAGACACACTAAGGCATTTGCAGTTTCCTATATTTCTCTCTTGCCCCTAAGCCTTTGCACACGCTGTTCTCTTTGCCTGGAACAGCTTCTAATGGCTAAACTCAAGCACACTGTCACATTTCATACTCAGGGCGTGGGATTAAGAGTACACGTGCATGACCCCAAGAGTGGGCACCTGCTTCAATTTTACACCATAGGTGACTTTCTTGCCTCACCCTAGTTCCAGCCCTACGTACACTTAATGTCACTTTCTTCCTCATCCTATTACCTTCTTTCCTCAAAATGGATTAGGTGCCTCTCCTGTTTTCTCCATTTGCATCCACCATTCCCCCCTACTGTAACATTTATTCTGCTATATTGTAATTGCTTTTTGCTCGTTTTTCTTCCGCATTAAGCTGTGAGTGCTTTGAGAGCAGGGACCTTGTATAACTTTCCTTGTCATAGCGCTTGACAATAGTAGGCAATTAATGTGCTTTACATAAATGAATATACTTTCAGCCCTGTATGTCTTTGATATGACAGCATACCTATAGATTCAAAGAAAATTTCACTTGAGAGGGACCCCATAAATCATCAGGTTGAACCCCTCATTTTACAAATGAAGAAGTTGAGGTCAAGAAACTTAGGGTAAGACTGTTTCTCAGAATGATATAAGCTGGAAAAGTATTCTTCTATTTTATTTTTAGCAGATATGAGTTGTCAGTGAAGTGAAGCATAAGCTATTCACCAATGACATTTAGTATTCAAGCCAAATAATGTAATATGGTGCTCAAAATGATTTTATAACTCCTTATAAAATAAATCAAGTTTTCATGAGATATTTTTCTTAAGTCAGTAAGTTAGCCTCCCTGCTCCAAACCACCCACATTTCACAGTTGAACAACTGGGAAAATGCTAGAAAGAATAAGTAGAAATGCAGCTAGAAAGAAGAGTGTTTACTAATTTGCGATACTATGTAACTTACTAAGCAAGACCTTTCCCTCAACTTCTGAAGAAGAGGGGAAGTATGGCGTTGCCAATCTCTTGAACATCTCCTCTATAAAGTTCTTAGAACCATGAACAGTGTAAGAAGTGGGGATTGTCATGAGTGGGCAGTCAAGGCAAGGAGTTTCTTTAGGTGGTACTTATTTCTGTACCTGAAATTTTAGGTAATATATTAAGGAATTAAATTCTTCATACTTGGAGCGCTCCAGCAGTTATGCTAAATATCATTTAACAAAATGATAATTCATTAGGCTTTGAGATTTAATATCAAACTCCAAACAAATCAAACCTGAATCTGTTTGCTTTATATTCATGAAGAAGGATAGTGGTGAGAAAGCAGAAAGAAATATTCAATACATGGAAAGTGTATTTTTTAAAAAAAGAAAAACAGAATGCTGGAGAAATAATAATGCTAAATTGAGAAGCTTCTCCAGGGTACATGCCAGCACTTAGCAAAGCCATAATAAAAACTTCTTTATCAGCTGCTTCACTTGAAAGTCTGAAAGGCACAGGATCCTGCTGTGTGTTGTCAATGAACGGTAAAAGATGATTTTGGCGTTTCTACCCTGTGCAAAGATAACTGTTGAAATAAAATGAGCTTAGAATTTTATGCTGACATAAACCTTATTTTACCACTTATCATATGATGTGGAGAAAACCATATCTAGCAGGCCGTCTCTCTACCAAATTTTCCCTTTACAGAAAATGTGAAACAATTAAGGACTTGAGGGGGTTCTTATTTACTGAAGATCTCCCTGTCCCATTTCCTACTCCCACCTTGAATCTCTCTGTAGAGACTTGAAACCAGTGGTGTGCTGGTAAATGTTTAACAGCCAGTTTGTCAGGGGAGAAAAATGCCATGATTTGTAGCATTTGCCAATTTCTGGGTTGTAAATACTCCCACCACGGCCCATTACAAGTCACCAAGGTCACAGATTGCACAGTTGGGAAAAGATGTGGGCACAGTCAGCTTTTCAAAGCCGGTGGGAGGCAGCTCCAGTGCACCACTGCTTGAAACCCTGGGGCTGCCCGATCTGAAGAGAAGTCTTCTGTGTCGTTCCTGCCAGAGCAGATCTTCAGGCCCTCCTCGCTTCCAACCCCAATTCCTCTATATTAGCCATGATTAGCGAGGTTATGCTACACAACAAATTAGCCCTGAACCCTCAGTGGCTTAAAACAGCAAAGGTTTATGTTTCATTCATGATGCCTGTCCAGCATGGGTCCACTGCAGGAGGGTACTCTGCTTATCAGAATTCCTCAGGTTCCAGACTGATAGGGCTTCATCTGGACAATGCTGGTGTCAGTGAAGGAGGGTCTGGAGATGTGTACTTGGGCCTTCACCATCTCAGCTCACGTTTCATTAGTCAGAACTAGTCTCACAGCTCCACCTATATGCAAGGGATTTGGCAAGTGTGAGGAAGCGGATGGAATGTTAGTGAGTACCACAGTCTCATCACAACCATGATGGTTTCGGTAGGCATCAGTGTTTCTTGATGGTTCAGGGCATACCAGAGTCAGGGGACCCAGCAGGGTTAAGGAGAAATAAAGGACCCGATCCTTTATTGCCTTGAGGAAATCAGAAGCTCAACAAGAATCTTCAAACAACCTTTTTTTTTTTTTTACTGTTAATAAATACTAATGTGCCAAACCAATAGTTCTGTGACCAGGAAGGAGACTTATAACTCAACAAAATCCCCAGGTAGGTTTTGCTCGGTCCT
The DNA here is from genome assembly GCF_039906515.1 of Pseudorca crassidens. Taxonomy (NCBI): domain Eukaryota; kingdom Metazoa; phylum Chordata; class Mammalia; order Artiodactyla; family Delphinidae; genus Pseudorca; species Pseudorca crassidens. The sequence goes on along the minus strand of NC_090297.1, from coordinate 103,932,085 downwards.
CTTTGCCACACTTGAGAGATGTGGCAAGTTGTTATGAATTTGCTTGTCTAAACAATAAACTAGCAATTTGAGGTTTTTCTGCAAAGTCTAAAGCCCATATCCAGGAGCACAGAGCATTCCTGGGAGGAGGCGGGTCTTCAGAGTCCAAGTCCCCTGGAGACAGGGAACGTCTAAGACTGTGGGGACTCCCAGGGACTCTTGCCTAAGACCGCAGCATTTCATTCTGCTTCAACAGATGTAGATTTTGTGCCCAGGGAGAACTAGGTGTGGAGGCTTCCCCCAGGGCTTCTGCAGAGGGGAGGGCATCAGGTTCCTCGAATCTCCCACTCCTTCCTGGATCTGTATTAGCTGATTAGACGCAAGATCACTTTAAACACCTCTCTTCTGAAAGCAAATAGCTATGCGTCTAGGGCTGGGAAAATACACTGAAATGGGTACCAGAAGAATGTGATTTCAACCCTAACTCAGCCCCTAGTTAATTACCAGAGCTGAACAAGTTTCTTCATCTCTTGCATCTCCATTTCCTCATCCACACATTGGAGGAGTAGGACTGGAACTACAGTGCTCACACTTGCTTTGTGAAGCCTTCCGGGCTGATCTGCACAGGGGAGAGAAGCTTGTGGGCAAGGCCCCAGGACCCCATTCTACTTCCAACCAGAGCAGATATGAATATATATATATATATATATATATATATATATTTTTTTTTTTTTTTTTTTTTTTTTTTTCGGTACGCGGGCCTCTCATTGTTGCGGCCTCTCCCGCACAGGCTCCGGACCCGCAGGCCCAGCGGCCGTGGGTCACGGGCTCAGCCGCTCCGCGGCACGTGAGATCTTCCCGGACCGGGGCACAAACCCGTGTCCCCTGCATCGGCAGGCGGACTCTAAACCACTGCGCCACCAGGGAAGCTCATGACTATATTTTTAATGTATTAGATTTGTGAGCAGATCTTTGGTTTGTTTGGTTTTCTTCCAGAGAGGTACCATCACTTCATAAGAGTTCTTAAAGACATATCTAATACTTTTTTTTTTTTTTTTTTTAACGTTTCAAAGCCACTGGACTCATCTGACTACCTGAGAGAGCTGGAGAAAGTGACATAGACAGATGACACTTCTGTCCCCAGAGGTAAGGCTGCCTGATGGTCCGCATGGCACTCTGCTAGGACGCTTCCCTCCCTCAGATTGTTGGCCAGACTTCTCTAACTGCCGCCTCTCCCTCTCACTTGCCGGCACGTTTCAAAAAGCTCAGACTAAGTAAGCAATATATGCAGAGTAGTCGGGAGTTAAGACTTCCCTGAAATGAGGTAAAAGATGCAACCTGCTCAGAGAGCATGTGGTTTGGTGTATTTCCAGAGAGTATTAAATTATACAAGAATTTTCACTCATCTTCATCTTGGAGGTCACAACATGACTCTCCTCTAATGAATTCTTTATATTGGCAGCTCTTCCGTTTTTCTCCCTTCCTCCCCTGGTTACTCACTCCCACCTCTACCCTCCTCCCCACCTTGCCATGAGCAGCCCTCTCTCCTTTAGTCTCCGTGCGGGAACATGTGGTAATACTTTTCCTTGATGTAGGCCTTGACTTTGGTCTACACCCGTGTAGGCCTTCAAGGAGTGGCTCAGCGGGCCGCTAGGTGAGATTGCGCTCTGTGCACACACTTGCTTACCTCCCTGGCAGGCCAACCACTGCCTCTCCTCCTTCCCCTGGCTGCAGGAACCTCCAGATGGTGCTCCCAATATGCTGGTTTACGAGTCAAGGTACCGGTGATGTGAGATCCCACCTCAGGGTGTCCTTCCTCATGAAGCAGAGGGTTAATTTACAAAAGCCTGCAGCTTCAGAAGAAAGAACAAAGAGACACAGAGAGTGAGAGAGAGAAAAAAAGAGAGGAGAGAAATCATTTGTACTGGGAACTTTTTAATGGCAAGCACTATCCTACTTTAATATGAGGGTGATTTTGTTTCTAGTTCATAAGTGAGAACACTGAGGCTCAGAGAAGTCAAGTGAGGTACCCAAGGTCACAGAACCAGGAAGTGGCAGAACCAAGATGTAAAGACAGATTCTTATTTCAAGTCCAGCATTCTCTCTGATTTATCAAGCCCTTTTTTTTGTTTTTGAAGCTATCCACCATATTAGAAGTATAAACCCAGGCACTATACTATGTGCCCTATGGACATTCTCTCATTTTTTACAGTCGCCCAACAAGGTAGGTTTTAATATCGTTAGCTTGAAGATATACAAGCCTCATTATAGAAATGAGGCTCATGAAGGTTACAGTGCCCAAGATCACACAGCCAAACACAGAAATGATTCGGATGCTTTCTGCCCAAAATCTATCTGTTACTTTCCATGACTTTCCAGGATAAAGAGCGCCTCAGAACTTCCCATGCTTTCAGAACACAAGCGAATCCTCATCTTAACACACCAGGCCCATCATGGTCTGGCTCCTGCCCACCTTTCTTACTGCTCCTCCGTTGACGCCAATCTCCCATACCATATGGAGCTCTTTTCAGTTCCTCAAGCCAGTGTCTCAGCCCTGTGTGCATCATATGTGCTGTTCACTCTTCCCATCTTCATCTACTTTTACCTTCCTACAACTCAGTTTGCGGCCCCTTTTCTGGGAAGCACCCTGCCCCCACGTGTCCCACCACCAACCCCCTCATCACAAAATCAGGTTTAATTACCAGTCCTCTTGTTCTTGCAATACCTGATGAATATCTAAACCAAAGCACTGAGCACACCATCATGGAATTGTCTGTTGAGGTAAGCATCACCACCATCAGACCCTATATCCCCCTTGAAGATACACAACGTATTTTATATACCTTTGTATTCCCAAAGTTTACCATAATACCTAAAACAAAGCAGAGCTCAGAAAGTTTGTTGAATAAGTGAAAGAATGAGAAAAGTAGAAGGGAAGGGGAGGGGAGGGGAGAGGAGAGAAGGACTGAAGGGAATAAAGGGAGAGGGTAATAAGGACTGAGCTCAGATCTTTCTGATTCCAAAGCAGACAAGACTTCTACCATCCCATACTCAACCCAAGATGCTCCCCACTGTATCAAAGATGTGACTGTGCTCTCATTCTCCCTTTTTTTTAAAAAACTAAATTGAAGTATAGTTGATTTACAATATTATGTGAGTCCTTTCTCTTTTTTACTCAGGCACTGAGAGCCTCATTCTCTGCTATAGCTGCCACCTGGCTCTGCTTATGACACCAAATAGCTCCCTGCTAGGATTCTTCAGAGTTCTCCATAAGACTTCTCTCCTCTGTATATTTGTCTTTCTCAATAGCTAATATCTACTCCATAAATGCTGTGAGTAGGCACTGGTCTAAGCACTTTATGTGGATTAATTTTAACCCTCAGAACAACCTCATGGGATTGGCATAATTATTACCTCTGCTTAACATATGGGGAAACTGAGGCAGGAGAGGCTGACTTGCCCAAGGCCATACGTATATTAAGTGGTAGAGCTGGGATTTGAACCAAAGCAGCGTAACTCTTAAGAATGTGCTTTATTTTAAGATCTACTGCTTCACACACACATAAACTTGAGATCAGATTGTACAAACTATGTCAGTAACTTGCTTTTTCATAGTTAATAATATACCTAGAAAAGTTTTCATGTAATTTAATACTCTTCTGAAACATCATTTTAATAGGTGCATAATATTTCATCATGTTTATGAGCCACTATTAATGAATTAATCAATTTCCTATTGGCAGAAATTTAGATTATTTTCCAACCTACTATAAACACACTGTGATGAACATCATAACTGAATTTTTGTTTACAGCTTAGAATTGAAATCACTTGGCCAAAAGGTAAGAAATTTACACATATCCATCATCCACACCCTCCAGTGTAGCTCAAACATAAATGGACTGTACAGTAGATTCCCCCTCATCCGTGGTTTTGATTTCCATGCTTTCAGTTACCTGCAGTCAACTGAGGTCCGAAAATAGTAAATGGAAATTTCCAGAAATAAATAATCGATAAATTTTAAATTGTGTGCTGTTCTGAGTAGCGTGATGAAATCTCACACACTTCCTGCTGGGGTGTGAACCATCCTTTTGTCTCGTGTATCCCACCCCTTAGTCACCATCTTGGTTATCAGATCGACTATCCTGTATAGCAGTGTTTGTGTTCAAATCACCCTTATTTTATTTAATGAAAACCCCAAAGCACTAGAGTTGTGATGCCAGCAACTTGGATTTGCCAAAGAGAAGCTGTAAAGTGCTTCCTTTAAGTAAAAAGGTAAAAGTTCTTGACTTTAAAAGGGAGAGAAAAAAAAATCATATGATGTGGTTGCTTAAGGTTAGTTAAGCTTGAGGTTAGTTAAGATGGTAAAGGCATTAAATTTGTACAAAAAGGTATTTTGAGAGAGAGAGACCATATGCACATAACTTTTATTTCAATATATTGATATAATTGTTCTATTTTATTATTAGTTACTGTTGTTAATCTCTTACTGTGCCTAATTTATAAATTAAACATCATAGGTGTGGATGTCTAGGGAAAAACATAGTATATATAGGGTTTGGTACTATTCGTGGTTTCAGGCATCCACTTGGGGTCTTTGAACGTATCCCCCCATGGATAACAAAGGACTGCTGTATCTCAGTTGTTGATCATTAGAGATATTAAGTAGAACAGCTTGCCCTCTAGGGCTTTTCTGCCAAGCTCTTCTCTATTCTTAGACCTGATCATAATAAATGGAGGGAAGAAAAAAAACATCCTAAGCCAGGCATGTGCTGTTGTCAAAGATTGTCCAGATACTTCTCCTTGGACCAGTGCCACCGCCTACTGCTCAGGTGCACGCCTCCCTCAGCCTTTCTCCTCTATCAATGCCACATCAGAATGAGTTATCATTTGCAGTTCAGCAGTTGGTCTCATCAACATGGGGCCCCTTCCCATTTGGAATTCCTACCAAAGGAATGACACCTGGGAGTGGGAGGTGCAGAAAGGTCCTGGAGGGAGAGGTATAAGGGGGATCCCTATAAGCTAACCTGTCCATTAACCTACATAGCATCTCCTTGGAGAATTCAGGGGAGGGGATAAGCAAAGCCACTCTTTAGAAGGTGGTGAACCTCACTTAGGATAGGGAGACCATGTAAAATAATCCAAGTGAGAAAAAAATAGAGATAAATGGAAAAGTATGTCTTAAGTGCTTATTAAAATAGTGACAATAGCTGGAGAATCCTCTGTATGCTAATTAAAGTGAAGAAGAAAGAAATTTAGAAAATAACACATTAAGAAGGACCTTGAGAAATAACACAGGAAATACAGATGAGGTGACTGGTATCCTATGAGTTTTCTGTCAAACCATTTTGTCATGAACCTCCTCATCTGGGCACCACACGAGGAATGATGAGTAATTCTCTGACACATTCATTCAAGGATGTTTTATTGAGCCCCTAAAACTAACTAATGTTTACCAAGCACTTTATAGTTTATAAAGCTCTGTTCATACACATTTATCACATCTTATCCTCAAACAATCATGTGGAGCAATTATTACTGTTACTTAATATTTGTGAGTAAACTGAAGCTAACAAACTGAATTAGCTTACCCAGAAGCATACACTGTGGTGGTTAATTTTATGTGTCAATCTGACTGGGTCATGGAATGCCCAGATGTTTGGTTAAACGTTATTTCTAGATCTGTCTGTTCCTGTGTTTCTAGAAGAGACTAGCATTTAAATCAGCGGATGAAATAAAGCAGATTGCCCTCGCCAATGTGGGGTGGGGCGGCATTATCCAACCTGTTGAGGGCTTGAACAGAACAAAGAGACAGAGGAAGGGAGAATTTGTGCTCTTGGCTCCACTGTGTGAGTGGGGACATCAGTCCTCTCCTGCCCTCAGGCTCAAACTTACACCTTACATTTGTTCTACTCGTTCTCAGACCTTCGGGTTAGACTGGAGCTACACGTGGCAGATTGGGGGATTTCTCAGCCTCCAGAATTGTGAGAGCCAATTCCTTAGAATAAATCTCTTTTATATATATATATATATATATATATATATATATATAAAATATATGTATACATATATATTCATCAAATATATATGCTATATATATAAATCTGTATTTGTTGTGCTCTTTTTAAAGTCCTTAATGTGAGATATATATATATATATATATACACATATGTTCTGTTTCTGTGGAGAACCCTGACCAATACACATAGCTAGAGCTGGAATTTGAATACAGGCCTCTTGACTCCAAATCATCTGGTACCTACTCAGTGCAAGACCCTGCCAGCAAGGCAGAGATGAAAGTGCAAAGCTCGTAGAGAGAGTGCATGAAAGTCCAGTGGGGAGGAAACTATCTTTTCTGTGCTTGAGACAAAGGCCTCCAGTAATCAATAACAGACAGTGAGTCCCGAATTCCACTGTGTGTCTAACACTGACCTAGGCACAGTGGAAACTAAAAGAAATAGAATATGTCTGGGGGATCCTTTGCCTATTAAGAGACATAAAACAGTTATTGAAATGAAGTTGTTAGTGTTGGCTGGAAGAATTAATGACACTTTCCTAAAGGAGGCAAGGCTTGATCTAAGAAAAACTTACAGCAGAGAAGGGATCATTTCAGTGGTGGGTCATAATGAGTAAAGACATGGAAATAATAACTAGCCGTGATTTTGTGGGTAGATGAGGAAGAGGGTGGGGAAAACTAGTCAAAGATAAGTTTAATTAGAATATAGTGTTTATATTAAAAAGAAGAAGAAAAAGTGGGTGAGTAGAATGAGACCAGGTTATAGAGGAAGACTTAGAAAGCAAACAAAATCCATCCCTTTAACAAAGATTTACTGAGTGCCTTCTATGTGCTAAGCCCCAGGGATAAATAAAAATGAATAAATCATCGTGTCTTCTCATCAAAAGTTATCTGCTCCCAGTCTTGGGAACTTGGATTCCACACTGTAGGCAAGAGAGAGTTATTAAAGGTCCTTGAGTGGAGAGTAACCAAGATGGTGGAGTAGAAGGATGTGCTGTCACTCCCTCTTGCGAGAACACTAGAATCACAACTAGCTGCTGGACAATCATTGACAGGAAGACACTGGAACTGACCAAAAAAGATACCCCACATCCAAAGACAAAGGAGAAGCCACAATGAGATGGTAGGAGGGGCGCAACCACAGTAAAATCAAATCCCATAACTGGTGGGTGGGTGACTCACAGACTGGCAAACACTTATATCACAGAAGTCCACCCACTGGAGTGAAGGTTCTGAGCACCACATCAGGCTTCCCAACCTGGGGATCTGGCAACGGGTGGAGGAATTCCTAGAGAATCAGACTTTGAAGCCTAGTGGGAATTGATTGCAGGACTTCGACAGGACTGGGGGGAAACAGAGACTCCACTCTTGGAGGGCACACACAAAGTACTGTGGGCATCGGGACCCAGGGGAAAGAGCAGTGACCCTGGGGGAGACTGAACCAGACCTACCTGCTATTGTTGGAGGGTCTCCTGCAGAGGCAGTGGGTGGCTCTCTTTCACCGTGGGGACAAGGACACTGGCAGCAGAAGTTCTGGGAAGTACTCCTTGGCGTAAGCCCTACCAGAGTCTGTCAGTAGTCCCACCAAAGAGCCCACGTAGCCTCCAGTGTTGGGTTGCCTCAGGCCAAACAACCAACAGGGAGGGAACCCAGCCCCACCCATCAACAGTCAAGTGGATTAAAGTTTTATTGAGCTCTGCCCACCAGAGCAACAGTCAGCTTTACCCACCACCAGTCCTTCCCATCAAGCCTCTTAGATAGCCTTATCCACCAGAGGGCAAACAGCAGAAGCAAGAACTACAATCCTGCAGCCTGTGGAACAAAAACCACATTCACAGAAAGATAGACAAGATGAAAAGGCAGAGGGCTATGTACCAGATGAAGGGACAAGATAAAACCCCAGAAACACAACTAAATGAAGTGGAGATAGGCAACCTTCCAGAAAAACAATTCAGACTAATGATAGTGAAGATGATCTGGGACCTCAGAAAAAGAATGGAGGCAAAGATCGAGAAGCTGCAAGAAATTTTAACAAAGACCTAGAAGAATTAAAGAACAAACAAACAGAGATGAACAATACAATAACTGAAATGAAAAATACACTAGAAGGAATCAACAGCAGAATAACTGAGGCAGAAGAACGGATAAGTGACCTGGAAGACAGAATGGTGGAATTCACTCCTGTGGAAAAGACTAAAGAAAAAAGAATGAAAAGAAATGAAGACAGCCTAAGAGACCTCTGGGACAACATTAAACGCAACAACATTTGCATTATAGGGGTCCCAAAAGGAGAAGAGAGAGAGAAAGGACCCAAGAAAATATTTGAAGAGATTATAGTTGAAAACTTCCCTAACATGGGAAAGGAAATAGCCACCCAAGTCCAGGAAGCACAGCGAGTCCCATACAGGATAAACCCAAGGAGAAACACCCTAAGATACATAGTAATCAAATTGGCAAAAATTAAAGACAAAGAAAAATTATTGAAAGCAGCAAGGGAAAAATGACAAATAACATACAAGGGAACTCCCATAAGGTTAACAGCTGATTTCTCAGCAGAAACTCAACAAGCCAGAAGGGAGTGGCATGATATACTTAAAGTGAAGAAAGGGAAGAACCTACAACCAAGATTACTCTAACTGGCAAGGATCTCATTCAGATTCAATGGAGAAATCAAAAGCTTTACAGGCAAGCAAAAGCTAAAAGAATTCAGCACCACCAAACCAGCTCTACAACAAATGCTAAAGGAACTTCTCTAAGTGGGAAACACAAGAGAAGAATAGGATCTACAAAAACAAACCCAAAACAATTAAGAAAATGGTCATAGGAGCATACATATAGATAATTACCTTAAACGTGAATGGATTAAATGCTCCAACCAAAAGACACAGGCTCACTGAATGGATACAAAAACAAGACCCATATATATGCTGTGTAAAAAAGATCCACTTTAGACCTACGGACACATACAGACTGAAAGTGAGGGGATGGAAAAAGATATTCCATGCAAATGGAAATCAAAAGAAATCTGGAGTAGCTATACTCATATCAGGTAAAATAGACTTTAAAATAAAGAATGTTACAAGAGACAAGGAAGGACACTACATAATGATCAAGGGATCAATCCAAGAAGAAGATATAACAATTATAAATATATAATCACCCGACATAGGAGCACCTCAATACATAAGGCAACTGCTAACAGCTATAAAAGAGGAAATCGACAGTAACACAATAATAGTGGGGGACTTTAACACCTCACTTACTCCAATGCACAGATCATGCAAAATGAAAATAAATAAGGAAACAGAAGCCTTAAATGACACAATAGAGGGGCTTCTCTGGTGGCACAGTGGTTGGGAGTCCGCCTGCCGATGCAGGGGACACGGGTTCATGCCCCGGTCTGGGAAGATCCCACATGCTGCGGAGCGGCTGGGCCCGTGAGCCATGGCTGCTGAGCCTGCGCGTCCAGAGCCTGTGCTCCGCAGTGGGAGAGGCCACAACAGCGAGAGGCCCGCGTGCCATGAAAAAAAAAAAAAATGACACAATAGACCATATAGATTTAATTGCTATTTATAGGACATTCTATCCAAAAACAGCAGAGTACACTTTCTTCTCAAGTGCGCACGGAACACTCTCCAGGATAGATCACATCTTGGGTCACAAATCAAGCCTCAGTAAAGTTAAGAAAATTGAAATCATATCAAGCATCTTTTCTGACCACAACACTGTGAGATTAGAAATGAATTACAGGGAAAAAAACGTAAAAAACACAAACACATGGAGGCTAAACAATACGTTACTAAATAACCAAGAGATCACTGAAGAAATCAAAGAGGAAATAAAAAAATACCTAGAGAAAAATGACAATGAAAACACGATGATCCAAAACCTATGGGATGCAGCAAAAGCAGTTCTGAGGGGGAAACTTATAGCTATACAAGCCTACCTCAAGGAACAAGAAAAATCCCAAGTAAACAATCTAACTTTACACCTAAAGGAACTAGAGAAAGAAGAACAAACAAAACCCAAAGTTAGCAGAAGGAAAGAAATCATAAAACTCAGAGCAGAAATAAATGAAATAGAAACAAAGAAAACAATAGCAAAGATCAATAAAACTAAAAGCTGGTTCCTTGAGAAGATAAACAAAATTGATAAACCATTAGCCACACTCATCAAGAAAAAGAGGGAGAGGACTCAAATCAATAAAATTAGAAATGAAAAAGGAGAAGTTACAAGAGACACCGCAGAAACACAAAGCATCCTAAGAGACTACTACAAGCAACTCTATGCCAATAAAATGTACAACCTGGAAGAAATGGACAAATTCTTAGAAAGCTATAAGCCTCCAAGACTGAACCAGGAAGAAACAGAAAATATGAACAGACCAATCACAAGTAATGAAATTGAAACTGTGATTAAAACTCTTCCAACAAACAGAAGTCCAGGACCAAATGGCTTCACAGGTGAATTCTATCAAACATTCAGAGAAGAGCTAACACTCATCCTTCTCAAAGTCTTTCAAAAAATTGCAGAGGAAGGAACACTCCCAAACTCATTCTATGAGGCCATCATCACACTGATACCAAAACCAGACAAAGATACTACAAAAAAAGAAAATTACAGGCCAGTATCACTGATGAATATAGATGCAAAAATCCTCAACAAAATACTAGCAAACAGAATCCAACAACACATTAAAAGGATCATACACCACAATCAAGTGGGATTTAACCCAGGGATGCAAGGATTCTTCAATATACGCAAATCAATCAATGTGATGCAACCATATTAACAAATTGAAGAATAAAAATCATATGATCATCTCAATAGATGCCGAAAAAGCTTTTGACAAAATTCAACACCCATTTATGATCAAAACTCTCCAGAAAGTGGGCATAGAGGGAACCTACCTCAACATAATAAAGGCCATATATGAAAAACCCACAGCAAACATCGTTCTCAATGGTGAAAAACTGAAAGCATTTCCTCTAAGATCAGGAACGAGACAAGAATGTCCACTCTCACCACTATTATTCAACATAGTTTTGGAACTCCTAGCCACGACAATCAGAGAAGAAAAAGAAATAAAAGGAATACAAATTGGAGAAGAAGAAGTAAAACTGTCACTGTTTGCAGATGACATGATACTATACATAGAGAATCCTAAAAATGCCACCAGAAAACTACTAGAGCTAATCAATGAATTTGGTAAAGTAACAGGATACAAAATTAATGCACAGAAATCTCTTGCATTCCTATACACTAATGATGAAAAATCTGAAAGAGAAATTATGGAAACACTCCCATTTACCATTGCAACAAAAAGAATAAAGTACCTAGGAATAAACCTACCTAGGGAGACAAAAGACCTGTATGCAGAAAACTATAAGACACTGATGAAAGAAATTAAAGGTGACACCAACAGATGGAGAGATATACCATGTTTTTTTTTGGAAGAATGGATATTGTGAAAATGCCTATACTACCCAAAGCAATCTACAGATTCAATGAAATTCCTATCAAATTACCAATGGCATTTTTTTACGGAAGTAGAACAAATCATCTTAAAATTTGTATGGAGACACAAAAGACCCCGAATAGCCAATGCAGTCTTGAGGGAAAAAAATGGAGCTGGAGGAATCAGACTCCCTGACTTCAGACTCTACTACAAAGTAACAGTAATCAAGACAATATGGTACTGGCACAAAAACAGAAACATAGATCAATGTAACAAGATAGAAAGCCCAGAGATAAACCCACACACCTATGGTCAACTAATCTATGGCAAAGGAGGCAGAGATATACAATGGAGAAAAGACAGTCTCCTCAATAAGTGGTGCTGGGAAAACTGGACAGCTACATGTAAAAGAATGAAATTAGAACACTCCCTAACACCATACACAAAAATAAACTCAAAATGGATTAAAGACCTAAATGTAAGGCCAGACACTATCAAACTCTTAGAGGAAAACATAGGCAGAACACTCTTTGACATAAATCACAGCAAGATCTTTTTTGACCCACCTCCTAGAGTAATGGAAATAAAAATAAAAATAAACAAATGGGACCTAATGAAACTTCAAAGCTTTTGCACAGCAAAGGAAACCATAAACAAGACGAAAAGACAACCCTCAGAATGGGAGAAAATATTTGCAAACGAATCAACAGACAAAGGATTAATCTCCAAAATATATAAACAGCTCATGCAGCTCAATATTAAAGAAACAAACAACCCAATCCAATAATGGGCAGAAGACCTAAATAGACATTTCTCCAAAGTAGACATACAGATGGCCAAGAAGCCCATGAAAAGCTGCTCAACATCACTAATTATTAGAGAAATGCAAATCAAAACTACAATGAGGTATCACCTCACACCAGTTAGAATGGGCATCATCAGAAAATCTACAAACAACAAATGCTGGAGAGGTTGTTGCACTGTTGGTGGGAATGTAAATTGATACGGCCACTATGGAGAACAGTATGGAGGATCCTTAAAAAACTAAAAATAGAACTACCATATGATCCAGCAATCCCACTACTGGGCATATACCCTTAGAAAACCATAATTCAAAAAGACACATGCACCCCAATATTCATTGCAGCACTATTTACAATAACCAGGTCATGGAAGCAACCTAAATGCCCATCGACAGACGAATGGATAAAGAAGTTGTGGTACATATGTACAATGGATTATTACTCAGCCATAAAAAGGAACGAAATTGAGTCATTTGTAGAGACGTGGATTGGTCTAGAGACTGTCATACAGAGTGAAGTAAGTCAGAAAGAGAAAAACAAATATCGTATATTAACGCATGTATGAGGAACCTAGAAAAGTGGTACAGATGAACCGGTTTTCAGGGCAGAAGTTGAGACACAGATCTAGAGAACAAACGTATGGACACCAAGGGGGGAAAACTGCGGTGGGGTAGGGATGGTGGTGTGCTGAATTGGGCGATTGGGATTGACATGTATACACTGATTTGTATAAGATTGATGACTAATAAGAACCTGCAGTATAAAACAAACAAGCAAAAAACAAGTAATACTAAACTTTCTTTGGGTTATTTGTATGAAAATATGTTAATATAAATGTTTCAGACATTACATGAAATTTCTAAAAATCTTAAAAAAAAAAAAAGGTCCTTGAGTGAAGTAGTGACAAAATAAAAAATTATCTCCACATAGCTATAATCTCTTAAGCAGCAGACAGAGAAGAAATGAGAGGACAAGAGAATTGTTACAGACCCACCCATCGTGGCAGTGTGGTTATTAGGATAGTACATAGGGCAAGTTACAGGTAGTATTTTCAAAGAAATCTGTATAAAAGAGTTCTCGTGTGAGTGACAGGAACTAGCTTTCATGGAAAGAATCCAATGGGTAAGGAGATAAAGAGGGCTAGAATAAGGGGCAGAGATGCCAAAGGGAGAGGAAGGATGCCAATGTGAGAGGAAAGCATCATCACCTGGACAAGGTGAGAACCCAGGAATGGGAAACAGGGTAGAAATCCAAATAACAGGATCAGGGCACAGTGGCAGAGTTCAGGACTAGAAACAAGGCAAAAGCTTGATGATTGAATCAGAGGACACAATCAGTCTGGGCCCAGAAGCATGACTGCCTGTCCCTTGACATGGGTCAGGACTGAGCCTATGGATGGAGATGAGACTGATTTGTTGAAAAACCGAAATAGGTTCAAGACCCAGGAGTCAAACCGATCATGATTCACATCTCTGAAATTTTCTAAGGAGAGCCTCTGTAATCTGGCTTAATACTGGCTACCAACCTTATATCCTGCACATCTTTATTTTAACACACTCTTGATTCCAATCTTGTTGGTCTTGTTGCTGTAGCCCCCCAACCCACCCCACCTGACCAACATAACACATACACACACACACACACAGCACAGACTTTTCCTTTTTGATGTTTTGCCTGTGCCCACTCTCTCACCTATAATGTTCTCTCTCTTCATCCAGGTGCTTTCCAGCTCTTGTCTGAAATTGCGAGGTTTTAGGGTTCCTTGCTGTGAGTCAGTGGACAGCTTCACCTGCTCCTTCCATTGACTAGTTTCTTTATTGTCATAGCATGGAAAACATTTCACAGGCCTGAAAGTCGCTGACTCATTTGGTTACTTCCACTTGGATTTTGTTTCTAAGGGAAGTTCATTCTGAATTTCAACTTGGGAGATTTGGAAAATACCCACCCATTCCTTCTCCTTTCCTGGGCTGAAGAAGGGAGAGGACCCTTTCTGTTTCCTAACATTAAGACAACATCAGCAGCAGAAAAATAAGTTAAAGATTCCAGTGGGTGAGAGGTCAAGAAAGGAGATATAATTAATATGCAAGGTTTCTATCTAATATTACAGATGAAGCAGAGGCATTAGTGGCCAGAATAGAATAATAGGGAAAACAGCCATGGGTGTTTTATATGAGTGAGTTGGTTTTTGTTTATCAGAGACCATCAGCACAAAGATATTATAAGTTACTGGTAACATCTATTTTATAAGGCCAATAATAATAATAATGAAAATGAAATCCATAATGGCTACCATTTATTGATGTTTATATGTGCCAATCATTGTGCTAGCATTGATTTTACAGGGACTTCTTATGCTCTGTTGTTGGAACCATCAAGTACATGACATGAGTCTTTGTGGGAATAATTACAGGAGCAAGAATCGGTAATTTTGTCTCGTTTTCGGTGATTGTATCCCTCTGCCACCACAAAAAGTCTTCTCGTTGTAACTATCAACCATGATCAGAATTATGATTTTAATCAGAATCATGGTGACAATATGTAATGCATGGGGAGGGGATGATTAACTCTTGATTTCAGAGGCACAACATTCTAGATTGGATATTTGAGCTGAATGTAAGTATTTGGAATTTCTGCAAAGTTTCAGCACCTGTATTTATTTCAGCTTGAATTCCAATCAGCAAGGATTAAGTTGTGTAAAGTACATGTCATCTTTTCAGACAAATGCCTATCTTAAGTTTCCAACGAGAATGAAAAAGATAAGTACAATAAAAACAAAATTCTACTTCATGTAAATCTGATAACATTCTGAATTTTAACTTAGGAGGTTTGGAAAATATCTACCCCTTCTCCTTTCCTGGGCTGCTAAATAGAATTTAATTAGTATAAAACTATTCTTATTATACTTGTGATTTTCAAGTTGATTATTTTCAGAACAGATCCTTTTGCATCAGCATTTCCATGGGCATTGGAAATGTAACTCATTGAGAAAAGTCATATTTTTTCTTTAAAGCAGTTTGACAGGAAGTTACATATAAAGTTCTTCCATTATTCCATATTGTCCCTGGATAGAAATGTGAGGGGAGTTACAATTATAAACAATTATAAAGAGGCTCTGAATCTCAGAGCCAAAATTGCTTTCCCTTTAAAGAACCAAAGAAAATCCAAACAAACTCCCCAGACGTCTCTCCATCTGGCTACCACAACTAGTCTTTCTGTTGAAAACCTAAGCCCCGTACCTTCTTCCTCTTGTTCTTTGTGCTTTCCTCTTCTGCCCCGTCCCACTTCAAAATGCTCAAGAAATGCAATTCACAGAGCCGTTATACTGCCAGCAGCCCACTCCATCTGTTTCCATCCATAAAGCCCCTCCTTAATATTTCTTAGTGCATTGTTCATTTCCCAAGGGCAATATAGGGCCTTGTACACCAGGAAAAAGGAGTAAATGTAGGGTGTGGTTCCATTCAAATCTGCATTTTATATCTATGCTGTTCCCCCAGTAAGTGATTTTGTACAGTTTGCTGCCTATTAATGTGTGACCTTTGACTAGAGGATTTCCTATGCTCTGCATATGTGCTCAGTATTCCTCTCATGTGGTAGACAATGCCTTTGATTGCAATGACATTTATTCCATGCTTGGAAGATTTATTCCGTCTCACTCTCAGAAGATCCTTCTGTTGCATTTTTGGCTTACACTAGTTTTCAACGTCTTTGTGGGGGGATTAGGGTAAAGGACATTACCTTTGGCTCTTCCTGAGAACATTTGAATGGTCATATTTTTTAGAGATTTTAGCACCTCACATAGGCTCTCTCCTTTATATTCAAGTGTTTCTATCACTGAACAGGTTTTGTTCATTTTTGGTACGTATAAGCAAAAAATAAATATCAATTTCAGGAAAATAAATTCTTAAAACTTGTTCCCATAAAGAATGTTCTTCCTAAAAGGTACAAATACTACTGAGGCTGCATATGTTGAAGCAGAATTGCCAGACGTCCACCAACTGATCAGACAGGAGTTCTTGACTGCGGGGATAATTTAAGAAGAAAGAGGTTACCTGTTGCGCTTTCATTTTGAAAGCTGCCTTGTCTAGAATAGACATTATTTGAAAATGGGTTATAATACTTCTGACAGTATGATACACTAAGTACAGTGAACAACCTTCTCCTTACAAAAAACTTTAAAATTCTGACTAAAGTTGTACTTTAAAATATATTAAAGTATACTATTGAGCTGATAAGAATGTAAGAGAAATCCTCAGAGGCCAAAAACAAAGTATCTGTAAAAACAGGAAACTGGGAAGGTAAGGAAGCACCAGAGTGACCATGCGCTTCCATTCTGACAATCCCGTGAGGAGTGGAAGGACTAGAGAGAATGCCTAGGGCTTACTCGAGGTGGGCCATTGAATAGTAGGCCCCCACATAAAGCTGAAACTGCAAGGGAGTACAGCTTTGCTGAAATAGTCCAAATGTGTGCATATATAAAGTCCACTCCCGAGAGGGTGACAGCAAAGAAACTTGCTTGTCCTAGCCTTGGCAGAGGGTGAAAACGAAATCTCTCTGAAACTTTAAAACTGCAAGCCCACCCTCAAAGCTTTGTAGTTTTGTAATCTGCAAAATTTTAAATTTAGAAATAGCATACACATGCTTATGAGAGAAAGATATCTCCAATCCAGGCCTCAAATATTTCAGTAATATGTACTCAAAGAAAGTAATAATAATAAAATGCCCAAAGCAGCAATGCTCCACGAGTGACAAAAGATGTATTCAGAGACACTTACTACTTCAAATGGTAGAATTATCAGGTAAGAATATAAAATAAGCATGCTTACTATGTTAAAAGAAATAAAAGAGTATTAAATAGATCAAGGAATAAATAAGACACTCAAATTACCAGGCACATTTAAAAAAAATTCACATAGATTTTTTATGAAAAAAATTGCATATTTTTTTTTATTTTCATAAAAATGAAATATTAAGCAGCAAGTTAGACATGGATGAAGAGAAAATTAGTGTAATACAAGATAAATCTGAATGAATTACAGAAAATTTAGTATAGGCATACCTTGTTTTATTGCACTTTGCTTAATTATGCTTCTCAGATACTATGTATTTTACAAATTGAAGGTTTGTGTCAACCCTGTGTTGAGCAAGTCTGTCGGCACCATTTTTCCAACAGCATTTTTTCACTTCCTGTCTCTGTGTCACATTTTGGTAATTCTCACAATATTTCAAACTTTTTTATTATCATTATAAGTTTTTGGTGATCTGTGATCAATGATCTTTGATGCTACTATTGCAAAAAATTACAAATTGCTGAAGATTCAGATGATGGTTAGCATTTTTAGCAATGAAGTATTTTTTTTTAATTTTTATTGGAGTATAGTTGATTTACAATGTTGTGTTGGTTTCTGGCGTACAGCAAAGTGAACCAGTTATACATATACATATATATCCACTCTTCTTTAGATGCTTTTCCCACATAGGCCATTACAGAGTATTGAGTAGTTCCCTGTGCTATACAGTAGGTCCTTATTAGTTATCTATTTTATATATAGTAGTGTGTATATGTCAATCCCGGTCTCCCAATTTATCCTTTCCCCCCAGTGACCAGAAGTTTGGTTCCTACATCTGTGATTCTATTTCTTCCTTAAATAAGTTTATTTGTACCATTTTTTAAGATTCCACATATAAGTGATACCATATTATATTTGTTTTCCTCTGACTTACTTCACTCAATATGACAATCTCTAGGTCCATCCATATTGCTGCAAATGGCATTATTTCATTCTTTTTATGGCTGAGTAATATTCCATTGTATATGTGTACCACATCTTCTTTATCCATTCCTCTGTCAATGAACATTTAGGTAACTTCCATGTCCTGGCTATTGTGAATAGTGCTGCAATGAACACTGGGGTGCATGTATCCTTTCGAATTATGGTTTTCTCTGGATATATGCCCAGGAGTGGGATTGCTGGATCATATGGTAGCTCTATTTTTAATTAAGGTATGTACATTGTTTTTTAGACATAATGCTACTGCACACTTACTAGATTACAGTATAGTGTGAATACAACTTTGACATCCACTGGGAAGTTTTAAAATTCATATGACTTCCTTATTGCAATATTTGCTTTATTGCAGTAGTATGGAACTGAACCCTCAATATCTCTGAGGTATGCCTGCAAAGAGAAACAGAGATATGGAAAATATAAGACAAGTAATAAATGTAAGGATAGAGTAAGAAGATCAAACATACATCTTGGAATTTCAAATGAAAACAATAGGAAAAATGGATGAGAGGAAATATGTGAAGACATACTTGCTGAGAAAATTTCCATAATTTATTAAAGATATTAATTGACAGATTCAGGAAGCAGAATGAATCCCAAGCAGGATAAATAAAAAGCAGTCATTACTAGATATATCATAATGACACTGTAGAAAATCAAAGATGAGGAGAAGATCCTGATAAAACCAGAGAGGGCATAACAGCAACACAAAGAAACAACAAATAATCTTATTGCTGACTTGTCAGTAACCATGGAAACCAGAAAACTGGAGAATAATTACTTCAACATTCTGAAAGGAAGTTATCATCAGCTTAGAATCATATGCCAAATGCAATTATCTTCTAAGAATTTAGTAACGAATACTTTTTCATACACATAAAATCTATTTTATCTCAAACAGATTATCATTAAAATAAATTATAAGGGGTGAACTGCACAAAGAAGGGAAAATAGAAGAGGAAAGATCTGAATTAAAAGAAGAAATGATGGGCAAAGAATAACCCAAATAGTGGATAAATCTAAGTATCTAAGCAAACAAACATTGACGATCTTGTTAAGGAGGGGACAAAATGGAATGAAATACTACCCAACAGCAGTGTATAAATGACAAAGGGTTGATGAAATTTAAAGTGGTCTAAAGCCCTTGTTTTGTTTGGGAGGAGACTTTGATAATTCAAGTATGCATGTTAAAATTTCTAAGGTGACCTTTAAAAGAATAGAAATGGAGTGTATAACTTGCATACTAGTAGAGGGTGAAAATGAAGCAATCAAGAAAAGCCTCAGCAAATAAACATAATAATAAAATGTCAAGAAAGGAGGAAAAAAACTACAGATAGCTAGAAAAGCAGAACAAAGAGAAGTACAAAATAATATGGTAGAAATAAACCTAAATAAATTGTTGATAATAATCAGTGTATATGCTCTAAAATTAGACAGAGACTTCTGGACTGAATTTCTTAAATGATTATTTGCTATTAATCAAAAAGAATACAAAAAGCTTGAAAAGGATGAAAATAGGTGAACCAGGCAAAAACTATCCAAATGAAAGTTTGATTAGCCTTAGTAACATAAAAAATAATAGACTTTAAGGCAAAAATCATTCTGCAAAAGCAACAGAATCACTACATAATGATAAAAGTTTTATATCACTACTAACTAGTGATATGACAATATCACTAATATGAAAATAATAATAAGGCATAATAATTCTAAACATGTATGAGTCAAATGACATAATGTATATAAAGCAAAATTTGATAAAACTTCAAGGATTAATTTAAGGAGAGAGATTTTACCTTTTAAGGAGAGATTTTACTTTTAAGGAGAGAGATTTTAACACCTTTCTAAATAATTGATATATATATATATTTTACATCTTTATTGGAGTATAATTGCTTTACAATGGTGTGTTAGTTTCTGCTTTATAACAAAGTGAATCAGTTATACATATACATATGTATATCTCTTCCCTCTTGCATCTCCCTCCCTCCCACCCTCCCTATCCCACCCCTCCAGGCGGTCACAAAGCACCTGAGCTGATCTCCCTGTGCTATGTGGCTACTTCCCACTAGCTATCTATTTTACATTTGGTATTGTATAAATGTCCATGTCCCTCTCTCACTTTGTCACAGTTTACCCTTCCCCCTCCCCATATCCTCAAACCAGGCAAAAATATCAGCAGGAATTTTGAAAAAAAATGAAAATACAAGCTCAGTCTTACCTTTACACAGGACATTGCTTCCACCAATTGAGGAATACTCAATTTTAAGTACACATAAAACATTGACAAAAATAAAACACAGATTTGGCCATTAAGTGTATGTCAATAATTTCAAAGATAAATATCATTTAGAACAAATTAATCTTTATACAATTAAGTTAAAAACAAATATTAAAAAGTTCATACATTTGGAAACATAAAATCACATTTCTAATAACTTACAGGTCAAAAAGAAATGACAATTAGAAGATATAACAGTAGTAAAATACTAATCAAAACTTGTGATATAAAGCTAAAATAGCACTTGGATGGAAATATGAGGGCTTAAATTATTAGTAAATAGAAAAGGTTAAATTAATGTACTACACACTCAACTTTATAAATTTGATAACATCAACTACAACATAGAAAATAGAGGAAATAACAAAGAGCAGAAAATAATAAAAAAGAAAATACAATAGAAAGAATAAAAAATCTCAGAGTTGTTCTTCGAAAAGACTAATAAAATTGGCAAACCTCTGGAAAGATTACTCAAGACAAAAGCGAGCAAGCATACATATACAACCTTCAGAATGAAGGAAGAGATATAATTACATTCTTTCAGTGATAAAAATAATGGAGAATATTATAACAACTTTATACCATTAATTTTATTTATATTGAGTTTTGTTTTTTATGTTAGAGGGGAAAATATGATTTTTTTTCATTTTTTAAACATTTTTTTAATGCAAACAACATAATCTTAACTGATAGATAACAACTAGAATGTAAGTTCCTTTAAAGCAGAGGTCTTTTACATTTTGTTTAAAGCCTAAGATATAGGCAGGCCCATAATAGAGGCTAAAGAATATTTTTAAATCTGAACCCCTGAATCTAACTCTTTTCTTTGTATAGTGTTTGAATAACTCTCCTGTCTACCTCTTCTTCTCTTTTCTTCTTTTCCTACATAATTTCCCAAATTATTTACTGTATTGTCTTTTTGTTTATTCTTCCACCAATCTTTGTTCCTAAAATTTACCACTGTAGTTATCTTGTCCCTTCTTATTTAGATGATAGCCTTCCCAAATGAGAAATGATCAAAATATAAATCCAAAGGACATGAAAATTCTTCATTGTTATTTTCTTTCAAATTTGTTTTAAATAGAGACCAGGCTGATGGGCCGCTGTATCATACTTTTTTTTAAATTTTAATTTTATTGGAGTTTAGTTGATTTTGATTTTGTGTTAGTTTCAGATGTACAGCAAAGTGCTTCAGTTATACATATACGTATATTCATTCTTTTTTTAGATTCTTTTCTCATATATAAGTTATCACAGAGTAATGAGTAGAGTTCCCTGTGCTATACAGTAAGCCCTTGTTTGTTATCTATCTTATATATAGTAGTGTGTGTATGTTCATCCCAAACTCCTAATTTGTCTCTCCCCTCCATGTTTCCCCTTTGGTAACCATAAGTTTGTTCTTGATATCTGTAAGTCTGTTTCTGTTTTGTAAATAAGTTCATTTGTATCTTTTTAAATTAGACTCCACATGAGTGATATCATATATTTGTCTTTGTCTGATTTACGTCACTTACTATAATAATCTCTAGGTCCATCCAAGTTGCTGCAAATAGCATTATTTCATTCTTTTTTATGGCTGAGTGATAGTCCATTGTATATATGTACCACATCTTTATCCATTCCTCTGACGATGGACATTTAGGTTGCTTCTATGTCTTGGTTATCAAAAATAGTGCTGCAATGAACACTGGGGTGCATGTATACTTTTGAATTTTGGCTTTCTCTGGATATATACCCAGGAGTGGGATTGCTGGATCACATGGTAGCTCTATATTCATTTTTTGAGGGGACCTCCATAGTGGTTTTACCAATTTATGTTCCCACAGACAATGTAGGAGGGTTCCCTTTTCTCCACATCCTCTCCAGCATTCATTGTTTGTAGACTTCTGATGATGGCTATTCTGACCTGTGTGAGGTGACACCTCATTGTAGTTTTGACTTGCATTTCTCTGATAATCAGTGATGTTGAGCATCTTTTCATGTACTTTTTGGCCGTCTGTATGTTTTCTTTGGAGAAATATCTATTTAGATTTTCTAACCATTTTTTGATTGGGTTGTTTATTTTTTTGACATAGAGCTGCATGAGTTGTACATATATTTTGGAGATTAATCCCTTGTTGGTTGCTTCATTTGCAAATATTTTCTCCCATTCTGTGGGTGGTCTTTTCGTTTTGTTTATGGTTTCCTGTGCTGTGAAGAAGCTTTTAAGTTTAAGTAGGTCCCATTTGTTTATTTTTGTTTTCATTACTCTAGGAGGTGGATCAAAAAAGATCTTGCTGTGATTTATGTCAAAGAGCGTTCTGTCTATGTTTTCCTCTAAGAGTTTTATGGTGTCTGGCCTTACATTTAGGTCTTTGATCTATTTTGAGTTAATTTTTGTATATGGTGTTAGAGAATGTTATAATTTCTTTCTTTTACATTTAGCTATCCTGTTTTCCCAGCACCACTTATTGAAGAGACTGTCTTTTCTCCATTGTATATTCTTGCCTCCTTTGTCGTAGATTAATTGACTGTAGGTGTGTGAGCTTATTCCTGGGCTTTCTATCCTGTTCCATTGATCTATATTTCTGTTTTTGCACCAGTACCATATTATTATTATTATTATTAATTTTTGCAGTACACAGGCCTCTCACTGTTGTGGCCTCTCCCGTTGCGGAGCACAGGCTCCAGACGCGCAGGCTCAGCGACCACGGCTCATGGGCCCAGCCGCTCTGCAGCATGTGGGATCTTCCCGGACCAGGGCATGAACCCGTGTCCCCTGCATCAGCAGGTGGACTCTCAACCACTGTGCCCAGTGGTACTGGGAAGCCCAGTACCATACTATTTTGATTACTGTAGTTTTGTACTATAGTCTGAAGTCAGGGAGCCTGATTCCTCCAGCTCCTGTTTCTTTTTCCTCAGGATTCCTTTGGCTATTCAGGGTCTTTTATGTTTCCATATAAATTGTGAAATTTTTTGTTCTAGTTCTGTGAAAACTGCCATTGGTAATTTGATAGGGATTGCATTGAATCTGTAGACTGCCTTGGGTATTATTGTCACTTTGACAATATTGATTCTTCCAATCCAAGAACATGGTATATCTTTCCATCTGATTTTGCCATCTTTGGTTTCTTCCATCAGTGTTTTATAGTTTTCAGAGTAGAGGTCTTTTGTCTCCTTAGGTAAGTTTATTCCTAGGTATTTTATTCTTTTTGATGCGATGGTGAATGGAATTGTTTCCTTAATTTCTCTTTCTTTTTTTTCATTTAAAAAAAAATTTTATTTGGGTATAATTCATTTATAATGTTGTGTTAGTTTCAGGTGTACAGCAAAGTGAATCTGTTATACAAATACATATATCCACTCTTTTTAGATTCTTTTCCCATACAGGCCTTACAGAGTATTGAGTAGAGTTTCCTGTGCTATACAGTAGATCCTTATTAGTTATCTATTTTATATATAATAGTGTATATGTATCAATACCAATCTTCCAATTTATCCTTTCCCCCATCTTTACTCCCTAGTAAACATAAGTTTATTTTCTACATATGTAACTCTATTTCAGTTTTGTAGATAAGCTCATTTGTAGCCTTTTTTTAGATTCCACATTTAAGTGATATCACATGATATTTGTCTTTTTCTGACTTACCTCACTTGGTATGACAATCTCTAGGTCCATCCATGCTGCTGCAAATGGCATTAGTTCATTCTTTTTTATGGCTGAGTGATAGTCCATTGTATATATATATACCACATTTTCTTTATCCATTCCTCTGATGATGGACATTTAGGTTGCTTCCATGTCCTGGCTATTGTGAATAGTGCTGCAGTGAACATTGGGGTGCATGTATCTTTTTGAATTATGGTTTTCTCCAGATATATGCCCAGGAGTGGGATTGCTGGTTCATATGGTAGCTCTATTTTCATTTTTTGAAGGAACCTGCATACTGTTCTCCATAGTGGTTGTACCAGTTTGTATTCCCAACAACAATGTAGGAGGGTTCCCTTTTCTCCACACCCTCTCCAGCATTTATTGTTTGTAGGTTTTTTGATGATGGCCATTCTGACTGGTATGAGGTGATATCTCATTGTAGTTTTGACTTGCATTTCTCTAATAATTAGTGACGTTGAGTATCTTTTCATGTGCTTTTTGGCCATCTGTATATTTTCTTTGGAAAACTGTCTTTTTAGATTTTCTGCCCATTTTTTGATTGGGTTGTTTGTCTTTTTGACATAGAGCTGCATGAGCTGTTTGTATATTTTGGAGATTAATCCCTTGTCAGTTGATTCATTTGCAAATATTTTCTCCCATTCTGAGGGTTTCCTTTTCATTTTGTTTATGGTTTCCTTTGCTGTGCAAAAGCTTTGAAGTTTAATTAGGTCCCATTTGTTTATTTTTGTTTTTATTTTCATTAATCTAGGAGGTAGATCCAAAAAGATCTTTCTGCGATTTATGTCAGAGAGTGACCTCACTATATTTTCCTGTAAAAGTTTTCTAGTATCTGGCCTTACATTTAGGTCTTTAATCCACTTCTTTTTAAGTTATGGCTTTTTTCTTTCTTTCTTTTTGGCTATGTTGGGTCTTTGTTGCTGCACACGGGCTTTCTCTAATTGTGGTGAGCAGGGGCTACTCTTTGTTGTGGTGTGCAGGCTTCTCATTGTGGTGGCTTCTCTTGTTGTGGAGCCTGGGCTCTAGGCACATGGGCTTCAGTAGTGTGGCTTACAGGCTCTAGAGTGCAGGCTCAGTAGTTGTGGTGCATGGGCTTAGTTGCTCCATGGCATATATAATCTTCCCGGACCAGGGATCGAAACTGTGTCCCCTGCATTGGCAGGTAGATTCTTATCCACTGTGCCACCAGGGAAGCCCTTTAATCCATTTTGAGTTTATTTTTTTGTATGGTGTTAGAGAGTGTTCTAATTTCATTCTTTTACATGTAGCTGTCCAGTTTTCCCAGCACCACTTATTGAAGAGGCTGTCTTTTCTCCATTGTAATTCTTGCCTCCTTTGCCATAGATTAGGTGACCATAAGTGTGTGGGTTTATCTCTGGACTTACTGTCTTATTCCATTGATCTATATTTCTTTTTTTGTGCCAGTACCATACTGTTTTGATTGCTGTAGCTTTGTAGTATAGTCTGAAGTCAGGGAGCCTGATTCCTCCAGCTCCATTTTTCTTTCTCAAGGTTGCTTTGGCTATTCTTGGTCTTTTGTGTTTCCATACAAATTGTAAAATTTTTGTTCTAATTCTGTGAAAAATGCTATTGGTCATTTGATAGAGTTTGCATTGAATCTGTAGATTGCTTTGGGTAGTATATTCATTGTCACAATATTGATTCTTCCAATCCAAGAACATGGTATATCTTTCCAACTGTTTGTGTCATCTTTGATTTTTTTCATCAATAATTTATAGTTTTCTGAGTACAGGTCTTTTGCCTCCTTAGGCAGGTTTATTCCTAGGTATTTTATTCTTTCTGTTACAATGGTAAATGGGACTGTTTCTTTAATCTCTCTTTCTGATCTTTTGTTGTCAGTGTATAGGAATGCAAGAGATTTCTATGTATTAATTTTGTATCCTGCAACTTTACCAGATTCACTGATGAGCTCTCATAGTTTTCTGGTAGCATCTTTGGGATTTTCTATGTATATTATCATGTCATCTGCAAACAGTGACAGTTTTACTTCTTTTCCAATTTGTATTCATTTTATTTCTTTTTCTTCTCTGATTGCTGTGGCTAGGACTTCCAAAACTATGTTGAATAAAAGTGGTGACAATGGACATCCTTATATCATTAATTCTAAAACAAAAGAAATGAAAACATTTTTAGGAAAGTATAACTGGCTAAAACTAGCTCAAGAATAACTAGAAAACCTAAATAATGTTAAAACCATTAAGGAAATCAAATCAGTAGTTGAATAATTTTTAACAACAAAAAATTTAAATCACTGGGCCTATATAATTTTGTAGGTGATCTCTTCTAAATAATCCAGGAATTGTTCATTCCAGTCTTATATAAACTCCATCGGCAGATGGAAAAAAGAATATATGGCATGGTCCATTTTACAAGCTAGTATAAATTTGTTATCCAAACGAAACTATGACAGTATGAGAAAGAAAATTACAAGTGAGTTTCCTTCATGGACAGAGATAATCTTAGTTTCCCTCAAGTGGTGAGAAGGATCGGGTTGAATTTAACATAAAAGAAAATATTTACTAAGTGTAAGAATATATAAAAATGTCATTGAACTTTTTTCAGTAAGCAGCAAAGAAAGGCACTAAAGTCAGTGGCCCTATAGTGTTTTGCATGAATAGAGATCATCTATCTGCCCAGTAGAATAGCTTGTGCCCTGCAATTTCTCACAGAAATACATGACCATTTGGGGCCTCCTCTGTGAAGCATCCCATACAAGTTCATACATGTCAGTAGCAATCATAAGATACCACTATAGACAAAACACCTTAGCAATAACCTTATCTTCTTCAAGGAATTCTGTAGTCAAAAATGAGATGTGAAAGAGCTTTGGAATGGAAGTAGTAATATGCTTATATTATAGTCTCTTTTTTCCTGGAGTGTGTTTTATGAGAGATGAAAAATTGCAGAGGACAAAGAGTTGGAAGAGAAATGAGGGTAGAGAGGGAAATAGGTGAATAGAAAGTAGTACAGTCTTGGAAGTGGGGGAATGAAATATGGTGGGAAAAATAGAGAGATGTGAAAATAGACTATTATGAGTGATGTCAATCCTTGGTAGTACCAAAGAACTAAAGTAAATATTTAAGCTGTCACCTGAATTCTAAGCCACATGAGAGTGGGGATAGTATCCACCATACTTTCTATTCCTCAGTCCTGAGCATAAGGCCTGGCATCTAATAGGCACTCAGCAAAATCTGTTGAATGAATGAATAGCTAATAAAATATTAGCAGGCTAGAAGGAACTGTGTGGTATTGGATTAGAGTGGTAAACATCAGTATGAACTCACGTTTACCTTAATAGAGACACATATGTATATATAGAAATAATTGTGTGTATGTGTATATACATGTGCTATTTCTTAATTCTTTCTACTGAGAGAGCCTAGAAACAAAACACACTCCAGTAGCAAAGAGCATGCCCAGTGCCCAGATCTGGGTTTTTAATGCAATTCTCCAATATAAGGAACTAGGGCTCTTTGGAGAAATGGCTGATTCTAGGGCTGGGGCAGGAATATGCAACATGAGTCTGGAGCATCTTGTAATGCCAGGAAGTAAGGAAGTGCTCAAAGGAAAAAGGAAAACAATGAGGGGGCATATCAAGGAGACCCAGGAGCCAAATGAAAGTACTCCCAACAGCCAAAGCTGGAACAACTGAGTTAAGTGCCAAAATAAATAATGTAGTATTGGATTGTAACCCAAAGGATAAAATAAATATTTATGATTCTTACTGATGTAAATAAATGATTGATTGATTGATTGAATAAAATAAATGAGAGTAGAAATTTTCTGATACAGAAGAATTTCAAACATTTATGTAGATACTGCCCCCCTCAGGGAGGTAGAACATAACTCCCCAGATTTTAAATGTGGGCTGGGACTGCACATAGCGACTTCCTTGCAAAGAATATAGTGTGGAAAGTTGGGGGAGGGGACACTTTATGGTGGAGATCTAGATTAACATCCTCAATGATAAGGCATGTTGAGAGTAGGTACTCTTGATGTGATGTGATTCTCATGAATGGTACCTTATGTCTTCAGTCTTTCTCCCAAATCCCATGACTCCTGCCTAAGTATCAATATAAGAAAAACATCATACAAACCAAAATCCAGGGACATTCTGCAAAACATTTTACAACCCCAAATTGTCAAATCATCAAAAACAAGGAAAGTTTGAGAAATTGTCACAGTTTAGAGGAGCCTAAGGAAACACGATATCTCAATGGACTGCAGCCTCCTGGATGGGATCCTGCAACAGAAAAAGGACATTAGGTTAAAAGTCATTAGTTAATAATAGCATATCAATATTGATTTATTAGTTGTGACAAATTTAACATGCTAATTTAAGATGTAGGGAAAACTGGGTGTGAGGTATATGGGTACAATGTGCACTAGCTTTGCAACTTTTCTGTGAATCTAAAACTATTGTAAAATAAAAAGTTTATTTGAAAAATATTAGCTAGCATATATTGAGGGCACAGTATATGCCATGAACTGTACTAAGCAGTTATATCTACTAACTATTTTAATCTTCACAACAACTCTGTAGTGCAAACATGATTATCCCCATTTCAAAAAGAAACTGAAGCAAAGAAGGGTTAAGTGATTTGGTCAAGGTTGTCACACAGCCAGCAGAGGGTGAACCAGGAGAAAGAATTTTGTCCTGTCAGTACAAGATGATCTCTGGAAGTGCCTCTTGGCACACGATTTGATTCTCTGATTTTTAATAAGCCTTTGTTGTATTGAGGAAGGAGTCTATGGCAAGTCAGAAAGCTAATATGGAGGAGTTTGGGAAACTATGATAATAAATAAATAGGGTTTCAGACTTCTACCAGAGTGAAGTGGGAGGGAGAAGAGAGTATGGGCATACATGTGAGTAACTTAAGCTTTATATAGGGACTTCCCTGGTGGCACAGTGGTTAAGAGTCCGCCTGCCAATGCAGGGGACACGGGTACAAGCCCTGGTCCAGGAAGATCCCACATGCCGTGGAGCAGCTAAGCCCGTGTGTCACAACTACTGGGCTTGCGCTCTAGAGCCCACGAGCCACAACTACTGAGCCCTCGTGCCGCAACGAAGAGTAGCCCCCACTCACCGCAACTAGAGAAAGCCCACGCAGCAACGAAGACCCAACGCAGCCAAAAATAAATAAATTTTTTTTAAAAAAAGCTTTGTATAAACAATTTCAATAAAATGAGGAATTTACTTAGCAGGATAAATTGGCAATGGTTATTACCCAAAAGTATAGTAGGGAAAAATGGCCACACTCTAAAGGATTAAGACAGCTGGCTCGGATGGCGTGCATACTGTTAGGCAAAAATAATCATAAAAGTTTTAAAATGTGGATGATTGACAAATTCTATAACTTGATTGTGAACAAAAATAGAAGCTTAGAGTTTAATAGCCAGCCTAAGCGGGGGGGGGGGGGGGGTTGGGGGGGAGGGAAACTATGGGAGCATAAAGAAGGCACTGCTATGCACAAAAGAAAAAGTGTAACAATCAAAGCATAACAAAGAATGAGGTTTTGTTTAATATAGCAGAGAGTTGAAATATAAGAGTCAATGAAACCATTATTTTGGTAGGTGAAGTTAGAAATGGTTGGCTCCCGTAAAGGAAATAGTGGAAGAACTGAATAGATTCATTTAGAAATGGAGTGAAGCAGAGAAAGCAACTCCTAATATGACCTTTAAAAGCAATATTTGTTCTGCTGATTGACTTGTGCATCGGCTGAAATTATTTTATTTTTGAATGAGTATTTTCTTATAGTCTTCCTTTTCTTCCTAATATCTGACTTCAAATGTTTTCTTTTTCCTCATATTCTTTCCTTATATCCACTTACATCAGCCATAAGATGGAGGTTTCATTGGAAGTTTTCTGAGAATATGTATTTGGAAGGGGACAGAAATTGAGTGTAAGACCTTTTCCTAACATCTGGGAATCCTTCCTCCTTTTTTAGACTGACATTTTCACAAAACATAGTTAAAGTAGATTTCACTAAGATGGTGTTTTTTCTATTAAATTCTTACTAGAAAGAATCTTTAGGTTTCAATGAAATCCCCTCTTAAATTTCTTAAAAACATAAAAGATGTCAGTGTGGTAAATATTTCTTTATACTTCACATAGAAGCCAATACTAATCGATATCAAAAAAGGTCAAAAAAATGCACACAATAAAAACTGTGTATTGATATGATTTTTAAAGAACGCTCTGCATATAAAACCGTAGGAAATGTAACTTTTAAAATAATGCACTCTCAAATATTAATGTATTAGGGTTCTTCAGAGAAACAACCAATAGGAGATCTATATCTATATCTATATCTATAGATAAAGAGGTAGATAGATATTAAAAAATGAGACTTTGGCTCGTGAGATTTTAGAGGCTGAGAAGTCCCTTTATCTGCTCTCTGAAATCTGGAAGCCCAGGCAAGCCAGTGGTGGGCAGTTTCATTCCAAAGCCAAAGGCCTGAGAACCAGGAGCACTGACATTTGAGGGCAGAAGATGGATGTCCCAGCTCAGGCAAAGAGATTTGTCTTTCATCTGCTTTTTGTCCTTTTCAGGCCCTCAGTCAACTGGATGATGCTCACAGAATTGGTGAGGGCAATCTTCTTTACTCAGTCTACCGATTCAAATGCTAATCTCTTCCAGAAATAGTCTGACAGACACAGCCAGAAATAGTATTTTACCAGCTATCTGGGCATCCCTTAGCCCAGTCAAGTTGACATATGAACAACCACCACAATTAGTTTGATCCAAGAACAGTAAGAAAAATTACCTGCATAGGAATCACATTCAAATGAACACTGATACTATTTTCTTTTTTTATATTGAAGTATAGTTGACATACAATTTCAGGTGTACTACATAGTGATTTAACATGTGCATACGTTATAAAATGATCACCATGGTAAGTCTAGTAACCATCTGTCCCCAGACAAAATTATTACAATGTTATTGACCATATTCCTTATGCTGTATATTATATCCCTGTGGCTTATTTTATAACTGGAGGTTTATACCTCTTAATCACTCCTTCACCTGTTTCACCCCCCTCACCTTCCTCCTCTCTGGCAACCACCTATTTATTCTCTGTATCCATGAATGTGTTTTTGTTTTGTTTTTTTAGACTCCGTACATAAGTGATATCATAAGGTATTTGTCTTTCTCTGACTTATTTCACTTAGCATAATACCCTCTAGATCCATCCATGTTGTTGCAGATAGCAAGATCTTACTTTTTATGTCTGAGTAATATTCCATTGTATCTACCACATCTTCTTTATCCATTCGTCTATCAGTGGACTTTTCCAAAGACTTCGAAGTAAAGCAGCCAACCACCACTGA
Organism: Pseudorca crassidens; assembly: GCF_039906515.1. Classification (NCBI taxonomy): domain Eukaryota; kingdom Metazoa; phylum Chordata; class Mammalia; order Artiodactyla; family Delphinidae; genus Pseudorca; species Pseudorca crassidens. Next base: position 103,900,757 of record NC_090297.1, on the reverse strand, counting down.
CCTCTTTGTTCCTACATCCAGCAGGCATTTTTCAGACTTTCTTACCTGGCTTCTCAGTAGCAGTCAGGACTACTGGGCACTCCCTCATTCTGGAAATACCCCCAGCCTTTGGCTCCAGTGACTCGAGCCCCACTGGGATTCCTTCCTTCCTCTCTGGCCACACCTCCACTCCCAGGCCATCCTCTTCCTCACAGCCACTGACCGTTGGACACCTAAAGCTTAGCCTTAGGCTTTGCTCCCCTGCTCACTGGGTGGTCTCTCCAGGCGGGCTCATCCACTCAGGCTCGATTGCTACAGATAAGTAAATGACTCGCCCATGTCTACCCCTGCTCTGAGTACCAGGCCCACATATCCAGTTACCTGCTTTACATGTTTGGATGTCTCAGGTGTATACAAACTGAATTTCTCTAAAAACCAGAGTCCTAATTTCCTCAGCAGCCCACTCCCAGACCCTTTTCTTCTTCTGGTATTCCCTATCCCTATAAATAAAAACACCAATCAACCAGTGAAATAAAATGATATTTAATCAGAGAAATTCATATTCTTTCATAGAGATGGGTATGTTGTAAAATACCACATTGGGAGGGCAGAAGAAACCTAAGCAAGCACACGAAAAGTCATTGAATAAACAAATGATCTATGAGTTTGAAGTATGAGAGGAAATGAAGCAACTTCATCCCACTGAACAGGACCCCTTTTCTCAGTAAGTGGAGCAGCATGGTGCCTACAGATAGTCTTAATTTGGGTGCGTTTGACAGCAGGATGTTACACAAAAGTTGGAAGCCAGCAAAAGCAAGATTTTAATTCATGGAAACAAGGAGTGGCATGTATAAGATTGAAAAAAGCAACTCTGCATAGTTGCATTTAAGATGTACAAGATCATAGTCAGAGACAAACTTCCTTGGAAATCATTCAGACGTCTCCCTAGTGGTACCCTGCATTTTTTTAGGAAGGCTGAGAGAGAGTGTCAAGCTGGAAAAGAGAAAGATAGAAGCTGAGGAAGGAGGGGCAGCAGATACCACTGTTTGTCTACACCACCATATATAATTCTCCCAGCTCCTCATAACCCCACGACAAATCATCTTTTCTCCCTAAAAGATTGCTCCATGGTCCGGCATGATACACTTTGGTATAGGTTCCCCTCAAACATAGATTTGGAACTTTGTCCACAATTTTAAAAAGTTATTATTTAAAATAGTGCAAATGTATAAGTAACAGACATCTGATAAAACATTAAAAATCAAACATTTAGCTAAGCATTTAGAGAAATGACTTACCATGAGTTATGGATTTTGAAATAGTCCCCAAAGGATTTTTAGCAAATCCCTTCACTGAAGACATTTAAAATTAGATTCAAAGAAAAACTTGAGTGAGAGAATACTCGAGTAAAAACTCCCACACTAACAAATATGAAACAGATGAATTGTAGCTTTTCCTATTTTTTCATATATACAACTGTTATTTATCTGATTCATTAAAACGTAGATTGATATTCTAAATGCTTGGCCACAAATTACATAAAATAACATAAAAATTAAATCAGCAGCACTTCATTATGGTTCCAGAGATGTATAGTTATATGACAAGACATTCAAGGCCAAAACGGTAAACTTTGAATATTGCTTTTATCATTGACAGAAACAGGGTTCCTAGGAAGTTCCTCGTTATAAAGTGATCTACTCCCAGGCTTCCCACAATTCACTGGGGATTATGAACTGCAAGCACTGCAACTGATTTTAATTGCCACAATGATGCATAAGGAGAGATGTGATATCTGGAGTAACTGGCTTCGAAACAATGAGGAGCTTTAAAGATTAAAGTCAACACTTTAAATTGCACTCAGGACGGAATAGGAAGCTAATGCTGACCATTGAAAGGAGGTGTAATATTCTCCATATGTTTTGGACCTTGTAGTTGAACGAGATCAAGCCCTCTGCATCACACACAATAAAAACTCCAGGACAATGCATTATAACATTCTATTTGGAACGTTACAAACACAGTAATCATGATGGTAAATAGCACAACCAGATAGTGAAAGGTGTTCTTAGATGTAGGATGCCAATCTGAGAAACCAGAGGACATCTGTGAGGCCTTCTGAGCTGAGGGCAAGCAGGTTGCTGCAGCTAAATGTACTTTGAATGGCTGCAGTCTTGGCCTAGAAGCGAATTGGTCCATAGCTCCTGATGTTACCTGGTAACAGTGGAAACACTGGACACATCAGTAGCTGCCTACAACCTTTCATGTATGAGAGTCATGCCTCAGACCTTACACCTGAATAAGAGTTCACTGAACTTACTATAAGATCAAAGTGTAACACTTGAAAAGAATAATTCCGTAATCACTGTTTCCTAAAGAAACAGTGCATCCCTAAAAGTAGACGATCCTTGGTGAGCTAAATAATGTTAAACGCAAAATCTTACTGGAAAAACTGAAACAAACCAGGAGTGACTCTGCCAATGTGAAAGAAAATTCTCCAAATAGCTTTGTTTCAGCCACAGACATATGGGAAAATTTATGTAGTAAAGTATATGCTTATAAAGTTTCAACTTATATTTAGTGGGGGAAACAATTTATTATACCAAAAGAGCATAAATGTATGACAGATGGTAATGATTTTTTTTCTATTCTTGCCAGGGTCCCCTTTTAGCTGAACGGCTTTTGCTTCTTAAAACTATGAACATTGTCATTCACACCTATTTTCTGAAATTAAACAGACCAATTCTAAGATGAAACTCCCTATACATTGGGTTACTGTATAATGTCTTCCCCTTTGTGTCATAAATTATCGAGAGTACCACTTTCTCTGGAATAATGAAACAGGCCAAAACTGGCAAAAAGCATTCTGTAATAAAACCTTTATTTTCAATTCTCTAAATCAGTTGTGGAAAACCTATATTTAAATTTATCCTGGTAGGTCTTTACAAAGGGATCCATAAAAGATTGTACTGGAAGTGCATTCTTCCATCCTGAAATCTTCATTTTTTTTAATTTTAAAAGGTTTAATTCTTTAAAATCATTTGAATCCTGGATTCTAAATCTGGTGCCATGAGTGATACACTGTGGGACTTGGAACAAGGCTGTTGTAAGAATTAAATAATATAACTGTGTACAGCATATAACCAGTGCTCAAACAACAAGAGTTGTTATTACCATTATTATGATTACTATCATTATTACTTTGGGAACTCTGTTTGATAAGGATATTTTAGATACTGGTGCTGCAGGTGGGGAAAGGGGAAAAAGACTCTAGTGAGCAGTGGAGGACAGTGTAAAAGAACTGGGGCTACTCAGGCAGAGGAAAAGGTTTATAAAGACAGTAATCCCAACTATAATTATATAAAGGGTCCTGTGGAAGAGTGATTGGACTTGTTTAGTAAGGCCCTGGGAGGCAGAACCGAGACCAAAGCAGAGGATGGAGGTCGGGGGACAAATTTGGCTCACATAGTGAAGCATCTTGGGCAGATTAGAGTGGAAGAGAAAACTGGCATGGGCCATCTTCCGAGGAGAGTCAGTTCTTCATTCTAGGTTACCCAGGGTGAAAGAAATCTTGGTGAAGAAGTCCTGGACGGGATTCCAGGGATTTTGAATTTCAAGACAATGCCTCGGGCCAGAGAAGGCTCTAAGAAGAAGCAGAGGGTAGAAGTGAGTAAAAGAAAGCTTGACCAGCTCGAGGCCAGCTTCGTCCTTTCCCTCTCCACTTGCACATTTCTTCTGATGGGAAATGCTAAGATTTAACCAAGGGGACTGGAGTCCCGCCCTCAAGTTTGCAGCGCGCTCCGGGAAACTCAGTTGCCATGGCGACAGAAGCGGTTTACCTGAGGATTCAGAACAGGTTTGGCAGAGGGGAGACAATTCCTTCAGGAACTGGGCGTGGCTTTGGTTACTATGGCAGCGGAGACGCTTAGTCCAGGCCTAGGCCTGTTTAGAGGCCAATGCTCCTCCCATTCTCTGCATGGCACCCAAAAAAGAGAACGGCGGGACCACAGGTTCTAAGATGTGGGAACCCTCGCTCATCGCCGCACCCTTCAACCAGGTATGCCCAGAACCCCGTAAATCCTCTCTGCCCCCCCGCAATGCTAAAGCCCGACCAGACCCTGCAGGCAACTCTGCCAGGCTAGCCTTCCCTTCCAGACGCCACCGCTGTCCCCTCCGAAAATTGTACTTGGTACTGCTCTCCCAGGCCTGATGGTTTCACACAAAACGACCCAGGGTCCCATCCGCAGGGAACGCTTGACGAAATGAGCGTTAAGGGAAGAAGGAAGGGGAAGCGGATTTCAAAAGGTGGTGAAAGGTGCGTGGTGGTGAAGAGACAAGGTGTCCTTCTGACACCTCAGCATCCTCTTCAGTGAAGTCATCCAGATGGCACTCCACAGTTGTACTGGGGTTGTCCTTATGAACTGCTCGCTTCCTCCTGACTTCTCCTGAAGAGAGAAATCCTGTTGGATCATCTGTAGCCTGGTGCATAGTACAGCTTTAATAAATGCTGTATGAAAACAGACATGGAATACCTAAGGTATCAACATATTTAATACAAGTGAGCCTTCTACAGATAGGAAAGGATGACTTTCTTATGTAATGCCCTGATACCACAATATCAAAAGTTTTGATGTATTTTGAAGGTACTGTAGGAGATCAGAGTACTGAGGGGTTGGCTGCTAGACTCATCTGCAGGATGACACAAAGGCAGTGTATAACCCACCTGCCACATGACGTCGAATTGCCATGCCAGAACTGACTAGCTCCCCACCTCACTCACACCCGCCCACCTCCAGTGAGCTGGTCAGCCCAATAGTTCCTGTCATCTGCTGCCAGAAATTCACTTCAACACTAAGTTATTTCTAAGATGACATTTGGAAGGAGGAAGCTAGATTCTGGGAATTCCAGCCTGCCGTTGCAAAACACTTTAAAAACTAGAATTTTTTTTTTTTTCATTTTCTATGTGTGTGTATGTTCCACTAGAGAGTTAGTACTTAAAGGAAAAATACATCTAAAGTCTTATGATGCCCTCATGAGAAATGTCTACCTATTTGTCCTTATTTTCCACTATAATTGTTTTTTCCCTATGAACAGTAATTCTGTCTGATATGAAATTCTACCAGATGAAGAATTTCATGAAAGTAGTTAAGACACTGCCGATGCTGACATGATGTCATGGAATTTGGGGGTATTTCTATAACCTTAGGAACGAAGGATGTCAACTCAGTAATTCTCAGTTACGTTCTCAAATTCTTAGATGTTTTTTGAAATACTCTATAAAAGACCCTCTCTTTTGCTTTTATAAGTTAGTGCTAGCCAAAATAATTTTTTCTTCATTTTCTTTGAAATTGTGTAGGCCAAGTTTGGGCTTGGAGTGAACATTTCTGCTTGAATTATAAACTGCTGAACAACAGAGTTTGATGGAGCTGCTGACATTGCATTAGCCTTAGTGCTGCAAATATGAAGCTATAATTTTCCTAGTTGAGTGGAAAACCTAAAGGCACTATTTTCCCTTATGGCTTGAAAACCTGAAATAATTTTCAGCTTTCTTGTTCCTGCTTAAACAATATAATTTCAATAAATCTTACATATTAATAGAAAGAATTTGAACTCAAAGCAATATGTAGTTTTAACTACAACAAGTAAACTTCTTCAGTTTGTTGAAATGTGGGTTCTTTACTGCAGGGGGAAGACAACTACCCTCCACCTCCTGTCATATTTTTTTCTCAGCTTGGTTTCATGTCTGATCCAAGAGGAAAATTCCCAGATTAAGCCAATGCCCAGAAGCATGCCCTAACCACCAATGTAACAGACTCTGAATTTTGGTTAAAGATGACAGTAGATGTGTGAATTCCTTATTCATAGGGCTCAGCAAAGTGCTTTGCACTTATTGGGTGCTCAAAAAATGTTACTGCTTTAGTTTCCAGAGTCTCTTTCCATAAAGTTGCTACTTCTGTGCAAACTGTGCTCCAGTGTACGTGGTTGAGTATGTGTGTGCTACTGTGTGTGTGTTGCGTGTGTATTGGGGGTCGCAGAGAGGGAATTTTTCCTCCCAGTCTTCCATAAGCCAGTTTAGTAATCCTAATCAATAGTGATTTTGAACTCATATTCGTACTGAGCTGCACTAGAGTTGACAGAGAATAAGCAAGTTCACAATTTGCTTTTCGTGAATGTACCTTGTATCACTGTTTTGGGCTGTCCTTTCAGGCTAGAATAATCATCAATTTCTCAGTACATTTTAGTTGGTTCTAACACATGAAATGATAGCAAATAATACAAGGCAGTCTATTATTAAGCACTAAATGATTATATAGAGTCTGGACATTAGGAGGATGAAAGTGGGCTCGGATAGCCAGGAAATGCTTTATAAAATACTTTCTTCTGGCTGAGCTCTAAAGAATAGGTAGAATTTGAGGGGGTAGAAGGAAGGAGGACAATTATTTTAGGAAAGGAGACCAGCATGTTCCTTAAATAAATCTGGGACACTTAAATTGAGAGAGAGAAAAATGTAGGTTAGACGGCTCCTGGGGGTACATTGCTCATAAATTAATTCTGTCAATCAAATGGTCATTTACTAACTTTGCTATCCATGTATCACATATTTAGCTTATTATTGTACATGTGAATAAATAGTATTATTTGTGAGTATATTGTATTATTAATATATGCAAAATATCACATCTCAAGTTAGATATACAGGAAATATTTAGGTACAAGGTTATAAAAATGCATCTTAGTGTGGGCTTTATATGACATAGACATATTTATGATATCTAGTAGCATTAAGAAGTTAAAGATACTGTGGTATCATAGAAATTAAAATCTTTTCATGAAACTCTCAAGGCAGCCTCTGCTGGCCACAGTGAGAGGAAGATGTGTTAACCCAGGTGCTCAGTGACAGAAGGTGCTATCTGGAAACATTTTGGTCTAAGATATTTGTATTTTTTACTGTGGTAAAATATACAGAACATGAAATTTACCATTTTAAACATTTTAAAATATACTATTCGGTGGCATTAAGTATCTTCACATTGTTGTGCAACCATCACCACCTTCCATCTTCAAAACTCTTTCATCTTCCCCAGCTGAAAATACATCCATTAACTAGTTTCCCCACCTCCCTCCCCCCAGCACCTGGCAACCCCCATTCTACTTTCTGTGTCTACAAATTTGACTACTCTAGGTGCCTCATGTAAATGTAATCATACAGTATGTCTTCTTATGACTGGCTTATTTCACTTAGCATAATGTCCTCAAGCTTCATTCGGGTTGTAGCATGTATTGGAATTTCCTTGTTTTTAAGGCTGAATAATATTTCATTGTCTGTATAGACCACATTTTATTCATTCATTCGTTGATTGCCATTTGGGTTGCTTCCAACTCTTGGCTATTGTGAATAATGCTGCTATTAATATGAATGTGCAAGAATCTGTTTGAGTCCCTGCTTTCAATTTTTTGAGTGTATATCCACAAGTAGAATTGCCAAATCATATGGTAATTTTATTTTTAATTTTTTGAGAAACAGCCATACCATTTTCCATAGCAGCTATAACATTTTTATATTCCCACCAGTTTCTCCACATCCTCGCCAAATGCTTTTAACAGTCTGTGTTTTTTATTTATATACTTATATATAGCAGCCATCCTAATGGGTGTGAAGTAGTATTTCATTGTGGTTTTGATTTGCATTTCCCTGATTATTTTTGATGTTGAACATCTTTTTATGTACTTTTAGGCCATTTGTGTATCTTCTTTTGCCCATTTTTAGTCAAGTTGCTTGGTTTTTTTATTGTTAAATTGTTGAGGTTTTTTTTTTAAAAAATATATTCCGGGTATTAATCCCTTATCAGATACATGGTTTGCAAATATTTTATCCTATTTCATGGGTTGCCTTTTTACTCTTTTTTTTTTTTTTTTTTTTGGTGGTACGCAGGCCTCTCACTGTTGTGGCCTCTCCCGTTGTGGAGCACAGACTCCGGACGCGTAGGCTTAGCAGCCATGGCTCACGGGCCTAGCCGCTCTGCGGCATGTGGGATCCTCCCTGACCGGGGCACGAACCCACGTCCCCTGCATCGGCAGACAGACTCCCAACCACTGCGCCACCAGGGAAGCCCTGCCTTTTTACTCTTTGTGTACTGTGATGTACAAAGTTTTTAATTTTGATGAAGTTCAGTTTAAGTTTTCTTTTATTGCCTGTGCATTTGGTGTCATATCAAAGAAATCATTGCCAAACCCAGAGTCATGAAGATTTTACCTTATGTTTTCTACTAAGAGTTTTCTGCCTTCCATTTAGGTCTTTGGTCCATTTTTAGTTACTTTTCATTTATGGTATGAGGTAAGAGTCCAACTTCATTCTTTTGCATGTAAATATACAGTTTTCCCAGCACGAATTATTGAAAAGATTGTCCTTTCTCCAGAGAAAGGGTGGGGCAAGGGAGAGTAGAAGTGCCACACAATTTCCTACCATATTGAATGTGGCTTTTTATTGATTTTGGGCATTCATTTGGTTGCTTTAGATCTTTGACTGGTTTCAGAGCTCCTATAAAGTTATTTTAGTCAATCTCTGGTTGTTTTTCTAATGTTTCTGTGAAGGACAGAGGGCCTAGAGCTTTCTAGTTGGCCATCTTGCTGATCTTACTGTGGTCTGAGAGATTTTGTAATCAACTCTGATTTTCTCCATTTCTTGCAAACCTACACAGCAGGTGATGCTGGGGAAGGGGAGATTAGTAGAAGCTTTGCTCATGAAAATTTAGGAAAATTTACCAAAATTGTTCAAACAGCATAGCCATTCCTTTTAGAAGCCTACAGATTGTCACGTGGCTTCAAAATGAGTGAGCTACGTGTTTCAAATGGAATCTTGTGTTATGATCAAGACTTTTGTGTTAACACAGTGGGGAAAATCCTCACAATGTTATCTGTGTTAAGTGACAGCATGATACCAGTATAGTGAATATTGAGAAGCCAGATACAAACCCTTTTCTTTTTCTTTAAGGTATTATAGACTTTTGTCCCAAATATGTTCTTCAGAATTTGAGGGTTCTCCAAAGTTTGTTTGAGTCGATTTGGTTTGGGATTTTGTTAATTTTAATTCTTAAGTACTTCCATATTTTCAAATTATCCAAGATGGTTATTTCTTTTCATTTGTTCCAAGTTTAAGTTCTCCTTTTTAGGTGTAGCAAGAAGGCAGCCATAACTTGTGAGACCAACTATTGGCACAGCAATTATTTCATTCTCTTACTGTGACCCACCATAGAGAATGTTAAAAAAAAAAAAAAAAACAGAAAAAAAATTATGGCAATCTACACATTCCCTAACCCAGCCAGCCTCACTATTCCAATTCACTGATTTCATTTTGTAATGATGATTTCAGGTCCCTAATACCCAGCTTAAGGGAATGGATACTCATTGTCATTTGCCTTATATTTATCATTAAGATTTTGCTTGATTAAGCCTTCAACTCTTCTTTAATACAAATATCCACATATTTTTAAATAATGATTCCTTTTTTTTTTTTTTTTTGGCCATGTTGGGTCTTCGTTGATGCACGGGCTTTCTATAGTTGTGGCGAGCGGGGGCTACTCTTTGCAGTGTGCGGGCTTCTCATTGCGGTGGCTTCTCTTGTTCTGGAGTATGGGCTCTAGGCATGCGGGCTTCAGTAGTTGTGGCACACGGGCTCAGTAGTTGTGGCTCACAGGCTCTAGAGTTCAGGCTCAGTAGTTGTGGCACCTGGGCTTAGTTGCTCTCTGCGGCATGTGGGATCTTCCCGGACCAGGGATCAAACACGTGTCCCCTGCATTGGCAGGCAGATTCTTAACCACTACGCCACCAGGGAAGCCCTAAGCTGGCCCCCATTTAACCATCACATTGAATAGCTAGAGGCAAGACATTCTCTTCGTTGAAGCATAGACACACAAAGAAGGCAATGAGCTGCTGGAGAAAGCCCCAGCTCTGGGGCCAGGTAGACCTAGGTGTCGAATCCTGATTTTGAAAGGCCTAATGGGTGACCTAGAGCAAATGTCTTACCTTCTCTGAGTCTCGTTCTCCTCTTATCATATGGAGATAATAATATCCACCTCAAAGATTTGCTGTGAGGAGTAAATGATATTTATTTCATTTCATAAATATTTTATCACATCTGGCATCTAATAACCCTTCAATAAGAGAGTTCACTCCCTGCATCCTGCTTTTTCACTCATATTAGTCTCTTTGCTTGAAATGAATTTCCACCTTCCCTCCCCTTGTCAGGCCCATTCTTCGAGGCTCTCATAAAGCCATGCCTTGCAGTGAGCTTTCCTAAATAACCTAACCCACATTTATCTTCCCCCACCTTGGATCTAGGCTCTGTCTTTTACAACTCAGTCCTTGGTTGTGAGAATGCCTTAAATTATTTGCTATCATTTTATGTTTTATAGAGCACAAGTATTGATGTAATGTGAGCTGCTTCACAGAAAAATCATATCTTATACTCCTTATATCTACTCTACAATGACCAGCACGTTTATAGGCACACAGAACCACACTCAAACTCTATACGTAATTAATTCACTGATTTACTTTGAAATATGAAAAAACCTTTATTGTAGAAACCAGGACAGTTAGACTGAGGAGATGTTTTCTAAGAGAAGAGGAAGGGACAGAAAACATTTATATAAAAAAACCATCATAGCAGATATATAGGCTGATTGTAACAGTACCCCCAAAAGAACTATGCAATGATTCCATTTCACTTCACAGAGATATTTTATCTGCCAACCAGGAGGCATTTAAGTGAATGCTCTTTAGAACATATAGTTAGCAGTTTCTCCTCCTCATTAGACTTCAGCTGAGGAATAATATGTTTCTCTTATTAAATGTAGCTTAGTGACAATAGCTGAGTTGTGCACACTTGAAAAATAGTAACAGAATTTCCTTGGAGTCTTGAACAAAGCTTCTATCTTATAAAGGTTTGGAAAGTAGATAAGGGTTCCAGATAGGTATTGCTGAAATTATTAATACTCCAGACCTCTTAAAGTTGTAAAGTATATAGATACTAGAATGATAATAAGCAGTCTCAGTAGGTTTGGGAGGAAAAATGTTCAATTGAACTGAAGTGCTTGAAACCATTATAAATCAGTTTATCAAAAGAGAAATACATATTATGGACAGACCCCCTGAATAACGTTTGAGAGGCAGTGAAGAATTTTTCAACTTTTTTGATCTTAAACAGTAAGCTATTTCTCATGTTAATGTGTAAGACTTACTGGAAATCCTCATGAGCTGAAGACTGATGTCTGGCAGCAAGCATATTTCTGAAATTGGCTTGGATTTTATTACTATATTTTCTGAAATATGCTTTCATTGATATTTACCAAACAGATTGCCAGTTCACACAAAGGTTGTTTTAATAAAGGCCAATGAAAACAACTGAGTTGCTAGGAAGAATGTTAAGAGGGAAATGGACTTTTCATAACCTCACATTATAATTTATCTTTTTAGACAAAAATGTATTATTTGAATGAGTTTGGAACCAAAGGGAGTTCTCATGTCAAAACATCTACCTAGATGGTATACGTGATTGTTTTTATAGCAAATGAAAAATATTAAATACAAGTAAAACGTAAGTGTTGCCAGTATGAGTTTGGCAACATACTAGGGAAATGTTAAGAAATGGTGAATGTTGACCATGTTTCAGCTCTAGCCATAGAAACCGTCATTGGCTCCCAGTTACCCACAAGATAAAATGCAAGATGTTCTGCCTGGCTTTCATGCCCTGCCTAATTTGGTCTTTCTCTGCCCATCCGTCTTTATCTTCCTTTACTCCAGTTGAGTGGTCTCTGTAGTATCCCCAGGCACATACTGACTTTTCCCATGTAGTTTCCTGGCCTGAAGATCTCCCTGCCTCCATCCAACTCCTTCTCATTAAAACCCTCCCTTATATCTTCCAGAAGGGAGCTTAATCACATTATTCTGGTCCCTACTGACTTTTCTTCTTCCACTAAATTACTTCAGTGATTGTTATCTTTTATTTTTTAATTAATTAATCTATTAATTTATTTTTGGCTGCATTGGATCTTCACTGCTGCACACGGGCTTTCTCTAGTTGCAGCAAGCGGGGGCTCCCCCTTGTTGCGGTGTGCGGGCTTCTCACTGTGGTGGCTTCTCTTGTTGCGGAGCACGGGCTCTAGGTGTGCAGGCTTCAGTAGTTGTGGCGCGTGGGCTCAGTAGTTGTGGCTGTACTCAGTACTATATTACTGTATAGTAATAGTTTCCCCTCTCTCTCCTAAATTTCTTTCAGTCGGTCCTCCCATTGAAGTCCCTCTTTTCCTATAACCAGTTTATTTGCCATTTTGTGACTCTTTCCAGCTATTCAATCTCTTTTTAGGTTTTATGCCCAAAACTCAACACAACTTTCCAAGTACTTAGACCCTCTGGTTTTGTACAGTTGTAGGGCAATGTTTTCTATTTTGTTCCCACTTTTTTCTACATCTGCTGAGCCAAGGCATTTCAATGGAACTGCAGCACATTAAGCTGTTGGTTATGGGGAAGCATTACATACAGGCACCTTTCCTGTAACTGATCATCAAAGCTTCTAAACTTCTTTTTTTTTAATTGAAGCATAGTTGATTTACAATGTTGTGTTAGTTTCTGGTGTACAGCAAAGTGATTCAGTTATATATCTATATTCTTTTTCATATTCTTTTCCATTATGGTTCACTACAGGATATTGAATATAGTTCCCCATGCTGTGTAGTAGGACCTTGTTGTTTATTTTATATATAGTAGTGTGTATCTGCTAACTCCAAACTCCTAAATTATCCCTCCTCCACCCCTTTTCCCCTTTGGTAACCACAAGTTTGTTTTCTATGTCTGTGAGTCTGTTTCTGTTTTGTAAGTAAGTTCATTTGCATCATATTTTAGATTCTACATACAAGTAATATCATACGGTATTTGTCTTTCTCTGACTTACTTCACTTAATATGATAATCCCTAGGTCCATCCATGTTGCTGCAAATGGCATTATTTCATTCTTTTTATGGCTGAGTAGTATTCTACTAATATAGTAGTATTCTCTCTCTCTCTATATATATGCCACATCTTCTTTATCCATTATTCTGTCAATGGACATTTAGATGGCTTCCATGTCTTGGCTATTGTAAATAGTGCTGCAATGAACATTGGGGTGCACATGTCTTTTCAAATTAGAGTTTTCTCCGGATATATGCCCAGGAGTGGGATTGCTGGGTCATATAAAGCCTCTAAACTTCTGACTGGAGTTTAGATTATGTTTTCTTCAATGCATTTACTTATATTTTCCACACTGAATCTCATCTGACACACATGCTTGCTCAACTCAGAAGGCTTTGTGAAATCTCCCTGCAGTGTTTAATTGTCCCCTTGGCACAATGTCATTGTCACAACATCTGCCGGTGAAGCCAAGGCAGGGTGGCAGAGGAAGGCCCATTGTCTAGGAATCGGGACGTGCTTCTTGCTAGCTGTGTCACCTTGACCAAGTCTCCATGTCATAGATTTTTTACCCCCATCTGCAAAATGAAGGAATTGGACTAAATGGCAATGGAAGAAATCGCCTAACATTAAATTCTGAAAGTTTGTGTTTCACTGTAACTATTTACGTATTTTGTATAAAGGCAGTTGAATAAGACATATACGAGGAAGGTTCCCAGGACTCCCTGCTGTTAACACTTCTCCATCCAGAGAGATGTCTGCTTAACTTCGCCTTTGTTTTTTAGCCAGTTCTCTGTGACAAAACATTTCCTCTACTTCCATGGTAACTCAATGTTTTTGGTATGTAAACTTGTGAAATGCTTTCTAAAATTAAATAAATTGTTTCCTGGCTTCCTCTTGTCCTCACCCCTCACAATCATGATTCTTTGTGTTGTTCTTATTGTGTTTTTGCTAAATATGACTATAGTGTGTTGGCCTTGGGTGGTACAGGCAGCGTAACAGTTACTCAGGCAGGATATATTGAATAGAAATGGAGAGGAAATCCCCCAAATTATATAAGCACCAATGAAAAATCATGGGATCTCTAAAACTGTCTATGACTCCATATATGTATTTAATAGTTGAGTTTTGGTTAAACTAGTTAAAGGTTAGGAATATTGACTTCAACTGCCTCTGTCTTTTTTTTGAATTTTTTATTGAAGTATAGTTGATTTACAATGTTGTGTTAATTACTGCTATACAGCAAAGTGACTCCGTTTTATACACACACACACACACACACACACACACACACACATACTTTCTCATATTCTTTTCCATTATGTCAGCTACCCCTGTCTTCACATCAAGTATTTAGATGGCTGAGCAAGGATAGAAAGCGTTTCATTATTCACAGTTGTTACTGTAATCATAAAGGTGAAGCATTAGAGAATGTTTATTGTTTAACTTGTCATGCATATCTTAGAAATTTAGCACCAACCTAGGAAAATGTTTGTGGAAAAATGATTTATTAGGACCATATTTTCAACCTTTGAGATGGAAATTACTGTGAATGTGTTATTTTATTCTTTGTGATGAAGATGTCACTTTTGCTCAGAAGGGTATACACTTTAAAACATATTTAAAGCAATGATGATCTGTTTTTCTGAAGAAAGGTTTTTGCTTAGTCCCTCTTGTGTTCAGTAATTAAGAGCAATCATGTCTAGAGGCCAAAGATTTTGGTCGTGTGGAGCAGAATTTGGGGTCACGTGAAGTCCATATGGGAACTGGACCTCTGGCTATACCCTCATCAGTACTGTCTTCAAAGCAGCTGAGGAAATTCTCTCATCTTACACAGCGTATATCACACAAAGAGCCTCTTGGTGGCTTCACTGGAAGTTTGTTCTCAGCCTCCTTGGCAGCATTTTTTCTTTAGCTTTGTCTCCATGTTGACCTCATCAGCGTCTCTAATTAGTCTTATTTTATAGAAGCCAGTGTTCCTCCAAAATCGAGGAGGTTGAAAGTTTCCTTTCTACTTTGAATTTTAGCTGCTAGAAAAAGTCTTTAAAATTATCCAACTTAGTTTGGTCAATGAAAATTTTCGGTCAAACGAACAAGCACCTTGAAACAAAAGAACTGTATTTAAATGTTTCAAATGAATTAAGTAGGAAAGATTGTTCATCTTGAATTGTTCAGTTTGGGCTGGAGAAAGTGGGATTAAAATAAAATCAAACTAGGAAAGATGGACGCCTTCCTAGATCTTCCTTATGTAAGTCTATAGTAGACGTACCCCACTGGTCAATTCCAAGCCCTAAACATGGTCAGCTGTGGAGCTGGAGCTTCCTTCTGTAATGTATCTTTAGCCCAGTAGCAGTTGAGTCATGGGTGAGCCAGGGGGAGAATAGCAATTACTAAGTTGCCTACCATTATCTTCCCCAGATTTGGGGACAAAATTACCCTTTTAATGTCTTCTGAAAGTTCTCCCTATTTTTCTTCCTCTGTCCTGTTTTGGTATGGACACCTTCCTTCTAATCCCCCTCACTGCCAGTCCATCTCTAGGCTTCAGAGGAGGCAGAGAGTGGTCCTTGACACAGAAACATACTTTCATAGGGGAATTATTTAAAGCATTCTGAATTTCCAGAATGTAAGATGGGCACATCCCAAAGTATAACTTTAAAAATGCATTCCAAAGGAAAATAGAAATAATTTCCTTTATTAAATTCCTAGAGTCCATATACTTCTCTACTAACGAAGAATTGAAGCTTGAGGCTATATCTATATCTAATGTGGTTTTTATATACCAATAATATGTTCTTTACCTGACATCACTAAGACATTCTCCTTCAGTAGATTTTTAAATATTGGAAATGGTTTAAGACTGAGTACAACCAGCTAGTAAATATGGAGTTTGACCATAGCTTCAGTAAGTGATTAAATTCAGCTGAAAAACATTTGTTCCTTTTGTATTAAACTACTGCCCTGTGTACTACCTGGGATGTATAGAAAGGGGAGGATGGGTCAATGGAAAAAGGAACAATACAGCATTCCTGCCACCTAGAGCTAATCAGAGAAAACACAGACATAGAGCTAATCAGAGAAAACATAGACACCAGTGATTCTAAAAGTGTAATCCCTGGACCAGAAGCAACAGCATCGCCTGGGAACTTATAAGAAATGCAAATTCCCAGGCCCCACCGTAGACTTACTGAATCAGAAACTCAGGGTGGAGCATAGTTTGTACTTCGATTTGTACTTTAACAAACATGATTCTCATGCACACTACAGCTGAAGACCCACACTAATATCATGACCTCAATGTAAGTACTATGTTACTAGTATAGTACTGATAATGAGTTTGCAAGCAGAGGACACAGTGGTCACTGCTGGGCTGAGATGTTTAGGGAAAGAGCCACAGGTGAAGCAGGAATTTCACCTGGAAGCAAGGAATTCTGTATAAAAGGACCATGCTGAGCAAACAGAGAGCTGAGAAAACACATGACATATTTGTGATACATAATTAACCACTCACTAGGCACTGGATTAGGTGCTTTACACACACTGTCATGGTTCATCCTCACAACAGCTCTAAAAATATTATTCCCATTTACATGGCAAAATTAAGGCTCAAGAACTTACATAGGACAATTTGAGAGCTGTGAGAGTTTAGAAATAGTGGGAGATATGGTGTTTAAAATATGTGGGGAAGAGAATGTAAAGGATTTTGAATTCTAGTAAGATAGAGTTTGGACTTATCCCATTAGAGTCTAAGAGTTAGACAATTAAAATACTTTCTGTGAGGGAAGCATGAAATGATTAAACTGATTCTTAGAAAAAATTAATAGGTTAGAGATGGAAGAAGCTGGAGGCTCGAATAGACCCCGTAGAAGGTATTTTCAGTGGTCTAGGTTTGAGGTGGTTATAGGTTGAACTAGCCGAATCACCATGAAAATAAAAAGGAAATGACAGATCCAAGAAATTCTAGAAAGAAAGTAACTGTGATTGCATATACAAAAGGAGAATGAGGGAGGATTTGAAGCATGATGACTGGGAAAAATGGAAAGTCTCAGAAACTGACCAATTCAGTTAAATGAACTTGGATGATTTTTACTGTTTGTGATAGGATTTTGTTTGTTTTGTTTTTAGGGTATACAGAGAGGTAAAGAACTCAGCTTTCAGACATTCTGAGTATGAGATGATGGTAGAACATCAAAGTAGAAATTCATCAGGAAGTCCATAGACTATAACTCACAGTCCATGGTTGGAGGCATCGACTTAGGGATTGTAGTAGAGAAGTGGAGTGGATGCTGTGGGAGGACCTAGAATATCCAATAGAGAGAATGTGCCAGGAGAAGAACAGAAGGTTGAGCATAGAATTCTATGGAATATCTAAAGGTCCTCATTTATGAGGTAGAAAGAAAGGAAAGAGCCTGATGGTCAGAGAAGAAACAGCCACAGGAATAAAGACAGAATGAGAACAGTGTTGTGTCATGGACATCCGTCCAGGGAGAAGGGCACGAAATGGCGTTTGAAGTCCCCACCTATGGAGATCTAGGGAGAACAGAGCAAGGCAACCATATTCGGTGATGAGGACACAATTAGTGATCCTAAAGGATGCAGTTTCAATAGAGTGAATGGTGGTGGAGGTGAGGGAGGGAGGTGGGAGCAATACTGTGGCTTATCAGGATCCAGGGCCTCAAGCGCTAGGTCCCATGTTTGGGGAGTTTGACTATGAAGAAAAGAAGATCCTATGGAAAATGGTTAGCGGGGAGACTGGGATTAGGTGAAGATAGCTATGCTTTTGTGAAATGGGATAGAGAGGAGAGGGCAGGAAGGGATTGAAAACTGGAGGGGGAGAGATAGGATTGACGGAACAATCTGGAAAAGCAGGTCAAAGGAAAGTGGGTCATTTGCTCTAGTACAAAAGAGAAAGGATCAGAATCTTTCCCTCAGCCCGAGAAAAAGGAGCAAGTTCTTCAGACTAGTGAAGGACGTACTGAGAAGAGAATGTGAAAAGGGGAAGAAACCTAAACAAGAGAGCTTTGCTCTTCTGAGGAGGTGGAGGTGTGGCCACTGTGTAGATAGAAGGTTGACAAACAAGAGACATAGGCAAAGAATTCCTTCCACTCTTTCTTCAATCAGCATCTGCCCGTGAGGCAGGGACATAAGACGCAGGGAGAGATGCGGTCAACAGTAAAACCCGTATCATTTTACGTTATGACTGTGCACATATCTGCCTCCCTTACTAGAATGTGGGTTTTTTGAGAGCAAAGACTTCCTTCTTTTTTAATGCAGGAAAGCACAAAGGGTAATATAACAAGGACATTTGTACCATCGGGACAATTGCTAGTTTCTCTTTTTTTTAAAATAAACACTGGGAAAAAAATGGAAGAACACTTTGTCCTTACCCCCAGCCCCTGTTCCATTCCTTTCTCTCCCTTCCTGGGAGCACACACTGTCATGAATGCATATCCTCTGAGCCTATCTATGTATCTATTTATCTATATCCACGAATATTATGTAATATTGTTTATGATTTTTTTAATTTATACAAATGGTTCCATATTGTACTTACCAGTTCTGCAATTTATCTTTTTTTAAAATTCATCATTATGTTTTGAAGTCTAACCATGCTGAGAAATACAGATTTAGTTCATTTCCTTTAATTTCCCTTGTCTTATTAATCTTTGTATCCTTCATTTCCAGTGTAGCATAGGTACCCATATAGCAAAAGTTATTAGTGAATAAATTAGGATAAACAATATAACAAAAGAAATGGATACTTTATACAGCACTTTCTTATGGAATACTTTTAACTATAATCCCTTTTCTCTGTTATTTGTGGATTTTTCTTCCCCAGGCTGATGCTATTTAAGGGTAGTAATTATGCCTTATGCCTATGCATTCTATTCCTAATGCCCATTTCAATGTTTGACACATAGCAACTCCTCAGTAAATATTTATTGAATGAATGAATGACTCCCTACTGTAAGTATTATTTTGTTAAGGTCCAGGTTCTGAGTACGTGAGTGTTTTTCCAAGACCACGTGGTTGGAATCAGGACTAATGATCAGGTTTTCTGATACTAAATCCAGTGGTCTTTTCATTATAACATTGAAAGAGCTATTGTAAGGACTATATTAGGGAATCAATAGGAAAGGAATAATTATAATGAATTACTGCCCTGATGTAACCAATAAATAGACTCCATGTACCTATGTAGTTAGGGAAAATTAGTAACCATAACCAGGTCTAGGGCTTGAAATTTATCATAATCATTAACTTAGAATATATTGTCATGTGATCCTTAAACCATGTGAGGTTCATATTATAAAGGAGATATGTGAATTATGAGGGCATATAGGATTGCAGGAGGGAAGGAATGAGTGGGAAGCAGTTTCACTCAAGTACAACTGCTTTTGCTAAGGTCAGTGGTAACCTTCTAATTGCCTTTGACGACATACACCACTGTTCTTCTGGCTTCAGTGACACCTCCCCTCCTGGCTCTCCTTCACCTCACCTTCTTGTCCACCTCCTAGAAACCCTTCCCTACAACAGGGACAGTTGAGTGGAGATCGGAAGGAAATTACAAGCAGTCTAGGAAAAAGATCTCAGGAGCTGCCTCAGATACCACCCACACTCCAATCTGCCCTCCCACTAGGAATGATTGGTACCGATCAATACCTTTAACCCTTCACTTGATGATTTGGAGGTTTTACCCCAGTTTCCTCACTCAGAGGCAGATCTCCATCACCTCTTCAATCCCTGGAACAACTCTTGGGTCCTGGGCAGCTGGAAAAGTCAGGATTGCTGTGCACAGAACGAGATCTGGGGAGCAACGCACCCTAACTCCTTTGACAGGCCAGTCAAAGCAACTGAGTGGCCAAGTAGCTCGCACAAGGGAAAGACCTTTTAAGGAACTTATTTTCATGTATAAGCACTGTTTGCCCACTTTCAAACTCCTATCTTAGTCATTTTGGGGTATGCTTTACAGTTTGTTACATCTCAGACATTTAACCAGAGTAATTTAATAAATGCTGGTTGAGTTGAACCCCGCCTCTTTTTTTTGTTGAATTGAGGCAGAACACAGATTCTCTACCATGCTTCTTGCTCAAGGTACACTCTCATAGTTTTTCTGACACCCTCAGGGAGTGCTTGGATAGTCTCATTGTTCCCTACTAACGTGACACAAACTCAGGTATCTAGAAGATCTGATACTGCCTGGGATCGTCCCTTCTTTCCCACATCATAATTTGAAGACCACAGCTTTAGACCTAAAAATCAGAGCAGGTGGTCAGACAAAGAATTTTTGTTCTGCTTCCAAGTATTAGAGACCGTATGGGGAATGAAATTTGGTTACCAAAATATTGGCATTTCTTAGACATTTTATTGAATTTTGGGGCAAATAGGATAGAGTGCTTGTAATCAAGACAGTCTTATATTCTTGTGATAGTCAGAAGTATCCTTGGGTGTTCCGCACTCACTCAAGATGAATGTAGAAATTAAACTGTATCGGTGGCTTTGTAGTGAACAAATGACAAGTGAGATGTAACAAACCAAGCAGCAGCTATGGGGCGTGGATGGCTCATTAGAAAGAGCATTGGTTGGTTATTTTGTTTCCTTTGTGTAGCCGTAGTGCCAAAGCCATACAAGTTCATGGACTATGTCACAATGCTTAGGGAAAAAATGACATTTAATTAGACAAAGGAAGGTGGGGAAAAAAAAAGGGCTAAATTAGGATAACTAATGAGCTCATATTGAGTCCTGAAAGTATATCTTAATTTTTAACGTGGAAGATAGTAATTCAACACTGAAGGGACTCGAGGAAGGCACAAAGGGGTCTCATGTCTGAGGAGGGAGTTGATGAAAGGTTGTAGCCTTTAATATCTGATGATGAAAAGAGATCTCCTTTCTTTGGGGTGAGTCCCTGGTTCCAACTTTACATTCGTGGAGCAATTAGCAGGACTCCTCTTGGCTTTGCTTGGTCTCCTCCGTTAGAAGAATGCCTCTGATATGTAATATTTGTTTGAAAACCCAAAGAAGCTTGTTTCCTTTTGAGGTTTGCCTTACTTTTTATGTTCTGAAGTTCATTTTGGACCTCAGATTTTGCTCCAAGCAATAAAATTGGCTGGATTGTACTAACATAATGGAGCTGTAATTTTAGCCAACTCTGGGGGGTGGGGAGATAGTTAAGGTGTGTAGTGGTTTCTGTGGCTTCTCTGTGGAGTAGAATTCCCTGCAAAGCTTTTCCATGTGGTGTTTTAATAGCTGTCTTAAAACTCTCTGATGCATGGAGCAAAACCGAATTAGACTCATGTACGAGATTGCTGGGATGAGCCAAGAACCCTGAAAAACAAAAGACGAACAAACAGCCTAAGCTCAGAGGCTAAACCGTCCAAAGAAGATCCTCAGGACATATGCAAATTCAAAATTACGGAAATAATCGCCTGTTTTAACCCATTTTTTGCAAAATTTTCTAAGGAGAATCGTAATCTTTTCTTTGCATGCCTTAATATTTTACCTTTGCATGTAGCTTTACAATTTACAAAATGCTTCAATATATATATTTTATCATTAGAGACTTCCCACAACCTTTGGAAGTTTCTATTATTAGCCCCATTTTTATAAATGAGAAAACTGAGTCACAAAGATAGATCCAAGGTCATTTAGCAGAGGAACTACAGAGGCAGAATTCGATACCACTTCAGAGCTCTGCATCTTTACACCAGAACTTCAGTAATTTTTTTTTATTATTATTATTTTTTTAACATCTTTATTGGGGTATAATTGCTTTACAATGGTGTGTTAGTTTCTGCTTTATAACAAAGTGAATCAGCTATACATATACATATGTTCCCATATCTCTTCCCTCTTGCGTCTCCCTCCCTCCCACCCTCCCTATCCCACCCCTCCAGGCGGTCACAAAGCACCGAGCCAATATCCCTGTGCCATGCGGCTCCTTCCCACTAGCTATCTACCTTACGTTTGTTAGTGTGTATATGTCCATGCCACTCTCTCACTTTATCACAGCATACCCTTCCCCCTCCCCATAACCTCAAGTCCGTTCTCTAGGAGGTCTGCGTCTTTATTCCTGCCTTACCCCTAGGTTCTTCATGACATTTTTTTTCTTAAATTCCATATATATGTGTTAGCATACGGTATTTGTCTTTTTCTTTCTGACTTACTTCACTCTGTATGACAGACTCTAGGTCTATCCACCTCATTACAAATAACTCAATTTCGTTTCTTTTTATGGCTGAGTAATATTCCATTGTATATATGTGCCACATCTGCTTTATCCATTCATCCGATGATGGGCACTTAGGTTGTTTCCATCTCCGGGCTATTGTAAATAGAGCTAGAACTTCAGTAATTTTAACTAGTGATGACGTTTAATATTCATGAAGACAAGGAACACCAGACAGGTAGTGTGTGCATACACAGTAAAGATGCTTCCAGGCTTCTGAGTTCTCATCAGTGAATATAAGACATTACAGTGTTGTCTGAACGTCCAGAGGATATGCTCTTCCTTTCATTCAAATGCTCAGTGTTTCAGAGACATGGTTCCTTCCAAAGTGCTGAGTGTAGCCCATAAAATGCCACATACTTAGTTGGCATTCTCATACTAAGCATGTGTAAAAATTCTCTGTAGTGTGTGGTTTTGGCTGCTAAGTTCCAGAAACATTTATTGAATGCTACTATATGCCAGGCACATGGGCAAAGTAGGAAGTTATCCAGGTGGTATGATTCTAAGGGAGCCTTTTACACTGGCCCAGCCCACTGCCTAAAATAGTCTCCTTAGCAGGGCATCCCTTTGAGTTAGTCCAGGAGTCACTGGGATTCCTTTTTTGAAAATGAAGATAGTTTGGAAAGAAAAATATACTTTTTAATTTAAAAAATAATTTTTAAAGTATTTTTTTAAATACTAAATTTCACTAAAGCCTTGAGGTATATTTATTCATCCAGTTACCAGAATCAACTGTTAAGGCCCTGAGTTGAATAGGAGGTGATGTGGATAAATTGTATTCTACCCAGGAGAAGGGGATGATGAATTCTAGAAATTCACCTGTAAGGGCCCAGGGAAGCCAGGATATAGCAGCAGGTCAGGGAGCCCATCTTATCTGGAGAGAGGGATGCACTAAGGTTCTCTATCAAGAATAAACTTCAGTCACTTTGCTTTTGTTTTTAAGAACTAGCCCTACCTGATATATTTCAAAGCCAAGTTCTTATTTGTTTAAAACCAAGTAAGCAGGCCCCCATCTCTAATGAAAATCAGCCTGGTAGCTGGTCCTCTGTGTGGCTACCTCAGAACTCATCATCTCCTTAGTCAGCCTCTGTACTCCTTATTTAACTCTAATCAATGTCTTTTCACAGTTGATGATAGGTTGACATCGCTGACAAACCTGCACCAGGTGCAAAAAATCCTGCCTCGCTCTCACATCCTCTCTCACAGCTCTGAGAATTCTATACCTGGAGAATTTTAAATATCCTGTGTTCATGATTTTTGGCCTCTCTTCCAAAGACCTAAAATATTTTAAAAATATATTAGTTAACAAGTTTATTGTTATCAATGAGAAAATTATTTTATAAGTTGACTGTCACTTATGAGGCAGCTGTTGATACTCTGTTTGATTTTTTTTTTCTGCATTCACCCCTAAGCTTTCCACACTTGAAACAGCATGTATGGAACAACCATGTTTGTTCTAATGACTAACCCAAGGAGAAGCCCCCAAAATAATATCCATCATGATGGCTATGATTGTTGCTAAGTGCTGTGCTCAGAAAGATTCTCTATAGATTGTCTCATTCAATCTTCACAACAATCCCAAAAGGTAGGTACTGTAGTTACCCTCATTTATACATGAAGCACAGAGAAGTTAAGTAACTTGCCCAAGGGCACACAGCTAGTTTGCTGAGATTCAAAAACAGGCATTCTGTCTCCTGAGTCCAGGCTCTTAATTACTATGCCACAATGACCTGTGGGCCACCACCCCTTCTCCAAGGGGCCACCAAAATATGAGGGCGCCTCGTCACCTATGGGCAAGGGGTGCTGGGGCCCTCCCATGGCAATGACCCCAGTGCTCAGATCCTGCGTGTGGAAGTAGACCCCTGAGACGGCCAAGAGGCAAGGAGAACATTGGAGTAGCTTGGTCCTGCTCTTCCCACAGTGGCCTCTCTGTCCTTACCTTGTCACCTGTTTTTATAGAGCCCATTTTGAAGGATAGTGCTTAAGGCTGGGCCACACCTGAAACAGCATCAGCAGACACTTAATTATGAATTCACATAGCAGCACACTGCTGCACAATGTGTATTGGGGTTGGGAGGGGCAATAGATGGAGAGAATCTGCTTTGCCCTCAGTATTTTCTCAGAGACAACCTTGGCGTTTTAAATCAAATTCATCTCTAAGTCGGCCTTAGACCAACAGGCCTTCCTGGGATGGGGGCCCTCAATGTGCTGGCAAATGTTTAATCACCTGCTCTCCAGGAGGAAAGCTCTTATTGGTAGCATTTGCCATTGCCTTAGTTTAAATGCTCCCACCACAGCAAGTTTCAGGTTACCAACACAGCCCCACTGAACAGGGTCAGGAAGAGCTGTGGGCAATCAGATCCAGCACACCCTTGGGCGAGGTCAGAAGATTAGGGTAGACAGACCCCGGTGGTAGTGTTGCTGCAGGGGACAAGGGTCAGGTTCAGATTCTGGACCTAGAGGGTTCATTTTATGTGTGGCTCCTTCTCTCCCCACCCTACCCTGATACCTTCCACCATAGAATCAAGCTCTAAGAATATCAAAGGGGTCTTGAAAGAGAAAGGAATCATAGAATTTGCAGCCCAGAGGCAGTAGGTGGAAGGGAAGAGGGAGCAGGACATCATCTCTTGATGGGAGATAGGAGAAAGGAGGAAGAAGGAAAGAGATGGGAGGAATGGTTTTATAATCCACACATGTGTGTATGTGAGTCCTTGGCTTTTCCCTACTGTCAGGAAGAGCTGCCTCATTCCCCTGGTTGCCAGTCTGGTTGCTAGTCTGAGTCACTCCCAGGAAACATGTTTTAGCAGAGGAATGTCTTAGCAGGGTCTAACTCCTCACACCCTTGTTAATGACCCTGATATGAACAATGTTAGATCAGATACAGTCTGTTTTCCTCCCGAAGGACTTCAAGGCTATGTATGCCCTGCTCAGTTTCCTGACATTCTAGTGCTTTATGATTCCCAGGGTCAAAATTGTCATTCTAAGCATCTTCTCTGTTGAACAACAGATATGTACACAGAGAGCCTTGCTCTGTTTTCCATTCACTATTGGACACTATGAGCTGCAAAACACATAAAACAATTTTTCCAACCTAAAGAGCTTATAATCTCGTTGAGAAAATGTGACAGCCATGTGAACTAATTCCTAAGTAAGGAGCACTTATAACAGCATGATGATGATATGTCAAAGAATAGTCTTTATAATGAATTGTGAGGAACCTATAATTAAAGGAGAGTCTATAATGAGAACTTATTTAGTAAAGACAGTCAAACTGCATATCCTGGTCCTTTATATTGTTCTTGTTTGTTACGTAATGTGTACCCATTTTTTAAACATATTTCCGACTCATTTTACAGTTAGAATCCCTTTTTAACAAATAACGATTAGAGCAGCCAGTTCAATGTAATAAAAATATTTCTTCTGCTGGCCAACAGCCCATACTAACACTCCTTTGCTGATGGAGATCCAAGACTCCTTTTGAAGGGAAAACCCGGTATGAGAAAGACATTCACAAATCCCTGTCCATTTGGCAGTAAATCTACTTAACAAAAAGGTTATCCTTTCAGCAGAGTATTGACAAAGCACAGCTTTGCATATCTGCACGGTATTAAATAACTCTTGACAGAACCTGACTTTTTCAATGTTGCATTGATTTTATTTGGGGCTTTTGTGTCATAGAGCTCCATAGGCTCTGATCAGTTCAGGGTGGATGACTGTGGGAATCTCACCTCTGATCATCCAGGGCAACAGACCCCCTGACACGCTAGCAAAGGCAGCAGAAGAGAGCAGACATACGTGTCTGCCCTTGTCTTCCCCTGTATCAGCTGATTATTTGTGCTAATAGAAGGAAGCAATCTCACTCTCATCATCCAAAAGCTCCTTTTCACTTGCTTTTTTGTCAGTTTATTTTACTGAAGTATTTTTGAGTTACAATGTTGCGTTATTATAATTTCTGCTGTACAGCAAAGTGATTCAGTTATACATCTATATACATTCTTTTTCATATTCTTCTCCATTATGGTTTAATCACAGGATATTGAATAAAGTTCCCTGTGCAGTGTTTCACTTATTTTTGAGAGGGTTTTGGTAATTCTCTTAGAATATAGGAACCCTAAGTAAAATTTGGAGAATTTGCAGTATATGAAAGAAAAATAGTTCTGGATCTACCCTGTGTCTCTGGGACAGTGGGCTCGCGTGAGCCAGCCAGATTCTCTGCATTTACGAGAGTACTTTCTTGCCATAGAAGTCTAGGGTCTAAGTGTTTAGGTTAGGACGCCCTCCTGCCAGGCTTCAAATTAGGTGAGGCTGATAAAGTAAATAAAAGGTAATGGATTGTGTCCATACACGACTTCATTCCATCCTTTGAATGAGTTTATCAATAACTGCTAGAGGGCAAGACTCAGCAATAACCATGTACAGTTGATGTCTCCAGGCAATAGAAAGCTGATTTTATTTCCTAAGGTGTTTGAGGTGTGCCAGACTAAAACCCTCTTCCTTCACTGATACATCTAGTGTGTAGTTTTCCTGAAATGATTAATGTTTTCTTTCTCTAGGCTTATGCTACTAATTACACCCAAGCTTCTTGAACTGTCTTAAACAAATTCACACACAGGTAGGAGCCCTGCAGGACTCGCGAGTGTGATGAATCAGGTTCTGTGCCATATGCTTTCATTTCTCCCCTCTGGTCAACATTTGTTTTCTCTGTACTTATTTCTCTTGCTGCCCTGTGAACTGAAATTTAAGGGCTGTGTTTAGCTGCATGTTGGGGTGGAATATGGGTGGAAGGGTGTATTTTAATAGTATTTTGCCAAATTTAAATTGGGTTGAATGTTTTCCAAAATAATTTCCTATTTCTAAAACTGGTGCCAGTTAGGAGAGACTTGGAATCTACCCTTATCCTGAAATACTAAGAAAAAGCTCAAAAGTTATATTTGCAGAGTGTCATTTACTTAACGAGTCTCCCTAGTTAGACACAGAGAAGTGACTTTGCTCTCTGTTATGAGAATATTGTGCATTTCCTGGCATCTCGCTGCCCCCTAGTGCAACATGCCAGTGAGCGCATCCTTCCCTGCAAGCAATCTTTGCTTTATTACTGTCTGATCAGTCCATTTCATGCTTCCCTGGGTTCCGGCAATGTGATTAAACACTAATCCATGGCTCCAACAGAGTCCTCCATGGGTCCTATTTTGCCAAATAGATCTAACTTTTGGAGCAGGAGTTTGGTGGGCTAGAGAGTACAGATGGGAAAGTGGGCTGGACTCTTGAGACCCCTTCCAATGGGGAGACATGGCCCATCTCCCAATGGGCCTTGTAGAGAGCTCTGAACATGAACAAATCTGGACCTGCTCTAATGCAGGCAGACTGTCTCAAGGTGATCTCAGGGAGCCCATAAGCTTCAGTACAGTGCCAAGAATCAGAGGAACTGATCTTATGTTAAGATACACTCCTAGAGTGCAAAGTAGCAAGAGCAACGGGCTTGAAGAGAGAGACCACCTTGGGAAATTCCCTCAAACTCTTTTAGCCTTTGTAAAACGACTATTGATAAAAAGTAATCTTAGGGGCCTCCCTGGTGGCGCAGTGGTTGAGAGTCCGCCTGCCGATGCAGGGGACACGGGTTCGTGCCCCGGTCCAGGAGGATCCCACATGCCGCGGAGCGGCTGGGCCCCTGAGCCATGGCCGCTGGGCCTGCGAGTCCGAATCCAGTGCTCCGCAACGGGAGAGGCCACAGCAGTGAGAGGCCTGCATACCGCGAAAAAAAAAAAAAAAAGTAATCTTAGACGTTGTAAGGTTTTAATACATTCATCTGTTTTTGAAGGTTCTGTACACTTTAACATGTGATCTAAATCTTCTTCTATTAGGTTTACTGTAGCCAAAGTAGCCATTAGGTGCAATTTAAGGATTATGCAAAGGCATTCTGACCCTAAAGGCTTGCTCTCAAAACTATTCTGAAATGATCACCAAATTGTGAGCCATGTATGTGGTCTCCATGAAGTTCTGCCAAAATGACCTTGAACAAGGTGTTTAACTTCATTGGGCCTCTGTTTTTCCATCTATAAAGTATTAGTGCCCCTATTTAAATGGATTACTTAGGGATTCAATGAGATAACATATGCCTGGCACATGGCAGATTTCAATAATTGTTAGTTCCTACCTCCTCCTCCCCCGACCCCTTTTTTCTGGACTGAAATAGTCAACACCCATCTTGGATACCAGATACTAATGGGTGGATGGTGGATTACGATGCCCTCTTTCTGAATTGTCCCCCAAAGAGCTGAGAGGCAGCCATTGCTTGTCACTATTAGTTTTGAATATTGGCAAGGAAATTTGCAAGAGGGAGTGGGATAAGGGGGTAGAGGTGGTCATTAAAATCTTCAGTGCTGAAAACTGTAACTGACAGGGACTTCAAGGTATTGCCTGTTCAGGAACCACGTCTGCTTTATTATGGAATGAAAGATTTCTGTTCTTTAATGATGATTGTAATTGCAGTTTTGACTGAGGGAGCAGACAAGAGAAAAGAAAGGCATCCAGTGTGGGGAAAGGTCATTTTGTGATCATGGAATTCTTTTTCAGAAGACTGTGTTACAAATATCATACTTGCTTTTCAGAATCAGGCTATTTGCAAAACAGATGCTCAATCTTCCTATGGTGAATTAGTAAACAAACAAAAAAAGATTTTAAACTCAGTATAACAGAGGGAAACACAGAGCCACACCTACATGCATGCGTGTACACGTGTACAAACGCAAATACATACTTTGTAGATTAAATAGACATTTTTTATGCTTTTATGTGTGTTTTTTGTTTTGGTGATAGCATTGAAAATTGTGTGGGTTTTGTTACGTAGTTAGGGTTAGTGAGTTTCCATGGAGAGAAGTAAGAGAAGTTTAAGAACAAATTCTTAAGTTTAAGGACAAATTCCTCCTTACCTTTGATGGTAAGGAAGAATTTGTACTAAGGTCTTTCCTCCCATCTATACTCTAGTTCTGTCGCTACCCTGACTATGAATTGGACAGAAACCAGAGAGAACCATGTAAAATTATGCATTTCATTAAATTTGTGTAAAGTCTTTCCAAATCTTCCTAGACATTGTTTTGGAATTGACCAAGGGGGAGTTTTACTGTATTTGTATCAGATCTCTGGAGTGGAACTAGAGGGAAGGTTACATATTGCCCTGTCCAACCCCTTTATTTTATAAATGGAGAAACTAAGGTCTAAAGAGGTCATAGGGCCAGAGTGCCCTCCCTTATTATTATCTCTCTTTCCTGTTGTCTGTATCATGTTTGCTTGGTCCATCTTCCCATAAGGTGGTGAGTGTTCAAAAGCATTAGACCTGATTTGCATGAGTTTGGCCTTCCTCAGCACCACACAATGGGAAAGTCGGTAAATTCCATTCTTAATCTCCTCCAGAGAATTGCCTCTTCCCAACAGAAATTATAATAGAGGGAAAGGGATTACTGAATAAGAATATTGTTTTTTAGTAACTTATTTCTTTACACTATTCGACAAAGAATTTCATGTCCAAGTTTAATATTGCAGTCTATTTCTTGACAGTGGAAAGAACCCATATGTGAATTAGCAATGAGAATTTTGTGTTACATTAGGAGGAAAAGATGTGTTCTAGTTCTGTCCTTTACAAAAACTCTGGGATTGAATTTTACCTCCTATAAAAAAGCCCATTTTGCAACTCGTTCAATATCACCCAACAATCAACAAATATTTATCAAGCCTCTACTATGCTCCTAGCAGTATTTAGAGTCTTAAGATGTATCAGGAAGCAAAACAAAGATTTCTGCCTTGGAGATTGTATCTTCATGTACATTTGTAACATATGAATGAACTATTACTTTCCAACACCAAATTATTCTTGCACAGCATTCTAATGAAAATGTGTCATTTTTATTTTTTTATTTTTTTAAATTGTCTTCCTTAAAATAAAAGGCCTTGTTTCTCAAGAAAAATGCTTTTTGGGCAAGTTGCATGAAATGTGTCACAATACTGCCGCCTTGCGGCTGCTTGAATCAGAAACCCACGTACACTGTAAGGTCAACTCTGTCTTTAAAGGTAAGGTTTATAGGACAATTATCCTGCTCTTCAATGGAAGCCTTTGATACAAAATTACCTAGCCAGGAGTACTTAGAATCTAATTCCTTCTGATTTTGTCACAGAATGACTGGAAGAGCTCCATCGCTTTTGTCGTTGGAAACCGAGTTGAGGATGAGCTTCTCATTCAAGCCCTCACCCTCGCTGTCCAAGTTCCTCAGCGCAGACTCTTCAGTATGATTTCCTGGCAAGACATTCTCCAGCAGGTACCTGTCTCTTCCCACCCCTAAGCCCCTTGGAGACTTTCTTCTTAAAATAATAGAATAAAATAATGAAATAAATAAAACTATCATATTCTTGGGCTGTTTGGCAAGTTTTGGTGCATTACTTTGCACAAACACTTAGCTGGAATAAATTTGAATCATCTAATCTGGAAGGATTATTTTTTTATCGGTGAATGTTGCCCTTTCCACATTCATTCATTCAACAAAAATGTCTGAGGTCATACTAGGCTCCATGCTAGGTTCTGTGAGGAATTATTTAATAAAAGACTCAATAACAATAAAAGAAAAAACTATTTAATATTCCAAGGAAGCCCATAACTAACTGGAAAAATGAAGCCTCCAGAGAATCCTAGCTGTCAGAGGTTAGAGGGGAATGATAACACAGAAAAGTTCTGTCAGATAGCACAGCCTCATATAATTACTAACAGCTTACCGAAGTGACTGTAAATATTTGAATTAATTGATGACTATCTCTTCCTTGCTAGGTTCCCCAACCCCTCAAGTCACCGAGGTATTTGAAAGTTACATATATCTAAGGATTCTTTAAGAAAGCCTTTCTTTTTCATTATAGATGAATTTTCTTACAGATCAATGGAACAAGTGCACTTTTTGGAAGTACATCTAAAAAGGCAAAGAAATCTCTAAGCGGTAGTGCTCCCTTATATTGTGAGGTAGGTGAACGTATTGATTGAAGAGATTTTTGTAACTTTTAGAAAACAAGAATTGAAGTAATAATTTTATAGTCACTTTTAAAAAAATTTAATTCATTCTTTGAAAGCAAATTCCCACTCATTGTTGGAGCTGTTTGTTCCTGATGGTGGGCGTGTAAAAAATCTGCTTCCCTTTTAACAAAATCCCCCTTTAGGACCAAAATTGTCCCAGATTGTCTACACTGTCACTGTATCCAATTGAAGAATATAAATCAGAAATGTGTGTATATGAAAGTGTTGGACCATACTTTTTCATGGTAATTACTGAGTATGTGATGGTATTAAAGGGGGTTGTGTTATTAGTGTATTACAAAGTGTTAGTTTTACCAAAGAAACAATGTAAAAATGCCCCAGAAGGTGCTTCCTGCACATGACAGAGAAACAACTGGAATAATTTTCCATCCATTTGTGAACTTTGTGTCCATTTTACATTCTACTTTAATCATTGTGAAAGTAAGGATAATCTTCAGATTAATGGTCCATTCCGTTTCTAGCAGATGCAAAAGTCTGGCCTGGCTGACCAGTGGGTTTGTGCAAAGGACTTAGAACACAGGCTCAGTACAGGGGCTTTCCGCTTACCCTGTCTTGTTAATATCCAACTTACAGCTTACAAGGAACTATAAAAATCCAGTGATTAATTAGAATATCACTTAAAATTTGTCAGGTACTATTTTATGACTCTGCAGACCGAAAGCATAAAGATTTGGGGATCTTTCAAGACGAACTTGTTTGTACTTTATTTCAGTGGTAACTAATAAAGTTTTTATGTGTCTCGGTTCTTGGGTGATTTCATGATGGACTCTGTAGTGTTGCCTGAGTACTATCTGAACAGGTTCCATTGGACTTATTTACAATTGCCAATACTGTGGATTTTTAGCATTAACTCTTGCTACACTACTCTCGCTATCATGGCAAAAAACTCATTCTGCGCTGATGAAGTCAAATAATGAGCCTTCTAACTTTTGTTATGATGTCCTGCATGTGCATGCCCCAGTTGAAACATTATGTGGTACCTGGATTTAAAATATTGGAAGTTTTCTTCTGAAGTAGCCATAGAAATCCATGTCCAATTCTCAGGCCTGGGATCAATTAGCCCCCACCTCCAAAGGACTCTTTCTTCTTCAAAGATGCTCAGTGAAAATCAGAGATGATAACGGGCCAGTTTTGACGTCTGATGTGGACAGGCATTTTGGCTTGGATGTGGGATAGCCCGATGTTACAAATCCAGAGTTCGGTTAGAAAGCCATTCCTCTCCAATGTGTGCTATGACTCCTCATAGCCTTCACTCAGGGGAGGTCCATTTCACATCTGGCTCCCCTGCATTCTTCCAGTGGAGCATTTGGGCAATAAGCCTCCCACACCCACTCACATACCCTTTTCTGAATGGTTCCAGAAGAAAAGGGAAGGCAGCAGGAGCACCACAGAGATGGACCTGGGGTGCACCAGACGTGCATTAATGTCAATCACTGTAGCAAGAATGTATCAAAAACAGAAAACAAATTTGGGTTCCTGGGCGACATCAGCCATGGCCAGAATGCACATCTGGACAAGAAGGGCACATATCCAACCTCAGTCCCTCCACACTTAGGACCCGTTTTGGTCCCTCTTCCCAAGAGAAGTGAAAAGTTACAGGCAGTGCCTACTGAGAGCTCCAAGGCAGTTAGGAGTGTGGCCGTGAAAGAGACCCACAAGCCAAACTCTCTGGGGACCTCTGGACTTTCCAGGCATGCAGACAGCCGGCTCTTGACTCTATTTCTGCTTAAAATCTTGCACGGTCTGTGGCCACAGGTGAATTCCTCGGGAGCCTGTTTAGGAAGTCTTATGTTTTCCTTCTCAAAGGAAACACTGCAATGGGGAAAGAAAAGAGAATCCAACAAAATTACTTATGTTACATGGGAAATTCATAGAGTTCTGTTTCCTTTTCGATCTCCATTTTGGAGGAAGGAGAACTCAAAATAGATATTTTAAAGGCCACGCACTTACATTGACTACTATTTGTAGGATACTCTCATTGGCCTTAGATCAGAGCCTCGTCGTTCTTACTTTAAACACAGTTCTAACCAATTTGACTTTCTGGTTTCCCAGCCTGCGGTCGATTAGGAGCAGAGAATTCGAGTGAAACTTCATTCTAGCGCAGTTGATCCATGAGTAGTAAAAGAGTGTCAGAACCTCATTACATATTTCCAATAACGACTTGAAATGTCTGGGCTAGCAAAGACCACATTCCACAATGATTTGCTCAAGCTTTCATTTGGATGGCTTGGTCCTGTGTACACACAGCCTCGTTTTGAAATTGTGTAATTTCCCCTGAAACTTTAGAATTTCATCTAGCCATGATATTGTATATATGAGAGAATATTTATTTATAAACCACAGTTCTTTGAGAACCTGCTTAGATTTGTGCTAATGTGATTCCACAGAGACAAAACTACCCATGTGTTCCTTCACCTTCTCTTTTTGGAAACAAGTTTTGCTCTAGCAGGAACTACTCCAAGGACCTATGTGGGAATGGGAAGAGAAGTTTCCCCTTTGCCTATAGTCTTAGGGATGTTAGCTATCACTTTATTTTTCTTATAGTAGTAGTAGTAGTGTAGTAGTAGGTATAGTAGTAGCATTTAATGAGGATGAATATGATTATGATCCCATATACTGGCATTACTTATAAGCATAATTTTCACCATGCAATCCTATTTGAACAAGTGTACGCACATGAGAATGGATATACAGATGTTGCCTGAATTATTAGTGACCAGTTTTATCAAATACCAAACAATTAACCAGTACATTCTTGTTCAAGCACTAGGTGTCAAACACTATCTAGACAATGGAGGGAGGGGAGTATGAATATTATAAAGACTTTAACCTCAAGAAGCTTAAGGACTAGTTAGGAAGAAAAAGAAATATATATATATATATATATATATATATATATATATATATATATATATATATATATATGCCTGACACATAGTAGGTATTCAATAAATGTTTGTTAAATTGAGTAACACAATGCAGAAAATAGTCAGGGAAGTCTATGAGGGACAGTTGGAGTGTTCTGGACATTTAAAGGAAGATGAGGTTACTGTTAGCCTGGGTGGATTGGGGAGGGGTGAGATCTAGAGGAGCTTTGTGGAGAAGGTGGCATTGGAAAGGAAGGGGAGCTGACAAGTCTGATCTTTTAAACATGTTATCCCGATTGACCCATATCACAGTTCTAAAAGGAAATGTATATATCCCCATCTTACATAGGGGAAGATGGAGGCATAGAGAAGGTAGGAAGCTTGCTAATTAGAAAACTGAAGAACTTGGATTTAACCATAGTTAAACACATAGCCTCAGATTTTTCCACTTTACCACAAACCCAGTACTCTTTCACTGGGCTCAAAGCTGTCCACCTTTTGGATGGATAGGTCTTGACTTTCAAATGTGGGAGAGGGCACATTCTCTGAAAAGGGAACAGCTCAAGTAAAGGCATAGGAGTGAGAGAGAAGACTGAAAGCATATGTACTAAATTTGTAGTTACATGGTACAATACATATGAAATAGCAAAGGTAAACCCTGTACATATCTTAATTACAACTTTAAGATCCTAAAGGTGGAAATCTATGAGAAAACATTTCAAACACTGGAAAAAAATCCATGCTTTAAGATTCATCGCTGCACTTAAATTAATTCACTAAATATGCACAAATATTTGTGTGTGTGCTTTATGGTCCACATAGAGAATCTGACCTGTTCGTTTGCAGGTATACTCAGTCCTGACCTAAACCAAAAAGGAAAATATTAATGGTCATCCAGAGTCAACTGAACTGTTACCTATGAGAGGGGTCTAAGTATATCATACATGCAAAGATCATCCCTCTTATGGTTAAATCTGATACATGGTATGTGAGCACTATGAGAGATGTAAAATTTTCAGACTTTGACATTGTAGTTTTGATAAATTAGAAAGAAAAAACTACCAACTGGGCAAGGGGGTTGTTTATCCAACTTATCTGAAATTAGAGTCTACCATCTTAAAAGTTGTAGATTCCACTGCGTAGTTCTCTTTCCATAAGGGTGATCGTCATGCCTCCCTATCGGGAGATGGGCCTCTATCCACACATAGGCTGTGGTTTATGTGCCTGTCTGTGACTTATTCAGAAAAGAGAAATTGGGTCACTATACAAACAAAACCCAATAGTCTGCTGAAACAAAAATCATCTTTGAAGAATAAAGTTTTTTATGTCCTTGTTTATGTCTCACTTCCTTTGAAGAATAGTCAATTCTATACAATAAAGAACTTGGACAATCCTAAAGATTATGTGATACATTGCAATTTTACAAATACAAATAATTATTAATTTTCCTCTTTACTCCTCTCAGTAAAAACTAAAACTTTTAATTTAAATATTAAAATGGGCTTTTCCATTGGGAGATAATTCTGGGAGATTATTAAATGTGGAAAGACTTTTATGGTATTAGATATGAGAGTAATAAACCAAATGCAGTTAAAACAGATATAAGATGCAAATTTTATATCTTCTGATCAAATTAGTTTCACCACATTTTTAAAACGCTTTGCTAGTACTTTAGATTAGAATTCCCAGATATAATAGTTCCATTTCTGGTTCCTGTTCCTGGGTGTGTAGACATATTTCTCAGCTCTTTCCCCAAAATGTGTTTATAATAACTCACAAGTAAGAACACAGACTTAATTATTATCTAGTTGCCTCCCTTTTCCAGATTCCTAATATGAAACATTTCTTAAACAGTGCCTCAAATTAATAATCTATTCAGTAGAATTGTAAACCCTTATTTTTGGGGGTGGCCCTTGTCAAAATGAAAAATGGAAAACTCATGCTTCAGAGATAGGAACAAATAATAAGTGAACACATTTAAGAGGTTTGAAGTTATTAAAATGGCAGATCTACTGGGAACAGAAAGAGCAGTATGTCATGGAAGGAACGAAGGGAAAGCGAGACAGGAAGCATTCTCTGGCCTTTTCAATCCTGCGTTTTAAAACAAAACAAAAAAAGTCAGGAAGAATTGGAAGGTAGCCAACCTAATGCCGTTATTTCATAGAGCTTAGGGACACACCAGGAAATTACAGACCAGTTAGTTTAACTTCACTTGTAGGGAAAGTATTAAAAACTGCTGCAGGAGATCAAGTAAAAGGATGCTTAGAAAAGCACAACTTGATTAAGACAAGCCTGGCCAACGTGGTTTTCGGAAAGGGAAGGTCATGTCTTAGGAACTTGTTGAAATTCTTTGAAGCTATTATGGCCAGTACAGTCTTCAAAGAACACAGCGAGGCCCAGGGTCTGAGTATCTTTTCTGTTCCACATCAGTCCTTCAGGGATGCTTGCAGAACATGGCCCACATCAGGGCCTTGGCGCTCCAGGTTTAGAAACCACTGTCAAAATAGAAGAAAATAACCTCTGATGGAACATTTTTAAAGCTGGAACCAATTAATACAACCTGATATTTATAAATGTAAAATAATGACTTGGAACAAAATTTAGGAATATTGAGCTGTAACAAAGAAGTACTACGTTGGGACTATAAAAACAATCTGGGAGTTGTTGTGTCAAAAGCTGGGCTCTGGAGGCATTTCTCACCCAAAGAAGGGAAAACAAGGAGAAATCACAGTGCTAGAAATGTTTATAAAGGGTTATGAAGAGTTGCAAGCGAATGCATTTTGTCAAAATGGGAAAAAGAGCAGTCAGATGGGTTATCAACCCTGAGCCTCCTCTTTCTGGAGGAGGCCTGAGCAGCCCAGCAGAGAAAGTAAGGCCAAGCTAGTCACTGAGGAGCAGAAGGTCAGGGCTCCTGGGGTGCAGTATGTTTGCTTCTCATGTCAGAAACCTGGAGTTCTGTTTTCAGAGGAAAGCACAACTCAAGCAAAGGCACTCAGAGACATCCAAATGGTGCCCTCAGCTCTTTTCCACCCTGAGGCGCAGGCGGCTGGCCAAGCCCATGTGGCAAATAGTCAACAGTCCAGGGGGAGGCCAGTAGTCACTGGGGAAGAATGGTACCTGAAGCTAAGGACCCTGGGATTCATCAGCACGACATGCACACCGTGCAAGGATTGGGGTGCTGGCTAGGACCTTTGACCAGTGGAAGAACTGCTGGGCAAGGCAGGAATCTAGTCAAGAATTCCAGGACACACAGATATCAGTGGAGGAGCAGCCACAAGAATAAAGCAAGGTTCAGCTAGTGAAGAGTGGCCATCACTGTCTTAACTGGGTGGGGTTTGGAGCGTCTCCAACATGTTACATTACACTTCCACCATGATTGGAAGGATACTGGAGACAGAATCACGAAGACGATCTCATCCTATTCCTGTATCTAAGACTGTGACTAACCCCCCTTTACATACGGTAATAATAGTTACCATTTGTTGAACACTTAGTTTATTCCAAGTTTTGTGTGCTGGGTGCCTCATATATATTAGCTAACCTAATCTTCTCAACAACGTGCCAGGAGATAATTAACAAATGATGAAAGTGAAGCTCAGGAAGTTTAAGTAACTGGTTGATTTGGAAGCCTTTGTTCCTTCTCCTTGTCTTTACACAAAAATTAAGAATAGTTTAGATTCTACAAGTGGTGGTTGTGGTTTCACATTTCTTGAATACAAGCTACTGTTAGTAATTAGAATTAAGCTTGAAATCTCTCCATAGTTCTGTGATATGGTTATTACTTTTCCTACTACTTAGGCGAAAACAGTGAAGGTATATCAGCAGATAATGAAGGTGTCAAACAATTTTAGTTATTTTTGAGCCATGTTCATGAGTGGCTTCTGCTCAAATGTTTGGGTCAACTGGAATTTTTAATTCTTAGAGTTAAGATTTGTAATTTGTTAAGGTGACTGAGTCTTTCAGAGTGCCTTCTGCTAGTTTGATGAGACCTAGACCCAGGAGTTAGATGCACTGATCCAAACCAGACTGCCTGGGCTATATGCTGATTCTACTACTTACTAGCTATGTAATCTTGGACAAGTTACATAACTCTGCTGTACTTCAGTTCTTTGTAAACTCAGCATTGATAATACTATCTACTTCATAAAGCTGTAATGATGATTAAATGAAACAGTAAATATAAAATACTTAGCATAATTCTTGACCTAGAGTAAGTGTCCAATAAGATTTAGCTATTATAATTAATGTTATTTTTAAAATTTCTATTCTCAGTGATTGTTACAGTTTTGTATTTTAAGAAGCAAGAAAGAAAAGAAACATCTATGAGCAGGGTTTTTTATTTTTAATTTTTTATTGTGGTTAAAAAAATACATAAAATTCACAGTCTTGACTATTTCTAAGTGTACAGTTCCATAGTGTTAAATATATTCACATTGTTGTGCAGCAAACCTTCCCAACTTTTTTTATCTTACAAAACTAAAACTCTGTATTCAGTAAACAACTCCTCATTTCCTGCCCCAGCCCTGACAGTCATTCTACCTTCTGTTTCTAACAACTAAACAACTCTAGGTACCTCATATAGGTGGAATCGTACAGTATTTGTCCTCTAGTGACTAGCTTATTTCACTAAGCATAATGTCTTCAAGTTTTATCCACATTGTAGCATATGTCAGAATTTCCTTCTTTTTCAAGGCTGAGTAATATTCCATTGTATGTATCTATGACATTTTGTTTATCTATTCAGTCATCGATGCACAGATACACGGCTTTGGCTAAATGATCAAGTGACAATAACTAAGGTTTAAGAAATGCTTCACTTTCATGCATTGCACAAATATTTGAATGTCTATCATGTGCCAAATCTATGGTTGAGTTTATCTTAGTGTATAAAACAGATATAATTTCCTGCCCTCACAGAGCTTATATTTGAATGGGGAAGGCAGACAGACATTAAGCAAAAAAATATATACACAGTTAAAATTGTGATAATTGCTTTAAATCAGAAGGAATTACATGGAAAATACTTTAAACTGAGTGTTTGGAGATAAACTGAAAGATGAAAAAAAGGCCAAGTGAGAAGAGTGGGGAAAATATTCAGGCAGGGGGAACAGCACGTGCAAAGAGTCTAAGGCAGGAGTGAAAGATGTCACCCTCTCAGAGGAATGAAAAAGGCCAGTGTGCCTAGAATTTAATTAGAGAGAGAGTGTGAGACAGAGGTGGACAGAGGCCAGATCTGCAGGGACTAGTATGTCCTTGATAAGCAAGAGTTTGCATTTTTACTTGCTAGGAAATAGGAAGCCATCAAGCCTTTTAAAGGGGAAAGTGACACAATCTGAGTTCTTTTTCAGAATATTTTCCTACTTCAGAGTGAAATATAAATTGGGATGGGGTCATGAGATAAACATGGAAGTGAGGAGACCAGTTAGGAGGTCATTGGGATACCCAGGTGGAGATGGAGAGAGCAGGCAGATTCAGAGTATATTAAGGAGGAAGAATCAGCATAATGATGCCACTGTGAGATGTGAGGGGTGAGGGAGAAGCAGTGAGTTTCAGGAGTGATTCCAAAGTTCTGACTTGAGAAACTCAGTCAAAATATCTTCCAATAGAAAAAACTGAAGAAGATTAAATTCGGGGGAAATGTGGAAGTACAGTTTGGCCTGGGTTAAATTTGATATGTCTGACAGATATTCTAAGAGGAGAGATGTCAAAAAGCAAGTCAGATTTTTTAGTCTTTTTCATTTTTTGTATCTTTACATGCCTGGTGTGGTGCTGGTACATAATAAGTATTTGAAGAGGTGTTTGCTGTCTGAAAAAACTAATTTATTAATGAAGGACTAGTGAGAGTTACTGGTAAGGACCACAAGCAGGACACATTGGACCATTTCAACAATGGTAGTTCAGTAATATTTCCTGGGTACTAGCAGTTTTGGTCCCTTCTTTTTTCTCTTCTTTGGTTCCATATCCCATATGGTGGTTTTCTAATTATGGGTTACAACCCAGTGGTTTACACAGATATTTAGTTGGTGGCAACTGTGTGTGTATGTGTGTGGTTTGTGATGTAAACAGTTTTTGCTGTAAATATAGGTCCAAAAAAGTTTGAAAAACCAATACCTTAGAGTCCTCTAAACCTATTTTGTGTTATCTTCCTTCTGCATCTCCCTGGAGTAAAGGGTATTGTAGACACTCATCCTTGTTCAGCCCTCACTCAGCAGACATTTACAGAGTTTCTATTACAGGCTGGAGAGCGGGCACAAGATTCAGTTAGACCTGGTCTCTGCCCTCAAGAGCTGGTAGTCCATCATGTTGTAAATACTATGTTTGTTTCCTGCTATTTCATGACGTTTTAATACTTTGTAGCAAGTCTGATGTAAAAGTTATAGATTTAAGCCTTGGTTATAATTGAGTCTGTCCTTCATTGAGCCCTGTGGCTGACCTCATTTATTGTTCACAACTTTCAGCCAGAAGGGTAATGGTCCCCAGACAGGGCATGTTGGAAAGAGGAGAGAGGGAGGGGCAGAGCCGTCACCAAAACAGTCAGAGATGCAACAAAGATATAGATGGCCTTGCTTCCTGAGAGGGAGAGAATGTGTAGCTGGAATTGAAGTATGGTAACAATTTTCATGCTTCTCCTTATTTTTAGTGTGACCTCTATTTCTGAAATTCTAACTCATTCCTCCATCTTTGGTAGCAAGGAAAGGAAGAAGAAATACCAAACTAAAGGTGAGAGAATTGACTATTAGATAGAAATTCATTTATATTTACTGAAATTCATTTATATTTACTGAAATCATTTATATTTACTGAAATTCATTTATATTTATATTTACTGAAAAGCTACTGTGCATACTAATTCACAGAATATTAATTTGAATAAGTGAATTTCAGATAGATATTGTGTTTTGAAGTCCATCCGTTCTTTTATTTCACACACTTGACTGGCCGAAAAACCCCTCAAACCCAATTAAGTAGCCTGATAATGTAAGTTAACTAAAATATGATCTCTATATTGCTTCCAAAATATATCAAAATATATCATTATGAGTTTAGAGGTTTGAAAAATAGAAAACCAGTCCTACAAAAATTCTTACCCAGAAAAAGTGAAATTGTTCAATAAACCCCTTTCCTTTAAAATTGCATCTTTTGGCTTCATACTTATTTGGATTACAGTACTCAGACTCACCCGGGCTCACTCACTCATTGGGAAATATTTAATTAGATTATCCTCTTTATCGGAAGGAACATGTAATTAGTTCAGTTATTCTCAAGTCTTATAATATTATCCTTTATCGCTGGAGCTGCAGAGAAGCAGAGGAGAAGCTAATAACATGTAACATAGTCACAGGCCACCACTGCTGAGTCTTACGAATTTATGAGGAGCTAGTCTTGTAGTACATTCTCAAAGATTCATTTTAGGAATATCATTGAGAGGGGGGAAAAAAAAGGGTAGATCCTATCTGGATTTAATGCAAGGGGCTAATATATTACTTTTTGTAACTAATAAAATTTCAAGGACTGACAGCAAATTTCTGATTTGCTTTTCCCCTAGTAAAATGTCTGCTTTGAATTATGCAGAAAGAATTCTTCTTCCTGCCAACTTGTTTCAATTCCATGTGCAAAACCATCCACAGAACATTGTCAGGGGTTTCTTATAGAGGTTCATTTCAGGATTCCTCAATCATGGGAGGAACACACACACACACACACATACATACTCTTTCTCCTCTTTTGGGAGCAAGCAAAGGAAAATGGATTGGATTGGTAAAGTCTATGTATGGTGCTTTCCCTTTCTGAAAGTAGAGACAAAGATGAGTCATCAGATGGGAGAAAGAGGTTTTAGTGTCCTGTTTTATGTATGCAGGCCCACCCTGTATGTAGGTGGAGAGGGCAGTTGCCGTGAGATATGATATAAGAGGTGCTGGAAGTTCTGCCTGTCCAAAAATAGCCCCCGCAAGGCCTGGGTTCAGGCACAGGGTCGGTAAAACCCTGGTTCAGCTGAAATGAAACTGCATTTTCAGCATGCTAACCCATTATACCGTTATCCTATCAACATGCGTTTATTTATCAGAAGTAAAAGCTGGACCTTTGAGGGAATGTTCATTTGGACAGGGAGAGTAGGGGAAGGACTTAGCAAGATTGAAGGCGCGGGGTAACAATGCGAGTCCCCAGAAACCATTTCTGCATCACCATTGAGTGAGTTTGTTGAAACTAAACCTCTTCCACGTTCATTCACTCAATCAGTCTTTTTTGAATCAGTATTTTATGGCATGTGACATTTTCTCCAACAGGCAATGCTTTTTGCTGGGACTTTATTAACAAGAATAATAACAACTCACATTTGGAAGATGCCTTTTAGAGTATAAAATACTTTTCACACACAATGTAGATTTGATCCCAACAACCTTGTGAAGCTGACTTACATCTTATTATTCTCATGTAGCAAACGAGCAGAGAGTCTCGAAGAGGTTAAGTGATTTGCCTTGCGCCCGCAGCTGATAACGTCAGAGCCGCATGTTGGAACGCAGGCTCCGTATTCAGGCTTCACTCTGTTACTTCAGGCTCTTTGAGACGCAGTCCCTACAGTCAAGGAGCTGACAGTTAAGTTTAACCTGCTTAGTAATTCACCTAAACAAAGGAGCAAGCCCTCTGGGAGTTTTCTCTAGCACTGTTACCGAGGAAGTGTTTCCCCTGGTCTTAAAGTTTCTAAAAGAATTGTGCCAAACACAGGCTTCCGCAGGCACACGTTTGGCCTCAGACTTTGGATTAGACTTTATCAGTCATTCACATCATTCCCAGGGCTAAAGACATTCCCCACTTAGAATACCTGACCCCTCTGCACAAAGTTGTAAAATAAATAAACCAAATTAGATAGGGAAAATACAAATACGAATTGGCAGATATTAACTTAGGATTTTCTCTAGAGCCCTTGGGACCTGGGGTTTTTTTGAGGAGATAAAAGGTTGGGGTAGAACTTGATCAAGAATGATGAAGTGACTGTAAATCTAGAATTTCTGTATCAAATCACGTCTACTTGGCACCGTAAGCAAACACACACATATCTCCATCCCTTTAGGTGATGAAGCCACAGTTTTGGAGCAGCTCTGGCTCATCCCTTTTTAGCCATTTTGCGCTCCATTCACTTTATGCTCCTTCCTCAGTAAGTGCAAAGTGCACCGAGTTAAATAGAATTATGTAAAATGTAGACTTAAATGTTCCCATTTAGCAGCCAAATAACCCTGTTCAAGTGTCATCTCTTTTGTGAAATCTTCTTGGATTCCCGCAGGCAAAGTTCATCTTGCTGTGTTATATCGTGGTTGTTTGTTTGTATCTGCCTCCCGCTACTTTGTAGTGAACGGCATGAGCATTAGAGGACATGTGTTATTCATCACTAAAACCCCAGCGCTCTAGGCTAGCAATCCCAAGTTATTTTGATCACATATCCCATCAGTTCAAAAAAAAAAAATAGAGCGTTTGTTCCGTGTACATTGTGTGTGTGTGTATGAACATATTACAAACATCATAGAACATCCTCAAAATTAAGAATTAAAAAGGACAAAATAAAGGCAAATGTAATCAGGGGTTCTAATATTTCCCCCCCTCTTGGTTGATACTCTTGCTCATGCCCAGGGGTGCATTTGGAGACCAAATCCACTGATTTTCGCACTTTGGCTGGACACGATAAATGTTTGTGCAATGGGTCTGTGGAATGAGTCTCTGGCACATCAGGCACTTCCCCTGACACCAGTCACTTTCTCAATTAGTGAATTAGTGCCAAGCGTTTTCCCAGCCTCTGAGCACACTGGCTTCGCAAGAGGAGGGCTGGCTGGATGTCAGCCACACTGGCCGTCACAGGGTACCCTTTTACAAGGGACAGCCTGCACGATGTTTGTGAAGGGCTTTGTGATTTGTGTGCTGATTCTTTCATTCAGCATGTATTGTACTGGTTGTTTACCACGTGCCCATCATAAAGTTAATTCTAGCCTTCAACCTAAAAGACAGATATGGAAATGAGCAGTTTATTACCATATGATAACAACAAAGTTGTTAAGGGTACATTGAATGCACAGAGCAATGCCTAAATCTTTCTAAAGTTTTGAGGGAAAGGTTTTAGGAAAATGGCTAGAAAGCTGAATGGGGAATTTATGAAGTAAGGAAGGAGGAGGGGGAATTCTAGGCAGAGGAATCAGCCCAGGCAAAATCAGGCAGACATAGACAGCACGGCATAACCAAGAAATTCCAAATAATGGGCATCCCTGAAGGATAGGCGGGATAGTGGAAGGAGCAGCTAGGAACGAGACCAGACAAGTGTGCCAAGACTAGGTCGTAAAGGGCTTGGTGTGCCCTGCTAAGGAGTGAACACTTTATCCTTTCGGTATGGGATCCGTTGAGGAATTCTGAGCTGGAAAGTAATATGAGAGGTGAAGATATTAGAATCAGCGTGCAGGAAAAATTCTGCAGGAGGATGGAAGGGTGGCACTATTAATAACAGTCCATTGCTGTATAGCATTTACATTGTATATTTCATTTATTAGCTGTTTTATTAAAAAAGCAATACAGTACAAGTTAATTGTAGAAAATTTGGGAAATGTAGAAAGAGCATAGCCCATATAGTATTAGGCGCCTAAGTATCTGTAGACTATTCCACCATTCAGAGGTGCATGCTTCTTTTTGAAAAATAGGAACTGTATATACTTTCTATCATATCCTTTTCATATATTATGACATTAGCCTTTTTCTAAATCCATATACAGTGTCTATATAATAGAAAGCATGTCT
Organism: Pseudorca crassidens; assembly: GCF_039906515.1. Lineage (NCBI taxonomy): Eukaryota > Metazoa > Chordata > Mammalia > Artiodactyla > Delphinidae > Pseudorca > Pseudorca crassidens. The sequence continues at coordinate 103,855,906 of NC_090297.1, read as the reverse complement.
CTATTCAATAATTCACTTAACCACTCCCCCTTTTGCTAAATTTAGACTGTTTACCAATAGTGAGGACCTTGATTGTTTCCTTATGAAAAATTTCAAGAAGTGTAATTACTGAGTCAAAGTATATAAATCTTTGTAAAGCTCTGGACATACATTGTCAAAATGCATTCGAGATAATTTGTGCCAATTTACATTCCTTCTAACAGTTCCAATTTAACCACACCCTCTTCAACATGCTATTTTTTATCTTAGTCAATTTGATAAGCAAAAATTGTAAGGTTAAACATTTAATCATATTTTTATTGGCTGTGTTTTGTGATTACGGAATTCATGAAAGCGAAATGATTATGTAATTTTGTTTTCGGATTTCTTGTGATAATGGGAGGGGAACCACTGTTGTCTAAATTCAGAATGAGGAATATTTGCTTTGATTTAAAGCAGATTTTAGATGCTATGAGGGTTACGAAAAGGAAGAGCCATCATTGGGGGCCCTGCCAAGCTCCAGGTGCCCTGAAGGAGAAGGACACACATTCAAGGCTGCTAATACAGGCGCACCTGCAGGAGGGGACTGGATGGAAATATGCACAAGGGCCAGGGAGCGGGACCAGGGAGAATTGTCTCAGACAGGGGAATCTGGGAAGGGTTGTTGCAGGAAGGCCTTTGGTGTGAGCCCTTCCGATTGCTAAACCTCTTCTTGCCTCTTTGTGTCAGTGGTCCTCAAAGTGGCAAGCCTCCAAATCACCTGCAGAGCTCATTTAAAAATGCCTGTGCGAGGGCTTCCCTGGTGGCGCAGTGGTTGGGAGTCCACCTGCCGATGCAGGGGACGCGGGTTCGTGCCCCGGTCCGGGAGGATCCCACGTGCCGCGGAGCGGCTGGGCCCGTGAGCCATGGCCGCTGAGCCTGCGCGTCCGGAGCCTGTGCTCCGCAACGGGAGAGGCCACAGCGGTGAGAGGCCCGCGTACCGCAACAAAAAAAAAAAAAAAAAAAAAAATGCCTGTGCGAGATCCCAGCCACAGTGACGGGGATCGGGGGTGTCTTCAGGAAAGTCCAGGAACACACCTTCTCAACAAGCATCCAGGCACTCCCAAGCCTGCACTTGGAGAGACGCAGCCACACCTATGTCCGCATGCTGCTCACGGGGCCCGGGAGAGGGGCCATCCTCCCCAAAGGTGAACTCTCCATCTGCACTCTGGCTCCCCCTCGCCACCACCCAGAACAGGACAATGGCCCCACTTATTCTCCTCCTCCCATTCTCCATGGCCCAGTGTTCATCCATCCATCCCTTCTTTCACTTTTGAGCACTTGCGCCAGGCACTGTTCTCAGAGCTGGAGAAACAGAAGTACCATTGAAGGCCGGTGCCTTTAGGATATTTACATTCTCCAATCTGTTGAGTTCTGCCAAAGTAACAGTGATCAGAGAAGGGCCAGAGAATGTTCATGCTTTGCTCATTCCCCTGCTCTTCAAGGCAGATGGTACTACTGTCTGCCTGCCCACTTCTTCGTCTATAGCCTCTGAGCAAATCAGAATGCCTCTGATCAACATATATGCCTCTAGCGCTAGGAGCAAATGACCGTCAAACAAAGCTGGAGGGGCAGGGTACAGAGTGTAAGCCCTGAAATACACATTCAAGGGTTTTGGTTACCAAGACATCTAAGAAAGCCTGGGGGTTTTGCTGCATAAGAACAGTCACTGAAGATATATGAAATGCCAGGACTCAGAAGGAGACCTCTATACATCTGATCATGTCTCTAACCTGCTTAAAACTCTGTGTCTCCTTATCACTTTCAAGATAAAATCCAAATTCCTTTAGTATGTTATTTGAGCAGCTGGTGGCCTCACCCCTGCTTACTTCTTCAATGTCAAGTTTCCCCTAATTCTCTCCCCTCCCCGTCCCCCCACCTGCCACTCTTGGCCCCACCTACACCCCTCGAGTGCTTTCAGTCACTCTCAGTTTCTGGAATACACCCCTCTTCTATGGGCTAGAAAGACTGGGGAAAGCAAAGCAAGGGATAAAGTCAGACTAACGACACTATCCCCTTAGCTCTGACAGTCTCAAAATGGTTCGCCTTGAGAACTTGCTATCTTAGGGTGACCAACTGTCCTGGAGGCCAGGGACTTTCAGTTTTAGCACTGAAAGTACCAAGCCCTGGGAAAACACTCGGTTAGTCATCCTAGGGTCAATATGTAAATGACCTTTGCCCCAGTTCTTAAACTCAAGGGTATTTAAGAATCTCTAGAATGCTTGTTGAAACTTTATGCTCCTAGAACCTCACCTCCAGAGATTGATTTGGTGGTTCTGGGGGTAGATCCCAGGTAATCTGTGTCTTTAACTAGGGTCCCAGGGATTATGGGGCAGGTGGTCCACAGGGCACACAGAGAAACACTTATGGGAAACTAGGCAGCATCCGTCTGCTCACAAAGGGCTCTCCCAGTAGCCAGCCAGGAGACATCAATACCCTGTATGCTTCCTCCATGAGTCCAAGAGATTAGGAGAGGACACGGGAAACTTAGAAAACAAGCCTCTATATGGGACAGGTTTGGAATAGATTGAAAGTTAGGAGGCAGCAATAGCCTTGAAGAATACTGTCCACAACCAAGCTAGAGAAACACTACAGCTTTTTTTTAATTGTGAAGGAGTAGAGTTTTGAGGGGGAAAGAGGAGAGAGTTGACACGCTGAATACATTCTTTGCCCAGCAGGACATTAGCAGAAATCCCACTCCAGGCTGTCCTCTGAAATGAGCAGCTTGGTAACTCTATCTTTCTATATTTTAGAAAGATAGATACAAAAAATTAAGCAATATAGATGCACATTACTAAGAACAAGGGACTCAGGGGTGCTGATAATATGTGAGTTAAATATGTTAGTGTGAAAGGCCACCAAAGAAACCAGAAAGCAGTGGCTCTCAAACCTGAGTACATCAGGTTAAACATCAGGTTAAACCACAGACTGCTGGGCCCACCCCCAGAGCCTCAGATGCAGCAGGTCTGGGCCGAGCCCAAGAATTCGCATAACTAACAAGGTCCCAGGTGATGCTAGTGCTGCTGACCTGAAAGACACATAATCACTGTTTTTTAAAAAAAAGTCTCTAGTGGTTTGAAGGCATGCATCTCACCGTATCAGTACCAGCTTGGTCACCTTACTTCTAAATTCACAAGAAGAAGATTAAAACTGGCTTAAACAAAAGGGAGTGTACTGGCTTGTATAACTAGAAGTCTAGACAGGTTTTGGGGTCAACTTAGCCCATAGGCTCCAGCCCCACTTCCTGCATCTGTGAGGAACGACCCTTCCTCCATCTGTGTGACGGCTCCAGCTTCCTATGGTGGTGGGATGGCTGCAGCCTCTTCCGAAAGCATCAGGACTGAGGATATGGGATCCAGCAACCCCAGGAGACCACTCCTCACATCCCACTGGCCTGCACTAGGTCACAGGCTCATCCTGAACCAATCCTGGACCAGGGAGGTTAGGATTATTTCTAGTGCAAAGGGATCCACCCCTGGAGCTGCGAGTCCCCAGAGGCACACGAGCCAATTGGGAGAGGGGTGAACGCCTAAAAAATGTCAGATTCTCCCAGAAAGGAAGGAAGGCGTGGGTGGGCACCCAGCAACTTCCAGTCTAGGAAGTGGAACGTGGAATCTAACTAAATGGCAAATGACTCATCTAGTGGTCTGGCATTGGGGTGCAGGAAGTTCAGGGACCAGCCGTACTCAGATATCTAGGCCAGTCAGTGACTAGCAAGTATCAGTCACTGGACTCAGACTGAGGCAGGATTTTAGGGGAATGGTCTAGGATCGAAGGAGAAGACGACTAGGAAAGGAAGGTGGATGCCAGCCTGAGTTTCTAAGACATGATTCAGGCCTGGGGACAAGAGACAGATGAAGTACAGGGGAGGTAACTTTTTACCTTTACCCTTTGAGGCTTCTTCTCGGCTGGGTCCAAGAATTAAACTGACATTGGACAGATGGACAGGAGAAAAGCATGTAAATTTGCATACGTTTTACCTGACACAGGAGCCCTCGTAAGGAAATGAAGCCCCACTCCCAAAGAAATGGCAAGAACTATGGGCCTTTATATTGGGTTGAACAGAGAGAGGCAGTGTGAAAAAGTAGGTAGACTATGTGGGGAGGCTAAAAGAAGTTAAGAATTATTTTGGCAAGGTCTTCGTGTATAGAATTCTCTGTCAACTTCTGGTCCTCGGTGACGATGATGTTAATTTCCTTCTGGTATAGGGAGGGCATCTTTCACATGGAAGCTTTGATCTCCTGTTTTCGTGAAGAAAAAGGGAGATTAGAATGCCCTTCTTGCATCTGCCGTTTTTCAAGTGCCTTTAGTTCAGAATAATCCTTATGCCAAAGTGGCACCTTCTGCCACCTTTCAGAGCTATTTTAGGATCTGAGGGGTCTCAGGAAAAGAAAGCAGCCCAGCTCTCTAGAGTGGAGGCACCAGGTAAAGACAAAACTAGTAAGAGAGTCAAGAGTATTTAAACATTAAAAAAAAAAAAAAAAAAGCTAAAAAGCTCTACATCCCTCCAGCTAAGATAGGGACTGGGTATAGAGACTGGGGAGGGGCTGCGATACTAGATGGGAGCCTGGTAGCTCCATTTCAGGGGTGAAAAGGCTTCTGTGAGGCCACCAAATATGGTGATGCAGAGCAGGACCTTGGAACTAGGTGGCCTGAGTTCAGCTCCCACAGCTACTACTTACTTGTGATCACCAGGCCTCAGTTTCTTTATCTATAAAATGGGGTGATGAGTCTCTACCTCGGAGGGAAGGTGAGAGTTAAATGAGGTAGACTATCTAAAGTGCAATCCTTAGATTATTTTAGTGCCACTGTTGGAACAGTCCTTATCTGGCACATAGTGTGTGCTATGTAGCCGCTTATGTGTTACTTATTTAGCCTGAGAACCTACTGCTACTTGCAGTCTACTCCTAGACCTTGGTGATGGTAGCTATGAATATTGGAAAACACCCAACTTCAAGTCAAACAAGAAATAACTCCAAAAGCTATTTTAAATTTATTGAATGACATATGCATCGATTCTATACGGGGTTGGAGACAGATGAATCACATCAGGATCAGCCTTTCCAAGCTCCTAGAGATTACAAACCCTGCACACAAATAATTCCGAAACAAGAGAGCCAGCTCCCTTAGGGAAGATTCAAAAAAGTCGTAGGGTTGTTCAGTTGTAGCTTTCATGACAAGCTGAAAGAACCAAGAATGACTTCAGAGGGGTGGGGGCATCTTGGGACTGAGGAAAAGACCTTGATCTAAAATAAAAAAAGGATTATGATAATAGAATCATATGCTACTCATATACACCTAAAGCTAATATATATCTGAACTTCCTATATCATCCTTTCCCATATTATCACATTCAGCTTCATGTGCCTTTATTTTGTGGGTATACAAAAACCCAAACGCTACTTAAAAAAGGAAAGCTTTAGGGACTTCTCTGTTGGCGCAGTGGTTAAGAATCCGCCTGCCAGTGCAGGGAACATGGGTTCGATCCCTGGTCCAGGAAGATCCCACATTCCATGGAGCAACTAAGCCTGTGTGCCACAACTACTGAGCCTCTGCTCTTGAGCCCACGAGTCACAACTACTGAGCGTGCCCACCACAAGTCCTGAAGCCCGCGCATCTAGAGCCCGTGCTCTGCAACAAGAGAAGCCGCGGCAATGAGAAGCCCACGCACCGCAACGAAGAGTAGCCCCCGCTCGCACAACTAGAGAAAGCCCGCGCACAGCAACAAAGGCCCAATGCAGCCAAAAACAAATAAATAAAAAATAAATAAATTTAAATTAAAAAAGAAAAAGGAAAGCTTTGCTTTTTCCTTCTTTGGAAGAATAAGTCCGACAAACGTTTCTAAGATAAGTCCTGTGCTTTTTGACACGAGCATACTAGATGTTCAAAATGCACCTCTCCCTTGGGAAATTCATCACATTTCAAATTATACATGTCTGTTAAAGCATAGATCTGTTCTACCTTCTATGTATTTGTTATTGCTGCTTCTGAAACTTCCTTACGGCCCCAAAGAGGTCTTAATCCCTGTCAAATGTTATTATGTTACCGACTTTTATATAGTCTTGAAAGGGGTTGTTTATTTAGTTTCAGTGACTCCTTGTTACTGCCAAATATTATTTCATTTCAGCCCAGATGTAAGGGGTCCAATGACTGGAATTATTTCACAGCCCTGACACTGTCGAGAGATGGATACCAGTTTAATTATGGACAGCTGAAAATGATCCAGGAGTCACCTGCTAGGGGTATTTATCATCATTATGAACTTCTCACCAAGCTGTGGTCTGAGCCCTTTCATAACGTTCCATTTGCGTTAGACAGACAGGATGACCTACATGGAACCCAGATCTTCTGTCACCTTGAAATTTATGTAGGGACAGCTTCATATTGCTTGATTATTTTCTTTTCCTCTGCTCAAAGTGAGAAAATATGTTGCAGTCGTTCCTATTCTTTTTCTTTCCTCTTGTCTCTCTCCATTGCCTTCTCTCGCTGCTACCCTGCTCCTTCCAGCTGTGTTTCCAATTATGCCTCATTGGAAATTATTCATTACTTAAAGAATGTGAACTGGATAGACTAGACACAGAAAGGATCAAGCAACGCAATGACTGCAGTGTAGTTGGCACCCAGTAAATGCAGGAGGAATGAAGGAGGGAAGAGAGTGGAGGGAACAGGAAGGGAGGCTGAGGAGTTGTAGAACACTCAGATCATTACTCTGTCTCATTTTAGAAGAAATTAAGAATAACGGACTTCCTCCTCTCCCCCTCCCAGAATGCACTGCACCATAACAGGATCTGTTTTACACCTTTTCTTTTTATCTCTGCTTTCCCTAAATGCGTCTTGATCTGTCCTTGTCAGAGCAGAGAAAGGGTTAAATGAAAGGAAAAACCAGGTTACCACCAGCTGATAATAAATTAAGGTTCCCCTTCTGCCTGCCCAAATGCACATCTCTCCGTTACTTTTTTCTTTCCCCCAACCTGAGCTGAAAGGTCTTCAAGAATTCCAATCCTGCCCTGGATGTAAGAATTCCAATCCTGCCCTGGATGTAAGAATTCCAGTCCTGCCCTGGATGTAAGCATAGCAACAGTAAGAGCTCACTTTAGTGAGGGTTTACTGTGCATAGATCATTCACCATGCTAAGTCTTTTTATGTGTTTCTTCATGCAGTGCTTGATACAGTCTTGTGAGATCAGCACTATTCATATTCTCTTTCTGTACATCAGTGGTTCTCAGCCAGGGACAGTTTTGTCTCCCAGGGAAATTTGGCAATGTCTGGAGATACCTTTGGTTGTCACAGTGGGGTAGCCAGGGATGTGCTAAAAACATCCTCTAGTGCATGCAAAAACCTCCTGCAATAAAGAATTAGCTGGCTCAAAATGTCAATAGTACCACTGTTGAGAAACCCTGCTGTAGCTTAAAAAGCTGAAGTTTAAAGGAGTTGATAACTTTCCCAAGGCCACCCAGTGGTATTTGAGAAGACTGGAATACAAACGCAGGCTGTGCTTCTGCCTTATGCTGCCCGTGAGTAGGTACGGCTTCAGCAGCTGGGTCATCATCCCTTGTACCAGAGGACCTAGAATTCCCAACAGGAATCTTTTCCTATGAGGGCATCTCCATTTAAGTGGCCCTTTTCAGTCACTTGAAATCACCTGCTCATCCATCCTTTTCATCAAATATGCAGAATCAGTCCCATCTAAAGCAGCCCTTGACTCTAAACATTGAAAACTGTGAAACACACACACACACACACACACACACACACACACACACTTTTGTAAAGTATTGGGGCAATACTTTCTCTGACTTTGTCATTTTATAAGCAAATATAGCATATATAAGACAAAAGCAGAGTGCATAAGCAACAAACTTTGAAGATGGCCTATATAGTTACAGTTTACTTTGATGAATAAATTATACATATTTAATCTGACATGTGTTTAATGATAAACATAAGCACTTGTGTTCTGCAGAATAATTAGCTAAAAATGGTAAACAGCAGTATTACTTTTAAGGTGTCAATCAAAAATATTAGTATTCTCTTTTTATTAATTCTTCAGTAGCTGCAATCTCAGTTTTGCCAATGTTTTGAGAAACTGAGTATCTTTTAATAATCTTAATCATCCCCAAAGGCAGCTACCAAAACACACATACTTTTGTGCAGACATGCACACGCAGGCACATGCATGCACACAGACCCACAAGTCTGTGCACAGTCTCGTGGTCACACACAGTCACACACCACATATCCACACACACTTGGACACAGTCACACACAGACAAGTCTCAGGTCTTACTCCCCAGAGCATCTTCCTTTGCCTTTAGTCCTCCCTCAATACAGAGCTGCTGTCTCACCGGTTTTCTGCCCCACCTACCCACTCACCCTCTCTGATGCTTCTCCTTTGACCGTAATCTGAAGGGTATTTCCATTTTCTCTTCAGAGCCCTTCCTCTGAATGACCTAGCCCTGGTGTATAAGAGCAACTTCAGGCAGTGAAACTTGAGGGTGGATGCATGGGAAACTAGTCATGGCCGCAAGACTGCTGTCACACTGCAGCCTCCCAGTGCCACAAAGGTGAAACCATATTTATCTTCAGAGCCAGCCTTAGGCATTGCAAGCTTTCGGGTTAGAGAGAATAGCTACCTCCCATCCTAAATTCTCAAATGCCACATCTGTTACTTCTTGCTTGAAATTCTATCATCAGTTGCTAGTCCCTTTCATTCTATAAATAAGGGATAAAATTTTATAATACAGCTTAGTCACTGGTATGAGTAAAATTCATTCAAAGTGAGTTACCAAGTTAAATCTTTTCTGTTTTAGCAGCAGGAGGGATTTAGAAAGCAAAAAGGCGCTCTGTGTCTTTCTGAATTTTGCCTTGGACCAGCCTTGTTTATCCTCACCTGTACAAGGGCACATTTCTTAAATGACCAGGAAAAAATGTCTTAGCCTGGAAGTCACAGATTTCCATTACCTTTCACTGTGTAATATCTGAGTGCACCATTACTATTTTATAAGGCATGTAAGCATTTCCTACATTAATAAACTTTGCCAAGGATGGTGCCAAATAGGATATCTTTCCTTTCAGTTTTGGCATAAAATCTAAGGGACAAAGTGATGGGATGATTAAACAAACATTATTTTATTTATTTATTTATTTATTTATTGCTGCGGTGTGCGGGCCTCTCACTGTTGTGGCCTCTCCCGTTGCGGAGCACAGGCTCCCGACGTGCAGGCTCAGCGGCCATGGCTCACGGGCCCAGCCGCTCCGCGGCATGTGGGATCCTCCCGGACCAGGGCACGAACCCACATCCCCTGCATCGGCAGGCGGACTCTCAACCACTGCGCCACCAGGGAAGCCCCATTATTTTATTTTATATATTGAAGTATAGTTGATTTACAGTATTGTGTTAGTTTCAGGTGTACAGCAGAGTGATTCAGTCTTTTATATATATATATATATATATATATATATATATATATATATATATATATATATATATAAAAGACTGAATCACTTTTCACTATCACACAGACATGTTCTGACCAAAACCGGAGCCACTAGTTACATGTGGCTATTTACGTTTTAATTTAATCCATTAAAAAATAAAATTAAAACTTCAATTCCTCAGTCACACTAGCAATATTCAAGTGCTCAATAACCACGAGTGGCTGGTGGCTACTCTTTTGTGCAGTACAGGTAAAGAACACTTCCATGATCACAGGAAGATCTGTCAGCAATGATATAGACAAAGAAAAGTTGGAGAATATCCAGCGTTAATGCAGGCAGTGGGGGACACAGACCCTTTCGTATAGTGGTGGTGGAAATAAAAATGCTGCTAACTTTTCAAATGTCAATTTGGAAGTATCAATAAATATTTAAAATACACATGCACTTAGTAGGAAAAAACCCTGAAATTACCTAAGTGTCCATCAATAAGAAACTGGTTATAAATAAATGACCAAACACCCCTACAATAGGAGGTTATGCTAATAATTTAAAAATACATGTGTAAGCAATACGTGTCTGCACAGAAAGCTGTCCTAGATAACTTTTTTTAAAAAACATATTTATTTGGGCATACTTTAATGCTTAGTTTTAGAATATAATTTCAAGAAACCCAAATATAATGTTATACACTGGTTTTTACCTTGAGATTGGCCTGAATTCTATTAACATTCATAATTACATTTATGCAAAGACTATTTATACATGAAGACACATACACAGCTACTTTTGGGCTATGAGTAATAAATGGTCTCTTCTCTCATACAGAGGTGTCCTCGATAACTTTGGATGTAAAAACACAAACCACTTGACAATATGAAAGTGTGATACTATTTGTATTAAAATATAAAAAGATATAAGTATATGTCTATATATGCATAGGAAATTACATAAGGATACACAAGAATTGGTTAATGGAATGCAGGAGATTGGGGAAGCATTTTCTTTTCACTGTACGTCCTTCTGGTACTGCTTGCACTTTTTACCATGATGAGGAACTATTGCACTTGGTCATATATTAAGGAAATGAGAGAAACAAAAGAATGTGGTACCAAATGAATGAATGAATGAATGAACGAACGAAGAAACAAAGCGAATTAGATCTGCATGTCAAAAACCTGTTTGCTCCGCCCTGGGCTAGTTTGGACTGAGCCAAGTTTACGGATTCTGCTCCTATTTGCTGAGGTCTTTATATATCCAAACCAATCCTAAGTCATTGACCCAAGAATAATGGGTTAAACGTGAAATCATATCTTATGCATTTTTGTGGCTACTATAACAAATACCATGGACCCTCAAGCAGGGCCCTGAAACCAAAAGACTTTTAGGAAAAAATGGTGACTATATTTGGAGTCCCTGGAGGAAAAGCCTTTCCTCATCCCATCCCTCTCCCTTCATCCTTCCCTTCTCTGCCCCACATAACCACACCTTTCCCTCTCCTCCACCACCTCTTTTCCCTGGTTTGTTCCAGGCAAGAGAAATGCAGATCCAAAATCTTTACCCTTCCTCAGAACTCACCTGGATTGAACATGCAGCAAGTTCAGCAACTTAAGTCAAGCTGTCCCTTGTGCCTTGTTGTAAGCACACCAGGGAAGCCTGGCAGCAGACCTGCAGACCTCATGGAAGTCCTATCTATCTATCTATCTATATCTATCTATCTATCATCTATCTATTTATGTATCATGTATACACATACATATATGTATGCATATGTGTTTCTATGTCTGTATGTATACATGCATTTGTGCACACACATACATTTTGTTTTCATGGGAATCTGTGGAGCAGTTCTAAGTGTTTGTCCCAACCGATGCCGTGCTTACTACTAATGTGGGGAGGATCCACAGAGAGGATGGAAGACGGGAAGGGAGGCCACTAGTGTCTGTGGGGGGACCTGATCCCCAGGCAAGGAAAGAATTTGGCTCATTTGGTGTATTTTTGTTGGATCAGATCATTAGGTAGTAAATAAGACATACGTCTTTGAATTAGGTCAGTGATAAAGAGAGAAATGTTTTTATTTCTTAGTGTGCTCAGAATCACAAACTTCCTAACAGACAAAGGGCATCCACCCTCAAAATAAGATCCTTACAATCGTGTCTTCCTGCCTCAGCTGCACTCTTGGACGCTAAATTTCCTCCTACACCAGTCTTTCCCAGAACCAAGCACCTCGGGTAGCTTGGCCTGGATGTCCCCCCAGCCCTGGCAGGCCCCGAGGCCTGGCCTGAATAGGTCCAGGAGACACGTACAGGCCTTGTCTGGGAACAGTTTTTCTCCATTTAATAAGTCTCATTTGCCCATAAGACGCATTTTTTAAGTTTCTGACTCATGCCAGGCTCATTTATTTGGTATTTTGGCTTGTGAGTACCTAGGTTTTAACCCACTTAGGGCTGTTTTTCTGCCTAGTTCTGGAAACTTTGGGGTTTGTCTAATTACTCCTCAACCCTGATCAGCTCACGGCTCCCTTTTTCTCTTGTACCCCTCATCCTCCCAAGACCTACTGCCCTTGTCGGCTTGCCTCCCCAGCACACAGACACACACAGAGACACACAGATGCACAGACACACAGAGACACACAGAAACACACACACATGGACTAGATACTGGACAAGTAACCCTTACAATGCTGGGAGGTTGAAGATTTGATTATTATCTCAGTTAATACGAGTAAGGCAAGGGAAGGGAAGCCTTAAAATCTGTGTCTTCTGCACATGTTTTTTCCTTCCCTCAAAGACTTATCCTTCAAACAGAGGCCCTCTAAGGATTTGTTTTTCATCTGAGACCAAACTACTGGCTGTTGATTGGCTGGAAGTGTGAACTATGGGGTGTGAGAAGACAGACTTTTCGGTAGAAATTCACTTATAAACATTTTTCTTTTTCTGCCTCTCCTGGAGATGACCCACATTCCATAAAAATTTTCAGTCTAAGATGTTTTTCAGCAGAGACTTTCATTTACATTAATTATCCTAAGGATTCACATTACTGTTCCCTTTGGGAGAAGCACAGAAAGAAAATGGCATGCCTGGGAGTCAAACCTCCTCCGAGCAACCTCCTCTGGGAAGGACAAGCATGCCGGTTTCTGCCATTGCCAACAGTGCCACGTGCAGTGCTGTGCCCTTCTCCGGGAGTGTGGGCATCGGCACTGAGTCTGCCTCCGACTGGGTCACCCTGGGCTGCTCAGGGAGGAGGGAGCATCCTCCGGGCTCGCCCCGCCACTGCTCTTCCTGGCTCTGTGTCCATGAGATCATGGGTGCCCAGCTATTCCTAATCTCCCCATTTCACAGTAGGGTATCATTCTTATTTTGAGGCTGTGCCAGATTTTTGTTTTAAACCCAGCTCTCTACAGACAGTTTTCGATTGACCGGAAATAACATTTATGGCCCGCAAAACACCTTTCTCTTGGGACATTTTGTTGTGCTTTGAGTACATTTTAACACAGTGAGGTAACATTCGTAGCCTAATAGGGACATGGGGATAGAAAACAACTCCGGAGACATCCCATCCATCACCGTGACACCAGGCAGGCTTCACCCACACCACCCGAGACATAGGTAAATATCCTGTTTTCACAGGTCTTCAGGAAAAGAGACCCAGTCCAGTGTTGACTTCCCTTCAACATTGTCATTATATTTGTATCACAGGGAAACGCCCCATCCTAGACTGCTATGAGCTTCAAAACTCAAAGCTGTATATTTTGAACCAGATGTCACAGAGAAGCCTGAGAGTCGGCACACTGTTTAGCTGGTATTGAAAAATAACATTTCAAGCCAAATACATCTACCCATTGAGGCTGGACCCAGTCGGACAGCTTTCATTTTATGTGTGACTGTCCGTCCCCTTAGGATTCCCTTCTCTCTTGAGTCTGGTCATCATTAAGTGGTGAGATTCCACAGGTGTATCCTTATCACAGCCATCATGTCCCTTTTCTTAAATCGTGTTAGCAGGAGCAGAACTGCCATAAAAAGCAAAGAGCTCTGTTTCATGGAGGGTGTTTGCTTAGACACATGCAAAGCTTTCTGACATTTGGTTTGTTCCTTTGGTTTTTGGAAACAGCAGCTTTAAAGGAGTCCTTTCCCTGGCTTTCCCCTCCTGCATTGCAATGCAGGAAACCCCAATGTGGTCTCGAGGCGGTCCGATTACATTTTGGCATAGGATAATCCACAGGGCCATCTGCAGTTAGAAGCAAAATAGCCATCTCCCTTTCTTTCAGCTATTTCCCTTGGCAAAGTGAAAAGTCATAAGGAACCGGATTGGTCAGGAAAGCCCTGACCAAGGGCTTGTATGAACCTCAGACAAGACGCAGCCTGATGAGATGCGGTGTGCGCCATCATTATCTGAGACGGAGGCTGTGAAATTGACACCATATGCGCCTGCAGGAGTAATTGCACCAAGGGGGGGAGAAAAGCAACATGTCAGGACATTTTAGTAACACCTAATTCATCCCGAGGTTATAAATAAATCTGATGCTTGCTTGAAAACAAAAGTCAAAAAACACTTTGACTAGATTACTTTTGTGACAGTGCTTCCGGCTGAGGTGAATTTTATTAGGGAGACAACATGAAGAAAGAGAAATACATAACAACTTTTTATGGTATATTTTACATGATTTTATTTTTTATTTTTTTGCAGTAAATAAAGTGGTTATAGGGCTCCAAGGAAAAGGGCCCAGATGTTAGAGAGTTGTGTGAAATTTAGAGGAAACAAGCTGTAAAAAGTGCAGTTATAAAACAGGCTGTCAGTGCCACACATCTGGACAATACAGCTGTATGTTCCTAGTGGCTGTCGTCACCCAAAGAAAACTCAATAACCTTATTTCACCCCAATTAGGCTGCATACCAACAGGATAAACCTTAAATTGCAAGGGGTAGGAGTAGGGGAGCAGCATTCACTCGGCGCCTCTGTGTCAAACAGCTTTTATCTTTCATTTGAATTTGGTCACCAAGAAATGAAAGACTGCTAACATAGCCATTTCCATTTTTATAAAACCCTATTTAATTTATAGCGTCGTAAGAAGTCACGGTTTGACAGTTTGGACTATTGGCTCTGCCAAACAACAGACTTTCTGTAGCATGAAACTGACCTACCGGTCATCCTAACACAGAGCTCCACCTGTCTTTCCTCCACCCACGTTTGGGAGTCTGAGTCTAGCACCATCATGGGAAGCACTTATTGGAAAAAGTTCATTTTCAGACAACCCAGTCTACTTAGAGTAGAGGGTAAATGCCTCTCTTTATGGCATTGGGGCATTTTTCCCTAATTTTTTTGGCCCGCAATGAGGCACCTTTGCGGCAAGACAAATATTACAAAACTCAAAATACCATTTCATCTTTTCATCACTGACAGACATGCCAAAGGTTATAAAATGCCACTTTCCTAATACTTGTGTTTCTTCATAGGTTTTAATGGCAGCAAAAGCAATTATGGACAGCGGAGAGAAATTCACCTTACCACTGATAGGGAAACTCTTGAAATTTCAGCTTCTCCAGGTTAAATTGAAGGACCAACAGCGACGGGAAAAGGAGAAGAAGGTACTGGGAGGGTGATGGTGGGTTTTCTAAAGACGGCAAGGAGTGAGTGAACTGCAGCCAGGTTCTCTGGGGCACTTCCTCTCTCCATAAGCCTGCCACGAAGTGTTACGTAGCACATTTAACTGTTGCCTCAACTTTTTAGGGAAAAGCCTATCCAAAGCGCTGCTGGAGGAATTACATTTTCTCAAAGACAAACCCATTAAAAATAAGTTCTCCTATGCAGAAATGTGACAGTATCCCAGGGCATATGGCTGAGGTTGTTTTTACCGTAGTCTATTTATATGTTAGGAACAAATTAGGGAACCAAAGGAGAGACACAGAGTCCGGAGAAGTAAGTATAAAAAGGTGAGAAAACCCCACAAAGTCAGGGTCTAACTATTTTAAATATTTTACATGATATTCAATAGGAGTACCTATTAAAGTAATGGGCTACATCTGCATCTTCCTAATAATCTAAATATTTCAGCAGCGCTCCATTACTTCTACTCCTATATTATATACCTGCTTATTTCTTCATGTGTAGACTTTTCATTTAATTTGCCTATGGAAATCAATCTGTGAGTTTTCCAAAGATTTGTATTTTTCATCTGAAAAAATATTTTAAAATAGTTTTAGTGATGCCAGTTTCAAATCCATTTGCTATTTAACCTTAGTCAAAATGAGAGATGTTTTTCTTATTTTCCAAATCATGCTGAAATATTTTTGGAAAGCCAAATGCTTCTGTATGTACATGTGTAATGTGTATGTGTGCATGTGTATGCATGAAATGGGTGTATAAGTAAATTGTTTCTTTATGCGTCTAAGTGGGAGAGGCAAAACCAAGTCATGGAAGAAGAAAGAGAAAAGTGAACATGTTCCAATAATACCTACTTCCCCTTTGTTAAGACCCCCCCCCCCAAATCTGGCTTTCCTATTTGAATTGAACTCTTGACAGGGTAACTGTAGATAAACATAATAATGCCACCTTAAATTTGTAATATAGGGCTTTATGTTTTTCAAAGAGATTCTGCATTTAGCATCTTACTAGGGTGGTGTATATTGTCCCCAGAAAAATTCTACTTATTTGAAAACAGTTGATGGTATAGTTTTCCATCTATATGAAGCTCTTTCCAACGTGTACAGGAGATTCGTACCTTAAAAAATACTCAGGGACGTTAAGACTTGGCAGAAGAAAAATTGGAAAATTTGAAACTAGTATAGAAAGATGGTTTCTTGTCTTTTTAAAATTCCAGTATCACATGGGAATCTGAATTACAAAAAGTAGACTGTTAAGTCCTGCAAAAATTCTTGCACCTTCTGTTTGCTTTGTGCTTTCCCACAGCACCTACAAATATACATAACACTTTAAGAGTGTCAGTTTCCTTGTTTGCCACCTGTTTTAAGTCTTGGTAATTGTTTGTAATAGGAGTAGGTTTTAGATTTCAGTTAACAAATTTTAAGTAACAATAAATGGAATATCCTGGCGACCGAGGAAACGTTTTTAAAACTAACAGTATAAAGATATTTCTGCACTGTTATTTTGCTCAACATTTTTTTTGAAATGTGAACAATATAATAAGACAGTTATGAGATTTTGAAGATATGGAAATAATCTTTATTTGTTGAAAATTCAAGAGTCTTAAGGAATTGGGAGTTGAATTTTAGATTTATAAAAATAAAAAAGTAATAGGTGCATAAGAGGACTCTTAGAGCAATTAAGAGCCAGCAATTACATAATCTAATTTGATGCCTTCATTAGATTGGGTTCCTGAAACACCAGCCCCAAATCTCTGAGTTGCAACCACACGAGTCAGTACTAAACAATTGATGAAAACTGATTGGAAGGGAGAACTCTCCAGAAAAATATTCTAGGTAAAGGCAAGACTAAGGGAGTTGTTGGAGGGATGATATAATCTATGTTCATTTCAACAACACTGCCCAGCAGGTCATTTGGAACAACGGAGGTTAATGCTTGTCAGCCAGGGAGTTTAGCAGAAAGCAAAATAAGTATAAAGTATGTAAAACTGACACCACGCTGTGGTTTAGAAAATGGAAAAAAAGGAAAGAGGACTTTACCCAATTTCTTCCTTTTTCTGAACCCCGGGTGAGATTCTGAGATTCCTGCAAGGGGAGTGACTGTCTCTTCGGCTTTTTAACATCAACATGAGGTATATGTGGTTGCTTTCTCTCAAATACTAGTTATATGTTTACATCTGTACAACCCAGAGTGTTTTGTATCTTCTATGTTGAATTTTTGGAATTGAATTTTTAAAAATGAATGGTTGAAAAATATCCATAGCAGTAATTACAGAAAATACTAGGGAGACAGTGAGGACAAAAACTACTAATATGAGTACGTCCCTGTCCTTTTAGCCCAATGGAAAAAAATGTAATGTATACTACATATTTGATTCTGTTTTTTTTTTAACTTGCTTTTTAAATTAATTAATTAATTAATTTATTTTTGGGTGTGTTGGGTCTTCGTTTCTGTGCGAGGGCTTTCTCTAGTTGCGGCAAGCGGGGGCCACTCCTCATTGCGGTGTGCGGGCCTCTCACTATCGCGGCCTCTCTTGTTGCGGAGCACAGGCTCCAGACGCGCAGGCAGTAGTTGTGGATCACGGGCCCAGTTGCTCCACGGCATGTGGGATCTTCCCAGGCTCGAACCCGTGTCCCCTGCATTGGCAGGCAGATTCTCAACCACTGCGCCACCAGGGAAGCCCCTTGATTCTGTTTTAACCATCAAAACTTTTCTTAATAATATAGTTACAATAGCCAGATACAGTGAAAATATCATTATTTTAGATTCCACTAATTTTAATAATTTATAACACTTTAGTCCGGGCTATGCTTAACATTGCATTTGCTTTGTCCATGAAGAAAGTTTACTGGATAATTAATATTATAAAAAATAACACAAGGAAGCTATTTCTTAGAAGTACAGTTTAGAGGCCTTTAGCATATAAATTTCTGAGAGGCAAATCCCTGCCTCTAATTGTAATAAGTTGAATATATTTCAAAACTTTTATATATTCAGAAGCATCTTGTTGATTACTTCCAAATATACATATAATGAAGAAAATACACTTTATTTCTAGAAATGTATTTCAGCATTTCAGAACTTCTGAATATGATTTGTTCATATAATTAATCCCAAATTAGATTTTATTATATCTTAAAATCGGAATAAGAGAGTGTTTTGTTTAGAAATAAGTTTTCCTTGTGCACATCATTATCTCAACATTTATTCTGCATTTTTAGTTATATCATTATCAATTTGTTGTTAATTCATTAACTTAACAAACATTTAGAGAAACAATGTATTGGGCACATATATTTTCATAAGGTTCATTATAATTTTAAAACAAATTGCTGACCATGTTTTAATTTAGTCACTATCTGAATATTACAGTATTTTTCACAGTTTTACTTCTTTTTAACTCCAACTTTTATGTTATATATTAATTATAAACATTTTTTAAAACCAAAACACTTCATTGTGAATCAAAATATTTAAAATATATTGAGAATTCAGCTAAAAGAAAACATTTAATCATCAAAAAATTAAAAATGGCTGTAATACAAGCAAAATTAACCCATTTAAATAATCAGCCAAACTAAATCTAGTCTGTGCCGTTGAGTTCAGAACATTTGGATAGGTTTTTTTAGGAAAAGATCCAAATATATTCTAACTGTGCTTTTAATTTGTGAATTCAAATAACCAGTCCATATTTTCTTGGATATTTTTAGCATATCTTTTATATAAAAGCAGAACAGTTCTTTCTCTTTCTGGCTTATCTACTTAGCACAAGTTGCCTTATTTTTCAATGTCCTAGAATTGAATAGATGGAAGACAGGCAGTAAAGAATATGGACAGATGGTATTGGTAAACTTTTCTTAAAACATCTCAAAATTAAAAGCACCTAAATTTGATCAGATATCATGATGAAGCCCAAACAACCCAGAGCCTGCTCCAAAGGACCGACAAAGAGAAATTAGGGTAAATTTCACAGACGTTTTCCAGCTTACTCCAGTTAAAACCCCGAAACACTGGAAACCAGCCAATGTAATGCCATTTTGTATGTGTGTTTTGTTTTAAAAGAAAAGCCATAGGGACATACCAGGAAATTACAGGCTGGTTAGTTTTGATTCAGTTGTGGTTAAAATCTTCAGAAACTATTCTAAGAAATCAAACAGAGGAAGAGCAGAAACTCAGTTTAGAGGGACCCGTGTGGTTTCAGGAAAGGAATAACTTGCCTCACTAACTGGATGGAATTCTTTGAGGCTGGATTATCGAAATGAGGATACTACCAACAAAACTGTTGGATCTGAAGAGCTACAAAATTCAACAATTCAGGGTAAATTATAAATGATTCCCTGGCTGGCTTATCTGTAAACTAGAGCAGTGCTTTCCTAATTGGGATGCTATTAATCAATGAAACCTTTTTACAGACTTCAGGAAAAATGTAAAGAAACACACACATTTAAAATAGAGCAGTATTTTGAAATACAAATAGTTACAGCAGCTAATAATAGTAATTAGCTACCATTATTGACTGCTTGCCACTATACTAAGCTCTTTACATATGTTTTAACATTTAATGCTTTAAATGACTTTATGAGTTACAGAGTATTATTCTCGATTTGCAGATGGGGAAACTGAGGGTGTGAAAAGTAACTTTCCCAAGGCTAAATAGCTACTCAGGATTTAAATCCAGAACTGTCAGACTCGAAGATTATGTTCTTAACCACCATACATACCCCTTCTGAGTGTGTCTCAATAATTACACAAAACAGCACTCTTGGCTTACGATCAGCAGAGAACTTCGCAGGGATGCTTCAAGGAGCAAATGGCTTTGCTCAGTGGGATCTACCAACTCGCTAATTAGATCATGTAATTCCATGTTGCATAAAACATCCTGAGGTTAAGCGGGGGTGGGGGGGACTGGTCAGAGAAAGGAACAAAGTCCACCAAAGACAAAGGGCACTGAGCTAACTAACCACCAATTCCCGAGGGAATCCTGACTTCTTATCCAGTCCCACCCCCCTGCCCAGAAATGGGCTGGTCTCTGGGGGAATCTCTTAGAAAGAGACTTCCTGGGATTATTTCAAACATCCTTAGCCCTTCTCTCTGCCCCTCTGGATGTTGAAGTTGGATAGCATTGGCTGATCCGGTGCTGAAACCTCTAAATCACATAGGATCGTGCAGGAGACAGACATCAGGTAGACATCAGACCCACCCCCTCACCACCACCACACACAGACAGGGCCGTGTTCTGAGTCTGTGGATGAAGAATTGCACCCTGAAGATGGCAGTGTGGCACCCCAGGACTTGGTGCAATCTTTAGATTGCATCATTTGGTCGAGTGAACCCAGTATATTCGTTTGCTTACGTTTTCTACACCTCAGCCACTCTCTAGAAAAGCAAGCTCCTAACTCAGTCCCATACATTATGTTTTCTATTTGGCAGGTAAGCAGGGAGGGGAAAGAAATAGAAAATATAGAAAAGGAAAAACAAAATGTTCATAATGCCATAACCCTATTATAACTAATGTTAACATTTTGGTACATTTCCTTTGTTTCTGTGGATTTGTTTCTTTACATAGCTGTAATCATTGTAAAATGAAATTTTAATCCAGTTTTTTTCAATTAAAATATACCATAATTTTTTCTCATTATCACAGCATCCACATCTATCATTGTTATTGGCTAGGTGACATTCTATTGACTACCATACTTTTCTTAAAGTTCCTTTATTGTTGAACATTTCCATTATTTCTGTGTTGTTTCATAATAAACAATGTTGTGATGAACAACCTTACCATATACAATTCTTCATATTTTGGATAATTTCCTTAGCATACGTTTATAGAAATGGATTAATTGGGCCCCCAAATGTTCCCACAACCTTTTCTTTCCAAAATAGTTTCTGGAACCATTTAGACCCAGTTCTCCATTAAAAAAGATAACAAATGACCCCCTGTTCAAATTAACTGTATATTAGCTTATTAAAGATGGAGGAGTTTCATGAAAACAAATCTCTTTAATATTGTTTAATCTGTTGTCTCTCAAACTTACTTGACACCATACATTTCTTTCAGTCCATCTATTGTCTTCTCATCATCTGTGACCAATAGATTGTTTGTGAGATAGAGTGATATCTTGAAAGAGAACTGAGTAGCACTCAGAAAATAGACCCTGTTTCTCATAAGTCACATAATAGTGGAGTGACTTAGTCATTTAACTGCCGTGACATCTTTTCTTATCTATATCCTTAATAATATTATTGTGGGAATCTTATGATAGAACACATATGAAACACAAAGTTGTACACAACACACAGTTATACACAAATATGTAGATGTGCTATTATCTATAAAAGTTAAGAGGAAGTATAGGTATTTACCACCGGTTCCACTGACTTTTACCATTTACTTTCCTTTCACTGTGAAGAACAACAGAATGAATACTCATCGAGGTATTTGAATTTTGGTATTAAGAAGTAATTTAGAAATAAAACACAGTCTAAAATATTTTTGAAGCATCAACTAACTAGGTTGCCCAATTCCAGAGAGGGAGAATTTTGTATTTTTCCCTTTAAGAGGTGAGAATAACAAGATTAAGGGCTCTAGGTAGGTGTCACGTAATACTCAAGTGAGTGTGTGAAACCCTAATACATTTTTGTTTGTTGCTAAGACAAGAGCCCCACATCTGCTATGTAGCTTAACTGGTAAGAAACCTCCATGCCTACCCAAAGCCTTCCCACAGGAGGAGGAGGCATCCAGATGCTTTTGGTACACAGTGCATTTTAAAGAAAATGTACTCTGCTATGAACTTGACTCTCCCTTCATATGCTGGGGAGCATGTGTTCCCCAAACACGGTAGAAAGAGGGGCCTGTTAGATACACACCTCCTAAATTTTTATCTTGAATTGGCAAGAGTTTCCTCTGAGTTCTTTCAGTTGTAAGTAGATGACCCTAAATGGGAACATGCATGTTATGCTACCCCAAAGCAAGAAAGGCAAAAGAGGTTGGTGTTGAACAAATTTTAGCTTATGATTTAAGAGGGGGCTCAGCAAACCTGGTTCACTTCTCCCCACTCCCGCCCTCAAATCCCAAGACGTAAACCCATAGAGGGGAGGGACTTATTCAGAATGTGAGAGAAGAGAGGGAAAGGGAAGGAGATAGGAGGTGATTTTCCTGCAATTGGGACTTAGTAGAAAAGGATGGACCTTTTGACCAGAGTATAATTCTAAGGGGCCAAGTAGTCAACGATTGTTCAGAAGCAGAGGAACAAAGGGACTGTCCTGGTTCAGCTCAGGTGTGGAGGTTGGGAGATACAGACTGGATACAGGAGAGGAGTAGAGAGACCACCACTAGAGTCAGGCACAGGGGAGTAGTGGGGACTGGGTAGGGCAAAGAACATGTTCAGAAATTTACCAAGGACTTCTCTGCCTGCCCCTGGCACCCAGGAGGACCCAGGTGCTTCCATTTGCTTCTGTTCTCTACCATTTAGTGTCTTTGCACACCAGGAAATCACATATATAGTCGCTATGAGACATACTTTACATAGCAGTACTTCTTGATGTGCTACCAATTAAACATACATCCACTGTTAAATGGAAAATGCAGAACACTAGGTTATATAGAGACAACAATAATGATTACATTAAAATGACGCCTAAACATAATTTGAGAGAATGCATTGTAATAGCCTCTTCACTCAACTTCTCTGGATGGTGGAATTGTGATTTTTGTAAGTTCTCTATGTTTTTTTTCCAATTTTTCAATAATGATTATTTTTAGAATTTAAAAACATACCTAAAGAAGTAAATCAGGATTTAGAAGTACTTTTTAAATGCTTTTGTGAAAAGAGGGAGATCAATATTGCTAAGTTCCGTGTTACTGGAAATTAGTTTAAAAGATGATTGTCTGGGCTTCCCTGGTGGTGCAGTGGTTGAGAGTCCACCTACCGATGCAGTGGACACGGGTTCGTGACCCAGTCCGGGAGGATCCCACATGCCGCGGAGAGGCTGGGTCCGTTAGCATGGCTGCTGAGCCTTAGCGTCCGGAGCCTGTGCTCCGCGACAGGAGAGGCCACAACAGTGTGAGGCCCACGTACCGCAAGAAAAAAAAAAAAAAAAAAAAAGATGCTCGTCTCCAGGGTACCAAGTTTGGCCTTGCTAAGGGAATGCAAAGGCAAAAAGAAAGAGAGGGAAAGAGGGCACTGAGCAGAAAGAGGAGCTGAGGGAAGTGAAGCACATGGAGGAACAGAAGAGCATTCAGCTAGTATTATTCAGCCCTTGGAAAGATGGAGTAGAGAGAGGGCAGACGAGCATGGAGAAGAAGGTTGCAAGGACATCGAAGGCTGAGGCTACAGGAGAACCATGGAAATAAAATGAGTTTGAGGTTTGGAGTCACACCAACTTGTGTCTCTACCACAGCTGTGTGCTTGTGAGGGAAACTGTGGGTCTTAATTTATACAATGGGAATAATTACCCATTTGGCATGTTGCTTTGTGAGAACAAATTAAAGATGATGACGTCTAGAAAGCACGTATCATACTGTATAGCAGTGTCTCTGCTAAGTTACCACTTACTTTGAAATTTTGGTTGTGATCAGCCTTGCTTTCTCTAGGATCCTAAGAAAACTTACAGGAGAAAGGGCTCAGGAAGTTGCTTACCTTGTAGAACCCAATCTTTGCTAGAGAGACTCCAAAGGAATGAGAGCTATGTGTCTGCACAGGTCCTACACCCCACCTAGGAGAGCCTGCAGGGCCAGAGGGCCCTTTTACTGCCTTACTGGGACACAAATGTCCACTGCAGTCAGGAAGTGTTTTTTGGAATGATGGAATATGAATGCATGTATAAAGTTGAATGAAATGAATGAAGGTGAACTTTAGAATAATTTAATCTAAAACAGTTTCTTCTTTTCAGTTCTAAAGATCACCCTGCGATTTTATTTCAAATGATAGCTGTAGAAGTTTCTGGCAGATTTTTTTTGGCCAAGTTGGGACTTCTCTGTGGTGAGGCTAGCTGTCCACCTCACAGCTGCACCGGTGTTTTTCCCTCTAGTGGACTCACCTTGATCCAAGGTGTGGCTGGGAGAGCGCCTACTTGCACGAGTCTTACCAGTACCTCCGAGTTGATTGGAGTCAGGGGCACTGATTTGGGCTCTGGTTTCATTTTCAATGAACAATCTCAAAATTTCCAATAAGCTCTCCACATTGGCAGAGAGTTCTACCATCTTTCTTCAGTAAGCTTGCTCTCCCACTTTCTGAGATGACTCACATTATCTTCTCTAGTCAAACCTCCTACCTCATACCTGCCCATCTTGAGTTGGTAACCTTGCCTCATCCTTGACTTGAAAACATTGAAACATTCCCCCAACACCATCAAGACCTCTCTCTTTCTTGCACCTACACCCAGCCAGTCATCCCCTCTTTGCTCCTTTCATTAAACTGAGAAATTGCCTTTCTTCCTATCAAAGTCCAGTTATTGACACATTCTCTTCATCTTATCCCATCTTTTCTCCTCAAGGACTTTAGTCTCCCCCATGTTTTCAATGTCCCCCTCTCTGATGGATCATTCCATCAGCCTGAAAACACAATATCTCCTGACTTTACTTACATACGTACATAACGACGTTATACTCCCCTTCTGCCCACTCATCCACTGAACAATCTCAGGTCCCCCAGTTCCCCTTTACAAGCAAACATCTTTTTTTTTTTCTTTAAAGACTGTTCTCTTTTTCTTTTTTTTAATGCATTTACATTAGTTTTGTTTTTTACTTTTTTATTGAAGTATAGTTCATTTACAATGTTGTGTTAATCTCTGCTATACAGCAAAGTGATTCAGTTATACATATATATATGCATTTTTAATATTCTTTTCCAAGATGGTTTATCAAAAGATATTGATTCTAGTTCCCTGTGCTATACAGCAGGACCTTGTTGTTTATCCACTCTCTATATAATAACTCACCTCTGCTAACCCCAAACTCCCACTCCCTCCCTCTCCCACCCCCTCCCCCTTGGCAACAGCAAGTCTGTTCTCTATGTCCATGAGTCTGTTTCTGTTTCATAGATAGGTTCATTTGCGCCATATTTTAGATTCCACATATAAGTGATATCATATGGTATTTGTCTTTCTCTTTCTGACTTACATTACTTAGTATGATAATCTCTAGGTCCATCCATACTGCAAATGGCATTATTTCGTTCTTTCTTATGGCTGAGTAGTATTCCACTGTATATATGCACCACATCTTCTTTATCCATTCATCTGTTGATGGACATTTAGGTTGTTTCCATGTCTTGGCTATTGTGCATAGTGCTCACAAGGAAGCTTCTTGAAACCATTGTCCACACAAGTGGTCACTCAACTGTTCCTGCCTCTGTGTTCACTACCTCCACACTCCACCATAACTGCTCCCATAATGTCGCCTATAACTACCCATACTCTTCAGTCCCTTGGTTCTCTAGCTGCATACTCTGTAATTTTTCCTACCTTCTAAGTCACTTCTCTCTTTTACCCACATCCCCTCCTATACCCAGTTGGTAAGTATTGGAGTTTCCAGCATGATCCCAGGTTCAATTCTCATATTTCTTGAGACCTCTTTCCCCAGGGGGTCTTATCTCTTCCCGTGCAGTTAACTACTATCTCTATGTTACCCACACCTGAATTTGTAACTCCAGCCACATCTCTCTTCTGAGAGAAGAACATGTGTATTCAATTGTCTCCTTGTCATCTCAGGAGCATCTTGGATTTAACAAGATCTTTCTGAATAGTCTGCCCACCTTAAGTAAAAATTATTTCTCACTCCAATGCTTCTGTCTCTGTGAGTGGCACCATTAACCAACTTGTTATTCAAACTAAATCCAGAGCATTATCGTTGTTGCCTCCTCCTTCATTCCTTGTCTCTAATCTTTCAACCCCTGTACTTTCAACATCCACAATATATCTTAAATCCATCTACATTTCTCCACTCTACCAACACTTTAAACTGAGTTACTGTTAGGTCTTATCTGAACTATTGCTAGAGTTTCCTTACTGGTCTTCTGGTTTCCTATCTTGCAAAATCACAGTAGTCCTCCATTTAAACCCTTTATGGTCTTTCCAATGCATTTTTAATAAAATATAAACTTGTGAACCAGCCCCCACCAAAGCGCCGGATGATCTGGCCCATGCCCTACCTTCCCTGCCTCATCCTGGCCACTCTCTCCCTTGCCCACTATTCTCCTGCTGTACTCACCTCCTTTCAGTTCCTTGCGCATACCCGTCTCCTTTATAACTCAGGGCCTCTGGCACACACTTCACCTTTCCCCTGCTTCTCACACGGATGCTTCTCATCCTTCAGGTCTTCACTCAAATGTCACTCCCTCAGAGGCCTTCCATCACCAGCTTACTAGTGAGTGGCGAATTGTGTGTCTATTACTACATTGGGTTTTATCCTTCATAAAATTCATGAAAATCGTCAGTCATGCTTTTGTTTCTCTGTTCATGTGCTTTTTTCTCTTTCTTCCCCTGTAGAGTAGGAGCTCAAGGGAATAGAGTTCAACCCTATTTTTTTTTCACATCTTTATTGGAGTATAATTACTTTACAGTGTTGTGTTAGTTTCTGTTGTGCAACAAAGTGAATCAGCTCTATGTATACATATATCCCCATATCCCCTCCCTCTTGAGCCTCCCTCCCACCCTCCCTACTCCACCCCTCTAGGTGGTCACAAAACATCGAGTTGAACTCCCCGCATTATGCAGCAGCTTCCCACTAGCCCTCCATTTTACATTTGGTAGTGTATATATGTCAATGCTACTGTCTCACTTCGTCCCAGCTTCCCCTTTCCCCCCTGTGTCCTCAAGTCCGTTATCTACATCTGTGTCTTTATTCCTGCCCTGCCACTAGGTTCATCAGTACCATTTTTTTAGATTCCATATATATGCATTAGCACATGCCAACCCTTTTTATGGGCCAATTTGTATCTGGCGCAGAGAGAAACCCTGGGGCTTTTCATACTTCTGTACTTTACCTTGTGCTTTCCTTGCTGCCTCTATCCAAGGCTATTAGTGACATCTGCAGCCTCCACTGATATTTCCCTCTGTTGAGGAGCAGGTGGTGGGGAGGTCGAGTTTCCCCACCACTGGAGCCACAGGTGCCAGGCAGGCACGGAGGGTCCATGGGCACCTCTGATGCTTCCTCCGGGTGCTACAGCTAAACTGGGTTTGGGACTTCCCTGGCGGTCCAGTGGTTAAGACCCCACGCTTCTCCTGCAGGGGGCGTGGGTTCAATCCCTGGTTGGGGAACGGAGATCCCACAGGCCATGAGGAGGGGTGAAAAAGATTAAAAAGAAACCAAAAACTGGGTTCTCTGGAAACATCAACACCCAGAAGCCACGTAGAGGAGGCAGACGCTCCTCTCTCCTCCTGTGCTACCTTCTGTTAGCTTGGTGCCAAAGCAATATATCTTCTACTTTCCTTGTCTCTAACGTCTTAGGACTGAGTTCTTCAAATTTGGTTTCACGACCTCAGGAAAACACAGAACCCCCAATGTTGCTGCAGTAATTTAGTTTAGTTATTTTTGTGCCCAGTTTTGTTGAACATGGGAAAAATAAATAACATAAGCATATTCTGGATCTTCTGTATGGTCCAATACTACCACGTCATTTCAATGAACTCAACCTATATGTATTCATAACACATGAATGGAAAGTGTAATTACATTATGACGTAATGTACAAAGGTTTTGGCAATTGTTTGAAAAGAAAACCTTTGTTAGACCCAGATAGAGACCCCAGGGTTAGGCTACTTGATAAACCTAAGTCCCTGCCATCACAATGTACTCAGAATCCACCACTCTCCCTGCCAGCCACTAACTGAGGTTGTTTATTAGGCCAAGGGGGGGGGGGCTCCTTTAAGATGAATTCCCTTCCAGAAAGATGTGTGTGTGTGTGACAGTCTCCTAGCATCCACCCCTCTGGTCTTTGTGTTTGATGTGCCTTCTCACAGCTTAGGCTCAACCTGGAATCTCCACTATCCTGGCTTGAAGAATGAATCAGG
The DNA here is from genome assembly GCF_039906515.1 of Pseudorca crassidens. Lineage (NCBI taxonomy): Eukaryota > Metazoa > Chordata > Mammalia > Artiodactyla > Delphinidae > Pseudorca > Pseudorca crassidens. The sequence continues at coordinate 103,827,838 of NC_090297.1, read as the reverse complement.
GAGTAAAGGAGTGAGTGAATGAAATAAAGATTTAATTTACCTGACAGTAGAGAAGCCATTGCCTGCTCACTCTATGGTTTAATCAAAAGTATTCTGTCTTTCCAGGCGATAGAAGACAGATTTAAGGTAGAAAAGAATAAAGGGAGAGCAAAATCTCTCAAGGAAAAAAAGTCCCCAATTGCCACGGTTGCCAAAGGAAAGGGAAAGGACCAGCCTGAGGCAAACACAGCAGTAAAAAAGACCACCCAGTTAGTAAGAAGGGGAGAAGAGGATCACACCAAACATTACATTGGTCAGTAAGATGCTCCTTTCACTTCTTGCCTGATGACCTACAAACTTGAAAAATCATTCCAACCACTATGCTTAATCTTCCCCAGCCTTTTCACCTTTTTAAAAGCATAAATCCTATACTCCCCATGACACCCTAATAGAAAAATATTTCTATTTGCAATTCATTTTTGTTTTCAGCCAATATTTCTTTAGCATGTGTCTTGCTATAGGCACATTTTCATAGTGCAGATAAAAGATGAATTAACTAGCTGACTGTGCCACCGAGGAGCTTACTATCTTGTTGGGAACATTTGAGAAAATCAGAAACACTTATAAGGCAAAGTAAAAAGTGATTATTGTCACGAGTGTAATACGGTTGTAATAAAATCAGACCTGTTAATTTGTGACTCAGAGCACGTAGCTTCCTGACCTCAGCTTCTCCCACTATCTGTCCTAGATAGAACAACCAGAATTCTCTTTCATTTAGAGTATTGATATAAAAAACATTATTTGACTTGGGCAGCTATGAGTAATTCATTGCCACCTTCCCATGAACCCAAGTGGAGCTACTGTTTTTTATTTGCATCGTATTTATATGAGGCGGCACCTCTTCACATCCTTTGACAGTTTGACTCCCCTAATATATCTCTGCTCTAAACCCACTAGACACAGAAGCAATTATATTATGGATTCCGTGAGCAGTATCAATACTGATTTGTTTTAGTAGCTGAAGAAAAATCACTACTTGAAGATCAAAAGTTTGTGCATCTGTTTCTCTATTCTTAAATTGATCTTGATGAACCATTGTGAGATGTAATGTTTTCGTGTACCATCTAGTATTGATATTAAAGTACAACAATTATTCTCACCCCCCAGAATCTCACGTTCTAATATAAACTCATGTTTTAACACTTATAGAACAGTATAGCCAGGACAAAATTGAGGAGAAAAATTTTAGGAAAGTGAGCAATATCTATTTTTTAACTTGAATGCAATAACTATATAGTTGCTACATTACCCATACTCAGCATGCACACCTATTGGCATAAACACACAGTATGCTTTGGTAGGGAGTTTGTTCATATTCAATATTTCCCTCTTCTGTAAACACCTCCGCATATCAAATACCACAAAGCGGCAGCTACTTGTAATTCAGGAGTAAAGCCAGATGTTGCTCAAAAGAGATTAGAACCAAGAAAAATTACAGCCTAGACATTTTTTTTTTTAGAAAAACCCAAGCACACATTTTCCATGACGACAGGCCCTCTGTATGTTTGTCCTCATATTACGCCTATGTCTCATTTGCAAAAGTGATTTAATATTTTGTAAAATGGCCACAGCCTTCTTACTGGAAGGGCAATAATGAAAACCAGTCAACATGACTGCATTCCAGCCAACCGGACTGCTTTTGGCGAGCCCGAGGGATGATAAACGCATGCATAATGTATAGAGCCATTGAACTGGCTGAGTGCAACCTGTTCTCTTTTAAAATGACGGCTGCTCTTCTCTACGGTATTTTGAACAGACGATGAGCCAGATGACGGTGCCCAGCATTACATTATAGTTGTGGGCTTCAACAGTCCTCAGTTATTAGCGATCATGACTGAGCTCGGCATTCCCATAAGCAGCGTGATTAAAATATCATCAGAGAATTATGAACCTCTGCAGACACACCTGGCAGCAGTTAGCCAGCAGCAGGAAAGTTTTCTTCGGCCAGAAGGTATGCAGTCTGCTACACAACTTACTGAATCCTTCAGTGTTACCCACTGTCCTTAAAGTACAAATACAATTTTCTGCCCAAAGCATAGTCATACAAGACATACATTATTAAATCCTTTTGAGACTTTGAGTTGCTATTTATGCCACTTGCACTAGCCAGGTGTTGTAAATTTTGCAAATTCAAATCATACCCCGTGTTTCTATCCCTGTGGAGCCACAGAGAGCATAGACTTGGTTATCCAACTACATTTCTCAGGAATTTTCCTCTATAACTTTTACCTAAAGCATGAGTGGGATGGATCATCTGTAGATAATCTATTCTGCCAGAAGCCACAGTCACCAAATGGCCCAAGGGAGGTCATAGCCTTGGGTTCTTGCTCCGATTTGCTACTGGCTTATTCTGATAAGTCAGAGGGGACGCTTATCTCCCAGGCTTTAGACCCGGAAGCTGTGGGATGTAGTCCCACCTACACCACTATTCAGCCACTACACTACTATTCTGCACTACTATTCAGACCTCAGGGTCTTCATCTAAGGGAATTGTACTAGACTGCCTCTGTGGGATGGGAACAAAGTCTACTGTCTACTTCAGATAGTAAAATTAGGATGCAATATAAGCCTGTGTGACCTGGAAGTCCAAGCTCTTTTTGCCACATGCTATTGCAATTTTTTGTTATTTATTAGTAATATCCTTTCACAGGGCTTTGTAACCTATACAGCCACATCCGGATTTCTATAACACCATATTTTTTAAATTGCTGTTCCAGGTTAGAAATGGCTACCCCTGATAATAATAATAGCTACCATTTATTGGGCACAGGCCTTGGGACTGGCCTCAATGCTAAGGGCTTTCAGTGTGTTGATTCGTGTAGTTTCCATGACAACCCTCGGAAGTATGTTTTACTATTTCCATTTTACCAAAAACGATTCTGTCTAGAGGCAGCTATTATGTAAAAGAGTTGAGAGTTAAACCTAGCTATTTCTATCTCAAAGCCTAGTTGTAACATTCAATAACTTATTATTCAAGTCAGTGAGAAAATGCTGCACGAGCTCCATAGTCTTTCTGTTAAAAATATTTAATATATAAAAATCATAGAAAAAGAGACTTTACAGTAGAACAGTGAGATCTTAGTATTAGAACCTATTTAGTTATAGATGGAAAAACCAAACCATGTCAGACAAATTTTCAAGTGTAACTTTATGGAAAACTGTCATTATTTTATATAGTCAGAGCACAAATGCCCAGAGAAGCCAGTAGCTATTTCAATGTGACCAAAAGTTAACTGAAGCAGAAATCATGGATCCAGTCTGTTTTCACCCACATGGGAAGGAGAACTGGATCGACTGCATTTCTAACCAGTTATGCAGCAAACAAATGTTAAAATAGTCAAAAAGGGATCTGGCAGAAAAACTGCTCCTATATAGATACAATCTCAGAGTTATGGAAGTATTGACCATTTTTAGCTCCCCAAGTGTGTGACCTTATAATCTTTCTGGGCCTCAACTATAAAATAAAGGGGTGGAAAAAGCTCATAGTAAATAACAATTTCAGGAGTAAAATCCTCTGATGTTTAATTATATAGTCTAGGTCCAAACACTTCTCAAAATTACATTTCTTTATTTGCATTTTCTGGTACTGTACAGACATCATGCAATGCATATGACTCACCACAAACACTTAACGTGGGAAGAAATTCGACACTCTCATTTTGTAGTATAAACATGTTGCTCTTATTAGATATAGAAGCTGAAAAATTGAAGAAAGAGAACGACATAAAAGAACTTGAAATCTTCTGGAAGTACTTGGAACCAATCCTGAATAATGAGAAACCGGAAACAAATCTCTTTGATGTCGCCCGGCTTGAATACATGGTCAAGGCTGACAAGTTTCCTTGCGACTGGTCGGACAGTGAGATGTTGGTTAGTACACGCATTAATGAGAGTGACTGGTTTGAACACGTGACACTGTGGTTGCATTTGCTCCATTCGTTCATTCCACAGATATTTATTAATCACTGTCTACAGAGAAGGCTTTGTGCTAGGTTCCTTTACCTTCACGACAGCGATCACACTGAACATCCAATAATGGCTATAGCCTGATCCTTCAGCTTATAGTGTATGAATTAATGACAAAGGAATAAGATGAGATGAAGATGAAGGATGGTAATTATTTTATTTGGTGATGTGGCTTTGCTTCATACCTTAACAATGTTCTAGGCAGTAGAGTCTTAATATACATTAATTGTGAAAAGAGTAAATGTTACAGTTTGTCAAATTACATTGTCTTTTTTTTTTATGTATCAGTTCAAAACATTGTTCTTCTAGGCCCTTGCTTTTATTGCCAAAATTGTATTTTTCATGTATTTTCCTAGCAAGGTCTATCTTAATAGAATGACCCCAGACCAACAGTTAGTAGACATTTCCCGAGAGTATTTATTGCCCCCTGCTATGGAGGTGCTTGCAGAGAGGCAAGACCAAAACCGTGAAACAGAGAGGCAGGGTTCAAGGTGCCACGCGCCTATGTGTTATGTGAAACACACTCTAAGTTTCCTGTTAATTCAGAAAAAGAAGACATGGGATGCTTTGAAAAGTAACAAATGCTGAATACATGAGGGTGTTTTTTAAAAAGAACGTTAACTATCATTGTTGGGGAAGTTATCCAGGCATTCTTGTTGTAAAAAAAGAGACCTCTCAGGTCTCTTCCTGGTTGACCCCCTGTCCCAACAAACAGGGGCCCAGGAGTGTTGAATCCCTTGCAGGGTGATATATATCAGCATTAAAGGGAATTGAACTGAAAGCAGAGTCTTGGAGATGGACCACATAAAGTATGCCGTGAAGGGAGCTGGGAAAAGCAGGGTGGAGGAGGGGGATAGGTGTCTGTGGGCAATGACTGTGGGTGGCTGCCAAACAAACAACCAAACCTGGCTGTCTAAGAGGAGGAGAATGACATCAAAGCCTGGAGCAGTTTCCGAGACAAAGGGTAGGCTGCCCACGGCCCTGGATTGGAGCAGTTCTCACTATGAGAGTCCCTGATTCTTTTACCTTGAAATGGATGCGCACTGGGTGAAGTAAATGAAAACACTGAGGAGGGAAGCCTAGATCTGAACCTTGAAGGATGGACAGGATTTGAATAAGTAGCAATGGAGAGATCAGTTTGAGTTACAAAGACTGTCAACATAAGGCGTTAGATGTCACCACGTAGAAACAGAACACTTAAGTCTGATACCTTGGCAATAGTAAGAATAAAGATAAGCCTTGACCTATATGTGGAAACAATGCTGAACATAGAAAAGCTGTGGCTGAAGGCAGAGCTTGTTGTAGGCAAAACTGATTACTGTGGACTCCCTTTGCTTTGTGTCGTCCCACTCCTTCATCTAGATATCTTCCTCTTTCCTGCTTTGTCTTTCACTCCCCTGCCTCTAAGTCTGAGCTCAGAAAAGAGTCCATCTGTCCTCTACTACTCTGTGTTAAGTTGGGCTGTATTTCTCTATCCCAGAGATACTGGCATACCAGGTACCGTCATACTATGACTATTCCATCCTATTTTATTGGAATTCCAGATTATGCCCAGCAAACGTGAGATATGTTTGAGAAAGAGGCCATATCCCTGGGATCCCGAAACACCATCTGAAAGATAGCTTTCTACTCTTGCTCTACAATAGACCAGCTCTTCTCCCGAGAACATATAAATATATGCCTAACTTAAAAACCCACATCCACAAGTTTAAGTTTTGTGGAAACAGTCCTTCTCTCATTTGGGCCAAGTTCTGGCCACATACCTTGTAAAGAACTTATATGCAATTTTGGTTCAATAAGGCATAGGAGATCCCAGCCATACGTATCTTGAATCCTAATTCAGAGGAGGCAATACCAAGAGTCTTCTAAGGCAGCCTCAAACCGAGAACCTTTTGCTCCTGCTCTAACTAGAGCTGCCTTCCATGTGTCTTATTTACTCCCCAGGCATAGGCTGAGAATAGCTGATGTGCATTGAGCCCAAGGTAGAAGACATTCTGTTGCATCATCAGTACATAGATGTGAACAGCAAGGCACACAATTGCAGCTCCAAGAGACCCAGCACCATTCCCAGCATCCTGTTTCTTATTCCAGTGTTAACAACTTAGTGTTCATCAGAAGATTTTAATCCCTCCATTTTTAAAGACAGTAAATGTGACTATATTTTCCTTTTTAAAAATAGAGTGGAAGAGTTTAAATGGCAATTAAAGTTCATAAATTTCATGTTGAAAAAAATAGTATCAGCTTCGTTGAAACACTGACTTCAGAACTAGAGGATTAATGTCTAGGGTCTCTAGTTGGGTCGTGAAGGTAAGTGAGGAATGAGACATTTAGCTCTGCTGCCCAACTGGACACACTGATCTTCTATCGGTCACTTTGCAAATATTTATTGAACATCTCCTTCACACCGGGGCTGCAGTCTGGGTCCAACTGCAGGAGACTTTTAGGCCAAGGCATGCCTCTGTAAGGTATGGTTTGTGAGTGAACAGCCCAGCATGGAGGATGACGGGGAAAGAAAGCCTTGAAAGCAATTCAGTAATAGATTTGGGTTACAGAAGAAAAGGCCATTGGATTTAATACTGAAGATCAAAATTCATTTTAAACTTGGGATTACTTACGAAATATAAAAGCAATAAACCTATTTGTAATACCCGTAGCTTAAATGCATGGTGTAGATACACAGTATCCCACTCTCAGCTATATCTGTAAGTTGATAATGGCCTCATATCCAAGCCAGGAGCCAGCCAAGTAGCCGTCGTCCTTCTTCCTCTCTGGAAGAAGGAAAGCATTAGTACCCTTGGCTGCAAGCAGGCAAGCTGTATTTCTGCTGAACCCAGGTAACGAAAGCTTTATATCAAATAAATGCCCATCAAGAAGCGCTAACTGCCTATGAACGACATCTGCAACATTTCAAGTCAAGCCCTCGGTTGCTGAAATAATTTTCTGGCTTTTAACATGCGAGTTGCTATTTGATTTAAAAAGAAATTAGCTAGTTACCCTAAGGGATAATAGGGCAGAAGTTTTTTACTATATTTCTTACAAATACAAACAAACAAAAATGTGTTTATATGCCAGAATGTGGGCAAAGAATATCAGTTTGAAGCTGATATTAACGGAAGAATTCTCAGTCTTGGCGGGGACGCGTGAAGTCCAGACTGGCAGCTGTGCTGTGAGGATGGGCGAGGTTTGACACTTCACTGGTCTCACGCCAAACTGTGATTCGCTGGCTCCCACCATGTGCTTTCTCTCTCTACCTTACCACTGTGGCTGGGACATAGGAGGAGACTATTTAATCCTCCTTCGCTTTCAAGCAGACACACCTAGTGCTAACAAACAGTGCTTTTCCACTTCTGGAAATGAAAGCCTAGGTAATAGAGGTATCTGATCCATAACCCACTTGCCAGATCATGAAACTTGTGGGTATTATAGTAGTACTAGTCTACTAGGACGTCTTAGGGGTTTTTTTTCCCTAAAGGTAGCACAGGTGAGGGAAGGAAGAAATCCTGATTGCACCCATACTGCAGTGGACTTGTGGGGATGGTGTGCAAAGCCGAGTGGGTGATTGCCATTGTGATTCTTGTGTCTGTCGCCAAGCAAGAGCTCATCCCCAGCTTGTCTTGGGCTGAGGATATGGAAATTACCTATCTAATGAGTTGCTTTAGGAATGGACATACCTAGAAAATAGGCCACATTGCTGACATGAATGAATAGGGCACTTTTCACCTCGTTGAAGCATTAATTAGGCTCTTAACAATAGGCAGCCATAGGCCCTCCAAAGGGAACAGTCTGCATTGTGGTGAACAAGAAGGGCCCGAAGGGTTCAGCAAATGAAGACTTGGTCACCATGACTGGGATTCAGTGGTTTGGGGACCAGCTGGGGAAGGACTTCCCTGTAAAAAGTGATAAGTTTGGCTATAAGGGAGATACAAATCATGCATCTGATTCCAACAACATGAAACTAAGGACTAACTGTCATGAATTCTCTCACCTGTAGCTGGAATTGGGCACCAACATTTTTGAAAATATTGCCTGTTTGATGTACGACAGCCTGGATTGGAAAAGGCAGCACCAGCACTATTTGGAAAACATGCAGCTTATTAACGTCCCACAGGTGGTTAGTGAGAAACCTATCTTAGAAGCTACGTTGACTTCTGAGGTAGGCATATGCGAGAATGTCTTTAGCTGGCCGAATGATTTGCTGAACAACTTAATTTTCACATTTATAAAACATGAAGAAAAAAAATCACATAAATACTGGTAGCAAGGGAACACTGCCTGCTGGGATTTAATGGGTGAGGGTGGGATCCAGGCCCCCAGGCACAGCATTAAAGGGCATCCATGTGATGGGAGCTTTATGAAACCCCCAACTACCTGCCACACACAGAGGGGATGATAGAACCCACTTTTCAGCCGTGGAGCGATAAATAGCATCTGGAACAAGGAGGGCTACTGATAACTTAATCACCATGTTATTTTAGCACCTACCCTGTGCTGGCACTGTACCAGGTGCTGGCGATACTATAATGAACAAGACCCATCCTCTGTCCTCCTCATTGTGGTTAACCTTTAAAGGGGACATGGCAGTCAAGGCAAAGGTGGTTTCAGTTTAGCATAATGAGCACTGTGAGGACAGTTAGCTGAGCTTGCAGGAGAAGCTATAAATAGGGCACCTCTCCTGAGCAGAGCGGGATGGAGAGATGGGAGTCGGGAAGATGTTACCAGGCAGGGTAAGTGATGTGCTGAAGGCTGAGGCTGAATTGCCTGGGCAAAACCTGACTGGGGAGAGGGACAGAGTGGTATTTTCAAGAAGGGGGAAAAGATGTACAAAGACATGGAGGTCACAGTAAAGAAGTATTGCGTCCAGGACCACACCACGGGGTACGGCAGTGCTCCCAGGTGATACATGCAAAGTGGAGAGCAGCAACACGAGCTGGAAAGGCGGGAGCCAGAATGTTCTTTGGTGCTGAGCTCAAGAGTTTGGGTTTTATCCTGAAGGTTGTGGGAGAACCGTTGAAGGATTCTTAGAGGGAGAATGGCATGATTCTGTGTCACCCCGGGGTGACACAGAAGAGAAGAGAAGATGCCCCATCTTCCCATCTCTTTCCTGGAAATTTCTCAGTGGGCTCTGTTAGGAAAAACTGAAAACTTCTTTTCAGTTTTCATTAACTTCTTTCCTTCCTCAGACAAAACCCATTTATTTGATCCTAATATTAGCAAATGATTTTGTGGTGTGAACATAATCATACAATCTCAGAATCCCGGAATCCCGTCAGAGTCCCATCATACCAGCATTGGATGAAAGCATCTCTCAGCTGGATGTTTCAATTGTTTTTTTAATTATTCTTATTTTAGCCCCCACAAACTGTTGCTGTAACCCCTGGAAAGAAGAAAACACAACAATATGAAGAGCTGCAAGGTCCAGCTGCACCACCACCACCAGGCATGTATGAAACCTGTAGCTGGAGGATCAGTGCCAGGAGCTGGTGCTTTGAGGAGTGACTGTCCTTGGTGTCGCTTTCACATCTCTTTCCACCTCAAGATCCTACATTTATCAGTGCATGATCAGAGTTTGAATCTGTGGATGAAATTTTGATGGGAGAAATGGAGAACACATCTTAATTGAACAGTGGTATTTTGTATCTTTTACAGTGGCTTCCGTCATCACAAATGAAGTAGACATGCGATATTACAATGATTTGCTGAATCCAATTCCAGAAGAATTCATTTCTGTGCCCTTGATACTGCATTGTATGCTGGAACAGGTAAGTGGATACATGCTGAAGCTTTCTTCCCAGGTGGGCAACCTTGAGTCAATCACTTCATCTCTCTTTGCTTCTGGTTTTTTTGTTTTTTAACTGTTTTAAAATTACGCTCATAATACCTGAATGCATTCTTCTTTGCAAAGATTAGAACATTTTAGATAAAGCTAAAATCTGCTTTATCAGCTTCAATCCTCTTTTTCTTGCTACATTTTGGAATGATTTTATATAACGTTCGCTGAAGTTTTGGTAGGCATATCTTTAAAACTATCAGGTGTTCTTTTAATGAAAGAGAACAGAGTTGGGCAGGTGGGTGGGGTGGTAAATGGTCCTCAACTGCATTTAACATTTCTTTTACACTTGTAGATTTTTTTTTTTTTTTTTTTTTTTTTTTTTTATGGTACGCGGGCCTCTCACTGTTGTGGCCTCTCCCTTTGTGGAACACAGGCTCCAGACGCGCAGGCTCAGCGGCCATGGCTAACGGGTCCAGCCGCTCTGCGGCATGTGGGATCTTCCCGGACCGGGACACGAAGCCGTGTCCCCTGCATCGGCAGGCGAACTCTCAACCACTGCGCCACCAGGGAAGCCCTACACTTGTAGATTTAATCAGATTTTTCTATTTCTGAGGGCAAGTTTAGTCATTCATATTTTTTTTGGGGGGGGGGGTTGTTTTGTTTTTGTTTTTTGCGGTACGCGGGCCTCTCACTGTTGTGGCCTCTCCCGTTGCGGAGCACAGGCTCCGGACGCGCAGGCTCAGAGGCCATGGCTCACGGGCCCAGCCGCTCCGCGGCATGTGGGATCCTCCCGGACCAGGGCACGAACCCGTGTCCCCTGCATTGGCAGGCGGACTCTCAACCACTGCGCCACCAGGGAAGCCCAGTCATTCATGTTTTTAAATGAACATGTCCATTTTATTTGTTTTCAATGTCATAAAAGTTCTTTATTCACTAATATACATTGAAAAGTTTTTCTCTGTATCTAGTTATGTTCCTTTCCTATGCCTGATGTTATTTATTGGTGCCCTCTTTTTTTGATCATGGATGCAATTGTATATCGATTATTGATGTCTTTTCAAAGAACCAGCATTTTTTTTTAACGTCTTTATTGGAGTATAACTGCTTTACAATGGTGTGTTAGTTTCTGCTTTATAACAAAGTGAATCAGTTATACATATACATATGTTCCCATATCTCTTCCCTCTGGCGTCTCCCTCCCTCCCACCCTCCCTATCCCACCCCTCCAGGCGGTCACAAAGCACGGAGCTGATCTCCCTGTGCTATGCGGCTGCTTCCCACTAGCTATCTACCTTACGTTTGGTAGTGTATATATGTCCATGCCTCTCTCTCGCTTTGTCACAGCTTACCCTTCCCCCTCCCCATATCCTCAAGTCCATTCTCTAGTAGGTCTGTGTCTTTATTCCTGTCTTACCCCTAGGTTCTTCATGACATTTTTTCCCTTAAATTCCATATATATGTGTTAGCATACGGTATTTGTCTTTCTCTTTCTGACTTACTTCACTCTGTAGGACAGACTCTGGGTCTATCCACCTCATTACAAATAGCTCAATTTTGTTTCTTTTTATGGCTGAGTAACATTCCATTGTATATATGTGCCACATCTTCTTTATCCAGAACCAGCATTTTGTTTCACTGATCCACTCCTTTTTACTTTTTATTTTATGAATTTCTTCATTTATCTTTATTATTTCCTTCTTCCTACTTTGTTTGGGTTTATTTCGTTTTTCACTTTTACTGAAAGCTCACTTTGTTTATTTTTAGTCTATTTCACTTTACCTAAGGCTATGCATTTCCTTTTGAGTATTTCTTTGGCTGCATCATGATGCTTTCAATGTATTCAGTTCTAAATCTTTTAATTTCCACTGTTTATTGTCCATTTCTAATTTTATTGCATTATGGTCAATAAGCATGATCTGGATGTTAAAAATATTTTTTAATTTCCTGGGCTTCCTGTGTGACCTGGTGTACATCGTCAGTTCTCGTGAGTACTATATATGCATTTGAAAAGAATTTGCTGTTAATTAACTCATTTAATCCTTAGAACAGCCCTATGGAGCAGGAACTATTTTTATTCCCTATTTCTCAGAAAAGGAAACTGAGGCCTAAAAAGTAAATTATCCAAGTAGTAAGTGACAGAAACCACTTTTGAACCTCATCAGTCTAAGTGGAAATGTATTTTGATAGCATTGCTCTGTTGTGGTCTTCCCTTCTAACACTGCTGATGAGAAGTCTGATGTCAATCTGATACTTTTTCCTTTGTAGGTAATCTATTTTTTCTTTCTGGTAGTTATTAGAGTTTTATCTTTTTCTTTTTTTTTTTTTTAACATCTTTACTGGAGTATAATTGCTTTACAACAGTGTATTAGTGTCTGCTTTATAACAAAGTGAATCAGCTACACCTATACATATATCCCCATATCTCCTCCCTCCAAGGCTATGTATAGTTATGGCTTTGTTTTTTCATTGCCTCTGTGATCTAAAGGATTATAATCTGGTTTCTGATCACATTCTGAGTTAAATCAAAATTCCTTGTGCTGGTCCATAAAGACCCTAAAAATATGGTTCTGGGATGTTTGTCATCTCATCTCCTGCCCCCCATCTCTCTCCCTCTCTCCCACTCTCTCTCTCTCACTACTGGTCATCTACATAGACCTTCTGGTTTTTCCTCACGTTCACTAATTACACCTTACTTTTTTTACACTAACTTCTCTTCCTAGAAAGTTTTGTTCCCACATGTCTGTCTGCCTGGTAGATGGATACTCCTTGTCATTCAGTCCCCAGAGAAAGTGGCATTTCTGAGATAGGCTTTCTCTGACCACCTGATCTAAAGAAGGCCCACAACAACAGAGTGCTCTCTACCATTTCACCTTGTTTTATTTTCTTATCAACAACTGCTCTTTAAAAAAAGAAAAATGTTTATTTCCTTTATGTATTATCTTCTTCTCACTAGAATGTAAGCTCCATGCAAGCAGGGACCTAATCTAGTCTTGTTCATTGCTCTCTGCTCAGCACACAGTAACCACACCTAGCCCATAGTAGACCCTGAATATATATTTGTTCAATTAAATTATATCTTCAAATATTATTTCTTTTGATTTATACTAATTATTATTAGACAGATGTTGGAATTTCTAGTTTTTACCTCCATGTATTTTAAATTTTCTTTCAATTTTACCCCTTTGGGAATTTCAGCTTAACTTCCAACTAATTTATTCTTAGGTGGAGTCTAGTCTGCTACTGAAATTTTGTTTCAACAATAACATTTTTAATTTATAAATTCTCTAATTTCTTTTTATAACTGTCCTTCTTATTTCATGTATGTAAATATTCCTTTATCTCACTGAATATTAAAATAGTTTTAGACTCTAATCATCTCTTACCTCCAGCATACATTTTTATGCTTGTTGACTTGTTTAGTTTTCTAACCAATTAGGTAAGCACACTCATATTTGCCTTTAATTACCCTGTAAGGCTTTTGGAAGATCAGTAGTTTTATTATATCAATAAATTTGTAAAAGTTTAATAGCCCTATATGGCTTACAGTATCATTTTATTTATCTTAATCTTACTTATTTTATTCAACTCAACTCAAAGCAACAAATATTTACTAACCATCCACTGTTTTCTGTGTACCAAAGGGGACAGTTGATGAGCTCAGTGCCTGACACATAGAAGGCTCCAATAAGAGATACATGTTGACTGAATAAGTGTTTGATAATAAAGGGATGAAAAATTGAAATATAGGAGGAATCGGGTGGGATTTTATAGGAGGGGATATTAGAGTTTAACATTTCAGAGATGGAACAGTTCTGCATGGTCTCTTGTGATTGGAGTGGGTCCAAGAGATGGTAGGAAGAGAGAAAGTGGAGACAGGAGTGACTCTTTTAAAAGTAATGTGTTGATAAACAGTAAAGAGTATACAACTATTTTGTTATTGTTCTCAACAGGGGGTTTTGCCTCCCAGGGGACATTTGGCAACGTCTGGAGATACTTTTGGCTGCCACAACTGGAGCGGTACTACTGGCATCAAATGGGGAGAGGCCAGGGATGCTGCTAAACATTCTGTAGTGCACAAGATAGCCCCCATGACAAAAATCTAGTCCAAATGTCTTTAAATTTCAAGGTTGAAAAATCCTGTAGAGCGCTGTGAAATCATAGCGGGTGATATTGGTATTGAAGGTGAAGAGAACAATTATAAATTAGGTGCCTATCTTGATTATATTTCAACTTCTTGTTTACCACGTAAAATTGAACAAGGCATTTAATCTTTCTAGGCTCACTTTCTCCATATTAAGAAGAATATTACCCTTTACTGATCTCACCATGTATAACTTTTCTATCTTAAGGACTTGACCTGAACCCCAGTTCCTCCCAGTAAGCAGCCTTGGGCTTGGGCCGGGCACATAATTTCCCTCACCCTAATTCCATTTCTGTAAATTGGAAAATAATAGCTACTCAGCAATATTGCTGTGAGGCTTATGAGATAATGTATGTGAGGGTGGCCCACACAGTGCTTGGCATGTGGTAGGCACTCAATAAATACTTATTGAATCCAAAGATGTGAGAGCACAGTTTTGAGTCCTTTAAAAGAAAGAGTAAATCATTAAGAGAAATTATATTAATATTGTTAGTTTGATTTCTACCATGGTAAATTTTCCTGTTTACCATTTGCATTTTGTGTTATCTATTCTAGTACATGTATGAAAATTATATATACTTTAATAATTTAATATATATATAATTATATATAAATTAATGTTTTAATGGATTATAAACTTTTTCCCTTTTACTTTGGTAGTCACTGGTAATTACACTGCCACTTTGTATAATCACCAAACTTTTTGGTAGAAACTGCCTTGTTTTTACTAAAAGCAATGGAAATACCTGACTATCAGTAAGGAACTGACTATTAAACTGATTCCTCCCAACTCTTTATGTCAACAGGTTGTGGCAAGTGAAGAAGACCTTGTCCCACCGAGTCTGGCGGAGCCGCCTCCCAGAGCAGATGGGCTGGACCACACAATTGCAGCTCACATCATGTCCATCCTGCCCTCTCTCTGTCTGACAGAGAGGGAGAAAAAGGTCAGATGGTGTGAGAAAACCAAAAAGTGTGTATGCTTTGAAAAGTATGAACTCTCTCTTTACATCAATATTGTTTTAATTTGAGTAGAATCTCCATGAAATATTCTTACCTGAAGAGGAAAATGAAAGCAAACCAGTGCCCAGAGGCCCTCTCCTACTGAACTATCACGATGCCCTCGCCCACAAGAAATATGTGCTAAAGGTAATAAGTAACCAGGTTACCCTGAGGATAATGGATGCAAGAAATCTCATTAGTAATTATTCAGTTGAAGAAATCTTAATGAGATAGCTTTACCAATGCTAATTACCAGTAATGTACGAAGTAGATACCTGCTTGCAAAATAAGATCTCAGAAAATGGAAATGAATAAAGGAGAAATTACATCAGCAAAGAAAACTGGCCTAAATACAGAGGTCCAACGGACCATTAAATTGATTGCGACTACACCAAATTTGCATTAAAGCCTTGCTTTATACATCTGCTAATATGAAAAAACTAGTGGAGGCCAGAAAAGGATCTCAGAAGGGAGGGAGGAATACATTTGAGACTTTGGCAGTTTGTCACTGTGAATGAGGAATCCATCATTTGTGTGCACCAAGAACCTTTGGCAAAGTGAGAACTAGCTTTTTTGACCTTCAGCAAAATACCAACAGTTTGTCTTCCCCAATTACCATTGATTTCCCCTGTTCCCAAATAATGAGAGCAAGGGTATCATGTTTTGCCTTCTCCATATGCATAAGGCACTTGACAGCTTATTTTAATGTCTTCTGTCATGTTGCTCTTTTTCATCAGGACCTAAAGAATTTTGACCTGGTTCAAATTGAGCAGAAGATGCAGTCTAAGTTGCCACTGTGGGAATTCCTTGAATTCCCTCTGCCCCCGCCATGGAACAGCACGAAACGTCTAGCTACAATTCATGAGCTCATGCACTTTTGTACAAGTGGTGAGTACATTGCTTTGTCGTAGCTTAAGTTCGTTCATTTATGGTCACGTGTGCCTCTAACGATTACACCCCCATCTGCAAAAAGTATTTTGATTATTGACCTTTCAGAGGCTGGGGTGGGTATTTTGATTGACTGCACTTTTCTTATCTTGAATAATATCATTAGCAGTAGGATGATAGCTGTGATGCATAACATTCTTCAATTTGATGCCCTGGCTTTTCTTTTCACTGTTTCTACAAGCATAATCCCCTTCTTTATTCCTCCTCCCCGCCTCCCAGTCCCACATCCCCTCATTGACATCATTGGAGATGACATGGTAGCCCCCATCCTGGTTAAGAGGAGAACTTAGAGCGCCCCCTGTGGTGTGGTGCTGAGAGTGTTAATACCAGTTCACCTCCTCTCAAAACATGAAGGGCCATTTTCTGCTCTTTGAGGACAGTGGAAAGAGGGGTCATTAAAAATATCTAAAATCAGCTTCTTATTGCAGAGTTCATGGGAATTTTATGATATAGACAATCATTTCCTAAAACATATACTATTTCCACTTGAGGCAATAAGCAAATGCCTTCCTGCTTATTAGAAGAAATATGAAATTACATAGACATTTTGATTTGACCTAGAAAAGAAAAAAGCATGTGCAGATTCTTCCTTCTCCTTTCATTTCTAACTCTAAGCAAATTATGAAATATTTTAATCTTGATTTTTTTTTCATTTTTTTAGCAGGCTTAGTAATAGAAAAAGCTAAAATTTTTAATACTGCCATGCCTTCACCTCATGGAAATGTGGGGTGTAGCCTAGTGGGCCTGGGTATGTCATGTCTATTGTTTACATAATCACCCTCTTCCTGGTGTTCTGAGAACATCTGGCCTTTACCTCCATCCTGCCACACTCCTATTCTCCTTCTGCCCCGTGATATGATTTTATTCTCTCTCCACCTTAGTTCTACCCTCCGCAGCACAGGATTCTTGGGGTTTTTTTAATATGAACAAGCACATTTATTGAATCATTTTTTTACAGTAGCAAAATACTGGAAACAAATTGAATGTCCATCAGAAGCTCTCATTAAAATATCAGAAACCTATGTGGTACAAAATCGTGCGACTTAACAACAGTGGGGCATATCTATATCGTGATGTGGAACAGTCTCCCAGATAATTAAGTTAAAAAAGGAAAGGAAACGAAAGATAAGAAGAGGATGATTCGTATGCTCACATTTGCTTTTGTCTTTTATGGGAGGATATGTACACATTCTTTTTTATACAATTTTTAAAGGTCACACTCCAGTTACTACAAAATATAAGCTATATTCCCCGTGTTGTACAATACACAAGATTCTTGTTTGTGTTGCCACCACTGAAACTGCCCACATATCTTGCTCCCATATCCCATCCCAAACCCTTGTCCCTCTGCCTCGCCTCCTTTTCTCTTTCCTCATGCTTAACAAGTCGAAAACCAAACTCTTGATTTCCTCAAAACATGTCCCTTCATGGTCCTCCTTATTTCAGTAAATGGTGACTATTTTCTACCAAAACCTTGGCGTCATCCCTGGTTCCTCTTTTTACTCACGCCCCACAACCAATTCCACCACATCCCTCACTACCAGCCCAGTCCAGCACCACCTCTCACTTGGACTATTTCGATAGCTTTCCAGTTGGTCTCCAGGCTTTCCCCGTTTTATCTACAGTCTTTTCTTCACACAATAATGGGAATGACCCTTCTAAAATGTCAGTCAGATCATGTGCCTTCTTAGCCCAAAACCCTCTAGTGATCACCCATTTCCCTCAAAGTATTAATAAAATCTAAGCTGTTCTGCCGCCCACTTTTGGAGCTCATCATCTGTCAAGCTCTCGTTGTTCTACTCCACTCTATCTGGTTGGCCTTACTGTGATTCCTTGGACAAGTCACTTGCACCCTTGCCTCCATCTTTGCATTTGCTCTTTTCCAGATATCGATATGGCTCCCCCACTTCTTTCACATTTTTGCTTTACTTGTTCAGAGGGCTTTTTGCTGGCTACCTTATATAAAATAGAAGCCTCTCCCCAACCATTATCACTTCTTATCCCCTCACCTGGCTTTATTCTTCTTATCATCTCTGATACACTATACACTTATCTGTTTATTCTGTTTCTAACTGCTACAATGGGTAATCCATAAAATCAGGAGTTCATTGATTTGTTTACTGCTGTGGTCCCTTTACTAAAGTCACTGGCAACTAGTAGGTGCTCAAAAAATATTTGTGAAATGAATGAATGAACAAACTTAATTCTGTCACTTTTAACCACTTTCCTGTCCCTCTTCTGAATTTCCTTGTATTTTTTCCAAAAGGAACCTTCCCGCTGCCCTCACCTCTGTTGGAGAGGAAGTGTAGGTGACCTCTGATTCATTGATCTGTCACTATCATTTCGCCTTCCCTCACTGAATTCCATGGTTATTTGTTAACACCTACCTCCCACCTCTATCTTCAACTTCTAAAGCACAAGAACCAAATCTTTTCTTTAAATCTCAGGCAAAGAAAAATACATAGAGTACAAAGCCTAATACATAGAAAACAAAAACAGGTGAGTGAGTGAATGCATGAATAAATGCTATAAAAGAATAAATACACAAGTTAATATAGCCCCTTGAAGGCTGATAACCTTTAAAGTAAAATTATGAAAAGTACTGTACCAGTTCATTGGGTGGAAAGAGGCCTTTTCTTAGCCTGAGTGAACAGAAAAGCCTACTGAACATAACAGCCTATGTTAGACTTGAGTGAGTGATTTCTCTGTTTTAAATTACAACCACAGCAAAAGGTGCTTTTGCTTAAAAATGACGTTTTATTAATTTATTTATTGAAGTATAGTTGATTTACAATTGTGTTAATTTCTGCTGTACAGCAAAGTGGCTCAGTTATACATGTACATTCTTTTTTACATTCTTTTCTGTTATGGTTTATCCAAGGATATTGAATGTAGTTCCCTGTGCTATACAGTAGGACCTTGTTGTTTATCCATTCTATATGTAATAGTTTGCATCTACTAACCTCAGACTCCCAGTCCATCCCTCTCCTACCCCCTCCCCCTTGGCAACCACAAGTCTGCTCTCTATGAAAAATGACAAGTTTTAAATATATTCAACCAATGTGATACCCCGGAAAGTCCACGTGAATTAATCTGGACACCTAATATTCATTCAGCTACGAAGCAGTTTGTGAGCGTTATCTTAATAAATTATATCTTGATTGTGCAGCTTTCTTATTATTAGTTACCTTTGGTATTTGTTGCAGAATTGTGGAGCCCGTGTGTAAAGTCAGGTCAACACCCATCATGGCGTGACTCCTTTGTCATTTTGGTGGACTGACTCCCTGGTTGTCCCTCTTTTAGCCCTGTACCATGTGGTAATAAAGAGCATTCCTAGCAGCACTTGTCCTACTTTCTTACAGAAGTCTTGAGCTGGAATGAAGTAGAACGAGCCTTCAAAGTGTTTACTTTTGAGAGCCTGAAACTCTCTGAGGTTGATGAAGAAGGGAAACTAAAACCTTCTAGAATGATGTATGGGACAGATTCTGAGATGTTCAACATACCATGGGACAACCCTGCCAGATTTGCTAAACAGATAAGGCAAAAGTACATCATGAAAATGAATACCCAAGAGACCAGACAGCGAACAGGTACACTGCCTGGAAGGAACAAAAAGTATTCTCACATTGTATGATTGTCCATTTGTCTAGCATTGTATCTTATGGATCCTCTCTACACTGCCTAGATAGTGGAATCAAAGACAGAATTTTATTTCTGGATCAGAATTGGTCAACATCTATGCAAGATGATGAGATCAACAAAGAACCTTCCGATCCTAGTCAGCCTGATACTAACAATATGAAGTATTCTGACCTGGATAATAGGAAATCCTTAGACTCTGATTACAGAGAACCATCAGAGCAGAAAAGCTTGAAGTCGCAGCTCCAACCTGAGCCTTTGAGTAAGTAAACTTGTGTCTCTGTGTGTGTACATGTGTCTATATGTGTGTGCGTGCGTGTGTATAGACGCTACTAGAGAATGTATAAACCAAAAAAAAAAAAGATTCAAGATGCATTATTTAAATGCCTCCCTATTTCAGTTGAAAAACTGTTTAATATCTAAATTATTTGGTTAATTAAACTTTGTTACTGAGTGTTGTTAGTAAGTCCTCATTATTTTTAAAAAAATTTTTATTGAAGTCGAGTTGACTTACAATGTTTCTGATATATAGCAAAGTGATTCAGTTATATGTGTGTGTGTGTATATATATATATATATATATATATATTCTCTTTCAGATTCTTTTCCTTTATAGGTCGTTACAAGATATTGAGTATAGTTCCCTGTGCTATACAGTTGGTCCTTGTTGTTTATCTATTTTATATATAATAATGTGTATCTGTTGATCCCAAACACCTAATTTATTCCTCCCCTCCCCAAGTTTGTTTTCTATGTCTGTGAGCCTCTTTCTGTTTTGTAAATAAGTTCATTTGTATCATTTTTTAGACTCCACATATAAATTATATCGTATATTTTTCTTTCTCTGTCTGACTTACTTCATTTAATGTGATCTAGGTTCATCCATGTTGTTGCAAATGACATTGTTTTATTCTTTTTTATGGCTGAGTAATATTCCCGTGTGTGTGTGTGTGTGTGTGTGTGTGTGTGTGTGTGTGTGTATACCATATCTTCTTTATCCTTTCATCTTTCAATAGACATTTAGGTTGCTTACACGCCTTGGCTATTGAAAATAGTGCTCCTATGAACATACGAGTGTGGGTATCTCTTTGAATTATAGTTGTGTCTGGATACGGTATATGCCCAGGAGTGGGATTGCTGTATCCTATGATAGCTCTATTTTTCGTTTTTTAAGGAACCTCCATACTGTTCTTCATAGTGGTTGTACCAATTTCCATTCCCACCAACAGTGTAGGAGGGTTCCCTTTTCTCCACACCCTCTCCAGCATTTATTATTTGTAGAGTAAGTCCTCATTATTTCAACCTTTTTTTTCCCAAAATATAAAACCTCTTAGTCCACTCTTACCTTCATAAATGTAGTACAGTGAACATAATTAAAACTTTCATCATTAGTATTTTACAAGGCTATTGTGATTATTTGCAAAAATTATTAAAAATTACCTGCAGTAACATAATGAACTGCCCAGTGCAGAGCTTGGTACAAAATCAGTGCTCAGTGAACATCGGTTCCCTTCCCTCCTCCTCATGGCTTAGGCAGTTACTCTCATTCTAGAATAAAGCATAATAAATATTGTTGTATTAGGAGGTATAGAAGCATAGAAGAATATTAGGCTAAATTTTTATTGAGCTGTCTTACACACAACTGATTAATTTCTTAAAATACACTTCTGTTATGTCCCTGCTTATAACCTTCAGTGGCTCCCTACTACCTGCAATATAGAACCCAACTTCTTGGCCTGCTTTACGTGCTTCTTCAGCAGTACCAGATTACTTTTCCCAAACCCTTTCTACTTTTTCCCTTTTGCTCACTTATCCTATGCTCTAGCCAAACAGAATTAGGCCCTATTTCCTCTAGGCAGCCTGCTCTTTTCAATCTCTGTGACTTTTCCCCACAATACCCTCCAACTAGAGTTCTCTTTTTGATTATTATTAGGTTTGAATGGTACCTCCATGAAGCTTTGTTACATGTGTACACCAGGAAATGCCTCCCTTACCATTCCATATGGTCATAATTAATCTATGCTTCCTTCATGGCATCAGTTATCATTTCCTATTACTTACTACCATTATTCATATGCCTATATTAAGGCCTCCTTAATACTATAGCTTTTTAGAGGTCATAAGTATGTTTATCTTAAAAATATTAATCATATACTACATCAGAAAACAAGTCCTAAAACAATTTTTCACAGATCAAAACTACAGAGTATGCTCTCAAACCACAAAGAAATTATGGAAAATATAGATGCAATAGGTAGAACAAATAAAATGAAAAAGTTTAGTTCTTTGAAAAGATTTTTTAAATTGAGAAATTTTTTTACAAAGGGCTGATCACAAAAAGAAGCATGAATAACCATATTAGAAATAAAGGTGTATCAGGAATAAAAATATTAGGAATAAAGAAATGGACTTCCTTTTAATCCTATAAAAATTTAAAAGACAGTAAAAGGGTATAAACAACTTTATTCCACTAAGTCTAAAAATGAAATGAGCAAATTACTAGAAGAGTATAACTTACTAACATTCACTCAAGAAGAAATAGAGAACCTGAATAGTCTTGTAACTATTTAAATAAATTAAATCAATAATTTAAAATCTTCCCAAATAATGTCATTGGCTAGTGATATTCAATGCTCAAAAAAAGAAATAGTTCTAATCTTAACAAAAATTAATTCCAGGAACTATAGAAGGGGTATTCTCTCCCACTCATTTTATGAAATTAACATCAGCCTTATAATAAAACTGTCAAAGATAGTACAATAAAAGAAAATTATAAATCAAAGTTATTCATGAACATATAGGTCAAAATCCTGAATAAAACATAAGCAAACTGATCTAGCAATATACAAAATGATAATAATCAAGTACAAGTTTTTATAACGAGATTGAAGGAAAAAACATACATTGTAAAATCAACATCATTTATCAATTAACACAGTAAGAAAAATATCTCAATAGATGCAGAAAAAGCACTTAAAATTCTACAACGATTTATGAAGTCAATTTAACAAACTAGCAATAGAAAGAAAATTTCTCTACTTTATAAAGGTTATTTTTAAAATTACTATAATAAACATTATATATCAAGATGAAAAGTTAAAAGATTTCCCTGGATCAGGAGACTATCCACTATAAACACTCATATTTAGGATTACACAGGAGACGCTAGCCAACTCAGTAAGGCAAGAAAAAGATAATATTGTAAAGGTTGAAAAGGAATAAACAAAACTGTTATTATTTGTAAATAGTGTGTATGTAGAAAACCCAAAATAATCCACAAAAGAGAGTCAGGAATAATATGCAAGTTTAATAAAGAAGTGTGATTGTGAAAGAACGTGCATAAGATGTCTGGAGTGCTGGGACTTTTCTTTATCATTATTCATTATACCAAGCATTTATGTTGTTTGTACTTTTCTGTATTATATTTCATAATTTTAAAAAGCATTAAAAAATGGTCAGTGCCACAAAAGAATAGGTGTTAAGTCAGTATTGACTAAATGGTCATCTTACCATGTCATTTACTTAAATGAGGGTAGAAGAGGAAGTCATCAATGGAGTGGAGTTAGGGAAAATCTCCTTGCCTGTTAGCAGAGCAGATAAGTGAGGATGAAGGGGACAAAGGAGGGAGGGAGATAACATTTATTTAATATTGCCTGCTATATTCCAAGCACTGTGCTATTTTACATATATTAACTAATACTTTATATAAACATCAAGCCTATGAGGAAGTTACTATTAGCCTAATTCTGAAGACAAGGAAACAAAGACTCAGAGTGGTTAAGTAACTTTTTCAACCACATACAAGCAGGAAGTCAGGATTCCAAAGAGGGCTATCTAACTCCAAATCAATGCTTCCTCCACTGTGGCTGTCTTGTGGCTTCCTCAGTTCCAGAAATTCCTTGCGATGCATCTGATAGTTTAGCCATATTCATAGTCTCTTCTTCATGGCAACACTTAACCTGATTTTGTTGCCTTCGGGTCTTCCTAGGGCTGGTTCCTTACCATTAGGGCTGGTTCCCTATTTCTCTGTTCTAAATACCCTTACCTATTAGCCCAGCTCACAAAAAATTAAGCCAAATAAGTTAGCCTGAGATGTTATGGTATTAGTGAATCCTATGGGAATGTACATGTATAGCAAAGAAGTCATTTTTTCTTTTAAATACTTTATTTATTTATTTGGCTGCACCTGGTCTTAGTTGTGGCATGCAGGATCTTCCTTGCGGCATCCATGATCTTCCTTGCAGCATGCAGGATCTTTAGTTGGGGCATGCGAACTCATAGTTGCAGCATGTGGGATCTAGTTTCCTGACCAGGGATGGAACCTGGGCCCCCTGCACTGGGAGTGCAGAGCCTTAGCCACCAGACCACCAAGGAAGTTCCAAAGAAGTCATTTTGAGTTAATGTAGAGCCAGGATAAGCCAGGAGAGATATAAGTCCTGAGGGTTTTTTTTTTGTTTGTTTTATTTTGCTTTTTTAATTTTTTTAATTTTTTAATTTTTTTTTTTTTAGAGCAGTTGGTATATAGTTTTTTCTCAGGCAACTTTTGCCACCTGGTGGTCAAACCACATAAGTTGGTGTTCTGGATCCTGGTGCAAAGTAAATGTTTATAGCAACTCCCTAAATCATCAAGGCTGAAAATGCTGTGATGGACAGTGTATCCTAGAGGCCGAGCAATCGTGAGAGCTGAACCCTGTAAGGGTTGGCCTGTAAGGGATTCTACAGGGTGTAGGCTGGTCTACATCAAGAAACTGTTACGTTTGGGTGGGGGAGGGCAGCTGAGCCTTGGTTCCTCACTGCGGCTGTTATATGTAAGGGAATTTTTTGTTGTTGTTGCTAATCTTTTTTTGCTTTTTCCCCTAACCCTGAGTCACATTTCTAAAGCATCGACTTTAGATCTCTTTAAACAAAGCAGAAATTGTTCATGTATTTCCTGCACAACCATCTTAGCATCAGATATATATAAAAGCCTGTTCCTGGACATGAAGAGCTGAGTATTTGTGCTTTTCTCAACCAAACATCCATCTGAGACTGTTTTTGAACTTGACAGGGCCTATTGGATATTTATGAAAAACCTGAGAGTTGATAACTGTGAGGCTATAGGTTTAGATGTGCCCTTTATGCTTGTTGGGTGTTTTTTTAATAAAGTAACTGCTTTGCAGAGGGATCTTGTTATCTCTAAAGTAAAACAGATTAGGAAAGTTGTTTTTCAAAGGAATGAGAATGCATCCATTTCCAGATGTGTCAAAAACTACTGAATCACACTGTCAAGGGATTATGCGGTTGAAGGGAGAAATCAGGAAGAAAGAAAAAATGACTCTTGCTTTACTATTAAATAGAGAGTTCACATTAGTCTTAGAATGTTCTTTCCTTTGACAAAATAACTGGTGCACAAATTTTTAGAACATATTTTTTAAACTGGAGACTTTTTTCTGCTGGATCCTTAGACACAAGAGGGAATATCAGATCTCCCGGAAATCTGGCAGCCCACAGAATAGAATAATTTTTATTCCACAGATTTCATATCAATTGCTTCAAGGACACATGGGACATCATGGTCTATTTAGAGTTATAGTTGGCCTGAGTTTTCTCTTGAGTGGCTGTATTTATATAAATACTGAATTGTCTTTATAGTTTTCTTCTAAATCAAAATGGAACATTCATGCTGTCACCCTCACCAGCCCAAGGCGAGATGGAACTAGTAGTAAAGATATAAGTAGCTATGCTCCTAAAAGCAAGGAAAACATTGACCTATCCTGCTTAGACGTAATTAACTACTCCCTCTAGAAACCCAGATATGGTTCTCTTTGCCACAGAATGAAAACTTAAATCTTATGCTTACCCCCAAATAAGCTTTTGTTGTAGGATTTCTTCCACATTTCTTCTCTCTCTATGTGGCCCTGTATTTATTTCCAGTTTCAGTATATGGTATAGATTTCTCTCATTCAATCAAAAAATATATATATTTACTGAGTTCCTAGCATGTGTTGGTTGCTCAGAATTCAGTTAGGGAAAATAAGATAAAGTTCTTATTCTCCAGGAATTCACATTTGATATGGAGAGACAGACATAAACAAATATTATTAGGCACTGATAAATACCATGATCAAAAATAAAGCAGGATAAGAAGCAGAAGGCTTTTGAGGAGGTGACATTTGAGCAGCAATATGAATGAAGTAAGGGTTTGAAACAGATGACTATCTAAGGCAAAGCATGCCAGACAGAGAAAAGCAAGTTCAAAAACTTCAAGACACAACAAGCAAGCCGTGAGTCTGGTGTGGAATGAGCAAGGGAGAGTGGAAGGAGATGTGATTGGAGAGTTAAGCTGGAGCCATTTCATATATGACTTTGTAGGGATTAATTTGCTATTATTCTAAGGGTGATAAAAAGTCCGGCTGGCTGTTATTCAGCAGCATGACAGGTATGTTACAAGATTCACACCCTTACTCTATTACTTTGGTCAGATTTGGAAAATGCTATGTACTTTATCCATTTCTTTGTTAGGGATTCACAGTCACAAGAGCATGTTACAAACTCTGAGACATTCACAGTAAAGATGTCTATCCACGTGAAATATATATCATAGAACTCTTCTGTGTAACATTTGTTAACTTTAGTAATTACTGAAGCATGGTGATTCAGAAATCAACAGCATGATTCTGTTTCCTCTCTGTCCATTTATATGGCTGTTTGCTCGGTACTCAAGAAGGATATCATAATCCCAATTATCATATAAGTCTACTGTTTGGTCACAGGGAGAACTGATGTGCGTGACTCACATTGGTCCATGGTATGGGGCAGTGGAGTCCAGCTCCCGATTCATTTTATTCATTTAACTAACTTTTTAAAACTCTATAAGTCTGCAGATGCCCATTAAATGGGTTTAAAATTAATAAACAATTAATGAATGGAAAAACTCTACAAGATGGTATATAGTATTATTTTTTCTGGTAGGAGTTGCCTTTATCTGGTAGTTATCCTTTCCATACATCCCCTGCCCCTGTCCTAGTTTGTCACCCATAAGATATGACCAAGAAGTTTGAAAAGCCTTTGTGATAGCTGCCAGCATGACAAGACACAACAGTGTGTAGTGAGCAGTTGACATAGTTTAATCAGTAAATATTTGCAGCTTGTAAGGTAAAGGGACATTGTTAGAAGTGAGCCATACAGTCTGAAGGCAGACTGTCTAACATGATTTAGGAATGTATTGTATAGGAAGCTGGGTTCTTTTCAAAGGACTTAGCATAACTTTTCTAGGTAGACACTGATTGAGAATTATTGACACAGACACCTTTTTGGAGGCATGAAACATGCCTTTTAGGAATTACCTTTTCAGCACAGAAACCTAGATCATATGGCAACAAAAATGCACAGCGTTGACTAAAATGAGAACAAAGCCCAAACACAACTGGATGTTGGTGTCTTTGATTTACAGAGCGGACCATGAACAATGAGATCAAAGATAAAGCGGTCACGAATGCTGATCCTCTTGAAAAGGTAGGAAATTATTATTATAAATGTGTAGATGCGAGTAAGATGATCTGAGAAAACCATGAACTAAAAAAAGGAGAGAGAGAAGCTTAGCAGGAGAATGCTGATGCTAGAGGAGAAGGGATTATTCAGACATCCCCTGACCAGCTCCAACTGGAGAGAAAGGAGTTAATTTCACCAGCCGCTCAAGCAAAACTTCCAGGCTCCATGCTCCTCTCTAGACAGTGTGGCTTGGCAACGTCACGAACACCTGCTGACCATACAGCCATGTAGAACTAATGCTGTCTTGAAGTGAGTTCAGAAAACCTGCCTATAATTGCTAACAGGACTCAGAAGAGTATAACCTAACAATAAAAATATTTAGATTATGTTGCCCATGAAAAAAAAGTCAAAGGCATACTCTTTCTGGCAGCAGTTCTCTTAAAGTGTTGCCATATGGATTTATACATATGCAGATTTCCCCAATTAGATGGAGTGCATGCTGGTTAGTTGATGGAGTCCAAGAGGGCTCCGTTTGGACTTAAACAAATTAAGGCTGAAATTGGATTCCTATGATTTTTTTAGAAACCCAAGAAGATGACTGTGGAAGCAGAGTTAGAGGACATAAAGAAAATGCAGCAACGCAATCTAATGGACTGGAGTTTTACTGAACATTTTAAGCCAGAAGTTCTGCTTCAGGTATTAATGGTCTGTGAGTCTCTGGAAGACGGTCAGATGGGCCTGGAGAGGCATGGTGTGATTTAGAACAATTCACTTCTAGGTCACTCTCAGATCTAGTTCAGATCAATACTCCCATTTACTTCACCTATAAAGTGAGTTTAATCCCAGATTGAGCTTTGCATGCCCAAAATAGTTTAAAATATACTTTCTAAAAGGATGTTTTTTATAAAGTCTTTTAAGGAAAAAAATATAGATATGCATGACTGTTGCACATGTTTTTTTTAAAAAAACATAGTAATAAAAGTAAGACATTGGGAAGCAACCTTATTTTCCCCCATATTGCCTGGCAGTTCTCTTCAGTTTTCGCAACATTTCCAAGTATTTTCTGATACAATTAACGGGTCAATGGAAGTTGTGATAGCTAACATTTACTGAGCACTTACCATATGCTAGTCAATGATTAATATGTATTATTAGCTTATTTAATCTCTTCAATAATCCTGTGAAGTAGAAACTATTTAAATAGTAGAAAACTGAGGCACCTTGACCAACAGTAACTTTTGTCCAAGGTCACATGGCTGATGAGTGAGAGAAGCAAGATACGAGCCCAAGAAATCCAGCCCCAGAACTTGTGCCCTTAACCACTATGCAAAATAATGAGTAACGCTAAAATGAACTTCTTGTTGCTTTTACGTTTTATGCAAAAACCTGTACTCTTTTGTTTTATCTTTTTAATTTCAATTTTACTTTTATCAAAGTTTTACATCCACATTTTTTAAACATCTTTATTGGAGTATAATTGCTTTACAATGGTGTGTTACTTTCTGCTTTAAAACGAAGTGAATTAGCTATACATATACATATATCCCCATATCTCCTCCCTCTTGAGCCTCCCTCCCACCCTCCCTATCCCACCCCTCTATGTGGTCACAAAGCACCGAGCTGATCTCCCTGTGCTATGCGGCTGCTTCCCACTAGCTATCTGTTTTACATTTGGTAGTGTATATATGTCCATGCCACTCTCTCGCGTCGTCCCAGCTTACCCATCCCCCTCCCCATGTCCTCAAATCCATTCTCTACGTCTGTGTCTTTATTCCTGTCCTGCCCCTAGGTTCTTCAGAACCTTTTTTTTTTTTTTTTAGATTCCATATATATGTGTTAGCATATGGTATTTGTTTTTCTCTTTCTGACTTACTTCACTCTGTATGACAGACTCTAGGCCCATCCACCTCACTACAAATAACTCAATTTCATTTCTTTTTATGGCTGAGTAATATTCCATTGTATATCTATGCTACATCTCCTTTATCCATTCATCTGTTGATGGACACTTAGGTTGCTTCCATGTCCTGGCTATTGTAAATAGTGCTGCAGTGAACATTGTGGTACATGACTCTTTTCAAATTATGGTTTTCTCAGGGTATATGCCCAGTAGTGGGGTTGCTGGATTGTATGGTAGTTCTATTTTTAGTTTTTTAAGGAACCTCCATACTGTTCTCCATAATCATCCACATATTTTTAAAGCCAAAAAATTGTATAAAGAGTCTTACGAAAAATAACAGCTCCCACCCACTCCCATGCCAAAATTCCCAGAGGTAAAAATCTTCCAGGTATTTACCTGTTTCTTTTGTTACTTAATTGTCTCTCAGTAACAAGTATATTTAGTCTTAGTTTTAGTTTGGGGCATCATCATCAATTAACTCCTTCTTGAGAAGACAGCTTGCCCACCCTCCATATAACACACACTCAGACACATACACACACACACAAACACACACACGTGCACATACATTCATTCATACACTCCTACCCTCACAGCAGCATTTCTCCTTGCCATTCTCCAACACTGTTAACTATATCATAATTTTTGGTTAGATTTCAAGATTTACCTTATTTCAATTATATAAAAACTATTCACAACTGAACTGTATAGTATTCTATGATTACATTTCCTTTTCATTTGTTTAGTTTGTTATTCATTTATCATTACTACCCCCCAAATTCTCTACCAAAGAGTAAATCTCCTTTCAATCCATTCAGACCTGACAGGTATTCTATCAATTTTGTTGTCTAAGCAATGCCTTTCCTGTGTGCTCTCAACCTCTGGTTGCCCTCTACTTGTCTTCTGGGTTCACAGGGTCACACGTGAATAGGAATTTTGCCCAAGGAGGGACCAGGAACTGAGTCTCACCCATAACTGATTTTGAAGATATTTAGGTAAAATTTGGGCCTTAGAGTTGATGCTGGAAGGGGTTAAAACTTTGAGGGATATTGGGATTGGGTGAATATATTTTACATATCGGGAGGATATGAATTTGAGAGGCCACAGTGTGGATTCTTATGTGTTCAACAGTGTCCCCGAAAAGAATTTTTAGAATCCTTACACCACGACCTAAAAGTGTTACCTTATTTGGAATTAGGGTGTCTAAAAGATGTAATCAAGTTAGGATGAGGGCATTATGGTGAGCTCTAATCAAATATGACTGACATCCTTGTAAGAAGAAGAAAATACCAAGTAAAGACAAAGACACACAGGGAGAATATTTTGTGACCAGAGAGGCAGAGATTAGAATGAGGCAGATGCAAGCCAAAATACACCAAGGATTGATGGCCACTGCCAGAAGCTACAAAGCAGCAAAGAAAATTCTACCAATTTTCAGAGAAAGCCTGCTGCACAGCTGTGGTCCTGCGATCTCCCTTCACTATCATGGCCACGTCCTTTGCCTCTATTTCCAGTTAGATACTCTGTCCTCTGAATCCCATGTTATCCTCTCTCTTGGGTTACTCTTTTTGTAGGGGACTGTCTCTTCAAGTTGCTTCCATAAATTTTTGAGGCATTGGATGTTTGAAAGTATCTTAATTCTATCCTTACATTTGACTGCCAGTTTGGCTTTACATAAAATGCTAAGTTAAAGGGTACTTTCCTGGACTTCCCTGGTGGTGCAGTGGTTGAGAGTCCGCCTGCCGATGCAGCAGACACGGGTTCGTGCCCCGGTCCAGGAAGACCCCACATGCTGCGGAGCGGCTGGGCCCGAGAACCATGGCCGCTGAGCCTGCGCATCCAGAGCCTGTGCTCCGCAACGGGAGAGGCCACAACTGTGAGAGGCCCGCGTACCGCAAAAAAAAAAAAAAGTATTTCCCTTTGACATTTTGAAGGCATTCTTCAATAGTCTTTTAGCTTTCCAGATTGTCCTTGAGAAAAAAGAATGAAATTCTGATTCCTGATCACTTTAGTCTGTTTTTTTTTTTTTTCTTCTCTCTGTAAGGTTTTTAAGATTTTCTCTTTGTTCCAGTGTTCTAGATTTCCTGTTGATGTGCCTTGGTATGTGGTTCTATTCCTCATATTGTACTGGGGAGCCCAGTATAATCCA
The DNA here is from genome assembly GCF_039906515.1 of Pseudorca crassidens. Classification (NCBI taxonomy): domain Eukaryota; kingdom Metazoa; phylum Chordata; class Mammalia; order Artiodactyla; family Delphinidae; genus Pseudorca; species Pseudorca crassidens. The sequence continues at coordinate 103,796,817 of NC_090297.1, read as the reverse complement.
GAGACTCCTGTCTTTATATTCTGGGAAATGTTATACAATCATCACTCTAAATCATCTCCCCTCTGTTTTTTTTAGTCTTTCTTCCTGAAACTCCTATTATTCTGGTGTTGGACTTCCTGGACTGAACTTCCAGTTTCTTTACCTTTTCCCTCCTAGTTTACAACACCTTTTCTTCTTATTCTGGAAATATGGCTCTGCTTTTTCTATTGGGTCTTCTGTGTCTGTTGTTATAATGTTAATTTCTTTAAGTTCTATTTATAATTAAAAATTACCTTTATAGAGCACACTGTTCACATTCCCTGGTACCATATCTTCTCTTATCTCTATGAGGATATTAAAGTCCTTTGAAGTCATAGTGTCTTCTCCCTGCATTGTCTCTTTTCCTCAAATTTTTTTTTTAACTTTTTGTTTTTTGGGGGAGAGGAGGGGAGATTTTCATTTTTCATATTGGAGAATAATATCTAATGGTATTTGCCTCTTTGTTCATATTAATGAGACACTAAAAATATGATAGGAAGTGCTACCTGAGGTCAGGGTAGAGGGAAGTTGTCAACAACTGGACTTCGTTGTTGGGTAATTTGGCTGGGGGGTTTTCTTGGGAGACCCATCAGTGTTAAAGTATTAGTTCTGTACTCTTGGGCCATTTAGAGTCTCCAGGAAGAAAAGAAAAATCTAATCTCCTGTCTTCAAGATATAACTTACCAGTCAGGGTTTTAGGAGCTGAGTGATAGAGGGAAAGAGTTTAAGGTGTCTTCCCACTCAGCTTCCAGATCTGCGTTGTCCAATGTGGTAATCACTAGTCACATGTAGCTTCTGAGTACTTGAAATGTTGTGAGTTAAAGTGAGATGGGCTGTAAGTAGGCTATACACTACATAAGTATAGCTATATAAATGCTGTGCACACCAGATTTTTAAGGATTTAGTTGAAAAAGAAGGTGATACATTTCATTAGCAATTTTTACATTGATTACATATTGAAATGATAATATATTTTTGACATATTAGGTTAAATAAAACATACAGTTATAATTTTACCTCTTTAAAAATATGGCTACTATAAAATATGGCTACTATAAAATTTTATATTACACACATGGCTCACATTTGTGGCTTACCTTATATTTCTCTTGGACCATGCCAATTTAGACTTTTACAGAATTCTCTTTTTTCTGTGGTATAGGTCTCCTTCAGTGGTGCCTAGGGTCCCTCTTCTTAGAATCCACAGGGTCACCTTGTGTTGGTAATAAATCTCCCTTCTGCTGAGGTGGGAGACGGACAGTCCCCCGGCTGCTCAGGACTGTTGAGGCTTCTTAAAAGACTTCCTATTTTCAATGCCACTTTCACTCCACTTTCGGAGGTACCTCACTCTGCCATTTCTTAAGCCTTTCTGTATTTCTGCACACAGATAAAGTTCCGTCTGGTCTCTCTTAAAACTACTCTTAGGATTTGGCTTTCCATGTTCTGCTAAATCTGTTACCACTTATCCTTCTGCTTTCTACCTTCTAAAATGCTGTTGCCTTTGTCTCCTCTTCTGTGGCCTTCAACTTTGTGATATTAAAACTCAAAATTTTTACAGTTCCTTTACTGAGGGGTTAGGGAGTACATGTGTTTAATCTTCCATTTTTAACTGGAAGTTCACTTCAGACTATTTTGATTTAGCTCTGTCCTTCCCACTCCATGAAGCTTCACTTTTCAAGGTCACACATAATTGTCCTGCCAAACCTAAATGAACACTTATCTCTGTTCATCTTCCTTGACCTTTTCATCAACAAAGCTGATCCATTCCCTGTGATACACTCTTCGCTCTTGGTTTCCAAGACACCATACTGGATTCCTCCTCAGTGCTCCATTTGGAATTTTGTCTAATACTTCTCCTCCACCTAACATCTAAATATTGAAGTGCCTCAAGTCTCAGTCCTGAATTTTCTTCTTTCCTCTGTAAACATTCTTTTAATGATTTCATCTATTATATATGTCTAACCCTAATGACTCATAGAATTTTATCTTCCAAATTATCTCTATCTTGAGCTCCACATTACTGTCCCTACCTCTAAATTCCACTTGAATTTCTGATAGGCCTCTTAAATATTTAGTGTCCCACATGAAGCAGATAATTTTCCCACCTAAGCATGTTTCTCCCCTCATCCATCTCAGAAAATGTCACCATCAAGCCAAAAGGCTAAGAGTCATTCCTTACTTCAGCTTTTCCTTTGTCCTGCATGTCTGATCCATCAAGTTTTGAGGGTATAATGTCAAAATATATCTTCAAGCTCTTCACCATCTCCACTGCTCCTACTTTAATTCAAGTACCATCCTCTCCATCTACTGTAATATCCTCCTAGTCATCAGCCTGCTCCACTCTTGGTCCATGCCAATCCCTTCTGTCCATATCAGATGTTCCATCAATTTCATCTTCTTAGACACACATCTCTGAACTCCAGAATTCTCTAGAAAAATCTTAATCAGATTTTGGAGAAAAATCTTACCTATCTTGTTCATTTTGTTTTTCTAGAACCTACATGGTGCCTGGCACATAGTAGGTCTTCATTTTTAATGAGAAAAGTAGTTAATGAGAACAACAATATTAATGCAGAAAAATAGGTAAAAGCCAAGTGTCTAAAATTTATTTTATTGGAGTATAGTTGATTTACAGTGCTGTGGCCAAGTTTTTAAAAAGGACAGGAAATACATTGTATGAAAGCTTATCAAATATTAAGAACAGCTACAGCTCTGAGAAACTTAGTGCTATTAGCAAACAAAATGCAGTAATTTATAAAAAAAAAAAGAAAACATAATGTACAATTTGAATTTTCACAGGAATGTAAAGTTGAACACTAGAATATCTATTAATAAAATTTAACACTTTAACAGATTAAAGAATAAAAAAGAACACCTAAATTGATGCAGAAAAATCATTTGATATGATTTAATAGTCACTAATGATTAAGAACTCAGAGCAAACTAGTAACAGGAGGAACTTTTCTAACCTAATAAGGAGTATTAGGTTACATAAACCCTACAGCAAACAAAACAAAAAACAAAAACATACTTAATAGATGTCTACCCCAGCAGTCAAAGTAAATGTGGAAACACAAAGATTGTGGAGCTCTCTAATACAAGGAAGAATACAGGTTCATCAGAAATAAAAATATTTGTTTTTTGGACTTAAAATATGAAAGGAATTTGCCAAAAAAAGTAAAGTAATGGATAGCACCCCACATAGCAAAATTTTTTAAATGCAAAAATATTTACCACATGTGTGTTTCTTGTATTGGCTCTCAGGGAACAGATGTAAAAATTTAAATGCCACTTCATAAAGACACTCATAGAGGGGACTAGATTGGGGAAGTACATATATTATTTTAGTTATGCTACCAGTGTAAAATTGAAAGCAAAAGTAAAACAGTCCTTTCCTGACATAATGTGCAATTCCATGCCTTCAGATCATCTGAAAGGTAGAGAACAGAAAGCTGCCACCACCGAATTGATATAGACAAGAAAAACAAAACCCCACAGCTGTCTAATTGCTTTCCCTATGCATATATTTCTTTATGTTGGTTGGCATAAGGAAAAGGCAACAGGACAGTGAGCTGCCTACTCTGCCCCTCTGTTTGTGGCTGCAGTTGCAATGCTGAAGATAGAATGTTTTGGAAAGGGCCAGGGATAGAAGTCATGTAGAAACAATATCAGGAGGACCGCTCACAGCATGTCTCTGTACTACAGCGTGGTGTAGTGGAGAGCACTGTGTGGAGTGTGAAATGTGACATGTAGAGTCGAAAGACTGGTATGAGCCCTGGCACCAGAACTTAGGGACTCCATATTCTTGGACGAGTATCTTATCCCCTCTTGGCCACAACTGATGCTGAAAAATGCAGCTTTTAATATTTTGAAATGGAAAAAATAATCATACCTATTTATCTGGGGCTTTTATGATGACAAAATGAGATGATCTATATGAAGGCATGGAAAACGTTAAATAAAAAACTCCTAGACTTAATTATTATCTCCCAGCGTTAATGAAGAACACTTGAGCAAATGCCTCTATGCCTTTAGCCTAGGATTTGTTTTTCTTTAAAAGTTGCTAAAATGCTCCTGAAAACGTCTGCCATCTATGCTCTCACCTTGACTAACATCATGGAGATAAGTGGAGAAAAAGAAGGGGGCAGAGAAATGCCCTAGCAGGAAACCCTTCTCTTGGGATAAAAAGACACAACAATGGATTTGTTTTGATTTTCAGGTTCTTCAAGAAGCCAATCAGCAATACAAGTGTATTGATTCTTATTACCACACCCAAGATAACGCTTTACTGTTGGTCTTTCATAATCCAATGAATTTGCAACGTCTGCACTGTGAACATTGGAACATTGCTCTTCACTCTAATGTTGGATTCAGGTAACCAACTTAGATAGTTTGGTTAGTTAGTTGTCTTAGCTTAGTTTGCTAGTTACCTAGTTTTTAGTTCTTATAGCCTAAGCTGGGTGGTTAAACTTGATAAAAACATTTGTGTGATACTATAGATTCAATTCAGCTCACCAAGTTGAATGTGTGTGCCAGGCACTGTGATAGGCATTGAAACTATCTCCCCAAGGAAGACAGATGTCATTCCCTATCCCATTGAATCTAGTGGGGATATTACTAAATTACATTTGATTCATTTAGACTCCAATAAAACAGCCTCTGAAAGATTTAAAGTAGGAACTACAAAACATGACATTCTGCATGCTGGTTTGTGGTAACTCCACTTGATCTAGGGAAGACTCAAAAGTAGGGCAGTTGAGTGGCACATGCAGTCAGGTTCCCAGCAAACTGAGGCCTCTAGGAATCAGTAATTTTTTTTTCTTCCCAGATCCTTATTCCATTGCTAACTTAAAATTTTGCTTTCTCTCCTTATTAATAATGAGGACTTTTCATTATTTTTCAATACTGGTTAATGTATGTTCAGTATTTATTATTTGTATAGAATTGTTTTAGTCCTAAGGGATACAGAAAGATAGGACGAACATGGTCCTGTATAATAATTGGGGAAACAGGTTGTGTGCATACATGGGAACACACATTTTAAAGTCATGAGATGATTTTTCAAAATTAAGGCACACAACAGATGTACCACAACATACATGGTTGTGTGCATACATGGGAACACACATTTTAAAGTCATGAGATGATTTTTCAAAATTAAGGCACGCAACAGATGTACCAAGCTAATATCTTAAACTGTGCTTTTCTTTGTTTTGTTTCTCATTCCAGTAATTATATTTTTCATTTCTTTGCCGACTAGGACTTCCAATACAATTTTGAGAACATCCTTGTCTTGCTCTAGGTTTTGAATATTCATCTATTAAGTATGTTTTTGCTTTTGTTTTTCTGCTGTAGGGTTTATGTAAATACTCCTTATTAGGTTAGAAAAGTTCCTCCTGTTACTAGTTTGCTCTGAGTTCTTAATCATAAGTAACTATTAAATCATATCAAATGATTTTTCTACATCAATTTAGGTGTTCTTTTTTATTCGTTAAAGTGCTAAATTTTATTAATCGATATCCTAGTGTTCAACCTTATTCCTGTGAAAATCCAATTTGTCCATTATGATATCTTTTTTTATAAATTACTGCATTAGGTTTGCTAATAGATTATTTACAATATTTGGACCTGTATTCGTGGGTAAGACTCAGCTATAATTTTCCTTTCTTTAAACGTTCTTGTCTGGCTTTCGTATTGGGATTTTATTAGCTTCGTAAATTAATGGGTGGATGTTCTCCTTTTTCATTTCTATTTTTTGATTTTCTGAATGAGTTTGTGCAAGACTAAGATATATGTTCCTTTGGCATATGGTAAAACTTCCAAATAAGAATATCTGGACTTGGGATGATGTTTAATTACTGATACAACTTCTGTCATGGTTATTAGACTCTTCGGGATTTCTATTTATTTATTTATTTACTTATTTATTTATTTTAACATCTTTATTGGAGTATAATTGCTTTACAATGGTGTGTTAGTTTCTGCTTTATAACAAAGTGAATCAGCTATACATATACATATATCCCCTTATCTCCTCCCTTTGGCGTCTCCCTTCCACACTCCCTACCCCACCCCTCTAGGTGGTCACAAAGCACCGAGCTGATCTCCCTGTGCTATGCAGCTGCTTCCCACTAGCTATCTATTTTACATTTGGTAGTGTATATATGTCAATGCCACTCTCTCACTTCGTCTCAGCTTACCCTTCCCCCTCCCTGTGTCCTCAAGTCCATTATCTACATTTGAGTTTTTGTTCCTGTCCTGCCTCTACGTTCTTCAGAACCTCTTTATTTTTTTAGATTCCATATATATGTGTTAGCATACGGTATTTGTTTTTCTCTTTCTGACTTACTTCACTCTGTATGACTGACTCTAGGTCCATCCACCTCACTACAAATAACTCAATTTTGTTTCTTTTTATGGCTGAGTAATATTCCATTGTATATATGTGCCACGTCGTCTTTATCCATTCATCTGTCAATGGACACTTAGGTTGCTTCCATGTCCTGGCTATTGTAAATAGTGCTGCAATGAACATTACGGTGCATTTCTCTTTTTGAATTATGGTTTTCTCAGGGTGTATGCCCAGTAGTGGGATTGCTGGGTTGTATGGTAGTTCTATTTTTAGTTTTTTAAGGAACCTCCATACTGTTCTCCATAGTGGCTGTATCAATTTACATTCCCACCAACAATGCAAGAGGGTTCCCTTTTCTCCATACCCTCTCCAGCATTTACTGCTTGTAGATTTTTTGATGATGGCCATTCTGACTGGTATAAGGTGATACCTCATTATAGTTCTGATTTTCATTTCTCTGATGATTAGTGATGTTGAGCATCCTTTCATGTACTTGTTGGCAATCTGTATATCTTCTATGAAGAAATGTCTATTTAGGTCTTCTGCCCATTTTTGGATTGGGTTGTTTGTTTTTTTCATACTGAGCTGCATGAGCTGCTTGTAAATTTTGGAGATTAATCCTTTTGTCAGTTGCTTCATTTGCACATATTTTCTCCCATTCTGAGGGTTGTCTTTTCATCTTGTTTCTGGTTTCCTTTGCTGTGCAAAAGCTTTTAAGTTTCATAGGTCCCATTTGTTTATTTTTGTTTTTAGTTCCATTTCTCTAGGAGGTGGGTCAAAAAGGATCTTGCTGTGATTTATGTCATAGAGTGTTCTGCCTATGTTTTCCTCTAAGAGTTTGATAGTGTCTGGCCTTACATTTAGGTCTTTAATCCATTTTGAGTTTATTTTTGTGTATGGTGTTAGCGAGTGTTCTAATTTCATTCTTTTACATGTAGCTGTCCAGTTTTCCCAGCACCACTTATTGAATAGGCTGTCTCTTCTCCACTGTATATTCTTGCCTCCTTTATCAAACATAAGGTGACTGTATGTGCATGGGTTTCTCTCTGGGCTTTCTAGCCTGTTCCATTGATCTATATTTGTTTTTGTGCCAGTACCATATTGTCTTGATTACTGCAGCCTTGTAGTACAGCCTGAAGTCTGGGAGCCTGATTCCTCCAGCTCCATTTTACTTTCTCAAGGTTGCTTTGGCTCTTCGGGGTCTTTTGTGTCTCCAAGCAAATTGTGATATTTTTTCTTCTAGTTCTGTGAAAAATGCCATTGATAGTTTGATAGGGATTGCATTGACTCTGTAGATTGCTTTGGGTAGTATAGTCATTTTCACAATGTTGATTCTTCCAATCCAAGAACATGGTATATCTCTCCATCTGTTTGTATCATCTTTACTTTCTTTCATCAGTGTCTTATAGTTTTCTGCTGTAGGTATTTTGTCTCCTTAGGTAGGTTTATTCCTAGGTATTTTGTTCTTTTTGTTGCAGTGGTACATGGGAGCATTTGCTTAATTTCTCTTTCAGATTTTTCATCATTAGTGTATACGAATGCAAGAGATTTCTGTGCATTAATTTTGTACCCTGCTACTTTGCCAAATTCATTGATTAGCTCTAGTAGTTTTCTGGTAGCATCTTTAGGATGCTGTATGTATAGTATCATGTCCTCTGCAAACAGTGACAGCTTTACTTCTTTTCCAATTTGGATTCCTTTTATTTCATTTTCTTCTCTGATTCCTGTGGCTAAAACTTCCAAACTATGAATAATACTGGTGAGAGTGAGCAACCTTGTTCCTAATCTTAAATGGACATGGTTTCAGTTTTTTACCATTGAGAACAATGTTGGCTGTGGGTTTGTCATATATGGGCTTTATTATGTTGATGTAAGTTCCCTCTATGACTACTTTCTGGAGAGTTTTTTTTATCATAAATGGGTGTTGAATTTTGTTGAAAGCTTTTTCTGCATCTATTGAGATTATTATATGGTTTTCATCTTTCAATTTGTTAATATGGTGTATCACATTGATTGATTTGCATATATTAAAGAATTCTTGCATTCCTCGGACAAACCCCACTTGATCATTGTGTATGATCCTTTTAATGTGCTGCTGGATTCTGTTTGCTAGTATTTTGTTGAGGATTTTTGCATCTATGTTCAGCAGTGTTATTGGCCTGTAGTTTTCTTTTTTTGTAACGTCTTTGTCTGGTTTTGGTATCAGGGTGATGGTGGTCTTGTAGAATGAGTTTGGGAGTGTTCCTCCTTCTGCTATATTTTGGAAGAGTTTGAGAAGGATAGGTGTTAGCTCTTCTCTAAATATTTGATAGAATTCACCTGCGAGGCCATCTGGTCCTGAGCTTTTGTTTGTTAGAAGATTTTTAATCACAGTTTCAATTTCAGTGCTTCTGATCAGTCTATTTATATCTTCTATTTCTTCCTGGTTCAGTCTCAGAAGGTTGTGCTTTTCTAAGAATTGGTCCATTTCTTCCAGGTTGTCCATTTTATTGCCATATAGGTGCTTGTAGTAATCTCTCATGATCCTTTGTATTTCTGCAGTGTCAGTTGTTACTTCTCCTTTTTCATTTCTAATTCTGTTGATTCTTCCTCTTTTTCTTTATAAGTCTGGCTAATGGTTTGTCAATTTTGTTTATCTTCTCAAAGAACGAGCTTTTAGTTTTATTGATCTTTGTTATTGTTTTCTTCATCTCTTTTTCATTTATTTCTGATCTGATAGTTATGATTTCTTTCCTTCTGCTAAGTTTAGGGTTTTTTTGTTCTTCTCTCTCTAATTACTTTAGGTGTAAGTTTAGGTTGTTTATTTGAGGTGTTTCTTGTTTCTTGAGGTAGGATTGTATTGCTATAAACTTCCCTTTTAGAACTGCTTTTGCTGCACCCCATAGGTTTTGGGTCATCATGTTTTCATTGTCCTTTGTTCCTAGGTATTTTTTGATTTCATCTTTGATTTCTTCAGTGATCTCCTGCTTATTTTGTTTAGCCTCCATGTGTTTGTATTTTTTACATTTTTTTTCCTGTAATTGATATCTAGTCTCATAGCGTTGTGGTCGGGAAAGATACGTGATATGATTTCAGTTTTCATAAATTTACCAAGGCTTGATTTGTGACCCAAGATATGATCTATCCTGGAGAATGGTCCATGAGCTCTTGAGAAGAAAGTGTGTTTTGTTGTTTTTGGATGTAATGTCCTATAAATATCAATTAAGTCCATCTTGTTTAAGTTGTCATTTAAAGCTTGTGTTTCCTTATTTATATTCATTTTGGTTGATCTGTCCATTGGTGAAAGTGGAGTGTTAAAGTCCCGTACTATGATTGTGCTACTGTCAAATTCCTCTTTTATGGCTGTTAGCATTTGCCTTATGTATTGAGGTGCTGCTATGTTGGGTGCATAAATATTTACAATTGTTATATCTTCTTCTTGGTTTGATCCCTTGATGATTATGTAGTGTCCTTCTTTGTCTCTTGTAATAGTCCTTATGTTAAAGTGTATTTTGTCTGATATGAGAATTGCTAGTCCACCTTTCTTTTGATTTCCATTTGCATGGAATATCTTTTTCCATCCCCTCACTTTCAGTCTATATCTTTCATTAGGTCTGAAGTGGGTCTCTTGTAGACAGCATATATACAGGTCTTGTTTTTGTATCCATTCAGCCAGTCTATGTCTTTTGGTTGGTGCATTTAATCCATTTACATTTAAGGTAATTATCAATATGTATGTTCCTATTACCATTTTCATACTTGTTTTGTTTTGTTTATGTAGGACTTTTCCTTCTCTTGTGATTCCCGCCTAGAGAAGTTCCTTTAGCGTTTGTTGTAAAGCTGGTTTGGTGGTGCTGAATTCTCTTAGGTTTTGCTTGTCTGAAAAGGTTTTAATTTCTCCGTGCAATCTGAATGAGATCCTTGCTGGGTAGAGTCATCTTGGTTGTTGGTTTTTCCCTTTCATCACTTTAAATATGTCCTGCCACTCCCTTCTGACTTGCAGAATTTCTGCTGTAAGATCAGCTCTTAACCTTATGAGGATTCCTTTGTATGTTATTTGTTGTTTTTCCCTTGCTGCTTTTAATATTTTTTCTTTGTATTTAAATTTTGATCATTTGATTAATATATGTCTTGGCATATTTCTCCTTGTATTTATCCTGTATGGGACTCTCTGCACTTCCTGGACTTGATTGACTATTTCCTTTCCCATATTAAGGAAGTTTTTAACTATGGTCTCTTCAAATATTTTCTCAGTCCCTTTCTTTTTCTTCTCTTCTTCTTCTGGGACCCCTATAATTTGAATGTTGGTGCATTTAATGTTGTCCCAGAGGTCTCTGAGACTGTCCTCAATTCTTTTCATTCTTTTTTCTTTATTCTGCTCTGTGGCAGTTATTTCCACTATTCTGTCTTCCAGGTCACTTATCTGTTCTTCTGCCTCAGTTATTCTGCTATTGATTCCTTCTGAGAAATTTTGATTTCATTTATTGTGGTGTTCATCATTGTTTGTTTGCTCTTTAGTTCTTCTAGGTCCTTGTTAAATGGTTCTTGTATTTTCTCCATTCTATTTCCAAGATTTTGTATCATCTTTACTCTCATTACTCTGAATTCTTTTTCAGGTAGACTGCCTATCTCCTGTTCATTTGTTTGATCTGGTGGGTTTTTACCTTGCTCCTTCATCTGCTGTGTATTTCTCTGTCTTCTCATTTTTCTTAACTTACTGTGTTTGGGGCCTCCTTTTTGCAGGCTGCATGTTTGTAGTTCCTGTTGTTTTTGGTGTCTGACCCCAGTGGCTAAGGTTGGTTCAGTGAGTTGTGTAGGCTTCGTTGTGGAGGGGACTAGTGCCTGTGTTCTGGTGGATGAAGTTGAATCTTGTCTTTTTGGTGGGCAGGACCACATCTGGTGGTGTGTTTTGGGGTGTCTGTGAACTCAGTATGATTTTAGGAGGCCTCTCTGCTAATGGGTGGGGTTCCCATCTTGCTAGTTGTTTGGCATGGGATGTCCAACAATGGAGTTTGCTGGTCGTTGATTGGAGCTGGGTCTTAGCATTGCGATGGAGATCTCTGGGAGAGCTCTCGCTGATTGGTATTATGTGGGGCCAGGAGGCCTCTGGTGGACCAATGTCCTGAACTTGGCTCTCACACTTCAGAGGGTCAGGCCTGACACCCAGTCGGAGCACCAAGACCCTGTGAGCCACACGGCTGGAGTGCCTTCAGAGTTGGAGATGCTGGCCTGCAGTGTCTCTCCTTCTGTGCTGCACATTAGAATCACCTGCTTCTTCCTTGCTTTGCCCCAAAGGTAGTGTTCCACAGAGAAAAACAATAGCCTTGAAAACAGTCACAGCTCTGAGATGGCTTTTTTCCTTTGTGCTTAGTCGGGTTTCCCTTGCTCACAGGGAGCCACATGCAGAGGCATTGCATCCGGCTCTTCCGACCAGAGTTCCTAGTGTGGAATGGCTGCCACCAACACTTCAGCTCAGGCGAGCCATGTGCAGAAGTGAGGCAAAGGACGCTGCATCCAAGATGGCAGCCAGGGACCGTGTCTTACCATTAAATTTATAAACACACATTTTTACTTCAGGATTAATCCCTTTCCTTCCTTTTGTTAGATTCAATTTTCTTAGCTCATTCTTAGCATGCGATTTTTAAAAGTCATACATTCTATTTATATTCTTCTAGAAGTTACACTTATCCTTTTAAATCACATATTTAAACCTTTTTATATAATAGCTAGGGTTAAAGAATATTAATATCATTTCACAGAAAATGTTAAAATCTTTAACATATTTTCACTTACTCCCAACAAATCTCCTACCTTTGATTTAGAAATTGCCTAAAAATTTTATTTCCAATTGTAAAGTAATATTTTTTAATCATAAATAAGTGGCATAAATAGTTGCCTACATTTAATTGTAAATTTTATTATTTCTTAACTCTTACTTATATCCCATGTTGTCTTGGATGTTTTTTCTTAATGCAGCTGGAAGACATTTGTGAGTAGTTCTTTCAGAAAGTATCTGTGGGTGGCAAATTTCCTGAATCATTGCATGCTGAAATATTCCTTATTTTGTTATCTCATTTGAAATATATATATCCGTGTTCTCTCATCACAGATCAGTAGTAATGATTCTGGGTTTTGTTTGAAATGCAGACTTATTGAAAGGTCCTGAGCATAAGAGAGACATGATATGACTTAAGGATGAAACAGATCTTCCTACTTGCTCTCTCTAGAATAGACTACAAGGGGTCGAAGGTAGGAACAAGGAGACTTGTTGGGAGTCTATGGAAGCAATCCTAGCAAAAGGTGGTAGTGACAGACCAGGACGGTAGTGGTAAAGGGAGTGAGAAGTGATCAGATTCTGAATGTATTTTAAATATGTTTTAAAAAATCATTTGGATTTCCTGACAGATTGGAAGAAGAACATGAGAAACAAGAGTAGTCAAAGATAACTTCAGGGTATTTGACCTATTCAACTCAACCTGATGACAAGTGCAGACTTGCCATCAGCTAAGAGGCCAAAGGGCTTGATGAGCAGTTTGGAGTGGAAGATCAGGAGTTTGATTTGGGGCATGCTGAGTTTGAGATATCTTCTACCTTCCAAATAAAGATGTTGTGTAACCATAATTCATAGTCTACAATTTTCAGTTTCTTTCTTTCTCTTTTTTTAGGCAAATAAGGTATTTTATTATTAAATTTTTTTATTATTTTTAACTTAATTTTTATTGGAGTATAGTTGCTTTACCATGTTTTGTTAGTTTCTGTTGTACAGCAAAATGAATCAGCTATACCTATACATACATCCCCTCTTTTTTGGATTTCCTTCCCATTTAGGTCACCACAGTGCATTAAGTAGAGTTCCCTGTGCTATATAGTATGTTCTCATTAGTTGTCTATTTTATACCTAGTATCAATAGTGTATATGTGTCAATCCCAATCTCCCAGATCCTCCCACCCCACCCCTTTCTCCCTTGGTATCCATACGTTTGTTCTCTATGTCTGTGTCTCTATTTCTGCTTTGCAAATAAGATCATCTATACCATTTTTCTAAATTCCATATATATGCATCAATATATGATATTTGTTTTTCTCTTTCTGACTTACTTTGGTCTGTATGACACTCTCTAGGTCTATCAACATCTCTATAAGTGACCAGTTTTGTTCCTTTTTATGGCTGAGTAATATTCCATTGTATATATGTACCACATCTTCTTCATCCATTTCTCTGTTGATGGACATTTAGGTTGCTTCCATGTCCTAGCTATTGTAAATAGTGCTGCAGTGAACACTGGGGTACATGTGTCTTTTCAAAGTATGGTTTTCTCTGGATATATGCCCAGGAGTGGGATTGCTGGATCATATGGTTACTCTATTTTTAGTTTTTTAAGGAAACTCCATACTGTTCCCCATAGTGGCTGTACCAATTTACATTCCCACAAACAGTGCCGGAGAGTTCCCTTTTTTCCACACCCTCTCCAGCAGTTATTATTTGTAGACTTTTTTCTTTCTTTTTTTTTTTTTTTTGCGGTACGCGGGCCTCTCACTGTTGTGGCCTCTCCCGTTGTGGAGCACAGGCTCCGGACGCGCAGGCTCAGCGGCCATGGCTCATGGGCCCAGCCGCTCCGCGGCATGTGGGATCCTCCCGAACCGGGGCACGAACCCGCGTCCCCCGCATCAGCAGGCGGACTCTCAACCACTGCACCACCAGGGAAGCCCTAGACTTTTTTTTTTTTTTTTTTGCAGTACGCGGGCCTCTCACTGCTGCAGCCTCTCCCACTGCGGAGCACAGGCCCCGGACGCGCAGGCCCAGCGGCCGTGGCGCGGCATGTGGGATCCTCCCAGACCGGGGCACGAACCCGCGTCCCCCGCATCGGCAGGCGGACTCTCAACCACTGCGCCACCAGGGAGGCCCTGCCCTAGACTTTTTGATGATGGTCATTCTGACTGGTATGAGGTGAAACCTAATTGTAGTTTTGATTTGCATTTCTCTAGTAATTAACAACATTGAGCATTTTTTTCATGTGCCTATTGGCCATCTGTATGTCTTCATTGGAGAATGACTATTTAGATTTTCTGTGCATTTTTTGATTGGGTTGTTTGTTTGTTTTTTTTATTGAGCTGTATGTGTTGTTCGTATATTTTGGAACTCAATCCCTTCTCTATCACATAGTTTGCAAATATTTTCTCCCATTCTGTAGGTTATCTTTTCATTTTGTTTATGGTTTCCTTTGTTGTGCAAAAGCTTTTAAGTTTAATTAGGAGCCATTTGTTTATTTTTGTTTTTATTTCCATTATTCTAGGAGACAGATCCAAAAAAAGTATTGCTGCAGTTTATATCAAAGAGTGTTCTGCCTATGTTTTCCGCTAAGCTTTTTATAGTGTCTGGCCTTACATTTAGGTCTTTAATCCATTTTGAGTTTATTTTTGTGTATGGTGTTAGGGACTGTTCTAATTTCATTCTTTTACATGTAACTGTCCAGTTTTCCCAGCACCACTTATTGAAGAGACTATCTTTTCTCCATTGTTTTGTATATTCTTGCCTCCTTTGCCATAGATTTTAATTGCCCAGAAGTGTGTGGGTTTATTTCTGGGCTTTCTATCCTGTTCCATTGGTCTATGTTTCTGTTTTTTGTGCCAGTACCATACAGTTTTGATTACTGTGGTTTTGTAGTATAGTCTGAGTCTGTAGTATAGATTCCTCCAGCTCCATTCTTCTTTTTCAAGATTGCTTTTGCTATTCAGGGTCTTTTGTATTTCCATACAAATTTTAAAAATTTTGTTCTAGTTCTGTGAAAAATGCCATTGGGCATTTGATAGGGGTTGCATTGGATCTATAGATAGCCTTGGTTAGTATGGTCATTTTAACCATATTGATTCTTCCAATCCAAGAACACAGTATATCTTTCCATCTGTTTGTGTCCTCTTCAGTTTCTTTCATCAGTGTCTTATAGTTTTTGGAGTATAGGTTTTTTGCCTCCTTAGATAGGTTTATTCCTAGGTATTTTATTCCTTTTGATGCAATATTAAGTGGGATTGTTTACTTAATTTCTCTTTCTGCTATTTCATTTTTAGTGTATAGAAGTGCAACAGATTTCTGTGTATTAATTTTGTATCCTACAACTTTACCAAATTAACTGATGAGGTCTAGTAGTTTTCTGGTAGTATATTTAGGATTTTCTATGTATAGTACCATGTCATGTGCAAACCATGACAGTTTTACTACTTCTTTTCCAATTTGCATTTCTTTTCTTTAAAAGAGATCAAGAATTAAAGAAAATAATGAAGCAACTTGAGTATAGAATTCATCTAGCTTTATTTTTTCAAAACTTTTATCCTCACTTTCATACAATTTGACAGTAACTAATCTTTATTGTCAAACCTAAATATTTCAACTTTTTTCCCTAGCAACAACTTTCTTTGGACATTCATATATTGTAAGTGTACATAACATTTAGTTAAAATAATTACAATAATCTGTATAAATAGAATAAATGGATTTGGGAGCAAATATTACTGAATCCTGGTAAGCAATAAGATGCTGATGTATACATAAATGCACAAGCAGCTTAGGGTGTAGTATTTAGGATGTGGGTATTCAAGGGCCAGTAAGTTTTATAGCAAGAGTGCAGTGTTTCAGCTAGTACAGTGAGTCACTTAGCTGGTAGTCAATTAAGATAGTACCTATTGTGCTATAAAATTGCCCTAAAAAGAGATTTTGCCATATTACTCTCCAATTAATAGCATTGAGAATGACTGTTTCTCCAAACCGTCATCAACTCTTGGTATTATCAAGCATTTTAATCTTTGGTTTGGATGGAAATATCTAATTTTTAATTTTATACATCTTTAATCATGAAGGAAGCTGAACAATTTTCAAATGTTTATTGGATATTTATATATGACTACTTTGTACAAAATATATTCTAGGATATATTGCTATTACATTTGTTACATGGGCAATTTAGAATCAGTTCATTTTTTTAAATTTCATTTACACAATCAGTATCTTAAGCACTTGTTGACTTTAACTAATATTAGCTCAATTGTCACCTGCTGTTCTTTGCTTTTTTTTTAGGAATTATTTGGAACTTGTTGCAAAATCCATTCAAGATTGGATCATAAAAGAAGAAACTGTATATCAGGAAGCTAAAATGGCTGAGGAAATCAGTAGGACCAAGAATGAGCTGGAAATAAAATCTTCTGCTGGTACCAAAATTTCTTCTACTAGCAAAATTTATTCTATTAAAAAATCTAAAAATAAGTAACCAGTTGAACTTATACATAAGTCCAAAGACATTCTATTTATTAATTTAATCAAGACAGTGAACATTTCAGGATTAAAAAGAGTTATCCACAAAATTTCTGAGACTCTTCACTTTCCCTAAAAAATAGAATAGCTGCATTCTAAATATGATGAAAATATTTGTTGTATATTGATTGATACTTGTCTTATATTGACCATACTTCCTGCCAGATCTGAAAGATTCAATCTATTCAGATCCAGTGTGATGCTGAGAAATGCCAAATGTCTTTATTTTACTGGGATTGATAGGTTCACCTATCTAAGTTTTGTTGGCAATATGTGAGTTAGATTCAGAGTCAGTATGTCTCCGTAAGAATCATTATGGCTTCCAAAGTGAGATTAAAACAAGACCTTCCTTAGAAGAGTAAACAAAATAGTCCCGAGACTAACTGGGAGTTAGAATTTAAAAATGAAGGAAAAACGGATTACTGGGGGCCTGTGACATGGACTCTACAGGATGTTGGATCAATAGATATTTTCATTTTTGTTGTTGTCAATTTTCTTGGCTTTGATGCTGTCAGTCAGAGAGAAGAGGGTGAGAAAAAGAGGAAGGATACTTGATAAATAAGTGAAATGTTGAGGTAATTCATCTGGAAAGTAAAGATATTTCACTGGGTTCGTACAAAGGAAATGAGCTCTGTGTGAATAATACTCATTGTTTCTGATAACCAAGTTGAGAGTGATTTCCTATAAAGAAGCAAAACTATATAATTTCCAAAGTTTTTGCAACCACTATAAACTACCAAAGCCAATTTGCTTGGCTTGATTCTAAAATAAAACTTGGAAAACCAAGTCAAAGATGAAGCATTCACCTTTCACCAAAGTGGTTACATAATCCATCCATCAACTCAGCCTTCCTCCTGATGGGGTGCAGCAGGACAGCACTAGGTAATTGGAATACTCGATGGGACTATCTAAAAAGACAGGTAGGGCTGCCCTCTCACAATCGTGTCCAGGCCATACTTTACTGTTAGTAGCAAAAATTGTGGGTTGACTGCCTTTTCTTTATTCTGCTTCTGAGCAGAACCAAAAGCTTAATAATTATCTGGGTGTCTATGGACCAAATTCAGAAAATGGTTTATTTGGAATTGGGATTGGAATACACCTGGTAGGTATTGCATTCAGTTTGAGGCCTCTCAAGTCAGGACAGATGTAAATCTTCACAACAGAATAACTATGATGGCAAGAGGAGGGCTTCAGTATAGAAAGAAAAGTTACATTTGTTCTGTGTGGTCTTAAGGGGTTAAATTAGGATTAATTAGGTTAAAACTCTAGTGAGAGAGAGTCCAGTTCACTAAAAGCTTCAAAATCTCAACACTTTGAGAATGGAATGTACTGCCTCCACAGATGGTGAGTTGTTCATCCCTAAAAGAGCTCAGTTCCACTTCAGATGTCTACTCTAGAGATGGCAAAAAAAGAATTCAGAGATGAGTGAATGGGGATCCCCTACAACCCAGACGCTTGGTCCTTCGATGAAACCTTATTTTAGAGAGTTTTACTAAGAAATTTAATTTTCTCTGATTATAGGTAACAAAGAAATGAGCAAAACAGAGATATCAGATCAAGAAAAAGAAAAAGAGAAGGAAAAGATTCCTTTTATTTTAGAAGGCTCTCTCAAGGTAATCCAAGGAAAGACAAATGACACTGACAAATCACAAGGTCAAAGTTATTTTGTGCTAGTTTGTGTGGTATAACAGGAAATGATCTTTCTGCTAAACTTGAAATGACAGTGTCTCCACCAAGCTATTTCCTCCATCAGATGATAAGCCTTTAGGAAACTATGCCAAAATCCAGGGCAGTGCTTTGTTCATAGTTGGTAAACTCTCTGCATCTGCTGCAGGAAGTTGTTTTTGTTTGCATTTTTATTGGAATTTTTAGTTACAAAAGTAATACATGCTTTTATAAGAAATCAAACTTAACCTGGCTGTCCTAAGACCCTAAAGTCAGAAATATTAATGATTTGGCATGTTCTATGCTTATACAAGCATGCATGCACAAATATAAGAGAGTATTCATGTTTGGTTTTGGTTTAGGTTTGGTATGTTTGTTTTTAACTCTGCTACATGCTTTTTTCTCTTGGCAACACATCATGAATATCACTTCCGGACAGTATCTAGAGATCTAACTTATTTTCATAGCATTATATTAGTCTATGATTTGGATGTACCTTAATTTATTAAACAATTTCCTTAGTAATAAATACCACTTTTTTCTATTTATACAGAAATATTTAACTTTTATGTAGTCAAATCAATCATCTTCGGCCAAAATTTAAAAGACACAATGCCAGATTTTGTCAAGGATGTGAAGTAAAGTAAATTCTCATACACTGCTGATTGAAATATAAGTTGGTACTTCCACTTTGGAAAATTGGACATACATACTAAAGTTAAGCATATGATTTCTCTTTAACCAAATAGTTTCACTCCTAAGTATATACCTAATATACTTATGCATGCATGTGTTCACCAAGACACATGGACACAGTTTTCCTTGCAGCATTATTTTTAATTCTCCCAAACTGGAAACAATTCAAAGATTCATCAGTAGAATGCCTAGAATGGTTCATGTAATGAAATACTATGCAGCTCTGGAAATAAATGACATATAGCTACACACAGAAATACGGATGAATCTCACACACATGTTAAGCAAAAGAAGAGAAAGTTAAAAGACTATATACCTTATGTAGGATTTTGTTTACATAAGTTTTTAAATAGGCAAAGTTAAACTAATGTATTAAAAATTAGGATGATATTTGCCTTTGGGGCAGTACAAGTGGGTGGTAATTGAGGAGAAGCGTGAGGAGGGCTTCTGGGGAGCTGGAGGTCGTCTGTTTCTTGACCTGGTGGTAGTTTTACAGGAGCACTTACTTGGTGGTAGTTCATTCAGCTGTTCACTTAGGATTTGTGCTCTTTTTGTATGTACGTTACAGCTTGTCAAAAAAAGCATTTTAAAAATCTGTCATTTTTTTTTTTATGGTTTTAGGGCTTCTGTGTTTTTGGTTCCATCAGGTTGATTCCACCTTGAGTTTGTATGTTAATTTTCCTTCACTCTCTTAGAATATTTTCATAGATATCCTTTTTATATTCAGAGATCTAATCTATCTGAAATACATGTTTTGTAGCATAATGTAAGGGTCTTTTTCTCTGCCAAAAGGACTGTCATTTTACTAGTACTATTTAATTAAATGTAATATTAATCCCCACCCCTTAAACAAATTGGAATATTGATATGTCACATATTAGGTACCCATTTTTTAATCCATTTTTATAGATCCCTATAAAATGATAAGAGATGTCCTGAACTCTTCTGAACACTATAGTGTCTACTGAGTGTTTGTGTCCTTCAAAATTCACATGTTGAAAACCTAATCCCAATGTGATGGTATTTTAAACCATTTTTGAATGCTGTATTCTGTTTCAGTTAATTATTCTTATACAAGTACCATACTATTTTAATTCCAGTAGCTTTGTTGTAAGCTTATAGACTGTGTAGGCAGGAGCTGATTTTCCCACCTCCATCAGTATGTAATAACCCTCAAAAGAGCATTGGTTAAGACTGGTGAGCCTCCCTGGCTTCTTGGTATTAATGATAAAGATAATTACATGGCAAATCTTTAAGTTTATTATTATTTGCTGCTTAATCTTAGTAAATTTTTAAAGTATCTGTTGGTATTGAAACTAATATCTATTGGGGTTTTTTCCCCTTTATTTAGGAGATATATTGAATTATGGAGATTGATTTAACAATATGAATAACCTTTGTATTTCTAAAACAAACTTCTCCTCAGCATTTCCTAAAGTTTAGTCCTTATCCCACAAAACCACATATGCCGTAATTGCCTAGGTATCTCTGGGGGGAGGAGAGACTTAAAATATACGTGTTTTCACTCCATTCTAACTGATCTTTGGGAATAGAACCTAGGAATTTTAATTTTTAGTTAAGTCCCTGGGTCCATCTTTATGTACATTATTGATGAAAAATTATAGCACCATTTTTTTCATGGAATGTTATTATTTTAATATTTTAATTAATATTTTAATATTTAATTATTTTAATAAATAACTTACTCTGTTCTGATAGTATTTTATCTAGAATTTTTGTGTCTATGATGAATGAAATGATAGACTTTTGTGTTGTTCTTAACAAGCATTACTATTAAGGTTACGTTGGCTTCTTTTTTGCGGGGGGAGGTGCTGCACCTCACGGTATGTGGAACTTCCCTGAACAGGGATCGAACCCACGCCTCCTGTAGTGGAAGCATGGGATCTTAACCACCAAACAACCAGGGAAGCACCATGTGTTGGCTCTTTTTTTTAATTTAAGTATAGTTGATGTACAATATTATATAAGTTACACGTGTTCAGTATAGTGATTCACAATTTTATAAAGACAGCAATGGCTATTACAAAGGCAGCACCTAATCAAAAGATTGTGAAGCCTGTGAAGGTTTCTGCACCCCGAGTTGGTGGAAAGCACTAAGTTGGCAGATGAGATTTTCAAATAAAGATATAACTATAACTAAAAAAAAAATCACTACATTTATAGTTGTTACAAAATATTGGCTATATTCCCTGTGTTGTGCAATAGATCCGTGTAGTTTATTTTATACCTAATACTTTGTACCTCTTAATCTCCTTCCCCTATATTGCCCCTCCCCCTCCCTCTCCCCACTGGTAACTACTAATCTGTTCTCTATATCTGTGAGTCTGTTTCTTTTTTTTATATTCACTAGTTTTTTTGTATTTTTTAGATTCTACATGTAAGTGATATCATACAGTATTTGTCTTTCTCTGACTTATTTCACGTAGCATAATACCCTCCAAGTCTATCCATGTTGCTGCAAATGGCAAAATTTAATTCTTTTTACGGCTGAGTAGTATTCTATTGTGTGTGTATATATATATATATATCACATCTACTTTAGCTGTTCATCTGTTGATGGACACTTAAGTTGCTTCCATATCTTGGCTATTGTAAATAATGCTGCTATGAAATTGGGGTGCATGTTGGCTTTTAAAATGAATTAAGGAAGCACAGCAAGGTTACTGTATGCAAGATTAACATAGAAAAAGAAATCACTGGAGTTCCTATTCACCAGCAATAACTGATTAGAAAATGTAACATAAAACCAATATCATTCACAAGAGCAACAAAAACTATAAGGTGGCAAGAAAAATAAATTAATAAAAGATTTTTCTTTATGGAGAAAATTACAACATATTATTGAAGGACAATAAACACCTGAATAAGTGGGAAAATATACCATGGTCTGGATGAGAAGACTCAGTTTAGGATATGAAATATACTCATATACCTTTAAAAGTATATGCTCATACTTTCTTTTGTTTTGTTTGTTTATTTATTTATTTATTTATTTATTTTTGGCTGCGTTGGGTCTTCGTTGCAACCTGCAGGCTTCTCTAGTTGCGGCGAGCAGAGGCTACTCTTCTTTGCGGTGTGCAGGCTTGTTGTTGCAGAGCAGGGCTCTAGGCATGCAGGCTTTAGCAGTTGCGGCACATGGGCTCAGTAGTTGTGGCTCGCTGGCTCTAGAGCACAGGCTTAGTAGTTGTGGCGCACGGGCTTAGTTGCTCCACTGCACGTGGGATCTTCCCAGACCAGGAATCGAACCCGTGTCCCCTGCATTGGTAGGTGGATTCTTAACCACTGCGCCACCAGCAAAGTCCCGTGGGGCTTTTTTTTAATTGGTACGTTTTTCATATCTGTGCCAGGCTGACCTCTTCTAGATCCTGAGTCAGGTCAGCGGGTTTAGGTTTTGTTAGTTACATCGGTTGATTTTGTTTTCTGCTGTGTTCGGTGCACACACTTGACAGCCATCCACTTCTGCTCAGAGGTAAAAGGGTATTCAGCTTTTCTGATATAATCCTGTTGAAGTCCATCAAGACCCATCTTCACTACAAGAGCAATTAAGGCTCCTTCCGTTGGTTTCCCCATTAGAGTGTTGTTTCTAATTACAGCATCATTGCACACACAGCCCGCCTCAACAAGTTTGCTAACAGATGGGTTATAGAATCCATGAACAACATCACCATCAACAATCACTTCCCCAAATGGATTGTAGCCAACTCCAGTAACCTCAGCACACAGGCCATCTGAAGTAAATATGTGGGTAACAGTCATTTCATTCTTCATCAGTGTTCCAGTTTTATCTGAACAAATCATGTTACAGCAGCCCAGAGTTTCAACAATAGGTAGTTTTTTCACAATGGCCCTTTTCTTCACCATTCTCATAACACCAAGGGCTAGAGTCCCTGTGACCACAATGGGAAATAGAAATATATTCCTATCAAAATTTCAGCAGTTTTTTAATGAACCTTAGAAAGCTGATTCTAAAATTAATAAAGAAAAACAAAGGGATAGGAGCTTTCTTTCAGATAGTATTTTACTGACAAATTCTATCTCTTTATTTTTACCTTTCTGTGGCTTGATAATTTAAGTGTGTCTCTTGTAAACAGGAATTATAAACTAGATTTAAAAAAAATTATACTGATGATTTTTCTTTTAGCAGAAGACTTGAATCCATTTATACCTATTCTAATAAACTATATATTAAGATATATAGTTTATTTTCGATTTTCAATCTGTTTTCTATTTTCCTACCTTTTCTGTGATCCTTTTTTCTTGTTTTCTTTTGTATGTTTTTTTCCTTTTTTACTTGCAATCAATTTGATGATAGGGAACACTAATTTTAACTCTAAGTAAAATGTTATCCTCCCTCACCAGAAGAATTCTGTTTTTCATATTTGTAGACTGTATTCTGGGGAAAAATTGTACTCAGTGAGTTGTCAATAAAATATTTGCAGAAATTACTTTTCTTGCTTGTTACATAAATACCTACACAATATCCTTGATATTGTCTTTTGACCCAAAAAGCCTAAGTTATTTACTATCTGGCTCTTAATAGGAAAAGTTTATAATGTATACACTTTATTTCTATTCTTCTAGTGGTTGCTCTAGATTTTCAACTTGTATATATAATTTAATGAAGTCTCAGTAAAATATCTTTCTTCCAGAACAATACAAGGAATTATTAAAATGGCTTACTCTCTCCCAACCTGTGTTTAAGTTTTATCTTGATTTTTTTTGTTCCCACAAATTAGACATTATTATTGTCATTGCTTTATACAGTCAGTGCTATTGAGATTTAGCCCCATGCTTGCCATTTGTTTTGTTGAGCATTTCTTCTCACATCTTCTATTTTGTGAGTATTTCCTTTAGAACTTCCTTTAGTGAGGGTTTGTTGCTATTGAACAGGTCTGAAAAATGGTTTTACTTTACCTTATTTATTAAACATAGTTTTAATTTATAAAATTCTTGGTTGACTTTTTTGTATCCTGTTAGTACTCTCAAGATTTTGTTCCACATTTTTCTACCTGATGCTGTAGTTGTTAATATTGGGTTGGCCAAAATTTTGTTCAGGTTTTTCCATAAGATGTTATGGAACAGACTTTTTGGCCAACCCAATAAATTGATTGTCGATCTAACTTGTCATTCTTTTATAGACAGTTCATCTTTTCTCTCTAGCTGCTTTGAAAACATGCGGTGGTGTGCTGGTAAATGTTTAGCATTAGCTCTCTAGGAAAAAAAATTCTGTATAGATAAATAGATAGTTTATTCTAAATTTTACTGATATATGGTATGTATAGCACACAATTTACAAATAATAAAATAGGTAATACTCTTTATTGTAAATTCCATTTAGCCAGTGGATTCTCACAGAATTGCTTTCATTGATTTTTACTAAGCTCTTACATCTTTAGCCAGCCTATAGTTGCAATTGACAAACAAGGGTAGTGCCACAATGAATGCTGATTGATATTTTCATTTACATAAGCAAGTAAGACAAAAGTGAGCAACAGAGGGATATGTCTCACTTATTCACCAATGATATTAGCAACTTCTTTGCTGAATCAGGTAATAGTTTTTAAATACTCGAAGAATATTTCCTCAATTTTTTTTGTGCTAGTTACAGTGTAACAGCTCAAAACACAGCACACTGCATTATTAACATCTTCTCCATCATTTTTTAAAGTCTATGTAGTCAACGAGTAGTCAATAAATCCCTGATTTGTAGCGTTTGCTGATATCTGTAGTGTAAATACTCCCATCATGGCTGACTTCAAGCTACTGATAAGATGTCACTGTATGTGGAGTTGGAAACAATATGCAGTAGCACACTGTTATAATTCTACCATACAGATACAATTTACATAGATAACCCCAAGAGCATAGATCAGGGGTCCCCAACCCCCAGGCTGCTGACCACTACTGGTCCTCGGCCTGTTAGGAACTGGGCTGCTGTGAGAGCTGTGGGCGGGCGAGGAAGGGAAGCTTCATTTGCTGCTCCCTTTCACTCCCCATCGCTCACATTACTGCCTGAACCATCACTCGCATTACTGCCTGAACCGTCACTCGCATTACCTCCTGAACCACCCCCCACCCAGCCCTGTCCGTGGAAAAATTGTCTTCCACAAAACCGGTCCCTGGTGCCAAAAAGGTTGGGGACCGCTGGCATAAATCATAGTTAAATGTAACAAAGTAGTTAGGAAAGTGGTACGTTTTGAGTGTTTATTGCCTTTGTTTTTAATGGTATTTTATTGTGCATTTGTATCATTTGATTTTAATAATGGATGTGGTTAAAACTGACTCGCAAAATTCCTGAAAGTTTAACAATAAACTCTTCCAAGTCAATATGACCCAGGTCCAGCACATCACTATCGTTTCCTGGGTTTGATTCACTGGTTAGTGTCTTTCATCAGCTCTGGAAATGTCTCATCCATTATCTGTTCAAATACTGCCTTTTCAAAACTCCTATTCCATTTCCAATAGGGCTTTCAAACTCACTGATTTTTGATACCCTCTTGTTTTTACTGATACTTTTGATGCCTCCTTTTCTTTCTTTAAGCATATTAAAATACTTATTTTATATTCTCTGATAATTCCAATATCTGCAGTCTTTGCAAATTAATTTCAGAGTTTGTTTCTTCTTCAGGTTTTTGATTTTGACTTAGTTCCTCAGATTTTGTGATTTTCCTTTGTGAACTCACATTTTGCCCACAATCTTTTCAGAATACTTTTAAGGTGATGTACATTTTGGCCACAAATCTATGTGAGGACAGGCTTGTGGTTAAGTGTTCTCAGGGCCAATTTCCTCCTGCCCTCTCTGCTCCTACTTTAACTCAGGGCCAGGGAAGCTGACTAGCTTTCATGATTTTACTCTATGGGGCAAGATTTTTTCTAGTTCACTCAGTGAAGGTGTCATTTAAAAAAAAATACCCATGCTATTCACAGGTCTCTGATCTCCTGGGTTCTGGCTCTAGTCCCTATAACTCCCAAAACCCAAGTTCTTGGCTTCCAGGGATGGGCAGATAACCCTGGGAAACTGCTGTTTTCAGTGCTTCCTTCCCTCATTGAATTAGTGCTTTCTCATATTTTTTACTTTGCTGCCAACATTGCTATGCATTACAATGCATTGCATTACATTGCTATGCATTACAATGATGATTTGATATTTTAGCCATCATTTCTGAAATATTTTATGCCAGGAATGTTTCTTTGTACATCTTGTCTACCATACTGCTGATTAACCATGTTTAGAACCTAAATTGGGGATTGGATTCTTGTGGAAAAGTATAAGAGCCAGGGAGACCAGCTAAGAGGCTGATGCAGTAGTTCAGGTTAAAGATTAAAAGACCTGAAGTAAAGAAAATTTCAACAGAGGGTGAGAGAAAAAGCTGAAGTGAAGAGAGATCTCTGCAGAGGATTGGCAGGGTTTAGCATACAGAAGTTGGGTGAGAGAAAGAGAATCAAGGATGACACCACAATTTCTAGCTCAGTATTTTGATCCATCAGAGATACAGCTTATAAAAATCATGTTAAATATTCTCCAGAGTGAACCTGAATAGGATCAGATTTGTTTCAAAATCCTATTAATTTTTTAAAAATGTGTTTACAGGCATGGAAAGAACAAGATAGGTTAGCTGAAGAGGAACGCTTAAAGGAAGAAAGAAAAGCAGAAAAGAAGAGTAAGGACTCTGGTAAAAAGAAAGGCAAGGAAAAACTAGAGAAAGAAGATAGTAGGAATTTCAAGAGAGAAAATTTTTTAAAGGAGAAATTGGAAGAAGAGCAAATAAAGATCCTGGAAATAACAGAGGAGCCCCTCCAGGAACCAGAACCTGAGATCGTTTACTCGGTAAAATCAATTTTCTAAAAAGCTCCTTTGGGTCATTCCTAATTGTTTGGGGAAGAACACAGCTTCTGTGGAAACATAAGGTTTTCAGTCTTCACTGCCACCACAGAGGCCTTGGGGTTTCTTCTAGTATAGAAGATCTCAGACCTGCAGTCCATCCTGTGATACCTAGGACCTTCTTTGCAGCTGATCATCAAGACAGGAACACCCTTAGGCCAGTTTTTCTTGAGTGCCATGAAGCTAGGTTTCTAGGGGTGGTAAAGATGGAAATTTGACACAAAAGCATTCACTTAGGAGTATGTAAATAAGCAACTGTGATAGGTCAGCACTGTATCAAACCAAAGTTGGGTCCACTTGCCTGCACACAGTAACGCCAGTCTACTGACACCGGGTTGTGGTGAAGGAAAGTGCAACGTTTATCGCAGGGCACCAAGCAAGGAGTCCTGGGCAGCTAGTGCTCAAAGCAACCAACTTCCCAATGGGTTTCAGGAAAGCATTTTTAAAGGCCAGGTGAGGGAGGGAAGTCGCAGGGTATGTGACCATCTCCTGAAGACTTCTCTGATTGGTTGATGGTGAGGTAACAGGGCAGTGTCACAGGGGTTAACATTATCAATCCTTAGGCACCAGTAGGTCTGGGGGCTATGGTGCTCATGGTCATCAAGTACAATAGTTCATTTCTTCCATTTGGTGCTGGTTTTAGTATCTGTAAGGCAACTCAGGAAATGTGCCTCAAATACTATTATCTAGGTACTTCAGAGGAGCTAAAGCAGAGGATATGGGGGAGGAGTCTGTCCCAGGAAGGCCCATAGAGTCCTGCTCAGTTACAATAGTGGACAAAGAGGTTGGCTTTTTCTGTCTCAGATGATGGGACTTGCTGAGTACATTGGGTTATCTCTCTGTATGCACCCACGTTACTTGCCTGTATGCTTTTGTGAAACCTTCCCTTTGCCAATCTCTCCCTCAAGCTGTTTTATGAGAAAAACCTAATCAGAAAAAAAAAAAAGATGGGAAAAAAAGTAACAGCCCTTGTCCTTTCTAGTTACTACTCTGAGCCAGTTGTTCTCAAGCTTTAGCCTGCATCAGTATCACTTGGAGCTCTATTAGCGACACTTAGTAAAAAAAAAAAAAAAGTCTTTAACACTTGACCTTCTAAAATGTAAAGTACCAATACTCCTCAGTATATTAGCTCTCTTTAAACAGGAAATTAACAGCCAATGAAGGAGAAATTAATAACTTTTCGCACTGCCTTGGCAATAGTCCAGTGATTTGAATTGCACTGGGTTATGAGGATGCTCCAGTGAACAGAGTTTAAAATCATGTACCTTCTTTAATTCTACCTGTCATTATAACACTACAGGAGGTGCCAAAGATAAGATGGACACTGGCCTCTGAGTCTACAAAGTGACAAATCATTTAGCAGAAATTAGGCTTATGGCAGCTTTAACTGGCTCACATGGATGACCTAATTTTTGTCAATTGCCATTCCACACTCAAAGCATGATGTTTTCTTTTCTAGTTTCATGGATACAACATGGGAGAAGTACCAGTCCAAATCTCAGGAACAAATTATTATCTGTATCCTTCCGATGGAGGGCAGATTGAAGTAGAAAAGACAACATTTGAAAAAGGTACATTTTGAAAGCAGCTGGTTAATGGTTTGGAAGATATTAACCCATTTCAGATAATCCTGGGGACTTGTACTCCTGAGTATGATACGTGAGAGTAGTAATGTGCCCCCAGTGATTCATTTATGCACAACCTTCCCCACTTTCAGACTTCACACTCTTCTGTTGTAATAGCCTCTGCAAGGCACAGGCCAGCCGTGAGGTTACCTGGGCACACTAAGACAAACATTCCAGTTGTTAAAATATGAAAATATTTCCATAGGATTGGAAAATAGTATAATAGTAACTGCAGTAAGCAAATCGTTACTTAATAATGTTAATTACAACACATAGTGTTATCTCAGAAACTAAGCACATACTGTGAATTTAGAGCAAATTCCTGATTTGGTTTCTGGAGCACAGAGTTTGGGGGCCTGCTGCCAATATCCAGTTATTTTTGCTATAAAGAAATTGCCTCTGGATTCAGAAGTCATTAAGTAGGAGGGAGGTCTTGGAGATGAGCTGAGGAGGACCTAGTCTGGAAAAAGGAAATGTTTCATTCTCCCCAAGGGAAGAGCAGATCTGGGCTCTAGGGAACTTACTGGGGACATCTTGTAGAGCTTCTCTTTTCACTTTGCTTTAAAGATTTCTTAGGATGGGTTTGAGGACCTGGGTTTTATTTGACAGCTTATTGTCTAGTAGGGAGCTGTGGTCTCTGAGAGCTGGGAAAAGTCAGTGGGGAGGGAGTGTAAGCAAGATCCTGTTTAATGTCCACAAGATTAGGCAACCCAACAAGGGACACCAGGGCTCCTCCCATCCACACTCTGCCTGCGACACCAGCCCGCCCCTTCTCACTCCCTACCCTTCCTCCAGCCCTCTCTTAATTTTCCTTCCTTCCTTCCTCCCTTTCTCCCTTCCTCCCTTCTTCACTTCCTCCCTCCCTTCCTTCCTTCCTATCATCAAATTACCATCAATTTAATGAGGAAATCATTACAAGAGTGAGAACGCTATTCCCTATGTGGAATCATGGCTCAAGCATCATTAGATAGTAACTGCCACATCAAACAAAAGATCCTACCAATGATTTTTAAACTAAAAAGGCCTACAAATTATTCAAATTATTTAAAGAATGGTTTGTGGTACAACTTATATCAAATGCCAGACTGTTTTATTATATAAAGTTTGTTTATTTAAAACATGAAAGGGGGGACTTCCCTGGCGTTCCAGTGGTGAGGACTCCGGCTTCCACTGCAGGGGGCGGGCTTTGATCCCTGGTCGGGAACTGAGATCCCGCAGGCCACTTGGTGCAGCCAAAAAAAATAAATAAAAATAAAGACATTTAAAACATGAAAGGGATTTTTATTAATAGATAGGTGTGCATATTTATTTATATTACAATATTTTTTAGTGTTTAATATTTTGAATATCAACCCTGGGTGTAGGGTACAAATAGTAGTAACTAAAAATGGAACTCAGAATCACAGAACTGAGAAAAGCACTGGACTCAAGTTTTAAAATGCTATGTTCCATTTTCAGTAACCGTTCTTTACTCTTATCAATATTTGCATATGCATGTAATATATATGTTTCAGATGGTTCATAGTAAGTACATTTTTATCTTAATTCTATCAACTTTGAGATATGATCATTCAATGAAAGTTGAAAAGGAAAGGCTGGGTTAAAAAAAAAAAGAAAAAAGCTGGAAGAGGAGACAAAGAATGAGTCAGAACACTAGCAGAAAATGTTTTGTTTGGGAAATTCTTATATGTTCCTACTAACAATAATAACTACTGTAACTAACATTTATGCAATTCTTTATCAATTACAAAATCCTTTCACGTTAACCATCATGTGTGATTGATCATAAAGTTGAGTATAGGTATACCTTAGCCAATTTACTCTCCCTTCTGTAATTGGATTTTAGGTATGAGCAGAAAGTCTGCAAACATCTCCCTGATCCACCTGCTGTTCCTTCCTGGAATTCCACCAACACTTTTTTCTTTTAGGTATCTTTTTATAAAAGTAGTGACATCCCTAGGTATTTCTAGTCCCTGACTTAAATGCTATGCTGCATAATATTTAGAGGTCTTATCACAGAGCTTAATTGGGGCATCACAATCAGCCCATTTTCTATCCCATGATTCTTCTCCAGGCCCAACTTTTATCAAAGTGAAAGTGAAAAAGGACAAGCACAATTTTTTAATTCATTTAAGAGACCCTAAGAAAATTTTGAAAAAGGAGAAAAAAGAGGATTATCCTTCAGAAGATGAGGAAGGAGAAGGAGAAGGAGAGCAACATTTTGAAAAAGGTAAGCAGCTGCATCTTTGTGGCAGTGGGTATCAGTACTTCCACCATAGGTCAAACCTATCCACCTAACAGAAACACATGCATCCCTGGCAGGTAGCATGTGTAATTTTTACAGATGATAACTGAAGTATTTTGCCTTCTTGTTTATATACACTTTCCCTAATGTAAAGGGGATATACATCATATACATAGCCCATCTATAGTGGGCTGCTTACTTGGTTTTGCCTCTTCTGGGAACCCAGCTCTTGATTCCAGCTGACATGCAGAGTCTACCTCGCCTGGCTACCTTTTTGTAGCAACATTGAGTTTGCAATGTCCTTTCTGTTCTGAATTTTGTTTAATGCACTGTACCAAGTGCAATCTCTAGGACTCAGGTCCTTATTAATTGATTCCTACTGAAGGTTTGGCTTCTCTGCGATACTGACTGTGAATGATAGGGTTTCTATCTATGATCTATCACTTGGATCTCCATGTAGTATCAATTTTCTTAAACTGCAAGAACAAGAAAAAAATCCTAAATTTGGCCATGAGCATCTCGACCTGCTTGTAGATGAGAGTTCCAAGTGGATGTCCATTGATCATACACCATGAAACTTCTTGATAACACCATTTAACATGTCCCGGCAACACCAGCTGGAAAAATTAATTGCTTCTTGCCCAGTGTAGGTTATACCTGCAAATGGAGATGAGTTAATTAATAAAATGCTTTTGGACTCAAGTTAGTAATAAGTAATAAGATCAATGACTAAATCTAGCTAATAAATTTAGTTATAGTCACAGTGTTTTATAAATTCAAGGTAAGAATACAATGTTTGACAAGTTTGAATGTACCCAAGAACTTAAAAACAGAAATTTAAAAATTACTCTTCTTTGTTTTATCTGATATAAAAATATATGGTTTAGTATAAAAATTAGGAAATATAGGAATACTTTAAAAAGATGACAGTTGCTCATAATTCTACCATCCCAGCAGTAACCACTATTCACAGTGTATGTCTTTCACTTTATCATGATGAGCAGTTTCCTATTCATTAAATATTTTAAAAAATCATATTATAATAACTGTATGGTACATAATCTATAAAAATATCAAACCACTATGCTGTGTACCTGAAACTAATGTAAGTCAATTATACTTTGATTAAAAAATATATATCTAAAGATTTAAAAAAAAAGACTTTTTAATGATTTCATAATAATTCATTGGTATATGTACATATCATAATTTACTTAATCATATCCATGCTTTTACATATTTGGGTGATTTCTACTTCACACTGAGTTTTGCTTACATTTCTTTTTGATAAAACAAAAATGTTCTTGATTTGATTTTATCTTTTAGAAGAATCAAATGCAGAGAATAAAGCTGTCAGCAAGTTTGGATCTTTTTCTGCCACCTTGGAAAATGGAATCTGCCTCTCAATAAGTTACTATGGATCGAGTGGAATGGCGCCAGGTGAATTAAACACAACAGAAAGGATAAGTGTCCCGTGACCAAGGGCAGCTGCCCATCCTCCATCAGCTTACTTGTTGATAAACATGTTCTGATTTAATGCCCCTCATTTCCTGAGCAGTGGGAATATATGTGTGTGTACATACATATGTGTGTGTACATATGTATGTATATATATAATCTTGCATACGTAGAAAATAACAATAGTTTGACATTTTAAACAGCACTTTTCATACATATAATCTCACATATAACCACATGTACATACATATAAGTTATCTTTGTTAACTAACCCATGAAAATAAGTCTGTTAGTTGGTACCAAAAAAAAACATGATTTGCCAAAGAATCCTCTTGGTTTTCTACAGAATAATATTTCTATGAATCCTGTGTTTATGGAACTCCTCAATGTGCTTCAGAACATTAATCTTAAAGGAGCCATTCATTGGACATCTTGAAGGATTTATTTACCCTACTCTTAATAAACAAATTCTCCAACTGGAAGCTATTTCCTCACAAACCACACAATGACCTGTCACTTTACCAAGAACCAGTTAGGAAATCTTGTGGGTTCTCATGCATTTTACAGGGATCTAACCACAAGAGATTAAAAAAAAAAAAGCTTTATAAAATCAAAAGGTAATCCCTATGTTGTGTGACCTTAAACTACATGTGAATTGTGGTGATCCAATTATCTGCCGTACTATGTAGTTTCATTTCTCTAGAGACAATATTCCCATGGATCATTAATCCATGTTTCTTACCTTGTGCCAAGTATTGTAGTACTTTAGTGGGTTAGAGAGCCCATTAAATTTGTTAGTATTTTTGCTTTATTTGGGGGTTTGACTTTTAATTTTGTAGTTGATTCATTTTTAATCCAACACTTGGAAAAGTCAT
The DNA here is from genome assembly GCF_039906515.1 of Pseudorca crassidens. Taxonomy (NCBI): domain Eukaryota; kingdom Metazoa; phylum Chordata; class Mammalia; order Artiodactyla; family Delphinidae; genus Pseudorca; species Pseudorca crassidens. The sequence goes on along the minus strand of NC_090297.1, from coordinate 103,763,698 downwards.
TTGTTGCCTAACAGATTATGTATTAAAATCCACAATCACACACAGTCACTAACAAACCATACTCCAACTGAACAAGGTTATCATTATTTTACATTAAGATATTTACACTCTATATCAACTATGTTGCTGCTATTTTCTAAGTGATTTACTTATTCTTGATCTAATCCTTAAATTAATATGTAATCTTTCCATTTAATACAGATGTTCCTAATTTCAGTTTATAGGTACTGCGTTTGAAAATGTTTATAGTGTAGATAATAAGTAATGTTTTACTTCCTGTATATTAGAAAAGTTGAAGGCATGAGTCTTTGTAAAAAATATATTATAAATTCCTTAAGGATGCATATAATACTAATATTTAAGAACGTTTATCTGCTAGTGGCTAAACAAATTTCCAATCCACTTCCCCCCCCTCTTAATTCAATATATACAGCTCTCTAGAGCTTATTGATCTTGCTTAACTGAAACTTATGCCCGTTGATTATGATATTACTTTATGCTTCCAATTTCCTTCTCTCCGCGCCCCTGACAACCACCATTCTACTCTTTGATTCTATGAATTCAACTATTTTAGATACCTCACATAAGTGGAATCATGCAGTGTTTGTCTTTCTATGACTGGCTTATTTCACTTAGCATAATGTGCTCAAGGATCATCCACATTGTTACACATTACAGAATTTCTTTCTTAAGACTGAACAACATTCCACTGAATGTATACAGCACATTTTATTTATCCAGTTATCTGTCAGTGGACATTTAGGTTATCTCCAGCTCTTGGCTACCCTAGTCTTTTTTGTGCCTTTCAGTTCCTTGATGAACTGTGCTCTGTCTTATCTCTGACCAATTGCCCATGTTGTGCCCCTTGCTCAGAATTCTTTCTCTTGCTACGTACATCACCACTTTCAACAATGAACTTCCTCCTATACTTCAGGACTCAGATTACAGGTTACTTGCTCTGAGGAATGCTTCACCCATGTGAACTGGGTCTTTGGAGTTGAGTGGAAATTGCTTAGGCAAAGAATCAAAGGAAGGGAATTCTATACCAGGAATAGCATGTGCAAAAGCTCAGTAGTGTAAAAGCATGACACGTTTGTGGAAAAGCAAACTGCGCAGTACAGTCAGTCCTCTGTATCCCATATCCGTGGGTTCTGAATTCACAGATTCGACCAACCTTGAATTGAAAATATTATTTTTAAAAAAATTCCAGAAAGTTGCAAAAAGCAAAACTTTGCCCCCAAATTTGCCCCATGCCGATCACTATGCTGAAGCCACGTGAATGAAGTGATGTGTAGGCACACCCTACTGTGGCCACCTACCACGTCACAGACCTGCACTCTCTCCAGTGCTCATTGTCTGAGCATTGCTGGTCTGTTGTTCCGTTCGTTTGCTACTTGTATTGTGTGTTCATGCTTGGTTTCTGTGAAAAATGGCTCCCAAAAAGCAGTTAAGTGGTCAAAACAATTCCTCAAATGCCAAGAGAGAGCAGAAAGTGCTGTCTCTCGACAAGAAAATACAGATCTTTGATCTTCTGAAAAGTGGCGTGTGGCTTGCCAAAGTGGGATGGAAGGTCACTAAGAACAAATGGAACATTCTCACAGTAAAGCAGAAAGAAGCCGAAGTTCATGGAAGGGTTAGCGCTGCCCCTACAATGGCAGAAATGGTCTCGCAGGTTCATGACAAAGTGCTTACAAAGTGCTTGTATTTTGTATGTGGCTAGGGGACATGTTACAGAAGTATGTCCCTTTGGATGGCAAAATTACGCGTGAAAGAGCACTTAGCCTCTGTGTGCACTGTTGTGAGGGGTGAGGAGAGTGAGAGGAAGGAGTTTAAGGGCACTAATAGATGGCTGGTTAGCTGGTAAAATGCTACACCCTCAAGAACTTAAAGATCACAGGAGAATCGACATCGGCCAGTGCCAAAGCAACATCAGTGTTCCCAGAAGAACTCAAGAAGAGAAAGGCTACCTTCTAGAGCAAGTCTTCAATTGTGATAAAACAGGCTGATGCCCAGTCGTACCTACATCCATCAGAATGCCAAGCAGATCCTGGGGTTCAAGGACTGGAAAGCTTACCTTACTCTCGGGCTATGTGGCAATGCAGCAGGTCACATGATCAAGCCTAGTCTATGAGCAAACAACTCCTGGGCCCAAAAGAACAAAAACAAAAATTGTCTATGCTGTTCTGGCAGCACAACAGGAAAGCTTGGGTGACAGCCGTCTTGTTCTTGGAATGGTTCCACCAGTGCTTCATTCCTAAAATGAAGAAATACCTCAAAGAGAAAGAGCTACCATTCAAGGTGCTCCTCATAATTGACAATGCTCCCAACAAACTCAATTTCTCTGCCTCATTGACAAGGAGGTGGAAGTGATGTTCCTGCCTCCTAACACTGTATCACTGCTGCAGCCACTCAATCAAGGCATCATCGAGGACATTAAGGCAACTTATACCTGCCTCACCTTCAGGAAGATTCATGCTGCCCTTGGTGCTAACCCTGATTGCAACATTGTGGATTTAGGGACTTCCCTCGTGGTGCAGTGGTTAAGAAACCGCCTGCCAATGCAGGGGACACGGGTTCCATCCCTGGTCCAGGAAGATCCCATATGCTGCAGAGCAGCTAAGCCCGTGCACCACAACTACTGAGCCCGTGTGCTGCAACTACTGAAGCCCACGCTCCTAGAGCCCGCACTTGGCAACAAGAGAAGCCACTGCAATGAGAAGCCCGTGCACCGCAATGAAGAGTAGCTCCTGCTCACCACAACTAGAGGAAGCCCACGCACAGCAACAAAGACCCAATGCAGCCAAAAGTAAGTAAAAAAATAAATAAATTTATTTAAAAAATAGTGGATTTATGGAAGAGCGTCACAATTATGGTTGGAACTGTGCTTACTGCAGAGGCTGTAGGTGCCCTAAAGCCTAAGACAGTCAATGCATGTTGGAAGCCATTATGGTGTGAGGTAGTCGATGATCTCAGGGGCTTCCCCACTATTGATGTAGAATCAGGAATATCTTGAATGCTGCAAGGGAAGTTGGGTGGGGGGGAGGCTTCTTTGACATGATCTAGGGTGACATCAAGGAACACATAGAAGAGTATAGAGGAATCCTTACCAACAAGGAGCTCAAAGATCTGCCGAAGTCATCTACAGATGATTTTTTCTACAGAGAAAATTTAGAGGAAGCAGAGCGATCAACTTGGACACGTGAAAATATTGCAGTGCTTTTTCAGTAGGTGCAAGTGTTAAAGGATATGATCCTCAAGTACAATCCTTTGATGGACTGAAGCCTCTGTGGTATCCAAGGTATAGCAGTATGCCAACAATCATTGCAAGACTTGTTTGATGATGCAAAGAAAAGGAAGAAACAGCTTCCTATAACAGTGTTTCTAACTAAAGCATCTGCAGTTGTGAAGCCTAGAACTTCAATGCTTTAAGATCCTCAGCCCTCAACCTCCAGATATCCTGACATTAGTATTATTGAGCCTCCTCCAAAGTGACAGTGTCTGCAATTGGAACCCAATTCTCCTGACTAGATAATCCTTCTGACATCCTGTCAGAAGACTTAACTCAGCCTGATGTCTCATCACTTACCTAGAGTGCCACACATCTCATCGCCTTGCCACATCGGTACCATAGACACGATATAGCAATCATCATCATCATCATCATCATCATCATCATCATCATCATCATCATCATCATCATGCAAGGGTAATCAAGACAGGAGAACTAGGGTTTTGGTGATTGTTAACACTATGTGTGTGTGTGTGAGAGAGAGAGAGAATTAATATTTTTTCTATGATTATATTTTCTATATGTATTTTAAATAGTCTATGTTTTATTCCATGTATTTCTCTTTTGGGTCATTAAACAAAAGCCATCTGTAAGTGTTGAAAGAAAGATAATGTTATGTTGTTGCTGATGTGTACCATGTAGTTAAGCACATGATGGTTGCATGATTCCATCTGTACTGAACATGTACAGACTAATTTTTTGTCATTATTTCCTAAATGATGCAGTATAATAACTATTTTATAGCATTTACATTGTATTAAGTATTATAAGTAATCTAGAAATGATTTAAAGTATATGGGAGAATGTCCATAGGTTATATGCAAATAAATACTACACTATTTTATATAAGGGACTTGAGCATCCACAGATATTGGTATCCATGGGGTTTTCTGAGACCAACCCCCTGTGTATACTGAAGGACAGCTGTATAAAGTACAGCTTGTATGGAAGTGTTTTGTGGCAAATGCCTTTCTTCTGGGTTCCCCTGTCACTCTGTACTTTTCCTATCACGGGCTTAACACATGACATTGAATACCTGAGGTTCTCTTCATCTGAACTTCTCATTACGTTACAAGTTCCTGATGTCTCATTCATCACTGGTTACCCAATGCATGGTACACAGTAGTAGGTACTCAGTAAATATTTACTGATTGAGTAAATGGATGGGGATGAGAGGGAGGAGTTTCCAGCTGCCTCTAACTAGATGCCATTCGCTATTTATATTCTGTACTTGCTATGAGTCAGGAATCTTGCTGGCACTGAGTCACTAAGATGAATAAAACCATGTTACAGCTACTCAAAGAATTCATTGTCTAATGGGAACAGAAACCATAAATAGTGAAATAACTGCATAAGTGCTAGAAATTATATATAAACCAAGTACTGGGGACAGCCAGAAAATACTTGAGAGAGAAAGCATAGCATCTGAGATGAGACTTTATAGGTGAGTAGGAACTATCCTGACAAAGCAGCAAGGAAAGGGAATTCTAGACAGTAAGAACCATTTGTATAAATACACAGTTGGGTAAAAGCATGACATCTTTACAGAAAAATGAGAGGTTGAGTGTGACTGGAGTGGAGGAGGGTGAGCATTGTGTATCCTACAAGATTTGTGAGCGCCAGAGTTTTTTAAGTATGAAAAGGGAAGTGACATGAAAAGATTTCATTTTAGGAACGTAATCATAGTGATAGTTTGGAAAGTACACTGAGGTGGTGGTATTAGGAAACTGCTACAAAAAATCAAGCAAGTGAATAAGAATATGAACTAAGGTGGTAGGAATAGATAGGAGAGGCATGATTTGAGAGAAATTTCTGAGGGCTCCGTGACTGGTTGGATGTATAGGGTGAGTCCAAAAGAGAAAATGCATACAATCTCAATGTCTAACTTGAGAAACAAAGTGCATGATTGGTCATGGCATTGACTGAGGTTGAGAACATAGGAGGGAGGGTTATCTGCTTGGAAGAGGAGAGACTTACTGATTTTGAAATGTCTCCAGTACCACAAGCAGGGGTAGACGTCTAAGAGCAGTTGGAAATACAGATCTGAAGCTGAGAAGAAAGCTTGTGCCCGGAGATGTAAATTTTGCAGTCATTCAAATGTAGATGACAGCTGGAGCCCCAGTAGTGAACAAGATACTCAGATCTAATAGAGATAATAAAGGCTCTCAGCCCTCACTGTGTATCACAATTACATGTGATTGTGTTTCACAACTATAAATGCCTGGGCCTCGTCCCCAGAGAGTCAAGGTGGGGGCCTGAGCATTTCGTTTAATTCCATGAAAAATGATTATGTGCAGCCAGAGTTGATAACATCTGTTGTGTAATGAGAAGGGGGAAAAAAACTGGGACCTACCAACATTTAACAAAGAGGAAGCGTTAGTAAAGGAGACTGCGAAAAAAATAACCAGAGGTAAGAGGAGATCCAGGTGGGAGTGTTACCCTGGAACCCAGAAGAGGATATAACCTAAGACGTAAGGGGATGCTTGGAAGTTTCCAACATAGTTCCTCCATGGATTGGCTCTCCTTTTAGAATTCTAACAATCCATTAAACCCAGAATAAAATCAGTCTTCAATAAGAAAACTTCTTTTATCATCTCAGCCAGAAATAATCATTTCTTTTCTAAATTTCCTTGTTTGTATCCCTTATGTTTCTATTTAATATGTCCTTGTATTGAAGCTATTTGAGTACAGATCTTATTTAGACTATTTTGACTTCATAAGGTCCTTTATTTTTATTTTTCATTATTATCCACTGCTCCACACGTTTTACATATGAGCCTCAATAAATATTTCTCAAAAAAATGAAGAGATGGTTACTGCCCTATCATTAGGAGTTTACAATCTAGATAGGGAGGCAAGAGTGTGTGAAATCATGACTCAATCAAATGTATCAAAGTATTAAGTGCCTCAAATTTCTAAGCTACAGTTTTGATTTCCAAATCAACTACATTACCCCTGAAACCTATCCATCTGATCAATCCTACTCAGCAAGGTAAAAATTGCCAAGTGGTATAAGTGTTTGAGATGTAAATTTTATTTAACAAACATATCAAATATAAATGTCTAATTTACTTGTTTTCTCCTCTTTCTCTTTATAGAGGATAAGGATCCTAACTTGGAAGCAATGTTGAATATCCCATCAGCACATACTCCAACAGTAATTCCTGTTATAGTGAGTATTCCTCAAAGCAAAGGAAAAGGGAAAACAAAAAGCAAAGAAAAATCCAAAGAATCTCTTAAAGAAGAGGAGCTCCCAAAGGAAGAAGAGAAAAAGGTAAGTGGACCTTGCCATGTATTCCCAAACTCTGCTTCTGCCTCAATGTTAACTTTTTTTAAATCATGAGTTATGTCAATAGTGTTATTACAGTGCATATATTTTACTGTGCAGATTCAGTAACACTCCTTGTACTTTCAGTTTTGAATGGACAAGAAGAGGTCTGCGCACAGGAGTTGAATTCCCACACCAGGAGACATACTATCTTAAACAAACTGTCTCAGGTCATTCATTTCAAACTCAGAATAACTAGTTCAACCATTTTTCCACATTGAATCTTGGATGTTCTTTGCTTAGATGGTCAAGTTCCTACCAGTCCTTATTTTCAATACTGAATTTAATTCCATTGAGATAAACAACAATTGGAAGGGGAGGATCTCTAACTAAATAGTGGAAACACTTCTGTTAGGTAGATCTGGACTTAGATATTGATGTACTAAGAATTCAGCAAGTCTAAAGGACAACCCACTTCCAGTTAAAGAGCAGTCCACCCTCTACCTCTAACCCTTCACCATATGCAAACAAGCGCACACACATACACACACACTCACACACTCACACACTTGAGAGCTCTTTCTCTAAACATTTTCCTAATAGAAGTATATAGATCAAAAGAGATTCTAAAAGAATGACAAGAAGGAAACTACTGATCAAATCTTGATTCTTTCAGTTTTACTAGTACAGTTGTACAGTTTGTACAATGTACAAATTCTCAACTTATTAGAAAAAAAGTGTTAAAAAGTGATCAGGGACCTGGATTTCAGAGCCTGACCCTTTGAAAGTTATGGGGTTTGAATGTTACTTGGCCTCTGCACCATATTTACACAGCTTTACTAGATGAGGTTTCTCAAGCTAGGACACTTGACCCTTAAGTAGAAATGTTCAAGTACTGAGTAGAGTATCCCCAGGTAACTCATTAATTTAGCTGAAAGCAATTTGGTGGCAAACCAGTTGGTCCACCCAACATTTTTTAAAATTGATGACAATGAAAGGGTGGGGGATAATTACTGGTTTTGAGTGTAATGATACATTTGTCGTGGCTTGTTTGTGTCTTTGAGCAGTATTTTTCATTTTACAGAATTTCATAAGCTTTTACCTCTTAATTTTGCTTTGTGTTTTTAATTGATTTTCAGCCAGTGATCCAGATTTTATTCTCTATTAATGACAAAGGCAGAACAACCTAAATGATCAACAGTAGAGGACTAGAGAGAATAAATTAAAGATCCAACACTGGGGGATCAGTTGGAATGATTTTAGTGGCGAGCCGCTGAGCAAATCAACTGGAAAAACTGAAAGGATTATTGTTAGGGGTGGGTTGGAAGTAACCGAATAATTTTCATCCTGGAGTACGTATAACCAAACAAGGGATTCAGGCATAGTGAGCATAAAGTTATTTAGAATCTGTTAAGTAGACACACCCAAACCCTCATTAAAACTTATAAATAATCTTTTTTATTGTGTTTTTTTATTTTTACTCACTACAAAAGCAATGTATGCTCGTTATAGAAAAATAAAGACACATATCCTAATAGCATAATGTCTCTAGCATCCAAACTGTAAGACTCACACAAGGAAGGTCGTGGGGATCTTGGTCAGCCCTTACATCTACATGTCCAAACTGAGGCATCTTTCAAGGCCTAGTTCAAGCTTCAGCTCCTCCATGATCCTTTCCTAGTCTCATTAACTTTGATATCTCCCTTTTCTGAGGAAAGATGTGCCAACCATTTGGTACTGTTATTTAGCTGTTTCATATGTCTGTGTGCCATTCTACAGGCAAAATATCAATTGCGCAAAGGTAGAGACTCATGCATCCTTATAGGCTCCACTGCAGGGCTCACTAGTCCTGGGCAAGTCATAGTCTAAGCATTCACCAAGTCTTTGTTTAGCCATAATAAATCGATATCTCATTTAGAAAATGACAGGAAATTATTCACACGTGGAACTATTTACAGGAAGAAGTAGAACCAGAACCTGTTTTACAAGAGACTCTTTATGTTCCCACCTTCCAAAACCTGAACGTGTCTTGCCCCAGTGGGCTCCAAGTGACCTTCATTGGGCAAGAGTCCCCAGGTGAGTGCTGGCCAGGAGGATGAGGAGGCAGGGGGAAAAAAAGTCATATAGAAAACACTTCAGTCACCATTGAAACTGTGTATTTTCCTACCAGTTAAATAAACTTGTTGATAATGAATAATAGGCTAATAACAATAATGACCACCATTTTTGAGCACTTACTGTGGGCCAGGCACTATCTAAATACTTAACATACATGACAAAATACAACTACTATAAACTAAGTCCTAATAATTTCCTTTCACAAAATAAAGAAATCGAGGCATCAGAAGGTTCAGTAACTTACCCCAGGTCACTCAGTTCCTAAGTGGCAGAGATAAAATGCCATTCTTGGTCCAGTGGTGGCAAAGCCAATGCTCTTAATAACTACTGTGTGGTCCTGTGTCCTTCCTCTACAAAGGGCCACAGGAACAGAACTTTGCTGGTCTGATCAAAACAAAGGACGGTGAGCACAGAGCAGGTAAAGATAAGTGCAGGTTAAATGGATGAAGAAAACCAGTCTCATTCCCAGGTATCAATATATACTTTTATAGGGTCTCTTACTTCTGTTGATTCTGTACGTGGCTCCTAACCTATTAAGATGAATAAGTAAGTACAACAGGACTCCTTTAATTAACCTGATGCAGGGGGGCATCCACATTGGTGATTGATTTGAACATTATTTAAATGAAGACCCCCTACTGCAGTAGAAGTAGGAGAGGCAACAAAGCAAGCACAGAGCCGGGACTTGAGTTCTAATTAACTGTATGGCCCTTTCAGTAACTTACTGTCTTTGGACCATGTTTCTTCATCTGACAAATGTTACATTATATCAGTGAATCCTATTTTCATGACCAAATATACTCTATTATAATTTCCTTATGTACCCCATATTTAAAAAGTGTACCAAAGAAAAAGAGTATGCTTATTGAAAAATAATTCAATGTTGTATTCAGTTGCCAGCCAAATGAGAAGAAACTTAATGTTGTAGTCGATCTATTTCATCTCAATTTTTCTTTTCACTGGGCTTTCTGAATTATTAAAAATAGACTATGAACCCTTGTTTCTATTTCCAAGTATTCCTAGTGATCCAAGTTTTCCATGATGGGACCAACTGTGTGTGCTAAGACTGAAGGCCACTGACAGTCTTCCGAAGTCAAAGATGCTATGAGGGAACTGAGAGGGATATTCTTTTTAAGTTTAAGGACATATTTGTTTCCTTGCTTGTTTTCTTGATTGTTAGCAAACCACAGCTTAATACTTGTTTCACCGGTCTTTTCCATTAGTTTCATTTTCTAGTCTGATGTTTTCATCTTTATGTCAGGGTAGACAATGTAGTTAATAATAACTCTGTCTGGGGACTTCCCTGGTGGTGCAGTGGTTAAGAATCCGCCTGCCAATGCAGGGGACACGGGTTCAATCCCTGGTCCGGGAAGATCCCACATGCCGCGGACAAACTAAGCCCATGAGCCACAGCTACTGAGCCTGAGCTCTAGAGCCCATGCTCCGCAACAAGAGAAGCCACCACAGTGAGAAGCCCACGCACTGCAACAGAGTAGCCCCTGCTTGCTGCAACCAGAGAAAGCCCACATGCAGCAACAAAGACACAATGCAGCCAAAAGTAAATAAATAAATTTATTTTTTAAAATGCTGTTGGATCCTTTAAAAAAATAATAATAATAACTGTAACAAATAATCTTTTTAAAACCCTCCATATATTGTGATTATCCTAATTCAAGTCTGAATATAATTACAGCATAAGTATCAAAGTAGCACTATCTTCATAGGGTCAGCCTTGGGCAAGGGAGAGAAGGTCACACGGTGCAAGAAGAAAGAGCCTAGATTTGAGTTCTTGCCAGGGTGACCTTGGACAAGTCATAACCCCTCCCCACCTGAATTTCTTCATTTATAAAATAACGTCATCTACTAAACAGAGTTGCTATAAATATTAAATGAGAAAATACTTTCTAATTTGGAAAGTATTATTCCAATGTTAGGTTTTTGCTTTTGTTTTTGGTCATGGTAGCAGTGGTTGTTTTTACAGCATAAGAAAATAGTTAAGTACAGAGACTTGGTTCAAATCTAAGCTCTGCTCTTACCAGCTGTGTGACCTTGGAGAAGTTAGCCTCCATTTATTCATCGGAAAACTCTGGAAAATGAAAGTGTCTACCTTAAAGGGTTGTTGAGGTGGGCTGAATAAAATACATACACAGAGCATTTAACATATAGAAATATTTCAACAGATGTTTATTATTTTATTATTACTTCTGTGACTTGAAGGGTCAAGCACCTTGAAAGGTGCTTATTCCAAAATATTTTCCCACCAGCCTGATATAGTCCTTGAAATACCATCATTTCATGTTAGTAAACCACTTCTTTTCCTCCTGAACCAATACCATTTTATTTTGACTTTTAATACAGAAAAATATAATATATAATATAACAAGTACTGATGTGCTGGCCAGACAAAATAAAGATCTCTTTTTGTCATACTTTAATCAAAATATATTTTTAAAATTACAGACACAGCTGTAACCCGAAATTTCCCTCTACAGTCTATTCCTTCTCTTTCTCTTATAGTGAACACTAACAAGACTTAGATTTTTGTGCAAATAGGTTTATACAAATGTGCTATATGTATGCCTTCATAATAACAAATAATGTTAAGTTGTAGATAATGCAAAATTTACATAAATTATATTTAATTGTAAATATTTTTCTGCAAATAGCCTTTTTATTCCATCTCTATTTTGGATATTCTAGGTGATACACATTTATCAAATGTATTTCTTTTAAAATCTAGATAACATCTCATCAAATGAATAGACTGTGATTTTTTAATAGACTCCATCACTGACAGACATTGGATTTTATGTTATTAAACCACTTTTTAAATGGAGAAGAGGAAATTATTCAGTTAGCAAAATCTGAGTAGCTGCTGTGTACCAGAAATTCTCAATAATAATACTTTCTTTTGGAGGAATTTATTAGGTGTTTTCTTCTTGATTGCCAGCTAAGAGTAGAACTCTGAGAAAAATCTGGACTTGGTTAGAGATGAGAGGGTTGTGTTAACTTTGAAAGATGATAAATGATTTAAGAAGGGCAAGCCTGAGTGAGTGGCTTCCCCTGGGGCTCCAGGGAACTGGGGGACCTCAGGGGAACATTGTGCATCCAGGGTGAGAGAAAAATACCAATGGGGAGAAAAGGCAACATCTAAGACAGAATAACTCTCTCCCTTCCTAATTTTGCCCTGAAATGTTCTGGACATCATTAGAAACACTGGCTTATACATGGAGAAAGTATGTATTAAGTACTCGTAAATGACCTTATTTACTACATGTGACTATAAGAAAGGCAGCAAAGAACCAGTACTCTGGGCCATCTGTCATGACATGAAAACTGCCCTAGTAACCAGATGTAGACAAAAGAATGAAAACAATTAAGCAGGAAGATAAGATCCCAGCCATACAGCATTGCACAGTTCTCAGTAAGCTCTTTTTTCTTTTTAAGATCAATATGTTATAGACGAGGAACCCACTTGGGACATCATGGTCCGACAGAGCTACCCCCAGAAGGTGAAGCACTATGAATTCTGTAAAACAGTGATGCCACCTCTGGAGCAGGAGGCATCAAGAGTTATTACCAGTCAAGGCACTGTTGTCAAGTACCTGTTGGATGGATCCACACAGGTAAAAGAATATGTTAGATAAATTACTCTTTCCTGCTGCAGAGTAAAATACAAACAAGCTAAAGGTGAGGAACAGTACTATGACAAGGAAAGAGAAACAACTCATTTGAAAATGAATGATGCCTTAAAATGGCAAAGAATAATATAGTTGGAAGAAAAAACACTGCCTTAGATGCTATACATACTAGATAGATATTGATAGAAACTAAACGTTTAAATATGTGATAAAGTTTTAAATGTAGTCATTAGAAAAATTGAAATAGGGTAAATAATTTCCCAATTACATAGGGGAAGGGTGAAGAATGGGAAAACGTAAAGCAAGTCAATCTGATAAAAGATAGGAAATGAAAAGAAAAAAAATAGAAAGTAAATGGGAAACAAAGCAATATTATTGAGCTATTTATTAACCTGTTGTCTCTGAGCTCCAAATATACCCTTCCATAACATGCTTTATACTGCTGAGTCTGGATGTCGGAAAATAGCATTTCTTTGAGTTATTTTTAACCTATTTCAGTTTGACACACAGTATTGTTAACCAGTTTCTTCCTCGTTTCTGAGAATGCTGAAATTTTTTGCTTTTTCTTCAGATTCTCTTCGCAGATGGTACTGTGAGCAGTAGTCCCAATTCAGGGCCTGTTGGTCTTCCTGCTGACGCGCCAGCAAGCCCTCACAGCGGGGACTTGATGAGCATGGGTTCTCAGCAAAAATCAGAAACAGCACCATCAGAGACTGTCATCACAAAGAAAGGTAATAACCGAAGCCTCTCAATTTATAATGGATTTAATAAATCCAAGGGCTTAATAAATGCTCAATATTATTTTTATTACACTTATCTTTTCATTGAATACATGCACATTTCAGTGGGAATCACAGCATTACACATTGTTTCATGAATTGCTTTTATCTCTATGTAATAAATAGCAAACATTTTCCTATGTCATCATGTACTCTGACACGACATTAGTTCTAATGCCTACACTACTGTTTTAGGGTTAGATGAGTGATCAGTGATGTCAAGTCTCTGTGTAGCCTTCTCTGTCCTTCTCTTTTCCCCGAAATCGCAAGAGAGCCACCTCAGCTCCAGACACGAGGGCCTCATGTCGTAAGTTCCAAAGCAGAAAGGAAAGAGGGTGAACACAAGAGCTTTCAAGTGTCTCTCTTTATCAGGGAGGAAAATAGCCCCAGATTACACCAGTCTCCCCCACCCCCAGTGGGTCTCCTCTTATATGTCATTGACTAAACCTGGTTGGGGACTTAGGCTGGGAAAACAGCATCTGAAACTTTTGGCTTTTTTCTCAGGAGATGAGCACTACTAGTAAGGAAAAAGGAAGGTGGAGAAGTGTCTTGTAAGCAATCAACCATGTCTGCCATAATCTAAATTACAGACTTCTCCCCTCCAAGACACTTGCAATTTATGCCCCTACCTCCAGCACAGTATGAAAGTGTCTGCTTCCTCATACCCTTGCCAGTGCCGGGTATTGTCATTCTTTTCATGTTACTCAGTTTGATAGACAATTAATGCATCTTATTATTATATTAATTTGCATTTTATTGATTACTGATGAGATTAAACATTTAAAGATGTTTGTTGCTTTTTTTTTCTTTTTGTTAATTTTCTATTCACATCTTTCCTTGGTTTGTTGTTGGGATGTTCATCATTTTCATCTTAAGAGATCTTCATGTGTAGGAGACATGTGCTTGTATACCAGGCACAATTCTGGATACTTCAAAATATTAAATCAGTGAATACTCACAACAACTCTGTGAGGTGTGTATCTTAATAATCTCAATTTACAGATGAGAAAATTGAGACACAAAGAAGTTAATTAACTTCCTTGAAGTCTCTCAGCTAGTAAGTGGTAAAGCTCGGATTTGAGTCTGGGCAACTAACCCCTAAATTACACTGTCTCTCAGGCATTACAAATTTTTCTCAATTTCTCATATGCCTTTAATGATCTGTGAGACTAAGATTTAGTCTTTTTCTCTCAGATTCACGCATCTCATCATGGTACCCAGTAACATTGTATGGAGGCAAAGTGAATTCTTTTTTTGATAACTCAAAATTTAGTGAAATGATATACTGGGTCATATGGTAGTTCTATTTTTAGTTTTTTGAGAAACCTCCATAACATTTTCCACAGTGACTGCACCCATTTACATTCCCACCAACAGTGTACAAGTGTTCCTTTTTCTCCACATCGTCTCCAACATTTGTTATTTGTGTTCTTTTTGATGATAGCCATTCTGAGAGGTGTGAGGTAGTATATCATTGTGGTTGATTTGCATTTCTCTGATGATGAGGAAGCTTGAGCATCTTTTCATATGTGATATCATATGATATTTGTCTTTGACTTACTTCACTTAGTATGATAATCTCTAGGTCCATCCATGTTGCTGCAAATGGCATTCCATTCTTTTTTATGGCTAAGTAATATTCCATGGTATACATGTATGACATCTTCACACTGTTCAGAATGGCCGTCATCAAAAAGTCTACAAACAATACATGCTGGAGAAGGTGTGGAGAAAAGGGAACCCTCCTACATTGTCAGTGGGAATGTAAATTGGTAAAACCACTGTGGAGAACAGTATGGAGGTTCCTTAAAAAACTAAAAATAGAACTATCATATGAAGTAGCAATCCCACTTCTGGGCATATATCTGGAGAAAACCGTAATTCGAAAAGATACATGTACCCAATGTTCATTACAGCACTATTTACAATAGCCAGGACATGGAAGCAACCTAAATGTCCATTGACAGAGGAATGGATATGGTCAAATTTAAAAAAAAATTCTGTCTGTGTTTGAAAAGTTGAAAACTGCATATATCCTGCAGCTATTGAGTACAGAGTTCTCTTTTTCTAATTTAATTAATTTATTTATATATATATATATATTTATACAGCATGTTACAGAGTTCTCTTTATATCTGTTCAATCAAATTTGTTAGTTGTGTTGTCCAATTTATATCCAGGTTCAGGAAACTTCTCTGTAAAGGGCAAGATAGTAAATGTTTTAGACACTTGGAGCCATATGGTCTCCGTCACAACTACTAACTCTGCTATTGTAGTGTAAAAGTAGCCTTAGAAAATACATAATCAAATGAGCATGCTGTGTTGTGTTCCAATTAAACTTTTATATGGTCACTAAAATTTGAATTTAATATAATTTTCATACATAACAAAATATTCTTTTGATTTTTTAATTATGTAGAAATGTACAAAGAATTATTACTTCACAGACTGTACAAAAACAGACAGTAGGCCATATTTGCCTCACATTCAAACTTTGACATTTCTTATTCTATATCCTTATGGACTTTTTAATGTACAATGTCAACTTATTCAGCAGAAGTATGTTTAAATTTCCTGAAAGGGTAGAATAGCCTCTTCACTCCTTACAGTTTAATCCATATTTCTTTTTTCTGAAATAACTATGTCTTTTTTATAGTTCTCAGATTTGCCTTTATATATTTTGAGGATATGATTTTAGATACTTACAAATTTAGAATTGTTTTATCTTCATGGGGAATTTAACTTTTTATCAGTACACAATGACTTTTTATTCTAGGATTCTTTTTTACTCTAATGTTGATTTTGCTTATATTTTTATAGCTACATCAGCTATTGTTTAACTTTTCCAGTATAACTTTTCCCACACTTTATTTTACTTTCTATGGTTTATGTTTAAAAGTGTGTCTTGTGAGCAGCATATAGGTGTATGTTTTAAAAATTAGACATTTTTGTGTTTTAACTGGAAGTTTTAAGCTATTTATTGCAAAACAGATATTTTCTGAAAATGTCTTTATGTTGTCCTCATTCTTGAAAAATAATTTCACTGGGTGTAGAATTCTAGATTGACAGGTATTTTCTCTCAGCATGTGGACAATAATTCTTCATATTTTTCTTGCTTCCACTATTGCTGTTGAAAAGTTGGCTGTCAGTCTAATTGTTGTTAGACAATCTAACCACCTTTAAAATATTTTCTTTTTTATTATAATATCAATATGATTTAACTAGGGGTGGATTTCTTTTTATTTATCCAAGTGGGAATACATTGGGCTTCTTTTTTCTTTTCTTTTTTTTTTTTTTCCAGTACTTGGGCCTCTCACTGTTGTGGCCTCTTCTGTTGCGGAGCACAGGCTCAGCAGCCATGGCTCACGGGCCCAGCCGCTCCGAGGCATGTGGGATCCTCCCAGACCGGGGCACGAACCAGTGTCCCCTGCATCGGCAGGCGGACTCTCAACCACTGCGCCACCAGGGAAGCCCCACATTGGGCTTCTTGAATCTGTAAATTAGTATCTTTCATTCCTTGTGGAACTTTCTCAATATTATCTTTTCAAATATTGTTTATCATCCATTTCTTTCTCTTCTTCTTCGAGAATTCCAATTAAATGTGTATTAGAGAGCTTTTACCTCTCTTTCATTACTTCTGTCACATTGGCCCTCTGAGCTTCATTCTAAATAATTTCTACAGGTCTATGTTTCAGTTCTCTTTTAATGCTCTGGAAATACAAATAGGTCCAAATTAAATCTTAGGGCAATGGAAAGGCTTAGCTAAATATATCTGTCTTCTTTGGTTCCCCCAATTAGTTGAGTCTGCATCTTACACCAAGATCCACATTTCATGGTCTGAATCTAAAGGATCTTCCTGGAGGCAACAATCCTTTACTATATTTTTTGCAATTTTTTTCTCAGTCTGAGTTTACTTCATCATCGAGGCTTGGCAACATTGGCAAATTTTGCCTGGCAAGTAATAATGAGATTACTCATTATTATTCATACAAATGGAGTAAATCTACCTTTACTCCAGAGGTAGAGGGATTGAGATAATATTTACAGGGTTCCGTGAGGGTTTCTTCAGTTCTATCTTCCTGTTCTAATTGAATGGGGGTGGGGAGGGGTTGAGAGGGGGATGTGTATCAGATGATTATCAATGTAGTAATTAAACTGTACAAATCCTTTCCATATGAGAGGCCAAGGATATGCTTGATTGGTAATGTTCTCCAGATCCAGGGCCGAAGAAAGATGTTTCCTGTGACTGAAAAAAAAAAGACAAAATCAGAGGAATGAAGAGTTAAAATTATACTCTATTATACTAGAATATAATAAGTCAAAAAAAGGATTCTAAAAATTTCAGAGATACATAGGAGAAAATAGAGGCTTTGAAAACCAGGGTACAGGACCCCAAATCTGGAATCTAGGGAGATGTAAGCAAGACCTAAAAGTGTACAGAAATTGACAAGAATGGGTATTGTGCCATGGAGAGTGAGCTGTGTATGCACGTGTATGTTTTGTGGGAGGTGATGGGAATCCAGCCAAGGTTCAAGTACCAAGATTTAGATATTCATAACCTGAAATTTTTGCTTCTTGAGAAATAGTATAATTGATGAATACCACTTAGAATTTCTCTGTGTCTGAGGTAACCTACACTGTATTAAAACTTAATGAATAATTCTATATATGATATAGTTATATTGTTGCGTTTGATTTTTTTTAATTTTTTTTTAAATTTTTAAATTTTTGTTGGAGTGTAGTTGATTTGTTGTATTTGATTTTACTTGAACTTCCACAGGAAAAAGTCAGAAAAATCAGTCATCAATGGCACATAAAAATGAAAGCCATGAACCTCCCCCAGAAACAATTCAAACAGTAACTCCTGTGGAGGTTCACTTAGGCACCTGGTTTACAACTACACCTCAAGGAAATCGGATTGGCACCAAAGGATTAGAAAGAATAGCAGACTTGGCCCCACTTTTATCCTTTAAAGCCACAGATCCTGTCGATGGAACGGTATGGCAAACTATTATATATTACAAATTTTTCTAAATTGTTAGGGTTCTGAAACAACACATGGAGGAATACCTGTCAAATAATAAATTTTCAATAACTGTTTGTTAAGTAATGGATGTATGGATGAATGGATGGATCCATCTTTCCAAATCTAAAAATATTGTGTGGTTCATTTGACCAGTGTAGTGTATCATGAAATATCAATTCTTGAAGTGAGAGACAAATCATGAATTTTCTATTCCACTTTTAAGACATATGATTAATGATATCCTATATTTCTTTCTGTTGGATGTATTTGTTTATATGTCTTATCTTCTAGAAGTGAGGGGCTCTGATTTATTCCTACTTTTTGTGTGTACCTGACATGAATTATAGAAATTTGTTCATGATCCTTGACTTCAAATAATTTATGGTATATTTAATGAGATGCCCACATTAAATAACTCAAACATTCAACACCACCACAAAGCAACTATAAGAAAGATTTTATTTATAACTTAAGAAAAAGTGACAAATGAGTGGTATAGTAAATAACGGTTTTGTTTATCTGTCAAGCAGATGTGAAATTGAAACCACTGGGATGCACAATAGCGTTTTCTATAGGCTTTCTGTTAGGGGTTTTGCATACATTCTCTCATTCAGGCCTCACACCAGTGTATATTATACAGATGAGGAAGCTGGGCCTCAGCAAGTTAAGTAATGTGACCAGGAAGTGCTGGAGCCAGGTTTAGAACCAGTCGTTGGGACTAAAAACTGGGCTCTTTCCATTCCACAGCTATTCCTCTAATATCTTATGTGGAGCTTTGCAGCACCCTCTAAATCTAACAAGACAAAGAATTTCCTGCATGCCTTATTTCTGGTTTCTGGACTTCCAGCACTTGTTTACAACCACATTGTCGAAAGCAAAATGTCTGCTTGCTATTGAGATAAATTCCTTTATCTAACCAAATGCGTTTTCCTTTCTTCTTCAGCCTACTTCAGTAGGCTTCTTCAGCCTACTTCTGAAATAGTTTCATAATCTCTTACATTGTTTGCTAGTTCTCTGTTGTGAGACTCAAGATACATATCATCTCAGGATAGTTTTTTTTTGGTGACTTCAAATGACTCACTTTAATTCAGCCCTGATACAGATTATTTGGCTTAATATGCAAATTTGATTAATATTTCTTAGTTAATGACACTCAATTTCCTTTACTGATACCTAGCACCATTATAGAAGCACAAACCAAGATCCAGGAGCCTGGATTCAAGCATAGACACCCAACAGTCAAATAGCAATCACAACAATAGTAATAATATTTATTGAGCACTCACTGTGTGCCAGTCACTGTTCTTGGTGTTTTCCACATCCTAACTTGTTTAATTCTCACAATAAACTATTGTTTCCATTTTACATATGAGACAACTAAGCTACAGACAGGCTAAATAATTTTTCCAAGATCACACAGCAGGTGGTAGATTCAGAATGTGGACCCCAGGTTGTATTCTAGGTCTCATATGCTTAACTATTATGCAAATAAGGGGCAATGATCATATGAAACAAAATTGAGAATGGATGTGTGTTTTCATGATATCTGACATGAAGTATCACATTTTAGAGGAGTGCCACTGACCTTGCTGTGAGGCAGTCATGGGTTTGAACCCCAAGTCACACTTCTTACTAGATATATGACTTTGGATGTTTCTAATCTAGTATCTTTACTCCTAAAATAGAAATAATAGTCATTACCTAAAATAGTTGGGAAGATTAATACCAGATTTAGCACCATCAGGTGTTCAGTAAATATTCTTTCTATTGTGTTCTTGCCACCTCTAAAAATAATGATTATCTTACCCTATGGTGATCAGAAAATGTCAATGTTATGTGGTGTTATAAAATGTTGGAATAATTCTAAATAATAATTTGTGAATATCTAAACTAGATAGGGAATTCCCTAACGGTCCAGTGGTTAGGACTCTGCACTTTCACTGCCAAGGGCCCAAGTTCAATCCCTGGTTGAGAAGCTAAGATCCCACAAGCTATGTGCCACAGCCAAAATAAATAAATGAGTTAAAGAGCTAGTATTTATCATTGCTAACTTGATGACCAATTAAGTGTGAATTACTTTACCAGCATTATCTCATTTAATCCGTATAACATCTCTGAGGAATACTAGTGTTGGCTCCATTTTGCAGATAAGGAAACTAGGGCCGAGAGAAGGGAAGCAACTTGCCTAAATCACTCAGCCAGCTGTGGAACCAGAATTTGAACTCAGGCAGCTTAACTGCAGAGTCCATGCTCTCAGTCACTGCATTCTACAGCAGTATTTCTTGTTATACACATTCGATAGATAGAGAGATAGATAGATAGATAGACAGACAGATATAGATAGACAGATATACATATCTATATCTACCACTGGCTGAGAGTGCCAAAGATAAGAACTTAAAATAATGATCAGTGTGCACTTCTCTCTTATAGTGATTTCTGCCTACTATAAAAAGATAAAAATGTAATTATGACCTACTCACAAAAGCCCTAGACACTTGAGTCAAAATATAGCTAGCAAACTCACTCTCATATCCATCTGGACACTTCAGTGCAAATTGTGTCCCTTACAGTTAGGACAGTATAAGTTAGAAAACACTCAATGATTTAAATATATGCATTATATAATTTTAATACATTGTTGACAGTTGGGGTCTCCAGAAGCAAACACTGAAATGAAGGTTGTGGTACAAGATATTTATAAGGGACACCATTTGTGAAAGGAATGGGGAGAAAGCAGGATTGGACAGAGGAGAAGCTGAGCTGTGACGCAGACCCCACAAAGCCTTGGTTAACTGGCAGGAGCTCAGAAGCCAGTGTCATCTGTCCCAATGTCCCAAGTCTGGGAGCAGGAACCATATCGGTGTACTCCTGCCTCACTCAGTCACTGGACCAAGGTCACCTGGAGCAATGTGAGTCAGGCAAAGCATTTCTCTGCAGCTGAGGCAGATGCTGGAAGAGCTGACAACTGGAGGCTGTTTGCCAACTTCACTCCACACAGCTGGGGAGCAAATCCTGTCTTGAAGGAAGATCTGGGCTATGCATCTCCATGCCTGCCACATCTTCACACACACATACACACACACACACACACACAAACACACACACACACACACACACACACACAGCTGGGGGTTTAGAGCTTCTCTGGTGAACCATTTAGCTACAGGATACAAAGGTCTGAGTGCTCTTTTAGACTGAAGTACTTGCTAGGGCTAAATGAATATTTTCTGTGTTTCTTACTCTAGTCCACATACTTAAAACCCTTCACTACTGATTTGCCTGCCTTGGGATAAAGACTGTGTCCTTAATATGGCTTAATAATCTTCCCAGTTTGGTCCCTCACTCCTAACCTTGCTCTCACCACTCTGCCCATTGCTCCCTGGGATCCTTTGTGTCTAGCACCCCTTTCACCCATGCTGCCCTCCTGCACCAACACACAAAATCCAAGCTCTGGCATTGCTTCCTCAGGGGAGACCAGACCACATCAGAACCCTCACTACAGACACCAGTGGTCCCTTGCTTATCTTAAACCTGTAGTTTCCAAGGAGGCAGGACCTGGGACCATTTTCCTGGACATACCTGGGTCAGATCAGTCCTGATGTTAACTTTTTACTCACAAATGTGCGACCATGGAAGAAGCACCAGTTCTGAAGTCAGACAGTCTTAGTCCAGCATCAGCTCTGGCACGTGCTGAGTGACATTCAGCAAGTTTCTTAACTTCTCTAAGCCTGAATTTCCTCATCCATAAAATGGGGATATCGTTGCCTGCCTCCCAGGATTGTTATAAAGATTAGATCAAGTAGATGATATAAAACTTTTACTTCTAAATAACCAGGATTTTGATGGTAATCAATGGGGTGTGAAAATAAGCACACTTGGGATTAACCACCTGACCAAATGATGGTGCTCTGCCTTTGTATGTTCAGGTTATGACAACTCGAGAAGACAAAGTGATCATCATTGAAAAGAAAGATGGTACTCGGGTAGTGGATCATGCTGATGGTACCAGAATCACAACCTTTTATCAAGTTTATGAAGATCAAATTATTTCTCCGGATGATCAAGAGACAGGTAAGTTTTTTTTTTCTTTTTTTAAAATTTTTCTTTTATATTGGAGTATAGTTGATTAACAATGTTGTGTTAGTTTCAGGTGTACAGCAGAGCGATTCAGTTATACATATACATGTATCTCTTCTTTTTCAAGTAGATGACAATATTCTATGTCTTTACAATAAGATAGGTAGAAACCTCACTGATTTTTGAAAATACACATAAGAAAATAATTTTTTTGAAGAATTCACGTCAACTAAAGAGTACTCACGTAATCCAAATGAGGCCCTTTATTATGATCTTTATCCTCAGCTGACGTGGAAGTGATAACAGCTCTAGTTGGCTGATGGATAATAATAGTGCCTTTTCCATTTTTACCACTAAAAACTTACAGCCTGGATTGGTAGCAACTAAAAGTTAATAATCATGACTCAACTGTCCTGCACATTAGCTCTCAGACCTGTTTCCTTTGATCCTTAAGGAATCTAATTTGCATACATAGGTGACATCAGGTAGGTCCTCCTTCAATTCTTTCTGACAATTCTCATTATCAGAAAGGTGATATAAGAGAAAAGCCAGCGACAGCTACTAATGAACCAGAGTCTTTCATATTATCTAAAAGCCTACCACCCTTCCTAAGCTAAATTTAAAAACGATTTTTAAATAAAAATTATTCCGACTCACTTTTCTTTAATTCCAGAGTTTAAATGCTTCATTGCCAAATTAAGTGCAACAAATGGGCAAGTGACTGGAAAAAGAGGAACCTTTCCACTCTGCTAGTTAGAGTGAAAATTAAAAGAGCCACTTGGGTGGGCAATTTTTAAATATCTGGTAAATTGAAAATGTGCATATCATACAATACACTAACTCTACTTCTGGGTATATATAGAAAGACACTCTTATACATTTGAACAAGGAAACAGGTATAGGGGTGCTACTTGCAACACCAAGTTTAATATTAAAATATTGGGAAAACAAATGTCCATCAACAGCGGAATAGAAAAATAAAATGTGGTATATGCTTACAAAGGAGTACTATATAGCAATTAAAAGGAATGAAGTGCACACATACATGCACCTATTTACACACACACATATATATCAAGATGGCTAAATGTCTCAAAACATTGTTAAGTTAAAAATTCAGGTGTAGAATGATACATAGAGTAATATATAACTTATGCAAATTTAAAGTACACAAAATACTATATGTTGTTTTTGATACATACATTTATATAAAAGTATAAAAATGAATTGTGAGAAAAAGGAATAAACCCAGAGATAAGGAGAGCAGTAAACTTCAACTTTATCTGTATTTTTCTCTTATGTACATATTAAAAATGAAGCAAATATGGCAAAATATTAACAAGTGTTAATTTTGATTAGTGAGCATGAATAGTTAAATTATATTTTGTGCTTTTCCGGATGTTTTCAATTTCTCAAAATAAAAAGAATGGTGAGAACAAAAGAGCACACTAAATTAAGAGAGATTCTGGAAATATGACTGCATTGACATAGAGAGTAGCCCGTACTCCAGCCCCATGGAGAGAGTTCTCAACACTGGATCTTGACTTCGAGTCCAGGTAGCCAGGAGGCAGGAGCACAGTCAGAGTCAGCTGGCAGGCATGTTCCCTATGTGTGCATCCTATCAGACCTGCTTCCCTTGCATTTGCCCACAGACGAAGGTCCTCAGAGGATCACCAGGCAGGTGAAGTGCATGCAGATTGAAAGTTCACACTACGCCACTGTCATCACCAACTGCGAGGACAGTAGCTGCTGCGCCACCTTTGGGGATGGGACGTCTATCATCGCAAAGCCACAGGGAACATACCAGGTGGGTCTGGGGGAGGATGAGGGGTGCCAAAGGTAAGTGTCAATTTGACTAAGAAAACCCACTCCTCGGGGGGCAGTGAACAGTCCTGCCACATGCACGACTGTTGCTCTCTTGTCTCAGTGGATCTGAGAACACACTTCTCAATCTCTTTTCATTTATTCACCTTCTTTTTACAATTCATTCCAGGAAAACATAGTCCTGCTTGTCTTTAAATTCTTGGGTATTTGGGGATCAAGCTTATAAACCAGAGTGTATTTGCTGGGGATCCTTTATGTGGTAGGTGATGGGCACCGTGGGTGTTAGAAGCATTCAGTGCTGGCCTGTCCCTACCAGATCAGTTTCACCTCCTGCCACCTCTTATTCATTCTCTCTCTCCCATCCTTCCCACCTCCAGTCTGTCCCCACTCTACCTCATGTCCCCACAGGATGGAAGGACAGCTAGCCCAGCTGAAGCACAGCTTTGTCTTTGGAGGGCTGGGGAGGAGCACTGTTAGAAACTCCTCTGCTTCCTTGCATTTCCCCATTAAACACAATCACCCGGGTTCAGCCTGCAGTCCCTTCAGTCTTAGAAGGATTTGCCTTTGCCTTTCCAATTGCTGGAGAAGGAACACAAGTGCCATGGTGTCACATCTAAGGTCATAGGATACTGAGAGCTTGAAGCCAGAAGATGATGGACAAAGACCTCAGTGACAAATGTTTGTTTCTGTGAAAGCTGTTGAAGCCAGTTTATCCCTCCCATCTCTCCCGATAATGTTATCCTACCCCCTCTTTACCCTGTGCAGATCTTTGTGCAGCAAGGAAGGTACTGAAAGTGAGAGATGACTGTGAAATGTTGCAGTTGGAGAAGGGGATGCTTTTTTTCCTATATAGCATTCAGAATATCCAATTTTTTAGGCAGCATCCATTTGCCGGTATCATATGTCCTACCAGATATGATGAGACTCTCCTAAGATGCTGTGATGAGAGCTTATTTTTATCATGTCCCCAGACTCTAATTGTTACAACTATGGGGCAAAGGAATTTTAGCACCAATGACAGTTACCACTGAACGAAGAGATGTAACAGAAAAGAGATCCAACTTGGAGACCTTCAGTGCCTGACACTATTGTATAGCCGCTTGTTTGCCCAATATCCTGAAACACAGACTAAGGAAGGATCAACCTTGATTGCTCCTTATGGAGAAACACACATATCTTAGTTCCCAACTGGAAAAAAAAAAAACCCTAAGTAAGTTTAGCTGCACCTATTTTGTAATTCTGTGGTTTTATAGAATTGAAAGCTGGCATTCAAAAATACCTTCTGCCTGTCCTCTGTTGGACTTGGCACACTTGTCATTTATTTCCTCACTCACCAGCATGAGAACATTGGGCAGTGTGATGAGGGAGGCCAGATTTTAGGCAATGTATGAAAGGGAGAGTAGAGCTTGATATTGGTCACTGTTGTACCTTGGCAGCACTAGAAAGATTATTCAAAACATCAAAAAGGAGGTGGGTGTAACAATTGTTATCTTCTATGATTATAATGTGCCACAAGTGGCGGTGGGAACATCCACCCAGCTGGAGGATTTCAAGAAGACAAGATGACAAATAATGGGTCTGTTATCTCCCATGGGAAATCTTTCTCTATCCCTGGGTTTAGGAACTAAAACCATTTTCCCTAGACCAGAAGACCTACTGTCTTTCTGGGGAACGGTGTGTCTGTGTATGTGTGTGTGTGCTAGACTAAGCTTTTGACTACTCTTCTATACCAGTCTGATCCTGACTCCTTTGGGGGAAGATAGAGATATGTAAGAAGCATTCTTAGGAATACTAGTGAAAAGGACTTTAAAAGTCCTTGTCTTTATCAGTACTACCACAAACAAACATCATAATGAAGGGTGCCTTGTCCTCTACTTAGTGTGTGAAATCAGTTGAAAGAGGCAAATTTATAGTAAATTCTGAGCAGTATAGGTATGTAAAACCATGAGAATTTAATTTGCTAACATACATACATACATACATACATACATATATGAGTCATTGCTATATTTTTCATGTTGAGTCTCTATGCTTCAGCACTGCTGTTTCTCCAGATTAACTTCCTAGAAGGCAGAACATCTCCTTTTTATAGGTTTTCTTTTTGGCTCTTCTATATGGTTCCTTCACCTATGGTATGTCTTAATTGTGGAAGTTATAGGCCATCTTTTTCTGTCCAGAGCAGCTTTCAGTAAATTACAGAGTCAATCTGACAGTTTGGATCCATTTTGATGAGGACCTGTGGAGGCTGGGAAAATTGAAAATTTAACCAGCCACCAGTGCCTACTCTAAAATGTGCCTGAAACCACAGAGAAGCCTCAGAACTCATCAAGTCCAGTGGAGTTCCCTGGGCCTAGGGGATGGTGAAGAGTCAATATGAGAAACTTCCCGAAGGGTGGAGTAAGGACTTCTGAAAATCTACTCTCCCTAAAAACAACTAGAAACTTGGAAGTATTGTCAAAATCAACTTTTTCAGAAGTCTAGAAATTAACCAAAGGACTACAACATTCTGAGGATTGTTTATTTAAAGACAAAAAAAAAAAAAAGACTGAATCTTGGGAAGAACAGCAAGAATTGTGGTGATTTCACTTGCCATATTCCCCTCCCCTCCCCCAGCTCCATGGTAGCCTTGAAAATCAACACTCTCACATGCAAAATAGCAGTGAAAGCCAGCAAGCCAGCAGCCACTGAAAGAAGAAAAGATTTAGAGCTCCACAAAATATTGTCAGTGTTTGAGCTGTCTGGCCGTTCCCTGGAAACACCCACTCACAGGGGTTGTCTTTATTTGATCCGACTCTGAGCTCACTCCCTAAAAACAGCCTTTTCCCCAAACAGAGGTAATTATTTAACATTATAGCCATCGAAGTGGCAATAACAAACAAGAGGCTGAACAAAAGAGTTTAAAGGAAAAGAAGGGGAACGAGAAGTCCACAGAGAGCTTTGAAAAGCTCTGATGTATTCCCTGGAATCTGGAAAGCCATACTCAAGTGCACGGCTGTGTCCATGCCCATAAAAGAAAGCCCTGATCTTTCACTCTTTCTGATCAAGAGGCTCGGCACAAGCAGGGAGTGAAGCTAAGGTGGAATTACAAAGCTAAGGTGGAATTACAAACTTCCTGCTAGAGCATTGAAAAGATACGTCAATATGCAAACGGAGCCCTCGGCAGAAGCTGAAAGATGTATTAGTGTAAAGTACTTAAGAAAATATCTGCCCAGTTATGAGAAGACCTCTAAGCAACCAAACAAACATGTTAGGCCCACTCGACAATAAATACAAACTTTAAAAAAATAGTTCAGGGAAATCACTGAATAAACAGCAACAACAACAAAGCAACAATAACAAGCCCTGGGGAAATGATCTAATTTCCAGAGTTGTACATTATACTACTTGAAATGTCCAGTTTTCAACAAAAAATTATGAGACATGGGGGGGAAAAGGGAAATTATGACCCATAAACAGGGATGGGGAAGGAGGAAGCAATCAATAGAAACTACCCCTGAGTAAACCCAGACTTGGCACTTAAATAGACACAGAAATTTAAGTCAGATGTTGTTTAAAAAACTGAGAGAAACCTTGCGTAAAGACCTAAAGCGAAGTATGAGAATGGTTTTTCGTCAAGTATAGAATATCAATACATAGAAATTATTTTTTGTAAAAAAAGAACCACATAGAAATTCTGGAGTTGGAAAGCATAATAACTGTAATGAAAAATTTACTAATGAGGCTCAACATCAAATTTTAGCTGCCAGAGGAAATAATCAGCAAACTTGAAAATAGGTCAGTTGAGATTAACCAATCTGAGGAAGAGAGAGAAAAAAAAAAATGAAGAAAAATGAACAGAGCCTCAGAGACCTGTGGGACACCATAAGGCATACTAACACATGCATAATGAGAGTCTGAGAAGGAAAAGAGAGAAGGGCGGAAATATTATTTGAAGAAATAATGGCTTAAGACTTCCCAAATTTGATAAAAACTGTCTGTACATGCAAGAATCTCGACAAACTTCAAGTAGGATAAATTCAGAGAGATCCACACCTAAACACATCATAATCAATCTGTCAAAGATGAAGCGAGAATCTTGAAAGTAATGAGAAGAGACTCATCAAATATGAGGGATCTCCAATAAGATTAATAGCTGATTTCTCATCAGAAACTATGGAGTCTAGAAGGCAGTGAGATGACATATTCAAAATGCTTAAAGAAAAAGATCATCAACAAAAACTCATTCAGTAAAATTATCCTTCTAAAATGAAAAAATCAAGATAGTTCCAGAAAAACAAAAACTGAGAGAATTCATTGCTCTTAGACATCCCCTACAAGAAAATCTAAAGGGAATCCTTCAGGCTGAAATGAAAGAACATTGCACAGTAACTCAAGTACACACAAATAAATAAAGAGCAATGTTAAAGGTAACTACATAGGTAAATATAAAAGACAGTATAGATGTATTTTTATGACTCTCTTTTCATTTGGATTTGAAAGGCAAATGCATAAAGCAATAATTGTAAAAGTATATTTATGTGCTTATAATGTGTAAAGATGAAATTTTTGACAATAATAACATAAAGGGCAGAGGAATAGAGCTATATGGAGCAAAGATTTTGTATAATATTGAAATTTTTAGTATCAATTTAATCTAGATAGTTATAAATTGAGATGTTTGTAATACCCAAGAAAAACTAAGAAAACAACTCAAAAATATATATAAAAGAAACAAGGGAATTGAAGTGGCACACTTCAAAATATCTATTTAAAATAAAAGAAAGTAGTAATGGATAAATAGAGGGGAAATCAGAGACAGAAGACATATAGAAAACAAATAGAGACTTCCATTCATGCGATCATCATGTTGCAGCATTCTTCATTAAGCCATGTGGCTGAAAGGATCTTGGTGCTCCGACCGGGCATCAGGCCTGAGCCTCTGAGGTGGGAGAGCTCAGGCCTGACACCGGACAGGCCTGAGCTCTCTGGACAGGATATTGGACCACCAGAGACCTCCCGGCCCCTTGTAATATCAATCAGTGAGAACTCTCCCAGAGATCTCCATCTCAATGCTAAGACACAGCTCCAACGACCAGCAAGCTCCAGTGCTGGACACCCCATGCCAAAAAACTAGCAAAACAGGAACACAACACCACTCATTATCAGAGAGGCTGCTTAAAGTCATAATAAGTTCACCGACACCACAAAACACACCACTGGATGTGGTCCTGCACACCAGAAAGACAAGATCCAGTCTCAACCACCAGAACACAGGCACCAGTCCCTTCTACCAGGAAGCCAAAACAACCCACTGAACGAACCTTACCCACTGGGCGCAGACACCAATAACAACAGGAACTACAAACCTGCAGCCTGCAAAAAGGAGACCCCCAAACACAGTAAGTTAAGCAAAATGAGAAGACAGAGAAATACACAGCACATGAAGGAGAAGGTAAAAACCCACCAGACCAAACAAATGAAGAGGAAATAGGCAGTCTACCTGAAAAAGAATTCAGAGTAATGATAGTAAAGATGATCCAAAATCTTGGAAATAGAATGGAGAAAATACAGGAAATGTTTAACAAGGACTTAGAAGAACTAAAGAGCAAACAAACAATGATTAACAACACAGTAAATGAAATTAAAAATTCTCTAGAAGAAATCAATAGCAGAATAACTGAGGCAGAAGAATGGATAAGTGACTTAGAAGATAAAAGTGGAAATAACTGCCACAGAGCAGAATAAAGAAAAAGAATGAAAAGAATGGAGGACAGTCTCAGACACCTCTGAGACAACATTAAATGCACCAACATTCGAATTATAGGGGTCCCAGAGGAAGAAGAGAAAAAGAAAGGGACTGAGAAAATATCTGAAGAGATTAGTTGAAAACTTTCCTAATATGGGAAAGGAAATAGTCAATCAAGTCCAGGAAGTGCAGAGAGTCCCATACAGGATAAATCCAAGAAGAAACATGCCAAGACACATATTAATCAAACAATCAAAAATTAAATATAAAGAAAAAATGTTAAAAGCAGCAAGGGAAAAGCAATAAATAACTTACAGGGGAATCCCCATAAGGTTAACAGCTTATCTTTCAGCAGAAACCTTGCAAACCAGAAGGGAGTGGCAGGACATATTTGAAGTGATAAAAGAGAAAGACCTACAACCAAGGTTACTCTACCCAGCAAGGATCTCATTCATATTCAATGGAGAAATTAAAACCTTTACAGACAAACAAAAGCTAAGAGAATTCAGCACCAGCAAACCAGCTTTACAACAGACACTAAAGGAACTTCTCTAGGCAGGAAACACAAGAAAAGAGAAGACCTACAAAAACTAACCCCAAACAATTAAGAAAATGGTAATAGGAACATACATATTGATAATTACCTTAAATGTAAATGGATTAAATGCTCCATCCAAAAGACACAGACTGGCTGAATGGATACAAAAACAAGACCCGTATATATGCTGTCTAAAGAGACCCCCTTCAGACCTGAGGAAACACACAGATTGAAAGGGAGAGGATGGAAAAACATATTCCATGCAAATGGAAATCAAAAGAAAGGTGGAGTAGCAATTCTCATATCAGACAAAATAGACTTTAAAATAAAGACTATTACAAGAGACAAAGAAGGACACTACATAATGATCAAGGGATCGATCCAAGAAGAAGATATAACAATTGTAAATATTTATGCACCCAAACATACGAGCACTTCAGTACATGATGCAAATGCTAACAGCCATAAAAGGGGAATTCGACAGTAGCATAATCATAGTAGAAGACTTTAACACCCCACTTTCTCCAATGGACAGATCAACCAAAATGAAAATAAATAAGGAAACACAAGCATTAAATGACACTTTAAACAAGATGGACTTAATTGATATTTATAGGACATTGTATCCAAAAACAGCAGAATACACTTTCTTCTCAAGAGCTCATGGACCATTCTCCAGGATAGATCATATCTTGGGTCACAAATCAAGCCTTGGTAAATTTAGGAAAATTGAATTCGTATCAAGTATCTTTTCCGACAACAATGCTATGAGACTAGATAACAATTACAGGAAAAAAACTGTAAAAGAATATAAACACATGGAGGCTACACAAAATAACCGGGAGATCACTGAAGAAATCAAAGACAAAATCAAAATTACCTAGAAACAAAGGACAATGAAAACATGACAACCCAAAACCTATAGGATGCAGCAAAAGCTGTTCTAAGAGGGAAGTTTATAGCAATACAATCCTACTGCAAGAAACACGAAAAATCTCAAATGAACAACATAATCGCACACCTAAAGCAATTAGAGAAAGAAGAACAGAAAAACCCCAAAGTTAGCAGAAGAAAATAAATCATAAAGATCAGATCAGAAATAAATGAAAAAGAAATGAAGGAAACGATAGCAAAGATCAATAAAACTAAAAGCTGCTTCTTTGAATAGATAAAGAAATTGATAAACCATTAGCCAGACTCATCAAGAAAAAAAGAAGACTCGAATCAACAGAATTAGAAATGAAAAAGAAGTAACAACTGACACTGCAGAAATGCAAAGGATCATGAGAGATTACTACAAGCAACTATATGCCAATAAAATGGACAACCTGGAAGAAATGGACAAATTATTAGAAAAGCACAGCCTTCCGAGACTGAACCTGGAAGAAATAGAAAATATATACAGAACAATCACAAGTGCTGAAATTGAAACTGTGATTTGTGGCACATATATACAATGGAATATTACTCAGCCATAAAAAGAAACGAAATTGACTTATTTGTAGTGAGGTGGATGGACTTAGAGTCTGTCTTACAGAGTGAAGTAAGTCAGAAAGACAAAAACAAATACCGTATGCTAACACATATATATGGAATCTAAAAAATATAATAATAAAAGTAATGGTCATGAAGAACCTAGAGGCCAGGCGGGAATAAAGACATAGACCTACTAGAGAATGGACTTGAGGATATGGGGATGGGGAAGGGTAAGCTGTGACAAAGCGAGAGAGTGGCATGGACATATATACACTGCCAAACGTAAAATAGATAGCTAGTAGGAAGCAACCGCATAGTACAGGGAGATCAGCTCGGTGCTTTGTGACCACCTAGAGGGGTGGGATAGGGAGGATGGGAGGGAGGGAGATGCAAGAGGGAAGAAATATGGGGTCATATGTATATGTATAACTGATTCACTTTGTTATAAAGCGAAACTAACACACCATTGTAAAGCAATTATACTCCAATAAAGATGTTTTAAAAAAAAGATAATATTCCAACAAACAAAAGCCCAGGACCAGATGGCTTCACAGGCGAATGCTATCAAATATTTTGAGAAGAGCTAACACCTATCCTTCTCAAACACTTCCAAAATGTAGCAGAGGGAGGAACACTCCCAAATTCATTATACGAGGCCACCATCACCCTGATACCAAAACCTGACAGAGATGTCACAATAAAAGAAAACTACAGCCAATATCACTGGTGAACATATATGCAAAAATCCTCAAAAAAATACTAGGCAACAGAATCCAACAGCACACTAAAAGGATCACACAACATGATCAAGTGGGGTTTATCCCAGGAATGCAAGGATTCTTCAATATATGCAAATCAATCAATGTGATAAACTATATTAACAAATTGAAGGAGAAAACCCATATGACCATCTCAATAGATACAGAAAAAGCTTTCGACAAAATTCAAAATCCATTTATGATAAAAACTCTCCAGAAACTAGGCATTGAGGGAACTTACCTCAACATAATAAAGGCCATACATGACAAACCCACAGCCAACATTGTTCTCAATGTTGAAAAATTGAAACGCTTTTCATTAAGATCAGAAACAAGACAAGGTTGCCTACTCTCACCACTGTTATTCAACATAGTTCTAGAAGTTTTAGCCACAGCAATCAGAGAAGAAAAAGAAATAAAAAGAATCCAAATTGGAAATGAAGAAGTAAAATTGTCACTGTTTGGAGATGACATGATACTATACATAGAGCATCCTAAAGGTGCTACCAGAAAACTACTAGAGCTAATCAATGAATTTGGTAAAGTAGCAGCATACAAAACTAATGCACAGAAATCTCTTGTGTTCCTATATATTAATGATGAAAAATCTGAAAGAGAAATTAAGGAAACACTCCTATTTACCACTGCAACAAAAAGAATAAAATACCTAGGAATAAACCTACTTGAGACGAAACACCTGTATGCAGAAAACTATAAGACACTGATGAAAGAAATTAAAAATGATACAAACAGATGGAGAGATATACCATGTTCTTGGATTGGAAGAATCAACATTGTGGAAATGACTATACTACCCAAAGCAATCTATAGAGTCAATGCAATCCCTATCAAACTATCAATTGCATTTTTCACAGAACTAGAACAAAAAATTTGACAATCTGTATGGAAACACAAAAGACCTCGAATAGCCAAAGCAATCTTGAGAAAGAAAAACGGAGCTGGAGGAATCAAGCTTCCTGACTTCAGACTATACTACAAAGCTACAGTAGCCAAGACAGTATGGTACTAGCACTAAAACAGAAATATAAATCAATGGACAGGATAGAAAGCCCAGAGATAAACCCATTCACATATGGTCACCTTATCTTTGATAAGAGAGGCATGAATATACAATGGAGAAAAGACAGCCTCTTCAATAAGTGGTGCTGGGAAAACTGGACAGCTACATGTAAAAGAATGAAATTGGAAGACTCCCTAACACCATACACAAAAATAAACTCAAAATGGATTAAAAACCTAAATGTGGGCTTCCCTGGTGGCACAGTGGTTGAGAGTCTTCCTGCCGATGCAGGGGACACAGGTTCATGCCCTGGTCCGGGAAGATCCCACATGCCGCAGAGTGGCTGGGCCCGTGAGCCATGGCCACTGAGCCTGCACGTCTGGAGCCTGTGCTCTGCAACGGGAGAGCCCACAACAGTGAGAGGCCCGCATACCAAAAAAAAAAAAAACAAAAAAAAAAACCTAAGTATAAGGTCAGACACTATAAAACTCTTAGAGGAAAACATAGGCAGAACACTCTATGACATAAATCACAGCAAGATACTTTTTGATCCACCTCCTTGTGTAATGGAAATAAAATAAAAAATAAACAAATGGGACCTGATGAAACTTAAAAGTTTTTGCACAGCAAAGGAATCCATAAACAAGACGAAAAGGCAACCCTCAGAATGGGAGAAAATATTTGCAAACGAAGCAAGTGACAAAGGATTAATCTCCAAAATATTCAAGCAGCTCATGCAGCTCAATATCAAATAAACTAACAACTCTGTCCAAAAGTGGGTGGAAGACCTAAATAGACATTTCTCCAAAGAAGATATACAGATTGCCAACAAACATATGAAAGGATGCTCAACATCACTAATCATTAGAGAAATGCAAATCAAAACCACAATGAGGTATCACCTCACACTGGTCAGAATGGCCATTATCAAAATATCTACAAAGAATAAATGCTGCAGAGGATGTGGAGAAAAGGGAACCCTCTTGCACTGTTGGTGGGAATGTAAATTGATACAGCTACTATGGAGAACAGCATGTAGGTTCCTTTAAAAACTAAAAATAGAACTCCCATATGACCCAGCCTTCCCACTACAAGGCATATACCCTGAGAAAACCATAATTCAAAAAGAGTCATTTACCACAATGTTCATTGCAGCTCTATTTACAATAGCCAGGACTTGGAAGCAAGCTAAGTGTCCATCGACCGATGAATGGATGAAGAAGATGTGGCGTATATATTACAATGGACTATTATTCAGTCATAAAAAGAAATGAAATTGAGTTATTTGTAGTGAAATGGATGGACCTAGAGTCTTTCATACAGAGTGAAGTAAGTCAGAAGGAGAAAACAAATACCATATGCTAACACATATACATGGAATCTAAAAAAAAAAGAATGGTTCTGATGAACCTAGTGGCAGGACAGGAATATAGACACAGACGTAGAGAATGGACTTAAGGATACGGGGTGGGGGAAGGGTAAGCTGGGATGAAGTGATAGAATGGTATTGACATATATACACTACCAAATGTAAAATAGCTAGCGGAAAGCAGCCACATAGCACAGGGAGATCAGCTCAGTGTTTTGTGGCCACCTAGAGGGGTGGGATAGGGAGGGTGGGAGGGAGATGCAAGAGGGAGAGAATATGGGGATATATGTATACGTATAGCTGATTCACTTTGTTATACAGCAGCAACTAACACAACAATGTAAAGCCATCATACCATAATCAAGATGTTAAAAAAAAAAGAAAAAGAAAACAAATAGAAATTTGGAAGATTCAAATCTGACCTAATCAGTAATGACATTAAATATAAATGGATTAAACAACCCAATCAAAATGCAGATATTGGAAGAATGGATTACAAAGCATGACGCAACTGTATGCTGTCAACAAGAGATACACTTTATGGTGAAAGACACAAATAGGTTGAAAGTAAAAGGATAAAATGATAATACCTGCAATAAGTAATTGAAAGGGAACTTGAGTGGCTATACAAATATCAGACAAAATAGACTTTACAACAAAATATTACAAGAAACAAAGAGGGTATGTTATAATAATAAACAGATTACTCCATCAAGAAGATGGCAACTACAAGCATATTATACACTAACAACAGAGCCCAAAACACATGCGTATTTCCAGAGTTGTGCACTATACAAATTAACATGTCCAGTTAAATAGTAAAAATTGGCATATTTAAAAGGAGAAATAGACAATTCAACAATAATATTTGGAGACATTAGTACCTCACTTTGAGTAATGGATAAAAGAATAGATAAGATCAAGAGAATAATAAGACTTAATCAGCAGAATAAACCATGCGGACCTCCTAGACATGTATAGAACACTCCACTCAGTAATAGAATACATTATGCTCAAGTGTAAATGGAACATTGTCCAGGAAAGACCATGTGTTACACCACAAAAAAGTCTCAATAGATTAAAAAGAATTGAAATCATACAGAATATGTTCTCCTACCACAACGGAATGAAATAACACACAATGGAATCAATAACAAAAGGAAGTTTGGGAAATGCACAAATATGTGAAAAATAACACTAAGAATAAATCACAAGGAAATTTAAAAATACTTTGAGATGACTAAAAATGACTAAAAATAAAATTAACATACCAAAACTTAATTGAAGCAGCAAAAGCTATATATATATAGCTTTAAATGTCTATATATATACACATATATATCTTTAAATGTCTCTCTCTATTATATATATATATATATATATATTAGCTTTAAATGTCAAAATGCCCATATTAAAAATGAAGATCTTGAATCAATAACCTAACTTTCCACCCTAAGAAACTAGAAAAAAGAAGGCAAACTAAACCCAAAGCAAGCATATGGAAGTAAATAGTAAAGATTAGAGTAGAAATAAATGAAAAAATAGAGAAAAATCAGCAAAACCAGAAGTTGGTTCTCTGATAAATCTTTAGCTGGACTTACAGGGAGAGATAGACAGACAAACAGAAGGAGAAAAAAGGGGTTGGGAGAGAGAAGACTCAAATTACTAAAATTAAAAATGAAAGAGAAGACATTACTACCAACCTTACAGAAATAAAAAAGATTATAAAGAAATACTGTGAACAATTATACATCAACAAATTAGATAACCTAGATAAAATAGATTTCTGGAAAGGCACAAACTACCTAACCTAACTCGAGAAAAAATAAAATATCAGAATAGACCTAAAACAAGTAAAGAGATTGAATTAATAATCTTAAAACTTGCAGACAGCAAAGCCCAGGCCCAGATGGCTTCATTGGTAAATTATACCAAACATCTATGGAAGAATTAACACTGAACAATCTTTCACAAACTCTTCCAAAATATAGAAGAGACAGATAGTAATAAGCGTTAGTGAGGATGTGAAGAAATGTAAAACCCTCATTAATTGCTAATGAGAATGTATAATGGTGCAGTCACTTTGGAAAACAGTTTGGCAGTTCCGCCAAAAATTAAAAATAGAGTTCTCATACAACCCAGCAGTTCTACTCCTGGGTAGATATCCAAGGGAAATTAAACATATATCCACACAAAACTTATACACAGATGTTGATTGCAGCATTTTTAATAATAACAAGACTGTGAAAACAACTCCAATGTCCATCAACTCATGAATAAACAAAATTTGATATATCCATACAATGGAATGTTATTCATCCATAAAACAGAATGAAGTTTTTTTAGATTTTATTGATTTTAATTCAATTTTTATTTTATATTTTAATTTTCTATTGGAGTATAGTTGATTTAAAATATTGTGTTAGTTTCAGGTGTACAGCAAGGTGAATACATATACATATATTCTTTCTTTCTCAGATTTGTTTCCCATATAGGTTATTACAGAATATTGACTAGAGTTCCCTGTGCTATACAGTAGGTCCTTGTTTATTATCTGTTTTATATATATTAGTGTGTATATATTAATCCCAAACTTCTAATTTATCCCTCCTCCAACCTTTCCCCTTTGATAACCGTAAGTTTGTTTTCAAAGTCTGTGAGTCTGTTTCTGTTTTGTTAGTAAGTTCATTTGTATCTTTTTTTTAGATTCCACATATAAATGATATTTGTCTTTCTCTGTCTGACTTACTTTACTTAGTATAACAATCTCCAAGTCCATGCATGTTGCTGCAAATGGCATTATTTCGTTCTTTTTATGGCTGAGTAATATTCCATTGTATATATGTACCACATCTTCTTTATCCATTCCTCTGTTGGTAGACATTTAGGTTGTTTCCATGTCTTGGCTATTGTAAATAGTGCTGCAGTGAATATTGGGGTGCATGTATCTTTTTGCAGTATAGTTTTCTCCAGATATATGCCTAGGAATGGGATTGCTGGATCATATGGTAGTTCTATTTTTAGCTTTTGAAGGAACCTCCATACTGTTCTTCATAGTGGTTGTACCAATTTCCATTCCCACCAACGGTGTA
Source organism: Pseudorca crassidens (assembly GCF_039906515.1). NCBI lineage: Eukaryota > Metazoa > Chordata > Mammalia > Artiodactyla > Delphinidae > Pseudorca > Pseudorca crassidens. The sequence continues at coordinate 103,725,694 of NC_090297.1, read as the reverse complement.
GGAGGGTCCCCTTTTCTCCACACCATCTCCAGCATTTATTGTTTGTAGACTTCTGGCGATGGCCATTCTGACCTGTGTGAAGTGATACCTCATTGTAGTTTTGATCTGTCTGCCACAAGCCAACCCCTTCCAATGGCCCTCGCTGCACAGGCTGGGACACCTCTCCCTGCTCTGCCCCCACCATGGAAAGTTAAGTTTGAAGAAGGGGGAAGAGAGAAACACGGACATGAAGAGGAACATCCATCTGGAGCTGAGAAACTGAACCCTGGCAGCTGTTTGAGAACTTGTCCTGGACAATTGCAAATCAAATGATGGGAAAATTGAGGGCTTTATGGCTGAATTTGTGAACTTAGAGTTCCTCAGTTTAATAAATGTAGGCTTGATTTCAGTTTCAAATCTCCCCAAACTACCTAAATTGAAAAAGCTTGAGCTCAGTGGCAGAATCTATGGAGGTCTGGATATGTTAGCAGAAAAACTTCCAAATCTCACACATCTAAACTCAGGTGAAAATAAACAGAATGAAGTATTGATACACGCTACAACATAGATGAATCTTGAAAACATTATGCTAAGTAAAAGAAGCCAGACAGAAGAGGCCACATGTCACGTGCTTCCATTTATATGAAATGTCTGAAATAGTCAAATCCATAGAGACAGCAGATCAATGGTTGTCAGTGGCAGGAGTGATGCAGAGTGACTGCTAATGGCATCAGGGTTTCTTTGGGGGGTGATGAAAATGTTCTGGAATTAGTGATAATGTTTGCACAAGTTTTTGAATATACAAAATCCACTGCATATACACTTTAAAATAGTGAATATATGACATGTGAATTACATCTCACAAAAAGAGTCTATCTGAACCAGAAGTCATTACACCAAAGCTATTACTCAAGGACTGTGTCAGCCACCATAGGAATAACGATAAATAAAAGCTTCTAAAAGCATTTGTCCCATAGCTTTTACCCTCTTGGAGATGATAAGGTACAAAGCAATTACTTGGAAGAAATATTAAAGTGAGTAGATAAAATGTGAGACACAGGAGCAATTATATCCTAATCAGTCTGACTCCTTATTAAGTAGTCCTTCCCCAAACTTAAGTCTTCTCTTGTTTTCTTCCTGGAAACGCAGTTTGTGTCTGGGTTCTATGGATAATTTTTTTCCTTAAATGATTTTATAAATCCCTCAAATCAAACAAGAAATTTTTAATAATATCTCTCTTCCTGTTACCCTTCCAGGTGTTACCTCCAAACACAGGCTGTCTTCATATTGATAGGGACTGTTCAGCTATATATTGCCATGAATCAAGCAGTGAGATATACCATCCTTTTCAAAAACGTGAGCAGCTGAGAGCTAGCAGGTACATCATGAAGCACACATCAGAGGTTATCTGTGAGGTCATGGATCCCGAAGGAAACACCTTTCAGGTAAAGTGCATCATTATTATGGAGAGAGAGGCTAGGGCTTTGCTTTTGAGATATTTCACACAAGAGAGCTCCCCGGCTGGGCTTCCCTGGTGGCGCAGTGGTTGAGAGTCCACCTGCCGACACGGGGGGCATGGGTTCGTGCCCCGGTCCGGGAAGATCCCACATGCCGTGGAGTGGCGGGCGCCTGTGAGCCATGGCCGCTGAGCCTGGGCGTCCGGAGCCTGTGCTCCGCAGCGGGAGAGGCCACAACAGTGAGAGGCCCGCGTACCGAGAAAAAAAAAAAAGAGAGAGAGCTCCCGTATAGCATTTTATCTTAGCTGCCTTGGGATTAGTTATCCACTAACTGCCAATACACTTTGGACAGCAGCAATGAATGTCAGTATCTTCAATTCTCAAGTGTACTTCATTAGGAGATAGCAAGTCCAACAATGAGGATGCTTGAAATGCTAAAGCCAAATAAGTAATTAGAACAAAGGGGGAAAAAGTTACTAACCATCTAAAAATAATGCCAACAAAGAAGAGTGATATAAATGCTCTGTATCTGGGTTCAAGTGAGAGAAAATACATGGGGCAGCAGGCAAGTCTGCTTAGCTAGGCAGAGAATCCAAAGTGAGAGCTATCAGTTAGTGTGAGGGTTCCAGCAGGGCTGACGATGGGGCGTTGGGAAGCCTGGAGAGGTGCTTAGCTATTCAGTGGTAGAGCTCCGTCTTCTGTTTCTCTGTCCTTCCTCTTATCTCTAAGCCAGGCATTGGCAAACCATGGCCACTTGCTTGTATGGGCCCATGAGCTAAAAATGCAGAGTGACTGCAGTTTACATTTTTAAATGGTTGGGGGAAATCAAAAGGAGAAGAATATTTCATGACACATAAAAATTAAAAGAAATTCAAATTTCAGTGTCACTATAAAGTTTTACTGCAACATAGCCGCGCTCATTTGTTTACATATTCTCTCTGGCTGCTTTTGCATATAATGGCAGAGTTGAGTAGTTGCAGCAGAAACTCTACAGCCAACAAACCCTAAAATATTTATTATCTGACCCTTGACAAAAAGATGTTTGCCAGCCCCTTCTCTAGGCAAGTTTTTTTTTCACTCCTCACCCAGCGGTGGAATTTCATGTGTTGTCTGGCGGGTGGTGAAGTTACTTTTTAGATTTGGAACCGTACCACAAAGTCCCCAACTTTGAGAGGCAGACAAGCCCTGATCCAACTTAGTTTTTCTGTGCTAAGTCAGTGAAATTTCACAGCATGAGTTCAGGCTGCTAAGAGATTTCAGTGTGCAAGAAACTGAAATTGAAACCTAAAGCCCAAACCCTCTGAGTTGAAACATGCAAGCCGAACATTATCCTAGACATTGATGCTCTTCTTGGGCATTCCCTTCAGTGGCCTTTCAGCCTGACCACACCATGTCTAGACAGTAGTAATGGCTAGAACAATTCTTCTCATAGTGAGACTCAATCTGTCTCCCTGTATATCCATGAGTCCTATTTCTGTGCTTAGAATCCATACTGTCACTCTTAATATTTCAAGACAACTATCACATAAATAGCCTTCCCTCCATGTTTAAATTCCCAGTTCCCTGAACTTATCCTCAGAAGTTAAGTGAGTCCCCTGCCATCCTAGACACCTTCCTCTGAATGTATTCAGGTTTGTCTTCCTGTTTGTTTTCACAGTCTAGGTGTGGTTTGTAAGTGGAGATGTGCTACTAGCTTTTCACTTTTATTAATGCAATCTATACTTAGTGCACAATTCCTTACAAAGAAATATCCCTGATTTTCTGAGTAACCAAAAGATCACCTGCTTTCTCAAATGGGATCAAAAGAAATGTAAGTTTATGGCATTTTTCTTTTCTTTTAGTTGCTTATATACTATGTCCCTTAGGTCATGGCTGATGGTACTGCATCAACTATCCTACCTGAAAACAATTTGGAAGATGATTTAAATGCAAAAGCTGAAGGCTATGACACATTATCATCCACTCACCTTCGTAAGAATCATCTGCAAATCTATGGTGAACATGTCCCCAGGTAATATGATAAAAATAACACCATGACTTTTATTTTCAATTCCAAGTTCAAGGAGCATTTTAGCTGAATATGTCAAGGGATTAGATTTTTATTTCTTCAAATAGGTTTTTTATTATCTATGCTGATGGATCAGGAGTGGAACTTCTTCGGGACAGTGACATAGAAGAATACCTCTCCTTCGCATACGGAGACTCAACTACCGTAGTTCTTCAAGAGCCAGTACAGGAACAGCCAGGTAGAGAATCCGGACTGGAACTCATTGAGTCCCTTTACCAGCTCTCATCCTCCTTATCCAGTCTACCCCCGTGTCGTCTCTACTTTTTTCCCTTTGCTCGCTTTTCAACTCTACTTTTCACCTGGCCATGTCAACCTATTTATACAGTGATTTATGTTTGTACCACGCTTCATCTAAGCATCAACCTATATAAATTGTGTATGATCCCCCTCCTACCTATAAGCAGATTTGTATCTGCGTTTATATCTGTTAGGTATGTTTAGTTATGTACCTAGGTTCCTATTTATGTGTTTGTTTCATCTTGGTAGGGAAAAACAAAAGTGAGTTATCTTTCATAAGTTCATTTTTTATCATTTTGAATGTGTTGCCTTGGTGAATTCAGTACAAGAGGAGAAAGTACATTTCACGTGTCGGTTAGAAAATCAACCTGAAATATAGGATGTTACATATTATATTCATTGGGCATTTACATGTTTTCATCAATTTGAAAGAAATTAGTGTGTGATTAAAGGTTAGAGACATATATTGCACTAAGTAAGAGTCACTGTATATGTAACGTGTATTTAAACACAGGAAAAGAAAGACTTTCATGTTATCTATGTACCAAAGCAACGTGCTCTATCTAGGTTTATGTGTGTGTTTCCTTTTTATCTTTTCTCTGGTTGGTGGGATATATTTTGTGCTCATTTATGAATATGCCTGCATCTATGTACAATTGTATCTTTGAATGTATCAATGTACATTGCGTGATGTTATAAATTTGCTCTTTCTGTGTGAATATGAGGAGTGGGGAGCTCTGACTGGTGCAGTCTGTGTGTGGAACTGTAAGAGAATAGGAATTCATCTCAAATTGCTTTGTTAGTTGTTTAACCAGCATCTACGTGAAAAACCACCATGTGCCAAACACTGGCTGGGTGTTAGGAATACAATGGTGAGCTAAGACCGCAATGGACCCTGCTTTCACAGAGCTTAGACTTTAGTGAGAGAGATAGGCATTAAATGTATAGTCACACAAATAACTGTATCATTATAAATTGGGAAAAGATCTATGAAGTAAAGGAATATGATTCTATGAGAACATCTAACAGAGGAGCTGACATAGTCTAGAAGGCTTCCCTGAAAACACTGGAGCCAAGAGCTACTGGATAAGTAGGCATTAATTAAAATAGGAGGAGGAGCTTTCTTGGAAGACAGAATACAAAGCAGGAAGCTTAAAGCTTTGGAGGATAGGGGAAAAAAGGCTAAAGTAGGCAAAGTACAGAAGGGAAAATAGCGCAAGTTGAGTCAGGGGTGAGGCCTCTGTTTTATCCCATAAGCAGTGGGAAGTCAAAGAAGATTTTACATCATGGGCTAGCATAATCAGTCACCCTGACTGCGGAGGGAGGTTCATTCAGAGTAGAAGTGGGCAGAAAAGTTAGTTGTCATTGTAGTCCAAAACAGGATGGCTCTGAGGGGAATAGTCTAAGGTAGGGTCACTGGAGGAGGAAGAGATAGATGAACTCAAGAAACGTTTAGTGGTAGAACTGACAGGACTTGGATGTGGTTTCCGAAGGACAGTGAAGTGTCCATTACTACTTTCAGGTGATCTAAATCCAGCTGTTTTAGGTGTTACCATGACTGCGTCTCTCCTTTCTTGTTAGACTGTAAGGTCCTTAAGCATAGTCATTGTGTCTGGCTTCTCAAAAGTGTTTGTTCGATTTGGTGAATACCTACTGGATTTCTCAGAATATTTCTGAAAGAGAAATGATCCTCTGATACCTCTCTGTGAACCAGGTGCCCTGAGCATCACTGTCCTTCGCCCTTTCCATGAAGCTTCACCATGGCTAATGAAGAAAGAGTTAGATACAATTGTTCCTCCTAATCTCCAGTCAAGGACATGGGAGACATTTCCCTCGGTTGAGGTACAAATTTTTCTGCTATAAAGTAACTATATTTGCATATCCATCTATCTGTGGGCCAGAGTTCAGCTCTTCTCCTGTATATTCACATATTTTCCTTCTTTTGTAAATTGTTAATGGGCTCAATCAGTTTTATATTTGTAGATTTTAGAGAAATACACCTGACTAGTTTATCTCAGTTTTATTTCTTTTAGCCTACATCGCAGGCTTGAACGTCGTCCTATAATATGAAAATATGCAGTTTGAGTAACCCATTACTGATATTTTGCAATACAGAAACCTTCCCTCTCCCAATATTTATTTGTTAGTTTTAACACACAGTCTTAGGTCTTTCACTTTCCCTTTAGTCTCAATTTATTAATGCACAAACTGAGTATGTAAGAATAATGTGAAATATTAAATACAGGAACTTGCAACTGCAATTTTAAAAAGTAAGCATTGTAATTGTGGCAGCTTAGAGAAAGGCCCACCTAAGGTTTTGTAAAGAGTGAAAGAAAACATCTTGAGCAAGAATCATATAGTCCTGCATCTTGCCAGATTTGCCATTTCATTTTTTTTACACATTTATTGGAGTATAATTGCTTTACAATGGTGTGTTAGTTTCTGCTTTATAACAAAGTGAATCAGCTATACATATACATATATCCCCATATCCCCTCCCACCCTCCCTATCCCACCCCTCTAGGTGGTCACAAAGCACCGAGCTGATCTCCCTATGGTATGCAGCTGCTTCCCACTAGCTATCTATTTTACATTTGGTAGTGTATATATGTCAATGCTACTCTCACTTCGTCCCAGCTTACCCTCCCCCCACCCCGACCTGTGTCCTCAATTCCATTCTCTAGGTCTGCATCTTTAATCCTATCCTGCCACTAGGTTCATCAGAACCATTTTTCTTTTTTTAGATTCCAAATATATGTGTTAGCATACGGTATTTGTTTTTCTCTTTCTGACTTATTTCACTCTGTATGACAGACTCTAAGTCCATCCATCTTGCTACAAATAACTCAATTTCATTTCTTTTTATGACTGAATAATAGTCCATTGTATATATATGCCACATCTTCTTTATCCATTCTTCTGTCAATGGACATTTAGGTTGCTTCCAAGTCCTGGCTATTGTAAATAGAGCTGCTGTGAACATTGTGGTACATGACTCTTTTTGAATTATGGTTTTCTCAGGATATATGCCCAGTAGGGGGATTGCTGGGTCGTATGGGAGTTCTATTTTTAGTTGTTTTTTTTTTTTTTTTTGCGGTACGCGGGCCTCTCACCGTTGCGGCCTCTCCCGTTGCGGAGCACAGGCCCCGGACGCGAAGGCTCAGCAGCCACGGCCCACGGGCCCAGCCGCTCCGCAGCACGTGGGATCCTCCCGGACCGGGGCACGAACCCATGCCCCCTGCATCGACAGGCAGCCTCCCAACCACTGCGCCACCAGGGAAGCCCCAGTCTTTATTTTAAAGTCTATTTTGTCTGATACGAGAATTGCTGCTCCACCTTTCTTTTGATTTCCATGGAATATCTTTTTCCATCCCCTCCCTTTCAGTCTGTGTGTTTCCTCAGGTCTGAAGGGGTCTCTTGTAGGCAGCATATATATGGGTCTTATTTTTGTATCCATTCAGCCAGTCTGTGTCTTTTGGTTGGAGCATTTAATCCATTTGCATTTAGGGTAATTATCGATATGTATGTTCCTATTACCATTTTCTTAATTGTTTGGGGTTTGTTTTTGTAGGTCTTTTCCTTCTCTGTGTTTCCTGCCTAGAGAAGTTCCTTTAGCATTTGTTTTAAAGCTGGTTTGGTGGTGCTGAATTCTCTTAGCTTTTGCTTGTCTGTAAAGGTTTTAATTTCTCCATCGAATCTGAATGAGACCCTTGCTGGGGAGAGTAATCTTGGTTGTAGGTTTTTCCCTTTCATCACTTTAAATATGTCCTGCCACTCCCTTCTGGCTTGCAGAGTTTTTGCTGAAAGGTCAGCTGTTAACCTTATGGGGATTCCCTTGTATGTTATTTGTTGTTTTTCCCTTGCTGCTTTTAATATTTTTTCTTTATATTTAATTTTTGATAGTTTGATTATATGTGTCTTGGCATGTTTCTCCTTGGATTTATCCAGTATGCGAGTCTCTGCACTTCCTGCACTTGATTGACTGTTTCCTTTCCCATATGAGGGAAGTTTTCACCTATAATCTCTTCAGATATTTTCTCAGTCCCTTTCTTTTTCTTCTCTGCTTCTTCTGGGACCCCTATAATTCGAATGTTGGTGCGTTTAATGTTGTCCCAGAGGTCTCTGAGCCTGTCCTCCATTCTTTTCATTCTTTTTTCTTTATTCTGCTCTGTGGCAGTTATTTCCACCATTCTATCTTCCAGGTCACTTATCCGTTCTTCTACCTCACTTATTCTGCTATTGATTCCTTCTAGTGTATTTTTAATTTCGTTTATTGTGTTGTTCATCACTGTTTGTTTGCTCTTTAGCTCCTCTAGGTCATTGTTAAACGTTTCTTGTATTTTCTCCATTGTATTTCTGAGATTTTGGATCATCCTTACTATCATTACTCTGAATTCTTTTTCAGGTAGACTGCCTATTTCCTCTTCATTTGTTTGTTCTGGTGGGTTTTACCTTGTTCCTTTTCTGGTGCATAGTTCTCTGTCTTCTCATTTTGTTTAACTTAGTGTGTTTGGGGCCTCCTTTTCTCAGGCTGCAGGTTCCTAGTTCCTTTATTTCTGATGTCTGCCCCTAGTGGGTGAGGTTGGTTCAGTGGGTTATGTAGGCTTCCTGGTGCGGGGGACCGTTGCCTGTGTTCTGGTGGTTGGGGCTGGAGCTTGCCCCTCTGGTGGACATTGCTGCATCCGGTGGTGTGTTTTGGAGTGTCTGTGAACTTAGTATGACTTTAAGCAGCCTCTCTGCTAATGGGTGGGATTGTGTTCCTGTCTTGTTAGTTGTTTGTCATGGGGCGTTCAGCACTGGAGCTTGCTGGCTGCTGGGTGCAGCTGGGTCTTGGTGTTGAGATGGAGATCTTTGGGAGAGCTCTCACCAATTAATATTATATGGGATCGGGAGGTCTCTGGTGGTCTAACATCCTGGACTCAGCTCTCCCACCTCAGAGGCTCAGGCCCGACACCCAGCTGGAGCACGAAGACCCTGACAGCCACATGGCATGGAAGAAAAGGAAGAGAAAAAAAAAAAAAGAGCAAACAGAATGCCAAAAGAAATGGTAACAGCAAAACTAAGCAGACAAAATCACACAAAGAAACATACACAAACACACTTGCAAAAAGAAAAATAAATACGAACAGACAGAACCCCAAGACAAATGGTAAAAGCAAAACTAAACAGACAAAATCACACAAAGAAACACTCACACACACTCACAAAAAGAGAAACAAAAAAGTAAGAGGTCAACTAAACCAATAAACAAACCCACAAATGAAAACAAATACTAAAAACTAAACTAAGATAAACATAAATCCAAAAACAAATCAAACACAGAAAGCAAACCCAAGTCCACAGTTTCCCCCAAAGTCCACCACCTCAATTTTGGGAGGACTCGTTGTCTATTCAGGTATTCCACAATTGCAGGGTTTACCCAGTTGATTGCAGGGATTTAGTCTGCTGCTCCTGAGGCTGCACAGAGAGCTTTCCCTTTCTCTTCTTTGTTCACACAGCTCCTGGGGTTCAGCTTTGGTTTTGGCCCCACCTCTGCATGTAGGCTGCCCTCAGTTATCTGTTCCCTGGCCAGAGAGTAGGCGGTTAAAGCAGCAGCTGATTAGGGCTCTCTTGCTCACTCAGGCCAGGGAGAGCGAAGGGTACGGTAGTCACAATTGAGATGCCGGGAGTGCTTGCGGCAACAGAGGCTGGCGTGACATTGCAACAGCCTGAGGCGTGCTGTGTGTTCTCCCGGGTTAGTTGGCCCTGGTGTGTTGCACAGGCTCCCAGCAGGGTGTGGGTAGTGACCTGTGCTTGCCCACAGGACCCCATATTTCAGTTTGGTGCCTATAAGCAACATGGTGAACGAAGATGATCTGAATTCTAGTCTTGGCTCTATCAATTATTAATGTGGGATTTGGGAAAAGTCACACTGCATGTCTTAACTCCTTATCTGAAAAATGAAAAGACCACACCAAATGGTTTACTAAAACTATCTCCAAGTTGAAAATACTGCACTGTGAGAAATAATATACCACACCTGAGATTAATGAAGGAAGTTCATTCTCTTCCTCCACAGCTCCTATATCTATGACCTTCTATGCCCAGTGGAGTGGCCACCCAGGCAAGCCTCTGAGTAGCTATCACTGATGAGGCATTTGGCACTGAAGAGCAATTTATTTTATTTTATTTTTTTTTTTTTCATAAATGCTAGAGAGTGAGTGGAGAAAAGGGAACCCAACCCTCCTGCCCTGTTGGTGAGAATGTAAATTGATACAGCCACCATGGAGAACAGTGTGGAGGTTCCTTAAAAAACTAAAAATAGAACTACCATATGACCCAGCAATCCCACTACTGGGCATATACCCTGAGAAAACCATAATTCAAAAAGATACATGTACCACAATGTTCATTGCAGCACTATTTTCAATAGCCAGGACATGGAAGCAACCTAAATGTCCATCAACAGATGAATGGATAAAGAGATGTGGCACATATATACAATGGAATATTACTCAGCTGTAAAAAGGAATGAAATTGAAGAGCAATTTAAAATGAAACACATCAAAGCACACCACTCCTGAAAATCAATTACAAGGAGAAGATAGAGATGTTAATCTACTCAAGGCACATGTTTCTGCCCAAGAGATCCCAGGAAGATTCTAGTGGCATGCTTAATCTAGAATGAGCTCAAAGACCTCCCAGGTCTATGGGATGATTTCTCTCTCAAAGGATCTCTCCAGGTCAAAATGAACATGGAACCAAAAAGTTAAAGATTGTTAATTCCAAGTGTCTTAGGCTCCCTGTGGATTTTAAGGAATAGTTGCATGCATTTGGCATAACCGAGGCTGCTGCTGCCTCACCATGGCAACAGCATGGCTTAGCATTCCCCTAAATGCTATCCAGTGGGACATCAGGCAACAGGATTTTTAAATATCCTTATTCTTGGTAACATATTTAAAGAGGAAAACTTGCCCAGTTCTGTTCCCAATTTCCCTCATATTTGCAAACCTTTTTGAGAACAGAGATACATTTTTTCACTGTGGTATTCCCTAACGAGTGGTTCCTAGCATAGAGTGTCTACATAATAAGTACTCGGTGGAAAAAACAATTCTAACGGTAAAATATTCTCATTTGTTTGGTGGTTGTTTTGCTTTGTTTCGTTAATAGAAAAAAACTCCAGGACCTCCATTTGGCACTCAGATTTGGAAGGGCCTCGACGTTGGGTCCAAACAGTTAATGAGCACCCCAGCCCCTATACGGAAGAGCCCCAGTGTGCTACAGATACGCCAGTTCATCCAGCACGAGGTCATAAAGAATGAGGTGAAATTGAAACTGCAGATTTCCCTGAAGGTAATGGAATTCTGGTAACCTGACCCAAAAGAATCAGGAACAGAGCAATCATTCTTCTTGGTTTCCTGAGGAACCTGAAATTATGTAATTCTGCCAATATTTATCTAATGCAACACATAAATGTCAATCTTCTAGAGGGTAGGAGGTGGAAAAGGCAGAAAATGCTTAATGGTTCCCATAAGGTATAGGAAGTATTGAGGCCCCAAAGACATTGAGAAGATAGGTAACTTTTATATGTGATTGCAATGTCGTCCTCCTCCCCTCTCAGTATATGGAAAACTGATCTAGTAACCTCTGGAAAAAGGTAGAACTGCATATTAACTTGATACTTGTCAGAGGAAGAAAAGGATTATTGGTTTTGGGAAATAGTCTAAGAATTTGTACATATATAGTTAACTGTGTAAGCATATCTATAACATCTCACTGTCAAGTGTGTCAGCTCTCTCAGAACAGGTATCATATGTGTTTTGTTTATGGTTATATACCCAATACCTGGCATACAGCAGGGGACCGTTATCTGTGAAAACAGATCAAATATTTATGCAAAAGGTAAAGTATATTTCTCTTGGAAGCAAAGGCATGAACTGAGTAACTTACATTCATAAATCTCATCATAAAGGCCATACCTGGAAAGGACTCTAGAAATCATCTAACCCAACTCTGTCCATTTTATTGATGAGGACACTGGAGCACTGAATGAGAAGCTGGGCCTCTCTGAGGTCCTCAGACAATTCTAATGTCCTGTGGCTCTTAAAGCTTTGCTTTTGGACTTTTCAGGTCTTTGTTTATTAACGTATTAAGGAAAAACCTTTCCAGATTGCTTGACCAGTAACTGGTTGTTAAGCCTTGTGAACTTACATATTCTTAACCTTTTTGTAATATTTCAAGCTGATGTTGGCTATTCTGTGTCTCTCTCTACCATATTTCTGCATTTTATTGATCTCTTTTATTCTACTGATTTAGGATTATATAAACCATATTCTAAAGAAAGAAGATGAGCTACAGGAAATGAGAGTTAAAGATTCCAGAACTGAGGAGGAGAAAGCCAAGGCTGCAGATCTCCTCAAGCTAGTTATGGTGAGAAAGAAATGTTTTTTACTCTAGTGGTTTTACTATTGTTTCAATATTAAATGCTTTGAGACAAAATATTGTAAATAATAGCTGTTTCTGCCACTTCTATGAAGCATTTTCTCCCTCCTTATAATTTCTTATTTCTGTGGAACTCTGATCCCTTATATATATCGAATTTTCCAAAAGCTTTTTAGGCTCTTCCTTAAATCATAAATAATTCTGAAGGCTCTTAAATAAAAGTTTTTATTGTCTTCAGAGAAACTGACATTCATTGAAATGTCTTATGAATTAATGAATGAAATAGGAAGAAGGAAGAAAAATCAACTTCTACACTTAAAATGATTTCCATTTTTAGAAATTTGCTAAGTGAAAGAAATGACTAAAAAAAATCATGTCACTTTTTGTATTGGCATTAAAAAATTAATTCATTTTATAGTAAGTTCCATAAAAGATCAATTTGATCACATAAGGAATCCTTCTAAGCAAAGTAAATTTTGTATGTAATATAATCATCATCATTAAGGAACTCTATCTTCATTTCAGGCTTTCCCTAAAATGGAGAAAACTACAGAAAGTCATGATACTGAAGGTAATTACATTTAATATTTTTGTGCAAAATAGTTACAGATTGCAAAGGAACAATCTTAAATACACTTCTCAGTTATTCTCTCATCTGATAGCAAAGTACCATGTACATATTTCTGTTGTCATATTGGCCATGTTGTATTGTAATGATTTTTTTTATATATTTTTTTCCTGCCTAAATTGTGAGATCCTTCAAACCATGATTGCCTCTAATTTATCTTTAACTATCACATGTTGAATGATAAAAGTTGACATTTGGCTTTTAAGTTAGCCTCAACTTGCATTTAGAACATAGCAAATATACAGGAAGGAAACAGTCAACCAACCAACACTCTACTCCCAATACACACACACACACACACACACACACACACGCACACACAGAACTTTGGAGCAACTACACAGGTATCACCAAAATCTTGCACTGTTTTGCACTATATGTGGCCCAAGCAGTCTACTCTTGGAAAGCTTATTTATGTGGGGAAATATACAGCCCCAACAAACTTGGTTATATGGTTTCATAGTTCACAGAAGACAAGCAGTGGAGAATTTTTGTGGTTTGGGGTTTTCTTTTCTATTTTGGTCATATGACAAAAGTCAGAAAGTGGCAGCCACGGGCTCCATTCAGCCCACAGATGTGTTTTGTGTGTCCCCCACAGTGTTGTCTTGCACGGTTGCTTTTGTTGTTTCTGTATCTGAATTTTCCTTATCTTGAAATGTCCCATTACCACACAGTGACATGTAGCTGAAGATGATTATCAGCTGCCCCTTTAGAACTGCCATGAACAAAAGAATCCATCACAGCCACAGTGTCTCCTGTCCTTACACTCTGTTGTCACTCTTTTACCTGGGTGGCCTCTTATGTTACGGTTGCCAAATTTAGCAAATAAAAATACAGAAGGCCAAGTTAAATATGAATTTCAGACAAACAACAAATTTTTTTGTTATAAGGATGTCCCAAAATAACATGGAGCATACTTATACTAAAGATTTTTTGTTGTTCCTCTGAAATTCAAATTTAACTAGATGCCCTATACTTTATCTGGTGACCCTACATTGTAGCATTTGAATTTTTAACCTCTGGTGTGAGGGAACAATCACTGTAAGGTAAATGCACAGGCTGCCCAATAGTGAAGGACAAATCAAATGTATTTTGCAAACAGACAAACAGATGCAGGAATCAGAGTCTTGCATGTTTACAGCTGCCCCTGACACATTAATAGTGGTGATCCTAAGTCAATGCTCCCCAAAGTACTTCCTAAAACACTAGTCTACGGGACAGCTCCAGAAAAAAAAAGTGAGTTCTATGCTAACATAAGTTTGCATACTGCTGCATATTGCCTTATTTTCTTAGACAGCCACAAAGTACATGAACTAGTTAAGGGTCCAGAAAAGCTCTACAGTAATGAAACATATTTAACCTTGTAAAAATCAGTGTTTCCCAAACTCATATAACCATGAAACACGGAGCCTTCTTTCTTTTTTAATCTCCTGTTAACATCCCTCCAAGACCATGTTCTCTGGAATAACCTCTGAGAACCACTGCCCAAATTATCAAATAACTGTTGTATTATATTCATATTCTTAGGTTTATATCTTTAGATATTGTTTTAGAAAAACAATTTCAATAAAGTGTTTAATTTTTTTTTTTTTTGCGGTACGCGGGCCTCTCACTGTTGTGGCCTCTCCCGTTGCGGAACATAGGCTCCGGATGCGCAGGCTCAGCGGCCATGGCTCACGGGCCCAGCCGCTCCGCGGCATGTGGGATCTTCCCAGACCGGGGCACGAACCCGTGTCCCCTGCATGGGCAGGCGGACTCTCAACCACTGCGCCACCAGGGAAGCCCAAGTGTTTAATTTTTTTGAGCTTTGGTGCTTCAGATGTGAAGAAATTCAGTTAGGTAGAACACTGACGCCCCCAGTGATGTGGGACAAATGAGGTGTCACTTACATTTTACATTTTGACTATAAGATGTGTGTTCTCTAAAAGGGTATTTCATAGAGATACCTGGTTTCCTGTTATATTATAGCTTGGTCATGGAAATTCTAGTAATCACTTGATAGACTCAATATAGGCTCTTAGAAAACATCTCAAATGAGTAATTGGGTACTGATTGTGTGTTGGGCTGTCAAGAAGTGAGGATAAAAGTTAAATGCATCTGTTTTTAAAGTTGCAGCCCACCTAACTGATGTATTCAAGCAGTCTTTGGCTAATACTACAGAATGTCCACCAGAAACCGTTGAGACAGATTTCTCTGAAAAGAAACGGAGGTAAGCTGATCAATAATGTGTTCCAATCAGTACTAAGGAAATGATGAGGAAATGGAGAGGCGCGGGTGTCATACAGTGGGTGACTACATCAAGGAATTAGCCTTTCATCTTCCATGCTGTTAACAATTTATCATACAAGGGTGGGTTTTCTTTTATTATCTGTAGGCTGAGAACATTGCCCTTTTTCATCATATTTTTTTTCCTTTCGTTTTACACAGGCACACAGAAACAACAAAGCGTTGGAAAGAAAAGTTAGCTCAAAAGAGGTAATTCTACCCTGAACGATACATAAAATAAGCATGTGAAAGACCCAGTTTGGTGGAGTCATAGAATTTTAGAATTGGGGGGGTTGCAAAGTCCTACCATCCAGGCTCCCCGATGTTCTTTAAATTCTGCTACATTTCTGCCCAGCAGTCATCTTTTGGGCAGTGACCTTATTATCTTTTGAGGAAGCCCATTTGACCATTACCGTTTGACCATTAGGTAGATCCTCTCTCTCTCATAAGCAAGGGAACTCTCAGGTATTCTCTGTGCTTTGGTAATTCTAATATACTAATAAATATTCTAGAACTTAATGCAGAGCATAGTTGTAAACATGCAAGGATTCTTATAATGCACACGAGGAATGTGCTCTAAGCATTATGTGCTCTGGTTTCCTTTCAATCCTAGCTGAGGATTCCAACCCCAGCCCTCTTGCCCTAAAGAAAGGAAGCCAGATATATTTATTGAGTGTATAGTAGTACATATGGTACCACTGTACACATTTGCATGGCTCCTCTCCAGAATGACTCCCAGGATGAATACACTTCTTAATAAAAACGTCTGGGCTACCTTGTGGAATGTGTTGGAGAAGTAGTGAGATAAGACCTTAGGTCTCATGGGCCACCCCTCTATACAAGGTCAAACTAGAAGTATATACTGTCCTGTAGAATATCCCTGAAAGGATATCCAAGAGCCTGGTGACAGTGAGTGCTTGTGGAGAAGGAAACTGGGAGGTTAGGGGATAGTGCAAGATGGACTTCCTTTTCATTATGTACTCTTTTCTCCTTTTTGAATTATGTACATTTGCATGTGTTATCCATTCACATTTAAAAAAATTTTTGAAACATTAACAATTTCGAATTTTACCCCATAGGTAGGAATGGCAAGCCAACAAAAGTTTTTGAAGAAGAAAGCGAAACACATAATTAGATATATGTCCTAGAAAGAGAAGGGCTGGCAACATGGAAAATGGACAGGGGAGGAGGGTTAAGGAAGGAGAAAGTTTCAAGGAAATAGAAGGTAGTCAACAAATGTCAGATGCCATGGAAGAATCAGAAAGGAGAATGAAGAGAGGAATTTGTGCTTATCGGTTGGAAGGTTTATTGATTTCTTTTGTGAGAACAATTTTAATAGATTGATAGGCAGTAGCCAGACTGCCATAGATTGATGAACGAATCCAGTGAGGCAGTAGAGATATTTTAATGAGAAATTCAAGCTGTTTAAATAAGACGATTTTCATTCAGCCAGTATTTCCAGAGAGGCCATCTAGTATAAGAGAAAGAGCACTGTTCTTAGAGCCAGCAGACCTAGAATCAGCTCCAATTTGATTATTGGCAGACTGTATGATTCCAGCTGGTTGTTTTACTTCAGTAAAATTTACTTCAGGAATTCAGTTTGCTTATCTATAAAATGAGGATGATTAGACCACCTAGTATCTAAGATCTCTGTCAGTTCACTAACAGCTGACTTGCATAAGCACTTCTCAAGATCATGGGCTTTGGTGCAGGCAACCTGGATTTTAATTCAGACTTTACTTCTTACTACTTACTTCTCTATGCCTTGAATTTTTGATGAATAAAATGGGAATAATAATAGTAACTCATAGAGTTATTGTAAGATTAAATGCAAAGTACTTTGCAAAGTTTTCCTGGCATGCAATAAGCACTTAAAAATGAAAATTTTTTCAGATAGGGTTAGGTTTGGCTGCATTTAACGGACAACCCCCAAATCAGTGTTTTACAAGAAAGAAGTTTGTTTTTCCTAATGTAAAAGAAGTCCGAAGTGGGCAGTCCATGGCAGGCAGTGCCACATCATCATCAGGAACTAAGATTCCTTCCTTTCTTCTGTTCCATCCTTCTTAGCACATGATTTCCATCCTCAAGTTTGCTTCATAGTTGCAAAATGACTGCTGCAGCTACAGCCATTTCATTCATATTTTAGGAAGTAGGAAAAGAGACGAAGCAAGGACAAAGGGAAAGCCTTCCAGCTGAGTTAGCCCTCTTTAAAAGCTTTCTGAAGTCTTACCCAGTGACTTCAGTTTACATCTTACTGGCTATCCGTATATAGAGGGAAGGCTGGGAAGTGTAGTTTTTAGCTGGACTATTGCCTCCCCAGTACATTTTCTAATATGGAAAGTCAGCTAGCAAGATTATGATTGTTTTTATTTTACTGTGTGATCATTAATTGCATTATTCATAAGCCATTCATTCCCCAGGTTTCAGTGTTACCACTGCTACTGAAATTTCGGAAATCAGTAGAATCTAGCTGTCAATTAAACCTCAGAGAAACGGAAAGACATGCAAAAAGGTCATCCATGTGGTTTGTAGCCTTTTGAGATCAAGTGTAAAACCAGACTACCAGCTGGTATCATTATTTCCTGTCTCACATGAAAGTCTAATTTCTGAGGTCAGAAATGTGACCGATTCTAGAAGAAGCAGAAGATGAACTGAAACAAGTTGACAAAAAAATGCCCGAGTTAATTCTTACCAGTTTTGTTAGTGATCCCCATTTTCTGTGGGATTTAGAGCTGAAACAAAAGCAAATAACACTTTTTCGTTAATGTTCTGTGTCTTCTTTTGCATCGTTATGGAAATATCCACCAGGAAGGAAATTGAAAAAACACAAAACTATCTAAAGGAAATTAGGAACAAAGCAATATCTCCGTACTACAAATCTGAACTAAGCAAGTTATATCAGTCTCAGGTAATTGAATGTAATTAACAAAAATTGAATGAGTCTTCATAGAAGGTGATACAATGCCTGTGCTTTTAATGTAACCTACCTATCCTGATGTTTCTTTCCTGCTTCAAGCATCAACCCAATTGACTAACCCATGCTCTTCAAATCATGTCCTCACCAGCATGTGAGAGGGAAATTCTTTGCCAGTGTATTCCTACAGCTCTACCTCCCTGCCTTGCATTATCACTATTAATTATGTTCTCCCATCTATTATAAGCTCTTTTTGGGTTGAATTCTCCCTATTGATGATTATCCTCCGATAAATCCCATTTTGAAGTTTTTATTCTGTTGAAATGTCCTCACCCATCAGCTGCTGAGGCAACACTGAGAGATTGTGAGTTCTTGGAAGCCCATGGAAGGAGAACATGGCTCTCCTTTCCTATGAAACCTTGAAACTCTCAAGCAAAGGGAGGATTTTCATGTGTTCAGAACTCCCTGTGCTTCAATGAAAATTCCAGATGTTATTATTAACCAGAGGCTGCCTGACAAGAAATTATGGGAAATTATGACTAATTAACAAAATCCAGAATTGAGTTAATCAGTTTCTTGAACAACTTGTAATTTGCAAACTTCCTTTTCAGGGCCTTAAAAAATATGCTTTTATCACTGCTTACCAAC
Organism: Pseudorca crassidens; assembly: GCF_039906515.1. Lineage (NCBI taxonomy): Eukaryota > Metazoa > Chordata > Mammalia > Artiodactyla > Delphinidae > Pseudorca > Pseudorca crassidens. Next base: position 103,707,077 of record NC_090297.1, on the reverse strand, counting down.
TTATCATGCTTGTAGCACTTGCCTTTCAGCTGTGTGTAAGTCTAAAATAAATCTTTGATTTTTCCTTTAAGTTTAATTATCTGGACACCCTTTCCAAAAACTTGCCTTCTTTTACCAAGAAAGACAAGGATGCAAGCAAAACAGCTGTTCAAAATACATCCAATCTTCCTCCAGGTAATATGTTCATGTAGCTCTTATTCCTGTTAATGTAGAACATAACTAGTTCCTACCACTTTTTGTCTCAGTAACAGCTAATGACATAACACAGTGTGACCTATATATTATAGATTTGGCTGAGTTATATGAGGAAACTAAAATGTAAATAAAATTTAGTTTTCATCCTGTATGCTTAAAATTTACCTAAAAGCATTAAGAAGACCTGACTAATTTAAAAATCAAGGGAGTAATGAAAGGTTGTTGGAGAACAGTACGTTTACATGGTCTCCAAGTATCACCTCACGTATTACCTGCTAATTATGAGGAGGAGAATATGCCTTTACAATGGAGGGAGATGGCATTTTCCACCTTAACCAAGTGATCAAACTTCTACCATATGTGAGACAACCTAGCATTAGATGTTTTCTCATTTAATGCAATATGAATATTGTTCCTAGAACCTGTGTAGAATTCTCACCAAAAATCCTTAACCTGAATTTAATCAAAAGGAAACAATCAGACAAACCAGAATGTAGACATTTAATAAGACAACTGACCCGGGCTCTTCCAAAAAGTCAATGTCATTGGCCCCATGGCTCCATCCCCGTTTCTCTCGCTTCAGTGAGGCCCACGCTTTTCACGCATCACCTCAGGGAGCGCTTACCGCATGAAGAACCTCAGGGTAAAGGCACGGCCACCAAAGCAGGAGTGAGAGCAACTTGACGCCGGGAAGGAGACACTAAAGAGGCTGCAGCCGCAGGAGGCCGGAGTCCTGGCCCCCGTTGGCCTTTCCCAAGGGCTTCGACAGGGCGCCTCAGGCCTCGCCATCTGCTGAGTGCCGCCCACCTCACGGACACCATCCTGCCTCGCTGACCCAGTCGCCCTGTTGCCAGAATGAGCTGATGTCTGAAAAGTGCTCAGCAGAACCAGGCACAGCACGGGCCTCTCCTCTTGTGGTTTCACTTGCCAGTGACCACTATCTTGATAATTCCGTATGGCTGACAGGCTCTTGGTGCTCTGGCCGGGTGTCAGGCCTGAGCCTCTGAGGTGGGAGAGCCGAGTTCAGGACACTGGACCACCAGAGACCTCCTGGCCCCACATAATATCAATTGGCGAGAGCTCTCAGAGATCTCCGTCTCAACGCTAAGACCCAGCTCCACTCAAACACCAGCAAGCTCCAGTGCTGGACACCCCATGCCAAACAACTAGCAAGACAGGAACACAACCCCACCCATTATCAGAGAGGCTGTCTAAAATCATAATAAGGTCACAGACACCCCACAACACACCACAGGACTCGGTCCCGCCCACCAGAAAGAAAAGATCCAGCCTCACCCACCAGAACACAGGCACCAGTCCCCTCCACCAGTAAGCCTACACAACCACTGAACCAACCTTACCCACTGGGGGCAGACACCAAAAACAACAGGAACTACAAACCTGCAGCCTGTTAAAAGGAGACCCCAAACACAGTAAGTAAAGCAAAATGAGAAGGCACAGAAATGTGCAGCAGATGAGGGAGAAAGGTAAAAACCCACCAGACCAAACAAATGAAGAGGAAATAGGCAGTCTACCTGAAAAAGAATTCAGAGTAATGATAGTAAAGATGATCCAAAATCTTGGAAATAGAATGGAGAAAATACAAGAAATGTTTAACAAGGACCTAGAAGAACTAAAGAGCAAACAAACAATGATTAACAACACAATAAATGAAATTGAAAATACTCTAGAAGGAAGCAATAGCAGAATAACTGAGGCAGAAGAACGGATAAGTGACCTGGAAGATAAAATAGTGGAAATAACTGCTGCAGAGCAGAATAAAGAAAAAAGAATGAAAAGAATTGAGGACAGTCTCAGAGACCTCTGGGGCAACATTAAACGCACCAACATTCGAATTATAGGGGTCCCAGAAGAAGAAGAGAAGAAAAAGAAAGGGACTGAGAAAATATCTGAAGAGATTACAGTTGAATACTTCCCTCATATGGGAAAGGAAATAGTCAAGTCCAGGAAGTGCAGAGAGACCCATACAGGATAAGTCCAAGGAGAAACACGCCAAGACCCATGTTAATCAAACTATCAAAAATTAAATATAAAGGAAAATATTAAAAGCAGCAAGGCAAAAGCAACAAATAACATACAAGTGAATCCCCATAAGGGTAACAGCTGACCTTTCAGCAAAAACTCTGCAAGCCAGAAAGGAGTGGCAGGACTTATTTAAAGTGATGAAAGGGAAAAACCTACAACCAAGATTACTCTACCCAGCAAGGATCTCATTCAGATTCAATGGAGAAATTAAAACCTTTACAGACCAGCAAACGCTAAGAGAATTCAGCACCACCAAACCAGCTTTACAACAGACACTAAAGGAACTTCTCTAGGCAGGAAACACAAGAGAAGGAAAAGACTTACAATAACAAACCCCAAACAATTAAGAAAATGGTAATCGGAACATACATATCGATAATTTCCTCAAATGCAAATGGATAAAATGCTCTAACCAAAAGACACAGAATGGCTGAATGGATACAAAAACAAGACCCATATATATATGCTGTCTACAAGAGACCCACTTCAGACCTAGGGACACATACAGACTGAAAGTGAGGGGTTGGAAAAAGATATTCCTTGCAAATGGAAATCAAAAGAAAGCTGGAGTAGCATTTCTCATATCAGACAAAACAGATTTTAAAATAAAGACCATTACAAGAGACAAAGAAGGAAACTACACAATGATCAAGGGATCAATCCAAGGAGAAGATATAGAAATTGTAAATATTTATGCATCCAACATAGGAGCACCTTAATTCATAAGACAAATGCTAACAGCCATAAAAGGGGAAATTGAGAGTAACACAATAATAGTAGGGGACTTTTAACACCCCACTTTCACCACTGGACAGATCATCCAAAATGAAAATAAATAAGGAAACACAAGTTTTATATGAGACATTAGACCAGATGGGCTTAATTGATATTTATAGGACATTCCATCCAAAACCAACAGGATACACTTTCTTCTAAGATCAGGAACAAGACAAGTGTTGCCCACTCTCACCACCATTATTCAACATAGTTTTGGAAGTTTTAGCCACAGCAATCAGAGATAAAAAAGAAATAAAAGGAATCCAAATCAGAAAAGAAGAAGTAAAACTGTCACTGTTTGCAGATGACAGAATCCTAAAGATGCTACCAGAAAACTACTAGAGCTAATCAATGAATTTGGTAAAGTAGCAGGATACAAAATCAATGCACAGAAATCTCTGGCATTCCTATACACTAATGATGGAAAATCTGAAAGAGAAATTAAGGAAAGACTCCCATTTACCATTGCAACAAAAAGAATAAAATACCTAGGAATAAACCTACCTAAAGAGACAAAAGACCTGTATGCAGAAAACTATAAGACACTGATGAAAGAAATTAAAGATGATACAAACAGATGGAGAGATATACCATGTTCTTGGATTGGAAGAATCAACATTGTGAAAATGACTCTACTACCCAAAGCAATCTACAGATTCAATTCAATCCCTATCAAACTACCACTGGCATTTTTCACAGAACTAGAACAAAAAATTTCACAATTTGTATGGAAACACAAAAGACCCTGAATAGCCAATGCAATCTTGAGAAAGAAAAATGGAGATGGAGGAATCAGACTCCCTGACTTCAGACTATACTACAAAGCTACAGTAATCAAGACAGTATGGTACTGGCACAAAAACAAAAATATAGATCAATGGAACAGGATAGAAAGCCCAGAGATGTACCCACGGGGAGAGGGAAGTATAAGCTGGGACAAAGTAAGAGAGTACCATTGGCATATATACACTCCCAAATGTAAAATAGATAGCTAGTGGGAAGCAGCTGCATACCACAGGGGTATCAGCTCAGTGCTTTGTGACCATCTAGAGGGGTGGGATAGGGAGGGTGGGAGGGAGACACAAGAGGGAGGGGTTATGGGGATATATGTATACGTATAGCTGATTCACTTTGTTATACAGCAGAAACTAACACAACAACGTAAAGCAATTATACTCCAATCAAGATGTTAAAAAAAAAAGTAAATGTCATTAAAAAATTTTTTTAAACATGAGGTGATTGTTCTATAATAAAAAAGACAAAAGAGGCATAAAAACTACTTGTGATACATACATTTTGGTTGCTGGATTGAGGAAAAAACAGCTATCAAAAATATTTGGATGAATTACATGAGTTTGATTTAGGGACTCTATATGAGAGGGCATTGTTGGATTACTGTAACTTTTTTCGGGTTTGGTGATGCTGTTGTGGATGTGTAGGGGAATGTCTTCATTTCAGGAGATGCATGTTGAAGAATTTAGGGATGACATAAAATTTAGTGCTTCTCTTTAATAAACTGGGTGGTTAAAATGCCCAGATAGAGGGATTTTCTACTGTACAATACCACAAATTCAGCTGCCTGGAATGAGCACAGCCAATTACCACAGAGTTTGCAAAGCAAAGATTAAGGCTGGAACAATGACTTGTAGATGTGATGGGGCTAAATCAGGGATGAAGTCTGATGGTGCTTGTGCTGCCACCTGCACTCTGGGCAGAAGACACTAACCAATCAAACCTACTCTCCCCTTGAAAGGGGGCGAGGCCACAGTTTCTTCAACACAGTCCTCCGGGCAGCCACCACCATTTAACCAGGGTTGGTGTACACACAAGTTGAAATGTGTTTGCATCCCCAGTGCTTGATATATTTATTTAAAATTTGTTTCATTTTGCACTGATTTCTTAGAGTGCATTTTAATAAAGAGCTATTTAAGAGTGGAAACTTTTTTAAAAATATCACCTTTTAGTTACTCTTGCCAAGTAAAAGTAGGCCAAATTACCTGGTCCCTGTTTCATAAGCCAACAAGGTAACAACTACTATGTGGTCATAAGGCCCGGAAAGAACCAGCTAGCTCCTTGGGAGTTTGAGTTTTACAGATACTGTCCTGTTTGTTAATGGCAAACATTTGTCATATAATGATAATCCCAGCCTCTTAATGGCTTTCTTCCATTTAGTCTTTCTAAAGACGGTGGGGGGAAAGGCCCCTCGTTCATTGTAATACAAACATTAGTAGTCATTGTATCATTGTCCAGAATATCATTTTAAAATATTTGTTCTGGTTTTCTTTTTAAGATTCCCAGAAAAATAAAGTTGCAGAACAGGAATCCTCAGATACGCTTAGTCTTCCAAAATCGGAGAACTTTGTGAATACCAAGGAGTCTGCTAGCCAGAAACAAACTGAAAATTTAACAGCATCTATCAAAGGTATGGCAGTCATTTGCTTTATCTCATTGTTTCTCAACACTGAACATCATTTCTTTTTGGAGTATGGGAGATGGCCCTGGGGACTGAGGGCATGGTTGGCGGTTACAGAAAAAATTCTAGAGGGTCATGGATCCTGAACCTATGGGACTTTGTAAGGCTTCTTAGCACAGCAAAGTATCTCAAAAAATATTTTGAGAATGACTACAAGTCCCACATTGAAGGAAAGAGATGACAAAATTTTTTTTAAGATTTGTTATTTTATTTCTTCATTTTATTTTATTTTGATTCATTTATTATTCTATTTTATCCCTCATGGTTCTAAGAGCTTGTGTGGTTTACTGAAACTCAGGAACCTGGTAGCTTTGTTTGAGCAGCCAGTGATTTGGTAGTTGGACTTAGATTTACCTATTACTTCCTTGTTCTGCAGGTGCTAGAAGAGAAACGTAAGATGTAGTCTCTGTCTTGCACAGCACATCGACTTATTGGGGTAGCAGAAACTGAAGTGTGGAATACTACAGAATAATATCTAGTTCCCGTGGAGTCACATTACACTGATTTCACAGCAGTTAATTCAACCAAATATGGGTGGTAAAAAAAGAAAGAAAGAAAGAAAAACAGTAATTTAAATTGTGTAGATACATTTGCACCCCTTGATTCCTGTGGGCATGTTCCATATTGAAAGTGAGCTGGGAATCTGCTGATTCCTGTGGGCATGTTCCATATTGAAAGTGAGCTGGGAATCTGCTGGGAATCTGGGAATCTTAGTTACCTCTTATAGAGGGAGCATCTTGCCACATTTACGGGTGAATTAGGGATTTACCTTGTACAGGCCTTTTGCCTTCCTGATTTAATCTTATCTCTCTTATAAGGTTTATTCATTTAGGGTGTGATTTACTCACTGCCAGGCATTGTTCTAGGCATGGAAATACAGCAATTAAGAAGCCAAAGACATATGCAGCTGAACATGCTATGGGCAAACCTAGACAATAAATAAGTAAACACATCAAATTCAGATTATAATAAATGGTGTCACATAATGTAACAATATAATGTATGGAGAGTGTCTCGGGGAGAGAGACAGCACTCCACTAGGGGGTTTGAAGGCCCCTCTGTGAAGGGACATTTGAACTGAGACAAGAAGGACAAGAAGGAGGCAGCCATTCAAAGACTGGGGGGGAGGAATATTCCAGGTAGTGGGAACAGCAAATATGAAGGCCCTGAGGAGAGAAGAAACAGAAAATAAGGCATGGAACTGGAAGAAAATGGGCATCAGAACAAGTAGAAGGTGAGGTCAGAGAGAGGGACAGCAGTGAGATCCCGTGATGCTGCATAGGGAACTTTGAGTTTTATTCTAAGTGGAGTTGTAGTCAAACACCACTGGAAGGTTTTGAGCAGCGGGGTCGTTACCTGACTAATTTATATTTGAAAAAGATCCCTCTGGTAGATGTGTGGCCAATAGCTCATGGCGAGGGAAAGGAGAAGTGGGGAAGGTGGAAGCAGGGAGGAAGCAACAGAAGATACGTGTGAGTATGGACAGAGACCTGGACTAAGGAGCTCGAGGTGGAGATGGTGAGAAGCAAATTAATTGGAAATATATCCTGGAGGTAGAGACAACAGGGCTTGCTGGTCGATTGGACATGAGGGTGAGAACTAAGAGGCATCAAGGGTGATTCCTAAGTTAACTAATGTGACCAGTTGTGAGGCTGAGAATTGGTAGCTGTAACAGGTTTCCAGATGGTGCTGATGGTGCTGATACAGGGCCATGCTTTGAGAACCAACCTAAGGCAAACTCTAGAATGTAAAAATCAGGCAGAGGAGGAGCCAGTTAAGGCAGCTAAGAAGAAAAAGCCAGCAAGGTAGATGAAAAATAGGAGTGTGAAAATGACTGAGTGTTTCGAGTATATTAAGTGCTCCTCAAAAGTCGAGTAAGATAAAGAATAACCATGGAATTGGGCAATAGTGATCACTGGTGATCTAGACAAGAGCAGTTCCAGGGCACAGGGGAGACCAAAGCCAACTGAAACTGCTTATGTGTAGAATGGCTAAAGCGGAATCAGCAGCAGCAGCAGCGGGAATACATAGATGTAACCAAGAGTCTTGTGGAAAAGAATAAAGTAGTGGGACGGCAGCTGGAGGGAGATGTGTGACCAAGTGAGAGGTTTTTAAAAAATTAGACGTACTAGAGCATGTTGATTTGCAAATGATGATAATTCTGTAGGAAGAGAGAACTTATGATGCAGGAGAAGGGAGCCTGATTGCAGGATAGCAAAGTGTTAAAGAAGGTGAGAGAACATGACATTTGGGGCAGACCCTGAGTGGCAGATTTGACCTCGGTTGTGAGTAGGTCACCTCATCCACAGTGACAGGAGAAAGGAGAAAGAATACAGATACATGGTATTGGGGAGATGAGTGAGTGTGATGGCAAAGGAGTGGATATAATGATAAGAATATAAAATCCATTCCAGAGAAACAGGAAAGCAAAACAAGAAAGGGTGACTGATAGTTTAAAGTGACAGTGTCCACTGATTAGAGGTCTCAAGAAGGTCAAATAATTGCTTGACAGATATGATAGAGTAATAAGCTAGAAGAATAGGAAGTAGTGATCTAGAGAGGGTAGCTTGAAACAGAGATTTGGAAAGTGGTAAAATTACTGGTGTTGCCAAGGGCAAATATATGACCGTGGGAGTTTCTGAGATGGAGAAGAGGAAAAGATGAAGAAACAGGGCGATGGAAAAATCAGAGCAGACAGGGTGTTGGATGGGTCATCCAAGGGATGCCACCAAAAGCCATGAAGTGGAAGACCATCCAAGGTGTCAAGATCTGCAATGAATCAAGGGAATGATTGAGAAGGTCAGTAACTGACAACTACTTGGAGATGTCGTAGGTAAAACAGTACGATAGCATGAGAGTCAAAGGAATGGGAGTGTTTGAAGGAGCAAAAAAATTGTTTTGAAACGAGAGGGACACCTACAGCACCCCTACACGCTGAAATACTTGAGCTAATAAGAGACAATAATGTGATTCCACTATAAGTGGTAAATTAAATTTTGATATAAACAATAAAGTTTAAAGAAGTTCAGAGTAGGAAGAGATTAACACAAGCAGTGAGGAAAACTTTATGGGAGAGGTGGTCTTAAAGAATAAATACAATTGCGTAGATTTTAAAGTTTAAGATTGGATCACCTGAGATAACCCTCATTTCGCTTGAGGAAACTGAAACCTAGAGAAAGTCAAGCAGCATCTAAAATCATACAGCAAATTTGGGACTGCGCCAGGGCCAGAAAATGAGTTTTTGACTCTGAATTCTCTATAGTTTACTACACTACCCTCCAGATGTAGGGAAGAGAAAGAATATTTTATACAAAAAAAAAAAAAAAAAAAAGAATGTGTTCAAAAGCCTGAGTAGAAATGAACTGGAAGCCATTGTAAGTAGATCAGAGTATTCTTATTTGGTACTAGTACAAGAAATGTTTGGGAAGTAAAAGAGAATCAGAGGAGATTTGGATTTGGTGAAATAAAACTGAACTTGTCAGCATTCGCTATGATAACACTGCATAAATCCTATAGTGGCTAAGCAACCAGTTTTGGGGGCTGTGAGCTGACTGTGCAGCCTACAGGCAGCACGTGCTGGAGTCGGCACCAGGCCCCTGAGATCTGTCTCTTCCCAGCCCCACATTCAACAACACCACGTTGAGAGCATGAGTCAGCCACCGTGAGAAATCAGCAAATGCCACACACTTGCAAAGTGTACCAACCAGGTCGGTTTTTCTCCAGGGAGGCAGTTGTTAAGCTTTTTTTTTAGCACACCCGCGGCCGCAGGCAGAGCTCAGGTGTATTCTGCTCCCGTGATGAAGGAGCCCCACCCTCTGTGGCTGGCTGTCCTCAGGACACAGGGTCGGAGCTCAGGAGAAGTGGATCAGGACCATCAAGAGAGGTGGATTGCGGGCTGCCGCTCTCAGCCTCTGCTCAGAACTGGCGCAGCCGCTTCCACGTACATTTATGGGTCAGAGCAAGTCCTAAGGCTGAGCTCAGAGTCAACAGGGCAGAGAAATACGCTCCATCTACAGGGAAGCCGTGCTCAGAGATGAAGTACATAAAGCTATGCTCTGAGAGGAGGCAAAAAACCAAAACCAAAACATTATTGTACATAAATACCACAGTCGACCTCAGCATAGAAACAGGGAACCATTACTTGCTCTTCAGTTGTGTCAGATTCAGCCGTAATTTCAGATGATTCCACTAGTTGGACTATCCCAGTTGTTTAAAGATTATTTATTTATTTAATTTACTTTTAGCTGCATTGGGTCTTAGTTGCAGCACGCACGATCTTTCCTTGTAGCACATGAGCTCTTCGTTGTGGTGCCTGGGTTTCTCTCTAGTTGTGGCATGCAGCTTTTCTCTCTCTGGTTGTGGTGTGGAGGCTCCAGGGCGCGTGGGCTCTGTAGTTGCGGCACGCAGGTTCCTGAGCGCGTGGGCTCTCTAGTTGAGGCTCGCGAGCTCAGTAGTTGAGGCGGGCGGGCTTCGTTGCCCCATGGCATGTGGGATCTTAGTTCCTTGACCAGGTATTGAACCCGCTTCCCCTGCATTGTAAGGTGGATTCTTTATCACTGGACCACCAGGGAAGTCCCCCAGTTGTTAAGTATTAAAATACTTCTGTATCAGCTCGTGACCAGCTGCTGTTCCAAGCCCCTCAAGTACTCCCTCCTCCTCCCCCCATCCCTAGGGAAGCCCTGGGTAGGCTTCAGTGGATAATAATCCATCTATTATGGGAGGCAGTATGGTATACAGCAGAGCTAAGGCTCTACCTGACTCCTTATATAATAGCTTATGACTTATATAATTATATAATGACATATATATAATATGACTTATATTATAACTTATGTAAGGCTCTACCTGACTCCTCATATAATAACTATGTTACAGTGGGCATGCTCTTTAACCCCTCTATATATTCCTGTTTCCTCTTCTGTAAAGGGGGTATAATGGTATATACATTATAGGGTTGTGAGGATTAAATTAGTTAGTATATGTAAAATGCTTACAGCAGTGCCTGGCACATGAGAAACTCCATATCAGTATTTACTATTAATAATAATAGTATGAGAGATTATTTGATACCCATTAGACTGGTAAAATGCATTCATATAAGACAGTAATATGCATATGCTAAGAATACAAGCAAAAAGACACATCAAGCCATTAGAATGGTTGCCTATGTAGGCAGCAGTGACCAAAGAGAATAAATACATTAGAACACTGATCACTGAGCTCCATCCCCAGAGATTCTGATTCTGTTCTGGTCTGAAATACAGCTTATCTGGTATGTGGCTAGGGAATCTCTATTTTACCAGAGTCAGCCCAGGGGATTATGAAGCACAGGTGAATTTGGGACACACTGGGTAGTTGTCTAGGAAAAACTCACTACTCATACACACCAAGCAATTCTGCAACACCAGCTGAGTGTCCTACAATTCAATTCTGACACTAACCAGAGTTAGCACAGATGCTACAGGTTAAGGGCTCAGTCTCACAAGGCTGCCCACCACCCACTTCAGATGCCAGCCACAGGTACAGGTTGTCACTTGTGCTTCTGACCAATCAGCTATAAATTGTGGTTCCGATGACCTCCTTTTATGGTTCCATAATTTACTAGAACAGTTCACAGAACTCATATATTATTATATAATAGGCGACATGATAAATGGCAGAGATGAGTAGCCAGAGGAAGAGGCACACAGGGCAAGGTCTGGAAGGGTTTAGCATGGTAGCTTCTGTCCCTGTGGTGGTGTGGTGCACCACCCTCCCGACCTGTGGATGTGCTTACCAACTCGGAAGCTCTCCGAACTCTGTGCTGTAGGGACTTTTGTGGAGACTTCATCATGTAGGCATGATTAACTCCATCTCCATGTCCCCTCTCCTTCCCAGAAGATGGGGGGGTGGGGCTGAAAGTTCCAAGCTTCTAATCATGGCTTGGTTTTCCTGATGACCAGCCCCCATCCTGAAGCTATCCAGGAGCCCACCAAGAGTCACTTCATTCAGGTCAAAAGACACACCTATCACCCAGGAATTTCCAAGGGATTTAGGAGCTCTGTGTCAGGAATCAGGGTCAAAGACCAAATATTTAAAGATACTCCTAACACTCTTATCACTTAGGAAATCACAAGGGATTTAGGAGTGCCGTGCCCTTGCCGGGAACCAGGGGCAGAGATGAATATACATTTTCTATTATCTTACACTACCAGGAGTGTGATCCTTGTGGAATCTGACACACCTGGGTATACATCCCACCTTGCCACTTTTTAGTTTCCAGGACAAGTTTTTTTAACTTCAGTTTCCTCATCTGTAGAAAAGAGATACTACTGTTATATTAGTCAGGACTCTTCAATTTGAGAACTGAAACTCAAACCCATTGAACAACAACAAAAAAGCCAGTGGGTGGGGTGGTGTTTATTGATGCTCAAAAGCAAACCACAGAAAAGTGGCTATGGTGCTAGCCCAGGGATGACAGGATGCAGGCACTCAAGCTTTTCAGGGGAGTGTTTGCGTCTGATTGTCTGTCTCTCTGGGCATCTCCCTGCCTCTGTGTTGTCACATCCTTACTTGTCCCTGTTTCAGGGGTCCCCAACCCTCTGTTAGGAACCGGGCCGCACAGCAGGAGGTGAGCGGCGGGCAAGCGAGTGAAGCTTCATCTGCCGCTCCCCATCGCTCGCATTACCGCCTGACCATCTCCCCAACCCCCCACCACCACCGTCCATGGAAAAATTGTCTTTCACAAAACCAGTCCCTGGTGCCAAAAAATTTGGGACTGCTGCCCTGTTTGGTTTTATCCTCTCCTACAAAGGACAGGCTATGTCCATGTGTCAGGGACATGATCAGAGAGGTCCAAGGTTCTGATTCTTCCAGACCCATAACCCAATGGACAAGATGGGATCATCCCGGTCAGCTTCAGGAAATATCCAGGTGAAGGGCCTGTGTTGGCTTTGCATGGGTCGTGCACCATCCTGATGCCTGGGGCCAGGGGTGTTGTGGCACTAGAAGTATGTGTGCTGGGAGTGGGTGTGGAGGTGGGCAATGGGGAGAATGCTCAGCATACAAAGATTACAATTACCATTACCTTCAGCTCAGAGGACTTTATGAGAACTAAGTGAGATGCTGTATGTAAAAACACGCATGTGGTGCTTGCCTGCAGACAGTGGACACTCAGATATTGGTTCCCTTCCCTTTCCTCTCTTGATGACTTAAACTCAAGAAAGGATGTTTAAATATGCTGATCTAAAACACAATTCTTATTAAACCCCCTGGATATTTGGAAAAATACATAAAATTGCCAGCTGTGTAGATTATCTACTTTTGCTCCCTCCTTCACCAAATTTAGTGATCTGGGGATTTGATTCCCTGGCTTAATTTATCTATGATTACTACAAGAGTTTTTCGAACTATAAATTTACTAGTTGAAACAAAGAAATTCTTAAGATTTTTTTCCTCATTAGTTTTAAGAAATCTTTGAGAGTCAACATTTTCTCGAACTGTGCCTTGTTTATTTACAGGCAAGTCACTCGATTTCTTAGCATCTGATTTTTCTCATTTATTGAAAAGAAGGTGATGCTAATAGCATCTGCCCTGCCCATCTCATAGGATTGTTGTGAAGACTAATTTTAGGTAAAATCTCTTTGTAAAATGCAAAGATAGAACACTAGAATGAATAAAAGCCTTTATTCCTGTAAATAAGCTCTTTAAGAAGGAAAGAAGAAAATTTTCCCAAGTCGGTTCTGTGTTCTTCTATGCTCTGGTATGATCTTGAATGTCTTTGGAAGCAACGTCCACGTGGTGTCATTTCAGTGTTCTCTCTAACAGAACCAGAATCGTGTGTGCCTCTGAAAATTCCAACCCAGTCACTGCTGCAGGATGTGGCAGGACAAGCAAGAAAAGAGAAAGTGAGGCTACCTCACTATTTGCTGAGTTCCAAGCCCAAGTCTCAACCTCTCAAAAAGGTAAAACAGACAGGGGAAGAAATTTCCCAGAGCCAGTGAGCATTTTATATATTCCTGGTTGATTGAGGCCATTGATTTCCAGCCACTGTGTACTACTATTTAATATAAGAACCATCTCAACATGGATCCCTTCAGGTCACACAGAGATAAACCAGGGCCGTGCTTTGCTGGAGCCAGCTTATATACACTCATGAGAGAGACTTTATGAGCCAGCTGTTAAATCGTCATTAGCTTGCAGTCAGCCACGCTGGGAGCTCTTATGCCATAGAAATCGGCAAATGCTACTGATAAAGGCTCTTTTCTGAGAGCCAGTTTACCAGCACACTGTTGGCTGAGGGGGTCATTGGGCACCCTTCTCATGACTCTTAGGATAAAATCCAGATGACCTGGCATGGCTCCATTTGCTTCTCTACCCTCACCTTGTCTCAAACTCACTACACTTCACCCATTGTGGACTTCTCTTAGTTCTTTAAAAGCACCAAGCTCCTCCCTCAGAGCCTCTAAGATTAAGATTCCATCTCAGTACTGTTGTAAAGGTTTCCTTGAGCCCACCAATCAAGCTTTGGTAGTTATCCTTTAGAAATTTCATGGCACACTGTGTTCATTACCATCAGAGAAGGTATTGCAATGTATATAAGTGACATATGATAGAAGTGCTTCTCAAACTTTAATGTGCATGTGAGTTATTTGGGGACTTCGTTAAAATATAGATTCCGACTTATTGGCTCTGGTGTGGGGCCCGAAATTCTGCAGTTTTAACAGACTCCCAGGTGAGGTCAGGAAATAACAGCATAGGGCAATAGCTCTCAAAGCATGATTACCTGACTGGCAGCATTGGCAACACCTGAGACCTTTTTATAAATGCAGATTCATGGGCCCCATCCCAGATGTACCGATGGAGAAACTCTAGGGTTGGAGTCAGCAGTTTGTGTCTTAAGGAGTCCTCAGAAGACTGTGCTCCTCTCCAGAGCAGGTTTTCTTTATCTTTGTAGACACTTCCCCTCCCCACCTACCTACTCTCTACTCCACCCCATCCCAGACTTACTAATGGAGAAACTCTGGGAGTGGAGTCAGCAGTTGGTGTCTTAACCAGTCCTCCAGGTTATTCTGGTGGGAGCTAAAGTTTGATCATCACTGGCACAGAAGAAAGAGTACAAACTTTAGAATCAGACAAACTTGAGTTTGAAACTTCGGCACGTAACACTTGAGCAAGTTATCTGTCTTTCAGTTCTCTGAACTTGAGCTTCTTTATCCTTAAAACAAAGCCTAAAATACTTCCTTACAGTGCTGTGGTAAGGATTACATAGACCTTAAATGTTCATTTCCTCTCCCAACCAAGCAGTTATTTTTTTCTGGTGACGGAGTCTTTTCTTTTTTCTTTCTTTCTTTCTTTTTTTTTTGCGGTACGTGGGCCTCTTATTGTTGTGGCCTCTCCCGTTGCGGAGCACATGCTCCGGACGCACAGGCTCAGCGGCCATGGCTCACGGGCCCAGCCGCTCCGCGGCATGTGGGATCATCCCAGACGAGGGCACGAATCCGTGACCCCTGCATCGGCAGGCAGACTCTCAACCACTGCGCCACCAGGGAAGCCCCCTAAATGAATTTTTTAAGGCTTCTAGTGATTCCCACCATTTCTCTTTGGGAACTCTCCAGATTTTGCTCCTTATATCCTTATATTCTTTTTTTTTTTTTTTTTTTTTTTTTGCGGTACGCAGGCCTCTCACTGTTGTGGCCTCCCCCGTTGCGGAGCACAGGCTCCAGACGCACAGGCTCAGCGACCATTGCCCACTGGGCCAGCCGCTCCGCGGCATGTGGGATCCTCCCGGACCGGGGCACGAACCCGTGTCCCCTGCATCGGCAGGCGGACTCTCAACCACTGTGCCACCAGGGAAGCCCCTCACTGTGGTTTTGATTGGCATTTACCTGCTGATTAGTTACTGCTGAGCATCTTTTCATGTGTCTGTTGGCCATCTGTATGTCTTCTTTGAAAAAAATCTATTGAGGTCCTCTGGCCAGTTTTTAATTGGGTCGTTTGGCTTTTTGATGTTGCGTTGTTTGAGTTTTTTGTATGTTTTTATGCTAAGCATCTGTTCATGTTGTCTGTTGGCCATCTTTATGTCTTTGATAAAAATCTTACTCAGGTCCTCTGACCATTTTTTAATTGGGTTGTTTGGTTTTTTGATGTTAAGCTGTTTGAGTTTTTTGTATATTTTGGTTATTAACCCCTTATCAGATATATTGTTTGCAAATATCTTTTCCCATTCAGTAGTCTGCCTTTTCATTTTGTTGATAGTTTCCTTCATGGTGCAACAAGTGTTTTAGCTTGATGTAGTCTCATTTGTTTATTTTTGCTTTTGTTTCCCTTGTGTAAGGAAACAGATCCAGAAAATTTACTAAGATTGATGGCAAAGAGCATACTGCTTATGTTTTATTCTAGTTTTATGGTTTCAGGTCTTACATTTAAGTATTGAATCCATTTTGAGTATTTTTGTATATGGTGTGAGAAAGTAGTCCAGTTTGATTATTTTGCATGGAGCTGTCCTGTTTTCCCAACACCATTTATTGAAAAGGCTATCTTTTCCCCATTGTAATTCTTGCCTCCTTTGTCATAGATTGACTAACCATAAAAGCATGAGTTTATTTCTGAGCTCTCTATTCTGTTCCATTGATCTATGTGTCTCTTTTTATGCCAGTACCATACTGTTTTGATTACCATAGCTCTGTAGTGTAGTTTGAAATTAGAGAGCATGATACCTCCAGCTCTGTTCTTTCTCAAAATTGCTTTTGTGTTTCCATACAAATTTTAGAATTAAATCATCTAGTTATATTTGATCTGGTTCTGTGAAAATTGCCTTTGGTATTTTGATTGGGATTGCATCAAATCTGTAGATTGCCTTGGATAGTATGGTCATTTTAACAATATTCTTTCAATCCATGAATACAGTATATCTTTCCATTTATTTGTGTCATCTTCAATTTCTTTCATCAGTGTCTTATAGTTTTCAGAGTACAAGTCTTTTACCTCTTTGTTTACATTTATTCCTAGGTATTTTATTCTTTTTGATGCAATTGTAAATGGGATTGTTTACTTGATTTCTCTTTCTGATAGTTCATTATTAGTGTATAAAAATGCAACAGATGCAGATATCTGTATATTAATTTTATAACATTCAACTTCACTGAATTAAGTTATCAGTCCTAATAGTGTGTGATTTTTTTCTAGATTCTACCAGTAACATTTTATTATACTTGCATTATCACATATCTATCCTTATATCTATCCATTAATCCATCTTGTTTTGGGTGCACTTCAAAGTAAATTGCAGAGATTACTACATTTATCCCTAAATGTTCTAACATACATATCACTAAGTAGAGTTCAATATTTGTTTATATTTTTCCTTTGATCTATAATATACATACATACAATAAAATGCACAAATTTTAAGCATGTATTTGCTGAGTTTTGATAAATGCATATACTCATGTAACTCAAATTCTTATTAAGATATGGATCATTACCAAGTTCTAATAGTTTTTTGGTAACATCTTTAGGATTCTTTATATATAGTATCATGTCGTCTGCAAATAGTGACAGTTTAACTGCTTCCATTTCAATTTGGAGTCCTTTTATTTTGTTTTCTTGTCTGATTGCTGTGGCTAAAACTTCCAGTACTATGTTGAATCAAAGTGGCAAGAGTGGGCATCCTTTTCTTGTTCCTGATCTTAGAGGAAATGCTTTCAGCTTTTTATCATTGAGTATGATGTTAACTGTGGGCTTGTTATATATGGCCTTTATTATGTTGAGGCATGCTCCCTCTATACTCACTCTGTTAAGATTTTTTATCATAAATGTAGATGTTGAATTTTGCCAAAAGCTTTTTTGCATCTTTTGAGATGATCATAAAATTTGATATACCACTTGATCATGATGTTTGAGTGTTTTAATGTATTTCTGAATATAGTTTCCCAATACTTTATTGAAGATGTTTGTATCTATGTTTATCAATGATATTGATATATAATTTTCTTTTTATGGTATCTTTGTCTTGTTTTGGCATCAGATTTATGACAGCCTCATAGAATGAGTTCAGAAGCATTCCTTCCTCTTCAATTTTTTAAAATAGTTTGAGAATGGTAGGTGCTACCTCTTCTTTAAATGTGTGATAGAATTCACCTGTGAAGCCATCTGGTCCTGGACTTTTGTTGGAATTTTTTAAATTACTGATTAAGTTTCATTACTGGTAATCAATCTGTTCATATTTTTTATTTCTTCTTAATTCAGTTTTAGGAGATTATGTTTTTAGAAATTTATCCATTTCTTCTAGGTTGTACATTTTATTGGCATATCATTGTTTGTAGTAATCTCTCATGGTCCTTTTTATTTCTGTGGTGTTGATTGTAACTTCTCTTTCATTTCTGATTTTATTTATTTGGGCGCTCTCTCTCTTTTCTTGATGAGTCTGGCCAAAGGCTTGTTTTGTTTATCTTTTCAAAGAACTAGCTCTTAGTTTCATTGGTCTTTGTATTGGTTTTTTGGTCTATATTTCACTTATTTCCATTCTCATCTTTATTATTTCTTTCCTTCTCCTAACTTTGGGTTTTGTTTATTCTTCTCTTTCTAGTTCCTTTAGGTGTAAGGTTAGGTTGTTTATTTGAGATTTTTCTTATATCCTGAGTTAAGCTTGTATCGCTATAAACTTCCCTCTTAGAATGGCTTTTGCTGTGTCCCATAGGTTTGGATCATTGTGTGGTTGTTATCTGTCTTCAGGTATTTTTTCCTGTTTGATTTCTGCAGTGATCCATTGGTTGTTTAGTAACATGTTGTTTAGCCTCTACATGTTTGTGTTTTCTGCAGTTTTTTCCTGGTAGTTGATTTCTAATCTCATAGTGTTGTGGTTGGAAAAGATGCTTGATATGATTTCAGTCTTCTCCAGTTCATTAAGACTTGTTTTGTGGCCTATTATATGATCTATCCTGGAGAATGTTCCATGTACACTTGAAAAGAATGTGTATTCTACTGTTCAGGGATAAAATGTTCTGTATGTATCTATTAAGTCCATCCACTATAACTTGTCATATAGGCCAGTATTTCCTTATCGATTTTCTGTCTGGATGATCTGTCCGTTGATGTAAGTGGTATTAAAGTTGCCTACTATTATTATATATTATTATGTAACTGTGAATTTCTCCCTTTATGTCTGTTAATATTTGTTTATATATTTAGGTGCTCCTATGTTGTGTTCATATGTATTTACAATTGTTATATCTTCTTGTTGGATTGATCCCTTCATTATTATATAATGTCCTTCTGTGTCTCTTGTTACAGTCTTTGTTTTAATATCTACTTTTTCTGATATAAGTATTGCTACCTGGGCTTTCTTTTTGTTTTCAGTTACATGGAATGCCTTTTCCCATCCCTTCACTTTCAGTCTGTGTGTGTCTTTAGATATGAAGTGAGTCTCTTGTAAGCATCATATATATGGGTCTTGATTTTTATCCATTAAGCCACTCTCTGTCTTTTGATTGGAGCATTTAGACCATTTACACTAAAGTAATTATTGATAGGTATGTACTTATAGACCTTTTGTTAATTGTTTTCATGTTGTTTTTGTAGTTCTTTTTTGTTCCTTCTTCTTTTAGACTCTTCCCTTGTGATTTGATTACTATCTTTAGTGTTATGTTTGGATTCCTTTCTCTTTTTTGTGTGTGTATCCATTACAGGTTTTTGGTTTGTGGCTATCGTGAGGTTCATATATAACAACATATAATCATATATATGATTATTTTAAGTTGATAATGTCCTAAGTTTGAATAAATTCTAACAACTCTTCATCTTCCCCCCACACACATTTAATGTTTTTGATGTCATATTTTACATCTTTTTGTTTTGAATATCCCTTAACTACTCATTGTGGATATATATAATCTTATGCATTTGTCTGTTGACCTTCTGTCCTGCTGGCTTTATAAGTGGTTGATCTACTACCTTTACTGTATGTTTGCCTTTACTAGTGAAATTTTTCCTTGCATAATTTTTGTATGTCTAGTTGTGGCCTTTTCTTTTCTGCTTAGAGAAGTCCCTTTAGCATTTCTTGTAAAGCCAGTTTAGTGGCGTTGAACTCTTAGCTTTTGCTTGTCTGTAAAACTGTTTATCTCTCTTTCAAACATGAATGGTAACCTTAACAGGTAGAATATTCTTGGTTGTATGTTTTTCCCTTTCCTCACTTTGAATATATCGTGCCACTCCCTTCTAGTCTGCACAATTTCTGCTGAAAAGTCAGCTGATGGTCTTATGGTATTCCCTTGTACATAACTAGTTGCTATTCTCTTGCTTCTTTAAGATTCTCTCTTTATCTTTAATTTTTCCATTTTAATTGCCATTTTAATTTCATTTAATGTGTCATGGTGTGGACCTTTTTGAGTTAATCCTGTTTGGGACTCTCTGTGATTCCTGGACCTGAATATCTGTTTTCTTTCCCAGGTTAGGGAAGTTTTCAGCTATTATTTCTTCAAGTAAGTTCTCTGCCCCTTTCTCTCTCCATCTGGGTCCCCTATTTGCAAATGTTAGCATGCTTGATATTGTCCCAGAGGTCTCTTAAACTGTCTTCATTTTTTTTAATTGTTTTTTCTTTTTTCTGTTCAGCTTAGGTGATTTTTTACTACTGTCTCATCCATTCCTCTGATCCATTGCTGATCAATTCCTCTGTATCACCTAATCTGCTGTTGATTCCTTCTAGTGCAGTTTTTATTTCAGTTATTGTATTCTTCAGCTCTGTTTGGTTTTTCATTTTTCTAACTTTTTGTTGAAACTTTCACCATATTCATTCATTTTTCTCCTGAGTTTAGTGAGCATCTTTATGATAATTATCTTGACTCTTTACTGGCCGGATTGCTTACCTCTACTTTGTTTAGTTCTTTTTCTGAGGTTATGTGTTGTTCCTTTGTTTGGAACATATTCTTCTGTCTCCTCATTTTTCCCAATTCTCTGTGTTTATTTCTAATGTTGGTTACATTGCCCAATCTTGGAGAAGTAGCCTCGTGTAGAAGATGTCCCATGGGCCCAGCAGCATGCTCCCCTCTGGTCACCAGAGCTGTGTAGTCAAGGGATGCCCTTATGTGGGCTGCAGGTGCCTTTCTGTTGTGGTAGGGCCTACTACTGTGGGCATGCTGGGGGCAAAGCTGGCTTTGACTTGGTTGGCTGCAAGGCCTTGCCTTGTGCAATGGCTGTAGGCTGGCTGGAGGGCAGGGTAAGCTTCTTGCATGCTTTGCTGCATGGTCTAGTTGGGATGTGTGGGGTCAGAGTCTTTTTATTATCTTGAGAATGCAAAATAGAACCATTTTATTATGCTTTATTGCTTTTTTTCTCAATGCAAGGTGCAAGATTCTGTTGCAGGAAGAGTGAAAACATCCTCTATTGCATCTGCTGCCATTAATAATGTAAATTCATCCCCCTTTGGATTCCATCTTCTCCCGCCCTCAGTGTCGTTTGGAGTGCTCGAAGAAGGACACACCTATGCAACCACTGTAAAGCTCAAGAATGTTGGAGTGGACTTCTGCAGGTGAGGCCAAGGCTCCAAGTGTATGCTCAGATCACCTTCCCCTACTCTGTGACTTTTCTTTGGTTGCCTACATCAGTGAATGTTTATTGAACTGAATTGTAATTACACCCGAACTCTTGAATCTTAACATCATTCATTCAATCATTTACTCACTAATTCATCCATTCATTCATTATTCAACAAATTAGTACTTCCCAAGCCTCAACTATAGAGTAGGTATTTCTTTGCCTTTCCATTAATTTTTATCCATACTTTGGTTAGAAGCACCTCAAGACCTGATCTGTACTAGCAAAAAATGAAAGGGAAGTTGTACAAGTGTTACAATAACTAATACACAAAACAATAACTAATGCACAAAACTTGAAAGTCTATTTCTCAAATCTACCACCAACTATAATACCAGCTAACATTGGTTGGCACTTTGTGATCTAAACATGATTTTAATTACATTAATTCTGCATAATTGAGGCAAAAAGGAAAAAAAATTAACCCTTAATCATCAGGGTCATTTTGACTCTGATGATGTGACTTGGAATTATAAACAAGTACCTTAACTCACAGCCTGTACTCCGAATAGAAAATATACTGTATCTGGCATTAAGTGACAAGAAAGTCACCTTAGCCCTTCATTTTCAGATCAAAACCAATAGAATTTTAGAGTGTGTAGAACCTTAGAGACTATTACATAAAGGAACAAACTGAGTAACTTGTTTTAAGGTCTTGTAGGCTGCAGCAAGGGTAGATCTCAGATCTCCTGAGTACCAGCTCATTGGAGCACCTTGCTTTATCAACACAGCTGTGGTCACTGCTTCTTGTGGGAGATCAGTCCTTCCCACTGGGTCAATATACCATGTATCTATGCCAAGACAACTCCCAATCACAAAATCTCCTCTATACTATTTTGAATTAAGCTTCAGGATTATGTCGAGTTTTTTGCCCCATAAAAATGGGATACATGTTTATTTCAAGTGCAGAGTTATTCTCAGGGTCAGTAGCAAGTTTGAGAATGTTTGTGATTCTAAATTCAGGATTGGAAGTCAGATGGAGCAAAGCTACAGGAGCATCTGATTGAAAAGATCACCGTCCCATTTTAATTGAGGTGAATTCTCAACTTCAGGAATCACATTTACTTCCTCACAAACAACCTGATGAGGGACCCAAGCCGCCAGATCAGACATCATTGTTTATTTAGGTTGTTGCCACAAAGTGGGTAGGGAGAAATGGAGAGTCAACCTCAAACGAATTAAAACCACCCATGCAGACCCTGTGTGTCCAGTATAGAATTTTAGTTTTATAGATTTCAGTCCTCAGCTTGTTCAACTCAGCCACCACAGGGAAGACAGCAAAGTGGCTGGTAGAGGGAGTGGAGTAGATGGAGGTAGGCTTCCCTTGGCATTTTAATTTACTCCAGGTCTTTAACCTTCGGGCAGAACCCACAAACCACAGGAAGAGGAAGAGCTCAATAGGCACCACGTGTGAGCACCAGGCTTTTCAAGTTCACCAACATTTTCTGAGCCTTTTCTGTTTCTCTTCTCCCCAAACTTGCAAACCCCATACCATGGCAGAGAAAGACTGGCTTCCATGCTCTGCTGCTTTCCAAAGGAGCCTTTATTCTTCAGCTTAATGGCCTGGCAGTCAGTATGTGTGTTCACGCTGGCAGCTACACTGCAGTGCACGCGCCAGCCAAACCTTCGCCACCTTCTGCCCAGACCCGAGCTGCTCGTCAGCATCCGAAAACAAAGGGTTGAAACTCAGGTTGGAGTCAGTTTGACGCCGATGAAAACTGTTGGAAAGGCAGTTGTGAAACAGGCCCCAGATTCTTTTTCCAACTGGATATTGGGTTGTTTTTCTACTAGTCTGGACCCCTTGCTCCTGTGTAGGGAATATTAACACCTTTCTGGTTTTATTACTTCCCAGTTCATTCGTGCTCATGTTTTTCATTATGGCATCAATTTATTCCCATCTTTTTTCCTGGTAGGTTTAGGGTGAAGCAGCCCCCACCCAGCACAGGACTGAAAGTGACTTACAAACCTGGGCCTGTAAGTCCTATGTGCTATCTGTTGTGTGTGTCCACGTGTGTGCGTACAGATATGTATATGTTTCCAGTCAAGTGATTTTTAAGTCGTTCTACCTGTTTCAGTTTAAACCATGTTTAAGTCTACTTTTTCTAGTATCATAAACAAAAGATTCCTGGTATTGGTTCAACATCTGGCTTGATGTCACTTACTTCATGTAACAACCATGAGCAGATCTGTGTGTAAATAGAGTTAAACTTCCAGCTATGGAACCATTTCTGAAGTTCACTTCACTTGTCCCAATACTGCAGTTCTATACTGTTGTCTGAAAATACCTTTTAAAACATTAAATACGATTTAACATGCACTTGGTAAACTGATTACCTAAAGATATCCTGTGACAAATCCTTCTGCAAAGTGAAAAATCACTTGAAAAACAAATATTTCATTGTTTACATTTTATGTAAATCTGGTTTGTTCTCTTGGTATTTGTCAGAGAATATTAGTTAATAACATATTAAGAAATAGTAGTATATTTAAAGTCACCATCTGTCTCATTTCTCCAAAAATCTCTGAAAATACAAATTTTAATATGTCAATCTGTTCTGATTTTATTTGATACATTCCCCCAAATAAGGTGTTTAGTATAAAATGTGTATACTGCCACTTACTTCACATTAGAATTTCAGAAGTGTAGTATGTTATAAACAAAAGGTTGTCTCAAAAGATAACAAAAATCACACTTTCAATCTTAACTTTTATTTCTTGGTCAGTATATCATCTTGCTGCTTTAACACGCCTTTCATTTCAGTCAACAAGCTCTGAGTTCCTCCCATATGCCAGTGATAGTGCCAGGGTACAGGGGATGTTAAAGATGAGTGAGACACATAAGGAGCTTACAGAGCAGGACACATGGTGGGCACTCGAGAGATATGTGATTGAGTGACAGATGATGTGGGGAAGCCACAGTTGTTATACGTTGACACAGAAGCATCGGTTGGCTATAGTGCAAAGAAAGTTGGCTTCTTGTCCTGGCTATGCTACCAAGCAGCTCAGTGATGTTTTTGGTTAATTAATCCTCTGCACCTTGCTTTCCTCGTCTATAAAAGAAGGAGCTTAGACTGATCACTTCTTAGCCCTCTTCCAGCTCCAGTATCTTATGATCTATATAAAATTGTAGTACGCAGCCTGCAATTTCCAAACAGAAATACATTTTGGGATTAGATCCACTAATTCATGAGCACCTCTCCAAGACAATGCATCATTGTACTGTGTCAAAGTTTCAGAATCTTCACAACATAAAGCAAAAACACAGTTAAAGCAAGCTTTTCTCCCACTGTTCTGGGAAGTTAGCAAATCTTTTTCATTTAAAGTAGGGATTAGCCAAAAGCCAAACAAACGACTGCTGGACGAACCTTTATACGTACTAAAAAACCAGCTTGTATTCTTTGAAGCTCACGCTATACTGTTTGTTGTTGTTTTTTTTTTTTTTTCTTTTTGATAGTAGGTTTTGGCTCTGGCAAAGAATGTAACCTCTAGACTTCTCCATATCTAAATCTCACCACTGTTCATCTTGGTTCGTTGCCAACAGTGAATGAATGTACTCCAAGCCTGGGTAAACCTGTGTGATAACAGTTCTCCAGCTGCCCTTGTGCAGAATGTCATCATTCCCCGGCCCTGCTCTGGTTGTTGGGCTTGGAGGGCTAAGGGCTTGGGTCTCAAAACAGAGCTGTTGGATACTCTCCAGTGTGCAGATAGATGCTCACAAGCACACTGCTGAAAAAACTGAAACATTTTTCAATTCTATTATTTATAAAACTCTATTGAAGAAAAAAATTCCATTCGTACCTAACTGCTTTCCATGTGGTAGTTTCTTCTGATTTATTTTTTCCAGATAACTGTTCTCAAGTCTGCTTTTTAACCCACCTCCTAGAGAGGCAGCTTAGAAACATAAACAGCTCTTTCTTTCCTGGCTAGTGTTCTTTTCAAGGAGCAAGGCAAGAAGCCTATTCCTTGCTGTGTTTCTTCTTCTTTATGTATCAGGTTTCTTTTTTGTTGGTACAGACCTCGTCCATGTAGCTTTCGGATCTAAGCAGTTTGGTATTTAAACTAATTCTGTCTCCCTCTACTGGCTTTGCCACATTGCAGGTCCTACATTAGGAATACTCTAAACCAAGGGGCAGGGCAGGGGAATTGTGGGATTCACCCAGTCTCTTAGATTAAATTTAAGATGAAACGTATTTTTCTTAGATTAAATTTATCTTTATCTACAAGGATGACAATAAATAGAAACTTGCTACTGATATTCAAGAAATAGCACAGTTACAGACATCATGAAAGTTTGCCCTCCAGCATCCTGGCATTTAGTTTCCTTATGCTTTTTCCTAAATAGCACTTGATGTTCTCCTTCAGCAATTTTTCCTGGGTCCCGCTTACTCAATGGAATTCAACCTAACTAATCCATGAAGTAATTCTTCTAAATGCTAGAACAGCAATCATTCATTTGTGCCAAATTTATAGATGAGGAAACAAGATTAGAGAGTTTGAGTAACTTGCCCAAAGTCATGTTAAAAATCAAGATTTGAACTCATACATGTCTGATTCTAAAGCTACATTGTGTCTTATAGGTGGCT
Organism: Pseudorca crassidens; assembly: GCF_039906515.1. Taxonomy (NCBI): domain Eukaryota; kingdom Metazoa; phylum Chordata; class Mammalia; order Artiodactyla; family Delphinidae; genus Pseudorca; species Pseudorca crassidens. Next base: position 103,681,433 of record NC_090297.1, on the reverse strand, counting down.
GCTGGTTTGCAGGCAGAACTGAAAGTGGAGTTATTTGCCATGGCTTTTGGAGAGGATGGTGCCAAGGGATCAGCACACATCTTTCACAATATAGAGATTATGACTGAGCATGATGTCCTGTTCTTACCTGTGGAAGCAAATATCCTTTAAAGTTCAATTTGAGTAGTCATATATAGTGCAAAAATTACATTTGAGCAAGGAGAATTCAAAATGCTATTTTCTAATCCCCTCACATCTGCACTCTGTAGCTTCATTTATTCTATTTTTAAAATCAGAGTTAAATTTCTTAGGACAAAGACTTGTATCTTCTTTCATCTTTGAAAGCATCTAGCAAAGTGCCTAACATAGTACATGTGACTGTAAGTTGGATAAATCTCAATATTATTGGCCATCTATGGGGTATCAGACAATCAGAATTTTTTAAAAAAGCACGTCTTTGTCATTAAAAGAACACAACAACTTGTAATCTTGTTGGGGGATAGGAGATACCTTATTGTAGAAGTTGAATGGACATACACTGAATTACAATACATTCCTTCATACTGGTGTCTCTTGCAGATAGAATATACAGATATCGAGAACCTATTATATGCAAGGTACTGTATGAAATATTTTATCAAATATAAAAATGAAAATTGGACTCTATCCTAAAAGACTTACATAGTCTGGTAGCAGAAATAAAGTTTTCACACTTGATTCCTATATTGTACTCCAACAGCATGAATCATATGCTACTTTGCGTTACAGTTATATCTATTTGATATTTGAGCTGGGTCTTATAGAATGCAAAAACTTTTGATGAAAGGAGACTTAAACTAGGAAGAATGAACAAAAGTGTAGCAATAGGAAATCTCCAGGTGTTCAGAAGGGGAAGCAGGGAGTTCAATTTGTTGAGAGATTAGAGTATTAGTAATATAGTGGGAAAGTTGGTTGGAATCAAGTTATGGGAGATTTTGAATCCTTGGCTTGACTTTATTATATAAGCAACAGTGAATCATTGAAATTCTGATCCAATGGGTGATATAAACAGCATATCTTTATAAAAATGAATCCAGTGTTATTGTACAGGATATGCTGAAGGAGAAGAGTTACTGGATATGCAAAGAACCATTGGAAGGCTACATCAACAGGCCACGTGTAAGGACAAGAACTATAGTGTGGCAACTATAGTTGGGAAAGAGGGACGTGGATGAAAGACATTTGGCAGGGGGCACTGTAAAATCTAAGGTGTGACCCACTGAGAAAAGGAAGTAAGAGGACATAAGAGTTCACCTGCAAGGTTTGGGGCTCAGGTAATGAAACATGGAGACTCAGGAGTGGATCTCAATTGAACAGTCAGGGCTGGAGATATAATAATTTTAAGTGTCAGCTACAGAGGTGATGATAGAAGGTATGCGGAAGGAGAAGAAATGTGGAGTCTGTTTAGGGAGCAGGAGAAAAAAGAGGCACCAGTGGAGACAGAACAAGCAATTAGCAAAATATGAAATATCTCAAAGAATTTCAAGGGAACTATGGACACAGTTGACACATGCTATGGAGATATCAAGGAGACTGCGGATTTAAATAGGACCACTAGATTTGGTTGGGACAAAACCCAAACTGCAGAACGTGAAGAATGCCTGGGTGTTAAGAAAGCAGAAATATTGAGTATGGATACATTTTCAATTTAGTATTAAAGGAAACAGCAAGAGTATATGGTACCTGAGAGAGTACCTCAGGGAGGCAACAGGGAAAAGGAGAGATTTTCAGTTTAGTGTGTTTGTGGGCTGGAAAGAGTGGATCAGAAGAGAAACATTAGAAATATGAATGAGAGGACTGAACCAGCAGTATCCAAAAGAAGGCAAGAGAATAATCAAGAACAGAGCTGAAGTGTTAGTCTTGGCAAGGGAGAGAACAAAGATGGCTAAGGATCCAGACATTCTGAGGTGAAAGAAATTTAGGGGAACTTGTGTCAGATGACCTTGATTTCAATAGAAATGGAGTTGGATTCATTTGTTCATTCTTTCAAAGATCATAAGTTTTTCTAATGTGCTAGGCATTGGGGACACAGCAATGAACAAGAGACATACATTTCTGCCTTTATGTAAGCTTACATTCCAGTGGGAGGACAGACAATAGACAAAATAAGTGAAACATGGACAATGGTGATAAGTACAAGGGAGAAAATGTAAAGTAGGAAAGGAAGTATAGGGAGTGTGAAGGATTGCAGTTTACAGCAGGGTGGTCACGAAAGACCTCACTGGGAACAATTTTCCCCCACTCTGGGAACTAAATCAAGTCCTCTTACATCCTCTTCACACAAGTTATTAGATGCTGATCCAGACTAACTGAATCCCTGTGGCTGATCACAGCAATTAAATAATTTTGCATTTATGTTAATAAAGTTTCTATTTCCTTGCTTATAGAGACCATCTGTCAGGCACAGAGAGATGGGGAAAAGAGTTTTATTAAATCCTTACTCTACTTCCAGTGACAACAATGATAGTTCATAGTCCATTTCCCAAGGCCTGTCCCCCTGCCCCTCCCCACCAAAAAACCATGAAATCTGGATGCTGATGTGGTCTGGGACCTGGTTATGGTGACTGATGGCACCTACAGAAAGGCCAGTCACCCTTAGCAGAAAACATACTCTAGGGTGAACAGAAGAAATTACCGGAGATCAATAGCCATCCTTCATCCCCTAAACCTGGCGTGCAGAATTTGCATTAGACAGAAAATACCTAAAATTGAGCTAAATGTGCTAGAGATTCTACAATGTTATCTGAGTTTGCATGTACAAATCATTTGTTCATGAAAGTAATAGTCCTTAATGGGTATTTTACCAGTTTTAACAAGCAGCAATTATGATAAGAGACCAAAAGATTTTCCCCAGGGAAAAGAAAATCCTATGGTCCAGAAGATTTCTACAGCTGCTTCCCCTGCACTTGGAGTCTTCATGTCCCGTAAAGTTTCTCATTAGGTGTCAGGTAAGTAACAAATTTGTAATTTGATTGTCATCCATTCAAACTTGAAGCCTTAGACCTTGCATTTGTTCCCATCTTCATACAGCCAGCAACCAATGAGCCACTTAGTCTGGTGGAATGAAAATATTTGTTTTTAATAATTGTAACTACCCCTTCATAGTCATAAACTATCTAATCCTCATACTATCTACAAGATAGATATTTTTCCCACTTTATAAATAAGGAAACTGAGGCTCAGAGAATCCTGAAGAAGTAAAAATCTAACCTACTTCAATGTGATTCTAAAGTTCATTCTTTCAAGTGCTATTTTTGATGTTGATCGGACTCTCCAAAAAGCAAGGGTACAAACACAAACAGCAGGATGCCCTTTTGGACTTGAGAATTTACAGTTAGGCTAGTGGTTCTTAAATTTTTTGGACTCAAGACTCCTCATGTATTCTTAAAAATTATTGAGGATCCCAAAAACCTTTTGTTTATGTGGGTCATATTATCAATATTTACCAAGTTAGAATTAAAACTTGGAAAAACTTATAATTTATTTAAAAAATAAACCCAGTATATTACCATAAATAAATTAATGAAAAATAACTTTTCCAAACAAAAATTAGTAAGAGTATTACATTTTTGCAAATCTTTTCAATGTCTGGCTTAATAGGACATAGCTGGATTCTCACATCTGCTCTGTATTCAATCTGTCACCATATCACACATCACATAGTCTCTGGAAAACTCCACTGTACGCTCATGAGAGAAAAAGGCAAATAGCATCTTGCATTAGTTTCCTAGGGCTGCTGTGATAAATCTGTATTTGTGTCTCGAGGCTGCCATAACAAAGTACCGCAGACCAGGTGGCTTAAAACGATATTTATTCTCTGACAGTTTGGGGGGCCAGACATTTGAAATCAAGGTGGCAGCACGGCTGGTTCTGGAGGCTCTGAGGGAGAATTTGTTCTATGCCTTTTTCCTAACTTCTGGTGGTTGCCAGCAGTCCTTGGTGTGCCTTAGCTTATAACTCACTCTGATTTCTGCCTCTGTCCCCAATGGCATCCTTCCCTGTATATTTCTATATGTCTCTCCTTATAAGAACAATAGTCATTGGTTTTAGGGGCTACTCTAATCTTGAATGACCTCATCTTGATTGCATCTGTAAAGACCCTATTTACAAATAAGATCACATTCATAAGTCCTGGTAGACATGAGTTCTGTGGGGATAAACTCAGTACAGTCCACCCTCTGGTTCCCCAAAATTTATACCCATCTCACATGCAAAATGCACTCACTCCGTCCCAATATTTCCCAAAGTCTTCACCTATCATGGTGTCCTCTCCATCTACGGACTTGTGAAACTAGAAACAAGTTGTCAGCTTGCAAAATAGCATGAGACATTCCCATTCTAAAAGGAGAGAATGGAAAGAATAAAGGAGTCACTGATTTAAGTGTTTGCAGTGCACAGCGGGGCAGATTTCCTAAGGTTTCAAAGCCTGAGCATAATTATCTGTGTCTTGATCTGCCCTCTGGGCCAGAGGCTTCACCAGCACCCCCCTCTAGACCCACAGATGCCTTGTGGGCCCCACCCTCTCAATTGTTAGCCTGGGACAGTCTTATCCTCTGGGCACCCCATATCCTGCTTATAGAAGCCCAGAAGTCTGGCAGCCTTCCTTCATTTCTTGTCTCTGTCCGCCAGGCCAAGCAGGCAGTGTTTCTGCTGATAGAACATTCTCAAAAACCATCAGTCTTCATGGATATCAAGGAGATCCACGCCATTAGACGTGAGGGTTCTCCACAGGTCCTTCCTGGATAGTCTCACCTCTGTTCCTAGCTTCTGCTGAGATGGTTGATTATACTCATGGTCACAAATCTAATTTCTCCAGTGGGTTTTCCAGCTGCACCCTTGATGAACGCTCCAGAGCATGCCTTAGCATTTCCTGCAATATGGACTGGCTGTGAATTTTCCAAATCATGTTCAGGTTCCTTTTTGCTGACCATTTCCTTCCTCAGTTTACCCCTTTCCTCTTGTTTACTATAAGCAGCAAGAAACCAGGACACATCTTCCATGTTTTGCTTGGAAACGTCAGCTGGAAATCCAATTTCATTGTTTATAAGTTCTACTTTTTACCCAAAAGCAGAACACAATTCAGCCAAGTTTTCTGCCACTTCGTAACAAGGATCACTTTTCCTCCACTGTCCAATAACATATTCTTCATTTCCATCTGAGGTCTTAGCAAAATCACCTTTAATGTTCATATTTATACCAACATTCTATTCATGATGTAGGAATTCTCTAAGATGCTTAAAGTGTTCTTTACTTTCCCCATCACTTCCTTCTGAACCCTCACCAAAAGTGCTTTTACTGTCCATTATTTCTACCAACAACAGTCTCTTCAAGGTAATCTAGACTTTCTTCTATCATGTAGCTCAAAATTCTTCCCGGTTTCACCCATTACTTGATTCCAAAGCCACTTCCATATTTTTAGGTATTTGCTATAGCAGTACCTCACTTCCTGGTACCAAAATTTGTTATCAGTTTCCTGAGGCTGCCATGACAAATGACCATACTGGGTGGCTTAAAACAATGGATATTTATTCTCTTGCAGTTTAGGAGGTCTGAAACCAAGGTATTAGAGTTTGTTCCTTCTGGAAGCACTGAGGGAATTTGTTCCATGCCTCTCTCCTAGTTTCTGGTGGTAGACAGGATCCTTGGTGTTCCTAGGGTTGTAGCTGCTGTCACTCCAATCCCAATCTCTGCCTCTGCTGTCATGTGGCCTCCCTCCCTGTGTGTCCTCACATGGCATTCTTTTTTTTTTTAATTTTAATTTTACTGGAGTATAGATGTACAATGTTGTGCTAGTTTCAGGTGTACAGAAAAGTGATTAAGTTATACATATACATATATTATTCTATTTTAGATTCTTTTCTCATATAGGTCATCACACAACATTGAATAGAGTTCCCTGTGCTATACAGCAGGTCCTTGTTGGCCATCTACCTTATATATAGTAGTGTATGTTTATCCCAAGCTCCTGATTTATCCCTCCCCGCCACATTTCCCCTTTGGAAACCATAAGTTTGTTTTGATATCTGTAAGTCTGTTTCTGTTTTGTAAATAAGTTCATTTGTATCATTTTTTAATTAATTCCACATATGAGTGATATCATATGATATTTGTCTTTCTCTGTCTGACTTACTTCATTTAGGATGATAATCTCTCGGTTCATCCATGTTGCTGCAAATGGCATTATTTCATTATTTTTTAAGGCTGAGTAATATTCCATTGTATATATGTACCACATCTTCTTTATCCATTCATCTGTCAATGGACATTTACGTTGCTTCCATGTCTTGGCTATTCTAAATAGTGCTGCAGTGAACACTGGGGTGCATGTATCTTTTTGAATTATGGTTTTCTCCAGATATATGCCCGGGAGTGGGACTACTGGATCATATGGTAGTTCTATTTTTAGTTTTTTAAGGAACCTCCATACTGTTCTCCATAGTGGTGGTACCAACAGTGTAGGAGGGTTCCCTTTTCTCCACACCCTCTCCATCATTTGTTGTGTGTAAACTTTTTGATGATGGACATTCTGACCGATGTGAGGTAGTACCTCATTGTAGTTTTGATTTGCATTGCTCTGATAATTAGTGATGTTGAGCATCTTTTCATGTGCCTTGTTTTTTTTTTTAAGTAGAGCTGTTTGTATAGTTTAGAGATTAATCCCTTGTTGGTTGCTTTGTTTGCAGATATTTTCTCCCATTCTGGGGGCTGTCTCTTCATTTTGTTTATGGTTTCCTTTGTTGTGCAAAAGCTTTAAGTTTAATTAGGTCCCATTTGTTTATTTTTGTTTTTATTTTCCTTACTCTATGAGGTGTATCCAAAAAGATATTGCTGAGGTTTACGTCAAAGGGTGTTCTTTATTTTCCCCGAAGAGTTTTATAGTGTCTGGCCTTACATTTAGGTCTTTGATCCATTTTGAGTTTATTTTGGGGTATGGTGTTTGCTAGAGAATGTTCTAATTTCATTCTTTTACATGTAGCTGTCCATCACATGGCATTCTTATAAAAGCAAATCATTGGATTTAATCTTATCTAGAATGACCAATCTTAACTAATTATATTTGTAAAGACCCAAATTCCAAATAAGATCACATTCATAGGTTCTGCTGCTTAGTTTGGAAGTCCTTTTCAAGACAAAGTTGAAAAAGGCACCACATTTCAGTTCTAAGTCAATGTTAAAATCAGCTTCTCCCTCTTTTTCTTTTTCCTCTTCTTTTCTTCCAAGTGGCTGGTAGCATCAGCAAAAAACATAACTTCACTTTTTGCCTCACATTCCCTCTTGAGAAAATCAAGACCTGCCATGTTGAAGCCGATAACATCCTGAGAAAGAATACAAGAGAGATTAAATAAACTTCCTCTCAATTCAGTTCGATATCGCAGCATATGTGAGTCAGGGGAACCAAAGCTTCATGTGTTGTTACTCATCCTTCCCTAAGGGTTTTCCTTGTTTGTTTGTTTTTTTGTCTACTAGCTCTAACAAAAACCTCATCTTAAATATACATGCATGTCAGGTCAATATCACCAAAGATAGGGCACAGCACACTATGCTACTTGTAAGTAACGTACACACTAGAATTTTCCCCTCCTTGTTCTGTCTCTACAAAGATACTTACCCGGACTTGGCTGACTTTTGAAATAGTTGTTTCCTTTAATTTTTCAATCACTGGCACAAGCATTTGGTTGCCAGTGATCTGGCCAAAGTGAATCCTAACAAAAATAAAACCAGGCATGTCACAAAGAAGGATAGTGGTTCTAGCTCTACCTGTCCCTTCTAGAACTAGCAAACAGACAAAATGTCCAAAAAAAAAATCATTTTGCCAATCATGGGAATACAGAAATGCTTCTATGAAAAAAAACTAAAGAAGTTTCTTCCTACTATTCAATTCTATCCAATAACAATTTTTAAAATACTATCCTAACATTCAACTCATTTGCAAAGCTGACTCTTTGCAATCTACCCAGTGGCCACAGATTTTGACAACGGCATTCTATGTAAAGACCAGAGGAAAATGAGCCTTCTAAGAATTGCTAACTCAAAGATTTATTAATATTTCAGCCAAAAAAAGAGATGATCAAACTCTGACCTAGAGTACCAAGATGCCCTTGATGATTCATGCTCCTTTAACCTCCACATTCACCCTCACCCTCAGTTGTGACCTGCCATATCTACCTGCGAGGTAGCACCCATCTACCACCCCAATATGCTAGAAATATTCACTGTGTTTCTTAGAATCAGTAACCCCATATGCCATAGCAATTAAAAAATAAACTGTAAATATGACAACAGAATAATATAAACATATCATTGTTCTTCATTTGCTACTATCCTGAAAGAAATAAAGGAATGAAGGGTTAATGATCATGAAAAAAGGCCAATTCACCAAATACACCTGTTTTCTTTTTAACTATTTGGTATTGGCTGAGCAGTTTCTGATTTCCTAATAGCATTTTAAGGAATGTTCAAATTTGCCTCTATTCCTGTCCTCTGATATAACAGCTTGAGACTGGGGGACACAGTGGAAGATAAGAATATATTACGCCTTTGTAAATATATTTTCCCTCTGTTACATATTAATAAGAATTCTTCCTATTTAAGAATATAATCTAATGAACGTTTTCTTTATGTTTCTTAGTTCCCTCCAAATATGCCCCTATCCTTCCATTTGTACTTGTAGAGACCTGGGAAATAAACTGACTACTCCTTAAAATGCTATTATGAAAATAAAACCATTTGGTTTAACCTCAATAGTCAAAAAGAAACACTGAGGCAGACTGGCCATTCAGAGATGGGCTTTCAGCAAACTGACTAGAACCAGAACTGCTACCTTAGACTGTAACCTGGAGACCTCCGCCTGCCTGAGCATCCTTAGCAACATAGTACCTCATGCTACTTAGAGTTGGGTCATCACTAACTGCATTTTACGAGCAAGACTGACTCCAAAGGATAAGAATTATGTCAGGCAGCACTGAAATTCCCAACAGTCTCTGAAACGGAAACATCACATTTCTTAATCCCAAAGCATGGACAGCTTCAGGTGAGGCACTACTGGAGCAGTTATGTGGATAAGACATGATATTCTTTTGGAAAGGACGTTACCTGAGGAGAAAGAAGAGGCACCTACATAGAAGTTCAATATCAGAGCCCTGCTGGATGAATTCATTAAAGAGCTTAAGAATGTCTGGGACGTAAGAGAAAGGCAGCACAAGCAGAGATTCTTCCAGCTCACTGAAGAGGAAAAAATAAACATTAAAAATGCCACGTTTCTTAACATAGTCAATTTAAAAATCTTTTCCTCTCCTATTTTTTTCTTCTACTTTTATACTTGAGTAGATCTTACCCATCCAGAGTTAAACATACATCTGTATTATGAATGGTTCTCTCTTTTCAACGTTTTGGTTCTCTATATTTAGTATTTTAACCTACTTGATGCATTCTGGTCCATGGCAGGGTAGGAGAATCTAACTGTTTTTCTTTCAGATAGCCAATTTCTTTAAAGCCTTTTGTTGTATATCCCATCTTTATATGATACTTCTTTTACCATTTATTGAGTCCCTCTATGTCATAGAGTGTTCTAGGGCTTTAGAGTCTGTTTTCATAACTGATTCTGACAACAATCCGTACAGGTGCATTTTTACAGCTTTTTAATCTAGGAGAACAGCTCCCTCTTGTTCTTTTTCTGGTTTGTTTTACTTTTCTTGAGCTAGTTCTATTATCATTTCATCAATTCCAACTAGAACTCTCAAGAGAATTTCAATTGGGATCACAAACCTATAGACTAGTTTAAGAAAAACCAAATCTTTAAAACACAGAATCTTCCCATCTAGGAATGCATCGTACCTCCATTACTCTAAATTTTCTTTTACATTTCTCTAGCAAAGTTTCATTATCTTAGATAGGTCCTGTTTGTTTCTTGTATGGGATATACTCAGATATTGTGATTTGTTATTAAAAAAATGATAACTCTCAGTAGATCAAACTCAAATATTATTTCAAAAATGAATGACAAAAGATATTAAAAAATTCTTAAAAAACCAGTAAGAGAAACAACTATAAAGCACAAGAAAGGGAAAGTAAAAATTCACAGGAAAAAATACAAATGGCCAACAAATATAATAAAATTTTAACTTTGTTAATTAAAAAGGAAAATAATGCAGTACCACCTTTTGCCTCTCAAACCAGCAAAGAATTTTTTAAAAGCTGGTAAAAGTCATTACAAGCACTCTGACAGTAATTAAGCAACATAAACCTTTAAAAAGCTCATGTCCATTTATTAGTTAATAAACTGCTAGGACCCTTAAGAAAAATAATCAATGATGATGACAAAGATTTATATATAAAGGTGTTTACTAAGGCAGTATTGATAACAGCCAAACACATATGCACCACCCAATAGTAACTATATATACAATGGAATATTTTGAACTAATTCAATGATGTGTTTTTGAAGAATATTACTAAAGTGAGCAAGTGCTCAGGAGATATTCTGTGAAAAAGGACAGGATATAAAAATGTATACATATGATTCCAACTGTGTATGTATACAGAAAATAAGCCAAAGGAAATATACAACAAAAAATGTTAGCAGTTGGTACCTGTGACTGAATTATAGATGATTTCATTACCTATGATATAAAGTAGTACTGCCCTTCATTTGTGCTTTTTAAAAGTGTTCAATATCTCCCTTCATATTTTAGGAGGAACCTTCTAGTTCTAATTCAAAAAGAACATTATAATGAATTATTTTCCATCAAAATTTTGACATAGTTAAACCTCTAAAGAAGATAACCATCAATTATAATGTCTGTTTATCTCATGTTTGGTAAATGGTATTAGCTGTAATAACTGTGCACCGGCACTCACCTTGACTTGATTCCTTTAAAAATCTCCAACACATAAGCTGAAGGCTATAAAGGAAGTGTGACAGCATTAGTGATACTCTTGATTTCTTAACTGAAGCTCTCTAATTTCCATCTCCTAAAAACCAGGGATATCTCTCCTTCTTATGAGAAACTGTTCTAAAAAGGGCACTATGTGCACGGGCTTAGACTGAGTCAGATCTGGGTTCACAATCCAGCTCTGCCACTTATCAACTATGTTCCCTTCGATCTGTAAGTCAGAACAGTCTCCTATCCATAAAATGAAGACACACTGACTCACATTGCTGTTGTGATGAATGAAACATGCAAGTATTGAGTAATTAAAGATCACTAAAAGCATACATTGTCCCAGTATTCTCCCTCTCTCCTTTTATCTGACTAATTTATATCAACTTTTCCTCCAAAAACTTCAGTTTCAATGAACAGAATCTTCAGAGGGCTGTGGATACTACACATAAATAAGCACTAAAAAAACAATGCCCGTCCAGTCCAACCAGAAAGGATGACTTGCAGTTACACTAAAATGGTCCTTTTGAAATACAAAATGTCTTAGAGGATTCCAGCATTCAAGAGATTTTTAATGACAAAGTATTTCCCAATATGTCTATTCTAAAATCATAATGCCTCTTCACTTCCTCTCTTGTGCCTGAAAGTAACCTTAGAATAACCAAGGGGAAACCATTAGTCTACTCACAGAGATACTGCCATAAGCCATCAGGATGGGGTTGATGGGAAGAGGAACCTATGAAGAAATTATTAAATCAAGTCATTAAAAAACAAGCCTTTGATAGTGCTTATCACAGGCAGGGTCATAACAATATTTTACACTTTTGAAAAGAGAGACCCTAAAAACTGACCCTGAAGAATTATTAAATTATTTAATAATAACTTTTAGTTTCAATACTGCTTATTTATGAAAGAGTCTGGGCAATACATTTCATCTAGAAATCCGAAATGTTTACCCTGCCTCCCAAACAAAAGGAGGAATCTGAGTTTTTAACTCAATACAATAATCACCATGATCTCAAATTAACTATCCTTGGCTTTTTATTAAGACAAAGCTTCTCAATTCCTTCTTTCTAATGTTTGAATTAGAAAAGATTCTACTACATTTATCTCATTTCCTGATCTGAGTTAATAAATCCCCAAATGATGTTTTTTTCCTCAGGAATTGTCTCCATTTATAAATGTTTCTCAGACCGTAACTTAATGGACTGTCTTACCTCTTTCCCTGCAGCTTTACAAATGGCTTTGTGTTCTCTCATTTTTGCAGTTTCTTCTCTGTATAGCTCAATAGCCTCCATGATCCTCTCAGCCTACACGGATGATGGCAAAGGACAGAAGTCATCACAACAAACTCACCATCCCACAACACTGCAAATGGAAGGCCTGACGAAAAGTTACCAAATGAAATTGCTTGAATCAGTTTAATAAAGATGTGCCAATAGTGTGCCAAACAGCATTCAAAGATGTCTTCGGGGTTTTTTTTGTTTTTTTTTAAATTTTACTTATTTTTGGCTGCATTAGGTCTTCGCTGCTGCGCACAGGCTTTCTCTAGTTGCGGTGAGCGGGGACTACTCTTCGTTGCGGTACGCGGGCTTCTCAGTGCGGTGCCTTCTCTTGTTGCGGAGCACAGGCTCTAGGTATGTGGGCTCAGTAGTCGCAGCACGTGGGCTTAGTTGCAGCATGCAGGCCCTACAGCATGCAGGCTTCAGTAGTTGCAGCACGTGGGTTCAGTAGTTGTGGTTCGTGGGCTCTAGAGTGCAGGCTCAGTAGTCGTGGTGCATGGGCTTAGTTGCTCCATAGCATGTGGGATCTTCCCAGACCAGGGATTGAACCCGTGTCCCCTACTATGACAAGTGGATTCTTAACCACTGCGCCAGAGGGAAGTCCCTGATTTTTCTTTTTTAATTTACAAGGAGACTGGGTCATGGATTCAGATGAGACTACAAGTGGACACACTGAGTAGGGCAACTCCCAGGAACACCTGAGAGGTGCCACTTTCAGGAGATCAAACTTTCCTTTCTAGAAACCAGGCACTGATCCAACAGATTCAGCACTACTTCTGTCCTTGGTTACAAGGGAGGAAAACAGAGGTTATGAACTTCATCTGTAAATTTCATCAACTTTTTGCCACAAAAGGACTATCTGGTTGGGATCCTATTTAAAAATGAGATACAGGGGCTTCCCTGGTGGCGCAGTGGTTGAGAATCTGCCTGCTAATGCAGGGGACACGGGTTCGAGCTCTGGTCTGGGAGGATCCCACATGCTGTGGAGCAGCTAGGCCCGTGAGCCACAACTACTGAACCTGCGCGTCTGGAACCTGTGCTCCGCAATGGGAGAGGCCGCGATAGTGAGAGGCCCACGCACCGCGATGAAGAGTGGCCCCCGCCTGCCGCAACTGTAGAAGGCCCTCGCACGGAAGCGAAGACCCAACAGAGCCCAAAATAAATAAATAAATTTTAAAAAATAAAAATGAGATACAGGAGAGCGATCAAGATGGCAGAGTAGAAGGATGTGAAGCTCACCTCCTCCCACAACTACATCAAAAACATATCTACATGTCGAACAGTTCTCACAGAATGTCTACTGAATGCTGGCAGGAGACCTCAGACCCTGAAAGGGCAAAGAAAATCTCCATGTAACCAGGTAGGACAAAAGTAAAAAAAAAAAAAAAAAAAAAAGCAAGGAAGTAATCGGGTCGGGACCTGCGCCCCAGGCAGGGAGCTGTGAAACAAGAAAGGTTCCTGCACCCTGGGAAGTGCCCTCACCGGCAGGGAGATCAGCCAGGACAGAGGGAGAGCTTCAGAGCCTTGGAGGAGAAAACAGCAACCGATCTGCAGCAGCTAGAATAGAGACCTGCACAGGGGGTCAGTGCACCCGCTCTACACTCCCCAGCCTGAGATGCACGTCTGCCAGTACGGGCAAGGGCTGGGTGTGGAAACTTGGGCTTTGGAGAGGTGCTGTTGTGTGGGCAGTGTGTGAGGGGAGGCGCGGGAGCCACCCTGCAGCCGTTTTCCCTGAGCGAGCTCTCAGGCGGCAGGACACTGCCCACATGAGCTCCAAGAGTGATCATGAGCTGCCTCTGCTCCCATCATGTGCTCCGGGGGCACACATGAGCCACCACTGCTGCTGAGAACCCCACAACCAGGCACCAGCCACTGCATCTGCACACCCTCTATTAAGGGGATAATGGCCAGCACACGCTGAGAAAAGAGGCAACAGGCATCCATACGAAAATCAGCCCTTGCACCAAAAATATTAAACCCACACAGGCTACACAGGGATGCTCCCACATAAAAACAGCCCTCCAAGACCACAGTACATAGACCTCTTCAGTCTAATAGACGCTGATTTCAAAAAGGAGATAATGAAACTACTGAAGGAATTAAGAAAGGTTATCAACAGAAATGCAGAGTACTATAAAAAGGAACTAGAAACAGTAAAGAGGAACCAAGAAAAATTAGAAAACTCATTTGTCGAGACAAAAACTGAACTACAGGCAATGAACAGCAGAATAAATAATGTAGAACGAATAAGTGACCTGGAAGATAGAATGATGGAAATCACCCATCAGGACAGCAGACAGAAAGCCAAATGAGAAAAAAATGAAAGCAATATAAGAGACCTATGGGATAATATAAAGTGTACCAATCTACACATAATCGGGATTCCAGAAGGGGAAGAGAAAAGGGGACTGAAAATGTATTTGAAAGATTATGGCTGAAAACTTCCCAAACCTAAAGAAGGAAACAGATAAAGCAGGTATAGGAAGCACAGAGGGTCCCAAACAAGGTAAATCCAAACCTACACCAAGACATATTATAATAAAAAAGGCACAAGTTAAAGATGAAGAGGATTCTCAAGGCAGCAAGAAAAAAACAGTTAATTATAAGGGAACCCCCATAAGGCTATCAGCAGATTTCTCTACAGAAACACTGCAGGCCAGAAGGGAGTGGCAAGATATATGCGAAGTCCTGAAAGGGAAGAATGTGCATCCGAGGATACTCTAGCCAGCAAGAGTATCATTTAGAATAGAAGGAGGGATAAAGAATTTCTCAGACAAGCAAAAACTAAAAGAATATAGCAATACTAAACCTATCCTGAAGGAAATATTGAAAGGTCCTCTCTAAGCAGAAAAGTAGGAAGAATATATAGGGAAGAGAAAATTCACAATTGGAAAGCAACTCACATAAATAAGCCAGTACACAGATTAAAAAATAAAATAAAATTTTTGTGAATGTGATGATACCACAGTGAATAGCAAAAGCATGAACGTGAAGATGTAAACAGGACATCAAAATCATAAAATGTGGGTGAGGAGAGTAAGAAAAGGTAGATTTTTCTTTTTTTCATTTCCTAGAATGTGTTTGAGCCTATATGACTACCAGTCTGAGGCAAGTAGATATAGGACGGGGTTAACATACTTGAAAAACAGGATAACTACAAATGAAAAACATACAATAGAGTCACAAAAACCAAAAAGAAAAGAACATAATATGAAAGAAAATCATCAAACCACAAAAGGAAAAACAAAGAAAAAGGGACAAAGATGAAATATTGAAAGGGAGGGAATGTAAAAAGATATTTCATGCAAACAGAAATGACAAGAAAGCTGGGGTTGCAATACTCATATTGGACAAAACAGACTTTAAAACAAAGCCCATAAAGAAGGACACTATATAATAATAAAAGGATCAATACAAGAAGAGGAGTTTACACTCATCAACATGTATGCACCCAATACAGGAGCACCCAAATACATAAAACAAGTACTAATATACAGGGACTTCCCTGGTAACACAGTGGTTAAGAGTCCGCTTGCCAATGCAGGGGACACGAGTTTGAGCCCTGGTCTGGGAAGATCCCACATGTCACGGAGCAACTAAGACCATGTGCCACTACTGAGCCTGCGCTCTAGAGCCCACAAACCACAACTACTGAGCCTACGTGCCACAACTACTGAAGCCTGTGCACCACAACAAAGAGAAGCTACCGCAATGAGAAGCCCACGCACCGCAACAAAGAGTAGCCCCCACTCGCTGCCACTAGAGAAAGCCCACATGCAGCAACGAAGACCCAACGCAGCCAAAAATAAAAATAAATTTAAATAAAAAGAAAATACTAGGGCTTCCCTGGTGGCGCAGTGGTTGAGAGTCCGCCTGCCGATGCAGGGGACATGGGTTCGTGCCCTGGTCCGGGAGGATCCCACATGCCACAGAGCGGCTGGGCCCGTGAGCCATGGCCGCTGAGCCTGCGCATCCGGAGCCTGTTCTCCACAATGGGAGAGGCCACAACAGTGAGAGGCCCGCGTTACCACAAAAAAAAAAAAAGAAAAGAAAATACTAATATACATAAAGGGAAAAACTGACAATAGTAGGAGACTTTAAAACCCTACTCACATCAATGGACTGATCTTCTAGACAGAAAATCAAGGCAACAGAGATCTTAAATGACACAATAGAACAGTTAGACTTAATTGATATTTTCAGGACATTACATCCAAAAAAACCAAAATACCTTTCAAAATTGCAACCCAAAACTAAAATACTTAGCAATAGACCTGACCAAGAAAGTGAAAGACTTATACACTGAGAACTATAAAACCTTAATAAAGAAAGTTGAAGATGATTCAACGAAATGGAAAGATAGGGACTTCCCTGGTGGCACAGTGGTTAGGAATCTGTCTGCCAACACAGGGCACACAGGTTCGAGCCCTGGTCCAGGAAGATCCCACATGCCATGGAGCAACTAAGCCCATGTGCCACAACTACTGAGCCCACGCTCTAGAGCCTGCAAGCCACAACTACTGAGCCCACGTGCCACAACTACAGCAGCCTGCGCGCCTAGAGCCCGTGTACTGCAACAAAGAGTAGCCCCCACTCGCCACGACTAGAGAAAGCCCGCATGCAGCAATGAAGACCCAATGCAGGCAGAAGTAAATAAATAAATTTATTTATTTTTTAAGAAAAGAAATGGAAAGATATCCCATGTTCTTGGACTGGAAGAATACTGTTAAAATGGGCATACTACCCAAGGCAATTTACAGATTTAATGTGATCCCTATCAAATTACCCATGACATTTTTCACAGAACTAGAACAAATAATCCTAAAATTTATATGGAACCATAAAAGACCCAGAATTGCCAAAGCAATCCTGAAGAAAACGAACAAAGCAGGAGGCATAACCCTCCCAGACTTCAGACAATACTACAAAGCTACAGTAATCAAAACAACATGGTATTGGCACAAAAAGAGACATATGGATCAATGGAACAGAATAGAGAGCTCAGAAATAAACCCACACACCTACTGTCAAGTAACCTTCAACAAAGGAGGCAAGAACATACAATGGGAAAAAGACAGTCTCTTCAGCAAGTGGTGTTGGGAAAGCTAGACAGCTGCATGTAAATTGATGAAGTTAGAACACACCCTCTCACCATACACAGAAATAAACTCAAAATGGCTTAAAGACTTAAACATAAGGCATGACACCATAAAACTCCCAGAAGAGATTATAGACAAAACATTCTCTGACATAGATAGTACCAATATTTTCTTAGGTCAGTCTCCCAAGGCAATAGAAATAAAAACAAAAATAATTAAATGGGACATAATCAAACTTACAAGCTTCTGCACAGCAAAGGAAACCATAAAAAAAATGAAAAAACAACCTACAGAATGGGAGAAAATATTTGTGAATGATGTGACTGACAAGGACTTAATTTCCAAAACATACAAACAGCTCATACAGCTCTATAACAAAAAAACAAACAACCCAATTGAAAAATGGGCAGAAGACCTAAACAGACATTTCTCCAAAGAAATACAGATGGCCAATAGGCATATGAAAAGATGCTCAACATTGCTAATTATTAGAGAAATACAAATCAAAACTACAATGAGGTACTACCTCACAGTGGTCAGAATGGCCACATTAAAAACTCTACAAATAACAAACGTTGGAGAGGATGTGAAGAAAAGGGAACCCTCTTACACTGTTGGTGGAAATGTAAGTTGGTACAGCCACTATGGAAAACAGTATGGAGGTTCCTCAAGAAACTAAAAATAGAATTACCATATGATCCATCAATCCCACTCCTGGGCATATATCCAGACAAAACTCTAATCCAAAAAGATACGTGCACCCTTATGTTCATAGCAGCACTATTCACAACAGCCAAGACATGGAAAAAACCTAAATGTCCATCAACAGATGAATGGATAAAGAAGATGTGGTACACTAGAGGGGTGGGATAGGGAGGGTGGGAGGGAGACGCAAGAGGGAGGGGATATATGTATACATATAGCTGATTCACTTTGTTATACAGCAGAAACTAACACAACATTGTAAAGCAATTATACTCCAATAAAGATGTTTAAGAAAAAAAAAGACGTGGTACAAATGTACAATGGAATACTACAGAACCATAAAAAAGAACAAAATATGCCATTTGCAGCAACATGGATGCAACTAGAGATTATCATACTAAATGAACTAAGTCAGAAAGAGACACAAATACCATATGATATCACTTAAATGTAGAATCTAAAACATGACACAAATGAACCCATCTACAAAACAGAGACAGACTCACGGACACAGAGAACAGACTTGTGGCTGCTTTGGGGGAGGGATGGAGTAGGAGGTTGGGGTTAGCAGATGTAAGCTATTATATATGGAATGGATAAACATCAAGGTCCTACTGTATAGCACAGGGAACTATACTCAGTATCCTATGATAAACCATAATGGAAAAGAATTTATAAGAATGTATATATAACTGAATTAGTTTGCTGTACAGCAAAAATTAACACAACATTGTAAATCAACTACACTTCAATTTTTAAAAAGTCTATAATCAAAAAAGCAAACAAAAAACCCCCACTTATTGCTCACCCCACCCCTGTGATCCACATTCAGTAGGTTTGGGCTAGGGCCTGGGAATTTCCTTTTCTAACAAGTTCTCAGGGGATGCTGATGCTTCTGGTCTGGGTGCTCCACTTTGAGAACTACTGCCATAAAGTAAAGGAATTAGAATAGGAGCTCTTAACACTTATTTGGTGATTTTAGGGTCAAATCTAGAAAAAGGGCAATTTCATGCTGTTTTTATTTCTTATAAGTGTTTCCTTTGTGTTTTTCTTTAGATTTTAATAAAATACTTTTTGGAAATAAAAAAAAATTAAAAATGAGATACTGCATTCTAGTATCAACTTACTGCTTTGACTGTTTCAATAGTTTTCTTTCCAGTAAAGTAATTGTCACCTTGGGTCTCTCCCGGAACCTGCCAGGAACAAAGAGATCCTTTAACAATTTCATTGACAGGTGTTAAAGAGCCAATAAATTAATCTTATATCCAGAAAAGAACAGACATTACTATGTTACGATGACTGTTACATGGTGTTATCAGCTACCATTAACTGAGTACTTAGTAAGTGCCAGACACTATGTTAAATGTGTTATATGCATTATCAGAAGAATACCCTGCTCTACAACACGTTTAAAGAGAATGCCCAATTTCTCAATTTTTTTCTGATTTTTGATTTACAGTGAAACAACTGCCTGAAGCCTCCTTAAAAAAAAGCCAGAACGAAAATCATTCAATACCAAATCTGGTCAATCATTTGTCCCATAAAATCAGGATATACAGCTGGATTAAGAAGGACTACACAGATTCCTTCCCGTATCAGCTGTGGATGACTTTGACATCTAGTCCCAATTCGAATCCCATTAGAAATTCTTGAAATTACAGTAAATTCCAATAAGATAATTACAGGACACAGTCTGAGGGTCCCGAAAGATTTACTTACTACTGGTTGGTCTTCTTTGGCCACACTCTCCTCA
Source organism: Pseudorca crassidens (assembly GCF_039906515.1). Classification (NCBI taxonomy): domain Eukaryota; kingdom Metazoa; phylum Chordata; class Mammalia; order Artiodactyla; family Delphinidae; genus Pseudorca; species Pseudorca crassidens. The sequence continues at coordinate 103,661,695 of NC_090297.1, read as the reverse complement.
TATTCTGCTTCCCTTTGCTGACAAGAGATAGATATGAATTAATTTCAAAGAAAAAACATGACCCCTATGTGAAGTGAAATGAGACAGTGAGAAGCTGCTTCTTTCACAATCCAACCCCCTTATGGCATCTCTGTCTCCGCTTGGCTGCCGAAGTGGTGTCAGCAGTCTTGGAAACATCTTTTGGAGCTCAATGGACTTGCACTGACTGAGGTGTGACAGCACTAGACAGGAAACTCGAGCTGAGACAGCGTGTCAGATACTGACACCCACCAGCACATTTGTAACCAAGGCTGAACACCTTACCATCTCCCTTTCTTCCTCAAGAATAAGAGGCTCCCTTGTTCTCTCCCAAAGTCTCAGAGATTTGTCATGGGACGATGATACAATATAGTCCCCACTGGGGCTTACAGCCAAGCACCATATTTCCTGGTGATGCCCCTGCAGAGAGAAAGGACAAAAAACAAAAATCCTGAGTAAGAATACCTTATTCATAGACTGCTAACTGCTTACAATAGTGGGAAATCAACACTTGATCTTAAAAGAAGTTCTTAAGTACTGAGCAAGCAAAGCAGGCAAGAGGTTACCTCCAGAGTTTGTATGTGTTCAAATTTGTCTGCATCCCACTGCTTAATCTTATGGTCTTTCCCAGCAGTGAAGAAGAGGTGAGACTTGGGTACAAACTTTAGGTACATCACACTGAAAAGTGAGAGCAGTACTCAAATGTCATCAAATTCCTCATCATTAAAAAGAGTCTTATACACATAAATAGCTTTTGAATAGCTAGTTCTAGAGTGTCTGACTATATTTTAGAATTTTTAATTTCTGACTATCTGAGAACACTAAATAATAGACACAGATGCTCCCGGGAAATGATACCTACAGGTGATTCAATGGGAGGTCTTTGAAAAGATGACACCTACCTGTCATCATGTGCAAACAGAGACTTGTGGCAGTCCCCAAAGTCCAGACCCCAGATCTTCACATTCCTGTCAGCAGAGCCAGTTGCTATCAGTGCTCCATCCTAGGAGGAAGAGAAGTAAAACATTACTTGATTATCTGAAACTCTAATTGGAGAAAAGCTAACCAGAACATGTATCCCATTTCTTTCAAAAACATTAATGCCAAAAAATTAATTTCATCTCTTTACCAAGAGCACCTACATCCTCTCTTTTACCTACAGATCTACTTATAAAGCTTGTAAGTAAGCAAGAACTCTGTGGCTTAGATGTTTTGGTCCTGCTACAGGACAGTGTTATGCCTTGATGGAGGTTATGTTTACTTTGTCCAACAGATAGAATAAAGAATCTCTAATCTCTGTCATAGAGTTTGGGGGGAGAGAAGAGGGAAAGAGAAGAATAAGGCTGGGAAAGAATCTACTATATAGAATGTTTACGACCTAGCCCTTTTTATGCCATGTCTCCTATCACTGATTTTCTTACCTTTCCTGTTTTAGCACCTAGTTCAAATTGCTGTCAACATAACAAGAAAACTGAAAATATTTTCTGACACCAATTTATTCTGTTAATGCACTGAGTGCAGACAAGCTAGAGCAGGGGCCAATTCCTTTTACACAGACTAGACATTGTTTTTAAATATATATTGCCACTCCTAATCATAACTAGACATTACAAAAAATATGACTTTGGTCAAGAGACTAGAAGTATACATAACGCAAAATACCGTAGATATTGCAAAGTTCCATTTTCCTTACAAACATTATACTTCAGAACAAAGGGGGCTGCCTTTTTGAAAGTTCTTCATATTCTAGGGTGTTCTACCAATTATATTATTTTTATACAAGAAAATACTATTTGGGGAATCCAAAACAGGGAGTTGGTTATGAGGATTAATTCAGGTATCCGTGAAAATATTCTAAAAGCATTAAAGAAATATATATATCTAAAGTATGATTTTTTTTAGGATAGTCAGTTATACAACAAACTGAAAAATACTAAAATGAAGCTATCAAGCCAAGAACTAAGATAGCATTTTAGAAAAGACAACTTGTTACTGAGACAATATTTAAATTTTACTTACATAAGAGATGTCCATGCATATGACAGGCAGTTTGTGTCCATACAGTGAGAGAAAAAACTAAACATTTAAAAATAAAAAAAGAATATAAATAACTCATGTCTATAAAACACAGGTATAATTTATTACCTGTAGACCTAAAATATAACTTTAAGTACAATGCTAAGACTGTTCTGGATTGCTTTATGTCTGTAGTTTTAAAGAAGACAGTCAAACCACTGAAGGTGACTTGTACCCATATCCGGCATACAACCCCTGCGTGCACTTGCCAAGAATGCTGCAATACAGTGGAGCCAGGGCTGCTGCAGAAGCCTATTCCCTCAGTCAGAATATGGAACAGAGACGTTCTCTGGATCTCTTAGCTGAAAAGTCTCTGGAGCACTTGTTTCACAACAATATTTCCAGGCCCAATCCAGTCCCACTGAGACTCTGGGCATAGAGCCCAGTAATCTATATTTTTATAAGAAACTCAAATGATCCTGACTTACAGCCAAGTGTGGAATCACTGCCTAAGACCTAGCATCGCTCTTAAAACTACTGGCTACGACAGGATTTTCTGTCCACAGATTTTCTGAACATATGAAATACAACTTGCTTTAAACAAAATTTATGAACCAAAGGATTCTTTTAAAACCCTAGCCTTCCTAGTGTACTTGCAATGTTTTGATTCACAAATTTTTAGAAACATACTACTGCTGGGAACACTCAAGGACACTTCTTTATAGTCTCAACCCCAGGTCAGTCAGAAAGAAAGCAAATATCCATAGGCATAACCATTGTACCTTTAAAGTATCAACATAGAAAACTTTCACAGTACAGTCCAGCAAAGACACAGCCAACAGCTTTTGATTGGGAGAGTAACTGACACACAGAACTTCTTCATCTAGTTGCAAGGTTCGGGTTTGCTTCACAGAAAGCCTAGCATTACAGAAAGCATCAAGAAAAATGAGTACGAAGGCACAAAAAAATTCCAAAAGCCCTCTGGAGCTCAACAGAAATGTCAATACATGTCAAAAACCCATTCAATGGTTCCCGATTTTCGCTCCCCAAAAATGGACACAAATAAAAAATGTCCACTCACCTCTTCTGGGTACTGTTTTCATCTTTCACCAACTCAAAATCCCAGAACTTGACAGATTTATCTGCACCACCTGTCACAAAGCCACGCTGAAAATCAAATGACATTTCCGTTAAAAAAATATCTTAGTATAGAAACTTTAATAAGACACCTCAAAATAGTATAAAAGACCATTTTTATTTAATGGCATGGGGTAAGAATTAGGATATGTGGTTTTTCCTTAACTCCCTTCATTGCTCTTTATGGGATGCCACCACAGATCCTACTGGAGAACTCCTAGCAGAGACTAATGTAGTCAGATGATAACTAGTGTAAAGTTCTAGTTATACTTTCATTCAGCATCAGGAAGAAAGACTCAATGAACACTGCAGGGTAAGGCAACAGTCAAAAGAATTTGCTATGAAGTATTCAATTGGTTTTATCACATTTTAGTGTTAGTGTAAGCTATAAGGACTATAGAGTCAGAAAACTACATCTCAAATGTCTATTCTGCTATTTCAGAGATTTGTAACATGGGAAAATAACCTTATAATGACCCTCAGTGTTGGTGCAGTTGTAAAGACTACCTAGTTTATAAAATCATTGTGAAAATAACAATAATGACATGATGGACGTGAAAACACTTTGGAAAAGAGAACACTCCACAAATGCTAGATGTTGCTACTATTTAAATTTTAAATGCTGTTTCATTTCTGACCCCAAATGGCATTACCCAGTCTAAATTCCAGGTTCCTTTTTTTCCAAAAATATCTACTTTCAATGAATGAAGGTTTGCCACCATTGGGAGTATTCAAATAAATGGGCCACAATCCCTTAAGGTGTTGTCAAAAACTATCTCAAAATGTTCTGAGCAACAGCACCATTACTGGAATAAGTACACAGTTCTCCAGGGTGACTCCTTTGAAGGGAAACACACCATTATTGACTTGAAAAGGTTCACATATTTACTAAAAAATCACTAGATTTATATAGTCATAGATGTGTGGACTAAAAGGGAAGCACAAAAGTCTACTCTATCCTCCACATTGTGTTGCCCCAGGAAGTATTTCCTCTTAAGAAGTATCACAAACCACTGGTACAAAGTCAGGAGGGTAAGCAATTTGATGTCATGGAGCTGATGATGAACAGCAGCTGAACAAGATTTCAAATCATAATGACAGCTATTCATATTATCAGGCACAAGATATGGCATCATATATAAAAGCTAGACATTAGACAGAAGTGGGCTTTCTTTAAAGAAACCCTGAGACAAATCCCTGTTAGGCAGCAGTAGAACTTGATATAAGAAATGGGAAGTACAGCCAGAGTACTGAAGCCCAGATCTTAACATCTGGTTTAGTTACCTGATCTGGAGAGAGAGACAAGGACCATAAAGCTCCATCATGTGCATCTATTGTCTCCAGCAGATTTCCTGAGGCCAAGTCATAAAGCTGCAGCTTTCCTGTCTTTGGAAGACACAAAATGAACACACAACCTACACAGTTTCATAACCAAGCAGCAACAATGTAGCTAACTGCTTAGGAAACGGGCTTCCACGGTCCATGCTCTGTACTTCCTCTGTGAATAAATGTTGTTAAATCCCCTACGGACATGTTGGGTTAATCCTGGCAGGGTTGCTATACTGTACAACTGAGGAACAGTACAACCTTGTAGTACAGGATTACTGTCACTTCCACTGGTTTCCTCAACTTCAAAAGGTAAATATCATGGCCACAGGCATATCAGAATAAACATAAGAGCAAATGGGGAACTTAAAAACCTTTAAAAAACTTAATCAGTCCTTTAAGTGGACTATCCTCTATGGTAGTTGGCTTAACCAACTCTTGATTTCCCCCTCTAGAATACACTGATAATGAGAAATACTACCTACAATGCTAGGGAGGGCAATGAACTTGAAAAAAACAAAATCACAGTAGCTTAGAAAGCTATCAGCCACGCTTCCTGTTTAGACCATGTATATGCTGTGGTCATGGTGCCAGCACGGAACACACACAGTGGCAAAGCCTGCTCTATGACAAGCCTGTGCACACGTGGTGGAAAGAACGTAAGGGGAAGACTTGAATCCCAGGGCTGCTTCTCTCTAACTCTGACTGTGGGTAAATTCATCTCCGTGAGCCCGTTTTTCCATCTGAAAAATGGAGTTTATATCACCAACCCCTCTAAGCTGTTGTGGGGATGAAATGAGATCATGTATGTTAGCAGCACGGCACAGAGACTAGGCTAGGGATTCTGTCTGAGTCATACAAATAGTCTTTGAAGCAATGTGCAAAATGTTTTCCCAATAGCAGATAGTGAATGGACATTTGTTAAAAGAATGAATGAAAACTGAGGAAAACTTTTAACTGAAATTTAATGTTCTTTCACTGACACTGACCCTAAAATCTCTCCAGCTTATTTTACACTTTTTGCTGGACCAAAAATATCCATTATGATAACATAGGTTTTTCTAATAAAATAATCATGCGCACATGGCATTAGTTTAGGGGGATAATAATGACAAATACTTGCAAAGCACTTTTCAAAATATTCCATAGACCTTATTCCACTTTATTTCCACTACCACCCCTACTACTACCATTCGTGCTACTTCTGCTACTAGTTCTTATTTATTAGTTATTTGCTGGGAGCCAGTCTCTGTGCTAAGTGCTTTGCAGACTGTGAGGCAGGTTATTTACATCATTTTACATGAAAAAACTAAGGCTCACAGGGTTGAGTAACTTGCCCAAAAGGTCTTATAGCCAGTAAGTGGAAGAGCTGGGATTCTAACCTAGGCCCATCTGGCAGAAAAGGCTCTGCGAAAAAGCAAGTGTCACCATTCCATTGTGTAGATAATGAAACACACTAAGAGAAGTTATATGACTTTCTCCAAATTACCCATTTCGTAAGGGGAAGAACCTGAATCCAAATCCATGTCTGCTTATGCCCTCATGGTTATCTCCCAATCTGATTAGCAGCTGAGGACTTCATCAGTCAGACTGTCTTTACCAAATGCTTCTATCTGCCACGCATGATGCTGGTACTTAATGTCTTTTATCATCAGTCTTCTCAAAACACAATTACACGTGTGCTCATAAAAAGATGCATGAAAGGCTGATCTCCAAAATGTTAGTGACGGTTATCTCAAGGTCATGATTTTAATTTTCTTTGTAATGTGACATAAGATTTGGTTTAAAAAAAAAAACACAAAGAAAACAAAACTTAAAAATAAAAACCTCGTGCTTCCCTGGTGGTGCAGTGGTTAAGAATCCACCTGCTGATGCAGGGGACAAGGGTTCGATCCCTGGTCTGGGAAGATCCCACATGCCACGGAGCAACTAAGCCCACGCGCCACAACTACTGAGCCTGCCCTCTAGAGCCCGCAAACCACAACTACTTAGCCTGCGCTCAGGAGCCCGTGAGCCACAACTACTAAGCCTGTGCTCAGGAGCCCGTGAACCACAACTACTAAGCCTGTGCTCAGGAGCCCGTGAGCCACAACTACTGAGCCTGCGCTCAGGAGCCCGTGAGCCACAACTACTGAGCCTGCACTCAGGAGCCCGTGAGCCACAACTACTGAAGCCCATGTATCTAGAGCCCGAGAGAAGCCACTGCAATGAGAAGCCCATGCACCGTGACGAAGATTGGCCCGTTTGCGCCGCAACTAGAGAAAGCCTGTGTGCAGCAACGAAAACCCAATGCAGCCCAAAATAAATTAATTAAATAAAAATAAAAACCTCAAAAAAAGGGGCAATGAACTAACACCCTCTCATACTATCTGGCCCTAATACATTTCCCATATGTTAAAATAGAAAGCATATTTCTCAAACAACTTTAAGAATAACTGAGTAGAAAAAGTCCCCCAAATCCATGGAAAAGCCTGTTTACCTTTGTTCCTATGACCACCTGCCGATCACCAGGTACAAAGGATGAGCAAAGTGCATATTCGCAGGTCATCGTGCGAATACACTGCAGTGTAGACCTGTGAGAAAGAAGGAATAAAGAACTTGTATGTTAAGAGAACCTGCTTCTCCATCTGAGAGGTCAGCATGTACATTTCATACAAACTTAGCCACACAGAATGATCAATATGAGAAAGGATAAAGTCTGAATAACCCCGGCTTATTACAGTGAAGGGAGAAATTAGTAAGCGGCACCTAACTTTGTTTTCTTTCATGGCGGCTCCCAATCCTAAGGAACAGATTCTACGAAAGAGCTGAGAAAAGCATCTGCTGGGCTCAACAGACTGCCACTACAAAGAAGTGAGGCCAGAGGACTGCAAGTCGAATTAGCATACTGTATCCTTACAAGTAAAGTTCATTTTACTGGACCATAAACATTCATCCATGCAACAAACAGATATCAAATGCCCACTTCCTTCAACATTTACTGAATGCCAGGTACCGTTCTAGGTGCTAGAGATATAACAATGAATTAAACAGAAGAGGCCCCAAATCTCATAAAGCTTAACATCCTCTGGAAATGAGACAAATATTGGTGTAGCAGGTGCTAGCAGGTGCTATGGAGAAACACAGCACCTGGGGGAAGGGGACAAAGAGTACAAGGGTGGAAAGGGGATAGCAGGATGGCCATGTGATGAGAAGAGAGGGAGAAAGCCTTAGCCAAAAGGGGAATATGGTTCCACGCAGAAAGGGAGCACAACAGCCATGACACAGGCACGCTCCTGTCGCCTGTAAGGGATAACGAGAAGGCCAGGGTGGCTCCACTGGAGAAGGGGAGAGTGGTAAGAGACAATGTCTGTAAGGACTGTGGCTTGTAGTTAGTCTTTGTGAGATGGAGCTCCTGGAAGTGATATAACTTCCATTATAAAAAGATTACACTGGCCGCTGTGTTGAGTATAGACCACAGAGGGGCAAGTAAGGAAGCATGGAAGACTGGTCAAAAAGCTATTACAATCCAGATAAGAGATGTTGGTGGTTTGAACCAGGTCATGGCAGCGCAGGTGATGAGATGTGGTTGAATTCCAGGTGAGTTTTTTTTTTTTAAACACTCATTTTTTTTTTTTTAATTTATTTTTGGCTGCACTGGGTCTTCATTGCTGCGTCTTGGCTTTCTCTAGTTGTGGTGAGCATGGGCTACTCTTCATTGCGGTGTGCGGGCTTCTCATTGCGGTGGCTCCTCGTTGCAGAGCACGGGCTCTAGGCAGGTTGGCTTCAGTAGTTGCAGCGTGTGGGCTCAGGAGTTGCAGCGCACAGGCTCTAGAGTGCGCGGGCTTCAGTAGTTGTGGCACGCAAGCTCAGTAGTTGCGGCTCGCAGGCTCTAGAGCGCAGGCTCAGTAGTTGTGGTACACGGACTTAGTTGCCCCATGGCATGTGGAATCTTCCCAGACCAGGGATCGAACCCATGTCCTCTGCATTGGCAGGTGTATTCTTAACCACTGGACCACCAGGGAAGTTTTGAAGGTAGAGCTGATAGTATTTGCTAATGCACTGGACATGAGAGAATCAAGACTGGCTACAAGGATTTGGGCTAGAAAAACCACAGGAAGTAATTATTTACTAATATGGGGAAGTCTGTAGGAACAGAGGGTGGGGAGACTATTGAAGAAATGAAGATCACAAGTATGGTTTGGACATATAAAAATCTGAGATGCCTAATTAGACATCCAAGGGTGATACAAACAAAAGCTTTGGACATATGAGTCTGAAGTTCAGGGAGAGGCTATGGCTAGAGATAGAAATTTAAGTGTCATCAGCTTATAGAAAGCCACCTGACTAGAGATCACAGAAAGTGAGTGTAGACAGAGAAAACTTTCAAAGACTCCGCCCTGAAGTATTCCAACAGTTAGAAGTCAGCAAAATAAAAAGGGTCTAGCCAAGACTGAGGAAAAAAAACAGCCAGCAGAGAAAGAGGAAGTAATGAAATTCAAACTGTTTCAAAGAGGAGAAAAGTTATCAATTCAAAGACAGTGTCAAACGAAGCTTATTGGTCACTGGATTTTGAAACATGAACACCACTGATGAGATGACAAGAGCTGTTTTGGTGAAATGGTGGGGATAAAGGTCTGATGGAGAAAAGGAGTCAGAGGATGGGGGGAGATAATTGGACAGAGAGATAAGGATGAAACAGGATTATTTCCTTCAAGGTGGGAGATATTACAGTGTATCTGTATGCTGATGCGAACAACCCAACAGAGAGGGAAGATTAATGATGCAAGAGAGGGAGGAAAATTGCTAGAAGGAGAAATATAGCTTGTGATTACCTTTTGGTTAGGAGCACCAACAGTCATAGGAAGAAAGATTATGTGGCTACAGATGCAGCTAAGGTGGGAGCATATGAACATTTTCTAGATGATTCCATTTCTTCAGTGAACTAGGAGGCAAGGTCATCAGCTTAAAGGGGCTACAGGTGTGAGGTGTGAGGAGAGGTAAGAACATGTGAAATAGTCATCTAGGAAAGTGAGGAATGAGAAATCATGGTAAAATTACTGTAAAGCACTAAGAGCCTATTTGAATTTAGAGTAGGAAGTATGCTTGTGTTTTTCTCTAGCCAAGTACAGCAATAAGCTTCAGACATGGAATAAACTTACATTTTTTATACCAAATCTAAAAAGGCAGTTTTTCCTACTCTAAACTCCACAGGCCTACAGTCAAAATGCACTGAAGATACATTTTGAGAGAACTGTATTTAGGGCCCTAAGAATAACTAACCATCAAGAGTATTAAAAACTAACTCAAAGGGAAGAAAACACGATTGGATAAAGCTATAGAAAGCATCATTTCACAAACCTGTTCCATATCTTAACGGAATCAGCTGCTGCTGAAAGGACAGCGATATTGTCTGAGCTGAATGACAAAGTCCGCACATCACTGCGATGACCCCCGATGGTAATTCTGTTTGTTCTGACAGTCTCAGGAGCTGACATGGATGGATTCAGTGAATATAATTCCACCAAGTTGTTTTGCAGAAGGAAGACAGCCTTTAACTCTCCTTGAGGACTATGAATCAAGTCAAAGGATCTGCATGAGAAAATATTCATAAATGTTCCAGCAACCATCTTAGCTCATAAGGTTAATCTTTTTCTAGGAGAAAAGCTTTGCAATGCCCTCCATCTATACAAAGTTTGAACAAGTATAAAGGATTTTACAAATAAGAGTGCTCTGAGTATTGGACAATCGTCCAGAATAGGCTTTTAAGTCCAAGAAACCTGAGCTCAGATACTGGCTCTGACTTGTTTCTGTGCATGTATTCTTTTTTGTAAGTGACCGCAAATCCTTTTGGAATGTGGGGTATACATTTTTCTTTTTAACTGGCAGCAAAGAACTGTAAGTAAAAAGCTAAAAAGCTATCATAAGAAAACAAATATGAGATGATGAGTAAGTGGGCCCATGGTGAGAGGCAGGAGTTGAGGCCACGATCACCATCTCCAGATACGTAATTTGCAGAGACTGCTTACAAATAGTGGGAAAAGCCAATACAATTTTGTAGCAACACTTCAGATACTTCTCTCAGATACCTCAGCTACTACATTTTCACTCACTTGATTTTGGCAGAAGTTTTGATATTAGTCACCCGTTGGATTTCATCTTGCAGAGTCATTTCAACATTGACTTCAAGGTCTTCCTCCTCCTCTTTGCAAGAATTTAATCTAGAGGAGAAAAAAAAAAGACTATCATGCTATCACTTTTCTAGAAGAAGCTTTGCTATTACTTGAGTCAAGCTCTGGTCTGAGACCAACAACCTTTATTGAACCCGGAAGAGTCACTTAACCACACGGATTACCATGAGAATTAAACAATGTAGTGTACGTAAAAATGCTTTGTGAACCACAACGCAATTAATATGAAGTGTTATTCCATCCTATGGGTACCCTCAATAAACGGATTCTGAATGCAAACGCCCATAAAATTTCTGAGGACAAGTCTTTATAGTTCAAACTATCCCACTGAAGTGTTTCTAGTAAACTTCTCTAACTTCAGGACTTTTTAGAAAACCCATTACTCTGCACTTATAACCCAACCATGCCAAAAAAAAAACCCAGAGGTCTCAAAAGATTTGCTTTGGCAAATAAAAAATTTTTAAAACTGGTGACTTTTTATTTCTTTGAGACTTGATAAATTTCAACCACTGAGAAACTGATTTCTATGGCTATAATGACCTATCTATTGTAAGGTTATACTACCCCCAAACTCCAATTATGTAACTGTCCAACCAGTCTTCCTTCTCATAGTCCCAAAGGTCAGCACTATGCAACCTGGATTCCTTCTGTATAGGCTGTTGTCACCGAAGACACACTGCTAGCCTCTCAGAATTAAATCATTTAGAAGCCATGTTTGAATATCTGTACTGCCTTTCTCGTTCTGTGTGGCTCTGAGTGCAAGACCCAGGAATATGATAGTTATGAAGCTGTATTTAGAAATTAAAAACTTGGACTACCAGCATGCCATAAAATCTTCCCTAGCATTTAATGGTAATTGAAAACAGAGTAAATACTCCTTTAAAGAAGCCATAGTTTTTCCTTCAGTACTATGTGGCCCACCCACGATACTTGTTGACTAGTAGTAAATATTAAGAAAACACACTTTGCTTTCTTTTTAGCTTTCTTCATCTTCTTGTCTATTTTCTTCTGAATTTCCTCCTTGGAAAGGATACAAAACACTTCTAGCACAGAATCAGTCCCCTAGAAAGGCAAAAGGTTGATGTGAGTCCAGGAGAGGCAATTTGTAATTTAGCTTTTTCTCTGTAAGAACATTTCTCTTTCTTCCCTTACTAGTTGTATTACCAGGGACAACTTAATCTCGTTCGGATTGCTGTCTCATCTGTAAAGTGGGAATTCACCACTTTCTACAATGTTACTCTGAGACTAAATAAGAAGTTAATGCTTTTTACAGGGTGAAGTAAGTCAGAAAGAGAAAAACAAATACCATATGCTAACACATATATATGGAATCTTAAAAAAAAAAAATTGGTTCTGAAAAACCTAAGGGCAGGACAGGAATAAAGATGCAGACATAGAGAACGGACTTTAGGACATGGGGAGGGGAAAGGGTAAGCTGGGACAAAGTGCGAGAGTGGCATGGACATATATACACTACCAAATGTAAAACAGATAGCTAGTGGGAAGCAGCCGCATAGCACAGGGAGATCAGCTCGGTGGTTTGTTTCCACCTAGAGGGATGGGATAGGGAGGGTGGGAGGGAGACGCAAGAGGGAGGAGATGTGGGGATATATGTATACGCATAGCTGATTCACTTTGTTATACAGCAGCAACTAACAGAACAATGTAAAGCAATTATACTCCAATAAAGATGTTTAAAAAAAAAACAGAAAAAAGAAGTTAATGCTTTTAAATTGTTTAGAAAGGCAGGGATTTAATAAATGTTTGCTAATAATAAGAAGAATAAGAGCAATTACTGTTGTTGGGCTAACAGAAGTTAGGGAATACAGGTCCACACAATACCATATAAGGATATCTTAACAGGACCAAAGAAAAATTCACCTCCACACTGAATACGAAAGAAGAACAAGTCTCTAAAGGAAGAGCCAAGTCCTTGTTATTTTCTCCTAAGCCTGGTACTCACGTGGCAAGCAAGAATCCTGCCTGTCCGGTCGACTGCAAGGTTCACAACTCTGTCCCTTCCTTCCCGCATTATGGAACCAGCTTTTCTACATGTAAGGATGCGCTGCAGAGGAAGCAAGAGAAAAGATGAAGGTTAATAGTTCTGTTGACCCCTGAAAAGACATGATCCCAAGAAATGCAGGTGACAAAGATCTTCCCTAAAATGAATACTTTCCCACCATTCAACTCAACTGAAGGTAAGAAACAAAAATGAATTACATCCTCAGGAGCTTCATCCATCTCAAGGGTACCATCCTCTGCTTCATGTGTGTCCTGTATTCCAGGGGAAGACCCTTTGACTTTCTTGGGCTCTGGTTCTTCTGGGTCTTCAATCTGTTTTATAAAAATGGGAAAATAAAAGCTGAAATAGGGCTTGCCAGGTGGCTCAGTGGTTAAGAATCCGCCTGCTAATGCAGGGGACATGGGTTCGAGCCCTGGTCCAGAGAGATCCCACATGCCGCAGAGCAACTAAGCCCATGCGCCACAATTACTGAGCCTGCGCTCTAGAGCCCGCAAGCCACAACTACTGAAGCCCGCGTGCCTAGAGCCCGTGCTCCTCAACAAGAGAAGCCACCACAATGAGAAGCTTGAGCACCGCAATGAAGAGTAGCCCCTGCTGGCCACAACTAGAGAAAGCCCATGTGCAGCAATGAAGACCCAACACAGCCAAAAATAAATAAATACATTTATTTAAAAAAAAAAAAAAAGCTGAAATAATTTGTTCCAGGAGGTGATTTTCCCCCCTAATGACTTAGAAACCTGTCCTTATAGCCACTGGTAACTTCCATTTAGTGATCTCTCTGATCAAACCTCTTCAACGACAGCACATTCATCAGAATGTGTTAAAAACTGACCCCATCAAGAACACAAACAAAACATTATTCATTATACCAGCTCCAATAACTTTCCACAGTCTAAGGACTATTGTTTCATAACAAGGTGAAAAAATGATGACCTCATTAATTTTAAAACCTTCTTAGGTGAAAGATCTACCATATTCTAGAGGGAAAGATTCATATTGGCATTACGAATTGAAAGACATTGCAAGAGAGGTTACATTTTCCCCTTAAATAAAAAAAAAGATAAACCCTAGCCTCCTAATAAAGAACCCATCAAAATGGCTACTGGACACAACACCACACACCTAACTCCAGCCAAACCCTAAGGTCTATAACACCTTTCATTCACGCAAAATCTTTGATGATCTGAGAAAATGTGACAGATCTTCTCAGAATATACATATTTACATAAACATACACAAATTTCACATAGATTTTTGTTTGAGGGAAGAGGGTCACAGATATTCTGAAGTCCATCCGTGGACACCCAAAGGTCAAGGAATATCAAGCTAAGAGCCCTACACACTAAAACATTAACATTACCAAGAGCTGTCAGCCTAAAGCTATCCTTCTTCCAAGTGCAAATGAACCACAGAATGAAGAAAAAAAATTGTTTAGAAATCACAGTAAGAGAGAATTCCATTAGTATGTGAAGTACTCAAAAATTATATCTGATTCTAAATTCAGCAAGCCTATGAAATTGCTAAAACATGACACTGCCCATGACCAGAAAAAAAGCAATTACCTCTTGCAGGTAAGCTATGTCCCAAGCCCTCAGCTCACTGTCAGAAGCCCCAGTGATGAGTCGCTTTTCTTCTGACACCAGAACCAACCCCCACACCTACAGGGTATAAAAAGATTCAAATAATATGGTTATTAAGGGACTCCAGGATGCATGACATGACATTCCAAAAGTCTAAGTACACTGTAGTGAAATCTCTTTGGCATTGCAAAGTCTAATATTAAGACAACCCTTTCAAAATACACTACAAGGAAGCTCACTTTGAGAAAGAAAATGATCTGTGGTGGAAGTGTTGTTTATGGGGTAACTAGCAGTTTCTCTGTAATTTCCTATCCTTAAATTTAGATAATGGCTGTTCGGAATAAATCCTAACTAGAAGCCACTCAAAATAATGATTTCAAGCGTGGCACTTCTTTGATTTCAGCAGTGCCTTGCAAATGAAAGGTGCCCCATTAATGTCTATCAGAGCATAATTTTTAGCCTCAAACATCCATGAACTAACTAAACAATGAAAACAACAGTACTGTTGCAAATCAAGAAAGAATCTGCTTTTCCTCCTCATTAATTCTAGGGTGTGTATATTCCTCATATATTCTAGAGCACATATATACAAAAATATATATAATTGAGTTATAATTAACAATGTTAAATTAGTTTAAGGCATACAACACAGTGATTCAATATTTTTATACATCATGAAATGATCACCAAAATAAGACCAGTTACCATCCATCACCATACAAAGTTGTTAAAATATTATTGACTATATACCCTATGTGTAGATTCCATCCCATGGCTTACATACTCTATAGCTGGAAGTTTGTACCCCTTAATCACCTTCACCTATGCCTGGTATGAACAAAGCACAAAGGAGGATGCCAAGATGTAAAGTATTCCCTGATCTCTATTGAACAGATCTATGTTCAGGTAATTATTATAATGTCTACAATTTGCTATTTACACGTCACCGGGCCAGGCACTGTATACACAGTATCATTAAACTTCCCTATGATCATAAAGGTGGATACTTATAATTTAGAAGTGATGAAACCCATATTCATGGGTTAAAAACTTATGCGAGGCCAATTTCTACCAAATGCCAGAGCAGCTGCATCTGCTCTGACGGTTGGCACTTTGTCCACCACTCCAACTTCTCTCTCTAAAGACAGTACATGTTGATTACTGTTAGCAGTAAAAACAAAGTCATGAAAGGGCCAGGGAAGAAACCATCTTTTCCTCTCTGCCTTGCTATTCTTTCCCTGTGCCCATGACCCTACATATACCTCAGTTCGGTGGCCGACCATTGTTTTGAAGCAGTGCTGGGTATCAAGGTCCCACCATTTCACCATGGTATCTTTCCCACTAGAAGAAGAAATAGGAAAAAAATCTTATTAGGAAGAATCACTGAACTAACAGGAAAATCAAGGACTTATTTGTTGCCTTAAAAAGACAATACACAGCAATGATGTCTAATGCTACTATTTACCTGACCTTTCTTTTAAAAAGTAAAGAATCCTAACTCTTTATATGTCTATTCTCAGGTAGAAAAATAAAATGTTCCATCTGTAAGCACAAAAATAACCTTGAATTCAGAGTGCTACAGAACGCAGAACTTGACCAGTTGACCACCATTTCCATCACCACAGCATCAACATTCCTTCATTCTAACACACAAACATCTTAGACCTCTCCTGCTCCCTTGTCTCCTATGTCCAGCTAGTCTCTAGGTCCTGAAAACGCCTCCTCTGGGAAGTCTCCAAGCCTTGATTCCTTCCAATCCATTTCTGTACACAAACCTGAAGTTAGGTCCTACTGCCCGAATTATTTTAATAACTTATCTGGTCTCTGTCTATTCTGTTCCCTCACATCCAATACATTACTGTCAGATAATCTTAATCTTCTAAATTTGCACTAACTCAAGGTTCTCTATGGATTCAAAATCAAGCTCTTCAGCACCATTCCCAAAACCTCCCATTAACTGGCACTTAATCTCCCTGCCAATGGGCTCTACTATTCCTGCCTCAAATGCCTGTTCCCTGCTTCTTCACCAATGTGAATCTAATATAATCCTGCTTCAAGACAAAACTGGAAAAAACCAAAAACCCAATTTACAAAGTCTTTGCTATATAATCCCACCTCACGGTGTTATTTCCTTTCCCTTACATTCCCTAAGCTATAAGGTGTATGTATATTCTAGTAGAGCAGTAGAGTCATTGCCTCACAGAATGTGTTACCTGAACAAGACACACTAATGTCCCTGCATCCTACCCCACAGGAACAAATCCACCACTGGTACAGCATTTCGTGCTGCTCCTCTACACTGCCTTCTGGTTCTTCTATGGTTCTAATTACTATGGTTCTTCTAATTACTGCCTGGCAAAACTTAAGATCCCAAACTTTCCTGGGTGGTCATTCCTTAGGAATGATAACTATTATATTAGGTTGAGCTATATGAAATTGCTGATATATGAAATTGCTGATATCTGACCTATCATTTTTAACCCACACAAATGGAAATTTCAAATGGTTCAACCTATGAGATGTTCAGAAGGCCTAAGTATGGGGTATGTCTCTTCTCAAGAGGCAGGCTAAGACAAACATTTGGTATTCGCATCTGCCCACTGCTCCGTGTTCGGCTTTTCTGACTTTCTAGGGATCCAGAAAGTAGACAGCTCATCCTATACAAGGTCTGTTGAAGAGTTAAGGAATTATGGAAAAGCTGGTATCAGGGGAAAATAATGACAAATCAGAAAAGGGAATTAAAAAATGCTATAAATAACTCTGAACAGCATCTATGACACTGTTTGGGAAGGGAGGGGAGGGGAAGGGAGGGGAAGAGAGAGGAAAAGCAGCGAGAAGAGGAAACTAGCACATGAGCTTGAGTACTCTAGTGCAGAGATACGAGTAAGGAATGAAACAAATTCCCTCTTTGAAAACCTCTCCAATGAATTCACCTAGAGAAAAATGGAAACGAAACTTATTATTTCTTTACCTAGTAACTAGCAGATTCTTGTCTCGTAGAAACAATGCTTGTGTAACAGCGTCCTTGTGCCCCTTTAGACGGTAGAGGCCACTTTCATTGATCACATCCCACACGATAGTATCTGTGTCCTAAAGGAATCAAATACAGAAGAATTTTCTTTACCACATAAGGCCTAACTTGACAAACAATATTTTTATTACAAAGTTGATATGTAGTCCTTATAGAAAATTTGGAAAACATACAGAAAAGCACAGAGGAACCAAACACCAGTTGATTTCACCATCCAGATATAACCACCACAGATATTTTGTTGTATACTATTCTAGTCTTTATGTATACATACATGTTAACTGAGATCATGCTATTCCTATCACTGTATAACTCTCCTCCTTTTTCTCATTTAATATACTTCCATGTCTTTCCACACTGTTCTCATTTTTACTGGTCACATAATAACCAACCTTAAGGATATACCATAATTTACTTTAAATTTTTTCTATTTCAGCCATTTAGGCAGTTTCCAATTTTCTGCTATCATAGATATGTGGAAATGAACATTCTTGTACCTCTATCTTTGTACATATCTCTGATCAGAATAAAAACTAAAAAGGGAAATTCTTGGGTTGAAAGGTATTTCTATCTTAAGTCTGCAATTCAGGGTGATCTCCAGAAAGGCTA
Source organism: Pseudorca crassidens (assembly GCF_039906515.1). Lineage (NCBI taxonomy): Eukaryota > Metazoa > Chordata > Mammalia > Artiodactyla > Delphinidae > Pseudorca > Pseudorca crassidens. The sequence continues at coordinate 103,643,785 of NC_090297.1, read as the reverse complement.
CACCAATCTAAAGGTCCACCAAGGATATGTATGACAATGCCAGTTTTCCCATCCCTTCATCTCTGGATATTATCAGTTGCTCAAAAAACAGTGCCAGTTTCAAAAGTTGAAAGGCTGTCTCAATGTTTATTTGATTTGCATTTCTGAATACCAATGAGAAATTCTGTACATGCTCTATGGTGATTACTGGCCATTCTGCACCTCCTTTGAACTGCCAAGTCATGTCTTTCATCTTCCTTTGGGTCTTATTTTTCACTTGTTTCTTGGTTATTAAGACACATTAATCCTTCCCTTTCATAGTGGAACTATTAAATACTTTCCCTTTTTCATTGTCCTTTAACTTTATTTTTTCCAGTTTTATTGAAAAAATAATTGATGTACATCATTGTATAAGTTTAAGGCATACGGCATGACAGTTCAATTTACATATATTGTGAAATGATTACCATAATAGGTTCAGCTAACACCCATCTCCTCATATAGGTATAATAAAAAGAAAAAAAGGAAAAATAATTTCTCCTTGGGATGAGAACTCTTAGGATTTACTCTTGACAACTTCTTTATAGTGTTTAAATGCACAAATGTTTTAAATATTCAAATATCAAGCGTTCAAATTTATCAGTCTTTTCCTTTATAATTTCTTTGCTTGCTGATATGCTTGAAGTCTTTTTCTACCTTGATATGAAATAAATATTTATTTATATATCTTCTAGTTTACTTAAAATATCATGGTTTAATATTTAAGTCTTTAATCTGTGACTCTTTGGTACACAGCATGAGGTAAAGTTTTAACTTTAAATTTCCCCCCAAACAGTTAGCCAACTGTTTAAGTCCTGTTTCATAAGTAATCCATCATTTATCTACTCATCAAAAATGTCATCTTTAAAATATATCAAGTGGATTTGTTTCTTGGATTCCCATTTGGTTACAGTAATCTGACTATTTTGTATTAATGTCAGGTTAATATAACACATTATAAGTTATAACTTCATAATGCATTTTAATATCTGAAACTTCTTAAATCTAACCCTGAAAAAAGAAATCTGAAACCCTTTTATTTTTTCCCAAAATTCTGCTATTTATTATTCATTTGTTTTTTCAATATGTTCTTTTAAATCATTTGGTCATATTCTAAAAAAATAACAAAAAGACCTTTGGGATATTTAAATTGCTTTATCTGTATAAACTAATTAGAACATACGAGCGTCTTTTCAATACTTTGTCTTGCCATTCAAGAACATGGTTTGTGTCTCTATTCACTCAAGTCTTCTGTTACATTCCTTAGTAAAGTTTCACAGTATTTTTGTGTCCATTACTTAACATACTTTTGTAAATGGAATCATTTACATTCTATTTTCTGATGACTGAGATATAGGAAAGCTACCGATTTTACCAAAACGAATGGCCAAGAATCATCATTTTGACTCTCCTTTTCCAATTTGTTTTGTTCCCCCCAACTTGTGTACTGTTTTGGGTAGCATATCCACAATGATGTTACATAGTAACTATCATGGGCATCCTCATCTTGTTCCCGTATTTAATAGTCTTTTATCAGTGAATCTGACAGGAAACAAAATGAACCACCCAATTCATATCCATCCTTCTCACTCTATTCTACCATCTATACTATTTTGTACACCGAGTGCCCACTGTTTCACGCAACAATGTTTGTGAATAACCTGCTTCAGCAGTAGCCTTACACTCCTTTCTAGATTAAAGTCCGGGCACCTAATTCAAGGTCTCACCTTGGACCCAGATGCCAGCCTGCCTCCTAGCTGATCATACTTCAAGGAAGTGATTGCTGCTTTGTGTCCATTGAAGGTCACATTTCCTTCCCCACTCAGGAGACTGAAGATTCGGATAGACCCATCCTCATAACCAACAGCTAAGTGCAGCCCATCTGGGGAGGGGCACAAGAAAGTGACTTCGTGTTTAAGCCCCTGAAGGATGAGAATCTGAAATAATAAGAATTAAAAACAATGTAGAGGAGTTAAGCATGTCATCAAGGAAAAAGTGTGGGAATAATCAGGCACAGTAAAATTAAGAGCATCAATAACTCCAAATCGCTCTTATGAATAATAATGAGTCTCCGGACTCTATCTCAAGTTCTTTAATATAGAAATTATTATTTGTACAGGGTAATGAAACATTCAAGAAAAGGTAAAGCTATACTATACTACTTCTCCAAAGCTCTACATTAGCATAATACATGCCAAAATTTCCCAGGCAATGGAATAAATTACTAAGTCCTTATTCTATGTCAACACCAAATGATTTTCCATAAAGAGTTATAAACACATCCTTGATTTAACTGAGCCCCATCCCAGAAACCAACCTGCATGGCACTGGAGTGCTACAGTGATGTATCCCCAAGGGACTCTGGGGGACACTAAGTATCAAAGTATTAACCTCTTGGAGGTCACAAAGTGAGTGGACAAGATCAAAATGCCTGTATTTTGTTTGGCAGAAGTGGTAGGCTTGGGAATTCAGAGTCATACAAGATATCAAAGGCTAGTTTAACAACCGTTGGGCCTCATCTGCATAAGTAAGAAAAAGATTCAGTCAACATAGCAATATTCCTTTTAAATGCTTAATATTCTGTAACTAGTTGTGAGGGCAAGTAGAAGAACTTGAAAAATGGAGAACTGGTAAAGCAGAGAAAAACAAACATGTTGGGAATAATGATTACAAATAATTACCTGTAAATATCACTACAAATAAATACCCAAGAGGTAAGCTCTTTTGGTTGTGGTTTATCAGAATATAGTATAGAAGAGCACAATAGAATGTGATACTTGGCTATCTAGACCCAAAGGAAAAAAAAAATTTCTAGAGGCACACACATAAAAAAAAAAAAAATCTGTGCATGACAAAGTCTGTGCATGACAAAGCAGAGCTCTCCCACTTCTGCCTCCACCCTCAAATACCCATAAATCAATATCAATCTAGGTGATTTCTCGCATACCTTCTCTCCTTTCCTTAAGTCCCAGATGAAAACATGTTCACAGGCTGGTACTGCCACATAGCGTCCTTTTTCACCACGAAGTGTCACAAAGACAATATTACCCTTCTGGCTGCCAATAAGGCCAAAGACTGCACTGGCAACATAGCGTAGGTACTGCCTGGTGAGCCCCATGTTCTAACATCTGATACCACAAGTGAGGCAGCTGCACCTGCAAACAAAGAAAACTGAGTTCTTGGGTTCTGCTAGGCTGGCAAACACCGACTGCATATCCTGTAGTTAAAAGTACATGACCTGTGGTTGCTTAACCTTCATTTACTTTGAATATATTACTGACATAAAATACCCAGACACCTCCATTTTTTATTCACTGCTGACTCAATGTGTAATCTCTCACTTAAGTTTCGGATTGGTCACACTGTCATGGCCACCTCACAAATTCTGACATGTAGCCCCAATGCAGCTTAACAATTTGCTTCTGCCCATTCAACTATCATCAAAGTTTTTACATGGAGACGGACAGCCTGAGACTGAAAATATTTATTGGTGAGCATTTATTGTAAACCTACTAATAATGACACAGGCACTGATCTAGACGCTAGAGATACGGTGTTGAATAAAACAAAATCCCTGATCTTGTGGCACTTACCTTCGAGCACAGTGGCTCTCAAACTCCAGAATGTATCTAAATCACCCAAGGGATTATGAAAACAAATTGCTGGGAACCATCTACACCGCACATCCCCAGAGCCTATTTCTGATTCAGTAGGTCTGGGGTGGGACCCAAGATTTTTCGTTTCTAACAAGTTCTCAAGTGATGCTGCTGCTGCGGTTCCCCGCTTTGAGAACTACTGTAACTAATACGTGCAGGTATGCCCTGGATTTCCAAAGCAGGGCAGTCACCTGCCCTTGGCACACTGTTTTTCAAAGTTGCCATAGTTCTTGTGTAACCGAGCAGGACACTACAGGGGCTTCCCAGGTCAGGCACCACCGCCACCCCCCACCCCTCGCCCCCCACCCCCGCCACACCATGTCCTCCACCTGCCTCCCGTTAATAGAAAACCTTTAGCCTCCTAAGCCTTCCCTGAGTTCCAAAGAGCAAATGTAATCAGAGAAGTGAGAAAATGCAGAAACAAAGGAATCAAGCAAGACAAAATAAAAATAGTTTTAGCCATTACACAAAATCAAGGATCTTTAGGTTCCTCGTCAAGGGCTATGGAGATAATATTTTGAACCATATCATTGAGCTGTTTTGCAGATACTGAAACCCCAACCAGGTGGAAGACGTTAACTGAATGCTGACCACCAGCAGGTAGACTCCAGGCCAGTTGGAACTAGAAGGTTGATGGTGTTGACTCCCAATTACCTCACCACCAACCAATCAGAAGAATGCCCACCAGCTGATCACATGCCCCACCCCCTCTCCCTCACCTTGACTTTAAAAACCTTTCCCTGAAAGCCAGTGTGGGGGAGGGGTGTCTTCTCAGCATTAGCTGCACTTAGCATTAGTGCACTTTCCTTCACCACAACCCGGTGTCAGTAGACTGGCTTGACTGCCCACAGCGGGGCGGGCCCAGCTTTGGTTTTAACAACTGCACTAAATCAAATTCACTGAAAACACTTGGTTACCATAAGAGACAACTGGTGAAGGAGATAAATTAAGCTTGTCTGCTCTTAATATGGAAATGTGAAAGGTATTCCCCCAAACACCGGTGCAACTTAAAAAACACAAGAATACTAAACAGAAGTTACAGCCTTCTTCTGGAGCTGTTTTTGTTTGTTGTTGTTGTTGGTTCAGTTTGTTTGGTTTAACGCTACAGGGTCTCTTTCTATTACAACCTGATGTTTTAGTCTACTTTAACAGGAAAATATTCAATGCCTGTACTAATACTTTCTTTTAATGACCACTTACAGGCCTCATTTTTCTTCTCCTAGGAACCAACATAAAGCCAGTTAAAAATGAAGGGAAGATAATATTAACATGGCAAAAACGCTCTTCACCTGGGCCACTTGATCAATTCTTTACCAATTCATCTTACTCCTCTGGCCCCAGCCCCTTAACTGTAATTGTTGTTCATGGTAGTCTTCCGCCGTCTACCACAGTATTTTCCCTGGAGACTTCATACAGCATGCCTAGGCCCAGGGACCCACCACATCCCTACTTCCAGTCTGGCCTACATACCTGAATACTAACTATACAGCTCCAAGAGCTTATTAGACATCCCCATCCGAACACCTTGCAGTATCACATTTAACGTGTATAAAACCAAACCTACCTTGCTTCCTGAACCCTACTCATTTTTTTCTGAGTCTAAAACACACAGCTCTCCAAGCCATTCAGGCTCAAAACCTTGTAGTAACCTTTGGCTCATTAGTATTATTTAAACAGCCAATACTGAAAGAGTGCTTACTATATGGTAACTGATACATTAAAATATATATATAACTGAGTAAACATATGCAGTTAATTTCATATTTATTAATTGGATTGATCATAATTAATTGAATTAAGTGGGTTAATACATGTAAAGTGCTTAAAAGGATCCTTCACAGTTACCTTGCAAGATTGGTACTATTCTTATCCCTATTTTACAGACAAGGAAACTAGACACAGAGACAGGAAATAGCTAGCTGAAAGTCATTCAGCGGGTTTTAAGTGCCAAAGCCAGATTACAAACCAAACTCCAAAATTTCCTCTTTTAACCACTAAACTATTTCTCTTTGCCTCCGTCTTCTCTTTTGTCAGAAACTTCTACCTGTTTCTCTGAAGGAGGATCCTTTTCTCTTTCCACTACTTTCTGTTCCAGCTCTTTATCACTGGGTTCCTGCACTATGTAGCACCTCCACCTCCATGTTTTTCATTCATTTCTTTTAAAAGTCATTCATACTACCTGACTAATCTTTTCAAACGCACTAATCCTACCCCAAAACCCTTTAAGAGCTAAACAGTGTGCAGTTCGCAAGCACTCAACCTATCTATTCCTCTTTAGTTCTCGCATAAACTTTTCTGTCAGGCTAGCTGGTTTCCCTCTTTGTCCTGTCACCTGCCTTCTTCAAATTGTTCCTCCCACTTAGAATAACATGCATTCGCCCGTCTACCTAAGTGTTACCCTCTGAGGCCCACTTCCTTTGGGGCTAGTCCAATGCTCGAAGCCTTTTCCATTGCCTCAGAACTTCAACGATCTTCCATACATCTTGGTACTGGTCACTTGTGTCTCACATGCATGTTGTGTATATGACGCTTTTCGGAGAGAGCTCACGCCCTAACCTTCCTCTATGCCCCTGCTTCTTAACCCACAGCCCCCGAAAACATGCTTCTATGATGCGCTGAAAGGCTGGACCGCCGGAACAGACCTGTCAGATGTCCCTAAACCAATTCTTCACTCAGGAGAGGGTGAAGTGGGGGGTCCGCACACCCACCACGCTGCCAGACCATCCTCAGGCGAGCCCTGCAGGCGCCGGGTGAACTAGCTCAACACGGCACGCGCCAGCTTCGGGTGTCCGCGGCCGGCTTCCCAGGGACGGCGGTGGGGCTCCCGCAGTGGCCCAGGTGCCCCTCCACCCTCGAGACCGGCCCCAAATCCCCCTGCCTCGCCCGCTGCTGGCACCAGGAAGGCCTCAGCCAGGACCAAACAAACCCGAGGAGCGAAGCAAAAAGCGTTCGGCCGCCGCGCGCCTACGGTACCTACCTGGGCCTCCACGAGGCTCCGGGCTGATTGGACCCGCCCGTCGAACCCACCCCTTCCGGGTCCGCTCGAGGATCCTCTTCCGCCCGACGTTCCCTTTGCCTTCTGGGGGAAATGACGTAAGAGCTGGGCTCTGATTGGTGAGCTCCGGCCGGGAGCGGAAGGCGGTGTTTCGCCTGCCCGGGCTCCTGCGGCTGGTCTTTCCAGCCTCCTGCGACTTTGGCTGCTTTACCCGCCGAGCTCCTGGCAAGGCTTGTCCGGGGATGCCGCTCGGCCGCTTTCCACGAGGAACTTAACCCGCCGTGCCTGCCTCCTGGATGGGCCCGCCGGAATGCTGTGAGAGGCGGGACAGAGGCCGGGAAGGAAGGCGGGGCGGAGCGGGCCGGGGGCGCGGCGGGGGGCGCACGGGACTCGGCCAGGGCTGGGGGTGCGGGCATAGAGGGCTGGTTTTGTCAGTTCTCCGCAAAAATGAGCCTGGCACTCCCCCCTCCGCTGTTGGTCTGATTCCTCTCGCCCGAGGCGCTGTCGGGGAGAAGTTACCCACCAGAAGATAGAGGATAGGCAGACCCAGGCACAAGGGACAGTGGTGCTCTAGCCCCTGGGGAGGCGCGCGTCCTGGGGTGCAGGAGTCGAGTTTGTGTGGTCGCTCGTGTGGATTGGGTGTTTCACGGACCGAGAGCTGCTCGAATCAGGGCTGGGTAGGCGCTGAGCCCAGGATGCTGAGTTGTCTGGATCTCCGCAGTCCCTGGAGTGACATTGGTCTGGCTTTTGGTTTCCGCTCCTTGGTCGCCGGAGGGGGAAGTGACCAGGGCTGACTCCTCCTTGCTTGGTAATTGAGGCTTTAGGTGCTCTGTCACCAAGTGGGAATTAGCTTTTCTTTCTTGCAGTTTTGTCCGATTTTATTCTTGGGCTGCATAAAAGTGTTTAGAAAGGAGTTCTGATGTCTGTAGCTGTGGAAGATTAAAGCTAACATATAGGTATATAAAAGAAATAAGTCTGTGCCTTCAAGATAGCTGCAGCCAGCTTAGAAAATAGAGTTTTATCTATATTACCTGATTTTCTTCAGGCGTTTCTTGAGTTTTTAAGACATGTTCACCTAGTCTGCCATATGATAAGAGTAGAGAATGGATATGATCAGGCTGTAAATAGATGTAACAGTGTAGGTGTTTGAAACAAGCCTCCGGTGGGTTGGATGAATGAGAAAGGAGGAAATTGTGGCAACAGACTTACTTCAGATAAGTTTGATGGGGAAAGGAGCGTTTAGGTGAACGTGTATGGCTAATATACGAAAAAATGTGTATATATATGAGGAAAAAACGTGCTTTAGTACATAGTCTTGATTCCATCTCGGTGACACCCCTTGTATTACCTGATTCTAAGAAAGTTATTTTACAGCTGTATAAACTGTAGATAACTACTGTCAATACTAAATCATTTTATTTGTAGACATGAAAATTCTACATGTCTTTTAGAGGTTGAGTGGAAGTTTTGCCTCACGTACATTCATTTCAGTATTCCTGATCTATTAATGAGCCCAATTTTGGGACTCCCTTTATCAACCATCTGGCTGGTTCCTTTGTGAGTTAAATAAAATCTTGAACCATGTTCACTTCTGTATTAGAATGAGTCATGATTTTATCTTTAAAAAATTAATTTAACATTATTAAATATTATGGGAAAGGACAATCACAAATGGAAAAAATAATTTTGTTTTATTTATTATTATTATGTTTTGGCCGCATCGCGCGGATTACCGGATCTTAGTTCCCTGACTGGGGATCGAACCTGCGCCCTCTCCAGTCCTAACCACTGGACTGCCAGGGAATTCCCAGAAAAAATAATTTTAATGAAAGTTGTTGTAAGCATCTTCGATTGAGTGCTAAGATAATGCATCTTATAACTTCCCAATGCACTACTTCAGGAGCATAACCTTAGTTTCTTAAGTTTCGGAATTGCTAAATGTATTAATTTTATAATTGAAACATAGTAAAGTTCTTTTTACTTTTTGGATTCAAAACTTTAACAATAAGTTGTGCCAGTAAAAGCGTTTCAAAGGTGATGATATATCAATAAATAATAGTTAAATTGAGTTCCTGAGAAAGAACCTACCACGTGACAGTCTGTCAGAGCGTAAATAACAACACGGCGTTACTGCAAAACTAGAGAAACACTGACAGTCACGACACAGCACAGCAGACCCAGAACCTGCCACTCACACACATGTAAACCAGTACACAGGAATCATCTTCTTCAGTTTAGACATTGATAGATGAAACATAGTAAAGTTCTTTTAATATGAAGGTGGTACTACTAACTCACCATTAGAGAGAGCATGTGTTTGGCTGGTTTTGAATAATGGTGTTAAATTTGACCTGGGCTATTAACACAACTTAGAAATCTTTTTGTTATACTGTATTTATTGTTGACATATTTGACTGCTTCCATTTGTTTTTCCATCTAAGTAACTTTCTAAAAAGAAAAAGTCATTCTTTCTATTTGCATAGAATGATTCTTAAATATAATAGATTTGGTGTTGGGATAGAGGTATTGTGCGGAAATATCTAAGTACCTTGAAGTTTAAAATATTGAAATACAAAGACATAAAGAATGGTAAACCTATAATTTATACAAAAACAATGAAATAGAGCTGGTAATGAGTGGAGGTCAAAAGCATGGACCAGCTCTCTTTGTACTTTTATCCAGGCCTATCTAATCAATGTAAGCATTTTGAAGAATAAGAAAACAGATTTAAAGTTCTTTTGTCTTTTAAGTGATATCATTTTCTCTTTATTCAGACAAAAAATCAGAATTTTTTGAGACAGTGATCCAAGACGTTCTGCCTGATTCTGCCCTGTCTTGAACAATAAAAGTCTAATCCCTCTAACCAATCCAATTAATCATATAAAGCACTATTTGGAGGACTTCTTAAACTAAAAGATGACAAGATTTTGAGAAAAAAAAGATGAGCTACAGTGTAATAAGAACTGTTATATACTCATTACTAATTTGAATTGTAAAAGATACATAGTGGGTTCTCTTTATCCTCATCTAGGGAGGTACTGAAGATAGCCCTTAAGATAGTATGGCTAAGGAAATAGATCTGATTCTGCAATCATCTGTTTGTTACATGTAAACTTTGAGATCCTGGGACGTAAATGTCTTGCTTCAAGAGCATTTTTACTAAGGTTTTGTGTTTGCTTATGAACCTGTTCAAAATACAGGACTGATCAATTGATTTTCAGTGGAAAGTCCCGCTCCTCTTTAATGTTATCCAAAATTCTGGCTAAAGCTGTAGATTATTATAGCTTTCCCCTCCTCCTTTCCTTACCCGAGCACTCTGTATTCTATCACTGGGATTCCTAATTTGAGTCTGGGAAACCCCTCAGATTTTTTTCCAGACCTGTGCTTGTATGAGCTCATGTAGTCACAATTTGGGTGATGAAAAGGTCTTTATATTTCATGTAAATTCTCCAAGGGGTCTGTGACTCCAAGAATGTTAAGAACCACTGTTCCTTAAGGATCAGGGATCAGATTTTCCTGCCTAGCTTGGCTTTGCTGCTCCATTTGCTTTATTGCCAAGGTGTGTGTGTTGGGGGAGGGGGAGATTTAAATCTCTTTTTGATGAGAAAAATACATTTCTGTTTAGAGATGGAGCTGAAAAAGAATTCATTGTTAAATGCCATGACACTTTCATATAATGCCATTAAATTTGCTCTACAGTAAGAGCTCTGAACATTACCTATTACTCATTTAACACTCAGTATCTTGTGTGTCACAATGACTTTTAAGATCTTGGAAGAAGATCCAACAAACTATACTGACAAGATGTGGTTGGACATATAGGAGAACCACCAGAGTGTACTGTCAAAGAAGATAATAGAGTTTCAGGGAGGGAATAATCAATAGTGGATGCAGCTAAAATTTGATTAGCTCTTAGACTTGACATTTGGAGAATTATTGTTGACCTTGAAAAAGCAGTTTTAGTATTGTTATAGAGATGGAAGCAGAACTGCAGTGGGTTGAATAAATGGAGGAAAAGGAAGTAGAGCTGCGAAACAGATTACTCTTAAAGTTAAATGGTGAAAAGAGGAGTTTGTTGGTATTCTGAAGAAATGGGGTAGGGAAAAAATTTGAGAGTAAGAGACTCAGGGGAAGGAGAGATCAGGTGTAGTGAAGGGATACTTGATGTTATTACATTCTCTTAGAGGAAAGCTAGTCAGGTGCAGTAAAATGCTTAAATGAAGGTGATTTGGCAGGCTTAAAAGTGTGGAATATACCCAAAAATCACTTGGAAGTTGGAAAGAGTGAGTGAAGATAGAGACATTTTGAGTTGGAGAGAAGTTAAGATAATTTCAACAATGACTTCTCTTTTCTCAGAGCATCAGGAAAAGAAGGAAGGCAATGTGATATGATGTAATGGAAATGGCATGGGTTTTAGTGCCAGCTGGTCTTTGATTTGGATCTCAAGGTACCACTTACTAGTTCTGTTACCTTGAGCTGATAATTGAACCTCTGGGTCTTGGTGCCCTCACTGTAAAATAAGTGTTCTGATACCTACTTTGCAGGATTATTGTAAGGATTAGAAAGCATATTTGTAACATATCTAATGCCCTGTGGTTCACTGTAACTTCCACAGTTGGCCTTCTTTTGTTCCTTTAGTGTCTTAGGCTCTTTCCTGCCTTAAGGCGCCCAGATGTACCTTTCCGCAGCCTGTAAAACTCTTCTACTTTTGGTCTCAACCCTCACTATCTGGAAGAGACATTCTCTGCCTCTTCAATTTAAATAGCTCCCCCACTTCTTTGTTGTAGGACACTTATCACAGATTTTAACTATGTATGTATTTCTACGATTATATCTTTGTGTGATTTTTGTGGAGCTATCTCTTCCATTAGACAGAGACTCAGCACTTAACAGTGCTTGAATGAATGAATGCCTGGGACATAATAGGGAAATAAGCATTTATTACCTCACAGTTTTTATGGGTCAGGAATTCAAAAGTTGCTTAGTCTTGTGATTCTGGCTCAGGGTTTCTCATGAGGTTGTGGTCAAGATGTCAGCTGGGGCTGGAGGATCCAAGGTGATTCATTCCCATGTCTGTCAGTTCATGCTGGTTGTTGGCAGGAACTTTCAGTCTCTCCCCACAGGGGCTTTTCCATGAGCTTCATGAGTGTCCCCATGTCACGAGAGCTCACTTCTCCAGAACAAGCAGTCCAAGAGAGCATGGCAGAAGCCACAATATCTTTTATGATCCATCCGTGGAAGTCACACACTGTCATTTCTGCAATATCCAGTTGGGTACACTGGCCAGCCTTATTCATTATGGGAGGCATCTACACAATGGCATTAATATCAGGAGGCAGGTATCATTGAAGGACATCTTGGAGGCTGTCTATCACAGATGCTGTGTGGAATAGCATAGAGTCATCCAAGAATTACTCAAAACAGTTTTCAGTTAGTGTTGATGGAGGGCCAAGCTAACATAGGAAACCATGTATTTGTTTTGACAGCAGAGAGAATAACTTCTGATTTTTTTTTTCCCTACTGGCGCAGCAGCAGATCAGAGAAAACAGATGTAGGCTTGATCTAGGTGTTAGGGATTAACAAGTCATTACAAGAGCAGACATTGAGATAAGTAAGAGTGTATCTTAATTCACCAATTTGTTTTTGGTTTATCTGATGCTCGTTAGAGAGTCTTTGACAGTGAGTGTCTTGGTCTTTCCCACACATGAAAACATCTCTTTATCTCAACAGTGGTGCAGGTGACTTTCACATTGGCTCTGAGAAAGTTATAACTTTTATTGTGCCTTGCTTGATGCCAGGTGCTCTGCTATGCAGTTTTTTTTTAAAGATTCTTTTGATATGGACCATTTTTTTAAAGTCTTTATTGAATTTGTTACAATATTGCTTCTGTTTTATGGGGTTTTTTTGGTTTTTTGGCTGAGAGGCATGTGGGATCTTAACTCCCCAACCAGGGATCAAACCTGCACCCCCTGCATTGGAAGGCAGAGTCTTAACCACTGGATCACCAGGGAAGTCCCTGCTGTGCAATTTTAATACAGATTATATCATTTAATTCTCACAATAACCATAGTAGTACATTACTCCTATTTTAAAAATAAGAAAACTCTGGTTTAGAGTCAAGGATAATATGACTGTTAGGTGGTAGGTCCTCAACCCAAACTAAGGCCTTCTGATAACGGAGCCCAAGCTTTTACCATTCTGCTTCTGCCTCAAAGTGTAATTGCATATGGAAATATTTACCTTAAAATACTAAAGAAACCGGATTCAAAATTGTACGTACCTTATGATTTTACCTATCACAGAAAAAGGTAGGAACTACTTTTTGGTATCTTTCAAATGTTCTGTAAGTGAGTATTACTTAGAATTGGAAAGAAAAGTTATTTTAAAGAAGTGATTTAGCCCTGTAATTTGACATTCAAGTTTACAAAATGAAAACTAAGTTTGTTTTTAATGGACTTTTTAATATCATGGTTAAGAAATTTCAGCATGAGTTGTCACCAAAAACCTGTGGATAATTTTTTGAAATTATGAATTTCTGCAGGGTGTCGTTCCGTTGAGCTCAAGGCAGTTCAGCCATAGACAGTGAATGTAGCCTTCACTTGTACTCTGTTCAGCTTGTCCAGTTCCAGGCTGAATACTTGTGAACTGATCAACAGGACTTGTGGTTGCCTCTAGTTTCAAAGGCCAATTGGATGGACTAAACACCAACTTCTAGATAAAATTAGTTTATATATTTCAAAATAATATCAAAGGAGTACTTAGTAACAAATAAGAATAATTCTCCGATACAATTTTATCCTGATATGATCTACAAGGCCTTTCTGAAATTGTTATATAAATGAGCACATTTCCTACCACACAGTGTTGGTGCAGGAATTAGAATATTGTTTCAAATCCATCGTTCATTCCAATTAGTATCCCATGTCTCTCAGCAAGAAACAGCAAGATATTAGATATAGAAGGGCATGCTTTTTCTCCTTGACTCTTAACAAACATAAGGATCGTACAGAAAAGCTTCTCAGGAAGTTCACATACCAGCTGTCATTCCCTAATCATCTCTTTGCTCTTATGTATGTTCAGTGTTACCAGCTATCTCCAATTTACCAAACCGACTAATTAGTTCTTAGTCCTTACTCAACCTTTCAGTAGCATTTAACCCTAGATGATCCCTCTTGAGCATTCTGTCTAAAGTTACTTTCTTCACTTGGCTTTTAGGGTACCACACTTTCCAGATCTTCCATTCTTATCAATGCTTTTCTATCTCTTTTTTAAACTTTTCCTCTTTCCAGCCTCTAAATTTGGCCTTAGGACTGAGTCCTTGGATCTGTTCTCCATTTGCATTTTCTCTCTTGGTGGTCTTAAATACCATCCATAGGCTGAGACTTCCAAATTTATATCTTTAGCCTGACCTCTCCTCTGGGCTCTAGCCTCATGTAGCCAGCCAATTGCATGTTTGATATACATACTTGGGCATATAATGGGCATCTCAAACTAACAAAAGGAAAACATAAGGAAAAAAATACCTTGATTATTACTCCACCTGCAACCTACTCCAGTCTTTTCCTTCTCTATAAGTAGCATTACCGTCTATTTAATTGCTCAAGCAGGAAATCTAGGAGTAACCTTTGATTCTGTTCTTTTCCCTCACCCCCTCAGGTGCATTTAGAAAGTCTTGTTGACCCTACCTTCAAAATTCATTCCAATTCTAACCATTCCTCACCACCTTCATCACCATCACCTAGATTACTCCAGTCGTTTTCTACTGGTCTCTGCGTTTACTCTTGCCCCCACTCAGTTTCACTGTAGCTAGAGTAATCTTTTCAAATATTTATATTAAGTCATTATCCTTATAGGGACCCTCTAATAGCTTACCCTCATTTACATTAAGATCTAAACTTCTTATCATGGCTTACAAACTAGATCATCTGGCCTTTCCTTGGCTCACCAACCTCATCACCTGCTACTCATTACCTAGCTCACTGTACTGTAGCCAAACCAACCTCTATGCTCTTCTGGAATAGACCAAGCTCCTCCCTGCCCTTTTGGCCTTTGTACTTGCCATTCCCTCTGCCTGACGCACCCTCCAGAGCTTCACATGGCTTGCTCTCTCACTTTGTTTAGCTCTCTGCTCAGATAGAACCTTTTTCTTATAATACTCACTGCCTCCAGTCGTTCTGTTAGATACCTGCTTGCTTGTTTGTTTATCGTTTTTCATCTGCTTTCAAGGAAGCATCAGTTTTCTAAGGGTAGGGACTTGCTCTGTCTTATTCACTGTGTGTCCCCAGTAACTAGAACAATACCTGACACATAATAGCTGCTTATAAAGATTTATTGAATGAACGAATCTACCATTTTACTGAAATAGCTATCTGACTTACTGCCAAATGAAGTATCATGTTAAATTTCCCATGAGTTTCTGTGACTTAACACTACGTGTCTTCCTATCACCCTTCTCTTCTAATTTCTACATTTCTGTACAACCAAACTTATACCACATCGGTGTCTCATATACTATATTCTATAAATTTTCAAATCCTGTTAATTTTTCCTTTGTTGCCTCACAGATCTATGCCTTCCTCTCCATCTGTTTCTCTACATAGTTCAGACCTTTATCTCTTATTACCTGATTGCAGTAACCTCCCTGCTTCTCATCTTCCGTATTAGACTGAACTTTTTAAGTTGTTCATATTATCTTTGTATCTCTTGCAGTACCTGACACTCCCCCTACCCCGCCAATAGCAGACACTCAATGAATGTTGAATGAATAGTCCTGTGTTTCTGGAAAGTAGAACTGATGGGCTGTGTGATTATTTAAATGACTGTAATTCTTTGAAAATAATTTGTGTTTAAATAATCCCTCTTTTTTCCTGTTTAAAAAAGCCGTAGTAATTCATTGTACGTTTTGATTTTTTAATAGACTGTTTAAGTGACTATAATCACACAATGTACTATTGGAGCATTTCACAGCAGAGTTTTGTTTTTTACTCTAATAGAAGTAAAGTAATACCTGTGCTTCTCTATTAAAATGATTCTTTCTTTTCTCTTAAGCTAAAGTCTACAGTGAATATTGAATTGCTGAGGAATTTGGGAAAAGACAAGCTGAAGTTCCCATTCCATGGATCCCTTGGGTGCACCTTCCCAGTTTGTGGATGTGGATACACTACCAAGCTGGGGCAATTCTTGTGAAGAACAATTAACTACTTCTGATACTGCAGCTGAAACATATCAGGAAGAGACTATTAGATCACCTTTTCTTTACAATAAGGATATCAATGGAAAAGTGGTTCTCTGGTAATTCCTTGGTTAAATCATATCATGATGTAATAATACTTTCTCATAATTCCTTCTAATTTCTTTTTTTCATGTTTTTTTCTGAACTCTTTTTTGTGAACTCTTGTATTATTGAAATATTACTTTGCATACACATTTACAGCTTTATTGAGACTTAATTAACTTACAATAAACTGCATATATTTAAAGTGTACAGTTTGGTAAATTTTGACATGTATACACCCATGAACCCATCACCAGAATCAAGATAGTGAATATATTTATCACCCCGGAAGTTTTTTTGTGTCCCTTGGTAATCCCTCTCTCTTGCCCCTCCCTGCCTCAACATCCCCAAGCAATCATTCATCTTTCTGTCACTATAGATTAGTATGCATTTTCTAGAGCGTTACATAAATGGAATCGTGTACTCTTTTTTCAGTCTGGCCTCTTTCATTCAACACAGTTATTTGAAAGTTCGTCTATGTTGTTGCATGTAGCAGTAGTAGTACATTTCTGTTTTTAAAAAAAGCTTTAGAGATGTAATTCATATACCATACAAATGCACTAGTTTACATTGTACAAGTCAGTGATTTTTAGTATATTCACAAAATTGTGCAGCCATCACCAGAGTCAATTTTAGAACATTTTCATCACCCCAAAGTCCTGTTCCCATTAGCTGTCACTCCCCATCTCACACACATCTCTTATGTAAGAAGCAAAGGAATGACATGATGGTTTTGTGGGTTTCAGGGTTACAGCAATTGCGTTCAAGATCTATCTGCGATGCCATATTAGCCTTTCTGAATCAGGAACAACTTTTTACTGTTGCTTAAGCTTGTGAACTGGTAAAACCAATGTTGTGAAGGGAGTGAAGATAGAATGTTTTGAAATGATTAGAAACTAGCTTTCTTATCTGCCTCCTCTTCCCCACACTTGCTCTTATTTATTTATTTTCCTTAGGAAAGGAGATGTGGCATTACTGAACTGTACAGCTATTGTGAATACCAGCAATGAAAGTCTTACTGATAAGAATCCTGTGTCAGAAAGTATCTTCATGCTTGCAGGGCCTGATTTGAAGGAGGACCTCCAGAAACTTAGAGGTGAGTGAATTTTCTTAGGTATGTTAGTGCTTAGGAAACATTTATTTTGATGTTTGAAGAAGTATATTTTGCGTGTAAGTGAGAAACTAAGTAGATGTAGCTCTTTTGTTGTTGTTAAAACTAAATAAATACAGCCTTTGAAAAACCTATAATGTGTTAGAAGCTGAGTGCTGAGACTTTACTTGGTAAAACCCCTCTGTCGTGTACCTGAATTTTAAAATGACAGTCATCATAGCCAGTTAGATTTTTGGTAACATTTTCTTGGCTGTATAATGTCTTGCACCGATGAGCCTTATAAAACAACTATTCTTTATCTAAACTGAAAATTTTTTATTGAGTTTTGATATTGACAGAATTTTTTTATATACCTCCTGGACATAGAGTGTCACACTTCTGAAATGAAATTGACTTACTGGTAAAAACCAAGTGTGTTCTGGGTTAATTCTGTACTTTCTTTTTTTTTTTTTTAAACCAGTACATTCTTCTTCTGGGAATATTTCTTTGGAATTGGAGACAGGAGGAGTCCTGTTTGTTCAGAATCTTGTTTACCTTATTTGCATTTATTTTCTTAACTTACCAATCTCACAACTTTTTGTTATTATTATTTGTGTGTAAAGGGAATATTGTGAAATTCAATTATCCCATTTTATAAAAAATATTTTTGAAATACAGCAATTTTTCTTAAAATGTAAACAGCAAATCCCACCTATATAAAAAAAATCTTCGTTTCTTAGACGTCTACAAACAATTGGTTTTTAACCTAATAAAGATATTAGAATTTGAACAGGATCATTTATAATGCTGACCATGAAAGAAGAGATAAAGAGAGAAGAATTGTTTATCTGATCAAGAAACTGAACTTTGTGAGGGTAGATGTGGGAAAAAGCCCTCAGTTTAACTAAAAACATGATGCCATGAAGAATATGTAGAAATTATAATATGTATTAGAGATAATACTGAGAAGTTCTTTGATATAAGTAACAGAGAAACTGGTCTGGAAAAATTCCTAATGAGCGCACACGCTCACTTACACCTTAGAGCTGGACTTATGAATTAAAAAAATATAAAATTTAAGTATACAAAATAAAAACTCAATTTTTAGCAGCATATGTTTGGAGGGTCTCCAAGCTGGGGTTCATATTATAACTCTGTCCTTTACTAACTGTGTTACTTAGGACCAGTTACTTCCCCTCTGAGCCTGAGTTTCCTTATCTCTAAAATGGGGATGATGATAGTCCCTATCTTAGTTCCTGACACATAACGAGAGCTCAATGAGTATTTGAGGATGGAAAAAATTAATTTCATGAAGAATAAATTAAATAATGGACATTAAGTGCTAGGCACATCCTCAGTGTTCAGTGTTATTGCTGGTGCTGGTTACACTCCTCAGTTGTATTGCTTAATGAACCAGTGCCACCCTGAAGAGAGATTATTAAGGATGCACTGAAGGGCTGAGTACTTAATTCTGTCCTCTTTTTACATGCTT
Organism: Pseudorca crassidens; assembly: GCF_039906515.1. Classification (NCBI taxonomy): domain Eukaryota; kingdom Metazoa; phylum Chordata; class Mammalia; order Artiodactyla; family Delphinidae; genus Pseudorca; species Pseudorca crassidens. The sequence goes on along the minus strand of NC_090297.1, from coordinate 103,625,260 downwards.
AACAACAACTTAGTAAATGATTACAAAGTATGACTTACCAAATTTGTAGATGATAAAAAGCTGGGAGGATTTATAGGAGACATTGGATGATAGACTAAAGATTTTGAAATATCCGAACCGACTGGAAGTATGAGCCAAAGAAATGAAAAAATCAACAAGGATGAATATAAAGGTCTTGCAGTAAGTTGAAAACATTAATTACCCAAGTTCAGGATGGGGAAGCCCAGTCTGACAATACTTTTTATATAAGAATTTGCTTTCTCAGTAAAATGGCATTATCATCTCCTCCATTTTTCATGCAAAAAAACTTTAGCATTAACACTTTCCTCTTCCTTATTCCCCACATAAAGTCTGTCATCAAGCCCTAAATAGATCTTGAATCTCTCTGTATTACCACCACCTCCAGCCTAGCCTGTGCTGCGTCATCCCCTGCCTGGACTACAGCCATTGCCTCCCTCCCAATTGGTCTCCTACAACCATTCTTTACTTGAATCTGTTTTCCACACGTAGTAAGTATTTGCTTTTTAAACTGTAAATCCCTTCTCATTACTCCCCTGCTTCAAACCATTTAGTGGCCTCTCATTACACTTTAAGTCCTAACTCCTTAAACTGTTCTCCAAGTTCTTGCAAGATCTCACTCACTTACTTCCAGGTCCCCTTTTACCTTCCTCAATGTACTTGAACCAGACTGATCTCTCATTGCCTTGTCATCCAGCTCCTTTTCAATTTTGCATGTGCTGTTGTTCTTTCTCTCAATTCTTAACTCTTAATCTTAAGTCTTTGCTTATATCTCTTCCTCAAAGCGCTTCTTCCTTTCACTTCAGAATCGCTCATGGTATATGCTCCCAACCTGTGGTACTTCTCTTTGGTGCTCTTAGCACAATTGTAATTTTGTAAATTGTTTATATAATTATTATGTCCCCGTTAAACTTTGAACTCCTTGAGGACAGGAACCATATGTCTTATTGGCCTCCATGTTCCCAGTACCAAGTATAGTAAAGGCATCCTTTCAGTAGCTGATAAATGAATGAATAGAAGTTCCCTGGGATTTTAACTGACTAGACTCCGAGATGATAATGCATCATTTCTACTGAAAACACTAACAGTATCAGATGCATCATTGCACAGCATCACAAGTGAAGGTTTGTAATCAGCTTAAAATAAACTGTTATATTTATAAGATGTTTAATGTAAACCTCATGGTAACCACAAAGAATAAAACCTATGATAGATACAAAAAAGATAAAGAGAAAGGAGTTAAAGCATATCAGTTTAAAAAAAAAATTAAAGTAAGACAGCAAGAGAGGAACAAAGGATAGGAGACTTAAAAAAATACTCAGAAAACAATTAACAAAATGACAGTAATTACCTATTAATAATTATTTTAAATGCTAAAGGACTAAATTCTCCAACCAAAAGACACAGAGGGGATGAAGGATAAAAAAAAAAAAAGAAAAAGAATCCAACAATATGCTGCCTACAAGAGACTCACTTTAGCTTTAATGACACATACAGGCTGGAAGTGAATGGATAAAAAAAGATATTCCATGCAAATGGAAACCAAAAGAGAGTAAGAGTGGCTATACTTACATCAGATAAAATAGACTTTCAGTCAGAATTGGTCACAAGAGACAGAGGTCACTATATGGTCCAGGGGTCAATTCATCAAGAGAATATAACAATTGTAAATATATGTGCACCCAACATTGAAGCACCTAAGTATTTAAGGCAAATATTAATAGAACTGAATGGAGAAATAGATGGAAATACAGTAATAATTAGGGACCTCAATACCCCACTATAAATATTGGATAGATCATCCAGACAGAAAATTAGTAAGGAAACAGAAGGCCTGAATAACACTATGGTCCAAATGAACCTAAGACATATACAGAATATTCCATCCAACAGCGCCAGAATATACATTCTCCTCAAGCATACATGGGACATTCTCCATGATAAATCATATTGGGCCAGAAAGCAAATCTTATCAAATTTAAGAAGACTGAGGTCATGTCAGGAATCTTTTCTAACCACAGTTGTGTGAAACTAGAAATCAATAACAAAAAGAAAATGAAAAAAATCACAAATATGTGGAAATTTAACAGTATGCTCCTGAAAAACCATTGGATCAAAGAAGAAATCAGAAGGGAAATCAGAAATTATCTTGAGACAATGAAAAGGAAAATACAACATGCAAAACTTATGGGATGTAAAAAAAAAAAATGTTTTAAACCAGTTCTAAGAGAAATTTATATCACTAAGTGCCTACATTAGAAGAAAAGAACAGTTCAAACAACCTAATTTTAAACCTCAAGGAGTTAGAAAAAAAAGGTCAATCTAAGCCTATAGTTAGCAGAGGGAAGGAAATAGTAAATATTAGAGCAGAAATAAAAGAAATAGAAACTAGAAAGACAATAGGAAAAAAGCAACAAAAAGAGTTGGCTTTTAAAGAAGAGAGACAAATGTTTAGCTAGACTAACCATGGGGAAATAAAGGACTCAAAATTCTAAATGAAAGTGGAGATATTACAGCTAACACCATAGAAAGACAAAAGATTATAAGAGACTACTATGAACAATTATTTGCCAACATATTGGATAACCTAAAAGAAACAGATAACTTCCTAGCAAACATGCAACCTAACAAGACTGAACCATGATGGAACAGAAAATCTGAACAGACGAAAGGAGTAAGGAGACTTGAATCAACAATCAAAAACTTTCCAACAAAAATAAGCCCACAACCTGATGGCTTCCCCGGTGAATTCTACCATACATATACATATAGAGAAGAATTAATACCAATTCTTCTCAATTTCTTCTGTGAAAAAGTTTAAGAGGAGTGAACGCTTCCAAATTCATTTGACAGGGACAGCACTACCCCGATATCAAAGCCAGATAAGGATGCTACAAGAAGAGAGATTCAAGATGGCAGAGGAGTAAGTGGACATGGAGTTCATCTCTCTCTACAGATGCATCAGAAATACATCTGTAGATGCAACAGTTCTCACATAACACTGGCTGAAAACAGTTCTCACAGAACACTGGCTGAAAACTAGCAGAAGACATTGGACACTGGAAAGGACTATTAAAGATCCCTGCATAACTGTGTAGGACAGAAAAAAGAAGGGAGAAAGAGAAGGAGAGGAAGTAGGACAGGACCTGCACTCTGGGTCGGGGGAGCTGAAGCAGAGGAGAGATGCCCGAATTTGGGGAAACCCCATCTCCGACGGGGAAATCGATTGGGACAGAGGACAGCATTTGAGGCTGTCAGAAGAAGGTGAAGCGGCCAATCTGTGGCAGACGGGACAGAGTGAGAAGTACACAGATGGTCCATACCTCAGCCCTATGTGCCCCGGACTGGGATGTGTATTCACAGGTGTGCAAGGGGGCTGGGAGCTGGTGCATGGGGATTGGAGAACAGGCCCAGAGTGAGAACTGCTGTGGGCTGTGGGGAGATGGACTGAGGGGACAGGAGGGAGGAAATCTGCAGCAGGGAATGCCTGTGGAGGAAGACTGGACTGCCATGGAAGCAGGGCGCTATTGCTGAGTCACAAGAGGGGGGAGGAGCCACCATTGTAACCTCTCTCTCCCTACATGCCAGTGCCTGCTGACGACAGTAAAAGAAGCCCACTCAAGGCTGGCTCTGTGCGCTGGCTGCCGAGCAATAAACAAAGCCCCATGAGGGCTGGCCCTCACGTGCTGGCTGCAGGGCAGAAAAACCCTCTCAGGGCTGGCCCTTGCACACCTGCTGCCAGGTGCCAGAAAAACCCTGGCCAGGGCTGGCCCTCATGTGCCTTATGCCGGGCGCCAGAAAAGGCCCTCACTACGACCATATCTCTTGTGCCTGTGGCTGGCAGCTTCCCTGTGCATTTGGGGCTGTAAGGGCTCCCATGATCCAAGCAGTCTTACCACCTCTGCACCTGGTCCTCACGGGGGCAGACCCTAGAGCTCCAAGGCAGCCTCAGGACCAGACTCCTGTGGGTGGACCACGCGCAGAGGTGGGAATGAAACCAGAGCTGAACCCCCGGGACGGGGTGACTAAGGAAGATCAAAAATCCTTCCATCAGCTGTACAAGCTGCAGACTAAATCCCTGCAATCAGCTAGGTAGATCCTGCATCTAAGGAATATCTGAGTAGACAATGAGTGTTCCCACAAATGAAAATGGTCTAGCTCTGGCAGCTGTGGACGTTGGGGGCAGCACATGCAGGAATTGGGCCAGATCATAGTCTGAGTGGTGCCCACAGGGCCCACAGAAGGTCTAGAGACCAGCCCAGAGGCAGAGGAGAGCCTCTTGGGGAGGCGGAGGTGGGCTCTAGCTCACGGCATATGCAAGGACACTTACAGCAGAGATGCCAGGGACACATAATTATTGCTATTAATTTCATTATGTTTTGATTCATTCTGTTCTTGGTTCTAGCTTTTTTTTGTTGTTTTTTTTTTGGTTTTAGGGTTTTTTTTGGTTTTTTTGTTTTTTACTCTTTTGGGATCTCCATGTTTTATAACATATTTTTACTTTCTATTTTTTTTATACATTTCTGTTTTTACTTTTCTGTGTTCTTTTCCCTAATTTTTTTCCTTTTTCTTTAATAAATTTTTCTTTTTTTAATGTATATATTTCTGTTTCTACTTTGCTTTTCTGTTGTCTGTGTTTTTTCCCTTTTTATTTTATTGTTATTTTTTAATCATTTTTATAAGTTCTGTTTCCTTGCTTTATTCTTTAGTGGTCACACTGCTTTGGTTTTGTTTTTAGGTTATGTGTTTTTGTTCATTTTAATCCTAATTGTTTGATTTCATTTTTGAGTTCTTCCGTTTGTCTGGTTGTTCTGTTTTTGTTTCTTTTATGTGTGTTTGTGTTCCTTGTTTCTCTTTTTGTTTGATTTTGTTTTTACCATTTCTCCAGGGTTTTGTTTGTCTTTTTTTTCTAAAATATACTTTCTATTTTTTTTATATTTGTTTCTACATTGCTTTTCTGTTGTTCTGTCATCTTTCCCCTTTCTCTTTTTCTTTTTTTATATCATTTTTGTCAGTTCTGTTTCTTTGCTTCATTCTTCAGTTGGCACTCTGCTTTGGTTTTGTTTCTTGGTTTTTGTCACCTTTCTTCTTAATTGTTTGATTTCATTCTTGGGTTCTTTTGTTTGTCTGGTTGTTCTCTTGCTATTTGATTTATTTGGTTCTATTTTTCTTTCTTTTGTGTGTGTGTGTGCTTCCTTGTTTCTGTTTCTGATTGTTTGATTTTAATTTATAGCATTTGTCTGGGGTTTTGTTAGTTTTTTTTTTTTTAATCCCCTTTATTGCCGGGATGAGCGACTTGTGGGGTCTTGGTCCCTCGACCAGAAGTTGGGCCAGAGGCTCTGGAGTGGGAGCACTGAGTCCAGGGTGCTGGAACACTACAGAATTCCCGGCTCCAAGGAAGATTAATCACTGAGAGATGTCACGGAAGCCTCCATCTGAATCCAAGACCCATCTCCACCCAACTGCCAGCCGCTCCCAGCTGCTCCCAGCAAACAACAAACAAGACAGGAACACAAACCCACCCATCAGCACACAGACTACCTAAACTCATACTAAGCTCACAGACACCCCAAAACACACCACCTGACCTGGCCTTGCTCATCAGTGGAAAAAAGACTCAGCTCCACCCACCAGAGTGCAGGCATCAGTCCCTTCTATCAGGAAGCCTACACAAGACACTGGACCAACCTTAACCACTGGGGGCAGAGAACAGAAGCAAGAGGAACTATGATCCTGCAGCCTAGGGAAAGGAGACCTCAAACACTGTAAATGAGGTAAAATGAGAACACAGGGAAATATCTTACAGGTAAAGAAGCAAGGTAAAAGCCCACAAGACCAAATAAATAAAGAGGAAATAGGCAAACTACCTGAAAAAGAATTCAGAGTAATGATAGTAAAGATGATCCACAATCTAGAAAATAGAATAGAGAAAATACAAGAAACATTTAACAAGGACCTAGAAGAACCAAAGAGCAAACAAACAGTAATGAACAACACAATAACTGAAATTAAAAATAGTCTAGAAGGAATCAATAGCAGAATAACTGAGGCAGAAGAACAGATAAGTGAGCTGGAAGATAGAATGGTGGAGATAACTGCCACAGAGCAGATTAAGAAAAAAGAATGAAAATGGAGGACAGTCTCAGAGACCTCTGGGACAACATTAAGCACACCAACATTCGAATTATAGGTGTCCCAGTAGAAAAAGAAAAAAAGAAAGAGTCTGAGAAAATATTTGAAGCGATTAGAGTTGCAAACTTCCCCAACACAGGAAAAGAAGTAGTCAGTCAAGTCCAGGAAGCACAGAGAGTCCCATACAGGATAAACCCAAGGAGAAACATGTCAAGACATGTATTAATCAAACTAATAAAGAGGAAACCCAAAGAAAAAATATTAAAAGCATCAAGGGAAAAGCAGCAAATAACATACACGGGAATCCCCATAAGGTTAACAGCTGATCTTTCAGCAGAAACTCTACAGACCAGAAGGGAGTGGCAAGATATATTTATAGTAATGAAAGGGAAAAACCTACAACCAAAATTACCCAGCAAGGATCTCATTCAGATTGAACAGATAAGTTAAAACCTTTACAGACAAGGAAAAGTTAAAAGAATTCAGCATCACCAAACCAGCTTTACAACAAATGCTAAAGGAACTTCTCTAGGCAGGAAATACAAGAGAAGGAAAAGTCTTAACACAAACAAACCCAAAACAATTAAGAAAATGGAAATAGGAACATACATATCGATAATTACCTTAAATGTAAATGGATTAAATGCCCCAGACAAAAGACACAGACTGGCTGAATGGATACAAAAACAAGATCCATATATATGCTGTCTACAAGAGACCCACTTCACACCTAGGGACACATAAAGACTGAAAGTGAAGTTATGGAAAAAGATATTCCGTGCAAATGGAAGTCGAAAGAGAGCTGGGATAATAATACTCATATTAGAAAAAATAGACTTTAAAATAAAGACTACTACAAGAGACCAGGAAGGACAATGATCAAGGGATCAATCCAAGAAGATGTTACAATTGTAAATATCTATGCACCCAGCATAGGAGCACCTCAATCCATAAGGCAAATGCTAACAGCCATAAAAGGGGAAATCAACAGTAACACAATAATAGTAGGTGACTTTAACACCCCACTTACACCCATGGACTCATCATCCAAACAGAAAATAAATAAGGAAATGCAAGCTCTAAATGACACATTAGACCAGATGGACTTAATTTGATATTTATAGGACATTCCATCCAAAACCAATATAATATGCTTTCTTCTCAAGTAGACACAGAACATTCTCCAGGATAGATAACATCTTTGGTCACAAATCAAGCCTTGGTAAATTTAAGAATATTGAAATATCAGGCATCTTTTCCAACCACAATGCTGTGAGACTAGATATCAATTACAGGAAAAAAACTGTAAAAAATACAAACACATGGAGGCTAGACAATAAGCTACTAGACAACCAAGAGATCACTGAAGAAGTCAAAGAGGAAATTAAAAAATACCTAGAAACAAATGACAATGAAAACATGACGACTCAAAACCTATGGGATGCAGCAAAAGCAGTTCTAAGAGGGAAGTTTACAGCAATACAATCCTACCTCAAAAAACAAGAAAAATCTCAAATAACCTAAAGCAGTTAGAGAAAGAAGAACAAAAAAACCCCAAATTTAGCAGAAGGAGAGAAATCATACAGATCAGATCAGAAATAAATGAAAAAGAAATGAAGGAAACAGTAGCAAAGATCAATGAAACTAAAAGCTGGTTCTTTGAGAAGGTAAACAAAATTGATAAACCATTAGCCAGACTCATCAGGAGAAAAAAGGGAGAAGACTCAAATCAACAGAATTAGAAATGAAAAAGGAGAAGTAATAGTGACACTGCAGAAATACAAAGGATCATGAGAGACTACTACAATCAACTATATGCCAATAAAATGGGCAACCTGGAGGAAATGGACAAATTCTTAGAAAAGTATAACCTTCCAAGACTGATCCAGGAAGAAATAGAAACCATGAACAGACCAATCACAAGCACTAAAATTGAAACTGTGATTAAAAATCTTCCAATAAACAAAAGCCCAGGACCAGATGGTTTCACAGGTAAATTCTATCAAACATTTTGAGGAGAGCTAACATCTGTCCTTCTCAAACTCTTCCAAAATATAGCAGGGGGAGGAACACTCCCAAACTCATTCTATGAGGCTACCGTCACCCTGATACCAAAACCAGACAAAGATGTCACAAAAAGAACTACAGGCCAATATCATTGATGAACATAGATGCAAAAATCTTCAACAAAATAATAGCAAACAGAATCCCGCAGCACACTAAAAGGATCATACACCATGATCAAGTGGGGTTTATCCCATGAATGGAAGGATTCTTCAGTATATGCAAATCAATCAATGTGATACACTATATTAACAAACTGAAGGATAAAAACCATAGGAAAATCTCATTAGATGCAGAAAAAGCTTTCAACAAAATTCAACACCCATTTATGATAAAACTCTCCAGAAAGTAGGCATAGAGGGAACCTACCTCAACATAATAAAGGCCATATATGACAAACCCACTGCCAACATCATTCTCAATGGTGAAAAACTTAAAGCATTTCCTCTAGATCAGGAACAAGACAAGGTTGCCCACTCTCACCACTATTATTCAACATAGTTTTGGAAGTTTTAGAGCAATCAGAGAAGAAAAAGAAATAAAAGGAATACAAATTGGAAAAGAAGAAGTAAAACTGTCACTCTTTCCAGCTGGCATGATACTATACATAGAAAATCCTAAAGATGCTACCAGGTAACTACTAGAGCTAATCAATGAATTTGGTAAAGTAGCAGGATACAAAATGAATGCACAGAAATCTCTTGCATTCCGAAGACTATAGAGACTGAGGTTCATGATATTAGAGATGAGAAGGAGGAAGACAATATATTAATGGTGTAAAGCAATATGGTTATTATCCTAAGGATGGCAGTTGGCTGTTTGCCATTTAACTGAATACAAAGTAGGAAAATTGGGGCCTACGATACAGAATGGTGAGTAGAGGACAAGTAAGTTGTTCCCATGATATTTGCACACACTAGACTCTTGCTGCATTAGTTGAATGAAAACATACATGAATTAATGAGCAAATGTGGAATAATTTCCTAGTATTTATGTTTCTTGAACATTGGGTTATTACTGAGAGGGGTTGCAAAACTCTTTTATCTGGTGAAATGAAAAGAACAGAGATGTAATTAAAGAGGGGCCTTAAACTGTCAAAAAAAAATTCTTTCTCCACAAAAAAAAAAAAAAAGAAATCTCTTGCATTCCTATACACTAACAACAAAAATATCAGAAAGAGAAATCAAAGAAACACTCCCATTTACTATTGCAGCAAAAAGAATAAAATACCTAGGAATAAACCTACCTAAGGAGGCAGAAGATGTGTATGCAGAAAACTATAAGACACTGATGAAAGAAATCAAAGACAATACAAACAGGTGGAAAGGTATACCATGTTCTCGGACTGGAAGAATCAACATTGTGGAAATGACTATACTACCCAAAGCAACCAACAGATTCAATGCAATCCCTATAAAATTACCAATGGCATTTTTCACAGAACTAGAACAAAAAGTTTTACAATTTGTATAGAAACACGAAAGACCCCGAATAGGCAAAGCAATCTTGAGGAAGAAAAATGGAGCTGGAGGAATCAGGCTCCCTGTTTTCAGACTATACTACAAAGGTACTCTAATCAAGACAGTAGGGTACTGGTACAAAAACAGAAATATAGATCAATGGAACAGGATGGAAAGCCCAAAGAGAAACCCACGCACATCTGGCTACCTTATCGTTGACAAAGGAGGCAAGAATATACGATGGAGAAAAGACGGCCTCTTCAATAAGTAGAGCTGAGAAAACTGGACAGCTACATGTAAAAGAATGAAATTAGAACACTTCCTAACACCATACACAAAAATAAACTCAAAGTGGATTGAAGACCTAAGTGTAAGGCCAGGCACTGTAAAACTCTTCGAGGAAAACATAGGCACAACACCCTTTGATATAAATCACAGCAAGGTGTTTTTTTGACCTCCCCCAGAGTAATGGAAATAAAATAACAAATAAATGGGACCTAAGGAAACTTAAAAGCTTTAGCACAGCAAAGGAAACCATAAACAAGACAAAAAGACAGGCCTCAGAATGGAAGAAAATATTTGCAAATGAATCAACTGACAGAGGGTTAATCTCCAAAATACAGAAGTGGCTCATGCAGCTCAATATCAAAAAAACAAACAACCCAGTCCAAAAATGGGCAGAAGACCTAAATGGACATTTCTCCAAAGAAGACATACAGATTACCAACAAACACATGAAAAGATGCTCAGCATTACTAATCATTAGAGAAATGCAAATCAAAACCACAATGAGGTATCACCTCACACCCGTCACAATGGCCATCATCAAAAAATCTACAAACAATAAATGCTGGAGAGGGTGTGGAGAAAGGAAACCCTCTTGCACTGTTGACGGGAATGTAAATTGATACAGCCACTATGGAGAACAGTATGGAGTATAGTTTTCCTTAAAAAACTAAAATAAGTACTACCATATGACCCAGCAATCCCACTACTGGGCATATACCCTGAGAAAACCATAATTCAAAAAGAGACATCTATCCCAATGTTCACTGCAGCTCTGTTTACAATAGCTAGGATATTGAAGCAACCTTTGTGTCCATCGACAGATGAATGGATAAAGAAGATGTGTCACATGTATACAATGGAATATTACTCAGCCATAAAAAGGAATGAATTGAATTATTTGTAGTGAGGTGGAAGTGAAGTAACTCCACGGAGTGAAGTAACTCAGAAAAAGAAAAACAAATAGTGTATGCTAACACACATATATGGAATCTAAAAAACGGTACTGATGAACCTAGTGGCAGGACAGGAATAAAGGACCAGACGCAGAGAATGGACTTGAGAACACGGGGGGAAGGGGAAACTGGGATGAAGTGAGAGAGTTGCATTGACATATATACACTACCAAATGTAAAATGGATGGCTGTTGGGAAGCAGCTGCATAGCACAGGGAGATCAGTTCGATGCTTTGTGACGACGTAGAGGAGTGGGATAAGGAGGGTGGGAGGGAGGCTGAGGAGGGAGGGGATATGGGGATATATGTATACTTATAGCTGATTCACTTTGTTGTGCAACAGAAACTAACACAACATTGTAAAGCAACTATACTCCAATAAAGATATTAAAAAAATAAAAATTAATTCTAAAATAACGTTCCTATGAAAGGAATCATTAGTAGTTATACTTTTACAGAGGATTTTTATTGGTTCATTAAATACAAAAAAATTGATGTATGATTGCATAATAAAGTTTTTCTAATTCTAAGAAAAAAAAGGACACTGCAAGAAAAGAAAACTACAGGCCTATATCTCTGATGAATATAGATGCAAAAATTCTCAACGAAATAGTAGCAAACAGTACAGCAGCACTTTAAAAGAATCACACACCGTGATCAAGTGGAATTTATCCTTGGGATGAAAGGATGGTTCAACATACACAAATCAATAAATGTGATACACCACATTAACGGAATGAAGAGTGAAAATTATATAATCCCCTCAATAGATGAAGAAAAAACGTTTGACAAAATTCATCACCTTTTTCTTGATAAAAATTCTAAACATGTTCAATGTAGAGGGAACATACTTCAACATATCCAGAGCAATTAGGCAAGAAAATGAAACAAAAGGCATCCAAATCAGAAAAGAAGTAAAATTATTACTGTTTGAAGGTAACATGATCTTATTTAGAGAAAATTGTAAAGACTCCACCAAAAAACTGTTAGAAGGGGCTTCCCTGGTGGCGCAGTGGTTGAGAGTCCACCTGCCGATGCAGGGGACATGGGTTCATGCCCCGGTCCGGGAGGATCCCACATGCCGAGGAGCGGCTAGGCCCGTGAGCCATGGCCGCTGAGCCTGTGCATCCGGAGCCTGTGCTCCACAATGGGAGAGGCCACCGCAGCGAGAGGCCCGCGTACTGCAAAAAAAAAAAAAACAACTGTTAGAACTAGTAAATCCAGTAAAGTTGCAGGATACAAAATCAACATGCAAAAATCAGTTGCATTTCTATACAGTAACAATGAACCACCTGAAAATGAAATTCTGAAAACAATCCCATTTTACAGTAGCATCAAAAAGAATAAAATTCTTACTAATAAATTTAGTGAATAGGTAAGAGATCGGTACCCTGAGAACTATAAAACATTGATGAAAGAAATTGAAGAAGACATAAGACATAAATGGAAAGATAGCCTGTGTTCATTGATTGAAAGAATATTGTTAAAATATCTGTACTACTCAAAACCATCTATAGATTCAGTGCAATCCCTATCAAAACTCCAATGGTATTTTTCACAGAAATAGATAAAAGAATCCTAAAATTTGTATGGGACTACAGAAGACCCCAAATAGGCAAAACAATCTTGAGAAAGAGGAGCAAAGCCAGAAGCAACACACTTCCTGATTTCCAACTATACTACAAGGCTATAATAATCAGAACAGTAACAAATGGGACTACATCAAACTAAAAAGCTTCTGTACAGCACAAGAAGAGGCATTTTCCCAAATAAGACACAGATGGCCAATAGGTGCATACAAAGGTGCTCAATTAAAACCACAGTGAAGGGCTTCCCTGGCAGCACAGCGGTTGAGAGTCCACCTGCTGATGCAGGGGACACAGGTTCGTGCCCCAGTCCGGGAAGATCCCACATGCCGCAGAGCGGCTGGGCCCGTGAGCCATGGCTGCTGAGCCTGCACGTCCGGAGCCTGTGCTCCGCAACGGGAGAGGCCACAACAGTGAGAGGCCCACGTACTGCAAAAAAAAAAAAAAAAAAAACCACAGTGAAATATCACCACACACCTGTTAGAATGGCTATTATTTTAAAAATGAGATAACATGCTGTTAAGGATGTGGAGAAAAGGGAACTGTTGTGCACTCATGGTAAGTATGTGAATTGGGATAGCTGTTATGGAAAACAGTATGGAGGTTCCTCAAAAGAATTTAAATGGAATTACTGTATTGTCCAGAAATTCCACTTCTGGGTGTAAATCCAGAGAAAATGAAATCATTATCTCAAAGAGGTATCTGCACCCCAGTGTTCATTGCAGCATTATTTATGATAGCCAAGACATGGAAACAACCTAAGTGTCCATTGATGGATGAGTGAATAAAGAAAATGTAGTGGTGGTGGTGTGTGTATGTATAAACTATGTGTGTGTACATATTATATAATATATAATATACACAGTGGAATATTTTTCAGCCATAAAAAAGGAAATCCTGCCATTTGCAACAATATGCATGACTTTGATGGTATTATGCCAAGTGAAATAAAGTCAAAGGCATATTGAATGATCTCATTTATATATGGAATCTGAAAAAAGCTGAAGTCATAGAAACAGAGAATAGAATTGTGGTTGACAGGGGTGGGGGAAATGAGATGTTGGTCAAAGGAACAAACTTCAGGCTATAATATAAATACTAAAGTTGTACAGCTTGGTGATTATAATTAATAACACTATTACATACTTGAAGGTTGTTAAGAGAGTAGATCTGAAGTGTTCTGTCTATAAAGAAGAGTAGTTATTTGAGGTGATAGATGCGTTAACTGACCTTATTGTGGTAATCATTTCACAATACATACATATATCAAATGACCATGTTGTACACCTTAAACATGGTCATTTGATATATGTATATATTGTGAAATGGTTACCACAATAATTACACAATGTTATATGTCAGTTATGCCTCAGTAAAGCTGAGGGGAAAAGTACAGCATCAAAGTCAAGAGAGGCTGTTATTTATTCTGTCCTGTTAGGACCCCATGCTGCATAGTTTTCATCTTATTTTTGTTATTACTTTTTAAGAGTGATAAACTGGGATATACCTAAAAGAAAATGATTAGCATAGTAGACATTGTGGAAACCATATTATTTGAAGGAATAGTTTAAAGAGCTAGGATTAGCATAGAGAAAAGAAGATTTGAGGGAAATATGACTTGTTTGAGTGAATTAGGCCAAGATGTGTTTCAAGATATCCCACCTTCTGGATATATCTGATTCACCTGAGGTACCATTTAGTTTATTGCTTTATCCCTTGTATTTCCTCTAAACTGGAAGTTATATCTAATGGAATCAAGTTTGGCTAAAATATTTCATAGGTGATGTTGTGTTGTGTACTTAATATTGTCTCATATTAGAAGATACATGAAATCTGATTGACCTGTTAGTGGACCGTTATTAAGAGGCTCTCCAGATTAGAGTGATGACAGTTTGATCCTTCCATTTGTACAGTTATATTTTATCCTTTGGGGCTGAAAGGTAATCAATAAGATGGTGTTTAGGCTCTATGAGTATCTAGTTCCTCATTGTACATTCACATAATGGTTTTAGCAACAATTTATAGTCCTAAATTATAGTTTGGGTGGAAATAAAATTCTACGTTAGAAATTATTTTCCAGATTTTTGAAGGCATTGCTCCATTGTTTTCTATTTTCATTATTGCTCTTGAAAAATCTCATGTTATTACTCCTGATTCTTCATATGTTACTGGTTTCTTTTCTGGAAACTTTATGATCTCATCTTTATTTCTGATGTTTTTTAATTGAAATTTAAGTGATTTAAGTAATTTAAGTGATGTGGCTTGGTCTGGTTTGGTTATTCCATGGGCTCTTTGAGTCTAGAAACTCATATCTTTCCATTATGGGAAATTTCTTGTTTTATTTTTTTAATAATTTCCTTCCCTCTGTATTCTCTGTTCTGTCTTTGAAGAAACTTAATTGGATGCTGTACCTCCCATTTCATCCTCCAGGTTTTATATCTGTTACCTCTTATTTTCCATCTGTTTATTTTCTGGAAGGTTTCCTCAACTTTAGCTTTAACCCATCTATGGAACTTTTTATTTCTGCTGTCATATTTTTCACTTGGCTATAACAATTAGATAAGTGCTTTTTCCTCTTCTCTGAATATTCTGTTTTTCATAACATTCTGGTTATGTTTCAGACATACTATGTCTTCTCTCACCTCTCTGAGAGTATTAATTATAGTGTTGGGAGTTTTTTGGCTTGTTTTTTAAGTTTCCTTCCCTAAATTGCCTATTTTTTTTTAGCATTTGTGCCCCCCACACACACCCCATTTCTGAGAGGCTTTCCTCACTTCCTGGTGATCCTCGAGTGTTAGCATATTCAAGAGAGAGGAATTGAGAAGGTACTGGGAAGCTTTGTGTGCATGGGCTTGGTGGATCTTGAAGCAGATGATGAGCAGGAGCCCTGCTGTTTCATTGGGAGAACATCCCTCATTTATCAGAATCTGTAGGTCCTTTGGTTTGAGCCTCTTAGTCTCCTGGAAGGGAATCTTTCAGGGGTATAATCATGGATGTCTGTTTTGGAAGCCAGTTAGGAGCAGAGATCTAGAGCCATTACTGTTGAGTATAACAGTTTAATCAAATCCCCTCTTTTCAGCTGTGCCTGGGGTTCTTAGAGTCCAGAAGCTCTAGTGCAGCATCTCCCAAGAATAAGCCTTCCTGTTGCTGTGGTGGTAAAGGAATCATCGCCTTGCTGTGCTGGCTGGGGGAGGGGTTGTTGCAGATTTGAATGTTTTTATGCAAACTTTTAACTCAGCCTCCTCTTTTTAGTCCCACTTCACATCATAGCCTTCAGAAGTTCTTAGGACCTCCAATTTCTGAGCCTTTTTAGTGTTCTGTAGTAATAACAACAACAATAATAGCTAATGCATGAATGCACTTTGCATATATTAACTCATTTAATCCTGTGAAGTAAGTACTACTAGTATCCCCCTTATATAGGAAATTGAGGCATGGAGAGGCCAAGCGCTTGTCCAAAGGGTCACAGCAGGAACATGGTGGATTCAGGATTTGAATCAAAGCAGTCTGTCTTCAATCCAACACTGCCTTTCAGAACAGACCAGCTTGCTTCATGTTGGTCACCCCATTTCTGCAAGCAGTTATGTTTCTCTGCTTTGCTAAATCAGTTGCTTGTAGTCCAGTGACTGTATTCCTTCCAAAATTTTAATGATGCTTTTCTGCTTCATGTTCTCTCCCATCCTCTTTGTCTCTCTTTTTATACCTGTTGTATTGCTTTTTTGGGATCAGAAACAAATGTTTGTATTCAAGCCATATTTTTAACTGGAATTTCTCAAAGTTCGTAATACTTTCTCTGTTTCATGCATTGTTCTGTTAGTTTGCTGGGGTTTTTTTTTCCTAACAGCTCCATGACTTATATATTCTCCCTTGTTCCCAGGTTGCCGGACAGGTGAAGCAAAATTGACAAAAGGATTTAATCTAGCTGCCCGGTTCATCATTCACACAGTGGGACCTAAGTACAAGAGCCGCTATCGCACAGCCGCTGAGAGTTCCCTATACAGCTGCTACAGAAACGTACTTCAGCTGGCAAAGTATGGCTAACTCAGTTCCTAGACATAGCATGCCATACATTGGTAAAGGCCCTGGTTTTAAAATGAAACCTAGCTATGAAAGTCAAATTTTGAGGGACTTAAATAATTTAAGAGGACCCTGAAGATAGAATTAATAATCTTCTCAAACGTGGCAGAGTAAGAGGAATACATTTGGGTGACTTGAGAATTTAACCCATTCCCGTTTTACTTAGTTCCCGTTTTACTCGGAATGTATTTCCCCCAAATGGTGCAGTTAAATTATTTATTAATATAATTTTTACATAGTGCAGTTGGGTTAAATATTACAGTAGATTCATTGAAGGTACAGGGAAGGAGAAGTTAAGCTGCCTTTTTTATTATTTATTATGAATGCTTAGAGTATAGTTTTTGTGTTTTCTGTTTGATTGCAGAGAGCAGTCCATGTCTTCTGTTGGATTCTGTGTCATCAATTCTGCAAAACGAGGTTACCCTTTAGAGGATGCGACACACATAGCACTTCGTAAGTAAGGTTGGGGGTACTGTACATAAATTAAATTTAAAAAAAGTTTTTTATCACTAGTTAAATAGTTGCAGCCAAAGAAGATTTGTTGATTAACTGATTGTGGCACTCTGGTGGGAAGTTTGTGTTGACAAGTTGCAGAGCTCTCAGTTTACTTTCTAGGTTTGACATTTTTATCCATTTGAATAAAGGCTTAGAAAATTTGCCTATTAAGTTTGAAAATTATACCACTGAGAAGTATGGCCAGTGCATTGGGTATTTGAATCATAATTCAGAATAATCTTAGCAGGCAGCAACAACGAAGTCAAAACAGATTTTGTAATATCAGATTGATACAGCACTATCAGTTTAAGCAGTAGCTTTCACGTGTGCTATTTGAATATAAAACCCTGCATTTAGATTTTAAAAAGACTGGGCTCAATCATTATGAGCCAGAATGTTGTATATGTAATAAAAAAATATGATGCTTAGCTCGAGGGAGTCCCTGATCTCATTGTATTGTATACAGCTTCAGACCACACCTAGAATTTTGCATCTAGTTCTGGCTGTCATATCTCATGAGACTGACAAACTGCAGGGCAAACAGTTTGAAACATTAGTGGTGTTTCTCCTAAAGAAGAACACGCTTTTAGCATATATGGTGCCCAAATATATGGAGTCGTCTCATGTGGACTTATTCCATGCTGTATTTTTAGAGCAATAGTTCTATTAGTTAACTATTATGACTTCTTTGGAATTCATCATAAACTACACTGAGCATCTGATGAAACAAAGCTGTGGACCCTTTTCCCAGAGGAATGCACATACAGAGGGAATTTACATGCTATTTCAGGAAGTTCACAGATCCTTGTAAAGATTGTAAATAAGATCTCCAACTGTAGAAGACAGGTCTAAGACCAAGTGACAAGGAAGATTTGTTCCCCTTTGAGATAGGACTATCTGAAATAGAAAGGTGGTTTTTTTAAAATTTATTTATTTTATTATTTATTTTTGGCTGCGTTGGGTCCTTGTTGCTGCGCGCAAACTTTCTGTAGTTGCAGCAAGCAAGGGCCACTCCTCGTTGTGGTGCATAGGCTTCTTATTATGGTGGCTTCTCTTGCTGCAGAGCATGGGTTTCAGGTGCGCAGGCTTCAGTAGTTGTGGCACGCAGGCTCAGTTGTTGTGACTCGCAGGCTCTAGAGCGCAGGCTCAGCAGTTGTGGCACATGGGCTTAGTTGCTCCGCGGCATGTGGGATCTTCCTGGACCAGGGCTCGAACCCGTGTCCCCTGCATTGGCAGGTGGATTCTTAACCACTGCGCCACCAGGGATGTCCCAGAGATCTTTTCATCTCTGTATTTCTAACACTTTCATATGTCAGGAATGCTTTACATATGGTCCTTGCTGAAGAAATATGTATTAAAAAAGGGATAAAAGAAATTCCATTTCACTTCTTCAACAGCCTTGTGTTTTAGGTAGTGTAGTGTTTTAGGTATTTGTTTTACAAATAAAGAGGCTCAGAAATTTATCATTTTCTTAGGGTTATGCAGACTTGGAACATATATACAGGCCTTCTGACTCCCAAGTCTAGTAACCTATGTGTTGTACTAGATAATTCATTATGCTTGAGTTAGGACTGCTTTGGTGGGAAACTACTGTTACAGCTAGCCTGCATGTATTCTGAATGGTGCCTTACCAAAGCAAAGTTCCTACCTTTATATAATTCTCCTTGGCAAGGCTCTTGGCAGGTCTTAACTTTCTCTGTTTTTGTTTAGCCTGTGCCCCATATCTCATAGCTTGAGATAGGCCTTTTATGTCTCCATTTTTTATTAAAGTAATTATATGGATTAGAATTTAAAGAGACACCATCATTTTGTAGCAAAGGCTCTGAAAAGGTAGTCAAGAAGACTGGTTTTTGTTCCCAGTTCTACCAGTCTAACTCTGGCTCTGTGGCCCTCAGATAAGTCACTTGATACAGTACCACAGAGGAGTCAGCTTTGAGCAGTAATTGTAGTAACAGCAGATAAAGATCAAAAGTAGGTATAAGGCCATAGTTCCTATGAGTCAGGAGTCTGGCTCGGCTGACGCTTCTGCTCGGGGTCTCCCATGGCAACAACTTAGGTGTGGGCCGGACAGTTCATCTCTGGAGCTTGGGGGGTACTTCTAAGTTCATGTTGTTATTGGCAGAATTCAGTTTCTTGCAGTTGTGGGACTGGAGGTCCCTGCTTTCTTGCTGCCTGTCAGCCGAGGGCCACTCACAGCGCTTAGAGGCCACCTGAAGTTCCCTGTTACGTGACCCTTTCCCAACAGGGCAGCCCACTTCCTCTAGGGCAGCAGGAGAACCTCTTCTTCCATCAGCCAGCCAGTGCCTCACACCATGTAACTCAACCACAGGAGTGACATTTTTCACTTCTGCTGGGTCCTGCCACATTCAAGGGCAGGAGATTCAACCAGGTTGTGACTCTTTGGATGTCATCTTAGAATTCTGCCTGTCACAGGGTAGAAAGCCAGCCCACTCTTCCTACCTTGAAATTGTCAACCAGAAACCCAGCATGTGCTTTTGTAAATGGTCCCTCAATTAAATTCTCCTCAAATTACAAAGAAAAAAAGTAGGTATAAGGGACTTTGATGAAGCAATTTCTAGAAATTTAATTAGCACAAAGGAAATGTAAAGCTTTAAGATAAGCAGGTTAACTTGTATGTTATAAGACCTGCTTGACTTATTACACCTTAAATCTAATAGCAGAACTATAACATCTCGTTAAAAAATACACACACACACAAACAGTTGTGCCCTTTGCTCACATACTTTCTAAGCATCTGGGAAATAAATGGCTTTTAGGCTTTTGTAGCATATATGGGCCAAGAACAAATCTGAGGCTGTAACTCTTAAGTCCTTAGTTCCAAAAGCTTTCTTACTTATTAAACTATTATTGAAATTTATTTCATTTGAAATCCAAGTAATATCTTCATGATAGATATACTAAGTTATTTATCTTTTTTTTCTTAGTTCATGTGCAGTTTAGTTCTTCTCCAGAAGAAACTTAAAGAAACATCTACATTTAGATAAATTTATCATGTTATTTATTCATTCAACAGAACTCTGAGTGACTACTATATGCTAGGTCCTATGCTGTATAGAAGAGGATACAGTGGTGAGAAAAAAGGCAATGGTGGTGTTCTTACTGTGTTTTCAGTTTGGAAATTTTAATGTCACACATGTCATTCTCACCACTTACAGAGTTTTTACTACAAGTTAGGCACATGGCATCCTAGTTGGTTGCAAAGAATAGTGCACAGTACCAAAACCTTATAGCCATGATATCACTTTTTTTTTTCTCCTTTTTGCAGAATTACTTTTCTGAGTGAACTGTGCTGCTGAGGGAATTCAGCTTGGTTACTAGTTGGCATCGTACATTGTCTTCCAAAGGAAATGCCCCAGTTATACGCTGGGAAACTATTTTGTGTAAACATTAAAACTTGGTGTCAAAGTAAATAAGATGGAAGAAAATCGGGGTTTTTTTATTTCATTTTTTAAAAATTATTAAAGCAGAATAGAGGGAGAAATGAAAAAATTTGTCACCTGACAGAAAGAGAATTAGGAAGATTTGTTCAGTCCTTCAACAAATGGGTCTCCTCTGTTTAGGCTCTCAAGACACAGTAGTGAACAAGGCAAGCAATAGGTTGATAATCAGAGTCATAAAATGTTCATTCAGTTACTACTTTTGAATGATTGCTTGCCATATTCCTAAGGTGTACTAGGCCCTAGTAATATATATATTTTATTTTAAAGATTTTTTTTTTTTAATGTGGACCATTTTTAAAGTCCTCATCGAATTTGTTACAGTATTGCTTCTGTTTTATGTTTTGGTTTTTTGGCCCTGAGGCATGTGGGATCCTAGCTCCCCGACCAGAGATCAAACCTGCACTGCGTTGGAAGGCAACATTCTAACCACTGGACCACGAGGGCAGTCCCAAGGCCCTAGCAGTATTAATGTTAAGTTTACTTGGCCTTCAGAAAGCTCACAGTCTAGATATAAAATGCTATGCAAAGTTCACAAATAGAGGGCTGTTTAAAAGATTACAGGAGGAGCACACAGAAGGATGGAGTTCTATACAAAGGAGATGGCTTTTGACTGGGCCATGAAAAATGAGTAGGAGTTCACTAAGAGAGGGTCATGGTGGATGAAAGGTATTCTAGTCAAAGGCAACCATGCAGGCAGAGGTAGGGTAAGTGGCATATTCGAAGTACAGCAAAGAAGCCAATGGCTAAAGCATAAGATAGGTGGGAAAAATAGCTGGAAATAGGACTAAAGGGCAGGGGTGGAGGGGTGGTTAATTGTCAGGGTGTGGAGAGCCATGCCATGGGGACTTTGGATCTTAACATATAAGCAGTGCACAGCCATCAGAAATAGTAAGGAAGGTAACATAAGATAACTCAGGCAACAGTGAATATGTAGGCTTGGAAAGAGAAACAAGAGAACAGTTGAAAACTTACTGCCAACGTCTTTGTTATCATTGAGAGCCTGAGAGCAGCTGGAAGAGAAAAGGAATGGCTGTTAAAAATATTAGCAATAGAATTTAAAACACATGATAACACATTGAAAATGCAGGATGAAGGAAGAAGTGTCAGAAGAATTCAGGATTCTAGCTTAGGTGAGTGGTTGGTTGTTGCTGTGTAACTGAAATAAGGAGTACAGGTAAAGGAGCAGGTGTTGAGGAGAGATGGAAGTCAGGTTTGGACCTGTTGGGATCAGGTTTGGACATGCTGAGTTTGAGGTCTCAGTTATCTGGGCAGATATGCCCAGCAGGCTGTAGGAAATTTCAGGTCTTTTGTTCAGAAAACAGAGTATAAAGATTTGGGAGCCATCAGCATGTGGAGTATTATCTAGCAATCAAATTAGTGAGCTCAAGAAGATATATATACCAAGAAAATTAAAAATAATGGAGGACAGAACTTGGAGAGGACAATATTTTTAAAAGGTGGGGTGTGGGCATCTAGAGAGAGATTGCAGGTAAATTAGGGACTGAGAAAAGGCCACTAGGTCTCATTATTAAGAAGTTTATAGGGCTTCCCTGGTGACGCAGTGGTTGAGAGTCCACCTGCCGATGCAGGGGACACAGGTTCGTGCCCTGGTCCGGGAAGATCCCACATGCCGCGGAGCGGCTGGGCCCGTGAGCCATGGCCGCTGAGCCTGCGCGTCCGGAGCCTGTGCTCCGCAACGGGAGAGGCCACAACAGCGAGAGGCCCGCGTACCGCAAAAAAAAAAAAAAAAAAGAAGTTTATAGAGAAAGGATAAGATAGAAATTAAGAAAAAATAATTCAGTTTTGGTTCAATAGGATATTGACAGGGATAAAGAGCTGAGGAGGACTTCTCATACTGTAACTGATTAATGGAAAGGCACTTGTGCTAGACCATTCTGGTCAGAGAGAGAGGCCCCAGAGAATAAAAGGAATATACTGGATAAGGGAGAATTGTCTGGAGTCAGCATCTTCTATCGCCAGGCACTATTTACTGGCAATAAAGCAGTAAATAAAATAAAGCTCTTGCTGTTGTGGCGCTTTCGTCTAATGGATGGGGCAGGGAGGGTGGGGAGGATATACAATAAACAGGAAACCACGAAATGTCCAGAATAGTTGCTCTGTAGGAAAGCAAATCAGGGAAGAGTTTTTAAATAAGGTGATCTGGGGAGGCTTTACTGATAAGGTGTCACTGAGCACAGACCTGAATGACACGAGGAGTGATCCCTTACAGAAATAAAACTTTGAAGGGTTTGATTTTTCTTCACAATTAATTTCTTAT
Organism: Pseudorca crassidens; assembly: GCF_039906515.1. Classification (NCBI taxonomy): domain Eukaryota; kingdom Metazoa; phylum Chordata; class Mammalia; order Artiodactyla; family Delphinidae; genus Pseudorca; species Pseudorca crassidens. The sequence goes on along the minus strand of NC_090297.1, from coordinate 103,602,449 downwards.
TTATTGAATTAATCTTTCTATTCTTTTCCTTAGGCACGGTAAGGAGATTCCTCGAAATTCACGGAGAGACTATTGAAAAAGTAGTATTTGCTGTCTCTGAACTTGAAGAGGTATTTTGCTAATTATCTTGCATTGTTTAAATCTTATTTTCACTTGTAAGTGTTTGCCGCTGTCTCTTCATTATCTGTTAACTGAATTGCCAGCAGGGAAATCCTAATTATCTGTGCACATGTTCGGTAGTGGGGCTTACCATCATTTGTTGAAAAAGACTATACTGGAGACTAAAAGCAAGTCAGGAGGAGCATCTTATCCATGTTTTTCACTGGTAAACTGTTATCACGCAGTAAAATCTTATAAGGTGGAGTTGTTCTGATTTACTCACTATATTAGCTCTCAAGACAGCTCAAGGCATCGCCTTACGACCTAAGCACTGGGTGCCTGGGCAGCATAACTGGAAAACCACCACTGCTGGAAAAGCCGTGTTATCTCTGTGACCTGGAAACAGGTGACAGCCTAGCCTAGTGGCTAGTATTGAGTAAGTTGTGAGGTTTATGGTTTGTTATGTGTGGTTAGGTTTAGTATGTTACAATTTAATTTAGAGCCATTTTAGGAAATAAGTTCTTTTTTAAATCTTATTAAGCTTTATTTAGCTTTAGTGTGCTCTGTCCCATTCAGCTTGTATTACTTCTGAGTTTTGTGTCCTTGGGCAAGTTTTGTGTCCTCTCTGTGCTTTGATAAAAAATGAATACTAACAGTACTTATGTCAGGAGTTTTGTGATAAATGAATTAATACATGTGAAATAGCCATTCAAAGTATATGTAGGTACATATATGAGATATAAACCATTTTGAATTTGCTGAAGTAAGACACATTTACCATGTTTGCTATCTCTTCTTGTTTCACCTGGTTTACCTATTCATTCATTCTCTCAGTGACCTATTATTGAATTCTAGGATATATCAGGTTTACTCCACTGGGTTCTGGGAATACACCAGTGGATGAGTCATGGTCATTGTCCTCAAGGAACCCGCTGTCTGTTGGTGGGGACAGACAAGTCAGATAAGTTATGGTCATTGTGGTAAGGGCATTAATGGAGGTATGGGAAGGACAGGAGCACACAGCTCCAGCCTGGCATGGGGTTAGGAAATGCTTTCCATAGATGGTGATATGTAAGTTGAAATCATTGTAAAAGGTAACTAAAATTTTCCAAAGGAAGGGCAAATAACAGTAGTCATACAAGCATAAGCACAGGCATATAAGTAAGAAATAGCAGAAAGGGTGTAGTGTATTGCGTAAAATGTGAGGCTAGGAGTGGCAAAAATGAAAGTTAGGCAGGTGCAAGATCACTCAAGGCCTGGTATCTCATACTTTATCAGTCATACAATGGGAGAACATAGAAGAGCTCCAAGCAGACGAATGATGTGGTCTAACTTCTGTATTAGCTATGTGGAGGATGATTTTGAAGGAGAAAGACAAGTGACAAGAAGAGATAATAAGCAGTTGTAATATTCCAAGTGAGAAATGATCAGGCCTGAACAAGGGCACTGGAGGTGTTGAAATTTAAAAAAATATTAAACAAATTCAACTGGAGTTGGAGGTCACACATATGTAGGGGAAAAGAGAGAGGGAAGTTAAGGATGACTCCTAGGTTTCTGGCTTGGATGACTGGATAATGATGCCACCAGTGAGATAGCAGGTAGAAAGGGGGGAAAGTTTTAGAGAGGAGAAGGGATTGAAGACACGTTCTATTTTGAACATGTTGAATCCTAGGGGGTCAGTGTATTCAACTGATGATCAGCAGGCCATTGTGCTTGTCAGTCTAAAGCTGAGAAGTGAAGTCTGGGCTAGAGATTTGACCATGTCATAGAATAGGATACCAAGTAAGGTACCAAGATAAGATACCCTGTTCTCAGGGGGTTTGTAGACTAATAGTTAGATAGCCAGATAACCAAAGACCACCCTGAAGTGTGGCAAGTGCTGTGCTGGGAGTGTACATCACAGTGCTGTGACAGTCTATCAGGGCACCTAAGCCAGACCCAGGGGAACAGAGAAAAATTCTTCACCTGCAGTATACCTGAAAAAAATAGTCATTAATGTTTATCATCTAGGTCCAAAGGACTTTTTTTTAAAAAGTTGTTTTAAGAATAATTTATTGAATAATAAAGGGATAATAAAAAACAATTTGATAAGGTATTTCAGTAAGAATTGAAATGTAACCAACCTTTTATATCAAGTAAATTTTGTTGCACAAACATCGTAAAAGATGAAAGAATACTGTCACATCTTTCTAGTAAAATGTTCTTATCACAAAAATCCTGTATGATCAAGTTCTTCCTATAGTGACTCACTGAATGAGAATGCCATATTTCTACTTTGCCCATAGAAATATGTTGTTGACTCATAGGTTCTTGAATTTGAGAAGATTAATCTAGGATATTGTCATCTGAAGACTCAGTGTCTGAGATTCACTTCATATGATCAATCTTAACCTCATCTTTAAATGAAGTGCTGCTGTCTGTGTCTTTACATTCACCTTTGATTCCTTTAATAATTCTGAAACGTCATCTTTGTTCAGTTGTCTTCTCTTTGCTATTTTGGACTGAAAATGAAAAAGTCTGAATTCTCAAATCTTTCCAATGAAAGTTAAAAACAGATTACAGACTACACGTAAGAATAGAGATGAAAAAATTCTTAACAAAATATTAGCCAACTGAATCCAGCAACATATAAAAGGATTATGTAATATAACATCACCAAGTGGAATTTATCCCAGGAATGTTAGCTATGTTTTTGTATGTAAAAAAATCCTGAGACATCCACAAAAAAGCTATTAGAAGTAATGGAGCTCAGCAGGGTTACAGGACATAAGATCAATATAAAAAATAGTGTTTCTACACACTAGCAAAGAATAATCCAAAAATGAAATTAAGAAAACAGTTGCATTTGCAGTAGCATTAAGAAGAATCAAATATTTAAGACTAAACTTAACAAAAGAAGTGTAAGGCTTGTACATTGAAAACTGCAAAATATATTTGAAGAAACATTTAAAAGACCTTAATAAATAGAAAGATATCCTGTTTATGGATTGGAAGACAATATTGTTAAGATGGCAGTATTCCCCAAATTGTTCTACAGATTCAGCAAAATCCCTATCAAAATCCCAACTGAGTTTTTTGTAGAAATTGACAAGTTGATTCTGAATTTCACATGGATATGCAAGGGACCCAGGATAGTCAAAACAACCTTGGAAAAAAAGAACAAAGTTGAAGGATTCACACTTAACTTATTTTGAAACTTACTCCAAGCACAGTAAGTAAGACTATGTTGTACTGACATAAGAATAAACATGTAGATCAGTGTAATAGAATTTTGACATGGCTGCCAAGACAATTCAATGAAGAAAGAATAAATAGTCTTATAAACAAATGGTATTGGAGCAACTGGTTATCCACATGCAAAAGAATGAAGTTGAACCCCTACTTCACCCATATAAAGGAAATTAGCTCAAAATGTATCTAGGGACTAAGTATGAGACCTAAAACTATAAAACTGTTAGAAGAAAACATAGGTATAAATCTTCATGACCTTGGCTTAGGCAGTGGTTTCTTAGATATGATGTGATGTCAAAGACACAAGCATCCAAAATAAAAATAGGTAAATTGGTCACTCTTATAATTCAGCAGTAAAAAGACAAATCACCCAATTTTAAAATGGACAAAAGTTGATATTTACCCAAAGGAGTTGAAAATTTATGTCCTCACAAAAAACTACAAAGGATATTTATAGCAACTTTATTAATATTTGCCAAAACTTGTAAGCACCAATATGTTGGTAGGTGAATGGGTAAATAAACTGTAATACATCCAGACAATGGAATATTATTCAACACTAAGAAGAAATGAACTATCAAGCTATAAAAAGATATGGAGGGACCTTAAGTGCATATTACTAAGTGAAAGAAGCCTATCTGGGACTTCCCTGGTGGCGCAGTGGTTAAGAATCCACCTGCCAATGAAGGGGACACGGGTTCGAGCCCTGGTCTGGGAAGATCCCACATGCCACGGAGCAGCTAAGCCCATGTTCCACAACTACTGAAGCCCGCGCACCTAGAGCCCACATGCCACAATTACTGAAGCCTGCGTGCCAAGAAGCCCGTGCTCCACAACAAGAGAAACCACTGCAATGAGAAGCCCACACACTGCAACAAAGAGTAGTCCCCGCTCGCCACAACTAGAGGAAGCCCGCATGTAGCAACAAAGACCCAATGCAGCCAAAAATAAATAAATAAATAAATTTATTAAAAAAAAAAAAAAAAGATGCCTATCTGAAAAGGCTGCATACTGTATGATTCCAACCATCTGATGTTCCAGAAAAGGCAAAACTACCAAGACAGTAAAAAGGTCAGTGGTTGCCGGAGGATGGGGGAGGGATGAATAGAGCACAGAGGATTTTTAGGGCAGTGAAAATACTCTTTATGGTACTATAATGATGGATACAAGTCATTATACATTTGTGCAGACCTGTAGAATGTACAACACCAAGAGTGAACCCTAATATAAACTATGGGTGATTAGACGTGTCAGTGTAGGTTCATCAGTTATAACAAACGTACCACTCTGGTGGGGGTTGGTGATAATGAGGGAGACTGTATGTGTGAGGGCTGAAGGGATATGGGAAATCTCTCTACCTTCTTCCCAATTTTGTTGTGAGCCTTAAACTGCTATGAAAAAATAAAATCTTAAAAAATGGGCAAAAGTTTTGAATACACAAGCACATGGGAAGATGTTCTATAACATTAACCAATAAGGGAATATAAATCAAAATCACAGTGAGGTACCACTTCACACTCACTAGTGTGACTTTAATTACAAAGACAGACAATAACAAGAGTTAGGATGTGGAGAAATTGGAGCCCTCATACATAGCTAGTGAGAATGTAAAATTGTGCAGCTACTTTGGAAAACAGCCTGGCAGTTCCTAAAAAAGTTAAAAAGAAATTCCAGTCTTAGGTATATGCAGAATAGAATTGAAAACATATGTCCACACAAAAACTTGTACACAAATATTCATATCAGCATTATTCATAACAGCCAAAATGTGGAAACAGCCTAAATGTCTGACTTACTGATAGATGGACAAACAAAATATGGTATATACATACAATGGAATATTAACCTATAAAAAGAATGAAGTGCTGATATATCCTGTAGCATGGGTGAACCTTAGAAACATTATGCTAGGTGAAGAAAGCCAGACACAAGAACCATATACTGTATTCCATTTTAATGAAATGTCTGGAATAGGTAAATCTATACAGACAGAAATGTTAGTGGCTGTCAGGGGTTTGGGGAGGGAGGGATGGAGAATGACCTAGCTAATGAGCTTAGATTTTCTATTTGAGATGATGAAATGTTCTGGAATTAGATAGTGGTGATGATTACACAACTTCGTGAATATACTAAAAACCAGTGAATCGTATACTTTAAAACGTGAATTTTATGGTACATGAATTATATCTGTTTTTTAAAAAGGCTGCAAAGATGTTGTGTCTAGTCTTTTTTTTTAATTGAGTACAATTGACTTACAATCCAGTCTTCTTATGTACCTCATATAATATACTTATTTACATGAAAGATGATGAAGTATTGCAGGTGACATAATGGGAAAACTGATAGATAATGATTTCTCTGCCCTTCTAGGCAATTCCATCGTTCTTTTGGTTTCTTATTATTCTATTGTAGTCTTTTCTGGTATAGTTGGGGATAATTGATGAATAATGATAAAATAATTCTAGGATGATGAAAAAGCAAAATGCTTCAAGATATAGGAAAAATAAGAGCACTAAGTATCTATAATGTATCATGGATATTGGAATGAGTCCAATGGACCAACGCATATGGAAATTATAAGATAGAATGAGTTTTATTCTCTTTTTTTAAGTGAGATATATCTTTATTCTTTGAGAAATCTCTAAGAAAGAATGGAAGTCATGAAATAGCAATCGTTCACAAAGAGTTAGAACTGTTAAAAAAAAAATCTCAAAAACTAAACCTGGGTCCAGTGGACCCTGATGGCACACTGAGGATTAGGGATGTGGTGTCTGAGCTGAATCTTGAAAGACAAATATCACTAGTGAGGTGAAGGAGGGACTGGGGACAGGGGTCACAGAACTTTTCATTCCAGGTTCAGTGACCTGGAACTGCCAGGATGGGTATCATGCTCAACTTGAGTGACTGACAAACCCTGATCCTTAACACAAGAACTGATTGAGGGTCCCAGGCAGCGTACAGTCTGAGCTTAGAAGTGGTGTGGCCTTTCTCCGTGATGAAGGCTGTCTTCACGGTGTAAGGAACACTAAGCACTGCTGGTGCCTGCTTCGTTACTTCATTAGTTTTCACACAATGTTTGGCTTTTCTCACACAGGCTACTTACCAAAAGCTGCTACCTCTGTACTTCCCAAGGTCATTAAAGGAGGAGAGTTGCTCATTGCCATACCTACCTGCAGATATTGGAAATGCAGAAGGGGAGCCTGTGGTACCCGAACGGCAGATAAGAATAAGTGAAAAACCTGGTGCCCCGGAGGGTGAGTTCTCCTTTTCTTACTTTCCCTCTTAAGGAAGCAAAGGCTCTGGTAACATCAGCCACCGAAGAAGTAGGAAGTTCAGCCTGACCCTTGGGAGGCTATTAGTGTGACACTAAGATCAAGACCAACTTAGGCGTTTTTAGAGTCTTATTCTTGTTAAGGTTTACTCTTTAAATGTAAAATATATATATATGTATTTTATATATATATATATATATATATATATATATAATGTCAAGTCTGTGTTAAGCAGTAGAGATTCAGAGGTGGATATGACAACATTTTTACCCTCACGAAGTTTATAGTTTCATGCAGGACACTGTTGAGGAAGCAGTCAAGTATATTATCATCTAAAATTTTCAACTGTGTCCTCTGAAAGCCATACCTAACATTAAATACTGAAACAAGAATGCCGTTTTGTTTCGTTTCTTTAGGTTACATACCCCTGTAGATTGAAATGATAGTAGAGCAGGGTAGGATGGGAGCTCCTCTGAAGCTGTTCTGTATGACAGCTTGTACTGATCTTCTTGGATACGTGTTATTGGAGATATGCCTTACAAGCTTCATTGCTGGAACTTGATGTCAAAATTCAGCAGTTGAAGAATTACTGTGAGATTCCTGCTGTGAACACTTTTAAATGAGCATCAAGTTAAAATCTATAGAAGACTACTCATCTCTTTTTTATCACCAGTATATTTATCAGAAAATGTCTGTGAACCAAGCTTTCCTGGAGGGGTACTCATGTACTTTTAGGGAGCCACCAATAGAGTACAGCCTTGAAATGTGCCCAGCATCATTTGGAAATCCTCATAATTGTGACTACCACAATAGAATATAATTTTTCTTAAATGCGTAAAATGTGTTTTATATGACAAGGGGTAATAAAAAGCAAAATCGGGCAGTCATTAGCCAAAAGGTTCCCTTCTGTCCCCCATCCTCAAAGACTGCTTGATTTGCATCCATATCTCAAAATATTGTTACCTCATAGGCTCTAGTGTTCATAACTATTTTCAGTTAGAATATAGAATCTGTTAAAATAGATGTAAAATCAGCCTTACCTGAGGGATTGAGAGAAGATTCATTTATGGGTATTTTTTTTAATAAAGGCACACTCGGCCCTTGCCTGTCACAGTTTGAGGAGCAGAGGTATAGATGTGAGGAGGTCCCAGCTGAACGGCCTCTGGTGGTGGCATTGCCTTGGGAAGCTCCCCTGCCATGGTCCAAGGATTTTGTTTGTTTGCTTTTCTTTCTTTAAAAAAGAATTTTTTTAAAACAGATCTAGTGAGGCAGTGGGGAACACATTAAGAGATGATCCATTCCCAAGGGACTGGCTGCTAGCCAAACATAAAATGATCATATGGATAAATCAGAAAGGTAACATTAATTTGTAGTGAGAACTGTAACTCGTATGTACCAGAATGATTATGTAGGCATGACCAGTGTAGAAAATCAGACCGCTAGTCAAAACATATCTTAGTGAATACGGATCACACCCTGAAATCCTGGTCCATCCATCTTCCTTCAGGGGTTCCCTGACAAAAGGACTGAAGATTATGTACCAGCCAGTCAAGTGCTCCCTTCTTAAACAATTCTGGATAAATGACCCCAAACACTTTTTCTTTCTATTTCTCTTTGGTTAGGTGTTGTGCTACAGTTCATCTTTAAACCCACATACAGTATAATTGCTTCTATCTTTTTGTTTATTATTACGTTCTACTCTTCTCTTCCTAAGGTTACACCTAGGTCCCCTTGATTTGATTTCATGTGTTCCTAAAACTTCCATCCCACATGGACAGGTGGTTTCTTTCATTATTTCAGTTCTTCAAACGCCTGAATCTGATTTCAGTTTCATTCTCAAAAAATAACCTTAACCCTGTTTTTTTGAGTTTCTGTGCACTCATCCCTATAGCAGCATTCACAATCTGTTTGTAGCATTTACTGTCAAGTTTTGCCATCTCTATTGATAGTATTTTTGTTGCAGACAACCAAGAAGAGGAGGATGAAGGCTTGGGAGTTGATCTCTCTTTCATTGGCTCTCATGCTTTTGCTCGAATGGAAGGAGATATTGATAAGCAAAGAAGACTGATCCTTCAAGGACAGTTATCAGAGGCAGCCCTGCAGAAGCAGCATCAAAGAAAGTAAGGCAAACCCCTTTGGACTGACAGACACATAAGGACATGAGAAACAAGAAAGGGCCTACCTCTGCTAAATGATCTACACGTAACATGGTCTCATCATTTATTCTTCATGACAATCCACTAAGAAAGATATGTCCCCACTTTGTAGATGCAGAAATTCAAAGTTAATATCAGTGGACACTGTTAGTATGTGATGAAGTCAGTGTTCAGATGCATCTCTGATTTCAGAGCTCCTACTCTTTCTACTGCGATTGTAGTGTCTTTGGGTGAGATTATATTCTAAAAGCAGAAAATAGGGGAAGGGAAAAATCAAGTCACAAAGTTTTTACTTAACATTACTATATTTATAATTAAAGCATAATCTATGGTTGTATTAACGTTAAAAGAGCTTTATTTCCCCCTGATTTATCCCAGGGACCTTATAAAGCCATTCCATTTCTTTCAGGTGTTTTCTAAAGCAATTCTGAATAACTCCTTTTTGAAACATAAAGAAAAGCAGCTTTTGTACTTCTGGGTAAGCTTGTCCAAGGATTAACAAACAGTCCTTGGAAAGCTAGCTGCTTTTCAAAAAATGTTAAAGGAAAGGAAAAATCGTACACCATAATTGATTAATATTCATTATCTTATAGGGTTAGTTGAGGGGATAACATCTCATAGGGTTGTTGTGAGTGTTAAATAAGATAATGTAATGAGCTTAGCACAGTACCTGGTACTTAGCAAGCTCTTAAAATTGGTCACTGCTGTTCTCTTCAATACTGAGCAAATTATGGTCTATTTTACCTTTGAGCTTTGGTACTTGCCATCCCTTTTGACTGGAATACTCTCATTCTTCAATTCCTGCTCATTCTCCAGGTTTCAGCTCAGAAGTGATTGCCTCTAGAAACTTATCTCCCTGGAGATAAGTTGGAATAGACAGAATAGAAGTCTGGAATCAATGCCTCCTCTGTATGCTTTTTTTTTTTCCTTTTTTTTTACATCCTATACTTAACCAAAGGATAGCCTAGCACTTATCACACAATACTGTAATGACGTGTGGTTGTTGTTAGTCTCCATGTATAAAGTGGGAGTCAGACTAGACGATCTCCGGAGTCCCTTATAGAATTAGAATTTTGTTTTTCCTGAGTTCCTGGTCTTCATTTTATTCTCCCTTTTTTTAAAAAAATTAATTTATTTATTAATTTTTGGCTGCATTGGGTCTTTGTTGCTGCACACGGGCGTTTCTCTAGTTGCAGCAAGCGGGGGCTACTCTTCGTTGCAATGCACAGGCTTCTCATTGCAGTGGTTTCTCTTGCTGCAGAGCACAGGCTCTAGGCATGTAGGCTTCAGTAGTTGTGTCACACGGGCTCAGTAGTTGTGGCTCACGGGCTCTAGAAGGCAGGCTCAGTAGTTGTGGTGCACGGGCTTAATTGCTCTGTGGCACGTGGGAATCTTCCCAGACCAGGGCTCGAACCCATGTCCCCTGCATTGGCAGGTGGGTTTTTAACCACTGCACCACCAGGGAAGTCCAGATCTCCTTTTATTTTCATGAACAAAAGCTAATTAGTCACTAGGGGGCACCAACGAATAGCTTTTCTAAAGGCAAGCACAATCGAACGACAGTTTCAGTGGTTTCTAAACTTGGCCATGTGTACGAATCATCTGGCAAACATTTTTCTTTAAATACAGTGACTGGGCTTTCCCTCACATGACTGGGATTTGGCCTCTATGTATATTTTAAAACTTTTTCACATCATGATTCATGTACAACTAGATTTGGGTACCTGTTTTTTGGACTAGGGCAGTGGTTCTCAAACTGTTTGGTCTCAGGTCCCCTTTGCATGCTTAAAAATTATTGAGGACCCCAAAGAGCTTTTGTTTTTACCTGGCTTATACCCACTAATATTTATCATATGATAAATTATTTGTTAATTCATTTAAAAATAACCCATTATGTTTTTATGAAAAATAACTATTTTTTAAGTTAGTGAGAAATGCAGTGTTTTACGTTTTTGCAGATATTTTAATGTTTGACTTAATAGAAGACAGCTGGATTCTCATATCAGCATTCAAACTGTTGCAATACTTTGTTTTGGGTGAAGTATATGAAGAAAATTTGACCTCATTAAAATACGTAGTTGGAAAAAGGTGTATTTTAATAGCCTTTTCAAATAGTTGGGGATATGCTTTGATAGTACACCATAACTCAATAAATGGTAGTTTCATAATGTTGTAATATGGAATCTCAAACCATATTTATGAATTTTTGTATTGTTATATTAAAATGTGTTGTTTTATCCTGCACTTTGAGTAGATTTTATAATAGGAATTTAGAGCATGAATTTACAACATGATGTGTTGGTCTTTTGGAAAATACTGACTCACGTAATTATTCAGTTGTTCCAAATATTGACACATTACATTACACAATATCAAAAACTTATATTTGATAATATCACCACTGATCTCATCAGAAAAGTCCTTAAGTATTAGAAACTGTTAGCTTCTGGTGGTGGATACAAATTTTCTAACATTATATCTGTATTTTAAAGCTTGAATTTTATCAGTGGTAACAAATACTGTTGGTTTTTTTTCTTGAAATGGCAGGGTCACTTTATTCATTTTTGACAAAACGTCTGCCAAATACTCATGTTAAATAACCACAGTTTGTCTGCCAGTCATTAGTTGAAGACAAATGGTGTTCCATGAAATAAAGCAACTGGTTCAGCTTGCAAGTCAAACAACTAGATCTTTTCTTCAGGACAGCCTCATGCTTTGGTCTGCAGAAATGCTTTGTGTGTTCTTCCCATTTTGTGACACATTAATATTAAAAAGATGTATTTCCAAGGGTTAATGAATAAAATTAATAATTTTTTCTTCCTCATCAAAGACATTCTTAAATGAAACTGACTTTTTTTTTCCTGTGAGTATTTTGGCAATTAAGAACACAACGACTACTAGTACAATCTGGTGCTTCCACCTGAATTCATGCTAAAGCAGCAGTAGTTTTATCCAACAGTTGCTTTTGCACCATCAGTGCAGATGTCAACGCAGTGAAAAAACAAATGTTTTGGTGTTATTATGAAAATAGTTTTGACCTTGTAAAACCCCTTGAAAAAGTATTGGGACTATGCACCACACTTTGAGAACCACTGGTCTGTGGTCTCTCAGCAGTACATTATAGTTGAAAGGAGTTTTGGTAATTATCTGATACAGTTTTCTGAAATGTAGTGTAAAGTGTATAAGCATTAGAATTACCAGGGGTGCTTGCTAAAAATTCATAGGCCCCACACCAAACTTCCTAAATCAGAACCTCTGTGGGAAGGCCTCAGGAATCATCCTTCTAAGGTTTCTTAGATGATTTCTTAGATGATTTTGTACCTGATCTGGTCTGATCCCTGTAATTTACAGAAGGATGAATTGATCACCAAGAGTGATTTGACCAGAGTTACAGCTAATTGAAGATGAGCCTTCAAGATGGCTACTGCAGCTCATCTCCCTTCTCTACCACCATCTCCAGGCACCTACACAGACCAGCTTCAGAGAAGCTGGGAAAGGACCAGACACATTTTGTTTTCATATACAGAGAACTGCTTTGTTACCACCTTTCTCAAATCAGTTACCCTATTCTCTTCTCTCTCTTTTCCCTCTCTCTGTCTCTGTCTGTCTGTCTGTCTGTCTGTCTCTCTCTCTCTCTCTGTCTCACACACACACACACACACACACACACACACACCTTTTTAATTTTTGCATGAGTGATACAGATAAAGTGGCATTTGTTTTTGTCTGGACTGGATATTTGCCTGTCTGTATTGCTCTCTTTAATGAGATTTGTTTCACTTAATAATGACTAGTTCAAACCAGTTTAAAATGAATCTGTATTTACTGAGTCCATGCTTTCTGGAAAGGGGTCATCAGCAAAGGGGTAGGTTCTAGGAAGGAATATGAATACAGCATGTAAAGCATTGTCCTTCTTTTTGGTAGAAGGCCATGATCTTGAGATTCAAGTTAGTCACATAGTTCACAGTTTCCAGTCAGTTCAGGAAACATTGGATATTTACTCTGTACAAGATAATATTCTAGAACTGAAATATACAGATAAAGTAGTCTCTCTAGTCTAGAAATTCATGAGTGAGCCACACTACCCTCACATGTCATGGTGTGTTCTGTGTGGCGCTGAGTTTGTTGTGCACATCCAATTAACACATAGCTACAGGCTTGGGGAAGAGCACAGCCTATGGTTCCCAGAGCTTGAACCAAGAAACAAAGGCGTGGTACCCCTGCCACTCACTTCCCTTGAGTGATAAGTTACATCTGAATCAAAAGATTTTCAGATTTCCTATTCATGTGCCCCATGTCTGTGATAATTAAAGATGAGGTCTTGTCAGCAGCTCAGAAGTGTAACCCAGGAAACCTAGACCCTTTCAGGGAGCCCATGAGGGCAAAACTCTTCTTACAATCTTACTAAGACTTATTTGCTCTTTTCATTCTCATTCTTGTAGTGTTCAATAGAGTTTTCCAGAGAGTGCTTAATGTGTGATATTGCAGTAGGTTAAATACAGAAGCAGATGTAAGAATCTAGCATAAATTAAAGAGATTTGCAAAAATGTAAGAGTGTAACTCTTCTCCCTAGATATAGCTTATTTAAAAATAAAAAGTTATTTGTGTTCACGTAATAGGTTTTTATTATTTTTGAATTAATAAATATTTTTTATAAATCTCTCTTTTTATTTCTAAAATGGTAAATATTGGTAGGTGTAACTAACATAAATATGAAAGGGTCCTGAGACTCAAAAGTTTGAGAATTGATGACTAATCGTTTAGGAATTTACTATATAACTGAGCTGTAGGTCATCTGTTTACATACTCTGCCATGGCTACATGTTTAAGACTGTAGTTTAAAATTTTTATTTCTCTTACTCTTTCTAAATCAGGATTTTATTTACACAGGTTGAGTTTGGTTTCTGTTATGTTTGTTGATCAAGTTGAACAAATGATAAATTTTTTAAAATCTCTTAGGAAGTAAGTAGATCTTTAGTTAGAATTATCTTTTTGAAAGCCTTCAATTCTTCCTTCAGTAACAAAACCAACGGTCACATGGATCGGCTGTAGGGTTAGATCATTCCTTTCATAACATTGCCTTGTCTCTGTGTAATAATTCGCTTGAACATCTAAAATAATTAGACAAGTTGTCTAGGTCTTGATTAATATTTCCAGGTCTTCCATCCAGTTGTGACACAGTTTGGGCATATCACTCTTAAAATTATTTCACAAGAACTTTCTTCTTTTTCATTAGTGTTCCTTGGTTGGCTTAAGATCCAGTTGCCTATAACTCTTATGTCATTTCTCACAGTAAAAACTTTATCTCATTCATTATTAAATATTTATTGAGCGCTTACTAACGTGCCAAGCTAGAAACATAATAAAGTGTCACGCAAGGCACATACAGCCCCAGGCCTCATTGAGCCTAGGGTCTTGCAAAGGAGAGAAACGTTAAACTAATTATTGTATGAAAAATGTATTTAAATTACAGGGTGCAATAAGAGTGTATAACAAGGATTTTAACTAAGTCCAGTGTGGGATAGTTGCATCAAGTCAGGAAAAGCTTCTGTTAATTAATTCTATTTTGGACATCTGAGTTCCAGTTTAAAATTTTTTTTTCTTCACAGTTCATTGAATACATAGTTACTGAGTGTCAGGAACTACCCTAGAAATTTGCTAGAAATATAGAGACAACTAAGACATAGTCCCTATCTTGAGGTCCAACAGAGTAGAAGCAAATATTGCAGTGAGTGGGTAAAGCCTTGTGCTGATCTTTGTGATATAAAGAAGGGAGAAGTTAGTTCTATAACAGGCCTGGACCTTGCCTCCACTTCTGCTCACTCCACCCCCAGCCCCCACTCCTACCCATGCCAGTCCCCACCTTAGCATACATACTTGATTGATACAGTATTCAGATGTCTGCTGTATTGCTTATCTCACTGGGTCTTATTACAATGTTAGTTGTCTTTGTAATACGTCTGTCTCATATATTCAACCTCAAACTCTGAAGCCAAGGGCCTTTTATTATTCTTCTCAGGCCTCCAAAATACCTTGAATAATACTCATGTTTATTATTTTATTCAACAAAGATTTGAGTCCTTGCTATGGTGCAGGCATTGCATTTATGCAATAAATCTTTGAAAATGAGCTAATGAATACACAGAGAGTATAGAAAATAACAGGTATTTACTGAATTCCTGTTACATGTTCTGTGCCATGACCTGTGGTGCTCATAAGACTTTTAAGACATATTTTTCTGTTTAGTCTTGATGTGTGGAGATGGCTTAATCATAAAACAATTAGAAAGCAGGACAATAGGGGAGTTAGTGTAAATAACCTCGGAAATAGCTCTGTATGAAAATATGGAATAGTACATATGAATAGGGAGAACTACAATAAACACAGATCCTTTCTTGACTTGCAAATTATATCTTAAACTAAAATTAAAAGTTATTGTCTTTGAATTCAATTTGCACAGGTGGGCACGTTTCTAAATTTAAAAACATAGACTATAGAACTATGCAATACTAAGTATTGTTTTCACAAACAATAACAATTTCTGTGAAACTAGCAGGCATATCACTTGTTGATTACAATCCGTATGTAATAGACGTCCTATTAAATATCCTTAGTTGTGTGATTGTACTTCATAGCTGAAAGGTATCCTACATAAACACCGTTTTGCAAATGAGGAAACTGAGGTCCGTAGGGGTGAAACTACTTTCCTGAGATTGCATAGAAAGTGATAGCGTGAGGACCCAAGTATCCTCTCTTCTGGTTTAGTTTAGTTTGTTTGTTTGTTTGTTTTCATGTTGTGGGATGTTGCCATATGTGACCTAGATGCTTCAAAGTTGCTTTTCATGCATTTAGGTACCTTGAAAGCTTTTTTCACAATTAAGTAAGTGGCACTTTGAATTTTAAGAAAGTAAGTATGAAATAGTAGAAAAAGTACTGACCTTTCCAGCAAACTGGAGACTTGAGTGAACTTCAAATTCAACTCTACCATTAACTGGTAACTCTAAGATTAATTTGACCTTTTTCAGATCACTTCCACTCTTTGAGATCTTTACGTTTCTTCCAGTTTCAGTATCCTCTTAGCCAAAGCCAAACTGCCATCTTTATGATCTGGTATATAGAGTATCAGCACAGCTACTTTGATTAGCCAGTCATTAAATAAGCCTGGACTTCCCAGAAAAAATTACCTACTTTCTTTGTGGTCCAACATAACATGTACAACACTTACCTGGTTTTCTTCTGAAAAGTAAACTTCTTGAGGGTCTGACCACGTCTGTTCACTAGAGTATTCTCAATACCTCTTGTGTAGTAAGCACTCAATAAGTCTTTGTTGGATTAGTGAACATCTGTTGTGGAGAACTGCTATTGCTTTAGGCCTTCTTTGCTTTTTTTTTTTTTTTAGTAGGGGAAGATAATAGTATTTAAAAACAATGTTAGAATACTTGGTATCTTAGCCAATTATATGAGTAGTCTTCATTTGCTCGTAAAGGATTTTTAAAAATCATCTAGTGTGAATACCTTCCTTTCTCAGTAACTCATTTTTTTTTTTTTAATCAATAACAGAGTAGAGATTCTGCATGGTGTAACAGCCTCTTTAACTCCTTTCTCATTATAATAAAACATTATTCTTTAAGAACACAGACAGATAAAAACAGGTCTCATTTATAAATTTACAACTGTTTATTACAATAATTATATCCTTTATTTCTCTAGTTATAATCGCTGGTTGTGTCAAGCAAGATCTGAGGATCTATCTGATATTGCTTCTCTAAAAGCCTTATACCAAACAGGTGAGCTTAAGGATATGGTAACTTATTCTTTTACTGATTAAGAACCTTACTTAGCATGTTATTAGAGACTTCACTTTTCTCTGATTTTGTCCATTTTATCTCTGAATAGATTTTTTTTGTACAGTGGAAGATAGTTTTTGCTCATCATCAAGATCTTCAAAATAGCATCTCAACCTATAAGATTTTCAGCTAGTAATTCTACATTGGCCAACTTCATTTCTTCTCAGTGTCCTTTTTCCTATCTTTTAATTTTTTTTTCTACTTTTAAAAGTACCATAATCCTGCTGTACAAAATTCAAACCTTACATAAATAAATAACGGAGACAGTAAAAGTTATCAGATTCCCCCTTTATATTTCTTTTCCAGGCAGTACTCGTTAATTTTCAGATTTGAGTTCCATTTAGTTTTTCCTGGATCACTGATGTTATTAAAAGTTGTAGTATGCTTAAACAAAAAGCTATTTATAAAAAAAATCTTTACCCTCAACCTTACCTTTGGCTGTCCCTGATTTAAAACCTGTAAGAGGGCTTATCTTAAAAGTAAGGGCAGTCATCAAAACTTCATGAAGCTGGGAAAAAAAAGAAAAGAAAGGTGATGTTTTCCACATACTAAAAGAAATCTGAAGATGAAATCTGAAAAACTTATGTTCCTGGTTTTCAGTCTTTCACATTTGTGTAGAATATTTTTATAAGGTCAGAGCCCAGGACAGATAATATTCTTGGAATAAAGTTTCTGGGTGCTGATTACATTTCCTGTTTGTAGGTGTTGATAACTGTGGTCGCACAGTAATGGTGGTAGTTGGAAGAAACATTCCTGTAACATTAATAGATATGGACAAGGTAAGCCATTAAACAGCTTTGTTTTATAAATATGTTGATTTAAAAAATAAGTAGGACATGAATTTGGAATCAAGGCTTAGAATATGAGACAGAATTGTGTATCTGTGATAGAGTAGCAGCCCTGATTCTGCAAGTTGGCACATAGCATTTCAGTAAGGGGTTTGGTTTTGCGCTCTGGGAGAAACGGAAATACTGAATTGCCATACTGTGATCTCCAAAAATTCAGCTGCTTTGTTTTGGATATGATGTAACTGGCAAGTTTTTGGTTGGACTCATTCTGTATTATAACTGTACTAATAATCAAATTCTGCTTTTCTTGAAACAAGAAACATTAACTCTTTTATCTCTCTGAAGAGAAGAAGTAGTTAACCCAAGATGTCATAATTTCGTAATCCCTTCTTTTGGAGGTAAAGGACAGAAATAGATGATTCATAGCAGAAGAAATGGTATTACTGGTAAACAAAGTGTTCAACCTGATTAGTAGTAAAAAAAAAAAAAAAAAAGTGAATTAAAATGAGATCTCTTTTTTCACCTTCAAAACTAGCCATTACTTTTACTTTTTTTGTTTTTTTTTTTGATAGATAAGAAGTGATTTATTAGAATAGGACACTTGTGAGGCTTACAGGCGGGTGGGCGAGAAGGTGCTGCACCCCGAGACCTTAGTGGGCTACAGTTTTATAATCAAAGGAAAAGTGGTGAGGGGGAGAAGACCACCTTCTTCCTCATTCTGAGTAGACATCACGCTTCTGTTGTCATTTCCTCCTCCATGTCAGGCGGGGGAGTTTTCTTGTCCCTTCATGGTCCAGCTGGGACTGTCATCAAAATTAGCCATTACTTTTAAATAATAATCATTGTTACCAAAGATGAATTGAAACTGTCAAAGTGGTCACACCCACTGACCCGTTAATCCCATTTCTGAGAATTTGTACTAAGGAAATAATCCTAGGTTTGAAAGTAGCTATAGGCCCAGAAATTGCCCAAATTGGAATACTTGGGCAAGGGACAACTGAATCCATGGGATAAATATGTAGATCTTCCTAGAACAATTGTAATAGACACAGACTGCAAAGGAGGAGAATCACTTTAATAAATAATTCTTAACCATAGTAAAAAAAAAAAAAATGTACTCAAAAGTGTAAAAATTAAATACAATTTTAAGATAAAACACAGTTGTGCAAAAGGGGATAATTTTATCTGGCTAAGCCCTTAAACTCCTGGTCACTGGTGTTTGGGTAAAAAAAACTGTGGAAGCCCTGGATTGGGCATGTTATTCACAGGCTCATTTGTGGCCCAAAATTATAACTTAAATTCCTAACAGGTAATTATTATGCATCCACAAATGGAATGTTTTGTGACCCTGAAAAATTATGGTTATAGAGGCAAGTACTATAGAGAAATGTTTATGGTATAATATCAGTAGGAGAAGAAACAACAGCTTGTATGTACATTGACCTTTTTGTGGGGGAGGGGGGCATGGTGCGAGTTTATGCATATCAGTATCTCAAAATGGATTTCATAGTTTTAGGGAGAATTTGTTTTCTACATTTTTCTGTCATATGGCTGTACTTCTTTATAATGAAAAAGATTCAAGCTAAAGATGGGGAATTTGAAGCTGAAAATGGATATCTTGATTGCCTTGCCTTGAGGTGGTGAGTGGATAGAAAGAGGACCAGAAGCAGTCTGGCAAGAGCAGAAATAATAATAAAAATACACACATACACACAGGGGAAAAAACAACTGATAATCAGTATGACATTCATTCTCAGCATTAATAATGTGATTGATACCAATAAAAGCGTAAACCCCTGCCTTTGATTCTGGTGTGTACTTACATGGTGTTCTGGATGTTCGTGGTATATCATTTCGTATATATTGTGAAGTCCAAACCAGGTAGCAACTGGAAAGGTACTGTGTTTCCTTAGTGCCCTCCTCTGTCTGCTCTGGTAGCAGTTGGACCCATGCTACCTAATCCATGTTAGTCCATTCAAGTTAATGCCAAGGACTCCCCTGAGGAGGAATGGAGAAATAACCTGTTTGATAATAATCTTCAGTTGTTACCTCTTAGCTTCCTCTTTGTCATGGTTTATAGCTACACCACTGGGTCATGCTGGCCCTGCCCATATCGTGTCTCTGCTTTGTGTTTAATGTTTCTCTTAAATTTCATCCTTCTTGTAATGGCATATTCCTCTAACTGATCCAGGTCACATTAAGTTTGAGGCAGAGCAGGGAAGTGCTGCCCAGCCCACTGCCGTCTGCTCACTAAACCTGTTCTCATTTTCCTCATTCAGTTCAACGTCAAAGATGCTAACAAAATTAGCCCTCAAAGTGAGCCATGTGCGGCATCACTTCTAATGTCCTTTTATAGTAATTCTTGGTTACGTGAGAGCCATTAGTCCGTTTCTCAGTGGAGACTGCAAATACTTTCACTGAATGCAGGTAGAACCTTCAAGAATGATTAAAAGTCTAGAAATTCTCCCTCTAATGGTTTTGACACCGTTATTCCAGAGAGAGAAAACCTGGTAGTTG
Organism: Pseudorca crassidens; assembly: GCF_039906515.1. Classification (NCBI taxonomy): domain Eukaryota; kingdom Metazoa; phylum Chordata; class Mammalia; order Artiodactyla; family Delphinidae; genus Pseudorca; species Pseudorca crassidens. Next base: position 103,582,539 of record NC_090297.1, on the reverse strand, counting down.
ACTGAAGAGCTCTTTTGAGTATGTGAAGAGTTGTTTGAAAGGACGGAGACTGGTGATTCTCCTCCACCACTTAGAACAAGACAGAAGGGGACCATACTGTAGCATTACGTGCACTACTAAACACTGGCATGAGACACTTCCCCTGAAGATCTTTTTAAAGAGGTACTCGTTAGTCTGAGATGTTTCTCTGCAGCGCCTGGGGTGCAGATTAATCTTCTAGGTTTTTTCTCTCTTGGCATCTGTGAAATAGACTACTGTACAAAATGTTTGTTATCTTTATTTTTCTTCTAGGCTCTCTTATATTTTATCCATGTAATGGATCACATTGCTGTGAAGGAATACGTATTAGTATATTTTCACACACTGACCAGCGAATACAATCACCTGGACTCTGACTTCCTGAAGAAACTCTACGATGTTGTTGATGTCAAGTTAGTTATCTTCTCAAATTATGAAGGGGGAAAGCAGCCTTTTTCTTTCCGAGTATTAAGCAATAGCAAACATCGTTGTGTATTTTGTGAAAGGATAGTTCATGTAACTAAGATTTTTATTTTACTTAGATTGGATATTTTAATAATAGGCCCTCCTTAACTCCAGTTTATTTTGTATCAAAGTAAATTCATATGTAAACTTTTTCCTGCTTTTAAACACCTGGAAAAAGAGTTAATTGTTCATAATGGTGACTGGTTTTAGACATGGCTTATACTGACTTTCTTTTTTTTTTTTTTTTTTAAACATCTTTATTGGAGCATAATTGCTTTACAATGGTATGTTAGTTTCAGCTTCACAACAAAATGAATCAGTGACTCTCTTTTTGATTTTGAATCAGGTACAAGAGGAATTTGAAGGCTGTTTATTTTGTTCATCCAACATTTCGTTCAAAGGTACGGTATTTTTCTTTTTAGCTAAATCTTGAATTTAAGTGTACTACATGCATATTAAGATATATTTCATCATCTTCTTGCTATCCCCGTTATGACTGCTAATTTCTTTGTTTACCCTTCCTTTTTAAGTGATCTTGAGTTGTGGTCCTATTTTGGTCCCATGTAACTCCAGTATCTTTGTAGGCGACCTTTACAGGCCTTTAGTCCCTCAGTCCTTGCCTCTTCATGCTCTTCGTTAATCTGGGCTTTTTTCTGCCCTTGCTCCTGGCTAACTCCTATTTATCCTTCAGAGCTCAGGTCAACAATTACTTTCTGTAAAAAAACCTCTCTGATCAATCCTGCCACTAGTAGGTACTCCTGCATTGTACTTCCTTAAGATTTTCTAGTCTTCCTTCATTGTTGTTTTTAATTCTAAGTACTAGTTTAATTTTCTACCTTATGTGTTAGCCTGCCAGATCTCTGAGCGTTATTATATAGCTATCTTGCTCATAATTACATCCCTAATATCTAATCCTGCATCTTGATTTCATCAAGATATCTAGTCCTTTGGTCCTTTTACTTTTTCTGAAAATATCTTCTTTTTTTTTTTTAATCTTTATTTTTCTTCCCTATCCAGCCTAAAACTCATGTTCCATCACTTCAGCCACTCTTGTCAATAAATAACCTATGTCTAAAATAACCTATGACCTCTTAGCCTTCCATCACACTTGCCCATCCAAACCTGATCTTGAGCTATTCCATCATTCTGCTTTCTTCACTCCTGTATCTGGGTTGCTGAGCAGTGGTGGAGAAATCATAGAGCCATGTGAATTTGGGCTTCTCAGCAGACTCGTGGGGCATTCACTGCTAGTGGTCCTTTGATGCTTCACTGAACAGTGTCCCAGCATGGCTGTGTGCTCCCCTCAAGCTCTGTCCTACCAGCAGCTCCTCACTGCAACAGATGGCCCTGCCTCATTCTTAACTGAGAACATAGAAAACATCACTGAGGAGCTCCCTGTCTTCTCCCTCCCACCCCAAACTTATGTGCCATCTCTTCCTATCATTGCCACTGTTTATTCTGTCACAGAAGTGTGTTCCTTCTTAATGAAGGGCAGTCCCTCTACCTGTGCTCTGGATCCTATACTGATAATAGCTAACGTTTACTAAGCACTTACTGTGTGCCAGTTCTTCCCATGAGTTATCTTGTTTAAGCCTTATATCTATGAAGTAGATAGTAGTATTATTCCCATTGGATAGGAAAATGATGGATGCTTAGAGAGATTAAGTAACTTTTGCAAACTAAGCAACTGTAAAGTAGCAAAGGCTGGATTTGAATCTAGGCATTTGAATTCCAGAGCCTACACTCTTCTCTACACATATATTGAATATTTTCCCTGTCCTCAGGAACCTCCCTTCAGCAATTATCCTCTTTCTTATCTCCCATTTTTATGGATCTAACTCATCAATTTTTAAACATTCTAAAGCCTCCACTTATCTCTCTTCCCCTTTACAACCAAAATTTTTTAGTGTAATCTGTGCCCTCTGCTCACCATCTCCATTTGTCATACACCTGAAATTACTCCAGTCTGGTTCAGATCCCACTATGGCAACTAAAGCTGCTCACACTAAAAACACCAGTAATTTCTCTTTTCCCTATACCCTTAAGCACAGTTGTCACTTCTCCCTTGAAACACTTTGTCTTGGCTTCTTTGAAACTTACCCTGCCTAGTTTTTCTTCTACTTCTAGCCACTCCTTCTCAGTCTCCTTTGCAGTTCCCTCTTTCTCTGCTCATCGTTTGAGTGTTAGTGTCCCCAAATCCTCTGACTTCTTTCATTCTGTACTTCTTTTTTTTCATTCTTGTGTTTTCAACAACCCTCCAAAATATATGCAATTCCCAAGTATATGTCTGGAGAGGCAGTAAAGTCTAATGTTTGTGAAAGCATGGATTTGAGATTCAGGTAATGTAGGTTCTAATCCCAGCTCTACCAGTTACCAGCTTGTTTTCTCAGGCAAGTTATGTAACCTCTGTGTGCTTTAATTTCATCTTCTGTAAAGTGGGGATAATAGTAGTACCTACCTTGTGTAGTTGTCAGAAGGATGAAATTAGTTAATACATGTAAAACGCTTAAAACATTATCTGGCATACAATAAACACTCAGTAAATGTTAGCCATCATCATCATTCCTGTGCTTAGACCTGCTTGTTGAACTTCTGATCAAATATCTTCACTTAGATGTTTTACAGGCCCCTGAAGTTCAACATTTTGAAAACAGAACTACTCATGTCGTCATCTCCCACTCCCTCCCAAACTGCTTTTTGTATTCCCTATCTTTGTGAATGAGACCACTGTCTACCCAGATGCCTAAGTCAGAAACAAGGGAGGCATCCTTGGGTACTTGCCTTACCTCATTCTCATCATATTGCATCACTTCTGTGTGCTTACTATTGTCCAATTCTATGCCTGTGTCTTTAGTCCCACTGCCTCTACTTTAGTTCATCCCACCATCATCTCTTACCTCAAAGGATGCAGCAACAACCTAATCAGTATTCACGTTGTCCTGCCTCCAGTATAGCACTGTTCCAGGTGCCTTCAGGCCTGCCTAGTGAAATTTTCTTATAATATTAATATAAGAAGCCAAAAATATTTCCTGTTTACTATAGGGGCTTTTGCAAAAGTTTGCCAACCCCTGGTCTAGGCAAAGAAAAAAATAAGAATCTGAATATATCAGTGTGGTTTGGAGAAAAGATGACTTATTATTTGGGTGTAAAATCCCAGGATTTAGTGATTTATTAAATGAGTACGGGTGAGAGAAAGGACTGTGTCATCCATGACTCCCAGGGGTCATCAGATGTAGGGACCATGGATTGGGATGTAAATTTGAGAACATCATCAAGTAAATAGAGCTTTAACTCTTTAAAAGTGTTAATGAATAAAATCATAGACGTAGACAGCTAAAGAAAGAGCCCTGGGATCAGGGAAGGAGATCAAGAAGAAATAATCAAAAAGCAGCAGGAGAACTGAGATTGGCTAATGCTGTGGAAGCCAGTGGACGGGAAGAGCATCAGAGATGGTAGAAATAGTTATTTTAAAGCACTATGGAGAAATTAAGTAAGATAAGTAGTGAAAAGTCCTTATTAAATTTCATAACTAAGATGAGTGAAGGCTTCAGTGAGAATGTTTTCCACTTTGGGATTTGTCACTGTTTACAAAATTGTTGTCTGTCATTGAAATACCATCTTTAAGTTTTGCATGAAGTATTTTATTAATTCTTTTAAAAATTGCAAATTTCTTTTTGGTCCCTCAGTGTTAGAACAGCACAGTAGAAAGTTCTATGCTTATGGGAACACTGCTTGGCAAGGCTTAAAAAAAAAAAGTAAAATGTGTGAACAGTCAATTAAATCACTTTGTCTTTCCTACTCTTCTTTCAGTTGAGTTCTGATTACATGGTCTTATCAGATAATATATTATTAACCTTCCTAACCTTTCTCCTTATTGGAAAAGTTAACTTTGTTATGCTCAGCAGGTGGCTAATTTTTTCTTTCTATAGCACATAAGAAGTGCTTGACTATTTCCCAAAATCTCATCATCCATTTATTTTTGTATTCATCCAGTAGCTACCGAAATTTTTTCTTTAATGGAGACAAACAGAAGAGTATGTCGGTTTTTAGTATGTCTTTGCAAGAATGTCTGCTATCCCCACTTGTATTCAGTATCGTACTGGAGGTTTTAGCTAGTGCAATATGGCAAGAAAAAGCAACAAAATGCATATAGATTTAGAAAGGAGTAAATAATGCTGTCTTGATTGTCATTAATAGATGACATGATTATCTATATAGAAAACCCTATGGTATCCTCAGAAATACTACTAGAACTGATGAGTAACTTTTAGCACGGTTTCAGGGTTTAAGATCAATATTCAAAAATCTATTATATATATTAGCAAGAAACAAATTGAGATTTAAAAAGCAATATAATTTTAACTAGCATCAAAAATACCAAGTACTTAGGGATAAATATGACAAAAGATATGAAAAACTTGTGTAATACACTGCACAAGTTATGTATACTGCAAAACATTAATGAGAGAAATTAAAGGAGACCTAAATAAATGAAGACATATACTGTATTTATGGATTAGAAAACTGAATACTGTTAAATTGTCAATTCTTTCTAAAGCTATAGATTCAATTCAGTCCCAGTCAAAATTTCAACAAGGTTTTTTCTGTAGAAATTCAATTAAAATGCACAGAATCTAAAATAGCCAAAACAACTTTGGAAAAGAAGAACAAAGTTAGGGGACCAACACTGCCTGCTTTCAATGCTTATTCTAAAGCTACAGTACTCAAGACAGTGAGGTATTGGCATGAAGATAGACAAAGACATCAATGGAGCACAATTAAGAATCCAGAAATAGATTTACGTATTTATGGATAACTGATTTTTTGACAAAAGTGCAAAGTCAGATCAGTGGAAAAAGGTTAGTCTGTTCAACAAACAATATTGGACCAATTAGATATCCATATGCCAAAAAAAAAATGAACTTTGATCTATATCTTGTATCACACAAATGTAAAACAAAACTTTTTAAACTTCTAGAAGGAAGTATAGGTGAAAAAGCTTTGTGTGACCTTGAGTGTAAAGCGAATATTTCTTAGATACAACACGAAAAGCACAATCCATAAAAGAAATTGAACTTTATTAGAATTTAAAACTTCTGCTGTTTTAAAGATAGCTAAGAGAATGAAAAGATCAACCACACAACCACAGCCTGAGAGAAAATCTTTGTAAATAAAACATTTATCTGATAAAGGACTTATCTTTAGAATATATAAAGAAATCTCAAAACTTAATAATAAGGAAACAATTTAGAAATGGAAAAAATGATTTGTGCAAAACACTTCACCAAAGAAAATATACGATGATAAATAAGCAAATGAAAAGATGTTCACAATTACTTATTAGGAAAGTACAAATGAAACCAAAACGAGATATTACGTTCCTATTAGAATGGCTAAAATTTAAAAGACTGTGTATCAAATGTTGGTGAGAATGTGGAAGAACTGGAACTCCCAAATAGTGCTGATCAGAACGTTAAATGGTATAGAAAGTTTGGAACACAATTTAGCAGCTCATTTAAAGAGTTAAACATACACCTACTGTGTGATCCAGCCATTCCACTCATAGATACTTACCCAAAACAAATGAAAGCATATCCATTGCCTGTATACAAATGCTCATAGCACTTTTGTTATAGCCCCAAATTAGAAACAACCCATATGCTCATCACTGAGAGGACTGATAACCAAACTGTGGTATATCCATACAATAGAATACTACTCAGCAATAAAAAAAAGAATGAACTGTTGATATATGCAGCAACACAAATGAATCTCAACATAGAGGATTGATAACCAAACTGTGGTATATCCATACAATAGAATACTACTCAGCAATAAAAAAAAGAATGAACTGTTGATATATGCAACAAAACAAATGAATCTCAACATATTTACGCTGAATAAAAGAAGCATGTACATACCAGACAAGTGTCCATACTATGTAATTCCCTTCATATAAAATTCTAGGGAATATGAACTAATGTATAATTTTTCTACAGAAAGTAGAGCAGTGGTAACAGAGGAGGGGCGGGAGGGAGGAGTTACAGAGGACCCTGAGAACCTGTAGGAGTGATGGGTATGTTCATTTTCTTTCTTTTTTTTTGTCGTTGCTGTTGTCGTTGGCTGCGCCGTGTGGCTTGCGGGATCTCAGTTCCCTGAGCAGGGGTTGAATCCGGGCCACAGCAGTGAAAGCCCGGAAGCTGAACCACTGGGCCACCGGGGAGCTCCCAGTGTTCATCTTCTTGATTGTGATGATGGTATAATGGGTGTATACGTAATGTCACAACTTAACAAATTTTATCCTTTAAATACGTGCAGTTTATTGTAAGTTGGGTATATCTTAATAAAACTTTTTTTTAAAACTGCATGAGATGTCACTGCACTGCCACCAGAATGGCTAAAGTTTAAAAAACTGACGATACCAGATACTACCAATGATGTGGAGTAACTGGAATTCTTCTACAGTATAAGTCAGAATGTGAATTTCTGCGACCACTTTGAAAAAAGTTATGACAGTTTCTTATAAACTCAATATATACCTAGTCTGTGACCGAGCAATTCCAATACTAGGTATTTACCCAAGTGAAATGAAATATATGTGCATAGAAAGACTTCTACAGGAATGTTCACTGCAGCATTAATCATAGCAGCCAGTGACTGCCAGCCAAGGTGTCCATCAATAGGATTATGAATAATTAAACTCTGCTGTATACTTGTAATGGAATATTTCTTAGCAATAAAAGACAACATCGATACTACTGATATACACAACAGCATGAAGGAATCTTAAAAACGTTAATGCTGAGTGAAGGAAGCCTTACATAAAAGAGTCATACTGTATAATTCCACTTATATGAGATTCTAGAGCAGGCAAAACTAATGCATGGTAGAAAAAGAATCAAAACAGTGTTTGCCTCTGGGAAGAGGGGCGTGAGGGAACTTTCTGGGGTGATGAAAATGTTTTGTATCTCAATAGGAGTTTTACTAATACAAGTGTGTACATCTGTCTAACCAGCAAAAGTACACTTAAAATCTGTGTATTTCATCGAATGTAAATTTTATAGCAAACTGCACGAACACTGAACTCTAGTTAAAGATATGAATGCTGTATTTGGGGAAGTTTACTGACGTCTGCAGTTTACTTTGAGGTGCAGCAAAAAAGTAAGATGGGTTAATAGATGCATAGAGGAACAGATAGATGTGTGATGAAGAAAACTTAAGGAAAATGTTAATGATCGTCTGAATTATTTCTGTACCAGTGTTCCCTGTAAAATTCTTTCAACTTTAGTGAATGTTGGAATTTTCATCCAAATTATGAATCTTCATAATTTTTTAATGGAAAAAAAACTTCTTTAACTTTTGTCACAAATTCAGACTTATCCAAAGAGTGTTACTCTGTACCAGACTTACGAGAATACATAGCCACTGTTAGCTAAGATCTGACTTTAACCCCTCCTTCCCCACACAAGAGAGTCAGTGAATAGCTATCTTTCCCCCACTTGGACACCAATGGATAGACATTACCAGAAATTTCAGTGTTAGAGCCACTAGCGTTGGTTGCCACACCATTGGAATTGCTTCAGGTAGAAGTCAGTGCAAATGACGGGTAGGCAGAGACTGAAGAGCAGATGTATGAAGTGAAAGCCATTATGTTACCTTTCATAATATTTTGGGATGGAGAAAATGATGAAGGATTGAGAAAATAAAACCCATGTGTAATGAAATCCACCATTATTTTATACTAAATCGAAAACTGTAAATGGAGGGGTTGTAATTATAAAATAATGAGATGAAATCAAGGGATAATAAAACAATAGAATCACTGTCCTGATTTCCATACTTCTCAGATCTTTTCCAGGACACTCCACCCAACGTGGTAAGTTGACTGCTCATATAAATCACTACTCTTTTTCTTTCTTGAAGTTCACTAATAGAACGTGAACTAATAGTATTTAAACCCACTGTTGATTCTGGCTGTAGTAGATGACTTAAGTGCATACATGTGTGAACAATCTTTTCCTAGTTTATGTTGTCTTGTGATCCCTTGTTCTGGGCTGTGCATTTGTGAATAATTGGATGAAAGAGTTTCTAGCATTCACAGAATATCATAGCAGCCTTTTTTTCAAATTTTTAATTCAGTTTTTTAAAATAGTAGATACTGCGTAAAGCAAGTTTACCTAAATAAATGTATATCTATGACTTATGTTGTAAATAATTGAAAATTAAAAGCTGAGCTACATAAAAATAAAATGAAAAAAACTGAAGACAATGCTGTTGGGTCTCCCTGAATGGAAAACTTGTAACTGGGTTTCCACTTCTGTCTACTTTGAGTAATTTTCTCTTGCTAATACCTAAAGAATGTAAAGGAGGTAATGGGAGAAAATGCAACAGAGAAATGTGTTTGTCTTTCAAAGAGTGTGTGCCTAAGATCACTGCCCATTCTTCCCCAACCCAGCCTTCTCTTTGAATTTACCACCACCAGCTCACCGTGTCAGTACATGCAGCATAGTCAAGAGTCCTTTCATAGAACTGTATAACTAAGAGGGACTTTAAAAATCATTGAAGTCCAACTTGCTCGTTTTGTAGATGAAGAGACTGAGGCCCAGATTGAAGTACAACTTGTTTTTGTAGAATGAAGGAACATTCGACCATCCCTAAGTAGTACTAAATTAGTAAGTCCAGAAAGTATTTGTTAATTCTCTCAACACATATTGAATTGCTTACTTTTCATGTTGAGCATTACTTAGACCCTATAAATCCCTATAAATATGGTATTGAAGAGAATCCCCAGACGGGGGAATTTAGTCTATTGAGAGAATCAGCTACTACCACAAAGAGTGTCAGTTATGTAGTAATATGAGTAAGCACGGTGTTGTTGGAACACTTAGAGGGAAGCTGCTTCTCCAGCTTTGGCTGGAGTGTAGGTACTCAGTGAAAGCTTCCTCACAGAGGTGAGTTCTGACCTGAACTCTGAAGGACAGTTCTTAGCCAGGCAAAGAATTGAGGAAAAGGGTTTCAGGACTAAACGAGCAGCATGTACAAAGGTCCTGAGGTAAGAGACAGTGGAACACAGATACCCTGTGTAGTCCCTTCTAGTTCCGTAATTTTATACCTTTTTCCACGTAGCACAGCTCCTTGCCTGTGATAGGTATTCATGTGTTTCTTTGGGCCATTCATTGATTTAGTACTTTTTGCCTTAGGAAGTTGTTATGCTTATAAGCTGGCTCCTTTTCTAGAGTCTAAGCCCCCATTAGAGGAATGGCCAGGTCACTGTTACCCTGTATCACCTACAGCCGTGTCCAATGCTTAGCACATAGTAGATTCCCAGTCAATGTGTAACTCCTTGCACAGTATCTCCTGACACATCCGCAAGGTTCTTCTCCGTTCTGACTCTACAATCTATTTTCTTAACCTCTTCCTAGAATCTCTAAAATCTCCATGGTCTCTCCGTAGCTCTTACTAGTTTATCAGCTAACTGGTTGTAGAGCCCCTAATCTAGTTTGCAGAAGTTTGTATCAATTAGGTATATAACAGCATGTGCTTTGAAAACAAAACAAAAAAAACTGATGTAAAAAACTGGGGATTGGAGTGTAACTAAGTGACAATCTAATCTGATTTAAATTAACTCACTTGGTTCTAGAAAGGCCGAGTACCTCCCGCCCCCTCCACCACCCTCCAAATAAGCTTGGTAAGATGAGAGGATACAGAGGGTAGTGTTAATATCTGAGGCCTTATAACAGTCATTGGTAGTATAGCCGAAATAGATTAGTGAGCCAGGCCATGAAACTCAGTATGAAATAGGCCTTATCTTCATTCATTCATTCTTTTTCAAATACTTGAGAATGCATGGTCTGTCTGTACCTTCTAAAACTTTAGACCATTCTATGATTGTCTGCCAAGTACTAGGGAAATTATAGAAGTGAATATAAGAAACTACTTGTATTCCTATGAAGTAAGATAAGTGCTATAAATGAGATTTAAACATAAGGTTATGTGAATTCAGTAGAGGGGATAATCTGTTTGGAGCTGTAAGGGAGAAATAATGGTAGAGATGAGTCTCTACCGAGTCTTGGAAATTTGGATAAGATTCTGATAGAGATAAGTGTAGTGTTGTCTCTGTTATTCCATGCCTTTTCTCATAAGTAGGTATGAAGACAGTATGTTGTATTAGGGACCAGGAATATGTGAAAGGTTTGGAGCAACCACTGGAAAACATGATAGGGTGTCAAAGAGAAATTTTAAAAACGATTGGCAAGTGCCCAAAGTGGCATGTACTGTATTTATAATGTACCCAGTTATATACTGGAATGTACTGTGCCAGTGCACTGAGAATTCATATGCATATGTTACCTTCTTCTGTAAATAAAATGAGGATAGCAGTAACATTGTACCTACCTCATAGAACTGTTGTATAAGCCGTTGGTAAACATGACTAATTATGATTGCCAGTTTGGATAGATGAACAAGAATTTGTAAATTCTAGCTATTGTTTAGCTAGAATGCCAGTATAGTTTGCCAGTATAGTTTGCTATCAAGAATTCTCTCTGTTTTTGGAACCAACAAATTTTGCAGACTAGCTTTTATAGAAAGATTGCAGTGTCATGAAGTGGAATGAGCAAAGGTGGCTCCACGTCTACAGAAGATTCACTTTGACTGAGAAAGAGACTGCATGCCAAGTGTCAACAGAAAAATAAATGTCTCAAAACTTGGCAAAAATTTTCAGTCTCATTTGAAGTAATGAAAAGAGTTGATGAGATTTGGAGATGTTAACCATTTTCAGAGTACCAGTGAATCAGTTCTTCCATCAGATAATGCAGTGGTTTTGACCACAGCCCACAGTAAGAAGCATATTATGTTACATCCCAACACATGACATGCACTGGAGCACATAGACATGTAAGAGAAACTGAAGCTTCATGAGACAAAGCTCATCTTGCTACATTCCCTAGTCATTGTTGCTCTAGCATGTTTCTGTTTGTTGTTTTTAATACTGTTCACAATCCACTAAACTGATTGCATAATCCACTGATGCACTACAACCTGCACCTTAAAAAACACTGCTTATTACAAGATTTTTTTGATATCAATTTCAATTTCAAAATAGTTTTTATCTAGCATAAATTTTCAAAATCATGTGTATATTTCCAATTCAGGCCACTGGCTTAAATTTTTTTTTTTCTTCTATTAATCAGGTATCAACATGGTTTTTTACCACCTTTTCTGTCTCAGGACTGAAGGACAAAATCCACCATGTGGACAGCCTCCACCAGCTGTTTTCTGCCATCTCCCCAGAACAGATCGACTTTCCTCCTTTTGTCCTTGAATATGATGCCAGGGTAAGAAGTACCAGGAATTCTCCCTTACCTGGTGTATTATCTTAACTATTTTATAGTGCAAGTGCGTCTGAGCACATCATCTTTTCATTGTAAGATGACAATGCAATTAATGTGTTTTAATAAACTTGATAGTATCGTTTGACATTCTTTTCCTATGGTAACTTTAGGAAAATGCTTGGTTCTAAGGGGGGCGCCTTTCCCCCAGTAAACTTTTCAATGGGAAATATTTCTGCTGTAGGTTTATAGCCAATCCTTGCTTGTACTGTCAGTTTTCCATCACCTTTGAGACACACCTCTCCCTAATTTTGTTAAGACTGAATGGCTTTTCATCTACATAAATAGAGCCAGAAGAATCTGTTGGTGTCCAACATTTTCAGCGTTAATTGTAAGCCGGGTCGCCTATCCTAGTCTTTACCCTATGAGAAGTTTCATTTTGCTAAAAGTTTTTATAAGTGACAACCAATACATTATTTCTTACAGATACATTTATGAATCTATTAAACACTAAGAAAGAACTACTCTAGAATTTCATCAAAGCTCTATTCCATTGTACTTATTCACGCTATCACTTTAGTAGTTAAAAACAGAGAAGTAAGTAACACGCTTGGCCAAAAGATTATCAGTTGCCTTATTTAATGATTGCTGATTGCATATTTTTATGCATGAATCAGAGAATATATTTGCAGGTTATATTAAGCTTAAAATGAATTATTCTTAATTATTGTACAACGTATGTACAGTAAATATCCTACAAGACATTTTCTCTCTAACGTTTCTACGACTTCAGTTATGATTTCTGCTACAGTTATGATTTCTTATGTGAAGAGCAAAGTATTTAATGTGTTCTAATGGCTAACAAAATGTCATGTTTTGCTTTTGCACAAAGAGGATTTGTAATTGGAGTCGCTGGATCATAAATACAAAGATTGTTGAATATATGGGAGGCAGAAAAAAGAGCATCCGGTTTTATTTCTTGCAGATTGCTAGAGCAGAAAATTGCCTTATTATTTTTTTGAACTATATATCACTCTTCTTAATATTTAAAGAAAAATGGATAGCTGGAAATGTGAAAGGCACTGAAAGACATTTTGATACCAAAAATTTGGAATGATGATTCAAAGCTAATGTCCAGATTTACCATTTATTTTCTGGTGTAGAAATGTGTAAGTTAGGATGTATTGGTTAGACAACCCAAAAGAGCAGGGGTTTTTTGTGTTTTGTTTTGTTTTGTTTTGTTTTTGCGGTACGCGGGCCTCTCACTGTTGTGGCCTTTCCCGTTGCGGAGCACAGGCTCCCGTTGGCGGAGCACAGGGTGCACAGGCTCAGCGGCCATGGCTCACGGGCCCAGCCGCTCCGCGGCATGTGGGATCTTTCCAGACCGGGGCACGAACCCGTATCCCCTGCATCGGCAGGCAGACTCTCAACCACTGCGCCACCAGGGAAGCCCCAAAAGAGCAGTTTTTAAGCCAACACGTTTTCTATATACTTAAGGGCCTACAAAGCAGGCTTTCATTAAATATCAACACCGCACTCAAGCTTGGTTTTGTTTTTTTGTTCTGTGTGTGTGTTTTTAGTGTTTTTTTAAAATATTTTATATATTAAATACAGGCCTAATTAATAATGTGATTAATCAAAATGAAATAAAATAACCTACAATCTAACACTTAGGCCACTGGATCATCTTTCTGTACCTGTCTTGGAGCTTTCTAAAACTGAGATATCAGGCCATCTATATATAAAGACCAAAGAGAGGAATAAAAAGAGGAAAGAAACAGAAGAAGGAGTCAGGAGATGATGTGGAAGGGGCAGGCAGAGGGCAGATCCCTAAATACACTGCAGCTTTGCACATTATGCTGCGGTACTTTGGCTCCTTCGTAGTTGGTGGGGAGTGTTGAGCAAGGGAGAACTGCCATTGTGTTCCTGTTTAGAAAGATGGCTAAAGACACAGTGTAGAGAGGGACCAGACAGGGGTAAAACTGGAGGCAAGGAGACAAATAAGAGGCTGTCAGAGGAAGCCAGAGGAGAAATGAGAGACTAGAGCCAGGCAGTGGCAGTGGTAATGGCAAGGGTTTGAAGATCTTAGAGATAGTTAGAAGTAGACGTTTTAGGGAATAGAATCCACAGCATTATGGTGACTGAGCAGCCAGCCATTGGGAGGAATGAAGGAGGAAAGAAGCCTGAGGTGACTAACAAAGTTTCTGCTTTGGGAGACTTGGAGAATGGTGTCGCCACCATCCCAGAGAGGCAATTTGGAGGAAGAGCACTGGGGGGGCTTGGAGAAAACAGGTGGTCTGTTCAGTTTGTGACACACTAGGTTTGAGGTGCCCCACAGGACACTGAGGTGAAAGGCTAGAAGGTGGTTGGATAGTACCTTGTAAAGAAAAGTTTTCCTTTGCTAGAAAGAATTAAAAATATGATTAGAGAAAAGGAAACGAGTGTAGAGTCGGTCAGTTTTATTATCGTATTCAAGTGTGCTTTGCCCATAGTCCTTTACTTGGTGAAGGTATGACGTGGTTGGTTGTTGGCAGTGAGCTTCTGTTTTTCTGGGTCTTTTGTGACTTAGTGACATAAATTTTATAGGATTAAAAGGAACCTTTGGCGGTAATTAGAAGGTAATTTTTGTCTATCTGGATCAAAATGGTACTGAGACCATTTCAGAAAGGGAGCTAGTCAGCACTCTTATAGTCAAAGAAGAGAGTGTAGAGATTTACCTGGTAACAGTTCTTCAAAATTCTGTGATTGTTTCCAGAAATAGAGAAAGTATTCGATTGCTCGGCAGTCTCTTCCACAGTGTGAGACTAATATAAAAGCTTTATTTCATAGCATTAAGAATTAGATTTTCCCTTCTTACTTTATCACAATTTAATGTAGATACAGGAAGCCTAGAAAAATACCGTAGTGGAATGGAATGGAGAAATCTTAAAGATGGATCGTGAACCATTTCTTTTCAGTTGAACTTCAGGATAGATTTCTCTCTTCAGGCACGTTTCTTAAGCATAGCTTCTATGCCTGTTGAGGATACTGGAGTGATTAGTTTAACAGATCCTGGTAGGAAATTCTAAAATACAAAACAAAATTTTTCATTAATTTTAGTGAAGTATCCTAAAATGTAGCCAATCTTTAGATTTGTTTCTACTGAATTTTTTTTAACCTGGTCAGATGTATAATCAGAAAGTTAAAAAAAAAAAAAGAAAGAAAAGAAAAATAGAAGAAAGTAAGTTTTCCTAGATATTCTCTTGTTTTCCTGGTTATGGTCCCAGGATCAATTTCTCCTCCAGAGCATCTGCTCTGAAGAATGGCAGAGCTTTTGATTCACTTAGTCACTCAAATAACATTTAACTGCCTATTATGTTCAAGACTGGATGGATTTAATGCTCCATAACTATAATGTAAATATGCCATAAAGCAATGCTGTTTTCTTCCCACCTTTCATTCTCCATATCTAACTATTATCTTACATTAATGTTAAGCATTTTTTGTTTATGGTTTACTGGAAAATAAGTTACTTGTCAAAGAAATACTTTCCTAAATAATAAGAAATGAATCTTAAGTCTCATAAATGTAATTTTGGTCTATCTACCATAAAGCTAACTGTCTTGATTTTTATAAGATAAAGTTAGCCAAAATAAGGTCAAAAAATTTCCTTACACTGATTTATTGCTTTCTACGTTTGACATTAAAGTTCTAGCATTCAATTCTCCACCGTGATCTTGAACGCCCTAAAAACTGTCATTGTTAAAAGCCTCGCCACTCAGGCATGTCATGGAGAGACTCATTTCTGCCAACACAGTTGTAGTTATTAAATTCCTTGATGATGATTTTTGTTTCATAACTCAAAGATTCGGCACACAGCAAGACAACACAGCCTAACAAAAAATTCACTTTGTTATAAAGCAGAAACTAACGCACCATTGTAAAGCAATTATACTCCAATAAAGATGTTTAAAAAAAAAAAAAAGAATCTGGGCTTTAGATTTGGATAGACATGGATTTAAAATTCAGGCTCTCCTGGTTGCCGGCTTGGTGACCTAAGGTGAGTGATGCCATCTGTGTGATCCTTAGTTTCCTGTTCTGTAAAATGAGGATGTTACCTACTTTATGGCATTATGTTGTGAGGTTATAAAAGGATAATGAAAGAAAAGTGCTGGTTAAGTGTCTGGCATATAGAATGTTCAATAAATGGTAATATTTTTAAATCTCATCATCCTGATTACCTCTGCCTACATTATACCAACTCTGACTGACTCCAGTGGAATGGCTCTGTTGGCTTGAGGGCCTGCTCAGGGCCAGGCATGTGCTAGACATTTTCCATACGTTAGATCATTGGCTCTAAATCCCTTTCTTTTACATTCCCAATTACATTGATCTTATTATTTAATGTTCTTGTCTTTTTCTCTTTCTGCAGGAAAATGGGCCTTATTATACGTCTTATCCCCCATCACCAGATTTGTGACCTGCTATCTTTCAGTGCTACTGGTTTCTAAGGACACCACTTTCTCCAGAGATCACTACCTACTGAAGTGATATTCATTTTTGCTGTACAGCTCCAGAGAGCCTTTTGTCCCCACCTCTCTGGTATTTTTTTATCGACTGTATATTTTCTGACACATAAGCAATCTGAAAATGGTAGGCCATTCTGAACTGTGCACTTATTTTAAATTTGTATATTTGTATCAAATGAAAATGTTCACTTTTCGAGGGTTGTTAATAGAAATTGGGGAGCTACTTTTGAGTATCTTCAGTTTCCTGAAAGGACACTGGATTCTCCATTAGACAAGCCACAATATTGTTCACATCATCTCTTTAACATTGCACGCTTTCTTTGTGTACTCAAGTGTTTCTCAAAATATATAGAACCAATGTATGCTGACTGGATGTATTGTTTGCTTCAGACCCTGGCATTACGTTTTATACAGATAATTCAGTTATGCTAAAAGAGAATTGTCTGGGATCAAGGATGTAGAAATGTATCTGATCAACAACATCAAAATCGTCAGCAAAATATAAGTCTTAGAATTTTACCACACCAGTGAAGACCGAGACTTAAGGACTAAAGTTCCTTAGATGGTATGTTTTAAGATTGTCACTGTTCTGGTCTCAACAGTGGGGGAAAACAAGAAGACTGTTTCTTCAGCCTTTTTCCTATCATCATAGATGGTTTGGTCTCCATATTCAACAGGACTGCACATGTTAGTACTCTTAAGCGGAGGGCATCTCCTAAGACACCATCAGTGAGTGTTAGAGTGCCGCTTTCCCAGAGTCATGAATGATTTTGTTTGGCTCTTAGGTCTACTTTCTCTAAGGACATTTGCTAGCAGTGTGTCTTGAGTTGCCTACATCAAAATGAAGGAAGTGTGTTGCAGTGAACAGAATTCCAGACCACTTCTGCAACTCAGGCTCTATTTGTGCCTTAGCTTGAATAAAAATTAGAATTATGCTGCCTACCTCACAGAGGTATCATGAGGTGACATTTAGAAAGGGCTTTTGACGTCTTTGGATGAAAAATGCTAGGAGAGTTTGTGTGGTGGGGTGTCTTTAGTTAGTTTTTAAATGATAACAGATATCCTTGAGGGAGTGCAACAAGGCACTCCTCTTGTCTTTGGCACCTTTTGAGTGATTTCCCTTTTCTTGGGACAACAGCTGTTAGTGCAAAATGCCAACCCTGAGGACCTCCTTCCTACTTTGTCCAGAATGTCTTCTGTCCTACTCCTCTTCCAGTGCTACACTTTAACAAGAGACATATGTTAGCCATTTTAAATATTACTTCTTGGGCTTCCCTGGTGGCGCAGTGGTTGGGAGTCCGCCTGCCGATGCAGGGGACACGGGTTCGTGCCCGGTCCGGGAAGATCCCACATGCCGCGGAGCGGCTGGGCCCGTGAGCCATGGCCGCTGAGCCTGCACATCCGGAGCCTGAAAACATTACTTCTTGAATTAAGGTCAAACCATTATCATTTCCATCAGGGTTTCTTCATATTCCTTTTGATTCCTACATTCACTCCCCATCTCCCTCACCCCATCATGTACACTGGCAGTTCGGAGAAGAAAAAGTAGAACTCTTCTGTTCTAATGTGCTCAGGATTGGTGCTTCCAAGGGTCCCACTCCCCTATGTCCAGATTAATTCTTCAGTGGAGATAAAAGAAACATATTTCTTCATTTATGCCAGAGAACCCCCCCCATAGTTGTGTTAACCCCATCCTCTATCTTCCCATATAAACAAGAGGGGCTTTACATTTCTCAGATAAGCAGTCTTATCTTTTGCATGTAATGGGCACATTTGCTTTGTGCCAGAAATCAGAACCACTTGTTCCTTACATACACTTACTTGTTAAGGACTTCCTGTTATGTTCCCTAGGTCATCAGGTCTAGACAGCCAGTCAAATGTCTGGTATTAAGCTTCATCTCAAACAGTACTCCTTTCATCCCTTGAGCCTTGGCCTTTAGAAATCTGAAAAATTAGCTTCATCTTCTCCAGTCCATTGTTAGATCATATATGAGGTGTCATTTCACTAGGAGCAGTTGTAGAAATATGCCATCTTTTCTCTGTTAAAGCTGGACTTGGCTACCTCACGTTGGCATCTGGCCTGAATCATTTCCTCTATAGATAATAGAGGGTGCAAGCTACTTTACTATTTGAAAGGGAGCAAATTTTACAATTTCTTATAGGCAGTAATTTTGAAAGGATGTCCCTTTGGTATATTCACAGCAGTATATTAATGATTAGTAACACAAGCAAGAATGTTCAATTGCTGTCCTAGGGTGTAAAGGTAGTATGGGACTATGTACGTATCAACTGCATTTTATAATTTAATGGTGACTAAAGATAAGGTTGCTCTGCTCAGTGAAACTGAATTTGGTATGGTACCAAGTTCATGCTTTTATAGCTGTCTGAAGTGTTATGTAATGAAGGTCTTTCAACGTACTAAATCCTAGGAGGGGAACATAGTGACCTTGATATTGAAATGATAAAGTAATGTTCACTATATATATGCCTTTGTCAGAAGGTTGGATAGCCTGGGTAACACATGCCACCGTCAAGGACACATTAGAGGGAGGATAAAGGGGTGGAGATGACCACTAGCATCTGATGTTAATTCAAAGCACCCTCAAGTCCTTAATTTAGTTAAACTTTGGTCATGCCAAATGCTAGTTGAATTGAGGAAGAAACTACTTACAAAATATTAATTTAATTCATTAATTAGTTCTTGCAAGACATAATATGAATTATAAAACAAGTATGTTTCTTGCTTCAGCATATATTTGGATTCTTAATTAATCTATATTTATTTCATTATTTCTTGATAGCAAAAATGACCTCTTGAAAAAAACTCAGTATTTATTAGACTCTTAAACCTTAGAGACCAAGAGGTTCATATTTTAAAGATTTTCTTTTCTTTAATATATATCTTATTTCATCGGCTGGTGCTCTATTATATTTATTTTTTGCAAAGTAATCCATCTGCAGTAGTTTGAGACTGATTAACAGGATTTTTAAAGTATTTTTGGTAGCATAAATAGATGTAGATTTTTGATCAAATATCTGAAATTTAAAATGATTAAAATATCTCCCATTTCTAGAGAGAGATGAGCGTAATCACTGTATTAGAAAAACGTGGCTTGCCTATTTCTGCCTGTTTTCTGTTTGCCTAGATATTGTTTAATAAATTCAAACTGTAGGTAATGGTTTAACCTTTTCTTTGCAGCAGTTCATAGGAAAGCAAGAAAGTGTAGTTAGGAGCTAAAAATCACTCTGTGTTTCGCCTGGTACATTGTGTATGTATGTATATAGAGTTTAAATTGCTTAATATATGAACAGAAATGATTGGTATTTGAAGTACTGGAAAGAGAAGAATTGTATGGATCTAGGAACAGGGATTGACTATAATAAGGACCGAAAGGACTGCAAGATAGCATGTAGACCTCTAAAATTGGAGTTAGCCAGTGAGTTTCAGATTGTGGTTCTCTTAAGTTATGGTCACCATAATCAACATGCACTAGAGTGTTTCACCGGTACTGGCGCTAATATACTTCATGCTATGGGATGGACTCTTGGTTTGCTATTTCCTGAGACCGTGAAGGGTAGAGGAGAGTTCTACCTGTAATCTAAATCGTATGATAAACCCAGAGATTATAAGGATTGCGTAGTAGGTCTAACCATATATACGTATATGTGTACATATTTACATACATATTTATATTTATACACGATAATCTGCTTTGCTTTACATTCTTTGAATGTGGTTTAAATGGCCCGTAAATAGAGAACATAAAACAATAAATAGCCTAGTTTAAGCTTTGATTCTACCAAAATCACCCTTGAACAGATGATATCAAGGTCATTTTAAATATTAGTGGCTCTCTTGGATATTAGTTGTTAACTTTGTTTTCTGTGCTTCCAAGAACAGTATCTTTAAACCTTTGTAAGTAAATACAACATGACTTAAACGTTTAGGGCCTCTGAGTTCAAGAAGAAAAGCAGAGATATTCTCTAGGTGAATTACACTGACAAAATCATGAGTGGTGAATGTGATCTACTATTTTTGTTGAACAGTTAACATTAATACATTTTGTATACACAGTCATACTTTTTTTTTGGTAATGTGTTTTGTTAGTGTAAGCACACAATCGTCATAAACTGAGCCAAGACTTTGGCAAACCAGATGTTGTGGGCCAAAATATTTAAATAAGAGCTTAACATATGTAAATTATTTTAATTGCTATTGGGCAAAGGAGACCTAACAGAGTTTTGATTGATGTGATCTTAAAACTTGTTTATTCAAAATTCAGAAAGTTTTTATGAATATTTTGCACTTAAAAATATACTTTGTTCTTTCTGAATTAGAAGTTAGATCCCTTTTAAAGGGAGTCCCACCCTATTACACATACGGCCATTAAGAACCGGTTAAAGGGCTTCCCTGGTGGCGTAGTGGTTGAGAGTCCGCCTGCCGATGCAGGAGACACGGGTTTGTGCGCAGGTCCGGGTAGATCCCACATGCCGCGGAGCGGCTGGGCCCGTGAGTCATGGCCGCTGAGCCTGTGCGTCCGGAGCCTGTGCTCCGCAACGGGAGAGGCCACAACAGTGAGAGGCCCGCATATCGAAAAAAAAAAAAACAAAAAACCGGTTAGTAAAATGGTAATGTTTATACTGAACCCCAGGATAGGACAGTCTTTTTTGGCTATTTATACCCGGCATTTCTCTAATCACCAAAATTAGCCTACAGAGCAGTTCAAAATGCAGTGAATTTTATTGTCAACCATCTATCTCTATGGAGACCTAGACTAGTGCTTCTTAAACTTTAATGTGCATATATTAAATCAGCTGGGAATATGTTAAAATGCAGATTCTGATACAGTAGGTTGGGGTGGAGCCTGGGACTCTGTTTCTTTCTTTTTTGTGGGGGGGAGGCATGCTGCAAGGCATGTGGGACCTTAGTTCCCTGACCAGGGATCGAACCCACTCCCCCTGCATTGGAAGCGTGGAGTCTTAACCACTGGACTTCCAGGGAAGTCCCCAATTCTCCGTTTCTAACAAGCTCTTAGGTAGTATCAATACTCTTGGTTCCAAGACCACACTTAGAGTAAAAGAGCCTAGACCATATTTAGCTTCCATATTTTCCTTGTTTCCAGTAAAGCAGACACAACTATCAGTGTAATTCCTTCTGTGGGCCAAGCACTCACACATACCTCATCTCATTTAATCCTCTTAGAAATCCTGTGAGATAGGTGGTGATAGAGGTTAAGTGCTGCTGAAGCCCAAACATGCAAGCGGTGCAGTATAGACCAGTGTTTCTCAAACTTGAATAATGCACATCCCCTTTTAATATGGAAAAATTCTCTTAGCTCCTCAGGTTTTGTTCATTCTAATGTTACCTAACTATATATGAACATAAAGCTACATGTAAATGCCTTATGCTTATAGCTCTCGCACAACTATAAAACCGAAAGAAGTTTACAGATCAGACACAAGCAAAACTATAAAACTAATACAGTTTAGAATAACAGTAACTAAGTATGATGGATGATGATGTTTTGCCAAAACGAAGCAGCAACATGATTATGGTACTGAGTACTGTAATACAGGTTCTTCTGTGTTTAGCACGCAACTTACTACCATGTGCTATGTGGTAACTCAGTTCTCCCACTCTTTTTCTCTGTTCAAACTATTACTTACATTCATTTAGCACATAGTGATGTTATTTGGTCTTCATCTAGCTTGAATGCATGGTTTCCCTCATATTAAGTTATCCTCTGTTCTCCACAAGCTTTCCACAACTAAAGCAGAACCCAGCTTTAACTTTCAAGTAAAGACAAATGGAAACCTAGTCACTGAAACATTCTGGCAATATTTGGTTTTAAGGTAGTTATCCAGATAATTCAGAACGTGAATATTAATTTTTTAGAATTTTCATCAACATGGAAAATGTCTAATTCTCATAGTAAACTCATGGATCTCCCAGCCCGCAAACACATACACAGGCTCTTAATTCCCCTTTCTCCTTCTCTCTCTCTCTCTCCCTCCCAACAAGGATTTTTCATGGTGTTTAATAGCATTGGTCCTTTGGCTTCTGACACACCTGGGTTCAGGCATGTTTCTCAACATTTTCTGAACCTCACTGTTTTCAGGTATTATTCAAGGATAATAATACTCATTGAATAGTTAAGAGAAATAAAGGCAGTCATGTTAGTAAAGCATGCATAGTAAGTGTTTATAAATGGTAGCTACCATAGCTTTGATTAGAAATAATAATAACTACCATTTGAGGACTTACTATGTGCCTTCAACTTTGCTAAACTCTATATATGTTATCTTATATATTGAGTTATAGGATTGGGGTTCAAATCCAAGTCTGACTCCAAAGCTCATGCCCTTAAAAAAATAATCTAATACAGAACATCAACTTAAGTTGCTTATTTTAAAAGTTATTTAATGTTAAATTGTATTTTCTCAAACTTTTTGTTATAAAATTAATGATGTTTCCCTGGAGGGGAAATGACTAAGGTTCCTTTTAACGATTGTGTGATGTGCTGATAATCAAATTGACACAGAATAAATGTAGATTTCTTTTAAAGGCTGTCATGCTAGGTTGTGGTCCAGTGAAGAGATACTAGGACCATTAGGCTCCACTTGTGCATTATTGTTCTCTTGCACATTTAAGATCTATAACTAATGGTAGCATGAGATTCTCACTGAATCTCAGTATAGCTTTTTTGCAGAAGAATAATTTTCCCCCCACCAGTATTATCCTGGTATTCCTTGATAGTCTGAGAAATAATATGCAACTTAATTTTCACAAGTGAAACATATTTTAAAAAATTGTTCTAACTGTCCTTTAAGATAGTTTCTAGTAAGTCTATCATTTCCTAGTTTCCTGTTAAAAAAAAAAATCTGGACTTTTGAAAAATGAACATACATTCCTGTTGGCTGGGTTTTTTAAATTTTTATTTTATTGTTTAGCTTTTCTCTAATTAGGTGTTGGGAGAAAATACCAGGAGGGAGTTGTAAGAGGAACTCATTTATTAACAAAGATAGTATGTAGCAAATTAAAATTCTTTCCCTACTTACTAAAATATTTGCAGAAATTGTTAGAGTAGTGGAGACACATGAAATGTGAGGCTGTCATTGAATTTTATTAAAATCTGTTGTAAAAATACTTCCCTTTATGCCATCTTATATAGAAGCATGATGATAATCTATGTTGTGGAAATTATTGATTCTTTTTCCACTCCAGCCTCTTTCTGCCATCAGCAATAAATTTATTTATTGTATATATTTATTTTTGGCTGCGTTGGGTCTTTGTTGCAGCACATGGGCTTTCGACCAGTTGCGGTGAGCGGGGGCTACTCTTCGTTTTGGTCCACGGGCTTCTCATTGCAGTGGCTCCTCTTGTTGCAGAGCATGAGCTCTAAACGTGCAGGCTTCAGTAGTTGTGGCTCGCAGCCTCCAGAGTGCAAGCTCAGTAGTTGTGGCGCTCAGGCTTAGTTGCTCTGTGGCATGTGGGATCTTCCCGGACAAGGGCTCGAACCCATGTCCCCTGCATTGGCAAGCTGATTCTTAACTACTGTGCCACCAGGGAAGCCCCAGCAAGATCTTTAAAGTTCAATGAATGCATGGCTCTCCATACATGTGAGTTATCAAGATAAAAGATATGTTTTCTGTGTTACCTCACTGCCCATCCCATATCACAGCGTAAGAAAATTTTTCTGGCTTCACAGAATAGATACGGCCCAGTTCTACCTGATTTTCTCCATTGTAGCAGTCTATTATTTGATTTGGGTTGAGAGCCCTACTTCAGTTCAAGTTATTTTCCTCTTTCTCTTATTCATTTTAAGACTGGTTAACTTTTCTTTTATTATTTGGATATAATGCCCTCTGGTTTTTTGCTTCTTTAAAATCCAAATTTATTCTTTATAAGTAGGTATATAAAGAATTTGTTTAATTATGTCTTCTAGTTCAGATGTGTCTGGCATTTTCATTTTGAAATGCTAATTATTAATTATAACATCATTGTTTTTTTTAAATAAGGTGGGTTATGTTTTCTATGAATTTTATTTCTTATAGTAAAGTAGATGTTAAAATTTATTGTGAAAGGGGGCATTGGTTCTCCAACAGTGGAGAACCACTGAACCCTGTCATTTTACTGATGAAGAAATGGAGGCCCAGGCAGGTTAAGGCAGCTTGGACTCATAGCCAGATCATGGGGATTGTAGGTACTTTGAGGATGACCTTGCCATCTGTAGCTAGAGCCCTTTGGTTTAATTATGTTTGCACAGTTGCTTGACTTTCACATTCCCTCTTATGTCTTCCAAAGTAGGGTTTAGTTTTTTCATCATTTATTTTTTATTTATGTTGCACTTGGCTTAGCCAAGTTCCAGGGGAGGACCAAGTTCAGGAATTAACAGCAGAGGTTACCAGTCATCATCAGGGACTGTGAAAATATTTGGGGGTGGGAGGTAAATGTTCATTTGAAGTTACAGGTGTGAGGTTTTAGTTTTTACCCAACCATCCATTCACTCCCATTCACTATCCACCTCTTGAATAAAAATTCCTCCTTCCAGCAAAGTTGAACAAGAAAGCAGCATTTAAAACCACCTCTTTGGAAATCAAATCACACTGAGAAAATGCTGATCCGAATATGATGATCTTACACCACCTGGAAAACAGCACAGACTTTGGCATTGCTACCGTATCAAGTGCCAAAAGCATGCCAAGATAAGCTCTACATTAAAATTACGGAGGCTCTTGCGGGAGAAAGTCTTATCTATGAACCCATTTTCTGACATTTAGTTTTATAGCATAGAAATCCTCTCCTTTATTTGTTCCTGAATCAATGAGCAAGACCACAATACAGAGAAATACTATACTTCTTCCACTCACTTAGTAAACAGTTACTAAGGATCTGTACGTTAAAGCAGTGCTAGCTGCTGTAACAAATACACTGAACATGCATAATGGCTTAAACACAATAGAAATTTAATTCTCACCTGAAGCCTGAACAGATATTACTGGTGAGCGAGCACTCTTCTCCAAGTCCTGGTTCAGAGACGGCTCCATCATCTTCAACGTGTGAAGGATACACGCTTTTCCACTTCAAGCTGGCAGATGGGAAAGAACCCAGAGGACTCGCCCACAAGATTTTTTTATGCCAGACCTAGAGGTGACACATATCACTTCCATTCATATTCCACTATTTAGAACTCAGTCATCGGCTACACCTGACTGCAAGGTCAGGAGGTAGGGAATGTAGACTAACTGTGCGCCCAGGAAGAGAAGGATAGGAATTTGGTGCCCAGCTTTTGGCAATAATCCAGGCAGTCTACTACATGCTAGATGGGTGGGAATGGGCGGGGGGGAGGAGGGAGGCTCATGAGGGAGGGGATATATGTATACATGTATATACATGTATGATATATGTATACATATAGCTGATTAGCTTCGTTGTACAGCAGAAACTAACACAACATTGTAAAGCAACTATACTCCAATTTAAAAATATATATATATGTATATTCCAGCCAAATAGAAGTCAATTACTCTGTGATGAAAGAAATGCTCCACTAGAGATATGTCAAATGTTAGAGAAGGGCATTGGCACGTGATCACGACTTTGCCTGGAACAAAATCCCATGGCATAGCTTAGAACATATCCGTAAACTGAAGCTCCTACTATCCAGAACCTCTATCACCAAATGTGCATATGCTCTAGAGCAGACAGAATGGGGGGATCCAGATGCCCTTTACTGAATCTTGTACTAATATCTTACTACTTCAAATCTGTGGATCAAGAGTATCGACCTGTTAGAAATGCAGACTCTCAGGCCTCACCCCAGAACTGTGGAATCAGACTGTACATTTTATCAAGGTTCCCCCAGGTGATTGGCATCTATGTTAATTTTGAGAGACACTGTTGTAATCCTGGCTCCGGCACTTACTAGTATGACCTAGCCAGATTGCTCAATCTCTCTGTCCCTTCACTTCTTGGATATCGGGGTACTCTCTAGAGATAATGTACACAAATGTTAAGTAACACCTGACAGCAAGCATTGGCTATTTTCTTACGCTAAGTATTTTTTAAAATAAAGGGGAGACAGCTCTTTAAACTGGAACTATTTGAACTCATCCTCTTTCAACCCTTATTGATGTCACACTAAGGACTTAAGCCCTTTGAAATAGTTTCTTATTCATATGGTTTAGTGTTCCTTAGAAATGAGTAAGCACAGAAAAAAAAAAAAATTTCCAGAGTCAGCAAATGGTGTTTGGCCTAGTAAGTCCCAACATAGCCAGCAGCCATGATTTCAATCAATGAATTATCAAGGTATAAACTTTAAAGTATACACAGAAATGATCTACTAATATGCCAAACCTTGAGAGATACTAAATTCCTAAGGGACTTCAGTCATAACATTTATAGTAACCTTAGATTAATTGAAATAGGAAACACAAGTATTTGTATATCAAATAATTTTGTTCAACCAGAAAATAACTTGGTTTTCAACCTTTCGGAAATGTGTTTTGGTAGTATAATCTTTGTGCCTCATTTAGTAAGTATAATATATGCACATTAAAGTTAATTTTTGCTTTATGTAATGATTTAGAAAGCATATCTAGATCTTTCATGCCTTGGGTTTATCTTTTTAATACTGTTTCTCTTAATCATACATGGTTAGCATAGAAAGTTATCAGAGATAGGGCTGAATATATACCGCCATAAGAATACAATCTGGGACTTAAAAGCATCTTTTAAAGTCAGTTCCTAATATCAGCTTATTTGACTTTTTCCTCTTTCTCTTAAAGTAAATTACAATTTTAAAATTCCAGTTTAATTAGGGTATGTTTACTGATGTTATGGGTGGCTTACTTTAGCTCATCAAATTCTTCAGAATTGGAAACTAAATTGAAAGACTTTAGTTATTATGGCTTTCACTCAAGGAAAGAAGCAACCCAAGAACCACTCACATTTTTTCAAATAGAAATATCTAAGTCTAAATTTGTATATGCCTCTCGACATTTAGACCTGGGTTTCCAATTCATAGAGAAATCAACCTTAACATTTGACAAGTGAAGTCCAAAATGCTGCATGTTGTTTTCTTTGTACAGCACTTAGTACAGGCCAGAACTAAGAGCTGCTAACACTTTCTTGTTAAATCCATCTTGTTGGTGTGCTGTCTTAGCAAATCCAGTTTTGAACCTTACCTAACCCCCACTGGAGTTGCACAAGAAGCAGGGAAAAGGCAAAAATCCCATTTTTTAGTCACAGTAGTGAAGTGACACAGTGTAAGACCACTCTGCATCTAGGGTTTTTTAATTTTATTTTTATGTTTATGATTTATTGTAACGTACCAAAATCAAATTATAATATAATCCTACATTATATTCTTTTTGAATATATAAAGACTTCTATTTCTATTCTAATCTTATGGAGTATATCCTTTTTTGGTATGTTTATTTTCTCTTCCCTTCTTTTAGTAGCTTTAATGATATAATTCACGTATCATAAAATTCAGCTATTTAAAGTGTACAGTTAGTGGTTTTTAGTACATTCAGAGTTGCACAACCATCACCATTACCTACTTTTTAGAACATCTTCAACATCCTAACAGGAAACCCTATACCCATTCACTGTCATTCCCCCTTCCCAGTCTCCTCCAGCCTCCCTCCTGTGTCTGGGTCTTACTGCAGTGTGTTCTCCAAGACTCTTCATGTTGCACTCAGTGGTAGAACAGTGTCTCAACAGATATTCATTGAATAAATTAGTACCCACAGAAGCCACCAGCCAGGAGTGGCAACTAAGGAGTAATTGAGAGGGCAGTGGAATCGGTGTCAAAAGGCTGGATTCAAATCCTGACTGATGCTCACGAGCAGTGCGGTTCTGGGTTTAGAGCCACTTAGCTCTTCTAACCCTCAGTTTTCACATCCATAAACCACTTTACATCTTGTTCAGTCAGGATTTGGGAATGATTTGATGAGTCATAGGAGAAGGAAGGACATGAGTCAAGTTGATCCCTATATAAAACTTTTTTGTGAACAGCCAAATGATCTTTCCTTCGGTGAGCAGCCTTGCTTCACAACATTAACTCTTTTAATAATTTGCTTTTTTCCAGGAAAGGTGAATATAAGTGAGAATTGGGTTTCAGGTCCCAAGTTGCCTCATTAGTGACCAAATACTAGACCTGAAGGTAGCAGCTAAGCCAACAAGGCAAGGAAGCCTGAGAGAAGGTTCTGAGGTGATGAGGCAGTCTTGCCGAGGAGTTTGGTGAGTCTTCTGTGATGGGGGGAGACTGAGTCACCTAGAATAACTAAAATGAGCCATGAAGCCTACATGGCCAGAGCTGGTCCTGCCCTTCCTGACAGATGGGCCTCTACACACACACAAAGAGAGAGTGAGCACTGATGGCTGCTCACTGTCTCCCCAAGAAGCTACTCTCAGGTCAAACACCTGCACAAACCTGGGCACCACATCAGCATGTGTCTCTTGTCAGGCTAGGAATCAGAGAAGAAAGGTGCATTTCACATCACTTTAGCAGAATCGAAAATATTCAGTGTGTTTCATCAGTGAGTTCTCTACCAGTTCCTGCCTGTCATTAAAAGCCACCTCTGAACGTCCCTGAACAACTTGTGAAGCTAGTTCCAGCCTATGCTGTCTCTTACTTTTTATTTTTGGTCTGTGATAGAAAATCATCTACTTTTTCCCTAAATATGCCCTTTTTAAGGTTCAAGGAGTACCTGCTAAACATAGCATTTTACAGTTTGGTTTACATTGTAAGCCAAATTCTTCCATACACATTTTCCTAATGTCTCCTGTCTTATGTAACCATCCCCAGATGAAAATAGCTCTTGATCAGGCCCTATGTTCTTGGGATACTTCTGGGCACCCAGGTAACCACAAACTACCTTTTGGGTCCATGACTCTTCTTAATCACACCAAAGAGGTTCTGTGTTTTCCTCCTCAGGACAGCAAAAAATTGAGGTGGAACAAGGTGCTACTTCCGCCTTCGCATTTCAGGCCTCATACTATAAGCACATTTCCTTTCTGTGTTCTACTTCGTGCCATGTATTTTGCTTTTTTTTTTTTTTTTACATATTTATTGGAGTATAATTGTTTTACAGTGTTGTGTAAGTTTCTGTTATATTAACAAAGTGAATCAGCTGTATGTATACATATATCCCCATATCCCCTCCCTCTTGTGTCTCCCTCCCACCCTCCCTATCCCACCCCTCTGGATGGTCACAAAGCACCGAACTGATCTCCCTGTGCTATGCGGCTGCTTCCCAATAGCCATCCATTTTACATTTGGTAGTGTATATATGTCAATGCTACGCTATCACTTCATCTCAGCTTCCCCTTCCCCCTCCCGGTGTACTCAAGTCCATTCTCTACATCTGCATCTTTATTCCTGTCCTGCCCCTAGGTTCATCAGAACCATTTTTTTAAAATTCCATATATATGTGTTAGCATATGGTATTTGTTTTTCTCTTTCTGAATTACTTCGCTCTGTATGACAGACTGTAGGTCCATCCACCTCACTACAAATAACTCAATTTTGTTTCTTTTTATGGCTGAGTAATATTCCATTGTATATATGTGCCACATCTTCTTTATCCATTCATCTGTGGACGGACATTTAGGTTGCTTCCATGCCCAAGCTATTGTAAATAGTCCTGCAATGGACATTGTGGTACATATCTCTTTTTCAATTATGGTTTCCTCAGGGTATATGCCCAGTAGTGGGATGGCTGGGTCATATGGTAGTTCTATTTTTAGTTTTTTAAGGAACCTCCATACTGTTCTCATAGTGGCTGTATCAGTTTACACTCCCACCAACAGTGCAAGGGTTCCCTTTTCTCCACACCCTCTCCAGCATTTACTGTTTGTAGATTTTTTGATGCTGGCCATTCTGACAGGTGTGAAGTGATACCTCATTGGAGTTTTGATTTGCATTTCTCTAATGATTAGTGGTGTTGAGCATTCTTTCATATGTTTGTTGGCAATCTGTATATCTTCTTTGGAGATATGTGTTTAGGTCTTCCGCCTATTTTTGGATTGGGTTGTTTGTTTATTTGATATTGAGCTACATGAGCTGCTTGTATATTTTGGAGATGAATCCTTTGTCAGTTTCTTCGTTTGCAAATATTTTCTCCCATTCTGAGGGTTGTCTTTTTGTCTTGTTTATGGTTTCCTTTGCTGTGCAAAAGCTTTTAAGGTTCCTTAGGACCCATTTGTTTACTTTTGGTTTTATTCCCATTACTCTAGGAGGTGGGTCAAAAAGGATCTTGCTGTGATTAATGTAATAGAGTGTTCTGCCTATGTTTTTCTCTGAGTTTTATAGTGTCCGGCCTTACATTTAGGTCTTTAATCCATTTGGAGTTTATTTTTGTCTATAGTGTTCAGAAATGTTCTAATTTCATTCTTTTACATGTAGCTGTCCAGTTTTCCCAGCACCATTTATTGAAGAGGCTGTCTTTTCTCCATTGTATATTCTTGCCTACTTTATCAAAGATAAGGTGACCATCTGTGCGTGGGTATATCTCTGGGCTTTCTATTCTGTTCCATTGATCTATATTTCTGTTTTTCTGCCAGTATGATACTGTCCTGATTGCTGTAGCTTTGTAGTATAATCTGAAGTATGGGAGTCTGATTCCTCCAGCTCCATTTTTCTTTCTCAAGATTGCTTTGGCTACTCAGGGTCTTTTATGTTTCCATACAAATTGTAAAATTGTTAGTTCTAGTTCTGTGAAAAATGCCCTTGGTAGTTTGATAGACATTGCACTGAATCTGTAGAATGCTTTCAGTCATATAGTCATTTTCACAATAGTGACTCTTCCAATCCAAGAACATGTTATATCTCTCCATCTGTTGGTATCATCTTTAATTTCTTTCATCAGTTTCTTATAGTTTCCTGCATCAAGGTCTGTTTTCTCCCTAGGTAGGTTTATTCCTAGGTATTTTATTCTTTTTGTTGCAATGGTAAATGGGAGTATTTCTTTGAATCTCTTTCAGATTTTTCATTGTTAGTGTATAGGAATGAAAGAGATTTCTGTACATTAATTTTGTATCCTGCTACTTTACCAAATTCATTGATTAGCTTTAGTAGTTTACTGGTAGCATCTTTAAGATTCTCTATGTATAGTATCATGTCAGCTGCAAAGAGTGACAGTTTTACTTCTTCTTTTCCAATTTGTATTCCTTTTATTTCTTTTTCTTCTCTGATTGCCGTGGCTACAACTTCCAAAACTATGTTGAATAATAGTGGTGAGAGTAGGCACCCTTGTCTTGTTCCTGATCTTAGAAGAAATGCTTTCAGTTTTCCACCATTGAGAATGATTTTGGCTGTGGGTTTCTCATATATGGCCTTTATTATGTTGAGGTAGGTTCCCTTTCTGGAAAGTTTTTATCATAAGTGGGTGTTGAATTTTGTCAAAAGCTTTTTCTGCATCTGTTGAGGTTATCATATGGTTTTTATCCTTCAGTTTGTTAATATGGTGTATCACATTGATTGATTTGTGTATACTGAAGAATCCTTGCATTCCTGAGATAAACCCCACTTGATTGTGTTGTATGATCCTTTTAATGTGCTGTTGGATTCTGTTTGCTGGTATTTTGTTGAGGATTTTTGCATCTATGTTCATCAGTGATATTGGCCTGTGGTTTTCTTTCTCTGTGACTTGTTTGTCTGGTTTTGGTATCAGGGTGATGGTGGCCTCATAGAATGAGTTTGGGAAGAGTTTGAGAAGGATAGGTGTTAGCACTTCTCTAAATTTTGCTAGAATTCACATGTGAAGCCACCTGGTCCTGGGCTTTTGTTTGTTGCAAGATTTTTAATCATAATTTCAGTTTCAGTACTTGTGATTTGTCTCTTCATATTTTCTGTTTCTTCCTGGTTCAGTCTTGGAAAGTTGTACTTTTCTAACAATTTGCCCATTTTTCCAGGTTGTCCATTTTATTGGCATAAAGTTGCTTGTAGTAGTCTCTCATGATCCTTTGTATTTCTGCAGTGTCAGTTGTTACTTCTTTTTCATTTCTAATTCTGTTGATCTGAGTATTCTCCCTTTTTTTCTTTATAAGTCTGGTTAATGGTTTATCATTTTTGTTTATCTTCTCAAAGAACCAGCTTTTAGTTTTATTGATCTTTGCTATTGTTTCCTTCATTTCTTTTTCATTTATTTCTGATCTGATCTTTATGATTTCTTTCCTTCTGCTAACTTTGGAGTTTTTTTGTTTCTCTTTTTTTAATTGCTTTAGGTGTAAGGTTAAGTTGTTTATTTGAGATTTTTCTTGTTTCTTGAAGTAGGATTGTATTGCTATAAACTTTCCTCTTAGAATTGCTTTTGCTGCATCCCATAGGTTTGGGTCATCATGTTTTCATTGTCATTTGTTTCTAGGTATTTTTTGATTTCCTCTTTGATTTCTTCAGTGATCTCTTGGTTATTTAGCAGTGTATTGTTTAGCCTCCTTGTGTTTGTATTTTTTACAGTCTTTTTCCTGTAATTGATATCTAGTCTCATACAGTTGTCGTCTGAAAAGTTACTTGATATGAGTTCAGTTTTCTTAAATTTACCAAGGTTTGATTTGTGACCCAAGATATGATCTCTCTGGGGAATGTTCCCTGTGCACTTGAGAAGAAAGTGTACTGTTGGTTTTGGATGGAATGTCCTATAAATATCAATTAAGTCCACCTGGTGTATTGTGTCATTTAAAGCTTGTGTTTCCGTATTTATTTTCATTTTGGATGATCTGTCCATTGGTGAAAGTGGGGTGTCAAAGTCCCCTACTATTATTGTGTTACTGTTGATTTCCCTTTTATGGCTGTTAGCATTTGCCTTATGTATTGAAGTGCTCCTATGTTGGGTGCATAAATATTTACAATTGTTGTATCTTCTCCTTGGATTGATCCCTTGATCATTATGTAGTGTCCTTTGTCTCTTGTAGTAGTCTTTACTTTAAAGTCTGTTTTATCTGATATGAGTATTTCTACTCCAGCTTTCTTTTGGTTTCCATTTGCCTGGAATATCATTTTCCATCCCCTCACTTTGTATGTGTCCCCAGGTCTGAAGTGGGTCTCTTGTACACAGCGTATATACTGGTCTTGTTTTTGTATCCATTCAGCCAGTCTATGTCTTTTGGTTGGAGCA
The DNA here is from genome assembly GCF_039906515.1 of Pseudorca crassidens. Taxonomy (NCBI): domain Eukaryota; kingdom Metazoa; phylum Chordata; class Mammalia; order Artiodactyla; family Delphinidae; genus Pseudorca; species Pseudorca crassidens. The sequence goes on along the minus strand of NC_090297.1, from coordinate 103,549,094 downwards.
TTTAATCCATTTACATTTAAGGTAAGTATGGATATGTATGTTCCTATTACCATTGGCTTAATTGTTTTGGTTTTGTTTTTGTAGGTCTTTTCCTTCTCTTGTGTTTCCCACATAGAGAAGTTCCTTTAGCATTTGTTGTAAAACTGGTTTGGTGGTACTGAATTCTCTTAAATTTTGCTTGTCTGTAAAAGTTTTAATTTCTCTGTCAAATCTGAATGAAAGCCTTGCTGGGTAGAGTAATCTTTGTTTTAGGTTTTTCTCTTTCATCACTTTGAATAAGTCCTGCCACTCCCTTCTGGCTTGCAGAGTTTCTGCTGAAAGATCAGCTGTTAACCTTATGGGGATTCCCTTGTATATTATTTGTTGCTTTTCCCTTGCTGCTTTTAATATTTTTTCTTTGTATTTAATTTTCGATAGTGTGATTAATATGTGTCTTGGCATGTTTCTCCTTGGGTTTATCCTGTATGGGGCTCTCTGCGCATCCTGGACTTGACTATTTCCTTTCCCATGTTAGGGAAATTTTCACCTATAAGTCCTCAAATATTTTCTCAAACCCTTTCTTTTTCTCTTCTTCTGGTACCCCTACAGTTCGAATGTTGGTGCGTTTAATGCTGTCCCAGAGGTCTCTGAGTCTGTTCCCAATTCTTTTCATTCTTTTTTCTTTATTCTGCTCTGTGGCAGTTATTTCCACCATTCTATCTTCCAGGTCACTTATCCATTCTTCTGCCTCAGTTATTCTGCTATTGCTTCCTTCTAGAGTATTTTCAATTTCATTTATTGTGTTGTTCATTATTGTTTGTTTGCTCTTTAGTTCTTCTAGGTCCTTGTTAAACGTTTCTTGTATTTTCTTCATTCTACTTCTGAGATTCTGGATCATCTTTACTATCATTACTCTGAATTCTTTTTCAGGTAGACTGCCTGTTTCCTCTTCATTTGTTTGGTCTGGTGGGTTTTTACCTTGCTCCTTCATATGCTGCATATGTCCCTGTCTTCTCATTTTGTTTAACTTACTGTGTTTGGGGTCTCCTTTTCACAGGCTGCAGGTTCGTAGTTCCTCTTATTTCTGGTGATTGTCCCCAGTAGTGAGCTTTGTTCAGTGGCTTGTGTAGACTTCCTGGTGGGGGGACTGGTGCCTGTGTTCTGGTGGTTGGGGCTGGATCTTGTCCCTCTGGTGGGCAGGGCCACGTCTGGTGGTATGTTTTGGGATGTCTGTGAAGTTAGTATGACTTTAGGCAGCCTCTCTGTTAATGGGTGGGTTTGTGTTCCTGCCTTGCTGGTTGTTTGTCATGGGGTGTCTAGCACTGGAGCTTACTGGCCGTTGCGTGGAGCTGGTTCTTAGTGTTGGACAGAGATATCTGGGAGACCTCTCACCGATTAATATTACATGTGGCCAGGAAGTCTCTGGTGGTCCAACATCCTGAACTCAGCTCTCCCACCTCGGAGGCTCAGTTCCGACACCTGGCCAGAGCACCAAGACCCTGCCAGATGCACGGCTTGGAAGAAAAGGAAGAAAAAAAGAAAAGAAAAAGAAAAAAAAAAATGAACACAGAGAATTCCAAAACAAATGGTAAAAGCAAAACTAAACACTCAAAATCACACAAAGAAACAAACACACACACTCAGAAAAATAAAAAACAAAACAAAAAAATACCGAACAGACAGAACCCCAAGACAAATGGTAAAAGCAAAACTAAACAGACAAAATCACACAAAGAAGCATACACACTCACAAAAAGAGAAAAGAAAAAAAAGGAAGAGAGCAACCAAACCAATAAACAAACCCACAGATGAAAGCAATCACTAAAGAGTAAACTAAGAGAAATATAAAACCAAAAACAAATCAAATGCAGAAAGCAAACCCCAAGTCCACACTTGCCTCCAAAGTTGACTGCCTCAATTTTGGGAGCACTCTTTGTCTATTCAAGTATTCCTCACATGTAGGGTTTACCAAGCTGATTGCAGGGATTTAGTCCGCTGCTCCTGAAGCTGCAGGGAGAGATTTCCCTTTCTCTTCTTTGTTCGCACATCTCCTGGGGTTCAGCTTTGGTTTTGGCCCTGCCTCTGTGTGTAGACCACCCTCAGGTCTCTGTTCCCTGCCCAGACAAGAGGGGGTTAAAGCTGCGGCTGATTACTGCTCTCTTGCTGTCTCAGGCTGGGGAGAGGGAGGGGTACAGTAGTCACAATTGGAATGTACGGGGCATGTCTGCAGCAGAGGCCAGCATAACGTTGCAACAGCCTGAGGTATGCTGTGTGTTCTCCCAGGGAAGTTGGCCCTGGATCATGGAACCCTGGCAGTGACGTGCTGCACAGGCTCCCAGGAGGGTGTGGGTAGTGACCTGTGCTTGCACACAGAATCCTTGGTGGCAGTGGGGTCAGCAATCCGTGCCTGCCTCTGGGTCTGAGATGATAACTACGGCTCATGCCCGTCTCTGGAGCTTGCTTAGGCAGTGCTCTGTCATCTGTGGACACATGGAGCAGGAAGCGCCTCTCCTCACGCACCCAAGACAATGGTCTCTTGCCTCTCCAACAGGTCCAGACTTTTTCCCATACTCCCTCCCAGCTAGCTGTGGCACACTAGCCACCTTCAGGCTGTGTTCACACAGCCAACCCCAGTCCTCTCCCTGGGATCTGACCTCCAAAGCCCGAACCTCCGCTCCCAGCCCCCACCCACCCAGGCAGGTGAGCAGACAGGCTTCTCAGGCTGGTGAGTGCTGGTCAGCACCAATCCTCTGCGTGGGAATCTCTCCACTTTGCCCTCTGCAACCCTGTTGCTGCGCTCTCCTCTGTGGTTCCAAAGCTCCCCCTCACCGTGCTGTTCCCACCAGCAAGGGGGCTTCCCAGTGTGTGGGAACTTTTCCTCCTTCACAGCTCCCTCCCAGGTCCCTCCCAGGGATGGGCGCAGGTCCCACCCCATTCTTTTGTCTCTTTTTTTTTTTCTTCCCTACCCAGGTATGTGGGGATTTCCTTGCCTTTTTGGAAGTCTGAGGTCTTCTGTCAGCATTCAGTAGGTGTTCTATAGGAGCTGTTCCACATGTAGATGTATTTTTGATGTACTTGTGGAGAGGAAGGTGATCTCCACTTCTTACTCCTCTGCCATCTTGAAGGTCTCTCTGTATTTTGCATTTTTGCTCTTTGTTGATTTCTCTGTTTAAAATGGCTCCCAGGATGGTGCTGAAGTGCTGTCTCATGTTCCTAAGTGCAAGAAGGCTGTGATGTACTTTATGGAGAAACATGTTAGATAAGCTTTATTCAGGCATCAGTTATAGTGCTGTTGGCCATGAGTTCAATGTTAATGAATCAACTATATCTCATTACAAGGGATCTTTAAGCAGAAACACACATAAAACAAAGTTATGGATTGATTGATTGATGAAAAGTTTGTGACCAGAGGCTCAAAGGAACCTCACCTTGTATTTTTCCTAGGAGCAATGTTTCAGGATTCACTAATTTAGCATTTGCAACAACTTTATAGAACATAACTACCACAAGTAATATGAGTCAACTGTAGTTGTGAGCAGCTGAACCCATGCTACTGTGTCCTACTAGAGAGTTAATAGACACAAGTTTACTACCTACTCAAAAAAATAACTCGTCAAGCAGCAACTATGCCCTGAGCTCCAAGAATATAGTCTTGTACAAGAGGGTCATAGTTCTTAACTTTATGCATTTTATAACCTGGTAGGGATATTACATTTTTAAAATTTCTTGTAAACATGCGGGACAAGTATGAATCTGATATTAATGACCAGTTCTCTTACAACACGGGATGGACAAAATCATTAGCCAGAGGGACTAAGGAAATGTCTATACTGTCCACCTATTCTGACAGACCTTCTCCTTTCTGCACTAAAATGTGATCAGCTACCTGAAAGCTCCCCTTCACAGTCCTGCATCTGACAAGAATCAAAAGTTTGTAGGTCCTTTCCCACTCATAAGAGATGTCTAGAAAAAGTCTAGTCCAAGTGTTGCAAGAAGGTTATGTTTTTGATACTAACTCTGACCACAGCTGCTTGCATCACTGCAGTGAAAATGACCGTGACATCCTCCTGGGCTGAGCAGGAGAAAGTGCTGAAGTCTAATAGTAAAAGCTGGTGTGCCATGTATTTGCCCAATTTTTCACAACTGCCATAAACCTGAAATTTGAATGTTTGGAATCACATGGAATCATTGATCCACTTACTGCATGGTGATACATAAAGACTTTGTATTTAATCGGGGCTAGACCATGATTCTAGACTCTCTTGCTATGCATTTCACTACTTTCCATATCATTCTGAAAATCTTCCTTGTCTAGAACTTTGTGTGTCACCTCTGATATCTTTCTTCAAATACCAACATCTATCCTTTGAATGTGTTTTGGGACCACATGTCCATCCTCAGAAGGGGAGCCACCAACTCCCCACTGGTATTTATGATGATTCGGTCCCTGACGACCCCTTTGTCTCCCAGCAGAATATCATCACCAGGAGGCTAATACCTGATCCATGAGAGCGCTGGTTTTATCTAGATTCCGTCTCACTGTGGTGGTCTGCCTCATGCATCTACTTGTGGGTCTGTTAAGAGACTGGTGACCTTCCTGTCACATAGCAACAAATTTCAGAGAGTTACTTGTCACTGCGAGCAATTGCTCTAAGTTCAACCTTGAAAGTGTGGCATCTTTAGCAGCCATATTTCTATTGCTGCAGCCATCTCTCTACCTATTGGCTACTTGGGAAATCCTTTCAGTAATCAGATTTGCCAAGCTTCATCAATTCTGCAAATAGGCCTTTGGGTGCTTCCGGCTACAAAATATTTTCTTCTCATTGCTGCAGTAACAAAAGGAGTTTTATTAACCTTCCACGTCGGTTTTGGTGAAAGACAAGAGCTTCCCACCTAGACAGTACCCTCCAGCAGGGCAAACCATGTTTTGCACACCCCAGTGTACATAGTGCTAAGCACAACACCTGCACTATGTATTTTTTTCACTAACTGATTGGGCTAAGTGCTACCTTGGATTCTCACATTAATCAGAAGCCCTGCCCTTTATAGTTACTTCTGGACATGACAGTATAAATATGCACTCCTTGACTACACTACATTTTAAGAAGAGCCTACTTGTTGCCAGGGATATGGGCAATAGTTAACTGTTTCATACCCATTTTTATGTTTTTCTTGACTTTATACTGTAATATGATCATGAAAAACAAGTAGGCATTTATCTACAAAGCCATGCATTATATCTGGGGTGTGGAGAAAGGAGGAAGAAGACGAGGCAGGAAAACCAATGTCTTGCTCTGTTTAAATATCTAAATGACTTTTGGTATTGTGTGAGTTATTTGTACAGACATAAAGGATGTATGTATTTTCTCCAACAGTGCATTCTTTGGTAAGTGAGAGAGGGCCTGTCCCTGTTTAGAAAGGCTTAATTGTATCATATGTTTTAAGAGTTGAAGATTCTTTTTCTTCTTCTTGGCTTCCTTGTTTACTGCACTTAACTTGATAGAATGTTGCAGAAAACCCATGGGCTCTGAAATTAGAAGATCTGGGTTCAAACCCAGCCTCTCTGTTTTTCTTATCTATCTGGCCTTTATCTCTGGACCTTATTCTCTTCTTATAATTATACTTTATCACCTCAAAATGTAGCTGAAGATAAACTGTAAACTGTAAAGCACAATATCCAACTAGTAAAGCACCATCGTCACATCCTTTATAAATTCAAGACCAGCCCTTTGACTCTGGATTGTAAGGATTTACTAGAATTATATCTTTTAGCAGTGGCCTCTGCCCGCCCATGTCTAATGTAATAAACGCAAGGACTTTGCCAAGCAAATTCCTGAAAGGAACACAGTGCAACAGAAGCAGTTCACAAAGTTCTGTGAGTTTTGATCAGTGATTACACCCTGCTGCAGTCTTAGCAAGGGCTGGCAACCAACCTGAAGACAGAGAAAAGAAGTGATGAAAATGTCAAGATTCCTCAAGCAGATATGTCATGGAATGAGTTGGAGCAGACAAGAACGTTGCTTTCAGTGATAAAGGCCAGGAGATCTGGCCATCTCTGTACCAAATTATTGCTCTCTTTTTTGAAGAATCCCACTTTGCTGTGAAGCCTTGAAAACAAACATGTTCCAGCAGAGAATTGTCAGTCCTGACCTTTGTTCTGGGTGACCTAAGGACAGGAAGAATATATTGTACTTTCATGTCTTATAGTTTTAATACTTTTTTTCAAATAAATATTTGGGAATATGTGGTATGACAGTTGCAAGTGAGCATTTGTGGAGACTAGATTCATTTATTTGAATTTGAGGTTGTTCCAGAGAGACTGCATGGTAATCATGCTACAGAGGATGTCCTTGTTTGGTCACGGTACTAGAGAGGTGTGACCTTGCAGAGATTTTCCAGAGAGAGTCAGATCTGGGAGTATGTTGAACTCGACTGAATTTTTAAGATGTCTTAAGAGCATTCCTATGGGCACTGCTGAGTTGAAATTTTAACTCTCTTAGCTCCAAGTGTGAAGAAAGCACACAGGAATAGAAAATGCATGTTCTCCATAGGAAATATTGTTGATGAAAATATCCTACGTGGTTCCCAAAGCACTTTCTTTCACTGGGTAAACCAAGACACTATGCACTCTTTTCTCAGCCTCTTATGAGAGAAACTGATATTCTGACCCAAGTTATCAGGCTTTGACCTCTGGCACATTTGCTCTGTTGTCCTTATATATTCATAAGCACACTTGAAAAATGGGCTATGCAGGAAAGAATAGAGACACTGGTATCAGTGAACCAAGCAAAGGAAAAAGGGGAAAGGAACTAACAAGACATTGAAGAAGGCAAATGGAAATAGATTACATTGTGGGTGGGGGAAGAGTTTTCCTGAAGAGCATGCTATATTGGAGGATGTCTATGGCCACCTCAAAGGAAAAATTCTTATAGAACTTCTTTCTTTCTTCCCAGGAGTCTCTGATCATAGGATACACACCAGTGAGTCTGGGAGAAGAAGTGGAGGTATAAAGTCACATTTCTGAGCATCCTGAATTCTGTTTCACAGTCATTTGAGTTTACTGAAACTATGCTCCTGCCTTTTGACTTAAAATCTTCAGTAAGCAGTGATAGCCTCAGAGAGAGGCTGAAATAGCATGGTGAAGTGAATAATAACAGTCAGTACGTATAATCCCTTACCACGTGCCAGGCATTATTCTATATATGAACACATTTGATTCTCCCAAGAATCCTGTGAGGCTAGAACTTTTATTACCCCACTCTACAGATGAGGAAATTGAGGCACAATGAGAATTAAGGCTCTGAGTCACATTACCAGAAGGGCCAGGATTTGAACCTAGTATTGAAGTCTCTAGGTTTCCAATTTTCCAACTAACTGTGAGAGGCAGTTCCTTCCCTAAGGACACCCTGTGAATTGGTGGTGAGGTCAATGGGAATTCAGGCTCTCAGGCTCCCCACATGGCTTTATGGACCTCACAACTGGCACCAATGTTAAAGGCTGTTAGGCACTGAAGTGTTTAATATTGAGCTTTATACAAAGCAAACAAGAATATGCTAGCAACTATATGGAAATGTATATTTGGTCTTAGAATTGAGTATTTTGTCCTATCATTAAACATTTCCTCTTCCTGTGACAAGACTTGTCTTGGACACCATCCAAATAACTGCATGTCATGAACCAAGAAGTAGGTATTCTCCTGTGGTAACTTGGAAAAGAATGTTTTTCATATGGTCAGACCAGTTTCCAGAGTTCAGCATGTAGTTACCAGTACAATCAGAAATATATATATTTTTTGTATAATAATACTTAAAGGTTACTTACTTATTCTCTTTTGATAATTTCCAACTGTGTTTTACCCAAATTAATCAGAAAGATGATTTTCTATTTGTTCCAGCCCCATTCACTCCGTTAAAGACTGGAACCTTAGTTACACAATTTTACGTTGAATGTAGGACTGTAGGACTCAAGCTGAATTTCAACACATATTTGTTTCCATCATCTTTAGTTTTCCCAGCATTAGTTTCCACGAAGCAAGTAAAAAATACAAGCTTTTCATCCAGACCTCAAGATCCCAACAACATGAATTCAGCCTATTTTTGCAGCCTCATCTTCTTTCCTTTCCTTAACCTTCAAACGTTTGGGCTGAATCTCACCCAGAGCCTCTCCATCTCTGTTATTACGGAGTCAGAATTATTTGTGTTCTTATCTCAGGGCCCCACATTTTCTCATGTGGAAAAATGTCTTACCCATCCCTGCACTCCCTGTGGTGTTTCTTTAGCCTGACACCTTTCTTAAACAGCCTGGCTTTGCTCTGTGCCTTGCCAGATATATACACTGTGAGGTGATATATCATAGATGTCAAATGTTAACCAGGGAAGGAACCTTAGAGACTAACTAGTATCACCTTTTCATTTTATAGATGGGAAAACTGAGATGTGCAGAGGTCAGCCACCCAAGGTCATTGATGAGATGGTGGCAGAGCCAGGACACCTCACTCCCTGCAAATTACCACCTTCTAAAATGTAGAGGGGAACATGATGTCAGGGGAAAATATTTGGGGGTTATGCAGTTATATGGAATATTTATATTCTGATGAGAATAGTAGAGCAGAGAGAGGAAAATTGATGATACAATGGTTGCAAGAGGAAAGTTGTTGAGTGAGAGAGGATGGAATCCAGTATGCAAAGAGAGGACTTAGAAAATGGCCTGGACAGTTTACCCACAATGTCCCGTAAGGGACACTGAATACGTGGGTATATATGTAGATATACTGGTAGATATCAAGAGCGTGTGGAAGTTTTTTCCTGAGCTCTTCTGTTTTGTTTTAATATTTATTTATTTATTCATTTATTTGGCTGTGCCGGGTCTTAGTTGCAGCATGCGGGATCTTTCATTGCGGCATGCGGGTCTTAGTTGCAGCATGAGGGATCTTTCATTGCGGCATGCGGGACTAGGGATCGAACCCGGGGCCCCTGCTTTGGGAGTGTGGAGTCTTAGCCACTGGACCACCAGGGAAGTCCCCCTGAACTCTTCTGTTTTTTCTATTGAATAAGAAATATGGTTTTCAGCTGAAAATGAGGAGGAGGGAAAATATATTGGAAGTTTGAAGTGAGAAGAGATAAAAGTTGCCCAGGGGAGTGGGAAAAGGAAATGATGAGAGAATCATAGTATGATAATGAAAGCACTTACACTTTAGGTTTGTGGTCAAGCAGTGTTTTTCAGTGGAAACGCTCTTGGCCTCTTGGGCAGGCATGTTGCTCGGCATTTGGCATCCCTTGCCCTTAGTGATGCCCCTCATTAATTGTGATCATCAAAAATGCCCCCCACCGCATTTCCAAATACCCCTAGGGAGCTGAACCATTCCCAGTTGAGAAGCACTAGGAACCAGTCACAAGGGGGCATGCTTTTCTTCAGTCACATTCAGCTGTTCAGGTGCTGGCAGGAAACAGGCAGAAATCTGGATTGATGAGTGCTGGGTTTGACAGATAAGAACAGTGACAGGAGGGAGGGGCAGGCAAACCGACGGTGTATGTCATGGGCTGATTATGATAGTCAGACTTATTGAACAACAAAGTACCCCTTCTGGCCCAAGGCAACTCAGGAACACAGCAGTGGTGGAGGACCTCTGGCTACTATTCATAGATGTTAAGACATATGACCGATTTCTGGGTATTGTGAACAAAGTACTATGAATATTCTTATACATATTTTGGGGCAGGTATGTGCTTTCATTTCTCTTGGGAATACACCCAAGGTAGATTTGATGGGTCCCAGGGAATGCGTATATTCAGTTCAATTAAAAACTTCCGCTCATTTCTTTAAAAGTTGCACATCCATCAACCTATGACTTAGCCATTCCGTTCCAAATATTTACCCAAGAGAAAACAGTCATCTGTCCACACAAAGACTTGTACATTAATGTTCATACCAGCTTTATTTGTAATAGCAAAAAATTGGAAACAACCCAAAATATTCATCAACAGATGAATGCATCAACAAATTGAGGCATAGCTGTGCAGTGGAATACTACTCAGTGATTAAAAAAAAAAAAAAAAACTACTGAGATGCAACAATATTGATGAACCTCAAAATAATGGTTTGAGTAAAAGAGGTTAGATACAAAATACTATATGATTCCAGGTATAACATTCTAGAAAAGGCAAACTAATTCATAGTGATAGAAAATATACCAGTGGTTGCCTGAGGATGGGGTGGTGGGGACTAAAGAGGAAGGGATGGATTCCACAGGGCATGAGGAAACTTCTAGGGGTGGTGGATATGTTCATATTCTTGACTGTGGTAATTGTTTCATGGTTGCATACATATGTCAAAACTCATCCATCAAATTATATACAATAAAAATATTCAATTTGGGAGCTTCCTGGTGGTCCAGTGGTTAGGACTTCATGCTTTCACTGCTGGGGCCTAGGTTCAATCCCTGGTCAGGGAACTAAGATCACACAGTGTGGCCAAAAAAAAAAAAAAGTGCAATTTATTTTACATGAATCACACCTCAGAGCTATTAAAAAAAGCCTACTGAACAATTTTCCAAAGTGGTTAAACTAACATATACGCCATCAGAAATGTGTAAGAATTCTAGTTGCCTGACACATCTTTGCCAATATTTGGCCTTTTTTTTTTTTTTTAACATCTTTATTGGAGTATAATTGCTTTACGATGATGTGTAAGTTTCTGCTTTATAACAAATTGAATCAGCTATACACATACATATATCCCCATATCTCCTCCCTCTTGCATCTCCCTCCCTCCCACCCTCCCTATCTCACCCCTCTAGGTGGTCACAAAGCACGGAGCTGATCTCCCTGTGCTATGCAACTGCTTCCCGCTAGCTATCTATTTTACATTTGGTAGTGTATATATGCCATGCCTCTCTCTCGCTTCATCCCAACTTACCCTTCCCCCTCCCTGTGTCCTCAAGTCCATTCTCTACGTCTGCGTCTTTATTCCTGTCCTGCCCCTAGGTTCTTCAGAACCCTTTTTTTTTTTTTTAAGATTCCATATATATGTGTTAACATACGGTATTTATTTTTCTCTTTCTGACTTATTTCACTCTGTATGACAGACTCTAGTTCATTCCACCTCACTACAAATTATTTAATTTCGTTTCTTTTTATGGCTGAGTAATATTCCATTGTATGTGTGTGCCACATCTTCTTTATCCATTCATCTGTTGATGGACACTTAGGCTGCTTCCAAGTCCTGGCTATTGTAAATAGAGCTGCAATGAACATTGTGGTACATGACTCTTTTTGAATTATGGCTTTCTCAGGGTATATGCCCAGTAGTGGGATTGCTGGGTCATAATTGCTGGGTCGTAAAAAACTCCAACATTTTTTGTTTGTAGATTTTTTGATGATGGCCATTCTGTCAGGTGTGAGGTGATACCTCATTGTAGTTTTGATTTGCATTTCTCTAATGATTAGTGATGTTGAGCATCCTTTCATGTGTTTGTTGGCAATCTGTATATCTTCTTTGGAGAAATGTCTATTTAGGTCTTCTGCCCATTTTTGGATTAGGTTGTTTATTTTTTTGATATTGAGCTACATGAGCTGCTTGTAAATTTTGGAGATTAATCCTTTGTCAGTTCCTTCATTTGCAAATATTTTCCCCATTCTGACGGTTGTCTTTTCATCTTGTTTATGGTTTCCTTTGCTGTGCAAAAGCTTTTAAGTTTCCTTAGGTCCCATTTGTTTATTTTTATTTTTAGTTCCATTTCTCTAGGAGGTGGGTCAAAAAGGATCTTGCTGTGATTTATGTCATAGAGTGTTCTGCCTATGTTTTCCTCTAAGAGTTTTATAGTGTCTGGCCTTACATTTAGGTCTTTAATCCATTTTGAGTTTATTTTTGTGTATGGTGTTAGGGAGTGTTCTAATTTCATTCTTTTACATGTAGCTGTCCAGTTTTCCCAGCACCACTTATTGAAGGGGCTGTCTTTTCTCCAATGTATATTCTTGCCTCCTTTATCAAAAATAAGGTGACTATATGTCTGTGGGTTTATCTCTGGGCTTTCTATCCTGTTCCATTGATCTATATTTCTGTTTTTGTGCCAGTACTATACTGTCTTGGTTACTATAGCTTTGTAGTATAGTCTGAAGTCCAGGAGCCTGATTCGTCCAGCTCCGTTTTTCTTTCTCAAGAGTGATTTTGCTATTCGGGGTCTTTTGTGTTTCCATACAAATTGTGAAATTTTTTGTTCTAGTTCTGTGAAAAATGCCATTGGTAGTTTAATAGGGATTGCGCAGCCTCTCTGCCAATGGGTGACATTGTGTTCCTGTCTTGCTAGTTGTTTGGCATAAGGTGTCCAGCACTGTAGCTTGCTGGTCGTTGAGTGGAGTTGGGTTTTAGCGTTGATATGGAGATCTCTGGGAGAGCTTTTGCCGTTTGATATTACGTGGAGCCAGGAGGTCTCTTGTGGACCAGTGTCCTGAACTCGGCTCTCCCACCTCAGAGGCACAGACCTGACACGTGGCTGGAGCACCAAAACCCTGTTAGCCCCACGGCTCAGAAGAAAAGGGAGAAAAAAAGAAAGAAAAAATAATAAAATAGTTATTAAAATTAAAACATTATTAAAATAAAAATAATTTAAAAATAATAAAAAAAAGAAAGAAAGAAGAGAGCAACCAAACCACAAAACAAATCCACCAATGATAGCAAGTGCTGAAAACTATACTCAAACAAACAAACAAACAAAAACGGACAGACAGAACCCTAGGACAAATGGTAAAAGCAAAGCTATACAGACAAAATCACACAAGGAAGCATATATTTATATATACACACTCACAAAAAGAGAAAAAGGAAAAATATATTTATATCTATGTTTTAAAAAAAAGGAAGAGAGCAACCAAATCAATAAACAAATCTACCAAGGATAATAAATTCTAAATACTAAACTAAGATAAACATAAGACCAGAAACAAATTAGATGCACAAAGCAAACCCCAAGTCTATAGTTGCTCCCAAAGTCCACCGCCTGAATTTTGGGATGATTCATTGTCTATTCAGGTTTTCCACAGATGCAGGGTACATCAAGTTGATTGTGGAGATTTAATCCGCTGCTCCTGAGGCTGCTGGGAGAAATTTCCCTTTCTCTTCTTTGTTCACACAGCTCCTGGGGTTCGGCTTTGGATTTGACACTGCCTCTGCGTGTAGGTCACCTGAGGGCATCTGTTCCCCACCCAGACAGCACAGGGTTAAAGGAGCAGCTGATTCGGGGGCTCTGGCTCACTCAGGCTGGGGGGAGGGAGGGGTTCAGATGCGGGGCAAGCCTGCAGCGGCAGAGGCTGGCGTGACGTTGCAGCAGCCTGAGGTGTGCCGTGTTTTCTCCCGGGGAAGTTGTTCCTGGATCACAGCACCCTGGCAGCGGCGGGCTGCACAGGCTTCCCGGAAGGGGGGTGTGGATAGTGACCTGTGCTCGCACACAGGCTTCTTGGTGGCGGCAGCAGCAGCCTTAGCGTCTTATACCCGTTTCTGGGGTCCGCGCTGTTAGCCGCGGCTCGCGCCCGTCTCTGGAGCTCCTTTAAGCAGCGCTCTTAATCCCCTCTCCTTGCGCACCAGGAAACAAAGAGGCAAGAAAAAGTCTCTTGTCTCTTCGTCAGCTCCAGACTTTTCCCGGACTCCCTCCTGGCTAGCCGTGGTGCACTAACCCCCTGCAGGCTGTGTTCACGCCGCCAACCCCAGTCCTCTCCCGGCGCTCCGACCCGAAGCCTGAGCCTCAGCTCCCAGCCCCGCCTGCTCCGGCCGGGGAGCAGACAAGCCTCTCGGGCTGGTGAGTTCCGGTTGGCACCGATCCTCTGTGCGGGAATCTCTCCGCTTTGTTCTTCGCACTCCTGTGGCTGCGCTCTCCTCCGCGGCTCTGAAGCTCCCCTACTCCACCACCCGCAGTCTCCGCCCGCGAAGGGGCTTCCTAGTGTGTGGAAACCTTTTCTCCTTCACAGCTCCCCCCCACTGGTGCAGGTCCCGTCCCTATTCTTTTGTCTCCGTTTATTCTTTTTTCTTTTGCCCTACCCAGGTATGTGGGGAGTTTCTTGCCTTTTGGGAGGTCTGAGGTCTTCGGCCAGCATTCAGTAGGTGTTCTGTAGGAGTTGTTCCACGTGTAGATGTATTTCTGATGTATCTGTGGGGGGGAAGGTGATCTCCGCGTCTTACTCCTCCGCCATTCTTAAGGTCTCCACCCCAACATTTGGTCTTAACCAGTCCTTTTGATTTTGGCATTACTGTGGTGGTATCAAATTACGGTTTTAATTTGCATTTTTCTGATCAGATGACATTGAGCACATTTTCATGTGCTTATTGGTCATTTGAATATCCTTTTTTGTTAAGTGCCTACTTCAGGTGTTTTCCCATTTTTCTATAGGATTCTAAGTCTTTTTCCTTAGATTTGTAGTTCTTTATATATTCTGGATGAGTTCCTTGTCATGGGGTGGAGGGGGTCACAGAGAGAGAGAGAGAGAGAGAGAGACATAGAGAGAAGTTATCTTCTCCCAGTCTGTCACTTGCCTTTTCAGTCTCTTAATGTTGTCTTTTGATAAATAGTTCTTAATTTTAATGAAATCCAATGTATTAAGCTTTCCTCTTGTTTAGTGGTTTTTACATCTTGTTTTAAAATTTTTTGTCTACCTTAAATCATGGAGATAATCCCCTGTAGTTTTATTAAGAAACTTGTTGCCTTAGGATTTATATATAGGCCTATGGGTCGTCACAATTTTTTTTTTTTTTTTTTTGGTATGGTGTGAACCAGAGGATCAAGGCTTCTTTTTTATTTTAATGGATTCTAATTGACCCAACACCATTTATTGAAAAGACGATCCTTTCCTGCACTGAAATGCAATGGCATCTTTGTCACAAATCAGGTGGCCATATGAAAACCATTTCTTATGACTTGTTTATAGTTTTAGTCTGCCATCTTTACAGGTTTTGTAACAAGACTGTGCTAATAAATAGAGCAGACCAGAGGATCTCTTTTCTATGCTCTGAAAAATAAGTATTGATACTTTGGAAATTATTTGTCCCAAGGTACATATGTTTGAAATACTTAATCAGTAAAGCCATGTGTATTAGTCAGTGTCCAATCAGGAAAACAGAAACCACTCAGAGTATTTAAAAAGAGGGGAATTAATTACACAGGTGATGGGAGGAGTCAAAAAACCAAAAAAGTGAAATTAGCAATAGTAGGAAACAACTGTTACCCCTAATCCAGAGGGAACAAAGGGAAGAGGAGGTGTTACTGGAGTCCAAGGGCCCAAGTCAGGAGGTGGAAGCGGGAATCATGTTGGTATAACCAGCAGGAGCTTGGGCTGCAGAAAAGAGGTATCCAGTGTGGGAGCCTCCATGAGGCACACGGTGGAATAGATAAAACCTTGGCTTCTCTCCTCTTCCTAACTTCAGCCCCCTGCATACCTCCCACTGCCTGAATGTACCAGAAGCCAGCTGACACAGGAGCCAGGGAGCACAACCCGTAGGGGTGAGCCTTCCCAGGATGGTGTGTTCCTCTGATCCCTGTGTATCCTTTAACTGCTGTATAGATCTAGAAGCTGACCCAATTCAGGATCAATTATTTTGCCATGGATCCTTCACAGGCAGTGGTGTGTACTTCCATCAGGGGGCATCCAAATGTAAATATCCTTTTGGTGTTAATAGCTATTGATCCACAGACACAATAGGGGTTGCAAATGCTGATAAAATAATTTTATCCTTCTTTCTTTGTCTATCAGCTGGAAGATTTCTATAAAGAGAAACTATCCTTCGTCACTATTTGGTCACTCTTGGCTACCTTTTGGCTTTCATTTTTACCCTTTCACCCTTTCAGATATCTGACTTCCTTCACTGGAATAGTGATCTTTACTCAGAAGGTACAGACCTCAGATATCATATATGCAGAGATGCTCATATAACTTTAAATTTATTTTTTTGCATATAATACTAAATTCAAAAGGTTCAAGAATGCAGAGAGTAAAAAGTAAGATGTCTTCCCCTGCCTCTAGTCAATCACTTCCCTCCTTGGAGGCAGCCATTGTTACAAGTTTCTTATGATTGTTTCCAGAAACATTAAAACTATATATATAGTTTCAGATCTATATATATATTCAAACAACAAAGCAAAAGGGGTAAAATGTTAACAATAGGTGAATCTGGTTAAAGGGTATATGGGTGTCATTTATACTCTCTTTACTTTTACAACTTTTGTAAGTTTTAAAGTATTTCTAAGTAAAAAGGAATATCCATATTATATAATAAATATATTTTCTGCTTAATAACTCAAATGGCACTATACTGTACACACTGTCTTGCCCCTATCTTTTTTTAATTAAACAGTTTATCTTGAAGATCTGCTCATGCTAGTACATATAGAGATGCCTCATTCTTTTAAAGATTGCTATAACTTCATTGTATGGAAACACAGTATAACATAATTTATTTAAATAACAATACATAGGTGGACATTTAAGTTGTTTTAAATCCATTCATACTACAAAAATGCTGCAGTGAATGCCGTTTTACACTGACTGTTTCTTAAATGTGTGAGTATATCTGTAGCATAAATACCTAGGAGCCGAATAGCCACATTAAAGGGTACTTTTAATTTTAATAGTAATTACCAAGTTGTCCTCCCTAGAGGATATTCCAGTATACACTCCCACTACTTTTTGAGAGTATTGGCTTACACTCAGCAACACAATGTGTTGAGGAACCCTGATTATTTCCAATCTGATAGTTGAAAACATTGAATTTCTTTGTAGTTTTAACTTGCATTGCTCTTTTTGTTTAAAAGTGGCCTATATTTTCTTCTCTGTGAACTGTCTGCTTATACCCTTCACCCTCTTTGTTAGGTTACTGGCTTTTAAATTTCCATTTTTTAGGAGGTCTTCGTATGTTAAGAAAGTCAGCCTCTTGTCTGTGATTTCATAACATTTTTGAAGTAGAAATAATAACCTGACAGTAATCTAGTTCAGCCTATCATGTTACAAATTTTTAAACTGACTTAGAGATATCAAATGACCCGCAAGTCTGCAGCCCAGGATTTTGACTCCTAGTTTAGTAATTTTTACACTTCACCAGGCCACCCCTAAAACAGAAAGAACCAATATCCATCCTCTCAAAATGTATCAGCATTGGGATTTGGGGATTTTGCCCCTCTCCATGACCCTATTATTTCTCACTTACCCATTTAGGGACATATCTCCCCAACTTAATTTGCGCTTTCTGGATTCGCCAGACTTGTCTTCATCAAATGTCTTACTCTCCATAAGCAAATGACTTCTTGACTTTCTCCACAAATTCTTTCTTGAGTCAGTCTTTCACCCTGAACTTATTGAGCTCCTGGTAAATGAAGATCCCTGCATTGGGCAAGCTAAGAGGATAAAACAGAAATAGAAAATGCAATCTCTGCCTTGATCAACAGTCCATTTGAAGAGCCAAATCAAACACCCAATTTATTTGAAAATGAACTCATAATTAGTTGCTAATTCTCAAGGAGTATAAATCAAGTGATTAAATGGGTTTGTGTCAATCGGAAAAGGATTCCTGCAAGTTAAGTTTTTCCTTCAGATCTAGAAAGAAAGCTATGTATTTAGATTATAACAGTCCCAACTAACGTATACAGCACTTTCTAGTCCTCAGAGAGCATCACAGACATCACCTCTTTTCATCTGAACAGTGGTACTTTTTTCTTCATTTTATACATGAATAAACTGTAGAATAATTGAGAGACCAAATGACTTGTTCAGACAGCCTGGAAGGGCCCAGAGCTTCTCTCTCCAGGACTTATGATCTGTCCACTGCACCAGACTGCTTCAGTTTGGCAGAGGAAGAGAAGGGGTAGGGAGGGGGTTCAGGGGGAATGAGTCACAGATTTGATTTCTTTTAAGAGGCCCTGTGGTATAGTGAGATGACTGTGATTTTGGAGTCAGACAAGATTTGAATCTTTCTTACTATTTACAAGCTGTGACCTTGGCAATTTACTTATCCTCCAAACCTCCATTTTCTCAACTGGAAAATGGGAGTTAATAGTAGCTACTCTTTAAGGATTCCTGACATATAGTAGGCATCTGGTGAATGGTAGCTACTTTAACTAGTAGTGGGCTAGAGTGGGAATGTGGATTGGTTTTTCCCTTGCATGTATTGTTGATTGACTTGGTTGAAGCAAAGAGGGTGAAGGGCAAAGACCCAACAAACAGAAGTGCATTGAATCCTAGGGAAAAGCATCACACTTGTTCCTTAGACTCCTCTTCTTTCCCACTTTCCTAATGGGATGATTTTTGTAAATGCAAGGAACAACTTCCAGAGAGAAGGGTTGAGAGGATTCTTACCTCTCTGGATGCAATCCTACCATGCATAGCACATGAGACAATGTGAATACAGAGTGCACTGAAACTTGTTAAAGCAAGCTCTAGACTTGGTGGTGAAGAGTGGGCTTGACTTGCCTTTGCCCCTTTCCAGCTCTATGTTCTTAAATAAATCAGTTAACCTCCTTGCTCCATGGACACCTATGAAGTGGGGCTAGTAATCCCTACATCACAGAATTTCCAAGGATCAAATTAGATAATTTAATTAACAAACACCTATAAAACACTCACTGTGATGCTTAGTTTGTGTCAACTGGAGAATGTTTGGGGACGAGATTACCATTTAAATTGGTGAACTCTGAGTAAGCAGATTGCCCACCATAATGTGGGTGGGTCTCATTCAATCAGTCGAAGACCTGAATAGAACAAAAAGATCAGCCTCCCTCAGCAAGACGGAATCCTCCAGAAGATTGCCTTCAGACTTCACCTGCACCAGTGGCTCTCCTGGGTCTTCAGCCTGCCGGCCCACACTGCAGATTTTTGGACTTGCCAGCCTCCATAATCATGTGAGCCAATCCTTTATAATAAGTCACCTACTATGAGTCAAGCTCTGTTCTAGGCCCTGGGGATACAGTGTTGAAGGAGACAGACAATAAACAGGCAATATCATGTGAATAAAATACAAAACAGAGAGCTGATAGTGAGTGGTGAACCTCCTTTGGATTGAGTGTATCTGGATGAAGTGTTATTATAGACAGGGGAATGCAAAAGTTCTTAGGAATGACCTCAGTGTGCTTGGGCAAAGGGGAAGTTGGTGTGCCTGGGAATAGAGCAGGTGTGATAAAGAGTGGCAGGAGATGAAGTAGGTAAGATTGCAAGGCCCATCACGGAGGCCTAGCATTCTCATGGTAAAGAATTTGAATTTTTATTCTAAGTGCGGTGGCAAACCATCGAAGGGTTTTCTGCCAGCACATAACATATTCTGATTTACACACACACACACACACACACACACACACACACACACACACGTTTTTAATTGAGGTGAAAGTCACATAACATAAAATTAATCATTCTAAAGTGAACATTTCAGAGGCATTCACAATGTTGTACAGTCACCACCAATTTATATTTTAAAAGATCATTCTGGTTGCTGTGTGGGAATTGGATGGTAGAGGAGCAAGAGTGGAAAAGGAGAAATATGTTTGGAGGCTGATGCTGAAGAGATACTGTGGCTAGGGTGGTAGCAGAAAAGATGGAAAGAGCAGACAGATCAATGGGACATAATTTTGAGGAAGAGTCAACAGGGCTTTCTAACAGATTCAATGTAGCATGTGAGGAAAGACGTAATATATACGGAAGCACTTTGTAAACTTTGCCAACTGTAAAATGTCATCATCATTATTATGAATAGGACTTTATGATTATTAAGAGAGCTGGACCAGATGGTCTCTGAAGGTCCCTCAGAGTCCTGAGATCCTCTGATACTTTAAAGATGGGTAAACTGTCTTTGGGGAGAAAGGACAGATTTAGTCCAAGATTTTCCTGATCCCATGCAGTGCCCCAGTACTTCCAGAGGACAGTTCCAGGGCATTGTCCAACCAAATCCTCAGTGAGAACAGCAAAGCCTGCCTTCCTCCAGCCAGCAGGGCTATGTCATGGCCTGGAAGCATGCATGGGAACTGGCAGGCCCAGGTTCAGCATCCCAGATACTACACTCTTAAGGAAGTGCCCTGACGTCTGGGCTCTCAGACCTCCAAGATGTCCAGTGAAAACAGACTGGGTGGTGAGGCCCCAGGCCAGAAAAGGGAGAGTTCTTCCAGCAGTGCAGCCCTAGACGGATGACTCTTGCTGGCACTGAGCACACCCTAGAAGGTTATATAGCACTTGCCCCAGAATCCCAGGAGACTGGAGTCTGAGACCTTGCTTATAAGCAAGCCTCAGCATCTGACGCCGTCAGCATCCCAGACAGTGTTCAGTTGGCAAGGGTCTTCAGGAAAGACCCTCTCCAAAAGACAATTCCTTCTCTTCCTCCCTTCTCCTGCTTAGAGGAACTTGCCATAAATCCACATCTATTTGGTTTATGATCTTTGTAGTCTCCTCTGGAAAAAGTGATCTCTTTTTCACATAAGATTTAACTTTAGATAGTTAGGCCTCTACTGGGCTGGGAACATTTTTTTCTTGCACAGAGAGTTTCTCACCAGCAAATATAGAAGCTGAGTTAACTCTTTTAAGGTCACTTGAGTAATAATGCCACTACGTTGCAATGTGTGAAATGGTCCTTCTTCCATCTGAGAGAACAGACAACCCTTACCATGCCATGAGAGCTGTAGTTCTCAAAGTGTGGACCCCAGACCTCCAGCATTAACTTCTGCACCACCAGGGATTTGTGAGAAATGCAGATTCTCAGGCCTCGCCCTTGACCTACTGAGTGAGAAACTATGGAGGTGGAACCCAGCAATCTGTGTTTTAACAAGTCTTTCAAGAGGTTTTGATGCATGTTCAAGCGTGAGAACTACTGTTTTAGAAAAACAGAGAAATGTAGAAGCATAGAAAGTGTGAGCAGAGCAATCAGGTGGTTACCTGACCATGTGATGAATGAAAGAAGTGAGGGCCAGAGAGAGAAGGTGACTTGTCCTGGAAGATGTAAAAGACAGATAACCTTTTTGTCCCTCTGGGTCCTCCCTCCCTTCCCACAGGGAAACTCAATTTTTCCTTCTGAATTATAGTCCTTTCCCAGACATTCTAGCTGCTCACCAATCCTCACATTATCAGGTAACTTTTTTAACAATTTAATCTGTCTGTCAATATAAATCTGTTCATTTTATATAGTAAAAGGTATATGACATTATGTGCATAAAATGCTAAAGAGAGTGTAGCTTAGATTGGGTTCCCTGGAAGCAGATTTGGTGACAGAAAATGGCATGCAAACGTTTTATTGAGTGTGTTTCCATATAAAAATTTGTCAAAGGAAGAAACTGACCCCTAATATGGTTGTAACTGGGGCCTTAGACAATGCTGTGGGGAGCTCTGGAGCTGGGATGAGCTTTCAGAATTATTAATATTTCCAATTGAAGTAAAGGGGTCCGACCTTTACATTGCTACATTAGCCAGTCATTGGCTGGGAGCTGCCTCTGGGAGGGGCCTTCATTTTGCACCAGGCAGTTATCTGCCAAGGACATTGTCTAGTGAGGGACACAGTTGGGAGGCATCAGCAGCTGGGAGCTGGGTGGATCAACCTTGAATAAGGGATCTGGAGAGAATATAAAAGTATTCTCCAATCTGAAGGCATTCCAGATTTGGGGGATGGGTGACAGGGTCAGAAAAATTCATCAGCTGAAAATAAAACCAAAACACCTCAAGACACAGCATTAAAAGAATCCTAAAAGAAGGTGTGCTGCTGATGAGACTAGAGTACTTACCGTCTCTACTAATTACTCCCAAATCTAGTGAAGAAGATCATGGTATGTACCAGAGTTTTCCAACGGATGTGCTAAGGCCCACTGATGGGCAACAATGAGTCAGAGATGTGCGGGGGCTTTTAGTTCCTTTGAACCTTAGGGTGGCAGAACAGGACTTGGGATGACTGGAGTCCCTTTATCAGTTCAGCCCAGTATGCCATACAGGCATTGCTGTTGTGTATGGGTGCGATGATGCTCAAAAAGTTGGAAAGCACTCACTTATAAAGAAAGTTATCTACTCAACTGTACCGTATTATGTTGAGGCACTGCTGGCATCACAGGTGGAGGTGGCTCTGTGTGCCAGAGTAGGAGCCCTCTAATTCTGGGAAGCAGCGCTGTTTACCCAGAAACACCTCCAAAGTGCAGAAGCACAGTTTATCCAAGTACTCTAGAATGATGAAATAGTCCATAAAAACAAGAGCACTCTTGAAGCTTTGCTCTACTTTTGTCCTCTTGGAAAATACCTGCTTCATGTTTCAGCATCCCCAGTGGGATTATTCTTAGGAGGGTTCTAAAGAAAGCCTGGGTACCAGTGATCCTACCTGATACCCCTCATTAATAAGTCTGTATCTCACTTGTCATTCAGGCTCTTATTGAGGGAACCAGCTCTCCACAGCCTGCTTCTCTTTGAGAAACTGATGGAATTAAGTTCCCAGACTGGCAAAGGTAACCTCTGGATGGTGGTGACCAGGTATGGAAACCCTGGGCAAGTCTCCCTCCCAGAGGCATCATTTAATGAGTACACTAAGAAAACGGCTCACACAGAGGGGACTGACCATTGGAGAAGCAGTATTTTGCCACAGGACATGTGAGAATTCTGGGGCTACACGGTCTGTCTAGAACTGGGCAGGATGGAAAGGAGTTTGAGAAGCCTTGATGGCTGGCATCTGATCAGTGAGCCTTCGGTTGGCTCCCTGTGGGAATATCTGATTCCTGGAGCACAGATATTTAGGTGGCATGCTCTGTAACCTCTGGTCCCAGGGGCAGAAGGAGAGACACTAGAACCATGCTCATCTTCCCATTCCATCTCTCACCTTTTTGTAAGGAGGAAACACTAGGTGTTTTCCCTCTGAGCTTCAACCCAAATCCTTGGGTGACTTGATCCCAGAGCTGCCCCAAGATTAGATCTCAGGTGGATTTCAAACTGGTTTTGCCTACCCACTGGGCCATCGGAAATATGACCCTCTTGACTCCCTTCCTGGGGAGAAAGGGAAGAGGTAGCAGTGGCCTGAAATCCTGGCACCTGTCCAGAGGAGTCCTGCTCACGGGCGGGGGTCTCCCCACTGCCCCCCAAATACACACACACATCAGGTTCATCTTCTAACACTAGAGAAAGGCATGCTGGCTTCCTTCCAGGTGATACACCATGGAGGTTTCTCTGACAGGACATGTCTGGCCGATGTTTCACCCGTACTGTTGGTTTAGGGGCCAGTGAGCTGAGGACTGAAGAAGTGGAAAGGGGAGAGCACCTGACCACTGAATTCAGCCTGAATGCTGGTCTCCAGGGAAGGTTTTCTGCCCTTCTCTGGGACTCTTCCGGCCAACTTCGGGGAGACGGGTGTCATCTCTCTTTGGAGTCAGCCAGAGCCCACTCCTGAGTGCTTCGGAGCAGCCAGCTGAACTCTGGCATCTCCTCGTTATTGTGCTTTAGCACCACGCCAACGGGCTCCGCCCTAGCCCTGCTGTACGATGGAGCGGTCACTGCCAAAGGCTTCATCTTTCTTGACTACAGGCCCTAGAACATCAGAGGCCTCCAGCTCTCTCGGTCCCACCACATCCCCAGGCCTCCCTGCTACACTGCCAGAGGGCTGCTGCCACTGCTTTGACAGAGAATTACAAGCTGCTGCTCTCCTTTTTCTTCGTGTTCTCCTTTTTAAGGACAGGGATGATGACCTCTTCATTTCTCCATGCCCCACGGCACCTTCACATCATACTGTTTGCAAAGTCAGGTTTCAGGAAATGTCTGGTAGGCAAACAAGTAAGTGCATAAATGAATAGATGCATTTATGAAGATTTCTGAAAGCCCTGATATCACAGACCCATTTAATTGGAGCTCCCAATGAGTTGGGAGTTGAGCTGGAGCATCTCATCCTAGAGTAGAGGTGGAAGATGGGCTATTGACATCCTCAACTCTTGTCAGATCCTCTGCCCACTCACACACCATGTTCTTTTCCACTAACACTAATATGAAATAAGGACACAGGGATGAAAGGTAGCCTTGGAGGATAAAAAAGACATAGTAAAAGGGATCCTATAGGGAGTGGGGTATGTAAGGAAAAAGGTGGGCCCCATGCCCACCCTGCTGCTATGACCACTGGGAATGTGGACTTGGGCAGGATTTTCATGGATGGCCTTTGAGGCTCTGAGCTTTCAGAGCCTCACCTGCAGGCCCCCATTTCTTTGCCACGCATCCACAACCTCCCTGAGCCACCACCCAAGTCACCATCCAACCCTCAGAATGAGGTCTTCCCAAGCCTGAGGCCGATAGTGCTACTAATTTGCAGGCCACCCTTCCTGTATTCAGCAGCGGGTTCTACTCCTCGGGTCAGTGTGAAGGCCTCTCTGCCTGTCTCCTGTCTTCTTCTCTGCCTGAGATCTTGGGTCTCCTTGGAAAGTACCTGCCGGCCAACTGCTTCTGCCTCCCAGATCCATGGGCCCAGCCGGTGGAGGGCTCTCACCAGCAGCCCCAGAAACACTCACCCGGGGAAGCAACTCAATATCTCTCTTTGTCAGTGAAGATGTCTTAATATTATTCCTGCAAGTCCCAGTCTTAAATGGAATGGGGTGTGTAATAAGAGTAATAGAAATGTAACAGAAAAATCTATATAAAGCATAATGTTTACAACCATTCTCCCTCTGGGGGCTTCTGAGATTTAAAGAGCTTTTGTTTCCTTTGGGCTGACCAGGTATACTAGTTAAGGCAAAACTAGCTTCTGTAATAAGCAAATCCTCCAACTGTCAGTAGCATAACGAGAATAGCTGTATTCTTTGCTCCCATCAGTCCCAATCAGGTATTTGATAACAGTCTCCCACGTGGTGATTCATGGACCCGTGTTCCTTGCTTGAGGCTTAGCTATCCCCTTGGGCCTTGGAGTCCTTTGCCCTTATCTGGCAGACAAGGAAAGGGAAGGTAGAGGAGAGATACCCACTTGTTAATCACTTTGATCTGGAAGTGACACACATGATTTCTGCTCAGCTCCCAGTGATGAAGACCAGTCTGCCTCAACCACAGGGCTCCACCCAGACGCAAGGACGGTTGAGAGATATAGCTCCAGACTGAGAGCCCTCTGCCAGACCTCCTCCTTATGAGAGGGGAGCACAGGTCTCAGAAAAACAGCTAGCCGACCCCGACACGGCGAAATTACGATCAGCAGTGGCAAACTAAAGAAGCTGAAGGAATGGGATACATCACTCAACAGGAAAAAGCGCATAGAAGTTATGGGGAAGGATTACAAAAGCTCTAAGAGAAGGGGAAGGGGTGAAGAGGAGAGCTGGCCAAGATGGAGTTCTGGAGGACAGAGACTAGATTGGAGCAGCTGCTGTCCAGTGTGAGGCTTTGGAAAGAGACCATTAAGAAAGTGTACTGAGTGTTGGTACCGAGTGTTGTATGGCGCGATTTGTCCCTTGTCAAGCTTCATTTAGTAAAGCCTTCAGCAGAGTGTGAGAGGGCAGAGGCCGACTTCAGGGTTCTTAAGTCAAATGAGTTAAAAAATCATAGCTATGATGAAATTAGATAGTGATGATGGTTGCACAGCATTGTGAATATACTAAAACGTTACCGAATTGTACACTTTGAAAGGTGAGTTTTATGATCTGTGAATATAGCTCAGTAAAAAATTATATGAGAAAAATAATAATTCCCACTTTTTGAGTACTTTTTTGTGCCAGCACTTTACATATTTTTATAACCCCTAAATCCTTAGTGTACCCTAAAAGGTGAGTATTAATGTCTCTGTTTTACAGATAAAGAAACTCAGGTCCACAGAGGTTTAAATGGCCTAATGTCACACAGGTGGTGGAGTCAGAATTCGAACTCAAGTCTGCCTGACTGCGCAGGCCTGGCCCTCTCAGTAACAATCACTGTCATCTATTGGGTGCTGGGTACTGAGGTAGGAACTTTGTGTGTGTGATTCGAATTCCCTCACCAATCCTGGGAAGTTGGTGAAATCCTTGCCTTCATAGACAAAGTCACTGAGTGTAGTCAATGATGGCCCCAACTCAGCTAAAAAGTGACAATGCCAGGTTTCAAATCCTGTCTGATTTCAAAGCCCCTCAATGTGCTTTCACTTAGGGGTCCTTCAGCACTACTCTGTTTACAGTGGCAAAAACACTTCTCTCTGTTTAACAAATGAAGCTTGCTTTTCCCTGCCTGATTCAAATCCAGCTCACTTTACTAAATGTTTTTTAAGTGGCAAGAATTATGCTAAGATGCCTTGTCTTTCCTTATTCACCTATCAAGGCCCACTGCTTTTTTCAAAGTTGGACTCAAAGGTTCTTTCGCTACAAAGTTTACACCGATTAATTTATCTGATCTGTTCCTTTATCCATTAAATAGAAAAAACATTGTGATTTTATCAGTACAACTCAAGGTATAGTCTGGATGGATCTAGTCTTGAGATGTTTGTTGCCAGTTCATGCAAGGCAAGTAAAGAAATTGATTTTAAGTACTCAGAAACTTTGATAGCAATTTGACAGTTATGACGACCAGTTTTATAACCAGTGGGCTTACATTTTGTACTTTTTATTTCATTTTTGTTACAATTCACCTTCATTGTATTTTACAAAAAATTGGTCTATCACAGACCGGAAATTTTTATAAAATAATGATCCTCTACCACAGGTGGTTTGAGAAGTATTGCTGCAGACCAGAGGCCAGCACACTATGGCCCATGAGCCAGGCCCAGCCTACTATCGAATTTGTAAATAAAGTTTTATTGAAACACAGGCACACCCATTCATTTACGTATTGTCCAAGGCAGTTTTCATGCTACAATGGTAGCACTGAGTACTTGTGACAGAGACCACCTGGCCCACAAAGCAAAACATATTTACTACATGGACCTTACAGAAAAAGCTTACTGATCCCTGATCTAGACCACTGGTTCTCAGGCATGACTGTACATTGGGAACACCTGGGAGAGACGTTTAAACACCCATGGTTAGGTTCTATCCCCAGAGATCCTGGTGTCATTGGTCTGGGGTGCAGCCTGTGCAGGTCATTTTAATGTACAGCCAAGTTTTAGAACTGCTGATTTAGATCAGAAACTTTCAACTCTAGTGCGAGAATCAGAATCCTGTGGAGGCCAGAGATCCACCCTGAACCTACTGAAACAGAGTTCTGGAGTATAGGGTTGAGGCCTGCTTGAGTGTATTTTGTTAAGTAAACCCCACAGGTAATCTAGATGTTTAGCTGGGGTTGAGAACCACTGGTGTAGACTCTGGAGCAATGATTTTTCAAAGCTGTAACACATATCAGAATTACATAAGGAATGTGTTAGGAATACAGATTCCCAGACCCCACCTCTCATGAGTCTAATTAAGTAGGTCTCAGGTGGATGTAAGCCAGGAATGTGCATTTTTAGCTAAGCCTCCAAAATACTTCTGGACCAGGGAGCCTCCTTGGACCACACTCTGAGAAACACTCTTCTAGTGCAATAAGCACTTGGTTTCTATCCAGGCTCCTGCAGAACGACTTAGATTCTGTGACTTATTTTCCCCTTGGTAAAATGAGGAGAACGATCCCTCCCTAGCCTTACTTTTCCAAGACTGTATGAGCACTGAGCACGGTAATATATGTGAAAGTGTTTCATTAAAGTGAAGAAAAAATGCATAGAGGAACATATCATCTCTCCCTGAGATATGAATGGCTAGTAATGATATACCTTGTTCTATCTCTAGAGAGATTTACCTTTAATCCAAAGCAATCTCCAGTGGAGAATTCATGTAGCTAGAATAGGCTCAGAGCAGGAGGTTTGGAGGTTTTATGGGAATATCTCTACATCCTTTGATTCATGTCCGTGCAAAAATAACAAGAAGGTGAAGAAGACAAAGAAGCATTTATTATCCTAAACAATTCACACAGATTATTTCAATTAATCCTCACATCAGTCCTTTAATTTAGATATTATTAGTATGTTCATTTTAAAGATGAGGGAAATACAGCTCAGAGGGGTTAAATGATTTGCCTAAAGTCACTGACAGCTAGAAGGTGTCAAGGTAGGATTTAGGGTCCAGATCGTCAGACTCTAGAGCCCACCTTCTTAAGCACTCTGCTATTCTCCCCTATGTCTGTGTGAAAACAACCGTGATCGGGAGAGGGAAGAAAACGCCACTCAGCCTCCTGCATGCTTCCTTCCAGGGCAATATTTGTTCAAAGTTTCTAACTGTGGAGCTACAGGTCCCATGCGTCCCTCCACCAAGTCCTCACGCAGGCATCCTTGGAAGGACCTGCTCTTTGTCATTGAACTGATTGCCATTTCTGAAGTCATCCCATGACCCTACCATCCATTATTTGGGAGCTGTCAACAGCAAACAGAACAGAATCCTCAGCATTCTAAGAAGTAGAAGCGCAAGAAAGAAAACAATACTGAATATTTCCTCCCACCCAAAAGGGAGTCCATAACAATCCTGGGGACTCAATACTTCTAAAGATTAGCTCTGCAATGGTGGAGAGCAGGAGCAGGCCTGTGAAGGAGGATCTGCCGTGGGACACCTCTAAGCACACCTCTTTCATTACGTCCAGTTGAAAGTAAATATGTGTTAGTGAGTTTGGGGGGAGAGGGATGCAAGAACTGAGATGGCAGAAAGAATGGACCAGGTATTTACCCCTCAAAACCATGGACCAGATGACGGTCGACTCAGCTCCAGCTGTTGGAAGTTTTGTCCAGGACCTGCTGGGAGAAGTCAGCTGTGTCCCAAAGCAATGGTGTTTTCCAGCCCCAGAGAAAGGGTATTGGCTAAAGCAGAGGTCCCCATCCACCCACTTCTCCCCAATCCCTTCTCTGTCCCACTCTTTCAGATCCAGGGGACAGAGTTCCCTTTCTCACCGTCCATTCTAATTTTCCCTCTCTCTCCTCCCCTCATGCCCTGACAAGTCTCTCCTCCTCTTCCTTCCTTCAGCAGGTTGGCCTTGAGAACAATAGTCCTGGACTATTAACCTGCAGTTGACCTCCTGCCCTCCAGTCAACCATTCTCAGCCTTGTTCCCCAGAGGAACCCAGAACACTCTCATAACCTGCTGTAATGTGGAAGTACCATTTCAGTAATGACAGCCTTCTGTTGATCTAACTCGGGTCAGCACACTGTGGCCCATGGGTCAAATCTGGCCCACCATTTTGTAGGTAAAACTTTATTGAAACATAGCCACACCATTCATTTACGTAGTGTCTATGGCTATATTCATGCTTCAAGGACAGAGTAGAGCAGTCAGGACAGAGACTGCATGGTCTGCATAAAGCCTAAAATACTTACTCTCTGGCTTTTTACAGAAAAAATGTGCCAGCTTCTGACCTAGAATATCCCCTGCCTAGTCTGAGACTTGTTTGAATAAGGTCCCCGGATTGTTTCTGCTGTGTTCAAGTGGTTAGTGGGTGTTTTCTTCAGAAGTTGCTTGAGCCTTTGAAAGACATTAGTGAATGCCATACAACAGAAAGCTGGTGACAAAAGGAGACACAATTGCCTTGTTGATCCCACAAAACAGCACAACACCCCAGAGTGATGAGGATATTCCTGCTCTGGGAGAGAGCTAGCAAGGAGCCCTTATCTGCCGGTTGAAGCAGGGCAAGAATTCCCCAGGAAAAAGCCCTTCAGTTTTCTCACCACTCCTCTCAGTGAGAGCTTCTTGCTGCCACAGGGACAGAAACCAAAGAGGTGTAATGGAAGCTAAACGGTCATCCATTAGCATAAGCCTATGTGATATTTGTCTAAAGGGACGCATATCAAATGGTAAAACTCGAGATTCCCACAGCCCTTTGATGACCAAGCCTAGTAGGTAGAGTTCATGGCTTCCACTTAATTCCTATTCCTTTCATCTCACAGTGAAACCACTTGAGCCATAAAAAGTCAACCCCTCCACCCACAGATGATTGGCCATTTATTGTTTGAGTTATTTTAATTTTGGGCTTGATAATAATAATGACATAATTGCTACTATCATTCTCCCATATATGGGGCTTACTCTGCCAGGAATTATGTGCTCTATGTCATGCATGGCAACTTGACTGACTCAAAATAGTGCCAGATCCCACACATTGCTTTTTCACGTCAAGGCCCCACACCATAGTGACTGTCCCCATGGTTTTCTGGATGCTGTCCTGTATCTGGTAACAGAACACAGGTCAGCTGGAGCTCCTATTCGTCCCGCTCTGGAAGCATCTCTGGGGCAATGTCATGTTCAGATGTCTCAGGGGGCCCCTCCCAATGCTGTTTTGAGGCACTTCATAACTGAAAACAGGCCTTCATCATCATTGCTCTGGAAGTTGCCTCTGAACTGCTACACCACTCTGCTTATTCAATTCTAATAATGTCATGGTCACCAAGCCATTCTTGGGGCTCCACTCTCTTTCCCATCCTTGACCCTGATGGGGTCAAGGATGCCATTGATGATGAATCCCAGGATGCCATTCCTTTATTTGTTTATTGAAATAACAGTGCTGAGTATCTCCTATATGGACAGAGTGGACAAACAAGTCCTGACTTCAGAGGGGCCTGCAGGCTAGGTGGGAGAGAGACAAAAACACATAACACAATCATGGAGCTACGGAAACTTGGACTTGGAAGTGATGTCTCAGGAAGACTTCTCAGAGGGATGACATAGAGAAGCACTTTAAAGGATGAGTAGAAGCCAGACAAAGGTATCTAGGATAGGGCTGGAGTTCTAGGCAGGAGGAACAACATACACGTTGACCCAGAGGCATAGGGACAAGTTAGAGACTTGAAAAAAGTATATCTTTGTCTTAACTTATGGGGTCTAAAGATGTACCCACGGCTCCAGACCCTATCAGAAACCTATCATTACAGATGACATCTTCCCCCATGGGAACCCAGACCAGACCCTACCTGGGAAAACAGATTCCTGGTGTTGTGCCACTGTGGAACTGTCTTTCCTCCTCTAAAGCCTCTGACGTGGGCTGTGCGTTCATCCAACCCTGACATGGGTTGGTCCTTGCATTAACTGAGGGATATTTTTCTGCACCACTCTGATGAATTTCATTATCTTTAGTTAAGGAAACAAGTCTCAAAATGTCTTTTTGTCACTTTTCTAGAAGCTCCATGGCCTCTAGCCCAATTAGACCACAGCCCCACTGTGCTGAACAGGAATGAGCCGGATCCCTCAGCATCATATCTGGAACCCTTGGTAACATTCACTAGACTCTCCCAGACCCTACGCTCTTCTTACACAATCATGGTTAACAACTGGTTGAAAATTGTGACTTTTACTTGTCCCCTACATAGCTTTCACTTGAGAGAGGCATAAAGAAGATTGAGACCTCTGTCCCAGTTCTCAGAAAGAAAAAACATCTAAAATAGTTCATCTGGGGTTTGTGCTTGGCTTTATGGTTTTCATGAGGTTTGTTCAACTGATGCCAGCAACATCTGGAACTGGGAGTGTATCTGGTCACATTGCAATAAAAGGAGGCTCACTTGGCTGGGTTTCCCTGCAGGAAGAGGCCCCGGAGGCAGAGCAGTAGAGAGGATGCGAGGGTATTAGAGGCAGTGGGAGTGGGCAGGGCATGTGGGTTTTGCCTAAGGAGGGAGCAGCCATTCCTCTTGGTAGAGGCAGGACCCAGCAAGTAGAGAATCACCACCTGAAAGCAGTTACTTTGCACTGTTCTGGGTCTTAACCGGCCAGTTCCTTTCCTCCTTCATCCTCCCCAGCCCTTTCCTTCTAGGCTCTTGGAGCTCTTCTGCCCTGAATCAGGCTGCTAACTTTTAACTCTAAATCTATTCCCCCAACCTTCGCTCATCAAAATATGTCTACCACTATGTACCCCCCCCAGAAAAAGGAAAATAGGAAGGAAGGAAAGAAGGAAGGAAGGAAGGAAGGAAGGAAGGAAGGAAGGAAGAGAAAGAAAGAAAGAAAGAAGGAAAGAAAGAAAGAAAGAAAGAAAGAAAGAAAGAAAGAAAGAAAGAAAGAAAGAAAGAAAGGGAAAGAAAGAAAGAAAGAAAGAAAGGAAGGAAGGAAGGAAGGAAGAAAGAAAGAAAGAAAGAAAGAAAAGGAAGGAAGGAAGGTAGGTAGAAAGAAAGAAAGAAAGAAAGGAAGGAAAGGAGGGAGGGAGGAAAGAAAGACCCCAGTGTGCCAAGCAACACAGGCAGGAAATGTCAAAGTGAAATCAGTTTTAAGACAATAGGGCAAGGGTGACTTCTTTTCCTGCCATAAAAATTCCTTTACAGTTATTGTGATCATATTTTGTTAATAAAAGTAATATTTTTTTATTTCTTGCTCTTTCTCTCCAAATTTTTAAGACCACTATATTGCCAATCTCTGACAAATTAGGTTAGGGTTATGTGCTAATTGCTTAAAGCTTGCTACTCCTAGAAGCAATTGTACCTTTAGTCAACTGATAGTCAAATAATGTTTTCTAGTATCATTTCAGTAGCATGGTTGAGGGGTTTTGGTAGGTATAGAATCCCTGAACCTTAACAGCTGGTAAAGATCTTGATGGCCATGTACTAAAACCTTCCTTCCAGTGGTTGAATTCTCCCTAAAACATCCAGAACTGCTTGATCACTTCCAGTTATGGGAACGCACTTCTGTGAGAGGAAGCTATTCAGCCTTTGGATGGTTTTGTTAGAAAGTTCTCTCTCTTTCTTGCTCTCTCCCCCCCGCCCCCCGCCTTTGAAAGAAAATCTGCCTTCCTGAAGATTCCTTTTACCAAACCAAGTTAGATTTTTCTGGAGCCTAAATAAGTCTAATCCCTTTCCTTAACATGATAGTAGGTTAAATATTTAAAGGTAGTCATCACTGCCCAAGGCTTTTCCTTTAGAAAGGAAAAAATCCTAACATCCTAAAATCCCTTCAACCCTTTCCGGTGTGAGTCATACGCAGTCAACCTGCCCTCCATGGTATTCTTTCTAGTTGGTCAATGTCCCTCTTAAAATATGATGCCCAAAATTGGGCCCAAACTCCAGATGCATTCTAACCATTAGCAAAATAGAATGTGAGTCTTACAGCTCTTTTGGCAGCCCTAGCAGACCATTTCCTCATGTTGAACTTGGAGTAACTACCTCTTGTCTCTGCCTCTCCCCGTCTTTTTTCAGACAATGGCTGCTAATTCAGCTCTTCCTCAAAACCATGTTTTTCCAAGTACATTTTCAACGTAACTTGAGAGCTTTGTTTTGAATCTACATTCATTCTATCTTGTCCGGGTCTTTCTCAGTCTTGGTTCTGGCACTCAGTGCATTAGCTCTCCCTCCACATTTCAGGGTTGCATAAAAAGACAAGTGGGCCTGAGACAGAGCTCACTTGTACTTCCACTCAGACTGATACTGACCAATATCCTTTGGATTGTTCAATCAGCAACATATCCCCAACATTCTACTGCTTTTAACCCATACCTCTCTATCTTGTCTGCAAGAACAGACAAGATATCAAAAGCCTTACTAAGGTCATGTTACACTATGTTCATGCCTACCCTAATCATGCTGCAAGTTTGATTGGCCAATAACAACAGGAAATTACATTTGTCAGTAATCCATGAAGCTCCTGGTGAGCACATGATTCTTTTCTAAATGCCGACGTATCATCTTTTGGAAATTTGTGACAGAAATCAATAATAAGTTGGTTGCAATTATTTTTTAAAATCTACCTTTCCTAGCTTCTAGAAATTCAGGATGTTTATTTGTTTTGTTTTGTTTGCGGTACGCGGACCTCTCACTGTTGTGGCCTCTCCCGTTGTGGAGCACAGCCTCCGGAAGCACAGGCTCAGCGGCCATGGCTCACGGGCCCAGCCGCTCCGCGGCATGTGGGATCTTCCCAGACCGGGGCACGAACCCGTGTCCCCTGCATCGTCAGGCTCTCAACCACTGCGCCACCAGGGAAGCCCCAGGATGTTTATTTAACTATAAATAAATAATTTACTCTCATGTCTCCCATACATGATTTTCCTAAAGATTTTTAACAACCACGTCTACAAAATTCTTTTAACATTCTAGGACAGAAATTTAGCTCATTTAAATTGACTAGATACTTTCTCTTTAGTTCCTAACCCGTCTCAGCCTTTCATTTCCTTATTCATTTTTTAAATGTTCCCCTCTATTATGTTTAATAAAATACTTGGTACATTCAATAGAATTTTTATCAAAAATGTGCAAACTATAAACAAATATATACATACATAATAATGTATAGTAATATAATGAAAGCCCACCAACCAGTATAAAATCCAGAACTCTTTAATAACATATAGTGCCTGTTTGCTCTTCCCATTTCATCCTTCTACCTTCTCCTTCTCCCCACTTAGATAAAGGACTACTCTGAATTTTATATTATTCTCTTTTTAAAAATAATAGTTTTGTCATTAATATAAATATGCTTAAACTATATATTATCTATTTTTATTTGACTTTGGGTTTTCTGAACATAGTATTATACTTAACGTAATCTTCTGGGACTGCTTTTTTTTTAATTCAAATTATATTTCAAAAATTCATCCATATTGTGACAGATAGCTACAGTTCACTTATATTCACTGTTATATATAATATTTAATTGTTAAAATATTTTATCTATGCTTCTGTTACAGGACAAGTGGTGGTTTATAAAACATATCTGCAAATTCTTTGATACTCCTCCTCTCAAAAGGTAATTCTCCTTCTCTTGCATAGGGGCTGACTTTAGTAACTTGTCTTTGATGAATATATTTAATGAACGTGGCAAACATGATACTGTATGATTTCTGCAGCTAGGTGAAATGTTGCTTATTATATAATTTTCTCTCTTCCTTTCCTTCGTCTCTCCTCCTACCCCTCTCTCCCTCCCCCTTCTCTCTCTCCCTTTCTCCCTCTATTTTTCTCTCTCTTTCTCTCCTTCACTTCCTCCCCCCTACTTAGAACCAAGCTACAATGTTATGAGGAAGCCAAACTATCACTGGAAAATGGAGTGAAAATAGGTGAAATGGAGCAGCACTAAATGAGGTCCCAGCAAACAGCCAGCATCAACCTCCAGACGTGTAAGTGTGCCTTCAAATGATTCCAGCTCCTAGTCTTCCAGCTGCCCTAGCTGACTCTTGGTGAGAGAGACTAAGCCCTCCTAAAATTTCAGGCTCATGTTGTTGTCATTTTAAGTGACTAACCTTTGAGGCTGTTTGTTACACAGCAAAGGATAAGTGCAACAAGACACTTGAATGGTTGTCAGGTTTTTGCTCTTACACATTGTGTCCCTATGAATGTTCTTATACTTGTTTCCTAGTGCACAAAAGCAAGAATGCAATTGCTAAACCACAGGATAAATAGATGTTCAGCTAATAAGAAGAGTCAAATTATTTTTCAAAGTAGTTGTATCATTCTCCACTATCACAGTGTGTGTTTTGTGTTTTCACTTTGTTTTACATTTTTTACTATCTTTTGATGAAAAGAAAATTTTAATCTTAATGTAATCTTTTCTTTTATGGTTATTGCATTTTGTCTTGCTTAAGACTTTCTTTCTTACCCCAAGTTCAGAAAGACATTCACCATATTTTATTTGCATTTTTAAAGCCTTTCAGATTTCATTTTGTTATACATCTAGAATTGACTTTAAATATGGAGTGGGTTGAGGATCCAATATAACTTTTTCTTTTATATGAATAATCTACTTTCCCAGTACATTTGTTGAATGGTCCTTCCTTCCCCCACTGCTTTGAGATGCTGCCTATATCATGTATCAAAGTTCCATGTATGTGTAAGCTTATTCTATTTTTATCTAGTAATCAATTTATCCGTTTGCCTATTCCTATAACTTTATAATAAGTCTTGGTAACTTGTAGGGCAAAGATCCCAACATATTCTTTTACTTTCTCATTCCTTTGCTCTTAAGTATACATTTTTAGAATAAGTTTGTTGCATTCCAAACCACTTGGAAGTGTGATTGAAACTGCATGGAATCAGTCAATTAACTTGGAGATATTGATACTTGACATATTTATGATACTGAATTCTTTTCATAGAGAAAGATAATTTCTCCATTTATTTGTCTCCTTTCTTCTAATAAAAACTTTTAAATTTCTACAGATGTCTTGCACATTTTTTATTAAATTTATTCTTAAATACTTCACTTTTTATTGCTATTACAAATGATTTCCTTTTTAAATTGGTTTTGATTCTTGCTGGCATAAAAATACAAGTTTATCTTTTTTCTTGCTCATTTAGCCAGTCACCGTGCCAAATTCTATTATTATTACTAATTCTATTGTTTGAGACCTTCAGTATAGACAAACATATATCTGGAAATATCAGTTTTGTTTCTTTTTTCCTCCTATTCCTATGCCTCTAGTTGCTTTTGTTGTCTTACCATGTTGGCTAGAATTTCCAGTACTATGTTGAATAGAAGTCTTAATGGTGGGCATCTTTGTATTCTTTTGAATTTTAAAGATAGTGCTTTTAGGGCTTCCCTGGTGGCGCAGTGGTTGAGGGTCCCCCTGCCAATGCAGGGGACACGGATTTGTGCCCCCGTCCGGGAGGATCCCACATGCCACCGGGCGGCTGGGCCCGTGAGCCGTGGCCGCTGAGCCTGCGTGTCCGGAGCCTGTGCTCTGCAACAGGAGAGGCCACAGCAGTGAGAGGCCTGCGTACCACAAAAAAAAAAAAAAAAAAGATAGTGCTTTTAAATTTTCTTATTAAGAATGATGCTTGATGTAAACCTTTGGTAGGGAGTCTATATCAGAGGGAGAATGTTGTCTTTTATCCATGTAATTTACAAAAATTTTGTGATGAAATAGTGTGGAATTCTATAAAATCTCTTTTAAAAAGAGGCTATTGAGGCATAATTTACATAAAACAAAAGTCACCTTTTAGGGTGTATAGTCAATGAACTTGAACAAATATATGGAATCGTTAACCTTTACTACCATCAGCATGTAGATCTTTTCTGTCACCATAAAATTCTCTCACGTCCTTTGTGGTCAACCGCCTGTATTCTCTTTTTAAAATGCAGATGAATTTAACTTTATTTAATATTTTTGTGGGTAAATTCATGAGTGGTTTTCTCCTATTATTTTACTGTCGTTGTCTGGTTTTGGTGTTAAGATTATTCTTGCCTCTTAGGATTTATTGGGGGAATGTTCCCTTGTCTTCTTTGTAGAAAGGCTTCTATAAGATTGGAATGATCTATCCCTTGAAGATTTGGTAGAATTCACTTGTACAGCTAGTCTTTATTATTGAAAGAGTTTTAAATATTGCTTCAATTTATTCTATAAGGATAGGACCATTAAGACTTTCTATTTCTTCCAGAGTCAGTTTTCAGTTCTAGAAATGTGTCCATTTTGTCTATGTTTTCAAATTTATTGGCATAAAGTTCATAGTATCTTTTCCTTTTAGTCATTACCACATGTAATATTGTTTAATTGTGCATTTCATTTTTCTTCCTTATCAGTATTAATAGAGGTTTAAGAATTTTATTAGCCTTTTCAAAGATTTAATTTTTGACTTTCTTGATGTGCTCTATTGTATCCTTGTTTCCTATTTCATTGATTTATACTCTTCATTATCTCTTTTTTTTCTTTGTGTTTATTCCCTTGTTCTTTTCCATTTTCTTAAGCTTATTATATTTCAGGCCTGCCTCTCCTGATCTCCGTGGCCTCAGGGGCACTGATCCTGTCTGGCTTCCACTTCTCCTCCCTCCTCAGTCCCCCCATGTCCTACCGGTTCACTACGGGTTCCTCCCATTTCCTTGGGCTTCAGAGTCCCCCACCAGCGGCTGGCAGACACCCTACTTGTGGGGAGATGCTAACTCAGCATCTTCCCACACTGCCATCTTCAATAAGATGTTTTTTGTAAGACTCATGGTAACTACAAAGCAAAAGCCTATAGTAGATATACAAAAGATAATTAGTAAGGAGTCATAGTATACCACTACAGAATATCATTGAATTACAAAGAATGACATCAAGAGAGGAAGAAATGATCTCCAAAACACCCAGAAAATAATTAAATGGCAACAGTAAGTGCTTATGCACCAATAATTACTTTAATATAAATGGGTTAAATTCTCTAATCAAAAGACTTAGAGTAGCTGAATAGATTAAAACATGACCCAACTATAGGTTACTTACTAGAAATTCACTTCATCCTTAAGAATACATATACTGAATGCGAAGAAATAGGAAAAGATTTCATGCAAATAGAAACCAAAGGTGAGCAAGGGTAGCTATACTTATATCAGACAAAATAGACTTTAACTCAAAAGCTATAACAAGAGACAAAGTCATTATGTGATGATAAAGGGATCAATACATCAAGAGAATATAACAATTGTAAATATTTATGTATCCAATATCAGAACACCTAAATATATTCAATAATTACTAACAGATTTGAAGGGGAAAACAGGCAACTGTACAATAATTGTAGGGGACCAATACCCTACTTTCAACAATGAATAAATCATCCAGACAGAGTCAATTAAGAAACATTGGACTTAAACTATTACATTTTAAATCAAAGGGACCTAACAGTATATATTTAGAACATCCCATCCAACAGCACTAGAATACATATTTTCCAGTGCACTGAATATTCTTCAGGATAGATCAGATGTTGGGTCACAATGCAAGTCAACAAATTTAAGAAGATTGAAAGCACATGAAGCATCTTTTCTGACCACAATGGAATGAAACTAGAAATCAATAACAAGAGGAAAACTGGAATATTCACAAATACATGGAATTAAACAACATGCTCCAGCACAACCAATGACTTAAAGAAATTAAAAGGGAAATCAAAAATATCATGAGAAAAATGAAAATTTAAACACAATATACCAAAACTTATAGGACACAGCAAAAGCAGTTCTAAGAGGCAAGTTTATTTATAACAATAAATGGTTTCATTGCTTGGGCAAATTAACACATCCCCTGTTACCTGATATGCAGCTTAGATCTAGCAAATGCCTTTTTCTCCATACCTGTCCATAAGGCCCACCAGAAGCAGGTTACTTTCAGCTGGCAAGGCCAGCAATACACCTTCACAGTGCCACCTTGAGGTATATCAACTCTTCAGCCCTATGTCGTAGTTTAATTCACAGGGATCTTGATTACCTTTCCCTTCTACAAGATATCACACTGGTCCAATATATAGATGACATTTTACTATTGGACCTAAAGAGCAAGGAGTAGCAACTACTCTAGATTTATTGGTAAGAGATTTGCGTGTCAGAGTGTGGGAAATAAATCTGACTAAAATTTAGGGGTGTTCTACTTCAGTGAAACTTCTAGGCATTTGGTGGTGTGGGGCATTTTGAGATATACCTTCTAAAGTAAAGGATAAGTTGTTGCAGCCAGTCCCATCTACAACCCAGAAAGAGGGATGATGCTTAGTGGGCCTCTTTTGGGGGCAACATATTCCTCACTTGGGTGTGTTGCTTTGGTCCATTTACCACATGACTTGAAAAGCTGCTAGTTTTGAGCAGGGCTCAGAAGCACAGAAGGCGCAGCTGGCTTGATAGAACAATGAAATGGCCTTCTGAAGACTCAGTTATAGTGCCAGATAGATGGCAATACCTGGCAAGGCTGGGGCACAGTTCTCCAGTAGGCTGAATAGGCTGTGAATCTGTCCAATATCTGGTGCTCTTTTTCAGCCAGAGCTCATAGGTCCATGAATCGAGGGGATAAATGGGAATGCAACCCTTTTTATTACTCCTAGTGACTCAATAACCAAATTTTTGCTTCCTGTTCCTGCAGTTTTATGCTCTGCTGGCCTAAAGGTCTTAGTTCCAGGGGAAGGAATGTTTGCGTCAGGAGACACAACAATGATTCCATTGAAGTGAAAGTTGACTACCACTGGGTACTTTGGGTTCTTCTTGACACTGAGTCAACAAAGGGAGATATGGTGTTGGCTGGGATGATTGATCCTGAATACAAAGGGGAAATTGAACTACTATTCTACAAGGGAGGTAAGGAATAGTATAACTAGAATATAGAAAATTCCATAGGACATCTCTTAGTATTACCATACCCTGTGATTAAAGTCAATGGATAACTACATCCCAATCCAAGCAGGACTACTAATGGCCCAGACCCTTCAGGAATGAAAGTTTGGGTCACCTCACCAGGTAAAGAACCAGCTGAAGTGCTTACTGAAGGCACAGGGAATACAGAATGGGTAGTGGAAGGAGGTAGTAATAAATGCCAGTGACAACCATGGGACCAGTAACAGAAATGAGGATTAAAATTGTCATAAGTGTTTCCTCCTTATTTTGTTATGAATATATTTGTGCATGTTGTTTGTGTATGTATGTGTGTGTGTGTGTGTGTGTGTGTATGTATAATATAGATGTATCAACCTGCCACCAGGTAGTTGGCTGATCATAATTCTAGAAGCAAATATCTCTTAGACGACTTTTTTACTGTTTCAAGTTCATTATTTACTGCATTTTCTTAAGGAATGGATGAAATCAATGAAGGAGTTGATCTGTCATGTTTGCTCTGTGACAATGCTGACTGAATATGTTGCAGATTTGGGTTATGCAGGCATTTGTGTGTCCCACAGCACAATGTACTAATTATTTTTCCATCCCCAATTGAGGTTCTTTCAAGTCACCACAACAGCTGTTGTGTCAGCTCTTCTGTGGTCCCTGTAGCACCCCAGGCTCTTTCCTCCCAGCTGATACCGTCAGCATCTACTTTAGATTCAAAGGACAATGTTCCCTTCATTTCTCTCCCAATCTGCTCTCCTGTCTGCTAGGAAGATGTGTTCTTTCTTGTCTCCAGTGCTAACTCCCCTTGTGCTCTCAATCTCAGCCATTCCTGTTTTCTCCTGCTCGCTTAGTTTTCCCTTTTTCAACCTCTCTAACGCTTTCTTCCCTTCATTTCACAAACATTGTTATATGGTCTTAATCCTGTAACCATCCAATTTTCACCCAGTCTGTTACTTCCCTTGACCCTTCACATGTAGAAATAGAAATGACTTTTCATTTTTATTAGACTTTGGGTGATGACACTTCTTGATTTCCTTAACCTGGCCCACACACCCTTGGAAGTGGTCCATTCATTACAATATCTTTCATTTGAACATCTGAGTGAAATTCTCCCTTCGGCTAGGACCCTGTCTGGCACAATAGCTAAGGATTTTGGATGAATTGCTCAGCCACTCTGAACACCAGACTCTTAATCTGTAAAATGTATATAATTTTACAGGATTCTTGTTAGGGTTAAATAAAAAGAGACAACTAAGAATATAGCCCAATAAATTTTAGTGATGATTATTATGACATAATCTATATTCTACCTTTTCTACTGAAATTGCACTTTCGAAGGTCACTATTCACCAGATCCACTGACATGCCTACTTAGGTGAGGAGGCAATTTAGGGAGTTACTGAAAAAATATAGATAAGAGAAACTGAGGATGTGAACCACAAAATCATTAGAAGTGGATTCAAGGACAGAAAGATGTTATACAGAGAGTAGCACAACATTGTAAATCAACTATACTCCAATAAAAAATAATTTTAAAAAAAGATGTTATATATAACAGAATGCTACTGTTGACTGCTTTATAGAGTTTACTTCATGAGTCCGGTCACACCCATCTAGTACAGGTATTCCATGTAGATCTGCACTGCAGCCTTTTCTGACCATGCAGGACAATGGCCTCATCCCTGCTGACCCCACCTGGAGTAGTTGCTTTTCGTTTTTTCTTTTTTCCGTAAGGCAGTTTTATTGAGGTATGACTGATATACAATAAATTGCACCAATATAAAATATGCAGTTTCATGTGTTTAAAACTTTTGTTTAAATTGAGGTAAAATACACATAACATAAAATTTACCATTTTAACCATTTTAAAGTATACAGTTAAGTAGTGTTATGTATATTCACATTATTGTGCAACCAATCTCCAGAACTCTTTTCATCTTACAAAATTGAAACTCGATACCCAACAAACAACAACTCCCATGTCTTAGTCTATTCAGGCTGCTATAACAAAAACACCATAGCCTGGGCGGGGTGGCTGAAATAAAAAACATTTATTTCTCACAGTTCTGGAGGCTGGGAAGTCCAAGATCAAGGTACCAGCAGACTCCATGTCTGGTGAGAGCCCATTTCCTGGTTTATAGATAGCTGTCTTCTCACTGTGCCCTCACATGGTGGAAGGGGAGAGTATGTGTTGTAGCATGTCAGAATTTCCTTCCTTTTTAAGGCTGAATAATATTCCATTTTATGCACATACCACATTTTGTGTATCCATTCACGCATCAGTGAATACTTGAGTTGATTTCACCTTCTGGAGAGGGTTTGAGTTAGCACCTATTTGCCTTGGTCCTTAATCTAGACTGACCTTTGTCAACAAAATGTAGCATATGTCATCCAACAGAACTTTGATAAGAATTGACCAAAATATTGTGTTCATTTCCTACCGCCTACTTACTGTGGCCATTTGTTAAGTCTTATGGCTGTGTCAGTCCTCACTAATCTTGAATTCTTTTGTCAAGATGAGTCTACTGACTTCAGCATGATAGAGCTGGCCTCAGGAAACCTGTCCAGGAGCATTCCTACCTTAACTCTTGCTCTTCCACACCAATTTCTTTATAAGTCTGACAACAGCCCAGAACTGGTAGATACTTCTCTGATTAAGTCTTTCTGGGTCAAATTAATCCCCCTTCCCATTGAGAGTTGGCAGGCTCTGTTATATTTCAGAATTGGAATGCTATTTCTTTCTAGCCAAAGTGATATATGTCATAGTACATTTCCTTTTAATTAATAGGGACTTGGGATTTTTTTTCTCTTTGGAGGAATCCTTCCCATCAAGAGTTGTTACAATTCACTTGGGAAAGCAAACTGAAATTTTATGTTGCTCATAAATGTTTGAAAAGAAGCCACCTCATACTCCAGGATAGGAAGTCACAGGCTTGCCATGTGGATGATCTATTTGAAGGCTCTTGGTTTTGATATAAATATATATCCAGTTTAGCACCAGTGTGAGCAGCATTTGCATGCATGCCACTAGGTGAGAACATATGTGAGCTCAGCTCTACAGAGCCCTGCTGGCCACTCCTCGCTGGACCGATGGAGTGTCACATGGTCAGCTTAAACAGGCCAAGTTGGTTTTGATTTTTAGTTCTCCACTTCTTTGTGGCTTATGCCATACCACAAGAATCTAAATTCTAAATTCTATGATAATAGAAGTTTATATAATGCCAAACAAAAGAGCACATTGTGTATTTCCCTGGTCTAAGTTTAGTTTGGGCACCTAGCAATTTTGAATTGCATGACTAAACCAGTTGTCCTGCTGTGACCCTCTCCCTTACAGCCCTGAGAGTGGGTGGAGGGCAAGAGTTTCCTCCTCGAGTAGGGAGGAGACACAGATGTCCTGGAGGAAGCAAGGACTTTTTACAAATAGAAACAAAAGGAAGAATAGTACAAGTCTCCTCTAGATGATTCAGCTGAACAGAAAGGTCTGGAAATGCCTAAAGCTACCATCACTGAGAGGCAAGAGCAAGAACAAAATTTTACTGCAAGTTTCTGAAGGACTTGATTTAGAAACCTTTGAAAAGCTCAGAAGTGATTTAACTGGGGCCAAGACCTCAACCTGAGAGGGGTCTGACATAGAAAGAATGTAGTGAGGCTGCTTTTCCCATCACTGCAGCTGGCTTTGGTGTCACTAGAAAAGCAGTCCCCTTCCTAAACACTTTTAAAAGTTCCCTACACATACCATCTTTATAAAATTGTCCAATATTTGTAGAGTACACCATGGTCTTCCCATTGTTTAATTATTTGTTTTCCACCCTCTGTCTTTAAGTGAGAGTCATTTCCTTTTTCCTCTTACAAAGGATCTGTTGATACACTGGATCCAGGCTTGACTACTTCATTCTTGAGCAAGTGTGTCTTAATCTCTCAGTTCCTGATTTGACAAAAATGTTAGGGATCCAAAGAAAAAACAAACCATAAGCTCTACCTGGATGTGCAGACTCCTAAAAGAGAACAAGGTACAGTGCTCCCTTTCTATGACCCATGAACTGATCAAATTTAAATCTCATTATAAACTTATTGCCTCCAGAAAACCTGGGTGTAATAAATACCTGCAAGAGGTCACAGATATGGTTTTGTAACCATAAATGAGAATATATTTAGGGTCATGGTTCACAGCACAGCTTCTTGTTGAAAGAGGCCCTGGAAATACAAGTCTATGCCCTGGAGGCCTGTTTCTCTCAACTCTAAAGTTCTAGGGTTGGTGCCTTGACTCACAAACATTTCTTTATATAGGTTACTTGCTTAAAATATTAAATAATCAGAACAAATTTTTCCTCTAGAACTACTCAAAATTTGTATTAACTGGGCTCTGATTCTTTCCATTAAGCTTAAATCCACAGGTTTGAATCTAACTCTGTGAAACAAAAGCATCATCCATTATACTTTTTAAAAATGGACAATCTTCCGTAGATTACTAGATTGTCTGATATTTCAAACAAGTTTCATGCAAGTTTACTCTTTAACAAATTGTAAGTGTTGATTTATCAATCTTATATTTTATTGTACAAGAGGAGCAGAATCTGTTAACAGTATAATACTGTTTTCAGGCCACTATCAACTATTGCCTTGAGCACTATAATAATTCTAGTCTCCACACAGCAAGAGTTTTCTAGAACTCTAGAACTAGAGTTTTCTAGAACTCACATCTGATTATGTCATTCTTCTTCCTAAAATCATTCAAGTGTTTCCCAGTGCCCTCAGGGTGAAGTCCAAACTCCTTAACATGGAATTGCTGAAGAAAAATTGGACCAGCTTAGCTAAATACCCCATGGCCTACTCATAAGTTTCAAATATATTAAACATTCTTTAGGCCACACATTAAAAAAGGAGGAGGGGATTCACTTATTCATTGGGTGGAACTAATCCAAGAGAAGGAAGTGGCACACTCACCCTCATTCCCTTTCCCACAATTCCAGGGCAAGACGCTTTCAAGGTTTGGGCATTCTTTCCCTCCAGATGAATTTGGCTGACTGAAGATGCTATGCTAATGGCTCTTCCCAGAC
Organism: Pseudorca crassidens; assembly: GCF_039906515.1. Classification (NCBI taxonomy): domain Eukaryota; kingdom Metazoa; phylum Chordata; class Mammalia; order Artiodactyla; family Delphinidae; genus Pseudorca; species Pseudorca crassidens. The sequence continues at coordinate 103,504,184 of NC_090297.1, read as the reverse complement.
AATGGATCAACTGCAAAGTCCCCAAATGTCCATCTCAGGAGAATTAGGGAAGTAGGCTTGAGTCATGGTGTAATCCAAATAGAATATGTTACACCAAAGAGCAAGAGCCTGGTCTGTTTCCAGGCCTCAGACTTGCATTATGTTTCTTCTCCCTATTTCTACTGTCCTCCAGCAGGGCTCGGTCTTTCTGGACATTCTCCTATAAGGCTGTACCCTCACAAATTGGCTTTATCTCTCATTGGATTATTTCCTTCTATGATCCAGTTAAGTCATCAGGGGTCTAATTAGGATTGATTCAATCATTAGGAAGTCAAAATCAGTAATTAGATTCTTCTGACTAGGTATTGGGTTGACCAAAATGTTTGTTTGGGTTTTTCCGTAAGATGTTATGGAAAAACCCGAATGAACTTTTTGGCCAACCCAATATTATTGACCCACATAAAATTATCTCTGGTTTATTGTATATTTTATACCAAAACATATTCATATTCTGAACCTAAATGTGATCAGAGTGACTTTTTAATGTTTTCCCTGTTTTGCTTAAGCTAGTTTGAGTTGGGTTTCTGTCAGTTACAGCCAGAGTCTTGATAAACTCTAATTTTGTAAAGGAAATTTTGGATGACCTCAATGCAGGCACACTGCCACAGAAAGTTATGTGGATATGTGTTCTCCTTTATACTGGCCTCTGCACAATTGGACCTTTTATCTAACTGTTCCCAGAAAATAAATATTACTTTAAAATTAAAATCATAGTTTTCATCAGAGGGTCTCCAAATGTTAATTGGTTCATCCTGTAGGAAGCACGTTCTTTATAGGACAACAAATAAAAGTGTAATTAATTAATTGCCTAAGCACACAATTTGGTACTATTTCATCCTGATGGCTTCACTAGAAAGCTATGTTGTCCCCAACTAGTCCTTCCACTGAAGTGTTTTTGAGATGTTTCTACATCCTTCCCTTGGCCAACTCTGTAGGAGCTGGCATGGCTATCCCTCACCACTGATGTCTTAGCTTCTGTATTTTGCATAAAAGAACATGACTTTCTAAGGCTGTGATTCTCGAATTTTAGCCTACATCAGAATCACTAGAAGTGCTTAGTAAATCACAGATTGCTGGGCTTTCTACACCTGAGATTCTGATTCAGTAGATATGCCATGGAACCCCCAAATTTGCATTTCTAACGAGTTTCAGGTGATCTGATGCTGCTCATCTGGGGACCACACTACAGTATCACAGACTACACATGCTAGAGTAGACCCGTTTATTTATTTATTTATTTGGCTACATTGGGTCTTAGTTGCGGCACACATGATCTTCATTGAGGTGTGCGGGATCTTGCGTTGTGAAGCGCAGACTTCTCTCTAGTTGTGGCTCAAGGGCTTCTCTCTAGTTGTGGCACACGGGCTCCAGAGCACATGGGCTCTGCAGTTGTGGTGTGCGGACTTAGTTGCCCCGCAGCTTGTGGGATCTTACTTCCCCGACCAGGAATCGAACCTGCATCCCTTGCATTGGAAGGTGAATTCTTTACCCCTGGACCACCAAGGAAGTCCCTAGAGTAGACCCTTGATTGACACAATTTGTCTTCTGCTTGGCTCTTCATAAAGATCTTGTTAGGAGAGGTGTTCTACATTGTAGACTGTCAATCAGCTATATATGCTGTGTATCCATTCTGCTAGATTAGGGTCTCAAATTCAAATGCAAGCTGGCCAGGAAGATAATCTGAAGGAGTGCAGGGTGAGAGGTGGAGAGACAGAAGAAGAGGAATATGTATACAATATGTAAATGGCAAGTACTGTGGTGAACAAAAGCGTGTGCCCCACTTAAAAGAACATCACTCTATAGCATGACAGTTGAGGTCATGGACCCCAGAGCAGGTTCCACCACTTACTAGTTATATGACAAGGTTAAGCAACTTACCTAACCTCTCTGTGCTTCAGTTTCCTCATCCCTAAAATCTAGATCATAATAGAACCTACGTCATAGCGTTTTTAGGAGGATTGGGTAAGTTAGCATATGTAAATCATTTAGAAACAAAAGTAATAAGTACTTATAAGTATTATAATAACAGCAAGTGCTTATATAATACTGACTATTTACCTGGCACTACTTGAAGCACAGTACACTTATTAATTTGTTTGGTCTTTATGAAAACCTATGAGATAAGCGTAATTACTAGCCTCATCTAATCAACAAGTAAACTGAGGCACAAAGTTAAGAAATAGCCCCAAGTTCATGCAACTAGTAAGTGATAGCATTGGAATGCAAACCTAAGCAGGCTGGCTCTAGACTCCCACTTTCCTCACTACGCACTATAGCACAAAGCATTGCTTTTGCTCTCCAAAGGAGCAGCAGCCACTGAACTCGGGCCAGTTGGTACCAAGAAGAACATGAGTTCAGCCTTAGCTGCTCACTCTTTTTTCATTTCCTTTAAGAGAAACTAGAAATCTAAATTTGTGTGTGTGTTGTTTTAGCGTGTTCAATTTTTAAAAATCAAAATCACTTAGTGTGTCAAAGAGAACACATCTCCGGGCCACTTTTGGCCTGCAGGTCACATACCTACAAGCTCTGCATCCACCCTGAAGGTGAGGAGAGGGTAGTGTGGTGGCTAGTTATCCTGGTGGACAGAGGGCAGAACTGGCCCTTCTGCATGCTGGATGTTGTGCCTGGCTCATGGCAGGGCGACTTACTTCAAGGCACTTTATAGCACACTGCCCCTTCAGCTGCTCCTCTTTGTGCTGGTAGCTTTCCAGATCTTCTCTTTCTTTTCTCTCATGTTTTCTCAGACCAAAACCAATACCTCACTTGCTTAGGTTACCAAGTGCTTCTCTACTGAAAGGCTTGCCCTCCCTCCTTAGGATGGAGCATTATTTCTAAAGGTACAAGGGATGTTACTGCCATTAAACCCATCATTTGTCACTTAAAAATTACTTCTGATTCTTATCTCTTTTTATGTCAGATAAGCAGCCTCCCTAAACTTCCAGTACTTGAAATTGGAAATTCTTGATAATGCAGTTGCTTAATGGTAGGCACACCTGAAGAGTAAGACCATGAAAACAGATAAATCCATCTTCCAACAGAAAAGCTGTGTCTAGCTGGAGTTACTGCTCACATATCTGGCCTGTTCAATCAGAAACACAAGAGTTAGATATGTGTCATGATGACATAACATTATTTTCCCAAAATAAATAGAGGTTATTTGTTCTAGCTGGATCTTATTTGTGGTTTTTCTATTTTGCTCTTGGTCAGCCCCCAGGCCAACCTCCCAGGCTGAGCTTCTTGTAAGGCCAAGAAAGGCTTTTCCACACACTGAGCCTTCTGGGACAGTTGATCATCACCACAGAGCACCAGTCAGCCACGTGGTGGAGGGTGAATGGGTCCTTTCACAGACCAGGTGTGAACAAGCAACGCTGACCTGGCATCTGATCCTGAAGCAAAGTTCTCAGCATATGCTGAATTAAACAACTCTCTCTCTCTCTCTCTCTCTCTCTCTCTTTTTTTAAGTTTCTATGGTTAAACATGTGCAGTTTCATTTATAAATTTCAGTCTTACTCCTACATGTGGAATTATTGCCACATTCAAGAGTTGCATTTCAGTCTACTCAATATCTTCATTGCCTTCCTGAGCGTTTAAGGACACCAGCTAAAGCCCTCCTTGTGGAGGAACAATTCCACATGCTCATGACAGGAAATGTATGACTTTCACTTCAGTTTAACCCCTCAGAGCCAAATCTAATCATTTGTATCAAAGAGTTTTAAAGACATTTATTGTTGTGGGAGTGTTCACTGTAGTTGAGAGAGGACGACTGAAAGGGAAGTAAGAAGACTAGGGAAAGAGAGAGGGAAGGTGCTTTTATCGTCTTAGAAAAGTCTAGAAATATAGAAGTAATGGCTTTGAAAATCCCAACTGTTGCTGGCTTTTATTTCATTTGTATATATAATAATTACTTGGTTCTAGGTACCCTACCATAGAAAGTATAGTTACAGGTTATTAATTTTCACAAGTTACCATAGTGTAGTCAAATTTAACACAAAGGCACAGGCACAGCTACATTAATTATTTAATCTCTTCCTAGGCTAGGGTACACATGGGTGTTGAATTTAGAGTGAAGACCAAAATGTAGTCAAAGAGACTTGCTATGTCTTGCTGTGGTCATCATAATCCAGGTCTGTTTCTCAGCTTTGCAAGGTTCAAAACTGAAGTTTTTTGGTTCACACAAAGGTGATTAGACTTAGAGAGACTGATGTCAAACAACCAACAAAAAAGCAGATGTCTATGTACATATTCCCAGTTACAAATAAAACCCAAATATCCATCTTAGCAGAATCTCTCCTCTGTTGGAAAGTCTACATGGAAAGCCAAATTATTATCAGAAAGTGACTTGATGAGTATGCAGTCCGAGCCAGGGAGTGAGCCTGAGAACCCTAATGCCTGCTGCATCCATCTCCCCAGGAGGCTGAGTGCTGGGAATGCAGTGGCAGAAGTGGCTTTTCTGCCCTCTTTCTCTAGACTTTGTGCTTTCTCTAGACTCTGTTTAAAAAAGAAAAATTTCAGCTGAGTAAATTTAAAAGAACTGATTGGCTTTATTGAGCAATTCATATCAGGCAGCATCCCATCTAGTCAGGAGAGACGAGCTCCATCAAGATGCAGAAAGAGGGCTTCCCTCGTGGCACAGTGGTTAAGAGTCTGCCTGCCAATGCAGGGGACATGAGTTCGAGCCCCAGTCCGGGAAGATCCCTACATGCCACGGAACAACTAAGCCCGTGTGCCACAGCTGCTGAGCCTGTGCTCTAGAGCCCGCAAGGCGTGACTGCTGACCCCATGTGCTGCAACTGCTGAAGCCCCCATGCCAAGAGCCTGTGCTCCGCAACAAGAGAAGCCACCACAGTGAGAGGCCCACTCACCTCAACAAAGAGTTGCTAGCCACAACTAGAAAAAGCCTGCGTGCAGCAATGAAGACCCAATGCAGCCAAAAATAAATAAATAAATTTATTTTTAAAAAACCCTTGTTTAAAAAAAGATGCAGAAAGAAAAGTTTTTTAAAGGCAGAGAAGGAACTGAAAAAAGGAAGTTATTAGCAATGAATGCATTGTTTTAGACAAGGCTGCCCTCCTAAGGAGAATGAAAAGAGTCTATCAACAGATTTCCTAAGTCTAACCAGGATATTCCAGGTTGTCTGATTAAAGGTCACATTCCTGGGGAAGGTTAAAACTATAATTAACTTAGGTATTAAGTATTCGTTTGCTGACATGGGACCTACCAAAAGTGGCTCCACTTTGGACCTGTTGTCTCTTTTTTAATAATTTCCTCCTTTTGATCAGATTCTCAGCTTAACTGAGAGATGTGATCAAAATTGAAGAGACTTCAGGCTCACAATTTTTAAGTCAGCTATTAACTCTGTTCCTTTTCTCACATTACAGTCTTAGGGAGATCATTTACTTGGCAGTTGATGGCTATGAACGTGCACTTAAAGCTTTTGAGAAAATACAATGCATGAGGGAGATTATTATGATTGTAATAAGCAGGATAATTTCCAATGTTTGGAGTGTACTTTGGAGCCATGCTTACTAAAACCCAAACCAATCAAAATCAAATAAGTCAAAGAAAGACTCTGAAGAAGGAGTCACCTTTTAAAGTCAAGTGGCTTGCTCAGTGATCTTATATGATTGAGTTCCAACTTCCCCAGAAGCATTAATCCAGGTGCAGCAGGTAGTGTTGGTCATAGCACAAACACCTTATTGTTCAGCTAAAAGATAACCAAGGGCTCTCCTATTATCAAGAACAACTTTGGCCAGAGAGTCTAAGGATTTCTGTTGGACACATTGCTTTTGCAGCAGATTCTGTAGTACTTTCAAGAGCTAAGGAGAGGTTTCTGATCATAGCCTCATTTTTACTCCTAACCAGAGAAGTAGGGTTCTGCCAAAGGAAGTAATCCTGAATCACGAATGCCTCCTGGTAATTTCTTTTTAACTTGACATTGTAAATTCAGGGAAGTCAACAGTGAGTTGGCTCAGTCTGTTTGTGGGCAGTTAGGGGAACAGTTAGATAACCTAAGAGGTATTGCCCAACTGTGTGCCAGCTACCTGGACACTGATTGGCCTAAGAAGAATGATAACCAGCACAAAGACAAGCTCTGTCAGGGCACAAGTCATTCACATTAAAGTGGCACTGTTAATAGATCAGAGTTGATGACAAATCTAGCAGTCTGAAAGGTCTCCAGCATTTGTACAGGACCAGATGTCAGGTGGAGTCTTCTTAAACTGTGAATGTATTCCCAAGGCTTGAATCCCTGAAGTTTTGCTGCCACTGGGTAATGAGGACGTGGTACAGTCCCTTCCAAGGAGATTTAAGGGCAGTCATTGTTCTTACTGATTCCAAATTAGAAGGGTGGGGAAAAATTGGAAGCATTAGTTTTGAGAATCATAGCCAGATATTTGAGAAAACTTAGAAGATTTCAGGATCCAGTCCAGTTTACAGGTATATAACAAAACCTCAAAGATAATTAATAGGACTAGAAACTAACATCTACAAAAGTGCAAACATACTTTTTCTCCCTCATTACCCCAATTTTTTTTTCTAAGGATAATCACAATAAAACTAATTTGTTTGCATTAAGCTTGGCCTTATTATTTACATAAATGCAGCAAAAATAGTGATTGACCATGTAAGTTCCTTTTAAGACTACTTTGCTGGAACTTTTTTGTAAGGAAACTCTGATTGAACTTCTTAAGTTCAGGAAGGCCAGGAAGCCAAACCAAAGTTCAAGCATTTCCTTAAAACTGTCTGGTTCTGTCTGAGTCTATGCATATCTCTCGCAAATCATTCCAGTCAAAGCCTTGGTAATATAGCCAGTGTTTCCAATTGTGTCCTTTTACAAGGAGAACAGATTCTCACTGAACTTATGCAAATAACTAACTATACTGCCATGGAAAGAATACTTAAATCTCCAAATTCTGGAGGGATCAGGTAGGGAGAAAAAGTAAATGTTTCATTCTTGTTTGCAAAGGTATATTTTTATCAAAATTGTATGTCATAAATAGCTTGAGAGAAAAGGTTTCCTTAAAACAAAGAATCAGCAATGTTTCAAACAAAAATAATCATCCACCTCAATTTATTTAGTCCCATGTTATTAATTCTTGTTGATCTTGATCTTTTGTTAGTAATTTTATGAAGCCATCAGTTTTTCCATTAGAGTTCTGTGATTTCTTACCCAGTTCAGTTTTATGATCTAAAGTAATCAGAAACCTGTATCTGTCAAAAATCCTTTCTATGAATCTCCTTGAAGATGAAGTACTTTTACAGGTACATTTTTGTAAAAGCATCTGAGTAAAACAATAACTGTCTACAGATTGCAAAAGACTTAAAACATGCCCGTTATTAAAGAGCTGATGAGGGTTCATTATGATGGAATCGACAAGGAAATGTAGTTATTTCTGTGACACATAATATTTTAAGATAAAAACTGGAATTATGACTAATAATATTATACCAGGACATATCAGATTTCCAGTAATTCCACATAATTTCTGAAACACTTGTAACATATACCTATATAAACACAACATAAAGAAAGCTTTTTATTAGTTCTTATTTGACAATGCTTCCCATGTAATTTAACATTTCAAATTAGCCTAATTAGTTTACTATCTCCCTTTTTATAAGGAGAAAGAACAAATCTTTTGAAATATTCTAGGGACCCCCTGGAAAATTTCAGAGTTAGTTTGAGGTGAAAAAAAAACTTCATTTAGAATTTGATTTTGAGGAAGTTTGTTTAAAAATATCAGAAAGGTTTTAAAACCCTTGGTCAAGTAGGATCATAGATAACTGTGAAATAATATTATACTTAGTTATCTATTTAATCAAAGTGACAATAGAAGATGTTAAAGGCAAATACAGACAGATAAACTGTTGTAAAAAAAAAAGCTTAGCTTTTATTTATTTATTTATTTTAGCTTTCTGAACACAGGAAATTATTTTGACAAAACACAGAACCCTTGCTTTCTGGGCAGATTATTTTAAAAGGAAAACAAAAACAAAAACAAAAATACCTTTTACAATTTCTTATCAAGAGAAGACCAATATTCTAATAAAACTTGTTCTTTTAACAGAGGGAAAACCAAATTTTAATTTTGCACAAGCTTACTGTTGATATTAGTGGTCACTGACCCAATTAAATTTATTCTGATTTTATCCAGTCCTGACCATGCATAAAATTTCTTTCCAAGATTCCTTTTTCTATAAACCTTAGTATTTTCCTTTTTTTTTTTTTAACATTCAGATTTTGTCCTATGTTTTCTCTTCTTTCTCAGCTGCTCTTTAGGACAAATTTACTTTCTTTTCCCTCAGCAAAGAATACATCTTTATTCCTCATACCTTCTTTTTTATTTGTTTGTTTTTTGGCTGCACTGCACGGCATGCAGGATCCTAGTTCCCTGACCAGAGGTCACACCTGTGTCCCCTGCAATGGAAGCTCGGAGTCCTAACCACTGGTCTGCCAGAGAATTTCCTCTTCATACCTTCTTTTACTAAAAACATACATCCTACTTTCCTTGCATACAGAGAGATTTTCCTTTTTATTTCTAGTAGCTTTAATCACATAGATTTTTTTTTAAGTGAAGGGCCTTAGAAGCCCTTAATTACTAGTGAAAGTGAGGAAGTAAGCATGTGTGAACTGTCCTTTATAATAGCATTCTGTGCTTTGGAAAATTTATAAATACTTTTAAATAATTTTTAGAAACATACACCTTTTTATAGAAAATTGCATAAAACGTGTTTATTAATATACCCAAATATCTTTAATTCCTCTGTAAAAGGAAGCCAAAACTAGATAAACCTATGTTCAATTATTAATGTTTCAGCATTTTATCTTATTTAGAAATGATCTAGATATTCAACGAAGTTCTATCATTTGATTTAACTTAGCAAAACTCTTAACAGTGGAAGTCATCAAAGAGATTTCTGTGACTATTTTTAAGTTGGCATACCATAAAACAGTCATTGTTAAAAAATATTCACCTAAAAACCTTTATCTCACTTGCATCTATTTATTTGTTTTCAACAATTAGGTTTAGATTACTTATGAAAATTTTATCATACCCATGTACTTTTCTTGTTGACAGATTTTGTAACATGAACTTATTTGATTAGTAAACCCAAGTAGTATAAAAGTTGTATGTTTGCATTCTATTCAATGTTGATAACTCTTAAAAAAAATGCCTGTTTTGATTAAACCAACAACTTTAACTTTAATTTACTAACGACTAATCCTAGATTACATGAACTTGGAAAGCATTTGGGTTAGTTTCTAATATATTTTAACCCATATAAGCACTTATTCATTTTTAATCCAATTTAATAGAGCTCTTGAATATTTACAGCTTAAAGGCATAAGGGAAGGAATGCAAGTTCCTGAAAAAAGGACTTTGGTTTCCCAAGACCAACATTTGCAAGACTTTTGAAATGAAAAGGAAAGGTTTGGGGGTTGGTGAAAGGAATAGGTAAAGCTGCATTTCTGGTTTTGCAAAGATTTGTAAGATAATGACAGTTGCTTTTAATGCCTCAAAGAATTGGGTTGCAACTTAAATGACATCATAGGTTGATCCACCCATAAATCCTTTTATAAGAGCTTTAGAAAGTTTTTCTTTCCCTCTGAGTACATTTAGTTTAGGAGAGGAGGTTTAATTTTTTTCTATCAAGCTCTGAATATCAGCTTCCAATTTGGCCAAATTTCTGTTCATAGAATTATTAAATCCTTTAAAATATCTTGTCAGGTTTCAGCTGGGACAGATAGCAAATATTTCTGGCAATGCTGAACAACCACTTGGATTCAAGAGGTGTCCCCAAGGAGGGTGCAAAGTTTACTACCTTCCCAAGATACAGAGTCACTTCTAAAGATAACCAAAAGAAAGAACTGACAGTCTACATGTCCCAAGCAGGCAGAAAGCCAAGCCAAGCTCTTAGGACACAAAATGAGACAAGCAAGAAGGCAATAGCTATCCCTGGGAGAGAAAAGATCAATAACTGATGAGTCTGGACTTGCAAAGAAAGGGACAACATGAAATTTTATTTTCCTCTATTGACTAGGTATTCGAGACAGAGATTCTGGAGAGTTAACTCTGGTAAGAATTCTCACCCTTCACTGGCTTCTGCTAGCTCTCTCAGGATCCCATCTGCAGGCTCTGAGTGAAAGTGGAGAACACAGCTCTGATATTTACCAGAATTTGGCAAGGGTTTTTAAAAAATTAATTTTAATTTTAGTTTCCCCTTGGCTATGCAAAGGAATAACATAGCTGTTAGCTTACCAGAAAATTCCTCAGAATCCCATCAACTCTGGGAGGGGTCCACATGGGGGTCCTCCCTTGAAGGTAGACATGGGGTTGTCTGTAAGGCCATTAACTTGGTGGGCTTTTGTTTATAATCTGTGTCTTAAATTTTTCATTAACCTTTTGCAACGAATTTTTAATGACGCTGTTTTGGAATTTTGAAGCCTCTTAGAAGCTTCTGTATACCAATAAAATATGTATCTCATTCTGCTTGTTTAATTTTGGAATTCTTACTTTTAAATTAACTTCTTAAATGATCTTACCTAACTGGAATGTTCCTTCTAATGGCCATTGTAATTCTAGGTTGTTTTTAGTAAGATTTTTGCAATTTTTGTAGGTATTTATAGCTTCCAGGACTCACAGTTCTTAGACATAAAATAAGCAGGTGTGCTGGAAGGTGTGGTGCACTTATAACTCTTTAGAATTTAGTGATTTCATTAGCTAAGGCTTTGGGTTTCTAGGAGCTGAATTGATACCTAAAAGGGTTGTGCCACTGGGTTGGGGATTGTGTGACATTTAACAACGTAACTCATTGCACAGGAATTTTCTTGAGGTTGGTAGGTGACCTAGTTTCAATCCAACGCATTCCATGACCACCTTATCCCAACATTGGAGTCTTTGGGGGTTAGATGGCAAGCAGTCTATCAGCACTTAAATGCTTGATTCATGCTCACCAATTTTTGTGGCTTTTCTTCTCGTTTTTTTTTTTTGTTTGTTTTTACTTTTGATATTCCCATTAGCAATTAGCCTTTATCTACACAAAACAAGACAAAACAAACATGTGCGCCTTAATATATTGTCAGTAACAAAGAGATATTCCTGCATCCTGGCCAAGAAAATTCCTTGTGTGCACCAACAATTGCTATAGAACCTTGGGCTGGGGAAAGGGTTGAACCAGCAGATCTCAGCAAATGGGGACTGTGGACTGGGGGCTCCACATGGATGGGGAATGGCACACTGCCTCTAGAAGTTCCCATGTAGATCTTTAAACAGAATCAGAGGCTTGGGATTTCCACTCAAAAAACTCGGAATTGTAGTCTAAAAGGCTAGGGGATTAGCTCCAGGTAGAACCATCTTCCAACTCAAGCTGACATTTCCTATATTGGAAAGCCAATTGGATAGGGATCTTGTTGCAAAGAAGGTAAAGCTCAGAAATGAGAGGAACTTATCCACAGCCCTCAAAAACAGTGAGAATGACAGTGAACTCAGAAAAGGGATTTGCAGTCACCTCACCAATGTTTCTCATTGTCCCTGAATGTTGTCAAAAGTTCACTTCGGATCCCACTGCTGCCACCAAATCTGTTAAAGAATGAAATTCAACTGAGTAAATTTAAAAGAGTTGATTGGCTTTACTGAGCAATTCATGAATCAGGCAGTATCCCACCTAGAAAGTGAGCTCCATCAAGATGCAGGAATAAAAGGTTTTTAAAGGCAGAGACGGAGGTGAAAAAAAGGAAACTATCAACAAATAATGTGTTGTTTTAGTCAAGGTCACCCTCCTAAGGAGAATGAAAGGAGTCTATCAGTAGATTTCCTAGTGCTAACCAGTATATTCCAGGTTGGCCAATTAAAGGTCACATTCGTGGGGAAGATTGAAACTGTAATTAAGTTAGGTATTAAGTCTTGGTTTGCTGATGTGAGGCCTAACAAAAGTGATACTATTATGGTGCATTGTCCCTTTTTTAACTCCTTCTGGTAACCTTTCTTATCTCAGATTGGTAAATACCATTAATAGGGTAACAATTTTCTTCCACACTCTTATGTGTTCATTAGATTTCCAAGTCTGCTTCTGCCTGTTTAAATTGCAAAATAACTAATAATAATTTCTGAAATTATTATTCCTTACAACGCATTTATTTTACTAGTTTAATCTGGTTAGGAGGAAACACTACTTCCCCACTCCTCAAGTTTTCCTGCAGAAGAATTTCAATTAGGATAATGTTCCTGACCTCCCCTCAGGGAAGAGAAGTGACTTATCTTATAGATGAGTTTGAGAAATGGTGCTGCATATGGGTAATTCTGCCTCTTCTAAGATGACTCTCTAGATCTGTAGACTGGCAAAAAAGAGTATATTCTAGGACTTCCCTGGTGGCACAGTGGTTAAGAATCCACCTGCCCATGCAGGGGACACGGATTTGATCCCTAGTCCAGGAAGATCCCACATGCCACAGAGCAACAAAGCCCATGCGCCACAACTACTGAGCCTGCGTTCTAGAGCCTGCGAGCCACAACTACTGATCCCACATGCCACAACTACTGAAGCCCATGCACCTAGAGCCTGTGCTCTGCAACAAGAGAAGCTACCACGGTGAGAAGCACACGCACTGCAACAAAGAGTAGCCCCTGGTCATCACAACTAGAGAAAGCCCACATACAGCAACAAAGACCCAATGCAGCCAAAAATAAATAAATAAATTTATGTTTTTTTAAAAAAGAGTATATTCTAATGCTTTCTCCTGCCATGCAGCAAAGAACCTGTCCCTAAGAGACAAGGCCCTTTGTGTCAGTGACCGGGTACATAAATCTGTTTAATTCAGAGGAAGAAAGGGATGTACCTAAAGAAAGATGGGCAACTGTATATAGCCCCTTATACTAGCTGCAAGGGATGTGCAGCAAGCACACATTGCCAGATGGATAGATGTTGAAGATCTTCAATTGCTTTCTCAACTCCTGAAGAACCAGAGTCACTCCTTAGCATTCAAGTTGCACTAAGAACTCTATTATTGTTTCCACATCATTTAGTTTTTGTCAAACAATGGTAGAACACCTTGACCTGAACAGGGATCAACTTACGTTTGATAATCAAATAAATAATTTCATTACTATTTGACATTTTCCTATACCCATCTGGTCTGCCTTATGACATCAAGACCCTAAGAAACTCCAAAGTTACTTTCAAAATTCTAAAGATGGTTAATTCCATCTTGACACTTTTGGTCCTCTTTTCCACTGTCTTTTTCCCTCATTCTAGTTGCTGCCTGAGTGCATCTCTCTCAGGCCATTTATTCACACACATTCAGCTCAGTTCTTCTTCCCACTCTTTCCTCCTGGGCCTCCTCCCATCAGGGACCTCCCTTATAGTCCTTTCCATTCCACTCTTTTAATACTTTCTTTCACTATAAGTCTCTCGCTGTGTGGGTTTTTTTTTTTTTTTTTTTTGGCTGTATCATGTGGCTTGTGGGATCTTAGTTCCCTAACCAGGGATTGAACCCAAGCCATGGCAGTGAAAGCACAGAGTCCTAACCACTGGACCACCAGGGAATTCCCTGTAAATGTCGTCTTGATAATCCTCAAACACCCATCTGCCCTACCGTCATCCCCCAGCCACCTTCAGGGAGAGGCTCCAGGGCTCTCAGAGAAGGGAGTCAGAACTGGCACCCCCTGTCTCCTGTTTGCTCCTTCTAAGTTAGCACTCTTCCAAGCCTGATTCAAAATTCACTTGAAATTCATACCATCTTGTCTTTTTGTTTAGACCCTGAACCGTAAAGCCAAGCAGACCATTTATTGTTATTTGTTGTCATTTTTTATAATGTTCATTTATTATTTTTGCTTTGGGTATTTCTTCATGGTTATATTTCAACAGGAAGTTGGCAAGAGACAACTTGCCACCTCAGGCCACAAACTCTATCATTATGTTCACCTCATATCATAGTCACCATCCTGACAGCGTTCTTCTTTTCCCCCAACCAATCTTCAACTCCCTCCTGGCATACAACATGGCAGTAAGCAAAGATAGATGAAAAAAGACTGAACTGGGACTTCCCTGGTGGTGCAGTGGTTAAGAATCCGCCTGCCAATGCAGGGGACACAGGTTTGAGCCTGGTCCAGGAAGATTCCACATGCCTCAGAGCAGCTAAGCCCATGTGCCACAACTACTGAGCCTGCGCTCTAGAGCCTACAAGCCATAACTACTGAGCTCACGTGCCACAACTACTGAAGCCCACGTGCCTAGAGCCTGTGCTCTGCAACAAGAGAAGTCACCACAATGAGAAGCCCGTGTATCACAACCAAGAGTAGCCCCCACTCGCCACAACTAGAGAAAGCCTGTGTACAGCAACGGAGACCCAATGCAGCCAAAAATAAATTAAAAATAAATTTATAAAAATATAAATAAAATAAAATTACATCCTTAAAAAAAAAGACTGAATTGTCAGTTGACATCTTTAGTAACTAAGAAAGTATAGTGTAAACTGAACAGTGCATTCTAGAAAGTCTTTCCAACTGCAAACTGCATCTGACACTCTAGCTGGCCCAAAACTAAGAGAGTGATAGCTAGAGAAGATCTTCTCTCAGTCCAACAGACTTCACTAGATGAATTACTATTAGGCAATGTAAACTGAACTGGGCTTGAAGAACATCAACTGCACATTCAGGTTTAAATTGGAAAGCGAGAAGCTGCCAGCTACCAAGCAGACAGTGAGGAAAATAAAAGATTATACTTTACAAAAAGTTACTGCATCATAAGGACAAAGAGCATAATCCTGAAGGCTCAGAGAAAGAGAATTTTTCTCAGAAAAAAAATCCTAGAAGTCCTTCAAAAGACATAAGATGATATAGCTTCTATGAAGTAGAGGAAGTAAAACAAAAGGAAAATAGGCTAAAATGAAGGAAGAGATTGGAAGAGAGTTGGTTAAAATAAATAATAGTTGTAAGAAAAAAAATACAAGATCAGAGTTCCACTTATTGTTGGGATGAAGAGGATTGTATCACTCCCCCTGTAACAAGAGAAAATATCAGGTAAATGGTAAAAAAGAAATCCATACTTTTACTTATAACTATCAAAGAGCTGTGGGTGCAAAGAAGTCCTAATGAATTAAATTCCAGAGAGGAATGTGGCTTTCCTAGGTGAGCAATGGCTGGTACTGCTTTCATTCTTGGGGACATTAACTCTACCTGGGGGTACAAGAGGGTTAAACAGCAAGCTGTCCTGGGCAAAGGAACTTGCCTGGGTCAAGGATAAACTAGTTCATCTCATAACAGAATACATAGGCTGGCATGGTAGATTGAAACCTAGAAGAGTCCCAACACAGGTTAGGTCTCAATACCTACCAATTTTTCCCATCAGATGTCTGTTGAGTGAACAGTGATAAGGCCAGGCTGGAAGTGAAAGGACAAGAAAGATATCATAGTTTTGCAGTACTCATATCCCAAAGCCCTGACATTTAAGATAGCAGGTGAACTGAAATCATCATAAATCAGAACATCAGCACAATGAAGGAATAGGAGCTTTCTACCATCATCCCCTTCCAGAAGCATCATCAATTTGGCAACTACTCATGGATGAGAGTACCTTTATGGAATTCCAGGAGTCCAGCAGAGAAGTTCCAACACACTGTTGGAGCAAAATATTTGAGAATAGATGCATCAAAGAGGGTAAGAAGAACAGTTTCACTTTACCTGCATAACTCCTCTTCTAAGGCGGCACAACTCAGCTAAGAAAGACCCCCTCAGGCCATCATGTCTCCCACAGGGAAAGTGAGAACACGGTAAGTAAGCACCTGACTCTCCCAATTATGTGGGATGCTGCCCAAGAAGCCCACATTTTTCTCACTACACCCAATTACTAAGGTGATCAGCACAACTGAGTGGTTGGAAGAGGCAAGAGCAAGGAAGACAGGTCACAAACCCCATGAAATGCCCTGTAGACTCCATCAGGAAGCTCTCCCACAAGTTGCTTGGGACACTTTGCCTACAGACCCGTCAACTGACCCATGGGCACCCCAAGTGCTCCATGGATCTGACCCTCTCCCTCCCCAAGATTGGCTCCTCAAAGGTACCCCCTCAGAGAGCAAGTGAAGTATCTCATGCAGACAGTTGACTCAACACTGGGATTGGGAAAGGCACACAAACTTGAACATTTCAGGGAGCTTCCCTAGAGAAAAGAGAGTCTCTTGGCACCCCACCTGGCTTTGCAGTATTGAGAAAAGGCATATCATCTTAAAAATACGAATACAACACACACCCACCCCTGAAGAGGAAACAAGAGTGTGGAGTGGGCATAGCCATAGAAAAGGTCTGTGAGAGCCTCAGAATCACCAGCTGGGATGACTGGTGAAGCCATTTCTCTCCTGAAGCCAGTCAGCAAAGACTGGAGGAGGTGACCCATTCTTCAAATTTGAAGATAGTAACACAAGACTTCAAGGAACACAAAAATTCAAGGACACATATCACCATCAAAGGATCACAATTGTATTCTAGTAATAGATGCCAAAGAAATGGAGATCTACAAATGGCCTAAAAGAGAACTAAAAATAATTATTTTAAGGAATCTCTGTAAACTACAAGAGAACACAGATAGACAACTCAACAAAATTAGGAAAACAACATGTGAGCAAAAGGAGAAGTTCAATAAAGGGATAGAAATAATAAAAAGAATAAACAAATTCTGGAGCTGAAGAATACAATGAATGAAATGAATAATGCAATATAGAAGAGCATGAACAGATTTGATCAAGCAGAAGAAAATATCTGTGAACTTAAACAGATCATTTGAAGTTATACAGTCAGAGGAGAAAAAAGAAAAAAGAATGAAAAGGAATGAAGAAAGCCTAAGGGATTTAAGGGACACCATCAAGAGGGCTAACATTCTTATTATGAGAGTCCCAGAAGGAGAAGAGAGAAAATTAGATAGAAAGCTTATTGAAAGAAATAATGGCTGAAAACTTCCAAATCTGGGGAGAGTTATGGACATCCAGAACATCTATGTTCTGGAAGCTCAAAGTCCGCAAACAGTTTCAAGTCAAAGAAGACTTAACCTAGATACATTATAATCAAGAAAATCTGGAGGGAGTTCTTGAAGCTGAAACAAAAAGACACTAAATAGCAACATGAAAGCATATAAAACTATAAAATTCACTGGTAAAGGTAAGTATATAGTCAAATTAAGAATACTTTAATACTGTAATAGTAGTATATAAATCACTTACAACTCCAGTATAAAGGTTAAAGTAAAAAAGTATTTTAAAAACTATATCTACAATAATTTGTTAATGGATACACAATATAAAAAGATGTAAATTGGATATCAAAAACAAAATGTGAGAGGGAGAGTAAAAGTGTAGAGTTTTCATGTGCAATCAGAGTTAAATTGTTATCAGCTTTAAAAGACTATTATAATTATAAGATGTTTTATGTAAGATTCATGGTCTAAATAAGACAAAGAAGAAAGTAGATAAGAAAAACAGAGCCAGGGAAATAACATCAAATTATATAAAAATATATAGTTAAAGTCATAGAAAGGGAAAGGGAAGAGAGGGACAGATGATAGATAGAAAGAGAGGGATAAGGAGGCAGAAGAAATATTTGAAGAGAAGATAGCTGAGAATTTTCCAAAATTGATGAAACTCATTAACACCCAGTTATGGAAAAGATCAGTAAAACCTGAAGCAGGATAACTATAAGTAAGACCATTCCAAGCTAACCAAAGGTAAAAAGAAAATATTAAAAGCAGGCAGGAGGGCAGAGTCAAGATGGCAGTGTGGGAAGACTTTGAGTTAGGTCTCCCCACAACTAGGGTGCCTGCCGGCCACTGGTGGGGGACCCTGACACCCAAAGAGACAGGAGGAACCCCCAAGTGAACCAGTAGGACGTGGGGGGACTGAGGGGGGAGGAGAAGTGGAGGCCAGACAGGATCAGTGCCCCTGAGGCCAGGGAGATCAGGAGAGGCAGGTGGGAGGGACCCTCTGGGACCGGAGGAGCAGGAGAGAAGAGGAGGGAATTTTTCCCACCCACTCTAGCACAGGAAGCCTGCTGGGCTCCCAGGTGAGGTTCCCCACTCTCTGAGACCAGGGCTGGGGGACATGCCTGGGCCCCTTCTGTTCCTTGAGCCTAAGACCCACCCCCCACAGCTCCCATGGCCTTTTCCAGCTATGTGGGTCCTAATCATAGGTCCTGCCCTCTACAGCCAAGGTCTTTCTCCCTCTTTTTTTTTCTTTTCCCTCCTCCTCTTCTTTACTAGTGTGGTACTGATGTACCCTCCAGTTGTTGATTCATCTATATTTTAATTTTTATATTCTTTCTAACATATCTGTTAGTTTCCTAGTCTAATTTTTTTACTTTGTTATTGTTCTCCTTTTTTTTCTTCTTTTTCTTTTTCTTTTTATTGCCACCCCACATGGCTTGCAGGATTTTGGTTTATGAACCAAGGGTCAGGCCAGAGCTCCTGCAGTGGGAGCTCTAAGTCCAAACCACTGGACTAACAGAGAACCTCAGACCCCAGGGAATATTCATTGGAGTGAGGTCTCATGGAGGTCCTCATCTCAGCACCAAGACCCAGCTCTACCCAACAGTCTACAAACTCAAGTGTTGGAAGCCTCAGACCAAACAAACAGTAAGACAGGAACAAAACCTCACTCAGAAAAAAAAAAAAAATGACATGGCAAAAAAATATGTCACAGGTGAAGGAGCAAGGGAAAAACCTACAAGACCAAATAAATGAAGAGGAAATAGACAATCTACCTGAAAAAGAAATCAGAGTAATGATAGTAAAGATGATCCAGAATCTTGGAAATAGAATAGAGGCACAGATTGACAAAATCAAGAAATGTTTAACAAAGATCTAGAAGAACTAAGGAACAAACAAACAGAGATGAACAACACAAAAACTGAAATGAAAAATACACTAGAAGGAATCAATAAGAGAATAACTGAGGCAGAAGACTGAATAAGTGAGCTGGAAGACAAAATGGTGGAAATAATTGCGAAGGAGCAGAATAAAGAAAAAAGAATGAAAAGAATTGAAGACAATTTCAGAGACCTCTGGGACAACACTAAGTGCACCAACATTCGAATTATAGGAGTCTCAGAAGAAGAAGAGAAAAAGAAAGGGTCTGAGAAAATACTTGAAGAGATTATACCTGAAAACTTCCCCAACATGGGAAAAGAAATAGTCAACCAAGTCCAGGAAGTACAGAGAGTCCCATACAGGACAAACCCTAGGAAAAACACAGCAAGACACGTATTAATCAAACTAACAAAAATTAAATTCAAAGAAAAAATATTAAGAAAAGCAAGGGAAAAATAAAAAGTCACATAAAAAGGAATCCCCATGAGCTTATCAGCTGATTTTTTAGCAGAAACACTGCAAGCCAGAGGGAATGGCAGGATATATTTAAAGTGATGAAAGAGAAAAACCTACAACCAAGATGACTCTACCCAGCAAGGATCTCATTCAGATTTGATGGAGAAATCAAAAGCTTTTCAGGCAAGCAAAAGCTGAGAGAATTCAGCACCACCAAACCATCTTTACAACAAATAGTAAAGAAACTTCTCTAGGTTGGAAACAAAAGAGAAGAAAAAGACCCACAAAAACAAACCCAAAACAATTAAGAAAATGGTAATAGGAATATATATATATTGATAATGATCTTGAATGTAAATGGATTAAATGCCACAACCAAAAGACATAGACTGCCTTAATGGATACAAAAACAAGACCCATATATATGTTCTCTACAAGAGACCCACTTCAGACCTAGGGACACATACAGGCTGAAAGTGGAGGTATGGTAAAAGTTATTCCATGCAAATGGAAATCAAAAGAAAGCTGGAGTAGCAATATTCATATCAGATAAAATAGATTTTAAAATAAAGACTGTTACAATTGATAAGGAGGGACACTACATACTGATCAAAGGATCAATCCAAGAAGAAGATATAACAATTATAAATGTTTATTCACCCAACATAGGAGCATCTCAATACATAAGGCAAATGCTAACAACCATGAAAGGAGAAATCGACATGAGCACAATAATAGTAGGGGACTTTAACATCCCACTTACACCACTGGACAGATCATCCAATCAGAAAATAAATAAGGAAACACAAGCTTTACATGACAAAACAGACCAAATAGATTTAATTGATATTTATAGGACATTCCACCCAAAAGTGGCACAATACATTTTCTTCTCAAGTGCACATGGAACATTCTCCAGGATAGATCACATCTTGGGTCACAAATCAAGCCTCAGAAAATTTAAGAAAATTGAAATCGTATCAAGCATCTTTTTTTACCACAACGCTATGAGATTGGAAATCAATTACAGGAAAAAAACTGTAAAAAACACAAATACATGGAGGCTAAACAGTGCACTACTAAATAACCAAGAGATCACTGAAGAAATCAAAGAAGAAATTAAAAAATACATAGATACAAATGATAATGAAAACACAACAACCCCAAACCTATGGGATGCAGCAAAAACAGTTCTAAGAAGGAAGTTTATTGCAATTCAATCTCACCTCAAGAAACAAGAAAAATCTCAAATAAACAACCTAACCCTTCAATTAAAACAGCTAGAGAAAGAAGAACAAAGAAAACCCAAAGTAAGTAGAAGGAAAGAAATCATAAAGATCAGAGCAGAAAAAAATGAAATAGAAATGAAGGAAACAGTAGCAAAGATCAATAAAACTAAAAGCTGGTTATTTGAGGAGCTAAACAAAATTGATAAACCCTTAGCCAGACTCATCAAGAAAAACAGGGAGAGGATGTAAATCAATAAAATTAGGAATGAAAAAGGAGAAATCACAACTGACCCTGAGAAATACAAAGGATTATAAGAGACTACCACAAACAACTCTATGCCAATAAAATGGACAACCATGAAGAAATGGACAAATTCTTGAAAACGTACAATTTTCTAAGACTTACCCAGGAAGAATTAGAAAATATAAACAGACCTATCACAAGTAATGAAATTGAAACCATAATTTAAAATCTTCCAACAAGCAAAAGTCCAGGACCAGATGGCTTCACAGGCGAATTCTATCAAATATTTAGAGAAGAGCTAACACTGATCCTCCTCAAACTCTTCCAAAAAATTGCAGCGGGAGAAACACTCTCAAATTCATTCTATGAAGCCACCATCACCCTGATACCAAAACCAGAAAAGATACCACAAAAAAAGAAAATTATAGACCAATATCACTGAAGAACATAGATGCAAAAATCCTGTATAAAATACTAGCAAACAGAATCCAACAGCACATTAAAAGGATCTTACAGAATGATCAAGTGGGATTTATGCCAGGATGCAAAGATTCTTCAATATACCCAAATCAATCAATGTGATACACCACATTAACAAATTAAGGAATAAAAACCATCTGATCATCTCAGTAGATGCAGAAAAAGCTTTTGACAAAATTCAACACCTATTTATGATAAAAAAAAAAAACTCTCCAGAAAATGGGCATAGAGGGAACCTACCTCAACATAATAAAGGCCATATATGACAAACCCACAGCAAGCATCATACTCAATGGTGAAAAACTGAAAGAATTTCCACTAAGATCAGGAACAAGACAAGGATTTCCACTCTCACCACTCTTATTCAACATAGTTTTGGAAGTCCTAGGCACGGCAATCAGAGAATAAAAAGAAATAAAAGGAATTCAGATGGGAAAAGAAGAAGTAAAACTGTCACTGTTTGCAGATGACATGATACTATGCATAGAAAATCCTAAAGATACCACTAGAAAACTACTAGAGCTAATCAATGAATTTGGTAAAGTTGCAGGATATAAAATTAATGCACAGAAATCGCTTGCATTCCTATACACTAACAATGAAAGATCAGAAAGAGAAGTTAAGGAAACACTCCCACTCACCATTGCAACAAAAAGAATACCAGGAATACACCTACCTAAGGAGGTAAAAGACCTATACTCAAAAAACTATAAGACACTGATGAAAGAAATCAAAGACTCAAACAGATGGAGAGATATACCATGTTTTTGGATCGGATGAATCAATACTGTGAAAATGACTATACTACCCAAAGCAATCTACAGATTCAGTACAATCCCTATCAAATTACCAATGGCATTCTTCACAGAATGAGAACAAAAAAATTTACAATTCGTATGGAAACAAAAAAGACCCCAAAAACCAAAGCAGCCTTGAGAAAGAAAAACAGAGTTAGAGGAATCAGGCTCCCCAACATCAAACAATACTACAAAGCTATAGTAATCAAGACAGTATGGTACTGGCACAGTACCAAAGCAGAAATATAGATCAATGGTACAGGATAGAATACCCAGAGGTAAACCTATGCACATATGGGCACCTAATTTATGACAAAGGAGGCAAGAACATGGAGAAAAGACAACGTCTTCAATAAGTGGTGCTGGGAGAACTGGACAGTTACATGTAAAAGAATGAAATTAGAACACTACTTAACACCATACACAAAAATAAACTCCAAATGGATTAAAAACTTAAATGTAAGACCAGATACTAATAAAACTCTTGGAGGAAAACATAGGAAAAACACTCTTTGACATAAACTGTAGCAAGATCTTTTTTGACCCACCTCCTAGAGTAACGGAAATTAAAACAAAAATAAACAAATAGGACTTAATTAAACTTAAAAGCTTTTGCACAGCAAAGGAAACCATAAACTAGACAAAAAGACAACCCTTAGAATGGGAGAACATATCTGCAAATGAAACAACAGACAAAGGATTAATCTCCAAAATATACAAACAGCTCATGGAGTTCAATATCAAAAAAACAAACAATCCAGTTAAAAAATGGGTAGAAGACCTAAATAGACATTTCACCAAGGCAAACATACAGATGGCCAAGAGGCACATGAAAAGATGCCCAACAGCACTAATTATTAGAGAAATGCAAATCAAAACTACAGTGAGGTATCACCTCATGCCAGTTGGAATGGCCATTATCAAAAAATCTAGAAACAATAGATGCTGGAAAGGGTGTATTGAAAAGGGGACCCTCCTGCACTGTTGGTGGGAATGTAAATTGATAAAACCACTATGGAAAACAGTTTGGAGGTTCCTTAAAAAACTAAAAGTAGAACTACCATATGACCCAGCAATCCCACTACTGGGCATATACCCTGAGAAAGCCATAATTCAAAAAGAGTCATGTACCACAATGTTCATTGCAGCTCTATTTACAATAGCCAGGACTTGGAAACAACCTAAGTGTCCATCAACAGATGAATGAATAAAGAAGATGTGGCACATATATACAATGGAATATTACTCAGCCATAAAAACAAATGAAATTGAGTTATTTGTAGTGAGGTGGATAGACACAGAGTCTGTCATACAGAGTGAAGTAAGTCAGAAAGAGAAAAACAAATACCGTATGCTAACACATATATATGGAATCTAATAAAACAGTACTGATGAACCTAGTGTCAGGGCAGGAATAAAGATGTAGACGTAGAGAATGGACTTGAGGACGCGGGTTGGGAGCAGGAAGCTGGGGTGAAGTGAGAGTAGCATCGACATACATACACTACTAAATGTAAAATAGTTAGCTAGTGGGAAGCAGCAGCATAGCACAGAGAGATCAGCTCGGTGATTTGTGACCACTTAGAGGGTGGGATAGGGAGGGTGGGAGGGGGACGCAAGAGGGAGGGGATATGGGGATATATGTATATGTATAGCTGATTCACTCTGGTATACAGCAGAAACTAACACACCATTGTAAAGCAATTATACTCCAATAAAGACGTTTAAAAAAAAAAGAATTATGATGAAAAAAAAAAGGAATATGTCAATTCTACCCAAATTAATCTATAAGATTCAAAACCATATCAAACAAAATCCCAACAGGATTTATTGTAGAAATTGACAAACTGATTCAAAAAAATTGATATAAATGTATCAAAGCAACACACTGTAGCCCTTTACATTACACGGTGTTATATGTCAATTATGTCTTAAATTTAAAAAAAAAACAATTAAAAATTGATATGCAACATTTTTCTCCTCGACACTCCTGCCCGTAACCTGGATCACAATTTTTGTTTTTGTTTTTATCTTTTCTTTAATTTTCATTTTCACTTCTGTCCAATACTCTTTCTTATTATCCTGCTTCCCAAGGTAGCATTTGGCTCCCCGCTCTCCCTCAAATCGTAATGGTAGTTGCAAAGAAACATGATTATGTGTGATTGAAATGAAAAATACATCAATTTATCAGTTTCAAAATATTTTCCCCATGAAAAAGAACGTTAACCATATAGGATGAGCTGCTTTGGAAGAAATTGAAATCTCCATCTCTGGAAGCATGTAAGAGAGACTGAACTATCTTCGTTCAACACTCATTCACAGAACATCTACCATGAATCAGACACTGGGAATACAGTATAGTGAATAAGGCACATGTAGTCTCTGTCCTCATGGGTCTTAAAATCTGGCAGCATGTCCAGGATACTGGGGATTTCTGCATATGTTTGAACTAGGTGAACCCAGAGTTCTCTTCTGGAGGTCTATAAATCTGTATTTCCAGGATTAAAAAAAGTACATAAAACAAACTGTTGTCTTCTAGTAAGGCAAATGCCCTCTCTGTTTGGGGTTTGAGCATGGAAGACTGAGTACAGAGCAATAAAGAACCCAACACCTATGTTGGGTTGCACCCCTCCAGCCTAAAACAAAAGAATTTGCCTGGCTCTCTCATTAATCAAATCCATTTTGTACATGAGTGCTCTTGTAGGTCTCTGCCAGAGGGAAATGTCAAACACATGGTCTCAGGCCATTCCTACCCCTGGGAAAGTGTGGAAGAGACTATGTCAGAAAAATGCAAACCCCTTTCCAGGAAATTTTACCTTCTGGCATTTTCCCCTTCCCCTGGCTCTGGGTGCTCCTTCAGGGACTCTGCTTCAGAAAAGTGAGGCAGCCAGTGAACCAATCCAAACCAGAGTGAGCAGATGGCCTCGTGTTCTGGGAACATTCTGGGCATATTCCTCCAAGTACTACCACAGAAATGAGGGACAGTTCCAGGAAAACAAGGAGTCGTAACTAGACTCATGGCTTAGACACACACGGCCAGCAAAGGGGTGCCAAGAGCAGACTTGCTGGAGTCAGGGTGGAGGAGACCGTTGGTTTCTCCTGCAAACAAATCAGTTTGATTCTCCCCACCTTATTGGACATGATCACTGCTCCCTCCCAAAGACACCTCTTGGGTCTGGAGGCCGGTGTCCAGTCACAGCTCTAATATCTGGGAGCAGGCTTGAAGTGTTTCAGAAAAGAAAGTGAATGACACCAAATAATCATTCCATTAATGGTTTTACCCAGAGTGTTTTTCTGCAGCCCCCAAACTTTGTTCATGCTTTTTCTTCTTTCTGGGTTTTTCTCTGCCTTCTTCCCTGTCGATGTCCTACTTTTCTTTCTAGGGCTATCTCAAATTCTACTTCTTTCATGAAGATTTCCTGGACTCTTTCAGCTCCAAGTAAGCTCTCTTCTCATAGCATTCTAAATTTCCTTATAGCAAATATGATACCTTATATTACAGCATTTTGTGCATGCCTTACGTTTTTAAAAATTAAATTCTAAGTATCTTATGGACAGAGATTGCATTCTTCTTTATACCTTATCTTGCCCCTAAAGCAGCATGCGTTTTCCCCCCACCACCCAGCATTTGCACATGGTAGGATTAAGAAAAGCTTGAGAAAATAGAGTTGAGAGAACTGTCTTTACCACAGAAATCAGTGGTAATTGTCAGAAACTTCCCAGTCCTGCAAAGTAAACCAGGTCTCTCCTACAGTCTCTTTGAGATCGACAATGACCTTTTCTGTCCCAATAATCTAAAAAATTAAAAAACTAAATTCACACTCAGTGATACCTAATTCACCCTGAATCATTGGGAAATAAACAGTTCCATCTAAGTGAATTTTCCAGATCACTGGAGCTTGCTTATTAGAATCCAAAAAATTTTTAATGATTTATAAAACATACTTTTCTAAAGGCATTTAGAACACCTCTGGAAAAGTCCAAAAGTAAATCGTTATAGTGGTTATATCCATGGATGATAACTTGGAGATTAGGGAGTAGAGGTAGGTAGAAACCTACTTTCCATCTTTTGTAACTTTTGAATTTTGAACGATGTACATTTATTACCTATCAATTTAAAACTAATGACACACTTCCTTACTTCTTTCAATGGAGTTGCTGAAACTAATGTAACTTTTCTTTCTGAATCAAGGTCATTATTAGAAATATTATTTATTGCCTTGTTTCTAAATAGGATTACTCCAAAACAAAAAAGGATATTAAAGTTCATTGGAGTTATTTGCTCCTATACTAAATGGCTCCAAAACTTTTAAGCTTCCAGAGGTTTAGTGTTTGGTTTACTTTTTAGATTTTCTATCTCTTCCCTGGCAAGTATCACTTTTTGTTGTTATTATAGTGACTACTTATAGCAACCATTGCCTTCCCCCTGTTATGAGTTGCTCATCTGTTCTGATGTGACTTGGAAGTCAAGTGGTCTCAGGTGGTAAATAGAATTTGTCAAGTGGAGATGGGAAGAAGTAAGATCTAGGAGTTAAAAAAAAATGCTAGCAGCTATGTGGGCTATGGCTTTACAAAGTGGATTGGGCTGAATGGCATTCTTATCTAACTCAAATTTAGTTCTCTCTCACTGAAAATCATACAGTGCTGAGCCTTCAGATAGCAGGTCCTTGTGGTAGGCAGGCCTGGTGGACATGAAAGTAGTTACCTGGTACCAGAGTGCTGGTAAAGGCAATGCATAAGAGATAACATATCTTACTGTCCATGGAGGACACAGGAAAACTACTAAGATAATTCCTAGGGACTCAAAAAGTGATGAAAATTGGCATCATTCAATAGGCGGACTTAATGACATCTATTTTGGCCTTGTAGTAGCTTTTTGGACTCTTTCTGGGTTTTGTTTTAGATTTTTATATGTTGTTTGCTTTTTGGGGTTTTTTTCTGCTATAATTCTAGATACCTGAGTGACTAGATAAGTGGCTTCTGGGTAAGTAGAATTACTATTAATATCATCATTAAAATTATTCTTTTCTTTTTTTATCTGAGTGATGTGTTTTAGAAAATCCTGGACAACTAACTGGCAAAATAGATTTAAGCAACAACAGCTCCAAATTCAGGTTAAGCCACACCTCCGTTAATGCTCAAATGTGTCACCAAGAATGGAACTCTGAGTATCACCATCCTGGATTAAAGTATAAAGAGTTTGAAAAATTATTGGAGAACTAAAAAGAGAGTTGAAAATCAAGGGTAGAGAATGAGATGAGGCCATAAATATGGTGTCAACATTCAAAAAAGAAAGCTAACTGTGGAAATTACTGGCCAGTAAATTGGATAGTCATGGCAATAAAACAGATGTTAACAGTGAAAATCCATCAACATCTGGAAAAGATAAAGACACAAAGGATTTATGTAAAGGAGTGAGTTCAAGAGACTCAGCAGAAGAGAAAATCCGAGTGAGGCCAGGTCTTTAGTAAAAGATTTGGAACTTGGGTGAAGGATTTTGCTCAGCCTGCCACGCCATTTCTTCTCCAAGGCCAGTTCAGATTGCTTTGGACGAAAACATAGTCACATAGACTCCAACGCTGGCTGGGAGATCATAAATGAAGGATAAGGATATAAACACCCAAAACAGCTCCAGTGGAGGGAGTGGAGGGCTGAGGGCACTTCCCTAGAGAACAGGGTCAGATCTGGTTTTATTTAACTTCTCTGCTAATGATTTAAAAGCAGGAACAAACAACTGTCAAGAAAATGTGCAAAGCACATCAACTACAGACAAGATACACACACCAACCAGCAAGGAGTTTACCCAGCAGGACCGAGAGCAATTACCAAAGGGAGCTGGAAATTACCTAGGTCATAGCGGCCTAGGAAAATGATCTAAAACAAAAAATCAGTCACTCTTTAGGGTTGGGTGGGGAAAGGGGGCAAGGGGGTGGGAAGGAGTTAAAGAGATAGAGTAGGAAATAAGTGTGGCCAAAAGCAGTCCCAGGGGACAAATAATGTTTAACAATATAACATGGGAATGAGGAAGCCCAACATGACAGAGGTCCAGTTTTGTGGGTTTTAAATGTATGGCTGCATTTCAACAAATGTGAAATGATAACTGACCCATTTATTCAGGGTTATAGGGGAGAGAAGGAAGGGTAAGAGTGTGCATAGTGGACTTTAGACATTTACTCAGAATGTTCAAGTTCTAAGGGTGCATATCTCTGCACTCCTGGGTCAGACTTCTAGAATATTTAAAGTCTCATTACCTAGAACAGTACCTGATACCGTCAGCGGTAATAGGCAGAAACTTCCCATTCCTGAAAAGGGCAAGACCAGGTCTCTTCCACAGTCTCTTTGAGGTGAACAGAGGCTCTTTCTGACACACAGTAGATGCTTAGTGATTGTGGGACAAATGAAGAACGCCTGTAGCATTCTTAGTATATCTATGATCTTTGAGTGATAATAAGGTGAGAGTTTCCATTAAAGGTCCCTCTAGGTTTGAGATTTGGGAACTCTGTGACTGGAAGAAAAAGAGCCAGGGGCAGCCAGCCAGGTGTTTAAGCAAACAGGGATGACCCTCCCAGCTTGTGTTCTGGGGCCCTCGCCTGCCCCATCCCTGCCTATGAAAGTGGAATTGTGGTGCATCCACCACCTCACCTGGTTGTGCCGCTCCTGCTCCTGACCTTGGCTAAGTGACTGGTCACCTACGACTGAACCTCACTTTGGTGTTCTGCACCTACCCCCACAGTGTTCTAGCTCTGTCCAGGACCCAGCTCGGATTCATGAGTGCTCATTTTGCTTTCCCTAAGTGTTTAACTTCATGTTGGCAGCTCAGAGGAAAGACTATGTCCCTCGTCCTGATACGCAATGCTAAATCCCCCTGCACCTCAAAATCTATTCCGTAGCTGTTTCTAGACTGTCTAGACAAGCACTTCTCAAATTTTCATGTGCATAACGTCCCCTGGGAGGGGAGACTATGCATTTCCAACAAACTTCAGGATAATGCAGTGTTGCTGCACTGACCACGCATTTGAAAAGCGAGCCTCCAGGGCAGCAGTGTCCAACAGAACTTTCGGCAATGATGGAAATGTTTTGTATCTGCACTGTCCAATACAGGAGCCGCTAGTCACATGTGACTGTGAACACTAGCATGACTCATGAGCTAAGTTTAAATTTTAATTAATTTTAATTTAAATAGACACATGTGGCTAGTGGCTCCTGTGCTGGACAGCACAGCTCTAAAGCAATTCAGAGGCACATTAAACTTTGAGAAGTACTTGTCTGGAGAATGCCAGGTCATGCATATCCTTCCCCCAATAAAGCATTAATCATGCAGGCATCTGCACTATACTATATTGCACATTCAGCTGGATTGACAACCAGTTTGACTGGAAATAAGGATTTAGTTTTTATGGTAGTTACTTTCACTACAAAATTGTGCTCTGAAGGAAACAAAACTACCATATAATCCAGCAATTCCACTCCTGAGTATATATCCGAAGAAAATAAAAACACTAATTTGAGGGCTTCCCTGGTGGCGCAGTGGTTGAGAATCCGCCTGCCAATGCAGGGGACGTGGGTTCGTGCCCCGGTCCGGGAAGATCCCACATGCCGCGGAGCGGCTGGGCCCGTGAGCCATGGCCGCTGAGCCTGCGCGTCCGTAGCCTGTGCTCCGCAACGGGAGAGGCCACAACAGTGAGAGGCCCGCGTACCGCAGAAAAAAAAACAACAAAAAAACCCCCCACTAATTTGAAAAGGTTTATGCATCCCAGTGTTCATAGCAGCATTATTTACAGTAGCCAAGATGTGGAAGCAACCTAGGTCCATCAACAGATGAATGATAAAGATGTGGTGTATATATACAATAGCATATTATTCAGCCATTAAAAAGAATGAAAATATGCCATTTGCAAAAACATGGGTGGACCTGGAGGGTATTATGTTTAGTGAAATAAGCCAGACAGAGAAAGACAAATACTGTGTGTTTTCACTTGTATGTGGAGTCTGAAAAATAAGACAAATGAGTGAATATAACAAAACAGAAACAAACTCACAGAAGCAGAGAACAAGCTATTGTTTCTTGGACTTGTTTGGGGAGAGGAGTTGGGGGAGGGGCAAAATAGGGGAAGGAGATTAAGAGGTACAAACTACTAGGTATAAAATAAATAAAATACAAGGTTGTAACGTACAGCACAGGTAATATAACCAATATTTTATAAGAACTTTAAATGGAATATAATCTATAAAAATATTGAATCACTCTTGTACACCTGGAATGAATATAATATTGTAAATCAACTATACTTCAATAAAAAAAATTGTGCTCTACTTACAGGCAATAAAAAGAAAGATGATAAGACATTTAAACAAAGAAATTAAAAGCTTTGCTATATTTGAGTTTTGTTAAACAGTATTATGGAATTAAAATTGACATACAACAAGTTTCATTTATCGAAAGTGTAAAATTTGATAATTTTTGACATATTCCATCACTATGATCAAGAAAATGAACATATCTAGCACCTGAAAAAGTCTTCTTGCATCCTTTGTAATCCCTCCATCCTGCACTGCCTTCCTCTCATTCATCAACAGGCAACCACTGATCTGCTCTCTGTTGCTATACATTACTTTGAATTTCCTAGAATTTTATATAAATGAAATCATACAGTATGTACTGTTTTATTCACTATAATTACACTGGCTTCTTTTACTCAGTGTAATTATATTGGGATTCATCCATATTGTTGTGGGCATCAATAGTTCATGCCTTTTTATTGACGAGTTGTACAACACAACAACTCATCAATGAGTTAACGAGTATTTTTGTTTCTAGTTTGGGGCTATCACAGATAGTGCTGCAATGAACATTGCTACACAAGTCTTCGTATGAACATATGCTTTCATTTCTCTCGGGTAAATACCTAGCAATATAATGACTGGATCATATGTGGGCATGTATTTAAATCTTGAAGAAACTGCCCAATTGTTTATCAAAGTTGTACCATTTTACATTCCAACCAGTAGCATATGAGGGTTCCAGTTCCTCCACATTCTCACCTACACATTGGTGACATTGTATGGCCAGACTTACAAATTTTAGCCATTCTAATAGGACAGCAAAGATATCTGATTGTGGTTTTAATTTGCATTTCTCTAATGATTAGTAATATTAAGTGTATTTTCATGTGCCATTTGTATATCTTTGGTAAAGCGTCTATTCAGAACTTTTTGCTCATTTTTTTCCTATTTGTTGTTGTTTTCTTATTATTGAGTTTTGAGAGTGTTTCGTCTATCCTAGATCAAGTACTTTTTACAGATATTTTCCTCCCAATCTGTGGCTTGTCTTTCATTCTCTTAAACGTATATTTGAAAGAGCAAATTCTTAATAATTGATGAATCCCAATTGATCAATTATATCTTTTATTTTAGTGTTCTAGCTAAGAAATATTTGGCCTACCCAAGATCTCAATTTTCTATTGTTTTCTTCTATAAAACTTCTAAAAGTTTTATAGATTTATATCCATTTGAGTTAATTTTTGTACATGGTGTTAGGTAAGAATCAATGTTCATTTTTCTGCATGCAGATACCAATTATTTCCATATCAACTATTGAAAAGACTATCCTTTCTCTACTAAATTCTTTTCCATCTTTGTTGAAACTCAACTGACCATATGCATGCGGGTCTATTTCTGGACTCTGCTCTTTCCACTGATCTATTTGTCTGTCTTGACACCAATATCATACTGCCTTGATTACTATAAATTTTAAAATAAATCTGGAAGTCAGGTAGTGTTAGTTCTCCAACTTTGTTCTTCTTTTTCAAAATTGTTTTAGCTATTCCAGCATTTCCAAATGAATTTTAGAATCATCTTGTCAATTTCTACAAAAACTCTACTGGGATTTTGATTGGGCTTGCTTTGAATCTACAGATTAACTTGGAGAAAATTGATATCTTTGCAATGTTGAATCTCTGACCCATAACACAGTATCTGTCTGTATTTATTTAGATCTTCTTTAATTTCTCTCAGCAATGATTTTTAGTATTCAGTGTACAGGATTTGTCAGATTTATCCCTAAATATTTCATATTTCTTTTCTTATGTTGTGATATTTTTTAAATTTCAGTTTTGGTTGTTCATTGCTGGTATACAATTGATTTTTTTAAGTTGATTTTCTATCTTATACCCTTGATAAACTCACTGATTAATTTTAGTGGCATTTTTTGTGGATTCCATCAGATACTCTACATAGGCAATCACATTATCTGCAAATAAAGACAGTTGTACTTCCTCCTTTCCAATCATGGTGCCTCTGATCTGTATGTAGATACAGACACAGATGTAGGCACAAAAATCCTGTGTGTGCTTGGCCACAAAGAACCAGCATAGTGACCCAGAATATGCCTATGTTAATTTGTTAAATTATCAACAAAATAAACACATTTGAAAATCTTCATATAGAATTTATGTGCCCTAAGAGGACCCAGGGGTCTGTGACCCATACTGAAAACCACTGATGTGTTGGGAAACACCCAGGATTCAGAGTCAGAGACTTGGATTTGAACCCTGGCTCCCTGCTTCCTTCTCTGCAATCTTGGACAAAGATTTACTTTCTCTGGAACCTGTTTCCTCATCTCTCACAGAGAGATTGATTCACTTGGAAAACATTGATGAGTTATCTGCTATGGTCTAAAATTATAATGTCTTCTTTCCCAACTTAAAAGAGTTGTCTTGAGGATCAAATGAGATTATTTAGGAGAAAGCGTTGTATGAAACAAAAACATGCTACAGTTGTTAGTTATATTCTTCTGTGCACCCCTTCCAAGCTCCTTCTGAGCTCTTTAAGATCTGTCTTAGAGGTCCTTCTCACGCCTCCCCACTGTTCTCATAACCTCTTCCCTATAACCCTAACAGTCATCTCCCTGTCTGCTTGCCTGGCTGTCTCTCCTCCCTGGCCAAGAGATGGGCCAGGTCAGGGTTGGTGCCTAGCACAGTGCCTGGTAAACAAAGTGTATGTTTGCTAATGCATGGACCTGAGGCTGTAGGTGACAAGGTGAGGATGATAAGGCCTGAGAAGACAGGACAAGGAAGTCACACATTCCTTGCCCACTTGATGATGTTGTCTGAGCCTGGTTCTGTTGGCACTGCCGATTGCTGGCCACCACCAAAACCCACTTGTCAATCCACTTAGAAGCACAATAACAATAACAGCAAGAGTAAGGCATGAGATTGTTCTGTCAACTGTGACTGAGTCAGGGCTTTGCTTCTCCAAGAACTTCATCCCTTGGAGTGACTGGGGAAGCTGATGCTGCTTTCTTCTTTGGGGCCACCAGTCTCTGTCCCAAGGTCCAGCCCAGTGATAGGGGTGGCTCCCCGGCCCTTTTCAGGACCACTGAGGGGTTCTGTTCCTGGGCTGGCTTTATCCATTGAGAGGAGGAGGGCTGGAGGACTGGGTTAGCAGCAGCCATGCCAGGAAGAGTGGGAAGTGAGGGAGGGGCTAGGTTTTCTAAATCTCTCTGGCCTGGTCTCTGAACCAGGGTGGGGTAGGGTGGAGAGAGAGAGCGCCAATCCACACTTGGTTGAGCCCAGATGGCAGGTTCGTCAGAACTGTGTAATCGTCCACAGAGAGAGGACATCTCACTTTGGCAGAAGACACAGGCTAATCAGAAGCAGCCCCCAGCCTCTCCTTCTTTCTTCCCTCCCTACTTCTGTGAATTCAGTTTGATGGGTACAAGGAGAAGTTCCATGGCTTTGATCCCTGGCCACACTGCCTAGCCTCAATTATGGGACGTTCAGAAACAACTGAATGAGTTTTCTGATTGGAAGTTGGAAGGGGAGTTTCTTGTGAGCCCACCTTGGCCAAGGCTCTCCCTTGAACTATCAGCAAGCCCAGCTCACCCTCTACTCCCAGCCAGAAAACTTTCTCTCTTTGTGCCAGAAGCCTTCATTCTGGGGATGCTTGAAAAAAAAGCAAGAGGGAGTGGAGACAAGGGTTTTGGAGGTAAACAGATTAGGGCGCCAATGAAATAATTTAGGGCTCTCCCATTTCCCATTTCATAGAGGGGCTCTATCATGTAATAGCTGCATGACCTCAGGTAAGTCAAATAACCCCACAAGCCTTTGTTTCCTCCTCTACAAAATGAAGATCAAGATACCTACCTGATGGGGGCTTCCCTGGTGGCGCAGTGGTTGAGAGTCCGCCTGCCGATGCAGGGGACGTGGGTTCGTGCCCCGGTCCGGGAAGATCCCACAAGCCGTGGAGTGGCTGGGCCCGTGAGCCATGGCCGCTGAGCCTGCGCGTCCCGAGCCTGTGCTCCGCGACGGGAGAGGCCACAACAGTGAGAGGCCCGCGTACTGCAAAAAACAAAAACAAAAACAAAAACACAAACAAACAAAAAGATACCAACCTGATGGTATGTTATGCAATAACCTATGAAAGGCCTGGTGCTCATTCAGGGCTCATCAGTGGCAATTCTTTTCTCTCCCAAGTTGATGGGATGTTCAGATCAAAGCTTAGGCTCAGCCTTGTACTCTTCTGCCCAAAGCTGTTGTTGTTGTTCAATACATCGATTTCTCTTCCTGCCTTCTTAACTATCTAGTTCTTGTTTTCTTTTGACTATGTCAATCAAATTAGCCTTATTATTTCTATGACTTTTATTGTGAAGTCTTAAAAATCCATTCTGCATTAGCTTCTGGGTATAAAACAAGCATATATACCTATAGCAGCTATATATACACAAAATATAAAATATACGCAGGCACCATGCGGTATGACCACACATACACACAATGACATAGGAGGTTTGATCACGATAGTGGATTACATGGCTTTATCACAGTATAGGTTGGAACATTAGTGGGTTTTGCAACCCCAGATGGGCTTCTGAAACACGTCGCATGTAAATGGTTGGCTTAAATAGAGAATCCTATTTGAATGAACTTTTTTGGACATTCAGCAGCTGACAGGTGTTTTCAGAGGCCTCTAGCCCTGTTCCTGAGCTCTTCTCCTTTGCCTGTGGCTCTGGGGCTCCTCCACCCCCATCTATTCCTCAGGAAGGACTTAGATGGAGAGCCCACTCCCCTTCTCTCTTTGACATGCTGGCTTCAATGCCTGAAGTATATAGTGTCTATCCATCCAGAACATCACTAGCCACCTTCTTCTCATTGCTAATAGAGATTTGAAGCCTGGACCAGTGGGTATGGGGTGGGGAGAATATATCCTTTTTTCTTTCCAGCTCAACTACTTACTCCCATGTTCCTTCTCTCTCTCTCTCTCTTTTTTTTTTTTTTTCGCAGTACGGGGGCCTCTCACTGTTGTGGCCTCTCCCGTTGAGGAGCACAGGCTCCGGATGCGCAGGCCCAGCGGCCATGGCCCACGGGCCCAGCCGCTCCGCGGCATGTGGGATCTTCCCGGACCCGGGCACGAACCCACGTCCCCTGCATAGGCAGGCGGACTCTCAACCACTGCGCCACCAGGGAAGCCCCTTTCTCTCTTAAAGTGTCCCCATCCCACCAAAGCCTGAGATGAGGATTTTAAGTACACTCCAGAGGCAGCCACCAGGTTGAGTCTCACTCGACCTTCAGCCTAAGCCTGCTAGAGCCAGAGCATGGCTGGGGGCAAACTAGATCACTCCCAAGCTAGTCCTGGAGTTGCAAGACCTGGGCTCTATTGCAGCCGCAGCTCTCACAAACTCTGTGCTCCCAGAGGAGTCACTTATCACTGTTTTATGTTCACTGTTTCCTCAACTCTTAAATCAGTGGGAAGACTGAGATGACTCCAGGTCTGCATCCAGATAAAAGACTCTCCAGGGAAGCGTTGAGCATGGCCACTAGGTGGCAGTACTTGGAAGGACATGGAGCTGGAGTCCCTGACTGACCGATGGCTCGAGAAAGCTGCCAAGATTGCTCGCTCAGCTCGTCCCCGCATATTGACTGAGCACCGGTGTCTGGTCATCTCCTGCCTTTCTCCTCCCTGCACTGAGGGCTCCCCCATAGGAATAGGTGCACACCCGTCCTTCTCCCTCTCGGGGCAAATCCCTATGCATCCTTTAGGACTCAGCTCAAACAGGTCTCTCATGAAGCTTCCCCTGGCAAATCCTCTCCCCTACCTCTCAGGCAAAGTTCATTCTTGTCGCCTTTGTCTCCCCACCACACTTAACCCACACCTTGGTCATGACACTTACTGCCCCCCTGACAGTGATCATTCCTCTGTCTGTCTCCATTACTGGATTATAACGTCTTTGAGGGAAGAGACCAGGTTTTCTTTACCTCTGTTTCCTCAGTGCCCAACATGGAACTGGTACAATGACTGCTGGTATATGTTCATTTTACAGATGAATTAATTTGTGAGCAGAGTTTTGGAAGACCAAATGAACCCCTTTATTCAATGCCTTTTTGGTAATTTTTAGAGTTATGCCTTTCTTAATTTTGATTAGCAAGCATGACTTTGGTGGGATGTTAAGCTTCTCTTAGCAATGGAACTCTTGGTTCAAACAAAAACCTGTGACAACCTGAATATATAAAACAAATGAAAGCAGAGCTACTTGAGTTGAAGCTGGAATGTGGAGGCCTGGAATCTCTGCTTCTCCTCCCTCCATCCACCTCCTTGGTCAGGGAGCACCTCTTTAGAATCTAAGGGCTTCGTAAACATACTTTGAAAAACACTCCCCTGACTGTCATAATAATTTCTTTTCTATTTACCTCCAATTCACAGGAAAGATGAGTGACTGGGGAAGGGCTGCATTTCTGTGGGCAGGAAGCCTGTTCCTGTCATCGCACAACCTTGGCAAACAGTACACACTCAATGGATGTTTGCTTAATTGAATTGAGTTGAGTTGAATTTAAATGACAAGTAGACTTTGAAGCCAAATATTGCTTTAGAAGTTGGAGAGAAGTGGCCTTGCCTGGCTTTTCCCCAAGGTAGACGTGGGAAGGTTGTCAGGGAGATGGCTGGCCTGACAATCACCTCTATCCTGAATTAATTCATTGTGATCTCTGAATCACAAGGGGCTGGGAGTGGCCAAGAGGGCCAAGGGATCTTACTTCAGACTGGCTGATTCAACCCATTATGTGGCTTCAGCCTGCCTGAATGTGCCACCTGGGTCACCGTGCAGCAATGCAAATGCAAACAGATCAATACATCACTGTCACACTGAAGAATCTACAAGTGAGAAGGTATCATTGGGCTCAGCTAGGCTGATCAAAGGAAAAGCATTTTCTCTAGCATCCCCAACAGTGGGTCTGCTCTGCTAGTGCCCCTTTGAGGGGCGGCGCGGCCACTGCTGGAGATGCCTCCCTCACATCCAGCGTCTGTCTTCAACCTCTCCCTCTCCAATGGCTCCTCTCTTCTCCACATAAATGTGCTCAGGTTTCTCAATGGTTATCAAATTTAAAAAAAAATTTTTTAATTATTTAAAAAAATTTCTTCCTCAACTCCCTGGCATCTCTTTAAATCTGTTCTTTTCTTTATGGCTGAGGCTCCTGAGAGAGCAACCTATGTCCTGTCTCTACTTCTCACCTCCCGCTCACCCCTCAGCTCGCTGCAATCTGGCTTCTGTCATTACCACTCCATGGACACTACTCCTGACTAGATCAAAAACTGCCTTTTTATTGCTAAGTCCAATACTGAGACACGGTTGACTTCCCACTTGAAATCCTTGCCTTTCTTGATTTTTTGGTAACTCTCTCTCCTGGTTTGCGTCCTACTTCTCTGGCTGATTATTTTCCACTTCTTTCTTGATTTGCTCTTCAGCCAGTCCTCCATCATCTTTTCATCTCACCCCACCTACTCTGCCTTGGGCTGTCTCATCTACTCAACTGTCTTCAACCACCAACATTACTCCTTTTGTCATCGTTAGCATTAGGCTTTTTTGCTTATCTTCTTTTTTAAATTTTTTCTTTTCTTTTTTTTAAAATTTATTTATTTTATTTATTTAGTTTTGGCTGCATTGGGTATTTGTGAGCGGGCTTTCTCTAGTTGCAGCAAGCAGAGGCTACTTTTCGTTGCGGTGCGCAGGCTTCTCATTGCAGTGGCTTCTCTTATTGTGGAGCACGGGCCCTATGCGTGCGGGCTTCAGTAGTTGTGGCATGCAGGCTCTAGAGCGCAGACTCAGTAGTTGTGGCGCACGGGCTTAGTTGCTCCGCGGCATGTGGGATCTTCCCGGACTAGGGCAGGAACCTGTGTCCCCTGCATTGGCAGGTGGATTCTTAACTACTGCGCCACCAGGGAAGCCCCTTTTGCTTATCTTCTATATCCAATCCATAGCAGAATCATTCCACCTCCTAATGTAACTCAAATCCATTCCCCCCTCTCCATCCTCTTGCCACTCCCTATTTTATTTCTCATCTCTTTCTGATTTCTGCCACTGATCTCTCTCTGTTCAGCTTCGATTCTATAAAATCTACCCCACACAATGCCACAGATTTAAAATATAATTTAGACCATAGCATTCCCTTGATTCAAACTTTTCTGTGATGTCCTATTAGCCTGCAGGATAACATCCAAGCTCTTTGACAAGGTCCTTATACAAGGCTCTCCTCATACAAGGCCTACCTTGACCTGGACCTCTCACTATCTCTCCCTTTACACTGTAATTCAAATTCAGTTTTAGAGAAAATCTATGTTGTTCCAAGGTTCTGCAATGATATCTTACAGACATTCTCTTTCTTCAGAATAGAACCTCCTTCTTACCTGTACCTCAGTTATCACCCTGACTGGGGAGCTTTCTCTGACCCCTCCCAATCTAGCTAGGAGCCCCTCACAAGTTTAGTAGCCTGTGCACACTTCCATCTCAACAGTACTGAAAATGTATTGGAATTGTCTACTTGATGGCATCTCCATAAACGATACTCTGCAAGCTTGTGGGCTCCTTTAGCACCATGGCTTTTTAAAAACATTTCTGTCTTCCCAGTATGTAGCATAGAACCTGGAAGGTAGTAGGTACTCAGTAATACCTGGAGTAACCTAAATGGGAAGGAAATCCAAAAAAGAGGGGGTATATGTATACGTATAGCTGATTCACTTTGCTGTACAGCAGAAACTAACACAACATTGTAAAGCAACTATACTGCAATAAAAATTAATTTTAAAAATACCTGGAGTAAATTAATACCACCAGCAACACTCCTACTAATTTATTCTTCTTGGGTATAATTTGTGGTTGTAGAATTCCATTTGCAAAGTCACCACTATTTGGAGTACTGTAGGGTATGCCCAGCATTCCTGTCCCTTAGGCTTATAACTTGGGTGATGACATAGTCTTTTCTCCCAGAGTTCCTCCCATTTTTACAGCACCAATTTGTTCTTCTTTGATGGTGAAAATGAAGTCTATACATTTTTACTTTTGCTGATACGTTCACACTCAAACAATAAAAATGCCAGTGAAGTAGGTTAAAAACTTACCAGATGCTCTCCTTTTAGA
Organism: Pseudorca crassidens; assembly: GCF_039906515.1. Taxonomy (NCBI): domain Eukaryota; kingdom Metazoa; phylum Chordata; class Mammalia; order Artiodactyla; family Delphinidae; genus Pseudorca; species Pseudorca crassidens. The sequence continues at coordinate 103,464,692 of NC_090297.1, read as the reverse complement.
AGAACGAGATACCCAGCAAAGAGTTTAGAACACATGGCCTCCCGGTAATGTGTAATATCTTAGCTTCTGAGCTGGCTTTTAAATGTACTGGAGGATACCATAGATATCTATCTTCTGGCTAGGCGGTATGTAGTCTATCCCCTGTTTCTCTCTCCATTTATCATCAAATGGATGCTCCATTTCTGTGTTTATATCCTCCTAACACATTGCTACTTTTCAGAGGGCGGTCCTGGAGAATGATGTTTTTCTACCCACGTAGCCCTGGTTTTTCTATATAAGGTGAAGACTTAGTAACTAACAGGAAGATGTTAGAAGCCGGTGCCTTCATTTCACTAATGTGAAAACGTGGGCCCATAGAGATAAAATGACTAGCCTAGTGGGAGTAATATTATAGCTAACATTAATTGTGTATTTCCTATGCTAAGCACTTTATTTATATTACCTTATTTTATCTTCACAGCAATTCTATGCGGAAACTATTATTAGTATTTCTAGCTCACAGATAAGGAAACTGAGGCGTGGGGAGATGAATTAACATGCCCAGAGTCACAAAGCTAGTGAGAAGCAAAGCAAGGTTTCCGACAGAGGCATTTTTACTCAAAAGCCATTTCTTTTAACTACCAAGCTCAGCTGCCTAATACTACAAGGCTACTTAATTCCCCATTGGTTTAAAATAGATTTTATTTTTATTTCTGATTGCTCTTCATTCTTTGGCAATAGCTCAAGAATGCTGGCCAAACAGTTAATGGGCTTAATGGTTCATAAACAAACTCTGCAGTGTACAAAGGACTACCTATTTTAAACATTAAAAATTTTTTATGTAATTCAAATTATCTCTACTGTGGGCCTGGATTTTCATATATTGACCTTCTTAGAACAAGACCCACCTGTTTTGGAAAAGAGCAATCCAGAAGATAGGAAGCACTGTTTATAATTAAGTGGAAAATTCCCCCAAGGCTCTGACGTTAAATTAGAAAGAGACTGATTAAGGAACTAAACGGAGCACTATTAGTCTTTTTAATGTAAACTCTTTGTTTGTCCAAGCCAAACAGTGGCCATTGCTAACAGAAGTAAAACACCTGTTGCTTCAGAAAGGAAAATTTCAGACCTGGCTCTTCAGAGCTGTTGCTGATAAGGGCTGACCATGAAAAGTTTCCAAAAACTGACATGTAGGCACAAAAGTTTATCTTCTCCTCTGCTTATTTTCTGTATCTGTATGTGTGCCTTAGCTGGAAAGGTAGATTGTGACCCCAGCCCAGGTCTCGCTCCCCTCTTCATTTCTGGAAGGAGTGTCGATTTGGATGTGGCTCTTCTAGAGAAACAGTGAGGCCTTCCCTGGCCTGGTGAGCCTTGGTCTCTAGGCTCCCCTGGTCCCTCCCCTGCAGTGGTCCAGTCAAAGGTCCTGTCACTTGGATTCTGTGGACCCTCCCCTATCTTTAGTGGGCAGTGATGACTTAGAGAAAAAACATCTGCATAAACCAGTTCATGTCCAGCCTTAGGCCAGGTGCTCCTGCTGGGCTGAATCCATCCTTCCAAAGGGCCATGGTGAACATGTTCTCCTGCCATCTGAGGTAGGGGTCTATGGGTACGTATTCCTGCCTTGAGAGCAACCTATCTCATATACAAACCTGATCACTTTCTGGCCTATAGATGGTGCCCCATCCCTTAGCTTCCTCAATCCCAGTAGATTTTGATTTAAGTCAGGAGTGGCATCAGGATTCTCTATTTTTAAACAACCTTCCTAGGTAGGATGAACAACTGCTCTGCTTACCTAGGTTGGCTTGGGGAGATTGAGGAATTTCCGAGGATGTGGGACCTTCAGTGCTAAAATTAGGGAAGTCCTGGGTAAATCATGATGTGTTGGTTAGCCTATTTCTTGGTGATTATGATTTACAGCAAGGTTCAACAAATATTGGCCCACAAGCTAATCCAGGCTGCTGCCTGTTTTTATAAATAAAGTTTTATTGGAACATAGCCATGCTCATTCATTTACATATTGTCTATGGTTACTGTTTTTTTTTTTTTTGCGGTACGCGGGTCTCTCACTGTTGTGGCCTCTCCCGTTGCGGAGCACAGGCTCCGGACGCGCAGGCTCAGCGGCCATGGCTCACGGGCCCAGCCACTCCACGGCTTGTGGGATCTTCCCGGACCGGGGCACGAACCCGTGTCCCCTGCATCGGCAGGCGGACTCTCAACCACTGCGCCACCAGGGAAGCCCACCTATGGTTATTTTTATGCTACAGTAGGAGAGAGTTGAGTAGTTGTGACAGAGACTACATGACCCATAAAATGTAAAATATGTATTATTTGTCCCTTTACAGAAAACATTTGTTGACTCCTGATTTATAGGATAAAATCCAGCAACCCAGTCCCTCCATCACGAGCCGACTACCTTCCTGTCCAGCCTCATGTCGACTCTTTCCTTCCTTTCTCTGATCTCTCAAGTCATACTGTCTATTTATAGCTCCACAAAAGTGCCAAATGCTCTCCCTTTTCCTTTTATTTATTTCTTTTTTTCATACAGTGCTCCCTCTTCCTTGAATGCCCTTCTCCCACTCTGCTTGGCTAATTCCTTTTGGTCCAACAGGACACAGCTGAGGCAGACCCATCTCCAGGAAGTCTTCCCTGACTCTCCACCACACCCATCTTCATCTCCCCCAACCCCCGCCACCCCCTCAGGTTCAGTGCAGGTGGAACCTCCTGTGTACACCACAACCATTGCTGATTTTCTTGTTGGTTTCTCCCATTGGGTTGTAAGATCCTTCAGGGAGAACACTGTGGCTCGTTCACCTTTATACTTCCATCCCTTCGTTTGACTCCTGGCATGGAAGAAGCCTAGTAAGTGATTGTTGAATTATAGATCTATACAATAAGCATAAGAATTTCCTAGAGATTTATCTATATGTGTGTCTTAGCTAGAAACTTAGATTATGACCCCTGTTCAGGACTCAAATCTCTTCATTTCTACAAGATGCATTGGTTTGGGTGTGGTTGTCCTAGACAAACAGTGAGCCCCCCACCTTGGCCTGATGAACCCTTTAGAGATGGAAGAAAGAGTGTGGATAAATAATATTCCCTTCAGTGTGGAAATATATGGTAGGTATTGACCAGGAGAGATGGCTTTTGTGAGTGTAGTTTTCTGGATCACAGAGCTGGGTCACAATAAAATCTGAGGGAAAAAAAATTTTTTTCTGAGAAAAACTTTTGTTTTCTTAGAAAACTCAAAGAGAAATATGGGAATCCCCTTTTCTCTCCTGTATTTTTTCCATTTTCCCCCAAGCTTGCTTGTCTCCAAATATACCAGATGTGATAGTTTTTGGAGCAAACTCAATTATGTTTTATGGCCCTAAATTAATAAAAATGGCTTTAGATCAGCAATGACATCCCCAAAGTACTTGAAGCCATGATTATTTTTCCAAAAATTTGTTTTTTATTATAAGAGGATTTTTTTTGGCCTGTTGCTTTTATATTTCCAGATACTTTACTTCTCCAGATAAGTAATTCTACTCTCAGAATTAGGAAAATAATCTCGAGGGCAGCTCAACTCAGAGTGCTGGATCTCTGTTTGCCAGGACTTTCCAGGGGAAACCAAGGAGACTCCTTGAGGTGCTGCTCTGCCAGTGACCAGAGAGAAGCCTGATAAACTTCCAAGAAGGCAAGCCTAGTCAGGGGACCAGCCCTGAAGCAAGGGCTACTGGGAGTTATCATGCAGACTGACAGTAGTGCCAAGAGAGAGATTCCTCCATGAGATGGATTTGTAGACCTTGCCTTCACTCTCCTCTGAGAAGTGCCTTTGGCAAGAGTTGGCAACTGGTTAATAGTTGGCCCTCTGAGGGGAAAGCTTTTGTTCCCACAGCTCCTGTGATGAAGAGGAAGCCTGGAAGGTGGGAAGATCCTGGTGCTGGAGTTTTGGCCTGAGCATGTCCCAAATGTCAGAGCCAGGGCAAGTTTTTTACCTTCTCAATCCCTGATCCTTCTTCTGTAAAATGGGTGTAATAGTTTATACCTCAGAAGGTTAAAGGTTAAATGAGATCACATATGGAAAAAATTTCAAAGTTCCTGGTACGTATCAGATACCTTAAGGCAGTCCTGGGTGGAGGATCAGAGTTTGGAGCAGATAGACAGAGGCTATGTGTAGGTGGGAAGCCCTGCCTTGCTCTAGAGGGCACTGATCTGCCAAAGAGGTCAAGGAGGATGGACTCAGCCTCATACCTCCTTCTTCCCAGAGACTCCCCAAAAACCTAGGACTAAACCTCTTGGCCAGTAGATCTTGTGTCCCACCTAGAAGCCAGGAATTAGCCAGACCCTGAGAACCACTGAACAGCTCTAGATTTAGGCCAGCCTGAAGGGTTGTTCCTGAGGGCCCTCTCCTCAGTCATTAGGTCTGCTCCTGAGAAGATCTCATCTGCGCCCAAACTTCTAATGCTCCCTATTATCTAAGGCCTTCCAAATCAGATCTCTAACCTGTCCTCTCTCCTAAGCTGGAGACAGATAACTCCCCTATTTGCTGGAAAGCTCCACTGTGCCATGGGTACTGGGGAGCCCCAAACTCATGTCCAAAATTTAACTCATGTTCTTCCTCCCTAAGTTGACTCCTCCTCGTATGTTCTCAATATGAATCAATGATACCATCCTCCACCCTCTTGGCGAAGCCAGACAATGTGTTATTATCCTAAGCCTTCTCCCTTTCTGGTTCCCCTTTGTATCTAGTTAGTCACAGAGTCATTCATTCAGCCATTACTTCAACAAATATTTATTGAGTGCTTGCTATGGGTAAAGCACTACAGTGTGTGCTGGATAAAAGGTAGTGAACAAAATAAACATGGCTTCTATCATCTGTGGGGAGTCAAACATTAAACAAATAAACATACAAATGAGCACATGCTTATTAATTCTGTTAAGTGTCCTGAAGGAAAAGCATAGGGTATTTTAAGGAGTATAATATGAGGACTAAATTTAGATTGGGATGTCAAATAATGTGTAGTAGTCAAGAATCTTTCAATTACAAATAACAGAAATCCAATTTGAACTAGTGTAAGCAAAAAGGAGCAATTGATTAAGAAGATATTGGGGTCGCTCATGGAAGCAAGGAAGAGCTGACAATCCAGGCTTGGAGAATGCCTCAAGGGAGCTGATGAGATCCAAAGACTGGCATGCCATCTGGACTCTCTGTTCCTCTTCTTCACATCTCTCTGAGTTGGCCTCATTCTCTCCTGTTCCCAAGCTTTCTTCGCACATCAGAGAACATGGTTCACAGCCAAGTAGCTCTATGACCTAAGGGCAAAAGAGCCTTCCTTACCAAACCAGACAGGAAAATCTGAGGAGAGGACTTATATTGACCAGAGGAATCGGGGACGGTGAAGTTGGTCCAGTCAGGGTCAGTACCTACCCCTGTAGCCAAACAGTGAGGGCTGTTGCCTCAAGAAAAGAAGGGTAAGGTGAGGGGTGGTCATCAGAAGACATCTTTGAGGAATTGATATTTAAAGTGATATGAGACCTAAAAGGTAGATAAGATTTAACCAGATAATAAATGAGGGAGGAATATTTTAAATAAAGGAAACACATTCATTTATTCATTATGTAGCAAATATTTATTCACTATTTACACATGCTTGGGTATGCACCTGAGAACAAGAAAGATACAGTCCCTGGCCTCTTGGAGTTTATCAGTACAAAGATGTTAGGCAGGAAGAACTGGGCCTCTCAGAGGACTACAGAAAGGTCCAGGTGGCTAGAGGACAGTGAGTGAGAGATTAGCAGCACAGATAAAGGTGGAGAGGGAAGAAGAAGTCACACCATTCAGATCCTTTAAGGCCATCCTAAAGTTTTGGATTTTTCTCATAGTGCAATGAGAGGTCACTAGAGGGACACTAAGGAGTAACATGATCTGGTTTGTATTTCTAAACTAGAGCTTAACTGCTTTGTCAAAGGGGTTGTAAAGGAATGAATGTTAAGAACACCACTTAGAAGACTATTGCTATAGGTCAGGCAAGAAAGGATAGTAGCTTAGACTAAAATGACATGAAGAAACAAGGGAATATGGGGATATATCTAGAAGTTAAAATAAATAATTCCTGGTAATAAATTCGATTTGGGAGATGAAAGAGATGGAGGATATAAAATGACCCCCAGGTTTCCACTGTGAGTAACTGAGTAGTTGAAAGTGCCATTTACTGAGATGGGGGAACTACAGGTGGATTACATTAGCGTAGGGAAGGTAAAGAGTTTAGTCTTGAACATGTTAAGTTTGAGATGCCTTTGTGACATCTAAGCATAATGTCAATTTGGCCAGTGTGTGTGTGTGTGTGTGTGTGTGTGTATTGAACAGATGACGTATAGAGACATGGAATGGATGACCACAGTTAAGAAGAATGTAGACTGAAGAAGAGACAAAGGATGGAGCCCAGGATAGGGTCAACATTTAGAGGACAGATAGATGTTAAGAAAAGAATACCTGAGAAGAAGCAGTCAGTGATACAGAAGGAGAATGTGGTATTGGAGAGCTGAAAGAAGAGACTGTTTCAGGAATAGACATGATCAATGATGTCAATGCAACTGAGGTCAAACAAACTATCATTTTAAAGTGCCTTTTGAATTTAGCAATATAGAGGTCATTGGTGACCTTAGCAAGATCAGTTTCAGTGGAGTGAGGTGTGGAGGTAGGAAAGAAGGAATGGGACCCTTTAAAATCAGGAATAAGAAAGATGCCGGCTCAGAGTATATCAATTCACTATTGCTTCAGAGGTCAAAATCAGTGAAACAATACAAGAATAATAAGTAGAAGGTATAAAACTTCTAAAGGAAAAAAAACAAATTGGTCATTATTTGCAGAAAACATGATTGTCTACATGAAAAATTGAAAATAATTTACTTTATTACTGAAATGAAGAAAATTTAGCAAAGTAGCTGGATATAGGATGAATATACAAAAGTCTGTTGTATTTTTCCACCCAGCCAAATAGGAATAATAATTTCTTTAAGTTAATATCTATAATAGCAACAACAACAACCCAAAACAGAAGTATCCAAACATGCGTAAGATCTTTGTGGGAAAAAAACCATTAAATTTTACTAAAAGACAATAAAGATCCAAATGAGTGGATACCTATACCATGTTAATCATGAAAAACTCAATATCAGAAAGATGTCAGTTTCCCTAATGGATACTTACTCCACCTTAAAAAAGAGATTAAAAGAGGAAACTTGCACAAGCCTCTTAGATAGCCTCATCCACCAGAGGGCAGACAGCAGAAGCAAAAGGAACTACAATCCTGCAGCCTGTGGAACAAAAACCACAGTCACAGAAAGATAGACAAGACAAAAAGGCAGAGGGCTATGTACCAGATGAATGAAAAAGATAAAACCCCAGAAAAACAACTAAATGAAACAGAGATAGGCAGTCTTCAAGAAAGAGAATTCAGAAGAAAGATAGTGAAGATGATCCAGGACCTCAGAAAAAGAATGGAGGCAAAGATTGAGATGATGTAAGAAATGTTTAACAAAGATATAGAAGAATTAAAGAACAAACAAACAGAGATGAACAATACAATAACTGAAATGAAAACTACACTAGAAGGAATCAATAGCAGAATAACTGAGGCAGAAGAACGGATAAGTAACCTGGAAGACAGAATGGTGGAATTCAGTGCTGCAGAACAGAATAAAGAGAAAAGAATGAAAAGAAATGAAGACAGCCTAAAAGACCTCTGGGAAAACATTGAACGCAACAACATTTGCATTATAGGGGTCCCAGAAGGAGAAGAGAGAGAGAAAGGACCTGAGAAAATATTTGAAGAGATTATAGTTGAAAACTTCCCTAACATGGGAAAGGAAATAGCCACCCAAGTCCAGGAAGCACAGTGAGTCCCATACAGGATAAACCCAAGGAGAAACATGCCAAGACACATAGTACTCAAATTGGCAAAAATTAAAGACAAAGAAAAATTATTGAAAGCAGCAAGGGAAAAATAACATACAAGGGAACTCCCATAAGGTTAACAGCTGATTTCTCAGCAGAAACTCTACAAGCCAGAAGGGAGTGGCATGATATATTTAAAGTGATGAAAGGCAAGAACCTACAACCAAGGTTACACTAGGCAGCAAGGATCTCATTCAGATTCGATGGAGAAATCAAAAGCTTTACAGACAAGCAAAAGCTAAGAGAATTCAGCACCACCAAACCAGCTCTACAACAAATGCTAAAGGAACTTCTCTAGGTGGGAAACACAGAGAAGAAAAGGACCTACAAAAACAAACCCAAAACAAATAAGAAAATGGTAATAGGAAAATACATATCAATAATTACCTCAAACGTGAATGGATTAAATGTTCCAACCAAAAGACACAGGCTTGCTGAATGGATACAAAAATGAGACACATATATATGCTGTCTACAAGACACCCACTTCAGACCTAGGCACACATACAAACTGAAAGTGAGGGGATGGAAAAAGGTATTCCATGCAAATGGAAATCAAAAGAAAGCTGGAGTAGCAATACTCATATCAGATAAAATAGACTTTAAAATAAAGAATGTTACAAGAGACAAAGAAGGACACTACATAATGATCAAGGGATCAATCCAAGAAGATATAACAATTATAAATATATATGCACCCAACATAGGAACACCTCAATACATAAGGCAACTGCTAACAGCTATAAAAGAGGAAATCAACAGTATTACAATAATAGTGGGGGACTTTTAACACCTCACTTACACCAATGGACAGATCATCCAAAATGAAAATAAATAAGGAAACAGAAGCTTTAAATGACACAATAGACCAGATAGATTTAATTGATATTTATAGGACATTCCATCCAGAAACAGCAGATTACACTTTCTTCTCAAGTGCGCACAGAACATTCTCCAGGATAGATCACATCTTGGGTCACAAATCAAGCCTCAGTAAAATGAAGAAAATTGAAATCATGTCAAGAATCTTTTCTGACCAAAATGCTATGAGATTAGAAATGAATTACAGGGAAAAAATGGAAAAAACACAAATACATGGAGGCTAAACATATGTTAGCCTTGAGATCACTGAAGAAATCAAAGAGGAAATCAAAAATACATAGAGACAAATGACAACAAAAACACAACAATCCAAACCCTATGAGATGCAGCAAAAGCAGTTCTAAGAGGGAAGTTTATAGCTATACAAGTCTACCTCAAGAAACAAGATAAATCTCAAATAAACAATCTAACCTTACACCTAAAGGAACTAGAGAAAGAAGAACAAACAAAACCCAAAGTTAGAAGAAGGAAAGAAATCATAAAGATCAGGCAGAAATAAATGAAATAGAAACAAAGAAAACAATAGCAAAGATCAATAAAACTAAAAGTTGGTTCTTTGAGAAGATAAACAAAATTGATAAACCGTTAGCCAGACTCATCAAGAAAAAGAGGGAGAGGACTCAAATCAATAAAAATAGAAATGAAAAAGGAGAAGTTACAACAGACACCGCAGAAATACAAAGCATCCTAAGAGATTACTACAGGCAACTCTATGCCAATAGAATGGACAACCTGGAAGAAACGGACAAATTCTTAGAAAGGTATAACCTTCCAAGACTGAACCAGGGAGAAATAGAAAATATGAACAGACCAAAAACAAGTAATGAAATTGAAACTGTGATTAAAAAATCTTCCAACAAACAAAAGTCAAGGACCAGATGGCTTCACAGGTGAATTCTATCAAACATTAAGAGAAGAGCTAACACCTATCTTTCTCAAACTCTTCCAAAAAATTGTGGAGGAAGGAACATTCCCAAACTCATTCTATGAGGCCACCATCACTCTGATACCAAGATCAGACAAAGATACTACAAAAAAAAGAAAATTACAGAACAATATCACTCATGAATATAGATGCAAAAATCCTCACCAAAATACTAGCAAATAGAATCCAACAACACATTAAAGGGATCATACACGATGATCAAGTGGAATTTATCCCAGGGATGCAAGGCTTCTTCAATATAAGCAAATCAATCAATGTGATACACCATATTAACAAACTGAAGAATAAAAACCGTATGATCATCTCAATAGATGCAGAAAAAGCTTCTGACAAAATTCAAGACCCATTTATGATAATAACTCTCTAGAAAGTGGGCATAGAGGGAACTTACCTCAACATAATAAAGGCCGTATATGACAAACCCACAGCAAACATCATTCTCAATGGTGAAAAACTGAAAGCATTTCTGCTAAGATCAGGAACAAGACAAGGATGTCCACTGTCACCACTATTATTCAACATAGTTTTAGAAGTCCTAGGCGTGGCAATCAGAGAAGAAAAAGAAATAAACGGAATACAAATTGGAAAAGAAGAACTAAAACTGTCACTGTTTGCAGATGACATGATACTATACATAGAGAATCCTAAAGATGCCACCAGAAAACTACTAGAGCTAATCAATGAATTTGGTAAAGTTGCAGGATAAAAAACTAATGCACAGAAATCTCTTGCATTCCTATACACTAATGTTGAAAAATCTGAAAGAGAAATTAAGGAAACAATCCCATTTACCATTGCAAAAGAAGAATAAAATACATAGGAATAAACCTACCTAGGGAGACAAAATACCTGTATGCAGAAAACTATAAGACACTGATGAAAGAAATTAAAAATGATTCCAAGAGATGGAGAGATATACCATGTTCTTAGATTGGAACAATCAATATTGTGATAATGACTATACTACCCAAAGCAATCTACAGATTCAATGCAATCCGTATCAAATTTCCAATGGTATTTTTTATGGAACTAGAACAAAAAAATCTTAAAATTTGTATGGAAACACAAAAGACCCCGAATAGCCAATGCAGTCTTGAGGGAAAAAAATGGAGCTGGAGGAATCAGACTCCCTGACTTCAGACTATACTACAAAGCTACAGTAATCAAAGCAATATGGTACTGGCACAAAAACAGAAATATAGATCAATGGAACAAGATAGAAAGCCTAGAGATAAACCCACTCACCTATGGTCAACTAATCTATGACGAAGGAGGCAAGGGTACACAATGGAGAAAAGACATCCTCTCCAGTAAATGGTGCTGGGAAAACTGGACAGCTACATGTAAAAGAATGAAATTAGAGCACTCCCTAAACACCAAACACAAAAATAAACTCAAAATGGATTAGAGACCTAAATGTAAGAGTGGACAATATCAAACTCTTTGAGGAAAACATAGGAAGAACACTGTTTGACATAAATCACAGCAAGATCTGTTTTGATCCACCTCCTAGAGTAATGGAAATAAAAAAAATAAACAAATGGGACCTAATGAAACTTAAAAGCTTTTGCACAGCAAAGGAAACCATAAACAAGATGAAAAGACAACCCTCAGAATGGAAGAAAATATTTGCAAATGAATCAATGGACTAAGGATTAATCTCCAAAATATATAAACAGCTCATGCAGCTCAATATTAAAAAAACGAACACCCCAGTTCAAAAATGGGCAGAAGACCTAAAGAGACATTTCTCCAAAGAAGACATGCAGATGGCCAAGAAGCACAGGAAAAGCTGCTCGACATCACTAATTATTAGAGAAATGCAAATCAAAACTACAATGAAGTATCACCTCACACCAGTTAGAATGGATGTCATCAGAAAATCTACAAACAACAAATGCTGGAGAGGGTGTGGAGAAAAGAGAACCCTCTTGCTCTGTTGGTGGGAATGTAAATTGATACAGCCACTATGGAAAACAGTATGGAGGTTTCCTAAAAAACTAAAAATAAAATTACCATAAGATCCAGCAATCCCACTACTGGGCATATACCCAGAGAAAACCATAATTCAAAAGGACACGTGCGCCCCAATGTTCATTGCAGCACTATTTACAATAGCCAGGTCATGGAAGCAACCTAAATGCCCATCAACAGACAAATGGATAAATAAGATGTGGTACATATATACAATGGAATATTACTCAGCCATAAAAAGGAATGAAATTGGGTAATTTGTTGAGACATGGATGGATCTAGAGACTGTCATACAGAGTGAAGTAAGTCAGAAAGAGAAAAGCAAATATCATATATTAGCTCATATGTGTGGAACCTAGAAGGGTGGTACAGATGAGCCGGTTTGCAGGGTAGAAGTTGAGACACAGATGTAGAGAACAAACGTTTGGATACCAATGGGGCAAAGACACGAGGGGGTGGGGGTGGGGGTGTGATGAATTGTGCGACATGTATACACTGATATGTATAAAATTGATGACTAATAAGAACCTGCTGTACAAAAAATAAATAAAATAAAATTAAATTAAATTAAAAACAAAACAAAAAATAGATTAAAAAATAAAATACAATGGACACAGATGCAGGTATATATGTAGATCTGGTGATAGACAATAGATATTCCTTAAAATTCCTTGTGATCACAACCAGCTTTATTTTTACAGGCTGTTCTCACTGTTTAGAATCTTCTTTCACTTTATGTATTTGACAAACTTCTTTCAAAATCCTTCTTTCAAAACCCTGGGCAAACCTGATCACCCCTGCTTTTCCTGGCCTTCAAAAACAGAATCATTCATTCTCTCTTATGAGCTGCTTCTGAATCTTGTGCTTACTTCAATTATTTCTTGGGACACAATGCATTGTGTTTATGTGTTTTTATGTCTACCTAAAGCTAGACTTTCAATAGTAGAGTTCATGTCTTGGGAAATGAGCAGAAGGAAAGGTCAACTATGGAGTTTCCTAAAAGCCTCAGTTCTCAATAAATCTCTTTTGAATAACAGAGTACTCAGAGTTAGCCTAAGCCCATGGGGAGGATCCTGAGCTGATCATTTACTCTCTGCCTGTTCTTCCCCCTACCATCCTGATGTGACCCCTAGGAGACTCTGGAAATAGCCTGAAAACATGAGTGTCTGGATATTGGGAACCCAGGCATAGGAGCGCTCCCAGAACCAGAAGTCATAGGATATCCTGTTCCAAAGCCAGGTGCTTCAATGCCTCTTTTATACCAAACAGACCATGCAGAGAATGATCATCTTCTTCCTCAAAGGCCTGCTGGCCTTCTCACAGGATTCCTTTCCAAAAGGAATGATCAGAACATATTTCTCAGATTGTTAACTACGTAAAGGAGTCTGGGTCTGGCAGAAATCTTAGAGCTAGAGGCCCAGGAACTGCTGTCAAGTTAGCATAAGTCAGAAATGCAGGAAAGAACTCTCTGAGCTAGCAGTATTAAACAATGAGAGATTATGATTTATCTGACAACAAATTTAATTTCCGGCTTAGTTTTCAGCAAAGCCATGAATTTTATCAAGGCAGAGGTTTATGTATACACTCTAAAGTTTTTTTTCTTACTCTAGTTTTATTGAGATATAATTGATATACAGCACTGTATAAGTTTAAGGTGTACAGCATAATGATGTGACTTACATACATCATGAAATGATTATCACGTAAGCTTAGTGAGGATGTATCATCTCATAGATACAAATAAAGAAATAGAAAAAAATGTTTTCCTTGTGGTAAGAACTCTTAGGATTTACTCTCTCAACAACTTTCATACATGACGTACAGCAGTGTTCATTATATTTATCATGTTGTGCACCACATCCCTAGGGCTCATTTATCTTGTAACTGGAAGTTTGTACCTTTTTACTACCTTCATCCAATTCCCCCTTCCCCCCACCCCCACCTTTAGTAACCACAAATCTGATCTCTTTTTCTATGGGTTTATTTTTTTGTTTGTGTGCTTTTGAACAATAATTGACCTACAAAACTATGTTAGTTCCTGGCACATGACATAGTGTTTTGATATTTCTACATATTTCACAATGATCACCATGATAACTCTAGTTATGCTATGTCACCATACAAAGATGTCACTTAATTATTGACTATATTCCCCACACTGTACATTTTATACCCGTGACTCATTTATTTCATAATGTAGTATGTGTCTATATATGTGTATACACACACACACAAATATATATATATATATATATATACACACATTGGAATATTACTCAGCTGTCTAGAGTTTTTGTAGTATAAATTCTGTATTTACCTAACAACCCTGTCTTCCATATTTGAGAGCAATTTATAATTTCCTTGAGGACAGGGTCATTATTTGCAAAATTATGGATTTATACAGAGCTTTGCACATAATAGAACCAACTAAGAACAAATTTATGGATGAATGAGTGAAGCAGAAGATACATATAAGGTTAAAAACCTAATGTTTAAGTAAAGGGGGAGAGGGTTCTGCCAGGAAGGTCCAATAGCATTTTCTGGTTTCACTTTCTTTAACATATAATGGAAATCTAAAAGTATAATGGGCATTTTGCCTTAAAATGACCCTGATGAGACTCTCTCTGGACTGGTTCCAAGTGCTGGGAGATAATTGATGATGAGATGCTGAGCAGAATCACTCTCCACAGGGATAACAAGATCTATGTTTATAAAGCAAATATTCCCTGAACATCTACATGTGCCAGGTTATTGTTCAAGGCATTGGAGGTGAGCCATAGATAAGTCTTCAAAGCAACCTACATTCTGATTGTTGAAATAAACATGCACAAAGATAAAACCAGAATGGGATAGAAGAGGAAATTAGACATGCTGAGTGAGAGCTGAACTTGTAGCTCCCAAGCCTGAGTTTCCAAAACAGCCCCCATATTTGGAAATATTGATGAAGGGCCTAACTGGAAGGAAAAAATCAGAATGGATGGAGAGGCCACAGATTTGTTTTATTTGCTAAATTTTTATTAAATACATAGATGTGGCTAAAATCGTAAGGAGAGGTTCATAATGAAATAAAAAGCAATGGGCTTCCCACTTCTATTGACACTTCCTAGGGATAACCACTTTTAACTCTTCTAGCAGTTTATTGTAGCTATATTATCTGCTTCTACCACTATTTCTTAAGTTATAAATTCAGAATAGTATCCATTGACTTTCTGTTTCCCTAGATGAAGATTTAAGTCTCTAGTTGCACCTTTGCCTATCTACATGCTCCAATATAGTTGTCAGTATCTTAAGTTCCTCAAATCTTAAGTTCCTTAAATATATATGCATACCTTTATCTCTTTTCCATTGACCATAGACAGTCTTTTTCAATTCCTCATTGTTAGGGACTGAATTGTGTTCCCCTAAGATTCATATGTTTAAGCCCTAACTCTCAAGGTGACTGTATTTGGTGATAGGACCTTTAAGGAGGTAATTAAGGTTAAATGAGGTCATAAGGGTGGGGCCCTAATCCTATACGACTGGTGTCCTTATAAGAAGAGGAAGAGGTGCCAGGAGTACATGCACACAGAAACAAAGGCCACGTGAGAACACAGCAGTAAGATGGCCATCTGCAAGACCAGGTGAGAGTATTCACTAGAAACCAGATGTTCCAACACCTCAGTTTTGGACTTCCAGCCACCAGAACTGTGAGAAATAAATTTCTGTTGTTTAAGCCACTCACTTTGATGTATCATGTTGTGGAAGCCCTAGAAGACTAATACCACTCTTTATAAGATTAGGACCATTTGCCTTATAATAACCATATTTATATTTTCCATGACCTCTTTCTTGTTCCCTGATTCTCTTTTTATTATTTGCAGTTGTCTGCTGGCTGCAATATGTTCTCAGATCACTGTGAGAATAACAATTATTCTAAATGTCCATCATCAGATGAATGGATAAAGAAGATGTGGCACATATATACAATGGAATATTACTCAGCCATAAAAAGAAATGAAATTGAGTTATTTGTAGTGAGGTGGGTGGACCTAGAATCTGTCATACAGAGTGAAGTAAGTCAGAAAGAGAAAAACAAATACAGTCTGCTAACACATATATATGAATCTAAGAAAAAAAAAAAGGTCATGAAGAACCTAGGGGTAAGACGGGAATAAAGACACAGACCTACTAGAGAATGGACTTGAGGATATGGGGAGGGGGAAGGGTAAGCTGTGACAAAGTGAGAGAGTGGCATGGACATATATACACTACCAAACATAAAATATATAGCTAGTGGGAAGCAGCCGCATAGCACAGGGAGATCAGCTCAGTGCTTTGTGACCACCTAGAGGGGTGGGATAGGGAGGGTGGGAGGGAGGGAGACGCAAGAGGGGAGAGAGATGGGAACATATGTATATGTATAACTGATTCACTTTGTTATAAAGCAGAAACTAACACACCATTGTAAAGCAATTAGACTCCAATAAAGATGGTAAAAAATAAAATAAATATAATGGTTACTTATTAAAAAAATTTATTCTAATAATTAGAACTTCTTTAACATTTGTTCTTTTCTCCGGCTATTTTCTCTAAAAGCTCTGTTTTCTATTTTTTTTTTTTTATGTCTCTCTTTCCTATTAAAGGACTTCCTCAAATGTCTGGAGATCCCAGAAACTACTATTAAAATTTTGGTCCATTTCCTTCTTATTCTTTATTTGTATAATTTTATGCATAAAATGATATAAAAACTTGGGATAAATATCCTGGTTACTAAAATTTTGTGGGTGTCAGTGACACACTCAAATCTCTCAGAGATTCTAAGTCTTGCTCTTTGCTTTCATTCATAAAGGATGAATGGGCAAAACACTGATTATATCAAACCTGCTTAAAAATAAGTGAACACAACAAGAAAAGAAAACTACAGAATATCCTTCATAACATAAATGAAAATTTCTAAGTAAAATTTTAGCAAATCAAATCCAACAATATATATTAAAAAATAATGCATTATGATCAAGTGGGGTTTGTCCCAAGAATGCAAATTTGGCATAACATTCAAAAACCAATCAATATGAGTGACCATGTTACACAGATTAAAATATTAAAACCACATGATTATCTCAATAGTCATGGAAAAAGCATTAAACAAAATTCAATATTCATTCATAATAAAAAACTCTCAGTAACCTAGACATATAAAGAAAATTATATAAAGATAAAGAACACCTATGTCAAAAACGTATAGCTAATATCATATTTAATGGTGGAAGACTGAATATTTTTCTCCTAATACTGTAAAAAAGACAAAGGTGTTCACTTTCAGTACTTCTTTTTTTTTTTTTTTTGGCTACATTTGGTCTTCATTGCTGCACATGGGCTTTCTCTAGTTGCGGCGAGCGGGGGCTACCCTTCCTTGTGGTGTGTGGGCTTCTCATTGTGATGGCTTGTCTTTGTTGCAGAGCATGGGCTGTAGACACGCAGGCTTTAGTGATTGTAGCACGCAGGCCCAGTAGTTGTGGCTCGTGGGCTCTAGAGTGCAGGCTCAGTAGTTGTAGTGCACAGGCTCAGTAGTTGTGGCTGGCAGGCTAGAGTGCGGGCTCAGTAGTTGTGGCACACGGGCTTAGTTGCTCTGTGGCATGTGGGATCTCCCCGGACCAGGGCTCGAACCTGTGTCCTCTGCATTGGCAGGCAGATTCTTAACCCCTGTGCCACCAGGGAAGTCTCCACTTTCAGTACTTCTATTTAACATGATATTGCAAGTCCTAGACAGTGTAATAAGGCAAGAAAAAGAAGTAAAATGCATACAGATTGGAAAAGAGGAAGCAAAGCCAGATTTATTAACAAACAACATAATTGTCTGTGTTGTAAATCCTAAAGATTCTACAAAAATGCTACTGTAAATAAGAAATGAGCCTAGCAAGTTTGCAGAATATAATGTCAATATATAAAAATCAACTGCATTTCTATATATTTGAAACAAGCAATTGAAAATGGAAATGAAAAAACAATACAATTTATAACAGCATAAAAATATAAAGTACTTAAGGATAAATTTAATAATATATGTGCAACACCTGTACTCTGAAAACCACAAATGTTGATAAGAGAAATTAAAGAAGACCTAAATAAATTAAGAGATATACCAGGCTCTTGGATTGAAAGATTCAATATTGTTAAGATGTTAATTATCCTTAAGTTGATCTATAGTTTTAACATAATCCCAATCAAAATCTCATTAGACTTTTTTGTAAAAAAATTAACAAGCTGATTATAAAATTTATATGAATATACAAAGGACCAAAACACTTTTGAGAAGATGGGAATAAAGTTGGAGGGCTTACATTCCTGACTTCAAGATTTATTATAAAGCTACAATCTTCGAGGCAGTATTGTATTCACACCAAGATATAGGAACCCAATAGAGGGACCCAATAGGTCAATGGAACCCAATAGAGGGTCCAGAAATATATAGATCTACATATATATGGTCAGTTGACTTTAAACAAAAATACAAAGGCAGTTCAGTGGAGAAAGGATATCTCTTCAACAAACGGTGCTGAAATAATTTGATATCCATATAACAACAACAACAAAGAACTTCAATCTGTATCTCACACAATATACAAAACTGAATGCAAAAATTAACTCAAAACCTAAATGATCTTAAAGATATCAATGATCTAAATCTAAAATATCTAAAACTAAACCTAAAACTATGAAACTTACAGAAGAAAACATAAGAGAAAACCTTTGTGATGTTAGATTAAACAAAGATTTCTTTGCTACAACACCAAAGCAAGTCCAGTTGGTAAATTGACTTCATCAAAATGAAGAACATCTGCTCTTCAAAAGACACTACTAAAAGAATAAAAAGATAAGTCAGACTTGGAGAAAATATTTGGAAATTACATATCTGATAAAGGACTTGTATTGAAATATATAAGGAAATCTAAAACTCAATAATAAGAAAACAAACAACCCAATTTAAAAAATATGGGCAAAAGATCTGAACAGACACTTCATCAAAAAAAAAAAAGATATATGAATGGCAAATAAGCACATTTAAAGATGCTCAACAACACTAGTCATGAGGGAAAAGCAAATTAATACCACAATGAGATGTCAACACATACCTCTCAGAATGTTTAAAATGAAAAGTCTGACCATACCATATGCTGGCAAGGATATGGAGCAGCGGGGACCCTCATATATTGCTGGTGGGGATGAGAAATTGTACAACGACTTTGGAAAGCACTTTGGTAGTTTATCAAAGAGCTAAACATACACCTACCAACTGACCAGCCATTCCACTCATAGGTATTTGCCCTAAGGTCCATACAAAGACTTGTATATGTATATTCATAGCAGCTTTATTTGTAATAACCTGTAATAACCCCAAATTGGAAACAAATTTAGTGTATTCTGAAAATGGAATACTCTTCAGCAATAAAAAGGAATAAGCTATTGATACATTCAACATGGATATATCTTTAAATAATTATACTGAGTGAAAGAAGCCAGACAGAAAAGAATACATATTGTGTGATTACATTCATAGAAAATTCTAGAAATGCAAAATAATCACAGTGACAGAAAGCAGATCAGTGTTTTCTGGGGATGGGTGGGGCAGGGTGGATATTTGGGGGGGATAGGTATGTTCATTATCTTGATTTTGGTGATAGTTTAATGGATATGTAGATATGTTAGAACTCATCAAATATAGGCATCTTATCGTTTATTATGCCTTAACAAACTATTCAAATGGTATATATAAAATTTATACCATATATGTATCATAGTCTATGTTATAAATGGTATAATATATAAAGTACATAGATTTATACTCTTTTTAAACACAGGAAACAAAGAAGAGAAAAAAAATCACAAACTCCCAACCTCTGCTGACATAGATGTTTATAAAGGAGAGTAATACAAATGTTAAGGTTAGATCATTTAAATGGCACAAAATGAGAAGTGAAAATGGAATGCTTACTCCCCACACTGTCCCTCTCCCTCTTGCAGTCTCTCTCCCCAAAGGCCCTCACTATGAACTAACTCTAATGTTGGGCAATGGTATAATTTTTTTAAAATTTATTTTACTGAAGTATAGTTTATTTACAATGTTGTGTTAATTTCTGTTATACAGCAAAGTGATTCAAATATATATATATATTCATTTTCTTATTCTTTTCCATTATGGTTTATTACAGGATATTGAATATAGTTCCCTGTGCTATACAGTAGGACCTTGTTGTTTATCCATCCATCCTATGTATAATGGTTTGCGTCTGCTAATCCCAAACTCCCAACCCATCCCTCCCCACTCCCCTCCCCCTTGGCAACCACAAGTCTGTCCTCTATATCTGTGAGTCTGTTTCTGTTTCATAGATAAGTTCATTTGTGTCATACTTTATCAGTAGATTCCACATATAAGTGATATCATATGGTATTTGTCTTTTTCTGACTTACTTCGCTTAGTATGATAATCTCTAGGTCTATCCATGTTGCTGCAAATGGTATTATTTCATTTGTTTTTATGACTGAGTAGTATTCCATTGTGTATATATACCATATCTTCTTTATCCATTCATCTGTTGATGGACATTTAGGTTGTTTCCATGTCTTGGCTATTGTACGTAGTGCTGCTATGAACATAGGGGTGCATGTATCTTTTTGAATTATAGTTTTTTCCAGATATTGAGCTATGGTGTGATTTTTAATGCCTCCATTTACTGCTTGGAAATGTTATCAAGTGAAAACATATCAAATATCCTTGGATAGCTTTTTAAAGAGAACTGAGCTATCCAAATCTTGTCCAAACGCAAATATTCTAAATGGTCCAATAAACTTAGTGTTTATTAGATAGTGAAGTAAAGATTATTATAGCTCATAATGAATTTTAGGTCAAATGTATGCAGAATACTACTGCATTTTTAAATGTCATATATAAATAATTGAAAGTTATAAATAACTGAAAGTGTCAGGCATTCTACTCTCTGCCGTCAGTGAATACAGAATATTTGCACCTGTGTTATAGATCTCAGAGCAGAGTTTCATTACCTTATATGAATAAAGAAATATAGAATTTTGGAGCTCAAAGGTATTATTACTCAGACAGGTTTAGGCTGAAAGCAGGTTGGGAAAATGAAGAAGGAAGCTTGAGCCAGTGTGGGGTAGGAGCCTATCCTGTGTTCAGGGTCATCCTCTAAGGGGGAAACAGGGAAGTCCAGAGAATGTTCAGTGAGAGCTCATCCCCTGTGCCCTCTACAATGGTTCATTCAATGGGGAAAGCCTGGGACTCAGGCGTCAGGCAGCAGGAGAAACCCAGGGTGAAGGAAAGGTGGTACTCCCCTTCCTTGATTTTCTTCTGTGCTAGACATCTTGAGAGGCACTTGAGTGGAAGCCAGGGGGCAGCTGTTATAGCCTCTGCTTTTACTCATGAGGATGCTAAGGCTCGGAGGAAAGGAGTTAAATTTGAGCAACTCAGGTCCACTCAATTCTAGTACATGGGCCTTGCCCCTGAGGTGCCAGTTGGGGTCTGTGTCTGCAAAGGGCGAGAGGCAGAGAGATAAAGGGGTCCAGTGCTCATGTCAGAGCCCTGCATGCTGTGTGTGCTGGCCCCGCTGGATGTAGGTATAGGAGACATAGTAGTGATGATGAACAGAGATCATGACCACGAGTGTGTGGGCTGTCAGGCCTGGCCCAGGAGGTTTAACTGGGGGAAGCTGGAAGAAGAGCCAGGGTGAGTAGGGTGAGGTTGACCAAATGGCCATCAAGCTCCTCACTTTGCAAATGAAGGAGTGAGGGGCAGCAGAGATGAAGAGGATTTGTCCTTCACATTACAGAGCTGGGACCCTAAAGCTGGCCTCTCCTCCCCAATCTGGCACACACAACCTAAAAGGGCGCTCTGAATAAACAGGAGAGAGCAGCATATAGAGAAGCTTGTCATTGGAGATCTACTTACATAATGAATGGCTAGTCTCAGCAATGATTTTTTTTTCTTGACCTTATCAATGATTTGCTTGTTGCCCTATTTTTGGCAAGTCCAGTTTTTCTGGTGGGAAACCTGAGCACCTTTGTCATAGGTCAGTGGCTTCCAAGAACACTTTGAGCCCAAGGGCAGGGCCTGCCTTTACCTGTCCCTTGGGCCTTCTGTTGGGTGGGACCATGGAGGCTTTGTTTCTGCAACCTCCTTACACTTCAGCATTAATCTGAGCTCTTTCTGTCACTAGAGAACAGAACATTCTCCCCAGTTCAAGGGGGAGGAGGCACCAAGGCCATGGGGTAATAGCAGAATCGTCCTGCTCTGGTCAGACCAGGGCACATTTTACAGATGGTCCTTACGTTTATGCTTGTTTCCTCTTGTGCCCCCCCCACCTCCACTTCTCTCACCTTTGTTTAGTACCTGGGTGACCTTTCTGTCCTTGGCCCTTGTGTTCAAGGCTTGGCAGGAATGAATGGAACCCTCAAAAGAGACTGATAAGAGTTTAATGAAAGGCCTATTTACGGAGGTCTGGGCAGGATCAGGAAATACCCCAGGACCAGAAGCAGGAGGGGCTATTACCACCCTTAGGCCCAAAGGGGCAAGAAGATGGAAGGGTGTTATCTGAGCCCATGAGAACTGGAGCCAAGAACATGGGGCTGCTTAATAGGAGCTGTGACTATAGAGGCATTGCCAGGATCACAGCAAGGCCGGGAGGGAATGCGGGCATAAGTGCTCTGTCCTCTGCTCCCCCTCTGCTGCTGGTTCCCACCACTACCAGTGGCTGAGCCCCAAGGCAGGCCAGAGGGCAAAGGAATTGGGAATTGCAGTCCACTGAGATGAGTCTCCCCAGGCACAGAGCAGGGCAGGAAATGGTGAGGAAGGATCTAGCAGGGGTGGCAAGTGGAAAGTAACCCACACAATCTTCACATCAGCTCTGAGAAGTGAAGGCATCAGGCACCAGTATTCCCATTTTCCAAATGAGGAAAACTGAAACCCAGAAAGAAGTTCACAGGAACCCACAGAGGGGACGTGGTGGAGCCAGATCCATACACCAGGTCTCTGACTCCCAAATCTAGTGATCTTTGATTTTCTGTCATCCAGGCCCAAGTTCCCTGCCCAAACACTCCACCCAGCCCAGGTCTCCATGCCAAGCCCTCTGGGTCCCCACTGTTTTTCCCTTCCTCCACTCTGTCAGTCACTCAACACGCTCTTACTGAGTACTCGAGGGCTCTAGGCTCTGGGGTTACAAAGCCAGTCTGAGTTTTGTATCACATCACTTAGGACTATCTCATGCCTTGTGTTCTGCCCTCAAAACTCCCACATCTTCTCCCCAGCCCTTCCTCATCCCCACTCTCAGCGGATGACCTGGTTTCATGTTTTATTGAGCAAATGGAAATCTCTGTCTTCTCTCTACCACAAAGCTTTCTATATTCTGGGGTCAGCACATTCTCCCTCCTCCTTGCATTAGAAATGAAGATGTGTCTCTTCTGTTAGATGAGACCAGTCCCGCAACCTGGGCTGTGGATCCCATTCCCTCTCCACTTGGACCCTTCTTTCTTCCCCATCACTAATCTCTCTACTGAATCATTCCTGTTAGACTAATATGCCCTTGTATCTCTCCCATCTTAAAGTTCTCTCTGGTCTCACATTTCTCCAGCTTCTACTCCTCTCTCTGCCCCCTCAATAGCTAGCCACACTTCTTTGCCTTTTGATTGGTTTGACCCCAGGATCAGAAATGCAGTTAATTATATTTTCTTTTTGGGTCACCCTATAAATGTAGGTCTGAACAAGGCACGTCCCTGCTCCTAGGACACATGGCTACCTTGCTAGGTTTTAAAAGATTCCGATGATGGTTAAAAGTGCTACTGATTTTTATAAGGTGATCCTGTATCTGACAGCCTTGCTGAACTCTCTTATCCATTTTCATATTTGTTGATTCTGTTGCTTTTTCTCTATAGGAAACTAAATCGTCTACAAAGAGTGACCATTTCATTTCTTTCCTTTCAATCTATACCTGTTATTCCTTTTTCTTTCCTTAAAGTGTCGTGGGACCTACAGTTCTATGTTAAACAGTGGTGATAGTGGGCATCTTGCCTTATTCCTGACCTTACAGGAAATAAAGCTGAAGTAACTCAATTAGGTATAATACTAACATTTTATGCTAATATACTCTATACTTTATACTTGGTATGAATAATCTTAAGGTTTGTGTATATGGACTTCAGCAAGTTAAGGAAATTCTTTTCTTTTTCTACATTCTAAGAGTCTTTAACATAAACAAGTGATGAATTTTACAAAAAGTTTTTTCTGTGTCATTAACTTATTCAAATTATTTTCTTCTTTATAATATGGAAAATTACACTGATAGAGTTTTCTAATATTGAACCATTTTTTTAACATCTTTATTGGAGTATAATTGCTTTACAATGGTGTATTAGTTTCTGCTTTATAACAAAGTGAATCAGCTATACATATACATATATCCCCATATCTCCTCCCTCTTGTGTATCCCTCCCACCCTCCCTATCCCACCCCCCTAGATGGTCACAAATCACCGAGCTGATCTCTCCGTACTATGTGGCTGCTTCCCACTAGCTATCTATTTTACATTTGGTAGTGTATATATGTCCATGCCACTCTCTCACGTCGTCCCAGCTTACCTTTCCCCCTCCTTGTGTCCTCAAGTCCGTTCTCTATGTCTGCATCTATAACCTGTCTTGCTCCGAGGTTCTTCAGAACCTTTTTTTTTTTTTTTAGATTCCGTATTTATGTGTTAGCATAAGGTTTTTGTTTTCCTCTTTCTGACTTACTTCACTCTGTATGACAGACCCTAGGTCCATCCACCTCACTACAAATAACTTAATTTCGTATCTTTTTATGGCTGAATAATATTCCATTGTATATATGTGCCACATCTTCTTTATCCGTTCATTTGTCGATGGACACTTAGATTGCTTCCATGTCCTGGCTATTGTAAATAGTGCTGCAATGAACATTGTGGTACATGACTCTTTTTGAATTATGGTTTTCCCAGGGTATATGCCCAGTAGTGGGATTGCTGGGTCGTATGGTAGTTCTATTTTTAGTTTTTTAAGGAACCTCCATACTGTTTTCCATAGTGGCTGTATCAATTTAGATTCCCACAAACAGTGCTAGAGGGTTCCCTTTTCTCCACACCCTCTCCAGCATTTACTGCTTGTAGATATTTTGATGGTGGCCATTCTGACTGGTGTGAGGTGATACTTCATTGTAGTTTTGATTTGTATTTCTCTAATGATTAGTGATGTTGAGCATCCTTTCATGTGTTTGTTGGAAATCTGTATATCTTCTTTGGAGAAATGTCTGTTTAGGTCTTCTGCCTGTTTTTGGATTGGGTTGTTTGTTTTTTTGATATTGAGCTGCATGAGCTGCTTGTAAACTTTGGAGAGGAATCGTTTGTCAGTTGCTTTGTTTGCAAATATTTTCTCCCTTTCTGACGGTTGCCTTTTTGTCTTGTTTATGTTTTCCTTTGCTGTGCAAAAGCTTTTAAGTTTCCTTAGATCCCATTTGTTTATTTTTGTTTTTAGTTCCATTTCTCTAGGAGATGGGTCAAAAAGGATCTTGCTGTGATTTATGTCATAGAATGTTCTGCCTATGTTTTCCTCTAAGAGTTTTATAGTGTCTGGCCTTACATTTAGGTCTTTAATCCATTTGGAGTTTATTTTTGCGTATGGTGTTAGGAAGTGTTCTAATTTCATTCTTTTACATGTAGCTGTCCAGTTTTCCCAGCACCACTTATTGAAGAGGCTGTTTTTTCTCCATTTTATATTCTTGCCTCCTTTATCAAAGATAAGGTGACTGTATGTGCATGGTTTTATCTCTGGGCTTTCTATCCTGTTCCATTGATCTATATTTCTTTTTTTATGCCAGTACCATACTGTCTTGATTACTGTAGCTTTGTAGTAAGTCTGAAGTCCGGGAGCCTGATTCCTCCAGCTCCGTTTTTCATTCTCAAGATTGCTTTGGCTATTCAGGGTCTTTTGTGTTTCCATACAAATTGTGAAATTTTTTGTTCTAGTTCTGTGAAAAATGCCAGTGGTAGTTTGATAGGATTGCATTGACTCTGTAGATTGCTTTGGGTAGTAGAGTCATTTTCACAATGTTGATTCTTCCAATCCAAGAACATGGTATATCTCTCCATCTCTTTGTATCATCTTTAATTTCTTTCATCAGTGCCTTGTAGTTTTCTGCATACAGGTCTTTTGTCTCCTTAGGTAGGTTTATTCCTAGGTATTTTCTTCTTTTTATTGCAATGGTAAATGTGAGTGTTTCCTTAATTTCTCTTTCAGATTTTTCATCATTAGTGTATAGGAATGCAAGAGATTTCTGTGCATAAATGTTGTATCCTGCTACTTTACCAAATTCATTGATTAGCTCTTGTAGTTTTCTGGTGACATCTTTAGGATTCTCTATGTATAATATCATGTTATCTGCAAATAGTGACAGCTTTCCTTCTTCTTTTCTGATTTGGATTCCTTTTATTTCTTTTTCTTCTCTGATTGCTGTGGCTAAAACTTCCAAAACTATGTTGAATAATAGTGGTGAGAGTGGACAACCTTCTCTTGTTCCTGATCTAAGTGGAAATGGTTTCAATTTTTCACCATTGAGAACAATGTTGGCTGTGGGTTTGTCATATATGGCCTTTATTATGTTGAGGTAAGTTCCCTCTATGTCTACTTTCTGGAGGGTTTTTATCATAAATGGGTGTTGAATTTTGTCAAAAGCTTTTTCTGCGTCTATTGAGTTGATCATATGGTTTTTCTCCTTCAATTTGCTAATATGGTTTATCACATTGGTTGATTGCCATATGCTGAAGAATCCTTGCATTCCTGGGATAAACCCCACTTGATCATGTGTACGATCCTTTTAATGTGCTGTTGGATTTTCTTTGCTAGTATTTTATTCAGGATTCTTGCATCTATGTTCATCAGAGATATTGGCCTGTAGTTTTCTTTTTCTGTGGCATCTTTGTCTGGTTTTGGTATCAGGGTGATGGTGGCCTAGTAGAATGAGTTTGGGAGTGTTCCTCCATCTGTTATATTTTGGAAGAGTTTGAGAGGGTAGGTGTTAGCTCTTCTCTAAATGTTTGGTAGAATTCCCCTGTGAAGCCATCTGATCCTGGTCTTTTGTTTGTTGGAAGATTTTAAATCACAGTCTCAATTTCAGTGCTTGTGATTGGTCTGTTTATATTTTCTATTTCTTCCTGGTTCAGTCTCAGAAGGTTGTGCTTTTCTAAGAATTTGTCCATTTCTTCCAGGTTGTCCATTTTAATGGCATATAGTTGCTTGTAGTAATCTCTCATGATCCTTTGTATTTCTGCAGTGTCAGTTACTTCTCCTTTTTCATTTCTAATTCTATTGATTTGAGTCTTCTCCGTTTTTTTCTTGATGAGTCTGGCTAATGGTTTATCAGTTTTGTTTATCTTCTCAAAGAACCAGCTTTTAGTTTCTTGATCTTTACTACTGTTTCCTTCATTTCTTTTTCATTTATTTCTGATCTGATCTTTATGATTTCTTTCCTTCTGCTAACTTTGGGGTTTTTTTGTTCTTCTTTCTCTAATTGCTTTGGTGTAAGGTTAGATTATTTATTTGAGATGTTTCTTGTTTTTTGAGGTAGGATTGTATTGCTATAAACTTACCTCTTAGAACTGCTTTTGCTGCATCTCATAGTTTTTGGGTCATCGTGTTTTCCTTGTCATTTGTTTCTAGGTATTTTTTGATTTCCTCTTTGATTTCTTCAGTGATCTCTTGGTTATTTAGTAGTGTATTGTTTAGTCTCCATGTGTTTGTAATTTTTACATAATTTTTCCTGTAATTGATATATAGTCTCATAGTGTTGTGGTCAGAAAAGATACTTGATACGATTTCAATTTTCTTAAATTTACCAAGGCTTGATTTGTGACCCAAGATATGATCTATCCTGGAGAATGTTCCATGAGCATTTGAGAAGAAAGTGTATTCTGTTGTTTTTGGATGGACTGTCCTGTAAATATCAATTAAGTCCATCTTGTTTAATGTATCATTTAAAGCTTGTGTTTCCTTATTTATTTTCATTTCGGATGATCTGTCCATTGGTGAAAGTCAGGTGTCAAAGTGCCCTACTAAAATTGTGTTATTGTCAATTTCCCCTGTTATGACTGTTAGCATTTGCCATATGTATTGAGGTGCTCCTATGTTGGGTGCATAAATATTTACAATTGTTATATCTTCTTGGATTGATCCTTTGATCATTAGGTAGTATCCTTCTTTGTCTCTTGTAATAGTCTTTATTTTAAAGTCTATTTTGTCTGATATGAGAATTGCCACTCCAGCTTCTTTTGATTTCCGTTTGCTTGGACTATCTTTTTCCATCCCCTCATTTTCAGTTTGTATGTGTCCCTAGGTTTGAAGTGGATCTCTTGTGGACAGCATATATACGGGTCTTGTTTTTGTGTCCATTCAGCCACTCTGTGTCTTTTAGTTGGAGCATTTAATCCATTTACATTTAAAGTAGTTATCGAAATGTATGTTCCTCTTTCCATTTTCTTAGTTGTTTTGGTTTTGTTATTGTAGGTCTTTTCCTTCTCTTGTGTTTCCTGCCTAGATAAGTTCCTTTTAATTTTTCTGTCAATTCTGAATGCAATCCCTGCTGAGTAGAGTAATCTTGGTTGTAGGTTTTTCCCTTTCATCACTTTAAATATTTCCTGTCACTCCCCTCTGGCTTGCAGAGTTTCTGCTGAAAGATCAGCTGTTAACCCTATGGGGATTCCCTTGTATGTTATTTGTTGTTTTACCCTTGCTGCTTTTAATATTTTTTCTTTGTATTTAATTTTTGATAATTTGATTAATATGTGTCTTGGCATGTTTCTCCTTAGGTTTATCCTGTATGGGACTCTCCATCCTTCCTGGATTTGACTAACTATTCCCTTTCCTATATTAGGGAAATTTTCAACTATAATCTCTTCAAATATTTTCTCCGTCCATTTCTTTTTCTCTTCTTCTTCTGGAACCCCTATAATTCGAATGTTGGTGCATTTAAAGTTATCCCAGAGGTCTCTGAGACCATCATCAATTCTTTACATTCTTTTTTCTTTATTCAGCTCTGTGGCAGTTATTTCCACTATTTTATCTTCCAGGTCACTTATCCATTCTTCTGCCTCAGTTATTCTGGTATTGATTCTTTCTAGAGAATTTTTAATTTCATTTATTGTGTTGTTCATCATTGTTTGTTTACTCTTTAGTTCTTCTAGGTCCTTGTTAAATGTTTGTTGTATTTTCTCCATTCTATTTCCAAGATTTTGGATCTTTTTTTTTTTTTATTCAAACAGAAAGTTACAAGAATTATAATCATCCTCATCAGTTCACTCAGTCCTATGTATGGATCATCTTTACTATCATTGCTGTGAATTCCTTTTCAGGCAGACTGTCTATTTCCTCTCCATTTGTATGTTTTGGTGGGTTTTTACTTTGCTCCTTCATATGCTGTGTGTTTCTCTGTCTTCTCATTCTCTCTTTTTTTTTTTTTTTTTGTGGGTACACGGGCCTCTCACTGCTGTGGCCTCTCGCATTGCGGAGCACAGGCTCCGGACGCACAGGCTCAGCGGCCATGGCTCACGGGTGCAGCCGCTCCACGGCATGTGGGATCTTCCCAGACTGGGGCACGAACCCATGTCCCCTGCATCGGCAGGCGGACTCTCAACCACTGTGCCACCGGGGAAGCCCTTCTCATTCTCTTTAACTTACTCTGTTTGGGGTATCCTTTTCGCAGGCTGCGGGTTCATAGTTCCTGTTGTTTTTGGTGTCTGACCCTAGTGGCTAAGTTTGCTTCAGTGAGTTTTGTAGCCTTCCTGGTTGAGGGGACTAGTGCTTGTGTTCTGGTGGATGAGACTGGATCTTGTCTTTCTCGTGGGCATGACCACATCTGGTGGTGTGTTTTGGGGTGTCTGTGACCATATTATGATTTTAAGCAGCCTCTCTGCTATTGGGTGTGGTTGTGCTCCTGTCTTGCTAGTTGTTTGACATACAGCGTCCAGCATTGTAGCTTTCTGGTCATTAATTGGAGGTGGGTCTTAGCGTTTGAAATGGAGATCTCTGGGAGAGCTGTTGCCATTTGATATTACGTGGAGCTGGGAGGTCTCTGGTGGACCAATGTCCTGAACTCGGCTCTCCCTCCTCAGAGGCACAGGCCTGATACCCGGCCGGAGCACCAAGACCCCATCAGCCACATGGCTGAGAAGAAAAGGGAGAAAAAAAGAAAGAAAAAATTAAAGTTATTAAAATTAAAAAAAAAGAATATTGTTAAAAATAAAAACATTAAAAGTAATGAGCCTGCGCGTCCGGAGCCTGTGCTCCGCAACGGGAGAGGCCACAACAGGGAGAGGCCCACGTACTGAAAAAAAAAAACACCAGGGATAATTATATCTGCCCAACTTAAATCCCAGAGTTGCTGTTGATCCCAAAGGAGGGAATGTGTGTAAAAGAACAAAAAAATCGTGCCAGACTGTAGCAGATTCTCAATATGTATTAGTTTCAGGCATTCAGTTTAAGAGGTGCTACACAGATTTTAGACACTGTTTGGTGAAAATATAAGCCAGGTTATGGAGCTTTGGTTTATGTATTTGAGGCCATCTGCCTCCTTCTCACTAGCCATGAATTTAGTTCTGCTCAGCTATGCTGAGGAAGGGCCTCTTTGAATGATGATCATGTTTGAAGGATTTTTTATTTAATGAAGTGTAAACTGAAATGGGATTTAGCTGTTACTGTTTCCATTTTTTTCAATTGCTGTAAGAAATTTATAAGCAGTTTTATACCTGTAATAATATTGCCTCTCTACATCTATCAGAGCAGCCCAATATCTGATTTCAAGCCTCGTGTCCATCGAAGTCTTGTAGGGGTGGGAGGGCAGAAGAGAGAGACAGAGAAAGAATATGACTGAGTCTTTGTGAAACTCCTGTGAATAAGTGAAATTCCATTCATATCAGGTTGATTCCAAGCAAATTCTTAGTGTCTATAGAAGAAAAAGGAGACACACAATAGCCATTTGTGCTGCTTCCCTGAGTGAATGCATTTAGAAATTAGTTTGCTTCGGTGTTTGGGAACATGTTAAGGTTATTACAGGCAGTCTCTAAGGCATGAATACTTAATTTATAAACAACTCTTGTGTAACAGTTAACACCATAACATCAAGCTTCCCTCCCATTGCTCCAGACACTCCTGAACCACTGAGTCGATTTCACTGGTCGGTCACTTATCCATTCGAGAAACGTTTACTAGGAGCGCCAGGTCCAGCTCCAGAAGCACAGGGGGGCTGTGTACTCTGGCTGAGCGGCTGTGAGACCTTGGATAAGTGGCTCTTCAAAGACCAGCTGGAGACAATTTCCTTTTATCTTAGTTCCACAAATAGTTGTGCTTCTCCCCTGGTACTTGAACTTTATACCTTAGAGATTCTGGGAATCTTAAAATGATGCTGATTTCCCTCTCCCCTCTGATTACAAAAAAGCTCAGGGCTAACTAGCATGTGGCTTCTCTCTAGTAAATAGGACTTCACGCCAAGCATTTTGTTGCCAATTTTACTCCTAGTTCTACTTTACTTTCTCTCTTGTTTTCTCCTTGCCTTGCCTGAATTTCCTTACAGAACTTTCCATGTCTAGCAGGACAGGAGGTGGGTAAGAGAGCAAGCTCAGCTCCACCACTGTTGTTACCTTAGGCAAGTTACTCTGTTTCCTCTCCTGAAGTTGCAGCTGTGAGGATCAAAATGTTCCAAGCAAATATGTAAATTATCAATACTTAGAATAGTACCTGGTATACAGTAAGTGTTCACTGATTCTGTTACTACAACAATGTCATGATAGGGCAATGGCACTTATGTTCTAGAACATTCTTTATTAGAATGTAAGGTTATGCTGAGGCACACATCTGAGGAAGCAGCAGGGGCCTGGAATCCAGCCTGCACACCACTCTCCAAAACGCGGAGAAAGGTGCACCCACTCAGAGAGAGGGGAGCCTTTTAAACATAGGCTGTAACCCACTCCCTTTCCCTCCTTCTTAACGAATTGAACATTCATGAAAGATCACAAGTGACAAACTGAGCAAGCTCTTCCCTTTGGAAGAAGTTTAATCTGGTGTCAAACGAAGTTTAATCAAAGAAGTTCAATCTGGTGTCAACTTGTAGCCAAATGGACAGTTCCTTCCAAACAGGTGTCTCCTGAAAGCCTTGATCTCACTAACCCTTGACTACACAGTAAGGTCCCACTTCTTTAATAACTGAATTATAATAACTGGGAGCCCCCACCCGCCAAATTGGAGAAGTTTGGTTATTTACCCAGGTTGCCCTCCCCCAAAACTGCACGCACGCACACGCACACGCACGCAACCTATCCGTGCCCCTCAACCCAACCTGGCCGTTCTCTTTACTCACCTGCTGCCACCTAGTGGTAGAGAAAAGACTCAGACATTACGCAATAGTGTCCTCAGGACGACCGACCTCTGAACCCCAGTCTCCATCTCAGATGTCTCCAACCTGCAGGTGTGTTGGAGAGTCCGCCGAGGTGCTGGCCAGTCTCCAAAGATCAGGGCTGACTGAGTCACCACGCCTACTGTTCCCAGAGCCCAGCTCGCTGTCTCTACAGCTGCGTGCATAGATTGTGCCAATTGTCCAGTCTTAGTGTTCCTCAAGGAATGAGAGAAGATCCCCACAATGAGGAGGCCCAACAGGAAAACTGCCCGGGCCCTAATGTACAACTTTTAACTGCACGGCTCTTTTGGTTCACATGCGTGGCCTTTATCCCCAACCATCCAATACCCCCGAGTTGGGCCAGGATCAAAACGGGCTCCACTATCAGCTACAGTGTCTAGAATTATCACTCCTTCATTAGCCCCATATCTTCCCACCTCCTTCCTTTTCTGGTGGGGGTCCCCCCACCCCACACCCCCAGCCCCATTACCTTCCCTACTCTCTGACCTCAGCCAAGCCTACTTCCTCTATCACACAAGGCTTAATATTTTGAAAGTCCAGGAGAAGAAGTTGCAACCCTAACGTTTTTTCTCCCAGGACCCTTGCATATTCCTGGATACAAATAGACACACGAGGCTCCACTCTTCCCAGTAGCCAAAACCCCAAAATCAAAAGATATGTTGTAGAAGGAGTGATACCTAACCCTCCCACTCCCAGCATCTCAGCAACAGGCAGCTACCCAGCCAAAGGCCTTTCCATACATATTTCCCTGGAAGAGTCACTCAAGCCAACCACGGTCATAGTTTCTGTGTCTACAGGTGCTCTCTTCAAGATCTCGCAAGATGCCCCAGTTTGGTTGCCTTCCAATCTCACATCAGCTCTCTCATCCATTCATTAGGTATAGACTTCAGAGCAGGTTACTCCAAATCCCACCTGACAGTGCCAAGGGATCTGCTGACCCATCAGCAGAGGACAGAAACAAGACTGGGCCCAGAAATCTCAGCAAGAAATGAAGGGTATGGGGCGGTCCCACCAGGAAGTGGAAAAATGGACTCAGAAATGGGCTCCCAGAGTAGGGTTACCAGATTTAGCAAATAAAAATGTAGGATGCCCAGTTAAATTTGAATTTCAGATAAACAACAAATACTTTTTAGTATAAGCATGACCTGTGCAATACTTGAGCATCCCATGTTTTCTCTGGCAATCCTATCCCAACGCCCTTTGAGCTACTGTCAAGCCCACTTAGCACTCATGGAAGCCCCAGAACCACAGAGCTGGCCTGGCCTGCTCAGGATTTATTTCACAACCTGGGTGTCTGGGCAGTAGTCACAGTCACGGGTCACGCGAAGCCTCTGTGTTGGCCATGTGGATGTGAACCACCCAGTCAGGAGGTAAACCAGAGCAAACAGCCCTGGGCTGCAGGAGAAAAGGATAGTTTCCAGGAAGAGATTAGAGGAGAGGATGCAGGCTCCTGCTTTTTCGATGGGACCCGCCCAGTGTGCTTGCCTCTTGGCTTCAAGGCCTGCATGTGTTTCACTTGGAGGAATGCTTGGGAAGCTCTGCTCTGTGGTGTGCATACTCTCTAAAGGAATGGGAAACTTTCCTCCCCCAGACAAGTATTTTGCAGAGCGGTTTCATTCCTCTAAACTCTAAATGTGTTTGTTCTCCAGTGAAAGGAAAAGGAGGTGCAAGCAGGAGGTGGCCAGACCAGGAGCACCCAATATTATGTACAGCAAAATCAGTATTCATTCCCTCCTAATTATCTCACTGTTCCCCACTTGCCTAGCAGCCTTCCACTTAGTAAGGTCTCGCTATATTTTTTAAATATTTTTTTTGAAATTTTATTTTATTTTTATACAGCAGGTTCTATTAGTTATTTATTTTATACATATTAGTATATATATATGTATATATATATGTATATATATATATATATATAAATGCCAATCTCCCAATATATATAAATGCCAGTCTCCCAATTCATCCCACCCCCCCATCATCCCTACCACCCCCTGCTTTCCCCCCTTGGTGTCCCTACGTTTGTTCTCTACATCAGTGTCTCTATTTCTGCCTTGCAAACCAGTTCATCTGTACCATTTTTCTAGATTCCACTCACTATATTTTTGATGAATGAAGAAGGCTCAAATGAATGAGCTCATTTTGAAGGCCCACCCTTTCTAACTAGAGAAAACCATTTGTAATTTGCTCATTAATTATTGTTCTATGGAAGCTTGCTGCTAAAGAAGTTTACTGTATAAGTGGATAAAGAACTCTCTTTCTACATCATCAATTTGCCAAACTAATGGAACTATGCTGAGTCCCTCTAAGCCTCAAAAATTTCCAGATGAGGAGGGCTAAACATTATTAAGGACCTATGGCTTAGTGTGGGATCGCTAAACTGCATTTTACGCGGATCCCTGCTGTTTCTCCAGAGAGCAGATAACACAGGAAGTGATCCACGCCAGCCTCTCACATTCTTTGGTCTGAGCACTCATGTTTGGACTCTTTCCAGGGACACCAGGATGGAGGAGTGGATGGGCAGGAGAAGTTCCAGGAGAAGCTGAGCAGGACTGGGGGGTTCTCCAGCTGAGGTCGCAGCAGCCTGGGATTCCCAGGAGAACACGTGGAGAAAGGTCTACACCAGATCAGCCCCCGTCACGAATACCTGGGATTCTCTACCCCTTGGTAAACACTGTACAGCCTCGAAATCAGCCGCTGTTAGTTTGAGCCTGTTGCTAAGGCTGTGATGCTGCAAACTGTTGCCTTAGTCAATGGAGTCGCAGAATTTTTTGCGGGATGAGTTCTTAAGCCGTGACTCAGCGAAGGCCTGAAAATGTCCAGGAACTGTCAGCTAAAACAATCCCCAGAGCTCTGGGAAACTGAGCAAACTGACCTAAATAGAAAAGCAACTTTTGGATGGGTAGATAGAGGCAGCCCTGGAAAGGGTAAAAACCTGCGCTGCAGAAACCCCGTGAGATCCCAGGGCAGCCTCCCTTGTGGGGTGGGAGTCAGGGGCGATGTGACCCAGCCAGTCCATCAAGACTGGAATGGTCTAGATTCCCAGGGCTCCCCTGTGACTTCCCCTATCTCTCTTCCTCTTCATCATTGCCTCACTCGGGACAACTTCCCACTCCCTCCTCTTGGATTCCTTCAAATTTCTGTGTTAACCTCTTCTCGTGAAACCTCAGAATTAGTATACTAAAATATTTCCTGAAATTGGACTGTGCTCAATGAATCTCTCACAATCCTCTCTTTGCTAACTTATCGTGTCCTCTGGGCGAGTATCCAGATTCCTGGAAAGAAAACACTTTATATTCCTAACTGTGGGTATATATGTGTAGTATGTGTGTATGCATGTAATTGTATGTGAGTGTATGTGGGTGTGTGTGCACATGTATGCGTATATTTAGGAATTTCCCTAAATATTCATTTACTCAAATAGTGTTTTGTAGTACCTGCTATGCCCAGGCATTGCTCCAGGTGCAAAGAGCCAGCACTGAATAAAATAGTCTAAGTACCTACTTTGATGAAAATTGGGGTAGACACACAATAAACAAATAAATATTATAGTGCGTGCCCAATAAAAATAATGAGAGCTAGTATTTACTGAGTACTTACTATATACCAGGTGTTCTTTTAATTCTTAATAACCCCAAAGCTAGGAACTATTATTATCTCCATGTACAGACAGAAAACTGAGGCACAGGGAGAGACCACAGCTAGGGAGTATAATATGCAATTCAAACCCAGACACCGTCTCCGAGCCTGAGCTTCCTAATTTTTCCTCTTGAAAATGGGCTGCCTTTATAAAGAGGCAGGCTGTCAACCATCTTCAACTGCCCATGCTGTTCAAAGAAGAGCAAGTTTCAAAGAAAAAATCTGGGGAAAGGGAAAATTAGAGCTGGGTCAGTGACATAACTGAGACTATTTTGACTATGCCGGCAATGTTTTTCCTCTCCCAGGTCTTGCTTTTACCTGAAATGTGTACTTTTAAAGTGTTTCTTGTTTAGAGAAACAAAGGAAGAAAAGACAAGGCTAAGTGATCTCAACACACTTTCCCATATGGAGATAACATAATTCTTGCTGATTCTCCAAGAGGTGAAGGGAAGAGTGGGAAGAGGGATGAGAAAACTTACCTCCACAAGGAGATTCTGATTACTGGGTCTCCCTACTTCAACCCTTTGAGACCCACTAGGAGAAATATGAGTTCCCTGTAATGGTTTTGAGAATCAAGATAGCAAAGAACCACGAAAAGCCTTAGATGGAAGTTTTGGCCTAAAAGTGATTGAAGGTGAGCTATTTTTATAACCACTATATTTTAGTTACTATTTATTGAGTGCCTACTCTGTGGAAAGCAGCTTGCTAGATTTTTTCGAGACATTGTTTCATTTAGAATTAGAAATATGCAATCTGCTTGATCTTGAAAGAAAACCAGCAACTGATTCAACATTTATGACAGCTATTAAGGATAAGTGAAAAATGAACCAAACTCTACTTATGCAATTCTTTAAATCTTGTATTAAATGGAATATCAATTTTCTATATAGTCATGGCCATGCTGTTAATTTAATGTTTTTTTAATCAAAAGACATAATTTTTTAACATCTTTATTGGAGTATAATTGCTTTACAATGGTGTGTTAGTTTCTGCTGTATAACAAAGTGAATCAGCTATACATAAACATATATCCCCATTATCTCCTCTCTCTTGCGAAAAGACATAATTAAAAAGGAAAACTCACTAAATTCTTTCTCCCACTCACGCCTATGGTGAGCCTCTCTGGACAGCTCATCATAATTACCATCATCAAAACAAAATCATTGCATAGTTAGTGTGAGGGAGCAGCAGACTTGATACTGGAGATGCAAAAAAATGTAAGATTTATTCTGCTCTTGGGGATCTGGGGGTGTGGCTTGAGAGATGGAACTTACATGTAGAAATTTACACAGCACGGCAAGCTACCATGCTCAGAGTTAAATGAGCAGTACAGACAATAGGAGCTCAAGATGAGAAAAGACAGGGCTCTTTGGGAGTCAAGGATGCCAGGAAAAGCCTCAGAGTCACACAGATCAATGCTGTTCTTTTGAATTCTCCCTTCCGGATCTCAGACTCAACTCTTTGTTTTCTTCTCTCCCTTACCAAATCACTATTATCTTTCTATCCAGAGCCCAGCTTGGTCTTGAACCTTTTCTATAAGCTCTTGTTTCTAGCTAATGACATGATTTCATCAGTCAGCCAGCATGATTTAATGGGCCCTAGTGTGTACAGACAGTGGGAACATGGCAGGACAGGGGATAATGAAGGACGGAGAAGATACAACTTTTATCCCTAAAACTGCAGTGGACATTTATTGGGGAGGCCGCTGTGCCCCTTCTCTTTGTACAGCCTCTGATACACAGGGTGTATCCCCCAGCCTGCACCCCCTAATAGGCCGTGTCTATACTGTACAGCCTGGCCCCTGGCCATAGTCAGACACCAGTTCTGAGGTCGGCCAATGTCAAATCCTCCCCTGAGAAACACTGGGCCTGGTTTTCTCTGAGGCCACTTCACGCTAATAACAGGTTACAGGGTTCTAGATGGAAGACCACAAAATCCCGCTGCTGAGGCCTTCAGCATGGCCTGGTTTCTCCTCTTCCCACAGTTGAATTGTTTACTCAACACTTACCCTTTACAGATGCCCCAGTATTCTTCCAATAAATGTCTTCCTCCCTTTACTTTTTGCTGAAATCAACGAGAGTTAGTGTCATGTTTTCAAATTAGAAGATTAAATAATTCATAAATTGGTTCTAGAGAGTATGCTGCAAATGCCAGACCCTCAAGGAAAATGGAATGGGTCATTGTATTGAGGTAGAAGCACAGGCAATAAGACTCTACCCTGTATTCAGAGAGAGGAAATTAGCAACCTTGGTGAAAAGTGGTAAACATCAATGGATGTTATTTCTCGTGCTCACCTGGGACCACATGTGCGGTAAGGTTTGTGGGGGAACCAATACCTGCCACCATAAAGCAGTTGACAAGAGATGAGACAGGCCAGGAGCACGGGGTCATATGGTTGCTTCTGAGTGTACTGGGGTAAGTTAATATCAGAGAACAGCAAACTCAGTCCCAGAAGTCTTCCCTATAGGCATACATTCAAAATCAAGGTCTTAATTGGATCCCACTAGCTACTGGCCTGAGATCACTAAAAACCAAGTTCAGAAACTGATATTTCAGGCTATTGAATTATTTGTCCACTTGCATCTACAAACTCACTATGTTTCATATGTGGATATAACATGATCAGGAAAACGTGGAATTCTGGCAATAGAAATGGCAATGTATGGGGGGGGCCAGAGGAAGTGGGGAACCAAGCATTCAAGCCCCTCTGAAACATCCCTCACTGCACCCCTACCCTCACCAGTTGGAGAAAACTAACCATCCACACTGCTGGGCTCCACGGCTCAGTAATGCTCACTCTATGGTCAGCATTTGAACTCACCCCTGGAGGGGATTATGTAGAATCAATGTAGAGAAGAAAGAAGTTATACACAGGGACTGGCCAAGGAATACCATGAAGATGGGAGAAATCGTGTTGACATAGACTTTGAGGATAAGCTGTGTAATTAGTGGCTTCATTTGCTAAGTAATCCATAGTCTGATGAATATCATATGGGCTCCCAATATAATTGGAGAATGAATGAAGATCACTCAGCAACCTAGATTCAGAGAGCAATGGCTCCATGACATCACCTTGGATGCAGTAGCTGATGTAACTTTGAATTGTAGCCCATTGCATTTGTGGTCGTATGTGGACATGTCAGATAGTTGTGTGTGTGGGTGTGGGTGGGTGTGGGTGTGTGTTATGCTAAGCAACTAGGAAGGACATTGCAATAGACACCAGGTGGGGCAGCTGCCTCAGTCACAACAGTGCCCCCTTCTCCAAGTATAGCCCTAAAACACAGGGTGGGTCCAAGAAGTCTTTGTCTATATTACATGAATGCCCCCAACACCCCTGACCAGCACTACCACTATAGCTGGATGCAATGGTGAACCAAAGGCTGGGCAAGGGGGAAAATCTTCCCTGGGTGCAGGCAATAAGGAAGCCTGTAGAGAATTTAAAAACAATAATAAAAGCAACTAGAAGTCAACCTGCTTTTTATTATCACCATGTGCTGGCAATTCCAAAAAATGTCAGTGATAAAGTACTCCTTCCTGAAAAAATCTTTTGTTGGTCTAAGTTCTAAACAACTGCTGCGTTACTGTTGAGTTTTAATAATGTGTATGTAAGTTTCAAATTAGCGCATTTTTATGACTTATCCTATATAACTCTCATTCTACATGGAAGTTAATTCAGAAAACTCCCGGTTTTACAGCCATGTCTGAATACACACAGACTCAGCCACACAAGTTTATTTCAAGTAAATTCCTAACAGTTTGGAATCATTCAAGCTCACATCCTATGTCGAATCTCTGTAGTACTATAAACTCCTGCATCTAAACTGTAGATTCAAAATAAGCAATAATAGCATGGTGATTACAAAAATGAAGAAACAGAACTTGCATTACTTTAATTCTGTCATTTGTGAATGTCAGGAGAAATGACAGAAGAGGCTGGTCTTACACTAACAGAAGAAATCAAGAGGGTAGTGGTTGAGTGCTTTGATCATTATCACCAAAAACTGGCCACTTGATACATAAAGCAATGGGTCAAACAATGTTACTGTTTGCAATCATTCAGACATGAACTCTGATTTTTGGAGAACAAAAACTTCGGAAGTTTTAGCTAAAAATAATTTAAATGTTTGACGAATTTTTTGTTTTACTAGGAATTTTTCAACTATGTCAACATTTGAAAGCTACTAGAATCAATAACCAAGACACAAAGACATGAACGGTATTGCAATTTCTAGAATTTATTGTGAAATTGGATTTTTGTGAATCTCTGCTAAATTTATTTTTATATTTAAAATCTTACCTATTATTTATATGTTACTTCATATGAGAAAAACATTTTAAAATTAAAATTAATAAAAAGTATTGTTTGGTCAACCATGAGGAAAGAGAGATGGACATATCATAATGGCTACTGAACATGAATATGCAAAGATTTATCTTGACCAAATTATTTACAAGATTGCAATAGTTACAACTTGAAAACAAAAATTGAAATGTTATTATTCATTACTGTGGCAGATCAATATGCAAGTATCAATTTATTTTCCTTTTTTCCAAAAAATATATAGTGTACTAAAGCATATCATTACATTTTTCCTTCATTATTCTGCAATAGTTATTTTGTATCTTATTTATTTACTTTTTATTGCTATGACTATAGATACAAAATTTAATAATAAACTTTCTTCACTGTGTTTCTTTTCTGGCATTATAATTATTATTAGCTGTATTTCATGATTATTATTGAAAACAACTTTGTTGGAAGGGATGTTAAAAAATGATCTGCTGCAGGTGTTTAATATGCCACATACATCCCCATCTGGTTTATCCAGGGCATGTAACTGAACTGGGGGCCAAACAGTCCTCCTGGGACTGAGAACCATGGGCCTGAGGGGCAGGGGGTTTAGAGACCACAATTCTGGGTTGGGTTATGGACAGCACCACAGTCCAGCTACATGAACTCCCGCTGTGGAGCCCAAGAGCTGCCCTGCTTTTGCCCTTCCCACAGCTTCCTTGGATCGCGTGAGAGACCCCAGAATCGTTCCAGTAGCCTCCCCTGCACCCTTAGACCCATGATCAGTGTCTACTCCTGGGAGAACTGTTTTTACACAAGGGAGGGCCCAAGGGTAGAGGAGGAAAGGAAAGATGGGAAAGGTATGGTCAGTCGAAACGCCTGAAATGTAAGCCAACCCCTGCTCTCCAGCTCCCTCTGCAGGCATAAACTGTGAGCCACATGGGCAGCGGATGTGTTGGAAAGGGAGGAAGGACACGTACCCTGACTGGTGCCTGAGGGGGAGGATGCCTGCATCCCGGGAGGCCGTGCCTCCCTTCTCTCTCTGGAAGCCCCTAGCCCTGGTCTGTCTCCTGCCATCTAAGCACGTGACTTGTACCCTGCTAAAAATGTGACAGTGACATCAACCCCTAGGGTGGCCACTGACAATTGGAAACACCTATAGTCCAGGATTACACTTTAGATATGAGTTGTGGACCTCCATAGCGCTGTCTGCCTGGCGTGCTCGCAGCCCTCAAGCAAGGCTACAACGTCCTGATTCTTGCGTGAGCCCACCTCTCTGGTCACAGCCAGCTGCCCCAGGGCTGGGCCCCAACTCTAGCTGAACCAAGGAACTTCTTCCCTGGAAATTTTTAACTGGGGAATCCAGAAAGTTGAGGTCAGACTCCCTCCCTCCCGCGGGGGAAACTATTGCCAGTCATGTTTCTGGAAAGCCAGACTGCAGCTGCAGCGAGAAAAGCAGAGATAAACAGGCAAAGATATAATAAAGCCAGGTGGCATTTGAGTCTTTTGGTCCAGCCACATCTGCGCCCTCCTTGTGGTTTGGTTGTTCTATACTTTTTCGGATTCTGGGAGGAATGAATTCCTCCTCTTGCTGAGGGGAGGTTCTGATAGTTGCAATAAAAATTTTACGGGATGTGTGAACCTTGCATGTGCTGGGTCCTTTCTCAAAAACAAGAGCGGAATTGAGAGGGTAGAAAGCAAGAGCAGCCCTCACACCGATCCACCTGCCAGCCATGACTTGAGGTTGACATACCTGGTAGCTGCATGCTTGACATTTTGAGACCGAGCTGTGTCTTGTTTCAAGACGCTACCCACACTTGGAGAAGCGGTGGGGGGGTGGGGCACCCAGCAGTAGACAGGGAGCAACACAAGGATAGGCAGGGATGGCTGTGGCCAGCCGCAGCTCCCAGCCTTGTCGTTCAGCCCTGCCTGTCTGCTCCCTGCTGGATTTCTGCTCTCTTACCTCTCCTAGAGGGGAACCTTTTTTCTCCATCCTGATCTAGTGGAGGGAGAAGACCAGTCTCCAGGGAGCTGCCTCCTGGAGTCCGGAGGAGGTGGACAGGAGCTGACATTTAACACCTACAAGGTGCAGCTGCTTTTATGTAGGACATTTCATAGAATCCTGACAACATCACGTGAGGCAGGTACGGTTATCCTCATTTTACACGAAAGCCGACCAGGGTTCCTCCCATTTCTCCTTGTGTCTGCAAATAGTACACACCATTCTCTCCCCATCTCATTCCTCTTTTTTTGGCCTTGTTTTCTACATAAGAGGCAGCACTGATAGAAAGCCAGCTACTGCTGGTTCCTGAAGACAAGATGCCAGGGTTCGGTATGCTATTTTCATACCAAACCTGGTTTCCTGGTGGGCACACAAATTGTGGCCTGCTAAAATAGCAACCCTGGCAAAAGTATTTCCAATCTGCTTCTATGTGCATCAAATTAGGAGCTAGCCTTGCAGTTAAGCCAACTGACTGTTTCTAATGAGCTGGAAACAAAACTCCTTTTAAAGCTACCAGCCGTTGGCCCAGAGTCACCAGCACAGCTAGATACATGAGGCCCTAAAGCAAAACTTCCTCTTATCTTTAGTTCATTTCAACCCTACCATCTCCGCCATTACCCCTTACTCTGTTCAAACCCCTGCCGTCCAGAACCACTGCCCTTACGCATGCGCACATGCATTTATTAATAGTAACAGGAGGCTGTGATCAAACCCAGGCCTGGGTCCATGGTCCCTACCCTCAGGGAGCCCACCTTCAGGAAGAGGAGATGGACATAACTCTCTCACTTTCCTTTGCACTACCCATACTCTCTCTCCACCCCCTGTGCCTTTTTCCAATCAATACCAGAGTCACTAGACCAGTTTCTACAGCCTCCATCAACAAAAGTTGATAACAATTTTGCAAACTCAAATGCTGCAGGGGACCAGGCAGATAGGAACAAAAATAGCTGACATTTTAAAATTTTAAAAAATAAATAAAATAAAATAGGCTGTCCATGTCCTTTCCTTTTGTATATTGAATTTGGCATGTTTTTATTCCTGTTTTTTATTGTATTCTTTCAAACTAAGAGTTGGATTTTTGTCATCAAGATTGCCGTTTGCCATTAGATATTTCATGTAAGTACACAATTATTTGTGCAGAATGTCTGAGCGTTTAAAATTTTGTGTGGTAAAGTCTGTCAGTCATCTTATATTTTCTCCATTGTTTTTTCTTAACTGAAGGAATAGAGCTGTCTCTTAAATATTCTCCACTAGAAAATCTTTGCCTTAAATAAAAGAAAATGAATGTTCTTCTTCGTGCTTGGTGCAAATAAATCACACTTTATGTATATAAAAAAATTAACACAACATTATAAATCAACTATACTTCAATAAAAAAAAGGAAACGTGCACACACACACACAAAGATAGCTGACATTTTATCAGACATGGTGGCTGGCCTTCAAACCCCTGTGCTTGCTATTTCCTCTGCCTGAACACTCTTCCCCCCCGCAATGGCTTGTTCCTCACGTCCCTCGAGTCTTCCCTGGAGGAATGTCTTCCCAGTGAGGCTTCCCTGACTATCCTTTCTAAATTGCATTCCCAGCATTCACCACTCCCTTCCCTGCTTTATCTTTCTCTAAAGCATTTGTCATTGTGTTCACCCTATAATCTACTTTTCTGTTTATTGTCTGTCCACCT
The DNA here is from genome assembly GCF_039906515.1 of Pseudorca crassidens. Lineage (NCBI taxonomy): Eukaryota > Metazoa > Chordata > Mammalia > Artiodactyla > Delphinidae > Pseudorca > Pseudorca crassidens. The sequence goes on along the minus strand of NC_090297.1, from coordinate 103,420,908 downwards.
ATCCCCCCAGTAGGTGCCGTAAGGGCAGAGATTAGTCTGTTTTGTCCCTTGATGTATTAGGTTGGCCAGAAAGTTCATCTGGGTTTTTTTCTGTTCGTTTTTTCATAAACAAACTTTCTGGCCAACCCAATATATACCCAGTCCCTAAAAAAACTGGCCCATAGTAGGTACCCAGTAAATATTCACTGTATCCCCAAGGCCAGGTGCTGTGCTAAACACTTGGATGTATTAACTCATTTAATCCTCAGAACAAACCTAGGAGATAGGTACCATTTGTTGCTGTTATTATTGTTGTTATTATGATGCCCATTTCACAGATGTAGACGTTGTAGTACAGCGTGGTTAAGTGACATGGCTAGTTAAGGGTGGATCCAGAACTTACACCCAGCAGTGAACCGTGCTCCCAGCCACTTCACCGCTCCTAACACACTCTGTACAACATGACATGGGCTGGTGGGAACTGTGACAGCTGGAAAATTCTTACCAGGCCCGAAAGTGTTCCTTTTTCTTTTTATTCCTGTTCTGGACCAAAAAAGGAATCTGTTGCCTTGTTTAGTCTCTAGGCCACCCGTTGGATCAGGATCAACCTTAAGTGGAAATTGCAGACAAAAATAGACTTTTATTGGCTTAGGAGGAACAGAGATGTAAGGAAAGGTTGCCCAGCCAGACCTCGGGTGTTGAGGAATCCACAGGTGTTTCTTCTCTTGGCAATTGGCCGTTTGCCAATTGGGTCCATGATAAGGAGGGTTCAGGGGTAGCTGTTTGAGCAGTCTTCTTGTGACTCAGTGGGACCCTTCCTGAAGAGCTGATCTCAGGGGCCATCCAAATGACAGGCAGGCTGTCGATTGTCACAAGTTGGTCTCCTGGGACAGCAGCAGCTTCACAGGGGAAGGACCAAGCCACAGAGCCATGGACATGTGCATCGTCTTGGCACTGCCATGGCATTAAGCCACCTTTCCCCATGTCCTCCTAGACATCCCCGGAATAGTCCGTTTCTTTGTTGGTCGGGTAATATGGTGTAGATATCAGCTTGCTTCAGACCCCAGTCATCTCACCCTAAGATGTCCAGTTCAGGTGGCCCAGGGATTAGAATGCCAGCCAAAGCCTTCAGAAATGCCTTCATGCAATAATACTCAGAAGCCACAAATATTTGCTGGATACCAGACTCCGCATTAATATCATGACCCAGACTACAGGAAAGATCAAAAGGGTTTTTTCTCTTTCATGAGGTAGCTATGATCAAATAATAACTGACCCAATCTCTCCCTGCAACTAAAAATGACTAGACGTTCTCAGTTCCTTTAACATTCACTCAGTAACCACTGGGTGAGTACCTGGTGGTGTCAGCAATGTGCTCTGGAGTGGCACAGTTGGGCAGGAGACAGGTATACTCCCAAACAGTGAGATAAGCACAGATGTGTGGGCTGGAAGCTGTAAGAATACAGAGGAGGCAACCACACACCCTGGCTGGGGTGTGTTGTTTACTGGGGGAAAAAAGATGCAAATCAGAGCCAGGTTGGTGTGTTGTATTGGAGGAAGAGACCTTCCAAGGGGGCTCTGAGGTGGGCATGTTGGGGTACAGAGTTCCTTGTGACAGGAAGGACTATGGAAACATCCCTGTGCCAGCTCTGGGGTGGGCAAGTTAGAACTACACCTGTTGTGTTAGCAGAGAGTACTCGCTAGGATCTTCTATTAGGAAAAGGTATAGAAAAGTGCTTTGCAAACTATAATGGCCAATGCAAATGAGTTACGATTTTTTTAAATAGATCTTTATTGGAGTATAAGTGCTTCACAATGCTATGTTTGTTTCTGTTGTATGACAAAGTGAATCAGTTATACATATACTTATATTGCCATATCCTCTCCCTCTTGCGTCTCCCTCCCACCCTCCCTATCCCACCCCTCTAGGTGGTCACAAAGCACCGAGCTGATCTCCCTGTGCTATGCGGCTGCTTCCCACTAGCTATCTATTTTACGTTTGGTAGTGTATATATGTCAGTACTACTCTCTCACTTCGCCCCAGCTTCCCCTCCCCTACCTCCGTGTCCTCAAGTCCATTCTCTATATCTTTATTCCTGCCCTGTCACTAGGTTCATCAGTACCATTTTCTTTTTCTTTTCTTTTTTTAGATTCCATATATATGTGTTAGCATACAGTATTTGTTTTTTTCTTTCTAACTTACTTCACTCTGTATGACATATAAGCTGCAGGAGAGCAAGGATTTTTGTCTGTTTCGTCCATGGGTGTACCTCCAGAGCCCAGGCCTGGCCTATAGCAGACATGCAGTAATATTGATATTGTGGCATAGATGAACAAGTGCTTGCCCGGGAGGAGAGGTACAAACTGAGAACTCAGAGGGCCAGGACTGGAAGCCACTGCTCCCTCCCCCCAGAAGCCTGCCAGCTCATGGGGCAGGGATGTAACCCTGGCTGCCTCCCCAGAGCTCACCTCAACCCTCAGACCTAACTCTTCGAGAACCCTCTCCCACCTGGCTGTGGGCTGGGTGGCACACGTATGTCCCAGCTCCATCCAAACCAGTTCCAGTCACCACCTCCAGGCGGGGGCTATTTTGGATCTGAGGGTGTAAGGAGCATAAAAGGACCAGTCTTGGAAGTTGTGGCCGAGACACGGGCAGAGAGTGTCGTGTTCTCTCCCCATGTCTAAGCTGGAGCCTGAAATAGCTGTGAGGCTAAAGAAAATATCAGAATAGCTTTTGGCTTCACCACAATTCCAGGCCGAGCACAACACGTACCCAACAGAGGCCAAATAGGCAGCTTGCACCAGCAGCTCACGAAGTGGGAAAGTCCTTTGGGGAGAAAAATGAAAATCATGATAACAAAACTCAGGCTTGTCCCTGTTTGGGGAAGAGTGACAGCATCTCCAGCGACTCCAATGGTACAGCCAATGGATGGTTACCATTGCTCCAGGTCATGGAGCCACCAGTGTGGCCATGGCTGGGGGTGCTTAGAGCTAGGGATCCCTGGAGTGGGAGCTTCTGAAACATACAGGAGGGCTTCAAAAGTGTTCACCTCACCAGGATGTGACCTGCCCCAGCTGTGAGCATACAGGAGCCCTAAGTCACCGAGTGCCACATGTGCCAGACATAGGGCCATGAATCCTAATGACATTATCCTATTAAGTTCTCACACAAGACCAAGCGAACGACACTATCATTCCCATTTTACAGGTGAGAGAGCTGAGGCTCACAGGCGTTAAGAAGTTTGGCTCAATCAGTAGATGACAGAACTGGGATTTCAATGCTGGACTGTGATTCCAGTGCATTTTAGCAGGGGCTGCACGAATGGGTAGGATTCTGACCTCTTGAGAGGGCATAAGGTAGTGAAGAGGACACGATTCCAACCCTCAGGTGTTGGAGAACTGTCTCCTGCAGCTCTGGGAATGCTGGTGGCACCCCGAAGGCCCGCACCAACATTTTTACATGGACAGACATGGAGCTGAAGAGTTCAGAGCTCTCCGGATGGCCTCGTAGTCTAAACCCTGCTCCTGGGGCAGGTGATCCCTCTCCAGTGTCCCTGAGAGGTGGGAGGTGCAGGCTGGTGAGGTCTGGAAGGAGACCAGAGGAAGCCAGGAGGACACCCACCACCCCCTGCTGAGCTGGTACTGCTTGCTGCTTCTGCCTTTGGGGTCCCTTCCTTGCAGTCCCATCACTTACCCCAGGAGGTACCACATCCCCCCTCCCACGGTCTGAGACTCTTCCTCAAGAATAGACATTGTGCCACTTTTCAACAATAACCATGCTACCCTCAGCAGTGGCTGTGGGAAGCAAAGGAGGAGGGGTTGGGTGAGAGAGAGAGCTCAGACTTAACCATGACCTAGGTTATCTCAGCCTCCATGCCTATTCTGTTGCCCAAGACCCTTAGCGCAGCCAACAGGCCAACATCCATTGTTGTTACCCTCTGTCCCCTTATCCCTCTCAGGCAGAGACTTGCCTTTAGAAAGGTCTGGGGGAAATTCCCTGGCAGTCCAGTGGTTAAGACTCCACACTCCCAATGCAGGGGGCTCGGGTTAGATCCCTGGTCCTCCAGGGAACTAAGATCCCACATGCTGCGAGGCACGACCAAAAGAAAAACAGGAGACAGAGAGAAAGAAAGAAAGGTGGAGATTGGTTCAAGATGGCAGAATAGAAGGACGTGCACTCACTCCCTCTTGCAAGAGCACCTGAATCACAACTAACTGCTGAACAATCATCGACAGGAAGACACTGGAACTCACCAAAAACAATACCCCTCGTCCAAAGACAAAGGAGAAGCCACAGTGAGATGGTAGGAGGGGCACAATCACAATAAAATCACATCCCATAACTGCTGGGTGGTTGACTCACAAACTGGAGAATACTTATGCCACAGAAGTCCACCCACTGGAGTGAAGGTTCTGAGCCCCACATCAGGCTTCCCAACCTGGGGGACCAGAAATGGGAGGAGGAATTCTTAGAGAATCAGACTTTGAAGGCTAGCGGGATTTGATTGCAGGACTTCAACAGGACTGGGGGAAAGAGAGACTCCACTCCTGGAGGGCACACACAAAGTAGTGTGCACATCGGGACCCAGGGGAAGGAGCAGTGACCTCAAAGGAGACTGAACCAGACCTACCTGCTAGTGTTGGAGGGTCTCCTGCAGAGGTGGGGGTTTGCTGTGCCTCACTGTGAGGACAAGGACACTGGCAGCAAAAGTTCTGGGAAGTACTCCTTGGTGTGAGCCAAGAGACTCCCAGAGTCCGCCATTAGCCCTACCAAACAGCCTAGTAGGCCAAACAACCAACAGGGAGGGAACCCAGCCCCACCCATCAGAAGACAAGCGGATTAAAGTTTTACTGAGCTCTGCCCACCAGAGCAACACCCAGCTTTACCCACCACCAGTTGCTCCCATCAGGAAACTTGCTCAAGCCTCTTAGATAGCCTCAACCACCAGAGGGCAGACAGCAGAAGCAAAAAGAACTACAATCCTGCAGCCTGTGGAACAAAAACCATATTCACAGAAAGATAGACAACATGAATAGGCAGATGGCTATGTACCAGATGAAGGAACAAGGTAAAATTCCAGAAAAACAACTAAATGAAGTGGAGACAGGAAACCTCCCAGAAAAAGAATTCAGATTATTGCTAGTGAAAATGATCGAGGACCTTGGAAAAGGAATGGAGGCCAAGATTGAGAAGATGCAAGAAAAGTTTAACAAAGACCTAGAAGAATTAAAGAAAAAACACCTAGAAGAATTAAAGAACAAACAAACAGAGATGAACAATACAATAACAGAAATGAAAAATACACTAGAAGGAATCAATACCAGAATAACTGAAGCAGAAGAAGAAGGGATAAGTGATCTGGAAGACACAAGGGTGGAATTCACTGCCACATAACAGAATAAGGAAAGAAGAATGAAAAGAAATGAAGACAGCCTAAGAGACCTCTGGGAAAACATTAAATGCAACAACATTTGCATTATAGGGGTCCCAGAAGAAGAGAGAGAGAAAAGACCCGAGAAAATATTTGAAGAGATTATAGTCAAAAACTTCCCTAATATGGGAAAGGAAATAGCCACCCAAGTCCAGGAAATGCAGAGTCCCAGGCAGGATAAACCCAAGGAGAAACACACTGAAACACATAGTAATCAAATTGACAAAAATTAAAGACAAAAAATAATTATTGAAAGCAACAAGGGAAAAATGACAAATAACATACAATGGAACTCCCATAAGGTTAACAGCTGATTTCTCAGCAGAAACTCTACAAGCCAGAAGGGAGTGGCATGACATATTTAAAGTGATGAAAGGGAAGAACCTACAACCAAGATTACTCTATCCAGCAAGGATCTCATACAGATTCGATGGAGAAATCAAAAGCTTTACAGACAAGCAAAAGATAAGAGAATTCAGCACCACCAAAACAGCTCTACAACAAATGCTAAACAAACTTCTCTAAGTGGGAAACACAAGATAAGAAAAGGACCTACAAAAACAAACCCAAAACAATTAAGAAAATGGTAATAGGAACATACGTATCAATAATTACCACACGTGAATGGATTAAATGCTCCAACCAAAAGACACAGGTTCGCTGAATGGATACAAAAACAAGACCCATATATATGCTGTCTACAAGACACCCACTTCAGACTTAGGCACACATACAGACTGAAAGTGAGGGGATAGAAAACAATATTCCATGCAAATGGAAATCAAAAGAAAGAAGAGTAGCAATAATCATATCAGATAAAATAGACTTTAAAATAAAAAATGTTACAAGAGACAAGGAGGGCACTACATAATGATCAAGGGATCAATCCAAGAAGAAGATATAACAATTATAAATATATATGCACCCAACATAGGAGCACCTCAATACATAAGACAACTGCTAGCAGCTATAAAAGAGGAAATCGACAGTAACACAATAATAGAGGGGGACTTTAACACCTCACTTACACCATCCAAACAGAAAATTAATACGGAAACAGAAGCTTTAAATGACACAATAGACAAGATAGATTTAATTGCTATTTATAGGACATTCCATCCAAAAACATCAGATTACACTTTCTTCTCAAGTGCACATGGAACATTCTCCAGGATAGATCACATCTTGGGTCACAAATCTAGCCTCAGTAAATTTTAAAAATTCAAATCATATCAAGCATCTTTTCTGACTACAATGCTATGAGATTAGAAATCAATTACAGGGAAAAAATGTAAAAAACACAAACACATGAAGGCTAAACAATACATTACTAATAATCAAGAGATCACTGAAGAAATCAAAGAGGAAATCAAAAAATACCTAGAGATAAATGACAATGAAAACACGATGATCCAAAACCTATGGGATGCAGCAAAAGCAGTTCTAAGAGGGAAGTTTATAGCAATACAAGCCTACCTCAAGAAACAAGAAAAATCTCAAATAAACAATCTAACCTTACACCTAAAGGAACTATAGAAAGAAAAACAAACAAAATCCAAAGTTAGTAGAAGGAAAGAAATCATAAAGATCAGGCAGAAATAAATGAAATAGAAACAAAGAAAACAATAGCAAAGATCAATAAAACTAAAAGTTGGTTCTTTAAGAAGATAAACAAAATTCATAAACCATTAGGCAGACCCATCAAGAAAAAGAGGGAGAGGACTCAAATCAATAAAATTAGAAATAAAAAAGGAGAAGTTACAACAGACACCGCAGAAATACAGAACATCCTAAGAGACTACTACAAGCAACTCTAAGCCAATAAATTGGAAAATCTGGAAGAAAGGGACAAATTCTTAGAAAGCTATAACCTTCCAAATCTGAAGCAAGAAGAAACAGAAAACATGAACAGACCAATCACAAATAAGGAAATTGAAACTGTGATTTAAAATCTTCCAACAAACAAAAGTCCAGGACCAGATGGCTTCACAGGGGAATTCTATCAAACATTTAGAGAAGAGCTAACATCCATCCTCCTAAAACTCTTCCAAAAACTTGCAGAGGAAGGAACACTCCCAAACTCATTCTATGAGGCCACCATCACCATGATACCAAAATCAGACAAAGATACTACAAAAAAAGAAAACTACAGACTAATATCACTAATGAATATAGATGCAAAATCCTCAACAAAATACTAACAAAGAGAATCCAGCAACACATTAAAAGGACATACACCATGATCAAGTGAGATTTATCCCAGGGATGCAAGGATTCTTCAATGTACGCAAATCAATCAATGTGATACACCATATTAACAAATTGAAGAATAAAAACCATATGATCATCTCAATAGATGCAGAAAAAGCTTTTGACAAAATTCAAGACCCATTTATGATAATAACTCTCCAGAAAGTGGGCATAGAGGGAACTTACCTCAATATAATAAAGGCCATATACGACAAAGCCACAGCAAACATCATTCTCAATGGTGAAAAACTGAAAGCATTTTCTCTAAGATCAGGAACAAGACAAGGATGTCCACTGTCACCACTATTATTCAACATAGTTTTGGAAGTCCTAGGCACGGCAATGAGAGAGGAAAAAGAAATAAAAGGAATACAAATTGGAAAAGAAGAAGTAAAGTTGTCACTGTTTGCAGATGACATGATACTATACATAGAGAATCCTAAAGATGCCACCAGAAAACTACTAGAGGTAATCAATAAATTTGGTAAAGTTGCAGGATACAAAATTAATGCACAGAAATCTCTTGCATCCCTATACACTACTGATGAAAAATCTGAATGAGCAATTAAGGAAACACTCCCATTTACCACTGCAACAAAAAGAATAAAATACCTAGGAATAAACCTACCTAGGGAGACAAAAGACCTATATGCAGAAAACTATAAGACACTGATGAAAGAAATTAAAGATGATACAAACAGATGGAGAGATAGTCCATGTTCTTGGATTGGAGGAATAAATATTGTGAAAATGACTACTGAAAGCAATCTACAGATTCAGTGCAATTCCTATCAAATTACCAATGGCATTTTTTACAGAACTAGAACAAAAAAATCTTAAACTTTGTATGGAGACAAAAAGATCCAGAATAGCCAAAGCAGTCTTGAGGGAAAAAAATGGAGCTGGAGGAATCAGACTCCCTGATTTCAGACTATACTACAAAGCTACAGTAATCAAGACAATATGGTACTGGCACAAAAACAGAAATATAGATCAATGGAACAGGATAGAAAGCCCAGAGATAAACCCACTCACCTATGGTCAACTAATCTATGACAAAGGAGGCAAGGATATACAATAGAGAAAAGACAGCTTTTTCAATAAGTGGTGCTGGGAAAGCTGGACAGCTACATGTAAAAGAATGAAATTAGAACACTCCCTAACACTATACACAAAAACAAACTCAAAATGGATTAGAGACCTAAATGTAAGACCGGACACTATAAAACTTTTAGAGGAAAACATAGGAAGAACACTCTTTGATGTAAATCACAGCAAGATCTTTTTTGGTCTACCTCCTAGAGTAATGGAAATAAAAACAAAAATAAACTAATGGGACCTAACGATACTTAAAAGCTTTTGCAAAGGAAAGGAAACTACAAGAAGATGAAAAGATAACCCTCAGAATGGGAGAAAATATTTGCAAACAAATCAATGGACAAAAGATTAATCTCCAAAATATATAAACAGCTCATGCAATGTTAAAAAAACAAACAACCCAATCCAAAATGGGCAGAAGACCTAAATAGACATTTCTCCAAAGAAGACATGCAGATGGCCAAGAGGCACATGAAAAGCTGCTCAACATCACTAATTATTAGAGAAATGCAAATCAAAACTACAATGAGGTATCACCTCACACTGGTTAGAATGGACATCATCAGAAAATCTACAAACAACAAATGCTGGAGAGGGTGTGGAGAAAAGGGAACCCTCTTGCACTGTTGGTGGGAATGTAAATTGATACAGCCACTATGGAGAACAGTATGGAGGTTCCTTAAAAAACTAAAAATAGAATTACCATATGATCCAGCAATCCCACTACTGGGCATATACCCAGAGAAAACCATAATTCAAAAAGACACATGCACCCCAATGTTCATTGCAACATTATTTACAATAGCCAGATCATGGAAGCAATGTAAATGCCTATCGACAGACGAATGGGTAAGTAAGATATGGTACATATATACAATGGAATATTACTCAGCCATAAAAAGGAACAAAATTGGGTCATTTGTAGAGACGTGGATGGATCTAGAGACTACCATACAGAGTGAAGTCAGAAAGAGAAAAAAAAATATCATATATTAACTCATGCATGTGGAACCTAGAAAAATGGTACAGTTGAACCAGTTTGCAGGGCAGAAATAGAGACACAGATGTAGAGAACAAACGTTTGGACATCAAGGGGGGAAAGCGGCAGAGAGGGGTGGTGGTGTGATGAATTGGGAGACTGGGATTGACATATATACACTAATATGTATAAAATGGATAACTAATAAGAACCTGCTGTATAAAAAAATAAATAAAATAAAATTCAAAAAAAATAAAGAAAGGTGCTGGGAAGGTGAGGACTCTCGGCAAGGTGTGGAGAAGGAGCCTACCACGAGGGGGCAGTGTGGAGCATAGTCCCCATCTACCATCTAACCAAGGGCTTGTTTTTCCTTCCTCAAGGCCCCAGGACCAAAGAGCCACCAGTGGACGTATTCCAGGGGATCCACGAGCTTTGCATGGGGAACTTTTACATACGTTGTTTTCATTTGAAGTGTAAGTTAAAGTGTAAGCATATTCTGAATCCCCTGATTACACTTAAAACTGAGCACTTGGAGGCTGTCCTTGACATTTAGCAATATGCAGCAGCACTTTAATTGGCATAAACAAACCAGGAAAGATCGAAGGCAGATGCATTATGGAAATAATGTGTTTGTTCTGGGTGAAGGCCATGGGATACCATCACACCGAGGTTTTGCAGTTATTCGAATAGAGCAGCTGTATGCAGTTTAGGGCAAGCCAGATGCCAAAGAACCTGAACCACGGTTGTCATCCAAGGGAATGAACCTGAACCACGGTTGTCATCCCACCAGAGCAATCAGCTTTTGGCAAAATCCTTATTGCATTCCATTAGGCAAGTTGAACTTTATTTGTTGTATTCTTTTGATGATATTCAATCTGTACATTTAGTTTTAGGGTTGTATAATTTAGTGGTTGATATCTAGTTTTATATATATACATATTTAAGTAACATTATAAAAAGTAAGTCAACACAAGTAGGCGGTGAAACTTCTTTTCTTGTAACTTACGTTACAATGTGATCGAACTTAAGCCTGGGTGAGACATCATGGCACTCAGTCGGGGAAGACGGGACGGGAAGGCTGCAATGTGAAGCTAGGATGTGTCCTCTCTGGAAGAGGTAGAGGCCACTGATGCCATGGGAGGACTTTGGGACTTGGGACCAGAAGGAATGGGGTCCAGTCTGCAGCTTCTTTGGCACGTCGGCTCCTGCTTCTAAATTCAGGCTGCTCAGTAAGCTACCTCTTACCCGGCATCCCTCTTGGCTGCTTCCCCAAGCTGGAGGGTCAGGGGCTGCTGGGGGACAAGAGGGTGTCCCAGTGGGAAACGGCCTTCGACTGCACAGAACTGCCCGACAGACAGACCTGACCTGTCTGGCGGCTGCCGGCCCCCAGCACCCTCCTCCAATTAAGCCATTGGTCACTCTCCAGTGAGTCCATTAGTAGGGGTTCAGGGCAATTAAGCACCAGAGCATGGCAAGCCCTTCCTGGGAAGAAGCCAAGCTGGCCCACACTTGCTTGGACTATCCTTTCCCATCAGCACGCCTGGCGTATGCAGATCCCTCAGACCAGCGATTCCCCAGACCTGGGGTTAGAAATAGGAGAACCTCCTTCTTTTCAAGGCTGGGAATAGGGCCAATGTCACCTGGCAAAGGAAATTTCTGAAATCCCTAGGGCCTCATCTCTCCAGGACAAGTTTCCCTCTGCCACTGGTAAGATCAATAATAGTCAGCCTTTTAAAATAAGTCTTTATAGTTTATAAAAGATGTTCACATATATTATCTTATTTTATAATCAGAATAAAGAACTCTGGGAAAAAGAACCCAAGTCACAGAGGTTAATAATGTACCTGAAAGCACAGTTATAAAGCGGACACCAGGGACCAAAATCCAGACGTTTGGACCCAGAGCCCTTGTTCTTCCCACCACAAGTGCTGTTTTCAGTTGCACAATGTACAGGGAAGTTTTGTAGCTGGCCCTGCCTTCAGAACACTTACAATCCCAGATATTCAGGTATTAACTTCCCAGCTTAACTGTAAGATACCAGGACGCATCTTGGAGTCACCTAGAACACTCACACACAAATGCTTGTTGATTTGGTTTTGATTTAAGAGAATAAAGGTGGAGAGCTTTGGCCATAAAGATTTCCTGTTCTTAGAAACATCTTCCACTTTTTCATCACTGATGAAGCTCCTTGAACAGAGGACAAACATTTTTATTTTATTTATTTCTTTAAAAAAATGCTTTATTATGTAAACTTTTAACTCACACAAACGTGAACAGAGTAGAACAATAAACTTTCATATTTCCATCACTCAGGTTTAACAATTCGTAAGATTTTACTGCACTATCGCTTCTCTCTTTTCCTCTGAATTATTTTTTTACTTCTAGAAATTATTTCAACTCACTGCTACATATTTCAGTGTGCTTCTCTTAAATATATGTATGTTCTCACATGACCATAATGTCAATATCACACCTAACAGAAAGAACAGTACTTCTTTGCTTTCTCCTAATACCCAGACTATAATCAGATTTCTCTGGTTGTTGAAATAGGGTCTATTTCATTCTGTTGTAACTGGCTATCTTCTATATTATGATACCCACCTACCACAATAAACTTTAAAGGGATACTGACTAAGAGGGGAAATACTTTAGACATCTTTCTTTGTAAGATATCTCTAAGAATGCATATTTCTTTTAGATATAGATGTTGTAGGTATTTGAGGGGAGTTCCTTAGTATCTGTGGATTGGATATTATTACAGTACCTGTGAAATGAGTTTCCATTTTGGATGCTGTGACGTCACACTTGTTGTCAGAAAATGTAATTAACCAAGATGAACCTTAGTTGGCTTGAGTACAGCTTCCGGCCGTACATCTATCTGCCCCACTCTCGGTTGAGTCAGAAGTATGAAATGTTATTGAAATGTGTGGTGTTTCCTGACGCTGTTGTGTAAATACCTGTGCTGTATGAGTATTCAAATATATAGTAAAATATTCTCAGCACCTTCAAAAAATTCTTAGTTCCCTTAATTTTTGAGTTAGAAGTAATAATAATTGCACACACTTACACAGTGCTTTTAAGCACTTTACCTGTATTAACTCTTAATTCAAACATTGTTAATCTACAACAGGTATTCGATCCTTTTCTGAGAGGGAAGGGCTGGAGGCAGAGAGTGTTAAACATAAGACAAGGACTAGAGAAGGAGAAGGGAAGCAGGTTGGCGTTCAGATGTTAAATTTATCTCCTTTCCGTTGTCCTGAGTATGTGAAATACATATAACCTGAGGAACCAGACTAGACTGGAGAGTCACAGACCTTTTGTTTTAAAGCTGAGGAACCTCTTTTTAAAGTGAAATCTCGCTTGGAAACCCAATACTTGAACAAGAACAAGCAGAGGTGCTCTTACTAAAATGGAAGTGTGGCAGTGGAGGGGGGCGGGGAGGTAGCTGGAGTCTCACCCAAGGTCCCCAAGCCATCTCCTCCTTCCCAGCTCCTCACAGCACAGTTTGGCACAGCTGAACAATCACCTGATCAGATCATTTGCCACCTGGGCTCCAGAGAGACAGAGATGAGTAGCACCCAGGCCCTGCCAGCAATGAGCTGTCAGATCCTGTTAACATGTGGTGATGTGGGACTGAGACAGAGGGTGCCTGGATGCTACAGGAGCAGAGGAGAGGGGCTGCCTCCCCACTGGGGATGAGGGGTCTGGGGCAGGGGAAGTGTATCAAGAAGGGATGGTGCCGGAGTCACGTTTAGGACATTTTGGTAAAACAGGAATAAAAAATGTTTAAATTGAAAAATCTACAGAGGTTTAAAGATTAAATCACATTCTATGAGGTCACTGCCAAAACGGTTCGCATCCCTGGAGGGCAACCAGGATGCTAAAGGGTCAAGAGGCCAGCTCACATCAGAGAGGCAATGGGCACTGGTTCTGTGTCTGGTTACCTTGCCAACCCTCCATGAATGTGTGCTTCTCCCCGGAGAGTCAGATCAGCCCCTGGGCTTATCAGAGACTGAGCAGCCCCCCAGTGTGGCCCTCAGGAACCCACTGAATGTGCTACGTGTCCGTGTATGGAAGGAGCAGCAGGGTACCCCAGGGCCACCCATGCCCAAGCCCACTCCTTCTCTGATCCTTGCCTCCCCGCTCCTAGTATGTGCTTTCTCTCTGTCTGTCTCCCTGTGTCTCTGTCTGGTCCAGCAAGCCAGGTACATCGAGAGCCTCAGAGTCTTTACCTGTGAGCTCCCTTCCACCTCCGGTGGCATCTGGCTTTGGAATGCCAGTGCAAGCTTCCTACCTTGCGTCCATGGGCTCTTATGGGATCCGTGGATGGGCTCACAAGGGGGGAGCAGGGTAAGCAGACGTGTGTGCATGGTTTTCTGGGAAGACGATCCACAGTTCTCATGGGATTCTGGAGTAGGGTCCAAAGCTTCCAAATTATTAATAGCCACTGTGTTCCCAAAGTTGAAGGAACTGGTATATTTTGTCTGGAGAATTGTTCTCATATATTTGAAAGGCAGTCCTGTGAAAGAAGGCAAATGCTGTGTGGCTTCCCAGGAAGGAACTGAAACCAATGGTAAAATCTCCAGGAGGCCAATTTCAGCTCAATTTCAGTTCACTGGCCAATTTCAGGAAGGACCAATTAGTTGAGTGATGGAAAATAAAAGTTGCCCCAAATGGTGCATTCTTCATCACTGAAGTATTCAATCGGAGGCTGTCCATGGTGTTGGGGTACAAGATGGACTGTTGGCCTCGTGGGTCTGGTCCAGCTCTCAGCTGGAGTGACTGAAGGAAGGCGTGGCTTCTGATGCCTGCTCAGATGAAAATGTGAGGAAGGAGAAAGAGTTGAGCGTACCTTTGAATTATAGGGAGAGACCCTAGGTGTGGGAAACTATCTGAACTGTTTGCTTATTGGCTTTTTTCATGCCCCTCATTGGAAGAGGACATCTTCAACAGGGTTGTAGAACCTAAGAGCTCAAGTCTGCAAGAGCTGGGCAGGGGCTGAACATTCTGGACTTTATCCTGCTGGCCTGTGCTAGGCTGGATCTGTGCCCTGGTACCTGGGAACCGCAGAATCTGTCTTTGTTTGTACTCTTTTAGGCAGCTTTTATCAACCGTATTCTATGTGGTATTATGTGAAATGCTTCTAGATCTTCTCCAAAAAATATTTTTGAAATATATGCAAGAAAAACATGAATTATGATTATGCAATTTTAATAGGTTAAATATTTTTAAGAAAGGCACACCACATGGAAAATCTCCTTCTCCTAGAAGACCTGATGCTGGAATTTCCAGAAACAATTAGTATTGACCCGGCATTTACCACCTCAGGTCATGTTAACAGGTGGCTTATAGTCAATAATTACTGACACAGATTATATATCTTGCCTTCTAATCCGAACACATAGTTTCTATTTAGTCAATATTTACTGTATATATACTCTTTTATTCCATGGACATTTGTTCCCTATGGAGCTGTGGCTTAAAGGAGGAAAATTTTACATGAAAAGCAGAGTTATATGGTTCTCAATCTGTCTGAATCAAATAAGCAAACAGACGTAATACTTCAAAGCGAAGGCAACAGTCGTGGCCTTTGATTTCTAGAAAAAATGGAGGAGAGCTGCTGCGGATGAAACAATGGTTTGGGAGCAGCCTAATCAGGATTATCACAAAACTATCACAAACTTGTTTCACAGGGGCAAACATTACCTCTTATCCCGCTTTTCCTTATTTGTGAAGTTGCCACACCCTCGCTGGCCACCTGGAGAGAGCCGGCTACTTTCCAGCAGGTGAATCGGTCCTTGTGGGCTGGCGAGCCCTGAGGGCAGAACAGAGTCCACCTGAACACTTCAACTCAAAGAGCAGCCCAGGCTGGCCTTCCCCCCAAAAGGACCTCCAAGCGGGTCAGGAACCAGGCTGCTTCCCGGTGACTCCGCCTGGGCTGAGCCCGCCTGGTGGAAGAGACCCAAAACCAGAGAACCAGACCTGGTTGGAGGAGCTGTGTGACGTGGAAAAGAGGGGCCCTGGTGTGGGTGCCAATGCCAGCCAACAGCCCCTGCATTTCCGAGAGAAGGTGAAGCATGAAGCCTGTCCCCGGTCTAGACGGCGGGATGGATGCCTCTCCAGCAGGAAGGGGTCAGGCCCTTGTGAGAGGCGTTTGCAAGCACAGAAGCCTAGCCAGGGGAATGTGGCCTGTGGACTGAGCCCAGGAGAGAGGCCAAGGCAGGGAGGGCTTGCTAGCTTCCCTTCCTTGTCTGGGCAGGATCTTATGGCCTGTAGCTCACAAGATCTCTGCCCCTTGAAGAACTTCAGCTGCTGAAGGGGAAACCAACCTTGGTTGTGACATTGACCAATGTCCATTGGTCCCAGAACACCTGGTGGGCAGTGCCTCAGCCTCTCTGGCTCTCCTAACAACCCTGTGGTGAGGTGAGCTATCCCGGCTTTGCTGCTGAGTCTCAGGGCTGTTGGAGACTGGCTCAAGGTCACTCAGCTTTTAAGAGGCACATTGAGGGTTTGAAATTGGATCTTCTAACTCCAAAGTCCAATCTCTTTCCAAAAGTCATGCCACCTTGCCCACACACCCCAGAAAAGCCTGATATGCACCTTCCATTCATAAAGGAGGTCACTGTTTACAAACTGCTTTGTAAATCCTGGCACCCTTTTGTGAGATGTGCCATTGATATATTTGTAAGACAGACAAACTCATGGAGCTCAGAGTGGTTAAGTGACTGGGCCAGAGTCACACAGCAAAGCCAGGGTTCAATTTGAGTGTCTCCACCTGCTCTCAAGAATCCTGAAGAGGGTAAAGGGTCTAACCAGCCTCTGTCTCTGCCTTGTTTTATGTGACCCAGCTTTCTGTTTTGAGGGGAAGCATCTTATTTCCAAAAGACCAAAAGGGAAGCAAAGCAAATTGATATCTGGGAGTCTGAGAAAGAACCCTGTAGTGGTCAGAATGATCCTGACAGCTTACAAACATGGGCAAATGTCTATTCCTGAATGGCCAAAGTCCATGGCTCTTTGTGGAGTGATGGGAATGATAGATCACCTCAGTGTAGGACCAAGGGTGAAAATCTTCAAATATTTCATTTTCTTAAAGGATAATACAAGCCCATGAAACCACTCAGCTTTGTACAGAAAGCAGGTAAGCAACTACTTTTATTATTATTATTTTAAGTGGGAATAAAAGAGGCTTAGCAAAGTGAAAGTGATTCACTAAAAGAACCCTACAGGGAGGCGACTCATGACATTATATCTATGGCTGTGGGGTAATGGAGGCAGCCCTGGATTTGGGGTCAGAAGATATGGGTTGTGTGACCTTGGGCAAGTCACTTACCCTCACTGGGCCTCAGTGTCCTCCTCCACAGACATGAACACTCTTTAGGGAAATGGTGACGAGCATAGGACACAGCGTGTGTACCAGAGGGACAGGTAGTGAGTCCCATTGCCAACCGCCCCAAACACTTTGCTCGTGCCATCACCATGCCCTTTTGACCTTGTGGCATGATTTCCCGCTCACTTCACTGGGTGTCTCCTGATCTGCCCCACAACCTGCCACACTGCAGTGCTCAGTGAGTGTTTTTTTTTTTTCCAGTGAGTGTTTTTTGAATGAAGGAGTGAACAAATGAACTGACACATCCGAAAAGCACGATGCAGACTTTGGCTTTATATTTTTTCAACGCAGATAACACATGAATCTCAGTGCACAGAAACTTGTTTTCTAAGCCTCTGTTCATAGCCAGACACATAAGGATGGAATACTCAGGAGATGGTCAGAAGCGGCACAAAGTATTGAGCCCTCTCTCATTCCTGTTCCTTTCGCACAATGAGCTTTGCCCTAAAGAGGTTTGGTTTCTCTCCCCAGCATCTCCCCAATGCTCACTTCACCACATTCTCCCAGACACTCCAGGTGGATAACACAGTCAGCAGCTGACATCCCAGAGCTTGGCTGGGACCCTCTGACCCTTGCCTCTGCGTCCATCTCACACATGGGAAACTGAGGCCCGGCAAGGAGAACAGACTTACTCCAGGCCCTCTGGAACCCGGTCAACAGGGCAAGGTGCCTGATGGTGCGCCCAGAGGCTTTCAGCCTAGCCGCGTTCCTGGCGGGGCATGAGCCATGAGCAGGGCTGCCGGAAGCCCTGGATCGCCATGGAGCATGTTTGCCTCCAAAATCGGGGGATCACACAGATGATCCAGTAGCGTGCAGAGTTCAAATTAATTCAGTAAACATTTACTGAGCATCTATCATGTGCCAGGCGCTGGCTTTTTAAGGTAAAATGCGGGACTTCCCTGGTGGCGCAGTTGTTAAGAATCCGCCTGCCAACTCAGGGGACACAGGTTCGAGCCCTGGTCCTGGAAGATCCCACATGCCACGGAGCAACTAAGCCCGTGTGCCACAACTACTGAGCCTGCGCTCTAGAGCCCGAGTGCCACAACTACTGAAGCCCTCGCGCCTAGAGCCCGAGCTCCGCAACAAGAGAAGCCACCGCAATGAGAAGCCCGCGCACCGCAACGAAGAGTAGCCCCCGCTCACTGCAAGTAGAGAAAGACCGCGCGCAGCAACAAAGACCCAACGCAGCCATAACTAACTAACTAAATAGATAGATAGATAGATAAATAAGGTAAAATGCGCGGGGGGTGGGCCACGACGATTCCTTGTTTGGGGCAGGCCACTCCTGTGAGGTGCCCACACTCCGGAGTGTGTATCCGCGATCCTCCTGGGGAAAGGGATCTGAGCGGCGCTGCCCTCCGGCCTGCTGACCGCCTCGCCCTGTTCTCTCTCTGTCCTCTGGGCTTCCTGCTCAGTCTCCAGACCTCTCGGGTGAAGAGCCACTCTTCCCCCTCCTGGGATCAGCCCCGCTGTCCCGCTTCCCCCTCTGCTCCGAGGCAGCTGCATCCAGGGTTTTCTCCTGCCCCCAGGGATGGTGGAGGAGGACAGCTATGAAGGAGAGGGTCATGACACTGTGACCCTGGGGACAGGGCCAACCCCTGCCCCTCCCGTCTGCCTGGCAGCCGCCCAAGACTTTAACAGGGAGGTTCTCATTCACCCCGGTTTTTCTGTGGCCGCGGGAGACTGTGGCCCAGAGCCGAGAGGCAGCCGGGCAATGTGCTCCGGGCAAAGGCAGTTTCCTAGGGGAGGCTGGGAAACAGAGGCAAACAAGCCAGACGGAGAAGAAAATAAAAAATGCCAGGAGAGGAAGCAGATGCAGGGCAGGGTAGAGCAAGAGGAAGTGTCTGCAGAGCGCTCTGCTCTGGCTGGTTGCTCTGAGTCTCAATATGGCTCAAAGCTGGAAGTCTGGCCGAGCTGGAAGGGGCTTCGGTGACCATACGGTGCACCCCCTTACGTCACAGATGGGGAACCCACGGCCCAGGGCGGGGAGGGAGCCGCCCAAAGCTGTACAGCTGCATAGAGACACGGCAGAGCTGGGCTCGCTGACTTCGCGTGGGAGCGCGCCTGGGGGGGGGGGGGGGGGCACGGTCTTCGCCCCTCCCCCACCCACGCTGCTCGCGGTCACGATAGAAAGGCAGCTCTTCCGATGGCATTCTACGAGCTTAAACCCAGTCGATCCTGATCCAAAAATAGGTCCAAACCCTGTGTGCAACTGCTGTTAGGGGATGGCAACGTGCAACTCTGCACCTACTGAATCCTAACCACGGTCTGGGGGGGACACAGGCAGGATGTGACCAGCCTCTGACTGTCCCCGGTCAGGGAGGTCCGAGACACAACCAGAGCACCCGAGGCCTTCTGGGAAGAGGCCGCCGGAGCAGGGCAGCTGCACTGGGCAGGTGGTGCTGCAAGAGGCCCCTCGCACAAGTCGTTTCCCAAAAGGAGCGGTTTGCCCTGGCCACTGATTTAAAGCCCCTCCCCCAGGCCCAATATTATAACAACCATCCATCCTGCTCCTGGGGTTTGATGGGAACAAAAAGGACAAAGGAAGAGAAGTAAAAATCCCTGGGTTTCATTCCAGCTGTGCTGTGCATGAGCTGTGTGACCTTGGGCTGGTCTCTTCACCTCTCTGGGCCTCCTTTTCCTCATATGTGACAGGAAAGGGTCACCTGCATGAACCCTGAGGTCCTTCCAGCGCCTGGACTCTCTGACTCACACGAACTCAAGGAAGACTTGCCCATGCCCTCCCTGCCAGGGACCCTTTCCTTACGTGGCTTCCGCTGTGGCTCTGACCTTGGAGTTTTTAATCATGGGAATCCTCATCCCCAGAGTGTGAAGATGAAGAATGACTCCACCATACAGAGAGGAAAGCCATTCTGTAAGAAGTGCCTTTCTGTTCACTTTCTCCCATTGCGTTACCTAAGGAACCCTCAGCTCATGGTGGCACTAAGCTAACCAGAATTAAACCAACTTTCTCTGTGGGTGAATAATTAGTTTTTATTGCATCTCAAGGGCCTCAGTAAAGAAACCACTTGTTTTTTGATGCTGAGGACATTCCGTATCTAGTTCTGTGCACTCTTTTCCCCCTCCTGCTTGTCACTGAAACTCTTCTTCCTACCCCAGATGTAAGCTGCACTTTGACCTTGCAGATCTGTTCTTGAGTTTGAAAGAAGGGGGTGGGGAGTGGGGTCTCTTCTCTATTCATGTACAGGCTCCATGGTTCTCATGTGCACCTCACACTGTCACGGTCAGTCCCCCACTCAGGGCACAGCCTGCATTACTGTCCGTGGTCTTTAGAGTAGCCTGTCTCATGCTTCCTCAAACAAAAGTCTAGCTTCTCTTTTCTTGTGACTTCTCAGCCCTGACAGCTGAGACGGGAACCTTTAATAATTGAATTCCGTATATAAAGTCAAGTGGTTCATTCGGGATATGTCATCAGCCTCTGCTTACCCAGCACCTGAAGCAGAAGAGAAATGGGTTTTGTGAAGCACAGCACCAAATTCATGCAGCTCTTCCTGGAATATCTGGACATCCCTGGACGTGAACCCTCTTTCCCTTCTTTCCCTCTACCTCTATTCTGGGGGCCCTTTACAGTTAGGTCTTGTTACAAAATTGTGAGTTAACAAACAACCAGAATACCTCAATGACATACTCAAGGCCCCTCGGAGCCTGGGCTCAGGGCTGGCACCCTGTCACTTCTGCCTCATTCTACAGGCCAAAGTTTGCCACGTGGAGCAGGGGACAATGTGCTCTAAGGGGAGGAACTCCAGAGTTACATGGCAAAGGGCCCGGATACAGGTTGGGTAAAGAATTCGGGCCTTGGGGGCTTCCCTGGTGGCGCAGTGGTTAAGAATCCGCCTGCCAATGCAGGGGACACGCGTTCGAGCCCTGGTCTGGGAAGATCCCACATGCTGCGGAGCAACTAAGTCCGTGCACCACAACTACTGAGCCCGCGCTCTAGAGCCCGTGAGCCACAACTACTGAAGCCCGTGCACCTAGAGCCTGTGCTCTGCAACAAGAGAAGCCACCGCAATGAGAAGCCTGCGCACCGCAACAAAGAGTAGCCCCACTCGCCGCACCTAGAGAAAGCCCGTGCGCAGCAACGTAGACCCAATGCAGCCAAAAATAAATAAATTAATTAATTTTAAAAAAATCAATAGGGATATAGAAGATTTAAAAAAAAGAAAAAGAAGAATTGGGGCCTTGATAAAATTAACCTACCACCCCCCCAAATGCTCCTGTACCCTGTGTGGTCATCAGACCTTCCCTCCTGTGTCTTCAGCTGCTCCCTCTCTACTTGACCAAACCCCAACCCAAAATATATTTAAATCTTTCCTGTCTTAAGACAAAAGTATTATGTAGTCCCTTAAGCATTTATCACCCTATATCTCCCTGCCTCCATTCTCTAGGAAATGTATCCAAGAAGGAAGAATAAGAAAGAAGATAGTGTGTATATAGTACAAAAAGAATATAAAATATAGAATGGTGCTATTCATAAGAGCAAAACTGGGGGCAACGTGAGCTTCAAAAGAGGAGGAAGAATTTGGCAATCTGCTATACGTAGTGGGTGGATGTTCATTATACAGACATTATAAATGATGGCTATGAAGACTATGCAATAATATTTTCTAAAAAGCCCCGTGAGATCAAGTTAATTGAAAAAATAAAATTTAGACCACACATACAAACCTATGTTAACAAAATAACCATAACACGTGAAACTGATGAAATCCGAATCAGGTCTGTGGATTGTACCAATGCCAATTTCCTGAGTTTGATATTATATTATATTTATGTAAGATATTATTATTGGGAGAAACTAGTTGAAGGATATTTGGGACCTCTCTGTTCTATTTTTTCAACCTCCCATGAATTTATAATTATTTCAAAACAAGACATTTTTTTAAAAAGCTCCAAAACTTACACAGAAAAAAAATGAACATCCTGAAAAATAAAAAAATTAAAAATCCTGAAAATAAAGGCTATTATTACATGATTGAAATATGGGTGGTTTTCTTCCTTTTTTCTGAATTTTTTTCCATTTTCATGTTATAATGCAGGGGAAATATCCACTGTAGTTTTTTTTTTTTTTTTTTTTGCGGTACGCAGGCCTCTCACTGTTGTGGCCTCTCCTGTTGTGGAGCACAGGCTCCGGACGCGCAGGCTCAGCGGCCATGGCTCACGGGCCTAGCCGCTCCGCGGCATGTGGGATCTTCCCGGACCGGGGCACGAACCCATGTCCCCTGCATCGGCAGGCGGACTCTCAACCACTGCGCCACCAGGGAAGCCCTCCACTGTAGTTTTAAGAAAGAAATCCTAGATCTTCTCAGCTGGTCCTGCACTCCTCCCCCACCAGGCACGGTGGCTGGTGGCTGTCGTGGCCTCACCATTGCTCTTTCTCTTACTTACTCTGCCATCTGCTTCCAGACAGCACACTCCCTGAGGCAGGGGCTGGGTCTCTTCACCTTTGTGCATCTCTCTCTCCTTCTAGCGCCCAGACAAGGACTTCATACAAACGTGTTTAATATTCAACAAATATGTGTTGAACCAAAAGCTCTACTGGACCTGGGGATCCAGAACCAGTGTCAAGGTGGGTGGAAGTGCATTTTTACCTTCTAAGGGCTCACAGTCTCCAGATGTTCCAGGATTTTTTAAATTTTATTTATTTTTCAGTTAAAAAACAATTTTACCAAGTATAATTTTTGCCATTATCGCTTTGATTTTGTTTAGATTTTTTTTCTACCAGAAATATTTGTTAAAAATTGAGTAAACTGGGCTTCCCTGGTGGCGCAGTGGTTGGGAGTCTGCCTGCCAATGCAGGGGATGCGGGTTCGTGCCCCGGTCCGGGAAGATCCCACATGCGGCAGAGCGGCTGGGCCCGTAAGCCGTGACTGCTGAGCCTGCGCGTCCGGAGCCTGTGCTCCGTAACGGGAGAGGCCACAACAGTGAGAGGCCCGTGTACCGCAAAAAAAAATTGAGTAAACTACTGAGCATTTTTGTTTCTTGGATTCTCTACAACAAAACTGAATGAATTTATGAGACACATAGAGAGACAGATGAAGAGAGCAAATGCACAGGAGGCGAGACTCCAAGGGATGGGGCAAGGCTGTAACGCTGCTGGCACCCTGCCTGCCAAACACAAGCCCGGGGGAGTGGAGCTCACCGTCTCCTTTTGTTTAGAGAACAAAACTCAGTACCCTTTCAAGGAAGATCAGAAAATCCAGGCTCCCTACAAAGGATCAATCACAAAGTCTAGTGCATGATAGAAAATCACTAGACATGTGAAGAAACAGAAACATGCAACCTGTGGACAAGAGGAAAAGCAGTGAATGGTTCCCAATGGAAATTTTTAAATAGGGGGAAAAGGCATTAGTTGTGTATTTCAGAAGGACCACTCAGGTAGCCAGTGACCTAAGGACCACTGAGAAAGGACTGGCCTAGCAGGAGACAGCGAGTCCTGTTAGCAGAATGTCCTCGTGGCTCTGCAGGAAGACGATGAAGATATAGACAGATAAAGGTCCTGCAGATCTGTGAGTTTTGTGTTTGCACTATGATTACAAAATGTCAGAGCTGAAAAAAATCTTATGTGACTTTCTATCTCCCCCCTCACATTACATGTGAGGGAAGCAGGACTCAGAGAAGTGATTTCCCTAAGATCTCACAGCCATTTCAAAGATGAACCTGGATTAGAACCCAAGCTCCATAACTTTCCCGTATCACATGGCCTCCTTATGACTGCCTTGTGCTAAAACAGGCTCTCTGAGATGACTCATGTGTGTTCTTATCGGGAGAAGTCCCAGCCATAGTTTCTAAGACAACACAGAAGTGTCATTTCTTCTTCCTTCTCCCACACAGAATAAGCAGGTTTCTAGTAAGCCATCAGATAGCAACATAAAGTCACCATAAACCAGACACTAATGCCCATTCGCATGAGTAGTTGAGATCTGAGTCTTCCGAGACTAGATTTCTAGAAATGTGTGTACTTGAAGTTCACATTTGACTCTGTTTAGTTGCTGCCCAGAAGCAACATGAGGAGGCGGAGACTTCGGCTTTGATCCACAGTAGTAACCAGTTCATAGCATCCAGGGGAAAAGGAGAGTACATTCTGTGACCTCAATTTGCACCTGCAAAGAGGTTGTTGGCAACACACGCAGCAAGTGAGGGAGAGCAGTGGATGCATCATGGCCCCTTCCTGATCCTGGGCTCAAACACAAGGCATCCACAGTGGTTCTGCAGGACGTTTTCCTCCCAAGACAGCCGCCCCTCGCCCAACCCATCCCTGGGCTGCTCTGGTCCAATCTCTCCAGAAGTGCTTTCCAAGTACTTCACATGTCTGACGATAATGGGCTCCCTCCTGCAGAAGTAAGTTCCTTCCCCGTTCCTAGGGCTGCACAACCAGGGATTTCAATCCTTCCCTGAAGGTTTGCTATTGGCTGAGACTTGGAGCTGGTGCTCAGGGTGGGGTGCTAAGGGGACCAGAGTAGCTCTGGGGGGGATTGGCCGTGAGCTCTAAGGCTCCTTCTTACTCACGATAGATGGAATTCTCCTATCGATTACCCTTTCCTGACTACCCTCCAGGCCAGGTAGGTGGTGTTGGTTTTATACACATCATCTAATTGAATCCTAAACGCCACACTGTAAAGCAGGCATCCTCATACCCACTGTTTTCATTAATCAGGAAACCTAGTCTCCAGAGATCAAGTCTTTGCCCAAGGTCGTGCAGCTCATCACCCATGTCTAGATAAATGCGGCGTCTGTCTGCCACCTCACACTGCCTTCAAAACTACAAAGAGGGGACACACACGTGGGGAAGCTTTTGGGTCCCTGTGAATTTGTAACTGAGAGTACTCGTGACATGTACTTGATGTAATGGGAGGAGGTCTGGAAAAACAAAAATATGTTAATGAGAAGTAGCCGCTAATCCCTGTGTATTTCTGACCCACATGTTGTGGGATATTCAAATCTTTACAAACTAATCATGGCAGAAGATCAGAAACCAGAAGAGAAGCTGAGGGTGTGTGTGTGTGGTTGTACGTGTGTATGTGAGCATGTGTGTCTGCTCAGGCATGGATGTGAGCATCAGCACGTGTATGAACAGACCAGGAAGCATGTATCCACGGGTAAACAATTCGTTTATTTCATTTTTCAAAGCACAGAAAACAAAACCAAACCAAAAAAAGCCCCTGCTTTTGTTTACAAGATGGGCTTCAAAGATGGGTGTGACTTGTAATTTTAACTTTTTCTGGGGTTTCCTACTATGTATTTAATCGTTAAAAGTGCACAAAGTGGCAAATTCTGAGTTCCTAGGAACCAATTGCAAGGAAACATACATCATAACTTACTCAAGGGAGCAGTAATTAAACTCTTGCTGGTCAGGTTCTCTAGAAATTCTTATCTAGGGGTTGCATGCATGTGTTGAGGCCAGGAAAAACAGACCTTCCCAGCATGCTTAGGGAGGGCCTGGCTGGCTGAAGGGAGAGGAGACAGGCTGGTATATTTCAAGCCAGAAGACCCGCATTCTTTATCTGCTTCTTCTGGAACTGCAAGAACCCAGTGGGACCCAGGGGCAAGCAGTTTATTTTTAGGAAGAGCTTCAAGTCCTCTGCCAGTGTACGCAGGCGTGAAGAGAAGAGCTTACCGTCCCAAGCTGATGCTGCCAGCGTCCCCAGAGGGAATCAAGAGTGGGAAGAACGGCCACGTGTCAGGACCGGCAGACTGGGGTAAAGATTTCTGCGAAGGGCTGAGCCAGAGGGCCTCTGGCCGAGGATGTTCTCACGCAACCCCTCAGCCACAAGGAAGTAGGCTTCTGACCTGTAGCAGAAGTTCTCCGACTCTCCTGAGCGGGGAGGCGTCCTGGCAGAGAGGCGGCCTCAATGCTGCCGCCAGCGCCAGTGCAAGCGGAGCATCCTCAGCCCGTGGCACATTGCTCAGCCCACGGTGGAAACTCAACCGTCGGCTGCTGAATCTATGAAGACCTTTACCCCCTCCTTCCTGCTTTGCCCGAACAACAAGGTTTCCTGGGCTAACTAACGGGCAATTGTCCCTTTTAACCTGCAGAGCCATCCAAGGAAGTGTGGATGTACTAGCTGCTCAAGCGGAGAGAAGTTCTAGGTGGATTCAACTTAATTCAACGTGAATGAAGCCTCCCAGCACTGCACGTGTGAGTCCAGGGAGCAGACAAACACAACTGAGTTGTAGAGGCGGCGAGGCTACGACACACCCGCGGCAGTCATCAGCCACCCACCACAGCCTCAGGACTGTCTCAGCAAAGCCGTCCAGACAGCCCCTACATGGGACCAGAACTGGCACTCGGGATGGAACCCGTCTGCCGTCCTGATCGTGGGTGGGTGCTCTGGCCGGGCTTATGTACTAAGTTTGGTAAAGAAGGCATGAACTGGGCTTCCCTGGTGGCGCAGTGGTTGAGAATCTGCCTGCCGATGCAGGGGACATGGGTTCGAGCCCTGGTCCGGGAAGATCCCACATGCCGCGGAGCAACTAAGCCCATGAGCCACCTACTGAGCCTGCGCATCTGGAGCCTGTGCTCCGCGACAAGAGAGGCTGCGACAGTGAGAGGCCCGCGCACCGCGATGAAGAGTGGCCCCCGCTCGCCGCAACTAGAGAAAGCCCTCGCACAGTAACGAAGACCCAACAAAGCCATAAATTAATTAATTAATTAAAAAAAAAAAAAAAAGAAGGCATGAACAAAAGCTCCTGAATGCTAGAAACCTGTAACTGGGAGAAAAACAAACACCTGGGGCTGAGGGGCCCCTTCCTGCCCGCCTCACTGACTCGGGCCCCCTGTTGCCCAGTGTTGAGAATGAGATGCTTTTCAGCTCAGGAAACCAATCATGCCCACAGGAGCACTGGAGACACTGAGGTTCCAATCCAGGCCCACCCCCCCCCCCCCGCCCATTCCCCACACTGGGGTTCAGCTCCTTCTCACATCAGGACCCTGAGTCCCTCCTCTGTGGTCCCTGTCATTCTAGGCTGCAGGCTGTGACCCTCTCCGTCCCCATACCAGCAGCCCCCGGCCCCCTTGCCTCGGTGCCCACCCTCTCCCACCCTCACGCTAGAAACGGCCAGGTTTCAATGACATTCCTGAAAGCTGCTGGATGTGAGATTGTTTGGAAACTCCGCACCAAGCTGCTCCAGGGACTGACTTTCAGCCACTCTTCTCACTGGTAAAGCTCAGCTTCCCTGGACACTGTTGTGTGCTCGGAACACCGTGCCCTCAGCAGTCTCTTCGGCTCCTGGGGTGTGCGTTTCAGGGCTGAGGGGCGATGTCAACAGCCAGCAGCCCAGGGGGACACTTGCCAAGAGCATCCTTCCAGGGGATCTTTCATGACCAGCGGGGAGCCTGGAGCATGGGTACAAGGAGGAGGCCAGGTGCTACATTATCTTCACTTGTGCTGTGCTGTCAGCACTGCCCCAAACACTTTTTATTATCTTTGTCATCATCCCCAAACCTGCGGTAAGCCCCTGCCTGGGGCACACAGCTTCTATTTTTCAGCAGTGACAGTCCTGTTTTGGGAAAGAGGATGGTATGTGTCCACATAAAGTGACATATACCATCCAACAGCTCCTGTGCTCAGAGCCGAGTTGGCAGCACAGACACAAACAAGACTACACAAGTTCTGAAACGCATATTAAAAAATAAAAATAAGATCAGTGTCTGAATCAAATATCAGTTTAACTTACTTATATAGTTGGCATTCCTTTCAGATTCCTTAAAAAAACTAAGTTGAGTCTTTTGGACCCAGGGAACAAGGAATTACTAGGCAAGGTTTTTCAACCTTTCTGTAAAGAGGCAGTAAATCATTTTATATTTTAAATAATGATGACTTTACAAATGTCAAGTTTTTAAGCATTTGCCTTAGAAATAACATTCTACCTATCCGAGTCTGTGATCTGGAATTTTTTGGAATGGTGGGAGAGATTCAGGTCAGGGGTTAAACTGAAGAAACAAATGGAAATTTTGCATGGTTGTGTCCACATCTGTGTCAACTCACCGACTCACACAACACATCAGCTACACCCCGTCTTTCTCCCAGTACGGAGACTGCACCATTTTGAACAGGATAAAAAAACAGTCAGGTCCATCTGCCTGTGGGAAACTCAGATGCTCCCGCTGTCTGAAAGAATCCTATCCCCCAAAGGGTCAACTCAGCAGTGCACACACTCTCCACAAATGGCCTTAGAAGCCTGTCACTTGAGCTGTCTTTCCCTGTGTTGATTTCACCCTGATTAGACCCTGCCCTCCTTTGGGTAATTCCCAGCCATACTTCAGGTCTCAGCTTAAATGGTGTTCCTTCTGGGAAGTCTTCCCTGGCCATCGTGTCCCTGCTTTACCCTCCTGGCCATCATTCCTCACATGAGGGGAGCCCCGGGTTCCACTAGCTCTATGTCCTGGGAGGGCAGGGACTTATCTGCCTGTCTTGCCAAGACTCAGCACAATGTCTACACCACATGGCAGGTGTTAGAAAAACCTTCTATGAGGGAAAGAATGAATGAATGAGTGAGCAAGGGACAGACCTTGAGGCCCCCACACTCGCCTCACTTTTCAGGGATGAGGCTCTCGATGGCCAGACACATGGGGGCTCTTCTCACGCAGACACATTTTCTCTCCATACCAAGCAGAAACAAATGTGAATCTGCCCCAACATGTAGCCCCAGCACTCTTCCGGAACAGGGGTGGGCAACCTCCAGCCCACAGGATCGAATTATACGGAGCCTTGCTCATCCATTCACGCACCGTCTGAGGCTCCTTCTACACCGCACCTGCAGAATTGCGCTGTTGCAGCAGTGTCGGCGACACCTTAACGGTTCACTATCCAGCCCTCTGCAGGAAGTGTGCCGAGCCTTGCTCAGAGCAGATGGGGATCAGAAGAGGATTCACGGACAAGCAGAAGTGGAGGAACAGGCAGCACAGGGGTGAGAGAGGGGGTGATGACATAGAGACACCGCCCCCCCAGGAGAGGGTGAAGGTGCAGTGGAGGCAGAGGTGGTCTGAGCCCCAGGAAGAGCTTCTGCAACCCCGGGGGGCTGAGAATTGTGTGGGCTTCGGTGTAAGACAGAGCTGGGCTGGATCCTGCCGTCGTGGTTTACTGCTGCTTGAACCTTAAGCAGCTTGCCTCACCGTCCTGACCTTCAACTTCTTCACGTTTCAAAGAGAAACTGCTTACCTCACAAGGTTTTGGTGAGAAGCAGATGAAATAAGACGGATAAAGTGACTCTGAGAGCCAACCAATATGGTGCTGAGTTCTCCCAGCCCCAGGCCGGAATCGTGACTCTGCCTCTTATAGCTCTGGGTTCCTGGGAAACACTTGGCCCTTGTGTGCCTGCTACCTCATCCCTTACACGAGGAGGCCACGGGTCGAGCAGGGCACTGCCGTAGGACCGAACAACGGCACACGCAGGCAAGCACCCAGCAGAGACCCCGGCACCAGGAGGTCTTCGCTTTTACTGCGGAATTGTCCAGCCCAGACCTCAATCTGTGGCGGGTGCTCGAGAACTGTGATTCCTTTCCAGCCTACCTCCTGCACGTGGCAGGACCCAGGGCTGGGGGTTCACGGCTCACCCTGCTAAACAGTTGCTTCGTGACTTTGGGCAGCCACAGGGCCTCTCTAGATGGCTAGAACCTGGCTTGTAAAACGAAGGGGTTTGTCCAGATGGTTTCCAAACTCTCCTGGTGATAAAAATCTCTTGGAAACCTTGTAAAACGTCCAGCTTCTCTGGCTCCTCCCTTAAGGGTTCTGGCTCTGGAGGCCTGGCGTGGGATCCAGGTTGGAATTAGTCATTGAAACAAATACCCCAGATGATTCTTGACAACCAGGTGCTTTGGGAAACACGGGGCTCGAAGAGGCCTACCTTCTGCGCTCCAATCCCACAGCCCAGGCAAGTGTGTGTGGGGAGGGGAGGTGTGTGGGGAGGGGAGGTGTGTCTTCGGGCTCATGAAACTGTCAACTGGGCATTATTCGAAAAGATTTTAGGTTGTCAGCTTTCGAGAATCAGTCACCACACGATCACTGTGCTGCCCAGGCAGCCGATATGCAGATGGGACCTGTTTGTCTCTGTCCTCTGACTCCCGTTTTGCTTTCCCCCAGAGAGCTGCCCCGTCCGAAAAGAGTGCTAGGCCGGGACCTGCAGCTGGAGCATCCCATCAGCCGTCGCAGGCTGTGCTTCCTCTAGTTTCTAGAAAACTCTCCATCTTCCCAGCCTCTCTCAGCACGGGCCAGGGGTGCTGAAGGCCATGTTTGACGGAGGTGAGCACCTGTAGCCTGGAAGTGGAGCCCCCAGCGGCAGGGGGCCCGGAGCCAAAGGCAGGAGGCAGACTGGTACGGGTGGCAGAGGATGTGGCTTTGGAATCAGGGCCTTCCGGGGCCCAGTCGGAGCCCACACCTGCCCATAACAGCTGCAAGCCTGGGGACAAGTCCCTTTGCATGTCTACAGTTTAGTCATCTGTAAACACTCCCATACAGAATTGCCTTAGGGGTTAAATGAGCTCCGGGTGAGCCCATTTAGGCATCGTGTGCCTGCAGCATCAACACACGTCACCACTCTCCGGTTCTCTTGAAAGCTGCACCTGCACGCCACCAAGTTTCTAGTGACGAGACCTAGTTTTTCTTAGCCCCTTAGACTGTGAAGATGCAAATAGCTGGACACCTGGAGAGTCATTTAGGTCATTTTCCCTTCCTAGCCCTGTTTCTGACCTCAGAGCAAAGGCATGAATGTACAGCTCTGTCTTTTGAGACAGGACCGCCCCAGAGGGTGAGAGTAAAGAAGCGATCACTTACCTGAAGGGTGGTTGGAGAGGAGACAGCCAGGTGATGGTGGGTGGGAGGTGTGTCCCAGGCAGCAGAGACCCCACACGGACGGGCCCTGAGGTTTGAAGGAGCTTCGCATGTTCGAGGGTGTGAGAGGCACTCAGTGGGGACGGAGAGATAAAAAGGAGCCAACCCACACGGGGGTTTTGAATGTTATCCTACATCCAGGGAGAACATTTGGGCTGGGGAGCAAGATACTTTTAAAAGAAGATTTTCGGAGAATAGGCTGACGGGAGCAGGGGCAGAAACTGAAAGTTAGGCTCTGAGCTGCTTCTCGATGTGCTGTTATTGCAACAGTTCACTTAAATCTCACGACACCCTTATGAGGTGGCTGCTATTACCCTTGTTCTTCTGGGCCTGGGTAGCCTCGAAGAAACAAGACTCAGAGAGGTTGCAGTTTGCCTGGAGGCCACCCAGCTGGTGAGCTGTGGAGCCAGCATTCCAAGCCCATGCTCTTGCCTACTAAGCCTTACTGCCTTTTCTTTAAAGACAGCATCTGCACTTGGTGGTCCTTACCTCCCATTTGCCGTTCAGCCCCGTACAATAGGGCTTTGTCCCCCTCTGGTCCCTGCACCTCCCACTGCAGTCACAGTGATGTGCTATGTCCATTATCTAATCCATGCCAACCTCTGACGCTGCCAACTGCCCCCTCTCCCCCGCCTTGGCTCCTGGGACATCACACTCTCTGGTTCTCCTAATTCTATACCTGCCTCTCGACTGCCCTCAGTCCAATACCCTGCAAGAAACTGAATTCTACCAGCAGTGTGAGCTTGGAAGTGGCTTCCTCCCCAGTCCAGCCCCAGATGAGACACCGGCCCTGGCCACCCTGACTGGACTGCCACCTTGTCAGATGCCCTGAGGCAGAGCACCCAAGTGAGCTGTGCTCTGATTGCCTACCCTCAGAAACTGTGAGATAATAATGTGTGTTGTCTTAAGGTGTTAAGTTGGCGACAGTTTAGCACACGGCAGTAGGAAATGAATACATTTACAGACTCTTCGCCTGTTTGAACAAATAGAGGTGAGCTTCCTCTGCTGTAAGCAGGGTGTACACCCAACAGAGGTGCCCCAAGCCCACGGGACCAGCCCATCTCACTGGCCTCTCCCGCACATCGTCCCCCGTACCTACTTTTCTATCATTTCCTGCATCCATGCTTTCTCTGCCTAGGATATCTGCCCCTTTTCTTGACTTGTGATCTCCCACTTATCCCTGGACTAACTGAAATGACACCTCCTCCATGAAACCCTCTGAGATTGACCCCTGCTGTGGGATTTCACGGCTTGCTATCTATCCCTCCACCCATGTCCTGCGGCTGCCTGTGCTGAGGTCTCACCCACCACATAGCGCCCCCCATCTCATTTATCATTGTACACCCAGGGCCTATGATGTCATAGGGATGCAATAAACGTGTGCCGAATGCGTGCATAGCTCAGTGCAGCTCACCTCCTCCCCCACGAACACCACAGCCAGCGAGGGAGTCTGTAGCCACCTTGAGTAGAAGACAAGGCCTTGCTGTCACCATAGTGGCCCACTTTAAGAGTGCTATCATATGATATTTATGTAAGTGGGGAGAACTACCTTCACAGGAGAGCAGATCTGGGCGAATGAAGGGCCTTTTTGTTGCGCGCAGAGCCAGAATGGTTTGGGATATGTAATCTGACCTGCAGTAGAGCAAAGGGTGGAGGTAGGGAACAGTGGAGAGCACAGGAGCCCGTGGGACGTGGCAGCTGGGGACCACAGAGGTGACACAGGCCACCAGAACCCCCAATTGGGGAAAGGCCAAGGATAGAACTTCTGATGTTCAATTTGAAGTTGTCAGCATTGCTGTTAGGGTTGAAAGGTTTAGAAAAAAATATTTGGGGCATGTTTATCTGAAATTCAGATTTAACTGGGTGTCCTGGATATTATTTGGATAGATATTTGCTGTGATATAACTACCTCCTCCTGTAAATTTTCAGTCAAGTCTACAATTAGTACTGCTCCTTGTATGATTATATGCTGTTGGTGCATGTCATTTAGGTAAAAATCTTTCCCTGAAACTTTTGTTATGAATATATCTACATACTTATATGTGTACTAGGTTGCAAGGTAAAACATATTTCTGAGTTGTGGTCCAATTAGTTTGAATGTCACCAATTTATAAAATGAGCACCACAGACCATAACATGGCACGTGGGAACTGGGACCGTGTCCTTTTTCTTATCATCACCCAAAATGTCAGCACATAGGCACTCAGTAAAAGCATACTGAATGAAGGAATGAAGGTAGCGGGTAAGAGAGAAGAGAATCACCGTGTCAGATCACTGATTTGGCAGTACTGAGAGCATGTATGGCCTTATCTCTGAGATTTCTGTGCACTGGCGGAGCAGAAGCCAGGCTGCAGAAGTAAATGGAGATGAGGCAAATGCCAGTGGAGACTGAGAGGTATTTGTTTTGTTTGCACTGAAAACATGGAAGTTCAATAAGTGCCCAGAAGAGATGATACAGGAGAGGCATGCTCTATTACCGCACTGTCCAATAAGAGAACCACTAGCCACATGTGGCTATTTAAATGGAAATTAATTAAAAATGCAGCTCCTTAATCACAGCTGCTAAGTGGCTACTGCGCTAAGTGACTAATCAAGTGTTAAACGGCTACCATATTGCCCAGAGCAGATAGAGAACATATCCATCATTGCAAAACAGTCTATTGGACAGAGCTGCTCTAGAAAAAAAGTTGTAATTTGTCATGTCTATGCTGGCTTCAATAAAACGAGTCTAAGTGAGACCAGTGTACGCAGCCCCCAACCTCCTCCTACCCAAAACGTTCTCCAAACACAGCAGAAAACCTGTTGGGATTCTATCACAATCTATACACGATAAAATCACATTGGGTTCCAGTGATTGCGAGTTAACCCTGGGAGAGTTCAGTGGGGACATCAGGGAGCTGCTGGACCGCAGGATGTGGTCTGGGGGCAGTCTGGGCGTTCTGTGTATTCATGATGGTTTCCCACCAAATCCAACAAAGGTCTGTGACAACTAGAAGCAGCTTACGATCGCCCGGACTGAATGCATGGGGAAAAGGAGGTATGGGCGGGGGGGGTACTGATGGGAGGTATTGGGGTCATGCTCAACAGAAAAGGTTGGAGCATTCAGGCCGGGGTAGACAGAATATGGTGGGTAAAAGGTGGTCATTACAGCCAAATTCCCATTCTACAAAATTCAAGTGACTGTAGAGAACCAACAAATTGTGTTTGTGATTTCTATATGTAATTTTCACAGTTTTTATATGACAACTTAATAATAAAAAAAAGGAATGTGGTAGAAGATGTGGTGTTATTATCCATCAGGGCTGTCCACTTAGGGTCTGTTATTAGGTGTCCTCCTGACTTGCTGAAGTGAGAAAGTCACTTCTGGAATTTTAAAAATAAAATTTCCAATTATATGGGAAAATCTCTCTCTCCTTTTGAAATCACCTTGCTCCCAAAGATATGTTCACTTCCCTGTGCAATGAAGAGGTGGTTTTTCCTCACAGAAACTTGTTTACTTCTCTTTTCTCTCATCCCATTAGTGATTTATGACCCCTGTGTTATATTTATCTTATCTCTTCTCCAATAAGACAGGAATTTGGACGAAGCTCTTGAACCATTTCTGAACCCTAGTGTGTGATGAGGCAGCTGAGGCTCAAAAAAGGTAAATGACTTGTCCAAAGACATGAAAATGACATGTTCAAAATCCCCTGCAAAGAAAATATTCTATTCACTAACATAGTTGAATCGTACAAACATCCTGTTGAATGAACGAAACATGTTCTCAAAGAACGAAATTAGAAATTCACTTCTATCAAGTTCAAAAGCAGGCGAACCTAAATGAGAGCACCTAGAGGTACATACACACGTGATAAAACTATAAGGAAAAGGAAAAAACAGTGTCACAAAGGTCAGTAGAGCAGCACCCTTGGGGAGCAGCGAGAGTGAGGTAATGCAGGGCTCTGGTGGGACTTCTGAGGGACCAGCAAGGTTTTGTTGGTTAAACTGGGTGGTAGTTATACACGTAAGGACAAGCGAGGTATACATCTTCTCATCTCATTGATTCAAACATTACTTTTTTCAAAAGCTCAGTTATTAGGATGCACCAGTCCAGAATCAGTGGGTGTTCCTAGGTGGAGCAGGTCATTTTCCTGAGAGTTGAAACTTCGAGCTGTGGCGTTGGAGGTACAGTGGGACATGGGCTATTATGGGGCTCTGCTTCTTCTGGCGGTGCCTCAGTTCATCTTCCTCTTATTTTATTGGGGTTTCAAAGTGTTGTCCTTGGGGGGCTCTGTGGAGATGAGTCAGGGCTCCTGAGGGAGTGGTCAGCACCCGAGCAGGACTCTAGGCCCCAGACCAGCTGCAGCACAGCTGCCCTCCTTCCAGCTGCTTTACCTATTGGGCATCCACAAGGATTTCATTTTAAAAATGGGTTTTGATGTCAAAAGAAAAATGTAGAAAATCCCTGGGGTATCAGTTCTCCCTTCAGTAATAGACATACTATTTAGAAATCCTAAAATTACTTTTCTTTTTTTAAAAAAAAAAAACTCCCTTCCAGATTATTCACTAAGAAAATATCCTCAGGCTTCGCCCCTGGCCCCTGGGCCCTGAGGTCCCGGCTTCTGCTCCCTAGCTCCCCACCTCACTCTTTCCAGCTACACTCTCTCCAATTTCTGTGCTGAGGAAAATGCTGCTTCCTTGGGGTCGGTGGGCCAATTTCAGCAATGCTGCCTCACCCAGTGGTCTTCTTCAGGGAAGGCGGGGTGTCTAGGAGGTGGAGTCCCCCAGTCCACACTGGGCAGGGTGCACAGCTGGGCCACAGGAGAAGGGAGCTGCAGACCAGTTCCAGCCACTACAGTCTGGATTCCATGGGGCGAAGCCAGGTGCTGCCAGGTCTAATGTCTCTGTCTAGACTTGTCCGCTGCTAGGCCTCCAGGAGCCTCCAGCATAAGACCTCTGGCCTCCCCTCTGACCTGCCGGCTTCTAGAGCTGCTGACATAGGAGTCCTTAACCTTGCAGGCTGCCTGATCCCTGCTAGAGCGAGCTGAGCACAGTGAGAACCAGTCATATGACTACCCAGAGCCGAGGCCCAGGGAGCCAGAACGGAAGGGGCTGTGCTCAGAAAGCCTGCCCAGGAGGGTAGTGACATGGGCTGGAAGGTTGCCAGACAGAGCACCAGCCCAGCCACTTGCCATTCAGAGAACAAGCTTCCTCCAGAGGAACTTGCCCATTGTGGCTCCAAGGCTACATTCAAAGTCATGGACAGGATGTATTATGTAACCAAAGGCAACTGTTCATCTCGGACTCACTCCAGAACTTCATTATTAAAAAGAGCTAAGACCATTTACTGAGTTATTACTACATTCCAGGCATTCTGTTAAGTGCTTTAGGTACCTATCTGGGTCAATCCGAGTCAATCCTCCCTACATGTTAAGTATTTTTTCTCATTTTATTGATGCAGGAACTAGTCCATGGAGAGGTTTGGTAGCTGTCAGGATTACTGAGTCAATACAGGTGAACCCAGGTCTGATGACCACCACCCAATCCACTGAAGTGTCAACAGCCATCACGCTGCTGCACGCACGGGGCAAGCCCACCGTGGCCGCCATCTGCGGGCCTCACTATCTCCCAACGCCTCTCCACTCTTCCCTCACAATGTTGTTCCCAGTTCCCCCCTCCACCCATCCCCATTAGGGTCCCCTGACCTTCATTTCCTAGGGACGTCCCCATGGCTTGTTTCTTTGCAGGGCCCCAGGTAGAGGAAATGCTGCCAATGCCTAGGGTCCTCACTGAGCCCCCTAGGAACCTCATTTGGGGGACCCCAGGTCAGTTCTCAAACTTCTAGACCTTCTATATGTGTGTCTACATTCATGGCTACAGTCCAGTATGAGATGATCCTGGCAATATTGCTGAGTTGCCAAGAACAGATACAGCTGTGTTTGGTGATCTGTGTGCCTCAGACAAATACTGAATCTCCTGTGTATGTTTCCTCAACTACAAAATGGTGATAACACTGGTACACACCTCACAGGGTTGTTGTGAGGATTATGTTAATTAATATACGTAAAGCACTTAAAACTCTGCCAAGGGCTTCCCTGGTGGCGCAGTGGTTGAGAGTCCGCCTGCCGATGCAAGGGACACGGGTTCGTGCCCCGGTCCGGGAAGATCCCACATGCCGCGGAGCGGCTGGGCCCGTGAGCCATGGTCGCTGAGCCTGCGCGTCCGGAGCCTGTGCTCCACAATGGGAGAGGCCACAATGGTGAGAGGCCCGTGTACCGCAAAAAAAAAAAAAAAAAAAAACTCTGCCAAACTCATTGTGCTATTATTATTATTGGTGTTGTCATTTTATTACTCTTACTAAGGCAGAAAAGTATGCAGTGAGTTTTAGAAATAGTTCAGTCAAGGAGGTAAATTTTTTGAAATGCTGGCACTCAAGGGCTAATCTCTGGGTATGTGAGAAACCGGCTGGCCCAGCACTCCCATCGCCTGGGGGACAGGATAACCCAGAGGTGTGGCACCGTAAGGCCACTTGAGGTGAGAGATAAAGGACCAGGGAGTCACTGGGTTTGTTTGATCTTTCTCAAATTGCCAAAATAGATTCCTTAATAAGCAATACCCCTCCCTCCAGTGTCTTAAAGAGACTGAATGACAACCAGTTAGAGGAAGCTTTTTAATCAGCAAAACAGCATTGCTGTTATGATCTTTTTCTCTGATAGTTTCATTGCTCCCCACCCCCATCCCTTTGCTATACTTTGCAAAGACAGAGACTGGCCTTCTGGCCTTTGGGTGAAATCAGGCACAGCCTCCACTGCTGATTCACTGGCTCCCATCGCTGCAGGTCCAATTCTTGAGGAAGAGGTGGGTGGAGGACATGGGCCTCCCGAGTGGTTCCAACAAAGCTGAACCCGACCACAAGCTAAAGAGCTGTACTTGGTGGATTTTATTTCTCTCCTGACCACTGCTGTGGATTCTACCTATGCTGAACATGGCAGGAATTAAGATTTTTTTAAATTAATAATTGGTTCAATTCAAAAGAAATCTTTAGGCTTTCGCTTCTAGCCATTCTTACCATTTTGCCTGAAAATACTTGAAACCAAACAAAATGAAGGAAAGACATTGGGTGTCAGGCAGTGAAAGGTAGTGATTTCTGAGAGATGGGAAACCAAGGAATTGAGCCCTCTGATTGGCTCAGCTCACTGGCTAGAGAGAGTTTGCAGGTTTCTGAGGTAGGGAGGAGGAAGCCAAGGGGAGCTGAGTTTTGGAAATGGAACTGGGAATCTGGGAGTGTGCAGAGCAGAGGACCAGAGAGGAGGGAACTGCGTAAGGAGGGAACGCCAGAGATCTGCAGAGGGTCTCCTGCAGACCTTCAGCTGAGCCCTGACCAGCACATACAAGTAGAGAAAACTACTCGGGGTTGGAGAAAGAACCACCCTAAAGGACTAGAGGGAACAACCCCCGGTGTTCCACAGATCCAGGAACTGTTCCTTCTCTCACCAGCCATGGGACATTGTGGGGCATTAGGTGGAGAACTGACATAGATGATAGGATTAGTAGACAAGAACATTAAAAAAGTTATCATACTATTAGAATGGCTAAAATATGAAAGACTGACAAAGCCAAAATCTAATGAGGATGTGAAGCAACAGGAGCTCTCATTCATTGCTGGTAACAATGCAAAATGGTCCAGCCAGTCTAGAAGACAGTTTGTCAGCTTATGACAAAGCTGAACATACTCTTACCATATGATCCTGCAACTCATTTGTCAAAACCCATAGAATGTATAACAGAGAGTGAACCCTCATGTAAACTATGAACTTTAGTTAATAATAATAATTAATAATCTATCAATATTGACTCATCAATTGTAACAAATGTGCCACACTAAGGCAAGATGCTAATAATAGGGAAACTATGAGTGGGGGACGGCAGGGGAGAGAGAGAGAGAGGGGATATATGGAAACTCTTCGGACCTTCTGCTTGATTTTTTCTATAAATCTAAAACTGCTGTTAAAAAGTCTTCTTTTTAAATTTATTTATTTATTTTTGGCTGCATTGGGTCTTCATTGCTGTGAGCAGGCTTTCTCTAGTTGTGGTGAGCTGGGGCTACTCTTCATTGCGGTGCGTGGGCTTCTCATTACGGTGGCTTCTCTTGCTGCGGAGCATGGTCTCTAGGCGCGTGGGCTTCAGTAGTTGTAGCATGTGGGCTCAGTAGTTGTGGCTTGTGGGCTCTAGAGTGCAGGCTCAGTAGTTGTGGTGCACGGACTTAGTTGCTCCACAGCATGTGGGATCTTACCAAACCAGGGCTCGAACCTGTGTCCCCTGCATTGGCAGGCGGAATCTTAACAATTGTGCCACCAGGGAAGTCCTAAAAAGTCTTTTAATTAGAAAAAAACTACATAAAGTACAAAAATGTTACGATAACTCTATTCCATATTTTCAAAAAGACGAAAGATTGAATATGTAAGTAAAGAAGTGGAAGACATAAAAAGACCCAAATTGAACTTCCAGAGATGACAACTATAATATATGAAATGAAAAACACCCTGGATGGAAACAAAGCAGATTAGACATTGGTAGAAGATGGGAGGTTTACTCTGCAGAGCTGAATTGAAAAGGCTCTGGATTGGGGGATATCAACACTAGCTAAGGGATGGTTGAGACACTATTCTGAAAGTGAAGATTAGGTGAAAGTCCACACACTTGACTGTAAGTCAGGCTTGTGCCTTCAGATATATGTATGGCTAAAAGATTCCTCTTGGGAAAAACTGACCAGCTCAAGAGAAAATACCTACAAGCATCCACATTGGGGGTCTCCCAACAAAACATGGCTGAGTACCTGCCCATCCCGCTACAGAGAAGGCTGGAAACTATAAGTATGCCTCGTGCACTGACTAGAGCTTCTAATTAATATTAAAGTGACTCATTCCCCCCAAAAAAAGAACAGCCAAGGGTTTTCTACCTTCTGAAGAAAGTCTCTAAATGAAAGATGGGGTAAAATATGTAAACAGAGAAAAGGAACTTGGAGAAAAGAGAGTAAAGAAGCATGAGAAAATATCAGCAAAATGTATAAATACTATTCTTGGGGTGATAAGAGAAGCTATTGCGTCCGTGAAATAGAGTAGAAAGCTAAAAAAAAAAAAAAAGAGTATTAGAAAAGAATCTTTGAGGTCTTCCCTGGTGGCGCAGTGGTTGAGAGTCCGCCTGCCGATGCAGGGGACACGGGTTCGTGCCCCGGTCCAGGAGGATCCCACATGCCGCGGAGCGGCTGGGCCCGTGAGCCATGGCCACTGAGCCTGCTCATCCGGAGCCTGTGCTCCGCAACGGGAGAGGCCACAACAGTGAGAGGCCCGCGTACCGCAAAAAAAAAAAAAAAAAGAAAAAAAAGAAAAAGAAAAAAGAAACTTTGAAAGTTAAAAACTTGATAGCAAAAATTTTTAATTCAACAGAAAATTTAGAAAGTATGCTCAGGATATTCAGGATACCACTCGGAAAGTTAAGGAAAATATATAGATATAGATATATATTGAGACAGAGACAGAGAATTTGATTGAAAACCAGAGGGAAACAGTAACATTAGAGAATTAGACCAGAAGGTCCAACATCTGAATAATCAAAATCCAGGAGGAGAAAATGAGGACATTTTTTTAAAAGAAATAATAAAGTAAAAATTTCCCATAACTGAAGGACGTGACTTTCAAATTAAAATGACCCATGGAGTACCCTGCATAGTGAATGTAAATTCACACACACACACACACACACACACACACACACACGGCACTTTATCACTGAATTTCAGAACCTCTGAAGAGAAGACCCTAAGAGGGCAGGTAATGGGAACAGGTCACATACAAAGGATAAGGGGCTAGTGTGGCATCAGACTTCTCAACAGCAATACTAGAAGGCAAAAAGCAATGAAAAAATGTCTCAACATTCTAAAGGAATATGACTTGCAGCCTAGAAGTTTATGTCCAGCTAAATTCAACCAAATATGAGGGTAGAATAAAGATATCTCAGGCATGCAAGCAGGTTGGGTGGGAACTCTGTCCTCTTAGCTGACCTGACTGGAGGGGTTGGGATGATTAATGATGTCTCCGGAAGCCAATCTTTCCGGGGATGGCAGACAAGGGACACACCTGTATACAGCAGCTGTCTGGGAGACAGGACCATGTGTGGCAGCATGAACAGTCATCAGTCAAGTACTGTCCCCCTAAGGGGAGATTGGAAGTATAGGGGGACATTGGCTGTCATAATTATTAGGGGCTGCTACAGTCATCTAGTTCCCCAAAGGCCAGGACATTAAGTGTCCTGCAGTGCGTGGGTTAGTCCCTCAACAAAGAACTGCCCTCCCCATAATCCAGAAAGCACATCCCTGAGAAATAGTGACTTAGACACTCTTTGGCTTTTGCTAGGAGACTGATTATGCTTGAAGTGGGGCTCAGAGGGAGTCATGAGCTTTCAGAGGCGGGGGTGTTGGGTGAGGGAGAGAAGACAGCTGATTTGGGGAGAATGGAGACAAGTGAGAACATTCCAGGGGATAAAATACAATGACTGATTAACATAAACAAGTGTGCCACATGCCCGTGGGTTCACAGAACAAATTCTATAAAGCTATTTTGGGGGATGCTTACATTAGTAAAGGTCTCTGTAATTGTTCTGCGCCCAAGTTCACAACAACGCCCCCTCATCCTGTGTCACCTGGACCGCTGCTGAGCTCGCCGTGGCTCTCCTCATTTCCAGTCTCACCTCGGCCCCTCCATCTGCTGCACAGTGACCACAGTGATCTTTCTCAAACGCAAATCTGATGGTGTCATTCACCGGCTCAAAAACTTTCAGTGGTTTCCCAATGCCTCCCCGGTCCCCAGAGCACGTGTAGACACACTGACTCATCCTGTAAGACCCAGCTCCAAGGTTGGAGGGCTTTCCCCAGTCGTTCCTTCTAATGAGACCCTAACACTGTACCCCTCCATTTTAGTATGATCCACAGTGTTTCCCAGGAGTCCACAAGCCCCTCAAGGGCAGGGACTGCTTCTCATCCGTCCTTGGATCTCCAGTGCCCAGCACCAAGCCTGGCATGGGGCAAGCACTCCTCACGCATCTACTAAGTAGAGTTGGCCCATTCCTTCCTCATGGGAAGGCTGAGCTCAAAGAAAGTTCCCAAGTGACCGACATGAGCAAGGGCCCTACATCATGTCAGGCCTCCTCTGAGCACCCGAATCCTTCACAGCTTTTCTGAGTCACAAGGTCACTGTGGCATCAGGCTCAGCTTAGACCCGTGGGCTGAGGCCTCTACGGATGGGCTAGTCCAACATCTGCATTTTGCAGTGAAGAAACTGCGGCCTAGCGAGGCCCAGTGCCTGACCTGAAGAAACATGGCCTCACAAGCCAGGTTAGGACATGGTCTCCTGGCCTCCAGGCCAGTGTCCTGCCAGCTCTCACACCAGGTTCGATGGGACCAGTGGGGAACTGGTGAGTATTGTATAGATAAATTGAAGGCTTCACCAGCCTGTCTTCCCTTCTCACCAGTGGGGAAGCTTGAGTGGAGGGCGTGGGGATGGGGGGGATGGGAGAGGGACCGGAAGGTGACTCGAGACCAACGGTGGAGGATCTAGAGGCTTTCTACAGGCAATGAGAAACAAGTGAAGGCTTTTGAGAACAGACTGACTTGATTGGAACAGGGCTTCCCACTGAAAAGAGGTGGGAAATGCAGTCTACCAGGGACCAGTGAAGTTACCAGAAGTGATTGGTCCTGATTTATGGATGCCACGGCTAGAGGTGCACAGGAAAGAGGCAGGCTGTGTCTCACCTGCACAGTGAGGTCTTCGCTGGAAACTCTCTCAGCTCGGAAGATGTCATAATCAGAAGAGAAGATCCTCGGTAAAGTGCAGCAGGGAATCTGTCCCTGGATTCTGTAGTCTGGACCCAGGAAGTGTCAAGAGGTCAAGGATGTGGCCTTGGAGTAGCAGTGACAGTAACTGTGGGTCCCACCAGTGAAGGCTGAGACTGGGAGCCAGCTCCTAGGCGCTGGAGCACAGGACTGGCCAGCCAGGGATGGTGTGGGCTGGAGCCCCGAGGACCAGCTGACCTCGGGGAGCACCAGAAGCGATGCTCTTCTCCTTGTCCTATGGTTATACTCCTTGCTCTTTCTGTATTTATTTTCTTTTTGGTCTCTTTTAAAATGTAGTAACATGTTGTTTTAAAACATCCAGACTGTCTCAGCTGGCTCCAGGGAACCAAGGGTGTTGGTGGTGCCCATGCAGGGGCGGGGGTGGGGGCAGCTCCCCAGGCCACTAGAGTGAAGGCTCCAGAGGGGTAGGAAGAGCTGCTGGTCACTTGCTCTGCCCACGGGAACATTCTCCTTGCAGAGTTAAATCTTCAAGACCAGGGATTTGGGGACTTCCTTGGCAGCGCAATGGTTAAGAATCTGCCTGCCAATGCAGGGGACACGGGTTCGATCCCTGGTCCTGGAAGATCCCACATGCCGCAGAGCAACGAAGCCCATGTGCCACAACTACTGAGCCTGCGAGCCATGACTACTGAGCCCTCGTGCCACAACTACGGAAGCCCACGTGCCTAGAGCCCGTGGTCTGCAGCAAGAGAAGCCACTGCAATGAGAAGCCCACGCACCACACAAAGAATAGCCCCCACTCTCTACAACTAGAGAAAGCCCACGCACAGCAACAAAGAACCAACGCAGCCAAAAAAATAAATAAATAAATTTATTTAAAAAAAAAAAAAAAGACCGGGGATTTTATCATGGGAAGCGAAAACCTCTTACCATCACCCTCTGAGTGGATTTCAATTCTTGGACTCAGTTTTGTTCTGCAAATCATAAATCCCCTTGATTTTATTACCTCACCAGGAACACAGTACACAGTTCCTCACCAGGAACAATGATTTTTTTTTCAGAATCTGAAGTTGAAATGCAATGTATTAACAATAGTCAACTAAAACCACAAAAACAAAACAGTCTTTTTGCATCTGATCTGGAAGCCTAAGAAAAAGACAGGCAGATTGGTCTCTCTTATTGAATCTGTGTGGGCAATCGTTTAAAAATTCAAACTAATTCTGAGGGTGTGGACATCTAGTTTATCGGTTTGATGTTTCTGGTTGCCTTTTTTTCTTGTTGAGAACTGTGACATGTGATTCCATTTTCAAGTGTTTTCTGCGCCCTGGGATGTCATCTTCGGGGACTGGGCTCCCGTTCT
The DNA here is from genome assembly GCF_039906515.1 of Pseudorca crassidens. NCBI lineage: Eukaryota > Metazoa > Chordata > Mammalia > Artiodactyla > Delphinidae > Pseudorca > Pseudorca crassidens. The sequence goes on along the minus strand of NC_090297.1, from coordinate 103,376,749 downwards.
TCCAGCTCCTAAGGACCCTCTGGCCATCCCAGCGCCTGTGGTACGTCTCCTCAACCTTTAAGGCTGTGCTGTCCAAACTCCAAGCACGTGAGAATTATCTGGGGATGATTCCCTGCCCCTAAGCCAGACCTACTGAATCAGAATCTTGGGATGGGATCTGGGGAAACTGAATTTTTAACTAGCACTCCAGGTGATTTTATCAGATAATCTGAGGACCAAAATGAAAGCCACAACTTTACTGAAGAATCGCCCAGTTTAAACACAAAATAGACATGTCTACGCACACAGGCTATCATTTATTAACTATCTATTTACTGCTAGGGTCTTTACTAACTTTAGCTCCTTTAATCTTTATACTAACCATAGCAGGTAAGCATCCCCATTTTTATAGCCAAGGAAACAAAGAGGTTAAAAAACTGACCAAAGGACACAGAGTTGGGAAACGGCAGTGCAAAGTCCATCCATCTCCTCAGCCCCCACCCACTTCTCACTCTCACTGCCTGTTCCCTCTTGAATGGGAAAAGACAGGCGCCCAGGAGGAACAGAGCGTGTGGGCTGCCTGCATAGCCTCACCCATCACTCCATTCTCTCCTTCCCCAGGCGTGTGTCCTCCACGTTCTTCTTAGCGAAGCCCAGTGTCTCTCAGATACTCTCTTCACGTCTTTGAGCCCTCTTATCTTGGCAGGGTTGAGCCCCGGTCTCTCATCATGACCCCTCCATCACTCTGTCCCTTGAACACCTGAACGGCCCGTAGAGTCGCTGATGGCATTAGCGCCTTCCCCATCCATCAAGGAGAAGGTCAATAGTTTTCCCGTTTGGAACCTCCATCTTTCTTGAGCATTTTGTATGTCAGGCTATTGTTTCTCCAAATCTCTGACAACCCATGTGCCTGTTGCAAAAGTGCAGGCTGAGCTCCTGGGGAGGGGAGGTCTGAGCCAGGTGGGACAGACCCTGCTGTATGCCCAGCCTGGGGGGTACAGTCAGCTACTACACTTTCAAGCAGCCCCAGAGACCCCCGAGAGAAGTGGTAAAGGTCTCTGGAGTCTGGGAGTTACCCCCCAGGATGCCAGAACAAAGGGCTCACTTTAGCTTTAAGTGAGTGTCTCAGGATTCTGGGGGATGTGGGCAGGAAGGATTCATTTGACTCAACGCTGAGGGGTACAACTTGAAAGTCTCAAGGAAAGCGTCCCAAGGTCTCTGAGAGGAATTGTAAGGAGTAGAACCAGCCTGCCTAATAGGAGTTGTAATATTTGAGGGCTCTATGAAGAACCGAGGGAGAGAGTCCAGCCTTTCTGGGAACATGGAAGAAATTGTGACCCGCGTGGGGATAGGAGCTTCCCCCGCTGAGCGAGAGGTATGGTGGAAGGTGGGCCAAGAGGCCCATCTGGGGCCAGAGGGCAGTGATGCCCACGTAGCTAGAATCTCTGGGCTCAAGTTCAGAGCCGTGGTGACAGAAACTCACACTGGCAGGTACAGCGGGCCACCACAACGAGACCCTGAGCAGGGAGCTCATGAGGAGAATGTGACACGTGGGTGACAGGACTGGCAGTCTGCAGTTCCACCCGGTTGAGGGACATGGTTGGAGGGGGGACAAAACCGAGAAGTGCTTTTCTGTGAAGCAGCGTCTCATCTAGAATAAGAGCCGGCAAACGAGTCAGTGGCCGCATCTGTCCTGTTGCCTGTTTGCTTACAGCTGGCAAGTAAGAACACATTTTACATTTTAAATGGTTGGGGAAAATAAAAATAATGGTATTTCACGATACATGAAAATTATAGGAAGTTCAAATTCCAGTGTCCGGAAATAAAGTTTTATTGGAACACGGTCAATTTACATATTATCTCTGGCTGTTTCTGTGATAAAAACAGCAGAGTAGAATAATTGTGACAGAAACCGTATGGTCCACAAAACCTAAATTATTGCTAAATGCTTCTTTGCAGTAAAAGACTGCGGACCCCTGAGCTAGAAAAATCCTTATACTGTCCCCAATAAGATATTTATCCAATTGGCTTCCACAATGGCCGGATCAGAAACTCACCCCAGCTGAACCCACGTGGCTGTGCAGTGTCCCCCTCCACCTGCCCTTTTCCACAGGCCCTGACTGCTGACCCTGCTGGAAGCCACTGACTGCTCCCTGGCGGGGAGGCCCTTGTCTGGCAGAGAAAACACAATCGAGCAGGGTGGGTTAAAGCGTTCGTGTGAAATCTCAGGCGGGGAAAGCCCCAGCTTCCTCCAGTCCCGTTTTTTTTTTGCCATTTTTCTGAGCTGCTGGGTCCCCGGTCAGGGGGGAGCAGGCCCTGGTGGGGGACGAGGGGGCTGGCTCTGGGGCTCGGGCAGTGGAGGAACATCTGAGACAGCAGCTTTGGAGAGAGGAAACGCCCCTGCCACGCAAAGTCCTCTTTGTTTATCATCACCATTATTAGAAATGTGCACATCCCAGCAAAACCAGTGGGTCACACAGTTACAAAAGAGCCTGCCACACTGGAGCAGGAGGTTTCTGGGCTTTTTCAGCGTGTAGTTTCTAATTCCTGGTACAGGGAAGTGGTTCAGTGAAAGAACAAAATGACTTCATTGTACAGCGAGTTCACTGTGGTCGTCCAGAACAGTATCTTTCATTCTCTGCTGACCGCCCAGCACAGGGGTGGGGGGGAGTAGGTCTGAAGTTCCGGGGAACTGTGTGAGTTGGCAACAGGTCGGAAGTGAGGCTCATTGATTATCTAGTAGGAATTATGATGAATTGCCACCCATGGGTCAATGGGCAATGAGGTGGTCTGCCAGGACAGAGCACTGGCTGGCGCCCCAGGCCTCAGCCCAACAGCTGGGCATGGTCCACACCACCTTGGCTCCAGGTATGAAACTGTTCAGCCCAGGCTGATCAACCCCTCTGCGGTTGTGTGGGCTGTGACATGTTGCTTAACCTCTCTGAGCCTTGGCTCCTCATCAGCTAAGTGGGAGGTGGGATGGGGGGAAAGACTATCCTCACTTACCTGGCAGAGCTGTCCCAAGCATTATCGATAGTATAGGTGACACCCTTGATTGGCCTTGTAGGTTTCAATAAATTGTAGCTAGTGTTACTATTTACTTCCTGATGTCCAACAGAGCTGAAGAATCTGTGGCACACGTGTTAGTGCTTTCACGCAGTCTGTCTCCACTCCCCAAACAGATTACAAGCCCCTGGAAGGCAGAGGATATCAAGGAATACATACCATCTCTGAGCATCTGGTATTGGGCTTGGGGCTTTGTATCAAATAACTTGCTTTTCTAATTCTCAGCAACCCCAAAGTGTGTACCATCTTCATTGACATCATCTCGAGGAAAGTTGGGCTGCGAGCAGTTGATGAGAGCATGCAGGGAGGAGGGGAGGTGTGCTGGGTTTGGAGCTCTGGCCCTTCTGCCTTTCTAGGTTGTCCCTCACCTCGGGTCCCTTGTACCCTGCTGGGTACGGGCCTGGCGGCGCTCGGGCAAGAGGCTGGAAGCACAACACACACAGCAAGCTTCTGGTTTGACGTTTCCTGACACAGGGGCTGCGCCCAATTCAGCAGCAGTCAAACTTCAAACGGCAAAAGCAAGGGAAGAACCATGTTCCTTTCAGTAGTATCTGAAGTGGGATGGAAAATAAGCCTCTGCTGGAGAGCTGCCCGTGGGCCTGCACTGGAGAGACGGGGGTTTCTCCCACCCCGTGCTGATCATGGGAAGGCCAAGGAAACCGATCCCTCACCTTGGGGGAAGGGACAAAAGGCACAAGGAGAATCAGGTACATGCAGCCAACCTAAGAGAAGGGCAGAAGCACAGAGGGAATCTGAAGTAGCGGGGGCGGCAGAGGAGTAAGAGGCTGCCAGGAGGTCGCTTCTCCCAGCCTCCAGCTCGCCTGAGCCAACGGCAAGATTCTTTTCTAAAAAGTCTTTGTCTAGCTAGTGTTTATTTAGGGATAAGGTGACCCAACTACCACTATATTTAGCACATGAAAATTGACAGGTGTTTGCCTCTGGGAACTGCTTCGGGTTTTGCTATTAGTTTTCTGAGTCCCCTCCCTTGTGGGTTTCGTTACACCATGGCTGTGGGCAAGCTGGTTTCCTGACTTCTGCACCTTCTTCCCGCACTCCCGTGCCCTCTGCTCCATCTCGCAGGTAGTTTACATAGTCCTGTATCATGTAACTTTTTTCTTGTTTAAGGGAAAAAAAAGATGCTGTTTCCATTTTAATTCTGATGTTAAATTATATGCCAACCCCCATGCAATAGAGGCACCTTATTTCAGCTTAGTCAGTTGGTTTAACTTTTGTTTTGAGCTAATCAGTTTAGTCGGTCTCTTTGGCCTCCATTTAATACCACTTACTAACCACAGACTTGGGACGTGTGCCCTTCGCTCTCCAAACGCTCTTGTTGGAGGGCGGGATACCTGTTCTCCTGTACCTCCTCCACGTGATACCCTGTAAAAGACAGGTTGAAGGCAAAACAGCATATCGTAGAAGGGCTGAAAGCTTGAGCCCCAAAGTTAGACGCCCCATAGCCTAGTCCTGGCTCTGCCGGCTGTACGACATTCTGGTTTCCTCTGTAAACGGAATCGTCCTATCTCCGAGCTGTCAGGAGACTCAATGCTAACACAGCACAGGACATGGCGTTTGGTGATGTTCCCGGAACATGTCAGTGAGCCTGCAGTAGGTACCCTGCACCGTTCCCCACCTGATTCACAAAGGGAGGGTTGTCTGAGAAAAGCTGCTGGCCTGCCCGAGGAATTCCTTTCCTGCACAAGTGGAAGCAGATCTATTACCAAGCAACTCAACACCTCTTCGGCCCTTGGGCCCCGAGAGGCTGGCATAACGGCCTCTCGGCTGTTATCGTTTACTGAGTGCCTTTGGGGGCATAAGACTGGGAAGACTGGGGCCTTGGAGTTGGCCGTTGTGCACAGGCTCTGCCTCTCCTAAGATAGGAAAACTTGGGGTGCTGGGAGCTTCCGGTCCCTTGTCTGTAACATGGGAACTGTGCTCCCCATCTCCCAGGTCTCTGAGATCCACAAGCTGACACGCATGTAACGTGGACACGGTAAACTCTAAAGCCTTAGTCAAATGTGAGCAACTGTCATTCCATTTTCTCACGGCTTTAGCTTCCAACAGACCCCTTGGGCAGAGGCTCAGACGCCATTCGTATTGAACAGATGCGAAATGTTTAGGAGAGTCACTGTTATGCTGCCGGTCTCCATTGCTTTCTCTCTCTCTCTCTCTCTGTCTCACATGCACACACACAGTACAGCTTCAGACCCCTCCTTCCCAGGTAAGCATCTAAAAGAAGGCAGGTGACACTCGTTTCTCATGCCTTCCCCTAGGACCACTTGTAAGAAACTTCCTACAGTAAAAGGCAGCGCGAGTGGTGACTCTGATGAAACAAATCTGTGATGCAGCTTTGGCCGGAACAGGTCGGCGGGCTTGCTCTGAGCTAGGTGAGGAATCACCTTCCCAGGCGTGAAGCCGCGCCTCCCGCCGTGGCCCAGCTCCCCTGGCTTTTTGGCGGCACTCACAGAAACCTGCTCAAGAGAGGGGTGCCGCTCAAGCAGCCGAGAGACATGTGGTTCATCTGCCAGCCCAGCACATCCTACTAGAGAGCGTTCACCCTCGGGAGAGGGACACAGCCCCGTGCACAGGAGAAAGCATGGGGCTGGGAGGCAAGAAGCCAGCACTGTGGGCCCAGCTCTGGGGCTGTCACTCGGGGCAGGAAAGTCACTTGACCTCATCAATTCCCCCTCAGCTTTTGGGAGGTGTGGGGTACCAGACACCCACCATAGTGTCTTCCAGCTCCTTTTACTAGGTCCCACCTTGACCTGCCTCTCAACTCTACCTGCCGTAAGGTGCACAAGGAGCTGAAGGTCTCTGGAGAGGATACGGCTCCACACCAGGTAAGGCAGTAGAGGGTGTGTCACGCTGAAGCTCTGGCCTGTGTTCCTCCCAGAGGTTGTTTAATACACCCTCGCAAGTCCTGTTCATGTTCTCAGCATCTTCCAGCAGATGTTAATCCCAAATTACATGTATGTGACTCTCCCACCCAAGTCACTACTTAGACAGTGAAGGAGAAAAAAATGCCCCACTAATTGAAAGTGTGCTCCTGGAAATCCTGGGTGGCGCTGGGAGCAGTATTCCAATGCAAAGGAATTAACCCTCGGAGGTTGATTCAGGAGTTCTACTAAAACACCGGAAGGGAAAGTCTGGGGGAGGGGGGTGGTAATAGGTGGGTGGGGAGTTCGGGAGGATACAACAGAGTGTGAAGTTTGCAGCCGTTAAGTACTGACCTTGTTCAGGAGGTCAAGAGCTTGCGGTCAACAGTGCTCCAGCGTCCGGGAGGTAACTACTCATTCTGGGGAACTGAGCACCACCGCTGCCCACATCAGTTGCTCTGTAAATATTGGTCTGGACGGTGCCTGGACTAAAATGTTTCCCAGCACGAGAATGAGGCATGATAACACATCCATGTTAGTATCCAGGATTCAGCCTCCTGGTTGCTAGTGGCCCCACTCCAAGTTCTCTACGGGCAAAAACACCAAGTTCAACATTTGCACAAGTTCAATCTCTGACAGTTGTGTGGGAGGCAGGCTGGGGAAAACGAAACAAGCAGGTGTTCATGATCTAGGTGAAGCGCTGATGCAACACAGTAAGTAAGGAGTCGAAACAGAAGCGGGGAAGGTGGCCTGGGAAGCAGGGTAGATGCAACAGCCCGGCTGACTTTAGGGGCTCGCTGCACAGAAGGACCTGTGCGCCCCGGGACTGGAAGGAGGGCTGCTTAGCAGGGGAGGTATAAGGCTGGAGCTGCCTGCAAAGGACTCCTCATGGGTTTAAGTCTGACATCTGCCCTTGCACAGCAGAGCCTTAAGCAGTTTTTAATGTCTGGAAGGAGCACAGGCAAGTCTGTTTTAGAAAGAGCCCTCGGATGAGTCGAGAAAAGCGGAGGGGAGACCCATGATCTGACTCATGAAATAACCCAGGCAAGAGGTGAAGGCCACACTAAAACAGGCAGAATCAAACATTTCAGAAGGAACATGCAGTACAAACGAGGAGGAAAAGGATCCTGGCATTGGCTCGTAGGGAAACATAAAAGATTGTAAAATTGCTCTCTGGTGGATCCTAATTCTTGTGGCCATGGAGGGAGCTGCTCCAAACTTCAGGAGCAGCTCTAGGTCCACACAAAGTATAGCCAGTGTTGAGTAGGTGGCCAGAACGGGGGTAGTCAACGTAAGGCTGATAGAGGCCACTGATTCGGATGTTGACGGCGCCAGGATAAAGGGCGGGGTGAGGAAGCAACAGAGGTGGTGCAGGCTGGGACTCAGGGCTTCAGAGAAAGTGTCATCAGATAAACACGCCATAGTGATCTGGAAGGACTCCGCATACTGGACTGCAGGTCATTCTCATCCTCAGACCAGAAGGTCTAAGGAGGAGGAGCAACAGGCAGATTGAAGACAAGGGGATGAAGGATTTTACACATTTAAAGACAAGACAACCACTCAGGCATCACTTGGTCCCTTCTACACTTCTTTTCCAATGTGGAGACACCATGATAGCAGCTGCATACAGTATAGTTGAGGTTATTTTGGTTCTCTTATTGAAATAGGTCTGGGGCCAAGGTCAAGCTCAAGAGAATCTAGCCTTTAGCACTGAATCGAACAAGGTGCCAGAGAAGGTGGATTTCAAGACCACACCACCTAATGCAAACGTTAGCCGAGATGCTGTGGTCGATAACAAAGCTCAGTTTAAATCCAAATATCAAGGGAATTGCAGCCCCCGAGGTAACCACACAGAGAAAAGCACCACCTTTCGGACAAGTATCCAAGGCTGATAACCGCTGACCGCTGTGCAACGTGTTTCCTGAAACCTAAAACAAGTTCGCCGTCGAAGAGACATAAAGAAATGCTCAGAACTGACATGGTCTTTTTAAATATAGCTTTATTTCTCAAACTCAAAGCTTTATTTCATCAAGTTCTAACACATTTTGCATTGACAAGTGATTTCACCTGCATCCCATAAGAAGGTCAGTGGCCATTACACCAAAGAGGAAACCTCACATATCCTAGGAAATTAGTATTTGAAAGGCTACGCAAGTATACAATAACAAAAAAGCTTCCAATTTAGTCTAATTTGTATCTTTTCATCTATAGTAAGTTGGAAATTAATGGATGAAAACCTAATTTTCCTAAAGCAGTGAGTTTATTTTAAATTCATGAAAAAAAAAAAAAAAGACCAGATTGCTTGAGTTTTAAAACACCCACAGATCCATATTATTGAACGACTTCCTCTTTAGCGGATGGTCTTCTCACCTTCCTATGCAAACACACATGACAATTTGCACCACCCCTCGCTAGCCCAGGCAAAACTCCAAGCATTTTCTTTTGCTTCCACTTAAACTATTCTTTAAGGGATAGGTAAACAAGATTTAGAACTTGAACTCAGAAGAAAAGCATTTTCTTTCCTGATCCTCACTTTGGAAGTCTCCACAAATAATCCTGAAAACTTGCCAGGTCTCTTTAAACACATCCCCTGCTACACACCCCTCCCTTGGTCCTCTGAATGGAACTGGCCGAACTGGAGTATGTTCCAAAGTCAGCTGTGACATTCTGGTCTCTGCCAGGTTAAAAATCGAGTCTAACCTTGGCAACTGGATGTTCTTTCACCTCACAGAATCTACCCCAAGGGTTCTTCCCTAGTGTGGAGCCCATCAGATACCCGGGAAGCAACGGCCCCAAGGAGCATTAGGGTCTCTGCTCACGACTAGATCACTATCATTTATTCTCTGGAAGAGGATATTTGAGCTCAGAGTCTAGCTGCATCCTAAAACAAGGCACTGGTACCAGAAAGTGAACTAGAAAGGAGGTATTCCTAAAGTTAGGAAGTTGCTTTTGAGTGGTACCATTTCCCAAAGTTAACAAAGCAGTACTGGGTTAAAATCCTAATCTACCATGAAGGTAAGGGGCTAGTGCTAGCAGAGACGCTGAAGGACAAGCACATTCGGGGCTTTAGCAATTTCATTATTATTGATTGCATCACCACAAAACACACGTTCACACACAGTTCTCTGTGACTCAAATCCCCGGGGCGGGGGGCGGGGGGAAGAATATCAAACTGGGGGAAAAAAAAAACAAACTCTTGAATGCCAAACCACATCTGTTGCCACACACCAGGAACCCAGCATCTTTCCTACCCGCCTCTCCCCACCTGCGAGGCCCTCCCAGCTGTGAGCCATGCCACCTCCCACGTGCAGTCAGCAGGAACCCTGATTTGAAGGTGTCGGTGATGTAGTTTAGTTTCAGAGTTGAAGTTATTGAGTGAGGAATAGTGTCTCACTGCCAAGGTAAGATTTAAAGGTGAGATGAAGCTCGAGGCCAGGAATTGAGCGTGTCCTCTTCTGCCAACGCATGGGGGAAAAGGTACAGCTTTAATCTCACAGCTGCTCAGCCTGATTCCAAGAAGCAGGCTGGGGTAACATGCCCGCAGGAAGCATCCGAAAACTGCTAAGAGTCCTGAAGCAAATGAGGCTGCTTCCATTTATATTAGAACTTGCACTTGAACTTTAGTGCCCTTTGCCACTGCCAAGTTTCATATTACTCAACACACAAAGAAGAGGAACCACTGGACTCAGTACAAGTTCAGAGTACCTGGTGCTTGTGTGAGCAGCACAAAAGGCAGGTTCCAGCTAGAATTTCCAGGCACCTGAAATTCAAGGTTACCTGTTCTGAGGCAGGCAAGAGGCTCACAGAGCAGATGGAGACAACACTAGACCAGGGTGGGATTTAAAAGTGCAGCTTTGGGCGAGGGTAGCTTTTTACCCTGATGGTGCTGGAACACAGGTCTACCCTCAAACTTCAAAACAGCTGGGCTGACTAAGAACTTCAGGTGAAGGGAGTCTATCGAGATGGCCATCGTGCAATGGTGGTAAATAACTGGGGGGGGGGCTGGGGATTTCTAGCAACTTCTGTGCCTCCCTTCATCCTTAAAGGAGGACTAGTACCAGATAGCAGACAGAACGCCAAAGACAAACCGGAAATTTAATGACTTGATGCAGTTCTGATCCCATCTTCATCCGGACCCTCGTTACCCTGATCCACAAGCCTTCTAGTAGAAGCAATACTGACTTCTGAGAGCAAGTGCTTATGCTGGCGGCTTTGTCACATTTCAGAGCTTTGGTTAAACAGATCTGTCATCTTTGTGCAAACATGTTGCCATCTGACAACAATGGCAGCCTTTTAAGGTCATGGATGACCACAGAGTTTTTAAAGTTGGGGCTCACTCTTCACTGCCCTTTTTAACACTGAAGCACCCCAGGACCCGCCTCAAGGTAGAACCAGCCTTGACTCAAAGCCAGTGAATTCGAATCTAACTACTGGTTCACAGGGAAACAGAAGCTGGTTACGCTAAGAAGTGGCTTCTATTCAACTAGTCCACAACATGGATACCAACTAAGCCTCGGGTTTCAGTCATGCCCGATCTGCTTTCAAGAGGACAACATATTCCAGAGAAAAACCTGAAAATATAATCTTCAGAAAAAGGTACACCACTCCTTTCCTACTAAGCATTAAGGTAACTTCATTGCTTCAAGCAAGGAGAAAGCAATCACTCAGGGCTTGGCATTTTTATGGCCACAAGAGAAAGTAAAACCCAGGAGCATGGATTTAATTAAATCACTCAAGAAACGAAGCTGGCTGGCAACATGGAGTTTCTTTGCCCTTGACACCCTAAAGTGACGCTTTCTAAGAGATCCCACGAAAAGCTTCGAAACACGAAGTCCCTTCCTCTACTGGGAACGCAACAGTAGCCTAGAATTCTCCCATGTGCTAAGCTTGCTTCAGACTAGAGAGTAACACTGTTTGCCTTCTAAAGTGCAGAGTATAAACAAGTCTGGTCAATCTACCAGCGTAAGGGAGATTCTTCTTCTTCGTCCTCTCAATTCTTCCCAAATACACCGGCAGGAATCCTCCTGAGGATGCCTCGGGGGCTCGGACACACACGAGGCCCCGCTGATGGAAGGAGCGCCCGCCTTACACGCAGCACGGGGACAGCAGGTGCGAATCTAAAGCAATTCTAAACCAGAGAACTCTGCCCGCAGGCGCGGACCATTCCACAGGTCACTCGGATCTACTGAAATCCCTGGATTGGTTCACGGTCCAAAAAGCCTGGAGAAGGAAACCACTATTTTTGAAAAAACGAAAACAGAAATCAGCCAAAGTACTCCAGAAAAAACAGCCGGTCATACTTGGAATGTGACCAAAATGGGTTTCCGATTAAAACATGGGAAGACCCTCACATCAGTTACGGCAATGACCCTAGACTCGGCACAATCCTTAGTCTTGGGAAGAGCAAAACAAAAGTGATGAGCTGATGAGGGAAACAAAAAAGTGTCGTTCAATAAGAATTCCTCACTTTTAAGAAAAGAAAAATTGAACATTCACGTTTCCTATTTACAATCCCCCACCACAATTCTACTGAACGTTATGTTGCACAGTTTATTTTGTTTTCAAGTTACATTTCAAGAAAAGGTCTTTTTTTTTTCATTTTTTTTTTTCTCAGCAATATCTCACAACTCCTCGTGATAGCACGGCATCTAAACCATAAACCACTTCCAACCAGATAGTAATTCTCCAGCTATCGGCTTTGGTTTATTGAGGAGAGAAATCCTCAGCTCTGCTGACAGAGAATAAACATAAGCAATTTAGTCCCTTGAACAAAAATTAAGCCACAAGAGCACCCTCATGTTTACCATTTTCTGCAGGACTAAAATGGACACAAGAAAATAGACCATCCGCACAACTTTCACGTAAGTGCTGAGGATTCCAAGTGAGGGCCGACACCCCCTACCCTAGGCTCCAGTGAGAAGCCCAGCAGCTGGAGACTTCTACACTGCCCACGTGTTTCCCAAGCTCAACGACCGCACGGAGCTCAGACGGCCCCGTGCCGACGTTTGGAACACGGCATGTTAGTGTCTGTCTTGGAAAGATGTGGATGGGTCATAGTTCCTATAGCATTTTCCAAAGTGGCCCTGGAATAACAGGTCCCTTTAGGGTTGGCTCATGATATACTGGAGACCCATTCCAATGGGCACACAAAGAAAAAAAAAAAAAAAAAAAGCATTATCAGAGCTGAGTTCCCCTTTAAAAGCCAAACATCTACATCTAGAAGGAGTCTCCCCTACCTGAGAGCCCTCGCCCTACGGGGGTTCCCCCCTGCGGAAACCCTCGGGTCTCAAGGTTAGTTACAGGGCAGCCAGGTGGGGTAGGGCTGGCTGTAGGTGACCGGAGGGTGGGCCACGTAGTAATTGTTGAAGTTGCCGTCGCTGACGTACGGCGCGGGCTGGTAGTAACAGGTGACAGTGGTGGCATTGGGGATGATGTTCTGCTCGGCCAGCACGCGCAGGGCCAGCAGGGAGATGAGGTTCAGGGTCTGCCTGCGCTCGTGGCCCATGAGGCACACGGTGCTCTCGTTCACTACCCTGCGCAGGGTCATGAGGTAGTCGTACTTGCTCCTCTCCTCCTCAGCGAAGTGGTTCTGCAGGTAGGTCTCCAGCTTCCTCTGCTGCTCGAGGATGTCGGGGAAGTCGATGAAGAAGCGGGAACACATGTAGCGCTCCAGGGTCTTGATCTCGTCCTGGTCGGTGGGCCTGAAGTCCCGCACCAGGAGGTTGCTGTACTTGAGCAGCCCCCCGCCCCGGATCTCCTCGGGGTTCTTGGTGGCGATGAGTCTGTTCTGCAGGTGGTCCAAGGCTTCCTCGAAGTCCCCGTACACGCTCTCCCCGATGACAGTGGGGTGCAGGTGCTCGGAGACGGGGTGGCTGGAGCAGTCATAGAAGAAGAGCAGGGAGTCCAGGATGATCTGGAAAGAGTCCACACTGAACTCGAACTGACGCCGGATGGAGTCCACGAACTTCAGCTCCACGTTCCGCCCGTTCTTGTTGGAGAGGGAGATCAGACTCCAGCGGTCGGTGTCCGTGCGCACCTTCACCAGCTTCTGGACGTACGCCTCCTTCAGGGTGACTGGGCTGATCCGCAGCTTGTTCACGCCCTCCGGCAGGAAGTTCAGGAGGGAGCACAGAACCACATCCCTGACCAGCTGAAACTCGGCCTCCGTGGGCAGAGCCACGTGGAAGATGAGGTCCAGGTCTTTGCAACCCAACCCGTTGTCTTTGACCAAGACGTGGCCGGCCGCGGAGCCGTTCAGCCGGACGTCCTGCACTTTGATGCCCGCCTCCTCCAGCCGGCCGCGGACTGTCTGCACGATGTCCTTCAGCGTGATCTCCAAGGTGGGGAAGTTGCCTCGTCCGTGGATGGGTACGACCTCGGTCAGGACCTCATGCAGCCGGCTCACCTGGTCCCAGGTGAGCACACTGAAGGACATGCAGTCGCTGGTACTGGGGCTCTCCTCTGCCATCTTGGGGGATGTTCTTGCCGGGGAAACTGAAAGAGAGGGAAGAGAAACAGAGTGAGGATTCACTTCTATGTGGCAAAGCAGCTCCAGGGACTCAGAGACGATGTTTCTCTCTGAACATCTTCCTTACTGCAAAGTGGCCAAGAGCACCTGCTGCCCGGTGCTGCTGCTGAGGATTAAGTGAGTTTAAGCACGTTAAGAACAGTGCCTGCATGGAGTAAGGACGATATACACATAAACTTACTCTACACCAAATCTGACAACTTCGGACTTTTGTTTTCTGTGGGGTTTGTTTGTTTTGCCCGTTTTGTCTGCATGAGGGTAGGGTCGGGGGTGGAGTCTGTGTGTGAAGGGAAGCAGACAAACTTACTAAACCGAGTAACCTAAACACAACATTATTCAGTAAAGGGTCTATAGGTTTTGCTGATTTTCCTTGTTTTCCATGGAAATCACCTCTCCTGCTTTGGGCTCCCTAACTACATCCTGAGCTGGTTGATACCTCGGGACAATGCCCACACAGAACACAGGATCCACAAGAGAAGCTTCCTTCTCTTCTCAACCCTGGGCTTAGTCCTGCTAGAATCAAATACGCCGATATCCTCTTCACTTACGGGAGCTGTCTGCCCCGTAACAAACAATCCTGTTACCCAGGGGAGGACCAAGGAGGTGTCTGAATGACAAAATTCCTGAGTAACAAAGGGTTAGGTCAGCCAAGCAGTGGAACCGCTCTGCCCAGCAAGGAGGCCCCACACAGGATATGGAAAACCTCCTCAGGGCAGTGTGATTTTTCAACTGTGTTTTGAAAAAGAATCCCTGCAGTCTACCCAAGGAGAACAAAGTTAGCACTCAGTACTAGGAGCAAAACATGTTTCTCGCACATCACCGGCTAGAACCACAAGGTTACCAAAGTAATTTTCAACTAAGTTATATTGTTCAGAAAATGAAACGACAGATCCCCTGGAAATGCTAATATGTAATAACAAAAACGGATACATTAGAAAGCCCAGGTGCTTTGGATCCACATGGGTCACATATTAGCTAGATGGATGTAAAAGGCTGAGGCGCTGCCCTCAGACTTCACTGCAAACAGAAAGTTTGGCCCCCCCTTCACTTTTCTGACTCGCTAGACACACAGAATCCATCCCAATGACCTGCAGCTTCATTGTTTGGAAGCAGCTGCCTTTGAAAGCACGTCCAGCGTGCGTGGTCCTGGGGTTCCAGCTTGGGTTTTTAGTCCTGCACTGGCGCCAGGGACCCTCGCCTTATCTATAGAGCTCAGATCAATGGGATGGTTGTCGATCCATGTTGGGGGCACCATTGGACACACCAAGACGAGCTTTCTGGGAGCTGGCCGTCAAGGAGGAGGGTGAGAACACAATGTCTCAATATGAGGCAGTGTGTCGGCGAAAGAAAACGTAATATGAAGGTAGAAGAAGTGTCAGTTGATTGGGGCGAACGGGAAGGCCACAGAAGGAGCTCATTTATGGGGCGGGGACACAGCTGACAGAAAGGCAACAAGAGCTCTCAGCTGGGGTTTGAGGGGCAGAAGACAGCCGAGCCTTGACAAGTTGTCCAGTCCGGCCATCATGCGCCTCTTCTCAGGCCAGATCACAGGCTCCCTTTAGTATGTAGGTTAAGGGACTGAATTCGCTTAGTCGGCCATGGGAAAGTAGATCACGTGATTAAAGCAGGCTCCAGGAAGGCCAATGGGGGATGGGCACTCTTCTGCTTGCTACTGAAGAATACTTGCCAAAGGCAAGGTAAACGTTTTCCTTCAAACCTGTTTGGACAGCGTTAGAAAGCCCTAGGCTATCTAGATTATCCTACCAAAGCACTTCTAAGTTACGGTTACCATGCAAAATTTGTGATGAGATACCTGATGTTTACTGAGGCCGTCCTTTGGTTTCAAGTCAGATTTGGGACAGTAGAGATCTCTTTTTAACGTGCTCTATATGCGCTTGGTTCTTTGTGGCCCCTTTAATGACGAGCGTAGCACACGTTACACTTGTGCCAAGTGTGTAGGGCACTACACGATTAAGTTCAAATGGTTACAGAAAGGTATGGGTCCAGCTTTGTTTTGAAACACTGTTAAACTATGATTTAGTGACATAGATTTCTGCCAGGTGTGTTGATTTACCTATAAAAATACAACTTGCTTTACCCTGTGTATCAGCTGTTAGCGTGCTTCCAAGGCTCGGGTTTCTCATGTGGGCGTAAGAAGTCGCAGCCACAGAGGAGCTGCAATTCAATCAGTACTTGGAAAAGAAGGAACAATTAATTTTAAGAAAATCTCTAGGAAGAAACTCGATAATGTTGTAGAGGAGAATAGTTGTAGGAAGCACTTTTGACTCGTGCCTTTTTTTAAGGACTTGTTTAAAAAAAAAAGGAGTCATCTAAAGTCAGGACTACTCCCACCTCTAGAACAGTAGCTCTTAACATTAGAAGCGGAACATCTAAGACCAGAGAGAATCTGAGGAAAGCTATCACTCATTCTTGGGGCGGGGGTGGAGGGTGGGAGGTGTAGTACCTATGCATGAAAATGTTCACATATTTTAAAATCTCTGACATTGTAGTAGATTCAAAGTTAGAATCTATTTTAGACTGAAAATTTGTAAGGTTCTAATGGGAAGAGGGGCAGGAATAGCCAGAGAAGTTATTAAACATTGGAATGATGTCTACTAGCCTCTGGTAAGAGATATTATGAAGCTACAATAACCGATAACAGCAATGATATGGGCAGGAAAAGGCAGACAAAGAGATGAAACCGAATTTTTAAAATCTAGAATGAAAATCTAGTACATAAGGGGATTTAGTGTATAAAAAGGAGGCATTCGAAATAGTAAAGGGAAATTTTTGAGACATCTGGATAGTTTTCTAGA
Source organism: Pseudorca crassidens (assembly GCF_039906515.1). NCBI lineage: Eukaryota > Metazoa > Chordata > Mammalia > Artiodactyla > Delphinidae > Pseudorca > Pseudorca crassidens. Next base: position 103,360,484 of record NC_090297.1, on the reverse strand, counting down.
TTTTAAAAATAAGCAAGGATGGCTCCTTAGCGTGTGCCAATCTAAGATCTAGATGGATGAATCAAAGACTTAAGTGTAAAAGGATGAAACCCTAACAATACCAGAAAAACATGAAATTTATGTAAATTTACATAGAATGGGTATTCCTTTCTAAATCACACAGAAGTCGCAAAAAATTGATACATTTGCCTATATAAAAATTAAAACATCTACATGGTGAAAACACCATAAACACGTGAGAAGACAAAACCAGGAAAATACTTGTAACGTTAGACAAAGCAGTCATTTCCTTAATGAATAAGGAGCTCCTACACATCAGGAATACTAGAACCCCAACATAAAAGAAGGGGCAAAGGACATTAACAGTGGCTCAGACACTTAACATATTCAAACTCACCTTAAGGGGTGGGCAGATTTAGACTCCAGTGTATCATTTTTCCCTATCAGATTGGCAAAGACCGAGAAGCAGACACTTCTGGTACACTGCCCGTGGGTTCTCTCTGAAGAACAACATGGGACCCTCAGTTTAAGTGGACACACTCTTTGGCATAGCAATTCTACTTCTAGGAAGTCCACTTTGGATTTTATCCTGTGAGTGTACACGCAAGTATGCGCAAGGATGTTCGCTGAGGAATTATTTATAAAGCTACAAAGAGTCATCGGTAAAGGAAGTTAAATGACTCGATGCATGTATACAACAGGATACAAATGCCTGCAGTTGTCCAAAAGAACGGTGGCTGCTCTATCTGTATGAATATGAAACGCTTATCAAGACTGATTAAGAAAAAGCAAGTGTGAAACTGCGTGTGTAAAAGCACAAGTCGAAGCTTACACAATCAAAGATCTCTGGAAGGATATACAAGTAGTTCAGCTTACACCAAATACCACTTCTAGGCTGGGGTACAGGGTACAAAGAAGACTTATTTTATCTCTTTTGAATTTGGAACCTACATATGTATTAGTTGAAAAAAGTTAAAATCTTATGAGCCATATTCCAAAATCTCTCCCCTTTGAGCCGTCTAATCTGCTACCTTGTTTAATTCCTTCAATTCCTTTCCTCCTAGCCCTCCCCACCATCCCTGTATCCACGTGCCAAAACCGAATACACTTAGAAGCTTCCCCTCCAAGCCTAAAAACCGATCTCTAGAGGGGCAGGCAGAGGAGGAGGGACAGTGTTTATCTGGAATGGCTTTTAGTCAATTTTCTACTTCTGCGGTGTTTAAAAGATGATGTCTGTTGTTTATCCAAAAAAAAAAAAAACCCCAAAACTTTCAAAACGATGGCTAAGTCATCTCATCTAGTGTCATTCTATGTTTAGTATCCAAAAGTGTTTTCTGTAGTTTTACAAGAATTACTATGTCTCATTTCAGACGTATTACAGCTACCCTCATGGTGCTGTTGGTTACTGGCTACAGTTGCAAGAACCTTAATAAATGCAGTAAACACTTTTTCAGAAACCTAAGATGCCTATAGTTGGCATCTTCCATGTCAACGACTTCTGACACATATATCAATAATGGAGTTAACTCTTAGAAAAAAGTAGTCTATATAAAAGCACAGTGCAGAACATGTGCCCAGTCCACGGTATAGTTTTTAATTCTCCCAATTTACTGTGCCATAGATCTGGAGCAGCTCTCGAAGCTGTTGAAGGCTCAAATTTAGGCTGAGTTATATTTGTTGTTTAGCTTATTAGAAGAGCCCAACGTAAGTTATCGGTGCCTATTAGAAATGAATCCTTTGTTTTCCCTCACCCATCCAAACAATTTCAAATATCAAAAGTACATTTACAGGTTACTTAGACAAACATATTACCAGAATAAATCCAAGTCATAGGCCCTTAGTGCTTAGATAACACACCAGAGCGTCGTGTAACGGTTTTAGTTTTAATTAACCACTTGAGATCAACGTTGATATAATCCCCGTATAAAAGAATCACTTGAAACACACAGTCTCAATTCATGAAAGGCTCTGGTTAAAGGCAAATTCTAATTAGCAGAATTAACGAAATAGTAACTAGAAAAAAAATTAACTTGCAGCCTGGTAAATTCAGACTAAAGTGTTTGATTTCCCTTTACTTGTCTGAGAAGCAGATGCCTTGTATTTTGCACTAGAAACTGGGAAAGGTGGGAACCGTGATTTCTCACTGATTTGAAAATTCAGGCACCTTTTTACAAGTGAGGACGACCAGCTGCCTGCTCCGTTTACGCTACTTAATCTTCTAAAAAGTTTGACTTGTGATGAATGACTATCTCAGGTTCCCCTGAATTCCCTTTTCTTTTAGCATCTGGCTGCAGCAGAAGGATAAAATACACACATGAGTGGAAAACGAGTTTGTAGAGATGGCAGCAGAAGGTGAGAGGAAAAGACGAACTAAGCCCAAAGCGTAAACCAAGCTCCCTGAGCACACTAACTTTCCTTTGTCTCCCACTGCCTGGCACACTCGGGGCAGGCTGATCTGAAAACCAGCTTGAGCCCTCATTGAAAAGAGAAAAAAAAAAAGTTATTTCTACTGCTGCTCCCTGCCTTATCTAGATCCCAGAAACAAGAGTGACAGAGGCTACGAGAGCACGAGGGGACTCCGGGTAGGCAAGAGGACAGGCAGAGGGACAGGTTGGAGATGAACGCTAAGAGCACTTGTAATACGTCTAGGCCTTATGGACGAGGGCTTGGGTCAAATCAACACTGATTTGTTTGTGCCCGGCCTTAGCTGTAGAAATGCCCAGAGTCTCCTTGGCATGTGTGGAGATGTATATCCGTGAAGTTAAAGACGGTATATATTTAAGCCTAGGCCTGTGACATCTGACATGGAAGCTCCAGAAGGTTTCATGGAAGTGCCGCAGCGTGAAAGAGGCGCTCTCAGCTATGGCAGCCCATCTAGCCCACAGACAACTGAACGGCACCCACTTCCCCTGACCCTGCCGTGGGCTTAAGAACACAAAAGAAACTCAAACACGTTACAGCATTCCTTTGATGACAATGTGCTGTTAACCGGATGTTACCCCAACGGCCTGGATCTTCCTAGTGACCCTTTCCAGCTCAGGGTCAGAGACCCAGCCATGCGCGGTGGACTGACTGGTGACAGACTCCAAGGGAGGTGTGTGTGGGGCACAAAGACCCCTGCCGTCCCCGGCTCCTGGCCCAGGGGGGGACCCATGTGCCCGTGGCTGCGATCTCCCACACATCATCTTCTCCTCCGTGTACAACTGAGGGCACTTTAAGCAAAAAGAAACTACTTCCTTGCCTATAGAAGCTTAGAGAATTTAAGCAGAAGTGAAAGTAGATGGCAACACTCGTCATAACATCCCATCCCACCTCTTCCTTCATCTAGCTGACGGAATGCAAACCACAGCTCTGGGCCTATTTCTTTTTCTCCTCTAAAATGAAGGCGTAGAGGTGTGTGGGCAAGCAGGCAGAAGAGTACTCAGTACAAGCCGCTTCACGTCCACTCCCATTCATCCCCACAAGCACTCTGAGGAAGCGACAACTGTCCCTTTTACACAAAGAACAAGGATGAGGAAAGATTCAGCAAATTGACCCCAGATCCTCAGCTCTGGACCTAATGTTCTGACTCTTGGAACTGGAAACAACTTCCACCAAGGTCAAGTTCTGCCACTGGTGGGCAGCAGGCGGGGAGAAGGCAATAAGCTCTTAAGCTACAAACCCACACGTGCACTGGGATGACCAGAGCTCACTGCTACCAAAGCGATCTTTTCTAAAACAGAAATTGTACTGGTCTTATCCCAAAAAAAGGAGCTACCTTCTGCCAACTCTACGACTGCGACGCCTTACCTTCCCATCGGCCCTTATCCCCACTGTACACGCTGAAGACAGCAAAGCTTCAGTCAACCAGCCTTCACTGCCTGCTTGAGTGCAGGCTCTTCCTGTAGAGACGGCCACAGCCAGGGGACGCCAAGTGTGACCAGATGTTTGGCCAGGTGCCCTATGAGCCACCAAACTATTTGACAGTGTCCCAAACAGGCGGCGAAACAGTGCTGTAAGTTCACCTGGATCAACCCATCCGGTTCCTACAACAAGCCTGTACGGGAGATACTATTTCACTACTTTCACAGGTGGGGAAACTGGAGAACAAAGAGGATACACACGTTGTGAACTGTCCAAGGACGCACTGCTGGGAAGTGGCAGAAGTGGGACTTAGGAGGCTTCCTAGGTGGCAGGCAGCTTTGGTATCTGTGTTGGGGTGAGGGCAGGGCTTTGAAGGTAAGCTGGTTGTTCAGGTAGTTGTAGGAAGGAGACAGAGAAGAAAGGTATGAAGCTTTGTTATCAGAGGGTGGGAAAGAAGTTGGCTACAAGTGTTAAGGCCCCCGGCGTGGAGTAAGGCCAGACGGCAAGTGCTGCAAGCAGGCAGAAGCATTTAGAATGAAAGTAACTAACAACTGTCAGTACAGAAACTCCCTCCCTCAAAACCGTCACGGATTTGGGCGTGTGTCCAGCCTGATGGGAGCCACCAGAATGAACATAATTAAGTGTAGTCATGCGAATGTTTGTTGTAAAGGAACAATGGCTGAAAGATGAAGGCCTAGGATCCTCATTTCTGAGGAAGCTCCAGGATACCAGCCAGGTTGGGAGGCAGTGGTGATTTCAGAGAAAGCAAGTCCTGAAGGGAGAGAGGAGCCAGGAGTGGAAGGAGCTGGGATAGTCAGCTTACTGGGCAAGCATTAAGAGGAAAAAATAATAGCACAGGAGAGAGCTTTTAGGAATGGGCTGATCCTGGTCTGGACCTGCAACGAAGGCACATGCCCTGCTCACAGAATAAAGGAACAGCTGCTGGGAGTCACTCTGGTGGCTGGAAGATCAGGATTGTGAATCTGCGGATGAAGCAACAGAACAAGACACTCCCTGCCGACAAGACGGTAACTTTATCAGATCCAAGAACAAATAACCCAACGGGAGCTGCAGAGAGAAGGTAGGTAGATTGGCAAGAAGTGATCAGGACCCCAAGGGCTGGCACAGGAAGGAGAGCTGGAACAGACTTGAAACAGAAACAGCCTGGAACAGACTGACGAAGGCCTGCACGTTGAACCTAAGACTGGACACCTGCCCCTTTTCCCACCTCTGTGCAGTCTGACCCCTGAGATCCTTTCACCCTCGAGAGAGAGACAGGGACTTGGAATGACCACGGACTTGATATATGCTGCAGCAGATACGGGGGCAAAAAGGAGAAAAACCAGGGTCAACAGGGATTCAGCCTTCTGCAGAGAAATCCTCCCTTACTCCTTGAATTCCTAGGGAGGTGAAGGTCAAAGTCATCTAGGACCAGAGGGAAGACTGAGGAAGCCTTTTGTCTGCCAGCTGCCAGCCCCTCGGCAGGGCCCCCAGCCCACCACCTGGGAGGAGGCCACATTCTGGAGACGCTCCCCGCTGCCCCCAAACACACTACGAAGTCACAGATCACTGAGACCACACCTGTGGTTCAGGTACCTGAATAAGAATTTCCATTAGTAGACAGCCCAAAGCAATAGAACCAGATAAAATAATGCCTCGCTTATTAAAAGGACAAGAAAATTTATCCTTTGTTAACTTTTTACAAGAAGTTATGCTTACAGCTGCTCACTCAAACACCCACAAACACACTCTACCTCAGTCCAAAGATATAAGTGCCCCATGCCTCAAAGCTGCGCCCGGGGAAAACTGCTCTCGGTCAGGGACACAACAAACCCCGCAGGTGGTCTTTTCTCACTCAGCTCCAGCACGTTCAGCCAGAGGCCTCAACCTATTTTCTCAGGGTTAGCAGCATCCTCCTAGCCATTCAGCGCTCATGTGTACTAGAGTCTAAAAATTTGGTTCAATTCCCACGGCAACAGGGATGCTGCCTGAGCCAAAGGCAAAGAGTGTCCCAGATGGAAGCAGAAGCGGGAAGAAAGGCCAGTGCCCCGTCGCTCTGCCCAGGCTTTCCCAGCGGGAGGGCCCTCACAAGCGCTCCCTCCCCACTGATGCCAACATACAGTCTTCACGGTTATCAGTGCCTGGGCCCCGTCCACAGACACCCGCCCTGAGACGACTCCAAACAGAAAGCTCTTTCCTGTCTTTCAAAATAGGACGCTTAAGTAAGTGTGGTTGGAGAGATAACGCTGGAAGAACTCACGCTGTGGCAGCAAAACAACGTGAGACAGAATAAAAACACTGTCCCGGATGTTGTAACAGGGACACCACAGAAGTTCAAGTGCTTAAAGGAATACCCTGAATCGTTGCAAATGTAAGTATTAACAAGGTCAGAACACAGATATCTCTGGATGGGAGAGAGGCATAGAAGCCTTGATTTTTCCAAGGTGTCAGCATGATTAAGTGCTGCATACTCAACTTGAACTGGAAATAATCCTTGCTGCTCCTGGGTACCTCCCTCCCTCCTACCAAATGCCTGTTTCTAAGGCAGAGATGTTACTAGTCTGAACTCATTTAAAGAGATCCCCAGAGCTGGCCCTACAGTTTTAGAGACTGACTAGGCTGAGGAAAATAGGACAATTCCTAGGAGACTTTACTGTAAAGATGAACAAGTTTACACACAACCCGTAGGGTTTAAGGGCTGACAGCCCCCAGGTTTTTATCAAGGGCTGTGTCCACAAACGAATTTACCATCTAACTTTCTAGTTCAGAGCTTTGAACTGTTGTTAGTTGTCCAAAATGAGGGCCTCAGTCAGCTAAAAGCCCCACCTCATCACCAGCAGCAACCCGTGGGCCTTATCAGGAAAGAGACAAGCACTCTCAGTTGCTCAAATGTAGCATTTCTCCTGCTTTGGACATATACCCCCCTTTACGGATACCTGAGCATGAGCCGCCCCCATTTCAGGGAGGATGCTAATTACACATCCAGTTCCACCCCAGTCGTAGTTTTGCATAGATCCTTCCCTGCAGAGTTAACTTTCGCACAGCAGGTACCTGACCTCCAGGTACTAAGCATGGTGGCAGCCCAAGCGAACATCACCAGGCTCAGGGGTCCTTCTGACATCATCAAAAATACTGCTAAGAACAGAAATCGGGGTAGGAGGGCAGGGGAGGGGGGGAAGGAGTGGAGGGGTAGGATTAAAGTGAAGGAGCAAGGCCATGGAGTGGTAGCTATTTCCGCACCAACTGCACAGGAGGAGGCCAGACCCCCTCGTCTTTGGTGTCTTCACCTGTGTGAGCTGTACAAGCCCTGCATGTGGCCCACTGGGATGCCTGTCGTCAAATTAGCATCTACCAAGTCACGTGCTGCTGTTATCAGGCATCTTGTGGACACCTTTTACATGAAAGTTATTTTCTCTGCCATTTTCAAATTTTAATTGTCGATAAATTGTTAGAGTCCTGGTCCCCTGCCAATCTCAGAAGATTTTATCTTCAGTTCTTCGAAATTCTATTACTACCTTATGATGATTCTCTAAGAAACTATAGACAAACAAGAGAACAAGCACTGGACTAGGACTCAAACATCCTGTGTTTCGGTGTCAGGTATGACTCACACAGTGAACGATTATCAGCAAGGGGGCCACAACGACTGAGCTTCCTTTCGTTCCTTCAGATATCTGAGTACCTACAACATTCCAAGCACTGTTCTAGGAGCTTACGGTCTATCGGGAAGCAAGAGACCAAGATCTCTGCCCCTGCAGAGCTTAGAGCCTATAGGTCCTAGCTCACACAGTTCCTCCAAAACCTCTTGCCTCCCACACGAGGAGAATCAGGATTTAACAGTGAAACATTTTTGCAGATGGTCTAGATCTGTGCCACCCAATAATGTATCCACAAGCTGTTGGGCGCCTGAAATGGGACAAGTCCAAATTGAGATGTGCTGTGAACGTAAAATACACACTGGATTTTGAGGATTCCGTACGAGGGGGAAAAAAGTAAAATAACTCATTAATATTTTTATATTGATTACAAATTGAAAAGATAGTATTTGACATGACGGGTTAAACAGAATTATGTTCACCTGCTTATTTTTACTTTTTAATGTGACTACTAGAAACTTAATTGTGACTCATATTTCTACTGTCCTTCTTACAGTGAAGAAACTGAAGAGGTAGAACCTAAAGAAAGAGGCAGTGGCGCTTCCAGGACCAGAACCCAGGTGTCCTCACAACTATAGCAGCCTCAGAAGCAGGGAGGGGGTAAGGATGAAGACAACAAAGGGTCTGGGCAAGGGAGATAGCAGCAGCGCCAGTGCCCCACCCAATACCCCCAGGGCCGGCACCTGGACACACGGCAGGTGCCCAGTTCGCACCCGGTTCATCTCTGCATGTGGGTCAGCAACCTTCCCAGGACTGGCCAAGCCCACACAGAGTCAGCCGGCTGCGGTGGTCCTGATGCCCACCTCCTCAGCCGTCGCAGGTCAGGGATAAACAGGGTGTGTCTGGAGGATAAGGGGTAGCCAGCCAGGCGAGGTAGAGGATTACCCCTTCTCCCATCCTAGTAAGGGCTATGCAAGGTGAGAGGAGCTTATGACAACACGACAGGGTGGGAGCAGTTCAAGATTCATGGATAATTTTCTTCTCAAAATGTGTTTACGGGGAGCAAATCGAGAGACAGATATGGAACTTTTTGCGCTCATCCAACTTAAGATAAGGTTTGAAAAAAAACTAGAAAATAAGGCACAAGGTAGAACTGCAAAGAAGTACTGATGAGAAGAGGTGTGGGATAAGGGGATCCCCAGATGGGGTAAGATCAGACGCCTCTGAGAGGGTCCAAAGCTGGATTAAAATAAAGTTTGGTGAGGAAGAAGGAGCACTAACTTGCTCAAATATTTGAGTGTGTATTCCATGAGGCAAGGTAGGTCAATTAGGAAGGGAGGTCAGGAAAGAATAGAAGGTCAGAAAGGTACAGGTCCTCAAAGGAGCGCATCTTCTAGAGGGAGGGGCAGTTCCCGTGAGTTCTTAAGGTGTTTGTCGGAGGTGCCGGGACGGAGAGCTGGCCAGAGACAGGGAGAGGCGCTGGGCCAGAGCTCTCATGGAGCTGCTGTCTGCAGCCCTAAACCAGGTCAGCGATGGCAGCGGGAAACAAAAAGTTAAAAAGAGAAAGACTCAGCAGAACGAGCACCCAAGTGAATGTGGAGAGAGAGAGGCTGAGTGCGCGTTGCGAGGCTCTGCTGGGGTGGATGGGCAGGGGGAAGGGCTCGAAGGGGGCGGGTCTGGAGCTCAGCCTGAGGGGTTTCAGCTGTCGGCCAATTAGTCCTCACTGCTCCTCGCTCCAAACCTACACCAGAGGCCTCCGTTTTTAAAAAGGCCCCGAAGCCACTCAGCATTCTGGGCCGGGAGCTTGCGATCCAAAAACGTGTGCCAGCACCTTGGCCCATCAGGACGCCATCTCCTGAAGTGTGCTTCCCTCTCTGAGAGGAATGGCAGTCGGATGCCAGCAGAGCACTGGATCCAGTTAACAGGCACACCTTCTGAGTGCCAGGTCCTGCACTGGGCATTCAGCAATGAGCACAGACCCCTGCCTTCCTGGGGCTCACAGGCCAGCGGCTGCGACAAACCGGCACAACCCAAGTGCCTCAAGGACATCCTGAGGTGGACCCAGCTCCTCTTGCATCCAGAGCATTTCCACAGGCCTTTTCACATACCATCCCCTTGGCCTGCTTGGCACCTGGCACAAACTACTACCTAGGAAGCACTTAACCACTTATGGACTCAGTCACTGTTATCCAAGAAATAAACACTTTACACAGTTGGGTGACCAAGACTCCCAAAGGCTCTGAGACTAAAAAACATCCTACACAGAGAGTTGCTTAACATCAGCAATTATTTCTTCACATTAGTTTTTCCCTATTGTTCCAAGAGTTTCTGCAAACAGTTCTAGAACAGGCTACAGGGCCCAGCTGTACAAAATCTATTAATTCTAAACAATTCATAAGGCTTCCTTACACAGTTGGGCTACACAAAGATGCTTCCTCTAAACCATTTAAATTCCAAATATAAGCTTCCTTATTAATGCATGTAGTGAAAGGATAAAAACGTTTGAAACCAGAAGTTCCAGAAGCATCACAAGAGATCAGCACGACTGCTGTACCCGAGTGGCTTTAAACACATGAACACTTCTTTAAACACAGAGGTGTCTGCTTCATCATAATACTGCTTATGCCCATTTATTTAACATGTTACAGTCAAAACACCAAGATGGCAGAAAGCATTTTTCTATATCGCCTTGTTTACCTCAGTGACAACACATAAAAGCAATGGACCTTAACTAACCAGAGTAATATTTTATCCCAAGTAACACCTCAGACTCTGCACTGCTTCCCCTTAAACCCCGCCCCACCCCCACCCCCCAATAACAACAACAACAGATACACCCCAGAGCCCCGTGTGAGACCGAGAAACCCAAACACAACATCACAAGTTTAACTTAACTCATGAAACTAGTCCCGGGCATCCATAAGATGTTTTCTCGGCAACACAACAAGGGTTTACCACATCCGTTCACTGCTCTTGGCTTGTCATTCTTTAGTGACTGACACCATGCACACAACATATCAAAGGTGAAAATGAAGACACGGTACTACTTAGTTGAGCAGTTGAAAAAATAATGGCATTTTCTAATTTTGTATCGAATGTGCCCAGTTTCTGGCACTGGGAGAACAAGGACGCTACAGTCAACTCTAAGTTATCTTTACTGCTGGGCAGTTCCTCGGACTCTCAGAAGTGTGAGGTCTTCTCTGTTCTGACGGGCAGTGCCAGACGTGCACAATCTGGCCTGGCCTTGAACACCGCGGGACGCAGGCTCAGTGCGGCACTGAGAGGTGGCGCAGGGGAGCTTCTGCAACTCAGGATGTGATTTCGGTGGCTACTTGTACGCACAGGAGCGCTGAGCACATTAGCAGGCAGAGCCATAGGTGCTCAACCACATCACGGTCATTCTGACAAACAGGCCAAACGCCAGTCCTTTCCTTCAGTTACCCCAACTTAATCTCTGGATACAAGGCAGGTATTGTGGAAGAAATTCAACACAAAAAGTGCTGCTGTTCGCTCTGTGGACACACACTAACTTATGAAATTAGGGACCTTTGTTTGGGGTAACAATTTAGAGGCCTTCCGGCAGAGAAAAAAGGTTTTTTTTCACTTTGAGGTTAAATTTACCCATAGCTACCTGAAAAATTATATATAATATACCAAAATCTGCTTTCTAAAAACTCTTTATTGAGAATAAATGGACTCTAAAGATGTGGGTATACCTTAAGACACAAGGTTTCAGTTATCTCAAGTAAAAGCTTGACTCCAGAGATACTAAGCTCTCCATCTTCCCAAACAAGAATGTCAAAGGGCAGAACCCTTGCTGGTCCAGCTCAGAGCTTCCCTGAAAGGGAAGAGAAAAGTCAGCGTTCTCTAGTCCCCACCCCAACCCCTTGGATGGCAGGGTCTCACTCCCCCAGTAACACCTCTGGGGGTTTAAGAAGGCACAGTTCCTGGTAAGCGCTCCTACCACCCTGACGGCTGCCTGGCTTGCTTCCCTGCCAAGTTACTCACGTTGAAAGGTTAGTGTAGCCAACAACGGCCACTCACATCCCCCCTGCAGGGCAGCTGGGCCAAGCCAGAAGTCTACTTCAGGAGGATTTAATAATCTTCACTTTATTTCCTGGGGAGGTTCAGGCTCCCAACCCACCTACCAAATATCCTGAATACCAACTGTCACAATACAAATGATTACAAAGTCTTTATAAACGCTTACTGTAATAAGTGCACTTGAAGAGTCCACGGTTTGCACGTTATAACTCCATAACAGATAAACAAACGTTAAAAGGCAGCAGGTCCCTACTTAAGACAAAGATTTAGTCAGCCCTGCAGAAGTCTTCCTCCGGACAAAAAAAAAAGCGGGGGGGGGGGGGGAAGCGGAAGGGGACCGAGCTGATCCTTGCCGCGGGGTCCAGCTCTAATATTCGGTTCTAGTGAGCCCTGCTCAAGTCGCGTTCTCCAGAGAAACTCGCCAGGCATTTCCCCGGAAGTCCTCCCTTCCTTCGAGGCAGCGTCGTTTTGTTTTCTCCGGGCGTTCTGCGTTTAGGTGTACAGGCTACCAACCTGTACTCGTCAGGTTCGTCCCCCTCCTCCGACTCCCTCCCACCGCCGCGATCTGGACTGCGACACCTCCCGGGCACCGTGCCTCTAAGCCGCCCGCGGCCCCGCTAGCCGACTCCACTTAACGGCCGTGGCTTTCAGACTACAGGTTAAGCAAGTTTCACTCCTCAAAGGGGAGGAACCAGGTCACCGACGCAGTATTCCTGAGAAGTTTCCGAGAGGAGCGCAGCGCACGAGTCACTCGCTTGGATCACTTTGCGGCTCTCGGTGTCCCCAGTCTAGTGCGAGTGCAGGAAAAGTTAGGGATCTCCGCCCTCTCCTCAAAACCCCGGCCCAGGTTCCGAGCCTGGGGACCTCCCCTCCCCTCCCCGGCCAGATGCAGCCCCCGACCGCCGCGTCTCCAACTGCGCCTTCCGAAACCGCCGCCGTCGAATTTGCGCCCGGCCAACCGGCCGAGGTGTGCGCGCCCGCGGGAGCGCCGGGGCGAGCCCGAGAGACCGCACGCAAGGCAGGGGTGGGGCGGGCGCCGTCGGACCCGGGGAAGGTGCTGAAGGCCCCCATCACACACTCTTCGGCCGCCCGGCCCGCGCCCGGCCAAAGCGCAGCCTGCGCGATGCGCGGAGCAGGAACTCGCTGAAGTTTGCCAGCCCCGGCCGAAGTCTCTGGAAAGTTGTAGCTCCCTCTCGGAGCGTCTCGCCTGGCCCTCGGGGGCGGGCTGTTTAGGGGGCGGGGGTGACGTCGCGGGGGCTGGAGGGGAAGGGAGCACAGGGGCCCGGCACCTGTCCGCACCTCGCCTCTGGCCGCCGTGCCCCCACCAGGCTTGGAGAAGACTGGAGCTCCGCTCGGCCGGGGCAGATTTCCCAACCCCCCCACCCCACCCCGAGGGCAGAACTCGCGGCTCTCCGGAACTGCGCATCCTCGCACCTTTAGAGAAGGGGGCCGTGGACTCACCCGGGCGGCAGCGGAGGAGACCACAGATGCAGGTCCTTGGCGTGGGCAGCCCCCAGCAGGAGCGGCGCGGTCACTACAGCCCCCAGGCAGCGGCACAGAGTGAACCGTCCTGCCGCCGCCCCCTCCGTTCTTAAACGACCTGACCACGCCCCCGCCCGCCACGACCGCCCCAACCCCCGCCCCTTAGCCTGCCCTCCCGGGGGAGCGAGGGGCGGGGCGGGGCGGAGCCGTCGCCCAAGGGATCCTTCCGCCTGGGCGCTGACGGCGAGGGCAGGGCGAAAGGTGCCCTCTGATTGGCTCCTCGGGTGAATGGTTGCCGAGAGACGAGTAAATCTTGGGCGGCTAGGGGCCGGGGTGCCAAAGGGAGTAGCACTACGCAGGCGCAATAGAGAGGGGCTGCGTCGACACCCCCTTAACTTTGGAGCTGCTGGGAGTCCCTTCCTTTCTGCTTTTCACTACGCTCTTTTCTGCCATTCCTATCACATAACTTCTCCACCACCCTCCACATCCCGCCCAAGTTTTTCCCGTCTCTATTCCGCTCCCGCGCAGGCCTGTTTTTCTTTTGCTCCTCTGGGGATTTTCGCTTTAGTTCTCTCTCCAGGAGTGGGGAGTGAAATCTCCAAGCCTACCTCCGACGTGTGTTTTGAAGTCGGAAAAAACTTTTGGTTTCTGAGCGGGTCGAGCCTTCCTGATTCCCCAAACAAATTGGCTGGAGGTCATTGGGGAAAGGGCAAGCACAGTTGGTTCTCCGGCGTAGTTACCACCTGTGTGCAGTTAGTGGGACTAAGAGCCGTGAGGAATCCATCGCCAAGTCTGGCAACCGTGACAGCTTCAGCCCGACTCGGAATGTCACAGAGCTCAGTTGTGTATGTTATACAACATGCAGGCGGGGCTTGGACACCGTCCAATCACTCCGTAGCAAATGGTTTCGAGTCCTGGTTCTAAATTCAGATTAACCTGGGTTGGAATCTACATTCACCACCTAACTATCTGTAAGGGCTTGGGCAAGTAACTTAACCAACCCTCCATAAGTCTCTGTTTCCTCACCTGTACGGTGGGACTAAAAATGGACAGCTTTTTAGGGTTATATAAGTAATAAGATAATGGAAAGCTATTAGTGCAGTGCCTGATATAAAGTGTGTGGTGACTGTTATTTATATCAAGTTGTAGTTGCTATTATTTATCAATAAACGTTTATTGAGCTTGTAGTGATCTTGTATTAGGTTATGGGAGGAAAGATTACTTCCTAGATGAAGTATTTCTCTACCCAGCCCTTTCCATCCCTGCCTGAAATTAATGTTCTCAACGTCTGCCAGGATAGAGTTCTCAAGTATATGCCTTCCCTGGGGAGAGGGAGGTCCCCTGGAATATTAATGAGATAGGATATCGGTGTGAACGCTTGTAGGGATCAGGATAGATGGTCTAATTTTTTTTAAACTTTTTGTTTTTGAGGTACAAATTCGGTAAAGTGCTTTGTGTACAGAACAATGAATTCCTACGTATGGGTATCCCCATGTAGCTGCCACCCAGATCAAGACATAGAACATCTCCAGCTTCCTCATGCCCCTTCTCATCCAGAGTCCCACAAAGGTAACCACTCTTCTCACCTCTATCACCAATGTTTGAACTCGTTGTGGATGAATTACATAGTATGTGCATTTTTGTGTCTAGCTCCTTTCACTCAACAATGTGTCTATGAAGTTCATCCATGTTGTTGCATATAACATGGTTCATTCTTTTCCATTGCTGCGTATTATTTCATTACGTAAATATTCAATACATTACGAAAATATTCAAAACATCATTCCACTGGTGGATGTTTGAGTTGCATCAGGTTTTTGCCTATCATGAATGAAGCTGCTACAAACAATACTTTTTACCAGCTTTATTGAGGTATACTTAACAAAAATTGTATATATTTAAAGTGTACTACATGTTGTTTTGATATACATGTACCTTGAAGCTAATTAACAGCCAAGCTAATTAACATATCCATCACCTTACATAATTACCTTTTGTATGTGTGTGTGTGTGTTTGGGGACAGGGGTGGGGTACGGTGAGAATGATTAAGATCAAATCTCAAGTATATAATACAGTATTATTAACTATAGTCACCATGCTGTACATTAGATCCCCAGAACTTATTCTGAACCTTTTTACCCCCTGACCTACAGACATTCTTATATATGTCTTTTGGTGGAAATACATCCATTTATGTTGGGTTTACACCCAAGGATTGGAATCGCTGGCTCATAGAGTACACACATATTAAGCTTTAAGTATACTGCGAAACATTTTTCCAAAGTGGCATAACAATTTATATTCCAGTGACATGAGATTTCTGGTTGCTTCACATGTTTGCCAGGGTTGATATTGTCAGTCTTTTCAATTTAAAAATGGGGTTGTATATTTCACTGTGATTTATATTTACATTTCTCTGATAATGATGTTGAGCAGCTTTTCATATGCTTTTTGGCCATTTTGATACCCTTTTAGTGAAATACCTGTTCAAGTCTTTTGCCTATTTCTCGGGGGTTTTCTGTCTTAATGATCTGTGAGAATTCTTTACCCATCATGGATGAGCCCTTTGTCCAATATACGTATTACAAATACCTTCTCCCAGTCTGTGGCTTTCTTTTCATTCTCTTGATGTTATCTTTTGATAAACAGAAATGCTTAATTTTAATGACATCTGATTTATTAATCTTATCTTTCATGACTAGTGCTTTTAATGTCCTGTTTAAGAAATCTTTGCCCAGCCTAAGGCCATAGAGGTCCTCTCCTTCACTTCCTTCTAGGAACTTGGTTGCCTTAACTTGCACATTTAGGTCTATGATTCATCTCAAATTAATTTTTTGTGCAGTCTGGGGTCAAGATTTATTTTTTCCCATACAGATATCCAATTAGCTCAGCACCATTGGCAAGTTGTTTTGTTGAATGAATGAATGGATATTTATTAAATGAAAAATTTGGTTAAGAAAACAAAGTGACCAGTTACTTAAAATCCAGATTGTCCAGAAAAATCCAGGGTACATGATCACAATAAGACAAATACAAATTATTACATTACATTGGCCCTAGGACCATTTCTACTTTTTCAGTGTGTCATGGATACCATTAGCGCAAGCAGCCTCAGGGTAGAACATGGGTCAGAAATTCTTACCTAGAATTTGATCTAGCCTGATTTAGTCCCATCTTTGCTTAGGTCACATTTTGTTCAGCGTCCTGACCCTTAGGCAATTTTGTGGTAGGGGGGAGGGGAGAGCCAAGAGCCAGAAGAGAAATTCCTTATTCGTATGTGTGTATATATTTTTCTTTGAGCCCCTTTTTATTCCTGGGGCATTACTTGACTTTTATAGAATTTTATTCCCATTTTTTTGTTTGTTTGTTTTGTTTGTTTTTTAAAGTACACAGTTCTTTCTACCCCATGTGGCCTCCTGGAACTGGAAGGAGCCTCGAGAAGTCATCAGGTACTGCCCATGGGACATGGACCAGATATTGAAACCGTCTTTCCGAGATTACTGGAGCCTCCTTGCCCATTCAAAATGATTTAAAGACCTTTGCTTTAATTCACTGATCTGTACCTAGGAAAGCTGAGAAAAGGAATGAAGAGGGAGTAAATAGTCTTTAAAATGCAGGCATGACTCAACTGTCACCATGACACTGAAGAAGTTTTATGTCTCAGTAGGATTTAATTTAAATACTTAGGAAATTCTATCGTTAATCCTCATTTTCAAGGCTAGAAATACCTTTTGTATAGTGCCCAGTTATCCTCATTTATCAGTTTTCTTAAGTCTTAAGTATTTGTATTACTTTATCCCAAGGTGAATCACCTTGGTAAGCATTTATTAAAATGCCCTTATCTAAATATCTTGTCTTAAAATGATTTTTAAGTTTTTATTAATGTTTATTGACATATAGAGAAGTACACAGATCATCAGAGCACAGCTCAATAAATTTTCACAAACTGAACAAACTTGTCACTAGCACACAGATCGAGAAACTAAGGAGCACCACAGCACTGGCAGACCTGTTTTAGAACAGTGGCATTTTCTACATCCTCACAGGTCTCGGTGGGGGGGCCAAGGCATGACTCAGCTTTCCACTTCCCACCTAGAACTCTCGCCAGTAAATCCCTGTCTCTTTTCAGCTTCTTTAGACCAATATTTTTCTTGGGTGTTGCAGAATGAGAGCTAGGTTTGGAGTAAGAAGGTGTGAGTTTTATGGGAGGAGGTAGAGGGCTGCATCTTTGGGCACAGCTATGACAGCAGGCTCAAGCACGACATGGCAGTGGAAGCACTGGGGCACGGAGGCAGCATGAAGCAAGATGGGGGACCAGAAAGGGGAAGGGGGTGATGGTGGCACTGCCAGAGAAATGAGGATGCCAAAGATGAGCAGGGCTGACCTCACCCCTCTGAGGTAGTATCTCTAGACACCCTTCCTGCCCACCACCCTAACAGTGTCACTTGAGAAATGATGTAGGGTTTAGTCAGATGGCTGGTATCCCTGTCAAATGGCTTAGCCCCTCTGAGTCTCAGCTCCCTAATCGACGATAACTGGCCTCCCTGCTTCGTGGAGGTGTGTGCTGATCAAATGAGGTAGTGAATGCATGTGAGAACAGTTGCCCTGTTCACAGGATTTATCTCTGCCAAGCTTGGGCCCTTTTCTCTCTTTCTGTTTGAAGAGCTTGGCAAGCAAGTCGGATGAGAGCAGAGGAGGGTAAATTCTCAACACCTTGCTATGGCTGCCTTCACTTCTGGGGCTCTGGATCTCTTATCTGAGGATTAAAGTTTTCAAATCTCCCTTCAGGGAAAAGGAATTCCATGAAAGTGTAAATTGTCAACTGATCGTTTCATATCTCGTGACCAATCACTGGGTCCATTCTGAACCTGCCTTACATTTAGGTCCCAGATGTCTGTCTCGCCAGCCACCATAACGCCTGAAACTCGCAGCACAGGAGTCTGTGCCTGTTGGCGAAGAGACTCCCGCCATTTCCACACAGATTACCAGAGGAAGAGGATGCCTCCCTGCTAAGAATGTCTGCCTCACCTCCCAGGGGACCTCAAACATTGTCTTCCAGGCCACATATTAGCCTAGATTTTCAGGTGCAAGCAATCAAAAATGACTCTGGGGCTTCCCTGGTGGCGCAGTGGTTGAGAGTCAGCCTGCCGATGCAAGGGACACGGGTTCGTGCCCCGGTCTGGGAAGATCCCACATGTCGCGGAGCGGCTGGGCCCGTGAGCCATGGCCGCTGAGCCTGCGCGTCCGGAGCCTGTACTCCGCAACGGGAGAGGCCACAACAGTGAGAGGCCCGTGTACGGGGAGCCCACGGAATCAGCAGGATGACTAGAGAACTTGACCAGTTGGATGTGCTACCAGGAACAAGGCTTAAAAATCGTACTGTAGAACTGGTCCAGGGAAGATGCCATCACCACAGATATAGGCAATGCACGTTGCTGCTGCCGCCTCTGGAAACGATGTAATTGCCACTCCCACCACTGCCGCCACCCATTGGTAGGTAGAATTTTTGTGTCCCATCACTAGCTTCCGATCCAAAATCTGGGTTGGAACATCTGATCAGCAGAGCCCAGATCATGTGCCCAAGCCCCGGTTGCAAAGAAGGCTCAAAAATCAGGTTATGTGATTTAACTCAGAGTTTTAACTCTGCAAAGTGGGCTCTGCCTCTTAAGGAAGGGAATTCTCCAAATTCAGATGCTGGATGGCCAGAACATGTGCCTCTTCCTTCCAGTCTTTACATCCATCTCTTGTGAGCATTGATTGAATGAATAAGCATTCTTTGATCCATCTAGCCCTGGGACACAGATCCAGACAAGTTTCTGAAGCTTACAAGTTGGAGAACCAGGAAATGGATTCTTGAGAAGCTTTGAGGATGGAGGCCAGCCAGCTAGCCTCACCTTGCCTGTACACTCTGCTGTTTGGCCAGGTGATACTTTTCCTCTTCAAAATTCTTCAAATAGACACTGAGTGAATGATGTTTGGTAAAAGGAAGGAAGGAAGGGGACTTCCCTGGTGGCGCAGTGGTTAAGAATCCACCTGCCAATGCAGGGGACACGGGTTTAATCCCTGGTCCCGGAAGATCTCACATGCCTGCGGAGCAACTAAGCCCGTGTGCCACAACTACTGAGCCTGTGCTCTAGAGCCCACATGCCACAACTACTGAAGTCCACGCACCCTAGAGCCCGTGTGCTACAACAACTGAGCCCATGCGCCGCAACTGCTGAAGCCCATGCTCTAGGGCCCGTGCACCACAACTACTGAGCCTGTGCTTTAGAGCCTGTGAGCCGCAACTACTGAAGCCCACGTGCTCTATGGCCCGTGCTCCACCACAAGAGAAGCCACCGCAATGAGAAGCCCGCACACTGCAATGAAGAGTAGCCCCCGCTCGCCACAACTAGAGAAAGCCCGCACACAGCAACAAAGACCCAATGCAACCAAAAAAATTTTTAAAAAAGAAAAAAAAAGGAAGGAAAGTGGGAGGGAGGGAGGGAGGGAGGAAGGAAGGAAAGCGCCTTGAACACATCACCCACCCTTCCCCAAGTCTCAGGTTTCATTCCTAGCTCTGCGTTACTTTAACCACTGCTCTGGGCCTCAGTTTCCCCATCTGTTAACAAAGGAAAAAAAAGGACCCAGCCTGGCTTCCCTCCAGCACCTCCAGCTCCAATAGTGTCATGAAGGAGCTAAAGGGTATGTGGCGCGGCTGCCCAGCACATCAGGGGGTTGGCCGCGTATACTGACAGTGTCCCAGAGCTGGCGCTTGTGTAACAGGCGGATTTACCGAGAGGGGACGACTGTTTGCTCAGCAGCCGAGAAGTCTATAATTAGACTGTCACAACATCAGCAAAAGTACAGGATCAATGTAATCAGAGAAGAAATGGAAAAGAACACGGCGTCAGTCAAAGTCTCCAGTGGGTCCCCGTGGTTTCCGGACCACTAATCGCCCAGGCGATTCAACCTCCCGCTTGTGGGTTTCCTCCTGGTGATGACCAGGTTGGTTTGGGCCTGACTGCCCTTTACCACTACCCAGCTCTCCTCCTTCTCTTCCCCTTCTCCCTTCCTCTGCTCACTGAGTCTTAGGAACGAGAGACCAGAGGAGGCAGGACCTGTGCCACAAACTCATGGGCCGAGGCACCTCTTTTCCTCATAATGTATATGTGTGTGGAGTGGAGGAGAGCCAACTATAAAATCCAGATCCCTGGGCCCCATCTTGGCCCTACTGGGTAGGTGCCTTAGAATCTGCATTTAGCACATCCTCAGGTGGTTCTAGGTATGCTGAAGCTTGAAGACCACCGGGCTGAGCCATCCTCCTGCCTCATGGCAGCCCTGCCCTTTTGCTTCTACTCTTCATCTGGCCCGGTCATAACCCCATCAGGATGGCAGCAAGATTTGAGGCAGCCCAGGTTAAAGGGCCCTTCCAAAGCCAAGAAATGATAATGGGCCTCTTATTTTCTTTTTAATCACCTTAAGAATTCCAGGGCTTCCCTGGTGGCGCAGTGGTTGAGAGTCCGCCTGCCGATGCAGGGGACACGGGTTCGTGCCCCGGTCTGGGAGGATCCCACATGCCGCGGAGTGGCTGGACCCGTGAGCCATGGCCGCTGAGCCTGCGCGTCCGGAGCCTGTGCTCCGCAACGGGAGAGGCCACAGCAATGAGAGGCCCGCGTACTGCAAAAAAAAAAAAAAAAAAGAATTCCAAGCTGCAGACGGGTTTACCTCATTAATCCTCACAACATCTGATCTAGGAGGTAATGGCCAGTGTCTTTAGTTTCTTTCCATCAAAGTGGATCAGGGCCCAGGTCTGCCCCTGAAGGATCTGGATCCGAGGGCTTCTAGGCTCCCCCAAGCCCCATCCTCCTACATAGAAACAACTGGATTTCATAAACCTGTGAATCTTCATTTCAGACACAATTTTTTAACATAAATAACACAAGTTGCATTGTATAAAAATCAGAAAGTGCAGGGAAGCAAAAGGAAGAAGGAAGTCATTACTCATCCCTGATCCCACAGCAACAATTTTGTAAATACTTTGGTGCTTATCCTTCCACACTAGTGTGTGTATGAATACACACACACACACACACACACACACACACACACACACACACACACGTATTCTGTCCCTGCTTCAGTCTGGGTCCCAGAGGAAAGAGATGGCACACTCAGTCATGGCTACTCAGAAGAGCTTGATGAAGGGACCATTTATCTAGTCATGGGCAAGGTCCAGGGAAATCTTAACAAGGGATGGGCACTAGCAGTGAGCCATTTCCACGCTACGCCTGAAGAGATGAGAAGAGGGAGGTTCCCAGAACCTGGGGCGCCTCACTGCAGCTCGGAGAGGGCCACCTGACAGGAGCTGTAGCCTCTGGCCGAACAACAGTCTGCTCCCAGCACCGAAAGAGCCAGGGGAAAGCCGCCTGACTGCTGGTTCCTCCTGCCCTCTGCCCTCCTGCCTGGGCCTCCCTGTGTCCCGACTCAACCAGAAGGCAGGTGGGTGCAGTCACCGGAAGGCATCCTCCCCGAGACGCAGAGCCGGGAGTTAGAAGGGTGGCGGGAGGGTCTGGATGGGCAGATGGAGACTGTCCCACACACTTTCCTAAGTGCCTTTATGCACGCGATGATTGGTTTTGAACTTCTAGAATTGCAGATCTAGGACGTGCAGTGTTCTGAGTTCATTCTCTCCTGGACCACAGCGAAAGAGTGAGTTGTGGCTTTGTGGTGTCGCCTTCAACACGGTGAGCTAGGAGCCCTGTCTGCTAGCTCTGACCCCTCTATGCGGTCCTTTGAGGCAGAAACAGCTGTTGAGTTCTTCGGCCCGTGTGGCCTCCTCCACGTCGTAAGACCCAGTGCCGGGGATCAAAGGCAGAATCCGAGCAGACTGGCCCCCAGGAGGCTATAGCCGCACGGGGTGCTTAGAGACCCGACACCAGTATCTTAAACCAGGCAGAGGGGCAAAGCCCCACGGGGAAGGCACAGCGGTCTACACCAACAATAGTGAGTGAGTAATAAAAGCTAATATTTTCGGCCAGTGGTAGCTAATATTTATTAATAACGTTTACTATCCTGGCCTGTTCTAAGTGCTTTATAGGTATTTATATCATTGAATCTCCCAGCAGCCCCGTGAGGCAGGTCATATTTATATCATTGAATCTCCCAGCAGCCCCGTGAGGCAGGTCATATTATCAGCCCCATTTTCGAGCCGAAGAAACAGGCATGGAAAAATTAACTCACACAGAAATTGAGGTATAGAAAGGTTAAATGGTGAAGCCAGAGTTTGAACCCAGGCAGGCTGATTCAAAAACCCACTTTCTCAAAATCTATGTTCTATTCCAGTGAGTCTGCCATCAAAACTATGTGGAAGATGATACTAAGTCATCATTTGCCGTTTGAATTCTCATCCCCTCACGAGTACCCTGCGAAGCTTCCAGAGGCTGCATGACATGGGATGACATCATTCAGGCTACTGGAATGTTCTGTGTTTTAAAACTTTCTCAGTTTGAGTTTCTAATACAGTCAATCCCGATAGACTTAACTCACATAGACAAAAATTCCTCCGTGTCTTCAGGTGGGTCCTGCAGGGTCCTGTGAAGGACTCTTGAGACCAAAAAGTATGAGAACCACTGTACTACTCTTTTCCTGTGGGGTTCAGAGGAGGGGGTCCCACTGGATTATGAGATCAAATTTATTATCACTAGTTTCCTTGCCTAAATCATACGATGTGTAAGGCAGATTCTACACTAGAAAATTATAGAACCTGAAGGAACCCAGAGGGGTCAAAGGGCCATTTTCTTGGTTTGGGGAGGATGGCTGCAGCTGGGCTGTGGGCTTCCCTGCCCCTGGCTGCCTCATGGGCCTGCTGATGGCCAGGGGGGCCCTGCTGGTATTGTCCAGGACCCCTGGGCCAAGCCCAGGTCATGTCAGGGGAATGGAGAGTATCTGGTTGAAAGACCACACCAGTAATATTTGTCATCTCATTTGCAAGGAAGAGTGGAAGTTTAAAGCTTTGTGATTTTCAGTAGAAGAGTATAATTTTACTTATCTGTCAAGATTTATAAAACATGATTGCCAGGTGCCCTTGTTTTTTTAGTCTATGAAATGGGGAATAAGTAATAATAATTGCTTTTTAGTTGGTAGATATTGGGAATTATAGCAAATGAAGTTAGCCAATCATGGGGAAAGGCTAGAATCTAACACTGGGGATGGCATAAAGTCATTGATGTTCCTTGCTTCAAAGTGAAGAGATAATGGGAAAATGTATGGAGTGGACATTCTAGGCTGGTACCCAGCATCCATTTCTCCTTCCGCAATTGGGGAGCTGCCATGTTGCTTGGGTAGAACTGATGTGGACACCCCAGTGTCCTCATGATGGGCCTAAGCCCATCAGTGTAATTCCACCCCTTGCCCTTGACCATGACCAGTCAGGGATGAGAAGTTATCTCAAGCTCACGTTCAGTGGCTGGAGGAAGGGAAGCCACAGACGTGCGTCTCTTTCTGGACAGGATGATGTGTAGATGTGAGTCCTGGGATGATTGACGTTACTTTGCTGCCATGAGAGAAGCTGATGTGTGCTGAATGAAGTCTACACTCCAGCAAGAGCAGAGCCAAAGACTCAAGGACAGACAAGCCAGAAGACCACACTGCCACCGAGCTCTTCTCTTCCAGAAGCCCAGGACTCCCTGTGTTTTAGCCAATTTAACTATTTTTCTGATACTTAGCAACCAGAGCATCTGATATAATTAAATAACTTTTTTCCAACTCAAATACTGTCAGAGACAAAAAGTAGGACTGTCATGTTGACCAAAGAGTGTCAAATCTGACAATTTAAGGATAATCAATCCTGATTTTCTGTCACCTTCACTTCCAAACCTTCCACATAGGCATTTCCTATGTTAGTCTTTCTTTCCAAATAAAACGCTCCTTCCCTCTTTGACTGCATAGTGACCAAGCATCAGATACTTGAGTCTCAACAACTGAAGCTTCTCAAGTGTAAAGGAACGTGCGGGGCTCAAAGGACAGCACCACATGTCTCACGAGGGTCACTTGAGCCGACTTCTCTGCAGCAGGACAGATGTGGCAGGCCGAGGGGCAGGACTCATCTGATGGTTGGAAGGATGGGCTCCCGGATCAGACTTGCTGGGTTCAAGCTCTGCCTGTCTCTCTGGGAGAGCTATTTGACCTTGCTAAGCCTCAGCTTCCTTATCTCAAGATAACAAGACGGTGATAATAAGAGGACCTCTAGCCTCTGGATGTTGCAAGGATTCAACGAGCTAATGGAGGTACCATGCGTTTGTGTGGCAAACGGGAATTTTTCCAAAAATGTCAGAGACAGTCCAAGAGACTTCCCCTCCCTGGGACTCAGGTTCCTCTCCTGACAAAGGAGGAGGGATGTCCAGGGTCCCCTCCAGCCAGACGTGCTGCCCTTGGCAGAGACAGGAGCCGGGTTCTCTGCTTGAGCAGCAAGGGGCCTGGGGCAGAGCGCTCTCCTGCAGGGAAGCCCGCCTGCCCTCAGAAATGACGCAGGGGCCATCTGTCAGGTGGCCTCAAGGGCCTTCAGGAAAGATACCTATGTTTGTTTGGTTTGGGCTTTGGTGTTAAGTGTAGAGACTGCAGCAGAGAAACAGGGCCACGCGTGCTGGTCGGCATGTCATGAGCGGGGCTGAGTGTGCAGACAGCATGGGTCCAAGGGTCTAAGAGACTGTGTTGTTCATTCTGCTGGGCCTCACGTTGTTCATCCGTAAATAGGGACACCCTCCCTGTCTCTCAGAGAGACTGTGAGGGTTACAGAAAACAACCCACGCGATGTGGGAAAGTGCCTGTCGCACCTCAGTGCCTTGGTGGCAATACTGTTCCTTTCCTCTTTCTGGAGCCCAAGTCCACCAGCCGCCACTGCAACAGGAAATGGAGCTGGAAAGTGCACCCCCTGAGGGTGCAACCCAATAAGCTCTCTAAGCTTCAGATGGAGAGTTGCTGGGGTCCTGAGGAGACAGGCATCATGCAGAGACCCCCGACAGGGGAGAGCTGACCTCACGGCACCCGAGACCCACACCTGGATGTGCTAGTGTGGGAACTAACACATCAGGGTGGCTCTAGCGACCCATGTTCCTCATTGCCCTTCAGAAGTCTATTCATGATTTCTGTTAACTCATGAGACTTGGCTACTCTCTTTTCTAGAGTCTTCACCCCCCACAAATTCCCAACTCCTCTGTTATTTAAAATTCAAACTCCCAGAGGGAGAATCTGAGGGGCAGGTTGGCATCAGCAGTCACCATGTGGGCGCCTTCCCTCTGGTGGCCTCCCTGGCCCAGGTGCTCTCAGCTGAGGTCACAGGGATGGGATCACAGGCACAGGTGCTCAAGGGACAGCAGAGGGGGGCCAAGAGCCTGAGGTCGTGCAGCTGGATGGGGTCACCAGCTTCAGGGACAGCAGTGTGACACAGCTGTCACCAGTGTGGGCTCCTTGCCCAGGGCTTCCTCCCCCTCTTTCTCATTGTCTTGTTTTGGGGCAGCTCCACCCCAGGCCAAAGATCGTTTCCCGTCAAGATGGTACCACCCCCAGAGCTAGAGGGATCATGCTATGAGGGCCTGGCAGCTGTCTTAACCTATCTCCCAAAGGGCTTGTTTCTTGTTGGAAGAGTCTGAAATAATCACAGGCCTGGGGCTTGCAGACAGTACCGGGGTTTTGTAACCACGTTGGCCCTGATCTGTACACAGTGGCTGAAGCCCAGGGTGAGATGCTGCCGCGGCCTGGCCTGTGGGTGCAGGTTTCCTGCCCCAGTGTTTAGAAGTCTGTTTCCGAGCTGTCTTGTTCGTCATCACGTACACAGGGTGAGGTGACCCCTCTCCCTCGTTCTTGCTGGTGGGGTCTGGGGCAGCCTGGATAACTGAATGTCGCAGCAGTGAGGGATGACCCAGTGTACCTGCATGGCAGAAGACGCTCTGGTCACTGTACTGAACCAGCACGGAGGACCTACCCTGGGGACAAGGCTGCCCTCTGTGAGGAGGGGGAGGGTTACCTCGCAGGGTGGGATCAGACCTGCTGTCAGTCACCTGGAGAAGAGGTGTGTCTCTCAGATTGCAATCAGCTGAGCTTCCGGGAGGAAGCCCATCCCTGGCATCTTGACCTGAAATGCCTACAGAGGGCATCCTATCTGTGGGCATTAACTTTGCTCCTTTATTTAGGACATTGTTCTTCAAACTTTGAGACCATTGGAACCCCCCGGGGTACTGGTTAAAAAGGCACATTCCCATATCCCAACCCCAGAGGCTCCTATTCTCTGAGGTGGGACTCAGGGGTCTTTGATCTTGACAATCACCCCTAGTAGTTCTGATTCAGATGACCATGGACCACATCTAAAGAAACCTGGTCTAAGAGGAAGGTTAGTGTGTCAGGTAAGCCTGAATTCAGAGTCTGGCTCTGCCACTTGCATGCTCTCTGGCCTTTGGCACGCTCTAATCTCTCTGTGCCTCAGTTTCCTCTTCTGGGAAATGGGAACAATCATATCAACCTCATTGGGGCATTAGGAAGAATAAATGAAGTGAGATGCTGCTCTCAAATGCTTGGGAAGGGTGGACATGGGTGATTGATAGAGTCTGACTGAAATCTCACTTGTAGAGCTGTACTTATCAAGGGACACGTTGCAGGAATGAATGGTAATTCTAATGTCCTGAAGAAATGCCACCCTTAGCTGCTCCATTCAGAATCATCATTGGTAAACAAGGCAACCCTAACACACCCTCACCCCAGGCACACTCACACCCTCCTCCCTTCTCTCTCAACTGGCCAAGCCCTTTGCCTGGAAGCCCAGTTCTCCATTGCCTGGTCCATGGTCTACCCCATGACCCCCAAACAGACCACCTGTCAGCAGGAAGCCTGTGTCCCGTGCTGACATCCCAACTGTGCAGCCACGCTGAGTACTCTTAGGTCTCAGACTTCTGGTTTTTTAAGTAGTTCCAAGAACTGGTATCCAGCTCTTGGAGAAATAGGATATTCTGTGTGGTCAAATATCTGGGCTCACTGAGAGACGGTACGGATCAGTTGTTTGGCTGATTTTATATACATTAATATTCGAGAATATTTACTTTATACAGAGCGTCTGGCCACTCCCAAACTCAGCTAAAAATAATTGACTGTTCAAGCATTAGAAAGTTACATTAAAATCTTCCAAAGCTCTGTTGTCCTTATTATGAATAGTGATTATCATGGTATCTGAGAATCCCCGAAAGGGCATTTCTAATCATTAGAATTCAGGGTAAGCCAGCTTCTACCTCATTAAGCCTAAAGCCCTGGCAGACATCCAAGAATTGTGGCTATGCCACACAACCCAGCTGGGGACCTGGGTGGGGAGGGTTCAGAGACCTGGCTTCCGGTCATCACCCTCACCTTGCTGTGTAACCTTGGGCAAGTGTCTCTGAGCTTGTCCCATCCATACAGCTAGGCGGTTATTCCTCAGTCCCATACCTTCTAACGTAGAGTCTGTGTGTCTGGGTGAGCTGACCTTCATGTTTCCGTAGAATGACGCTTGGTCTTGGTTCCAGTTTAACAGGCCAGAGGGCAGTTAGAATCCATCCTTGTTGCCAATGATCCGGTACAAAATGCATTTCTATTTGTTTTGTGCTAAACCAATTCCCCAGGGCAGCCATCCAAGCAGAGCGGAGTTGGTGGTAATGGAGAAAGCCCAAGATGAGGACGTAGTTTCCAGCACCAAGGCCATTAGCCAAGTCTTCCTGACGCCAGGATGGTGAGAGGAAGAGTGGACAGCTCCTACGGGCACCCACGCTTTGGTCCTGACCTGTGCCTTTGGCCACCGTGCTGACAGAGTCCCTGCTTCTCTGGCATTGTGTAGAGGGGACACGGCTCTGAGGGGATGGCAGAGCAGCCATGGGTTTGTGCCACCCACCATGCCCCTGCCCTGTGGTGCATGTCCAGGAGAGCGGGGCCAGCTTCTTAATGGCCATCGTTTCCAAGATGGCACCTGGCAATGTCAGTCAGAGGGTGAGGGCTTGACCCGGCTTGTCCCTTCATCTGACCAGCTTTCCATGGGTCACACGGATGAAAGGAGAGGCTCTGCAGGGTCGGGGAGAGGGCGGATTACAGAGCTTTGGAGCGAAGCTGGCCTGACTCTTTTGTTGGATTTGCCCCTTCTCCATACTCACCCTTGTGCCTGTTTGTTCCTGGCTGGGTCTGGCTCTAAGCTGTGGAGAAGTAGCAGATGAAGAGGAGGAGAGGCTGCCAGAGTTGATGGTAACGATGTTCCTAACAGTAGCTCACACATTTGTTTAGTGCGCCAGCAGCTGTACCAAGGGCTGTCTCCTAGAGGGAGGATCTTTTGTTCCACATGGAAAAACTGATGTGAGAGATTGAATGACGTGTCAAGGCTACAGGGCTGGTAAACCGGGAGAAAGGATTCGAATCTAGGCCATCCAGCTCCGGAGCTGGCCACTATTGAAGAGCAATGCCTTTGTAGAACTTCCAGACACCTCCTAGGCAGCTCTGGGCACATCCCCTTTCCACCTCCTTTCTTGGAGCTTAATGCTGTGGCCTGGAGGGAAGCAGACTCCCCCCCTGAGAAGTTTCCACTATTCACCCAGGGTGAGCTGCTTTGCTCCTTTGCTCCTGAGGGACGCGAGTGCGGCGGCCTCCCTTAGAAGCTGCGGGCAGGGGGCATGGCCTCCGCCCTCCTAGGCCCAGCTTTATAAACGCTCCTCAGGCCACTGTCTGGGGGGACACCACTTCTCACCTACCTCACACGGTCTGAACCTTAAGCAGCCAGAGGGCCTCTTTGGGGCCCCCTAGCCTGGGGAACTGTGCTCCAGCTTCGAGATGGAAAGACCTGGGCTTATGTGCCATCCATAACCCTCTGAAACTCTTGTTTCCTCTGAAAACATGGATAATGATGACTGCCTCATACCTACTGCAGCTTTACCGTGAGGGTGCAATGCAGTCGTCGATGTGACAGGTTTTTCATGAATTTTCATAACCAGCTCACCTTGACTGAACTTTCAAACTTGACAAGCAGCATCTTCATCTTGTTTAGATGCACAAAAGGAAGTTCAGAGGAGTTCACAAACGGCCCAGCACCCTGCTTAGGAGCAGCAGGCCCACGCTTGCTCTTGACTCACCTGAGTCACAGCTGTCCCCTCCCTCCCCAAGCCCCGGTGTCATACAGATGCAACGTGATGCTGATTCGGGACCCACTGCGAGGTGTTGCAGAAACCAGGGCGGAGCGGAGATGCTCTGCAGAAGTGTGGGAGCTGTTCCACTCAGAAGCGAGCCTTAGAAACATCTCCTGCCGACAGAACCTGCCGCTTCGGTCACTGGGCGCGGCTGTGTCACTGCTCCGCCTGCGGACAGGGACACCGGGTGGCAAGCATGTTCAAGCCAGCCCCAATTCCGTGCTCTGGGTAATGGCTTCACCTGCTGCCTCCATCGCATGCTTTCTCGGAAGCGTAGCCAAGGAGCAGGGAGACATTGAATCGGAAGGCATCACCACCTCCACCGCTGAGTCCAGTTCACCACCAGCGGGCTTCTGCACCCCAGTCTTTCAGCCACGCTGGCCCGAGGGGCAGGCTTCAGTGACCTCCTTGAGACCCCAGACACAGGTGTTCGCAGTCTCTTGGGACCCCCGTTCTGCAGCTGAGCTCTTGTGCCTAAATCTTTAAGCGTGAGTCCTTCCAGGTCCCGGTTTGTGTAACTAACATATTATTCTCTTACAATAATGTTAGCTACAAAGGAGTTGTTACCATTTTCCAGAGGACTAAGTGCTCCCATAGGGCATTGTGCTGTGGCCTCTGCCTGCATTATCTTAGGGAATCATCCCAGCTAGGGCGCTGTTATTCCCATGGAACAGATCAGGAAACTGAGGTGCAGAGATCGGAAGTGATTAGCCATGCTCAGCAGGCTAGTAAGAGACAGAGGGGGGGAGTGAGCCGGGCTGTTGAGCCCCCAGGCCACACTGGCACGGCCACTGTCCTTGCTCCCGGTCTGATCATCTGCCCCTATCCAGACGCTGCCACTCCTCTGCCCTCCTAGAGGTCAGGGTGTGGGACCCGTGCAGAGACCCTGGGACCCTGAGACCCCATTTTCCCGGGCTTGACGCCTTCCCCACTCCACCAGGCCTCCGCACCGTCCATCCTCACGGGCCCTGCCCAGCCCTTAGCCAGGCCCGGCGTATTTCCAAAGTGTCCCAACCTGTCTCCCAGCTTCCAGGTTTCTCATGCTTCAATCCATCCTCTGGTGGCTGCCAAAGGCCTCCTCCTGAATCATTCATGCTCCTTCCTCAGCAAGACGCCCCAGCCCCAGCTGCAGGTGACAGAGTCAGGCCCAGACCTGAAGCCTGGCATCCAAGGCCTCAGAGTCTGACCTGAACCCCCTTCAGTCTCTCTCCTGCCCCGCCGCCTTCAGTCCAGCCATGCCTGCCTCCTCCCCTGCTCCTCACGGGTACCTACGATTTCTCTCTCCGGTCACATCGATTGTGTGACTGGATTGCTCACTTAGCCACTCAGAAATGTCCATTGAATGCCTACACGTGCTGAGCATCATTCAGGCACCGTGGGGGCCCACATGGCCAGCTCCTGTCGCACGGAGCTTGGAGATTCGCAGAGGACACAGAGTTGGGTGTCTCTGAGGAGCTGAGAAGCCAGGGTTGTGGTGCAAGGTGGGCTGGGGGCCTCTCAGGAAGTTTGACAGCAGTCACACCGAGGTGGCTCCAGCCAGTAGGGGGCAGCAGAGCTGAGAGCCCCCCACGAGGGACGGCAGTAAGCAGATGCCACAAAGCACTAGACGGCGTGAGCAATCAGAAGCATATGAGATGGGGAGGAGAGGAAAGAAAGATGGCGGGTAGGAGCCACGGAGGCAGCAGCCGAGACAAGCCGAGCTGCAAGGATGATGAAGACACAGGAGCAGAGAAGAGATGATGCAGCATCGGAGGGATCACAGGCCACCGTGCTGAAGCCCTGCTGAGGCAGCCCGAGCTTCATCCCTGCTCACTGCTCTGCCAGCAGTGCAGGAGGTTGCCCAAGCACGCCCCTGGTCCTTGCATCCCCAAAGCACCAAACGCAGGACAAAGCTGCCATGAGCTGCCATGAGCTGGGCGGCCACCAGCCTACAGAGGCGGCTTCTTTAAGGCCTCCTGTGATGATTACCCAGAGCGACCACACCAGACCAAGATTTGCTCGGAAAGTCCTAAGTGCAGGGAGAGCCTGCAAGCACTGGGTGGCAAATTGCAGGATTGGAGACCACAGAAAGCCACAGGAAAATTCCCGTCAGGGCCAGGAGCAGACACAAGGGGAGAGGGGCTATGAATGGCTCCCTGGATGGGAGGGGAGATAGAACGCTCAGCTAGCTGGTATGGAGGAAAATAAAGAAACGATGGAACAAATGCCTGGAATCCCTGAGTGGAAAGGCTGGCACGGAGAAAGGGAACTATGTGACCAGATGTTTGCTTTGCCTCCTGGATGGAAAGCACTCCAAATGGAAAATCTTCCCGTACCAGTGAGGTCAGAATGTATGAGCAGCCCCTCTTCCAAAAAGCAAGATGGTGGTGTCTGCCAGCCCCTCTGTGCCTCTCGGGAGGACTGCTGTGGCCGGAGGGCAGGCAGCACGGCGGAGACCTCAGCCCCTTCCCTCTCTGGTCCTCTCTGAGAAAGACCACTTGTGGACCGGACAGAGTGTGGCAACACACCATTTGCTCCCCAAGTTTACAGACCTGGCTCTGGAAGGAAGACCCACGGGAAGGGAACCACATCCAACCGGAGGCCGGGAAATGTTTCCCTTGGTCTGTGGCAGCAGCTGGTGTTGGCCTGCTCCCTTCTCATCCACAACAGCATGGCATGAGCGAAGGCAAACAAAACAGCAGCCAATGCAAAGGGTTCTTGGCCTTTCTGATGTGAACGATCCAGGAACCAAGGGCAGGAGCAACGGAGGAGCCCCCGGGGGAGGGTGGGGGACGAGAAGACCGTGTGGGAAAGCTAGCCGGCTCCAGGGACCTGCTGACTAGTACAGGGTCTTATGGAAATAAAGGGCAGCCGATGTGGAGGGTTGCCTTGTGTTTCACGGGTGTGTATGCCCGTGCACACCTGCGTGTGCATGTGTTTTGTCTACTTCAACCCCCTCCTTGACTTCAACCTCCAAGGCCTGGCACCTCTCCTCTCTTGAGGCAGTGGGACACCTCCTTAGAGCCCCTCCCCCTTCCCCCTCCCCTCCCCCCCTCCTTTTTCCCCCAGTTTTATTGAGATATAATTGACGTACAGCACTGTATGAGTTTAAGGTGCACAACATAATGATTTGACTTACATAGATCATGAAACGATTACCACAGTAGGTTTGGTGATCATCCCTCTCATACAGATACAACATTAAAGAAATAGAAAAAAAAAAGTGTTTTCTCTGTGATGAGAACTCTTAGGATTTACTCGACAGCAGCTTTTATTTAAAACCTACAGCAGTGTTAATGATCCTTATCATGTTATGCATGACATCCCTAGTACTTATTTATCTTATAACTGGAAGTATGTACCTTTGACCATCTTCATCTTATTCCCTTCCCCCGAGCCCCCTACCTGTCTCTGGTAGCCACAAACCTGATCTCATTTTCTATGGGTTTGTTTGTTTGTTTTTGAAGTGTCATTGACCTACAACACTATGTTAGTTCCTGGGGTAAACAGAGTGACTTGATATTTATATACATTTCAAAATGATCACCATGATAAGTCTAGTTACAAGATGTCACCCTACAAAGATATTACATAATAATTGAGTATATTCCCCGCACTGTATATTTCAGCCCTGTGACTCATTTATTTTGTCACTGCAGGTCTGTACCTCTTAATCTCCATCGCCTATTTCTCTCCTCCTCCCCACGCCCCGCCCCTCTGACAAGCACCTGTTTGTTCTCTGTGTCTATGACTCTTGTTTCTGTTTGGTTATGTTTGTTCATTTGTTTTGTTTAGATTCCACATGTGAGTGAAATCATACAGTATTTGTCTTTCTCTGTCTCATTTCACTTGGAATAATACCCTCTAGGTCCATCCGTGTTGTTGCCGATGGCAAGATTTCATTCCTTTTTATGGCTGAGTAATATTCCAACCCCTCTTCTTCTCGATACTGTGTCAGTTCGGCTGTGGTAACAAGCAACCCCAGTGTCTCGGGGGCTCACAACCACGCACATCTCCCTCGCACTCACATCACCTGTGGGAGGCTGTCGGCTGTGGCTCCACGGGCTCCGCCCCACAACTCCTCATCCCAGGGCCCAGGCTGTAGGAGCTTCCCCAGCTGGTCAGTGCGTTCTTCTGACACACTTCTCAAGCAAGTGCGATGATGGAAACTCTCGCTAAACTTCTGCTGAGACCTGGAATACATCACCATATTTATTCACATTCCGTGGGCTGAATTGTATTACATGGTCAAGTCCAATGTCAGTGGGGTGAGAATGAACATTTCTCCCAAAGGGAAGGAGGGTGAGAATGAGTGCAAACTACCATGTTATTTCATATTGTATGTCAATATTGTCTACCTCCCTTCCAGCAGGTCTCTCCACAGCTCAGCAGTCTCCTCTGAGCAAGCCTCTTTTGTTCTCCTAACAACCTTAAGAAATAATCGCAATGGCAAAAGTAATTAACTTTAAAAACAAAAAAGTAATTAACTTTTACTGCCTCTTTCTTCGTGCCAGGTGTTGTTTAAGTGCTTTACAGGCGTTCTTTGAGTTAACACTCACAGCAGCCCCATGATGTAGCGACCACTGTTATCCCCATTGTACGTGTAAGAAAACTGAGGTTGAGAGGTTGACTGGCCCAAAGTCACACAGCTGCTAAGGGTCAGGTCTGGGATTCACTCCGAGGGCACCAAAGGCTGTACTTTCAACCCCAGCAACTACACGGCTTCTTCCTATGAGGCCAGGGTGGGGTAGTGGCCCCATATGACAGATGTGCAAACTGAGGCCCAGAAAGTTGACTTGACCTGACCAAAGATACACCCTGTAAACAGAACTAAAATAGAAATGCCCTGGTGTCTTCTCCTACGCAGCAATCCGTCCCCTACACCAAGCCGGGGACATTGTCGTCTAGCACTCTGGGGACACTGACTGCCACCCTGGCCTGGAGCCGTGCAGAGGGAGGCTCCAGTGATGGTGCCTGTCTGTCGGCCTTTTCCTACCGGTCAGCCCAGGGTGGTGAAGTAGCCCAGTCCTGGCTCGACCACTGACGACCTCAGGCAGGTTCCTCGACCTCTCTGAGCTTTGCCTTCCTGGTCTACAACATGAGAGCCACAGAGCTTAGAGCATAATGCCAACCAGAGTAACTGGCCTCATTTTCACCTTCCAGCTCCTCCACTCTAAATCCTGCTGGATTTCTTTGGTTAAGACACTCTTGCCCTCCACCTCACCTTCACTTCCTACCCCAGCCCTCCATCCATCCTTCTTGGGTTCGTGTCACCTCCACTGCGCACTCAGACAGGTTTGAGAGGAGGCGTGAGATGAGGTGGGGGCCACAGTCCCACCTGAGCTTCAACAAAGAACCAAATGGGCTGGCTCTCTGTGCTCCCCACCTGGATACACGTATACACGTGTGCACAGACATGCCCACATGTATATATCACACGCCCACATCACATGCGCATGTATACAATACGCAAAACACTTACATACCTGTACACAAATACACACATACCCATGTACCTGCATGCACACGTGTACACACATATACACACAGACACCTGTACACATATACAGAGACACACATACATATCCACACAAACACACACATACATATACGCACCTACACAATATACCTGTGTACGTGTGTACACACATACCCACAAACACACACATGCACATGTCCACAAATAAACACACAAATATGCACACATACATACACTCCTCGCAGGCACAGCCACTGGACAGGGTGTGGCTTGTGGGGCATATAATGCTGTCTGTCCAGCCAATTCCTCCCCTGGAGGGTAAGTGCTCTTCTGGGGGCGGAGCCTTGGTCACAGCCAGAGAACGGCAGAACATGAGGGCCCGTGGGGGTCAAGCCCCTCCCTCAGCTGCGTCTTGCAGGTGAGGAAACCGAGGCCCAGAGCATAACGGAAGCACACAGTGCTCCAATATGGCAGGCACAGTTCCAAACTCTTCATCTGTACTAACCCACTCACTGAACACTCACAGTCACCCGCTGAGGGACCCACTGTCTCGTTTTTCCAAACAGGAGAACTCAGGCCCAGAGGGTCACGCGTTAGTGGTCCCCCAGTGGGCAGTGGAGTCAGGCTCAGGCAGCAGCTCCGGTGCCCCTGCTCCTCACGGGCAACCTGGGCTGCCCCTCTGCTGCCATCGCTGATCGCATGACACTGGGCAGAGGGACCGTGATCGCTGCCGAGTCAGGTCGGACCCAGCTTCCGACCCCTGCTGCCTCAGGCAACCTGGCTGAGAGGCTGTCGTCTGACCACGTGGTAATTTTCAGGGACACGAGGACACGCCAGACAGGCGGGCCGAGGGAGGGAGGTGCCTGGGCGGGCAGTGCCATGCGTGCTGCTGTGGTCTCTGCCCCTCCTGCTCTCGGGGCATGAATGGCCCGCCTGCCCTGAGACGGGAGCCCAGCGTCTGAGCAGGCCGGATGCCTGGTTTCTTTGGCAACTCAACTCACATTCTCCTGGCTGTGCTTTCTGGGGCTTGATTTAAGTTTAATTCCAGCCGGAATGACTGGAAATACCAAGTATTTCACTAGGATTAGTGCTTGGCTGGAAGGGCCAACTGCCTCTGCCACAACCAGGTACCGTGGACCTCAGAGGAGCGTTAATCCCAAGGAAGTCTCCGTGACTCAGCCTCGGGTGGCTTCTCAGCCCCAGGAGGGCCAACGCGAGGCACAGACGCCCGGGCTGGGCCTCCGCTGAGCTGGGGGAGGGGAGAGGCGGCACAGGAGGGCTTGCCGAGCTCAGAGCAGCCCTGCTCTCCCACCCACGGCAGGGACCCATCCAGCCCATCCCCCAAAGCACACGCTTCGGGGAGAGCGGGGAGCAGAGTGGGGCGGGGCAGGCACACAGTGCGGGCACCCCTCTGTGCCCGGGGTGGGGGGCGGTAAGGAGGCACCGTCTGGTGGTCCGGGGCACAGCTGCCAGTCTCACCAGCACTTAGTTTCTCGGCCCTGGCCACGTCTAACCACCCTGAGCTGTGGTTTCTCGTCTCTAAGTAGGGATGATAACAGCACCTCCCACGCGGAGCGGAGCGGAGCGAATATGAAGATTAAATGAGGCAGGGTTTTCAAAACACATAGCACAGTTCCTGGCACATGGAAAGCCCCAGATAAATACTAGGGATCAATGTGAACCATTAGCTTCTCACACCTGCCAAGCCTTCAAGATTCTGTGAAGGAAAACAGTCAAAAATGTGAAGCACCTCCCTTCCCAAGGTAATGGAGCTGGTTTTCCTTCCTACCTATTGGCTCCAGCCTGACAAAGGTGTCTACATCAGAGGAAGGTCTTCTAGCAACGGGCTCAGCCCCACCTGGCAGCTCCGGGCTCCCATGTAGCTC
Organism: Pseudorca crassidens; assembly: GCF_039906515.1. Lineage (NCBI taxonomy): Eukaryota > Metazoa > Chordata > Mammalia > Artiodactyla > Delphinidae > Pseudorca > Pseudorca crassidens. The sequence goes on along the minus strand of NC_090297.1, from coordinate 103,324,011 downwards.
TCTGAGCCCCCATGCTGCTGCCCAGAGCAGGCATCCCTAACTGCCTCTGTCCTACCCCATGGGCTTGGCTTCATCTTCTCTGCCCTGGTTCCTATGCCTGGTTCTGAGCAGCCCTCCTACTGGGATCCCAGGTGCCCTCCGAGGTAGAGCCCTGCTGTGAGCCCCACATGGTGATCAGTGAGCAGGTGGGGAGATTGCCCTTCAAAGCTGGGGTCCTGTCACCCACAGACAGATCCCCACTAGTTTCCTGGGCATCAGCTGCCTGCCCGAGTCCCTGGCCTGCTTCTCGCCTCTCCACGAGCTGCTGGAGCAGCTCTAGACCCTGCTGTGTGGCTAGGAGGGTCCCGCAGTGCCTCACACCCAGTCCCAGACTATCATAGAAGGGGCAAACCCAGAGGGAGACAGGGGAGTTAGTTAGAGGAAAGACAAGAGAAGGCCACGGGGAAAGGATGGCAGGGGCAGAATGCAAGCAAATGCCAACCAGACATAATTTGAGGCTGAAAGCAGTCAGTGAAGGACTGCCCACACTGCTCTCCAAGATGAACGTCTTCCTCCCCGCAGTCACGCTTGGTCACCCCAGCAACCCAGCAAGGACTTTATCAATGATCCTAGCTCTGTACCCATCATGGACCTTCAGTCCTCCAGGCCCTGCAGAAACTTTTCTTTCTGCTGGAATACCTGCCAGCCTTCCCTAGTATGCACCATGAGTGAACTCCTATTTATCCTTCAAAACCCAGCTCAAACGTCACCTCCTCTAGGAGGCTTTCCCTGAACACTTCCTCCCATATTCAACCACAGCCTCTTGAGATGCCCCACAGTGTGCTCTACATCTATGTACCTCTCTTTGTTGTGGTTTATTGGCTCATATGTCATCTTCCCTTGCTGTGCTCGGGGCAATGAGTGTGTCTTATCCATCTCCACACCCCCAGCTCCTGTCACAGAGTTAAGCACGGAGTGAAGCCTCAGCTAAAATTTGCTGACATGGAAAGCAACAACAACAAAACAACATCTTTTGACTAATCCTTCACACCTCCCTGGCGAAGCAAATCTAAAGTCCTAGCTCAAGCCCTCTGAGGGGCTGAATGTCTAAGATGGACTTCAAGACAAAGTCCCAAACATCACACAGCCTCATGGAAGTATCAGGACATGCCCGGCCTCTGGAAGGGTGAGCCAGAAGGAAGCTTCCAGAGGGGCTCAGAAATCACCCACTGGTGTCCTGCAGTGAGAAAGCCACCCTGGCCGGTGGCGATCTGAAGCACCAGCAGCATGAAGAATGAAAAGGCAGAGTGTGGCCAGAGCTGAGAGGTTGGCATTTGCAGGCTAGGAGCCGAGGAGGAGTGGCCCTGGGGGAGAAACTGAGCCAGGCGTGACCCCTAGCCCAGGGGGTTCCAGGCAGAAGAACAGCCCACTGATGTCCCTCTCAAGCTATAGGAATATTGTGGGCACTGAAACCCCATCTCTTAAGAACACTCTGCACTGCTCCAGTCCCAGGCCTGACTCCATCGGGACCGTACTGCCAGGGGCGTCAAGTCCAAGCTCCAAGTCTGCCTCCCGGTCCCCCCAACACCGCTGCCACCAACTGCTGCCCTCACTGAATTCTCTCCTCTCCCACCCACTGCCCAGGTCCAATCTCAGCCACCATCACCTCCCTCCCAGCTCCTAGGGGCCAGCCTGTGGGGCTGTCGCTCTTCCAGCCTTGCCCTTGAGATGCACCTGGACAGTCCCCATTAACATGTGGATCAGACCCTGTTTAAAAGTCTCCCTTATCGATCCTGCTCTGGAGGAGGCTGCTTTGGGGAATAAGGTAGAGGGTCAAATGCGTGAGAAACTCCCTGTCCAGCAGAACTGATGCCCTCTGCTCACCTCTCCAGCCACTTCTCATCATTCCCACCATACGACCTCTGATGCTCAGATGACAACGTACTTTCCTCCTTTGTCCACCTGCCGCCCTCCAGGTCTGTCCCCCCAGCTGAGGGAGGCACCCCCACTGTTCCCACAACCCCCCCATCTCTGTTATCTCTCTCTCTCTGGACTGGGGGTTCTGAGCTCTCATTCCTGAGCGCCGGGAATACAACAGCAAACCAAACAGAAAAATCACGTACGGGATGGAGAGTACGTAAGATGCGTACGTAAGTATATACGTACACGAGATGTCTGGTGCTGGGGAGAAGTTTTAAGCAGGACAGAGGGAATGAATGCTGGTGGCGATTTAAACAGGATCCGAGGAGGCAGGGAGCCAGCCGTTGGATCACTGAGGGAACTTCGTGCGGTGGGGAAATGTTCTATGTCTTGCCTGTGGCAGGAGGCTATGCAGTCGTATACATTTGTCCAAACTCCGAACTGTACGCTTAAAACCTGTGGATTCTACTTGTATAAATTATATACCTCAGTAAATCTGACATCATAAAAGGGTGTCCCAGACAACAGAAACCTAGAGGCAGGAGCATGCCCAGAAGGACTGGTACAGGGGTGGAGGAGCCACAGGCCAGGCACTGTGGACAGGGCAGAGGTGATGTCCAGCGCGTGCGTGCGTGTGCCTGCGTTCCGTGTTCTGGGTGGGCCCAGGCGTCAGTCTCCTTCTAGATGTCTGCAGGTGGCGCACCGCTGGTGTAGGTGCCGCTTCTCAGCATCTTCCTCATCACCTGGGCTGGCAGCCCCCGGAGGGCAGGAACTGTGCTCTACTCATCCCTGCATCCCTGGGAGGTACTGAGGAGGGGCTCGGTGCACGGTGCATGGAGGTTAAATGGAGCTGATTCCCACTGAACCACGTCCAAGGAATCTGAAGCTGTCTGCAGCAGTGGACATCCCCCGTGCTGGAGGGGCAGGGCCCAGTCAATTTCACTGTGGATTTGGGCTGGGACAACCCTGTCTCTGGGGTTCACCTGTCCCAAGATGATGTGTAAGGAGGGGCCGGTCAAGGCCCGCTGTTCGTCGTGTGGATTCCAGACTCTCTCCCCCTCTACCTGACTCCGAGGACTCCGGGTGGGGTGTGGGCCAGCAGCCCTAAGCCTGGACACTGTCAGCCGCCTCTGTCTTCAGGGGCAAGAAAAGATGGCAGAAAAAGGCTGATGAGCAGCTCAGACTCCTCTCCTCCTCAGCTCAGACTCAGCTTCCTTGAATGAGCTTGAGTGGCAGAGGCCCTGCAGGCTTTATCTGTGTGCGCCTCTGGTGGGGGCTCCCGGAGCCTCACTTCAGAGACTCTGAGAGCAGAGCCTGCGGTGCACTTGGAGAGGAGAGGAAACCTCACATTTCTTGAGCAAATGCCATGTTTTGGGCACTAAGCCAGCACATCACACATGTCATTGCTTTATCTTCACTGCAACCTGCAGGGCGCCAGGGTCCTTGTTTACAGGCAGGGAAAATGGGTCACAGAGCGGTTGAGTCATTGTCCAATGCAAGCGTGGCAGAACCGAGGTCTTTCTGTTCCCAGGGTCAGTGCCACCTCAGAGGCGAAGGAAGGAGGGGGCTGCTGTGAGGAAGGTCACTGGTTGAGAGGAGCTGGGAAGGGGATGGGGTGAGTGGAGTGGCAGTGGCTGAAAATGGGCTGCTTTGTCCAGAAGCCAAGGGATGGCCCGGGATTCCAGGCAGAAAAGGTGCTGTTTCCCCCAGGCCAAGGTGAGTAAGTCTGTTAGGGGCCTGGGGTGAAAGTAGGGTCAGCCCAAGGAAAGGACAGTGGCCGCAGCAGGGCTCTGAGCCAAGGGCGACCGGAGCACAAGGGAGTCCAGGAGGCCTCACTTCCAGCCTGAAGATGACAGATCCCTGTGGCTGTGATTCACCAGCTGCCATGACCACAGTCACAGCCCCTGACATCTGCACAGCGTGTGGCACTCTCCATGGACCTTGCAAGTGTCCACACATGACCACGTTCCATCTCACTAGCAGCCCCCTGAGGGTGGCAGGGAGGTGAGGCAACGAGGGCTGGAGGGCTTAAGTGGCCGCCGAGGTCACACAGGGGTAAATGGCAAATCAAGGCTTGAGCGACCCCCATAAATGGCAATGCTGATCCCCTGTCTGTCCATCTTTATAATCATCTGTGTGCTTCTGGAAGGCCTGTATGACCAGACTGAACGGTGGCCCTGGATGGAGCTGGTAGAGTGCTAGAGACTAAATGTTTGTGTGCCCCCAAATTCTTATGTTAAAACCTAACCCCCAAGGAGATGGTGTTGGGAGGTGATTGGGTCCTGAGGGTATAGCGCTCAGGAACGGAATTAGGGCTCCTGTGAAAGAAACTCTGGAGAGCTCCCTCACCGCTTGCACCACGTGAGGCCACAGCGAGAAGAGAGCTGACTAGGAACCAGGAAGTGGGCTCCACCAGGCAGAGTCAGCCAGCACCTTCCTCTTGGACTTCCCTGCCTCCAGAACCGTGAGAAATAAATGTTTGCTGTTTAAGCCACACAGTCTGTGATATTCTTGTTATAGCAGCCTGAACAGAGTTAAACCAGGCCAAGGATACCAAGATCTCAGCCTCTGGAGGAACAGTATCACCCTCCCTGTCCACGCTCCCCATGGGGCTCAGGGCTGAGCTGGCCAAAGCAAGTTGAGTCAATGGGCTTTTGGTGTGGGGACTGCCAAGGAAATATCTGTTTCAGCACGGGGGCTGTCAAACATGCAGAGACTGAAAACCATCCATCCATTCATTTTGCCAGCCAGCCAGCCAACAACCAGAGCTCAGGTGTGTGCACGTGTATATGAGGAGACCTCTGACCCCAGGTCATCAGGTTATTCATGGTCCTCAGCACTTACCTCTTTGGGAGTCAGGCGTGAGGGTCGTGCCTCCCTCTGGCCTTGCTGGTGGGAGCCTGGAAGGAAAGGAAACCCTGTCCTTCATTGGGCACAAATGCTGGCGCCTATGGAGCTCTGTTGGGAAGTAAAAGCTGCCTTCATGCCGGTCCTCATATTTATGTTCCCCCAGGTTCCCAGACAGGCATCCAGCAGACGGACCTCGGAGCCAATACGCTTGGGATATTGTCCTCAAGGCCTGAGCAAGCCCCTCCCTGATCCAGGCTCGGAGAAGTCTCCCTAATACAGGGACCAGCTGACACTGTCGCTCAGTGCTTCCCAAGCGTATCATCCCCAGGTCCCTTTTTGGGGTGTGTAGAAGTTTTTAGCCTGGCACACCCGTTGCCACGGGACGCACTGGAAATCACGGTGCCAGAGAAACTTCCTGCCTCGGGGCTCCCGTTTCCCATTCTGGGTCGGCACTCAAGGGCTTCGCACGCACACCTGCGGGGCTCCCAGAATCAAAGTGCTTTCTCATCAGAGGCGTTTTTGAGTGTGCAGCATGGAGAGGAGATTTGTGTTCCCTTATTCAAAAAATATTTATTGAGCTCCTTAACTGCCTTTCCCTTTGTTAAGTAATGGCTTCATACGTACTTTGCAGGTGGATCCGCAGGGGGCAAGCGTTTCCCAACACAATCCTGAGCCTTCGGCCCTTCCCTTACTGCCCCCTTCGTGGGGCCGAAGGAGAGCTCCGGACCGGGGGCCCTGGCCAACCACAGAGCCAAGCGAGATCAAGCCTAGGGCCAGTGAGGTACGTGCATGGTGAAGGGGATGTGGGGGAAGGGCTGGGGCTTCAGAGACGCGAGAGGGTGGCCCTGAGAGGACCGAGGCCATCCTGGGGTGAACGTGGGGAGGGGCCCAGGGAGAGGCCTGAAAGGCTGACGGAGCTGTGTCCTAGGGAAAAGGCAAAGGGAAGAGGAACGAAAGAGTTCCTTCTCTCCAAGGGGCAAGGAGCCCCCGAACTCAGTCCAGGTTTGGGTACCCTTCTGGAGCCAAGGGCTAAGGACGTAGAGCTGGTTTGGGGAGGAATGGCAGAAGGGCAGAGGCCTGTGGGCCAGACCAGGGACAGAAATAAGCCTCTGCCGTGACAGTAGGTATTGGGGGCCTGCCCACCAAGCCACACAGCAGTCACCAGCCAGCACAGGTTCCTGTGAGCCCCTCGCCGGTGACATCGGGTGCGAACGGTGCCAGGCCCCAGCACCGTGTTGGGTGGAATCGGGAGAAGGCCTGGCAGAGATAAGCCTAACACAGTGGTCCTCAAGGTGTGAATCACCCCGGAACTGGTTAGAAATGCAGACTCTCACGCCCCACTCCAGACCCACTGAGTCAGAACCTCTGGGAGGGGGCCCCATAGTCCACTAACAAGCCCCCAGGTGATTCAGAGGCGCACTCAAGTTTGAGAAACTCCGGCCTAAAGGAATCCCTGACTCTCCTTCCCCCCAGCATCCCAGGCCGCGGCTGGATCAGGGCAGGCGGGGCCTGTAGGGTTGGGCTCTCGAGAAACCCACGCAGGAGCACCGGAAGCCTGAGTGGTTAGAGTCTGTGAGCCGTGCCCTCTCCTGAAGGGAAGCCTGACAGATGAAAGGCAGCAGCTGCCGCCCTGCTGCTCTGCTGCCGGGTTTGCAGCCTGGCTTCCCCGGGCCTCGGGCCCTCCCGAGACCTACCGCCCAGGAGGAGGCCTGGGCCAGGCACAGCCTCCCATGCGGGGACTTGGCTGGCCCCGAACGAGACCCATCAGGGCACCAGGAGTTCGCCACATACATTTCATCCCCTGTTATCTCCACCCCAGCCTACTGAATTGAATGCTTTCGGTACGCTGGCTGTACAGATGCGGGTTTCAGAGTTTCAGAGTTCAGTAACTTGGTGATGCCACTCCCTCCTAAGCCGCGGAGGTGGGTCTTGAACCCGTTCTACACGTGCACTGCCTCTTCTAGCCTCACCTCTGATTCCCTAAGCCTTCACTCTGAGGACCTGCTCCCCGTCCCCTCAGCTCGGGGGGTGCAGACTGGCATCTCAGGGGCCAGTGGGTTCCCTTTCAGGAACAGGCATTTGACTTGGTTTTCTCATCCCGGAGCATGTGAATGTGTACGCTTTGTCCAGCATCTCTCAGGAGTCTCCTTCCGGAAGGAGTCTCTAGTTCTGAAGCCTCCCCTCCTGGCCTTCCTCCCACCCCAGCCCGCCACGGGCATCCGCAGCCGTCTGCAGGCGACGTGGAGACAGGCAAGAAAAGCCCACCTTGTTTCGGGTGAGGCAGCATGGTGGGACGACGGCTCACTGGGGCCCTACTTTGTGCTGCTCTTGATGTCTCATTTCCACCGTGTGCTCATGCAAGGACCTCGCTTCTGGAGGAAAACAGATGTGACTGCGTGTGGGCAGGAAACCACAGGGCGGCCTCCTGCCTCATCCGTCCCCATCACTCGAGGCAGCCTCCTGTGCTGATGGGGGAAGCTCCCTGGTGGTGATGCTCCAGGCTCAGCCTGCGATGCAGGGCCAGGGTGACCCCAGGCAGCAGGAAGGTGGGGCTCAGCGCTGTGCAGCTGTCAGTAGGAACGGCTAGACATGCAGACTGTCAGCCCAAACCCAGATCTACTGAATCAGAGACCCTGGGGGTGCAGCCGGGCAGCCTGTGTTTTAACAAGCCCTCCCGGCAATTGAGATGCACCCCGCAACGGGCGATTCCCAGACGGCCCCCATCCCTGTTTCCAGCCTCTTCTCTCACCACAGCCCACACCCTCGCACAGCCCTCCTGCGGCGCTCACACCCCTCCTTCAGCCGGCACGTCCGCTTACCTCTTCCTGGCAAGCAGGCTCCAGGTTACACTTCGTCATCCCAGGTCCGACACACAGCATCTCACGTCACTTCCCTTCACGGCTCTTTTCTTCCACGTCCGACTTTCCCTTCCTGGGCTTTATGTCTATTTTCCTAACACCAAAAAATTGAAGCCTCTGTTCATAGCGCACCTGCCTCCACCCAACATTTGTCAACTATTTACCAGGGGGGACGTGGCAGCCGACAAGCAGCAGGGCCCCAGCTCTCACAGAGCTGACAGTGCAGTGGGAACTCATGGAAGAGGTGGGCTGAGGCCTTTGCTGAGCCATCTCTTCACTCTCCAGGCACCCATCAGGCCCCTCCCGGCTTTGTCACCTCTCTGAGCACATGCCACGCCCAGTGCCACGCCAGGCCAGCACAGCGCTTCCTCCCCAGGCCAGGCCCAGGGCTCAACGCTGCTTCAGCAAGCCGGAGGTGAGCACGAGTGACACACACTGGCACACACGTGCCCACACACACCGCACTCCTCAGCCCTGCTGGGACGGGGGCAGAATGCAGTGGGCACGGCTAGGCAGGACCCTAGAGAATCTTGGTGGCTACATCGATCCTTAGTACTGGTCACTCTTGGTAGCCAAGGAGGAGGTACAAGGAAACATCCCCTTCCACTGAACGCAAAGGAAAATGGATAAAAACCATTTTCCATCTGTTTTCTGTACCTTGCCTCCTCTGATGGACACCAACACCTCACTAGGTCGTCTCAGGTGTTGCTGAATCCCCCTGTCAGTGCTGTTCTCACAGGGGCTGACCAGAAGCTGGCCCCAGCCATGGGGCCTCAGGGCTCTGTACCCTCCTGCCAATTCAAGACTGGTTGACCAAGAGTACCTGTTGCCCATCACCAGACAGTACAGCAGCGGTACACGGTGCTGGGTGAGGCTACGGTCTGTAGAGTCAGACTGTCTGGAATCAAATCCCTAATCTACCACCTACTCACTCACTGTGTGACCTCAGACACGTTACTCGACCTTTCTGAGCCTTCATTTCCTCATCCCCCTGTTAACACGGGCATAATAATAAGGTCTATCTCACAGGATTGCTATCAGGATTAATTACTTAATACACACAGCTTACTGAGTAAATACTCAGTACACGTTAGGAATTGTTATGATTGACTGGATGGAAGACGACAGACTCAAAGGCCCGTACTTCTCACAAGGACTGGCAATTTCAAGCAGCAGATGGCACCTGAGATCTCAGCACAAAGTTTCTGATAGGAGGCTGTCAGCAGGAGGGGGAGATAATAAATCAACTCCCTCTTGATGTATTATCTACTTTACCAATTAGGCTTCCGTGGGAAGGTGCCCTGGGGATTTCCATAAACCCATAGAATAGATTCATGGAATTGAGTATTTCCAGTTACTAGTTAAGATAAGTTTTAACAAGAGTGAGATCAGGTCAGTTTTCAGGGGATCATCCCAATGGACGAGAGAGAACAGACGCCCAAGCTGGTTACTAATCTACCCCCACTGGCGTGGCCAATGCTGCTCGTGGGAATGTGGATGTCTCAGCCTTTCTTTTCTGGAAAGCCGCCTGGCAACACACGAAGAACAGTAAATGAGTTCATACCCTTTCACCTGGTAATTCCTCTTCCAGGCATCGACCTCAAGGAAATAAGCAGAGAGGTGCACAAAAATGTATATGTAAGTTTGTCCATCACAGCGTTGTTTGCATTTTAAAATAAAATAGGAACAAATGTCAAATACTAGAGAAACAGTGAAAGGAGGTACATGCCTAAGACAGAATACTATATGGCCTTTAATCATCTCTTCAAGGAATATGTAACAGTGGCACGATGGCTGGTTTGCTCCTCTGTGAAAGAGGGTGACCACACTGAACTCACAGGCTCTCCCGAGCCTTAGCCCAGCGAGGCCCTGAGTCCAGCAGAGCGCAGGCCACCTGGTAAACACTCAAAGCGGGGGCTGCCATTACTAGGAGCTCCCACCAGCTGCCATGAGGTAAGGCCTAGCCTCCCATTTCAACAAGAAGAAACACAAAGCTCAGGGCCTGCAGGTTGGGACAAGGCTGTCCCAGCCTCAGAGGAAGTGGGTACAGGTGTGGCTCTCCCCGACACACCTCTCCCATCCTCACTGGCTAGCACGCACCCCATCTGTAGAGCCCCTTTCGTCTCTCAGAGCACACTCTGCATTATTGCTGCAGATCTCTCTGCAACCCATGAGCCCAGCTGGGCCAGCGTCATTCCAAGTGACCGGCCTGAGAGAAACAAATTCAAATCCCGACACCACACCACTTAGCGGCTATGTGAACCTAGGCAAGCCAGCCTCGCGGGGCCTCCGATTTCGTTTCTCTGGCTTCCGCCTCTTCCTGGAGACGCTGCAAGGAGCAGATGTGGAAGTGTCTTTTTCATCTGCACAACGCAGAGTCGTGCTCTGAGCTGTGCTCTTCAGAGGAGGAAACCAAGGGTTGAAAAGGCTTAAAAAAAATCTTGCTCCAGGTCCTGGGAATAGGTGGACACAAAGTTGGGAAGCACCCAGCTCTTCCAAAGTCCTAACCTTTCTTTTCTTTTCTCTTCCCTTCCTTTCTTTTTCTTTCCTTTCTTTTCTTTTCTTTTTTAACAGCTTTATGCAACATAATCCCCATGCCATAAAACTTATTCCTTTAAACTGTACAGTCCACTGGCTTTTAGTGTATTCACAGAGTTGTACCCCATCAATACAATCTAACTTTAGAACATTCTTCTCACCCACCAGAAAAACCCTGTGCCCATCAGCAGTCATTCCCCATTTCCCCCCAAGTCCCTCTGCCCAGGGCAGCCACTAACCTACTTTCTGTCTCTATAGATCTGCCTAACCTGGGCATTTCGTATAGCTGGAATCATACTACATGGTCTTTCAGGACTGGCTTCTTTCATTTGGCATAATGTTTGCAAGGTTTGTTTATGCTGAGCATGAATCAGCACTTCATTCCTTTTTATGACTGAATAATATTCCATTGTGTGGGTAGTTTGGTTATTCATTCATCAGTTCCTGACATCGGATTGTATTCACTGCTTAACTATTATGAACAATGCCACTACGAACATTTGTGTACAAGTTCTGTGTGGACATGTTTTCAATTTTCTTGGGCATATACCCAGGAGAGAAACTGCTGGGTCACCCTGCTTTTCTGTGCTGTTTCTCAGAACTTTTGACATAATGTGCATTTTCCAAACTTACTTGGCCAGGAAACCTTTTTTCCACAAAGCATCTCGGATGCCTTTGGCAAAGTCTGATTTAGCCCAACCCCCCTCATTTTGGGGAAACAGAAGCCCAGGAGGGTCCAGCACACTGCCAAGATCACACAGGAAGTGAGACGCGCAGCCACCGCAGAAACAGAAGAAACACGTGACCATCTGAATGGGAAAGGCAAACCAGGAGAAACAGGAGGAACCCCTTAAACATGAAAGATACTGAAGAAATCATAAAGGAAAAGAAAGATGAACGTGGCTGCACACATAACATTTAAACTTATGAACCTCAAGCTGCTTATAAAACTAAGTTAGCAAGCAGATGATGATACAAAACTAGACCACCATATCCCAGCCTTGGCTACCTAGGAGAATGGCCTCGGGAATGCTGACAACCTGGCCTCACCCACAGAGATGGATTTAAGTTTTAAAAGCTTGTAGGTGATGGGCATCTGGAATTAAAATTTAGAGGACCTAGTGTTCATGTAATTAACAGATAAAGACTTATTAAAAGATCAGTAAGAAAAAGTCCTGTCCTGCCATAGAAGAGTGGACAAACAACAAACACATTATCTGTCAGAGAAGAAAGATAAGAAATATGAAAGTTCAACTTTACCGCTAGCCAAAGAAGTAGAGATGATACATTTATTAAGCACCTACCGTGCTCCACACAGCTTACATTAAGGTAGTTAATTCTCACAACAATTCCACAATGTAACCCCATCCTACAGATGAAGAAACCGAGGCCAAGGAGTGTGGCCTAGTGTGAACAGGGCCATATGGCCCTAGGGGCAGGGCCGGGACTCCACCCATCAGTCTGCCCCTAGAACCTGAACTTAAACCAGCACACAGCATGCTTAATCACAGGGTGGATGCCTTTGTTACCCATCAAACTGGAAACACTCTGGAAAAGCTAACTCTCCGTGTTGAAGAGGATGCAGGGAAAGAAGTGCTTTCACCTACTGCTGGCAGAATTCTCAACTGACACAATTGCTCCGGATAACCATTTGGCAATATGCAGCACCAGCCTTAAAAGGGCTGATGCCCTTTGATCCAGGACTCCCACTTCCAGCAATCTGTTCTGAGGAATAAGTACAGGTGAGGACACAGGACGTTCCAGGCAAAGTGGAATCCTGACCCCGTTTCACAAAATGAGAAAATAGGGGCTCAGGAAGATGAGTAATTTGCCGAAGTATCTTGGGTCATTGAAGTTGAGGGGTTGCCATGCAGGGTCAGAAGCCCTGAGCCAAGCCTAGGGGTATGGCTGGTACCTCTCTTCCAGGGGCCGTGTACGGTTCCTGTTGGAACAATCCTAACCCTCCCAGAAGCAATGGACGGCACTGGCTGAGCCCTGAGAGGGCTGGTGGCAGGCATGGCAGGGGTGGGGGTGAAGGGAGAGCCCACACATGGGGTTTAACACATTTCTTCCCGTATACCAGGCATATGTATGTATGTATGATTATTCTTATTTGCCCAAGGCTGCCAGTGGAGAAGCCACCAGCTCATCACTGAACACTCCACAGGCACCACTACACGGCAGTCCTGAGTCCACCGCCTGCTCCAGAGTCCTGGAGGTCAGGGTCCATGGTTTGCTCCTATCTTGATCCCCAGCCCCTGGCCCACGTGCTGTTTGGATCACCTGACATCAAGGAAAGAAAATGTTAACTATTTAATAATTGTTAGTTATCCTTTGGTGACTCTTGCCCATCAGATCTGTTCTGCTGCAGGACAATGGCATCAACGACTGCCTGAGGAACGGGTCCTCACTGCAGAGGCCTGTGGACAGAGAGACAAGCCCTATGCCCGGAAGTATGTGACCTTGTTTCCAAATTATGTGACCTCTGGAAGTCAGCCTTCCCAAGCCTCAGGTTTCTTATCTATAAAATGGCTGCAATGATAGATTGGGTGGCCAAGAGGTATTCTTCGTAAGGCGCCCTGGCTTCCTCCTGATTCTTGCATTTCAGGGCCTGTCACAGGCCAGAGGGTAGATACGTGGTTACACACAGGCCTTCCCAGTCCCTCAGATCACATACTGTTTCCCCTGGGACCCATGTCCTGAAGTCAGATGGTGCCGCGCGGTTCTGTGCCAGGACTGGGAACCGGTGGGGGTTGAGCCACCATACCTCTGCCTGTCTATGAGCTCTCCATGCAGCAAGGCGGGCTCCCCCCAGCACAGCTGTGGCTGCTGTCCCATCCCGGCCTGCCTGAGCCCTGCAGTCAGCACCCTTCCGGGCTAACCAGGCAGATGGCTGGCCCTCTCCCTGGCCCTCTCCTGCCCCCGACCTCCCCCGCCCATTCTCCGTTCTGTCACCAAGGTGATGCTGGGCAGTGGTCTGTGAAAGCAGAAAGCAGGTGTCCGAGCTCCCGCAGGTCCATTAGTCGTTAAGTTGGAAGCGCCCTGGAGCCTGGAGCCTGAGGTGCAAGCAGACACCTGTGTACCCTGGGTAGGGCAGCTTCCCCGGAGCGGTCTTGGAGGCCCGCCTGTTTGTTGGCCTCCTCCCAGCCCCATGTGTGCTGGCTAGCCCAGCTCACTCAGAAGTGTCCGGCCAGCCCTGCAGGGGAGATCTGGCTGGGGAGACATGACCCACAGCTCCTGCAGGGGCTTCCAGAGGCAGGGAATACGGTCGTCAGTGAGGCAGCCCTACAGCCCACTGCCCGTCCCCCAAACTTCTCTCCGACTCGCCAGCCACAGAATCGAGGATTCATTTTTTAACATATACAATGTTCCAGGCATCAGGCTAGACCTTTGAGAGACCAATTGCAGTCCCTGCCTCATGGAACTCACAGTCTAGTCGGGGCACCGACAAGCAAAAGGAAAAATCACAACTCAGCCTAAAAAAAGCCACGACAGGGTATGTGTAGGCCGCTTTGGGAACACGCGTGGGGTGGAAGCAGGAAGGCTTCCCAAAGGAGGGGACGGAGCCTTGGATGGAATGGGGGCTGTGCGAGGGCGGCGCTGTGGACTGTGAGGCTGCACCCTGGCTCATCCAGAGAATATCTTGGTTGATTGGTGATGTCTGTTACAGAGAGAGAATAATGGCAGCACTTGTGCCAAATACTCACTGACCCTGTATTAGGCCTCAGCACGAGCAAGTTCATCAGATTCTTTCTAAGGAGCTGACAAGCGGAACTCAGATTATTTTGATTATAGCAGACGCTTATGGATTATTTCTTATATGTCAGGCATAACCCTAGATGATTTCGCGGCAACCCTCTGAGGTAAGGACTATTTTTATCTCTATTTTCTAGATGAGGAAATGGAAATCTGGAGAGGTTAAACAACTTGCCCAAAACCACAAGTCATCAAATGTCAGTGCTGGGAGGAACCTCAGTGATCACTGGTTGAAAGCCCTTCTTTTACAAATGAGGAAAAGGAAGGCCTGGAAGAGACATGTTTTGTGCCGGGTCATTCAGAGCTGGAAGGATGAGGAAGGTCCCCATGTCCAGCCAGCTCGGGGGTGGGCTGTGGGCAGCCAGGGCCTGTGGAGGAGAGCCAGGAGCTATTTAGAGTGGGACAGTGAGTCAAAGACCACTAACTGCCCCAAGCATCCTTGCCTCCTTTTCCATTTGAATAATAAACCTCGCTGCATTTCAGCAGGGCACGAGGCTGCTGCACTAGAAACTACATTTCCCAGGAGCCACTGTGGGATGCGTGACCACGTGACAGTTTAGGCTGCGAGATGTCAACAAAAACAACTCTAAGTCACTTCCCTAAAGACCAGCTGCACGCCCTCTGTCCCCTTCCTGCTGTCTGGAGAAATGGTGACACATGGGGCAGTTGCCTTGGACACATCAGGTGTGGAGCGTAGCAGGGCTGCCCCACTACTGGTCCCTGGACGGCCTCTGGGCCTACTCAGGAGAAAAGAGAGTCCTTGAGGGTCTCATGCAGGTGATGAGATATGCATCTCGGAAGGGGTCTGTGCCACTTCTGCCCTGAACTAGCTCCCTGCCTCAACCCAACCACAGGAGACCTGGAAATCTAATCCTACCACGTGCCTAGAAGGTGGAGAGCCTCTGGAGAGTAGCAGTAGTGAGGACCACGGCCTACTCTACAGTTCTGCCTGGCCTGGTTCTGCGAAGGGCTGCCCTTGACTCCATGAAGTCCAAAAGCCACAGTGTCTAGAGCCACGGCTCACAGACTGGCCCACAGACCAGCGTGGGAGAGGAAAGGCCTCCTGTGTTCCCTGGGCCATGTACCCTGGCGTGCCCAGAAGCTCCAGATGAGCGCAGAGCTGTGTACCATCACCCCTCCTCCCCACGCCTTCCCAGCACCCAACCAGGGCCTGACCCAGAGCAGACGCTCAACCCAGGGGATGGATGGATGGATGAAAGGAGGCTGAGCGGCAAGGTGACAAGTAAAGGAACAAAGGGCTTAAGCCTCCCTCCTACGGTGGGCCTACCGGGGGCTTGTCTGCTTCCTTCCTGAGTCCAGATGCAGCTAAATTTGCTCCCAGGGGTTCTTAGTGGCGCCTGAGTATTAGATTGATATGATTCAACTCCACAGGCACTGATGGAGTGTCTTTCAAATGCCCGACCCTTTTCTGGGCTCTTCTGGGGCAACGGGAATGGATCAAGCACAGCCCCTGCTCCTCTTGGCCTGGAAGGACTAACAGAGTGTTCCGAGGAAGGAACTGCCCAGGGTGAAACAGCCTAAGCGGGATAAGACAGGAAGCAAGCCTGTGCTTCAGGAGCACTGAGGAAAGAGCAGTGACTTCTGCCGCCTGGAGGTGGGGGGAGGGGGGAGGGAGCTGGGAGGACGTCCTGAAGTGGTGACAGGTGAGCAAGGCCCTGAATGATGGGTGGTCCATAAGGGTTCGGGAAGGGAGGGATGCAGGTAGAGGGACCTTCCTGAGCGAAGCAGGAGGGCAGGCGCGTGAATGCCAGGCTCTGGGTCCCATAGGTAGAGCAAAGAGGGCTGATCACCTCTCATTTCCAGCCTGGTGAGAGCTGGCCCTCCCTGCTGCCTTGAAGCGGAAGACCTGGGCAGACCTCGCTGTTTACCTTGGAGACCCAGTTATCTCTCTGGGCCTCAGGTCCTTCCTTGTGAATGAGGGCCCCGAGCCGCCACAGGAGGAAGCTGCGCGTGGGAGGCGTGTCTTTTGTCTCTGGTGCCAGGCTCTAGTGCCAGGTTCTCTCTACCCAGAGGGACTCTGGCACCTGTGGGGCCAGCTGGCTGGCTGAGGTCTCAGCCCTGGGGCCTGGGGCTCCCCGTTCTCTCTAAAGGTGAAGCGGTGACATCAGCCGGGGCCCTGTGAACGTCTCCCACTGGTTCTTCCTCCTCTTCCCAGGCGCTGATGACAGAAACGTGCCCTGACAGCTGTGGGGAGCAAGGGCCTTTGACGAAGTGGGGCTGGGAGAGGCTCGGCTTTATTTGTTGACTATAAAAATGTCAGCTCCTTTGGGCAGCTTCTTGAATCAATATTTGCTGTTCTGAGGCTGAGTTCAAATGCTCAGTAATCCACTCGGCTTGCCTTCTTCCTCCCTCACCTGGGTGAGGACTCAGCCACAGATATTTAGCAGGGCCCCTTACTGCCCAGGATGGGGAGCCTGTTCCCTGCCTTCCCACCCCATCCCTCAGAGGGGCTGCCCTGAGAGCTCTGTGGCCCAAAGGGAGCTCCCTAGAAAGGAGGGTTCCAGGAGAAAGGATTTCTGAGTTTCATTTTGTTCATCTGAAAAATGGGCAGAATAATGACTCCTCCCACCCAGGGTGCCGTAAGTTCGAATCAAAGAAGGGATGTGCAAGGGTTTCATCAGTTATCAAGCTGGGCAGCACAACAACCGTAATGATAACGACGATGATGATGATGATGATGATGGAGAAAGCCACCTGCTGAAGCTTTCCAGGTGTTACTGTGGGGCAAGTTATCCTGTAGCCCAGTCTTGTGGCAGTGATCTGAGAGCAAACAGATTCTGGGACACTTTTCCTTGGGAACCTCCACACCAACCGGTAGTTCTCAACCTCCCGCAGCTGCCCACTTGAGGTCTCTTTCTGGTAAGGGGCCAGAGGAATGTTGGTGGAGAAACATGGGACTCTGAAGGTAGATGGATCCTGATTCCCCACTTAGTGCTGTGTGCCTTTTGGTCAGTTACTTAACCTCTCTGAATCTCAGGTCCTCATCTGCAAGGTGGAACAAAGCTTACCCAGCAGAGTTAAGTGGGGCTCAGAGACAGTGCACATTAAAATACCCAGCAGGGCACCTGGCACCCAGTGGGTGCATCATAAGCGCCCATTCTCCTGTTCCACAGTTGGTGTCTCCCAGTCTAACACAATTCTCCCCCTTGCACATGGAATTTGTACTGGAAAACACTGTCCTGGACATCAGCCTGAACAACACCATCCTGAGAAACTGTGAGGCTTCTTAGCTGGCACATAGGCTCTCATACAGACTGCTTCCAAGTTCCTCTGTCCCCTGCCTTTGTTTAGCTTCTGAATTCGCTTGGCTGCCAGAGTTGGCAAGCAGCTTGACACCCGCAAGACACAAGGGCAGGTGGAAGCCTGGTGTTTGATGCCAAGGGTGGCCTTGGGGTGAGGGCCACACAGCACCAGTCTGGGGCTCATAAGCATCACTGCAGATGGACGCAGGGCCCCCCAGACTCTCCGTACCTACCGCCGTTTGCCATGAAGTTCTGACGAGATGGCCATACCTTTGAGGAGGCATCATGGGGAAAAGTCTCATGTGCTAGAGGGAATAAAAAATTGTACCATTACTCCAGAAAACTGGAAGTTTCTTTAAAAGTTAAACACATATTTACCCTAATTTGATTTTATAGGGAACAACAACAAAACCACACTCCTGCATTTGGGATGTATTTTTAAATGTATCTTTTAAAATTGAAGTTATAAAGGTAAATGGTTGAAGAGTCAAATAATTCAGTATGATAAAAACGAATTGTCTTCAATTCCCCATTTCCCTTTACCAAGAGGGTTATCATTTTTCAATTCTATTAGTTGTTTCTTTTAGGTTTTTTTTTTTTTCAGGTTTTCAGATTTTTCAGTCTAATTGTTTCTCATCAGAAGATGAGAATTTAGGTCTTTTTAACCACCACTACTACACATACTGGTATCTCTTCCCCCACCATCCTTCCAGTGCAGCTATATCTCAAATTTTGTTGGATATTTAGTATTCATAATGTTATGACTGAGCCGTGTGCTATACTAGTATTATTTTTCCTTCCTTGTACTACTTTTAGTTTTTGTTGAAGTTTCTTGTTGAGTCATTTGTTCAGTTTTAATCTTAGGCTAGGTCCTCCAAAAAGCAGAGTCAGCACTAGGGATTAAAGTGCATAAACCTCCTTTGGGAGATGCAAAACCAGGTGGGTGAGGATAAGGGGAAAGGAAGGGAGGCAAGGAAAGATGGGAAGCAATGCAAAGTGGTATGCTGTCAGGCTTGGCAACAAAAGAGCCACTAAGAGACAGAGCAGGTTGCTCAGCAGGTATGTTCACTTGCACCTGCCATTTCTCCAGATGAGCCATGCCCAGTGACTCTATGGAAAAGAAGAAGAGAGAATTTATCTGTCTGGCTCCTTCTTCTCTCTGGTTTCTCATTTGGTAAAATTCACCCCCTGTGAATTTATTCCTTTGTACTTCCAGATTGCATTATGCAGTTCCTTAGTGGGCTGCCCACTTGGGATACCAGATCCCACACCCTGTGGTGTAGTGTTTCATCCCTGGAAGTGATGGAAGGAGATGAACTCTGGGAACTGGCTAGTTGGCCCAGCGGCGGTAATAGCCAGAAGAGGCTCACAGAGTTTGTGTCTGATACAGTTTTCCATATACTTATTACTAAATGCAAGCCCAGCTCTCATCTGTCCATCTAAAAGTCCCTTGAACAGCCAAACCCATCAGGGTTTCTGTCAATTTCCACTTCCTGGAGCTCTGCCTCTGGATCCTCCTGACCTGTCTGGGACTGGCTGCTAGCTATACCTGTTGCACAACTTTTGTCCTAAAATCTCCTTTCACCATAATTTGGAGACTTTCTTCCTCCCTTTCTCAAGTTGGAACTCCTGTTTCCTGACTCTCAGGTTTTCTTCTTTCTTGGTTTACACCTTTGTTTTGGTAGAAGACTGCCTAAGAAATGCGGCATAGTGTGCACACGGTGCCTACTAGTTCAAGTTTGGCCTTGCTGTGAAGCCTCAGCCTTAAAAAGGCCAAAGACAGGAATAGAGACACAGACGTAGAGAATGGACTTGAGGACACGGGGAGGGGGAAGGGGAAGCTGGGACAAAGTGAGAGAGTGGCATGGACATATATACACTACCAAATGTAAAATAGATAGCTAGTGGGAAGCAGCCGCATAGCACAGGGAGATCAGCTTGGTGTTTTGTGACCATCTAGAGGGGTGGGATAGGGTGGGTGGGAGGGAGATGCAAGAGGGAAGAGATATGGGGATATATGTATATGTATAGCTGATTCACTTTGTTATAAAGCAGAAACTAACACACCACTGTAAAGCAATTATACTCCAATAATGATGTTAAAAAAAAAAAAGGCCAAAGAGCCAAATGCATACTTCAGCATAATTTCTTGCATTCATGAGTTTGTAATAATCAATAATCATGCGACCTTGAGAGTAACTACCATATAAAATTAGTGCAAAAATGTCAGCAATATGTTAAGTCATGCCATCCAAATTACTGTTAATATTAGAATATTCACCTTCAAATATAAGTAATCATTTTTGATGTATTTTGGAGAGAGAACCACCTTGTGTGTTAATTCTACACATTAGTTGAATATAAATATTATTGCAAAATTGAAATACTACCATAATTAATGAATAATTTTGTGTACAATAACAATTATTTAAAAAATTCAAATAGGGAATTCCCTGGCGGTCCAGTGGTTAGGACTCTGCGTTTTCACTGCCGAGGGCCTAGGTTCAATGGTGGGGGAACTAAGATCCTGCAAGCTGTGTGCGGCATGGCCAAAAAAAAAATTCAAATAGTTAAAGATATAGGAAACAGATTGTCAATTGATATGAAGTGTAAGAAAGAGCGGGTTAGAAAAATAACTATAGGGAGAAATTTCTGAACCAAAAATGTTAATAAAAAGCTAAATACTATAGAAAAGAATAATAGAGTTTACATTATAGCATGACTCGAATGATTATAGAATGGTTTGATATACTAGCATTCACAAAACTAACAAATTTCAAGAACTATTTTTAGCTTTGTGTCACTTAATTCCATTTAGGCCAAAGATATTTCAGTAAAATTTGTCACAGCTTGTGAGGATGTAATTTGTCCCCTCAACATTACATAAGAAAGAGAAAAACTCCAAAACCATGTACAACATCATCTATGATAAACCATCATCTGTCTAAATACAGTATATAAATAATGTATAAAAAAAGAAAATTTTCAGGAAAAAAAATGAGGTAAACAAAACATGTTTTCTTCTCACTGATCAGATTTCGAAGTAATAGACATCACAAGAGTGCTTTAAGATAGTTTTTCATAGTTTTGAGTCCTAGGAGGTTAAAAACGTAAACAATATACTCGATAAAAGAACTGAATAGAATGCCATTAATTTTCAGTAATTAAAGATGATGTATTTTTGAGATTTGTTCAAGCTATGAATTCCAGGTCAAGAAAAAAAGAACTATGATATTAGAAAACTTACTCCTAATATCTGCTATGCAGAAAAGGCAATATTATCAGTAATATTTCTGATATATGCTTACTTTTGATTAGTATTTCCATGGTGTACCTTAATCCATTTTATTGTTTTTAACATTTCTTATCCTTATATTTCAACTGAATCCCTTGACAGCATCATATAACTTAGTTTTTTGTTTTTTACTCCTTGCTGACAATATTTGCTTTTAATTGCAGCATTTAGTTCATTTATATTTAATGTAATTGTTGAGGCATTTGGATTTAAGTATCATCTCATCATTTGTGTTTTGTCTCACCTGATCTATGTGGCTTTTCCTCTCCTGTCTTCTATTAAGTTAATAAAGATTTT
This sequence comes from Pseudorca crassidens, assembly GCF_039906515.1. Classification (NCBI taxonomy): domain Eukaryota; kingdom Metazoa; phylum Chordata; class Mammalia; order Artiodactyla; family Delphinidae; genus Pseudorca; species Pseudorca crassidens. The sequence goes on along the minus strand of NC_090297.1, from coordinate 103,303,255 downwards.
TTATTAATTATTTCTTTCTTCCACTCCATTAGCTTTTATTTTCCTTTTCATGATTACCCTTTGAATTTACAACAGGTGTCTTTGACTTATTAAAGCCTACCATAAATTAGTACTTAACCAATTCCCACATATGGTATAATATTGTGATATAATAAGAGAGATAAATTTTGGTCTTCACCCCCAGCTCCTGGTCGGTGCTCCTAGAACTCTTTATAATTTCCTAAGTGATAAAGGTGCTAGGAACATCTTTTGTCCTAATATTTGGTCTTTGATTTTGGTTCCTGACAGAGATTTCCTAAACCCCTTGGAATTTCCTGGGTAATAGGAGCATCTTTTGTTCTAACGAGTTGACTCTTGGTGGGCTCCTGGATAGCTTCAGGATGGAGGCTGGTCACCAGAAAGACCAACCAATGATTAGAAGCTTGGAAATTTCAGCCCCAATCCCCTCCTCCAGGGAGAAAAGAGGGGCGGGAGATTGAGTTTATAATCAATTATGCCTACATGATGAAGCATCCACAGAAATCTACATGGTTCAGAGAGCTTCCAGGTTGGTGAAGACATTTATGTGCTGGGAGGGTGACATACCCCAACTCCACAGAGACAGAAGCTCCTGCTCTCAGGGCCCTTCTGGACCTCTTCCTGTATCTCTTCATCTGGCTATTCATCTGTATCCTTTATCATATCCTTTATTATGTAATAAACAGGTAAACATAAGTGTTCTGCTGAGTTCTGTGAGCTCTTATAGCAAATTATTGAACCTGAGGACAGGGTCTTGGGAACTCTTCATTTGTGGCCAAGTCAGACAGACATGTGGGTAACCTGGGGACCCACAGTTGTGACTAGCATATGCAGTGGGGACAGTCTTGTGGGGCTGAGCCCTTAACCTGTGGAGTCTGATGCTAACTCCCTGTAGATAGAATGCGAACAGAATCAAGTTGTAGGATACCCAGCTGGCACTGGAGAATTGGTTGGTGTGAAAAAAAATCCACACGTTTGGTGACCAGCAGTATTGGTGTGAGTAGTAGTAGTAAAAGGAAACTGGTGGTTTTTTCCTTTTCATAAGATAAGGACTTAAACATTTTAATTCCCTTTACCTCCTCTTGCTTTTTGTAGTTTAAATATACATGTATTTTCAACCCAACAAGAAATGACTGCTGTTTAATACAGTCAGTATTCATTCAGATTTACCCATTTATGTACCCTGACCATTACTCTCCATTCCTCCTGCATTCCCGGGCTTCCATATGGGATAATTTTTCTTTTTCCTAAAGAAACATTTGTTTTAGTAGAGCAGCAAATTCTCCCAGGCTTTGTCCCCCAGAAAAGGTCTTTATCTCATATTCATTTTTGAAGGATATTCTAGGTCTCCAGTCATTTTCTCTTCAACACTTTACCAATATCATGCCAGTATCTCCTATCTTCCATGGCTTTTGTTGAAAAGTCAGCTATTGGTATTTTTGTTGCTCCTCTGAAGATGTATTTTTTTTTCCTCTGACTGCTTTTGTCTTTGATTCTTGGAATTTTCATTCTGATGTATCTATTCTTCGTATCCATACTACTTGGATTTCATAGAACTTTTAAATCTGTTGCCTGAATTTTAGAAAATTCTTGGCTAGTGGCTCTTAAAATATTGCTTCTGTCCCATTCTCTTTCTTCTCTCCTTCTGAGACTCTAGTTGCATTTATATTAGAACTTTCACTATTTCACGTATATCTCACACTCTTCTTTATGTTTTCCATCTTTTTTTCCTCACTCTTTGCACTGCAGTATGGATCTTTTCTATTAACCTGTCTTCCTAGTCATGACTTCTCTCTTCTGCTGTATTTAATCTGCAGTTAATCTGTGTAATGCTTAGTTTCAGTTATTTTATTTTTTACTCCTGTAACTTCCATTTGACTCTTTATTTTTTTATTGGAATATAGTTACTTTACACTGCTGTGTCAGTTTCTGCTGTACAGCAAAGTGAATCAGCTGTACGTATATATATATCCCCTCTTTTTTGGATTTCCTTCCCATTTAGGTCACCACAGAGCACCATCCATTTGACTGTTTTTATAGGTTCCAGTTCTCTGGTAAAATTCTCCATATTGTCATCTTTTCTTAAAAATATTAATCAATTATTTTAAAAATCATGTCTGATAAACTCCAATACCTGGATCATCTGTGAGACTGTTTATATTGTAAGTTTTTTTTCTCTTGGATTTTAGTTACGTGGTTCTATTTTCTATCTTGCCTGGTATTGAATGGTGACTGTTATGCGTAAAAACCTGTAGAGCAGATTTGAGGCTCTGGATGATGTTATATTCCTCTGGAGAGGAGTTAATTTTGGTTTCTGATAGAGTTAGAGGAAGGACAGGTTATATTAATCCAGTGTGGATTAATTAATATAATTAATTATTGCATGCACACCCATTTCAAAAATATCCAGTGTGGATATTAATATAACCCAACCTTCAAGGTTGGGTTTCAGTCTTCTGTGAGTACCATCTATTTCTGGTTTACCCTGGCTCCCAGAGTCAGGCTCTTGGGGGTCCTAATGGGAAATCTGGGGTGTTTATTAGGGCCTGTTCTTGGTAATCCCAGAACTCACATCTTCTTTTCCTCAGCTTTTTTAGACGACGGAAAGCTCTGTTCAGCTCCCTAGCTTCTCAGTTCTGTGCTGCTCCTAAATTGGCAAATGCGCAAATGTCTCCAAAGAAAAGCACTGCAGAATACAGGGTTCATCTCAATGCGTCTTTCTTCTCTCAGGGATCTGGCCACTCAAGTCCAAGGTACCTTGTATCTAGCTCTCTGATGCCTTCAAAGAGATGCATTTTTGTATTTTGTCTAGCTTTTATACTTTTCCTTGGTGGGAGAGTTGATCTGCAACAAACCACCCCACCATTACTGGAAGTATACATTTTCATAATGTTATTCAGTGTGCTACTTCTGTACTTCAGTCATTTAGATAAGCAGAACCAAGCAGAAGAATTTGTTTTTTAGAGATTGTCACCACAATGGATTAATGATGAATGCTTGCCAAGGAGTAAAACCAGGGAGTGGGGGTAGGAAAGGGCAGTCTCACCAAGAGAATGGTGAAACTGATAGAAGACTTATTCACAGAACAGAAAACCAATCTTTAGACTGACAATAGAAAAATCAAAGTGAAGAAATTACAAGCAAAAAATGTCGTGTACATCCTTAAGTTGTGTATTAAGAGTTATAACAGTATGTTTGAACAGAGTTCCAGGCTGAAGCAAAAAGATAGTGGGCCATTTTCATCATTCTTCTTCTGTAAAAGAGAAACTACATGACTTTGAAATTGATTTGCCATTTACTGATACAAGATGGTCAAACAAGTTGAAACTGCAGCTATTACATATTAAGAATGACTTGACTTTTTAAAATGACTTAATATTGTGTGTCAGGTAATAATACTAAGTTGGTGGGATTTGCTAACACCCAAAGGTTAGTTGCAAAGAAATAATTCATTTGCTGGAATCTGCCGGAAAATAATCAAAATAATGGACCTTGAGAGGGCAGCCTTTTCTTAAATTATATCTGTTGAAATCCTCTTTTCATCCTTCTCTAGAAAGATGCCGAAATTGGTGTGCGTGCAATAAAATCTTAGGTCCAGATGAAAAAATTTTTTAACAACTTCAAAACTCCATCATCTTTGTTTACCTTTATTTTATTATTATTTTTTATTTTGCGGGCACGTCACGCAGCTTGTGGGATCTTAGTTCCCTGACCAGGGATCAAACCCTGGGCTCTGGCAGTGAGAACATCGAGTCGTAACCACTGGACTGCCAGGGAATTCCCCAGATGAAAATTTATAGAAGATTCTGAAACCCAGTTATGTTACTTCATTTCCATAGTTGATTATCCCAGGTTTAAAGAAATACAAATTTAAGTGAGAACAAAAATCTGAAGTTTCCTTATGAAAATATCCCAACAGTACAAAACTTCAGTTTGCAGGACTGCTTCAATCAAATGACATCTTCATCAGCAACCAGATTTTCAAGTAGGACTTGAAATAAGCAGTACCTTAGTTACAACAGAGAAAAGAAAAGCTTAATATGTTGGAAGCATCATTACCATCAGGGGTACCTTGTGCTGGCGAGGAGACAATCAAAATAGTTGCTCTTCTAAAAAACCTCAGTTGAAAGTGAGCATCTGTTTGTATGACATATATAATGATCATAGGAGTAATCTAGCATCTTGATATGCTGACAAAATATCATTCCTGCATTATAATGCAAAACTTTAAAACTTGACCTCTAAAACGTTTAATAATAAAATTATATTACTAAGTAAACTCTAAAAATAAAATTTCTGGCTTAGTCATGTGTCTCAGGATTTCATTCAATAATGGGGACTTTTGGCTTCAGCCAATTACCAATTTTAGCTTGCTATTCTTCAGCATCTCCTATTAGGTGGTACATTTTTAAGACCTTGCTTGTCTGAAATGTCTTTAAGCCTCTTGCTTGATAGTTTAACCAAATATAAAATTCTGGGTTGGAAATAATTTTCCCACAGAATATTGAAAGTAATGTTCTTGCTTCCGGGGTTACTATTGAGAAATCTAAACCTATTCTGTTTCTGATCCTTTTTATCTGACTTTTATCCAACTGACCCTCTTCAGAAGCTCTTCAGATTTTTCTTTGTTCACAGTGTTCAGAAATGTCACAGTTTCACATATGTAGTCTATTTTCATCTTTTGTGATGGGCACTCAGAATCCTTTCAATGCATAAGTTCATGTTTTTTAGTTCGAAGAAATTATCGTTATTTCTTTGATGATTTTTCTCCTCTATTTCCTCTCTCAGGAACTGCTATTAGTTGGATGTTGTGCCCCACCCCCACCCCCGCCCTGCAGGAATTGCCTTCTGCCTCTTGAACTGAGAAATCTGTTAAAACCTAAATGCCAGGTTTTATACTTATCTAAAAATGTTCCTTCTTTGTTGGAAAAACACACAAACCAAAGAAGAAAGACTAGTGGGTGGGGCTGGCTGGAAATATCGGCTGCAGTTGGCCAGTTTCCCTTCCACTGCTCCCTCTTCCCACCAAAACAAGCTCTCACACCTGACGGCAGAAAGAGTTGGTTCCACACCAGACAAGCTGGTTTCCATTCTCAGCTTTGCCACTTACCATTGAGTGATCCTGGACAAGCCACATCAATTTCTAGGTCTGTGTCTCCTCATCAGTAAGAGGAAATGTGGGAAATAATAACGCGTCCAGCCTAATAAAATAATAAGATCTCCTCACGCGGTGAAGTGTGAAGGACTTGTGAGAGCAGGGTTTTTGATATCATCCAAGCTTTGTTCAAGAGGGAGGAAATCTTACTGCGATAACATTAGAGCTGGTAGTTTTAAGATACTGTGTGTGCGTGTGTGTTTCTCTCTCCTCCAGTGTTTTTCTAGTTTCTGAGAGAGCAGAGTCTCAAATGACCATTCCAGAGACAGGGTTTCAATGTGACAGTTTGACAACCTCCTCCCTCAACAGCAGGATTAGAAGGCCCAGGCTGCTTAGAGCACTAACGATGTCACTTGTAAGTGAAAAAGGGTCAGCTTCTCACAGTTCCGGAGGCCTTGACGTTGAGCTCAGAATTCAGGTCTGGTTTCGGCACAAGGGCTTATGTGTCCCTGTTTGAGATCAGAGGCCCGAGGCTGTCATTCTGACTTTAAGGGCATGGCCATTTGGGGCTTTATCTTAGGATAACTGACATGTCTTTTTCATCTCCCCCGCCCACCCTGCCTATCCCTGCTGTCGCTGCCAGAGCCTCAGCTCGGGCCCTCATCATTCCCAGCCTAGATGATGGTGAAGCTTCCTAATGGTCATTCCTGCTTCCTGTCTCGTCCCTTAGTCCACACTCCATGGTCCAGGCAGTCTCGTCTTTCTAAAGCACAGGTCTGATGAGTCACTCTCTTATGTTCAACCCCTCAATGGGGGCACTTCACTTTTCCATGTCCTTAATCATGTAGTCTTGCCTGGCATTAATAGCCTATCACGGTTTTATTTTAACCTGACAATTTCTGGGTTTCTCCATTTTTTTTTTTTTTTTCCCCAGTACGTGGGCCTCCCACTGTTGTGGCCTCTCCCGTTGTGGAGCACAGGCTCCGGACGCGCAGGCCCAGCGGCCATGGCTCACGGGCCCAGCCGCTCCGCGGCATGTGGGATCTTCCCGGACCGGGGCACGAACCCGTGTCCCCTGCATCGGCAGGTGGACTCTCAACCACTGCGCCACCAGGGAAGCCCAAGGATGGTTTTCTCCATTTTTTCCCTTTAAAAAAATTCATCAAGTTATTTCCTTTGTTTCTTTTTTTCTCTCTCTCTTTACACATTTGGAATGTTTGTGTGCTATTTCTGGTCTTTCAGTGGCTACCTTCGAAGTTTACCGTACATATTTAACCTAAAGTCTTAAAGTTGAACTACATCTTCCTTCCTCTCCTAGAATTCACCTCTCTTCCCCCCTCTCTGAACTCACACCGTGCTGTTTAGAATATTTTTTAACTCAGCAAAGACATTTTTGAGTTTATTGATATAGTTGCCATTTATTTGCTTTCCATTTTGCCTTGTACATCATACCATCCTGTTGACATCACTTTCTTCCTTGAATTTTACTCTTCAGAATAGTTCTCCTGGTAGTAAATCCTCTCAATTTTGTTTCCTATATATAATTTGCCCTTATTCTTTTTTTTTTTTTTTTTTTTTTTTGCGGTATGCGGGCCTCTCACTGCTGTGGCCTCTCCCGTTGCAGAGCACAGGCTCCCGACGCGCAGGCCCAGCGGCCATGGCTCACGGGCCCAGCCGCTCCGCGGCATGTGGGATCTTCCCGGACCGGGGCACGAACCCGTGTCCCTTGCATCGGCAGGCGGACTCTCCACCACTGCGCCACCAGGGAAGCCCTGCCCTTATTCTTGAGCAATACTTTTCGAGTAGTACACAAATCCAAGTTGACAGCTATTTTCACTCAACCCTTCTTGGTCCAAGTTCTGGCTTCTACTGTTCTGTTGAGAAGCTAGCGTCATTCTAACTGGCCTTTTCAAGTGATCTGTCTTCTCTTTCTGGCTGCTTTCAAGGTCTTCTCCCCATCTTGGATGTTTTGTCATTTCACTACAGTATGTCTAGACACGGATCTCTTTTTATTTATCCTGCTCCCTGAAGTTCAGATCCAAGTATCCCAACTGCCTGCTCTGTATCTCCACTCAGCTATCTAACAGCATTTTACACTTGCCACGACCAAACTTAAGCCCCGGAAGTCCCCCGCCCCGGCATTACTCCTCTTGCTATTTCCCTATATCAGAAAGGTCAACTCTATTTTTGTTTCTCAAATCGAAAAGATTTCACAAGTCCTCCTGGCTTCCCCTTTTGACATTTTACAGTTTATTCTCAACCCCACAGTCATAAGCATCTCTTAAAAACACAAATCAGATCATCTGAGTGCCTATCCAAATCCTCCAGTGGCTTCCCATCACCCTTAGAACATGATCCAAACTCCTGGTGTTGGCCCTTCCAGACCTGGTCCCTGCTTGCCTCTCCATCCTCATTCCCTTGCTATTCTTCTGCTCATTCATGATGCTCCTGCCACCTGGCACTCAAACATGTTTCTACCTCTGCCGTTCCCTCCGCCTGGAGTACTCCTCCCCCAGCGCTCCCAGGCTTGTCTGCCACTTCATTCAGGTCTTTGCTCAAAAGTCCCCACCTCAGAAAAGCCTTCTCTAACACTGTATTTGAGATGGAATACACATGCCTTTCCCATTTGTCCTATTTGTCTCCTCCACCCTGTTTTAATTTACAACACTCATCGTCACTGAAATTATGATATATTTATTTATTCACTTGTTAGTATCTGTTACGCATCCCTTCCCTACTGGAATGTACACAAATGGTTAGGCCTTTATCTGTGTTACTCATTGCTGCATCCCTGGTCTAGAATGGTGCCTGGGACATAAATATTTGGTGAATCCCTGGATGAATGATTAAATGAATGGACTTGGCTGGGAAAAGAAAAAGAGGATAGGACAGATAGAAGAGTGTGCAGAATTGAGGAGGGCTGTTTTAACTGTCTAAGGCCAACTTCTTCAGAATTTCCAGCCACGTGGTTGTACTCTCTCTGCCCACAGCATGTCATGCCTTTTTATGGCATGTAATTCACCTTGTAGTTCGGATATATTTAGACTGTGACCTTCTTATTCACCTCCACACCCCTGGTGCCTAGCCTAGTACCTGCCATATAACAGATGCTCACTCAATGCTTGCTCAGTTGAATTAAACCCATATTGACTCAGCTAACTCTGATTAAAAATGTCTTTAGCTTAATTGTTAGCTGAGTCACTTTTGCCTAAAAACCCAGATTTAAATTTTACTGACAAAAAGCCTAGCTGGAATGAAGCCCTTTCCAGGGCAATTTTCCTGATTCAAAGCAACCTGAGAACAAAGTTGAAATGACAATATAGTGATAGGTCCTTAAGGGTAGGGACTAAATATAACGAATCTTTGTAAACACTCCAGTAACTTGGCACTAATGATTACTGAATGTGCTTTGTAATAAACAAAAGTTGCATGAATGAATTTTTAAAAGAGCCCTCCTCCCTCTCCCATTTTCTTTCTTTTTTTGGTTTCCTAATTTGCAAATTATCTTCAAGGACAGTATCTAGGACCCATTAAACTAGATTAAAAAAAAAATTCTAGCTTATTTTAGGAGGAGGCTGGTGGTTCTCAAGCCCAAGAAGGAGAAAGCTATGGGAAGCTCAGTCTGCGGCTAACGTGTGCTGGGTGGTTTTGCCCTTTGCATCCTCTGCTCTCCTGATATTGCTGGGAAACCAGGAAGCATGTCAACTGAGGTCCCTTCTGGCATCTCCTGGGTCCTGGAGAGGCCAAGGAGGACCCTGCCTCTCTGTTCTTTTTTTTTTTTTTGGCGGTACGCGGGCCTCTCACTGCTGTGGGCCTCGGGCACGAACCCGCGTCCCCTACATCGGCAGGCGGACTGTCAACAACTGGGCCAACAGGGAAGCCCTGTTCTTACTTGTTAAGAAACTTTGCTGGCCTAGGAGCATAGGGGCAGGCTCTGGGTGAAGTCGGGGGTTCTCCTCTCCAAGCGGTCTCCCTTGGTTCCTCCACCAAGGGCTCAAGGCCTTGTGAGCTGAGTGTGCACAGCTTATCTAGGCCCTCAGCCTGAGCTGGGCTGACAGGGAGTGTGGGTGGAGGAAGAAGGAAAGGACTGGAGTGAGCGACGAGTAACATCTGCCCTATAAGTCATAGATGTTTGCCAAGTGGAAAAACATCCAACCCTCAGAATGTTTCATTTTGTGCTTCTTGTTTCATGAAAGGGGTCAAATGTAACGTGGCATCTCCACTGGAGCCAGGTGTGAGTTGCTTCCCTCTGTCCTCCACAAACAGGGCTGTTTCCCAGTATTTGGTCTGAAGTGTGCTGGGCCCCGAATGCCCAAAGGCAATGGCACACACTGCATCACACACGAGTGCCCTCTTCAAGAGAGCATCTTTGACGAGCCTGGAAGCTTCCAGCAGTGCCTAATGCTCTCCTCATTCCCGAGCTCTTCAGGGACTGCACCCTGGGCAGCACAGCTCCTGTAAGCCACAGCCCGAGCAGGGAGGAACCTCAGGGCCACACGGGCACCCCAATGAGCCCTTGAGGGCGGAGGCTGGCCAGGCTTCTGAGATCTGTTAGGTGCAGATCCCCGTGGGCAGCCCAGTGCTCCAGCTAGACTCACCCAGGCCTGGCAACACGCTTGGACCAGGATGGGGAAGAAGCGGCCCACCCGGCTCTGAAGGGAACTGCAGGATCCCTCTCCCTTTTCCAGCGGGCTCTCAGGGAAGGTTGGCTTCATGCTTAAGCTAAAGTGGCCAGCGCTGGGCCCGCAGGTGGACTCCATCAGCCCGTGTCAGAGGTGGTATGGCTAGAGGTTAGGAGTATACGCTCTCATTTCAAATGACCGTGGGGAAGCTACTTAGCCTCTCTGAGGCTCTGTTTCCTCATCTGAAAGTGGGAGTGATCATAGTACCTACCTCACGCTGTTAGCAGGATTGTATGAGATGATGTTTGCAATGCGATTAGCAGGGTGCCTGACATTTTAGAGGGGCTTGGGATACAAGGGCATTATTGTTCATCTGAATGAGGAGAGCCGAATGATAGAGGGATTTATAGTCATCACAGGATGTCCAGCAACCACCCTCTACCTATAAAAGCGGTGGTAGACTGGGAGTTGTTGGGCAAGGCTGGAGCCAGGTGGTGGGTCCGTGAGTGAAGTCCTGACTCCTTGGCCTGGGCTCCCATCCAGCAGGACAGCTGTTCAGGAAGCAAGGCTGGTCTGAGCCTCAGCTGGTCTGGCCTAGTGGTGCCATGTGGGACAAGCTATTTAAGCCTCCCAACCACCCTGTGAGAGGTATGTATTGTCCCATTTTTCAGATGAGAAGATTGAGACTTAGACATGTTGGATTTGTGGCTCGTGGTCACCAAGTGAATATGCACCAGACCTGGGATTTGAATCCCTAGTGTTTGACTTTATAGAATATCTGTCTTTTCTGTTGTTGTTTCTCGCCAGCACTTAGAACTTCCAAATTTTAGGGAATCCCTTACTACATGATTCTCGATGGGCAGAAAGCTCCTTGCCCCCGCCAGCCAGAGTAGGCAATTGGACCCTTCTCCACTGTTCACCAAACACAAACTTCCAACCTCACATGAGGCTGCAAAGCAAGGGGCCCCTAAGAACAGGTCTGTGACAGACCCACGATGGAGGCTGTGTCTGACAGTGGCCTCCTGCCCAGGGGTTTCTGTGTCCTGGCTTCCTGAGTCCCTGGTTCCCACCCAGTCTCCAAGCCTGTGCCTCGAGCTTTCTGCAGCTTTGCCCTAATAGGAATTGCAAAATTCACATGTTCAAGAACAAATTTCTAATTTCACCCTTCCTAAATATTAACCATTCTCATTCTGTAAGTGGTAACTCCATTCTGCCGGGTGCTCAGGTCAGAAACTCGGCAGTCAACCTTGACCCCTCTCTCTCTCACATTCACCCCCACCCACGAACAGATCACGTCAGCTTTACCTTCAAATTATAGACCCGATCCCCGTCCTCGCCACTGGTCTGAGTCACCACCATTCCTCACCTAGATTATTTCGGTAGCCTCTAAACTGTCCCCCAACAATCTGTTCTCCACACAGAAGCCAGAGGACCCTTTACAGCCACAGAGCTGATCACGTTGCACCTCGCTCAGTCTTCCAGGGGCTTCTATCTCACTCAGCGTAAAAGCCAAACTCTCTACAGCAGACACAAGGTCTCAGGTGACTGGGCCCCTGTCACGTCTTGGGTCCCCTCCCCTTCTACTCCCCCCAGCTCATGCAAACATGTCATGCAGCCCTGCCTGGAAGGACTGGTTGCTCTAAAGTGTAATCCCTTCTTCCCTCAGCATCTCAAATATGATCATATTGAAGATCATATTCCTTTTCCTAGAATGACTTTTCCTTGTGTGTTGCAACTGGACTCCTACCACGTCCAACAAACTTCTCATTCCCCAAAGTTCAGTCAAATGCTTCCTCTCTGAAAGCTCGAGTGAGGATGGTTTGGTTCCTTGGCACTCTTTCTTCACCACCAAGTAGCTTTGCCTGCTCCAAAAGGTACAAACCCAGCCCTCAAACCTAGTCTTTGCTTAGGAAACTCACTTCCCCTGCTTCACAGACGGGGAAGACTTGATCAGGGCTGGTTATCGGTAATCGTGTTGCTGTCACATCCTCCTGCCTCCCCACCAGCCGCAGTTTCTCTTTTCTAAACTCCGGGAGCATTTGGTACACACCTTTACTGGAAAACATAATTTGTGGCTTGCCAATCTATCTTCTTCTGGCCCAGCAGATCCACAAGTTAAGTGTCAAAGTTGGCTCTGTATCTTCAGTGCCTTGCATGATTCTTGACACATAGATGTTCAATAAATGTTTAAAGAAAAAATAATTCCCAAAGGACTTAAGCAGAGTTGTATAAATAACTGCAAGCATTAGAATTTGACTTATAAAGTGTCATTAAATACACTATTTCACAACATATCGATTGTCTATGTGAGCTAAAATCATTCGTAGGGTTCAAATTAGAATTCTTCTAGGTCTATCTTCTGGTATGAGACGTTTTTCGTCTTCTAATAAGTTTTACCTATTAGTTCAAAGCCTTTAAAGGAAGGGAGGTCATATTAGGAAAGAAATGGAAAAGTCTTTTTTAGGCAATATTTGTCTTCTGTTTGGCAAACGTTTCATCACTGACTTGGTTTTGGTGGGGCATGAACCGAGGGGTGGGCGGAACCCTGTGCTGAGGCTGCTGTAGGTCCCAGCAATTTCTTAGTAACAGGCTTTCCCGAGCAGCCAAGAGCTTGTGGCATCTGTCCGTTCATCAACGTCAGGGTGTTTTGAAAAACTTAAGCAAGAGGTTTCACTGCATCTCAAGCCTCCCAGGCTTCAAACAGCTGAAGATTAAAAAAAAATTTTTTTTTGAGATTATCACCCTGTAGTGGCATACATTTCTGGCTACTTACTGCTGAACTGTTTCAAAATACCGTGCCCATGCTAATTTGTTTTGGAGTCATCCAAAGTTTTTTGTTTTTTTTTTTTGCGGTACGCGGGCCTCTCACTGTTGTGGCCTCTCCCGTTGCGGAGCACAGGCTCCGGACGCGCAGGCTCAGCGGCCATGGCTCACGGGCCCAGCCGCTCCACGGCATGTGGGATCTTCCTGGACCGGGGCACGAACCTGTGTCCCCTGCATCGGCAGGTGGACTCTCAACCACTGCGCCACCAGGGAAGCCCCATCCAAAGTTTTGATGAGTATTTTTGAAAGATATTTCCAGGGGACTCCCTTAACCTCTCCCTAAATAACATTCATTTTGTGTATTTCATGGGCTCCTTGATATTGGTGGATGACTGAAACTAGACTTTCAGAAGGGACAGCTACTCCTGGGATCTTGGTGGGTACCCCTGTTGGCCCACCCTGGCTCGTGGACAATGCAATCTCAGGGCCTGAAAAGGACTGCATGAGAGGACTGTTTTATGGGTCTCAGTGAAATGGTGTACTTTCTCAAGTTCAAGGCTAGTCTTCCTACCTGTGCTCTGGATCTCATATCCCTTCCTTCTTCAGGCATCGCTGCCTTATCAAATAGCTCCTTTCCCCCTTACCTTCAAACTCTACTTCCTTGTGAAATTCAATTCGAATGTCTGGTTCTTGAAGAATCTTTCTGGATTATCTTCTCCCCTCCCAAACCTACCCTAAGCTTGATGAGATGCTCCTCCTACTCTGCCCCTATAATATGGAGTGCATTCCTCTCTTAGAGCATTTGTCACAATATTAAGCAGGCCAATCCCTGTTTGGGGGTGGAGATTTTATTTTGATTTATGTATACTTGAAGCTTGCTAGAGCTTCTGGAAACAGCAGGTAAAAGTTCAATAAATGTGTGTGCTATATAATAACCATATTAATTATCTCATGAATCACATGCAAATTTTCTAGTCCAGGTTCCTCATTTTATAGAAAATACACGGAGGTCCAGAGAAGTTGAATAACTTGACTAAGGCCCTACAATCATTCAGAGGAAGACAATAGACTACAGTTTTCGACTCCTGACTAATCGAAGATACCTGTTCCTCCCACTAGGCCCTTCTGATATTCTGTGCACCAGCTGCACTGTGTATTTCCCACATTTGCATAAAAAGGACACAATACATGACATATCCCTTTTCTAACGTTTAGACTTTTCTTAGTGTATAGGCTTTGATAAAGTTTTTGCTGCAAGAAAACTCCAAATCAAGAGAAATGGACCCTTAAATGGGGTAGCCTGATCTGGTGGAGAGTACTGAGGTCTGAGAAACGGGTGCTTATTCAACAGATATATAAGTTGTTAAGTGGGTTAAAAGATGACTACCATACTATGTCCTTAAACGTTGGACAAGCTAGTAGGGGACGTAAAGGCATGTTCACACATAAATGTAAGGTAGTATGTGATAAATCGTAAGAAAGTTAAGAATAAGAACAATGGATGTACAAATGTGGAAGAAATCCCTCGAAGTTAAGGAAGTTAGGGAAGTCAGGGAAGGTTCTGTAAAAGTTTCATTGCGTGAGAACCCAAAAAAATAAGTAGAATTTTGATAGAAGTGGATAAAGGCCTTTTAGGTGGGAAGAGCAAGGCTTTAAAGCTAAAATTTCTAGAGGAATTTACAAAGAATGTCAATAAAAATATCCATCCATCCATCCATCCATCTTCTACTTATTCCTGGAATGGCAAATGGCAGAGTGAGGAGCAAATCTCTTTCCCCAAAGGAATAACATAGACAAACTTTCTAGAAATTGAGCAAAGGCATACAACATATCAAGAAGCATTTATGCAAGAAAAATTACTGACCTTTGGGTGAGAACAGTGTGTCCGCAGTATTTCAGCCTAGGGCTGCTCCCATGTCCTTCCAGCTCCATCAGCATGGCAGTTCTCCCAGGCAGGACAAGCTGGAGTGGAGCGAGGGCAGAAAAATTCCATTCTCCTGGGCATTGTTAGAAATAGCAATCTCAGTGGCAAAAGAACTGGAAAGATCAATGCAGCTAGCCTGAGGTTTTGGTTCTGGTTGGGACCAGCAACAGTTGGCAGACTGGCCAGAAATTTAACAGGGAGATAGGTCCATGGAATGACACAAACATGGTGCACCTTGCCACATGTCCCTGGTGGTTTGGAAGGCTGCAAGCAAGAGCAAGGCAGAATATATATTCAGAGGAGACTAGAGAGAGCCCTAGCTATCGGTATACATTCCTGGCTGAATGTGAGGCCTTGGACCCAGGCAGTTATCACTAGTGAGGGCCCAATGTAAAGTAAAAGCTACGTGAACTTGTAAGATGCAAACAGTTTGAATGTGTTCCACAACCTACACACAGATCCACTGGCAAGGGTGGAAGCCCTTACTGGCTCAAGATATTTGAGCACAACTTCTGACAAATCACTGGCTGATCACTAAGCTATGCTGACGCAGGGCTTACTCCTAGGAAGATGTATTTAAAAATATAAATAAGATGTAAAACATACAACACTGAGCAGAGATATCAGTGGTCATACTCCCCAGGAAAGGTGATCTCTATAGAATTAGACCAGGGAAATCACTAAACAAAAAAACAGAGAAATGGCAGTAGCAACAATCACCACCTCCCTGGGTGGAGGAGATCAGATCAGAATCCAGAGTTGCTACAATATTACCTAAAATGTCCAGTTTTCAATTTAAAAAAATATAAGATATGCAAAGAAACAGGAGAGTGACCTATTTTCTGGGGAAAAAAAAGTAGCTAATAAATACTGTCTCTTGTCCATGACTTCCACCCACTAGATGCCAATAGCACCATCCCTCCTACCGCCCCCCACCCCAGGTCACGACAATCAAACATGTCTTCAGACATTGGGGGATGCAGGGCAAAAATATCCCTTTATTGAGAACCACTGCTCTAAAGCAACAGTAATCAACATAATGTGGTATTGGCATAAGGAAAGACATAGATCAAGGAACAAAATTAAGAATCCAGAAATAAAACCTTACATTTATGATCAATTGATATTTTGCAAATGTGCCAAAGCAATTTGATAGGGAAAGGACAGCCTTGTCAACAAATATCAATAGTACTGGGATAATTAGATACCTACATGCAAAAATGACTTTAGACGTTTATCATACATGAGAAATTAATTTAAAATGAATCATACACTTAAATGTAAGAGCTAAAACTATAAAACTTTTAGAAGAAAACATAGGTCTAAAGTCTTTGTGACTCTGGATTAGGCAAAGAAAGGAAAATCCATAAAAGAAAATATTGTTAAATTACTTTATCAAAATCAGAGTATTTTGCATTCAAAATAGAGCATTAAAAAATATTGTAAGGGCTTCCCTGGTGGCGCAGTGGTTGAGAGTCCGCCTGTCGATGCAGGGGACACGGGTTCGTGCCCCGGTCCGGGAAGATCCCACATGCCGCCGAGCGGCTGGGCCCGTGAGCCGTGGCCGCTGAGCCTGCGCATCCGGAGCCTGTGCTCCGCAACAGGAGAGGCCACAACAGTGAGAGGCCTGCGTACCGCAAAAAAAAAAAAAAAAAAAAAAAAAAATTGTAAGACGACAAACCCACAATCTTAGAGAAAATAAATACAGAATATATAAAGAACTCTTACAACTCAGTAAGACAGTCCACTTTTTTATAAATGGGCAAAATATTTGAATAGACATTTTACCAAAGACATATGCACAGCTAATAGCATAGACTCAACATCAATCAGTCATTAGGGAAATGCAGATGAAAGCCGTATTCAGATACAACTTCACACCCACTAGAATGGCTATAGAAAAGACAGTAACAAATGTTGGTGGGGATGTGGAGAAGCTGGTACTCTCACCCTTGTACATTGCTGGTGTGTATGTAAAATCAGTCATTTTGAAAGACAGTATGGAAATTTCTTTAAAAGTTACACATAACTTTGCCATATTATCCAGCATTTCCAACCCCTAGGTAGGTACATACACAAGATAAATGAAAACATATGTCAACACAAAGACTTGTATGAAAGGTTCATAACAGCATTGTTCACAATAGCGAAAAAGTGGAAACCAAAATGTCTATTAATTGATGAATGGATAAACAAAATATGTTATATCCATAGAAATGAAATATTTTCAGCAATAAAAAGGAACATACTCTTGATACTTGCTACAGCACAGATACAGCTTGAAAACCCTATGTTAGGTTAAAAAAGAAGGTTAAAGGTTAAAAGAAGGTTAAAAAAAAAAAAAGAAGCCAGATGCAAAAGACGGTATACATAGGATGCCATTTGTATGAAATGTCCAGAAAAGGCAAATCTGTAAGACAAAAGGCAGATTAGTGGTTGCCAAGGGCTGGGACAGGAACAGAAATCATCTGCCAATGGGCATGCAGGATCTTTGTGGATTGTGGGAGGGTTGTGTAGCTCTATAAGCTTACTAAACATCACCAATATTCCCACTTACAATGGGAAAGTTTTATTTTATGTAAATCATACCTCAATAAAGTTAAGTTTAAAAAGCAAATGGCAAAAAGTAATTCTCTTATATCCTTGCCAAAGAAAGATAATTGCTGTTAACTTTCAGTGTATTTATTTGTTGGTGTTGTGTATGTGTTTTAACAAAAAGTAACTTCTACTGTACAGTTTTTAAACTGATTAGTTCACATATATTAATATATTTGTATGTCACTAATAACAATAACAAAACTGGGGCTTCCCTTGTGGCGCAGTGGTTGAGAATCTGCCTGCTAATGCAGGGGACACGGGTTCGTGCCCTGGTCTGGGAGGATCCCACATGCCGCGGAGCAACTACGCCCGTGAGCCGCAACTACTGAGCCTGCGCATCTGAAGCCTGTGCTCCACAATGAGAGGCCGCGACAGTGAGAGGCCCGCGCACCACGATGAAGAGTGGCCCCTGCTTGCCACAACTAGAGAAAGCTCTCGCACAGAAACGAGGACCCAACACAGCAAAAATAAATAAATTAATAAACTCCTACCCCCAACATCTTCTAAATAATAATAATAATAATTTTTAAAAATAACAAAACTGCATGAGACACTTCATGAAATCATGAATGATGAAATTGCAAAACCACTTTAGAGATCATCTAATGCCTTCACTTTATGCCCTTTTGTTTCAATTTCCTTACGTATAAAACAGGAGGTAGAACTATAGTTTTCTTGGTTCTTTATTGCCTTTCCCCTCTTTATTAATTCTTTTCTATTTCTTTTGGAATTTTTACTCCAATCTGCTGCTAATGAAAATAATTTAAAAACAGCAACTCTTTGCTGTTTGTGAGCTTATTTCAGTCCAGGTACATGGATTTTTTCTTATTTAGTTCTCCTAAAAAATCGGTATTATCTTCCTTTTACAGATAAAAAATTAAGATTTTCTTCGGGTTAAGAAATTGAAATTTTCTTGAGGGAAGGAGAGAATGGAGAATTATTGCTTAATGGTTACAGAGATTGTTTGCAGTGATGAAAAAGTTTTGGAAATAGATAGTGGTGATGGTTGCACAACATTGTTAATGTAATTATTAATGCCACTGGGTTGTACACAAATATGGTTAAAATAGCAAATTTTAAGTTATATTTTATCACAAAAAGAAATTGAAGAAATTTGTTAGGTCTACTAACAAGGTACAGTCTCTCACCATCTGAACCCACAATCTTTTTTTTTTTTTTTTTTACAGCCTTACTGAGATACAATTGTCATAACATGATGTAAATTGAAGGTGTATATGATTTGATATATGTATGCACTGTACAATGATTACAATAGGCTTAGTTAACACATTCATCACCTCACATACATTTTTTGGAGTGTGTATAGTGAGAACATTTAATACCTACTCTCTTAGCAACTTTCTAGTATACGACAGTGTTAACTATAGCCATCATGCTGCACACTGCATCCCTAGAACTTATCTTACAAATGGAAGTTTGTACCCTTTGACCAACATCTCCCCATCTTCCCCACTCACCAGCCCCTGGCAATCACCAATCTACAGTTTCTATGAACCCATACTCTTAACATGATTGCTATTTGCATGTTGACAGTGTTTTGTAACCCAATAAAATAATGATGAAAATTTCAGATAACTGGCAGAGGCCCAGACTTTATCACATTATAGTCACTCAGAGATCTTACTCTTTTATCTGGTCCTGTTTTAGTTGCTTCTGAAAAGATAAGTCCATAATTAATTTTGATACACCTATAATTTAAATTTCCTAGTTTAAAATTTTGATCAAGTTAAAATCTACTGTGCCAGGAAGAAGTAGACCTCAATGATGTAAATTGGTTGTTATTTTGGGCTTTAGTACTACCTCATTTGACGCTCCATGGGTACAGAGTTTTAAATATACTGTGCTTTACAGTTTCAATAGATTAAGTCACTATCTATAGTTTAGCTGATCCTATTCCTAAAGCCCCTTAGGCCTATTTTTGCTCAAGAATCACTTAAGAATTCTTAGGGTCAGGTCAGATTTTAATGTGACAGAATGAGATCCAGTGATTAAGGCAATTTTTAAAAAATATTTACCTATTATTTATTTGGTTGCACTGGGTCTTATTTGCGGCACTCAGGTTCCTTAGTTGCAGCATGTGAACTTTTTTTTTTTTACATCTTTATTGGAGTATAATTGCTTTACAATGGTGTATTAGTTTCTGCTTTATAACAAAGTGAATCAGTTATACATATACATATGTTCCCCTATCTCTATGTGAACTCTTAATTGCAGCATGCACGTGGGATCTAGTTCCCTGACCAGGGATCGAACCTGGGTCCCCTCCTGCATTGGGAGTGCGGAGTCCTATCCACTGTGCTACCAGGGAAGTCCCAAGGCAATTTTTAAGCTTGATGGTCTCAGAGGTTGGATTAAACTAGGTCTTGGAGATAACAGGCACAGTCGTACTATAAGATTGTTGCACAGGCCTATAGTTTGTTTTCTTAAAATTAGATGGCATGAAAATTACCCTTTAAGTAATCTCTTCATCTTTCTATAACATCAAGGAATGTGAAGATCAGCTGAACCAAAAGAAATACTCT
Source organism: Pseudorca crassidens (assembly GCF_039906515.1). Lineage (NCBI taxonomy): Eukaryota > Metazoa > Chordata > Mammalia > Artiodactyla > Delphinidae > Pseudorca > Pseudorca crassidens. The sequence goes on along the minus strand of NC_090297.1, from coordinate 103,283,692 downwards.
CTGAACGTGGGAGACTGAAGATTACCAGTTACTGTAAAAGCCAAAGTTGTTCTGAAAATAGGAAGATTGAACTGTATTGTCATCCTGGGTACAAATGAAAGCTAAACAGACTTTTCACTTAAAGAACATCTTTATTTAATCTTTAATATACAATATTACCTTTAATTTATAAAAATTACATATGGAGGACATAACTGGAAATCAGTTCAGGAGCGGCCAGTGGGTACCGATTTAGGAGGTTATACTTGCCCCTCTTATTAGTTTAGGGAAAAATTATACCACTGAATTTGAGACCAGTAAGACTGAGGAACGGCATTTCAACTTCCAAATCCAGTATTAAAATTGGGGATGCTTTATTCAGTTAATCCAAACAAAAACTAATTTCTAAGTTTTCTAAAAAATAACTTTTCCCAAGAAGAGCTGAGCTTATCTCCATGGAGTTTTCTGGTATGCAATTTGCAGAATTCTGTAGCATCCAAATTGTTTAAAATCCTCTGCACATTAACATGTATGTATGTGTTTGTGTACTCGCACTTAACGTTCACACTGGGCTGAAGCCATCTGTATAGTATGCTGGACCTAGAAAGGTAGCTCATTTAGAACATGTGCTCCCCTATCACTCTGAGTACAGGCTTCCCCTCCTCTAGAATTTCCAAATACAGTGAAGTATTTGATAAACTTCTTCGTGAAAAAGCTATTCTCAGGATGACTGGTGCATTGCAACGTACAAACATACATACTAGCAATATGGTGTCGTGTAATTTCATGAGTTCTACTGTGCTCAAAGTTTAAAATGGATTAGTTGTTAAACAGTTAAAAGGCTAAGGCTGAGGATGCTTTAATTTAAATATGATGCACACTGACATTCTGATATAATGCTATTGACTTGAAAAGAATTTGAGGCAAGTGCAAGAAGAGGAAGGGGAACTCTTCTTTTGGATCCATCTTTTCTCTGCACTCCTCAGATTTGGGCTGTTGTAGAGGTAATAAGGGCAGTACCTTTCTGCACTCTAAAAAATAGTGGTTGCCAAATGGCAACTGAGGCACATAACCCATTTCTCCTGTTGCTTAAAATTTTTCCAAGAGATTGGTTTCTTTAGCACAAAGGTCAGAAATTCTATCATATTCTTGTCATAGGACTCTACGAGTATTCAAGCGGAGGAATTTTTGCAGCTCCAGCAATCCAGAGTCGTTGGTCCAAAGATCAATGAGCAGGCAGAACTTGGAGCAAATATACTATTTTGACACCACAGAGACCCTTCCTTTTACCCAGAGACTCTGAAATTGTGGCATTAAATGATAAGGCAAGGATAAGGACTGATAGCATACCCCATGAACAAAAAAATGCCTCTTTCAAGATAGTTGTACCATATTGAAACCTGAACAGACTCCAGTAGAGTATAGCTGTTTTCAAGACAACAAAATATATAGCTTTAGGTTACACAAATACATACAATCATACATACACACATCTTTTTTTATGCTCTAAAAATGAATTATGTACTCAAAACACAGATAAAAGATGCAGGTCAAAGATTATAGGGTCTTATACAAATTTAAATTGGGATCAAGGGTTAACAACTATGATCCAGAGGCCAAATCTAGCCCTCCATGTTTTTGTAAATAAAGTTTTATTGGAACACAGCCACACCCCTTCCTTTATATATTGTCTATACTTGTTTTCACAGTTCAACAGCAGAACTGAGTAGTAAAGATAGAGACTGCCTGGCTCACAAAGCCTAAAATATTTATCATCTAGCCCTCTGGAGGAAGCTTGCTGATCCATTATAGATCACAAAGAGTGTGATCTGAATGAGCTGAAGGAACAAAAAATCATCTTCACCAATGTTCCTGAACCAAGTAAGTGCATTAAAATATCTCCAGATCATATTTGGTTCCTCAAATATTCTGCTTAGAATTTGTGCAGCCAAAAACACGTTAACAACCGTGTTTGTTAATTAGCAGACAAGGACAGTATTAAAAATCTCTGTGTACAACTGTATTTAGGTATGTATCTACGTGAAGAGTGGATAAGATATGAGCTAGCCAATTTGAGGGTAAGGAAACCTAAAGAAAAATAAGAACTCAAGATACCATTACTAGGAACTGTTATTAGCAACTCAGAAATATTTCAGTATATTTTTCTTTATATGTAACAGCATGGGACCATTACTAGGAACCATAGCAGAGCATGAACAATTCACAACTGCAAATTTTACCCATGAATTATGTGACAAAATTTTTGAATATAAAATAATCAGCATTTCTATAAAACATTAACTTTTAATTATGTAATTAAAGTGATAATAGCAAAATAAGAATGTGTTTATTTCTAAAGTAGGTATTTTAGTTAAAGTTGCATCAGAAATCAAGTATTTCTTTGACATTTTCCAAGAGGCTTATTAACTACAATTATAGCTGTTAGTATTATATAGTAATACATTGTTTAAAATATATTATAAACCATTTCTTTCCTTATTTAATTTAAATGAAATACAAAATTAAGGATTTTGTAACATGAATCATACTGGAAAACACTTAAAATGGTATGAACAACTCTTATACAGAAAATGCCACTGGAATCACAAAAAGTTCTAATACTTGAAAGTAGCTAGCACAACGCTTGGCACATATTAGGTACCCTGTGTTTATTCACTCACCCTCTCATTCACTCACTCATTCATTCAAAGAAATCCAGGCCTAAGGAGAAACTCCATGATGAGAATGGCGAGCACAACCTTTTAGCAACAAATTTGTAGTTTTGACAAAGACTTTGGCAATGGAGAATGGAGATGAGAAGTTAATGATCAAATTTTAAACTGCTTGGTTAAAATCTACCAAGTGAAGCCCTGGGTTGTCCTAGAGGACATCATAGAGAATCAGGGTCAATATTCCACAGAAGGAATATATTCCTTCAATATCCAGGTTTTGCTTTTACATATAAACATCTGTTCAAAGACAAGAATAAGTTGGTGTCAGAGAGACATAAAAGAGCATATCTGTGCAACCCACGAGAAAGTAAGAACCCTGTGACTGGGTACTTACTTTTCTGCACCAAGACTTCTTTTTGATTGGGACCACATTCTCTTGGTTTTAACAACTTTATACTGGTTTGAACCAAAAAGTATGATCCTAAAATTCTAAAAGAAAAATAAATATAGAAGGTAGAGGGGGTGTTCAGCATCTCTATTCTTTTTTCTTATATACCAAATGATCTATCTACTCTGCACATCTGTGCCAAAGGCACGAAGTAATGTGTCTGCTTTTGAGGAGGCACCTGGAAAGGAGCATTTCTGGGCTCTCTGCAGAAGGTCTTATAAATGTAATGAGTATTTAACCTGAGTAATAAGGTCTACAAAATGCAAAGGACTGTAAAGGACAGAACAAAGTAAAGTATGTTCTTGGAAACTAGCAGAATATGGGATACTATGGAATAAGGATGGATCTTGGAGAAAATAATTTTTTTAATCTATAACAAAAATAAAACATGACACTGGCAGGTCATATGTAGCTGACTTAAATTTAATTGCCTTTGGTATTCAGAGAAGAAAAAACAACAAAAAAAGGAAGCATACTCATAAGCGCTAGTCTTCTCACAAGGAAGGTAAGGAGATGATGAAGAAGACTCTTCCTTTGTCTCCCTCAAGCTTTTTGCTTGTACCAGAACTGGCCATGCCTGTACACTTCTCTGCCTTCTCCCGAGCTCCAGTCATCCGAGAAACACAAACAGAGCACTTGGGGCGGGGGTTCTGTCTTTTCATTCCTTGAGAAGTTCTTGGGGAACCAAGAAGGCCCCTTTACTCAGCATTCTTCTAAACGAAGTGAGGGAGGGTTCACTGCCATCTCTACAGCTGTTCTGGGTCTTTTGCCAAGTCAAGTTTTTCATTCTTTTTAGTGACCCATAAGTGGGCTTCTGCTGTTTTCAGGAGGAAAGCTAACATGTTTTGAGAACCAAATACTTTCCCCTTTCTCTTCTAAAGTTAGTCATCTACACTTTTCATTTAAAAATTTTAATTTTTCAACTAGTAAAAGGTATTATAGTCTCAAAATATGTATAAAATTTAACTCTCCTAAAGATTTAAATAATGCAACTGGCTCTACATCCTTACTTTCTATGTATACTGAAAATCTTGAGGTGGTTATCATTTATGGATCATTTGCTGAACTGTGAGGAGTGCTTGACTATGTGTGATATAAGATGATCACCCTTAAAACATATTTAATTATATTAATTTATTAAATCTTTTCCAATTTAAATCTACCACATGCTAGTGAAAGAGTAAACAAAATAAGAAAATAAGCCTTCAGAACTCTAAGGTGGGCTTCCTGCACACTGTTTCATGAAACCTTCAAATTCAGAGTAAATACCAGACTAATAATACTACTCCCAACTATTACTGTCAATGGAAGCTGTCTGTATTAAAGGTAAGGAAGAAAAAGTGTCTTGCACTGTGACATAAATTCAAGGGACAGAAAATTTATTAAGTCAGATATTTATCTTACAGTTCTTGATAAAATTTAAGTTCTTCTCCTCCCAATATAGAGAAATCATAATTTCTTTAAAAAGAAATATCATTTTAAAATCTACTGATGGTAAGAGAAAGCCCCTTAGATATATCCCATGTTTAGTGTAATATAATTAATTATACCACATTTAATCACTAAAAATTATTTTGAAGCTATTCTGATTAATTGTTTGAATTTCTGTAAATACCCTTGGAGAAAAAAAAGTTGAATTTATTTTTTACATAAAATATTTGTGAAAAGCTCCCTCGTCTAATGGGATAATAAAGGATCCCCTGTCCCAAAAATAGTTAAGGAAGTTTCACTATATTTTGTTTTTGATTTAGTAAATTGTAAAAGTAATTTGCCTCCTCAAGGTAAATTCAGAGCTGCAATGACAGTACAGTGAATTCTGCCAAGCCCCATAAAGAGAGTTGTAAATGGAGGGATTCTACTAAGTTTGTAATGAGGTTAAAGTAGATAAAATTTACTTGGTAGATTTGCTGCTTTGGAAAAATAATCTCCTACCAACAAAACCAAGGCTTTCTCTTAGGACAGGTTTCAAGGCAACAAACTGCGGCATTGTCCCCACTTTTTGTCATGCTACCAACACTAGACTGAACAACATGCACAAAATCCCAAACCCAGGTTCGTAAGTAGTGGTTATGATAAATAGCAGTTTCAATGATTCTATATGGAGACAAAGACTTGAAGAGTATTCTTTGTGAGATCATGCCTCCAGAGAAAAGAAATTTAACCAAGGAATTTCAATGGAATAGATAGACTGAGATTTGAAATGGCTGCCAGTCTGGTCATCTAATACGAAACTTGAAAATTCGGACAGGGATAATATTCTGTTTCCTTTTTGAGTCTTCTTGCTGCTGATGCAGTTACACCGTTCTTTTGTTCTTATTTATTTTAATTCATTCCGTTATTAAAAATGGAGAAAAAAGGGATAAACAATGTGTAAATATTTTGACTTGAGAGCTGCTCCACTTTGGGAGGAAACAAATATATAATTGGTTCCAAAGGCCATCTCCAACTCCTGCAAGGTGCTCCACATTCTTGGCTTATTCTCAGGAAATCTAGCCTCCAGATTCCAGGACTCTAAAAGCAATAAGCAGTAACAGGCATAATTTCTCAAGTGACCATCTTGTTAAGAATCAAAGCACATCAGGTCTCTGTCCTACACACACCAGAATATGTTTTGGTCAGGTATAAAATGGAATCATTTCAAAGTTGAAACATCTACAAGTTGAAAAGTCTTGCAGGGAAGAGTCACGTTTCACCCTGCCATGTTGACTTAAGAGGTCCAGGTTTTCAAAAGGCCCCTCTCCAGACTAATTTCTGTAGTGGTCCATGTAAACAAAACACAGGTGAGAATGGTCTTTCTGCAGCTGCTTTCATCGAACAGCAGGGTTTCTTGAAAGTGTGGTGTTGGCTAAATGTAACACAGGCAGAGGGTGAGCCTCTGTATTAAATACCCAGTGGTCTAAAGGTAAAAGGTCATCACTGGAGAACAGAAGATACAAGTATCTGAAAATAAAAGGGGAAAATGAGTTTCAATTAGAATTCAACAAGAAGATCAAGTGATCTCAGTTATAATGGCAGAGGACACCCATGACCTATTTTGAGCAGGTTTGATGAAAAATACACCAGAAAATGAACCTCATCCATTCAAATGATTAGAAACACAAAATATTCCAGAAGAGTGCATAAGAAAATCCAGTAAGATGAACAACTAGACCTCTGAAATAAGGCAGTTAAAAAGCAAATCCCATATACCTGCCTGAAACATATAAAACAACAAACTGTAAAATGGCATAAAACAAACCAATTCACACTTTTTTAGAGACCTTCTTTTAAAACTCAGATATAATATCAATCATATGTTTTGGCAGCTTGGAGACCTCATAGTATAACTAGAAATTAATTAATCTATATTTATTAAGAAACACAGAAGGAACAAGTAAAGCACATTATTTGGACACAGCAAGGACTTTCACATACTCCTAATACATTAGTTTTTGCAGTTCTTAGAGCAGGTACTGCAAATTTAAATAAAGGTTTCAGAAACATTATGGATTTACAGGAGGTTTAATAATTAGTCTCTCTTAATAGGTAATAGCATTGTTTTTTCGGGGATATTTTGGCTGCATTGGGTCTTCGTTGCTGTGCGTGGGCTTTCTCTGGTTGTGGCGAGCGGGGGCTGCTCTTTGTTGCAGTATGTGGGCTTCTCATTGCAGTGGCTTCTCTTTTTGTGGAGCACGGGCTCTAGGTGTGCAGGCTTCAGTAGTTGCAGCACGTGTGCTCAGTAGTTGCAGCACATGGGCTCTAGGGCATGCGGGCTCCAGTAGTTGTGGCTTGCGGGCTCTAGAGCGCAGGCTCAGTTGCTCTGTGGCATACGGGATCTCCCCGGGCCAGGGCCCAAACCCATGTCCCCCACATTGGCAGGCAAATTCTTAACCACTGCACCACCAGAGAAGTCCAATAGGTAATAGCATTGTTTATATGAAGGCATATGTTTATACCTTTCCATAAACACTGCAGGCCACAGTGGTAACTTAGAAATTAAAAATGATAGTTTACAAAATGATTCTTACCACTATAGGTAAGAATATTATGTACTATAATTGGGCAAATTCTAATCTGAATTCTATTAGGGGGTCATCAAAGTAAGCTTAAAGAAACAGCTATACAGAGTCAGGAAATCTGGGTTCTAACTCTTGATCTTAGCAATCGCTGGGCCTTACTAGGCTTTGGTGAAGAATCCCTTTACAATATTCTAGCTAAACTTACTTTAAAAATAGGCACATTAATATCTTTTCTGCTTACTGTTATAGTTCTGGATGACAGAGTAAAAACACAGCACTGGGGTAAAGGAGGGTTGCTTATCAACTTTATAACTGATAAAGCTAGAATGGAGAGTGACAGTGCTTCTAATTTCACTTTGATCCTAGACCTTGAGATCTGCTTGACTGAGATTTATTCACCAGGTTACAGGCAGAGAAGGTAGAACTGAAAAAAGACTTGGATGGACATAGCAAGAGACTCTGCTGGGTCAGCTTACTGAATGGAGATCAGAAGCACAAGCTCTTTGTGTTCTGGGCACAAATATGTCCAGGAGAGCTATGTTCTGTGCAGTTCCATGTCTCTTGGTTAAATGTGGGCAAATGTATCAGGCTCATTCTAATCTTCTCACTACTTGGGAGAGGAGTCAGTGAAGGAATAGAGAGAAAATGCAGTTTCCTGCAAAATGATTCCTTTCCATTGGGGATGCTATAGAAGTACCTCACATAAACACACAAGTTATAAAAATCAATAAGATAGTGATTGTGGAAGTTTTAGATAACAGAAAGTGGTATTATTATTTTTAAACAATCATTTAAAGAATAATCTTAATACTACTGTAGTGGGTTGAACAGTCCCCACGCCCCCCAATTCATGTCCATCTGGAGCCTCAGAATGTGTCTTTATTTGGAAATAGGGTCTTTGGGGATATAATTAGTCAAGGATCTCAAGAGGAAATCATCCTGGGTTTAGGATGGGCCCTAAATCCAATGACTTCTACCTTTACAAGAGAAAGGAGAGGGAGATTTGGACCCAGAGACATATAGGGACGAAAGTCATGTGAAGGCAGAGGCGAAGACTGAAGTTAAGCTCCCATCACCCAAGGAACACCTTCAGAAGAAAATGATTTCAGACTTCTGGCCTCCAGAGCTGTGAGAGAATAGAATTTCTGTAATGCCACCAAGTTTGTGGTAATTTGTTATGGCAGCCCTAGGAAACTAATACAACTTCCATGTCTACTCTCCTTAGGACACCTCTGGACCTTAAGTAGGGGTTTGGAATAAGACTAACTACTTCTTGGAAAGTCAAATAATCCCTAGGGAGCAGAGGCTAGACTATAGATATATAGATATATTTAAAATTTATAACAAATGTTTAAAAGTACAGTAATATAGCTAAACAATTCATGTCAAGGACATGGTACACTACTACTGACTTAAATTTAAGATTTTTAACTTGGATTTTAAAAATAGAACAATTGGAGAAGTGTGATCTTTGCTGCAAAAGTTGAGGAAAGTCTAATCTAAATTAGCTATCAGACTACTAGATGTTTTTTCCTCTAATAAGGATTTTTTTTTTTTAGTGTTTTGTTTTGTTTTTGTGGTACACGGGCCTCTCACTGCTGTGGCCTCTCCCGCTGCAGAGCACAGGCTCCGGACGCGCAGGCTCAGCAGCCATGGCTCACAGGCCCAGCCGTTCTGCGGCATGTGGGATCTTCCCGGACCGGGGTACGAACCCGCGTCCCCTGCATCGGCAGGCGGACTCTCAACCACTGCGCCACTAGGGAAGCCCTAATAAGGATTTTTTAAAACTACAGTTCAAAGTTAGAGATAATAGATGATAAATGGCATTGACAAAGGCCTGTAAGTATATAAAAAGGTGCTATTTAGTACTTCAGTTTTACTGGATGTCTTGCTGACTTTTTAGAGCTATTTTTAAATGCTGCTCACATACATCTCTTTTATCTTTCTCTTATCTACAAAAACAAGACATTCAGAGGAGGTGATGGTGCCAGAAGTCATCTCAACATAAGTGTTGGCGGTAACCACCAAATAGGAAAGTTTTACAGAAAGAACAGTCAACAAAATCTGAGGAGAAACATTTAAGTATCTATGGAGAAATGGTAAGGCTAAAAGAACCAACTACCAAGCTAATATGTTCTTTATTTAATCCTTTATGTTTACCAAATGAGACTTGCCGACTTGTCTATTCTTTTTCACAACTAGCAGTGGCAGTGTCCAGGGTACTACAGATAGATGTTACAATGCTAAAGGCTTGCATTAGGGACTACTACAAGTAACTCATAATAAAACCTCAGATTGCTTGAAAAATAATTTACTTAAACCTTCCATTTCATTTATACTCCTAATGTTTAAATGATGTCTTAGAATAGACTGGTTAGAAATCGAATTAAAGACACTCAGTGGAAATTATGTTCTAAAAGATGATACATTAAAATATACAATTATTAACCTCTCCAAAAGATCTGCCCCTCTCTGCCTTTCCCCACATCTTTTCTCAAATCTTAAAAGTTGTTTTTTGGTGGGGAAGAAAAAATATTGAAACAAATGTGGGTGTACTGTGGATTCAAATGCATTTTTTAAAAGATAAACTGAAGGAGGCAGAACATTTCTGGTATGCTTCAATGGTTTAGGCTTTGTCGTGAAACATAAGGGGGCTGGGGAAAATTCATCTTCCTCTGTCTTTAGGGGTCAAATAATTTAGGATGACTTTCCTATAGGATAGAGGATACCTACACTATCAATACATAAACAGTTGGGGTTATCTCACATAACAAAAAGCCCAGAGGTAGATGGTAGCAAAGGTTGGTTAATTCAGCAGTAAAACATTGTCAGATCTTTGGGTTTTTAAAGATTAATGAAAAAATATTAAATTTTTCCTGGTGCCAAAAGACCTTATCCCTTTTTCCCTATTCTTAGGGAAAGGGACTCACTGCCTTGAGTCCCTTTGATATGTATGTAAAATCTTTTTAAAAGCTTTGTAAACCTCTTGCCAGCTTTACAATCCAGGAATGTTTTTCTTAAAAGGCCTGGGAACCATGACTTTGAAATATAAACATCAAGGAAGATAGCACCCCAATCTCTCTGTCACTGTGGGAGGTTAGCTTAGGTACCTTTCTCCAAGCTCTGATTACCCCTTTGTCATAAATACAGAAGTATTACTTTTCCACTGGATAAAGGCAATTAACACAGATGGCCACCCTAATCACCATGTGAATTTAGAAGGTACTAGGTATAGCAAATGGTGTTGTCAAGAAAGTACCCCTGCTCCCTAAACTAAATGGGGGTTAATTCGAGTACAGTATCCCTGAGTCCTCTGTATTCCTAGTTCCTCCACATCCATGGATTCAACCAGCCTCGGACTGCGTACTACTGTAGTACTGGATTGGCCAAAAAGGTTGTTCAGATTTTTCCATAATATGGCTCTAGGAGCGCTTAGTTGTCTAACTTCATTCAAAACAATTTTGTTAGATTGTATTGTGACAGCTGTCATATCAGCATGCATTTAAAAAAAAACATCAAAATTGGTGAATATTGTGTAGCCATTTTTATATTGAAGATTGAAGAAAAAAGCAACATTTTCGGCATATGCTTTATCATTTCAAGAAAGGTAAAAACGCAACTGAAATGCAGAAAAAGATTTGTGCAGTGTATGGAGAAGGTGCTGTGACTGACTGAATATGTCAAAAACGGTTTGTGAAGTTTCATGTTGGAGATTTCTTGCTGGATGATGCTCCGTGGTTGGGTAGACCAGTTGAAGTTGATAGCGATCAAATCGAGACATTAATTGAGATATAACAATCAACGTTATACCATGCAGAAGATAGCCAACATACTCAAAATAGCCAAATCAAGTGTTGAAAATCATTTACACCAGCTTCGTTATGTTAATCACTTTGACGTCTGGGTTCCACATAAGTTAAGCAAAAAAAAACTTCTTGACCACATTTCCACATTTGATTCTCTACTTAAACATCAAGAAAATGTTCCGTTTTTAAAACAAATTGTGATGAGCGATGAAAAGTGGATAGTGTAGAATAATGTGGAATGGAAGAGATCGTGGGACAAGCGAAATGAACCACCACCAACCACACCAAAGGCCAGCCTTCATCCAAAGAAGGTGATGTTGTGTATATGGTGGGATTGGAAGGGAGCTCTATTATGAGCTCCTTCCGGAAAACCAAACGATTAATTCCAACAAGTACTGCTCCCAATTAGACCAACTGAAAGCAGCACTTGATGAAAAGCATCTGGAATTAGTCAACAGAAAATGCATAATCTTCCATCATGATAACCCAAGACTGCATATTTCTTTGATGACCAGGCAAAAACTGTTACAGCTTGGCTGGGAAGTTCTGATTCATCCGTCATATTCACCAGACATTGCACCTTCCGATGTCCATTTATTTTGGTCTTTACAATTTCTCTTAATGAAAAAATTTTCCATTCCCTGGAAGACTGTAAAAGGCACCTGGAATAGTTCTTTGCTCAAAAAAAGATAAAAAGTTTTGGAAAGATGGAAATATGAAGCTGCCTGAAAAATGGCACAAGGTAGTGGAACAAAACAGTGAATACGTTGTTCAATAAAGTTCTTGGTGAAAATGAAAACTGTCTTTTATTTTTACTTAAAAACCGAAGGAACTTTTTGGCCAGCCCAATATTTACTATTGATAAATATCCACGTATAAGTGAACTCATGCAGTTCAAACCTGTGTTGCTCAAGAGTCAACTGTAGGGCTTCCCTAGTGGCACAGTGGTTAAGAATCCACCTGCCAATGCAGGGGACACGGGTTAGAGCCCTGGTCTGGGAAGATCCCACATGCTGCAGAACAACTAAGCCCGTGTGCAACAACTACTGAGCCTGTTCTCTAGAGCCCCTGAGCCATAACTACCGAAGCCTATGCGCCTAGAGCCCATGCTCCACAAGAAGCCACCACAATGAGTAGCCCACGCACTGCAGTGAAGAGTAGCCCGTTTGCCGCAACTAGAGAAAGCCCGCATGCAGCAACAAAGACCCAACACAGCCAAAAATAAAGAAAGAAAAAATAAAGAAAGAAAAGAAAACAAAAAGGGTCAACTGTACTTTTACAGAAGGATAAATTATCATTTATCTTCAGAACATGTATGTAACTGATATATCTGCCTGGTTATATAGAAAGGTAAGATTTCTTTCTGTCTTTGCAATCTGCCTGTGATGGAAACTGTAGTCTGGTTTAATGCTTATTCAACAATAAAAATATTTTCTTTCTCTGCTACATTTGTAAAGGCAGGAGATTTTGTTTCTAATCTTTTCCCCAGTAATCAGAATCTCCATGATTTTCTTGACTTCCTCCTCAGAATTATAAGATGCTCCAAGCATTGTATCTCCACACAGAAAGTCCAAACTCCAGAAATTAAAGAGACATCTTCAGGTGTGGGTAAATTCTGACATTCTAATAGGTGTGTAGTGGTATTGCATTGTAGCTTTAATTTATGCTAATGATGTTGAGCACTTTTTCATGAGCTTATTTGTCATCCTTTCCTCTTCTTTGAAGATATAAGTGACGTGTCTGTTAACTCTTTTGCCTGGTTTTAAACTGGTTGTATATTATCTTATTCTTGAGTTTTGAGTATTATATAACCTAGAAACAAGTCCTTTACCAGATATATACTTTGCAAAGATTCCAGTCTGTGACTTGACTTTTCATCATTTTACTTCATTTCCTTTCAAATGTTTCTCAAAGAGCTTATGCTTTTATATTTTTAATGTTTATTTATTTTCTTATTAGTCATCAATTTTATACACATCAGTGTATACATGTCGATCCCAATCTCCCAATTCATCACACCACCACCACCCCCCACCGCTTTCCCCCCTTGGTGTCCATACGTTTGTTCCAAAGAGCTTATGTTTTTAAATTTTAGACCAATTGATCAATTTGTTCTTTTATGGATTATGCTTGGTATAATATCTAAGAAATTTTTGCCTAGCCAAAGGTCACAAAGATTTTCTCCTATGTTTTCTGTTAAAAGTTGTATATTTTTAGGTTTTAAATTTAGGTCTATAATCCATTTTGAGTTGATTTTTGTATATGCATACAGAAATCCAATTATTCTAGCACCTTTTGTTAAAAAGCCTATCTTTTCTCATTGCATTGCATTGCATCTCTTTGTACCTTTGTCAAAAATCAATTCCCCCCCATTTTTTTCATATATTTGGCTATCAATTATTATTATCTATTACACCAATACCACAGTGTTTTGATTATGATAGCTTTATAATGAGTCTTGAAATCACATATTATTAGGCTTTCAACTTTGTTCTTTTTCAAACTTGGTCATTCCAGGTTCTTAGCATTCTCATATGAAATTTAGAAAGAGCTTATTAATTTCTACCCAAAAAAGCCTCCAGGGATTTTGACCGGGATTGCGTAACTATAGAACAATTGAGGGAGAATTAACAATACTGAATTCTCAGAACCATAAATAAAGTGAGTCTCTCCATTTATTTAGGTCTTTAATTTCTCTCAGCAATGATTTTTAGTTTTCAGTGTACAGGTCTTTTATATGTTTTGGCAAGATTTATCCCTAAATATTTCAATATTTATAAGTGGCAATTTTTTCAGTTTCAATTTCTGATTGTTCACTGCTAGTATATACAATTGACTCTAATATATTAATCTTCTATCTGTAACCCTGCTAAATTCACTTATTAGTTCTAGTAACTAATTTTTGAGAAACTCCATAGGATTTTCATAGAGAACAATTATCCTCTACAAAAAAAAAAAAAAAAAAAAGGTAGCTTACTTCTTTCTTTCTAATCTGGATGTCTTTTATTTCTTTTTCTTGTATGGCTGCACTGGAGAACCTCCAATACAAGGCTAAATAGAAGTGAAGCGAACAGACATCCGTGTCTTGTTTCTGACCTTAGAGGAACTTAGGAGGATTTTAGTTTTTCAGTGTGATGCTAGATATATGTTCTTCATATATGCCCTTTTTCAGGTTAAGGAAGTTCCTTTCTGTTTTTTGTTTGCTAAGAGTTTTACCAGGAATGGATGTTGGATTTTGTCAAATGATTTTTCTGTCTATTGAGGTGATCATATGGTTTTTCTTTAACAGTTCACTGATTGATTTTTCCAATGTTAAATCAAGCCTCCATACATGGAATAAACCCATTTGGGTCATGATGTATTAACTAATATGCTGTAGATCTGATTTGAAAAAAACTTGTTTAACTATTTTATAGTTATGTTCAGAGAGATAATAGTCTTGTTTCCAATGAGAACTCTGATGTCATTCTTATATTTGCTCCTTTTTGGCTAACTTGTGTTTTCCCTCTGGTTGCTTTTAAGATTTTTTTCTTTATCACTATCTTTGAGCAATTTGAGTACAACGTGCCTTGGGGGAAGTATTCTTCACGTTTCTTGTCCTTGAAGTTTATTCAGCTTCTTGGATCTGAGTATGGTGTTTACATCAAGCTTGGAAAGAGTGTGGCCAATTTTTTTTTTCATCCATATTTCTGTCCTCTCCTTCAGAGACTCCAATTTCATATATTTTAAGCTACGTGCAGTTGTTACACAGTTCACTGATGCTCTTTTCATCTTTATAAGATTCTTTTTTTTTGTTTCATTTGGATTTCTATTGCTATATCTTCTAGTTCAGTAATCTTTTCTTCTGCAATGTCTAATCTGCTATTAATCCTATTTGGTATATTTATTTTCCAATTCAGACACTGCAGTTTTCATTTCTAGAAGTTTTATTTGGGTTTTTATATCTTCCATGTCTCTACTTAACGTTTTGAATGTATAGAATATAGTTATAATAACTGTTTTAATGTTGTCTGCTAATTCTAACATCTGTGAGTTCAAAGTTAGTTTCAACTGATTATTTTCATGATAGGTCATGTTCTCCTGCTTCTTTGCATACATGATATCTTTGAGTGGATGCCAGACATTATGAATTTTACCTTGTTGGTTGCTAGATATTTTTGTAGATTATCCACCTCTACTGAGGCAGGACTTTCCTGAGTACTCTACTTGGTGCACAATAAATTAGGAGTTTTTCCAGTCAGGCTACTGAAACCAGACACTATTCCTGGTCCTATGTGATTACCATAAACTGTTCCCTTTAATCCCTCACAGATGAGTCCTTCCCTCAATTCAGGTAGTTCCTTCATTCTGCTGAACACTCCAGGGGGTTTTCCTGGGATCCCTGTGCAGCTCTCTCCTCTCTAGTACTCTCCTGTGAACACTAGCTATCTTAGTTTCCTTGGAATCACAGCTCCATCTCCTCAAGGAATCTGTTGCACTCTGCCTCAGGTCCCCTTCCTGTGCAGTGGACTGGAAACTCTATCAAGACAGCAAGCTGGGGCAAACACAGGGTTCACCTGGCTTGTGTCCCATCTCTCAGAGATTACAGTCCTTCATTGCCTCTTGTCCAGTGTTCTGAAAACCATTGTTTCAAACACAGTTTATCTGTTTGTTTCAAGAGGAATGGTAAATATGATCCCTGGTATTCCAGCTTGGAGGAAGCAAAAAACCTACTCTTCCATTTTGAAATACTTTGTCAAATGATTTGCTGAACACTATGTAACTATGTTCATGGAATCTCTTACCCTCTATTATTAACCCGATCCAAAAAGATCATTAGAGTTTATCCACCAAGAACTTGTTCTTAGGAACCCTTTCTGGCTCTTCATGATCACTGATTCTTCTCTAAAGACTTCATACCATGATTTTCTAGAATTTTGTGAAAATGGACATTAAGTTCATCTATCTTTATTTTTCTCAATCCAACTCTTCCCTTCTTTAAAATTATATATCTATTCTGTTGTGTTTCTCTCCATCATTCCTGAAAGAACATTAATATTGATTACAAAATCACATTTGTTGTAGTATCTTGATGTGTAATTTCTTTGGGTCCTTGCAATCATTTAAAATAACAAGTTACTTTTCTCCCTTTGGGGCTCTCTCAGTCATATTTGTTTTCCTTTCACTACATTCCAGGGTAAGCTATAGGGGTTAGAGTTAAAGTACAGATGTTTTGGCATTTTATCTTACAATTCCCTTTGTAGCATGACATTGATTCTCTAGTTTTTTATTGTGGTAAAAACACAGAACATAAAATTTACCATCTTAACCGTTTTAAAATTCAGTGGTGTTATGTATATTCACATTATTGTGAAACATATCTCCAAAACTTTTTCATCTTGCAAAACTGAAACTCTACACCCTGTAAACAACAACTTCCCTTTTTCTCCTCCCCCAGCCCCTGATAACCAACTTTTTTACTTTCTTTTTCTATGAATCTGATTATAGATACTTCATGTAAGTGGAATCATAACAGTATTTGTCTTTTTGTGACTGGCTTATTTCACTTCACATAATGTCCTCAATGTTCTTCCATATTGTTGCTTCCCTGATTTTGATTCTAGAATCCTATCTCCCATTACTTCTACTGAATATTCTTTAGTCAGGATAATTTTCTTACTGTATTTTTAAAGAAAGGTAGCATTTATTTTCTCAAGCTGGATCCCTCTTTTCATGAAGTGACTTTCTGCTTTATATCACCTATTAACACCTTATGTATCACTTAGCATCATTTCAATCTTTTTTCATAACTACTCTAGCTCACACCAAAGTTCCTTTCTCTGAATTTCCAAAACATTTATATTCTATTTAGCACTGTATATATACTTTGTACTTTTATTGAGTTTGCCCATGACCAGAAGTAAGAGCTTTCTTAACTACACTGTAAGCTCATGAGTAGAGCATATGTTTCATACACTTTAATTCTCAAATAGCACAATTCTGAGATGAGAACAACTCCTTAATAAATACTTTTGACTTGACTTAGTCTATAAACCAAGCTTCAGGGCTAAGTGAGCAGAGAATAGCAGAGCACAGGAGATTTAATGCTCTTTTCTCATCCAGCTGGAAAAATAGTCTTCTCATGGTAGAAAGTTAACTTTAGGATACAATTACAGATAAGATAAAAGATTTTAAAAAAAGATAAATGGAAGAGAATAGTGGCTTTGTTTTTTTGAGTCTTCCCTCTTGAACTACTTTTTCCTGTCTAAGAATCCTTACCCCAATAATCTATCTCATTGATTCTTCCTCTCTCACAAATGTATTACTTAGACACTTTTGCTGACAAACTTGAATCATACTACTCTTGATGCTTTGTTGACAAAACCATTATCACAACTGTCTTTGAACCTACTTCAAAATCTTGTTCACTAGGGAATTAGCTTTAACAGTCTGGTAGCTGGCTAACTGTACATTCATTTGCTTATATTGAGAATAACTTTACAGGCAAAGGAAGATAACAGTAGCTATAAAAAGAAGAATTGGAACTACTATAGGATATGACAACAACATCAGCAATAATATCTGTCTCCTGGATAACAATTTACTGGCTCTTTTCCTCCTTCTTCCCACCTCAATATTTTATTATAAAACTTTCAAACCTACAGAAACTTGGAAAGAATTTTACAGCGAAACCCATATACACTCATTTTCTAGATACTACAATTAACATTTTTGGTAATTTACCACAAATCTGTTACTCTATTTGTATATTACTAGCTTTCTTATAATACTAAAATATTCCCCTAGAAAAAGCACCTAATTAGCCAACTTAGGTAAATATCAGGAAAAACATGCATAAAATTGCTTGCAAAGGGAGAAACAGAAGTCTCACTGGAATTTTTTGAAAACCAGGACAAGCTTAGAACAAAAAACTTCAGTCAGCAATATTTACTTGAGTTTTGAGAGGAAGACTGTTGCCACAAATTTTAGCTCCTACAGTTCTATATTTGCCGTCTCTGCTTTAAGAAGCCCCAAGATTAAAAACATTTAGAATTTTGTTTAATAGCAAATTATTTGATAGTAATTATTTGGTAACAGCAAAATAGGTGGCATTAGTTACTTTTAAGGGAGAAATTTAAAAATTCCTAGATAGAAAAAACTAAGAGCAAGACACTGATGTGTAGTCAAATGGTAAACAAACATAATTCCTTTCAAAAGCATATGACTAAAGAACCACCAGAAAGTGAATGAATAAAGAATACGTGGCACAGCCATACAACAGAATACTACCAAGAGAAAGGAATGGACTACTGATACATGCAACAGCACTTACTGAGCTAAAAAAATTATGCTGAAAAGAATGCCAAACAAAAAAAAGTGCATAATACAGGCAACCTATAGTAACACAAAGCAGCTATGTGTTCAGGGTTGGGGTGGGACTCACTGCAAGATGAGGATGGAAATATTCCATATTACCTGTGGCTGTAGTTACTCAAGCTTATATATTTGCCAAAATATAATGAACTGTATACTTAGAAAACTTTAATAAAGCCAATTTTTATTTTATTTATTTTTTATTCATTTATTTTGTATTGGCGTAGAGTTGCTTTACAATGTTGTGTTCGTTTCTGCTGTACAGCAAAGTGAATCAGCTATACATATACGTATATCCCCTCTTTTTTGGATTTCCTTCTCATTTAGGTCACCACAGAACACTGAGTAGATTTCCCTGTGCTATACAGTAGGTTCTCATTAGTTATCTATTTCATACATAGTATCGATAGTGTATATATGTCAATTTTTAAAGTTAAGAAAAAAAGAATGATGGAAAAGGAAAATAATCTTATTATGTGTTACTGCTACATAAGTATAATTTGAATTGTAGCTCCCTCTACTGCAGCAAAAGAAAACTGGCAAGGATATTTCAAAGTACACAGCTTGCAAACTGAAAAAAATGCTTATATTAAACAGCGCAAGTGAAATTCACTCTGTGTGTGTGTCCCCTAGTGTCTAATATGTGGATTGCAGTGACACTGTGGTAAATCCTAAGAGGGATTAAAAAATATGGTATACCTTCAGTACCATTTGAGGAGACTGGACCACATAAATATAGCCATGATTTGTCCACATGACCTCATGGTATACTAGCTATTCCTTGTCAGTATAGGTAATTCCTTGATCCCTAATTGCTTCCATAAGTGGTTTACGGAGTCACAGGTGTCAGTGGCCTCAAAGTGTGATCCTCCAGACCAGCAGCATCAGCATCACTTGGGAACTTGTTACAGATGAAAACTCTCAGATCCCACTCTAGACCTTCTAATCAGAAACTTTGGCAATGGAGCTCAGCAATCTGTTTTAAGAAGCTTTCCAGATGATTCTGATGCATGCTCAAGTTTAAGAACCACTGCCCTAGGTTTACCAATTTTGTAACCTCTATCACCAGTTTGTACTGTTTCTGCTTTTCTCCTTCATGTGGGCATCTGAACCTTTGACTCTCTACTGAAAACAGATCAACTCCCCTGACTCCTCCACTTTTCACATCTTGCCTTGTGCCTTTCCTTCTTGGTTTATTAATTTCTTGACCCGCTCATTATTAGCTATATTCTAGCACTAACTGAATTCTGAGTTCAAGCCCTGAGCCTCAAGCAGGAAATAAAATAGTTCTATTATTCTCTTCTCCTTCCCACTCCCATTTTTGTAAGATCTTATAAAATGGCTGTTTTTCAGCTCTCTCTCAGAATCAAATGATTCAATCCTTTACTCCACAAATATTTAATACTGAAACAACTATGTGTGGCTCCACCACTGATGCTGGGGATAAAACAATAACTAAAATATACAAATATCACCGCCCTCATGGAGTTCATATTCTAAGGCATATATTCTTCGATGCCTAAGGGAATTATACAGTATGTTAGAAGATAGGTGCTATGGCGGAAATTAAAGTAAGAGAAAATGAGGGAATAAGGGGACAAACTGACATTTTATATAGGATAATCAGGAATGCTTTAAAAAATACAATTAGAAATGATAAAGTGATACAATCGGAAGCTACTTAAGACCTGAAACTGTAAAACTCCTAGAAGAAAACAGAGAAAGAGCTCCTTGACATGGGTCTTGGCAATGATTTTTTGGATATGACACCAAAAGCACAAGCAACAAAGGCAAAAATAAATAAGTGGAACTACATCAAACTAAAAAGCTTCTGCACAGCAAAAGAAACAATCCAAAAAATGAACAGGCAACCTATAGAATGGGAGAAAATAGCTGCAAATCATATATCTGACAGGCGTTAATATCCAAAATATATAAAGAACCAACACAACTCAATAGCTAAAAACCAAACAACCCAATTAAAAAATGGGCAGAGAAATTGAACATTTTCCCAAAAAGACACACAAATGGCCAACAGTTGATACACGTAAAGATGTTCAACATTACTAACCATCAGGGAAATGCAAATCAAAACCACAATGAGATACCACCTCACACCTGTTTCAAAGACTATTATCAAAAAGACAAAAGGTAACAAGCGTTGGTGAAGATGTGGAGAAAAGGAAACCCTTGTGTACTGTTGGTGGGAATGCAGTAATAGTCTTGCACACGATGTTCTACACGATGAATACCTAAGCGATGATGATGACACAAAAACATCTCATTCCATACAGTTCTTGCCATATAGTTATTAGATTTTCACATGGAGACACTCACACACATGCACAACAGATAAGTTTATTAACTGTACAACATGATGATCTAATCATTAAGTGGACCACCATCAGAAAGGTCTCCATCCTCATCATCTTCATGTTGAGTAGGCTGAGGAGGAAGTGGAAGAGAGGAGGTTGGTCTTGCTGTCTCAGAGGTGGAAGGGGAGGTAGGAGAGGAAGGCGCAATCAGTGTAGCTTTATGGAAACACATCATAAATTCGGACTTTTTTGCTTTTTCATTTCTCCAAAAAAGTTTCTATGTGGTTCCAATCCTTCCTCCACTGTTTGCTTTAGTTTCAGTGCCCATATCATAGAAGGTCCATGTCATAAAAGAAGTCAAAAGCAGTCTTGAATAATCGGAACCCTCCTGCCAAACTGTCTAAGGTCCATCTGTTTTCTGCACTGCTTCTTCCATGTCTTCTTCCTCATCATCTGCCACTGGTTTGGAAGCGCTCATCTTTTGTTAATTCCTCTGGTGTGGTGTCTAATAGCTCTTAAATTCCTCCAACATCTGTATCTTGAAACCCTTCGCCTCCTCCCTGTTTTGCCATATCCACAATCTCTTTCATGATTTCCTTGACTGGCTCTGTTGTAAATCCTGTGAAGTTATGCACAACATCTGGACACAGTTTCCTCCAACAAGAATTTAATGGCTTTTTCTTTAATAATGATGGCATATTCAGTGGTGTAATCCTTCCAGACTTTCATGATGTTTTCTCTGTTGTGGTTCTCTTCCACAGCGCTGACAGCCTTTTCCATAGAGTACTGTGTAAAATGTGCCTTAAAGGTTCTTATGACCCCCTGATCTAGAGGCTGAATTAGAGATGTTGTGTTTGGAGGCAAGTAGGCCACTTTGACGCCTTTGGTGGTGAACTCTGGGGTCCTAGGGGGCCAGGGTCGTTGTCCAATAACGAAAGAACTCTAAAAGGCAGTCTTTTTTTTTTTTGAATTTTATTTATTTTTTTATACAGCAGGTTCTCGTTAGTTATCCATTTTATACATATTAGTGTACATATGTCAATCCCAATCTCCCAATTCTTCACACCACCACCACCCCACCCCACCCCACCCCCCCACCCCCCCCACCCCCGTTGCTTTCCTAAAAGGCAGTCTCTTACTGGCAAGGTACTTCCTGACTTCAGGGACAAAGCAACGATGGAACACATTCAGAAAAAGGGTTCTCCTTCAGGCCTTCTTACAGTATAACACAAACAAAAGATGTGCTGCTGGTGTTTGTCTTTGCCCCTCAAGGCTCAAGGGTTAATTAGCAGCTTTGGAGATAAGGGCAGTTCTTACAATAAACCCAACTGCATTTGCACAAAACAGAAGAGTTAGCCTATCCCTTCCTGCTTTAAATCCTGGTGCTTACTTCTCTTCTTTACTAAAAAATGTCCTCTCTGGCATTTTTCTTTTCCAGAAGAGGGCACTTTTGTCTGCATTAAAACCTGTTTAGGCAGATATTCTTTCTCCTCAATGATTTTCTTAATGGTGTCTGGGAACTCCTCTGCTGCCTCTTGGTCAGCAGAAGCTGCTTCTCCTGTTGTGTTATAGTGACATTTTTTAAGCCAAAGCTCTTTCTAAAATTAGCAAACCATTCTTTACAGGCATTAAATCCTGCACCTTCCTTTTGCTTTAAGTTGTCATATAATGACTTTGCTTTTTCTCAAATTATATTAGAGTCTATAGGAATGCCTCGCAATCCTGCACCCACATAAAAAGCTGCATTTTCGGGGCTTCCCTGGTGGCGCAGTGGTTGGGAGTCCGCCTGCCGATGCAGGGGACGCGGGTTCGTGCCCCGGTCCGGGAGGATCCCACATGCCGCGGAGCGGCTGGTCCCGTGGGCCATGGCCACTGGGCCTGCGCGTCCGGAGCCTGTGCTCCGTGGCGGAAGAGGCCACAACAGTGAGAGGCCCGTGTACCGCAAAAAAAAAAAAAAAAAAAAAAAAAGCTGCATTTTCAATACAAGATAAAAGGGTATTTTGCAAAAAGTGCAAGGTTTTTGTGCCTGCTGGTGTAGCTGCAGTGATGGCTTAATGAATTTTTCTTTTTTTTTTTCACACTCGTCCTTACACTGGATTCATCTATCATGCAGTCGTGAGAAAACACAGCTACAGACCTCAATCTACAGTACATATCAAGCAATTCAACTTTTTCTTGAAATGTCAATGTCTTGACTTTTCTCTGCTTCTTAGGAACATGTCCAGCATCACTAGTGGCACTTTGTAGGGGTCCCATGGTGCTATCCAAGATTTACAGCATTACACTAAACATGATGAAAAATATACTTAAAAACAGGGAGAGATCGCTTTTTTCTTGATACACAATTTACTAGAGAGATGAACTGCTCACATGGAGATGATTAGCATCACTAGGCATCTTTTTTTAATTTTTGGATTTTATTTTACTTTTTTATACAGTAGGTTCTTATTAGTCCTCAACTTTACAAACATCAGTGTATACATGTCAATCCCAATCGCCCAATTCATCACACCACCATCCCCACCCCACTGCGGCTTCCCCCCCTTGGTGTCCATACATTTGTTCTCTACATCTGTGTCTCAATTTCTGCCCTGCAAACTGGTTCACCTGTACCATTTTTCTAGGTTCCACATACATGCGTTAATATACGATATTTGTTTTTCTCTTTCTGACTTACTTCACTCTTACTTACAGTCTCTAGATCCATCCACGGCTCAACAAATGACCCAATTTCATTCCTTTCTATGGCTGAGTAATATTCCATTGTATATATGTACCACATCTTCTTTATCCATTCGTCTGTCCATGGGCATTTAGGTTGCTTCCATGACCTGGCTACTGTAAATAGTGCTGCAATGAACATTGGGGTGCATGTGTCTTTTTGAATTATGGTTTTCTCAGGGTATATGCCCAGTAGTGGGATTGCTTGATCATATGGTAATTCTATTTTTAGTTTTTTAAAAAACATTCATATGGTTCCCCATAGTGGCTGTATCAATTTACATTCCCACCAACAGAGCAAGAGGGTTCCCTTTCCTCCACACCCTCTCCAGCATTTGTTGTTTGTAGATTTTCTGATGATGCCCATTCTAACTGGTGTGAGGTGATACCTCACTGTAGTTTTGATTTGCATTTCTCTAATAATTAGTGACGTTGAGCAACTTTTCATGTGCTTCTTGGCCATCTGTATGTCTTCTTTGGAGAAATGTCTATTTAGGTCTTCTGCCCATTTTTGGATTGGGTTGTCTGTTTCTTTAATATGGAGCTGCATAAGCTGTTTATATATTTTGGAAATTAATCCTTTGTCCACTGATTCATTTGCAAATGTTTTCTCCCATTCTGAGGGTTGTCTTTTCGTCTTGTTTATGGTTTCCTTTGCTGTGCAAAAGCTTTGAAGTTTCATTAGGTCCCATTTGTTTATTTTTGTTTTTATTTCCATTACTCTAGGAGGTGGATCAAAAAAGATCTTGCTGTGACTTATGTCAAAGAGTGTTCTGCCTATGTTTTCCTCTAAGAGTTTTATAGTGTCTGGTCTTACATTTAGGTCTCTAATCCATTTTGAGTGTATTTTTGTGTTTGGTGTTAGGGAGTGTTCTAATTTCATTCTTTTACACATAGCTGTCCAGTTTTCCCAGCACCACTTACTGAAGAGACTGTCTTTTCTCCATTGCATATCCTTGCCTCCTTTGTCATAGATTAGTTGACCATAGGCGCGTTGGCTTATCTCTGGGCTTTCTATCTTGTTCCATTGATCTATGTTTCCGCTTTTGTGCCAGTACCATATTGTCTTGATTACTGTAGCTTTGTAGTATAGTCTGAAATCAGGGAGCCTGATTCCTCCAGCTCCGTTTTTTTCCCTCAAGACTGCTTTGGCTATTCGGGGTCTTCTGTGTCTCCATACAAATTTTAAGATTTTTTGTTCTAGTTCCGTAAAAAATGCCACTGGTAATTTGATAGGGATTGCACTGAATCTGTAGATTGCTTTGGGTAGTATAGTCATTTTCACAATATTTATTCTTCCAATCCAAGAACATGGTATATCTCTCCATCTGTTGGCATCATCTTTAATTTCCTTCATCAGTGTCTTATAGTTTTCTGCATACAGCTCTTTTGTCTCCCTAGGTAGGTTTATTCCTAGATATTTTATTCTTTTTGTTGCAGTGGTAAATGGGAGTGTTTCCTTAAATTCTCTTTCAGATTTTTCATCGTTAGTGTATAGGGATGCAAGAGATTTCTGTACATTAATTTTGTATCCTGCAACTTTACCAAATTCATTGATTAGCTCTACTAGTTTTCTGGTGGCATCTTTAGGATCCTCTATGTATAGTATCATGTCACCTGCAAAGGGTGACAGTTTTAATTCTTTTCCAATTTGTATTCCTTTTATTTCTTTTTCTTCTCTGATTGCTATGGCTAGGACTTCCAAAACTATGCTGAATAATAGTGGTGACAGTGGACAGCTTTGTCTTTTTCCTGATCTTAGAGGAAATGCTTTCAGTTTTTCACCATTGAGAATGATGTTTGCTGTGGGTTTGTCATACATGGCCTTTATTATGTTGAGGTAGGTTCCCTCTACCCACTTTCTGGAGAGTTTTTATCATAAATAGGTGTTGAATTTTGTCAAAAGCTTTTACTGCATCTATTGAGATGAGCATATGGTTTTTATTCTTCAATTTGTTAATATGGTGTATCACATTGATTGATTTGCATATATTGAAGAATCCTCACATCCCTGGGATAAATCCCACTTGATCATGGTGTATGATCCTTTTAATCTGTGGTTGGATTCTGTTTGCTAGTATTTTGTTGAGGATTTTTGCATCTATATTCATCAGTGATATTGGTCTGTAATTTTCTTTTCTTGTAGTATCTCTGTCTGGTTTTGGTATCAGGGTGATGGTGGCCTCATAGAATGAGTTTGGGAGTGTTCCTTCCTCTGCAAGTTTTTTTGGAAGAGTTTTAGGAGGATGGATGTTAGCTCTCCTCTAAATGTTTGATAGAATTCCCCTGTGAAGCCATCTGGTCCTGGACTTTTGTTTATTGGAAGATTTTTAAATCACAGCTTCAATTTCGTTACTTGTGATTGGTCTGTTCATATTTTCTATTTCTTCCTGGTTCAGTCTTGGAAGGTTATACCTTTCTAAGAATTTGTCCATTTCTTCCAGGTTGTCCATTTTATTGGCATAGCGTTGCTGGTAGTAGTCTCTTAGGATGCTTTGTATTTTCTGCAGTGTCTGTTGTAACAACTTCTTTTTCATTTCTAATTTTATTGATTTGAGTCCTCTCCCTCTTGATGAGTCTGGCTAACGGTTTATCAATTTTGTTTATCTTCTCAAAGACGCAACTTTTAGTTTTATTGATCTTTGCTATTGGTTTCTTTGTTTCTATTTCATTCATTTCTGATCTGATCTTTATGATTTCTTTCCTTCTGCTGACTTTGGGTTTTGTTTGTACTTCTTTCTCCGGTTCCTTTAGGTGTAAGGTTAGATTGTTTATTTGAGATTTTTCTTGTTTCTTGTGGTAGGCTTGTATAGCTATAGACTTCCTTCTAAGAACTGCTTTTGCTGCATCCCATAGGTTTTGGATTGTCGTGTTTTCATTGTCATTTGTCTCTAGGTATTTTTTGATTTCCTCTTTGATTTCTTCAGTGATCTCTTAGGTTATTTAGTAACTTATTGTTTAGCCTCCATGTGTTGGTGTTTTTTACCTTTTTTTCACTGTGATTCATTTCTAATCTCATACCATTGTGATCAGAAAAGATGCTTGATATGATTTCAATTTTCTTAAATTTAATGAGGCTTGATTTGTGACCCAAGATGTGATCTATCCTGGAGAATGTTCCGTGCGCAGTTGAGAAGAAAATGTAATCTGCTGTTTTTGGATGGAATGTCCTATAAATATCAATTAAATCTATCTGGTCTATTGTGTCATTTAAAGCTTCCGTTTCCTTATTTTCATTTTGGATGATCTGTCCATTTATGTAAGTGAGGTGTTAAAGTCCCCCACTATTATTGTGTTACAGTCGATTTCCTCTCTTATAGCTGTTAGCAGTTGCCTTATGTATTGAGGTTCTCCTATGTGGGGTGCATATATATTTATAGTTGTTACATCTTCTTCTTGGATCGATCCCTTGATCATTATGTAGTGTCCTTCCTTGTCTCTTGTAACATTCTTTATTTTAGAGTCCATTTTATCTGATATGAGCATTGCTACTCCAGCTCTCTTTTAATTTCTACTTGCATGGAAGATCTTTTTCCATCCCCTCACTTTCAGTCTGTATGTGTCCCTAGGTCTGAAGTGGGTCTCTTGTAGACAGCATATATATGGGTCTTGTTTTCATATCCAC
The DNA here is from genome assembly GCF_039906515.1 of Pseudorca crassidens. Classification (NCBI taxonomy): domain Eukaryota; kingdom Metazoa; phylum Chordata; class Mammalia; order Artiodactyla; family Delphinidae; genus Pseudorca; species Pseudorca crassidens. Next base: position 103,256,775 of record NC_090297.1, on the reverse strand, counting down.
TCAGAAAGCCTGTGTCTTTTGGTTGGAGCATTTAATCCATTCACATTTAAGGTAATTATCGATATGTATGTTCCTACGACCATTTATTTTCTTAATTGTTTTGGGTTTCTTTTTGTAGGTCCTTTTCTTCTCATGTTTCCCACTTATAGAAGTTCCTTTAGTATTTGTTGTATAGCTGGTTTGGTGGTGCTGAATTCTCTTAGCTTTTGCTTGTCTGTAAAGCTTTTGATTTCTCCATGGAATCTGAATGAGATCCTTGCAAGTTAGAGTAATCTTGGTTGTAGGTTCTTCCCTTTCATCACTTTAAGTATATCATGCCACTCCCTTCTGGCTTGTAGAGTTTATGCTGAGAAGTCAGCTGTTAACCTTATGGGAGTTCCCTTGTATGTTGTCGTTTTCCCCTTGCTGCTTTCAATAATTTTTCTTTGTCTTTAATTTTTGCCAGTTTGATTACTATATGTCTTGGCATGTTTCTCCTTGGGTTTATCCTGTATGAGGCTCTCTGCGCTTCCTGGACTTGGGTGGCTATTTCCTTTCCCATGTTAGGGAAGTTTTCAACTATAGTCTCTTCAAATATTTTCTCTGGTCCTTTCTCTCTCTCTTCTCTTTCTGGGACCCCTATAATGTGAATGTTGCTGCATTTAATGTTGTCCCAGAGGTCTCTTAGGCTGTCTTCATTTCTTTTCATTATTTTTTCTTTATTCTGTTCTGCAGCAGTGAATTCCACCATTCTGTCTTCCAGGTCACTTATCCGTTCTGCCTCAGTTATTCTGCTATTGATTCCTTCTAGTGTAGTTTTCATTTCAGTTATTGTATTGTTCATGTCTGTTTGTTTGTTCGTTAATTCTCCTAGGTCTTTCTTAAACCTTTCTTGCATTTTCTCGATCTTTGCCACCATTCTTTTTCCAAGGTCCTGGATCATCTTCACCATCATTATTGTGAATTCTTTTTCTGGAAGGTTGCCTATCTCCACTTCATTTTGTTGTTTTTCTGGGGTTTTATCTTGTTCCTTCATCTGGTACACAGCCCTCTTCCCTTTCATCTTGTCTATCTTTCTGTGAATGTGGTTTTTGTTCCACAGGCTGCAGGACTGTAGTTCTTCTTGCTTCTGCTGTCTGCCCTCTGGTGGATGAGACTATCTAAGAGGCTTGTGTAAGTTTCCTGATGGGAGGGATTGGTTCATCACTAGGCATTTTAAGCATATACTCGAATCACTGGATGCAAATGTCACCAACTATAGCCTAAGTGTTTGTGTAAGTTTTGAGAAATTTTAACTTTTAATAATAGATTTGTGTATATTTTATGGCAGTAAATGGTATAATGGACCAGTATGTACATATATTTTATGAATTCATGATGTACCTGACTTTTTCCTTAATTTTTTCAATATTTCTAGACCACTCAGTTCACCTGCATATTTTTTCAAATTGTCACAAATCTCCAAAAACTTTCCAGTATATTTATTGAAAGTAATCTGTATATAAGTGGATCTGCAAGGTTGAACCTCTGTTATTCAAGGGTCAACTGTAGTTATCTTTGGGAAGTGAAACTACATGTGGAATACAGAGAAACTTTTTTCATTTTTTCTGTTTCATACTACTTAATTCATTTTGCTATATCCACATACTGTTTTTACACTTTAAAAAATATCTGTATTAAAAACAAACCATATTAGCCTTGATTTCTCAGGACCTACACAAGACAGAGGAGACAGATGTTTATCTGACTAATTTTAACATGACAAGTGCTATGCTGTTATTTCTGTACAGTTCAACAAACATCTGTTGAATGTATGTATACTCTATCCCAAACATGAAAGTAAGCAGTGAGGATATTAATATTTCACGTAGACTATCAGAACAAAGGAAGTATTTTAAGTATACCTAAAAATGGCTTAATTCTGTCTTAGTGTTGAAGAGGATTCACAGAGATAGTAATATTCGAGCTAGACCTTGACAAAATAATAGGATTTTGTAAGGGATTAAAAAAAAGGAACGTAAATTTCACGCAGAAGGGAAAGCAAGAGTAAAAACACATAAGTGAAAATGTACAGTGGGCAGGTATGGATCAAATAAATGCATGGGGAAAGTGGTGTAACAGGAGATGTGCCTAAAAAGGTATATGCAGCACTTAATCTTAATTATTCAGTATAAGAGAAAATAATATAAACAATATGGAAGTAAGGAGCAATCTTTTTTATCCATCTTTCTCACTTGGGGAAGTATACCTGTAGGATAACTTCTAGAAGTAGGATTACTGAAGCAAAATTAATGTGCTCTTAATATTTCAACAGGTTCTTTTTCAGATTTCACTGAAATCACTCACATCAAACAACATACATTCTCACTTCCAGTGTTTATAAGTGACTGGATCCATACATCCTTATTAACACCAGATTGCAAACTTTTAAAATCTTAAGTAATCTGATAGTGAAACATGGTATTTGATTATTAGTTTTATTTCATTTCTTCATGAGTGGGTCAAATGTTTATTTTTCATGTATTTATGGTATTTTCCATCTGTATTTTGCAGTGAACTGCCTTTACTTATTTTAGCTTAATACTTATTTCTTAATAATTTCACATTTTAAGAAAATTTACCCATTGACTATCAAATGTATTGCAAATATATTTTCCCAGTGTGTCATCTGTCTTACTTTGTTTAATGTTCTTTTTTTTTCTTACAGATGTCCATTTTTCTGTAGTTAAAAATTTAAATCTTTTTCTTCTATGGTTTCTGGGGTTTGTGTCATGCCATCTTCACCCCCAGAGTTGGGAGAAAAAAAAACTTCCAAATTTTTTCAGGATTTTATTTCATGTTTAATATTTAAAGCTATGTTCTATAAGATCAGTTTTATTATTTACAGGAATACCGTTTTATTTTTTTTCTAATGGATAATTTTTCTAACTTCCTTTATTAAATTATTTAATTTTTCCTCAATGATCTGAACTGCCATTTTTCAAAGATAACATTTCTACATATAAGTGGGCCTATTTCCAAACTATCCTGTTCCACTGTTCCATTTATTCTTGTACTACTACTAAAGCCTTTTAATTAGTATAGCTTTATAATACTTTTAAAATGATCTCTTTTATATACAAATACTGTATACCATATGATATAAAGTAGGTTATAATATTTTTCACTATCTGGAGGGACCTGTCTCCTGTGGTGATTGTATACTTTGTCAGCATAGCTAAGCTGGAACTGTATTTGTCAGAATTACTTTCTCTGTATATTCTGGGTTAGGGTTGGCTACAAAAACATATGCATGTGATGTGGAGGCTGAAGTAAAGCAGGAGCCATAATGCTCTGAGGGACGGTGCAGGGTTGCCACATGCTGTTAAAGTTATGCATGTTGTCAGTGATTACCTGGCTCACCTCAGAGGTGTGGGGTAGCTGCCAGACCTGCAATTTCTGCAGTTCCTGTTGGAGCTCCTCATCAATTTCTCCAGTTCCCAGGCCAGGCATGTATAGCCCTGTGGCAGAAGGTGCCAGCTACTTCTGCAAGTCACCTGTTTATCAACGCTAGAGGCAGTGAGACACATATGTGGGATCGTTGGTCCTTGTGAGTTCTAGTTTGTCCTTGTCCTCCATTGCTTCACGTCTACCTTTTTTCCCCATCTCCCAGCCCTACTGTCCTATAGTGACTTTATACCTGCTATCTTGTATTTTGTGCCAGGTATAATTCTAAGGGCTTCGCTATATTAATCCCCATAACAAGCCCTTGAGATGATACTATTAGTAATTCCTCTTTTACGGATGATGAAACTGAGGTAGAGAAATTAAGTAACTTGTCCAACGTCACACAGCTATTAAGGGAAAGAGTTGGGAAAAGATAGATAAGTATGAACTGGTTAAGAATACATAGGTTAGATGTCTTTAATGTTTGATTAACTTGGGTATATACAGAAAAGGCATACCTATTAAATCTGTAAGTGACACAAAGGTAGAATAGCTAATACATTAAATGAAAAACTCGAGTTCAAAAAAATTTCAATAAATTAGAAGATGTTAAATCTAACAAAATAAGATTTAATAATGGATAAAGGTAAAATGTAATAAATTTCATAAAAGCTAATCATACCAATGTAAGATAGAAAATAATTATCTTAGTTCATGTTAAAAAAAAAAAAAGACCTATATCAAAATTTCAAGCTATATTGACAGGGCTACCAGAAAACAGTATACAATAGTATCTTGCTTTGATGAAGGTATAAAGACCAAATTAGCAATTGGTACTCTGCACTGGTTTATTCACATCTTAAATGCAGTGTTCAGTCTAGAAAACCATGGAATCATCTCTAGAGAAGTCAACCAGACTGGTATCGGAAAGAAATAGTACAGAAACTTGTCACCTTTAGCCTGATAAATACAAGTATTTTTAGTTAACATCCATGTAGAAGACTCCGTATTTCCAAATGGTAAAGTATGGATCACTGAATGGAACGCATAGTGAAGCAGATTTTAACTCAATATAAGAAAGATATTTCTAACAATGAAAGCTTCTGAACAATGTAATGGGTTAGCCTTATGAGGCAGTGAGCTGCCTGTTAACTAGAGATTAACAAAAAACTAGAGATTAACAAAAGACTTTATGACAAAATATTCTGTATGTTGTAAAGAGATTTTTTAGCATTGGGAATGTCTATGTGTAGAGGGGAGGAATGGATTGCAGTGGTGTATGTTGGATCTCTAAATTTTTATGCAGCTCAAAAAATGTCTTTTGATTCTAGGCACAAAGACAGCAAATGAATTTGAGACAGGAAAATGTGACTGCAGTTTAACTTATTTAAAAAAATGTTTTACCTGATTACAAAAGCAAAACCAGGAATGGATTTAAAAGAATACCACCAATTAAGCTAAATCACAGTATACATTTTGATGTTATTGAAATAATATTAAGATGTGCATCTATATATGTATATATGCACTTAATAGCTCACTTAACATTATACTGTGATGAGTCTATAATTGCTATTGGTTCCATAATACCCGCTGTGGATGTGCCATAATTTATTTAACCTTTCAACTAATATTGAACATATAGTAACTCTTTATTTTTATAACTTCAATAAACATCCATGTACATCTTTTTCCATAGCTTTCACTATATAAAAGTATTGACATATTCTTATATATATAGTTTTCCAGAATTTTGCCATTATATTCAAATTTTGAATTTTAAGATAGGAAGGGGGAAAAAGCACACAAGCAAGATACACAGACAGGTGCACACACGCAAAACAACTTCTGCCCTGGAGATTCTGATACCACTGAAAGCAGACACACCATGGTGGTAAACTTGGTCTTAATTTTATGTATTTCTCTTTTCTTTTAATAATAAATTCATTAAGAAGACTATGTTTCCAACTAACCTGTGATTTTTCTTAGCCATTTAATATCTGACATATATGAACTCAAGAAAAACTGACTGAAATATATCCTCAACATGCACACTTTTCTCAATTTATCAGACCTTCAAATAAACATGCAACAATTGAGCTGAGGTGAAATGAATGTAGTGCTCAACTGTGATAATTTTCTTAGCCTAGGTTTTGTTATAAATACCTGTATGATTCCTCCTTTGACTTTTTCTACTTTTATTTATCCAAATGTATTTGTGTGTGTGTATATATATAACTGGTTACCTAGAGTACTGCGTTGAGAAGGATTCTTCCTGAACTTGAACTTGGCAGGGAAAAGTACCAAGGTCAACTGGTGATATCCCATATACTACAAGGGGAAAAGCAGCACGGCACATGTGTATTTGCAGCCCTACCCCATGTGCTAAAGTGCTCAAGGTGTGTACTGAGGAGGCATTTGAGAATTAATTATGAAAGCCAACCTGCAAGAGGTTAAGATCTGAACTTTATTTAGAGAGGGGCATTAACTGATAGAAAGAATAAAGACATTCCTGCCAGAGCCAAAGAAATATCAAATAGACAATGAAATTCAAAAGAACAAATTATAGATGGGTAGATATATAAACAGATAGATTAACATGGTTTAAGGATAGAATATATAAAGAAAAGACGTGAGAAATGAAGCTAGAGATGAATGAGCCATTGGAGCTTTTGAGCAGGAGAAGAGTGACATGAAGAAAATGGTATATGAATGTTGAAAATCAAGTAATTTCTAAGACTAGAGGAGGCCTCAAAATCAGCATTTTACCTCTACTGTAGTAATATTCAATTCAGGGAAGATGCTCAGGAAAGATGCTAATAACACTGAGTGAGAAAGACTGTTGGAAAAAGGATATTCACACAGTCTCAAAGTTATCACTCCACAGATCACTTATTACAAAAAGAAAAAAGATTCTTTACATGACCTTATAATCAAATCTAACCCTATGATCAAATTTAAAATCATCAATGAGTTAAACCGTTATCATGTGCCTCTTTATGAGATGAAATGAGGCCACATCATCTATATAATATTCATGCCAAAAATGTTTAACCTAAATCTGATCATAAGGAAACAATCACAAATATCTAAATTGAGGGACATTCTTCAAAACAACTAGCCTGAATACTTAATGTCAATGTCATAAAAGACAAAAGAAGAATAAGGAAACTTTGTTCTAGGTTAAAGTAGACTAAGAAACATGAGAAGTAAATGCAACAATTGATCCTTTATTGGACCCTGGGTTGGGGTTAAAAAAAAATTATAAAGTACATTATTAGAACAATTGAGAAATTTGAAAATGGACTACATACTAAGCAGCAGTACTGTATGAATGTTAAGTTTCACAAACGTGATAACCGTATTGTGATTGTGTAAGATTATGCCCTTTTCCTAAAAATTCCTGGGTAAATAACAGAATACTGGTAACTCTCAAATTATAAAGCAAATAAATAAATAAGCAAACAAGTAGAACTGTGTCTATGTATACATATACATGGGGGTATGGGAATGCAGCAAAAATTAACAAAAGGTAACTCTAGGTGAAAGATACAACCATTGTACTATTCTTACGATTTTTCTGGGCTTAAAAAACAGTAAAAAAAATTTTAAAGGAGAGAGAGATCTTACATAATTTGGGTCAAATTCCACAGCTGACAACTATGAAAACTGAAAGCAAGGAAGTTTTATTTTGACATGTTCCTTCAGCTAGGTTGTAGCAAGTGTATAACTAAAGCTCCTGCAGTTTTAGCTTCCAGTCCAGTGCTCTTTCAACTATCTCGTACAGTCTCAAGCCTAATGACACAGGATAAACAAATACAAGAAATGACTGGAGGGAGGGAACTGACTAAACCATCTCAGCAAAATAAGGGTTTGGTCTAGGGTCAACTACAGATATGGAAACGAGGGGGCAAAATAAAGAAATGATATAACAAGAAAGTGATATATTAGAATGAGAAAAAAAGAAATAATCATAACGTACAAGCTGAGAAGATAGGAAAACAAAAATGTGAGGGATAATAAAAGAAAAATTGGAGTAAGATTGCCATTTAGGGTAAGAAACGTAGTCTGAGACATGTACATTTAAACCATAATACACCAGAATGTAAGCTAGAAGTATACTAGAATGTAAAGTCCAAGAGACTGAGAATTTTTTTCCCTTTTGCCTACTGATATATCCTCAAATAACCTGAACAATGTCTGGAAATAATATTTTTTGGGACAAATGTAGTGACAGTTTATGAGGTATTCAAGTAGAGACTGACTGGAAATAGAAATGTGAAATTTAAAAGAAGGTATTAAGGACCTTACTTTGCAGGGGTTTTGGGAAGTGGACATATTTAAGGTCTCCACCTTCTTCCAGGAAAGTTTGTATAATTCTGCCTGGGATTCTGACTATAAGCCCAAATAATAAAGCTGTCTTTTTTCTTTTCAATTATTCCCTTTATACAGATTTCTTTACAGGAAACCTCATTGGGAGGATGGGTGGCTATGGTCATACACCCTCTAGTAACCATCAAAACTCTTATGATTGTTCCTAACAGATTTCATTAGCTAGAACAGGGAGTTGAGGTGTGATCCCAGGACCAGCATCATCCGTACCACCTGGGAGTTTGTCAGAATGTAAATTCTTAGGGTCCACCCTAGATCTACTGAATCAGAAACTGGGCATGGCCCGGTAATCTGTATTTTACGAAGTCTTCTACGTGATTCTAATGCATAGTAAAGAGCTAAATACAAAATAAAGGTACTCTAATTTGACAAAATGCCTTCATGAGATGTAGCTAAAAATTGAAGACACAATTACATAGAAAGATTTTTGTAATAAAATATAGTGTAACATCACATAGTCATAATTCATCATGTAGTGACCACACAGCAAAACCCGCCTACAATTAAAAAAAAATTTTTAAGGCATCTACTTACTTTAATGTTTCAGCAAGAAAGAAGCTCTGCTGTACATCATCATGTGTAGGAGTAGAGGAATATACATCCTTCACGCCAGAAAATCCACCAGTGACTCGGCAATACTTTTCAATAGCCTGTAAAAGAGATGAGACAAAAGAGTCAATTCCATAGAGTTTCAAACTTGGAAGGACAAGTTAAGGAACCACAGTCAAAAGTTTACAGAGATCTCTATGAGAATTTGACAGTTTCAGAATAAGATTTTACTTGTCTGGTCTTCCTCCTTTCTAATGAAAAGCTAATTAACACTAAAAGTGTTTATTTAATCAAATTGTTAATTTTTATATAGTTCCATTTTGATTACAGCTTGGTTTATAAAGTCTCCTTACCAAAGGGTTGGTACTTTTCTCTAAGTATTTTAAACATTTTTATTTTTTACATCTTTATTGGAGTTGCTTTACAATGGTGTGTTAGTTTCTGCTTTATAACAAAGTGAACCAGCTATATGTATACCTACATCCCATATCCCCTCCCTCTTGCATCTCCCTCCACCCTCCCTATCCCACCCCTCTAGGTGGTCACAAAGCACCGAGCTGATCTCCCTGTGCTATGTGGCTGCTTCCCACTAGCTATCTATTTTACGTTTGGTAGTGTATATATGTCCATGCCACTCTCTCACTTCGTTCCAGCTTACCCATCCCCCTCCCCATATCCTCAAGTCCATTCTCTACGTCTGTGTCTTTATTCCTGTCCTGCCCTTAGGTTCTTCAGAAACTTTTTTTTTTTTTAGATTCCATATATATGTGTTAGCATACAGTATTTGTTTTTCTCTTTCTGACTTACTTCACTCTGTGTGACAGACTCTAGGTCCATCCACCTTACTACAAATAACTCAATTTCGTTTCTTTTTATGGCTGAGTAATATTCCATTGTATATATGTGCCACATCTTCTTTATCCATTCATCTGTCAACGGACACTTAGGTTGCTTCCATGTCCTGGCTATTGTAAACAGTGCTGTGATGAACATTGTGGTACATGTCTCCTTTTGAATTATGGTTTTCTCAGGGTATATGCTCAGTAGTGGGATTGCTGGGTCATATGGTAGTTCTATTTTTAGTTTTTTAAGGTACCTCCTTACTGTTCTCCACACTGCCTGTATCAATTTACATGAATACGTTTTTAAACACATATTCTTCACAACGATCATGCATCTTTACCACTGTAGAACATCGGAGCAGTTTAAGGATACTGTGAAAGTATCAGGGAGGCATGACTAATCTTTAAGCCATTTAGAGACACTTCTTAAAGGCACGTTTTCATGCATAACATATTCAAGTTTGGAAATCTGAAGATGTAAATTGGAATAGTTAAAGCTACAGAAGACATGAGATACCACTATTCTATTCCAGCTTGTCTTCCCTTTTCTTTCTTTAAACCCAACATGGGAGCCAGTGGTGGGCAAGAAGGAAAATTCTATTTAAGATGTGAGTTCTTCTCTTTTGTCTCCACACTGCACCCCCTTCTCATCATGTCATACTTTTGAAACTTGAATTTTAAGTATAATTATTTCAGTTTTTGTTCTTCAGAGTTTGTGTGTGTCCATATAGGCTATAGAAGCATAATTTTAACTCTGTAATTCAAATATGGACAGATATGGGTTAAAGTTTGAGCTTGTCAAACCTTTAAGAAGGCGCACAGGAAAAAAAAGAACCTTAGGAAAAGGATAAATTATCCTTTAGTGTTTCTCAATGAAAAGATGCATTTCTGCCACCATCCCTCACCTCCCTGCCCCACATGATTCAGATACATCTCCCATATTCCTCTAAATAAGAAGCATTAAATATTAGTGGACTTTCAAGTCATATTCATTGCAGGATTACTTTACCTATTTCCCCTATATAAAATATTGCTTGATATATGTAAGCGTTAGTAAAAGCCATTGCTACACAACAGAAGTGTGTGTGTCTGTATGTGTGTGTGTCTTATTCCCAAACCACTGTGCCAACATTTTGTCTATCTCTCAACTGCAGCAGGATCCTCCTGCACAGAGAGTTTCACTAGCAGCTGTGTTTCCAATTTTGGACACAGGTAGTCAGAGAAAAGCAGCAACAATAAATGCTTCATCTGTTCCTGCTCTGTATTCATAACTGCCTTGTTTCCATTAATATTCTCTTATTGTTAAACTCCATAAGGACCAACTATGTCTGAATGACAACACATAAGTGTCCTCACCTTAGTTCGTCTTTATCACATTATTCCTAGATTATCGCAGTGGTCTCCAAAACCCACCAATTTGCAGATTATAATCAGATCCTTTTGTTTTGTTACTCCCCACTAAAAAGTCTTCAGTAGTTCCTTCCCCTTTCAAAAACCTTTAGTAGTCCCATAACGGATTCTTAAAGTCAGGGGAGCTCTGGTGGGTAGGAGATGGTGAAGAAAAAGAAGACCTGAGGGGCTTTTTAGACAGGCAAAGGACTTTTAATCCCCACCTGCCAAATAAGAAACACTTATATAGTAACTGAGAAAACTAAGTATGTGTGTGTTATTCCTGAAGCACTGAGTAAAGTATTCATGCCTTGATCTGGCATGTAAGACCATCTACATAATGGCTCCAAACTTCTCTCTCTGGAGTTGCCCCTGTGAAACCTTTTTACATAAATTGGTCTATATTCTGCCCTAAAACACATCATGCACATTCTTGTCTGAGCAATTTACTAACACTACTTACCTCACCTAGAATGTCCTCATTCTATCTAGATTGCAAGTTTAAGCTAAACAATTTGAATATCCATCATAATTAGTACTATTTATCATAATTAGTATGTCTTAGAGAATAAAACACCTCCTCACTCCCAGTGATAAGCTATACTTTCATGAAAACTCTAATGATTTCTCTTCCTCCCAGGTACTGATGACAATGGAATTCTCTGAAAGGCTAGCATTTTATGAGTAAACAATTTGCTTACTTTACTAACCATTAAAAATTCCTCATTACAAATACACACACACACGTGTGTGTGTGTGTGTGTGTGTGTGTGTGTGTGTGTGTGTGTATATATATATATATATGGAGAGAGAAAGAGAGAGAGTGTGTTGGGGTTTTTTTGTCTTTCAATGTAGAAAATTTTTAACAATTCACTAGTCCTTCTTATGGTGCCACTAAGGAATTACTCTGAACACAAGCTGAAGTGAATGGGGGTTAATCTACCCAGGCTGTGAATCTGGGCAATTTCACAATGATTTTATTTTCCCCCCAGAGGTTAAGCATTAATAGGCAAGTATAGAAATTTTATAATCATAGTGAAAAACTGCCATTTAAATGACTCCTTTAGTTATTCAGTAAGAATAATGAGTGAATACTAGGAGGAAAATAGTTCTAACAGAAAACTAAACTGGATTTTAAGGTTTACTTCTACTGCTTAAGAAACAAACTAACAGTTTTTCCGTCAAAAAAAAAATGAAAGTAGCCCTATAGTTACTGAACATGAGGTAACATGGATGAGGATACATGGCACTACAGGAGGCTTAATTGAACACTCTTGCACATTAAATGAAATATCAGCTTATTTACCAGTGCTGCTTCCCAGCCCCACTCCCTATATCTTGGATCGTGAGTGAATCGCCACAGGTACCAATAGGTTTCAATTACTTCTGGACGTAGGATGTAATACTTTTCAGCCTGCCGAACTGCCACAGCCTCGACTGCACCATCAAACTTGAATGATTCAGGACCTAGCTTTAATGCTGTAACATGACAAAAGAAATAAATGAACAGAATAAACCATTTGTGTTTGTTTGCCAGAGTTTTTTCCTCCCCCTGAAAGAATGCAGCATGAAGTAAAGTTGTTTTGTTGTTTGTCTTATTTTTATTGTTGCTGTTTTGCAAAATCAGTGATTTTAAAAGATCCGCATTTGATTTTCTTATAAATATTCCTATTATTCTAACGTGAAATATTTCTCGTAAATAATGTACATCAACATACTGCTATATCTAACTAAACTGACAAAAGTCTAGTAATCCTTTGGAAACAAATGTCAAGCTAGACATAAACACATTACATATTCTGTTTTGGTCCAAAATCAAATGAGACAGGTAACCGTATTGTGCACAGTAATTTTTTTAAAAGTCAAGACAATTTAAAAGTCCTTTTAATATAACACATACATATAAGAAAACATTTTAGAGCTCAGATTTTGAATTAGATTTAGTTAGTCCCTAACCTTTTAAAGTATACCACAGTAAGAAACAATACATTTTTAAAACTTAACCCAGTTTTAAAAATCATCTCTCTTTGCCTATAGCTTCTGTATATACAGCTAGGAAGAGGTTCAAAACGCCAACCACTAAGAATTTCATCAGTAAATTGCCTATTTATCAGTTTGAATAAACACCTGAAACTAACACAATATTGTATATCAACTATAGTTAAATAAAAATAAAAAATTTTTTAAAACATGGCCATAACACATATATTTCAACATTACATAATACTCCTTAAATGATATGACTTCCATTCAGGCTGGAACACAGCACTACATGAAAGGCTTTTTAAGAACCTCTTTCTAATCACACCCAGCACCCCTAAACCTGGCAATATAAAACCATCCTCCACTGGGGTGCTGGAGTCACACACAATTACCACTCTCAGCTGCCATCTTTCTTTCTTTTTACTAGTTTGTACCAGTGGCAAACAGTTTCAAAGTCTCTTGCCTCTTTCAAGAAATGCTGGACATTTTTATATTTTCTCAGAAAAGGGAGAGTAAGAACTATACCATAAACAAAATCATGCCATAGTTGTTGGCATGACATGTGTTGCAGCAGCCAAATTTTAGCATTACAAGGGTGATGCCATAAACTCCAAATAATCACAATTCAAAGGAGGTGAAAATAAAGCATTTCGTACCACTCCCCAACCCCAAGAAAAAACACAAAATCAGAAACACTATAGTGATGGTAGATAGCTCTATTAAAAGCAAGGCGTGTGATCCAGAAGAGTTAATACTCACAGTTTGTTTACTGCTAAGTCTTGGAGAACTAAAGCAGAACTTAAGCAGGGGTTTTTAACCTGAGGATCATGAACTCTACGGTAGGCTTTGGAAGAGGGAGATTAATGTGTGCCAAAGAAGCCTCTGAAATTACATGCTAAACTTTATGTGTGCTCATACAGCTCTGACCACCTCCTCAATGGGATTTGAGGTTAGGACTAACTAAGAAATTATCAATGTTTTGTAAGAAAACTTCTACTCAGCTTATTGACAAGGTCTGGCATACAATCAAATATTATTTGCCATTTAATAAATGTTTTTAAAATAATAAAAGTCAAACATCATAAGCACTGAGATGATGGTAATCCAATAAATAGTAAGATAAGTCATTTTGTCTGGATTTCTTGTTTTTCTTTTCTCAAAGACTATGAGTGTTAATTGATCATACAGAGTTTTCAAATGATACTCTTAAGGCTAACTCTAAATTAGATAATAACTTCTGTAATTATAATGATATTATCACCTAAATTGAAGTAGAAATTGGCTGCATGGAACTAACATTTTAGACTTCTTACTAAAAATTTTATTTCACTGATCAGTCATTCATAACTTCACAAATAAAACACACCAGAAAGATAACATATTTGTTCTGTGAGGAGCTGGTGAGTAAAAACCATACAAGCCACATCCATTGGTATGCGGCATGTAACATATACATACCACATACCATTGGTATGTGATATGTAATATATTACATACCACATCCATTATTTTTGTCAAATCATTGCTTTCATGTTTCTGAGGGCATTATTTCTTAGGTGCTCTTTTGTCTATGCAATGCTATAAAAAAATAATTTCATAACATTCTACCTTGCACTTAATTTCTACTCCCTGTCTTAAATTTCCCACTTATATTTGATATATCATTTCTAAAAGGAAAATAACTAATCCAACAAGTAAAAATTGAGTCAAAATCATAAATAATTTAGTGTCTAGGTAAAAAGAACTCTAGAGGATGCAAAAATCATATAATGTAGGTAAAGAAAAGAGACATGCACGAAGAAAACAATTGAAGTAAAATATCAAATGTGCTAAAAGTCAGTTGTAAGAAAATAAAAGATAATTTTAAACAAGGTACAGATTAGTCCGTAAAGTCATGGGAAAAAAAATATTCATGAGTCCTCCAAGACAGGCAGAATCTGTAGAGATGGAAAAATAAGTACACTCAAGTCAACAAAAGAAATTCAACAAAAGCTAAAAAGCATGAGGAATATCTGGGACAGGCAATCTGAATACAGTTTGAATGGGCTAATAGTAAGGGAAGAACTTAAACTATTTTCCTGTATCCTTCCCTCCTATTAACTTCTCTTAAGGAAAAAATAGTTGTAGAAACTCTTAAAATATGTCCATTACTCCATGTTCAATGGATGTTTTGTCCATTGGACATGTTATATGTATCTAAAGAGATTAAATTTCCCCCCCAAATGTGATAGCACATAGTCTAAGAAAGGTGTTATCCAATTTCAATATGAAATAAATTAAGTTATACAATAATCATTATTTTGGGGCTTCCCTGGTGGCGCAGTGATTGAGAGTCCGCCTGCCGATGCAGGGGACACAGGTTCGTGCCGCGGTCTGGGAAGATCCCACATGCCGCGGAGCGGTTGGGCCCGTGGGCCCGTGGGCCATGGCCGCTGGGTCTGCGCGTCCGGAGCCTGTGCTCCGCAGTGCGAGAGGCCACAATAGCGAGAGGCCACAATAGCGGGAGGCCACAACAGGGAGAGGCTCGCGTACCAAAAAAAAAAAAAAAAAATCATTATTTTAATGATGTTCAGCAATTTTTTTTTTTTAATCTAGAAACCCAGATCAAGAAGGTACTATATTTTGGAAGTCTAAGATCTGGTTTGGCATTAATTTTGCATTTTACCTCAGAATAAACTAAAACAATGTATCAAACTAGCTTCCCATGTAGAGATAATAATGTTTAACTACCAGTAAGTTACTGCTCAGTCTCATGAAAAGATTCAGCAACATTTCCTACAAACCCAGCTAAGTATTAAGCAGCAGGCCATGTTTATCAGTAAGTGGAATATATGAAGAATACCAGATTTTGAAATAATGTTAATTATAATTCCAACAAACTGAAGTACAATCCCAAGGCAGTAATTATTGTATGAATTTAGCCCAAATAACTGCTAAGAAGTGAATATATTTTTAAACAAGGTTGCCAAAAATTATAGCCTAGCTATAAGAAAATACAGCAGAAGATGTAATGGTAGGAAGTAAGCAAAACTAGAATTGTACTTCTTAATTAAAGGATCTAAGGTGAGATTAAAGATAAGTAAAAACAGTGAAAGATGTGAAAATATAGGATACAAACCAAATAGTAATCTTTTGGGGCATACGATGGCAAAGAGGGTCACAGGTTCATTGACTGGCAATGTGAAAATGATGTCAGAACAAGCATGACGGCAACAACCAGAGACTGCATTTTAAAATTTTTCATTTGTACTCACAACATTCTGAGGAAGACAGCGTAGGTATTATTACCCCAACTTTTTGCAGATGGAGCAACTGAGGCTTTAGGAAGGCTAAATGATTTGCCTAAAGCTCATAGATAATAAACAGTGAAACAGGGGCTTTTTGCATCCTAGTTCACATGTTCTTTTCATAATATCAGTGTTTCATATCAGTATGAAATGTGAAAGTCAGAAATATAGGGCATCCTTTCGTAACTCTGGTATTCTATGAATTTCTCAAAGGCAGGGAAGATATCTTGTTCACACTTCAACCTGTAAGAATCCAGCATTAACGCCTGGCACATAATATGTGCTCCATGTTTAATGGAGTGAATGATTAATATAATAACCATAATATACCATATTTTAATACATCTGTTGCATGAAATGCTACTATTTTAGATCTAGTATTTGATTTGTGGTCAAAAGCTGCATAACAACAAGTCTTATTATCATGAGTCCTAGTACAAACACTTAATATCCACTCTGGTCCTCAATGTTTTACTAATTTCAGCTTTAAGTATATATTTGATATTCTATACCGACATCATGACAATATATTTTAACTTCTATTTGTAACTCAGATAACAGACTTTAGATGTATTATATACTAACTTAAACCACCACAAAATAACATCTGCTTCAATGTCCCTTTGACTTAGTTATATTTTGTCACGAAATGGAATCCTTGATTTGGTTACTGAGAGAGCTGAAGGGTCAATTTCACCACAAATTCAATTCTTTATTATATAAAAATAACTTGACAGATTTATGAACTAGGATAAATATTAAGCCAACCATATTTGTTTCATGGTACCTGATGACAAATTAACCCTAAAACATAAATTCAGTTATTTAACTAAAACAACAATTCAACTTCTGAAATCACAATCAGAAATTTCTAGTTTTTAGTTTTTCAGGGAACTCATTTTCCATTATTTCATATAGAAACATACATTTTTGGGATTTCCCTGGTGGAGCAGTGGTTAAGAATCCACCTGCCAATGCAGGGGACACAGGTTCAAGCTCTGGTCCGGGAAGATCCCATATGCCACGGAGCAACTAAGCCCAAGCGCAGCAACGAAGACCCAACGCAGCCAAAAATAAATAAAATAACAACAATAATAATAATTTTTAAAAAATACATTTTTAAAGCCAGAGAAAAACTTGGAAGACCTAGTCCAGTGTTTCTCAACCCTATTCTCCAGGCTTTTATTTAAACCTAATTGCCTTCTCCTTCCATGAAATATTATTAACAAATATATACTGTTTATCTATCTATGACTCTGTGTGTGTGTGTGTGTGTGTGTGTGTGTGTGTGTGTGTGTGTGTGTGTGTGTGTGTGTGTGTGTGTGTGTATGCTTTATATTTAAAGATATTTTTTGCCCCCAGGAACCAATTTTTGTCACCTGTAAAACTGAGAATCGTCTCATTTTTTTAGGTAAGGACACTGAAGCCCAGAAATATCACATACTTGCCTAAAGCAACATAACAGGTTCTTTTTAAAGGCACAAACAAATTAAAATTATTGGTGAACTGACCAAGAGACAAACTACTAGTTATCTACATACCAATTATACATATAACATACAGTTATATACATACTCAATATAACTAATATCTTTATTGGCAAGGCGTGTAACCTAAATCAACTCTGTATTCTTTTAAGCAACTGATTTTACAGAAGCTGAAATAAATGGATGAAATGGATTCTTCTATATTAAAATAAACAACGTTAGCCCATACATCCCTAAAAGCCCTACCTATTGTCTTTAAAACAACTTCTTCAAAATCTTTATTAACAAAAACAGAATTCAGAATAATAATTTAGAAAGATGCAGGAACATTATTTTCAGAATTAAAATTCATGTTTTTAAGAAAATTTACTGTGTTAGAATAAATTATTTTGAAGTAAAAACTGCCTATTTATTTCCCTTCTAGTTCCTGGACATATTTTTATCTTAGAAATTATTTTAGACTAAGTAATTAGCATTATTAATATTCTTACCAGTTCTGTCATATGACTCATGACATGTACGTGCAATTTCCGCTCCTAGCTCTAAATAATGTCCAGCTCGATCCATTCTAGAACCATCTGCTCCTAGCACAAACATTCCCCCAGCAAAGCAGGCCAAATGCCCCATCTTCTTTTCCAAGTGCCCGTTCTTCCATTCTCCAATAAAGGTAAGACCTCCCCGAGACTTCCTAATAAGATGTTTTTCTATAGCCTATAAGAAAGAGTAGATATTCAAAATTTTAGAGGAAAAGTGTTAGTATTCAAACTTACTACATCCTTCTCACACAAAACCTTGGTAATATGAAATTCTACAAAGCTGTAACTTTCCCAAACTGGAAGACTTAATTTACAATAATTAAGTTTGGGAGTGAGCAATCAAGTTACACATCATCTTGAACAAATATCCAAATCACAAGTATAATGAGACAAGGTGGGAGACAGGAGACTGGCCTCAAGATTACCTTTCAACACAACACTACCCATATTACAGGTTTTTTCTTCTTGCTCTAAATGAAATTCATAATAATCAGTGAACTGAGTTCAGGATGACAAGTTAAAACCCAGAGGCTCTACCGGTTTATTTTCTATTTCAAACAACAAAAAATGAATAGGAAGAAAACACCCAAGTTAATCAGAAAAATGTGATTTTGATAATCAGTTAAAATGGTTTCTTTTTCATGTAACTATACATGTTGTCTAAGTGTTTTAAAAAGGCATATTAGGTGAGATACATTATATGTTATAAAACTTAGAAAAACAGTTGAAAGTTCAAACTTAACTCCTTAGTTCCTTACTTCACAGACTTAGGCATTTGTTTTGGATGCTGTGCCAGGGTTAAGACAGGCCATGGGACAATGTCAATTTTACTTCTTCTGAAATGTCAACTTTCCTTAAAGCAGTGGGAATGGAAAGATAAATATTTTACATTAAACCTGAATATAACACGAAGTAGAGTCCAACAATCACATTTCATTTTAAAAATGAAATAGTTTAAGAACTTTGGACCATGTTCTTAGACTTTGCTGAGAGGGGCTAAAGAATAATTCTCTACCTTTAGAGGCACTTCTTTGTAAAAGTATAAGGAATTGCATTAATTCAGTTCTCTTTGGTAGAAATTATTATACATAATTAAATACTATACTTTCCTGACAATAAAAAGTAATAAGACTCAATTCACATTTTTATTGTGGGCTGTTTTCTGACAAGCTCAATAACAATCAGCTTTTGAAAAATTTATTCTATGTTCTTTATCACAATAATGTTTGTTCTACAGAAACACAAGGACTATGCCTTATTCATCATCTTACACTCCACAAACCCTATAAGTGTAGTATGCATTCAACAATTGTTCAATTAATAAGTCATTTTATAAATAAATGGTACTCTTTGATAATTGTATTTGACCTGTTAGAGGAAGAAGGGGTAGCTGATAAGTAAAATAATAAGGGACCACCATTGGATTATAAATGTTTATTGTTGTTTTATTTTAACCATAGTACTATGAAGTACAAATGAAAACATTAGTTTTTTGAGTAAAGGGCCAATGTTTTTCATCTTTGTGGACCTCCCTACTTCTAACATGTGGGTAAACTTTTTACCAACAATTCACTTACAGACCCCTGAAATTTCTTGTATGGCTCCCTTCTCTCAGTAAAATTAAGACAAATGTCTAAGAGTTCAACTTATGTAAAAATTTTTGAATGGCAGTTAAGAGTAATATTATTGCTCTTCTATTAAAAATTGTTAAACAAATCTTCATAAATAGTGGCATTAATTTCTTGCTCCAAAGGGACCTTTAAAAAGGTATAATTTTTCTTCATTATTTTAAATAAAGACTAAATATAAACTTGATCAGAATATAAAACCCATAACTACATAATTTTTAAAAAGAAAGCTAAGATGTAGGAACCAGGAATATGGGTAGCCATAAGTGTAGAGGAAGGTAAGATGAGGATGGAATAATTTAAATATATTAGTTCAGAAAGACAAATTAAAAAAATGACTTATCTCAAACTAGAATGGATCTTAAAATTCATAATCATTCCTATCTCTTCTGTGCATACCACACGTCATTTATTTTACAATTTGTATATACTGTCTCCTAACAGAATTAACAGTCATCGAAGATAATTAACATCGCAAAAACTGCATACATGTCTCAAAATGAAAGTTAGCCAACTGGTTATTTAAACACACTTAGTAGGTGCTCATTTTAGACTTAAGAACTAATAAAAACAGGACACAGAATACAAATATAGAAAGATTTTTAGGACACATATATAGCAGATGATTCATGGAAAATAATTTTAATTTATGAGATTAACTTTCAAAACAGGTATCATGCTTTTCAAAATATATGATTTAAAAAGCAATGACAGTACAGATGAACCAGTTTGCAAGGCAGAAATCGAGACATAGATGTAGAGAACAAACGTATGGACACCAAGGGGGGAAAGCGGCAGGGGGGTGGGAGTGGGATGAATTGGGAGATTGGGATTGATATATATACACTAATATGTATAAAATAGATAATAAGAAAAATAAATTTTTTAAAAAGCAATGACAAATATCATGTTCTTTTTCCTTTAGGAAACATTATGCAAAACAAGAGAAA
Organism: Pseudorca crassidens; assembly: GCF_039906515.1. NCBI lineage: Eukaryota > Metazoa > Chordata > Mammalia > Artiodactyla > Delphinidae > Pseudorca > Pseudorca crassidens. Next base: position 103,236,327 of record NC_090297.1, on the reverse strand, counting down.
ATGGTTTTAGATTCAAAATATTACAAGCAGCGAACTATGAAGAAAAAATGATTACGTGGTATATGACATGTCACACTTTCTCAAAAATAAAAACAGTAAATACAGTCATTCATTTATCAAATACTTACTGAATACCTATTGTTTCAGGTCATACTAGACAATAATAAACAAATTAGTCTGTCTTCAAGGAACCCACAGACTAGTGGGAATGACTAAGGGTGGCTGTTTCCAACATTGCAATTCTAAAATTATTACATTCTTCCTAGATAATGACTTTTCTTGCATCATAAAAATTTCTAGGTTTAAAGTTTAATAACAGAATAAAATTCTACAACTTTTCAAAATACAGGTCTTCATAAAGAATTTTAGAAGTCACATACTAAAGTGGAGATTCCTGATTACCCATCAATTTAGTTCAATTTCTTAGTCAACACACTCTTTCAAGAAACATTTATTGAATGCCTACAATGGGTGAAGCACTATAATGCCACATATTAGTTCAACTCCTGTGCATTTTTATAAACAACTATAGAGATTAGTTCCTCAAAAAGTAAGGATATAAATGGGTAATAAGATCCTTGGTTTAACTTAAATACAAAACAACTGTAACTTTGAGTATGGATGATTGACTAGAGTCAGAAATGGTGTTACATACAAAATACACAATTTTTAAAAGTGATTAAATTATTACAGGGATAGGGGTTTATACTAGATCAGAAAGCAAATAATTTACAAAGTAATTAAATCACTTTTCTATTTCATAGTTTCCACTTGGAGGTATCACATATAAGTGTTTCCAAGAATGAAACTTGTTCCAATTTTAAACTTTTACACTGTGATACGGGGTTACATAAATATAAAACAATACAGAATAGTGGTTAAGAGCATAGGCTTTGGATCTAGACTCGAGTTCCAGGCTCCATCACTAACTAAGCTATGCGACCTTCAGCAAGTTACTTAACCTCTCTGCACCTTAAGGTCCTCATGTACAAAATGGTAGAGAAGATTAAATGATTTCACATATGTAAAAGGGGTCAGAACAGGGGTCAGAACAGTTCCTGGCATGTAAAAAGTACTATAAAAGTGTTTTGTCCTTATTATTTACCCATAAGGCTCTCAACATGTAGGTTTAATGGGTCATTTCAAAAAAGGAATGTTTATGGAAAAGTATGTGAAGTTAGCTTTTCCAGTCTCTGTAGAAAATAGCTACAAGTAATTAAGATAAATTTTCATACATAAATATGTTACACTAAATTCCTCAACAATTTCTTTAAAGTGCCACAATAAAGAAAAACTTAATATATGACTATTAAAATACTAACAAACTCTAAGGAATGTATATAATATGTACAGATGCTCATCAATTTCTATCAAATACATCATATATTCGATATGTTAATTAGGTAAAGGTTCTGATAATAATTACCTCAATAGCATCATCATACATTTTTCTGGCCTCATGATCTGTTTTATCTGACATCAACCATGCTTTTAGTAAGTACTCATAAAAACTGTCTCCTAGCCCGCCAACTGATGTATGATCTGCAACAAAAGAGAAAAGAGAAGGATGGAGGTGGAAGAAAGAGAAGACAGAGGATAAAAAATAATGTTTTTTAATTACAATGACTATATTAAGACCAATAATTTAAACATTATAGTGACAGCCGTATTTCCAACATACTTCAAATTTAGTCCAGTAGGAGTTTACCATAATCACTCTCCTCAAATATGTATCCAATTTTCTAGGATATCTTTTTGTCCTGGATGTGGTATTTCACATATTTAGTAGTCTTTTTCACGTATTGGTGATTATGTGGAAGAACACTATTGATGGGAATGTAAAATGGTACATCCACTTTGGAAAACAACTTGGCAGTTTCTTAAAAAGATAAATATACACACCTACCATACGATACAAACATCCCGTTCTTGGATATTTACTCCTGAGAAAGAAGAACACATGTCCACTCGAAGGCTTGTGTGTGAATGTTCAAAGCACTTTATTTGTAACAGCCCCAAAGTGAAAATAACCCAGATGTCCATCAACAGGTGAATGGATAAACAAATTGTGGTATTCCACAAAGTGGAACTGTACTCGGAACTACGGATATACATAACATGGATGAATCTCAAAATAATACTGCTGAGTGAAAGAAGCCAGACAAAAATTAAAAGTACATATAAAGGGTTGCATTTATATAAAGTTGTAGAGAATACAACAAACCTATCTGTAATGATAGAAAGCAGATCAGTGGTTGCTCGAGGAAGGAGTGAGAAAGGGAGTGAGGAAAATATCATAAAGGGGTATGAGGAAATCTTTGGGGGTGATATGTTAATTATTTTGATTGTGGTGATGGTTTTCATAAGTGTATACTTACTTTAAAGCTTGTCAAATTGTATACTTTATTATATACAGTTTATGTCAATTTTACCTTAATAAAACTGTTTTTACAAAAGCAAGTAAACAAAATAAAAAGGATATTTGGAATCAGCCCAAACCTATCAGTAACATCAACAAATCAAATTAAACTCATCTTTTAAAATAAACTGAGACTCTCACACAGGAATTTTTTTAAGTTTTATTTTATTAATCTATATAAATACTTTTTACTAAAGACACACCTAAACTAAAACTGCCCAGGAAATTGAAAATAAAGAAACAGTCAAAAGAGAGATGAGGATGGACAGGAGGTTTATACATAAGACTTAAGGAGAGTAAAGAATAAGAAAGTAAACTGATCAAAGTTAGAGTTGTGAGGGGTGATCCAGTTAGAATTGGAAATTATAAATTTATAGTGACTTTACCCTGTATTACTGATGATTTTCATCAGCAATCCTCAGCTGACTCTGTAGATGAATGCAAAAGGTACATGGCTACACTGATACAAGTACTGGGATTTGTAGGACAGGTAACCCAGAAGACTAAACGTGCTCGCGTATTCTCACACTACTTTGGATCCTATGCAGTCTAGGCTGGTTAGGAAAGGAAGCAACAGGTGATCCTCTTGTCCAACCATTCAGGATCCTCGTGCCACTGTTCACCTATTGCATGCAACCAGTAAAACATCGGCCCACCTGTCAGTCTACTCTACTATTATCCCCAAATTCACAATTTTCACCGCCAATGAGAACCTCAGCATTGCTTGTCAACTTTTCTATGACCCCTTGATTAGTGCTCTTTCCCATTCCCTAAAGCAGATTTTTGAAATCTCTTCTTCAAAAGGCCTCTACAGCTCTACCTTCTTCCTTACTCTCAGCAGACAACCAAGCCTTCAAATTCACATAAAAAATACAGATCATTCACCCCAAAAATGTATCTTTCAACTTCCTATACCCCCATCTATCAATTTATCTATTCCCTTTGCCTGTTAAAGAGGAAGAAATGTTCCTTCTCTACTCTATGCACTCCATCTAGCTCTGGACACTAACCACTTCTGCTTCCTTTCCAGGAATCCCCCTCTTGGTTTATCAACTTCTACCCTTCAACTGAAACTACCTCTTATTATTAACATCTTAAAATAATCTAATTTTTCTTGACTCTACCACACTCTTTTGGTTTGATATCTATCAGGTGTTTACTGAAAGAATGGAGAAAGAGAAATCATGGATGATGTCTAGATTTCTTGCTGGGGCAAATGAGTGAACAGTGGTGCTCTTCACTGAAACTGGGAATACTAGAGGGGGAAATGGCTTAAAGTGGAAGGAGTCTGAATCTTGGGCATGCTGAATTTGAGGGACTGGCTGGATAGCTAAATGGATATAACAAACATGTGGAAATCCAGAGAGAGATAAGTTGGGGATATAACTTTGGGAGTTATAAAATTGGGATTTATAAAAGTGTATTTGAGCCATAATGGAGTTTACTCAGAGAGAATGTATGAAATGATCAAAGGACACAAATGGTACTTAGGAGCATGGTCTCAAACATATATTTGGTCTCAACTTTGGTCTCAAACATATATTTCTGGATATGTCGTAGATCTAAGGATTAATAAATGAGCAGGAAAAGAAAACATAACAAAATTAAAGTAGGTGAAATAACGAGAAAAAGATGGAAAAGGCAAAAGTCTTTGGCATCACGGTTTAGGGGAAATGATTTTTAGATACGTTAATTATTGCTAGGGATTAGAGATTTAGTTACAGGTTACTTAGGTTACAGGATGTAGTCTCAGTCCTGCCTGACAGGCTCTCTCCAGCTCTTCTAGACTCTAGGTCCAGTGGAAGTTTATATGCTTAATAAATGAATACACAGCAGACGCCTGCAATCCTTGGTTAACTACGGAATTTATCACCCAGCAGTCTGACTTTCTTATTTGAACCACTGAACCATGCCTGCCTAGATGTCAAATCTGATGAACCATGTCACTCCAAGGTCCTTTTGAAATTCAGAAATTGATAACACATTATAAAGTATTACTAAATACCAATGGTTCATATTATCTGTCTTAGCATGTCATGAAGTTAACGGCAGGTTTCTAAGAAGTTAATTCTTGAAGTGTTCTTACAAGAAATTCTAGAATAAAAATATTTGTATCATGTGTTATAGTTTATGAAGCATTTTCAAATATATTTATTATCTCATAAATATGACCCACACAACTGTCTTATTAAAATAAGTACAATTAGAACAGATGAAGAAACAAAGGCATGAGGTTAAATAACTTATCTAAATTATTAAGCAGGAAAGCCTGGATTAGTCTTCTAACTCCAAATATTATACCCATTCTTGCTTTTCTTTCACAGTTTTTAAATCAGTAGTATAAAATTTAGTTAATCAGTAATGATAAACTTCCTATATTTTCTTCACTTAAGTCATTAAACAGCATAGGCTAAGTGTTGTACTTAGAAAACTAGTGAAAAAAAAGATATTAATGATGTGCCTTTAAATCTAGGTTGCTTACTATATTCTTTTATATCTGTTGCCAAGTACTTTTCCTGAAGGTAATTACCATAACTATTCTCTTTGATTGCTGTGTGCATGTCACAGACATTATCATTACTCTAATTATAATACAGTTAGCCAAAGCTGAATTGTTAAATTTCAGTTCAATTCACTGTTTGTTTTGCAGACTATTTATAGTTATGACAGATGTATACTGCTCAAAGATAATAATGGAATTTGATACACTCTTCAGAAACTGATATGAAATATACAAAAATACTAAAAGGAATAAATTGGACAATTTAAAAGGACTGCAGCTGCTAAAGGGATATCAGAATAGCTCCCCTAGAAGTTTAAAGACCTCTTGTCAAAACAACCAGTGAATAGCTCTTTCTATAACAGTCTCAAAATTAATAAATGCTGAGAGTGAACATACTCTAAAGAAGTCATCTGGATTTGTTTTGTGGGAAAAAACAAGTATGAATGAAAGAATTGTTTTTTACTGCAATTTTTTATTGTGGTAAAATACATATAACATGAACATTACTATTTTTACCATTTTTTAAGTGTACTATTCAGTGGCATTAATTACATTCATAATGTGGTACAAACATTGTCATTATTTCCAAAACTTTTTCTTCACCCCAAATAGAAACTCTGTACCTATTAAGCAATAACTCTCCATTCTCCTCCCACCCAAGCCCCTGGTAACCTCCAATCCACTTTCTGTCTCTGTAAATTTGACTACTCTAGATATCTGATGTAACTGGAATTATACAGTATTTGTCCTTTTGCAACTGGTGTTTTTCATTTCAGCATAATATTTTCAAGGTTCATCGATGTTGTAGCATGTATCAGAACTTTATTCCTTTTTATAGCCAAATAATATTCCACTGAATGTATATACCACATTTTGTTTATCCATCTCTTGGACACTTTGGTTGCTTCTACGTTTGGGTATTGCAAATAATGTTGTTGTGAACATTGGCATACAAGTATCTGTTGGAGTCCTTGCTTTCAAATCTTTTGGGTAGATACCTAGGAGTTGAACTGCTAGATCATATGGAATTCTATGTTCAACTTATTGTGAAACCACCAAACTGTTTTTCACAGTGGCTACACCATTTTACATTCCCACTAGCGGTGTGAGAGGGTTCCAATTTATCCACACATCCTCACCAACACTCATTATCTGTCCTTTTGATTACAGTCATCCTGGTAGGTGTGAAGTGACATCTCATTATGCTTCTAATTGCATTCCCCTAATAACTAACGATGCTGAGCATTTTTTTCATGTGTTTATTTTCCATTTGAATATTTTCTTTGGAGAAATATCTATTCAAGTCCTTTACCCATTTTTTAATTGAGTGTCTGTCTTTTTGCTGTTGAGTTTTAGAAGGTCTTTATATATTCTGGATGTTAAGCCCTTATCAGATATATGATTTGCAAATATTAACTCTCATTTATTTGCAAATAAACTCTTGTTCTGTGGGTTGTCTTTCAATCTCATGACAATATCCTTTGATGCACAAAAGTTTCTAATTTTAATGAAATCCAATTGATCTATTTTTTCTATTGTTGCCTATGCTTTTGAAGAAGTCACTCCCAAATCCAAGGTCATGAAGATTTGTCCCTCTTCTAAGAGTTGTATAGTTTTGGTCCTTAAATTTAGGGTCTTGGGTGCATTGTGAGTTAAGTTTTGTATCTAATAAAGGTAAGGGCCCAACTTCATTCTTTTTCATGTGGCTATCTAGTTTTCACAACACCATATGATGAAGAGAAAGAGTTATAACTTTAATAATTAAGATGCCATCAGTGAGACACTGCTGGTCATTTCAAAGGCTGGCGATTCTCAAACAGTGATTTATTTTTTCCAGTATTCTAAGATTTTGGTGTGGAAAATAGCATCTTCTTATTTAAAAATGTTTTTAATCTTACTTCAAAAGTAATACATGTCCATTATCAAATTTAGATTAATAGAGGTAAACAAAACAAAAACAAACATTCAGTAAAAAACCACAGGTAACACTTTGGTTTCTATCCTTGTGGTATTTGTTTTCTCTCTTTTTCTCAATATCTTTCTAGATATTTCATATTTACCTATGTCAAGTATTCTATAACATAACTTTTAATGACTATATTGTATATCAGATCTGGAGGGATTATAATTTAACCAAATTTCTTTCATAGGATGTTTAAAAACTGCACTGTCCAATGTGGTAGGGCTGTAGTCACAAATATCTAATTAAATTTAAATTAATTTAAAGTAAATAAGATTTAAAATGCAGTTCCACAACCATACTAACATTTCCAGTGCTCAATAACCACATGCTAATAACCACTACTATATTAGACAGGACAGAAATAGAACATTTTCATCATCATAGAAAGTTCCATTGGACTTTCTATGGAGTGCTTTAGAATGTTTCCAAATTATCCCTATTATAAATAACTCCAAAATTGTAAATTACCTCTCTATATATACATATATATGTGCTGGGTGTGTGTGTGTGCGTTTGTGTATATCTATCTATCTATCTATCTATCTATCTATCTATCTATATACATATATATATCTGAATATTTCTTTGGAATAAATGCTTAGAAATGAGTCACTAGTTCAAAGGTCATACAAATTTTAATACTTTTTTTTTTTAAGAAGATATTGGGGGTAGGAGTTTATTAATTTATTTTTGCTGTGTTGGGTCTTTGTTTCTGTGCGAGGGCTTTCTCTAGTTGTGGCAAGTGGGGGCCACTCTTCATCGCCGTGCGCGGGCCTCTCACTATCGTGGCCTCTCTTGTTGCAGAGCACAGGCTCCAGATGCACAGGCTCGGTAGTTGTGGCTCATGGGCCTAGTTGCTCCGCGGCATGTGGGATCCTCCCAGACCAGGGCTTGAACCCGTGTCTCCTGCATTAGCAGGCAGATTCTCAACCACTGCGCCACCAGGGAAGCCCTAATACTTTTTGAAGCACTGGATACAGGGATGTGTCCACTTCCTTTATAGATTTAATAGATAAAGAACAGTGTCTTCTGTTTAAAAGCTTCATTGATTTGATTAGGGACTTGGTGAAGTGGGAAGACAGAGGGACAAAGGTCTCTGATGACCAGTCTATGGAGATGCTACAAATATGGTACTACAGATGGCGGTCTTTTGTACATTCTAGTAAAGTGGCACCAGTCTGTACAGAAAGAGTGTACTGTTACACTACGTTGTCTCCACGTATCATCCTCATTAGCACCACTTTTAGGATTAAATATGAACATCTGTATATTGTCCATTTGTGTCTTGTTTTTTTCATGAACTAACAGAAAACATCTATTATTTATTGTTTTTAAAAAATCAATTCCTTCAAAGATCAATTCTAAAACTCTAATAAGAAAATCACCCCCTCCCCAAACAAAACACTGTCTCCTGAGACAGGAAATCACTTCTACCAGTCTCACCTAATAATTGGTACATTCCTCTACTATCAATACATCTATCACATTATATTTCAACTACTTCTAAGTGTGTCTGCCTACCCTGCCTGCTAGCCAGAGAGCTGCCTGAATTCAGACCAAGTCCTATATATTCTTTCCCTATCTCCAGTCTCATTCAAGAGCCTGGTGAATAACAGACACTGATACCTTCTTTTAAAATGAATGACCAGACATGGCCTGTCTAAGAGCAATCACCCCATTTTCTAGTCATTTGACATGCTCAACTGTTCTTCATATTCCGCTACTACATACTTATATCAAGCAATGCTCTTATTTACATGAAGATATAGTTTACAAATAAGGGCTTAAAAGTACAACCCTGCGCAAATGCCACACTATATTTTAGCAAAGTACTTACACATACACGAAATAAAATACTCCTGTGAGAGGGGAAATTCATGTTTCCATTTTACAAGTAGAAAACCTGAAGCTACGAGAGATTAGAAACTTGCCAAAGGTAACAGCACTAGCAGATCACAGGGTTATATACTAACTGAGGTTTCTAACACTACATGTAGTATATTTATCAATACATCAAGCACAAGTTTCAATCTTTCAACAAAGCATCAGTTGTAATAGAAATACTTACACTGACCCCAGCGACCTGTTCGTGGATTCAAATAATTTGGATAAAGACCATTTGGACGATCCATTTTCTGAAGTAGTTTCCGAATGTGCATGACCTAATAAGCAAAATAAAATTAAGAATGCAATTAATGAAAATAAAATCATTAAGGTTTTATATTAATCTGGGCTTTGTTTTTCTCCTCACTCAGAGCCTACACTCTCATCCCACCCCCAATCTTGTGTGTGTGTGTGTGTGTGTGTGTGTGTGTGTGTGTGTATGTGTGAGAGAGAGAAAGAGAAAGAGAGAGAGAGAGAGAGAGAGAGAGAGAGAGAGACGGTAAGGAAAGGCTTCTAATGACTCATTATTTTTATACGATGAAATATGAGCATTATTTAAAAGTCAAGAAATAAAAATACAAAGAAAAGAGCACAGACGGAAACCAATTTAAATTCCAACACTGTACTATCCAGAAATAGCCATCAGAAACATCGGTGATAAACATCATTCCAGACATATTCAATGTATGCATAACTAAACATAAAATCAGAAATAATTTCATAGAAATATAATCATAATAGGACATTTGTAATAAAAAAGTATGAAACCACTCTGAAGTTAATAGATGAAAAAGTAAATAAAGTAAAACTAAATTGCTGAACTTTAAATATTGATCCCATAATAGATATCCCTATATTTCTAAAATTCCTAAACTTCCAATTCCTAAAAGACATCCTGAAGTTAAGGGGGGAAAAATCATGAAACATATTAAGACGCTAGAGACTTCCCCAGGGACTTTGTTTTGATTCATCTCTAGATTGGATGATGGATTTTTTAAGTGCTTAAAAAAAAAAAAAAAAGCACGAAGGTATACCATTTCTTATATTCTTATTTGAGAATGTTATCTTCTCATCTGAAGGATAACTTAATTGGCATAAATGACTTGGAGAAACATTTTCTTTTTCACAGGACCTTATATGTACTTCACTATTTTTTGGACTTGAGCATTATAACATTAATCCTTTTAACACAAAGTTCCCAATCATCTTTCACTCAGCTGGAATCTGTCATCATGCAGTTTTAGGAATGGGCTCAGGGATGTTTATTACCTGTGTTCTTTCATGTTTGAGACCAACTCTATGTACAACAATCTCAATCTGAATAATTCCATGAACCAGGTTTAGTCAGTTCAGGATGATGTTGTTATGAAAGACGAAAAAATTAGCGTTCTTTTGTCTCCTGAAAATAATGCATACATTGAATCCTCTCTGCTTCTCTTCTACATCTATTATTTCCTTTCTAAATCCTTTTATCTATCTTTTCATTTCCATACTTTTACTAGCCTGTCTCAATTTTGTCTTCTAAGTCTCTTACTGTATTTTGAATGCTTTCTTTGTATTGCTTCCATTTTGCCCTTCATTTTGACGATAACTTAATTTTTTCTTACACTTTATTAATGATATCACATCTTATATTCTCGTTTCACAGAGATGAGTGCTTCATTATCTTCTCTCTCATGGTGATGTTTGGTCCAGGTCTTCAATTGCTATTTTCTGATAAGCATTTTTTGGCCATCATTTATTTTTCACATTTTTTCCTTCTTTTTTTTTCTGGTAATATTTTTGTATAAATTCTATACATGTTCTTTTTTGATGACTTACTCATTACTATTTTTCCTGAACCAGCAATTCACATGAGTTTTGACATAAAAGGATAAGTAGAGTCCAAATGTGAATGTGCTTTTTTAAGCCTTTGCTTCTCCTCAGGCAACTGAAACTAGCAATGCAGCACTACGCATAATAGAGAATCTGTCATTCGTTCTCTTCCCTCACCGAAGTGTATGGGCACAAATACAACTTGTCAGTGAGATTCCTAACTGAATTCTGTTTTTCTAGCTTCTCAACACATCATATTTAGTGGGGTCCAAAGAAGCATCCACCATCTGTCTGTGATCCTGTTCTCATTGCTGCTAATGAGGATTTGGTTTCGTACCTCAAGATGTACCACTTAATCTAGAGAACTGCTCTATTAGCTTTTTTTTTTTTTTTTTTTGCGGTATGCAGGCCTCTCACTGTTGTGGCCTCTCCCGTTGCGGAGCACAGGCTCCGGACACGCAGGCTCAGCGGCCATGGCTCACGGGCCCAGCCGCTCCGTGGCATGTGGGATCTTCCAGGACTGGGGCACGAACCCGTGTCCCCTGCATCGGCAGGCGGACTCCCAACCACTGCGCCACCAGGGAAGCCCCTCTATTAGCTTTTCATTTTTGAAATCTGTAGCCATCAATATCCTCTCCTCAGTTACCCAAACCTCTCTGTGACCTTGATTGCTTATGCCAACCTTTCTTCCTATCTTGTTACATGCAGTATCAAGTATCTCCTAATTTTGTTAAAAATGGAGTTCTTAGTTCTGTTTCTCCTTTTTGTTGCTCTTAGGTGAGTTCTATGGGTTAGGTCCTCCACTTAAGAAATACCATATAGGACTTCCCTGGTGGTGCAGTGGTTAAGAATCCGCCTGCCAATGCAGGGGACATGGGTTCGAGCCCTGGCCCAGGAAGATCCCACATGCCACAGAGCAACTAAGCCCATGCACCACAACTACTAGAGCACTCTAGAGCCGGTGTGCTACAACTACTGAGCCCACGCACCACAACTACTGAAGCCCATGCACCTAGAGCCCATGATCCACAACAAGGGATGCCACCACAATGAGAAGCCCATGCACCGCAACGAAGAGTAGCCCCTGCTCGCCACAACTAGAGAAAGCCCACACACAGCAACGAAGACCCAACGCAGCCAAAAATTAAAAAAAAAAAAAAAAGAAATACTATAGGTTAGATTATCTCTGTTTTACAAATTTATCATCTTTTTAATCTCTTTATGTTTTTCCCTATTTTCACTATGATTATCTCTTGCTTTTATTCCATGTCAGTAATTCAGTTTTCAACTATGTACAAGTTACTTGTTATTTTTCATTTATTTATTTTACAGAAATATATTATGTAAGGTCTCAATTTGTTTCTTTAGCTCTACAATTTTCTTGTATTTTACTGTTTTATTTTGGTTTTGAGTTCTAATTTTACTGAATTCAATCTCTATTATAGTATGAATTGCTCACAGAGACCTTTAAAATTTCAAACTGGGTTCTTTATCAGTCTTTTACATGCTATTTACTGCCCTGATTTTGCTTCCTGCAGTATGTCTGTATAATTGCCATGCTTTCTTTTTCATCTTGCTCACATTTAACTGAGTCAGCTCTGACCTGAACTTTGGTTTGATAGAGTATAGCTGAATTGTCCTCAAATCCCTTCCTACTGTGTGTGTGCGGGGATATTCTCCCCTTCTGGATACACTTTGAGATTTGGAGTACTAGTGTACTAGCTCATTTCCTGAAGCCTCTGTGCTCATGAAGGATGGAAGGTGAGAACCCCTCTCGTGCTGTGGGAATTATATACTGGACACCCTACGCACTGGTCTCCCCTGTAAGATTAATAGGGAATACCAGGAATTTGCTGACTTTCTTTCTCTGCCCAGTAAGGATTCAAGATAGGGTGGGAAACAGACTTAAGTATCATAGCAGAAATCTTTTGCTTTTTTTTTTTTTTTTGCCATGACATGAGGCTACAGCCTTTCCTTCTTACATTGTAATTGATGAATTTTTGCTGGTCTTTATTATTTTCACTGTTATTGTTAAATTTAATCAGGAAATGGAAAATTCTGTGATCTGGCTCCATTTTGCTATCTTAGCTGAAAATTCTTCTCAACTGATGAAATATTTCATACACAGAAAGGAATATATATAGATTCTACTCACATCTCAATTTAAGAAATACAACACTACATAACCTTTGCTGTTCTGTTTACTGCTACCCATTCACATACCACTGCCCTTGTCCTAGATATCATCACAGCTCTGAATTTTATGTTCATCATCATCCTGATTCTATTAAAATCACTTTTGAATCCCTAAACGATATTTTGTTCAGCTCTGCTTCCTTAAACTTTATGAAAGTTGTATTATACTCTTTTGATTGATGAATGTGACCATAATTTATTTTCACTGCTGTATTAAATCTTATCATATAAATTGCTAATATAACCAATGTTTTTATGTATATGATATAAATGTACATACCAAAGAGTGGAATTGCTGGGTTACAGAGTATATGTATTTTCAACTTTATTAGATTTTGTCTTTTAAATTTAAACCTTTAATGCTCCTAGAATTGTTATAATCTACAATGCTATCGTTGTTACAACATTTCCACAAATATGTGTGTCTGTTTAAGGGCTATTTATTCTGTTCATCAGTCTTACTTGTCTCTATGCACCAACACTATACTGTTAGTGTTGATAACTGGGTAATATAAACCCACCCAACATGTTTTTCTTCAGGAATATTTTGAATGTTTTCTCTTCTATTTAAATGCTAGAAGTGTATAGTCAAGTTCCATTAAAAAAAAAAAAAGGTATTGGGGAATTGATTGGCATTGAATTGATGCTATAGATCAATCTGGAGATGACTGAAATTTTTATGGTGTTATTTTCCTATACATGAACGTAATAGATCTCTCGATTTATTTAGGTCATCTTTAATGTCACTTAATAGTTTTGAACTTTGTTTGTCTTTTGTTAGATTTATTTGTGGGAAACTTATACTTTTATCCTACCACATAAGATATGTTTTTATAAATGATACTTTCTTGTCTGCTGTACCTGGTACAGAGAAATTCTACTGATTTTTAATATTTATATTGACCTTTTATTCAAAATATAAATTAAGCTCTTATTTCTAATAATTTATATGTAGATTCTTAATATTTTAGGTAATCATCTAATCTGTGAAAAGTTACTGTTTTCTTTCTTCCTTTTCAATTCTTTACCTTTTTGTTCATTTTGTTTGTCTCATCTTGCCATGCTGACTAGGAACTTCAGCACAATGCTAAATAGAGATAGTAATGGAATTTTAAAAAAACTTACTAGTGGTTATATCTTCTCAAATAACAGTAAATATTTTAAATATGTTCTAAATAGAAGGGACATTTCTTTATATAATTTTTAAAAAGGCAAACATTTCCTAAGCTTTAATCAAATCTTTGGGGTAGAATCCTAAAGGATTCTTTTATAACAAAGAAAAGAAGGCAAGGAAACTAACCTTTTTGTAGTAAATCGGGTTTCCTGTCAAGTAGCTGAGGTGGACAAACTCCATATGCAGTGTACCAAATTCAGCAAGAATGCTGCTACCTGCAGATGCCCAGCCCCAGTTTCGCCCTACTCCACTGAATGAAAGAAAAGGTAAAAGGAGACAGGATTGAGAAAAAAATGAAACATTTTTTTAATGAATACATAAATTTTAAACATATCTCTTAGAAATTATCTCAAACAATAGATTACTTATATCTAAAATTTTATTATTTTTAAATTATCATTAATAGAATATCCACGTGTTCTAAAAATCGAAACAATGTAGAAAAGTATACATTAAATATATTTCACCCCATTCTCATCTCTCGTCCCCTTACAGGCTCCAAATATAATCATTCATTAGCTTATGTATAAGTACAGAAATTTCTATGCATATATAAGCAATCCAAATATATATTCTTATTTTCCTCCTTTCTTAAACAAAACATAGCAAAGTACACTTACTGCTCTGTATGTCGGATTTTGCTATTAAGATGTACCTCAGTAGGCATTCCGTATCAGTTCATAAACAACTTTCTCATTTTATTTTTTTAATAGATGCACAGAATTCCATGACATTAATGATTTTCAAATGAAATGTCTCACCCCAGAGGCATATGAAAATGTGTGAGAGCATTCTGAGTTGAAGGTGCAACTTACAGTTATTGTGCTGGGGCCAAAGATGTAACATGACAGTATCCTGATAAAGAACTGTCCTGCCTCAAATGCTCATAGTGCCTGTATGAAAACTACTATGTTATATAAATAGACATAACTTATTTAATCAATCCTCTATAGTGGTCCTTTGGCAAATTTCTAATATTTTGCTATTATGAAAACTTTTATAGTGAATAATCTTGTGTACATCTCATTTGTGCAGATATATGTCTAGGACATCTTCTTACTTTTTTTTCTTTTTTTTTTAGCCTGCCTTATAAATTTTTTTGGAAGCCAAACTATATAAATGAAAAATTGTAGACTTTTTGGATGTTATCTTCTTTCTCAGAAGGTTGAGTTTCCTCTCAAACATAGGTTGAGTATAGGCTGATTACCTTGGTTTTAGGCTTTGTTAAGGGTAGTCTATTTCAGTTTTACCTCTCCCTCTAGGAAGTGGCCCTCTGGGATCTCAGCTGAAAGCCTGGGGTGTTTATCAAGGGCCCTTCATCTTGGCAGCTTTAAACACTAACCTCTGTCTTCCCAGTACCATGTACTTGTTAAACTTTCCCCTTTATATCTACTTGTATACTGACAATTCAATTTGATATGTTCTATTTATGTGTTGAGAAAACATTAAAATAGATATCAGGGTATATCACTACCTTGCTGAAAGTTCGTTAATTTTTTGGTGCTATTTTTATATTGTTTTTGAAATTATGACAGGCAAATGCCAGTAATGTATTTTTTTGAAGCCAGACATGAGAATCAAGGAAGAAATATGGATACAATAACTATGTAGGACAGTCATTCATTTCACAAATATTAAGTGCCTACTATTATCTGGGACATATAGTAGTGAACCTGACATATAACATTCCTGTTTCCATAATAAGTAAGACCATTTTAATAGTGATAATTGTTACGAAGAAAATTAAATACAGTGATAGAATACTGAGTACTAGTGATGGAAAATGAGTTCGAAGACTTTATGTATAATGTTCAAAGAGTTTCTAAAATGACACACTTTAAACTGAGACATGAATGACGAGAAGGAGCTAGCGATGAACAGATACGAAGAAGAGAATTCCCAGCAGAGGAAACAGCAAATGCAATGGCCCTGAGGAAAAAGTTGTCTAGTGTGGCTGGAGCTCAGGAAGGGGAAGTGAATGATACAGAATGAGGTTAGAAAGCTAGGTAAAATCCAAACTGTGCAGAAATTCTGTATGCTATGGTGAAATATAAAGTTTTTTTTAATTTTAAGTATGATGGAACATCATGGAGAATTTTAAGGAATGTAACATAATATTTAAAGAATAAAGCATACCATTTAGAAAGATTACCTAGGCGTCAGCATGGCGAATGGATTATAGCAAAGTCAAGTATAAACACAAAATCCCATTTCCATGTAAAAACTTCTGTCCCAAAGTCCCAAATGAAAGTTTCATTCATAGTGCATTTAAACATCTCAAAATACTAAATTCTAAACAAGATTTTTCACTTTTTATTTTACAGACAGCCTCACAGGGCCCTCCACCTTGGCAGGCTCAAACACTAACCTCTGTCTCGCCAGTACCATGTAGCTGATAAATAAGCTTCCAAATGCTGTTATCTAGTTCTTTTGAGTCCCCCTGCATGGGCAGGTATAGAATCAGCCAACAATTTCAGGAAAATTTGTACATAAATTTTGGGGCTTTTCCTCTGCAATTCCTTCCTGTCTTGAGACACTTGTCCCTGGTATCTCAGCCATTCTGGCAGCTCCAAGACCTGACCACAGTCTTCTTTGCCCTAAATGACTGCTATGTTAGGCTTGGCTTCAATTGCCATGCACCGTAATTTAGAATATGCCCTCAGGGGTAAAGCCAGTGTTTCTACAGAGATGACCTTCTCTTAGGATCACAGCCCCTTGGGTCCCCCCTTAACTAATTGCTCTCTAATCCCTTCAAACCATCTTGCTGACCTTTTATGATTGTTTTCAGTGGGAGAGTTAACCTGATATAAGCTATTCCATGGCTGGAACTGGAAGTCTAGATTAATTATTCAAGTAGCAGAGTTCACAGGTTATTCCTACTAGAACTCTAAACCATTCTCTAAGGTCTTTTCTACTTTTAGGAGGAAGTAAAAAATATAAATCTTTCTCTCATAGAAGGATTGATGTTATTGGTTTTAGTTCTTTTAGCACTAGCTGACTTTTTAAACTCTGTATCACCTAGATGAATATTAAATTAGGTAAGTCAAATGACAAGTATGGAATAATTATGAGCTTTTTTAGACACAAGAACCATATCTTATAGTTACCATTAAAGTGTAAGCAGAATAGAGTAATACACGATTTGGTAGAGGAGCTGAAATAGATGTAGAAGATAAGAATAATAATCTTAACTACTGATGTAGCACATAGGCTCCTAGTCCTGCCATTAATTAACTGTAGGACCTTGAGCAAGATATTTGCCTTCTCTGACCCAGGAGTCCCACTCCTGGGCATACACCTAGAGAAAACCGTAATTCCAAAAGATACATGCACCCCAGTGTTCACTGCAGCACTATTTACAACAGCCAGGACATGGGAGCAACCTAAATGTCCATCAACAGAGGAATGGATAAAGAAGATGTGGCACATATACAATGGAATATTACTCAGCCTTAAAAAGGAACAAAATTGTGCCATTGGCAGAGACATGGATAGACCTAGAGACTGTCATACAGAGTGAAGTAAGTCAGAAAGAGAAAAACAAGTATCATATATTAACGCACATATGTGTAATTGAGAAAAATGAACCTATTTGCAAAGCAGAAACAGAGACACAGATGTATGGACACCAAGTGGGGGAGGGTGGGATGGACTGGGAGATTGGGACCGACGTATGTACACTACTATGTATGAAGTAGATGGCTGGTGAGTACCTACTGTATAGCACAGGGGAAGAATAAAAAAGAAGGTACCATGTTTGCAGGACATATATTAAATTAACCTTAAAAATGCATTCCAATATACATTAGGTGCAGACAAATACTGTTTGATTCCACTTATATGAGGTACCTAGAATAGTCAAATTCATAGAGTCAGAAAGTACACTGGTAGATGTCAGGGGCGGGGAGTGGGGATTGGGGAGGGGGAATGGGGAGTTAGTGTTTAAGGGGGACAGAGTTTCAGTTTAGGACAGTGAAAAATTCGGGAGATGGATGATAGAGAGAGTTGCACAACAATATGAATGTACTTAGTGCCACTGAACTATATAGTTAAATATGGTTAAAATAGTTATGTTTTTATTATGTGACATTTACCAGAATAAAAAAAAAAGATATTTGCTTTCTGTGAGACTCAGTTTCCTTATCCATAATGTGAGAATTCATGATACCTAGTTCACATGGTTGTTAGGAAATTAAATGACATTTAAGATTGTGAAAACACCTCACAAAGAGCCTAGTAAGAATAGTATCTAATGAGTTTTTGAATAATTTTATTCTAAGTTATTTTAACAGTTTACCTAGAGAAAAAAACTTCCTCAATCTGATAAAGGCAATTGATTAAAAAATCTACAGCCAACATCATATTTGATGATTTTTTTAAAAAAAGCAGTATTATAAAAACATTTTATGGAAATCCAGAAGACTATAAAATACAGGTGAAGACAATCTTTTTAACCAAGACTGAAAACCCCAAAGTTATAAAAGATATATTTGAATATATAAACATCTAAAACTTAGGAATGAAATATTATTATAAATAAAGATAACAAACAAGTAGTAGAACAGGGAAAAAAGAAATAATTCTATAATCTACAAGGCTCTTTTATAAACTAACTAGAAAAAGACAAACAATCCAATCAACACTAGGAACAGACAATTCACAAAAAACAAATCTAGATGTCCAACAAATTTATGAAAAGATGCTCAAATTCACTAAGCAGAAAATACAAATGAAAATAACAATAGTAACACTTTATAGCCATCAGTCTCTTGAAAATGAAACAGAACATATACTTGTAGACATTTTGGTACTCTCACACACTGTTGATGGAAATATGATGACCTACAGCCTTTTGGAAAACATCTGGGGAGTAACTACTAAATTTAAAAATACATATATGCTTTGATCCAGCAATTCCACACTTGGGAATCTATCCCACAAAGATAAAAGAGACATATGCCCTTTGATACAGCAATCACATTCCTAAGAATCATTTTCAGAGAAAATTCCCCACTACACAAGGACACATATAACAGGATGCCATTGTAACAATGTTTACGGTAGCAAAATAATGGAAATAAACAAATATCACTGATATGGAATTATTAAACAAATTATGGTATAACCTATGTGTTATAATACATCCTATATTCCACTATGTAGTCATCACAAAGATTGATTTAAAGTTCTGTGGCATGACCTGGAAGAGTATTTCCGTGAGATTTTGTTGAGTGAGAAAAATAAGAAGTAGAAAAGCAAGTATCCAAACAAACCATAAAAAATTTTAAAAGCTCCACCAGTATCTATGTTTGTGCTTCTATATGCTGCATATCATATTGTAGGAGATAAATAATGTTAGATTATTAACATGAGTTGGCTTTCAGACAGCAAAATTGGAAGAAAGTCTGTTTGTGAGACACATGTAGAACTAAATCAAAAACAAAAACCTTTAAAAAATAGGTAAATAATTACATCTGTGGTCGGTAAACCCAAGTAAAATACGTATGTGTATGAATATATACAAAGAAACAACATGAAAATTAAACTTATGTTCAAGACATGGTCCTTGAAAACCCTTCTATTTTCATCTCAATCTAAGTTTGAAGTTCCGCAATGCTGGATTTTTAGGTTATTTTCTATATAGACAAATAATAATAACATCCTGCAGTCTTTCTTCATCTCAAACTTAAATTGTAAGCTAATTAAGTTAAAATTCTTATTATCTAAGAAAGTTATATGATATGACTCTGACAATGCTACTGAAGGAAACATCAGAAAATCTATCGTGAAACTAAGGACAGAGAACAGGTATGTGACCACATCCTTTTGTGGAGGTTGGTCTGGAACTCTAGCTAGCTTTTTCCTCACAAACAGGGAGTTTACATTATATATATTGCATGACATCAAAGAATAGTAAAGCTAGATGTCATGTTCAGTATTAAATACTGATTTCTCAGTGAAAATTAAAACTTTATAAAGTTCTCCATTAGAAATGACTAAAACAGATTAGTTTTCCCAAATAAAGCTGTCACAGAATCATGCCTCACTTTGAACTTCAACAGTGTAAATACCATAAAAAGGACCCTATAGTCAACGTCAGGAATTATGTCTTCCTTTATCATCAGTAAGACATTCAGCAATAGGAAGTCCTGATTTTAAGGTATACTGTGTTCCATTTTGACTTAGAAGAAGATCAACATGCCGTGTACATAAAACAAAAGAGGGAAAGCACTTTGAATCCATTACAGCACTAAATGGAAATGAATAAGCAAATCATAAAGAACGAACTATTTTGTAAGAGACAGAAATCTAGACTTAGAGAAACAAGCAGTAGAAACTGGAATACAGTTACGGCAAGCGAACTGTTTCAAAGTAAAGAACATATTTTAAAAATCAGACAATGTTTTAAAGAAATATGCTTCTGTACATATGAAGAGAAAAACAGTTTGCTTCTGTACATATGAAGAGAAAAACAGTTTAAGTCTTAAAAAGTATGGTGGAGGCTGATCATTAGAAATTTCTAATACCTTTTTAAAGGGTCAAAAAATGAGTTAATCTAATTTATTTAGAACAGGAATAACCACATAAAAATAGAATTTACCTTTTCAGATTCACCATTGCCCAAGGAATCCCCGTAGGTGTGTTAAAGGCAGGAAGGAGTTTCTCAGCCAATTGGACTGCTTTAATCTTGAATATCTGAGATAAAAACATGAACATTCATAACTTATGAAATTACTGTTGTCAATAATATTTCCTGGTCTCTTATAGGATGCACACCACAATGTACTGGATACATGAAAGTACGAGGGAAAAAAATGCCATCTCTTTTGGTACCACAGAACACACAGCAATCAGAGAAAATGGTTGTAAAGTGGATGGATACTGAGGAAAAAGCTACCCAACGTGAAATGGCCAGAAACTGCAATTAATTGAAAGGGAAGGACATGGTTTTGGTGTTGATATTATCTTTATTTTCAACTGGGAAAAAAATCTGAGAGAAAACACTAGGCTATGAAATCTTCATCCATGGTATACAAGCTTAGTACAAATATTAAAACAAAAGAAAGAGATGCAACCCAATTTGGATAAATGCCCTTGAATTACCATAAGCTTGTTAATACCTCAACATTCTCCATTAAGGTTCAGCCACATTTATTAAAAGAAAAGAAAATGTTTATGTTCACATTCCAAGTTTATTTTATGAGTTATAAATGCTTCACCCCTTGGTCCCAGCTGCTGCTTTTTTTGGTACAAAAAACAATAAATTGGGCTTCCCTGGTGGTGCAGTGGTTGAGAGTCTGCCTGCCGATGCAGGGGACACGGGTTCGTGCCCCGGTCCGGGAAGATCCCACATGCCGCAGAGCGGCTGGGCCTGTAAGCCATGGCCGCTGAGCCTGCGCGTCCAGAGCCTGTGCTCCGCAACGGGAGAGGTCACAACAGTGAAAGGCCCACATACCGCAAAACAAACAAACAAACAAACAAAAAAACCAATAAATTGCCTAAATATCAATGGCTCTCAAACTTTCAAAACCATGTACTATTACCAAGACGTATATAATAAGATTTCTAATATTCTTAGCATATACCAACAGATTTGTGTACCTCATTTTGAAGACTACTGACTTAATAGAGACTCAAAACTGAGATTAGGTCATAATATCCTACTAGGAAAAGTGGCGTGTTCTTCTATATGCCCCAAATCTGTCCTCTCTCAAATTAATTTCAAATTCATTGGACATTTAAGGTTCCATCTTTTCATTGCAGTCAAGTATTTTTGTTAAAATATTATTAGATTTTTCAAATAAGTAAGTAGTTGAAAGCCAGGACTAGATCAAAGTTCTAAGGTGACATTATATTAACAAAGCATACCAACATTATTGGGGGTCTAAATTAGAGAGGAGTATGTGCAAGTAGAAAAGCAATATGATGTTAAGATATTTTTCAAGGTTCCTTAAATAAGGAAAAGCTCAGCAGAACTTTTAATTAGATATTCTCATATATCTACAATTTACCATTTCCTTGAATACTTACTTTAACACAAAAATACCAGTGAAAAATGTAACAATGTAAAAAAAATGTAAAAAGGTAAAAGTTTTAATAATTTTCTCATATTCATTCCATTAACTCAGAAAAGCAAATGGAAAACTCAGTTCTCTCTGTATTAACATTTATATGTTAGTAAAGAGAAATTGCATTATACAGTAAAGAGTATTGCTTCTTTACCTCATGCTTTACCATGAGGACAAAGGGACTAAGTTCTTATCTAAGAACTAATATTAATGCTATGTATTTGTTAATCACATATTATCACATCTTTTACATATAAAACTAATATTCAAAATAGTAAATTAACTTATAAACATAAGCTTTTTCTAAATAGAAAGCATTCTCATTTCACTTCCAGAAGTAATTAGTGACACATTTTCTAATTTTCAGCTTCTTATGTCAGTTAACATATATAGTAACCAATTATACAACACGACGCCAAAATACACCACCCTTATGTCATTGAGAAAAAATTCCTTATATAGAATTCTTAATTTATTCAGGAATATACAAAATCTTTAATGATAAATATACCACAGCCTTACACTCCTTATTTGCAGAAACATAGTTTGGCAGACAACAGCAGTAGCTAATTTAAAACAAATTAGTTAGTATGCAATGCAGGCAAATAATATAAAATCCAAAAAGTATCAAAGTAAAACATAAGTCCCTTTTCCAGTCCTATTCCTTGACCACACAGTTCCCTCTATTGATACAATGCAAATAGCTATCGATTTCTCAAATGTCTAGTAAATATTTTGTGCTAAATCAGTTCTATAGTATACATGGCTCCTAGCATGTCACATCAAATCCTCATTTTCCATTTCTCAGAAATAGAAATTCTATTACAGTTTATACACACATGTCTTTGTCTTTGTCTTTCAAACACAGAATATCATATACTCTAGGCTCAACTTGCTTCTTTCATTTATTGTACCTTGGAGATCTTTCCAAATCATTCCACATCCTTCTCTTTAGTGGCTGCAGAATTTCCCCTGTATAGATCATACTGTAATTTATTTAGTCAGTCTCCTATTGCTAGACGTATGTTTCCAAACTATGTGACTCTGTATGATAAATTCCAAGAGTGGAATTACTGAATCTATGGGTACATTTATTTGTAATTTTAATAGTTAATGCCAATTTGTTCTCTACACATTTCACAAATTTATATTTCTACCAGAATTTATGACCAGCTGTTTCCCTGTATTTTTGTTAACATAAAAGTTGTCAAACTTTTGATGGCTGCTAATCTGATAATTGAAAAAGGATACACCACTGTCGTTTTTATTTTCATTTTTTTTATCATGAATGTGGTAGATACTCAACACTCACTCAAATCTTTCAAGCATACCTTCATACATTGCAGAGGATGGATAACATACATAACATTTTCCAGACTCCACTCCAGCTAAAGCTCGAGACAAGGCCTAGGCATTGCTGAGTATACATAAATATGCAATATTTGGAAGGAAGAAGTAAATGATCTGAAGCAGTGATCTTTCAAGCACAGTGGTGACAATGTCTGATTCTTCTGTGGTAGCTCTGACAGAAGTTCCAGTGACTGGTGCCTAGCTTCAAAGATAACATGTGGGCAACAGAGGGAATGGAGCTGGATCATACCATGAAAGCCACATGGTATGCTTGAGCATTTCTCCTGCCTGCATGTTTCCAAGCTATGTAACAAAAATATCTGATTTCATGGCCCTCCCAAAGATTCTGTTAGCTGGCCAGTACCTTCTAATAAATCACTAGATAAAACAGATTGTTTTCTGCAACTGGGACTCTTGACTAATGAGATGATGAAAGTGAATCAATTATTTACATGTTTAAGAGCTTCAACAACACTTAAATGAAGATTTCCAAGACATTTATTTATAGAAAGAAAACTTTTCTGTATTCATTGTCCATGTTGTAAAATCTCCCAGTTATTTTTACCAGAACAAATTTTAAGTAACGGAACTATGCTAAAACTGGTCCTAGGTTTAGAAAAATTAGGACTAGAAGAATTACCTAGGTCTGGAAGAATTGGAGGAAATGGGATTAAACAGGTAAAATGTGGCAAGACTATGAAGAGCTTTAAAACATAAGCAATGAAACTTAGGGTAACACAACAGATAACACAGAAGCACTGTAGATTCTTGGGGAGGGAAGTGATATTAGAATCCATGTACACTTTTAGTTGTTCTTTTCTAATTGGAGTATTTACTAAAGTAATAATCTGTTTTCAACCTAGTAGAGTTAGAATGTAAAATAGAAGTCAAGAGTTCGTAACACTCAAATGACTTCCCACCTCATTCAGAGTAAAAGCCACAGCTCTTTAAAAGCCTATAGAATATGCTTTTTCCAAATAAATCTATTACTTCTGTGGCCTCACTCCCTTTCTCCCCGCTCCAGTAACCTTCTTCAGCCCCACTAACCTCTTTTATTATTCTCTGAGAATGCCAGTTATGCTTTTTCTTCACTAACTTTAACTTTCATTTGCTGTTCCTTTCAACTAAATGCTCTTATAAACGAAATCCTCAAGGCTCTCTCGTATCACCTGCAGCTCTTTACACAAATGTTATCTTCACATGCACTCCCTGATCATCCTATTTGAAATTAAAAACCCCTTATCCCCTTCCATGCTTTATTTTTCTCCTGAGCACTTATCACTAACAGTGTATATATGTGTATGTAAGTGTGTGTATACACACACTCTCTCTCCCATATATACTTTGTTTATTGCCTTTTACCTTCACAGCAGAATGTAAGCCACGGTTGAACAGGAATTTTTTTCTTGTATTCACTGTTGTATTCTTAGTACCTAAAAGAGCGCCTAGTGTATTCAACATGCTCAACAAGTGTTGAATGAATTGATTTAAGAAGCCAAAGTGGGGCTTCCCTGGTGGCGCAGTGGTTGAGAGTCCGCCTGCCGATGCAGGGAACACGGGTTCGTGCCCCGGTCCGGGAAGATCCCACATGCCGCAGAGCGGCTGGGCCCGTGAGCCATGGCCGCTAGGCCTGCGCGTCCGGAGCCTGTGCTCCGCAAAGGGAGAGGCCACGACAGTGAGAGGCCCACGTACCGCAAAACAAAGTGTACAGAGATTTAAAGTAAACAAGTAAATTATCTTCTCTCTCCTCCATACCAACCCCATCTCCCTGAGATATTCAATGTTAACATATAAAAGTTTTAAGGCCTCTTTACAATATTCTACAAAAATGTTGGGTTGATGATGATGATGATGATAATGGCAAGCATATATATTAATCCATTTAATCCCCACAACAACCCAATGAGGTAAGTATTATTGTTACTCCCATTTTACAGGGTTGAAACTGAGGTATAAAACAGAGAAGTTAACTTGTCCAAGGTCATACAGTGGTAAGTCTGAATTTAAACCCAGGCAGTGCAGCTCAAGTTCATGTACTTGCTTTACTATTTCACTATATTAGATATAAATACAGATACAGATGTAGACAAATTTTATACTGTGCTTTTTTTTTCATTTCCTGCTACTAACATAGTATCATAAGTACCTTTCCAATTTTTACAAAACTGCCTAATTTACTGTATCCGTTTCCTCTCCTACCACTCACTACTCCACCTATTTCAACCTAGTTTCTGCTCCCATCATTTTACTTAAAGGGATCTTGCTAAGGATTAGCCACACATTTGAGCAAAGAGCATTTTCAGACATTATTGACCAGTTCCTCCTTAAAATACTTCCCTTGTATTTAATAATACTACAATCTCCCTGCCTCCTTCATTGACTCATCCTCCTCATACTTGACCTTTAATGTGGTGCTTCTTGAAGGTTGGTTCTAGGTCTCCTCTTCCTTTTCTAAATTGTCTCCCTGAGCAAGTTGCCTGTTTTCAATTATCAGCAAAGCAACTGACTCCCAAATTTATATCACCAGTCAACACCTCTCCAGTGAGTACCAGATCCATTACATCTGTCTACTACTTAGTTCTACTTAAATATAGCAAAATCCTCTCAAATTCAAAACACCTGAAACAAACTGATGACCTTCCCCTCCCAATCCAGTATTCTTAGTTTTCAATATCTAGTAACTGCCCCACCATCCGTCTAGTACCAAAACCCAGAAAACTGGAGGCGGGACCAACTCCTCCTTCTGCCTCATTTCCCCCTGCAAAATATCACCCAATCCTTTTAAATTTATCTTCCTTGATATCATTTATCTCTCTCATCTCTACAACCCATCTTAGTCCAAGCTGCTATTATTATTTGCCCCAAATACTGCAATGGCTAACTGACTGGATGAATGGAAACATACACACACACACACACACACACACACACACACAAGCTATTGGTCTATAACTTGCTTTCATCACTAAATATATCAAGCCTATGTTTACTGGTTGAAATATATCAAACTTACGTTCATAGTTGTACAATATTCTATAGTAGCAGATGTATCAATTTATTTAACCATGCCCCCAGATGAATATTCAGGTCTTTGCAAACACTGGCCTACCACATGTTTTCAAACATTGGATACTACAAACACTAATGCAATGAAAAAAATCCTTCTGAGTATACCTTATGTATCCACATTGTTACTTTTAGATAATACATTCCTAGAAGTGCGTTAGTGGGTCAGAGAATTTTAAATTTTAAATGCTTACTTGACACAAGCGAAATAATTTTCCAAAAAGTTTGTATTGTTTGTATTCTCTCCAACAGCATATCAAACATTTGTTAAAATTTAAATGTATTTAATTAGATACTATACATTTAAAGTGGGTACATTTTATTGTATATAAATTAACTTCATTCAGTAGCGTTGCTTAAAATAAACAAACTTTGAAGTTTTAAGTTCTTTACCAGGCAGAGAATGTGGAAGGGTGAGAGTTTATTTCAGGCAGAAAATTATGGTATAGCTTGATAAACAGGGAAATAAAACAAAGTGGTCTAAATACACAGTTTCATGCATGCAAATCTGGGGCTTCTCCTGTGGCTCTCTCCTGTCCTGGCTTTTAGCCCTAAATTTCTAGCACCTGTGGTAGCCCTAAACTGTCTTCTGACATGATTTTAAACAGGATTTTTTTACCTTCTCTTTCTGATATTTCACTGTTAGTGTAAAGAAATGCAACAGATTTCTGTATATTAATCTTGTATCCTGTTGCCTTGCTGAATTCATTTATTAGTTATAATAGTTTTTGTGTGGATACTTTAGGGTTCTCTACAGAGTATCATGTCACCTGCATATAATGACAATTTTACCTCTTTCCTTCCAATTTGGATACCTTTTGTTTCTTTTTCTTGTCTGACTGCTGTGGCTAGGACTTCCAATACTATGTTGAATAGAAGTGGTGAGAGTGGGCATCCTTGTCTTGTTCCAGCATTTAGCAGGAAGGCTTTCAGCTTTTTGCCATTGAGAATTATGTTGACTGTGGCTTTGTCATAAATGGCTTTTATTATGTTGAGACATGTTCCCTCTATACTCATTTTGGTGAGAGTTTTTATCATGAATGGATGTTGAATTTTATCAAATGCTTTTTCTGCATCTACTGGGATGATCATGTGGTAAACTCTAACTTCTGATCAAACCAGTAATCATAATCAACTGTGAATTTGTATTAGTACTGTGACTTTAAACATGTATGAATGTATACAAATATGTAGATGAACTCACATATTTAAGATGAAATGTTGGAGAGTACATTTAAAATGGTATCTAGGTCAGCAAAGCTTAGTGGAATGTTTTATCCAATTACTAACACATCTACAGAAAATGCAGAGGTCAATGGAAATTGCAGTAACTTCTGAAGCAAAAATATAATGAAAATTAGTTCAATAAGGACAATAATGGCTAATATTTAAATCATGAAAAATTAACACTGTAACATTTCTCTTTTTTTATTCAGAACTTTAGGGCAAAAAAGGGACACTCTATTTGCCTTAGAAAATACCCCTGGGACTTGCCTGGTGGCGCATTGGATAGGAATCTGCCTGCCAATGCAGGGGACATGGGTTCGATCCCTGGTCCAGGAGGATCCCACATGCCGTGGAGCAACTAAGCCCGTGCACCACAACTACTGAGCCCACACGCCACAACTACTGAAGCCCGCATGCCTAGAGCCCGTGCTCCGCAACAAGAGAAGCCACTGCAATGAGATGGCCGCGCACCGCAACAAAGAGTAGCTCCTGTTCGCCACAACTAGAAAAAGCCCATGCGGAGCAACGAAGACCCAACGCAACCAAAAGTAAAAAAGAAAATATCCCTGAACTTATTCAGAAATGATCTTACCTACTGGCAATGAAGTACACAATTGTGTTTTAGTAAAGAAAAAGTTTGCTGTTGTTGTTTCTTTTATTTTGTGTTTATATTCTGTGAAACGTATTAAACTCTACATAACCATTTCTCTGTTTTATCTGACAGATTTCAGATGCATTTATCCACATAAATTACATTGTTATCTTACTCAGGAAGGGATGCCACTTTGATAGCCGTTAAAAAATGAGAAAATACTGTAAAAGAAATGTCATATATCTGAGGCTCAAGTAAACATAATAAATCATCAATATTTTTAAACTTGTGAATATTTAAAATAAATAACCTTGTTCTGAGAAAATATTATAAAGATTCACATTTATAATATTAATAAATCACAGGACAGAGGAACACTGTGTTAGGATGGCATATAACCCTCATTTGATTCCCACACCAGAACACTGAATGCATATAAAATGTTTATTCTAGTTACACTCTATCTAAATATAAGAGAGATGGTTTGCCATGTTATAAATTATAGTTAATTTTCTGTCTTATGTGAGACATAGGAATTTATTGGCTATCCAGTATTAGAATAATCTTATAGTCAGTGTTTTATTTATTTTTAGCAGATTTCAGGGATTTATTTTTGGTTTCCTGAAATAGATATGGATCAGAGCTTTCAATGTAAAATGATCAAGTATGAAAGTAAAATGGTCAGTGAAATCTGATTGTATGAGAAAGTCAGAAAAGTAAAACGTTCTCTCTACCTTTTAGTAGACTCTAACCTAAGAAATTAACTTATCTATTTTTAAATAAGTAGAAGGATTTCCCAGCTGTTAGAAACAGTATACTTACCACACAGGAAAAAAGTCAAAGGAAGAGGAAAGAAAAGTAAAGTAGTATCTATTGAGTCAGGTGATATTGTCAGGCACCTTCACATAATTTAATCCCCCCAACAACTCTCAGGTGAACTCTCTCGTTCTTTTATAAATGAGGAAACTTAAATTACAGAAGGTAAATAGCTTGACAAATATTTTTATGAAACGGAGGCAGAGGCAGAACAGAGCCTCAAACCTCTAGCTCCAAAGTACTTGTGCTTCCCTCCACTTCACAATGTTTCTCCCTGAAGTCTGAGGAGTTAAAACTGCAAAAATGGAAATACTGGTAACGTATACTTTTTCAGCATTTTAGTGTTTTCCTATTACAACAGCAACCAAAATTTCAACAGTTTGCTTCGACCTTCAGATAAGGAGCCTAATGAAATGGCAGAGGCTGACACTTCCCTTTCATAAGCTGTTCATAGGTAATTTTGAATCATATGCTTTTTGGTATGCAAATTAGTCAACTATACACAAACAATTTAGTATTTCCTCTACATAGTCAGGCATGAAAGTAAGAAAAAAATACTCTATCTCAAAGACATCATATAATGTTTAACCTGGTAAATATTAGGAAGCATGGAGTAGCAAGTAACAGGAGTTCATGGCTGGGAGAGAAACAGGGTGTAGAGGCAGACCCTCTCTGAGGCACAGGCATACAGGGAATGCCTAAAGTGGACAGTAGAGCAAGAGCATTAAGAAACACTTGCCTGCAAAACAGGCCCACTCTAATTACAAGGTAGTGTTAGAGGAATTTGAAGCTAGTGGTACTTTGTAGGTAACCTTAGCAATAAAAAACCCAAACCTGGTTCAACTCAGACTAAACTGACTGAGCTCCTAACACTAATAGCACAGTCATGCTATTCCAGGCATAAATATTATTAAACTCTGTCTTTACTGTCTCATCCATACATGATATTTTGCATTGAATAAAAAATTATTAAATACTTAAGAAAGCAAGAAAAATTAATCCACTTTCTAGAGACAAAGCAAGTGACAAATCAGACTTAATGAAGTTGAAATAATCAAAGAATTTTAAATGACTATAATTACTATTGTAAAAGACCTAGTGGATAAGGTGGAAAACATACATGAAGACAACGAGGAATTTTAGCAGAGAAATGAAAACTGTAAAGGTCAAATGAAGTATTAGAAATAGTAACTTTAAAAATCAAGGTAAAACAGAGATGCAAAATGCCTTCAACAATGACCCAGCAATCCCACTACTGGGCATATACCCTGAGAAAACCATAGTTCAAAAAGACACATGCACCCCAGTGTTCACTGCAGCACTATTTACAACAGCCAGGTCATGGAAGCAGCCTAAATAAATGTCCATCGCCAGATGAATGGATAAAGAAGATGTAGTACATATATTAAATGGAATATTACTCAGCCATAAAAAAGAATGAAATTGCGTCATTTGTAGAGATGAGGATGGACCGAGAGACTGTCATACAGAGTGAAGTCAGAAAGAGAAAAACAAATATCGTATATTAACGCATATATGGAATCTAGAAAAATGGTACAAATGAACCTGTTTGCAAGGCAAAAATAGAGACACAGACATTGAGAACAAACGTATGGACACCAAGGGGGGAATGGGGTGGGATGAATTGGGAGACTGGGATTGACATATATACACTACTATGTATAAAACAGATAACGAATGAGAACCTGTTGTATAGCACAGGGAACTCTACTCAATGTTCTGTGGTGACCTAAACGGGAAGGAAATCCAAAAATGGGGATATATGTATACATATAGCTGATTCACTTTGCTGTACAGCAGAAACTAACACAACACTGTAAAGCAATTATACCCCAATTAAAAAAGAAAAAAGCCTTCAACAGGCTCAAAAGTAGATCACATACATTAAAAGATATACCATGTGATACCACCTGAAAGAAAGTAGAGTGACTATAACAGTATCAGACAAACTAAAGAACAGAGAATATGAACAGAGATAAAGAGAAAAATTTTAAAACAATAAAAAACCAAATTCACCAAGAAGACATAACAATCCTAAATATGTACACACCTAAGAAGAGATCTCCAAAATACATAAAGTAAAAACTGATAGGACTGAAAGGAGAAACAGACAAATCCATAATTATAGTTGGAGGCTTCAAGACTCCTCAAAACTTAGTATTTGACAGAACAAGTAGACAGAAAATTAGTAAAACTACAGAAGATCAAGCAACACTATTATCTAGCTTGACCTAATCGACATCTTAACCCAACCACGGCAGAATACACATATTTTCAAGCATACATTCTTTTTGATAGACCATATTCTAGCCCATGAAACAAATATCAAAAAATTCAATAAATTTGCTCTTTATTCACTGCCAATTAAACAATTAAACTAGAAACCAATAACAGAATGCTATCCGGAAAATCCTCAAATATTTGGAAATTAAACAGCATACTTCTAAATAACTCAGCAATCAAAAAGGAAGAAGAGAAATTAGAAAATATTTTGAATTAAAGGAAAATAAAAACATAACATATCAAAATTCATAGGATGCAGTTAAAGAAAGACTGAGAAGCAAATCTATGATATTAATGCTTACAAACTACTGGGAAAAAATAAGTTACAAAGATGTAATGTACAGCACAGGGAATACAGTCAATATCTTAAAATAACTCTGTATGGAGTATATGCTATGAAAATATTGTATTACTATGTATACATCTGAAACTAATAGAATATTGTTAAGTCAACTATACTTCAGTAAAAAATAAGATAAAAATAAATCAATAAAATAAAATAAGAAAAGGTGTCATATTAATGAGCTAACAAGCTCCAACCATAAGGAACTGGAAAAAAACAGGAAAAGAAATGGGAAGAGAGGTGCAACTTAACCCCAAAGCAAGAAGTAAGTAAAGATAAAAGCAAAAAATTAATAAAACTGAATACACAAAAATAGAGAAAACTCAATGAAACAAAATCTAGTTCTTTGAAATAAAAATATTAATACACTTGTAGCCAGACTGACAACAAAAGAGAAGATGAAATGGGGAACATTACTAAAGACCCTACAGATATAAAAAGGATAATAACAAAGTAATACAAACAACTTTATGTCCACAATTTAGAGGAAACAAATTCCCTGAAATACACAAACAACAAAAGCCACACAAACTACAAAAGCCACTCAAGAATAAATAACCTGAACAGTGTTATATCTACCAAAGAAACTGAATATATACATTTTAAAACTTAGTGGGAAAAACAAAAACAAAAAACTCCAACCCCATGTGGCTTCACTGGGAAATTCTACCAAACATTTAAGGAAGAAATAATACCAATTATACACAAACTTCTCCAATGGAAAAAAAGAAGAAACATTTCCAAGCTCATTTTACAAGGTCAGTATTACTCTTATACAAAACACACATACACAAAAAGATATTAAAACTGTAGATCAATATCCCATATGAACACAGATACAAAAAAATTCTCAACAATACATTATCAAATCAATCCCAGCAATATTTAAACAGGATAATACACCATGACCAAGTGGGGTTTCTTCCCAAAAATGCGAGGTTGGTTTCACGGTCAAAAATCAACCAGCATAATTCACATTATCAACAGATAAAGAAGAAACACCATATAATCATCTAATTAAATGCCATAAAAACATTTGACAACATTCAACATCCATTCATGATTTTAAAAACCTCAGCAAATAGGAATAGCAGGGAATTTCTTCAAGATGATAAAGGGCATCTACAAAAACAAACAAACAACAAAAAATAAAACCTTATGTCTAACATTATGCTTAATGGTGAAAAACTAAATGCTCTTCCCCTAATATCAAGAACCAGGCAAGAATGCCACTCTCACCACTCCCATTTAACTCTGTATTTAGTGAAGGTTCTGGGCAATGTGATAAGGCAAGAAAAAGAAATAAAAGAACTATACAAATAAAACTGTTCTCTATATAGAGAAATAAAACATCTCTGTTCACTGACGACATGATTAGTTACAAAGAAATTCCCAAAGAATCTATTAAAATCCATTTAAAAGTGACTAGAATTAACTAGTAAATTTATGATAATCTCAGGCCACAAGGTCAATATAAAAATCAACTGCATAGTGCACAACAATGTGAATGTTATTATTTTATGTTATGTACATTTTACCACTTTTTTTTTTTTTTTTTTTTTTTGGCAGTACGCAGGCCTCTCACTGTTGTGGCCTCTCCCGTTGCAGAGCACAGGCTCCGGATGTGCAGGCTCAGCGGCCATGGCTCACAGGCTTAGCCACTCCATGGCATGTGGGATCTTCCCGGACTGGGGCACGAACCCATGTCCCCTGCATCAGCAGGCGGACTCTCAACCACTGTGCCACCAGTACAGTACCACTTTTAATAACATCAAAAAATATGAAATAGGTACAGATCCATCAAAATATGTATAAGATCTGTAAAAACTAGAAACATCAATGAACAAAATTAAAGAACTAAATAAAGGAAGAGATAAGCTATGTTCATGGATTGGAAGATATCAATTTTCCCTAAACTTCCTGATAGACTTAATATAATCCTAATCAAAATCCCAGTAAGATATTTTGTAGAAATCAGGAAACTGATTCTATAATTTATATAGAAAATAAAACTAGAATAGCCAAAACAATTTTGAAGGGGAACAAAGTTGGAGGACTCACACATAACCTGATTACGAGACCATAAAGACCATGATTTCAATTCTATAAAGCCGTAATTATGAACACAGTGTGGTAATAGCAAAAGGACGGATACACAGATCAACAACAGAGTCTAGAAATATACCCACATTTGGTCAGTTGATTTCATATATGGTCAATTGCTTTCAACAAAGGTGCAAAGTCAATTAAATAGAGAAAGACGAGTCTTTTCAACGAATGGTGCTAGAATTTTTGGATATCCATATGGCAAGAAATGAATCTCAACCTCTACCTCACAGCATATAGAATTTCACTCAAAATAGATTATAGATTTAAAAGTATAGTAAAGTAAAACTATAATATATTTAGAAGAAAACAAGAGAAAATCTTTGTGACCTTGGATTAGGCAACACTTTGTAAGTAAAATACCAAACACATGAACCATAAAAGATGAAACTGATAAACTGGACTACTTCAAGATGTAACAACATCAGTTCTTCAAAAGATATTGTTAAGTCACTGAAAAGCCAAAGACAGAGAGAAAATATTTACAAACACATAGGTTATAAAAGTCCTATGTCCAGAATATATAGAATATACAAAAAACTCTCAACATTCAATAATGAGAAAACAAAAAAAATTTGATGGCCAAAGAGTGAACAATTAAAGAAGATATATGAATGACAAATAAGCACATGAAAAGGTGCTCAACATAGTTTGTCATTAGAGAAAAGTAAAATAAAACCACAATGAGATACTAATACACACCTATTAGAATAGCTAAAAATAATAAAGAAACTCTCAATACCAATTACTGGTCATGATGGAAGGGAACTATTTGAAAAAGTCTGGGGAGTTCTTCCAAAGTTTACTTACCATTTGATCCAGCAATCCCACTTCTAGATAGTTACCCAAGAGAAATAAAAATTTATGATCCCACAGAATCCTAACGCAAATATTTATAGCAGCTTTATTCAGAATCTCCAAAACTAAAAACCAATCCATTGGTGAATGGATAAACTGTTAGAGCCACACAATGGAATACCATTCAGCAGTAAAAAGGAATAAATTACTAAATACATGAATAAATCTCAAATGCATTGTGCTACATGAAAGAAGCCAGTACTCCTTACTGTATGAACAGAAAACAGATCAGTCGTTACCAGAGGCTGGTGGTAGCATGCGGGGTAACTATAAAATGGTAAAAGAGAATTTTCTGGGATGATAGAATTCTTCTATATCTTACTTGTGCTGGTGCTTACTAGATTGTATGCATTCTCAAAACTCAAAGAAGTATACACTAAAGTGGGTGAATTTTACTCTATATAATAATACATCAATAAACCTGACCAAAAAATCCTATCAATTAATTTACAATGATTTTATTCATATAAGCTAGGTCAGAGTTTCTCAAAGTATAGAATCAGCATTTCCAAAATCACCTTTAACACAGAGTACTTTATTAAAACCATAAATAATGGTTTCCACCTCAAACCAACTGAATATCAGTCCTGTGAGCAGGGCTTGGAATCTTCATTTTTATAAAGCACGCTATGTGACCCTGAAACACACTGAAGTTTGAAAACCTCTTTGCCAGAGTATAAACCTTTTATTTTATTAAATGGGAACTGAAGTGTTCTGACAATTGAAACATAGTTTGGAGGTATAATCAAATTACATAGTAAAGGCTGACAGTAAAATCATATATTAAGATAAATGTTATTTATCTAATACTATATATTAAATACCATCATCTTCAAACATATTTCTTCTACAGAAAAAGTTGTACATGGGTATCTCACTCTTTACACACAAAAGCACACAAAGATAGATGAAATAATTAAATATAAGCATATAAAATCATAAAAATCCAGAAGAAAAGTAGAAATATTTGTTTTATAATGATACAGCCATAGGGAAGGCTTTCTAAAGACCAAAATCTAGAAGCCATAAGGGGAAAAACAATCCTAAAAATGACCACTTTAAAGTTAAACACAAAAAATAAAAACTGAAGACAATATAAAAATCCATCTTTACAATACATATAATAAAAAGTGAGTTTTCTTAAATTTACAAAGCTATCTTACAATCATTTAGGCCAACAAATCAAGTAAATCTATGTGCCAAGGAGTTTCTCAGAAAACAAAACAGAAATGACTATAACCTCTTCCTTTAGCTTCTCTTTCTCGCACTCTCCAAGCCCACTCTTTAACCCATCTGAGTAGTAAAAAGTAATTTCCTACACCCACTTCCCCATCACCGGTAAGTCTCAAGTGTGCCTGTGTGTATTACACCAAGACTTCCATAAAGGAGAATTCAGAGCTGTTGTTTTGTTTTGTTTTAATTTACAGCAATAAATTGCACTCAATTTCTAAATAGGCAGTTATATTAATTAATTTTTGGACTTAGGAGGATCCATATTCATTCTTACTGATTCATTCCTTAATTCTAATCTTATTAATATATTTTCTACTTTTGTTTCAACCATGTAATTAATTGCAATGGTAAATCCTGGAGAAGGATAACTCTTACAGAGGAGACATAGTATATATAGTGCTAGGATCTGTGATGAATTTGTTTCACTGAGATTCTCAAAATGGAAAAATCATTATTCCCAAGAAACAGAGCTCTACCTGAAGATCTAGTTATTTCATCAAACCTGTAGATTAGTCCAATACTGGACAATTTAAAAAGACAACATGGGGCTTCCCTGGTGGCACAGTGGTTAAGAATCCGCCTGCCAATGCAGGGGACACGGGTTCGAGCCCTTGTCCGGGAAGATCCCACATGCCACGGAGCAACTAAGCCTGTGCGCCACAGCTACTGAGCCTGCGCTCTAGAGCTCGCAAGTCACAACTACTGAGCCCAAGTGCTGCAACTACTGAAGCCCGCACGCCTAGAGCCCATGCTCCGCAACAAGAGAAGCCACCACAATGGGGGGACTGCGCACAGCAACGAAGAGGAGCCCCTGCTCAATGCAACTAGAGAAAGCCTGTGCACAGCAACGAAGACCCAACACAGCCAAAAATAAAAATAAATAAAATAAATAAATTCATAAAAAAAATAAAAAGACGACATGAAATCTTTCATTTTACTAAATTCCATTCACAACCTTTCCCCCCAAACAACGTATCACTTGATTTTGCTCACCTCCTCTCCTGAAAGGTAATATGCTGCAAGTAGGCCTCCAATAAATCGAATGTTGACTTCAAACACAGACACCTCTGAATTCTGTGAAAACATATTGAAAATATTCACATATACATAAAGCTGTAAAGGTTTCAAAATATCTTCAATCCTTCATATGTTTCTCACAAACATGCTGGGGAGAATGGTTTTTTCCACTTTCTATGTCTTCGTTTCTCACGCAACTGCAATCTCACCTCCCATTTGTTAATGTTACTGAAACTCCTCTACTGCTGTCAGCACAGCTTCCTAATTGCCATAACCAATGGGCCATTTTCATGTGCCTTACATATTATTGTGAAATTATCAAGATATTTGATGCTATTGACTATTCTCCCTCATGAAAGCCTCTACTTCTTGAATTTTGGAAGTGTTCTCTCTACGGGTCCCTTTCTGTTCTAATCACTACACTATAACGTCCATTTTTACTTCTATCTCTCCTCATGAATTTTAAATGTTTTTCTAGTATATGTAACTTAATCAACGTTAAAGCAGGTACCAAAAAATAATGGCAAGATGATAGATTTTTCAATTAATAATGTTGAAAAAACTGACTCCTAGGTAATAACTGAAATAAAAAAGTAGAAAAAATGTGACAATATATCTATACTTCCTTGAGAAAGCAGGTACTTTGTAAGCATAAAATCAATAGCATTGATAACAAATGATGATAGAAGGACTTGAATTTCCCCATAATAAAAATTACCTATAAGAAAAAAAATCATGAACAAAATTAAAAGGCAAATGACAAACGGAACGAAATTTGCCACAAGTATAGCAGTATTAATAACCCTACCACATAGAGTCTATAGGTTTGTATTTAGATATGGATAAAGATATTGCTGAAGAAGATTCTAATGCATGGAAAGAAATTAGAAGTGGCAAAGAAAATAACCAAAGAATCCACAGAATATACAAAACTGACTAACAGAAAAATAACATTCATAATTAATTTTTAAGTAAAAATTAAAAGGAAATATATATTACCCTGAAGTCTTTCCAACATTCATAGGCAGAAGACATCATTTGCTAACACAAGCATAATTCTCTAATATAGAATTTTCACAATATAATGTAATTTTTTAATAACATAACTGTTATCCTACCCCATCCTCAAAAGCAAAGTGGTTTATACTACTTCATATATTCCCAATATATAGCATACTGCAGGGTACATAGTAGACATTCACTAAATATACAGAGGAAGGAAAAGAGGGAGAGAGGGCCTCTCTCCACTCCCTAGAACAATAATACCATCCTTACCCTCTTCTCAGCACTCTACTTATTCAGCACCATATAGTTACAGTGGTGAACCTTTTAAATCTAAAGTTAGCATAGGTTACTACTCTGTGCAAAACCTTACAATGACTTCTGGTTACACTCAGTAAAATGACTTACTAGACCCAACATAATCTGATTCCCCACAACCTCTCTGACATCATCTCCTACCAATGTCCCTCTGACTCACTTTTTTATTACCCAGTGGGTCTACCTGCTGTTTGAGAACTGTCAAACTCACTTCTGTGTCAGTCTTTATACTTTACCTGCAGATCTCTGAGCAAATTTCACTTAGAAAGTTTTTCTGACCACACAATATAAAATTGTGAAGTAACCCCTCATCACTAATATTCCTTACTCTGTACTATTTCCCCAATTAACACTTATCATCATCTGAATATTATATAATTCTCATTTGTAAAATTCATACCTTCCCTCACAGGAGACAGAAGATAAGAAAAGTTTCTAGAGGGAGAGAAGGGAGAGACTGAGGGAGAGGCATTATTCACAGAAGAAATGACTGAGAATCTTTCTAAATTGATGAAAACAAAAGTCCTCAGACTGATAAAACATGAGTCCTTTAAGGAATAGTCTAAATACAGAATGGTAATGGAATTACAGAACAACAAAGCAAAAAAAAGAAAATGTTAAAACAAGGGGAAAAAAGACAGATTACCTTTTGAATATTAAACTGATAGCCTACTTTTCAATAGCATAACAGAAACAGGAAGACAATAGAACTGTATCTTTAAAAGGTTAAGAGAAAATAGTCATCAACCTCTAATTCTATACTCAGCTATAATATCTATTAGGAGAAAGCTTGGATCTCTCATATCCACATGGCTTCCCTTGGGTCTCTTCTCAGAAACGTCACCTTCAATAGCCAATGGATATAAAATAGCAACCTCTCACCACCACTTACTCCAATCCTACTTACTCTTCCTTAAGAGTAAGCACTTATCACTATCTGACATGCTATATTCAATATATCTTATATGTATTTACTGCTTTTCTCCTCAGACTAGAATAGAAACTAGTATAAACTAGAGATAAGACTCTGTTTTGTTAATTCCTGTATCCACAGATTTAGAACAGTGTCTGTCACAGAGAAGGCACTCAATAAATACATTTATTTATTTATTCATTACTTAATTTGGAAGTTTCAACTACAAGTTGGGACCAACTAGACAACAATTACACATAAGACAAGAGGGAGATGAGCTAAATTAAAGCATTCTAAGATCCTTATGTTTTTCAGAAGAAGGATAGAGAAAATGATTAATTTTAAACTTTGGTAAGTATACCTATTAAAATTTTAAGGGTAACCCCAAAATGAATGGAAATGGAAAGTATAAAGTCAAACTAGTAGAGGGAAAAAGAGACATGAAGTAATTTAATCCAAATAAGATAGACAGAAAATAAAGGCAAATGAGAAGTATAATAATGATATAGGTAGCAAAACAATGATTGAAGATTCAACTCTAAAAATATGTTATACTAAATGTAAATATTTCAAGCTTAACAGTTAAAAGACTCCAAGACTGGATAAAAATAACAAAATCTAAATACGCACTATATGTAAAATATAGAGCTAAAACATAGGACACAGAAAGGGTAAAAGTGAAAGAATGGAAAATGACTGTGCTGATTATTAAGCTATTTTTTCTCAGCTTCAAATCCATCCTTCTACACTCTACTTCAGTATACTGAAACTAGAACTATTCAAATGCATCTGGCTTCCTTATAAGCCCTGCTGATGACAGAAGGTTCTACAAAGGTCATACAAAGCTGAAGGAAGAAAAAGGAACTTATTCCTTCCAGTCTACTTCTAGTTTCTGACAGTGTCAAACCAGCCATGGTTCTTCACCCTGGCGGTGGCAGGTGGTTCCAGGTTACAGTTCCCCTGCCACAGACACATTCCCCAAATCAGCCTCCTTGTGCCCTTCAGAGATACCAAGCTCTAACTAGGTACCCCCTCCTCAGAGGTCTGAGTCCCAGGTCTGAGAAGCCCCTTTTAAGAACTCCTAAGGTATCAAAAACAGAGTCCCAAGCTAGTAAATTTTAATGATCTCAACCTCTCCCCATTGTTCTCACAGTTCCAGGCATGGCAGCCATTTATTGTAGTTACTACCTCTTGTAATACCACAATGTTCCCTTTCTGTCTTTTCAGTGCCCCATTACTTGGTTAACAATTCTAAACACTAAATCCTCTAATTAAAAAAACTGTACAGTTCTGGTTCTTGATTGAGCCAACTGACACAATGATATACCAACCAATTATGAGGCATAATAAAGCTGCCATATTAACAAACAGGAGTATTTGAGATTCACAAATGCCAATTCTCGCCAAATTAATCTATAAATTGAATGCAATCCTCATCAAAATTTCAACACAGTTTTTCCAGAGCTTAAAAGAAGAACTGAGAATTGCTAAGATAATTTCCTAGTAGAATAAGATCAGATATCAAGATTCAGCTATAGATATTAAGCTTTTCTTATAAAACTAGTTAAGAATATAATAAATATTTAGACTACTAAAATATTGATGTAGGGATAAAGAGAAAAGCCAGTAGAAAAGAATAGAGTAATACAACTAATACATGACTAATGTGGCATGTATAAATAGTAGAGAAATAAAGGTGCTAGGATCAATTGAGAGTTGCCTATCTTAACCTACCCACAAACTCAACTATGTAAGGACTAAAAACCTAAATGCAAAAGCAGAACTTTAGAACACTTAGAATTAAGTACAAGAATATATCTTCATGACCTTGAAGTACATAATCTCTAAGAGCTACATAACTATACAGGGGAAAAACCCCTGTATTTCTCAATCCCCTTTTACAGTAAGGTGGGGCCACATGAGTTATATTCACTCAATAATACACAAGCAAAAATGGGGTAACCAACTTCTGAGCAGTCACATATCTTTTCTCTACCCCTTCCTCCTTTATGCCACTGGAAGGTTTATCTACCTTATCTTGAGGAATCATCTTGTACCATGAGGTTGAAGCTTTATACTGAAGTTGACAGAATAATAAGACAAAGGATCCTAGGTCCTTGGTCATCAAGGAGCTACTCAAACCAGCCCTAAACTGTTTATCTTTGTACTTGACTT
Organism: Pseudorca crassidens; assembly: GCF_039906515.1. NCBI lineage: Eukaryota > Metazoa > Chordata > Mammalia > Artiodactyla > Delphinidae > Pseudorca > Pseudorca crassidens. The sequence goes on along the minus strand of NC_090297.1, from coordinate 103,194,984 downwards.
GCATGAAAGAGAAATGAACATGTATCTTGCTTAAGCTATTTTATACTAGATTTTCTGTCATTCACAGCCAAACCTAAACCTGATAATAAAAACTGTTCTGAGCTATGTCCAAAATGCTAAAATAATATAAAAGAAAGTAATCAGTTTTTGTCTAATTACCATCAGGAAAGGCTAATGATACAGAGTTTGAATGATACAGAGTTTGCCAAAGAGAAAAACAGATAAGGAGTGGCTTCTCACTACAGTCAGAAGGAACAGCAAGTAAAAATATCATGAAAGATGAAAATGAATATGACAAAATAGTCCACACATCTTTTAGGTGAAGACTGGTAACGAAGAAAATAACTGCTAACATTTACTGAACACTGAATATGTACCAGATTATTTCAAATAATCCTCACAATATTGCAATAGGATAGCAATTTTATGACAGGTTTAGAAAGAATAAGTAGCACTTACTTATAGGTAGGTTTCCCAAATATCACTAGAATTGTGACTGTGCTGGGCTTCAAACCTAAGGAGCACTACTTAACAACTATGCCAAAATGCTGGAAGGATGAGCATGTACCTAACTATGAAGGTGCTTCTAAACTGTGCCAAAGCCACAACACTGTAAATCAACTATACTTCAATTTAAAAAATAAAATAGATTTTTTTAAAAAGTTTTAAAAAACTGTGCCAATCATTATTTCTTTAAAAAATAATAAAACACTTAATATTTATAAAGTAATTTATGGTTTCCTGATGTTTCTAATTCAATGTGCTTTTTCTCCCTAACTCTTGCCTTAACACATGCAACACATTACCTTAAAAGATAAGGGTAAGAAAAGGAAAAGGAAAATGGTGAGAAAGGGTGTTTATTTTACGCAAAAATTGAACAACTGACAATCACAAAAGAAGAAGGGGGACTTAGGATTTCCTTAAACTGCTAGTATAACACTCAAAACTATTGTTACAGTGTCTTTTCATAGTCAATGGAATAAATTATGAATTGTATACTCACCACGCTGAAATCAAGGTTGTTTTCGATCCATTTTTGCCCATCTCGGAATTCATCATGAAGTCCCATAATATAAAGGGTATCCAAAGCATCTACTATAGTAGCACCCATTTGTGAACTTCCTATATATGGGGGGAAAATGTCATTAAAAAGATGCCCTTCATACAAGGTCTATTTTAATTTTTTATAGTTAAAAAGTAAATCAGGACTTCCCTGGTGGCACAGTGGTTAAAAATCCGCCTGCCAATGCAGGGGACACGGGTTCAAGCCCTGGTCTGGGAAGATTCCACATGCCGTGGAGCAACTAAACCCGTGCGCCACAACTACTGAGTCTGCACTCTAGAGTCCGTGAGCCACAACTACTGGGCCCGTGTGCCACAACTACTGAAACCTATGAACCTAGAGCCTGTGCTCTGCAACGAGAAGCCACAGCAATGAGAAGCCCACACACCACAACCAAGAGTAGCCCCCGCTCGCTGCAACTAGAGAAAGCCCCACGCAGCAACGAAGACCCAATGCAGCCAAAAATATAAATAAATAAATAAATAAATAAATTGTTTTTAAAAAAAGTAAATCAAAGTAGAAATATAAGGATGAAAAAAATACTCAACATGGTTCACTTTTCCATAAGAATAGATAATATACATTGTTTAAAACATTTTCCTAAAGATGACACATTGATAACTAATAGGAAGATAAAGGAAAACTAAAATTATAATTCTCCTTAGTTTTCTTCCTGGTCAGAAAATGAGATCTATCTACTTAACTGAGATAGATTGGGGGCAAAAAATAAAGAGGATTAATTTAAGAAATGGGGACGGTGGTTCAAGATGATAAACTAAGTCATAAGACAACCAGGAACCATGCTCTTTTGGTACAAATTCATAGAAAGGTCAAAAAATATACTTAAAATAATACTAAAAGTATAACAAGGCTATATAACCGTGATGGAATATAAACTATAATAGTCCTTAACAATCAAAAAGCAGGTAGAACATATTTAAAAAGAAGTCATAAAATAAAATGTGAGTAGAGAAAATCAAAATAGTAAGATCTACCCATCTTCAAGAAAGAGATCATCTTGATCTTAAAAGAAAATGTTTCAGGGAGGGAGGAACTAATTCAACAAAGCTAGCCTAACTGATACCAAAAACAGATACTGTAAACACAAGAAAACAGAACAGGCCAATCCTACTAATGAATATAACTGCAAATATCCTGAATAAGATACTAGCAAGACAAATCTAGTAGTGTAGTAAAAGAACAAATAACATGGAGCAGCTGGGTCCTCCCTAACCCCAGGAATTCAACTATTATTTCTACCTTCTGAGAATGAAAATCACCCACACAGCTTATTGTCTACATTAACATGACTTTACTGTTACACTGTCTTCATCAACATGAGTTTACTCTTCCAGAAAACTCTTGCTCAGAAAGAGAGAAGCTGCAAAATAAGTTATTGTTGATTCCAGGAACTTCTTGAAAGATCCATCAACTCTTTAACAGAAAGTATCAAATGATGGTTAACACTCTAAAACTCTAAACCTCTTGCCTCCAAATTCTCCACTCACCAATCCAAAACTATTATATCATGATCCTTACCCAATCATAACCAAGCCATAATCAACCATAACTCTCCAACTGAAAGGCCCTTGTTAAACAAGACTTAAAATCTCAATATATACCTCAACTTTGTCCTTCCTCGTCTGACAGGCTTACTATGGCTCTGGTGAGGTAGTGATCTCCCTTACCATGGTAAGCATTAAACTGAGCTTTGTCTTATCAACAAGTTATCTTGGTGATATTTTAGGAGTCAGCATTCGACACTACTTAGGTTCACATTTTCCATTTAGTATTCCTTCTTTTCTTTCCTTTTTAATTCCGTTCCTTTTTCTCCTAAATAAATAGTGTTTTCTTGTGATGGTTTAAGGCTATACAAATTTGTTCTTATAATGACTGTCCTCAACCTACATCACATTTTCTTATTCATGTGCTCCTAATAATTTCTTCAACTTATCAAGAAGTATATCTTCCCACTAATAAAACAAGTACTACACCACACTCTGATAAATCCCTTGGTCTTCTCTCCACTCAGTTCCCTTCATGTTGATATTAACTGGGTTATTACAGACATACTTTCCCTTTTCTTTTCTTGTTCCTCAGCTTTTAATTAAGATAATAAAAATTTTATCAAGCTATTGATAGTCACCCATATATCCCTATCTCTTGCATAATCATCTGAATTAAATATGTACCTCTTTTTATTTTTGTATTTTGTCCACAATATCATCCTTATTTTAAATCCTTAGGAGTCCCTGTTTTTGTTCTTATTTCAATTTTTATAGGTAGTTATGCTCAGTTCTCTAGTTATTTATTTAGCTCTGTAAGTGCATGCTCCTCTAAGGTGCTGACTACTCTGAAATGGAAAAAGGCCTGACCCACATATTTATACCAATTCTAGTTGGTTCCACAAGGAGAGGTTTGTGCCACGAGCTAAACAGTACAACGAAGAAAAAGGCAAAACTGAAATTACTGGCTATCGCTGTGAGTGCTTATCTAGACAACTCAAGGTTTCAACTGGAAAAAATTAAAGGGTCTAAAACTACATTTGGGTCAAATAAGAATTAAAATATGACACAAAAGAATATATAAAGCATTAATAAAGATTTATGACAAGAACATAGGAGTCAACTGAACCAGTTCTCTGAGAAAAACTCATAACTTAAAAATTGTATACTATTTAATGAGAACAAATGAAAATGTTCTACTAAGAAAATAAGAAAAAGAATGATAAACTTGAGCAACGAAGTAGAAGAATCAGAAAAGCTAACGAAATAAATGAATTAGGAATAAAGAAAACTGGCAAAATAATAAATTCAAGAGATGGTTCTATGAAAAGAACTATACAATAAATCTAGGACCAACTGACTTTTTAAAAGTAGTCATGTGAATATAAAAACACAAAAAAAGGAATTGAGAGTATATTAAAAGGCAGATACAAAGGAAATTAAGAAAACTATTTTTAAAAAAGCCTAATTTAGCCATATCGTCCCAATAAATTTGAAAATGAGTGGAGTTGACAATTTTCTAAGAAAATAGGTATTATTTTGACTTATGAAAAAGGAAATAGAAAATCTAGATAAGCAGACCAAGAAACAGGAAATTGAGAAATTTTCAAAGAGCTACACACTATAAAAGTATCACACTCTAGAAGTTTCATAGAATAAATTCTACTTTAATTTTAAGGATGATAACTTCGACATAAATTTTGATAGAACATAGGAAAAGAAAGCTTAAAATTCAACTTAACGAATTCTGCATACCACTGATGCAAAAATATAATTTAGTAAGAAAAATAAAACTATTATCTGATCTCACTCATGAGCATCCTGGAAATATTTAGGAACAGGCTTGCTGGGGGGTATAGTAAGTTTGTGTTTATGAGAGACTGACAAACTGCTCTCCAGAGTGTACCACTGTATACTCCCAGCAGCAATGTATGAGAGGTCTAGTTGTTCCATCATCCTTCTCAGTATTTGACATTGTTGGTCTTTTTAATTTTATTCATTCTACTGGGTATGCAGGATTTCGCACTGTGGTTTGAATTTTAATTTCCCTGGTGACTGATGTGCTTATTGGCTACTCATTTACTTTCTTTGGTGAATTATTGGTGAATTATTTATATATTCTGAATACATCCTTATACATGTATCACAAATATTTTCTCCAAATCTGGGGCTTGCTTTTTCATTTCCTTAATGTCTTCTGGAAAGCAGAAATTTTTTATTTTCATGAACTCCAATTTAGCAATTTTTTTTCTTAATGGTTTATTCCTTTTGTATTCTAAAAATTCTTTGCTCACCTCAAGGTCACAAAGATTTTCTCAAATATATACATATATATATATTTTTTTTGCGTTATGCGGGCCTCTCTCACTGTTGTGGCCTCTCCCGTTGCGGAGCACAGGCTCCGGACGCGCAGGCTCAGCGGCCATGGCTCACGGGCCCAGCTGCTCCGCGGCATGTGGGATCTTCCCGGACTGGGGCATGAACCCGTGTCCCCTGCATCGGCAGGCGGACTCTCAACCACTGCGCCACCAGGGAAGCCCTCAAATATTTTTTACTGGAAGTTTTATACTTTAAGTTTTTATCTTTAGACCTATGATTCATTTCAAGTCCATTTTTCTATACAATGTTGAAGAGTTAAGGTTTTTATTTTTCTACATGAATATATAACTGACCCAACACCACTTATTAGAAAGACTTACCTATAACCCACTGAAAGCACCCTTGTTGAAAATCAATTAAAAATGTATGTGCAGTTCTATTTCTATTCTTTTCCAGTGACCTCTATGTCTATCTTTATGCTAAAACCATACTGTCCTCATTACTGAAGATGTACAGTAAATCGTAGAATCAAGTAGTGTAAATCCTTCAACTTTGTTCTTTTTTAAAAATTATTTTGATTATTGTACATACTTTGTGTTTTCATACAGATTTTAGAATCAGCCTATCAATTTATGTGGAAAGGTCATTTTTACTTAGATTGCTTTAAATCTAAATATGGATTTCAAGAGAACTAACATCTCAACAATACCGAGTATTCCAACTCATACAGGCATCTCTCTCCTTTAAGTCCTTTTAAATTTCTTTCAATAATCACAGTTTTCAGTGTACAGACTTTGCACATAGTTTGTTAAATTCATCCACATGTACTTCATATTTTTATGCTACTGCAAATGGTATTATTTTAAAATTGTACTTATAACTGTTTATTGCTAGTATCTAGAAATATAATTTATTTTGTATATCAAACTTGTATCATATGGCCTCATTACTAAATTTGTTTTCATTCTAGTACTTTTTTATTGTTGTTTGGTAGATTCCCTAGAATTTTCTTGTGTGTGTGGGTGAGTGGGTGTGTTTTAATACTCTTTATCAGGCTAAAAAAGTTCCCTTCCAGTCCAAGTTTGCTGAGAGTTTTTATTATGGATAGATATTGAGTATTGTTAAATGCTTTTTCAGCATCTGAGATGCTCATAAAATTTTCCTCTTTTCATCCCTTAGTATCTTCAGTTGTATAGACTAATTTCCAAATGTTAAACCAACCACACATTCCTTGGATAAACCCCACTGGGTCATGAGGTATTATTCTTTTTACATATTGCTGAATTACATTTACTAAGATAAATCTAATTTGGTCAAAGATTTTTGTGTCCATGTTCATGAGGAACATTGCACAAAGTATATTCTTTGACCATAATGGAACTAAATTAGAAATCAGTCACAGAAAGAGAAAAGAAAAATCTCTAAGCATTTAGCAATTAAACAACTTACTCAAGGGAAGTTTTAAAACATACTGAATTGAATAAAAATGAAAACACAGCACATCAAAATCTTTCAGATGCAGCTAAAGCACCACTTGGCAGAAAATTTATGGCACTAAATGCTTACACTGGAAAAGGGGATTATGAACCTATAATCTAGGCTTCTATTTCAAGAAACTAGAAGAGCAAGAACAAAAGAAACCCAAATCACGCAGAAGAGTGGAAATAACAAAGAGCAGAAATCAAAGAATTGAAAACATAAAGAAAATATACAGAAGATCAATGAAACCAAAAGTTGCTTCTTTGAAAATATCAATAAAATTGATAAACTTCTAGCAGGACAAACAAAGAAAAATTACCAGTATTAGGAATGAAAGAGGGTTATAACTACAGCTGCCACAGATACTCAAAAGGTAACAAGATAATACTCCAAACAACTCTATGCACACAAAATCAGTAGCTTAGATGAAATAGACCAATTCCTCAAAATCATCAACTACCAAAACTAACCGAAGGTAAAACAGATAAACCGAATGGCCCTTATAGAGGATGTGAAATAAACTGAAGTTGTAGTTTAAAAACCTCCCAGAGGGCCTCCCTGGTGGCTCAGTGGTTGAGAGTCCGCCTGCCGATGCAGGGGACATGGGTTCGTGCCCCGGTCCGCGAAGATCCCACATGCCGCGGAGCAGCTAGGCCCGTGAGCCATGGCCGCTGAGCCTGCGCGTCCGGAGCCTGTGCTCCGCAACAGGAGAGGCCACAACAGTGAGAGGCCCGCGTACTACAAAAAAAAAAAAAAAAAAAAAACCTCCCAGAAAAAGAAGCTCCAGATGCAGATGGTTTCACTGGCAAATTATATCAAAAACTTGAGAAAAATATAAAACCAACAGTACACAATCTTTTCCAGAAAAATGAAGAGCAGAGAACACTTCCAAACTCATTTTATTAGGCCAAAATTACACTGATACTGAAACAAGACAACAGTTCAAGAAAAATACAAAACAATATCCTTCCCAAAATATGAATGCAAAATCCTCAACAAAATATTAGAAATCATTAGCAAGTTATAAATATCAAGAAGAATTTATACATACACACATACACTGAAAATAAAAGGTGCACTTCAAAAAGCATTGTAAGATCAAGTAACATTCTGTTCCAAATCAAAATTCTTTTAAATGCAAAAAAATCTATTCCTACAAAAATCTTTCAATTCTCCAGGATATCTAAGTAAAAATAATTAATTGTGACTATGAATCACTGCTGGAAAAGTTATTACCAGTGATAACTTATGTCCATCAACATTTTCCTCTTCCCACTCACAAGCTCCAGGGCTGAGCCCTAACTAGGCAAAACCAAAGGAATCTATCCCAACCCTCTGGGTATAGCTTTCAGGTCAAGGCTGGACACAAGACCCAGATAAACAAGAAACAAGGTGGTTTCTGAGAAAACCAAGTGCTTTCTTCTCTACAGTGTTCTCTTTTCTATAGATGTGTTAGTAGGAAGATATGAAGCTTCAAGTTGCTGCAGCCATCCCTCTATGAAGCCAGCCTGAAGATACAAACACAAAGAGGAAAATAGAGGAAAGAGATAAAGAAAAAAGCTTAGCTGGTACCAGATCTACTCTAGAACATCACTGAGCCAATTAAATTTCTTTTTTAGTTTAAGCCATTTTGAAATGGATCTTCTGTTATCTGTACATAAAGAATCCTCTGATGCCAAGGACCAACTAGACAAAAGTCAGAGCAATATGATTTCAGTTACCATATAAAAGAATGTTTTAATAGTCAAGGCTAAGAGACAGGAAATGGACACATTTTAAATTGTTCTCCTTATAATCTAGAATATTGTTAAGAGTTCAATACCTGCCTATATGTTCCTATAGTAATAGACTAGACTTTTAAAGTTCCTCCCAACTCTTAAGATTCTGATTCTGTAAAGGCATACTGATTTGGGAGGTCAAATGAGACACTCAGAACTATGACTCCTCCCTTAGACTTCTTCTATTTAAATAAAAAGGTTAAAAACAGATTTTTTTAAAAAAAAATCTCAAATCATACTCACTAACAAGAATATGAGATGCAGAAAAGGAACAGAGCAAGTAGGAAACAGAGTCAAACTCTTTTTTATTAATCCTTTAATAAACTAACTACATGTCTAAAAATATAAGACAAAATAAACAATAAAGGATCCATTCCCACTTAGCTTATTTGGCTGAGGAAAAAATGTAACCACTCAAAAGTTTTTCTAAAAGTATAAGCAACTAATCTTGACTACTGAAAATAATACAGATTGCAGTTTCACTTTTCTACCATTTCACTGTAATTTTGTCATAATGGATTTTTCCCATGTGCTGGTATTAATTTTCTTCTATCTTTAAAGTTTACTGAAGCAGAACAAAATATCAATTAGAAGCATGAACCTTAGCACTAAGCTGCCTGTGATCAAATTCTGGCTACATTATTTACTAACTGTGCAACCTTGAATAAGTTAGTTAACCCTAACTGTGCTTCAGTTTCCTCATCTGTAAAATGGGAACAGTAATAATAGTACCTGTCTCCTAGTGCACATAAATCACTTAAATCAGTCCTTGGCATATAGCACATTTATTAGTCTTCTCAGGCTGCCATAACAAAACACCAACGACTAGGATGCTTAAACAACAAAAATTTATTTTCTCACAGTGCTGGAGGTTTGAATACCAAGATCATGCTTCCAATTTTTAGAGGAGCACCTTCCTCTTGGCTTGCAGATGTCCACCTTCTCACTATATCATACGCACATGGCCTTTCCTTGGTGCATGTGCAGGGGAAGAGAGAACTTGGGTGTTTCTTCCTCTTCTTTTAAGGGTACCAGCCCTATCTGATTAGGGCCCCTCGTTCAATCTTAATTACTTCTTAAAGGCTCTATCTCCAAATACAGTCACATTGGAAAGTAGAGCTTCAACATGTGAATTGATGGGGGACAAGACTCAGTCCACCACAATATGCATTATATAAATACTACAGATGTTGCTACTAATAACGTGTATGTGACTATTGTTCTAAAGGAAAATACAGTTTATTCAGAAACCCAATCACAGAATCTCTAAAGCAAATAACTGACCTCATGACTCAATAAAAAGGTACAACTTTTTATTGGAAAATACTTAATTGCTACTCATTACAAGATGATCCCTCAGAAATGGTGGACCAAAACTGACAAAATATTGCTTCTGCTCTTTTAATGAGTTAAAAGGCTCATTTTGTAAAGTCACCCTTTCCATCTCTAAGCTCCTTTAATTTCTATGACCTCACAAATAACTTTGTTTACCCCGTAAATCAGCTTAATGATCCTAATGAGCAGCTGACAATAACTCACCTGACAATAATCTGAAGCTGCCACTGCCCTGGTCATCATTTAACAACCTAACTAAATAGTGGTCTACAAAGGTCACTTTTGAAGAAGTCTGACAAAAGTGCCACAACTTAAAACCACCTTTCCTAAAAAAATAAATGCTATTATTTTTAAAAAGAAAAACATTAAGTCAAAACTTACTCATTACGATTTTAACAGAATCACATTCATTTAAGAAACATTCCTTTTGCTCCCTAAAAGAAATGATTTATATTGACTTACAAGGAATAAAATTTTAAGAAGTTACCTGGGTTTAAATTCAGCAAACAGTCTTTCCTTACACAGTTATTGCAATGATTAAATAAAATAAATGTATATTATCTACCTACTACCTTGCCTAGGACGATCTATCTGATAAGTGTTACTACATTAGATGTTCTGAGAAATAAGGTTTAAAAAACCAAGCAGAAAATTAACATCCAACTCATGTTTGACACATGTTCATATTCCAATTTTTTAAAAGGGCTCAGAGTTTACCACTGAGTTTAATATAAAGGGATGGTTACTTGCAGAGAGGATCTAATTTTAATTAATCACTAAATATAATGACTTTTAGTCCATTAATGTCTCATGTGGCATCCACAAAGCAACAGGAACTCTTCAGATCACTCTATAACCTCTGCTGAAGAAATAAACTCTATTTCATTAAGTGATAGCCGCTAAATTAAATGTCACATATGAGATCTCTGGTGTCTTTGATTACCTAAAGGAAAATTTTTTTCCATTATTCCTCCATCCCAACATCTCTCAAACCCAGGAGAAATGATCTTTTCAGTCATTTTCTTTTTTGACAGAAAACAATCAAGCATCAAACAAATTATGAGAGAAATCATAGTGCTAGAAAAATTCTTCCAGAGTCACATTTTTTAAAAATGTTATTTGGATTACTGTGGTGTTGCATTACAATTACTAAAGATGACTGCCCTGCATATGACTAATGTATGTGCTTTCTGCCCCATTAATATTTTCTTGCTTTCACCTACTGTTATTTAAAAGATATCCATCACATCATGAAGCATCTAAAATGGGGGAAAGAAGTGAAGACTATAAAGAACTTGGTAATTCTCAAGACTTATCCTTGGATTAAGTAAAAGTTAAGTAAGTTAACTTACTCTTTTCAACTGATAAGTTTAACAAGAGAACTGAACTCAAGAGAGGTAGAAAGAGCAAATCCAAGTTAAACAAAGCTCTTCCCCAGGGGCTTCCCTGGTGGCGCAGTGGTTAAGAATCCACCTGCCAATGCAGGGGACACAGGTTCAATCCCTGGTCCGGGAAGATTCCACATGCCACAGAGCAGCTAAGCCTGTGCACCACAACTACTGAGCCTGAGCTCTAGAGCCCACAAGCCATAACTACCAAGCCCACGCACCACAACTATTGAAGCCCACACACCCTAGAGCCTACGTGCCACAACTACTAAGCCCGCATACTTCAACTACTGAAGCCCACACACCTAGAGCCCGTGCTCCACAACAAGAGAAGCCCACAGACTGCAACAAAGAGTAGCCCCTGCTCGCCGCAACCAGAGAAAGACTGTGCACAGCAAAGAAGACCCAACACAGCCAAAAAAAAAACCTCTTCCCCAGACCTCCATCCAGACACACACACTGCTAATTTTTCCCTTGGAACCATGAATGTAAAATATAATTCACTCAATTTACCGAATGAGTCACCTTGGCCATGTTACATTTTTTTTTTTTTTTAACATACATAGCTAGCACTACTGGAATTTCCCATCCTTTTTCTCCACCTCTAAAATGTACAAGTATCAGAATTGGTATTGTGTTGAAGATAAAAAATTACAAATTGGTACCTACCTTGCTTAAAGTAAAACAATGCAGAAAAAGCTTCAAAATACACAAATAAATGACTAAAACATCTGTATGTAAATAGAAAATCTATCACATCTGTGTTTTCAAAAGCAACTATAACTAAATCTTGACTGAAACTTGCCAAAAAATACATGTTGCTTCAAATTATAGTTCCACAGAAATACAACAGTTCCCCCTCATCCACAGGGAATTCATCCCAAGATGTCCAGTGGATGCTTGAAAGCCTGCATAGTACTGAACTCTATATATACTATGTTTTTTCTCCTATACACACACACGTATGTTAAAGTTTAATTTATAAATGAGGCACAGTATGCGATTAACAACCGTAACTAATAATAAAACAGAACAATTATAATAATTTACTGTAACAAAAGTCATGTGAATGTGGTCTCTTTCTCTCTCTCTTCCTTAAAATATCTTATTGTACAAATTTAATGCCTTCTCCATCTTAACTAAGCACTTATTGCACTGTGGCCATAACTTGTACAGTTTAAGGTATAACAGCAAAACTAGCACAGTATTTCTTTCCTCACAATTTCACAAATAAAACATTCGTGCTTACCTTAGATCCATCAGCAAACGATTTTTTTTTTCTTTCCTTATTAAGTCAAGAAAAAACAGCGGTCCCCAACCTTTTTAGCACCAGAGACCAGTTTCATGGAAGACAATTCTTCCATGGGGAGCGGGGGGTGAGGGGGGGATGGTTCAGGCAGTAATGTGAGCGATGGGGAGCAGCAGATGAAGTTTCACTCGCTTGCCCGCCGCTCACTCCTGCTGTGCGGCCTGGTCCCTAACAGGCCACAAACCAGTACTGGTATTCAGGCCAGGGGTTGGGGACACCTGACTTAAAAGAAGCACTTACAGCTTCTCTTTAGCAAATCCAACTTGCTGGCATCACTACTCTTGTGGTTTGTGGCTATTATTAAGTAAAATAAGGGTCACATGAACAGAAGAACTGCAATATCTCCACAGTTGATCTCATAATCCACATGGCTAATAAGTAACTAACAAGCAGGACAAAGAGATGGTTCACACCCTAGACTGGAGGGAGCAGGATGGTGCAAGATTCATCACGCTACTCAGAAAGACACACAATTTAAAATTTATGAATTATTTCTGCAATTTTCCATTTAATATTTTCACACCAAAGTTTACTATAGGTAACTGAATACTGCAGAGGGAAAACAAAACCTTAGATAAGAGGGGACTACAGTACTCAGGTTTTAGAAAGTACCTAAAAAGTTAGATCCTACTTTTAAAATGAAGGTAGAAAATGAAAACAGTAATTAGAAAAAGTAAACAAGAGAGCAACAGCCAGCTCTACCCACCACCAGTCCCTCCCATCAGGAAACTTGCACAATCCTCTTAGACAGCCTCATCCACCAGAGGCTGAAGCAAGAAGAACTACAATCCTGCAGCCTGTGGAACAAAAACCACATTCATAGAAAGATAGACAAGATAAAAAGGCAGACAGCTATGCACCAGATGAAGGAACAAGATAAAATCCCAGAAAAACAACTAAATGAAGTAGAGATAGGCAACGTTCCAGAAAAAGAATTCAGAATAATGACAGTGAAGAAAGTCCATGACCTTGGAAAAAGAATGGAGGCAAAGATCGAGAAGATGCCAGAAATGTTTAACAAAGACGCAGAAGAATTAAAGAACAAACAAACAGAGATAAACAATATAGTAACCGAAATGAAAAATACACTAGAAGGAATCAATAGCAGAATAACTGAGGCAGAAGAATGGATAAGTGACCTGGAAGACAGAACGGTGGAATTCACTACTGAGTAACAGAATAAAGAAAAAAGAATGAAAAGAAATGAAGACAGCCTAAAAGACCTCTGGGACAACACTAAACGCAACAACATTTGCATTATAGGGGTCCCAGAAGGAGAAGAGAGAGAGAAGGACCCAAGAAAATATTTGAAGAGATTATAGTCGAAAACTTCCCGAACATGGGAAAGGAAATAGCCACCCAAGTCCAGGAAGCACAGTGAGTCCCATATAGGATAAACCCAAGGAGAAACATGCCGTGACACATAGTAATCAAACTGACAAAAATTAAAGATAATGGAAATTATTGAAAGCAGCAAGGGAAAAAGAAAAAATAACATACAAGGGAACCCCAATAAGGTCAACAGCTGATTTCTCGGCAGAAACTCTACAAGCCAGAAGGGAGTGGCAGGACATATTTAAAGTAATGAAGAGGAAGAACCTACAACCAAGATGACTCTACCCGGCAAGGATCTCATTCAGATTCGATGGAGAAATCAAAAGCTTTACAGACAAGCAAAAGCTAACTGAATTCAGCACCACCAAACCACCTATACAACAAATGCTAAAGGAACTTCTCTAGGCAGGAAACACAAGAGAAGGAAAGACCTACAATAACAAACCTAAAACAATTAAGAAAATGGTAAGAGGAACACACATATCGATAATTACCCTAAACGTCAATGGATTAAGTGCTCCAGCCAAAAGACACAGACTCGCTGAATGGATACAAAAACAAGACCCATATATATACTGTCTACAAGAGACCTAGGGACACATACAGACTAAAAGTGAGGGGATGGAAAAAGATATTCCATGCAAATGGAAATCAAAAGAAAGCTGGAGTAGCAATACTCATATCAGATAAAATAGACTTTAAAATAAAGAATGTTACAAGAGACAAGGAAGGACACTACATAATGATCAAGGATCAATCCAAGAACAAGATACAAGAGTTATAAATATATATGCATTCAACATAGGAGCACTTCAATACCTAAGGCAACTGCTAACAGCTATAAAAGAGGAAATCGACAGTAACACAGTAGTGGGGGACTTTAAAACCTCACTTACACCAATGGACACATCATCCAAACAGAAAATTAATAAGGAAACACAAGCTTTAAATTACACAATAGACTAGATAGATTTAATTGATATTTATAGGACATTCCATCCAAAAACAGCAGATAACACTTTCTTCTCAAGTGCACATGGAACATTCTCCAGGATAGATCACATCTTGGGTCACAAATCAAGGCTCAGTAAATTTAAGAAAATTCAAATCATATCAAGCATCTTTTCTGAACACAATGCTATGAGATTAGAAATCAATTACAGGGAAAAAAACATAAAAAACACAAACACCTGGAGGTTAAACAATACGTTACTAAATAACCAACAGATCACTGAAAAAATCAAAGAGGAAATCAAAAAATACCTAGAGACAAATGACAATGAAAACACGATGATCCAAAACCTATGGGATGCAGCAAAAGCAGTTCTAAGAGGGAAGTTTATAGCAATACAAGCCTACCTCAAGAAAGAAGAAAAATCTCAAATAAACAATCTAAGCTTATACCTAAAGGAACGAGAGAAAGAAGAACAAACAAAACCCAAAGTTAGCAGAAGGAAAGAAACCATGAAGATCAGAGCAGAAATGAATGAAATAGAAACAAAGAAAACAAGAGCAAAGATCAATAAAACTAAAAGCTGGTTCTTTAAGAAGACAAACAAAATTGATAAACCATTAGCCAGACTCATCAAGAAAAAGAGGGAGAGGACTCAAATCAATAAAATTAGAAGTGAAAAAGGAGAAGTTACAACAGACACCGCAGAAATACAAAGCATCCTAAGAGACTACTACAAGCAACTGTATGCCAATAAAATGAACAACCTGGAAGAAAAGGACAAATTCTTACAAAGGTATAACCTTCCAAGACTGAACCAGGAAGAAATAGAAAATATGAACAGACCAATAACAAGTAATGAAATTCAAACTGTGATTAAAAATCTTCCAACAAACAAAAGTCCAGGACCACATGGCTTCACAGGTGAATTCTATCAAACATTTATAGACGAGGGAACACCCATCCTCCTCAAACTTTTCCAAAAAATAGCAGAGGGAGGAACACTCCCAAACTCATTCTATGAGGCCACCATCACCCTGATACCAAAACCAGACAAAGATGCTAAAAAAAAAAAAAAAGAAAATTACAGACCAATATCACTGATGAACATAGATGCAAAAATCCTCGACAAAACACTAGTAAACAGAATCCAACAACACATTAAAAGGATCATACACCATGATCAAGTGAAATTTATCCCAGGAATGCAAGGATTCTTCAATGTATGCAAATCAATCAATGTGATACACCATATTAACAAACTGAAGCGGAAAAACTATATGATCATCTCAATAGATGCAGAAAAAGCTTCTGACAAAATTCAACACCCATTTATGATAAAAACTCTCCAGAAACTGAGCATAGAGGGAACCTATCTCAACATAATAAAGGCCATGTATGACAAAACCACAGCAAATATCATTCTCAATGGTGAAAAACTGAAAGCATTTCCTCTAAGATCAGGAACAGGACAAAGATGTCCTCTCTCACCACTATTATTCAACATAGTTTTCAAAGTCCTAGCCACAGCAATCAGAGAAGAAAAAGAAATAAAAGGAATACAATTGGAAAAGAAGAAGTAAAACTGTCACTGTTTGCAGATGACATGACAAATTGGAAAAGCAGCAAAACTGTCACTGTTTGCAGAGAATCCTAAGGATGCCACCAGAAAACTACTAGAGCTAATCAATGAATTTGGTAAAGTTGCAGGATACAAAATTAATGCACAGAAATCTCTTGCATTCCTATACACTAATGATGAAAAATCTGAAAGAGAAATTGAGGAAACACTCCCATTTACAATTACAATAAAAGGAATAAAATACCTAGGAGTAAACCTACCTAGGGAGACAAAAGACCTGTATGCAGAAGACTATAAGACACTGATGAAAGAAATTAAAGATGAAACAAACAGATGCAGAGATATACCATATTCTTGGATTGGAAGAATCAACATTGTGAAAATGACTACACTACCCAAAGCAATCTACAGATTCAATTCAATCCCTATCAAATTACCAATGGCATTTTTTTATAGAACTAGAACAAAAAAATCTTAAAATTTGTATGGAGACACAAAAGACCCTGAATAGCCAAAGCAGTCTTGAGGGAAGAAAATAGAGTTGGAGGAAACAGGCTTCCAGACTTCAGACTATACTACAAAGCTACAGTAATCAAGACAATATGGTACTGGCACAAAAACAGAAATATAGATCAATGGAACAGGATAGAAAGCTCAGAGATAAACCCACGCACCTATGGTCAACTAATCTATGACAAAGGAGGCAAGGATATACAATGGAGAAAAGACAGCCTTTTCAATACGTGGTGCTGGGAGAACTGGACAGCTACATGCAAAAGAATGACATTAGAACACGCCCTAACACCATACACAAAAATAAACTCAAAATGGATTAGAGACCTAAATGTAAGACCAGACACTATAAAACTCTTAGAGGAAAACATAGGAAGAACACTCTTTGACATAAATCACAGCAAGATCTTTTTTGATCCACCTCCTAGAATAATGGAAATAAAAACAAAAATAAACAAATGGGACCTAATGAAACTTAAAAGCTTTTGCACCGCAAAGGAAACTACAAACAAGATGAAAAGACAACCCTCAGAATGGGAGAAAATATTTGCAAACGAATCAATGGACAAAGGATTAATCTCCAAAATACACAAACAGCTCATGCAGCTCACTATTGAAAAGACAAACAACCCAATTCAAAAATAGGCAGAAGACCTAAATAGACATTTCTCCAAAGAAGGCATACAGATGGCCAAGAAGCACATGAAAAGCTGCTCAACATCACTAATTATTAGAGAAATGCAAATCAAACCTACAATGAGGTATCACCTCACACCAGTTAGAATGGGCATCATCAGAAAATCTACAAACAACAAATGCTGGAGAGGGTGTGGAGAAAAGGGAGCCCTCTTGCACTGTTGGTGGGAATATAAATTGATACAGCCACTATGGAGAACAGTATGGAGGTTCCTTAAAAAACTAAAAACAGAATTACCATATGACCCAGCAATCCCACTACTGGGCATATACCCAGAGAAAACCATAATTCAAAAAGACATGTGCACCCCAATGTTCATTGCAGCACTATTTACAACAGCTAGTACATGGAAGCAACCTAAATGCCCACTGACAGACGAATGGATAAAGAAGATGTGGCATATATATAGAATGGAATATTACTCAGGCATAAAAAGGAATGAAATTGGGTTATTTGTAGAGACGTGGATAGATCTAGAAACTGTCATACAGAGTGAAGTAAGTCAGAAAGAGAAAAACAAATACCGTATACTAATGCATGTATATGGAACCTAGAAAAATGGTACAGATGAACTGGTTTGCAGGGCAGCAATGGAGACACAGATGTAGAGAACAAACGTATGGACACCAAGTGGGGAAAGTGGCGGGGGCGGGGTGGTGGTGTGATGAATTGGGAGATTGGGATTGACATATATACACTGATGTGTATAAAATGGGTAACTAATGAGAACCTGCTGTATAAAAAAATAAATAAAATTAAATTTTAAAAAAAAGTAAACTTACCAAATATATTAGTGGAGTGTCCTTTCCTTGCAATTGGTCTCAATTCATTATGTCCCCATCCATATATCCTGTAATTATCCCATGCATGTTTCATCATCTGAGAAAGGATAAATTATAACCCATCAATTTATATTTTTCACAGACTGTTATCTTTATATTTCACATAATTTAGAGATTCTATTACTATATCCTTACACATTCTCCTGTATCTCCTACTTTAGTATATTATTCTATTAACACCTGTATCAGTGGGAAAACACACATAATCATGTTTACCTTAAGTCTATACAACAGAACAAAAAATGAGTTGTAATAGAAAAACTGTTTTTATTGGGGAGAAAGGTGTCTATTTGGCATTCTTTCCTTTTAGGAACTGCCAATCCTTTTGGAAACAGCTCTCCTTCCCTCACTGTGATGATGACAAAGCTGTCAAAAAGCAGCTCTGATTCCACAACCAATTAACACAGCCTAGCTAGAGTATCCATAACCTTTAGACCAAAGATCAGCAAACTCTTCCTATAAAGTAAATATTTTAGGCTTTGCAGTCCGTAAGCATGTATAGCAACTACTAAACTTGGCTATTGCAGCATAAAAGCAGCCCTAGACAATACATAAACAAATGAGCATGACTGGGTTCCAATTAAACTGTATTTTTAAAAAATAGGCAGCAATCAGAATTTGGCCAACAGGTTGTAGTTTGCCAACCCCTGACCTACACAAAGTGATTGAGTACATGTGACTCAAGTAAAGGCAGTCAAGTCCTTTCATACATATTGTTATAGACACCAGCAGACAGAGGGACTCTCATTTTGCAATCTCAAGATCTATGTAATATATAATCCTGGAGCTGATGGGGTCTCTCTCCCAACATGTAGAAACTAAATAAAAATAGAAAACAGAAAGAGACATGCATATTATTGACAATAACATCTACAAACTTGGATTCAGCCAAACTTGAAGCTCTAGTTCAGAGCCCCTAAGCTAAAAAATATTTTTATATCAATTAGTTTGAACTGAGTTTCTTACAAGCCAGGGAGTACTAAGCTACACAACAGCAGCAGAGTATTTAATTATATATTAGTTGAATTATGTAATAGTAGCCTGTGGTATATCAAACATAATATTCATTAAAACATTTATCAACTTGTTTTTTGCAGCCAGCATTCCTCAGACACCAAAACTAGGGAAAGACATTACAAGGGAATTAAAAACCAACATATCTCAAAAGCACAGATGCAAAATTCCTTAACAATTCCTTAACAAAAAGTGACAATATATAAAGAGGATACTACACAATGACCAAGTGCAGTTTAACCCAGGAATATAAGTCTAATTTAACATTCAAAAACACATCACTATAATTCACCATGTTAACGGAATAAAAAGAAAAAAATCATACAATCATCTTTTTAGATGTAGAGAAAACATTTGACAAAATTCAACACCAATTCATGAAAAAAACTTTCAGTAAACCACAACTACAAGGCAACATCCTCAACTTAATTAAGGGCATCTTCAAAAAACAACTACAGCTAACATCATACTTAATGGTAAAAGACCCTACTCCTAAAGTTGAGAACAAATCAAGTACATCTATTCTCATCACTTCTTTTCAACAATGTACTGAAAGTCCTAGCCATGGCAATAATAAGAAGAAGTAATAGGCATAAAAATCAAAAAGGAGAAAGGAAAAGTACCTCTATTCACAGACGACATGACTATGTACAAAGGAAATCCTAAGCAATCTTAAAATAAAAAGCCACTAAAACTAGAAGATGACTTCAGTAAATAAGATACAAGTTCAGCAAACTAAAATAAATTATATTTCTATATGCTAGTAATGAACAGAAATGGAAATTCAAAAACAATTCCATTTATACTAGCATCAAAAAACATGAAATAGAACATGTGCAAGAATTATACACTAAGAACTACAAAACACTGCTGAGGTAAATTAAAGAAAACCTAAATAAGTGGACAGATATGCTCAGGGAATGAAAAAGTCAATACTGTTAAGATGACAATTCTTCCCAAATCATCTACAGATTCAACGAAATTCCAATCAAAATCCCAGCAACCTTTTATTTTCACAGAAAAGCTAATTCAATAAAGTCAAAGGACTTAGAATGGCCAAAACTATTTTTAAAAGAACAAAGTTGGAGGACTTAACTGATTTCAAAACTTAACTATAAAAGTCAATCAACACAGTGTCGTACTCTCATTAAGGACAGGAATATAGATTAATGAAACAGATATGAGTCCAGAAAGAGACTCAACATCTGTTGATTTTATCAATTGATTTTGAACAAAAGTGCCAAGGTAATTCAATCAAGAAAGGATAATCTTTTCAACAAATAATTCTGGAACACTAAAAAGCCCTATGGGGAGAAAATGAAGCACAACCTTTACTTCACACAATAAACAAAAAAAAAATAACTCACAACAGATCACAGACTGAAATGTCAAACTAAAACAAACATATGCCCACAAAAAGACTTGTACACAAATGTACATAGCAACTTTATTCATAATAGCCAAAAACTGGACCAAAGGTTGAACAAATGTTCAACAGGTGAATGAATAAAACAAATCATCGTATAGCCATACAATGGAATACTACGAAGAAAAAAAAATTACCTTTATTGTAATATACATAGATGAATCTCGAAAACATGCTGAGCCAAAGCCCAGAAACAAAATATCACATACCTTATGACTCCATTTCACTGAAACTCTAGAAAAGACAAATCTAATCTATAATGATTAAAAGCGGACCAGCAGTTGCCTGGGGCCAAGGAATGGGGTAGACTGAAGAGGGGCACAAATAAACCATTCTGAGATTATGGACCTATTCACAGCTTGATCGCCACTGTTGTTACTCAAGTATATACATCTGCCAAAACTCACCAAGCTATACTCTTAAAATAAATACATTTTATTGTACATAAATTATGTCTCAGTAAAGTTGAATTTTTAAAAAATCTAATAGCCTGTCCTATCTTCCCCACTTTCCTTTCCTTCCACTTTCCTGAGCCAATTACTTAAACTCTTTGACCTGCTTTTCTATTTACCACTGTATTTCTAAGTACATTTTTTAGTGCTATTTCTTGATTTTAAAAAAAGTTTTAGCTATTTACTATATTCCCCTATAGTTAAGATAATTTAGCTTTCGTATACACTATCAGCTCACCTCCACATAAACTTCCCCACATATATTCCCTGACTCACATCCTTCCAATGTAGTTAACAACATGTTTTTCTTATAATTACTATATTATTTTGTTCAACTTTTGTTTTCCCTGATGTTAACTACTGGTCTGAAGTTTGGTGGGTATTTTTGTTGATGTAGTTTTAAATGTAACAATTATTAATTTACTTCCAAATTATACTTGAGTTTCAAAATTTGTCTCAATATAATTAAACACATCAGATAAACTATCAGTTCCATTTTATTCTCTGATAAATCCTTCCTGAGGCTCTCTATCCTCCTAACTCTAACCTGGACTTCCATTCTCTCAACCTGAAGCACAGCCATCATCTGATCCCCTTTTTCACAGTCCTGAGACTGACCTTCCTTTCTCTCTCTAGTGACAGATCCTGTTTCCAAAATCGTTTATCTTCCTATTTTTATGCTGAAGCATATTTTGCAGTAGCAATCTGAGAAAACATCTAAAAATATCTTTACCCTCAGATTTGATTCATAATTTGGCTGAATATATAACTCTTCCTAAGCCTTAGCTCCATTCTCTTCCACTTTCTAATATTATTGTTGAGGAATCTAATGTGCCATTATGTACAATCCAAATCTTTTGGGTGAAACTATTTTTTTCTCTGTAAACTTTTAGGATCTGTTTTATATGCCTCTTTTTCTAAAATTTCAGTAGGAGCCTTTGAATTGTTTCTTTGACTTCTTGCCCTCTATTTTCCCTGTTCTTTTTCCAAAACTCCTAATTAATCACTTGTTAGATGTTCCAGATTGATCTTATCATTTTTCTTGTTTTCTTAATCTTTTGTCCTTCCAAGAGATTTGCTCAATTTTATCTTCCAACTCTTCTACTGAATTTTTTAATGTATCAATATCTTTAATTTCCAAGAACTCTTCCTTATTCTGTAAATGTTCCTTTTTATAACTTATTCTCATTTCATGAATTTAATTTTTTTGGCATCCTAAAGATATTCTTTTTTGATATATGTATTCTGCTCCCTGTATGGTTTCTGTATCCTCTAAATTCCTTTCTTCCATTTGTCTCATGTGAGAAACTTTCCTTACATGTCTGGTGATCCGTGGTTTGCTCTTCACATATCAGTGAAGCACTTACAAGACAATCAAAGGCTGTCAGTGAAGAGGCAAGACTTATTGACTGAGCCTCATCTCAGGGAGCTCAGATGAAACCCAGGGGTGTTTCACTGAGAAATAGACTAGGTCTTTCGTCTTGGGCCAGTCAAGTCTCTCCAGACAGAAGTCCTTCATTTTCCTGCTAATTGAAAATACACCTGGCTGCCAGAATTCAAAGAGTTGAGCAGGATAAAGTTGTCTCAATATTCAGAATCCATTTTTCACTTAATTCCCTCCATCCCCACTACTCGCTTCACTTTTTTTTTTTTTTAAACATCTTTATTGGAGTATAATTGCTTTACAATGGTGTGTTAGTTTCTGCTTTATAACAAAGTGAATCAGTTATACATATACATATGTCCCCATATCTCTTCCCTCTTGCGTCTCCCTCCCACCCTCCCTATCCCACCCCTCTAGGTGGTCATAAAGCACCGAGCTGATCTCCCTGTGCTATGTGGCTGCTTCCCACTAGCTACCTATTTTACATTTGGTAGTGTATATATGTCCATGCCACTCTCTCACTTTGTCCCAGCTTACCCTTCCCCTTCCCTGTAACCTCAAGTCCATTCTCTAGTAGGTCTGTGTCTTTACTCCCATCTTGCCTCTAGGCTCTTCATGACCACTTTTGTTGTTGTTGTTGTTAGATTCTATATATATGTGTTAGCACACGATATTTGTTTTTCTCTTTCTGACTTACTTCACTTTGTATGTCAGATTCTAGGTCCATCCACCTCACTACAAATAACTCAATTTCGTTTTTCTTTTTATGGCCGCTTCACTTTTTAGAATGACCTCTGCCCTTTCCCCTCAGCCATACTTGGTATTCCCAAAATCTAGATCTTCCCTAATTCATCCATCCAAAAGTAAACTTTTGGTCTTCTTTTGGGGAAGGGAGGACAGCAACTAGGATGCTTAGGCTAGAGAACTAGGGATCTAAGGGTTAAGAGCTCCTTTAAAAACTTTCAAATAATCCTTTTCCAGCTCTGTTTTATACCCCTGCCTTCAGAGGTAAATGGTGTTTCTAATTCTTGATACTTTCAGATATTCTGCAGGTATTCACATCACCTTGCCTCTTGTTAGCTTCTTCTCCTGCAGGCTTAGATCCCAACTTTCTCTGCTTACTAAGTCAGTTACCATAATGTTTAACAGGAGCCTACACAGGGATTCTTAATATGTTTTATGTTAATTTACAAGAACCCTGGATAATATTGTATGCTCTAGAGAATTCACTTAGCAGGTCTGGGTTGTCCAAACCCTGCACATCCTCAAATAAAGGTCTGGCCTGTACCAGGCTCCTGGAAAATAACCTCTAAACCTTTATTATCCTGCCTGTTAAGAGTATCTTTGTTTACCTGAAGTCTTGGGCCATGTCAGATAGTTTATGCTAAAACGTGATTTACGGTGGGGACCTTGAACCACACGGTATCAGCATGACCTCTGGAGGGGCTGAAGAACTAAGATTAGCCAACCCTACATAATGAACTCTTGATAAACTATCTGGACACCAAGGCTGGGGTGAACTTCCCTGGCTGGCAATACATTGTGCACATTGCCACAAATCATTTCTGGAAGAATTAAGCGCTGTCCGTATCCTTCCACTGGGAGAGGACAACTAGGAGTTTGTACCTGGTCTCTACTGGACTTCGTCCTAAGTGCCTTTTCTATTGATTTTAATCTGTACATTTTCAGCTGAATACACCAAAACCATGAATGCAACAGTTTTGCTAAGTTCTGTGAGTACTCCCAGTGAATCACTGAGCCTGTGGGTGGTCTTGGGTCCTCTCAACACACAGTTACCTATCTGAATTATTATGTACATCAGACAGTATTTCAATAAATTCTAATGACATCTAAAAAAAAGGGTCAGGCATCTGAAAAGAAATGTATCAAAGTCCTCAACACTGTCCAAAGAAAGTGCCTCAAGCAGCCTGAGTATAAAACACAGAATCCAAAGGTGAGGTAAAATCAGAGGGCATATTTTATACCAATTCATAAGGCCACGCTTAAAATACCTGCAAATCTTCCATATTCATTACTAGAATATATCCAAATAGATATCTATTTGAACTAAACTTATTGTCTTATTTTATGATGAACAATAGATTTGAAATATTGTTGATGCTATTACACTCTAACGAAGTCTTTTTCTTCATAAGCAGTACAACTACAAACTCCACCCAGAATTAGGAGTTCTAATTAACAAAGTTCTACTAAAATATTCACCAGATTTCCTCTCCCTCTGGTACTCTCTTTATCTCCAAATAACTCCTAGAATAACAAATTGACAGACTTCTGAGACCAAAAGAAATTTCAAAAAAGTTGAAATCAATCCTTCCCTACTCTTCAATCCATTGAGACTCTTTGGAAGGATGTGTTCTTAATCTGCAGTATAGTTAAGTGGTATCACAACGGGTTCCTTGAAAGATGGCAGACATAATGCTAACTCTTCAGAAACATGTTTATGAGAAGATTTACATAATATCTAGCAGAGTTCTGAGTAACTAAACACTTAAGAAATTTCTTATTAAATGATAAATTGTTATGGATATACTCTACATTATTTATAAAATACTGAACATCAAAAGATCTCTGAACACAGGGTGAGTAATGTAACTATCCAAACAACATTATATCAAAAATTTTAAGTATTCTATAATTATAATCGATATTAAGAGAGTTTTAGCTCTTACTGCCAACTTGCAAACTGAACTACAATTTTGACCTCAAAACAAACAAGATCAAAGTATGACACCATAGATGGTACAAATACAGATAGATATTGGGTTGGGTGGCCAAAAGATTCATTCAGTTTTTTCTGTAAGATGGCTCTAGTAGCGCTTAGTTGTCTTTAACTTCATTCCAAACAATTTTATTAGATCGTATTGTGACAGACCTCATATCAGTGTGCATTAAAAAAACAAACCAAAACTGGTGAATTTTCGTGCAGCCATTTTAATATTGAAGATGGAAGAAATAAAGCAACATTTGGGGCATATCATGCTTTATTATTTCAAGAAAAGTAAAAACGCAACTGAAACGCAAAAAAAGATTTGTGCAGTGTATGGAGAAGGTGCTGTGACTGATCAAACATGTCCAAAGTGGTTTGTGAAGTTTCATGGAGATTTCTCGCTGAATGATGCTCCATGGTCAGGTAGACCATTTGAAGTTAATGGCAATCAAATCGAGACACTGAGAACAATCAATGTTATACCACACAGGAGACAGCCGACATACTCAAAATACCCAAATCAGGCACTGAAAATCATTTGCACCAGCTTGGTCATGTTCATCACTTTGATGTCTGGGTTCCACATAAGTTAAGCAAAAATAAAACTTCTTGACCATATTTCCGCATAGTAATTCTCTACTTAAACATAATGAAAATGTTCTGTTTTGAAAACTAATTGTGATGGGCGATGAAAAGTGGATACTGTACAGTAACGTGGAATGGAAGAGATCACGGGACAAGCAAAATGAACCACCACCAACCACACCAAAGGCCGGGCTTCATCCAAAGAATGTGATGTTGTGTATATGGTGGGGTTCAAAGAGAGTCCTCTATTATGAGCTCCCTCCAGAAAACCAAACGATTAATTCCAACAAGTACTGCTCCCAATTTGACCAACTGAAAGCAGCACTCGACGAAAAGCATCCAGAATTAGTCAACAGAAAATGCATAGTCTTCAATCAGGATAACCCAAGACCACATGCTTCTTTGACGACCAGGCAAAAACTGTTACAGCTTGGCTGGGAAGTTCTGATTGATCCGCCGTATTCACCAGACATTGCACCTTCCGATTTCCATGTATTTAACTCTTTACACAATTCTCTTAATGGAAAAAATTTCAATTCCCCGTAAGACTGTAAAAGGCACCTAGAACAGTTCTTTGCTCAAAAAGATAAAAAGCTTTGGGAAGATGGAATTATGAAGTTGCCTGAAAAATGGCAGAAGGTAGTGGAATAAAATGGTGAATACATTGTCCAATAAAGCTCTTGGTGAAAATGAAAAATGTGTCTTTTTTTTTTTTACTTAAAAACCAAAGGAACCTTTGGCCAGCCCGATAGATAGATAGATAGATAGATAGATAGATAGATAGATAGATAGATAGACAGACAGACAGACATATCCATATCCATAACACCCCGTATCACAAATCTCAGCTTATTACCTCTTTAATTTTTTCCCTTTTCTCTCTTAGGTCATTATCTTCTGGGTCTCCACCATGTGTTCCTATAAGGTTTGGTATAGGAACTGCTGGCAGTGGCTTTTTCTCTTTTGTCTTCATTTCTTGGACTACCTTATTCTTCTCTGTCTGTATTTCTGCTCGGATTTCCTCTCTTGACTTTTTTAATTTTTCTTTTGCTTCTTCCAGGGCCTTCTCATGATCAGCTCGAATTTTATTTCTCAAACGTTCTTCTTCTTCCCTATAAGAAGAGGAGAAAAATAAACATAAAACTTAAAGTTTCCTCCACCAAACCCTGATAGTTGTTTTCTGCTCCTGCCATTAATAAGAATGATCCATGGGCTTCCCTGGTGGCACAGTGGTTGGGGGTCTGCCTGCCGATGCAGGGGACACGGGTTCGTGCCCCTGTCCGGGAGGATCCCACATGCCGCGGAGCGGCTGGGCCCGTGAGCCATGGCCGCTAGGCCTGCGCGTCCGGAGCCCGTGCTCCGCAACGGGAGAGGCCGCAGCAGTGAGAGGTCCGTGTACCACCAAAAAAAAAAAAAAAGAATGATCCGTGAGAGAGACTTGGATCTACCTGCCTGAAGAAGAGGATAAATATATCTTAGTATGAGAAAGAAAATGAGCTCTAGATGCTGAAGAGCAACCACCTCACACAGTGGAGAAAAAGGGAACCTAGAAAGTTACAATTGAAGGACCAAGTAAAAACAGAAAATAGCAATCAATAACTTATTAGTAGACACATGAGGAAAAAAAAGAGAGAGAGAGAGAGAAAAGAGAGACCAGTGAAAAACTAGATGGGGGAGACAAAATAAAAAATAGAAGTAAGTATCAAGAGGGGACCAAATAATAAACAAAAAGGTCCTACAGTATAGCACAGGGAACTATATTCAATATCCTATAATAAACCGTAATGGAAAACAATATGAAGAATATATGTAAGTGAATCACTTTGCTGTAAACCAGAAACTAACACAACATTGTAAATCAACTACACTTCAATTAAAAATAAAGCTTAAGTAAATAAATAAATAAGAGCATTTCATAAACTGATGTGAAGAGGGGACAAAATATAAACATAGGGTCAAAGAGAGAGAAGCAGGAAAGATAAGAGGATGGGAAATTTTTTATTTGTTAAATATACATCATACACTTCTAAACTTTTGGAAATTCCATCGATCTTACAACACAATGTTCCAACTGATGTGAGCATGACCACTTAAAATTCTCTTGAGCCCTTGTTAAAAATACAGATTCCAATTTAGCAGGTCTGTATGAGACCCATGAATTTGTATTATTAAGAGCTCCTTTGATGATTCTGGTGTGCATACAGGTTTGGAAACCACTACTGCAGTAGATACCTACTGAGTTTCTACCCAGCGCTGAATCTTTTCTCCACCTCCCCCCCAATCCACGTGAATGAATACAGGAGTGGTAGTTACTATTTTCCAAATCATCCAGTGATGACTACTCTAAGGGGGTCACCAAAGTTACCTCTCTAGAAAATGAATTCAAACTCTGGACTTAACAACATTGCTGGTGAGATTGTAAAACAGTACAGCTACTTTGGAAAAGTTTAGCAGTTTCTTTAAAAACTAAACGTAACTATCACAGAATCCTGCAATTGCCCTGGACATTTATCCCAGAGAAATTAAGGCTTATGTTCACACAAAAACCTATACACAAGCCAGTTACAAAAAGACAAATACTATATGATTCCAATTATATGAGATTCTTAGGGTAGTCAAAATTATGGAGACAGAAAGTAGAATGGTGGTTGCAAGAGGCTGGGGGAAAAGAAAAAGTAGGAAGTTATTGTTTAATGGGTGCAGAGTTTCAGTTTAGCAAGATGAAAAGAGTTCTGGAGATGGATAGTGGTGACGGTTGCACAACAATATAAATGTATTTAATACCATTGCACTGTACAAGTAAAAATAGTTAAGATGGTAAATTTTATGTTATGCATATTTTACAATTTCAAAAATTGGGGGGGGGATCCTATACAAAAATGTTTATAGCAGCTTTACTCATAACAGGCAAAAACTGGAAGCAACCCTTATGTCTTTCAGCAAGTAAATGGTTAAGTAAACCACTGTTTATACTGTGGTATAGCCACACTATGGGAATACTACTCAGCAATAAAAAGAAACTATTTGTAAACACAACTTGAATGCATTTCAAAGGTATTATGTCAGTGAAAGGAGAGAGTCTCAAAAGTTACATTTTACTTGACATTCTCAAAAAGACAAAAATAGAAGGATGATGACTATATTAGTGGATGACACAAGTTATGGATAAAGGGAGAGGTTAACTATAAGAGAATAATACAGGACAGTTTTTCTGGATTATAGCATTGTTATATATCCTATTTCAGTGGTTACACAAATGTGAACATGTGCTGAAAATCACAGAACTGTATATCAAGAGAGAAAAAAATCAATTCACAGCCTAGTATTTAAAATAAAATGTTAAATGTTTAGAGAAAAAGAAAATTGGATACCTTGCTGTGAAAAGGGGCTGATGAGGAAAACAGAGAAAAGAGGAGGAATCACAGCAGAGCCAGAGAGTCAGGGACAAACAAGGTCATTCGGGTAGCAAGAAAAAGTCCATAGGGCCTGCAGACAGACTGGATATGAAAAAAGTATGGCACAGAGGAGCCAAGGTTGACCCCAGTGTGCATCCAAGGGTAATCCTGGGCTGATCTGTTCAGGAGACTCAGGCAGATGAGGGCAGCAGCAGCAGACAGGTGCTGAATAGTCTTAGATGAGATAACCAAAGTAAATACAGGCAGGTACCACCCAATTGCCTTCCAATCCCCCTCCCCCTCCTTACCAACAGAAAACATTGTGCCTAGGCCTAGAGAATAGATCCAAGAAGAATCATTTTGTAGTTGGGAAAAAAAGTACTTAAGCAAAAAGTTAGGAGACAAGGATTCCAGTTCCAGCTCTGCTCCAAACTCACCCAGCAACCTGGCACAAATCACTCAAAAACCTCTAACATCAGTACTTTCTTCAATAAAAATAGGAAAACAAATAATACTCTCCTAATACACTTGGCTACACTTATCCAAGGTAAGTACAAGTATTTAACAAAACTGTAATTTTCTATACAAACATAAACCATTAATTATATCAAATCCTCCAATCTGTTTCAAAATACAAGTGAATGCAGTAATCCCCACAATTTACAAAAAAATGCACTTTATTCTTCCTTAAGAACATCTTTCCACAATAATCATTTAGTAGCACCATGAGTTTTCTTTCTCGTTTTTTCCCCTATATATCTCAAATTTTTATTTTGATCTCTTTTCAAGGAGCTCCTCAAATTTTGCTTTAGTGCCCAAATTTCTAGATTTTAAATTACACCAGCTGGATCAAATGTTCTGGATGTTTATTTTCACCTGAATGATCTTTGTTTTACTTATGTGTTTTTAAGATTTTTTTTTAACTTCGATATCTTCAACAGATAATCATGTTGAACTTCCATTTGCAAATGTCTCTTGCTTTTCATCAGTGCCTTATATCTTTCTATGTAGTAAAGAATTTGGCCTTGCCCAAAGAGAAGTCTGGACTTGTCCTCAGCTTCTGGGAGGTAATCTGTCAAACTTCATAGAAGTGTCCTTGTTTATGGTGGGTGCTGGCCACACCAGATTTTAGGATGGGGTTGGCCACATCCAATAGTCCTAGGGTGGGGGCTGGCCATGCTAAAAAAATCCAACAATACCACTCAGGGTAAGGGTTTTGGGTCACAAAGTATGAGCCAACATGGAGACTGAGTTCAACTACATGGGAAATCAATTAATCATGCCTTGAAAACTCTGGACGCCAAAGCTCATGTGAGCTTAGGTGGGTGGCAACACATACTGTCACACACTGATGCTGGGAGAGTAATGTCCTGACTTTAAAAGAAGAGGACACCAAAAGCTCCACATTTGGAACCTTCCTGGAATTTATCCTATGTGCTTCTTTCCCTTGGCTGATTTTAAACTCCATCCTTTCTCTGTAATCTATAATCCTTTCATGAGTGTGATAACTTTCAGTGAGTTTTGTGAGTCCTAGCAAATTATCAAACCTGAGGGTGGCTTTGGGAGTCCCCTGAAATTTCAGGTGGTATCCGAAGTAAGGGTGGTCTTGTGGAGGACTGTGCCCTCAAACTTTGCAGTCTGGCTAACTCTGGGTACCATCCAAGGCTTCCAAAAAAAATTCAATCTTAAATCTACAGGTTCTCATGAGATTTGAAATTACTTTTTCAATTATATCCTATGCGTAACAGTTAAATCACTTTTTGATATCCCATAAGTAATATTAGGTTTGGGGTTTTTTTTTAGTTGTTGTTGTTGTCTCGTTTTGTTTTGTTTTTGTTTTTTCCTTCCACACACCCTTGATTCTTGAAAATCAGAGGCAAATGACAAAACTAATACTTGTTTTTGGGCTAGATATACCAGGCACTGACTTAGTCAACTACTTAGATTATCTTATTTAATCCTCATACCAATTTATGAGGCACCTTATATTTAACACTGTTCTCCATCTTATTAGGAAAACACTAAAGCACAAAGAGAAAAAGGAATTTGCTCAGGGTCACAGAGCTAGTAAGTAGAGAGCCTAGGTACAAACAGGTGCATTTTGACTTCTTAAACTATGCAAATACTGCCTTTCACACAAAAGATGAATTTTATTTAAGAGATTGTCTCAACTGTGTAGACACTGATACCATTCTCTCAATATCTTGCTCCCTTCCTCCTTAGTCTTAGAGCCATCAATTTTTAGCTAAGCATATGCTCCTGCAAAATAAAAATTCTATTTTTCAGCTTCCCTCATAGAAACTGCCCTATAAATCAGAAACAGACTTCTACTTTGCTTCCGCTTAAGCCACTATTATTTTGTGATTTTTATGGCTGGTGAATGACCTAGTCTTTACTGAGCCACTCTCCACCCTAGATGTCCTCTTTCCCTGAGACTCTCGTTAGTATCTAAGGGCTGATCTGCCAGAAATAAACTAACCAAGTAATAGATTTCCTTCTCCAATTAGAGTGTTTAAATAAATCATGTTTGGAAACATTCTGAAAGACAAATACAACCCTAGATTACAGAAGAACAGATAAAATTACATTGAAATCTTGTTTGGCAAAGATTTAGGTGAATATACATTTCCCTTTTATATTCACTACATCCTTCTTTACTAGAGTTTTACTCTTCACCTACAAACATGAAGTCTCATCCATCCTTAAAAAATTAAATAAAAACTTCCTTCAAAACTGCCTCCAGCTCTACCTTCATTGGTGTCCCCCCTCCTTCCTTTTACCACCATGCTTTTTCAGAGTACTACATTTGCTGTTTCCATTTTCTCTAACCTCACATCTCTTCTACCCACCACAGTTAAAAACTGATAGCTAAGTTTTTCCTTCCTTTGAATTCCCTGTTTCTCACACCTGCCTTTCCAACAAGTCTCTAATTATTGGCTTTACCACCATCGATGAACCCCCAAAATGTTGTATTCCATCCTCATTTCTGTTCTTACTCTATATACCTTCCTATTCAACATCATCCAGCTGTATTTTCTCAACTATTATATCAAAATATTTATAGTCAGCCTTTTCCACGTTACTAAGTACTCCAGATCCAAATTTCTAATATCATGTAAGACACTTGCCAAACCCCTCTAATTTAACATGCGCAAAACAGAACTGAATGATTACCATGGAAAAAGGACAATCACAGGCTAAGTTCATTCATGAACACAGATTTTTTTTTAATATTAGCAAAATTATCAGTAACATTTAAAAAATAGAAAAAAAAATTCATCATAACTAATTGGACTTATCCCAGAAAGGAGAATAGTTTAACATCAGAAAATTCTATCCACGTAATCTACCTATTATTAAAGAAAAATTGTACAAAGTAAAAACAGAAAAGTGACAAAATTCAACACCCATTTTTTTTTTTTTTTTTTTTTTGCGGTACACGGGCCTTGCACTGTTGTGGCCTCTCCCGTTGCAGAGCACAGGATCCAGACGTACAGGCTCAGCGGCCATGGCTCACGGGCCCAGCCGCTCCGCGGCATGTGGGATCTTCCCGGACCGGGGCACGAACCCATGTCCCCTGCATCGGCAGGCGGACTCTCAACCACTGCGCCACCAGGGAAGCCCTCAACACCCATTCTTAAAACTCTACAGCAAAGGAGAAAAAGAGAACTTCAATCTAATAAAAGATATCTTCCAATACCTACAGCAAATATCATTCTTCATAGTGAAACTTTAGAAGCGTTTCTTTCAAAATGAGAGAAACAAATAAGGATTCTCACTATCACACTTCTGTTTGATTGTACTTCTAGCCAGCAAAGTAAAACAAGAGACAAAAGTAAGATTAAAATATAAGAAAAAAATTAAAGTTCCAAAAAATAATGCCTTCTATGACAGATAACATGCTTTTTATATAGAAAATCCAAAGAATCTACAAATTATTATAAATAAAAGTACAACAAGGAAGGGAAAGAAACTATCTAACAGACAGAAGGTACTCAGTAATTTCCTTCTCTTCCTACTCATTGGGTCTCATCTTTCTGGACTCCAAGCATTTAAACTTCCTTTGATAACATTCTTTCCTCATATTGATAGAAACATTTTTTACATCAGCTTTCATTCACATCCATTATTTCATTGCTAAGATTTCCAGGCCCTGTTCTTTGACCTAGATTTAAGAAACATGAGAGCCCTTAAAGACTTTGGCATATATTAACTACCCTCAACCATTATAAGGGAATTTTACTAAATTGACTCTTACTAATCTCCAAATTCTATGAAAACTCACCAAAGCCCCTATGAAGTGACTTTTTAAAAAGTGCTGAATAAATCAACAATGTAATTCTATCTTTTAAAAGATAAAAGACAATGCCCATACAATGGTCCTTGTTTTTAATAACAATGTTAGATACTAAATAACCTTTCAAACACCCTAAATTTTAATAACACCCTAAAGATATTTCAGAGGATCCAGGAAAGCACAACAAAAATAGTTGAAACAGTTATGTAAATAGCTACTTATGTACAAGTATAGGCCAAGAATGGTTTTAGGAAACAACTATAGGAGAGTGAGCAACCAGTACAGAAAATACTCAAATAACAGCATTCTACAGAGCTCAGCGGCACGTGCCTAAAGGAATTAAGCCCTTCCAAAGAGAAATGTCACTCCTTCAATGTCATGAGTAACTCTTTAAACTCAAAGTAACCAAGAGGTATCAACCATTATAAGGGAGTTGTTCACAAATACAGTCTAAGATGATTTGCAATAGCAAATTAATATATCCCATTTGCACAGAATAACACTGTCCTATAAATAACAAAGACCTTTCTGAATGTTACCCTTTTAAGCAAAATCATGTATTCTTCTGGTGTACTGATTTATAGTTAAGAACCAAACAACACAAATTCTATCACACCTGGGCTCACAAATTCTATAAGAGTGAATCCCATTCTTAAGAAAACATGTTAATAGAAAAGTCCAACTGTTTCTCAATAAGAGAAATTGTCAGCTACCTGAAAGAGGATGAAAGCAATTCAAGGTGAAGCACAGAGAAATTCACTGACCCTCAGCTTCTACACCAAATCCAATTACTCTGGTCATGTAGCTCCCACAAAACACCAACTTCTTTAGTGTTCCCACTTTAATAAAGCAGTTGATGAACCATCAACACAAACTCACTGTCTCCATCTTAAATTTAGTTAGATACAGGTCATTTCTGTGGCTATTAACAGATTTTATTTACATAAAGAGCTGTTACAGATTAATCTAACTTGGGTTTTAGGGGATTTTAGTTTGAATTAATGGTAATTTCAGGTTAGTTATCAGTCACTGAATTAACTTCAGCCTAACTCAATGATAATCAACAAATATTTACCAAATGTGAGTGGCATTGAGCTAGATGCAGGGAATATAAGAAAAATAAGACACATTATTTGCCCACAGGAGTTCACAATCTAATAAATATGTAAACAAAATAAGCACCAAACAGGAAGATCACAGCAGAGGAAGTAAATAACTACAGGTGAGGTACCAGGGGACCATAGGTTAGATAGAAGAGGTGTCTAACAGCATAGGCATATTCTAATAAGCACACGAGTACAACCTGAAAACAGATTTACATAGGAAATAGCATTAGAAAGGCATGATCTTCAAATAGAAATTAAAAGGAAAAAAAAGAAAAAAACGAGTTTGCTAGGAAGATCAAGAAAATAAGGGCATACTAAGTAGAGAAGGAATAGTGTACAAAGATATGGAAGAAGCGACACAATACACCAGTTAGAAGGTAGGTTGGTATGGCCACTAGGGTATAGTATGCAGGGTGGAGAAGGGTGCAGTAGCATAGAATAGACTGGGCATAATAAGGAAGACAGAGAAGACAAAAGCTCAATCATGAACAGAGCTTGTGTTGCAACCTGAGGACAAAAGCAAACCATTAAAGTACTTCTAATTGAAAATGGCATAACTGTACTTAAATCTTCAGAAAAACACCTCCTCAGGATTGACCTGGGAGAGGAGGTAGAAAGGGAGATACAAGGTTGGCAGTACGAAAGGGAGTTAGGTGATCATAGCAGCCACCCAGGCAAAAAATGACCAAAAACTAATAAAATCCATCTAGCGTAGATATGGAGAAGGACCAAATATCAGCGACCTTAGAAAG
Source organism: Pseudorca crassidens (assembly GCF_039906515.1). NCBI lineage: Eukaryota > Metazoa > Chordata > Mammalia > Artiodactyla > Delphinidae > Pseudorca > Pseudorca crassidens. Next base: position 103,159,748 of record NC_090297.1, on the reverse strand, counting down.
TCAAGAATAGTAAGTTTAGGTAAATGATTAAACATGAAAGGGAAAAGAAGTTAAGGATGATAGGTTTTCATTATAGTGACTAAACAGAAAGGAGTACCATTAACTAGACAGAGCCTAGAGGACAGGTGACTTGGAATAAAGGGAAAGAGTAAGAAAGAATTATTAAGTACGGTTTTTAGACACGCTAAGTTTAAAAGGTCAGCAAAGCACACAGGTTAAGACGTCCAGGTCTGAAGACTTGGATTTGGAAATCATCAACCTACTGGAGGCAGCTAATGCTCCAACCTAACTGTTCACTTATATGGGTGAATTTTATGGTATGTAAAGAAAACTTCAATAAAGATGTTTATTAAAAAGCGGGAGCAGGGGCTTCCCTGGTGGCACAGTGGTTGAGAGTCCGCCTGCCTTTGCAGGGGACACGGGTTCGTGCACCGGTCCGGGAAGATCCCACATGCCGCGGAGCAGCTGGGCCCGTGAGCCATGGCCGCTGAGCCTGCGCGTCCGGAGCCTGTGCTCCGCAACGGGAGGGGCCGCAACAGTGAGAGGCCCTCGTACCACAAAAAAAAAAAAAAAAAAAAAAAAGAACGGTTAGAAGGGAAAGTCATAGTATTAACCAATCTATATTAGGAAAGAAAAAAAGATCTCACATGAAGGACCTCAAGTTCTAACCTAAGGAAACAGAAAAAGAGAAAATTAAACCTAAAATAAGCAGAATAAAGGAAATAATAAAGATAGAAGTGAAAAAATAGAAAACAGAAGATTGAGAAAAAGCAATAAAAAAGCTGGCTCTTTGAGATTAAAAAAATTGATTAATTCTGACAATACTAATAAGAGGGGAGGGGGAGAAAAGCCACAAATCACAATAACACAATGAAAGAAGCATACCACAATCCTACAAATATTAAAATGATAGTAAATGAGTATCACTAAAACGTTACACCAAAATTTCAACAATTTATACACCTTGTTAGAAATAAAAAAATACTCAAGTAAATTTAAGAAGACCTAGATTAACTAAATAGCCTATATCTATTAAAGAAACAGAATGTGTAGTCAAAAACTTTTCCACAAAGAAAATTCCAGTTCAGACGGTTTCACTGGTGAATTCTACCAAATATTTAGGGAAGAATTAGTATCAGTTTTACAGAAACTCAGAAAATTGAAGAGGGAATACTTTCAACTCACCTCATAAGGGCAACATTACTCTGATATCAGAACCAGACCAAAAAAATAATAAATTAATGAAAAAACAGAAATGGGGGCTTCCCTGGTGGCACAGTGGTTGGGAGTCCGCCTGCCGATGCAGGGGACATGGGTTCGTGCCCCGGTCCGGGAAGATCCCACATGCTGCGGAGCAGCTGGGCCCGTGAGCCATGGCCGCTGAGCCTGCGCATCCGGAGCCTGTGCTCCACAACAGGAGAGGCCACAACAGTGAGAGGCCCGCGTACCGCAAAAAAACAAAAACAAAAACAAAAAACATAACAGATTTCTGTATGTTGATTTTACACCCTGCAACTTTACTGAATTCATTTATTAGTTTAACAGTTTTTTGGTGGAGTCTATCTGCTAACAAAGACATTTTACTTCTTCCTTTCCAATTTGGATGTCTTTTATTTCTTTATCTTGCCTGACTGCTCTGGCTACAACTGTCAGTACTATGTTGAATAGGAATGGTGAAAGTGCGTGTACCTGTCTTGTTTGTGATTTTAGAGAAAAAGCTCTCAACCTTTCACCACTGAGTATGATGTTGGCTGTTATTTTATTATATACGGCCTTTAAGTTGAGGTATGTTTCTTCTCTATCCAACTTACTGAGTTACCATAAAAGGATGTTGTATTTTGTCAAATGCTTTTTCTGCATCTACAAAGATGATCATATGATTTTTTATGCTTCATTCTATTAACATGTTGATTGGTGTATTTGAGGCATTCTTGCAACCCAGGGATAAATCCTGCTTGATCATGGTGTATGATCCTTTTAATGCGATGTTGAATTCTGTTTGCTAATGCTTTCTTGAGAATTTCTGCACCTATATTCATCAGATAGCCTATAGTTTTCTTTACTTTTAGTATCCTTATCTGGCTTTGATATCAGGGTAATGCTGGCCTCATTAAATGAGTTTAGGATTATTGTCTCCTCTTAAACTTTTTGAAGAGTTTGAGAAGGACTGGCCTTAATTCATTCTTAACTGTTTGCTAGAGTTCATACGTGAAACCATCTGGTCCTGGGCTTTTTCTTATTGGGAGGTTTTTTATTACTGATTCAATCACCTTACTCATTATTGAACTGTTCAGATTTTCTCTTTCTTCATGATTCGGACTTGGTAAGTTTCATGTTTCCAGGAATGTGTCCATATCTTATAGATTATCCAATTTGTTGGTGTATAATTGCTCACAGTACTCCTTTACGATCCTCTGTATCTCTGCAGTATCGGTTGCAATGTCTCCGCTTTCATTTCTGATTTTGAGTTCTCTTTTTTCTTAGCCTAGCTAAAGATTTGTCAATTTTGTTTATTTAAAAAAAAAAACAGCTCTTAGTTTTGTTGATCTTTTCTACTTTTCTATTGTTCTTCTGTTCTCTATTTCTGCTCTGATCTTTGATATTTCCTTCTTTCTGCTAACTTTGAACTTAGTTTGTTCTTTTTCTTAGTCCCTTGACGTATAAAGTTAGGTTGTTTATTTAAGAGCACTCTTTTTTCTTAATGTAGAAAACTACATTGCTAGAACTGCTTTTTGCTAGATCTTCCATCCTAGAACTGCTTTTACAGAATCCCATAGGTTTTGGTATGTTGTGTTTCCATTTTCATTTGTTTCTAGATATTTTTTAAATTTCTCTTTGTATTTCTTCTTTAACCCACTGATTGTTCAAGAATGTGTTGTTAATTTCAACATATTTGTGAATTTCCAAGCTTTCCTCCTGTTATAGATTTCTAGTTTCTCTTTGTCTTTGACTTTTGGCAGTTTTATTGTAATATGTCTTAGAGAAGATCTCCTTAGGTTTGGTTTGTTTGGTGACCTGTGAGGTTCACGAACTTGAATATCCAAATCTCTCCCCAATCACTATTTCATTAAATAAGCTTTCTGCTTTCTTTCCCCTTCTCCCTCACTTCTTCTGGAATATTAAAATTCATTAATTGGTTTTGAACACATCCCCTAGATCACATAAGCTTTCTTAACTCTTTTTCATTATTTCTTATTTGTTTTCCTCTGACTATAATTGCAAAGTTCCTGTCTTCTCTTTCACAGATTCTTTATTCTGCTTGGTCCATTCTACTGTTTATGCCCTCCACTTCATTTTTTCTTTTTCTTTTCATTCATTAAATTCTTCAGCTCCAGAATTTGTTTGGTTCTTTTTGATGATTTCTAGCTCTTTGTTAAACTTCACATTTTGTTTGTATTGTGTTCTTGATTTTGTTGAATTGTCTGTATTTTCTGAAGTTTCCTTAAAACAGCTATTTTTTTTGTTTTGTTTTGTTTTGGTTTTGTGGTACGCGGGCCTCTCGCTGTTGCGGCCTCTCACTGTTGCGGCCTCTCCCATTGCTGAGCACAGGCTCCGGACGCACAGGCCCAGCAGCCATGGCTCATGGGCCCAGCCGCTCCACGGCATGTGGGATCCTCCCAGACAGGGGCACGAACCCGTGTGCCCTGCATCGGCAGGTGGACTCTCAACCAATGTGCCACCAGGGAAGCCCCAATACAGCTATTTTTGAATTCTTCATCAGGTAACTATAGATCTCCATGTCGTTGAGTTCAGTTACTAAAAGTCTGTGATCCTTCAGTGGTGTCATGTTTCCTTGGTTTTTCATGTTCCTTAGAATTTTGTGTTGCTGTCTTCACATTTGAAATATCAGTTAGCTCCTCCAGACTTTACTAACTGCCTTCTGGGGAGAAATAGCTTCCATCAGCCCTGTTAGAGATTCTGGGGCTTTCTCAGACCTCCTATGGATACATTTGATCCATGCTTCTTGTTCCCTCTTGTGGCAGAATTCTTAAGCTTGTATGCTTTCTCTCAATCCTGCAATGCACCAGACCGAGTGCTGACAGCCTCTCTTTCGTCTTCCCAAAGGTGGCACTACGGCTCAAGTCTGTGTTCTCTCCCTGGCACACAGATTGGAGAATTCCAAAGCTTGCTCTCACCACTACCTTCAGGAACACAGAGAGCTGCCTGCAGAGTGGGAGGGTATGTGAATGATACATGTGGGATGCTAGGGATGCCCATGGGCCAGTTGGAGGAATCCACAGGTGAGGCTTCCCCAGCAACTCATGGGCAGGCTTCTTGATGGAGTCCATGAAGCACTTAATAGGATCCACGTCCCTTTAATGTTCTCCAAGAGTCCTATCTGCACTATCCCACTCTTTTCCCACCCCCCGTCATAGAGCTCACAATTTAACACTCTGGATAGGCTGAGAGAAATGAGCCTCTTTGGCAGCATCCTGCACAACTAGGGAAGCTGGCTGCTCACTCACCTGCTCTCCCTTTCCCCAGAGGGAGAAACCACAGGTTGAAATAGGCTCTCTTGGCCCTAAGCTGTGCCATACTGGGGGAAGCATGATTCAGGTAAAGTCAAGCTGTTCCTTTCACCCACTCCAATGAATCCAAACTCTTTTTTCTTTTTCTTTTTTTTTGCTCTAACAGAGTGTTAGAACTTCTCCTCTGGAAATGCAGATGTCCACTAAGGCTCTCTAATCCATGGATGATTGTCTAAGTCAGTGTTCTCCAGAGGTTCCAGACCACAGCCAAGAAAGGCTGGAGCTGGTTCACAGCTGCATGGTCCACAGCTGGGACCAAGGTCTATTATCCAATGCATGGATGGGTGAGACTCTTCCTGGGTCCCTTGGTGTATGGTGTTGGGTACCACAGTACCCATAAAGGCATTTTTGTATGTGAATGGATGCCAGAATTTTGCTGGGGGGTGGTGAGGAGGGATGATGTATGTCTGATGCAGCCATGATGCTGAGGTCACTCTTCCCTTAGTCCTTTATTTATAAATCTTATAAACTTTCATATTTATCATTTTCCTGTGAGCTTCTTAAGCTCTTTGAGTTTAGAGCATTGTCTTACTCTGTTAATCCTTACTGTAAAACACAGTACTCAATAAATATTTGATGAATGAATGATCACCTGGAGAACCACCTTAATTCTCTTTATGTATCTCAGACCCTATATTATTTCAAGCTGATCATCTATGTTGACCATACTATTTCAACCCCCAAAATAAATATAGTGCTGTATAACAAGTTTCTGTTTCCTTCATGTGATCATATTGATTGTTGTTTCTCTCATGTATTTTTTTTAACCAAGCCAATTTTTATAATATATTTTCAAGGCAAAAAAAACCAAAAACACATTTTGTCAATTCACTTCTCTCCACCCTCAGGTATCACCTATAGCCTGAGATTAAAATCTAAGCACATCCAGACATAGAAAACAAACTTATGATTACCAAAGTGAGTGGGGGGAGATAAATTAGGAGTGTGGGATTAACAGATACACACTACTATATATAAAATAGATAATAGACAAGGATTTACTATATAGCACAAAGAACTATACTCAACATCTTGTAATAACCTACAATGGAAAAGAACCTGAAATATGCATGTGTATGTTTCTGAATCACTTTGCTGTACACCTATAACTAACACAATATTGTAAATCAACTATACTTCAATTTTTAAAAAAATCTCAGCATAGGTAAATGCAGACACACAGATAACTAAACAATATATGTAAAAACTCATCATAAACTTTATAAGACCTTCAAATTGTTTTGCTGGAGTTTAAAAATACGTAATAAAAAAAACAGTAAAATCACCACCCCAGTATGCACGTTCTATATAAAACAAAGCCTGGCCTTTCTGCAATGAATCAGGACTGAAAATGGGTATAAAGTTCAAAGGAAAAGGAAATTATCATGCATACTAACTCCTCCCCACCTTCTTCCTTTCAGCTTCAATATTTTATAAGACTTTCACTGTTTTTTGGTCTTAGAAGGTGATTTGGTATTTTAAGTAGTCCCTCTGATTGACTAAAAAAGTATAAAGGATGAAAGTTGAATGGTTTTCTGATTATAATCAAGATCCTCTCCCCCCAAATCATTTATGATCATCAAAAAGTTACCATTAAATGCAGAGATGCCAAAGACAATACTAATGCATTAGACTACTGATTATAAAAAATCATCAGTACAAAATAAAACATCACTACAGGTCATCTGTCAAGACACAAAAAGAGTTTATTTAAAATATTCTTTATAAAACGGTTTCGTTAAGTTATTCATTATTTGCTTATGGAATAAAGTATTATCCACTCAGGCTTCAGTGCAGCTCCTGGCCCAAAGCAGCTATTTCAATTTAAGTATCCTTACCAAGTACCCTCTGCCTACACCTAAGGCAGTGAGATGCAACAACAAATGCTGAAGCCACCTCTCCTTGTTCCAGGGAATTTCTCTAAGCTCTGCCTTCCCATTTTCTGGTTTTGAACCTTTATTTTCTTCTTCTTTCTCTAATTTTCGTGTTATTGGCTCACACCCTCCTTCTCTGACAAACTGACTGACCCCCTTCAAACTAACATTTTGTTTCTGTGGTCTACCTAGGTTTATTTGTTTTCTCCCTAGACACTATCTCTTAAACTAAACATGTCCTTCAAAATTCATACTAACAAAATGTTTGTGTCCCTAGAAATTCATATGTTGAAACTCTAACCCCCAACATAGTATTTGGAGATGGGCCTTTAGGAAGTGATTAGGATTAGGTTAGGTCATAAGGGTGAGACCCTCGGGGCTTCGCTGGTGGCGCAGTGGTTGAGAGTCCGCCTGGCGATGCAGGGGACACGGGTTCGTGCCCCGGTCCGGGAAGATCCCACATGCCGCGGAGCGGCTGGGCCCGTGAGCTGTGGCCGCTGAGCCTGCGCGTCCGGAGCCTGTGCTCCACAACAGGAGAGGCCACAACAGTGAGAGGCCCGCGTACCGCAAAAAAATAAATAAATAAATAAAAATAAGGGTGAGACCCTCATGATGGGTAGTGGCTTTATAAAAAGAGGAAGATAGAAATAGATCTTTCTCTGCCGCCCTCCCACGCCACCACAAGCACAAAGGACAAGCAATTTGAGGGCACAGCAAGAAGGCAGCCACCGGCAAGCCAGGAAGAGAGTATTCACCAGAAACCAAATCTTGCTGGGCCTTGATTTTGGACTTTCCAGGCTCCAAAACTGTAGAAAGTTGTTATTTAAGCCATCCTGTCTATGGTATTCTGTTATGGCAGTCTGAGCAGACTAAGACAGCCCCTGACACTCAGCTCAAGCCCTGCGGTCCACAAACAGTGGCACAACAATTTTTAATTTTAATAAAGTCCAACTTACGTATTTTTTCCTTTTGTTGCCTGTGCTGTTGATGTCATACCCGAGTAATCATTGCCAAATCCAACGTCATGAAGCTTTTCCCCTAACTTTTAAGGGTTTTATAGTTTTAGCTCTTACATTAGGTCTCTGACCCACTTTGAGTTAATTTTTTATACAGTGTTACAGCCAGATTTTAAAAATTTTTTTAAGGAATTAAGCCCCCTGAAGTAAGGAAATGGACCAAGAAGCAAAGCAAAGAAGCGAGAAATAATGCTCAAGTTACAGTATAAGACAATGAAGCAAAGGAAGCCACTAATAATTTTTAGCCCTTCATTAAAATAATCCATATAACCTAGTATTTCTCAAAGGCAACATGGACATTTGGGGCAAGACAATTCAAACCTTTTTTGTGTGCAACCACCAGGACACTATGGAATGGTTAGCATTCTTGGCCCCCATACACTAAATACCAATAGTGCCACCTTTCCCCTCGTGACAACCAAAAAATGCCCCCATGTTTCCAAGAATCCTTGAAGGGGAGCATTACTGGCTCCTCTTTTAAACCCCTGCACAGAAGGTCTGAAAAGGTAGAGTCTAGAAAGACTATTTATATCTACATCTCTAAATAGTACAACACAGATAAGAAATTCATGCCTAACTATAAAACAAGTCACTGTAATAAAACTTAGGGTTCTTTTCAGTTTACTTTATGTTTAAGCTGTTTACATGTAATTCCCTACTTAAATTCAGGAATTCACCAGTATATTGGTAGCAAAATTCCTTCCCTTCCTATAGAAGCCAGAAGATTCAAGATCTTTCTATCTTTCTATCCCCTAACAGCAAGGCAAGCGCCTATGACTACACTTAGGCAATCATATGCTCTGGCCGGGACTACAGATCCAGGGTAAGTGATATAAAGAAACGAGAACTCAATTTTACAAATCACTCAGGAAAGGAATTCCATGCAGAGGTAGCAAAGCCATAACTAGTGTTCAGAGACCGGCAGCACTGACAGTGGTACACTAACTGTTCCTTAACCTTCACTACAGTTCTGCATATGTGACTTCCTTTAATGCTTGACTACACTCAACTTAGTTCTCCTGACTTTAGGTCAATTCTGAAAGCCAATATCCTTCCAATAAATACCTTTTTCTGCATGCGTTACAGTTGGTTTCTACTATTTGTATCCAAGATTCCTCTCCTATAATTCTTTTTAATGTTAATGGAAGAGGTATTCTGGGACTATGACTTAAGCACATAGCTTTGACTCATTCCCTCTCAATTCTTGCTAAGGCAATTAAACCAATGTACAATGGAAAATTCTGACCCATCAATACCACTGAAAAATAGAGAAGTCTCCCCTACATGTTTAAAACTCCAAGTTATTTTGAAAATGGCATAAATGAGAACAAGATAAAATGCAAGAATGTAGTCAACCAGCCCATAATTATTATTTACTTCTACTCACTCATATAGAAGGTATTTTTCAGGAATCTGGGAAGAGACCTGGGACCTAGCAAGGGTCTAACCTATACAGCCTGCTCTCCTGCAAGGCTATTCACCTGAGTTGAGAACTGCTGTAACTTCCATAACTTCTAGCACAAGCTGAGAGAACCTACCTCAGTTGCTCCTGGGGAGAGGTCTTTTTGATCATCTACCCAGTTCAAAACCACCACCTGAAGGAAACTGCAAGGCTCTCCAGAGAAAAGGCCGATCCCAACAGGCATTAAATTTTGCCTGAGGCTGGGGAGGAAAGGGGAAAAAAAAAAATTTGCCTGAGGTGAGGTGCTAGCTATTCAACTCCAATTCTATAAAGCGGCCCTTCATAGACTGCTTCACTGACTGTTCATCTAGACCTAAATAAAGTCCACACACTAAAAACAAGGAAGCCAGGTAGCATCAGTAAGTAAACCCAAATCCTCAATTCCAAATTCACTCTTCTGTGCTCTCCTTCTTGATGCTAGGTCTTAGACTTTGTCAACTACCCCTCTCCCTTTTGTCAGCTGGTTTCCTATTAGGTTCAACCAACAGGCAATACCAAAGGGAGACTGGAAAGTAGAAGAATCAAATCTTGATACCTAATTCTAAGATACTTATGGAGGCCAGTCATCAAGACGACACAACAGTATAGAAATATATACACTGAGAGAAAGATGGATTATGTTGTGCATTTACTATCTTATCCAGACTCTCTGACTTGACATACTGAGAATAGGGAAGGCACAGCTAACTGGCCAGCCATGAACTGAGGAGGCAGACCTACACCTCAAGTCTCTATGACATCCTTTCCAAGACATTTAAGAAGCATCAGCTATTTTTCAAGCATTGGCAAAATAGAGATGAGCAAGTGATGGCACGCAAGAAGAATATCAGGAAACAGTAATTAAAAGGTTGCCTGCTGTGCAAAAGACTCTGTTCTGCCAGCTTGTAACCTGACTGAACGCAGCATTTGCCAACCATGTGCCGGAAGCAACAGTGCAATGAAACAGCAGCTTTTATTTTATTCTGTTTTTTTTTTATCTTGTTTTGTTTTTTGTCTTCTGTTTAAGTTAGTTTTAATTTTTATTATTGGTATTCGTTTTGGGGCTCTCTTGTTTGTTTGGGTGTCTTCTTGTTTTCTGCTTTCCATGTTGTCTCTTTTGATGTTGTTTGCTTGTTGATTCTTTTTTGTTTGTTTGGATTTGTTTTTGTTACTTATCTTGGGTTTTATTTGTCTGTTTGTTTTCTTTTGTGTGTGTGTGCTTGTTTTTCTTTTTGTTTGCTCGGTTTTGTTTTTATTATTTGCCTTGGGCTTTGCTTGTCTGTTTTTTTTCTTGCGGCTTGCAGGGTCTTCGTTCCCAGGCCAGAGCTCGGGCCTGAGCCCCTGTGTGGTGGGAGCCCGAAATCCGAGCCACTGGACTACCAGAACACTTCAGGCCCAAGGGAATATTAATTGCTGTGAGCTCTCCCAGGGGTCCTCATCTCAGCACCAAGACCCAGCTCCACTCAACTGCCCACAAGCTCCAGTGCTAGACGCCTCAGGCCAAACAACCAGCAAGAAAGGAACACAGCCCCACCCATCAACAAGAATAAGAGGACAGAGAAACATGAAACAGATGAAGGAGCAAGGTAAAAACCTACAAGGCCAAATGAATGAAGAGGGACTGGGCAATTTACCTGAAAAAGAAATCAGAGTAATGATAGTAAATACAAAATCTTGGAAATACAATGGAAGCAAGAATCGAGAAAATACAATAAATGTTTTACAGGACATAGAAGAACTGAAGAACAAACAAACAGTGATGAACAACACAATAAATGAAATGAGAAATACACTAGAAGGAATCAATAGCAGAATAAATGAGCCAGAAGAACGAGTAAGTGAGCTGGAAGATAGAATGGCTGAAATAACTGCTGAGGAACAGAATAAAGAAAAAAGAATGAAAAGAAATGAGGACAGTCTCAGAGACCTCTGGGACAACATTAAAGGCACCAACATTCAAATTATAGGGGGCCCTGAAGAAGAAGAGAAAGAGGTAAGGTCTGAGAAAATATTTGAAGAGATTATTAGTCAAAAATTTCCCTAACATGGTAAAGGAAATAGCCACCCAAGCCCAAGAAATGCAGAGGCCCATACAGGATAAACCCAAGGAAAAACACGACAAGACACATATTAATCAAACTAACAAAAATTAAATTCAAAGAAAAACTATTAAAAGAAGCAAAGGAAAAGCACAAGGGAATCCCCATAAGGTTATCTGCTGATTTTTCAGCAAAATGTCTGCAGGCCAGAAGGGAGTGGCAGGATATATTCAAAGTGGTGAAAGGGAAAAACCTACAACCAAGATTAATTCACCCAGCAAAGATAGCATTCAGATTCGATGGCAAAATCAAAAGCTTTACAGACAAGCAAAAGTTAAAAGTATTCAGCACCACCAAACCAGCTTTAGAACAAATGCTAAATGAACTTTTCTAGGGGGGAAACACAAAAAAACAAATCCAAAACAATTTTTAAAAATGGTAATAGGAACATACATATCAATAATTACCTTAAATGTAAATGGATAAAGTGCTTCAGCCAAAAGACATAGACTGGCTGAATGGATACGAACACAAGACAGATATATATGCTGTCTACAAGAGACCTACTTCAAACATGAGGACACATACAGACAAAGTGACAGGGTGGAAAAACATATTCCATGCAAATGGAAGTAAAAGAAAGCTGGAGTAGCAATAATCATATCAAACAAAATAAACTTTAAAATAAAGACTATTATAAGAGAAAAGAAAGGACACTACATACTGACTGAGGGATCAATCCAAGAAAATGTAACAACTGTAAATATTTATGCACCCAACACAGGAGCAACTCAATACATAAGGCAATGGCTAACAACCATAAAAGGGGAAATCGACAGTAACACAATAATAGTGGGGGACTTTAACACCCTACTTACACCAAAGGACAGATAATCCAGACAGAAAATTAATAAGGAAACACAAGCTTTAAATGCCACATTAGACCAGACAGACTTAATTGATATTCATAGGACATTCCATCCAAAAGCAGCCGAATACACTTTCTTCTCAAGTGCACACAGAACATTCTCCGGGAGAGATCACATCTTGGGTCACAAATCAAGCCTTGGTAAACGTAAAAAAATTGAAATGGTATCAATCATCTTTTCTGACCACAATGCTGAGATTAGAGATCGATTACAGAAAAAAAAAAAAAAAACAGTAAAAAAAACCACAAACACATGGAGGCTAAACAATATGCTACTAAATAACCAAGAGATCACTGAAGAAATCAGAGAAAATCAAAAAGTACCAAAAAACAAATGACAATGAAAACACGATGACCCAAAACTTATGGGATGCAGCAAAAGCAGTTCTAAGAGGGAAGTTTATAGCAATACAATCATACCTCAAGGAACAAGAAAAATCTCAAATAAACAACCTAACTTTACACCTAAAGCAACTGGAAAAAGAAAAACACACAAAATCCAATGTTAGTAGAAGAAAAGAAATCACAAAAATCAGTGCAGAAATAATGAAATAGAAACAAAGAAAACAATAGCAAAGATCAATAAAACTAAAAGCTGGTTCTTTGAAAAGATAAACAAAATCGATAAACCTTTAGCCAGACTCAAAAAAGGGAGAGGACTCAAATCAATAAAATTAGAAATGAAGAAGGAGAGATTACAACTGAAACTGCAGAAATACAAAGGATCATAAGATGTTACTACAAGCAGCTATATGCCAATAAAATGGACAACCTGGAAAAAATGGACAAATTCTTAGAAAGGTACAACCTTCCAAGATTGAACCAGGAAGAAATAAAAAATATAAACAGACCAATCACAAGTAGTGAAATTGACACTGTGATTAAAAACCTTCCAAAAAACCAAAGTCCAGGACCAGATGGCTTCAAAGGCGAATTCTATCATTTAGAGAAGAGGTAACACGATACTTCCTCAAACTCTTGCAAAAAATTAGAGGGATGAGCACTCCCAAGCTCCTTCTACGAGGCCACCATCACCTTGATACCAAAATCAAACAAAGATATCACATAAAAAGGAAAATTACAGAGCAATATCACCGATGAACACAGACGCAAAAATCCTCAATGCAATACTAGCAAACAGAATCCAACAACACATTAAAAGGATCACACACTATGATCAAGTGGGGTTTATCCAAAGGATGCAAGGATTCTTCAATATACACAAATCAGTCGATGTGAGACACCATATTAACAAATTGAAGAATAAAAACCATATGATCATCTCAATAGATGCAGAAAAAGCTTTTGACAAAAATTCAACACACATTTATGATAAAAACTCTCCAGAAAGTGGGCATAGAGGGAACATACCTCAACATAATAAAGGCCATATATGACAAACCCACAGCAAACATCATTCTCAATGGTGAAAAACTGAAAGCATTTCCTCTAAGATCAGGAACAAGACAAGGATGTACACTCTTGCCACTCTTATTCAACAGAGTTTTGGAAGTCCTATCCACGGCAATCAGAGAAGAAAAAGAAATAAAAGGAATACAAATTGGAGAAGAAGTAAAACTGTCACTGTCTTCAGATGACATGACACTATATGTAGAAAATCCTAAAGATGCCACCAGAAAACTACTAGAGCTAATCAATGAATTTGGTAAAGTTGCAGGATACAAAATTAATGCACAGAAATCTCTTGCATTTCTATACACTAACAAAAAAAGATCAGAAAAAGAAATTAAGGAAACAATCCCATTTACCACTGCAACAAAAAGAATAAAATACCTAGGAATAAACCTACCTAAGGAGGTAAAAGATCTGTACTCAGAAAACTATATGATTCCAATGAAAGAAATCAAAGATGACACAAACAGTTGGAGAGATATACCATTTTCTTGGAGTGGAAGAACCAATACTGTGAAAATGACTATACTACCCAAAGCAATCTACAGATTCAGTTGCAATCCTTATCAAATGACCAATGGCATTCTTCACAGAATTAGAAGAAAAATTTTACAATCTGTATGGAAACACTAAAGACCCTGAATAGCCAGAGCAATCTTGAATAAGAAAAATGGAGCTGGAAGAATCCTGCTCCCTGACATCAGACTATATTACAAAGCTACAGTAATCAAGACAGTATGGTACTGGCACAAAACCAGAAATATAGATCAGTGGAACAGGATAAAAAGCCCAGAGATACACACACACACCTATGGTCACCTAATCTATGAAAAACGAGTCAAGAATATACAATGGAGAAAAGACAGCCTCTTCAATAAGTGGTGCTAGGAAAACTGGACAGCTACATGTAAAAGTATGAAATTAGAACACTCCCTAACACCATACACAAAAATAAACTTGAAGTGGATTAAAGACCTATATGTAAAGCTGGACACTATAAAACTCTTGAGAGGAAAACACAGGCAGAGCACTCTTTGACATAAACCACAGCAAGATGTTTTTTGACCCACCTCCTAGAGTAATGAAAGTAAAAACAAAAATAAATAAATAAGACCTAATGAAACTTAAAAGCTTCTGCACAGCAAAGGAAACCATAAACAAGACGAAAAGACAGCTCTCATAATGGGAGAAAATATTTGCAAATGAACCAACTGACAAGGGATTAAGCTCCAAAATATACAAACAGCTCATGCAGCTCAATACCAAAAAAACAAACAACACAATCAAAAAATAGTCAGAAGACCTAAACAGACATTTCTCCAAAGAAGACATACAGATGACCAACAGGCACATGAAGAGATTCTCAACATCACTAATTATTAGAGAAATACAAATCAAAACTACACTGATCAGAATGGCCATCAAAAAATCTACAAATAGTAAATGCTAGAGAGGCTGTGGAGAAAAGGGAACCCTCTTGCACTGTTGGTGGGAATATAAATTGATATAGCTGCTATGGAGAACAGTATGGAGGTTCCTTAAAAAACTAAAAATAGAATTATCATATGACCCAGCAATCCCACTCCTGGGTATATACCCAGAAAAAACCATAATTCCAAAAGATATATGCACCCCAATGTTCATTACAGCACTATTTACAATAGCCAGGACATGGAAGCAACCAAAACGTCCATTAACAAAGGAATGGATAAAGATGTGGTACATATATACAATAGAATATTACTCAGCCGTAAGAAGGAACAAAATTGTGCCATCTGCAGAGACGTGGATAGACCTAGAGACTGTCATACGGAGTGAAGTAAGTCAGAAAGAGAAAAACAAGCATCATGTATTAATGCATATATGTGGAATCCAGAAAAATGGCACAGATGAACCTATTTGCAAAGCAGAAATAAACACACAGACGTAGAGAACAAATGTATGGACACCAAGGGGGGGGGTGGGGCGAACTGGGAGATTGGGATTGACATATATACACTACTATGTATAAAACAGATAACTAATGAGAACCTGCTGTATAGCTCAGGGAACTCAGTGCTCTGTGGTGACTTAAATTGGAAGGAAATCCAAAAAGTAGGGGATATATGTATATGTATCGCTGATTCACTTTGCTGTACAGCAGAAATTAACACAATATTGTAAAGTAACTATACCCCAATAAAAAAAAATTTTTTTAAAATATATACACTAAACAACAGAACTCCAAAACATATGAAGCAAGCGCTGATAGGAATGTAGGAATAAAACAGACAATTCCACAATAACAGTTGGAGATTTCAATACCCCACTTTCAATAACCCCACTTTAAATAGACAGAAGAGTAATATGGAAAGAGAAGACTTGAACAATATAAAAACCCACTAGACCTAAAAAGCATATATAGAACACTCTACCCAACAACAGTAGAATCCACATTCTTCTCAAATGCACATGGAATGTTCTCTAAGATAGACCATATATTAGGGCACAAATTAATTATCAATAAATGTAATGAGATTAAATCATACAAAGTATCACTGATTACAATAAAATGAAATTAGAAATCAATAGCAGAAAAAAATAAAAATTCAAAATATGTAGAAATTAAACAACACACTCTTAAACAAACAATGGGTCAAAAAAGAAATCACGTGGCAAATTAGGAAATACAAGAAGAATGAAAACAAAATCACAACATACCAAGAATTATGGAATGCAACAAAAGCAGTGCTCAGAGGGAAATTCATAGCAGTAAATACCTCCGTTTAAAAAGAAGGTATCAAATTAATAATGTAACTTTACATCTAAGTAGCTAAAAAAACAAGAGCAAACTAAACCCAAAGCTAGCAAAAGGAAAAAACAATAAAGATCAGAATAGAGATAAACAAAATAGAGAATAATTTAAAAAAGAGACACATGATGGTTCTTTGAAAAGATCAACAAATTTGACAAAACTTTAGCTAAATGACAAAGCAAAAAAAGGGAAGCAAATAAAATCAGAAATAAAAATGGGGACCTCGCTACCAACTTTACGAAAATAAAAAAGATTAAAACAGAGTACTATAGGTGGCGCAGTGATTAGGAGTCCGCCTGCCAGTTCAGGGGACACAGGTTCGATCCCTGTCTGGGAGGATCCCACATGCCGCGGAGCAACTAAGCCTGTGCACCACAACTACTGAACCTGCGCTCTAGAGCCCATGAGCCACAACTACTGAAGCCCTCGTGCCTAGAGCCCTTGCTCTGCAACAAGAGAAGCCACCACAAGGAGAAGTCCGTGCACTGCAACTAAGAGTAGTCCCCACTTGCCACAACTAGAGAAAGCCCGCGCTTAGCAACGAAGACCCAACGCAGCCAAAAATATATTTTAAAAACTTAAATCTTTAAAAAAATAAAAATAAATAAATAAAAGAAAGTACTATTAACAACTGTACACCAACAAATTAGATAACCTGGATAAACCAGATACAATCCTAAAATGGCACAAATTACCAAAACTGACTCAAGAAGAAACAAAATATCTGCAGAGACCTATAACAGATAAGGAATGAAGAACTGATACATGCTACAGTGTGGCTGAGTCTCAAAAACATCATACTAAGTGAAAAAAGCAAAAGCTAGATACAAAAGGTCTTACATAGCATGATTCCATTTATGTGAAATACTTACCACATAGGTAATAATACTTACCAGAATAAGTAAATCCTTAGAAACAGAAAGCAGATTGGTGGTTTGCCAGGGAATGGTGGAGAGGAAGGAATGGGGAGTAACCCCTTAATGGGTTTAGAGTAACCTTTTGGGATATGAAAATGTTCTGGAACTAGACAGAGGTGGTGGCTGCACAACACTGTGAAATGTATTAAATGCCACTAAATTGTTCACTTTAAAATGGTTAATTTTATGTTTTGCAAAATTTACCTCAATTAAAAAACTAAATACTTGTGGAACAGCTTAGAATCAAGAAGGCAAACACAATTTTAAAGAATGAGGTAGAACCCACCCTACCTGTCTTAGTCAGTTTGTGCTGCTATAACAAAGTACTATAGACTGAGTGGCTTATAAACCACAACAATTTATTTCTCACAGTTCCTGAAGGCTGGAAGTCCAAGATCAGTGTGCCAATATGGTCAGGTTCTGGTGAGAATCCTCTTCCAGGCTGCAGACTGCCAACTTCTCAAATGGTAGTAAGAGCAGAGAGAGAGAAAGCAAGCTCTCTCGTGTCTTTTTATAAGGGCATTAATCCCATTCATGAGGGTTTAATCCTCATGACCTAATTACTTCCCAAAGGCCCCATCTCCTAATACCATCATATTGGAGACCAGGATTTCAACAAAAGAATTTGGGGAGGACACAGACATTCAAAGCAATTCCTAATATCAAGACTTTCTAAAGCTACACTTTTTTTTTTTTAAGATTTATTCTACTTATTTATTTATGTATTTATTGGCTGTGTTGGGTCTTCGTTGCTGTGCGTGGGCTTTCTCTAGTTGCGGCAAGCAGGGGCTACTCTTTCCTGCAATGCGCAGGCTCCTCATTGCAATGGCTTCTCTTGTTGCGGAGCACGGGCTCTAGGCGCGCAGGCTTCAGTAGTTTCGGCATGTGGGTCTCAGTAGTGGTGCCTTGTGGGCTCTAGAGCGCAGGCTCAGTAGTTGTGGCACACGGGCTTAGTTGCTCCACAGCATGTGGGATCTTCCCGGACCAGGGCTCGAAGCCATGTCCCCTGCACTGGCAGGCGGATTCTTAACCACTGCGCCACCAGGGAAGCCCCTATGCTTACCATTATTAAAACAGTATGTCATGCTAGTTCAACAAATACACAAAAGGACATAGAGAATCCAGAAACAAACCTATGGAAATATGAAAAACTGTCATATGGCAGAAATGGCATTACACACCCATAGGAAAGGAAAGACTCTTCAATAAGTAGCACAGGGACAAAGTGGACACCCATATGGATAAATATAAATTCAGTCCCTACCTCATCATACACAAAAATCAAAACCAAGTAGATTAAATCCCTAGATGTGAAAAACAAAACTTTAAAACCACCAAAATTGAAAATATCGAAGACTGTAACTTCAGGGTATAAAAGCATTCCCTATGTAAAAATCCAAAAAGCAAAATACCATAAAGGAAAATATAATGAACTTCAATCACACTTAAACCTCTATAAAACTAAAGAGACCATAAACAAAATAAAAACTCAGACATCCATTGCAAGAAGATATGTGTAATGCATATAACTAATGAAGAATTCATCTAGAATGTATAGATAATTCCTACAAATGAATAAGAAAAACAATCTCAAAAAAAGTTGGCAAAAAAATGAACAAGCAACTCAAAGATGAGGAAACCCAAACAACCAATAAATAAAAAATATCCCACCTCACTAGTAATCAGAGAACTAAAAACTAAAATTGGCATCAGATTGCTAAAGATTTTTAAAATTTAACAATGCCATGGTTTGCAAAGATGCAAATGGGAGTGTAAACTGGTACCCCTTTAGAGACTAACTTAGCAACAAACTATGGAGACAGTGATGCATATACTTTACAACTCAATAGTTCTACTGCTAAGCTTTTACCTTGAAGAAAAAACACATGTGCCCAAGAACACATGTACAAGAATGTTTTTGCAGCAAAAAATATGGAATTAACCTTAAAAAAATCTATCAACAGGGGCATATATAAATAATTTGAAGTTTAATCATACAATAGAATATGTAAGTGAATAAAATAACTAAGCCAGAGCCTGATATGTTAATATACATAAATCATTTTTAAAATGTTGAATTAAAAAAAACACTTGCTGAATGAGATATACAATGTTTAAGAACGTGCAGAACAATACAATTATATATTTTTATATTTATTGGTATATATAATTTATATTGATATATATGTAGTAGAAGTACAAAACCATGTACTGAGAAAGACAATGTCAAACTCAGGCTAGAGGTTTACCTCAAGAAGGGTAATCTTCAGCTAAAATAGAAAAATGTTAAGATTTAAAATAGTGGATACAGTGACAATATCAGCTGTTAAGACTTTTATGTATGCTTATAACTTTAAAAAAAGTAATGATAAAGAGGACTTATAGCAGCTATCAAAACATACTATTGTACACTATTATAAAACTATTAAAATAGTGTGTTATTTTAGGGAGTAACTGGAAGGATCCATAGGGGGTTTAAAGAAAAAAAGAACTCTCTATAATCTGGGATATATTATCTTTTATTTAACCAATTCTCTGATAACAGACATTTGGATCATTCACAATATATCATGTTATAGCTTCAGGGGACATTCTTAAACATCTCTTTGTGCAATGATGTAAAGATTTTCCAAGAATAAGTTCTTAGAAGAATTTCTACTTTGAAGTAGTTGATATTTACTAAAATAGTTGATTACTAAATTGTTCATCACAAAAATTCTATTAATTTACACTTACACCAACAGTATAAGTGCAAGAGGAGCCAGCCGATCAATGTTCACTGCACCCTAGATATAAGCAATCTTTTGAAGTAGAGGAAAAAAATCTAGGTCATGAAAAGGTAAATGTTTATTCATGGCATCACAAATTAACAGAAAAAATAATTCACATTTATTATACACACCAAAAAGATATAAACTTTATATCAGATGCCACCTTACTGCAAAGTAATTAAAGAAGTCATGTACACACATGTAATTTTATAAATAAACTTACAATATAACCCTATAGAGCTAAACATAAATAGTTTTAGATACACAAATACATATAATTGTACCAAATCTCAATTTAGCACAATGATTGGCATCATCTTTTAGATGCCAGGGTCTAGCTCCTTATTAAAGAAAGCTTCAGAACATTGCATCTCACTTCCTGATAACCCTGTCCATACGTCAGAAATGCATAAATTAATGACATAAATGCATATTAGGAAAAAAAGAAAGGAAGAAAGGTAAGGTAACAACTTATCTGAACTCTCAAAAAATACCAAAGAACTAAATGTATATACTTGAGCCTCACCTAGGTGAAAAGACATCTCTAAGACCCTCAGAATCTGACTCCAAAGATAATACTATATGCTTTAAGACAATGTTAAGATCTGAATCTAAGGTTTAACTTTCTCAGTAGTGTCCAACTGAAAATTAATCCTCTGTAATATTCTCCAATAACCCCAATACTTAGTATAATGCTTGGTACATCATACTCAAAAACACTTGCTTAATAAGTGAATGTGATATCACTAAGGAGAGACCAAGAGATCTACACAAGTAACAGAGGTTGATATTATAAATATGTAAACGTCAAAAATGTAAAAGGAAAAACAATACACACATTGTTCTCTGTAGTCTCCAGATTACTTCACATCCTTTTTTTAAAAACTATTTATATAACTTATCTCTAAAGCTCTTATTAAGATATGGAGAACAAAAGAACAGACACTTTCAATGGCATCTTTCAATACTGAGGTTAGGAAATTATAATCTTAAAGAAAATTTGGCATCGGGGTAATAAGAGCCTTCACAGGGTCTGAGGCCTGAATTACTCAAGCACTCTTGTTTTTCCATAGAATCTATCCTAAAGTTTTATATGAGAGATGTAATTGTTAACTGAGCTCAAAAATGACACCTGGAAATACTTTTGTAAATATACCTATTACTTTCAGGCTGGTATAAAATATGTCTAGTAAGTTATACTTTTAAACTTGAGAAATAAGAATGTATAAAAACAGCATTTCAGTCATTTACACTCTTTAAATTGGTACACATTTCATTATATAAATAATCATAATGATATAAATAAATTAGTCATTTATAAATGATGATTTATAAATGATTTTTTAATCTTAATTTTTATATATAGAAATGACACTAATTCCTATTTAGTATGTACTTTATTTTCAAAGTATCTGTAATGCCTTGAACTAAATTACTACACATTCTTCAGTCCCCACTTCATAAAATTACTGGTATTTCATATGCATGAGCTGGAAGGAATCTTTAAAGGTTCATTCAATTCCTTCATTTCATAAATAAGGCACAAAGGAAGTTGAATAGCTTGATGAAATGCATCCAGCAAGTAAGGACAACACTGAAACTAGAGCCCCTATCTCTTAACACTGAGCCCAATGCCCTTTTAAATACACAATGATGCCTTCCTTCTGGACTACATAAAATTCCAAGATAAATCATTGGAATCAATGCCTTTTAAAGTGGATGTTGCTTTATAATAAATCCTAAAAGCCAATCTGTAAATAAATCTCCATCCATGCTTCATTACAACCATGTTCTAAAAGGGAAAAAACTCCAGCAAAAATTTAGTGACAATCAAAACAAAGTTTTCTGACAGAATTTGCACAATTATGGAAAAAGAAAGTAGCAAACATTTTCCTAGCCAAGAATATGTAGTCAGCCTAAACCGTAAGTTAAATATTTTTATAACCTTCAAACAATATGTAAACATAACATTTGCCCAGTTAATCAATTAAATTAATGTTTACCACATACTACAGATTTTAAGTAGATGCTTAGCTTCTGTGGTGCCCACTTTCCAACTATGGCATGATCTAGATTTTAAAGTGTTCATATTTGTAAAAATAAGATTAGTAATACCTAACTTACAGGTCTGATGTAAAGACTAAAGGTTAAACATGTGAAAACACTCATCACATACTCTCTACTGTTATTTTTTTTCCTAAAGAAGGAAAAATTCAATGTGAGGACATGTAAAATACCTTAGATACATGTGTATGAAAAAGTTTTTTCTAGAAAGGGCAAATATGAATAATTCCTGAGTTTTTAAAATTATTTTTAATAAAGAGCCTTTATTAAAGACTGTATCCTTCACACTTTAAGACATCATTCGTCCTACATCTTATCTCTCAATCCCTCCTAGCATTTTGTTTATATCTTCTCTTGCGGAATTTGTCACCTTGCCATGGACATCGTTTATTCAAGATATACACTTTTCCAGATGGCTTCAATGGGGAATTCTACCAAACATACAAAGAAGAACTTATACTGATCCTTCTTAAACTCTTCCAAAAGACTGAAGAGGAGGGAACACTCCCAAAGTCATTCTATGAAGCCACCATCACGCTGATACCTAAACCAGACAAAGACAATACAAAAAAAGAAAACTAAAGGCCAATATCTCTGATGAATAGAGATGCAAAAATTCTCCACAAAATATTAGCAAACCAAATCCAACAAGACATGAGAAAGATCATACACCACAATCAAGCTGGATTCATCCCAGACTCACACGGATGGTTCAACATATGCAAATCAATCAATGTGATACACCACATCAACAAAAGACAAAAATCACATGATCATCTCAATACACACAGAAAAAGCATTTAATAAAATTCAACATCCAATCATGATAAAAGCTCTTACCAAAGTGAGTAGAGAGGGAACATATCTCAACATAATAAAAGCTATTTATGACAAACCTACAGTTAACATAATACTCAATGGTGAAAAGCTGAAAGTCTTCCTGCTAAAATCCAGAATAAGACAAGAATGCCCGTGTTCACCACTTATATTCAACATAGTATTAGAAATCCTAGCCACAGCAATCAGACAGTAAAAAGAAATAAAGGGTATCCAAATTGGAAGAGAAGAGATAAAATTGACATTATATGCAGATGACATGCTACTATATATAGAAAATCCTAAAGACTCCACAAAAATCTACTAGAACTGATAAACAAATTCAGCAAGGGAGCAGGATACAAGATTAACATACAGAAATTGGTTGCATTTATGCTCACAATGAAATATCATAAAGGGAAAGTTAAAAATCCAACCCCTTTTAAAATCGCATCAAAAAAACAATACTTAGGAATAAACCTGACCAAGGAGATGAGAGACTTACATGCTGAGAATTATAAAACATTGATAAAGGAGACTGAAGATGATTCAAAGAAACGGAAAAATACCCCATGCTTTTGGATTAGAAGAATTAATACTGTTAAAATGGCCATACTACCTAAAGCAATCTACAGAGTTAATATGATCCCTGTCAAATTACCCATGATATTTTTCACAGAACTAGAACAAATAATTCTAAAATCTATATGGAACCATAAAAGACCCAGAATTGCCAAAGCAATCCTGCAGGAAAAATAACAAAGCTGGAGGCATAACCCTCCCAAACTTCAGACAATACTACAAAGCTACAGCAATCAAAATAGCATGGTATTGGGAACTCCCTGGTGGTCCAGCGGTTAGGACTTGATGCTTTCACTGCCAGGGCCCAGGTTCAATTCCTGGTTGGGGAAATACACAAGCCATGCAGCATGGTCAAAAAGGAAAAACAAAACAAAACAACATGGTATTGGCACAAAAACAGACATATGGATCAATGGTACAGAATAGAAAGCCCAGAAATAAACCCACACACCTACGGTCAATTAATTTGCAACAAAGGAGGCAAGAATATACAATGGAGAAGACAGCCTCTTCAGCAAGTAGTGTTGGGAAAGCTGGACAGCCGCATGCCAATCAATGTTAGAACACACCCTCACACCATACACAAAAATAAACTCAAAATGGCTTAAAGACAAATATAAAACATGACTCCATAAAACTCCTACAAGAGAACACAGGCAAAACATTCTCTGACATAAATCGTACCAATGTTTTCTTAAGGCAGTCTCCCAAGGAACAGAAATAAAACCAAAAATAAACAAATGGGACCCAATCAAACTTATAAGCTTTTGCACAACCAAGGAAACCTCCAACAAAACAAAAGACAACGTACGGACTAGGAGAAAATATCTGCATATGATGCGACTGACAAGGGCTTAATTTCCAAAATATACAAACAGCTCATACAACTCAGTAAAAAAAAAAACAAAGAACCCAATCAAAAAATGGGCAGATTACCTAAACAGACATTTCTCCAAAGAAGACATACAAATGGCCAACAGGCATATGAAAAAATGCTCAATATCACTAATTATTAGAGAAATGTAAATCAAAACTACAATGAGGTACCACCTCATACTGGTCAGAATGGCCATCATTAAAAGGTCTACAAATAACAAAGGCTGGAGAGGGTGTGGAGAAAACGGAACCCTCCTACCCTGCTGGTGGGAATATAAATTGGTGCAGCCACTATGAAAAACAGTATGGAGGTTCCTTAAAAATAGAGCTTAAAAACAGAGCTGCCATATGATTCAGCAATCCCACTCCTGGCAATAGACCCAGACAAAACTCTAATTTGAAAAGATACATGCACCCCCATACTCATGGCAGCACTATTTACAATAGCCAAGACATGGAAACAACATAAATGTCCATCAAAAGATGAATGGATAAAGAAGGTGTGGTATATTTACACAATGGAGTATTTACTCAACCATAAAAATAGTGAAATAATGCCATTTGCAGCAACATGGATGAACCTAGAGATTATCATACCAAATAAAGTCAGAAAGAGAAAGACAAATATCGTATGATGCCACTTATATGTGGAACCTAAAATACAACACAAATGAACTTATTTACGAAACAGAGACATATTCACAGACATAGAAAATAAACATGGTTACCAAAGTGGAAAGGGGGTGAGGGAGGGGTAAATAAGGAGTTTGAGATTAGCAGATACAAACTACTATATGTAAAATAGATAAGCAACACAGTCCTACTGTATAACACAGGGACCTATATTCAATATCCTGCAATAAACCACAACAGAAAATTAGATGAAGAACATATGTATATATAACTGAATCACTTTGCTGTATACCAGAAACTAACACAACACTATAAATAACTATACTTCAATTTAAAATAAAAAAATATATACTTTCATTAAGGGTCAAATGTACCTCAAGCATTGGAAATACAAAAATAATTAAAAGAACAGTCATTTGTCCTCAAAGAGCCCATGTTCTACTGGGAACAACAGATAAGTAAGCAGATGATTATAAATATGCAGTCACAGACAATACATGAGAAAGATAAAAGTACATGGGAAAAAGATTACGTAAAGGCAGGGAAAGTAAGGAATAAATCTATCTGTGGATGTGGGCAATCTCAGCTGTTAATGGGTAAATTAATATTAACAAGACTGCTGTAGATCAAAGAACACTATTATTAAATAAGATTAAAAGCAAGTCAAGGTAATTCAAGCACAGATTTATAACACTAAATGATGATTAAAAAATGAAACCTAATCTTAGACTACATATTACAGAGGCTTCATAATCTACATAAGTCTACGTTAGTAATATAGAAGGAATATTCTGAGATTGTATGTTTCATACTTTAATAAGAAGAAAAATCAAAAGAAATATTAATAAATAAAAATAAACATTTCACAGCCCTAGAACACTTGCTATGAAACCCAAGAGAAATTTTGGAAAGGCTATTATAGCTTTAAAGCAAATAAACTATCAATATGTTTGAACAAATTTTATTTCCTTAAAACATTTAACTTCATCCAATAAATAATGTTTACCTATTAGCATTCAACTTCTGGGGCACTGAACAGTATGTCATCTCCTGCAATGTCCAACACTTCCTGACCAACATGAAAATCAGGACATACCTTGGCATTCTGCAATTTAACCACACCATACTAATACTTTATTCATTTCTGAGAAGAATGAAAAACATACTGATTTTATAACAGTGATTTTATAATGCTGAACTAATAAAAGCAAAGTCACTATCACTTTGCTTAGGATCAAAATTAGACTTTAAATAAGGGTATACAAAATTTCATCTGATGAGCAGACCCAAAACACAGCTTCTACCAAATTACTATTAATACTTATGAAACATGCAGAAAATAATAAAAACTCAGACTATCAAAGAAATAAGAGCCATCATGTCAGAATCTGGAAGAATTCTTCAGTAACTTATAACCATATTTAACTCATGAAACAAAAAATATCCAAACTACTACACAACCCCAACTGTAACTTATCTCAGAGACCCAATGATAAAATGGGACAGAAACCTTTATATAGTCAGAGCACTGTCCAACTTTCCTTTCCCCACAGTCTCTTCCCAATTCTTTCCTTATTATTTAATTAGCTAGGCTATGTCAGAGAACAACTCCTGGAGGATGGGGGAAGTAGAATGAAAAACTGTATTCTAAGTGGTATGAAGCAGAACAAGAAGAATCTCAGTAGTTGTCCATGATGCCAATTGTACTTGGAACTGTGAAATCTAGCGCCACAGTTGAAACGACTTAAAGATATTAGAACAGAGGAAAACAGACTGAGAGCTATACAAATCAATTTGTACTCCAACTATGGAGTTGAAAAGGGTATTCACTCAATATGCAAGTAGATCAATATGCAAGTAGAACAAAGGAAAGCCCCACAGACTTAGAGGATAAAATGTGTGACCTCCCTAAAACAGGAGCAGTAAGCCCTGAGTAAAGAACAGGATGAGGGTGGGGGTGGGGGTGGGGGTGGGGGAGGCATGGAAGAGAGATGAAATGAGGAAAGATGATAAGAAAGCTAAAATCACAATAGTGAGATACAAAATCTCTACTCTTGCAACAGAAAGCAAAAATGAATCAAGCAAAAAATACAAATCATGACATGAAAAACTTGAGAAACTCTCACCAAAGCATGCTACAATCTGGTGTCAAGTTCAAAAGCCATATGACATTAGTGACTACCATATATCCAGCACAGGTTTAGAGTGATTATGTCTAGTAAAATGTCACACAGCTAGTTAGTAGAACCAAGATGCAACTTTAAGTCCTTCTAACTCCAAAGCCTTTGCTCTTTACGTCTGAGGAAACTATCAGAAGTTAACATACACCCAACCCGCAAGTATTCAATTCATACTTGCAAAATCCTGACTGGAGGAAGAAACTTATTGGCAGTTCAACTAAATATTTTAAAAACAAAACAAAACCACAAAGCCCATTTACATAATGCCAATATATAAAACAAATGTCAATTTCGAAGTGAAAATTAATGAAATTCTTATTATAAAACAAACATTGTTTATATTATCCTCAACTTAAAATAACACAAATGGCCATTAATAAGAGATTGAATTAAGTAAACTGTAATATTTTCATATAATAGAATGCTACATAGTGATGAAAATAAACTACCACCACAAACTTCAACATGATGGAATCTTAGCAAGATAATATTGAGCCCCTTCACACAAAAAAAGGCAAGACACAGTACATACATCATTTATATACTTATGTAAAAGTTAAAACAGGAAAATCTTAACTATATTGTTTAGTGATGTTTACCTAGTGGTAAAACGGTAGGGAAACACATGGTTGTAATTACCATAAAAGTCAAACACACGAATGGGGTCAGGAAATACTGAGGAGGGTTGGTTTGGGAAGTGATGATCTGGAGGCTTTTGGGGTGCTGACAATGTTTGTTTTCTCAATCTGGGAGGTGGTTGCATGAGTATTTATATATAAATACTATCTATTATAGTGTGGATTATTCTTTTATGTATTTTTGTATAATAGTTACATTTTACAAATTAGAAAGGTTTAAATAAAATGAATGTAATAAATGAAAACTAAATGTAAGCACAGAAATAGGAAAATGTAAATAACACGCTGACAATATATTGTATGCATGTATTTTATATATATATGTATAAAACTATTGTGAATAAAGGGTTACTATCAGGCCTGTTTCAGGAAGAAAAAAATAAAATTCTTATTAGATAAGTCTATTATGTACACAAATTATGAACATGATACTTTATGTGTATCATTGTATATTTATAACAATATTCATGTATACTATAACCAATACCTGTTTTGGTTACTTCAAAATCACAGATGCTAATAAACATGACTGTCATGAACATCAAACTATACATTTTATGTCATCATCTGGAAGATATATATTGTTTGAAAACTCTGGATTATTTATGAACCACTTAACAGAAGGAAACATACAGGTTTTCTCATGAAAATACTTTATCTCAAATTCATGTAGTAACAATTACATAAATTAAAGTATTATTTAAATATAGCGGATATTTCTGGGACTTTCCTGATGGTCCAGTGGTAAACAATCCGCCTGCCAATGCAGGGGACATGGGTTCGAGCCCTGGTTGGGGAACTAAGATCCCACATGCCATGGGGCAACTAAGCCTGTGTGCTACAACTGTTGGCTCGCGCGCCTCAACGAGACAGCCCACATGCCGCAAACTACAGAGCCCACAGTCTGGAGCCTGCGCGTCGCAACTAGTGAGAGAAAACCCACATGTCACAACTAGAGAGAAACCCGAGCAGACCGCGAGCCATAACGAAAAGATCCCACGTGCCTCAACAAAAAGATCCCATGTGCTGCAACGAAGAAACGCAGCCAAAAAAAATAAGGTAAATAAATAAATAAAATAAATATTTTTTTAAAAAATACAGTGTATATTTCTTAGTAATCCATAATCATGTCAGCCAGAAACTGGGAGTTATCCTGGACTACCTCCTCCTCCTACCTCAGCCCCCATATTCAATCAACCACCAACTTCTGTGAAACTTAATAGTTTAACATCTCTTGAATCAACTACTTTTCTCCACTAATTTCTCTCCTTCTCCACTTTCATCACTCTGGTCTAAGCCAGTATCCTCTGTGACCTAGGCTCTCCTAACTGATTGCACTACATTTCCTCCTGTTCCTCTCCAATCCACTGTTTACACTGCAACCAAAGTAATTATTTAAACTTTTAAAAAATATTAAATGATTATGACATTCCCTTGCTTTAATGAAAACTCTTCAATGACTTCCCATAGTACTTAACATAAAGATCAAAATACTTGACTAAAAACTCTCCAGGATCCTGCCTAGGGATTCCAAACTCAACAACAACCAGGTTAAACATTGATTCATTAAATTTACTTATCGGGCCACTTAATTGAGTGGCATAAAATGAAGAGTCCATGCCCCACTAGAGGGAGTAGCAGCTGCCTGGATCCAGCTGAGCGTTGCCATCTGAAAATACAGACTTGGATGTTGTTATATCCTCTCATTTTTCAAGAGAAGCCAGAAATCCAGACTTTTGTGTGAAATTCTCCTGATATATCAATGCTGGCAACTCATCCAAACTTTCCAATCAATAAGGAGGCCAAATCTGACCTGTCATCTAGTCTCTTCACCTAACCGCACCCCACTAATCTCTGTACCAGCCATACTGAATCTGAATATTTCTCAGATCCTCAATGATACTGAAACCGAGCAGGACCCCGTGGGGGCCTCCAGGGCACAAAACCCTTTCTGCTTCTGGTTTCTTGTTTGTAGGAAAAAGGCTTTCCACCTCCAAGACCTTTCCTAAGTTCCACAGGGCAGATTCAGTTACTAATTAGGGGAATGAGGGAACAGCAGAAAGAAACGATAGTGCAGTGAGGGGGCAGGGGCCCAGTTCTTCCTCAGGGCTGTGCATAACAATCTCATACATATCTCTGAGTTCTTCTACAGAAACTAGGGCCCCCATCCAGGTGGAGGGTGGTATTTTCAGGCTGAGCACAAGCATGTGGACCTCTGACTAGTTGGAACCAGAAGGCTGATGATTGAAATTCCTAGAATACCACGCTGTTACCTCACCACCAACCAGTCAGAAGTAGGTCACACACCCTGCAGCTCTCCCCTGAAATTTTGCCTATAAAAACTCTTCCCCCAAAATCTTTAGGGAGCTCGGGTCTTTTGAGCATGAGTCACGATTCTCCTTGATTGGCCCCTGCAATAAACCTTTCTCCACTCCAAACTCTGACGTTTTGGTTTGTTTGGCCTCACTGCGCATCAGGCACATAACTTGGGTTCAACAACAGTACTACTTAGGGCTCTCACACATGTTGTGTCCTCTGCTTTGACCACTTTTTTTCCCACAACTCTACCTGACCTAGCAATCTCCTACTTGTAAGCTTCTCAGCAGTTGTTTCCTCAAGAAGCCTTCCCTACTCCCACTGCCTGTCCCCGCGACCCCCACTCCACAGGCTAAAACACATCATTATGTACTCTGATAACACTGGGTACACCTTCATAACACTCATCACACCTAAAAAATAAATTTGTTTATTTAATGCCTGTCATCCCCTCTCACCCCTCCCCCAAGATGCGAAGCTCCATAAAAATTGGGCCTGATACACAGCAGACATGCAATACACATTTGTTGCTAAACAGTTTGGTTATAAAATATTCCTTTAGACAATAAGGGTCTGGTGTACTTTTAAAATATTAATTAATCTCTACCCAACTTTTCAGGAACATGTACAATATTTTAAAGTAAGTAGACTCAGAATTAAAATATTCAATTAAAACTATAATTAATGATAATAACTACTAATATTTATTGAGCATTTACTAAATGCTAAGAGCTATGTTGAGCACTTCACGTGTACTATCTCATTCAATATAACAATCTATAAAGTGATGCCACTATCATCCAAAGGAAGCAACTTATGCACAGAGTTTAAAAATTTGCTCAATATCACACATCTAATCAGTGACAAACTAGGGTACGAAACCACGCAGTCTGACTCCAAAGCTTAAGCACCTAACTACACTAATTAAGAAAAGCCAATTCAACAAGTATCTGTTAAATAGTGTAAGTAAGAAATAATGGCCATGATTTATTTTTCATTACTTCTCCGTTAAAGTAAGGTTCCTCATCCCACTAACCTGCACTCCTCTCCACACATATAAAATTAAATCATCAAGTTTTATTTTCCAAATTAAGAAAGATGGTTCTTTGACCCACATCCAAAATAAGCATGACCTTAGTACCAACTATATCTGTTAAAATGCTATCTTTCCGAATTATTTTTAAATATGTTAATGTTTATATATTAATGTTTTTACATTGTAGTCTTATTATTGGAATGATCTCTAATTTGAAATGTATTTCATTGATCAAATTAGAAGAGTTCTTATAACTACAGACTGTGTTTTCAGATACGGTGATAGTCGATATAAAAATAAACTGAGGGGGGGACCTTCAAGATGGCGGAGAAGTAAGACTTGAAGATCACCTTCCTCCCCACAAATATATCAAAAATACATCTACATGTGGAACAACTCCTATAGAACACCTACTGAGTGCTGGAAAAAGACCTCAGAACTCCCAAAAGGCAAGAAACTCCCCACGTACCTGGATAGGGCAAAAGAAAAAAGGAAAAACAGAGGCAAAAGAATAGGGACCTGCACCTCTGGGAGGCAGCTGTGAAGGAGAAAGTTTCCACACACTAGGAAGCCCCTTCACTAGCA
This sequence comes from Pseudorca crassidens, assembly GCF_039906515.1. Taxonomy (NCBI): domain Eukaryota; kingdom Metazoa; phylum Chordata; class Mammalia; order Artiodactyla; family Delphinidae; genus Pseudorca; species Pseudorca crassidens. Next base: position 103,128,300 of record NC_090297.1, on the reverse strand, counting down.
AAGACGGGAGGTGGGCGGGGGAGGGGGGGGGCCTTCAGAACCACGGAGAAGAGTGCAGCAACAGGGGTGCAGAGAGCAAAGCGGAGAGATTCCCGCACACAGGATCAATGCCAACCAGGGCTCACCAGCCTGAGAGGCTTGTCTGCTCACCCGCTGGGGCGGGTGAGGGCTGGGGGCTGAGGCTCGGGATTCGGAGGTCAGGTCCCAGGGAGAGGACTGAGGTTGGCGTTGTGAACACAGCCTGAAGAGGGCTAGTGCACCACAGCTAGCCTGGACGGAGTCTGGGAAAAAGTCCGGACCTGCCTAAGAAGCAAGAAACCATCGTTTTGGGATGCGCGAGGAGAGGGGATTCAGAGCACCGCCTAAACGAGTTCCAGAGACAGGCGCGAGCCACAACTATCAGCGCGGACCCCAGAGACAGGCATGAAACACTAACGCTGCTGCTGCAGCCACCAAGAAGCCTGTGTACAGGCACAGGTCACTATCCACACATCCCCTCCGGGGAGCCTGTGCAGCCCGCCACTGCCAGGGTCCCGTGATGCAGGGACAACTTCCCCGGGAGAACACACGGCACGCCTCAGGCTGTTGCAAGGTCACGCCAGCCTCTGGCGCCGCCAGCTGTACCCCTCCCCCCACCCCCCCACCCCCCCACCCCCGCCTGACTGAGCCAGAGCCCCCTAATCAGCTGCTACTTTAACCCCATCCTGTCTGGGTGGGAACAGACGCCCTCAGGTGAACTACATGCAGAGGTGGGGCCATATCCAAAGCTGAACCCCAGGAGCCGTGCAAACAAAGAAGAGAAATGGAAATTTCTCCCAGCAGCCTCAGGAGCAGCGGATTAAATCTCCACAATCAACTTGATGTACCCTGCATCTGTGGAATACCTGAATAGACAACGAATCAACCCAAATTGAGAAGAGAAGGTGGACTTTGGGAGCAACTGTAGACTTCGGGTTTGCTTTTGACAACTAATTTGTTTCTGGCTTTACATTTATCTTAGTTTAGTACTTAGAGCTTATTATCATTGGTAGATTTGTTTATTGATTTGGTTGCTCTCTTTTTCTTTTTTATATATATTTTTATCCTTTATCTCTTTTTGTGAATGTGTATGTGTATGCTTCTTCGTGTGATTCTGTCTGTATAGCTTTGCTTTTACCATGTGTTCTAGGACTCTCTCCTTTATTATTTTTTCTTTTTTTTAGTACAGTTTTTAGTGCTTGCTAACATTGGTGGTTTCATTTTTTGCTTTGGTTGCTCTCTTCTTTTTTTTATTACTGTTTTATTTTAAACAATATTTTTTATTTTAATAACTTTATTAATTTTTTTTAATTTAATTTTTTCCCTCCCCTTTCTTCTGAGCTGTGTGGCTGACAGGGTCTTGCTGCTCCGGCCAGGTGTCAGGCCTGAGCCTCTGAGGTGGGAGACCCAAGTTCAGGACACCGGTCCACCAGAGACCTCCCAGCCCCACAGAGTATCAAATGGCGAAACCTCTACCAGAGATCTCTATCTCAATGCTGACACAGCTCTACTCAACGACCAGCAAGCTACAATGCTGGACCCCCTATGCCAAACAATTAGCAAGACAGGAACACAATCCCACCCATTAGCACAGACGCTGCCTAAAACCGTAGTAAGTTCACAGACACCCCAAAACACACCACTGGACGTGGTCCTGCCCACCACAAAGACAAGATCCAGCCTCATCCACCAGAACACAGGCACCAGTCCCCTCCACCAGGAAGCCTACACAACCCACTGAACCAACCTTACCCACTGGGGGCAGACAGCAAAAACAACGGGAACTACGAACCTGCTGCCTGAAAAAAGGACACCCCAAACACAGTAAGTTAAGCAAAAGGAAAAGACACAGAAATATGCAGCGGATGAAAAGAGCAAGGTAAAAACCCAACAGACCAAACAAATGAAGAAGAAACAGGCAGTCTACCTGAAAAAGAATTCAGAGTAATGATAGTAAAGATGATCCAAAATCTTGGAAATAGAACAGAGAAAATACAAGAAACGTTTAACAAGGACCTAGAAGAACTAAAGAGCACACAAACAATGATGAACAGCACAATGAATGAAACTAAAAATTCTCTAGAAGAAATCAATTGAGGGCTTCCCTGGTGGCGCAGAGGTTGAGAGTCCGCCTGCCAATGCAGGGGACACGGGTTCATGCCCCAGTCCGGGAAGATCCCACATGCCGTGGAGCGGCTGGGCCCACGAGCCATGGCCGCTGAGCATGCGCGTCCAGGGCCTGTGCTCCGCAACGGGAGGGGCCGCAACAGTGAGAGACCCGCGTACAGCAAAAAAATAAATAAATAAATAAAAAATAGAAATCAATCGAGAATAACTGAGGCAGAAGAAAGGATAAGTGATCTGGAAGGTAAAATAGTGGAAATAACTACCACAGAGCAGAATGAAAAAAACAGAATGAAAAGAACTAAGGACAGTCTCAGAGACCTCTGGGACAACATTACACGCACCAACATACGAATTATAGGGTCTCAGAAAAAGAAGAGAAAAAGAAAAGAACTGAGAAAATATTTGAAGAGTTTGTAGTTGAAAACATCCCTAAAATGGGAAGGGAAATAGTCAATCAAGTCCAGGAAGCGCAGAGAGTCCCATACAGGATAAATCCAAGGAGAAACACGTCAAGACACATATTAATCAAACTATCAAAAACTAAATTCAAAGAAAACATATTAAAAGCAGCAAGGGAAAAGCAACAAATAACATACAAGGGAATCCCCATAAGGTTAACAGCTGATCTTTCAGGAGAAACTCCGCAAGCCAGAAGGGAGTGGCAGGATATATTTAAAGGGATGAAAGGGAAAAAACCTACAACCAAGATTACTCTACCCAGCAAGGATCTCATTCAGATTTGATGGAGAAACTAAAACCTTTACAGACAAGCGAAAGCTAACAGAATTCAGCACCACCAAACCAGCTTTACAACAAATGCTAAAGGAACTTCTCTAGGCAGGAAACACAAGAGGAGGAAAAGACCTGCAATAACAAACCCAAACCAATTAAGAAAATGGTACTAGGAACACACATATTGATAACTACCTTAAATGTAAATGGATTAAATGCTCCCACCAAAATACACAGACTGGCTGAATGCATACAAAAACAAGACCCATATATATGCTGTCTACAAGAGAGCCACTTCAGACCTAGGGACACATGCAGACTGAAAGTGAGGGGATGGGAAAAGATATTCCATGCAAATGGAAACCAAAAGAAAGCTGGCGTAGCAATTCTCATATCTGACAAAATAGACTTTAAAATAAAAACAATTACAAGAGACAAAAAAAGACACTACATAATGATCAAGGGATCAATCCAAGAAGAAGATACAACAATTGTAAATATTTATGCACCCAACATAGGAGCACCTCAATACATAAGGCAAATGCTAACAGCCATGAAAGGGGAAATCGACAGTAACACAATCATAGTAGGGGACTTTAACACCCCATTTTCACCAATGGGCAGATCATCCAAAATGAAAATAAATAAGAAACACAAGCTTTAAATGATACATTAAACAAAATGGACTTAATTGATATTTATAGGACATTCCAGCCAAAAACAACAGAACACACATTTTTCTCAAGTGCTCATGGAACATTCCCCAGGATAGATCATACCTTGGGACACAAATCAAGCCTTGGTAAATTTAAGAAAATTGAAATTGTATGAAGTATCTTTTCTGACCACAGTCCTATGACACTAGATATCAATTACAAGAAAAAATCTGTAAAAAATACAAACACAGGGAGGTTAAACAATACACTACTAAATAACCAAGAGATCACCAAAGAAATCTAAGAGGAAATAAAAAAATACCTAGAAACAAATGACAATGAAAACATGACGACCCAAAACCTATGGGATGCAGCAAAAGCAGTTCTAAGAAGGAAGTTTATAGCAATACAATCCTACCTCAAGAAACAAGAAACATCTCAGATAACCTAACCTTACACCTAAAGCAATTAGAGAAAGAAGAACAAAAAAACCTCAAAGTTAGCAGAAGGAAAGAAATCATAAAGATCAGATCAGAAATAAATGAAAAGGAAATGAAGGAAACGACAGCAAAGATGAATAAAACTAAAAGCTGGTTCTTTGAGAAGATAAACAAAATTGATAAACCATTAGCCAGAATCATCAAGAAAAAAAATGAGAAGACTCAAATCAACAGAATTAGAAATGAAAAAGGAGAAGTAACAACTGACACCACAGAAATATAAAGGATCATGAGAGATTACTGCAAGCAACTATATGTGAATAAAATGGACAACCTGGAAGAAATGGACAAATTCTTAGAAAAGCACAACCTTCTGAGACTGAACCAGGAAGAAACAGAAAATATAAACAGACCAATCACAAGCACTGCAATTGAAACTGTGATTAAAAATCTTCCAACGAACAAAAGCCCAGGACCAGATGGATTCACAGGCAAACTTTATCAAACATTTAGAGAAGAGCTAACACCCATCCTTCTCAACTCTTCCAAAATACAGCAGAGGGAGAAACACTCCCAAACTCATTCTACGAGGCCACCATCACCCTGATATCAAAACCAGACAAAGATGTCACAAAAAAAGAAAAAACTACAGGCCAACATCACTGATGAACATAGACGCAAAAATCCTCAACAAAACACTAGCAAACAGAATCCAACAGCACATTAAAAGGATCATACACCATGATCATCATCCAGGAATGCAAGGATTCTTCAATACATGCAAATCAATCAATGTGATACACCATATTAACAAACTGAAGAAGAAAAACCAAATGACCATCTCAATAAATGCAGAAAAAGCTTCTGACAAAATTCAACACCCACTTATGATAAAAACCCTCCAGAAAGTAGGTATAGAGGGAACTTACCTCAACATAATAAAGGCCATATACGACAAACCCACAGCCAACATCATTCTCAATGGTGAAAAACTGAAACCATTTCCAATAAGATCAGGAACAAGACAAGGTTGCCCATGCTCACCACTATTATTCAACACAGTCTTGGAAGTTTTAGCCAAAGCAATCAGAGAAGAAAAACATATAAAAGGAATCCAATTTGGAAAAGAAGTAAAACTGTCACAGTTTGCAGATGACATGATACTATAGAGAATCCTAAAGATGCTACCAGAAAACTACTAGAGCTAATCAATAAATTTGGTAATGTAGCAGGATATAAAATTAATGCACAGAAATTTCTTGCATTCCTATACACTAATGATGAAAAATTTGAAAGAGAAATTAAGGAAATACTCCCATTTACCATTGCAACAAAAAGAATAAAATACCTAGGAATAAACCTACCTAAGGAGACAAAAGACCTGTATGCAGAAAACTATAAGACACTGATGAAAGAAATTAAAGATGATACAAACAGATGGAGAGATATACCATGTTCTTGTATTGGAAGACTCAACATTGTGAAAATGACTATACTACCCAAAGCAATCTACACATTCAATGCAATCCCTATCAAACTACCAATGGCATTTTTCACAGAAGCAGAACAAAAAAATTTCACAATTTGTATAGAAACACAAAAGACCCCGAATAGCCAAAGCAATCTTGAGAAAGTAAAACAGAGCTGGTGGAATCAGGCTCCCCAACTTCAAACTGTACTACAAAGCTACAGTAATCAAGACAGTATGGTCCTGGCACAAAAACAGAAATATAGATCAATGGAACAGGATAGAAAGCCCAGAGATAAACCCACGCACCTGTGGTCACCTTATCTTTGATAAAGGAGGCAAGAATATACAATGGAGAAAAGACGGCCTCTTCGATAAGTGGTGCTGGGAAAACTGGACAGCTACATGTAAAAGAATGAAGTTAGAAAACTCCCGAACACCATACATAAAAATAAACTCATAATGGATTAATGACCTAAATGTAAGGCCATACACTATAAAACTCTTAGAGGAAAACATAGAAAGAACACTCTTTGACATAAATCACAGCAAGATCCTTTTTGACCCACCTCCTGGAGAAACGGAAATAAAAACAAAAATAAACAAATGGGACCTAATGAAACTTCAAAGCTTTTGCACAGCCAAGGAAACCATAAACAAGACCAAAAGACAACCTCAGAATGGGAGGAAATATTTGCAAACGAAGCAACTGACAAAGGATTCATCTCCAAAATATACAAGCAGTTCATGCAGCTCAATATCAAAAAACAAACAACCCAATCCAAAAGTGGCAGAAGACCTAAACAGACATTTCTCCAAAGAAGACATACAGATTGCCAACAAACACATGAAAGGATGTTTAACTAATCATTAGAGAAGGATGTATCACTAATCATTAGAGAAATGCAAATCAAAACTACAGTAAGGTATCACCTCACACCGGTCAGAATGGCCATCATCAAAAAATCTACAAACAGTAAATGCTGGAGATGATGTGGAGAAAGGAGAACCCTCTTGCACTGTTGGTGGGAATGTAAATTGATACAGCCACTATGGAAAACAGTATGGAGGTTCCTTAAAAAACTAAAAATAGAACTACCATACGACCCAGCAATCCCACTACTGGGTGTATACCCTGAGAAAACCATAATTCAAAGAGTCATGTACCACAGTGTTCATTGCAGCTCTATTTACAATAGCCAGGACATGGAAGCAACCTAAGTGTCCATCGACAGATGAATGGATAAAGAAGATGTGGCACATACGTACAATGGAATATTACTCAGCCATAAAAAGAAACGAAGCTGAGTTATTTGTAGTAAGATGGATGGACCTAGAGACTGTCGTACAGAGTGAAGTGAATCAGAAAAAGAAAAACAAATACTGTATGCTAACACATATATATAGCATCTAAAAAAAAAAAATGGTTCAGAAGAACCTAGGAGCAGTACAGGAATAAAGACGCAGACATAAGAGAATGGACTTGAGGACATGGGAGGGAGAAAGGTAAGCTGGGACGAAGTGAAAGAGTGGCATGGACATATATACGCTACCAAATGTAAAACAGATAGCTAGTGGGAAGCAGCCACATAGCACAGGGAGATCAGCTTGGTGCTTCATGTCCACCTAGAGGGGTGGGATAGGGAGGGAGGGAGGGAGACGCAAGAGGGAGGAGATATGGGGTTCTACGTATATGTATAGCTGATTCACTTTTTTATACAGCAGAAACTAACACACCATTGTAAAACAATTATACTCCAATGAAGATGTTTAAAAAAAATAAACTGACATAACCACATAAAATATACACAAAGTTAATACAGGGATCCCTCAATACCTGAACTCTATCTGAATTCTTGCCTTCCAAAACTCAGGAACCAAATAGATTTGAGTAAGTTCTCACATGTATCCAGACTCTTACTACCCAAAACCCAGAATTTGGCTCACTCACCATCCCTTGTTAAGAAAACTCAATGACCAATCTCTCACTCCAAACTCCGGGATCCAACAGTATCCAACAGTCTTGTACAGCGAAACAGAAGCATATGTATTCAAGGGCTATATAAATTTTAGAATTCTTGTTTTAAGAGATTTAAGCAGATTTTTTTAAATGTGAAAAAAATGGACATATCTGTATTTTCATTCAAATTTGAAATTTAAATTCCACTTAACAAAGAATTTTTCTATGTGAATGTTTCTAAACTAGAAAGTGCCATATTTTTTAACCTTTAGACCACACAAAATATAAAGTAAATTGTTAAGTATATGACAGACAACTTATAAGAGTTAAATAAAGTTAATTCATGACTTCAGAGCTCTGAAGTCAGTCTTAACATCTTTTTGTAAAAAAAAATACTTATCATTATAAATAACATGGGAAATAAGGTTTTCAAGGAAAACAGTACTTTCAGTGTTAATTTTTCAGCAACGTTATTTCACAGATTATATCAGATTTTTCTTGAAGTCACAAAGAGCAAAGGGCAAAATAAAAGAAACAAATGAAAAGAGTACAGAAGTTGAAAATGATGGCAAAAATTTCAAATTAATTTGGTTACAGACGAATGATATGAAACAATTTTAGAAGTAATTACTCCATAAGGTTCAGCCCAAAGTCAAAGAAACAGCAAGCAAAGAACAAATTAACTAGACTGAGAAAAAGGAAAAACCAGCTCTCATTACAACAGTGCATTTTTCTAAAGTATTTAACTTAGGATAACATTTGAACACAAGCTTTTTCAAAAACCTCGTGCATGATGAAAACTTACAGCATCAGTTGAGAACAGAACTAAAACATATGATTTTTTTACATGCTCAAAAATTATTTTAAGAAATAGAGAAAAAAGGAGAAAGGTTTAGCAGGTTAAAAATATATATACACTGCAGGTTTGAAGAAAGCAAACTACTTGCCCAGATTCTTTTGATACAAATTACATAAATGATTTAAAGAGACTGTAACTAGAGCTCCCATTTTATACTAATTTGCCCATATTCTCCCAAGAGCTCACTTCGGATTTACTGATTTTAAAGAATGTGAACCCTTTAATCAAGCAAATTCTAAGAGTTATTCGATACACTCCATCTTTCACATTTAGGAAAAAAAAAAAAATTAAATTTTAAAACATAACCAAACCTTGTCTACAAGAGTCACAAAGTGAGTGACTTAAGATTCAGTGATCTCTTTAACTTAACTGATTCCACAGAGTACCAAAACACATCTATTGTGCCTGTGTTTGTCTTTCTAAAAAGCTAAGATTCACTACTAAGCTTTAACTACCAGCCAGAGATGAGAGCCCTTTGGGAGAGAACAAACCCAGAGAAGATGTCAGGATTCCATGGATCTATTTCACAGGGTGGCACAATAATTGAATGCAACACATTCTTAATAAATGAAGGCGCAGCATATGTCACTATTTCTTCAGGTTAAGTCTTCATACCTCCATTCCCAATTGTTCACATCAGACACAACAACCCTGAGCACAAACACTCCTCCTACATAAAAGGAAGGAGCTGGACTTTGGATGGGGCTCTAGGTGTCCTTCCAGTTTATGATTCTATTTAACTAGTTGTGTAAAAATACAACTCTCACGACTCAGGGAAAGTTACATTTTACTGCCAAAAAAATGACAGATTTGATGCAATAAACCATACCTTGCTCTGCCAAATGTTAATACCAGAACTTCTGAAATAAACAAACCTGTGTCTATGTTCATCTGGTCCATGGATCAGGAAGACTCCAGGGTTTTTAGCCCCTTTGCCGGCATCTACATGAGGAATTAACACATCTTCCAAACCCAGATCAAAACGTTTGTGTTTTGAAGAGTCTGGAAGGAAGAAGAATGCCCCAAAACACAGGGTGATGAAGGCACTTAGAATAAGGAGGAGGATAAACTTCTCAGAAAGTCTCAAGGTAGCCCTGTGATGCGGGAAGGAAGGCGGCCCCAGGTTCAGAGGTGGTATCCTTCGTCCAGAGAGGGGTAGCAGCGCTGGGGTAGTCATCGTTTACGCTCTTGGGCAGAATATTTTATAAAGTTCTCATCTTACATCAAATGTACGATACATTGAACAGTCTTCAGAATCCTGGCAAAAATGGGGAAACTCAATTTTCCTCCTCTTAAAGGACTGCTGTGCGTTTCAACAGGGCACCTCTTTCACGCTCATCCAATTACATGCAGAAATGAGTGTGGCCCCCAAACGATCATTAGTTTAAGTCCTGTGATACTTTCTTTGCCATCTGGCTCTCAGTACCTCACCGGGTGATTACAAGTCTCCTCTCCATTCCTAAGGGTAGATCAGACAAGCAACACCGCACTGAGGATGCAAGGTGGGTTCTTCCATTCCTGAACCTCTGGGAGATGCTCCAACGTGGTTTCCCGCCCCAAAAGGGAGCCTGACGTGATCCAAGGAGCTGTAGAAGGTTCACTTGAGCTCCTCGGATGCTTCGATTGCAGAATGTCTGAACCTCAGTGGTGGAAAAACAAGGGGCTTCTCGGAAGTCAGTCAACCGGGAGGAGGGTCACCCGCCTCGCCGGGAAACCGAAGCAGCCGCGCTGGGCGAAAAGCAGGAAGGAGGGCTCGGACGCCCGCGCCTCCCGACGCTGTCCCCGGGCTCCGACGCTGCTCCCTCGACGGCTGGCGCGAAGGGCATCCGCGTCCAAAATACCTGCGCCCTCCCAGCCGCGGCCGCCGCGGCCGCTGTCGCTACCGCTCGGGTCTGTCAGGGAGCGGAACTTCCTCCTCCGCGGCCACTGAGAAGCCCCGGCGTGAGCGGGGGGAGGGGAGGCGCTGCGGCCGCCCCCGCTCGGCTCCTCCTCCTCCTCTCGGCAGCGGGTTAAGTTAACCCAGGCGCCGGCTCCCAGAGCGAGGCCGCTTCTGGCCCCGCGGTGCCCGGCCGCGGCGACCGAGCCTCCGCGACCCCGCGGCGTGGGAAGAAGCAAAGCCGCGGCCCCCCTGTCCGAAAACCCGGGGCAGGCGCCTGCTCATTCCTCGCTCTGCCCGGGGGTGGCGGCGGCCCTGGGCTCGCGAGAGCAGTCGCGCCTTGGGCGGGCAGAGGTCAGCTGCGTCTCCTTCCTCCCTGGCCGCCGTGGGGGACTGCCTGGCCGCCGTGGGGGCCCCCGCGGCGCAACCTCCGGTCGCTCGCAGCCGCTCGCTCTGGTGGTGGCGGCGACGGCTGCGGGAGAGGCAGCGCGTCCACGCGGTGCGGGGCTGCGGCCCGGTCCTCGTCCCGTGGCTCCCTAGGCCGGGAGGGCGCAGAGCAGCCGACTGCCGACACCCGTTGGGCACACTCCTGAGGGGAGCCGGCGTGCGGGGGTGGGGCGGATGGCTCGGGCCTGCCTCCGGCCCCGACTCGCGAGTGGGCGTCCCCGAGCGGCGGAGTGTGAGGTGCGCGCGCACGCTCCCGGCCTCGCCGCCGCCGCCCCCGCCCCTTCCCCGCCCCACCCGGCCCGGCCCGCGCTCCGGCCTCGCGGTGCTGCTGCGGGCTCCAGCGCCCGCCCTCCCGCCCGTCGGCTGCGCGACCCCCGGAAGCGTCCTGCAGCCGGCGTCTGGGCACGTGATGGGAGAAGGTCGACCGTTCGCGCTTCACTGATAACTTCACCGGTGCCAGGCTTTGGCATCGCCAGTTCGTGGGATTGACCCGGCGTTTGCGAGGTTGGGGGCGGGGAGGGCGGGGAGGCTCAGGTCCCGAAGGCTTCGCTGCAATCCAAGGGTTGCTAGAACTAAAGGGATCTGACGGCCAAGGTTAACGTTTAATATGGCTTTGTGGAGATCGTGTCTTCAGTTATGGACCATTGGTCCCTAGGGCTCAACGACTCAGTCTCCAACTTCTTCCTTACAGCCTATGTGCACGTCGTTGGGCACCCGAAGCTCGAGTCATCTCTACTGAGCAGCAACCGTGTGCCAGGCTCTGTGTTAAGAATAAAATGGCGACCTTCAGGTTAGGTTTCCTGGCTGAGGTGTCTCTGACAGCAGCCCATATGACCCTACAGGACAACAGCTTCCTCGTGGTTCAGTTTCTGGAAGACGTTCTCCCATCATCACACTCCTCGCCACCACTCCTCCCATAAAAGAGATAAGTATGAACGAGAAGGTGCTAAAATCCAAAAAGACAACGATGCTGTTTAAATTCAGGCTTAAAAGCACCCTGAGTTGATTCTGTTATCCATAATCTTAAGAACCATGTTGTGATTAAGTCCAAAAAATTTCTATGTAATACACAAATATTCTCACTTGTTTGATACTAAGATGTCAGTGTCTCTACATATCCTTAGTGATGACTGGGAGTTGGAGAGCAGTCCCTTCAGCGGCAGGGACAAAAGGTCAGCCTTAGTTAAAAATCAAGCAAAAATCCTCATCTTCACTGGCACAATTCGAAGTACAGTTCCGGTCTGCAGTATTTCCAGAAGCTCTGCATATCTCACTATCTACCATATGCCAAAGAAGTCATTGTCATTGATTCACCAAATAAAGAGATAAAAATGTTAGGTGCCACCTCTCACCCAGTCAGGCTGGCAGCCCAGTCCAAAATGAAATTTTTGTTGGACACTTGTGAAAAGTAGGTATAAGAAATTCCCTGCCTTCCCAATGTGTCTTTATAAAGTGTGCCAATTTTATGAATAAGTTTCTAATGCTGAGCCTCTCTGTAAGCCAAAGGAAGAGAAACACTTGGGTTTCCAACTACTGAGGTCATTAATTTCCATGGAAAGATCAGGGGAAATAAATATTGACATCTGAATGAAATAGCAAGTTACATAAGCCTTGAAAGGTAAATGTTATCTAGGTTGACACCAAATTGTTAACCACAGAAATATCGATCATGAAACCTGCCTTAACCTAGTTGACAAGCATGACTTAAGCAGGCTCAACCTCATAACCAGTGGAGAAGACTTATCTGTGTCCTTTCCTTTCTTGCCCTTGCCTGTTTTGCAAAATTCATTTTTCCTTCAGGAGAGTAAAAATATTATTTAAATTAGAGGTTATTGCAGATGTCCAAATGCAGTCTGCAATTCTAAGGCCCTTGATGATGCTATCAGTTATTATAATCCTACACAAGCATCAAAAAGTGTGTGTGTGTGTGTGTGTGTGTGTGTGTGCATGTGTATATTCCCTTCTAGAGACTAGGGCCCTCTCAAATGAGTTTTAAAAGAATTAGTATTAGGGGCTTCCCTGGTGGCGCAGTGGTTGAGAGTCCACCTGCCGATGCAGGGGACACGGGTTTGTGGCCTGGTCCGGGAAGATCCCACATGTCGTGGAGCGGCTGGGCCCGTGAGCGATGGCCGCTGAGCCTGCGAGTCAGGAGCCTGTGCTCCGCAACGGGAGAGGCCACAACAATAAGAGGCCCGCGTACCGCAAAAAAAAAAAGAATTAGGATTGTTTTGTTGGTTTTTAAAAGCAAGTTGAAATTTGAAAAAGATTATAGCTGTTGTGTTAAGATGTTGGTGTTATATATAGTTTTCCCCCATGTGTTCTGTTTGTGTTACTTTTATAATTAAATAAATAATTTTTAAATAAAATGATACTTGAGAAAGTTAAGGTCAGATTTCAAATAGGTGGACTCAGTTGTATCAAGATGAACACGTCTGAGGGCAATCAACAGAAATCAGAAAGTACATGAAATATACATTTTTTTTCATATATACGTGTAATAGGGACGTATCTCATTCTAGACAGTACAAAGAGAATATTTCATTTTCAAGGAGTAGCTGTGCTTTGATCAATGGTATAGACAGGATTCCAAAGTGGCAGATAAAGTGGTAATTTCCCTTTTATAAATCCATGTAAATTAATTAATATTTTAGGAAATAGGAATTGTTCAATTCCTAACAAAACAAAATCTACCCCGACATATTTCAGATTTATAGGACCATTACTGGGATACACTTATGTATTACAATGCAGAAGTTATTTGTATTTGTTCAATCATACGTTAACTTTTCTATTATCGAAACAGTTTAACACCTATTACACACACACACACACACACACACACACACACACCCACACCCACCATCTAGCTCTGTTTTAAGTGAAACTGAAGTCATATGCTAGAGAAAAAAAGGCTTTTGATTTACTTACATGACTTGTTCCTTCTTAGTTTCAACTGGTTCCCAAATATCCCAAAGACATGACCCCTAAATGTGTAGAAAAATAACCAAGCTCTGGCCCTGCTCTTTCCACTCTTGCATTCTTCTGTAAAGCTTTTTTCCTACAGGTCAGGGATAACCTAAGTTCAATGTTATGAAACTCTCACTTCAGCTCCATGGTAAGTCAGGAGAGCCAAAAATCCTCACCTGTCTCTCTGAGCCAAAGTATTTAAGGCTCATTTGCTTATAAAAGACACATTTGTCGAAGGGTACTGTGTGATACAGCCTCTACTAGGTGCTAGAAGTTTGGAGAAGTCAGAATCCCTATCTTAGTGAACTCGAAGTCTTGTGTGGGGTGGCAAATGAGCACTGACAATTACCTGACAGGGAAGAGTGCTGTTAGACTAAAGCCCCAGGGGCTCATGTGTTCACTGAAAGGGCACCAGAGTGAAGGGAGGGAGATTGGGCATGTGTCAAGGAAGGTTCCTAGATCAAGTGCCACCTGAGCTGAGCCTTTAATTAACCAGCAGGGAAGAAGGGTGGTGTTCCAACATAGGGAGCAGAACATGCACAGGCATCCACAGCTGTTTGTTTTTGCCACTTATCCAGAAACTTCCCTGCTTTACTCTTCCAATAAATCGCTTGCCTGGCCCTAAACCCCCAATACTCTTGAAGGGGGAAAGTGAAATTTTTAAATTTCAGAAAAACATATGACTATGGAAACACATTACTCTCTCCCAGTGCCTAAGACAGGGCCAAGCAATGAGGAAGCCAGAAGCTTCAGCTTCCCTGGGCTCATAGTAAATCTGCTTCTGCTCTGAACCCAGCCATATCTAAGGCTAGTTCATCCTTTGAACCTCTCAGTTACACAAGCCTATAAATTTCTTTTGCAATCAGAATTAGTTTCTGTGGCTTGCAATGTAAAGTCTTGACTAATACGCAGCGTGTCTTTGCATGGAGGTGCTGTGGCTGCCTGTAGTATGTGAAGCACCAGTAGTTTCACAAGCGTAAAGGATCGGGAACCAGAAGGAGCCCACTCTTTCAGGCCACCAACAGGCTTGGGCCAGGGGCAAAAGTGGGGAGAAGACCTAAAATTGAAAGGATTGAACATGGGCTTCCCTGGGCTTCCCTGGTGGCGCAGTGGTTGAGAGTCCGCCTGCCGATGCAGGGGACGCAGGTTCGTGCCCTGGTCCAGGAAGATCCCACATGCCGCAAAGCGGCTGGGCCCGTGAGCCATGGCCGCTGAGACTGCGCGTCTGGAGTCTGTGCTGCGCAACGGGAGAGGCCACGACAGTGAGAGGCCCGTGTACCGCAAAAAAATAATAATAATAAAATAAAATAAAAAATCACTGAGCCTGGAGGGGTGAGCACAAAGAGGGTGAGAGGGGGAAAAAAAAAGCACACTAAATTAAAATAAGACAGAAAAAAACAAATAGAACCTTTCCACTCAAAATGATCCTGACCAGCAAATTCCAAAGACATTCAGATGTCTAATACTAAGAAAGATTGCTAACAAAATGAACACTCAGAATATGAACTTACTCCAGATAAAATTAACTCTATGGTACTGTGTAACAAAGATTTTTTTAATTAATATTTTTGCATTCTCAAAGCGATCAATGAAGGCATAGCACTCATTTTAAAAAGAAAAGAAATTAGGAAACAGATAAGCTGAATAAAGAACAGGTAAATAAGGTAAATATGGCAAAAAACTGATAGAAATCTTGAAAATAAAAATCTGGTCATTGAAATTTTTTAAAAAGTCAATACATGGGGTTAACCCTGGAGCTGGCCAAAGTTGAAGAGAAAAAGTAATTCGCCCAGAACATAGTATAGAAGAATTCACTCAGAAGAATTCACCCAGAACATAATATAGAAAAATAAAGAGATTTCAAAATGTGAAAAATCATTCAGATTCATGGGGTTATATTGAGTGGCTTCAACATATGTCTCATAGGAGTTCCAGAAGGAAAAACTGAAGGGAAGAGTGGATAAGCTATACTTTAAAAAAGAAGAAAGAAATGACTGAAGATTTTCTAATCAAAACATCAGAACACCATATGTACTGAGCAAGGTAAATAAGAGTAAAGGAACACTTTTCTCACTATAGTGAAACAACAGAGTAATACGGATAAAGATAAAATCTCAAGTCACCAAAGGGAAACCACTGATTATTTACAAAGGAACTATAACCAGAGTTCTCAAAAGCAACCACAGAAACAAGAAAACAATTGAGTTTTCTCCAAGTATTGAATGGAACACTATCAACCAAGAATTTGATTTCCAGATAAACTGCCATTTCAGGGAGAGGGCAAAACAAAGACATTTTCAATCATAAAAGGCAAGGGAGTTTTCCACCCACAGACCTACACCAGAAGAACTGTTAAAGAATGTACTTCCCCCAATGAGAAAATTAAGCCCAGAGGGAAAGCATAAGATACAAAAGATACTAGTGAGGGAAGAAATTAACAAAATGTGATGGTAGAATTAAAAATAGCTACTTAAGGAGTATGGGATTAACAGATACAAGCTACCATACATAAAATAGATAAGCAACAAGGATTTACTATATAACACAGGGAACTATGTTCAATATCTTATAACAACCTATAATGGAAAATAATCTGAAAATATATATATAACTGAATCACTTTGCTGTACGCCTGAAACTAACACAATATTGTAAATCAACTATATTTCAATAAAAATAATAATAATAGCTACTTTAGTGTTTAAAAGAAAAGGAAAGAAATGGTTACAGTGGGTAGTTAAAAGATGCTACGGTCTTTGTTATGTTTGGAAGAGGAATATAAATAATAACTGTCTGAATACTTTGTCTATAAGATATTTTATATTAATAAAAAACTGATCTAGAGCTTCTAAACATCCAGAGAGAAAAGAGTAGCAAGGGATGAGGATATTTGATATGGAAAACTGATCCTTCAATAGAAGGCAGGAAAGGAGAAATAAGAAGAAAAAGACACGTCAAACAAAACACACAAATTAAATAGAATAGTAGAATTAAATTCTAATAACAGCAAGCACAATAACTAAACAGATTTAAATTAGTTACTAAAAGACAGATTATCAGACTGGTTTAAAATAATATTCAGGTATGTAACACTAGCAAAAAACAAAACTAAACCACAGAAATATTGGATATAAAGGGATAAAAAAAGAAATTATCAAAATGCTGTCAAAAAGAAAGTCAATGAAGCATTATTAATATCAGACCAAATAAAGTCTTTTAAACCAAATGTATTAATAAAAATAAAGAGGGTCAGTACCAAAAGTCAAATGTACCTAATAACATAGCTTTCAATTACAGAAAGAAAAATTACAAAGAGAAACTGACAAACCCGCTCTCTGAGTGGGAGATTTTAACAATCTATCAGACATGACTAGATCAAGAAGAACAACAAAAAAAAAAAACAGAGGTAATAGGGACTGAACCATGAAGGGCCTCTAAGAAGGCCACGTTAAGGAGTTGGCTTTTATTCTGAGAGTAATAGGAAGCCATTAAAGGGTTCTAAACAAAGTAGTGATTAGATCAGATGTCCTTTTTTATAAGGATCACTCTGGCTAGAAAATGGAGAATGGACTTCAGGGTGGTCAGACCACATAAAGACAAGAAGACCATTTAGAAAACTCTTCCTTCCCTCTAGCTAAGAGATATTAATGGCCTGAACTATAGTAGGGTCATTGGTGAAGGAAAAGAGTGGGCATTTCAAGGGACATTCAGATAGCTTGTTGATCGAATGGCAGGGGAGGGAATCAAAGATAGCCTCCATATCTGTGCCCTACAAGACTTGATGCTTAGCAATGAGGAGGAAGAGCAGGGTTTTGCTGGAGGCTGGGGGGAGCAGGGTGTGGGTGGAAGTAGGGAAAGGTAGAGATATTGTTTCCTTGTTTCTGGTGATAGCACTTAACTCTCAACCCCTCAATTTTGACATTCAAACTGGTTCATTAAAAAGTTAAATTATATTCAATGTACAAGGAATACGTAAATCAATTTTAAAAGATGTTTACCAGGGTTTCCCTGGTGGCGCAGTTGTTGAGAGTCCGCCTGCCGATGCAGGGGACGCGGGTCCGTGCCCCGGTCCGGGAGGATCCCACATGCCGCGGAGCGCCTGGGCCTGTGAGCTGTGGCCGCTGAACCTGCGCGTCCGGAGCCAAAAAGACGTCTACCAAAAAGTATTCTGTTTTAAACTATTGGTGCTTAGAGAATGTTTCAATCATCTGGGGGAAAATTACACTTTAACAATATCAGAAAAATGTGTGTATATTCTAAATAATCATTTTCCATATAATAATAATAGTCCTTTATGATTATTTTTATTGTAGATTTTCATATTTTTCTGTACATAATGGATTTTCAGACATACCTATTTGCCTAACTACTAGAGTAATAAAGTAGTCGTGACTTTCCTTAGTGCACAGCTGGTCTTAAGAACAAGGAAATCCAATCTGTTGACCTGTGAATTTTCAGAGTCATAGATTTCATGGCACATAACTCCCTTTCTTTTCCAGGTTGTTATTAATTACCTTAAACTAATTCCAAGTTTACAATGTGTGTTTATCTTTCAGAGAACAATGACTCTGCATTGACCAAAGTTGGGAGGTGTGTCCAATTATACAACCAAACTGAGGTTACTTACAAATGCTGGAAATTAGGAGCTATTTTTCCAAAGACACTTTATTCAGTAGCTTCAAGCATGACAACAGTTTAAAGAACTTACAGCTTTCCAATTATAATTTTAAGCTTTGTATTTATTTTACAGCCATTCCAAAATGCAAATGAGGTTCAAAGTTCCAAACATGCTGTGCAATTTCAATTTAATATTCTAATGCATGGAGTGAAGTTTGAGCCTATAATACAGAAACAGGACTACTTGAACAGCCAGGAAACCCTTTGGAGCCTTAAAGGGAAATCTGTTTGGGAGTCTGCAGACTAAAATGTTTCTGGTAGGAATGGAGCCACAGTGAGATGTGTGGCTCTAGCATTGCCTCTCAAGTGATGGCCAGGATGTGTTTTGAAAAGACAAAACTCTTTTTGTGTCTGATTTTTAAAGTTAACACTTATTTGAGGGCTAATATTGCACTAAATTTCATACATGGAGTCTGCTGTTTATTATGAGCCATTATGTTCAAGTTCACTTCAGACAATATTGCTCCTTCAATTGCAGTCCTCTGCATTCAGGGGCAGTGCAAGCAAAATAGTGAAGAGGGCTCTTCTCCTTTAGGGCCAGTTGCTGTATCACCCTACCTAAAACCTGATTTGGTTACCATCATGCTATATAGACATCTCTGTCTTGATGCAGAAATGCTAAACTCAGAGATTCCACTATCAAGATGTTGTAGGGTTCTTCCCTATAACAGAAGTTGAAAGAACGGATGCATTACACTTTTCTGATGTTTTTCAAAATTATAGTAACATGTTAGTTTTAAACAGCATGAAAAAAATTAGGCAACATCAATAAAATTATAGTTCTTTATATTTCTAGTTGAGCCACATATGCATTAAAGTTGAAGGGGGTTTTCATTTTTGTTTTTGTGTTGGTGATAGTTTTTTTCTTCAAATCTTTGTGCTTCCTGGAAATATATATGCAAGGAAGGAAGGAACGAAGGAATTGATGCGCCAGTAGATGTGCATAATGCTGAAGATTTACATACACTACACAGAAATTACTACTACCTCTACAACTACATCAAGATTTGAAGATGGGATTAGTACCCAACAGAAAAAAAAAACTAACTGTATCATTTTCACAGTAGCAACGCTAATCATTATGTTAATATATCAATAATAACAAGGAACTTGGAAAGGTCTTTAGTGCTTTCTCTCATTTTTCTCTCATTTTTAAGCAAAATATCCACAGTGTCCCCTAATTTTTATGAACTGGAGGAAAATGAAGACCCCTCAAACGGCTGTCTTGCTCTTTCTTACAAAGTTGTTCTCTGCATCTAAACTGAACTTCTCTCCTGACTTAACTTCTCTACCAGGGATTCCTATAGGCAGTGGGGAAAATGATAGTCACAGCCTCTTCTGGGTATCAGGTTCATTTAGGCTGATGTAACAGGAGAAGCAGAAATTCCTTATACAGGTAAAAGCAGAGCTGGGGAGCAACCCCTAACCCCAAAGTAAGCAATCAAATGAAGCACTGCATAAATATAGAAAAAAGAACACCGAGAAGCAATATGAATAAAACCTGAAGGGAAGATGGACCAAGGGGCACAGAGCTGCAAGTCAATGATGGGTAAGGGACACAGAGGTCCCAAGTTGTAACTTTCCATAAAAGAGCTGGGTCTCTTGACATGACTGTGGCACAGCAAAGGCAGGGAAATGTTTATTTCTAATGAAATAACCAAATAGTCTGGGAGCATTTAAATCCCAAGATTACACTGAAGCATTCATTTATTCATTCATTCAACTAATTTATTTATTATTATTATCATCACCCCCACCATCACTGGTGTCAGGCGTTCTTTACCTTTTTCTGTTAACCAGAGAGATTAATGACTCCCATCTGATTAACCAATTCCAGGGGTTCTCACTTCTAGCTGTAGCTCATAATCACCTATGGAGGTGTTTTTGTTGTTGTTTTTATGTTTTGGTTTTTTTTTTTAATTTGCAAGGCCTTGTCCCTTCCCTGAGCCACTAAGTGAGAATCTCCTGGGGCAGGATGTGGTCATGTAATGAACCTTAAGACGCTTCTCCAGAACAGAAAGCTTCCACGTCGTCACTGCCATCGACCTTAGGCTGAGGATTTCTGGAGCTCCCTGAGGAGGAGCCAGGATTCCAGCCTGGGTGAAAAACATACACATCTGCAGGCAGCCACTCCACTTCCGGAGAGCCAGGGTTCAGGCAGTTACCGCTTCTCTGAAGGTACAAGCTTTACAGACATCCTATTGTTTGGTGCAGGTATAGGGGGAAATGAGTCAAAAGCACTGGTGGGGGGGGGTAGATTTATCCACAAGGTTGCCTTCAAATGGTTTTATTCTATATACTGCTGGAGAATGGACTCATGGCTTATCTTCCAGAATTTATACAGCAAGCACTCCAAAATATCTGAGGAGTGAATAGATAGTTAGATCTAGCTATTGATGGATTAGGACTCTGCCACCTGCAACTGTGAAACTTGGAGCAGGCTACTTGACTTCTCTGATCCTCAGGAAAGTTGTAAAGATTACTTCCTCGTAGGTTCTTGCAATGACTAGAGGATAGAGCATGAGGAAAACAGCTGGCACAGTGCCCAGAACAAAGTTAATATGAATAGTTAATACACGTTTACAAAAGCAGCACAGCCAAGTGCACCCAAGACTCATTTTCCTGATTTTGTCTTTCCTTATTTAATAAAAATGGATGTTACGACCATAATTGTCACTATCAAAACCCCAGAAAACAGGGGAGACAGGATGAAAGGTCAGAGGTTACTGCTCTGCCATTCTCTCAGGTAGACATTTATGAATTCTGACTCATTAATATTGATTAGACAACTTGTAGAGACCAGGTAGCACATACAGGAAAAATGGCCAACTGAGAGCTTGGCCTACTTTCATACCAGCTCCTCTGCAGAGAAATTAATCCAACGCAAAGTCAACATTTTCAGAACTGAAGTAAAAGACATAACTTAAAGCCCAGCTAAGTGTGCCCCTTTTCCCCATTCAAGAACCCAGGGTCAGGGACAAAAGAACCACCAATCACACATCAGATGCCATTTGAAAAAATCCGTGTCTGTTTTTTTTTTTTTAATAATGTATTATTATTTATTTATTCAGTTTTTCCCCATTTTTATTGAGATATAATTGACATGCAACACGGTAGAAGTTTAAGGTGTATGGTATAATGGTTTGACTTACACGTATTGCAAATCTGTTTTGCCTTTGATGATAATGATATCTAGCATTTAATGAGTGCTTACTACAGACAATGCGTACATCTCTTGTAATTCTCAGAACGTAGTTATTTCCTTGTTAGAGTTAAGGAACTCAAGGTTGCCGTTGAAACTGGAAAGGTTTAGAAATGTGCCCAAGATCAGTTGGTTAGTAGGAACCAGACTATCAAACCCCACAGCTGGACTCATAACCACTGCACTGAACCGCCTTGTCAGACGCTAGCCTTGGGATTTCCCTGGCGGTCCAGTAGTTGAGACTCCACACTTCCACTGCAGGGGGCGTGGGTTTGACCCCTGGTCAGAGAACTAAGATCCTGCATGCCACGTAGCAAGGTCAAAAAACAAAACAAAACAGATGCTAACCTTCTCCCCCACTGGGTGGGCAGGTCTGGTCCCCATCCTGGTTTCCCATTTCATTCCGGTGTCCAGTTTCCTGAGGCTGAGCTCTTCCGGTCCCTGAGCTTAGCAGCATCTCTCTCAGTCTGACGAATCTGGGTGATATTTACTGCTAGTGCGCATAACATCTGAACTGTAGGGAGGCTGGCCCTTGCCCTTCCCATGGTGAAGGGAATGCTGTGATTTCATGGCAGGATTCCACCGGTGTAACTCCTCTCTCTGCCTATTTATTTAGGCATGCAGTCTCCAGCAGGCTCCCCCCACCGAGGGGACACAGCCCCTCAGGCAGATGACACAGACGATTAACCAACAGCATGAGCTTTGAGGGAGAAAGAGAGCCAGGAATAAGGCAGGTTATTAGGAACATGTATTCACTGAGTCAGGGACATGATGTGGACTGTAGTTGGTAGCAAGCTGTTACTCCCATTCCACTTGTACTGAGTGTCTTTCTCACTTTGAGGCCCAGCCACTCCTGATTTCCCTCCCCCAGAGCATAGGTGCTCTGGGCTTCACACGGCAGATGAATGATACCCTATTTTGCAGAAAATTCTAATAGTCTTAATTAAGAGATCTCAAAACATCATAACAACCTCGTTTCCTCATATCTCATCCAAAACATGTTTAAAGGATACTTCTATCTGTTATGATCACATTATAATTTGTAAAGCTTATATGCATTTGAATGCTCTTTTCACAAACAAGAATAATGTGGCTTAGTCTCTGTGTCAACCATTTATGACCCACCCCACCTCCCACCGCACCTTACCCCCACCCTC
The DNA here is from genome assembly GCF_039906515.1 of Pseudorca crassidens. Classification (NCBI taxonomy): domain Eukaryota; kingdom Metazoa; phylum Chordata; class Mammalia; order Artiodactyla; family Delphinidae; genus Pseudorca; species Pseudorca crassidens. The sequence goes on along the minus strand of NC_090297.1, from coordinate 103,105,714 downwards.
ACTGATAGGAAGATGAAGAATGGTCCTTTAATAGTTTTGAGAATACTCTCTAAACCACATTTTGTACTGATTCTGCATGTGGAATGTTTCTTTGCTAAGAAAAACCTCGTTTCAGTCCAATCCTACGTTGCCTTGGTTCTATTTCCTAGAATGAGCAGGAGGAAACTGAATAGAATATCACCGCGTTTCCCATTTTCATTTTTCTGCATGAGGTTAGTGGTGACGAGAACCTGCTTTTCAAAGCAATTGCATCAGTGGCAACTGGCCAGAGTCTGAGACTGTCTATCCCTAGCTGGCCTCAAGGTGGTCACCGATGCAGTGAGCTGTGGCCAAGGCCCTTCCTGATTTAGCTGTTATTCCAGAGAGAATCCACACAAGAAAGGATCATAGCAAAGGCACTGGTGACAGATTTTTTTGTTGAGGGAAGAGGATAGCAGGTGTGGGAATAGGGATGCAGAGACTGAGGATTTGAAATGCAGATTTTTTTTTCTCCAGAATTTCACAGCATTAAAGTGAGAAAGATAGATGATATTACTATTGCTGAATCCAAAAGATAATAAAAGAGTGCCCTCATCCTCTCCTACACACATACCTCCCTCCAACTATTTCTGTCCAAGTTTTTGCTTTCACTTTGGAGGAGTATTTTCTTATGGCAGGAATCTAAATGCAATTATGAAATACTGCCTGTTTCTCTAACCCACAGTGAAGCTACCTCCATCCTAAAATGAAAGAAAATGTGGTGGTGGTTTTTGTTTCCCCTGCAGGTATACTAAAATTAGTTGCTGAATTTACTCTTCTCTAAATTGTTTAATGGCAGTGTTTTGGGGCATCTTCATAAAAACAAACCTCATGTAGCCAGGCTGTAAGCCTCTAATTGAAGGAAATCTTAACTTGCCTAAAGTGATTAAAGATAAGTGAGTCTGTAAGTTTGACTTACCCTACTTGAAATTCTTCTCTGTCCACAAAGTATATATAAATCTTTATGGAATGACCTATTAACTGCCTGCTGCTGGGACCAAGCTTTGGGCTTTGTTTCCATTATAAAATAAGGTCACTCTGCTTTTGGTATAAAAACGGATGTAGCTGCTTTGATAATTAAAATCTACAGGGTCCTGAAGAGATGATATATTTAAACCTCTAAAAAATAATGTGGAACCTATAAACTTACAAAAGGAGAAGGGATGTGTTCCCTATTACTGGTCATCAAATTATATGTTGTAATAGGGTATTGATGTCATTCTTTAAAAAGTAATTTCAAGAAGTTTTTTTTGAACTCTTTCAATCCAAATCCTGAGCCACTCCTTGTCTGGCAGACATTCTCCACTATCAAAGGGCACCTCTAGAGAGGGCTACAACTTGGAGGGTATCACTTAAATGTCTTCCACTTTGTATGAAGAGTCCTACTAAAAAATTCACTGATGCTGCCATTCGAGGAGCCTAGACTTAAAGGAAATCAACCTGACCCTTAACACGGGGGTTTTACTCATAGAGAGACCTGCTCCCTGCAAGCTTGTAGGCCCCAACCTGCTCTAGGAGAAGTTCTTTTCCCACTTTTATCTGCCGTAATTCAGAGCAGGTGCTTCGGCTCCGGTGTGAGAACACCATCTGGAGAGGCAGTACCTAGAAGTGAAATCAAACAAATGCTTTACTCCTCATGAGGTTCCAGTGGTCTCATGGACTAGAATTTTTTTTTAAGTTACTCTTTGAATCAAAGAACTTTTAGGCTAAATCTTTGAGATTTTTATAACAAAGCTACAGTAATCCTACCTCAGTCAAGATACTTAGCCTCGCTAAGCCTTTATCATTTATAAAACAAGTAAATCATAATTTATTTTATGAATCACAAGATTGTTCTAAGTACTAAAAACAGTGGTGCCTGTCGAGAGAGCACTGAGCATAGTGCTCGCACTTGGTAATTGCTTCTGAAATGTTAGGTACAATAAGGAAAGTCGGGCAAGTTTTAGCTCCATTTTACAGATGGGAAAACTGAGGCTCAGAGAGTTTAAGTGGTTAAGATATTTAATGTAGAAGATAAACAGTGAGGCCAGGATCCCAAATTAGCGGTCTAGTGATACAGTGAAATTCCTTCTACGGGATATGGGCTACAATTTGCTTCTTGTAATTGGTCGTTCTACAAATCCCCAAATGGCTGATTAGTCCAGTCTCCTCTCCAAATGGGAGGAAGTGCACCCTGGCACTGCATGCTGCAATGCTTGCCTGGCTCTCCCCCTGACTCCCTCACCTACCTCTGCCCCCGGAAGAACAGCCCTACTCCCCAAATGGAGCAGAGCTGTACTCTCTAGATCCCGTCCTGCTGATTGCTCACACTTGGGTTACGGTAAGGTGTCCCTGGAAATGTTGAGATTTACTTCAATTAGAGGCTATATCCTGGCCCTCCCTCACTTTCCCCTCTGTCTCTTTTTCTTCCTCTTCCTTTTTTTCTTTTTTTTTTGCGGTACGCGGGCCTCTCACTGTCGTGGCCTCTCCTGTTGCGGAGCACAGGCTCCGGACGCGCAGGCCCAGCAGCCGTGGCTCACGAGCCTAGCCACTCCGCGGCATGTGGTATCTTCCCGGACCGGAGCACGAACCCGCGTCCCCTGCATCGGCAGGTGGACTCCCAACCACTGCGCCACCAGGGAAGCCCTCTTCCTTTTTTTCTTGATTCTCTCACTCACTCGCTCGCTCTTCCTCCTCTCCCTACTGCCTCTCCCCCATCTCCCTGTTTTCCTCCCCCTCTCCTCCTTTCTCACTGTTCCCTCACCTCCTCTCCTTTCTCGTCTGCTGTGCCACCATCACCACCATCCTTATCATCACTACCACATTCCCTCTAGAAGGCTCAAGGGGCTTGAAAGCAGATAGACCTGGGTTTGAATCCTGTCTCTCATACTAGTTGTGTGACTTTGGGGAAGTTAATTAAACTTTTTATGTCTAAATTTCCTCCCTTCTAGAATGGGACAGTTGATGATAATAAATACTGGTACTAATGGAATTAGAAATCAGGATGGGCACCTTGTGTGAGTACATGTTTCTCCTTTTCTGTTTCTCAACATCCTCCCCTCCCTTCACACCCATCACTGAACCCCACGATTGCAGTTTGTCATCCCGCATGATTTGCCACAGGCAGAGGGTACTGCAGTGCACCAGCATCTGCATGCTATTTGGTTCACATGGTAGTAGGGTTTCTCACAATAAATAGACCAGCCTTTTGGTGTAGACTTTGGTCCCTTCTGGGTTTGGTCCAGGTGCTTCAGTTGACTTTGAGAGCAAAATTCTGGGACATTGACAAGCTAGGGACCGATCTTGCAACTTGCTGACTCCGTGGAGTAAGGACACCAGTGAGGTCTCTGAGGAGACAGACAGCTTCTCCTCCCCTGGCAATGCACCTGCCCCAACCCATGCTCATTTTGAATGTCAGCTTCATTTACTGGCTGTGTGGGCTTAAGTCACTCAACCCTGCTGGATCAGTCAACTCCCCTTGTACAGTCTACCTACCTCACAGGATCATGGTGAAGATCAGTAGGGAAAACACTCTATAGACTGCAGTGCACTACACAAGTGTAAACTATAATTTTTTAAATTTTACATTAAAATCTAGGAAGTCTTATCATTCTGCTTCATTCTGTCAATGCGAGGATGAACCAAAATTGGAAGGAACTTTGAAAATTCAGAAAATCACATTTGGAATGGTATTTGAGAAACACCATTTTGAAGCTTTCAAAAAATACGTATATATATTTACGTCTTCTTATATTATGTATATATTAAGTATATTATTACATATTTATGGCTATTATGTTGAGTCACTGTTATAACCCAGATGGTGGAATTTTTAAAGCAACAAAACACAATTTTATGTTAGTTAGCATACATGTAGCTTCTGATATGATACAAAAATATCTTTTACCTTGAGGTTTATTGGTCTTCTATTTATTTACCCTGCGCCAATCATTAGAAATTATTTTCCAAGGCATAAATGTCAACTATAGGAGCCCCAGGTGACCCATCTTTGCTGTGCCGTAAACTAGATTATATATTGGAATGGGTAAGGGTATTGAATACCAATGCATTGGGTTTGGAGTTTTATTACTCTCTCTGGCCACTGAGCCTACCAGTTATAAATCATATTTTATTACCTTCTAGAAAAACAAATTAAGTGATGAGCAACTCACATTCCACATGCAAAACAGCTATCTGAGAAGCAAGATTCGGCTGGGCAAATCCTCGTTTTTCCCCAGGGGGAGGGGGAAAGAGAGGAAGAGGGATGAAGAATGTGTTTGTTTTGAAGTAGCTGAAATAACCTGACTTGCCAGTCCATCCTGTTACTTGAGCCAGCTAGTTCCCCCCTGTGGTGATGTAACAGTGGGCAGGGAAGTCCCTGGCGGTCCAGGGGCTAGGGCTCGGTGTTTTACCCAGGTTCAATCCCTGGTCGGGGAACTAAGTTCCCACAAGCCATGCGGCGTGGCCAAAAAACAAACCAGTGGGCAGTCAGAGGGGTCTGTAGCCCATCTCACCCACAGCATCTCGACTCCCCCTCAAGAAAAGAGGGCAATGAATGACAGTTGATATGGCCTACAGAGTTAGTCCATATGCTTATTTGGATAATTTCTGCTCACGCTTATCTTGGTTGGATGTTGGTTGGATGTGATGTCACTTGGTAGCCACTTTCAGTCTTAAAAGAGCTTTGCTTCTTCCTTTTGTTAGTCGTCTTTGTTTACATTCAAATAAGTTTATCCCCTCAACTTCTTTTACATTTTGCCTTATGCTTGTTCATTTTTTGCTCCTGCTTTGTTTCTGCTTCATAATTTTCCTAATCTGTTTTCTAGAGTTTTTTATACCTTCTTTCTCTGATTCCCCACTGTATTTCCACTCCATTCAAGGTGGATGAGGTTTACATCATCTTGGGAGGGTCAAGAACTGTGTTTCCCAAAGTACACAGCACACAAACTGTGATTTGGGCTTAAGTGGCACGGGAGAGGATTATCAGTAGTACCCAGACGCTGACATTAAATGACATTGAATCACACAGTGAGAAAGTTATTCCCTTTCCAATGCTCTCTCAGTCCTGCTGATTACTTCAAGGGAAAAGTTTCCATTTGGTCCTTGTACAGCTATCACTTCCTAATCTCCCGTTTTTTTTTTTAAAGATAGAATGTATTTATTTATTTATTTATTTATTCTGTGTATTTATTTTTTTACCCTTTAGAAAGAGAGAGCAGGCCTCAGGCTGAGAGCCTCTGACATGCAGTAGTATCTAGCTGGAGGTGTTTCATTTGCATTGTTTGGGTTTCTATTACATAAGTACTTGTTTTTATTGTTACCTCCTATTTACAGCAAGTGTTTTCCTTTTTTTTTTTTTACAGTCATGTTATAAAGTCTCTTCTTTAAAAGAGTATATGTAAGTTTAAAGTGCATATTGGTTTAAAGAAACACATTAAGTGAAGTTAAGCACAAAGAGATGGCAAAAATGTTGAGGGTGGTAGCGTGGGAATGGCTAAAGTTCGGGAGATAATAGCCTAGAATCACTCCATAAACATTTGTTATTTTCTTTTTGCTTTACGGTATTATATGTTAGTTTTCAAAGCATCCTTGTTAATAACATCCAGGTCTAGATGCAAGTCATACTACTTCCGAATTTCTCCAATTGAAATTATACACCGATTATGTCATGGTCTCTTTTAGGTCCCTTCAGTCATAGGGTTTTGACAAGCTTCTCTTCAAATAGACACTGAAAATCACTGATGTTCCAGTAGGCAGTCTAGGGCAAGTATTCTGGACAGTGGTCTGCTACAATCTATAGTTTGTTTTTTTTTTAACCCCATCTTCCCTCTTCTGCCATGAGGAAGAATATAGGTCATAGGCCTTCAAGACTTTGACATTTCTTTAGAATTCTTCAAGATGATCTCACTAATCCCAAGTAATGCAATCTTTGCAAACTTTTCTCTAAAGGGAAAAGGTTCATGCTGCTCTCTTTTATGCTGTTTTCCCTGAAGACCACTCAGTCCCATTTATAGAAAGAAAAATTTTGGTCTTAGGGGGTAACATTCTCCTCAACCTCTCTTTTCACCCAGCAGCGAAACTCTCTAAGATTTCTCAATTTATTCTTGGGGAACCAGTTGAAACATCCTCAAGAGCAGAGGCCTTTCGCTCCTCCTGAGTCTGTCTCGGTAGGCTTCCGTCTGCAGGGGTTGGGGAAAACTTCTGGATCTCTGTTCCAGCCTGCTGCCCAGTGTGCAGCAAGCCCTCTGAACAAACCGGAGCAGGTTTGAGTCCATGTGGATGTTCCTTGTCCCACCTTCTTTTAGGCACAGAGACACTGCCACCCGCACCTACCTCTTCCTTTCCTTCAGAAAAATTCAAGCCTTGCACTCACAGTTCCAAAGAGGGTAAAGTCAAACCTTTATGCTAAAACCACATAATCCTAATCCACCCAATTCTCGTAAAAGGAGGCAAGTCGGGTATAGGTCGTGGAGTGATTGGGAGGTCATAACTGCTTGTGATCCGCTGTCCCACACCACGTGACATCAAATCCCCCTTGTTCCTTTTGCATCCACTCTGATACCCTTGAATCTCTGCACGCCTAGTGACTGCTATTGTGAGGGGTAGGACCAATTCGTATCTTAGCCACTTTGCTGGGTCTGACTCTCTGTGATGCTTTTAGCTTGTGAATACTAAAGATGGGTTTTCTACCTGATCAGTGTTCTTGCGTGTAGCCTCGTTCCCTACACCAATAACCCATTAAAGGGCACTTTTTTTTTAAATGCTTTTTTAAAAATATTTATTTATTTACTTATTTATTTATTTTTGGCTGTGTTGGGTCTTTGTTTCTGTGCGAGGGCTTTATCTAGTTGCGGCGAGTGGGGGCCACTCTTCATCGTAGTGCACGGGCCTCTCACTGTCGCGGCCTTCTCTTGTTGCGGAGCACAGGCTCCAGGCACGCAGGCTCAGTAGCTGTGGTGCACGGGCTTAGTTGCTCTGCGGCATGTGGGATCTTCCCAGACCAGGGCTCGAACCCGTGTCCCCTGCATTGGCAGGCAGATTCTCAACCACTGCGCCACCAGGGAAGCCCTAAAGGGCACTTTTGTCTTGCGATTTTCTGAGCACTGCTCCCCACGTTATTTCTTGGAAGACTGAGCCTTGCGACTGGCAAGAGGTCACCTATAGGTCTTCTCAGAAGCCCTAGATCTAGTCAGGACTTCGCCTTCCTGGTAGTTCAGTGGCTGTCCCAGTTGGTTTGGGTGACCTGTTCTTAGACTGCCAGTCAGAGTTTTGATTGACATATTCTGCTCAAGGCAGCCCGAATAATTACTTGTTCACACAGAGCTTGATCTATACCTGCTTCATTACCATCATAGGGTCTCCAATTTTAATAAGTAAGCTTTTTTGGTCTTTTCTGGCTCACTGATGATTTAGCAATTTTGCCTGTGTAACTCTACAGTTGATAACACTTCCAAATACCTGCTCAAGACTTCTCAAACATCAGGTAGTCTTACTGAAATAGCACATGACTTAGGATATCTATAACCTCAAATGTCAAGCTTCTAACGCTCTCCGTTAACGTTCCTCAATTTCCTAAATGAGGTAGTGCTTGTAAAGTGCTTCGCACAATGCCTGACACTTAGTAAGTAAGCAGTAGATGTGAGCTATTGTCATAGCTGTGTTTGGTGCTGTTACTATTTCACTTCTGACACCTGCCATTTTTGCAGTGTCCAAGTGGTTTTCCCTAGCCGCAGTGTAATGTTTTTTTCCCCCAATGCCGTGGTAATTCTCTTGAGGAACACACCACATTTTGTCTCCACCCACCCCCACCCCCCATGGATTCTACCCCTGCGTGTCCCAGAACATGAGCTTGTATGTGCGTACGGCAGCAGGTAACCTGCTTAGGTTTTAAATCCATTGGGTGATCTTTTATCCGAGGACTCTGGTCATATCTGACATTTACTGCCTGTCTTGATCCAGGAAGAAATTCAGTCTCTACAGAAGCTCAGTCTTCAAGGTAGAGAGGACAGGGTTAAAAGACTACTTTCTAATGCTTATCTCTCCAAGGGATGCAAAATAATTAAGCTCTAGCAAGGCTGCATTTTCTTTCTCTTCCTTTCCGAAAAACTTGCCAAGCACTTTATGCCTTTCCAGGGTCTTTCAAGAAGACTGTCAGGTGTTTGTAATTTCAACTTCTTCACTACTTACGGGCACTCACAAACAAACTGAGACCCACACCTATTTAGGCCTCCTGCAGTATCGCTGCCATCTCCAAATCCCAATTCACTCTAGGGCTTAGAAGGAACGATTAGTCCTTGTTATATGCATGTACAGCATTAGGATTCATAAAACCCTGGAAGGAACCCTACCATGTAACAATATTCAGACTTCGTCAACCTGTGAGGCTTCATGGACATTTATACCCAAGCTGCAGTGACTCAGAGCACACTCTTCCTGCCCTCAGCCCCTCTCCTAGCTGATTTGCCCTAAGTCCAGTCTTCCCTGGGTTTCATTCTTTAGCAGTTTCCATTAATCCCTGTGAGGGTTTGTACACATCCTCTCTGGCTTACTAATGAAGCTGGTGCTCAGACTCTGCCCACCTTGATAATGCGTGCTTGGAGAGAGAGAATCTCTCTCCCTTGCCTTCTTATTCAAGGTTCCAGGTGTGATGATCCACCTTATTCTGGTCTCCTCCTCATCTTGTGTCTCCTTCTCAGGGTTCTGTGACAGCTCAGTAATCTTTTCTGAAGTGGGAAGGAGAAGATTCCCTCAGCCAGCTTCCCAGGGTAACACTCAGTGAAGGATATACCATCACAAAGCTGCCTGAGCCCCAAAGTGTTATTGTGCTCTTTGATCGTGCTGCTCTTCAAACTCTCTTACACACACACACACACACACCCCCACAAACACTGAGGTTCTGTCACAAAGCAAAAGTGACTAGACTGGGATGGGTCAATGGCCTCCCTAAACAGCTATCTTCCTATCATAAAGCTTCAGCATGATTCTAAAAGTCTCATTAGAAAATAACTTCAATGATGATGAAGAATAAAAGCATAGCTATACCAAAAAAGTCTACTGCTCATCCCCAGTAAGCTCAGGTTTGTCATGCTGAAGAAACAGCTTAATACAGGATATGCATTTTACCGATACAAATGGACACAAACACACAGAAACTCCCCTATAAACCTCTGAGTTCCTAAAGTTTTCTAAATTAATAAATTCCATAATTTTCCTAAGGAAAGTCACAAATTCAGTTACAGCTTCCCTTCAACAAGATATCTTTTAAAAATATCATATGTTATCACTTATGTGGAATCTAAAAAAATGGTACAAATGAACTTATAAACAGAAATAGACTCACAGACACAGAAAACAAACTTACGGTTACCAAAGGGGAAGGAGGGGGAGGGATAAATTGGGAGTTTGGGATTAACATATACACACTACTATATATAGAATAGATAACCCACAAGGACCTACAGTATAGCACAGGGAACTACACTCGATATCTTGTAATAACCTTTAATGGAAAAGAATCTGAAAAAGAATATATACATGTATATGTACATATACATATATATAACTGAACCACTTTGCTGTATACCTAAAACGAATACAACTTTGTAACTCAACTATACTTCAATTTTAAACAATATCAAAGTAGTACCTTGTGCAGAAAATCCAGTTCCACCAGGAATCAAATAGACTTCACCTGCTTTTTCATTCTTGCTTTTCTTCCCTCTTCTATGACTGAGACCTATCTTCAGGAAGGAGTGACAAGGAGCTCTAGGGATCTGGTCACTCAGATCCATCAAATCAGCCTTGACTGTCAAACAGACCACATGTTTCACTTTCACATTTATTCTTTCCATTTTCGAAGCCTCAGACAGCACATCATATACTTTCCTCCATTAAGGTCCCCCAAGTAGTAAATTGTGAGTTAGTTGCAACTTGCGACTGGGAGGAAACACATAGTTCTGGATGTAGAATACTGACTCTAGTCCTGTTTTATTGTCTGTCTACTATCACTTGAGGTTGTCAAGCAAGATCGATGTACAGAAGACATGCCAGGCCGTGCAGTCCTGTACTAGTAGCAGGTTTGGGCTCCAAACCCCTATGTAGTTCTTTGAGGAGGTCTACGTTTTGCCTTCTTTTTAAGGGAATGAAGTTTGCTATATAAAACTCTAATTTTTATGTAATCGAATTTATCAGTCTTTCCTTTACAACTTCTGGGTTTTGTGTTATATTTTCTAAAGTCTTGCCCATTCTAGAAGCACAAAAATATACATCCATGTGTTCTTATAGGATGTCTGTGATTTCGTGTTTTACATGTATATCTTTGATCCATCTGGAACTTATTTTGGCAAATCAGTAAATCCAGTTACCATTTATTGAATAATGTTCCTTTTAAAGAAGTCCTTAAAATCGCAAACTTTTCCATGTACATTTTAACTATGATTCAATTTATACAAGCTCTATATATATACTTACTTATAAAAGTTCTATTTAAAACATAACGCCAGAAACAGTTATGTGACTGTGGACCGTTGTTTAAATGCTCCCTCCCTGGTCTATTTCCTCACCTATAAAAATTAAGACAACACTATCTACCTTGAAGCGTTCTTGTGAAGATTTTAAGTGTAAAGTATGTATTTAGATAAATGGGAATTTCTTTCTGTTCAATTTTCTGCAGTAAAGCAATGTGAGCCCTCAGAACAAGGATCCAATTTGGGTGTAAAATTCAGTTTCTCTTTACTTCCTGAGCATGTAGAGATGGCAAAGCGGGTCATGGCTTTTTCAACAGTGACACATAATTGTTTTCCTCTCTGGTCAGTGCCTAAAGAGGTATCTTATTTAATCCTCTTGAGGTACCTTTTTGGTTCCCCAAATATTTCATCAAGTTATGGTGCTAGCGGCAAGTGGTACCACACAGACCTGCGTTTGAATTTCAGTTCTGCCACTTGCCAAGTACGTGGCCATTCTTGAGGAATAATTTAAAGGGGGAGAATAATAGCCCCTATGTTATAGGGTCATGGTTGGATAAAATACAAATCCTTGTGTAATGCAAGTTCCATGAGGACAAGAACTTTGTCTTGTTAATCACAGTATCCCCAGTGCTAGAATAGTGCTTGGTGTGCAATTAACACTTATTAAATCAGTATTGAAGGAAGGAGGGAAGGAAGGAAGGAGGGATGGAACGAAGGAAGGAAGGAAGGGAGGGAGGGAGGAAGGAAGGGAGGTAGTGCAATTAGCAAGTTGCCAAAGGAAGTGGGCTAAAACTGTTAGCTGTAAGCAGAGGTCAGAGGTAACAAAAATGTGGTCCTGCCTTCAGGGGTTACAATCTGTATCTGAAAACTAAGGTGTATAGTACTTACCTATGAGGCATAAAGAAATGCACAGTATCATATAAGCATAAACAAAGTGCTTTGGAGGCAAGTGGGAAGTAGTGAATTTCAACTGGAGGATTAGGGAAATACTTCACGGAAGAGGGCTGTGTTTAAGCCGGACCTGAAAAGAGAATAGATTTTTTTTTAAAGAGATTTGATTTTCCAGGCTGGGGGAGAAAAAGAAACAACACAAAATGGGATAAGTGTTTGGCATATTCCAGGACCAGAGTTTAGTATGAGTAATGAGAGTGCACGTCAGGTAGAAGAAAGAGTGTCTGATATGTCAATCACGGCAGCCTCGAGTGTTCCACTGTAGTGTTTAATTAAGACAGTGCACAAAACTGAAGGTTTTTGAGTTGCCATGTTATAGGGACAGGATCAGATTATTATTAATATTGTGTTTTACTTATTCATTATTTGTATTCATTATTCAGAAATCAGTGCAAAGGATGACTTAGAAGCGGTAAACATTTAGAAACTGTTGTAATAGCTCAGGAGAGAAGCGCTGATGATCTAAACTTGAGAGTTGCTGAGGAAAGGAAAAGGAGGAAGAGACAAAAAGTGAGAGGGGAGTGCACGGTCAGAGATAGTTGAGAGTCTGCCAGGCAGTTAGGTAATGTCAGAAATACAAGAGGACAAACAGGGTCAGTTTAGTCTGGGAAGTGTTGAATTTAAGGATGTCTTCTAGACACTCAGTTGGAAATAGGCCACTGATACCCAAGAAGATGTCAGAAGTAGAGGTGTGTCGGCATTCCTCCGTCATTAATGAGACGATCAGAGTTGCTTTTCTAAGATGTTTACAGTCAACATAAAATATAGAAATGGAAGTGTCTCAGATCAATGAGGAAAGATGAATTATTCAATAAATAGTGTTGATGAAATTGGCTGGTTATGTGGTCAAAAAAAATGTGGCACTCCATCTCACACTGTACTCAAAAATAAATCCCAGACAAAGCAAATGTGGAATTGAAAATATAAAAAGTCAGAGACATATTTAGGTAAGGAATAGGTATGTATATAAGTATATATACACACATATATATATATGAATATACACATTTGAATTGATTTCCATATCTATATATATTTACTGAAATCTGTGAGCTTACACTGATGCCTCTGATATCACTTCAACACCACAGTGTTTATTCTCTTTCTCCTTTACTTTATTTTTAAGTCTCTTATATGACAGTGAGAAACTTGGCCCTCATTATTTTTAATCTATTTATGTATTTGATCAACTCCCCAGTATGCTGGCTGCTCCTTTCCCTGAATAGCTACCTTCTCACCCTACTTGAGTTCTGACACCCAACAGTAGGCCACCCATCTGATGTCTACATTGCTTTGCCCTGTATGATGGCTTTAGGACTGAATTATTCAGAAAGGGGAAGGGAAGAAGAGGACGGGAAGAGGAGAAGACCCTTCTGTTTTTTGGTGATTGAGCATGCATCCAGAGGGGTCCACCTTCGCAGTTGGGTCCTCTAAGGTAGCTGACAGCACCACAGTGTGACCTGGTATAATCCAGTCAGAGAACTCATTTCCATGTGATCTTTTTTTAAAAGGGTATTACCTTGGAGTGATGAATTTACTTACCAATGTGCTGCCCATTAGTTTAACACAGAAAATAAATATTCCAAATTGCCAAAATCTACATACACATGTAAATATATATATATGCTTCTGTTTCATTCAACTACCATTCATCAAACACTGTATCACATTCATTCTGGGAAAAATAAGGTCCCGGAGCATCACTGGCGTCCAAGAGTTCACAGTCTCATTGGAGAAATTAAACACAGAGACTTAAAGCAGATAAGTACAATTTAAAAATAAGTAGTTCAACACAATTCTGGCGCAAGCTGGCGCCAGATCCCCGATTCTCGTGCAGCCAAGTAGATGAAGACATAATTTCTGCAAGCCTGGCTTATCTGGGGCTGACGCTGACAGCCTGGTAGGGCAGGCTGAAGACTCACTCTTAGTAAAAGGGAGCCATCCTGTACGAGCAAGTTTTCTCTCCAAGGACATTTTATCGTAACCACTTCCTGCCAACTAAATAAAAATTGCTACCATCCTGTATTACGCAGAACAAAGGGCTGTCTGCAGATCCTAATGGATCATTGCCCCATTCCCAAATAGAGCAGGGTCTGTGATCCCAGGGGTTCCTCTTCCATCACTCAGACTCCACGTGAGAGCTTCTCCAGGAAAAATGGGTGTGGGAACTCTGACATCCTCTCCTTTGGTTACATAAGTAATACAAATTCTTTTTTAGAAATTATACACAGGCTAAAGTGCAAACATTACCCATAGTCTTACAATTTTTAGAACAAATACTTTCAGAAATTTCTTTCTATGCGTTTGTATAACCTTGGGTAGGTAATGTAATTGGTTGCTGTATGTCAGTTTCCTCATCCATAAAATGAAGATAGTAATAGTAATATGATTCACCTCAGAGTGAGGGCAAAACATGAGTTAATATACACAAAGTGCTTTGAATAGTGATGTTGCATTGCAAGATCTGTAAAAAATAATATTACCTATATTTATCTAGCATTTATTTACCTAGATTCAGCTATATATTTATATTAAGTGGGAAGGAAGTATTAATATTTCTTTGTAGCCTGCTTTTTTTATCTAATGATATAACATGAACTTCTTCCCTTGTGTGACAGTTTTAAAAGTGCAAAGAGACCATTAGATTGTTTGAGTGATTTTTCTAAAGTGAAAAGTAGTGTAGGGAATGGACCCTGGTCCTGCAAGGGTATTAGTTCAAGGTGATGAGCCAGGTTAGGGCAAGGCCTAGATCTAATACTTTTTGAAATCAGAAGGTTGGGATGCTGCTTGTATATAATCTCAGAGTCTAAGCTGAGCACAGCTTTGAGCTCCTCTAGCTCATAAGTTTTCAAATTTTTGTTGTTGTTAAAACAGTAAAGCCATGTTGTTCCCCAACAAAATCTCATGTGGAACTCTACCCAATAAATAAAACAATTTTAGAACATCAGAGTAAATTTATTTCATAAGTTCAAGGGTACAATATTTGCTTATCAATAAGATCACTAAGGCTGCTTGATTAAGAAAAATTGGAACTCCAAAGATACAGATGATGATCACACTCTTATGTAGCAGCCACTTCCATGAAATGGGGTAAAGCCTTTGTGAAGTCCTGTAGCCCCACTGCCATGGAATGAGGTATCAGAACCAGCGTTACAACACCCTTATTTTTCTGATGAGAAAATGAGGCCCAGAGGTGTTGTGTACTGCTCAGGCTTTTAACATGAAAAGTCCCAACAATAAAAATAATCTGATAACAGAATGAAAATAAATATTTCATTGAAGAAAGTATCTGGAATGGTTAAATGTATTATCCACCAAATACAGTTCTTTTCAATTTAAATGATTTCCATAGAGTTCTTCAATTAATAAAAATGGAAATGGTCAATTAATTAAACAGCTGTTCTTTATTGTTTTGAATTATCCTCATAGCTTGTAAGCACTGAATTGTGCTGACTATGTAATTTGTATTTTATTCCATTAATGGATATAGATTTACTGATTATCTCTAATAATTAAATTATGCATTTCAACTTATGAATCAGCATCTCGTTTTCTACGTATCGGCTCTTTTCGTCTTTTAAATATCCATCCCATCATCTGTAATTTCAGTTGTTTTCTCATCATGAAGCTTGCCTACAAAACTCAGGAAAACACTATTGTCAAACAAGTTCCTTCATTAGTTAAACAAGACCAAGCTTCACTGACAGAAACTTAAAAAGTTCATTCTGTATTTTCCCCTGCCACTTCCTCCTCACACCCTGGACACTTGATGCATGTGCCTTAGTGTAGTTATAGCTACTCTGCCCTGTTTATATGAGGACTGACAACCCCCTGACTTGTGTGTTGTGCATAGTCCTGCAGAACTTTATGTATATTTCATTTTTTTAAAAAACTAAAAAAAGGGGGCTTCCCTGGTGGCGCAATGGTTGAGAGTCCACCTGCTGATGCAGGGGACACGGGTTCGTGCCCCAGTCCGGGAGGATCCCACATGCCGCGGAGTGGCTGGGCCCATGAGCCGTGGCCGCTGAGCCTGCGCGTCCAGAACCTGTGCTCCGCAGCGGGAGAGGCCACAACAGTGAGAGGCCCATGTACCACAAACAAAACAAAACAAAACAAAAACTTAAAAAAAGAAGAAAACAGTTCTCACAAATGATCCAAAGTCAAGTTTTTAAAAATTACATTGGGAAATATATATGCAAAAAATGTATAAAGGTATTTACAGAAAAGTAGTCATTTGTTCTTTTAAAAATTAGTGACATCATAAAATCATACTTGCTTATTGTAGAGTTTAGAAAATATTTTAAAAGTATAAAAACATATAACATAATTGAAAATCACCCGTAAATAAATCTACCCTTCTTTGTTTTCTCTGTCTATATCTATAGATGTATACATACATATACCAAATATATGTATATATGCATATTTAAATTTTTTGTGTCCTCCATTTTCACTCAGTAATATAACTTGATTATTTTCCCATGCATTCAATGTTTTGAAAAATCTGATTTTAAAGACATCTTTATTTCTTCCCCCTTTTTTTGAATACTGGCTTTTCTTACAAGTGTTTTCTTATTATGAATAAGACTGTGATGTAGAACTTTAGGCATAAATATTTGTCCTCATCTCTGATTTTTTTTTCTTTGTGTTAAGGTCGTATCTTCTGACATCAGGTTGTGTGACTAGATTGATATTCTCCTAGTAATGCTCCTAAATCTATTCTAGTCAGTATATAAACGATTTTGACACTAAAGTTCCTGGAAGAATTGTTACAGGCGCATGTTGACAACACTGGTGAATTCTGGTTCCTGCTCTGATTTGGTTGACTGAACTTTGGTTCCTGTATATCTTTTGGCTTCTGGAAGTTTCTTTTGGACCAAACTGTGTTCACATGATAAATATGCAAATAAAACAGACTGAGATTTGATGGCTGTCCAGGATTAATGGGAAGACTTGGATCCAGCAAAGGAGAGATGAGGAAGGGCAGAAGAGGTAGGAGTGTAAGGGAAGTAGCATCAAGATGTGGAACTTGAAATTAGAAAGAGAAAAATCAAGTAAGTCGTTGGGCAATGGTGCCAAAGGCAGCAGAAAGATCAAGATGAAATGAATCAAAGAGACATCATTAGATTTGGTCAGAAAGTGAGCATCTTTTACTGTTGAGCAGTTTAAGTGGAGCAGAAATAAGAAGACAGGGGATGGGAGGGGATTGTGTCAAGGAAACTGAGTTAACACCACACAAAGCCTGAACCTCTTTTCTTGCCCTAAGTTCATTCTGCTGGTTATAGTAGCATAACACATGCAACTTCATTCATTTTCTCATTCCACATGTATTTATTTAGCACTATTCTGTATGAAGAACTGTGCCAGGGCAGGGGGACATAACAGTGAATAAGACAGACATGGTTCCTGCTCTGATTAAGCTTACGTTCTAGTAGAGAGAGACAGTCACTTAACAAGGAAACAAATCATCAATGAAAAAGAAAGTGTGATGTGGTGATAGATGCGAGTGAAATAAGACAGAATAGAGGCAGAAATTGTTTAGAGTTGGGGGGAAAGCTAGTTTACTTATGATAGTTAAGTCCTTCTGAAAGGTGCTATTTGAGATGAGGTCTGAGAAAGGGCCAGCCATAGGGGATGAGCATTTTTGGCAGAAAGAACAACACTTAGAAATCTGGGAGATGGGAATGAACTTGACTTTCTCTAGAAACAGAAAGAAAACCCGTGTAACTGGAGGGATGTAAATGAAGAAGAGATTGGTGTGGCTCTGGGGTGATGGTTAAGAAGGTTAGAGATGCAGATGTAGGCAGGCCGCCAGATTTTATATGACCTTACGAGATTTTGAGTTTTGTTCTAAGTGTAGCTGGAAATCAACTTTGATAGAGAAATAATCCTGAAGTCAAATGATTGTGTCCTTGCCCCATGTGGCATAAGGGCCTCATTTAAGTACTCTAAAGATCCAGAATGCTAATGTTTATGAAAATAAGATTTGCAGGTAGAGGGGACATATTTTTATTTGGTCCACTTAACTAACCTTTCCCATCTCTTCTGGTAAGTGCAGCCACTTGACCTACCCCAAACCAGGTATGTCTACTAAACAGAACCTTACTCTCTCTGGCCTCAGGTATGCACACATCACCTAGGTCTAGCCAATCAGGCTCCCGTTCCTCTGGCCACAGTGACTGGCCCAGACATGGGTATCTGACTTAAGCCAGGACTATCACAGTTGTTCCCAACAGAGTCGGATGCTGGATGGGAAAAACTGTCTCCATCCTCTGGGGTCACCAAGCAGGGATGATGCCAGCTTGACAATATCTGTGACCACTCCCTCCTTCTTCCACTCTAGATTTCTCCTACTCTCACCTCCTCAGCATAGAACCCCCCTCTGTAATTGGAAGGAATTAGGTGAACATGCAGAACAAAGCTGAAAATGGAGGGGGAGAAAAAGATCTAGAGCTGGCAACTGACACACTTCCTAACTCTCAGGGATCCCAGAGGCCATCTCCTTCCTGGACTTCCTGTTTGGAGGGCCTGATCAAATAAATGTCCCTTTTTTGCTCAAGGTAGTTTGAATTTGGTTTCTGTCACAATCCAAATAATTCTGACTATTGCAGTGTGTTAAAGAGGGGAAAGCAAAGTCTGTTAACATTTACACACACTCTCCATGCTTTCTCTTCTTTATCACTAGAAACAGAGGTATGTGAACAGTTGGGATGTGTATCACTTGAGACTTCAGTTTCCCCGCCAAAGACATGTACATGTAAATTCTCCAATGACCATTCACTCTTTCTCTCATGGCTTCCTCCTAATGGTGTGCTTTTTTTTCTTTGGGGAAAAAAAAGAGCTGATTTGTAACACTTGGCAATTTCTGTTCTACAGATCCTCCCACTATGGCAGATTAAACTACCAAAGGTATGGCAACCCAGCTAGAAAAATTTCTGAATGTGAGAGTCAGTAAGAGCAGGCTTCAGCACACCATCATTTTCCTCTCTTTCTTCATATAATCTCCTGTTCACTCTTCCCTGTTCTGTGCAATTGCCTTCCCTCTCTGCCACGTGTTACCCACAATTTCACCTAGGATTTCCTTCCGTTCTCCTTTCCTCTGAGTCTCACCAGCATCATCATCCTGTCTGATGCCAACAACATAAGGTTACTGGGAAGAACAGAGGCCTTGCTGTCATGTTTAGATTCAGTCACTTGTGACCTTGAGCAAGTTACTTAATTACATTGAGCTTGGTTCTCTAATGTATAAAGTGATAAAAACAGTACCTCCCCATAATGGCTATGAGGACTATCTAAGACAGTTGTTATGAGAAATGCCAAGTGAAAGCTTTTGTCTTTCCAAGGCCTTCAGAGAGAGTGATAACACCCCAACTGTGCCCCGAGGACATCCCCCCTCCCCGGGCTAGTTCTTGCAACGGGCATTGTGCTTGTCTCTCCCATCGCTCACGGAACTCTTTGAGCACAGGGCTTTGTCTTATTCATCTTCATACCCCGGATCCAGGCTCAGTGTCTGGAACATGGTAGATGCTCCAAAAATATTAAATGAATGCTGTCTTACCCATTTCCTATTTGATCATGAGAAGGGCTAGGAGAGAAAGAATTGAGCTGCAAAAGAAAATAGGAGGAAGAGGTTTGGGGCCCGGGAGACTGGCTGGTGTGGATGTGAGCCGCCAGCGCAGCAGTTGGGCAAGGGTGGGAAGGATTGTGTGGAAAGCTGATTTGTTAGCATATGGATGGCTGAGTTCTCCCACAGGCCCAGCTCATTAGTTTACTTGGTACACAAAGCTGAACAGAGCTCAGGGGAAAGATAATTCACTCAACAACATTCACTCTTTTTTCCTCTCTTGTTTATCTTAGTTGCTGGTGCTCATGTCATATCTTTAAGTTTCTTTCACTGAATGCCTTTTTGCTTTAAATCTTTAAGTTATTTTTTTCCTTCCTGTCCTGGAGATATACAAACCAGAGCCAATAAAGTAAGAGCTCTCTTTTTCCTTCACAGCTCTGAAAGCTTTACATAAGTGTTTCTGCACTTCTATTTTATGGCCAGGACCAGATGCAGAAGTGCTAAAATATTTTGATAAGAGCTGTCCTGGCAGTACTTCTTGCTTTTACAGCTATCCAGAGGGAGAGAATTAGCTAGGAAATCAGTCCACAGACAGGAGAGATAGAAGCTATGAAATCTCTCTAACTGACTGAGATTCTCAATTAGTTTCAAAAATCAGTTGGATGATGAGAGAAAGAAAATATTTAGGCCATAGTGCTCTCAAAATGAAAAATGCTAAATAAATTTGAAGGCCATATAATTCCTAGTATTTATTGGGGTGGGTTCCTTCAAAGTTTATAAAATGCCTTTATATACAAACATATCCTGAGACCTCAAGTTAAATACACACTTCCCGATCCCATAGTACCTACAAAGTAAGAACTATTAGTATCCCCGTGGAACAGTTGAAACTAAGGCCCAGAGAGGTTAAGTGGCTTGCCCAAGGTCACACAGCTGGTCAGTGGTGATGCTGGTATTTAACCACTATACTCTACTGCCTCCCATCTGTTTCGCAGAGAAAAAGTGTGAGGTGCAGGGAAGTCAGGTGAGTTGCACAAGATCACATAGAACAGGAAGCAGGAGGGCATCATTCCTTTCTTTCCCCACTCTGCAATGGGATCAGCACCTCACTCTGAGCTGTGCATTTGCCTCATATTCTTTTCCATCTTATAACTTTCCCTTCATTCTGCCCATTCTTTTGTTTCACTTCATTCCACCTCATTCCGCCCTCTTCATGTCCTTTGGGGGCTCTGTTTTCATCCCTCCTTCTGTGACTGTGTTTTCATCCCTCCACACATGTGACTGTGTTTCAGCTGATGTGCCTGGGTCCTTAGTATGTGCCAGGGGCCAGTCCACATGCCTACAAATATTAACTCACTTTTATTCCCCACAGCAAATCTATTAAGCAGACACTGTGATTACCCTTATTTTACAGATGAAAAAATCAAGTCACCTTACCTTCCCAAGATCACACAGCTAATAGGTGAGATAGCCAAGTTCAAGCCTGAGCAGTCTGCCTTCAAAGCCCCATCCGAAATCATTTAGCTACAGCTGCTTCTCATTTGGGCCTTGACTGTACCTATATTTGTCCTTCAGGATATGTTCATACCTAGGTTTGCCTAGATATAGACACGCTGGATAACTTTGTTTTCTACTCCTTTAAATCTACGTGTCATGTGAACTTAGACAGTGTGAGCTGGGAAGTGGCTCTGGAGAAAGGAATTTTGTATGGGCTACAGCTGAGATGAAATTAAAATTCATGGCTTTTGAGCCTTAGTTCAGGATTCTATTTATTCATTAGCTTGTTCATTCATCAGCCTGATGTTTCCTGCTACCTACTTGAGAAATAGCAGCAAAAACTAAACAATTAAGCTACTTGAAGGATGGTTCATAATGATAAAATAAACTGTTTGTTGAATAGTTCATGATATGTTTGCAGCTATAGGAAACACGTCATTTTCCAAAGGGAGAGAGGAATTTTGCCTGACAGAAGGGAGGATAACCAACATGGGAATAGGTAATAAAATAAGAATTCTGAATCCAATTTCCTTTGGTGACACATATTTGATTTTAATCATCTAAACCGAATGGCTGAAACCCAATTAAAGCCAGATCAGCTACATTTTACCATGTGTTTGATTATGTAAGTATCTTCCTTCATCTGCCACCAGACTAAAAGCTCCTTGCATATGAAACTGAAGGTTACTCATCTTGGCCTCCCTCAGAATGCCTGGCACAGTGTCTGGCACATAGCAGGTGCTCAATAAATGTTTATTGAATTGAATTAAAAAGAAAACATTCACTGCTTATCAATTCTACACTCATCCCAGGAGAAAAAAGAATGAATGTGATATTATGCCCTATTAAGTGCAAAAATGAAAACAAATACCATCTCAAGGTTGTTAATTTAAGAATATGGGGATTCTGAAATGAAGTCTCTCCACAATGAAGAATTGCAAGCAAAGCATTTTCTATCTCAAGGTTTACTATAACAATACCACACAATAGTCCACAGCCTTTCTATTTTAATTCCAAATTTTCCAAGATCAAAGAATAAAAAACTCTCTAAAAACCACAAATAATCACTCATTATATTTGATCTCAATTTAAAGTTTGTCTTTTAACCTACTTATATTTGAGGTAGAAGAACATGGGAATTAGAAATAGGCTTGTTAATTTTTCTGGATATGTTCAGGGTTTTTTTGGCCGGGGGAGCAGTATGTAATATCCTTATCCTTTCCACTGTCAGAACCAATTGTGTGAGACACACGGGGGTCAGGCAAATGTAAATCAAAAATTAAATCTTTCTTTATTTCGTTGAAGTATAGTTGATTCACAATGTTGTGCTGGTTTCTGGTGCACAGCAAAGTAATTCAGCTATACATATACATTCTTTTTCATATTCTTTTCCATTATGGTTTATTACAGGATATTGAATGTAGTTACCTGTGCTATATAGTAGGCCCTTGTTGTTTATCTATTTTATAGATCGTAGTTTGTATCTGCTAATCCCAAACTCCTAATTTATCCCTCCTCCCCCCCTTCCCCCTTTGGTAACCATAAGTTTGTTTTCTATGTCTGTGAGTCTGTTTCTGCTTTGTAAATAAGTTCATTTGTGTCATATTTTAGATTCCACATATAATTGATATCATATGGTAGTTGTCTTTCTCTGTCTGACTTACTTCACTTAGTGTGATAATCTCTAGGTTCATCTTGTTGCTGCAAATGGCATTATTTCATTCTTTTTTATGACTGAGTAGTCAACAATAAAATCTTTATTACTCATGAGGAAGGTGTTTGGAGAAGGTGATTAGGTCTGTTAGCAAGTGTGCTTGCTGGTACCATGACCCAGATTAAGTTTACCCACCACCCTGCTATGGCAGCCTTAGAACTGAACAGCCTCAGACCTCTGTTACAGGGGCCTGCCCCTTAAAACTTATGGCAGAGTACGGGAGACTGAGTACCTGCTCCTGACAAGCATGTAGATCCTTAGGGAAGAGTGAAATGGGCTGACATTAGCACGCCCTGTTTGGTCTGCCAGATAGAGAGTCACTCCTCTTTTCCTGGAAGGGGTAAGAAAAGGGATGGAACAAAGGCTTGGAATGTTATTCTAATGGCAGCCCCTCCACACAAAAAGATGAAGAGCAGCGACTAATTGTTCCCTCCAACACATAACATATTTTACAGCAGGTGTACTCTATTGCCGATAACTTGTGAACAATTTGAATTTTATCTTTCAGCAGTGATTTATTGAGTCCTATGTGCCAGGCACTATACTAAAAGCTGTACAAATGTGTTGGTTAATTTGATCCTGAAAACAACCCTACAAGGGAAAGCAGTTTGGTGTTTCCTCAACAAGTTAAACTCGGAATTACCATATGACCCAGCAATTCCACTCCTGGGTATATACCCCCCAAAATTGGGAACAGGTACTTAAACAAAAATTTATACACCAATGTTCATAGCAACACTGTTCACAGTAGCCAAAAGGCGGAAACAACCCAAATGTACATAAACAGATGGACAGTGGAACAAAATGTGGTATGTTGCCATGGAATATCACTCAGCCATAAAAAGGAACGAAATACTGATACGTGCTACAACATGGAGAAACCTTGAAAACATTATGTTAAGTGAAAGAAGCCAGGCAAACCCACAGAGACAGAAAACTGACTGGTGGTTGCCAGAGGCTAGGAGGAGGGAAGAATGGGGAGTGATTACTTAATGGGTACAGGGTTTCCTTTCGGGGTAATGAAAAATTCTTGGAAATAGATAGTGGTAATGGTTGTACAACATTGCGTACTTAAATGCCACTGGACTGTACACTTTAAAACGGTTTAAATTGTAAATTGTGTTATATGTCATTTACCACAATAAAGAAATATAATCCTAGGAGTTAGGTATCATTATCCCAACGTTACAGATAAGAGGACCGAGGCTCTAAGAGAAGTCAAGGACATTACCATCATACAAGGGACGAATCTAAGTTTGTGTGGTCTGAATTTTTTACAATTTAAGAAAGGGCCTATTTAAGAAAAACAATACAAAATTATGATGATAAAACTGCTAGGGTACTTCCAAAGATCTTGCAAAGGATCTTCACAAGGGA
Source organism: Pseudorca crassidens (assembly GCF_039906515.1). Classification (NCBI taxonomy): domain Eukaryota; kingdom Metazoa; phylum Chordata; class Mammalia; order Artiodactyla; family Delphinidae; genus Pseudorca; species Pseudorca crassidens. The sequence goes on along the minus strand of NC_090297.1, from coordinate 103,082,148 downwards.
GAACTCTGAGGGTTAAGCTTTATTAACCCCAAGGTAAATTCACATTTGCTCTCAGTAGGTAGAACTGAAAAATGAAAAAAATTAAAAACCTCTAACTCCATTTTCGATAAGAGCAAAAACATATAATACTTAGGAGTAAATTTAACAAAAGATGTGTCAGATTTCTGCACTGGAAACTACAAAAGAGAAATTTTAAAGGACCTAAAAAAATCGATAGCTGTACCATGTTTAAGGATTGGAAGACTCAATGTTGTTAAGATATCAATTCTCTCCATATTGATCTATCAATTCAGAGCAATTCCAATCATAATACCACCAAGATTTTTTGTAGAAATTCTCAAACTCTCACATCTATATACAAAGATTGTCCAAAGAATTGCGGAAAAAGAACAAAGTTTAAGGACTTACACTGGCTTCAATACTTACAGTAAAGTTACACTATCAAGACAGAGTACTATTAGGAAAGAAAAATAAATCAATAGAACCAACTAGAGTACCCAAGAATAGACCATTTATACAGTCAAAGGCACTATTAATAGTCCATTGAGGAAAGAAAAGTGTTTTCACTGGATGATGCTGGAATAACTGGACATCTATATGGAAAAGTGAGTAGGTAGAGGCAGAATTTGTACACCCTAGGTCTGTCTGCCTCCTTCTATATCCCTTCACTACATCTCTGCTCTCTGTTCCCACCCTTGCTCTGTCCTTGCCCTGCCTATACCCTCTCTGGCCACAGTCTTCAGAAAGGTGACTCTAAAGCTTGAGACAATGAGATCACCGAATCAATCACAGTGCCAATTGTTTGCTAGGAAGATTAAGGGAGTAGAATCTTGACCCTGAAGGAATTTACCTGCCTTGGGTCTTGAGGGGCATGGGACCCAATTGCCTATTGTCTGAAAAGGATTAAAGAAGTCTGTCAGAACAGGAAACTAGAAGATCATAGTACATTTTCACTGTCAGTCAAATGATCAAAGCCTGCTATCAGAGGTCACCCGTAGGGAGGGAGGAATTCTAAACTTGCGTTCAGAATTCTTGGGTTCTGTTCTCTCTCTGCCTCTGTATGACTTTGGGTGTGTCCTTAGTTCTTCTTTGATCCTTAGTTTCCTCACATGAAAAATGGTGATAGTAAATACCTCCTCTGTTTTACCCCATGGGTTGCCATTAAGTTCAAATGAAGCAGACTATATAAGTATCCTTTGAAAACTATGAAATATTACATGATATAATTTATCACAGTTCTGTGTATACTCTTTGCAAATTGAAATGAATAATAATGTTACCTTGTCTATTTTAAATTCAAATTTTACATATCAAGTTTATTCTATAGTTATTTTTCTTGTTCCTTCTGTGTTTACAAAAGAAATCTAATATTTTAGTAATGATTCAAAATTCCTTTATAGTGCAGCTTTGAGTCAGATAACCTGTTTTTTTTTAATTTCATCTATTCATTTTTTTCACTCTGAGTTTTTAAAAATTCCCCTCATTAATCAATCAATTCATTTTATTTGACAAGTTCTTATTTAGTGCCTACTCGGGGCAAGACACTGTTAAATACAAGAGGTAAATGGATGAAGAGACACAATCCCTGTCCACAAAAAGCTCAGTCTAGTGAGGATACAGACATATACTTAAAAAGCCAATTATGATATAATGTCATCACTGCTATAAAGGACCTGTTTATAAGTTACTGCCCTGGAGGAAGAGCATCTAAGCCTGTGAGTATCAGGGCTTCACAAAGGAAGTGATGTTCCGAGTTGGCACTTAAAGGAGAAAATAGACTTTACCAAGACAGTCTAGGGTAGGTGGTAAGGGTATCCTAGTTCAGGGACACGTCCCATGACATGAAACAGCATGTTGGAGAATTGCAAGAGAATTTAACGTATGTGGAGTCTAAGGTTAGAATAGGTGTGGCCAGAGAAGTGACTGGAGGAGCTTGCAGGATTGGGCCATGGGGGGCCTCGTAAGTCACACAGAGGAGTTTGGTCTTTATCATGTAGATGTCAGAGTCATGGAAGGTTTCTAAGCATAGAGTAATAGGATCAGCTCTGTATTTTAGAAGGGAAAGTGTGGCTAGTGGAGGGTGACGTGGGAGCCTAGAGGTGGGGACAGGGGGACAGGCAGAGGTGGGGACAGGGGTATTGAGACAAGTAGGGAGACCAGTTAAGTGGTCATTGCAATGGTCCAGACTGAACTAGACTCATAGTAATAAGACCGGTCAGTCAGACCAGAGACTGATCTGAGACTCAGTTAAGCAGCAGAACCAATAGGATTTAGCAGTTAGTTAATTGAATGAAATGGATGAGAGAGAGAAACTCCGTTCTACCCTGTATTACTGATGTGACCTTGGACACAGTGCCTGACCTTTCCAATTCTCAGGTCCCTCATTTAAAACATTGGGATTAGGAATACCTAATTCATAAGGTTGTTGGGAGCCTTAAAGGTGCTCAGTGTAAAGACACCTATCAGAGAGCCTTGTACGAAATAGATTTTCCCCAAAGACTGGTTTTCTTCCCCGCTTCCTTTTCTTCTCCTCGGCCCACACTGCAGAAGAGCTCTTCTGAATTACGGAGACTTTGCTCTTAGAGATGCTCATGCTGGACACTGAAAACATTTGGGATTTGAGGCTTTGGGGCCAGCATGTCTTCCCCTAATATACCTCTGGAGTTTTCATGATAAAGCAACTTCTAGGCTGGGTGGATCATGTTTGGGGCTCATATGGCAATTCCTGTGTTCTTCTGTTATCTGAGGAAGAAATCAGCGGTTCCTGGTAAGGTTCTGGAAGTTCCCAAATGAATTCCGACATGTAGACCATATTCTTTGCTCCCTACCCTTTAGTTATCATTGTTCTCACCTCTGTGAAACAAGCTGATGGGAGCTGGGATGCTATGGCTCTTCTAGGGGCCAACAGGGCTCTGCGTCTCTTTCCTACTCCAGCTTGGTGCCAGTGAAAGATTCTGGAATTTCCCTTCAGCCTCCATAAGATCTCCTTGCTTCCCATTTAGAGACCCAAAACTTTTGTCATTTTCCTACTGTGACAGAGGCCACCTAGGCCTTGAATATGACTTTAGGAAACACTATTCCAATCCTCCCTTTTCTCTGGTTGAGAAGAAATGGAAAAAACCCTGCAATGCTTCCTCCTGGTGTCCTGGCTGGATGTCCGGGTGGCATTAGAGAAAGCAACACTTGAAGAGAACAAGCTGCTGTGTGACACATCCCTGAGGAGGTGGAAGCAGATTTTTGAAAAAGTTGACTACAAAAGCTACTGCCTCGAGAAAGGCCTGCCGTCTTCAGAGGCTAAGATAATTAAGAATTTAAGAGCTTTCTTAAATTAAATGTTCCCTTTATTTCTGACTGGTGTTTCTTGGATGTTATTGCTGAAAAGGAGGGACTTATGGGTAACTTGATATTCTTACCCATGAATAATAATTAACTACCTCCGGCTTCCATGGTCACTAACCCGATCAGGATTTATGCCGCTCTTTTGAAAACTAGAGCAGCTCTGAAATTTTTCCTTTGTTAACCCATTTCCCTTTCCTCAGCAGATCAGCACTACAGACCATTCAGAGCCTGAGCTCCTGGGAATCCTATTAAGACACACCAGAGGGAAGTCATCAATGATCTGCCTGCAGAAAACCTAAGCTCTGCGTCTCAACCTTGGTACCCTCCCTTGTGATAGTGCCTTGTCTAATGGTGTGCAATAATGTGCCGAAACCTGGAGGGAAATTGAGTTCTCTCGCAGGAACTCTGGGCGGTGGGGGGCAGTTTACTCTCATGAATGGTGTCTCTGCAGTGGGGAAACGTTGGGACCCTGCCTCTTCCTATCAGTTCCTGGGCTGCAGGAAGGGGAATCGTGATTAAACCAGGAAAATGGAAGATGGTAACAGTCCTCGCCCAGCTGCTCAGCACCCCACCCACAGATGTAATCAAGATAAATAAGTCAGGGTTGTTATAGGAGATGTAATTCAGGGCAGTACTAGGAGCCAAGTTATAATTATTATAATAAAAATTCACACACAGGGAACTCTTAATTATCTGATAATGAAGTTCAAGAGAGGATACCAGAATTGCAGAGCACAGATAATCCAAAAAGCTAATTTCAGATACATGTTCTTTTTCATCCAACATTTATCCAGGGCAGTGAATTTCCACTCTAATGATAATAGTTCATGTTTATGTGTGGACCTTTCATATGTAGGAGTGAGTTTCAAGGATGTTTTTAGCAGTAGATACATAGTCTCAAACAAAATCTCCTTTGGCACCTCATGATATAAAGCAGATAAAAGTGGAGCTGCTGTGGTGTAGCCAGACCAGAAGACATCAGAGCCCTGCCCATGTGGATAATTCCTCCCCTCCCTCCGCCCTGGAGTTGTGGCTTCTGAGGGACCACTGAGGAGGCCTGGAACCCAGAAGAATGCAATTCGAAAATTGGCATCCATTAGCTCTTGACTCTCATGTGCCCTGTGAGGTAGGTATGTCAGGAATTAATATTCTTATGTTATAGATAAGAACAGGTTCGGGGAGCCTGGGTCTCACACGTAGGAACCGGCGGAGCTGGAACTTGAGCTCAATCTTCTGATGCCAAATTTAGTATCCTTTTAACCCTACCTATGCCTTGCCCTTTGCTCACTTCCTCAGTCTACCCTTTCGTGTTGGGACGTCATAAGAAGAAAATTCACCAAAGGAGAATTAAGGGATGAGGTATAAACAATCAGTTAAATAGAGAACTTCCACATTTGTTGAACTGTCCTTTCCCCATTCTCGATGTGACAAATCAACCACTGGTCTGATGATGAATGAGATCATCAGTCGAGATGGAACGAGAGATGTTTTCTCTTTCACTGATCACCTTTAGTGATTGGAATTTCAATTTCTTAATAATTTCTGTCACTTCCTGGCTGTGTCTAAATATTTAGGCAGATCCATGCAGAGTGGATTTGTCTGTTTGATGTGTTGCATATATTTTTTGTGTCTGATTGTCAGTCAGTGAGGAAAACACACCACAGAGAGCAGATGTGATCTGACAGTCGCCAAATGTGACTCTCACTTTTCCCAGCATTCCCTGCACCTCTGAAAGGCAGAACTAATTTCTGCCTTTAGACCACAGACTCCTGGAGAACTCGACCACCTGACATTTACCTTCCATATTGATTTTCTGTGAAATCTTAGGCATATCCATGGCTTCGGTTACATTCCCAAACTCTGGTGGTTCTCAATTCTATATGCTTAGCCCTAACCTACATTTCTAATTACCCACTGGACATGTGTAATTGGAAGCATCCGTACTTACATGTTCAAAATTAGATTAATTTCTAGCAAAAACAGTGCGCCTCGAATTTCCTATCTTGGTTAATGCTGCTGCCACTTACCTCCTAACAAAGCTAGACAACTCAGTTTCCTTGAACCACCCCCTTCCCTCACCATCCTCTTTCAGCTAATCTACCAAGTCACTCAGATTCAACATTTTAAATATCTCCTGTCTCGAATTCCCCCTTCCCTTCCCAATTCCCACTGTCTTAGTTCAGTCCTTCAACCTGAATATTGAAACAGTTTAATGGGTGTTTCTCCAGTTAGCCTAACTGTTCTCCCTCTATTCTGGTTCATCATTCTCTCTGCTGCCCCTAAACTTAACCTTTCTGAGATTAACTTCCTATAAAGGATCTACACAGTCTATCCCTGGTCTATCTAGCCAGGCTCAGCTCCTGTCACACAACCCGATCTTCTCTTTTCCTTAACCCCCATATCCATCCAGTCAGAAATCCCTCCTGACATTTTCATGACATATACCTCATAGCACCCCTGCTGTGCTGTTCCCACTGCTGTTCCACCAGGATAATGCCAAGCCTCACCATTCTCTGCCTGCACTTTTGTAATCATCCAAGATTGCAACTGATCCAACTGTTTCCAGTCTACCTTCACTGAGTTTTGTTTTGCAGTGTATCAATATATTTATTGTTACAGCTTTATTTTTTATTATTTTTATTGATGTATAGTTGATTTACAATGTTGTGATAGTTTCAGGTATACAGCAAAGTGATTCAGTTATATATATAACTAAATATATATATATATACACACACACACACATATATATCTATTCTTTTTCAGATCCTTCTCCATTATGGGTTGTTACAATATATTGAATATAGTTCCCTGTGCCATACAGCAGGTCCTTGTTGCTTATCTATTTTATATATAGTTGTGTCTATCTGTTAATCCCAAACTCCCAATTTATCCCTCCCCTGCTTCCCTCTTTGGTAACCTTAAGTTTGTTTTCTACGTCTGTGAGTCTGTTTCTGTTGTGTAAATAAGTTCATTTGTATCATTTTTTTAGATTCCACATATAAGCGATATCATATGATATTTGTCTTTGTCTGACTTCACTTAGTGTGATAATCTCTAGGGCCATCCATGTTGCTGCAAATGGCATTAGTTCATTCTTTTTTATGGCTAATATTCCATTGTATGTATATATACAACATCATCTTTATCCATTCATCTGTTGATAGTGTTGTTACAGCTTTATATTATAAACTTAATATCTGATATAGTGAGGCCTCTCCTACTTCTCTCCTCTCATGCTTCCCTCTTGCCATTTATTCATTAGTTTCAAAATTGCTTTACTACTTATAGACCTTTATTCTATATAACATTTACTATCTTAAAATATTTTGAAAGTACTACTGAGATTATATTAGATACATAGTTTTGGGGGAGAATTACTTCTTTATAATTTTGCATTTTCCCATCCATGAACATGGCATATCTTTTCATTTATGCAAATTCATTTGTTATTTAATAGAGTTTAAATTTTTTCTTGGTGAAGTTCTTTATTCTTAGGTTAATTCTTAGATTCCCTTATTGCTTTTTGGCTATTGTAAATAGTATCTTATATTATTTTTTCAGCTGGATCTTATTGGTATAGAAGATGCTTTGTTGTACTTCTTATCCAGTTTTGGAACCTGGTTCCTATATGCTTCATAAAATGAGTTAGGGAGTTTTTAACCTTTAAAAATTTTCTGGAACATCTTTGATGATAGTGACTGTTCATTCCTTGAAAGTTTGGTAAAATTTACTTGTGTGTGTGTGTGTGTGTGTGTATGTGTGTGTTTAGGTAGAGAGCTTTTGATGACTATTTTAATTTATAGTGTTTGATTCCAATTTTCTATTTCTTCTTTTCCTTTTTTACAGTAAAATGAATGTTTAATGCACTCAAAACTATCAACACACACCATAAACTTTTCTCTGATTAAATCTTTACATAATATTTCAGAGGTATGTTGGGAGGAAATGGTATCCTCTTTGGTGACATTACAGGTGACCATGACAATGTGTCTGGACAGAAACAAAATCAGAATCAAATATTTAAAGCTGAAAGGAATCTTGTAACAATCAAGTTAAAACAATCAGATTGTAAAGGTGATTAAACTGAGGCTAAGAAAAGTTAACTGATCATTTAGCCAACTAGGAATAGTCAAAAAATTCTGCATAAGATCCAACTTCTAAAAAACTTTATCATTTACCACAATCTAACTGTAATATGTAGCGCTATTGAGTAACTCAAATTAAATTTTTTTCCATTTCTATACACATACACCCATATCACACATTGATATACACTTCAAAATTTAAAACTAGGAAAGGTTCAAGAGCCTACTCTGATGGTGGCAGTTACCTGAAGCATAGGATTCTGTACAACACGTAGTTCAGGAAAATTAGCCTAATTTAAATTCTGACTGATGTTCAAGAAGGCCTTCTCATCTTAGCTACTCTGAATGTTTACCCACAATGCATTTCAACCTGCAGCAAAAAGTCACCCCATCAACTAAAAATATAAGCCATGCCTTACACAGAAACAGGACTCCAGGTAATTAACTAGTTCACCTGTACCCGTAATACCGGCAAACCAAAGCCGAGCCCACTTAAAAAAGAAAAAGCTAAACAAATGTATACCTCCATCTTGAACATTTAAATCTGAACTCAATCAAATGCCCTTAAGAGTTTAACTCTTAGCCAGTCCTCAATGGAGAGTTAACTGGGAAGAATCAAAAAAGAACCAAACTCATACAATAGAGGAAAATTTTTTAAATCAAAGTAAAATTTCCCCAAAGAGCTTATCATTAGCAGTAGGCTTTCATCTGTGAACTGACAAACAACCAAAAACCAATTAGTTATAATTGGTTTTTATAGTTTCGCTTTAAGTTGCCTGTATATATACATTTATGTATATATTTAAGTTGTACCAAAAACTGCTTACAAATGGCAATTCTTGTGAAGTAGATGATGATGAAGTTCCAGGTACTTCTAGCATGTTTCCTAATGTACTGGTACTGGAGTCTGGATCATCCTGAAAAGATAAATTTATTGAGCTTAATTGCTCTTCTATGGTAATGGTTATATCTCCTAGTGAAAGGGGGGCTGGGAGAAGGGCTGCTTTTTCATTGCTGCCGTCCACTTCATTTCTTTGCTTACTTTTCTGTGTTTCAGTTTGAGGAGCTAATGGCAAGAATGGTGATTTGACTGCACCGTGTCTACTGTCTGGTGTGCTGTCTTGTTCATTTCCCCTGGCCACGTCTACACCATTCTCTGATTTAGGCTCATAATTGCAGGTGGCATTGGTCTGACTTTCCTCAAAGATCTCCTCTATACTCTCATCCTCTGTGCCTGGCTGTTCTGGGTCCATTTCAGAATCTACATCTGCATCATCCAGACAAGTAAAATTCTCAAAGTGCAGAAAGCCATTCTTGATAGTCTTTGTTACTTTTATCTGGAGTTCAGGGGAGTTATTACAAGAGGGTTCCTGTTTCATAGCAAGTGCTGTTGGACCACCAGGACTCAGGGAAGTGCAAACAATTGGCGACTGAGCTCTTGAATCACTTTTTTCAGGGTCTGAAAGGATTCTGATCCATCAGCAGACCCATTTAGATACTCTACGTTGATCACGGAGGCCAAATCCTGTAGTCTCCGCAGTGGAATGTAACAAGATGGAGAATCTTGTCCATAAGCATTTGGGGATTTTTCACTGGCAGTATGTAACTGCATAGTACACCTATGAAGTGGCTCAGAATAATTGGATTCATCATCACCGAAAGGGCTGTCCTTGTCTTCAGGGGCATCTAAATTCAGTGGATTGGAAAAGGGCAGCAGACAATTTCTTCTAGGTAGTTCACAGGTCTGATCCATCCTGGGCCAGCATCAACCGTGCCCCGCGCCCCATCCTGGGCTGGCTGGGGGGAGGGGGTGACCCTCATTACACTGGGGCGTGAGTGGAGCGATGGGGAGAGCGCAGAGCCGCTCTCCACACCCGCCTCCCCCCGCGTCTCTCTTCAGGGTAGAAGGCAGCGAGTGCGACTTGCCCCAGCCTATTCCGCCGCTGCCCCCAATTTTCTATTTCTTCTTGCCTCAGTAATTTTGCCTGAGGAGTCCCCCAACTGCCATTTCGTCTATGTTGTCAAATTTATTAGCATATAGATCTTCATGACACTCTGATTATGTTTAAGATCTTTGCTGTGTCTTTAGGTATTTTTTCCTTATTATTCTGTTTTATTTATTTTATCATCTCACTTTTTTTTCTCATTACTCTTGCCAGAAGTTTGTCTACCTTATAAATCTTTTCAAATAAAAGATTTTTTTTCTTCATGATATATATTTATATATTATATATATTTGTTTAAATAGATTTGTTTTTATTTATTATATTTAACTTTTTGAGTTGTTAACTTAATTCATTAGTTTTTGGTCCAGGAATATTTTTATTTTATTTGGTCCAGGAATATTTGGTCCAGTTTATTCCTGGACCAAATATTATCTACACCAATATTTTTGGTCCAGGAATATTTTAAAGTTCCTGTAGCCTTGTTTACCTAAGAATATCTTTATTGAATCCTCATGTTTAAATGGGATAGTTTAATTCTATGTTAGAAGTCCTTTTTTTCTCCTTGAAAAGAATACTCCATTGACTTCTTGATTTCAGTGTCACCATTTAGATATCTAATGTCAAGTGAATTCATGTTGTTTTGTAAGATATATATTCTCTTTCTACATGCTCTTAGAATTGCCTTTTGGAATGTGAAGTTATTACATTCCACTATAAATATTAGATAATTTTTTTTCTTATCTTTTTTGCACTGTATCAGCCTTTCAGTCTCAAATATTTTTTATTTCAGTCTAAAATCTTTTACCCTGGGAATTTTTGGTCATTATTTATCTATACCTCCTGTATGAATTAGCTATTGCTGCATGCATAATAAATTACCCCAAAATGTAGTGGCTTAAAAGAGCAACAATGATTTCTTAAGGTTCTGAGTTGTCTGGGAGGTTCTATTGGTTTCATGGGGCAAACTCCTGTGTCTGCTTTCAGCTGAAGGGAATCCAGGGAACTAGGCTCCTCTGGACAGCTGGGATGACTAGGCCTCTCTCATCATGGGGTCTTTCATCCTAGGAGGCTAGACTAGGCTGCCTCACATGGTCAGGACAGTGTACACAAGGGCTTCTTAAGTCTCTGCTCGCTTCAAGTTTACTGATGTTACGTTTGTCACAGTAATCAGGGTAATTCACATGATCACACCCAGCATAGGTACTTACATCTCTACTTGCTTTATTGATATCCCATTGGTCAAAGTAAAGCCCATGATCAAGTTCAGCATCAGTGTGAGAGGGGGGCCTAACTCTACATTATGAGAGGTGTGGTTCATTGGGGACCGCGTAGTGCTACAGTCTACCACATCTCCCTCTGTTTACTTTTTTTTTTCCTTCTGGAACTCCTGTTAAAATCCCTACTTTTTGCTTTCATTATTCTTACCTTTTCTAGTTTATTTTTCCTCACTTTATTTCTTCTTGATGCCTTGTGAGATAGTTCCTCAACCTGATCTTTTGTTCACTGGTTCAAATTTGTTTGTATCCATTCTGTTTTTTGTCTCTTTGAATTCCTTAATTAAACTGTTATATTTTTCCTACCTAGTATTTTTACTTGATCTTTTAAAAAATTGTTATATTCATGTTAATATACTATTTGTCACTCTTTGATTGTATATATTATACCTATTTCAATTTTTAAAATCTGCCTATCATCTAGTATGAATAATTCCGTTTATTACCTTTCTTTTATTAATGGCTGCATTCCTCAGCTATCAGGGTACTTTTCTCTGCAATTTCATTTTGCCTTCTAGGTGTCAGCTATTTGGCTGTTAATGTGCCCTTAGTGGAGAGAAGCCTCAACTCAGCCTCTTATTTGTGTCATTCCTGCTGATTTAAAGGAGGACAGAGATGGCCCCCCAGGGAAGAGAATCAATAGATCGGGGTCTGGGTTTGACCATCTCCCATTGCTGCCTCCTCATAAGATGATCTTGTCCGCATAGTCTGAGTCCCCATAGTTCTGTCCTTGGCACTGTTTTTGTTTGTTTCTTTCTTTGTTTTTATCAAGAGTTTTACTTACTTGACAGGAAGGCAGGAGGAAGGGACACCTTGGTCTAACCTTTGCTCCCATGGCCATCCATTCCCTCCTTCTCACACGAGGCTTCTAGACTCACATAACATTAAGGCACCAACCCTCTGCTGGCCTGACATTCTATTTTCCTGTCTCTCAGTAATGTTGGGGCGGGCAATGATCCATTCAGAGCACTTCTTTTGAAATCTTGTAGAAACGTGTTCTCCACTGTAAGGCCAACTGGCCCGAGGCAGGGGAGCGCAATCAGATTCACAGGTTGCATCAGAACGAAACCCTCCGGACCACCCAGTTCCAGAAACTGACCTGGAGACTTTCCGGACCACCCAGTTCCGGGAACTGACCTGGGGACTTTCCACCCGGCCCAGCCTTCCCGCCTGTCGAGGGGCGGGACTAACGGTCCCCCACGATACTCGAAAAGACCACCAAATAAGGAATACCCTGCGCCCTCCCGGATTCACCACACCCCTTTCCCTTCTTCCCCTATAAATTCTGCCAAAACCCTCGCCCGGGCGCGACTTCCCTGGCCCCTTTTTCTCGGGCCAGTGAACCTCGCCCGGGAGCGCTCCCTAATAAAGCTCGCTTGAAGCTTTCCTCTGTTTCGCGGTGCCGTTTGTTAAGATCCGACCTTACATGCACTTTGACTCTTCTTCTCAAGGGGAGTTGGCCACATGCCAACTATACCACCGTTTGGAGGCTGAAAGTCCCCCTTACAATTTCAGCTGGGTCTGTCAAACTTACACCTTTATGAAATCCCCTCCTTGTGAAGGTGAGTACTTAATAGTAATCTCTAGGCTTTCTGGCTCTTAGAACTGTCTTCCCTCTGCTGCCTTCCAGTCTGGTAGCTTGCTTCTTGGCTGTTTTGCTATCTTAGGGGTCATCCCTATTTTTGTTGGGGGGAGTAAGGAAAATTAAAAATCACACCATCTTGCCTCTATTGCTCTTCTAACTTCACTTTTTCATCTCAATGACAGGGTGATTTTCTGACACTAAACTGATGAGATTCTTTGTGGCTCAAATACATTCAAGAGCTTTATTTTCCCTATTGGACAACACCCAGAATCCCTGAGGCCCTCCACTATCTCGGGTCCCCTTCTTATGCAACCTTGTTTCTCACTTCCCACAAGCCTTCTCTTTCTTGGAGAACAAATAAGGCTCCTTCCTGCCTCTGCCTTTGCTCAGAATGTTTCCCTAACCCTGAGAACACCCGCCTCCCCACTGCCAGCCTTCCCTTCTAGCCAGCCAAATCTTTATTGTTCTCCAGAGACCCGTTCAAGTCTTGCCTTTTCTAAGGCTTCCCCTCCCATCCTCTTCTCTTTCAATAGCTTATCACTGTAAACAGTTACATTTATTGAGCACTTATATTTAAATGCCACGTGCCAGGCACTACACAATGCTCTAGTTAATCCTGATGAGAACCCTATGAGATACAACAATTACTATCCCGCTTTAAGAAAACTGAAACTCAGAGTGGCTAAATATAACATGGACAAGGTAACAGTCAGTGGCAGAATTGGGATGTAAATGTACCTTGTGTCTTCAGAGACTACGCTCTCAGGCATTTTGCTATGCAGGTCTTAGAGATGCAACCTAACTTATTTGGTGAACATCTTTCCAGACGTTTCTTTTTCTGCCTTTCTGTTTCGAGATATACAGAGAGATGTGCTCTGTCCTCTCTCTCCCTCCCACTCTCTCTCTCTCTCTCAGACACACACACACAAACACACACAGATGGAAAAATGGTTTTTCGTAAGCTTCATATAAAATTTGCATAAATCACTCTCTTCTTAAAGTTATTAGCTATAGAAGCAGGAGCAGTCCTGCCTAATTCTGCCTTCCAACTAGGTTTTAAATTCCTTAGTGTCCTCTTGCTTCTGAATATCTCCCTTCACTGTCATTAACTCAGTACTGAACACTGAGTAGGAGGTTTACACATGCTTGTTGATGGACTAACAGAATGTAACTGGAAAAGGCTGATTTACAGATAGAGTCACCCATACATTGTCACAAAGGCCTACGGGGACAGGAGAAATGTCTCATCTTCCTCTGGTCTCACACTTCCGGGTGACCTTAAGCAAGATACTTAAGTGGGGAGGTTAAGAAATGAAGATCCTGTCTGCAGCTGTGAAGGAAGGCCAGCCCTATCTATCATGGTCATCAGCCCGCCTTCTGCGGAGGGAGGATCCGAGCAGAAGGGAGGTAACATCTGTCAACTGCTAGGAGCTTCCTGCAGAGACCAGACCACACAGGTACCAAGGATAACTGCTGGTGGGGGTCGGGTGGGGAGGCGGGGCACAGGAACAGGAGAGCCGCCCTTGTGCTCACCCAGCAGGATGTGAAAAATTCAGCTGGGTTCTTTTTATAGTATCAATCATCCCTGGTAATGAAGGTTCTGCAATTAGACCTCAGCTGGCAGTTTCGTTGGGGCGTGTGAAGCAGAATAAACTCCTGGGTCTGCAGGAGGGCAGGCCTGTTTGTCAGAAAGGCTTGAAGGCACCGCTGGGAACAAGCAATGTGATGCAGGGACGGGAGCTATTTTTACAGACCATTTTCTAGCCATAATTGTTCCTTAAATAAGTTCCACTTGGGCATTACAGCGCTAACATTTTATGGAGACTACATTCAGCTCTCAATTAGCTGTACAAATGGAGGGAAGTATTAACACAGATAGTAGAAAACAGCGACACCACATTTATGTAAGCCACCACTAATTTGGAATTTATGATCATTTCACCTGGGCTTGATTGACGTTTACTTATATATATCCTACGGAGAGAGCATTTGTTGAAAAAGATTCAGGGTGGATTAGCCTACTTAAGAGAACATACTGTCTTCAAATACTTACGAATATTGATGAGTAAATTTCTGTTGAGCACTTTCTATGTGTTCAGGTGCTATGCAAAACCCTTTACATGTATCATTAGCCATAATCCTCTTAGACACCTTATGAGATAGGTGCTATTATTAACCCCGTTTTATAGGTAAGGAAATGGACCTCTTGTCCAAGGTCACCTACCCAGTAAGTGGCCAATTCTGCCTGTAAACCCAGACAAACATGACTTGGCCATTCTTACTCTCAAGCATGAAACAGTAAGCTGGTTACAAGCCAGGCTCCTCTAATCAAAAAAACAACTCTGGTTGCCTCTGCATGGCATTTGCTGGTAGCAATTGGAGCTATTATCACTGCTTCTTAAAAATCTTTTCAGTAAAGGATGAGGGGGAAGCATCAGTTTCTTGCTAAATTCTGCAATGCCTTTCTCATTCCTTTCTTGTTTATGTGCCTCTGGGTTCCTTCTCTATTGAATTTAAAACTCTCGCTAAAACTCCTACACTATGACAACCATTCCGTTTCTCTAAGCTGTATTATAAAAACAAAACACATCTGCTCAAATTGACATTTCTCCCCTGACAAACTCATCTGGTGAGCCCCAGGCTGCAGCTTGTCCTTGAGTCACGAGCCTGTATATGGGCTAGGCTGACACTGCTTACCCCTTCCCGAGGTATAAACTCTGAGGTCACTTGTAGTCAATAGACTGCTGGGTGTGCGGCAGTCGAGACCCCATGAAAATATGAAAGAGAAAGAAGGAAAACTTACTGCTTCTCAATACTCTGATAGTTGTAGAAAGCAATGATCTATTTTATACTTTTTAGAGGACGGGTCATATTGATAGTCCCATTCATTAATATGTGAATTTAATTCTGTCGTGAGGAACAGTATTGGTCTGTGGATATGTTACCTGATAAAATGTGCCCATATTCTCTATCAGGTATAACTATCGCAAAAGACGAGTATACACACACACAGAGCACGTAATCAATGTATTGGAAAACCCCATTCTTCTGATACCTTAAGCCTGAAGATCTACAGGCAAAATGTGAAGTTCCGTTTATGTTTGTAGTTATGACAATGCAGCAAGGCTTACTTAGTGGTGTCCAGTGCCAACATCCTACACGTTCATAAGCTAGCGATGCTTCCCTCTGAAGATTAGACCAGAGAAAGTGGGTTGAAGCTGACTTATTAGAGATTCAAGTGATTACTACTAAAATAAGAGAAGGTTTTGGATGCTTTCTAAAATCATATTTGCTAATACCACACACACAAAAGAATTTTATTAAAGATAAAACATTTTGAGGAAATGCTTCTTTGGCCTTGGGTTGAATATTGAGTTTTGCAGAGAGGCTGCTATGTTATAACAGAGAGAGAAACCTAACTATGTTTTTAAATAGAGTGAACTCAGCCCTTCCACGCCGATCATCCAAAACAAATCTTTAATCTCTGGTTAATTTATTTAATCTCTGGTAGTATTGCTCTATCTTCCTTCAGTCCTACTATATTCAGTAGATATGAAACAGAGAACACAAGTTAATTGTAATTCAAGCAAATCTATGCTGGAAAAAAATCTACATTAAAAAGAATCACCAATTACATTCCAAGGAGAGCTCTCCAAAGCCCTAATTTTGTGATCATCTGCTATTTTGAACGATAAGTGCCAATGCTCACTGCCATTTGTGTGGATAAGAGCTGACTCTTTGTGAGTGATAAATGTTGGCCCATTCACATGCAGAAGTTGGGGCAACATGAATATGTTCGCCTGAGTTTATTTCAGGTGAGTCAAGAGGCCACCCAGCCAAGCTGCTCGAAGCCCGCAGATGGCCCCAGCAATGTTTCTGCCACTCCCAAGCTCTTCTGCTGTCCTCACATGCATACACCTGCCCGCCACACACGGTCCCACCTGAGCTCCAGACCCCCAATTCTCACTGTGCCTGGGCACACCTGTGCTTGAGGTAACTTTCTCCCTAGAAAGTTCTGTGTACATAGCTAGTTTTATAGCCCTGAGTGCTGCTTGAGGTCAGGGCTGGGCATAGCAGTGGGTGGGCCTGGAGTTGGACTGAGCCCTAGACTAGGGGGTAGGAGACTAGGTTGTGAAGGAGGGTCTGAAGTTGAGGGGGACAGGTTAGGAGCAATAACCAAGTCAAACTGTGTTACAAATAAAGAGTTGCCAGCAGTGAAAGGTAAAATGAAGAGCTGTGCAGAGCTGCCACCAGCCCGTATGGTAGCATGTTGGGACTTAGGAAAAGATGGGCCTCTGTGTGTATGCAACCTGGTGCCGGGATTCACAGCCAGGCAAGGACGTCTCAGGCTGAATTTCAGCCCCTACTTGTCCCTGGGTGCTTGTGTACAACCCTAGAAGATCGCCCTGGAGTCAAGAGGAAGAGTCTGGGAAGATCCTCTGAAGGATGGCCAAGGAAACTTGGGGAAAATGTTACAAAGTTAAGAGCAATATACACTTAGTATTAAAAAAATACTCACTGCTGTGGCCTCTCCCGTTGCGGAGCACAGGCTCCGGACGCGCAGGCTCAGCGGCCACGGCTCACGGACCCAGCCGCTCCGTGGCATGTGGGGTCCTCCCGGACCAGGGCACGAACCCGTGTCCCCTGCATTGGCAGGCAGACTCTCAACCACTGCGCCACCAGGGAAACCCCACTTAATGTATTTTGAAGTAACTTAATATCAGTGTATGTTAACCAACTTCTTTCTTTTTTACTGGCTATGTGGTATCCCATTACATAGATGCACTCTATTTAACCAGTTTTTGTTATTGGATATTTAGATTCTTTCTGATCTCTTTCTATCTTGATATTTCAGTAAATGTCCTTAATATCATCCTTGGTATATTGCTTGGGTGAGGGGAATGAAGTGCAATCACAGTGCCATGCCCACTTCAGTGTATTGTGACCAAAAGCTGCAGTGGAGAATTTGGCCTCACAAATCTCTTGCCTTCTACAGACTTGACTTACTGTTAGTGGCTGACGCTGAGTGGGCTTTGGGGACAGAAGGACATGGGCAGTGCGTTGGAAATGCATGTTTTCCTCCTCGTGGGTCCGACACAAACTGCAGCTGTCTTTCTAAAGAGAACCATAGGGTGACCCATGAACTCGCCTCCGCAGTGCCCACCCTCACACCAGCCATGAGATGGAGAAAGGCCTCCCTCTACTTGCCACCCCCGGCTGGATGACAAAGCAGGTGGGGTTGTGGGCACAGTCCCTGGGGAACACAGACCTTAAAGAGCAGCTGTGGATCCTGCTCTATTTGGCAAATTTATTTCCAAGAAATGGGTCTTTTGAGAATTTCTCGGACTTGTGGTTACAATCCATTTCAGAACTAACTTCTGTGCTCTATTTATGCTTTCCAAGGAGAGCGGCTCAGTGGGCTGAATTATTCTGGATTATACCTGGCTCTGCTTCCAGATTTCCTAAAATGAGAAATTGAAGAAGAAGTTACAATAATGACCTTCCTTCTTCCTGAAGTTTCAATCAAATGATAGGAAAGCAATCTACATAGTAATTACAGCATCCCTCCAAGTGAATGCCTGTGCCCCAGCAGAGAAGAAGAGCGCAGAAGTCATATCTATAATGAAATGCAGACCCATCAGGTTCTAAATCACAGGAAGGTTAATTCAGGCTACGCAATCACAAGCAGAGGCGGTATAATATACTGGTCACTGGAACAGCTCACATTGCTCTCAATAGCAGAGGGCAACAGGAAATAAGCTGTCATGGAGACAAGGCTTGTGCTAAGAGGGACCTCAATCTGGGACTGCTTGAAGTACGTTATGAAGGTACCACGGACCATTCGTGAGTTCTGAATGGAAGCCTTGCCTTTTCCAACACCTAAGCAGAAAATTCAATAGCCAGAGTCCTTGTCCTAAATCCGCAAATCAAAGGATCACAAGATGAATGGATGCTAATGGTATTAACAATGGATCATACTTTAGGGGAGGTAGAGGCGTCTGGGGGGAGAAGTACGTATCCCCAACCTTTTGAGAGTGCCCACCCACAAACCTCCATGGGTACCTCTGTTGGTCATCTTGGTCGGTGATGCTGAGAGGATTTATTCATTCTCATCACCTAGGGTAACATTTCTCCTGTTCTTATTGATAGTGCCAATGAAATTCAATCAAGTTTTTCCTTTCTACCATTAAATAATATTTACCTTTTAAAGATGCAATAAATTATCACTATCCTCAGGGCTCTGATGCTAACTAGAGAGCTACGACCTGCCAGCATTCAGCGGGATTCCTCAGTCTCCAGGTCACCCCCCCCGGAGCCCACTTGCCTCTCTGTTGCTGGGTAACCTCCAGCTCTACCCTAGGCCGTTGGACCTGCACATTATCCAGCTGGGCACTTCAAACAAAAAGTCAGTTTTACTCCTTTTCTGTTCACTCCTGACAAGAGTTCCAGTCCCAGCAATATTTCTGAGAATGGTTTCCTTCCCAGAGCCCCAACACAACTCGTGTCTTTGTTAAGCTAGAGGTTCTGCTTGGTCCTGTGCTGGGTCTTGTCACTACAAGTGGTGTCATGTGTGAGGTAAGCTTTTAGTGCTGAGTTAGAGGCATTGAAAAACCACCAGCGATCCCACAGGAACTAAGCCATCGACACCATAAGATACTAATACATTTCAACATTAGATTTCACCCTGTCACCCTGTATTGTTGGTTTTATTTGTGTGTGTGTTTAAATCAGCACACCCCATTCTTGTCTCTGTTCCAGATCGTTGGGCTGTTACCAATCTGTTATTAGATGTATTAGTTCCTGTGGCTGCTGTAACACAGTATTACAAACTTGGTGACTTAAAACAATAGAAATTTATTCTCGCACAGTTCTGGAGCCAGAAGTCTGAAATAAGTAGCACTGGACCAAAATCAAGGTGTTTGCAGGGCCGTGTTTCCTCCACAGGCTCTCAGGAAGAATCTGTTCCTTGCCTCTTCCAGCTTCCAGTGGTTGGCAGCATTCCTTGGCTTGCGGTTGCATCATCCAGTTTTCAAGACCAGTATCTTCAAATCTCTCTGCTACGTCTTCACATTGCCTTGTCCTCTGTGTGTATCTGTCTAACCTTCCTTATCCTCCCTGTATAAGCATGTACAGGTATTAATATAAAGACACATGTAATTGCATTTAGGATCCAACTGGATAATGCAGGATAATTTCCTCCTCTCAAGATCCTTAATTTAACCACATCTGCCAAGACCCTTTTTCCAAATAAGGTAATATTAGCGGTTCCTGTTATCTTTGGGAGACATTATTCAGCCTACTATACTTGCTTCTGTATATTTCCCATGTTGCTGTGTATACACAATAGGTGCTTTATAAATGCTTCTTTTTTTATTATTTACAATGTGTTAATTACTGCTGTATAGCAAAGTGACTCAGTTATACCTATCTATGTTCTTTTCCATATTCGTTTCCATTATGGTTTATCACAGGATATTGAATATAGTTCCCTGTGCTGTACAGTAGGACCTTGTTGTTTTATCTATTCTATATATAATAGTTGGCATCTGCTAACCCCAAACTCGCACTCCATCCCTCTCCCACCTCCCTCCCCCTTGTCAACCACCAGTCTATTGTCCATGTCCGTGATTCTGTTTCTGTTTCATAGACAGGTTATAAATGCTTCTTTAATTAAGTCAAACATTTATTGGAATGAGCCCCAAAGTTAGAAAGATATGCCCATGGGAACTGATTGGACAGAACCTAAGGCCAGATTTTCCACTTCAGGAGAAAGGAAACCAACACGTGGGGCATGTTAGACATTGTCCTAGGCTTTTCCCACACTCTGATTCACTGAATTCTCATTCTAGCTTGTACCACCTACTGGAGTGAACCCCAAAAGGAGGAATGGAAAGAGAACGCAGTAACCAAGTAAAAGAGGAAGTGAGAAGTGGTTTTGGGGATTGTTTTTCTTTTGCTCAGAAGGTGGAGGATAAAATCAAAGCCTTAGGGGAAAGGACTAAAACATTGATCCCCATTCCTTCTGTGCACCCACCCATTCACGTTCTATTCACGTGACAGGATAAGTCCCATGAACACGGGAACCTCTGAGCATGGTGGTTATGGGCACACAGTGCACGTCTGGAGTCAGGACCTCAATGACCATCAAGAATCCCAATTTTCCCATGAGTCTGGGACAGCTTCTCTCTCTTCAGACTTCTGCTGTGTAGTTGATATGTTCATAAGTCAATAAAACATACCTTAAAAAACAAAACAAACAAAAACAAAAAACAAAACACATACCTTAATCTCCCCCAGGTGAGAGAAACTGGATTTGGCTTTAGAATATAACAGAAAGTCCAAGAGGAATCTGAAGTTTGGGGCTGGAGGAGGAAAATGTTTAGTTTAGAAAAAGATTGTGAATAGCCAGAATGTAGAGTTATTGGACAACAAGGGGCAGGAAAAGTTGTCAGACAGAGTGGGAGATGAGAGTACTCTGCTGCCGGAGGACACAGGGATAATTGAGTACAAAGACAACCATTCAGACTGCAAGAGGTAAAGCTTAGGCAGCCAAGTGGCGAGAGCTGTTGTCTGTTCTTCAGTTTCAAGCAGAACTACCTTCATGATAAAAGGACTCTCTCAACCACTTCATAGAATGTTTCCTTCACTGAATACTTTGGCATCCAGCTTAATTTAATTTTTTCCTCTCTTCTCCAAACTCTGCCGTCTTCCTAGATGATAAACCTTGTAGACAGCCCATCTCAGATCTGAGGATGCCACTGATTCTACTCTCACCAAAGTCATTTTTGACCAAGTTATTACACCCGATGGAGACCTCTTGGTCCCTATCTACCCTTTTCTGTCTCTGGCATTTGATCCTGTTGGCCATTCCCTCCTCTGAAAAGTTTCTTCCTCCCCTGGTTTTCCTACCACTGCTCTCGCTTAAATCTTCTCTCTCTCTCTGGATGTCTTCACCTCCATCATGAGCTTTCTTTCTCTAAGTCTTCGTAATCTTCCAACGTTCTCTCATCACGTTGCTTTGTGCTTGTCTGTGAATAATCTCATCCACTCTCACGGTTTCAATTACTATCAATATGCTTATGACTCCCAAATATCACTCTCTGGCCCAGCTCTCTCCCTTGAGCCCTAGACCCATATATAAAACTATTTGCTGAACATTTTCAACTGCACATCCTCCCATCACTTCAGTTTCAATATATTCAAACTGAACTCACTATCTACCACCTCAGGCTAGCTCCAATCCTGTATTACTATTTTTAATTGATTTAAATATAATTGATAACATCACTATGAGCTCTTGAGTTCATTATTCTTTTCTAAATTTTTTTTAATTTAAAAAATATTTTTGGCCACACTGCACAGCACGTGGGATATTAGTTCCCTGACCAGGGATCAAACCCATGCCCCCTGCATTGGAAAGACAGAGTCTTAAAAACTGGACCACCAGGGAAGTCCCTTGAGTTCATTATTCCTATCACTATTTTTTTTAATTAACTTTTTATTGAAGCCTAAGATACATGCAGAAAAATTCACAATCCCTACACAATCCCTAAGTGTACAGCTTGATGAATGATCACCAAGTAAACTCACCCATGTAATCATCTGGGTCTACAAATGAAGCATTCATCAGCATCTCAAGGGCCCACCTCACACACTTTCCCAATCACTAACTCCTCCCTAAAGATAACCAGTATATTGATACCTAGCATCATAAATTGGCTTTGCCTGTTTTTATTTATTTATTTATTTACTTATTTATTTATTGGCTGTGTTGTGTCGTCGTTGCTCCACGTGGGCTTTCCCTACTTGCGGTGAGCGGGGGTGGGCTACTCTTCATTGCGGTGCGTGGGCTTCTCATTGCGGTGGCTTCTCCTGTTGCAGAGCATGGTATCTAGGCATGCAGGCTTCAGTAGTTGTGGCGCACGGGCTTTGCTCCACGGCACATGGGATCGTCCTGGACCAGGGCTCAAACCCGGCTTTGTCTGTTTTTAACTTTATAAACATAGAGTATGTATTCTTTTGTGTCTGGCTACTAAACACTATGTTTGCAAGATTTATTCAAGTAATCACTCTGGTGCAGTTCATTCATGTTTGTTCCTGTATAGTTCCTTACTCCATCTGTAAGTATACCATAACTAATTTGTCCATTGTACAATCGATGGACATTTGGGCTGTTACCAGCTTGAGAATATCATGGATGATGCTATTTTGAACATTCCAGTGCATACCTTTTGGCACATAAACCTCTTCAAGCTTTTGTCCTTGGGTCTGTCATTTCCAATGCCTTAGTTAATGACATCAAAACCATGAATCACACAGTACCTTAGGAAAGTCAAAATTCAAAAATCTGTTGATATGTTTTAATAATTGGCAAAAACTAATGAATTTAAATTTAACAGGCATAAATGTAAAACTTTTTTTTGAATTTTATTTAATTTATTTTTTTATACAGCAGGTTCTTATTAGTTATCCATTTTATATGTATTAGTGTATATATGGCAATCCCAATCTCCCAGTTCATCACAGCACCCCCCATCACTTTCCACCCTTGGTGTCCATACGTTTGTTCTCTACATCTGTGTCTCATTTCTGCCCTGCAAACCAGTTGATCTGCACCATTTTTCTAGATTTCACATATATGTGTTCATATACGATATATTTTTTCTCTTTCTGACTTACTTCACTCTGTATGACAGTCTCTAGATCCATCCACGTCTCCACAAATGACCCAATTTCATTCCTTTTAATGGCTGAGTAATATTCCATTGTATATATGTACCATATCTTCTTTATCCATTCATCTGTCAATGGGCATTTAGGTTGCTTTTATGACCTGGTTATTGTAAATAGTGCTGCAATGAATATTGGGGTGCATGTGTCTTTTTGAATTATGGTTTTCTCTGGGTATATGCCCAGTAGTGGGATTGCTGGGTCATATGGTAATTCCATTTTTAGTTTTTTAAGGAACCTCCATAGTGTTCTCCATAGTGGCTGTATCAATTTACATTCCCACCAACAGTGCAAGAGGGTTCCCTTTTCTACACACCCTCTCCAGCATCTACTGCTTGTAGATTTTGTGATGATGAGCATTCTGACTGCTGTGAGGTGATACCTCATTGTAGATTTTATTTGCATTTCTCTAATGATTAGTGATGTTGAGCAGCTTTTCATGTGCTTCTTGGCCATCTGTATGTCTTCTTTGGAGAAATGTCTATTTAGATCTTCTGCCCATTTTTGGATTGGGTTTTTTTTTTCTTAATATTGAGCTGTATGAGCTGTTTATATATTTTGGAGATTAATCCTTTGTCCATTGATTCATTTGCAAATATTGTATCCCATTCTGAGGGTTGTCTTTTCATCTTGTCTATAGTTTCCTTTGCTGTGCAAAAGCTTTTAAGTTTCATTAGGTCCCATTTGTTTATTTTTGTTTTTATTTCCATTACTCTAGGAGGTGGATCAAAAAAGATCTTGCTGTGATTTATGTCAAAGAATGTTCTTCCTATGTTTTCCTCTCTGAGTTTTATAGTGTCCACTCTTACATTTAGGTCTCTAAGCCATTTTGAGTTTATTTTTGTGTATGGTGTTAGGGAGTGTTCTAATTTCATTCTTTTACATGTAGCTGTCCAGTTTTCCCAGCACCACTTATTTAAGAGACTGTCTTTTCTCCATTGTATATTCTTGCCTCCTTTGTCATAGATTAGTTGACCATAGGTGCGTGCGTTTATCTCTGGGCTTTCTATCCTGTTCCATTGAGCTATATTTCTGTTTTTGTGCCAGTACCATATTGTCTTGATTACTGTAGCTTTGTAATATAGTCTGAATCCAGGGACTGATTACTGTAGCTTTGTAGTATAGTCTGAATCCAGGGAGCCTGATTCCTCCAGCTCCATTTTTTTCCCTCAAGACTGCTTTGGCTGTTCGGGGTCTTTTGTGTCTCCATATAAATTTTAAGATTTTTTGTTCTAGTTCCATAAAAAATGCCATTGGTAATTTGATAGGGATTGCATTGAATCTGTAGATGGCTTTGGGTAGTATAGTCATTTTCACAATATTGATTCTTCCAATCCAAGAACATGATATATCTCTCCATCTGTTGGTATCATCTTTAATTTCTTTCATCAGTGTCTTATAGTTTTCTGCATACAGCTCTTTTGTCTCCCTAGGTAGGTTTATTCCTAAGTATTTTATTCTTTTTCTTGCAATGGTAAATGGGAGTGTTTCCTTAATTGCTCTTTCAGATTTTTCATCATTAGTGTATAGGAATGCAAGAGATTTCTGTGCCTTAATTTTGTATCCTGCAACCTTACCAAATTCATTGATTAGCTCTAGTAGTTTTCTGGTGGCATCTTTAGGATCCTCTATGTATAGTATCATGTCATATGCAAACAGTGACAGTTTTACTTCTTCTTTTCCAATTTGTATTCCATTTATTTCTTTTTCTTCTCTGATTGCCATGCCTAGGACTTCCAAAACTGTGTTGAATAATAGTGGTGACAGTGGACATCCTTGTCTTGTTCCTGATCTTAGAGGAAATACTTTCAGTTTTTCACCATTGAGAATGATGTTTGCTGTGGGTTTATCATATATGGCCTTTATTATGTTGAGGTAGTTTCCCTCTATGCCCACTTTCTGGAAAATTTTTATCATAAATGGGTGTTGAATTTTGTCAAAAGCTTTTTCTGCATCTATTGAGATGATGATATGGTTTTTATTCTTCAATTTGTTAATATGGTGTATCACATTGATTAATTTGTGTATATTGAAGAATCCTTGCATCCCTGGGATAAATCCCACTTGATCATGGTGTATGATCCTTTTAATGTGTTGTTGGATTCTGTCTGCTAGTATTTTGCTGAGGTTTTTTACATCTATATTCATCAGTGAAATTGGTCTGTATTTTTCTTTTTTTATAGCATCTTTGTCTGGTTTTGGTATCAGGGTGATGGTGGCCTCATAGAATGAGTTTGGGAGTATTCCTTCCTCTGCAATTTTTTGGATGAGTTTGAGAAGGATGAGTGTTAGCTATAAATGTCTATAAATGTTTGATAGAATTCACCTGTAAAGCCATGTGGTCCTGGACTTCTGTTTGTTGGAAGATTTTTAATCACATTTTCAATTTCACTGCTTGTTATTGGTCTGTTCATATTTTCTATTTCTTCCTGGTTCAGTCTTGGAAGGTTTTACCTTTCTAAGCATTTGTCCATGTCTTCTAGGTTGTCCATTTTATTGGCATAGAGTTGCTTGCAGTAGTTTCTTAGGATGCTTTGTATTTCTGTGGTGTCTGTTGTAACTTCTCCTTTTTCATTTCTAAGTTTATTGATTTGAGTCCTCTCCCTCTTTTCCTTGATGAATCTGGCTAATGGTTTATCAATTTTGTTTATCTTCTCAAAGAACCAGCTTTTAGTTTTATTGATCTTTGCTATTGTTTTCTTTGTTTCTATTTCATTTATTTCTGCTCTGGTCTTTATGATTTCTTTCCTTCTACTAACTTCAGGTTTTGTTTGTTCTTCTTTCTCTCGTTCCTTTAGGTATAAGGTTAGATTGTTTATTTGAGATTTTTCTTGTTTCTTGAGGTAGACTTGTATTGCTATAAACTGCCCTCTTAGAACAGGTTTTGCTGCATCCCATAGGTTTTGGATCATTGTGTTTTTGTTGTAATTTGTCTCTAGGTATTTTTTGATTTCCTCATTGATTTTTTCAGTGATCTGTTGGTTATTTAGTAACGTATTGTTTAACCTCCGTGTGCTTGTGTTTTTTATGTTCTTTTCCCTGCAATTGATTTCTAATCTCATAGCATTGTGGTCAGAAAAGATGCTTGATATGATTTCAGTTTTCTTAAATTTACTGAGACTTGATTTGTGACCCAAGATGTGATCTGTCCTGGAGAATGTTCCACGTGCACTTGAGAAGAAAGTGTAGTCTTCTGTTTTTGAATGGAATGTCCTATAAATATCAATTAAATCTGTCTGGTCTATTGTGTCATTTACAGCTTGTTATTCCTTATTACTTTTCTGTTTGGATGATCTGTCCACTGGTGTAAGTAAGGTGTCAAAGTCCCCCACTATGATTGTGTTACTGTCGATTTCCTCTTTTATAGCTGTTAGCAGTTGCCTTAGGTATTGAGTTGCTCCTATGTTGGGTGCATATATATTTATAATTGTTATATCTTCTTCTTGGATTGATCCCTTGATCATTATGTAGTGTCCTTCTTTGTCTCTTGTAACATTCTTTGTTTTAAAGTCTATTTTATCTGATATGAGTATTGCTACTCCAGCTTTCTTTTGATTTCCATTTTCATGGAATATCTTTTTCTATCCCTTCATTTTCAGTCTGTATGTGTCCCTAGGTCTGAAGTGGGTCTCTTGTAGACAGCATATATACATGGCTCTTGTTTTTGTATCCATTCAGCGAACCTGTGTCTTTTGGTTGGAGCATTTAATCTATTCATGTTTAAGCAAATTATCGATATGTATGTTCCTATTACCATTTTCTTAATTGTTTTGGGTTTGTTATTGTAGGTCTTTCCTTCTCTTGTGTTTCCTGCCTAGAGAAGTTCTTTTAGCATTTGTTGTAAAGCTGGTTTGGTGGTACTGAAGTCTCTTAGCTTTTGCTTGTCTGTAAAGCTTTTGATTTCTCTGTCAAATCTGAATGAGATCCTTGCCGGGTAGAGTAATCTTGGTTGTAGGTTCTTCCCTTTCATCACTTTAAATATATCATGCCACTCCGTTCTGGCTTGTAGAGTTTCTGCCGAGAAATCAGCTTTTAACCTTATGGGAGTTCCCTTGTATGTTATTTGTCCTTTTTCCCTTGCTGCTTTCAATAATTTTTCCTTGTCTTTAATTTTTGTCGGTTTGATTTCTGTGTGTCTCGGTGTGTTTCTCCTTGGGTTTATCATACCTGAGACTCTCTGTGCTTCCTGGACTTGGGTGGCTATTTCCTTTCCCATGTTAGGGAAGTTTTCGGCTATAATCTTTTCAAATATTTTCTTGGGTCCTTTCTCTCTCTCTTCTCCTTCTGGGACCCTGATAATGTGAATGTTGGTATATTTAATGTTGTCCCAGAGGTCTCTTAGGCTGTCTTCATTTCTTTTCATTCTTTTTTCTTTATTCCGTTCCATGACAGTGAATTCTACCATTTTCTCTTCCTGATCACTTATACATTCTTCTGCCTCAGTTATTCTGCTACTGATTCCTTCTAGTGTATTTTTCATTTCAGTTATTGTATTGTTCATCTCTCTTTGTTTGTTCTTTAATTCTTCTAAGTGTTGGTTCTTAAATTCTTCTAGGATTTTGTTAAGCATTTCTTGCATCTTCTTGATCTTTGCCTCCATTCTTTTTCTGAGGTCATGGATCATCTTCACTATCATTATCCTGATTTTTTTTCTGGAAGGTTTCCTATCTCCACTTCATTTAGTTGTTTTTCTGGGGTTTTATCTTGTTCCTTCATCTGGTACATAGCCCTCTGCCTTTTCATCTTTCTATCTCTCTGTGAATGTGGTTTTTGTTCCACAGGCTGCAGGACTGTAGTTCTTCTTGCTTCTGCTGTCTGCCCTCTGGTGGATGAGGCTATCTAAGAGGCTTGTGCAAGTTTCCTGATGGGAGGGACTGGTGGTGGGTAGAGCTGGGTGTTGCTCTGTTGGGCAGAGTTCAGTAAAGCTTTAATCCTCTTGTCTGCTGATGGGTGGGGCTGGTTCCCTCCCTGTTGGTTGTTTGTCCTGAGGCAACCCAACACTGGAGCCTACCCAGCTCTTTGGTGGGGCTAATGGCAGACTCTGGTGGAGCTCACGCCAAGGAGTACTTCCCAGAACTTCTGCTGCCAGTGTCCTTGTCCTCATGGTGAGACACAGCCACCCCTGCCTCTGCAGGAGACCCTCCAACACTAGCAGGTAGGTCTGGTTCAGTCTCCTTTGGGGTCACTGCTCCTTCCCCTGTGTCCCAATGCGCACACTACTTTGTGTGTGCCCTCCAAGAGTGGAGTCTCTGTTTTCCGCAGTCCTGTCAAAGTCCTGCAATCAAATCCCACTAGCCTTCAGTCTGATTCTCTAGGAATTCCTTCTACCATTGCCGGACCCCCAGGTTGGGAACCTTCACTCCAGTGGGTGGACTTCTGTGGTATAAGTGTTCTCCAGTTTGTGAGTCACCTACCCAGCAGTTATGGGATTTGATTTTATTGTGATTGTGCCCCTCCTACCATCTCATTGTGACTTCTCCTTTGTCTTTGGATGTGGGGTATCTTTTCTGGTGAGTTCCAATATCTTCCTGTCAACGATTGTTCAGCAGTTAGTTGTGATTCTGGTGCTCTCACAAGAGGGAGTGAGTGCAGGTCCTTCTACTCTGCCATCTTGAACCAATCTCTAAATGTAAAATTTTAAACTTAGCTTTAATAAATGTATCATTGCACATGGTATCAGTTAAAACTGAAAAATAAATATCCAATAATAAGGGCGCAGTTAAGTAAATTATTGTTTACCTTCTCAATACAATACTAAATATTATTCCCAAATGAAAATTTAATGTTGTTTGAGTGCCAGAAAAATATTTCTGATGTTATGTGACAAAACAAAGATGTGCATATATGTTATGATTAATTTAGAATAATTATTTATATACATAGCAAAAATTTGAAAAAATTTTAAAAGGCCTAGAATGATGAAATTAGAGGTTAAATTTACTTTCAAAATTACCTTTAATATTTTTATGGTATTATTTCCGTGAGAATTAAAAATAGAGATTCTCAAATTTTTTGGACATGTAGGGGCAAGGAAGCAGAGATGTGAAAATGAGATACTAACCCACCTGGGGATAAAAATGCATTAATCTTGTAGGTCATTATAAAGATTAAAAGTAGTACAAGCCCAATAACTTTAGGAAACTGCCCTCCTTCTGGCACTGAGAGAGTGTGAGGACAGTAGGAATGTGATGTAGGAAGAGTCCATGGACAAAAAATCATGGGGAAGATGTGGGAGCATGATCATGATAGGAACTTACGCCTTCCCAGTGAAAACCAAACCAACCACCCAAAAAACCTCCTCCTCACCCCTCCTGGAGGATACAAAATGGCAGCATCACAAGGGTGTGGAAGGTGATGGTGCAAGGCAGAAATGATTGCGGTTCCTGCTGGTGCAGCTTTTGCTGCTGGGAAGCCAGTCAGTTGCTTAGGGACCAGTAAAGAAGTGGCATGCCAGGAGTAGAAGGTGTCCCAGCAGCAGAGGCTCTGATGACTGGCACTCTCCATCCATCATTTGAGTTCCCCTCCACCAACTGTAAATTTATGGAGCTGCACATCCACTCCGAGATGGGGATTCTGGGAGGCTGTTAGCCTTGATGATTTGTAACCTATAGGTTTAATGTTTGCTGTATATTTTCTCTATAACTAAATCTCTTTCTATAAGTTATACCAGTAGAATATGTAATGTGGTTGGGCAAGACATCATTTGCCCCATTTAGCTGCAAGTTGCATCAGTGCTTGCTGTAGGATAGTGATCATCCTTAAACTGGTGACCTTCAGCCCCCTCTTAGAGAGCTGTGACTTTGAACTTGGAACAGTGCTATTCTTTATGCTGCTGTATTAATTTCTATCTCTGTTCAGTATGTCTGCAGTATATTTACTCGTGCGTGTAATTGTAATATAACAAACATACAGAAGAGTTTTAAAAATAAAAATATGATTTAACAGTTTGTAAAACAAATCCCTGTGTAACCTGTATCAAGATATAGAATATTGCTAACACCCCCAAAACCTTTCCTAATTTTAACCCCTTTCTCCTCCTAGAAGTAAATACTTTCTTGATTTTCACAGCGTTTACTTCCTTACATTTTTTTAATAGTTTGTCCTAAACTTTATTTAATCTTTTTTTTTTTTTTTGGCTGCGTTGGGTCTTTGTCGCTGCGCGGGGGCTTTTCTCTAGTTGCAGTGAGCAGGGGCTACTCTTCGTTGCGGTGCACGGGCTTCTCATTGCACAGACTTCTCTTGTTGCAGAGAACAGGCTCTAGGAACATGGCTTCAGTAGTTGTGGCACTCAGGCTCAGTAGTTGTGGCTCATGGCTCTAGAGCACAGGCTCAATAGCTGTGGCGCACGGGCTTAGTTGCTCCACAGCATGTGGGATCTTCCCACACCCGAGCTCGAACCCGTGTCCCCTGCATTGGCAGGTGGATTCTTAACCACTGCGCCACCAGGGAAGTCCCTAAAATTTATTTAATCTTGCTTTACAAATTTTTAATATAAATTATATCATACAGTATGTGCCCTGTACTGTTGGGCTGTCTTCATTCGATATCATGTCCTTAAGATTCATCTTCTATGCACCATATAGTTGTATTCCCCAACCCAGTTTCTCACTCTATAGCATTTCATAATATGAATATACCATAATTTTTATTTATTCCACTCTCGATAGACATTTAGGTGGTTTCAGCTTGGAGCTATTATTCAGTACTGTTATGAACATTCTTAAATATGTATACTAGTGCACATAAGCATATGTTTTATGGGAACATATACCTCAGAGGGGAATTGCTGGGTCATAAATTATGCATATCTTCTGTTTTACTAGATGATGTCAATCTTTTCCATGGTAATATGCCAATTTACAGTTCCACCAGCAGCGTATCAGAGTTCTTTACATTCAATATCTTTGCAACACTTGGCGATGGCTCTTTAGTGAGTGTATATCAGTGTGATTTTAGTGTGCATTTCCCTGCCAGCTAATGAAGTTGAGCATCTTTCTTGCGCATGTGGTTGATTTGATTTCTCTTTTGTGGAGAGCCTGTTCAAATCTTCTGCTCATTTTTCATTGTGTTGTTTATTTTTGTTTTCTTTTTGATTTATAGATTTGTAGGAATTCTTTATATATTCTGGATATGAACCCCTTGTTGGTTAGACTCATTGCAAAATGTTGTTCCCACTTTAAGGCTTGTCTTTTCCCTCTTTCAGTGGGATGCTTTAACGAACAGATGTTCTTAATTTTCATGTAGTCACCTTTTTCAACTTTCTTTTTTTTTTCCACTGGCAAGTGCTTTGGTGCCTTGTTTAGGAAATTTTTCCTGACACAGAATTCATAAAGATATTCTCCTATATTATCTATTAGAAGCTTTATTGTTTTGCTTTTCCCATTCGATCTGTGATCTACCTGGAAATGATTTCTTTATACAGTGTGATGTAAGGGTTTATTCACTGATTTTAAAGGATTCGGCTCTCTTTTGGTGACATTGAGCATCTGCATGCTTGGTTCTACATACCCTAAATATAAGGTTAATCAAGGTGGCAAGCCCTCAAGAGTAGTGATCTACCAGGTCTTTAAAATACCCAAAAGAAAGTATATATATAATAGGATTTATACATGCAGTACACCCATACATTCAAGAAATAAGAGTGATAATTATCTATCAAGAATACGAAGTGTACTCTTTACAAGGAGATGGAAAGATATGATGGTGAAGGTGACAATGTTTGGAGAAGGCAGAAGGACTGGTTATTGACAGAGAAGTTAGGAGTCTTAACAATTGGTAGGTGTGGTGGACACCTATTGTTTTTCCTGGCCAGAGTGACAGGCCTCTTCTGAAGACCTAGCTAGAATGTTTGCCTCATGAGGCCAGGCCTTGAGCGTCTTGAGCTCCACATCTGGCACAGTACCTAGCACAGCAGAAGCAGCCCAGCAAATACTTGTTGAATGAATGGCTGAAATACTCCTAATATCATGGTTCAAATGAGAGCTCTCATCTTTTCATAGACCACCTACACAGCCTTCATGATAACACGAATGATAACTTCTGCTGCATGCTTACTCTGTGCTAGGCCAGATGCCAAACGATTGACATTTATCATCCCATTTATTCCTTGAAACCACCTTACAAGGTAGGAACCATTATTCCCCCTCTTTTTATAGATGAAGAAACCAAAGGCACAAAGTAGTTGAATAACTTGCATAAAGTATATCTGGTAAGTGGGGGAGTTGGGATTTGAAGCCAAATCATCAGACCACAGAGTTTACGCTTTTAATCTCTTCATTAAATTGCCACAGGGAGTGATTTCAGCATGGCTTCCTAACCCTGCCAGCTAAACCAGTAATGATAATAGCTAATCATTATCGTTTGCTTACCCTGTGGCAAGTACTACATAATATTCTTTACTACATGTTTCATCTCCTTTAATCATCACATGAAACTTAATAAAGTAGACACTATTATTAAAACCATTTTACAGGTAAGGAAACTGAGGTAAAAGGGCTTAAAGAACTCTCCCAAGATTATATAGCTAGCGGGAAGAGGAGTCAGTATTTGGACCTCTTACCCACCATGCCATCTGCCTCTCCTAAGACCCTATATCTCTTGTCTCAGAAAGAAACACCTCAACAAGTGAAGCCCATCAGAGCCCTTCTCTGTTTTGAAGGACTTTTGAACTTGAGTCCATTCCTTTCTGGTGGGGGACCTGTGAAGCTCTGAGCCAATGACAGCCATAACCCCCACAGAGTGGCTGATCCCATCTACAGAGGAAGTGAGTGACGCTGACTGACAGAGAGAAGCACGTAAGAGAGAAAGAATGAGAATCCCGGTGGCTCTTTCACTCACATCCAGCTCTTCCTTTTGGAATGAGAGCTTTCCAGTAAGTTATTCCCTTCACTCCTTCTTAGTCTGCATAAGTTAGTTCAATCTGGTTCTTGTCACTAGCAACCAGTATAGTCTTAGCTAATACAGAAGGCTGTGATGCTCTCCCAAATGTATTAACGTTTACGAAAAAGCATCAAAGCACTTTACAGTTTAACACATACAGTTTAACACACACTATATTTCCTGACTTTCCATTTGATGTATGAATGAGGATGATGACTTTTATAAAAGTGCCCTCTGTGGGTTTATAAATGAATAATAAGTCTGGTCTTGTTTTGCCAAATGTTGCAACATCTTGTGTTCATCTTTCCAGTGAAGGGGATGGCCTGATTTACACTCTTTCGAACTAAGCATTTTTTTTCTACCTGCTGGTCTAGGATTTCAAAACATGTACTCTTTGCAATGGATAGCTCCTCTGGGGAAAATGGTCATGAGTACTGGACTCCCACAGAGACATATTGTGGTTATATTTCTTCATTGGGTTTTGAGACTATAGTTTCTTTATAGCTCTCTGAGTCTCCAGCCTTATTTACAAAATAAAGGTATTAGACTGCAAGAGACATTTAGGACCTTAGGGTCCCTCCCAACTCTGAGCTTGGTGGTTGAAACTGAGCCTAATGTTAACTAGTGAGGTGTTGGTGGCCATTTGTATTATTGGTCCTGGTATTGGCTTGGATGAGATAATACCTGTCATTTTATAATGTGGAGGGAGATCTCTCTTTCTTAGTACATCTCTTCAATGTCTAGTGTTGCAATGTTAGAGTCATCTGCACGAT
Source organism: Pseudorca crassidens (assembly GCF_039906515.1). Lineage (NCBI taxonomy): Eukaryota > Metazoa > Chordata > Mammalia > Artiodactyla > Delphinidae > Pseudorca > Pseudorca crassidens. The sequence goes on along the minus strand of NC_090297.1, from coordinate 103,048,533 downwards.
GGGACACTAGCCCTTGGAGTGGTCCTCAATGAAGGATTCATTATTCAAAAACTGTATGTGTCATTTCCCTTAGGGATTCACAATTTCTAATTTAAAGGCCCTGAGAAATTTTTTAGTACAGAAACCTGTGTAACTTTCTTTACCCTAAGATTTTCCAAACTTATTTGGTCACAGATCATTTCTCTTTTTGAAAAAATGCACATTGCACATCACATTTGGGAACTGCTGATCTCACATCTTCCCTCTAGGTCTACTCAATAGAGTAGATGTCATGACTGCCTAACATGACCGTATTTGAACTGCAATCATGTTGTCTTTAACTATCCCAATTCTTGGGTGTAGCTTTTTGTGAGTTGAAAGTCCAAAGTTTATTAGGAGATTATGATTTGGTTTTATTACTAGTTACCAACAGATTAATCTATTCCCTGAACTATAAATGGCTATTAAGAGTCCTTCCAATTGACCAGAAGAGGGAAGCAGAGGACCTGCGACTTGGGAACAAACCTAAGACAAGGCAGCAACAATCCAGGAGTCCGTCCTAGAGGATCATCTCCCAAACAGAGTGATCCATTCCCATTTCAGCCACGTCATTGGCAGAACATGTGTCCCACTGTTGGAGGCCATCACCTTGCACCTTGATGCATTTCTCAGAGTTTCCATAGGGAATAGGTTTCCTTAAAGTTGGGGAGCACCAGGAGATCCATCAGGAAGAGACTGATTGAGACAGCAGAAAACAGGGAGGCATCGCCAGGGAAAGAGCAGACCAGGAGGTCACAGCAACGATTCTCAGGCCCTAGGTCCTCCTCACAGCTGTGTGTTTTCTCCCTCTGATCCCTATAAGCAGCCACTGCTCAGCTGGGCTCAGATCAGAGGAGTCACCTGCCAAGGCATCAGCCACAGTGGTCTTTCTTGGAATGGCACATCTATCACCACCTGTGCTGCTTGCTTTGGATGACATGGTACGCTTTTGGGGTAGTGCTGGGCTTGGGCCCATGGTTCTGAAAACCAAATCCCTTCTTGCCAGAGCCATGCCCTTGCCCATGGGATCCACAAGGAAGATACCATGCTCAGAGGACAGGGCCAGGCAAGTACATGCATTTTATTAGGGTATTTAGGCCTCAAACACTACTCTAGGCCGTTGAGAAGCCAGGAGTAACCACCAAAAGATTCTTCTTGCCTAATTTAAAGGCAAAATTCAATATTAAAAGTAGGCCAAGTGATCTCCTTGGCACATTTTCCCCTCAGTTTATACTTCTTTGGTTTATACCTCTTTTTGAGCTTCTATATTTTAACTTTTTTTTTTAACAAGGTCATCCTTTAAGGTCTGAATTCATTTTCACCACATGGTATTGTACATGGTTATCTGTTGAAACAGATTTCTTTTTAACAGATCTTAGTTTAAGAAACTCATATATACCGTGAGTTCTGTATAAACTGGTGGACAGTAAGTTAGTTCCTTTGTTTTGACTTATAAGTCTCAACTTCACTGCAGAATAAAGAATGTAGGCCGAAGAAAGCATAATTGGTCACTCGTATAGAACAGTACTGTTTCTATATATTTTAGCTTTCTGATGGCAAGAAAAGATGAATCCAAGGAAAAGCATGTCAAGGAAAGGAGATCAAAACAAGTTTCTCCTAAAGTTCTGAAACAGAGATAGCATAAGCCACTTACTACAAGCCTTCCTAGCACAACAGGGGTACCAAAGAAAAATTCCTAAGACGTGTACACTCGAGAGAATGGTGGGGCCAATAAAATACCTATGAACTTGACTCATCCTCATTACCCTTTTTATCACTCTCTTCCTTGGATGTGTGGGTGGGAATTAATGGGGGGGGGGAGTGAGGTAAGGAGAATGGAGTGGGGAACATAAAGGAGACTATTTTCTTACTCCCCCTTCTTTCTCCTCCCACCTGCTTCCTCCTTACCTTCTGTCTACCCTATTTCCAGCCGTCAGAGCCCCTAATTACAAACTTGAGTGTCCTGTGTTGAATGTCAGCACCCATGCTCTGTTCTCTCTTGCACTTTCTGCTTCCTGCCTCTTAGTGGTTCTGTAAGAATGAGAGAGGGGTTTTGGTGTTACTTGATGGTGTCACCTCTCTTCTCCCCCGACCCAGGGAACCCAGGAATACCTGAGCTCTGCCCTTTCAGAGTTCCTTCTTGCCATTAGATTCCCAAGGGAGTTCTCTGCAAAGCAAGGAACAGCAGCAAATGAGAATCAATAGCTGAGCCAGCACCTGATAATTCTCAATGCAAAGTTTTCTGGTAAAAGATGAGCTTGAGTTCGTGGCTTAAGCCTCAAAGTCTATGTGGGGTCTTTTACTTTTCTTCAAATCAAAATCTTAGGCATATTGGTAGATAGAGAGCTCCAGGCCCAGAGAGGAGTGCTAAATTCACTTATCTTCCTAGCACCATGTTGAGGAAGAGGTAAGAGATCTCATGGCTGCATATTAAAGACAGATAGGAAGTAGAAAGTACAAAAGAACAAGGTGTGGGTACTGACGGGTCAACATAGTGACCCTCCCCCATCAAAACCTTGGATGGAAAATCAGTTTACAGATATTCTTGCCTTGAGTTGGAGGAACTGGGGAGAGCTACAGAGGGTGTGAACAGAGGCAGAATTTTCCTCATGCATAGAGAGGAAATTTCCTGTACAGATTTTAACATCTGAAAAGAAGCCATTGTAGGTTTTTGACTCCTAGGAAAAAGGCCAACATTTACTGAATATCTGTTATGCCCTACCTTGTGCTAGGCAGTTTTCCTCAGGCTATCTGTTGGGTTTCTTTAGTTGCAAGTAACAAAAACAATTCTGATCTATTTTTTGAAGCTGAAGCGGAAATCATTAAGAATTATTCTGTAATTTTTTTTGTCCTTACAGTATATACTATGAGAGATACACAGTCAAATTACTGTCTTAAAGCCACATCGGATGATTCATAAAATTGCTAGTCAGAATGGGCAATCAGGCTCAGATATTCTGTAGTCAAAATCAATTTCTAAATCAAATTATCCCATCTTAGTCTAGGAGAAGACTACTCAAGTCAGTTCCTGAGGCCTTTGAAATAACTTTAATAACTTCTCTGCTACCTGGATGACAAGATATTCTATGCCCAGCTTGTACATTTCCCTTCTCAAGCCCGGAATCAGACGTTCTCTAAGGAGCTCTGGTTCATTTTAATGGGAAATGGTATTTATAGGCTATAATCTGGGGTACTAGTGGTCTCATTGTTAGTGGATTGGTCTTTGTTTCTATGTCTTTTCAACGGATAGGTGTAGTATACATATTTATGTAATATATGTTCTATTGTATATAGTATATATTATATAATTATAACATATTTATATTAAAATTAATATCAATTATAAATAATTATTCATTAAAATAAATTATGGGCTGATACTGAGAGTTTCATTTGAATTCAGGACTACAGAGTTTTTATTTAGACTTATTCATCTTACATCCACTTTCCCTTTCTCCCATATCAGAAATTTCAGTTCTCAAGGATACCTATTATGGACTGAATTGTGTCCCTCCCAAATTGATATGTTGAAGCCTTAACCCCAATGAGACTGTATTTGGAGATAGGGCCTTTAGGGAGGTAATTAAGGTTAAATGAGGTCATAAGAGTGACACCTGTAAGAAGAGTGAGAGATACAGAGAGCTCTTCTCTGCCTGTGCTCAGAGGAAAAACCATGGACACAGCAAGATGACAGCTGTCTACAAGTCAGAAAGAGAGACCTCGCCAGAACCCACCCTAAATGGCACCTTGATTTTGGACTACTAGCCTCTAGAACCTTGAGAAAATAACTTTCCGTTAAGCCACCCAGTCGGTGGTATTTGTTATGGCCGTCTTAGGAAACTAATGCAGTACCCTAATTACTCATTTGCTTTATCCCAAAATGCACACACAATAACACCATTGCTGCCGCTAATAATATGATTACTGTAAATAGTTTAAAATTTTTTATGTAATGTTTTGTTCTTAGATTATATATTACTAGAGATAAACAGTTAAATTCCTATGTCTTAAAGTCACTTTGACTAGTTTCTTTCCATGTGGTTATGCCACCATTTAGATACAAGTTAGGATTGTTTCCTTTCACTTTTCATTTTTAGAGATAGCTTTTTAATTTTTTTTTTTTTTTTTGCGGTATGCGGGCCTCTCACTGTTGTGGCCTCTCCCGTTGTGGAGCACAGGTTCCGGACGCGCAGGCTCAGCGGCCATGGCTCACGGGCCCAGCCGCTCCGCGGCATGTGGGATCTTCCCGGACCGGGGCACGAACCCGTGTCCCCTGCATTGGCAGGCGGACTCTCAACCACTGAGCCACCAGGGAAGCCCCTTTCTTTGACTTATTTAATGCTTTTTGACATGAATCCTTTTTGTCTGAAATAAGTCACCCCTGCTTTCTTTCTGTTTGTCTGAAGAGAGAATCTGGGAACCTCTGATGGCTCCAGGACCCCCTTTCCTGATGTACAAAAAGAGGTAAAAACAACACCCTGTGGACCAGCTGAACTCCAAGGGAAATTAATGCACTGTATGTTTCAAATGCTTATTGTGCAGGAAAAAAAGAGGATATATTGGTGACTCCTCCAGGAATGCTGAAATTGCAATTTTTCTAGGGCCAGAAATTGCATATCTGTCAGCCAACTTAGAAATCTCCTACAATGTCCAAACATCAAGACTGTTCCCCAAGTGGGTGCACTTGGGATTCACCCTGGACTGTGTAAGTGACCCTCTTGGGAAGCTGTCCCTGGTGCCGACTGTGAAATGAGATAACTGGACGGGTTCCTAACATAGCTGAGGGAGCAGGGTGAGGGGTAAGGTGTAGGAAGACCTGGCTCCTGGGTGTCCAGGCAAGAAGTTCTGTTTCCCTCAGGCCCACTTGCTTCATTTGATTGGCAGAGATTTGTGACATCCTCATCCATTCCCACTTAATCCTAGTCCTGGAACTGAGGTATGGGAGTGCAAGATGCTTGAGACAGGTCACGATGCTCTTAAAATGGGGCAGAGCCTTGAGAAGTCATCATTGCCATGAAACAAAACCCAAAACAACATTCAGGTTTGGCTTCACAGCACCCGGACATGGTGGCAAAATGAGAAGCAAGCAATAATGCAGTAGCAGAACCCTGGCTGAATGGCAGGAGCCCTGTGTGTGATGCCCTGTCAGTGTTACTGGCTTGCCATGTTCACTTTTCTTCATGTGAAAACTGGGCATGGGCAAAGCGGGGAGCCCCTCACTTCTCAAGAGCTTTCTGCAAATGGGTGAGAAAAATGTGCTAGTCTGTGAAGTGCTGAGAGCTCTTTGGAAGAAAAATGTAGTTTTTTTATAAAAGACAGAAACAGTACAGCTGAGCTGTAGTGGAAACTGGGATTGGCCACCAGGTGCCCCTTCCATTTCAATGCTGTTGGCTGGTGACCTTCAGCTGCCCCCCTGCAGAGAGCCTCCCCACCCAGGTTAGCCCTTGCGTCCAGGTGGCCCACATCCAGTGACTGATCAGTAGTGAGTATAAAACTCTTGTCACTTTGCTCCAACTCAGGAAACCCTGAAGGTCAGTCTGGGTCTGAAACTCCCGGGGAGTCTTCTGAGGCCTTCCCTGTGATGACTCAGCCAGACGGCTTTTAGGTGAAGCCCACCTACAACATGAGCTATGTAGAGCAGTGGGAATGATTTACTTCTTCTGTGTTCTCTCTCCAGAAATTGAAGCACATCCTCAATACAGGCACACCTCACTTGAAGGAAAAACCATTTTTTAAGATGTGGATTTTTTTTTTTTAAAGAGTTAACTTGGAGGGAAATTTTAACAATAGCTACCATTAATTTAGCACTTAATATGCATCAGATCCTTCTAAGTGCTTTACATCCATTAGCTTATTTGATTTTCGGAACAGTCTTCTGAGGTAGAGACTACTATTAGCTTCATTTTATAGCTGTGGGAAACTAAGCTTGGAAAGTTTCAGTAATTTGCCCAAGTCCACATCTAGGAAGTGGCTGGGTAAGATCTGAAACTCAATTCTGACTGACTCCAAAAAACTGGCAAATGAACAACCACACAATACCACATCTTGGAACTACGCTACAGCATGCTTCCCTGTAATTCCTGTGAACAATGAATTCTTTTGTAGCACTGAGAGAAGAATTGGATTTGGAAAAAAAGGAGGGTGAATATATTTTCTAGAAAAAAAAGGGATACTAGGTACTGCATAAATATTAAACCCTTCCTCTTTGTCTATTTTCTTCCATGTCCATGAAAAGAACTGGAAAAAGAATAAGAAGCATTTTCCCAATATTCAAATACATCAGGAATTTATAAAATATTCAAGACAGTAGCGTCCACAGAACAGTGCATCTTGAAAATAGGCCTTATCTGTTGCCCAAGAGGTAGGGAGCTATTTACAACTTCCGTGACCTCTGTGGTTTCCGCAGACAGTGTTAAGCAAAATAACTTTCAGCGCATTTTTTAAACCTCTTCAAAAGAGAGTTTATCCTATCAAGGCTGTCTTCAGTGTTTCCATCCCTCCTGCCTGAGCCCTGACGTGTTCCTCCATCCTAAACGTGCCCACCTTGGACTGTGCCCTCGGAAGCCCTGCTTGCTTCAGCAGCTGTTTTATCCCCTGAAGAGATCCAGCTCCCAGCCTTCAGCGAGCAGAGGCGAATTTGCCTGCATTTCCACAAGGGCACTAAGACCCCCCCACTCCCTGATCCCACCCCCACCCACGGCCCCCCATACCAAGCACCACGGGATCAAGTTAGCACCTCGCTCTTTCTTTTTTTCCTTTTTCTTTTTGGTCACACAACGCAGCTTGTGGGATCGACCAGGGATCGAACCCCTCGGCAGTGAAAGTGCGGAATCCTAACCACTGGGCCGCCAGGGAATTCCCAGCATCTCTCTTTATTAATTCCTTTCCATCCTCTCTGGGAATTTAAGTAACACCCAAAGCACTAGTTGGGCAGCATTCCAAAGAGTTTTCAACCACTTTTAAGCCCTCATGCGCCCCGTCAGACACCGCAGGCCAGATCCCGGTCTCAGGCACATCATTCGCGTCTGCCTGAACAGCACCAAACTCTCTCAGGCCGGAGGCCTCATTCTTAGATCACCCAAGCTGGTCCTGGACCCGAGTTCATCTCCTCGTCCAACACCGCGAGCCCCGTGCCTGAGCCATGCTTTCCTCTGCGTAGGCTCACAGCCCCTGGCCACGCCCTGGCGCCCTCCAGGTGCCGCCCGAGTGGTTTGAGCAGCCTGCTTTGTCTGATCTTTCTATTTGTCCAGCCCCACCAGGACGACGTGCTGGCTGCTGTGTTATGCTAACAAAGGATGCTCAGCAGGGGTCACGGGGCCACAGGAGACACTGAGCCAGGGACTGGCTGCGGGGGATGATGAGTGCTGGCTTAGCTTTAGAGAGCTTTCTGGGTGAAGCTGTTGACTGGAAACCTTCAGGTCGTCGTGATTCAGTGTTATAATAGTGGCAGTGCTCACTTATATCAAGGATTGATTGTGTGCCTGGAAGCCTCCTGAGTGTTTCACCTACATGACGGCACTTAATCTTCCCAAGAATACTGTGAAATAGGACCAATAATATCCTAGTTTTATGGATGAGGAAACAAGTTTAGAGAGGTATCTTGCCCAAGGTCACAGAGAGGGGCTGAGCCAGGATCCACACTGGTCTGTCTGGCTGTAGTGTCCATCCTGGACCCACAGCTGTGCTGCCGATGCTGTGTTGGTGGCCCATGGGCTGGGGTTGTGTTTAGCCTGCCAGTATTTTGAAAGACATTTAAAATGTGAGCCAATATTTTAAATGCAAGAGATTTCACTTATAAACACATTCAAAATTCTACCATCTTTTTAAAAATGGGTCTGTCTGGCAACATTGGGCCCTCAGTCCAAAGGCTCCCATCTACTGGAGGTGAGTATTAGCTGCCCGGTTAGATGGGGCCTGTGCTCCCAGTTTCCACAGAACCTAGTCCAGCGGGCCGGTTCTGTTCACCTACCTGTGTGACTCCCATGTGCTCCTGAATTGCCTAGTCCTGTTACACAGCCCCTTAGTCCATGGTTTGGGGGCGGTAGGTTTATCCCTGACGTCGTACTGCCTTGGAAACAGAATTTGGGGCTAACACTCCTGTCCTCGATGAGGAGCAGAGAACACAGATGCAGGCTGGGGATGGTTCGGAGCAACATGGCGGGTTATTAGTTTAGGATTGGTTTCAGTCCGTTCATCTCCAAGGCAGGTGGCAGGATGAAGGGGTGGCATGGAAAATGCTGGAAAGTGACTGTGGACCTGAAATTTACTCCGGGTTGTCCCACAGGCTAGTTGTGTGAGCCAGGTTGAGTCACTTTTCTCTGCACCTATAAAAGGAAGAGATTGAAGTTGATAAGTTGTAAGACAGGTGTCAGCTCTGAAACTCTTCTCTGCTACTGCTTGTAAGTCAGATTTTCACATGAGAGGACAGACTTCGGGAGCATCTATTTATTTATTTATTTATTTATTTATGGCTGCGTTGGGTCTTCGTTGCCGTGCGCACGGACATTCTCTAGTTGTGGCGAGTGGGGGCTACTCTTGGTTGCGGTGCGCGGGCTTCTCATCGCAGAGGCTTCTCCTTGTTGTGGAGCATGGGCTCTAAGACCGTGGGCTCAGTAGTTGTGGCTCATGGGCTTAGTTGCTGCGCGGCATGTGGGATCTTCCCAGACCGGGGCTCGAACCCATGTCCCTTGCATTGGCAGGCGGATTCTTAACCACTGCGCCACCAGGGAAGCCCCGGGAGCATCTCTTAAGGAGGTGGACAAGTCTTTGTAAACTGCCTTCAGTGGGTGCAGATGAACAGGTAAGCAGCAAACGACTCTGGCTGGCTTAGCTTCAGAGCCGCGGAGAGGCCACAGACCCGGCCCAGTGAAAAAAGGTGTGGCCTGAGTCACTGGAACCTTTTGGATATCAGAGCTTTCCTTTATGTTAGTTCAGGGGTCAGGTTGGGGCTTGGTTCTTTATTTAGAACACCATGATAATAATCACTGAAAACAGTCCTTGCCAGAACAAATATCTCACCCCAAACAATATCACTGGGAACTATATTAGATGGAATTGCACATTCTTTCAGTGCATTCAGAGGAACTCACAGGACCTGTATCATTTTCTACTCTCTCTCTCTTTTAAAGCACACACCATATCACAACAAAGTAAACCTATTTCTCGAATTAGAGTAGCCATGAAAATAAATAGTTATGTAACAGATTGCACTAAAAGAAAGAAAGATACGTCAAGAGATCAGGCATGGTCCAAGAAAAACCCTCATAATACATTTTTTTTACATGCTTTTTTGCACTTCTGGGGTCTTGTAATTCCCTCTGGCCTGTCAGCATCTCTCAGTATGTTTCACTGGCTTCTCAGAGTTAACCCTATTTTCTCTCTGGCAAAGGTGGTATGTACAACCTGAAATTCAGTTGCTTGTCTGAAAACTTGATCTCAGGTATGACTTCCCAGTGTCCCCCAAGCTTCGGCAGGTTTGAGGGTAGACGTGGGGGTGGGCACCTATAAGAAATAAGTGCCCTCTTCTGCGAGCCAGATACCAATTAAGGCTCTGTGAGGCCTCTATGAAGAGGTGAACTTGACTGAGACTGCACCTACTGGCTTGACTTTATAGAAGCTTGCCTCTATATCCAGGGCCCGCTGACTTTCAAGCTTGTGCTAGAGCACATCACTTATTAGAATGGAATTTTAATTCCATAAGTCTAAGGTATGGATGGAGAGAGAGTCTGTGTTTCTAACAGCTTCCCACGTGATGCTGATGCTGCTGGTCAATGGACTGCATTTTGAGTCGCAGGGTCCTACACTAGTGGTTCTCAGAGTGTGCTACCAGGGCCAGCAGCGTCAGCATCACGTGGGAACTTGTTAGAAATGCACATTCTTAGGCCCCACCCCAGATCTCCTGAATCAGGGACTCTGGATATGTGACCCAGCAATCTGTATTTTAACAAATCCTCTAGGTTATTCTGGTGCATGCTAGAGTCTGAAAAACCACTGTCTATACCGCTGTTATGGGTTGAATTATATACCAAAGATATATTGAAGTCCTAATCTCTAGTACCTGTGAAGGTGACCTTATTCAGAAATAGGGTCTTGGTAGATTCAATCAAGTTAAGATGAAGTCATTAGCATGAGCCCTGATTCAACATGATAGGTGTCCTAGTAAGAAGATGACCATATGAAGACAGAGATGCGCAGGGAGAAGATGGCCACGTGATGAGGGTGGCAGAGATTGGAGTGATGCATCTATAATTCAGAGAATGCCGAGGATGGCCAGAAAAAAACAGAAGCTATAAGAGGCAAAGAAGTATTCTTGCCTACATGTTTTAGAGGGAGCATGGCACTGCCAACACCTTGATCTTGAACTTCTATCCTTCCCAACTGTGAGACAATAAATGTCTGTTATTTTAAGCCACCCAGTTTGCAGTACCTTTTTATGGCAGCCCAAGGAAACTCAAACAACCATGAAAAGCTTTCCCTGCTCTGATAGAATGTCCCTGTGTTGACAGGGCCCAGATGCAAGATTTTGACTGATGGGTAGCAGGATACAGGGAAAGAAGTGGAAGAAGGTAAAAAGGAAACAGGAAGCAGTGATGATGTGTGGTCTGAGGTATGTATGAGTTTAATGGTTTTTTTAAAATACTTGTAAGTTAATTTAACAAACATTATTGAGTCCTTACTAAGTGCCAAGATCAGTTTGAGGCCCTTGGGATACGACAGTGCTCAAGACAAGATCCTTTTCCTCAAGAAGCTTCATTAGAAAACAGGCACTACCCATTCAAGGGTAGTTGCTACTCTGGGGAGAAGTACAGAGGACTATGGGAGTGGGGCAGCCATAGACAGTTTTGCAGGTTGTATATTATGCAGCATGTCTCTGACGTCAGTGGTCTTCCTTAGGGTCCTGTGGTGCACAATTGCTCAACTGAACATGGTTACACCATTGGGAAGATATAAGAAGAACATTTACTTCATTCTTGAGGGGGAAGAAAAGCTTTCCAAGGGAAGTAGGACCTAAACTGAGACCTGAGGAGTGAGCGGAAATTAGTCAGGTGAAGGAGGCTGAGAATGGGGAATTAGAAAGGAAAGTGTTTAGAAAAAGAAAAGAGCATATACCAGACTGAAGGATGTCCAGAGCATCTATGAGGTGTGCATCCAATCAAAGACTCTGTAGAAAAGAAGTTAACTATTAATTAAGAGGATCATCCTTTCATTAGAGCCTAGAGTCCTCCAGTTAAGTCCCATTTTGTAGCAAGACTTTCTTTCTTTGGTTACTCAACTATCCCCCAGAGTAATTAAGGCTTGTAAGTCCTAGTCATAAAACTGATGCAATTTGCTTCAGTGGTGGCGTCTATTGGGATAAAATAGGGTAGGATAGGATAGGATAAGATAGACTAGAATAGGTGTCAGTGCTGTGTTTAAAGTGTTTTTGTGTGATAGACTAAAAAACTGTAATCTCAACTTTCTTCTCTGGCCAGGGGTCCTCTCCTTTTCCTCCCTAATGAGGGTCAGGAACTTGGGAGACCATATTAAAGCTGGCTTGTGTTTTTAATGTATTCTCTTGGAAACCTGAGACTGTGCAAAGTCCATTCACATAGAGAGGAAGAACTAGCTCAAGTTCTACCCTTGGAACTAGAAAACTAGTCTTCCCTTTGGTGCTAAGTGTGAACTTCTAACTGCGTGGCCCAAGCTGAGGGCTTGACACAAGCTTGGACGAGGCAGCCACAGCTTGCTGGGGGCGGCCATGAGCCCATGGCCAGCTGGCCAGGCTGCTCCTAGTGACACAGGTTCTCCAGAGTGTGCTCAGTGCTTTTGCAGCAGCACACAATAGTGTTCAGGTGAGAGCAGGCTACACTGAGCATTGGGGTTGCAGACTGGGCATAGGGGTGAAGGGGAGGGTGGGGTACCAGGGGAGGCCCAGAGGGCAGCATACAGGTGGAGAGCAAAGGAGTAGGTCACAGTCCCACACCTCACCTAGAGGGGTAAGCTAGTGTTGTTTGCTTATTTCTAAGCTTCAGATTCTTTTAGGACCAACTGATGACATTCCCCCCTAACATCAGAAATGCCAGGGGTGGAAGAAACCTAAGGGTCGTCATGTGCAAGAACCCTCAACTCCTGCCCTCCACCTCCTCCAGAGCTTTCCTGCCCTGCAGCCCACCAACACCTAGGCACATGGGACACAGTTACCCCTTGACTCAACAACACAGCTCTGTCAGCTAGAGCTTTCCCTTTGAACTGAGTGAAAACTGATCTTTCTGTAGCTTTCTTCCATCTGTTGTCCTTTCCTTGGAGAATGTTGGCTTTTGTTTTTTCTTTGCTCCACCACAACCTTGCTAGGTGACCTTGAGCAACTCACCTTGTCTTTCTGGGCCCGTACATTCTCTGCCTGTCTGATGGGATTTCTGGCAAGATCAAATAAAATGATTATATGAAAGCACTTTGAACAAGTAGATTATCCCTAGAACATAACAAGTCCTGGTGGTTATTGGTGTGTTTGGCATTACCATGTTTTGGCTCTCTGTGACCGTGACCTCTCTGGGATCTACCAGCTGACTCTGAGAAGAACAGCTTACATTCAGTGCCCAGCAGTCCCTGAGTGAGTCCCTCATTGGTCTGAGCTCTCCAAAATGAAGGAAATGAAAACAACTTGAGGAATCTGAAGCATTTTGGACCATATCCCAAAACATAGCACTAACAAATAATGTACATCCAAGTTTTCTCAAAGGATGGGATCTTGTCCAGGTATCCCATCAAGCACTATGCCCTGGTGTATCCAAGAGCTCTTTAACAGTGGTGTTTACACATCCCAAACCAGCCATTGAAGCCACTTGAACTTCAGGTGGTACCTGCTTCATTGCGGCAATAGCATCTTCTGAACCATTGGTACTTGTGTCATTTCCCACTCATTGTCCCTGGGCCAATGATGCTGAGACAATGGAAACCATAAGAAAGTCCCACTGGTCCCAGTTAAGAATCCCCTTCCCTCTAACTAAAGGATCAGGGCCCACAACTACCTGCCAAGTTTCTACCCATCTGTAAAGAAATGACTGTAAAGGCAGTAAGTATTTTAATGAGTACAGATTCCTCGGTCTGGAAGTGTGTGATGCCTAGCCATGGACTGACTTCCATCATTCAATATTTGTTGAATGCCTTCTGCACTCCAGGCCCTGTGTGACATGCTAGGAAACAAGGATACATAAGCACAGCCCCTGCCCTCAGGAAGCTTTCACTGGGGAGCGTCTCTGACATCTGAACCATAAGTGCTTTGAAGGGCTGCAGGTGCTGTGACAGACTGAAGTGTAGGATACAATGGGGGACATAGGGAGGAAGGGATCTGTGCTGTCTGAACAGGGTAGGGTGGGGTAGGGTGAATCAGAGAAATTGTTATATAAAAGTGATATTCAAAGTTGAGTCTTGAAAGAATGGGTACTCAGTGTGTGGTTAGGGGCCTGAGGCAGTTAACCATTTATCTGAGGTGTAATCTCTAGTCACACATCAAGGCTGGCAGTCCCATTGGATGCAATCTGATTTCTCCATTGCCTGGCTGAGGAGTAGAACCAAGACCTCAGCTCTGTGACGTTCAGTGTCAGCTGCCACCTTCTCAGTTGGAGGTTATTTTCTTTGTGCTCTCATGTCACTTTCTGAATTCCACTCTTACAGGACTTGCCCAGTGTAGTAACTGCATATGTGTCTGTATCCCCACTTCTCCAATTAGGCTGTGACTGTCTTGAGAGAAGAGTCTAGGTTTCTCTTGACTTTGTTTCCCCTTCATTAAACAAACATTTATTGGGTCCTACTAGTACCAAGCCCTATGATAGTACTGAAGATACAGTATCGAATAAGACAGACATGGTTTCTGTCCTCATGGAATTCCCATTCTAGCAGGGAAGATGGTCATTGGACAAATAATCAATTACAAGTGTGATCAGAGCTTTGAAAGGAGAAGCCCAGAGTGGTGTCACAGGGTAAAACAAAGGTCCTGATCTAGTCTGGGGATCCCAGGAAGGTGCCCCCAAAGGATGTTTAAGCGGGAAGACACTTGTCATCAACTCTTGCCTGACTGGTTTTACCCCTTGCTGCCATGCTCTCGTGCTACCCGCTAGTTCCAAATTCTACAAAACCCCCATATTTATCTTTCCCTTCTCTGCCTGTCCCCTCCTCCTTCCCCTCCCCTTTCTTCTCCTTCTTCTTCTTCTTCTTCTTTTTATCCTCCTCCTCCTCCTTCTTCCTCTTCTTCTTCTTCATAAAACACCAAGATTTGTCTGAGCAAATTGTCATCCAGGAAGCAACCACATTTCCCAGCCTCCCTTGCAGCTAGGAGGGACATATAACTACATTCTTGCTACTGGAATGTGAGTGGAAGTGATGTGAACAATGTCAGTACAACATTCTTTATAGAGAAAAGGGCTTGTACTCCACTCTCCATTTCCCACTGTGTGGGGAAGGACAGCCACTGCAATGGCCACCTTAAACCAAAGATGGGAGCCACTGCTGAGGATGGAAGAGCTGCCCCCATGCCTGTATCCCTGGATGACCTTAGGGAACAGTGCTATGTATCTGCTCTAAAACTCTCGCCTATCTGTGGACTTCCCAACAGGGAGAATTAAACTTCTGTCTTGATTAAGCCACTGTATTTTGGGTCTCTTTGCAGGGAACTTAAACCTGTAACCTAACTCACATATCCAGGGTGATGTCTTTAGCTTAGCTCAGGACCACAAAGGCATTTACCCAACTTGTCATTATCTGTGAATAGTTATAGCATGAGGTTTCTCTTGAACGATTTTCCAGTTTAAACATATCATGATCCCCATCTGGATGTCATTTCTTTTAGCTCTTCCTCCCTCTTTGCTCACTTGCTCCTTCTTTCATCGATCAGGTGCTCTAAATATTTGAAGGAGAATGGAAGTCATACAGTCATAGGTTTTTGTGCCAGGTCACAATGCCTTGGGGAGAATAGACTAGGAGAGAAAAGGGATGTGAATGAGGTTCTGAGATGAAGATGAAAGCCTTAATTACTTGCAACTTGGCTATTCACAGCTCTCCATTAATGAGAATGTTTCTACCACATCTTCAGGAAGAAGAGAACTGCAACCAAATAAGCTGTTATGAGAGATTCATTCAAAAAATGAATTTCCTAGGCTTTTGCTAGACTTTCAACCCAATCGGCTATTCTCCCACAGTGGCAGCCACAGCCCAGTGGGAGATGGGATGGGAATTTGTCATAATGGCTCTGAGGCTGTCCTTTCAACCCTGCTTTATTCCTGCTTTGTCAAAGTGGACACTTTCATATTATGGGGAAAACGACTATAACATCCATTTTAAGGAACTTATGCTTAAGAAATAGTCTACAAATATACAAAGCTACATGTATAAGGATGTTCACTTTGGTGTTGTTTTCATTAGTGAAACATTGAAAACAATCTAATGTGCATCAATAGGAAGAAACTTAAATTTAAGAGTATGGTTTATCTTATAAAGAAAACAAAGGCAGCTACTTCAAAGGAGATAGGTCTGTATGGGCTGACCTGCAAAAATGTGCATGATATATTGTTAGCAAAATGATTTTTTTAAATAAAAACAAACAATGTTTATGTATATATTTTCATATGCCTAGAAAAATAGTCTGGAAGGACACACATAAAATTATTAATGATGGTTACCTCTGGGGAGTAGAATCAGGGGAGATGGGGGTAGATTTTCATATTTTACTCTGTATGATTCTATAGTGTTTCAATGTTTTTATAATAGTAGAAATTCACTGTGAGGCAGGGATCAAACTTATCCTGCTTATTGCCCTTTCATGGACAGAGTATGGAGTGGTCAACAATGACAACAATATTATTATTATGTAGGTTACGTAGCACTTACAATATAGTAGGCACCATCCTTTGAACTTTATATATTTTAATATATCTAATTTTCATAATTATGCTATGAGATAAGTACTGTTATCATCTCCGTTTTACAGATAAGGAGACAGAAGCACAGAGAGGTAAGCAAGCTGTCCAAGGTAACCAAGTGACGGAGCTGGGATTGAATCCAGGCAGCCCGGCTCCAGAGATTGCTCTTAACCACTCTATGTTATGTTGATTAGTTGATGGAATGAATGCAAGAATGTTAAATTTTTTTTTAATGTATTTTGGCTAAGTCTCCAATAAGTAGAAGAATCAATGAACTGGTAAAGTTCATTCCCAGAGCATTATGCTTAATCAAGGTTCTACCATTTATCTTTCATTGCAAGGTAATGGGCTGTTTATACTCAGAGCCTTCCAAAGGCTGAGAAGACACTGATGTTAACAGTGGTTGATGAGTGACTGGGAAAGGCTGAACATTTTGATTTAAAGTAAGTAACAGAATTAATCGCTAGCAAATTAAAGGGCTTCATCTGTCATTTCTCTGCTCCTCAGTCTTCTGCCTTCCACCCAGAACAATAACAAGGGCATTGCGAGCACAAGCACGACTGGCCGGCTTTTCCTTTCTAAGCTACCTGGGTTTGCAGCTTGTGCTTACATCTGGGGACCTGGAAATATAAGAGAGAATTCTGTACTCCAGAAGCATCTCTATGTCCTTAAGGGACCAATAGGACCCCCACCCCCACTCAGGGAAAAAGGCTAAAGCATAGATTGTGAGTTCTTGGAGTGGAGGAACTAGATTTCATCACATTTGTGTCCTCAGCATCTGAGGGCCTGGCACATAGTACGTGCTTTACGCAAGACAGGTTATTGACACTGTTTGGTCAGGAGAAATTTTGATGGTACAGAGGAAGTTCTACGAAAAATAATAAACACTCTTTGATTGAAATAGTGTTTTCTAAATCTGAAAATAACGTTCATTCAGCAAACAGGTACTGAGCACGTACTCTGTGCAAAGCATGTTGGTAGATATAGGTGGATACAAGAGTCCCAGTCAAGGAAAAACACTCTCTCTCTCTCTCTCTCTCTCCCGCTCTCTCATCTTAAAGATTACTCAGAAGTAATGTTGTGGACATATGAAATGTGTAAACAGAATGTTTGTAGTACGTGCAGAACAATTAAAATTAGTTCTTCAGGACAGTTGAATGTCGTTTCCTGTCAGAGTGGAGGCTGGTTTATCTGTGCACAGTTGAGCTGAAGGTTTGTTTGCAGATAAGCACTCTTCTATGGAGAGTCAGAAGAAAATCCAACAGAAAGACGTGTCAACCTGTCTGATGGGACTAATGACTTATTAGAGGGAGGGGGGAAGGAAAGGAGAGCTTAAATTAACAATTGTGCTAACTATTGATCTTTAATGGCCTTATAGAAAGGGCATAGAGCCCTATGTAACTGAGACACAGAACTGCGATGGAGTTAGGTACTCCGACAAAATGTGTGCCCCTCCCACTTCTGTCTTCCTCAGAACGGATCTGCGCAAGCGCTGAAATTCTGAGCTGCCGCAAAACAGGACATCACAATTCTCAGATTGTTTCCAGTCAGAATATTAACACCTGATTGACTATTTTTCATGAATCTTTTAATCTTTGGGAAGACAGCATAGTGTAGGGGAGGCCTTGCTGTCAGACTGCCAGTGTTCAAAATTCATCAGCTGTGTAACCCTGGACCAGGAAACCTTATGCAGACAGTAATATAGTCAAAGGGCATTACTAAGATTAAATGAGATGATATATGTAAAATATGTGGCACACCATGAATCCTCAATAACTGCTAGCTATTATCATGTTCCATAGAAACAATAACAAGTAATGTGTGCAGAACCTTAGTTTACAAAGTGTTTCACATAAACGTTCCGGGATGAAGCACTGTCCTTAAACCTCTGGGCTCATACAGATCTGAGTTCAAATTCTGGCTCCCTTCTCACCAACCCTGCAAACATGAGCAAGTCGGTTAACCTCTAAGCCTTACTTTCTCTATCTGTAAAATGGGATAATAACAGTACATCAGATGCGTAAGGTAGTCGTGAAGATTAAATTGACTAATTATGTAAGTTGTTTAGTGCATACTAAGTGCTAGATAAATGTCAGCAATTATTTATCATCCCATTTCTCCTCCTAATAGCTCTGTTATGAGGGACCTATGACCCTGTCCGTCAGAGTTTTTCATGTGAGCTGGAAGCACCCAGAGCAGGACTGAGTCCACACTCCGTGCAAGTCCAGCACCTGGCTGAAAACATTGTCTGGTGGTGATGTAAGGGAGGTGCTGCAGAAAATGAGTTGGAAGCTTTAAGGAGACACATCTGTACCTGAGGCAGGAATGAAGATTCTAGCCCCAGAGGCCTTAAAGCCAGCAAGGGAGGTCTGGAGGGAGGACTCCATTTGAATCTGGAAGGGTGACACAGTAATCCCTTCACCTCCCTAACTGGGGACATTAAAGTAGACCTTCCCTTTCAGTCTTCTCTTTGTTTATCAGGAATAAAGTGTGGGGAGATCAGGATAGGCTCCACATGTGTCCAGAGGGCTCTTAGCCATCCTTAGAGCTCTGCTGAGTGTGCCTTAAATTAAAGAGAGTACAGGACATGAACTCATAGGGGTGGGGTCATCCAGGGCCTCTTGGATAAACCCCTGAGTTGTCACCAGAAGGCTGTGACTCAGCTCTGAGATCTGCTGAATCAGAGACGATTGTCTCCTTGCAGGCACCTGTAGCAATTGCAGCAAGAGACAGGAAGGGACTGAATTCTATTTCTGTTGATCCCGTCCTTCATGTCCCACCACCCCATCCGCTCGCCCACAATTCACTTTCTCTTTCCCCTTCCAGTTACCTCCCAAATCGTTCTTCCTCCACCTTGTATTCTCTCTCCCTAGAGATGCCTACTTGCTTAACTCTGTTTTGGAGTTCTGTGTATGCTTCATCCTCCGCTTAGATCTTATGCTGATCTAGAGGAGTGTCCAAGAATGTCTATGCTTAGTGTGTACCTCAGTGTGTGTGTGAATATGTGTATTTGTGTGATTTAGATAAGTAGGTAACCGAGACTTAAACCAAATCATGACACTAAACATAAACATGCTGCTTTGCTAAACTAAGGCAAACCTGAAAGTTAAACTTTCCTTGAACCAAAATGTTTAGAAAAAAATGGCTTGGTTCAACTTAAGACAAGGCAATAGAATTTTTCAAAAATCACTTAATCTTTTAAGAAGATAATATATTTATAAGATGCAAAATTAAATAAATACATATCCATAAACATGTATTTTCTATCCCTGTCTTCCATGTGTCCAATTCCTCTTCACCTTCCCAAACTGGTAACCATGTTAACATTTCCTGTGGATTCCTCCAGAGATTTTAAGTACTATACAAGTAAATACAAATTTACAATACAATCTCTTCCTTTCTATACAAATGAGAGCATGCTATGCATTTTACTCTGCCTCTTACTTTTTTTTCCCCACTTTATAATCCATCTTGGAAATCTTTTAATTCATAAGAAGGGCCCTCGTTCTCTTTTTACAACTACAGAGTATTCTATTGAATGGATGTATTATCATGATGGGCTTAACCAACCTCTTACTGGTAGACATTTATTTTTATTTATTTATTTACTTATTTTAGTTCATAGATTTTCTTTCTTTTTTTAAAATCTTTTGGCTGCGTTGGGTCTTCGTTGCTGCGTGCAGGCTTTCTCTACTTGCAGTGAGCGGGGGCTGCTCTTCGTTGTGGTGCGCAGGCTTCTCACTGCAGTGGCTTCTCTTGTTGTAGAGCACGGGCTCTAGGCATGCGGGCTTCAGTAGTTGTGGTGTGCAGACTCAGTAGTTGCAGTGCGTGGGCTCTAGGGCACATGGGCTTCAGTAGTTGTGGCACGTGGGCTTCAGTAGTTGTGGCTCGCGGGCTCTAGAGCACAGGCTCAGTAGTTGTGGTGCACCGGCTTAGTTGATCCACAGCATGTGGGATCTTCCCGGGCCAACCGTGTCCCGGCTCGAACCCGGGTCCCCTGTATTGGCAGGCAGATTCCCAACCACTGTGCCACCAGGGAAGTCCTGGTAGACATTTAACTTGTTGCCAATTTCTTGCAGTAGCAAACAGTATTCCAATGAATTACGAATTTTTTTTTTACTTTTTTTTAAAAAATATATTTTATTTTATTTATTTGGTTGTGCCCTGTCAGTTGCGGCAGACGGGCTCCTTAGTTGTGGCATGCATGTGGGATCTAGCTCCCTGACCAGGGATTGAGCCCAGGTCCCCTGTATTGAGAGCATGGAGTCTTAACCACTGCGCCACCAGGGAAGTCCCTTTTTTTTTACATTTTAAAGCACTATTCATTTTGTACTTCAAGGTACCATGTCGCCTATTTATTTATTTATTTATTTATGGAGTAAACTTGCTTTACGATATTGTGTTAGTTTCTGCTGTACAATGAAGTGAATCAGCTATGTGTATACCTATATCCCCTCCCTCTCGGACCTCCCTCCTACCAATTCTGATGGTTATTACTAAATTGCCCACCTGCAGGTGGCACAGACTGACACTTGCAACAGCAGTGTAGGAGAATGTCCATTTCCCCCTCCCCTGCCAACACCGTACATTAATACATCATAATTTTAATACCTAGGGTGGTTTTTTCCTAGCAACAAAGCTTGGTGTTTTCACTGTTTGTTTCATGTTGGCTTGTGGGAAGGGATAGGGTGGCCTGGCTCTGGGCTTGACCAGTGGGGGAGGGGAGGATAGCTGGCACTGTCCCCGGGGAGACAGCCAGGAGCCTTGGCTGGAGACAAAGGCACCTCAAGAATCTCACCTGGTTCTTTGCTTTCTCCCTGGCAAGCCCTGCCAGGGAGACTTTTTTTCTTACTAATTTAATAGTGAAAATGGTATTTCATTGTATTTTGAATTTATGTTGCTCTTAATATAAGAGAGGTTGCTATTCATGTATTTAAAAGTTGCTTGTATCTCCTTTATCTGTGAACTGTTTCTTGACATTTTTGCCCAGTTTTTTTTCTGGGTAATTGGGTTTTTTCTTATTGACCTATAGGAGCTCTTAAAATATTAAAGACATTAAACTTTGTCTGTGAAATGAATTATAAACAACTTGCTCCCAGTTTGCCACTTGCCTTTTTACTTTGCTCATTGCCAAGCAATGATTTTTATTTTTATGGAATTTAAGTTTTAAATCTTTTACTTTATGCCATCTAGATTTTATATCACAGTTAGAAGGTCTTTTCTACTCTGAATTTTTATAGGAGCTTTCTTTATAGGTTTTATTTTTTACCTTTCTTATTTAATTCATTTGGAATGGATCCTAGTGTAATGCATTTTACAATTTCAGTGAGAATCTGGAAGGTAGGGTAAGGAGGAAGGTCAGAAGGATGTTCCCACGTGGGTTGAAGGCTGGAATCAAACACATTCAGAAGATTCTCATAGCTTTGCCGTGTTCTTCATGTGTCCCTGCCCCTCCAACCACAGTCCTTTGGCTCAGAGGTGAGCATCTGACCCAAGATAGACCAATCAGAGCCCTTCTCCGAAATTTCTGAACTTGGGCCAGAAGAGAATCAAACAAGCAGCCGTAAAAGGTAAACCTTGGGAGTTCCACAGGCCAGACTTCCTTCTACATAAGCTAGCCAGGCAGCAGAGAAGGAATAAAACCAACACAGAGAAAAAGGCAGAGATGATGGAATACTACTCAAGAGTACAAAGGAATGAACTACAGATACACACAACAACATGAATCAGCCTGAGTGAGAGAAGCCAGACAAAAATAAGCACCTACCATATGATTCCATTTATACAAAACCCTTGAAAGTGCAAACGAACCTAGAGTGTCAGAAATCAGATCAGTCATGGCTGGGAAGAGGAGGGTGAGGAGAGGTAGAGTGGGGTGGGAGAGAGGAATTACAAAGAGGTGTAGGGAAAATTGGAGGTGATAGATATGGTCCCTGTCTTGAATGTGGGGATGATTCCATAGGTGGGTACATATTCCAAAACTTTTCAAATTGTACATTTTAGATATGTACAGTTCATTTTATGTCAATGATACCTCAACTAAGCTGTTTTAAAATAAAGCAGAGATGAGGTGACAAATTAACCTAGAAATAAGTACAAATGAGGAATGTACGTATAGGAGGGAGGGAAAACAAGAGAAAGAACGAATTTAGATGGTATCTACTTCTCTCATTCTAGATGCCTGGCTGCATCTCCAGTTTGGTGTCTTAACCCAAACGTGGATTGTCAGGGTGATATATTTATCACTTTGCCCAAGCTGAGTGTCTATTCTTTGCAGACAGAATGATAGAAACATATTAGCCCTATGATTCCATGTTTTTCCCTTTTCTTCCTTACCTTTCATACCCAGTTATCACTAAATACAACCAATGCCACCTGTAAGTGCTTGTTCTTTCCCATCCAGACCTGCTGAGAGTCCAGGCTCTCATCATCCTCCAATTAGACTCTTTTCAGGCCTAGCAACTGGGTTTCCTCCATCTTCTACCCTCCATATTGCTTCCAAAGTTGCATATTTAAGGCATAGATCTGATCTTTTCATGCCTCGTCTTAAAACAATACTGTCAACATCTCGTGGCAACACGTCTCTCACTGCATCTAGCCACAGCATCCCTCTCCGGAGCATTCCCAGCATCCTCCACTACCCTGGCAGGCATCTAACTCCCACTGCACACCAGGCACACTTGCCCTTGAGTTCTCCTATCCTCTTTGTCCACATGACAAATTTCTAACATATTCAAAGACCAATTCAAACGTTATCTTTTTATAGCTTTTTTGACTCTCTCGGGCTGAATTAATTGCTCCTTCATTTGTGTACCCATAGCTCTTATCATCTCTGTTGTGATTGATGAGTCTGTCTTTCCCACAAGATGATGAACTTCTGAAGAGCAAGAAGTGTGTCTTATTCATCTTTATAAACCCAGAAACTAGCATAATTCACAAAATGTAGCAGATGCTTACTAATGTCTTTTAATTGATGTAAATTGAGGGAGTCAAAATAGACCAATGGGTTTCTCGTCTTTTTGAACACCCCTTAATACCACTCTTTTTAATGTTGGTAATTTAATGTTGCACGGAATCTCAATACATGTACAGAATTGAGATAAAGGTGGAACTGACATGGCTGAAGGAGGGATTAGTGAGTTTGAACCAGAGGCTATTTTCTCATTCTGGTTTTCAGTAGTTTTCTATCTGCATCCATTTATAATATATTTGCTTTTCTGCCACCTTCCTCTATTTCCTCATCTTCTTCACCACCTAAAGAAGACTCCACTCATCCTCTCTGGGAGCACCCATAACTCTCCTGTATCACCAGAGACCCCAGAAGACGACTCCCCTGTATTACCAGGTGCCCCTGCTCATAGCTTTCCAGTGCCGTAAGAAATTCCCAGTTGTCAGGGGGAAAAAAAGAAGGTTTTGGACAAAGAGATCTCCAACCACAAAGACAGATCTTATAAAGAGGCCTCTGGTTATTTGATTAAATTGCTAAGCTAGTTTCCAAAAAGTTAGATGAAAGAATCAGCATATCTCCAAAGTGCCGAGGAGTCTGGGAGTTAAGCCACTGCTGTTGGGCTCTTCTCCTATTAATCCTTCCTGCATGCAGAGTCTTAATTTAAAATTTTGAGCCTGTGGTCTTTTATTTTCAGAATTCCACTTTACAGAACTGATTCTGGTATTATTTTCTGTCTTGTATTATCCAAAGAATCACCATGTATTAATTTTCCCTGCAGTTTTATACAACCCAGTAGGTTATGTTTGGAACCCATAGGAAGCATTCAGAACACTGCAGCATATAGAATTTATGATAAAGATAAAACAGAAGCAATTTCATTGTGTTTGAGGGCCAAATGAGGGCATTGGACGAGATGATCTCCAAGGCCTCCTCCAACCTTGTGAGTTTATGATTTCTGGGCAGACGAGAACAACAGCATAGGTTTCAGGTGAACTGTGTGAGAAATAAATTGTTCTTTGCACAAATGAATAGAGTATAAGCGCAATAAATCTCAGAAAGAATATTTCAACAGAAAGAATATTTCAAAAATTATCTTCAGTGTCTCATTGTACGTACAGTTTCATTTTTGTATTTTTTTCTTACTTTCTTAGTAATGCCACTTGCGTGGGGTTTCAAGTGTCATTCAGCAAATGGCATGTCTACTTGTGATATCTTCCATACCTCCAGGACAGAGGTCATTAGAGTCATGGACCTAAGGACGTTTGGCAAGGTCAACAGGACTAAGTGAGGAAAGGAGAGGACTTTTTCCAGCTGCTAAAAATGCAGAAAGAGGATGTTTCAAAAGTTGGTCTGTTGATAGGAATTCAACATGTATATTAAAGTTTTATGGTTAGGTTACCAGGCTAGATCCCAAGAGCCATTTAACCCAAACTATGAGAGGATCATTAAAAGCTTTATTTTGAAATTTTGCCTCATATATAGCATCATTCTCTTGGAAAAAAATCCATTCTGGGTTCTCTGCTTCTATGCTGTGGACACATCTCCCTAAGCCTAGCAGTAGAACAGACCTGCAGTGGTGGGGACTATTGTGGGCAGTTGGTCTCAGTTACCCACAGTTCATCCAAGTTTTTCATCTGCCTAAGAGAAGGCAAACTTATTCCAAACTGGGGAACAAGGAAAAGTTACCTTGAAGGGTGGAGTTCTGAATGTTGACTCTCCCTATTCTTATGTTTAAATTATTCTACAAATCGAATATTCACAACAGACTGACTGTCTTTGCATTAATTTAGAATTCTGTTTTATGACCATGATTGAGAACTCAGGGTTTTTTTGTTCTTTGTTACAAATAGTAAGTGGTGTTATGTTCCTTGATTATAATAAATTTGTTTTTGAATTTCATTATCATATCTAAATTGATTATTATCACAAATGGCTGTGAGTACCTGGCTATCAGTGTTTTTCTTGTAGCAGAAAGGAATGATCCAAATTTTTTTTTATTACTATCTTGTGGGTTTCTTTTTTAACAGCTGGAAGAGAAAAAAAGCACAGAATGACAAAGTGTATTTTGAACTAAACAGGAGTTCAGTCATTCATTCAACAAACATTTATTGAGTAGCAACTCTTGGGCTGAGTCCTCTGGAGTAAACAAAGATGAATAATTCACATTTCCTGCACTCATGGAACTTATGAATTATAGGAAATAAAACAGATAACTAAGTAACTCTACTAAAGGTAAAATGAGTAAGTACCGTAAGAAATGACAGAGTTCTTCGGGCAACAAAGAATGAGGAGAAACATTCAGCTGAGAGAAGAGAAGTTTCCTGGAGAAACTGGTGCATAAACCGGTACTTTGTGGAGAAAAAGTATCTAAAAAGTGATGGGAAGGGGGTGAGTAGTAAAAGCTGAGGGCAAAGGAGCAAGCAACAGCCAGGTCACAGAAGAAGACCTTGTAGGATTTTAGAGTTAATTCTAAGGTATGTGGAGAACTCATTGGAGGCTTTGAATAGGAGAGTGTCGTGATCTGACTTGCTTTTTGGAAGGGTCACATTGCCTGCTTCAAACTCTGGAGAACAAGTGTGGCCATGGAAGGACCAGCTGGAGGTACTGAGATGGTCCTAGGAAGAGGTTATGGCGGCTGGGACATGGATAGTAAGAGTAGAGATGGTGAGATCTCCTGACCTGTGTTTTAAAGGTAGAAATGACATAACTTGCTGATGGATTAGCTGTGGGGTATAAGGGAGATTTCTAGTTTGGGGAGCTTTTTGTTTGTCTTTTGGTAGAAGGAATAATTGGACACATGAGATGAAGCTGATATAATATGATGGAAGCTAAAGTAAAGGGGGCTGCAGGGTCTTATGTGTCTCAGTATTGCTAATGCCTCGAACCATGATGGCATGTAGTAAGCTCTTAACAAATATTTCTTGGCTGAATTATTGAAAGACTCAATGCTACAGAATAGCTAAGGACTGGGAAGAGAAAACCTTGGTGGGGTTGGAAGTGTGTAGGGGCACTTTTGGTTGTCACGATGGCTGGGAGATGCTATTGGCACCTGTCACATCAAATCTCTTGAAGTCGCCACCAGGCAATTTTGGAGCCACTTGTATTTGGGCATGCTGTTCCCTCTTCCTGCAATGTTCTTCCCATCCCTGTGTCAATTGTGTGTGTTTTAATTATTATTATTATTGCAGCAACATGTATACAACAAAATTTACCATTTTAACCATCTTAAAGTATACAATTCAGTGACATTTTGTACATTCATAGTGTTGTGCAACCATTATCACTATTTCCAGAATAGTTTCATCATCCCTAAGGAAACCCTGTACCCATGAAGCAGTTACTTCCCATTTCCACCTGCCCCCTCCCCATCCTCTGGCAACCACTAATCTGCTTTCAGTCTCTATGGATTTGCTTATTCTAGACATTTCGTATACACTGAATCATGCGGTCTGTAGCCTTTGTGCCCGGCTTCATTCACTTAGCATAATGTTTTCCAGGCTCATCCATGTTGTAGCATGTATCAGCACATCATTTCATTTCGTGGACGAATAATATTCCATCGTATGGATATACCATATTTTGTTTATCCATTCAGCCACTGATGGATATTTGGGTTGTTTCCATCTTTCAGCTGTTGTGAACAGTGCTGCTATAAATATTTGTGTACAAGATTTTGTTTGTAGCTGTTTTCAGTTTGGGAGGATAAATACCCAGGAGTGGAATTGCTGAGTTATATGGTAATTTTATATTTAACTTATTGAGGAAATGTCAATCAACTGAACACCTTTTAAGACAGACTTTCTGAAGTCTTTCTTGACCTGTCCTTTCCCCTTCCACCTGAGCTATCTCTCCTTCTGTGTATTATGACCGTTTCTGATGTACACATGTCTCCTGGCACCTGAACTTGAATTTAGTTACCTTATATTACCCGTCTCCTGTTGGTGGCTTGTAAACTCCTTGCGGGAAGAACCCAAGCCTTATTTTTCTTTGTATTGTTTACTGCAACCCCATTTGCCTTTGGTGAATTATAAGCTCTCAGTAAATCTTTGCTGGGAAAATGACAGTTCTCAACGCAGAAAAGAGTTTCAAACAGGGTGACTTTTCATCTGGGGAATGGAGAACTTTAGGTGCTACAAAGTGGTAATTGCTGTTTTTAACTGTAATTGCTGGGGCTGTGCTGGCACACTCAGATTGCTCTTATATTTATTTAGGCATATAAAGAGAGGACGTATGTATGTATATGTGTGGGGAAGAGGAGGCTGTATTATTTATGTTGCAGCTTTTTGACAGTCAGCTACATTTGCAAAATCTCTCTACCAGCCAAGTGACCTCAACCAATGTGGGAGAAACTTCTCAGAACTTCATCTTCAAATAAGCCTGAGTTGCTGGGCTTCTCCACTGCTATGCTATATCTGAAAATGCTGCATTTTATAAGCCATAGTTCTGCCTGGAGAGACTGAATTTTTGGCAATCTTGCAAAATCCCAGGGTTTTAATTAAATTGCTTTCAAAGTAGCTTTACTTAATGGGTCATAGGATAAAATGTTGAATTGACACAAAGCATTTCCTAATGGAGTGAAAACAAATGGGAGGTGACTTCTCACGTGAGCTTCCTGTAACTGGAACCACCAATCAGAGATGTTGCATGAGGACTCCCTGATGGAATGCTTTTTGTGTCTGAGTCAGCACACAAAATTAAATGCTGAAAAAGTGTTGACTTTCCAAGTGCAAAAGCGTTGAGGATCAGACAGAGAAGGATAAGGCATGGCTTCTGCTCACTAAGAGCTTGTAGCCTAGCTGGGGAGGTGAAAATTAGACACATAAATGATAAATATCACTTTCAGACATGTAAGAGCTAAAGGGGTAATATAAACAATTGGTAGCATTAGGTGGGGCAGGGTCGGGGTTGGGGGGTAAGGAGAGATGCTCCTTGAGAGTCCATAGAGTGTGGAGAAGTACATTAAGATAGGTGGGGAGGTTGTATGTTTCAAGTGAAGAGCATGAGGCATGTCAGGAGCATGCAATGGTTAAGGGCCATGGAGTAAATTAGTTTAAATAGAACAGGATATTCAGGTAAGGGAATATGGGGATACTCGAATGACGAGGGTATTTTGGGAATCAGATTGAAAAGAGTGTGGAAAATAAAAATAAGTTTAGACTTTATCCTGTGGGGAATGAGAAGCCATTTGGGCTTCTGAGAGGGAGAGTGACACATTGACAGTTATGGTTTTACAGACTGGCTGAAAGGGAGAAAATAATGGAAAAGAGAAATAAGTTAAGATGCTATTGAAGTAGTCCAGCCGAGAACTGAGAGCTTAAACTTGAGCGGTGGCAATGGGGATATAAAGAAGAGTGGAAGTAGGAGGTGGATTTGTAAATAAAGCTGGGGTTTCTATAGTTTTAGACAGGTATTAAAAAGTGTTAGTTTTTATGTTTAATTTTTCTATTTCTACTTCATATTTTCCAGACACTGCTCTGTTGGACATCAGGACTTCCTTAGCTGATGAAGGGGATCAGAATATGCCACCCCAAAATATGCCACTTTGGCTTAAGGATTATTTTGAACTGAAGGCAATTAAGAAATAGCAGACACAAGGGAAACTCTCTGCCCTCCCCCTTACTGCCTGAGTGCAGGGCATAAATTTCCCTTTGTGAAGGTAGCATAAATTTCCATTTATAAAGTTTTCTCCCTCTCTAGCACCAGAAAGAGAGCAATTTTAATCACCAGAGATGACTCTTATCACTGGAGATAGCACTGACTTGTGTCTGCATAACAAACCTTAATAAATAACCTTTATCTACCATACTTTTCCTAGTCACCTTCCCACAATTTACCATCCTAAAAGCCCAAACCACCCCCCTTTCCTTTGTCTAGTCACTTCTCCACAATTTATCAACCTTTGTTAAAGTGGTATATAAGTCCTTGGGTCTAACTCCCTCCTAGGGTTTTCACATCTTTTCTGTGAAGCCCCCATGTACATGCAAAAGAAACCTTCCTCCTGTTACTCTGTCTTTTGTCAGTTTAATTTGCAGGCTTCAGGTACTGAACCTGAGAGGATAGAGGAAAAGTTTTTCTGCCTCTACACTGAACATTCAACGATGCCCTCAAACAACTGATCAGTACTAAATCATGTGACCACTTTCATTTATAGCCTTGATTCTAAACCTGAGGTGGGTCCTAAGTGCTGCCTGGCAACCAGAATACATTTCTCTAGGAAATTCACTGGAGTGTGAGCTGTACTTGGGCAGGGATCTCTGTTCTGTTCACTGGTATATCCCAAGAACCTAGAATAGGGCCTGGCACATAGCATGTGTAGTGAATGTTATGGACAGGTGTTTTACACTTTTTCTTCTTTCCTCAGACCTCAAACCCTCAAATTCTCAGATCTCAGTACTCAGCTATTGGCCTGGCTACTTACTTCACTGAGAAAATGGAATTAGTCTGAGAATAATAGCTATGTACTCCCACAACAAAGTCAACCACCTCCCTTGCAACCTTACCCATATTTGCTCCTTCCCACTTATCACAAAGGACAGCTTGTCCCAGCTCCTATCTAAGTCTGACTATCCCAGTTGTGCACTGCATCCCACTCTCTTCTGCCTACTCAAGATTTTGGTCCTGCAGTTGACTCCTCTCTCCTGCATCATCAGTTTTTCCTCTCAACTGGATAATTCCCATCAGGATACGGATTGGTCTAGGAGAAGGCCCTGAGGCAGAAAGTCAAGGGGTTCTCTGGTGTGTGCTTGGGTGCTGGCTACCTACATAGAACTGTCAAACAGAGCTGCCTTTAGGTGGCCTTGGGCACCCAAATCATCTGCTGATGGAGTCGACTACAGTTTTCCCAATGCATAATTTTGTGCCTGACAGTTAGTAGGTGCTCAATAAATATTCACTGAAGAATGAATACTATCCCTTATCTTATATTGTCCCTCTCTTGACTATGCATCCTTCCAACTACCATGCCATGGTATGGTACCCTTATTCTGCACCCTTTTATAGAAAAATCCACAAGAGCATCGTTTATACGCTTGCTGTTTTCACTTTCTAGCTTCTTAGTCTCTCTTGACCTCACTCCAATTGTGCCTTCATCTCTAGGACGCTACGGAAACTTTGAGATCACCGATGACCTCCACGTTGCCAAATCCAATTCTTAGACCTCATTTACTTGACCATTCAAGCCATCATTTGACCTAGAGCATCACCCCTCCTTTTTTCCTCACTGGCTTCTCATCCTCAGTCACATTTGCTGGTTCCTACTCAGCTCTCCAACATCTTAATGTTGGAATGTTCCAGCTTCTGCCCTTAGACATCTCTTTTCTATCCCATTTATTCCCATATTTTACTTCCTAACCTGTATGCTAATGACTCTCAAATTTATATCCAGGTTCTGAATTTAAGACGCATGTATCCAACATCTCCTCTTGGATTTTGAATAAACATCTCTCTCTCTCTCTTTCTTCCGTTAAATTTCAGGTGCATAGAAATGAATTAATTATAACCTTTTGTTGATGCCACACTCGTTTCTTGTTTGTTTGTTTTTTGGTTAATGATTGGCCTTCTTCTCAATTTATTTATTTATTGTTTTATTATTTTAAACACTATAATAAATATCTGTGAACATACCACCCAATACGGAAAATAGATAATAATGTAAGTTATCCTCTGTGATCCTCCTCAACCCCATCCCTGTACCACTCCCCACCCAGTTAACACCCTCTTACCATCTCCATTACCATAACTGCCCAAACCACCATTGGACTCTCTCCTGGACTGATGCAATAGTCTTCTAACTGGTTTCCCTGCTTCTTTTTTTTTTTTTTAGGTACGCGGGCCTCTCACTGTTGTGGCCTCTCCCGTTGCGGAGCACAGGCTTCCAGACGCGCAGGCTCAACGGCCATGGCTCACGGGCCCAGCCGCTCCACGGCATGTGGGATCTTCCCGGACTGGGGCACGAACCCGTGTCCCCTGCATCGGCAGACGGACTCTCAACCACTGAGCCACCAGGGAAGCCCCCCCATTCTTTTTTTGCATCACCTCCCCAACCTCTCTCTCTCTCTCTCCCCCCGCCCCCGCCCCAAGCCGATCTTTTTTTTTTTTTTTTTTTGCGGTACACGGGCCTCTCACTGTTGTGGCCTCTCCCGTTGCGGAGCACAGGCTCCAAACGCGCAGGCTCAGCGGCCATGGCTCACGGGCCCAGCCGCTCCGCGGCATGTGGGATCTTCCCGGACCGGGGCACGAACCCGTGTCCCCTGCATCAGCAGACGGACTCTCAACCACTGCGCCACCAGGGAAGCCCGCCAATCTATTCTTTTCGTTGCATCCAGAGTGATTCTTTAAGGTAAGCTCATGTAAATTCTATGTAACTCTATTCATAATTTTCAATGGCTTCCCATCTCATGGAGGATAAAATCCAAAATCCTTATAATGGATTACAAAGCCCTATGTGATCTCACTCTCTGGGTCCTCATCTGCTACCATCCTTCTCTCTATTGCTTTGACCTAATGTCTTTGAAGTTGCTATTCCAACTGCCCACAATACTCTTTCCCAAAATATCTCCCCGTCCCTCTTCCTTATTTTATTCAGGTTGTTACTCATCAGTGAAGCCTTCTCAGCTAATCTCTTCCTTAAGAATAGCATTCCTCCTCCAATTCCTGAGTCAGTTACCAACTCCCTTATTCTGTCCACTTGAACTTATTCCATGTATATTTGTTTATTTTCTGTCTCCTCCCAGTAGAAGGAATGTTCCATGGGGCAGGGACTTGTTCACCACTCTAACCCCTGTT
The DNA here is from genome assembly GCF_039906515.1 of Pseudorca crassidens. Lineage (NCBI taxonomy): Eukaryota > Metazoa > Chordata > Mammalia > Artiodactyla > Delphinidae > Pseudorca > Pseudorca crassidens. The sequence continues at coordinate 103,016,889 of NC_090297.1, read as the reverse complement.
GAGAATAATGTCTACTGCTGGGCAGGTACCTGTTGAAGGTTAGGTTCCCTGGGAAGCAGACAGGGTTAGTGTGCATGATTTCCATTAAGGAGGGCTCTTCAGATCAACAGGTATAAAAGGGAAGGGAAGGAAACAGAATTGGACAGAGGAAGAAGTTGAGTGATGATACAGTCTTAATGAAGGCTTCAGCCAATCCTACAGGAAACTCTGAAGCTGGGATGGCCCTTCAGAGCTGGGCTGGGCTTTTATAACCCATTAAGGTCAGTCATTCATGGGGATTGCCCTAGGAAGGGGGCATGGCCTTGCAGGAAGGGCTCTCTTTAGGCAGTTGTGTAGTGGGCTGACAGGTGAGCACTTACTGCCAACAGCACTTAATGCCAAGTGCATTCCCAGGATCTGGGGAAATAATTCCTTCATTTCCAGAGAGATCTAGGTGGCCTGCACAGCGCCCACCACAGTGCTCAGTAAAGTGGCTCAGCAGATGAACTTTTTGAGATCCAAGAACAGAGCAGATGGGGTGAGCGTTCATGACATGCAAAAGAGAAAGGAAAGGGGAACGAGGACAGTGAATCCTCATGCCCAAAGTCCTCCATTTGCCTGCTGTGGGCAGGACCCTGCGTGGGTGCTCTGTGATGGGATACAACGATACAAACAATGTGACCCTGCCCTGGAGAAAGAGAATGAAACCTAGGCACAAACATCCATGGTTCGAAGCAGTGTATTATAGCAAAGATGTGCTTAGGGAGAGAAAAGAGGAGAGGGCTCCTTCCAGCTAGGGGAGTGAGGGGAAGGATTGGGGCAGGCAACATGGGGGAGGCTTTTGAAGACTGGAGAGATGGATAAGGTTTGCTGGGCACAGCAAGAGGGAAGGCAGCCAGCAGGCTAAGAGGTAGTAGACCAAGGACTCAGATGCAGGAAATCCAAGCGATGGCATCAACAGGCCTCTCTCCTCTGATACTTGGATTCTTGATCGCCCAGGAATCCCTCTAATGCCAACACAACATGTGCATTCAAGTTAAATCCTGAAAGAGGAAAGTGCTGCCTCTTTGCTACCAATTCTATCAGCCTCAGGGAGATAATCTGTAGAATTTTATGTGACTTGTTCTATTTTTAAAACTGTAATGAGTCAGTAAATCCAATCATCTGAACTATAAGACTGTCCATTGTATTTAGGAAGTAGACTGTAGTATCTACAGAAAGACCATGTCTTTCTGAAGAGAAGCCAATGCAGTGGTAACTGAATACCAGGTTTAAAAGGTTTAGAATCAAACCTTTTGTGTGTAAAGGTGTAAAGATCATCACTAGTGTAAACTTACAGGTGAAGAAATTGATCACAGGAAGGTGATGGGGCTTCATCAAGGTCACACCACAGATGGGTGTCAGGTGAAACCCAACAATAAGCACATGCCCCCAGGCCCCTTAAAGGGCCGCCTAGATCTCTGGCCAGGGCTCCTTAAAGGATGCCTGCCTTTCCCCTTTAAGGAATAGCCTCAGAAGCCTGCTGGCCAACCCAGCTGCCGGTCACGTGGCCGCTCCTACCGAATTGTACCAGTGCGAAGAGGAAGGACAGCAGTGAATCAGCTCGGAGCCTGGTTTCCTGTAGCTCACGAACGGCAAGCTGAGAAATTAACTACGGGCTTTATTATTGGGGTAAGAGAATGATGTACAAGGCCCTGGCAGAGGTCATTAGCCTTGGCTCTGATGGAAAAAAGAAAATCCTCTAAGGGTGTGATTTCAGAGAGTGAAAAATAGTCACGTGAAACCATGGTTTCAGCTTGAGGTTCCAGCTTGGCTTTGTGTTTTCTCGCCAGTGAACTGATTTCTGTTCACCTAAGCGAATCACCCTGAAGAGCGCCTTGCTGATCTGCTTCTAAAACAGCCCCCCACTCCCCCTCCTTCCACTATAAATGGATCCACTGTTTCTTAAGGAACTAGATCCTTTTGATTGTTCAGTGGCAGCCTCTGGCTTTAGCTTGGAATGTGTGGGATATCTCGTGACCAAAACAGGGGCCAAGATGAAGATTGGATGCCAACTGTGGTCACTGCGGTGTTTGACTACCTGGAATCAGAAACTTGATAGGAAATGACATGGTTAGAAATAAGGCCTGAAAGATACAACAAGCCCATATACGAAATGACACAAAGTCTGATCTCAGGCCTCAAGAAACTTAGAAGCAAGTAGAGGAAATAAGAGAGGGAAGCCCCAAAACTCTAAAAGTAAATTATTATTTATTCCCATGTCGTGGCTTTAACTAGTGGAGGAGCTTAGTTTTGCTCAGTAGTGAGCCAGGTACCACAAATCCCTGGGTGTGGGCCATGTGAATCTTTTCTTCATAATTATGGGGATTCAAATGGTCCATGCTTGGCCTACAAGTTACAGCAGGGACCAAGTTCACGTACTTCGTTGATCTTTATTATCCTAGTTGTCAGGATCCTCCATAATGTCCTATTTCGAGAAGAAATTTTGGTAGAATGATACTTTCTAGAATTACATTCAGTTTCAAGTGTTATTATTAATGGATAAAAGCCAGCTAGTGCTAATCCAGGAAGAAACAGTTACACACCTGTTATAGTTGTGGGGTGGAGCTTATTAGACACTAGTGGCCTACTGGCTTGAGTGTTAATTAGTCAAAATGTTTTTGCTCATCTAAACATCTTAGATCAGCCACGCCCTATGGGTCATATTTTGGAAACTCAAGTTTAAGATGTCAATCATCCATCCCTCGAGTTTCTATCCTCCCCTCTTATTCACTTTTTTATACCCAACTTTTGTTCAAAGGTGGGTTAACCTTTTGTTCTGTTTGTTTAAAGGTGGATTAAGCAGGCCAATAACTAGTTTCTCATGTCCTAGGTATCTATTCCTATCACTCTCCTTATGGCTGTAAATGTACTCAATTCAATCATTTCCTAATATTCAGACTTAACAAAGACGTGTCATGGTGGTGGTGATGGTGGTAGTATGTGTGTCTTTGTAGGTTAGTCACTACCTAATGGATGCCAAGTTTTCTCAGGTGTAAAGTGGGGACGATTATTCTGAACTCAAGGCTTGATGGGACAATTAAATTAATAGATACCATGTGTGAGAATCTTTGACACACAGTACGTTACCTTCAATATGCTTGTGAATCTGAATTCATGGGGGTCTTTCCACACTCGGCCACACCTGCCATCAGTTATTTGGGTTGAGTCAATGCGGCCTCAGGCATCTGTGCCTAAGAGTGCCCTTTGGAAGGTGGGTACATGGCTTGTTATGGAAGGCCATGTGGCAGAGTGGGGAACCTGATTTTCTGGTCAGGTCCCGAGCTCTGGAATTGATCACACTGGGCCAACACTTCTGAATCCATCTCATGCCAGCCTTTTCCTGGACATTTGCCTTCTCACAGTAAGTTTTTCCTCTTTCGTGTGTCTCCTAGTCCCTCAAGGCAGCTATGCTTTCAATCAGCAATCATTTATTGAGTAGGTTCCAGGCAAAAGTATTGTGTCAGATGTTGTGAGGGAGACCCAGAGAATCACTCGTTGAGCATTTGCTATGCACCAGGCTCTAAGCTACGTCTTGTACATACTTTATCTCTTTTACAAAGATGAATAAGACAGTCTCCAACCTTAAGAATGAAAAGTCATTAAAGGAAAATAAGACTTATACACTTGAAAAGATAACTATTCCAAGTGTATAAAACTGAAAATCAAGACATTAAGAGCAATGACAATTTAGAGAAAGCAGAGTTCAGTGATAAGAGATGGGACCATGAAGGTCTTCAAAAGGGAGGATGGGTTTGATACGGGCCTTGAAGGATGGGCAACCTTTGGGCAGAGAGAGAGGAGAAAACAAGGCTACCCACTTGGGGAACTGCACGAGCACATCTATTGGAAAATGGGAATGAATCCCAGCTGTGCCCATCAGATGGTGAGGAGCCCATTTCTGAGGATGGGGTAGGATGATCCCCACCAAACACACACACACACACACACACACAATAATTGAGAGGCAACCACTTCAGTGTCAAACAGACTTGGACTCAAATCCCACTGTGTCACATGCTAGCTAAATTAATAAATCTGAGTCTCATATCCTCATCTCTGAAATGGGAATAAAATACTTCACCTCTAGAGTTGTAATGAAGACTAGGTGAAATGATAATATATGTAAACTACACAGCCCTTTGTGCTGGCAATAGTGAGACCAGAAAAAAAGGTTGTACCTCATCTAGCATGTGGAAATCCATTGAGCATCTGTGGTTAGAGCTCTCCATGGTCTGCAGAGCACTCTCACTATAGCCTCACGATAGTCCTGTGTGTAGGCAGGGCTGGTGTTACTAGGATTCCCATTTTACATTTGGGAAAACGGAAGTTTAGAGAAGCCTTTCTCAAGTTCCTAACTTCAGAGTCAAATAGACCTGTGCTCAGACGCTGGCTCTGCCACCTGCCAGCTGGGGCACCTTTGGACACTTAACGTCTCTGAGCTTCAGCTTCTTTACATTCTGTGGTCCACTTTACACATCCATAGCTACGTCCTTTCCTAAATATTAAATTTGATTATTTAAATTTTTGAATAGATAAAAATTAAATAATAAAAAAATATTGTAAGTTTCAAAACTTAAAAACTACAAAAAGCTATGTGATGAAAAATCTCCTTCTCACCCCTGTCCACTGTCCATCCCGTTCCACCACATCCCGTAAGTAACCTGCGCATCCTTCAGCAGATTGCTGTGTATCTTTTTCTGAGTCTACGCATATAGAAGCAAATCCAAATGCGTGTATATGTGTTTCTGCAACTTGCTTTATTTTTTAACAACACATCTTGGATTATTTTCACATCAGTACGTATCAGCTTCCTTATTCTTTTTCGCAGTTGGTATTCCATTACATGGATGTGCCGTAATTCATCAACTAGTCTCCTACTGACGGACATTTAGGTTGTTGCCAGTTCTTTGCTGTTACAAACAATACTGCAGTAAATAACCTTGTGCATATGCCATTTTGCATGTGAATACATTCGTACAATAAATTCCTAGAAGTACGTTACTGGATCAAACATTGTGCAACATCATCTTCATAGCTATTGTTAATTTGCCCTCCATCAGGTTATACCCCCACTTGCAATGTATGAGTGCCAGCACAGTGTGTTGCCAACGCTTGTACTGTCGCCAATCTGATAGGTGAAAATAGCATCTCAATGTAGTTTTAATTTGAATTTATCTTATTATGAATGAGATTGAGCATGTTTCATATTTTTAAAAAGCTATTTATATTTCCCTTACTGCGAACTGTATGTTATATCCTTTGCTCATTTTTCCATTGGGTTGTTGGTCTTCTGTATTTTATAATAAGGAACTTTATACAAGAAAAATTTACTCTTAGAAATGTAAGCCCTTTGTGACATGAGTTGCAAATAACTTTCTTCTTTGGTTGTTTGCCTTTTGATTTGGCTTATTGCATCAGTTATTTGTGTGTGTGTGTGTGTGTGTGTGTGTGTGTGTGTGTAAGAAACCATCCCCAAACTTATCAGCTCATCACAACCACCATTGATTTGCCCATGGTGCTATAGTCTGGGTTTAGCTGATAGTTCATCTCTGTTCCACAAGGTGTCAGCTGGGCTCACTTATGCTTTAAAGTCAGCTGGTGGTTGATGGCCTCACTCATGGGTCTGTTGGTTGATTGGCTGTCAGTAGAGGTAACGAGGGTCACTAGCCATCCAGCAGGCTAGTCTGGTCTTCTTCTCATGATGGTCACAGGTTCCAAAAACAGCCAGAGAACAAGTACCAAAGCCCAAGTGTTTTTAAGCTTCTGCTTGTGTCACATTTGTTATTGCCCAGAGGCCAAATCAAGTAACAGGGTTAAGGCTGAATTCAGGGTAGGAAGGGAATACCTAAGGGCGTGAACAAAGGGAAGAAATTTGCGGCCATATCTGCAAACAATCTACCACACTTATGGGATTTGTTTGGGATTTTAGTTCTTTTTCTTCACGTTACTGTTGTTAGTTTGGTTTCCTATGAAGTTTTTTATTTTTATGTACTACAATTTGTCAATGTCTTCTTTCACAGATTCTAGATTTCGAGTCATAAGTAGAAAGACCTTCGCCCACTCTGAGGTTATAAAGATAATTCCTCTTTTCTTCTAGTACTTTTATGGCTTCATTGATTACATTTAAGCTTTGATCCATTTGGAATTTATCCTTGTGTTCACTCCGCATTTATATTCTTAACCAAAACGTAGTTGTCCTCTGTTGGGGAAGGTTGTTGTATCAGTCAGGATAGGCAGTTATACCCAGTAACAAACAACTCCTAAATCTTAGTGGCTTTTTACAAGAAAGATTTATTTCATGCTCATGCTGCATGTCCATCATGGTCTGGAGTAAGCTCTGCCCCCCATCAACTTTACTTGAGGACCCAGGCTGATGACCCACCCTCCATCTAGGACACTGACCATCTTGTACAGAAGAGAGACCAAGACCACATACACAGTGCCTCTTATAGCTTCCTTTCAGAAATAACACTTGCTTTTCATGGGCTAAAGGGAGTCACACAACCAATCCTGATGCCAGTGGGATAGGGAAGTATAACCCTCCCCTGAGGAGGGACAAACAAGAAGCACATTTCAGTCTTTCACTATTGTCCTTTCTGTAAACGTGCAGCTCTTGGAAAGGACACACACGGAGCCTGAAGCTGGCTGGGGACCACATCCTACCAGCTTTGTCAGGAACATCATCGCTGGCCTGAGGTTATGCATGCCAGAGGCAAATAAGCCTCACACCCGACCTTTCTCCCCCAGATCGTGGACCCTGCTCAGAGCAGGGGCATGCATGTCATACAGAGCAGCAGAGTATAGAAAGGGAGGAGCATTGGGCCACATCTAGGGGACTGTTATAAGTGGAATTGTGCCACCTTAAAAAGATATATACTGCATTATGAACCCCACCCCAGTACCTCAGAATGTTACCTTTTTTGGAGATAGGGTCTTTACAGAGGTAATCAAGTTAAAACGAGGTTATTAGGATGAGTCCTAATCCAATATGACTGATATCCTTACAAAAAGGGGAAACTGGGGTACAGACATGTGCAGAGGGAAGATGATATGAATCCAAATGAAAAAGATAGCCACCCACAGCAAAGGAGAGAGATCTGGAACAGATCCTTCCCTCACGGGCCTCAGAAGGAACCAACTCTCTCATCACCTTGATGTCAGACTTCCAGCCTCCAGAACTGTGAGAAAATAAATGTCTGCTGCTTAGCCACCCAGTTTACGGTAATTTTTTATGGCAGCCCTAGCAAAGGAATATAAGGAACATCTCCAGTAGCTTGGTGAGGGTTGCCTGGATGCTATTTTGAAGGGTTTCCGGTGCCACATTAGGCTAGCAGGAAGGAAACCCATGATCCACTAGCAATATCTTCTATGGATGTGGGGTGGAAGGCGGCACTGAGTTTGGAGTCAGCTGGCCAGGGAATGTACCCAGGCTCCAGCATATTATGACTCTGTGATGACAGCAGGGGTCACACAAACTTGTAAACTGGTGAACGGCCTGAGGGCTTTGCTGAGGATAAGGGAAGGGGGTGATGGAGAACAAACCTGGAATCTGCCTGGGTGTGGGTCCCCAGCCTGCCTGGTGATGGAGCAGCCAGCCCTTCTCTGATGAGAGAGGATCAGCAACCAGCAAGAGACAGTCAGAGTCTCAAATGAAATGAAAGCTCTGTAATATTTTACTAGACATCAGCATTCCTTTCAGTTAGCCTTTCTGAAGTTTGCTATATTAAGACCACAAGGTTTGCTCTTCCCAGGTCTGAAGAGTATCGTGAGATCTCTCCCTCTAGCAGAGTATCGTAAGATTCCATAGCCCTGCAAAACACAAAGTATTTCTCAGAGCAGCTTTTAGAGTGTACTGGTGTATAAGAGAAAGCCTGAAATATTGATAAAAAGGTCCAGAGGTGTGGGTGTTGTGGTTGCTTTCGGCAGGTGTTTCCTTCCTGAAGGCAGATACAACACCCAAAACAAAAAGCCACAAAAAAACTTTTCAAAAAATTTAAACTCTGAGTTTAAATTTTAAACTTTTTTAAATTTTAAAGTTTTAAAGCTTTAATTTTAAAGATTAATTTTAAACTTTTTTAAAATTTTAAACATGCACACACACATGTGTGTGTGTGCATGTGTGTGTGTGTTCATAACATGTCATAGCTTGCTCGGTGCTCCATGGAACACCACTGTAATTTGGGGGCCAGACAGCACTTTGGCTATAGATATTAAGGTTGACTTAGCAGGCCCCTGCAGTAGTGATAATGGTGAGATGTCTTCAGAAGTGACCTCAGAGGCAGTGACCATCAGAGAGAGACATGGAGCAGAATAAGATGAAAGAACGGTGTATTTATTGCTTATATAACAAACCACCCCAGAAATAATGGCTTAAAACAGCAACTGTTTTATTTGTTGGTGATTATGTGGGTCAGCAATTTGGGCTGGGCTCAGCTGGGCGATTCTTCTATTCAATGGTGGTCATTCACAGGCTGCGGCCAGCAGGTTGGCTGGAGGCTGATTGATGTAGGGCTCTCAGCTGGGATGGCTCATCTGTGCCAGAAGCTTTATCACAAGGTGGGGGAAGAGCCTTCAGCAGTCAGAGAGGGCAAGTCTGAATGCACACGCACCTTTCATGCCTCCGCCTGCATCACACTTGCTAACATCCCAGTGTAAAGCCCAGCGTCAGTGCGGGAGGGGACTGCACAGAGGCTTGGATACACGAAGGCATGATTCCTTGGGGCCTTCAGTGTAAGACTCTTTCACAGTTTGCCTTTCTGAGAACCTCTGTAACATGTCCTGAGACTCACAGAGGTAAAACTTGCAGACTGCCAGAGATTAGATGGTAAAGTTCAGAAGGTAGTGAAAGCTTTGTTATATACATCTCTATGATCCCTTCTATACACACAGGCAAGAAGGCCTGGGAAAACTCAAATTATTGACCTTGAACAAATCCCTTAATCTCTGAGACTCGGTTTCCCATTGGTAAAACTCACCCCACAGGGTTACGGTCAGGATCGCGTGAGCTCACGGCCTTTTGTGAAGAGTGCAAAGTCCCACACATAAGTGGGTGCTCTTCCTTCAGCCAGGATAGGTGAGGAAGGAAACTTTAAGCTGGTGCACAGGGAAATGTAGAGATACTCAGTGAGAAAATAGAGCCCCAGGTGAATGGACTGCTTAAAGAATGTTTTTTTTTTTTTACTGGGGTATAGTTGTTTTACAATGTTGTGCTAGTTTCTGCTGTACAAAGAAGTAAATCAGCTATATGTATACATACATCCCCTCCCTCCTGGACCTCGCTCCGACCCCCACTAACCACTCACCTAGGTTACTGCAGAGCACGTGCTGAGCTCCCTGCGCTATACAGCAGGTTCCCACTAACTTAAAAAAAAATTCACAAGAAGACCTTTCAGTTCTAGATACATTGTTAGTCTTTTTTTTTTTTTTTTTTGCCGAATGCGGGCCTCTCACTGTTGTGGCCTCTCCCGTTGCGGAGCACAGGCTCCGGACGCGCAGGCTCAGCAGCCATGGCTCACGGGTCCAGCCGCTCCGCGGCATGTGGGATCTTCCCGAACCAGGGCACGAACCCGTGTCCCCTGCATCGGCAGGTGGACTCTCAACCACTGTGCCACCAGGGAAGCCCCATTGTTAGTCTTGATCTTTGTCTTTCCAAGATCGACAAGGAGAAAACAGACCTTGTATTGGTATCACACATCTGCTTTACCCTTTGTCCTAATTTTAAACTGTTCTTCTAGCTCAAAGGCAACTTGTTCTCTCCCACGTCTAACAGTGTCGACCCCGCTCACAAGACACCTGCTCTAGAATGGGTTTGATGGATCACACCCCGATTTGATCCCTCCTCACCCATCCATCAAATGTTACCAGTCCTTTCTATGTGTCTGCCATGGTGTTAGAACTTGTGACACAAAGATGAATTAGGCCTCGTTTTAATCCCCTAGTTGCTCACAGACTAGCGATGAGATAGATGCATGAACAGGAAATAGTACTATCATTGTGTGCTGTGAGAGAAAAACATGCATTTGTTCAACAAACATGTAACACTCCTTACTCTGTGCGTGCCTTATGCTGCTGTGAAATATAAAAGTAAACAAGACGCCTTTTTGTAGTTGAAGGGGTGTCTAGTGAAGAAGTCAGAGAAGTCCGCAGTCATAACTTAGGAACTCAGAAGTAGACATGAGGTTCTCATGGGAGCCCAGAGCATGGCACCTGCCAGGTGGAAGTAGTTGGGGAAAGTTTCCCATAGAATTGATCACAAATAAGGAAAGGGCAGGGGGTGGATTCAGGCAGACAGAGCAGCACGTACAAAGACAGCTTGGAGCAGCTTGGGAGAGTGTGGTATCTGGGGGGAACCCAGAGCAGCTCAGCATGCCTGGTACATGCAGTGAGGAGAAGGAATGTGAGAGCAGAATCTGGAAAGGTTGGTAGACGCCAGACCACAGGCACTGGGTGTAAGGAACGGCACCAAGAAACGGAGGAGAGCTTAAACAAGCTTTATTTGGGAGTGCTCCCAGGTGAGGTTCACTGGTCCGAGAGAAAGTGGCCAGAGAAGTCGCGCCCAGGTGAGGGTTCGGCAGAATTTATAGGGGAAGAAGGGAAAGGGGTGTGCTGAATCCGGGAGGGCGCAGGGTATTCCTTATTTGGTGGTATCTTCGGGTATCGTGGCAATATCCGGTGCCGGTTGCATCAGTCTTGGGACCATTAGTCCCGCCCCTCGAAAGGCGGGAAGGCTGGGCCGGGTGGAAAGTCCCCGGGTCAGTTCCTGGAACTGGGTGGTCTGGAAAGTCTCCAGGTCAGTTTCTGGAACCAGGTGGTCCGGAAAGTTTCGGTCTGATGCAACCTGTGAGTCTGATTGCGTTCCCCTGCCTCAGGCCAGTTGGCCTTACAGGTGCAAGTGAGATGGACTTTTATTCAGTGGCTGGAGAAGGGGAGCTCATGCTCCAAAGGCGGAAAGGCTGGGCCGGGTGGAAAGTCTCCAGGTCAGTTTCTGGAACCGGGTGGTCCGGAAAGTTTCGGTCTGATGCAACCTGTGAGTCTGATTGCGTTCCCCTGCCTCGGGCCAGTTGGCCTTACACTGGGGAACCATGGATCATTTTACCTCAGGAAGTACTCTGATCAGATTTGCATTTTAGAAAAATCACTCCAGCAGAAAGAGAAATAGGAGACTGCTTAATAATTCACTTCAAACGGGGATCGAATTTAAGAGATACTAATAGGGGTAGAGAGAAGGGGGTGGATTTTGGAAGCATAAAGGAGTATTATGGGCTGAAATGTGTCCTCCCCTGAAAAATTTCGTATGTCGAAGTCCTAACCCCCAGTACCTCAGATTGTGACTGTATTTGGAGATAGGGGTCTTTAAAGCGGTGATTAAGTTAACAGTCATTAGGGTCGGCTTAATCCTATATGGCTGCTGTACTTATAAGATAGAAGAACAATTTAGGATTCGGACAAAAGGTAGAGCAGATGCGTGAAACAAACACAAAATCTGCTTTCTCCTTGTCGATCTTGGGGAGAGACACATAGACATACAGAAGGAAGACCATGTGAGGACACAGGGAAAAGACAACCATCTTCAGGCCAAGGAGAGAAGCCTCAGAAGAAGCCAACCCGGCTGATACCATGATCTTGGATTTCGGCCTCCAGAGCTGTGGGGAAATGCATTTCCGTATCCAGTCTGCGGTACTTTGTTATGTCGATGGGGGCAAACTAATGCAAGCAGGAAGAATCGTGAGACTTGGGGAGCACAGAGGTGTAAAGAGCAAGGGGAAGAAAGAGTAGAGGCTGACTTCCAGGTTTTTTGTTTTTTTGTGTGTGTGGTATGCGGGCCTCTCACTGCTGTGGCTTCTCCCATTGTGGAGCACAGGCTCCGGACGCGCAGGCTTAGCAGCCATGGCTCATGGGCCCAGCTGCTCTGTGGCATGTGGGATCTTCCCAGACCGGGGCACAAACCCGTGTCCCCTGCATCGGCAGGCAGACTCTCATCCACTGCGCCACCAGGGAAGCCCTGACTTCCAAGTTTTTGGCTTGAGCAATCTGGCATGGGATGCTGCCGTTTCCAAGAGCTGTAACCCAGGAGGAGCAGTGGGGTTAGAGATGGAGAAGGGTGCATTCCAGCTTGGACACGTGTGGTTTTGTGGTTCCTGCAGGACAGCAAGTGGAGCAGCAGGACATGTGGTCCCGGAGACCTGTCAGGAACCATGGGCTGGGGGTACAGATGTCCCGGTCTGCAGAAGGGGGCAGTTGAAGCAGAGGCGTGGACACGGTCGCCCAGGGGACATGGGCCCTGTGGGAAGAGAAGGCAGAGGACAGAATCACAAAGAACCCCATCACTTATGGGACAGGTGAAGGAAAACGGCCTGGAGACAGGACAGAGCAGGAGGCTTTAGGCGTTTCTCAGAGAAGAGAGTGTCTAGAGAGGCTCTCAAATCCTGGAGAGATGAAGGTTTCAAAGCCTCTCTCTCTACACACACACACACACACACACACACACACACACACACACGCACACAATCTTATGTTATTCTAACATTTTGCAATATTGGTCTGTTGCTTTGCAATGATTTTTTTGTTGTTTTACGTGCATCGCTCTTCAGGTTTTGGAGACAGAACCAGATGATGTTTGTTTGCTTCTGCAGAGGCTTTTAGCTCTGTGTCGCTGCCTGACGGTGCTTGCCCTCATGGCGGGTGGGCTCCTCAAGCTTTCCTCCTGACAGAAGCTGCTTGTCGGTCACTTTATCTGTCAGTGGGTTGTCTTGGTTTTTTCCTCCAGACCTTCCTTAGCCCATCCTGTAGTGATGGTGGCTGGCTGGAGGAGACATACTGGGTGACCCTGCTCCGGGCTGTTTGAGGGGGGCCTGTCCTTTTTGAGGCTTGTTGAGGACTGGGCAGAAACCTTGTGCCTTTGGGGTGGGTCAGATGTATAGGATTTTTTTTTAACATCTTTATTAGAGTATAATTGCTTTACAATGGTGTGTTAGTTTCTGCTTTATAACAAAGTGAACCAGCTATATATATACATATATCCCCATATCCCCTCCCTCTTGCATCTCCCTCCCACCCTCCCTATCCTACCCCTCTAGGTGGTCACAAAGCACCGAGCTGATCTCCGTGTACTATGTGGCTGCTTCCCACTAGCTATATTTTACATTCAGTTGTGTATATATGTCCATGCCACTCTTTCACTTCATCCCAGCTTACCCTTCCCCCTCCCCGTGTCCTCAAGTCCATTCTCTACATCTGCGTCTTTATTCCTGTCCTGCCCCTAGGTTCTTCAGAACCTTTTTTTTTTTTTTAAGATTCCATATATATGTGTTAGCATACGATATTTGTTTTTCTCTTTCTGACTTACTTCACTCTGTATGACAGACTCTAGGTCTATCCACCTCACTACAAATAACTCAATTTTGTTTCTTTTTATGGCTGAGTAATATTCCATTGTATATATGTGCCACATCTGTCGATGGACACTTTATAGTAATTACTGAAATCACTGCTCCCACTTCCTTCAGCCTCCCCAGACCCAGAAAGGATCCAGTTAGCACAGGCACCTCATAAGTCCCAGGCGTCACCCCTTTACTTACTCTGGAGAAGGGGAAAGCATGTGGAGCCCCTCAGGTACTCTGCACCCCAGCCCAGTAAGAGATGCCTTGAAGGATGGTAAAGGAATTTCCCCAAAGTCACGTGATTAAGAACCCAGGATTTGGACCTGGCTCTGGTTGACTCTAAAGATCTTCCAACAACCCTCCTACACTGTTTTCGGGAATGTAAATTGGTGCAGCCACTATGGAAAACAGGATGGAAATTCCTTAAAAAACTAAAAATAGAGTTGCCATATGATCCAGCAATCCCACACCTGGGCATATATCCAGAGAAAACCCTAATTCTAAAAGATACATGTACCCCAATGTTCATAGCAGCACTATTTACAATAGCCAAGACATGGAAGCTACCTAAATGTCCATCGACAGAGGAATGTAGAAAGAAGATGTTGTACGCGTATACAATGGAATACTACTCAGACATAAAGAGAATGAAATATTGCCATTTGCAGCAACACGGATGGGCCTAGAGATTGTCATACTGAGTGAAGTAAGTCAGACAGAGAAAGACAAAGAGCATATGATATCACTTATATGTGGAATCTTTTTTTAAAAATGATACAAATGAAAAAAAAATGATACAAATGACCTTATTTACAAAATAGAAACAGACTCACAGGCACAGAAAACAAATTTATGGTTACCAAAGGGAAAGGGGGGAGGGATAAATTAGGAGTTTGGGATTAACAGATACACGCTACTATACATAAAATAGATAATCAACAAGGACCCACTGAATAGCACAGGGAACTACATTCAGTATCTTGTAATTACCTATAATGAAAAAGAATATATATGTGTAACTTAATCACTTTGCTGTACACCAGAAATTAACAACATTGTAAATCAACTATACTTGAATTTTTTAAAAAAGCCTAGAGAGAAAAAATATTTAAAGAAATGAAAACAAAGACAGACCTTCCCACTATTAAATTACCCTCTCCTCTTCTGTCTTCTCCCCACCACCCGGTTCTCTCTTCCTTTCCCAGCTGTGCTCCATGCTTATTCCAGCAGCTGGTGCACCAACACTGGAGTCATTCAGCTGAAGTCCTGGGGCATCTTTACCCTGAAATAAACACAGTAGCCAGCTAGTAGCTGGTGAATCATCCAGTCAGTGTATGTTTCCCATCCAGGGTGCCCCTTCGGGGGATGGAGGAGACAATACAGAGAGAGAGAGGGCTTTATGCCTTAGACTTCCTGTCTTGTTGGAAATCTGAGTGCTGGATGAAATGTCAGAGACCAGTTTTTCTAACCCGCTCACCCAACAGCAATAGCTTCTATGTAGTGCACATTCTGTGTCATTTTGGAGTCTCAAAGTAGTTGTGAGGTGGGCAGGGCAGGACCTCTCACCCTTTAACTGAAATGAAACCAGTGGAGATCTGCCCACCCAGCCGGGCAGTCTCAGGGGCCCGAGGTGAGCTCAGTCTTGAGTGACAGACTCAGTACTCTTGTCATCTTGGCTCACAGCCTTCTGAGGTCCCTCAGCACGCGTGTCCTCCACAAGAGATCCCACCAGGGATGACCCAGCCTCTGTCTGAGCACCAGACACCACAGGAAGGACTCCCAGCCTCCCGACTTCCTGGCACAGACCCGCCACTTTGAGCTGTTCCAGTCCTTGCTTAGGTGGAGATGAACTCTCCCTCCCTAGCTCTCCCTTCCGCAGTCAGGAGAATTGACGTGTGTGAATATGAGCCCTGAAGCAGGGGGCCTGGGAAGCTTTTCTTTCCCACCCTCTCACCGGGTCAAGGCTTGGCAAGGCGGTTCCGCGTGCCTGGCCTCCCTGGCTGGGACAGGCAGCCTCTGTGCCTGCAGGGACTTCAGCAGCAGGACTTCTGAGCCATCCACAGCTGCACCGACCACTCCCGTCTGAGCCCAGTATTTAAGGCCGGCGCACCCTGGCCAGCTGTGAGTCACGGCAACGGGAAGGCAGCGGCAGCTCCACTCACCCCAGCATCTAGCGCCCTGCGGGAAGGGCCTGTTCCCCCCGCCATGGCTTCCCGGGGGCAGGTCATCTTCTGGAGGTAGCGCTCTCTTCTCTATGCTTACAGGTGGAGGAAACTGGGGTGAGGGCTTTGGGGGTTGCTGAGGACTGCTGGGCTGTCCCATAGGTCCCCACCTGTACCCTTATCTGATCCAGCATTGGGCTGGCAGGAATCTGGCCAGACAAGAGCCTAAGTGGACTCAGTTTAACGTCACACCCCAGCCTCTCAAGACCCCCGTTCAGGGTCAGGTTGGTTTTCTGCCATGGAGGGCTGTCACATGCCAGTGTGTGTGCCAGGCTGGGATGTCAAGGCTCTTGTGGGGGCACTGAGCAGGGTGGCATAGGGCTATTTGGGAGGGTGGAAGGGAATCTATGACTGATGATGGGTGGAATGCAGGTGGACCCTCTGTAGCCCCCAGGATGAAGGAGGTGAGCATGGCTGAACCTTTGTGCAAAGAGGCCACTGGGAAGAGGGCCGATGGGCAAGCTGGGTGGGAAGCAGGGGGGCTGGAGGGCTGTTCCAGGGAAGCGGGTGGAGCCCATCTGGGTGAAGCTGATGTCCACTCTCCACCCTAACAAGGCCATAATTTTCCTTAATATACTCATACATTTTATGAGTATATTAAGTTCATGAGGTGATCATGGCCATTGGTGATGTGGGAGAGTTCATGAGAGGATCTCCCCATCCTCTGCGGACCCAGTGGATTATTTTCTTAAATAATTACCAGAGAGCTTACTATCTTCAAATCTCACACTCAGAATGCATGCCACTTGGAGATGGGATGCTGGTGTGTATGTTCTACCAGGCCTGCCTGCATGGTACATTTAGGAGCTTTGTGGTCAGAACTGTCTTCCCCTTTTCCCTTCATGGCCATCAATGGAAGCAGCCTTCACCCATGGAACATTTTTTTTCTTTTTTTTTTTAATTGAAGTATAGTTGCTGTACAATGTTACAGGGGCACAATATAGTGATCCACAAATTTTAAAGGTTATACTCCATTTATAGTTATTATAAAATATTGGCTATATTCCCTGTGTGGTACAGTATATCCTTGTAGCTTATTTATTTTATACATAACAATTTGTGCCTCTTAATATCCTACCCCTCTGTTGCCTTTCCCCCATACCCTCTTCCCATTTATAACCACTAGTTTGTTCTCTAGGTCTGTGAGTCTGATTCTTGTTTGCTTTATTCACTAGTTTTTTGTATTTTTTAGATCCCACATGTAATTGAGATCATACAGTATTTGTCTTTCTCTGTCTGACTTATTTCACTTAGTATAATGTCATCCAAGTCTGCCCATGTTGCTGCAAATGGCAAAATTTCATTCTTTTTTATGGCTGAGTAGTATTCCATTATATATATATATATTTATATATATATATATATATATATATATATATATATATACCACAGCTTCTTTACCCATTCATCTGTTGATGGACACTTAGGTTGTTTCCATATACTGGCAATTGTAAATAATGCTGCTATGAACATTGGGGTGAATGTATCTTTTAGACTTAGTGGTTTTGTTTTTTTCAGATATATACCCAGGATTGGAATTCCTGGATCATATGGTAACTCTGTTTTTAGTTTTTTAAGAAACCTCCATACTGTTTTCCACAGTGGCTGCACCCATTTACATTCCTACTAACAGTGTACAAGGGTTCCCTTTTCTCCACACCCTCGCCAACATTTGTTATTTGTGTTCTTTTTGATGATAGCCATTCTGACAGGTGTGAGGTGGTATCTCATTATGATTTTGACTTGCATTTCCCTGATGATTAGCAATGTTGAGCATCTTTTCACATGCCTGTTGGCCATCTGTATTTCCTCTTTGGAAAAATGTTTATTCAGTTCTTCTCATTTTTTAATCAGGTTGTGGAGGGTTTTTTTGTTTTATTAAAGTATAGTTGACTCACAATGTTGTGTTTTTTGTTTTGTTTTGTTTTGAAGTCAAGTTTTTTATTAACTTTAAACAGCCAAATGTGACCTTAACTGACATGAGACTGTCTAGTTTTTATTTTATTTTTTTTATTTTATTTTTTTTACTTTTTATTTTATATTGGAGTACAGTTGATTAACAGTGTTGTATTAGTTTCAGGTGTACAGCAAAGTGATTCAGTTATACACATACATACACTGTTTTTCATATTCTTTTCCATTATGCTTTATCATAGGGTACTGAATATAGTTCCCTGTGCTATACAGTAGGACCTTGTTGTTTATCCATCCTATATATAATAGTTGGCATCTGCTAACCCCAAACTCCCACTCCATCCCTTATCCACCCCCCACCCCTTGGCAACCACAAGTCTGTTCTCTATGTCTGTGAGTCTGTTTCTGTTTCATAAAAGTTCATCAGTGTCATACTTTAGATTCCACATATAAGTGATATGGCATTTGTCTTTGTCTGACTTACTTTACTTAGTATGATAATCTCTAGTTCCATCCATGTTGCTGCAAGTGGCATTATCTCATTCTTTTTATGGCTGAGTAGTATTCCACTGTATATATGTACCACATCTTCTTTATCCATTCCTCTGCCGATAGACATTTAGGTTGTTTCCATGTCTTGGCTATTGTAAATAATGCTGCTACGAACATAGGGGTGCGTGTGTCTTTTTAAATTATAGTTTTGTCCAGGTATATGCCCAGCAGTGGGATTGCTGGATCATACGACAACTCTATTTTTAGTTTTTTGAAGAACCTCCATACTGTTTTCCATAGTGGCTGCATCAACTTAATTCCCAACAACACTGTAGGAAGGTTCTTTTTTCTCCACACCCTCTCCATCATTTGTTATGTGTAGACTTATTAATGATTACCATTCTGACCAGTGTGAAGTGGTACCCCATTGTAGTTTTGATTTGCATTTCTCTAGTAATTAGCAATGTTGGTCACCTGTTCGTGTGCTTGTTGGCATCTGTATGTCTTCTTTGGAGAAATGTCTGTTTGGTTCTTCTGCCCATTTTTCAATTGGGTTGTTTGTTTTTTTGATGTTGAGTTGTATGAGCTGTTTATATATGTTGGGTACTAACCCCTTATCAGTCTTATCATTTGCAAATATTATTTTCTCCCATTCAATAGGTTGTCTTTTCATTTTGTCGATGGATTCCTTTGCTATGCAAAAGCTTTTAAGTTTAATTAGGTTCCATTTGTTTATTTTTGCTTTTATTTCCTTTGCTTTAGGAGACTGATTCAAAAAAATATTGCCTCAATTTATATCAAAGAATGTTCTGTCTGTGTTTTCCTCTAGGATATTTATATTATTTGGTCTTACATTTAGGTCTTTAATCCATTTTGAGTTTATTTTTGTGTATGGTGTTAGAGAATATTCTAATTTCATTCTTTTACATGTAGTTGTCCAGTTTTCCCAGCACCACTTATTGAAGAGGCTGTCTTTTCTCCATTGTATATTCTTCCTCCTTTGTTGTAGATTAATTGACCATAACTGTGACCCGTGGAACATTTGAGTGCCTGCTAGGAGTCTGTGGGTGGAAAAGTCATGATCCCTGATCTGAAGGGGTTACATTCTGATCAACAGCATTAATGGAGCACCTACTATGTGCTGGGCACTGCACCAGGCACTAGTGCACTAGTGCGAAGGCAACTAAAACACTGACAGGATTTTAGGCTAATGGGAAGGAAAGACTCCCAAACAGACAATTCCAACCTGCTGTTCATAAGCCACGAGACAATAGGGCAGAATGCAACAGGAGCACTTCCCTAACCTGAGGCTTTGGGGAAGGTTTCCTGAACCAGGTGTTGGCTGGGCTAAGTCTTGAGGATGAAGTAGCATAGTCCAGGTGAAGAAGGATGGGAAGGACCCTCTAGACAGAGGGGATAGGACAGGACAGGACAGGATGGGATAGGATAATAGAATAAAGCTCACGAAGCAGCATGGGGTGTTGGAGAGTTACAAGCTACTCCGTATCATTATCCGAGCATGAAGTTTGAGGCAGGGGGTGCTGAGATGAGGCTGGAGAGGCAGAGCCAGGTCATGCTGGGCCTTTATCAAGCAGACTCAGAGCTAGGAATTTGGTGTGGGTGATGAAGAGCCATTGAAGTCTCAAGCAAGGGAATCTTGGTGGTTTTCATCTTAGGCAGGTTATTCCAGAGGCAGCATAGAGAATGGATAGGAGGTCAGAGAAACTGCAGGGAAACAGTTACATAAGGAATGCTCAGGACCTGAAGTTGAGAATGATAGCAGGGGTCCAGAGAGGGGAAAACTATTCAAGAAATGTTTAGGACTTAAAATTGGTGATAAGGTAGATAGCTAGTGGGAAGCAGCTGCAGAGCACAGGGAGATCAGCTAGGTGCTTTGTGACCACCTGGAGGGGTGGGATAGGGAGGGTGGGAGGGAGGGAGATGCAAGAGGGAAGAGATATGGGAACATATGTATATGTATAACTGATTCACTTTGCTATAAAGCAGAAACTAACACACCATTGTAAAGCAATTATACTCCAATAAAGATGTAAAAAAATGGTGATATTTGGTAAATGAATGGAGGGGCAGGTAGGGTGGTACAGAATAGGAATGGATGAGGCAAAGGGTGGAGCCTGGAATGAACCCCATGTTCCTGGATTAGATACAGTGAGTTGGGAAAGAGGGAGAAGAGATGAGAGTTAACTTCGGCATGTGTAGAATTTGAGGTTCTCCTGGGGCCTCTAGGCGGAGATGCTCAGTGGACAGCATCCACTGAGAGAAACTGGGAGAGGTCAGGGCTGGAGATGTCAGTTTGAGAGTCAGAAGCAGGAGGCAGGGAATAGTCAGCTGGGATGTCTTGTAAGGAGAGCACATAGCAGGAGAGGAGCAAGGGACCGGGGATGGGAAGCTGACGCACACCAGTGTTTAAGGGTGGGCAGAGGAAGGTGAGTCAAAGAAAGAACTGGGAGCAAGTGGTGGGAGAGGTAGGATAAAACCAGGATAGAAGGGTCTCATGGATGTCAACAGAGAAGTTTCATGGAGCACCCTGGACTGGTAGGGGTATCAGGCCTGGTGCTGGTCGGGAGATCCAATCCGGACAATAATATGGCCTATGCAGCATTTAAGCAGAACTCATGTGGCTTTGCCCAGAAAGTGAGGAAGATATGATGCCAAGTAGCTCCTGAACCCAGATGAGGCCAGGAAGAGGCAAGGATCCTGAGTCTAGGTTCATGGGTGTGTTGACCATGCACTGGCAACAGAGAATACCAGATAGCTGTAGCATCTTGTAGCTCTCCTTCCAGAAAGCAGAGACACAGCGAAAGCAGAAGTGAGACCCAGTGGCATGGATTTAACATAGTTACTCTGCTCTCCTTTCTCCCCGGCCTCCCCATCCCTTCTTTCTCTCCTTCCTTTCCTCCTTCTTTCCTTCCTTCTTTCATTTGTTCCTTCTTTCTTTTCTTTCTTCCTTCTTTCCTTCCCTTTTTCCTTCTTCTTTCCTTCCTTTCTTCTTTCTTTCCTTCCCTTTCTCCCTTCCCCCCTCCCTTCCTCCCTCCCTTCCTTCCTTCTCCTTGGATTCTTCATCTGTCTCATTCTGGCTCTTGTATCTGAAGAGAGCTCTTCAGAGCACTTAAGACTGGGGGAAATCGCCAGCCACAATGGGATTAATGAAGACATGTCAAAGGAAGGAAGCCACTGCATAGAAAAGGAGCAGAAGTCAACCAGAGGAAGGTGGATGAAACAGAGAATGAGGGAGGCTAGAACAAGGGAGGCACAGGGAACTTTGTTCCAAAATCTTGGTTTCCCATTGCCCCCAAGATTTCGAGCTGGTGGCTGGCTCATACATACCAGACTTTGATGGCCAAAGTGGTCCTTGGCAACATAACAGAAGTTTGCCTAGTGAGAAAATCTCTCCAAAGGCCTGGCCTGGGGAGGATCTCAGCACAGGCCATGCTGACACTTGAAACCCCATCGAGGTATGAAAAGATGGGTCCAACTTTCAGACCCTCTGAGCCTATAAAACCTGAGACTTTGGGACCTTGAGTGCCCATCGTCATGAGCAGAACAGAGAGTTGGAAAATGAGATAAATTGCACATTGGAAGAAAGACTAAACAGGAGGTGCCTGTGTTCCTGCCCACACCAGGGGCAGGTTACCTCCTTAGCATGTTGCTCTAGCCCCATCTGCACCTGCTGCAATGTTACTCATTTCTTTCGGCATTCAGCTCGCATGCCGCTTCCACTTTGAGGTCTTGCTGGATCTTTCTAGTTGCAGTTAATTGCTCCTTTTATGTTCGTGGTCAGCCATGTTGATGAACACCTGTTCCTGTGCTCGTCTGTTTCCCTCAATGGGGTTGGCTCGTCGAGGGCCTGGCCTTTGTCTTGTCCCTTGTCATAGGGAGGCAGTGTAGCTCCATGGCTACCCATCTCGGCTCTGGAATCACGCTACCTGGGTTCAAATCCTTGTGCCACCTTGAACTGTGTGGACCTCAATTTACCTACCTATGAAATGGGCTGATAATAGAACTTAACTCCTAGAGTTCTTTGAATGGCATGTGATAATTATGTGCCTGGCACATCCTAAGAGTTATTGCTAGAGTCTTCATCTGCAAATCTCACTACAATTCCAGATACATGGCTGTGAACTACGCGTTCCAGTATACTTTGGATAAATTGCTACCGGGGTCTCTTAATGCCAGGTCACTCTAACAACACTCTGGAGACTATTCAGAGTTTTTCAGCTTCTTATTTTGAAAAAAAAAAGTCCACCCCACCTTTTGTTGTCTATGAGTCTGAGACCATTCTTCTGTCAACCTGAGGATGACTAGGGTTTAGAATATATGTATGGCTCTGCCAGTATCAAGCATTAAGGTGGGTGAGGGGAGTCTGGGAGGTCCTTGAGTGTACAAGCTCAGCAAATAAATCTTCCGATGAGGCACTGCTGTTGTCAAGAGCTGCAGCCTTCAGGGGGCCGATGGAGCTATGGGGCTATGACCAAGCGCTGGGTAATGGTTAATTAGCTAAACGACACCATACTCCTAATTATCTCCATTTCACAGATGCAAATGTTGAGGCAAGATGACCCGCTCCATGTGCCCCAGGTCAGCAGAAACCAACAAGCTCCTACCTAGACCTCTATACTGACTTTTATTAGAAAATTATCTTTCTAATCAGCTCTGCCTCATCTCCTGCCACTTAAAGCAGACCCCAGCTCAACACTGGCAAAACTCCTCAGGGACCAGACGGCCAGGGTGGAAGAGTTCTCAGCTG
Source organism: Pseudorca crassidens (assembly GCF_039906515.1). Lineage (NCBI taxonomy): Eukaryota > Metazoa > Chordata > Mammalia > Artiodactyla > Delphinidae > Pseudorca > Pseudorca crassidens. The sequence goes on along the minus strand of NC_090297.1, from coordinate 102,994,093 downwards.
GCCGAGGAGGGCACTGTCCCCAGAACAAGCCGGAGCCTGTGGCGTATCAACCCTGGGTCTGTGTTGTTTCAGGCAGCTGCTCTAGATGAGTGAGTACAGGAGTGAGAAGCGATTGAAACTCAGTGGTAATTACATCCTTTCAAAGCTTGAAAATTCAGAAAGTCAGTACACCCCCTCATTTTATCTATGAGATAATAAAAAGAAATTGTGCAACTTGCCAAAGGGTCATGCGGTTCAAAATGGGTAGAATAATGCTCTTTCAGTGATTCCATATTGCCCAGTGACCCTAGCTAAAAACCGTACTGGACCCCATCTGACCACGATTTACCAAAACATCAAAGATCCCTAAATCTGAGAGACCAAAGCTTCATCCATATTTACCTTTGACATAAAAAGAAGTGGAAATAATGTCGGTGCTGGGGTTAGTCTCATATTCCTGCTCTCCTAGCTGGGTGGCCCCAAGTAAGTTGCTTAACCTCTCTGTGTTTTCATTTCCTCAGGAAATTGGAGTTACTAATTGTACCAGCCTCTCATTTGTTGTGAAGACTAAATGAGTTAATCCATGTAAAGAGCTCAGAGCAGCACCTTGCACGTAGTTACCAATGTATGTGTTAGATACTTATTCAGTCATGCCCTCCCGTTGTTTTTACAAAATAACAAAGTGACTCAAAGGGAAGATGAGGAATAATCAGTCCAAAAGTAGCAGCTGGGCTTAAGGGACCTCTGTGTCTGAATTCTTCTGGGATTTCAGTGGAGATACCTTCTTCTCTAGTCCTTGTTCTACTGAGATTCAGGAAAGTGCTCGCTGCCTGGGGTAGTAACACTCGCTCCACGGTCTGGGCCTCCAAGAAATGCAGATTTGCACTGCCCCCTCCAGACCTACCGAATCCCAAACTAGGGGCAGGGCCCAGCAATCTGTGTTTTTTGGATTTTTTTTACATCTTTATTGGAGTGTAATTGTTTTACAATGGTGTGTTAGTTTCTGCTTTATAACAAAGTGAATCAGCTATACATATACATATGCCCCCATATCTCTTCCCTCTTGCATCTCCCTCCCTCCCACCCTCCCTATCCCACCCCTCCAGGCGGTCACAAAGCACCGAGCTGATATCCCTGTGATATGCGGCTGCTTCCTACTACTAGCTATCTACCTTACGTTTGGTAGTGAAATTGAGCTATTTGTAGTGAGGTGGATAGACCTAGAGTCTGTCATACAGAGTGAAGTAAGTCAGAAAGAGAAAGACAAATACCGCATGCTAACACATATATATGGAATTTAAGCAATCTGTGTTTTAACAAGCCCTTCAGGTGATGCTGTTTTAGCCTTCTCTCTGGGCTCTATGATTCCTCAGGGAGAGCACGAGGATTGACTCCTGATAGAGATAAATTTCACCCGTGATCATGTATCATTCCGCATTTCTCCTTAAGAAGTGTTCTGAAGAGGGGCAGATGGGCCTTGACGAAAACCAAGGAAAAAAACGTGAAGCTTCCCACAATCCCAAACCCTCTGCCTGGGATGTTTCAGATTTACTATCACATCTCTTCCAAATGTATTCCTACCGCTCCAGCATAGCAGTAATGAGAGAAAGGGAAGACAGTTTCCCCTCTTTCTTTCCCTGCAGATTTAGAATGAAAAATTTCATAGAATAAAAAGCATGAAAGATTTGAGAAACAGAGCATCCTTAAAGTGTCAGGGTATTGAATTGTCTCTTTTTGCTTCCTGTCTTGGCTTTTCACTGCGTTCTCCTCCCTCCTCACCCCCAAAAGGCCATTTCACACCTCTCCTCTCTCCAGGCCTCCTGCAAGCCTCTTATCTCTCTGTATCCTTCACTGAGAAAATAGGAGCCCGGCAGATTCTGGCTCCCTCAACTTTTCTCTTCCACGGCCGCCTGCCACACTCATCTGCACCCTTCTCTGCGTCCATCCTGGTACCAGAGGACGAGCCCAGCTCCGAGAGAAGGGCAACCCCTCTGCGCCCTGGATCCGTCTCCTCTCCCCTCCTCCAGTATCCCTGTCAGCATGCCACCTGAATCTCAGTGTTTTCTAGTTTAAAAGAAAAGCCCTCTCTCAGCTCCACAACCTCTCCTGCCTCCTCTCTTTTTCCCTTCTTAGCAAACTTGTTGAAAGCTGCCCAGAGTTAGTGAACTATGACTTGCTGGTGTTGTAGAGGGAGTTTGAGGGGTGGCTCAAGCTTGGGGCAGACTGGACCTGGCAGCGGGTTGCAACCCAGGCTCCGCCACTTTCCAGACGTGTGGCCTTGGGCAAGTTATTTATCGTCTCTGGGCCTGGCTTCCTCATCTGTAAAATGGGCATGATATTAGAATCTGCACCGTAAGATTGTGAGAAATATGTGAATGAATGCATGTAAAGCGTTTAGCAGACACTTACTGTAAACTGCAAATTCTATTGTTATTCTCTCCTTAAGTTACTCCAGTGGGGTTTTGTCCTCACTGCACCAAGGTATCTATCACTACTGTCAATGCTTCTAGCGACCTCCACGTTGCCAAATCTAATGTCAGCTTCTCTGATCTCATCTTACTTGTCTTCACAACAGCATTCAACACACAATGTCCCACAGCTGCCTCCTTGAAACCCTTCCTTCCATGGTCTCCAAGACGCTACACTCTCCTGAATCCCGCCCTCAGCCCTACCCCATGACACTGGTCCCATCTCCTGGGGTTGTCCTCTGCCACTCTACACCTGGTCAGGTGGTAGCCGCCCTCCTCTGCTGCCCCATGCAGCTCAAAACCACCAGGCTCCACCTCCAGGGAACCTGCCTCTGGTATGAGGAAGTAGCCTTTCACTCATTTCGCATATTCGATGATTGACTGTACCCTTTGCTAAAAGGCCTCAGGGTCCAGGAACAGAATATAACAGTATGGGGACAACTGCCCTTTAAAAGTGGCTGGTGGAGGAGATATGGGGATATATGTATACATATAGCTGATTCACTTTGTTATACAGCAGAAACTAACACAACCCTTGTAAAGCACTTATACTCTAATAAAGATGTTAAAAAAAAAAGTGGCTGGTGTAAGCTTCAGGGTCAGGATAAGTCTTACGAGGCGAGGGAGGGCCAGTTGCGTACTAGCAAGGGCTGTGTGAGAGGGAGCTTCTTCCAGACCCCAAAGGAGCCCTCGCAGAAGCCTTGAAGCCTGGGGTTAAGTTTCCAGACAGGTCCGGGTAGGAAGCCTGCCGATGCAGGGGACACGGGTTTGAGCCCTGGTCCGGGAAGATCCCACATGCCGCGGAGCAACTAAGCCCGTGCGCCACAACTACTGAGCCCACGTGCCACAACTACTGAAGCCTGTGCGCCTAGAGCCTGTGCTCCACAGCAAGAGAAGCCACCACATGAGAAGCCTGCACACCGCAACAAAGAGTAGACCCTGCTCGCCGCAATTAGAGAAAGCCCACGCACAGCAACAAAGACCCAACACAGCCAAAAATTTAAAAAAATAAATTAATTTTTTAAAAATTAAATATTTTAAAGCAGTTTTACAGTTAAAAAAAATCCTTACACCTTAATATAGCAGCAGTTGTAACTCTATACAGTAATGTGCATTTCTGCACTTTTACTGGGTTGGAAAATGCCATATTGGGCCACCCTTCCTGGAAACACAAGGCCTGGCGGGATTCCCCCATCTGCCTGCTGCCCATTCTGCTCAATCTATTATCCTGTTACATGTGAGCCTCTTGGGGTCCAAGCAACGTGCCCCAGTCAAGCACCTAACAGTCTCTGTATTTAAGTATTTACTTAACACAGTGGTTCCCAAAGTGACTTCTGAGGACACTGATACGGCAACATTTTTCCCAGAAGAGTTCTGTGGTCAAGCAAGATTGGAAGTGCTGAATACTATTAGGTTGGACTACATGAAATTGCCAATGTTCAATTGTGTTTGACCTCCGAAAGAGGGATTTCAAATGGTTCAACCTAGTACATACTCCGCTGGGACATTCACTATGCATATTAGCATATTAAGAGCTTTTGAAAAGTCCTATAGTTAAAGAAATCTATTTGATTGTGATTGACTCAGTGTAATCCTTTTAAAAATAATACTTATTAATATACATCAGGACACACTTTGGAAAACTCGGGCCTGGAGTAATTACAAAAGAACAGAAGTCATGGATAGAAAAACGAACATGAATGTAGGAGCCCAGGGCAGCATGAAGGCTGAGCAAAGGCTCAGGAGGGAGGGGGCAGGTGGATATTTTCCTTGCCGGACTGCCTGCCCAGCTTTGATATCCAAAGTCATCATATTTTTCAGCCCTTCCCCTGCTGCAGTGATTCTTCCTGACCGACCTCTGCTTTTTTTCTCCCTCATAAACATGTAGGGAGGATTCATGAACTGACAGCAATGGCTCACCCCATATTCCTCAAATGACAGATACTAAATAAACATGGGTATTATTTTGACTGCTCTCTCATTATAATTATTAGTTCATCTTTTCAGGATGTTATTATCCCAGTTCGTAAGTGTTCATCTAATTTGCTTACAACTAGGAGGTGAGTTAAGCTAATCTGGGGGCAGGCAGGAGGCTCACCCTGGCTGGGGTGCCCCGGGGAGCACCTCCCACGGGCTGTATAAAGAACGTGGGCACATGGCCAGCTTTGAATATGTTGTTCTCCAGGGACCAGAGCCAGATGTCTAAGACAGAGACTGGAATTGTCAGACAGGGTAGGTTGAAGTAGCAGACAGTGAGACAGAGGCTTGGCCAGGACTAAATCCTCCGTGCTTCTACTCCCTACCCCCCCCCACCCCCCCACTGTCCCTCTGTCTGGAATTCTTCCCACCAGAGAGCTTTTAACAGGGTTGTCCATCATTCACATGCTACCTGGTGGACATCAGCGTGACGGACTCTCAGTGGAGCCACTAGGCATTTTGACATCACCTGGCCCCTCTGGTCATCTAGCAGGTGTTAGGTGTGGGTAGGAATTATCTGATATTCCCGGGAAGTGGAAGATGAGAATCGAAAGGTAGGGTGAGGCCTGCCTGTGAGAGCACAGAGTTTATTTAAAGTTGTTACTTGTAGTGTGGTGGGATTTAAATGACATTAAATGGGACCCTGACAGTTTTGTGCCCTGCAGTGGAAGGCACTGCCCAGAGTGAGCATGCTCACAGAAGAAATCCGTGGCCTCTCAGGGACATTGCTGCAAACGTATAATTACCAGGAAAGGCGAGAACAAGGTTGTTTGATTTCTCATGATGTGAGTGAAAACAAAGACTTCGACTGCGGCTCCTTTCTGCGTGTGATCCTATGCCAGTCACTTAATTTTTCTTGTTAAGTAAGGGCAATAAATGGACCTCCCAGAACCGCCTTGAGGATCAAAAGTGACAAGGTACAAGGGGAGGTCATGATAGTGACACTGATGGCAACACATAGCTCTCTTGCAATACCTGACATGTCTACATCTTTCATTGAGAAGCTGCCTTGCCCATTGGAGAAATATAACTTTTAAAAAGAGCCAAGACCCATACACCCATTAAAATAGGCAGAAATATTAAAAAGCAATGGTCCTTTATGTCCAATTGTTCATTTCCCTTCAGGTTCAGCTTCCAGAGAGTCTGTCTGTATTAGGGATGTAGCCCGACATTTTGGATCTCTTGGCCAACAATTTATGTCAGTTCTGGGGTTGGCCTTCTTATGGGATCACCTCACAGTCCCACAGCCTCATAATCATGGCCTCCAATGTTGGGTTCCTCCCGTGTGCCAGTACACTTCTGCAAGTTCTGCGTACATTATTGATTAATTAAACAAATTTTTACTGATCATCTACTTTGTACCTGGCACCATAGATCCTAGGATTACAGTCAGGTACAAGGTATAGGGCCCACCATCATTTAGAGTACAGACGAGAAGGGGAGATGGATAGATAAACACACAGTTACAATACTGTATGCTCAGTGCCACCACAGGCCAGTTGCAGAATGCTTTGGAATCAACGTCTAACCCAGTCGTGGTGGTGGTGATTTGTGGTGGGTCATTCCAGAGATTTCCTGGAGGAGGTGGTTTCTGAGTGGGAGTTAGCCAAGCAAGGAGAAGTGAGGAGAATATCCAGGCAAAGGGCAAGACCTATGGGGGGGGGTGGGGCGGGGATGGGAAGAGGAAAGCAGAGTGGTAGCTGCAGAGATGAGCATGAGCTGGATTTAATCTCCTCAACAACTGAATAAGGTGGGTTTTATCTTCCCACTTTGCAGCTGAGCAAATCAAGGCATAGAGTGACATGAGAAAGTGAATGGGGATGTTTGGGAGAATGATTAGAAGATGGCAAAACCAGCAGATGAAATCAAATCCTTTTTCTTAATTGGGGTATAATTGTTTTACAATGTTGTGTCAGTTTATACTGTACAGCGAAGTGAATCAGCTCGCTCTCTCTCTCTCTATATATATATATCCTCTCTTTTTTGGATTTCCTTCCCATTTAGGTCACCACTCAAATCATTTTTGAGAATGATTTTCTAATGGCAGGAAGAGATGGTGAGGTCAGGATCCACTGCTTAATGGTCAGACTCTGCTGGGCCCATGGTGCCCCTTACTGATACTTTTCTCCCAGGGATTGTCAATCTCACTGCTTATCCATTATCACAACTGTTTAGTACAATGTAAGCAAAGGGAATAAAAAATAGAGTCTAGATCTATCTGCCTCCAAAGTCTATGCCCTTTTCTAGTCTAGAAAAAAGTTATTTTATTTTTGATACTATGATTAGGTGTGTGGAGCAGCTGGGGAAGTCAGGTGGCTAGGCTGGTGCAAGGTGAATCTTACAAGGCAACTTCCGCTTACGGCCAAGGTCTTGGTAGCTGCACTTTATCAAGAGCCCAGGAGCCCAGCTTCCCAGGAGTCCCAGTGACAAAACCCCAAATGCCAGGTTCCACTGCCTTTCTTTGAAAACCTTTAGAAGTAAAACTCTGAAGTGTTAGCAGAGAGGACTATTGGTATGAGAAAGAAGTGTTTTGATATTACAAAGCTATCAAGATCTTGGTTCTTTTGGAACGCTAGAAGAATTTTTTTCCCCTTAAAGAGATCCCCCAAAACTTCTGTGCTTGAACTGTAGGAGAAGACTAAAACCTTGAAAGCTTTTGAACATGACCAAAACTTCGAAAAAAAGATAAATCTGGTTGTTTTCTCATATTCTAGGTTGACATTTCTCATAGGCAAAATACTATGAAATGCTTGACTTTTGTAGATCCAGCAAATAAGTAATTATACTTTCACTAATAATGACCCCAACCTATTCCATTTATTCTAATAAGTGTGTTATCTGAATGTAAGTGTTAATTTTCTGAGGCAGAAAGTGTGGGACCTACAAGAGAATCTGTTTAATATGTGTAGAGGATCCTGCTAGCTTCCCAGTTTTCTACCCTTAAGGCAAAATTGTAAAGAAGCAAGGCACGGGACGGTGGCTTTCATCAGCATCCCCAAAAGGTGTTGAATTGTGAAGGAAGTGCTCAGTTTATCTGGGGCTCCTGGTGCTGTTAACCTGGGTCCGCCACACTGAGGCTGTTCTCCAATCATCACCTCGGGCACCTTGTGAACAGCCTATGGAGTTATGAAGAACACGTCTGCTAACTTAAAGGAAGAAAAACCAGTTATGGGTAACTTCTAGCACACACTCACTGGGTCCTGGCTCTTCCCGTGGGAGTTCTACAGAAAGTACAAACCATTGACCTAGGAAATCGTTGTAAGTTAACAACTTTGTGGGAGCATCTAACTGAAAGATGCCTGTTCACCCACCTTCTCAAAGAGAGTTAGGTCAAACCTAGAAAAACTAGAGCAATGCTTTCTTTTTAAAAATATGTTCTCCTTATTTGTTTTACAAAAGTAATGTGGGGTTAGTGGGGAGAATTTGGAAAATACAGAAAAGCACAAAAGAAAAAATGTCTAAATCTATATCATCCTGAACCTGGAGATAACCACCTTCAATGTATCCTTCCAGTCTTTTTTCTCTGTATTTAGATATAATAAACGGTAGCATACGGTACATATTCTTTTAGAAACTACTTTCTACTTACCAATTTTGTGAACATTTCTCATATAAGTAAACATTCTCTTATGATGTGATTCTTTACACCTGCGTAGTATTGCCTCTCATGATGAACCTTAATTTACTCACTCAGTTCCCGATTCTTGGACATGTAGGTGCTTCCAGTTATTTGCTCACAACTGTTGTCTTAATTTCAATCAATGCTATAGTTAACATCCTTGGAAATACATCCTGTTGGTTCTTTCGAATGAACTCCTAGAAGTAGAATCACTGGATCAAGGCTCACTATGCACATTGAAACCTGCTGATACATGTGGCCAAATGGTCTTCCTATCGCCACCCTAAAGTTTGCTCCAACTCACACCCCTACCAGCCAGCTAGAATCCCCAAAATAAAAATTTCTACATAAGCCTTTCTCCAGGACCAGAACTAACCCTGCCAACATTTTGAAAAAGAAAATGGCAAATTTTGTATCCGATGTTCCCACTTTTCCCCATTATTGAGATTTTCTTTCTTTTGTCTTAGCCTCCTCTTTCTTAATTTACCATCCAACCCTGCTCTCAGTAAAGAAACTAAGACATTCATTTACACCCAGGTATCAATGACTAATGAGATAAAATATTACACTATACATCTTAATCACAAACAAAACCAAAGAAATACATTTCTTATAAGGTTTCACTTCATTATCAAGCTAAAGATGAGTTATTGTGAGGTGGAGAAAGCCCCAGAGGTAGTAAAACAGAGGCCAGGTGTTTGGGGGTTTTGTTCTTGTTTGTTTTGGTTTATTGAAGTATAGTTGATTTACAATGTGTTCGTTTCTAGTATACAGCAAAGTGATTCAGTCATATACGTATTTCAGATTCATTTCCATTATAGTTTATTACTGTATTCTTACTCCTAAAGCTGTTCTTTGGCAAGTCTCCCTTTTATGGAGAGGAAAATGAAGTTCACAGCCTCTTCTTTCTCTGCCCAACTCCTCAGGAAAATCTTGGTGTTTTCTGCTAAGTCTCCTCACCCTCCCACTCATAAGTATGAATTCAATGGAGTAAACCAGGTAGAGAGCACTTCCCTGGTGGCACAGTAGTTAAGAATCTGCCTGTCAATGCAGGGGACACGGGTTTGAGCCCTGGTTGGGGAAGATCCCACATGCCGCGGAGCAACTAAGCCCGTGTGCCACAACTACTGAAGCCCGCGCGCCTAGAGCCTGTGCTCCACAACAAGAGAAGCCACTGCAGTGAAAAGTCCACGCACCGCAACGAAGAGTAGCCCCCACTCGCTGCAACTAGAGAAGGCCCGTGCGCAGCAACAAAGGCCCAGTGCAGCCAAAAATAAATAAATTAATTAATTAATTAAAAAAGAATAACATGCTGAGAAGTCTGAAAAGGGTATAAGAGAAAGGGAAGAGGATAATGCTGAGAATAGATTTGAGGCCAGGAGGGAGAAGAGACAGGGAATGAATTTCAGAGGGAGTTTGGGGAAATTTTTGAGAAGGGAATTTTCTGTTCTAATAAGAACAGAAGTTGGGAAAGAGGAGTTGTTTTTTTTTTAGTTTTTCTGTGCATTATCCATGTAATACCTTCGGATGCTTTCCTAGATGTCCATCGGTTTCAGTCAAACTTTTCTATTGGATTGATATTTCTTTGACTGTAACATTGTCAAAAACCAAACCATGAGATGTTTGGGCTTTGTATAGGTTACGATAGGAGCGTGTCTCCGGAGCTTGACAATATTTATGTATAATAATTAAGAGCTTATTTCTAAATGTATATTTAGTAGCTAATTTTAAGTGTTTCCTTAAAATCTTCCCTGAAGTGTAATTTAAGTAGACATAACCCTGAAATAAAAATGTGGGCTGCCATTCATTTGGGCTGCCTCATGGACATACTTTGATTCACAGAAGAGTATGTGCTAAAAGCAGTTAGCTCAGTTCGGCATTTATCAAATGCCCAGGATGAGTCAGGCACTATGTCTGACACTTAGGGAAATATATGTGACTTGATATATTGATCCAATATGACGAGTAGGTTATAACCAAAGCACAGTTTAATTTTTATCTCCCTCTGACCTTTTAAAGTGCATTCAGTAGGGAAATACATGCTGAAACTTCTGAAGCCTCTGATGAAAACTTGTCCTCTCCATCAGCTGCCTGATGTCTCCTCAGCACCTGGTTCCCCAAAGGTCCACTTCACACATGACTCTCAATGCTCAGGTCCCCTCTCCCAGGTATTCCTATTGGTGGGAACTCATCACGGCTCTAGGATATCTGGCCTGTTGGACAAACTCACCTATTCCTTGCCTTGTAAAAGAGTACTGACCTCCAAATGCATATTCTCCCATTCTCTCTCTCTCTCTCTCTCTCTCTCTCTCTCTCTCTCTCTCTCATTGACCTATTCTAGACCACATTAAATTTCACAAGTATGACTTTGGCTGTACTCCATGGTGTACCCACCACACCCCAACTTTGTGCTTTGTATTTGTGTGTCGAGGAGGGAGAGGAGTATGTCCTCATAGCAGAGAAAAAAATTTTTTCTCCTAAGAAATAGCATCACAAATGTCTCTCTACTTTGATTCCTTTTTATAGCCCTTCATCTGATTGAGGTGGCTAAGAATCATGGGACTGCTTGTCAAAGATTCCCTTTTTAAACTCTACAGAGTGACGTGGTGTCTCACTTCTGTGTGCAGCATCTATTGTATCTCAAATCTCCGCTGAAACTTTAAATTTAACATCCTATTATTACACAAAAACATAAAGGTACAGTTCCTGTTCTTGAGAAATTGAGAGGAGATTAAAGAAGACACAAATGTATAAACAGATCATTTCAATACAATGTGACAAGCTGTCGGACAGAGAAATGTGCAGGGGACCGTGAGGGCAAGGAGACAGCTTCTGAGACACATCGCCACTATTTTCCCTCAAACATTACCTGGAGGAAGGCCACACACAAAAGAATAAGGAGTCTGTGTAGCTTGCAAGTGAGCGGAAAGAATGTGGTATCTTCTTGGGAACTTCATGCTTCAGAACAAATGCTATTGATTTATCCCCAGTTACTCAGTGCCTGGAGGAATGATTAAATTATGGGTTTGGGATAATACTGTATAATTGGTTAAAGTGGATAGAAAAAGGACCCTTTTTTTAAGGGTTTGAAAGGAAGCCCAGAAATCTTGGCAGACAAATGTGAAAATAGTCATGCTCTCTGAATCTTACTTACGATGCTGTAGAAACAGGGCTAGTTCTGGGGCCTGGACCACTCACATGTGTCTCACTCCTGTGCTCTTGGTTCCGCACATCAGTGACCATACAGAGGACATCTGGACAAGCATTTCCCCAGACATTAGAAGTGGAGAGGGGGCGTGAGGGACCCATCCACTATACCTACCTTTTCTCTCTCTTCATTCTCTCTCCTACCAATTCTTTCTTTTCCTTTGGAATGAATAGTTCATTGCACTTTCCCAGCCCCCAGTCGCAACATAAAATATAGCATTATAAAATTGTTTGGAAAATAGCAGAAAAATCTATCAATGAGCTGCTCCTCTAATGCTGTTAAGGCAGGGAAGAAGGGAGCTGTATTCTGTTCGGTCCTCAAATGGAGTTTATGCCACTGAGCCCCAGAACCCTAGAGATGTCCCATCTGGCTGTCCAAACAGATACAAACCACTTTACACACTGAGAGGATCAAACCAAGGCTGTGTGTCTCAGGATCAACAGGACTGTTGTAATTTCCGTTGTTTTGCCTAGTGTCCCTCCGAGCCATTGAATTATCCCAGAAATTCAAATAATTATGAATCCAAACTATGTCTTTCAGACCTCTCTCACCTGGAAGTAACACACACAACCATTGTCAAACCACAGTTCCCATTTTTGGAAAGATTGCTCCCATAACCTGACACCATTTCAGAGCAAGAAGCAGCATTTCGTCCAAGAAATGCCCCTTTCGATTGACATGCACACACTGCTATATTTAAAATAGATAACCAACAAGGGCCTACTGTATGGCACAGGGAACTCTGCTCAATACTCTGTAATAACGTAAATGGGAAAAGAATTTGAAAAAGAATAGATTCATATATATATATATATATATATATATATATATACACATATATATATACATATATATAAACTGAATCATTTGCTGTACACCTGAAACTAACACAACATTGTTAATCAACTATACTCCAATATAAAATAAAAAAGTTTTTTAAATGCCCCTTTGGCACTGACCAGGGTACTCCCAACCCAGCTAGGTTCTGACTCTCAGGGCAGCCCTCTGGGAGAATGTGGTTGCTTTTTCTGGGTAGGAGGAAATTTGCCCGAATGGAAAAAGGCCAGTATTCCAGGTCATTCCTGTGTCTCTTCTTCAGGCCTCTGCCTGTGCTGCCGTGTCCCCGGCTCCTTCATGGGATTCTCAGCTCCATGGCCACCAGAACTGTGGTATTTGACCGAAATGTGAAAAATTGTTTCTGTCCTTGTTTTGAGTAAGATATGCCTAGAAAGGGGGAGGAAACTAAGAAACATTGTAAATATGACACGAACAAAGCTAGTTTCTTATCCTAACTTCTGAAATCTAAGTATGACACGAACAAAGCTAGTTTCTTATCCTAACTTCTGAAATCTAAGTCAACATGTAACATGACTGGATAATGTGGCAGCTTTGAGGGCACCAGCATTGGTTTCTTTTCTCATCTCTGTCTGGGTTAGCAAGAGGCAAAGCTAATTAGTTTCTAGACCAAAGGAAAACTGGGGAGGCATTCCTCCCAGGCCTAGCAGGACCCTCAGTCCCTAACAGAATCTGCCCCAAGTGTCTCTGGTCTTCCTTCCCTAAGACCACCCTCCACCCCTCTGGTCTTGAAATACATACTTTGTACCGTAGTCACCCTGGTTCTTGACGTGGGCCTTAACCTCTCGAGAGCAGGAAAGGAAACTAACGTTTCTAGTGCATTTGCTACGTGACAGGCAGTATCCTATAGACATTATATACATCATGGAGAAAGGCACCAATCGAAAAAGGTAGTTCCCTCCCTAGCCCTCAAATATTTCTTACCTCGAGCTCAGAAATAATGCCCTAAGCATTAAAAAAATTGTTAGAGGTGCCCACCTATGCCCTCACCAACCAGCATGTAATTCAAAGTGGAAAGGGCACTAAACTATAAAACCAGAAAATGCATACACAAGTTAAAAAGCACTTCCATCTAGTTTTCCTGATTGTAAATTTCTAGATGAGTTCGTTGAAACTTAACTCTGATCTCTGGCCCCCATGTGTGAGTGTGTTGGTCAGCAGTGGGAGAGATGCCATAGGACAAGCTTATCAGCCCTGTGAGTAGCCTGCTGCTGCCTGGGCTTCTAGTTACCCTATGCTGACCCAGTACAGCTTTCTTTGGTTCATCTCCTGAAGTTCTTGATAGCTTTGATCCCTGGAAAGCAAAGCTTTGTGTGTGACTCGTTTCTCCAAGTTGCTCAATACGCTTGAAACAAATTCTCTGGATGACCATTAATGCTGATTTTACCCCTATGGTGAAGGTATAAATCTTACTTTTATGTGTTTATAGCATAATCTAGTAGTCTCTCTATTGGGCATGAAGCCTTAATCATGGGTACCACATGCTCTCCATATCATATCAGTACCCATAATACCTAATGGGTACTAAAGATATACTTCATATCTCAAATTTCCTTTTCTCTTTGCACTTTGAAAATATAATTCCATCATTTTTCTGGCTTCTTTCGTTACTTTGGAATATAAGCTATTTGTCTAATTTTCATTCCTTTTTAGGTAATCTGTCTTTTCTCTCTTACTGCCTATAAGACCTTTTGGGTCTTTGTTCTTTTACAGTTTCACTATGAAATATCTGGTAGCTTTCTTTTTATTGACGCTACTTGAGATGCATTGAGCTTCCTGAATCTGAAAATTGGGATCTTTCATGAATACTAAAAAAAATACTTTTTCTCTTCAGGTATTGCCTCTCTCTCATTCTCTATTCTCTCTTTCTGGACCTCTGGTATGATATATATTAAAATTTTGTTTTTCATTTGTCTTATCCTCTCTTTTATATATATTTTTAAAATTTTTATTGAGGTATAATTGACATACAATATTATATTAGTTTCAGGTATACAACATAAAGATCTGATATTTGTATGTATTGAGAAATTATTTCCACAAGTCTAATTAACATCCATCACAATACATAGTTATAGAATTATTGTTCTTGTGGTGAAAACTTTTTTTTTCATTAAAGTATAGTTGATTTACCATGTTGTGTTAGTTCCTGGTGTACAGCAAAGTGATCCAGTTATATATATATATATATATATATATATATATATATATATATATATATATATATCAGATTATTTTCCATCATAGGTGAAAGATATGGAATACAGTTCCCCGTGCTATACAGTAAATCCTTGTTGCTTATGTATTTTATGTATAGTACTTTCTATCTATTAATCCCAAACTCCTAATTTATCTCTCCTCCCTCCATTTCCCCTTTGGTAACCGTAAGTTTGTTTCCTATGTCTGTGACTCTATTTCTGTTTTGTATATAGTTCATTTGTATTACTTTTTAGATTCCAGATATAAGTGATATCATATAATATTTGTCTGATTTACTTCACCTAAGTATAATATTCTCTAGGTCCATTGATTTTGCTGCAAATGGCACTATTTCATTCTTTTTTATGGCTGAATAATATTCTATTGTATACCACATCTTTTTAAGCTGACCATCTGTTGATGAGCACTTGTGTTGTGTTGTTTCCATATCTTGGTAATTGTAAATAGTGCTGCTATGAACAATGGGATGTATGTATCTTTTCCAATTAGAGTTTTCATCTTTTCTGGATATATACCCAGGAGTGGGATTACTGGCTCCTACGGTAGCTCTATTTTTAGTTTTTTAAGGAATCTCCATACTGTTTTCCATAGTGGCTCCACCAATTTACATTCCCACCAACAGTGTAGGAGGGTTCCCTTTTCTCCACACCCTCTCTAGCATTTATTACTTGTAGACTTCTTGATGATAGCCATTTTGACCAGTCTGAGGTGATACTTCATTGTGGTTTTGATTTACATTTCTCTAATAATTAGCAATGTTGAGCATCTTTTCATGTGCCTGTTAGCCATCTGTATGCTTTCTTTGGAGAAATGTCTATTTAGGTCTTCTGCCCTTTTTATGATTGGGTTGTTTCTTTTTTCGATATTGAGTTGTATGGGCTGTTTGTATATTTTGGATATTAACCCCTTGTTGGTTGCATCATTTGCAAATATTTTCTCCTAGGTTGTCTTCATTTTGTTTACGGTTTCCTTTGCTGTGTAAAAGCTCTTGATTAGGGCACACTTGTTAATTTTTGCTTTTATTTCTTTTGTCTTGGGAGACTGATCTAAGAAAATATTTCTACGATTTATGTCTCAAAATGTCTTGCCTACATTGTTTTCTAGGACTTTTATGGTGTCGTATCTTATATTTAGGTCTTTAAGCCATTTTGCGCTTATTTTTGTAGATGGTGTGAGGAAGTGTTCTAATTTCATTGATTTACATGTAGCTGTCCAGGTTTCCCTATACCACTTGGTGAAGAGACTGTCTTTTCTCCATTGTATATTCTTGCCTCTTGTGTCATAGTTTAATTATCCATAGGTGTGTGGGTTTATTTCTGGGTTCTCTATTCTGTTCCATTGATCTATATGCCATTTTTTGTGGTAATACCACATTGTTTCAATTACTGTAGCTTTGTAGTATTGTCTGAAGTCTGGGATGGTTATGCCTCCAGCTTTGTTCTTTTTCCGCAGGATTGCTTTGGCAATTCTGGATCTTCTACGGTTCCATATAAATTTTAGGATTATTTGTTCTAGGTCTGTGAAAAATCTCATGGGTATTTTGGTAGGGATTGCATTAAGTCTGTAGATTGCTTTGGATATTATAGCCATTTTAACAATATTAATTCTTCCAATCCAACAGCATGGGATACCTTTCCATTTCTTTGACTCATCTTCAATTTCCTTTATGAATGTTTTATAGTTTTCAGCACACAAGTCTTTCACCTCCTTGGTTAAGTTTATTCCTAGGGTTCTTTTTGGATATCATTTTACACAGGATTGTTTTTAACTTTCTCTTTATGATATTTCATTATTAGTGTAAAAAATGCAACAGATTTCTGTATATTAATCTTCTATCCTGCTACTTTGCTGAATTCGTTTATTAGTTCTAATAGTTTTTGTGTGGATAATTTAGGGTTCTCTATATAGAGTATCATGGCATCTGCAAATAGTGACAGGTTTACCTCTTCCCTTCCAATTTGGATGACATTTATTTCTTTTCTTGTCTGACTGCTGTGCCTAGGACTTCCAGTACTATGTTGAATAGAAGTGGTGAGAGTGGGCACCCTTGTCTTATTCCGGATTTTAGCAGGAAAGTTGTCAGTTTTTCACTATTGAGTATTATGTTGGCTGTGGGTTTGTAGTAAATGGCTTTTTTTTTTAATTGGGGTATAGTTGTTTTACAATGTTGTGATAGTTTCTACTGTAGAGCCAAGTGGAGTTCCCTGTGCTATACAGCAGTTTCTCATTAGTTACCTATTTTATACGTATTAGTTAGTGTATATATGTCAATCCCAATCTCCCAATTCATCCCACCCTCCCTTCCCCCCTTGGTGTCCATACGTTTGTTCTCTACGTCTGTGTCTCTATTTCTGCCTTGCAGACTGGTTCATCTGTACCATTTTTCTAGATTCCACATATATGCATTAATGTACGATATTTGTTTTTCTCTTTCTAACTAACTTACTTCACTCTGTATGACAGTCTCTAGGTCCATCCACATCTCTACAAATGACCCAATTTCATTCCTTTTTATGACTGAGTAATATTCCATTGTATATATGTACCACATCTTCTTTATCCATTCGTCTGTCCATGGGCATGTAGATTGCTTCCATGACCTGGCTATGGTAAATAGTGCTGCAATGAACATTAGGGTCATGTGTTTTTTGAGTTATGGTTTTCTCTGCATAGATGCCCAGTAGGGGGATTGCTGGCTCATATGATAATTCTATTTTTATTTTTTTAAGGAACCTCCATACTGTTCTCCATAGTGGCTGTATTAATTTACATTCCCACCAACAGTGTAAGAGGGTTCCCTTTTCTACACACCCTCTCCAGCATTTACTGTTTGTAGATTTTTGATGATGGCCATTCTGACCAGTGTGAGGTGATACCTCATTGTAGTTTGATTTGCATTTCTCTAATAATTAGTGATATTGAGCATTTTTTCATGTGTTTGTTGACCATCTGTATGTCTTCTTTGGAGAAATGTCTATTTAGGTCTTCTGCCCATTTTTTGATTGGGTTGTTTGTTTTCTTGATATTGAGCTGCATGAGCTGTTTGTATATTCTGGAGGTAATTCTTTGTCCATTGATTCGTTTACAATAATTTTCTCCCATTCTTAGGGTTGTCTTTTCGTCTAGTTTATACTTTCCTTTGCTGTGCAGAAGCTTTTAAGTTTCATTAGGTCCCATTTGTTTATTTTTTATTTCCATTACTTAAAAGGTGAGTCAAAAAAGATCTTGCTGTGATTTATGTCAAAGAGTGTTTTTCCTATGTTTTCCTCTAAGAGTTTTACAGTGTCCGGTCTTATATTTAGGTCTTTAATCCATTTCGAGTTTATTTTTGTGTATGGTGTTAGGGAGTGTTCTAATTTCATTCTTTTACATGTAGCTGTCCTGTTAGTTCTGGAAGTCCTAGCCACAGCAATCAGAGAAGAGAAAGAAATAAAAGGAATATAAATTGGAAAAGAAGAAGTAAAACTGTCACTGTTTGCAGATGACATGATATTATACATAGAAAATCCTAAAGATGCCACCAGAAAACTACTAGAGCTAATCAATGAATTAGGTAAAATTGCAAGATATAAAATTAATGCACAGAAATCTCTTGCACTCTTATACACTGACAATGAAAAATCAGAAAGAGAAATTAAGGAAACTATCTCATTCACCGTTGCAACAAAATAAATAAAATACCTAGGAATAAGCCTACCTAAGGAGGTAAAAGACCTGTACTCAGAAAAGTATAAAACACTGATGAAAGAAATCAAAGATGACACAAACAGATGTAAATGGCTTTTATTATGTTGAGATATGTTCTCTCTGTACCCACTTTGGTGAGAGTTTTTATCTTGAATGAATGTTAAATTTTGTCAGATGCTTTTTCTGCATCTATTCAGATGATCATATGGTTTTGGTCTTTCCTTTTGTTAATGTGGTATATCACATTGATTGATTTCCATAGTTGAACCATCCTTGTGACCCTGGGATGAATCCAGCTTGATCATGGTGTATGATTCTATTTATGTCTTGTTGGATTCAGTCTGCTAATATTTTGCTGAGAATTTTTGCATCTGTATTCATCAAAGATATTGGCCTGTGATTTTATTTTATTTATTTATTTTTTGTAGTGTCTTTATCTGATTTTGGTGTCAGGGTGATGGTGGCTTCATAGAATGAACTTGGGAGTGTTCCCTCCTCTTCAGTATTTTGGAAGAGTTTGAGAAGAATAAGTATAAGTTCTTCTTTGTATGTTTGGTAGAATTCCCCAGTGAAGACATCCAGTCCTGGACTTTTTTTGGTAGGGAGTTTTTCTTTTTCCTTTTTTTTTTTTTTTAATACAGATTCTATTTCACTTCTAGTGATCAATCTGTTCAAATTATCTGTTTCTTCTTGCCTCAGTTTTGGCAGGCTGTATGTATCTAGAAACTTGTCCATTTCTTCTAAGTTGTCTAATTTGTTTGCATACAACTGTTCATAATATTCTCTTACGATTTTTTATATTTCTGCAGTATCAGTTTTTATTTCTTGTCTTTCATTTATTATTTTGTTTATTTGGGTCTTCTCTGTTTTCTTCTTGGTGAGCCTGGCTAGAGATTTGTTGATTTTGTTTGTCTTAAAAAAATCTCTTGGTTTTATTGATCTTTTCTATTGTTTTTTTTATCTCTATTTTATTTATTTCCTCTCTGATCATTATTTCCTTCCTCCTGATAACTTTGGATTTTGATTGTTCTTCTTTTTCTAATTTTTTTAGGTGGTAGGTTAGATTGTTTGAGATTTTTCTTGTTTCTTGAGGGAGGCTTGTATTCACTATGAACTTCCTTCTTAGAACTGCTTTTGCTGCATCCCATATGCTTTGTTACATGGTGTTTTCATTGTCCTTTGTCTTGTGTTATTTTCTGACTTCTTTGATTTCATAATTGAGCCACTGTTTTTTTTTTAATTTTTAAAAAATTTTTGGCTGTGTTGGGTCTTCGTTGCTGCACACGGGCTTTTTCTAGTTGCGGCAAGTGGGGGCTACTCTTCGTTGCGGTGAACGGGCTTCTCATTGCAGTGGCTTCTCTTGTTGCAGAGCATGGGCTCTAGGCATGTAGCCTCAGTAGTTGTGGTGCATGGGCCCAGCTCTAGGCATGCAGGCTCAGTAGTTGTGGCACATGGGCCCAGTTGCCCCACGGCATGTAGGATCCTCCCCGACCAGGGATCGAACCCATGTCCCCTGCACTGGCAGACAGATTCTTATCCAGTGTGCCACCTGGGAAGCCCTAACCACTGGCTTTTTAGTAGCATGTTGTTCAGTCTCCAAGTATTCATTCTTTTCCTGTTTTTTTTTTTTTCCTGTGGTTAATATCAAATTTCAGATCAGAAAAGTTGCTTGAAATAATTTCTATCCTCTTAAATTTGTTGAGCCTTGTTTTGTGACCTAGAATGTGGTCTATCCTAGAGAATGTTCCATGTGCACTTGAAAAGAATGTGTATTCTGGGTTTTGTTTTTGGATGTAATGTCCTGTAGTTATCAATTAAGTTGAACTGGTTTGTTTGTCATTTAGAAACTCTGTGCCTTATTGATTTTCTGTCTGGATTATCTGTCCATTGATGTCAGTGAGGTGTTAAAATCTCCTACAATTATTGTATTCCTGTCAATATCTCCCTTTATGTCTGTTAGTATTTGTTTTATGGGTTTAGGTGCTCCTCTCTTGGGTGCATATATCTGAATAAATGTAATATCCTCTTCTTGTATTGATCTCTTAACATTATATAATGTCCATCATTGTCTTTCTTTATGGACTTCATTTTAAAGTCTGTTTTGCCTTTTTTTCCCCTCCTGTCCTATCTAGTTACATGAGGATCTTATGTGCAGCTTTGGTTGTATAGGAAATCTGCCAGTTTCCAGCTGGTTTTCTGTGAGAATTTTTCTACATGTAGAGTGTTTTTGACATGTTTGTGGGGGCAGGTGAGCTTCTCCTACTTTGCCATCTTGATCCCCCTCCTCCCCCTCTTTTATATTTTTAACCTGTTTCTCTATACTATACCATGTGTAATTCTTCAACTCTTATTTCTGATTGACTTAATTCTCTCTTCCCGTTGTACCCAATCTATTACTTAACCTGTCCGGCGAGTTTTAAAAATCAATTATTTATTTTTCATTTCTAGATATTCTGTCTAGTTCTTTTTCAAATTTTTCTGATCAGTTTTTTTAGTCTCTTGTTTCTTACTCAGGCTTTCCATTCCCTCTTTCATTTATTTTAACAAATTTGAAAATCTTAGCTTATGCTCTGTATCTAGTGGTTTCAATATTGAAAGTCTTTTCATGCCAAATCTGCTTGTTTGGGCTTCCCTGGTGGCGCAGTTGTTGAGAGTCCGCCTGCCGATGCAGGGGACACGGGTTCGTGCCCCGGTCTGGAAAGATCCCACATGCCGCGGAGCGGCTAGGCCCATGAGCCATGGCCGCTGAGCCTGTGCGTCCGGAGCCTGTGCTCCGCAACGGGAGAGGCCACAACAGTGAGAGGCCCACATACCGAAAAAAAAAAAAATCTGCTTGTTTCTATAAGCTTTTATTCATGGTAGTTGTTTCTCTGTGTACTTAGTGGGGTTTTTTTTTTGTATTATCATGAGCTTGTATTTTGGGGAATTTCATTTGCTGAAATTTATTGAGCCCTGGGTTGAGAGTACATTTTTTTCCTTTTTTTTTTTTTTGAGGTGGGAAAATCATTTTTATTTTCTATGTTCTAAAATTTTTATTGAAATATAGTTGATTTACAATGTTGTGTTAGTTTCGGGTGTACAGCAACGTTATTCAGTTGATATATAAAACTATGTATACACACACAAACACACACACATATATATAGATGTTCTTTTTTAGATTCTTTTCCATTATAGGTTATTGCAGGATATTATGTAGAGTTCCCTGTGCTATATGGTAGGTCGTTGTTGGTTATCTACTCCATATATGGTAGTGTGTATATTTTAATCCCAAACTCCTAATTTATCCCTCCCCCTGGTTTCCCCTCTGGTAACCATAAGTTTGTTTTCTATGTCTGAGTCTATTTCTGTTTTGTAAATAAGTTCATTCTTATTTTTTAGATTCCACATGTAAGCGACATCATATGATATTTGTCTTTCCCTTTCTGACTTACTTCTCTTAGTATGATAATCTCTACATCCATCCATGTTGCTGCAAGTGGCATTATTTCATTCTTACTTATGGTCATTATTTCATTCTTATTTTATTGGGTATATATACCACATCTTCTTTATCCATTCATCTGGTGGAGAGTACATTTCTTCAGAGAATATTTCCTTTTGCTTCTATTAAGCATTGGGACTTTACCAACTAGGAATGCTTTAAACTTAATTCTTGGTTTAGGATTCTTTGGGGCTGGATGTGTTGTGAATTCGGGCCTCAAACCTGCATGATGACTGGCTGGTACATACACACTCGCAGGAGAGTATTTTTTTCTCTTCACTCAGAACCAAGACCAAGTGAGGTTATTGTCCTTTGGGGAAGTAGGGATCCTAGCTTATGTGAGTCTCCAATTAGAGCCCCTAGCTTATGTGGCCCCTTAGCTTTGTCTCTGTGTTCTGCATGGCTCTTAAGACAGAAGCTTTTGGTCACTGGGAAGCATAGATAGCCACTGCTCAGCACTCTCTTGTCTGGATTCATGTGTCTCCTTCATTTTTAGCCTCTGCACATTTCTCTCCTTTTTCTTGCCAGCAAAACCAAGTGTTCAAAAATATGTGTCTGGTTTTGCTTTGTTTTGTTTTATTCAGCATTTATAAAGTTAGATTTTTTTAAAGATATTTATATTCACTATTGCTGGAAATTTAAATTTTCATTCCCTGTAAAGTTTTCTTTTAGAGGTACGCCTCTATTTTGTAAGTCATTTGTGGAGAGGAATGACTGAAAGGACACAAGTTTAACAAGTAATCAAGCATAGCTTTTATCAATTAATTCATTTTCCAGGTTCCCTTCGTGACCCCAGCCAACCAGGTCTTCTCCTATGTCCAACTCTCCAAGGCATTTTGTTATAACTCATAGCACTGGCAAGATTTCACATACTACAATTTTTAAAAGATTATTTTCCTTTAGTTTTTTAAATTGTTTAAATCTTTGTGTCAATAGTTATACTTTTCTTGTTAGATTTTACTCTTTTTTAAAAAACTTTTATTTTATATTGGAGTATAGCTGATTAACAATGTTGTGTTAGTTTCAGGTGTACAGCAAAGTGATTCAGTTATACGTATACTGGGATCTATTCTTCTTCAAATTCTTTTCCCATTTAGGTTATTATAGAATATTGAGCAGAGTTCCCTTGCTATACAGTAGGTTTTTGTTGGTTATCTATTTTAAATATAGCAGTGTGTACATGTCACTCCAAAACTCCCAATATTTCCCTTTAGAGAAGAAGATAAATGATAATTTCTCCCATAATTGGCTGCTCAAAAATTAAGAATGTGTTAGTTTCCCTTAGTAACACAGTATTGATATTTAATTTAATCATTACTTCAAGTTTTAAGTACTATGTGCTAGACACTCTGAGGGGAAGCATTCTCTAAAGTGGAGAATTTATTCAACAAACATTAAGTTCCTACCATGTTCCAAGAACTGGAAAAACAACATGAACAAATCATAGAGACAAGAAACAGCCTGGCCTATTTAGGGGCCCAAGATAGTTTAGAACAAATGGAACATGGAAGTAGGGGGCCAGAAGTGGGGCAAGAAATGGGATAAATTATCCACAAATTTATGTAGACTCTCCCTGAGCTTTTATTTGTGTTCAGACTTTTTAACCTTTCAGAATTCATATGCTTTCTTCATTTTTTAATGCTCAAATCAATACTTGAGATTTAAATCTTAAGCTGTTACTAGAATATGGTGTCTGAATATGTAGAAGTCTTAATCAGAAGGTAAAAAGAAACCTTGTGTTTCACTGTAGCCCTGTAACCAGTCTCTGGGTCAATGCCTGGCCCTGGGCCACGGTGGGTTAGGGTGGCCCACAAGGGTCTGGGACGGGAGTCGGGGGTCGGTACAGGAGAACACAGTAGGACCTTATTGCATGTAATAGTATCAGGGGAATGCAGGAACCATGAATCTACAGGAGAAAGCTGAGACCAGGGTCCCAGAATTCAGGCTGGACCAGAGGGGGAAAGACAGAGAGCAGAATCTGAAATCATTACCAGAAGGCCTGGGTTCAAGCCCAGCTCCAGGGCAGAGGCAGGGCGCAGATTCC
The DNA here is from genome assembly GCF_039906515.1 of Pseudorca crassidens. NCBI lineage: Eukaryota > Metazoa > Chordata > Mammalia > Artiodactyla > Delphinidae > Pseudorca > Pseudorca crassidens. The sequence goes on along the minus strand of NC_090297.1, from coordinate 102,970,552 downwards.
AGGAAGGCCAGGGAAAGTTTGCGTCTGTAATAGGTCCACAAAGGAGTTCAACTTGAGAACAGCTGGAGATCCTAGGACAGGGAGTGTTTCCCCTGGCCTGGGTTTCAGAACTGTCCTTGTTGTGGGAAACCAAGGCTTGTCATGGCACACAGGGCAGCCCCAGGGCAGCTGATGAGTGCAGCTCAGACAGGCCAGGCCCTCAAAGAATGGGCCCGGCAGCCTGATTGCCACACCTCCGTCCTCAAAAACTTTCCATGGCCACACCTGCAGAACAGTGCCCATGGCTAAAACACGAGAATGTGAGTCCTAGCAGGTGAGGATTTGCAGTAGAATTCCTGGTAGGACTTTTGGAAGACTACACACCGTATCCCTACTGATTTCCAGGATACAGTGGTCTGCTTTTCTCTGGGGATATTTTTTAGTGTTACTGAAATAAAGAGCGTGAGTGATAGAAGCCTTGGAGTGTACAAGTATGTCCTTGGGTCCCATTTCAGGACGCCGAGGCCTCAGACTGCCTGCTTGGGTAGAGAAGTGCTCGGCGGGTGCCCGATGTACTTGTTTCCAGCTTTATTAATGAATAAACAGTAAACTGATGGCAGGGCTAGGCATTCTGGGAAGGGACAGCCCAGGCAGTGCTCTGAATCTCTTCAGTGACAGCACGTGATCCTGAAGGCAGGTCAAGGAATAAAAAGCCAGACAGTCAAATGTGGCTTTAGGGAGCTGCGCAGGTGGCCCAGTCCTTAGATCTTTCACGCTCTGCGGGCCCTCCGTCTGCCCAAGGCCCGGACCACAGTGACCGAGGGGAGGAAGGGTTAGCGGAGGGAGCCTGCACGGTGCTTCCCCATCAGACCGCCTCAGATCCAGCCCCTGCCTCCGCCTCCCATCCTGACGCCAGTGCCTGGCCCTCCTTCTCTCTCACGGGTTCTGGGGTTCACCTTCCTGCCCCACTCTCTAAACTCTGTTAAGGAAAGAGAAAGGAGAGCATGCTCTGGGCTGTGCCTTCAGGAGAGACGCCAGGGGACAGACAGAGCTGAGCTGGGCTTTGAACGGGACCCGCTCTTGATAACCAGAAAGGAGGTGGAAGGATGTGCTAGGCAGAGGGCAACGGGGAGATCAGCCCGATGGAACACAGGGCTCCAGATGGGGAGAAGGGTTAGACAGACAGCATGGCCTTTTAGGATGGTCTTAAATTCTAGGCTCAGTTTGAACTTTACAGCAATGAGAAGTCGTTTAAATTAGGGGCTACTAAGAAGGGGTAAAAAATTCAAATTAACCTTTATAATTTTAATATAATAGCTAATATTTACACGTTACAAAGCATGGTTTGTTTCTTTGGGCCCTTACAAGAATCCTGTGGAGGTGGAAGTGTTTAATTTGGACACTGGTATAGGATGAATGGCAGCATTCTCAGTGATTCAAGCTCCCTGCTGCCATGGAGGTTCATAAAAGGGCTGAAGTGTGTTTGTTATTAAACACAATGGGATTGGTTATGCTGCTGAAGGAATCTTCTGGAAATGTTTTTTTTTTCCTCTGAGGTGAGAATAAGGAGGAACGGAAAATACAGGTATGATTAGGAAAAGGACTAGTAATCAACCTTGTATTGACTTTTGTCTCGCCCTGCTTGTGCACCCGCCAGATGAAATGCTAATGTGGGCTTCGTGGGCAATCAGGGGGACGGTTATAAATAGAGCCAGCTTAAGAATAAAATAGAATGGCTTCGCTGCAAACTCCAACATTGTTTAGGGAAAGATGTCTAGTTATGAACATACTGTATTTTTCCACCTGACATTCCCCCTTCCTGTTTTCCTTTCAGAGTTTCAGACAAAAGATAGCTCCTGGGCGAGAGGGACTCCTTCAATCTATGTAAACCTGGCCATGTTGTCCTTCCATAGGTTACAACTGTACAAAACATGAGCCTGGACACAGATTTGACCCCTGGGATTTTCAAAACTTTGGATTTATATAAAATAGAGTATAATAATGAAGGCCATGGACAGTGGAGTCTAATTCCCCGGGGATGAGCCCTTGGATGAGTTCCTTAATACTAGGCCTCGGTTTCCCCACCTGTAAAACAAAGATAATAGGACCTACCTCATAGGGGATTGTTGTGGGGATTAAATGAGATAAATGAGGTCAGGCACTCAGTAAGTATGAGCTATCATTGTTAACAGAGGTTTTAGGAGGCGTATACAGAATACGCAACTGTGGCAACGGCAAGGCCAGAGCAAATCCCAGGGAATATCAAATTACAGACTCATTTAACTATAATACTATATTTGAAAGGGACTTTCAGAATTGCTCCAACCCTTGTTTGGTACCAGAAACTCTTCCTTTCCCACTTCTCTCCCTAAGTGGCTACTCAGCCCCTGCTTGTACGCCACACACAGTGATGGGAAACTGCAGTCTCAGGCCAGCGCCAGAAAGCTCTGTTGGAAAGTTTCTCTGTATGCCGAATCTAAAGCTAACCTCCTAGAACTTTCACCTACTGGCTTCGTTGCTTCCAGAGTGGTGGAGAATAGGCCCGTATAGCACCTTTCAAGTTTTGGAATGTTCATCACTACAGTTAGTCCTGTCTACATTAAACTACCCTGGTTTCCCTAACTATTCTTCAAAAGACTTGTCTTCTAATCACATCACCACCCTGGTCCTGTTACTCCTAGATCAACAATTCTCAACTGGGGTGGCACATCTGGAGACATTTTAGGTTGTCACAAGTGGGGCAGGGGTGCTACTGGTATCCTAACTAGACGCCAGGGATGCTGTCAGCATCCTATAACGCACAGGACAGCCCGACAACCAAGAATTATCTGGCCCAAGTAGTCGATAGGGCTGATCTTGAGAAACACTGTCCTAAATATACATGTTCATCAGTGTTCTTCTTAAAGCCTAGGGCCCAAAATGGACACGGAGGAGTGTCAGCTAACACTGCCATTGGACTGTTCGCTGACGTTGGAGTGTCAGCTAACACTGCCCTACTTTGCCATTAAATTAGCCTGAGACTCAGGTAGTTCGTAGTGATCGGTCGGTTAAAGTCCCCTTTCATGTGTTGCTGTTAACCCAGGGATAGGGCTCACCTGGAAATGCTCACTTAGAAATCTCTCATCAGTGGTGGCCCTCTCTCTTGCTGAGCCCCGAGGCAGCCTTGCAATCTTTTCCAACACAATATCCTAGGCCACCACCAAGATTCATTCAAAAGAAGTTGGTGTACGAGATGAAATCTATTTGCTGGTCATGTCTCCCTGGTTTTGTGGCATTGGGGCCCACGTATGTTGTAATCCTGGGGCCTGTGCTTTGGAGGACCCCACAACCCTGTGTCACGACCCCTAGTGGCAGCTTGAAAGAAGAAAGGATGCCTCAACCTGACCCTTGAGAGCACCCAAGTCTCTCATACGCAGTTTCCTAAAATCCCTTTCCCGAACACAAAGCCATGCTGACTGCCGCAGTGTGGACAGAGCAGGCCTGCCCAGAAAGGGGGCGCCCTCTTCCACACACGCTCCTCAAGCTGCAAGGAATAGCGCCTCCTCTTTGCCAATTTCTTCCCCACTCTTGATGCTCACGGTCTGGGTTCCCTGGATCCACGCTCGCCTTGCTTTTCCCAATATAAAGAGATGAAGGAGAGGCGCTTAGAGTTAGGGAAACATACCCTACATCCTGGATTCTTCAGGGAAAAAAAGAACTTGAGTACATGGCAATCTAAACTTCTCAGAAACCTAAAACCTATACTAATCAATATCTAGAAAACAGTTACATAATTTTACCTTGAAGCCCAGTGCTTCATATAGTATTTAAAATAATTCCTTTTCTCCTTTTATGGGGAAAAAAAAGAGAGAGAGAAAGAGAAACTTTTTGGATAGGCTGAAATAAATGTCTTCAATTTCAGCATTCCTTTATAAACCTAGTTACTTTATTAGTTTATGAACAAAGTAATATGTTTGATTGATTCAAACGTTTACCTGATTTACTCAAATATTCTGCTTGTAATATTTAAGAGTAGAATTTATTCAGATTAATCCCACGTTTGCTAACTTAATCTAATTTTCAGAGCGTTCATCATTTACCAGTTACACAAGTGGAGGTAAGCTGATGATCTATAAGGAATGTGGTATCTCTCAGCTTCTAAGTATTTGAGAAGGAGGCTGAAACTGGACAACAGAGAAACCATTAATGTTTGAATAAAACAAAGAGCAGCTGACGTCTTCTGGGATGAGTGCTCTACACAATGGCGTAGCGGATCAAGGAAGGCCTTGTTTTCAGACATGGAGTGAAAGAAGATATGCAGGGGTGAGGCCAAGGGAGCCTTCCAAACTTGTAGCCTCCTGCCATATGGCACTTTATTCTAGAAGTGTGGCTCTTAGGAGCACAGGCTCACAAGTTGGACTCCCTGGGTTTAAGACCCGGCTCTCCCATTTTCTAGCTCTGAGAGCTTGGTCATTTACTTAAGCTAAGCCGCAGTCTCCCCACATGTCAAAAGGTAAAGATAGTGGTACTTACCTCGTAGCATTGCTGTAAGGAATGAACGAGACTCTGTATGCATAGCGCTGGCACACAGAACATGACCAATAAGAATTAGCTATTGTTTTATCACCCTCATGGACCTCTGATACAATGAGAATTGTCCTTAAGAGGTAGGTACCTCTATCCCAGTTTATTTCTTGGTAATTCGTTAATACAGTCTGTCTGCTGCTATATAGATTTCTAGAGCACTAATTAGCTCATATGTGGTTGGAAAATAGGGGAACAATAATGGCTTACCATGGAAATAGTATTGGTTCACATGCAACTTTTTCCAAGGCAAGGGGAGCTGAAATAGCAGAGAAGAATGACAACTTCAGTGGGAAGGGCTCAGTGTGGCTTTACGTTCTTTTTTTCTTTTAATTTTAAATGAACACCTGCCCTTGGGGCTCCTGCCCCAGAGACACACATCCCAGGTTCCTTGCACCTCCCGGGTTCCACTTCCCCCCATCACACTCACCTTCACAGCAGTCTCACTGGCTCACGGCACCTTAAGTCAGAGTTTCGACTCAATTGTTTCGGCGCATTTTAAATTTTCCCCAAAGCAGCTTCTGGGCCTACTGGGTGGGCCGCCTGCTTTGGCCGTCCAATTTACCTCCCAAGGTACCGATTACTGCATCTCTTAGAGACCAATTACAAAGTCACATAGACTTTGAATAATCTGCTCTTAACCCTATTTTTTCCCATCAGCCCTGTTACCTTCATTGTGTGATTTTGTAGAATGTGAGGTTTTTCAGGAACACAACATGTCTTAATAGAAATGCCTCATTTCTTTCAAGTGCCGCAGAGAGCGGCCGCAGCTGAAGCAAAGACATGTGAAGGAACTGAGCAAGGCCATCCTTGGGTAGGATGGATGTGTCTGCAGACTCCCAGGCTGCAAGGCTGGTCCCTCCCCTGAAAGGCAGAGCTCTACAGCCACTGAACTCACCTTCTCCCGGCCCAGAGCACTAAAGTGTGATGCTTGGGTCCTGACCCCATGCGGTGCAGCAGAAACAACCACTTTTCTTTTTGGTTCTGCCCTGGAGAGAGACTGTATTGCAGCATGGATTAGCTAAATATATTTCTGAACAAAGCCTTTCTCTTTACTTTCTTTGAAATTTGGTCACGAAACTGCACTTTGATTCTCCCTATTTCTCTCAGATTTAAATACTTCCTACCTCCCCAAAATTCCTGTGAGAACTTGTTCCTCTCTTTACGGAAGCCCTCACCACATTATGTCTTATTACAGTGGTGTGTTATGTGTGTGTGTGTGCATCTGTATGTTTGTGTATGTTTTATTTGTGTGTGTGTGTGTGTGTGTGTGTGTGTGTGTGTGTGTTTTACCTCAGTTACACTGTAAGTCCCTTGAGGGCAGGCACTTTGTTTACGTCATCTCTATACTTTCTCCATATTGCCCAGAACAATGTCTTTCACATAGTAAGTACTTAATAAATGTTTATTAAGTGAGCAAATCCTCCAAAGGCATCGACTTTCATCTGGGCTCTTTTGTCAGGAGGGTCTAACAGATGTGCACTGTGAATTCCAGTGCAGTGGTTAGAAGACACAGATTTGCATTAAAAATTTCCTGGAGAGCAGTTATTGGAAATTATTCTGGGGAGGTAAAAACCACAAAGCAATGTAAGAACACCGTATGTGAAATATTTTATTCATCTTTTTAAAAAATTAATAAGCAGCAGACAAGAATTATTTCATCTGGCTGCTCTGATAGTTCCTGCCTCTCTTTACAAGGCTCTGGAGGTTGAGTGGTTTCCCAAGGGAATACCAGCTCAGAACAAACCTCAAGGTGATTTCTGCTTAGATAGGGAACTTGTTGCCAGACGGCAGGGTTCTGCTTCCACAGCGAGCGAAGCATGTGGGCCTGGGGGTAAGGAAGATGGGCTCAGTTGCTTTGACTGAAACCTAAAACCTCCACTGTCCCCTTCCTGTTGGTGAGTATCCAGGTGTCTGTTCAGTGTGTCTGCTGTCCAAACCCCCTCCTTAGAGAGGGTAGGTCTGCAGCAGGGAGACCTGTGATGGTTCAGTGCGACTGGAGTGCAGGACCCCAGGGGCAGTGTGGGGAGAGGCAAGGCTGGAGAGAGAGGGCAAGGCCCCCTTTGGAAGGCCATGCTGGCTACATCAAAAAGTGGATTTTTATCATGAGGGAAATAGAAAGGCACTTGAAGTTTTAAGCAGAGGAGTAAAATGATTAGTTTTGTGATCATTCTTACCAATAGCTCAGTAGCTAACCAAAGGGTAACAGTTGGTCCTCACAACCATTTCCATCAGCACCACCAAGAAAATATATACTTCATTAGAAACATGTGCTTGTTATATAACCATAGCAGAAAAACAAGAATGATAATAGCTAATATCATTAAAGCTTCCTATGCACCAGACACCGTTCTAGGTGATCTTTTAAAAGTGTTTAACTCAATCTTCACAAGAAGGAATGGAAATTTGAGGTCACACGATTAGTAAGAAGTGGTGCTGGGACTTGAACCTGTTCAGGCTGGATCCAGAAGCCATGCTTGTGATTACAGTATTATACTGCCTCAGTGATCACCCTCGGCCTTGCTTTCAACTAGGTTATCTCCCCTAAGCCACGCTCACACAGAAATTCTGAGGTCACCACTGATTCTGGCAGTGTGAAGAATGGATTGGAGAGGTCTAGACCAGAAGCAGGGCTGTCAGGAGAGTGTTGCAGTGATGCTGGTGAGACATGATGGTGACCAGGAACAGTGGAAATAGAAATGGAGGAATATGAGAGAAATTAAGGAGAACAGGATCTGGTAATTCAAGCAAATGACAAAATGCACATTGAATGCTTAGCACCAAGCCCAGTACGTGCTTTTTTCGATATATCAAACTACTATGATATTTTCATTATCACCAGTAGGGTTATTCTCCAGACTTAAGTCCTAGCTTTTGATAATAAGCTTGCAGCAAAAAGCCACAAGTAAATTTTGTATAGTAAAAAGTAACATATGAATAGCCCTTTATGGAATATGCAACAATCATTGTCAGTTTTGTTCTTAAAACAACTCATTTGTGTTGGTTTGCTAGGGCTGCTGTGACAAAGTACCACAAACTGGGTAACAACAGAAAAACATATCGTCTCACTATTTTGGAGACTAGCAGTCCAGGTGTCAGCAAGGTTAGTTCCTTCTGAGGGCTGTGAGGGAGAATCTGTTCCAGGCCTCTCCCCTAGCTTCTAGTAGTTTGCTGGCAAACGTTGGTGTTCCTTGGCTTATAGATCTCTGCTTTCATCTTTACATGGTGCTTTCCCTGCGAGCACAAATTCCCCCTTTTTATAAGGGCACCAGCCACGTTGAATTAGGGGCCCACCCTACTCCAGTATGACTTCATCTTAACTAATCACATCTACAATGACTATTTCCAAATAAAGTCACATTCTGAGGTTCTGGGGCTTAGGACTTCAAAATACAAATTTGGAGGGGGACACACATCAACCTGTAACACAGAAGGTAGAGCAGGAATTACTCTTATTCCCATTCTAAGGATAAACGGAGTCTCAGAGAGATGAAGTAATCCACCCAAAAGGTGAGTGAGTTCCTGGGTCACAAAAGCAAGTCTGCTGTCAGCTCAGTAGTCAAAGAGAGCCAGATAGTATAATACCTCTTGCTATGAGTTTGTCCACCTGTTCTCACACACTTGGACCAGTAAGATCTGAGGCCACACCTGGGTGTGTAAAGAGAGGGGAAGTGGTCAAATGTGGCCTCTTCTTGGAATCAACTGCAGATACCCTATTATTAAAAGCTTCGTTTTGCTTATTCAATTGCTGCCCCTATGGCTGTACCTCATGAGGGTTTATCCTCCAGGGTAACTGTTTACTCAGATTGTTTCTTGTAAGTCTGTTGTTTCTCTCTGGTGGGCCCATCCCTGAGCTGAGGAGAGCTGGGTACAATGAGCCTATTCAGGGCAGCAAGTAAAATGCCCCGTGCTTCCCTTTTCTCTCTATAGCATCATTCTTTGCCTCTCTGTGCCTTTCTTTTGTCGTGCCTGTTGCGTAACATCAGCGTGGGTGTGGGGAGGGTATGAGTTGCCAGCAATGAACGTGTGGCCGAGGACACCTACCTGATGACTTATGCACCAGAGCAGGCAGCACTGGGCAAGCTTCCCAGGAACTGTTTTGCCCCCATGCCAGCTCTGACCTGCACCTTCTGTTCTGCCTGAGTCACTCTCACCAGCTAAAGCCGGTATCCCCTCATGGGCCCCTCTGGGCAGAGAGGAGGGACAGACCACTTGTGATCCCTCACCCCTGGGAGGCAGCGTAGGAAGTAGGCAGGTGCAGATTCTGGAGACAGATTCTAATCCCAGCCCTACCACTTACCAACCGTGTGAATGTACGGAAGATGCTTGACCTCCCTGTGTCATTCCTCATCTGTAAAATGGACATAGTACATTTGTTTACCTTATAAGATTATCACATGGATAAATGACATAATCCATAAATGGTGCCTAAAACAACATGTCTGCTATGTAATTCTAGCACTCAGTAAATGTAAGCAATACTTCCTTATTTGTTTATTTCCCAAATGTCATTTGTTAATCTGCTCATTGAAAACTGGCGAGATACACATCAAGAAGTCAGTGGTTGTTATGTCTGGATGGTGGAGTTACAGGTGACTTTATTGTCTTATTTTTGCTTATTTGTACTTTCTAAACTTTCTGTCTTACTTTCTTAATAAGAGGAAACAAACTCCTGTCGAGGATCTGCAGGGTGAAGTGGACTAGAGATGAGTGGGTACAAAATGAAGACATGACCGCTGTCCTTAGGAGTTTAAAGTCTATGGAAGGAGACAAAACAGATAGGTTAATGATGTAAGAGGGATGGGCAGTAATGCTCAGGGTGGGCTGGGGATGGAACCAGTCCCCCCTCAAGTGGCACCTGGCATTACAGAAATGCCATCGGGTTTTCCCCAGCAGTCTTTGTGTATGGTCTTCACTGACCTGGGAAGAGGAACGATGACACACATAGCCTGATAAAAGAGCCACTCCTTCAATGTATCCCAGCACCCCAGGGGGACAGGGATGAGATCGCTGAGATTCCTTTCTAAGGTACCTATTTCTAGGAAAGAGCTTATGTTGAAGAAAACGTTGAGACTCTTTATGTAACACCTCTTACAAATGACAGGTATGAGCCCAGGTTGCGAAGCAGCACGTCAAGTGGAATGAAGAAGTAATTTCCTGTTTTTCTCTCTCTCCACAGCATTATTAGCACCATCATTATTCTGGCTGGAGCAATTGCACTTATCCTCGGTTTTGGTATTTCAGGTGTGTGATTTATTGCATTATCATTGATCCATTCCCCCCTTGTCACTAAGTCCCTAATCATTCAGTGTGGTAGAATGGCAAGAGCACAGATCTTGGACCAAGAAAACTTCAGAGTAGAGAACTGGTTCTTCTACTTATTGACTGTGTTCTCTGCACTTTATTCATTTAACTCCCTGGACCTCAGTTTCCTCATGTATGGTGTGGAGGAAATAATGTCTACCTCACCAGGTAGTTGAGAGAATCAAATGGAATGTCCATCAGAGTGTTCTGTCTACCAGATAGTGCTGAAGATATCACTCTGGGACCATAGGTGAAGTGCTGTGGCTGAGCCATTCTCTCAATGGCTGGCCTGAGTAGATGATTCCTTTGCAATGAAGCTTCAGCTGAAGTGTTAAAGAATATCAAGTCTTTGTACACAGGGTTCTTAATGAGAATCCTTATCCTGGTCATAACTGCCATTCCATGTAGGAAACAGAAGCCATTGCGGCATGGATGGCGAGTTTCTGAATGCAGCTAACTGACGTCAACTGCAGGAATCGTCTTCTCTTCTGTGGACACCATGTCTCAGAAGCATCTATTATGGATGCCAGATTAATTAAGACATTGAATGAGTTAGACCAGCAGCTGTCCTCTCTGAAGCAAGTCGTTTGCTTCATTTCCCTTAAAGTGCCTGACTCAGGACGACACATTTATTTTAACTTAGTCTGTGGCCAAAGCTGTTACTTCATAACTTTAGTTTTTATAGTTCCAGCTGTCTTTTCTCTGTGTCACTCTCCTCCAGTGTGTGTGCTGCCACTAAATAGTAATCACAAGGCCTAAATGAAGAAAACTCGTTGTATATATGTTTGCCTAGAAAAGACATAAGCATCCTTCTCCATTTTCTTTTATCAACAAAAATGTATATTTTGTCTTTCATCCATCTTTCTATTGGGTTATCTTTTTCTTTTTGATATGTGGGAACTCTTTATATATTCTGGGTGCAATTTGGTTATGTGTATTGCAAAATCTCCTCTACTCTGTGGCTTGCTTTTTCACCTTCTTAATGATGGCTTTCAATGAGCAAAGTTCCTAATTTTAACATAGTCCAATTTATCAATCTCTTCCTTTATACCAGGAGTTTTTTTGTAACCAGTTTGTTTAAGAAGTCTGCCTATCCCAAGGTCATAAACATTTTCTTCTAGGTTATCTTGTAGAAGCTTTAATGTTTAACCTCTCACATTTATATCTACAACTATCTAGAATAATTTTGTGCATGGGCAAAGATAGTGGCAAGATTGGTCAAAATACTATCCTTCCCCCACTTCTCACTAGTGCCATTTTTGTCATAAATCAAGTATCCAAATGCGAATGGATCTGTTTCTGAGCTCACTAGCCTGTTTCATTCTAATATTCTTTTATAATTTGTTTTTTCTTTATTTCATCTCTTCCTATTCCTAATCTTGGGCGCTCTCTCTCTCATATCTTTTTTTTTTTCTCTCTTATCTTAAAATAGGTTTACAGGTGTTAATTAGCTTTATAGTAGTTTGAAAACCAGGTTTTGGTTTTCTTTTTCTGATTTTCTTATTTAATTAATTTTGGCTTTTATCTTTATTAATGTCCTTCTTTCCATTTTGTTTTGCTGTCTTTTCTTTCTTTTTTAAAAATATTTATTTATTTATTTAGGCTGCGCCGGGTCTTAGCTGCGGCACTCGGGATCCTTGTTGCAGCATGTCTAGCTGCGGCATGCAGGATCTTTAGTTGCAGTATGCGGACTTCTTAGTTGCGGCATGCGTATGGGATCTAGTTCCCTGACCAGGGATCGAACCTGGGTCCCCTGCATTGGGAACACGGAATCTTACCCACTGGATCACCAGCGAAGTCCCTTAATTTTTTTTTTTTTTAAGTGATGATCCATTTAAATTCTTTTTTATTTAAAAAAATTTTTTATTGAAGTATAGTTGATTTACAATGTTGTACTAATTTCTGCTGTATAGCAAAGTGACTCTGTTATACACATATATACCTTCTTTTTTTTTCAATATTTTTTTCCATTATGGCTTAAACCAGGAGACTGGACAGAGTTCCCTGTGCTGTACAGTAGGACCTAGTTGTTGCTGTCTTTTAATTCTTTTTCTAATATCTTAAAATAAGCACTTCACAAAACAGTACGTCCAGAAAGCCAATAAACAGCCCTTAGTAGATACCGCCATTTAGTTTTCCAAAGTGATTTACCAAGTCCCTCTTCACAGGAAGTGTATAAGGGACCCAGTGCTCCACGCCCTCACCGGCACTGGATCTCGTGGGACACTGTTGTGATTTTAACTTCTAAGTATTTCCTGGTGACTGACAGACTGGGTGCGTTTTCATATGAGAAGCATAATGCTGAGCGACAGAGCCAGACACAAGACAGTACATTCTGTATAAAAACCAGGCAAATGAACCTCTGCTATTAGAAGGCAGAATAATGATTATTCTCCTGGGAAGAGTGAGAGAGCAGCCCTTAGGAGGGGGCACGAGGGGACTTCTGGGGGATAGTAAAGTTCTAGTTCTCAGTGTGGGTGCTGGGTACATGGGGAGAAGTTGTGATAATTCTTCAAACTGCACAATTATGTGTACACTTTATGTATGTATGTTATACTTCTGTATCTTCTACAATATATATATAGAAATAAAATATTGACTAGTAAAGCAAATATTTTGGACTTTTAAATCTATCAGTACATACATTTTGGTAGCTTCCTCACTAATCCTTAACTCCTCTTCTTTAGTTATAACTTCAGCTTCCCTGTGACAGTCAAACATTTTGCTACGTATACCTTTTCCTGTGGCATAGCTACAGCAACCTCAGGTACTGAGCTCAGTTCCTTGAATACAGAGGGTACTCCTTAAGTGCTTTTTTTTTTTTGCAGTACGCGGGCCTCTCACTGTTGTGGCCTCTCCCGTTGCGGAGCACAGGCTCCAGACGCGCAGGCTCAGCGGCCATGGCTCACGGGCCCAGCCGCTCTGTGGCATGTGGGATCTTCCCGGACCGGGGCACGAACCCGTGTCCCCTGCATCGGCAGGCGGACTCTCAACCACTGCGCCACCAGGGAAGCCCCTTAAGTGCTTTTTGAATAGACAAGTGGACGGAGGCATGGAGGGGTGAATACATAGATAAAAGTTACAGTTCACTCAGTTCAGCAGTGTACCACCAATAATATTAAAACCCTACCACCAATGAAAGATTTTCTGCCTTCTATTTCATAAGGTAAAAGCTGGCTATTCTGGATTAAGTGGGCTGTTTATTACTTTAACACTGTTTAGTTGGATTTTTCTAAATTGCCTCTATTAAAAGGAGCATAACCCTTACCCGAGAGCATTATATTATCACACTTTAAGTAAATTAGATAAAATGTTAGCTGGATTAATACACAAGACAGTGAAATTAAGCAAATAGCATTGGGTAGATAATGATGACGGTGATGGTGATATCTTTTGAATCCTTTTTGTGTTCACCTCACTGTGCTAAATAAGTTTGCATATATTATCTGATTTACCACTCACAACAAATAGGAGATAAATATTACTATGTCCTGATTAGAAAATTGCCTAAAGTTGCACACAGCAAGCAAGCAGGCGCAGTTGTGTTTCAAGCCCTGGAAATTTGCTTCCAGAACCCACACTCTTTCCCATCACTCCATACCAGTGATAACAGTCATGCAGAGATGTGGCAGAGAAGGGTGTTTTCTGGTATGCCTTGCAGGCAGTATTCCTGAGAACACAGATTTTAAAGATGTAAAGATATTCCTAAACACAGAAAAGAATGTATTTCTTTGTAACTCTCCTGAGGCTGTGTATGTCACCTTCTCATAGCCATTCCACTTCTTACAAGCTCTAAATGTGGACCCCATAAAACATAAAATGCTTTTGAGGTAGGTTGTTTGGAAGAGAGGCTGAACAGCTCCCATTAGGCTGGCTTTAGGGCAGCCTTCGTGGATGACCCTTTGAGAACGAGGGAGATGCAGTGGAAGGTCCCTGACTATAATTTGCCAGTCCCTGTGCTATCACTCACCCACTGGGTGACTTTGAACAGCTCTGTATAGTAGAAACATTTAGGGATCAGAGTTGTTCTAATCTCAGGTCTAACATTAACTGTGTGTCCCCTGGGATATGACTTAACTTCCCAGAACTTCACTGGTAAAATAAAGTCGTTGTGGGAATTACACGAGAAAGTGTTTATAAAGTGCCAGACACATACGTGTGTAATAAATGGCTGCTGTTATTGTTTTCATTGATACCATCAGTGCCATTAATAATAATTTGCTATTATTAATGCATTCACATAGCACCTCCTAAAACTTGTACTATTTCCTGGCCACACCCAGAAGCTCCTCTGAAGTTAGGGAAGCCAGGGCAGGAAGCCACAGGACACTGCCTCCTAATTATGCTCCATCTTTGGTCACTGGATAAAACAATCAGGCATGTGCTTAATGGCGCCGAAACAGGAGCACTGAAGTTGTTTGGAAAAAAATTGATACGTATTTTGTCACTGTAGTCATCTGAGAAAATAGACAGATGTTGGCCTTTCTTACACTTGTTTTATGGTTTTTCATTGTTTTTTATTTTTACATAAGGTGGGGATACCGTTTTAGTGGATAGGCTCTCTCTATATCTCAGTCTGGCCCTGGATATCAGCAAAATGTGGTGGAAGGAGTATAGGCTTAGGACAGACTCAGACAAGACTGAGTTTGATACTGGCTCCACTACTTGCTAGATACGGGGCTTTAGGCAAACCATTGAATCCCCCACAGCCTCTTTGTCCTATTCATAAAATGGGTAGAACAGTAGTTCCTACCTCTCAAGGTTGTTAACTGACTTAAAATGAGTCACTATAAGCATTTAGTAAAGTGTTTATTTCCTCCCGGTGCTCTGATCTGCAATCTTTCCAAATGATTCTAATTAATAATGGTTATCAATATCATTGATTTAAGGTTTAACATGTGGCAAGTCAGATACTATGTTAAGCTCTTTACCTGTATTGTATCACTTAGTCCTTTCAGGGGCCTTCTGAGGAAGCTACTATTATTAGCATCCCCATTTTACAGATGAAAAAAATTATGGAATAGAGAAGTTAGAAAACTTGCCCAAGGTCCCATATCCAGTGAGTGGCAGAGCTGGGACTTGAACACAGACAGCCTGATACCTGTTCTCAAACGCCAGTGCTCTGCTGCAGCTTCCCTACTTCATTCCTTTATCTAGCCTGGCCCAGTATCCTTTCTGCTGTCTTCTCACAAGAGCAACTGTTATCCCCAACCCTGCCCTCTTCTCTGGCAAGAGTGGCACCCACAGGTGCCACCACAGGTTCCACTGGTGCAGGCTTAAGCCTATGTGTTTCCACGTTTAAACCATGTGCTATGATGCCCATCTGGACAGCTGGGTTGCAGCAGAAGCTGAGGATGCTCTCTGTGCTACTGAAATCTACAGAACTTGTCTTACTGAGTCATTTCAAAGGAAAGTTCATTTCTCAGGTTTCATCCAGTGGTGTTGGGCAACCCAGAATCGTAATTTCTATAAAGAATCCTTGCCTTGTGTTACCTATAACCCCACCTCCCAAGAGATTCCTGCTCCTACTGCAGAGGGCAATTGAATAGTGCCCACTCGTGTGAAAACAAAATGGTTCCAATTTCAGCTTGCTCCCGCCCTTTGACAGCTCCTCTTTTCCCATGCAGACCAGAGCTGTGATAGTAATCAGCCCTCATGAGCTACAGAATTCATTTTCAATAAGTGGCTGGGACTTCTAACTTTAAAGAGGTTTGATGGAATCTTAGAGACCAATGGAATTCTTGAAACCCGTGCCTGTTTAACAAAATTCTCTATCAGTAGATAGCTCCTTCTAACCATCTCTTAAAGCCCTTTTACCCTCAACAAACCACACAAGAGCCCCTGGTGGTTAGGAGGTCTGGAGAGTCATATTAGGCCAAACTGTGGTTCCTAGAACATAGCTCCTTGAGCCAATATTTGTTTGCAAAATTGAAAACAGATTTCTTTTTGAGAGAAGCAATATTTATATACTGTTGCTTGCAAAGTAAATCTCATTTTATCACTTGTAACCATCATTTATTCACCTAACAAATAAGTATTTATTGATTGCTTTCTGGGTGCAAAGCAATGGCCAGGTCCTCATGGTTTCTTAAATTCTCACTGGCTTTTATTCCTCCTCCTGATTTGCTACAAGAAGGGGGGATTTAATCAACATTACACACATTCCATCTGCCACATCTTTAATGCAACCTTAAATGAGCTAGAGCCTGCGGTGGGTCCCTGGGGCACTCCACAGCTGCCTACTTTTAATCATTAAGTTTTCTAAGAGATAGTTCAACAAATCCTCCACCTGTGGGCTCAAGGCCAACACATTAAAATTAATTCAGTAACATAATTACTCAACTAAGATATGTCATTACCATTTCATTCTCTCCATAAACTGTGCTAATCATGTATTTTTTCTAAAAAGTAATTTTTCAATTCAACTTTAATGGAACTTTATAAACTACAATCAAATTTACCCTTGCTCTAACATAGTTATGCTTGCTCTATGATTTTATTGAGAATCATGGTGTATTTTCATTGCTTTCTTTTTTCACTGACTCACATTTCCCCCAAATTTAGATGGGATAATCTAGCTAAATGTTCCTTACTCCTACAATCATTTTGGATAGAATCATCTCAAACAGTGCTTTGATTTCTACTGATTTTCATTCTTTCATTCATTCATTTATTCATTCACTCAACAAATATTATTTTTCTCTGTAGAAACATAGCACTAGGCACTTGTCTTAGTTTGCTTAGGCTGCCATAACAAAATACCATACACTGGGTAGCTTAAATAATAGAAATTTATTTTCTCACAATTCTAGCAGTTGAGAAGTCCCACTGCCACCCCCCCACCCCAGGCTCCAGATGGCCCCATCTCTAAGGCTTCCATTAGAGGCCCTCCAGCCTGGTGAAATAGAGGCCCTTGACCTGCTGAAGCATAGAGCTGAATAGATCCATGGTCTGGTTCTGTTAAATCTACGAAGTCTGATAGCTTTCTTTCATTTTGTCTCATTTTTCTATTCCCTTTAGTTTTTCTGTACCAAGCTGGCAGTATATAATCCTATCTCTATTCCTGGCTTCTGTTGAGGTGGCTGTTAAAATCCTCATGAGTCATACCTATGATCTCCTTATTAAATGGTTGTTCACCCACACCCTGAGCGCTATCTTCAGAACAGTCTTCTCATTTTTTGCAATATGGATAGGCTGAGAACTTTCCAAATCTTCAAGTTATGGTTCCTTTTTGCTTAACAATTCCTTCTCCAATTCATCTCTCTCCTTTCTCATATTTTAGTATAAGCAGTCAGGAGTAACCAAGCCTCTCTTTCAACACTTTGCTTAGAAATCTCCTCAGCTAAATATCCAATTTTATCACTCACAAGTTTTACCTTTCACAAAACACTAGAACACAATTCAGCCAAGTTCTTATGCCATTTTCTAACAAGGATTGTTTTCTTCCAGTTTCCAATAACACGTTCCTTATTTCCCATCTGAGATCTCACCAGAATTGCCCTTAACATCCACATTTCTAGCATGCACCTCAAAACTCTTCCAGCCTCTACCCATTACCCAGTTCCAAAACTTCCTCCACATGCTTACGTACTTATTACAGCAGTACCCCACTTCTTGGTACCACAATTTATATGTCAGGTTCTCCAGAGAAACAGAACCAATAGGGTGGAGGTATAGGGGGAAAGGGAGTGAGAGGCAGAGAGAGAGGAAGATTTAGAAAGAATTGACTCACATGATTATGGACTCTGAGAAGTCCTAAGATCTGCAGGCAGCAAGCTGGAGACCCAGACAGTTTAGTTCCAGTCTGAGTCCAAAGGCTTGAGAACCAGGAGAGCCAATGGCTAGTTCCAGCCCCAAAGCTGGCAGGCTTAAGATCCAAAGAGAGACAGTGTTTCAGTTCAAGTCTGAAGGCAGGGAGAGACTTGTGTCCCAGCTCAAAGGCAGCGCCAGTTCCCTCTTGCTCAGCCTTTTTGTTCTGTTTAGGTCTTTAATTGGTTGGATGAGGCCCACCCACATTAAGGAGGGTGATCTGCTTTACTGATGCAAATATTAATCTCCTTCAGAGACACACCCAGAACGTCTGACGAGATATCCGGGCACTCTGGGGCCCAGTCAAGCTGACGCATAAAATTAACCATCAAAGCGTTACAGGACTTACAGATATGATTAAGACATTTTTTCCCCTTGAAAAGCTTACAGATTAGTGCCAGAGACAGACTAGAGACAAGGTAGAGGGAGACAGATGCTACAATAAAGGCAAAGAAACGTGTTGAGGAAGAGGAGAGAGACGATCTTTTAATTTTGGTTTGGCACATCAAAAGGGGGTTTCATGCGAGTCCTGCCATCTGAATAGCCTTGAATATAAGTAGAATATGGATAACTGGTGATAAAGGAGAGGAGGGAACTATAAATTGTAGGCACGCAATGCAGTGTGTGGAGATGCATAGTATAATTATAACCAGTACTAGCCTGCAATGTCTTGGATATCAATCTGTCAAGTGAAAACAATTAAAAAGCAAATTAAATCTATAAAGCAGTGTTCAATAAAATGCCAAGGCAGGGGATGGGGTGTGTTGCATTCATATTACACAGCTAAACTTCATACTACCTTCTTTCATAATTTTTCTCCCAGATCTCCCACATGAATGACCATGCATGGCAGCTGCTCCAAAGCTTCTCTTCTCCTGCACTCTAAAACCTCCAAAACATCCTCCCAGCCCAGCCTAGGCACAGGTTTTTGTTTCCTCTGCCTCGTTTTTACTGGTACTTTTTCTTCCATCAGTAACTCTCTGTTCTTTATAATATAAATTCATCTAGCTTGCTTCTCCAGTTCTGTCCCTAATCCATTACCTTCATCTACTTTATAAAAGCATAGGAGCTAATAAGACAATTCCAACCTCTTAAGGGCTGGAAGACGCAAGATGCCAAAGATATCCCCTAAGTTCATAATGTTGACCTCTTACATTTGAAAAATAGCAAGTGTGTTTTGCTTATGTATTTTTTCATTGAAAGCAGCAAATCAATAAATCACTTGATATGCAAAGACTACAATATAGACTTGGAAAGGATGTAGTGGGAAGTCTGGCTGGAAAGGGCTAATATCTATGGGCATTTCCTATGTGGCATGCAATCTTTAACTTTGAAGGCCATGCTGTTAGTCTGAAGTTTATTCCACAGCCCTTGGGAGCAATGGAAGATTAGCGATTAGGAAACTGACATGTTCGGATTGTACTTTAAGGTCTACCTGTAAGATTAATGCATGTAAAATGGGGTAGATGGAGGCAGAGATGAGAGGCAGGAACACCAATAAGGAAGCTGAGAAGTCCATTGAGAAGTGCCCAGCATCCATCATGTTGAACTTTCTTGGCTATAAGAAAGAGAGGTTTGTGCAGACCATTATAAAGATAAGGTGTTTGTTTAAAGGATACCCAGTGGGACAGGAACTAGACCGGAAAACCCTCAGGATCTAAGGCAACTCTGGTGATGGGGGACTCTCTTCACCTTTTCCTCTCATGGTCTCTCCCCCACACTTCCTTGGGTCTGTTCCACTCTCTTCTTGGGCTCAAAGACCCATCCTCTCCTTACCTTCACATCCAAGCCACAGAAGGAGGCTCTCAAGAATATTCAGTTAATTAAAGCACCCCTGTAGTCATCCCCAGTCAGCAGCCTCCAGTACGGAGAGGAGAGCTGGCCAATCCTTTACAGAGTGGGCTGTCAGCTGGGCAAGTGGGGAAGAGGCAGTGGATGTGGCTGTCACCATAATTAATACTTGTACTTGTTATATGTTTGGAGAGAAGGGTGTGACTTCTATCTTAGGCCAAAAATCAATTTAATTAAGTATCATTCTTCATTATGCCATAGCTAGCACTCTGACCTTGACCAAATCACTTCTATTCTCTATGCCTTCGTTTCTTCATCATTCAAGTGGAGATAAAAGTAACAACACTTAGAATTTAGCATTCTTCAGAATTATTAGCCATATTTAGTTAACGTGAGGTTTCACGTCTGTGCCACTTCTGGTTAACTGAGAATAACAATACCTTATATGTGTAATTACAGTTTGCAAATCAAGTTCACATCCATTTGATTTGATCCTCACAAGAGCACTTTACGGTAGGTAAGACAGATATCATTACCTCCATTTTTCTGAGATCCAGAGATGTAGTCAAGGTCACGTAGCTCTTAAGTGACAAAACCAGGATCTGAATTCCCATCTTCAAAACCCAAGTCCAATACGTTCTCCTCTTATTTGGTCTCAAGATTTCAGTTGCTTGGTCTCAAAAAGTGTAGCTTTGGGGCTTCCCTGGTGGCGCAGTGGTTGAGAGTCCGCCTGCCGATGCAGGGGACACGGGTTCGTGCCCCGGTCCGGGAGGATCCCACATGCCGCAGAGTGGCTGGGCCCGTGAGCCATGGCCTCTGAGCCTGCGCGTCCAGAGCCTGTGCTCCACAACGGGAGAGGCCACAACAGTGAGAGGCCTGCGTACTGCAAAAAAAAAAAAAGAAAAAAAAGTGTAGCTTTTTTATCTGCTGTTGGCAGATCTGCTGTAGGTATCAAAACTATCGTCTTAATACTCTTTCTATTCTTATGTCTTCTTTATTCATGCCTCTCCTGTTTTGTATATTTCTAATTTATTACAGAAGTCCCTGTTTGGCTTTTTAGTAATGAAGGATTTGGTTGCAGATGTTCCAAAGCTTCCCTTGGCATTGACCCTTGTTTCCTGAATTGTAGGGAGACACTCCATCACAGTCACTACTCTCACCTCAGCTGGGAACACTGGGGAGGATGGAATCCTGAGCTGCACTTTTGAACCCGACATCAAACTTTCTGATATCATGATACAGTGGCTGAACGGAGGTGTTATGGACTTGGTCCATGAGTTCAAAGAAGGCAAAGATGACCTGTCGGACCAGGATGAAATGTTCAGAGGTCGGACAGCAGTGTTTGCTGATCAAGTAATAGTTGGCAATGCCTCTCTGATGCTGAAAACTGTGCAACTCACAGATGCTGGTACCTATAAGTGTTACATCATCACTTCTAAAGGCAAGGGGAATGCTAACCTCGAGTATAAAACTGGAGGTAAGTTACTTTTGAAGAGAGGGAAAGAAGGTGCCAGAAGATATTTGAGACTAGAGAGTGTGAATTGCTGATGAAATGTCATATTATGCTCATGAATGACTAATATCAAAGACCATCCGAATTCTGCTAGCAGCCATCCTTGCTGTCCAAGACCCACACCAGCTCCGGAAGTAACCCACTATAATATTAGGTCTTAAGATCTTTTGCTCAAGACTCTAGCCTCTTCTGAATTTTCTCATATATTCCCTGAAATATTTTGCCAGAATATGTTTTCTCCATCAGTAGCTCTTTGTTCTTTCCCTTTGGTCTTGCTAGTGAGAGAAGACTATAATCTGGTCTGAGACTTTTCTGTGCTAAGTAGGCCCTAGCCCAAGTCTGAAATCAGTATCTCCAGGGACTCACGACAGTGGAACCCATTATAGGAGAAGTTCAAAGGTAACTGACCAAAACAATATTGGCCTATAAACTCACTAATCCTCCTCCAATGAAATCCATGCTTTCTTACCAACTAAATTTAACATATTTTCTGTATTTATGTACAAGGGACTGAGATATTGGAAGGAGTAAGAAGATGATTAAGAAAACAAAGATAATTGTCCTTCCTTCTGTAGAGCTGAGAGTGTAGAGCTTATAGAGTTGAGGGTCGGGGCAGAGATGAGAAACATATGTAAATAAGAAAAATATGTAGATAAGAAACATATCTACAATAATTAGTAAAGTGTATTATATGCTTTAAGAGAAAATATAAATAGAGTGATTTGGGGATTCAGAGGAAGAAAGAGATCATATCCAAATGCATAGGGAGGAAAGGGACAGGAAGGCCCCCATAGAGAGAATTTGACATTTGGGAGGAGCCTTGAAGGATAGGCAGAAAGTATCCTGAGGCATCCCAGGCTAAGCTAGCCTGCACAGATCTCTCTTGGACCTTTCATAATATGTGTATGTAGTGGTTTGAAGCATAGATCTATTCAGACCTAGGCACATACAGTGGCCTGGGCAAGGCAACCTCACTGAGCCTCAGCTTCTTTATCTTAAAATAGGGGTTAATAAAGTCAGGTCAAAGGGACACTGGGGCCAACTGAAAGGGCTTCCTTCCAATGGCAAAGCTGGAACCATCTGAGCAACAAAATAAACAATATAGTATTAAATTATAACTAAGCATAAAATAAATACACAAGTCCATACTTATATGAGGGAGATGAAACAAATCTTCTTTATAGATGAATTCCAAATAATGTATTTAGATCTCTCCCCCTGCAGGAAGCGGAGCTTAGAACTTCCCCCTCCCCGACCACCGCACTTAGGGTGTGTTAGACTTAGTGAAGTCCAGCTTCCAAAGAAACCTGGCAAACACAGACTCAGCCAGGTGATTAAAGTTAACATCCCCACGATAAATCATGTTAATAGCATGCACTCTCTGATGTGACATGTTGAGAAGGGCACTTTTACGTCTATAGTTTTCCTCTCCAAAACCCATAACCTCAGTCTAATCTTGAGAAAAACATCAAATTACAATAGAGGGGCATTCTACAAAATACCTGGCCAGTACTCCTCAAAACTGTCAAGATCGTGCAAAACATGGGAAGATTGAAAAACTGTCACAGACCAGAGGAATCTAAAAAGACATGACAAATAAGTGCCATGTGGTATTCTGGATGGGATCCTGGGATATAAAATGGACATTAGTGGAAAAACTGGTAAAATCCAAATAAAGGCTGGTTTAGTTAATAGTAATATACGAATGATAGTTTCTCAGTTTTGACAAATGCATCATGGTTATTTCAGATGTTAATGTTAGGGGAAACTGGGTGAGAAGTATACAAGAACTCTCTGTACTAATCTTTGCAACCTTTCTGTAAATCTAAAGTTATTCTGAAATTAAAAGCTTATTTTGTTAAATGGGCACAATAATAGATATCCCTAGGACTGTTGTGAGGAACAAAAAAAAAATGTCTGGAATTTGGTCCCTAGCACAGAGCACACCCTCAATAAACGGTGGTTCATTGTCATGTGCACTCAGGTTCCCACATCATCTCCCAGGAGCTTGTGCCCTGCCTGCTCCCAGTATGTGCTCCAAGTACGTCTCTCCTGCTAGGCAGCAGGCTCTTGAAGGGCATGGCAAAGGCTTTCCTTCCACCTCTCAGTCCACACTAGCACAGTCCTGGGCAAAGGAAGATGCTAAATAAATTAATAATTTGTATCTTGCCCTTCTGGCATAATAAACATATTACAGGCCAAAGTCCAGGCCTTTACATTTTCTGTAAGTGTCTCTCTGCCTAGATAGAGGAAGTTAGTCTTAAATTCAAAATGTACTTGCCTCTCCAGTGAGGAGAATTATCTTAAAAGAAAACAAATGCCTGTCTTTATTCATGGATACCAGGGCTGGGCAGTCTCTACCCAAGCAAACTTCAGATCCCCATGATGACAAGGCCTGTGTATGGAATTTCTGTGGGTAGGTGAATGCTGTTTGTTTCTTCCTTCTCCCTCCCCACGCTTTTACCCTCCAGGCAGAAAAATTACATAAAATTCAGGAGGCTTCATAGGTGCCTAGGAAAATAAATACCCAGTTTCCCTGATTGATAATTTTTTTGTGTGATCACTGGAACTTCTCTTACTTGGAGAAATTTATGTGTTGTAACAAGTATACCTAGAACTTAGGTCCTTGGAGTTTGTGATATTGTCCAAAGTGTTGTGATGTATAGCAATACTATGAGCAAATCATTTTTTGCATCTACAATACACTGGGTGATACATAGACAGCCCACTGGGAAAGTACTGAGTCACTTCAATGTGTTTTTAAGACCTAGCACTTCAAAGGCTATATTGTCTTATCCGTCTGACCTTGACCCCTGCCCCTTTTTGACCTTCAACCCTGCAGCCTTCAGCATCCCAGAAGTGAACGTGGACTGTAACGCCACCTCAGAGAGCTTACGATGTGAGGCTCCCTGATGGTTTCCCCAGCCAACAGTGGTCTGGGCATCCCAAGTTGACCAGGGAGCCAACTTCTCAGAAGTCTCCGACACCAGCTTTGAGCTGAACTCTAAGAATGTGACCATAAAGGTTGTATCTGTACTCTACAATGTCACGATCAACAACACATACTCCTGTATGATTGAAAACAACATTGCCAAAGCCACAGGGGATATCAAAGTGACAGGTGGGTTCCTTTACACGTTTGGTATGGGTTTATTGGGGTTATAATCTAGTGTAAACTAAAATCTAATTTCTTTAACAGATATATTATGTACCAGGGCATAGAAAGTTTCACAGAGATCTCGATCACAATTCCAGTTGGGATTGCATTATGTAAGAAGAAAACTAATACAAAACAATATTTATGGCATACAGGTCAAAGGTGGCAATGAGTTTTCATCTTGTATACCTTCTTACTGTCTGGAGGGCAGTGTTTAGGATTCTGAGGCCCTAACTCAGAAGGATTGGTTTGGTAAAGCAGTGGAGAAGTGATGATGATTTGAAATCTTTGATATATTCAGCTGGTGATCTACATCCCGAGTCCCCCCAAATTGGTTTGGGTCTATCCTGCCTTTGAGAAGACTTCTGATTTGAAGACTAAAGGTCTTAGAGTCTGCCTCAGTCTTTCTTATTCAGTCCTTCCAGGACTTGCTCAAGGTCCCACTAATATTGGCACAAGATTAATCTGAAAGCTCCAGATTAAGCTGGCCTCCCAGGCTGAGAAGACCAGGAGCCAGGGAGGCTCAACACCCTAGTCTCCCTGCAGTGCTTTAGTATATTACAAAACCTAGGGTTGAGCTAGTGTCAAGGAAATGCATAGACTGAATTATGAATTTTAAAACCATCCCTGCTGGGGTTAAATTGAATTCAAGCTATAGGGGAAGGAGTATATCAGAAGAACCACTGTCTTATATCAAGCCTCGTACCAAACAGAATACCTTGCACATTTTAAGTGCCCTTTAAATGTTTGCTGAATTTAACTGAATAAACCATATTTTCATCAGCTATTTTTTTAATAATTTTATTTATTTATTTATTTGGCTGCATCGGGTCTTCATTGCTGGGCGCAGGCTTTTCTCTCTAGTTGTGGTGAGCAGGGGCTACTCTTCATTGTGGCGCACAGGCTTCTCATTGTGGTGGTTTCTCTTGTTGCAGAGCATGGGCTCTAGGCACACGGGCTTCAGGAGTTGTGGCACGTGGGCTCAGTACTTGTGATTCGCAGGCTCTAGAGTGCAGGCTCAGTAGTTGTGGCGCACCGGCTTAGTTGCTCTGCAGCATGTGGGATCTTCCTGGACCAGGGATTGAACCCGTGTCCCCTGCACTGGCAGGTGGATTCTTAACCACTGTGCCACCAGGGAAGTTCCTCATCAGCTATTTTTTAATTAAAATTTATATATACAAAAAGGCAACCTATGGAATGGGAGAAAATATTTTAAAATCATATGTTTGATAAGGGATTAGTATCCAGAATACATAAAGAACTTCTATAATTAAACAATGAAAAAGTCAAATAACTTGGTTAAAAAATGGGCAAAGGACTCGAACAGACATTTCTCCAAAGAAGATATACAAAATGGCCAACAAGTATATGAAAAGATGTTCAACATCCCTAATCATCAGAGAAATGTAAACGGAAACCACAATATCACCTCATACTAATTAGAATGGCTACTAACAACAACAACAACAGAAAACAACAAGTGTTGGTGAGGATGAGAAGAAATTGGAATACTTGTGTATGATGGTGAGACTGTAAAATGGTGCAACCACTATAGGAAACAGTACGGGAGGTTCCTCAAAAAACTTAAAATAGAACTTCCAAATGATCTAGCAGTCCCATTTCTGTGTATTATGTACAAAAAAACTGAAAGCAGTGTCTCAAAGATATATTTGCACACCCATGTTTACAGCAGCATTATTCACGATAACCAAGAGGAGGAAGCAGCCCCAATGTCCACCAGCAGATGAATGGATAAGCAAAATGTGGTATACATACAATGCAACATTATTCAGCCTTAAAAAGGAAGGAAATCCTTTTGCATGCTACAACATGGATGAATTTTCAGGATATTGTGCTATAAGTGAAGCCCGTCACAGAAAGATAAATATTATTTGATTCTACCATTTGATTCCACTTATAAAGTATCTGAAGTAATCAAATTCATAGAAACAAAGTACAATGATGGTTTCCAGGAGCTGGGGCCAAGGGGAAAGGATACGGAGTTGTTGTTTAATGGGTATAGTTTCAGCTTTGCAAAATGAAAAAGTTTTGGAGATTTTTTTCACAAGAATGTGAATATACTTAACATTACTGAACTGTACACTTAAAATGGTTAAGATAGTAAGTTTCATATTACGTTTTTTACCACAATAAAAAAGTATCTAATAAAAAATCATATATATGAGAAAGAGAGAGCTCTTCCACTATCCTGTGAAACAAACTGGTGACTGTACCAATTAGAACACTTTTAGTTGCCTGTAACAGAAAACAAAACCAACTGAAGCCTAAGCTAAAAGAAGGAATTTATTAGCAGGGTATTAGGATGTCTCATGAAACCAAGGACAGAAAGTGCAGTGTGGCTTCAATAACAGCTGGATCCAAGAACTTAAATGCCATTCTTTGTCTCTCATTTCTACTTTATTCTCTTTGCTCTCTAATTTACTCTCTCTTGTTTTAGTCTACAGGGCAGAATATGGTTGCCAAGAGCTCCTACCTTTAAAAGTCTCTTTCACTCAAGAGAGTAACTAGACTGAAGCTCAATCTCTCAGTCTGATTCTATTGAATATATTCCCAGAACAGCTCCACTTGGGTCAGCTGCCCATACTTAGACCAATGAGGCAGTACCTGGATGGAAGGCCTTCCCAGAAGAGAAGGGGGAAATAAGCATTAGGCATTTAAAACAATGAGTGTTAACAACAGTATTTCAGTTTAGATCTCAATTAAAAGCTCCAACTATATAACTAATGTCTTCTAATAGAAATGGCAATAACCGAACAAACCACAGAAATTGGGCACAGCTTTTGTTCAGTGAGCAGGTTCTTTTCCCATACATGCTTATAGGATACATCAGAACAAGTGTTCCATGTACCAGTACTAGGACTATATCCAACTTTTAGAAGCATGACGTAGCTCAAAATTAAGATAAAATAACATAATTCCTTCTTACCATGCACAAAGTAAGTTTTTAAACAACTGAATGAGGCCATGAGGTTTATATCCTGTGTTCTCTAACTATACTGCTAATCTGGGTCATTCATTCAACAAGTATCTATTTAGTGCCAAATATATACAAAGTAATTTGTAAGTCCCATGAAACACTGAGATGAATAGCACAGTTGTCATAAGAGAAGTTAATCAGTGTGGATACGGTACCCACAGGAAAGAGTAGTTAATTATGACTGTAGTGGCTCAATAGATGAGGAAGAGTTCAAGCTGGGTTTTGAAGAAAAAGAATGGTTTTGATAGACTAGGAAGGCATGAAGTCAGAAGCCTATGTCAATGTCCGGGGGAGAAATTACGAGGGCCTTAACTGGGGCAGCGACAATGGGAAGGAAAGGTGGGAGAATCAAAAGTTAATGAAGAAAATAACCTACAGGGCTTGGTGACACAAATGTGAAGGACAAGAGAAGGAACAAGTCAAAAGGGGTCTGATATTGCTATATCCAGGTTGCTTAGGAGGTTAGTAATGCTACCAACAACAAAAATGAAAATGTAGGAAAAGCAACATGTCTGGTAAAAAGATGAAGATTTTAGAGCTGTTGAGTTGAAAGTGCCCACTATGTACAAAGGTAGAGATATCCAATGCTTAGCACATTACCCAGCATACACCAAGTCTGGGGGAGACTGCTTCATCCCTCCTCCACATGTTTCCTTCCATGGGAAGAGATCCCCACCAACGTAACCCTTCTAGTCTCTCTTCTCTCCTCTTTCACTCTTCCCCAGAGGAAGAGAAATTAACTTTCCCAATTAGTGAGTTTATTAGGAGAAGCTGGGTATAAATAGCCCAGCTCCTCATTTTTCCTTTTCTCTCTAGCTAACCAGAAGTATACATTCTACTCTTCTCCTCTAAGCCAACAGTTTGCAGGGGTAGAATCTGCCCTTGTGGGAGGAAGCCTGCCCCAGTCTTGTGCTGCCTGTCACTGGGGAAGTCTGGGCTGCAGCCCACTTCCCTGCAGACAATGCTTAATCCTTTATTATCAGATTTATCAGGAATAAAGGTGATTTTAGTCTTCCAGTTGCCTCACTTTGTCTTGCTCTTTAATTGGTTCAGAACTCAGCTGGGGAGAGGGTGTTATTGGACTCCTTTGAACTCAAACAACAGGTGCTCAAAAATATTTGCTGAATAATTATATTTTTCACTGACATATAGTAGCAACTGTAAATACAGATGTGGAATTTAGGACAGAATTCGGGCTAAGGAGGTGGATTGGGAAAATGATCAGCTTAATGGAAGTAATGTTTATTAGGCTTGAGTGGGGTTACTGTTATTGTCTTGACAGCTAATACTTACTGAATGCTTACTATGGTGCCAGGTTCTAAGTGCTTTACTTGTATTAACTCATTAATCCTCACAAGAATCCTATGAAGTTGATGATTATTATTTTGGCCCTATTTTATAGATGAAGAAACTGTAGCACATATAGAGTAACTTGCCTAAACTTGCCTGAAGTCACACAGCTAGTAAGTATCAGAGCTGAAATGAGCTAAATGACACTGGACTGTCGAGGGAGAAAATAGAGTAAAGAGTAATTTAATTTCTTCACTTCTGCCTTTCTCTACTTCAAAATGAGAACAATACTTTCTCATTACTCTGTAGTGGTGTGAGGAAAGCAAATGACACAGAACCTGTAAAGGTCACTGCCTAGAGGAAGAAAAATCTGTCTGACACCAAGGACTGGCCATGGCTGTTGGTTTAACCTACTCTTTATTTGGTAACCAACAGCAGTGTGTTTATTGGAATCGTTTTTCATTTGGCTGAGGGCTCACTGGAGTGGACGAGAGAATGGAACTTCTTTGCAGAAAGGGAAAGCTCTGCTTTTAAGCTAGTTACAGAGAGGTAGAGAATGGGGTACAAAACTGCCCTCAAATTAGGGCACAAGTTATATTAGGAACAATCTGTTCTGTTTTTGGGGGGTATTTTTCTTTGCTAACCAGCCATGTGAAGGAGACATCCAGCTTTTCCTCTATGACCCTGAACTTTTTTCTCTCCCTTTACAGACTCTGAGATTAAAAGGCAAAGTCACCTCCAGCTGCTGAACTCAAAGGCTTCCCTGTGTGTCTCTTCTGTTGCCATCACCTGGGTACTCCTGCCTCTCTGCCCTTACCTGATGCTAAAATAATGCACCTTGGCTACACAGAAACATGCAGAGTCACTGGTACGACAGGTGAGATGAATCACGAATGGTGTCGGGGAGCCACTATGTTTGTTTGTGTCCCTAACAGGAATCAAGCAGCTCCCAGCACCAGCCCCAGAGAGAAACATTTAATAACGTCAGGGCAGTAGGCACTATTTCCACTGCTACTGTGAAAGGTAAGCATTTGTTAACAAAGAGTAGAGACCTCATTGACAGACGTACAGGAAAAACAACTCTATGCAATTCAAATATTTGTGTAAATTCAAACACCTTTTCATTTATTCAGTCATCCTTGAAGGCAAACATATCTTACTGAAGACAAAGAGATATTTGGCCCTGACTCATTACTCTGGATTTCACAATGAAACATGATGACATGAGCATAATCGCTCACATAAGTGGCCTCCTCCCAGCCCCCCTCAACAAAGCCCCTGTTGACTGGAGACTTGACAAAGCACTCACCAACTAGCCCTCTTGCTAAGACTTCCCACTCTCACTTCACTCCTTTGGCTCTAATTACTGGTAGGACATCTCTTTCTGAATATTCTTCTGCATGTGGAATTTGTATACAACTGAGCTTGTGAAGTTACAGTCAACACTACCACATTACTCAGTGGCACTGCCACCACGCACCAGGCTCACAACCTTAGAGCTATTTTTGTCCCCCTCTGTCCTTCAGGTCAATTTGTTACCAAGCTCTACAGTTTTTGCCCATGTTGTCTTTCAGATTGCCCCTAATCATCTCATGCCCCGACTAGTTCTAAAACCTTGTACTTGCTCCTCCCTCTGTTTCAGGTGATAGGAAACAAGGTGCCAGAATAAAAGTTTTCAAATGCTATTTTCATCACAGCAGTCCTTTACTCTGCAACCTAAAGTGACTCTCTGGGCACTAGTATATCAAAGTTAAAGTCCTCAGCTATGCAGTCACAGCTCTCTAAGTTTCTCTCCCTAAGGTTCCTCCTTCTCTCAGCTACCTACTACTGCTCTCTGGCCTTGCTCCCTCTCTCTCTGCCCCTTCCTGGAAATCTCTACTCTATGCTAATTCAGGTCCACACTTCCTTCACCCATTTCCTGCTGGTCCTTTTATCTCACATCCCCTTGGTGAGCATGTATAATTTATAATATCTTACACTCTCTAAGGCATATATATTCCTTGCCTAGATTGTTAAGTCCTCAAGGGCAGACAAAAATCTGTTGATCTGCTTTGCTTTTTTGAGTGTGGTAAAAAAAATTTTACATTTATTTTAAAAAATAGTGATTGAGATGACCTAGAGGGGTGGGATAGGGAGGATGGGAGGGAGGCTCAAGAGGGAGGGGATATGGGGACATGTGTATGTATATGGCTGATTCATTTTGTTGTGCAACAGAAACTAACATGGTATTGTGAAGCAATTATACTCCAATAAAGATGTATTAAAAAAAGTGGTTGAAATACAAATATAAAGTTGTATACTTAGAGATAAAAGGTAGTACATGGATATTGTAAAAATTGCGAAGGTGGTATGCAAACAACGAAATCAGAGGAAACCCTTTCTTATGGGGCTGCTGTGGACTCAGGTCAGATCATGTTTCCCGAGGTAAGCTTGTGTCGCTATAAACTTCCCTCTTAGAACTGCTTTTGCTGTGTCCCGTAGATTTTTGGATTGTGTTTTCATTTTCATTTGTCTCTAGGTATTTCTTTTTTATTTCCTCTGATTTCTTCATTGACCCATTGGTTGTTTAGTAGCATATTGTTTAGCCTCCACATGTTTCGGTGTGTTTTTTTTTTTGCAGTCTTTTTTTCTTGTAGTTGACTTCTTTTGTTTCATAGCACTGTGATTGGAAAAGATGCTTTATATGATTTCAATTTTTAAAAATGTACCAAGGCTTGTTTTGTTGCCTAGCATGTGATCTATCCTGGAGAATGTTCTATGTGCACTTGAAAATAATGTGTATTCTGCTTTTGAATGAAATGTGATATATATATACAGATAGATAGATAGATAGATAGATATAGACATTAAGTCCATCTCGTCTAATGTGTCATTCAAGGCCAGTGTTTCCTTACTGATTTTTTTGTCTGGAAGATCTGTCCATTGACGTAAGTGAGGTGTTAAAGTCCCCGACTATTGTTGTGTTACTGTTGATTTCTCCCTTTACGTCCATTAACATTTGCTTTATGTATTTAGGTGCTCCTATGGTGGATGCATATATATTCACAATTGTTAGATCTTCATCTTGGATTGACCCCACGATCATTATGCAGTGTCTTTGTCTCTTATAGCAGTCTTTATTTTAAAGCTTATTTTGTCTAATATAAGTTTTGCCACCCCAGCTTTCTTTTGATTTCAATTTTCATGGAATAACTTTTTCCATCCCCTCACTTTCAGTCTGTGTGTCTTTAGATCTGAAGTGAGTCTCTTGTAGGCAGCATGTATACAGGTCTTGTTCTTTTATCCATTCAGCCACTCTAAGTCTACTGACTGGAGCATTTAGTCCATTTAAATTTAAAGTAATTATTGATATGTATGTGTTCTTGTTGCCACTTTGTTAATTGTTTGGGGTTTGTTTCTGTCTTTCTTGTTCCTTTCTTTTGTTCTCTTCTCTTGTGATTTGATGACCATCTTTAGTGTTATGCTTGGATTCCTTTTACTTTTTTGTGTATCTAGCATAGGTTTTTGATTTGTGGTTACCATGAGGTTTTTATATAGCAATATATATATATATATATATATATATATATACACGATTGTATTAAGTTGCTGATCTCTTAATTTCAAATGCATTTGAACAAGCCTGCATTTGTACTCTCCTTCCCTCATGATTACTGTTTTTGATATCATATTTTACATCTATTTGTTTTGTGTATCCCTTAACTGCTTACTGAGGATATAGATGATTTTTACTACTTTTGTCTTTTAGCCTTCTTACTAGCTTTGTGCATGATATGATTTCCTACATTTATGTTTGCCTTTACCTATGAGCTTTTTCCTTTCATAATTTTCATGTTTCCAGTTTTGGCCTTTTCTTTTTAACTTAAAGAAGTTCCTTTAACATTTCTTGAAAAGCTGGTTTGGTAGTGCTGAACTCTTAACTTTTGCTTGCCTGTAAAGCTTTTGATCTCTCCATCAAATCTGAACAACAGTCTTGCTGGCTAGAGTATTCTTGGTTGTATGTTTTTCCCTTTTATCACTTTAAATATATTGTGCCACTCCCTTCCAGATTGCAGAGTTTCTGCTGAAAAGTCAGCTGATAGCCTTATAGGAGTTCCCTTGTATGTTATTTGTTGGTTTTCCCTTGCTGCCTTTAATATTATCTCTTTATCTTCAGTTTTTGCCATTTTAGTAACAATGTGTCTTGGTGTATTCCTCTTTGGGTTAATCCTGGATGGGACTCCCTGCACTTTCTGGACTTGGATGTCTATTTCCTTTCCCAGGGTAGTGAAGTTTTCAGCTATTATGTCTTCAGATATGTTTTCAGTTCCTTTCTCTCTCTCTTTGCCTTGTGGGACCCCTATAATGTGAATATTAGGACACTTGATGTTGTCCCAGAGGTTTGTGTCCTCTTTTCATTCCTTTTTCTTGTGTTCAGCGTCAGTGATTTCCACTACTGTCTTCCAGTTCACTGATCCATCATTTAGTCTACTGTTGATTCCTTCTAGTATATTTTTCATTTCAGTTATTGTATTCTTCACCTCTGTTTGGTTGTTCTATCAATATGTATTTTCTAACTCTTTGTTAAAAACTTTTAACTTCTCACTCTTTGGATCCATTCTTCTCCCTAGTTCTCTGATCATGTTTACAATCACTACCCTGAAATCCTTCTCAGGTAGATTGCCTATCTCCACTTAGTTGTTCTTCTGGGGTTTTATCTTGTTCCTTCGTCTGGAACACGTTCCTCTGTCACCTCATTTTGCTACCTTGCTGTTTGTATTTTTATGTATCTGGTAGGTTGGTTACATTTTACGACCTTGGAGAAGTGACATTTTGTGGGAGACCTCCTATGCGTCCCAACAGCACACTCCTCTCTCGTCACTCAAGCTGTATGCCCTAGTTCTTCATATGAGGATTGCATGGGTCCTCCTGTTGTCGCAGGCTGACTATGTGGGAGGTCTAGTAAGCTTGGTTAGCCCTTGGTCCAACGTTGCCAGGCCCTGTCTCATGTGGAGGCTGCTGGCTGCAGAGGCAGCTGACTGCGGAACCCCACGGGGACCCAGGGATAGTGCTGGGTCATGAGTGGATGGAGTCAGGGTCCAGAAAACTCTGGTAATATTGTCCACTGACTGATGGGTGAAGCAAGGGTGTTAGTGCTGGTCTACTGGTGGGCAAAACCATGTCCTAGAGTCCAACTGCAGGGCCCAGGGGTCCCAGGGCTGGTCTTGGATTGCTGCGGGTCGGGGTGGGGGGGGGAGTGGGCACGGTTCCTGACACAGTTGGGTCTGGGGTGTCTCAAAGTTTGCGTTGGCCTGCTAGTGGTTAGGGCTGGGGCCCAGCTGCTCCCCAGGGCAGGGTCTGGCCTACTGGTGGCAGGCTAGGTCTTCAGGCTCTGGGATTGTGGTTTTCTTGCATCTAGTGTCTGCCCCCTTGTGGATGAAGCTGGCCCAGAGGCTAGAATAGGCTTCCTGGAGGGCAGCATCAGGGTCCAGGGGATTCTGGGGCTGGTACCTGCCCACTGGTGGGTGGAGCTGGGTCCTGGGCCATGTCCAGAGGCAGCTATGGGCTCAGGTGGTCTTAAGGCAGCCAGTCTGCTGATGGGTGGGGCTGTGTCCCTGCCCAGATAGCTGCTTGGCCTGAGGCATCCCAGCACTGTTGACTATAGGCTGTTGGGTGGGGCCAGGTGTTGGTGCTGATGAGCTAGAAGGAGAGTTTCACAATGGCATTTGCCAGTACCAGTGTCCACATGGTAGGAGCTCCCCAAAATGGCTGCCATCAATGCTTGTGTTCCTAGGGTGATATGCAGTTGCCTCCTGCCTCTCTGGGAGACGTTCCAGGATCAGCAGGTATGTCTGACCCAGGCTCCTATCAGATTACTGCTTCTGCCCTGGGTTCCAGAGCATGTGAGATTTCGTGTGCACCCTTTAAGAGTGAAGTCTCTCTTCCTCCCGCCCTTTGGCTCTCCTAAAAGTAAGCCCCACTGGCCTTCAAAGCCAAATGTTCTGGGGGCTTGTCTTCCTGGTGCAGGACTCCTGGGCTGGGGAGCCTGATATGGGGCTCAGATCTCTCACTCCCTTGGGAGAACCTCTGCAATGTAATTATCCTCCAGTTTGTGGGTCACCCACCTGGGAGTATGAGACTTGACTCTATCGTTGAGTCTGCCTCTCCTACCTGTCTCACTGTAGTTCCTTCTTTATGTCTTTAGTTGTAGAAGATCTTTTCTGGTAGGCTCCGGTCTTTTTCATTGATGGTTTTTCTGCAAATGGTTGTGATTTTGGTGTGCCTGTGAAAGGTTAGCTCAGGGTATTTCTACTCCACCATCTTGGCTGGGGGTCTCTTCATCTGCTTTTCATTCTTTCTCCTGTTCTCCAAACACTATGGTGAAGTGCACAAAACAGATTCTTTGTAAGGAAATCTGCCAGTTTCCATCATTTCCGACCTCCATGGTTATCACTAGAGGGAGATTTCCCTAAGGAAACTATCCTTTGAGTATCTCATTAGTAGAAGGAGCCCTTTCTTCTTTCCTTGATTCCCACAAGGAAATGAGTTTTTAATATACTGTGACTAGATAATCTGACCTATAAATTATAGCTTATTCATCTTTATCTTGTATTCCCTTAGAGCAGTAAAATTTGCAGTCTTTTTTTTTTTTAAATAAACCAAGACATACATGTTCACATGCAGTACACAAAGGGTTATATACTGTTACCTGGTTAGCTGCAGCTCCATCTCTTTCTCTCTAGAATTACAGAGGGATAACCTTAAATCAATTTTAAAAAAATAAATGAAGAGATCATTACTTGAGATACACATTATAACTGATCATGACACTTTAGGTCACACACATTGCCTGGTTGAGAACTCAGATAGAAGCCACCTTTCCACTTCTATCTAGGAGCCTGCCCATAGTTCCTCTCTCAGTTCCTGTTTGCTCTGAGGATGATCCCTTTCCTTAAGGGAAGATTCAAGCCATCTCCTTTCCCCTAGCAACCCATGATACCATGTGGCCTCAACAGAATATCATCAGAATACAGAAAAACAAGTGGAAGGGAGACTTTCCGTTCTTGATAAATGTTTGTTGAATGGCTATAATGGTATCCTATTGCTGTTATTTTCAGAATTACAGGAATCTGCAGAACTATTTCACCACAAGATATGACCTAGTTTTATAGTTCTGGGGAGAAATGAATTTATGTCTAAAACTCAGGAGTGAACAAATAACATCAAGAAGAAGAAGCCAAAAGCAACCCACAGAAGACTTCAATATGAAGAAGATAAATTTATCTTCAAAGACATATATGAAAAGTTGGGAAACAATTCATCTGAACTAGAGTAGTGTATTAGACTCTGAAGTAAAGTGAATGTAGAGACAAGTATATCCCCATATCTCAGGGACCTCCCCATCCCCATCCAGGGAGTGAGAGAATGGGCTACTGCATCTCATTTGTCTCAGAATCTTTAGCTATACTGCTGTAATGTTGCTCTGAGGAAGTTTCTAGGAAGTTTTGATTGCAATATATCCATATTTTATAATCCACAAATTACACTGGTGGATTCAGTAAGAAGCTGCTAATCAGCTGCCATTTCACAATTCAGAGGTAGCTGTATTTTAGTGATGGGTCAAATGATTCACTTTTCATTTACAGTGCGAAAGTGCCCTGGCATCTCCTCCCACCTGACACATGCTTAAGATATGTGGAAAATCATCGTAATTTTAACATAAAAAATGTAGTTGGGCAACACTGATTTTCTAAACTATGTGAACACCTGATTTTTAAAACAAACTAATGCTATTTTACTTCTCAGATGATGTTCATCCTTGAATGGTCCAGGAAAAGAAGACCTCTCATCTTCACTGTGTGTGATATCCTGCCATCACAGGGTTTGAGGCTTCTACTTCATATCCTGCATGGACAGTGACGACCTCAGCTTTCACCAGCATCTACAGCAGTGGGACACAACCAGGTGACTTTGCACCACCTCAGGGGACACTTGGAAATTCTGGAGACAATTTTATTGTCACAACTTGGAGGTGCTACTGGCATCTGGTGGATAGAACCCAGGGATGCTGCTCAACATCCTACAACATACAGGCCAGCCACCCACAACAAAGAATTATCCAGCCCCAAATGTCAATCGTGCTGAGATTAAGAAACCCTCATGTAGAGTAGAAAAGGATCTAGAAAACAGGGGAGCAAACAAACCTGTTTGCTTCCTAAAATTAGGCATTAGTTTCTCTCTTTGGCTGCTGCCTCAGCACAGAGAGCCAGAACTCAGTTTCAGGCAACCAGGAATTCCTGATGGATTATCTTCAGCTGGTTGAGCTTCTACGTTCCTTTCCTTTCTTTCTACTCTACAAATCAAGTCCTGTGAGAGAGCGGCCTGAGTTCCATCACAAGTTCTCTCAGTCTGAATTTAGATCTCAGCACTCTGCCTAGTCAAAATTCAAATTAAGGCAGCAAAAACATGTAACTTCCTTGAAACAGATTTCTGAAAGCAGGGGCAATGAACCTTTGAAATGAGGCCCTGAGGAATGAAACTTTGATGGAAAAGAATGTTTTCTTGCCAGGCCCCTTCCCACACTTTTTGCATGTTGACCACTGCCTCCCTGACACTTTGGACCTACTGTGCCTGTATTACATTTTGTTATAGAAAACTTGATTTTAGAGTTCTGACCATTCAAAAGAATGACTGAATATACATTTCCTATGCTGTTGTCTGCCTAGTTTGCCAAAGAACGCGAGTATAAGGGAAAATGGATAAAAAGCCATACATCAGGTTTTAAAGATTAGTACATAGCACATGACGGGCCTTCAATAAATGTTTGTTGAATGAACGGATGAATGAATGGATGAATGAATGGGAGGGAACGGCAGGAGCCTGTGGGTATGGGCAAGGTGGCTGGGTCTAGTTTCTTAAGGGAACTACATTAGGCTTTACCAGCCTGCCAAGTCTCCATCTGGGAAAATAAGTGGTGACAGTAGACTTGAGGCAGATGAATGTGGGAGAATACACACGGGTGGACAAACCCATTGCTCTAGTATCAAAACAATCTGATTCTTACTAGTCAGGAATTATCAAATTCTCAAAATCTTAGAGGTGGAAGGACCTCAAAATCCTCTTTCCTAGTCCTTTCACTTTTCAGGTGAAGACCCAGAGGCCCAGGGTGAAGTGTGGGTAACTGGCTATCCTCAGGCTATATAACTTGCTCAAAATCACACTGGTAGTTGGAATAAAGCCTGAAGATAATTTAATTGCTAAAGAGCAAATTCCCAGGGGACTTCTGAAATAACTGCTGCATTCCCAGCTTGTTCCCAAACGGCCTTTTGCAAGAAGAGAATAATGCTGAACCAAACTGAGAAAGTAAACTGTGACAGCATAACGACTCCCAACCCAGGTTAATTCTTTGGCCTTGTCCATGACCACACAGTGATACGTGCAGAGGCATTAGACACCAGATGCTATTAACTGAAGTACAAAGACGAGAATATGATGTACACCACAAACAGCTAGGGAAGCTCAAATCCAGATGCCAAAAGCTAAAACATTTCAGAAGTATTAACAATTTGAGGGAACAAGTCAAACTTCAAGGAGAAGTACTGGCTACCAGCTATACCCAGATTTATTGGAAGTGTACAGTGACCGCAATCTGTGCATTGTCAATTGGGGGATGGGGCGAGCAGGGGGTCATT
The DNA here is from genome assembly GCF_039906515.1 of Pseudorca crassidens. Classification (NCBI taxonomy): domain Eukaryota; kingdom Metazoa; phylum Chordata; class Mammalia; order Artiodactyla; family Delphinidae; genus Pseudorca; species Pseudorca crassidens. The sequence goes on along the minus strand of NC_090297.1, from coordinate 102,932,477 downwards.
ACTGCATAATAAGGCTTCTGCCTGATGGCATCTGTGATGTGCTTTGGTTCTATTAATGAAATTTGTAATTCCTAATCTCCCTCCTGCTGGTAAAGTCTCCATACATCCAACCAGCTGCTCTAATTCAGACTGTCTTACTACACGCCTGAGCACCTTGCTCCTTCTAACACTGTCTTATTTCCTCTTTCACATCAATCATCTCCAGGAGTTTCAGTATGGGAGCCATGAGTAAAAATTAACAGTCACAAAAACAGAACCTTAGAGATGCTCTCTTGTCTTTCTTTAAATTCTATCTCTCTCGAGCATAAATTCTTCTTTCCCATGAAGCTGTCTTGGAGTGGTCCTGTGCACTATGATTTTACTCTTCTCTAGTCTATACATAATTTAACACAAAATCGCACGTTGTTTTTGTCTATTGCTCCTCATTGCTGAGCACTTGGACAGTTTGAAGATGACGACAAAATAAGGACGGGGGCCTAGGCAGTCTTTGGAAACTTGCTCTTAAGAGGATCAAGCAGACATTCCCAGGAAGCTTTGTTTACTGATAGCATCTTCTGGGCCAAAGCAGTTAAGTCACAACTTAGAAGGGGGGTATCTGTAGTTACCACTATAGGAGCCTCTGTGTCTAATGAACGGCAAGGCTCCCCCAGATAATGATATGCCTCTCTCTTCTCAAAGTCATAATTTCACCTGCAGCATTATCTTATCTCTTCAGTTCAAATCTAATTGCCTGGCCTAAGAAGTATCCTTAGCATTTTCAATTATAAGGTCCCTTACCCAAAACTCTAAAGGATACTTCGAATAAGAACTTTATGGATAGCTTAGTCCTATATCCCTTCTTTACAATAAGCCAAAAGTGATGCTCACTTAATCTAGCCTGTAAGCAGTTCATAGCAAACTGAAACCATTTCCTTTCTCTCTTTGCCTTCCATATTTGCAGTTCCCAAAATTTATTTGTAGTTCCCAAAATTTATTTGTAACCATTATGTATCATTATAAGGAGAACTATTAGGCTTTGACAGATAAAATTCCAGGACCTTATGGTACTTAATATGACTTTGATGAGTCAGATAACCGTATACGACCCAAGTGGTAGGTCCAGGTCTCATACCTAGGGTAGGTGAGGCTGGAAATGTGACAAGTTTACAGCATAAAGACAGCAGTTCCTATTTAGAGGCAGTAGGTACCCCAGAAGAAGCCAAGTCACAGACTGCTAAATGAGGATCTATGAGAAAAATGACAACTGTCTTCAGTTCCTCTCACCTTCCCTTTTATCCATTTTCTCCCATACAGCCCAATCAACGGTCCTCTAGACCCTGAGTATTCTGTCTTTCCACCATTCTTTCCATCACAACTTCCCCACAGGCACCCCCTCACCCCAAGAAAACAATGCTCCCTGGCATCTAGCCACACATGAGAAGGTAATTTCTCGACTACCTTTTTCATTAGCTTAATGTACTGTCTTCCCACAGAGGTAAATAATCCTCACTTCACTGAAGTAAAGCAGGAGTAAAAATATCCAACTAGTGAGAGATCCTTGGGGTGTCAAGTGTAGACCAAGGACTCTCACTGAGGGTGCGGGGGTGCTCTTTAACAATACAGGCATCACCACGTCCACCCCCATTGCGGGAGTTAAGAATCACTGTGTAACGTGAGACATATTTGAATATGTTACCTTCATAAACATATAACTACTGTGGAAATGTGAGGTCTACTGACACAAATAACCATCTTTAGAGAAAGGAAATCAAGTGCTTCCTAGGTCTCAAACATCATACTAGGTATTTGTCTCATTCAGTCCTTATCTTATAAGGTGGGTATCACCTTGACCCTAGTACCATCACCATCACCATTTTACAGAGGGGAAAACAGGTCCTGAGAGGTTAAGTAACTTACCAAAGATCATATAAGCCAACAGGTTGAAAAAGCATTCAAACTCAAATCTCTCATGACAACCCATACTATTTCTGAAAAAGTATGGTCATGTGTAAAAGTGCTATAAATATCTGTAACATTATATAAATATTGGCTATTGTGTTATTATATATATTAAACTATGAGGACTCATTGGGAGCTTTCAGCTTCATTGCTCATGAAGATCTGAAGCCATCTGTAAGGAAGACAGCCCTTCTCCCTGGAGGAGACTGCAATGATTCCTAAATTACACTTAGGCATTTCCACCAAAGCCCTTCCCTAACTCACAAAGGGGCTGGCAGTGAAATTGTAAGCCTCCTCCTAACTCACTCTAACGTCACCTTCATGTGTTCCCAAAAGTTCCTTGGGGACTGTCTCCAAGACTTCAGAAGATGGTTGTAATCTGCTATAATTGTCTTTACCAGATGATCCAAAATGTCTCTTGAGACCAGTTTATATGTTCCATGTTGTTTGGCCTCAAATATACCTGGAAAGAACATGTTTAATTATTATAAGTTCTTCCTTGAATTCACAAATGTTGAGCACTGGACCACAAATGGTCCTGTCCACTCTGCCAGGACCAACCACACTTTTTATGCAATCAAATCTATCAATTTTTTCCATTTTTAAAAGTTTCTTCTTTTAGTACTTATGTTTACATATGTTTAAACATGGCTTCTGTACCCTGGATTACATTAAAATATTAATCTTTATATTTTAGTATTTCCATGTTTCTTTTTCAACATTTAAATCTTTATTCCATCCATTAATTTTTTGTATAATCTGTGAGGTAAGGGAGTTAAATGTTGTTTTTTCAAGTGATTCTCCAATACTATTTCTTAATTAACTCATCCTTACCCCTACTGACTTTTTAAATATTTTACTATATTGCATGTTCTTATATGTATACTTATATCTGTTTCTGAACTTTTGATAACCTGTGAGACCTACAATTTTAACCAGTATATATAGGAAAGGAAAAAGAATAGATACTTGCAAATACATTCACCCAGCTATTCCCTGGAGATGGTGGTGGGTGGCTCAGACAACAGAAATTTATTTTCTCATAGTTCTAGGTGCTAGAAATCCAAGATCAAAGTGTCAGCAGGTTTGGTTCCTCCTAAGGCCTCTTTTCTTGGCCTGCAGATGGCCACCTTTTCAATGTGTCCTTACATGGTCTCTTCTCTGTGTACATGCATCCTTGGCGTCTGTTCCTCTTCTTATAAGGACACCTGTAGTATCAGATTAAGGTCCACCCATATTACTCCATTTAACCTTAATCACCTCTTTAAAGGCCCTATCTCCAAATACAGTCACATTCTGAGGTACTGGGGGTAGGACTTCAACATATGAATGTGGGGGAACACAGTTCAGTCCGTAACACTGGCACAGAAGAAGCAACTAATAAAATTAGCTATTATTAAGTATTAAATATGGGTTGGGAAGGGCAACTGAATATCAAGGCAACCATAATAGGAAAGATGTGACCAACTTAGCTTTTTTCTCCCTGTTTGACCAAGAATAGATGTTTAATATTTGAACAGTTGGGACACAAGAGAAAGCCTTGTCCAAAGAGCTACTGCTTCAAACCAGGTCAGAGGACACTTGAAGACTAGAGCACAATGGCTCAGCAGGTGGATGCTGTTAAGGGAACTGAATTGGCTAATGGCCTCCGCAAACCACAGGTTACTATTTTAAATGTCACAAAAGACCACGGAGCATGAAAAGATGAAAAATAAAACCAGTGTGGGTCCAATCTTCAAACAAGTAGAATTGAGTGACAGGGCAGTTTGGCTCCATGTGACTAAACTAAATTGCTGAGAACTAAGGCTGTCTTTGGTCTAGATGTAGACTACAATCTTTTCTGTCCTGGGGCTCTGAGGATAGAAAACAGCTTTTTTCTTTTTTCTATCCTTCTCACTAAAATCCTTTTCGCAGTCCTTGTAGAGTGAAACATCTGTGTGTTGGTCAAAGTCATGCAAAAGGGACACAGACAAAACAAAGTCATGCAAAAGGGACACTAACTCTAGCGCTACAGAATGTAAATGTAAGAGGGCTTATTTGACACCACAAACAAAAATAAACTCAAAATGGATTAAAGACCTAAATGTACTACCAAATATTATAAAGCTCCTAGAGGGAAACAGAGGCAGAACACTCTTTGACATAAATCACAGCAATATCTTTTTGGATCCATTTCCTAATGTAAAGGAAACAAAAGCAAAAATAAACAAATGGAACCTAATTAAACTAAAAAGCTTTTTTTTCTTTTTTTTCTTTTTTTGTGGTACTCGGGCCTCTCACTGTTGTGGCCTCTCCCGTTGCAGAGCACAGGCTCCGGACGCACAGGCTCAGCTGCCGTGGCCCACGGGCCCAGCCACTCCGCGGCATGTGGGATCTTCCCGGACCGAGGCACGAACCTGTGTCCCCTGCATTGGCAGGCGGACTCTCAACCACTGCGCCACCAGGGAACTTTTTGCACATCAAAGGAAACCATCAACAAAATGAAGCCAACCTACTGAATGGGAGAAAATATTTGCAAATGATATGACCAGTAAGGGATTAATATTAAACATATATAAACAGCTCATACGACTCAACATCAAAACACAAACCCAATTAAAAAATGCGCAGAAGAATTTGCAGCAACATGGATGGACCTAGAGATTATCATACTAAGTGAAGTAAGTCAGAAAGAGAAAGACAAATACCATATGATATCACTCATACATGGAATCTAAAACATGACACAAATGAACTTATTTACAAAACAATAGCAGACTCACAGACATAGAAAACAAACTTATGGTTACCAAAGGGGAAAGGGAGATGGGGGGAAAGGGATAAATTAGGAGTTTGGGATTAGCAGATACGAACTGCTATATATAAAATAGATAAACAACAAGGTCTTACTGTATAGCACAAGGTACTATATTCAATATCCTGTAATAAACCATCAGGGAAAAGAATATGAAAAAGAATATGTATATATATGTATAACTGAATCACTTTTTTGTACAGCAAAAACTAACAAAACATTGTAAATCAACTATATTTCAATTGAAAAAATGGTCAGAAGAACTAAATAGACATTCTTCCAAAAAGGAAATGCAGACGACCAACAAGCACATGAAAAGATGCTCAACATCGCTAATCATCAGGGAAATGCAAGTCAAAACCACAATGTGATATCACCTCACACCTGTCAGAGTGGCTATCAACAAAAAGAACACAAATAACAAACGTTGGACAAGATGTGGAGAAAAGGCAACCCGTGTACACTGTTGGTGGGAAGGTAAATTGGTGCAGCCACTGTGGAAAACAGTATGGAGGTTTCTGAAAAAAACTAAAAATAGAACTACCATATGATCCGGCAATTCCACTCCTGGGTATGTACCCAAAAAAAACAAAAACACTAATTTGAAAAGATACATGCACCCCAATGTTCACAGCAGCATTATTTATAATTGCCAAGATATGGAAGTAACCTAAGTGTCCATCAATGGATGACTGGATAAAGAAGATGTGGTGTATATATATACAATAGAATGCTACTCAGTCATAAAAAAGAATAAAATTTTGCCATTTGCAGCAACATGGATGGACTTAGAGGACATTATGCTAAGTGAAATAAGTTGGAGAAAGACAAATACTATCACTTATATATGGAATCTAAAAAATACAACAAACTAGTGCATATATCATAAAAAGCAGCAGACTTACAGATATAGAGAACAAACTAGTGGGTACCAGTGGGGAGGGGGGAGGGGCAATATAGGGGTGGGGAAGTGGGAGGTACAAACAACTGGGTATAAGATAGGCTCAAGGATGTATTGTACATAAGGAACGTAGCCAATATTTTGCAATAACTGTAAATGCAAAGTAACCTTTAAAAATTGTATTAAATTTTTTTTTAATTTTTTGAATTAAGAAAAAAAGAGGGCTTATTTGGGGAACAAACTTCCAAGCAGATTTGAAGGAGCAGAGCAATCCTCTGAGCCGTTGTTAGAGTAGAATGCTTAGGCTGGGCATAGCTGCACTGGACTCATCAGGGCCAAGCATTCAAGTAGAGAGTAGTCACCCAACTCCCATTACAGTACAGAGTGACACTTCTGCACACTAATGCTCTATATATTTGTAGGAAAAGAAAGAGCAGGCAACTATGATGCTATGGAAGACCCCTGAGGAAATGGCTTTGTTAGAAAGGGTATCCTCCAAAGCTCAGACGCTTATACTAGGTCATTCTCCTGTCAAGGGCTTCCAGGGCCCTCCAGAGGTACAGCCTGCTCAGTCAAGGAAAAAGAATAATCACATTACCTATCTATCAGCCATTGTTGGGAGGGTCAGGCAATCCTCAGTACGTATAAATGTCATTGGACTATTGGTCAGTTGAAATGGCAGCACAAAGGGTGACCAACTTTGTTTAAGAGCTTTCACACGGGTGTGGCCACACTGAGCCAGCTCCCTGCCAGGGGTGGAAAGAAGAGGCCTACAGGACTCTGCTCAGGTTTGTATTAGGACCCAAGCTGTGATTTAAAAACAAAAACAAAACAAACAAACAAAAAAAACCCCTCTGGAGTTAGACTGCCAGAAAGGGCCATGAAAGTGGATCTCTAAGTTCTCTTGTCATTTGAAGACCACCCACAGTCTCTTATTCCCAGAGCACAGATAGCTTCTGAGTTCACTAAATGATCAATTCCTTCCCTTTGACTTTCCTCTCTGCTTCAGATACTCATTTGCTCTCTGGGCAAATGATGGTCCAGAATCCTACCATTAACAGTATGAAAATAGTAAAGATGTCTCAAACATATATTATGGAGCAGATGTAATTTACACCAAAGGAAGAGGGTCATTTTAACTGAAAGATCACATACATTTTTGGTAGTTACCAAAAAAATCTGATAATTCTCAATTTTTTTTTTTTTTTTTAATTCTCAAATTTTTATCTCCAGTTTTCATCACCTTCTTTTGATACAGACATGTTCCAACTACTGACTGAGTACCTCCATCTGAAGTTATTTCATTCTAAACATATCCAAAACAAACTCATTTTTGTGAGTTGCAGTATCTACTTAAGTCATCCAAGCTAGAGGTCTCAGAGTCATCTCTGATCCCTAACACATCCTTATTAATTGGTCATCAATTCTTGTCAATTACACTCCCCAAATGCCTCTATAATCCATCTACTCCTCTTCATCCTTATTGTTCATGCCTAATTCAGCATCTTCTCTTACGTGAACAACTGCCCAGCCTCTAAACTAATCCTCTTGCCTCCAGTTTCATTTTAATTTTTGATTTTTGAACCACCCCTTTGAGGCATGGTAGAATTTAAGACTGACTTCTTCTGAACAAAGTAATTTGCTTCAGGAGGAGAAAAGCAAGAATTCATTAGGCCTGATTTGCAACAGAGGAACGACAGAGTTAAGAAATAGAGGAACAAGTCTTTCCGGGTCAATGTGGCATGATGCTGTGGTTTGATCCAATGATTCTGGCCGAGTACTATGCATGTTATTGAGAGAAGAGGGAGGGAGATTTCTTAATGGGAGATGGAAAGACAGAGGGAAAATGGCTGCTCAACGAGTGAGTTAAATTAGCTAAGAATCTAATAAGATTCAAAATGGGTGGCTATTAGCTTCCCTTAATGTGCAAAATAACTTGGGTACGTACCTACTCTAAATATTATATACAATTTTTAACTTATAGAGAAAAAATTACTCCTAAATCCACCACCCTAATAATGATTCCTATGTCTGTGCATGCCCTTTCCAGCCTCTGTCCACTGCACACACAGCTGCAATCACAGCCTTCATCTTGGGTAAATATATAGAATTATATACCAAAAGATTTGATAAGTTAGAAAAACAACTGACCTTACTTAATCTCAAGCATTTCACTTGAGGAATTTTCAATCTGGAGTACATCATACATTAGAGAGTAGTTCCTGCTGCTGAAGAGTGAAGTTGCAGCTTGGGTTGTACCTACACAATATTATACAAAAGAGAAGTGCAGAATTTGGTAAGGTGCTGTAGATCTAAAATTAGTGGACCCCAGATTTGGGGGAAATGCCTAAAGTCAAGAAAATAAAAAAAGAGACTCTCTTACCTTCATAACACATTCTGGCTTTTATTAGCAGCATCCTTAAAAAGGAGTTAATAATGTCTACTTCACAGGGCTTTTGTGAGGAGTAAGTGTACTGTAAACTATAAAAAATGATACAAATGTCAGGAAAAATGCTTAATATCATTCATAAGTCTCTCACCAAACTCCAAACTTCCTATCTTGGTATCTCCCCACCCCACCCCACCCCCAGAATGCTATAATACAGAGGCAGAAAGACAGTTCTGTTGAAGCTGAGAGAAATAACAAACCAATTTCTCCTGGGATTGTCAGGGACATTTCACCAAGAGTTTTACAGGGGTAATAATGGGGATCTGGGAGCTACATTTAATATTTATAAAAATCTAACCTGAAATTATACTGTTATCAGCAGTAAAGCTTTACAAGATAAATAAAACATCAAGATTTTATTTCTTGTTTTTTTTCCTTTTAAATGGAATTATATAAAACAAGTATGCATCTCATAGAAAAATTAACTGTTGCTTTATTTAATAAATATTGTGTGAGGACAGAGGAGAAAAAGATGAATAAAATAAGTCATAATCCTTGCCTTTAAGGAACTCACAGTGCAATGAAGACAGATTAAGTTTAATGCACAGGTATAATAATACATGGCAAGGGCAATAATAAGGACAATCACAACAAAGGGAATAAATGCAGGACTCTTAACCTAGGCTTGAGTGGTGCTGAGTAGTCAGGGAGGGCTTCCTGGAGGAAGTTAAACCTTAGAAGACTTCTGGGAGTTATCCAGGGAAAGGCTGTGTGTGAAGGAAGATGGGGAGGCCAGATGATATCTCCAAGCAGAGGGAGCAATGCATGCAAAAGACCAAAGGTGAGAGAAAACATGTTACCAAGAAACTGTGGTTCAATAGGGCCCCAATGTAGAATTAGGGTACAGGAGTGACAGAGATAGGATGTGGAGATGATAGCATTTAACCCCAACTTTTATTTCAAAAATGTTCACACCTAGAAAACACTTGAGAAAATAGTGCAATGTAGTGCAATGAGTGTCTATATTCTGTTCACCTAGATAATATGGGTTGGGGTAGGGGAAGAGAGAATGAATGAATGAACTAATTAATTTGGCAAAATGTTAATAATCAATTAGTGGTAGAGAATTCTAACATTCTTGAGATGCTCCTTTTCCCCCAACCTATAAATGTACATCTTTCAGTTATCTTTCCTCTATTTTTTCCTCCTCTCCACTCTTTGGAAACTTTGGAGATTAATTGGTTATAAAAACATTCTGTTATGCATACTCTAGGAATACCTAGTCCAGTAAACCAGTGTGTCTCAAACTGTTTTTTGTGACCAACCCCCTAAGGAACATTTTCAGACATTTATTTTCTAATTGCCTCCCTCAGGAAATTTTAATATACAGATATACTATATATCTGGTCCCTCTTTCTCTCTCTCTCTTTATACATTAAAGAGTAAGTTTTTTTATACCCCAAGAATGAAAAAACCGCCCACTTACAGGCAATGTCACTACCACTGAGAACACAAAAGAGGAATAAATCAGATTATAAACTCCTATTTCAATTAGTTTTTAGAAACAATATTATCATATGAATCACTTATATAAATTACAGTAAGATAAACCCTAAGATTTCTAACAAAAAAGTTGTTAACTCCTAATGTTTTATTTCAGTTCTTCTAAGAAAATTTTTTTTATTGTAAGCCACTTGGCCATAGACCCCGTATTTATATGCTCCAGAGAACCTAGTATGGTGGTAAAAGACCTAATAAGTCAATTATCATCTGGTCCTGACAAAATGAATTAAATAACATAAGTCCCTGTTGGGAGGGGTTAGGGGAGGAGCATTGCAATCCCAAGTAGTTTGGGGGCAACAGAAGGACCTAATCAAGGCAAGTGCTGGAGAAGGAGAATGCTCTTCGTAGGAGGCAGAGAAACTTAGGTGTTTGAATGAGAATGTTGTATTGAAGAAAAACTCTACCAGTAACACTGTTTTACCACAGTCTAGAGCAGTGCTGTCCAGCAGAAATTTAATGTGAGCAGTCTATGTAATTTTATTTTAGAAGGCAGATTTAAAAAGTGAAAAAGAAACAAGTGAAAATAAATTTAATAAAAGATTTTATTTAATGGATTTTAATTAAAATATTATCACTTTTAGATAAATGAACTATAGTACATTTCATACACTGGAATGGTATTCGGTGCTAAAAAGAAACGAGCTATCAAGCCATGAAGACATGGAAGAATCTTAAATGAATATTATTAAGTGAAAGAAGCCAATCTGAAAAGGCTATTCACTGTATGACTTTCTGGAAAGGGCAAGACTATAGACAAAAGTTGTCAGTGGTTTGGGGAGAAGAGATAAACAAGTGAAGCACAGTGAAACTATTCTGTACGATACTATAATAGTGGATACATGGCATTATACATTTGTCAAAACCTATAGAATGTACAACACCAAGAGTAAACCCTAATGTAAATATGGACTTTGGGTGATAATTTGTATCGATTATAACTAATCAGTTATAACAAGTGTAACTCCCTAGTGCACAGTGTTGATGGTGAGGGAGGCTGGCGGTGGGGGGGACATACAGAACTCTCCACATTTTTTGCTCAATTTTTCTGTGAATCTAAAACTACTCTAAAAAATAGTCTATATTTAAAATATATATTATATAATATTTTAATGTGCAATCAAGATAAAATATTATTAAATGAGATATTTTACATTTTTTTCATAATAAATCTTTGAAAACCAGCACGTATTTTACACATACACCATTTCTAATTCATACTAACAACATTTCAAGTGCTCAAAAGCCACTTATAGTGAGTGGCTCCCATACTGGATAGCGTTAAGTCTAAAGCAGTGGCAGCACCAAGCCACACTGGATACATATATAAAGAAAAAGTGTTCTGCTCTGCAACTGCAGCTTCCAAACAACCCTTTGAATCTTCTTTCCACCCAGATTGCTGGCTCTCAGCTCCTCTCACATAGATATTCAGGAGCATCTTGCCAGAGAGTCCCCTCCCCAGTCCAGCCCTCCAGACAGTATCACTCCAAAGACTTTCTCTTATGGGACTCTGTCTAAAAGAGAGGCACGGAACACTGACGAATAGAAGGAATTTATCACACCAGAGTTTCCTGAAAATACCTCATTAATATTAGGTGTACTCCTCATTAATAATGGGAGAAAAACTTTCAAGTCCTGTACACTGTGCAAGAAAATGTAGAATTTATTAAAATGCACAGCAGATTTAAATGCTACCTAGAAAATAGGTACGTAAAAAAAAGTAGTTTTTTTCATTATGGAAATAAATAACTAGGCTTTGCCTCAGTGGGGATTATTTGTATTTCCTTGCAACTAGAAACATTATTTATTTATATTTCCTAGCAACATTCCTGGAACTAATGTACAGACCTCTCTGTATGCCATGAAACATTATAATCTACTCATGCTCTACATGCTATTGCCAAGATGCGGTGCACTTTAGCTCAGAAAAGTTAGCTGTCATTTGAATTAGAAAAGGCACTATGTTAAATCAGTCTGCCTTTTCATATTCATCATTTTCAAGTTCTATCACTCACAGAAATGAGGAAAAAAAAGCATTTATTTGCTTACCATTTCTAACAGCTCTTCCAAATGAAGGGAAAGGAAAAAACCAGAAAGTGGACCAATTATAACAAAATAAAAGGGCAGTCCCACAGAATCCTGCAAAGAAAAAAGAGCATGACATAAAGCAGAATGCACACATAGCATGTAAGCTTTATTTATACTTACAAAAATCATTATTAAATGTCTAACTCCCATCTGAGTCCTCTTTGAAATAAAGGAAGAAATTTAAAAATATATAAAATTGGTATTTAACTGTATATGGCATTTTTAAAACTAAAAAGTCTACATGAAAAGTCAAAAATTTTCCATCTTTATATCTAAATCTTTTCAAATAAGTATCTTAATTTAATAAAATGACATGATTACCTGGGATTTGATTTAAAATACTCCAACAAAGAAAAATGATAATAAAATTTGGAGAAATATGTAAGAATGACAGAATGCCATTAACTGATGAAGTTGAATGATGGTTACTTGGGGCTGTGTTATACTTTTCTCTCCACTTGTACACAGCTTATATCTAAAGTTGCCCAGATAAAAAAAGTTCAAAAATTGTTGGTGGTAAGTTTTAAAATATATGAGTATCTTTAACAACAGCAACAACAGAAAAGTTAATTGGTCGTCTCTGACTCAAGGCATGGCATGGGAGATTTACTATTTACTTACGCTTTCTTAATTGTTCACCTGTTTTTATCAAACATTATTTTATCAATGAAAAAAAGTCTATATACATACAATGCATATATGTATGTATGTAACACACATACACCCCCAGACAAGTACATACACGTGCATATATATGATACATATACATTTTTATATAATATATATGTAAAATATATAATTATATATATAATCACATTATATACACATGTGTGTGTGTGTCTTGTTAAGTATAGAGCATTGACCTCTTCCTGAAGATACTGCTATGCATTTAGGTCTGCACCTAGTCAGCTGTGGGTCCTTAGGCAAGTCACTTCTGAGTCTTCCTAAGGGCAACACATAAAAGAGAAAATACATTTGAAAATGCCTAGTGCAGCGTCTGGCACAATACAGGTATTCACTTAGTGCTGGTTTAAATGACATTTAATATGTGGGGAGAACCAGATTTATTATGGAGGTAGGCCTGCCCCTAACATTTGAGGGACCATGAGCAAGAGGAGAAACAGACGCAAACAGCCCATGATCTGTTCTTCTCCTTCCACCCAACAGAGGGGCCTCACACACATTTGTGTGGCTATCCCAACAAACTTGATCAAGCTCCACCACCCACAACAGCTGGCCTTTACCACTCCTGAGGCCTAGGTGTGGGCACACTTATGCTGTCTATAACCGAAGAAGAGCCAGCACAGGCCCTGGAAGTGGGCTTCCAGCTATCTGTCAGGGAATTTCAAGAATCCCTGGTAGCTAGAGTATCTTCTGGAATGTGTGTGTGTCAATGGGCGGTGGGGTGGAGTGGAGAGTAGTGGGGAGACGTACTCTTAGAATATCTTGGCCCCTGGGAAGGGATGTAACTGGAGAAGGGCCACAGTGGGTCCTTTCAAAGCAAAGGACCCAGGGCAGGGGACCCAGGGGCCTGGTTTAAAAGCAGCACCGATTAGAGACGAGGTGTTGTATTGAATCACTCAACAGAATAGAGTCAGAAAACATGGATTCTTGCCCAGTTCTACCACTAACGTCTTGTGTGACCTTAAACCAACGTCTTTACCTTGCCATGCCTCAATTTTCTCATACATCCATTCAATAAATAATTATTGGGCTCCAACTATGGGACAGGCATGCATCTAGATACTGTGGATAGACATAGAATTTAATAGACAATAGTCCTTGCCCTCAAAGACTTACCATTTTGGTAGAGAATAAGCCATGAAGATATCTGGGGCAAACATATTCCAAACAAAGGGTCTCTTCCAAATCAAAATTTTCATGATTAATCTTGGAAGTTGACACGTTCATTAAATATAAATCACAAAAGAATCCTAAAAGGAAAAAAAATAGCATATGTTAAATTATAATGCAACATTATAAAGAGTGCAAAGCATGACTTTTATGATCCATTCTCTAATATAACAGAATGAGCACTCCACAACTGCTGCTCTTATTTGAATCACGAGAATCATCACCAATCTCCAAATATGCCATTTTCTTTATATTATTACTGATTTAATTTAATCATGTATATTTTATATAGAAGATAAATTTATGAGATATGATCACAAAGTATTTATCCACATTAATTTAATATAATGTATCAGATGCGTTTTAAAAGGTTAGTGAATGTTAGTACATAATAAATATAGCAAAGGAATTTACATAAAGATATGAATAGAGTGTGCAATAATGTATACATAGTCTAAGAATAGTTAATATTTATGCCAAACCAATTAAGATTGGGTGCAGCTTCCTGACTACAACAACTATAGAATGTCTGGGGTCATGGCAGAGAATTTGGTCAGATGATTAGGAGTCAAGTGAGAAGAGCCAGAAGATCTTGGATAAGACAGCGAAAAATTTTTTTTCTGAAAAGGTAGGTAGTTAAGTAATAATGGAACTTAGTTCTTGTTTACTTCCAGTCTGACCTAAAAGCAGTTACACAAGGAGAGCCTCAAAGCTCAGATCATTCTAGCCATTGCATCGTACACCTCAAAGTTGAGGAGTTTCCCATTTATCAGAAAATATCCATTATAAGGGAGTATTTATACTTGCTAGATCTCACAATTAGAGTCATCTCAGGGTACAGTGAATTTCTAGATGTAAATCAAAGCGCCAATAATGCAATGAGACCAAGTTCTACCTTCTATGGCTCTGTTCAAAATAAACAAGATAGAACAGCGTGCACTGTCCAAGCTTTACCAGTAGCATAGCTTTTTATTGCAGCTACTTCCACTAGATGGCACTAAAGACTCAGGCTCTTGGAAAAAAAAAAATGACCTACTGAAATAAACAATAAATTTCTCCAGTCATCTATCCTATCATTATGATCAGTTTCTTAGAAATTAAACATGAATCTAGGCCGTTTATTCACGTATGGAACATTTATTAAACCATACTATGTTTGAGACATGTGCCCAATGTTGGGAATGCAGAAATAAAACACTGTTCCTTGTTCTTAGTGTGGGAGGGGTGGGGTGCAGTGAGGGCAGAAACAGACAAGCAAGTATAAAATTTAAATGCAGAATGTTAAAGACTTACTAGAGGTCATCACAGAGTACCAAGGGTAGCACATAGAGCAGCACGTAATGAAGACTTGATCAATGAAGGATTCCTAGAGAAGCTGACGTCTGAAAACTGAGCTTTGACCAATGGGTAGGAATTAACTAGGCAAGGAGAATGAGCAGGGTGTCCTAAGCAGAGCAAGTAGCTTGTACAATCATAAAAGAGGCAGAAGCTCAGGGTGCATGCTGAGGTCAGGGTGGGGCAGTGCGAGAAATGAACTTGGCTGGGTTGGCAGAGGTAGAGTCAAGCCCCTACTAGAAGATAATCTGCATGACAGCAGGGATTTTTGCTTGTTCTACACAATGATAAATCCTGGCACAGAGTCCAAAGTCCCTCCCTTCACAGAATTGATTATTCTAGTGGAGAGCAAGCCACGAAGGCATTTGGGGAAAACATTCCAGGTGCTTAAATGATATTTGATGAACAAATGAAGGTACTGAATAGCCACTGAAGATCATGATCAAAATGTAGTTTCAGAAAGATCTCTAACAGGATTATAGCGAATGGATTGGAAATAGGGACACATTCCTAATCCAAACAAAGTATGATAAGAATTTGAAGTAAAGCAGGAAGAGCAGGGAGGGAGCTGCTCCCTGCTGTGGGCTGGTGCTTTCACCTCCAATCCCACAACAACCAAGGGAGGATGAAACGTTTTTTTTTGTTTTTTAAAGGGTGGAGGGGGGCTAAAGGGCCCTGGGAAATAACAACGTTTAAAAGCCACATTGAGGAAGAAGTACACCGCAGGGAGAAAGAAAATGAGTGATTAGAGGGGCAGGAAGAGGAGAGAAGATCAAGGAGAGTGTTATAGCAACCGAACAGGGGAAAGTTTCAAGAAGAAATTGTCAATGTCAAAAGCTATAGCAAATTCTATAGATAATAACTGAAAAGTATCCACTGGATACAGCAAGTGGGAAGTTATCAGAGACTTTGGCAACAGCAATTTCAGGCAATGGTGAGAGGAAAAGCCAGACTGTACTCTGTTTAGGAGTAAAATGTGAGGAGAAGAATTAGAGAAACAAGTGTAGACTATTCTTTTTAAGAGGCAGAGCAAAATCAGGAGCTCAAGACAGGTTGTAGGGTAGAAGAAGAGAGTGAAGCATGGGTATGAGCTGAAAGAAAAGCCACCAGAAAGTATGATATCAATTACATGTGGAATCTGAAAAAGCCAAACTCATAGAAACAGACTAGAATGGTAGTTACTAGGGGTAGGTGGCAGGGGAAAATAGGAGATGGTGATCAAATGTACAAACTTCCAGTTATAAGAGGAATAAGTTCTGGGGATCTAATGTACAGCATGGTGGTTACAGTTAACAATAGTGTGTTGTATACTTGAAAGTTGCTAAGAGAGTGGATCTCAAATGTTCTCACCACAAAAAGGAAATGGTAATTATGTGGTATGATGCAGGTGTTGGCTATGTTGGTGATCATTCTGTAATACATAAATGTATCAAATCAACAAGTTTGATTTGATAAGTTTGAATGAATAAGTTTGATACAAACGTATACAATATTATATGTCAAATATACCTCAATGAAGCTAGAAAATTAAATTTAATTAAAAAAAGAAAGTATGAAGAGAGAGGAGAAGGAGGAGGCAGATGAGACTGGGCTTCAGAACACAGATCTTAGGAGAAATGACTGTCCTTGCTCTGAAATAAGGAAGGAGGAAGGATGGTGAGTTGACAGAAACAGCTATAATGTTGAAAGATAAGCCTGACATGGCTCTCTGGTTCACTTTCTATACATTCACTCCATGGCTGGTGGTGATGATCAGGCATACTGTCTAATCCAGACCTGCCTGGTTTCCTGATGGGTCATCTTCCCTCCCTAGTCTTCTTGTCTTTCTTGGGCTACAGGAGTGGGCTGAAACTCCTTAGACACCTTGATGGACCTGGTCACTTACATCAGTCCTGTTCCTCTGATCCCATGACTCTGCACTTCCCTGTAACTATTTTCTGCCTGAGGTCCCCAGAAAGATGAAGCAGTATGTGAGCATGGAACAAAACACTAACTAATGCTGGGAAAGTAGAATCCTTAAATAATCCTCTCCCTGAATCTCACCTCATATCACTTATGGTCTGCATTATCCACAGAACTCTTAGTTGCAGGTCATCCCATTTGTTCTACTTTTTTTTTTTTAAATTAATTTATTTATGGCTGTGTTGGGTCTTCGTTTCTGTGCAAGGGCTTTCTCTAGTTGTGGCAAGTGGGGGCCATTCTTCATCGCCGTGCGCAGGCCTCTCACTATCGCTGCCTCTCTTGTTCTCTGTGGAGCACAGGCTCCAGACACGCAGGCTCAGTAATTGCGGCTCACGGGCCCAGCTGCTCCGCGGCATGTGGGATCTTCCCAGACCAGGGCTCGAACCCGTGTCCCCTGCACTGGCAGGCAGATTCTCAACCACTGCACCACCAGGGAAGCCCTGTTCTACTTTGAGATCATTTATTTGCCTCATCACTAATAAGTCTATTAGATGTCTACTGTGTAGGCAAAGGATTGGTTGCCAAGGGTTTTTTATCTTAATAAACAAAGAATGTATGTGTGTATGTGTATATATATCATACATATATACATATATCAATACATGCATAATAAATAAAAACGTTTAATACCAGAATGAAGCAGTGAAAAGTATAGGCAGAAGAGCTATTGGAGTCAAATCTGGAGCTCTGAAATAACAGGGAAAGTTTCACAGAAGTAGTGTGAAACAGCATAACATAGAAGGAAGGGTATGTTTCAGAAATTGGTTGCATTTCTTTACACTAACAATGAAATATCAGAAAGGGAATGTAAAAAAACAATACCTTTTAAAATGGCACCAAAAACAAAATTAAATACTTAGGAATAAACCTGACCAAGGAAGTGAAAGACTTATATGCTGAGAACCATAAAATACTAATACAGGAAACTGAAAGATGATTCAAAGAAATGGAAAGATATCCCATGCTCTTGGATGGGAAGAATTAATATTGTTAAAACGGCCATACTAGCCAAAGCAGTCTACAGATTTAATGCAATCCCTATCAAATTACCCATGACATTTTTCACAGAACTAGAATAATCCTAAAATTTATGTGGAACCACAAAAGACCCAGAATTGCCAAAGCAATACTAAGGAAAAAGAACAAAGCTGGAGGCATAACCTTCCCAGACTTCAGACCATACTACAAAGCTACAATAATCAAAACAGCATGGTACTGGCACAAAAACAGACATATGGATCAATGGAACAGAATAGAGAGCTCAGAAATAAACCCACACACTACAGTCAATTAATCTTCAACAAAGGAGGCAAGAATACACAATGGAAAAAAGTCTCTTCAGCAAGTGGTGTTGGGAAAGTTGGACAGCCGCATGAAAATCAATGAAATTAGAACATACTCACACCATATACAAAAATAAACTCAAAATGGCTTAAAGACTTAAAAATAAGATATGAAACCTTAAAACTCCTAGAAGAGATCATAGGCAAAATATTCTCCAACATAAATCATACCAACGTTTTCTTAGGTCAGTCTCCCAAGGCAATAGAAATAAAAACAAAAATAAACAAATGAGACCTAGTCAAACTTATAAGCTTCTGCACAGCAAAGGAAAACCATCAACAAAATGAAAAGACAACCTACGGAATGGGAGAAAATATTTGCAAATGATGCAACAGACAAGAGATTTCCAAATCTCTGTAATTTCCAAAGTATACAAACAGCTCATACAACTCAACAACAAAAAAAACCAAACAACCCAAACAAAAGATGGGCAGAAGACCTAAATAAACATTTCTCCAAAGAAGAAATACAAATGGCCAATAGGCACATGAAAAGATATTCAACACTGCTAATTATTAGAGAAATGCAAATCAAAACTACAATGAGGTACCACCTCACACTGGTCAGAATGGCCACTGTTAAAAAGTTTACAAATAACAAATGTTGAAGAGGGTGTGGAGAAAAGAGAATGCTCTTATACTGTTGGTGGAAATGTAAGTTGGTGCAGCCATTACAGAAAAACAGAATGGAGGTTCCTCAAAAAACTAAAAATAGAATTACCATATGATCCAGTAATCCTACTCCTGGGCATATATCCAGACAAAACTATAATGCAAAAAGATACACGCACCCCTATGTTCACAGCTGCACTATTCACAATAACCAAGCATGGAAACAACCTAAATGTCCACTGACAGATGAATGGATAAAGAAGATGCAGTACATATATATAATACAATGGAATACTACTCAGCCATAAAAAAGAATGAAATAATGCCATTTGCAGCAACACGGATGGAACTAGAGATTATCATACTAAGTGAAGTAAGTCAGAGAGAGAAAGACAAATACCATATGATATCACTTATATGTGTAATCTAAAATATGACACAAATGAAACCTATCTACGAAACACAAACAGACTCACAGACATAAAGAACAGACTTGTGGTTGCCAAGGGGGAGGATAGGTTGGGGAGGGATGGGGAGGGATGGAGTGGGAGGCTGAGGTTAGCAGATGTAAGCTATTATATATAGAATGGATAAACAACAAGGTCCTACTGTATAACACAGGGAACTATATTCAATATCCTGTGATAAACCATAATGGAAAAGAATGTATATACATGTATAACTGAATCACTTTGCTCTACAGCAGAAGTTAACACAACGTTGTAAAACAACTATACTTCAATAAAAAAAAAAAAAGTCAATTAAAAAGAAGAAGTGGGAGGAATTGGGAGATTGGGATTGACATATATACACTAATGATACTATGTATAAAATAGATAACTAATGAGAACCTACTGTATAGCACACGGAACTCTACTCGATGCTCTGTGGTGACCTAAATGGGAAAGCCGAAAAAGAGGGGACATACGTATAAGTATAGCTGATTCACTTTGCTGTACAGTAGAAACTAACACAACACTGTAAAGCAACTATACTCCAATAAAAATTAATTTAAAAAAAAGAAAAAGAGAAGGTGTGTTTAAATAATAAAGGTGGAAGAATTCTGAAGACAAAATTGGATAAGGCCAAGAAGTGTTCTTGGCAATGTTTAGGTAAACTAAAAGGCAAGTTTTATGGATCTATTCAGGAATCCAGATTTTATCCTATGGGGATTGGGAGCTACTGAAGCTTTTAGAATGAAGACTGATTTGTATCATATTTTTACAATTAATTTGGAAAAACTGTATAAATTCAACTGAGTAAAAGTGGAGGGCAGGAATAATTCAGAGACTAGTCTAATACTTGAAGTAAGGGTGATAATGTCCTTATCAGCAGAAAATTCTACACAGTAAGGTATTGGCAGTGGGGATGGAAAAGGTATCTGCCTGGATATGGAAAAAGAGAAAGGAGGCCAAGAGCACTATAAGGTTTCAAGCTGGAGGGAAGGGAGAAGGATGATATCCTTGAGAGAATAAAATAGGAAAATTCAAAGAGCACAGTTTGGTGAATAAAGAAGCTCAATGAAGTTTAAGCTATGCAGGGCTTAAGGTGATGGGGCCACATTTGAGCACAGGTTTATAACAGATGGCTGTGACCAAAGCTCAGGAGAGAGGTCAGTACTGAAAAGTGTGAATCTGAGGATCATCTGTATAAGAAGAAAAGGTAAAGTGGAGGAAGGGGAACTAGTGAGGAAGGAGAACGTGAGAAGCAGTCCAGGAGACAAGAAGGCCAGGAGAGTATTTCAGAAGGCAAGGGGGAAAGCAAGTTTTAAGGATGAAGAAGTACATAACAATGGTGAATACTAAAGAGACTGTAGTGAGAAAAGGCCAGTGACATGGTCACTTGTGATCCGTAAGAGAAGTCTCAACAGGAAAGAGGAGTTAGTTTATTTGGGGGAGGAAAAAAATGGGTGGCGATGGTGATAATGAGAAGACCATGATGAAAGCAGAAAGTGAGATTACTCTTCTGAAATGTAGTGGTGAGAGTCACAAAGGTCAGTAAGTTGACAGGCAGCCTAGTCAAGGGAGGATTTGGTAGAAGAACACGCGAGTAAAGGACTGACTAAAAATGTAGGAATAGCAAGGTTTTGAGAAGGCAGGAAAGGTTGGAATCAAGAGCAAAAGTCCTGTGGGGTTAAACTTGGAAAAGAAGAAAAGCAGTCAGGAGAGGTCTGAAAAGAGGTGTGATGAATCATAGATTTTTTTAGTAAAAAGTGAGGGAAATGGAATATTACTCAGCCATAAAAAGAAACGAAATTGAGCTATTTGTAATGAGGTGGATAGACCTAGAGTCTGTCATACAGAGTGAAGTAAGTCAGAAAGAGAAAGACAAATACCGTATGCTAACACATATATATGGAATTTAAGAAAAAAAAATGTCATGAAGAACCTAGGGGTAAGACAGGAATAAAGACACAGACCTACTGGAGGATGGACTTGAGGATATGGGGAGGGGGAAGGGTGAGCTGTGACAAAGCGAGAGAGAGGCATGGACATATATACACTACCGAACGTAAGGTAGATAGCTAGTGGGAAGCAGCTGCATAGCACAGGGAGATCAGCTAGGTGCTTTGTGACCTCCTGGAGGGGTGGGATAGGGAGGGTGGGAGGGAGGGAGATGCAAGAGGGAAGAGATATGGGAACATATGTATATGTACAACTGATTCATTTTGTTATAAAGCAGAAACTAACACACCATTGTAAAGCAATTATACCCCAATAAAGATGTTAAAAAAAAGTGAGGGAGTTGCTTTTCTTACTCAATTAAAGGCAGTTACCTGCTGAGTATATAAAGGATTCAATGCTTAAAAAGCTGGGAAAGGAAAGGGTAAGAGAGGTGCTTGGGCTAGAATCTTAAACGTGGCGTCATGAGACAGAGTTCAAGTCTCAGATGTGTTACCGTGGGCTGGCCACCAAACTTGAGACTTTTCTCAGAGAGTCGTTAAAAGATTAAGTAAGATAATAAACATGTAAATTATAAAGCACTTCTTAAACAAGAGAAGCTTGGAACATCTACCATGGGAAATATGATAGAGCATAAATAAGAGATGAAGCAAAGCATGACCAGGCATCAGGGAGGGTTGAGATGGAGTTCAGAGCAAGAATATATAGCAAACCCAAGTCTGCACAGTTTTTGTGACTCACCCCAGCATACTGGAGAGGAGAAAGCAGATTCTGAGCCAGTAGGTATGGAGAAGGACAAGAAGCTGAAGAAATCTAGGTAAGGACTATTTTAAGACCTTTGTAGGCATGCGTACTTTGGGAAACAACATGTAATTTACATATAAAAGTGGCATTTGACTCACTGACATGCTATATTTTGGATATGGCCAAACATTTCAATTTTTATTTTATAGTTTCTTTTCATATTTCAGAGACAAGTTTTTGTTCGTTTGTTTCAGATTCCATATTTCTTAAAGCTTAGGCTGCAGGCTCTGTGTCTACAGCACGAAATGGATAATGAAGACATCAATGAGACAGTTGCCCATTGGGTCCAAATCAAGTAGGGAAAGTCATTAACAAAGCAAGCAGTGAGACAGATAATCAGACATCCTACACGGGCTTAAGATAAGGAGAACAAGTGGAGGGTAAGGAGCCAGAGTGTTACCATTTCTGTAATTCTAGAGATACAGGTCCTAGATCCCAGGTGTTGCAAATCCCCCATAAGGCCAAATCAGGAGACTCCTCATAAGGACACTGTAAGAAGACAAAGAAACTGTGAAGGAAAGAGTGCCTGGTGTGTTCATCTTCCCATTAGTTTATGAGCCCACAAAGGACTTATCCCTCTTTGACATCTTCCGCTATCCCACTGTGACCGGTCACGGGCCGCCCCTGATTGATAAAAACAGCGGACAAACTTGCCCTGCTTCTCTTACACAAACTGTAGAATTCTGGACGAAAAACAACCCCTTAGTCATCTGCACCTCTGGCCCCGACGGACGAAACAACGGCTTCGCCAGCCCCAGGGAATCTGGAATCGAGCTCCCGAGCGCTGGCCGAACGAAGGCAATGCTAGACCTGGGTCCAACGGTCTCCCTGACGCGTCCTCAGAACCAGTCTGGTCCGGAAAATGCCAGGAGCCGGCAAGCCGCTTCTAGAAGCTCTGGTAACCAGCACGCTAGGGCTCGAGGACTCCTTAACTAAAATAAGCTGGGAGGCCCAAAGGGGAACTCGCAGGCTCTCAGCCGCGCCGAGGAAAAAACGCCAGTCGCGGGGCCCGAGGGCTCGGGAACCAGGAAATCTCCTCCTGCTTCAACTCCCAGCAAGCCCTAGGGCAGAGCTCGGGACCACCTGACAGCGCCACCCACCAATGAGAGGGCGCAGGCTGGGTTGGTGGGACCAATCCGAGGGCGCAAAGGAGGCCGTACCCATGGCACATCAGCGCGGCTTTTTAAGTGGTACTCTAGCCTCTCTGGTCGCCACAGCCGTAGAGAGGGAGACAGTCGCCGTGAAATGGTGACGCTGGCTATACTATGCCGCTCACTCCCAGCTTTACTCTTTTTCTCCTCCGAGCCCCAAGCCCTCAGGCCGCCCCGCCTCCCGCCCTTAGTTTGATCCCGCCCCTCCCCGGAGAGGACAGGCGAAGATGTGCAATTTCCAAAGCTTATTGGATGCAGATGGTGTTACTCTGGAGGGTGGCGGGGCCTGCAGCGGCAAGGGCCGCCCCTCTCGGACGGTGATTGGGCTCGCCTGAGTAGCCCCGGGCTGGGATTGGTGCGAGGAGGGGCCAGCGTCGTCGGGCAACTTGGACCTAGGGGTGGGGAGGCGGTGACAACCGAGGAGCCGGTGGGGTCTTGTAGGTCCCTCGTCCGCCGCCTGCCTTCCGCGGAGGGCCCAGTCGAGGGAAGGAGTGGGAGGCGCCCCTCCCTCATCACGCGGGGGCGGGCGTGGCACTTGTCGTGGGGCGGGCGCGGGACCAGTGGGGCGGGCGGTGGGAGGGGGCTGGTAGTGGAGGGTGATGGAGGGGCAGGGGTTCAGGAGTCGACAGAAGGACTAGCTGGAGACCTAAATCTGTAAGCGCTTCCGGGGAGGAGGACTTGGGGAGACAGAGGAGGGCGTGGGCGTGTCTGGTATGGGATGCCTTGCAAAGGAGGGGGCCTTGCTGAGATCTGTGGGTGGTTCCTTTGAGGAATCCTTTTCTTCCTTTTTGCCCTTTGATTTGCCAAAGGGAGAGTCCCCGTGGTCTCTGTTCAAGTTTTGGAAACTTTCTCTTTGGGTGGGCCTAATCACATACTACTTCATTATAGAACTGCCCAGGGCCTTTTCTAATACTGAGCACAAACGTAGGGAATATGGCAGAAAAAAGGAAGCCGCTGCTGGGCTTCGTGAGCAAACTCCCCAGTGGGACCACACCTGGAAACTCAGGCAAGACTCGCTGCCCTTTGTGCATGGGGCTTTTCAAAGCCCCCAGGCTCTTGCCTTGTTTGCACACAGTTTGCACCACCTGTCTGGAGCAGCTGGAACCCTTCTCAGTAGTGGACATCCGAGGGGGAGACTCTGACACAAGCTCTGAGGTGTCAGTATTCCAGGAACTCAAGCCACGCACTCTGCAGCCGCAAATTGGCATCCTCTGTCCGGTATGTGATGCTCAGGTGGACCTGCCCATGGGTGGAGTGAAGGCTTTAACCATAGACCACCTGGCCATGAATGATGTGATGCTGGAGAGTCTGCGTGGGGAAGGCCAGGGCCTGGTGTGTGACCTGTGCAGCGACAGGGAAGTGGAGAAGAGGTGTCAGACCTGCAAAGCCAATCTCTGCCACTTCTGCTGCCAGGCTCATAGGTAAAGATGGGATACCCCACCTGGTGTGGCTTAAGAACGGAGTACGAAGAGGTGTCAAGACAGAGAAATAACCTTGGTGAGCAGATGGCAAGGAAAGCTTGAATTCCATGGAAGGTCAGAGAGCAATATACAGTGTGATTACAGATATTCCAGAACAGTAGTTAACTCCTGCAGCCTTTATATAATACCCATGATACTTATAGCATCAAAGGTTTGCAGAGTCCTTTTCAGTTTACAAAGCACATTTACACTTTCCTTGGATCATCAATCATTTGTATAGTGAATAATTGTACTGGGTGCTAGAGAAAGTGAATGAGTATAATGACAAAGCCCCTGCCCTTGATCTCATTGGATCCTTGCAACTCATAGAAAAGCAGGCAATGTTTTCATCCCTATTTATTATTTGAGGAAACTGAAGCTCAGTAGCATGTGATTTGCCAAGGTCCCATAGCTGGTAAGTAGTGTCTAACAGAACTGAATTTAAAATCCAGATCTTCTCACTGCCTTCTATGCTCTTGCTACTAATCTCTGCTGCCTTCCCAGTATAAGGTGCTGATTAGTGGGGCACAACCTCAGCCTTTGCCTTGTACCCTAGTGTTACTCTGGAACTTGGTGAGGTGGGCTGGTAGGTGCGTATTGGGGTGCAGATTATGTCTTTTAGGGTGTGTGGTGAACAGTTTGTCACATAAATCACTTTGTCCCCTTCAGACCGCCTTTCCCCATTCCAGAACATCACAGTGTAAGATGGCCAAGGTTTTAGGATTAGCCTACCGTGGTCTTTAAGTTCTGCCTTCCATGTGTTTTCTGGCCTCACCAACAGAACAAGTTAGTAGTCTTCGGTCTTTCTATTTTTAACTTGTATTTGGACTACTTTGCTGCCAGCTAAACAGCTGGCCCTATTTTGTCTACAACCACCTTCTGGTGCCGGAATAGGCATGTAAGCTTGATGTTGCTATAATGCTAACGGGGAAAATCTGAACAGTTACCATGGTTTCTAGGGATTTCCCTGAATCTCTAGAGGGCTACAGAAAAGGGGAATTAGAGGTTTGATTTTACTGACCACTGACCACTCTCTCTAATAATGTTGATGACTCTTGTTAAGGAAAATTCTAGCTTGCTGCTTTGGGTGATGTAGGCGCTAGTCAAAGGAAATGCTTTACCAGAGTGTTAGGTGGAAGCTGAGGGAGACTGTCGTGGCCAGCTGGCTGCTTTTTAATTGCCTGAGGCTCATTTTGTGCCATCTGGCACAGGTCTGGTCTCTTGCTGCTGGGTCTCCACTGTGCTCTCCCCTCTAGCTTGCTGCAGGAGCAGGCTGAGGGTCTTGCCTAAACTTGACAAATTAATTCTTTGGGGAAAGTTCCAGGATGTAGCCTTAGCATTGCGACCTCTGGCAAAGTCAGGTGCCCAGTCAGAGAGCCCTAGCCTACTGTCATTTAATCCTATACAACAGCCCTTTCAGGTAGGTATTATCCCCACGGTACAGAAGAGGAACTGGAATCCTAGAGGGTCATGTGGTTAGTAAGAGGTTAGAATGAGGAACCGAACCCAGATTTGCTGGACTTCAGAGCCCGTGCTCTTAAAACTGCCGGACTGTTTCCCAAGTAGAGTTGTCCCCTCATTTCCTGTCCCCGACTCTGTTTGCCCCTAGGCGGCAGAAGAAGACGACTTACCACACCATGGTGGACCTGAAAGACTTGAAAGGCTACAGCCAGATTGGGAAGCCCATTCTGTGTCCCGCTCACCCTGCGGAGGAGCTGAGGCTGTTCTGTGAGCTCTGCGACCAGCCCGTGTGCCGGGAATGCATGGTGGGGGGGCACCGGGAGCACCCCTGCGACCTCGCCAGCAACGTTGTCCACAAGCACGGGGACTCCGTGCGGGAGCTCCTCAAAGGCACCCAGGCCCACGTGGAGGGCCTGGAGAAGGCGCTGGCACAGATCAAAGGGACCAACCGCGCCCTGCAGGAACGGGTGGAGGCCGTGGCCGGCGACGTCCGCAGCTTCTCCGAGGGCTACATCAAGGCCATCGAGGAGCATCGGGACAAGCTGCTGAAGCAGCTGGAAGCCATCCGGATCCAGAAGGAGAACTCCCTGCAGCTGCAGAAGGCACAGCTGGAGCAGCTGCTGGCAGACATGCGGACCGGAGTGGAGTTCACCGAGCACTTGCTGACCAGTGGCTCTGACCTGGAGATCCTCATCACCAAAGGGGTGGTCCTGGAACGGCTCACAAAGTTGAACAAAGTGGCATACAGTGCCCGTCCTGGAGTGAACGAGAAGATCACCTTCTCTCCTAAGGAGAAAGCAGGCCTGTGCCGCGGCTATGAAGTTTATGGGGCCATCAATACCAAAGAGGTCGATCCAGCCAAATGTGTCCTTCAAGGGGAAGGTAGGAAGGCATTTCCCACTGGCGTTGAGAGGACAGTGCACAGGACATGGTGTTAAAGACATGTGGCTTTTCCAGCCATGGCCTTCATTTAGCTAGGGAGAGAGACATATGGATCCGATGGACGGTGACCCCACCCTTGTCCTTTTCTTTCTGATCTGTTCTGGTCAGGGTACAGTTAAGATCCCTACAGGGGTGAAGCTTGACCCTTTTCCAGTGGAGAAAAGTAGTAACTACCAAGGAACTCAAGGATCATGCTGTTTCTCTCAGATGACAGGACAGAGGCAGTGCCCATAGGAGATAACAGCATAGGCCTCAGGGCAGGGCAGAATCCTGCCTGTTCAGAGAGGATGGCTTGGACCAAGTTCTGAAGAGAGTTTCTGAGGAGTGAGGATGACAGGATTATGGTTTGCTTTCTTCTATGCCCTTTTTGGTTCATGTAAGCCACGTGTTGGCATTTGAAGGAAAACGGTAGGCATTTCAGTCAGCAGAGGGGAAAAACATTTTCTTTTGACCACATTGATCAAACATATATTTCACAGATCAGTCCTCACAGGAAGACTCTACTGTAGAGTCATCCTAACTGGCACAGGAATTCTTACCTGTTCGGGGGTCACAGATCCCTTTGAGAATGATCTCTCCCCAAGAAACACCCATTAATTTGGGCATACAATTTCAGGAGATTCTTAGACCCTTCATAAGGCCTCACAGTAGTTCACGAACCCCAGGTTAAGAAGCCTGTTTCATCTGACTTCCGGACCAGAGGCTGTAGCTATTGAATATGCCCCCAACACCATGGCACAGCTACCACGCTGTGGAGGACTTCACAGCATGAAGAGTCCCAGGTGGTCACCCTGTACCCCCTGCCTCTTCCAGCAGGATCTGCAGCTCAGAGAGGGTAGTTTGGGGTTACCAGCCTCTCTCACGGTGTCCAGAGTTTTTTTTCTCTGAATACATACATCAAACCTGAGTATTTTCAAAGCTTCCTTAAGGCTGAAATTAAGGTCCAGGATCCTATATGATCCAAGAGCAGCTGCTGGCTGAGACAGAAGCAGGCTCACCGGGAGCGACTCCCAAGAGGTATGCCTGGGAGAAAAGAAAGGGAGGAAACTGGAAACACAACCTTTTGTTCTAAAGAGAAAAGGCAAGATGGTGTCTGATCTGGGGATACAGTCACTGCAGTTGGCCTTTGAGGTGAGGATGGAGTGTTTATCTTCCGCAGATCTCCACAGAGCCCGCGAGAAACAGACAGTCTCTTTCACCGTCATTTGTAAGGATGCAGCAGGAGAGAGCATGGGCAGGGGAGGAGAGAACATTCAAGTCGCAGTAGTCCCTAAAGATAAGAAAGACAGGTTTGTATTATACACTCAGGCGTCACAGGTAATGAGCGGTGATGCGACTGGAAACCCGAGGTCCTTTGCAGTAGTGGGGCTGTAACTGCAGTAGTTCCAGCCTACCTCCCCATGATGCCATTGAAAAGTGCAATAGGACCAAGTGGACCAGATGTGTTTCCTTGTGTGGGTTTTAGGCCTGTATTCAATTCTCTCCCAAAGGTCTGATCTGCCCCTCAGACTGTCTTCATCCCAACCTTCAAATAGACTGAAAAATATTCCATGTTAGACTGAATGGCGCCCTTCTCAAAATTCAGCCTCACTTTGCTACTAAACTGTTCTGGGAGCAAAGTTATACGTCTCTGGAATTAGAGGAGGGAGGAGGGAGGACGAAGGGCAGGAGGGTACAACAGAAGCTGAGGGGAGAGAACACAGTGACGCTTTCAAGGAATTCGTCAGAACATCAGATTAAATCAGCATTTATGTTGCTTACCTTCTGTTGTAAAATTAATTTCCGAGACAAGTAGAAGATACATCCTGCTTGGGGGACATTTAAAATTAATACTGGATTTATGGTGTAGAGCAGGGGACTGCAGCCCTGTTAGGAACCGGGCCGCACAGCAGGAGGTGAGCGGCGGGTGAGCAAGTGAAGCTTCATCTGCTGCTCCCCAGCGCTCACATTACCGCCCGAACCATCCCCCCATCCGTGGAAAAATTGTCTTCCACGAAACCAGTCCCTGGTGCCAAAAAGGTTGGGGACCGCTGGTGCAGAGTTTACATCCTAAAATAGTGGGCAACTGAAGCAGGCTTGTGAGAATGAGTGATATTTTTGAACTCTCACCTCCATCCAGTCCAGTCAAAACGATGGTCCACGATAACAAGGATGGGACATACTACGTTTCCTATACCCCCAAGGAACCTGGCATCTATACTGTGTTCGTCTGTGTCAAGGAACAACACGTGCAGGTGAGTGAGACCTTACCTGTGCTTCCCTGACCTCCTTTCACCCTGGCCCCCCTGGGTTTTGTCATCTTAGGATGTGGAGACATTTCTCACAGGATCAGCTGTATAGAGGCCTTGAACAGGATTCTCTTCTTTCTTATTTCATCTCACTTTAGAAATGGCCCAGATTTTGCAGCTCTTATTCTTACGAGAGGATGCTGGTGACGATTAAGAACTCTCTATCCCTACTTTACCTCCTGGCTTGTATTTTATCATTCTCCCAGTGCTTGTATTTTATCATTCTCCCAGTTTGTTGGAATTCATAATTTGGGAAAGATGCCTTGATCAGAGGGGCCAATCTACCAGCGGGCAAGCATACACACGTTTGAGCAATATAATCTAGGTCAGGATATTCCAGCTTTTTCAGGCTATGACCAGACATGGACTTACTGGAACACCATTGGGAGAGTTATGCCTTCTCTTCTTGACTGACCAGTCATCTCCCTGCCTAACCATCTGCCCAGATAATTCTCTACTCTGTTTATACGTATATGCTTGTCTGTTACCTCCACAGATACATGTAACACTTTCTGGTGTAGAGATTATGAATTTTTAAAAAGTGGGTAATACTCAACACGTCCAGCAGAATCTCTGCTGACATTCGAGCTGTCAGAGGTTTCCCCCAACCAGAAATCAACACTGACAAGGGCAATAAAACACCATAGAGCATCATGATGTGTTAGGCTTGTGGTCTGTGCCACAGGAAGACTCATATTCAATAGCCACTTGCTGCTTTTGCCTAATTACAGGATGTCAGACGGGTTAGGTGTTTTTTTTTAATTTATTAATTATTTATTTGTAAATTTATTTATCTATTTATTTTGGCTGCATTGGGTCCTCATTGCTCCGCACGGTCTTTCTCTAGTTGTGGTGAGTGGGGGCTACTCCTCATTGTGGTACGCGGGCCTCTTATCGCAGTGGCTTCTCCCATTGCAGAGCATGGGCTCTAGGCACACGGGCTTTGATAGCCGTGGCGCGCAGGCTCAGTAGTTGTGGCGCATGGACTCAGTAGTTGCGGCACATGGGCCCAGCCGCTGCGCGGCATGTGAGATCCTCCCGGACCAGGGCTCGAACCCATGTCCCCTGCATTGGCAGGTAGACTTCCAACCACTGCGCCACCAGGGAAGCCTGGGTTAGGTGTTTTTACAAACATTATTTCACTTTTCCTCCAAATCACTGAGGCATAAGGATCATCATCCAACTGGACCGAGAAAACAAACTTGCCACAATACACAGTACCTGTGTGGAAAAATCATAATTTGAATCCATAGCTTTGAACTCCAGGTTGTTTTTAAAACAGATTGTAAACTCTTTAAAGGAAGAGAGATTTAACATTTGAAAGGCTTCTAAGGTGCCAGCCTCTCTGCTTTATGCTTTTGCAGAACGTCTGGTTCTCATGCAGGGATAGGCACGTAACAACAGTTATTAAATATTTACTGTTTAACATAGGGTAGAAATTGGAGAATGGAAGTTATCCTTGAAGGAAAAGAGGCAGGAGAGTTTCTAATCTGAGATTTTTTTTTTTTTTTTTTTTTTTTGCGGTATGCGGGCCTCTCACTGCCGTGGCCTCTCCTGTTGCGGAGCACAGGCTCTGGACGTGCAGGCCCAGCAGCCAGCCATGGCTCACGGGCCCAGCCGCTCCACGGCACGTGGGATCCTCCCGGACCGGGGCACAAACCCGCGTCCCCTGCATCAGCAGGCGGACTCCCAACCACTGTGCCACCAGGGAAGCCCAATCTGAGAATTATTAACCACAGGCTTTTAACCTTCCTCCCTTCCATCTATCGTCACCAACCCAGAGTAAAGGGGATGGGTAAACAGTTGTGTCCAGGATGGAGGGATGGAAGGAGAGGAGCTGGCTCAGCATGTGAGGGGAGGGGGTGTGTGGCTGAGAAACTGGAGAAAGGACCACAGATGTCCTCACCTTGTGGTTGTGTGCTCTATAGTTACCCAAGCTTGCTCAGGAATGGAGGAGATAGAGACCAAGGTCAGTGACCTGAAAGCACAGTTGGGTTTCCTAGTGCATCAGGTGGTATGCATGCTGGGAGAGCAGCACGGATTCCTTAACTCCCCCCCTCACTGCATTTGTATCTGGCCCCATCCAGCTCAGCGCCCAGCTGGCTGCTGTCCCCCAGTCGCTGTTTCGCTCCTGCTGTCCTCGTCCCTCCAGGGACAGGCCCTGCGACATACACTCCGTTTAGTATGTGTGACGCTCGGCACACCCCTGTTGACTCACAAGGTGCTGTTCTTTGCTCTTGGTCTGAACATTGAAGGGCTCACCATTCGCTGTGACCGTGAGGAAACGGCACCGCTCACACCCAGGCGTGTTTCACTGCTGCACGTTCTGCTCCAGCGGAGGCCAGAAGACTGCTCGCTGCGCATGTGGAGGCACCATGCCGGGTAAGGAGAACCAGTCGCTCCTGAAAGCCCTCGCTCTCCCTCTGCTGCTGTCTCCTGGCGGCGGGATCAACTACCACAGCGACCAGCTTCGGGGTGTTCAGACTTAGGCTTTGTTTCTAGGAATGCAGTCTGTGCGTATAAATATATCACAGTTCTAAAAGTTTCATTTAAAGCTTCTTGTTCTGGAAACTGAAATAGCAAGCTGCAAAGTTCTGAATTTTTTAGTTTTGATACAGTTCACTAATCCTAGGAGCCCTGTGCTTCTCCCAGAATGCTCGATTTCAGCCTGTACCCTTTCCAACAGCCTGAGCAGTGTCAAAGATGTAAACCCGCTCCGTTCCTTTTAAAACCTTAGAGAAATTTAAACAAGGCAGGGATGGGAGAACAGATGAATAAGTTAACTGAACCAGGTCTGGCTCTTTTCTTGGGGGCAGGGTGGGTGGGCAAGAGGGTCAGCTCAGGCAAGAGATCTAATTATTTTCAGTATTCTGTGGTATCCTTACTCCAATGGTGGGCCTTAAGATAGGCTCTTGTAAACTCTCATATAAACACTTCAGGATCTATTTTGTTTATTTCCACCACTCTGCACTTCCCTTTCATCTAGATTATGTTACAGTTAAAATCCAAACCAGTTCTTCTCCTTGAGTTAGCAGTGTTAAAATAACACTCTTCTTAGAACTTCAGCTAACCTTAATTGATTTGCTGTCATCAGTCTTGAGAGTTCCCCTGACTACAGAGGCACCGAATAGCTTGTTCCTCTCTCTGGGTTTTTATTAGACATTTTCAGGTCCATGAGTCTGAATGTCGCCAGAAGCATTAATTTCCGTGGTAACTGCTGGACTTTCCTCTAATGGTGGTTCTCCCCTCTTCTCTTTGAACCATGCAGGTGGGTACCTAGGCTGTGGCCACGGACACAAAGGCCACCCGGGGCGCCCCCACTGGTCGTGCTGTGGGAAGTTTACCGAGAAGTCAGAATGCGCATGGGCAGGTGGGCAGAGCGCAGCGAGGAGTGTACTGAGGACGGTGGCCCTCTGACGGCTTCCTGGGTCTGTGGTCGTAGCTGAGGCCAGCACGGCTTCAGATCACCAGAGAACCCCTGACCTTAATTCTGAAGAAACTGATGGAATTAAAAACAAAGTGCCTTATGTTATACCCTCGAGTCCAAGTACCTTTTTGTGAGTTACTCACTGATTGTACGTCCAGGTGGTCGAGCACCAGAGACCACGCTACGTTTCTCTTCTTCGTGGCCAAAGGTCTTTGGGGGAGGGGAGGCAGTCAGCTGTCTGGTTAAAGTTAATACCAGATGGTGCCCCTCATTAGTGTCCTTTTAAAACATATATACTGTAGTCCAGTAGGAGAGCGACTGTACAAAATGGCTAAAATAGATTCGAGAATCATACAGTGTCTATCTTAGTGCATCTTCAAAAGCAGACAGATCTTTGAAACTAGCAGTTGTTAATCAAAGCTGGCTTTATAGGAGGAGTATAATGTATGCATTACTGTTTTAAAACAGTGTCAGTGTGTGCATGTTTTTGTATGACTGAGCCCATTCATTGTAAGTCTAATAAACTTGTTAGAAAAACTGTACTCATGTAGACTAGCAATATAGTTTGTAGATGTGATCTCAGCTGTAAACAGAAAAATCTAATTGAATAAACTTTGTATCACCCCCTCAAAAAAAAAAAAAGTCCTTTCTGTACCAAGGAGGCTCCTTTCTGTTTTGTACAGACATGGAGGTACCCATGCCATTGGAATTTAGCGCTCACGGGGGTAATTTAGTTCCTCACTTTTTGATGTATAACGTTCTTATTTCTCCCTGAGCTACGTGTTAGATATTTCCCTCAGAGAATAAAAACCTCCTTTCCTCGTATCCACTTGTTGCTAGCACACTTTAAATGGATTATAATGTGATATTGCTGTTTAGGTGGAGGTCTGCCACTTCCCCTCTACACCACGTTCATCTCGTAACCCCAGAGCCTAGAAGATTACTGTGTGGTCAGGGGCAGACACGTAGTCAGTAAATAAAGGGGAATGCTGCTGAAATAGGACCTCATAAATTCCTTGCAGATGTACTCATGCCAGGCGATCCAGATACCTTCCTCGTCCTCACATCTCTCACCCTCTTTGTCTTTTAAAGAACCGTCTTCAGTTTTGTCTGTATACCTAGGAAGTTAACTAGAAGCTTTGACTCCTAGAGCATGCCTGCTTAACTGAAGAGGATTCTTGGGAGAGGAAGTACACAGCACTGGTGCCCCAGCCCTGCCGTGGTCTTCACTGTATATAGTTTGTGTGTTCTTCTGGGACACTTGGTTTCTTATATAGCAAAAACTCAGCATGTATTAAATACAATTATTGAAATCTGCAATGTAAGCTCCATTAAGAAGTAACTCATTGGAATGGTGAATTGGGTCAGGCAAAGGAAGTGAAATAATTAGACAAAACACACTGTCAGGTCATCCTGGAAACATTTCCTCCTTGAGGCTGATAGACGTGAGCTACATTGTAGCTGTAAATATGAAGATATTTACTTATATTTTCTGGAAAGATTCCCTTCAGCCCTCTCTCTGACCAAAATCTGATATTCCCAGAAGACCCTGATGGCCCTGTAACCCTCTGAAATTATTATTTGCTCTTCCTCACTCCTCATAATCACTGGGCCCAGAGGTCAGGTAGGAGTCCTTTAGCTCAGCACTGCTGCTTTAAGATCAGTGGTTATCAACTGATGTGAATTTGTCCCCCAAGGATGTTTAGTAAAGTCTCAGGCATTTTTCCTTGCCACAGCTGGGGGCAGAGTGCCACTAGCATCTCTTGGGTAGAAGTCAGAAATGCTGCTTATGCTCAGTTCTGGCCAGCTTCCCACAATGAAGAATTATTCAGTGTGAAGTGTTAATAGCGCTGCTGTCGAGAAATCCCGTTCTAGACCATTATTCCGCCTCCTTTAAAAAAGGCCAGCCTTGAAGCTCAGGCCTTTATGCAAGCTGTTACCCCTACGTGGTTCAGCCGTCCACAGAGCCCCGAGTCATTCCCCCTTCTTCCTTGAAGATTTTAGCACCAAACTTGCTGCTACTCCAGTACTCCTCCTCATCAGTCTTAGAGTAATTCAATAGCCACGAAGACATCTTAACTCCATGACTCTAAGGTTCTTTTTTCCCTCACGCAGCAGTCAGTCATACCCTAGACCTCGATTCCAGCTGATCCCTCTGCATAAGCTCAATTTCAAGCATCCTGCAACCATGACCTCCCACCTTTCCAGCTCACCCACCTGACTCTACTAATTCTTCTACCTCCCTAGAATCCCCAGTGCAGTGACCACCTTCCCACTATTACCCTCCCCAGCCTCATGTCCTTTCCTTCATCCTCACTCAGTTTAGACTGTACAGAGCATCATCACACTCTTGCATGTAGTCTCTCCCTGTCCTTTTTGCTTGGCAAAACCCCAGATTAGCTCCAGATCTCCATCTAACCCAACTGAATGATCCTGGAGAAGAACACGAATGTATGATGACTAGTCTCCCTTTAAATCTATGACCACTGATCTTGATGGGCTCTTAGCATTGCCCGGTAGTCTGACATGTCTCTAGTCCATTTATTCTCCACTCTTCTAGACAATTGTTATTTCCTACTTTCTTCTCCTCAAATTGCAATTTGTACTGCACTTCCCCTCTCCACTTATGATCTTGCTTCCTATTTCACCAAGAAAACAGAAGAATTCAGAAGAGAATTTCCTGACCTTCCCACCATATCTACAAATCTACCTATATGCCTATCAAAAGCAAACTTTTATATGAGCTCTCATTCCATCTCTACAACCCAGGAACGTTGCTCCAGTAATTTCCCCCTCTACTGGATTGCTAATTTCAGAAAATAAACATGCTACAATATTCCCTATCTTAAAAAACAAATTTCCCTTGATTTTTATATGAGACTTCTAGGGCTGCCGTATAGAATACCACAGACTGGGTGGTTTGAACAACAGAAATTTCTTTTCTCACAGTTCTGGAGGCTGGAAGTCCAAGGTGCCAGCGGGGTTGGTTTCTCCTGAGGCCTCTCCCTGGCTTGCAGATGGCCACCTTCTCCTGTGTCATCACGTGGCCTTTTTTCTGCACATGCATCCCTGATGTCTCTCCTTCTTCTTATTGACACCAATCCTACTGAATTAGGGTTCACCCATATGATCTCATTTAACCTTAATTATCTCCTTAAAGGCCCTGTCTCCAAATACAGTCACATTGGGGGCTAGGACTTCAATCTATGAATTTGCAGGGAACACAGATCAGTCCATAAGAATTTTTTCATCTCCCTCTGAAAGCTGCTCCGTTTTTCTGCTTCCCTTTAAAAAGACCTCAAAAAAAAAATTGTTTGCTATCTCTACTTCCCCTCCTTGAATTCTCTCTTGGATCTAACCCAGTCTTTAATCCTCACCACTCCACTGAAACAGCTCTTGTAAAGGTCACCTGTAATATCCATGTTACGGAATCCAATGGTCAGTTCTTGATCTTTATCCTCTTTGACCTATCAACAGCATTTAACACAGGTGATCACTTTACCCTCCAAGAAAGATCTTCTTCACTTGATTTATCTGGCATCACTCTTCTTCTTTTTAAAAAAATTTATTTATTTATCTATTTATTTATTTATTATTTATTTATGGCTGCCTTGGGTCTTTGTTGCTGTGCACGGGCTTTCTCTAGTTGCGCTGAGCGGGTCTACTCTTTGTTGCAGTGTGCGGGCTTCTCATTGCGGCGGCTTCTCTTGTTGTGGTTGTGGAGCACAGGTTCTAGGCGCGTGGGCTTCAGTAGTTGTGGCACAAGGGGTCAGTAGTTGTGGCTCGCGGGATCTAGAGCACATGCTCAGTAGTTGTGGTGCACGGGCTTAGTTGCTCCGCGGCATGTGGGATCTTCCCAGACCAGGGATTGAACCCGTGTCCCCTGCACTGGCAGGCAGATTCTTATGCACTGCATCACCAGGGAAGTCCCGCATCACTCTCCTTAATCACTTTTCTCATTGACTTCCTTCCTCTGGTTCCTCATCTCTCCAGTCTCTACACATTTAAGAGCTCCAAGGATTAGTTCCTGCATTTTTATCTTCCCCCCCACTTCCTAGGTGATTTCATCCTCTCATGAGTTTAAGTACCTTTTATATACCGATGACTCCTAGATTTATCTCCAGCTCCAAACTCCATATGGTTATATCCAAGAGCTTACTTAACATCTCCACTTGGATGTATCATAGGCACCTCATCTTTAAGATGTCCAAAACAGAACTCTCAATTTCCAATTCTCACTGCCCAACGGACCACCAGCACCAAAGTGTTTCTCCTGCAGTCTTCTCCATCTCTTTGAAAGGAATGTCCAAATCCGCTCTTACAGGGGGTGGAGCCAGTCACCTTGGAAACATCCTTGACTCCCCTCTCAGGCATTACGTCCAATCCACTGGCAAATCCTATCTGCCATCCCTTCAAAATACATCTGCTGAGCACTGCTCTCTGCCTACACTGCTAACCACACCAGTCTGAGATACCATGATTTCTCACCTGGACTTTTGCAATGGTCTTCTAACTAGTCTCTCTGCTCTCACTCTCAACTGTCTACAGTCTGTTCTCCACCCAACAGTCCTTTTAAAATACATCAGATCGTGTCACTCGTCTTGACAACCTCCAAAGGCCTCCCATCTTACTCAGAACAGCCTTTACATCAGCATGTAAGACCCTGCAGGACCTGGATCCTTGCTCTTCTCTTTCCTACCCATCCCCCCACCCCCATCACTCTATTCCAGCCAAACTGGACTGCCTGGGGCCCCTCAAACTCTGTCTTGAAGCCTTTACAATCACTGCCCCTCCACCTGGAATGCCCTTCTCACGGATACCTACATGATTCACTCTCTCATTTTCCTCAGGTTTCTGCTCCTTTGTCAAACACCATCTTATTGGAGAGGTCCCTAACTACCCTGTATAAAACAGCAACTCCCCACCCCAAGACTCCGTATCATCCTTAGTCTGCTTCATCACCATCTAACATATATATATTCTATTTCTTTATTGTCTGTCCTCTTATCCTAGACTGTAAGGTCTATGAAGGCAGGGATTTGACATTTATTGACCACTATACTATCCCCATGGAAGACAGTTCCTGGCACATAGTAGAGGCTTAATCAATATTCTGTTGAATGAATAAAGATCTAATTGGTAGAATTTTTGGTTTGGATCTCCTTGGTATCTGTTTCTACAGGCCAGACTTCCCTTCCCTCAGACTGACATTTTTCCTTCAACCAAATACCACTTGGAAAAAAACCTCAGCCTTCTCTCAAAACTGTTGGATAAATTATATGCACCTTAGGGACCAGCCTTGAATTTTCCAATTACCTCAGACATCTAGGGAATTGCTTGCCATGAAGAAGCTTGTTGTTTTACATCATTTTGCCCCATGTGTCTTTTAATGAATCAGATTTCGGAACTGAGGATAAAAAGCTTATCATTTATTTCAGTTGGAAAAAGCTTTTGGTAATTGGATAACTCTACTGTAGCTGAAGTTCTATTGCAACAGAAAATATCTATAAGATACCTAGGTTCTGGTAAATGCCCTAGTCTTTAAGCAATATTAATGGTAACAGTTCCACTACAGGTATTTAAAGTTTGTGCGGGGGGTGGGCTGGGGGGGTGGGGTGGGGCTGGTATTTGATCTGTGCTACAGTGGAGTGTAAACCTAGATGAAAGACTTGGCAAAGCAAGACTGATCTGCAGAGCCCAATATTCCAAGGTGAGGACAAAAAGAAGTCTTAGGATTTAGGAACTGCCCCCAGCGTAACAAAGTGCTTCAGAAACCACCTTTGAGTTGTGAGCACTGAAGCATCAACAAGGTGCAGCAGCAGGACGTAAGCTATATCTCTGGTGTTACAGGGAGGAGAAAACGGGCCGCAAATTACAGCCTCCGTCCCCTGGGATGTTGTAACTGGATAAACACCTGGGCCGCCTTGGATAACAAACATACACACATACCTGCCAGCCCACCCATTCTCTAATCTCTAAAATGCAGCAGTCACTCAGCTTTACTCCAGAGGATGTATACCTATGTGTTAGGCTTTTCTCAATTAAGAGGTGGTTGGGTGAAGTGAATGCTAATTAAAAGCATAATATAGGAAGAGGTGTTTCACTCTTTGCCTTATTAGCTTCTACGTATTGATTTCAATTCCTTCAATACTTCCTCAGAGAAGTCCCCCTTAACTAGGTCAAATCCCTGTTCTAAGCCCTCCCAGCCACGCGGACACCCCCGCCACTGTAGCACTCATCACAATGGCCACTTCGCAGCCACACGTGATGATCTGATTAATGCCTGTCTCCCCTTCTAGGCTGGAAGCCTCAGGAGGACAGGGACTGTTTGGGGTTTTGCTTATCCTTACATTTTCAGTGCCCAGGAGTGCCCTGGCATGTTTAATATATGTTTTTAAATTAATGTATGAATAATTAAGCAGTAAAAGTATTCTTCCCATCCCTCCTTTCATATGTAATCTCTTCCTACACTCAGATTTAGCTAAGCATTCTGGTAAAAAGGACTCAAGCTAGCGAAGATATCATCTTCCCTGTTCCCTGCTAAGGGTTAGGCCGTTCTTTCATTTCCATCCCCGTCCCCTGGCTACTCACTCCAGTGGTACTTTGTACTATAACTGACACTAATTTCATTTTTACCTATGAAAACATTTTAATCGAGGTCATATGCCTACAAATTCTAAATTCTTATTGTAATTCTCTTTGTGCTTGAAGGAATGCCTTTTACTTCTTTCTGGCTTTCTCTAGGGCTAGATGCTACATAGCAAATAGCAGTACCATATCCCACTCTGTAAACCCAAATTCTCTCAAGGCATTATGGTAGATATCAAGATTTCAGAACACCAGAGGGGCCACACGGAGCACTGGCATTTCCATGACTATCTGTGCAGGATAATCTGGCCTCGTCTTTCAGCCCTGCAGAAGCTACTTCATTGCACAAGACAATCAGAGAGAGGAAAGAGCCCAGTATTTATACGTAGCCATTCCAGATCACATCCATGACTGCTAGAGGAAGGGGTCATGTCCCACAAAGACATCATTCTACCTACTGTGTTCATAATAATTGGATGGCAACAGGAGTCCTTGGTAAGGCTTTAAAGGGCCCAGGTTCCATCCAGCCATGGCACGCACGATGCCCTTTTTTGATTAACACTGACAAAGAGAAGTCAAACTATAAACCTTCCATGAAGGCAACTCTGTCACATAAGAAATACCTTGTAAACTGGGTGCTCAGCAATGTTGCACTTTGGTGACAGATGTTCACCATCTGGCTCTTTCAGCTGCACCCATGCTTCAATTTTATTCTCATATTCCGAGACCTGGTCCCACAGCAATAACACTAGCGTTCGGATGGCACTTCGTGGCTAACAAAGCATTTACTGTTCTCGCCTAAGTCTGCTGAGGTAGGCAGAGAGATGTAAAAAGAAAATCTGACCGTTACGGTGTCACATAAGGAAAGGCTGGTTGACACTGGCAGAATTCATAGGGCAGCACCTCAATTAGATCACTACATTGTGGGATGCTGCCCACTGCTAGAGGGTGCAGAGACCCACCTTGTCATGCCCTGACCTTAAGAAATGGACTCACGGTAACTAAAATGAACGTGAGCCTGAGACAGACACCAGAATGCTACGTATATTATAATTCATGAGACATTTCCACCCCAGGGCTAGGACTGAAGGATGCATGTCTGGTATGACAGTGGTTCCAATTTTTGCTGTATCCGCCTCACATCGATAGCATCTCCCTGTTACAGGAACACCTACCCAAGACAAGACTGAGTGGCTTTGCTAGCTTAGAATCAGAATGAGGAACACTAGAGAAACTATTTAAGATACGAGAAGGAATATCAGAGTAGATTACATTGGTCAGTGGGCTCTGAATATCTGAAGATTGTAGGTTATAATCCCTGCAACCATCTTCAGACTAAAAGCAAGAATACTTGAACCTCGAAGTTGACACTGCCTCTCTCCTAAACAGTACCTGGAAAGGACACTGACAGTGTTCACCTAACATGCCTTCTGACTGACATGACCCATCTGTCGATCTGGTCGCATGGGGTATGGTGTGTATGTGTGTTGCTAAATTGCCAGGGGAGCACAGTGAGCTGTATGCTAATCCTCACATCTTACAGATGGAAGAACTGAGGTGCCTGGGGAATCTGCAACTAGCTGAACACCAGACAGTCAGCAAACAGCAGAGGCAGGGTTTGTACGTTCTTGCTGGCCTGGGAGCCACTGCTTCTCAGGTGACACTCCCTTTGCCCTGGTGTGTTGATCCTACAGCGTAACTCCCGAAAGGTAATCTTACATCCTCCATTTCCCGATTTTCCCAGGGACTTCACTACAGCTGCCGAAGTTCTAAAAACAATGCCTACCACAAATGCGGAAACCAAAGTGTAGAGAAGTTAATGATTTTTTCAAGGCTACACCCCAGCTAAGGTGAACCTGGAAGTAGAGTTAAGTCAGAACTCTTCCTTCCAGGCCACCTGTCTTTGCCTCTGTGGGCCTTTAGACCATGTCCTCAGAGGGCACCTTTGCTTAAACAGGCCCCAGTGCCTCAGCCCATACTGTGACTGGCTTAACACAGGGCTTTGTCACCTAATCCTAACTCAAAGGAGGGCAACAGTTCTATCTAGGAAGAAATACAATTCTTTCTAGCAGAAATTAGCTGAGTAAGTGCCAACGGGAAGAAGGGAATCTGAATAGTTTCCCAAAGTAAGAAATTCTCAAGAGTTTGTATTAGTCAGGATACAAACTGCTATACAAACGAACACCCAAGTCTCATGGTTTTAAAAAAAATTATTTCTTGATCATGTCATAGTCCAATGTAGGTGAGCTAGGGTGAGAAGGGAGGCACACACAGGAAGCTTTGTTCCGATGTCGTTCAGGAACTGAGGCTTACCAGTCTGCCAAGGGGTCCGTGGCCAGCAGTAGGTTAAGAATCTCTGACCTAGTGGCTTCACAAGTCTCTAGGGCCCTGCAGTCATCCATCAGTTCCTTTGTATTCAGTGGGCCAACAAGAGAAGAAACAGCACAAAGAATCACTTGCAAGGTTTCAGAAAGGCAGATAAGAAATGACTTACATCACTTCTCTCCATATTCCACTGACTTAGAACTCAGTAATATGGACCCATGTAACTGCAGTGAAGACTAGGAAATGTAGTCTCTGGTGGCCAGGAGGAAAAGGAAATGGGGGTTAGTGAACACAAAGCATTATCTCTGCTACGCTGTCAAACACATGTTTATTGGATTATGCCAATGATAATACAAGTACTAAATGACACAATAATACTAAATGAAACAATGGTACTAAGTGCTACAAATACTGTAAATTTGTAAAAATACAAATACTAGAAAAATGACACAAAAATTAAAATTTATGACACAAATACCACATGATATGATAGCAATATAAAATAATACTAAATGATATGATACCAAATTCTAAATAATACGATGATACAAATACTAACCATCTACATATTAGGCAGAGAGCTGCTTCTGCTCAGCCCATAAAGAGATGGTTATATGAGCAGCCTCATTGGCAGGAGATGAAGAGATGGGATGGAGCCTGTGTTAGAAAAGGCAGTAACATTGGGTCCCCACCAGCTGAGAAGAGAAAAGCAACAGAGGGCTTTTTGAGCTTTTACTGAAGCTTAGGTACAACCCTCCCAGGGCTGTTTTCCAAATTCTCTAACTCTAAAGCATTTTCTCTTATCTGAAGTAATTTATTGGTTTCTATGTCACACATTAAATACGCTGATTGATTAACATGACTGGTTAACCAAGTGGTTAACATGGTAACGGATCCTCACTTTGAGGAGGGCTTGAAGGTGAAACCGAATGCCAACGAGAGCTCAAAGGACCAGGGTTAGGTCATTCTCCCCAGATCCTAATACAAACCAACAATGGCACTATTCTGAGCTCCATAAACAGGAAGTTAGATGCCAAAAAGGACTTTGAGATCGGCCAAGGTGAGCTTGGTGACAACTTCTCCAGTTCCTGATAGAATCTGTTTGGCCAAATCTCTCTTTTTTTCTTGGAGCTGCAAGATCTTCTCTTCCACTGTTCCCTCACAAACAAATCTGAAAAAGATAAGCAAATAATCAAAAACCCAAAGCAGCATATCTAATGACATATTCAAACGTCTATTTATGCTTCCGTTTTTTGGGTTTTTTTTTTGCGGTACGCGGGCCTCTCACTGTTGTGGCCTCTCCCGCTGCAGAGCACAGGCTCCGGACGCGCAGGCCCAGCGGCCATGGCTCACGGGCCCAGCCGCTCGGTGGCATGTGGGATCCTCCCGGACCAAGGCACGAACCCGTGTCCCCTGCATCGGCAGGCAGACTCTCAACCACTGCGCTACAAAGGAAGCCCTATGCTTTAGTTTTTAAATGAGATTTCTTCCTTTATTTTTTCTTAGGTTTGATTAAGAACTCTATGTTTAGCAGATCTAAACAACTTAGACTAAATATATATCCATTTAAAGTGATCTGACCTTGGACTTCCCTGGTGGCGC
This sequence comes from Pseudorca crassidens, assembly GCF_039906515.1. Lineage (NCBI taxonomy): Eukaryota > Metazoa > Chordata > Mammalia > Artiodactyla > Delphinidae > Pseudorca > Pseudorca crassidens. The sequence continues at coordinate 102,889,251 of NC_090297.1, read as the reverse complement.
AGTGGTTAAGAATCTGCCTGCCCATGCAGGGGACACGGGTTCGACCCCTGGTCCAGGAAGATCCCACATGTCGCCGAGCAACTAAGCCCATGTGCCACAACTACTGAGCCTGCGCTCTAGAGTCCGTAAGCCACAACTACCCGCGTGCCTAGAGCCCATGCTCCGCAACAAGAGAAGCCACCGCAATGAGAAGGCCGCGCCCTGCGACAAAGAGTAGCCCCCGCTTGCCGCAACTAGAGAAAGCCTGCGTGCAGCAACGAAGACCCAACAGAGCCATAATAAATAAATAAAATAAAAATTTAAAAATAAAGTGATCTGACCTCAAATTGGCCTTTTCTTTCTTTCTGAAGCTGAGATAATTGAGAAGTGCCAAAATAAGCAAAAGATATCCTGATCCAAAAAAAAGTGTAGAGATCCAGCTTTTACACAAAACGCTCCATCCTGATAAGGTCAGAAGGCCTAAAGCTTATCAAGTTTCTGCCAGGAATATGTGTGCTGGTTTAAGTACAGAGTGTCTTATCTCTTGGCTAATTCACACTGAAAACAGGTTTTACAAACCAAGGAAATACCACTGTTGTCCTTTATTCACTCATTCAACAGGTGCTGATGAAGATTCCCTATATGCCATGCACTATGCTAGGTGTAGGAACAGAGATTTGAACATGGTCTTGCAGTCAAAGAGAACACAAAACAAAGACATGAAAATAAACAGCAACAATAATAATATGACCTGGAAAGCGCTATAACGGAAGTATGTCCAGCGTACAAAAGGAGTGAAAAGAAATCTGTCTGGGGTCTTCAGGGAAGGCTCCATTGACAACTTGACTCTTAGTGTGACTTGTAGGATGAGCAAGGGTTTGCCAGATAGAACAGTGGGGAGAGCATCCCAGGGAATGGGAACATGTGTAAAACCATGACTGAGTTTTGGAACACAGTCTGCTGCAGGGGTCGTAGAGTCTGGCCAGGGCAAAAGTCAAAAACTATGTTGTACTACAACAGCAGAAGCTCAAGAGGCTGGCGGGGGCTGGATCATGAGTGACTCTGCCTGTGATGCTAAGAAACTTGGTTTTGAAAGGAGGAAATGGCAGTGGGATGGGAAGAAAGGGATGGTTACAAGAAACACCTAGAAAATAAAATGAATGGATTTGGTTTGTGAAACGTGAGCAAGAAGGGGGAGTCTAGTTTTGGCTCCATGATTAGATAAACAGTGATTCTATTCACAAAGATGAGAAATTCAGAAGAATCAGTAGATATGAGGTAGCAGGGAGAAACAATCTCAGCTTGTGACATTGTGAGTCCCTGGAGCATGTAACAGTACTTGCTACATGGGGACTACTCAACAGGTATTCATTCGTTTTTTGAATTGAATGAGACAAATACATGAGTGAATGAATAATGGGTGTGGATGTGGACACTCAGATTCAGATATTTCGTGGGGATTTGGATATCTGGGCCTGAAGTTTAGGAAACCTTGGAACAGAGGGTATAGATTTTGGACTTACTGGAGTGGACAGGATTATTAAGAGAGGTGCATACAAAGTGAGCTGAGAAGAGAGCTAAAGACAAAACAACTGACATAATCACTGTACTTGGTGAATTTGGGAATTCATTGGTGTCCCTTAGCAAGAGTAGCTTCAATGGAGCGGCGGGGGTAAAAGCCAGTTTGTATAGGTTGAGGAATGAATGGGAAGTAAGTAAAGATAGACAAGGATTTCTAATTATTCAGAAAACTTAGCCATGAAAAGGAAGGAGAAAAAGAGGTCCATAACTAGACTGTATTGTACAATTAAGGCAGGTTCTGCTGTTGTTTTTAAAGAGAAGAGGGTCTCAAGGACAGGGGCATTCTACAAAATAACTGGCCTGTGCACTTCAAAAATGTCACTGTCATAAAACACAAAGAAAGATTGAGGTGTTGTTCCAGTTAAAGGGGACAAAAGAGTCATGACAATCAAATGCTACACAGGACCTAGAATTTTCTTTGGCTGGGAAGGACATCACTGGGACAAGTGGCAAAATTGAATAAGGTCCATAGATCAGATATGAGTATTGTATTACTGTTAACATCCTGGTTTTGATAACTTTATTATAGTTATGTAAGAGAATGTCATTTTTAGGAAATGCATATTTTACTATTTAGAGGTAAAGGAGCATCATGTCTGCAACTTACTGTCAAATGGTCCAGAAAAAATCTTACACACACACACACACACACACACACACACACACACACGTGTCACAGTGCACAGGGATGTTTTGGTATTATTCTTGCAATCAAGAACTTTGGGGTATTCTTGTAAGAATTCTTACATTCTTCTCTATATGTCTGGAATTATGTCAAAATAAAAGTTAAAAGAAAAAGAGAGAGAGAGAGAGGAAGAGAGGGAGGAGGGAGGAGAGTCCTTTCATGGGCGGCCTTGACTGCATTAAGGCTCAGCATTGTTCATAAGCTTTTCTTCTTCTGCAGGACCAACTCCAAGGTTATCCACAAATTGCTTGTGTTCCCTTCCTGACTGTGAGTACCAAAAAGGATGTGCCCCACAAGCACCATTAGTACAGTGATCATCAAATACTTTACACATTCTATTAAAACATTACCCGAGAAAAATTTTCATGAAAGCAGACCTTTGTCCTGGAGACCTTTACTTACTTACCTGTGTATGACAACATCTTTCTGCTGCCCTACTCGGTAAATTCGGTCACAAGCTTGATCTTCAAGTGACGGATTCCTGTTAGAAGACAAGTAAAGCTTAAAGGTAATGACATCCTAGACCAGGGGTGGGCAAATCCCATGGGCCAAATGCAGCCCACAGTCTGTTTCTGTATGGCTCTTGTGTTTAAAATGGTTGTTACATTTTTAAAGGTTTGCAAAACAAAACAAAACAAAAAAACCTACAACAAAGAATATGCAACAGAGACCTATGTAGCTGGAAAAGCCTAAAATATTTACTATCTGGCCTAAAATACTTATAGAAAAAATTTGTAGGTCTCTGTTCTAGTCTATGTGGGACTCAGAAAGCCCCAGATGTCTTCTTGCCCTCTCATGAGAAACCGGGATCAGATTGCTAATAGGAACTCTTAGCACCACCATCAGTTGGAAACTCTTAAGTAACAGAGGTTAAACCAATGCTCAAATCCTGTCACTAACTAGTCGAGTGACTTTGGGCAAGTCATCTAACCACAACCCTCCAGACTTCAGATGGCTACTTGGAAACCGGCGGGCTGGCAAATCATCTCTAATGCCTTTTTCAACTTTAATATTCTAGATTCAACTAAGGAGACTTAATTTGTTTCATTCTTTCTAGGTTCTCATTATCAATTCCAAACTAGTTTCTCATCTTACCTCTTTAAAATCTTGGAAAACATTGCTCAATTCAGAAACCAGCATGATCCCCATTCTGCTTTCCTCACTCACGAGTATAGGGGAGTCCCAAGTAAGACCTAACCACGTTCTCCAGGAAGATAATAACAGGTTGGCCTGTTTGTACCCATCTGGGCTGCCTGGAGAATTAACAAATGACAATCTCTGGCACCAGTGCCTGGTGCAGCGATCCCTGACTGGCATCACTGAAAACTCAAAACAGGGACAAATTATGACGCTTTCTCCTAGCAATACATGAGTCATTCACTTCGTTTCTAGGAAGGATGCTGCCATACTCCCGGTGTTGACACTATGTGCAGTGAGTCCAAGGCTATGTGTTAAGTGTGTGTCTAACATAATTAAAAAATTCCTTTGCCTTTTCCCTTTGGAGTAACAGTTCTCCCTCTTCACCAAGGCTGAGATTTCCTTGGACGTCAACAAGTATGTCTGAAATACGGTGTTTTGAAGAGATAAAACTCTTCATTGAGTGAAGCAGCTCTTGGCCATAAGGAAAAGCACCCCCTACTCCGCTCTCAGTTTCCATGGAAACAGATGTTAGATTAACAATAAATAGTGAACAGACTATTTTAAATAGTCATTTGAAGCCTTGCTTGCTCAGGAATTCAGGGCCAGCAACTAACCCTACACCAATTTTTTTTCTCTCTCCTTTTTTTAAGTTATTTATTACTTTATTTATTCTGGGCTGTGTTGGGTCTTCGCTGCTGTGCGTGGGCTTTCTCTCTAGTTGCGGCGAGAGGGGACTACTCTTTGTTGCGGTGCGCGGGCTTCTCGTTGCAGGGGCTTCTCCGGTTGCGGAGCACGGACTCCAGGCACGCAGGCTTCAGTAGTTGCGGCAGATGGGCTCAAGTAGTTGTGGCTCACGGGCTCTAGAGCGCAGGCTCAGTAGTTGTGGCACACGGCCTTAGTTGCTGGCATGTGGGATCTTCCCGGACCAGGGATCGAACTTGTGTCCCCTGCATTGGCAGGCGGATTCTTAACCACTGGGCCACCAGGAAAGTCCCTAGCCCTACACCATTTTGATCTGTATCTTATACACATGGATGCACAGAGGCAGCTCCATAATATGAAAGGAACGCACTCAGTATAAGAAGTCAGGACTTACTGCCCCTCTGGTCTCCCTGCTATGCTGTGACAACTCAAGAAAAATCCAGAATCGTTACCAGTGCATGTCCAGAAGGAAAAGATGGTTTCCTCCAATCAGGTTTAGACCAACACCTCCAGCCAAGAGAGAGATTAGCATAACCTTCAAAAGGAAGCACACCATTAACTTTACACAGACTTGGTCTCATAAATCACCTCTCCTTCTTAGCAACACGCTCTTATCAAATTCCCTTCTGCTGTCATAAAGGCACTGTTTCGAAACTCTGAGATCCTATCTCCCATGCCTCACCTTTGAGAAAATTCTCATTTAACCTTTTTTTGGTGAGTCATTCTCAAAACATTAATTGTGCACCTGTCGAAATATATGAATACTACCATTTAAAGCACCAGGGGTGGTTAGCTCAATAAACTTTCCATCAACCGGATTATGTCTGTTCCATCAGTCCTCCAACCACTGCCATGATTCTCCTGCCATCACTCAACTAATGCTTTCCAAATTTGCATTATCCATAATTAGATGCCTTTGTTCTCCCACTTCCCTCCATCTTTCCTCATATCAAGATCCCACCCATCCTTCCAGGCTTGTCTCCTCCACAAAGAGTCTCTTGAACCTAACCAGCTATGTTCTCACTCTCTTTTTAGCCCTCATAGTTTATTCTCTTAGAGTATTTGCACACTTTGATATGTACCCCCCAATAAATGTCAAAGGAATCAAAAACACCTGGAGGGGTCAAAGCTATGACTATTTTTGAATCGAGCTATGTTAAAATTTTCTCTGTATAATTGGGAACAATTTGCTCTTGATTACAGAGCTCTGCTCTGATCAGCTTGTACCTGAGGGCCCCTGGATTTGTTAAATGCCTCCACCAAGTCCATTCTCTGTTTGGGGTTAACAGAGCCATCGATGGTGGAATAAGTCAGTCCATGCCTCTTAAGGTGCAAGGTTACAACCTTCAGCATGCTGGTCCACTGAGAGACGATGACACTGGAAGGAAGGATAAAACAGAAAACCAATGCCCCCGAATAGATGAAACAAACTCATCCGCAGGGCTTTAACGCCTGCTATTCGTACAATTCAGCTATCAAATGTGGACGAGGAAAGGCCTTCTGCTACCTAAGCGTACACACTTCGGTGACATTATAAGATTACAATATTTCCAGCTATTTCTAGATCCAGTCTGCAACTTATTTTGTGCAAAATGAAGTCAGAATAAAGTGGTGGCTAAGCTGAAGTACTGGCTGCGGCCTCTGATTATCTGGGGCCTAGTGCTTACCCACAGGAGGTCTGTACTCCTGCAAAGGGGTAGAGGCCCCTCCCTTGGCCAGTCAGAACACAAGCTGCTAGGGCTTCTCTGTTCCCCCCATGCTGCGCTTTAATTAGAGTTTTATGTGTTTAGATCAAAATATTTCCGATCTACAAATGCATTGAATAGCACACAGTAAAGTCAAACAACGAATGAACCTCCCATATCCACGTCCCCAGCTTAGGAATGTCCCCAGCACCATGGGGGCTCCCGGTCTGACCCCACTCTTCTCCCTCCCTCGCCCACCTATTACTCTCTTGCTTTTCTTGAGATGCTTCTTCTCTGCTCTTACTCAGTTTACTCGGATGCTCAGTTTACTCGGATCCTCTAGGGATTGCCTTTTCGACCAGTGCCACAAACATTTTAATTAGAAATCAAAGGGAATCTGTGCTGTAACCTGAGTGCTTTCTACTAAGCGTGACTCAAGGTCCTTGATATAAAAAGCGAAGATTTATAACTATCTGCAATATTAAATTTTCTAGCGTAATTACAAGCAATGCTTGGATAATGAAATAACACATTTACCTCTTTTGGGACCCTGAATTTCTTCGGATTGCCTCCAATTCTGCCAACAGAGATGAAATCTGGGAAAAGATGGAATTAACATATGGAGGTTTAAGCAAATTTGCTTTTCTCCATGTTCTGAATTAAAGAATCGGTCTCCTCCAGAGCCTCTCGGCTTCTGGTCTTACTCCTCTCTAGTTCCCTTTCCTCTCTGCAGCCAGAGTGCTATTTCCAAAATGTCAGTTTCTTATTTTCCTCCTCTGGCTGAAGCCCCTGCAGTGGCTTCCCGCTGAGAATAAAGCCCAAGCTCCGTACAGTGGCCTCCCAGGTCCTTGCTACCTTGCCTTCCGCTCACATCTCCAGCCTCAACCCTCACTACGCGCTCTTCAAATGATGCTCGGGTGATACTAACATTCTCCCTCCACTAAGCCACGCTTTGTCTCATCTTTGTCCATTGTGTTCCCTCTGCCTAGGACAGCCTTACGTGCCAGCTTCTTGGACGTCCTCTCCAATCCCAGGAGCCCACTGCCTACATGCTACTATACCACCTTTTCTTTCTATTATCATGGTCTTTTTCATACTATATATTAATTGCTTATTAGTCATCTCTTGCTTTCATGGCCGAAGATGCTCCGAAGAGGCAGAGCCAGCGTATGTCTGGTTCATTTCTGCACCCCTAGCACTCGGCATATTGCTGGACCAGAGAAGATACTATCCTAACATTTGCAGAAGGAGAAAGTGAAAGAGCTTGACCCAGTTTGAAGCCTGCTGCAAATGGTGTTGAAGAAGAGAACCTGTCCAGACTGAGGAATACTTGCTCAAGCTTCACGACAAGCTCTCTTTACCAAAACTGCTCAGGGCATATTCAAGTCTATGAGGGAGCAGGCAATAAGAACACAGGGGCAGGACTCTGGAGAGCAGCTGGCCTCATTCTTCCTGACCGCTAATGTGAATGACCTTTCCAAAGGCTCTAAAGTTCATCCCAGAATGGAGGAAGAGGACGAAAATTAGACCAAGAATCAGGAGATGAAGAGAGTTCTTATTCTGCCATTACAGGGCTGGATCACCTTGGAACTCCCAGTTAAGGGCACAGCTTCCTCATCAGTAAAAAGGCGCTGAGCCAGAGGAACTGAGGTGCCCTTAGCTCTTCCATTCTACGCCGTCGTGGTGCTAGTGGCAACCTGTTGAGGCCCCCGCATAAGGCAGCGCTCCCACCTGAACAAACCCGCTGATGCCTGGGCAGGAAGACAGTCACAGGACCGTACCATTTTGAATTAGTAGGAAGGAAAAAAGCAGGTACACGAAGTGCCTGGTGTCTTGGCAACTCAAGGTTGTGGAAAGTTCTCGAACTGCCTCATGAAAAACCTGGTGATAGGTATTTTGAAAAAATGCAGTGGAAGAGCAGGATTCATGGGCTGTGAGCTGGGGCCAAATTCTAATAACGTTCTGTATGAGTTTAGGTTTGTGCTACCAAACAAAACTCCCTTCCTCACATGAAACCACCTTAAGTGGTTTGAACTACGATTAATGGGTTCACATTAAGAACCTTGTGAATGATGACCTGAGTATCAGACAAGTTGTTAGGAACACAAATTATTAGGAACATGAATTTTAACCCAATAGCTAACTGAGGGTGCTAGGGCCTGAAGTCCGGCCACATGTGGTGCCCTTCTTATGTTTCTCTCGGTTACTGATGGTGAAGACCTAGGTAAATATTTTTAAAATCTAATTAAAAGTAATTCTTTGGTAAAACCATTCCCCTGGCAGTGACCTCCTTTCCAGTTACATCTTTTAAAGCCTTTGAAGAGAGGCTGAGGCAGCCTCAGAAAGCAGTAGAGAGGGAACCCAGCCCTCAGGGCAGGCGAGACCATGGGCAGGTTCCAAGTGAGCCAGTGGAGAGGCAGGACACACACCCCGGCCTTCCTCTGATAGAACCCTTCAGTTCTTAAAACATTCAATGAAAACAGAACAGAGTGACTAACGAGGAGAGGCTGGTAGGAAACAAACCCGGCAGATGGAAGCCTCTCAACAAAGCAAAGCAACTGGCGCTCAGACGTATTACACAGTCTGAGGCTCAGGCCTTCGTTGTTTTCCCAAAACAAACTGCTCACTTGCCTGGGCCTTGTGGCCGGCATACACCTGACAGGCTCCTTCCCGAGGAATCCATGCCAGAAATCTGCCCTGATGCCGGGTCGGTCCAAGCCACTCTCTGAAAGCCCACTATGTAGTAAGACTTCAGTTTTATTCATCAAATCAAACTAGAATTTAAGACTGGAGGGAGAATTTGACCAGCCAACATCTAACAGCTCCAGCTCTGCTGTCAAATGGCTGGGCTCGCTTGGACAAATGTGGCGCTCTCACTCAGGGAAATGTATAAGGAGGCAAAGTCTTTCTACTAGAATAGAGGTCATCATACTACCTTGGTGCTCTCTCTCCTGTCATCAAAAAGCTCCACATTGAAGCATTTGCCATTAAGGGAAATGGAGGCAGACGGCTCTGAGTTATTGAATTCGGACAAGGTCAAGTCTCTGAGCTGCTCTTCCAGGGAAAGGACCAGGCCTTCACTCTTCAGCTCTTTCAGATCCAGGGCCTGAGCAGAATCAGACAGGGGAAAGAGCAGATGGGCGGTTGAGGCAGCAAGGCATGTGACCTGCCAAAGTGCTAACTGTTTAACACAGCACATGGCAAAATGTCTCGTAATTTACCATCAGTATCTCCTCGGGTAAACCCAGATTAAAATGTAATCTTGCAAGCTTTTTTCACCAGATCAAAAATAAATCAAAGGACTTCCCTGGTGGCGCAGTGGTTAAGAATCCGCCTGCCAATGCAGGGGACATGGGTTCAATCCCTGGTCCAGGAAGATCCCACATGCTGCGGAGCAACTAAGCCTGTGCGCCACAACTACTGAAGCCCGCGTGAGCCTAGAGCCCGTGCTCCGCAACAAGAGAAGCCACTGCAATGAGAAGCCCACGCACTGCAACAAAGAGTAGCCCCTGCTCGCCATAACTAGAGAAAGCCCATGCGCAGCAACGAAGACCCAACGCAATCAAAAATAATTAAAAACAAAAAAGGAATCCATTTAATAAATCAATCAATCAAATGATGGAACTTCTTAGATAATTGCCAGATTGCAAGATCTTTCTATTTTCCCCAGCTAGAACAGAACAGTTAATTAAGTTATTGATAATCAAGATGCAATTTGCTACCAAAAAAAGATACATTACTATAGCACCTCAAAAGAATAACATACTTCAATAAAAATTTTTTTAATAAAAGAAAAAATTTTCAAGTACCAGGAGTAGTTCTTTTTCTGTTCATAAAAATAACATATGCTCATTTTAGAAAATCTGGAAAAGTTCAGAAGAGTATAAAGAAAGTAAGAATCCTTGATAACCAAGGAGAAAATAAATTTTAACTGCCAAGAGAAAAAAAAAAAAAGAATAACATATGCCCCTTTTTTTTTTAAATTGAAGTATATTTACAATATTGTGTTAGTTTCTGGTGTACAGCAAAGTGATCCCCTTATACATACATACTCACACACACCTATATATTCTCTTTCAGATTCTTTTCCATTAAAGGTTATTACAAGATTTTTTAATTTTAGCTGTACCACGTGGCTTGCAGGATCTTGGTTTCCCGACCAGAGATCGAACCCAGGCCCTGGAAGTGAAAGCACCAAGTCCTAACCACTGGAGCGCCAGGGAATTCCCAGGTTATTACAAGATATTGAGTTTAGTTCCCTGTGCTATAAAGTAGGTCCTTGTTGTTTACCTATTCAATATATAGTAGTGTGTATATGTTAATCCCAAACTCCTATTTATCCCTTCCTCACCACCCTCTGCTATCCCGTTTGGTAACCATAAGTTTGCTTTCTATGTTTGTGAGTCTATTTTTGTTTTGTAAATAAGTTCATTTGTATCATTTTTTTTAGATTCTACAAATAAGTGATAGCATATGATATTTGCCTTTGACTACTTAATATGATAATCTCTAGTCCCATCCATGTTGCTGCAAATGGCATCATTTCATTCTCTTTTTATGGCTGAGTAATATTCCGTTATATGTATATGTGTGTGTATACACACACACACAAGCACCACATCTTCTTTATCCATCCATCTGTTGATAGACATTTAGATTGCTTCCATGTCTTGGCTATTGTAGATAATGCTGTAATGAGTATGAACACTGGAGTGCATGTATCTTTTTGAATTAGTTTTCTCCAGATATGTGCCCAGGAGTGGGACTGCTGGATTATATGGTAACTCTATTTTTAGTTTTTTAAGGGTCCTCCATACTGTTCTCCAGAGTGGCTGCACCCATTTAGACTCCCACGAACAGTGTAGGAGGGTTCCTTTTTCTCCACACCCTCTCCAGCATTTATTGTTTGTCAACTTTTTAATGATGGCCATTCTGACTGGTGTGAGGTGAGGACCTCATTATGGTTGTGATTTGCATTTCTCTAATAATTAGTGACACTGAGCATCTTTTCACGTGCCTCTTGGCCATCTATATGTCTTTGGTGAAATATCTATTTAGGTCTTCTGCCCATTTTTTGATTGGGTTGTTTGTTTTTTTGCTATTAAGCTGTATGAGCTGTTTGTGTATTTCGGAAATTAATCCCTTGTTGGTAGCATTGTTTGCAAATATTTTCTTCCGCTCTGTGGGTTGTCTTTTCATTTTGTTTATGATTTCCTTTGCTGTGCAAAAGCTTTTAAGTTTAATTAGGTCCCATTTGTTTATTTTTGCTTTTATTTCCATTTCTCTAGGAGAGAAATACAAAAAAATATTCCTGCAATTTATGTCAGAGTGTTCTGCCTATGACATATTCCTCTTAATTACAGATGTGCCTCTATCCAATATCAAGACAACTTTAAATACTTGAGTTTTCATACCTAGACTTAACACTAGTAGTTAAATAAGCTTTATGACATCCTAAAATACCGAAGTATTCATATATGGCTTCCTTTTTAACAAGACGCCATTTTCTATTCTAAAATAAAGCTTATTTAAACAAACCAGGGACTTCCCTGGTGGTCCAGTGGTTAAGACTCCATGCTCCTAATGCAGGCGGCCCGGGTTTGATCCCTGGTCAGGGAACTAGATCCCGCATGCCGCAACTAAAGATCCCGAATGCTGCAACTATAGATCCCCGCATGCCACAACTAAGAAGATCCCACACCCTGCAACAAAGATCCCACATGCCGCAAATAAGACCCAGTGCAGCCAATTAATTAATTAATTAGTTAATTAAAGAAAAATAATAAACAAAACAAATAATAAAAACTGTTCTCAACATCATGGGAATTATCTCAAGGTCAATAAAGATTAATATAAAATAAAGTAAAATAAAGAGTCTTCTCTTTCCTATCCCACCAGAAAACAAAATACACTCAAACCCCATTTTCCTTGATCCAGCAGACTGGATCCCAGTTTCAGGAGACTGAGGTGGACTTCTCCACAGCCCCTCTGGGGTCCCACACAGGTGACTTTGCTTACCGACTTCAGTAGAGAAAGATGACAACAACACTGGCGGAGTCTCAGCAACTGTGACAGTATATGGGCGGTGCTAGATGTCTGCGAGTCTGCTGCCACGGAGAGCCCAGGCCCACTGGACCCAAACTCCTGGGCCACTTCCAAGAAGGAAAACAGACACAGGAAACAGTACAGGGTTTAAAACAGAAATATGGGGAAGAACCATGAACTAAATGAGGAGATTTTAAACTTCTTTGATCTGAGGTTCAATCATATAGTTTTAGCTTACTTCTCTCTACCAATTAGAGAAGTACGAAATAATGGTTTTCTTTATAGACCGACTTGTATTTTAATCAAACAGATTTTGAAAATAACTAAAAAGAAGTTTAGATCACCAGGTCTGGTGCCTGCACGTCAGTAGATTTTACTTTGGTTTGAGGTTCCAAGCTAAGGTCAAGTCTCTGCAATCAAGAATGCATGACCCCTCCCCCCCATTTCTGTAAGTTTACCAAATCTGCATCCACATTGTCATGAGTTTTCTGTATTTGTAAGTGTCCCACTGCTTACCTCTACTGAATGCATTATCAGAGCTTCTTCCAGATTGGCTGCCCCCACTTTCATGTCTTTTTAGATAGGATTGCAGAGCTGACCTGCCTCAGATAGAAAACGAAAATGCACATAAAATGGTCGTTAAGACCAAACAGGTTTACAATGGTCAGTGTTTAACTGTGGTTGCGGTAGGACCTTGAAAAATTGTAAAAGCGAACTTGTTAAATGAAGGTAGGCTCACAGCAAGCATTGGGCAAAGGTAATAAAAAATAATTACTTTAAAAGCCAAACCACTTAAAAATGATTAATAAATATTAACAAAGATTAATATCAAATATTAGTATTATATTTAATATCAATTTAATATTAACATGTAATACAGTAACATATTATTAATTAGTATAAGTTAATATACTATTATAATATTTATTAATAAGTATAAGGTATACAAAGAGAAAAAACGTATTTACATTGGAAGTGAGAGGTACCAAATAAATAGGAGAGTAGAAATCTGGAATTCAGGGAAGGATAAGAGCTTTAGAGCAAGTGCAAAGGACAGATGACAAGAAGGATTACTGGGCAGTTTTTTAAAAGTTCCAATGAGAGGCTGGGTAACAGGTCAAAGGTCAAAGAGATATACTTTCCTAATACAGCCCCATGAGGAACAGAAAGACCTGGTGTACAGTGTGCACACCCTAGAGCTTCTATGCAAGGAAGCCAATGGAGAACAGGTTCAATGTGTATGTGAGACAAAGGTGAGCTGAGGAGAGGTGAGGAGAGAGAAAGGGAGGTTTTTTAAAAAAGGAACACAGATATCCAACTTGTCAATACCGTAATTACAGTTAGAGGAACCTTGACCCTCGACTCACTCCCAAGCAAGAACAAGAATAAAATAGATGTGAGAAGGTGCTTCTTCACGGCACACACCTTGATCTTGCAAAAAGGACACTATAAACATTTTCTTCATCTTCAGAAAGCTTTAAATGGTGCAACTGAAATTTACGCTGGGGGAGCACCACCTGGAAGAGTAAAAGAAAAAAGCAGCTGGGATGAAGTTATACAAATTAACTGAACATTAGGGAGGACACTTCCCAGAGTTGGCACCAGAAATCTAGTCAGGCTCTGGACAGCAGCTCCCACCCTTCCCTGAAAACAGGACTGCTCTAACACACTGCACACGGGACTGCTGTGACACGAGGGGCAGGACAGCAACCCGAGGGCCTCCTCCTAGGAAAATGGGAGACTCAGAGCCTCCTGAAGCAACGCAGATGGCGGTTCAAGCCGAGTCAAGGACATGGTGGCCCTCCCTCCTGGCCTCCCCCAGGCACATGTGTCAATGGGATTACCAAGGGCTTGCCGGTGGGGTCCAGCTGGTCTTTTGTTCTCCTCAGCAAAAGGCTCTTGGTTAAAATATTTAACCGTTCTTCTCCTTTCTTTGAACCATTGTCAACCTGACTCCTCCACAGACTGAGTTCATCAAATGGAGAACAACGGAGAAATCTTTTTCATTGGAGAAGGAGGACAGAGAACAGGAAAGAAGCATGGGAGGATGGAGGAAAGGTTCAAAGACAGACATAAGGTGAAAAGCAAATCAGATTTTACATGCCATCCAATCATTTGTAAACATCAATTTCATAGCAAAACTCTGCTAGACAGAGCAAAAGGATCCAAGTCAATAACCACATTATAAAAATGTGAATTTTCCCATTAACAACGTCTATATCGTCACAACAGGACATATAACCAATAGCTAGCATTCATTCCTAAAACTTCAAAGGCTAGTAAAGAAATTCTGTATCCTCTTATGAGCTGACTTGAATTAAAACAAGTATTTTAAAATCAGCCTTTCTTTCTGTTTGCTTCAAATACATTGTAGTCCTGTCCCCAGGCCATATGTTTTAAAGCAGAAGTAGCCCCAAACATTCCTGGGACTGAAGAAAGTTGACTGTTGTTTCCTTTAATTTAATTGGTCCCTTATTTTTCCATATATAGGGGCTGGATGTCATCAAAGTCCTATATCAGCCAATCAACAGATTATATCTCATAAATATTAATTCTTCTTCCCTTTAAAGGTTGACAGGCTTGCCACCTGCTACACAAGATAGTCTGGTACACACTGGAGATATGAGATATGAAATAATTATGAAGCGTTACCGACAGGGTTCACATCTACATAATCCAAAGAGTTTTACTCACTTCAGCAGTGAATACATGTCCAACAAGTTGTTCTGAATGGGGGTTCCAGTGACAGCCCAACGGGCTTGGGCCTGGAGCTTACACACAGCCAAGGAAGTCTGCACTCGGGGATTCTTAACATTGTGAGCTTCATCCAATATGATTCGAGCCCAGACTACTCGAAGCAAAGGTGATGAGACACCCTGGAAGAAACACAGGTGAAATCCAATAAGAGTATGGGAAAACGTGCATGTCATCAAGAAGATAAGGGAAAATAACAAGCAGGTATCGAAGACCCGCTCTTACCTTCAAGTCTGAGGGCTTAGATCAGGTACACTGAAATAAGAAATAAGCTTAAGAAACCAAGAGTGGTTGGACAGCTACATATAAAAGAATGAAATTAGAACACTTTCTAACACCATACACAAAAATAAACTCAAAATGGATTAAAGTCATAAATGTAAGACTGAACACTATCAAACTCTTAGAGGAAAACTAGGCAGAACATTCTCTGACATAAATCTCAGCAAGCTCTTTTTTGACCCACCTCCTAGAGTAATGAAAATAAAAACAAAAATAAACAAATGGGACCTAACGACACTTAAAAAAGCTTTTGCACAGCAAAGGAAACCATAGACAAAATGAAAAGACAACCCACAGAATGGGAGAAAATATTTACAAAGCAACTGACAAGGGATTAATCTCCAAAATATACAAACAGCTCAGGCAGCTCAATATCAAGAAAACAAACCACCCAATCAAACAATGGCTGGAAGATCTAAATAGACCTTTCTCCAAAGAAGACATACAGATGGCCAAGAGGCACATGAAAAGATGCTCAACATCACTAATTATCAGAGAAATGCAAATCAAAATTACAATGAGGTATCACCTCACACCCGTCAGAATGGCCATCATCAAAAAGTCTACGAACAACAAATGCTGCAGAGGGTGTGGAGAAAAGGGAACCCTCCTACACTCTTGGTGGGAATGTAAATTGATACAGCTACTATGGAGAACAGTATGGAGGTTCCTTAAAAAACTAAAAATAGATATGCCATGATCCAGCAATCCTACTCCTGGGCATATATCTGGAGAAAACCATAATTCAAAAAGATACATGCACCACAATGTCCAGTGCAGCACTATTTACAATAGCCAGGACATGGAAGCAGCCTAAATGTCCATCAACAGGGGAATGGATAAAGAAGATGTGGTACATACATAAGTCTACTTTTATATATAAAATACTAAGCCAGACACAAAGAACATTTCCTACTCTCAAGGAGCTCACAATCTAGCAGGGGAGAAAAAATAAAACAAGCATAAAGATCATTACACACAATGTATATATAGTAAATCCCACTGGATAATTCAATACAGGACAGTAGGAATCCAGTTGGTCTTGTTCACTGCAGTATCCCTAATACCTGAAATAGCATCTGGCATGGGGCAGTGTTACAACAAAAATAGAAATGAGGTTTTTCCTCTCCTGATAACAAGGAAAATAAAGGGAACAATGAACAGGGTGGAGAAGGAGCATAAACTGGCCTGAAAGAGTTAACCAATCCTAGTTTTATTTTAACTGTTACTAATCTGTAGTGTCTGTAACTAGATTTGTCCTTCACAAAGCTAACCCCTAACACTCTCTGACTGTGTGAATTACATCCTGCACCTAACACTCTCCATCTCCATGTGAATTACATCCTGTACCTGGTGTTCACACTCCCTACCCTCCCTTGTAGCAAATCACCCCTTGTAGCGTTCTGCATTTCAGAAAGAAGGTTGCGGGTGGATAACCCAGAGACGAAGAATGGACCCAATTACCAGGTTGCCTGATGCCAGCTGTGACTGTTTTGAAATAATGCAGGAAGAAGAAAAATGCAAGACCTTCACTACTTTGATCCTTATCACCTACCCCAGACTGTGAGCCCCACCTATAAGACTTTTCCTGATTCCCCAGGGATTGGGGGGGGGCGTTTTTGAGGTGCTGGCCTGCTGTGTTCCCTCTTTGCCTGGCAAAGAATAAGACTACCCTTTCTTTTCTCCTCCAAACTCTGTCTCCGTACTTCTATTCGACATCGGTGCACAGAGAGCCAAGATTCTGGCATCAGCAGATACTCAATATTTGGGGAATTAAAGGGGTGCGCGGTGACATAAGCAAGCACAAGGTGCTATGAGATGCATTTAACCAGAGGGGGAGGCAAAGCATTCCATTCAGAGGGAGAACAAAGGCACAAGAGCAGGACAGATCTTTGGTACAGCTGAGCATGGGGTGCCACTGGGAGGGCTGGGGTGTGGGGGAAGAAGGCCACACAGGCAGGGCAAGACCGTAAAAGGCCTAATATATCATTTAAAGGGATGAGGGTTTTAGCCTCAAAGCTAAGAGGAATTACTGAGGAATCTGAAAAGTTAATCATCCAAGAGAAGGCAGAGTCGGTCATGAGATAGAGAAGCGTTCTAGAGATCTCCCCAAATACAGAAAGCTGTGAATATCCTATTGTACTAAGAATAAAAGCATATGCAAAAGAGTAGTTCTTGGGACAACACTGTATTTTCAGAGGGAAAAAGCCCACAATATCTATGCAATAAAGCCTCTACTCTATGTAACTGAGACTACCCTGGACACAGCAACAAACATTCAGGTTTTTTCCCCTGGTTATCATTTAGCTTCTGGCCCACTGTAGCCTTATTATTTGCAACCCTTTTCCTAGAAAGTGGAGGAAGGCAGGGAATAATGGCTTCATATAAAAATACTAGTCCTAACAAGAAATATAAAACACATCCTGGGGCTTCCCTGGTGGCGCAGTGGTTGAGAGTCCGCCTGCCGATGCAGGGGACACGGGTTCGTGCCCCGGTCCGGGAAGATCCCACATGCCGCGGAGCGGCTGGGCCCGTGAGCCATGGCCGCTGGGCCTGCGCGTCCGGAGCCTGTGCTCCGCAGCGGGAGAGGCCACAACGGTGAGAGGCCCGCGTACCGCAAAGAAAAAAAAAAAGAGGAATCCTTGACCTTTTTGGGCTTCCCTGGTGGCGCAGTGGTTGAGAGTCTGCCTGCCGATGCAGGGGACACGGGTTCGTGCCCCGGTCCGGGAAGATCCCACATGCCGCGGAGTGGCTGGGCCCGTGAGCCCTGGCCACTGGGCCTGCACGTCCGGAGCCTGTGCTCAGCAACGGGAGAGGCCACAACAGTGAGAGGCCTGCGTACCGCAAAAAAAAAAAAAAAAAAAAAACACATCCTGAGAATATACCCCCAGAACTCTCAAATAAACACTGTAACAAGTGAAGCTTTCCTTTATTCATGAGATATGACCACCACCGCAACTGCAATGTAGTTATTGTTTCTAAAACACAGCAAACTACTGTACCATCTCCACCTTTATTGCTGAGGAGGTTGTCTAGAGTTAAAAGAGAAGGGACAGAGGAAAGAACTCTCTGTTTCCACAGGTGGAACAGTTCGAATGTTCATGACCTTACGGGAGGGTACCTTTGCCATCTCTAATGCTGTGAAAAGACTCCTATTAAACGATCCGTGGTTCCAACCCTACTTCCCTGGCAGCACCCACGCCTCACCTTCACACTGAGGTTTGCACCTGGCATCTCTCCCTCTTCCTTCTTTGTGGGAATCTCCTTGGCCAGAAGGCTGTAGGTAGTGACCACGATGTCATATGTGGAGAGGCTGCAGAGATATAACACAGAGCAAAAGTTAAACCATCCCACCACGACTCTGACAATGTGAGACAGAATTGGTTCCTTCACAAAAATGCCTACGGCTGGAAGGATAGACAGCAGAACTCATTAATTTATGTCCTTAATTCACACACACATGACTCTGGAGAGATAAATTTTATACACCTGACTTCCTTATTGCTTACCACTGGTCATTTTTACAGATTATTAGCTATAACTAGAACAGCCTCCCTCTTCCCAGCCAAGTCAGAAAAGATCATCTCTGGTGGGGTCATATTAAGCTTGAAGTGATCTGGCAAGAACAGAAAGCCGGGCAGGGTTGGAAGTTAATATTTAGTTAATTTGACATAGATGACACTAAAGTCCCAATGAAGTAAGAAACCCTCGAAGTACTGTTCATCTTACAGCAATGGTGTTTTCTCCTCCTCATTCTATAATGGATTTGTGAAAACCCATTCATCTAGCTTTGACATTTGGGCATAAAGATACATGTTGTACACTTTCAGTTTACCTCACCTATACTCTTTACATGTAAAGATTCTTGATGAAAAGCGCAATTCTTTTTCCGAGGAAGCTTAATATTGTGTACCTGAGAGAACTTCAATAAATACTTTTGATAAAAATCTATTTGGGGGCTTCCCTGGTGGCACAGTGGTCGAGAGTCCGCCTGCCGATGCAGGGGACGCGGGTTTGTGCCCCGGTCCGGGAAGATCCCACATGCCGCTGAGCGGCTGGGCCCGTGAGCCATGGCCACTAAGACTGCGCGTCCGGAGCCCGTGCTCCGCAACAGGAGAGGCCACAACAGTGAGAGGACTGCGTACTGCAAAAAAAAAAAAAAAAAGGCCCCCTGAGCCAAGATGCTGAGCACCTCATACTGACTGCAATATTTCTGCACTTACACTTTTGCATGTTGATCCCGGTTTGGCCCATGATACAGATAGACTCTTAGTTTGTTGCTGCTCACACGTTTCTCCACCTCACTTTTCCAATGATGGATCAGGGAAGCAGGACAGATGACTAGTGTTCCATGGGAAGTGAACTCAGAGGAGTCTTGAGAGGGGAAAAGAAAATCAACACCTCGTTACATTCATTAAATAGTTTTAACTTCTTAAAGGCATTACCTCTTTCCCTTGACTGACATTTATTCCTTCAATCAATATTTTTAACAACTGCTGCTTCTATTTCTACACACAGCTTATACCTTGGAGATATTGCGGGTCTGGATCTAGACCACAGCAATAAAGTGAGTATCACAATAAAGTGAGTCACACAAACTTTCTCGTTTCCCAGTGCATATAAAAGGTCTGTTTGCACTACACTATAGTCTGTTAAGTGTGCAATAGCATTACGTTTTTTAAAAAAGGTGCATAGCTTAATTTGAAAATACTTCATTGCTTAAAAATGCTAACATCATCTGAGCCTCCAGCAAGTCGTAATCTTTTCACTGGTGGATGGTTTGAAGTATTGCAAGAATTACCAAAATGTGACATGGAGACGCGAAGTGAGCAAATGCTGTTGGAACAATGGCGCCAAAAGACTTGCTCAACACAGGGTTGACACAAACCCTCAATTTGTAAAAAACAGTATCTGTGAAGTGCAATAAAGTGAAGTGCAATAAAATGAAGTATGCATGAAGTAGAATAGAAAACGGAAGAAATAATCTTTTAACTCAAAACCATTATTTATTTTCCCCTACAAAAGTGGAAGAGAGAGAGGCTAAAGGGCGAGGAAAGTGGGTAGCACATGACTTCACTTTAAAAACCCAAAAAACCCCAATGTGCTTTCACAGTGGCCAGAATGTAGAAGCTGGATCATTTCCTAACTCATCCTGAGTTGATTCATTACAAGGGAGTATTATTACTTTTCTCTGAAAAGCATAACTTAATTACATTCACATTAAAGTATAAGTACAAAATTCCCTAGGTCAAGCGAACATTACTTTGGAACCAGTTAGTGCTGGAGTATGTGTACCACTGCCCCCCATCCCTTGTGTGTGTGAAGGTGCGCACATGCTGCTACTACACACAGGGACACAGGGTCCAGCTGCAACAGTGGTCACTAGAGGCCCTGAGAGCAGATGGCCACAGATTCCTTAACTATCTAACCAACTGAGAAATGTACATGTGTACATGGCAATTTACGTGGTGTTGGCTCTACATGATATACAGGACCTTTAAGGTACTTATACAGTTACTACATTTTAAAAACAGAGGTTGAAATAAGAGAAATTGTCTAGAATCTGGAAACTTCTGGAAGTTCAGAAACATGGAAAACAGTGTCTGCTATGGTGGCTAAAATCTGAATTTGTCACAGATCTTCTTTCAAAAAATAATATATTAACTAATTTGGATCTATCCTATAGTTATATCCTCAACATTAACAAAAATAATCATTAGGTTTAAACTAAGTTTTCTGGAGCCTTAGCTTTCTCCATGAAATTGTTCCTAATCACAGGTCAAGCTAACCTTATATTAAAAGGAAAAAATGATTACTTCTAGTTAGTGTATTTGGTGTCAGAAATGATACTATAGGAAAGTAGTCTAATGCTAGTTTTCCAATAAATTAAATATGACAAAAGGCATCCTTTCATGGCTGAAAAATTTCCACTCTCCGCTGCCTCACATGATTTAGGAAACAGCAGGTTTTTGAATACCATTTTTGGAAAGCCAAGCCAAAGCCGTGGTTTTGTCCTTTTCTTTGTTTTTCTCTTGGTTCTTCTGGGTCAGGATGAGTGCAATCATTGTGAGGGTTTTTCCTAACCCCATATCATCCGCTGGAAAATAAAAACACAAATAGGAGAGGTAACTATTTAGGGCAAAGAATCAGCTCAGCTTCAAGAGAAGCAGCCCCGGGCAGACACCAGCCCTGGTCCTCTGCTGTCAGTGCCATTCCAGTCACCATGCTTTGCCTCCTCTATTGAAGCCTTTGTCTTTCTTATTAAAATGAACACTAACTCTTGCTATTTATTTTGCGACCTAGGTCAAAGACATTTACTAGGACTTTCGTAAAATTTAAAACTTATTATTTAGATCTTATTCGAGTCTCTGTGTTATATTGTCACTTATCCAGTACATTCATTGATATCTCCCTCAGTTTGATGATGTTGCCTAGTCTTATTTATTTCCCTGCAAAAGCAAAAAGGTCCAGTAGATATAGCCTACCACCCACTTTACTACCACACTTTTGGAGTTAAGAGTTAACTCAAGGGCTTCCCTGGTGGCGCAGTGGTTGAGAGTCCGCCTGCCGATGCCGGGGACACGGGTTCGTGCCCCGGTCCGGGAAGATCCCACATGCCGCGGAGCGGCTGGGCCCGTGAGCCATGGCCGATGAGCCTGTGCGTCCGGAGCACAACGGGAGAGGCCACAACAGTGAGAGGCCCGCGTACAGCAAAAAAAAAAAAAAAAAAAAGAGTTAACTCAAGACAGTCCTCCATCCCCTTAACTTATTCATCAAAGAAGGTCATAAACTAGCAGTTCTTGGGTACCATCATTGTGCCGGTTACTGAGCTTATCCAATTTACTATTTATACCCTATAAAATATTATTATCCCCTTTTTAACAGTTTAAATACTCATTCTGACGTAAGCAGAAGTAAAATGTCACAGCATGGGCTCTGGTTCTGCCACTGTGCAGAGCTAACACAGCAGCTGACTACTCTCCTTTGGAAGGTCAGCTTACAAGGCTGGCTCTTGGCTGGCATCTGGGAACTTGGATTTCAGGAGGGGTCCCCCCATTCCCAGACTGGGTAAGAATGGCTCACTGTGCCTAAACTGCGTGTACCAATAGTACAGTTTATGTTGAACACCTGCTTTCCTTCTGGAATCTGAAATTTCAGTACCTGCCAGACTGAAGCTGCCTATGTGACCAGCCCCCAGTAAACACCCTGGGTACCGAATCACTAACAAGCTTTCCTGGTTGGCAACATTTTACATGTGGAAGACTTAAGCACACGCTGAGTGACTCCACTGGGACAGGCCTCTGGAACTTGAACCTGGTTTCCCTTGGACTTTGCCCCAAGTGCCTTCTTCCTTTGCTAATTTTGGCCTATATCAAATCAAATTGCTCAATTATTACTCAATTTATTTGACTGTAATAAATTACACCCACGAATATGACTATATGCTGTGCATCCTAGCAAATCATCCAACCTGGAGGTGGTCTTGGAGACCCAGACACAGCCACTTACTAGCCATAGTGGACATCTGTCATGCTTTCTGGAAGTTGAGCACCTTGGTAAACTTTAGCGTGACGAGTCTGCAAAGCAGAGCCTGGATAACTTACTTCCTGCCTCTTCTGCAGCTAAGGCACCGGCAGCATGACCTGGCTCTACAGAGCACTTACACTCACACCAGACTTCGATTCAGATGTGAGTAACTTTAGAAAAAAGGCTCCCTGTAGAACGCTTTCTACAGGAAAGGTTGGAGACGGCAGTTTGATTTGGGGGCGGCAGTGCTTTCTCCTGCTGCTCGATGGCACAGAGCAGCCATGACGGTTCTTACAGGACACTCCGTTGGTGACTTGGCTTTGGC
Organism: Pseudorca crassidens; assembly: GCF_039906515.1. Taxonomy (NCBI): domain Eukaryota; kingdom Metazoa; phylum Chordata; class Mammalia; order Artiodactyla; family Delphinidae; genus Pseudorca; species Pseudorca crassidens. The sequence goes on along the minus strand of NC_090297.1, from coordinate 102,866,546 downwards.
CATTGCTCCTAGAAGTCCAGCCCGGCCCTCCACATCTCCCAGAGGTTCTGTGGGCCACCACAGAATAAACCTTCCCTCTGCTTCGTCAGCCACAGCCAATCTCTACTGCGGGCAACCAAGACCTGACTGATCCTATGGCTGTGTACTCTGGAGCACGTGGCTTAAACTCCCACACTGCAGTCTCCTCGTCTGTCAGATGGGGCATTAGAGTACCTACCCAGAGTTGAGAGGACTGAACGAAGCACTGCATTTGTTGGCTCTTAGCCCAACACCAGACTCACCCAGGATTCCTCCTCGTGGCTTCTGACCTTCCCGCCATAGCAGCCAGGCTAATGCCTGCTTCTGGTGCGGCAACAAAGGGATCTGACAAAGGTAATAATTGAAAGTTAAGTACCAGTTCCTGATGAGAGGCTATGCAGCAGCCTGGCCACATGGACTCCATACTCTACTTGTTTATTTTCTCTAAGTGACCCTCCTGATATTCTAGTTGTCAGATCAGCCGCTCGTTTCGCCTTGAAGTCCTGGACTCCTCCCTCTCACCACATGTCCTGGTCTGCCCCGGACAGTTGTCATTGATGCCAGTTGTCCAGCACGTCTATCAAGAGCCGCCTCTCTCGCTCTCAAGTGAGAGTCCTGCTTTGTCTGCTTAATCAGCCCAAGTCAGTTTCTACTGTTTGCAGCCAAGACCTCTGATTGGCCACCCGACTTTTACCAGCCATTCCACTGGCTCTTCCTCATTATCTCTTAAATGTGCCTCTCCTCTCTGTGGGCAATGTCCCAGTCCACACTGCTAGTCATAAATTGATAGCCCTCTAACTGGGGGCCCACCTTCTAGTCTTTCCTTCCTCCAGTTTATCTTGAACTCTGTGACATAAAAAACCTTCACAAAACATCCCTGCTCAAAATTCTACAGTGATTCCATAATATCTCTTGAGTCATTCCAGTCTAAGTTCCTTCACCAATGCCAGGCTCCACAGCAAGGGACTCTTCCTGCTTAGTTACATCACCTGCTGCTCCCAGCTCAGGCACTGATGTCACCTGATCATCACTTATTAATACCAATCTCTGTATCTTCCCTCTGAGCACCACTCCCTCTAACTGGAGTATTTGGTTTCTATCCTGTCTCTAGGCTTGCGGTTTCTTTAAGGCACAAATAATAGTGCTGACCTAGAGTAACTTTTCCTTTATTTCGAATCCCTTTGTACTTTGCATACAGTCCACAGTACACGACAATGCACGTTTTCTGTCTTACAGTCATTGTCTAGTTGTCTTACATAGGTTGTACATGCACTTTCACCCCAACTAGTCCACTAAGAGCAGCAATTCCTTTGCAACCTTGTGACGCCTATTGAAGCTCAATAAATGGATCTGTTACTGCTACAGACATATATAACTGTATGACTTTAAGAAAAAAAAAAAACTGTTGTTTTTTTCTTCTCACTGCTAAACAGAAAAAAAGAAAATACTGCAAGGGAAGCCACTTGAGCATTATTTGTAGAAAAGATATGTCAGAATGGCACTCTGATGGGCACGTTCACAGTAGTTGGTCCCCCTCCTCGTGGGCGCTGGGATACTGTTATAAGACACTCTGCCCTGTGGGCCTTCCTGGCTCACCTTCAACCCAGCTGGATCCTCTGCTACAGCTGTCTCGCCAGGACGTGACTCAAGTGATCGATGCAGCTCATCAATGGCTTCACTTGTGATTTGCCACACTGCGCGAAGGCGACCTTGGCTCATAGGGCCTGCGTACAAATCGAGGTTACCTAAAAGTGCTGCGAGTATTATGTTCTGGCCAGAGCTGCAAAAAGGCAATTCACTATTTGCCAGATGATGGATTTGTATGGACTAAAAATTCTTGCCTCCAGATTCTCCTAGACTCACAGGCTTCATTATCCCTAGTCTCTGTTTGTCTATTATTTTTTAAAATCACATTATCAAGTGTTCTAATAGAGGACAAAATAAAGTATAATACAAAATAAAATAACCCATAATATTTTTTTCTCTTTCAGCTTTGAAGAGGTGGCAGGGAAGAAGGTAATACCATGAGAATTTTCAGAAAAACAAAGACCCCTGAGGCTGGATGCAAAGAAGAAAAGCCAGCAATAGAAGAGGTTGAGCAACAGGGAGTCTGCCGAAGTTTAGGCAGACAGGGAGAGACAGTCCCTACAGTGTGCGTCCCAGGCTGCCTGCACAGCACCGAGAATATAATACTTGAGTGCTGGAGCCCGCTCATTCTACACAGACAACTTCTACTGAAGTTCATTAATAAACACAAGCACCTTAGCAGGTTGCAAGTTTAGGGATGAAGTATCCAAATAAGAGATTTCTAAGACAAATAAAAATTAATTATTCACTTAAAAGTTAAAATGTTTTTAAATGAAAAGGTATTTTAATGGAATTCTTTCCTAAACATATTACATAACTTCTTACCTTAATAATCCACCATAACTTAATTTCTCTAGGCAACTCCATCACCATGGTGATTACTGAATGACGCTGTCACACAGCAATGTTCTTCAAACAGTCTGGAGCACAGCTATGCTGTGCCACTGGACCAAGTACTTTTTCTTTTTTTTTTTAATGGAAGTATAGTTAATTTACAATGTTGTGTTAGTTTCAAGTGTACAGCAAAGTGATTCAGTTACATACACACATATTCTTTATATATTATTCTTTTTCGGATTCTTTTCCATTATAGGTTATTACAAGATATTGAGTATAGTTCCCTGTGCTATACAGTAGGTCCCTGTTGTTTATCTATTTTATACACGTAAGTATGTTTTCTCTGTGCCCTTTTAGAGAGACCTTTGCTTCATCTGGCACCCCATCTATTCCTTACCCGCTTGTTGACTACTGCTCTCCAACCTTTCTCCCCTCCTTTCCTCCTGTTTTCTCTTTTCTCTCCTTTTCCCTCCCTATATCTCGAGCAGTTCTCAGTTGGAGGAAAACTGGCTTTAGCTTTTCTCCTCGCTGCCAGCCCACTAGAGGTCCTGTGTCCTGGTCAGCAAACCAACCAATCATATTACATAGTTGAGGCTCTACCTGGGATCTTCATTCTGCGGGTGCTTCTGAATTCATTGTTTTCTGCAGAGTTCGGGATGGAAACACTCATTTAAATTGGGTGGTGCTGCTCTCTGAGTCTACTGGTCATGGTCACATAGTCCCCTGCTCTGCCTCAGTGCACATGCGTGCACACGCGCACACGCACACACACACACACACACACACACACACAGAAGGACTATAAACATATCTACTGGCCTGCCTCCCTCATCATGATATGAGTTCAAGTTTTCATTCACAAACATTTACTGGATGACTCCCATACGCCGACCACTGGGCCGACCGATCGAGGACCGTGAGCAAGGTCATTGAACAGGGCAGACACAGTCTCTGCCCTCACAAAGATCTAAATTACGCTGTGTATAAACTTAGCTGAGCATCACGAGCTTCATCACACAGGCAACTCAGAATGGTTTCTCCCTTTTCATGGTTACAAAGGTATCTACGAGGCAGCATTTAACTCGTACGTGTAGCGGTTCCCACCAGGGCCAGGGCCTCGGATCTCACCTCCACAGCACTGATCAGACCCTCCAGCAGCCTCCTGGCGGGCAGCCTTCAGTCCTAGACAACCCAGAGGCTGGAGATCCTGGCCCTGCAGGGGTTTGGGAGGCACCAAGTGGGGAGGATCAGTGGTCGTTTTGGTGAAGTTACTCTGCTGTGGTACTTGAGTGTTACTCTTCTCATTAGTGCCTGCTCAAAAAACAAGGGAAGAACAGATTACGCTTCAGAAAAGTGAAGGAATTCTACGCATGAGGTGAGGTCAAGAGAGGGTGGGATCGCCATGAGCTGGGGAACACTTCTGAGAGAACACAGCATTTAAACCATTTCTTAAACAATGGGAAAAAGACTTGAGTCCACGGGAAATAGGAGGAAGTTTTTATAAATCACAGGTATAACTTATAAAGGAAGCTCAGTAACAGATAACAAGATGAGCAAGTGAATGAGTCAACCTATTCTTTATTGAAACGCCTCTCGAACGTCTCCTGAAGTTCATGCAAACTGCGGGTTTGGGGGCAGAACCCCTTTTACCTTGCTCTGGGGAGAGGGCCAGGGCACTCAGCGCATCCTCCAGCTCCTGAAGTTGCTTGAACAACTTCTGACCCTTGTCTGGAAGAGCCTGGATGTTCACAGATGCCAGTGTGCTCTGGAAAACAGATCCTATAACATGGGTCGCTCCTCTCAAGTCATTAGAAAGATAGTTTCAGATTAAAATAGCCTAAAATGCTAAAACTCTGAAATCACGGTCTTTTAACTATATGTGTGAAAACCAGAAACTTTTTTCTTTCTAAACCCAGGTGACTTACCAAGCCTGAAAATATAAACATAGCAAAAGGCAGAAACTAAACATTCACCACTAAAACCCTTCTCATGTTAATATATTTAACTTGTTTGTGGTGTCCCTTATCTGCCCACAGCAATGCTCCAAACTTACAAACAAAACACAGGTCAGTAGTACCTTCTTTTGTTTCAGCTGTGTTGTGAGGTACACACGTTGGGCTTCTGGGTCTGAAGGTTCTCCCTTCTTGGAAACGCCTGAGTCAGGAGAAATTTTTCTTTGCACACTCTGACCAGGGAATTTAAGGTTCTTCTTCTTCTGTGAGTCTAGAGTCAAGTCAAAGAGCAAGGGGCTCCCTGGCTTAGAGGAAACAAAATCAACATCACCTTCCTCACTGTCACCACTGCTTGTATCGGCGTCTCGCATCTCTCCCTGGGGGTGCCCTGCGGCCAGCGGTGCAGGCTGAGCAGCCGGTCCCTTTGGAGCAGGCGTGCCCCGGGTCTCCGGCTGTGTCCGCAAATGGCCCTGGAGCAGACTTTTCTGGAGGGTCTGCGTGCTTGCGTCCTTCTTTGCCTTTGTTTCTCTAGCCTCCCAGCTCTTGGGGTGCTCCTTGCTGAGGTGTCCCCCTTTCAGGGACTGGCTTATTGGGTGTTGACTGTGAACAATTCGAGGCAAAGGCTTAGTTTCCTTTTCCCTTGGAGGTTCTGATTCTTTTTGGAGAGAATGCCTCTCACCATTTGACTTCTCCTGAGATGCAGACGGTTCTCTCAGCTCATTCCCACGGACCTGTTTGGATTTCATCTCAAATAGGTTTCTTTTGTGCACCCCTTCAACCTCCTTTGCAGCACTACGAAACTCTGTCTTCTCCCCTCGCTGCATCTCCTGAACAGCCGATTGTTTTTCCTTTACCACCAGGCCAGATGAGAGATCTTCCTCCATCCAGCACTTAGATTCAGGCTTCTGTTCCTTCTTTTGATCCAGGAGTGGATCTCTCTTTTCCCTTTGCTTCTTATCAGCTGTCTTTTCCTCATCTTCACCTTTGATGAACTGCTTCCAGAGGGATGGTTCTTGATTCTTGTCAATTACCTTGAACGGGTTTCTCTGCTGGCTGGAAGGATAACGAGATATCTCAGAGGCATGCTGAGACTTACTGGTTACAGAATGTTCTTCGGAATTAGGATCCTAAAAGACAAAGGAAATAATCTTACTATAAAATATTAAAGCAACCTTAACATCTAGAATACCTTTTTTCAGAGGAAATGGAAACACAGTAAAAGCAGTCCAATTTTTCTGAATGTTCCTAGGATCATTTCTCCCTCTAGAAAGGACTGCCAAACTCACAAAGAATTCGTTTCTTAACAGTACTTTCAATGCTTGCTTCCTTCTCTGTCCGTGATCACTGCTTTTCCAGGCCTCAAGGAACAGTAGTGACCAAGTCAAAGTGTTTTAATAATAGCAATAGCCACAATGTATACTTTTCATGAAAAACTACTCTCTCAAGATGAACTTTTCCCAAAACCTAAACAGTACCCTATACTTGCTTTGATTTTGGCTTTAGGAAGGTTTCACGGTACAAATCCAGAATCTTAAGTCCAAGCTATCTCCCTACAAAAACAAGTTTCATGACCTTGTACAGTCTAGCTCCTCATGTACTGGATTTCTGTAGGGTCTCTCCTAATTCTCACATTCTAAAAGCTTATGAATACACTCAGCTTATACCAACATCAAATAGATATCAGTCTATAAAAACATGCTGAAGTTAGTCAAGTAAATTTAACTTTTTCCTTAAATAGCAGGATACTAACTATATTTAAGACCCAAATGGTCCTTTGAATTAAGAGTCCCAACAAGGTCTACCATGCTTAAAGAAAAGAACTGTCTTTCAGAGACAGTACAATGAAAAGCAGTTTATACTGGACTTCAGGGTCTTTTCAGGTGATCCCACAGATGAAACAATCTTAATAGTCAGGTTTGAAAACAGATGAATAATTCCTACCTGCCATGGGATATTTCCACACCATTGCTTCCCCTCTGCCTTACTTCTAACACATCGGAAGAATAACCTAATGAAGTATAAAACAGAAATAATCAAATTTGTGAAAATACATTAAAACAAGAGATAAATTTGTTTTTAACCCAAGAAAACATCTTACAATTATTTGATACCAGCTTTCAAAGGTCACTTGAAACCAATTACTCTTATATGTGCGACATTTAAAAATCTTTATCTCACAGGATATTTATAAGAGCTGAGAAGTAAAAGGATACAGATGTCATGGTAACCAGAGGGTATTCATAGATTTATTCTTTTAACTCTACAGAATAACTGACATGGGAACACTGATCAGCAAGGACTGCTAAAATCAGAAAAAAGGAGATAAACAGACATTATGTGTCCCTAATGGGAAGCCATAATACTTCCCATAAAGTAAAAACAAACAAACAAACAAAAAAACCAAGCCACAGACTTCCCTGGTGGCGCAGTGGTTAAGAATCTGCCTGCCAAGGTCGGGGACACAGTTTCGAGCCCTGGTCCGGGAAGATCCCACATGCCGTGGAGCAACGAAGCCTGTGCGCCACAACTACGGAGCCTGCGCTCTAGAGCCTGCAAGCCACAATTACTGAGCCCACGTGCCACAACTACTGAAGCCTGCGTGCCTAGATCCTGTGCTCCACAACAAGAGAAGCCACTACAATGAAGAGTAGCCCCCGCTCTCCGCAACTAGAGAAAGCCTGCACGCAGCAACAAAGACCCAACACAGCCAAAAATAAATTTAAAAACAAAAAAAAACCAAGCCAAACCAAAACAAACAAAAACTAACCTGAATCTGGTCAAACTTGAATCCAATTACCGATTTACAGGAAATACAAACAACAGAGGAACACATAAAACTAGACCAGGGGATGTAATCTGCAAACTCTTAACAGTGGGAAATGCTATTAAGATAAACAACTTGATTCCTTCAACAAATAAATCACAAGGGAGAAAAAAAGATTGGGGGGAACCTACTTAAGAGACTTAAAAAACCTATCAGTCAACTGCAATCTGTGGACCTTATTTAGATCTTGACTTAAGCAAATGAATAAAAACTACCAAAAAATAAACTATTTATAACATTTATGAATCTACTAGAAATCTGTAATACAACTGGTTAAAAAAAAGAGTTCATATCTTGTAGAGCTACACACTGAAATATTTACAGAAGAAATGACATTATCTGGGATCTGTTTCCAAATATGGCAGGAGTTGGGGGGTAGAGTGGGTAGGGTATATATGGAACAAGATTAGCCATGAATTGGTGATTGTTGAAGCTCATGTGCTGTATTATTCTATCCTAATTTTGCATATATTTCCAATTTTCCACTAAGAAAAAAAAGACTGAATACAGACTTGCATCCCAGTGCAAGACAGTCCCTGCTCACACAAACACTACCTATACTCCAGCTATCCAGAAATGGCTACCCTGTCCCATCCTCAAACTAAGCCACGCACTCTCCATCCTACTGGACTTTGCATGTGTACCATCTTCCATCCAAAGGATGTCCTCCTTATCCCTATTTGCCCACCATTACCCCATCACCAGCTGTCAAAGTCCTACAGGTCCCTCCACACCTAGTTCAAGACATACCTCCTTTGCAAGGTTTTCGCACATCCCCTGCCCTGTTCATTCATTGTACTGCTTCTCTATTTTTGTTGTATATAGTTGTCGTACACTTGTATCTGCCTGTCTGCCCAACTATATTTTCAGCAACCAGAAGGCTATAACCATATATGATCTCTTCATTCGTAACTAAGCTTCGCCTTTTGTACATAATAGTTAAGTATTGCTGAATTAAACAGAACCTACTGATTTTTTCCTTACCCCAAACGACTTCTCAAAAACATGTAATCAGTTAAATAAGAGCTTTTAAAATAACATATTTTAATTGTTTAAATAGGTAATATACTCAATCAAAAAGTGTAAAATGGCAGTGAAAAGCACCCCCTCCTCATATGTTCTGTTCACATCCCTCCCAAGTAACCATTTTCACTAATTTTTTGTTTGCCTTTCCAGAGATGGTTTTAATGCATATTCAGATCAATATAATATTTTATTTCTTCCTCTCTACTCAAGGTACTAAATATCTTGCTTGCTTTTCTTTTTTAAACTTAACAATGTCTTGGAGATTCTTCTATAAAAACATATACATAAAGGACTTCCATATATATATATATATATATATATATATATATATATATATATATATATATATTTTTTTTTTTCCCCCTACAGCTGCACAGTTTTTTACACAGCTGCAGTTTTCCACTATAAGGATGTTCCATTATTTACTTAACCAGACCCTCTTGATGGGGCCAGTTTGGTTGTTTCCAATTCTTTCCTATTAAAAGCAATATCACAACGAACAACCTTTTGTATATGTCATTTCACATGTGTTTTAATATATCCGTAGGCAACTATCTATATCTCATACTGTGGATTAGAGCCTTCATTGTTTTTCTTCATCAATTAGCTTCTAGGTTTTATTTATTAGTTCTCTTTTTGCTGCTTTCTAACTCATTAAATTTGTTTTACCTGCACTAATTCCTTCTTTCTGCTTTCTTTCCGTTTAATTTCTTGTTCTTTTTCAAACTTCTTAAATTAGTACTGTGATATACAACAGTCATCACAACAGTCTGAGTCCTAACTCAAAAACAAACCCTGAGCAGGTCATGACCCCTCAACGCCATGCTTCACTTGGACATAGAAGCAAAGATAACAAGCCCCAAATGGACAAGTATTCCATAAACGTCAAGTTAAAAAGAAAACAGGACCAGCCCCTCTCATACAAACTCACAGTTTTCCCATTCAAGCTCACAATTTTAAAAAACATGTATTGGTTTCTAATTTTTCTTACTGCAGTAGGATACTATATTTAACATATAGTTCTGAAAATTTCTGAAATGCCTTGAATACATGAAAATTCAAAGTACTGGCTACCATTAAGGAGTACTACTACTTACGAAAATAAGTCAAGAACAAATTCCTGCTGTTGTTGAAAGTGTATCAAGTACTTGAAACATTTACTGAAAGAATATTTTATAGTATCTGTTTTAAAGCCCACGCCTCAAAGACTTTCAGGAGAAGGGCAAGATTTGGAGAAACAGGGAAGAAAACAACACACACTTAGCATCAACTATGTGCTAGGCACAGTGCAAAAATGCTTCTACTTACATTTTTATTAAAATCAATCTGGGTGGGCTTCTCTGCTTTTAGGATAAAAAGTTTGTTACATTTATTAAATTGTATATCAACAGAGAAAGCAGTGGAAATATATTCTCATAGAGAAAGCAAATACTGATTCCACTATGAAAAAAGAGCATAATTTCTACAGTATATTCATTAATTATTTTCCAGGACATAGGTTATGAACAATAATGATGAAGAAACCAGCAAGAGGTCATTCAAGGCCAAATCCAAGTCTCAGTTCCTCCACTTTCTCAGTAACCTTCATCAGCCTTAATCTCCTACTGTTAGTCTTACAGTCACAGAAGCATCTGGCATTTGAACACATCCAACATAGCACTCTAATGTGCAGATCGGACTGCTCGCCAACCTCTGTGTGTCTCTTATCCCAATTGTGTCACAGGGACTTTAGAAATATGGGTTCACATCTATATACGCAGCAATGGAGAAACATAAAGCTGGATTTCTACCTCATTCTTTTACACAAAAATTCAAGATGGAACAAAAAATGTAAAGAATGAAACTGTAGGACTTCCCTGGTGGCACAATAGTTAAGAATTCACCTGCCAATGCAGGGGACACAGGTTCGAGCCCTGGTCTTGGAAGATCCCACATGCCGCGGAGCAACTAAGCCCGTGTGCCACAACTACAGAGCCTGCGCTCTAGAGCCCGTAAGCCACAACTACTGAGCCCGTGTGCCACAACTACTGAATCCCGAGCGCCTAGAGCCTGTGCTCTGCGACGAGAAGCTACCACAATGAGAAGCCTGAGCACCACAACGAAGAGTAGCCCCCGCTCACCACAACTAGAGAAAGCCCGCACGCAGCAACAAAAACCCAACGCAGCCAAAAATAAATAAGTAGACAAATGTATTTAAAAAAAAAAAGAATGAAACTGTAAATGTTCTAGGAAAAAAATGGAGATGAATATTTTTGTAATCCTAAAGTGAAAAGGGAATGACAAAATCCTGCAGCTGAGAAAGGATTTAGTAATTTGACTACATAAAAGTATTAAACTTCCATATAGTAAAAATACTATAGGTGAAATTACAAGACAAAAGGCAAACTGGGGGGGGCTTCCCTGGTGGCGCAGTGGTTGAGAGTCCGCCTGCCGATGCAGGGGACACGGGTTCGTGCCCTGGTCCTGGAGGATCCCACGTGCCGCAGAGCGGCTGGCCCCGTGAGCCATGGCCGCTGAGACTGCGCATCCGGAGCCTGTGCTCCGCAACGGGAGAGGCCACAACAGTGAGAGGCCCGTGTACCGCAAAAAAAAAAAGGCAAACTGGCGAAAGTAATTTCTACACATATTACAAAGGGTTAATATCCTCTCCACACAAGGATTACTTCTATGATACAGCGCAGTGCACGACACTCTACAGCACCTAGTAAAAGTCCTGGCTTTATTGAGTGGCGTTCTTCATGGGTTGCTGGGCCTGAGGTCCTTCTGCATGCGTCTGGTTCATGCCCAAATGCCTCTCCGTCATCAGCCTAAGTAATCATCACTGGGTTAAATAACCTGCATGTCAATTCTACCCAGTAACCAACCATACCAGGAGTTTCCTAGACATGCAAAGATTCAAGTGGTATGAAAAATGAAGTATTTTGAACATCCCACTACAACCAGTTATTTAAAGAACTAAAATAACTGGTTGGTTTTACCCAACTACAGACAAAAGAATATTACCATCTATTTTGACCCCATATCCTTGAGAATGAAAGCTAAAAGAGAGAGAGAGAGGGGAGAGAACATGAACTCAGGAGCTGGATGACAATGTCCAACATCTGTATATCAACGTGTGCCACATCATTAACGTCAAAGCAAGGGTTGTTCCCTCTGGTTCTACCGAGGGACTATCATAGTTTTCTTTAATGCCCATAAACTGGGCATTAAAAATGCTCATGGCTGAGGGTCAGTCAAACGCTGGTGAGTGGTACCATCTGGTGTTTAGTTAGAGAACTACACAAAAAAGCGGCTTTACTCCAAGGTAACAAAAATGCGCATCTTAGTCCTACTTTGGTTTATACCTCCCCTGCATTACTCTGCTACACCTGTCTCCTAGCTAGGTTAAGCGTTAAACATAATGGTATTAATTCAAGCATGTAAAGTACTTTAAGTTCCTGAAAAGAAAACCCAGTTTTGGGGAAGGAAAGGCTGTACTCCCTGACATCGTTCTCCAGAGTATAGGGGTTCTGGCTAAATGCCTTGCTGTCTGCTAAGGAAGTCATCATCCATAGACACATCACCTATTTCTTTTTAAATTTCCAGCCTGTACCACCTATCAGGGTACTTGTTGGATTTTTTGCTTTGTTTTTAATTTGTTGAGTGTTGTAGAACTGTATTTTATTTGTCCTAAAACAGGCTTTTTAAAGCTCTAGTAAGTACCTCCTAATAAGTGTTCTAGATCTGGACTAAAAGAAATACATTCAAGCATTCTTTTTCTATTTTTAAAATAATGATCACCTCTCAGCCTCATCTACCTAGTGTGAAGAATATTAGAGACAAGTTCTCAAACTTCTGTCTTCAGCTTAGACCTTTCTTCGGAGCTGCCCACTCACTTTGCTAGCTGGTTTCATACATACGTAAGACACAATGAGTCCAAAGCTGTATGTGTTAGCCATCCTCTACTGATGTTACCTTTCCTTCCTTGTCTTGCTTAATGGTAAACTCATCATCCATACACCCAACTAGGCAACCATTTCCTGAGCACTGACCACGTGCCGAATGCCAGACTAAGTGCACCACACACACGGCCTCAGTGAACCCTCACAACTGAGTGAAATCGGGGCTCCCATGACCACTGTCCCAGCTGAGTAAATGGAGGAAAGAACATGCTTAAACATGCTTAAACACCCTACCAGGAAACGTGCCGTATCCATTTCAGCAAGTGTTCTCCAGTCTAAGTGCACCCAACTCCACTGCCAGGGCTTCAATCCAAACCCATCTTTCACTTAGAGAAGGTGGGTGTGCCTGGAGTTGGTTAGACCCAGGCTCAAATCCCAGTGATGCCACATCATAACCATGGTACCTCAGATTTCTTCTCTAACCTCTCTAAATGTTTCCTCATCTGTCTATACAACAGGGATATTGAAACCTCTCACAGAAGATTCTATGAAGATAAGAGGTAAAGAATATGCCACGTAGTAGGCATTCAATAGCAACTATTAGTTCAGTGGGCTCCGTGCCTCCACTGCCTTCACTTCCTAATCTAACTTCCATAGTGCTTCTTTTAATGTAAATTGAATAAAGTTCTTCGGCGTCTTCCTACCACATAGAACAATATCTCTGTATGATTCAGGGCCCCCAGTAGTGTGTAAAGGAGAACATCCTAACTTCACGTACTAGAGGCTTACTGGCACCACTGTACTAGCAAAAAACAACAGAAAAGTGAATTTTTAAAAATTCCATTTATAGGGAATTCCATGGCGGTCGAGTGGTTAGGACTCTGCAGTTTCACTGCCAATGGCCAGGGTTCAATCTCTGGTTGGGGAACTAAGATCCCACAAACCGCATGGTACAGCCAAAAAAAAAATTCCACTTACAACAGTGTCAAAAAACATTAACACTGAGGACTAAATTTAACCAAAAGGGTATAGTACTCTATAATGAGAACTATTCCGTAATGCTGAAATTTTAAAAGTCATAAATAAATAATATACCATGCTCATGAACTGGAAGATCAATATTGATGTCAGTTCTCCCCAAACTCATCTATATAGGTTCAATGAAATCCCAACTGAGTTTTCTGAGGAAATTTTAAAAGTCGATTCTACATTTTATATGGAAATGTAAAGGACCTAGAATAGCCAATCTTGAAAAGGAAAGTTGGATTCACACGACCTTATCTGATCTTGTCAGGCAGGATAGGCAAATAGATCAATGGAAGAGCTTAGCAAGTCCAAAAACAGACCCACACGTGGTGGTCAACCGATTTTTCAACAAAGGTGACAAGCGTTTCCACGGGGAAAGGAAAGTCTTCAAAAAATGGTGCTGAAACAATTGAATAACATTCATTCATTACTATATGAAAAATTAAATGAACCTCAGTTTGAATCTCATGAGGTACCCCAAATTATTGATAATATGAGGTAGAGCATAGACTAAACAAAAAAGCCATTAAAAAAAAAACTATAAAACTTCTAGAAGAAACCACTGGAGAACTTTATGATCTTGAGGTAGGCAAAGATTTCTCAGAGAACACAAAAAGCACAAACCATAACAAAATGATAAATTGGACTTCATAAAATGAAAAGCTTCTGCTCCTCAAAAGATAGTCAAGAAAGTGAAAGCCACAGATTGGGAGAAAACATTCACAATCCATATATCCACCAAAGGACTTCTACAGAGAATACATAAAGAACTCTCTCAACTCAATAACAAAAGACAACTCAATTTTAAAAATAGGCAAAAATCCCCCAAAGTCATGCTGTATGATTCCATGTATGTAACATTCTGAAATGACAAAATTTTAGAGCTGTAGATCAGGTTCATGATTGGCAGGGGTGAACAGGGGGAAACGAGGAAGGTGAATGTGGTTATAAAAGGGCAACAAGAAGGATCCTCCGGTAATGGAACCACTCAATATCTTGACTGTTGTAGTGAATACACAAAACTACACTTGATAACGTTGTATAGAACTAAATGTATGTGTACACACACAAATTAGTACAAGTAAAACTATCTTTACAAATGAGATCAGTGAATTATCAATATAAATATCAATATCCTAGTTATGATATTATACTAAATTTTGCAAAATGTTACCATCAGGTAAAGTCTACAGAGGATCTCTCTGTACTGTCAATATTTCTTTTAATTGCTTGTGACTCTACAATTATGTCATTTAAAAATTTCAATTTAAAAAATGGGCAAAAATTTTAAACAGATACTCCATCAAAGAAGATATACAGAAATGGCAAAAAACCACATGAAACAAAATGGTCTTCATAAATGGTATTCAAAATGGTATTCATAAAATGGAATTCAACTGGGCAATAATAAAGAATGAATTACTGGGGACTTCCCTGGTGGCGCAGTGGTTAAGAATCCGCCTGCCAATGCAGGACACATGGGTTCGATCCCTGGTCTAGGAAGATCCCACATGCCGCAGAGCAACTAAGCCCATGCGCCACAACTGCTGAGCCTGTGCTGTAGCGCCCGCGAGCCACAACTACTGAGCCTGCACGCCACAACTATTGAAGCCTGCATGCCCTAGAGCCCGTGCTTTGCAACAAAGAGAAGCCACCGCAATGAGAAGCCCGCGCGCCGCAACGAAGAGCAGCCTCCGCTCGCCACAAGTAGAGAAAGCCCGTGCGCAGCAACGAAGACCCAACGCAGCCAAAAAGTAAATAAATTTATTTTAAAAAAATGAATTACTGATACACACAACCACATGGATGAATCTCACAGATACTGTTACATAAAAGCCAGATACAAAAGAATACATACACTATGAATCAAAACAATGACTGGCTACAGTGGGTGGGGGGATTAACTAGAAGGGATCCAATGGCACTTAATGGGGTAATGGAAAAAAATATTCTATATTTTGACTGGGATCTTGGTTATAAGGATGGGTATATACCTTTCTCAAAACTCAACCGGTTGAACACTTAAAAGAACTGTGCATCTTACTGCATGCATAACTCAGTTAAGAAATACAGTAGTACAGGCAGTTTTCAGTTATGTAAAAGTTGTAAAGATGGTACTTGAATGCCTATACTTGGGGGGAAATATTGATCTAGAATATATAAATTCCAAACTGCACAGAATATCATATAAAAACATTACATCTGGCCCCTGCCTTCCTGGCCAGCCTTATCTTCTGAAGTCTCCACTCAAATATATGCTAACTACTGAACCAAATGCTTGCAATTACTTCATGCCCCTGTACACTAATGCAGGATACTGATCTGTTAAATATGACCTCTTTTTTGCCCCTAGCGAATTCCTACTTATTTTTCAATACTCATGACAAATATCTGCCACCTATATAGACTTCTCTGCCCTTTCTCTGAGTTCCCATAAAAGGGAAACTAGCATTTATTGAGTACTTAACATACATTAGACATTTTTACACATTACCTCGTTGTACTACCAGAATGAGAAAGTTGACGAGTTAGTACAAGTTAATGACCATTGGTGGGCTGATGTTAAATTCGCTACTTGAGAGCTGGAGAGGGAGGGAGGGAGAGCAGTTTATCCAGAAATTAACCGGAAGTCAGGCTTCTCACATTAACCAGTAGCTCAGAAGTCAGGAAGTGACAGCCCAAAAGGTATTCAATATATATAGAAATACCGTTTGTTTTTTAATGACTTTTAAAGAATAGTCAATCCTAGGAAAACACCTGACTGTAACCCCACCAGGCCAAGCAAAACAAAAATACACTTAGCTGTTCCTTTTAGACACTTACCTGTATTCTTTCTTGCCCTGTGATAGAAACAGACCCTGAAGCTCTACCGCAAAGTCCTCATGCAATAAACAATGAGAAACAGGAATGCTAGAGGGAAAAAAAATTGAAATTTTGTTTTAGGAGGCAAAGAATAGAGGTCAATATCCTAAAATTAAATCCAGAATATGGGTTTTAAACTTAAGGGTCCATGTATGACCTCTACTGGGTTTGTAAATCCCCCACACTTTTATGTCTATGTGCATTCCTCTGGGGAAAGGGCCCACAGCTTTCATCTCTTCTCATGCCCCCAAATAAAATATGACAGTAAATATACCTATCTTTTTCCTGAGGACTCAAGTTTAAAATGACACTGTGCTATGTGACCACTATACTGCGATACCTCCAAGCTGTGAATTTTCCCCAGGTTCTTCCATCATTCTTCTTCCTGATAACCTGTTACCTGTCACTCAGTGTTGTTCACATGCCAACTCTGCAAACACATTCTACTAATTTGCTTCATGCTTGGTTGGCATAAGTTCAACTCCTCCCTTCCAACTTCTTACTATGAAAGAATTTATGTATAACATTTGAGAGTGAAGATCTAAAGTAGTCTCACATGACCTGTGGCATTTTCTTTGTCTTTTTGCTTATATTCTGGTTACTAGACATTCCAAAGAGGTCGAATTTATCAAATAACCGTCTTCATATCAAATATTATTGTACTAGTTTGTATAGCAATATGTTCTTATAAATGGTAAGCTATATAAGGACATTTTTCTCTTCACTTAAAACCAAATCTTATGCTTCTATTAATGTTTAACTCCTACAAATCTGAATGTGCTTTCATGTCTCATGAAACTTGAGCTAGGTACTGAACCTAAGAAGCTCCATATAGATATCAGAAATTAAACAGTAAACTCTGCCATAATGATATGGTGTTGATAGCTTGAGTATTTTTGTTTGGTCCCTTCTAAAGATTTAACACTGATTTAAACAGAGTCACTTTGTATTTAATTAAATTGGATCCCAGTAATTTCTTTCAAATGTAAAAACTTATTAGAAGGCTAAGAAAATATTTTCTCTAAAAATTTATTTTCTAAATCTGAAAAAGGGTAAAAATCTTCAACTTAGTTTCAAAGCATAACAAAAACACAAATCATCTAAATCATTTGGGGGAAACATGAGAAGTTAATGTATGTGTTGAAAAAATACTTTATTTTCTAGTATTGATATCCATTATGTGCCTTACATATGTAGAAAAATACCTTTTCTAAACCAAGTTAAGTAGAAAGCAGGAAAAATGCATAATGATGTGACAGTTTAAAATTTCACATAGAAACTGTGGACACTTGGTACTGTGAAAACATTAACAACACTTTATGAGAACAGTATTAACTTTCCTCACTTCAAAGAAGATGCTTAATATTTCTGGGTCTCAGCTTTCACCTTCGTAAAAAATTAGACTGCTGAATCAGATTTCTGATGTTTATTTCAGGATTTCTGATGTTTCTTTCAGCTTTAAGCCCTAAAGTAATTTGTTTCTTTGGAATATCAATCTCACCACTTAAATGCAGAGAATACTATTTTTAAAGGGGGCTGTTAATCTGACTACCAGAGTGTTCTAACTTCAAACATTTAAAAACCAGTTGGAGGGCCTCCCTGGTGGCGCAGTGGTTAAGAATCTGCCTGCCAATGCAGGGGACACCGGTTCGAGCCCTAGTCCGCCAAGATCCCACATCCTGCGGAGCAACTAAGCCCATGCACCCCAAGTACTGAGCCTGTGCTCTAGAGCCCACGAGCCACAACTACTGAGCCTATGCGCCACAGCTACGGAGCCTATGCACCACAACTACTGAAGCCCGCGTGCCTAGAGCCTGTGCTGCACAACAAGAGAAGCCACCGCAATGAGAAGCCTGCGCACCGCAACGAAGAGTAGCCCCCGTTCTCCCCAACTAGAGAAAGCCAGCGTGCAGCAACGAGGACCCAATGCAAACAAAAATAAACAAATAAATAAAATTTTTAAAATAAATAAATAAAAACCAGTTCGGCCTAAAACTAGTGCAAAGCTGGCACCAGTTAATTTCTGCTATGCCTGTATGCCTCACTTAAATGGGAAGGGGGTAATGTTCAAGCAGGAGAAGGGAGGGTCAAGGCCTGACTGGTGAACAGAAACCCAGAACTGAAAAGGACCAGAAGGATCCAGACGTAGCCAATCCTCCATGTTATAAGTGAGGGAATTGGCGGCCCAGAGAGGGAAAGTAACCAGCCTTGGGTCACACAGGAAGCAGTGGCGGAGCGTGTCCCTAACATGCCACGCTTTCCTGGGATTACCAACTACTTAAAGGGCCCTGGCTCCGCAGACCAGGGGTCCCAGCTCTCCTAGTCCTTGTGGGAAGCGGAGAGCCGGAGACTCCTCCTGGGAGGCCACGCGCAGTCGCAGGGAACCGTGCCCAGCTCGAGACCTACTCGGTGGCCCCCACGAAGCTGCATGTGTCCGCCGGGCACACGTAGAAGCTCTTTCCTTTATTCGGGCCATCTCGGACGCCGGTCTTCAGAAAACATAAGGTCCCTGAGGAGAGAAGGTCGACAATGATTACGCCACGCTAGGCTGACAGACCCCGAAGGACCCTACCACCCTGACCTCCTACCGTGCTGTGGACACCCAACCACTTCCATCCCACTACTTCTTTCCTCTTCCCCGAAATCACCCCCACTCCCAACGCCTGCTTCCGCCTTTTACTCCGCCCTCCTCATTCAGGAACCAATTGTCACCCACCTCCTGTAGTCTTAACCCCCATAATTCACCGCCGCGGCCTTAGCCCCACCCACCCTAGCTACAATCAGTCAATCAGACGGGGAGTGTGCTCACCTCCAACCTATGCTCGCGGCGCGCCGAAATCAAAACTGAGGCGAGGGGGCGGAGTGGGGAACCTGGTCTGGTTGGTGGGGCGTGGCTGGTGCTAGAGGGAGGCTTGGGGGCTGGCAGGGCTTCCGGGCCGAGGGAAGCTTTGTTTTGCAGGTTTTGGAAGACGAAAGAACGGGACAGTGAGCGGGACGACTCTAGCGTATATTCATTTAAGATCTAGAGGCGGCCCTAGAGGAAGCAGACGTTACAAACTCCTCTGCAAAGAAAGCTGCCTTCTCCCGGAGGCCAAGAGCGCCTGGAGCTTCGCGGTCATCTGCGAGCCGGGGCCTGGCGCTAGTGGGCGCTCTGCCTCCGCGAGGGGTCACTGGGGAGGGGAGGAGTCCCTGAGAAGCGGCCACCGCAGGAGGAGGCACTGGATTTGCAATTTAGGGGCGAGGGGCGGGGCGCGAGTGAGGGCTGATGGGGCGTCCTTTAAAGCTGCAGGGTGAACTGGCAAATCTATCGTAAAGCAGGCATAAAGACTAGGGCTACACAACACAAAGCGCTAACCCATACATATCTCTCTGGACAACCTGGTGACATGCGCAGCATTTTAAGGACCCCCGACACTCATAGACGTTTGAGTGACTCACCCGAGGTCAGAGAATTAGCGAGTGGGCCGTCTGCCGACGGGTGCCCAGGGGACAGCGCAGCTGCCTCCTCTGTGTGCTCAATGTTCTCTAGGCGCTCGGTGTAGGAGACCTGAGTTAGAAATGTTTCAAAGTGGAAACAACAGGAGAAATAGATTGTCTTTGGTGAAAGGGAGTTTTATTTTGCACACTTTGTATTGTCAGACTTTTTCTACTAGTATGCTTTTTGTAATATTAAAAATAGAGGGTGAAGTTAAAAGAAAGGGGACTATTTGAAATCGTAATCAGATCTCTTAGTCAACAAAAAGGGAGAAATAGAAATCAGAGACTTACTGCAAGAAAGATGGCTTCGTCTTACAACTACTGAGGACCATATGTCCAGACATATGGTGTGTGCAACTGTACTTATGGAGACCGTAGGACAGGAAATTGCAAATTCTAGGAAATCTGGGCTAAATGATAAATGTAAATGTCCTAGGGGTTCCAGAGGAGGGGAGACAAACCTGAGGTATCATTTATTTATTTTTTAATAGATTTTATTTATTTATCTATTTATGGCTGCGTTGGGTCTTCGTTGCTGCACGCGGGCTTTCTCTAGTTTCGGCGAGCGGGGGTTACTCTTCGTTGTGGTGAGCCGGCTTCTCTTGTTGCGGAGCACGGGCTCTAGAAGCGCAGGCTCAGTAGTTGTGGCGCACGGGCTTAGTTGCTCCGTGGCATGTGGAATGTTCTCGGACCAGGGATCGAACCCATGTCACCTGCACTGGCAGGCGGATTCTTAACCACTGCGCCACCAGGGAAGCCCCAAGTTATCATTTATTAATTAAATGAGCCCTTATTAGCATTTTTTGTGCCCAATGTGGACCACGTGCTTGAGAAATATACAATTCATTTATTCATACACAAAGTTTAAGATGACTTTTTTCTTTCTTTCTTTTTTTT
Organism: Pseudorca crassidens; assembly: GCF_039906515.1. Lineage (NCBI taxonomy): Eukaryota > Metazoa > Chordata > Mammalia > Artiodactyla > Delphinidae > Pseudorca > Pseudorca crassidens. The sequence continues at coordinate 102,846,159 of NC_090297.1, read as the reverse complement.
TTTTTTTTTGCGGTACGCGGGCCTCTCACTGTTGTGGCCTCTCCCGTTGCGGAGCACAGGCTCCGGACGCGCAGGCTCAGCGGCCATGGCTCACGGGCCCAGCCGCTCCGCGGCATGTGGTATCCTCCCGGACCGGGGCACGAACCCGCGTCCTCTGCATCGGCAGGCGGACTCTCAACCACTGTGCCACCAGGAAAGCCCTAAGATGACTATTCTAACCACAAAGAGCTTGCTCAGTATTTGGAGGAGACAGAACTAGCACATACTGAACACTTAAATAACAATGTAAAATAGTATTTAAATGTCAAGATGAGTGGAGTTAGCAGTAAACTCTGTAGGACTAGATAAAGATGTGTCTGGAAGCAAAGTGGAGTTAGTTTATACATAACTATCCCTTCTGAAACACCTATAGATAAACGTAAAGACAGGAAAGGAGCAAAAAACAAATAAATAAATAGAGGCATTTTCATTATTCCCAGATTGTAATTCTTGCATTGAGAGTTTTTTATGCACATTTTTAATGCTGTATTAAGAGAAGAGGACCATGAATACTGGATTTGCAGGAAAAGGGGCATGATAATTTAATTATTTATTGAATAATGTCTTTTTGAAACAAATAAGACAAAATTGGGGCCTCTTAAATATCCCATTGAGGAAGAAGCTCTTCCTCTGCAAGTATTCAAGCCAGTATCAGGTCCAACCCCATGAAAGTGTGCACAGCCAAATCACAGAAAGGGGAAATATTTCTCCCATAAATTTGGGATATGCTAGAACAAAATGTTTAAGCTCTGGACAGTTTGTCCCACTTAATCATATTTATAAGAGTGAAAATACAAACAAATTTTTTTGTGAAAGGTGGCCATAAACTATAGTGAATTATACAATATACACTTTTCAAAATACATACATTAGTGTGTATATATTAACTTATTTTTTTTTTTTTTTACGGTACGCCGGCCTCTCACCGCTGTGGCCTCTCCCGCCGCGGAGCACAGGCTCCGGACGCGCAGGCGCAGCGGCCATGGCTCACGGGCACAGCCGCTCCGCGGCATGTGGGATCCTCCCGGACCAGGGCACGAACCCGTGTCCCCTGCATCGGCAGGCAGACTCTCAACCACTGCGCCACCAGGGAAGCCCTATTTTTAATTTATATCCGTAATTAGCCTGTAGACTCTTGGAGAGCCCTTTGGACACGATGTGCTTTATGGACCCCTATTTTGAGTGAAGTTGAGACTTTGAGTTTGTTTTTCTTTAAAACTTGATTGATTCAGAATGAATGGCTAGGCTAGGTCCTAGAGCTAGATAGTTTAAATCCACAGGTTAATGAGCCAGTAAATTCTTTCTGTATGGGGCTGGTCAAACGTAAAGCATGTGATGGAACTGTTCTAAAACTGGATCGTAGTAATGGCTGCACCACTATATACATTTCCCAAGACTCAGGGCACTGTACACTTTAAATAGGTGAATTCGATAGTGTCTAAATTATCCTTCAATAAAGCTGTTAAAGACAAAGATACACTGTATAAGCAATGCCAAAACATCTGCATGGAAAATAAAACCTAAGATCAATCACCTAGATGTTCTGACATCCTAAGGAAATTAACGGATGAAGGAGTAAATAGTAGAAACCCTTTAGTTTTAGATGGTATTCATCCTTAAGCAGAATGGTTCACTGACTTGTGGAATAAAATCCAGAGGGGAGCAAACGCTCATTTTAATTCTTGCGGAAATGAAACAGTTGTATTTTATCTGGTCAGAATTGTGCTGGCTGGCATATATTAAACGTGACAGGCATCCATAAGATACTGGTGGTGAGAGTACCAGCTAGAAGTCACCCCTTGACATCCCTGTCACTGTCTGGATTGTTTTAAAATAATCAGCAAGTCCAAATTTCAAGTTATTTGTAAAATTCCAAGTTCTATGCAGCCTTTACCTTTACTCACTATTTTAAAAAATGAAATTGTCCGAATATGTTTTTCCAATTAGCTGATAATCTAAGTATATTTCGAATTTATATCCTTCTGGGTTTTTGTTAATTGCTTTGGGGTGGGGAGTGGTAACTAATTTTAAACAGTAGATAAAGGATTTTTTGAGCCACATTATTACTATAGGGAAACATCACTGTAGCCTAACTTCTGAGGTATATTTTGAGATAAGTGCTTTTACACGCATTCTTACATGTAGTTCTCACAGGTACCCTGGAAGTGGGTATTCTTCTATCCCCATTTTAAAAAATAGGACACCAAAGTTTAGTTAAGGAGCTTGCCCCAAGGCCATGCTATTAGCCACTTCCTTACAGAGCCTCTCCTTGAACTTTGGAACCAGAAGATGAACCTATTCCTGGCTCAAAGTCAGAAAGCTGACACTGGACAGATCAGGGACTGGAAGCCATTTTGGGGGGACTCCCAATCCAGTTCTCGCCACTACAGTATTTTTAGGAAGCATAAATTATTCAGTGATTCATTTAGATATTTAACCTACACATAGCCAAGCATTCAGATATTTCTGTTATATAGACGTGGCTCAACAAATCCAAGCCAAAAAAAAAAAAACCAAGTCCTGCCATTTTATAAATGATCACTAGGTAGCAGCATATTAACACAAAAGCCAAACACAAGGTCCACCTTTTCTGCTGTTTTCATTCTTTTTATTTAACGATATGAAATGGTAATTCGATTTCATTTTATTTTGTGCCTTTCAAATATATGACCATTTTAAACTTTGATAAAGGCACAGTCAGGATGAGAATATAGTAAAGACAAATCTGGTTATAATTGGAAAATTGAAAAGATTTTACAAATTCTTTTGTTGTACCATATTTTATATTACGTTCCAAATGTCACTGGTCTTAAAATATTATCCCCAAAATGGTTCAAATCAGGCCCTCCTTCATCCACTTTTCTTTTCTGGTAAGTGTACGATTCAATACTTTTTTAGTAAATTTATAAAGTTGTGCAACCATCACCCCAATCTAGTTTTAGAACATTTCCGTCACCCCCCAAAACTTCCCTCAAATCTGTATGTAGTCAGTTCCCACTAACACCCCCAGCACCAAGGCCACCACCGATCTGCCTTCTGTATTTATAAGTATGCCTTTTGGGACATATCTTATAAATGGAGTATACAATATGTAGTCCATTGCCTCTGTCCCCTTTCATTTAACATAATGTTTTGAGGTTCATCCGTGTTGTAGTGTATATCAGTGTTTCAACCATTTTATTGCTGAATGGTATTCCATTATACTTGGATTGTTTTCCCTTGGGGTTTATTAGGAATCATGTTGTTACGAACATTAACAAGTCTTTATATAGACTTTTTTTTTCTCATTTCTCTTGGATAGATACCTTAAGAGGAATTGCTGGTCAGGTGGTAAGATTATGTGTCAATTTTTAAGGAGTTTCCAGCTGTTTTCCAAAGTGACTGTACCATTTTACATTCCCAAGAGCAACATATAAAGGTTCCAGGTTCTCCACATCCTTACCAACACTTGTTATTGTCTGTCTTTTTTATTATAGTCATTGTAGCAGCTGTGAAGTGTTATCTCAGCTTGGTTTTAATGTGCATTTCCTAATGACTATTGATGTTGAGCTCCTCTTCATGAGCTTATAGCCACCATCTTCCTCTTTCATAATGGTCTTGAAAGCCTTTTTCCTTTAAAGGTTTGTATGAAACTTAAACTAAAACCTAAGCAAAATTGACATTAATTGTTATTAACTCAAGGAGATCAAAGAAATATTAATGTATAATGTTAATGTTTGTAGAATGTTAAGTAATAGAATTGCATATATAATTATAATCTTTTGAAAAATGTTTTTTTTTTTTTGTAGTACGCGGGCCTCTCACTGTTGTGGCCTCTCCCATTGTGGAGCACAGGCTCCGGACGCGCAGGCTCAGCGGCCATGGCTCACGGGCCCAGCTGCTCCGCGGCATGTGGGATCTTCTCGGACCGGGGCACGAACCCGTGTCCCCTGCATCGGCAGGCAGACTCTCAACCACTGCGCCACCAGGGAAGCCCTGAAAAATGTTTTTAACAACAAACTATTAACTCTTTTTAATTGAAGTATAGTTGATGTATAATAATATTATACAAATTACAGGTGTACAATATAGTGATTCACAATTTTTAAAGGTTATACTCTATTTATAGTAATTATAAAATATTGGCTATATTCCCCGTGTTGTACAATATATCCTTGTAGCTTATTTTATACCTAATAGTTTGTACCTCTTACTCCCCTACCCCTATATTGCCCCTCCCCCCTTCCCTCTTTCCACTGGTAACTCCTAGTTTGTTCTCTATATCTGTGAGTCTGCTTCTGTTTTCTTTTTTTCGGGGATCGATTTTATTTGGGCTTCTCACAGTGGTTAGAGCCACCCTGTGTTCAGAACAATCACAGCACAGGAAATGCATCACGGAGACTGCCCAGAAAAGTCTGACCAGCTGAATCTTATTGCTTAAAATACATATTCGCAATAACTTGACAAAGGGTGATGTGCCTCACAGGGGAATGTGTTAGCATTTGCAAATCTTCCGACTGTAGCACCAAACCCTCGACCAACCCCTTTCTTCTCATTCACCTGGAACACCAGACTCCCTCAAATCTCCCCGGCCCCCTCCTGAGTCCTTCAGCTCCCTACTTCCGTCTTTCATCACGCAGGGCAGCCTCATGTAGCAGAGACCAGACTGTGACGCTGGACTCGAGCCCAGCTCCAACAGCTGCGTTTTCTTCTTCTCGTGCCTTTCGCATTGGATGCTGCAGTAAACCCAGCAGTAAACATGTGGACCAGTTCCCTACTCTGACGAGAAGGAATCCTGAGAGGGCCAGAATCCATCCCTTCAACCAGTTAACTCAAGCAGGGTTCATTCTGGTAAAACTTGATCTCCTTTGAGACACTTCAGTGAGTTATTTGGGATAAAAACAAACAAAAAAAATTGGCAGGAAAGGCATCTGAGGGCTGCTGGCACACTCCTGCCCACTCTCGCCACATACCAGCCACGCGCTGAACCTCAGCAGAGGGAGGTAAGCCCTACGACACTATGGTGGCCGCCAAACCCTCCTGGCAATTCTGGGCAGGGCTGACGTCTGAGCCACAGCCAGTCCGAGCTGGACACTGAAGATCCAGTCCAGCTTCTGTCGGAGGTTCCACCTTGGCCTTCTGTCCCGAGCTGTTGTGGACACCCCCGGGGGCTGAGGCCGAGGGCCAGGAGCAGCTGAGGGAGGCAGATAGGCTCAGAGCACGTTTCTGTTTACAGGGAGCAGAACACAGGCCTCTGAGTGTCCACGGAGCAATATGCAAATTGCAGTGATGGGTAAAGTAAAACCTCTACTTGGAGCACAGTATCTCTGGCAAACGTGGGGACTGCCGCTGACAGCGCTGCTGAGTACACCCAAGTGCACAGACATTTGCTCAGCAAACAGTAAATGCGTAAAAGAAATTACCTTGAGAGGGCTGCGCCTGCTCCAAACGCGTGGGTAACGTGAGCAGAGAGGCTGCCGTTCAAAGTGTAGTCACAGGAAAACAGGGCTGCGGGCTCACACACAACAGACACACACAGGTTATCCAAAATGTCGCTGTATACAGACTGCACTTTATTCAACGTGGATTTTGGTTTTGTGGACTCCAAACTCAGACACTCGTTCACCTCACAGCCTTGGATTTGTCTATATTATGTGTAAGTGTATATATACATATATATACACACATATATACATGTGTATTCATATATATACATATATATACACACACACACACACACACACATATATATATATATATACCTTCCTTTCTTACCATAACATCAATGCCTAGTCTGAATATCATCGTTCAAGAGTGGGGGAAGAACCAAACTCTTCATATGAACAGGGCTGGATGGGGAATGTTAGTTTCAGCAGTTTGCTTTCTCCATTCAGATTATTCCTGTCAAAGCTCAACTGGTTTTTGAAGCCAAACTACAACAATAAGGATCCTGTGGTCCTTCAGGATGGCTGCCTTCGCCCTCCTACCTGGGCCACTTAGACACTTTACATAGGCTACAAAAATTAGTTACCCCACTCAAGGCGGGGCGGAGCAGGGAAAGGACACGAAAACCACAGATAACCAAGGCATTTTTTCCAAATGGTCAGTTTGAAAAAACAAACAAATAAACAAAACAACTTACTCAGACTCAAGAGAAAATACTGTGTGAGAGTCAGGCTGCGGAACTGCCCTTTCTCAGGACCCACAGCTTCCTCATTTGTTCGTAGAGAACAGTGAGACGTGAAGGCCAGCAGATGTGTTCTTGGGATGGGGGAGGGTACTGGTCACCTGTGGACACAGATCAAAGGGCAGAGATGCGGTAAGCTGCACCTCTATCCACTGCCACAGTGCAGGGCCTTCTGCTCACCCGCAGAAGTTCCAGAGATAGCCCCCAGCCAAGCCTGCACACAAAACATCTCCTTCTGGCTCAACTGTAGTCAGGACTCTTTGAAGGCCAAGTTGGGAAAAAGCCACAAATTTTCCTTTTCTAAAACAGAATTCTTGCCTGCCCACTGGTCAAGTTCTTATTTTCAGCTCGCTTTTGTTGTTGTTGTTTTTTTTTAAAAAGAAAAAAAACAAAGAGAAGGCAGGTGTAATCTTCCACACTGAACCAGTCCGCGGACAGCCAGGACCTGCTGGGAAGGGGCCCCTCCAGGATGCATCGTGCCACTTTGATCTCATCACCTGGAATTTGAGAGCAAAAGCCCTTTACCAACCCACCACGCAACCGCCGGTCAGCTCTCATCCTCCCACAGGAGGAGCCCAATTCCGGCTGTGGAGACACTGGCAGCGAGGGGCGACAATCCCCGGACCACTGGGGCTTCACCCAGGGCTGAGACCTGCCACCTCTCTCAGACTGAGACGCGGCGAGGTTCTCATCAACTCACACCAGGACATGAATCCACTCCATCACCAAGAGTCACCTCAGGGCACAGTCTCATCCCCTCCTTGGGGGCCTCTGAAACGCACATCTCTCTGACCCAAGCAGGTAGTGACACGTGACTTGAAAAGAGGTAAAGGGGGGCCGGGTGGGGTATGAGGAATGAGTCACAGGACAACTTCTCGGCCCTCCGTGACACTGTATCTAGGGGGGGCGAGGCACCCACACCCCAAACTGTACCTGGAGATGCAGGAAAACGCAGGAGCAGAGGGAAAAAAAAAAAAAAGGAACACAGTCACTTAATGCTCGTCTCATGGTTCTCCCCTACCCTGGTTGCGTCGCCAAGTTCTCAGGCGCAGGCAGGGCCTGCTCTAGCTTGCGGAGCTGCTGCTCCGGGAGTTTGGGGAGTTCTGCTCGTTGATGGTGTTCAGAAGCAGGCAGGCAGGCAACCGTGGCAGGTGAGGGTGCCCGGGCTCCCGGGCCTGCTCCTCGGAGGGCTGGCAGAGCCCTTCCTCCTCATCGCCAGGGGGCCGCACGTGGCAGCTGTCGCAGAAGTCCAGGGGCCCGTCCAGAGCATCGTCGATGAGCGCGTTGAACTCTTTGAGGTCGTCATCATGGTGGCCCCAGTTGCACACACACCTCGATGCCCGAGTCACCTGTGAAGCGGCGATGTCTGCCAGGCGTCTTGTCTTTGCTGTCAGGGAGGGCACCGCCCTGCTCGGAGCTGTATTCTTTCAGCAGCTTCTCCTTACATTCGAAATCCTTGTCCAGGAAGGCCCCAGGGTCCACCTCCCCCAGGCCGGCCACAGAGCCGCTGGGCTCCATCCTGGGGGCTTTGGTGGCTGCTGGGTCTGCTGGCATGTTGGAGGGCTCAGGGTCAGCGATGCTCGGGGGTCGCGTGCTGCTTCTGCTGGGCCCGGGCGAGGGGCTGCTCTGAGCCCCTGGGAGCCCCTGGTGGGGTCGGCGCCCCGGGGGCTGCCGCCCGTAGGGCCACACTGTGCAGGCAGCTGCTGCTGGAGCTGGAAGGCACTGTATGGTGCGGCAGGAGTCGGAGGTCGGTTCACCACTTCCTCATAAGGAGGTAGTAAATAGTTTGGCAAAAACCTGAAATGAAATGGCAGCGCTGAGTAATGGTGGGCTTCCCGGTAGGCGATCAGGTGGATTTCATATTGCCGCTGCTGGGCCTGACGGCGGTGCTTGGCTCGGCGGTGGTGGCACACGCAGCAGCAGCTCAGGAGGATGATGATGGTCCACACGAGCCAGAACCACCAGAATTCATAGTAGTAGCTGCAGCACTGAGACCGTCCACAGCAGTGTCCTGTGTCACAGATGTAGCTTTGATTGTTGGGACCCACGCAGGTTTCCTTATCCTGCGGGGGTTCAGCCCTGGCTGACAGGGGGCTGGGCAGCGCCTGGAGGAGCAGGTGCACCACGCCACCCAGGAGCCTTCTCCTCTCCATCCCCCTCCCCCGCCTCCTCTTCCCTCTTCTTCCTGCTTCTTATTTGTTATATTTCTTATATTCCATATAAGTGAGATCAGGCAGTGTTTGCCTTTCTCTGACTTATTTCACTTAGCATAATGCCCTCCAAGTCCATCTATGATGCTGCAGATGGTAAAATTTCATTCTTTTTCATGGCTGAGTAGTATTCCATTGTGTGTGTGCGTGTGCGTGTGTGTGTGTGTATAGATATATCTCATCTTCTTTTAACAGACTATTAACTTTTAAGGCTATATTCCATTTGTATACCTCTGAGAGGTTGGGTTGGGAGACCAGAGCAGGTTTCATTTTCTGCAATTCACATGTATTGCTCTTACGACTTAAACAAAAATCTAATAAAGATATTAAAAGCGGATGCAAGGGAAAATAACAGAAGACATGCACAAAATTAATAATAATCCCAATTAAGGTGGAAGGCTTATTGGTAGCTTTTTTCTCTCTTTCCCCATTTTTCTATATGGCCTGCAATGTTATTATTCTACCAGTTGTAGGACCCACATCTCCACACCTGACCACAGCACCTCTTAAACTTGCTTAGTTCTCAATCTAGCTATTTAATGCTGACCTTCCTGTAATTAATCCTTTTTTGTACTTTCTCAATTCATCCCATTTCCTTTCTGGTATCGAATTTCAATTTTATAGCAAGATCTATTTTCCCTTAACTCTATTCTAGCTAGTTTGCTTAATTCTAACCTTATCCTAAACTCCAATTCCAAATATTACTAGAAAGAAGGGACACTTCTCACTTGTTTTGTAAGACGCTTGCCTCTTGAGAAATTAGATCACGTAGAGTCTTAAGGCCACTTGTGGCCCTATACTTGTTTTCTGGCAGTCACTCTGAGTTGCAATTCTTCTGGAAGGCCACAGATGACAGTAGGGTAGATTCCAGGTTCTCAAGTTGAGAATGAATACACTGCCCAGTGCTTCAAAGCCCTCTACCATGATGTTTTGAGCCTCCCTAGAGGCTGGGCTCTTAAGAGCTGAGGAAACTCTGGCAGAGTTTTAGCTAGTTCTCCCTACCTTTCCCTTCTGAGTTAACCTACGTGCTGGAACAGAACAGCCTCTGTTTTCTGCTATTTTTCAGTACTAAAACAGTCTTAAAGAACGCATCAACATTTTTTTTTTTAAAAAAAGTTTTTATTTTAATCCTTCCTAGAGGAATACAGATTTGAATGAAATACATTCATTCCATAAATACATTAGCAGCAAAACCTTCCCACCAAGGTTCTCTCTAGTCCAGCCCAGAGGTCGCGCCTTAGAGCAGGAGAGCATGTTCCATCAACCGTCAACTTCAAGATGTGTTTGCTTCTTGCTGAAAGCAGAAGATGCATGAGAGACAAGATGAAAAGATCAGATGGGTAGATAATTAAGCTGGGACCCTGAAAACACACCCACATGGTGACCATTTAACCTTCTGCACTTCCCAAATCCTTTGGCATCCACCATGCTTAACTGATGAGGTCCTTCATTGTAGACAACTGGGAAGGCCTAATCTTGCAAATGCACCAATATGTCATCTGTCATTCTGAGTTGGCAACATTTTAATGGTGTCTTGATCCTTTTCATAGGGTAAGCCAGATAGGAAGGATCATTCCCTCCTTCCTTCCCTGGGCCAAGGTACCACTTTGCCAGCTGAGTCCACATGTCCTTGTTATCAGGAGACGATGCAGCAGGCATTACTTGGCTTGCTACACCCCCAGATCCCCTTTGTCTGGGTGCTGGAGGCTTCACTGGAGACAGAGACATGTCTAAACCTACAAAGACCTCTAAGGAACAACCACCAGATCTCTTACCCCAGCTTCAATCAAAGCTAGCTTCTTGGACAGTGGCCCAGGCATCTCTCCTTTTCTTCTCTCCATCAGTGCCTACTGCCTGGCTGCTCCCTTTTTTATCTGTCCTCTAGGTACCTGCTGAAATTTTGGGAAGCAAGACCTACCCTAAACTCCCAAGCAGCCAGGAGAGATTAAGGTAGGTGGTGCTTTAAACTTATTAGCTGTAGTCAAGAGTAACAAGCTTACGTTGTTATATTCCAGTCCATTCTGGGATGAGCTTAAGTCACAAGTCTGCATAAAACAAAACACCAGAACCATAATCAGGACGACTGTAAGGCAGGGACCAAGTTTAGAGTGCTACCAAATCAGTGGCTTGGGAGAAAAATGGAATAATGAAAGAATTTAAAATAAATCTGATTTGTTTGGGCAGAGAGCAGCTCTGACTCAGGCATAAACGTATCACCCAATTATGTAAATAAAGAATAAATCTCAGGGCTTCCCTGCTGGCACAGTGGTTGGGAGTCCGCCTGCCGATGCAGGGGACACGGGCTCGCGCCCCGGTCCGGGAGGATCCCACATGCCGCGGAGCAGCTAGGTCCATGAGCCATGGCCCCTGAGCCTGCACATCCGGAACCCGTGCTCCGCAACGGGAGAGGCCACAACAGTGAGAGGCCCGCGTACAGCAAAAAAAAAAAAAAAAAAAACTCAAAAGTTGACACTTTCCTCCCCATACGCCACTTAAAAATAGGATACATGCTCTTTTCTCAATCTTTCTTAAAGTGTTTTCATTAGGATACTCTTCTATAAGTGCTTTATCCGTTCCCATTTAGTCTGTTTTGACTGTTGGCTGGAAGGAAATCAGAAATTATTTTATATAAAAAGCACGGTAGTGGATAACTGGTCATGTGTGTTTTTCCCTTTTGTATTTTCCATCCGAAACAGCTGGCTCCTTTTCCTTTCATTTATGTGTAGACAGAGCCTCGTCCGCGGGATACACAGCACTGCTAACCCGGCAGCCTTCTGCCCCCACAGGGTCCGCGAGCTCCTCCTCCTCCGAGTCGTCTTCCTCCTCCTCCTCCTGCGCTGATGAACTGGACGTGGGCCCTTTGCAGGTTTTCAGGTGTCGGGTGAGATGATATTTGGTTAGATAAGCCTTTGTACACTTTTCACAGACATAATCCCGTTTTCCTTCATGTGAATTGAGATGTTTCTTTAAGTGATTTGTTCTCAAGAACAGCTTATCACACTTGGGGCACTTGATCTGGCGTTCTTGTGTATGGATGAGCACGTGCTGCTTGAGGTCCTGCCTCCGCATGAACAGCTTGTCACAGTAATCACACTTGAGGTTCTTCTCACCCGTGTGGATAACCATGTGGGACTCCAGGTGAGCCTTCTGGGTGAAAGACTTGTCACACAAAGTGCACCTGTAGTTCTTCTGACCTGTATGTATCTTGAGGTGGGTCCGCAGGTTGCTGGGATCACTAAAAGCCTTGCTACAGAAATCACACTTGTGGGGCTTCATACCCATGTGACCCATAAAGTGAACATGAAGTTTGGAAGGAGAGATAAAAGCTTGGGGGCACATGGAGCACTTCCACTTCCTTTCTTTGCTGTGGCTTGGCCCATGGCTGCTGCTGTGGCCCTGGCTAGGAAGATGGTTATGGATGTGGCTGGTCAGGTGGGCTTTGAACTCTGTATAGGAACTGCACTCCTTGCCACAGTTACAGAGGTGCACATCTGGGTGTTCAGGAACACCAATCTGCTGAGCATAATCCCGGCTGTAATAAAAAAGCAGTTCATTTTCGGGAGGGATATCTTGTGAGGTGCAGAAATAGATTTTTCCATCATGGGGATAAGCCACCAAATTCTGCTCTTCCCGATTCCTGGCTTTGCGCACAAACATCATCCAATTACATTCATTTTCGTCAGTTGTAATGATGCAGAATTCTAGGACACCACTGTGGTATATCTTCCAGATATGATTAACTGCCTTGTCTGTCCATTCTGCTACTTCCATGGAGTGACTTTGCTGGCCAATAAGAGGCCCAAAGCAAGTCCGCACAGGAATGGTTTCTCCAGTCCGTACACCAACATCTGCTCCCACAATTGACTGGCGGAGAACAAGCTGCTTTGGGAGAGAAAGCCTCGCTCTGCTCTCTATTGGAGTGTCAGGAACAAAAGTCACCGGTCCGTGATCTGGGCAGTCTGAGGGATAGGCTCGGTCACAGAGAGTGCACCAAATTGTAAACAAGGTTGCCATATTTTCCTTGTTTGAATTGGAGTCTTCCATTTGCAGTGAAGGTGGTACAAAAGAAAGACTGTCTGAAGACACATCTACATGACCTGTCCCCATAGCAACCTCCTGGGTGATGGAGGAGACAGCCACAGGTTCTAGGCTTAGGCCAACTTCATGGAGGGAAACAGATTCTAGGGAGGCGAGGTTGTGTGAGGTAGAGAGTGCCACGTTTACAGAGTTGGTGCTCATGGCCACGGTGTGGATGGAGTCACTGAGGGCACTGTCAGACATTCCGTTGACCCGACTTGCAATGTGGTCTGTCTCCATGACCACAGGGAGCTCCAGGCCATTCCCATGAATGGGTATCACACCACCATGTCCTACAGTTTCTGCTGCAAGGTTGTTGCTCACAGAATCCACAGACAGAGGTTCATGACTTCTGGAGCCATTTGGGATTTGGGTATGGTCGCCTGCAACACCATCCATGGTAAGCTCTTCTGCCATTCCATCTGTAGAGATTGGGCTGGTGACCCTAGAGACGTTCTCCATAGTGATTGTTGTGTCCAAGGCCACCTCATGGCCATCAGTGGGATGAAGACTTTGGGCACCATGTGTGTTCACAGAACGAGAGTCTATTGAAACAATGCCTGGTTCTAATCCAACATTTCCATTGGACTGATAGGGATCTAGCGCCGAAGGGTTATTGGTGATAGATAATGCTGTATTACCATCAACATTTATAGAGTTAGGGTGGATATACTGAGGAGGTGGTCTGTCAGCTAAATAAGATAAAATGCCAGGTAGAATGGTTCTGAAGTAACTGCTCTCAAGGTGGGGGTAAGGTGGTGGAGGTAGGGTGTAGTTTCTTTCAGGTAACCCACACATCACCCCTCGATCCCCAATACCCATTGGGAGCATGAGAGACAAAGCAGAAGGCAGAGAGCTCAGGGAGGGACCCAGGTTTGGAATCGCCACTGGCAGCCCTGGGGCTGGGATGGCATTGTGAGTGGGTGAGGCAGCCAACCCCAGGTGACTCCCTGAGACTGGCAAGGCATTGCTCACAGAGGATGAAGTCAGCTGCTCCATTCCCACTGGGCTCAGGTTCATTTCATTCATCCTGTGATGCATCTGCTGGGGGCCAAGTGTCAGAGGAACGCGCACACGGGTGGTGGAGAACCGGCATCAGGGTTTGCGTTCCAGGGTCACGTGCTACCGCATCTTGCTTACAACCGCTGCACAAACGCGGCCATTCTTCCCCGGGGCCGCCCGGGGCAGCCCAACTTCTCCCGAGGGCCGGCGGCCGCGCACCCCGCCGCGAGATAAGGCATGCCGGGGGACACCCGGGGCCTTTCCTCCAGAAGCTTCGGGAGGGGGGCTACCTAACCTGCCGGCCGCGCGGGGGTCGCGCACGCCTGCCCCACCGCTTTGTTCCTCATCCGGGCAAAGCTCGCCTCGGGGCCCTCCCCGCCAGCACGACCCCCCGCCCCGGGGCCCGCTCGCCTAACGTTTCCCGCCCGGCCCGGCCCAGCCCCCGCATCAACATTTTTATAACGTGAATCAGATTCTGTCTCTCCTTGCCTAAAACTCTTTAGTGGCTTTCCATTGAACTTAGGAGAAAAGTGTAAAGCCTCATCTTTGTTCGCACAGGGCGCCATGTGACCTGGCTCTGCCTATTTCTCCCTCTCACCCCTGCCATCCCGTTCCTCGCCGCCCGTGTTCCAGCTACGCTGACCTGCTCTCCCTTCCTCAGTGTGCCCAGCTTTGTCTTACCAAGGAGGCCTTTGTTCATGTTGTGCTTTCTACTGGGAGTGTTTCTCCTAGTCCTTTAAAAAGCCTAACCCCTCACCCTTTAGGTCTCACTTAAGTATCCCTTCAGTGAGACTTTCCCTGACCATTTTATCTATGGAGGGCCTTCCTAACCTTTCTCTATCTCAGCACCCTGTTTGCTTTCTACAGATCATTGAGTTTATAGTAAGTTGTCGCTTACCCCGTTGATTGTCTCCTCCATCGATTATATATGTAGGTGAAGAGAGCAGCTTATGTTTTGCTCACCACTCACTATATACACGGTGCGTAGAAATTCAATACCTACATTTTAAGTGAAATAAATTGAACCATAGAGTGGAAGGGACCCTAAAGTCACCTCGTGTGTCCTCTCAAACCACTCCACATCAGCCCTAATGGGTCTAAGTTAGAAAATTCCTGTCACAGCAAATTCTCTATTTGGGTATCTCAAAATGTCAATTAATTCTAATGTATATTGAGCAGAAATCTATCTTTCTGTCTGAAACTTCCCTTTATGGGTCATCTGGAGTTACACATAAGACACTTAATTCTTTTCAATGTCACTTTCAAATATTTGAATATGACTATCTCATCCTCCCCACACTCTACACATATTCTCAAATTCCTCAGAGAAACTGCTCCAACTGCTTCGATTACTTCTCTCCTCGCCAGACCCCATCGCGGGCATTTTTCAATGAATGTTTGCTTAATTTGAGTCATCTCAAATAGAATTCAGTATGAAGAATACTGTGAGATAATTATCTCCTTTTTTTTTTTTTTGGATATGACCACTTTACGTATGCAATATAAATCTGCAAAAATGTTTTCTCTCTCTCTTTTCTAACAAATGTTACGCTACATAATATGTAATTTGGAATATGTAAATATATGGAATATATGGAATATGTAATATACGTAATTTGTAATACATGTATATGTAATATGTAATATATGTAAATATATGTAATTTATATCAAGGGTGCAATCAACCAAAACCACTGCTTTCATTACTCATGCATGAACTCGTCTCCCTTACCTGGTGCATCTAATTGCTTGAACTTAACTATAGCTTCTATCTTCCATCTTGTTAGTTTTGATCCGTCATTCTAACCTGTCTAGATCTCTTTGAATCTTGTTCCTGTCAGCTGACTTATTAGTGCTATCTCCTGGCTCTGTGTCAACTGAACACTTGACAAGCTTGCTCACTTTGACTTCATCCAAGTTGCCAGTAAAAGTGCTGAACAAGGCAGACACATTAGCACAACCCAGAGAGCTCTCTTCCAGGTAAACATGGCGCCTTGGTCATCGCGCTTTGGGCATTGTCATTCAGTCACACATGGAGTCTCATTAATGCCACGTTGCTCCTTTTTGCTCAAATGCCTCACTGCAGGTCATGCATGCT
The DNA here is from genome assembly GCF_039906515.1 of Pseudorca crassidens. Taxonomy (NCBI): domain Eukaryota; kingdom Metazoa; phylum Chordata; class Mammalia; order Artiodactyla; family Delphinidae; genus Pseudorca; species Pseudorca crassidens. The sequence continues at coordinate 102,830,567 of NC_090297.1, read as the reverse complement.
CTCTCTATAGCTGTCCCTTGACGTCCCAGCCTGCAAAGCATGGCAGAAAAGGAAGTGAGGTGAATCTGGGTGATGTTTTTTCTTGGTGAGCAGCACAGGCTGCAGCCTAGAGGCCTCAGGCGGATGTAGTTCTTTAGGATGAAGGCTCCCATTCAGTCACATCATCTCCCGTCTCATTGATTTGCCTCACAGCACCTGTCACCTCTCACATCTTATCTAATCTGCCACACCCTTCTCCCTCTTGGTCCTCTCTCAAGGTTTACATGCATTTGGATGAAGCCTAGGAAGTTTCCAAGGGAACGATTTGCTACAGTCCAACGATGAGAAGAAGAGTTAATAATTCTTTTGATGAAGATCTGAGGCAGCCTTCCTGGGCAGCCCAGGACATCCCCTTCAAGAGATCTAGCTCTTCCTAGCTCTTCAGTTCTTCTTTAGTACTCTCTCACCCTCTCTTTCCTGGACTTACTTCCACCTTACTCTGAGCAGAAGTTGACAGACGTGTTTCCACACACAGTAGACAGAACTTGCTCTCTACTGTTCCGGAGAGATGACGAGCCTTGCCCCAGTGCTGTGGGGCTGCTGCCTCTCCTGGCATCTGAAGCATTTCTTCCTGAAAGCTTGTGGTCTTCTTCCTTCAGAAGCCACTGGCACCTGGTGCAGGGTATCAGAGAGACCCACCTAAGCCCAAGAGAAGAGTCTGGGGGCTTCCCTGGTGGCGCAGTGGTTGAGAGTCCGCCTGCCGATGCAGGGGACACGGGTTCGTGCCCCGGTCCGGGAAGATCCCACATGCCGAGGAGCGGCTGGGCCCGTGAGCCATGGCTGCTGGGCCTGCGTGTCTGGAGCCTGTGCTCCGTCCGCAACGGGAGAGGCCACAACAGTGAGAGGCCCGCGTACCGCAAAAAAAAAAAAAAAAAAAAAAGAGAAGAGCTTGGGTGGGGCCGGGGCTGTGAGAATCTTCTTTCTGTAGTTTGTGGCTTCAGTTTCTGCTTTCTCACTCTTATGTGCTAATTGACCATTTCTTCTCTCCCATTCCTCTTTTTCTCCTGTTTTCCCCACTACCCCCCCAAACCCTCAACACTTCTCCTTTGGTCCAGAAGAGACAAACACAACATTAATGATTGGCTATGAAAGAGAATCTTACAGGTTCTTTGTATTCTCACCCAGAGCTCTGCAATAAGCAATCCCTTTTCATCCTGAAACATTTTCTTGATGACACCATTCCTGCCACTTTAGTAATCACCTGTGTCTGATGGAAGAGCTGAAGCATGGCTAAGTGGTAGGTGGGGAAATTCTGCATGCTTGAATGGTTTTGCTTTTAAGTTGTACACATTACCCATGTGTGTGCGCATACAACAGAAAATACCAAACATGTAGCACTCAAATAACTTACTCCATCTGACCCATGTAAACAGGCATGAAGGGCACAAGTACAGGGAAAACCACAGTTCAATTCATTCATTACACTGTCAATGCTGCTGTGGACAGAATTGTGTCCCCCCAGGTTCATATGATGAAGCCTCCTCCCCAAGGTGATGGTATGTGGAGGCAGGGCCATTGGGAGATAATTAGGTTTAGATGAGGTTGTGAGGTTGGGGCCCTCATGATGGCATTAGTGTCCTTATAAGAAGAGACACCAGAGAGGCGCCCTCCTTCCCTCTCCCTCCCTACCTCCCTCCCTCCCTTTCTCCTTCTCTCTCCCTCTATATGTCTCTCTATCTCTGTCTCTCTCTGTCATGTGAGGACACAGTGAGAAGTTGGCAGTCTACAACCCGGGAAGAGGACCCTAGCCAGTGAGCTGGCATCTTGATCTGGGACTTCCCAGTCTCCAGTCTGTAAGAAAATAAATTTCCATTATTTAAGCCACCCAGTTTATGGTATTTTGTTATGGCAGCCGAGCAGACTAATACAAATTCTCAAGCTAATTATTTGCTATCTGCCATAACATTTGTTTCCCAAATGTGCCATTTGCGCTCAAATCTACATGTAAATTGAATTAGCTAATTAATACAGGTATAAAGTACCTCAGGATAGGAGTCTCTGCTTACTTCATTTTCCATTAATTCCTATATATTTATATATCTGCCCTTGGAACTCCTGGATTAAACTACACAGCCCTCTCACTTAACTGTAAAGCACTCAGACAATTTTATCTAAACGTTCCCCTGTCCATGCTACCTTGATATCCTGACTCTTTCCTGAAACTTTACACTCACCTTTCCCTAAATTAGCCTCTTGCACTGTGGACCCAAGCAATGATCCTATTCTGTGGCAAAGCCCATGCTTGCATTTCATTTCCATACCCTGTCTCTCTGCTATTGCGTTAAAAATTAGTTTAAATGCAGGTAACTGGTTTCCTTTTCAGGAGTAAAAAGGATTAAAATGGCCAGTTTGTTGATGATGATAAAGATGATGTCTAACATTTATGAGTTTTAATTTCTTTACGCACATATCTCATTTAATCCTTACAAAAAATGATGTGAAGGAATGGCTATTCCCTCCATAGTTATGGATGAGGAAAGTGAGGCAAAGAGATTAACCGCCAGGGATTTCACAGCCAGGGACTGATGTCATCAAGATTTGAACCTAGGCACCTAAATCCAGATCTCACATTCCTGACTATTAAATTAAGTATTCATTGGGCATGCCACCTAAAACGACCAAAAAGTCAAACTGGAAGACCCTAAGAGGGAGTAGTTAGCAGCCTTGCTACAGCTGACTTCTTAGGAGGATTCATATGTTGACTATTTCTTCTGTGTGGAAGGGTTACTAAATATCACAGCTGCCATTTAGCTCTCTGTTGCCAGGTGGGAAGTCTCCTGGTTTACTGCCTTTGAATGATTCATACTTCATGCCACACTGAATACCTTCCTTCAATCAAGAAAAAGGTTTCACAGACTCGCAGACATAGAGAACAGACTTGTGGTTGCCAAGGGGGAGGGGGAGGTGGAGGGGGAGGGGGGAGGGATGGATTGGGAGGTTGGGATTAGCAGATGCAAACTAGTATGTAGAGAATGGATAAACAACAAGGTCCTGCTGTCTAGCACAGGGAACTGTATTCAGTATCCTGTGATAAACCATAATGGAAAAGAATATGAAAAAGAATATATTTGTGTATAACTGAATCACTTTCCTGTATAGCAGAAATTAACACAATACTGTAAATCAACTATACTTCAATAAAATTTTTTAAATAAAAGGAAAATTAAAACAAAGAAAAAGGTTTCAAGTGAGGAATTTAGATGTATGTGTTAGGAGCTGACACTACACAGAGCCAGTAGCCCTTACTCAATCTGGAAGCTAAGGCCAGCCCACAACCTCTTCAGACTCCTGTAACATGCTCAGTTTTTTGCTTCAATAGTGATGTTTTTGCACAAGCAGCTCTATTTGTCAATTTTAGGGCTAGAAGATATTTGGCCCACACATGGGGAAGAAAGGCCATTCTAACACTTGGGTCCTTTTATTGGGCTGGTCCTATCTTGGGTATTGAGAACAGAAGAATCTTCAAACAATTTCCTGTTGCCAGTAGGTGGTACAAGTAGCTGCTGTTGGACAGACCATTAAACAATACAATGATTCCCTAAAGACAGACTGAAGAACTCATAACATCTGCCTTTAGTCATGGGAGACTATAACAAAACATACTCTCGTGTGTCTATTTGAACAGCATCCTAAGGCAGCACAGAGTAGCCATTCAATCAACATGTGCTGAGCTGAATGGAAATCTGTGGGAACCAGGGCAAAGAGGGCAAAGGTTGAATGAATTTGGATTGGAGGAGTGCTCCTCCAATCCAAATTCATCTCCCCTTTCTAGAGCCAACCAGCAGTTAGAGAGCGTGTGACAAAACAAGCACCTGTCATTGTTTTCTGTCCCAATGATCCTCTCATCACCTTGGATGTGTACAGATCTTTGCTCATGATGAGATGGCAGAATCTCTACAGCTAGAGGAAGCATACTGTGACAGAGCGTTGCTTTTGGAGTCCATGCACACGCTCTGCCCCTTAATGCTAGGTGACCTTAGGCATGACACTTTAACTGCTTTTTCCTGGCTTGTGGTTTAATCTCAGTTTCTTCACAGGTTTGTCATAAAGATTCAGTCCTCATAACTCATTAATCTCTTTCCCCTTTCCTCTTTGTGGAAATGGATGATGTCAGTTATTTCTGCATGCCTAGCTCTTAGTGTATGTCTTGGTACACGTTAGAGATCAGAAAAATGCTTATGGAATAAATAAAACTATTTCTCTTTTATTTACAATCCCTTTTTCTGTGTTGGTCATCTAGTTGGTTCTCAAATACTTTTTGAAAGAAAGGTATTTTTTAATTTACTTTTTTATTTTTTTAATATTCATTTGGCTGCACTAGGTCTTAGTTGCAGCACGTGGGATCTTTCTTAATTGCGGCATGCAGGCTCTTAGTTGTGGCATGCGGGATCTAGTTCCCTGACCAGGGATCAAACCCGGGCCTCCTGCATTGGCAGCATAGAGTGTTAATTACTGGACTGCCAGGGAAGTCCCAAAAGATGCCTTTTTAAAAACTCGGGTTTAAGTTATTTACATATAGTAAACTATTGTTATGTATTATTATAATATTTATATTAATATGTATTAAACTATATATTATTAAGTTCAGTTATTTACGTACAGTAAAGTACTCAATCTTAAGACAGCTCAGTGACTTTTTACATATGCATGCACTCAGGAAACCCCCACCTGGATAAAGATAAAAAACATTTCAGTTGCTTCAGAAGTGTCCTGCATGCTACCTCACAGTCAACGCTCCCCTTGCCAGAGGAAATCATTATTCTGACTTCTGTCACCATGGATTCATTTTGCTCATTCTTGGACTACATACCCTCTTGTGTCTGGATTCTTTCACTCAACAATGCTGTGAGATTCTTCCATATTGTCGTGTAAGTTGGTAGTTTGCTCATTTTTTTAAAAATTAATTAATTAATTAATTTATTTATTTTTGGCTGAGTTGGGTCTCTGTTGCTGCGCGCGGGCTTTCTCTAGTTGCGGCGAGCCGGGGCTACTCTTCGTTGCGGTGCGCGGGCTTCTCATTGCAGTGGCTTCTCTTGTTGTGGAGCATGGGCTCTAGGTGCGTGGGCTCCTGTAGTTGTGGCTCGTGGGCTCTATAGCTCAGGCTTAGTAGTTGTGGCTCACGAGCTTAGCTGCTCTGCGGCATGTGTGATCTTCCTGGACCAGGGCTCGAACCCGTGTGCTCTGCATTGGCAGGTGGATTCTTAACCACTGTGCCACAAGGGAAGCCCTGTTCATTTTTTTTTTAATGTGCAGTATTCTGTGGTATATATAGACTATAACCAATCCATTCGACTACTGATGGACAATAGGTTTGTTTCCAGTTTTTAGCAATGATGAATAGAGCTATAAATATTCTTGTGTATGTCTTTTGGTACACATAGGCATTCATTTCTCTTGGGTAAATGAAAGGAATGGAATTGCTAGGTCATAGGGTGAATGTATGTTTAATTTAATTAGAAACTACCGAACTATTTTACAAAATAGTTGAACAGATTTACACTCCCATCAGTAGTGTATTGAATTCCAGTTCCTCCAAATTCTTATGAGCATTTGATATTGTCAGTCTTTTCAATTTCAGCCATCCTGATGTAACGAACTTGAGTTTTCATTTGCTGGTTATTTACAATGTATGAACTTATTAATAATTCCTTATCCAATGTGGTCCTCCATCTCAGCAAATTGTTCAGTGTGATAAATATGCTTCTAGTCAAAACCTCTCTATTAGGCAGTCAGAACTGGTGCAGAAGGAGCCTTGGATTCAGAGATGACATGGTAGAAACTCCAAATTTCTAGCAAGTAAATTAAACATAAATGCAAGTATCAAAAAGATAAAGTAAATAGAAAGCCAGTTAAAATAATGAACAATGTGGGCTTCCCTGGTGGCGCAGTGGTTAAGAGTCCGCCTGCCGATGCAGGGGACACGGGTTAGTGCCCTGGTCCGGGAGGATCCCACATGCCGCAGAGCGGCTGGGCCCGTGAGCCATGGCCGCTGAGCCTGCGCATCCAGAGCCTGTGCTTTGCAATGGGAGAGGCCACAACAGTGAGAGGCCCGCGCGCCGCAAAAAACAAACAAACAAAAATAATGAACAATGTAACTCTGTCTTATCCCTACACTTTTAAGTAGAAAATTCGGTTAACAAATATTCTTTAAACAGAAGAAGAATCTGATAACATATGTCGTATTTAACAGATATATATTAGCTACCTCTGTGAGCTTGATATAATACCAGAAACTTTTCGATAATTTTGTTCAGTTCTCAAAACCCTCATAAAATTGGTATTATCTCCATTATACAACTTGGGAAAGTAGAAGAGATTGCTGAGGATGCTATCCTGCTTCACCTTGGTTCTGCCACAGCCCTCGCCCACAACCCTCATCCATCGCCTGAGCTGCTGCTTTTTCAATTCTCTTAAAGAACAGCTATTCTTTCCCTACTAGATAACATCCAATGGCTCACCCTGTCCACCAAATGAAGTCCAAGTTCTTACCCATGCTCATGATTTCTTTTCCTGCCCTTCCCCGACCGCAGTTAGAGTTTGCCCTAACTACGTTTCCATGTTTATCTCCCATTGCTCCCCTCCATAAATCTGACACTTAAATCAAGACAAAGCTATTCTATACACGATGCTTTGCTTGAAGCTAACTCTGCCTCCAGACCACTGTTTACTCCAACTTCTGCTGTCATAATATCTTTTGACAGTTTAAAGTTCAAATGATACCTCCTTTGTGAAGTTGTCTCTGATTTGTCATTGCCCATAGAACTTTACTGCATTAGGGGATAAAAATTAAAAGCCAGCATAACAGAAGTCTGAGCTGAGCCTACTGGGAATGCCAACTTCTCTGGACCTGTCTGATGAGGGGGGAGCCTCCCACAAGCTCAATTTGCATGACTCACGTTGCAGGAGAAAGGGGGCCTGTGATGAAGACGTTTCAGAGGTTCCTAGGAGCCGAGAATAAGAAATGGAGAGCATAGCGTGAAGCCTGTCTCGCAGACTGGTTCCAGACAGGCTGGTGTCTAGACCCTATGGAGAAAGGAGATGTTAAACGAAAGCTAAAAGGAACTGTTTTCACAAGAAAATCTTTATAGAGACATGGGGGCACAAACAATCTTGGACCTGTTTGCAATCCAAACAGAGTGTCATGCAAAGACAAAATGAGGGTTAGGCACTCTTCCTTGCTTACCACCGTCTAGCTTTGGCATCTCACATGCTCCAGCATCCTTGCTGCAATGGGAGCTCATAGATTTGAACAGAACAGCAGGAAGCCCTGTGGGAGGGGACTTGTTTGTGAACTCATATGAATTCCCAGAATCCAAGGGAAGCCCTAGAAATGCTTGAAGAACACTTTATAGATGGCCAAGACTCTGGGGCAAAAGTATGTAGAACTTGGATTATTGTTGATTCAATTTCATTCATGTGCATGGATGGGTAAGACCTGGAAAAACCTGGGTTATGCCTACTTTCATTTATGACTTGAAATGGTTTAAAACTTATCTTCATGTAAGTATCTGATTTGATCCTCATATGAGGTGGATACTATGATCACCAGATTTTTCTGATATCAATGTACTGAGCACAGTGTTGATTGTGGAAAGAGTCCAGAACTTTTTGTCAGTGGGCCTCATTTTGAGCACTTACTCTTTTGCCTATGGTGGAGTGATCCTGGATAAACCCAACCTCTCTGAGCTTCAATTTCTTACCTGCAGGAAAGGAATACAAGCCCCTTTTGCACGGAGATGCCGTGAAACTCTGGGATGAATAATAACTCCCGTACCATTGTGAGAAACTATTAGGGCACGTGACCTTCTACCAACTGCATTCATCTTCTGCCATAAAACAGTTGTTCCTATCCATGCATCTCAATAGACTGAAAATAATGAAAGGAGTGTAGTCATGTCTTACTCTTCTTTGTGTCATCTTGTCCTGCAACTCAACCTGATGGTGTGGAATGCCTTGGGGTGATGAGTTTCTCATCGTTAGTGGGAGTGTGGTAGAGAGGATTCATGCGTCAGAACTGCTTGGACGAGACACCAATCCGGAGAGCCTAAGATCATTTATTAAAGTCGTCAGATATACAACAGATACAGATATAACACCTCAAATCAAGTTTCCCAGGAACATAATTCATGGCTAAAACTGACAGAACATTAGCCACTGAAAGAGAGCAGGGAGTGGCAAACTTTTTCCATGAAGGGCCAGATAGTAAACATTTTAGGTTTTGCAGGTCATAGAGTCTATCGTGACAACTACTCAACTCAGCCATTACATCATGACAGTAGCCATAGATAATATCTAGACAAACGGGAGTGCCTGCATTCCAACAAATTGCATTTTAAAAAACAGGTAGTGGGCCACACTTGGCCTGTGGGCTACAGGTAGCCAACTCCTGAGACAGAGGTTTGTCCTGTTGCCAGGGAGGAGTTACTAACGCAAGAAGCTGAAAATAAAACCAGGTGGTGACATAGAATAGAAAAGCTGAAATCAATGAGTAAAAGTAAACTTCTCTGTTAAGACTGAAAAACTAAAATGACCAAGGGCATAACTGGAGAGAGAAGAGGTTTCACGTAAAAAATGCCTGCTGAATTGGATGAAAACAAATTTTATTCTAAAGAAGTTCAGAAAGGTAGAAAGAAGACGCTGGGGTTTCAGTTACCTGAAAACTACTATAAGCCAAATGGTGTGGTGTGACTTCCTAGAAAATCCAACGTGCTCTATCTAGTTCCCATTAATGAAAACAGAACATCCAGAAAAAACTAGGTGATAGTCCCAGGGGAGCAGGGTGGAGTCTGCTTGAGTCACCACTGGATCCCACGCACCTACCCCAGTGCTCGACACCCAGGAGGTGCTCACTGGGCAGTAATCATTCCCATGCTCTGCTCTGGGTGGGGCAGTCGGATATTTGAGTGTCTGGTCTGTGCAGTCTCTGTGCTGAATTCAAATGTGACAAACTGGTGTTTGAGCTGAGAGCTGAAAGGCAGTATCCAGGCAAGGAGGGAGAACAGTGGTTGGGGGTAAGAGTACCTGAAATGGGGGCAGCACCAGGATCTATTCCGATTCTCTGATGGGGCTCAATCCCATTCTCTTTCCTTTCAATATTCAATTAAAATACGGGTTTCTGGAAATAACGGCGGGGGTGGGGGGAGCATCACACTTCAATGTTAAGAAATCTTAACATTAGCTTTGCTTTTGGAAAAATTTGCTCCCTTACCTGAGAGAGAAGAAATAAATGCTCTGACCTGTTTAAAAAGACATTTGGAGTATTTCAAATGAGGCTACAAAGGGAGATGAAATCAAGGAACCCATAGGCCTGCGGTGCGAGTTCTCATAGCCACCAAAAATCCCCTTGCAAAGGAACTGATTATGTTTGGAGAGGACGTGTGTGCCTGATAAAATAATTAAAAATAAATTGCTAGCCTTGGAAATGCAAATTAATGAGTGTTAAAGCAACACTGTTGATCACATAGATAATAAATAGATGTGTTTTCTCAAGTCTGTTAGGTGGCACTGATTGATTTCCAATTCTGGCTACAACAGGGCCTAAGCTGCTTTTGAAACAAAGGTGAGGGGACCCCAGGCCCAGTGGGGACAGTTGTTATCTCCTAGGGGACAGTGGTTGGAAGCCTTCGGCCATGACACTCCCCATCCCCCTCCTCCTGACTTTTCCTGGCTGAGAATAGAGGATGCTAAATTACTATTCCCCCTGAACTCCTAGCCCCTGCCGGAGCAGGACGGGACAGTGGCACTGTTAACTCCTCTGCCCTCAGATAACTGACGCAGCCACCTTTCCTGCTACCTGGTGCTGTCAGGTCAAGGCTTTGGCTAAGAAGAGCCAGGAGCCAAATGGAACTTTGGGTGTGGGGAGGAAAGGGAGATATGAGGCCTTGGGGAGCTGACTGGAGCACTGTTGCAAAATTTTTTAAAAAAGTTTTTCCTGGGCTTCCCTGGTGGTGCAGTGGTTGAGAGTCTGCCTGCCGATGCAGGGGACACGGGTTCGTGCCCCGGTCTGGGAAGATCCCACATGCCGTGGAGCGGCTGGGCCCGTGAGCCACGGCCGCTGAGCCTGCGCGTCTGGAGCCTGTGCTCCGCAACGGGAGAGGCCACAACAGTGAGAGGCCCGTGTACTGCAAAAAAAAAAAAAAAAGTTTTTCCTTAGCAATGACTTAATAAGTCTTATGGAGAAAAGAAAGAAAAAAAAAAAAGGAAAGAAAGTCTGGCTACAAAATACCTTATCCTTTCACTAAAGAACCAATACTGATGAAGCACCTACTATGCAGAGCTTGCTCGTCAGTGGCGTTTATAGATGGGATGGAGATGGAGTGGAGGAGAACATGGGATTTCTGCCTTGAAGGAAGCCACAGTCTGATTGGGAGGCAGATTTGATGTGAATGAAGGGCATAGTCCCAACCCCTTTTCCTTGCTGGCATCAGGTCCTTTCCTACGTGTCTTATCTGGAGGCAAAAGGTTACCTGGAGCCAGTGTGTGGCTCCAACACTGAGTGTTGTCCAGGGAATCAGTGACATAAGAGAGGGAAGCATCGCCCTGGGCTCTGCCGTGGGATCTCATTTAATCCCCAGCAGCTGCGTGAGGGAGGTACTCCTCTCCTTACAGATCTATGGACGCAGAACCTAAGCCCCGTGAGGTGTGGCAAGCGGAAGACGGTGTAACGGAGTCACCTAGCTCCTGTGGGGGATGCGATGGGTAGATGAGGTGACACGTGAAGAAACACTTAATGGTTTCTGGCACCACATACGCGCTCAATAAATGTTCCCTCTGAGTCCTAGGTACCTCGCCCCAGGCCGCAGACTCAGAGGAGGACAGAGGCAGGGCGCACTCCTCTCCTGGTCAGTCCAGTTTCAAAGTCCGCACTCTTTCCACAGGGCTGCAGGCGCCTCTCGGGATTCAACTGTCTTCACCGTCCTCTTCCAATCTGTGTGCGGTCCTGCTTCCAGCCCTTTTCAGGTCCACCCAGAGGGCCTTTTCTTTCTGTATGCTTAGGCTCAGAGTTGACAACTTCCTGGCCTTGCAGTACAGGCAGAGGAGGGAAATGAACAGAAGGATGAGCATAAGGAAGGGGCAGATGAAGAGGAAATAGAGTAAAGGTGCTGACGAGCAGATCCTGGAAGGAAACGTGGGCTCTGCGACAAAAAGGAAGAAAATGAAGAGAATAATTAGTCTCCAGCTTATTTGTACTCATCAGTTATAAACACTTCTGGGGTTTACTGTTACAGGAAAATATATGTAAGAATAACGGGGCCAAACGGCAGTGTGCCCCTTAAATCACATGCGAGGAGCAAAGGGAAGGGAGCTGGGAGAAGAGAGCTCCAGGATGGCCTGTTCCAGCCTGACTCCCCCTCACCCAACAATTTCCAACCACCAGAGGTTCCCATGACCTACTTAAAACGAACAGCCAGAAAGAAAAACAAAACAGAAAAAAAAACCTCTCCTTTAATCTTCTTTCCTCAGAAAAGATATCTATAATTCAACCCTCGTTCCCAACTCTGTTGCCGGTCCTGAATTTTTAACTGAGTTATTCCCACTGCTGCTTCTGAAAACACACACAGACACATACGCACGCGCACGCGCACACGCATGCTCTGCACTGTCCTGATAAGAACAACAGCAGCTACAAGTAAGAAGCACCATCCCTTCCTGAATCTCCAAACTGGTCTCACACTCCCCCACCCCCATTCAGCTCCTTTCCCCTCTTGCTCTTACCATCACCTCTACCTGGCGTGCTCACTGCACCATATCCTCGAGGTCCTACTGGCCTCACTCTCCATCACTCCAGCCTTCCACCTCTCCTCAGGCAGTTTTCCTCTTCTTTCTATCCTCTTCTCACACATGCCTTTGTTTAGACCTCTTTCATCCCCTTTTAACCATCTTTGTCATCACAGTTACTTGAGTAGCTCTGACAGTGTCCTTTGTTTCTATAGTCCTTGCAGTGCCTAGCACATGTGCCTGATAACGTTTGCTGATCTGAATTAAACTGGATTCACTGCAACCACATGGGCAAAGGCTACTATATAAAGGCATGCTGAAGCATCTGGCAGCTGCAGTCCGAGGGGAAGTGCTATCAACACATGGACACACAGAGTACGCACCAGCAGCCCCCGAGGGGTTCCTGGCCACACAGCCAGGGAAGCAAAGGCGAGAGAACTGCCAGTGCCACAGGGTCCAGGAAGCAGTGCCTCAGGTGACTAGTCAAAGGACAGGGATTCAGTCTCTCGATGCACAAAGACATATGCTTAAAGAGACACCAACTATTAAATGTAGTCTTCTGACTACATTTGTTTATGACAGGATATTCAAAACCAGGGCTCTTCTGAAAAATCTGATGCTAATAGTAGCTGTGCTTTTATTGGAAAACTGTAATGACCTAAGCACTTTCTTCTTCAGAGGTTAAGCTGTAGGATTCATGGGATTACAGACGCTTAGAGATGAAGATGACAGGTTTAGAGGTCATTGCGACCAACCTCATGCTGCAAGAATTCCATTTTTTTTTGGCATTGCAGATACATTTTGCACACTGAAGGACATCTCTTTGTGGGAGGTTAAGAAAGAATCTAAACCTGTGTCCAGCTCCTGCATTGTAAACTCCGGGAGGAGAGGGCCTATGTCTTACGTATCTTTTCCCCTTGTGCAGCACTTTGCTCATAGGTCATCAATGGAGACTAAAGAATGAGTCAATTGTGTGAGTGATTTGCGCACACAGGAACCCAGGAGTAGCTATCATCATGTTACCCAGAGTAAAGACCATCACTGAACGTTAGCCTGGCAGCTCTGAACAGGGCTGGCAAGGAGCTACGGGGGTTTGTGGCCCGGTTCTTCTCTGGTCTCATTTATATTCTCCACCCTAGATTTGGTTTTTGTTTTTGAAAGGGTGGGCAATGATAAAGATAGATTTTGAATTCTTTCTCATCTCCTCTCCACATCCTACCTGACCCTTCTCTCCAAGGCCCTGGCTTGACTACAATATTTCTCCCAGGTCTTACCTGAATACATTTGAAAGCGTATGGTTAAGAAGGAAGTGCAGACTGAAATGCTGAAAGAGAATAGAGCTGGAGAGTGGGTAAGAGGTCTGGCCTTGCTACTTCACACTACTCCTGTGCAGAGTAGGGATTGAGCACCTCCTATGTCTCAAAGAGAGCTGGGTTCAAATCCTGGCTCTACAACTTACTGCTATTGACTTTGGACAAATTACTTTTCCTCTCTCTCTAATCATTAGTTTCCTAGTCAATCAAGCGAGGATAATAATTTCTAGAGTTGTGATGAGATAATGCTTAATAAAGCATGAAACAGTGCCTAGCACATTTGTTGAGTCAGCAAGAAATAAATATCAGCTAGAAAGCTACTAAGAAAGTTAGGAAAATCATAGGTGACTTTTTCCCAAGAGACCAGGCAGAAAAGAGGGCTGAACCTGATGATTCCTCACTCAGGGACCGCAGACTTGGCCGTGTCCTTCCACAGCCAACGTCTCTCCCTTGACTCTCTGATCTCCCTGTCCCCTGGGTGGGTGGGTGACATTCAGCTGAGAGTCAAATGATTACTTGGGAGACTCTGGCTTCCTGTTCCAATCACGAGAGGCAGAGAACCGGGAGGTAAGAGTCCGCGGCACCCGTGGGTCACCATTGCTAGGATGGTGGTGTGATGTTGGGGGGGATGGGGCCGGCACACAGAAGGTGGAAAGAAACCTGGCGCTTGGATTTTCTGCCACTGAGACTCTAACCTTCCGTGTGAAGGGACTGCCAGAGGGCTTGACTATCTAAATGGGGCTGGGCTTCGAGCAATCTGCCATCCAAGGACGACAAAGTGCGCCCTTCGCAGTGCCGAATTGGCCAACAGCTAGAAACTGTCAGTGCTTCTAAATTACCTCTCCTGGGAGGGCGGTGTTTGCTCTGGATCCCACAGTCACCATTCCCACCATCTGCCTCTCACCCGTATCTGGATTAGCATTAGTGACATTCAAAACCATTAAGGTTTGGCATTTTGAAGCAATCTGAGTAAGTGCTCAGTGCTCCAAGTACAAGGTCTGTAAGGAAGAGCCAGAAGTATAATGAGAACACTGCATCACAAGGTTGAGTTTGTAACTTGCTTCTACCCCCAGCCAAACACATCGTGAGGAGCATTCCTTTCCGATATTACCCCAGAAATACCGACTTTAGGAGAAGAAAGGTGGAGGATGATGAGGGGGCTACCAACGCACCCCCAACCCCAGACTTGGGCAGTTGACGTGCCAGGTGTGGCCGTGTGGGAGGGGTGGCTCCTGCCAAGAACTGAAAGCAGGATTAGGTAACCTGATACAAGCGCATCCCAGAGTAAGTGAGCCCCTTACAGCATCAGTTTCAACTCCATTGAAGAGTCGCTTGCTCATTTTTCATCAAGCATTTGTTGAACCGAGCGCTATGTGCCAGGCCTTGTTGGAAGCACCGGGGTAGCGTTGATAAAATAGCATGTTCTCTCCAGAAACATCAGTGTGATAGGGGCATATCTCCTTTGAGAATCCACTTTCTAAATATACCCTTACCCCCCAAAAGCTGGGAAATAGTGACAAATACCATTCTATTACAAATAATCCAGTCCCCAGAAAGCTTTATAGCCTTGCCTATTAATCACAGAGAATTCTCTAGAATGAGATACAAAAAGACTCAAGCAGCTGTAGCCCCCGCTTTGGCTTCGTCATAGCTAAGGAAGTACGATGGAGAGGAAAAATGCAAGGTGCGTTCCACCAGGGAAATACCTCTCAACTTTCCTGCCTTCACAGGATCCACACGCTTCACAGTTCTATCAAGTAGTCCTAAACTAACCCAACCCAGAAGTGCCAAATAAAGGTGGTAGAAAACCATTTGAGAAGTGAGAGTTGGTAGCCTATTGTATTTCAACTGGCCTTTATTCATACACAGGCTGGTCCTGACCAGGAGGGCAGCTGCACGGATTCAGTATTTGAGTACTGTTTCTGTGCCAAGCACTGTGCTAGTGCTGAGAACAAGACATTCAGTCTTTGCCTTCTCAGAAGGTATTGTGTGGCACTGAGGATGGATGTTACACAGGTGGGATGACTAAGAAAATAAGCTAAGTCACTGAGAAAGTGGCAGTTCAGTTGGTTGGTGAATGATTAGTAGGTGTTGATCTGGGACAGGTACCAGGAAGGAGCATTCCAATCAGGAGGTGATATAAGTTCACTCAAGATGTTGGACTGGGCTCCCCTGGTGGCACAGTGGTTGAGAGTCCGCCTGCCGATGCAGGGGACGCGGGTTCGTGCCCCGGTCCGGGAGGATCCCACGTGCCGCGGAGCGGCTGGGCCCGTGAGCCATGGCCGCTGAGCCTGTGCATCTGGAGCCTGTGCTCCGCAATGGGAGAGACCACAGCAGTGAGAGGCCCGCGTACCGCAAAAAAAAAAAAAAGATGTTGGACTGTCAGTCATAACCATTCTCTTCTAATCTTCCTCTTCTTCCTCTCTACTGGCTCTTTTCTCTCTAGATGTAACAGTGCTCAAGTCCCTACCATCTTCAAACCAAAACAAAACAAAGCAAAGCTTCACTGCACCTCTTGCCATTTGCTCGTCTTCTCTCTTTCCGTTTACATCAAAGCTCTTGAAAGCATGAACTGGATTTGATGCGCCCACTTTCTCCCTGCAGTCTGACTTTTCTCACTATTTTTCTGTAACTGCCCTATATTGTTAAACCCAATGGATATTTTCCTATTTGGGTCTTAACTGGCCTCTTTGCACTAGTCGAGTCTGTCGGCTCTCCCGACTCTTGATCCCTCCTGCCTTTGGTGTCTGTGATACCACCATACCCTGGTTCTCCTCCTACCTCTAGGCTACTCCTTCCACTCTCCTTCACAGGTTCCTCTTCTGCAGTCCCCCGAGAAATAGCCGTGTATCTCAGGGATCCATCCTTGGGCATCATTATAGGCCATAAGCTGATGATTTCTAATCTATAACTCTGGTAGAGATCTCATTTGGAGATCCTGAAGTTTATTGGACAGATCTCCCTAGATGACTCACTGGTACTCCAAACTCAATTCCAGTCCAACTTATTCAAAATTGAACTCATCTTCCCCTTTAGTCCTTTCTCCTATATTACCTCATTTAGTGACTGTCCCCACTGTCCATCTTAGGCCAGAAGCCTGGTATTCATCCTCGATTCTCTTCTTCTGCTCATTCACCATCCACATACACCTAACCAGCCTCTAAATCCTGAAGACCCCATCTCCTAATATGGAATGCAGAATGCCTGTCTTTCTCTCAGCCCTCACAGGCACTGCCTTAATTCAGGCCTTCATCTTGTCTCACCTGGGTCCCTACAGTCAATTTCAAATAGTTCTCCCTTCTCTGTGCCTACCTCCCTTTCAATTCATTTTTAACACTGTTCCCAGGAAGAGCTTTCTAAAACGCAAATCTGATGTGTCACTCTCCTGCCTGAACTTGTTCAACGACACTCTGTAACTTCCATGAGAAAGCTTATCTTCCCTAGCTCCAAACAAAAGACCCACTTGACATCTGTACCCGTTCCATCCCACTAGCCTCCTCTCTTGCCATCCTACCACAGTTTCTCTGATCATCTAGCATATACTTTCCTTTTCCCAAAACATGTGCCTTCCTTTTTATAGGCCCCATACTCTGGGGAACCTTTCCAGATCTCCTCCCAACCCAGCTCTTCATCCCAGCCCTGCCTCTGCTCCTTCCTTAGTATCCTGAGACTATTTCTTTCATGACACGTATCATGTTGGACTTTACTTCCCCACCAGACTCAGCTCTGTGGGAACAGATTCCATAATATATTTTTTGTGTGTCCTCAGAAGCTCATATAGTTATTTATTGAAGAAATTAAAGTATTTTATCACATAAATAGATATATACATAGGTAGATGTGTGTGTGTGTGTGTGTGTGTGTGTGTGTGTGTGCGCGCGCGCATCGCTAGCATGTTTGGAGTTATAAGGGGAGAAGGAGGTAACGTTTGTTGAGCACTTAGAGTACGCCAGGGACTGTGCTAGATACTTCATATGCATTTGTACCATAATCCTCATTTTATGAGAAAGCTGAGTAACCAGGGTATGACTTCATAGCTAGTAGGGAGGTGATAGAGCTGCAATTTGAGACTCGGCTTGTCTGATTCCAAACCCTGGGATTTTTCATCACCCACACTGTCTTCACAACTACCAGAAAGGAACAGCCAGGCAGAAGAAGTGAGATGCTATATTATACAGATTTACTTGGGAACACTTAACTGTACTTATAATGAAAACCCTCAGGTTCTCAAGGCACAGGCTTTCCAGCTCCTTCAGTTGTGAAGAATACAAAGACCATTCAGTCTGTAACATTTTCTTTCCAGAGTTGATCTTTTTAAAAACTTTACAGCTGTTTTATAAGACTTCCACAAAGATGAACAGTATATATATGCTTTGAACGATCCCACCTGTCTCAGAGGAGATGTGCTTTTTAGCCACAGAATATACACTTTTTACAGTTATTATCTATTTATTCTACTGCATAAACGGCTGAATCTACAGAGCCTAGGAATTCCAGTGGGAAAACATGTATGGAATGTGCTCAGGGTGGGGACTTCCTATAATTGTTGGAATGGAAGAAAAGCTGATAGGAAGATAAATCCTGCCTGGATACTTGGGAGAAGAATCCTGCTGAAGAATAGTCAGGGGACGAGAATGATGGACCCCAGCGAACAAGTTAGATAACTCTGACTTCCACTCTAGAAGCCTTGCTGGGGCTGGGATGCAACTGTCCCAACTCTGAGAAGGTACCATCCGTTCTCAGTAGCCCTCTTTCCCTCCTACAGACTGTCCCCAAAGCTAGCTGGTGCTGTAGGGATGTTTATTGATCCTTTCTACTCTTCCTGGGATGGGGCAGCAAGACCACACCTCTGCCTCTCCAGTGACCCTCTCTCACTGTAAGTTTAACCTATAGCTCACCTCTCGCCTTATCCTTAAACCCCACCAGAAAGAAATGGCTCAGAGGATGAGCAGGCTACAACATCTACTGGCTCCTTAGTCACCTGGGAAGATTTACTGGTCTGGCTGGAGGAATTTTTGCTTAATGAATGCCTGTTACATGCTTGGCATCGCACTGGCTGGAAGGAAGCCCTCTCCTCCTTCACGACCTCTTGCTCTACACACCTCCTAAAGCAGGATAAGTTGACCTTCCCACACAGAGAAGGGTCACCCTTTGGCCAATGGTCTTCAAGCAGCTGTCTTTTTGCCAGAGCCTGTAAACAAGTTCTATGGGACACACTTCCTCCCTTGATGACTTTCAAGGTGCAGTCAGGAGAGGCACACCCAATGACTATCACGACCAAAACTCCCATAGTTTGTTGAACACATCAATAAGAAGCTTGTCGCTTATTCGTTGAGAAAGGCTTTTTTTTTGTTGGGTTCGTTTTGACTCAGGGAGCATGTAGATATAGCTGATTTTGGTTCAACCAGATCAAACACAAAGTCACCATGTCCCTATTGCTCACCTCACTCCCACCACAGGTCAGCCTTCTGAGATTGGAGAATTACCCAAGAGGTAAGGATGTCTGCCTCCAACATTATTTGGTTATTTAAAGGGATACAATGTTGATGGCTTTTTTGTTTAAGAGGGAAAGTGGGGGAGGAGGTCAGATGCCCTTGACATTTAAACGTCCATGCCAAAACCTCAGGTAACCTTGTCTGCCCAAACTGAGTTACTGTTGAGAGAAATGGCGAAGTCATTTTCTTTCGGGAATCTGTAAATTGTTTTCAGTCTGAAAAGAAGCAAAACATAGCTGGGTGGGAAAGCATAGGAGGGGAGACAAAGATTCTCCTGACCGCAAGCCATGACAGATGAACCGCTAGTTACCTGAAGGCAGCACCGTGAGCACCACACGCTGTGACTCGTCTGATGATTGGCTGACCCACTTGCTTGGGTTACCGTGTAGCTGCCACTCTGCCACCCTGCACCAGTACATTCCAGCATCCTCCATCTCCACTCGATGTATCATCAGGACAAAGTCTGCAGGGGATGAACGGTAACAGTGCAGGCGCCTCCTGAGCCCCTCTTCGCCATACTCCAGCAAGCCGTCATGCTGCAGGTGCACCAGCATTTTACTTCCAGAATTTTCTCTGTTCCAGTACCACATCACAGAGAACAGGGAGGCTGGGCTGCCCGCACTCTCCAGGCTGCAGCGGATGGCCACCTCGCTGTGCTCGGAGGCATTTTTTGTCCCGGACACTTTGGAGATGCGTACCTTACTTCCTAGGAAATAAAATGGCGGTAAGTTCGAGAAGAACCCAGATCTTAGATTGGACACCTCCTCTGAAAAGTCTACTTCTCATTGAAGGGATGCCATCTTATAATTTTTAGATATCAGGTCCTTCATCTTTAACACTTTTCCTTGACCCTTATCCTTCTTCCATATTTGCCAGAACATTCTCTGCTATGAATCAAACCAGCCACTTCCCTTCATCAGTCTGCCTCTTGCCTGCTGGACCTGACACTGAAAACCACCCAGCTTTGCCGGATGTTCTGCCCTGCTGCTTTTACTTCTCCCGGCTCAGCTCTCCCTTCTGCTTCCCAGAAAGGCCATTCGAAACTTCCAGCCCGCCCCTCAAGTCCCATGTTCCACCACTACCCGTTTTTGTTTTTGCAAATTACCCTCCTCCCATACACTGGATCTCACCTCAGGTATTAGACGCAGGGAAAGAGGAGGTTACCCAAGAGACTGAGCATTTTCATACATGTGTTAGAATATCACTCAAGGAGACTATTTACATTATTGGATTAGACTAAGTTTTAAACAGATTTTGACATTTACTTTTTTAAAATGTTCCCCTTTTAACTCACAGGTGAGGACTTGGAACGCTAGAGTAATCACACACAAAATAAATTATAGTATGCACTAAATTTTCAACTCTACTACAAACATATTTATTGATCTATCTTTAAAAGAACATCTTTGTCTGATCCTACATTCTTTTTTAGCTACCATCTTTACTCTCTCTTTCCCTTTATAGAGAAGCATGTGAAATATTAGTTTACATGGTACTGCCTCTGCTTCCTCACCTCAAGTTACTCCCTACTTCATTGCCATCAGCTTTCCATCTCATCTCTAGGCTCTGGCCGAGGTCCCCAGAAAAGGCCCGATTTCCCAGCTCAAGAGACCTTCCAGTCTTTTTTGTCTTCTCTGCAGTTTCTGTCACTGAAATCCATTTTCTTCTGATATCCTCTCCTCTTTTGATTTCAGAGAAAGCATCCCTCCTACAATTCTTACGAATCCTTCTCAGTATCTTTCCCTGGGGCCTCTTCCTTAACTTACTTCCTACACCAGGGTACACAGCTAGCTACTCCCAGCCAGCCACACACAGCCCACAAATATGTTTTATTTGACATCTTCAGTATTTTAAAAGAATTTGAATTCATTATGGACATTCCAAAATGAGTGACGTCACCAAAAAAAGATTTTAGGCATTTCTTGATAGACTAAAAGATTGAACAGCACTGGTCCCACGTTTCTGAATGGGAAGCGCTGGCTTGAGCTAAGAAATGGTGTGCACTTCTTAAAGGGGTGGGCACACACTGTCAAGATTCAGCTTGGACAACTGGGAGAAAGGGATGCCAGCCACCCAGATGGAGAATGGAGTGGCCATAAGCCTTGTGGGATGGCCAAGATGATAAACACCATCATGATGATTTGGGACATAAGGATGATTTGGGATATGCTGAATGTGAGGCTCTCTGGGTCAACCAAGTAGAAATGTGCAACAAGCAGATGGGTAGAAAGGCCCGGAGCTCAGGAGATGGGGGCTGAGCATAAAATCTTAGAGCTGTTTCACTGAAGGTGGTAGTTGGTACCGCCAAGGTGGGATTTAAGAGGTTTTGAAAGGCACAGAGAGAAGAAAAATGGTCTCAGGTATCCCTGATGAACACCTGCATTGAGCAGGGAGAGGAAGGGCATGGAGAAGGGCGGCCAGAGCGGCAGGAAGAGACCCTTGCGCTCAGCTGCTACTTTGCCCCTGCTGCTCCCAGCCGACTGAGAGCTCCTTAAGGCTCTGCCTTCTTTATCTTTGGATTCCTAATTGCCTAACACATAGCAATGTTCATTATAATCTTATTTTTTGATGTTACACTGAAAATAGAATTTTCAGTGCCAAACTAGATTAACTTATTTGCATCGTGCTTTTGGATCTTGGCCAGCTCCCAAACCTTAGCTGTGAGGTTCATTTAATTTTAATCAACATTGGAGGTGACCTAACTAATGCTGACAGATCTAATCAACCCTGCCCACATTTAGACCACGGCACTCTTAGACTAATGCAAATGAATGGAACTTCTATTTCTTTTTTTTTTTTTTTGGTGGTACACGGGCCTCTCACTGTTGTGGCCTCTCCCTGTTGTGGCCTCTCCCGTTGCAGAGCACAGGCTCCGGACGCGCAGGCTCAGCGGCCATGGCTCACGGGCCCAGCCGCTCCGCGGCACGTGGGATCCTCCCGGACCGGAGCACGAACCCACGTCCCCTGCATTGGCAGGCGGACTCTCAACCACTGCGCCACCAGGGAAGCCCTCTATTTCATTTTTAAAGATCTCCTGAGGAGGAGGAGATGCCCTCAGTAAGCCATTCCAGCAGGTGACTACTTCTATTTGCCTTATGTTTAGGCAGCCAAACGTTGAAGAGCAGTCTCTCCATACATCCCTATAGAGTTGGACAGTTTCTGTTCACAGTGGGAGAAATATGCTTTGTATTACTCTCTTTCTGCCAAATTACAGTAGAGCCCCACTGGAGTGACACAGCTTGCTTTACAGAGAGCTGGAGATACGATACCCTGGGTCGCTGCATAGACCAGCCTGTCAGGCTGAGAAGCAAACCAATCAAAGGGATCTTGCTCCCATCTAAGCTTCTCCAAATCTCAGCTTGACTCAAAGGGACCCCCGCCTGCTCTGGTGGGCTATCCAGTCCTGCAGTCACTGTGCAGGTGGGCACTATTCCTATGACTGTAGGTCATATTTTTACCTTCATCTAATCACTCCATAGAACAGCTGCCCAAGAGAAGACGGCAATTCTACAGAAAGATGAGTGAGAATATACTTGCAAGGTTTACCTGTGGGCCTGAGTTTCAATTCTGTTAGACCTGACGTCTTTTCTCCAAGCTTGTGCCAAGTGCCATTTGTAGACCAGAGCCATTCCTCCACAGCGCAGCGATATTTGCCCTGATCGCTGTCTTCCACGTTCAGAATGTGTAGCTGAAACGAGTCTTGGGAAACTTTCTCGGCGTGGAATTTTTGTTTTCTCCATGCGGTCTGAAATTCATCCCCGTATTTTACTACGTGGGTTCGGTCCATTTCCAGGATCCTCAGCCAGGTTGCATTAGTGGACGTGGCAGAGAAGTACCAAGTAACAGCCAACCGAAGGTTTCCAGTGGATTGGCACAGGATGTTACACTCTATGTCTGTGTTGGAGTTGATGGAGATCTCTTGGACTTGACTACTTGAATTCACTTTCAGCTTGCTCTCTAAATTAAAAGAATGGTACCATTACTTTTGTTACTTTGCTAGAAAATAGAACTTTAAAGTAGAAGGGACATTGGAGGTTAACTAGGGCCATACCTCCTACACCCATCAAATGTGTGAATTCCCTCTTCAGCAGCCCCACTAACTGCTCATTCAGCCTTTGAACAACTCACTAACTGACAAAGCACCCATTCCACCTTTGGACATGCTGCCACCAGAGGACTCTTTCTGATATCAAGTTGAATTTGACTTCTCCATAACTTCCATCCACTGGTCTTAATTCTACCCCTGCCCCGGAGGCGTGGGATAGGGAGTGTGGGGCAGGGAGGAAGTGTTATGCAGAAAAGCCAATCTCTTCCACATGAAAATGCTTCAGTATTAGATAACCAACAAGGACCTACTGTATAGCACAGGGAACTCTGCTCAACATTCTGTAATAACCTAAATGGGAAAAGAATAGACACGTACATGTATATGTATAACTGAATCACTTTGCTGTACACCTGAAACTGACACAACATTGTTTATCAACTATACTCCAGTATAAAAGAAAAGAAAAGAAAATGCTTCAGTATTTTGGCACCGACATCTTCTCTTCTATAGCATTTCATAAATCAAATTGAGAGAAAGTGGCCCTATTAATGCTTTGTCTGTGTGTTCACTATCCAGATACTCCTAGATCCACAGTTTGCCTAAGTCTAATTGTATCTGCCGGCAAACATGGGTAAACAAGAGGAAGTTGTACGTGGGCTATTACAACTGTGCGTTTCTTTGCAGCCACTCGACTGTGGGAACATTGTATGGATATGGAGTCAACTATCCTTTAACCCAGAGCTTTCCTGCTTTGTCAGAAAGATGAACGGTAAAGCCTGGCTTCCAATTCTTATGCTTATCTTCTTGCTGACGTCACCAGTTCTACTTTTGTGGCTGCTTATTGATGCTCCCAGTAGGTCCCTTTACTCTTCCTTCAACAAACATTTATTAAGCATGTACTATATTATGTGCCAGACTATTCCAGGCTCTGTGGATCCCTCCCCTCAGTCTCTGCTTAGAGGAAGAGACTAGTACAGGACAGAGGCTTAGAGATTATAGGATTGTGTCACCCAGGGGGGACAGAGGTATGCAGAAGTGGCTGTCAGAGCACACAGCAGGACTGTCTAACCCAAATGTGGGAGTGAGGGGAGGCTTCCTGGAGGAGATATCTCTAAGCTACGTCTTAAGGGTTAATAGGAATTAATCTGATGGAGAAGGGGTTAAGGAATTCCATGCAAAAGAAGCAACTTGAACAAAGACTAAAAATGAGAGAGAGCATAGAGTATGTGAGGAACTTCCAGTAGTTCAGTGTGGCTGGAGCTCAAATTCAAGATGGAAAGTGGAAAGAGATGATGCAGGAAAGACATAAGTGTATCAGATGGTAAAGGACCTTGCCATGTAATGGGAGTTTGGACATGAGGTAGACGTGGAGGAGTAGTGGATGACTCAGGTTTCCTGCTTGGATCACCGATGGATGGTGGGAACATGGAGAACAACGTCAGAGGAGTAGCTTTGGAGGGATAATAATGGTGTATTTATGTTTTGACATAGTGAGTGTAGACATGTCTTAGAGGCAATTGCATTGATGAGTCTGGAGATCAGAAGAGAAGTATTTCAAGATAATGAATTTGGGATTTGTCAGCATATAGCCTGAATCCCTGGGTAGGAATAAGCCCACTTTGGGACAGTGTACAGAATGAGAAGAGAGGAAGTTGAGGATGAAACCCAAAGGGATGAGTCAGTGAAGGAGGAGGATTCTGCAAAAGAGAATGAGAAGGAGCAGTCGGCGTGTCAGGAAGGAAACCAAGAAAATCTTGTGTCATAAGGTCAAGAAAAGAGAAGTTTTAAGAAGAAAGGATTAAATCAACAATTTGAAATACATCAGAAAGGACAAGTAAATTAAGGCATGAGTTAATCAACAAGGAGATCATTGCTATTACCAAAAATATAGCTCAGTAGCTGAGATAATGACTGCTACCACGTTTGAACATCTGCTTGGTGTGTCAGGCACTGTACTAGGAATGTGCCACCATCTTTAAATTGCACATCAGCAATTTACATATGGGGGTCACTGGGCTTGGACAGATTAAGGTGCCTTGTCTAAAGTGATGCTTCTATCCAGTGCTTGTCAGGTCTAAATGACGTCAAAGCCTCTTGAACACTTTGCCCTAAGAGAATGGAAGTCATGAAAGATACCAGCACAGCAGAATTTGCCAAGTTGTGTCTTACTTTTAATCTCTATCCTCTATTACCAACTGACAAGGTAAATTATTTTGACTGTAATCATAAATTCTCTAACTCTTGTATATTAACATATCAAAATGAATGGATAAATGTATTTAATGGGATTTACATTATCCATACCACCAGGGGACACATTCTAAACATTTAATGACTGATCAGGCATGGGTACTGACCAATCCGAAAGAATTCCTCACCACTGGATCTGGTCCTAGATGTCCCCTGCTGTGCCACGTGGTTCCCTTTAGTTGCTGAGTAGTGGGGACTTAAGGGAAATGGGGAAGGGGCAACAGTTAGAATTCGTCAGTGTGGAAGTATTTCAATGTTTTAAAAACCAGTATGGCGGGACTTCTCTGGTGGCGCAGTGGTTAAGAATCCACCTGCCAATGCAGGGGACATAGGTTGGAGCCCTAGTCTGGGAAGATCCCACATGCCGCAGAGCAACTAAGCCCGTGTGCCACAACTACTGAGCCCGCATGCCACAACTACTGAAGCCCGCGCGCCTAGAGCCTGTGCTCCGCAACAAGAGAAGCCACCGCAATGAGAAGCCTGCGCACCGCAATGAAGAGTAGCCCTAGCTCAACTCAACTATTGAAAGCCCGCCTTCAGGCACAAAGACTCAACACAGCCAAAGAAAAACAAAAACAAAAACCAGTATGGCCATTTTGTTCATATTGACTTAATGTTAACCTGGATATCCCTCTGTGTGTGTGTGTGTGTGTGTGTGTGTGTGTGTGTTTGTTTCTGGTTCCTTTTTTAAATTGAAGTATAGTTGATTTACAATGTTTCAGGTATACAGCAAAGTGATTCAGTTATACACATATATATTTTTATTCAGGTTCTTTTCCATTATAGGTTATTATAAGATATTGAATATAGTTCCCTCTGCTATACAGTAGGTCCTTATTGTTTATCTATTTTATATATACTGGTGAATATCTGTTAATACCAAACTCCTAATTTATCCCTCCCCCTCCCTTCCTGTATATCACTTACATATGGTGCTTACTTATAATACAAACTTGGGGAAAAGGTATTCTATGCTTTAATTCTATAACTTACCCTAAACGGGAGGAATGTTTAAAAATAAAGCAGGATTAATTTCAAGTAGTGTTTACCTGGTAAAGTGACAGTGATTCTCAATGGGTGAGAGATGGCAGAAGCCCTCACGGGGCCGTTTGTGTGTAGGGAACTTCTGTCATAAACTTCTACATTACACTGATAAACTCCTGCTTCTTCCTCGGTGGCATCATGGATTAGGAGTTGAGAACGAAATAAAGACTGTGAAACCTTTGTCTTCTTTTGGAACTGGGGTAGGAAGTTCCCCCATTCAATAGTGCCATTATGGGTGATTCGAAGAAGCAGATCAAAGGCTCGAGATCTAGCTGCCTGGAACTGCCATGTCACGGTGAGTAGAACCTTGAGGTCAGAGTAGCGAACACCCACTATGCAGGACAGGTCAAAGGTGTTGGTTAATTTCACTTGTGGTTGACGGCTCATCAGACTAACATGTAAACTTGACTCTGTGGGCAGAAACGCAAAACACAATTTCTAATACATTCAGCAAATCGAGGTACAAGTTGTCCTAGTCATTGCCTCCTCACATTGAACTATGTGTTCATACGCTGGGAGTATCAAATACGTGGGGGTAGAAACTGATTCACAGTACAGTCTGTCCTGAAGTCTGACTTCAATTTTCTAAAGTTGACCCTCTTCTAAAGAGTGTTCTCAGCAGAGACAACAAACAGGCAGTGTTTCTCCAGTCTGCTGCTTAGACAGCTGCCGCTGAGTGGGTGGGGTGCTCCCCGGCCCCACTGGCTGGCCTCCTTCCCTCATACCCACTCCTTGGTGCACCATCACTCTTTTGCACGTGCTCCAAGAGACTCTGCAATCCCAGGGCTGCAGCTGTCAGAAGCCTGAAATGCATGAGGCTCCGCTCCACTTGGCATATCTCTTTTCTAAGTCTATTCCAATTCATACGATTTTGTTTTTAGCCTTGAATAACAATTTACAAGTTGCACTCTAACGATGATCTCTATAAAGATGAGTAAACTTCAGAGATCAGCTGACAGACATGGTAGCCAGAGACTCTGCTCTGTGTCCTGGGGTACACGTACCATAACTAGGGGATTCAGGGTGACACACAATCGAATTCCACAGCATTCCACTGCAGAAGGAAGATACTGAAGATGCGTAAGTTCAGAAAAGGATTTCCCTGACACTTACTCAGAGGTTTTACAGTGACTGACATCTGAGCCCAGCTCTGATCTCTGGTCTTGCTCCGGGGCATCTCAGACACCCTGCACTCATACATGCCGCTGTCTGTGATGGTGGTGGAGGTGATCTCCAGCTGGAAGGTGTCCCAGTCCGTCTTCTCCAGCCTTGTGTTGCTGTGCTTATCGAGTTGCCCGTAGAAGGCACCCAGCTGCATGGTGCCGTCCTGCCCCATTCCAGCCACAAACTCCGGCTCTGTCTCGTCTTGTGGGATGTGCCACCAGGTCACGGACAGGAGACTTTTAGCTCCACCTACCTTGCAGAGAAGGGTTAACGCCTCTCCTTCCCACACTGCTTGCTTCCTGTTCTTGGTAGACATGACCACATATCTTGCTGTGGATTACAGATTTTAAAAGAAAAAATTATTTCAAGTAAATGAAATTTTTTCTAAAAAACGGTGAAATCTCATTAATTAGGACTTGACAACTTTGTGACAAATCCGATCAGGTTGTTCACTCCTGCACCACCCCCAGAAAAAAAGATTTCATCAACACTTAAATAGTAGAAACAGCAGAAAGAATACCAGGAGAACTTATTTACACTTAAACCATTTATAATTTGCCCTAATTTTTAGTGATTTGTTCCTTAGGAACATCTAGTTGGGAAAACATCTGGTAATATTTTGTTAAATTAATTACAGTTGGTGTATGAGGCTGAAAGTAATGAAGCCGTGTTTAGTTTTTTAGAATTCAGACTTTCACAGTTCAAAATGACCTTCCTCTTCTTACTTACCTTCCCCTAATTGGTATATATTCTGAACAGTGAAGGAGTATTGTTAATTATATTTCTGTTCAAAATACTGCCACTAAAAAACAATTACTTGGGGGAAAATGTATGTATATATAAATATATATATATATACAATAAATATATATATACATTTCCCCCCAAGTATTTTTTTAAATATATATATTTACCCATACATATACATTTCTCTTTTTCAAACCATATATTCATTCATATATATTGTTGAAGCGAGATCCTTCCTATATCTGAACTATAGTGTGAAACAATAAATGTAAATCTGGCTTCCAGATGGGAAATTAAAGATGTGTAGAAACGCAGACATTCCTTCAACAGATACTTCCTGTGCAAGGCCTTGTCCTGGGTGCTTTGTGGGCAATGTAAAGATCCCTCAAGCTCATGCATCCTAGGCAGCCCAGCCTCATGCTTCAGGTCAAGGTCACTGTTGTCAGAATTATCCTGGGCAACATAGTGGACCTCTCTACGCCTCAATTTCCTTTCCTGTAGATATGGGGGTAATAATAACACCTCCCTTGTGCATTGTGAGAGGACTAAATGAATGGTACATGCAAAGGGCTTACCCCGGCTGGCAAGGAGAAGTACCCAGCAAAGGTGAGCTATTAGCGTTAGTGCGTCATGATAGGCACTTTGTGAAAGCAGAGGAGTTCAAAGCCAGAAAAGGAAAACAAAATAGATTTTTTTTCAAATTTATTTTTTCTGGCCTTGTGGGATCTTAGTTCCCCGACCAGGGATCAAACCCAGGCCCTCGGCAGTGAGGGCATGGAGTCCTAACCACTGGACCACCAGGGAATTCCCAGGAAAACAAAATAGAACTGGCATTAGAAATTTAAATAGGATCTAAATGAATCTGCAAATTGATCTTCTCTGCTGAGGAAGGAGTTCAGTCTTTAAGCACTTTATGTATAAATGTATATGTTACAAAGGCAGAATAAAGGCTAATGTCCACAAATAGGTTAATATATCTATATCTATTTATCTATCTATTACATATATATAACTTGCTTCCAAATTTTGGGTATTAGAGGCATAATTATACTTAATTTTTTTTTCAAGTTAAAAATAGACTCATGGGCTTCCCTGGTGGCGCAGTGGTTGAGAGTCTGTCTGCCGATGCAGGGGACACAGGTTCGTGCCCCGGTCTGGGAAGATCCCATATGCCATGGAGCGGCTGGGCCCGTGAGCCATGGCCACTGAGCTTGCGCTCCGCAACGGGAGAGGCCACAACAGTGAGAGGCCCACGTACCGCAAAAAAAAAAAAAAAAAAAAAAAAAAAGACTCATAACTAAAGTTTAGAAATTAGAGGGGAAATTATTACTCATAATCTCACTACTCAAATATAACCATTATGATTAGCTTCAACCAGCTTCAATTTTGTTTTGTTTTGTCTTTTTAACTGTGGTTTCCTTAGTTTACTGTGGTCGTTACTGCCTCTCGGTAAGAAGTAACACACTCACCACGCATGCGTCAGGTATACATGCATAGCAGTAGGGAGTACCCTCTTCTGTTTAAAACATTCACGGAGTGATAAAACTCTGCTCATACTTGAAGTAATGGTTTGAGTTTCAAAACCAAATGCTCCACAGGATCTCTAATAAATCTGTTAATAACCTTTTTTTATTCTACGTAAAAAGAAACAGGCTGGACTCCAGCCTGCACAAAGGATTATTTTTAGCTTGGGAAGACCAACTACTTGATAGGCTCGTGATCTGTGTGCCATGAAGCACACCTTTAGGTCTCTTTAGCACAAATTCCTATGTCCTGAGTTTATGAAAGATTTACAGATCTGCTCCAGCAGAGACAGATACACGAAGTTGAGATTTAGCTCTGTGTAAATATGTAAACACGCCTACATAGTTTTTTTCTGAATCCTAGCAAGTCAGAACAAATGTTTAGTGTCAAAATTACCACCAACACACTTCCTGGCTCGCCACTCTAGGCCAAAGCTGTGCGTCTTCACTCCCAGCAAAGGGGGTGATGGAGAAGAGGATGGAAGGGGAATGTTTCTATCTTTGGAGAGGCCTCCAGTGAGCAAGTACAACAAGGATATCTTCATTTTTAGTTTGTTTTTGATTTTGGTTTTTGCAAAACCAAAATTTTGGGGCAATTCATTTTTCTAGACTTTGAATTTAATACCCAGCCCAGAGGATCCTAATATTACTTGCGGATTTATCAGTTTTCTCTCCACACAAAAAGCACTGATAATTCAAACACGTTTAAGGTCACCCAGCCTTCAGAAACTAAACAAGACCTGAGTGGCCTTCCAGATACTCAGACCCATTGGGATAGGCATCTCACGACATCATAACAACATACAGGCAATAGAGTCTGCCCACTATCATTTACTTCTTCTTTTCTTACTCTGAGTCAGGCTTTGGTGCAGAATTAAGACTTAGTATCAGTTTAAGATAATAGAGAATTGATGAAAGATGTCGCAGGAGTAGGAGGGGTAACGTGGGTGTTTATTTCCCAGGAAGGGGGCAAGTGTAAGCTCTTGCCTCTTAATCTACTCAAAACACACACACACACACACACACACACACACACGCGCGCGCGCGCGCGCACGCACGCGCGCGCGCAACAAGGAGACAGAGGGCTTCATTAATACAGGTGTTCTCTGCTGAAAGAATACCCAATGGACAAAAATAAGAAATAACAGCAAATAGAATCAAAGAATCTAAGATGGCAAGAAGGTACTTAAGGACAGTCAGATTAGATGTCATTATCTTACAGTTGAAGAAGCTGAGATTTAGAGGTGAAGTACATAGTGTGTTCATGATCATGGCCCATTTAATGGCTCAGGAATAGGACTCAGGTCTTCAGCTGGTTTGGGTGCTTTCCTTTGCAGTACTCCACTCCACCTCAAAGTGATCTGACTGACACCTGACTTCAGAAGACCTCCCCTGTGTCCATGAAGGCATCCTGTACTCACAAAGGAGGGCATCTAAAAGCAGCCCAATCGTGTCTGGCCCCGACTTCACATACCTGCTGGCTTCCTCAGGTGCACGTAGCTGTCTGGTGACTGTTTTTTCTGGAGCACCTGCCAGGAGCCCATCTGAGCTCTTGTCACCTCCGCCACGGCACATCTGTAGGCACCTTCATCCCTTGGCCCCACAGAGAAGATCTTGAGAGAGAAAGACTTGGGGCTTAACTTTGAAACCTGGAGCTGTCCTTGACTTGCTCTTTCTTGATAGTTTTTCTTCAGACCCAGAACTCCACCAGCATCAATGTGGGCCATTTCAATATCATTGAAGAACCAAGTGCCATGAAGCTGTGGGTCCCGGCCACCGCCCATGACCAGGCAAACCAGTTCTAAGGGTTTTCCTTCAGGAACCGTGCTCTCAGCCGTGATGTTGACTTGAAAATCTCTCACTAGGAAACAAAAGCAAGGCAGATATATAGAGAGGCCACTGCATCTATCCTTTCAATACCAGAGAGAGATGCTACCTCCTGTTAGGATAGTACAGGGATTGAATTTCATGTGGGAGATCAGTTCTGAGGAGAAGGTAAGCCAAAGAAATGCCTAGAATTAAAAAATGCCCTTGACTACTCTTTAAATCACCTAGAAAGAACAACATACATGATTTTCTGAATGCAATCCTATTAAGCAAGATGTATGCATAATGTGTAAAGTACACAGTAATGTATCTTTTTAAATAAAATATTTTATACTATGTTGAATCGATGTAAATTGTGATTTCTTGCTCTCATTTTTGGCTGAGCATATCCAGTGGAATTTTCCGAAGTTAAAAGCATATGTGATATATGGCAAGTCCACAGCTAACATCACACTTAACAGTGAAAAGCTGAAAGCTTTTCCTCTAAGATCAAGAATAAGACAAGGATGACCACTCTCACCACTTCTATTCAACATAGTATTGGAAGTCCTAGCCAGAGCAGTTAGACAGAAAAAGAAATTAAAGGCATCCAAATTGGAAAAAAAGGAAGTAAAACTGTCACTGTTGGCAGATGACATGATCTTACATATAGAAACCAAAAAAAACTCCACCAAAAGATGTTAAAACTAATAAAGAATTTCAGTAAAATTGCAGGATACAAAATCAACATACAAAAAAAAAAATCAGTTGCATCTCTATACCCTAACAATGAACTATCCAAAAAAGAAATTAAGAAAACAATCCCATTTACAATAGCATCAAAAGGAAGAAGATACTTAGGGATAAATTTAACCAAGGAGGTGAAAGACATGTACAATGAAAACTATAGAATACTGATGAAACTAACTGAAGATGAAACAAATAAATGGAAAGATATCCCATGTTCATGGGTCGGAAGAATTAATATTGTTAAAATGTCCATACCACCCGAAGCAATCTACAGATTCATTGCAATCCCTATCAAAATTCTAATGGCATTTTAAAATAGACAAAAAGAATTCTAAAATTCATATGGAACCACAAAAGACCCTGACTAGCCAAAGAATTTTGAGCAAGAGCTGTAGGTATCACATGCCTGATTTCAAAATACATTACAAAGCTACAGTAATCAAAACAGTATGGTGCTGGTATAAAGCCATATAGACCAATGAAACAGAAAAGAGAACCCAAAAACAAATCCATGAATCTATGTCAATTAATCTCCAATAAGGGTGCCAAGAATACACAACAGGGAAAAGATAGTCTCTTCAAATAAATGGTGTTGAATAAACTGGATATCCACATGCAGAAGAATGAAGTTGGACCCCTATCTCGTGCCATATTAAAAAAATAAACTCAAAATGGATCAAAGATTTAAACATAAGACCTGAAACTGAAAAACTACTAGAAGAAAACAGAAGGGGGAATTCCCTGGCAGTCCAGTGGTTAAGACTCTGCACTTCCACTGCAGGGGGCACATGTTCAGTCTCTGGTCAGGGAACTAAGATCCCACATGCCACATGGCACAGCCAAAAAAAAAAGAAAAAGAAAAAGAAAAGAAAATAGAAGGAAAACATTCTTGACATTATTTTGGGCAATGATTTTCTGGATATGACCCCACAAGCACAGGCAACAAAAGTAAAAATAGATTGTGGGATCGCATCAAACTAAAAAGATCCTGCACACAAAAGAAACAATCAACAGAGTGAAGAGACAATCTACAAAATGGGAGAAAATATTTGCACACCATGTATTTGAAAAAGGGTTACTAGCCAAAATGGATAAGAAACTCATACAAATTAATAGCAAACCAAAAAAAAAAACCCCAAATAACTTAATATAAAGACGAGCAAAGGATCTGAAGGGACATTTCTCAAAGGAAGACATACAAGTGACCAAAAATATGGAAAAAGATGCTCATCACTAATCATCAGGGAAATGCAAATTGAAGCCACAAGATATCACCTCACATCTGTTAGGATGGCAATTATCAAAAAGACAAAAGATATCGAGTGTTGGTGAGGATGGACAAGAAAAAGGAAACCTTGTACACTGTTAGTGTACAAGGAATGTCAATTGGTATGGCCATGATAGAAAACAGTATGGAGGTTCCTCAAAAACTAAAAGTAGAACTACCATATAACCCAGCAATCCCACTTCCACGTACATATCCAAAGGAAATGAAATCAGTATCTCAAAGAGATATCTGCACCCCTATGTTCATTATTCATAATAGCCAAGATATGAAAACAACCTAAGTGTCCATCAAGGGATAAATGTATGAAGAAAATGTGGTATATATACACAATGGAATATTATTCAGCCATGAAAAAAGGAAAATCTTGCCATTTTCAAAAACATGGATCAACCTGGAGGACATTTTGCTATGTGAAATAAGCCAGACACAGAAAGACAAATATTGTGGAAACTAAAAATTGACAAAATGAATACATAGAAGTGGAGAGTAGAATGGTGGTTACCAGGGGTTGGGGGAGTGGGGACAATGGGGAGATATTGGTCAAAGGGTACAAAGTTTCAGTTATGCAGGATAAATAAGTTCTGGAGATCTAATGTACAGCATGGTGACTACAGTTAGTAATACTGTGTGGTATTACTTGAAATTTGCTAAGAAGGATCTTAAGAATTCTCACCACTTACACAACACAACCACGTGAGGTGACGGGTATGTTAGTGAACTTCATTGTAGTCATTTCACAGTGCATACAGATATCAAAACATCATATTGCACACCTTAAACGTATACAACTTTTATTGATCTAAATAAATAAAATTTTAAAATAAAGAGTTTTACATTTTTAAAAATTGTTTTCAAAGGGAGGGGAAAGAAGCACATGTGATGTGTCTCCAAAGGACTCCCTGAGTATAATTTGGACACGTACCACCATCAGGACAATTTTTAATAGAATAGAATAACACTCCTAAAAAAAAAGAAAGAAAACTTCAATGATCCACTATTGGATCATTGCTTTTAGCAGGGATATATATGGTTATAGACCTCCTCCTACTGGACCAAAGCCCATGTGGAGAGACCAGGAATCAAAATGGAGGCTTCCTGCTTGCTTTGGCGAAAGTGTCAATGGCTCATGAAGAGTGACATCGTTCCAAGGAAACGGGGTAAGGCGGAAGGAGCAGTGACTAAGACAAGGCTTCAGGTTGGAAATAGGCTACTCTGAGGCGCAGGTGTCTGTGGGGAGAGGGCCTTGGAGAGATACACCTGTCTTCCAACGCCAGCTCCAGCAGAGCGAGCTAAGGCAGAGCATTTAGCTGAGGCTCAGGGTCATGTTTCAAAAATGGGGACTTGACTAGTTGCCTCAGAGGGTGGTTGTTAGGACTAAATTCGATAATGTATTATAGATAAAGTGCTTACACAGAGCCTGGCAAGAATGGCAACAAAACTATTTCCATGCATGGCTGTGGAATCTACCTAACATTCAACAGATTTTATCCCATAGAAAACCTCCCGTGGACGGAGCCCCAAATCTGTCCTTCTTACTTATGCTTCCCAGATGACAAAAACAAAATTTACTCAAACTTTCTAATGATTTTTTTTTTTTTCGCGGTACGCGGGCCTCTCACTGTTGTGGCCTCTCCCATTGCGGAGCACAGGCTCCGGACGCACAGGCTCAGCGGCCATGGCTCACGGGCCCAGCCGCTCCGCGGCATGTGGGATCTCCCCGGATCGGGGCACGAACCCGTGTCCCCTGCATCGGCAGACGGACTCTCAACCACTGAGCCACCGGGGAAGCCCTCTAATGATATTTTTGATCCAACAAAAGATTAGAAAAAAACAAAAAGAGAAAACTCCCTCGCGGTCCAGTGGTTAGGACTCCGCGCTTTCACTGCCGAGAGCGCGGATTCAATCCCTGGTCGGGGAACTAAGATCCCGTAAGCCACGTGGCACAGCCAAAAAAAAAAAAAAAAAAGAAGAAGAAAGATATCCAGATACCCACTACTAGCTGTTAATGAATTTCCCGAGAAGATAATTACCTGCTGGATGGACCCTCAGAGTTGTTTGATCTGTCTGCTTTTTCGTGATGGAAGTCCAGGTTTCATCCGGATCCTGAATCCATTCAGTTGCCTCACAGAACAGCTGACCCTGATCTGAGGGCCGAAGTCTCCCTATGGACAGCCTGAAGGTAGTGACCCCAAGCTTGTCGAGTCGCACGTCACCAGCTGCAAACCTCTCTGTATACAAGGGCCCAGGGAGCAGCATAAAATCCTTGGAGAGGGAGATAATCTTGCTGGCTTGGCTTCTTTCTCCATCTTGCATCAGGTACCAGGCGACAGAGAGGTGAGTATGTTGAGCTGTGGCTTTGGATGACTCACAGGTAAGTTCCAATGGCTCACCTTCCTCCTTACTGAGAGTCTGGGAAGTCATGGCAGCAGAGAGGGTATCTGGAATGACTGGATGCAAAGGAATGATTGTAATTGACTGAGTACCTGTCAGACTAGCCTCCTTAGATGAAGATGGCGCCCTGACCCAACATCTGTACAGTACATACTTTGAGTCGGTTTTCCACCAGCCGTATGCTTTCCCTATTGCCAACAGGAACATTGGCATCTATATACATACAGACTAGGGAACTCGGCAAAGCTATTGGTTCACTGTTGTACTGACCCTGATTTTACATTTTTAGCATAGGCTGTAACCAATTTAGCTATTCAGACACAGAGGTTTTAAATGGGAAAAGCACTGGGAGCTAGAAGACTATATTCTGATCCTATATTTGTCCCTATTTGACTCCATGAATTGGAGGAAGTTACTTCACTTCCTTGGGCCTTCACCTGCTCCTTTATAAAATAAAGTTCTGAAATAATCTGTTACAATTTATCATTCAGAGCCAAAATGCAACCCTTACCAAAGTTTCGAAAACCATCTTACTACCCTACCATTCTTTCCTTCCTCAAAGGAAATCACACAGCCTAAGTTTATGTGAAAGCAACACTTAGATTCAAAAATGAATGTTTATTGAGCATCTACTCAGAGCTAACCACTGTGCTAGAGAGTGAGGTAAATGTTCTCTTCTCATGGAGCTCAAGGTGAGGTCAGAGAGGGTCATGTAAGTAGCCAATTACCACATAAACTGGGTGAGTACTAATAACAGTAGTGTGAACAGAGCATCAAGAAAGAACAAAGATGGGAATACTGCCTGAGACAGAATGGGTTTCACAGAAGAGGTAATACCTAAACTGGGTTCAGAAGTATATGTATGAGTTTGCTAGGCTGAAAAGGGAGTAATAAGATATTCTAGGCAAAAGGACAAAAGGGTAATTTCAAATAATATGACCCTTGCCCCATAGGTAACTATGTTAGAGAATGGTAGTTTGAGAGTAATTACTTCCAAGTTAATGACTTACTTCCTATGGTATTATATTAATTATATATAAACATATATTAAATATATTAATACTGGCTCTTCTATCAAGTTAATATTCTGCCTCTGAGAAGAGACATGAGAACTCTCAAAGCTTTGTCTAATGCTGTGCTATTATCGACCTATGAATAGCTGTGGGCAAGGCCTAGGAAGACCACGTACTATCTAACTCTTCATGACAAAGTCGATTGGGAAAATGAATTAAGAGCTTTAGGGAATATGAGATACCTATTTGTGACAAACTCCAAAATATCCAGAGGGGTATGTGGGCTCTTTTGCCAAAACAAACAGCACAATATAAAGTCATGTCACGTTGCAAGGCATCGTGTTGATGGAGAGAATCTGGCTTCTCAGGGGCTGGCTAGAAGAGGAGGGCACACAGCTTACCAATTAGATTCGTCTTTGCACTGTAACTCCCATAGTATTTTCCATCAGTGTTGGGTGTGTGACACTCATACTCGCCGGAATCCTTCGTCTGGAGCTTGGCGATGTGCAAAAAGACTGAGTTACCCTGGACCTTCTCCACGTAGATTTCCTTACTTTGCACCCGCTGTGCATACACTGCATAAGAGAAGGTGGCATCCTTGGTGCTAATGATCTGGATTTCTTGGGTCGGGGCTGTCGGCAGGTAAACAGACCACTGGAAATGCTGCTCAGAAGGTCCCCGGTAGCCAGTTACGTTGCAGCCGATGCTAATGGGGTAACCTTCAGCTCTGAACAGCGGTCCTTTCTGAACTGTTACTTCTCTCTGGGCAGTGCTGAGCTTAGCTTGCAAGTAGGAGAAAGAAAGGGGAATAAAAATAGATTAGTGCTCCAGTTCCCAATGTGCCACATTATGTAGCTCCCTGTATTACAATTCTAGAAAATGAGATCGCAGGTTATTAGCTATAATCAACTCAAATGTTCAATACCTTCTTCAGGATGAGGAGCAGTGGAATGGCTTGATGAGTTAATTGTTCTTTTTTTTTTTTTTTTTTGCGGTACGCGGGCCTCTCCCGTTGCGGAGCACAGGCTCCGGACGCGCAGGTTCAGCGGCCATGGCTCACGGGCCCAGCCGCTCCGCGGCACGTGGGATCTTCCCGGACCGGGGCACGAACCCGTGTCCCCTGCATTGGCAGGCGGACTCTCAACCACTGCGCCACCAGGGAAGCCCGAGTTAATTGTTCTTTTATAAGTTTAACTTCCATAGTAATCTCTAGTCTCTTAAAAAAAAAATGTTTAGCTTCATCAATGTAACATGACCACTTTCATAAAACATATCTGCTTATCTAAGTGCACCTGAAGTAAATACGATGTATAATAATTCACCTTTTACATTATTTTAGGGGAAAATTCCTCGATATACTTCCTCAAGCCTCCAATTCCTAGGTACCTGTCATCGAGCTTTTCTCACAGAAATGATTGCTGGAGAGGCAGAGTTTATGGCACTGCTCCTGGTGCCATGCTTTTTCCTGCTGGTTGGTTGGAAATATCTGTAGCTCCCGGCCAGGTGTGATGCAAGACTAGCTAAAATTAGCATCTGAAGAAGCAGCAGCACTTCCTTTCTATACCGTGGAGGGTTTTTCATTTTGTAATTTTTTAAAGAGCCACTACAGCTTTATCGAAAAGCTTCATACAAGATGACTGTCAAGTCCAACAGGATCTGGGATCAGATTTAGTTTAGTTGTTCTCTTACCCCAAGTTTTCAGTTGGGACCACTATGGAATGTTTCCTGTTGGGACAAATCTTAAGTATTAGGTTTAAAGGAGAAAATCTTATTCAATGGTAACAGTTCCTTTGACATACACCTTTTCAAAATCAAGACTTTTTTAGAAATTAAAAGGTATGTATTTATTTATTATGTTAACATTAAAGCCTAGTTTATTTTGTGTAACAGAAAGAACAAAGAACAAATGACAGAGATGCCACAGGGTGAGCTAGATCTTTCACTCGGGGCCTAGGGCCCAGTGGAAAGACATCAGAAGGGTCCAACAGGGAGCAATTGCTAGTATTACAGAATTAACAGAATAGAGTTCATAAGTAGGCATGGAAGAAGCAGAGCATCTGCTGAATTTGTTGAATCCACAAGGACAAAGAGTAAAGGAGACCAGAGTGAAAAAAAAGTGAGAGAGGGGAAAATGACATTACAGAGACCATGAATATAGGCTGAGTATAGGAATTTTAGAATGAAGACAATTCTGATAGGAGGGGACCTGCAAAAAAATAGGGAGAAAGGGTAAGAGATCACCTGATACAGTCAACTAAAAATTGCATATGGATACAATCAATGCAAAACTGGAAAACAAATATGCAATCAGTCAACCAATCACACAAATTTCCAGTAATCATTTAAAATATACTAATTTATTCATAAATCCCAGTTAATGTGATATATGTATGTTAGGCTCTTTTTGTAATAAGCATTTAGGAATAGAAGTTGGACCATATGAGAAAAAATTTTTAATTTTTTTTCAAAACAGATGACTTTTTATTGAAGTATAGTTGATTTACAATATTGTGTTAGTTTCTGGTGTACAGCAAAGTGATTCAGTTACACACATATATATATTCTTTTTCAGATCCTTTTCTATTATAGGTTATTACAATATATTGAATATAGTTCCCCATGCCATACAGTAGTAAAATTTTAAAATATTATTTACCAAAAAATTGTACTACAAAGGCAATTTAAAACATTGTCAGCAATGCTAGCCAGGCTTAGAGACATACATCTTAGAGAAACGTGAGCACTGCACCAGGCTACACGTGAAAAAGTATCCACAGCAGCAGTGTTCATTACAGCCCCCAAACTAGAGACCATTCATATGTCCATCAACAGTAGAACAGGCAGACTGTGGTACATTCATAAAATGGAATCTTATACAGAAATGAAAGTGAGTGAATTGCAACTGGTTGCAGAAACGTGGATCACTGTGTTTAATGAAAGATGCTGAACACTTTAGAATCTTTTTGACTATACCCTCCATAAAATTTAAAGAAAGGCAAAAAAACCACACTGTATTGTTTAGTGATGCAAACATAGCGGGTAAAACTATTTAAAAAAAAAGCCAGGAAGTAGGTACCACGAAAGTCAGCAAAGTGATTGTGTGTGTGTGTGTCTGGATGGGACGTGTGGCAAGGTGGGTGGGTGCTTCTAGGGTCCTAGCAATGTTCTATTTCTTGACCTGCATAGTGATTACATGGTTTTTACTTTTTATGTATTAGTTAAATTGCACATTTATGTTTTATTAACTTTTCTTATATGTTATATTTCAAGATAAAAATGTTTTAAAAAATATGATTTCTGAGGTACCACTAAGATGTTTATGTCAGGACATGTTTCCACAATGTTATTTTTGGTGTCTAGGCAACACTTAACATTTTTTATGACTTTTCGGAGAGATGGTACCACATGTGAAACATTTTATTTTGAAAACTAGCACTTCATTTTCTACTGCTTCGCCTACTAATTCAATAAATATTTGTTCAATCACTTATAGTGTTTCTGATGCTTCAAGGACTAAGATATGAAGATGAGTTTGGGATAGTCTCTGACTTCTTGATTTTACAGTTTAGTCAAGTAGGGTGGTAGTCATCTGTCCTGGAAAGAAATATGATAAAAGCGCTTTGAGGAATTTGAAGGAAGGAGACATTACATTTTGGGGGATGGAAATAGGTAAGGTGTATGGAAGATATAGTATTAAAAATGGACTTTGGAGAAGGTTATGACAAGTTAAGTGGAGAGACAGGGCCTTTTAGGTGAAGGAGATTTCATGAAAAGACTGTATAAGTAGTAATCAAAAGAATTGTTCAGGAAATAGAGAGTAATCAGTTGGATTAAGGGGAGAGTTACATGAAGATTAATAGAAAGAGGTAAGAGTGGGTAGGAATTTTGAGTCCAAAGCATGAAG
The DNA here is from genome assembly GCF_039906515.1 of Pseudorca crassidens. NCBI lineage: Eukaryota > Metazoa > Chordata > Mammalia > Artiodactyla > Delphinidae > Pseudorca > Pseudorca crassidens. The sequence goes on along the minus strand of NC_090297.1, from coordinate 102,790,074 downwards.
GGCTTGACTATCATGTTTAAAAGTTTGGACTTGATTGATTAGGCAATGGGGAACCCACTGAAAGTATTTGAAAGGTCTTAGTAAAATTAACCTGAAGTGTATAGGATGATGGGGTTAGAAGTAGACATCAGGTAATGATAGTAGCCCAGAAGAGGAGTGATAAAGGCAATAGAAATGGAAAGAAAGTGGCTATAATTTAAGAGCCACTGTGGAGATAAGATCTATAGAGTTTTTCAGTGTCTTAGATGCTTGGAAGTAGAAGGGGTAGATGGAGGGATGGAAGGCAGGAGGAAATCAAAGATGATACCAGGTTTTGTAAGGGTGACTGGGAATAATGGCACTGTTTACAGGAATAAGGATTTCAGGAAAAGGTACTGTTGTGTACCTTCGAAGGTGAAGGAGAAGATGGTGCATTTAATTTTGGAAATACTAAATTAGAGTACCATGGAATAATCAGGAAGGAAATCCAGCAAACATTTGGAAATAATATTTAAATATATGTCTATATCTGTAGCTATATCTATCTATCTATACTTTAAAATCTACTCAACCCTTTGAAAATATTTGTAATCCAGTCCTCTTAAGAACTCTGAGATGTTCCCATATTTAGCAATGTCAAAGTTGTAAATGGTACAGCCAGAACTGAACTTGGATTTATACATGTCAAATTCCTGGCTGTGTCCATTGTTTCCTCACTGCTTCCTGTAAATGCTTGTTAACTAGGGAGAGTTCTGGGCTGTAGATGCAGATTATGTCAGTTACATGTAAGCACTGGGAAGCGTTCGGGAATGTAAGGAGAGGGCTGAAGAGAGATTATTAGAGGATCTCTCTCTTTAGGGGATGGGATGAGGAACAAAACCTACAGAAGGAAGAATCAGGGAGGGAAGAATCAGGTGGCAGGGCAGCAAGGACGCAGTAGCTTGAAAACCAAAGGAGCAAAATGGTCCAAGCAGAAAGAGCTTGTCAGCACTGCTGAATGCGGCTGAGAGGGTAAGGACTCTAAAGGCAGACGAAAGTCTTTGTAGTTTGATGATGAGGAGGTCAGTGGAAATCTTTGTAAAAGAGATTTCCATAGAGCAGAAGCAGAGTATTTCAATGGTAAGAAGCAACTGCAAGAAGCATAAACTACTTCAAGAAGCGTCATGGAGAAGGGAAAGAGATAGAATAGGGTGGCATTTAGAAAGAGTAGATGGACGTGGGCAGAGCAGTGAGGGAGGATAGACACAGGTACCTCTACATGTCTACGGGCAGAGGAGCTGTAGAAGGGAGACATGGATGAAGCCAGAGAGAGGATGATGAATGGCATAAGGTGCTAGTAGAGGCACGAGGTCAAGAACATGATTGGGAGGGTACTCAGAAAAGCGGAAGAAACAGTGTGAAGGTTTAATAGGTATTGTGGAGATAAAAAGGAATGACTGACAGAGGCCAATTCAAATGGCCATGCATGGGGAATCATACATACACTGAAGCATCTTATTATACATCTGTTTTCTGTGGGATGTTGTACATATCTCTCCTCCTAAAGAGTGAAATACCTCAGAGGACTGACCCGTTGCTTTCTCTTTTAATAGACAGAGGGTTAGGCACCTCTGCACAGCAGGTCAGATTCTTGCTGACTGATGGACACAGAGCTTGGCATTGACATACTGCATTGGAGTCCCATTTTTGTAACACGAAGAATTCCCTAATGGTGTGGACTTTTTCCAAAAACATTAATGGGATTGCCAAATTTTCTATTTCAGTATTATTTGAATGGAAGCTATTTGACCTATATAAAATGTGGCCAACACCTGGCCACTTTTGATACGCAAAAACAGCAACTTCCAATGCTTCCACCTTATACAAAACCTAGCTGGAGAACACCAAACACAACAAGCGACTTCTCTTTCTTTACCCATATAAAATCCCTTTTTGCTTGGAGGCTGAGAATGCTTCCATCCATAATTCAGTGGATTTTTTTTTTTCGTGAATGCAGCCCCAGTAAGACAAACAGTAGCCCCTCCCCAGGACCCTCCCATGTTAATGACTTTTATCTGTAGGGCAGCTATTCAGGGTGAGGGGTGACAGACCAATCAGACAAGCCTAAGTCTAAGAGCTCATTTACCCATGACATTAACCTCATCTGGCCCCATATTCTAATAGGATTCATCAGTCTTTACATATTTATTTAAAAAATTAATTAGGACAAGGTATACATTTGCCAAACAATGCAATTGGTCAGTTGATCATCCATCATTTAATTAATTTCCTTCGTTTTTCCCTCTGTATTTGTAATGACAGATAGCAGGCTTCCAAAATTGTTTTCAAGTTACTTCCTGATATATATGTTTTTCACATAAAAACTGTGGCTCTACACAAAAGTTGTGCTTAGGAAGAGTTTAAATTTAGAAGAAATAATTATATAACTCAGTTTAGGTAATGGTTTAAATGGGGTATGGAAAGGCTTGAAGCTTCCCCTTTTTGAACCTTGGTTATTACTTTCCTTTTCCCAGGCCTTTCATCTTACTCACTAGGGAAAAAAGAAAAGACAAAGAGAGAATTTGCAGTGGTCTGACTTATTGCACAATGTAAGCCCAGTTTCCCCATACACAAGCCAAACACATGGTTCACAGACACAAAGCACAGACACTTGAGAATCACACTCAGACACCTGAACAGGACACCAGCCAACAGTCCCCAAAGGGCCCCACCAGTGAACCTAGTCATTAACGTCTGCCAAGCCCGTCTAGTGGGCATTGATTACCCAGCAAATGGTCCCAGTAACCTCCTGCAGGCCACCTCTTACCCCAGCAGGTCCCATATCTGATCTTTACCTTACACTACCCAATGTCTTTTGAGACATGAACCCCATTCAACTCAAGCCAAGGTTTATTAAGCACCCCGTTGAGCTGAATGCTGCACCCTTTTGATGTATTAGCCACAGCCTTGGTCACACTGATTCTAAGCTCTTTTAGTTCCCCTATTGTCCAAGTCCCTTCACTAACTCCATCCAGTCTCTTTAAAGCAGAAGTTTTTAACTTGGGTCCATGTGGGGGGATGAAAAGATTCACAAGCTTGGGGGGGAAAAAAACCTACATCTTTATTTTCACTAATCTTAATGGAAATTTAGCATTTTCTTCAGTCATGAATGTAGACAATAAATCATAGATATTTTCACATCACACCACATCTATTGCAGATATCTTGAAATATTGTTCATACTCATTACGACTTTGAAGTTTGGTGGTTAATAGACCACCTCCAGATCTTCTTATGTAATACATAAATAATGAAGCAAATAAACGACTACATCAAAATTTACTTGAAAGTATTTCAATAACCCTATTTCAATATGATTGATTTTCCCTATAATCGTATACATTTTAATTCACACATTTAAAAATTATTCTAAGTTGGGGTCTGTGGGCTTCACCAGATGCTAAGAGAACCCAGAGCACTAAAAAGTAGTTGCTACCTGCTCTGTCTGCTCTGAGACTATTTCATTCCTTCCCCAGTTCATCTGTTCACGCATCTCCCCCCAAGCTTCCCCTTTCGCCATCCTGTTCAACCATGTACAAATGCCCCTGGGCCAGCTGAGGTCCTTCCACTTGCCCCTCAGCAGAGCCAAGTGAACCTTCCTGCCCCTTTCTCAGGCTCTTAGTAGTCACTTCCCACTTCACCTCACAGATGAAGTCCAGAACCTTCTTTTAGGTTAGCCTAAAACTCCTAAGTGCTCTCATGACACTTCCTTCCATCCGGTCACATCCCCAAGGCACATTTATCTAGACAAGTTCTAACATCAGGCATCACCTCTCAGTCTGAGGAGTTAAGCCTCTTCCTATCTCCAGGGATGAGTTAGCCCAAGAACATAAGGTTTTTACTGAGTTAGCCCAAGAACTTAAGGTGGAGGCAGGGCCAGCAAAATCAGCAGATCTGGCCACACACACAAATGTAAAAACCAGTGGGATCAGATTCATGGGACTCAACCTCACATTGCACCTCCTGGAACTCAAGGATGTCTAGGTAGCCAAGAACATCATCAAAAGTCAAAAATGATTGCCAGCACCAGAGATGTGTGGCATGGTTTTTCCTGTAGAGACCAAATTGTCCCATTTTATCATCCAACAGTCTCCATTTGACTAGCTCCTTGACAACAGTAACCTACAGAATGATGACACTTACTCAGAAAGAGAAAAAAAGATGCCACTCGTGGGAAGCGTGCCATTTGGACCAGCAGAGACCTTTCCTGGTGGTGTCACTGAAGTTGCTCAGACGCCGAGTGACAAATGTTGCGCTCTCACTACAAAGATAAAGAGGAAGCGATGGTGCGGTTTCCAGCCCACTGAGAAACAGAGACGGCTTACCAAGAGCAATACAGTTTGCTTCATATGGCTCTTTGCTAATCATTCACATTTACCTACTTATGAAGTTATCTTCATGGGTAGGTAAACATAGATGGATAAAAATAAGAAAAGACGAGCCTCCTCCTGGTGAAATACATATCATTAGGTAATGATACGGGAATTTAAGTAAACAGAATAAATAATCAAGCAGCAATTTTCTCTTCTTAGCCCTTACCTCGCCTCCCATCGTGGCAGAGGAAAGGACTGAGAAACGAGAGACGCGCCCTTAGGAGACATGAACCTGGGGAGACATGCGGTGACGGTGATGATAACACACTCTAGGTGGGTGTGCCTGGGTCTGCACAGACTGTATTTTTGATAGTTGATCTTAGAACAGTGAATTAATCTTTTCTAACCCTCATCGACAAAATGGAGATACTAACAGTATGTGCCCCGTAAGATTGCTGTGAGAATTGAATGAACTAATTCACTGAAAGCACTTAGAACAACATCTAGTACATAGAAAGTGCTCAATGCATATCAGCGACATTTAAGGGAATCTTCATCTGCCCAGCATGGGCCTGGGCACCAAGGATGGTGGGGGAGTGACTTCGCAGACTAGGATTAAGTTAGCCTGGCCCCGAACCCAGGCCAACTTAATCCTAGTCTGCGAAGACAAGAACATACACGGGACGAGCTTACTGAGGACGTTAGTTCCCCAGGCCGAGCCTCCATTTAGATGGGTCAGTAACAGCCTAGTCTGCTTCAGGCCACAGTTACAGCAGATCCCTGTTCCATCCACCTTTCCAACAATTTTTTTTAATCTTCTGGGTGCTATTGTAAGTGCTGCACATACGAAGCCTTTGTTCTCAGGAAACTTCCGTTTACTCAGATAACCACAAGGTAATTTTGGAAGCACATCAGTGGGGCACCTAAAGGGAGTGGGGGGAAGTGAGCGGGTGCGAGGGAGGGTCAAGATTGGCTGGGCCACATGAGACAACCAGGGAGGAAGGGGGACCGAGGTGCAGTTGGGGAGAAACAGTCCAGCATGGATAATGACACACCAGCTGTGCCCTCCTTCTGGAGTAAAGTTTGAGGCTGGTGTGAAGGGAGAAGAAGGTGCATTCAGAAAAGGCTGGTTTTCTTTAGGTCCTTGGAGATCTGGTATGATTCTAATAGGCAGAGAAGAGAGAAGAAAGGACATTCCACTAGGGAGGAATGAAATGTATAAAGGTACCGAGGCAGGGATGTACAGGCTGTATTTAGGGAACAATTAAAGGGCAGTTTACCTAGAATGGCAATTTCAAACTACCTCTCCAGGCCGTTAACCATAATATCAGTGGGGCTTGAAGTACAAGAATTTTTTCACCATTGCAGTTGGAGAAGGCATGGGTCACCCCCCAGGCACCAAAATTTACTGTATCGGTTAGTTATTGCTGTATAACAAATAGAAAACTTTGGTGGCATACAACAGTAAAGATTTATTTTTGTTCACAAGCCTATGGGGTCAGCCGATGGGAGCTGGATGGTCTAGGATGGCCTTAGCTTGGATCCCTCTCACAGCCCTCGAAAAGGCTAGCCTGGGCACATTTTCACAGTGATGTCAGGGGTCCAAAAGGACTAGGGGAAACACATCAGTACTTTTTAAAGCTTCTACTTGCATCATGACTGCATGCCTTCTACAAGCATCCCTCAGATGAAAGCAAGACACATGGCCAAGTCCAAAAGCAAGAGATGGGTTAATGGACTCCATCTCTTTAGTGAAGGGAACAGCAAAGTGGCAAGGCAAAAGGAGAGGTAGAGAACGGGGGCCATCAATGCAATCAATCTGCTACGTGCACTGAAAAGAGAATTATTTTAGAAATAAGCATTGACCACAGAGACAATCATTGGCAATACTACAGAGGACGCTGTATTCCTGAAATACATACAACTAAGTAAATGCTATGCAAGTTCTCCTTCTTGGCTGTTGCCAAGTTTTTTTTTTCTTTCTATTTTAGTGGCTCCATTTCTGCCAGAATTTAACATTGACAGGGTGATGTCGCTTCTTTTCTGGAGGGGAAAAAAAAGCAGCTTTCTGTTATCAAGGGGAAAAGAAAAAAAGAAGAAAGAAAAAAATAGAGCCAGTGAGAGAGACAGTTATTCTATTACCTTGGGAACCACTGCAGTGCATTGCAATTTTATCAGTTGAAAGGAATGTAAAAATAGAGTTCCTGATTCAGATGGAGGGAGAAGGCCAGTGCTGGACAAAGCAACACAAGGATGTACTAAAGAAAAAAATCCTTTCTGAAGTTCCTAGAAGATTAATGAAAAGTGATGTCTTTTTTTCAGGTTCGACATGCTCAAATATTAATTCCATAAAATTATAGAAATTGCAAGTATCGTGGATTCCTAAGCATTCAGGCCCAAGAAATATTTAAACGGGTACCTTTTACATGTCAGGTTCTGTGCAAGGCATTTTCACATATGCACTGTTATAGAATAACTCACATCACTATGTGATAGGTATTACTAATACCATTTTACAGGTGAGAAAACTGAGGCTCAGAGGAATCAACTAACCTAGCCAAGACTGTATAGCTAGGAAATGGGTGCATTCTATGGCTGCCTTCTTACTTGTGGCTCAGTGCTCTATTAGCTTGCCATTCGCAAGCTTTCAGAAGGCAGAATATGTAGGACAGTGAGTGACTGCAGGATGGAAAAGAAAACCCCGAAGGGGTCAGCAGGAAGCTGATCAGGATTTTGCCCCTTTTTCTACCCAAGCTCCTATAATTCAGGTCAAAGTGATCGATACCCCACAGGTATGGGACTTGCCAAGGTGTAAGGAAGCCCTGGGGCTAAGCCTCGTTTCTCTATGTATGGATCACCAAGCAGTGACACCACAGGAAGGGATCACAGCGAGCTCAGTCAATCCCTCATAGAACAGTGGAAGAAACGGCGTCCTCAAGCGGGCCTGGTTACAACTTGGCCCACCAAGTTGTACTTCCCACCAGCCTGGCTGTACCAGGAGCTGACAGTTAGTTAACCAAGGCTAAGAGCTTTTCCATGTGTGTGGTAACTCCTCCTGTCTGTGGGGAAAAGCCTGAACTAGATTCCTGTGGGCAGAGGCAAAGGCCAGAGCATGGGAAGAGGGGTGGAGAAGGAGGTGGGGACTAGAGGATGGTGGCAGCAGAGAAAGAGCAACAGATGGGATTCCCGGGCCATTTGCTGTTTCCGAATACTCCCTTGGGAAGAGCTACTTCTTAAATTCCCTATTAGGGAGTAGCTGACAACGAACTCTGATTTTAAAAAAAGGAAGGGAGGGCTCAGAATAGGTCCCAAAGAAAAGAAGGAAGGAGAATAGGAAGTTCGCTTCACCTGGGCTTCGGGTACGGGTGAACCCCTGAGATACAGTTGCCCCCTCATGGCTTCCTTGGCCCATAAAGCAGCTCAGGTGCCTCCTACCCTATTAAATGGCCACATTTTCACCCTAGTTTCAAACCGCCCCCTCTTCCTTCCCCTCTTCAAATGTGGGACAGTTTCCCGGTGTTCTGTATTCTGCTTGGTTTCCTAACTTGCTGGTACTTCGGCCCACCACGATCTGGGCTTGGTTCCACCCAAACATCCAAGGTCACAGCGGCGGACACTGCTCAGCTCTCCCTTGATTTGGTCCTTCTGGGGCACAAGGGAGGACCGACCGTTGGCAAATCTGCTTGGAATTCTTTACTACCACCTCTGATACCACGCTCTGGCCGGGATTTTCTCTCTCCCCTTTGGAAGTTCCTTCTTAGTCGTCTTCTCGGTGGACCCCTTCTCCAGGCTCCTGTCATCAGCCCTTTGCTCCCCTCGCTGCTTCTGCCTCTCATGCCCCACCTGTATAAGGACAATCACCAATCTGTCTCCACCCGCAACTTCTCCCTTAAGCTCCAGGCCAATTATCTAGCTGTGTCGAACATTCCCACTTGAAGGTCCTGCAGAAAACTTAAATTGCGTCCAAAGCTGAGATCACTGTTTCCTTCTTCACTGGTATTTTCCACCGTGGTGACTGCACCAGCATCCACCCAGACCCACGGCTGGCCTCCGCACTCCATATCTAGTTATAAAGTCCTACCAGTTTTTCCTAAAATCCTTAATGAATTCATTCTACCTGCTGCTGTCGCAATTGAGAGCTGCGATTTTTCACCTGGATTAATGCAGTTCAGTTCATCTTCCAACCTTGTCTGCACCCCGGCCCCTTCCACCAGAGTAATCTAAAGTGCAAACAGAGCCATGCACTGTCCTGATTAAAGGTTTTCAATGGCTCCCCCAAACTTCTAGACGATCAAGTCCAAACTCCTTGACTTGACCTTTACGAGCTGACCCTTGAGAACTCTCTCCTACCACCTCACCCTTCAGACACAGAACCTCTGTATTTCTCTGAGCGTATCTTACCATCCTCTCTCTTTAACTTTGTATATGCTATCCCCTCTGCTTAGAGCCCGCTCTACCTGGTATATGCCTATTCATTAAAAAAAGTTTTAAATCTAGGTTTGCACCTCCTACGCGAAACCTTTCTTGACACCTTAGAAAGTTCACCATTCCCTCTTCTATCTCTGTCAGTGAACTCCTATAATTTTACTTACTATATGTAATAAAATGAATTATTTACATGCCTCCCTCTCCTGCAAGACCATGAATTTCCTAAGGGCAGGGGCCAGTTCTTACTCATCTTTCTATCTCTTCAAAAAATACTGAATGGCTAAAATAGTCAGGCACTGTAGCTGGTATAGTGATTTAGAACATGTACAGACTTTGGAGTCAGAAAGACCTGCATTCAAATCTCGAGCAAATTAGTTTCTTTAAGTCTCAATTTCCTCATCTATAAGAATAGGGACAGTAACAGTAGAAACTCATAATTAGAGCTGTTAGTTGATCAATTAACAGAAAAGTCAGGTGAAGACAGGAATCATAAAAAGACACTTAAATTTCTTAACAGTTTTATTTTCACCTCAATCATATACATATATATTTGTTCACCGATCTCTTAACACAGGCCCAGGTCTTTCCTTTGAGTATAGGTCTGTTGTCTGGAGTCTCCTCACTTTTTTGCATAAAGCAAACCTATGTCTTTGCTACAACTTCCAGGTTTGTTTTATTTTTATTTATTTATTTATTTATTTTGCGGTACGCGGGCCTCTCACTGTTGTGGCCTCTCCCGTCGCGGAGCACAGGCTCCAGACACGCAGGCTCAGCGGCCATGGCTCACGGGCCTAGCCGCTCTGTGGCATGTGGGATCTTCCCGGACCGGGGCACGAACCCGTGTCCCCTGCATCGGCAGGCAGACTCTCAAGCACTGCGCCACCAGGGAAGCCCTGTTTTATTTTTTATTTTATTTTTTAAAGTCTTTATTGAATTTGTTACGATTTTGCTTCTGTTTACGTGTATTTATATTTGCTGAATGAAAACTGTGGTGTGTGCTTCAGTGAATGGAATTTCAGGCTCTCCCTCTGCACAGCCAGTGGGCGAAGGTCGCCTTAAATGACTCTTTCTTCCCATTTGTCTGTTGATCCCCAAACCAGTTGCTTTTTTCCAGTTGCTTCCCGGGTGCCTGTACATAGTTCGTCTTTTTATCAGAGCACTCTCCTGTGTTCTGCTTTAACAGACAACGGCTGTATGAGGAAGACAGTATAAACGGAATACAAATTAAACTGGATTTCTATGGCCTAGGTTTTGTACATACAGAAACTGCATGGTATTTAAATTATTGTTCGTCTCCAATGATGTATGCAGTTTCTTTAAAAACAAACCCAAAAAAAGTCTTAAAAAAAAAACATTGCTTCTGTTTTATGTTTTGGTTTTTCTGCCGTGAGGCATGTGGGATCTTAGCTCCCCGACCAGGGACTGGACCCACACCCCGTGCACTGGAAGGTAAAGTCTTAACTACTGGACCGCCAGGGAAGTCCCCCAACTTTCAGGTCTGATTTCCTTAAAATGGAGTAAGAATTTTAAAAACACTTGTGAAGCCAATGGAGTACAGATCCTCCCATGTTTTTATGATTTGGCTCCCCTCAATCTTTTATAGTTGTTTTGCCTGGACCTAAACTGATAGCATTTAAAAAAAAAAAAAGCGATTTGCCTTTATCTAGTCCAGAGAATTCATCTTATTGTATCAACACCTCTTTCTTTGGCACTCATATTTCATTGGTTTACATATTATTCAATGAAATGATGTGATCATAGTAACCAGTACTGGTGGCACAAATAGGCTGGAGAATAAACAGAACAGAGAGGACCCAGATGAGCATCACCCCCCCGCCCCCCCAACCCCAGTGGAGCTGAGCCACCCAGGTCTATGAGCCCCCAAGCAGTGAGTATATTAATCATGTCATTTGGTTTCTGGTTTTTGATGTTTTGACACCTAGGATCTTGCTGATCCTGGAGAGACTGCCCCTCCCACGGCTGGCCAGTTCCTAGAGAAAGGAAATCATTCCGAGTTGTCTATAAGCACGCCTTCCATGTGCAAACCAACCAATCTGGAGTCCACACACCCTCCACCCCCTCCATCAGGCTCTCATGCTCAGGACCACTATTCCCTGCTCTGATCACCCCAAGGCCAGGAACCAGATGTGTTGGCGGGGTGGGGGAGAGGGGAATAGCTGGTGTATTAAGAATATGCGGATTATGACCTGCTGAACGAGGAGGCACCAGCCACCCACATGGGGTCAGCAAGTAGCTCCCTCAGCATCTGAACTCCCACCCCGAGGAAGTGAAACCCCCGGGTCCTTTTGATTGAAGTTGCAATTTCAATAAACTTACACAAAGTCACAAGATTTGTTACTTACAGATCCCAGAAACCAGGGTCAGGGTTGCCACTGAGCAGGGGGAAGAGCAGTGCTCCGACGTCCCAGGTGTCCAGCAAGCAGGAGATAAAGAGCAGGGTAACAAGCACCTATTACATATAACATGGTTGGGGCAGAGGCTGCAGGCTCAACTCAAAATGGTTATTTTAAAAGGTGCCCCAGGAAAAGCAAAGTGGGAACTTGGGGTGGGAATCCTAAGCTCAGGTCCTCATCTAAATGTCCAGGCTCTGGCTGTGAGCAGGGCTATTATACTGTAAAATCCTAGGCAGCAACTCAAAATAGCTGTTTTCTCATCACACCAGATAACTAGGGATACTCCCTATGCCCCAGAACCTGCTGAAATTATCCAAACTAGTCAATCCTAAGCCTGCTTACCCTAAGTTGCCCATTCCTTCCTGTGAAAACCCCAACAAAGACCATTGCCCATGCTTCACCCTTGCTCCCTCTGCTGCCTGAGGGACCCTGGTGCTTTCCCGTGTGGCCCCCTTTTGTGTGGCATGACCCTCCCTCTTGGGATCTGTGAGTGTAACAAACTGTCTTTTCAATGGCAGTCATCTCCCGATCTGCTGGCCCTGCCTCACCTAAATAATAATAAAACCTGTATTTTTTTTTTTTTTTTGCGGTACGCGGGCCTCTGTTGTGGCCTCTCCCGCTGCGGAGCACAGGCTCCGGACACGCAGGCTCAGCGGCCATGGCTCACGGGCCCAGCCGCTCCGCGGCATGTGGGATCTTCCCGGACCGGGGCACGAACCCATGTCCCCTGCATCGGCAGGCGGACTCTCAACCACTGCGCCACCAGGGAAGCCCTAAAACCTGTATTTTAAAGCAGTGTGCTACACACACTGGTCTGTGGGTAAGAGGACATGGAGTGGCTGTTACTTGGAAGATCTAGTTACATGAAGAGCAGGTAAGAAGTCTTCTGCTGTAGTCACCTCAGGGTGACCTGAGGCACTTGCCCAGGTGTACGGCACATGTAAGCATCCTAGTGTTAGTTAGCTATTTTCACAGTGGTGAGGGGTCCCTGCCCTCGGGGCACTTTCAGACAACCAGAGCATCTGTCAGGGGTTCCTCTCCTAGCCTAGAGGGGCAGAAAAGGCTCCCTGGGACCTGAAGGAGAAGTAGGAGTTGGAACAGGTGGAAAGAGGTTTCTAGAACGAGCAAACAGCAGGTGCGAAGGCCTCTAGGAAAGGACATAAGTGGCAGGTTTTCTGTGCTTAGCACAATGCCTAGGCCACAGGAGGTGTACAAGCAAATTTCTGTTTTACTTTTAATATAAACCGAGGCGGGAACGGGCTCAGCAATAGGTATGTGACTGCTAAAGACCAGCTCTGACTGTGTCAGCCTTTTGATGTGAACAGAGTCCTCCATCTTCATGGAGAAGTGTGTAGTGTCGGGCTATTCTCCCGGCAGAACGTTAACGGTGCATTTATACACCGCCAGTCGCTTCTATCATGCCTGGATCAGGGCCAAGGTTAGTAACCGGGACACAGACCCAGCCCCTGAAGACCACACGAGTGAGGTGGTCCCTGCCCGGGACACACAAGGGGAAGCCCAGCCGAGGCTGAGCGGCTGCTCCAGGGGCCAGCAGGGAGGTGGGGGTCCCGGCACTTCCTCCTGTGCAAGTCCCTGAAGCCAGCGGCCTGGGGAAAAAGCACTGTTTTTATATAATACGGGGACTAGCACCTTCTGGCCTAGTTTGGCTGCAGACCGGGTCACGAGTCAGAAAAGCCGTTCTGTCCCAGGCACGATATGGTCACAGAACTTGGGTGCGTTTCCTCATCTGCAGAGAGGAACAACCTCTAACTTCTCTCTTTCCTGACAGGAGTCCTATAAGGTCATGGGAATTCACAGAAAGACCAAGAGACCATCCATCAGCGACAGGATCCTAGCCCTCACCTTTCCACTTGGTGGGAATCTCAATACTGATCCTGTTAAATCCATTTCTTCTTTTCTCTTTGGAATATCTACAATGTTTTCATAGGATTCCAAGAGATCAGAAGGTGCCCGAGTTGCAACGGGAATTCAGTCACAGTCCTTCATGCGGAGGAGATAAAAGGGTAACAGAGGCGGAGATCAAGTGCCTCACACAACTTCAATTTAAATTAAACTTCGTTTAATGAAATAAAAAACAAATGGTGCATTGCATAATATTTTGTGGTCACAGTATAAAACAATACAATTAGTTCATATAACATTGGATATGGACAAAAATACACAGGACCCTTTCTTTGTCTACGTAAAATTCAGCAGATCCGTATGTGCCACACTAAAAAAGAAAGAAAGTCAACTTTTTTCTCCTAGTTATCTGCACACAATATTTATCACTGAGAATCTGGTCAAACAGCGGAGGAGAACTTACCCAAATCCTATAGTTCCCTTCTTCCTCTGTTGTCATCGGTGAAGCTAAAAAAAGTTTCTGAAAGTAGCAAGTTGTGTAGTATTGCTTATTTTTCCTGCTAGAGAGGCTCAGTCTTTGGCTCACAGATGTCAGTGACAAAATCATGGCTGCAGGCAGTCTGCAAAGCAAGAAGCAAGAGCCACCAGGGAAAACAGACAAGGGTCTGGGCAGGAGGGGCCACCTTAACGAGGATCTTAGGGAAAGCCACGTGGATAGGAGGGGAGAAAACACACACATAAATAAACTTCTAAATTAAGATTTAAATCCAGTTGGTGAGTCAGAGTTCCACCGTCCCATGAAAAACCTGAAAAGTTGTTCAAAAGTCAGAGCTTGGATTTTCTTTTTTTAAAAAAGTGAAAAGTGTATGTAAACATTATAAAGTAAACAACTGAAAGTAATTTTGAGGCTTCTATCGGAACATAGCTTAGGCTCCTTCTGGGGATATGTTTATGATTAGAAAATTTAAAAAAGCCAAACTTTTTATCGTTTATGTTAAGCGGTGCAATTTCATCTGTGTGAATCGTGGCTGCGTCCTTCCATTCACACCAGTGCTTCTGGCAGGAACCTTTTCCAGAAGAGCATTTAGGGGGCCCTATTTGGTACAACAACCGAGTACGTCTCGCACTTTGAACGGGACACACATTCCAGCCAGTTTATGCCCCTGGAAGGAAGGAGGCCCTTGGTACAATGCCCTGGGATTTCTCCCCACTTTGTACCAGCTCAGTGGACAGAGGGTGGGGCTAGGGGGGCGGTCAATGCCTTCACAACCCCAGCCTTGAACTGCAACAGCAGTCTGAAAGGAAAAGGTACAGTGTGTGAGCACGTGTTACCTTTCCCGCCAATAAGTGTCAGTTGTGGCCCATCCGTGGTTTTACGTACACCTGGGGCCACCTGGTCACGTCCAAAGCCAAGTACCCTTTCCTCCTACCAAGGGCCTGTACTACAACAATCCTGAATCTTCTTTTAGGAGGCATGATAACTGCAAGGGCTCAAAGGGCACTGGCTGTTCCTAACACAGCACCTGTTTCTATTTCCTGTTTGCACAATCACCTGTGACCCACCTCCTCTGGAGTGGCCCAGTTAGGAAATGACATGCAGGAAACACCCAAATCTAGTGCTATCAAGGCCTCCATCCCTTCCTCTAGTCATCCGTGCTCTGGTGGGGCGGACCTGCTGCCCGTGTTCCCGCCACAGATGCTAGGCCTGGAATTCACTTGTGCTGCTACCATTAGTGCAAAATCTAGTTTCTATCACGTGAGTGGTCCCCTCTGTGGGCAAAACCAAAAGGAAAAAATTCGGTGGAAACTTGCCTCCTGGGGGTGACTTGATGATAAGTGCAGAACGAATCGTGGGTGACAGAGGGAGGGAAGTGGAGGGGAAGGAAGATGGTGAGCCCGAGGAGTTGGCTGTCTGGCCCATTGTGACAAAGAGCTGCACATGAATGGCCATCATTTTGTATTACTTTATTGCTCAAAACAAATGGATCTTTTTCCCCTTTGGAAGACAGAGCAGTATTAGATCCTTCAGAGCCAGGATAAAAGCACAGAGGATTGCAATGTGGGGCGTGAGTCACCAGTGAGCCTCAGGAAACCCCACTGAGATGCTTCCGAAAAGCCAGCGCTGTGCAGGGGCAGACACTTCGGGGGGCGGAAGATCTCTTTGGGTCCGTTGTCCTTCTGGTATGAGTGATCAGGCGAAACGGACTGTTCTCAGATCTACTTTGTAGGCTGTTCACATGGCAATATAAATTGCTGGGTTTCCTTTGTGTTCCTCATAGGAAAGCAAACATACCACAAAGTATACCCTTTCTCACTAACCCCCTGCAGGGGATTTTAAAACGACTTGAAGGACTGAAAAGGTCATAGAAAATGCACGGTTCTTCCAGGTAATTTCTGATTCCGTGAAGTCAGTCTTGCAAGCAGCAATTCACCTCCACATTAAGGAGCCCACTCAGCCCACGAAGGATGTGGGGTGTCCGTGGTTCCCCCTGCAGACGCACAAGGCCTTTGCCTCTCACAAAGGGCGGGACAGAGAATAGAAGTGGCTTCTTCCGCCTGACACACCCCTGGCACCACTGACCCTCCGGGCACGAGCTCCAGACATCTAACTCCCAGGATCCCCCTTCTGCAATCCCCAGGGCCCCCTGAGGCATGGTGGCCTCCGAACTACGGAAGTGACTGTCTGTTCCTTTCCTTGTCCCCAACCTCCTCTTCCTTGCAGGCCTTCTTACTGCCCTGGACAGAGGTGGCTGTGCATTTTTCTTCATACGCATTCTTAAGGCTAAGGTGGCAAGATAAGGTGCTTGGTGGAGAGCCAAATTCTCAATTCCAGGGCCATTTCAGCACTCGCACATAAAGCAGATACGAAAGAAATGGAAAGGGGGCAGAGAAGCAAAAAACCCAACCAGAACAAAATGCATCTGGGCTCGATAGGAAGTTACGGACTGCAGGTTTAGATTTCAAATGTGGTCTAAACCCCCTGAAAATAGGGGGTGGGGGAGGGTAGTAAAAGCCACACATTAGCCTTCGGCTCTGGTCTGTGTTGTCCCTCGGCAGGGGTGGAGGGTCGCCTTTAGCAGCTCTCTCAGCACGTGCCTCCGACTCAGAAGCCGGCCCTTCCGTTCTCACCCGAGACAAAGAACTCTGAACGCCTTCACCCCTTCCTCACCACAACCCCTCGAAACAAAAGGTAGAAACACACACAAGCCAGAGATCTATAAACCAGTAGGAGAAAAAAATTAGACAGAGGTTAACCATTAAAAAGCCGCCGTCGGGAAAACACACACTCGATTGTTCTATCAGAAAGTGCTGTGGGAAGAAGAGCCGTGTGCTGGTAAACATGTCCGCGCTCAGAACTTGACATGCAGAAAAGAGAGAGCGCCGAGTCCCACCTGAGATTAGAGAGGACTGGTTTTTAGTGTAACACACATCACGTTAAAAGATCACTGTCCTCTTCTCGCCCAAACTGCTCCTCGAACGTCCCTGCATCCCGGCCTTTCCCGGCACCGGCTAGTCCATCTCCATGGACATGAGCCGGCGGCGCTCCCGCCTGGTCTCCTGGACCTCCTTCTTACAGCACCAGTGCGAGCTGCAGTACCCGATGAGGCAGGACAGGAGCCCGATGACCGTGGACAGGCCGACGCCGATCAGCAGCGGGTACTTGAAGGCGTTCAACACTGGGAGGGAAAGACCAGAGGGAACGGGTCAGTGATGCGAGGCGGGCCTCGGAGAAGACCGCCGCCTCCCCTCTCCATCGCCACGGCGTCTCCACCAGGGATCTGACCTCATGCATCCTGTACCCGGCACCTGGCATGGTGCTTGAGACAAGAGCAGCTCGGCCATACGTGTCCAAAAAATGAGCAAATGTCTCCCCACCCAGTTCTGTGCGGGAAGGCAGCAGAAAGCCAGAAAAAAAAAAAAAAAAAAGATTCTCCTTCAATGTCTTTGAATGTCAACTTGCTTTTTAGGGTTTTGGCAGGAGATTGATTTTTAAAAGTCAGTATAAGGGCACCACACATTCGGTAGCAGATGCATCCTTAAAAAAACCATACATAAATCAATTCTATGCATCAGATAACTGAAGTGTACTAGGGGAGCTATTTTAAGTAACACTATAGTAAATTATCTAGCAAAGTGAATAATCACTCCCTACTTGTTTAGTAAATCTGGGTTTTCATATGGAGTGACTGCAAGCAAGACATTTCTAAGAGGCAAATATGGTATAAATGACTCAGTTGCGGGAATGTACAAACACTGTTTAGATCCCACACCCTCAAATCCCACGTCCCCGTCCCCCAAAGTACCAGCACGCCTTGGGTGGAGGCTGGCACTGTGGTTGTTTGCCTGACATTTAATACAACAGCCCCAGGAGAGATTATTATCCCATTTAACAAGAGAGGAAACGAAGGATTAGAAAGGCTAAGTCACCTGTGGAAGAGCTGGGGTTCCAATTCCAGTCTCCGCCAAACTGACACAGCATCAGGGGAACACACTCAAAGGCTCCTACTTAATCCTTGGTGGTACCTGGACTTGAATTCTCTCCATGAGTGTTTTCAGTTAACGTTTACTCTGACACTTTTTGCAGAGAAGACATGTTTCTCATTAACCAAGGAACAACTGCCCACACTCTGAGAGGCCAGGGAGCAGAGGCATGGGAAGGGGGCCCGCTGACCATGGCGCTTTAGGCTGACTGTGGTGGTCGGTGTAGGCCAAGGCTGGGAGCTCCCCCTCCCATCCAGGAGGAACCCACTTTACCAAGAAGCAGAACCAGTAGGAGGACACGAGGGGCAGGAACCCACTTGCAGCCCCTCCTAGAGACCTGGACCCACTCTCCTGATCTGGTCTCTGCCCCTGCCTGGTGGTATCCGTGCCAACCCGAGGACACAGCGAAGTGGGTGTGTACAGAATTTAGAGAAAGCATCGAAAATCTTTCCAGTAAGTCTTAAAAATCATTTCCCAGTGGTAGCTCCAGCACACACGATACCAAAGCTGGGAAAACAGCAAGGGCTGTGTGTGCTCTTTCTGGGTACAGGCCCGGGCCAGGCTAGAGAGAAAGCAGGCACATTCCTCAAAGGGTGGGAACCTGGATCCCGTCAGCGGCAGCAGAGCGTGGAGAGAAGACATTCCCCAAACACCAAGAGGGTTATTTGCGTGTCATTCTTACCATCCATCTTCACAGTTATAAAGATGGGCTTGGACTGGATCTCTGCCTCCTTCTGCCAGGAACCGGTGGGTGACTTCACCCACGGAGTCACGGAACAGTAGTAGTTGCCAAAGTCCTGGTCCTCGGAGCCATGCACTTGCAGCAAGAACTCTAGCACGCTCACGCGCTCCAGGCTGAGGTCGCTCTTCCAGTCCCTCTGGGCCGTGTTCACAATCCCCTTCCGATCCAGGGACGACAGGAGGACGGGAGCCTTGTCCAGGCCGAAGGAGTGCACCGCAAACCAGGTCACGTCAAAGGCCATGTCGTCTATGGATGACCAAGCCAAAACACTGGGGTCAGGGCCACAGGCACAAGTACCAAGTACGGCTAACATGCCTGTAACCTGACTGTGGGCCAGCACGGCCCTACGTGCCTTGGGTCTCCCCAGATCCTCTCAACAACACCCCATGATGAAGGTACTGTCACACTTCCCGCTCTGTGGCGGGACCGAATAACTGAGGTCACACAGCAAGGAAGTCACAGAGCACGTGGCTTAACCCAAGAGTCTAGCTCCGGAATGCACCCTCTTCACCACGCCACTGCCCCTACCCAGCTGAAGGAGCACAGCCTCAAACTGTCTCCTCCAGAGAACACGGGATGAAAGGCTGGTGGTGTGTGGTGACATTGAACGCTCTGTCTCCCAAAGAAAGCAGGGTCCTTTGGCATTTTAGGCAGAAGAACCCACGACAGGAAGGACACGAAAGCCATAAGGAATGACCTGGACATAAAGTGAATCGTACAAAATGGAGAGTTGTAAACAGTTTAGATTTTATTGTTCACTGTGATTTTTTTTTCCCCCTGAAGTGCTTAAGTTCAAAACAAGAGGAAAAAAATGTCAAGCTGAGAAAATTGAACACAGTTTAACAGTCCCAGAGAGTAATGCTGCGGAATCGTAAAGTACTCTGCAAAATTAAGGTTCTAACAGCCTCACATAAATTAATATGGGCATAAGAGAAAGACGGCTTTGGCACAAGTGGTAGTTCTCATAGAACGTGGAAATAGAGTGCACATCCTAAACCTCTGACCTCTTCTTTTGACTGCTACCAAGTGATACCAGCTGTGTCAGGTCTGAGAGTCACCCAGCAAGCAAGAAAGGACTGGGAGGCCACAAACACTGCTTTATCTTAAAATCGCTTGACGGGGCTTTCTGTACACATGTTAAATAACATAATTTTTGTTAAACAAAAAGTAACATCTGGGCTTCCCTGGTGGCTCAGTGGTTGAGAGTCCGCCTGCCGATGCAGGGGACACGGGTTCGTGCCCCGGTCCGGGAGGGTCCTGCATGCCGTGGAGCGGCTGGGCCCGTGAGCCATGGCCGCTGAGCCTGTGCGTCCGGAGCCTGTGCTCCGCAACGGAAGAGGCCACGACAGTGCAAGGCCCGCATACCGCAAAAAAAAAAAAAGTAACATCCATTTAGTAAAAATACACTAATAACCTCAAAAAGCATATTATAAGGCAAATAAATTACATTCAGATTCTTACATATTAAAAAAGGAATATAAGCAAAACTAGAAGCAGGAATTTTTGGGGGGGGCCACATCACATGGCTTGCGGGATCTTAGTTCCCCAAACCAGGGATCGAACCCTGCAGTGGAAACGTGGAGTCCTAACCACTGGACAGCCAGGGAATTCCCCAAAAGCAAGAATTTCTAAAAAATTATTCAAATGGTAATTCCTTTTCAACTCAGTCTAAAAATGTTAAGGGCCACAGGCAAATCTCAACTCTACATGTGTGATGTCAGCCCTCTACTCTGAGGCACCAAAATATCATTTTTTCCTCCCCATCGACCCGCCGTGGCCCTTGAACACAACATTTGATTGTTCCGAGGGTGAGGGTCATCTCTTGCAAGAAGACCAACACCCTGGGGGCAGAGGGAGTGAGGTCAACGTCCTCACACCCTCACAGTGCCCAGGCAGAGTGGGCCCCCAGATCACTCCCAGGTCCTCAGTGAAAACTAGCTCAGTGTCGCTGTCACCTGCAGGCGCCGGGTGGTTACTGAAGGCAAAGAGTCACAGCTGTGTCCCCATTACTTGTGTCCAGACTCTAACCCCAGTCCCGCTGTGCCGTACAGTGCGGTGGCCAGGCTGCAGGGTCAGGCTACCCGGGCTAGAATCCCAGCACTGGCTCTTGTTAGCCTAGTGACCTGGGTGAGTCACTTAAGTTCCCTGTGACTTAGTTTCCTTATCTGGAAAAGGAAATTACAATAGCACCCATAGTTAGTTAGCTTTATAAAATGCTTAGAACGGCACCTGGAATATAGGAAGCACTCAATAATGGTAGGCCGCCATGAACATCCTTACCGCCACAGTTCAACATACACGGTCTGTACTAAGAGATACTGTAACAGGAAGGGTACTGCCGCCTGCAGCAGATGCTCGTGGTGCTCTGCCCCAAACAGCTGGATCGCTGGGCCCCCAGATGCTGCAGGTGCCGGCTGCCTTAGCTCAGTCCCTTAGCTCAAGGAGGTCACACTCTGTGGTGCAACCCATGTTCTGGAGCTCCCCACAGGGAGTTAGACTTGTTTTGAAGAGCTCTGCCTGGCTTCCTTCCCTGCTCTATCCTGACTCCCTCACTCCCTCATTGTTGCCTCCTGAGGGCACATCTTCAATTAATCACTCGCACGCTTGTCTCAGGCTTTGCTTCTAGGGAACCTGACCTAAGACACCACCTCTAAAGGGCCGTGGTCTCCCCCTGCCCCTCCCCCTGCCTTGGCACTCGGCCCACTTGGGCCACATGTCCTTTCCGGAAGAGAATTCCTTCACAGCCCACAGGATGCGAGAGGAAAAACGAAATTACGACCTGTGCTTAATTATTCAGAATCTTCCACCCATGCAGTCTAAGAGTGCAAAGTTCTGGAAAATTGTGATCTGCAAGATAACAGCCACCTATAGCTTCTGCAATTACACTGGAGGAAAAGACTTACATTAAGGGCACAGTTGGTGACCCATCAATTTCCTGAGAAAGAGCATTTAAATGATTTATTTTTGTATATCTCTATAAATGAGCTTTTAAAATTTAAAAAAAAATTTTATAAATGAGTTTTAAGGGTAAAAATGGTATTACATTATTCCAACTTTTGAAAAGGATCTCCCCGCCCACCGCCCCCTCCCGGCAGTCTCCACAGATGTGGTGGCTCAAACAAGACCTAGAGGCTCCTCCTTCCTAAGCCCCAGGACAGAGCTGACCCCTCTGTTGTTTTGGATGAGTGTTTTTCTTTGCCTTTCCTTACATCTTCCACAAACTCTTCTCCTTTTTCCTACCTCTAAAGCTCAACCACGTTCAAGTCCCCTATGAGAGTCAATTTCGGTATCAATCAGCTCGTCCAGGGGTCAGTAAACTACAGCCTGCAGGTCCAATCCAGCCTACCGCCTGTTTTTGTAAATAAAGTTTCACTGGAACACAGCCAGGCCCATCTGTTTACATTGCTCTCTTCGGCTGCTCTCTCTCTACAACAGCAGAGTACAGTAGCTGCTGTAGAGATCATCTGGCCCACAGCGCCAAAAATACTTTCTACCTGGGCCCTTTACAGAAAAGGTTTGCTGACCCTGAACTAGCCGCACCTGAACCTTCAACTGGAGTCCCTGCAGTAGCCAGACCTCAGGGGGTGGCGGCCCAAGCCCCTCTGCTGTTGGTCACACCAGATCCAATACAGCCCACCCTCACTTTGCTGACAGCCTGCCCTTAACACAGAATGTAGACCTGCTTCCAGTTTCCACCCCAGGGCCACACATCCCGTGGTCTCTGCACAGAACTTAGTGAACCCTGCACAATTTGGCCTTTTTGAGGCACAGATCTGTGTGAGGCCACGGCTCTGCTTATGATGGGGTGGGCAGTACAAAGACACCCAAGGTCAGAGCACGGGCATCCCCCAGGCGGTGAGTCAGGGTATCCACGGGTGCTTTAGGAGAAGGCAGAGGTGGCTACAGTCCTGCTCAGCAACAGAGACACACCTACATGCATTTAATGTTCTTTCAAACCCTGAGGGTCTACGAGTGAGAAGAACAGCACCGGGTACTAAGGGGGCCAAGGAGAAAAAGTGTAAGGCTGCTGGCCCACAACTGTTAGGTATCCTGTTGGCAGTACTAGTATTCTCTGCAAAGAAAAGATTTACAAAGATTTCCTAAGAATTTAAACTACAATAGCTCCCCGTGGTTACTGGCTACTCATTTCCTCTGCTCTGTATTTCTTCAGAGTGTTAATCGCTATCTGATATTATATCATATGGTGATTTCTTTCTTGTTTGTCTCCTTAACTAGGCTGCAAGCTCTATGAGGGCAGACATGGTGCATTTTGATCACTCCTCTATTTCCGGCAACTAGAACAGCACCTGTTTATAGGAGTTCACTAAATAGCTGAATGAATGGATGAATGAATGAAAGACAAAAAGCGAGGGAGCCAGACTCTGCCAGTGGGCTGCAAACGAGATTGAATCAGCCCCCGAAGTGGCCACTAGATCACCCTGAGAACACATTCAAATGTCTGGTTGTGTTTCCAAATCGTCAAACAGATAGTTGCATCCATTAAACACCTACTGAATACTGCCGAGCTAGGCAGTTTGGGAATAAACAGCCAATCCAATCCCTGACCTCCACATCTGTGTAACATAGTGGTGATGATATGAGAAACACTTACAAAAAAGAAATACGGGGAAGGGGAAGGATGGAGAAAAGTACCTGGATCCAGGGCTGCTCCTTCAACAGTGATGATACAAAACAATTTGATGAGATCTCCCCGGATGACTGATGGCGCGTCCGAGTGCACAGAGGCATTAAATATAGGACCTGGAAGAAAGCAATGCCACTTCGTGATCCTCTTTCACACTTCTGTTTAAATCCTGTTCTTGGTGTGCAAATGGGCATCTAAATGTGGGATCCCCTTCCTTGGAACTGAGCTAGAAATTCACAAAATAGGTGTCCTAAGATTGCTTTCCTTCTATTCAGAGAGACATGTGCATTAAGTATATGAGCTTCATCTTAAGATTACAACCATGGTCTCATTTGAAGGCCACCCACCTCCCATCCTGGTACAGCCTGGGCTGTTTCTAGCTGCACATGGTTCACTTCCAGGCCAGAGTGGCTCAGATGCCAGAGGGTTCAGGACTAAATCAGGGATGCTTTTGGTCCCGAAAGAGTGAGCAGCCTCATTGTATTGGGTGCTGGCGACGGGCCCTGCTATTAAGAGGCTGAAATCCAGTAATGCCAACAATGACGACATTTCTATAAAGCATGGTGGGAGCACTGAAGGCGATTCATTCCAATCTGCTGTGAGAAACTGAGGAAACGTGGAAACTCCTTTTAAAAACTACCCAGGGACTTCCCTGGTGGCGCAGTGGTTAAGAATCCACCTGCCAATGCAGGGAACACGGGTTCAAGCCCTGGCCTGGGAAGATCCTGCATGCTGCGGAGCAACTAAGCCCATGCCACAACTAATGAGCCTGCGCTCTAGAGCCTGCGAGCCACCACTACTGAGCCCGTGTGCCACAACTACTGAAGCCCGCGAGCCTAGAGCCTGTGCTCCGCAACAAGAGAAGCCACTGCAATGAGAAGCCCGTGCATCGCAACGAAGAGTAGCCCCCGCTCGCCGCACCCAGAGAAAGCCCGGGCACAGCAACAAAGACCCAACGCAGCCAAAAATAAAAATAAAAAATAAATAAGTTTACAAAAATAAATAAATAAACATAAAAACTACTCAGATAGGATCTGTCTTGCATACCTTTCTGAAACTCTCCCTTGATACCCAGTTTACTTTTATAAAAGACCCCTTTCCTTCTTCCAAAGGCCAGAGGATGTTTCTACACAAACCATGCTGACTCCTCATTGTATCATTGACTCACAGCAAGGCAGAGTTGTTCCAAGTTTCTAAGTTGTAAGGCAATGAGCCTATGCATGAGCAAGAAAATGTGAAGAATTAAGTCAAAAGAATTTAGGGCTAGAAGTTAATAATATTTACCATAGAGTCAGTTGGATGCATTTGAATGTAGGCATAATTATTATTGTGCTATTTCATAACTAGGCACAAATAAATGACTTAATAAATTAAAAAAAAATAGGTATGCCTTGTATGCAAGAACTCTGCAGCTCCGATCCCCTCCTTAGGCAGAGAGAAGGGCTAGGTACTGCATTCTGTTTTTAACCCCTTTACAGCTCACTTTTAGGTGACAGTATTACATAGCTTTAGGCCAATCTGATCCTAAGAGCTTAATATTTACCATATGCCAATTCCTAATGTCTAGGAATAGGCAAACCTGAAGAAGATTCCAGAACACCAATGCTAGGGGATTTCCCTTGGGTTTTCTGGAAAGCAAAGATAGATGGCCCTGGACAATGATTCTGAAACTCACTAGAAGCTAAGAATACAGGTGTAACTACCTTTAAAATCAGATTACCAGAAAGGAAAAGGTACGTTTTGTTTTAACATCCAAAAGAAATGACTGTGAGAAAGAGAGTAAAAGGTCATATGAACCAATGAGGCAAAAAATTGAAAAGACTATACTTTCATTTCAACATGAGTAGTAAGATGAATTCATCAGATGGCTTTCTTAACACCGAGTCCATGAGTAATCCGTGTTTTGCTGGGAGCAGGGTGAAGGTCGGTTGTAGAACATGGAAACCTTAAGGCATTAGGCAGCCCTGGGCAGGTTCTGCTGAGTACTCAGATTCAGTCTAGGGCATGGAGAACGTAACAGAATGGCAGTCCCAGGACATGGGGAAAGGGATGAAAGCAAAAAGGACAAGGAAACTTTACCTACTTCTAGACATCACATCCTTCAATTAACTCGGCTCAGCCATGGTTCCCTCAGGTCCTTACCACCCTGGATTTGCTCTGTTTATAGCAGTGAGGTGGGAAAGGATTAAGCCAGTTGCTCTGAGTTGGCTCAGTGGTAATGACTGGGGGGACTTCATGCCATATATGGTCATCCATGAGGACAGGTTAGTAGGGACGATGGTGAGCAATGGGGACTGAATTTTTTTTCTCTGACTAGAAATTTCATGGTTATAAATAGAACTATACTATGGGGCTTTCTTAAAGTATCCAGACCCCTCCTAAGAGAACACAAGATAATAAAACACAAGGAGATCCTCATAATGGATTTAGGTTCTTATTTACTTAATTTGAAACAGCAGAGAAATTTGGACATATTTCCTTTACTTTATTTGGACAAATTTCCTTACCTAATTTGGACAAATTTCACTTTTTCTTTATATTTCCAAAAAAAATCCAAAATGCCTTCTAGGTCACAAGTTACTGTTCTCATTTCCCCTCATGGCCGTGGGAACAACAGAGCATTTGTGCCATGCTCACCATGCAGACAAGGACCAGGGAAAAAGCCTGCACTGTGAACTATTCACAGTAGTGGATTTCCTTCGAACGAAATGAACAACTCACTGTTAATGTGGGTCATTATCCCAGGCTTAGAAATATTTTTATTATGGTCAATTTCTGTGGTAATGCTGTTTTCTTGAGGGGATGTGTCTGGTTAACTTCACAGATGACAAACTACAGCACAGATAATTTAAGTGAACAACCAGAGTCACTACATGTCCCTGGATTCCTAGTCTGCAGAGTACATGGACCACTTAGCATTTAAACACAAACATTGACACAAACCATGCTCCAACTCTCGCCCCTAAAAAAAGGTTGTAAATGACAGTATTTTTGTGAAAGCCAAAACTACAGACTGTCGGCATGTCCATCAACAGGATGATGGTTAACCAAATTCTAGCAAGTGTAGTCATTAAAGTTGGTATTTACCTAGAATTTTTTGTAACACGGAAAATGCTTATCTTATAATGGTGGGGGAGGGCAGAAAGCAGGTCATAAAATTGCATATACAGCCTGATTTCAAAGTTATGAAGAAAACATGCAAGGGAAAAATTCTAGGAAGACGAATACCACCAATTAACAGTCTCTGGTAAGACTGTGGGTGATTCTTCCTTGTATTTTACTGTATTTTCACACTTCTCTGTTAAGGAGAAAAACTTTATTATTATTCTTTTAAAAGGCCAAAGTCCTTCACATCATCACATTTAAACCATATTATTCCTCCTCATACTTTGAATCAGTAGAAGTTACAACTCAGTAGGACCCCTTGGGGAACACAGTCCGCATACCAAGAGGCAAGTGTCCTGAAAGCAGAGGACAGAAAGGTGGACACCAGGAAGGATCTCTTTGTTACATGCGTTTTACCAGGTGCTGCTAATTTTTAGGAAGTAAAGGCTCTCAGTATCAAGCCAATGTTTCCTTGGAGCTATTCGGGGCTACGGCATTGTGCTGGGTGCTGGATTTGATGGCAGCTCCTCTTAATTAAACTGTGAACTGGCCATGACAACTCCGTGGATTAAACAAAGCAAAAACCTGAGGCAGTCTATTTAACCTGTAAGCTACAGTGATTTCATCTGTTATGTGGAGATTTAAAGAACTGAGAAATAGATTTAATTCCCATTCCTCACCTAGAAATACATACAAAAGATTTTATGTCTCCCCTCTTTCTAAACACAGTTTTAAAGAAACATCAAATAACGAATGTAAAACAAATGGGAATAAAATCCTATAGGCAATAAAACAGATACACAGAAAAAAGGCAAAAACCACACATAGTCATCTGAATCTCAATAGTCACAGAAAAAGCGTTTGACAACACCCAACACTTCATCGTGATAAAAACACTCAACAGATTAGGAATGAAAGAAAACTTCCTCAACTCAATATTTGGTGTCTATGAAAAACCCACAGTGACCATGATACTTAAGGGTAAAAGATACTTCATGGGGAAAGTTCCCCCTAAGATCAGGAACAAGAAAAGGATGTCCACTTGTGTCACTACTATTCACCACTGTACTAGATTCTAGCCAGGGCAATTAGGCAAGAAAAATAATTAGAAGGCATTTAGTAAAACTGAACACAAGAAATAAAACCATCTCTATTTGTATCAATAGATCACATGATCCTATATTTAAAAAGCCTAAGTAGGCCGGGAGGAAGATGGCGGAAGAGTAAGACACGGAGATCACCTTCCTCCCCACAGATACATCAGAAATACATCTACACGTGGAACAACTCCTACAGAACACCCACTGAACGCTGGCAGAAGACCTCAGACCTCCCAAAAGGCAAGAAACTCCCCACGTACCTGGGTAGGGCAAAAGAAAAAAGAATAAACAGAGACAAAAGGATAGGGACGGAACCTGCACCAGTGGGTGGGAGCTGTGAAGGAGGAAAGGTTTCCACACATTAGAAGCCCCTTTGTGGGCGGAGACTGTGGGTGGCGGAGGGGGGGGAGCTTCGGGGCCGCGGAGGAGAACGCAGCAACAGGGGTGCGGAGGGCAAAGCGGAGAGATTCCAGCACAGAGGATTGGTGCCGACCAGCACTAACCAGCCCGAGAGGCTTGTCTGCTCACCCGTCGGGGTGGGCGGGGCTGGGAGTTGAGGCTCAGGCTTCGGTCGGAGCGCCGGGAGAGGACTGGGGTTGGTGGCGTGAACACAGCCTGCAGGGGGTTAGTGCACCACGGCTAGCTGGGAGGGAGCCCGGGGAAAAGTCTGGACCTGCCGAAGAGGCAAGAGACTTTTTCTTCCCTCTTTGTTTCCTGGTGTGCGAGGAGAGGGGATTAAGAGCACCGCTTAAAGGAGCTCCAGAGACGGGCGCGAGCCGCGGCTAACAGCGCGGACCCCAGAGACGGGCATGAGACGCTAAGGTTGAACTGCCGCCACCAAGAAGCCTGTGTGCGAGCACAGGTCACCATCCACACCTTCCCTCCCGGGAGTCTGTGCAGCCCGCCACTGCCAGGGTCCCGTGATCCAGGGACAACTTCCCCGGGAGAACGCACGGTGCACCTCAGGCTGGCGCAACGTCACGCTGGCCTCTGCCACCGCAGGCTTGTCCCACATCGTGCCCCTCCCTCCCCCCCGGCCTGAGTGAGCCAGAGCCCTCGAATCAGCGGCTCCTTTAACCCCGTCCTGTCTGAGCGAACAACAGACGCCCTCCGGTGACCTACACGCAGAGGCGGGGGCCAAATCCAAAGCTGAGCCCCGGGAGCTGTAAGAACAAAGAAGAGAAAGGGAAATCTCTCCCAGCAGCCTCAGAAGCAGCGGATTAAAGCTCCACAATCAACTTGATGTACGCTGCATCTGTGGAATACATGAATAGACAACGAATCATCCCAAATTGAGGAGGTGGACTTTGAGAGCAAGATTTATGATTTTTTCCCCTTTTCCTCTTTTTGTGAGTGTGTATATGTATGCTTCTGTGTGAGATTTTGTCTGTATAGCTTTGCTTTCACCATTTGTCCTAGGGGTCTATCCGTCCGATTTATTGTTGTTTTTTTTTTACTATTTAAAAAATTTTTTCTTAATAATTATTTTTTATTTTATTTTATCTTACTTTCTTTTATTTTCTTTTATCCTCTTTCTTTCTTTCTTTCTACTTTTTCTCCCTTTTATTCTGAGCCGTGTGGATGAAAGGCTCTTGGTGCTGCAGCCAGGAGTCAGTGCTGTCTGTGCCTCTGAGGTGGGAGAGCGAACTTCAGGACACTGGTCCACAAGAGACCTCCCAGCTCCACGTAATATCAAAGGGTGAAAATCTCCCAGAGACCTCCATCTCAACCCCAGCACCCAGCTTCACTCAATGATCAGCAAGCTACAGTGCTGGACACCCTATGCCAAACAACTAGCAAGACAGGAATACAGCCCCACCCATTAGCAGAGAGGCTGCCTAAAATCATAATAAGTCTACAGACACCCCAAAACACACCACCAGACGTGGACCTGCCCACCAGAAAGACAAGATCCAGCCTCATCCACCAGAACACAGGCACTAGTCCCCTCCACCAGGAAGCCTACACAACCCACTGAACCAACTTTAGCCACTGGGGACAGACACCAGAAACAACGGGAACTACGAACCTGCAGCCTGCAAAAAGGAGACCCCAAACACAGTAAGATAAGCAAAATGAGAAGACAGAGAAACACACAGCAGATGAAGGAGCAAGATAAAAACCCACCAGACCTAACTAATGAATAGGAAGTAGGCAGGCTACCTGAAAAAGAATTCAGAATAATGATAGTAAAGATGATCCAAAATCTTGGAAATAGAATAGAGAAAATGCAAGAAACATTTAACAAGGACCTAGAAGAACTAAAGAGGAAACAAGCAACGATGAACAACACAATAAATGAAATTTAAAATACTCTAGAAGGGATCAATACCAGAATAAATGAGGCAGAAGAACGGATAAGTGACCTGGAAGATAAAATAGTGGAAATAACTACTGCAGAGCAGAATAAAGAAAAAAGAATGAAGAGAACTGAGGACAGTCTCAGAGACCTCTGGGACAACATTAAACGCACCAACATTCGAATTATAGGGGTTCCAGAAGAAGAAGAGAAAAAGAAAGAGACTGAGAAAATATTTGAAGAGATTATAGTTGAAAACTTCCCTAATATGGGAAAGGAAATAGTTAATCAAGTCCAGGAAGCACAGAGAGTCCCATACAGGATAAATCCAAGGAGAAACACGCCAAGACCCATATTAATCAACATGTCAAAAATTAAATACAAAGAAAACATATTAAAAGCAGCAAGGGAAAAAAAACAAATAACACACAAGGCAATCCCCATAAAGTTAACAGCTGATCTTTCAGCAGAAACTCTGCAAGCCAGAAGGGACTGGCAGAACATATTTAAAGTGATGAAGGAGAAAAACCTACAACCAAGATTACTCTACCCAGCAAGGATCTCATTCAGATTTGATAGAGAAATCAAAAGCTTTACAGACAAACAAAAGCTGAGAGAGTTCAGCACCACCAAACCAGCTTTACAACAAATACTCAAGGATCTTCTCTAGGCAAGAAACACAAGAGAAGGAAAAGACCTACAATAACAAACCCAAAACAATTAAGGAAATGGTCATAGGAACATACATATTGATAATTACCTTAAATATAAATGGAATAAATGCTCCCACCAAAAGACACAGATAGGCTGAATGGATATAAAAACAAGACACATATATATGCTGTCTACAAGAGACCCACTTCAGACCTAGAGACACATACAAACTGAAAGTGAGGGGATGGAAAAAGATATTCCATGCAAATGGAAACCAAAAGAAAGCTGGAGTAGCAATTCTCATATCAGACAAAATAGACTTTAAAATGAAGAATATTAGAAGAGACAAAGAAGGACACTACATAATGATCAAGGGACTGATCCAAGAAGAAGATATAACAATTGTAAATATTTATGCACCCAACATAGGAGCACCTCAATACATAAGGCAAATGCTAACAGCCATAAAAGGGGAAATCGACAGTAACACAATCATAGAAGGGACTTTACCACCCCGCTTTCACCAATGGACAGATCATCCAAAATGAAAATAAATAAGGAAACACAAGCTTTAAATGATACATTAAATAAGATGGACTTAACTGATGTTTATAGGCCATTCCATCCAAAAACAACAGAACACACATTCTTTTCAAGTGCTCATGGAACATTCTCCAGGATAGATCATATCTCAGGTCACAAATCAAGCCCTGGTAAATTTAAGAAAATTGATATTGTATCAAGTATCTTTTCCAACCACAATGCTATGAGACTAGATATCAATTACAGGAAAAGATCTGTAAAAAATACGAACGCAGGGAGGCTAAACAATACACTACTTAATAACGAAGTGATCACTGAAGAAATCAAAGAGGAAATAAAAAAATACCTAGAAACAAATGACAATGGAGAGACAACAACCCAAAACCTATGGGATGCAGCAAAAGCAGTGCTAAGAGGGAAGTTTATAGCAATACAATCCTACTTAAGAAACAGGAAACATCTCGAATAAACTTGCACCTAAAGCAATTAGAGAAAGAAGAACAAAAAAACCCCAAAGTTAGCAGAAGGAAAGAAATCATAAAGATCAGATCAGAAATAAATGAAAAAGAAATGAAGGAAACGAAAGCAAAGATCAATAAAACTAAAAGCTGGTTCTTTGAGAAGATAAACAAAATTGATAAACCATTAGCCAGACTCATCAAGAAAAAAAGGGAGAAGACTCAAATCAATAGAATTAGAAATGAAAAAGGAGAAGTAACAACTGACATTGCAGAAATACAAAAGATCATGAGAGATTACTACAAGCAACTCTATGCCAATACAATGGACAACCTGGAAGAAATGGACAAATTCTTAGAAATGCACAACCTGCCAAAACTGAATCAGGAAGAAATAGAAAATATGAACAGACCAATCACAAGCACTGAAATTGAAACTGTGATTAAAAATCTTCCAACAAACAAAAGCCCAGGACCAGATGGCTTCACAGGCGAATTCTATCAAACATTTAGAGAAGAGCTAACACCTATCCTTCTCAAACTCTTCCAAAATATAGCAGAGGGAGGAACACTCCCAAACTCATTCTACGAGACTACCATCACCCTGATACCAAAACCAGACAAGGATGTCACAAAGAAAGAAAACTACAGGCCAATATCACTGATGAACATAGATGCAAAAATCCTCAACAAAATACTAGCAAACAGAATCCAACAGCACATGAAGAGGATCATACATCATGATCAAGTGGGGTTTATTCCAGGAATGCAAGGATTCTTCAATATATGCAAATCAATCAATGTGATACGCCATATTAACAAACTGAAGGAGAAAAACCATATGGTCATCGCAATAGATGCAGAGAAAGCTTTCAACAAAATTCAACACCCATTTATGATAAAAACCCTCCAGAAAGTAGGCATAGAGGGAACTTTCCTCAACATAATAAAGGCCATATATGACAAACCCACAGCCAACATTGTCCTCAATGGTGAAAAACTGAAAGCCTTTCCACTAAGATCAGGAACAAGACAAGGTTGCCTACTCTCACCACTCTTATTCAACATAGTTTTGGAAGTTTTAGCCACAGCAATCAGAGAAGAAAAGGAAATAAAAGGAATCCAAATTGGAAAAGAAGAAGTAAAGCTGTCACTGTTTGCAGATGACATGATACTATACATAGAGAATCCTAAAGATGCTACCAGACAACTACTAGAGCTAATCAATGATTTTGGTAAAGTAGCAGGATACAACATTAATGCACAAAAATCTCTGGCATTCCTATACACTAATGATGAAAAATCTGAAAGTGAAATCAAGAAAACACTCCCATTTACCACTGCAACAAAAAGAATAAAATATCTAGGAATACGGAGACAAAAGACCTGTATGCAGAAAAGACAAGGAGACAAAAGACCTGTATGCAGAAAATTATAAGACAATGATGAAAGAAATTAAAGATGATACAAATAGATGGAGAGATATACCATGTTCTTGGATTGGAAGAATCAACAATGTGAAAATGACTCTACTACCCAAAGCAATCTACAGATTCAATGCAATCCCTATCAAACTACCACTAGCATTTTTCACAGAACTAGAACAAAAAATTTCACAATTTGTATGGAAACACAAAAGATCCCGAATAGCCAAAGCAATCTTGAGAACAAAAAACAGAGCTGGAGGAATCAGGCTCCCTGACTTTAGACTATACTACAAAGCTACAGTAATCAAGACAGTATGGTACTGGCACAAAAACAGAAACATAGATCAATGGAACAGGATAGAAAGCCCAGAGATAAACCCACACACATGTGGCCACCTTATCTTTGATAAAGGAGGCAGGAATGTACAGTGGAGAAAGGACAGCCTCTTCAATAAGTGGTGCTGGGAAAACTGGACAGGTACATGTAAAAGTATGAGATTAGAACACTCCATAACACCATACACCAAAATAATCTCAAAATGGATTAAAGACCTAAATGTAAGGCCATGAACTATCAAACTCTTAGAGGAAAACATAGGCAGAACCCTCTTTGACATAAATCATAGCAAGATCCTTTTTGACCCAGCTCCTAGAGAAATGGAAATAAAAACAAAAATAAACAAATGGGACCTAATGAAACTTCAAAGCTTTTGCACAGCAAAGGAAACCATAAACAAGACCAAAAGACAACCCTCAGAATGGGAGAAAATATTTGCAAATAAAGCAACTGACAAAGGATTAATCTCCAAAATTTACAAGCAGCTCATGCAGCTCAATAACAAAAAAACAAACAACCCAATCCAAAAATAGGCAGAAGACCTAAATAGACATTTTTCCAAAGAAGATATACAGACTGCCAACAAACACATGAAAGAATGCTCAACATCATTAATCATTAGAGAAATGCAAATCAAAACTACAATGAGATATCATCTCACACCGGTCAGAATGGCCATCATCAAAAAATCTAGAAACAGGGGCTTCCCTGGTGGCGTAGTGGTTGAGAATCTGCCTGCCAATGCAGGGGACACGGGTTCGAGCCCTCGTCTGGGAAGATCCCATATGCCGCGGAGCAACTAGGCAACTATGCCTGTGAGCCACAATTACTGAGCCTGCGCTCTGCAACAAGAGAGGCCGCGATAGTGAGAGGCCTGCGCACTGCGATGAAGAGTGGCCCCCACTTGCTGCAACTAGAGAAAGCCCTCGCACAGAAATGAAGACCCAACACAGCCATAAATAAATAAATAAATAAATTAAAAATATCTAGAAACAATGAATGCTGGAGAGGGTGTGGAGAAAAGGGAACACTCTTGCACTGCTGGTGGGAATGTGAATTGGTACAGCCACTATGGAGAACAGTATGGAGGTTCCTTAAAAAACTACAAATAGAACTACCATATGACCCAGCAATCCCACTACTGGGCATATACCCTGAGAAAACCATAATTCAAAAAGAGTCATGTACCAAAATGTTC
Organism: Pseudorca crassidens; assembly: GCF_039906515.1. Lineage (NCBI taxonomy): Eukaryota > Metazoa > Chordata > Mammalia > Artiodactyla > Delphinidae > Pseudorca > Pseudorca crassidens. The sequence continues at coordinate 102,756,048 of NC_090297.1, read as the reverse complement.
ACTACAGCTCTATTTACAATAGCCAGGAGATGGAAACAAGTTAAGTGTCCATCATCGGATGAATGGATAAAGAAGATGTGGCACATATATACAATGGAATATTACTCAGCCATACAAAGAAATGAAATTGAGTTATTTGTAGTGAGGTGGATGGACCTAGAGTCTGTCATACAGAGTGAAGTAAGTCAGAAAGAGAAAGACAAATACTATATGCTAATACATATATATGGAATCTAAGAAAAAAAGAAAATGTCATGAAGAACCTAGGGGTAAGATGGGAATAAAGACACAGACCTACTAGAGAATGGACTTGAGGATATGGGGAGGGGGAAGGGTAAGCTGTGACAAAGTGAGAGAGTGGCATGGACATATATACACTACCAAATGTAAAATAGATAGCTAGTGGGAAGCAGCCGCATAGCACAGGGAGATCAACTTGGTGCTTTGTGACCACCTAGAGGGGTGGGATAGGGAGGGTGCGAGGGAGGGAGATGCAAGAGGGAAGAGATATGGGAACATATGTATATGTATAACTGATTCACTTTGTTATAAAGCAGAAACTAACACACCGTTGTAAAAAAAAGAAAAAAGAATACAATTACTTTTAATTAAAAAAAAAATGACCACACAAACAGTGTCCTCTGGGCTGATGGGACTCGCTATGTTTAAAAACACTGATTAGGGGACTTCCCTGGTGGCACAGTGGTTAAGAATCCGCCTGCCAATGCAGGGCACACGGGTTTGGGCCCTGGTCCGGAAGATCCCATATGCCACGGAGCAACTATGCCCGTGCGCCACAACTACTGAGCCTGCGGTGTAGAGCCCACGAGCCACAACTACTGAAGCCCACGAGCCTAGAGCCTGTGCTCCGCAACAAGGGAAGCCACCACAATGAGAAACCCTCACACCACAACAAAGAGTAGCCCCTGCTCGCCGCAACTAGAGAAAGCCTGTGTGCAGAAACGAAGACCCAATGCAGCCAAAAATAAATAAATAAATTTATATTTAAAAAACCCACAAGTACTAGTACTTCTAAAGAAATGTTTCAACTCCACTATAGGAGGAAGACTCCATCTAAACCTGGAGCAGACACGTGATGACTTGAGAATTTCTGAAACACCTGTCTACCTTTGAAAGAAGCACAAAATTTTAAAGTCTCAAGATTGGAAAGAATGTAATGGTCAAATACTGTGACCAATCAGCTTGTGTTTTAAGTCCTTCTCTCTATATTCGCCAAATGTCACCACCAGCCTATGAATCACGCCTCTGATGATAAGAAACTTGCTTCTTCCTCAAGCTCTAAGTGCTACACAGTCATTCCTTATAAAGACCAACTTGAATCTAAGACTTCTTCTGTATTACAAGTGTTGTATTCATATTTGTATTCTTAGGACCTAGTAAAACATAGGAACACAAGTGCTCAGTGAAGTTGGTTTTATCAAATTGAAAAAATTTCCTTAGGTCATATAGTACATTGCAGTCTAGTTAATTGTGCACAAATTTTATTTTCCCAACTGGATTGTAAACTCTGTGAGGAATGACATCTTGTTTTATACATCTTTGTATCCTCCGCATCCCCTAGTATGGTATTACGCACATAGAATGTCCCAAATAACTATTTGTTGAATTTAAAATGTGAATGAATGAATGAATAACTGAATGAATAAATCTTATTACTAAGCCATTTTCAGGGACATAGTTTTATACTGCTCTTCAAAGCTAAGGACAAACACTTATATTCCATTTCTAAGACTTAAAAGAATGACTTCAGTTACAATTTTCTTATACCTAGAAGTTTCTACACAAAGCAGCCTATTTGATTATGGAAGAAGACTGGTACTTACTCCTTGTTAATTTTTTTTTTTTGCATTTTTAAAAATTGAAGTATAGTTGATTCACAATATTGTGAGTTTCAGGTGTACAACAAAGTGATTCAGTTATATATGTTTTCTTCAGATTATTTTCCATTATAGGTTATTACAAAATATTGAATATAGTTCCCTATGCTATATAATAAATCATTGTTGCTTATCTATTTTATGTATAGTATCAATAGTTTGTATCTATTAATTGTATACTCCTAATTTATCCCTCCCCCTCTCCCTTTCCTCTTTGGTAAACATAAGTTTGTTTTCTCTGTCTGTGAGTCTGTTTCTATTTTATATATAGATTCATTTGTATTATTTTTTAGATTCCACATATAAATGATACCATTAAAAAAAAGCCTAAGTAGTCAACGACAACAAAAAACTATTAGAACTAATAAACAAGTGCAGCAAGGTTGGAGGATACAAGACCAATTTATAAAAGTCGATTGTGCTTCTATACACTTGCAATGAACAAATTGAAAAGGAAATTAGGAAAGCAATTAATTTATGATAGCATCAAAAAGAATAAAATACCTAGGATAAATTTAATGAAAGAAGTTCAACATCTGTACATTGAAAACTACAAACACCACTGACAGCAATTTTAAAAGATCCAAATAAATGGAAAGACATCTCATGCTCATGGATTAGAAAACAATATTGTTAAATAGTAATACTCTCCAAACTGATCTACAGATTCAACACAATCCCTATCACGGTCCCAGCTGTCTTTTCTGCAGAAATTAATGAACTGATCCTAAAATTCATCTGGAAATGCAAGGGACCCAGAAGAGCCAAAACAATTTTGAAAAAGAACAAAGCTGGAAGGCTCACACTGATTTCAAAACTTGCTAGAAAGCTATAGCAATTTAACAATGTGGTTCTGGTATAGGAAAAGACATAAGGATCAACAGAATAGAACTGAGAGTCCAGAAATAAACCCTTATATTCATGGTTAAATGATTTTTGACAAGTGTACCAAGACAAGTCAATGGGGGAAAGAACAGACTTTTCAACAAATGGTGCCAGGACAACTAGGTATTCCCATGCAAAAGAATAAAGCTGAATCCTTTCTTCATACCACACACAAAAATTAACTCAAAATGGATCATAGCCCTAAATGTAAGAGCTAAAACTGTAAAACTCTTAAAGGAAACCATAGGTGTAAATCTTCACGACCTTGGGTTAGGCAATGTTTTCTTAGATATGACACCAAAAACACAAGCAACAAAAAGAAAAAATAGATAAACTGGACTTCATCAAAATTTAAAACTTGGGTGCTTCAAAGGACACAATTAAGAAAGTGAAAAGACTACAGAGTAGGAGAAGATATTTTCAAATCACATATGTTGTTAAGGGACTTTTGTATTCAAACTATGAAAAGCTCTACTAGCCAACAATAAAAAGACAAATCAATTTAAAAATGGGCGAATGGTTTGAATAGACATTTCTCCAGAGAGGATACACATATGACCAATAACTATATGAAAAGCTGCTAATCATCAACAGTCATTAAGGAAACGCAAATTAAAACCACAATGAAATACTACTTCACATCCACTAGGTTGGCTATAATAAAAATGATGGAAAATAATAACTAGTGAGAATGTGGAGAAATTGGAACCCTTACACACTGCTGTTGGGAATGTAAAATGGTGCAGCTGGTTTGGAAAACAATTTGGCAGTTCCTCAAAGAATTAAAGAGAGTTACCATATGATCCAGCATCACTCCTAGGTGAGAAATGAAAACTTATGTCCACACAAAAACTTGTACGCTAATGTTTATGTCAGCATATTATTATTCATAATCGCCAAAAGGTGGAAACAATCTAAAGGTCTATCAACTGATGAACAGCTAAACAAAGTGTGGTATATCCTCACACTGGAATATTATTCAGCCATAAAAAGGAATGAAGGATTGATACATGATATAACGTGATGGACCTTGAAAAGATTTTGCTAAGCAAAAAAGCCAGTCACAAAAGCCCACGTATATGCTTCAAATCATATGAAATGCCCAAAAAGGCAAATCTATAAAGATACAAAGGAGATTAGTGGTTGCCAGGGGCTAGGAATAGAGAGTAGAGGGAGTGACTACTAACGGGTACAGAATTTGCTCTCTGGAGTGATTAAAAAGTTCTAGAATTAGATACTACTGATGGTTGTACAATATATATCTGTGAATATACTAAAAACCACTGAATTGACCCTTTAAATGGGTGAAATTTATGGTATGTTAACCATATCTCAATAAAGCTATTATTAGAAAACAAACAAGCAGATAGATACACAACAAAAGAAGCGTGTGTTTCCTCTGCTCTTTCCAAATCTAAGGGTTTAAATCAATATTTACTCTTAATTAATCTACACATTTAGAGATTATTAGATTCCAGAAGATTATTTCATTATACACTATGAAAACTTATAATAATACAAAATATTAATAGAAAGCAAACTTTACTAAGGTATAGTTTACCTTTAATATAAACGGTAATAATTAAATTCAACAAATATCTTGCATTCATTGTATTGATCAGTTAATACCTGAATCTTTACAGGTGAGTATGAATTTACATATTCAGAAACTTCTAACTGGAACCCAAGGCACATTTAGTGAAAACATTCAGTATTAAACTCAAAAGTGATGATCCTTCACTTTGATATTCTAAATAAGATTGGGAATCAAAAACTTTTAAATCTCTACCTGCTGAAACACAGATACACACACAGATTTGTCAAAGGAGCTTAATGAATTTCACAGATAAACATTTCCATTTCAGAATATGTATGTATGCTATTAAAAAAAAGTGGAACTTTCCACCTTATAGCATAAAAACATTTTACTTACCAAAGATAAAATCATTCAGAATGGACACCAAAATGCTCGTTTTAATTAACCCTCCCATAGGTGAACACCACTAATAGTTATTCTTAAAAAAACAGGTTGACAGATATATTCACCCATACCACCACAGCTCTGGAGACTGGACTAATTGGAAATATTTTTCTAGTCCAAAAGCAAGGTAAAGCATAGCCCAAAAGGTTGGGATACTCATCCCCTGTATGGAAATACTGCTCTGATAAGTTGGGCCAAGAACAGTTCCCATCACCTTCAGTCCTAGGGACCTCAAAGAGTGAAAGCCACAGGCTGGATAAGACTTGGGTCTTAGCTTTGAATCTTCCACTCTTGGCAAGTCATTTAACCCCTCTGGAGGCTCAATTCCTTCTTATCTTTATACTCCATCCACCATGTTCCTTGAAGGATTTGATATAGGTGTGTGTCAGCTGATCTATTTTAAAAAATGAGGGTAGTATGTTCACACAAAAACTTGTACACAAACGTTCACAGCAGCAGTATTCATAATAGTCAAGAATTGCAAACACTCAAATGCCCATTAGCTGATGAATGGATAAATAAAATGTGGTATATCCACACAATGGAATATTATTCAGTCATAAAAATGATGTGCTAATGAGAATTTATTTTGCGTTAAATGCTACAGTACAGAAAGAAGGGGATATGTGGTTTTTTGGTGTTTGATTTTCTTAAAAAACAGTAAGTAGTATTTGCAGTTGTGAGTTACATAGGTTTATGTGGAGAGAGCACAGTTTGCTATAGCGACCAAAAAAAAAAAAAAAAAAAAATTGTCTTGCCAACACGTCCCAAGCACTTTGGGATTCCTAAACTTATTTTCTGATATAGAAAATATGATATTTACTGGCATTTTTTTGCACTTCTCAAGACAAAAATGGCATTAAGTGAAAGTTACATGTAAATTTGATTCACAGGTACTTAAAAACTTAAAAGCTGCAACTGAAAGAAAAGGTCCCCAATATTCAAATAATTATATTTTCTTTTTCTGACTACATTATGGAGTTTATACCTCATTTATTTCATATATGTTTTCTTTAAAGCACTGTTCCTTTTGACATTAAAGTTTTCATTGTACTACATTTTTCATGTAACACAAAATCCAGGACTTCATTTTACAGTGCTTTTTCCCTCACACTGCTGCTTAAAAAAGCAGCTAGCACTGTGAATTTATAACATGTCAAAGATGACACAGAAACTACATTTATTTTTGTTCTTTTTAAAACGCTGTGAGCAACATTTATCAAGATATTGTGTTAAAGTACTGGCATTCTCTAGGTACTAAACAAAAGGCTGCAACTCTCTAACATTGAAGTATATATATGTATACATATGCATATATATATAGCAACAAAAAATTAAAAATAAATTTAAAAAAAAGAATGAAGTACTGATACATGTTGCAACATGGATAACTCTTGAAAACATCATGCTAAAGTGAAAAACGAGGGGATGCAGCAAAAGCAGTTCTAAGAGGGAAGTTTACAGCAATACAATCCTACCTCAAGAAACAAGAAACATCTCAAATAAACAATCTAACCTTACACCTGAAGCAATTAGAGAAAGAAGAACAAAAAAACCCCGGGCTTCCCTGGTGGCGCAGTGGTTGAGAGTCCACCTGCCGATGCAGGGGACACGGGTTTGTGCCCCGGTCCGGGAAGATCCCACATACCGCGGAGCGGCTGGGCGCATGAGCCATGGCTGCTGAGTCTGCGCGTCTGGAGCCTGTGCTCCACAACGGGAGAGGCCACAACAGTGAGAGACCCGCATACCGCAAAAAAAAAAAATAATAAAACCCAAAGTTAGCAGAAGGAAAGAAATCATAAAGATCAAATCAGAAATAAATGAAAAAGAAATGAAGGAAACAATAGCAAAGATCAATAAAACTAAAAGCTGGTTCTTTGAGAAGATAAAATTGATAAACCATTAGTCAGACTTATCAAGAAAAAAGGGAGAAAACTCAAATCAATAGAATTAGAAATGAAAAAGGAGAACAACTGACACTGCAGAAATACAAAGGATCATGAGAGATTACTACAAACAACTATATGCCAATAAAATGGACAACCTGGAAGAAAGGGAGAAATTCTTAGAAAAACACAACCTTCCGAGACTGAACCAGGAAGAAATAGAAAATATAAACAGACAAATCACAAGCACTGAAGTTGAAACTGTGATTAAAAATCTTCCAACAAGGGCTTCCCTGGTGGCACAGTGGTTGAGAGTCCGCCTGCCGGTGCAGGGGACACGGGTTCATGCCCTGGTCCAGGAAGATCCCACATGCCGCGGAGTGGCTGGGCCGGTGAGCCATGGCCACTGAGCCTGCGCATCTGGAGCCTGTACTCCGCAACGGGAGAGGCCCGTGTACCACAAAAAAAAAAAAAAATCTTCCAACAAACAAAAGCCCAGGACCAGATGGCTTCACAGGTGAATTCTATCAAACATTTAGAGAAGAGCTAACATCTATCCTTCTCAAACTCTTCCAAAATATAGCAGAGGGAAGAACACTCCCAAACTCATTCTACGAGACCACCATCACCCTGATACCAAAACCAGACAAAGACATCACAAAGAAAGAAAACTACAGGCCAATATCACTGATGAACATAGATGCAAAAATCCTCAACAAAATACTAGCAAACAGAATCCAACAGCACATTAAAAGGATCATACACCATGATCAAGTGAGGTTTATCCCAGGAATGCAAGGTTTCTTCAATATACGCAAATCAATGTGATACAGCATATTAACAAACTGAAGGAGAAAAACCATATGGTCATCTCAATAGATGCAGAGAAAGCTTTCAACAAAATTCAACACCCATTTATGATAAAAACCCTCCACTAAGTTGGCACAGAGGGAACTTACCTCAACATAATAAGGGCCATATATGAGAAACCCACTCTCAATGGTGAAAAACTGAAACCATTTCCTCAAAGATCAGGAAGAAGACAAGGTTGTCCAGTCTCACCAATATTTGAAATTTTTCTTGTTTCTTGATGTAGGCTTGTATTGTTATAAACTTCTCTCTTAGAACCGCTTTTGCTGCATCGCATAGGTTTTGGATCGTTGTGTTTTCATTGTCATTTGTCTCTAGGTATTTTTTGATTTCCTCTTTGATTTCGTCAGTGATCTCTTGCTTATTTAGTAATGCACTGTTTAGCTTCCATGTGTTTGTATTTTTTACGTTTTTTTCCCTGTAACTGATTTCTAATCTCATAGCGTTGTGGTCTGAAAAGATGCTTGATATGATTTCAATTTTCTTAAATTTACTGAGGCTTGATTTGTGACCTAAGATGTGATCTATCCTGGAGAATGTTCCGTGTGCACTTGAGAACAAAATATAATCTGCTGTTTTTGGATGGAATGTCCTATAAATATCAATTAAATCTATCTGGTCTATTGTGTCATTTAAAGCTTCTGTTTCCTTATTTATTTTCATTTTGGATGATCTGTCCATTGGTGTAAGTGAGGTGTTAAAGTCCCCCAGTATTATTGTGTTACTGTTGATTTCCTCTTTTACAGCTGTTAGCAGTTGCCTTGCGTATTGAGATACTCCTATGTTCAGAGCGTATATATTTATGATGTTATATCTTCCTCTTGGATTGATCCCTTGATCATTATGTAGTATCCTTCCTTATCTCTTGTAACATTCTTTATTTTAAAGTCTATTTTATCTGATATGAGTATAGCTACTCCAGCTTTCTTTTGATTTACATTTGCATGAAATATCTTTTTCCATCCCCTCACTTTCAGCCTGAATGTGTACCTAGGTCTGAAGTGGGTCTCTTGTAGACAGCATATATATAAGTCTTGTTTCTGTATCCATTCAGCGAGCCTCTGTCTTTTGGTTGGAGCATTTAACTGTTCATATTTAAGGTAATTATTGATATGTATGTTCCTATTACCATTTTCTTAATTGTTATGGGTTTGTTTTTGTAGGTCTTTTTCTTCTCTTGTGTTTCCCACTTAGAGAAGTTCCTTTAGCATTTGTTGTAGAGCTGGTTTGGTGGTGCTGAATTCTCTTAGCTTTTGCTTGTCTGTAAAGCTTTTGATTTCTCCATCGAATCTGAATGAGATCCTTGCCGCCTAGAGTAACCTTGGTTGTAGGTTCTTGCCTTTCATCACTTTAAATATATCATGCCACTCCCTTCTGGCTTGTAGAGTTTCTGCTGAGAAATCAGCTGTTAACCTTATGGGAGTTCCCTTGTATGTTATTTGTCATTTTTCCCTTGCTGCTTTCAATAGTTTTTCTTTGTCTTTAATTTTTATCAATTTGATTACCATGTGTCTTGGCCTGTTTCTCCTTGGGTTTATCCTGTATGGGACTCTCTGTGCTCCCTGGACTTGGGTGGCTATTTCCTTTCCCATGTTAGAGAAGTTTTTGACTATAATCTCTTCAAATATTTTCTCAGTCCTTTCTCTCTTTCTTCTCCTTCTAAGACCCCTATAATGCGAATGTTGTTGTGTTTAATGTTGTCCCAGAGGTCTCTTAGGCTGTCTTCATTTCTTTCCATTCTTTTTTCTTTATTCTGTTCCACAGCAGTGAATTCTACCATTCTGTCTTCCAGGTCACTTATCCGTTCTTCTGCCTCAGTGATTCTGCTATTGATTCCTTCTAGTGTAGTTTTCATTTCAGTTTTTGTATTGTTCATCTCTGTTTGTTTGCTCTTTAATTCTTCTAGGTCTTTGTTAAACATTTCTTGCACCTTCTTGATCTTGGCCTCCATTCTTTTTCCGAGGTCCTGCATCATCTTCACTATCATTATTCTGAATTCTTTTTCTCCACTTCATTTAGTTGTTTTTCTGGGGTTTTATCTTGTTCCTTCATCTGGTACATAGCCCTCTGCCTTTTCATCTTGTCTATCTTTCTGTGAATGTGGTTTTTGTTCCACAGGCTGCAGGATTGTAGTTCTTCTTGCTTCTGCTGTCTGCCCTCTGGTGGATGAGGCTATCTCCACTCTCACCACTATTATTCAGCATAGTTTTGGAAGTTTTACCCACAGCAATCAGAGAAGAAAAAGAAATAAAAGGAATCCAAATTGGAAAAGAAGAAATAAAGCTGTCACTGTTTGCAGATGACATGATACTATACATAGAGAATCCTAAAGATGCTACAAGAAAACTACTAGAGCTAATCAATGAATTTGGTAACGTAGCAGGATACAAAATTAATGCACAGAAATCTCTTGCATTCCTATACATTAATGATGAAAAATCTGGAAGAGAGATTAAGGAAACACTCCCATTTACCACTGCAACAAAAAGAATAAAACACCTAGGAATAAACTTACCTAAGGAGACAAAAGACCTATATACAGAAAACTATAAGACACTGATGAAAGAAATTAAAGATGATACAAACACATGGAGAGATACACCATGTTCTTGGATTGGAAGAATCAACATTGTGAAAATGACTATACTACCCAAAGCAATCTACAGATTCAATGCAATCCCTATTAAACTACCAATGGCATTTTTCACAGAACTAGAACAAAAAATTTCACAATTTGTATAGAAACACAAAAGACCCCGAATAGCCACAGCAATGTTGAGAAAGAAAAACGGAGCTGGAGTAATCAGGCTCCTAAACTCCAGACTATACGACAAAGCTACAGTAATCAAGACAATATGGTACTGGCACAAAACCAGAAATATAGATCAACGGAACAGGATAGAAAGCCCAGAGATAAACCCACGCACATATGGTCACCTTATTTCTTTTTACTTATTATTTTTTTTTGCGGTACATGGGCCTCTCACTGTTGCGGCCTCTCCCGTTGCGGAGCACAGGCTCCCGATGCGCAGGCTCAGCGGCCATGGCTCACGGGCCCAGCTGCTCCGCGGCATGTGGGATCTTCCCGGACCGGGGCACGAACCCGTGTCCCCTGCATCGGCAGGCGGACTCTCAACCACTGCGCCACCAGGGAAGCCCTGGTCACCTTATTTTTGATAAAGCAGGCAAGAATATACAATGGAGAAAAGACAGCCTCTTCAATAAGTGGTGCTGGGAAAACTGGACAGCCACATATTAAAGAATGAAATTAGAACACTCCCTAACACCATACACAAAAATAAACTCAAAATGGATTAAAGACCTAAATGTAAGGCCAGAAACTATCAAACTCTTAGAGGAAAACATAGGCAGAACACTCTGACATAAATCACAGCAAGATCCTTTTTGACCCACCTCCTAGAGAAGTGGAAATAAAAACCAAAAGAAACAAATGGGACCTAATGAAACTTAAAAGCTTTTGCACAGCAAAGGAAAACATAAACAAGATGAAAAGACAATCCTCAGAATGGGAGAAAATATTTGCAAAGGAAGCAACTGACAGAGAATTAATCTCCAAAATGTACAAGCAGCTCATGCAGCTCAACATCTAACCCAATACAAAAATGGGCAGAAGACCTAAATAGACATTTCTCCAAAGAAGATATACAGATTGCCAACAAACACGTGAAAGAATGCTCAACATCACTAATCATTAGAGAAATGCAAATCAAAACTACAATGAGGTATCACCTCACACCGGTCAGTGTGGCCAACATCAAAACATCTACAAACGATAAATGCTGGAGAGGGTGTGGAGAAAAGGGAACCCTCCTGCACTGTTGGTGGGAATGTAAATTGGTACAGTCACTATGGAGAACACTGGAGGTTCCTTAAAAAACTAAAAATAGAACTACCATACGACCCAGCAATCCCACTGCTGGGCATATACCCTGAGAAAACCATAATTCAGAAAGAGTCATGTACCACAATATTCATTGCAGCTCTATTTACAATAGCCAGGACATGGAAGCAACCTAAGTGTCCATCGACAGACGAATGGCTAACGACAACGTGGCACATATATACAATGGAATATTACTCAGCCATAAAAAGAAATGAAACTGAGTTATTTGTAGTGAGGTGGATGGACCTAGAGACTGTCATACAGAGTGAAGTAAGTCAGAAAGAGAAAAAGCAATACCATATGCTAACACATACATATGGAATCTAAAAAAAAGAACCTAGGGGCAGGTCAGGAATAAAGACGGAGACATAGAGAATGGACTCTAGGACACGGGGAGGGGGAAGGGTGAGTTGGGATGAAGTGAGAGAGTGGCATGGACATATATACACTACCAAATGTAAAATAGATAGCTAGTGGGAAGCAGTCACATAGCACAGGGAGATCAGCTAGGTGCTTTGTGACCACCTAGAGGGGTGGATAGGGAGTGTGGAAGGGAGACGCAAGAGGGAGGAGATATGGGGATATATGTATATGTATAGCTGATTCACTTTGTTGTAAAGCAGAAACTAACACATCATTGTAAAGCAATTATACTCCAATAAAGATGTTAAAAAAATAAAGTGAGAAAAGCCAGACACAAAGCTTACATATTACATTCCATTTACGTGAAATGTCCAGAATACGCAAGTTTCTAGAGACAGAAAGGAGATTAGTGGTTGTCAGGGGGTAGGAGGTTGGGGAGCTAAAGGGTGTCAGCTAAGGGTGCAGGTTTCTATTGGTTGTAATGAAAATGTTCTACAAGTAACTGTGGTGATGGTTGCACAACTGTGAATATACTGAAAACCACTGAACTATGTATTTAAATGGATAAATTGTATGGCATGTGAATTATATTTCAGTAAAATTGTTTAAAAACATGAAGCCATTGGATCAAAACCCTAGGGCCCCTTCCAGCTCAATCTAGGATTCAACAGGGTTCCCTGCTCACCTGAGGTTTGGAAGTCTATCTCAATAGGATTGGAGAGACTGGTTGCTGCTTCTCGCCACAGGCTGCCCCTAACAGGAGACCAGGCTGTCACCATGCAGCGGTATAGCCCTGCATCCGAGACCTGAGTCTGGTACATTCGATAGCGAAATTCATCTTCCTGCACTTTCTCTAACACAACGCCGTCCACCCGCGATGCATCTGTCCAGTTCTCCAGCTTCACCACAGAATCCTGGTCCAGGGAGATGATGTACTTGGTTTCGTTAGGACTGGAGAGGTCCCCAACAGGCTTCTCAGCCATGATGAGAACCGAGTAGCGTGGCGATTTAATATTTTTGGAAGACACTTTGCAAGTCATCTCAAATGTATTTCCGGCAGCAAAGAAAGGCTTGGGCTGCCTTGCCTTCACCACAAGCACGGAATCTGCAATGAAGTACCAGAAAGACATGATTTCTAACAGGATTAGGTAAATGGATATGCATCTGAAAGCACAATGTCAGGGAAATAGGAATTTATTTGCAAATTGCCGCACAGTAGCGTTTAAGAAAATCTGGAAACTCAGAAAAGTAATCACGTGTGTCAGTAAGCAGGCTGAAATCCCCCACGCTGGAAGAGGCAGAGCAGTCTGATTCGATTTAATGGGTGTGAGGGAAGAGGGGATGGATGGGTGAGAATTTGTTTTTATGGATTTTCAAGTCCTTGAGAAGTTTCACCCAGAGAGAGGATTTGGGAAGCTGCTGGTGCCCCCAAGGGTGTGAGGGAAAACTCGCTTCCAGTCAACTGGGGAAGACAGGGCTCTGGGCAATGCCATTTGCCTCTCCCCTCTGAGGCTCCACTGGGTGCAGGGAAAGTACACTTAGCCTAACCAGCCTGCTTGGAAGAGCAGAGCAAGGGAGCAATGGGTTCTCTCTGTTTCATCATATGATGGTAACATTATAAAACAGATTATTACTAAAGTGACTGGAGCTTACACTTGTAGATCCAGTCATTTCCACAGAGATGCTATATTAACATTTTGAACCAGTGTCCAGGGCTACTAACTTAAAGTGTGTGACTCCCTGCCTCTCCGTCAGAAAAAAAATAATCCCTAAGCATATACACATTAGAATTCATCTGTATTATAATAGCTCAGTGTCAGGCACTTGGAAGGTACTTAAATATTTGTTGAACGGATGGATAAATGAATTAAACACAACTCTTTTATCCTTTAATGAGATAATTCTATAACCCATCTGGTACCAAACAAAATTTTTATGTTGGGGTTATTTTGGGAATAGTTGTTCCAAACCTATCAGGAGGACATGTATGTTACGGGGTCTCTCCAGAACCACTGATTCCTGAGGTTCCACTGAGCCATTCACATTCTTTCTTGGAGTTTAAATTTGTGAGATTAGAAGAGATCACTAAAGGTTAAACAAAAAGAAAAGTCCAAGGACTATGCCCTCAGGTATCTAATGTCCGAGGATCAGGAAAATGAACAGAAATCAGCAAAGGAGGCTGAGAAGAAGACTTACGAGGTTGGAGAAAAGCCCAGAGGGTAGTATCCCACAAGCCAAGGAAAAGCCGAAGTACTTCCAAGAAGAGGGAATGATCAACTGTGTTAAGTCCTGCTAAGTCAAGTAAGATGACTAACAACTGGACTTTGCAATATGTCAATCACTAGTCATCTTAACAGCTGGGGCAAAAGCCAGATTAGAGCAGAACAGAGAACAGGAAGAGAGAAAATAGAGACACTGAGGACAAACGAATCAATCCTTTGCCTATCAAAGGAAAGGAACAGAAATGAGTGGGCAAGGGGTATGGGGAACAGACAGATGGAGGGGGAAGCAAGACCAAGATTAGTTTAGCTTTAATTAAAAAAAAAAAAAAAACTCACAACAAGAGATCTAAAATAGGCCAGTGGGAAACAGTGGGAGTGATGTAGAAAGATAGGTGTGTTTACAGGATAGGTTGTTTGGAACTGAGAGGATGGAGAGCTCTCAGTCATCAGAAGTGAGATGTCTAGTGCAGGGTGTGAGCTTGGGAGTGAATAACCAAATAGGACAGAGGTCATAATGACTAGAAAGGAGGACAGGGGCCTGAGAATGAAAGGTTTCTCAACCTTACATGCACCTGGGAACCACCTTGGGAGCATCTGACAATTCCAATGCCCAGATTACACAGAACCTCAGGCCAATTAAGACAGAACCTCTTGTGGGACTCAAGCATCAGTATGTTTTTAAAGCTCCTCAGGTGATTCCAATGTGCAGCCAATGTGCCCCAGCGCCCATACAGATAGTGAAACTAGCAAGACAGCAGGAAAAGCAGAGAGCGGCTGCGAGACAAAACTGAGCATCTTCAAAGAATGCGTGAGGAGGACCCAGGAGTTGACAGGTGACGGCAATGAGAGGAGGTGGAATGATCTGATGACAGGAGATGTGAAGTTGGATGTTTTTAGGGAGGAGGGAAAAGAGCCTGGAGGCTGCAGTGAGGGACGAGGAGGGCACCTGACTCATCTAGGCCCGGTTACACTGTGGGAAGAAAACACCACCACTCGGGAAGGCTCCAGGGGAAATGGTGTCCGTGGGGAGAGCGAGGTGGGTCATGTTTACTGTGAGGAAGAGAAAGGACTATTCAGAGATGAGGTCAGGAAGCAGGAGATTTTGCCAAGCTCTAGAGGGCCCTGTTTGGGGTTTGGGGATCTCAGAGGCGTGGCAATGAGGCGACAGAAGCCATGTGGTGGGCTGTACAGTGCTTCACATCCGGGGCACGAAGGAGGACCCGGGAGGCCTGGCCTTCCTGCAGTGACGGACTAGACCAGGTATAAAAGACTTGACAAGTCTGACATCCCAAGGCACACAGGGCTCTGAGCATTGGGGAGGATACACATCAAAGAAACTGTTTCCCTTAAGTTCTTGTCAGCTCTCCCCAGGAACACTCTCTCTGAATGGGTGACTGACCTCTCCGGGGCAGGTGCAGTGGCCCGGGGCTGCCCGCTCATTCTGGGGCATCTGAAATGTGCCTGCAACCAGCGGGAACTCACGGACCTGGATACACTCTCAGAGGCGTGTGCAAAGTTTGGCTTCAGATCACCCAGTGGGGCCATAGGTCGATGGCGTACACCAGGCACCCTGTGAGCTCCTACAAGATGATCTCCTACCACGACCAAGCCCCAGCCCTCTTGTTAGACTTACCCTTCTCAACGTCGTCATCGTAAAGGGGTTCGTGCTGAGGATAAGAGGCACAGTCACTGGAGTGTGAATTTCTTGGATCCCTAGTGTGCATGGAAACCTGCAGAGTGACTGTGCATCTGAAAATGCACAGTGGGATGACTTAAGCCAAAACAAAACAAAAATGTTCATGAACAAGAAGGAAGTGCCTACCTTCTGATGCCCAAAATATGCTGACAGGTTTGGAGAAGACGTCCTTGCTCTTCACCCAGCTGTTGTTACGCTGTTTGGTCCAGGCAGACACAACACAGTAGTAACTGCCCCTGTCCTCCTCTGTAGTCCTTTGGATTCGGAAATTGAACGTGTCTGTACGCTCCTTAGAAAAAATGAAGTCTCCGTCCTGGGCCCGTTGCTTGCTCCTCTCTCCATACTTCAGCGTCCAGTCCCCGTTCATGACTGCAAGGAGCTCGCTGGCCACCACGTCATCGCTGCGCCGGTTCACCCTGTGGTACCAGGACACCGTGAAACGGACACTCGCCTCGGTGCTCTCCACATCCACTATCCGGCATTCCAGCTCGGTGAGGTCGTCTGAGAACTCAGGGACCTTAGAAGCATTCAGGTACACCTGATAGTCTGGTTCTGAAAGAGAGAGAAGGGCCAGGATTTAAAAAAAAATCAAATCAGACAGAGCAATTTACCAAGAATTAGCAAAAGGAACAAGATAAGCACTATTGTTGTCCTGACAATTAAATGCCCATTCTATTCGCTACGGTGATAGAAATGGAAGTCTTCATGTTGTATGGGAAGGATCCTCTGAGAGTCTGTTACTGCAAAACCTTGCACAACTGCAAAACCTTGCAAAACCCACTGTCCCCCCTCAAGAAAACCTCCCAAGGCCAGAAGCCAAATGTCCCCACTCAGAGTCTTGATCTTTCCAGAGGGTGAGGCCAGCTGTTAGTTTCCCCAGGAAGTTGGAGTCTTCTGAGAAGAACCTCTTAAGAAGTTTGGTGTCCATGCTCTACCAAGACGTTCTCTGGCATGCCAAGCAGTGCCCACAGACCTCCAAAGCCCCCACTGGCACAGCACTGGAAAACCCAACCTCAGAGTACATTCTAGCTCTTGCGGCCAGTCAACCCACCGTGTTGCGGGTTCCTGCCATCCTTGGCTTTGACCCAAAGGCAAGGCCCTCAGGTCATCATTCCTCCTGTGGACGGCCATCCTCCAACTCCCCAAACGGTATTTTTTTCACTGACACACGTTAACTCTCCTATTCAATTCTGCCAACCTTGAAGGCAGCTCACTGTGATCCTGGCTCTAGTAAAGCCCGCTCACTATGACCATCCTGCTTCCTGCCAGGCGTAAATTCTGATGAGGGAGGGAGGGAAGCCAGCGAGTGCTCTCCTAGTGTCCCCACTGCCACTGTCTCAGTCCTGTTATTTTTCACTCGTATAGAACCCCTCCTCCTGTGAAGTTCACTGTTTGCATTTAATCCATTTCTACAACTCCACATTTCAAAGCCTCCCAGGAACTGGTATGAGGACCCCCTTCACTGCTTCCTTTCTTCTACCAATACCTCCTCTGCATGTCACATCTAATTATCTGAAGTTCTCCAGTCACTGCAGTCTTGCACCACCGGGTGACCTGTTAGCGGTGGCCTCTCCTCTTGACTGCCCTGCAAACTTGCTCTCATTCTTCAGTGTCACCTCCTCTGCGCTCCCTTCCTGGACACCCTTTCTCTGTGTTCCCATAAACCGTGTAGGTACTGTTGTAAAGCAGTTACTACTCCTTGCTTGAAGGTCTTGTCCCTAAGGTTCAAACATACAGCCGTGTATAGAGTAGTCACTCAATAAATGTTTGCTGCCTGGATACTAAGACTTCTGGAAAAAAGCTACATTTTTCTCCTGTAGCGCTTTGCCTGCTAGGAGACAAATGATTCTACCTAAACAGAATTTTCCATTTGCCAACACTGTATTCACATCACCTCCATCAAACAGTTTAGTTTTATTTAATGTTGCTTTTATTTATGACTCATATAAATTATAAACTGCTGAGGTCAAGGAACTGTTGTTTTGTGATTTATACTTCTAACAAAGTGTATAACATCATGACTTCCCCAAGAATGACTCAGTGGCCAGGAAATGGAAAGAACTCAAACTCCTAATTCCCTTAAACGTCATCTTCACAAGCATTTAATTGCAAGTGAGCCTGGACCCTGTTCCATAAAAAGCTGAACCAGGGCTTCCCTGGTGGCGCAGTGGTTGAGAGTCCGCCTGCCGATGCAGGGGACACGGGTTCGTGCCCCGGTCCGGGAAGATCCCACATGCCGCGGAGCGGCTGGGCCCGTGAGCCATGGCCGCTGAGCCTGCGCGTCCGGAGCCTGTGCTCCGCAACGGGAGAGGCCACAGCAGTGAGAGGCCCGCGTACTGCAAAAAAAAAAAAAAAAAAAAAAAGTTGAAGCAGCGCAGCTCTGCCTTCTGATGGGAGAATGTCCTCAGTGATGTGGACATTACAGAGAAATATGCTAGAATGTCATCTGCCACCTCGTTTCACAGGTGAAGGTGCCAAAGATATACAGCTTGGGGGTTTCCTGGCCCTGGGCAGCGTGCTAACACACACGCTGCCTCTCCAGTGACTGCTGACTGTGGAACAAACACTGAAATGTATTTACACCATCACACGCATAAGACGAGGTATTCCCAACTTAGCCCGCATCCAGGGTTTCAGACCCTTTCCTCATGTGGGACTTCAGCACAGCAACTAGAGTGAGGACAAGGACAACCAAGTTCATGTAATGTGGAAAGGACAGACTTGAACTGGTTGTGCGCACAGCAAGACTGCCCTCCTCAGTCCTGTCAGGACCAAACGGGAACACCAGATCATCAAGAGTCCAGCAGCTCGCTCCATTCCGAGCACAACGCGAAGACCCTTCGCATGTGTCACCACATTAACCTGAACAACAAACTGTGAAGCAGGAAAGATCAGTGGTGAGGAGCCAGGGGTCTGGAAGTCAGACTGTATTTGAATCCTGGCTCTGCCTTCACTTGCTGTGTGACCTTGGGCAGATTACTTAACCTCTCTGGTGCCTCATCTGTAAAAATGGGGAGAATAACAGTAACCACCTCATAATGTTATCATGAGGATTAACAGTTAAAATAATACACGTGAAAGTGCTTAGACTGGTGCCTGGTCCGTGTATGTGTGGCAGGGGTGTGCGAGGTGTACTGGCAGAGGTGTGTGCGGAGTGAAGTGAATTGGGTTGTGAATGTGTTATTCTTGAGATGCAATGGAGACACCAAGTCAAGATGCTAAGGACACAGCTCTGTGCCAGTGTTTGAACCTGGAGTCTAAGAAACAGCTGGGGCCAAAGCAGTGGAATGGACACACACACACACACACACACACACACACACACACACAGCTGAAACCTCACTCCAAACACACACAGCTGGCTCCTCCTCCTAACTTTCCAACTGCTACTCCTGGTACCACAGCCCACCGTTCACTCTCCCAGTCCCCCCTCTTGAAAGGTGTACCATATCCCACTCTCTTCAGATGGTGCATAAGTCTCACCATTCTCCCTCCTCAGCGTCTCTTCCACTTCTCACGTTCCAGGCCTCACACACAGTAGGTGCTCTATAAATATCTGTGCATAGAAGTGAAAACCTCACGACCACCATTCCGGTCCTGGCCCTCTGCCACCAGCCGACACTATTATAATAACCTTCCGACCTGCCTCTAGGCTCACACCACCACCAGGTCATCTGTTCAAGAAGCCTCCCAGTAGGTGGCTTTTCTCTCACCTACTGAGTGAAGAACACACGCCCCAGCCTGGCACTCAAAGCCCTGCAGAGTGTGAGTCTAAGCCCTCTGTCCAGCTCCACCGCCCACTGCCCTCTTGTACACGCTCCAGACTCGGTGCCGGTGGCGCCTGTTACCACTCCCTCATCACCTCCTCTGCTTCCTCCCGCCTGTTGCCTCTGCCTCAGCGCCCGGGACACCTGCTCAGTAAGGAGCTGAGTAAATGACTGAGCCGATTCCCCCATTCTACTCCCTCCTCTCCCCCTTGATGGATCTGTTTAAATCTATGTATCCAAATGTGGAGAAAGGCGAGTACAGGGGTTGCAGTGCATGTGCATCTAGTTACAGGAATGCCAGCTCGGCAGAAGAGCAAAATCTCTTCATTGACTGGTTTGTCTCCTTGTTCTCTGTTCAAACTAAATCTTAGGCCCGCAAAAGGAGGATCCTAATGCAAAAACAAACACGTGGATTCTTGTGGACTTACAAGGCATAAGTTCCAGGGATTTAAAGGATGTGCAAAGGTCATCTGAACGATTCCCCCAGCCTTGGGGGTCGCCTTCGGACTTACACTCCTAGAAAAGATATGACTCCACTACGTCAGAATGGTAGGCGTGTGAGTGGGTGCCTATTTCTTTTATGTTTTGGTGCATGTATGGAAATCTTCCTTTATTGTTGTTTCACAATTTTAAAACTTGTTGCCAGAGATTGGGCGTACTCCTCAAGGTCCGTCGTGCACAGACCTCTTCAGGTAGCCTCTCCTACTGAACAGGAAGCCTCCTGTGAACTCACCAGCCTGTCCCAACTCTACTTCTTATTTAGCAAACATTCAGAGACCCTACCACCCGCCAGATTCCCTGCTCTCTGAGGACTTTACTTGAACATTGCCTTGAACTTCAGTTACAGGTCTGTCTGCCTCATGGACCTTCTATAGGGCTCTTCTCAGGGTCTGGGACCCACTGTTTGATTCATCTGTGTGTGCTATGAATGCAGTGCCTTGTACACAAAAGACATTAACACACTTGCTGAACTGGACTAAATTTAATATTTTGCATAAAAATGCTCATTTTCAGCATAAGTGTTACACGACTGATTACTGCTATATTCTGCTTGATCTCATCAAGAAATCATCTAAGAATGTAATAGTGGTTATGTTTAAAAACTGCTTATCAGTTAAAGATGCATACTAAAGTATTTAATGGCAAAATGACATGATGTCTGGGATGTGTTTTACATTCTTCCAGAAGGAAAAGAAAAGAGGGGGCAGGGGAAAGAAAGAGAGAGAGAGAGTGTACGTACGTGTGTGTGTCTAGGGGAGGGAAGAGAGATGAAATAAGATTAGCAAAATACTGATAACTGTTGAAGCTGGTGGTTTGTTCTACTTCTGGGTAAATTTCTACTCCAAAAGTTTAACACAAACAAACAACCCGCCCACAGCGTAAGCCCTTTTACAGAATACTGAGGCCAGTCTAAGGCACGACATCACTAACCTTCCAGGAAACAAGGCTCTCTCCCTAAACTAGCTCCCAGGACAACCTGCTCATTTACACACCACCTCCTGCAGCTGCGGCCTCCCATACTGTAAGCCCCACCGAGAAAGACTTTGTTTTCTGATTATGGGTCATTAAACTCCTTTGTTATAACTTCCGAAACAATGAAAATGTTCCGAATCATTGGCTAATTTGTAAAAGCAGATATTTTGTGCCTAACACATGCAGGGACCTGAACCGGGGGATTTCACAGATTACCTCATTTATTCACTCTCACAACAATTCTGTAAGGAAGGTACAAGGATACTAATAACTGGCATTTATGGAGGGCTTCCTGTATGCCAGGGACCAGGCCATACACTTTCCTTGCATGCTGGTTTAATCTTCAGAACAACCTTATATGATAGATACTATTTTCACGTACTTTTCCTAAACCAAACCAAACCAAACCAAACCAAACCCGAAATCAAAGCCCAAAGGAGGTTAAGTTCAAAGACGAAGATCTTGCACAGCGCGTGGGGGGTGGGGGAGCAGAATCATAGGAGAGGCTTTGGCTCCGTGGCCTGGCTCCCACTAGGGCCGAATTGCACAACCTCATTACACACCCAGTTATTCATGCTTCTCAAAGCCAGCTCCATCCCAGAAGACAAGAGGGATGATAACAGCTGAGGCACTGATCCTGAACTGTGTACAACAGGGCCATGTTCTAATGCCCCCTTTGAAGTTTAGTTAACTTGGGGGAGCTAATTAGATGAACAGGCTGCAAGCACGAGTCAGAAGAAACAGGAGGAAGAGGGCCCTTTTTTCTGCCGATGCCAGTTTTATTACCCTGAACTGGGCAGGTACTTTAGATGCAGCTGGGCGAGTTGACCAATTGTCAAAGAGTTGCCACTATCATCACTGGTATACAACAATTAAATATTCTCTGGGGGGCTTCCCTGGTGGCGCAGTGGTTGAGAGTCCGCCTGCCCATGCAGGGGACGCGGGTTCGTGCCCCGGTCCGGGAGGATACCACATGCCGCGGAGCGGCTGGGCCCGTGAGCCATGGCCGCTGAGCCTGCGCGTCCGGAGCCTGTGCTCCGCAACGGGAGAGGCCACGACAGTGAGAGGCCCGCGTACCACAAAAAAAAAGAAAAAAAAATTCTGCAGATCTAAATCTTATCTTCTGTAGACGGCAAAGAACTCTCAAGTCTCTACCAAGTACTTAGCAGATTAACAGCTCCTTTTAAAGAAAAATAATTACCTTCCTCGCTGGCACAGGGCTGGAAGAGGGGACGGTCCGCAAGTGGGGAAGAATGCAAATCAGGTGCCTAAGCCCAAGTAGCACCGCTCGGCTCTGCCGGTTCCTGCTCCTGTATCTGAAGCCCGTGGAACCCTCTCCAATTAACACCACAGCAGTCTGGGACTTCGGGCAGAGAACTCAACCATGAACTGATTAGTATCCAACTCTTGCCAAGGGCTCATTTAAGACATCTGATAGCAGAGAGAGATGGCTTCACATGCAGATTAGCCAGCCATTCCTCCCGATTCTCTGTAGCTTTCGCCATATACTAAATTGGATCGACACAAAGCGACATTCGTCCTCCACAGTAACTCAGTCTCTTACAAAAACTCCTTCACACACTTAAGATTTATGCCTTCAGCTTTTATGGGGAGTGGATATAAGAAACATCCATCTGAACAATCACTTAGAGTGTTTGTAAAAGAACAGTTGAAAGCACTGTCCATTATGCTATCGAATGCCCCTTAAATAAAACAAGCGCATGATAAATTCAGTGCCAAGAAAAAGTTTGTCTCTCTTTTGTTTGTTTTCCATCATCAGAGGAGGGCTGTATAATCCCATCTCTTTTGCCTCAACTCTCCAAAACTTCAGAGGCAAATTCAGTGCTCAAAGGCAGTCACTAATCCACCCCAACCACCTTGCAATACCTATTCTTTGATTTTTTTTTTTTTACCCCTTTTGATCTTGATTTTATTTTTGTGCCTCCTGCTTTAAATTGGACTTCGTTTTGCAACCCAACTTAAATCTTTTTGCCTTCAAAAGTAGGGCATCCATCCTAAGTAAAGAGATTTTTTCTTACCCTCTAAAAAATTATAGTCCTCCCAGCTGCTACAAGTGCTCCTGGACTTGACAGACCCATTCACGTCATTGCCCTGATGTCTCTGGTTAACACGATGGAACGTGAGAAGACCCCAATCAGCTTCAATCCCTCATCTACTCAGTGCACCCAAGCAAATGAGGACAAGAACGACCCAGCTTTTAGGACTCTATGCTTTAGAGTTTCAGGAGTGAAGCTGATCCCCAAAGCCAAACCGTTTCCACATAGGATGACAATACTCGGGACAGACTCCCCTCAAGATGAAAATACTTGGGACAGACTTGACCTCGGGCCATAATTCTGTCCAAGCCATTCTAAACATTTCTTTGGAAGTAAAAGGAACAAGCATTAACCGCTGCATAGATTCTACTTTCCAAAGATGATGCAGTAACGTTTCCCATCTCACATGCCCTTTTTGAAATGTGACCTTGCTAGTCTCCCATTAAGAGATGGGGTCTCTTTCTCTACCCCCTTGAACTTGGACAGACTCTGTGATGGCTCTGACCAATAGAAGACAGCGGAGGTGCACTGTACCAGTGCCAGGGACAGCTTTCAACTAGCCAGGCACTTCTACTTCCTGCGTCCTGGCAGCCAGCCGCCACGTAAGAAGAATGACTGTCCTGAGAAGACGGCGCCATGAGAAACCCAAGCCACATGGACAGGGCCTGGATGAGACACCACATGGGGACAGAGAGAGATGCCCTGGAACGTGGTGACAAGTGCATGAGAAAGCCACCTGGAAGGGGATCCCCAGCCCTAGCTGTCCCAGCTGTCACCATGTGCATCAGAGATGAACCCCATTGAGTTCTTCCCTAATTCCTGACCCTCAAAATTGTGAGCAAAATGAAAATCAGTGGTTTTCAGGTGGGGATTGGGACAGTGCCTCACTCGCACTGTTTGCAGGGATCAAATATTTAATGCGTGCAAAGCCCTTGGCCTAGTCCCTGGCACGCAGTAAGTGTTGAGTACACAGTAGTTACTATGTTTAATATGTCAGGTAGCAAAATTGAGCATTTTGTGTAATACCTGCACAGGGAACTGGCTTTCTCAAGAGCTCTTCTGTGACGACATTCCACAGTCACGCAACGTAAGATGACCTATCTAAATAGACCACTTCCTGTCTTATTGCCACCTCTCAGTTAGCCTCAGCAGGCCCCAATTTACATGTGGCATGGTATCCACGTGCATACGCAGACACGTTGTAGATCTAGAGCGAATCACACAGTGTCAAGCCAGGCCTGACCACTGCTGAGCGGAGAATCCAATTGGGAGGTCCTGGAGAAAAAGCCTACTGCTGTACTCAGGCCCAACTCGCCTCCTGACAACTGTCCAGGGAGCTGTAATGGTATGAGGCACAGGCACAGGGAAGGAGGAGAGATTTAAGGGGAAGACAGGAGAAGAATACCACTTACACTCCTGACAGGTTTGCCCATGTGCAGTACCTCTGAATGTTCTGAGCTGAACTTATTGCTTTCTTTGCAATTCTTCTTCTCCTATGCACATATGTTAACATATCCATGTGTTGGCGCTGGTTTATCTACCCATCAGGCCAGTGTTTACTGAGTGCCCATTACGTGCAAAGAACTGGGAGAGATGCGGGGTCTGGGGCCTTAGATCAGCCAGGGAAAAGCACACTGACAGCTTTCGCAACAACCGTGTTGGATCCTCAGAATAATAACCAAACCTTTTCCCACAATTTAGTCTCTTTATTTCTTCCCACTCTCTGGAGAACACAGCCACCAACAAATCCCTTCCAGCTAAAAGAGCCCATTCCCTCCCCGAGTTCCCCTCCTGCTTCCTGACAGTCTCAGCATCTCTCCCCCGGGGTAGGCTGGGATCAGCGCCGTGAGGACTTCAAAGAGGCCGTCTAAGTCGGTGGGGGAGGGGTGCAGAACATCCGCGCTGGGATCTGACAGCACCGCACAAGGCACCGAGGACCAGGGCTGTGAGACACATTCAGCTCCGGGGCTGAAAACTCTTCTTCTGGTGCTGACAACATCTGTTTTATTTTGAAGGTTGCTAAGGAGAGTTCTAGCTGGGCTAACGTTGTTCCAGTTCAGTACTTCATGATGAGTTTCTCGCACGGGGTTCAGAAGGCAGGAATAAAAGCTCGCCAGATGAACCCGCTCCTTTCACTTTGCAGATATTAAAGAATCACTTTGCTACCAGGGATGACTAACACCCCGCCTGGTCTCGCTCAGAATTGGACGGACCCTCTGCTTACTCTCTTATGACTCGTCTTCTCCCTGCCCCCTCTGTCCCCACTTGCCAACTCCCCATCTTTGCCAAATAACAGCTTATTAGGAAGAAACAGACAGTGAATGTGCCACTAGCCCAGGAGAAGATTTCACTGCAGAGACAAGGAAGAGCTGAGAAATGAGTTGGGGCTCACGGCGGGAGGACGTTTAGCATTAGACAAAGGAGGAAATGATTTCCGAGCCTTTGAAGATCTGTTTTACCTCCTAATAGAGCAATGCCGAACGCCTTCATGCGGGCTCGGAACAGTCAGGAGACAGTAGAGAGACCAAGCTCAAAACAGGGAAGAG
Organism: Pseudorca crassidens; assembly: GCF_039906515.1. Classification (NCBI taxonomy): domain Eukaryota; kingdom Metazoa; phylum Chordata; class Mammalia; order Artiodactyla; family Delphinidae; genus Pseudorca; species Pseudorca crassidens. Next base: position 102,730,500 of record NC_090297.1, on the reverse strand, counting down.
GCTAACCGGCAGGCCTGTCTCCATCTTTGCAGTAATGGACTTGGGAAGCGAAGCACTCCACACTCCACCCGGCCCCATCCTGCCTAAGTCCACTTGCGATTAATTACAAGATAGTAACAAAATTAGGAAAAGTCGGCCCTGGAGGGCAAGCATTCAGGAAAATAAGAGATGGGGAAGGTGAGCCTGGTAAAAAAAGAAGAGGATGTGACAATGACCTTCACATATATGACAAGTAACAATGACATGGGTGGCAAGGAGGGCAACAGTTGAGGGCCACTCTGCTCCTCCCTTAGGAATCAGACGTGGGGAGAGAGCCCTCCAAAAGAGCAGGGGAAGCAGGAAGCCCCCTGGATTTAACTGGTATCTGTAAAAAAAAAAATTCATTTGGGCCTTCCAGGGCATTCGGTGAAAAAAACGTGTTCCATTAACTAAAGGAATTCTTTTTCTTCCCTGGGCTTTAGAAAAGCCCCAGCTCCTGCCAGAGAGTACCTAGGAGTCTAGGCAAAGGAAAGGGAGAATGGCAGTGTTCTCCCTCCAACAGAGATCTATTTCAAAGAGCCATTCAGCAGGGCCCCCCACCCTGCAAATCTCGACAACAAAAGGAATATATATCCTCTCAGAGGAGGGTACTGAGACAACTGAGGCCACGTTATCTAAACATTTCCCTTGCCTGCCAGATTCTATTTCAGCCAGTTTGGCTTTCTCCCCCAGCTTGGGATCTATGCAGGAGAGAGTATGCTTGTCCTGATATCAAGAAGGCCCAAACAGTGCAGAACACGCAGCTCCCTTACTCCTCTCCGTATCCCAGAGGAGGGATTAAGCCAGAGAGGTGAAGAGCCAGCTCTCCGAACCACTCACCTAGCCAGGTCACAGCCACAGCACCTGGGGCCGACATGGCCTCTGCCACCTTGTGCCAGCTCCTGTTGTGCCCGGGTGTCCAGAGCGCCACGTGGCAGAAATAGTAGCCAGCGTTTTCTTTGCTGACATCTCGAACCAGTAAATGGTAGGAGCGCGCATCCACGTGACTCAAGGCCATGTGAGGAGAGCTGTGCACCAGGGAATCATGGTCCAGCCGAGCCAACACATGGGGGCCGGGCAAGGTGCTGTCAGGCGTCCTGCTGAAGTACCACGTCACCGCGGGTCGGACGTCGTCCGGTCGGTCCGTTGTAATGTTGCAGGTCAGGTCCAGCTCCTTTCCTTCAGCCACAGACACATTCCTGGCCACAGCGGCTCGAAGCACTGGAAAATTGAAAACAAGAATGTCTAGATAATCTCCGTCGTATTTGCTGCTTCCACCCCCGTCCCCTTAGATCATCTCTTTTTACCTTCTTATTTGCAACATTCAAGTTAGAAGGCTTTGTACAGTTTTGAGTGCTTGAGAAATGTACTGAATAAATGAATGAAACATACCATATTTCTTTTTCTTTCATTAAAACAATAACAAGCACTTATATATATATGCTTACTCTATGCCAGGCACTCTTCTGAGTGCTTTATAAATTTCATCTTCAAAACAACCCTACGAGGTAGTACAATTATCATCTCCATTTTACTGGTAAGGCAGTTGAAGCACAGAGAAGTTAACTAACGTGCCCAAGGTGCCACAGCTAATAGGTAACAGAGCTAAGATTCAAATCCCGGCTGTCTGCCTCTAGGGACGCTGCTCTTAAGTGTTACACTATTATCACGTACACTATCATTTTGAAAACAAGTCTGCTGAACATTACAAGGCTAAAATTATACTTTCTCCATATGCACGACAGGCCTTGGGTGACTTTCAGAGAAAAGACAGCTCAGCTCTGGCCGGTACATATTATCAGTTGGGGGCCAGGAGCTGGAGGGTAGGAAGTGAGGGTGAAACCATCTTCTGGGTAAAAGGGGGGCAGGGAGGATCCTAAACAGAAGGACTGGGAAAGTGAAACCAGACAATATGCCTGACGAGTCAAGTCTTCCAAAGGCTATGCACTTAGAGCATCGTTTATTCTGGTCCACACACCCGCCTTAAAGTCAAGAGTAAAGCATATATTCTAAAACCAAACCACAATGATTTCTGGATTACCCATGCCACTGCCCTCTCTGTGTGGATAGTTAAAAGTAGACTATATTTAGACGAAGCACTGAAGGATCTGGTGTCACGGTCTCCAGGCAGATGTGGTTTCAGCATTCCCCTGTCAAAGCTTTTTACACGGAAACATTTTAGTTTATTCAAGGGATTTTGTGCAAAGAAGTTGAACATCTGTAATCAGAGTAGAAAAACATGCAACACGTGCTAATGCTCTAGGAACAACTGCTTAGATGATAACTAGCTGACACCTCCCAGGGGATTCAAGTGGACGCACAGCAAGGTCCTGGTCTTCCAGCAGGAGTCACTCAGCACCAGCTGCGGTCCCGGGTCAGCTCAGCGACAAAGGCTGTCACTCAGTTCAGAAAAGACGCAACCCCAAAACCCATGTCCTTTGGAGTAAATGACTTTCATATAAATATTTCCAAAGGCTGATGATATTTCCAACAAGTGTTTCAGGCCAAGTTCAACATCTGCCTTGATGAAGGCAGAAAATGAGGTGGGCATAGTATTAGAAAAAGGAATTTGAAGTCTAATTTCTCACCTCCACCCACCTTCTTCCACATTCCTCCTCCTCCTTCAACCTTTAAACGAGCCAAAAATAATAAGAGATATCTTTTGAGGGGAGTCAGTATGGAAACTGCTGCTCCGAGCCTGTGCTGCGGTTTGAACCTCCCCACGTACAAACCGTGGTCAGGGATCCCAGAATACTGCCAGAGTCCCTCTGTGCCGGCCACCACTACTGGCGGTAAAAGAAGGCTCAGGAGGGAGCCAGCTGAGGAAAGAAGAAGTGGGCAATATGCAGCTGTGGACAGTATGCATGGAGAAGACAGGTTCTTGCGTTTAGACATACTGGCAGAAACATCTCTTTAGCAGTATAGTTCACTTTCTAATTTTTTTTCCCTGCAAGTGGCTAAAAATCTTGTCACATCACTAAGCATAGTTGTCACATGTTCTATGGGATTGGAGGGTTCACTGCTGGGACAGGACGAAGTACGGGGAAGGGAAAAAAAGAATCAGTTCTAAGGACTCGTAATGCAAGAGGGGACCTCAGACTAGGCCTGGAGTGATGCAGGCTTTCTCCTACTGGATGTAACTGAACCTATAAATTAGACACCAACATCTGCATCAACCAGACCACTCCCAATATAGGGGGGTTTACTGCCACCTACATGACCTACAGCCCCACCATTTAAGTAGCTTTGTGCCATTTATCATAACAATGCCATAAGAATACTTAAGAAGCTAGCTATGGACAACATTCATAGCAGCACTATTTACAATAGCCAAGATATGGAAGCAACCTAAGGGTCCATCAACAGATGAATGATTAAAGAAGATGTGGTGTACAAATACAATGGATTATTACTCAGCTGCAAAAAAGAATGAAAGAATGCCATGTGCAACAAAACCTGTAGGGTATTATCCTTAGTGAAGTAAGTCAGGCAGAAAAAGACAAATAGTGCATGTTTTCACTTATATGTGGTCTCTAAAAAATGAAACAAACGAACCAATATAACAGAACAAAAACAGACTCACAGATACAGAGAACAAATCAGTGGTTACCAGTGGAGAGAGGGGGAGGGGGTGGGGCAAGATAGAGGAAGGGGATCAAGAGGTACAACTACCAAGTATAAAATAAATAAGATACAGGATGTAGTACACAGCACGGGAAATACAGCCAATGTTTTATAACTTTAATGGAGTCAAATCTATAAAACTATTGAATCACTACGTTGTACACTTGAAACTAACATAATATTGTAAATCAACTACACTTTAATTTAAAAAAAAAAGCTAGCTGTGGAGAATGCAGGTGCTGAAAATGAGAGAAAGACCATCACTCTAGTGTGGTAGTTCTTAACCTGGGGTCCACAAAGAGAATTTAAGGAATCTGTGACATGGACGGGAAAAACAAATTGTCTTTGGTTTACTAACCTCTACGTGAAATATAGCAGCTCCTCTCGTTATGAAACTAAGCAACAAACCAGTGTAGTATTATCTGTCCCTGGGACCTTGTTCCCAATAGAAATCACAGATATTTTCACATCACCTGACAATTGTTGCAGATATCTTAACATATCATTTATATTCATCACTTATCAGAAATTACAGTAGTTGTTAGGCCTGCCACTATATCTTATTATTTAATGCAATAATAAAATATTATATTATTATATAACAAATTTTTCTTAAAATATTTTGATTACTATTCAATGTAACTGTTTTCCTTTGTCATCCTCCACATGGATTTTATGAATTAAAACATATTAACTCTGAGAAAAGGTTTGTGAGCTTCAAAGGACTGTCGAAGACGCCCATGGCACAACAAGCTACGAGCCCTCAGGCTCAGGTGAGAGCCAGATGCTACCGCCTGCCTAATAGACGCAGGGTGTTCAAGTCTTATAACTATACTCTGGGTTTTGCGGCTTGTTTGAAACGAAAAAAAAAAAAAAACCTTTACAACTGAAATTCTTGTATGAAAAGATAATTCTCTGCCAGGCTGAAATTCTTAACCCTCCTGCCCCGTTAAAACAGTTGTTCGATGCAAGCTGAATATCCGTGGTTTCTTAGGTCAGATTCCTGGCAGATCACTTCCGAAAAGGCAGGTGACCTGAATCCATCCGGAAAGTGATTTCTGCAGCTGGGAGAACCAAGACTGAGTGTGACCTGCAGCCCCTCTTGTCGGCAAGAGCACCTCCAACCTCACTGACGGCCACGGTCACTCAGTGGCCAGTCAGTGCTGCTTTTCCCAAATCCAGCTCCTGTGTTGTGGTGCAAACGCAGGGTAGAGTGCTCAGGACAATGCAGCTTGCAGAGGAAAAACACTCCCCGTGTGTATCGTTTCCTGCTTTCCTTCCAACCTCAGCAACAGAGCGACCACACACTCTTGTTTATAGTCAGGAAATGAGTCCAGCCAAGGTCTTCCCAGTTTACAGAACAGGGGGCAGCAGCAACAGCAGCAGAGTACTCTGAGATCTGGAGATGTCAGACTCTCAGCAAACCAAGTCTATCCAACCATCCACAGCAGTGACATCACCCTGAGATGGGCTCTTTTCACTTTCTCTCTGCCAAGCCAGAAGCTCCATGAGGCCTGGGAACGATCCTTAAGCATCTCTGACCCCAGAGCCCAGGACAGAACTGAGCACACAGTAGATTCTCTACTGATGCCTGTTGGAAACTGGCCTGTTTTTCTTTCCTATTTGTTTTTCTTTTATTTTTATGGGTTTCCGAAAATGTATTTTGCATTTCCTTAATTACTTCTCTAGCAGGAGTAAGAAGGGTTTTGTTTGTTGTTTTTGAAAAGGCTCGTTCACAGATGACAAAAACTTCTTGCATATAGACCCCACAGCTGAATGCTTCTGGGGTATGTGGCATAGAGGACATAAGAAGAGGCCCAGCCCTAGGGAATCCCTCACCTACAAGGGGATGTCACATCTGAGGGGACCTGAAAGGCAGGTCTAGAGGACCCAAGTCAGACGAGAGGTTTGGGGATGAGCCAGACGCGTCCCCAACAGCTGTGGGGAAGGGCAGATCCAGAGATCTAGGAAACACCAAACAAAATGAAGCCAAGGGAGCGGGCTGGGGGCAGCTCCACCCCAAAGCCCCTCTGACCACCAGGCCGGACCTCTCCTGGCACTTAAAAGGACTTCATCTTTCAGTCACAGAATACTCAAAGTATCTTATGCAACCTGCAGCTTCCCAGGGGTCTCGGCATTTGGCACAAAAGAAATGCATCCTCCCCAAACCGTTAACACCACCCTACTCCCTCACCCGTCAACGCGAGGCCTCCCAGGAGGAGCAGAAATCTTGTCAGAGAAGAAAAAGGCTCCCGGCCGAGTTCTTTACACCACATTGCCCCGAATAACATATAGTCTAAAACATGCAATTTCCAGAAGCTCACCTGTTGGCTGGATCACCACGGTGGCCACATCCACGGCTTTTTCTTGAATTTCTTGCCAGTTACCCTGCTCTCCGATCCACTCGCTGACGATGCACCGGTAGGAACCCTGGTCGGAGGCCAGGGCCCGGGACACGGAGAGGCGGTACCCGTCGCTCCCCACGGTGTCCAGGCGCACGTCCCCGCTGCGGTAGCGCTGCTCGTAGCCGGGGCCGGGCCGCAACCTGCCCTCGTGGGTCAAGGAGAGGATGCTCCGGCGGGCGGGGCCGCGCCACACCTCCCAAAGCAGCGCCAGGTGCGTGTGCAGCGGCGACGCGGTGGAGGCCGAACAGCGCAGCTCGAAGGGCTCGCCCTCGCGCAGGCTGGGGCCCGGGGAGGGCTGCGGGCCGGCGGCCACGCGCAGAGCATCCGGCAGCACTGCAGGGAGAAAGCGGAGCCGTCAGCACACCGCCACCCCAGCCACTGCGCAAGTGCCCAGCACCGTCCGGGGCTTGCGGCACAATTTCCTCCTCCCCTCCCCTGTTCTAAAGCCCAGATGGGCACGGCTGCCCATTGCGCTTCATCTATGATCTCAACTTCCTGACTCGAAAAAAGAGGAGACACTAATAAGACCCCTGGCTAGAACGAGGTGGTGCAAATTCCCTTTGGGGAGCTGTGCCTTGGAGTTCTACTTCTGCCACCCTTAGGCAAGTCACTTTACCCCTCCGTGCCTCGTTTTCCTCAACTCTAAAAAGGGATGACAACGAGACCTATCTCCGGAAGTTGACTGAGAATTAAACCAGTTATAAGGGAAGGTGCCCAGGACGATGCTTGGCACTCAGCAATTACAATCAAATAACCAGCCGCTACTGTCCAACACTCCTTTGTTAGGACACAGGCTGGAGTAGAGAACCAGGGGGATCTTCTAGGAGTTAAGGCAGTGTAATCCGCAAAGCACAAAAGCACAGGAGAGCTTCCTGTGCCTTGAGGCCTGGGGAATGTCTAAGAATGACTAGGGTGAGCAGCAGGTATCTGCAGGGTAGGAACCCATCGAGGAGAACTGACGCCTCAGCTATTTAACTATTAGGACCCACTGGGGAAAAGCTGGGCTCTTCCACAGTCTAGAAAAAGGGGGCCTGAGATCAGAGAAGTGTCGGCGACTACTCTTGAGGAAGGGAAGCCACACGTGAAGTAACCAGCGAGGAGGTCCCTACCAAAGGGCAGGGACAACCTCTCAGGCTTGCCTACGGGCTGGCTGAGAGAATCCCCAAACACCACTGTGCATCATCTCCTTGGGTTTTCCTGCCATCCTACACTCAGAAACAAATTCAGTGTCCTTGAGAAGGGACTACTCTAAATAACAGAAAAAAAAACTGCTACATGTTTAGAAGGACACATCACAAAGACCTATCTCTATTGCAAATGAATATAATGACCTTCTACTATACACATCAGTCTGTGAGTCCAGCTAACATGACTCAGTTCCCAAGACAAGTTATCCCTGAGGCCATGGATATACAGTTTGAAGACCCATGAAGCTGAAGGCCAGAGAGACACTAGACCATGCATGGCAGCCACGAGAGGCTCCACTTGGGCAGACAGCCAGTCTCTTTCACGGCCATCCATCTGCTTTCCTGACCCCAGGAAAGCCTCTTCTTACTCCTGTCTTTCAAAGACTGGAGAACAAACAGCAGCAGAGTACTCTGAGAGGCCTGAGTAGGTTCCCCCCTGCTGCCTCCAACTCCTCAAGATGAGAATTACACATGGAGACGAGGGTGCATCTGACCTGGTGGAGGTGTACCGTGTGTGTGATGACTACAAAAGCAATGCATTATTTAACTCCAACGCAAGAATGTCTTACGGGACTTTTTTCTCAAAAACATATTTGGATTTTGTAGAGGAATGAGAAGAGGTAATGGAAGAGGTAGATTGGACATTTTAATACCTGCATAATGGGCATGGCTGTTTTATTCCCTCATGAGTCTAATGGGGGAACAGTATCTGGACAATATGGTAGCAGTCCATAAATCATTACAGAAGGAAAGAATGCCTGAATCAACCCCTTCTTTATATATCATCATGTACATCTTCTGCTTTGCTGATCATTAATTACACTACTACTCTGATATAATTCTTTTTGGAACAAGGCAGGATACACATAAATGCATACTTAAGTAATAATAATAACAACACTAATAATGTTCCTATTTTGCTAGCCCCAAATTAAAATTGTTTGCTCTTGCCCATTTACTAATTAGCTGTATGATTTTAGGCAAGTCATTAACCTATGCTCTTCCATTTCCTCATGTGTAAATTTGGGAAATACCCTGCCCTCTCTTCTTCATTGGGTTGAGAATTGAATGGGTGAATTAATCAAACAGAACTTGGAAAATGAAAAAACAAACAAACCCAAACATTCCAGATACATAAGGTGTGATTACTTGCACAGCCAGGCCAATAAGGTTGCAGTGACCACATCACTCTTTCTCCACATATGACCCCTACAACTTCTAAATCATGAAGGGTACAAAGAAAGACATGAGCTTTTAAGTATCTGTTAGTCCCATAAACCTGAACATCGGTGTCATCATGACCATCACCTCCTCGTCCCTAACCTGACTGAGTGTTTACTATGGCATTGCTCTGAGGCTTTACATGTCCTAACTCACCTCGACCTTTACGGAAGGTTTTCCAGAGGAGGAAGCTGAGGCATGGGACATGCCCACGGCCACAGAGCTGACACGTGGGAGAGCGAGCCATGGGACTTACTGAGCGCAGGCAACCGGGCTCACAGCTGGAGTCGCCATCACATACCACTCTGCCTCAACTCACCAGCCACGGGAGGGCTCACAATCACAATGGAGTGAAGAGAAAGGGCCCTCAGAGGCCACCCGGCCCATCCTCTGCCTTTAATCAGGTAAGACATTATTCCTCCATCGGACAGAGGTGGGAACAGAGACCCAGAGGACTTCAGTTTCTGGCACAGTCCCGCACAGCTGAGTGGCAGAGGAAAGTCCGGTCCTCCAGTGCAGCAACCCCGCCCCCCGTGAGGATGTACCTTTAACTTGCACTGTATCCTCATAGTTGCCCTGGACGGTGGCATCCGTGCTGGGGGTGGAACACTTGTAGTGGCCTTGGTCTGAGGGCTGGACGTTCTTTATGTGCAGTTCCACGGCGTCGTTGGCCGTCCGCCGCAGCACGATGTCACCCCTCTGCAGGCGCTCACGGTACAGCTGGGCGGGGAAGCCCACCTCCCAAGTGCTGGCGAGCTCCACGAAGCTGCTGCCCGAGGCCAAGAAGCTCCAGTCAAAGTTCTGCTCGCTGGGGCCGTCGTAGTCGCTGACGTTGCAGGGGATGACCAGTTCAGTGCCCACCACCCGCACCAGACTCCCCGCGGGGACCCTCACCACACGCCCTCGACAAAGAGCTGCAACAACAAGAGGTGAAAGGCAGGGCTTGAATCCAATAAGGTCTTCCCAGTATAAATGTGGTAAAACTGTGGGCGCTCCGGCTCCCAGGCACATGGTGGAAACGTGACATCGACCAGCTGGGGAAATGTGACACTGACCGGCGTGCTGCCAGTGTCTGTGCAGAAGAAGGCTGAGCCCACCCCAAGGACCCCAAGCCAGGAATACCCCCCTGCGGTGAGTACCTCTCATGCAACAGTCTCCTAGGGTATCCAGGGAGGAAGAGAAGCACTAAAAGTAGGCTAACCATGAACTTGAATAGCTTTCTCCCTCCTGTTACTATTTAACCTACTGTGATCACTCAACATGAGGCAGAAATACTTTAGGTTTTGTGTGAAAGAAAAGGACACAGCTAATCAAGTATTTACATTTCTTCCCACCCAATGTCAACATTCTTCCCTAGAGACCACCCCCTGGGGGCTCCTGAGACCTGATTTACAACGATGGCTGCCAATTTTTAAATCCTAGAGCAGCCTGCTGATAAAATGATTTAACTCTGGTTATCTGACATTGCCTATAAATTAATTTTAAAATATGACGACTCTACCAAGTATTAATTTTCTATTTTCTGGCTCATTTCCTTCTCTCTACTGTTCACCCTGATCTAAATTCAGAAGGAGGATAGGGAAGCACAAAGAGAGACAGTGCCTGCTCTGGCTGGTTGCTGGGCGTTGGTAGGAATGCAGCGGCTTACTGGGGATGAGAGGCCTGGTGGACAAAGCCTAGAGTTCACTGGCATTCCCTGCCCCAAGTGCAGACCTCACAGGCCTCTGGGATGGCCCTTAGGGACCGTCACCTGTGTGTCCTTTAAGATCGCTTCTTTGGGGGTGGGATAGGGAGGGTGGGAGAGAGGGAGACGCAAGAGGGAAGAGATATACATATGTATATGTATAACTGATTCACTTTGTTATGAAGCAGAAACTAACACACCATTGTAAAGCAATTATACCCCAATAAAGATGTAAAAAAAAAAAGATTGCTTCTTTGCAATGAACTTCAGCACATTTTTTGGCAGTGTGTTTATTACCTGTGTTAGCATTTCAATTCAGACCAAATGAACTTGCAGGGCTCTTTCCTGATGTTCTATGAATAGGTACAGCATTAAGAGATACAGGAGAAAGCATGGGCTCTGAAATCAAGGAGACAAGTTTAAACTGAGAGACCTCTCTTAGCTTTGGCTTCCTCCACTATGAAATGAGGAAAGAAGGAGTCACTGAGTTGATGAAATAAAATGGCCAGCTGAGACTCTGCCATGTAGGAAGAGCTCGATAAAATGGAACTTCTATTATTTATTTTCAGTTCTGTGTTTCTGTCATTTGTTATGGGTTGAATTGTGTCTCCCTACCACCACCCCCCACATTCATATGCTGAAGTCCTAGCCCCCAGCACCTCAGAAAGTGATCTTATTTGGGAATAGGGTTGTTGCAGATGTAATGAGCTAAACTGTAATGAGGTCATACTGGAGTAGGGTGGGCCCCTCATCCGACGACCAGTATCCTTAAAAGGGGGGAAATTTGGACAGAGACAAGCACTCAGGGAGAGTGCCATGTGAATATCAAGGCAGAGATTGGGATGATATGTCTATGATCTAAGGAATGCCCTGCACCTCCGGTCCCGGGAATGCACACTGGGGCTGAAACAAGGTCAGAGTCCTCCTTGCTCATTTTTGCTGAAGCTGCAGGAAGACACTTTCACCTCCTTTGGAATCAGGGTACTGCAGAGCTGCTTCGCTCTGAAGCTGCATGTGGGCAGCCCTCCTGACCAGGTGAGGGAGCCATCTACAGCAGAAGAGACCCAGGTCAACACTGGGACCAAAGAGGTGCAGAGAATGTGCCCTCATGACTAGATGGCATCATCTGAGCCACTAGATCTGCCATACCTTCTAAATCATTCCATATGCACACACACATACACACAAACGAACACATATGCACATGTGCACACACTCACACACACACACATACACGCACACGTCTTCCCCTGGACATTTCAATTCCTTGCAATTCTACTCACACCCACTTATATTCCTTAGGATAACTTCTGTCACTGGAAACTCAGGGCACTGAAATAATACCCAGCAAGCAGTGAGGTCATCATCACTACATTTCAAAGGAAACAGGCCATCCTTTTTACATTTAATTTCAGAGATGACTGGATAATTCTGACTGTCCCAGAGAGACCCTTCAGAAGGAAGCTTCAGGACTTCCCTGGTGGTGCAGTGGATAAGACTCCGCGCTCCCAGTGCAGGGGGCCAGGGTTCGATCCCTGGCCAGGGAACTAGATCCCACATGCATGCTGCAACTAAGAGTTCACATGACACAACTAAGGAGCCCATGTGCTGCAACTAAGACCTGGTGCAACCTAATAAATAAATAAATAAATATTTTTAAAAAAAAAAGAAGAAGAAGAAGAAGGAAGCTTCATGGTGGAGACCCGTAAGAGGGAGCACAGCCTAACGCTTATCCTCCTTGAGCCCAGTTTCCATCTGTGAAATGGAGACACACCCTAGGGCTGTGTAAGGATTAATTGAGCCACAGAGCACTCACAACAGTGCCCTGCACGCAGGAAGGGTCTGCGGTTACCTGCTTTGCAGGCCGCCTCTAGAATAAACCTGTTCACAATCATTCACTTTGCTTCCTTGACAGGTTTACAGAGGAATTTCCTAACATGTAAAGCTTTGCAATTTCTAGCCCTTGTCAAGAAGTTCACCAGGGTTAACAACCGGCTCAACGGGGCCCTTCGGCATGAGGCTACCTTCCTTGTAAGGTGTCTGTCTTTATTCTTAGTGAGTGGAGCTCAGCAAACTGAGCCAGCTGCTTGTGTCAGCTCTCCAGTCCTGCTTCCACAGTCACCCAAACCATCTTTTTAACGCACAAATCAGACGTCACTTCACTGGTCAGAAATATCTCATGGTTCCTCATCACCTACAGGATACACTCTATCTTCCAGACCCCCCACTGCGATGCCCCTGGTTCCTGCCACCTTCCCTCTCACCTGAATTATTGCAACAGCCTCCCAACTGGCTGCCTGCCTTCCCTCTGCTCTTGCCCTCCACTCTCAACACAGCCAAGCCATCTTTTAAAAATTTAAGTGTATTACATCCTTACTCTGCTCAAAGCTTTCCAATCACTCCCCATGTCACTCAGATAAAAGCCAAGTCCTCACAGAGGCCACCAAGACCTCACAGGACCTGGCCCTCTTTTCTTCTCCAAGCTCCTCCCTCCACTGCACTCCAGCCATGCTTTCCTCCTAAGACTCTCGAGCAGACAGACCTATTCCAACCTAGGGCTTCTGCACATTTTCTCGGTCCGGAGCACTCTCAGACGTAAACCCCGCTCCATCACCAGCTTCACATTTCATTCTAGTGTCGCCTTATTAGTGAGGCCTTTCTTGACCACTTAAAATTGTACACACCCACCCTCATTCTTGCCAAATTTTCTTATCACTTACCACTAATATTCTTTACGTGTATCCCTATAGTTTTACTATTATTTATTATCTGCCTTCTCCCACCAGGATGCAAGGTCTAAATGAGCAGTGATTTTTATCTGTTTTGTTCACTGCTGAATTCCAGTGCCTGCCTAGAACTGGGCCTGGTACATAGTAGTTGTTCAATAAATACTTGCTAAATAAATGAACGAATAGAAGACACACAAGATCCTTCATAGTCTGGTCCATGGCTACCATTCCAGCTTCATCAGCTACCCTTCTCCCAGCCCTTAGTCCTTAGACTTCAACAAAACAAATGGCCCTTCAAGTCTCTGCAAATGCCATGCTCTCTTGGGCCTCACAGCCTCTGCTTCTGTGCTTCCTTCATCTGGAATGCCCTCCCGGCAATCTCTCAGCCTCTTGCAAGAAGCAGCTCCAGCACCACCTTCTGTGGGAAGGCTTCCCCATCTCCCCTGGGGTCACTTAGGCACTCCTGCCTCAACTCAACCTGCAGAAGTACCTTCGACTCAGGCTATGTTACAGTGCCACTGGAAAAAGCCAAGCAGATAGGAACAGATGCTTGAAAGATCAAATTTTAATCTAAAAAAAATATAAACCCGAGCAGTGCCGTACATGCAGAACTGGGATGTCCCCTCATCTGTGCAAAGCAAGATTCTGAAGTTTAGTTAACAGAATTTCAATTTGCTACCAGCAGTCTGCTATTTAGCACATATTTCCTTTAATATTGTTAAATAACAGCTAATGATATTTAAAAAATAAACACAACTTGTAAAACATAGAGCATATGGCTCTTTCCAAATCAAAAAGAATATCTGCAAAGCCACACATTACCGATTTTAGTTGAAACCTCTTGTAACAGTTGACTAAGGGGAAAAAAACAAAATTTTCCTCTGGTTTTCCAAATCCTACCGGTATTTCAAATGAAGAGTCCCAAACACTTTGGCGCCTGAACTGTGTTAGGTTAGCTTTCTATAAAAATGTCTTTACTAAGAAACAATTTAAATTTGTTTTCAGGGGTCAATATAAGAAACCATTATATGAAAAGCATTTCTTTATTAGTTTTAAAAGGACTATTGAGGCCACGATTGGGTTGTTCAATGACGCAAGAATCCATACGATAAAAGTCTCTTAAAATTTAGTACCAGAAAAAAAATACCAGTTGATGGACCATTGTGTGTTCTTTCCCCAGCAAACAAGAACTATATAGGCGTCTCTCACAACCCAAGTACCTTTGATACTCAACACAAATTAGGGTACCTTAATAGCACATTTTGTGCAGTATATTAAGGCTCTGATGCTAAACCTCTCTCTCATAATCCCAATTACTAAGTGGCCCAGCACCACATCACCATGCCCTGGTGATGCCCAGACCCTCTTAGATAGGTCTCAGAACCCTGCACTGCTTCCTAATTCCTGTTTTTAAAATTTCTGCCTAAACCTACCAAAACAAAATAAAACAAAGAACACACAAACAACCCTGAATACAATTGTTACTGCTTCATCATCTCTTTTACCCGTATTCCAACTTCCAAGTCCTGTTTTCCCCAACATATATAAAATTCATGTGTCCTTTTGTACCTTAGCTTCAAGGAAGTCTAGTACGAAATATGATGGTGAAATATGGAAACCATTCACAATCTAAATTTCTAATAATTATCTCTCTCCTCTACCTCTACACCTTCCTGTGCCTTCTCTGTCACCCTTGTACTTTTGATTTCTTTACCCTTAGTTTAAAGATTATTGCATGTATGTGTGTATTTCACTGTAAATTGCCTCAAATATGTTTTTCGGGAGGAGGGGAGATAAGTGAGGTATAAATTTCAAAAGACTAATAATGGAGATGAGATACTTTCTGCTATGATGGACTAGCTTGTATCAGATCAACTCCCTGCCCCCACCCCAGAACAACTACAAAAGATGGACAAAACACAAGAAACAGATCATTGAATGCACTGGTGATCAATCCAGGTATCCGGGACTAAGGGGCCAAGATCACAGAAACACCCCAAGGTGGGCCTGACAATATGCACTGCTTTTTCTCTTCAAATATTTGCCAATTTTAAGTTGTGCAGTAAAAGGTAGTAGTTCAGAACTGCCAATGCCTCATGGGGCCAAGAAGACAGCAACTGAAGTTCAGGGCCATTAAGAAAGTCATAGTCTAAAACAAGCAAACAAACACAACAAGAAAGTCATAGGCTGAGGTGGGGGGAGTTGGTGGGGGAAGATTGGTAAGTGTCCGAGAAGTTAAACAGAAAATAAATATTAAGGGGCTAAGAGGTTAAGCAAATTTTTCGACCATCTCACAGTACTGGGGAAACAAAAATTGGAATTCCGAGTTTACAAAAGACGGTGGACAATAGTAAACACCCCAGACTGAATTACAGCCCTGGAAAGGGCTATGCCTTTGGAGTAAGAGCAAAGCTGAACAAACAACCAGCTCTCAAGAATACTGAAATCTTGTCTCAAAACATCTCAATTCCTCACTGGATTACAGTGAGCTTCTCTTACTGTATTAGCCTGCTAGAAAGAAAAATAAAAAAATAAAACGTAAATCTTCTTGTGAAGAAGATAACATCACACAGAGCCTCTACAATTTTTCAATATTCAATCAAAACCTACCAGACGTTCCGTACAACAGCACCAAATGACTGAAAACAAAAGACAACAACCCAGACGATAGAAACAGATGCACAGGGATCCAGATATTAGTGTTATCAGACGTGGACTTTAAAATAACTATGATTAGTTTATTAAAGAAACAGACAACAGGATTTCACTTCTTAACTTTATTAAAATAATCAGATTAAAATCCTAGAACTAAAAAAAAAATCTAAAATTAAGAACTCAATAAATGGGTTTGATATCAGATTAGATGCAACATTAGTCAGTATAAGATATCCAAACTGAAGCACAGGGTGTAAAAAAGATGAAAAATGCAGAAAAGAGTCTAAGAGACACATGAGAGACGATAAAAAGGTCAAACACATGTAACAGAGTCCCAGGATGAGAAGGAATATGATAGAATTAGAATTAATTTCTGAAGAAATAATGGTTAAGGTATTTCTTAAACCGACAAAAGACGTCATGCCACAGATTCAAGAAGTACTATATATCTAAAGCAGCACGAATACAAAGAAAACCACACCTAGGTGCATCATTGTAAAACTGCTAAAGGCACGGAAGGGAGCAAGAATTCAATGATACCTGACTTTCAATAGAAACAATGCTCTTAAGACAATGGAATGACATCTTTTTTTTTTTAATATCTATTTTATTTATTTATTTACTTGGTTGTACCGGGTCTTAGTTGCAGCATGTGGGCTCCTCAGTTGAGGCATGCAGGCTCCTTAGTTGTGGCATGCGAACTCTTAGTTGCGGCATGCACGTGGGATCTAGTTCCCTGACCAGGGATCAAACCCGGGCCCCCTGCACTGGGAGCGGGGAGTCTTAACCACTGCACCACCAGGGAAGTCCCTGGAATGACATCTTTAAAGCGATGAAAGAAAGTAACTACCAACAGAGAATTCTACACAGAAAAGATATCGTTAACAAAGGAAGGCAAAATCAATATGCTTTCAATCAACTCTCAGTCAGGGAAAGAGAATTAATAAAAAGAAATGCTAACGAAATACCAAAATGATATACTAAAGGGAGTTCTTCAAATAGGAGGAAGATGACCCCAGATGGAATCACGGAAATGTAGGGAGGCATAAAGAGCAACAGAAAGGGTAACTGTGTGGGTAAATCTACTGAATGGTGACTATGTAATACAATATTAGTAATGTCTTCTGGAATTTAAAATATATGCATAATTAAAACATATGACAACAACAGCACAAAAAGCAAGGGAAAGAGTGAAATAACTGGAGCCTAAATGTTTTCTAAGGTCTTGCATTTGATAAAAGGACCATCAGTAGACACTAATAAGTCGACAATGTATGTTCTAAGCTCTTGAATAACCATAAAAATGAGAGAGTGGATAACAAACTAATGAGAGGGGGATAATAAAAAATACTTGATTAATCAAAGAATCTGAAATTTCAGCTAAAATCATATAAGCTTTTCTCAAGTATTTACTTTGTAATGTGTTCACTTTGATTCATCATCAAATTTCTCTCCACAACACTAGGATAGAGTAAGAGGAGGAATAATAACATACTGCATCTCTCTTATATGCCAGACCACCCCTATCACAGAACCAAGGAAACTGAGACTCAGAGAAGTTAAATAACTTGCTGAAGGTCATAACAGCTATGAAGTGAGGGACTCAACCCAGGTTTATCTGGCCCATGCACTGCACTGTCAAGGCAAAGATGGGCTGGGCTGGTTTTGTCTTCAACTGCATTGTTGATACTAACCATATTCTGTTGATTTTGTCTTTGCTCTGAGTAGGAAGAAGCAACGGCTTGAAATTCCCTATAAAATACTTCCAATTCTCCACGGGCAATGTGAACCAGATAGGTAACAAAGTAACCAAAATGAGTTACTAAGGGAAGAAATATATATTCTTGGCATGAACTAGAGGAGAGACATCCCGTTTTTAGAGAAACGGGATTGTTAAAAATAACTTCCAGTTTCTTCAAAAATTTTTTTCTGATAGACTGCCTTCATTATTTTAAGTGATACTAACTCTACATCTCACACTTTCATGTTCAAAAAAGGTGAAGAGAACTTCATTCTAAAAACATATGGGAAGGACTTTTGGAAGCCCACCTCTCTGACTTTTCAGCAGTGCACATAATTAACATGCAAGAGGTAATTGTTTCCAGATTCCTATTTGCCTACCTCTGAAGTCCTCCAGAAAATAATTAAATGCCTTCAACTTTCTTCCATCATGTAGAATGGATGGAGATAGGCAAGAAAAGTCGGGCAAGTTTTTCAGTGCAATTATTCCTGCAATGTTTATTTCAACAAGCACTATTGGCAACCACGAGGAATCATTAAGAGAGACAAGCTAATGAAGATGAAACTGTATTTATCCACCCTCTTCCACCTCCTTATGAGATCCATGGGAAATAGATTTTATTTCCTGGGTTATCATCAATATTATTCTAAATCAAGGCCTGTAGAGTACAGCAGATCTGCAAAGGATTTTTGCAATTGTTCCTATTATTGCTCCAATTTTATCACCTCACCGAGCTGCCTAGAAGCAAACAATCTGATTTTACAAACGGAGCCATTTGTAAGATAAGTATTGTAAGTTACTGAATCCAGTAGAACAGGCAGAACGGAAATACCGAAACCGAAGAGCTTGTGGTATTTCACTCTGCCTTGTAAAATGACAGCTAAATCCCCCTTCTCCAGTCCTTACAAGGCCTTTAAGAGAGACCAGGGGCCTATGGATTTCTATACGAAGTTCGCAGTCCACACGTGATTTAGAAGTGAATACACAAGAAGGTTAAACCTGTAAGCTCTCACAGAGCCTTTATTGCAGTATCTGACTTAACGAATGCAAAACCTTTGTCTCCTCTGCTGGACTGCCGCTGAGAGGTCTGGCAGGAAGGGATCATGCCGGCTTTCATCTAGACAGTCCCTAAGTGATGAAAATGCAGCAATGTACACATTAAACAAGTTACAGCCAGCAGAGAATGTGTAATGAAGTCACATATGGCAGTACTTCAAAATCCCATCCAAACGCCAATAAGGTTCTACTAGAGCGGGCCTTAGAATCATTTTTTAAAAAAAGGTTCAGCTAAGACCTCAGAGAGATAAACTAGACAAATGCAGTATGACTCATTTAACAAACAACTACCGAGTAAGAAGCCCTCGTGCTGGATGATATGTGAGAGAGGAAGGTAAATCAGCCTTGGACCTTCTTTTAAGGGACTTACGGTATGTTGAGTCATAAGGGGCACGTGAAAACTCTAACAGGAGGAACGATATATAGTAGCCAAAAAGAGGTACTAGCAAGTGCTGTGGGGTTCCTCAGAAAGTGAGGGTGCGTCCCTCCAAAGGGATTAGTGAAAAGCTTCATGCAGTGTCAACATTTAAATCGGGCCTTTGAAAAATGGCTGGGGAGTAGGGTTTGGGCAGGGGACACTGCGGAAGAAGATGATCAGAGTTAAAGGGAGGAGCATAAGCAAAGGCCTAGGCGGGGACATGTGGGGAGTGGTGAAGAGTAGGGCGAGCAGAGCAGTGCAGTTAAGAGCAGGCTGGAGTGGACACACACACGCGTGGTCAGTCGGGAGCCCTCTATGAGATGATGGGGCCGGGGGTTGGGGGAAAGGTTGGTACAAGAATCAAAAGAAGAGCAAGGGCAGGGAGTGCCTGGTGGCGCAGTGGTTGAGAGTCCGCCTGCCGATGCAGGGGACACGGGTTCATGCCCCGGTCCGGGAAGATCCCACATGCCGCGGAGCGGCTGGGCCCGTGAGCCATGGCCGCTGAGCCTGCGCGTCCGGAGCCTGTGCTCTGCAACGGGAGAGGCCGCAACAGTAAGAGGCCCACGTACGGGAAAAAAAAGAAAAAAAAGAGCAAGGGCAGGAACGGAAAGGCAGCAGCTCTAAGAGCCATGCTGGAAGAAGAATTCATTGATAGACCCGAGATGAGAGACATGCCAAGGGAAGCTGAGCGCTGCCAAGGAAACACAGAGGAGAAAAGTAGTCAGTGAGATTCAGACAAGTTGAAAGGTCCGCCAGGCATGGAAACCCCCCAGTCCAAAGCCATCTGAGCCCCAGATAAATGTGGAGTCACATGCTTGGAGAGGAGATCTGGTGAAGATATGGGAGATGTGGAGGTCCATGGGGTCACCGGGGGACAGAGTACAGAGAAGAGGGAAAGGGACAAAATCACAGTGAGCTCCTATTATTTAAGACACAAGCAGAAGAAAAAAGGCAAAAAGGAATAGTAGCCAGTTAGGAAGAAAACCAGAAACGGCTTACGTCCTAGCAGCCAAGGGATGCAAGAATTCCAAGAAGGAAAGGCTGGAGTGATATCTACTGTTTTACTTAAGGACATACCCATCTACTTGCTCCTGGGAGGCTGCGAGCCCCTAAGGCAAGACCTGGTTCCTATACTATCTGCATCCTGCACAATATCTAGAGTAGAATCCCATTATGCTTCAGTTTGGAAAAAATGAGCAACCATGTCAAACCTGCAGAAAAGTCAAGGCAGACAGGTGCTGCGAAAAGACTTCTGCACTGATGACCACGCAACCACTGGTAACCTCCACAGAAGCGCATTTGCAGTAATGTGGTATGGGACTTGGAGGGTAACAGTCAGGAGAAAGGAATAATCAAGATGTAAGTAAGAGAGCGTACAACCGTGAAAAGACCCCAAAGCAGGCAAGAGGAGATGAAGGGCACAAGTGGGCAGTTTATCCTGGAAAGTCAGCCAGTTGGTCCTCTCAGCACCTTCTAGGCACTGCGGACATTCGGCCAAGAGTCCCTGCTCAAAAGAAGCTTGTGTTCCAGTTAAGGGGAGAGTGGGGAAACAAGTCCAGAGCGCTGATAAATGCTATCAAGATAAAATAGGCCAACGTGCTGGTGACTGGGGATGGGGGAGGGCTGCTTTTAGCCAGTGTGGTCAGGAAAGGCGCCTCTGAGCAGGTCACCTATGAGTTCAGACCAGAATGAGAAGGAGGCAGGGGTAGAACTCTGGGGTAAGACTGCTCCAGGCAGAGAGACCCGCAAATATAAAAGCACTAAGATGGAGCAAGCCTGGTGTTCAAGGGATAGAAGAAGAGATCAGTGTGACTGGATTATAATGAACGAGGGGGCAGAGGCCTTGGACTCTGGTTGAAATAGGAAGCACATAAAACTAGGGAATGATAGAGCCTGCTTTATTGTAGAAAGCCCACTGGTTGCTGTGTGAAAGACGGATTACTGTGGGACCAATTTGGAAGCAAGGACACCAGAATGGAAGAAGTTACGGCAGACCAAGCAAAAGATGATGGACGTTTGGCCTCAGCTTGTAGTGGTGGTGATTCTCAGGAGTAGTCAGATGCAGGATATATTTTGGATATAAAATGAAAAGACACACTGCCATTTTGAATGTGGAAAGTGAGGAACACAGGAACTGGTATGATACAGGCTCTGGCTTGAGCACCTGGGTGCATAGTGAAGCCACTAACTGAGAGGGGAACGTAACGGACAGGAAGGAATTTGTATCAGGCAAGGCTAGAGTTTTCTTCCAGCCCTTTGAAGTCTGAGATGCCTGCTGGACATGTGAGTGGGGGTACAGTGGAGTAGGCAGTAAATTTATGTGTCTGGCGCTCAGGGGGGAGGTCCAAGCAGAGACATTCATTGGGGAGTCATCAGCACATAAATGGTATTCAAAGCCACAAGTGGCATGGGATCACATAGGGACAGAGTGTATACATACAAAGGAAAAAAGAGCCAAAGGTGGAGCCCTTACCTTTTTCAGAATTTAGGAGAAAAGGATGGGTAAAAATATAGCAAGGTTTTGAGGCAAAAAGCTTGAGGAACCTTAGGTTGGTCTCCAGTGTCTCAGTGAAGTAGCAGAGAGGGGTTTAGATCCTGGAGATTGTGGACAAGGTTTAGAATAAGAATTAGAAGGAATATAGTGGAAAACCATCACAAAACTAACACAAGGTTCACTGAGGCAGTAAAGACACCCTAACTGGTAGGAAACTCAGGTGGGCAGGTTGTAGGATTTTCCCCAGCAAGATGATAAAGCTCAGACTTAGAGACTACGGTTGGTGTGGGTTACTCAACTACAATATGAGGACTGGCAAAGAAATGTGGCAGAGGGTCCTTAACAAGCTCACTGCTGGCATGCTGACCACCAGGATGAGAGCCCAGGAAGTGAAAGCGGCTTCGGAAAAAAGGTCAGGGGGATCACAGTGAGGATGAAGAATAGGTTCAACACATACGAGGGAATCTGAAAGGAGGAAGGCAAAGCACTTGTGGTCACACAGGGAAATATCAGAGTTGACAATCAAAAGGTGACAAAAAATTTTTAAAATTTTTAAAAATTTTTTAAAAATTAAAAAAATAAAAAAGTAAAAAAAGTAAAAAAAAATTTTTTTTAATTTTTAAAAAGTAAAAAAATTTAAAAATATAAATAAATAAATATTAAAAATAATAATTTAAAAAAATAAAAAACTTAAAAAATTTTTTTAAAAAAGGTGAAAGAATTCAGAGTGATGACATGGTCCACGTGTGGCCATTAAATCTCACGAAGTGTGTTATTTTCTCAGGAGCTAAGATGACCATAGAAGGCACTTCCTGAGTCCTTGCTGACCTGAGCTGGCTGCAGAAACACAAGGAAGGGACAATATGACTAACAGACCATGGGGGTGAAGAAGGGAGGTACAGAGATCTAAACCTTGCTCTCACTTAACATTTACACGATGGTTTCTGGCTCTGGTCTGCAGTCATTCATATCTGCAAATCTTCTTTTAGCCTTCATACCAGGAGAGGAGGGAGAGTAAGCATCTGTTTCCCCAGGTCAAACAGAACCTTGGTGATAGAAGGCTTCGCGCTCCATGGGAACTGACAGGCTCTTCAGTCAATGCAACTTTCCTTAGCTTTTGCTGCTGAGATAACCATGCCCTCTGGCACTACAGACAGGAAAGGCAAGGAAGACAGGAGATACAACTGAGGAACACAGCTGCAAGTCACTTCTTAAAGACTGGATCATTAACTAAGTGAACTTCTTACCACTGAAGCACTAGATCACCTAACCAGGATGTCGCTCCAGTTCCATGGCCTTTGAGAGATCCCAGGAGGCCAGTCATGCCAAATCCTTAATTCCACATTATGAAATCGTGCAGGTTTGTATTAAGTCAACATGGCCAAGTTGGAACTACACTCCCTGGAAACCTTCTCCCTGTGCAGTTCTGGGTTAGAGTTGGACAAAAGAGACGTAAGTGTGTGTGAGATTTGGGAGGTGGAAAGGAAGCAACAGCCATCATGCTCTGGTGGTCGTCAGGTTTCAAGGCAGCAAGAGACAGATGCACAGGTGTTGGTGGGCTCCAGTGTGTTCTAGCTCTTCTTTCTGCTCTGGGTTTCTTCCCAAATGCTATCTTTACTGACCAACTCGGATCCAAGACCACCAGATGCTTGATTGCAAACTCATAGGTGGTAGCTATAAATAGGCAACTACCCTTACACAGGCTCTTATGCCAGACCCCCCCTCCCAGTCCCGTGTGCCCCACTCGCAGTCCCACTCTGCCTGGCTTCTCGATTCCTCTGCCAGAAACAGCCTGTCCGCCCCCACTAGTGCTTCGGAGGGACGACTAGTGGCTTTTCCTTGATCCCTTTTCAGACCTTCATTTCCCCAGCTCCTCCCAAAATTGTGTAGTCTAATTCCTCTATTAAATGGCTTATTCCATAATATTCACAGCGGCTCTGCTCCTCTGACGGAACACTGATACATAAGCCAAGTACGGAGCAGAGAGCTTCGCCCTCGAGGACCCCGTAACTGACAAAACCCACCTTACATTTACAGCATGGCTTTAGCGTTTTCAAATCCTGTTCACATGATTTAATACTCAACCCTGAGAGGATTAAATAAGGAAACTGAGGTTCCGAGAAGTCAGGTGACCAAAGAACAACACAAAGACGCAAAAGCCACTTCGTGCCAATCTGTACCGGTGGGTAACCAAAATAACTCAACAGAACACGAAATGATTCAAACAATTCTCTGTCCAAGGATCAGAGACAGAAAAAGCTGAGGCAAGATCCAGCCACAAGGATTATTTTAGAGTGTTCTATAAAATTAACAGCTGCTAGAGGCCCCAGCGCTGCCTAGCCCCCCTCACTACTCAGCCATTTTCAATCCTCCCCATGTTTGAACAGGCCAGCAGAGTCTGCCAAGTTCTGTGTGAACACCTGGTCCTCCTTGCAGTCTAGGTGAAGGAGAATGGGAGCTTCACATGAGTTTAAACTTGCATCTGGGCATGAACGCACCTGAGCTGTTAGTAAAATTCTCCCCGACTCCTTCCCTTGAGGAACTTTGTCCTCTTTCCCCCAATTTTACTGTTTTCTATGCCCATTTTCTGCTCTTCCTTTGCCTTGTCCATCCTTTCTCCCCAACAAGGCCTTAAGCCTGCCCTTGATATTTACAGACACACTGCCAGATGCCATGGGTGGTACGGAGGTCTATGCCAGCTTCCCCAGTGAGGCCCAGTGAGGAGTACAGTTTGGTAGTTTGACTTGAACAAAAAAAGACTCTGAGTTCACATGCCCTTCAAGGAACAGACCCTTGACTCCATTGATCCAATATTTCATTCCTTCACTCAGCAGCTCTTTACAGCACACATACTGGGTGCAGAACCACATCATCAGGTGAGTCGATGAGCCGACACCTAGCCAGGTGTCAAAGTTAAGGACGATGGAACAGTGTGGCAGCCTCATAGAAAAGTGGGGGGAGGGATAAATTAGGAGTCTGCGATTAGCAGATACAAACTACTACATATAAAACAGATAAACAACCGAGTCCTACTGTACAGCACAGGGAACTATAGTCAATATCTTGTAATAACTTATAATAAAGAATGTGGAAAAGTTATATATGTATAACTGAATCACTTTTCTGTACACCAGAAACTAACACAACACTGTAAATTAACTATACTCCAATAGAAAAAGAAAAAGGAGGGCTTCCCTGGTGGCGCAGTGGTTGAGAGGCCGCCTGCCGATGCAGGGGACACGGGTTCGTGCCCCGGTCCGGGAAGATCCCACATGCCGCAGAGCGGCTGGGCCCGTGAGCCATGGCCGCTGACCCTGTGCGTCCAGAGCCTGTGCTCTGCAACGGGAGAGGCCACAACAGTGAGAGGTCCGCATACCGCAAAAAAAAAAAAAAAAGAAAAAAAGAAAAGAAAAGAAAACCTGGGAGGAGATGAGTCCTCCAACAATGAGAATCTTTTAAAATATTAAGTTAATAAATGACATGAGGGACTTAGGGAAGGCAGAACCAGAAAAAATAGACATTCACTCAGGACATCAGGCTTAAACTCCTTTAGGTGACATTCCAGGCTCTTCACAATCTTACGACTCTCTCTCCAGCCTCAACCCTTTCCCTCTGAAGCCCCTACGACTTAACCCTCCATTCCAGCCACCAAAAAGTTTTCTTCACACGCAAGCTTTTGTAAACAGGTGTATTTACTCACGCTCTTCCCTCTGCCTGAAACAAATAACCCGTGCTTTCTCTACCAGACAAAGCCTACTGACGGCTCAGACTTAATGAAGGCCATCTTGTGGAAACCTTTCCTGATCCGCCCCCAGCCCCAAGCAGAGTTCAGAATGTGCCTACTGAGGGTCGACTCGGCATGGACACCGTGACCATCCCAGGCTCATTTGCTTGTCCGCCGCCCTCGCGGGACTGTGAGCTCCATGGCGGGGCAGAGGGCTCGCTGCTCATCACCACATTCCTAGCCCAGCAACGTGCTTGCGGATGCAATGGCTGGGATCACTCCTATCTCAATGAACTTCTGCAAACTGGAATTTTAGAGCCAGAACTAATCTTTGGACCATCATCTAAATGGGTTAACGGGAGTTACTTAAATCTCATTTGTATCAGGAATTGCCCCTCATTGATGAATTTTCAAAAAAGCTCTTCGATAAGCTCATCACAGAAAGCGAAAAGCATACGGTTTGAGCAACCGTAACGCACAGCATCATCAACCAAGAGACCAGTTCTCAGCACCCCAGGAAGTGATAACATCTCGATACTCCAAACCCCACATTTTGCCACATGCGTTTTATTATCACCCTTTGGGGCTAGAGAAGCCAACAACTTGGGTGCTTTGGATCCTTACAAAGGTTTCCCAATCCAGACAAAGCACTAAAGCCTAAAAGAAATGCATATACAGGTAGAGAGGACACAAGTAGTGATACAAACAGGTATGGAGAATTGTGTCAGCTGTCCCACCTTTTCTGCAAGAGCTCCTCTGTCTAAACTGGCCCAGAATGCTCTCCCTTTTCATTAAAGTTTCAGCATTTTTTTTCTAACAATCCTTAGACACTTCTGGGGTTTTTTTGGTTTTTTTGGCTGTGCTGCGCAGTCTGCAGTATCTTAGTTCCCCGACCAGGGATCGCACCTGTGACCCCTGCAGTGGAAGCTGGACCGCCAGGGGATCCCCCTTAGACACTTCTTCGAGGCCACCTCTTTTCCTGGGTATATGTCATGCCTCCACATAGAGACTGGCAGCTACAGGATTCGGGTCTGTGACTATGTCCTCATATGCCCGGAGCTCGAGACTAAAGCCTGGCACAGGGTAATTAATAAGGAGTAGTTACGACCCAGGCCAACAGCGAGACAAGGCACATGCTGCAGGCAGCAGCCCCCTGCCCCTTCCCGCAGACGTGGCCAGAGCTGGCCACTTATGAGAAGAGCGATGGCAAGAACCCAGCCACCAGGCACGTGAAGCCTGCACTGGAACCGAAGAAGTACGCTTCCCCACGCTGTGAGCCACTGACACGAAGCCCAGGAAGGAGCAGATGCCAGTCGGGGATGGGAGAGGCTGTGACGACCCCACAAAGGGAGGAAGGGGTGGAGGAGGTAGAGAGTGAACAGTGAGAAGCATGAGTCGTTTGTCTTCCACACGAGCTGGCAAGGAGAAAATGGAGAAAATCACATGAGGAAGAATGACGAGTTTCTCATCCCTGCCTTTTCACGTGTGGACTCCATTTCTCCTCCCCTACCCCATCCCACCAACCTGTCTTAGAAATGAAGGCACCTGCAATCACTTCGGAAATACTACAGTAGTAACAGAAAAAGACAGTACGCACACAAACGAAAGATAGTGAGGACACACAGATAACCTCTGTCCCCTTTATGACTTAAGGCCCACAATACAGACTTTATATGTGTATTTCATACATGCGTTGTATATGTCATATACATGATACATGTACACATGAGATATACAGGTGTTTTCTAAACACATCATTTAATCATTCAATAACTCAAAGTCCTAAGACAGTCGGGTAAACAAAAGCAGACCTGGCCCTGCTTTCATGGTGATTACAGTCTGGGGTGAGACAGACGCTCAACCTAGTAAACAGAGCATTATAAACCGATGGCCATGCTCTGAAAGAACGGGTCCAGCGAGAGCCCAGGACAAAGGAATGGACACAGCTGTGTGCTTACCTTACAGGCAGCCGCCCCCCAGAACACGTGCTCACCTCTCCCAGGAAGTGAGGCTTGAACTGGGCTCCAAAGAGTCAAACAAATAGAAGTAACTCCAAGACAATCTATAAACACAAGAGGGGCAACGTGTACGCAGATGACATAGTTGTTTCTAAGGGCACAGAGTGACGGATGCTTGGGAAGACTTCAAGCGGAGTCATCGAAACTTAATTATGGGCTTCTTTACCCTGAGGTCCAAATGGTGTCAATGAACGCACTGGAGAGAACACAGAGCTTGCTTTACCATTGCCATTTCCGTAGGACCAAACATACCTTGCTGTGGGATAACTCCTGTTAGGCCTGTACAGGGGGGTACCACCGGGCAGTATATACCACCTTGCTGCCTCTGTGACACCCCCGAGCTGTGGTAACAGAAGCACTGTCCCCAGTTACTTACAAGCTGGGTTCAACACTAAGCTTTCTGGGACTCATATTGATGTTCGGAAAAAACTTGTTTGCAGAATAAACTGTTATTAAAGTGGGACTCTGATGAATAGACCACATGATTGCATAAACCTTGTTTCCACAGAAGAAATTCCCCATCCTTCCTCTAAAACTTATGCGTCTCTTATTTGGTGACGGTCTTTTGAAGAGATGCTCTGATAAACTACCTAAGGGGAACATCAGCAATGGTTTTGTGAGCCATTTTCCTCTTAAGAAACCACCAACAATAGGATTATGGCCCGACTTATCACCTTAATTTAGCAGGCTAGCTTCCTGCGGGCCCCAGCAGACCTCGCCAGCCTCACGCGTGTGGGTTCTTAGCTTCTCTGTGGGTGCCGGCAATGCTGCTGACAACTTTCAGGGTGATTCTGATCCCGTTCTTCCAACCTCCCTGACCCAGAGTTTGATACCCACACTCCCTGAGGTCTCTCTTACTGTTCCAGCTTCAGTCAGCGAATCCCCAGATGGAACGCCATCCCGCGCACGCTGATTCACGCCCGCCTCTGAGAAACGGTGCCCGCCATTTTCCTACCTGAAACGCTTCTCCTACTCTTGGCTCACACCGCCTTCCAGACCCACGTGCTCCACGGAGCCTTACGATAAAGCAGCTCCCGGCCTGTTTCATCCCTATGATTCTGACAGCTCCATACGCACAGCTATCCCATAATGCATCCACTCAGATGTTTAAAAAAGCACCAACAACCCATCCTGCTGTTCAGTTGTAACTGGTTCGGTTTCCCTTTTGGACTCCATTTCCTAATGCCTTTGTCCTCTTTCACAGTGTCAGAAACATGGTAAAGGGTCTCTAAATGCTGCTGAAGTACTAAAAAATAAGGCCACAAGGAAAAGCAGGAACGTCATATATCAATAGTTGGGCACAGTGTATTTATCCGCAACTGTGTTCACTTCGACCAGCGTGACCGAGTGCCTGCCACGGTACTATGGTCTTAACTTGGAACATACTGTATGGATTTCCCAATCAAAGATGATGGACTATAATGCCTTCTAATAAATAAGAAAATATATGGATGTGCCAGCCTTCAGAAAATGGAAAACATGAACAGCTGCGCCAAAAGTGGTTTGGGTTTGCTTTTTTTAAACTCCTCACTGCAGCATAAGCCGATAGCAGCACACTGGACAGACACCAGATCAGCCAACATTCTGTTCTGAGGACATCCTAGAGGGGCAGTGCAGTTATAAAGCACTATCCACCCCTTGGCCCCCAGAACAGCATATGACAGCAAGCCACCTCAAATGCAGTGGAGAATTCACTCCCAGAGTGTTCTCGATGAGCCCCCTGAAGACCCACGTCCAAGACATGGGTCAAAACCAGCATCCACACGTGCACCTCAAAGTAGCCAGAGGGCTGGGCAGCAGCCGGCATGCAGTAAGGACTGAGCTCATAACACCTTATCAACAGCATGGAGGTGTTCCAGAATGTTTCCTTTTCACTGTGAATGTATCCAACATCACTTGCGCCCTCCCCTTTCGGGCTAAGAGAATGAAAAGGAAGGAAGTCCCCAAATGCTAGAACACATCGCTTAGCCGATTAAGGCTACTGATGGGCAACGTCGGAATTTCAACTCTCCTACTCTACAGGAAGGTGGAAACTCCAAAGTGGTGTCAACGTTTGGACCCAGCTAAAGGTGTCCGTGTCTCTCCTCGCTGTGGTTTGGGGTGTCAGGAAAAGGAGAACCGTGGTGCATAACTGTCTACTGGTTCGACGTGAGAGCTGAATGGGGAAGAAAACACAAGTCACATTGCTGAGGGCTGAAACTGGATTACTCAACCGTAACTTACTTGTGGCTGATATCCTCAACGAAACTTACTTAAAAAAAAAAATCAGTAATAAGGAACAGTCTGCCATCTAGAAACGCTTTATTGGTTTTACTGTTTTTGTGATTTTTCCCAGAGGTCCATCAAAAAATGCAGTTAGTGGTGGGGATACCTCGGTAACCTAGAGCACTGTGAGGAAAGATGCCAGTTTCACCACACGGGATGGGCTAGGAGGAGGAAGCAGTTGCTGCTGCAGTGACAGAACAGCAAACAGCTCCCAGAGCCCTCAGAGGCACCAAAGCCCCGTTGCAGAGAGGTGCCAGGCAGGTGAGACAGAAGGCGCAGGCTGCACACAGGAGTGCTGGGCAAGATGGGCGAGGAGCCAGGGCTGGACCAAGTGGCCCATCTGGACCACAGCAGGGATCAGCATGAACTCAAAGAATTCTGGAGATGGAAGGGGGCCTTGGGATCAGCTAGCCCAGCCCCTTACCTTACAGAGGCTAAGAGCTATTCAGCAACTTGTTCAAGGTCACAAAACTAGTGAGTGGAAGATCAAGGGTCAGAATCCCAGCCTCCTGTTTTAAAAGACAAGGACACAAATGTTATCACATCTTAACTAACTGTATCAATCCCTTTCTATGTTTTCCAACATGTATTTGAATATCTGTACTAAGACAGAGAGCAGTCTAGTGTATTGCGGTTATGAGCCCAGACTCTGCAACCAGGCCATCTGGTCTTGAACCCAAGCAGCTGGACCACTTGTGTGACTTTGAACAAGTTACTTCACCTCTCTCTGACTCAGTTTTCTCTTCTATCAAATGGAGGTCCTAACAGTACCTACCTCATGGGGTTATGAAGCCTACTAAATGAGTTAATATATAGAAAATGCAGGGCCTGGCACCAAATAAGTGTTATATAAAAGATAGGAAGGAATTTTTTTTTAATTTATTAATTTATTTATTTTTGGCTGCGTTGGGTCTTCGTCGTTGGGTCTTCATTGCTGTGTGCAGGCTTTCTCTAGCTGCAGCAAGTGGGGTCTACCCTTCACTGCGGTGCCCGGGCTTCTCATTGCCGTGGCTTCTCTTGTTGCGAAGCACAGGCTCTAGGTGCGAGGGCTTCAGCAGTTGTGGCACACGGGCTGAGTAGTTGTGGCTCGCGGGCTCTAGAGCTCAGGCTCAGTAGTTGTGGTGCATGGGCTTAGTTGCTCTGCAGCATGTGGGATCTTCCCAGACCAGGGATCAAATCCGTGTCCCCTGCATTGGCAGGCGGGTTCTTAACCACTGTGCCACCAGAAAGTCCCAGGAAGGAATTTCTTAAGGAGGAAATAATCCTCATGTTGGCTCCTCCCCGGCCTACCTGCTCCCAACTCCCTTTCATCCTAGTCACAGGTTAAGACCTTTTCCCTACAATACCTGGGAATAATGCTTCTAAAACGTCACTGCTTAGTCTCCTAATCCCTTCGGCCAGACCCAGTCAGATGTTAAATTGGCCAAAATGACATGAGAGGTGAAATCTTTGGCTACTACTCACCCAGCCTACTACCCCTCGGATAGGCACTTCCAAGACCCTGGACTCAGAAGTTACCTCTTTTGACCCTCACCTCCTACCTTTCTGGCCCACCCACTCCCTTGTGCCTCTGAATCTGCTTTTTTACCCTCATCCTGTCCTCCAGGCCCTCAAACCTTCTGCGACTCACCAGGCCTTCCAGCCTCTCAGCTGCCTGTCCCACCTGGACTCCTTGGCCAACTGTCTCCATGATGCTGTCAGAGCTTTCTACAGATTCCCGCACCCCTCCTCTCAGGGCAAGATCACACCATGTCCCTGCCTTGTTCCCCGGATGCTGAACCTGGTGGAAGAAAGTCATGAAACCAGGCTGAGTACCTCCACTACAGACCTAAGCTAGCCCCACCCTTCATGGCTAACTGACCGCCTACCACATTCCCACAGAGCCCAGCCCGTCCCACTCTCCTCTAGTTCTGACGCTCTGAACATGGCCTTTGCCTCAAAACACCAAGGAAGCCCAGGCCACCACATAACCCATGTGTGAAGCACTCTACCAGACAAGCGTTTCTCAAAATTTAGCACTCGAATCCCCTGGGGATATGGTTAAACCACAGACTCTGATTCAGCAGACTGGACTGGGCCCTGAGATTTTTCCCAGGTGCTGCCGGCGATGTTAGTCCCCAGACCCCACTCTGAGTAGGAAAGTTCGAGGGATTTACATACGTGAAGTTTAATGTGCGCATTTTCCTAGACACATTATTTTTAATCTTCACGACAAACCTGCAAGAGAAGTAACAGTCCCTTTTTACGTGTGCAGAAAATAAGGTTCCAGGAGGTTAAGAAACCTGTCCAGTTTCACAGTGCTGAAGGGTAGGACTCAAATGGAGGGCTGATTCCCAAGCCTGAGCCCTATTTTTTCTCTCCATATGTGATTTTGAAGAGCAGAAACAGTTTAGAAACACACAGGTCATGGTTTATTTGTAATATAAACTACTGAAATCTTAGCTGATGAAGATGGGAGAAAGATGGGTGATAAAACTGCCCCGGAGTCCCCGTGCTGGAGATTCCAACTGACAGCTGAAGGCCTCAGTGCAGCTGTCAGAGAGAAGGTTAATTCCACCAATCAACGTGGACGAGGACACCCAGAGGAACATGGGGGAAACTTTCAAAAATTTATACAGAGAATGAAAGGGAACATATAGATGACCTCCAGCTGATATGTCCGGGGATTCTGGGGCCACTCGCAGGGCTAAAAAGGCTGAGAGCACTACAGAAACCATGTGTCCTACAGCACACAGCTCCTGCCCTATCCCCCTCCACCTCTCCCTTCCATCCTCTCCACAGCCTCCAAATCCAAGGCTTCCCTTTCTCTCTCTGGTTTTCGTGCAGCATTTGACTATTCCCTCTTTAACAAATATACCTACATCCATCTCTGCTTGGCTTCTGATAGAGTGATCTCCTGGTCCTTCTGCCATCCCTGTGACTACTCCTTCTAGAACTCTCCCATTTCCTGTCCCCCAACTACAGGCATTCCCATGAACTCGCTCTTGACCCTCACCTCCATCATCCGGGTGGTGCTGCACCTTCCGGGGATACCATCCACCACACATCTAGTGCATCCTGTCCCACCGGTGGAGGGCAGATCTGAGTTGGCTCTGTTCGCTGCAGAATCCCCAGGACTCAGAACAATGCTTGGCCTAGAGCTGCAGGCACTCTCTCAATATGTGCTGAATAAATAGATGAGCTACTCGCCATGTCACTGAGCTTCTCATCTTCCATCTTCAAACTGCCCATCCTAAGGCCAGGCTGGGGTTCAGGGGCTGCGGTTCCCCAAGTAAGAGACAGAACTGTCGATTTCCAGCCAATCACAGCACACATAGGAAATGGGACTAGCTGTATGGCTCTCAGGGTAGACAGGGCTTCAGGTTTCAAGGCTGCTCTGATCTGTGGGCTCCAGGGTCTGAGGGTGTCAGTTGTCACAGTCAGTGCTTTTGACATCTTGGAATATTTTCCTCCACACCAACTGTAGTCTTTGTGAAGCAACAGAATGAGACCCAGTAATTAACTCTGACACACCTACAACCCACCTGAACCCCATGTGGGTCCCTTACCATAGCTCACAAGATGGGAGGTTCTAGCCCAGTCCAGCCCTAAGTAAGAACAAGGAAGTAACAAGATTATTAGTACGTTCTTGGCTTGGTGTCACTTGTAAGGTCTGAGAAGTGACCCATCTGTCTGCATTACTGCCTCTATTTCAGTAGCATTCCAAGGTAGCACCCATCCTGAAATGTGCCTTGAACCCTTACGCTCAATTCTGTTCTCCACGGTTCTAAGCCAAATTTATCCTAGACAGTGCGACAGTGGCCAAACACTGTTTCCCCATTCCCCTGAAATACCCTGAGGGATGCAAATGCTTTCACATTCGGCACTTACAAAGGTGCAAAGCAGGATGCAATTAAGGTCCCCAAACATCACACTTAAACTTGAATCGGGCTGCTTAGTGACTGCCTAATCCTGCACAAACACACAGGGAGTGTTGTGGAGAAATCAGCCTTTGAAGAACACAAATGTGCCCACGGCGCCAGCATCTCTAGTCTCCTGGAAATAGCATTGCTGGTCCACGACAGTGTTAACTACTGGGTCTAATTCTGTTGCTTCGCAAAGACTACAGTTGGTGTGGAGGAAAATATTCCAAGATCTCAAAAGCACTGACTGTGCCAACAGCAGTGCTTTGCCTTTTCCAGAAGATAAACTACAGAGAATTTTTGCCGGTTCAAGTTATTTTCCCAAAGCGAAGGGTCAAAGGGCCTTGCTACCCTGCCTTTAAGAAACCAAGGCAATTAAACAGAATAGCTATGAACTGCCCTGACAGCTCCCCCCAACTTCATTCGATAAAGTGAGGCGCAGACACGCTGACAGACAAGCACACACCTTATTTAACTGCCAGACACTGCACTAGTATGGAAATGTACATTCAACCTATGGGGTAGAAATCAGCTCAGCTCGGCACAGAAACAAAATAGACATATAAATGCCGCCTAGCACGACTACCTTGTAAGGAATGATCACTGACAACTAGAGTTCCTATTCAGCAGGCTAATAAGAATAATTACAGCCGGGGCAGGCATTAATCAGCTTGGCAGATACAGGAATTCTGTTAACAAGGCTAAAATGAGAGCCGAGCACTCTCTGAAGTCCACAGCACTTCAAAGACGGTTGCGCTGGATGGATTGACTGGGGTTCCTCCTGCCAGCCTTTCTCCTCCAGCGCTTTCTGGAGGAAGCTGCAATTTGGTCCCTTTCCTCAGAGCAGGGGTGGTGACGCCTTAGGGGTTGCAGAGCTGTCACATCTATGAGGTGCATCCTGGCACTGCCCCTCCCTTCCGGAATCGTGCCTGGGCTGCACTCATCCCTTCCTCTTTTTAACCGCACTTTTGCTTTCAAACCAGTATTATACTTTTTCGTCTACACTCATCTTGAGTGATACACAAAATAAGACGATGGCGAACATCGGTCAATCTTTCCTTAGTTGAGACCAAATTTGGGTCCCGTGATCAAATTCTGGCTCAGCCATGGAGTAGCTGTATGATTCTGGACAAGTTATTTAACTTTTCTGGGTGTCGGTTTCCTCATCTGTAATATGGAGAAAATAGCAGTACCTTTCTCAAAATGTTGCCGTGAGAATTCAATAAGAAAATGTCCGTAAGAGCCTGACGCTGGGTATGCACACTATAAATAGCAGCTGTTATTACTCTGTGCCTGTTAGGTGCAGAGCCCTGTGTAGAAGCTATGAGAAAAGACCAAACAAAATATTCAGTATACGGACACATGTACCTTATATATGAGTGGCTGTGCCTGGGCAGTGGGAGGGTGGGCACATTCATCCTTTTACCTTATATCCTTTATAAGTGACACCGAGACTGCAAGCTGTCCCCCAGATCTGTTCTTCTCTTCTTCTACAGTAGCCAGCACACGGCTCCCACATTCCTCTGCATTTCCCGGCTTCCCTTGCAGTTAGTGTGGCCTGGACTAAATCCTCTGCCATGGAATGTGTGCAGAAGTGATGGGGGCCACTGCCGGGCTTAGCCCAGGAAGACTACATGCTCTTTCCCCTTTACAGGGCTGGAAGGGCGATGGTGACAACCCAAGTGATCTTAGAAACTAGGGGCTGGGGCTTCCCTGGTGGCGCAGTGGTTGAGAATCTGCCTGCCAATGCAGGGGACACAGGTTCGAGCCCTGGTCTGGGAAGATCCCACATGCCACGGAGCAACTGGGCCCGTGAGCCACAACTGGAGAAAGCCCTCGCACAGAAACGAAGACCCAACACAGCCATACATACATACATACATACATACATACATACATACATAAATAAATAAATAAATTTAAGGGGAAAAAAAAAAAGAAACTAGGGGCTGAAGACAGCAGAACTGCCCATCAGCCTGGGAGCCAGAATGCCTGTGCGCAACAGTGATCAGACCCAACCATTTCATCCGAAACATCCCCAAGAAGAGTTAGGAAAGACACTTCCATTGTTTGAACCACTGTTCTTTGATTCCATTTGTTAGAGCAATTTAGCCTACCCAATACAATAATACATTACCCTTCTATGTTATTTGGACTTTAAAACATAGATGTAATGTTTTTGTTGTTTAAAAACTACTTCGATGGATTTGCAAGTATTTTTTTTAAAAGACACACATTAAGAGAGTATCTTAGTGACTTCCCTGGTGGTCCAGTGGTTAAGACTCCACGCTCCCAATGCAGGGGGCCCGGGTTCGATCCCTGGTCAGGGAACTAGATCCCACATGCCGCAACTAAGGCCCGGCACAGCCAAATAAATAAATAAATTTTTTTTAAAAAAAAGAGAGAGAGAGAACCTTCATCCCCCTCCACAATCTTCATACCTTCCTCTCTAATTCATGCTCCACGCTAGGACTGGCCTCCTCAAACACATCACCACGTTGTATCAATCTCACCCTGCAAATTTTCAATGGCAACCCATGACCCACAGAAAAATTATATACACGCGCATTCATTCAGTCAGCCAATATTTATGAAACACCTACTCTGTGCCAGACACTCGATTAGTAAGAGGAATACTATAGTGAACAATACCAACCTGGTCCCTGCCCCATGGGATATAATCAGGGTGAGGATTTAGACCAGGAACAGATAATCATATACAGAGAGATAAAGAAGTGCTCTGATGGGAGAAGCACAGGCTGTGTGGCAGCACCCACAGGCCAACAAGCCCACCCACATAGTGAAGACTTCAGCACTGCAAGAATAGCCTTCAGAATCCATCCCAGACCCACTTTTCCAGTTTGCCCTCCTAGTATCCCTCCTCCCACCTTCACTTACATGGAACTTACATGCCCTTTTTGAATGAACCAGGCACTTTCATCCACACTGGATGCCTTTCCCCAGAGCCTGGAAGGCTCTTCCATCCTTTCTTTCAAAATACTAATTATCCTCAAGGCTCAGCTCAAATGTCATCTCTTCAGCAAAGTCAACCCTGACCCCAAGTCAAAATTAACCATGCTGTTCCTTGCTTCCTACCAGCACTCGGTTGTATGTCAGGTATTTCATTCCGGCTTGTAGTTGGCTGCTCTATTAACTGTCTGCCCACCCCCACTGACCACTCAGTGAGACACTGGGTCTTGATCATTTGTCTGGGACACTCTTACGGACACACTGGGCATTCAAGAAATGCTGTATTAAATGGATGGATGAGACGAGTCAGACATGGGCAATGGAAGTGAAAACCTGCTTTATGAAGCTGAGTGGGTTCTGTTGTGACTGTGATAGGTACACTCATTTAGGGAAGCTTTATGGAGGAAGTAGTTTTAGGGGGAAAAGGAAATACACAGGTAAGAGGAGAGAAGCAGGAGAGGCATTCCCAGGTCATGGGAAATGGAAAGGCCAGAAGATTCACATACATTCTATGTAAAGGATAGCAAACAGGTTCCTTAGAATGAAGCATCTGAATCAGACAGAAGACTAGAGGGGAGAGAATACAAGGGGCAGAACATCCTCAGAAGGAAATCATAAGGGACTCATGAGCTAAGGTGGGACCTCCAGAAACGATCCTTCGGGAAAACGATGAACTTAGAAGGGAGGCTGGAGGAAAAAGTCAAACAGGTACAGATGTCAGATCTGTGTGGGGAGCTGTCAGAACTCGAGCTAGGACAGTAACTTTAGATACAGGAAGGACAGGGAAGACGCTCGAGTCTGCACTATGGGAAAAGGAACAGAGTTGGGCGACAGTGTGAACATAGAGGTCAAAGAGAGTGACAGCAAGATTATGCCCAGGTTGCAATACAAGAGCAAAGATGATCTAGCATATCAACATACTGGGTTTCAGGAATCAGTACAGTGCTAGAGTAGTGGTACCACAGGGAGGGCCTCCCGGAGGTCACACGGAAGCCACACCAAGTGAGATTCGGTACAGCAAGCTATCAGGTGAACATGAAGTTCAGGGACTGTTAGGGGACAAGGCATTGGCTGGTGACACCACACACACTGCCTGTGTGTAGTTGACATGAGATGTCCAGCCAGGGCAGGATGTACTGGAATACCTCTGAGACTTCCCCAAGCTGTACTTTCCCCACTTCTATTTTTGCTTTTGCTGGTCTCTCTTTGCCCCCTCTCCCTTTTTCTCCCTCACCATAGTTACTCACGGACATTCTTTTAAATTTCTACCTGGCCTCGCCCTCTTAACTAGTACAGGGGCTGTGAATTGCACAACTTTGGGGAGGGCCATTCACACAGAGGATCGTGCACTCAGTGCACGATCTGTGCAACTAGTAGCCGTGGCCCTGCTTGACCCAGACACATCAGCCAATTATGTAATGGGTGTGGACTACCACCAGCAGTGTGCAACAAACGGAAAACTTACAAGGGCCCCAGAGTGAAAGGAAGAGAATAAAAGCACTAGGACCACAGAAGAGATGCTACAAAATTAGGTGAAAGATCTGGAAGCTTTCTGCACCTGGCTGCAGCTAAAGCAATGTGTCTGGGTGAGCTCTTTTAGGGACGGAGTTCCAGAAAACCCCTCAGACATGAAGGAAAAAAACACAGTAGCAGCTAGAAAGCCTGCCCCCCCCCCCCACCAGCAGCAGGAGTCATGGGAGTTGGGACAGTGTGGAGCCTGGTGCCAGCTGGACGGGAGTGGCTGTGGAAGGTCTCCACTGGGACCCTCTGACCGTAAGTGCAGAGTAGTCATTTACCCTGGGTGCAGCTGGGACAGACACCACACACCATGTGCTTTATAAAAGATTCAGCTCTGCCTTCTCTAGCGGTGTGGAAGAGAACCCCTGGTCAGGTCACAGAATTCCTTCTGTTCTGGTTGACACTGACCAAAGGGCTTCAGGAAGAGCAAAGCTTTTAAGAGTCAGCCTTCCTGATCCATGGTGGGCACTTAATCAGCAGATTATTTCTGTGGCTGATAACTACTTGGTTATATTAATATAACCATATTACACGATGTGAAGATGGTGTCTGTGTGTATGGGTGAACGGAAGATGGAGAGGGGAAAAAAAAAATCACACCAAAGATTCCTTGGGTTGGGGGAGGGCGCTGGGCCAAATAATCTAGAGGCACCAAGGTTGAGAGAGGGTGGAAAACAGGGGACAGTAAGGGAGAAAAAGTAACAGGTAGGAAAAGTTGAAGAAGCCAAGGTTCCCAGGTCTTTGTGTGCAAATATGCAGCGAGGCAGCTTCAGAGGAGCTGAAGGAGAAGACTGAGGCAGAAGAGCTAGCCACAACTAACATGACAGAGGGACCCGCGCACCGATTTTTACTGTAGCGCTCGGGGCCACCCGGTGACCTTCGCAGAAGGAAGTTGGCGGATCCTCTCGCTTCCCTGGAAAGGCAGCCCGGCGCGGGGGAGTGTGTGTGGAGTGCGGTTCGGCCGGTCTCGGCCATGGCGGGGCAGATCAAAGCCGCGGATTTCCGCTCCCGAGCCGGGGACGCGGGCCGGGACCGCAGGCACCTTCCGGGCCGGGAGTTCAAGGTGAGCCGGCCGCGGGCGGCTAACAGGTAGGAAGGGCCCGGGGAAGCCGGCCTGGGGCCACTCCCCCCCGCACATGTGCGGGCGAGGCTCGGCCTGGAGCACGGCGACTCGCACCCCGCGCGATTCGCGCCCGCTCCCCGCCGGGCCCCGCCGCCCGCGGATCCCGGCCCGCTCTCCCGGGAGTGGCCCCGGCACCGTCGGCGCCCCAGGCCGCGCGCGGCAGCCGCGCCCCACAGGTCCCCCCGCGCCTGGCCGAGCCCCCCGCGCCCCGCCGGGCCCCGCGCGCACTCACCCAGCGACAGGAGCGCCAGCAGCAGAGGCCTCGGCGCCAGGCGCCCCATGCTCGCCGGGCGGGAGCGACTCTCCCCCTCCTCCTCCTTTCCCGCCGCCTCTCCTCCTCCTCCTCCTCCAGCTCCGGCTGCTCCAGAGTCAGCGCTCCTCCGCCTGGGCCGCGCGCCTGCTCCGCTCTCCTCGCCAGCCGAGAAATCCCAGCGCTGGGGCCGACGTGCGCCCCTCGCTCCGCTCCCGCCCGCCCGCCTCCGCCCTCCTCCTCCAGCCGGCCGGGCACCGGGAGCCGGGCGCCAGGGCCGCCCCGCCGAGCCGAGCGTGTAGCCCCGACCGCTTCCCGAAAGCAGGAGGGAGGAACCGCAGCGCTCGCCCGCCCGCGCCTCCCATCCGGCGCTTTGCCAGCAACAAACACAAACTTTCCCAAGCCCCTCCCCGCTCCAGGTAACAGAGGCAGGGCCGGGGCCACCCGCTTAAAGGGGAGGAGACGTCGAAGCCCACCCAGCTCCCCCCTCGGGGCCCCCTCCCCGCGGCAAACTTTCCTCCGACCTTAAAAGTTGGCCTTAGAAAGACTCATCTGGAAATCCCATCGCTTGAGCTCCATTCCGAGCCACCCCGCGTTCCAGCACTCTGGAGTCACCCACGCGGGGCTCCAATTCCCTCAGCTAACTCCCCGCACCTTCACCCACTTGTCCTGAACTAAGCACCCCACCAACCAGCCGCTTGGACCTGGCTAAATATTATTCAGATATGACTGAAAGAGATGTAAGGACTTTCTTTGTTTTTAAATATTTCTGTATTTACTTTAGTTATTTATTTGGTTGCACCAGGTCTTAGTTGCAGCAGGCAGGCTTCTTAGTTGAGGCATGCATGCGGGATCTAGTTCCCTCACCAGGGACTGAACCTGGGTCCCCTGCATCGGGAGTGCGGAGTCTTAACCCCTGTGCCACCAGGGAAGTCCTGAGAGGAAAGGACTTTAAAGGCTGCGGATTCTCGCCTCCAAAGAGCAGAGGCCTTATTGTGTGGTGCCTTGCCCTGGGATTCACATCGAAGTGTCAACACCAGAACCCAGATCTCACAGGCTTTGCTCACTGCCCTGAGGCTGGGTGGGCCTGCCTCGCCTCTCCTCACCCACCTCCTTCCTTCTCAGGGGTGCCTATGGCACTGATTAACACTCCCCACAAATAGACCCATGGGGGGAGGGGGGCAGACCCTGGGAACCCGTGTATTAATAGCTACAGTACTTCATATGGAATGTACTCTTTAGACTTTTTATTTATTGCTTTAAGTGGACACAACTGTTTGCCAATAAAGATTCTTTTCTCCCCCCATAATGGGGCTTTGTGCTTTTGATTTGAATACAAAAGGCCCAGTATTGGGGGAAAAAATTAGTGTTCATTGTTTAAAACTTCACAAGGATAATTCAAACATACAGGGAGCAGAACTGGTGCCCCCGCCCCCCAATACCACAGCCTTTCATTAATATATGCAAAACAAATCACAGATGTTAATGGGAAATTGCCCCAATTGGGGAGAGGAACTTTGCTTTTACTCTGATAATCATTATTTCCACTAACAAGTGTTTCTTATTTCCACTAACAAAAGTGCCTAAATTTAGCCAGGTATGAACCCTTCTGCAAGAGACTCTTAAAAATTCATACCTGGTGGGACAATAATGTGAATGTACTTAACGCCATTGAACTGTACACTTTAAAAACAGTCAAAATGGTAGATTCTATGTTATATATATTTTAACACAATAAAAAAATTTTTTATTTTTTTATTTTATTTTTGTTGGGGGGTCTTCACTGATGCGCGCAGGTGCGCTGGCTTCTCATTGCAGTGGCTTCTTTGGCGGAGCACTGGCTCTAGGCACACGGGCTTCATTAGTTGTGGTGTGCAGGCTCAGTAGTTGTGGCTCTCAGGCTCTAGAGTGCAGGCTCAGTAGTTGTGGCACACGGCCTTAGTTGCTGGCATGTGGGATCTTCCCGGACCAGGGATTGAACCCATGTCCCCTGCATTGCCAGGCGGGTTCTTAACCGCTGTGGATTCTTAACTGCTGCGCCACCAGGGAAATCCAAAAAAAATTTTTTTTCAATTCATTTTTGTCACCAAGCCTTTCTTCATGCCATTTACCCACCCTACAATTCCTTTCAATTTCCCATCCCATAGAATTTTTCAGGCAAATTTTTCAATTTAATTCAATCAACCTTAAATGCAAGCCTAATATTAGGCCTTGGGGGATGCT
This sequence comes from Pseudorca crassidens, assembly GCF_039906515.1. Classification (NCBI taxonomy): domain Eukaryota; kingdom Metazoa; phylum Chordata; class Mammalia; order Artiodactyla; family Delphinidae; genus Pseudorca; species Pseudorca crassidens. The sequence goes on along the minus strand of NC_090297.1, from coordinate 102,689,276 downwards.
GGAACTACAGAGAAGAGTAAGGCCTGGCTTCTCCAGAAGCTCAAATCTTTCCCTTTCTTAACTATGCACAGTGCTTAATGTCTGAAGCACACATTCTGGCACTTGGTCACGATTGGTTTAGCACATACTATGGACTGAATGTCTGTGGACCCGCCAAATTCATATATTGAAGCCCTAATCCCCAATGGTGTTTGGAAGTGGGGACTTTGGAGAGTAATTAGGTCCTGAGGATGGAGCCCTCATGCATGGGATTAGTGCCCTTATAAGAAGAGACATGAGAGATTATATCTATGCTACGTGATGATATAGCAAGAGGGCATCTGTCTGCAAACTAGGAAGAGATTCCCTCACCAGGTACTAAATGGACCAGCACCTTGATCTTGGCCTTCACAGCCTCCAGAACTGTGAGACATAAGTGTCTGTTGTTTTAAGCCACCCAGTTTATATTTGTTATATCAGCCCAAGCTAACAACATACACATTGCTCCCATCTCTGTCTAATAATGGAAGGGCCGAAGAGACGGTCACATGCTCATTTTACATCTCTCACATCACTGCAGAGTCGATGTTTGCTAAAAACTCTTCTGTTTAACAAACAAAGTGCAAGTCTGGGTGTGTGCCTGGCATATGGTAGGTCTTTAGTAAATATTTGTAGAATGAATTAATGCTAGGCACTGGGCTAGAGCCTGGGAATACAGGGGTAAATATAACAGTTCCTGCCCTTGAGGTGCTTACAGTCTGTGCATCCTGACTTAGTAGGCGTGACAGCATTTGCAGTTGTGACACAAGGGAGTGGTCAGTCCTGGGGAAGCTTGTCCAAAAAAGCTCAGAGGGCATGACTGTGAACCAAGTCTTGAATGATCAGCAGGCCTTTAGCTGTGAGGTGGAGGGGTGATCTGACAATAGATGTTGTGTATTTAATGTGATAGTGATTCTTCTCCCCTCCCTTCCCCACACCTAGATGTTATTAAGTTAATGGTGCATCTTACAATCATGGAAACAACAGTGGTTAGTTGAAATGGAAAGAAGAAATAAGACTGTCCAGGCAGGGCCAGTAGACTGAGGACTAAAAATGGGTGGCCTGTTGGTGGTGGGCAGTTAACTGTGTCATGAAAGTCAGCCCAAGACAGCTGTTGTTGTAGCAGAAAATGAGGCTAAATTAATAACTCCAGATGCTTGGTCATAACACCACACCCTTTGCATAGCCCTGACTACCAAAGGATAAAATATGTTTCGAACTAAAGGAACAGAGCACCTGAAGCAGACCAGCACAGTTTGTTAAGTCATGACTCTGGAATCTGATGATACTCTTATTATGAAAGACATTTCTTTGCCAGAGCGAGTAACCCCCTATACAGGTAAGGCTTCTGCCCCAACGAACTGTTCTCAGTTTGCTTAGTCTGTAAGCTTGCCTGGGGCAGGAAGGCTCACTCTCCAGCAACTCTGACCCACACCCATCCCCAAGGAGGTGAGTCCCGCCTCCATGGGATTCCTGCCACATCACAGAGACCCTCAGAGGCTCTGGTCACAACAGCCAGCCATTACTGTCTCTTGATTACACGGATCTGTCTGCAGACATTACCCCTGAAAACTCCATGAGGGTCCCACAGACTCATTCCTAACAGGTTTTCCTTCTGAGATCAGTAAAATCACATTGTTTAAAGTTGAACATGGAAACGTTAAAAGGTCCCATGGAATGAATTTGCCGATTTTGCCGATTGTCCTAAGATTCACCCAGACCTCATGTGTTAGCTTTGCCACCTCCACCAGCCCATACTCTCTCTCTCTCTCTTTCTGTCTCTCTCTGTGTCTCTCCAGATGACCTGGACGCTACTTTAGCGGAATGGCCAGCAAAGGCGTGTGTTCAATGGCAACATTTCATTACACTAATCAATTTCATTAAATTGTCCTTGAATTGTTTCCAGGTGTCTATTTCCCCTATTGAAGTTAAACAGGGGATTACTAAAAGTAATTACGAAGTAATTACTAAATTTCAAAAATAAATTTAAGATTTAATCATGGAATTAGAGAATGGAATTAAGAGTTAAAAAGGGAGGGGTGGTGAGAGGAAGCCTTCATTTCCTGATGAGTGAGAGTCATTCGGTGCTGGTGAAGCCGTGAGGGAAGTTGTGGAATGCCCATCTGACAAGCTTCAAAAACAGTAAGGGGCCTTATCTGTTTGAAATGGGTTAAGCATGGTCCTGCCGAGGGCTGTGCTCTGTGACCTCTGGCCTCAAAGACCAAAATGGGAGATAGTGAGGAAAGTGTCCTGAGATGCCTGGAACTGCCCCTGATTCCTGGCCAGAAGTGACTTCCAAGCATTTACTCCTGCAGGGACACTGGGGTGAAAATGTGAGAAGAAAAATAAGAAAATGGAATGAGACAAGTCTTTTGCAATAAAAGCTTTCTACAAAAGTGAGGCATTATGACTATATTAAGCGTATGCATAGCCCTTGCCCTAGAGGAGTTTATAATCTAGTTTAATGTGTCAAAAGACCTGGAATGCTGTAAAGGAAGGGGAGAAGATTGATGCCAGAAGAGCAAAGGAAATTGAAAGGGAGGTAAGTAGATTAGAGAGGCACCAGTTATTGTGTGTAGTATTGTGCCAAAATACTATCTTCCGGGCTGAAAATACCTCCGACAATGAATAGAGACAGCAGAGTCCATTACAAGAAGGAAGTGCAGCCACATCACAGAAGTTGGAAATAGTTAGAGGGAGCTCGGGATGTTGGGGGAGATGATTTACCGAAAGCTAGGGCTGCCGAATGTGATGGTACCCAAAGGTGCCCACCTGGCCTGAACTTGTGCCCTGGAAGGTACTGTACCCCAGTCTTCACACAGAAGCATGGGTGGGGGTGGGAGTGTCCCCCTTCCTTCCCCTGACCATTCCTCCACCAGCCTTTCTCACCCAACTTGAGCTCTGCTTGAGGGTTCAAATGGAACAATGCCTTAAGTTCTAGGCACTACATCTTAAAAACACTTGTAAACTAAAATGCATCCAGAGTAGAGCTACTAGCTAAAATACAAGATGCCCAGTTGAACCTGAGTTTCAGAGAAACAAAGAACACTTTTTCAGTATAAATATGTCCCAAATATCATATGAAGCATACTTAAACTGAAAAAGTATTCCTTGTTTATCTGCAACACAAATTCAGCTGGACAGTCTACATTTTTATTTGCTAAGTCTGGCAACCCTCATCCAGAGAGGAGTTACCTTATATGGAAATAGGTTCTTCTGGAAGACTTGGAGAAGACAACAGGGAGCTCTGAATAGTTATCTTCAGATTATGGTGAAGTTTTGCGTTTCAAAGGAGGAATAGACTTGCTTCGGGTGTTATGTTGAGTCACTGGGTAAAAGTTGCTAAGAGACTGAATTGGCCTCATTTGTCATTACCAGTTAGTCATCAGTGATGAGAGGAGCTATGTTATTTGGTGTTATCCTCTCCTCTCTAAAAAGCATTCAGTGAAAGGTTACATGCCTACCTGTAAGGGGGGCCATGGGGGAATTACTGTATTGGGTGGGGCACTGGACTAGCTGCCTTCAAAGGAAGTCCTTTTCAACCTCAAGACTGTGTGATTTATCTAAATCCAGGCAACTCTCTTTTCTAGTTCCTCTTCCAAAGTTAAGTCTTTGTCTCTGTTGTTTCCTTTTCTTAACTTCCACCTGTTTGGGCTGGGCTGGTGTGTGCCCTTGCAGCATTAGAGAACAGGGCACGGTCAGATGTCAAAGCTGTATGGAAAACTAGGATAATACCCCTGCTACCTACCTACGGTACTGCTGGGGACTCAGATTAATGATTGCAAAACCAAGCTACCATTTTTCGTAGATATCTCCCCATTTTTATCCATTTTGTAGCTCATAATGGCCCTCAGCAAGTCACTGAGCAGAGAGATACATTTTTGCAACTTTGTCTCTCCTGGAAGGTACGTGGGGCATGGCAATTTGCAAGCCAGCGTCAGGGATACTTTACTGAGTGGCTTTCCTTTCCCTGGGGCAGAGGCCCGTTTATAGCCCCTGCTTCAGTAATTCTTTCTGGCCTAAAATTGTTGTATCCGTGCTTTATGACATAAAGCCTCTGTGGCTGGCGTCCATCACCCATTTGCCTCTAAGTTAGAAAGAATGCAAAGTTACTTTCTGAGGAGAATCTTGGCGGCCTGCCCACGAAAACCCTGGTGGTCTGCTTCCCAGCCATGGTGGGTGTGCTCATGTGGCCCCAGCCTCTCACAGGAGGATGTCAGAGCTGCTCCAGGTGGGCTGATTGATGGCTAGCACAGTATTTATGGAAGATTACTGGCATCAATGCAGTCGGTACGTTTCTTTAGGTACCCTGAGATCTACCCCTGAATTATGAAGGAAGCAGACCATCAGTGAGCTTGATATCTGGCTATATCCTATCGGCACCCCCATAAAGTTGCTTTCATGGAATTGCATTTTGTCACGATGTGCCATCAGTCTGTACTGAGGGATGTCCTAAGGAACAGTCCTAAGGACAGGTTTACAGATCCTCTTCATCGCATTAGGCAACAGCCTCTCTACTTAGGACCCAGCGAGAAATTTTACTCTGGTCTCAGTACTACAAAGAGTTGTGCTTTTCCTTAGCGACTGGTTTCTTTTTACCTAATGGACTTTGTAAATATTATAACTGGCAGTTTTCCTTTTCATGGTAGTGGTTAGAAAGCTTATGGTCAAATCTGTGGCCTTCATCTAGCAGAAAGGAATAGGACTTCCAGCATAAATTTTTTTTTTTTTTTTGCGGTACGCGGGCCTCTCACTGTTGTGGCCTCTCCCGTTGCAGAGCACACAGGCTCCGGACGCGCAGGCTCAGCGGCCATGGCTCACGGGCCTAGTCGCTCCGCGGCATGTGGGATTCTCCTGGACCGGGGCACGAACCCGTGTCCCCTGCATCGGCAGGCAGACTCTCAACCACTGCGCCACCAGAGAAGCCCCAGCATAAATTTTGAATTACCTCACTTCCAGCTCCTCCTTCCCTTGCCACCATAATTTTCCCTTTCCCTCATTTTATCTTTTTTCATTTGCATTTCTTTTATTCTGTTCAGGCAGTGACACAATGTAGGAAGCAGTTTCCTATCCTCCCTACTGTAAAATTCTATTCTACACCTCCTGCCCTTCAAGAGACATTTTAAATTCTAACTCCTCATTTGCAGATTAAATACAATGAGGTAATAATCACAAGAAACGAACTCTGCTTCCAGGCAGAGGCTGGAAGGTGATTCGCCTGTGTCAGCCACCCTTGAACTCGGAGTACTGTTGGGATGAAGAGGGCACTGAAACCCATCAGAGTCTTCGGAGCTCCTGAGAAAGCACATCGTTTCCAAGAGAAGCAGGCAGTGGCCTCTCCTCCGCTAACCCTCGAAAAGTGTGCTGTTCCTTCGTCTTCACTGATTAGCAAATATGAGAAAGAGCTCGCTCTCTCCAAGCACACAAGGGTTGGAGGGTTGGAGTGGTCTGCGAGTGTCCTGGGCAGATGGATGGTAAGTGACCCCAGATTCTATGCAGGCAACCGCTCAACCGCTCAGTGTGACGGTTCTGCCAGCCCTGAACTGCTCTGCTGCTTCTCACTTCTTAGCATCTGCTGCCATCCTGTCCTCCCTCTGCAGTGCCTCTCACACTGCTACATGTAGCCACCCCTTAGGTTAGGTTGCCTTGAAAGCAGAACCTGAGACCCTGACTTGGGTGTGAGTGGCTGATTTGGCAAGTGATCTCAGAAAGCAGTACTGAGGGAATGGTGGGGGGGCAAGTCGGGGAAGGAAAGAGAGAGAATAAAGACTGTGTTCTCCAGGGGGCCATCTGTGTCCCATGTGCCTCAGAACTGTCCCCCAGGAACAGAAGCCTCAGGCATTGGCCCTCTGATTGTCATGTCTCAACAGCTGAGGTTGGCCCCCAGTGACATTAACTCCTCCACGCCTCTGTCTGCAGCTTCTGGGCCCAGAGTCCTGATGCAGGCAGGTGGAAAAACACGGGTGTGCTTGGGCTGGGCCACTGGCAGCATGCACTGAACTGTCCCCCTTGGCTGCGTGGAAACCATGGGAGGGGCCCAGGGCTGTGTCTCGGGGCATCTACTATGACTACCGCCCTCCCTGTTTCCCCAGGCTGCTGTCCTCACCATGCCTTGTGCATATCTCTAGCTCTGTATTTAATGCATGTGCCATATAGTTGCACAACTGTCCTGTATTTACATCTGTCTCCCCCACCAGAATGAGAGTAGAAGCTGTGTTCCACTCACCCAGCACCCAGCACGGTGTTCGACACATAGCAGGCCTGCTTAGTAAATGCTTCCGCTCCAACTGTTAGTGTAATTTTATCCCTTATCTATTGAAGTGCCTCATAAAATTTTATTTGAGGAAAAAATAATCCCAAACCACTATCTACTCTAACCCCCTCATTTTACAGAGGAGGCATCTGAGGCCCAGAGAGCCCAAGTAACTTGTCCACGATATCACAGTATATTAAAGTGATTACGGAGTATTAAAATGATTTCATCAAGTACGCCAAGTGCAGACAAGGGAGCCAACTGGAGTTACAGTGTAAATTATTAGCACTTCAAACGGAGGGTATGACCACCTCTGTTCTGGGTTTCCAGGAGGAAATTGCTTAAAATAAATTTACTTGGAACGTTCTTGAGATCTGATTAAAGAGGTGAATGGCTCAAGTGAGGCTCTCTCTTCTAGGAGAAGAAATTCATCCTCTGTAAACACATTTGCAGGTAACGTACCAAGGACTTTGAATCAGAAGGAACTCATTTAGCATTTCCTTCCACCAGGCTGTTCATCTGACAGTGGCAGCTATAGGAAGAATGTTGTGTTTGTTTTTAATAAAAAATGAGGTGTGAATGGTACTACTATCTTAATAAACTGGAAAAGCCTTCTGCCAGCCCTTGCCTTTGCCCATGCTCCCTTCCTACCTCTAGACCATCCTTCTATTGCTGTCTTGGGCACATGTTTGATATACAGAATGCCACGGGTGGTCAAAGACTATGATGAAAACAAGAAAAATAAGATTTGACCACTTCTCACTGCATGCTAGTATTAAAAACAAAACAAAACAAGAAAACCTGAAACCCGTTATTTTGTGGGGAGGGGGGTTGTCACGTGAGTCGTGAGAACTAGTCATTCCTGCCAAATAAGACAGTTAGGGGGCTTCCCTGGTGGCGCAGTGGTTGAGAGTCCGCCTGCCCATGCAGGGGACACGGGTTCGTGCCCCGGTCCGGGAAGATCCCACATGCCGCAGAGTGGCTAGGCCTGTGAGCCATGGCCGCTGAGCCTGCGCATCTGGAGCCTGTGCTCCGCAACAGGAGAGGCCACAACAGTGAGAGGCCCGCATACCGCAAAAAAAACACAAAACAAACAAACAAAAAAACCAAACAGAGAGTTAGGATTTATGTGAACAGACCTACTCGTACTAAACTTTTATTTGCCCAGACATGGGTCAATATTATTCTAGAAAAGAGAGGCTGGTGTAGCATTTCCATGGTCCATGACACTATGACAAAAACAAAAAAGAACTTGGTGAGTGTAAGGCAGACACCTTCTCCTCATCTGTGTGGCCCATTCTTAAAAGTTTTCCTTTGGACACTCATCTAAGCCAGAAGCACCAAAAATCAAATGATGAAGAAAGCAATGGTGCTGGTTTTCTTCAGGCGATGTACGATAAAAGTTAAGAGACCTGAACTGGAGTCACACAACATAGGTAAACATTCAGGCTCTGCCACTGACAAAAGCTCTCTGACCTGACCCAAGTTATTTAAACTCTCTGGGTCTTTTTCCACATAGGTAAAGTGGGGACAAAAATACTATTGTTTGCGGGATAACTGAGCAATGGTAAATTACACATTTCTGTGGTAGAAGCTGTTGGTTTGTCACTCAACGGTGAGTGCCCCCACCTCTACCTTCACCATGACAGACACCCAGATGCCACCAGAATGTGTGTCCCATTCCACCGTGTGGAGTTATCACTGAGAATCAACTCTCCTGCCGGGAACTGTATTTCCACTCCCTTTCCATCTAGATGTGAGTAAGTATGAGCAGAAATTCCATGTGTAACTTTGAGGGGAGCAGGTTAAGAAGTAGTTCTGTGGCTTCTTTATAGCCTTTTTCCCCCATCTGCTCAGTGGAAGCAGACACCTAAGGTGACAGAACCACGAGATGGGGAAGAAACATGAGTCCCCGAATCTCTACATGAAGGAAAGCTGCCCACGACCAGGAACACCTGCCTTGTCCTGTCATGCTAGGGAGAAATTAGCTTGGAAGGTGTTCAGTCACTGAAATGTGAGGGTTTACTTGTTACAGCTGCTACAGTTACTCTCAGTAATATACCTCCCTTCCTCTTTTCTAACAGAACTTCACTGTTGCTGAGAAGTCCACCCACTTCTATTGAACCATATAGCTCAAGGGAGACTGCCTCCCTCCCCTGGCCCAGCGGGTAACTCCTGATCACTCTACAACATGAGCTCTCTAAAGCTCCAAGGCTAAGCTTCAGAAATTCTATTCCCTTGTCAGTGATTAGTTTAAGCATGAACACGTGAGCAAATTCTGGCCAATGAGAGGTTAAAGGAGGTCTTCTGGGAGGGGTTCTTGGAAAGGTCTTCTTTTTCTTATATAAATATAGCTACTCTAGCTTTCTTACCATTACTGGGTTTTTGTTTTGTTTTGATTTTCTTTTTATTATTACTTTTAAGCTTTATTGAGGTGTTAATTTACATATAATAAAATTCACCAATTTAAATATACAGTTTGATGAGTTTTTACTAATCTAGACAGTCATATAATCACAACCACCACAATCATAATAAAAAATATTTCTACCTCTCCAAAAGTTTCCCATGCTCCTTTGAGGTCAGTCTCCTCCCTCTATACCCTGTCCCTGGCAACCACTGATCTGGTTTCTATCACTATAGTTTTGCCTTCTCTAAAATGTCGTATAAATTGAATCATACAGATATAGTCTTGTATGTCTGGATTCTTTCACATAGCATAATGCTTTTGAGATTCATCCATGTTATTATATGTATCAGCAGTTCATCCATTTTTATTGCTGAGCAGTATTCCATTATAGATATAACACAATTTGTTATCCATCAGTTGATGCATACTTGTGTTCTTTTAAGTTTTTGTCTATTATGAATATAGGTACTATGAACATTTGCCAGCAAGTATGTATGTGGACATACATTTTTTTCTCTTGGGAAAATGCCTGGGAGTGGTATTACTGGATCATATGTTAGGTTTATGTTTAAATTTATAAAGCACTGCCAAACTGTTTTCCAGATAACATTTTGGAATATATTATTTGACATTCTTACCAGAAACATATGAGAGTTTCAGTTCTTCTACACCCTTGTCAACACTTGGTATTGTCAGACATTTTTAACTTAAGCTATCCTAGTGGGTCTGTAGTATAATTTTAACGGGCTTTTAATCTGCATATCTCTAGTGACTAATCATGTGGAGTATCTTTTCACGTGTTTATTTGCCATCTGAATATCTTCTTTGGTGAAGTGTCTATTCAAATGGTTTGCCCATTTTTAATTGGGTTATTTCTCTTCTTATGAATAGCTTATAGAAGTTCAATGTATGTTTTGAAAACAAGTTCTTTACCAGATACATGTTTTGCAGATATTTTTTTCAGATTCATGTTTGCATGGTATATCTTTTTCACCTCTTACCTTTACCTATCTGTGACTTTTTACTTAAAGTGCAAGTTTAGTAGATTGTATCTAGTTGGGTTGTGTTTTTAATCTGTCCTGACAATCTCTGCCTTGTAATTGGATTGTTTGAAACATTTACATTTAATGCAACTTCAATATGGTTGAGTTTAATTCTATGATCCTGTTTGTTTTCTATTCATCTCAACTGGTCTTTTCTTTTCCTGCCTTTATTTGGATTGAGTTTTATTTTGTTTTTAAGTATTCCATTTTATCTTTTCTTTTGGCTTTTAGGTATATCTCTTTGCTATTCTTTTTAAAAGTGGTTTCTCTGTTTACAGTCTGCATCTTTAACTTGTCACAGCCTGCCTCATATAAATAGAAGAGGTTACAACACTACTTCCATTTCCCTTTCTCCTCCCTTGTGCTATTGTTTTCATTAATTTTCTTCTACATTTGTTATAAATCTCAGACTACATTATTGTTATTTTTGGATTACACAATCAATTACCTTTTAAAGTAATTTAAAAATAAGGAAAAATGTCTCATATTAATCCACATGCTTACATTTCCAGAGCTCTTCATTTCCTTGTGTGGTTCCCAATTTCTATCTGGTATTGTTTTCCTTCCACTTGAAAAACTTCCTTAATATTTCTTGTAAGTGTACTACTGCAGGTGATAAATTCTCCAGTTATTATTTGCCTGAAAATGTCTTTATTTTGTCTTCATTTTTTGAAGGAACAATTTCCCCTGGATGTAGAATTCTAGATTGTAAGTTTTCATTTTCTTTCAGCACTTTAAAGTCATTCATTGTTTTCTGGCTTCCTTGACAAAAAGTCAGCCTTGTCAGCCTTATTTTTGTTTTCCAGTATACTATATATCTCTTTCTGTGGCTACTTTAAAGATTTCCTCGTTATCATTGGTTTTCAAAAATTTTATTAAGATGTGTTTTGCTGAGATTTTCTTTGTGTTTATCCTCTCTTGGGTTTATTAAAATATTTAAGATCTGTGGCTTATAGTTTTCATCAAATTTTGAAAAAATTTGGCCACTAGTTTTTCAAATGTATTTTTTGCCCCTGCTACCCCTTTTTGTCTTTCTGAACTCCAATTATATGTATGTTAGTCACGATATTACCCCATAGGTCACTGTGGCTCTGCCCATGGTTTGAAAAACATTATTCTGTCTGTGCTTCAATTTGGATAGCTTTTATTGCTATGTCTTCAAGTTCATTGATCATTTCTTTTGCAGTATTGATTTTGCTGGTAAGCCCATCCAGCAAATTTTTCATTTCAGATATTGTATTTTCAGCTCTAGAGGTTTCTTTTCATTAGTTTTGCAGTTTCCATTTATGCTTCATTATCTTCATGTTCTATCTTGAATTCTTCGACATATTTATAATAGCCGTTTAAATTTTTGTTTGTTTGTGTTTTCTTTTGGCCACACCACATGGCTTGCAGGATCTTAGTTCCCTGACCAGGGACTGAACCCAGGCCCCAGCAGTGAAAGCATGGAGTCCTAACCACTGGACTGCCAGGGAAGTCCCTAAAATTCCTTTTTTGAAAATTCCACCTTGATGTCATTTTTAATCTGTTTCTACAGACTGTTTTTTCTTCTGGTTAAGAGGCACATTTCTCTGCTTCTTTGCATGATCAGTAGCACTTGGATGCTAGGCATTGTGGGTATTATATTGTTGAGTATCTGGATTTTGTCATCTTCCTTTAAGGATTGATAGGCTTTATATGGGCAGGCAGTTAAGTTACCTTCAGATAAGTTTGATTCTTTTTTTTTTTTAACTATTAAAAACTTTTTTTATTCTTAGAAGTAATGTATGCTTATTATACAAAAGTTGGAAGTCTAAAAAGTATAAAAAAAGGAAATAAAACAACACAGAATGTAATTATCCAGCAATAACCACTATTAATATTTGTATATTTCCTTTCAATGTTTTTTACCCCTTAAGGATAAATTTCATTAAAAAAATACATAAACAATATTATAATGAATAAACAGCTCTGTTTCCTGCGGGTTTTTTTTCTTTTTTTTTTTGTGGTACGCGGGCCTCTCACTGTTGTGGCCTCTCCCGTTGCGGAGCACAGGCTCCGGACGCGCAGGTTCAGCGGCCATGGCTCACTGGCCTAGCTGCTCCACGGCATGTGGGATCTTCCCGGACCGGGGCACGAACCCGTGTCCCCTGCATCGGCAGGCGGACCCTCAACCACTGCGCCACCAGGGAAGCCCTCCTGTGTTTTTTACATTACATTTTCTCATGTTATTAAAAGTCTTTTATAAACTTCTTTAGCCTTCTATTTTGAAATAATTTCAGATTTACAGAAGAGTTGCAAAGGTAGCACAGAGTTCCTGTGTCTCCTTCTTCCAGCTTCCCTTGATATCAACACCTTCCATAACCACAATACAGGCATACCTCACTTTATTGCACTTCAATTTACTGCACTTCATAGATATTGCATTTTTTTACATACTGAAGTTTTGTGGCAACCCTGCATGGAGCAAGTGTATGGGCGCCATTTTTCCAACAGCATTTTCTCACTTTGCGTCTCTGTGTCACATTCTGGTAATTCTCACAATATTTCAAAAGTTTTCAATATTATTATATTTGTTACAGTGATCTGTGATCAGTAGTCTTTGATGTTACTATTGCAAAAAGATTGCAAATTGCTAAAGACTCAGATAATAGCATTTTTTAGCAATAAAGCATTTTAAATTAAGTTATGTGTATATATATATATTTTTAGACATGACATTATTGCACACTTAACAGACTACAAAATAGTGTAAACATAACTTTTATATGGGCTGAGAAACAAAAATTTCATGTGACTTGCTTTATTGTGATAGTCGCCTTATTTCAGTGGTCTGCAACTTAACCTGAAATATCGCTGATGTATGCGTGTACATTTTATCTTGAGTTGCCTGCCAGATTTAGTAAATAAAAACACAGAACACATAGTTAATCTTGAATCTCAGACAAACAGTGAGCAATTTCTTAGAACAAGTACGTCCTAAATATTGCATGAGGCATGTGTGTATATGTATATACACACACACACATATATATTTTTACAAAACAGATTGATTCTTTTGAGGATTTTTTAAACTTTGCTAAGGCAGGTAGCCTTTAGGGTTAGTTTAGCCTTACTATTAGTCTTACTGCTAAGGCATGACCCTTCTGGAATCTCTACTAAATGCTCAGGTATACAGAGAAGACTCTCCATTCTAGCTGGCTTGAATACAAACAGCTGTCATTCCTGTGTGAACAATGGGAGTCGTGCAGCTTCATGAGTTGTTTTATTGTCCAGCCTTGTACAGTTTTACTCTTGAGTTTATACAGCTTAGTATTCGACCAAAGACCAAAGTTTCCCCTTAAACAGATCACGGGGGGTTCTTTCTCTCTGTAGCTTTAGTCTCTCTAGCACTCTGCCCCCCATTCCAAACTCCACATCCCCAAATTCTGATTGTGTCTCCCAAGCTCAGAGTGGCTGCCTGCTCTGCATGGGTCCCCTTCCTGCTCTGTAATCCAGAAATGTCTGCAGGAAGAAAGCCAAAGCAATGGTAGGGCTCATCTCATTTTTTTCCCCTTATCTTGGGGCTCACTCTGCACTGCTTGTGAACAATGATGGAAAACAGTTTTTTCCTATATTTTATCCAGCTTGATAGCTGTTTATGACAGAAGGCAATTCCAGTATCGGCTCCAGCTTGATGGCCAGAAATGGAAAAGTTTCTTTTTTCTTATTAAAAAGCAAAGCAAAACACATACACACATGGTGTCTTCTTTCTTGGGTGCTGCCGTGCTTGGTTGTGATGATGGTTGTGTTAGCCAGGTTATAGGTGGGAGAAAAGCTGGCTTGCAGACAAAGCCAGTATGATAAGAATGGTAGGGACAAAGTGGGAAATTACCCGGGTCCTTGGTGACGTGGTTGATCCACTGAACTAATCAACCCAGGAAACACTTCCCCGCCTCCTTGGAGACATATTGCTATGTGAAAAAACTTTTCTTCTTAATTTTTAAGCCAGTCAGTTTGCAATTTTTGTTATTTGATGTCAAAAGTATCCTAATTAATACAAATTAATGTACTAATAAAATAGCTAATGTTCAGTCATTGTTAGTAAGTAATTTAAAAAATACAGTTGTAAAGCACTGTGTGCTAACTAGCTCATGTGCTGAGAGATTTATGTGTATTATCTCACTTAATATCATGGTCAACCTAGCAGGTAGTTAGCACGAACCCCATTTTACAGATGCAGAACTTGAGGCTGAGAGAAAAGCACGTTTTTCAAGCTTACAGATTTAATCTGTGGCACTGCCAGGATCTAATCACAGGCCTCTCTGACTTCAAAGTTACACTGTTAGTCTTTCTAATATTGGTTTTCAAGTCCCTGAACTTAATCTAGACCATAGTTCTTCTCATTAAAAAGGAGAAAACCAATCAATGATAAAAGTACCTTTCAGGGCTTCCCTGGTGGCGCAGTGGTTGAGAGTCCGCCTGCCGATGCAGGGGACATGGGTTTGTGCCCCGATCTGGGAAGATCCCACATGCCGGAGCGGCTGGGCCCGTGAGCCATGGCCGCTGAGCCTGCGCGTCCGGAGCCTGTGCTCTGCAACGGGAGAGGCCACAACAGTGAGAGGCCCGCGTACCGCAAAAAAAAAAAAAAAAGTACCTTTCAAGATGGGAATCCAGGACACCCAAATGTTAGCTCAGTTGGGGGAGAGAAAGTTCTAATCTAGTCTTGGGTCCTAACTTCCCCTGCCTGCCCGTTTCTGAGGATAAAGTTTTGGCTGCTTTCTGCTAAGTCAGCACAGCTGGCTTAATCTGAATAAAGACCACCTGAAGCAAGCGAGCACCTGGGAATTAGAGTTCGGTCCCCAGCAGCTAGAGATCCAGATGTACAGCAAGGCTGAAACAGCAGCCAGGGAGTATCATCAGGGCCACCTGAGTTGAGGGAAGTTTTCAAGTCAGAGTCAGGGCCACAGCAGGTGGGAAACAGAAGTTGCTGGGAGAAAGCCAAGTCCCATGTCATGGCCCTGCTATCAGAAACCTGAACGGTGCTAATTTAGAGATGCTGGAAAGAGCCACGATCCTTAAAGCTTACTCTGTCTGTGCCAGGAATGCCAAAGTCATAGTTTTAAAACTTGGAGGGATGTAAAAAAATGGACTGCATTCTGGTGGTATACAAATAGAGTAAATCCTTTAGGAAACTCTTTCCTCAGTCACTTAGTGTAAATGAAGTTTCTGAGAGCTGCTATCAGCAGAGAGGAAGAAAGAGATAGAGAGACAGAGAGAGAAAAACTCAGGAGCAGGGCCAGAAGATGGACAATACTGAAGCAGGGAAGCAAGACTAGAGCTGGCCTCCAGTGGGTCAACGGCACTGAATCCAGTCGATCCTTCTGCAATGATCGACTCTAGGCAGACTCAAGACAAGAACAGGGGGTGGGGGACTTCCCTGGTGGTGCAGTGGTTAAGAATCCGCCTGCCAATGCAGGGGACACGGGTTTGATCCCTGGTTCAGGAAGAGCCCACATACCGCCGAGCAGCTAAGCCCCCGCACCACAACTACTGAGCCTGTGCTCTAGAGCCCACGTGCCACAACTACTGAAGCCCACGTGCCTAGAACCTGTGCTCCACAACAAGAGAAGCCACTGCAAGGAGAAGCCTAAGCACCGCAGTGAAAGTAGCCCCGCTCGCCGCAACCAGAGAAAGCCTGCATGCAGCAACAAAGACCCACACAGCCAAAAATAAATGAATAAATTAAAAAAAAAAAAAAAGACAAGAACTTCCCTGATGGTGCGGTGGGTAAGACTCGCACTCCCAATGCAGTGGGGCCAGGTTCGAGCCCTGGTTGGGGAACAAGATCCCACATGCCGCAACTAAGAAGCCCGCCATGTGCGTGCCGCAGCTAAACGTGCTGCAGTGAAGATCCCGTGTGTTGCAACTAAGACTCGGCACAGCCAAAATACGTAAATACATAAATAAATATTAAAAAAAAAAAAAGAACGGGCATGAGGCTGAAAAAGCACATTTCTGTTCCTAACTAGTGCCTTTTCCAAAAGAGTTGGGCAATAAACTGGAGTGAGTCATGGAGTCATCAATAGAAAGGAGGGCACTTGGAGGGTTGGAGGGAGTGTGTGTGTGTGTGTGTGTGTGTGTGTGTGTGTGTTGAGGGGAGTGAGCCACAAGACAGAGAGAAGGACGGAGACTCACCCTTCTCCCCAATCCCAAGAAACCTGAACATGATAATAATTTGGGTAGAACTGCCTTCAGAAGTGAGGAGGAAACAAGAGACATCTAGGCATGACAGACTGAGTAAAAAGAGCAATAAAAATTGCATTAGCTATGCAGGAGAACATGGAAAAATGAAAACAGTGAATTTGCTGGTGGGGGAGGGTAGGATTATGGATGATTTTTTTAAAGTCTGTTATTTCAATAAATAACTTTTTAAAAACGGCATCCTCTGTTTGAGAGTCAGGATTTGGTCTGGAGTCCCTGTCTTGGAATTTACTCCCTGCCGGAGGGGCTGGTAGCACTTTAAATTGATCCTGAGAACAAAGAAGGGAGACTCTGCCACATTTTAATGGCCTCCAGCTGCTAGACCAGCCCCACCCAGGCCTTAGCCTTGGCCACACCCTCAGAACGCTCTGCTTTTGGGCAGTCTGTGCTCCCTGAGGTTTGGCTGTCTCTGATGGAGTTAGATCGGCTCCCTGGAAAACGTTACTGCCAGTGTCACCAGTTGCAGCCGACATCTTGCCTTTGGCATGAGGACCCTTGCTGGCTTCACCTTCCCGGGCTCTCCCGCAGGGAGGTAGTGGGCCTCTCTTCTCTGCAGCTGCAGGGTGGGCAGGGAGACTTGCTGGAAGGCCTGGGCTGGTCGATCAAGGAGTACAAAGGCCTGACAGTCCCCATGCCAAGTGGTCCATCCAGCCCAGGTAAAACGATGTGACATGTAGCCTGTCGTCCAGCTCCACCTTCACAGCATCTCATAGGGGAGGTTCAGCAAACTAACCCATTTTACAAATCACCAGATTTGAAGATCCCTCCCCCTTTCTCCCAGCAATTTAGATGCTTAAATTGCTTATCTCCTGTATTAATTACATTTTTTAACTTTTAAATTAAATGAAATGACTTTGAGTTTTCTCAAAAAATTAAAAATTACCATACCACCCAGCAATTCCACTTCTGGGTATTTACCCAAAAAAATTGAAAGCAAGTACTCTTACAGATGTTTGTGTACCTGCATTCACAGCAGCATTATTCACAATAGCCAAAATGTGGAAACAGCCCACACGTCCATTGACAGGTGGATGGATAAAAAAACATGTTATATACAAACAACGGAATATTATTTAGCCTTAAAAAGGAAAGGAATCCTGACATATGCTTCAACATGGATGGACCTTGACGATATCATGCTCAGTGAAAGAAGACAACTCAAAAGGACAAATACTGGGTGGGCTAAAATGTTCATTCAGCTTTTTCTGTAAGATGGCCCTAGTAGCACTTATTTGTCTTTAACTTCATTTGAAACAATTTTATTAGATTGCATGTGACAGCTTTCTTATCAGCGTGCATTTAAAAAAAGACATCAAAATTGGTGAATTTCTGTGTAGCCATCTTAATACTGAAGATGGAAGAAAAAAGCAACGGTTTCGGCATATTATGCTTTATTATTTCAAGAAAGGTAAAAACGCAACTGAAACGCACAAAAAGATTTGGGCAGTGTATGGAGAAGGTGCTGTGACTGATCGAACGTGTCAAAAGTGGTTTGCAAAGTTTCGAGCTGGAGATTTCTCAGTGGACGATGTTCCACGGTTGGGTGGACCAATTGAAGTTGATAGCGATCAAATCAAAACAACAATTGAGAACAATCAACGCTATACCACGTGGGAGACAGCCGACATACTCAAAATATCCAAATCAAGCGTTGAAAATCATTTGCACCAGCTTGGTTACGTTCATCACTTTGATGTTTGAGTTCCACATAAGTTACGCGAAAGAAACCTTCTTGACCATATTTCCACATACGATTCTCTACTGAAACGTAATGAAAACATTTCGTTTTTAAAACAAATTGTGATGGGTGATGAAAAGTGGATACTGTACAACAATGTGGAATGGAAGAGATTGTGGTGAAAGTGAAATGAACCACCACCAACCACACCAAAGGTCAGTCTTCATCCAAAGAAGGTGATGTTGCGTATATGGTGGGATTGGAAGGGAGCTCTATTATGAGCTCCTTCCAGAAAACCACATGATTAATTACAAGTACTGCTCCCAGTTAGACCAACTGAAAGCAGCACTTGATGAAAAGCATCCGGAATTAGTCAACAGAAAATGCATAACCTTCCATCATGATAACCCAAGACCGCATGTTTCTTTGATGACCAGGCAAAAACTGTTACAACTTGGCTGGGAAGTTCTGATTCATCTGCCGTATTCACCAGACATTGTACCTTTAGATTCCCATTTATTTCGGTCTTTACAAAACTCTTTTAATGGAAAAAATTTCAATTCCCTGGAAGACTGTAAAAGGCACCTGGAACAGTTCTTTGCTCAAAAAGATAAAAAGTTTTGGGAAGATGGAATTATGAAGTTGCCTGAAAAATGGCAGAAGGTAGTGGAACAAAAGGGTGAATACGTTGTTCAATAAAGTTCTTGGTGTAAATGAAAACTGTGTCTTTTATTTTTACTTAAAAAACTGAAGGAACTTTTTGGCCCACCCAATATCTTATGACCCTACTTATATGAGGTACCTAGAGTAGTCAAAGTGATAGAGACAGAGAGAAGAATGGTGGTTGCCAGGGGAAGTGGGGATGGAGAGTTAACAAATCCACCGTGTCAGCTGCGATGATGAAAATGTTCTGGAATGGACGTTAGTGCTGATTGCACAACAGTGTGAGTGTGCTTAATGCCACTGAATTGTCCACCTAAAATGGTTGAGATGGTAAACTTGCGTCTATTTGACTACAACAAAAATTAAATGAAACGTGTTAAGTAATTTAGTAATTCATTTAGTCAACGAGCATTTACGAGGAACTTATATGCCAGTGTTGTACTAGACACAATACAAAAAGAGAGTAAAAAATTTTACTGCTCCCAGGGAGGTCACCATCCAAAGTGCCAAATACAGTCTTGCCAAACGAGACTCATTTCCTTCCTAGACACTGTTAAGGGAATCCATAGATAGAAATCCATCTTTTTCTGCCGGAACTTTTCTTTTCTCAAGTCTTAGTCCCCTCTACTCAGTCCCTTTCTCCCCTGTACTTATACATACCTATGGACCTTTACTAACACTTATAACATCATAATGTAATCACTGGCCTGTATATCTGTCTCATCTTCTAGACTCTGATCTCCCTGAATCACCCTGTACCTAGACCCTAACGTCAGAAATGCTGTATTCATGTGTCAGACGGAGAATGTGGGATAAGAGCCTTGCTACTCAAAGTGTGGTCTGAGGACCAGCTGCGTCAGCATCACTTGGAAGCTTATTAGCAGTGTAGACGCTCAGACCCCATCCCAGACCTATTTAATCAGAATCTGCATTTTTATAGGACCCCCAGTTGATCTGGGTGCACATTCCATTTGAGAAACCTGGGGTTAGAGGTTAATATATGTGGAAGGTGAGCATGTATTTGGGTGGGTGTGTTCACACACACTTTTTATGGGGTCTGACCACCCCCTAAGAAGACCCTAATTGGTAGCCTCTGGAAGCATCCCCTCTGATTATTCAATCTGTCTCTAGTCTCACCCACAACTTTCCTCCTAAACAGTGGCTGAACTGGATTTAAATAAGAAGTAGAAGAAAATGAGCTGTAATAGAAAGGATTCCAGCCAGCCTGGGTAAGGTTCCGCTCAGCACAATGGAACAGTTACTACTTCCTCACGTCAAATCTTATTACCACAGCAAAACTGACATGGCAAAATCCCTCGCATAGTAAAGATTTCTGCTTTCCAGCTGATTCTCTACTTCTTTCAAGGAAGAACTTCAAAGATTCATAGTATTTTTTTAACATCTTTATTGGAGTATAGTTGTTTTACAGTGTTGTGTTAGTTTCTGCTGTATAACAAAGTGAATCAGCTGTATGTATACATATATCCCCTTATCCTCTCCCTCTTGCGTCTCCCTCCCACCCTCCCTATCCCACCCCTCTAGGTGGTCACAAAGCACCGAGCTGATCTCCCCGTGCTATGCGGCTGCTTCCCACTAAGCTATCTGTTTTACATTTGGTAGTGTATATATGTCAATGCTACTCTCGCACTATGATGTTAAAGGTACTCAGTTAACGAACATTTGTTAAGCTTCTGCATTCATTCCTTCATCTCACAGGAGAGCAAACCAAATGCCGAGTGAGATTGGAGAAGTTTGAGCTGATTTGGCCCCTAGGATCAAGGCTAGACAGAAACTGTGAGCACCTGGCAGATTAATGAGTTGGTAACCCTTCAAATTGTTATTTTTTAAATATTTGTTCAACACTTACATGGGATTCCAAGAATTAACTGATCTTCTGTTAATAAAAATTGCATATAGAAACAGATCCTCTTGTTAATTTATTCCTACTGGCCAAAACAGAGTCTGGGTACCAAAAAAAACCTGGAAAAACATTTTCCATCTTCTGATGTTCTTATTCTCACTTCCATTTTCTTTTACAATTTTCTAAACAAGACAACTTCATGATGGGAATATGAAAGGGTTTACAATGTAATTAAGCACTATGTTTCCCTTATTTAGGTTCAGAATTCACCTAATTGTGACTTCTAGCTTCAGGTATGGTTGCATCAAGCACCTGTACGTGTCACTTCTGCGTACAATCCGCAGAGACAGGTCACTTTGGCAGAGTGTTCTGTTTTGTTTTTTCAATTGAAGTATAGTTGAGTTACAATGTTATATTAGTTTCTGGTGTACAGCAAAGTGATTCAGTTATATATATTTATATACGTATATTCTTTTTCATAGTATTTTCCATTACTGTTTATTACAGGATATTGAATATAGTTCTCTGTGCTATACCGTAGGACCCTTGTTGTTTATCTATTTTGACAGTGTTTTTCAATTTACTACTCAAGGGTGCTGTGTGTTTTGTGGAGACAGACCAAAGCATAGCTTATGCTCATGACTTCAGGGGAAATCTAAATTAAGTGACAATAGTCCCATTTATAATAGTGGTGTTCTGTTACCCTGGGCAGTTGCTTGGCTGGATCTTATTCATCCAGCTCTGACTGAAATCTAGATATATCTAGGCATATCTTGAGGATTAAAGGGACAAGCTGCCAGGAGACTATTTGCATGAAGGGTCAAGGAGTGTCAGGGAAGAAGGGACTATTGGGAAAAAGAGGCATCCTAAAGCCTCAGCCCCACAAACTTGTCTCAGCACTTCCCATTCTCTCGTGGCAGCTCCATTTGCCCTAGGACAACAGCAGGGGCCTTTGGAATGTTTCCTGGCTTCTCCCCCTTCCTCTTCTCACTGTGTAAGGGTGGACCTGATCCAGAATGTGGCTCTGGCACTGAGGAGTAGCAAGCTCAGTGTTGCTCTCTGCAGGCACCAGCAGCAGAGCATCAGGGGACCAATGGGGACCAGAGAAGGAGAGAGGAGGATGGAGGATGTCACATGGCAGTTGGAAGGGCTTGTCCATGAGCACAAGTGAGCCTTCCTGGGGTCCCCAAAATAAGATCAGAGAGCCAGCAATAACACTATTAGGGTAAGTCTATTTATATCCTATGCTCATTTGTTCTGATGAAATGAACAATAAACTAGGAGTCAGGACCTTTGCTTTTTCCTACTCAGGTGACCATTGGCATTCAGTGACCTCTCTGATCCTCAGTTTCCTCATTTGTAAAACAGGACAATAATAACTGCCTAACCCCCTCCCAAGAGTATTGAGTTTCGTGTGATATAAAGTACTTGAAAACGTTTTGTTAGCTATAAACGAAGTAAAGTATTAACCAGAAGAGAGTCAACCCCCAAGGTCACAGCCTAAGAGAAAGGGCTGTAGACCAGGACGAGAGAGGCACCTAGGAACCCAAAGTGAGAGATTTTACATTTGTGCCAAGAGAACAAAGAAATGCGATGAGATCGCCAACTCCAGCTTGTTGGCGAAGAAGCTGAGTGTGAAGGGTGCTCCTTGGAATTGTGTGACAGAGAGCTCAGGTTCTTTGCCCCCCCACCATGTCTCTTCGTGTTGTACTAAAACTTGACTGTGTGTTTGAATCACCTGTACTAGACTTGATTGGACAGGACTGTCAGCGCTGGTATCTTCTGGGGGGAAAGAAACTAAGTAAGAGTTAGAAGCAACGGGCATAGTCTCTGAGCGGACATGCCTATCTCCGTATTATCCTGGGTGGTGGCAGAAAAAAAATTAATACAAGATTTCCCAGACCAGCATGTCATATCCTGTCTAAAAGAGGGCTTTCCCAGGCAGAGAGGAGGCTCACTCAGCATTCTGTAGTTATTGCCATCATGTCATGGTCTTGGGTTCGTTGATAATAGTCAACATACAGAGAAGCACAGGTTACAGCATGCAGTGCTCCAACAGGTTCTGGCCACACAAACCAAGCTGGTGACTTGAATGGTAGAAAGCCTTCCGTAAGATATTAAAGTGGCCTCGATTATGTTAGAAATCACCGTTAGCCTCACCCGGGTGGATCCTATCACAGTGGAAAATTTGGGTGTTTTTCCAGGTTAGGTGGGGTGTGCTTTCCTTGGGAAGGAATACTACAGAATGCTGTGCTGATCACATTTGGACAAAAAGCATTGCAGATATTTCCGTGTTCCACACAGAAAGCCTCAGCAGTGAAACCAGAAAATGCAATGTTGGCAGGGACTGCTGGGGTTCCTGGAAAGCCATTCGGTGCAGACACCTGGGGCCAGATCCTTGGAGCAAAAGAGGTATTCCCTTCTTCTCCTGGGCAGTGATAGCTGTCTTGTGGTCCACTCCCCAAGGTCTAAACGGTTCAGCTGTCAATCAAACAACCTTCAGTCAGTCATCAAGATCCCTTTCTGCTCTAAATTTCTATGACTCTGTAATCAAATAGCCATTGCCCAAGTAAGTATTCAAGGCTCTATTCCTGGCACTGTGGAAGTTACGTGGTCTCTTCTTCCCATCCCCCATCCTCCCAAGAGCTTATCTATTTAAAAAACAGGTGAATAAAACTGTTCACATCTATTTAACATCTTCTATTGAAGCATTGCAAGCAAATTATTTTTCCAGATAATTGAAGCTTACTTACTCCGTAAGTGCCAAGGATTTATTTGAATCTGTTTTGATGGAAACCTTTTCAAAATGTATTATACAGCTCTCTATTTTCTTAAAATGATAGTCTGAACATTATGTAGCCTTTCTTTAAGTTACTATTCATTTGCAACCATTTGTTCAACAAGTGTTTTGTATGTAACTAGTATTGGGTAGACACTCCTAACCCCTGGGAATATAACAGTGAGCAGTACGTAAATCCTGTCCTCCAAGTGCTTCCAGGTGATGGGGAGACAGACAAATTAGCAGGCAGGTGTTTTACAGAGAGCTACCACCATGATAGGGTAGGGGGAGAGGAGGACTTCATCTAATCTTGAGGTCAAGAAAGGCTTCGAAAGGGGCACTCTTGTAGTTGAGAACAGAAGTACCAGCAAAAATTAGTTGAAACAGAAATGAGAAATTGAAAGCCATCTTTAAAGAAGAGAGAATTGCAAAAGCATATGTCAAGACATGCTATGGAGGCTTGAAGCAAAATGCAGAGAAGATGGGGGGGCGGGTTGGGGAGGAATAGTAGGGGAGGGGATGTGACGTGATGAAGCCCACAGGGCAACTGATGCAAAGAAGGCTTGAGTCTAGAGACATTAACAGAACCAGGACACGCACCAGGAGCTTTCTATGCCTTTGGATAGGAATTGCATCTTCATCTTTTCAGTCTGTGCACAACGCAATTTGATTAATTGGTGGACAAATGTTAATTGGCCACCTACTAAATGCCAGGTGTTGATAATAATAATGGCTAATCATGAGTGCTTACTATATACCAGGCATATCACTAAGCACTTTAGAGGTTGCCTTTTTTAATCCTCATGAAATAGGCATTAATATTACTCTCATTCTATGGACGAGGAAATTGAGGTTCGAAGAACTTAGGCAGCTTGTCCACAGCCACACAGCTCATCTGGCCCATACCATGGCAGGTTCCACAGATCATGAAGAAATATCTAGGGAGATTTTTGCAGAAGTGCATGACATTTTAAAATGACCTCCACCATCATTTCTGCCCTAGTCTATAGATCAAAGCAGTCCCAAAGATCTCCAAATAAAGGGAGAGGAACTTGACCTCACCAGTGGATGGGAGGAGAGTATAATGTCATATTGTCAGAAGAGCATGAGGGGTGGGAGATATTGTGGCTGCCATGTTTGGAAAAGGCAATCTGCCTGGGGGTACCTTGGGAAAAGGTCCACAGATTGAAGGCTTTACCCACTGCATGGCTGGGCCCATCGTGCAGTGCATGAACTGCAGAAACACATGCAGCAACCTCGGCCCCATCAGTTTTGCTTTGGGGGGGTCCCTGACTGAGTGAATTACAGAGGGAGGGAGTGTTTTCTGGATCTCCATACTGAACCACCTGGAATAATTTTTACCTTGCATTGCTAAGGTCTTATCACCAAGGCTTGTGTGCACAGCTGGGTGCACAGCTAGTAATAATTCCAGTGATGTGATGGTCTCCAGTCTACCAAGCATTGTGGGAAGCTGCAAGTGGGGGCAGCTATGAGGGGGGCAGTAGTTATAGTGTTTGTTCCTGAGACTTGATTACACCGGAGTCACTACCTCTCCCCAGTAGGCTGTGTTTCATTGCGAACTACGAACATAGGAAATAGTTACCCTTGGAGAGCCTATTTAGGAAGGAGTATCCTGGAAAGGACTGGAATTTCTCTTAGTGAAGTGGTTGGAGGCTCAGTGTATCCAGGTATACATGACATCATTTGCTGGTTTTCTACCAGCCGAGACAAAGAAGCAAGAAAGTGTTACAAAGCAAAACCAAACAAACAAAAAAAATACCAAAATAATCCCAGGACTCTCTGGATGACCAAATCCATTTTATTGCAGCAGATGGCCAGAGAAGTGAAATAGTGGGACGAGAGCTCAGATAGGTAAATTGCAGAGGACCTTGAACATCAGGCTAAGGGGTTTCATCTTCTTATTTAGACTAGTCGCTTCCGAACATTTTTGATCATGCAATACACTAGTAGGACATTTTTTTTTTTGAGCACTCCTTGAAATGAATACTCATCATGTCTGCACTAATATACAATGTACATTATACAGCCTTTTCAAGGATAGAATTAAGGCAGAGACCAGATAATTATTAAAGATACTTCCAATATTTTTTTCTGTACCCTGACAGATCAGCACACACATCTCATGTTGGAGGCCACTGGCTCAGACAACGGGAAATCTTTGAAGGGTCTTCTTGCTGCCGGCAGAGGCATGGTCAAGGCAGCACAGGAGGAAATCTAAGCTGCTGGAGACTCAAGCAAGAGGTGCTTGTTATCTCTAGACCTGGGCAGGCCCTAACCCTCTCTGTGGTTTTGTTACCAAGAGAATCTATTTATTATTCACGAGGGGACTCACCAGGTTCCCTCCTCACTTTTCCCATCTCTCTCCTTTCCCGGCTGTTCAGGGTTGGAATACTCATTGCATTGTTCCAGCCGCTGAACAAATTGCACGGAGATCTGTAGACCTGCAACGTTTCAAATAAAGGAAAATTATGTCTCATTCTGTCAAAGCTTTTTCTTGACCCAGCCTGAAAAGATATCCGGTCTGCCTTCCTCTGTTACCATGTGATACGATTTCTCTCATCACCAAAATCTTGATAGCTCCCTTTCTCTGGCGGCTTGTGTTGGAACTTTGTGAATCACCCAGTGGGCCAATACTGCTGCTCTGCGTAGGAGAATATCGGATAATATTGTGTAATAAACATTCAGCAGTGTGAATACGCACAGCTATCAAATGTTAATTCTCTTGGCAGGCTTTAAAACAAGTACCAGGGACTTCCCTGGTGGCGCAGTGGATAAGAATCTGCCTGCCAATGCAGGGGACATGGGTTCAAGCCCTGGTTCGGGAAGATCCCGCATGCTGCGGAGCAACTGAGCCCATGTGCCACAACTACAGAGCCTGAGCTCTAGAGCCCACGAGCCGCAACTACTGAAGCCCGCATGTCTAGAGCCGGTGCTCTGCAACAGTAGAAGCCACACAATGAGAAGCCCGAGCACCGCAGCGAAGAGTAGCCCCCGCTTTCCGCAACTAGAGAAAGCCCTCGCAGCAACGAAGACCAGATGCAGCCAAAAATAAATAAAATTAAATCTTTAAAAAAAAAAAAGTACCAGTGTGCACTGAGGTCATGCTTTGGGCTGTCTGGTCCTCTTGTTTGTCAGTAACCCTGCGCTGGCTGTTGGTTGGAGTCCGTGGGCTTGCACTTTCCAACTGGTCATGGAAAGCCTGTCAGCCTATCCCCTTCCATTACTGCTGCCTTTCAGTGGATGTGGCCTATTTATTTCTTTATTTTTACTGGCTGAGGTTGGGAACCCAGGTTTAACTAGCTTTTCAGTCTAATGGGGAAGTGGGCTTGAGATGGGTGGCAATGATCAAGCCAGAGCCTTGCTGTGACTCTAGGGCCAGACTAGGGTGAGACAAGTGAGGTACCCAGGGCACACAGCTTGAGGAGGTATGGGTCTCAGTATCACTCACGTGCAGGGCCAGCGCCTGGGGGGGATGCCTCCTCGAATGTTGCCTTGCTCTAGGGGCCCCCTTTCCCCTCTAGACTGACTTAGTGCCCAGGATTGAGCTTTGGAGATATGGGAAGATGGATCAATTTTACCAGGGATTAAGCTGAATCCCATCTGGTCTAAGTGTATACCAGATTCTGAGGTTTTCCCATTAGTCCAGAAGGGCTGAGCCCAGATGGAGTTGGGAATGTAGCCCATCGTGATTCAGAGTTTTGAAAGTCTCTATCTAGGCTAGGAAAATGAAATAGCAGAGACTGGGGGAGGAGAAATAATCCATGTCTCTTGCATTTGCACATGTCGTCATGGCCCTTGGTAAGTGGACCGTGGCAGTTCCTCTGCTTGTGGGAGCATTTGAGTCATATGTTTGCATCCTGTTGGTTTAAGGAGCCTTAGTCTTTTGAGCTCTGACCAGTGGGCCATCTGTTACCGAGTTAAAAATGTTGCTTCTGCAAATTGGCTGCTCTGCCTGCCTGCTCAGCTTCTAGCCCATTGGCAGCAACAGTTTGAGTGTAATTCCATTCGCTCTTTCATTCCTTCCAGGTCCTTCAGTAAAGAATAGCACCTCGTGAAATTCTTCCAGCTCACACACTTCTAACCTTTGAGTCAACCTTGAGGGTAGGTCAAAGGGTATCAAAATGGCTCCAAATGCACAGATTAAGCAGCTCTCTGTCTGAACACAGTGGAAGTACTCAATAAAAGGAAAAACTGGAAGCAAAGATTGTTTTGCTTTGTTTCTTCCTTTTGAAATGGGGACAAGCTGGAAACAATCTAAATACCCTAAACGAGGGACTGGCTAAGTCAGTTACGGTACAGCAACCCGAAGGAATGCTATACAGCAATTAAAATAAGAAAATAATCTATGGAAGTACCTTTGTAATGTAGTGTTACACTTTACAAAAGCAGAATACAAAATTGTATGTGAAATATGTGAGTGCGTGGACAGAAGAAACACGCATATGTAAACCTGGTTGCTCGGGGGTGGTGAGTTTACTGGTGACTTTTTTTCTCATTTAAACATGCTTTTTATGATGTTATTTATATAATGATATTGGCATTCAAAAAATTCCTAAACACTTTGAAGAAAATGAAGCTGATCTGATGAAGGTTGGAGATTTGTGTCATTCAGTGAACGCGTAGACCCCCCCTCTGACAGGCTGGAGTGTGGGCCCTGGCTTCTAACTGTCTGTGTTGAGACCCGACTTTGCCACTTTCTAGCTACGTGACCTTGAGCATATCCTTATCTCACCTGTCAAGTGGAGTTAAGAATCGTGTCTGTTTCACAGGTGATTGCAAGTCTCCATGAGTTAGTGTATGTATAGTGCTTAGAAAAAAAATTCCTGGCCCAGAGCGTTCAGTAAATATTAGCTCTCGTGATTATATTGTGGATCTAAGCCACATCAACCTGGGCAGAAAGCTTAAATCAGAGGAATTCCTCTGTCTTCACCATGACCCACACTCATAGGTCTTCTCTGATTTTTTCCAGGATGCTTCAAGGGTATTTGGCAAGTGAGGGGGTCCTCACTGCCTCAGCTGGCTGGCAAAAAGGCAACCATGCTAGCTGGAGGCCCGCAGCCTCCGTGGAGGGACTGGTTATCCCTCCCAAAGATGGAGGGGCACCCGCTGCTGAAGGTGCGGGGCTGGCGGTCAAGGTGGCCACTACTGCAGATGCCGCAGCTGGTGCTCATTCCTGTGGATGCCCAGAGTCACACGCCAGCTGCCCCACGTCAGTCTCCTCTGTGCCCTGCCGCCTGTCCTGGGGAGAGCATGGCTCTCCCTTTTCACATGTATACAGACCACTCACCCTCAGTCCATGGGGACAGGGAAAAGTCTGAGTGACAACAACACTGTGCTGCTCTTCACACTGTCCCTCCTCCCACCACTGAGTCAGAGCCCGAGCTGAAGTCTGTGTGTGTCTGGCTGACTTGCCCCTCTTTCCCAGGAGGCCCCAGCTGCCTTCTTGCCACCCGCCTCCCACTTGCCAGTGGGACAACCCCAGATTTGACTGTATCCTCACGTGAGGATGATTCTGCTCCAGCTGGGACCCCATGCAACGCAAAGCCAGACAGACATCCAACCTGGAGAAAACATTTGGTTTCAGGAATGAGGACAGATGCCCAGACAGCCAAGGGCAGGGATGGCTGGAGTGTGGGGGGCAGGTGCCTGACGCTGCTGCTGACTGGACACCGAGGTTGGAGGGAGAAGGAAGGACAGGGAAGGCAGCTGCTGCCAAGGAAGAAGGTCCCTAGCAGATGCTAAGAAAACCCTCAAGCTCATTTGCACAAATCAGCTTCAATCTCCCCAGAGGATCTCCCTCAACCCCTACCACTCCACACCCCCTATTCTTTTCTGGTTTCTAATCTTTACAAAAAAGAGTGTTTGAGGTTGGCGGGAGGGGCTGTTCACACGTGTGATTGTCTCACATACCTTGTTCTGGAGACAGACCTATTATCTCAAGTAATGTTTCCTTTCCCTTTCACCAGAGTGGGATTAGAAACGGGGACAAGTTTCCTTAATAAAGGGGAGGGGGTGTGTCTGAGGAAACCTGGATGTTGTGAAAAGGGAAAAAGAGACAACGTAAAAAGCCCTGGTGGAAATAAAGTGCTCAACCAGTCCTGGATCCATTAAAGTAATAACATCATTGCATGGCAGGTTTATCACTCCCTTGCAGCTCCTCAGCATAGGAGCTGTGGCTTTTAAAAAAAATGAGAACAGAGTTGCGAGCTGCTGCTCCAGTGTGGAAGGGCAGGTCTCCCTGTCCCTCCCCTCAGCGATCCTACCTCACCACCCCGCCCCCCAACCTTGGACTTCTCCCAGCCTCTAGACCCGTCACTAAAATTCATTTCACTCTTTAATTAGATTTCATGGAGTAAGGGATTGGGAGGGGTGCTGGGAAAGGCATTCATATGACCTCTTTCTGTAGAGAGGGGTAATGCTGTTGATAGGGAGGTGGGACAAAGGTTGCTATGGAGACATATTCCCAGACATACAGACACACACTCATTTAAATGCTTTTTTTTTTTTTTTTTTTTTCCAGCAGGGAAAGGATCCGGTGCCCTATTTTTAGTGTCAGATTTCAGGAAAACAATTCACTTTCGTTTCATCACACACACACTGCTGGGTTTTAAAGTAGGTCACATTTTCTAAACATATCAAGAGCTCAGATCTGTCTTGCTTGAGTAGTGCAAGGTTCCACAGAAGATTTTACTGATTGAGACGAAGATCTCAGACTTGCCTTGGTACAGTTTTCTTTCATCTCTGTTTGACAGGCATTAGAATAGGCAGAATGAATAGCTGTAGGTAAATTTACATTTTAAAGACTAATGCAAAATGTCTGGGCAGTGATAATGGTAAGGGGAGGTATAGAAATTAAAAATGACAAACTGGTCTGTTATTCTGTTATCAGATTATCACTGATTATCATAAAAAAATAGTCCTCTAGTGGGAATTCTACATAGCCCATTGGGGAAGAAATAAGTCCTGACTGGTAGCTGTCCAGTTTAAATCTGGGATCTTTGTTCCAGTTTGACTGGGTATGTCAGAATATGTGAGTCCAGTGTTTGGGGTTTTATTTCTGCCCCATGCCAAATAGTAATTTTTAAGTGTTTCTGTCTACATTTCTTGCTTTGTGCTCTTCCCCGAATTTCACAACCCCTCTGTGACGAGAATATCCTGTTGACTGGAATGAGCACTGGACATTCCCCAGCAGAATTAGCCTGAGGGGAGATTGTGAATTGGTCCATAATTTCCAGCAGCCCTAGACTCACCCACTCCCCTGGATCATCCCAGGACCTCCTGCTCCCTAGGTTTGGTTCTTTCTGAGGTGGCAACAAATCCAGAGTAATTTAGGAAGGATTACCCTCTCCTCCCTTGAAACACATTATATATTAAGTGAGTCCTTTTTTTTCTAATGGGGAAGCTATTTTTACACTGGTGGAGACTTCTGACTTCCCTTTCATAGCATGGAGTGGGAAACTTCCTGTGTGTAGAATCAAAGGTACCCTGTGGTCCACAGCCTTAAAAATAATAGTCTGATAGAAAAAGAAATGAAATCATCAAGATAGAATACTGACAGTGGTATCCTAAGTAGTGGGAGTTCAGCTGACTAATTTTCTCCTTCCTAACTTTTTGTATTTTCTAAACTTAGTTGAGAATACATTGCCTTATTAATCAGAAAGTAATAAAAAATAAAAACAAAAATGATAAACTCAGGCAGACACTGGCTCCAGGACCCCCAGGCTATGCAGCCAGCTATGCCAAGACCCAGTCCTGCCAACCAGTGGACCAACAGCTCTTGTACCAGGCAAGGCCTGGCAGCCAACAGGGCCAGGGCCAGCCCCACCTACAAGCATACACACAGTAGTCAGACCTTCCACAAGAGAAGGGCACACGCACCCCACATAGAGGGGACCCTTAGAGTATATAGCTCTGGTGACCAGAGGGGAGTGTTCTGCTGGGCCCCACAGAACATCAATATCAGCCCAATTCTCCAAGATCAGAAAATGTAACCAACCTACACAATACACACAAATAAACACAGACAAAATGAGGTGATGAGGGAATATGTTCCAAATGAAGGAACAAGATAAAATTCCAGAAACAGAACTAAGTGAAGTGGAAATAAGCAATCCACCTGATAAAGAGTTCAAGGCAATGATCATAAAGATGCTAAATAAGCTGGGGAGAAGAATGGATGAACACAGTGAGAAGTTTAACAAAGAGAAAATATAAAGAAGACCCAAATAAAGCTGAAGAATACAAAAACTGAAATAAAAAATAGACTAGAAGGAATAAACAATAGATTAGATGAAACACAGGAAAGGATCAGCAAACTGGAAGACAGAGTAGTGGAAATCACCCAAGCTTTGGACTTTAAAACAAAAACTGTAACAAGAGACAAAGATGGGAGCACAAGAAAGAAGAACTACAATCCTACAGCCTGTGGAACAAAAACCACATTCACAGAAACATAGACAAGATGAAAAGGCAGAGGGCTATGTTCCAGATGAAGGAACAAGATAAAACGCCAGAAAAACAACTAAATGAAGTGGAGATAGGCAACTTTCCAGAAAAAGAATTCAGAATAATGATAAGTGAAGATGATCCAGGACCTCGGAAAAAGAATGGAGGCAAAGAT
The DNA here is from genome assembly GCF_039906515.1 of Pseudorca crassidens. Taxonomy (NCBI): domain Eukaryota; kingdom Metazoa; phylum Chordata; class Mammalia; order Artiodactyla; family Delphinidae; genus Pseudorca; species Pseudorca crassidens. The sequence continues at coordinate 102,657,708 of NC_090297.1, read as the reverse complement.
CGAGAAGATGCAAGAAATGCTTAACAAAGACGTAGAAGAATTAAAGAACAAACAAACAGAGATGAACAATACAATAACTGAAATGAAAACTACACTAGAAGGAATCAGTAGCAGAATAACTGAGGCAGAAGAACGGATAAGTGACCTGGAAGACAGAATGGTGGAATTCACTGCTGAGGAACAGAATAAAGGAAAAAGAATGCAAAGAAATGAAGACAGCCTAAGAGACCTCAGGGACAACATTAAATGCAACAACATTCGCATTATAGGGGTCCCAGAAGGAGAAGAGAGAGAGAAAGGACCGAGAAAATATTTGAAGAGATTATAGTCAAAACTTCCCTAACATGGGAAAGGAAATAGCCACCCAAGTCCAGGGAGCACAGAGAGTCCCATACAGGATAAACCCAAGGAGAAACAGGCCGAGACACATAGTAATCAAATTGGCAAAAACTAAAGACAAAGAAAAACTATTGAAAGCACCAAGGGAAAAACGACAAATAACATACAAGGGAACTCCCATAAGGTTAACAGCTGATTTCTCAGCAGAAGCTCTACAAACCAGAAGGGAGTGGCATGACATATTTAAAGTGATGAAAGGGAAGAACCTACAACCAAGATTACTCTAGGCGGCAAGGATCTCATTCAGATTCGATGGAGAAATCAAAAGCTTTACAGACAAGCAAAAGCTAAGAGAATTCAGCACCACCAAACCAGCTCTACAACAAATGCTGAAGGAACTTCTCTAAGTGGGAAACACAAGAGAAGAAAAAGACCTACAAAAACAAACCCAAAACAGTTAAGGAAATGGTAATAGGAACATACATATCGATAATTACCTTAAACGTGAATGGATTAAATTCTCCAACCAAAAGACACAGGCTTGCTGAATGGATACAGAAACAAGACCCATATATATGCTGTCTACAAGAGACCCACTTCAGACCTAGGGACACATTCAGGCTGAAAGTGAGGGGATAGAAAAAGATATTTCATGCAAATGTAAATCAAAAGAAAGCTGGAGTAGCAATACTCATATCAGATAAAATAGACTTTAAAATAAAGAACGCTACAAGAGACAAGGAAGGACACTACATAATGATCAAGGGGTCAATCCAAGAAGAAGATATAACAATTATAAATATGTAAGCTCCCAACGTAGGAGCACCTCAATACATAAGGCGACTACTAACAGTTCTAAAAGAGGAAATCGACACTAACACAATAATACTGGGGGACTTTAACACCTCACTTACACCAATGGACAGATCATCCAAAATGAAAATAAATAAGGAATCAGAAGCTTTAAATGACACAATAGACCAGATAGATTTAATTGGTATTTATAGGACATTCCATCCAAAAACAGCAGATTACACTTTGTTCTCCAGTGTGCATGGAACATTCTCCAGGATAGATCACATCTTGGGTCACAAATCAATCCTCAGTAAATTTAAGAAAATTGAAATCATATCCAGCATCTTTTCTGACCACAACGTTATGAGATTAATAATGAATTACAGGGGAAAAAAACGTAAAAAACACAAACACATGGGGGCTAAACAATACGTTACTCAATAAGCAAGAGATCACTGAAGAAATTAAAGAGGAAATAAAAAAATACCTAGAGAAAAATGACAATGAAAACACGATGATCCACAACCTATGGGATGCAGCAAAAGCTATTCTAAGAGGTTGTACAGGCCTACCTCAAGAAACAAGAAATATCTCAAATAAAAAATCTAACCTTACACCTAAAGGAGCTAGAGAAAGAAGAACAAACAAAACCCAAAGTTAGCAGAAGGAAAGAAATAGTAAAGATCAGAGCAGAAATAAATGAAATAGAAACAAGGAAAACAATAGCAAAGATCAATAAAACTAAAAGCTGGTTCTTTGAGAAGATAAACAAAATTGATAAACCATTAGCCAGATTCATCAAGAAAAAGAGGGAGAAGACTCAAATCAATAAAATTAGAAATGAAAAAGGAGAAGTTACAACAGACACCACAGGAATACAAAGCATCCTAAGAGACTACTACAAGCAACACTATGCCAATAAAATGGACAACCTGGAAGAAATGGACAAATTCATAGAAAGGTATAACCTTCAAAGACTGAATCAGGAAGAAATAGAAAATATGAACAAACCAATCACAAGTAATGAAATTGAAACTGTGACTAAAAATCTTCCAACAAAGAAAAGTCCAGGGCCAGATGGCTTCACAGGTGCATTCTATCAAGCATTTAGAGAAGAGTTAACAACTATCCTTCTTAAACTCTTCCCAAAAATTACAGACGAAGGAACACTCCCAAACTCATTCTATGAGGCCACCATCACCCTGATAGCAAAACCAGACAAAGATACTACAAAAAAAGAAAATTACAGACCAATATCACTGACGAATATAGATGCAAAATCCTCAACAAAATACTAGCAAACAGAATCCAACAACACTTTAAAAGGATCATACACCATGATCAAGTGAGATTTATCCCAGGGATGCAAGGATTCTTCAATATGTGCAAATCAATCAATGTGATACACCATATTAACAAACTGAAGAATAAAAACCATATCATCATCTCAATAGATGCAGAAAAAGCTTTTGACAAAATTCAACACCCATTTATGATAAAAATTCTCCAGAAAGTGGGCATAGAGGGAACCTACCTCAAGATAATAAAGGCCATATATGACAAAACCACAGCCAATATCATTCTCAATGGTTAAAAACTGAAAGCATTTCCTCTAAGATCAGAAACAAGACAAGGATGTCCACTCTCACCACTACTATTCAACATAGTTTTCGAAGTCCTAGCCACAGCAATCAGAGAAGAAAAAGAAATAAAAGGAATACAAATTGGAAAAGAAGAAGTCAAACTGTCACTGTTTGCAGATGACATGATACTATACATAGAGAATCCTAAAGATGCACCAGAAAACTACTAGAGCTAATCAATGAATTTGGTAAAGTTGCAGGATACAAAATTAATACACAGAAATCTCTTGCATTCGTATACACTAATGATGAAAAATCTGGAAGAGAGATTAAGGAAACACTCCCATTTACCACTGCAACAAAAAGAATAAAACACCTAGGAATAAACTTACCTAGGGAGACAAAAGACCTGTATGCAGGAAACTATAAGACACTGAGGAAAGAGATTAAAGATGATACCAACAAATGGAGAGATATACCATGTTCTTGGATTGGAAGAATCAATATTGTGAAAATGGCTATACTACCCAAAGCAATCTACAGATTCAATGCAATCCCTATCAAATTACCAATGGCATTTTTTACAGAACTAGAACAAAAAAATCTTAAAGTTTGTATGGAGACAATAGACCCCGAATAGCCAAAGCAGTCTTGAGGGAAAAAAACGGAGCTGGAGGAATTAGACTCCCTGACTCAGACTATACTTTAAAGCTACAGTAATCAAGACAAAATGGTACTGGTACAAAAACAGAAACATAGGTCAAAGGGACAAGATAGAAAGCCCAGACATAAACCCATGCACCTACGGTCAACTAATCTATGACAAAGGAGGCAAGGATATACAATGGAGAAAAGACAGCCTCTTCAATAAGTGGTGCTGGGAAAACTGGACAGCTGCATGTAATAGAATGAAATTAGAACACTCCCTCTCCTTGACAGCATACACAAAAATAAACTCAAAATGGATCAGAGACCTAAATGTAAGACCAGACACTATAAAACTCTTAGAGGAAAACATAGGAAGAACACTCTTTGACATAAATCACAGCAAGATCCTTTTTCACCCACCTCCTAGAGTAATGGAAATAAAAACAAAAATAAACAAATGGGACCTAATGAAATTTCAAAGCTTTTGCACAGCAAAGGAAACCATAAACAAGACGAAAAGACAACCCTCAAAATGGGAGAAAATATTTGCAAACGAATCAACGGACAAAAGATTAATCTCCAAAATATATAAACAGCTCATGCAGCTCAATATTAAAAAAACAAACAACCCAATCCAAAAATGGGCAGAATACCTAAATAGACATTTCTCCAAAGAAGACATACAGATGGCCAAGAAGCCCATGAAAAGCTGCTCATCACTAATTATTAGAGAAATGCAAATTAAAACTACAATGAGGTATCACCTCACACCAGTTAGAATGGGCATCTTCAGAAAATCTACAAACAGTAAATGCTGGAGAGGGTGTGGAGAAAAGGGGACTCTCTTGCCCTGTTGGTGGGAATGTAAATTGATACAGCCACTATGGAGAACAGTATGGAGGTTCCTTAAAAAACTAAAACAAATTACCATATGATCCAGCAATCTGACTACTGGATATATACCCAGAGAAGACCATAATTCAAAAAGACACATGCACCCCAATGTCCACTGCAGCACTATTTACAATAGCCAGGTCATGGAAGCAACCTAAATGCCCATCGACAGACAAATGGTTAAAGAAGATGTGGTACATATATACAATGGAATATCACTCAGCCATAAAAAGGAACGAAACTGGGTCTTTTGTTGAGACGTGGATGGATCTAGAGACTGTCATACAGAGTGAAGTAAGTCAGAAAGAGAAAAACAAATATTGTATATTAACGCATATATGTGGAACCTAGAAAAATGGTACAGATGAACCAGTTTGCAGGGCAGAAATTGAGACACAGATGTAGAGAACAAATGTATGGACACCAAGAGGGGAAAGTGGTGGGGTGGTGGTGGTGGTGGTGTGATGAATTGGGTTATTGGGATTGACATGTATACACTGATGTGTATAAAATTGATGACTAATAAGAACCTGGTGTATAAAAATATAAATAAAATGAAATTCAAACCTAAAAAATAGAGAAAAAGAGACAAAGAAGGACATTACATAATTATAAGAGGATCAATCCAGCAAGAAGATATAACAATTGAGAATATATATGTACACAACATAGGAGAACCTAAAGACATAAAGCAAATATTAACAAACATTAAAGAGATAAATTGACAGTAATGCAATAACAGTAGGGGACTTTAACACTCCACTTACATCAATGAACACATCATCGAGAATATCAATAAGGAAACACTCTCCTTTGATGACACATTAGATCATATGAATATATGAATACCTATATGAATTCCACCAAACATTTAAAGAAGAGTTAACACCTATCCTCCTCGAACTATTCCAAAAATTTGAAGAGGAAGGAACACTTCCAAACTTATCCTGTGAGGTCAGCATTCCCCTGATACCAAAACCAGACAAAGATACCACAAAAAAAGAAAATTACAGGCCAATATTACTGATGAACATATATGCAAAATTCCTCAACAAAATATTGGCAAACTGAATTCAACAACACATTGAAAGGATCGTATACCATGACCAAGTAGGATTTATCCCAGGGATGCAAGGATAGTTCAATATTTGCAAATTAATCACTGTGATGCACCACATTAACAAATTGAAGAATAAAAATCATATGATTATCTCAACAAATGCAGGAAAAGGTTTTGACAAAAGTCAATATCCACTTATGATAAAAACTCTCAACAAAGTAGGTATACAGGGAACATACCTCAACATAATAAAGACCATATATGACAAGCCTGTAGCTAACATCATATTCAACAATGAAAAGCTGAAAGCATTCCCTCAAAGATCAGGAACAAGACAAGGATGCCCACTCTCACCATTTTTATTCAACATAGTATCGAAAGCCCTAGCCACAGCACTCAGACAAGAAAATGAAATAAAAGGAATCCAAACTGGAAAGGAAGTTGTAAAGGTGTCACTGTTTGCAGATGACATGATACCATATATAAAAAACTAAAAATCCTACTAAAAAACTATTAGAACTAATAAATGAATTCAGTAAAATTTCTGGATACAAAATCAATATACAGAAATCTGTTATGTTTTATACACTAACAATGAACTATCAGAAAAGAAATTAAGAAAACAATCCCACTTACAGTTGCATCAAAAATAATAAAATACCTAGGAATATATCTAACTAAGGAGGTAAAAGCCCTGAACTCGGAAAGCTATAAGACATTGATGAAAGAAATTAAAGATGACACAAACAAATGGAAACATATACTATGCTCATGGATTGGAAGAATTAATATTGTTAAAATGACCATACTACCCAAGGCCATCTACAGATTCAGTGCAATCCCTATCAAAATACCGATGGCATCTTAACACAGAACTAGAACAAATAATTCTAAAATTTTTGTGGAAACACAAAAGATCCTGACTAGCCAAAACAAACTTGAGAAAGAACAAAGCAGGAGGTATCACACTCCCTGATTTCAAACAATACCACAGAGCTACAATAATCAAAAGTGTATGGTACTGGCACAAAGATACATAGTTCAGTGGAACAGAATGGAGAGCCCAGAAATGAACCCACACTTACATGTGGACTAACTAGTCTACAAAAAAGAAGTGAAGAATAGACAATGGGGAAAAGACAACCTCTTCAATAAATGGTGTTGGGAAAACTGGACAGCTACATGCAAAAGAATCAGACTGAACTACTTTCTCACCCCACATAAAAAAAATAATTCAAAATGGATTACAGACTTAAATATGAGACCTGAAACCACACAACTCAGAAAGAAACATAGGCAGTACACTCTTTGACATTAGTCTTAGCAATATTTTTTTGAATCTGCCTCCTTAGGCAAGGGCAACAAAAGCAAAAATAAGCAAATGAAACTACATCAAACTAAAAAGCTTTTGAGCAGCATGGGAAATTATCAACAAAACAAAAAGGCAGCCTCCTAAAAGGAAAAGACATTTGTCAATGGTATATCTATTAAAGGTTTTATATCCAAAATGTACAAAAACTCATAGAACTCAACATCAAAAAAAAAAAAAAAAAAAAGAAAGAAAGAAAAAGAACTTGATTAAAAATGAGCAGAGGAACAGAAAAGTCATTTTTCCAAAGAAGACATACAGATGGCCGACAGGCATATAATATACTCAACATCATTAATCATCAGGGAAATGCAAATCAAAACCACAATGAGATATCACCTCACACCTGTCATAATAGCTATCATCAAAAGGACAACAAATAGCAAGCGTTGGCGAGGATGTGGAGAAAAGGAAACCCTCGTGCACATGCACTGCTGGTGGGAATGTAAATTGGTACAGCCACTATGGAGAACAATAGGGAAGTTCCTCAAAATATTAAAAACAGAACTACCATATGATCCAGCAATCCCAATGCTGGGTATTTTTCCAAAGGGAAAAAACCCACTAATTTGAAAAGATATATGCACCCCTATGTTCATTGCAGCATTATTTACAATAGCCAATATAAAAGCAACATATGTGTCCACTGATAGATGAATGGGTAAAGAAGAGGTGGTATATATAAATACAATGAAATATTACTCAGCCATAAAAAGGAATGAAATCTTGCCATTTGTAACAATGTGGGTGGACCTAGAGGGTATTATGCTAAGTGAAATAAGTCAGAAAAAGACAAGTATCATAGGGTTTCACTTATATGTGGAATCTAAAAAAACAAAACTAATGAACAAACATACCATAACAAAACAGAAACAGACTCATAGATACAGAGAATAAACAGGTGGCTGCCAGAGGGGAGAGGGTTGGAGGGATGAGTGAAATAAGTGAGCGAGATTTAGAAGTACCAACTTCCAGTTACAAAATAAATGTTATGGGGATGAATTGTACAGCATGGGGAATATAGTCAATAATATTATAATAACTTTGTATGGGGATAGATAGTAACTAGATTTATTATGGTGATCATTTTGTAATGTATAGAAATATCAAATCACTATGTTGTGCACCTGGGGAAAAACGATGTAACATTATTATTACAAAATGTGATATAATGAATATTATTTAGAGACAGGAAGGTAGTGCCAATGTAATAAACTAAACTGGTTTCTTTGCGGGGTGGGAGGGGATAATAAGAAACTGCTGGTTTTCACAACATCCTTTGTAAAACCATGAGACTCTTTAGTCTATCTGCATGTATAACTTTGATAAAAATAAATATTTTTAATAACGATAACCTCATATTAAATGACATATGCTAATTACTATGTTAGGTGCTAATTGTTCTTTTGTGTATAATTCACGCACCACACTCTGAGATAGGTATTATGATCCTCATTTAACTGAAGAGGAAACTGACAAGGAGAGAGTTTGCCCCTGGTGACACAACTTGCAAGGCGCCAAGTGAGGATCCAAACCCAGATCTGTCCAAATTAAGACCTAGGGCTTCCCTGGTGGCGCAGTGGTTGAGAGTTCGCCTGCCGATGCAGGGGACGTGGGTTCGTGCCCCGGTCCGGGAGGATCCCACATGCCGCGGAGTGGCTGGGCCCGTGAGCCATGGCCGCTGAGCCTGTGCGTCCGGAGTCTGTGCTCCGCAACGGGAGAGGCCACAACAGTGAGAGGCCTGCATACCGCACAAAAAACCAAAAAACAGAAAAGAAAACAAATTAAGACCTAAGTTCTAACATCCTAAGCACATGCTCCTAAATAAGTACAGCTACCATTTAGTAAACACTTATTAAATGCCAAACATTTTATGTGTGTGTGTGTGTGTGTGTGTGTGTGTGTATATATATAAATATATACACACACACACACACTTATTATACACATTATATACATATATATGTATATACATATATGTATATTTGTATATATAGTCATATCTGTACAACAGGTAGTTTTGTTTTTTAATTCGTATTCTACAGTTAAGAAAACTGAGGTTCAGAAAGGTGAAGTAATTTTCCCAAAGTCATAGAGGTAGTAAATAACGGGAGTAGGGGATATTTGAACCCAGGTTTGTGCAAAGCTCATAGTAGCTCCCAGGGGCTGTGGGGTCAGATTGGGGGATTGAGGGAAGCTAATCTCTCAATTAGGGAACGGACATTATCTAATAGAGATGTCCTATTGTCACACATACAAAACTCTATTCATTGAAAACTCCGAGTTCTGACTACCTAGCAAAATGTATTTTCTTGCTGCGTAGATTCCAGGTAGGCTCCATCAACACTCTTCACAGGAAAAGGTCCTAATCTATAGGAGCCCCAGCCTACTCACGGTAATGGCTGCTTTGTTTATAAAGACAGCCTCAGGTGGTCAGGGACGCTGAATCTCTGGGGTACCAGCCTGGACAGTTGCATGAAACGCAAGTTCATTTCTTTTGTAGTAGCATGACTAAATTCTTAGGTTTATTTTTGGTAGCAATTTTGCCTATCTCAGCTAAAATATAAATTGGTACCAGGATTTGGGGTTGGAGGGTAGGGTTAAAAAATCATTACAAAATCCTAAAATGCTTAGGCAGCAGGAAGAGTAGGAAACGAAAACTAAATCTATTCAATTTTTAAGATGTTAGGAAAAGTGGTAAGGGATGTGTTTTCTGCCTTTGGCCTGCCATCTAAATTGACCAGCAGTCCAGTGGTTTGGGAACTTAAAAGTGAAAAAGGCAACTCATCTGATGCCTCCCAAAGACACATTTATAGGCAGTGGCTCTAAAGCTGCAGTAAGTTCCATTCAGGTAAGTGCCAGTAAAAGTTCTCTACCAGACAGTGGCGATAGTTTAGCTGTTCATATCCAATTAAAAGTGTTGCTTTCGTTCCAAAATGTACAGTTTCAAATAGCCTCAACTAACTGCCATTAAACTCGGGGAGGAGAGGGCAGAGGACAAAGGTCTACAATTCAAAGACCTTAGTCTTCAGGTTTGAAAACTATTTTTAGACAAGATCTTTGGCTGTTGTTACTTGTACGTGGAACTAATAAAAGGCACGTGGACGAGATGCCTACTGAGTTTTTGAGGGAATTGCATTGCCAAAGACACCATAAGCCTAACCTGCAAAAGGCTGTGACTATTCAATGTCTAAAGCAGCCCTTGTGCTTCCAAATCAGCAGGAAATGGGCTCTGAAAGCCATGCAGCCCTCTAAGGGCACACTCACTGCTTCCTGCCCCAGCTATGGCCATGGAGGGTAATGGACACAAAAGTACCTCCCAGAGGACAGTTGGCTGACCTCTTCTGTTTCAGAAGACAGTCTCCTCTATTCTTGCTCAGCAGGATTTGAGCATTGTTTTAGACTGTGATTTCTGAGGGTTTCCCATTTTCTGAATGGCGGTTTAAATTACGGTTCTCCTACTCTCACTCCAACGCTTTATATGGAGTGTGGTAGGCGGCAGATAAGTAGTCTTTTAGTTTGTGGTTTGCAAGATCCTATAACATCGCATCTGGACTCAAACAGGGTGACTACATATCACCCAAAGATCTTGATTTTGAGCTGGAGACAGTCCCAAGATAAGATTTGGGTGTTCCTTCTTTTGGGGACAAAGTGTGTCCTATGAGGAGAAAGAAGGGTGCACATATAGTTTTAGGAGGTCAAAGGGGTAAGCTGTGGTAGAGACTGCTTAATTGTCCCAAAGCATTAGTTTTCTTCAACTTTATAGCATTAGAACCCTTAATATTTAGCCAGGGGAGGAGATGTTCTCTTCTCTTTGTCTTTGTCTTCTTTCTCCTGGCTGGAATGGAGATGTGAGGGCTGGAGCTAAAGCAGCCATTTTGGATCATGAGATGATTTGAGAACTGGAGATTATGCAAGGCAGAAGATTAAGGAAAAAGAATCGGAGTCCCTCATACTGTGGAGCACTTTACAATCTGTGAACTACTTACCCAACTTTATATGAAAGAGAAATAAACTTCTGCTGAAGACCAAAAATGGTTCAGAGAGGCCATGAATTGAAGTAAATATAATGCCACCTTGTACTAGATACATAAGTTAGAGGAGGATCCCATGCTCAGGGTGTTCATATTCTGTTATGCCACAATTTACAACATCATCAGTATCTCCAGGAGACACTAATACAGGTATCCCTTGGTCTCAAACATTCTCTTTACACCACTTTACTTTTAAGAAAGACCTACATTAGTACCTGTTTTCACTAACCAAAAGAAATCTGAAGAGGATTTTTGCTTTTATGAAAAGTTGTTTTGCGGTGAGCTGTTTTAGAGGCAGTGTGCACCTGTAGCAGCAAGAGTGGTACCACCAAGCTCCTTCCCTGGGAATTATGCTCAGCATCTCAGCATCAAGCCACCATGGATGTGAACTATGCTTGTGAGCATCTGTTCTGTATCTCAACTCATGTTGTGCATCCATTAGCAAGATGTGTCGTAAAGTAATTTTTGCTTCACACCATTTTGACTTACGAAGGCTTCTAAGAACTCTCTACTTTCAGATAGTAGGGGAGAACTGTACCTATCCCTCTGTATTGAGACACTGGAGCTTCGGAAACCAGATTCATTTACTTCTCTGGGTTTTAGCCAGAGAGCTTGTCTGCAAAGCCCCCTTTTTAGACAACTGTCTGCCAGGTTGGTTTAGGAAAAATTGCCCAAATGGAAAAGAATATCTGTGGCTATGGAAAATGACTCAACTATTCCAAACTGTTTAAAAAGTAAATCCATTCTTAACATCCCAACAACTGTTTAAATTTTGTTCCATCTAGTTTGGTATAAATCTATTTTTACTTCTTAACTCTTAATATCTCCATTGACTTCAGTTTTTGTGTGGAAATTTTAATATTTGATTTCTTCAAAATTCTATTTTATTAACTTGATGCAGTTGCAAACTCCTCTGATGTCACATCATTATTTAATCACTTCAGTATAACATTGATTCAATGATTTTGCTATTGGTTACCTAAATATTATTAGTTCCCTTCCATTTCCTCTCTTATACAATAATAGTGCTTCTTTATAAAACTGCTTTGAAATTACTAAGGGGAAAGAGCTACATCAAGATAAAGTGCTGTGTTGTTCTTTCCTTGGAAATATGCCTGGGCTCAAATTTGAACTTGGGGTATAAATTGTAAAAGATTCTGCCAAGAGTACTCCAGTTCTGATATGCAGTGTTAGATGAATTTCTGCTTCCAAGCCAGGTCACTGTGCAACTTGAGAGAGATGGGAAAGGAGAGTTAGGCAGGAGAAGGACGGGTTTTATTCTATTGTGCAGAAACGGAAGCTGAGTTCCATTTTTCCCCCTCTCTCTCCTTTCCTTCCCCCTCCTTCCCTTCCTCATTTCCTTCTTTCTAAAGCTTCTAATTTCTTCCCTCCCACCATCTCCCCTCCCTTCATGCCTTCCTTCCTCCCACAAATACTTATAGAATCCTGTGGCAGCTAATCTTCAGAGATGTTGATGAACTCGGAGAGCTCATGTGTAGGCACTCAGGACCACAGACACAGCTGAACTCCTAACCAGCAGGCAGCATCATGTGTCAGTCATGTCTTTCAGATGACACCAGCCCCAGATGCCATTTGACTGCAAACGTGAAAGATTCCCACTGAAGAACCGCCCAGCTGAGCCCAGTCAGCCCATGGGATAGTGAGATTATAATTAACTGTTGTTTTAAGTCACTACATTTTAGGATGGTTTATGATGCATCAATAGATCATTGAAATGAGATTTACCATAAACCAGGTACTGTTCTAGAATATGGAGGTGAACAAAACAAATAAAAATCTGTTCCCTCATGAATCCACAGGCTACTGGGAGAGATAGGCAATGAAAAAGATCAATATACAAATAATAATAAAATCCAATAAGAGAAAATAATGTAGTAAAGGAGAGTATGAAGTATGGGGGGATAGGAGGGTTTGATTTGGGTTGCCGGGGAAGGCTCACTGAGAAAATGATTTCTGAGTCATGAAATAAGAGCAGGGGAGAGTAGCTACGTGGCTTCCTGGGGAAGAGTGTCCCGTGGAGCAAACGTCACTGCAAAGGCCCTGAAGTGGGAGTGTGTCTGGGAAAGTCAAGAACCATAGAGGCAAGAGTAGCTGGGACAAAGTGAACAAGGGCAAAGTGTCTGGTGATGAGGTTAAAGAAGGTGGGTGGTACACAACATGCAGGAGAAACATGATGGTGGCTTGGATCTGGGTGGTGGCCATGGTAAATGGTGAGGAAGAGGTTGAATTCTGGGTTATTCTGAAAGTATGTGATGATGGACTGAATTTGGGCTGGGAGAGAAAGAGAGGAATCAAGCATGATACCAAGGTCTGAGCCACTGGAAAATGAAGATACTATGAATTGAGATGGAGGATACTATGGAAGGAGCTGTCTGAGGGAGAATATTTGGTGCCCTTTATTAATTTCCTAATTTTTGCCCTCCCTCCCTCCCTTCCTTTCCCCCTTCCTTCCCTCCTTCCTTTATTCCTTCCTATTGAAGTGGGATGTCTCTCTACCTAGTTTGAGATGCAAATAATGTGCCCAGTCCGTTCCCAGAGCACCTCACTCCATATACTGGCAATAGCAGGAAGTCCAAAGGGAGAAACCAGTCTTTCCCCCTACAAATCTGTAGCCACCATTTTATGTCTAGGGATCTCAGAGTGCAAACAAGTGTCCAGTCCAGTCTGGGCCTCTCTTAGTAGGATCTCTGGGCAGAGAGATGCTGGCAGCTGAGTAGAGCTTGGCCAACGTGAGTCATATTCAAAACATGGAAGATGTGCAAAGTCCTTTCCTCTCGTATCAGCCACTGGTTCTAGGATGACCTGCCTTGTCTTGCAAAAGCATCTTTCCGAGGGCTAGCCCACTCACCAGAGTAATGCTCAGTGATGGATACTTTCAACCAAACTGCCAGGACTGCTCAGAAGAGAGATCCTGGGGTCCCTCATTCTGTTGCTTCCCCAAGAGATAGTAGGCATCTCATGGACACACAACAGCAGAGATTTGGGCTAAGGAGCAATATTTCCACATGGTGACTTTGCAACTTGGTAGAAGAAAAGTTGGATCAGTGGTTGAGTCTCTCTGATGGAAGGTAAGAGTTTCAGAAATTTGAAGCAATTCCAGACTCATTCAAGCCTGGAGAATAGTGGTAGTACCTGAGCCCGCTGCTCTGGATCCTCCAGTGTGTGCTCTCTGAGTGTGCTCAGTCATGAGGACCTCATGTGCTTCAGCCAGTAAAGACAGAATGAATGAATAAGTCTCGGGCTTCCCTGGTGGCGCAGTGGTTGAGAGTCCGCCTGCCGATGCAGGGGACACGGGTTCGTGCCCCAGTCCGGGAAGATCCCACATGCCGCGGAGCGGCTGCGTCCGTGAGCCATGGCCGCTGAGCCTGCGCGTCCAGAGCCTGTTGCTCCGCAACGGGAGAGGCCACAACAGTGAGAGGCCCGAGTACCGCAAATCAAAAACAAACAAACAAACAAAAAACAACAAGTCTCAAGGGTTACAGTCAGGGGTGTGCTGCTAAATGTTTAACAAAGGCTCCCTCAGGGGGTGGGGTGTGGAAAGAAGCATTGATTAATAGAGTTTGCCAATTCGCATGGTATAAATACTCTCACCATGACTGATTTCAAGCTACCAATGCGACATCACTGAATGCAGAGCTGGGAATGCACAGTAGCTCACCGTGATGTACAAAATTCCCACCATACAGCTACAATGGATGTAAATAACCTCCAGAGCATAGATAATAGTGAAATGTGAGAAAATAATTAGTAAGTGATGAGTTTTGAGAATTTATTATCTTTGTTTTTAATATAACTATTTAATTAAAAGTTTACATAATTTAATATTTAATAATGGCTGTATTTAACAACTGGTTGGAAAATTCCTGAAAAATTAACCATCAATTCTGTCAGTTCCAGAACACCACTGGTTTCCAGCTCTTGCCAGCCAATTCTTTTGTATACACACACACACACACACACACACACACGCGCGCACACACACACACACACACACACACACACACAGCCACGTCCCTGGTGTCAAGCTGGCACCAGGTAAATTTAGGACTGACTTCATGAGGACCTGGACATCTGGTAAAGCTTTCTACCAAGCGCTAGGAATGCCAGTTGCTCTCTTGCCTCCCGGGAACTTTATTGCCTCCTGGGAACTTTATTGCCCAGCCTCTGAGTCATGCCACCATGGGATACATTCCTGACTTTGAACCTCAGGGATCAGGGACTTAAACTTTAATCCTTCCCCTCCCAGGAGGCATTGAACTCTCAGGTAAACAGATCCTCTACTTCCAGAAGGTCCAAATCTGCATATGAAAGAATGGGGAAGGTTTTTACCAGAAAGGAGGTAAGAGAAGGGAGGGGGGGAAAAAAACCAACCTACTAAAACTTCTCCCAAGACAAAGTTTGTCCTACAACTAAGGGAGATTGTGAGTGACTTGTCACTGAGCAAGGAGTATCTGCTTCAGGACAATTCTTCTAGAAGACAATGGGTCCAACGCTCCTACATTTATGGAAGCAAATGCAGGAAGCCACTTAGAGGTTCTTCACAGAACAAGGAAGACACACACTTCAGTGCAATTTTCTGTCCTTGACTATAGAGAGAAGCAACTCCTACTGCAGAAAAAGGAAAGCACAAGTTTAATCTATGGTGTATCCCTCTGGGGAAGCCTCCCCCCGCCTCTTTTTGTCTTCTCCCCTCCACCACTTCCTTCCTTCTCTAAACATTTACTTAATGCCTTTCTCAACGCATGCTACCAGATACTAGGAATGCCAAGAGGGGTAAGAGGAGAATCCATTCTTGTTCCCCTTTCAATTCTTTCTCTACAAATCTGCCCAAGTGCTCTTTTAAAAATGCAAATCAAAAGGTAACCCAGCTCTTTTCCTTCTCATTTGTATTCCATTCCCTTCCCATCCCTTCTCTTCTTTTCTCTTCCTGTCTTTGGAAAATATTTATTGGCTTCCTTCCTTTCTTTCTTTACCAAAAAGTCTGAACGAGGTGGAGGATGCAAACTGGAGAAGGGATGAGGCAGGGGCCATGATCCAGTGGGATAAGAAATTGGCTACATAGAGGTATATTGAGGTGGTGGGAACAGGGTTACTGCTGTTGGAGAGGAAGGCACAAATAAGGCAAGGGGGAAACAAAATTAAACCTCATGCTGTTGGATTGAAACCCGAGCTATCAGCGCAAATTATGGTTTAGGTACATAGATCGATAGATAGATGAAAAGAGATGTAAATGTATGTGTGTATACATACACATATATATTTTCTAGCTCTGTCCAGTGAAAGAACCTAAGATGACTGACACCCCAAGTAGCAACAAGTAGACTTAGTGCTCAGATCTTGGTTCTCAACACCACTCCCCACACAAGGAATCCTGGTTTCCTTAGACAAACGGCTGATTCCAGGGCTGGGGCTGGGAAAGAACAAGATGGCCCTGAAACATCTTGTACCAGAATGAAAGGAATTTCTCCAAGAATGATGAGCACACGTCAAAAGGACACAGAGGGGCTTCCCTGAGGGGCTTCCCTGGTGGCGCAATGGTTGAGAGTCTGCCTGCCGATGCAGGGGACACGGGTTCGTGCCCCGGTCCGGGAAGACCCCACATGCCGCGGAGTGGCTGGGCCTGTGAGCCATGGCTGCTGAGCCTGCACGTCCAGAGCCTGTGCTCCACAACGGGAGAGGCCACAACAGTGAGAGGCCCGCGTACCGCAAAAAAAAAAAAAAAAAAAAAAGACACAGAAACAATCTTGAAGGGGCTTCTATTGGCCAAATCTGGGACAATTTGAGGATCAAAATGAATAATGGTAACTCATTGAATAAAACAGAAGTCTATGAGTCCCTATAGATAGTCATAGAAATGAACATATAAATATGAAGAAATTATTTCTTACAGTAGAAAGTCAACCAATAAATGCAGAAGAAATAATCATATTAGAAAGTCACCATTTGGTAATCATCAGTGTAATAATTTAGGCAAGAAACATCAAAGCGTGGTGGTGAATATTGGTAACATTGGGGTGAGGAAAGGGCCCAGGGTGCACCCCGCATCTCCCGGGCGTTCCTGGATCAGTGTGGGTGGCAGTGCTCAGGCAAGGGTCCCTCAGAATTGCACCTGCATAACTGGCCCTGTTGCACACCTTCTCTGTCTCCTGGGCTTTGTTTTTTTCCTTATCACTTACGACCTTTCTAATTCATAAGCTTGAACTAAATTTTATGGAAAGATTTAAAAAATTGTTCCTTGGAATTAAGCACCATATTGTAATACCTTTTAATAGAATAATGATAAAATAACAGCTAACATTTGTTTCACATGTGTTCTCCCATTTAATCTTGACAACAATCCTTCCAGGGAGGACTATTTTCATCCATACTCTCCACATGAGGACACTTGGGCCCAAAGACATGAAATAATAACTTAGTGAGAAAAAAGAGCTGGCTTACAAATGCTGGTAATGTGACTCAAGGAGTGGGGGTGAGGGACGTGCCCGACAGACCCCACAAAGATCAAGTTTAAGCAACTAACATTAGCATTGACCTGCCAATAAAACTCATGACCATGCAGCTATGGGCACTCGTTTTCCAGCCACATTCACATCTTCGAATGTGAGTTTTTTCTCCTGCCCATACTTAGAGTGCCTATGATAGCCTAAACTGAGGGAGTGGTTGGAAGCAGATTATGGTGAGGGAGCCAGCAGGAAAAGTTAGTCCAGGTGCAGGCAATAAGGCGTGTATTAGTCGGTAGAGAGTTTAAAAGTAATAAGACCAAGTAAAAACCATCTGGTTTGTATTATCGCCATGCACCATGGCAGTTCTAAATAATGTCACTGACAAAATGCTCCTCCCAGACAGGGGCTGACTCTTTTACCCTCCACCACCTTGGAATGCCACTGGCTGGATGAGATGCATCTTACTCGATAGTAATCTTTATCCAGTTTTGATTTCCCAGAATTTGTAGCGCCTCGGTAGAATAGATGCTCAATAAATATTACACTAAAAAAAAAAAAGTCACCTTAAACTTAGATATTTGTGTGGCCCTTTAAAACTGGGCTGGACTCCCCCAGAGACTTGCCTGGGTGTCACCTATCACAAAGGAAACTTGAGGCAACACAGGCCCACTTTGTTAAAACACTGAGGAAAAACTGAGGCAATCACCCAAGATCTGTAGGCGAAGTTGGAGCTTTGCCTGAATGATATAGACAACTGCCTTCATTTTTTACTCTGCATTGGCAGTGGTTATCAGACACGCCACCAGGTGGTTTTAGTTATATGTTTTATTTCCCTTTTTTGGAAAACCAGCGAAAATCACCTCATAACTCAGAATATTAAGGATCCATTATTTCTAACTGGGCTCGATATCCTAAGGGAAACTAAGTGCTTAGGAAACCCTCCTGCTACTGCACAGACACCCTCCAAACTCTCAAATTACCCAAACCAGCTCATAATTGGGACCAGCTGGCAGGATGAGAGCTGAGGCCCCTGCGCCAAGCGGGGAATCATGTTACAAATTTCATCCCTGGAAAGGAGCTCGTCTAGTTCCATTAAGGGTTAAGATGTGGGAGGTCAAAAGAACAGTGCTTAGGAGCTGGGACTTAAGTTGTTTAAATAGACCCTGAAAGCAAAGGGTGCTCAGACTAGCAACTACAGCTCTTCGATTTGTCTGGGATAAAGCATGTGTGAAATAATTGAATTGACTGTGCAGGGCTATAGCATCAGCTGAATTTCACTTCATTTTTCCAGAATTGGTGTAATTGATTTCTAAACAGCTCAATAGCTCTCCTTTTCCCCAACTTATTGCCACTCAGCTTGCAAGTACAGACCTTCCCTTCCGCAAACCAGGAGCAGGGAGGATTTTAAATGAGTGATGTCACAGCTGGTATCTCCTAATCTCAAGTGTTTCTTGAGATCTGCTTTCTCAATGGGCTAGCAGCACCTGGACTCTGCACCACCCCACCTCACTCTACCTTGAGCCAGAACTACAGCTCTGCTCTTGGAGAGCAGCTCATGAGGCCTGTCCTCCCAGCCTTGGCACTGGGTCTTCCAGGCTGGACTGGGAATCTGGAGGAAACAAAAACAAGCTCTTGGAGTGAGTGCACGTTTTTTCAGCAGAGTCAAGTGGCAGTAGTGACCGTTAGTGGCTGGAGGCCGTGGCGCTGATGGCCCTGTCCCAGCTGAGTGGTTTTCAGTGGTGTGACCTTGGCTGTCCTCTCTGGTGCTAGTTTCCTTCGGTTCTTGCTTGTTGGCCAGCCAGATTCTCCAGGCTTCCTGTCTATTCTGTTAACTACCTGATGGCTTTCCAACAATTTTTTTTTTTTTTTCTGCTTAACAGAGTCAATTTCTGGTGTCAGAAACCAAAAACCCTGACTGGTGCAGCATCTGTCCCCCTTCAAGACTTAGGAGACTGGTGCCAGCACTGAAGGGGGAAAAGGAGAGATCAAATAAAGCAGGAGAATCAGAATAAAGAAAGGGAGTTAGGCAGCAGAAAAGGCTGAGGCCTTTGTGCGAATGTAGGGGGAATGAAGGGGAGGAAAGTCACAGAGGAGGGGAAAATAGGGGGTAGAGAAAGTAAAGGAATTGGCAGGTGAGGCGGAACAACCTAGAAGGGGTCATTCACCTTGCTAATGCTTGTAATAGGAGCCTTGAAGGAAATTGGCAAGCGGCCTCCTGGAGGTATTTCTACATTTCTATTTCTGGCAGACAACGTGGTTTAGATGATTTTGTGTGACTGTTTCAGGAACAACAGTTCCTTGATCTGGATTTGCTTCTGGAGATAAGTGAAGGTGTTAGCTTCTACCTCAGACATTTATCAAATGAGCTGCATGCTTGGAAGCACACAGATACGTGGGCATGCATATGCATACTGTGATATGATAAATATATGCATGAGAAAAATGGGTCTTGGGCTAGTTATGTGGGTGGGGGCATTTTATGTAACAAACCTATTGAATATCTCAAAGGGAAAACATTACTTACTATGCCCTATTAGCACATCGTTCGTCTTACTGGGAAGACAGAATGAAGAATATTGAACAATTAATAGAAATCATAGGAAAAATTATGATTAAGTGCCACCTGCTGGCTTCTGTGAGTTTTATTTTTTATGCAGCTTCAAGCCTGTCCTCATAATCATCAAATGTCTTGCTGAGGGTGAACTCACTCATTCCATTATTTGGCCTATTAATGAATGCCTCATTTTGTGGACGTGTGTGTGTGTGTGTGAATGAAACTAATTTGGGAGAACAAATTCGCCCTACAAAAATCCATTTTCCTCTCAATTCTGATTTGAGAGAGCAGACAGACAAGGGTTTATTTTAAAATTCTGTTTTCGTGGCAGATTGCAAAAGCTGTGTGCTTAGCATGTGTATAGAGGGGGAAGGCAGGGGAATGGTTCTTTGAAAGTGACTTTCTTCCATTCCACTGCTCTCCTCTGAGAATGGATACGGTTTGCATCTCAAAAGCTCTGTCTAGCTTATGGCAGGTGAGAAATTTCCATGTCTCGTTTTTGATGACATTGCAACAAGCAAGCGTCTCATCACTCAGAAGTTAGTGGAAAGGGAAACAGGTTCCATGCGAGTATATTTGACCTCTGGGTCTAGTTCTGGAGCCTGGGCTGCAATTCTCAGCAGGAAGTAGGTCTTGCTGTTAGTAAATTACCATGACTTGTGTTTACATGGTGAGTCAACAAGCCTAGGTCAGCTCTCCTCTCCAAGCAGACCCTTGAGCTGATTCTTTATCTGGGTAACTCACATTCCAGATCCATTGTTTGCCTGTGATTAATGAGATTGACTGTCAGGACTTCCCAAGTAATAATAGATACCATTAACTAAGTGCACCCTATCTACTAGAAACTGTGGTAGACTATTTAGAAATATATAAATGCATATTTTAAATATTTATATAGTCAAATATTTACATATTTGAAATTCATCTTAGAATTTCAACAATACATAATGTCAAGAGAGTGTCCTTTATTATTTTAATGTTACATTTGATAAATAAAAAGAGTATAGGTGATATATGTGTCTTATTACGTATAACGATAAAATGAATAAAAATGAACCTACCACGTGACTCAAGATGGGGACCCAGAACATCACCAGTACTGCTACATTGTGGTAGATTCTCTATGTGCATTAGTTCCATCTATCACACTTTTACGACATAGGTGTTATTCTCCCCACTTTACAGATTAGTAAATTGAGGCTCAGAAAGATAAAGCAACTTCTCAATCACACACAGCTGGTAGGTAGGAGTGGTGGAGGTAAACGTTATCAGGGTTCAGCAATACCCACTTCCCACTCCCTCTCTACGGGCAAGGCAGCCTCCTCCAGGCCCGATCACAGAGGCATCAGGACACTCACTCTATCCTTGGGCTTGTGAATGTGTCACTCTGGGCTGAGGCAACATAATATTCCTGGAAGATTGCCCAGGCTCTCTCCTGCCCGGTGTGGCAGGTTCTGTTACGGCTCGACCCACATCCCCCTGGTGCTCACCGCTCGGTTCATGCCAGTGCTTTTTCCCACCCGTAACTCTGCTCAAGTGGGCCAGACAGGTGGGAATTGCCAGGAAGTGACTGCCTCCGGGAGTGGCTTTGCATAATGACATGCAGGGTTCGGTGGATAAGTACCACCCCTCCTTTGGCCCCGGAGTGGAATAACTCCGGGCATGTTCGATTCTGTCTCGCAGGGTCATCCAGCAGCATCCTGTTCCACAAAGCACTCCACATTGATTTCCTTTCCTTCCCCATCTCACTTCCATGTGCCCCAATAAGCTACTTGCGCTCACATCCTGGGCTGGGGATCAGCCTCTGGAAGAAAATCCAAGCTGAGTACCTCGGTGTGTGTTCCGAGGAGGCAGCTACTCTGTGATGTGGACCCTCTACGTGATGGCTGTCTCGTGCACTGTTCACATCCCCTTCCAGGAAAGACTTGTCGCCCCAGGGGCTGGAGCAGCTGTCTGCAGACAGCTTTCCGCAGTCAGTCCCTGCAGGGATCACCTCAGCTGCAGAGAGCCACCTTGCCTGTGGTCTACCCCGGGACTGACACGGAGGTATAAGGATCCAGCCATCTTGTTCCAACCCCAGACAGCGCTACAGGGCTATTCATGCTGCAGAGACCCGGGGGGTTAGGCCAAGGCTGTTGCCAGGCCTGCACTGCAGCTCACCTCCTCCCTCTGCACAATCCTGTCTCCTTCTGCACTTTTTTTTTTTTTTGCGGTACGCGGGCCTCTCACTGTTGTGGCCTCTTCCGTTGCGGAGCACAGGCTCCGGACGCACAGGCTCAGCGGCCATGGCTCACGGGCCCAGCCGCTCTGCGGCATGTGAGATCTTCCCGGACCGGGTCATGAACCCGTGTCCCCTGCATCGGCAGGCGGACTCAACCACTGTGCCACCAGGGAAGCCCTCCTTCTGCACTTTTACGTAGGTGTTGATCCCAGGGACACTCCCTAACAACTTCCTGCACGTTAATTTCCTTCCTGAGCCTGCTTTTCGGGGACCCCAGCCTGCCACACGTCATCAGTATGGGTCCAGGACTGAGCAGGGCAGATGCCTGTCCCCATCGTGGACTTGTACTGAATGGGACTAGCCCTTTGTTGTATCAAGCTGATGATATTTCAGGGCTAATGTGTGAGCACAGGATAACATAATGCTTTACATCTATCTGCCTCCAATGCCTGCGTTCTTTCCAGGTATCGCTCCATTTCCTAAAACAATCATTCCTCCCCTGGCTTTGGCTGACAGTTCTAACATCTTGCATCTTGACTGCATTCTGGCTTTTCTCATGTATGACCTTTGACCTTCTTGTCTGGGGGACTGCTGAGGTTGGCTATACAGGTCCAAACATGAGGTTTCAGAGGTTTTACGTGACTCATCTAGCCTCACACCCAGGGCCCAGACTTAAGAGGCTGGGCCTGGGCCTCTTGCCTGCAGGGCACTAGCTCTACCAGATGGGAGGGTATGACTGGTGCTTCGTAACACATGTTAAGAAGCATGTTAATTCCACACACAGTTTGAAAGCACTTCCTGTGTCCCACATTCTGAGGACATGACGATGGATAAGAAACAGCCCTTGTTTTCAGCCTTGTCATGGAGATAGGCCGTACCTGCAACGCAATGTTGTAAGTAAATAAAGGGGTGCAAAGAAGGGGCCCAGGGGGACTTCCCTGGTGGCTTAGTAGTAAGGAATCCGCCTTCCAATGCAGGAGACGCGGGTTCAATCCCCGGTTGGGGAACTAAGATCCCACATGCCATGGGGCCACTAAGCCTGCACGCTACAACTACTGAGCTCACGTGCCTCAACTAGAGAGCCCGTGTGCCGCAAACTACAGAGCCCATGAGCTCTGGAACCCGTGCCACAACTAGAGAAGAGAAAAGCCGCATGCCGCAACTAGAGAGAAGACCGCGTGCTGCAGCAAAAGATCCCAAGTGCCACAATGAAGACCCGCCACAGCCAAATAAATAAATAAATATTTTTTTAAAAAAAGTGGGCCCAGGAACCTGATCAAAGGAATTCAGGTCTGGCATCATGGGGAAAGTGCCCTTTGAGCTAGATCTTAAAGAATCAAAGGAGCTCACTAATGAAGTAAGCGCAGTGAAGAGAATTCCATGCAGAGGGAACAGTCTATGCAAAGGCACAGAGACATGAAATGTGAGAAATTTTGTTGACTAGAGCAGAGGTGTGAGGCCAGAGGAGAGGGTGGTAGGTCAGGCCCTTGGAATCCAATGGGCCTTTAGGCCTTATAATGCAGGCCAAAAGAATTCGTGTTACCAGAATTTACTTTTTGGGAGGAAAAAGTAAATTTTGATAATATTTATTGAGGAATTAGCATGAGCTACATTTCTTACATAGATCGCTTCACTTATTCCTTATAAGAGCCTTATGAGATAAAGAATATTATCAACATTTATGGGTTATTGTGCTTATTGAAAAAAGCTACCTCTGGTAGCAGAGTAGGGGATAAACTAGAATGCATAGAGCCTGGTGGCAGGGAGAATATTTTAGGAAGTATGCAACGTTCCAGGCAAGAAATGGCAAGGCCCTGAGCTAAGGGGCAGCAGAGGGAAGGAGAGAAAAGTTCAGATGTCTGAGCTGTTTCTATGGGACTTGGTGATGATTGATCAGCTGAGTCTGGGAGGCTGGAAGGCCCCACTAACCACAAAAGGAATCACTGGAGGGGCAGGTTCATGGGGAAGCATGTTGTCTCTAAGGTTCCTGCAGATGTCGAGGTAGAGATTTCTACTGAGGAATTGGATTTGGAGACCAGGAGAGAGGCTTGAAGTGGGAATATAGATTTGGGATGCTCTACCTATAGATGATAAATGAGGACACGGCAAGTGAGTGATAGAAAGAGCTTGTGCGCTAGAAAGGAACGGCTCTGGAATTAAATCCCAGCTCCATTATTTACAGGTGGTACGTGTGATCTTAAGCAAGTTAATCTGTGACCTCCGTTTCCTCATCTGTAAACTTGGGGATGATAACGCCGACCTCATAGAGTTATAATAAGCATTTAGAATGCCTAGTAGCATGTCTAGAACATAAGAAATGGTCAATAAAAGGTAACTATTCCTGGATGAGTAGATGAAATCACAGGCGGAGAGCGTGTACAATGAAAAGGAAGCAGGATGAGGCTGGAACCCTGGAGGACAGCAACATTCCAGAGGTAGCTAAACAAGCAGGAGTCAGCAAAGGAACAAGAAAGAGGTGCCGGAGAGAAGTGTCCTGGAAGCAAAGGAAAAAGATCACTTCAAGAAGAGATGGATTTGTTGGTATCAACCCCTAGAGGACATCTACAGGAAAAAAAAATACAATGGCAAATAAATAAATGAAAAGATGCTTAATCCCACTCATCATTATAGAAGTACAGATTAAAAAGATAATAAGGGATTTCTTCTCACCCGCACCAAAGTTGTGTGTGCAGGTCTGACCCTCATCCCCGTCTTGCAGGCTGTTTCGACGCCAGGACCCCCTAAGAGACGATGATGTTGGGCACCGAAGGTGGCGAGGGACTCGTGGTGAAGGTCCAGGGCTTGCCTTGGTCTTGCTCGGCCGACGAAGTGCAGCGGTTTTTTTCTGACTGCAAAATTCAAAATGGGGCTCAACGTGTTCGTTTCATCTATACCAGAGAAGGCAAACCGAGCGGCGAGGCTTTTCTTGAACTTGAATCAGAAGATGAAGTCAAATTGGCCCTGAAAAAAGACAGAGAAAGTATGGGACGCAGATATGTTGAAGTATCCAAGTCAAGCAACGTTGAAATGGATTGGGTGTTGAAGCATACTGGTCCACATAGTCCTGACACGGCCAATGATGGCTTTGTACGGCTTAGAGGACTCCCCTTTGGACGTAGCAAGGAAGAAATTGTTCAGTTCTTCTCAGGGTTGGAAATCGTGCCAAATGGGATAACATTGCCGGTGGACTTCCAGGGGAGGAGTACGGAGGAGGCCTTCGTGCAGTTTACTTCACAGGAAATAGCTGAAAAGGCTCTAAAAAAACACAAGGAAAGAATAGGGCACAGGTATATCGAAATCTTTAAGAGCAGTCGAGCTGAAGTTAGAACTCACTATGATCCACCACGAAAACTTATGGCCATGCAGCGGCCAGGTCCCTATGACAGACCTGGGGCTGGCAGACGGCATAACGGCATTGGAGGAGGAGCTGGCTTTGAAAGGATGCGGCATGGTGCTCACGGTGGAGGTTAGGGAGGCTATGATGATTATATGTCTATAATGATGGCCATGGATTTGAGTCAGATAGATTTGGAAGAGACCTCAATTCTTGTTTTTCAGGAATGTCAGATCACAGATACGGGGATGGCGGCTCTGCTTTCCAGAGCGCAACAGGACACTGTGTACACATGCGGGGATTACCTTACAGAGCTACTGAGAATGACATTTATAATTTCTTTTCACCACTCAACCCTGTGAGAGTACATACTGAAATTGGTCCCGATGGCAGAGTAACTGGTGAAGCAGATGTCGAGTTTGCAGCTCATGAAGATGCTGTGGCAGCTATGTCAAAAGACAAAGCAAATATGCAGCACAGATATGTAGAACTCTTCTTGAATTCTACAGCAGGAGCAAGCGGTGGTGCTTACGGTAGCCAATGCTAGGAGGCATGGGTTTGTCAAACCAGTCCAGTTATGGCAGCCCAGCCAGCCAGCAGCTGAGTGGTGGTTACGGAGGCGGCTATGGTGGCCAGAGCAGCATGAGTGGATATGACCAAGTTTTACAGGAAAACTCCAGTGATTTTCAATCAAACATTGCATAGGCGGCCAAGGAACAGTGAACAGCTACTACGGTAGTGGAAGCCGAGCATCTGTGGGAGTGAACGGAATGGGAGGGATGTCTAGCATGTCCAGTATGAGTGGTGGTTGGGGAATGTAATTGATCCTGATCACTGACTCTTGGTCAACATTTTTTAAAAGAAAAACAAAACTTAAGTTCTAACAGTTTTGCAATACAAACTTGTGGTTTATGCTTACTCTAAGTGGAAATCAGGATTGTTTTAAAGACTTAAGTTTCAGTAATTTTGAACGCAAACATTCATTTAGGATGTAACTAGGTTGAGTAATCTGTTACTGTTAAATAATTTTCAGCTTTTCTCAAGTTAGTTATATTGTAGGATGTACTGAAGCAGTAGGTGTATTTAGGTTAAAGCAGTTGAATTATGTTAAATGGTGTTTACACCACATTACATTGGGCACTGTTGGGATGCATTGTTGAAAGACATGCTTTTTTGTGAAACTCAATATAGGAGCTGTGTCTACAATTAAAAGTGAAACATTTAGCATGTTTGTTAATTCTAGTTTCATTTAATAACCTCTATGGCACGTAAGTTTAAGCTTTTTTTTAAGTTAATGGGGAAAATTTGAGACGCAATACCAATACTTTAGGATTTTGGTCTTGGTGTTTGTATGAAATTCTGAGGTCTTGATTTAAATCTTTTCATTGTATTGTGATTTTCCTTTTAGGTGTATTGCGCTAAGTGAAACTTGTTGAATAAATCTTCCTTTTAAAAACTAAAAAAAAAAAAAAGATAATAAGGTACTATTTTTTGCTATTAGATTGGTAAAGATTATAAAGTTTAGTAACATCCAGTGTTGGCCAAGGTGTGGGAAACAGGTGATCCCAGGCATTATGGGAATGTACATTCATGTCATATTTTAAAGAGCAGTTTGTCAAAATATATCCAAATTGTGAAGGCACGTGTTCTTGACCCAGACACTGTACTTCTAAGAGTTTACAACAAACTCATAAGTATTCAAAGATGTATCTTTAAGAATATTAATTACCACATTGTTGAATACAGCAAAAGAAAACTAGAAGCAACCTAAATGTCCATCAAAAAGCGACTGGTTAAATAAAATGTAGTGCATCCTTACAACTCAGCTGGGGTGGCTGGGAGAAGGTAAGGGTTGGGATGGGGATGCAGAGGCCTTGGAACAGGCATGATGGGAATTGCTGAGACTGTGTGTGTGTGAGTGTGTGTGTGTCTGTGTGTGTATGGGTGTGTGTGTTGGCAGGATACAGTGAACGGGCCAAAGAGGAGAATGCCCAGTATGGGCTGGCAATACCATGGAGGAGAGGCATGCCGAACATAGTTTTGTTTTGTTCAAGAGGCAGAGGCTGATCCCAGGCAATGTGACCCTTCTCCTCAACCCCATCAATCTTTTTTTTTTTTTTTTAAAGTTTACTTATTTATTTTCGGCTGCGTTGGGTCTTCGTTGCTGCACGAGATCTTTCTCTAGTTGCGACGAGCAGGGGCTACTCTTCCTTGTGCTGTGCAGGCTTCTCGTTGCGGTGGCTTCTCTTGTTGTGGAGCACGGGCTCTAGGAGTGTGGGCTTCAGTAGTTGTAGCTCGTGGGCTCAGTAGTTGTGGCTCGTGGGCTCTAGAGCGCAGGCTCAGTAGTTGTTGCACACAGGCTTAGTTGCTCCATGGCATGTGGGATCATCCTGGACCAGGGATCGAACCCATGTCCCCTGCAATGGCAGGCAGATTTTCAACCACTGCACCACCAGGGAAGCCCCCCATCAATCTTTAATAATACTTTATACATCAAATATATTTGGTATGATTGGGTTTCTTGTAAATGTCCCTTGACCAGGGGCTGAGTCTTGTGTCAAGCATGGCCTGGGACCAAAAGAGAGTCAAGCCATACAGACGAGGTAGACAGCCAACATCTGGGTCACATATGCACTTGCATATGTGTAAAAATTCTCTAGAAGTGTATGCAAAAATCTGTTATCAGGGTAAACTCTGGGAAGCGAGACTGGGGATGTTGTATGGAGATGCACTTTACTTTTCAGTTTACATCCTTCCAAACCACTGGCATTTTCACTTTAAAAACTATTTAAAATTGTATCACTCAGACAATACAACTGGAGAATAATAACAACTCCTAGCCAGCTGAATGGAGTCTCAACTTTTCCCCTGATCTGATACTTGGATGACTGTGAAGACATCCACCCAATGGTTCTTACAGAGAAGTACAGGCGAAGAGATGGTGCCTGCAAAGGTTTGAATATGACACTTCCCTGAAATTACACAGTTGATGCATTATAGAAAAAGGAGTGTTTGCTGTACTTCTTCATACGTGCTTGACAGATGTTTATTGGCTTTAATAATATTTAAAATATTTAAACCTTCGTCCAGAGTTAAGATATACATGTATCCTCTCATTTGACTAAATTTTAGGGGAACCATAACTCAGTTAATTGTGAACCGCTACTATGATAGTAATCCTCTACTCTGTGTTCGGCATAAATACTGCACCATTCTCCTAAGCAATGTCCTGAGTGATCCGTTAAAGCGAAACAAGGCAGTAGAGTTCCAATGAATCACCCACACGATACTTAGTAGTTATGTATATACTATGTTCAGGACATTTGAGACTCACTTTTACAGCAGTTCTGAAATTTTCCAATTTAATTCAACTCTTGAGGAGGGCGGTGCCTTTCCCGAACTGCAGAAGTGCCTGTTGAAATCCTGGGATGGAAATTTTCCATTTTGAAAGCAGAGTCATTGCTTGTAATGCTGTTGCCCCAGGCAGGCTGGAAGCAGAACTGGAAATGATCACGCCTTGTCTGGCGGGAGAAGTCCTACATTGATGTTCCAAGTGATGCAAACTTTCCTGGCTGCAGGAGAAAGACCCTCTGTGACCTGGGGTTCCTGCCCCATGTCCACCCATCAGGAAAGAGCTGCTTCCTCTACCTTCCTCAACGCTCCCGGTACCTCCATTTCTACCTCCCTGGTGCCCATTTAATGCTTTTTTACATCTGGACAGTTCATCTCCATTTACTCCTCTGAGGCTGCTCATGGCCATGACAGCGCAGAGGGGCCACCAGATCCTATTTTTAACTTTGTCTCCCAACATTTTATTAGAACAATTTTTTTTTTTTTTTTTTTTTTGTGGTACACGGGCCTCTCACTGTTGTGGCCTCTTCCGTTGCGGAGCAACAGGCTCCGGACGTGCAGGCTCAGGGGCCATGGCTCACGGGCCCAGCCGCTCCGCGGCATGTGGGATCTTCCCGGACCGGGGCACGAACCTGTGTCCCCTGCATCGGCAGGCGGACTCTCAACCACTGCGCCGCCAGGGAAGCCCCTATTAGAACAACTTTAAACATTCAGAAAAGTTGAAAGAAAATGTGCAGTGAATAGCCATATACTCAGCACTGAGATTGTAACATTGACATTCTATGCTGTTTTGTCACATGTCCAGGCCTCTGTTTTCAGTACCATGTGTGTTCAGCATCCACACTGGTCCTGTTGGCCACAAAACTCTGTCTCTGTGGCAATAATAGACTTAAATACACAGTTTAATAAGTACTTATATTCAAAGAGATACTAACATTTAGTACCTGCTTTGTGCCTGAGCAAGATACAAGGTACTTTCACACATATGATCACCTAATTTTTCAACCCATGAAATAGACAATATTATTGTTCCTAACTTACGGCTAAGAAAATTGAGACACAAAGAGGTAAAGGGAATTCCAAAGTTATTTATAGCTAGAACTGTTATTATAAAAGAAACAATTACAAATGAAATAGCTTATATCTTTAAAACAAAATAAATAGTTATATTTAAGTGCTCTTCTTAGTGTTTAAATAATACACTGGCAGAATTACGTTGCAATCATTAAATGTGTGTTTCAGAGAGAGATGTTTTAAAGTGGTCGTTTGCATGCAGCCGTTTTGACATGGTTGTTTACCAAGTCCTCAGAGAGTTTTGTTTTTGTGTTTTGTTTCTGTAGTTGTTCTTATTTAATGTCAGCCATTTTAGCTGTAGCACTTCATTATTTTTCCTCCTGGAGAATCAAAAGTGTCTCATTTGTTTTCCAGTTTGCTTGATGAAAATTCACGGGTACCAACGGCTTAGTATAAATAACCTAATAGAGGATTCTGGGCAACACCAGAAAATACTATGCAGTTTCATGCTCATTTTTACTTAGCCTAAAAACAAGCCATAAAACTTTCAGTTGCAAACAGCTGTTGTGGAGCCTCTGCTCCCACAAGCTACAAAACAATAAAGCACACGGGACAACGGCAAGCATCCGAGGGCGCCGCAAGGAAAAGCATCTTAACCACAGTCAGTTAATAGTGATGTAAGGGATGGATTTTGGAATATGGGGAGGTCTACAGAAAGGGGAGACAAGAGAGGCCAAGAGTAAGCTTTGCATTGCCTGAGGCCAGCCCCTAGAGCTCTCCACTTTTACAGAGGCCCCTGCTAGAAAACTAGTCTGTGTATGACAATCGAAATTTAGAGGACACTTGACAATGAACCAAGCACTTTTCTAGAAATTATCAGACTTGAATTTCCCAACAACTAAGAAAAAGGCAGGTTCCCATTTTTCTAAGGCTGAGGAGTTAAATGACTTAACCAGGAAGATTCAGCATTTCTGTGGAGCATGGGATTTAGAAATCAAGGACTGGGATCTGAATTGCATGTCTGCCTCCTGCTAGCTCCAGGCCTCTGAGCCATTGACTTAACCACTCTGAAACTGTTCGCTGTGAAAAGAGGATAATAAAACCTATCTCATAGGCTTGAGGTTAGGATTATGTTGTTATGCATGAAAAGTGTTCTGTGAGCTGCAGTATATGAAATGAACTTGGTTATTGTTAATATACAGATAACACATCAACTGTGTTAACATGTATTTTACTTCATTAAACTTTTTATGATGACATTTTTAAACATACACTAAAGTGTGTTTGAAAATAATGAATATATTTATAATGAACCTCCATGAGCCCATCGCCTGGCTTCACCATTTATCAACATAAGACCAATTGCACTTTATAACCTCTACTATCCCACTCTCTGCTAGATTATTTTTTAAACAACCCCAGAGTTTATATCACTTCATTCAAAAATACTTAAACATATATCTCTAAGAGATAAGGGCTCTTTAAAAAATATATCCATCATACCATTATCACATCTAGAAGAAATTAACAATAATTCCCCAATACCACCTAGTATTCAGTCAGTATAAAAATTCTGATTATACCATAAACGGTTATTTTATCTGAATCAGGTCCAAACAGGATACACACATCAGTTTTGCTGCTATTTCTCAAGTCCTTTTAAATTTATATGACGACCTCCCACCCTGTCCCCACACCCCATTTTTTTTTTTTACTTGCAATTTATTTGTTGAAAAATTGGGGTAACTTGTCCTATAAAATCTCCCATGTTTTGGATTTGGCTATTATATCCTCATGGTATCTTTCACATGTTCTTCTATCCCCATTGGTTTGTATAAACTAGTGATTGTACCTGATGCTTGATCAATTTGTAAACTGTTGGCAGAAGCATTTCATGGATGGCGCTATTTCCTATTCCATCACAGCAGGAGGCATATCATGTTTGGTTGTCTTTATTTTTGTGATCTTAAAGTTGATCAATAAGTTCACACAGAGATCCAGGTATGTGGAGAATAAAATTTCCAATTTGAGGAGCTTTCTTTAAGAGGAAGAAATATAAATTACAAATATAAAATGAGGTTCTAGGTCTTGAAGAGGACCATGCAAGTGAGGGGTGCTGAAACTTACAGTATATCAGCTCAGGGTAAATGCACCTCTGAATTCAGGTGAAATCAGCCTGTTTCATTCATTACTAGGTTCCCCATCAACCTTACTGAATGGCCGAATATCATTGATGATCATTGCCCAGATCTGGTTTTTTCACTGTTACATATTTTAATTCTGTCATTCCTTACACATTTATGAGCTGGTCTTCTTGTATATAAAAGAACAGTCCCATGTTAATGATTTGATTACCATGTGACTCAGTCAGGGTCCAGACAAGAGGCAGAAACCGCACAGTGATTTGAACAGAAAAATGTTAATAAGAGAAATTATTAAATAGTAATAGAGGATTAACCAGTAGGGATTAAGAAACTCTAAAGAACGTAGGAATAGCAGACACAGGGAATAGCCATAGCTCTCGAGCTGAGTCAGAGCACCCAAGGGAGTGACAAACTGGAAGAGGGTCTCCCTATCCCCGAGGATGGAGAGAGTGTGGCTGTAGCCCACTGGATGGTGGAGGAGTTCATGGAAATACTTTAGGCCAGGGCTGGCAAGCAAAGCTCCATAGGAAGCCATCCACTGGTGTGCTGCTAAAATTCACTGAGATGTACTCCACACTACTGACCACCGTGGATGGCAGGAACGAGCCACTGGTGTGCTGCTAAAATTCACTGAGATGTCCTCCACACTCTTGACCACCGTGGATGGCAGGAACAAGCAGGAGGACACACTGGAGCCAGAAAGAGAAACTCCTTCCTCCTGCAGTGTCCTTCCAGTGGCCTCTACTGACGAAAGCTTAACACTGGTGGCCGTAGGAGAAATATTCACAGGGTCCAGCACCAGTATCACAACACAGAGCCAGGAAGGGTGGGTCGAGAGCTCATACAATGATAACAGACATGTCGTGAAATGTAGTTCATATAGGAAAGGCAGAATAAATGTTTTGTTCTTTCCATTTATTACCCAGTTTTCTGAATGAGTTAGTGCCCTGGAAACCTCCAAAGACTGCCATAATGGTTCCTACTGTGGTCATTGTTGTTTTAAAACCATTATAAACTTATGAATTTTAACATATTTGACGTTCCGATTCAATTCTTTTTGTTTGACAGCATATATATATATATATATATATATATATATATATATATATTTATTTATTTATTTAAAAATTTTTTTTGCGGTATGCGGGCCTCTCACTGTTGTGGCCTCTCCCGTTGCAGAGCACAGGCTCCGGACGCGCAGGCTCAGTGGCCATGGCTCACGGGCCCAGCCGCTCTGCGGCATGTGGGATCTTCCCGGACTAGGGCACGAAACCGTGTCCCCTGCATCAGCAGGCGGACTCTCAACCAGTGCGCCACCAGGGAAGCCCTGGCAGCATATAATTTAAGCAGAGACAATGCACAAATAATGCATGTTTTCTCTTTTAGTGTTTATAAAAGATAAGATGGAAAACTATCTCAAAGCTTTTGGAGACAAAAACTCGTATAACATAGAAACCTATAGCAGAGCGGAGTCAGAGCTGGGGAGTTTCTTTTCTGTTGGCTCAAAAATTACCCTGAAGTAGCACTATTTACAATAGCCAAGACATGGAAACAACCTAAATGTCCACCAACAGAAAACTGGATAAAGAAGATGTGGTATATATATATATATACAATGGAATACTACTCAACCATTAAAAAGAATGAAATAATGCCATTTGCAGCAATATGGATGGACCTAGAGATTATCATACTAAGCAAAGTAAGTCAGAAAGAGAAAGACAAATACCAATGATATCACTTGTATGTGGAATCTAAAATATGACACAAATGAACAAATCTGCAAAACAAAAACATACAGACATAGAGAACAGACTTGTGGTTGCCAAGTGGTAGTGGGTGGAGGAAGGAAAGACTGGGAGTTTGGGGTTAGCAGATGCAAACTATTACATATAGGATAGATCAACAACAAGGTCCTACTGTACAGCACAGGGAACTGTATTCAATATCCTGTGATAAACCATAATGGAAAAGAATATTAAAAGAATATATATGTATTTGTGTGTGTATAACTGAGTCACTTTGCTGCGCAGCAGAAATTAAACACAACATTGTAAATCAACTATACTTCAATAAAATAAAAAAGGCCCTGAAGCACGTGGGAAATCTTGTCCTCAGATGTACACTAGCCATAAAGTAGGGAAAGGAAGCTTTGTTGATCATAGATAGTGAGGCCGTCAGAACTTCCCAGTTGGTGTGTCATGAACTACACACATATTATGTTTTCTGTGTGTGCTATGAGGTGACAAAGGTCGGGAAGCATTGGATTAAATGCCTGAGGCAGATTTTATTTTCCAGAGTTGGCTAAAACATCTCTCACCTTATGTGCTTCTCTACAATATGATTTTGCCATGTCTCCATCAAGAGGTGGGGCCTAATTCCCCCTCCCTTGAGTCTACTCTGTCTAATGATTCATCTGTAACCAATAGAATGCCGTGGGAGTGGTACACGACTTCTGAGGCTAGATCAGAGAAGACCTTGCAGCTCCCACCTGGTTCTTTGGAGATGCTTGTCCTGGGGGAAGCTAGACATCAAGAGTGAAGTCCTAGTACCCTGAGTTGGCCAAACCAGAGAGGCCATGTGTGGGCTTCCTAGTGGACAGCCCATTCAGCCAAAGTCAACTGCCACTCATGTCAATGAGCCATTTTGCATGGTCAGCCAAGTTGAGCTTTCAGATACCACAGCTCCAGCTCACATCTGACTGTGACCACAAGAAAGACCCTGAGTGAGAATGATCCAGCCATGACCTTTTAAGTAAAATGATATGGTGGTTTTAAGGTGCCAAGTTTTGGGGTAATTTGTAATTCCACAAGAGTAACTGGAATAAAGGCCTAGAAGGCCTTTCCTACACAGGTGACAAATCAAGACTGTGTGTAGGCTGTGGACAAAGAATGTCACCTGCCATTTCAGTAAACAAAGAACGTTGCCACCGTCCAGTCATCAACCACCCAGCCACCCTCAGGACGGTGTGCCCTGAGGGGAATTTAGGGTGGAGAAAAACAGAGTACTGGTCCTACATAGTTAAGATGTATATCAAAGGCATCATTTCAATGAGCACAGACTCTTGCCTCTTCCCATACATAGAGAAGCACTGAAATTGAGATGTCTGTTTTTTGTGATTAGTAGTAATCTTTCGATGTTCCACTACACGGTTGGTTGGTTTGTTTTTCAGCAAAAACGCCTGTGTATCCTGGTTCCTCCCTCACCTCTTTGGAACAGTTCCTCAGAGCTGCCTGAGAGGCTGTCTCCTGGGCTAGAGTCCCCAGTAATGTCCCTGAATAAAATATAACGCACAACCTTTAGGTTGTGCGTTTTTCTTCAGTCAACAAGGCCTGTGAATTACAGGTATGCTGCAGAGATGATTTTTAAAAAGGGGCCTACTTCTAAGGTCTGATCTGAGGATTCCTCGAGTCCATGGGCAAGCCGTGGTCATTCCTCTGTAGACATTATGCCTCTGTCACCTGTCTCCTAGTTGATGGGCCAGTCCTGTTTCCTGGTCACTCCCAGGCATTTGCAGCTCTGTCACTCATTCTGGGTGATAGCAGGAGAGGACTACTCACTTTTCTTCTAAAGCAGCCTGTTGGTTTAGCCATCAGAAGAGTGTACTGTTCTTGAGAGACGAGAGACGTAGAAGGAGGAGCATGAAATCTAGGGTCAAAAGGCCTGGGTTCAAGTCCAGATTCATTCACATTCTAGCTGTGTGACCTTGAGGAAATTATCTAACAGCTTTAGCTTCAGTTTCCCCATCGGAAAATGGGAAAAATAATCTGTATCCCATAAAGATGTTGGGAGAATTAAATAAAATTGCACCTATGAAAACATAGGGTTTCAACTGGCTTGTTTGAGCTTCTTTTATTATTTTTATACATTTTCATTTTATTTTTAGAAAATTAAAAAATCCAAAAAAAGAAAAGAACAACCATTCATATTTTCACAACGGCGAATTACCACCACTTACATTATGATTTACTTATTTCCAGTCCTTTTTTTTTTTAAACCACTTTGTTGGTTGTTTTAGGAAAACTTAGAAATGTTATGTATTAATTAGAAAGTCTTCAATCATACAGAAAAGAGCCCCCAAATACGGAGTGCTTCAAGAAGGTGAAAGTCATCTGGTGCAGGGGCCCTGATGATCTCTGTATCGTTCCAATGTTTTCACATCTGTG
Source organism: Pseudorca crassidens (assembly GCF_039906515.1). Lineage (NCBI taxonomy): Eukaryota > Metazoa > Chordata > Mammalia > Artiodactyla > Delphinidae > Pseudorca > Pseudorca crassidens. The sequence continues at coordinate 102,621,738 of NC_090297.1, read as the reverse complement.
ATGCCCTCACCTGCATCCTGGCATGTTTTAAATACTAGGATTTTATTAGTGCGTAAGAAGAAATTCACTTGTATCTACCGCCAATCCCCTGGTCTTTTGGATATCCTTTAAACTTGGGCCTCTATTTGAGTACAACTTTCCTGCCCTGGCTGAACACTCCTATCCTCAGGAGGCAACATTCTCTATTGTTTAGCCAAAGAGAACACTGTCTTCATCACCACCTTGCCCTCTGCCTCTTTTTGCTGCAAACTGTACTCAGCTCTATATCCCACTGCCTGTTCAGCTCAACATTCCTTCTCACATATCATTGCTGTTTTAGAACACATGGTCAGTTGTATCAGAACCAAATTTTACACATGCATCTGTGTTTGCTGACACAACTGGGAAGGGTGCGCGGCTCTGCAATGGCATCCGGGTAGAACGTTCAGCTCTACTCTCTCTTTTTTTGTTTATCTTGCCTCTTCCATTAAATTCTTAAGCTCTTTTAAAAACTTTTTTTTTAAACTTTTAATGGAGTATTGTTGATTTACAATGTGTTAGTTTCAGGTGTATAGCAAATTGAATCAGTTATACATATACATATATTTATTCTTTTTTAGATTCTTTTCCCATATAGGCCATTACAGAGTATTGAGTAGAGTTCCCTGTGCTATACTGAAGGTTCTTATTAGTTATCTATTTTACATATAGTAGTGTGTATATGTCAGTCCCAATCTCCCATTTATCCCTCCCCAAGTTCTACTCTCTTGGAGTTCCCTTCTGTGTGGGCCAAACAGCAGGGATGTCCACATGGTTGACTCTGTACTTGTTTTCACTTCATCCTCCCTCCGGCCTTTGTGACCTCCCAACATCTTCACAGGGTCTCCTGTGCCTCTGTTCCTCATGGGACCAGGAGGTGGGAAGGCAGAGCCGGTGTCCTCCCACTGGACACAATAAACCACCCAAGACTCGGGGAGGGGATGCATCATTCACCTACTGCCTTAGAGAGGACTTATGTTGAGCTCATCTACACATTCCCCGGGAGTCCGTAGGAGCCTCTAGCCTTCAGCGTTCCTGCACGTGAGCTCTTAGGTATGAGATGTTAAAGAAAAAGTATTATTCTGTTAAAGAAAAAAGTTATTTGTGACACTTACTAAAGCATGATATGGCAGACTTTATTCAGGGGGACTGTCATGATAGGTGCAATGGGAAAGAGAGATTGGGCTCAACTCTGAATACAGAGAGGAAAAGTGGAAATTTACGGCCAAAGGGTAGGGTGGGGGTCAGTGCATGAAGAATTGCTATGAAGAAGCATCAGGGGTAAAGGCGGATTCCAGCTAAACGGACCCACCAGGATTCTTGCTGCAGGCAGGCCAGGGTGATGGGAGATCACCTGGGGGATGGGGCGGGGGGGGGGGGGGGAGGAGGAGCCCGATCAGATATTGAGGATGATCAGATATCGAGGGTGTGCGTTCTTGCTAAGCTGACTTAGTAGGATTCTTGCTCAAATTAGGCAGGGCAGAGACGAATACGAAAGCCCCCAAATCAGGCCCCAGTTGAGAAAAGAGTTCAGAGGAGAGAGTCTTTGTCAGGAAGCAGGTGTTGATCAGTGTACAAAAATCTGGACATCATGGCAAAACATGACCTGGCCCTTCTGCCGGACTTGGGCCTGAGCCCTGGTGGGCGAACGAGGACAGAGTGGTGCTGGCTGTGTCCTTCTCTGCGTTTCCTGTTACCTGATTTTTCTCTACCCAACAGCCATGTTCCTGTCAAGATTAAAGAAGAACACCAGGACAGAGGACTGGAGGAAGAAGGCCTGCTTGGGCTTCAGCAAAATGGGGAGCTGAGGGCAGGAGCTGGGACTGGAAGAAAAGAATTTTCTAGATAAAAATGGCGTGGAGGGCAGTGAGTGAGGCTCCTTGCCCCCCACAGGGCATGTTCAGAGTCACTGCTTACTTCTCTCCTAGTCTTCTCCAAACACCCTGCCCCTGGGCCCCATGGGCTGCCAGCAGCTGGTGCAAACAACCGCAAAGTTCTCATTTTAAAGCCATGCCTCTGGAATAAGTCATTCTTTCTCTCAAAAGTGCCTTTAAGGGGCTTCCCTGGTGGCGCAGTGGTTGAGAGTCCGCCTGCCAATGCAGGGGACGCGGGTTCGTGCCCCGGTCCGGGAAGATCCCACGTGCCGCGGAGCGGCTGGGCCCGTGAGCCATGGCCGCTGAGCCTGCACGTCCGGAGCCTGTTGCTCCGCAACGGAAGAAGCCACAACAGTGAGAGGCCCGCGTACCGCAAAAAAAAATAAAAAAAAATAAAAAATAATAAAATTTTAAAAAAAGTGCCTTTAAGTATCATTGTTGCCCAGACACCACTTAACCCATTCGCAATCATGTTAGTACACAACAGACCCGTAACTCGAGACATTAACCACCCTGTTTTGTATTTCTATTCCACCACCACTGGTATTTGTGCATTGAGATGTGAGACTGCGATTTGCCCCAAGCGGGCATTGTCAGGCAAGGATAAAACCTGTGAAAAGTTGCCTGATGGGGTTCAAAAGGCACCATCTCTAGTGAGGCTGAGGGACCTGAAGTACAAATAGGCAGAGCAGGTTTCTGTCCAGGGTCCCCTCCCCCAGACATACACTTAGAGGAAGAACACTGGCAGGAGAGGAGACAGAGAGTTCTGGAAGTTCTAGCAACAGTGCAGGAGCTGTAAGGTCTGCCCCTGTCTTTATCCCTAGTCAGAAGGAGCTGGAGGAACAGCATCTAAAATAGAATTGCGTTAGAGCCTGGGGAGCTTCCTGTCTGGGGGGCATGAGGAGGGGGGAGGGGGCTGTATGAGCTACTGGGTGGTGAGGAAGGGGACCAGCCCGGTTTATCTGGGTTGAACAGGAGGGCAGTGCCCGTCAGGAAAGCCCAGGAGAAGGGACGCTGTTCTAAGGGGTGTAGGGTGGACTCCCCTCTGGCGGTCATATTCAAGGAGGAGAGGTGGGGACTGACTCAGCAGGGACAAGCTGCCCCAGGAGAGCTGTACGTTGTCGGACCTGAAAGGAACAGATGGGAAGAGGCCATACACCACAGACGGGAGCACAGCACTGAGATAATCAAGGACTGAGAAGTCTTGGCCAGTAGTAGGGGTCCCTAATGTGGAGGGCAGGCAGTTAGCCAAGTCCCTTAGAACTGGGCCTGGGGAAGGCAGAAAACTGAAGAAGGACATTTTAACTCTAAATATTTATATCTTTACGTGTGAAAGATTACTGCATATCCTTTTAATATCATACTGTATTGTTGTGATATCAGCCCGCCTAAGAGTCATCTGATGTTCTAGGGCAGTGGTCTCAAAGTATGGTCCGGAGACCTCTGGACACCCCTGAGACCATTTCAGGGGCCCATAAGGTCGAAACAATTTTCACAATAATATTAAGATGCTATTTACCATCCATACAGGAGCTCCCACATTGGATTGTTAAGAGACAAGAAATAAATTCTGTTTCTTAGGCACATACCTAGACTGTATTTGCAGCCTCCCCGTGGTTAGGTTGGCCCTGTGACCGAGTTCTAGGCACTAGGCAGAAGTGATGCCCTCCACTCCCACCCTTGGCCCTAAAGTCCTCCCATGGGTGACCTCCATGTTCTTCCCCACTCTGGCTGGTTGGAATGAAACAGACTCCCCTTCCCCCAGCTTCCCATCCCCAGGGCAACCTTGAGAACAGCCTGTTGCCAGTGGCAGAGAAAGGGGCTGGATCCCTGAATCCCTGCTGAGGAGAGAGTCATCCACACAGGAGCCTCACTTTGGATAAAAAGAGACAAGAAATAAACTTTATTGTGTTAAATCACTGAGCCTTGGGGGTTTATCTGTTACTAATACAATGAGCTCCACAATACGAAGACGAGGCCACTTATCTAGAGTTAACTGCTATTGTCAAATTCAATGCACGGCAAATGTAATCGGACAAATCCCTCATTTGTCTGGCAGCCCTTCAGGTTTTGACATCAGCTGTTATTGTGCCGCATGACAACTAGGCATCAATAATAAACATTTCACAAAAATGGTTGGAATAGCTTTTGCTTTTTAAGAGACAAACTCATTTCCTACTTTTTTCCTCCTCCAGAACCTACACTTGGAATCAGTCAAAAATTGCTTCTGGGGCTTCCCTGGTGGTGCAGTGGTTGAGAGTCCGCCTGCCGATGCAGGGGACACGGGTTCGTGCCCTGGTCCGGGAGGATCCCACATGCCGCGGAGCGGCTGGGCCCGTGAGCCATGGCTGCTGAGCCTGTGCGTCCGGAGCCTGTGCTCCGCAACGGGAGAGGCCACAACAGTGAGAGGTCCGTGTACCACAAAAAAAAAAATTGCTTCTGATATTACCCACATTATCATCCTTAAAACCATGGCATTAATAGACGTATAATATCTAGAACATGGGGGTTGATGACTCTGCTACAGTCTAGGCTGGTCACATTATGACTGAAGGGTAGCAGAATATGCCACCCCAAACATGTTCCCTTGGCACAAGGATAATTTTGAGCTGAAGACAACTGAGAAGAAGCAGATAAAGGGAAATCACTCTGCCTTCCCTCTATTTGCCCCAAAGCAGGACACAAATTTAAAAAGATGTCCCCTCTCCCCTCCCTACTAGGAAAGGGAAGTTAATCACCAGAGATAACTGAAGACACTTATCAGCCCAGAGACCAGTGCTAAAAAAATCTACATAACGACTTCTGCTAAAACCAGACCTTATCTACAATTACTTTCCCTATATATTTGCCTTCCAACAATTTCCCAGTCCTAGAAGCCCAAAGTTCTTTTCCTTGTTACTTCTCTAAAAGTTTATTGTTCTCTTGTTAAGATGCTATATAAGCCCAAGTTCTAGCCCCCACTTTGAGTTACTCATAACTGAGCGCTCTCATGTGGATGTGGAATGCACACGCTAATAAACTGCTGTTCGTTTTTCTCTTGTTAAATGGTCTTTTGTCAGTCTGAGTTGCAGAGCACCAGACAATGAACATAAGATAGGTAGAAGAAAAACAGTTTTTCCTCCCCTACAACTGGAACTTAACTTCAGGTCTGGGCTCCCCTCTTTGTGCTGGGGAGAGACAAAGTGGAGCCTAAGAACATAACAACCAGGATTGAAAAGGGGTTCAAAACTTCCCTTTGGGAGATGGTCAAGAGACTGAGAGAAAAAGTAAATTCCAGGAAGATGTGGTAACTGTCTTAACCTATTTGAAAGGCTGTCATGTTGAAGAGGGATTAGATTTAAACTCTGGCCCCAAGGGGCAGAATAAGAACCAACTGACTGAAAGCTCCCAGTGAGAAATATTTCAATAAAGAAAGCAATTCCTAACGGGGCAAAGTGTATCCATAAATGGAAGTGACTCTGATGTGAAGAAGGAAGTTACTGCTGATTTAAAGGAATAAAAGGGAGGGAGAAAAGAAGAAAGAAAGAAAGAAAAAAACCCAGAGTCTTCTAAAGAGAAGTAACAACACATTCTGGTTTCATTTGGAGGTTGGAAGTAGTTTTCTGCCTTGAGTTAATTTTGAGGTGGACTGCTTCATTGTTCTGGGGGAAAAAAATACTCCTAAAGAACCTTTGGTAATGCAAATATAGGACACTGACCCTGTTCTGGAATGACAGGTTTGAGACCCTGGCTCTCAGGAGCTAAACTGCATTGCCTAATAATGAAAAATATTTTTCATTTTTTGTAGGAAAAGTTGCATCTCTACTAATTGAGTTTTTCCAGGAGAAAAATCTCTCTTTCCTGAGTGTGAATTTAGAGTCCATGCAATATTTATATATTATGACTTGTCCCTGTGGAGGTGTGAATGTGTGTTTTGTCTCAGCTGTTCCTCAGGAGAGATTTAGAGGATGGTGTGGGGACCAGGCTAGCCTGCCTTCACTCTGAGCTGGAGACACAGTTTAGACTATTTATGTCCCACTCACACTCCAGGAACGAGTGAACAAGATGTGGGCAAAGTACTGGTGTAGAATTTTTAGGTTTTGATGGATTCATGTGGAGCCTCTAAGGCAGTGTTCCTCAGAGCCTGATCCAAGGATAGATTTAAAGAATAATTTAGAGAATAATTATAAAATGAACATCTCTGTAATCAATCAATCAGCAGTCAGAAAAGAACACTGATTTCAAGATCAAGTACGTTGCTGTCTTCCAATCACAGCTTCTCTCTTTCCCAGACATGGAACCAGTAAGGTGATCTTATGATTATTGTTCCATTGCTTGTCTTTATAGTTTTAACATCTGTGTGTCCCTAACGACCATTTTCTTAGTTTTGTCTGTTTTTGAACTTTAATGAGATTTATAGCCTATGTATCCTTCTTTGATTGGCTCTTTTTACTCACGATTCATCCATGTTGATGTCTGTTACTGTGTTTCATTCCTTTCTGGTGCATTAGCATTCTGTATACTGTTACTGATCTGGTCAAGTAGGGCCCCAACAAGGGTCCTCCTGCCTAGTGTCATATAGGGCAGGCAATAGAATAAGACTGAGTTTGGCTCAGAAGCAAACGAAAGCTTTATTCTTTGATTGAACAATAGAGAGGTGTGAGCTCTCATGCTAGAGTCCATGCCCTCCCAACAGGCCATGGGCGGGGCTGCTTTATAAGGATCTCATCAGCAGGGAGGGGAGGAGGTGGAGCTCTAGTGGAGCAGGCACAGGCGTGTCGCTCAGGCTCTAGATCAGAGTGCTGGGCTCAGGTCTCTGCACACGGCCCGCTGCCACCATCTTGAATTGAGTGTCATGTGCAGCTTTTGCACATGCCCTGAGTTGAGGTGTGTAGCGCAGCCATTCCGTGCTAGGAACTCCAGTCTGAAGTCCCAGGTGTGAGACCTCTACGCGCAGTTCCCCACGAGTCAGTGAAACCAGACTAAGCACAAAGGAAAAGAAGGTTAGACGTTATTTTATTGCCCAGATTTTATTTTTATTTCCAGGAAATTGTTAATGGGCTTTGCCGGTTACAAATCCCTCCTCTGTCTTTTGTGCTGCTCCTCATTCTTGACCGGCGCTGAGGAGTGCAGGTCTGTCTTCTGTAACTACTTCCTGCTGATTTTTGGTGTCGTCATAACCCCAAGTAGAGGAGCAGAACTTCTCCCCAGCTGCCTTTAGATGTGTTTGGTGGTCACCAGGCCTCAGCCCTGTCTGTTCGTATCCCTGAGTGACCACCATTTGTCTAAACTTTTAGAGACAAAGGAAGAAAATGCAGGTCTCCAGGTCTTCTGCCTGTAGGCACAAGCATGCCCTGACGTGGAGACTCACTGCCATGGTCTGAATAGCCCTGGTTACACTTTGTTGTTTTTAGGAAGAGAAGCTTCAGTTTGGAGAGAGGTTCCCATGAATAGTCAAGGGGGTCTAGTGCCTCAGGTTGTCTCTCTGGAGGCTGGGGCTCAGGGGCCTCTTCACTCAAGTGTGATGTGCCCACAGAGTGATCCCTGTAACTTCAGGGCAGAGTAGGTGGTTAGGATCACCAGGGCTCTGTTCCACCTAGGAGTGAGCTGACCTTGAGGCTGCCAGTTTTCCAGGTTTTTAGGTTCACCCCGTCTCCTGGCTGGAAGGGCTACAGCACAAGGTCGGTGGGTGCAGGCAGCACCTGGTTACCATATGCAGTGAGGGCTTTCACATTTTCTCCTCTCTGGAGGGCATACATGAATTGTTCCATTTCAAGGGGGCTAAGGAGTCCCTTCTCTTGGGATTGGGGAGTGGGTTTACCATACAGGAGTTCAAATGCACTTAACTTTAACTTATTCCTTGGGGCTAACTGGATACAGAGCATGGCAATCAGGAGCAACTTAATCCAATTTTCTTGAGTTTCCTGACACAGATTGGCTGAGGCCTGTTTCAAGATCTGATTGCATTTCTCTACTTTCCCCAAATGTTGGGGTCTCCAGGCTGAAAGCAAGGTCCCTTTTATACCCAGGGCACTTGTTACCCTTTTGTCACTTGAGATACAAATGCTGGACCATTATTGCTTTGTAGGAATCCTGGGAGCCCAAAGCTGGGGATTATTTCTTTTAGTAATGCTGTAGCAGGTTCATTTCTAGCAGGGAATGCTTCTATCCACCCAGAAAATGTGTCTATTAGCACTAAGAGGTATCTGAAGTACACTCAGCATGAAGTGAAATCAATCTGCCAGTCTTCCCCAGGATATGTCCCTCCTGTCTGAATGGGCCTTATCTGGGGCTCTCTGGGGGGTAGCCTGGTGTTGGGGTTGTTCATTGTGCAGATGGGGCAGGTCTCAACTATCTGACTGATTATACTTTTCATGCCAGGCATTGCCATGGCCTCAACTAACCAATTATATAGGGTGTCCCTCTCTTAGTGAGTTCCTTGATGAGCCACCCTGATGGCTTGACAAGCTGCAGTTTGGGGAAAGAAATATTGCCCATGTAGCTATTAACTAGCTACACATGATCTCTCAGATCTCTATTGAAGTCCCATTTTGGGGCTTTGTCTAATCCTTCCTTTGTGTAGATTGGGGAATAATTGGATGGGTCTGGCCTTTGAGGTATGAGGAGTAGTTGCCAAGTTACTGGTTCTAGGGCTGCCCTTTCGGTAGTTGTGTCTGCCTTATTGTTTCCCTTTATCATCTCTGCATTCCCCTTTTGGTGACCCCTAAGTGAATCACTGTCACATATTTTGGAAGCTGTACCGCTTCTAAGAGCTTCAATATGCTTAAGCCATGTTTCACCTGTTTATTCTTTGTAATAAGCATACCTCTTTCCTTCTAAATAACCCCCTGTGCATATAGGATAGCATATGTATATGGGGAATCTGTGTAAACATTTCAGATCTTCCCCGTCCTGAGCTGTAAGGCTCAGGTGACAGCTATCAGTTCTACCTTTTGGGCAGAAGTCCCTGGGGGTAGGCTTCTTGCTTCTAGACTTGGGTCTGGGAGGTCACTGTATCCCGCCAGCCGTTTTCCTTCTCTCATAAAACTGCTCCTATGTGTGAACAATTCCTCTTCAGCATTTGGGAGAGGTTCATTTCCTAGTTTGGAGTGACTGGGATAGATCAGGTCTATGGTTTTTATACAATCATGCTCCAGGGGCTCTGTTTCTGTGGGTAGCAGGGTGGCAGGATTTAGCATGTGAAAGGTTTTTGTGGTAGCCACTGGGTTGTCTAAAGGCATAATCTGAACTTGAATCGACCTTCCAGGGGATAGCCATTCTGTTCCCTTAGATCTTACTAAAGCCTGAACCTGGTGTGGAGTCCATATAGTGATTGGCTGACCATATGTTAACTTTTCAGGCTCCTTTAGCAGGGTTGTAGTAGCTGCTGCCCAGAGGCAAAGAGGCCATCCCTTAGCGGTTCGATCTAATTGTTTAGAGAAATAAGCAACTGCCCAAGTAAAGGGTCCCAGTTTTTGAGCGAATAACCCCAAAGGCGAGTCCCCTTTTCTCATGAATGTAAAGGTCAAAGGGTTTAGCTAAGTCCGGGAGGGCCAGGGCAGGGAACTGAAGTAACTGCTTTTTCAATTCTTGAAAGGCCCCTGTGCATTCTGAATTCCATTCAAAAGGATCATAATCCTTACCTTTCAATGTGTCATAAAGAGTCCTCACTATTAGACCCTAGTTAGGGATCCAGAGGTAGCAAAACTTGGCCATCCCCAGGAAACCCCTAAGCTGTCTTCTAGTTGTAGGAGGGGTGAGGCTGCAAATGCCTTCTTTCCTTTCCTGGGATACGCTTCTCTGACCTTCTGTGAGAAGGAAGCCTAGGTAGGTGACCCTAGTTTGTGGTATCTGAGACTTTCTTGGACACCTTATATCATTTATCAGTTAGGTGGTTTAGAGTGGTTACGGTATTTTTGTCGGAGGTCTCCTTAGCAAGGCTGGAGATCAGAATGTTGTCTACATACTGGAGGAGAGTTCTCTCCTCCCAAAGTAGATCTTTCACGCCCTTTAGCTAAAGTTTCCCCAAAGATCGTGGGGAACTTTTTTAACCCTTGGGGCAGGACTGTCCACCAATATTGTTGTTTTTGTTGCATGTTTGGTTCCTGCCACTCAAAAGCAAAAATTTCTTATGACTCTGGGGCTAATGGAATACAGAACAAGACATCTTTTAAATTTAATACGGAATAGCGGGTCCACAGTAGAGTGGCCAGAAGAGTGTAGGGATTAGGGACTAGTGGATGTATATCCACAGTGGCTTCATTGACTGACCTGGGGTCCCATGCCATCTGGTATTCTGTATTTGGTTTCTTTATGGGGAGAATGGGGGTATTACAGGCTGATTGGCATGGTCTAATAAGGCCTTGTATAAAAGGGCAATGCCCAATAAGGTCTCTCAACAGAGAGGGTACTGTTTACTACTGGGCCATGTTTGTCTGCATTGTAGATGGACTGTCACAGGACTGGGTCCTATGGCTTGTCCCACCTGTCCCTGGGCCCAGGATTTACTCCAGAGAGGTCGACTTGCTTTGTCTGGGGAGGTTTGTCCTCAGCCATTGAATTATCATCTTGTGCCCTTTTTCTAAGAGGACACCAAGCACAAGATTTGACCCAAATAAGATTTCCAGTTCGAGACATTTGAACCAGCACCAAACTATTAAAGAATTCCTCAAAAGCCCAAAATAGGAGGCATTCAAATGACGTGGACTCTGGTATAACTGAGGGTTCCCCTTGAATTTTGTAATGGCCCGTGCTTGAGATAGTCCTTCTCAGTCAGAATATCCCATAGGACGTTAGATGGGACTGCCTCTGGGCCAGAGCAGCCTAGCCACATTAGTTCCTAACCAACTTGGTCCATTAAGGAGTGGCACAGCTACCTGAGGGGGAGGAGAGAGGGGAAGAGTCAGCAGAAAGGAGGAGTTTTCAGACTTTCTCACTGCTGGGTGAGAGCTAAAAGCATGAGGAACTCCCACAGTGTACTCACCAAGTAGCTCAGGCAGCTGGTATTCTGTGCTGATACCAGGAGTTTTTTACTGTGGAAACTCAGCTAGTAAAGAATCATGCAAGGTTTGCCTCACAAGCAGAGAGGGAAGGAGAGGTCAGGTGGTGAGTGTTTCCTGTTCTTGCCAGCAACTCACAGGGTCTCCCAGTAGTGGGGTTCCTGGTCTTATGAGAAGCTAGTGCTGACCCGAAGAGGTCAAGTCACAGGTTGCAAAACTTCCTTGGGATGCTTTTTCACACAGGCATCCCCAGTGCCTTTTCCTGAATTCAGTTCCAGGGTCCTCATTCCGATTTGTCAGGCAGTTCTCATTACCTAGGTCTTTTCCTGATCTCACCTCTTGGCTCATGGGGCTGGCCACTTCCCTTTACCAAAACAAACATAACTACGGAGATGCTACTGATGACCCCTAGAGGTCAGCAAGGAGGGCAAAAAGTCCTCGTGCAGCCGCTACTGCCTTGTACAGGGGTCAAGAGGACAGCACTACTGGTGAGATAGCAGGCACGTCTGCCATGGCTCCAGCTCAACCACAGGTCCCCACCATCCCTGGGCACCCAGAACTATGGGAAGGCCAGCCAGAGGCAGTGGGCAGACACGTGCGAGTTTCAGTCTCCATCCCCTATGATGCCACGGCATGATCCCCTCAAGGGGGCACAGTCCAGATTATTCTGGAGGCTATGCTGTGTGTGTACCACACCTGGGTATCAGGTTGCCTGGTCAGAGTTGCTCTGAATTTGGCCAAAGGCTGCTACTGTTCTGTCCCATCAGAGTGTACTTAAAGACCAGAGTTAGTCATCCTCATGTGAACCTCCCAAAGTCTCTGTTGTCCTCTCACTGGAGCCAGAGTGAGCTCACAGCCTGGTGGATAGGTGTGAGTGAAAGGCCATGGTCCATCCCATCTGGGTTGTCAAAATTTGTCACTGAAACTTCTGAGTTGGGCCCCAAAAAGGGTCCTCCTGCCCAATGTCATTTGAGCCAACAGAATGAGACTGAATTCAGTTCAGAAACAAAGTTTTATTTTTTGATCAAAGAAGGAAGAGGTGTAAGTTCACACTCTAGAGTATACGTCCTCCCTGAAAGGCTATGGGCAGGGCTGCTTTACAGGATTCTTGTCAGTGGCATGGGCTGTGGAGTTCTTGCAGATCGGTTGCAGCTGTACTGCTCATGGTGCTGCCAGTCACAGCATCTCTGCATATGGTCTGCTTAGCTGAAGTACTGAGTGTGGCCATTTAGCACTAGAAACAGTGGCCTGAAGTGTTGAACAGAGCCTCTGCATGTGACACCCTATGAACAAGTGAAACTTGACTAAGCACTAAGGAAAAGAAAGAGAACAAAAAATGTTTGATTTTATTTTATTACCAAGATTCTATATTTATTTCCCAGGAATTGTTAATGGGTTTTGCTGGTGACAATACCACAATTTAGTTGTCCAATTTACAGTTGATGGGCATTTGGGTTATTTCTAATTTTTTGTTATTAAGACATTGGTGTTATGGAATTTCTTGTACATGTTTTCTGATGCACATATGCAAGAATTTTTCTAGGGAAGTTGTTCTCAACGTATGGTCCCAGCATCAGATCACTTGGGAATTCATTAGAAATGCAAAATCTTGACTTCCCTTCCAGACCCATTGAATCAGAAATGCTGGGAGAGGGCTCCAGCAATCAGTTCTAACAAGCCTCTGTTTTAACAAGGTGTGCTAATGGCAAAGTAATCAGTTTTAACAAGGTGTGCTAATGGCAAAGTAAAGTTTGAAAACCTTATGTCTTTAGGAATGAAATTGCTGGGTTCATGTTCAACTTTGCTAGACAAAATTAATCTGTTTTCCGAAATTATTATACCAACTTAAACTTTACCAGCTCTGTATGAGAGTCCTTGATTTTCCATACTATTGTCAGCACTTGGTTTTGTCTCTATTTACTTTAGCTATTCTGGTGAGTATGAAGTGGTATTTTGTCATGGTTTTAATTTGCAATTCACTTTGCAATAATGAGATTGAGCAATGTATAAGACAGAGTTCCAACAGGAAAAAAAATAGCATACTCAACATAGTCGACTTAGGATGTGTGTGTGTGTGTGTGTGTGTGTAGAGTAGTTTAATATAGGTGTATAGGGAATACTGGAGATAATACAGAAGCTCAAGGCTAGCAGCCGTGAATTGGTTACTACCCTTAGGTCAAAAAGATGGAGATAGAGTTCCATTGAGCAGGCCACCTTCAGAGGAGCACTGACCTTTGAAGAATATAGCTAGTCAAGGCAGTTGCTTTCAGAGAGGGAAATAAGGGATAAATACTCTGTCCTCAACCTCCTCCTTTTTCTGAACTCCTGTGGGACTCCTCACAGGGATGGGTTTCTGATGAATGTGGAGGAGCAAACGGAAGACATCTAGTCTGGTACAAACATCTTTTTCATGTGGTTTTAGCTATTTGAGTTTCTTTTTTTGTCAGGGTAGGAGTGCTTATTCAGGACTTTGGTACTTTTTCTTGTTGATTTCTAGGCATTTAAATATTCTGAATTTACGCCCTTTGTCAATTATTTATGTTGCAGATATCTTTTTCCACTGTAAAGGATTCTACACACAGGCCAACATCTGTGTGTGTGTGTGCGTGTGTGTGTGTGTGTGTGTGTTTCAACAACACCAAGCAGTTCTCTGACACCAGCTGGGTGTCATAATTTAACTCAGTACTGACACTATCTATCTGGAGATAGCATCAGATTTCACAGGTTTAGACTTAGTCCCATAAAACTCCATTTCAGATGCCAATCACAAGTCCAGGTTGTTACCTGTATTTCTGACCAACTGGCTGTAAATCAGAGCTTCCCACCAGTCCTCTCTTGGCTTCAATTAATTTGCCAGAGTGGCTTACAGAACTCAGGAAACATTGTACGTATTATATTACCAGTAATTATAAAAGGAATAGCTCAGAAACAACCAAATGGAAAAGATATCAATATATAGAGCAACATATGGGGGAAAAGCTTTGATGTCCTCTCTGTGTGCTCTATTCCCCCCAAATTTCCATGTGTTCACCTACCTGGAAGCTCTCCAAACCAAATCCTCTTGGGGTTTTTATGGAGGCTTCATTACATAGACACAGTTGATTAAATCATTGGCAATTGGCAATTGATTGGACCCTACCGCTTCTCCCCTCTCAGGAGGTCAGGGGGTTGGACTGAAATTTCCAACCCTCTAATCACATGGTTGGCTCCAGCCCTCATCCTTGGGTGCTTTCTGAAAATCACCTTATTAACATAACAAAAGACACCTTTGTTACTCTCATCACTTAGGAAATTCTAAGGGTTTTAGGAGCTCTGTGCCAGAAATGGGGTGAAGAAAAGATATATAGATAGATAGATAGATTATATGTATATACATATAATATATATATATTATATATAGTTATTATTGTAAATCACAATATAACATCACTGTTTGGCTGTCTTTTTTTGCTCTTTTAATGGCGTCTTTTGATAAACAGAAATTCTTAATTTTAATGTAGTCTCATTTATCAAAATCTTTGTGGTTAGTGCTCTCTCTCTTCTATCTTAAAAATATTTGCTAACTTGAGGTCATGAAGATAATCTCCTTTATAAATTTCTAGAAGATTATTTACATTTCACATTTAGATGCTGAGTTGACTTACCTAGAGTTTCCACCTTTGTCATAGCAAATGTCCTATACATATAAATCTGTTCCTGGCCTCTCTTTTCTATCATTGAAGCAATACTATAACGTCGTGACTGCTGTAGCACTATAATAAGTCTTGATTTCAAGCAGAGCAAATCTTTACCCTTTGTTCTTCAAGAGAGTCTAGGTTATCCTTGGGCCATTGCATTCCTATATAAATTTTAGAATGAGTCTGTGAAATTCCACCAAAAATTCCCAAAATACACTTGGAATTTTTACTAAGGTTGAATTGAATTCATAGATCATCTTGGGGAAAATACACACTTTTACAGTGTCAAGTCTTCCTATCCTTGACTATTGTATACCCCACTCCATTTATTTAGGCATTTAATTTTTCTCAAAAATCTTTATAGTTTTCTCTATGTAAATCTTACATAGCATTTTTAGATTTATAACTAGAAAGTCTGTATATTTTGATTTTTTTAAGTTATACCTTTAAAAAATTTCATGTTGTAATTCTGTTGCTGAAATATAGACAAGCAAAAGATTTTTTTAATTAGCAACCTTGCTAACCTTCCCTAAAAATTCTAATAGTTTATATTAAATTCAAAAAAATTCTCTCTGTACACAAGCATGTCACCTGTGAATAATGACAGTTTGTTTCCTTTTTCCAATTCTTTCAACCTTTTTTTCAATGTTACATTATACTGGATAGACCCTCATGTACAGTGTTGAAAATAAGTGAGGATAGAGACTTCCCTGGTGGCACAATGGTAAAGGCTCTGCACTCCCATCGCAGGGGGCCTGGGTTTAATCCCTGGTCAGGGAGTGAGATCCCACATGCATGCTGCAAATAAGGAGCCTGCTTGCCGCAACTAAGACTCGGTGCAGCCAAATAAATAAATAAATTAAAAAAAATTTTTTTAAATAATAAAAACATAAATCTTAAAGGAAAAGAAGTGATGATAGCAAACATTCTTATTCTAGTCACACTGTGGTTAATTTCTAAAATATTTTTTAGATTAAAGGAGTTATATCTTACTCCTAGTTTGCTAGGAGCTTTAAAGAACACACAAAAACTACAAACATATGGTAAATTTAATTAAATGAGATAATCATATGACTTTTCCCATTTTCTCTATTAATTACATTTATTAATTTTTGAATGCTAAGCCAATTTGCATTCTTGAATAAACCCAACTTTGTCATGAGGTTGTGTCTTTTTTATATATTGCTGGATTTGGTTTGCTAATATTTTGTTTGGGATTTTTACATCTGTGTTCATAAGTGGGATCAGCCTAGTATTGTCCTTTCTTGTTATGAACCACTAGCTGAACAACCTTACGACCAAGATTACGTTGGCCTCACAAAATGAGTTGGGAAGTGTTCCCCAATTTTCTATTCTCTGTATTTATATAATATTGACATTTTCCCCCATTAAGTGGTTGGCAGAATTTGCTGGTGAAGTCATCTGGGCCTTGAGTTTTCTTGGAGAGAAGATTTTCAATTATGGATTCAATTTCTGTAATAATTTATGATTATTAGAATTTTTTCTTTCTTTTGGTAGATTGTATTTTGTATTTTTCTAGGAGTTTAGTTCATCAAAATTTTCAAATTTATTGGCATAAAATTGTTCATAATATCTTCTCATTATCTAATAATTTACCTTAAATTCTTTTGGATTCTCTCACAGAAGTTCAGAGAAAAGAGGGGAGTGAAGTCAGGGTATTTCTTCCTGGTTCCCTCTCTATAATGATATCCCTTTTCATTCCTGATATTGTTTATTTACATCTCCTCTCTCTCTCTCTCTCTCTCTCTCTCTCTCTCTCTTTTAAAATCTACTTGCCAGTATCTAACAATTTTATTAATCTTTTCAAAGAACAGACCTCTGATTTTATTGACAATTTCTGTTGTATGTTTGTCTTACATTTCACAGATTTTTGCTCTTTATTATTTTACATGCTTTAGTTTCCTTGAGTTCATTTGGCTAATCTTTCTCTACTTTCTTGGGATGAATGTTAGCCTTTCCTCTTTTCTAATATACGCATTAAGAATTACAAATGTCTTTCTCAGGACTTCCTTGGTGGTCCAGTGGCTAAGACTCCATGCCCCCAATGCACAGGGGCCAGGTTCAATCTCTGGTCTGGGAACTAGATCCCACAGGCGGCAACTAAGAGTTCGCATGTCACAACTAAATATCCCGCATGCTGCAACGGGAAGATGAAGATCCTGTGTGCTGCAACTAAGACCTGTCACAGCCAAATAAATAAATATTCTTTAAAAAGAATCATAAATGTCCTTTTAAGAATGATGTTAGCTTTGCCCCACAAATTTTGATGTGTAGTATTTTTATTGTTACTTCGTTCTAAATATTTTATATTTTTCATTGTGATTTCATCTTTTATCCATAGGTTACTTAGAATCAAATTGCTTAATTTTTAAACATTTGGGGAGTTTTTCTAGCTTTATTTTTGTTATTAACTTAGCTAAATTGTGACTAGGGAACGCTTTTTGCAAGATTTCAGTTCATCAAAATTTGTTGAGACTTGTCTTATGGCCAAACATATGGTCCATTTTTCTAAACGTTTCAAGTGCGATTAAAAGGAATGTGTATTCTGCAGGTATATGTGCTATGCTCTATATATGTTAATTAGGTCAGTTTTGCTGATACTTACTTTTCATATATTCTAAGCTCTTTCTATTTTTTTTAATCTGCTTTTTCTATCAATACTGAGATATGGTGTATTAAAATCTCAGCTATCATTGTAAGTTTGTCTATTTCTCTTTTTACATTTGTCAATTTTTACTTTATACATTTTTGTTTGTTTTTTTTTGGTACGCGGGCCTCTCACTGTTGTGGCCTCTCCCGTTGCGGAGCACAGGCTCCAGACGCGCAGGCTCAGCGGCCATGGCTCACGGGCCCAGCCGCTCTGCGGCATGTGGGATCTTCCCGGACCGGGGCACGAATCCGTGTCCCCTGCATCGGCAGGCAGACTCTCAACCACTGTGCCACCAGGGAAGCCCTACTTTATGCATTTTGAGGCTATTTTGTAGCTGTATGCAAACTTAAAATTCTATATCTTCCTGGTAGATTGACTCTTTTATCATTATAAAGAGTATCTCTTTGTATCAAGTAATGCTTTTTGCCTTAACATTCACTTTGTGTAATTTTAACATAGTAACGCTAACCTTTTTTTGGTTAGTTTTTACACAGCATTTTTTTTCATCTTTTTCCATTCAAATTTTCTGTAGCCTTAAGTTTAGGCAGTCTATCCAAAATACTTTATTAAACCTGACAATCTTTGTATTTTTTCAATTGGAGCATTTATTCCATTGAATTTTATGTAATATATTCTGGTATATTTATCCTGCCACCTCTATGCTCCTTTTAAATTTATTACTAGGTAGTTTATACGTATACTTGGGTACTATTTAAATATATTGCTTACTATATCTTTTACTCTTTGTCTCAGCATTTCCACTCCTGAGTAATTTTGCACAGAACTCATGCATAGGTCCATGAGGGCATGTGCAAGAATGTACATCATAGTATTATTGTTGCAGGAATTTGGAAGAAACTGTGGAAGCAAAACTGCTTCTTTGTCCTCGTAGAGTTGTGATTGTGTGCATCATTTCCCACCATCTCAGGACAGGACATTTTGCACACTGAGATAAACAGCAATAACAACAACTATGGCAAATGACAGGTTTATCTGTCTAGTTTTATTCTCCAAAATAAATGAAAGCCATAAGCATATCCCATATGTTACTGACTGACTAAAGGAAACAACTCTACCCCTGACTTTGCCCATGCTGATGTCTGAAGGCTGGTGATCACCTTCATGGATAGGAAAATCATATGAAAAGAACACATGCTCTTTTCCCACAGTGAACAGATGAATGAGAGCTTGGTGACGTTGGTAACTTTGTACCTTTCCATTTAGATACCTCTTGTGGTTTTTATTTGAAAAAGCAGTTCTTCTGAATGCGGACTCCTTTACATTACTTCTTTGCGTGTAAACTTCTGCTTTTCTTTTCTAAATAATCTTGTCTTTGAGTCTTCTCACACAACCCAGCTTTCTATGACTAGAGAATAAGCAAGTAAAATATGGGGGATGAAAACCATGGAACACTGCCAGCCGTTATCCGGAAGATGGAGATACATACAATACGTATATATTTTTAAACATGACGCTAAGTAAAAAGCAAAAAAGAAAACATTATATATATAGGAGTTCCATGTTTTAATTTATTTAATCCTCACAGCAATTATAGATATAAGCTTCATAAGGGCAGGGATTTTGTACCCGGAACAGTGCTGGGCACGTGAAGGCCCTCAATAAATATTTGTGAAACTTTGTCGAATGAATCCTCATTTTACACACATGGGATGGAACCACCAAGGGTTACATAACTTGCATAAAGTCATCTCGTGAGTAGGTGGCAGGGCTGGGATTCCAAGACCACACTCTCACCAGCGCACTCACAGTCTCTAAGTGAGAATGGTATAGTACTGTTTTTAATACTGTATAGTACCAATGTTTTTAAAAAATAATGCAAATTCAGGTACTCGGGCAAAACAAATTGAGTGTGTGTGCATGTGGTGGAGAGGGAAAGGAGAGTTGGGACCAGTAACGAAGGGAAGAAAACAAAATACAACACAGAGGGGCCTTGTCCACGCTGAATGCTACCCACCAGTTGAGCAATAGGAACAACTCAACAACTTGCACCTGTGGCTCCAAAATAAATAAACAGCAATTTTATAACAATAATAATAACAATGATGATGATGATAAATGATGAAAGGAGGTGAGAAAGTAGAGATAGTAGGTAAAAACAACTCTTCCAAAAAGTTTTGCTCTGAAGGGGAACAAAGAATGGGGCAGTAGGTGAAGGGGAATGAGGGCTCAAAGAAGATTTTCTTTTTCTTTTTTTTTGAATAGCAGCTTTATTGAGATATAATTAACATACCATGCAATTCCCTTATTTAAAGTATATAATTCAGTGGCTTTTAGTATTGTCACAGAGTTGTGCAACCGTTGCCACAATCAATTATAGAACATTCTCATGACCCCAAAAAGAAACCCCATTCCCATTAGCAGTCACTCCTGATTTTCCTCAACTCCTTCATCCCTAGGCAACCACTAATCTGCATTTTTTATCTCCATAGATTTGCCTATTTGGACATTTCATCTAAGAGGAGTCATAAAATATGGGGCCTTTTGTGCCTGGCTTCTTTCACTTAACGTAGTTTCCAAGGTTCATCTACATTGTAGCATGTGTCATCAGTTCATTTCTTTGACTCCAAATAATATTCTTTGTGTGGATATATCACATTTGGTTTATCCATTCATCAGCTGATGGACATTTGAGTTGTTTCTACGTTTTGGCTATTATGAAGGATGCTGCTGTGAAATCCATGTACAGGTTTTTGTGTGGACATTTGGTTTCATTTCATTTGGGTGTATACCTAGAAGTGGAATTTCTGGGTCATGAAATAACTCTACATTTAGCTCTTTTTTTGGGAGCTGCCAGACTGTTTTCCAAAGTGGCTGTACCATTTTACATTCCCACCAGTAGTGTGGGACAGTTCCAATTTCTCCACATATCCTCACCAACACTTATTATCCATCCTTTTGATTATAGCCATTCTAGTAGTGTGAAGTGGTGTCTCATCATGGTTTTGATTGGCATTTCCCTCATGGCTAATGATACTGAGCATCTTATCATGTGTCTTTTTCTTTTTAAAGATGAAACAAAAGTATGATATGAAAGTCCCATTGGAGGGAGAACTTGACAACACAGGAGATACTGAGGCTTTACATGCCTACTCTACGACCCTGTCCTCTGTTTTTGTGCCCAAATTCCCTGGCATGCAAGGACCTGGGCGTGTGAGAACCTGGGTGTTCGAGGACCAGGTTGAATGGAGACTGGGTGTGTGAGGACCCAGGGCACAGGAACCACGTCTACTCACCATTTGTAGTTCAGCTCCACACGTCTGTGAACCTTCTGAGAAGAGCAGCAGACAGGGGTGCTCTGTAATGAAGGGACAGGCCCGGGGTCAGGAAGTGGCATCTGCCGTTCACCATAAACTATCAAACAGCACTTTGAACAAAGGCTATGGCCTTGGCTTGGGGCCAGCCTTCTGAGGTCTCAGGCTATAAATCATCCCAAAGCTGTACATCCTGCTGGCTGGACCCAGGCCGTCCTTCAAGGTGGGTGTAGGGAGAAGGACAGATAGCACTGTGGGCTTCCTCCTCCCCCTTCTCTTTGTGTCTGTCAAAAGCACGTTAAGATGAACATCCTGAGAGGCCTTGATAGGAAGAGATGCACAGGGCTGTGTGATTTGCAGTGTGGCTAGTTTGGAGTGATGGCAGGAATGGAGAAAGAGGAAGAGGGTCCTAATCCTGAGAACCTTCAGAGGCAGCCAGGTCAATTTTTATCCTCTACTGGTGGGGCTGGCTAATTCTTCCCCTCCTACTCCTAGCTCCATCTCTCAGCGGCAGGCCAGGGGCTTTCCTGTCCTCTCGGCCAGCTCTGTCCCCACCTTGGCTGCCCCCACCAAGCTGGGAGAGAGGGTCTAAGGCAGTTTGGAGTATGATCTGCTGAAAGCAGAGTGGAGAGAAGGGAAACGTTGAATATCAGCCTAGCAGGGAAACTGCAGAGGACAGAGAGAAGTGCTGCATAAATCTGCATGGCTAATGAAGTCAGGACAGAGATGGCTGAGAGCCCTGGGACGGCAGGTCAAGGACAATGGGGAGCTGTGAACTTGAGGGGAGAATACACAGCCAGAGAAATACTCTCTGTCATTCTGGACTAGAGGAATTAGGAAAGGAGGGGGGCAGAGGGCAGATGTGATTTTCTAACAAGTGAGGGAACAATGACGTAATTGTGGGCCAATCAGAGTGAAGAATGGAATTTGAACTGAGGAATGCTAATAGAAAAGACCCCTGGGGAATTGAGAGTGTCACATTCTTGTGCCCACCTTGAGACCGTGTGAGAGGACAGCACAGAGCAGGAAGGCCAGTCTGGGGCCTGTGCAGCTCGGTGTTAACCTTCGTGCTCCAGATTTCCTTTTGTGCAGTTTTCAGTGTGCTGGGAAGAATGTCCCCACGGGGCAGGGGGGACGGCCCTCCCTGGGAGGTGGCCTCTCTACCTACAGGTCAATGCCTCCCTGAATCCTGGCCTACAGGGCAAGGTTCTTGGCTGTGCCCCGTCCCTTGGCAGGTGGCTGGCTGCCCCTTCCCCCATTTCCCAAAATGCTGACTCACTGGTAGATGGGACATGGAGATCCTTCGGGAATCCCACCCTTCACATCTTTGACAGGTGACCCTCCAGCCTCGACTTGAGCACTTCCAAAAACAGGGAGCACACTACCTCACAATGCAATTGTTCTAATTTAGCAGGTTATTCTTTTATATCAAGAAAAAAAAATCTATCTCCCTCTAACTTCCACTGATTTTACTTAGAGTTGCACAGAATACATTCGACAACTTTCTGACAAGAGAGTATTCTAATACATAAACATTTGTAGGATTGCTCTCATTTCCCAATAAGTCTTTTGCTTTCTAAAAAGGTCCAGTTTTTCACTCCTGTCTCTCAGGAACAATTTCCTTATCACTTGCCTTCCAAGTTGCTCTCCCCTCAGTATGTATCCATTTTTCACTTCATTATTTTCTTGTTTATTCACTCATATTCCCAATTTATTCCAGAAGAGACTTGAAGCTTACAAGGCATAAGTGATACAGCAGGTTTATAAAGCGATGGAGATGTTAGTGTAGGGAAAATAAATGCAGGAAATACTGACCCAAGGTAGGCATAGTACGTAGACATATGCCATACAGCTCTCTGAACTTCGCCAGAGGTAGTCTCTAAATTTGCCTTTTGAACTTACTGGCAACCAAACCAAAAAGGAAAATATGGGCAGTTATACAATTCAGTGTCCTTAAGAGTAAATAGGAAACACAGCTATGCCTGTATCTGGAAATGAAAGAAAATCTTCTGTGTCCTCCTGAAAAACACACCCAACAATTTTCTTATGATAAATTCAATAATACACTTATGAGGCCTGTCTCTCAGAAAGTTATCTCTCCATGTAGATCTAAGTCTTAACTCCAAAGCACAATTTCAATAAAAGCAGACATTCCAGTGTGCTCATGTGCCTCTTAAATATGGCAATAAAACATTTCAAACTCAATCTGACCAAAGAAAATTACAATGAGATATTTCTGCCTGTTTTGGGAAACTATATTTCTATTAACGTAGCTTACAATTGCATTTGCTTTTGGGAGAGTGTCATCGTTATTGACTCTTTGTTAGCGGTCTACTCAAACTCACTCCTGCCACTGTGACAGAAACTGAATGTAAGCCAAGCTAGCTTCATCTTTTACTGTGCAATTGATTTTTTGAACTTAAGTGCAGGACTATAATGTTTATCACTACAAAATTCCATCTTGTTAGAGTCGCTCCCATTTGTTCTATCCTGTTGATAGTTTTTGATTTGGATTACATCAACCAATATACCGTATTTCATTGAATATGGCTCTTTTAATTGTAAGATGCACCATTAAAAAAAAATTACCGCAAAGAAAAAATACTGCCAAGTAAACTATAACATAAAGTTGATTGCGTGATACATTTGATTTTCGACATGTTAGGCTGTGCATCTTAGATTTAGTGAAATATGGTATTAATAATTTCTCACATTCTGTCATTTGCAATTTGATAAACATATCCTCCATAGTGCCATTTACTGGGTTTTCATAGAACGCAACCACTGATGAACACATTGAACTGGGCAGGGCCAAGGAGAGAGTTTAGGAGACTTCTATGGGGGAGCTCCCTCAGGTTTGTTTGATCATTTGTTTGTACACCCACTCACCAAATAAATAATAACTTATCCAGTGAATGCACAAAGGACTCAGGTTACAAAGATGAAGAAGGCCTGGTCCCTTCAATCCCAATCTGGAATTCACACATTAATCCATTAAGACATATTCTCTGGACCTGGTTATTCCAGCCCCTCAGAATCCCTTTAACTGAATTATCGTCCGCATCAGAACTTGAGGCTTAGGCAAGAGGGGCAACTGGAGGAGGATGGAACAGAGCAGGGAGGAGGCCAGGATCTGGTACCAGGGTAGGAGAAATGGGCTGGTTGCAGGGATAAGTAAGTAAGTAAATAAAGTCACAATGTCTGGGGACTTCCCTGGTGGTCCAGTGGGTAAGACTCCACGCTCACAATGCAGGGGGACTGGGTTCGATCCCTGGTCAGGGAACTAGATCCCACATGCATGTCGCAATGATGAGCCCGAATGCCGCAACTAAGACCCGGTGCAGCTTAAATAAATAAATATTAAAAAAAAAAAAAAAGTCACAATGCCTGAAGGGTGGAGTGAGTTCAGGCATGACCAAAAGTAGTTAGACCCAGGAAGAATGGGTGGCCTAAACCAGAGATGCCACAGTTGTCTATCCTCACGCTCAGGTAGATGGGCAGATGACCTTCAGAGATCTGAGCATGCATGGGCTATAGGTGTCCAGGCCCAGATGGCAACAGAACAGGGCACCTAGGACCCCCAGCTGATACTTTGGTTCTAGATGGGGGTCAGGGTACCAGGAGGCATAACAAGTCAGACCTAAGAACCAGGTAGACTGGCCCTCCTCCCTGAGTATCCACAGGGTGAGACAGGGGAGGTGGACAGGTGTGGGGAGAGACTTCCTCCTCAGGGGCAGTAAAAGCTCAGACCTGGCCTCAGTGTGGAGCAGGGGAGCCAGACCCCTGGGCTTTTGACACGCAGCCCAGAAGCCCGGCAGGGACCACAGGAGAGAAAGTGGGGAGGAATAGAGGAGCAATGCCTGCTCCTGAGATGAGGTCTGAGGGGGTGAGTAGTTTCCCCAGGAGGCTGAGGTCTCTGACACATGGGAATCCCGTCAGGAGCTGACTTGGGGCAGAAGAGGCCACTGGGGGCAACCTGGGTGCACACAGCTGCGAGGACCTGGGGAGGGCAGAGGAACAGGGAAATGGGCAGCGAGTTCTCATTTCTCCTTTACTGAAAAATCTTTCATCCAGCCTTTAAAGATAGTCAGTGAACATTATCAAGTATCTACTCCCTGTAGGATGGGCGCAGCTGATGGAAGGCACTTAGGAACAATCTCTGATTTAAAAAACCTCAGTGTCTAGAGAGGAAGGTAAGATGTGAACTGAAATATTGATAATTTAGTCTTTAGGAATAGGATTTAGGTGGCTGCAACACAGAAGGTGGCTAGTCAGTCTCTATGAAGGGCCCCCGCGTTGCCTGGGACCACAGCACAGCCTCTCTCAGCCATGATGTCACAGCCTTCCTGACAGACTGGCCTGCTGCCCTCATCTGTTCCTTAGTCTCCTCCATGTCTCTGCTCTAAGCTTGGAGATCTTAGTAATAGGTATATGTGGACCAGCCGAAAAAGAGAGCAAGTGTCCTAATAGGTCTTAACCTCTTCAAGAGCATGGGATTGAGGGAGTTTCCTTAGTGTGAAGCAGAAGATGTGTGCTCAGAAGCAGCTTATAGATTAAATTAACTAGGTCAAGATAAAATGATTAAGGTAGCAGTCTACTCGTTAGTCATTAGTACATTTAAAATCCAATATATCTTCTATGCTTTTAAATACTATATGATCCCTCCATGTCATTAACAGTAAAAGTTGGGTTCAATGTAACTTTTATGACAGCATTTTAAACATCCCAAATTTATTCTGATCCTGTCATACTTTCTATTATTTTTGAAAGCAAACGAGAGAGAGAGAGAGAAAGTCAAGGATCAAATGTATTGAGTGCTTGTTATGTGCCAGACCCCAGGTGGCAGGAGCCATGAGGGTACAAAGATGTGATAGACATCATCACTGACTGCAGCAACTTACAGTTAGATAGACCCCCTTCCCATGTTTAAAATTGTCAAGTCACCCTTACTGGGACCAAAAGGTTACTCCTTCTTTAATAAGCATTAAGAAATAAATTCATATGCAAATGAACTTATTTATAAAATAGAAACAGACTTACAGGTATCAAGAACAAACTTACTGGGCTTCCCTGGTGGTGCAGTGGTTGAGAATCTGCCTGCCAATGTAGGGGACACGGGTTCGAGCCCTGGTCTGGGAAGATCCCACATGCCGCGGAGCAACTAGGCCCGTGAGCCACAACTACTGAGCCTGTGCTTCTGGAGCCTGTGCTCCGCAACAACAGAGGCCACGATAGTGAGAGGCCCGCGCACTGCAATGAAGAGTGGCCCCTGCTTGCCACAACACGAGATAGCCCTCACACAGAAACAAAGACCCAACACAGCAAAACTAAATTAATTAATAAAACTCTTACACCCAACATCTTCCTTAAAAAAAAAAAAAGAACAAACTTACTGTTACCAAAGGGGAAACGTGGAGGGGGAGGGATAAATCAACAGCTTGGGATGAACACACACACACTACTATGTATAAGATAGATAACCATAGTAGTGGTTATCTACTTATGGTTATAGATAAGGACCTACTGTATAGCACAGGGAACTCTACTCAATATTCTGTGATAATCTATATGAGAAAAGAATCTAAAAAAGAATGAATATATGTATATGTGTAATTGAATCACTTTGCTGTACACCTGAAACTAACAAAACATTGTAAATCAACTATACTGCAATAAAATTTAAAAAAAGATAATTATGGTGACAGTGATAAAAATGAAAAAAAAATTCATGATGGTGGCTTAGAATAATAATTATAAATTGAATGCAGAACATTAGTTTACGCCCATGTCAGAATGAAATAGAAATATAACCAATTCTGGCTGATTGCAACTTAATTCTGAGTGGAGCAAGGTGTCCAGTGCCCATGTGTTGGAATAGCTTCATTATTTGTGCTGACTCAGATTTATCTCAGACACACATGTGATTTGGTAGTGCCCACTCTCTTTGAAAGAAGCCTCTTTGGTTTTGTGCTTTTGCTTTTAAGAGAAAAAAAAATCAAGACCCAATCAAATTGTGAATTTAAATACGAACTTTAAAATGGTAGGGATTCTCATAATCACATTAAGGTCTTTCTATCATTAGATAAGCCTGAAACTTATAGAGCATTTTCTCTCCTGGGCAAAACTCAGATTGAAATGGGGAAACAGATGATCAAGCTTTAATTTTTTGTACTTTCCTTTGTGGGCAGTCACAGGTCCCAGCCCTAGAAATTTTTCACAGGAATCTCAAAAAACGTGACTCATTCAATGGAGATAATGTAACATTAGCAACAAGAACGCCGAAGGCTTCATCATATCTGGACCATTCATTTCCACCTGGGAGGGCTGGCCAATTTTTGCACCAGAGGCCGGTGTTAAGAAGAGTCCTGGCAGAGGTAGAGGGAGGTGCCCAGCTGGGCTTTATCTCTGCAGGCCTTCAGGGGTTTGTCACGTTATCCTGTACACCAGTGGCGGCTACCTGGGGCTGCTGAATGGTGGCATGGGAGGCACGTGAAAGCAGTAGGTGTGGCCTTCAGGAGAGAGTGCAGGAAGGGCAGCCACAGAGTGCCGCCCCGCCCCTCTGGCGTGGGGTGAGTGTAAGTTCCTGCTCTCCCAGCAGGGGGCAGCAAGTGACGAGGAGAGGCATTTAAATAATTCAGGGAACATAGATTTCTTATTAATTTGAGATATAGCGATTTAGAGTAATAATTTGGGTATTATTAATAATAATTAACAATAATAGTAATAGTTTGGGTATTATAGTAAATGAGACTTTTACAGTCGCAAGTTGGTGGGGCGAGAGTGCTCAAGTTACTAAAAACATAGAATGTCAATGAATGTTAATAAAGGATGTAGACAGGCAAATCACAGCAGAATGAATGCAAACTGCAAAATAAGCTTATGAAAATATTTCAGCCTTACCTGTACAAAGAAATGTAAACAAGATAGCATTTAAAAATCTGTCAAGCTATCACATTTTTAAATTATAACCTGTCAAAAGTTTGGAAAAACTAGAAGTAAAATCAATGAATCACTGAAGGAGTAGTTAGTAAAAGTTTATCGTGCACACACCAAAAAGCCAGTTTGCAGACCGGCAGCACTCAAACTAAAATATGGAATAGGCTCAGAGGTATGTTGTTACCAAGCAGCTTACACAGTGTGGACACAGTGAATGTCTGTTCTTCACGGTGATTGGTTACAATACCAGAATTTTCTTAAATGAAGGGGAATTTGTTAGTGCTTAGGTCATATAAATGTGGGGGAACAATTTAAGTTTCGCTTATGATTTTTAGAGGCATAAGCAAGAAGTGACCAAAGTCAAGTTACCCTGACTTGTCTTGCAAAATAAGCTAAATTAAGCTTTGCTGTATAACTGAACTGATTTTGTCTGCTCGGTTAACTTTCAAGTTGGTGTCCATTTGTGTTTGATTTTTAACTAACTTCTGACTAGTTTTGAAGAATTTTTATGCTTTGGACCCTGTTCATACATTATCTCATTCAGTCCTAATAATCCTAAAATAGTCCTAAGTATCAATCCTATTTTATGAATGGAGAAACAATCTCTAAGAGATTGAGTGATATAAAGATGTCGGTTTGAATATATATGGTGATGTCCTCTCTATGCTACTAAAATGATAAATAATTCTTTGTTGTAGGAGCTATCCTGTGCACTGTAGGGTGTTTAGCATCATCCCTGGTCTCTACCCACTAGAAATCAGTAGCAACCTCTCTCCCTAGTTGTGACAACCAAAAACATCTGCAGATATTGCCAAATGTTCCCTGGGGGGCAAATTTTCCCCAATTGAGAACCAATAGATAAGGGCTATCTGAGGGTGAAGAATCTCAAAAATATTCTTGCAGATGATGTTGGATGTAGCAGACTAGAGGAAGCCAAAGTTTAATGTGCCCACTGAGCCACCGTAGGATGCAGAACATCCTGCAGCACCTCTCAGCTTAGAAACTCCAGACACCAAAAGCGACAGAAGAGACTTGGAGAATTAAAACCCAGAGGATTAATTGGAAGTCTGTCCAGAGAATAATCTGATTCCTGATCCATCTTGAAGCAGGCTTATGAAGAACTTTGACACAGAGATCTTCAACAGAATACCTGATATAATGGTGACTTTTTAAAACGTGAACAATGACAAAGAAGACAATGCAGAAAGAAAAGGACAATTAGAGATGACAGCCCAAACAAAAAGGGATGGGAAAGTACATGGAATGTTAATATACAGTGAGGGTCTGTGTTGAATAGTATTTATGGAGTTATAATAATTCATTATTATATTAATCATATATTAATGATAATCACAATGAGGTATTATTGTTATATTACTTAATAATTAATTATTGACTTAGTGTTGGTTAAACTAAACATAGCTATATGTTTATTGGAAGGATGTGGGAACGAAAAGTGGGGCAGGGGCTGTTGGTGTAGATGAGTGAAATCCTAACATGTCACAGCAGTAAGTGACTAATGTCTACAACTTTGAAATTATAGAATAAGCGTGTTATTGGTGGTAAGCACCTCAAACAATAATTTTAAAAGTTAGTGGGTTGCCCCTGGGCTGTGGACAGGAGGGAGCACCGAGAGCCAGGAGACTAGTGTTTTCTATTATGTCTTTTGATAATATTTATTTTTTAAAACAATATGCATATATCATTTTGTTTAAAAAATATTTGTAAGATCCAGACCTGTTGAAACTTTAGTGAGAAGAGCACTCTCCTTTCTTGCTGGTAGAAGTATGGATTGAGACAAGTTTTCTGGGAAATTGTGTGCCAGTTATCAAGAGTCTTAAAATATTCATAACCTCTAGGAATGAATCCTTCAGACGAAGCTAGAAATGTAGGCTAAAATTTATATGCAAAGCCTCGTATCATATTATTTGTCACAGTAAAAAGTTGGAAGCAATGTAAATATCCAGCAGTTGGGGAGTGGCTAAATGAATATATAGATATACAACTAATAATATACAACTTTTAAAAGGTGGAGACATGCTTACAAAATGTTAAGAGGAACAAAGCAGGGTACGCAACTGAAAGGCCTTATCTCAACTATGTAAAATACATAAGTGCAGGAAGAAGTCTAGACAGCAATATACGAACATATTAACACTGGTTATCTCTGGGGTTGTGGTAAATTTTATTTTCGTCTCAATTTTTCTCAGTTTTCTAATTTTTTTTCAATGAGCACATATTGCTTTCACAATCAGAAAGAACATAAATGTTACTATTTTAAAAGAAAAGGAAACAATCTTGAGTACAAAGTGCCTAGCTACAGAGCAAAACCTGCCGCTGTGTGGCTCAGGCCTGGAGGATAAAGGGTGGAGGTTGCTCATTACCTGCTTCAGGCCTTCCTGGAACGCCTGGAGGTTGATTTCCCACTTTACAGTCAGCTAGAGATTAGGAATGGAACAAAAGACTAATGTAGAGTTTCACTTTGCATAATTGGTTTAGCTCATCAAGGCCTTGGAACATGCATTCATTTTTATCCACAGTCTAATGGAGGCACTGCCATTTGCTGTCACCTTCATGTGTCTCAATCTGTGGGGCTGGTCCATAGGAATCTATGAATTCTTAGGGTCTTTCCCTTCAGTTTCAGGTAGTAAACAGGTGAATGATGGTACTTTGACTTATGGCTGTTTAGGCCAACAAGTAAGGCTTACCCAGGTATGGCTAAAAAGCAAGCAAATGAAGAAGATATTACTTATTTGAGAGTCATTTTTTAGTGGTCTTTTCCCTAATAAAATGTAGCTTTTCATCAAAATACCGAATCAAAGTATTCTGTCATTCATTAATAATACAAAATAGAGCAGTGGTTCTTAAACTTTAGAGTTGTTAATTATCTGAGAAACGTATTTAAAATACAGACTAGTTGGCCCAACCTCTAAAGAGTCTGATGCGTATGATCTAGGATGGATTTAAGAATGTGCATCTTCAACAGATACGACAAGTTGATTTTGATGCTTCTGTTTCTGGGACTCATTTTGACCGTTATAAAGTAAGGTTTGAAGAAGTACCTACCCATGGATGTAAATTCAATACCTTCCAAAGTAAAAATTATTTGTTAATCACTGCTTAATCTAACTAGCTTTCTTTAATTTATAAATAAATATTTAAACTTTCAGTAAAAGATGGGTGGATTAAACATGGGGAATTGAAGAACATAGTTATCTTTATCTCACCTGAAATTCCAATAAAATGACAGTGGATGGATTTTTGTGAAAGTCATAAATCCACAAGAACAAAGACAATTAGGAGAAAAGACACTAGAAGAAAGATGACAACAAGATCTTGGGAGTCATAAGGTAGATAGACAAGAGGTAAATGATGCAGTGGTGTGGAGGGAGCAGGAATCTCAGTGTGCAGTGGGGAAAGTGATCATGGGAAGCCAGTTTGCTCAAGTGAGCCTCATAGAGGCCTGGTGATCAGAGGTGCCAGAAACCTCTGAATTTAGGGATGAGGAAAGGGGGCTGAAAAGAGGAGCATTGATTCACAGTCTGTATAAGCAGCAGTCAGACCACAGGTCACTTCACCTATGCCACCAGGAGATAGAAGATGAATGTTCTTGAAATTGACAAAGGGGCTCTAAACTCAGAGATACCTGGCCAGTGCAGCGCAGGTGTGGTTCTCCATTTACTGTCTCTCACTTCCAGATCTATGCTTCGTTGTCCTGACTTGTGATATGGGAGCTGGACCCTGTGAACATTTTTCTTTGCTGACTGGCTTGATAGTAGGCCTCATCAATAGAAGGTTCTAGAGTGACATTACAGGGCGATAGCAGCAGGAAAGTGCCTGCTTCCCTTCTGGTTCTGTTTCTCCTACCATCTCTTTCAGTGAGGGAGCCAGCGGATGGTCTGGCGGTACTTACCTCAGTGACCCTCATGACCAGCTCTAGCCACACGCAGCCCGTGCTGTCTGCCTAGCTGCCACTTCCATGGCAGTTCTAGCTAGGCCCCCAGGAAACTGCTCCCACTGAGACACCATTTCCACAGTGGCTCAGCCCATCCACAACCTCTGTAGTGGAAGGCCACCTCGACAGATTACCTCTGGAAGGTCTCTTTGCCGCAGGTAGGCTGCATGTTCCTGTAGTAACTGTGCCTTCAGCTTGTGTGTGGTGGGGAGGGGAAGCAGTGTGCCTCTCCTAGTTCCTAGTCCCATTTCCTTTATGGCCCACTCTTCCTCCATCTAAATAGTCGAAAGCTAGTAACAGTTTTTCTACTTCTGGAGCTTTTAGAAGTGGAGGCTTTTTTTTTTTTTTTTTTTAAGTAGTTAACTTAAGTAGTAGTGTTTTTTTTTTAAGTAGTTTAGCTAGTTAATATTTCCTTACATTAAATTTTCCTCTGTTTGAATTACTAGTGTGATTTCTGTCTTTAGATATAGTGCAAGGGTTTAAGAACAGGGAGTAAATGAAAATCCTCCTATTTGAAAGTGAGATCCACAGTTTCCTTCCTTCCTTGACTCCCAAAACACTAGCATATGGGATTATATCCCTCAGGCAGGAGGATCCCTCCAGGGAGAAACTGACTGACCCAAGAGAAAAGATTTACATCACTGACGCATTGAGCCCCACCTCATAGCCCTGCTGTGAAGCCCATCCGTCACTGTAGGTAACCAGCTTTCTGTTCCTTGCTTATAAATAAAATGAATAGCTGAGAATTACCAGGAGTCTGAGGAAACTTTTCACTGTAAAAGACAGTTTTAGTAACAAAATTTTAGTGACAAAGAAGCAGGAAAAAAAAATGAATTAAAAGAAAAGAAAACACCCTGGGCTTAATATCACCTAAGTCATGCAATTGTACATTCATAAAGAAAAAAAAAAAAAAAGCTATTAAATGAACATTCAGAAAATGGAAAAGGACTCTTGGAAATTAAAAATGTGATCATCGGCCTTCCCTGGTGGCGCAGTGGTTGAGAGTCCGCCTGCCGATGCACGGAACACGGGTTCGTGCCGCGGTCTGGGAATATCCCACATGCCGTGGAGCGGCTGGGCCCATGAGCCATGGCCGCTGAGCCTGCGCGTCCGGAGCCTGTGCTCCGCAACGGGAGAGGCCACAACAGTGAGAGGCCCGCGTACCACAAAAAAAAAAAAAAAAAAAAAAAAAAAAAATGTGATCATCAAAAGCTCAACAAAAGACTGGAAGACAAAGTGGAGGAAATCCCCCAGAATTTAACCAGAAAGACAAAGATATGGAAAAATACAAAAATTAGAGCATCAATCCAAGAAGAATAATTATACTAAGAGGCATTCTAGAAAGAGACAACAGAGAAAATTAAGTAAGAAATTTTTCAAGACAATAATACAAGAAAATCTTTTGGGCCTGAAGGACGTGAGTTTCCCTATTGTAATGGCATGCTGAGTTCCCGGAACAAGGACACAGAGACACATCATTGTAAAATTTTAGACAGTTGGGTAAAAGATAAGATCTAAAATCAGAAAATCACTAGACTTCTAATTAGCAACACGAGAAACTGGAATATAGTGAAAGAATGACTGCCCAGTTCTGGAGGGAAATGATTACCAACTTGGAATTCTATACCCAGCCAAGCTATCAACCAAGTGTGAGAGTAGGATGTATACGTTTCCAGACATGCGAGTCTCAAACGTTTCACTCCCTTTTGCCATTTCTGGGAGACTACTGGAGAATGTGCTTCATCAAACCAAGAAAGAGGACAGACAATATGAGAGCTGTGAAACAGGGCATCCAACATAGGAGGGAAGCAAAGAGAATTCCCGGACTATACATCTCTAGCAGGAGAGGATATCTCAGAAAAATCAATGAAAATGATAGGTTACCTTACTTGTTTGGCTTGCTAAGAGGAGTTTTAAAACTTTGACAGAGAGTTTAGAAGAACAGTTAGTGATAGAGCAAATGAAAATAGAAAATAATTATCTCCAGGCCATTTTATTTTATTTATTTATTTATTTTTTTACGGAGCACAGGCTCCGGATGCATAGGCTCAGCAGCTATGGCTCACGGGCCCAGCCGCTCCACGGCACGTGGGATCCTCCCGGACCCGGGCACGAACCCG
Source organism: Pseudorca crassidens (assembly GCF_039906515.1). Lineage (NCBI taxonomy): Eukaryota > Metazoa > Chordata > Mammalia > Artiodactyla > Delphinidae > Pseudorca > Pseudorca crassidens. Next base: position 102,588,237 of record NC_090297.1, on the reverse strand, counting down.
CGTCGCCTGAGTTGGCAGGCAGACTCGCAACCACTGCGCCACCAGGGGAGCCCTCCAGGCCATTTTTTAAAAAGTTATAGAAGAGAGGAAATTAATCATAGTACTGTTTGTGCTTAGCTGTGAATAATAGGTAGTCATAGTAATATTAACACTGAATATTGATTTTTAACCAAAAATCATGCTTGGAAAAAACCATACTACAAGGATGGAGAAAGAGAAAAGTTTGTATGGGGTGTGTTGTGGGGGTTGGTGGCTGTAAGATAGTTAAATCCTCATTCTCTATAGTAGGAAGGCAATAGATAATACCTAAACTTGAAAAATCAAGAAATATTAAGTATAAGCACATATGTCAATATGGATATAAATATCAGAAGAAATGTCTGAAAGAGTGGGAAATGGTTCCCTATAAGGAGTAAAACTGGGGGTATAAGGAAGGCATAAACAAGAAACTGCCCTTCTTTACTCGTTGAATTTTAATACTTGTTGAATTTTAATACTCTGTGCAAGTATTATGTGAATCAATAACTAAATGTGAAGACATAGAATTTCAATGACTTGAAATCCATCACTATTACTTTTGCTATTTATGAGCCATCCTGTTGGGGGTCTCCAAGACCACCACTAGGTTTGGTGGTTTGCTAGGAGGACTCATAGGATTCAGCATATAGCTGTACTCATGCTTTATTACAGCTAAAGGATGCAAAATAACATTGGCAAAGGGAAGAGGAGCTTGGGGCAAACTCCAGAGGAGACCAAGCACAAGCTTCTGAGAGTCCTCACCCAGGGCAGCCACACAAAACACGTTTACATCTTTCAGCAATGACTAGAGGCAGCACATGTGAAATGTCGTCTACCAGGAAAGCTCATTAGAGACCTGGAGTTCAAGGTGTTTATTGGGGGCTGGCCACTCTGCCTAGTACCTGGTGAAATTCCAGACTCCCAGAAGGAAAGCAGGTGACCAACATAAGCCACATTGTTTACAGAGTTTAGGTACATTGGGCCACTCTTATCATTTGGGGAAAGTTTTCTATCAATCTAGGGAACTCTTTATCATTCAAATTCCCAGATGCCAGCCAACAGCCTACCTTGCAAAGCAGGTCTTTCCAAGGATAGCCATCTTAGGCTGCTATGTTAATTCTTTTTTTCTGCACCAACATTAAAAGTTTTTACAGTTTTTCTTACAACATGGCAGAAAAGAGCTGAGAGAACTGGAAAGACCCCTGCCTGAAGCCAGTCATAAGACCTGAGTTCAAGTCTCACCCAGGCCACTTTAATGGTCATGTTATGTTGGGAGAGAAACTGAGACTGAGACTTGCTTTCTCCATAGGGCTAATGGAAAATTTGAAGGATAGTAGACAAAAAATAAGTGCTCAGGAGATGTTGATTTCTACAATTTTGTGACTTTGCCTACTCTTTTCTCCATTTTAGACTTCATCCTTTACTTCTCACTCAGCCTCCTCTAGCCTGTTTTTGCATTAAAATAAATGTGTTCTATTCCAAGGAGTTTTTACACATTTCCTTCACATAGTTTGTCTTAGTTACATAGAAATTCCTGCTACTCTTCATGTGCACTTATCGGCAAGAGGCCATGCAGCTTCCCCAGCTCTGGGCGTGAAACTCTTTGATGGGTCCTTTACGAAGAGAAACCACATCAGCGTAACCAGCATTGAGTGGGTTCCCAGTGGGCGACTCCCAGCGGCTTTCCTCCGTGTGTCTGGTTTGCTTTCATTCACAGGAACTCCCCCAGGGTTGAAGAATGAAGAATGACTCCCCTAGTTTCACCTTTCCTTACTACGCCCACATGACACCCCTCAAGGAATGATTTTGTACAAAAGTCAAGGAACCCACTGACTCCATTATTATTGTTCACTCCCCAGTTGCCCTGTCTTGCCTCCCCAAATCCACTGGTTTCTGACCATCTGCTCTGAAGTAATCCAACACAAATCCTGGGTCCTGTGGCACATTGCATAGTGTCCACCTAGCCCTAAAAGGCTATTTTCTATGTGATAAGATTGTTCTGAAGATTATGTGAGCTAACAAATGTGAAAGTGTTCTGGCAAATGTAAAATGATATGAATATTGTTTTATATTGAAGTTATATTGCAATATTGTTTTATCATGCGGTTTGAGAGTTCTGCAGATCTACCTATTAAATAATAATTATTTACACATAATTACACATAATTATTTACACATAATTATTATTTACACGTAAGGTGTCCCAGTATGATATAGTTATGGCCCTAGAACCCTAAAGACTTCATAACTAAAGTGTTTTAAATTTTTAAAAAATATTATTATCACCAATAAATATTTTTATCATATTTAAATTCTTGGTAAGAATCCCTAATCTTTTACCAGTTTGTTTGGTTTTTTTGTGTGTGTGTGTGGTACGCGGGCCTCTCGCTGTTGTGGCCTCTCCCGTTGCGGAGCACAGGCTCCAAACACGTAGGCTCAGCGGCCATGGCTCACGGGCCCAGCCGCTCCTCGGCATGTGGGATTTTCCCGGACCGGGGCACGAACCCATGTCCCCTGCATCGGCAGGCAGACTCCCAACCACTGCGTCACCAGGGTTTTTTTTTAAACTTCAAATTTATACCATTTATTTGTTGTTAAAGAAATCAGTCAAAAATGAGGCTGTTTTGATGAACACAATGACTTTAAATCAGAAGTTATGGATAACAGTTTGAATCTCATGTTAGCCAGTTGATCTCTGTGTTTTGTTTTGAAGGCATAACATTGAGAAAATCCTAATTACACAGAATAGAAATCACAAAACATAAGTTTTTTAAAAATAGCTTGCTTTAAATCTAACAATGCTCCTTAAATAACTATACTAGAAGCTTGAAGAGGGAATAGTGTCTCGTGATTGTGTTTCAAAGTTGAATCATTACCAATATCTAATAAGTGCTTGTCACTCTTTCATTGGTTATTAGTCTATGTGGAGAGCATGGATAAATGGCTCCCTCAGATAATATGTCTCAATCGCTTCTCAGCCTTTTGGCTAAGATCAAGTGCAGATAATATGTCTCCACTATTTGGAAGAAAATACATTTGAATCGTATGGTAACTTTTGATACCAGAATATTTCAATCTATGACCTTTTACAAAGTTTCATACAACTGAGTTCTTGTCTTTGATAGAGGTGCATTCCAATTCACAACAGTGAATCTAACTTACTTTTCATATTGATTCCACACTTGTTTCAGTTTCATCTCTGATACTCTCTGTAGTTATAAGCCCAGTGACACTGTTATTGTATACAGCCACGATTTTACTGAATTTACTAAAAATTAGTAAGAGATACAGGCTTGTACAGCCATGTTCTATTGCAGAGATATTTAGTGAATGGGATTTCTTTATCACCCTCCCCAGAGGGATTTCTTGTCTCATCTGAACTATTTGTACAAACATCCTGTCTTGAACTTCACTATGCAAAATGAAAACTTGGTATTCACAGTCCACAGCATTACAGACAATGCTGAAAAGTCCACAGTTTAAATACTATACCTTAATCAGGTCATACTATTTGTGTGGAATTAGCCAACACTTGGAAGACTCTGGCATCTTCATAGAAGTTCCTGCATGTCCCTGTGGCACATAGTGTGACATCAAACACATTTCAGCAGCAACATTTGTATGTGTTACGGCTTGCGCAGTTTTTCTATTACTTTTTGCTCTCTACGGCGCTGCTGTTTTGCCAGTTTATTTGATGGAGTATTAAAATTGATCCCAACAATTAGGAGTGCTGTCTCCTGTTAGGTAATAAATCTTTCTTGTTTGTATCTGTATGATTACATTACAAAAGAACAAGCAGAAAGGTGAGACCCACAGCCTTCCTCTCAGCCACTTTTTCAATGCAACCTAGAACTAAACTATGATAATATTTAAATATCACACAACAGAATGCCTTCAGGAGTCTTAGACTTATAATAATGGAGACACTGTCACTCATGCAAACATCTGAAAGGAGTGCTTAGTGGTGAAATTGCTAAGAGTGTTCTCGGAAATCTTGGGGTTTACTTCCTCCAAGAAGTCAGACACAGGATGCAATGGACTTTCAATGAGTCATTAATTTGACGTTCATTGGCCCTTTTGTTGACAGAACGTAGAGAAAAGTGGGGTTATTTTCATGCTGCCACTAAGACTAATTCTAGAGATGGCATAAAATGCAGGGCAGCTGCCTAGAAATCCTGGGCGGCATCACCCTGGGCCTTCTATTTACCAGTGGGGAGAGGGGAAGGTGCTGTGGAACTGTAAATCCAATAGGCTCTCGAGAGATTTGAATTGACCCTCAGTCCTGGTGTCTGGAAATCCATCATTCTACATAGACACAGGGACTTGAGTGGAATGAATAATTAGTATGGTTTAGAGAATTCAATTCATCTAGTATTTATTGAGCGCACTGTGAACACACAGTGTTCAGGGCCAGGTGCTGGAGAAGGCAGGAAACGAGGATGAGAGAAAATATGTCACAATATATGAAAGGTTTCTAATCCTCAGGAGCTTTCAGTATTGACAGAGACAGAACACACTTAGGAAATAATGAGAAAATCTGAGAGACAGTGTCTAATATTTAAAACCATAGATGCATGCAAATGAGTGTCAAGATCAGGCCTCATCTTGGGACATGGGTTAGATGGGGACTGGGGAGGCAAGGAGACTGTCAAGTGGCAATTAACTGGTCCAGGGAGACATGATGAGTCTACATTAGGGTAAAACAGTGGAAAAGGACCAAATGGTGATACTGACAGAAGCGCCAGAAAGAGTATTGATTGACATTAAAACCATACTCTTATTTTGACAATATAGATTCTTCTGATTCTCCTAAAAACATGTTTTTGTAACATTCTAAAGTCCTTTTCAATTCTAAAACAATCTATTTGTTCTAAGCCAATTTCAACTCTACTGACCCTCAAAACGTTCTCTAAGAAAAATCAAATATAGAACTTGTCATTAGGATAGTTCTGGAAATGATGCAAAGATCAAAGAAAATAAATTTACATTTCCTGAAATTTAAGCTTAAGCTAAATAAAGTTTAGGTGTATAGAACAGGACTATGAGGGAGAGTAAGAAGAATGAGGGATATGATATTTTAATGATGAAAATGACATCCTCAACATAAATCCTATTTTTAAAAACGTTTCTGGTACACATTACTGTCTTCTCCGAGGACTCTCCTCCCCTTCCAGACACATGGAGATTACAGTTTCCCACTCCTTAGAAGTTAGGCAGAGTCACATGACTAACTTTGAAGAATGCTGTCGGCCGATGTGATGGGTGTAACTTCCAGGAGGAAGATTTTTAAGAGCAGGTGCACGACTTTCCATAGGTTTGTGCTCTATCACAAGCCTAGACAGAGCAGCGAAGTATGGAGGAGCCTCTCTCAGCCTGGATCCTTGAGGCCTCTCATGGAGGATTGTGGCCCTGAAGAGTCACCTGAGACCTCAATGGATGTTGCATGAATGAGGACTAAGCCTTTGCTATGCTATGCCCTGAGACTAGATGGTTTGTATCACAGCACAACCTATCTTATCCTGACTGGTACAGTGTTTGATTTTGTTCCTTTAATTTTCAGTCAAAATTTTTAAAAATCTGGTTTAGTTAGAGAATAGTTCTAAGAAGGCTAAGAACATAGATTTAATCTCCATGCAGATTGGTAACTTAATGGAGAGAAAAACTGTTTTAGGAGTCCATGGAACTCAAACTCTGTGTGCCTTCTCAGATCCCCTGGATTGCCTCCTTTTTTCCAAAGGCATTGCTTGGGTTCCCAATTCTGCCACCACCATCACCAATCTGTTGGCACCCTACCAAGAGTTCTGAGCTGGAGACTAGGTTAAGACCCGCATAGTTCGCACATCTCAAACACCAAGACTTATCCCCTCCACGTCATGTTTCCACTTCTGGAACTTGAATGAAATGAGTCAACTCATGAGGCATGGGATCTGGCTTTTTGAATAGCCAAGTGATGTCACCCAAAAGCACGGGGGGTGAATTCAGTCCTGGGGTAAACCTTGGCCAGTGGGAATCAGGAGATGCTGAGAGCCAGCAGATAATGTTTTCTCTTCCTTTCTCCCTTCCATACAATACACCGAGGCATGGATTTTTCTTGCAACTTTTCCAGAGGAAATTCCACCTGAGAATGTGTTTCCACCTGAGGAGTGTTTCTGGCTCCTTGTGAAGGTGGCCACCTTGGTAGTTCATTGCATCACACTTCATCACACTCCACATTTGTCCTTGCCCCATCTCCCTTTTCCCCATCCTTAACACCCTGGGCTTGCACCTTCTGGAGGGGGAGGAGAGCCCTCAGAGAACACAGTAATATGTAACACAAATGTTTTTAAAAATAGGATTTATATTGAGAAGATCATTTTAATCACTAAAATATCATCTCCCTCATTCTTCTTATTCTCCCTCATAGTCCTGTTCTGTACACCTAAACTCTATTTAGCTTAAGCATAAAATTCAGGAAGATGTAAATGTATTTTCTTTGGTCATTCCATCATTTCCAGGACTATCCTAATAACAAGTCCTATATTTGATTTTTCTTAGAGAACGTTTTGATAGTCAGTAGAGTTGAAATTGGCTTAGAACATATTCCTCTCTCTTTCTCTGTGCTAAAGTTTTTCAAGGCAAGTATGTTGAGGATGGGAGAAAGGGACCAGGGCTTCAGCTGTTCAGCACTGCCTCTCATGGGGTGGGTAAGTTTGCTTAATTCTGAGATGCAGTATTAGGAAGGCTATATTAACACATATTTATTCAACAGTTCATCAGTAATAAATGTGGCATTTTATCTCCATCTACCTGAATCCAGTGTACATTTTTCAATTGGTTCCAAACACAGTGGAGAATAGAGTGTACTTTATTGTTCTGCCCCTTAAACTCCAATATCCCTGAAGCCTTCTGGTTTCTTATTCTGGAACTCTAGTTTATCATATATTAGACCTCATTCTATTTCCCGTCTCTCTTAACTTTCCTTTCATATGTCCCATCTTTCTGTCTTAGTCTTTTTGCATTCTGAGTAAAATTTACATTTGTGTTTCTTTCAGTTCACTAATTCTCTCTTCAGCTGTATATGCTCTGTTGTGTGACCCGTCCCTTTTTGATGATACCTTTTTCCTTGCTCACGTTTCCAATTCCTTTTTCTCCCTTTCAGCACTTTAGTGTTTTTTGGGGTTTTTTTTTGCGGTACGCGGGCCTCTCACTGTCGCGGCCTCTCCCGTTGCGGAGCACAGGCTCCGACGCGCTGGCTCAGCGTCCATGGCTCACGGGCCCAGCCGCTCCACGGCATGTGGGATCTTCCCGGACTGGGGCACGAACCCGCATTTTAAACTGTACCATAATTCTAGTATCTGAGGTCCTAGATGATCTAATTCAACTGTGTTATTTTTGCTGACTCTTGCTTGTGGTAGCTTGTTTCCTTACGTCCTTTATAATTTCATGACGTGATCTTGTGTTTGGCTGAACTGTATCTTTGGGGATCCTGAGAGCCCTGGATTGAGGCTATGCCTTCTTGGGGCAATTAGTGTTTGCTTTTACCTGTCGCCACGCACACTACACATGTGGAGGCGCTTCACTAAGTTTCTCGGTTTGCGTCTTCTTGCGCTACACCAGTAGTGCTGAGTCAAGTCTTAAACTCAAAGTTTTAGGAGAGACTTTTTCCATGGCCACCTTCAGCACAGGCTGAAAAAATTCCCTCCAAGGTATCCCTTTGCTTTTTTGAGCAACTTTTCCGTAGATACCTTCTCACGGAGTCTCTTTAACGATGTCAACGTTTTATGGGGTTCTCTGTTCCAACTCTCACCTTGGGATGGGCCTGAGGCTTTACCGTCAGTCCTTACACAACCATGATACTCAAAACTCTGGTTTATGGGAAGCAGCAGATCTCCAAAGGGCAGCTACAGCTTCAGAGTCAACTCATTGCTAAGTTTTCCAGCTTCAGCTTCAGCATTTGGGTATGTATTTCACTACCTTTTTTGCTAAGATGGGTAATGACTTCCAGAGGAGATTTGATATATTTTGTCCGGGATTTCTAGATTTCTTGTAGTGGGATATTTTCTCAGGACATTTCTTTCACGATATTGGCAGACACAGAAATCTCCAGAATGCTAAACAAATTGAACACAGAGACTTTTAGGTCCATAACATTGATTGACATAGCGCCATGGCACATGGTACTGTATCCATGTGGAGTGGACTTCGCCGTGCTTGGTGACCACCTTATGTTATCTCCACAGCTTCCTATGTTTGGCAAACTTCCCATATTACCGAGCGCAAGTGCGGACTTGCACTTCCTAAGGTGGAAACCAGAACTCAGTTCCCCGTCTTCCCATGTGGGTGTAGGGGACAGGCATGCTATCTAGACTCGGCCTATCTGATGCCCCAGTATAATTGGATTTGGAAAAGAGCAACGTGAAGGGCAGGAACACATGGGGATACCTTTTGGCCAGAAGAGCAGCAGAATGGCTGCTTTTGGGGGGAACAGTGACAGAGCTTCTGATGTATAAGGCCTGGCGTCGGCAGTGGGCACTATGGTGCTGCCCAGGGTGGTCTTTCTGATACAATCCTGTGATGAGTTGTACACTGGGATGTGCAGCTTCCAAGCCCGACTGGCCCTCTCAGACAATCTGTGTGCTACCTCATAGCCTATAATAAATTCCCTTTTTGCTTAAAATAGCTAAATGGGTGATGGTGTTTTGAATTAAGGACTCTGACTGATAGCCTTTGGATATAGCAAAGTAAAGAGGTTTAATTATGAAGACTAATCCTGCAGGCTACATGCAGAAATCAATATCATTACATACAGTTCCGCCTCATTGACTTCTGTGTGCAAATAAAGAGAAGGCTTACAAACTCAGATTACCAAAATAAATGTGATATTGTATTTAGAAGAGAAAAGTAATTTAGAACTTAAAAATATACCTTTCTTAACAATTTTGGTTCAATGGCTTTTAAAATTATACAGAATTCTATTGTCTGGTTCAAATTTAGGAGTATAGTGGGGTGTGTGTGTGTGTATGTGTGTGTGTGTGCGTGTGTGTGTGTTGCAAGTTTGGTTTGATCTGTGGTTTAGTTAAAAATAAGAAATGAATATTCATTTCCAGTTGGGATTTTATGTAAGTTCCTGACAAGGTTATTATTACAAAGACACAAAGAGGTCAGCATCATGGAGATAAATAACCACAATGATGTTCCACATGATATCCCACGACACCCGTGATGAATAAAGACTACACATCTCATTTCCATTCCCATTTCACCTCTGCTCAGAATTCCCTCCCCTCTGTCTCTGCAGACCTAGGTCATAGTTGTCCTTTAAAGCTCCCTTTTCATGCTGCTTCCTCCATCAAGCCTTCCTTTCATCACAGCCAGAGGAATTGAGTTCTACTTAATATTCGTGCATATGTCTGTAACCTGGCAGCATCCCTTCTGTGGAAGGTGGTAGAGGCAAACAAGGATGGTCCTTCAGTGGTTGGTCAGTCGGTTCCAGGAGTGACCATCTTCATTTCGTCGCCTTCTGTGGCCCAGGAGCGTGCTGGTGAAGGAAGGGTGGGAGGTGAGTGGGAATGGGAAAGGTGACTTCATCTAGGTCTCATGGAGTCAAACACACAAACGGAATCACAGGGGATGTAAAACCAGCTCTTTATTTCTGTCTCCAGCCTTATAATCCAAAGGATTCAGGGTCCCAGTGGTTAGTTTCCTTCGCCTTTTAATTTGTTCCCACCTCGGTTCATGGGCACAGGCCTCCCTGTTCAACCTTGGGGTCCACTTCGAGCGACTGCTCTGCGTGGCAGGGTCCATTCCCGAGATCTTTTTTCGGCTGCCCACTTTTCCCCTCCCAGGCAGTTATCTTAACCCTTTTCCTCCACAGCACCACCCCCAGGTCCCACCTCTCTTTGTGTCTAAGCTTCCAGATGCCTTGTCAGTTACTCTCTGCTTCATCTCCTTCTGCTCTGGGATAGGGGAGAAGGGGAACTTTGAATGCTAGAGTAGAAGAAAGTTGAGAAAGGAACCCTCAAGGGAGGCTGAGCATGAGACGGAATATTTAAAATTAATGTAAGATCTCTCAGAAGGCAAATGTTAACCTATCCGCATATGTCCTGTATCTCATTGTATGAAAAGACTGTCTCTTTCCAAGACCTGGATTTCACAACAACAAAACGACCTCCTTTATTATTGTAACCTTAGGAGGTTTATTCTCTGGGAAGGGGTGGGGATGGTGAGGAAAAGAAAACCCCATTCTTCCAATTACCCCTCTGGCTAAGAAATTAAGCATTTTGAGAGAAGGAGCTGTTTTCTTACACCTTCCTCAGTCCTTGTACAGATAGATCAACAAATAGTTGTTTAATGGATGGATGGACTGTGGAACTAATTTAGCAGAGAAAGCGTCATGTTCTGATTTTGATGGTACATATTATGTCTTCGAATGACTGGTTCTTTTTTTTAAGGTGAGGCAAGTTTGTTATGACCTAAATGGTCAAGACATTTATACCCACCTAAGGCACTCTCTATGGCATGGAAGTGGATGCCCACAGCCTTTATTTCCCTGCTGCAGCCCAGCAGGGCTAGCCCCGGGCAGGGTATGAGGAGAGAGAATTTGACCTTGGCTCTCCAGCTCTCCTTTTTGTCCCCCAACCCCCAGGAATCTCCCCTCCTCTTCCACCCCAGTCAGCGCTTTCTTGCTCTCAACTTGCTTGCAAAACAGGAAAAGGTCTGATAGCATGTGTATTTTCACTGAAATTGCTTCAGGTGAGATAACTAGATGATTCAGAAAAATTGTAGATGCTGTCTTTGAGATACCGTGGAAGTGTGACAGCCCGGATAAATAGCAATTCCAGAGCAACAGAACTTTATCTGAGAGCCTGGAAATCTCGAAGGACACAACAGGAAGTTTCAACAGAAACTACTTAAAGTGCCCGCCCAAAGCTCCCCGTGCAGCAAGCGGGCGGCAGGGCTCTGTCTGGGATGCAGAGGTGAGGGAGGGAGGGAGGTAACAAATGAGGCAAAAGGGGGGAAACAGCTGTAGCTCTGGGCAGGGGGTGGGGGTGGGAGGCTTGGAGTTTAACAGTTGCTGTGGGTGGTCCAAGTCAAATACCACTGTACTGTCACTTCACCCTTGTTCATTCCCAAGGCTGATGAGACTAAGGAAATAAAGGTGTGTACACTGCAACTGGATGGTGAGTTTTCTAGGCCAGCTATAATATTTTTCATCCTTCTATTCCCAGTGCCTAATACTGTACCTGGCCTGATAGGTATTCACATAGAAAACTACTGAAGAAATGGATGGCTGAATGAATGACTAAATGAAGAGCACATCTTACATTTTCCCAGTTCTCTGAGCTGAAAATCCAACAAACAAACAAAAAATAAAGTTGAAGAGGAAGGAGGCATGGTAGCTTCTGCAGGGGCCTGAGCAATTTCCTGAACATTCTAAACGATTTTATAAGCCCATTAATGCCAATGAAAATTCAGAATTGCCTCGTGTTGCCCTCCTTCTCCACTCTGCAAGGTCTCGTCGTACTCGCGTGGTCATAGAGGTATTCCTCCACACCTTTGCTGTATCACACACTCTTATGGTGGGTGCTTTTGAGCGCTGCTGACAACTTGAGGGTTCAGGTCTCTGGGCTGAAGTTACGACAGTTCATTGTGCTGAGACCCAAGCCATGTGCTCCCACATCCCGCGGCAGCAGGTGGAAGAGAGGACTGATTTTCCGTCCCCAGCCTCTCCAGGAGCCTTTAAGACATGCTACACCCCAGGACCGGCCATCGCATAGTATGGTTTGAGGTAGAAGGAGAAGGGCTCTCACACAGTCCTTGCCACATTCCTTGCACACTTGCTGAAATTCCTAGAGGGCACCAGGTTTCTCCACACATTGCACATGGCCGGCTGAGGGGAAGCATTGCTGTGAATGGATGTGACTGCATTTTCAGCGAGGGTGTAAATGATGGTGTATGACCCTGTCCTGTGAGAAAGCAGAAACAGATCTGACTCTGAGAGACTGCCAGAATCCACATGACGGGGAAGGGTAGAAGGGACAGAAAGCTCTCCCTGAGGAGAGCTACCCCTCAGGACTGCTCCGCCTGAGAGGCGCTCCCCTGAGGAATCTCGCTGAGGAGAGCTTCTCTCTGAGCATGGCTTCCTCTGGCCTCTTCCCTACAGATTCTCCCCTGGGCTCTGGGTTGAGGAAACACTCTGTCTCCTAGAACGGGAGACTTTCCTCCTTAGAAGAGGACAGATTTCTCTTTCATCTTCCAGGCAGCTCTTGGAGGCTACCAGGGGCAGGCGCGTGGCAGGGGGCAGTGGTCTCCATGGGCCTGAGAGCTGCTGGGAGAGCCCAGGCCAACTGCCGGGAGAGCCCAGGCCAACTGCCCTGCCTGCCCAGCACTGTCCCTCTGCTCTGGGCTCCGAGGTCCAGTGTGCTCTGAGCAGGGCTGGCCTCACGCAGAGTTCTGAGGGGACAGAAGTTGCCCCAATCCCCTCCCCGCATTACTCTCCTACCCCTAAGCTACACACTCAGTCCCCCAACCTCATTCTACCGTCTCCACACCTTCAGCACCCAGTGCCAACCTGCTCTTCTTTCCGCACAAAAAGGCTGCACTCTTCTGGGAGGACTCACATTCTAACAGGGCTCAAACCTTAAGCCAGAAGCGGGTGGCCTTTCCCACGCTCAGGAAAAATAAAGCGCACACAGGCCCCATTTGCTTCCCATTGAAGTAAATATGAAAAAAAAAAAAAAAAGGATAATCTCAGGACCTGGAATACCTACTTTACTGAATAAAAGAATGTCTGTGAGGAAACTGACAGGGCTCCTTAATCATTAGAAAGTTAGGAAGTTCATCCTGAAATCATTGGGCAGCCTGATGGTCTCACACGTAGCTCTGAGTCCTCAGGTCGTCATCACTGCTCCACACTGAGAAACGCGAAGCTTTAATAGTGGGATTTCAGTTATCAGCCAGTGGGATGGGAGCATCTGGAGGCTGGGGAACAGCGGCCCCTCAGAAATCACACCAGTGGGCTCTCCTTGGGCCTGGCCCTGAGACATGGATCTCTGAAGTATAGAAGGGACTTTCCTCTACCTTCTTACAGCTTCACAGAAGACCCCTGCTCCAGGGAGGTGAGTGGTAGGACACACTGATGACAGGCCTGCTCCCAGAGCAGGAATCTCTGCTACTTGTTCCCCTCGCGTTCTTAGGGAAATGTGTTTCTATGGTGTAACCAACCGTCACACTGAATCTCTTTATCAGCTCTGTGAGGGCAGGTGTTGATGCAGTGACCAATCTAGGTCACAGATACCTTGCTTTCTCCCATCAGGGTTTGCGTCCCCTGATGGACATGCTGATGTGGGACCTACTCATTCAAACACTGGTTAGTCAGCATTCTTACTTCAGGTAGCTCTGCTGTCGTCAGGCTATCGCTACTGTTAGCACTCTTAAGGCACGTGCCGCCAGCTTTGCCCCAAGAGCATCGTATAAAGTCAACCTCAATGGCCTGACCTTGCGGCAGGAGCAAAAGGAAGCAGCTAGAGTCTCTGTGGGCTCTCCTCTGGCAGGAAACCCACCTCTTCAGGCCACCTGCCTTCTCCCAAAGTCTTCTGAGGGTCAATTTTCAGTCTGGTGATTGTGAAGGTGAAAAGGACAAAAATACCCACACTGGTGCTTTTGTTTTCTGGAAATTGCTTCCCTATTCTCTTAAGCTCATTCCATCTGGGGCCAGGGAGCGTAAGTGGAGAACCTGCCTCGGGTCCCTGGGCTCTTCCCTGGCTGCCACCTGCCCACTTCTCACAGATGGTCCTGGTCACCTCCTCATCTGTAGACACAACCCTGTCCCAGGTCTCAGATGAGTCCCGACCAGGTCCATCCTTTCCTATCGTGGGAAAAAACCTACATATTGATTACTCTGGACTTCTGGTCGGGGATGTGGTTCCTGAGGTGGGCCTCTGGCTCCTTGAACCAGTCACACAAATATATATTAATGAGTAAATCAGTGAATTCGTTTAAAAATATTTATTGAGCACCTACTATGTTTCAGGCACCATATTAAGTACGGGTGACTCCAAGGCAAACAAGACAGACCCAGGACACATAGCCCAGCACAAAAGGCAGCATTAAGCAAGTGACTGCTCTAAAATGTTAGGAAGGTTGTGGAAGGGGATGGTCATGGTGCTGTGGGGGATTTGGGACAGGGGCCTCGTACTCTAGTCTATTAGGGAATGTGGTTGAGGTCTTAGGTAAGAAGAATGATATTTAATCTGGAACCTGAAGGACAGATAGGAGTTTGCCAAATATGGTGGCAGGGCTGGCATATGCAAAGGCCTAGAAGTGAGAATTTAAGTATATTTAAAGAACTGAATAAAGTTCATACACCTAGAACTTAGTGATGGGGGTAGATGTGAGGAGATGCTTGAGAGGCAGGTGGAAGTCAGGTTGGGAGGCGCTTCAAAAAGTGGCAGTAAAGAGTTGGGCCTTTTTTGAATTTGGAAAAACTACATGTATATGTATAACTGAATCATTCTGCTGTGCACCTGAAACTAACACGACATTGTTAATCAACTATACTCCAATATAAAATGAAAAGTTAAAAAAAGTTGGGCCGTCTTTTTTTTAGAGGACATGGAAATAAGATGGCTCTTAAGCAGCACTGGTATTTTATAACTTCTTCTTAAGATTAGGATTTAGTCACTACTGTAATAGAGCAGAGCATTCATGCCTGAGCACCAAGTTCTCCACAGTCTCATACCTATGAGCTAAATAACCTCCTGCCACACAAGTAATAGTCTTGGTCGGGAATTGAAATTACGGCAGAAGAGCAAAGATCTAACGACATCCCTGACGTCTTTGCCCTTAATTCTGCAGTTGCTTCCAGACTCTGATTGCATAGTGTTTGTATGGAGGGTTCTTGCTAGCCTGCCTCTGTTTCTCCTTTAGTCTTGTAATTATCTGCAAAAATGTCTCATTGTTCTGGACTAGTCAACAGACTTACCCACCCAAGTTTCCTTCTAGTTTTTTTTTTTATGGTAAAATAATTATAGATTCATAGGAAGTTGCAAAAATAGTATCTAGAGTCCAATAAACTCTTCACCCAGACTTCTTCAATGGTGACATCTTATATAACAGTGTTACAATATCAAAACCAGGAAATAGATATTAGTACAATCCTATTGACTAAATCACAGGTTTTATCTGGTTTTCACATGAACTCTGAGTGTATGTATGTATATATGTGTGTGTAGCTCTAGGCATTTGGGTCCCATGTACAGATCTATGTAATGAATCTGTAAATATTGAACTGTTCCATCACCATGAAGAACTCTCTCATCTATCCCTTTATAATTGCTCCCCCTGGCAAACATAATTCGTTAGCAGTACTGTTTTTAAGATGTTTCCTTGTTGCTGTGTACTCATTCAACTTGTGTCTAATTGCATAAAATTCTACACAAGCACCAAAATATGCTTATCCATTCTCTTGGTCACCTTCTAGATTACCTATAATTCTTTGTAAGAACAGATATAAGGGGCTTGTACAGGTATTTCTCTAAGATATATACGCCCAAGGATAGATTTGTCAGGTCAAATGTTTTATGAATTCTTGATTTGACTCCGCACTGCCAGATGGCTCAGAACGCACCCCTTTGACTAGAGCCGAAATACCTGGCCATATCTAGTTGCCTAGGGTGGATGGGAAATGTAGTCTTTACCTTGGCAACCATGCTATCCAGGTCAACTGTTATCATTAGAAGGAGACCAATTAGCAACCATGGCTGGATCTTTTATTCTTACTAGGCTAAGACTTTTAATCAAATGTTGTTTGTTTGTACACTAATATAATCATGATTTTTCTCCTTTCAGCTATTTTGTAATTTTATTGATAGATTATTTTTATGTTGATGTTTCCCTGAATTTGTTTGATGAACACTACTTGATCGTGATGTATTTTAAAAAATATAATGTTGGCTTTGTTTGTTAATATTTTATCTAGGATTTTGAAAATCTACATTCATAAGTGAAATGAACTCATACTTTCCTTTTTACATTGTTCTTATTCAGTTTTAGAATCAGGATTATATTAACCTCATAAATTGAACTGGGCAGTTTTCACTCTTTCTCTATTTTCTGAAATTACTTGTATAAGATAGAAATTAGTGCTCCATGGACATTTCATAAAAGTCACCTGTAAAATGCACTGGAGATATTTTAAAAGGTAGATCTCTGATAATATATCACTTTCTTTAACACCTCATAGTTTATTCCCGTTTTGTGCCTCTTCTTGTGCCAATTTTGCTTTTTATATTTTTCAAGAAATATGGCAAATTTCCTTAGTGTTAAAAATATATTAGTGTATAGCTATTCATAATACTCTTCTATGAATTTTTAAATTTCTGCTGTATCTGTAGTTATCCCCTCATTTACATTCTGTATTTTTTTTCTTATTTGAATCTTCAACCCCTCTCTTTTTCCTTAAGTAGTCTCACCACAGGTCTATCTTATTAGTCTTTCTAAAACACTAGTTTATGACTTTGTTAATACTCTCTAGTTTTGTCGTTGTGATTTGCGATTTCATTGATATCTGTTCCACCTTCATTATTATTCTTTTCTTTCTGTTTCTTTCCTTATTCTTTTCCCACCTTCCTGAATATTATCCTTTGCTTGTTTTCAACCTGTCTTATATCCTGATAAATGTATTTAAAACTACATATTTGTTTCTCAAACGTACTGCTGTAGATGTAGTCTTCAAATTTTAACATGTAGTACTTTCATTATCGTTTGGTTTTATATATTTACTTCTTTGGTGATTTTATTATTAACCCAAGAATTACTTAATTATATGTTTTCTATTTTTCTAGAAATAATGTATTTCCAGAAAAGTAATGTTTTCTAGTAATCTGACATAGATTTCTTTTCACTAATTTTTAACATTTATTTATTTATTTTTATTCTTGGCTGCATTGGGTCTTCATTGCTGTGCGTGGGCTTTCTCTAGCTGCGGCGAGCAGGGGCTACTCTTTGTTGTGGTGCATGTGCTTCTCATTGAGTTGGCTTTTCTGGTTGCAGAGCATGGGCTCTAGGCACACAGGCTTCAGCGGTTGCGGCACATGGGCTCAGTAGTTGTGGCTCACGGGCTTAGTCACTCCATGGCATGTGGGCTCTTCCCAGACCAATGCTCAAACCCGTGTCCCCTGCATTGGCAGGCAGATTCTTAACCACTGCACCACCAGTGAAGCACTCTTTTCACTATCTTTTTTAAAAAAATTTTCCAATTTAATTCATTATGATTGAAAAAGGTAATCCGAATAATAGTCATTCTTTAGACTTTCTTGTAATTTCCTTTGTGGCCTAGTATGTGATTAATTTTTTAAACTCTTTTATGTGTGCTCAAAAAGAATATGTACTCTATTGGGTATAGATAAATTGAGCTTTATTGATTGAAATATTCAGATCTTCTACATCACGGCTTATTTTTTCCTCTGTTTAACCTATTCATTTCTGAAGGCTCAGTTTTCTCCTATATAATTTTTTAATGTTAAAACTTCCGACTAAAATTATTAATTTGGCTCTTTCTTATCAAGCTCTATCAGTTGTCATTTTATATTTTTTGAGGTAATATCTCAGGTGCATATGTGTTTGCTCTATTATTGCTTCTACCGACACATGATTTCCTCCCTTGTCCCTGGAATTTTCTTTTGTCAGGTATTAAGACTGCTGTCTCATCTTTTTTGCTTGATATCTTTTTATTTTCAGCCTTTCTATATTCTTTTGTTGTAAATGTGTCCTCTGTAAACAATATATTGTTGGATTTTTTAAAATGTCCAATTTGAGATGCTCTGCCTTTTGATTTGTGACTTAATCTATATACATTTATCATAACCACTCCATATTAGGACTTGTTTCTGCCATCTTATTTTGTAGTTTCCATTACTGATATCTTTTTTTTTTTTCTGTTTTAACCTTCTTACTCTTTACTGAGTAGGTGTGATTTTCTTCTGCTGGTTTAAAAAACATATTTAATTGTTGTTCTTATAGTGGTTGCCCTTACCTTAAGATACATATTTGTTTATTTATTCTTCCTGACTCATTAAATGTATCAATATTTATTTCCTCTCCCTGACAAGGCAGGTAGTTTAACAGGTTGTCTCAGCTATTTGGACTCTGCTTCCCCTGTCCCACACATAATACACACAACAGCGAAAACAACACACACACATACACACGAGACTGATATAGCCTAGATCAAATTATAGTTCTGGGTTCTTATGAATATAGTTTTCCCTTTGCTTTTTTTCTGTAACCTTCCCCCCTTTTTTTTTTTTTTTACACAACAGTTTTGCTAGGTTATTTGCTCACCTTAACTCTACATTCCTCCTCAGCATCTGTTGGATTCATTTTCCTCTTTTTTGAATATTTCTTCCAAGGTTTTTCAAAATGAGTCTATGCATAGCATAGATTCTGAGGTTTTTTATGCCAGAAAATATCCACAATATTTTCTATTAGATCCTCACATTTCAATGTCAATTTGGCTGAATATAAAATTCTATGTACGACACTTTAAAAATAGTATTGCTTTTTTATCTTCTTGCATCCAGTGTTGCTACTGAGAAGTATAATGTAAATCTGATGCCTGTTTTTTTGTATGTGAGCTTCTTTCTCTCTCTGAAAACATTCCAGAATTTTCTTAGTATTCAGTGATTTTAATTCATAGTAATGTGTCTAATTTGGGGGTTTCTATCTCTAGCCTTCATTTTCTCCCCTATGTTTGTTTGTTTGTTTTCTCCTGTGAGATCCCTGTTATCTGAATGTTGGTATTTTTATCCCTCATATTTCTTAGTATTTCTTTTACTTTTTAGAATCTCTTTATATTTTCCCCTGCCTTCTGGGATAAGTCTTCAGGATTATTTTACAGCTCCTTAATTCATTCTTTCACTGTATCTATCTTGCTACTTATCCCAGCTATTACGTCTTTTGCTTCAACTACTATATTTTTCATATTTGATATTTCCACTTGGTCGTTCTTACATCATATTACTAATATCCTCCCTGATCGAGATTCCTGACAAGCCAATGAACCAGCTTGTGCTGCAGGTTCCTTCCTCCAAAATTAACTCTTGGCAAACTACAGAACTACTGAAGGGAAAAGAGCATGGATATGAAAAACTAACATAAAACTGAGGACCCTCTGAGAAGACTGAAGGCTCTTTGTGAGTAGGAGTGTGAGCAAGGGGACCCGAGGGGATGGATGTCCACAACCTGGGGTAGAAGAGGGTAAGTCAGCGGAGAGCTTTTAAACCATCCCTGCTCTCTCCTCCCTGCCTGGGCTGCCTCATCACCACAGCAATCCTGAGCAAGAGTCCCATCAGCTTGGTGGTGGCAGAGAGAGTGAAGGGAGCTAATCTGAAGGCAGTGCCAGAAGAAAAAACAAACGCATATACAGTCAGTTCTCATTATTCATAGTGGTTGTGTTCTCTAAAGTAACCACAAACACTGACTCAGCAAATACTGAACTATGCTCCCAGGGGGAATACAGGGTTAGGTTCCTGGAAACCTCTGGTCACACATTTTTATCAACTGATCAATACAGAACCTTGAACCTTGTTTTACGTGTGTTTCTGTTTAAAGACACCTAATTTAGGATACATTGCTGAGGCATTAACATTGAACTCACGGCCAACAGTACTATCACTCATTCTTCAATGAAGCTTATCTGACACGTGGGTTTTTTCCATAGGACACATAGAGCCTTCTTGACCTTAGGAACACTAGCACTTCAACGCTGTTATGGACTAAATTATTTCCACCAAAATTTATATGTTGAAGCCCTAATCCCCAATGTGACCGTATTTGGAGATGGAGGAAGAGTAAAGACCGAAATCTCTGTGATCAGGAGGGGTTTAACAACTAGCTGGGTGGTTTTACCGGGAAACCTTGGTTGTCAGTGTCGTTAGGTCTTTTTAGATGAGATTTTTCTTTAGCTGATAAATCTTTCCCAATATCCTGCCTGAAAATATCATGAATACTCTGCCTGATTTCTGCAAGCTGGGTGGGGTAAGAGCTCAGTCCCAACATTCAGTAGAGAACTTGTATTTAATCCCTCTGTTTTTAATTGTCTACTGTTTTTTTTTTTTTCCCTCTGTTCTCTTTGCCTTTGTGGTTTGTGTCTTTTATTTTTGTTAAGTTTAATGTTACTTTTGTTGGGTTTCAGAAGGGAGTAAAGGCTGACGCATGAGTTAAGCTGCTTAACTAGAAACTCCCCTGCCTTACTTTTACCCCTGCCCTGTTCTCTCCCTGAAGACAGCTCCCCGCAATCCAGGTTTTGCTTCCCCAGTCCATGTGGCTGGGCTCTGCGGCACCAGTTCATGTGGGACTTCCGGGGCTGTTTGACTGTTTGCTAAAATCCATGAAATTGATTGCCCCTCCCGGCATCTGCTGTAAGCACCTTCCGGATGCCAGCCCTGACCAGTGGGTAGATCTCACACCCTATCAGAGGCAGGCTATCAGAAAGACCCGAACTTCCCCTGCCACCCCTTCCCCTGCTCTGTATTGCTGTGAATAAACCACCTTCTTGTGGTTTTCAACCTCCATCTTGGGGAGTGATGTCCAAATGTGTCATCAGGGTGGCCCTGCTTATGGGGCCAGGGAGGTGTCAGCATGCTGGTGGCTCAATCCAGGATTTGTGGGGCTGCCTCACAGGTCTGTTCTTTGCTTTTAATATATCTGGCATTGGATTTTATCAATTTGTCCTATGTGGCCAGATGTTAGGAAACTAACTCAGGTGACTCAAACTCACAGCACACTAAGTCACCTTACAGAGTGCTTATTTATTAATTTAAAACGGGTTGTGTCTCTTTCCAATACTGGACCATTTGTATCCACTATCCAACGTATTCATTCTCAGGTATCAAGCCAGAAAGAAAGCTCAGAGTTTTCAGATTTCTGCTGTACACCAGGGCATCCCAGTTACATTTACAGACATTATTTCTAGTTAATCCTCACTTTAACCCTGTGAGGTGTTATCCCCATTTTACAGATGAGGAAACCAATGTTCAAAGAGGCTGAGTAAATTATTCAAGCTTTCAAAGCCAGTGAGAGAGAGTCAGAACCTTCTGGCTGCAGTACCTGTGGGCCTCATCCTCCTTTGAACTAGAGGACGACAGAATGAGACACAGAGATGAGATGGTCTCACAAGGTTCATGTCACGGCAGAGTTCAGGGGTCAGGAAGGGCCTCTTTCATGACCCTCAATCTGAGTCCTGAAAGAAGAGTGTGGACAGGTGAAGAGCCAGGTGAGGGGTTTGGGCAGTGGGGTCAGCATGTGCAATGATCCTGCAGTGGGGAACGCATGGGTGAGCTTGAGGAACCGTGTGGCTGCAGCCCAGCCAGCCCAGGCGAGCTCACCCTAGAGACTGCAGAAGGAAGACTGAGATGAAACTGCTAGTCTGCTGCCAAGGTCCCCTTGGAGCTAGGCTGACCCAGTTGCTAGGATCAGACTGCTTTTAGGGAGAGCAGGGAGGATATCAAAAAGACCGGAATTTTCCATCTTCATGTGACACTCTAGGGTGTTCCAGTGTCTCAAATGACCTAAATATATCTTCCAACCAGGATGAATTCATTGTAGTGGACGTTACCCGTAGAGGATTCTTTAACTGGACTGTGGCTGCTTTTCTAACAATGCTGTATTATCTATAAAGTCCTCGGGTTTGACAAGTCACTGATGATTAATAATTGGAGGACCAGTATTGGACCATCACACCTGCGGTTCCCCACTTGAAAATCCCTCAGAATTGTTATTGTTAAAAATAACAGTCTCGGGCCCCAACCTAAGCTACTGAATCATCGATTTTTTTTTTTTCTCACAAGCTCAGCTAGCTATTCTGCAGCTGGCCTGACCACTTCTCAGAAAGTCCACACTCTGGGACAGGCTCAGTGGGAGATCACACAACCTCAGCAGGGGTGACTGCAGCACAAATCTTGAGTGAGGCCTGTGTTTTCCGCCTCACGGTGGAGATTCCAGCAGGCCAGGGAGTGTATCTTCCGTATGTAGATGCCACGGATGTTCACTTCCCTTCCTTTCATCAAGACTGTACTCACCCATTGAGTCAACTGGCCAGTGAAATGTTCAGTAAAGTAGTATGAGCAACGCTGAGAAGTGGTCAACGTCCTCAGGAGGCTTGTTAACCATGCATTTCATTGCTTCTAAAATGCACTTTTTATTCACATTATAACACCTCAGGAATGGGGTTGGGCCTAAAATTGATTGTATCTTAGCATTTGTTAACAGTGTGATTGAGAGTGTTTTTTTCTTTCTCGTGGTATGTAAATAATGGTGCCAGTTAAAAATCAATGGTATCTTCAAATTGATGAAACATAGTAGTTGAAAAATGAATAACATATTTATATAAACAGGTAGTCGGCATGAGCTTCCTCTTGCTGTTCCCTCTACATGGGTAATTCTGCACCTCTGCTTCACCAGTTCTACTCATCTATTACAACTCAGTTCAAATGCCACCTCCTCCAGGAAGCCTTCTGTGTCACCCCAGTCCCACCACTCAATCCAGATTCCAAGTCCTTCCTCTGGGCTCCTGTATTGGCCTCTAACCTATACTTATCACACTGTTACATTTATCCTGTAATTAGTCTACTCCTCCCCCAACTAGACAGTGAGTGCCTTGAGAGCAAAGATTTCATGTACACCTCTGTTTTCCTAGTACCTAGCACAGAGCTTGGTATGTAGTAGAAGTTCAATAAATGTTTGTTGAATAAGTAAATGATGAAGGATTGAATAGTTAGAGGCAATACGTGTTCTGTATGATATATAATGCCACAAGATTTCAGGAGAAAAGCGCAGCGTGGGCTGGTAAGGCCAGGGAGGGCTTCAGGAAGGGAATGGGATAGGAGCCATTCTGGCAGGATGGCTGATGGAATAGCTCAGGACTGCAATGAGGAAGGAGAAAGGGGGCAGTGCTAAGACCTTCATTTCTCTTCCTAGGTTGATCTTGTGATGACTGTTACTTGACTGGATTTCATGTTTGAATTTCAGGAAGCTATGGGCTTTCATTCATCATCATTCTTAATAATTAAGAATGATGGGAGCTAAAACAATGGCTGTTCAGGTTCAGAGAAAAGAACAGTTCAACCCTCCGTGAGCTCTCACAGGAAGTCCTGAATGTACATAGACTTTGTGGTTTAGACCTCAGAGCTTCCTGCCCAAGCCTGACAAGGTTTAGCAAGTCTAAGAAGCTGGGAGAAGGTGGGCGGATGGGACCACAAACAACATGGTACCAACATTTCAAAGCAGGTGCCTTCTCACCACCTATTGTTTTAGAACCTTAACTGTAAACTGTTTTTTTTTTTCTCCCACTTCCCTCAAAGTACAGCTAGCATGACTGCTAGCTGGGGGTGGGGCCTGAACTTTTAATAATGGTCCCTTAAGACTTGGGATTTGCTTCAACCAAGTTGTCTCTTAGCCTGCCCTTCTACATGTTGTCTGCTAGGCTCATGGCACCTTCAGTATTCATGGATTCCCCTCTTTTCAAGGATGGTTCTACAGATCGTGGTGACCATGTCTGAAGAGTCAAGGAAGTGAAACCCAAAATGAGGTTATGTTTTCTGGTGTCTCTTGTTGAAGTGTGTGCACAGAGATTTCAATTCATTGCATAAATCTACCAATAGGCTGTGGGTCCAGCTTTGCAGCTGAGACCTGGGGAGTGGATTCTGGTTGTTCTGGTGGGGATTAAGGTGGCCCAGTTGAAGTGGGATGGCCAAATTTGGTCCTGCCGTCACACCCCACCCACTAGCCTCTTTCTCATTCAGCAGCTCGATGCTGGGCTCCTTTCTACAGCGAGTAGATGCTGGGGTCAAATTCAAGGCATTTGTTTCACTTGTACTCGCGATATGGTGAGCAAGTGTCCACCTAAGAAAACCAAGGGTCTCTCAAGCAGGAAGCTGCTTGTAGCGAGACATGGCCACAGCGACTGCTTGACATCTGACACCGGCACGTGCTCTGAGAGGGAGGGTACGAGAGCTCTAGGATTCTGCGCTCCATCACCCATCATCCTAATGTGTGCACTTTTATTGTTTTTCCCTTCCTGCTGAGGTGGAGATCTGTGAGGAGGCCAGAGACTCCAGACGTCAGACCACATGGCTGAGTTGGAAGGTACAGACATGGCTGTGGCTCCTGGGCTGGGGAGGAGATCATGGTCTGCTTGTAGAGCACACTTGATGGAAGTGTAGGCATGCACACCTGGAGTGGAGAAATTCCACAGTGCCTTTTATGGGAAAGGACGGTTTTTAATCTCTTTTAATTAGAGGAAGAGGACAGCTGCGTCAGGAGACAGTTACGAGTTTTCTTCGACCTCACAGGGAGGTTTCGTTTGAACTCGAGGCTTGGGGAGGGGAGGGCCTTTTTGCAGGTGAACTTGTTTGCCCAGGGTAGGAGGAGCCCTCTTCTTCTGCTGGTGCTGGACACGGGGGCCAGGAGGCCTGGGACGATGAGCGGGTGCTTGGGGACGATGACCAGGTATTGGAGGCGTTTGGGACATGGCTGGATTTTGAGGAGTTGAGCCTGGAATTTGGTGGGGCTTCCAGCCCCTTTCCTCAGGGGTCAGTCTCTTCCCTCTTATCTCCATCTCTTCATCTGCAACAATAAAAACCTCGGAAGAGTTTTTCTTGGCAAGATACAATCAAGATCAATATAACTATTTATTGAGTGCCCCTCCTGTGTACAAGATGTCATGCTAGCTGCTCTGGGGGATATGATGAGGAAGCAGAAGCCACCTCTACCCTCTAGAGATTCCAGGCCTTGGGTGGGTAGGGGAGACAGAAATGCCCAACAGAAAAATAGAGGGAGAGCCCAGGGCTTTAGAGACCAGTGGGGGATGGTTTTGTGCCTGGGTCTCCAGGGAGCAGAGAGGGCACTCAGACCCCAGCCCTGCCTCTGAGTCATCCCAGGGATCATGCCCTAGAGCACCTCAGGGTTACAGCCCTTGTAATAGGATCTGAGTAGTCAGACAGGACATTAGTCACTCCCTGCCTTTGGATGGGTCTCTCAGTTAGATCTGCCTTCCCCCCAGTTCTGCTGTCATTCACCCACACTGCTTCGAGTGACCTGGACGCTCCTTGAGCCAGCTCCTCGCTTATGAGCATAACTTTTTCATTCTAGGTGAGTTGTCAGACTGGCCTGATTCAAGGAAGAAACACTCACAGCCCTAACTCCTCCCCTTGGAACAGTGAATTGGAAAGGGGATATAAACATCCAGTTTTAGAACAAGTGTGTTCCTGTGAGTCCCTGATGTCCTGAAATTTTACCTGTATTCCTAGGAGCTTGGTCTTGAACCCACCTTGGCCACACCCTCAGGAGAAGACAAGGTGTTTCTTCACAGAAATTGTGTTTCGAAGCTTATCTTTCTACCCACATAGATATATGTGGCTCATTCAACATATGTCCACACAGCTTTGTACCCAGTCAGCCTCAGGTGGTGGATTCCAATGAGGCCAGCCTGGATGGAGCTTCTCAAAGCTCCCACATTGTTATCACTGAGAATTTGTTTTTCAAAACTCAAGCTAACCACAAAATGGAACAAACTGTAACTGCCGGTTACAGCCCTGACATTCTGAAACTACCCATCTCCATTATTTTCTTTCCAGACTCTAAGTGCCAGACCCATGAGTTGTTTCCACGAGCCTGTGGTGGGACAGAAGAGAGGGAGCTTACCATTTCTCCTACTCCTCTGTTTTTTCCTCTTGCTAATGTAGAAAACGAGTAGTGCCACGAAGACAAGGAAGACGGTGCCTCCTACACAAATGCCGATGATGAGATAGATATCCAGACCTTTCTCTGCAAGAGGAACAGACGTGGGATGGATGGGAGCGTCCTGGGAAGAGGGGCCATTTCGTTGCTCTGGCCGAGGACTCGAGGACTCCTGCCTCCTCTCTTTCAGATAAAAGAGCTTGGTGGGACTTTTCAACCTCAGGGAAGCCAAGCTCATGGAGGCTGTGAACTGGGTCAATACCTGAGCGGGTGCAGGGTCCAGGATAAGCCCTCTCAGAACGTCCCTTGGAGAACTGCTCTCCTGAACCACAAATGCCTGATTCTTCACGTACCAAGCACTGTCCCCTATCAAGGAGAATGTCACAGAAGTTTAGATCTGAGAAAGAGTTTAGAGAAAATCTAGGGTAATCTCTAGTTTCACAGAAAAGGCCCAGAGAGGGAGGATGAGTTGCCTGAGGCCACACAGTATCCATTCCTGAGTGGTTCCTTTAAGCAGCCCCTCGTCTCCATGTTTCTGCACTGTTTTTCTAGCTTCATCTCCGGCTGCCCTCCCACATCATGATTTTTTCTCACCCTCTTGACCAGAAAGTTTCTAAAGACAGGATACATGTTTCACGTGTCCAACCCAGTTCTCTGACCTCAGAGGCAGCACCCCGTCCCAGATTTTCCCTGGCCTGTGAGAGAAACTCAGACACACAGAGAGTTAGCAGCAGCAGTGGACTTGATCTTCAGCTCACAGATCTTCAGCTGCTGTCATGCAATGAGGATAACAACGACCGTGTTAAGAGAAATGGGTTTGAGAGCAGGCTCTTCTAGGCAAGAGCTGTGTGACCTTTGGCAAGTTACTCCACCTCTCTGAGCCTGTTCCTGTCTTTAAAAAATGGAGAGAAGGAACTTATATCACAGGCGGCTGCTGGAAGTCAACCAGATAATGGATGTGAAAGTGCTTTGTAAACTGTAAAACTACACACAAAGATCAGGGTCTGCTCTGACTACAGTTCCGTGCACCGGTGCTTCTGGGAGCTATTTCCCGGGAGGGATGCTGGGCCATCTGCCCTTTAGTGAGTCAACAGCAGTCACAGAGGCAGCAGCTGGGGCCAGGGTTCGGGGGACTCGTACATCTGGAGAACAAATGGAGTTCTGCCCAACATCACAAGGAAACCCTTCTCTAGCCAAACATTCCTGGGAAGATACTGCTGTTCATGAAGCCCAGGATGGGCCCCAGGAGCAAGTCAGAGGCTCAGAAACGAAACGAAACAGGTTTCCAGACTGCGGTGGGTTGTTAATCCTTGCTTTCTTTCCTAAGTCTCCCTCTGACCCACTCTTTGCCTGCCAGTTACACAGCCTCTCTATGCTCTGCGGATGAAGCGGCTTCCATTGGAAAAGCAGGCATAATCATAACCTGCTGTGAAACTGGACCGGGAAAGTTAGGGGGGTCCTTTAGGCTCTGCCTGCTTGGAGGAAGGGCCAGGGCTATTGGAGTCCACCTTGGGCTGAGCCAAGGACTTCCCAGGGTCTGACCTGGGTGCGGGGGGGCATGGGCCTAGGACCAGTTGGGGAGCAGGGACTAAACCATGCAGCCACTAGCTTGTCTTCTCAGAGTCCTCAGGCAGGGCAAGCACGCCCCTATCTGGGCACACTTGGGAATGTTGGAGCACCTTACACAGTCTGTTCACAGATTCGTCCAGCACAGCCTCTGGGGGCTTTCTGCGGGGAATGCTCCAGTGTGTCTCAGAGGCAGCTGTGGCTCTGTCATTGAAAGCTATGTCCTCACAGTCACTAAATCCAGACACACTCCTTCCTGCACTCCCTCTTGGAGATAATGTGCCCACGAGTTTATGTGGTGGAGTCCTTCTTGTGTGTCCAAACCTGCTCCTTCCTCCTACTATTTCGGTTTTAAGTACATGCTCATCTTTTCTGAGCCAAGTGGTTAATCTTGTCATTGCTCCACTCTGCCTTGGCCTTTTAGGATGAAACATCCAGGTCCATTTTAGGGTTTTCAAGAGCAGCCCTGTCCTCCCCAGTCTCCCCCTAGGTATTCCTCCCATCTCTCTAGTGGCCCCTTCCCAGACTGGCTCCCACTCTGTACCACAGAGTAAGGGACAGGAATGCTCCAGTCTTCCAACCTCATCTTCCCCCAAAGCCCTTCTTCCCTCGCTCCATCCCTCATGCACACACATTTTTATACTGGTGGGATCTAGTTAAAATAAGCGTGGAGTAGGGCTGCCAGATAAAACACCGGATGCCCAGTTAAATTTGAAATAAACAACGAATAGTTTTTAGTATAAGTATGTCCCACGCAACACTTGGAACACATTTATACTGTCTCTTTTTATTTGCTAAATCTGGCAGCTCTAATCAAGAGCCTCCTAAAAGGGGATTAAGAGCTTGTGAAGTCGAGGAGGGGCGACTTCACTCACTGTGCCTTAGTGATGGGGGGCACGGAGGGACGGCTGGTGGGCAGACATAGACCTCACAGGAGGTGAAGGGACGCTGGTCTGAGCGTGTGACTGGCAGACTCTAGCATGGTCCCCGCTGAGCCCTGCCTCCTGGTATTCCCGCTGGTGTGAGACCCTTTCTGATTAAATGTGGGCTGGACTTACTGACAGGCTCCTAATGAATAGAATACCGCAGCAGTGATGCACCATCTATCACTCCTGAGATCAAGTACAAAAAGTCCACGGCTTGGGCTTCCCTGGTGGCGCAGTGGTTGTGAGTCTGCCTGCCGATGCAGGGGACACGGGTTCGTGCCCCGGTCCGGGAAGATCCCACGTGCCGCGGAGCGGCTGGGCCCGTGAGCCATGGCCGCTGGGCCTGCGCGTCCGGAGCGTGTGCTCTGCAGCGGGAGAGGCCACAACAGTGAGAAGCCCGCGTACCGCAAAAAAAAAAAAAAAAGGTTGCTCTGGGGGAAGTAGCTGCCATATTGTAAGGCAGCCCAATGCCGCCCCCGTGAGTGAACTTGGACATGGATGCTCCCCCAGTAGTGCTTGCACCTGACTGACATGACTGCAGCCCCTGCCTGTGTCTTTTTTTTTTTTGCGGTACGCGGGCCTCTCACTGTTGTGGCCTCTCCCGTTGCGGAGCACAGGCTCCGGATGCGCAGGCTCAGCGGCCATGGCTCACGGGCCCAGCCGCTCCGCGGCACGTGGGATCCTCGAGGACGGGGGCACGAACCCGTGTCCCCTGCATTGGCAGGCAGACGCTCAACCACTGCACCACCAGGAAAGGCCCCTGCCTGTGTCTTGATTACAGCTTCATGAAAGACTCTGAGCCAGAAACATCCAGTTAAGTCACTCCCAGATTCATGTCCCACAGAAACTGTGAGATAATAACTGCTTGTGTTTTAAGCCACTAAATGTGGGGTTGTTTGTTATGCAGCAACTGATAACTAATTCAAAATGTATATTAAAATGTCTCACTTCTGATTTCACACCAGCTCAGGGCTGCTTCCTAGGGTCACTGACCAGCCATACTCACTATAGAAACTCAGGGCCTCTGGCCAAATAACTATCTTTTGTGCTCAGTTTCCTGTCGGGGGGTTGACTAGACAGCAGTGGAGACATAATCCCAGAGTAGCAGATGAGTAGACTCTTGGGGATCACAGGGCTCATCTTCTTTGTGGACCAGGAGGCTGAAGCCCGGAAAGGGGAAGGAACTCTGTCCAGGTCGTCCCTATATATTTGGACAGACCCAAACTAGAAGCCAAGACTCCTGGCTCCCAGAGCAGGCCACCTTTCAAAAATTACTTCTAGGGCTTCCCTGGTGGTGCAATGGTTGAGAGTCCGCCTGCCGATGCAGGGGACACGTGTTCGTGCCCCAGTCCGGGAAGATCCCACGTGCCGCGGAGCAACTGGGCCCACGCACCACAACTACTGAGCCTGTGCTGTAGAGCCCACGAGCCACAACTGCTGAAGCCCTCGCACCTAGAACCCAGGTTCCACAACAAGAGAAGCCACCGCAGTGAGAAGCCCACGCACCACAACAAAGAGTAGCCCCTGCTCGCCGCAACTAGAGAAAGCCCACACACAGCAGCGAAGACCCAACACAGCCAAAAATAAATAAATTTATTAAAAAAAATTACTTCTAGGGGTCACATGAGGCTGGTGGTCCAGGGAAGAGCTTAGACTCTTGAAGTTTCAGAACTTTCTGGTGCTGGGCTGTCTGCTCTGAGGCAGTGAGAGCATTGCCCACCTGTGTTCATGGTCCTCCCTGGCCTCGAGCTCTTCTTCCCCCCAAGCCTCTAACTCCCAGGGTTTCTACAGCCCTTCTGCACCTGCCCCTGATAGGAGGTGCCAGCCATCTCCCCTCCAGAAAGGAATCTTTTTTGCTCCCTTCTCCATTATTGCCCTAGGAGCCACAATCATGGTCACTGACTAGCTGAGGGATCGTGGGCCAGTCAGCTTGCCTCTCTGGGAAGTGGCGGTCTGTGTGAGATCACCGTCACAGCTCCTTTTATCTCTTCAACTCGGCAATTCTTCCTCCTAGCAGAGAATCTTTTTCATTGCCTGAGGTTATACCATGCTCTCTGAGAAGATTCCCAAGATGGGCAACCATAGAGCACTACCTCCTCTCTCCTCTAGGACTTCCCTTGAAGATTTCCGGGGAAAAGGGGATATGTTTTCAGTCCTCACCCTGAGCCGAGCATGCCTCCTAGCCCAAGCACCCAGGCCCTGGAGCGGTCCTCTGCTGTGGGACTCAAAGGCCGTGTTTGTGAAGTGAACTTGGGGTGTCTGACCAGTGCCCACCACGCACCTGAACAGCTGATGGTCACCGTGCTCGTTTGGGCACCGACATTGTTACTCGCCACGCAGTTGAATGATTCAGTCCGTTTGCTCTTCAACTTGTATGTGATGACCTTCTGATGACTTTCTTTGATACGGGTCTCATTTATAAACAGTTTTAATTGAGGGTCACTTCCTTTTGCTACCTCGCAGATCAGGGTTCTGTTGGTACAACTCCAGGAAATTACAGGTTTTGAGACCATCTCTGAAAAGGAAAGAAAGATTCAATTCATATTAGGCCATTTACTGATTGTAAAAGACATACCTATTTATAGAGGGGAAATTGAGTTAGTTTGGGACCAGAAAAAATTTCAAAGATCCCTAGCAATTTTCAAAAACCATTTCTATTTCATTTTATTTATACAGCACATTCACAACAAATTTATTTCTGATATTTACAGATATATCAGTAAAAGATACATCATATCACAGGCTTATGTGCTGTTTTAGACCTTAAAATGTTTTCACATATAGGATATCCTTTCATCCCAACAGAGAGGCACATGTTTTTCTTCTTGTTTACAGATGAAGCACCCAAGGCTCTGAGAGGTTAAATGGACAGTCCAAGGGCACCCACTAATAAATGGCAAATCAGGAGAGGAGCTCACCCTTCCAAATCCAAGTTCAGTAGTACGGGTAAGAGGTTTACCACACCCTGCTCCCCATATGCTCAGGAGCCTGTGAGGGATAGCGGGGTGGGGGCAATGCTTTAAGAGCAGCTGGGAACTTGTCCCTGGAGGACTGGTACATGTGTAGCCTGGGGCCTTGGTCACAAATGAAGCAGCAGGTCCTGGGAGCAGGGGGTCAGGTGTGCAGTTCAAGTTCTGGAGGGAGAGAACGCCTTCAGCGTCCCAGAGCTGCTGGACCTCACCACTGGACCTCACTGGACCTCATCCACAAGAGAAGGATAAGAAAGACATTCCCCACCTATCACAGCAGGGATGACATGTGACAAAGCCCTGGCACACTGACAGGTACTGACAATATTGGTGGTAGTTGTTGTAATCGTAATCATACACGCCCTGCCTCTCCTTTTCTGACATGATAACATTCGAAGGCTGCGTCATGAAAGAAAAAGCCCTGGCCTTGGTGTCAGTTGGGCCGGGTCCAAATCCTACTCCACCACTTGCGAGCCATGTGACCAACTTCTGCCCTTTTTCTCATCCTTCCCTCTCTTTCCTCAGACTTGCCACTTTCCTCTCTCAGCATCCTTCCATTCTTTATGCAGATGGATAGCTTTTTTTTTTTTCTGATTTCCTCCCTCCCAGACAATAATATCTTCCCCATGAACTTTCTCACCAAATTTCATTTCCGTCCCAAAATATAGGCAGGCAGAAATTAAGGGTTTTCTTTTTCCCATCCCGGGATTCGGTGTGACCCAGAATGAAGAGGATGGAAAAACATCACCATATACAAGAAGACAGGGTCAGTGCATACCCTAGGGGTTGAGTCAAGGAGTTTGCTTGTGTTTTCAAAATGGAAATACTCTTTTTTTATTTATAACAGTAAATCACATCACTGCAAAAATTGATAAAATACCAAAAAAGTTTCAAGAAGATTAAAAACCACTTGCAATTCTACTACCCAGAGTCAATAATTATTAATGTTTCGCTGCATCCCTTTAACAAATGTTTTCTATGCCATGCATACCACATATAAATAGTGTTCTAGAAACTAAAACTGGATCATAGATTTTTTTAGTCTGCTTGTTTTCCTTTAATGATCTATTATGAAATTCTTTTAGGAACACCAATAAATATACACTTTCATCATCTTCTTAAATGATCTATTCTTGATTTAATTAATAAGTTCCTAACTGCTGGGGACTTTAAGATCCTTTCCAGTATTTCACTGATATGAACCACCCAGAGATGAGGAGCCACTCGAAGTCATATCTTTACATACATCCTCTCTGTAAGATACTTTCCTACAAGAGGCATGGTTGGATCCTGTGGGGCACGTCTCACAGATGAGGCTCTTTGATTCCAGGTTGCTAGGACAAACTCCTTCTCCACTAATATCTGCTTTTGAGGGGCCTTCCACTGGTTCCTCAGCTGGCAGCAGCAGCCCCCTCCTTAAGGAGCTGTGGGTACCAAGGTTGGAGACTGAGAAGCATGGAGGAACTAAGAGATGGGGAGAGCACGAGCACTGAGGAGTCAAGTATAGTGTTCCAGGTGCCCAAGGCACCTATGTTTAGTTGTCTCCCTGAAGCCTTGTCCCACGGAATAGCCGATAGTTATTATTATGAAAATCAGACTCAGAGCAGACAGAGAATTTGTCCAGGGTCATGTGGCAGGAAATGGTGCCTGGACCCACAAATTGACACGCTGTGTGACATTCACACACATACACACACACACACACACACAAACACAATGAGATGGCTGCTGTGTCATGGAAAGATCTGTGTCTTTTGGCAAAGGAGTGAAGGTTTATTTTTGAGGTCATGAAAGCATTCTAAAATTGATTGTGGTCATGGTTGTACAACTCTGTAAATATACTACAAGCCATGGAATCATGGCTGAATTTTATAGTATGTGAATTATACCACAATAAAGCTGTTTGGGGGTTGGGTGGGGGAATGTCACCATTCTTGCTAAAACTAGCCTTGGGTTTGGATCCTGACTTTGCTCCTGTCAAGCCACTTCCGTTTCCTTATAGATAGCAAGGGGATAATAACAGCTACCTCTCAGGATTGGTGGGAACCTTAAATAAGATCCTGTAGCAAAGCACGTGACATCTCACTGGTAACCATTACTACCACTGCAGTACCAAAGGAAACATGAATGTGAAGCTCAAGTTCAAAACAGGACACTCAAGCCCATGCTGGCGGAGTCACGACATCTGTGGTTCCCAGAGCCCACAAGCAGAAGTCCCTTCTGGCTGCATTCTGTCTCGCCCCATTTCTGGAATGTACTCTCCGTCCTGGTGCAGGTCCAGGTATGGAAAGTTGTCATTTGCAGAGGAGCTGACAATGTCTGTGACTATTGGAGGGGGGCTGCTACCAGTTCCGAGCGCTCAAGAACAGGGCTGGATGGTGACTCTAGGTAGGAGGAGGGGGCCCGTCCTATGGCAGCGTTTCCTGTGCAAAGCACGGAAAGGCTTATTTGCTCACTGAATCTCTGGCTGTGCTCACGCTGGGGTTCCTGTCTTCCTCTCCAAGCTAAGTACAGCTTCCTCTTCTCACTTTTATCCACACCCAGCCAAGTGACCCCTGGACTTATGACTTCATTTTCACTTCCATTCTATTGTACTTTCTCTTCCCTGTCTCCCAAACTCAAGCCACTTTGCTCATCCTTTCTCCACACATGACCCCCGACGTCATCGTTCTTTAGGCATTTTATAGGCATCCTTTAGTCTAGGCCACTAGTTATCAGCTTTGGCTGCTCATTAAAATCACCTGGGGAGTTTAGCACCTACGATGCCCAGGCCCTGCACCAAGAAACGCTGATTAAATTGGTCTGGGATGGGACTCAGCACTGGTAACTTTAATAGCACCTCAGCTGATTCCAATGTGAAACCTGAATTGAGTGTCACCGACCAGCCCTTCCCTACTTCACTTGGAGTAAAGCAGCAGCTTCCTAGCTAGGCTTCAAGCTTCCATCTTCAATAGCTACTACTACCCTCCCAGTACACGCAGAGACATACAAAGCCACACCTTGTGTATTTTCTACAGATATCAGCAACAATCATCTTCCACCTTTGATCATGCCGATGTTGAGCTGATTAGAAACAAGGGCTGTTCATCCTTAAGTTCATCATTTCCAGCCCTTTTCTGCCTTACAATTACTCCTTCAGGACATCCTGGCTTGAAATTGTCTCTCTGGATGGAAGACCCACTGCCCTCCAGTCAGCCTCCCCTTCCCTCCAGTCAGCCTCCCCTTCCCAGTCTCGTACCTAGCTTGCCCTTCAGCATCCACCTGGAACGGCCACCTTTTTCTTCTGCCCACCTGTTCCCCTCTTCGTGATTAACGCAGGATCTTAATCCAGATCCTTCACTCAACCCTGCATCCCCGCAGCCTCTGAAGAGAGAGTTTGAGGTATGTAGACTTGAGGGTCTATTAGCTGTGGATTCCATCTCTCTCACAGGACTGGAGTCTGCACCGAGGTAGGAGGGATGCATTCGATTTCCTTTAAGGCTCCCCCAAGGCCAAGGTCAGGGCTGGGGACATTTCATAAATGCTATTCCTCCACTTGCTAAATAGCGCCCATACTGAGATGGAGGAATTTAGGGGACAGAGACTTACCTTGAACCTTCAAATCAAATGCTTTCTCCAATATGTTTTTTCCATTCAAATCATATACAGATACTGTGTAGACGTCGCTATCATTTCTCTTCAGAGCTTTAATTTTCAGAGTTCCATTTTTTAACATCACATACGTGTCCGTTATCTGGTAAGGTGGCTTGTCTTGTTTTAATTGTGCAATCTTGATTTTGTTTTTGTCCCATCGTGTATCTGCTACCCCATCATTCATTTGAAAACCAGGAATGTCCAGGTTGATGTCATGATCCAGGCAACCCCAGATGACTTCAGTATCTTCAGAGACCTCACCTACAAAAAGCAAGAAAGTTACTGAGGTAGCTCACTGCCGAGGAAAGCTGGGCTGTGACCTCTCTGACTCTTGCACTCACTTCAGGGTTGCCAAAGAAGCTTCTAATGGTGACAGTGGAGACCCACGCACCAACTTACCTTTGGTGGAAACAGTGAAAATCAGAAGGAAGCTGGTTAAGATTTTACATGTGAGGCTCATCTTTGGCGTTAGTTTCCTTCTTGTGATTCTGAGCTCTTCTTTAAAAAGGAACTGAAATAACACCAGTGGAATCCACTCCCTGAGAGCTTAACCACGTGGCTCTCCTTTTTGCTTCTTTACAGTGACATAGAAAACAGACACACACACATGCGTGCGCGCACACACATACAAAACCTGGCTGATGTGCTCCTTTGCCAAAGCAGGTGTATTTATGAGTGTGTGTCTTCTTATAACATTTTAATCCTCACAACAACCTTGAGTGGGTTTTATTATTCCCGTCGAAGAGAAAAGGAACTAAGAGGCTAAATAAATCACACAGGATCCCCCTTTAGTTAACAAGGAGCCAAATTCAACCATACGGCCCATCTTCTATCTGTTCTGCTGTAATGTCCCTAACAGGACCACATAGAAATATAGGTAAATGTTTGTAAGCGAATAGCTAGCAGAATACAATCATTTATTCCATGATTACAAATACTGGAAAATGTATACATACTAAACAATTACGAAAGTGGATTTTTTCTCTTTCTCAAAAGGCATTTTAAATGTTCTAAGACTGTTTATGTGATTAAAAAGAAACAAATACAAATTGAGTCTCAGCTGTGAATGCTTGAAATCCCCAAATCTTATGTTTAGCATACATTTTATAGCTATATTGAAATTCACAGATAGGTAAATAAAAAATTGTTCCAAAACAAACAAAAATGCATTGAGACTATGAAATGCTATTAAACAATCAGAACAAATCATCCAAGAAACATTTAAGATGGTTAACACTGTAGATGGTTAAGGAAAGGAAGAGATAAGGAGAAAAAAGAGAAGTGCTAGAGGACAGGAGAAAGACAGAGGAGAGAAACGTGTGAGACAGGGAGAGAAACAGAGATGCACTGATGGACACAACCAGAAAAAGAGGCACAGAGAGACCCAGCTATAGAGAGAGGAGCACCCAGTTACAGATTTCCAATGTAAAGTTCTAGCCTTATGATTCTTTAGGATAGAGTGAGCAAAAATCTTAAAAATTGTGCTTGTTTTCTGTTTCAACTTTAGGTGCAACTGTGGATGTCCTGTCTCAGAAAGTTGCCCAGGAAATGAAAGTAAGTCGAAACAATGAATCTCAACCACTGGGCAAAAGGAAGCCTGAATAGGATATTTACCTCACAATTGTGTGGCAAATCCCTAATTCACATCATCCACAAAAATAGAACGCAGTTGGATTACATTTTTAAATGTTAAAAGTATAACACAGTGCTACAGAAAAACAGTATGGAAGGATATTTTCATGCCTTTGAGTATGGAAGGCCTACCTACATATACTATAGGTTCCAAAAGTATTAATAAAGAAAAGATGGACACAGCTATGTAAAAATGTAATACTGAAGTATAGGCAAAGAGATGATGAACAAAATGAAAAGAATGACAGAAAAATTTGCCATATATATGAAAAATTATTAATATCCAAAGTATATAAATTATTCCTATCAATCAAAAAGACAAATGAAATTCAGTTTTTAAAATGAGCAAAGGATATAAATGAGCAGTTTATAGAAGAAAAACTTTATAGAAAAAAGTGTCAATAAATGTATGAGAAGCCATCTAATGTTACATATATATATATTATAGCCATAAAACACCATTTTCACAATCAGATTGACAAAGTTAGAAAAGATAGTGATTTACATTATTGGCACGAATGTAGGGAGAAACAGGCACCTTCATAGAATATTAGAGAGAGTATATAAAGCCATACCTCCCATGGGGTGGAATTTGGAAAATTTCATTAAACTTTAAAATATATGTATTTTTTACCTAGTAATTTTAACGTGAGAAATCTATCCTTCACAAATACTTGCATAAACGTGCAAAAATCCTGTTCAAGGATGTTTGTTATAGTGTTTTTTTGTAATAAAAATTTTCAAACAACTAAAATTATGGTATATTCACACTATGAAATATTGAATAACAGTTAAAATAGAATGAAGTAGCCCTAAAAGTAAGAATATATTATATCATTATTATATTATATTATATTATATCACATGTAATAGTGTATGCATAGGAAAAAGTCTGTAAGGACTCATGCCAAACCTTTAACAGTGTTTCCCCTCTCAGGACTAAAATTTGGAAGCGGAAGAAAGGAAACTTTTACTTTTTACTTTATCAACTTCTGTGAAGTGAGAAATTTTGATAATGAATACATTAATTTTGTAATAAAAAGTTTTTTTGATAGAGGGTGCTTAAGACACATGTTTTCTCAAAAGTATGTGCAGATCCTGAGAAGCAATTATCATCTAGCTTCCTTGCTTGTAAGTGGCTAACTCACTGGCCAGCTGCCAACGCCAGCCTCTGAAGGTCTGGTCCAGACGATGTGGTGACCGCCATGGTGTTACCTATTTCAGCTTTCCTGATAGTTTTCCTAGGCTCTCATGGAGCAAGTGGAGAGCAACTTT
Organism: Pseudorca crassidens; assembly: GCF_039906515.1. Lineage (NCBI taxonomy): Eukaryota > Metazoa > Chordata > Mammalia > Artiodactyla > Delphinidae > Pseudorca > Pseudorca crassidens. Next base: position 102,550,502 of record NC_090297.1, on the reverse strand, counting down.
CTGTTCTTTTTAAAACGTTAATCCTGCTCCTCTCACATCTTTCTTAGTTCTGAATGACGAATGAGCTGGACTTCAAAGGGCAGAAACTGAGAAAGAAAGGGATCGATAAATCTATGTAAAATTTTAAAATTTTGTACATAAAAAGCCCTAAAAACCATTAAAAGACAAAGTACTAAAGGGGGCAAATTATTTGCAAGATATATAACAAAGTTTAATATCCTTAAAATTGAATTTTTTATGTAAATGTAGAAAGAAAGTGTAGAAAAAACACCTTGATATTAAATTTGGTTAAAGTTGTCAAAGGGACAATTCACAAAAAAAGAAATACAACTGAATAAGCTTATGAAAATGTAGTCAATTTATTAATAAAGCAATGTAAATTTTAACATAGATGCATTTTTCATCTTTTTTTTAAAAAAATAATCTATACAGTGTTAATGATAGTAAAAACAGAAATTCTTGAATATGGACAGTAGAAATGCAAACAGGTGTAGAGTTTCTGGTGGACAGTTTGTCAGTGTGAATCAGAAGCGTCAAAAATATTCATATTTTGACCTAGCAAGTCCACAAGAATGATTTTATCTTAAGGAAATAATGAAAGACTTACAAGACTTGGCTGAAAGTTTATATCTTGTAGCATTTTTTCTAAGTCAAAATTGCAGATGATTTAAATTTTTTTTGTGTGTGTGTGCGGTACACGGGCCTCTCACTGTTGTGGCCTCTCTGGTCACGGAGCACAGGCTCTGGACGCGCAGGCTCAGCGGCCATGGCTCACGGGCCTAGCTGCTCCACGGCATGTGGGATCCTCCCGGACCGGGGCACGAACCCGCGTCCCCTAGCATCGGCAGGCGGATTCCCAACCACTGCGCCACGAGGGAAGCCCCTCAGAGAATATTTAATTGTGGTATACCAATGATGATAGTGGCAACTCTCTGACAATTAGTCAACTCACTCAGCTGCATCTAAAGTACCTGCCCAGTTCAGGGTAATAAAACTGGCATCGGTTTAAATATTTGAAAGGAGGAAATTTGTTAAACAAATCATGATATGGACAAAAACTGAATATGGAAAAAAAAAAGGTCACGATAAAAAATGTAATCCCATTTTTGTTTCTCAAAATGTGTGTGCTGGGTGTGTGTCTTTTGGAAGGATGTCCACCAGGGTGTTGATCTCTGCGCGTGGGATAATGGCTATTGTTCTGGTGTCCTTGTTTGTTGCTGCTATTCTAACATTTCCGAATTGAATATATATTGCTATTCAATTGATTTCTTTTTAATTCTAAGTGGGCCTCCCACTTAGGTAAAACCTCCCAGTACTGAGGGTGGGTGCAGTTCCTACCCTCCTGTATGTGAGCTTCCGGGGAAAATCCACTGATGACTCATTCCAAATTTTCCCTCTCCAACCTCACTGCCCTCTAGGGGCTGTCTCTTGTTCTGTCTTCATTGACTCTTCCTACCCAAACTAATACTCCTGGGGAAATAGTCTAAGAGGGAAGGGAGTAAGAAGCAGAGGAGGAAGGGCCGGAAGAAGACGTTTCCAGAGATTTCACTCTAGGACCAATCCCTATCCCTGACTACTGAAATACCTTTGGTCCTCACTCCTGCCTCCCTCAAGTTGTGTCAAGGTAATGCGCTCGAGAGAGAATCAGGTTGTGTTCACGCTGCAGCAGTTCACGCCCAACCAAATGTCCTGAATTGTCAGATTTTAGAGCAGCAGGAAATTCAGGAAGCGATCTGGTCTCCTCTCTGCATTTCAGCTGAGGGTCTTGAGCTCAGGGAGGTTCTAGGGTGTGTCTGTCCGCCTTGTCCAAGTCAGCAGCCTAATGCCCAGCTTCTGGGACACTGTCTGTTACCCACTGAGACCTCAGGGCCATCTTTGCCTCCCACCCCTCGTGTGCTTCTTCAACTTAGGAAACACTATGGCCAGCCTCGCTTTCCTACTTAACATACATCTCCTCTCTTTGGTACCACTGCTCGTGCCCTGGTTATACCTTCCCACAAGCTCAGGTGAGAAACACGAAAAAGGAGGTAAGCAGGTTGCATTTTATACTAAAAACTGAGTGTGCCGTGGCTTCAGTGAGGATCAGAAAGGCCACCGCGCGTGTGTGTGTGTGTGTGTGTGTGTGTGTTTGCAGCCTGGTCCTGCTGTTACTCAGCTTGGCTGTGTATCTGGGTGGTCACATCAGAATCGGCATCAATCCGCAGCCATTTTCACTGCCAGGCAGCGAGTGGGTCTCCTCCCAAAGGCAGCCTCGTGCAGACAGCCGCCGATGCATATTCCACGTAGGGAGACCTCCATCTCTGAGCGCCAAGTCCTCTGCCAGGTGTTATCTCCTCTGAGGCAAGAACTGAGTTTTCTTTTCCTTTGGAGTTTCCCACCCACACAGCAGGCAGGAGAGAATCAACCCACAGAGACAGTTCCTGTGTGAAGTCTGGATACCTGAAATGAGAGTCATTCAGCCTGGAAGTCCCCCACGGGGCAGGGAGGGGGCTGGGGGGGGCCGTAAAGGCCTCTGAGAGAAGGGATACACTATGTCTATGTACGTCACTAGTTGTATAATCACATGATTACAGAGAAAAGAGATTTGTGCCAAACAGAGCTGGCCCACGCATACTAGTTATACAGACCTAGGCATGCAGTTTCAGCTTGTGAGCCTCAGTTTCCACGTTTGTGAAAGACGACAAAGGCTCCATCCTCAAGCTTATTGTGAGTCAGATGAAGTGATGTGTGTCCAGTGTCTAGGGCAGTGCCTGGCCCCGAGGAGATCCTCGACAAACATCACCTCTCCTGTTTGCCACTATGTTCCTGATAAACGGGTCTACTTCAGAGAATAAGGGGCGGGGACAAAACTGAGAAGCTTTGCCTTCAGAAATTAGCCGGGAGAGCTGGAGGCTCTCAGGGTTTCGGAATACTTTCCAGCAAGAAAGTTGCGGATTAAGACCAACAAGAGCTAGGAAACTATAAGATTTCTTAGGGCACGTATTGCTTTGCTCTGCTTTTTATTTTTGTAGCCTTCTTCCCCGTACTTATTTCTCAGGGCTGCTGAGCTAGAACGCCAGCAGGACCTGTGAGTTTGTGATAGAAGAAGCAGTGAAACAGAGCGCTTCTCAGCTGCTAGGCTTGGGGACACGAGCCCAGGGAACAAGAAGACGGTACTGGCTGCAGAGTAGGGGAAAAGACTGAGGGCCAGCACCTGAGAAGAACAGGATGGAGACACCGGCTGGCCTAGGCCCTGAGAAGGGTCCACGGTGGCTGGAAGTCCATGTAACTCTCCCACAAACAGCAAGAACGCAGTAAATGCTGGTTGCATGAACAACTGAATAGAGAAGGTAAAAGAAGTGGTGGTATGCTGGAATTCGAGCTGGAAGATCCAGGTTTAAAGTGAGCTCTAACTTTTCCCACTTGCTAGCTGTGTGCCCCTCAAAGTCCTTCTGTGAGCCTCAGTTTCATCGAGTCTGGGATGGTGAGGTAGGAGAGGGGCAGCAATTCTGCTGGCTCAGTTTAGCTCAGAAGGTTGTGGTGAGAGCTAGATAAGGTAACTGATGAAAAACACACGTGACAGTGAGAGTGGCCATCAAAAACTTATAGGGAAATCATCAAAGGGAGGTGTCTGGGCTTAGTGCAGGCACAGCCAGATCCCACCGCAGGAGAGAGGGCAATCTCTTCCGAGTTAGATGAGCTGGGCGGAAAAGAAAAAGATCACCGATCACTGCAGGGCAATCCAGCAGCTCCCGGGACTGCTTTATTTCAGAGGACCATGGGGCAAAGCTTCCGCCTGCTGCTGCTGCTGCTGCCACCCTCTGGTCACAACCTGAACTGCACCCTTGCTAATTGCACTGGGAGTGGTTAGAACGCTTAACCTTTGCATACACACTATTTGTGTAGTGTTTTTGTTTACATTTCCCCCCCCTTAAAAAAACCATGTTCTTTCACCCACACAATATCCTTGCAGTATAAGCATCTTTGTAGGTGAAGAAACCAAAGCTTGAGGAAGTTAAATGAATTTCTGTGGAGGCTTAGCCAGGAGATGACCCAGATTCTTTTATCCAAGAACTGCGTTCTTTCTGCCACTACTATAGTAGGTCTCAGAATCTGAGCATGGGCTTCTCCTTACCTCTTCTCCTACCCCATCCTTCCTCCACGGTCCCAAACTCCTGATACCCCATCTGTATCCGAGGCCACCTGTGAGCAGGGGTGGTGCGGCTACAAAGATGAGCAAGGGACGTGCAGCCCCTGTCCTCCCAGGGATCTCAGACTCATGATGCAGGTGAGACGGGCATCCAGGGACCCCAGTACCCATGAGAAGTGCCACGGACACGCTCAGGTGGAATTCATGGGAGAGCAAAGAGGCTCCAGCTGGGAGAGGTTGAGCCTGAGCTGACCCTTAAGAGACTAACAGGATACAAGTTCATAAAGTGGTCAGTGAAGGACATCCCAGGCTGAGGCCCCAGCAGGAGGGAAGCACAGATGCAGACAAGCTTCAGTGCGAGGGAAAGAGGTGCTCCTGTTCGGCAGAAGAGAGAAGTGGGCAGTGACACTGGACCTGGAGGTTGGGGACAGGATGACATTCACACTCCTTTCTAAGGGCCCTCCATTCTTCCATGCTTTCCACTTACTCTTTTAACAAATATTTATTGTGACAGGCACATATTCAGTTTGTTTCTAAGGATAATAGCAAAACCAACACTTTGTCACATAGTATTCGTTTATTTATTCAATGAATATTTATCGACTGCCTATTTCCCTGTGCCAGGTGCTCTCCGGGGCCCTGGGGTGTATTCTACGCCCCCCTCCCCCAATGAACTTGCATTCCAGTGGAGACACAGACAATCTACAGCATAAATAAGTAACATGTAAGCATTTAGGTGGTGAAAATGAGGGAGAAAAATGAGGACTAAAGCAGGGGTGCAAGCCGGGGTGGAGGTTTTGCACTTTTAGAGAGTGTGACCACGAAGGTCTTACTGAGGAAGTGGCTCAGGGTAAAGGCCTAAGGGAGTGTGTGTGGAGGGGTGGAGTGTGTCGGGGAGGAGTGCTCCAGGCGGGGGAACAGAGCACACGAAGGCCCTGAGGTGGGACCGCAGCGCATGGCGTTTGGGGAGGGGGTTTCCAGTGGGGACGTGTGGGGCCGGGCAGGTGTTGGGAGGAGAAGAGGTCGGGGAGGCAGAGGAGGGACAGGCGGTAGGAAGTCATAGGAGGCTTTGTTCTGAGCAGAAGCAACTCAGTGCTGCCTGCCTTGAAGTCTCCTTTCTGCAGTTTAAAGCAATGTGAAAGGAGACTTTTCTGCAGCCTGGCTCTGTAGATTTGACTGGGGTGTGGGGAAGTGAGGCCAGGGGGCCCTGGGATGCACAACAAACCACCACAAACATAGTGGCATAAAACAACCACCATGCCATTATGCTCCCAGAACCCGTGGGCACGGCTCTTCCCTGCCCTGCCACGTCTGTAGCCTCCACTGGGAAGGCTCAGGTGGCTGGAGGGATGCTGGGAGAGCTGGGAGAGCTGGGCCTGGGGGAGGCACATCCAACACTGACTCTGTTCGTAGGCCTGATGCTTGCACTGGGGGGCTGCAGCACTGTGGGCTGGAGGACACCACGTGGCCCTTTATGCGGCAGTGTGGTGGCTTCCTTCCGAGAGGGAGGGGCCACCAGAGAGCCAGGATTCCAAGAAGAGCAGGCACAAGGGCCTGGCCTTTTATGACCTATAGCCTCAGGAGTCCCAGACATCATTCCCATGCACTCAGCTGGCTGAAGGGGTCACAGAGCTCAGATTTCAGGGGCGACTAGGTCCCATGTCTTGATGGGGGGCATCTCAAAATAATAGCAGCCTCTTTAAAACACCACTTCAATGAACCGTGAGGCCTGAGGCCGGTCTACAGGCCGGTCAGAGCAGAGCACCAGACTTCCCTGGTGGCGCAGTGGTTAAGAATCCGCCTGTCAATGCAGGGGACACGGGTTCGAGCCCTGGTCCGGGAAGATCCCACATGCCACGGAGCAACTAAGCCCGTGCACCACAACTACTGAGCCTGTGAGCCACAACTAATGAGCCCACGTGCCACAACTACTGAAGCCCACGCGCACCTAGAGCCCATGCCCCACAACAAGAGAAGCCACCGCAAGGAGAAGCCCACACACCGCAACGAAGGGCAACCCCTGCTCGCCGCAACTAGAGAAAGCCCACGCGCAGCAACGAAGACCCAATGCAGCCCAAAATAAGTAAATAAATAAATTTATATTAAAAAAAAATCAGACAGAAGACCCAAGTTACCTTTAACACCGTGCTCACGTGAAGAGGTCTACTGCCTGTGTATCTCTGGGCCTTTACAAGAACGAGCTCTGATGAACATGGGAATACATGATTCACGATAGCCAACAGATGGAAGCATGCCCAGTGTCCATCGACAGATGAATGGATAAAGAAAACGTGGTATATGCATACAATGGAACATTTTTCATCCTTTAAAAAGAAGGAGATCCTGTCATTTTGACAACATAGATAATGGTGGACATTATGCTGTGTCACAGAAGGACAAGGACTGCATGATTCCACTTATCTGAGGTACCTAAAATAGTCACACTCATGGAAGCAGAGAATACAGTGTGGTCGCCAGGGGCTGAGGGAAGGGGACATGGGGAGTTGTTGCTCAGTGGATGTAAAGTTTCAGTTATGCCAGGTGAGTAAGTTCCAGAGACCTGCTCTACAACACAGGGCCTGTAGTTCGCAATACGGTATTGTGCACCTCAAAATTTGCTAAGCGGGTAGATCTCACGTTGTGTTCTTCCCCCCGCCCCCAGCTTTACTGAGATCTACTTGACATATAACACTGTATGTGTTTAAGGCTTACAACCCAATGATTTGATAGGAGTGCATGTTGCAAAATGACCATCATAATAAAGTTAGTTAAGAGCCCCATCACCTCACATAATTATCTGTGTGTGTGTGTGTGTGTTAAGGACATTTAAGACCCACTCTTAGCAACTTTCAAGCACGTAATTCAGCATTGTTAACTATAGTCACCATGCTGTACATTAGATCCCCAGAACGTATTCCTTTGATGAGTAAAGTTTGTAGAGGAAAATCTTCCCGTGTCCCCCACTCCCAGCCCCTGGCAACCACCATTCTAACTCTCTGTTTCTATGAGTTCAGCTTTTTTAGATTCCACCTATAAGTGAGATACAGTATTTGTCTTTCTCTGAATTATTTTGCTTAGCATAATACCCTCAAGGTCCATCCATGTTGCCACATATGGCAGGGGTTCCTCCTCTTTTATGGCTGAATTATGTATTTTCTTTAACGTTCATCCGTTGAGGGACATTTAGGTTGTTTCCGTGTCTTGGCTATTGTGAATAGTGCTGCCACGTACACAGCATGCAGAGATCTCTGAGTTAGTGTTTTTATTTCCTTTGGAAATAAACCCAGAAGTGGAATTGCTGGATCATATGGTAGTTCTATGTTTAATTTTCTGAGGAACCTCCATACTATTTTCCACAATGGCTGTACCATCATGTTAAGTGTTGTTATGACAAAAAAACAAACAAAGGGACACAAGGGGACTTTGGAAGGTGCTGAATATGGCTGTTACCTGGATTGTGGTATCATGGATCTTGGCATATGTCCAAACCCATCAAATTGTGTACATTAAATATGTGCAGTTCTTTGCATATCATTTATACATCAATAAAACTGTTTAAAAAAAAAAAAAAGAAGAAAAAGAACAGTTCTCCAGAAGGGCCCTGGAAAGGCGGCTGCATCCTAGGCCTTTTCCCACTGTAGGCTGTGTCTGTAAACATACAACTAATCCCTCCTCCCTCCCCACGGGGGACGGGGCAGTGTCGGGTACCAAATCTGTGCCAAGTATGTATTAATAAACCCTGAACCGTATTGGCAGCTTTGTGGTTTTCTGCAGCCTTTTGCAACCTGGAAAACGTTTTCCGATTAGAAGGCCCTGCTGTTTTATCTATGACACGTGAAACCGAATAAGTCTACACGTGTCCACTGGGAGTTGGTGAGTAACATCAGAGTGTGCAGCGAGGGGAGAGGAATTAAAAAGGGAGCTAATGTCATCCGTGGGGAATAGCTGGGGGAGGGAAAAACCCGCTCTGGAGGAGAAGGGCTGCCGAAGGATTTTTTTGCCATGTGTCACGGCCGCTCAGGCAGGAGCACACGTCTGCTGTCCGCACCCCCAACGTGTAAAAGGCAGCTGCACAGAATGTTACACACGGGCTGACTTACAGGGAGAAAAATTTTTATCTCACAAGGCAGATTTGATTTCCTGAGACCATATGCTCGCTTGTCTTTTCCCCAAAGAGCCCACGATCTCATGTGGGAAAAATTCAGAGTTTTATTGGCTTTCGGAGAAGAGGGAATTGGAAATGTTAGCTAAATAGAGACCATGTGGACCAGGATCTCGTAGCACTCCCCCAGGGCTGTGGATGAGCTTCGTGTTGTGAAGCTGCAGCTCTGCAGACAGAAATGCAAAACTAAGGAGAGCTGTGGCTGGGAGCAAGGAAACGTGGGCTTTGGTCCCTGCTCCGCTGCTTACCCCTTCTGAACCACGCTTTGCCTGGGACGTGAGGCGAGGGCAAGATTTGCCCTGTTTATTTTGGAAAACCGATGTGAGTAAAAGGGGCACCATATATAACACTGACTTGGGACACAAAAGCGGTGGTCACAGGCCAGGTATTGTTATCATATGAAGATGTAACTTACAATCTGACCAAAGCTAAGTTATTCATTTGTCCACTTTTTAAGCAACTATTACTTGAATGCTGTATTAGGACACTCTGTCTACAGGTGGCGTAAAGCCAAATGAAAATACCTTACTCAAAATAGGGAGTCATTAGTTCATTCACTTATTCATTCATTCAACAGTAAATTGGCAATACTCTGAGTCCCTGCTATGTGCCAGTTGCTGTTCTAAGAATTGGATATACGGCAGCAAACTAAACAGTCCAAGTTTCTCAGGATGTACATGCTAATGAAGAGATACAGATAGTAATAGCCACATATATATGTAAATTTTCAGGTAGCGGTGAGTGATATAAAGAAAAATTAAGCAAGGCAAGGGGACACAGAGTGACAAGGAAGTGCTGTTTTAAGGAGGACTGGCCAGGGATGGCCTAACTGAAAAGGTAGCAGCTGAGCAGAGCCCTGAAAGAAAGAGGGAGCAAACCATGCAGCAGTCTGATGGAAGAGCATTCCAGAGAGTGGGAACAGCAAGTGCAAAGGCCCAGAGGTGGGAGTCAAGGGCCAGTGAGGGTAGAGTGAGCTGAGCTAGGGCGAGAGTGGTGAGAGATGAGGTCAGAGGGGAGCAGGCAGGTCACGCAGGGCCTCTGAGTCAAGGGAAGGATCTTGGAATTGAACAGAGAGCTTTCAGAGGGTTCTAAGCAGAACAGTGGTATTATCTGACTTACGGTTTTAACAGGATCTCTTGGGCTACCCTGTGGAGAATAGTGCATAAGGGAAGAGAGTGGAGCCAGGGAGACCAGTGTGCAGGTGTTGCAGCGGCCTGAGTCCGAGGATTAGGAAGGTGGCTGCAGACATACAAGGAGGGGCTGGATTATGGATGTAGCTCTCAGGCAGTGCTCGTGGGATGCGTTTATGGCTCGGATGTAGGGTGTAGGTTACCACAAAGGTCTAGGGTGGTTCCGGCACAGCTGGATCCATGGGTACAAATATTAAAATCAAGACTCTTAGCCTTTCTGTATCTCTTGGCTTTGCTTTCTTCTGTGTTGGTTTCATTTTCGGGTGGGCTCTGCCACATGGTGGTAAAGATGGCCACCTGCCCCTATGACTTACTTCGGGAAGCCCTCTCAGAAGGGCAAGGAAGCGTTTGTTCCAAAGTCTTCAGTAGATGTCCTCTCTCGTCTCATCGGTTTGAACAGGGCCCTGTGCTCACAGTGAACCAATGAGAATGGCCAGGGGATGGAGTCACATTGACTGGGATAGGCTAAGCCACATGATCCCTTTCTAGAGCAGTGGGGAGAGTTAGCTTCCACTTGGCGCGGGAGGAGATGCAGGTAAAGGAAAGAAAACCAAGAGTGGCTACTGAGAGAAGGGGGCTGGCTGTGGCACGGCTGCCGCCATGTGCACAGCAACCGGGGGAACTTCAGCAAGGGCAGCCAGGGCAAATAGAAACAGGTATACACCAAAGATGCTAATTGGCAAAATATCGTGTGTGGAGGTTGAGGGAGAAGGGAGGTCAGAGATAATGCTAGAATCATTTAGGCAATATGTTAACAGAAATGAGGACCGTGGGATCCAAAGTATGTTCATATTGCAAAGGGGTGAGTTGATGAGTTAGGTTTTGCCATGTGAGAGGCACATAAATGACTAACCACGAGTCAAGGCAGGACAAAATAGATGTTAAATGAGAGGCATAAGCAAAATACACCTGGGAAGTTTTAACTGTGGTGCCCGCAGGTCAGAAATGGAGAGAAGGACAGCACAGTCAGGTAGACATTTAGGTCTGCCTCTCAACAGACCGGGAGTGGCGTTTCACTGTCACTGATAACGGGCACTTAATTTTCCAGGGCCGCTGGCCCCGCTAAGTGTGCAGCATCTCTTCAGTTGTTAGCTTCTCCAGCAGTCTGTGCCCCGAGCTGCTAATAGGTACCCATCTGACTGCCCAGCTTCCCTCTCCCTCAGGCACAGCCTTCTGTACCAGCAGCGAAACAGCCAGGGGAAGAATCACCTGCAGTTGACGGGCAAAGAGCACTTTGGCTGCAGATGGAAAACCCGAGAAACCTGGGTGGTTTTCAGGGGAGAAACAGGTGGCAAAGGAGGGGGCCCACCCGTAATTAAAGCCCAGCCCAGCCCAGCCCTTCTAAAAGGGAAGCGAAATACAATCAGTGCAACTTCTTCCAAAGACCGATGAGAGAGCTGCAGAGAAAGAAATCCACTCCTGTCTGTGGAGAAAAACGGAGAGAATTAAACGAGAATAGGCTGCATCAGTTAAAGCTTCCTGGGAAAAGATAAGAGTGGTGAAAAATCAGAATTAGATCACACCAGCCAAAGCAATTAAGGAGAATAAGATGTGCTTTCACAAATATCAGGGGAAGGGAGATTATGAAGAGGAAATAAGACTTAATAAATGCAGAGGACCATGAAATTAACGATGACCACAAATGGCTGAAACACCGATTCATTCTTTGTTAGCCTTTAAGTAGGAAAACAAAGAAAAGAAATTGAGCAATTAAAAAGCAAGGACAGGGGCTTCCCCGGTGGTGCAGTGGTTAAGAATCTGCGTACCAATGCAGGGGACACAGGTTCGAGCCCTGGTCCGGGAAGATCTCACATGCCGCGGAGCAACTAAGCCCGTGCGCCACAACTACTGAGCCTGCGCTCTAGAGCCCGCGAGCCACAACTACTGAACCCGTGAGCCTAGAGCCTGTGCTCCGCAACAAGAGAAGCCACTGCAATGAGAAGCCCGCACACCACAAGGAAGAGTAGCCCCCGCTCGCTGCAGCTAGAGAAAGCCCGTGCACAGCGGCGAACACCCAATGCAGCCAAAAATAAATAAATTTATTTTAAAAAAAGAAAAAAGCAAGGACAACTTGAGAAGAGAGTGACACAGCTGCCGGCAGGGAGGAGGTGTCTACCTCCATGGTCCTCAGATTTTTCAGGCACTTTTTTGGGACCTGACATACAGGGCTCTCGTGTCAGCCGCAACCCGGCATGTGCACTGGGCTGCTGGGAGTGGTACCCTCATTCTCCTGAGTCTAATGAACTGATGGAGCTGAGGAAAGAGACAGAGTGAGAAGGGGAAGGAGAGACTCCTATGCTATGGTGAGTTTGGAACCATCATAATGACCCTGAACTGAGTTCAGCTGGGCTTCAGCGTGGCCCCTCCCCTCCCATCCTTCCCGCCCTGCCTCGGGACCTCCGGCCTCAGGGCTTACTATCCAGTGTTTAGTGCGCATTTCTGAAGATTTTCCCTGTGAAGAGCCCACCCACAAGACTGTCCTGTTTCTGAGAAACGGAGAGGCTAGGGCGTGCTGACCAAGCAAGAGTGGCTTGTCCTTTTTTGCTTAAGTGAGGAGATCGAGTTGATTTCTACAACTTGTAACCAAAAGTCCTGACTTACCCAGCCAGGTTCTATGACAGGCACTGGAGATACAACGGTATGAAGATAAGGGCACTGCTCTCAAAGAGCTCACAGCCCTGTAGGAGAGACCTCACACATACACAACTTTTTGCAATACAGTGCGCTGGAGGCAATCAGGGTGAACGTCTGGAGGAGGTGCCCCAACAGCTCAGAGGAGGAAGCGACTCTGCTCAGGTGGACCAGTGAAGGCTTCTAAAGGTCTCTTGAGCTTGCTTCTGACAGATGCCTGGGATTTTTGACATGTGGCATAGGAGCGCTTTTCGGACAGCGGGAACCCTGAGTGCCAAGGCCAAGAGGCACCAACAGCACGTGGCCTCCAGGATGTAAGTCATTCCCTTCCGTTTCTAACTCTTTCCAATGTCTCCATCCTCCAGCTGCCTAACATTCTCTTGTAACAAATATTTCTTGCTAGAGAGAGTGTTTTAGGAATAGATTAAACTTTTGGCTAAACTCAAGTGTTAGGACACTCTTACCTCCCTTAACTGCATTACAAAAAAGACTGAAAGGGCTCCCCTGGTGGTGCAGTGGTTGGGAGTCTGCCTGCCGATTCATGGGACACGGGTTCGTGCCCCGGTCGGGGAAGATCCCGCATGCCGCGGAGCGGCTGGGCCCGTGAGCCATGGCCGCTGGGCCTGCGCGTCCGGAGCCTGTGCTCCGCAACGGGAGAGGCCACAGCAGTAAGAGGCCCACGTACCTCAAAACAAACAAACAAACAAAAAAAGACTGAAAAATTGCATATATATGTGGCTATTATTATCTGTATCTCTTCATTAGCACGTACATCCTATGGGAAACTTGGACTGTTTAGTTTGCTGCTGTATATCCAATTCTTAGAACAGCAGCTGTTCTAACTCAAAGACTTGGTTAAGGACAGCGCCTAACCAAGTAATAGACCTCCTGACTTAGTGGTTACAGAGGTTTGGAGGGCGTCAGGGAGGGACTCAAGGGCTGGAGAGCACCCTATTGATGACCACCTCCTCTGTCTAGATGGCCCCTAGGCCACTGGAAGCACACAGCACCTCACACACCTTCTTCTCCTCATTCTTTTGTTCAGGGGGCGCCATGCTGAGCGCACAGATGACTCCTGCCCTCCCAAAGGCTAGAGGCTAGCAGGAGGCTCAGATCATCACAGAAATGAATGGACAGCTGCCAGTGGGAGAAGTGCTGGGAAGGAGAGGCATGGGTGTTGTGACCGTGGACAGGACTGAGTCGGGGGGCGGGGGGTGGTGGTGCAGGCGGTGTGATCTGGCCAGGAAGACCAGGGGAGGCCTCCCTGAGAAAGCTCCACTAACCTGGGATGGCCAGGACAGGTGCCTTACCTAGACTGAGAGGGGTGGGAAGAACAGTCTCCGAGGCAGAGAGGAGAGCGGAGCAGAGGCCCATGGTGGGAGGGCCCGTGGGTGGAAGGAAGGTCGTGTGCCTAGAACTGAGAGAGCAGGGGCTGGGGGAGGGGCTTGAAGTAAGACCGAGCTGGAGAAGTACACAGGTGCCAGAACAGGCAGGGACGAGGCTGATTCTTTATCCCAACAGCAATGGGAAGCCACTGAAGAGTGTAAGCAGTGGGTGACCGGACGGGTTCTGATTTGTGTAAAATAAACTGGAGGGAGCCACCTGGTGTGGGTTCAGGTTCAGATGACAGAAGATAGATGGAAAGTGGGCAGGATGTGGTGATGGACTGAATATGGTGGAGTGGGGGGCGGGTAGGGAGACGAAGGCATAGCATATCTGATGGTCAGAGGTACCATCAATAAAGGTGGGGACCCCAGAAGAGGACTGTGGCCTTACTAAGCCTCAGCGCCCTTTGCTCTCGTGCGTGGACCTTGCCAAGGACCGTTTGGAGGTACCAGCACTGTCACCGTCGCCCTGATTGGCCTCCAGACTTCTCCTTTGATCAATAGGCTACAAGGTGTCCTGCTTTCTCAGTGGAGGGAGAGGCACAGCCGGACAGCAATAAGACCTTGAAGTTGTGGCTATATTGTTTTTGCCAACTTTTCTGCTCCCCCCTCTAGAGGGAAGACAAGAGTCTAATGATGAAGACAAGAACTTTAAAAGGAGCTATCGACTTGGGAAAACATACGGAAGAGTTACACGATCAATCAACCATACAGTGTTGGAGCTGAAAAAAAACTTAGTGAAAGAAAAAAATCTCTTCCAGAGCAACTCTGACAGCTGTTAAAACACTCCCTGCTTCAGCATTTCCAATTGCTGGGGGCAAACTGTCTGAACAAGCAGCCGACTCCATTGTGAGAGGGCTCTGATAGCAGGAGATAGGGTTTTCTTGCATTCAGTCGCAATGTATCTCTGAGCAACCTCCACCCATTTGTCTTCGTTCCATTCTCTGGAAGCAGAGCAGGTCAATGTCCCTTTTAAAATGTGGTGCCCAGAAGGCGACACAAGACTCCAAATGTGGTCTGATTTAATTAAAGCCCTGTGGGGAATTTAGAGGGGAAAAAAATAAAGCCACCGAGTTAACCAGCTTTAGAAAATGGCAATCATAGAAAGCGTCCATAAGAAGAACCTTAGAATCATAAACTAAAGCCTTTGAAAATACCCAGCTGGTCCCTTTCCCTGAAGAGATCACACCTAAACCTGTCCAACCCAGAGAAGCTGACCTATTTTTTAACATCTCTAAAAGCAAGGATTCCACGGATGTTGATTGCCAAGAGGCTTCTTACAAATCAATCATTGTAAAATATTTTCAAATATTTTCTACAAAACACAAGCAGTGTTTTCTAGTAGACTAATTTGTTTTCACATTTTCCTTTCTTGCTATTATCTCTCCCACCACATAAATTTTCTTCCTAATGAAGCCGCTTATTGTATCATTTTCCGGGAGTGCATGTTCTTCTGCTCCTTCTGCTTCTGTTTCAGTTCCTACTGCATTAATTAACCACACTTCCTCTATTATTTTCCTCTTTTTTGTATGGGATCCATGCTATTTATCCTTATATTGTTGCATAATGCTTTTTGTGATGGATGTGTTCTCAAAATTGTGCGCAAATCTAATCTTTGTAAATTGAGTCTCTTCAATTAGAAGTGCCTTCCAAATGCATTTTGAGTGTCATTTTTTTTTTTTTTTTTTTTTTGCGGTACGAGGGCCTCTCACTGTTGTGGCCTCTCTCATCGCGGAGCACAGGCTCCGGACGCGCAGGCTCAGCGGCCATGGCTCACGGGCCCAGCTGCTCCGCGGCATGTGGGATCTTCCCGGACCGGGGCACGAACCCGTGTCCCCTGCATCGGCAGGCGCACTCCCAACCACTACGCCACCAGGGAAGCCCGAGTGTCATTTTGAGGCGTTCTGTGGGAGGTGGCCTGGTAGAATGGGAAACACTGGGCATTTGGAGCGAGAAAACGAAACCACCCAGATCGGGGTCTGCATCTTACAAGCTGTGTAACCTTGACTGGTTACATAATCTATGTGGGCCTTTGTTTCTAATCCACGAAATGGAGATAATAGCGCCGCCTCAAAACGTTGTTGGAAAAAAATAACTAAGCAAGGATTTCCCTGGTGGTGCAGTGGTTAAGAATCCGCCTGCCAGTGCAAGGGACATGGGTTCGATTCCTGGTCCTGGAGGATCCCACATGCCGTGGAGCAACTCAGCCTGTGCGCCACAACTACTGAGCCTGCGCTCTAGAGTCTGTGAGCCACAATTACTGAGCCCACGTGCCACAACTACTGAAACCCCGCACCTAGAGCCCATGCTCCATACCAAGGGAAGCCACCGCAATGAGAAGCCCACTCACCGCAACGAAGCGTAGCCCCAGCTCACCGCAACTAGAGAAAGCCCGCGCGTAGCAACGAGGACCCAACGCAGCCAAAAATAAATAAATAAGTAAAATAAGTATGCAAAGCAAAATCCCTGCAACTCAGGAAATAGATACATCTTTCTGTCTTTAAAGCGGAGAATCATTTTTTAAAGTAAATAATCTTCTCAGAAATCTATTTTGCAAGTTCAGACGTTTCTGATCACACGTCCTTAAAGCAGGAAGCAGCAAACATTGATTTCCTTCACTGACTTAGGAACCTTCTACCAGACCTTGTCTTGGGTTCTCCCCTCTAGGCCCCACCCTGTCCTGACAGACCTTCTCACCTGGTCCATAACGGAGGTTAACGTCTGCAGGGCTAGCTGCTGCTTTGCCAAGTCTGCTTCTACTCAGCAAGCCTGAGGTCTTGACGCGTAAGTCACATTCCTCTGTTCTCACTATCATCTACGTCTGCTTCTGAACATCTTTGCCTGCTCTTTTTTTTGTTATTTGAGTCTTTTCGGTTTCCCCAAAGTTCTTCCCCAGAAGGGTGGGATTTTGCATTCACTCGAACCACGCATCTCTCCTACACGACTCTGAGTTCCTTGAGAGACCACGCACGCCCACAGGCCAAGCACAGTGCGTGAATGAAGGGCTAGCGACCCTCCCTGGGAAGCTCTTCTACAGCCTGACATATGGAGAAAGTCACTTCCATTCTCAATTTATCTGTAAAATGAGGAAATACAATGATATTCGTGGTTTCCAGGCTGGAGTTCGTCGTGTTTAGGGATCCACAGTGGGAGAAATGGAGAAAAGGAGAAAACTACTCTGAATGTTTTTAAGAGTCCAAAAGAAAGTGTGCCACTACCCAATTATGGCTACACTGGTTCATGTAAACCCTGTCTCTTGATCTAGTTGGAATGATGTCAGTTCTGTGCAGTATCACAGGTACAGTCATGTCACTCAGCATGTGCACCAGTCAGGATTCTTGGTTGTGAAGAACAGAAGCCAAGTCTGATTGACTAAAACAAAACATAAGTGCATTGGAGAGATGTCAGCTAGCTCCAGAAGAAATGGGAAAGCAGGAGGAACAGGCTCTGGAAACGGGCAGTAAACAGAGAAAGCTGAGCAATGAGGTACTCAGCTAAGGTCCCATCAAAGGAGCAGCGCAGTGGGGGGGGGGGTGCCACTGGACACCAGGCACTGACCCACTGGAACCACCACTCTAGCGCCTAGGATGCTGTTGCCCAGTGAGATGAATTCCAAACCACGGTGACTGCTTTGTGTCCCTCACTCCAGATACAAAGTCTCAGGTGATCATCCAGTGGGCTAATCTTAAACTTTCTGTGCTTGTGTCCAGCTTCTGGAGAACAAGGATACTTGCTGGATACTTTCTAGTATCATTTCTTCAGAGACTCTACTGTATTAGGAAAATTCCCCAAATATAGAAAGAGAATCAGCTGTTGGACAGCCCCCCAAATGGCAAATGTCCACTATGGTTGTTAAATGTTTGCCATGATGAGTAAACTAATTAGAACTTAATTGATGGGGGAAAAATTTATTTTGAAACATTGGATCCATAGAAGAAAAAAGTAATGAACATGCTTGATGATTAAAAAAAAAAATTGATCAGAAAGGATGATTTCTAATGTCACTCCCAGGCTTCGGTGCCCCCTGCAGGCAAGATAGAGGAATAAGAACTGAACTGATTTTTCTCAAGCTCTTTGCTTCATCAAATACAGTTGTCCCTCAGCATCCAAGGGAGATTGGTTCCAGGACCCTCTGTGGATACCAAAATCTGCAGAGGCTCTTGTCCTTTATATAAAATGGTGTAGTATTTGCATATAACCTACGCACATCCTCCCTTCCATATACTTTTTTTTTTTTTTTTTTTTTTGCGGTGCACGGGCCTCTCACTGTCACGGCCTCTCCCGTTGCGGAGCACAGGCTCTGGACGCGCAGGCCCAGCGGCCATGGCTCACGGGCCCAGCCGCTCCACGGCATGTGGGATCCTCCCAGACCGGGGCACGAACCCGTGTTCCCTGCATCGGCAGGTGGACTCCCAACGACTGCACCACGAGGGAAGCCCCCTTTACATATACTTTAAATCACCTCTAGATTACTTATAATAGCTAACACAATGTAAATGCTATGTAAATAGTTGTAAATACAGTACAGATATTATGTAAGTAGTTGCCAGTGCAAGGCAAATACAAATTTTGCTTTTTGGAACTTTCTGGAATTTAAAAAATATATATATTTTTGATCCGTGGTTGGTTGAACACACAGATGCAGAACGTGTGGCTGTGGAATTTGCCTCGCACTGACTGTATATGTCATAAAAACCTGGACTTATAGAATTTGCCAGGAGTAATTAGCCATAGCTAATTTTAGGTTCTGCTGCATATAAGAGAAAACAAAAGGAATAATAGCATAAACATGATACGGAGTTTTCTTTTACATAAAAGAAATCTGGAGGTGGGCAGTCCCAGGCTGGTATCGTAGTTTCATAGTGTTCATGAACACAGGCCTCTTTTATTTTTGCTCTTCCATCCTTAGTAGTTCAGGCTTTTATCCACAGGGATACTTCCTCAAGGCTGCTGGAACTCCAGCCATCACGTCTGCATTCCAGACAGGAAGTAGGAGGAATAGTGAAGGGACAAATGGCAAAAAGGCACATACAAACTGCCCTCTTAAGACTTCCTGAGAGCTGTACTTAACAATGTCTGCTTATATCTTATTGACCACCTCTAATTTCAGGACAGCCTGGGAAGTATATGATCTTTTAGCTGGGCACTTTGCCACCCAAATATTGAATGGGAAGCTAGCAATCTTTTCCTCCCCAAGGAACTCTCAAGGTGATCAGAGGTAGGCAGAGGTCTCATTTGGTGCCCATCAGCTCTCTGCAGTTAGGTTTGTGGATATCACTTAAGATCAAGGAAGCCTCAGAGGGGAAGACCAGCACAGATGCCTTAGGAGCTACCTTTCTGAAATGCTTGGAAGGTGGTAATGGGTCCTTTGAGGAGCTTCCTAGAGAATAACAAAAATAGTGAACACTTGTTGAGTGTTTACGTTCTGCCAGGTGCTGTGCGAAGTGTTTTATCTCCAATCTCTCACCTCATTCTTACAGCTACTCCATGAGGTAGGCACAAATGTGCCCAGACTGCACTTGAGGAAACCAAGGATTAGTGGCGATAAGCATTTTGTCTGATCAGAGTTAGTAAGTGGGAAAGCAGGGTCAAAACCTAAAGGGTCTGTCTGACTCTGAGCCTAATACACATACACACATAGCAGCTGCGCCGTCCCGTACGGTGGTCGCCAGCCACACGTACATTTAGATTAAAATTAATTAAATGGAATTAAATTAAAAATGAAGTTCCTCAGTCCCACTAGCCACATTTCAAGGGCTCAGTAGCCACATGTGGCTAGTAGCTACCATATTGGATAGCGAATATATAGAACATTTTCAGCATCACAGACAGTTCTATTGGACCACTCTGTGCTACACGGATGGAACATTCCTGGATTCCAGCTCTCATCATAAATGAGGCGATGAGATAGTCTCTTCTTTTCTCTGGCCCCCTTTCCCGTTTCTGTAGCCCCATCTTGTTACACATACAGCTCAGCCATGCAAAGAGATGAAAGAAATTCTGAAAAAGAAAATACCCATGAAAGTTGGAAAAGCGGTGGCGTGTGTTATTTGTGCTGCTACAGTACTTAACTCTGGGGCAGGGGAGCCACTGTGGAGGGCAGAGCCGGCCTGGGGTGGAGGATGTTCCCTGCAGTTCACAGTCAGCTCAGCTCACAGGGTAGCCCCTAGACTGGCCTGAATTCCTGAACACTAAGTTGCAGCCCCCTTATCTTTCCCCTCCTTTCTTTAGCTCTTCCTCCCTCCTTTTCCCATTTTGGCACATGCCACATGTGCTTTCATTTAAACCTGCTCTTTTAAAAATTTGCAAAGCTCCCAGCTGTTGCGAAGTCAGATTTTTAAGAACACATTTGCATCTTTTCTCAGTTGCTGCCTTAATTACATATAATAAAGGTACTTAGTTATAGAAGAATAGCTGATGAGCCTGCACTACCATAAAGAGGTCTTGCCAAAAGCCATTTCCTTTGTCAAGAGAGAACTTGCTCAAAGACAGTGAGAAGCCATGATTCATTCTTATGCCACAGTGTTACTATAAAAAATTCGGTTCACTGTCGCACAAACTTTAAACAGTGACAGAGTTCTCAGCCATGTTCTGCCACCAACACCTGTGCCTGGACTGGAAAAGTGTGATAAGAGAAGACCGGCGTCGTTTGTGACAGCTTTATCGGGGTCAGGAAGCTTTGTGAGCTGCCTGCCTGTTTTTGCCAATAAAGCATTATTGGGATATAGTCATGCTCATTTGTTTACCCATTGTTTACGGTGGCTTCCACGCTACAACAGCAGAGCTGAGTAGCTGCCATGGACTCCATCTGTAAAGCCTAAAATACCCTCTGCCCTTTCACCAGCCCCTGGCTTAGAAGGCAGGAGTTGGGGTAGATCAGAGGTCTCAGTCTTATCCTGTTTTCTTTTGTTGTTTTTGTGGTACGCGGGCCTCTCACTGTTGTGGCCTCTCCCATTGCGGAGCACAGGCTCCGGACGCGCAGGCTCAGTGGCCATGGCTCACGGGCCCAGCCGCTCCGCGGCATGTGGGATCTTCCCGGAGCGGGGCACGAGCCCGCGTCCCCTGCATCGGCAGGCGGACTCTCAACCACTGCACCACCAGGGAAGCCCAGTCCTATCCTGTTTGGGTGTCTCTATTGGAGGGTTTGCATGGACCCTGCCCTTCCACCTGGTCCAGGGCACCATCACCTCACCCCTGCATGACTGCCCTGGCCTACTCCCTGCCTACCTGTGTCTCCCTGTCCCCTGCAGTCTATTCTCTATTCTCCAGTGACTGGTCTAGTCACTGCAACCAGAGTGCCCCTTTGAAACATAAGCCCTTTCTTATCATTACCTTGCTCAAAGCCCTCCAAGGGCTTCCATTTCATAGAGAGTAAAGTCCGAAGTCCTTAGGGTGACCTGTAGGCCCCTCCATCACCTCACCACCACCCACCTTGCCCCACCTGGCTTCCCCTGCCCCAGCCAAAGCGGCCTCCTTACTTAGCCTTGAACTACCAGGCCCTGTCTCCACTCACAGGCAGAGGGGGCCACCTGGCCCCCAAAATGCCTGTCCACAGAATGCCCTGTTGCCGGGAAGTAGCAACCCAGTCAGACCCCTGGCATTCAAGGGTGGCATCCTGACTGGTTCTCACTGAGGGAACATAACAGAAAGCGGTGCTTGTCACTTTCGCTGGGGGTGTGGTCTTCAGAACCGTCTGTGCCTTCTCCACTCCCCATCTGCCCCTTAATGGGGAGGTCTTCGAGGCCCTTGGAAACAGGAAAGTCATAGTATAAAAGGCATTTGAGTCTCTGGACCCAAATGAAGACTGCCCATCACCAGCAGCTTAACAGTGGACTGGAACTTGAGCAGGAAATAAACATTCATTGTTGCCATCCTTTCATTATGGAGTTTTAGGATTTGTCATGGCAGCATCATCTGGACTAAGACAGGGCCTTTGCACTTGCTGTTCCCTCTGCCTGGAAGGCTCTTCCCCAAATATCTGTATGGCTTTTCACTTCCTTTAGGTCTCTGTTCAAATGCCATCTTATCCTAGAGACTTTCCCAGATGACCCTAAATAGAAGAGAGCAAATCACCTGCTACCCCAGTACTATCCACCCTGTACTGTTTTATTTTGCTTCATAGCACACACCATCACCTGACAGTCTCTACTTACTAGCTCATCGCTCAGTGCCTGAGTTGTGTGCCGTCTCTCTCACTCCACTAGAATGTAAGCACCCACGTGTCCCCGGGGCTGAGCACAGTCCCTGCTACAGCGTAGAGGTTCAATAAATGTCTGATGAATGAATGAATGAATGAATGAATAGACCAACAATCTCAAGGATTAGTGGAGAAAATAATAAGATTTAGAGTAGATGGTTGGGTGGGGAGAAGAAAGGATGTGGGATGATTCCTTTTGCAATTTTTAACATTAAGTTTTATCTGATGCCAAAGGCAGTGCAGACACCTGGCGTTTGGAGCACCTGCTCTCATGAGTGTGTGGGCACAGGTGGCAGCATACCGTGAGGGCTGCTCTGTCACAGGGAGCCCAGGGTGCTCAGGGGATGGGCGTCAAAATTAGCCTGTGGGGTCAAGGGACACTGGCCAAAGGAGACAACACGTAGAAGGAACTGGCTGTGAGAAGAAGCCAGAAGAGGAGATTCCGGCATATGGGAAAGCAGGATACGAGCCCTGAACACTCTGATGTGGCGTGAATTTGGGGCAGGTGGGGAGTGAGAGTAGGGGTGGGCAGCAAGGCCTGTGGGGCCAGATCATGAACAGACTTGCCTGCTATGCTAAGAAGCTTGAACTATTTCCTGAAACAGATGGGAACCAGGCAAGAGAGGGCATAATCAGGGGTGCATTGTATGAGGCTCTTTCTGGCAGCAGCCTGTAAACGGGATTGGCAAGGACGTGAGATTAGAGGCTAAGTGAGGCGACTATCTGGAGATGCCCTGGGGTGGTCCAGGGTCCCCACCGCTCTCTGCTGGCAGACAACACAAGCAACACGGCCTAGTTCTGGGCAATGGGAGCCTGGGAATCTGTTTCTACTGTCTTCCTCCCTGTTCCAGGTGACGGGGTGGGTACCATCTGGGTCTAGTTTCATAAAACCATGGGCTCCAGGAAAAGGCAGTGACTGCAAGCAGTGGCATCTCTGAATCCTTACTGCATTCTACCTTCCCTCCCTATCCAGCAGGGACCCTGCAGGGATGGGGGACCCTGATGTATCACTGCCACAAACCAGTGCCTATGAATATGCCGAGAGCCTTGGGGTCCAGCTGAATGGAGGATGTTTGGGAGGCCCCGGGCACTCAGATCTAACTGTTTAGGGTCTTGGCACCGGAGGGGTGTCCAGAGAGGAGATATGTAGATGGTGCAACTGCATTTCACATGAGTGGGGTTGGCATTCTCCAGTTAGGAGAGACCAAGGAAGATAGGGGGACGTCAGCAGGGGGTGGCTGCAACCATGCAAACGTCAGCAGTAGCCCTTCGAGACTCTTGGCTTGCTCCCAGGCACTGGGCGGCTTCCACACGGCAGTGTCCACACAGCACTAGAACTCTGGATACGTTCATTTCCATCATCTCCTGAGCTCACCCTCCCGTGGAGCACTTGCTGAGGATTCCAGGAATGGGAGGAGGGTGGAGAGGGTCTCCCAGGGATGTAGCTGAGCAGTGGCTGAACGGCAGGGGTCACGGCTTCCAGCAATGACTCATGAAATCTGGGAGATGGTCGGGTCAGCCCTTGTTTCTCACATGGTTTGTGCTGTGAGCGAGCCTTCTGTGTTCAAGGAGCTTGGAGAAGTTGCCAGGCTGAAGTGAGGAGTCCATGCGGTGGATGTGTCAGTGAGATTGGAAACAGAGGAAGCCATGTGGAACATGTGACGCGTGCCTGAAACAGGGTATTATTGCCCAGAACTGGCTTCTACAGCTCTCTGTGACTTGTTATACATGGGTGGCATGGGAGTTTGAGTTAGATGTTTACAAGGGCCCACAGCCATGTAGATGAGTAAAGCGGGCAGGTGGTGACTGGTCTCCATCCAAAGGGGGAGCCGCCCTTTATCTCCAGCCACTTGTTGCCATGGGGCTCTGGAGGCCAGTGTCATCAGATCTTCTGATTCTTTAAGAGAAGGGCAAGGTCCAGATTGTTATGGGCTGTCTCCTCTATCCGTCACTTTTTCTAGGTTAGGCTGTGGTAACAAGTAGCCCTCAGAGTATCACTGGCTCGTAACAGTAAAGGTTCATTTCTGTTCCTGTTACATATCAGCAGCAATGGTTCTGCTCTGCGGTTCCTCTCTTTCCAGGATCCAGACTGAAGAGCAGACCCCATCCTGGATGTGCTCCCAGGTGTCAGAGGGAACTTCTGCTCACATCCCATCCACCAAAGCAAGCACCCTGGCCAATCCTGAGCAACTGAGGAGAAGGGTGATTGCCCACCCCCTCACCCCCGCACAGGGAGACATAGCTGTTCACGTGGCCACTGGTGGGAGGGGAGATGGTAATCGGGGCAAGAATATGATCTGCCACACTTCCTCTTTTTAAACGTTGGCAACTGCACCAGAAGCATCATAAAATGTGGGCAGAGCCAAAGAAACACAGGGAACCACAAGCTACTAATTTATAACTTCTAATTTATGAGGTCAGAGATGGAGTGAACAGTGTCGCTCTCTTCCTAAAACACAGACATTGGCTCAGAATCCCCTTAATAGTCCTCTCAAAAAGAAAGGAAAATGGTTACAACACCTTAACATTATGGGTGAATCTATACTGGCTCCTAGTAATCACTATTTCCTTTTATAGGTACTCATAAACTCCCTTGAAACAATTCTTTCATAAATACTACCCGGGATCCAGGTTGCTTACCATTTGTGGTTTTCAGAATTCACCTTCTGTTTTGTTTTTTTTTAATTTATTTTTTTCTTATTAGTCATCCATTATATACACATCAGTGTATACAGGTCAATCCCAATCTCCCAATTCATCACCACCACCACACCCGCTGCCGCTTTCCCCCACTTGGTGTCCATACATTTTTTTCTCTACTTCTGTGTCTCAATTTCTGCTCTGCAAACTGGTTCATCTGTACCATTTTCTAGGTTCCACATATATGCATTAATATACGATATTTGTTTTTCTCTTTCTGACTTACTTCCCTCTGTATGACAGTCTCTAGATGCATCCACGTCTCTACAAATGACCCAAGTTCGTTCCTTTTTATGGCTGAATAATATTCCATTGTATATATGTACCACATCTTCTTTATCCATTCATCTGTCGTTGGGCATTTAGGTTGCTTCCATGACCTGGCTATTGTAAATAGTGCTGCAATGAACATTGGGGCACATGTGTCTTTTTGAATTATGGTTTTCTCTGGGTATATGCCCAGTAGTGGGATTGCTGGGTCATATGGTAGTTCTATTTTTAGTTCTTAAAGGAACCTCCATACTGTTCTCCATAGTGGCTGTATCAATTTACATTCCCACCAACAGTGCAAGAGGGTTCCCTTTTCTCCACACCCTCTCCAGCATTTGTTGTTTGTAGATTTTCTGATGATGCCCATTCTAACTGGTGTGAGGTGATACCTCATTGTAGTTTTAATTTGCATTTCTCTAATAATTAGTGATGTTGAGCATCTCTTCATGTGCCTCTTGGCCATCTGTCTGTCTTCTCTGGAGAAATGTCTATTTAGGTCTTCTGCCCATTTTTGGATTGGGTTGTTTGCTTTTTTAATATTGAGCTGCATGAGCTGTTTATATATTTTGGAGATTAATCCTTTGTCCAATGATTCATTTGCAAACATTTTCTCCAATTCTGAGGGTTGTCTTTTCGTCTTGTTTGTGGTTTCCTTTGCTGTGCAAAAGCTTTTAAGTTTCATTAAGTCCCATTTGTTTATTTTTGTTTTTATTTCCATTACTCTAGGAGGTGGATCAAAAAATACCTTGCTGTGATTTATGTCAAAGAATGTTCTTCCTATGTTTTCCTCTAAGAGTTGTATACATCATTGCAGCACTATTTACAATAGCCAGGTCATGCAAGCAACCTAAATGCCCATCGACAGACGAATGGATAAAGAAGATGTGGTACATATATACAATGGAATATTATTCAGCCATAAAAAGGAACGAAATTGGGTCATTTGTAGAGATGTGGATGCATCTAGAGACTGTCATACAGAGTGAAGTAAGTCAGAAAGAGAAAAACAAATATCATATAGTAACGCATATATCTGGAACCTAGAAAATGGTACAGATGAACCAGTTTGCAGAGCAGAAATTGAGACACAGATGTAGAGAGCAAACGTATGGACACCAAGGGGGGAAAGCGGCAGGGGCGTGCTGGTCGTGGTGTGATGAATTGGGAGATTGGGGTTGACCTGTATACACTGTTCTGTATAAAATGGATAACTAATAAGAAAAAAAAAAGTGAGTTTAGTATGGTTGCAGAACACAAGATCAATATACAAAACAAATTGAACGTATTTCTGTATACTAACAATAAGCATGGAAAATAAAATTTTAAATGGAATTTTTCAACAGCACCAAAAATACAAAATACTTAAGAATAAATTTAACCAACATGTACATGACCTGTACACTAAAAACTACAAAAAAAAAAAAAAAAAAAACCCTGCCCTTAGCAGCAGTGGGAGCAAAAATGCCAAAAGCCAGGCTCTGGGTCCCCCATCTGGACCCACAACCTACCTCAAAGGAACCCAGTACTGTGTGATCCCAGGATCAGGGAACCACCTGGGGGATGGGGGCGTAGCTCCTGGTGTTACTACCTGTGAATCCGCCCAGCTCCCCAGAGCCTAGCTTCAGCAAGACCAAGGCAGCTCAGCACCACCCTGGAGATCAAGGCCCCAAGCCTCTGAGCTCTTTCCAGTCCATGGTAGAGCCAGCAGCCTTCAGCTCTAGCACTGAGGACCCCTTGCCTATGCTGCACCTGACTGCGCAAGACATCATCCTGAGCAGCACCACGGCAGTTCCACTACCAGATGTATGTCCACTGGGGTCTGTGGCCCTCACCAAGGAGAGCTCAACCAGGAGGCCGCCTGGTACCACACTCCTCACCCCTCAGACTGTGAGCGCATCTGGCAGTCCCTCCCCAGGAGCCCCTGTCCGAATCCCCAGGCACCAGCAGGTGCTGCCCCCGCACTTGCACACTGAAGAGTTCTACCAGAGTCTGTGGACAGAGACGCCCTCCTTCATCTTCTTCTATCTGCAGGGCACTAAGGTGCAGTACCGGGCAGCCAAAGCCCTAAAAAAAAACAGTCGTGGCAATTCCATACCAGATACATGATATGCTTCCAGAGGCACAAGGAGCCCAAGGCCACCGCCGTCCATTTGGGGCAGGGCACCTAAACCTACTTTAATTAGGAGAAGTGGGGATCATGGAAGAAGGAAGACTTCACCTTTGAGTGCGCCGGCCCCTCACTCCACCCCACCCCTCTCCCTGGCATGCTGATCCTTCTGCCCAGGTGAGGGCCCTGCCCTGGAAGATTGATGGGACTCCCCGCCCCCCTTTAGAAAGCAGGGAGCGAGCCCCGAAGTTTTCCCATCCTGGTGGCCCAGGAGCAAGGGCTGTCCCCGACCTCCCCAGTAAGGGACATGTTTTGGTAAACCTATTTTCATTTTGGAAAATATTTATGAATAAAAAAATTTATATAAAAAAAAGGAAAGACGTACCCTGTTTGCGAATTGGAAGACTCAGTGTTGTTAAGCTGTCAGTTCTCCATAAATTGATTCAATACGATCCCAAAGAAAATCTGAGCAGATTATTTTTTAGCAATTGTCATGCTAAACCTAAAATTTATATGGAATTGCAGAGAACCTATATTAGCCAAAATAACTGTGAAAAAGAAATTCAAACTTGGAGGACTTGAACTATTGGAGTTCAAGTCTTGTTTTAAAGCTACTGTAACCAAGATATATTGTCTGTAGTTGCTTTCTCACTGTAATGGCTAAGTTGAAGAGCTGTGACAGGGACCATATGGCCCACAAATCCTAAAATATTTACTATCTAGCCTTTCACAGAGTTTTCTGACCCCTGTGATAGATGATGTTTATATATAAGACATACTCTTATGTACAATTCCTGGCCCGAAAGGTATTATTCTACCACTTTCTCTGCTGCTCGTTATAGCATATTAGAATGCAGGTTCGTCAACATAATTTTAGAAATAATCTTTAATCCCAACTAATATATTTAAGAATATAAATTGTTCATAAATTATGATACCTTATAATTATTAATATATTGTTTGCAATATCCCTTACAACTGCTCACAAAGCCATGGTTGAAAACTGCTCCTAGCAGAATGAATATAATTGCACATTAAATTTGTATGTGAATATGTAAATGAGGCATAGTACTACTAGGCTTGTTTTATAAATGAGAGGCAAATGTATCTGTTAGAGCCTGCTGTAGGTGGTTAGGAAAAGCAGACCAACGAGACAGTGGGATGAATAGGTACCAACTGGTGATGGATTGGATATAGGTAGTGAAGACAAGTATTGAGAAAAGTAATTCTGAGGATTGGAATCTGAGTTTTTAGATGTAGTTGCTTTTGACCTCATGCGACGATCGTGAAGAAATATTTATTTAGCTGTCGAGAGCAGAAAGGCTACGAGTTCAATTTGCAACTGCTCAAAGCAATGCGTTTCAGATTAATGAACTTGCCAGGTCATCCTGTTGGAATGCAGACTGATTCAGTAGTTTTGGGACAAGTCCCAACTTTCTGCAGTTCCAAGAAGTTTCCAGGTGATTCTGACATGGCTGATTCAAGGGGCACGCTTTGAGTAGCTAACAGAAATTCAAGTGTAGGTTTCTTCTGGAAGATAAGGGGAAGGTTGTAACAGGGAGTGATTTTTATGCGTGGAAGGAAAGAGTCTATTGTCTCCTCTAGAGGCAAGATTGTAAAGGGCCTGCAATCTTGAGGAGATCCTTAATGCAGAGAAGAGGAGGATCCAGGGCAATCAAGGAGAAAGAATAAGAGCTGTCAGGAAAAAGAAAAAGACAAACCATGTGAATTTAGTGTCATTAAGGAATCCTATGGAACACTGAGTTTCAAGGAGGAGGTCAGTGGAATTCCAATATATAATTCATTCATCACATTATCTTCCCTGGTCCCTTTTCAGGTCCTCTCTTAGCTATAGTAGATATCAATGGATTGTCTGTCCAAAACTTACCCACTCCTTTTGCTAAAAAGGCCTCTCCTTATCAGTATGAGGTCCTTAAGAGCTGCCATGTTTTTATATAACCCCATGCCCCCTCCCTCCCTACGGTTGATTGCTCCAGGCATGAACACCTGATCCCAGTTTGGCCAATCATAGTTCTTCCCTAGGATAACTTGAAATAGGACTTGATCATGACAAAAGTTGTTCAGTACAGAATAGTTTCTATAGTGGTGAAGGTGTTAGGTACAGAATCTGCTAGTTGTTGCCAGCCATGTTAGAACCAGCACAGAGGAAAATTAAAGACATTTGATAGAAGAGAGCCTGGCAGTGTTCCAGCTGTTCCAGCTATTCCCAAGCCCAACTATATGCCCTTTTATTCCCCGTAATTTGGTTATTCAACACTCCCTTCTGTGACCCTGAAAATTCCCCTCTTGCCTAAGTGAGTTTGAGTCACTTTCAGCAGAATTCTGACTAATACCCAGCAAATCTTTTCCCAACACGTTTCCTCATACACATCACTTCCCAGGGCCTCTGCACCCTGTTGACTAAAGCCTTCCCCAGGTGCTTCCACAGGGTGACACGAGGCCAGAACCAGCTGCTTGGCAAGGACCAGAAACTCCAGCTTTGGTCTTGGTGGATGTGCATTTGTCACTGAACACCAGTGTACCAAGTCCATGTATTCACGCCAACAGCCGAAAAGAGCCCACGAAGGTATAATCTTCAGCACACTGGGCCTGTCCTGACAGATTGTTAAGACCCTGGGCCAGAGCTTAATGTGCACGAGTATTTGCAAGGCACAATTTCCTTTTTGCTCATTTCGACTAAATTAAATTCATTTTGGAATTCTCAAAGTCATTACTTGTTGATTTCTCCCGTCACCCTTACGTCACATTCTGGGTACATTTCTTCCCAAACTGAAAGTCACCCTCTTCTCTAGTTTCCTGGGTGCCTCAGATCCCCGGAGAGGTTCTATCCCTTGGTAGTTTGTTACGGTTCATGGAATAAGTTAACTCCTTCACTGTTGGGAAATTTAAAAAACAAAAAATAAAACCTGCTGTTCTACAAAAAGGCAAAGAACTTCCCACTCCCTTCCCCACCTTCACTACACACACACACACACACACACACACACACACACACACACACACACACACACACACCCCAGGCCTGTCTGAGGGCAAGAAGCCTACCTCCCACCACCCCCTCCGCAGGCAGAAATGCTGGCATTCGTGAGCTGTCACTCTGAGGAAGACAGCAGCTGTGTTATTCTCTGATTTATAGAACAGATTTGCATATCCTTGCCTTTGAAGATTGCCTATAATCTGACACATAAATATTTGAAAGACAGGATGGTGGAAACAGACCTAAGCAGCTTAATCGAACACTTGGCAGGTAGAGGACTTAGGCTGGTGTTCATTTAAAATGTCCCCATTGCCCTGGGGCCTCTTGGTATGTGTATACAAAATTGAAATTCAATGTTTAAACCTAATCCTACCGTCAAAAATCCCACTTGGAGGAAAAGCCAGAAGAATGCCCGTTGGAAAATAGGTTTCATTTCATGTCTGGTCTCTTGGGCCAAAATCCTGTTTGACTTCCTTAAATTCTGCTCCAAGAAACAGGGGGCAAGGAATAGAAGCATCTCAGCCACTCCAGAAGCCCCACCTGTGCAAATGGGGTGATCTGAACTCCACCCTGCCCTGCAGCAGCCCTGAGGCCACAGAGAGGCAGCTTCACCGGGAGTAGGAACGCTATTTCCCGAGAGTCATTAGGGGGTTGGCTGTCTTAGGGAGCCAGGAGACCCTGTTCGAGGAGCAGGGGAGCTTCAGATTTTCCATGCCTCTTCCCTCATGCAGCATTTCCCAAAATGTGGTACAGAGCACAGTTTCTGGAGTTATTATAGGTTCCTATTAAATGGCCATAGTCGGAAGCTCTAAGTCCTGCAGTAATAACAATCATAATTTGTTTAATCTAATTGTTTGAGCAGAATATATGCATTCTTATTTTCGCAGGAGTCCTATTAATATACTATAGAATAAGTAGAAAATAGCAAATTATTCCCTAATCTGATTCAATTAATATGTGTTGATTCTCCTACTTGGCCTAGGAGAGGGACTGTCAAAGGTGGTCTTCATCCTCAAGACAGACCACCCATGCCACTCGTAGCTGGGCCCCTTTTCAGATGTCATACAAAGTTGGGGGAGGGCTGAAGGAGGAGGTGCTCCAAGATAGAAGGACTTTTGTAAAATTCTGAATGGGAGAGGGCAGATGATCCAGTAAACAGAGACCCAGACTGAAAGTCAGGAGACGTGGTTAGCCCCATCCTGCCGTGAGTTCTGTGGTCCACGTCCTGAGTTCAACCACTTCCCCTCTCTAGACCTCTGTTGGCTCATCTGCAGAATGAGGCAGTTGATCTTAGGGACACCCCCCCCCCCAACTCCCTTTGCTGTTAATATTCTACAACAGGCTGGGTTAGAGCTAAGATTCAGGTACGTCTGAATGATGGAGTGACATTTTCCCACCTGGATTTCTGGATCTCCAGAGAAAGCACCCCCGCTGGGGTTGCTTGCAGACTTGGGACAAGAAGAGGAAGGAGGCAGGGAGATTGGTGACAAAAGTCAAATGTGAAGGGTTTCCCTGGTGGCGCAGTGGTTGAGAGTCCACCTGCCGATGCAGGGGACACGGGTTCGTGCCCCGGTCCGGGAAGATCCCACATGCCACGGAACGGCTGGGCCCGTGAGCCATGGCCACTGAGCCTGCATGTCCGGAGCCTGTGCTCTGCAACGGGAGAGGCCGCGACAGTGAGAAGCCCGCATACCGCAAAAAAAAAAAAGTCAAATGTGAAGCTCCTATAAGATGGTTTAGCCTCAAGGAGAACAGAGCCTGGCAGATTCAGCGGCACAGGTCCAAGTCAGGAGGAATCAGTGGTCCTGGGGCCAGTGTGGTAGTCTCTACGGCAACCAGCCACCCTGGAGGCAAGAGGACAGCTGGGGTGTCTCGCCCTCCTCCCTGCCCCCCGGATGCTGAGCAACCCTGTTCTAGGGCCCAGTAGTATTGTCACACTGGGGGCAGGGAGGTGTTTTCCTTCTTGTACTCCCAAACTGACTGCCAAGAGCCAAAGGTCCAGGAAGGCAAAGCGATTTGCAGACATGGCTGAGACATCCCCAGGGACTTCCAGAAAGTGGGTATGAGACACACCAGGCAGGTGGGTGTCCTGGGGCAGTGAACAGGGACAGGGTACTGATGTCAATGTGGCCTCATTTGGACACTCCACGAGCCTACACTAGTTTACTTAATATGGATCTGGGGAGGTAGCTGCCTGGAAGGCGGAGGCAAAAAGACCAGCCTCCAGAGGAAGCCCCGTGAGCATGCCTGCCATCACAGCTGACAGAAGAAGGGGGAGGAGGACACACTGCTCTGGCCTGGCTGGGCTATGACGGGCAGGACTAGCTTGGACCTGGCAGAAGCAGGTGAAAATCCCCAGAGAGGTTTTCACTGTTGGCAAGACGAGGAAAGAAGAAGAATGACCAGCCTCTGAAATGGAATGAGATTTGGGGACCACATCTATCAGTCCATCCTCACGCCCACCTAGAAACTGGGCTACAGAAAGGTGGGAGAGATTCCTACACCAACAGCCCAGAATTTCAGGCCCTGCCTCTTCATCCCGCAGAGCTGTCACACCTAGCAGCAGCCTTCCCCTGCTTCCACGCAAAGGAGGGGCAGCTGGGCCCGCCCTAGCACGATGGGGGAGGCTGTGAGCCCATGGGGGACACAGAAAGACACACACAGGAAGCAGTGCCGTGGTTACCTTGCACCTGTCTGTTCATACCCCCAGGTAGCTGTGGCCGAGGAAATCTCTGCTACACAGATTAGGCAGAAACCTTTGACCCGATGTGTGGGTCCTTTGTCAGAATCACGATGGCTTTCCCTCTCTTCACAGGCTGATCCCACAGCTTGCCTATTGTCCTGTGGCCTCAGCAGCTGTGCCTCTGACCTGGGTGGGGCTGCAAGTCTGGGCAGGAGAGGCTTTGGGAAGCCAGAGTTGTTGCCAGTCATCTGTTTCCAGCCTGGGGTGGGAGCTGGGCTGGGTTCCAGGAGCAACATTTGATCAGTCATTAGGCACAGACTCTGCTCCAGCCACACCATTACCTCATTCCTGCCTCAGGGCCTTTGCACTTGCTGTCCCTCTGCCTAGAGTACTTTTCCTCCTGATCTTCACCTGACGTGTGCTCCCTGTTCCGTCAGATGTTACCTTCTCAGAGAGGCCTTCCCTGACCACCCAGGCTAGTGTAGCCCCTGTTCTCTCTCTGCTATACTGCCCTGTTTATTTCCTTTTTGGCACTCCCAACAATCTGTAATTCTCCTGTTAACCTGCTGACATGTTCGCTGTCCCGTTCCCCACTGGAACGTTAGCTCTTTGCGGGAAGGGGTCTTTTGTTTCTTATTCACAACTGTCCACAGCTTCCAGCACGTTGCCTGGTGCATGGTAAGCGCTTAACAAGTATCTGTTGGATGAATAAATGAATGAACGCCACAGCAGCCATGATAAACTCACCCCCACGCTTCTCCCTTCTTCACAGAAACTCAGTGTTGTTTGGCAGCCTGTCCTACTCATTACCATGAGTTACGAGCCATCATGGTGTCCCTTTCCCTGTGCTAGTAAGTGGCTACGGAAAGAACAAGTAATAGAATTCTGGCCAGAACCATGAGCAGAAGTCTACTAGGTGAGGGTCAGAGGTTCTAAAAGAGGTTTTCCCATCGTGAAAAGAGCAGCAGATACTGCCATTTGATCTGAATACCACGCCTGAGTGCAGCTGTAGACCCTGGGTCCTTTATGGCGTTACTGAAGAGCAGGACTTCCTGTTCTGGGCATAATAAATGTTCCCATTTTTAGGCCATTGTAAGCGGCATCTTTTGTTCCTTGCTGCCAAAGGCTTTTGAACCATAGAGACTACGGCATATGCTGGTCCTTAGTCCTAGCGGCGGCCCCTGGCCGGTAGACTGGAGCCTCGGCTTTTATCCCCTGGGTGTAGTGTTAAGTGAACATGAATTAATGAACTAGTTCCTTCCTTACCTCATCTGTACATCCAACAAACTTCACTGGAAACATCTGTGCTAGAAAGAGAGATGGATGAGGCAACGTCCCGGTCCTGAAGGAGCTCAGAACCCACGGGAGGAAAGCTTGTGAAAAGACTGGCAATCCGGAGGGCGCCTGTTACAACAGGGGTCTGCGAGGTGCCACGTGGAGTCGAGAGCAGGGGAAACAAGTGTCTGAAAGCAGGAGGCTTGAGGGTGACTACAAAAGAGGTTGTGTGTGAGCTGAGTCTTGAACAAAAAACAGGAGTTGCCCAGAGGGACAGGCTGGCAGAGGGAACAATAATATCCCCCGTTCTAGACAAGTAAAAGAGTGAGCGGGACCACTTTTTAAACACCTACAATGAGCCAGGCACCATGCTAAGTGATTTAACATACATTTCCCCTCTCATCCTAAGGATATGCATTTCAAGGCAAATACTGTTAACCCATTTTACAGTATGGAAACTGAGGCTCCAACTAGTTGTGATGTACCCAAGGTCATGCAGCCAGAAGGTGGCAGGGTCAGGCTTTGAACATGGACTGTCTGGCTCCAGATCCCATATTTTTTCTACTACCCCAGCACTCTTCCTACAGACGTGGACCCAGCAAGAACACATTTGTAGTCTGACCCGGTGACCCACATGTGGAAGAGACACGGCTCCGTGAGCAGCAGAGAGAAGTGAGTGAGAAGCAATTGGCAGTGTGCTCTGGGTGGGGTAGAGGTGAGGTGGGTGGTTGACGGAGAGACGGTGGGCAGAAAGGAGAACGTAGGTGACCTGGAAATGCCTATCTCTCTTACATGGGGTTTATTTTAAGTTGCATGACTGTAGTCAGGGTTGCCATCTCCTAACCATTTTCTTTTACATCACCCTTATAGCTAAATATTATCCTAAAAATTTACCAGCCCACACATTTTTGTTAGCCAGCCTGCTACACATATTATACAGATGGCAAAATAAATAAAACCTATCAGTAGTTATGACTAGCCTCCCTGAAATGATAAGTGGCCTCCGACTCACAGGGACTAGGCTTTAAGAAGACTGCCTTAAATAATGAACAGGAAGATGAAACAAACACTCCGTCTCCAGGCACTGCGTGGCCCTGCAAGTTAGCACCCCAGATCCTGCAGACACTCTGGTTTGCAAACTCTCTTTTTCATGAAACAAGGGGTATGGCAGACACCCATCATCATAATAAAATAATGACACCAGCTAATTTCCCGAGGCTTCGATCTCAGCAGGGAAGGATATAATATTACAAGCCAGCAGAAGCCAACCAAGTGGTGATGAGGTAGTTCTGTTTTACATTACATTAAATGTTACTATTTCTGAAGGGAGTATCTGTGGCGCGCTGGTGTAACCCATAGCAACCAGCTAATAAATTGTAACTTACACTGCCTCAGCTTATTGTAGGGGTGGAGAACAGCAGGAAAGAAAAAAAAAAAAGACCAAAATTAAGGGAAAAAGAAAGCAAATGCTGGCAAAAACGCCACGTTTTCCCCCTCTCACTACCTCCCCTACACAGACACACACAGACACACCACCCTGCACCCCACAGCAAATACAGGCTGCACCAGCGTACTCTAGCAAAATTACTTAAGGGGAAGCAGGACGATTCGTGGTTAAGGGTTTAGAATTCTTGACCTTCACGTTTATACATTTGGTGCCTCTTTTAACGCTCCAAAGATGTACTTTAAATGTTTCTGACTCTGGGCCCTCCCCTCTACAAGGATAACCCTGTGCATCATTTCACAGCCTCTACTGAGGGTGCCAGTCCTCAGCGTCAAGGCTGCACCTAGAACGGCACCGCTAAGCTCACCTTTTCTCTCTCTGCAAATAGCTCACACCTAATGGCCCCCATACTTCAAACTCACAGCTTGCTGCTGAAGCTCCTTCTTTGCTACAATGTGCCCACTCTCCAACCCCAAGTCCAATAGACTCCTCCCACCCATTAACTCCTGTTCCCAGAGCCATTCAGTCTTTCCCACACCCAATCAGGCTCCCTGAAACTTAGGCACTGGATTCCTATTTACATGGGGCCCTCTGTGGCCTTCAGAAAGTCTGTTGACGTGTGGGCTGATTAACTGTGTACCCGCCCCATCTGTCTATGTGAACACCGGTGGACTTAAGGAAATTGCTTCCTATTCCGAAATGCCCGTCGCTCAGCCTACTGGGAGGAAGTGACTGACACTCATGCCACCTGAATAAGTGTCCCTGGGCATCTCCTTTCTGTCTGGCCATCTCCGCTCTGCATGCAGAAGAGGGGTGTCAGGGAGTACACCAAGGCTCAGACCAGAGGGAATTCCCTTGTCTCTTCCCCTAGGGGACCAGCACAGGGTACAGAGACACGTGGGGCTTGGAATCAGGCCGTCAGGATCAAGAAGCACCTCAGGTACTTACTAGCTGAGGGTCATTTGGCAAAACTATTTTGCTTCTGGGGGCTTAATTTCCTCATCTGCAAGTGAGGCTACTGTATCAGTTAGCACACATTTGGCGGCAGTAACGGAAAACCCAACTGACAAGACTTTAAAAAGGAGGAAAGTTGTTTTCTCACTTGGCCATGGTTAGGGCAGGCTGGAGGCTCTGCTGCTACTTCCCTGTGATTCTCTCCTGGTGGGTCCCTTTTCTCCCTACGTTCTCCTCACCAGAGCATGTCTCTCTACTGCAGTTTGTGTGTTTGTCTCCTCCCCTGGACCTGATCCCCTCACTCATCTCCGAAAGCCCCCTGCCTCTAGCTCCGTGCCTGAATGCGGTCGGGATGAAGAGATGGGTGGGTGAATGAATGAATGAGTGATTAGAAACAGTCTCCCTTCTTATAGAAGGAAAAGGAAATTGGGGGAAAATAGAAAGCTGTAATAAGTGTGAAAATGCTCTGTAACCTGTGAGATGCTGCAAAAACTTTAGGAAATGTTATGTGTATTCATTATTACAATCATGAAGCTTCCTGCTGCAGGAGCAGCCTATTGGATACTAGTATGGGCTCTAAGGCACATCATACTGTCGGCGAGGTTTTTGATAGGACAACGGAGGGAAGATTTTTTTTTTTCAGGAAAAGTAGATGATTTTTGGCCCCTAAAGAAAAGAAAAAAAAGAATTTAACACCCACAGTGTAATTATTTGGTATGTGGGCCTCTCACTGTTGTGGCCTCTCCCGTTGCGGAGCACAGGCTCCGGACGCGCAGGCTCAGCGGCCATGGCTCACGGGCACAGCCGCTCCGCGGCATGTGGGATCCTCCCGGACCGGGGCACGAACCCACATCCCCTGCATCGGCAGGCGGACTCTCAACCACTGCGCCACCAGGGAAGCCCCCACAGTGTAATTATTAATTACAAAGGTCAAAAGTTATCTTTACAATGAAGAGATCTGATAGACATTCCCTTAGCCAAATTTTTAAAGTTGGTATCACAGACAGTGAGGGTAACTGACGTTATGGCCTCCTGATGTGGGCAGTGGGATGCACACGGCTTCACCTGTGTAGTATTCTTGTCTCAGACACTCAGCCTGAATATAATCATGAGGAAACAATCAGCAAAACCCAGATCGTGGGACATTCCACAGGATAACCAGCTGAACTCTTTGATAATATCAGTGTCATTAAGAAAAAAAGTCAGGGCTTCCCTGGTGGCGCAGTGGTTGAGAGTCCGCCTGCCGATGCAGGGCACACGGGTTCGTGCCCCGGTCCCAGAAGATCCTACATGTCATGGAGCGGCTGGACCCATGAGCCATGGCCGCTGAGCCTGCGCGTCCGGAGCCTGTGCTCTGCAACGAGAGAGGCCGCAACAGTGAGAGGCCCGCGTACCACAACAACAACAACAAAAATACTGGGCAGAAAGACATTAGCAGAGAGCATGAAAATCCTATTTACTTATTTAGACACTATTCTAGTTAGATATTTACATTTTGTCCATTTTGATTCCCTCAATTTTTATTATTATGCATTTGTCTCTGGAATCCTTTTACCTAGGCTAAATTAGAAAAATTAGGGTAATGTATCAGAGCACATATATTTGTAAGGATACATCATTCTTTCAAAAACATCATCTGGGCTCCTGCTGTGGATTCCTTCTGTGCCTCTTCTCTCTCTCTCTCTCTCTTTCTATCCTCTCGTGTCTTCCCATCAGCGACCTCAAGTGCCCTATGCATTTAAACGACCTTGGTCCCTGCCCTCCAGTCCTGTATACCCTACACAAGACTTCCTTTGAGCCAAGCAAGGGAAAAAGCACCAGTCACAGCCCCAAAGCCTACCTTGTACAAACACACACCTGAGACTTGGACAGAAAGGGTCAGCTGGACTAAAATTCAGCCTTGGTTTATCCAGTCCACAGTAGAGGTGGTATTTGGGGAAGGATCGTGGTAGAGGGAGGGGCTCTGAATTGAAAGGCTTGGTCTGGCCCTGGCTGATAAAATGTAGATCAGGCCAAGCCCAGGATGCTAGACCATCTGGCAGAATTTCTAGGAAGGGCTGGTCCCTGCTGTGTCTAGTCCCTGAAGCCGGAAGAGGCCAGGCTGTCCTACTGGCCATTGGCAAGTGGCCCTTTGTCCTCTGGGGTATCCAGTCTTGGCTGTGCTCATTTACCAGATCCACACACCTCTATGGTATTTGGCTGTCTTGTGACTTCATTCCTCAACTTTCCTCTGGTACACCCCTGCTCCCCAAGCAGGGCCCGACTTTTCCACAGGCAGGACCAGCAAGGTCCTGATGGTGACACAGAGGCCCTCTGGCACCCCACCTCACGGGATGCTGCCCCTAGTTTTAGGACTGTCAGGCCTGATTTACCCATTAGGCATAGAGGACAAAGAACCTTAAGTCCACAATACTTTTAGGGGCCCACAAAAATGTTTTAATTTCTTTTAACATCAAAGGGGAAAAAATGAGCTGTTAGGGTCAAAGATTATATTCTTTATTCCAACATAGTCATAAAACATAATTTGTAATATTTTTATAGGAGAAGACCTGCTCCCTACACACCCCCAAGGAAAGCATGCCCTGGAAGGTCATGACACAGCCCTGGGGGCTAGTTGCCTCTACTCCCCTCCCTCCCCCAAACCCAGGGCGCCCAGAAAGACGAAGGTCCCATATGCCTCAGCACCTCTGTCCACGTTCCTTTGCTCTGCTGCTGCGCCTTCCCCAGCTTCTCTCCCCACTGCAGCTCTAGGACTCATGTTTTCATGAATCTGCAGCCAAGTGAGACAAGTAAGAACAATGTGATGATTTCTTCACAAAGTTAAAATTATACCAAGTACAGGACATTCCTTTTTTCTGAAGTTGTATATTTCTTTTTTTTTAATTTTTATTGGAGTATAATTGATTTACAATGTGTTAGTTTCAGGTGTACAGCAAAGTGAATCTGTTATACATATACATATATCTACTCTTTTTTTAGGTTATTTTCCCATATAGGTCATTACACAGTATTGAGTAGAGTGTCCTGTGCTATACAGTAGGTCCTTATTCGTTATCTAATTTATATATAGTGGTGTGTATATGTCAGTCCCAACCTCCCAATTTGTCCCTCCCCCTCCTTTCCCCCGGTAACCATAAGTTTGTTTTCTAGATCTGTAATGAAGTTATGAACTTCTGATTTCTCTTTCTTTCTTTCTTTCTTTTTAAATTTCAGGTACTAAAAGGCCTTTCATCTATAAAATTATGATATTTTGTATGATCATTATCTCACAAAATGTAAACGTCGGTGACCCAGTAGTGGCCCTGCCCTCCCCAATGATGCCATGAACATTGTGCTGGTCTCTGACCAGCACTGGCTGAGATTACCTGAGCTTATTTTCAGGACTTACCTCTCATGGCTCATCCTCCAGGATGCCCTCCCTGGCCCTGGGCTCTAGGCTCCGTAGGTCCCTCCACTGTTTCCACCACGGCATTCACTTCCTCTGGTCCTGTTAGCGTTTTCTCGACCGCAGCCATGACTAGGCATCTTCTGGAAGGCAGGCCTGCACCTTACTTCTGTGTGTCTCCTCCGCCTGGCACGGTGCCTGGCACACAGTAACTGCCCAATCAGTCTTTGTTGAATGAATGAAGAAATAGGCTAATTCCCAGAAAATTAAGTTAATGAATAGAATTTCTCCAGTTTTTTGTTTTTTGCTCTCTACATTTTTATTAAATCTTTGGCACCTGTTACTGCTTGTCCACTGGCCAGTGCTAGCAGATGACAGAGAGAATTAGCAAGTAGCAAATGAATATTAATGGACCCAGACATAGCCGCCAGCACTTAGTTTGACAGCTTGTTTTTTCTATGGACAGGTGTTTGGGCTTATGGTTGTGGTTTTATATTGGGTGTTAGTGTCTGTAAATTTAATTAAATTTAACATTTCTAAGCAACTTAAGCATACAGTACCTAAATATCTAATTTTGTGCTAAATCATAGGCTGTATTTTGGACTTAAATATATCAATATTTTATGGTGTTCTGAAAAGGGTACCGTGATTAATAGGAACTCCACTGTATAAAACATTAGAGACTAGAAGATAGAGAACCACTGTCCTGGTGCAAATGTGGGCTCTGGGGGCAGATTGTAAACAGAATGGGGGGTGGGGGGGACTTCCCTGGTGGCACAGTGGTTAAGAACCCGCCTGCCAATGCAGGGGACATGGGTTCGATCCCTGGTCCAGGAAGATCCCACATGCCGCGGAGCAACTAAGCCCGTGCGCCACAACTACTGAGCCTGTGCTCTAGAGCCCACGAGCCACAACTACTGAGCCCACATGCCACAACTACTGAAGCCCGTGTGCCTAGAGCCCATGCTCCGCAACAAGAGAAGCCACTGCAATGAGAAGCCTGCGCGCTGCAACGAAGCGTAGCCCCCGCTCGCCGCAACTGGAGAAAGCCCGCGCGTAACAACGAAGACCCAACGCAGCCAAAAATAAATAAATAAATGAACAGAATGGTGATTCTTTCCTGTTATAGGGAGCCTAAAAGAAGAGGGGCAAGCAGAATCCAGGAAGAAGGGTTGGAGAGGTTTGTACAAGACCGGGGCAAATGATCTGTCCCTGTTCCTCCCTCCCATGGCTTGGGTCTGAGAATGTAATTCTCTCTTGTTTGTTTTTGCTGAGGCTTTAGGTGCATCTATATTAATGTCTGTGTGTGTTGAGGGTGTGGCAAATAATTAAAACAGTTATTATTTGGTAAAAAAGAACAGGCTTCAGTCCGTCTACTAAAGATGGATCTCCCCACATTCAGCTCTGATCCTGTTACCTGTCTATTGAGAATATCCCCAGGGGCCGCCCTTTGCAACCTAAGCAGACCCTCATTTCTTGGCCTGCTATTTAAGGCGTCTCAGATCCTGACCCAGTGTAACTTTTCAACATTATTTCCACCCCTCCTCTACACACTATCCATATGCCAGCTGAACCGGATATTCCACTTGGCTTTCCAGACCAGTCCACTTTCTGGATTCTGCCTTTCCTAGCACAGACTCCTAGTTTCTAGACCTGGAAAGCCCTTCACTCTGTCTCTAAAAATCCCACCTACTTTTCAAGACCCAGCTTCTACTCTACTTCCTTCATGGAGACTAGCCCACTTTCCCCCAATGGATGCTATCACTATCTTCTTTGACCTCCTGTATCTCTTTCAAGGCACTTAACACATTCTGCTTTCTAGAAGAGTCATTTTATATTTTATTATTCCCATCCCCCAATACAAACACACATAGATTTGTTATAAGTACTTTATGGTAAGGGAGTTTTTTTCATCTGTGTCTGATACCATGCCTGGCACGTTGTTCTCATTTTCTCTATGTTGCATCGAATTGAATTGGTGTCCTCAATAAAGCCAAGCTAAATTCTCCATCTATTTTGCTGATATTCTGGGTATCAAATTTCTTCCAGTTGCAAAACACAGATGAACCAACACAAAAGGGCAGCGTCAATAAGGAAACTAGTTGATAATATCTCACATACTAAGATGGCAGGAGGTAGGGAGGCTCCCGGGTTGAATTCAGTGCCTCAGTGATGTCATGAAAGACCTTCCTTCTTCCATGTGGGCCCCCCTTAGACCTGGCCTCAGTGTGGCTGCTTTCAGACTCAGGTTCTATACACAGATAACACAGGGGAGCTAAGAGAAGAAATATCCTTTCTAGGATTCTCTTTATATCATAAGGGAAAATCTTTTCTAAGAGACTGCCAACAGATCTCCCCTCACATGTTATTGATCAGAATCGCA
This sequence comes from Pseudorca crassidens, assembly GCF_039906515.1. Lineage (NCBI taxonomy): Eukaryota > Metazoa > Chordata > Mammalia > Artiodactyla > Delphinidae > Pseudorca > Pseudorca crassidens. Next base: position 102,508,609 of record NC_090297.1, on the reverse strand, counting down.
ACACATGTCCAGGCCTACAACAATTGCTGGCAGAGGGACCAGAATTATCTTGATCAGCTCACACTAATCAATTAGACTAGGGTCTAATCCCTAGTCAGGGAAAAGACCCAGACTCCCCTAAGCACGTGGCCACCATGTATCTGAACAAAACTGGGTTCTGTGTCAAGGAGGAAGTAAGCAATGGCTTTGTCTAGGCTCAGTAGCGCCTACCAAAGTCACTCTACATTCCAGGCTATATAAAGCCTGGATCTACCGGTGTCCTAAAGTCCTGGAGAGTAATGGGTAGGATGGGAACGCTCACCGCTCACAGGGAGATCATACGATGGCTACCATTCATTTCTATCCCTTCCTCCTTGACCTTCCAACACCCCTTCCCTTATCCTCAAGTTCAGCCAATGACTTTGCCAGGAAAACATAAGCAGTGAAATTTCGTATACTTCTACCGACATCTACTCACTAGCTTACGTCAGTGCCCACGTATTGTGCCTTTCCTCCCACATTATGTATGGTCCATTCTTGTTCCCAGCTAAGGCCAGTGCCTCCATTTATACCCTGCGTCTTATTTCCACTCAACTCAAGGCCATCATCCGGCGAATCTCCTTTCTGTCTCCTGCATCACTTGATTTTCCTCTCTCTACTGAATCATTCCCATCCATAAACAACATGCTCCCAACCTTAAGACACCTTCCCTGATTGCACATCCTTCTACCACTATGGATGCATTTTCCTATTTTTCTTTTATATCAGAATCCCTCAAAGGGGATTTCTATGGCCGTGGTTCCAGTTCCTCTCCTCCCATTCACTCTTCAATTCCTTGTAAGCAGCCTTCCACTCTTACCACTCCACTAAAACTGTTCCTCTCAAGCTAACTAAAAACGTTCGTGGACTAAATCCAGTGGTCAATTCTCAGTCATCATCTTATTGAATCCATTAGCAGTATTTGACATAATTGATTCCTTCTTTCTACCAGTAACACAGTCTGTTACTTGGTACCAGGACACCACACATGCCTGGTTCTTCTCCTTTTGCACCGACTGGTCCTTCTCGGTCACATTTGCAATCCTTCTTCCTTTCTGGATGTTATGGTGTCTCGGGCCTCAGTCCTTGCACTCCTCTTCTGTACCTATACACACACCGTTGGTGCTTTCAGTCTCATGGCTTTAACTATCATTGATATGCTGATGACTCCCAAGATGTGTTTGCAGCCTGGACATCCCCTGGATTCTAGACTCATACATCCAACTGCCTACTTGACATCCCAGTTTGAATGTCCATAAGACGTTTCAAATTTCACGTGATTGTACCAGTTATCTATTGCTCATCAGAAACCCTAAAGCTTCGTGGCATTTTGGGCTGGACCAGCTGGATCACTCAGGAGACTGAAATGCTCTGGAGGCTCTACTGGGACCAGATGGTTGAAGATGCCCTCATTTACATGTCGGGCCATTAGCTGGAGCTCTTGGTCGTCCTCCATATTCCTCTCCAGCAGGACAGTCTGTGCTTCTCACATGGCTGAGGCAGCCTTCTAAGAGGGCAAGTCCCAGGGTACAAGCCCCAGTGCATGACTCATTGGGAGCCATTGAGGCAACAGTCTCTCACAATATCCAAAACAGAACTCAGAGCATTTACTCTAAATGGCAATTTCATTCAGGCCAAAACTCTCACAGACATTCTAGAACTCCTCTCTTGTTTTCACACTGCTCATGGAATCCGTCATCAAATTCTGTCACTTCCTCCTTAAAAAACATATGCTGAATCCAACCCACTTCTCACCACCTCCTTTCTTCCGCGTGATCGAGGCCACCGCCGTCTCTCCCCTGAACTACTACTGCACTGGCCTTTAACTAGTTTCCCTGCTGCCACTCTGACCCCTGTGGTCTACCTTCAACCCATCATCCTGAGCACTCCTGTTAAAACCTTAATTGGATTATACCACTCCTCTCCTTAAAACTCTCCCAAGTTTTTACAATGATCAACAAGTCCCTACATGACTGCACTCCCTGTTACCACCCTACCCTCCTGCACATGCGAACCATTACCTCTCTGGCCTCATTTCCAACTATTCTCCCACCCCGACTCAGCTGCAGCCACACCAGCCTCCTAGATGCTTCTTAGCCCCACCTAGTGCACTCCTGCCTCAGGGCCTTTGCACTTGCTGTCCCTCCCCCACCCCCCACCCAAAAGGTTTTTCCCTCAGACATCTGCAGGCTGGGCTCTTTCACCTCCTTCAGCTCTTTATTCAAATATCACTTTCCAGGGAGTGTTGGCCACTGGATTGAAAATTGCAAATCCCCCCTCCTCCAGCACTCCTATCCCCTCCCTGATTTTATTCTTTCCACAGCCCTTTTCATCATCTAACATCCTGTCTATTTTACTTATTTACTTGTTTCTTGTCTGTCTCCCCCTCCTAGAATATTAACTCCATGAGATCGGGATTTTCTTTTTGTCTGTTTTTTCTCCCAGCACCTGGAACACAGACTGACATTTAGTAGGTGTTAATCATATCCGTTAAATGACGGAATTCTTTAAGCATTTACTACGTGCTACAGATATTACCCACCGTATTACCCCTGAGCTCCCTGTGCTAACCCTGTGAACGAAGCACTCGGATACCTCCTCACGTGAACCAGGTGCTATTACCTCCAGTGTGAAGGTGAGGAACCTGAGGCTGGTAGGGTAGCTAAATTATCTAAGGACACGTAGCCAGTGAAGGAAGAAGCTCTTCCCCGAAAGCTGAACTGCATTACGGTGTTCTCTCACAGCCCAGAGGTGGGGTTGGGAGCTCTGGGGCCCTCTGGGCGACATCTTCGCGTGGTGAGCCTTCCAACTGCCTTGCTGGACTTCCATTGCTGCTCCAAATCTGCAGTGTGAAAGGAAAAAGAAGGAGGAGGAGAAGGAAGAGGAGGAAGAAGAGAAGAAGAAAGCGTTGGGAGAGAAAGGGATGGAGGAAGCGGTGGAAGTAGTGGGGTCCGGAGCCATCCAGCTGCTTCCTGCCTCGACAGTAGGACCCACGAGCACCCGGGAAGCGCCTACGGGCGGAGGACTCGCGTGTGCTTCCCACCACACACCCCAGCTCCTGGTGCTTCTTTCAAACCCTGGCGGTGAGGTCTGTCCTGGTTTTCCCTGATGGTCACGACTGGATTCCTAGGTTGAAAACAAGCCTCTTAATGAGCAGCAGGTGCTGAGCTTTGAGAACAGCCCTGAGCCACCCCATCTCCGTTCCCAGGAGGCTTTGCTCTCACCCTCCCCACCCCCTCACCCTGCACCCCCAGCTGGCCTCAGGCAAGATCAGGCCTCTCTCAGATCTGGGGTGGAGCTTGGAGAGGGTTGTCAGCCCTCACCACTGCACAGACCAGAATGGCTCTGCGGTGGGTGAGGATGAAAGGGAACCTCTGGCTGACTGACATCTGGCGGCCAGGAGCGGGCTGTGGGCTGGGACAGCCCAGCTGAATTCCACAGGGCAGCCATTGTTGCGATGGTCTTGTGACTGATACACACACGCACATATTTAAAAAAAAAAAATTCTTCTTTTTTTTAAACAGTCTAGGACCAAGACAGACGGCTGTGGTTGGGTAGTGTCTGCAGAAAACTAGCAACTACTGTGTTTGGGTTATCATATGACAGCTCACAAAGAAAGAGGCTTTGTTCTGTGATTGGTTTCTCTAGTCAATTAAATGTATAATATCTGCCATGAGGTCCCTGCTGTTTAAGTAGAGGTACTTTAGATATGTTTCTTAGAGACATGTGTGGTTACTTAATTTAAGGTTCTTTCTTTCTTTCTTCTTTCTTTCTTTCTTTCTTCCTTTCTTTCTTTCTTCTCTCTCTGTCTCTTTCTCTCTCATTGTCTCCCTCTTTCTCTCTCTTCCTTCTTTCTTTTCTTTCCCTCTGCTCCTTCCTTCATTCCTCTCCCTTCCTAATTTTTCTTCTTTGGTTCATTCTCTCTTTTCCAAGTTCTTCCCTTTCTGCTGCTCCCTACCACTTTTTCCATAAATAGAAAATTATAAGTGAGGAAAAGAGTGGAAAGAGGACCGGGGGGCGGGGGGGCGGGTGTCAGAGACGTGTTATAGAAATCACACGTGATTATGAAAGAAGCTTGTTAATATCCATGTATGGTCATTTGTGCTGTGAACTTCAGGCACAACTGTGGGCTCCTAAACATTGTCAGCTTTACCCAAAGCCACCCAGTAGAAATGCTGTCTCTGATTAAGTCCCAAGGGCCGTGAGGTCTGGGCTGGGGTGGAACTTGGGGATCCCAGGGAGATGGGCAGGGGTGGTGGACGGCATATGTCCCTTGCCTGGGGACTTTGTGGATGGAACTAAAAAGGAAGGCTCTTGGGTACAAGTAGGAACAAAAAATTTGACCTCCTACTTGTCTGCAGGGACCATCCGTCCAGAGCAGCTTGGCAGAGAAGCAGATGCCATGGATAAAGTCACCCAGAATAAAACTCATGAAATGCCCCAACCCCTGGCTGCCGTGGCTTCCTGGAGCTCAGGGGCTGGGGGTCCACTCTGTGGGCTTGAGGATGCAGTCCGGGGTATTCGCATAACCACTCCTTCACCTAGCCACTAGAGCTTTAGTTGAGTGCCGGCTAGGTGCCAGGCTCAATGCAGAGAGGGGAAGACACAGTTCTATCAGACAGTCTCTGACCTCAAGAAACTCGTTAGACAAAATACACAAGTAAACACATAACCTTAATCAGTGGAAAAGCGCTAGCCCAGAGGTCTACACAGAGCTTTCCTAGATGATGAACTCAGTGCTGGGAGGAGGCAAGCAAGGAGAGGGGAGGAAGTCTGCTTCATAGAGAAGCTGATGCTTCAACTGTTCCTACTAGAAGGGTGAGCGTTTGATGGTAGTGGAAGGAGAATGGGCATACCTGGCAGATGACGGCGTATATAAAGGCACATCCAGGAAGCCATAGGTAACTGGGTGAGACCAGATCGTATCATAGTGGGAAGCATCAAGGGCATAGAGAAGTTGGAAATGGCTCCAGCGCGGGCGTGGGGATGGGGGTATTGGAGGAGAGGCCAGTAACCCATTCTAAGGGGTCTGAATCTTCTGTAAGCAATTGGAAGCTCCAGAAGGGTTCCACTGCACTTTAGAAAGATGTGTACTTTAGAAGGATGCATGGTCTGGGAGTGAGACCAGGTGGGAAACCATGACAAGAGTCTAGAAAGGGGTGATGAAGCCTGAGCAAGGGCAGAAGCCATGAAAACAGAAAGGAGCACACAGCTTTGGAAGATGTTAAGGAAGGAGGTAGAGTCGCCAGTCCCTGTTACCACTTGGACCTGGAAAGTGAGAAGTCTAAAATTAGTCCCAAGGTTCTGACTTGTCCAGTGAAAAGTGGTATCATTAACTGAGACAGGAAATTGAGGAGAAAAAAAATAGTTTAGGGCTTTCCTGGTGGCGCAGTGGTTGAGAGTGCCCCTGCCGATGCAGGGGACATGGGTTCGTGTCCCAGTCCGGGAAGATCCCACATGCCGAGGAGCGGCTGGGCCTGTGAGCCATGGCCGCTGAGCCTGCGCGTCCGGAGCCTGTGCTCCGGAACGGGAGAGGCCACAACAGTGAGAGGCCCGCGTACCTCAAAAAAAAAAAAAAAAACTTTAGAGGGAAAAATGACGAGCTAAGTTTTGGGCATGTTGAGTCTAAGGTCTCAAAAGGCGGTTTCCTCCATAGGGGTAAAGCTCAGAAAAAAGGACTGGGCTGAAAATTACCATTAGGAAGCTGTCTACTGAGAGAGAAGTAGAGACCATGCGGGGGCTGGGGGAGAACGGGGTCATAGAGAGAGTACACAGGGGCGGTGAGCTATTCTGGCCTTTTTCCCATACCCCATGTCCTATCTATCAGGAAGAGCTGTCAGCTCCCTCTTCAAAGCATATCCTGAATTCACTTCTCACCACCTCCATCACCACCACCCTAGTCTAAGCCTCCATCATCTCCCACCTGGACCTTGCAATGATCTACTAATTCGTCTTCTTGCTTCTACTTTTGCGTCCCTGTAGCCTATTTCCTATACAACAGCCAGATTGGCCTTTTAAAAAAGTAAAGTAAGTCATGTCACTTTAATGCTGTAAGCCATCCAATGGTTTGCCTTGACACATGGAATAAAACCCAAATTCCCCTCCTCACATGATCTGCCTTTGCCTTGTTTCCTGAACTCACCTTCCACCACTCTCTCTCTCTCCCGCTCACTCTGCTTCTGCCACACTGACTTTCTCTCCCTCAAATGTGTCTCAGGGCCTTTGCACATGTTTTCCTCTCAGCCTGGAATACTCTTCCTCTAGATCTTTCTACAGCATCCAGTTCTCTGACAAAATTTTCCAGTTTGAATTTTAGTAGGCATAGTTATTCTATTGGCTGTGTCAGGTAACTCCGATATCTTAAGGATGTGTGGGCCTGTTTTAGTTTTCTGCAGTTTCTACTGGTTCTCACTCATACTGTCTTATTTCCTGGTTATATATGATTATATGCTGGAAATTTCTTTGTAGAATCATAATATGATCTCCCTCCTGAAAGGATTTTCATTTGCTTCTAGAAGGTGCCTGGTGCCGCTTGCAGTCTGCAACTCCTTTCATGGAAGTTCTAGGCTCAAGGTCTCCTGTCGCATCCAGATGACGTGAAGCCAAGTCCACAAATATTTATTTACTGAGCACATTCTTTGCTCCAGGCATTTTGCTAGGCATTGGCATACACTAGAGGACAAGGCAGACCAGATTCTGGCCCACAGGGAGCTTGCATTCTCAGGAAAAGACAGACAATGAACAGAAGAATCAACACAGTGCAACTTCTACGAGGATAGGAAGCATGCCTGCTTTCTCCAGCACTTCAGGGCATAGAACAGTGCTTTATGTTAACTAAATATTTGCTACATTAAAAAAACAATCCTGTCCCAATGTTATTTTTCAGTATTACTTAATCACTGGTGTTTCAACTGTATTGCTGGCTGACTGCTCTTTTCCTCTTAAATATGTAGTATTTTAAGCATATAAAGGGTTAAATAGACTTGTATGTCAGCCTGGAAATATAATCACCATTTATTATCTTACTCTTATGGGGAATTGTGTTCTGAGTTCCAAATAATTAACTTCAAAGTGAACTTTTGGAAACTGTCAGCCGGGCCCATATATATTTGGGTGAGATTGGCCAATGTCTTTGTACTCTTTTATAGGAACAGGCAACATGCCAGCCAGACCAGGCCAGACAGGCTGGGTGATCAGTGGGGTAACAGATGTCTCAGAAAGAGCACCTCCACATCCAGAAGGCTCTGTTCCGCTCTAAGCTCATGGTTGCTTAATCCTTAGAATCTTAAGTCTACGGTGACACACCTTCCCCTGTAGGAGGACGGAGGCTCTATGATCAAACTAATGTTCTTTTTTTTTTTACAAGAGAGGCCAAGCCAAATTCTTAAGAGTCCTCCACCTGGGCAACAGCATGGTTGAAAGTGGCAGCCAGCCCTGGCCGCCAGCCGGCTGCCCTGGGACACTGAGAGAGTGAGAGAGAGATTGGGGTCAGCCAATCTAACTCACAGGAATCACTCCAACATGACAAGTGCCACAGTGTTCAGCCTGAGCTCAAAATCCTTGCCTACCCAGAGGCTCTGGGTTATTTCCATTCTTTAGCAAAGGGAGAGAGTGCAGAGAGAGAAGAGCACAGGTGGTGAGCCAGAGTTGGGTGTAAGAAGCCCACCTAAGGCTGTTGTTGGGTTTAAACAAACAAACAAAAAAATTAGGACTTGCTGAGATTTTGGAAAGGAGGAATGAAGAGCAATGAGATGCTCAAGGCTTGGGGTGGGAAGGATGGTGAGCCTCTTGACACGGTCAGGACTAAGTTTAGAATGGAATAGTGGTGGAAATGATGGGTTCTTCTAATTCTTTTGATCTTGGTGACATGCTATTGTAGTTGAGGGTCCTCCCAATCAAAATCAGAAATGGACTTGGATAGAGGAGTTGGATCTTGAATTTCCATTTATGATGGAAAGATCCGTCATAAAATTTTGAGCTGGAAGAGCCCTTAGAACTCATTTAGTCCAGTCTCACACCGATGCTTGGAGACTGAATCTTCTGGGATGGGGCTTGGGAATCTGGATTTTAATGCTTCTGGAGTAATTCAAGCACAGCAGTTTGGGACCTTCTGGCTCATCTGACCAACCCCATTTTACAGAAGACGAAACTTGGGTCCAGAGAGGTCAAAAGACAGCGTAGGCAGCAGAGCCTGGACCGAAAGCTCGAATTTCTGGCTCCTGGTTCCCGGCTCCTTGGACTGTGTGAGGTTTATAATCAGTGAAGAGAATAGCTAATGAGCACTGAGAACTAAGTACCAGGCGTTTTGCTAAGCTCTTTCTACATATCAGCTCGTTTAATCCTCACAAGCTCCTTGCGACAGCAGATGCTATTGCAATCCCTTTTTACAAACCAGAAACCTAGGGTGAAGGAGGTGAAGTAACTTGACCAGAGTTGAGTGTCAGTAAGTGCAGATCATACAAACCCAGGCACCCTTCTCCAGGTCCACTGTTCTCTGTCAGCCGGAGAATAAGCAAGCACAGCTGTGGGGGTTTGTGGAGGAAGGAGAATGTTCGCTGAATGAATCTTACTTTTCATCCCAGATGAACCAGCCTTCAGAGTTCCAGGTGCGGGTGGGTGCAAGTCCAGACCCTTCTCTAACGCTAGATGACACCCCTTGGGTTCTGAGCACCCACCTGTGGGGAAAGCTTAAGGGGCCTACCCCTTCACCACGCCATCTCAACATGTAAGAGTCAACTCTATATTTTTTAAAGACAGACGGTATCCTGAGTAAGCAATTCCTAGTCTTCAGCTCTGGGGATCCTCGCCCGCACAGGAGGGTAATCACCAAGAAGGAAGCTTCTACCAGGAAGATTGTTCAGTGGCACTTTGAGCTCTGACTTGGCTGTTTAGTGAAGGCATTGCTATTTCCACCCAGTATTTCAAGATGCATTAGGAGCAATTAACATCAGTGCTTGTGGGCACGCAGTGTCAGGCTATCTTTAGGCAAAATGCCTTGCCCTCCACTTTCTTTCAGCTGACAACAGAGAATGAGGTTAATGCCCCCTTCCTTTTTTTCCTTTTTTAAAAAATAGAACTTTCTGTCACTTGTGGTTTTATATTAGTCTTTCGATTGCAGCCACAACAGGCCTGGAGATGTCAAAACAGATAGAACCACTTGGCCATATTTATCCACAAAGAAATTCTGTGCTGTTGTCCCCCAAGAGTGTTCATTTTTAAACACTAGCTTCCAACAAATAAAATTAAGAAGAATTCAGTGAACGTCTGGATCTACTGCTTTTCCTGAAAAGTAGGAAAATCAGGCAATATTGGATCTTTGCTTTCGAGTGCAGCGCTTTGCTGGAGCTGTGTTTCTGTAGGCTTCTTCGTTTGACTCCCCGAGGGAGAAGATTGAGTTTTCCAAAACACTCAGACTATCCACCCGACTCCAGACCAGTCCAGGAGAGGCGTCAACATTCCAGCGTAAGATGTTTTGAAGCAAGTTGCTAATGTTCAGCCTGGGCACCAGGCATTTTCTGACTGGGGACTCCTGTCCCCTCTTCTCCTTGGGTGCTTCCCCCTCCCTTGTGACTTGAGTCTCTCTTGGCCTGTGGATGATCTCCTGAAAGGGCCACTGTTCAGCACTTACTTCATGTACTTGCTCCTCTGTCCGAAGGGCAGAGGCATCCTTTTAATTGTACTTTACTCTCCCCGCCTGACAGCACAGCTCTTTGAATATCAATGTGGACATAGGAAAGATACTAGGCTGGGAACCAGCCATAACGTATCTGGGGAAGTCTAGGGTTGACAGATCATCCAGACGGATGCCAGGGGTCTAGGTGGTAGGAGGTGGGGTGGGTTGAGAAGGAAAGAACTGAGAAGGGATAATTGAGTACAGGGTTCAAAGATGCAGGAAGTAGCCTGCGCAGAGGACTGGGGATTGCATGCTTGGGAAGCGTGGTCTCGGAGAAGGGGTTGGGCAGCCTGGTGGGGCTGAGAGCTCCATTGCAGGCTCATGTGGATCTTCTGGAAGAATCCTCGACTCTCCTCTTTCTCACCCCTTCCATATCCAGTTGTCCAGAAAATTCCATTGAATCTACTTTTAAAATGCTTCCAGACGCCACCCATTTCTCACAACCTGTATCTCTACCACCCTAGTCTGAGCCACTATCCTCTGTCGCCTTTTCAGTGTGCCCCTTCCACTCCTATCTCCCAACACTGTAGTCCCCCCCACACCAGACTGCCCCCAAGCCTGCAAAGTCCTACAGGATTTTGCCTTTGCGACTTCCCTGATCATATTTCTCCTTCTCCTTCCCTCCTCTGCCGTTTCAGGCACACTAACACACCTTCTATTATCAGAGCATGTTAAGGGGCTTTGTGCTTGCTCTTCCTTAAGCTTGGAATGCTCTTCCTCTAGAAATATCCGGGGCTCACTCACTCCTTCTAATTTGATCTCAGCTCAGATGTCACTGCCTTTGTGAGACCTTCCCTGACCGCCTACTTAGAGCAGACTCTTCCTCCTAACCCCACACACATACGTGCATATTCCCTTATCCCAGTTTTCCTCAGAATATGTCACATTATGCCATATATCTCTTTGTCTCATTGTCTGTGTTTCCCGTGAGAATGTAAGCACCACGAGTGAGAGCAGAGAGTTTTCTTGGCACATAATAGACGCTCAATAAATAAAGGAAGGGGTCTAGCAGATAAGGAGAAGTGAGAGATGCCGGAGTCAGGGTTGTCTTGGGGGAAAGAAGTAATATTAAACTCAAGAAGAGATTTTCAATACAACACTTGGCAGATGTGATAAATATTTAATTTAATTCAATTTGGTCGAAGTATTAATAGTGTAATTATTGTATGCAGATCACAATGTCAAGAGCTGTTTGGGGTAAATGATAATTAAAGGGTAGATCCTGCCCACAAGAAATTTATAGCCAAGAGAGAGGGGTGAGGGCAAATAAGACCCCTTAGTTATTTTTGCATCCCCATAGCATGACCTTCATTGCCCTGCACCCTGGTGAGGGGAGGGGGTAATTAACATTTTTTTTTTCCTGGGTATCAGTGAATTATCAGACTACTTCTTCACTAAATACTGTCACCATCACACTGTCCAATGGGGTGGAAAATACCTTACAAAGCCGTAGCACCTTTCTGACTTCTGAACTCCGCTCTACCCTTACCCCCCACCCCAATTACATGGACATCTTCATTTGCATGCCTCCTGAGCATCTCAAGCTCAATACATCCAATCTGATCCTATGTACTGTGATCTCAGTTGCTGAGGTTGCACTGTGTTCCATGCCTCACCCTCAACCTGGCACTCCACAGAGCCTAGCTCCTGACCTGCTCATTCCTCTCCCTCCCTGTTGCTACTTCTGTGGTCCTGGTCACCATCATCTCTCGTCTGCAGATGTCGAGCCTCCTGTAGAACTCCCCCCCCATCCATCCTCCACACCTAGGCCAGAGTGGGCTTTCTAGAATGTACTTCTGATAACAATACTGCCTTACTCAAAATCTGCAGGGGCTTTGCTATGGCTCTGGGCTAAAGTCCACACCCCTTAACACATCATACAAAGCCCTTCAGGTTCTGACACCTGGTTTCTTCTCTGCTCGTTTCTTGCCACTTCTTTCTTACAGACTAATTTGGGCCCAACAGAGATCTCTGATCCCCTACCTGGGCCACTCTCTCTCTCCGCTCCGGGCCTTCAAGGATACTGATTCCAGGGCCTGTGAGTCCTCCCCTTCCTCCTCTCTCTCGCCCTGGTGCCTCGTTCTGCTCTTTTGGATTCTACCTAGTTTTCATTTCCTCTGAGAAGCCTTCCCGGCACCTGGCCTGATCTGATCAAACCCCCCTCCTCCTCATGCCCTGACCCCGCAACACAGGGTCAGAGGCCTTGCATGTGCTTCCTCAACACTGTTCTTTTCCTGCCATACCTGTTTTATGGTTTCCTTACTAGACTGCAAGCTCCAGGAGGGCAGGACTGTCCTATTCTACCTTGGTTACCTCGGGTCTGTGCTTACTCAGTACATGCGTGTGTTAGACAAGTATTGAATGAATGAAAATGCACTTGCTTGGATACGACTGTTCCTCATAAAATAATTATAGCTTGCATTTACTGAGTGCTTAAGATGTAGCAGGCACCATCCTAAGTGTTTTACAAGTGTGCCATGGACATCTCATATATCCCTATTAAGCATAGGCCATTTCCTCATATAACAGGTGGGTAAACTGAGGCACAGGGCTATTGAGTAACTCGACCAAGGTCTGCAGCAGGGAAGTGGAAGAGCCGAGGTTAGAAGCCAGACTGTTTCCAGAGTCCAATTCAGTCTCAACGTCTAGGAAATTCAGTTTTAGAGTGAAGTGCAATGTGGGGGTTCTACTATATGAACAGATTCAAGGCTCCTGCAGAGGGCTTTGTTTTTGTTTCCCAGAGAGGGGACGCGTTCTCGGTCCGCCCTCTTCCAGGATCAGGGGTCCTTTGCTGGGCTTTGGGAAGGGCCTGTGCATCCAGCCCGCGGCCGGCTAGTCTGCGTGTGAGCCCCCTGATTAACTTTCGGCGCTGCCCGGCCCCCACGCCAGCTGCGCCCAGGTCCTCGGTTGGCCCTTGCTACCCGCAGGTGCGGGCGGGGCTCCACCAGCCGCACCCTGAGCCCCCGCCCGGCCCCCAGCGCGGCCGCCCGGGGTTGGGGGGAAGGGGCGGGCCCGGGGGCGGTGCCTCTAGCCGAGGCCACCGCCCTCGCCCCGCGCTCGGCTGGCCCGGGTGCAACGGGCCGGGTGGAGGGGGCGGGGACTGGGGAGGGGCCGGAGCGCGGCCGCCGGTGCCGCTGCCGGAGCGGAGAGAGGAGGTGGCGCGTCCCTAGGGGCGTGCGCCAGGACAGACGGACCGACGGACCGACGCGCGAAGGGAGAGGGCCGGCGGCGAGGTCGGTATCCGGCGACCGCGCGCGCGGCGCGGGGAGGGCGGCAGCGAGGGGAGCCGGAGCCCGGGGGGAGGGCGGTGGGAGGGGCGGCGGTGGGCCCGGCTGCGGCTCCGCTCGGGGGGTCGGCCTGAGACCCCTCCCCTGGCAGCGAAAGCGGAGCCCCGGGCTCCCTTCTCCCTCCTTCTCTTTTCTTTCCAATCAGCGAAAAATAAACACCCGGAGAGGTAAAACAATAGCGGGGCCACCTGGGACGCGGCGCGCGCACAGCTCCCACGTTGGGGCGAGGGCCGGGGGTGGAACGGGGAGTGGCGGCCCCACCTCGGAGCCTCTTCCCGATTTGCCCCCGCGGAGGGTGGGGCTACCCGCGGCGCCGGGGCTCGGTGGGAGGCGGAAGGAATTCCCAGGAGTGAAGCATTTGGTGAAAGTATTGCAGGAACAATCGGGCTTCCCACAATTGCTCGGCTCTGTGCGGGGAAACTGAAGTGGAGGCTAAGGTGGCGACTTGGCCAAGGTCAGACTGCAAACGTTGACCGTCCTGGTCCAGGACCAGGTGCCCGGACCAGCTTGGCGCTCTGCCCCTCTCGCTTTTGCGGCGGCCGTGCTTGCCTTTGATAAATCTCTGTTGTGTTTGTTTTAGAGAGCTGCTGGCATTGTGGGACCGCTTCAGGGCTGCCGAAAGAACGCCAACTTGCTTCGTGTGTTGCGGGCAGGTCTGGGGCAGGTGGTAGCCCCGTGATCCACCATCATGCGTGGAGACGGACTTTTTGATGAAGAAACCCAGAGCAGTCGATGCCGACCAGGGCGATTTGGCTGTCAAAGGTTTTGACAAAACCTGCCCCGTTCCCTTTGGGGAATCCGAATGAGGGAGATTACAGACACCTTCACTGCGAAGCCAAGGACATTTCTGTATAATCAGTGGATGAAAGGATTTTCTCAGACTCTTTCTTTCCTTTTCCTTGAGGATTAATCCACCGCAATCTACAATTACAGTGGAAACCACAAGGCACAGGATGTGGCACGAGCCTCCAGCGCCGTCCGAATTGTTTTGGACCCTTCCTTTAGCCTAGGGGAGTTTAACACTTGCCACCCGCCGCCCCTCCCCCACTCCCTCCTGCTGAGCTCTTTAACCTGTTCTCATTCCCTGAGTTAAGTTCTCTTTCCAAAACTGTCTTCTGGAGCTCTAAGTGGATTGCCAGAAATGAGAGATTAAGTGCTGGGAGAAGAGGAAGCGCCCTGTGTTGTGTCTCCTCTCAGCTGCCGACATGAAGTGCTTTCTCCCAGTGCTGAGCTGTCTGGCTGTGCTGGGTAAGTGGCTGCTGCCTATCAGCGCGATCGATGTGAAAGTTTCACCTGCTCTTGGTTCCTGTAATTCCTTGTGGTTCTTTGCCATCAACACTCGGCTTTGGGGGACCCCGGGAGGCAGCGGTGTGTGTCACAGGTTGGAATAGAGCCCCATTTCTGACCCAGGAGGAAAGGTGGCCCATCGTTTGTTGTCTTTAAGAAGGGACATTTGCTGTCCTTCAGTGTCTGTCCCGGGCCCCGCCGTGGGGTCCCCCATCTATGTCGACGCTTTAGGGACTCCGTGTGGATCGTGGATTGGTTTCTTGTCTTTTATAAACATGGTGCTTCAGCGTCTTCATGTCTGTGTCAGTCCACATCAATTCCTAATCCGATCCGAAGTGGCAGCGTTATTCCCACTCTCAGGAAAGTTGGTTTGGTGATAACGATGGTGTTTTTTTTTTTTTTTTTGGTTTTTTTGAGGGGGAAGTAAGCATGGGTGGAATAGGGGTTGAAGGGATGCTTTGCCCTACCTAAGTGATCAGTAGACTAAAAATGTTTGAGGGTCTAGTCATATGTCCCCTCACCAAAGAAGCTCAGATTGTAGTTCTGGGGGGAAGAGAGACTGGAGGAGAGGTGCCTGGTAGGGGCTGTGCTAGGATTGGGTTTTGTGACCCACAGAAGGTTAGGATGGTTAGATCGGGATGGAGAAACTGGGGCCTGAGAGGTGAACACTTGACACCTCTCTTAAGATTCCCTCCCATTGAAGAGTCCCCCCTTTGCCCGACATTCTCCCATTCAACAGTGCTTTCCATGCCACTGAATGCTGTCTTACTCTTAAGTGTGGTATCTCAGGACACATCTTGGGTCTAGGATAAGCTCCCTGCCCGGGATCTGATGCATCCTCTCCCTCCATTGCCTTAGACCTCGCACGTGAGCACACCCCACTGCCCTCTGGGTTCAGCTCAGTCCCCTGCATTCAGAAGAGGTTATCACTGCTGCTTGTGGTGTTTGCATCTCCACATCTAGGTGTCTTGCATTTATGGGACTTACTTGTGATCTAGTGGCAGTGGAGATTGCTTTCATGTGTTGTCTACACCCTTGCAAGAAGAGTTCACAGAAGAGTGGAAAAGGAGTGGACTTTGCGGTGGAGAACCTGAGTTCAGATCTCAGTCTGACTATGATTGACGTCTGAATCACAGTAAAATGGGGTGTACCGCCAAGGGCTGTCTTGACAGTTAAAGGCTATAAGGTGTCCTGAAGGTCTTGACTGCTTTGAAAAATGTCAGGAACACGTAAGTATGAGCCATCAGTGGTTCTCAAACTTGGGAGCATGTTAGAATCACTGGGGGAGCTTTAAAAAAATCCCGATGTCCAGGCAGCGGCCCCAGACCAATTAAACCAGGTTCTCTGGGAAGGTGACCCAGGCATGAGTCTTAGCTCTCGTAGACAATTCCAGTGTGGAGCTGAGTTGGAGAACCGGTGTGTGAGTTCATCACTGCCAGCTCTGCCCTCCCCTCCTCAGCGCTCACAGGGACACCCAGTCTGGTGGCAAGTTTAGTCAGTCTTCTGCTCAGGTGTGGGTCAGGATACAGTGTCTGTGTCTCCTGTATGCTCAGGCAGAGGCAAGAAGACAGGTAGCTCTCCATTCGCCAGTCCTAAGTATTGTATTGGTATTTGTCATTCACTTAGTGTGTGGGTTTAAATCAGTAATTAGCGATTCATGTGGATACAAGAGGACCAACAGGCGAGCCCTCCGGGAGGCTTGGGCATGGGGTTGATGGTGTGGCTAAGGAGGGAAAGAGGGCTGAGTGGAAGGGTGGGGCCCAGGGCAGGAGAAGGAATCACCAATGGGCAAACAAGGCAATGTGACATTTGTGCCTTTTGTTTCTCCTGGCTGCTCCAGAAATGTAAGGCTGCTGGCTGGTTCCCCTTCTGTTCACCCTCTGGGCCACCCTGGAGTGGAGCCCTGG
Organism: Pseudorca crassidens; assembly: GCF_039906515.1. NCBI lineage: Eukaryota > Metazoa > Chordata > Mammalia > Artiodactyla > Delphinidae > Pseudorca > Pseudorca crassidens. Next base: position 102,492,437 of record NC_090297.1, on the reverse strand, counting down.
CACTGGGCACTAGTATCTTTCCTCCACTCCCAGCCTCAAGTATAAACAGGTGCCACGGAGGAAAATGAGTGTCAAGGTGGTGTCAGAGGGGAACGGCGGCCGAAGAGCACACCTGGGTGAGAGTGGGGAGGTTTAGAACTCTGGACATGCCTGGGTTTTTGATCCCCACTGGTGAAATCTCACCCTTTCTTACCACTCGATGGCTGGCAGCATGGCAGGGAGGGGGCCTCGCTACTACTTTGTTAACCTTGGAGACTAGAAGGTCTTTGTGGAGGGAGCAGAACCCAGGTTGGGGTCTTATTTCTTGCTTGTGATCTGGTGTGATCGGATTCATGTGTCAGCATTCTGGCTGTGTAATGAAAATGAATGTGTAATATGAATTGAAAATAGCAGAGACTCTCAAGGTTTTGTGTCCGGGTGGGTCACACGCTTGGAATAAAATTTTGTATGTAAAAAGTAGGACCAGTTTAAGTGCTCTGCAAAGTGAGACTGATACAGGTGCTGCCAGCCTCCAGAAGTGGCAATTTGAGAAAACCCTGTGACAGTATGTGAGGGGCGTACAGGGTAGATCTGAGATGCTTGTGACTCCCTCGACATAATCAGACCCGTGCTTTCCACTCCCTTCCGTTACCGACGTCTAGGACTTGGATCAGGTTCCTCCTTTTCTGCCTGCTTGGGTACCGATTCCTGCCCTCTCGACCACCGTGTCTTGTTCCGTCCTGTTGCAGCTCTGGGTGCCCCACCCAACTAGGCAACCATCGGCTGCCATGGCCACCCTTATTCCAGTTCGAAAGCCGTCTTAAGCATGGGCTTGGTTGAGCCAAGAGGATAGTAGAGTCTCCGCTACTGAGAATGGATGGAGCCGGAGGAGCAGAAGATGAGTAGAGAACAGGGGCTGGTGTGGACGTGGCTTGAGTGTGAAAGAGGGAATGAGGAGAGAAGAGGGTGGTTGTGTCTGTGCCTAGGCCCGGGGCAGGGAGCAGCCTGTGTGAGTGACAGGGACATGGGAAGGTGACAGCACTGTGGGGGAGACAATAGCATTTGTGTCTGCAAGAGCAGGAAGGGAATAATCAGGGGAGTTGAATATAAGCTGTAGGCACATAAGGCAGATTTCGATTTTGCGTAACCATGAGGAGTTAGGCCTTCCAGACCAGTGCTGATGTGGCAAACAAGATGAAATAGCTTTGAAAGTGTTAGCAATGAAAAACGTAAGTGATGGGGACATCCCTGGCTCAACACAGAGAACTTGTAGATGTCAGATGGTCATCTGTGTTCTTCTCCAGTGGGAGAGAAATTCGTTCGTAGAGTTTGAAAAGCCTCTTGTTTGAATAGGTTGGGACTGAGGAAGCGATCACGACCTTCCCAGTTAGTTAGAGAAGGCTTCTTAGGGGAGAGGCCAGAGGGTGCTTCTAAAAGAGATTGAAAGAGACTTTGATGTTCTGGGGGGAGTGAGCTCAGAGGCAGGACTGGGTGATCAAAGGCAGAGGAGAAGGAGGAGGAAGTGGAGAGCAGCGAGGTGGCCTGGGGTAGTCGGGGGAAGGGTTTGGAAGGAAGAGGATGAAGATCGTGATTTACGGATGAACAAACACCACTGTCCCCACAGTTGTCCCAGAGGCAGTGCCCTTCCCTTTTCTGGGGACCATTTGACAAGGGTGCCAGAGAAGGGAATTCTTGTCAGGACTAGGCTTGCTAAGATGCCTTTCAACTGTGTGAATCATTGAGCCACCCCTGGGCACCCAGGGCTGTGTTAAGATGTCCCAATCCCCTCCATTTGTCATTGCAGCAAGAGAATAACAGTACTACCACCTCTCCTAACTCTAGCCCTTACTGTGAAGCAAGTCCTATCTCATTAAATCCTCAAACAGTCTTGCCAGCTAGACACCTTATATTATCATTCTTTGGTAGATGGGGATATTGAGGTCCAGGGAGGTTAAGGAACTTGCCTGAAATGGTTTGAAATGGTGCTCCACAGGGGTGGGGATCCAGGTCCTTTCTGTCTTGTTCCAAGTGCATGCCTCTATTCCCAAGGCCATCTCATGGTCCAAGATGGCTGTGCTAGTCCCAACCATTACGAAGGAGGAAAAGGGTTGGTGAAGGGCATGCCCTCGTGCACACATTGCTTCTGCTTATATCCCCATTGGTTAGAACTTGATCACATGACCATACGTTGCTGCAACGGAGGCTGGGAAATGTCATCCTTAATTCTAAGTATCCAGCCAAAACTGGGGCTCTATTATTGTAGGGGAAGGAGAGGACAGAATTTTGGAGGGGACAGCTCTTGGTCTCTGGCACAGTTACAAAGCTAGGAAGTGGCAGAACAGGGTTTTGAAATCAGGACCATTTGGTTCAAATCCTGTGTTCTTGCATCTAACAAGATGCCCCTCTGAGTATGAGGCCCCGCCCCGGGCCTCCAGGAAGCCTTTTTGGGAAGGTGTGAGCTAGATGAACCAACACTTGTTACCTGGGAAGCAACGCAAATCAGCATACAATTGAATGCTCAATATTGTGGTTTTAACAGTGGTACTGTAGTGTTTATAGAATGCTTATGTGCCAGTCACAGCCAAACACTTTATAGAGCATGATCTTCCGTATAAAGTGCTTAGGGACCATCTCTGTGCAGTTCATTACTGTAGCCCCAGAACTCAGCCTTGTGCCTGGCACAAAGTAGGTATTCAGTTAAATTTTTGATGAATGAATGGTTTCACAAGGTAGGTGTTGTTTCTATATTGACTCCCTCGATCAAGATGAGGAAATTCAAGGCTCAGGGAGTTCAAATCATTGTGCTCAAAGGGAAAGAGCTAGAAATTGGCAGGGCCTGGGTTTGAATCCAGGTTGTCTGGCTATAGAGCTCATGCTTTTACTCCACTGACCAGGGGTTCTTAACCTTTTTTGTGCCGTGGATCCTTCTGGCAGCCTGGTGAAGCCTATGGACCCCTTCTTAGGATAACATTCTCAAATGCATAAATAAAAACTTAGGATAACAGAGAACATCAATTATATTGAAACGCTGCCATCAAAATATTTAAAATTATGATACAGCAATGTGCTGCTTTAATAACACATTAATAACAAGACCTACCAGCAGATCTAACAATTACGTAATTTTGCTGTAGTGAAGGGTGAAAATGATATTTTGAGGTATCTGCATCCACTGTGATGTGATATGAAAGTATGTATGATTTGTATTGTGACAGTCACAGGTCCTGGAAACATTACCATGATGCTTGCCTACATTCACAATTAAGGAACAGTTAACTTAGAGGTTCGTGAAAACGAAGATGTAATTTTTTTTCCCGTTCAAGTTCACATACCTCCTGAAGTCTGTCCATGGACTCCCGGGAAGTTCAAGGTAAAGTTCAATGTGGTCACTGGTTGTTGTTTCCCATAGGTCACTGGGAAAGACCTATGCGTGAGGACTTGGGCTGGGCTTTCAGAAATGGGGAGTCTTTGGATGGGGAGGGCATTCTCTTCCCATGAGAGTCCTGCCAATGCAGAGGACTCAGCAGTCATAGTGGTGGCAGAGTGGCCCTTTAGGGATTGGAGAAATGACTGTCAGTAGTTTCAGGGACCAGTTCATGTGGGATGATGCCGGACACAGAGAATTAGTTCAGATTGTAATGAGTTTGGGATTTGGGCTTAGACTGGGTCTGCCTGGAGCCCAGGCAGACCACTTCCACTGAGCCCTGGCCTGGGAACTGGATGAAGTGGCTCCACTTCCTGGCCTCCCATGGTCCCTGGCCTTGTGCATCCTGAATTATGGCTCCTTGATTAGTATTTGTAGGTTCCTTTGGGAGTTCCTCATTCACCGTGATTGGACACCTGTTTCTTTGCTGCTTTGATGTGAGCACAGCTATTCCTTGTAAAGGGTTGGATTTTAATTTAAGGAAATTTAGGACACCTGTGTGTGAATGACCCTGATTTTTCAAAGAAATGAATGGTTGCATGAAAACCAAGCTTATATTTGTAGAAAATCACATGTTGCCAAATTCCCTCATCGAGACCCTTTTATTAAGTGACTAATTGTGGGCCACAGTGGCAGGCACTTAACAAAGACCATGACAATGGGCCTCCCTTAACTAGAATCCCATCCCAGATAAGTGGGATTTTGTTTTTACTTTTTTTTTTTTTTTGCGGCACGCGGGCCTCTCACCACTGTGGCCTCTCCCGCCGCGGAGCACAGTCTCCGGACGCGCAGGCCCAGTGGCCACGGCCCACGGGCCCAGCCGCCCCGCGGCACGCGGGATCCTCCCGGACCGGGGCACGAGCCCGCACCCCCTGCATCGGCAGGCGGACTCCCAACCACTACGCCACCAGGGAAGCCCTTGTTTTTACTTTTGAGCTCCACTTTCAGGAAGGTGAAAATCACAAGATGTAGTAGCAAGGATTGATTCTAGAAATTGGTTTCCAGGCCACCATCAGCCCAGTCTCTACATCTTCCGCATCTGTAATTACAGTAGCAGGAGAGAATCATGAGCCTGGGGGCACTGCAAGATTCTGAATCAAAGATTAAATTATATTGACTCTACTCAGCCTGGGAAGTGGTCAGATGTATCTTAAAAAGCTTTATAATAGGTTTTATGATCATGAGAGTTGAAACAAAGGTTCTGCCTAACCCTCTATTAACCCTCTATGAAATTCACCCGAATACCCTATTTCCCTTCATCCAGGTGATCCAGGCTGTGCTGGATCACAACCATGTTCCTCCCCTCTAGGAGATGATAATCTAAAGCCTGGGGTGAAAAAGGGGTAGATCACTTTGCAGGTGGACAAGGAGACAGTGATGTACCACGTGTTCTCCAAGGACAGTTGTCTTGTTGGGGAAGGAGAGGCGAGGCAAGTTTGGTCTTGCTTTCAGCTTAGCAGGAGGAGTGAAGGGAATGCTCTGTCCAGGAGAGGGATGCGACTGGAGTAGCTCTCGAGTGGTCAGTCTGGAAGGGCTTTCTGGATGGGCGGGAATTTTAGGCATTTATTTAAGTAATAGGAGAGTGAGGTCCTGGCAGAATTGTGGGGTGGAGGACACCGGGGCACAAGGGGCTGTTTTGAGAAGACTTCTGAAGGGGTGGAGAAGCCCGAGTGTCAGTGGACCTGGGCCCTTAGAGGTGCTGGTGGGAAGAACTGGAACAGTCGGTTGGTGTGAGGTCTAGGTATTTGGATCAGAGACAGGTGGCAGACACTAGAGAGCTGTAGGTAGGTGTCCTAGAGGACCAGCGGGAGAAGTGGCAGGGAGGGCAGGGGGCATTACTGGAGGTGGGGGGTCCAGAGTGGAAGTGAAGGGGACCTGTTTCTGTACCGAAGGAAGAGCTTTTGTGTGTCCATCAAAACATCATCAGAGCAAAGACATTCTAACAAAACTGTGAACTCAAAGAGACTGGTGTCCAGTCTTCTCGTGGGACCTCTTCCCATCAACTGACAGGTCCCCAGACCTTCCCTTTATTAAAACAGAGGGAAGAAATCTGATACCAGCTATGCGTACTTTCCCATTATGATTCTTTCTTTTTTTATATAAATTTATTTATTTTATTTATTTATTTTTGGCTGCGTTGGGTCTTTGTTGTGGCACGTGGGCTTTTCATTGTGGTGGCTTCTCTTGTTGCGGAGCTCGGGCTCTAGGTGCGCGGGCTTCAGTAGCTGTGGCTCGCGGGCTCTAGAGCACAGGCTCAGTAGTTGTGGCGCACGGGCTTAGTTGCTCTGCGGTGTGTGGGATCCTCCTGGACCAGGGCTCGAACCCGCATCCCCTGCTTTGGCAGGCGGACTCTTAACCACTGCGCCACCAGGGAAGTCCCCCATTATGATTCTTTGATATGGTGGAGTATGTTCAGAATTGCCTTAAGTTGGTGTTATTTTCATGTATTTGTTTCTGCTTTTGCTCGTAACACCCATTTTCCGCTACTCTGGGGTACGGTCTGCTCCTTTTCCATGGCAGCCTCTGCAAACACCTTCTCTGCTCTCAGCTGGGCACTGGCTCCTGCTTGTGTTATGTTGGTAACCGAGCCATGTCATGAGATGGGCTGCCTACCTCCTTCTCAGGGACCCCCTTTATTAACTCTCCTTCCTCCAAGAGCCCCATAAATTTGAAATCTTCTGTCTCCCAGCCAGGCAGCATTGATTAAGTAGTATTAATCTGTTTTTTCTACGTGATAATCAGTGTGACCCCTCACATTTGATACAGTAGTCCAGTTTTAAAGCAAAACTAGTTTGGTGCTCGGGGTTGCCAGTGACCAAAGGAGACATAGCCTGGACCCATTAGGTACCTTAGCCCTGTGTCCGCAGCTTAGGGAAAGTGGTATCATGGTGAGGTGTTTTTGAAACTTGTAAGGTGGCCAGCTTCCTCACCCCAAGTGTTACTTTGAGAGCCCTAAGGGGCTTGTGTAACTTACTTAGGGGTTTTTGCCCATCAACTGGTTGCATCGGCAACCTTGATTTGACCTGTTGCTGGGAAGGGCTTTTAGGAGGAGCAGGAACTGGAGACCTGTGTGTGAGTAACCATCGCTGCTTCAGGGCAAACCCCACCTTCCCTGTCCTGGCCAGTTACCACTTCCCCACCCCACATACCCAGCCTTTCTAAAGACTTCCAGAGAATGAAATTTCACAACCTCTTAGATGTAGCACCCCCATCAGGAAGGAAATCTCGATTTTCACTGAAGATTTGGCATAATTTAAAACAAATAAAGTGCTTCAGGGTAGAATGTTACATAACAGAAAGGTGATGAGCTGTAAGTTGCAGTTTCACAAGATAGCTTATTTTTGCTTGCTCTGTTTCTTTGACTTCTAATTTTTTGGACAGAGTGACATGTGAATATAGTTCTGTTGTAAAAATCCAAACAGTATCGACAGAAAGTAAAAAGTGAAAGTTCTCCTCTCTGCCCTGAGCCCCTTGTTGAGTCTGAAATATATTCTTTACAGTTTGATACACTATGTTCTCTCCGGCTTTTTTTCTATAATTTCTAGTCATATACTTGCACAAATATAGATTTTTTTGACATAAATGGACTCATACAGAACATATTGTTCAACAACTTGATTTTAAAGGGGTGATTTATTCCACTGTTTTTTCAGTCTCAGTTTTATGGCCATATCAGAACTGATTTGGTTATTTTATAGCTAGAAGAAGCTGTAATTGGTGAAATCGTTGGGGAGTAGTGAGCCTTATTCAATAGCTATATAACAGAATGATTTTGTCTTGCTGTATCAAGAGCAAGAGTCATAATAAAAACACTACCCTTAAGTTTTAATGTACTTAAGAGAAATAATTGACTTGTTTATTCTGAATATGTTCTCTAGAAACACATACATTTAACAAATTAAGCACACACATATTTTATTGACCGTCTTAGTTATAATCTTGAATTAAAATAAAGCCCATTCAAAACTTGTTAAGAGGACAGTCGTTAAATACTGGATTTTGTATCCAATTCAATCAACTGTTCTTATTTGTTCATAGACTAGGAAAAAAATGAGACGTTTTCCTGCGTTTTCAACTCCCACATGATTCTTCCATTTAGAGTGAGCTGGACTGGAGTAACCTTTAAGGTTGCTGGCTACCAGACCTTCAAGGCCTTAACCCAAAGGAAGAGAATGTTTTTTCTTTAACCCTGCAGGAGCAACTATTGCTGTAAAAAGATGATCATTTCAAAGTGTTTGGTTACTTCTCAGGTTCACTGGTGTGACTTTCTTTAAAACCCTGGGGGCAAAAGCAGGTTTCCTGGACGCTTCACCTTTAGACCTGATTTTTAAAAGAGTCGCTATTTTGGAGGGGTGGTTGTCGGGTTCACATATCACAGCCAAGCCTTCTTAAACATCAGGGTTTGACCTGGCTACCACCCATCCAGAGACCACTAGAATCTCCTTACAGTACTTTCCTGAAAAGACTTCCATCTATTCCTTCAACAAATATTTGAGTGCCTGTTACAAGCAGTCATCGTTCTGTTATCTCAAATACCAAGAACCGAAAGCTAAAATCATAATGAACATTTTAAGTAGTCACCTGATAGGTATTTTTAATCTTCAATAAATAGAAAGATTAATTAAAGACACTCTGACGTAAGGGAACTCTTTTCCTAAGGTAAGTCTTTTTACTGACTATTTCTTACATCTTTTCTTCCTGTTTATTCTCAGCTCTTCATTAGCAGCCATGAATTACACATGCCCTGGGCAGGCCTGGTGAAGGGCCTATAGGAGTAGGAGAAGGGTACCAATGATGGTGGGAGACGTGCTTATTAACTGCTGGGGATGTTGTATTGGAATTGGGAATTGCATACTTAGCTCTGAACTTCTAGGAAGTCAGAACAAAGGAGACCTAGAATAGTCACATACTTTGCCATCAGATAGGAGACAGCGTCCACAGCCAGCTTTCTGCTGAGGACCCTGGTGTTAGGGGTATGGTGGTGTTAAGGCTGATCACCCTTACGTGGTACTTGGCCTCCCTTAACTCCTGTCCGGAGCCCAAGGCTCTCACCACGGTTGTTTTCCGGAAGCTGCTGGGTTAGCTCAGCCGGGTGGCACGGGACACACTGACGGACTCTTCCAGATCTGCACCTTCCCGGGGGCCTTCCCTCGACATGGGGTTAACCTTAAGAAGCCCTGATCTGCGCTTCTCTCCCTCGTCCCTGGTATTTCTCCCCTCTCGCCCACGTACTCTAAGTCTGCAGGTCCCAGGCAGGTTGTAAGCTGTGCCCGGTGGCGATGGCTTGAGCCCCGGAGCAGGCAGGGCTGCTCCCAGGAGCCTGTGCGCAGGGCCAGCCTTCTCCCTACGAGCAGCTCTCCTCAGAGACCTTTCTGGTTTTCCGCAGTGCTTTTGTTCTGCGGTGGTTTTGTGTTGGTCTGGAGATGGATGGTCCGTTGGGGGGGTTCTGCTTCGCAGATGGACACATCTTTTGGTTTATTAGAGGAGGGACTGTGCGGATAAGTTTGTTCTTGGCTCATCCCCAAGCTAGACAACCCTCCCTGACGCTGTTCAGAGATGATTTGCTGAGCAGTTTCTTAAGGTCTTCTGATGTTTCAGTACAGTAAGGTAGCTTGCTGGAGAGTTTGGCAATCTGTCTACTGGTATTGCATTACAAAAAAAGCAAGATTGCATTCGGAGCACCGGCCCAGGTCTTTCTCCTTCCCTGTGTCAGGATGGGGGATGACTTTTAGCTGGGTGTCCCCGCACCCCTCGGCTGGGAGAAGCAGCACGCGTAGTAGCCCCTTTCTCTCTCACACTCCGAGTCCAGGTCCATCCACTCCACCCCCCACGCCCAAGTGTGGATTTCTAAGAAGGTTGAAAGTAGGTGAAAACGAATGTGGCTCTAGACTTGAATTTATTTTAGAAGACTCTTTGCAGATCTCATTATGCATAATCCCCTTATTTAAAAGGGGAATTATTCTGGAGGTGATGAAAAGACTGATGGCCTGGGTGGGGAGAGAGTGGAAGGAGGCCTGGAAAACTCTCCCAGCAGAAGAGAGAAATTCTGGGTACGTCGTCTTTGTTTTAATTAAAACGTTACGCAACACAAACATTGCCTTCCCGCTCTTACCCCACCACAGAAGAGCTGTAATTTCCCATATTTGGAATCTAGGAAGAGCCAGGCCACGCTTGAGGACAAGGCCAGATTCAATCTATGCTTTGGGGGAAAGTAAGTAACTGTGAGAGCCGGAAGGGCGGAGGCATTTCTGGCGAATCTATGGTTAATGTATGTGCTTCCTTGTCATAATTTATTCAGCAGCCCCTGATGTCCTGGGGCTGGTGCTATGCCCATCAGTAATCTGACTCTTGTTTTCTTCTGCATATTTTCCCTTTTTTAAATGTATAGGCATTCAGGCTTTAATCAAGTAGGCTTTTTCTCTGTCATCTGCGACGGGGAATGACTGAAGTCAGGTGGAGGATTTTAAGTAACTAATCATTTAAGACATTCAGAGCATAATCTCCCCTAGCCCCTGATCATGCCTGCATCCCAGAGATTGGCAAGGTTCCACAAAGGAGGCAGGACAGGGACTTTGGCGTCCTTCGGAGAGACCGGGTGTCCTTGCTGGCGACAGAGTTTTGTTTGCCTTTGGCATGGGGACAGGGCCTGCTGATCATTTGCTATGTCAAGAGAGTTTAAGACGTTCCATGAATGTGACCAGTGTTTTACCAAATCTCTGTGCTGGTACAGCGAGCAGTGACGGGCCAGACACGCATGAAGATACCGTCCAGGCTCATTGATGTCTCTGCAGCGTGTCAAGGGCTGGCTCTCACGGAGATGCCGCAAAATAGATAGGAGGCCTGCCGGTTAGTGGTGTTCACCGATGTTTTTCATGAAATTACATCAGGTCAATCAAAAGATCAGGGGTGCGGGGCCTAAAGTTTTCACGTGCTTTGCTTGGAATTTGAATGTGACTTCATCTAGGTGTCACGTATTAGGCTGAATTGGATTACAGCTGCTCTCCAAATTGTCATTTCTTTATTTTTTTTCCCACCCGCTCTCTGATGTTAGCTCTGGTTCTCGCTGCCTGAAGTGTCCTGCAAAAGAATTTGGTGAACATTCCTCGAAGGGCAGCCTTTGATGCTTCGTCTTAATAGGATCGTAAAATCCCTAACAACGTAGACTAACGAGGAAGATTAGTCTGAATTAGAAAAATGTCCGAGTTACCAAATATTTCTCCAGAACTTCGCTGTTAGTACTTTTAAGTAAATACTGGAACTCAGACTAGGCTAATAGAGCACCTACTGAAGATCCTGGGGGCATCCTGCTTTAGGAGAGAAATAAGAATGATTTGCAATCAACGTACCAATTGTTTATGTAAATGGCATTTCTGAAATACGGGGCTGTGCTTAAAAACAGTTTGTTCTTTTAAGTATTTTAAATAATCCCCGTGAAACCCCATGTACTTATGCTGCTGGCAGTATCTGTGTGGTATACGGAGCTGTCTTTCGAGGACCTAATTCAGCCTTATCAGCAATGTTAGAAATTCCAAGTTGGTGAAGGCCCTGACACTTACGTCCCCAAATTAGTCAGATCACTTTGCCGGATGCTTCCACAGCACCTGCACTTGTCTACTGTAACATGAATTAATAAGTTTAACAGATATCCAGTGCTTTCTGCTACGTGTTTGGCTGTGTGTTATATAGAGGAGACAGAGCCATCCTTGTGGGTTATAGGCGTGCAAAGAAGTCAGGCAGTAAACACATAAATACGCATATAATTAATTATAATAGTGCAGCTAAACTGTGTATTCCTTTCTTTTCTTTTTTTTAAAAACTGAGATGACTTTTTTTTTAACATCTTTATTGGGGTATAATTGCTTTACAGTCGTGTGTTAGTTTCTGCTTTATAACAAAGTGAATCAGTTATACATTTACATATGTTCCCATATCTCTTCCCTCTTGCGTCTCCCTCCCTCCCACCCGAGATGACTTTTTAGTTAATGGTTTAATGCACTAGACTGTAAGTTCCATCAGGACAGGGAGTATGGCTGTGTAGTTGGTCATGGTGTCCCAAGCCAGTTGCCTGGCACAGAGTAAATATTAGGTTGAACTGTGTGACATTGCCATGTTCGTAGGTCAAAAACGGTCGAATATCGGCAGTGTCATACAGTTCGACCTAATATTGCTCCGTCACTGTGTATCGAATGTTGCATACGTGTCATGAGTTCTGAGAGTGGCTGCATTCAACACAGTTTTCTTTAGCCACTGAAATCCCAGCTCTACAGTATTTGAAAAGGAACTCCAAAACTTCCAATAGGTAAAAACTCATGGACCTGTGATGTAGACGTAGGGCATCTGTGAGACTTCAGAGCCTTGTGTTCAGTATATTTTCTATACAGTTCTTTGTGCATTTTCCACTCAAGGGTGGAGGCATGTGCCTTTGGGGTCTGGACTGCTGTCCGTAGCCCAAAGAATCTGGGAGAATGTGCTGGAAAGCTGAGCTGGGAGGCAAGGATAGGAACAGGGTGGCCTGAAGAGGAACGAGGGTGCAGAGACCTGTGAGCCCAGCTGAAGGAGTTGTCCCTGACCCTGAGTGAAGGGAGGACTTGTTTTCAGAGCCCAGACCTCCTGTGCTAAGGTATTCTTGGTCCACAGAGTTATGGTGCCCATGATGTGCCCAGAGAGCAGCTAGGCACTGGCAGGCCTCATTGGGAACCTCCTTTGTGCCTGACAGGCTGTGGGCTGGATGTAGACCCCTGGCCCAGTGGAAGCAAGGGTTGAAATGAGGAGAAGGCCCAGCTGGGCCCTGCTGGGAGAGGCCCAGCCCTCTGGCCTGGGGCCCGCTCCCTGGATGTGGAACTGGGAGTCAGGCCAGTCAGGCCCAGCCTAGGGTTTGGACCGGAGCTTCCCCACCTCCTCTGCTAAGTACTTCTTTGCATCTGTTTGGATTTCATGGCCCTCTTTCCACTTTCTATGCACAAATGTCCAATTGTGCCACTCTATTGTAATGCTCACTGTTTTCTCACACCCACAGGATAATTCCTCGTTTGGCTGAATTCCACCGATATTTGTTGAGCGTCCATATGTGCCAGTGCAGGACGGGTGTGGCCAGGGAGGGAAGACGCAAGGATGCATGACGCCGGGCCCTGCCCGTGGCAGACACTGTTGGTTACCTACACAACAGCCATTTGTTTTCTCTTCTTGTTGGCAGAGCTCTGGTTTCCTTTGAATGTCATGCCTCCCTCCCCACCTCCCTGCCAACTACTCAAGGAAAGGTAACTCTGCTTTAAGCTCCAGGGTAAAAACTGATGGGTCCAAGCCAGTCATGGACGCCCATAGTCTAGATACGGGCGTGTGACATCGTTTTGGCCAGTGAGATATGAGAAGTCCTCTGGGGAGGTCGGGGAGTGGATTCTGGGAAAGACATTTTCTCTCTTAAAAGGAAACACAGAAGGGACAGCTCCATGCACTAGATTCTTGGAAAAGAGGCAGCCATTTTGTCACCACGAGGAAAAGCAAATCTGTTGAGGCCATCCGAGGGGAAAAGATGGGAAGAACCAGGGTCCTTGACGATAGAGGCACTGAAGACTGAGCAGGCCGACCTTGCACTTTCTGTCATCACTGTTTCAGCCGAAGGAATTGTAAGCAGTTAGGGTAAGGAGTCCCCGGAGGAAAAGAACCAGGCGTGGCTTTCTTGACATAAGAGAAGCCATTTTTGGCCTAAGTTACTTTGGGATCTGAGCCTGGCCACAGTGCTTGCCCTTGAACAGACCTCAGTAGTTAATAATCTTAAGGGAACAAAAGAATGCAAGAACTGTTACCAGGCAGAGAGATAGTAAGTATATAACAAAGATAATAGATCAGTTATAAAGACTCCCACTTCTTTTTCAATAGTGAAGATTAGCCTGAAGCACTCAACCACCAGATCAACTGGAGCCTAAGGGATGATGCTGTTGACCTTTTCTGACCCTCGTGACTTCAGTCAACTAAAGCTTAGACTCTCAACCACCCAAGCCCCTCCATGAATATCAGTGTACCCTGAGCTTAAAACTATCCTAATTTTGCTGTTCAGGGTGACACTGCTTTGGGAAAGACCCCCCCGTGTTCTCCTTAACTTGCTTCAAGTAATAAATCCTTCCTTCTCCTGAGTGTTGGCTTGGTTGTGTCTTTCTTGGTTGAACACCCACCAAGAGGCAAACCCAGTCTTCCGGGTGAGAGAATTGCCGTTTTCCACTACGTACAGTTGAAGGCAACCTACATCAGACACTCCCTCAAAGGAGCCGGAAATAGGATTTACACTTGTAAAACAGTACAATGTAGATTCTCATGAGAAGGCACACTAGGCAGAGACAGCGCTTAGCCCTGTGGTAAACCAGAAGAGAAGGAGGTTAAGTATGTTAGTGGGAAGGAGTCAGGTGAGGAGGTCGTATTTGGAGTGGATCATGAGGTAGGATTAGGATTTGCACAAGAAGAGTAGGAGGGTGGCATGAACAGACCTGTGGAGATGGGAGTGGACATGGCTGTGGCAGAGAACAGGGAGGTTATGTCCTGCCTAATTCCACAGGCAGATTCTAGAGCACTGCAAATTGCAGGCTTAGAAGGTGACCCTTGATTTACACAGTGGGGAGGACTGTGGGCCCCTGAGCGGGGGAGAAACTAAGAAAGTGGACCTTGGAAGGGAGGATTAGGCAGCCGCGTACCAGGTCGATGGCAAGGGAAGAAAATAAAAGCCGAGTGACCAGTTTAAGCTCCTGGAATAATTCAGTTGTTGGTGGTGAGATTTGAGTTGGAAGTAGTAGGAAATGGGGGAAAATATCAAAGGAAAACTGTAAAGGAAAGTAACTGTTGAAAGAAGGGAGGATTGAATGAAGAGATGATTGAATCTTGCGTCTAGAAGATGACTGTAGGAGTTTGAGTGTGATGACTTGACATAAAATGGAAATTTGGAAGAGGGGACCGAATTTAGGAAGATGCTGTCTGTTTTTGCCACTGGGGTTTTGAGGTAATGACGGAAGCTCTAAGTGATGAGACCTTGAATTCATTTGAAAATAGGGGCTTGACCTTGGGAATGAGAAGTCTTAGGACTTAGACGATGTGGCAGAGACAACAGCTCACCAGATGTGCACGCACCCCTCCAAATTTGTGCAGATTTTTTGACACTGTGTGACTAATGTGAGCCAGTGAAACGGGTGAGGAAGTGACAGGTGTCATCTCCTGGCCGAGGCAGCTAAGAGCCTGTATTCCTTCATTTTGTCCTCCCCTGCCACAGCATCCTTGGGGCCCAGGGCCAGGGGCCGGGGGTGTGGCCACAGAGGGAGGAGTGCCCTCCTTCCAGAATCAGACTTGGATCGCTCCACCTTTAGCTGGGGATCCTTGGGGAAGCCAGGTCTGGAGCTGTAACAGGGTGGCGCCGCTGACGGTTGTTTGTGATCCAGGTGATAGATAAGTGGTCTTCAGGTTACACTTTTCCATCTGCTTCTGACTTGATTTGCTCAGAGATCTGTGTTCTGACTTGATTTACTTCTGACCTGATTTGCTCAGAGATCCAGGAGCTAGAGCTTGCTGGCTGGTGTTTATTCTCTCTCTGGGGCTCTGAGTATTTTTGGAGGGTGAGTTTACTGCCACCCCCAAGGCCCTTTAGCTTAGGGGGAATCCTTGTCCCTGAGCCGTGTCAGCAAGATGGCTGCTCTCTCCCATCGGTCACCAGAATGTCAGTGGCTTGCAGAGGGGAATGTTTTGGTGACTGGTATCCACTGGTGACCAGCTTGAGCATCTCAACCATCCAGCTATAGGTGGAGCTTCAGGAAAAAGTTCCAGGCCTCTAGACTAGACGAAGAATGAGGTACGAAGCCCGTCTTTTTCGCCTTTCCTAGCCTGAAAAGATTCCGAATGTGCCTTTTCTTAAAGGCTCAGGAGCGCAGATCTCGGCCCTTGAAGCACAGGCGCGCTTTGTTCAGTGCCGGGTGCATTTGGCCCGCCTGACTCAAGTCGTTTTCCGAAGGGCAGGGGCCCCGACGCAGTGCTGCGAGGCATTTGGCATCTGGTTTTCGTCAGGCAGCGAGTAAAAGTGCAGATGCTGAATCTGATCTTGCTTTAAACAAAGCAGAGTTAGACACAAAGGAAGGGCCTTTGTGCGGCGCCTCTCCTGCTCCGATGTAATCTCTGCTGTGTCCTGTTTCTCCTCTAACTGAGAACTTTGACTCTGCAAATAAATACTCGGAGGAAAACCCTTCAGACCTGGGGACAGCCGGCGTGGGCCACCGGGGCTCTTCTTTATGATTTGAAAATTTAAAGACCGGGACAGACTGTTTCTCTTTTTCCTGTTTCTCGTGGAGGGTTGGTGTTTTTATTTTCCCCCCACTTTCAGCAAAATAGGGCTGTCATATATATTTGTCGATGCTGTCCTGTTCATGGGCTCATTTTACCCACCACTCTCCCTGCTTCCTCTGACAGGCGCAGAAGGACCAAGTCTAGTCCCAAGAGGAGCTGTCTGTCAGCCTGGCCTTTCCTTTGTCCATCCAGTCATCCATCCATCCGTCCACCCGACCACCACTCGATAAGCATTGGTTATTCAGCCAGCGGTGTGATTTGGAGCAAGTTACTTAACTCTTCTAAGCGCCCATTTCCTTATCCGAACATAGCAGGAGCCATTCATTTGGGTTATCGTGAGACTTGAATGGAACCGTAGGGGAGAGTCTTAATGTGGGAGATGCTGCGTAAGTGGTAGTTGTCACCATTGTTGTTCAGGACCGGGGTGCCGCCCTGGTCAGCTGACGGCCTCAGGTTGGCCTTAGTTAGATAACGTGGTCATTTGGAGGTTGGATTTAGGCCACAGTACATACTGCTGAGCCATTAAGACACCACCTTTGGACCACATGGTCACCTCCCTCGGGATATCTTGCTGTTCTTGTTTCAGTCTTGGCGAGGCCATTGTGGGTGAAATCTCTGAGCCTTTGAGCAAATGGCCCCTGGGCGTTCCCCAGCTTTGGTGTTCTCTCATGCTGACAGCATCGGGTGGCTCTGAGGGGTCCTCCCCCCATGGTCTGGGTGGTGCTGCCTGGGTCTCCCCTGCCCTGCCCTGCAGCAGTCACCTCTTTTACCACCTGCCACACCTCCGCCTCTGATGTCCCCCAGTGTGTCAACCATTGTTCCCCCTTCTCCATCTCCTCCAGCACCTGTTCCTGTCAACACTGCTGTCTCTTGCCTGTTCTTCAAGGTTTCCTTCGTTTTGCGTTCTCTCCCAGTGCTTCAGGGAGCAGTGTTGACATCCTCTGTGTACCGTACTGGGCTTTACTCCAGAGAACCTGCCCTGGCCCTGTGAGTGTCAAGCAAAAAGGATGTAATTAGACCGTCCTGGAGAAAGGGAGTGGTTTATCACTGGGGGGCGGGGAGGGTTTGCGGAGATAGCAGCCTTACCCGACTGGGTGTCACCTGAAACACAGGCATCTAACAGGCAAGAAGGCTCTACCCGGCTTTCCTGAAGGACCCGCAGTCTTGTTCCCAGTTTCCTTTGTTGCCCAGCTTAGCTGTCTGCAGCTAATGCCCTCTCTGCATTTCACCTCTGACAGCTCACTTGATTCTGCCTCGGGCAACTTTAGTTTCCTGTGGGTTCTCTTCTGGGGCCGCTTTCTGCCTCTTTCCAGCTCCATTCAGAGAACTGAGGAAATTCTTGCCTTCGTTATTTTTAAAATTTATTTCTTTTTAAAATTTTATTTAATTACTGGCTGTGTTGTGTCTTTGTTGCCGCACGTGGGCTTTCTCTAGTTGCGGCGAGCGGGGGCTACTCTTCATTGCAGTGCGCAGGCTTCTCATTGCGGTGGCTTCTCGCTGCGGAGCACGGGCTCTAGGCGCGCGGGCTTCAGCAGTTGTGGTGCGAGGGCTCAGTAGTTGTGGCTCACGGACTCTAGAGCGCAGGCTCAGTAGTTGTGGCGCACGGGCTTAGTTGCTCCGCGGCACGTGGGATCTTCCCGGACCAGGGCTCAAACCCATGTCCCCTGCATTGGCAGGAGGGTTCTTAACCACTGCGCCTCCAGGGGCAGTCCCTCGCCTTCACTATTCATGAGCCCAAACTAACCCTGTCTTGGCTGGAACATGTTTTGTGTTAAGAGGAACTTTCAGAGTAAAATTAGACGTAGTAAAGAACTGGCACCATGAATTTCCAAGCCTTTTAAAGTTCCTAGAAGTCCTTTGGATCCATTCTCTCTTTTTGACCCCACCCCCACCCACCCCCAAGTCCCCCCGCTTCCTCCTAAAGATACTGACGATGGCATTTAACCAGAAGCCAGGGAAAGGAATGCTGTGTCCTGGCGCCTGTGGGAAGTGACGGGGAGTGGCTGGAGCTCGTGTTCTGTGTCAGAGCCCAAGGGTTCAAAGGGGTGGGGATGAACCGCAATGTGTCATAAAGGAGACTTTGTCCTGCCCCAGCTTGGCTCTGTGTTTAAGCTGACGACTTTATAGGGAGATGATGCCGTTGTGGGAAAGCACTTCTGTGACCCCTTGTTAAAGGAGAGGAAATGAGAGACCTGGAGGCCACAGCCAGGCCGGCCTTGAGCAAAATGGTCAAGCGCGGGGCTGTCCCACCCACCTCTGTGCTGTCCCCAGCCTCAGCCTCTTCCCCAGCAGCCGCCTCCACGAGCTCCCCGACCCGCTCCGCCCCCCCAGGCTGCGGCCTTTCTCCTTCACCCTCCGCAGTGTTTCAGTTCCTCACCGGGTCCTCCGGCTCATCCCCGGCCCCAGCTGGTTGAAGGCTGTGGGTCAGTGGAGTCGCTCACTTACGCTGGGGAGGGCGGGTGGGCAGAGGCTGACGCTTATGGACCCCCAGGTCTGTACATTCGCTCACATCCTCCGACTTCATTCTTGTCGTTTCGAGCCAGGGGACCGTGAGGCAGCCCCTGTACAGATGGCATAGTTGGGGCCCGGCAAGGTTATGTGATTTCTCCAAGTCACAGCCAGCATGGGCCACTTCTTTGAGCTCCAGTTAAGGAGAAGGAACCTAGTATTGTTTTAATGTGCTTTATTGTGGTATAATGTACATACAACAAAATTCACCAATTTTAAGTGTATAATTCGTTGAGTGTTGACAAGTGTAAACAGTCATGGAAACCACCATCACAGACAAATGTAGAATGCTCCCGTCACCCCCGAAAGCTCCCTCCCCACATCTCCAGGTCCAGCAACCACTGACCTGATTTCTGTAACTGCAGTTCTGCCCTGTCCAGCGTGTGGTCCACATGGAATCCTACAGTACGAAGTCTTTTGAATCTGGTTTCTCTCGCTCGTCAAAGTGCTTTCGACATTCATTCACGTGGTTGTACGGGTCTGGCTCATTCCTTTTGATTGCTGAGTAGTATTCCACCGTATGGATGTATCCCCATTCGTTTCGCCACTCCCCAGCTGATGGACGTTCGGTCTGTTTCTAGTTTGGGGCTATTATGAATAAAGCTGCTCTTCTGTGTGTCGGTCTTTGTGTGGACGTAGGTTCTCATTTGTCTTGTGTAAACACCAGGAGTGGGATTGCTGGGCCATATGGTGAGTGTGTTGAAGTTTATAAGAAACTTCCAGATCGTTTCCCATGGTGAGGCGCATCTCACGTTCCCACCAGCAGAGAATGAAAGGGACCCGGTGCATTTGACTTCTAATCTCGGACCTTTCTGGTCAGACTGTAGTGTCACTCGCTGCTGTTTTAGTGGCTGATGGTTAACGAGTGCCGAGCCGGCCCTTCTAAGAGCGGGTGTCTGGAGAGGTTTCAGTGTTTGGAGCCAGTTGATACGGGGAAGGCCAGGCAGGGCAGCCTTCTCCTCTGACGGCCGTGCACTCCACGGACGTCCTCCTTTGCTGGCTTTCCCTTTGGCCGTCACCTCGGTTCACAATTCACAGTCACCCGTGGATTTGCGCTGCTGTAACCGGGGCCCTCTTGCAGGGTGGACACCGGAACATTCTGCACATGCGTTGTTCCCTTCCCCAGCCATCGTGGCCCTGTGGGCTAGCTTCAGGCCAGAGCTGGAGTTGGAGACGCCCTCTCCCCAGCAGCGGCGGGAGCGGCAGCCACTGGGAGCCGTGGGCAGGCTCCGCGCTGGAGGGCGTTTTGCTGGGGCCTGGGCAGCCGTTTGGCGGCCGCGGTTTCACGGGCATCTCAGGGCTGGAGCTTGATGAACAGGCACCCAGCGACGGCGTGGCCTGGATTCTTCTCCTGTTTTGTGCCGAGGTTTTGACAGAGCCCGTAAATGGTAGCGGTGGATGCAGTTCGCCCTGGTGCGGCCTCTGGGGGAAATGGAGAGGAGGAGTTTGAGGACCTGTGGTTGGGTGTACTTTTTTCTTCACTTGTGGCAACATTTCCGGAGTGGTGTTCTTGGTAGGGGTCAGGATGGAAGGAAGCACAGGCCATCCTTTCTAAAGGAGTGATAGCCGGAGTGAGAGTGCGCAGCTGTTTGTCCTGCGGCACGTGGACCGCAGAGGGGCCTCGCCACGTTGGGGCCACAGGTTTGGGGAGGTCAGAGCCCGCTGGCAAACCCGCCCGTGGGGGCAGAACGAGCCCTGCCCTCGGAGTGGGACGCCCTGGCTGCTGCCCTTGCCTTGACTCCTACTGACTTGATGACCTTGGGTGAGTCACTGACTCCCTGGCCCTTAGCTCCTCACTGAGGAGTAGGAACAACATCCCGGTGGCCCAGGGATTTGGATGCCAACCGCCCTGCCCACAGGGAATCCTCCTGAGTGCGTGAAGTCCCTTCCTGCAGCTATAACCTGGCCTCAGCTCCCCACCCTTCCTCACCCCTGGATCTGATTGCTGCCCAGCACCCCCCCCCCCAGGAGGACCAGGCATGGATGGGTGCCCCTGGGGCAGGCCGGCACCAGGTGACGTCTGCTGAGAACGGTCAGCCTCTGAGCACCCGGCCTGGAAACTTCCTGCTTGCTCCCTTAGACTGGCAGGAATAGATGCACAAAAGAGGACAGAGCTGCTGACGAGCGGCCCAGAGTCGAGGACACAAAGGACTGCAGGGGAGTGAGTCAAGGCCCCTGAAGGTCCTGCCACGAGTGTCCATCCAGATGAGATCTCAGTGGCCCAGGGGTGTGAACAGAACAATTGCCGGGATTCCAGCGCAAGGAGGATGCTTTAGAAGAGGGAGGCGCGGGACTTCCCTGGCGGTCCAGTGGTTAAGTCTCCGTGCTTCCACCGCAGGGGGCGTGGGTTCCATCCCTGGTTGGGGAACTAAGGACCCGCGTGGTGCCATGGGAGGGACGAGAGCACTGATCTGGGAATCTGGAGACCTGGCCTCTCGAAGTCCCTTTGTCAGGAACTGGTCGTGTGACCTTGGACAGGTTGACCTCAGCTCTGGAGTGCATTGCCTCTGCAGAGGAGCTGGCGCTACAAGCCCGGCCCCTTTCACTGTTCACACCGTGCTTTCCGGACCTGTGGGCTTTGTTACTGGCTGCTAAATGCCTGTGGTTAATGATAATTGCTTCAGGGGCAGAGGTGGGCGAGTGACGACTATGAGTGAAGATGTGTGGGACACACGTGTGTGAGATGATTTTAGGCAACAGCATTCCGAGGAACTTGGAAACGACTTGCTCAGTGGTTTTTGCTGCAGGCTCGATGGCAGGTGGCCCTGGTGGCCCTGAGCTCCCAAGGCCCGCTGGAGCCGTAATTGATGTCGCTGCGGCCAAGCCTCTGCCCTGCACCTGCCGCTGCCACGCCCTGCCATTCAGTACACTTCAGACATCCTACGTCCCAGTTGAAAACCACTGGCTATAATTCTGGTTGAGGCTTTCCCTTTTCCACATTTTCTCAATCCAGTTGAGCTAATCTGCCTTTTCCTACCTATGTGACAGGAATTTTTAGCTCCCTCTCAGGTCAAGTTTTGCTCTGTCTAGAATTCCACTGTGTTTCTTTGGGGTTTATCTTTTATATCCCAGGCATCCTGACCAACTCCATTGCTTGGACCCCTGCCCTGTAAGCGTGGGGACTCAGGTCCTACCTGCTTGGAGGCATCCAGAATTCTAATATGGTTCGTGATGATTCCAGTTTCACTCAAAAGCCTACAGTATGACCTCTTATCCTTACTGAAGTCATTCCAGACTTAAAAGCCTAAGGACCATTTTTTTTTCACTAAAAAGTTGTGTGTGTGTGTTTTTTTTTAATGATGTTAACAGGTAATTCATGCACATATTAAACAACAAACTTGGGAGTATGAAAACAAATGTTCTGTAATTCAAAGTAAAATTTCATGGAACAAACACTTGAGTGATTTTGAATGGTGATCATTCTATCAATCCTAGTTTAAAATCTGATAACATTTTATTAGGTGCTGCAGTATTGTAAAGGGTCATCAGAAGCACCAGTTTGAGAAATAATGTTCCTAACTCTTCTGACTTAAATCACAACACAATTTGAAAGCCCCCTCTTCCAGCTTCCTTTTGTCCTCTTCTACCTGCGGCTCCAGGCTCTGCCCTTTCTGAAGGTTGCCTTCCTTCCACTGTTACAGGGGCTCCTCTTTGTTGCGTGTTCTTTGCTCCAAATGCAGCTGCTGCTTTTCCTTATTTTAATTTTGTATTGTGGAAAATTTCAAATATACACTAAAGTGGAGAATATAGGATAATGAACCCCCATGCACCTATCACCCAGTTCTAACAATTATCAGCTCATGGCCAGTCTTGTTTTATGTGTACCCTTGCTGACTTCTGTATCCTTTCTGTATTATTTTCCTGAAAATCCAAGGAAAACTTACTCTACTCCCATGTGTTGTTGAGAACTCTTGCCCACTAAGCTGCATTTATTAGTAATGTATTTTCTCATTTAAAAATGATTTTCAGAATAACAAGGAGATAACATTTCATCCCCATCAGATTGATGACGCTGTAATAGTCGAACAATACCAGGAGATGATGAAGATACAAAAAGAATACTTAAACACTGACCTTGGGAATATAAAATTGGTGTACCAGTGTTGCAGAGTCATTTGGGCAATGTCTCCTGTGACCAAAGATACCCCAGACAAACATCTACAAGCGTATTTATTGCAGTGACATGTTGGAAACGTCTGAAAAATTCATCAACAGGAAAATGAATTTAAAATTTGTGATACAGATGGTGGTGAATATTCCTGCAATGAACTGTGATCTGCAGCAACCAGAATGAATTCACTAGAGTGACATATGTCAGCAAGGATTACTCTCAAAAGTGTTTTGTCAAGTAAGAAAGATGCAGAAGAGTACATACAGTGTGATGCCATTTTACAAAGTTTGAAATCATGCAAAAATTATTAATATGTTTTTGGATACATACATATATAGGAAAAGCGTAAAAATGCATGAGAGTGATAAATACCAAGTTCAGAATGTTATTTCTGGGGTGGGTAGGGGTAATTGAATTGGGAAGGGACTTGATCAATGTCTAATGCTTTCTTTCTTTCTTTTTTTTTTGCAATTAATTAATTAATTTGGCTGCATCGGGTCTTAGTAGTGGCATGCGAGATCTCTCGTTGCGGCATGCAGGCTCCTCCTTGCGGCGTGCGGGCTTCTCTCTAGTTGAGGCATGCGGGCTTCAGAGCGTGCAGGCTCAGTAGTTGCGGCGTGTGGGTTCTCTAGTTGTGGCGCGGACTCAGTAGTTTTAGCATGTGGGCTTAGTTGCCCCATGACGTGTGGGATCTTAGCTGCCCGACCAGGGATCGAACCCACGTCCCCTACATTGGAAGGCAGATTCTTAACCACTGGACCACCAGGCAAATCCCATAAAGCTTTCTTTCTTGAAAAAAAATCTAAAGCAAATGTGGCAAAAATGAGGATTTGACTGTCTTGGATGTATACAGGTATTTATTATTCTCTATACTTTTCTATATATTTTAAATGCTTTCTCATTCAAGAAGTAAATTTAAGAAATGTGTAATTGTCCTTCATCTTCTGACGAGCTTGAGATGGTCACTGTGTCACATGATGTTGTCAGCATCTAAACCAAAGCTCAAAAACTTGTCCAGTCCTGAGAAAATGCTTATTTTCTTTGTCATCTAATGACATTAGATCACAGTTTCTCCCTAAATTTAATGGATTCCTAGAAGTCCATGACTCCACGTATTTTCCAGACGCTCATATTGATAGCAAAAGCCAAGTAATGAAGCCCTAAGGATTGGACTTAACAAGCTTACAGAAGAAGCAATTGCATTGTATTTTCTTTTTCCTGTTGGAGAAGGTGAGGACAGTGTGAAGAGGGGAGACTGAGGAGGGCATCCTGTCTTGCCTGTATGGGGACTGGTCCTAGATGAAGCTTCTTCCCTTTCATCTGCAGTTGGTTAACACCTGTTTGCACTGGAATAGGCTGGATGGGCCTTGGAAGAGGGAGGGTTTAGATAATGAGAAGTGGTTGACCTGATGTGTCGCAGGATTGAGGGCCCATCTATAGTGAGACAGACCTCTCAAGACCTAGTCCCTGCCCTCCATCTTCACCTCTGCTCCCTGCCCACCTCCATTCATGCTCCCCTTCCAGCCAGAGAGCCCACACCAGCCCTGTGAGTGAACTCATCCTTGGTTCTCTGGCCTCTGGCTTTGCCCGTGCCCTGTCTTCTCACGTGGCATGAGTGCCTGTACCTGCTCCTGGGCTGCCTGCCTGACTTCTGCTTCCAAGACTCAGATCAAGGTGCGCTGCGTGCGACCCCCTCCCTGACTCCCCAGGCTGACCCCGCCTCCCCCAGTACCTGTACAACTCGCTGCTTGTGTGTGGCTTAATTCCATGCTCATCTCCCTACCTGTCGTGCAAGTGGCGTGGTTCAGAGCACAGACCCCACGTGTGCCCGGGGCAGAGTACTTAACCTCTGGGCGCCGCACTCACCTGCAAATGAGGATAAGGATGGCACCTGCCTCCTGTCGTTGTTGTCAGGGTTAAATGTTGTCACGTGTATGAGGCGTTTAGAGCAGGCCCTGGCAGGATACTTCTGCGAGAGTTAGCTGGTGCTGCTGTCGTCATTCTTCCATTCTCTTCCCTTCCTCTTTCTTTTCACTCTTCCTCCTCTTCTCCCTTCCCTCTTTCCTCTGTCTTTTAACATCTTTTTTTTTTTTTTTTTTTTGCGGTACGCGGGCCTCTCACTGTTGTGGCCTCTCCCGTTGTGGAGCACAGGCTCCGGACGCGCAGGCTCAGCGGCCATGGCTCACGGGCCCAGCCGCTCCGCGGCACGTGGGATCTTCCCAGACCGGGGCACGAACCCGTGTCCCCTGCATCGGCAGGCGGACTCTCAACCACTGCGCCACCAGGGAAGCCCTTCTTTTTCCATCTTGTTTAGCTCTTCAACACCGGAAGGTGGAAAACATTGGAAGCAAAATGTATAGGTGGGAATGAGTCACGGCGGGCTTGGGGGGGGAAAGGCAAATTGTGGAAGGACTGGTAGGAATCAGATTACATAGATGGGGGAGCGAGGCCAGAATCTGGGAGCCTAGAACACCAAGAGGAGGAGTTGGACATGAAGGGATTGGCTAAGTGGAGCCCCTGGGCCATTGTGCCTGAGGCGGGAAACTGCAGTGGGGGACATAAGAGGCGGTAAGTTAGTGGGTGGACTGGCTGGGGTGGAAGGAGAGAGTGGCAGTAAGGAGCCAAGTGTTAAAATATGCTAAAGACCTTTAAGATTGAAGAGAAGACAGCTGGGCAGGGCTGCTGGTGGTGGCAGGGGAACAGGAGGGGTTCTGGTGAGGAAGGAGCAGGCTTGGGTGAAGCGGTAGAGGTAGGCTGCAGGAAGCCACAAAAAGAGGGAAGACAGCAGAGATAACTTTTTTTTTTAATTTTAGTTTTAGTTTTAATACATGTGGAATGGCTTAGGATTTGGCATCAAATTGGTGTATGTATTGAGAATACCTGCTGCGGATGCCAGCTAGAGACACCATGCGCTCCTACACTTACAGGCAGGACAAGAGCCGGGAGACATGTGCCCAAGCATCGTCGTCAGAGCTCTCTGGCTGGGTTAGGTGTTGTAGGATTCTGTCCTCGACCTCTCTGCATTTTTCTAGTCCGTTTTGATGAAGGTAGAGGTCATACTCCTCCAAATCATTTAGAGTTATGTACATCACTTTAAAACAAGAAAGGACAGCAAGTATGTGGCTTGATAAGGAAGAAAGAGATGGGCTGATGGGCTGGCTCCTGTTAGGACGGACAGGGATAAGTGCAAGGTTCTGAATCCAGTTGCACAAGTGTGGGAAGGGCAGGTGGTGGAAGGATGGAAGGCTTTAGCTGGCAGGCGTCAACCATGTGATGTGGCCACCAAACAAATCTGTCTTATCTGTCTTATCTGTGGTGTCTAGAGCCGAGGGGTAGTGGTCTGCTCGCTCCTTGCTGACCAGACCATGCGTGGGGAAGAGCACAAAGTTCTGGGCGACACGCTTGGCGGGACAGAGGCAAACTGGAGCCCGTTTGTAAGAAACAGGGAGGAACCGAATCCATGTCGTGCACAGCCACGGAAGATGTCCAGCTGTTCAGCTGGAGACAGAAGCTTCAGAGCTTCTAGATGGCGAGCTCCTTGAGGTTCAAGATCGTTCTGTGCGTCTCTTTGTAGCCTCAGTGTCTGCTTCAGTGTCCAGTGCCTAGAATGTGCTCGTTTATTGCCCATTGAACGGATAAATGAGAGACTGGGTTTGTCCAGGACCCTGGAGCCCGATTTCAGTTCACAGTAAAGAACTTTCCCATAGAGCTTCCCCGCCTGGGCTGCCATCAGCGGCGATGTGCCTCTGCCAGGGGGATGTCCACAGGCACAGTCAAGTTTAGGTGGGTGGTTAGACCAGTGGGCCCCAAGAAGCTATCATTGTTTACATGAGTCAGGACTTCTTGGTGGAGGAGAGGAAGGGGGAGTGGGTAAAAATGTGTGATCATTGAGGGTGGCCAGGAGCAAGTAGATTTGTAAATGAATCTGATGGCAAATTTACTTACCAGTACACACCCCCGTCCCCAAAACGGTGCTTTTTACAATTTCTAGGTAAAATGCCCTAATTTGAAATAGCATCGAGTAGAATTTAAGTTAATAGTGCGAACTGCAGTGCCATCTGCTTGGCTTCATGGCCCAGTAGATCTGCAGAGCCATTTGTCACAATTTGTTTTAAAGCCAGGAAGAAAAATACTCCTGGATGCCATCCAGAACTTCTCGTGGAGATGCTGTCTTTGGAATGTGGAAGGGGTGGGTGGTGAGAAAGCTGCCCACTTGGGCAGAAGGAGGGCCATGTGCTGGGAGGCAAGAGACGGGGGTTCCAGTTTCCCTCGCTGGCTTGCTCATAACCTTGGGGAAGTTGCACAACCTCTTATGCTTTGGGGCCTGGTGTGGAGCAGCCCGGCGGACCACAGCTTCTCCACGTCAGGGCTGGGCCAGGTAACTGTTCATTTTTTCATTCATTCAGCTAGTATTTTTGAGCTCCTGTTAAGTGCCAGGCACCATTCTTTTTTTTTTTTTTTTTAATTTATTTATTTTTGGCTGCATTGGGTCTTTGTTGCTGCACGCAGGCTTTCTCTAGTTGTGGCGAGCAGGGGCTACTCTTGGCTGCAGTGCACGGGCTTCTCATTGCGGTGCCTTCTCGTTGCGGAGCACGGGCTCTAGGCACGTGGGCTTCGGTAGTTGCGCCATGTGGACTCAGTAGTTGTGGCTCGCAGGCTCTAGAACGCAGGCTCAGTAGCTGTGGCGCACAGGCTTAGTTGCTCCGCAGCGTGTGGGATCTTCCTGGGCTAGGGATCGAACCCATGTCCCCTGCATTGGCAGGCGGATTCTTAACCACTGTGCCACCAGGGAAGCCCCACACACCATTCTTGAGGCTGGGGATTCGGCAGTATTGGTGCTTTTTCTAGTCTAAGACCTAGGATGCTAAGAACATCACCATCCATTACACTAATGTTACTGGAGAGCACAGTATTTCCTTCAGGCATAAGAACCGCATGTGGGAAAACTGTTCTGAGCTGGGGGAAGTTGTCACCAGCCTTCCAGCTGATGTGCTTGAAACCTAAAGGGTAAGTAGGGCTGACTCAGAAGTGCGTGAAGATCAAGCCGTGAAGGCTTGGATAGCTGAACAGATGCTTCTAGAGGCACCTTCCAGCCTGGAAGGAATCGTAAACCTGGGGTGGGGCGTTCTTCCCGGGAAAGATGGCTGTGGAGTGGGGCTCTCAGCAGGATGAGGGGTCCTGCTTTGTTCAAGGAGAGGCTGAGGGAGGCCTCAGAGTGGGGTGAGGGGTGATGTCAGCCTCTGTGAGGAGGGTGGGTACACGGAAAGGGGGTTCCCAGAGAGCAGCCAACTGAGCTCATCCCACGAGCACTCACTGGGCACCTACCGTCCGAAGTGCGGAGGGCGCAGAGATGAGTTAAGGTGAGGCTCTGACTTAAGGTGCCCTGAGTCTGCACTCAGGCAGGCGAGTGTGGAGATAAATGTTGGTGCCGGGCAGGCACACCACACGGGGAGAGAGTGACTGACAGCCTAAGGGGGCGAGGAAGGCTTCCCAGCAGGGATGACAAATGAGCTGGGCCTCAAAGTGTGACTAGGAGTTGGTTGGGTGTGGAATAGAGAAAAGGCCATCGCAGGGGAGGAGCCTTGAAATCTTCCCGAGTTTACCTTCACGTTGTGAGTGGAGGCCAGAGACCCCGTACCCAGATGTTGTTCATGGGATTCTTGGTTCTCTGTGGGATATACTGCTTCAGTGCCCCCGCAAGGGGACGGTCATCCCTGTGTTTGAGGATGAGAATTCTCGGTGCTTACGCTGCCTCCAGTCTTTTCTGAAACATCGTGGGTGTAAAACAAACGAACAGAATAGTCTTTCCTGTTCTGTGTGTGGGGAGTTGGAAAGGATGAGGGGCAGCGAGGTGACTGACACAGCCCTGGGCGCAGAGGCCTAGGACAATGGAGGGAGATGTGAGCGCAGGAAGGCAAGAAAGGATCCGGGCGGAGTTCCTATGAATACGCAGAGTTTAGGGACAGTTGCATGAGTGAGCATGAAATTAACCAAGGAGTGGAGGAGACCATGGACTCCTCTATTCCAGGAAGAGAACTGAGTAAGGTAGACATCGGGGGGACAGTTTTGGAGGAATAGGCATTATGGGCAGACACAATGAATTTACGTAAACAAATTTCTGGAGATGGCGACTTGAGAGCTTTGTCAAACTCAGTGCCTTAACACCAGTGAGAAGTGGGAACCGAAGGTGAGTTTGAGATGGGGCTTTGGGATTGTGCTGTTTAGAGGCAGGTTAATAAATTAATTAATTAATTAAATAATTAATTAATAAATGCTTTGTAAGCAGTCATCCCAAATCTGTGTCTTAAAAATTATTTTATTGTCTTTCAGGAATTCTCTGTAGCTCAGGATTCCGGGAAGGGTTTGGCTGGTGGCTGTGTGTCAGTGTCTTTCATGCTGGGGCCGGGCCACTGGCGAGCTGGAACAGCAGGGCCACCATCTAACTGTCTTCACGGGGTCACCCCCGGGCGGTGACTTGGGTTCCTCAGCATGGGGCGCTCAGAGCAGTCCGGCTGCTTATGTGGCTCTCAGAGCTCCAGTTGAAGTCACAGAGGGTCACTGCTCTCACAGTCATGAGCCCACCCAGCTTCAAGGGGAAGAAACACAGATCCCTTTTCTGGATGGGAACAGTGTCAAAGTCACGTAGGCAGAGCTGGCAGGATGGGAGATCGCGTTACAGGCAACTTTGGGAAATACACCTGGGCTCAGGTGGGGCGCTCGTATGAACAGGTGAACTCCCTAATAGTATGATTACAGCAGAGGAGCGTGGAGGGCACCTCCTGTGGTTTGGTGGGCAACCTGAGTCTCTGGGCAGGAGGCAGGAGGGGACGTAACCAATTACTGAGGAGATGTGGGCAGGGATGGAAGAGGAGAACCAGGTGTTCTGGGCGCAGAGCCGGGCTTGCTGTGGGAGCTCCGAGGCAGATGTGAACAGGGAGGACCGGAGAGTGGTGGGTTTGGCCAGGACGATGGCTCTTGTTTATCAAGTTGGTTTCTTCACTAGCTTGAGCCCTCAGCATCCTCCTTCCCTAGCCCCATTTTCCCCTTAGATTTTGAAATGACATTTCATTAGGAGAAGTTTTAAACTATCTTTGTCTTTTTTATTGCTTTCCTGTTTTATTTTGGCATGCCATGTATTTTATTCATTTATTTTTGAATAGGTAATGCAATTACAAAGGGTAGCTTAGGAGGTAGACTGTGCAGAGTGTCTGCTTCTCACCCCATTCCCCCCAGAGGTCACCGGTGTTCTCGATTTCACATGTTTCCTTCAAAAAGTGTTCTCTCTCTGTGTTGCTGCTGTGATGCTGACTGTGGGCTCCAGCTCTCTGGCCTCCATTTCAGCCTCCACAGCATAGGGTGGGGTGGGGTGGGGTGGAGGCCCTTCCCTAGCTGGCATCTCCTCTGCAGACCAGAATCTACCCACCTTTGCAGGAAGGCAGGGCCTGCGGGCTCAGGGCTGACTTCAGCCCTGGATTCTGTTCAAGCTGTTCTGAACCTGGAATTTTAAATGTTGCTTCTTAATTCAGGTCAGCTTCCTCTCATGGTGGTTCTTCATTTCTACTTTGTATGGTTTCTAAGTGTTCTTTTACTCCCAAGGTGGTGATTCTGATATTTGGTTTCATTCTATCATTTACATGTAAAATTTCCTGAAAGAGGAAAATATATATAATTAGGGGAGTCCCGGGGCTCTGAATTTTGGTATCACAAAATCACACAATCTGAAAAGGGACTTTAAGGCTTGTCTAGGTGTTTTCCCTTTTGTGTTTTTTTGTTTGGGTTTAAAATGTTTTTTAAAAAAGCTTTTTTTTTTTTTTTTTTTTTGCATATAGGGTATTCAGCACTAGACAGGAAACTAAAATATTGTCTAAAGTCCCTCCCCCTCCCCCCCCCACCCCCACCAAAAACAAAAAACCCAAACCAACTCTGCTATCCTTCCTGGGATGGATGGTGACCTGCTGAGACCTCCCAGTTCCCTGGTGCAGGCGGTGGAAGTACCTGGCCCAGCTCTGGACAGGAATGCTTGAACCCGGGATATTCTAGATGATCCGAGTGTGGGGATGTTTGGTGCTGTGTCCGGGCTTGGGGCTGACTTCTCCTTAGCTGGCTTTCAGGGGGACAGACTGCAGCTGAACTCTGCCCAAGACCCTAGTGCAGCTCCTAGAAACCCGAGGCTGTGTCTGCAGCGCGCAGCATCGATCCGTAGCGTTCGAGTCTATTTTTTCTCTCTGCGTGCCCACAAAATGCATTACTTTACAGTGAGCCTGTCAGGGATAGCTGCAGTGAGGAAATGCTCCACTCCAGTCCCAGGGCCTCACACTTCTGGAATTCTGCCTTGGCAAGTGAGTCAGGTACTCTGTAAACACGCTAATGTCACGGTCCCTACCCACGGGGAGTTAGAACTTTTTCAAAGCCCCTTTCTATCTGTTGCCTCACCTGTTCCTCACTGCAGCCCTTCATCTTTCTGGATTTGGCTGGAGGTTCTGTAAAAAGCATTTAAACAGCAGCTCCTTTGCCCCCCAAAAGTGCCCCCCATGCCCTGGGGCCTGTTCTCTTGGCCCTGCAGGTCTGGTGAGTTAATCCTGTCGGACAAGGGCAGCTCTGAGTTAATGAGTACAATCTCTCTTTCCCCCCCTTGGAACATGGATTTTTTAAGTCTTTCCTAACTTTGGAGAGACAGAAATATATGGCTGAAAAAGGATTGTGGGGCAGGATTAAAAACTAATCCTTCAGCGTCCACGTGCCCATTTGTTGCCTTCCGGGTTTGCTCTCCGTCCCAGCTCCGAGGGCTCCTCACTCAGCATGTTGTGTGGTTAGTTATTCCACAGTGGTCTTGAAAGTGGTTTCGGAGATGCTCTTTCAATCCTGGAGGATGTGTCACCATGCGATGACAGTCTGCTGTGCTGAGAGATGCTGACAGCCCCTGCCCAGACCCACACCGGCTCCGCATCTCATCTGGCCAACACAAAAGGCAACTGATAATTCCAGTTCTCAGCACTGGGTGGGCTGGAGACCTTTGGGGGTGGTCATCGTTGTCCGGTATTTTCAAGGTGCAGCTGTAGCCAAGCAATAACCACAGCCGTATCATCAGAGCCCTCATCACTGGGATCATTTTCTGTTTTGAACGTCTCGGTTGTCTTTCCTCTCTTTCCTCAGTCAAGCCTTCCTTGATTAGGTCGCGTGAGCCTGGAGTCCTTGATTGCCTTCCAGGGATGGGCTCTGCCCTTGCTGACTTCTGCTATGTCTTGACCTTTGTGCTGACGATACCCATTTGGGAGCTGCGGGGTCTGCAACTGATGCAGACTTGGAGGACTGAATGCCAAGTATTTGGGAGCAGCTTGGAAATGAACAGTCTTCTGGCAACTTTCTCAAACGGATCGATGGTTTATTATGGCCTCTGAGGCCCCTCTTGTCTGAACGCTTGCTATCCATCAGTCGTGTGACTGTTCTCTGCTCCCTCTGTCCTGCCAAGGGCTAGCTGGAGGAGATGATTTCTCGCTGCACGGGATGCGGTGGTCTAGAGAGCTGGATGGGCCCAGGGAATAAATTCGCAGTCCAATGATGACATCATCCACTTCCCCCTAAGCCTACCCCTCCTCTGTTTCCATTCTGCACGCCACCCCCCCCCCACCCCGGTTGCCTAAGATTTGGGGGTTGTTCTCGACAGCTCCCTAGACACCCCCGTGCGCTCTTGACTGCTGATGTCATTTCCTTAGCATCTCTCCTGCCAGACCACACCCCCTCCACCCCCTGTGCTCTGCTCTAGTTGGGGCCTCAGCAGCTCTCACTGCCGGAGCCTTCTGCTGGGGGCCCTTTCCCAGCATTCCTGCCAGAACTATCTTCCCGAGACCTGATTCAGAAGATAGATAGATAGATAAATAGATAGATAGGTAGATTTTCCCTTATTTACACCCCTCAGTGGCTCCCCATTGCCTGTGGTCCATGGGCCGAAGCTTCTTTCGCGTGGCATCCAAGCCACACCCTGATCCGCCCCTTTCTGTTGCTTCCTCTTGGTCTTCCTTTACCCCTCAGTTTTCCCCTCACCTGTCAATGGCAAACTGCTACAGCACTCTGGCCCCTCTGGCTCTCTCCTGTAGCTCTGCGCACACTCAGGTTGCTCTGTGCTGAGATCCTGCGACATGTCCTCCTGCCGTCACCCAGCAGGCATGCCCACTCCTCTCAATTAAAACCTGGCTCAAGGAAGCTCCTTCTCTGAAGCCTTTCCTGACTTCCCCTGGTGAGAGGGGACCCTTGCTCCACGTCCTCCAAGCGTCCTTGACCGTGCCACGAGCACGTTGCAGCTTCCATTTACACATCTATCTCCCCCTCCTAGACCGTGGGGATTTGGGTCTGCGCAACGCCTGGCAAAGAAGAGCACGATATATCAGTATTTGTAGAATGGATGAGAAAGGAGCTTGGAGTCAGAGATTGGGGGTTGTGGTGCTGGCTCTGCACCTACTAGGACACTGAATTTCTCCGAGCCTCAGTTTGCTCATCTCATCTGTGAAATGGGGACAGTACACTTTTCTTACGAGATGGCTGTGAAGTTAAAATGAGAAGACACCCGGGAAAAGGCTAGTGTGGCGCAGATTTGGCGCGTGTCTGGAGCCAAGCAGGGACTCGCTCCCTATTGCCCACCTCAGCTGACAGCTGGGGAGGAAGTCTCCATTTCGCGGTGATGAGTCTCATGACCACCTTGTGCTTCTGTCTCCTCTCAGAGAGGGCTTCTCATCTTGCCCCTGTTGCGGGGGTGTGTGTGTGCCTGCGGGTGCCTTACAGCAGGAGGGCTGGGTTTGCCACCAGGGGGCAAAGGCGTGTGAACCCTCCTTACTCTGTGGAGGCCTCAGCAAACGTTCAGAACCCGAATCCTGTCTGTCCAAGTTTCTCCAGGGCCTGGAGTGCCCGCTTGGCTGCCAGCAGGAATTGAGAAACGGCCCTGCGTGGGCTGTCGTGTCCTGGGCCCTGTGTAAACCAGTGGCAGCCTGCCTGTTAATGCCTGGACTTCTGCTTTCTCAGGATTTCTCCAACTGTCTGTCCCTCAGGTGCCTTCTCTGTGGTATCCCGGAAGGGTGATTTTCATCACGGCTCATGGTATCTATTAACGCCGTGCAGAGGCATCCAGTGGGAAGAAGCAGGGGAGATGTGTTAGAGAGATCCACCTGGAGTTGCAAGTTTAATAACTTGGAAAAAAAAGGAGTTTTAGGGAAGTGACTAAACAGCTTTAAAAGAATGGAGATGAGGTCAAACCTGTTCAACCAGGTCCTTGAGCAGTAGGTAGCTCAAATAGAAGGCGACTGATTAAACACGTGACACGTCGCACACTTGCTGGGCCACTTGGCCAGTGTGGCCCCTGCTCGTTTGGGCATCAGTTCCTCTCTCAGCCCCTTCCCTATTTCACATCAACCCCCTCCGCCGCTTATACAACCTCTGACTCATCTGCACCAGAGTGCTCACCCCTCTTGACTCCTTTCTGGGGGGCAGTGAGGAGGAAGGTGGTCTGAGAAATGACTTAGGAGCATTTGTCCTCGTTGCAGGAGTAATCCACGCAGAGTGCAGAGCGGTGGGAAAACACTAAGTGCAAAGAAAACAGTCACTTATTACCTTACTGCCTTTTAGCATTCTCTTGTGTGTTCGCTCAGCACTTTCCCCACCCGTGTGTGTGTGTGTGTGTGTGTGTGTGTGTGGGTGTGGGTGTGAGGGGGGGGGCTGTTTACAAAAACACGTTCAAACCCTTTTAGAGCCTTTTCCTCCTCTAACTTAGTAATGCGCTTTCAGCAGTGCTGGCGTTCATCAGTGTTTTTCTCTGTGATTTGTAATGGCTGCGTAGTATTTCACCTCACGGGGAAGTGCTGTAATTTACGTAACCGAGTCTCCCGGTGGACCTTTCCTTGCTCTGGGAATGCCCCAGGGGTGTGTTGCTCGTTCTTCTCCCTCCCTCTGGAAGGTTCCCGTACTCTGTGCCAGCACAACCCTCCACGTTCCAGTACTGTGTCCAGACTACTCCACCTCAGTTCTCTGCGCGGGGCTGCTACAGAATTAATCTCTACCACCGTGGTTCTGTCTTCCGTGCCCGTGCCCCCCAGTAAGAACAGGCAGGGCCCACTGCCTATCACCTGTTCACAGTCATGCTCGAAGCATGTTCCTCTAATTGAATTGGGAAGAAAAGATTCAACCCCAGAGTTGCCCACAGAGGAGGGCAAAGAGCAAGAGACTGAACCACCAACAAGGAAAGTCAAAGCTGAGAGATGAAGAAGGGCCACGGATTGCTATTCTGAGTAACACGTGCCTGGGAAAATCCCCAGAAGCCATGTCAGGGCACTTGACTCTTAAGTTTTTGTTGAGTGTAGACGTTGGTACTTAATTATTACTGGCCGCCCACACTCAAACAAAGTGGCCCCCCCCCTCCTCGGGTGGTCCCTGCTGCCCTAAGTGGTTGTATGCCAGGTCATGGAGTACAGATGCCCAGCTGGTCAAGTCTGGCTGGACCTGGGTGGGCCCCCAAGTCTACAGCTTGGGAGGGCTGGTTAAGAGTTGCTCAATCATTGAGCTTGCTGTCTGGGTAATTTGCGCCAAGAGACAGAGGGGGGAGCTGCGGGTGAGTGCAGCGGCGACAGTAGGCACGTGGGTAGGCTGCGTTTTCGGAGCCCAGAAACTGAGGCCAAGGGCAGGAAGCACATCCCTGAAGGGTGGAGTGGAGCTGTCTGTGGGGAGGGGGCCTAGGTCATGCAGGTTTTCCAGTTCTGGGCCTTCCAGGGCTTCGCTGTGCTGTGGTTGTACTCTCGGGTTGCTCTGAACCTCCACTCTGAGTTGTACCCCGTTCTCCACCCTCCTCCCCGGCACACACTTGAGCTAGTTGAATGGGCTCAGCTTCCTGTGATTATCTGTTCACCGTCCAACAGGACAGCCCGCGTGTGTTGGAGATGGTTGCGGTCTAGGAGAACGGTCATCTCTGCTGCCCGCCCAGCTGCTGCCCTTACTGTCCTATGCAGCCAACCCCAGCTCCCAGAGCCACCTGCCCTTTCCCACAGGAAGCTGGCTGGGAACCTCTGGAACCAAATGCGGGTGTTCAGGGCTTTTCCTCACCTCAGGGAAGTGAGCACTGGGAGCCAGTGCCCTGCTGGAGTCATCGAACTCCTTCACCCATCCATCAGTAATGTTTACTGAAGTCTCTCCTAAGCCCAGTGCTGGGCTCTGCCCAGGGCCGCACAGAGAGAGACACAGTTGGTCACTGTCTGGTGACTCCAGCCCTGAGAGTCACTGCACGGCCGGGGGACCAGAGGAGAAGGCTCTGGGCAGGGGCCTTGGTTGGAGTTGAGAAGAGCATTTGTGTTTTGCACAAGGAGGCTTACTGGGTCGGAGCTGGAGGGGCTGCACCTGGAGTGGGAAACTGCTCTGAGGGCCCCTGCAGACAACCTGTTCAGAACTGGGCGCCCCTGGGCAGCAAGGCAGCCCCCACTTTCTAGCTCTGTGTCTCCGAGGCTTGGGTGCTGAGAGGCAGAAGCGGGGGGTGTGTGTCAAGGACCCCTTCACGTCAGGTCTTGTTCCTGATGTCACTGGGGAAGCCCCGGAAGGTCTTCTGCTTCCTTCTGCTGCCCAAAGAAGCCCTTTGAGATTGTTCAGGAAGGACCTGGGCTCAGTGGTCCTCTTCCTGATGGGACTGGCCAGCTTCCAGGAGAAAAAACAGGACGGCTGAGTGTGAGGGCAGCCGCGGAGGAGTTGTTCGGCCCCGTGTGCCGGGAGGGTGGGCAGACAGTAAAGAGACTGTTGTGAAGCCCAGCAGGCACCTCTCGATCTGGCTCAGAATCTGGAGCAACCGAGACATCCTAGGTCCAGAAATGCAGCCTAAACGAGCAGCAGCGGCAACAGTCCTGAAATGTATGCTTGTGAGAAGGACCAAGGCATCTGCTGGTTCTGAGGGACGGTCCTTTTCTAGAACTCACTGTAAGCTTGTGGTTCCTGGGCCCCTGGACTTGGCAGGAACTGCTGTGCCATGAGGCCGCCTTCTTACTAAAAAGAATCAGCCTGACACTCAGCCCACTTGTGTTATTTTTGAGACCGGATGGAAGGAAACAGTGGTCAGTAGATCTAGGGTAACTACAGCGAGAGCATTTACAGGCAAGTAATGTGATTCTTTTTATCTTAATTTTTTTCCCCTCTGGAAAACAGAAGGCAAATACAAGTACTTATATTCAATTATGATCACCTTCCATTGGATTTGCTGCCTTGAGTCCTGGTGGAGCTGGGAGACGGGTCCATCTCATAGCCATGGGCATGGTTGGCAGGGCTGCAGGACTCCCCCTTGGCTGCCTGTCCTTCCAGATGTTGCTTCCATGCCATTCCTGGTTTGGGGGTGAGGGGGAATACAGGTGAGGAATATTATGGGCTGGGTAGGACTCTGGAGTGTTATTCCTGCCTTTTCAGGGAAAGGAGTGGAGGGTAGTGGCAAGAGGTGAGTGCCAGGAGAGGAGGGGCTGAGGTGGAAGAGCAGGGAGGTGTGGTCTTTGGATTGGTCCTCGTGCCAAGCACGTCATGGGATGAAAAGAGCCATGGACATCCTGGAAGTGCCCAGGTCTTCCCTATGGTTTAAATAGTGAAGGAGAGGAGAGCTGGAGGATTTCATAAATTCAGGTGAGAAAAGGACAAGAAATTGAAGGCATGTGAAAAGAGAAGGGCTTGTTTGTTATAGCCCCCACCCCCCCAAAAAAAGAAAAAAGTAAACCTAAATATCCACCAATATGGGAATGAATAAAATGGGGTGTCGTCCTGTTGTGGAATACTATACAGCTGTATAAAAGGAAAGACCCAGAATTCTATTCAATCTCAAAAGTGTTGAGGAGGAAAACTAAGGAACATTTCTGTATGAAAGGATGATGTTTATGTTAAAAAATGCTGATCAATAGTGTATATTTTCAATGGCTTTATATATGTATAAATATATATTTACTATATATATATATATATATATATTTTTTTTTTTTTTCCTTTTTTAAGTCAGGAGTGATCCATCCCTAAGTCTTAACTGTACCAATCTCTGGGGAAAGGAGGGGGAAGCAGGATTCTAGCTAGTAGTCAGAAGAGATTAAAAGCTTGTAATATTTTAACTAAAAATTTTTGTCTAAAGTATTAGAATGTTTAAAAAACTTTTGAAGTCATAGTTTAGCAGTCCTCTAAGGTGGCAGCTTCAACATCTAGTAATGAGTGAATTAGACAACAGCTCAGAAGCAGGGACCCAGCCCAGGGTCTTGGTAGCTAAACGTCCTGGGATGGTGGGGCACCTAGTGACTCAGCGGACATCATGGAGATCAAAGTCAGTTTGGGACGAAGTGATTCACTTGTTTGCAGCCCTCTTTGCTGGTTCTGGAGCTGGTAGTCACACCTTAGAAGTAGCATCAATAATTTAACATTTATTCATCATTGTCTCTAGAACATCTCTTTTAGGTACCACTGGAGATTTAAACTAAAAAAAGAATGAAGGATTAAATGAGTGATATTTTTGTCCTTGAACTTAAAACCAGGTCAGGCCCTCATCTTGTCTCACCTGACTGTTAATTTGGTCTCCCTGCTTCCAGTCTTGCCCTCTACTCTGTCCTCCCCCTGCCCCTCGAGTGATGATTCAGAAACACAAAACCTGACCAGTCTCCCACTTGCCTCTTCTCAGCTGCCCTGGTCCCAGAGGAGGGGTTTGATTTTATTTGCATGACTTTCAGTGCCCTTTCCCACCTGGCACTGACGTGCCCCCCAGTCACGTGACAAAAGAGACCTTGGCAAACTTCTTGCTAATAATCCTGGGACATAGTACAATGTTTTCACATGGCATGTACCTCACCTTGCTTCCTTCAAGACCCAGTTCAGATGTTACTGCCTCTGTGAAGCCTCTTTGTCCTTACTTTCTCCTTTTGAGGGGTCTTAACCTTGCACTTTGCACCTCACTGCCATCACATCCCGTTGTATAGTATTAATTAGTTATGAGTATTTCTTTGGGAATTGTCAACTTAGGATCAAACTACGTCTTATTCATCTCTCCTTCATGGTTTCTGTGCTGGTCCCCTTCATATAATAGGTATTCAGAAAATGTTGGCTGAAAGTATAACACATGTTCTAGTTACATTTGTTGTGTAACAAATTGTTTCACAACTCAGTGACTTAAAATAACCATTTTATTAGGCTCACAGCATCTGTGGGTTGGAAATTTGGGCAGGCACTGGCAGGGGTGGCTTCTCTCTGCTCTACAATGTCGGGGGCCTCGGCTTGGAGGATCCCAAGGCTGGGAGGCGGCTCACAGCTCAGGCCTGGAATCATGAAGGCTGGTTCCTGCCCTTGGCTGGCTACTGATGGCGAGCTCTACTGGGGCTGTGGACTGGAGCGCCCTCTCCATGTCTTGGACTCCCTCACAGCATGGCAGCCTCAGGACTTCTTCCATGTTGGCATCAAGTTGCAGAGTGGAAGCCGCATTGCTTTTTATGGCCGAGCCTTGAAAGTCACACCATGTCACAAACCTGCCCAGATTCAAAGGGAAGGGTATAAACTCCATCTCTTGGTCACAGTGCAGAGGAGCATGTGGGACGGGAGATATTGTTACTGCCATGTTTGGAAAATACAAACCGCCGTGGTTGGTGTGTGGGAGAGATTAGTTGCACAGCTAGAACTAACACAACTACTGCTACAACTACGGTTGCTGGCTTAATGCATACTGAGCACTTATGGTGGGCCAGGTCCTAAGGGTTTTAACTCATTTAATCCTTCAACAATACTGTGAAGATCGTATTACTTTACAGATAAGGATGCTGGGTCACAGAGAGGTTAAGTGACCAGCCAGGGTCTCCAGCTACTGCCTGTGCTGTGAGAGGTCAGAGAGGGAGAAGCTTCCAGAATTAGCTCCATCCTTCAGGTCTGCTGCTGTGTTGTGCCACTGCATGGCTATTTCAAGGGATGTTTTTGATGGCAGTAAGGACCTGGGTGCAGGTCTTTGTGCTCGTGGTCTGGGGAAGCTGAGCCATGAGCTGTCCTGGCTCTGTGGCTCCCCCGTGTGTGTGGACCTTGGTCAGGCTGCCTCCGGAAGGCAGTGACATTGACCTAGCGGGGCCTTCCTTGTTAAGGTGTTTTCCATAGTGTGGGTGTCTCCAGCCTGGCTTCGTTGACATATTAATACACATAACTTACTGTCCCTGATTGGGACCCAGCAACTGCTGGCTCTTGGTGGTAAGGGCCAAGCTCCGTGTCTGTCTGTCCCCTGACCCAGAAAGGGATCCAGTGAGGATTCGTTTTAGCTCATGCCCCTTCTTGTCCTCCCTTGGCTGAAGGCTAAAATGTGAGAATCCCCAGCCTTGTCACTGGAGTGGCCTTCCTGACTGCTCTCTTGGGAGCCTTTCCGTTCTGTGAGGCCCTGAGGTGGCCTGGTTTCCACCCCATGGCTGGTCTGTTTGGCATTTTTAACATGAGACCTTGCACACTCCCCATCATCGTCTTCAGGACCAAGTTGGCAGGGAAACCCAGGTTTATCATCACTCATCACTGATATTCACCAGGCACCTTCAGTATGAGCCACAGACTAAGAAAACGATTAGCCATGTTCTTTGTCATGGAGAAAGTGACGTAACCTGAAAAACCATTTCCTCCTCGGGTAAATGTGGCTATGATGAAATCAACCTCATTTACTGTGAGGATTAAATGAGATGACGCGGGCAGAGTATGCCTGACACACTAAGGTGCTAATCATTATCCTCCTTCACCTTCATTTTAAACATATACTTGCTTATTTTTAAAAATGGTAAAATAGAGGAAAGGAAAAGAGAGAGGGAAAAATCATTCACCATTCAGATTCAGCCCAGTACCATTAATGTTTTGTTTGGTTATTTTTCTAGGTACAGTATATATTTTTTTAACATAAATTTACTGTGTGTGCAGTTTTTCATTTTTAACTGAAATTCAAACGTTAATCTTCTCTTTCATGCTTTTGTACTTAACAAAGATTTTCTCCTGGTTTTGGATTAGTATCTCACGTTGGTAGAAACAAGATGAAATTTAAAATTTTTCATTTGGTGACTTTCACAGTATTATTTGATCTCTAGGATTACCTCTGAGATTGATATATAGTGCATTTACATTATTCCCATTTTACAGATTAAGAAATATACTAGTGGGGCCGAGGCACATGCAGAATTCCTAACAACTGTGTGCTGTTTGAGCTCTGAGGATTATAGAGGTCACAACTGGAACAGGAGATGTGGAATGGTGAGCTAGATCCTTCTGACACTTTGACATGCTCACTTATGCATCTTGAACTCAGAAATTGGATCCTGTGCTTAGAGATGTGTGTCCCTGCGCCCAGGCATGTTCAAAAAATGCGTGGGAAGCTGGCTTTCACAGGCGCAGCCACACCTCCCTGCTCACTAACTCCTGAATCACATTGCCTCTAGCCAGGTTGTCTAGGACTCAGCACGAAGGAAAAAGTGGGAGCAAACTTGGACAAGCAATAGCTTGAAAAACTAGTTAAGTGATATCATGTGTTTATGGATTACAGACTGCCAAAACTAATCTAAAAGGATGTAGCCTTTCCCACTGACCATTTATTGTCTAAATCAGTGATTCTTAATCTTTTTTTCTGGGTCTTGAATCTCTTTATCTTTTGAAGTTCATGGACTTTTTTTCTAGAAGAACACACACAAGTGCATGTAATATAATTTTTCTTTCAATCTTAGGACCCACAGGTGTCTATATTAGCTACATGTTGGTACAAAACAAATTACTCCAACACTTAAGACT
This sequence comes from Pseudorca crassidens, assembly GCF_039906515.1. NCBI lineage: Eukaryota > Metazoa > Chordata > Mammalia > Artiodactyla > Delphinidae > Pseudorca > Pseudorca crassidens. The sequence goes on along the minus strand of NC_090297.1, from coordinate 102,451,344 downwards.
AAAAGGACAGTAAATTCTTCTCAATTTTATTGCACATGTAAAACTGCTCTTAAAATAAAAATTGTCCTAAAATAAAAATCTTGATGGGAGAAACTGTGTTCTGCTAAACCAGTAGTTATTGCTAAACTGCTAAACCAGTAGTTATTGCAATTGTGAGTATAATTCTTAAAGCAAAACAAAACAAAAAAACCCAAAACCAAACCAAAAAAACAACAGTTAACATTTATTATCTCTCACAGTTTCTGTGGATCAGGAATTCAAGAGCATCTTAACCGTGAAACTCTGACACTGGGGCTCCCAGGGGGGTTCAGTCAAGATGTCGTTTGGGGCCGCAGTCGTCTGAAGGCTTGGCAAGGGCTGGAGGAAGGAGCTCCTAGGAGGCTTAGTTATACGCTGGTTGTCGGCACTAGGCTTCACGTGGACCTGGTCACAGGGCTGCTTTGATGTCCTCATGACATGGCATTTGGCTTTCCTCAGGGTATGTGATCCCAGAGAGCACGGTGAAAACCCCCGTGTTTTTTTATGACCAACTTTGGAAATCACACTCCATCATTTCTGCATTTCCTTTTGGTCACACAGGTCAGCTGTATTCAGTACCTAGGGCAAGGTATGGGGGGGTAGCTTCCAGGCCCTCTCCAGGTGTGCCACCCTCCCAGCACATCGACCTGGAAGTTCTAATCCTGTCATTTAGGGTTTTTATCTGGGGCTGGAGGGCGGGGGTGTTATTACATAGGCACGATTGATTAAATCATTGGCCATTGGTGATTAAACTCAACTTCCAACCCCTTTCTCCTCCCTGGACTTCAGAGGGTGGGACTGAATATTCCAGCCCTCTCTTGAAAATATCTAAGGGCCTACCTTGAATGACCTCATTAGCAACAACTTCTGTATGGTCAGAGTCCCCTTGTGAATAACAAAAGACTCTATAACTAAGGAAATTCCCGGAGTTTTAGGAGCTGTGGGCCAGGAACTAGGGGACAAAGACCAAATATATAGTCTTTCTTGTTACTTGGGCTTGGCTGCTTGCTGCTTGAAAGGCAATACAAGAGACACATGTTGGCTGGAAAGGAAAGGTTGCTCTATTCAGGAGGCTGGCCAAACCCAGCTCCAAGATTCTGCTTGACCCTGAAAGGGAGAATCATTTGCGGAGGGGGTCAGAGTCTTCGTTATCTTCCACTGTTTGCAGACTTTCTTTTGATTGGTTGGTGGTGAAGTAACAGGGCAGTGCTCCAGGAATCTTGTGCTCAGCCTGAAGTTACCATCCTCCACCTGGGTGGGGACCTTAGTACCTGCAGAAGAACTCAAAGGTATTGTTGATGTGGAGCCCTGCCCCACGGCTGCTCCTCCTCAGTTCCTGCATTCCTTAATCACTTGCCATTCTATTACCCAGTATTTTCTTTCTCGTCCTTTTCTTTCTTTGTTTTTTTAAGAGTCTCTTTTCTTATTTTAAAAAATTTATTTTTTTGAGATATCATTGACATTTAACATTATATTAGTGTCAAGTGTACAACATAATGATTCGGTATTGTAGATGTTGTGAAATTGTTACTGAACCACACTCAGGTCTACTTCCTTGATGCACACAGCAAAGCCAATCTACTGACACTGGGTTGTGGTGAAGGAACGTACAGCGTTTATTGCAGGCGCCTAATGCGCAAAAGACCCAAACTCCCCAATGGTTTGTTTGTTTGTTTGTTTGCGGTACACAGGCCTCTCACTGCTGTGGCCTCTCCCGTTGCGGAGACTCCGGACGTGCAGGCTCAGGGGCCGTGGCTCACGGGCCCAGCCGCTCCGCGGCGTGTGGGATCCTCCCGGACCGGGGCACGAACCCGTGTCCCCCGCATTGGCGCACGAACCTGTGTTCTGCGCATCGGCAGGCAGACTCTCAACCACTGCGCCACCAGGGAAGCCCGGTAGTACTATTTTTTAATTTTTTTGAGGAACCTCATTATTGTTTTCCATAGCGGCTGCATCAATTTATATTCCCACCAACGGAGCACAGAGATTCCCTTTTCTCCACATCCTCACCAACACTTGTTTTTTCTTGTCTTTTTGATAATAGCCATTCTAATACATGTGAGCTGATGCCTCATTGTGATTTTAAGTTGCATTTCCCTGACGATGTTGAGCATCTTTTCGCGTGTCTATTGGCCATTTGTGTATCTTCTTTGGAAAAAAACATCTGTTCAGATCCTCTGCCCACTTTTTAATCAGATTGTTTCTTTGCTGTTGAGTTGTATGAGTTCTTTATAAGGACTTTATTTTCTTTAGAGCAGTTTTGGTTTTTCAGTAAGATTGAGAGGAAGATACAGAGATTTTCCATATACCTTTAGTCCCCACACATTCATAAATTGCCCCATTATCAACATCACTCATCAGAGTGGTACGTTTCTTAACCAAGAATGAACCTGTATTAAAACATCATAATCACCCAAAGTCCATAGTTGACCTCAGGGTTCACTCTTGGTGTTATACATTCTGTGGGTTTGGACAAATGTATAATGAACGACATATATCCATCATTGTATTGATAGTATCATACAGAGTATTTTCACTGCCCTAAAAATACTTTGTGCTCTCCGTGTTCACATCCCTGCCCTCACAACCACTGATCTTTATGGAGACTGATTTGTCTCCATAGTTTTGCTTTTTTCAGAATGTTGTTTACTTGGAATCATACAGTGTGTAGCATTTTCTGATCGGCTTCTTTCACTTAATAATATGTATTTTCAAGTTCCTCCGTGTCCTTTCATGGCTCGATAGCCCATTTCTTTTCACTGCTGAATAATATTCCATTGTCTGGATGTATCACAGTTTATGTATCCATTCACTTACTGAAGGACATCTCATTTGCTTCCAAGTTTTGGCAGATATGAAGAGAGCCGCTGTACATATCCATGTGTAGGTGTTTGTGTAGACAGAAGTTTTCAATTGCTTTGTGTAAATACCAAGGAGTGCAATTGCTGAATTGTTTGGTAGGAATATGGTTACTTTTACAAGATACCACAAGACTGTCCCTCAGAGCATCAGTACCATTTTGCATTTCTGTTGCAGGAAGGGAGACCCCTTCCAGGGCCCGAGAGCGGGCTCTCGTCTAACTCTCGGAAATGAGTTGTCCGAGGAGACACACGTGCTGACAAAGCAGGAGACTTTATTGGCAAGGGGCGCCTGGGCGGAGGGCAGGAGGGTAAGGGAACCCAGGAGGACTGCTCTGCCACGTGGCTCACAGTCTCAGGTTTTATGGTGATGGGATTAGTTTCCGGGTTGTTTCTAGCCAATCATTCTGACTCAGCGTCCTTCCCGGTGGCATGCACGTCACTCAGCCAAGATGGATTCCAGCGAGGAGGATTCTGGGAGGTTGGTAGGACATGTGGACTGGCGTCTTCTCTCTCCTTTTGACCTTTCCCGAATTCTTCCGGTTGTTGGTGGCTTGTTAGTTATGTGTTCCTTACCAGATCTTCTGTTGTAAGATAACTCATGCAAATTGTTACTGTCTTTGCCTGGCCAGGGTGGGCGGTTTCAGTCAGTGCTTCCCCTGACATGTCTACCAGCAGTGAATGAGCATTCCTGTTGCTCTGCATCCTCACCAGCATTTGGTGTTGTCAGCATTCCAAATTTTGGTCATTCTACTAGGTGTGTAGTAGTATCTCATTTTTGCTTTAATTTGCATTTCCCTGATGATGTATGATGTGGAGGGAGCATCCTTTCATATGCTTACTTGCCATCTGTATATCTTCTTTGGTGAGGTGTCTGTTAAGGTCTTTGGCCCATCTTTTAATCAGGTTTTTTTTTTTTCTTTGTTTTAGGAGTTCATTTTATGTTTTACAGTACAGTTCATTATCAGATGTGTCTTTTACAAGTATTTTCTCCCAGTCTGTGGCTTGTCTTCTAATTCTCTTGATATTGGCTTTTGCAGAGCAGACGTTTTAAATTTTAATGAAGGCCAACTTATCATTTATTGCTTTCATGGATAATGCCTTTGGTACTAGGGCTGAAAGGACATCACCATACCCAAGGTCATCTGGGTTTTCTCCTATGTTATCTTTTAGGAGTTTTTAATTAATTTATTTATTTATGGTTGCATTGGGTCTTCGTTGCTGCACGCAGGCTTTCTCTAGTTGCAGCGAGTGGGGGCCACTCTTCATTGCGGTGCGTGGGCTTCTCAATGCGGTGGCTTCTCTTGTTGCGGAGCACGGGCTCTAGGCATGCGGGTTCAGTAGTTGTGGCATGTGGGCTCAGTAGTTGTGACTCATGGGCTCCAGAGCACAGGCTCAGTAGTTGTGGCGCACGGGCCCAGTTGCTTCACGGCATGTGGGATCTTCACGGACCAGGGCTCAAACCCATGTCCCCTGCATTGGCAGGCAGGTTCTTAACCGCTGCGCCACCAGGGAAGTCCACTCTTAGGAGTTTTATAGTTTTGCATTTTACAATTAGGTCTGTGATCTATTTTGAGTTAATTTTTGTGAAGAGTGTAAGGTTTGTGTCTAGATTCATTTTTTTTTTTATGTGAGTGCCTAGTAGTTTGAACACCATTTGTTGAAGAGACTATCTTTACTCCACTGTTTTTCCTTTGACCTGTGTCAGAGATCAGTTGACTCTATTTATGATGCTAATGTAAATGGTATTGTGCTTTTACTCTTAGATTCTGTTTACTCATTATTGGTATATAGGAAAGCAGTTGACTTTTGTACATTAACCTCTTGTATCCTGCAGTCTTGCTGTAATCTCTTAGTTCAGGAGTTTCTTTGTCAATAAAAACTTTTTTATTTTTACATAGGCAATCATGTCACCTGCAAACAAAGACAGTTTTATGTCTTCCTTCCCAATATATATACGTTTTAAGTCTTTTTCTTGCCTTATTGAAAAGGAATGGTGAGAAGGGACATCTTTGCATTGTTCCTGATCTTAGTGGGAAAGCTTTGAGTTTCTCACCATTAAGTGTGATGTTAGCTATAGGTTTTTTGTAGGTAGTCTTTATCAAGTTGAGGAAGTTCTATTCTGTTCCTAGTTTACTGTGAGTTTTCTTAATGATTGGGTGTTGAATTTTTTTTTTTTTTTTTTTGCAGTACGTGGGCCTCTCACTGCTGTGGCCTCTCCCGTTGCGGAGCACAGGCTCCGGACGCGCAGGCTCAGCGGCCATGGCTCACGGGCCCAGCCGCTCCGCGGCATGTGGGATCTTCCCAGACCGGGGCACGAACCCGTGTCCCCTGCATCGGCAGGCAGACTCTCAACCACTGCGCCACCAGGGAAGCCCTGGGTGTTGAATTTTGTCAAATACTTTTTCTGCATCTGTTGATATGACCATGTGGTTTTTCTTTTTTAGTTTGATGTGATATGTTATAATACACTGATTGATTTTCGAATGTTGAACAACTACACCTGGGATGAATCTCATTTGGCTCTGGTATATAATTCTTTTTATATTTTTTGGATTCAATTTGCTAATATTTTGTTGAGAATTTTTGCACCTATGTTCATGAGAAATATTTGTCTGTAGTTTTCTTATAATGCCTTTGTTGATTTTGGTATTAGGGTAATGCTGGCCTGATAGAATGAGTTAGGAGGGGGTATTCCCTCTGTTTCCATCCTATGAAAGAGATTGTAGAGAATTGGTATAATTTCTTCCTTAAATGTTTGGTAGAATTCGCCAGTGACCCCATCTGGGCCTGGTGCTTTCTGTTTTGGACGGTTATTAATTATTGATTCAGTGTCTTTAATAGGTATAGACCTATTGAGATCATCTTTGCTTCTTGTGTGAGTTTTTGCGGATTGTATATTTCAAGGAATTGGTCCATTTCATCTAGGTTATCAAATTTGTGATCATACAGTTGTTCATAGGATTTCTTTATTATTCTTTTAATTTCCATAGAATCTTATAATTTCCTCTCTTTCATTTTGGATATTAATAACTTGTACCCTCTTTTTTTCTTTGTTAACCTGGCTACAGGCTTATTGGTTTTATTGATATTTTCAAAAAAACAGCTTTTGGTTTCATTGACTTTTCTCTGTTGATTTTCTGTTTTTAATTTCATTGATTTCTACCCTAATTCTTATTTCTTCTGCTTACTTTGGATTTACTTTACTCCTCCTTTCCTAATTTCCTAAGGTAGAAACTTAGATTATTGACTTAAGATTTTTATTCTTTTCTAATTCAATGCTATAAATTTTCCTCTAAACACTGCTTTCCCTGCATATCATAGGTTTTGCTAAGTCATATTTTAATTTTCATTTATTGATAGTTTAAAAGTATTTTTTTAAATTTCTCTTGAGATTTTCTTCTGTGACCCGTGTGTTATTTAGAGGTGTGTTGTTTAATCTCCACATATTTTGGTATTTTCCAGTTATCTTTCTATCATTGATTTCTAGTTTAATTCCATTTTGGTCTACCAGCAGATATTTTATGATTTCTGTATTCTAAAATTTGTTAAGGGGTATTTTATGGCCCAGAATGTGGTCTGTGTTGGTGAATGTTCCATGTGAGCATGAGAAGAATGGGTATTCTACTGTCGTTGGATGAAATAGTCTGTAGATGTCTATTGTATCCGGTTCATTGAAGGTGTTGTTGAGTTCAGCTATGTTCTTATGGATTTACTGCTTGCTGATTCTGTCCATTTCTCAGAGAGAGGTGTTGACATCATCAACCATGCTAGTGGATTCATCTTTTTTTCCTTGCAGTTCTATCAGTTTTTGCCTCATGTAGTTTGATGCTCTGTTGTTATGTGCATATGCAGTAAGACCTGTTATGTCTTCTTGGAGAATTGACTCCTTTAATCATTATGTAATGTCCTTCTTCATTCCTGATAATTTTCCTTACTTTGAAGTCTGTCTAAAATTAATATAGCCACTCCAGCTCTTTTGATTAGTGTTAACATGGTATATTTTTCTCCATTCATTTACTTTTAATGTTTGTCTTTATGTTTAAAGTGGGTTTCTTGTAGACAAGATATAGTTGGGTAGTGTTTTTAATCCACTCTGACAATCTCTGTCCTTTAATTGGTACGTTTAGACCATTGACATTCAAAGTGATTATTGATATAGTTGGATTAATATCTACCATATTCATTACTATTTTTTGTTGCCCTTGTTTTTTGTTCCTATTTTTATCTCCCACTCTTTTTATGTCTTTTGTGTCTAGTCCTTTTTATACAGTTATATATAATACTTGGATCATTTTAATTTAGAGAAGTGATAACTTACTTATTGCAAAACAAAGAGTACAGAAATGTCTAAAGTAAAAAATGTTATTTTTGATCCCTGCCCAGAGGAACCTTCTAGTGTAGGCTGAGAGGGAAGATGGAAGGGACAGTGGAGTCAGGAGATGCGTTGGCCAGGGTCGGGGCTCTTTTTTTTTTTTCTTTGCGATATGGGGGCCTCTCACTGTTGTGGCCTCTCCCGTTGCGGAGCACAGGCTCCGGACGCGCAGGCCCAGCGGCCATGGCCCACGGGCCCAGCCGCTCCGCGGCACTTGGGATCCTCCCGGACTGGGGCACAAACCCGTGTCCCCTGCATCGGCAGGCGGACTCTCAACCACTGCGCCACCAGGGAAGCCCGGGGCTCTGTCTTTTTGAAGGTAGCAGCATCTAGGAAAATGAGATCCGGACAGCAGGGGCAGTGCCAGGAGAAGGAAATGGGGAATGTGGGGTATAGAATGGGAATTAAACTGTTGAGAAGAAAAAGTTAATTTCTATTTCTATGTTAAGGTCCACTTCCTAAGAGCAGCATTATTTTTAAGGGTCAGAGGCCCTTTGTGGGGTCGGAAGGGAATGCAGAAGATATTTAATAAGCAGGTGCAGCTGAATGTGTATGGTTAAAGTACAGTCTCGTATCTATTTATTTATTTATTTGTCATGACTGTTTCTAACCGGCTTCCGACTCGGACAAGTTGTTTTGACCCTGATGCCCTGGCTCATTCAGGCCACTTAACACTGTTTACCTTTCAGGGGAATGATGTGTATGATCCTCCGATCTAGTGCTTTTGTAAGGTCTGTAAATAGAATGCAGTCTAGGTGAGCTCAGTATTGCATCATCATAGCCAGTATCTGATGGGCCTCAGCTGCTTTCTTCTGCCCATTCACTAGAGGAGAATAAAACTTTCTTGACCCAAATCAGCAAAGGGAGGAGCTCAAAGCTGTTGAGAGTCTTAAACCAGGATCTGGTCTTTAATTTGGGCACCTGGCTGGCACTCTGTCGATAAAGACATCTCGACACTGCTCTGCATTAGAGTTTTTAAAACTCCTAATGCCCAGGCTTCTGCACACCAGACCAGTTACATGGGGTGGGGCCCGGGCCCTGCTAGTTTTTAAAGCTCTCCAGGTGATCCCAGTGTGGGTCTAAGGTTGAGAAGTAGTGCCCTAACAAAGATGCTGGCTGGCCCTGACCTGCTTGCAGCCTTCTTTGCAGCGGGTGGGGCGTGGTTGTGGCTGTTTTGTCGTAGAACATTGAAATGCAGGGAGACCTAAAAGTTATGAATGTAGTTACATTGTTTTCAAAGTTCTGCGTCTCTGGAGTACTGCAAACATTTGGTTCAAGTGTCATTATATACATATCTATATATTTTTAAATTGTTGTAGGACACATAGTAAAAATGTTACACACAAAATTTTAACATACTGAAAATAACTAATGAGCTGTCTTCTCCATGACCTTCAATATAGTTGTGAATGCTGTCAACCAGAATGTATCACGTCAATTCACGTACCACGTCCATCTGTTGATTTGCCACCTCTCCCCACCCCCCTTTTCACTTTCCTTGCTTCTGCTGCTTAAGCCAAGGTGGGGTTCCCTGTAAAATTTTGTTTGGGAGAAAAGGTTGTGCACGAATGAAAGTTTATAAGCCACAGGCCTTTCCTTGTAGCGTCTGTTTTAGATTAGATCAGCTTGCTTTGAGGCTCAGGCATCCCCCGGGCTGGGCTTAGAGCTGCATCCTGCTAGGATTTGAGCTGTCCCGGCTGTTCCCCAGCTGGATCCATTGCAGATAAGTTTAAGCTGGGGCAGCTGTGATGGCCTTTTGGCGGGAGAGTGGGAGAAGCTTTCATGGGAGTGGGAGTGGGCTGCAGCTGTGGGTGGAGGTGGGTGACCCCACACATGGTGTCATCGTCAAGAGGCCATTGGCGTGTCCTTAAGGGCTCCCTGGCCCAAATCCTGGCCTCTCTGGGTCCAGAGCCACAGAGTATTCCAGCCAGGAGGGGCCCTAGCTAGCAGCTCTTTCTTGAGGACTAATTATGGGCTAGGCCCCATGCTAGGGGCTTTATATATGTTATCTAATTAAGTCTTTTGATAACTCTGCGAGGCACACATGATTATCCCTATCTTACAGATGAGAAAACTGAAGCTTGGAGAGGTTAAGTAACTTATCCAAGGTCACAACTAATCTAATAAGTGACAAAGCCAGCATCGGCACACGTGCTAGTCCACTCCAAAGCCTTCTTAGAAATCATTTTGTGGATGAAGAGATCAAGGTACAAGAGAGGAAAAGCGGCTTGTCCAAGATAGCACAGCCAGCTCCAGTTCCTGGCAAAGCTGTGACTAGCCCTCCCCTGCTCTTTCTGCCACAGTGCTGTGCGCCCCCTGCTGTCAAGGGGAAGGCCACAGGGGTGTGCCCCCCTCCCACCTTCTCAGTGGCTCAGGCAGAATCAGTTGTGCTGGCATGGAATGAGTAAGCAAACTCACTCTATTTCCCGCCCCTGAGTCTGCGAGCGGAGACCATGTTAAGAACATGGAGAAGGCAGGCAGAGGCCAGGCGGAGACGCATATCCCAGCCAGAGGGTGGGGCGGCCGGTGGTGAATCAGAGCTCAGTCTCCAGAGCAGCCCGACTTCCTTGTTACGGGGGGCGCCGTCAGTCGCCCCCATCGGCGGCGTGTGGGCATCTGGGCGTCAGGGATGTGCGTCAGCCCTTCCCATTCCTGTTCATGTGGACTCCGAACAGCGGCCTGCAGGAGCTCAGCTTTGCCTCCGCATATGGAGGAAAGAGGGTGTAACGAATGCTCTACCTAGTGTCATGGGAGTAGCTACCTCTTGCAAATAAGGGTGCAGCACCAAAGAAAGGGCCCCAGGACTCCCTCCTCCCAGCCCTCTAATCAAGAAAGGAGCATTTATTTAGTTTCAGCCAGATTGCAAGGCAGTTGGTTTTATTTGTTTTCCTCTGAATTTGTGCCAAGGATTCAACTTTCCTGCTCATTTTATTAAAAACTTTATAAAAGGGGCTTCCCTGGTGGCGCAGTGGTTGAGAGTCCGCCTGCCGATGCAGGGGACGCGGGTTCGTGCCCCGGTCCGGGAGGATCCCACATGCCGCGGAGAGGCTGGGCCCGTGAGCCATGGCCGCTGGGCCTGCGCGTCCGGAGCCTGTGCTCCACAACGGGAGAGGCCACAGCAGTGAGAGGCCCGCGTACCGCAAAAAAAAAAAAAAAAAAAAAAAAAAAACAACACTTTATAAAGGGCATTAATAAATAGATATAAAACTGCCGCATAAATGACAGAGGGACTAAATGAAATTCCCAAGAGTCAGCCATTGAATAAGTAACAGAACCATGTCCTTGCGTGATCAAATTCCCATATATGCAAATTAGAGACAGTGCTTTACCACAGTGTTTTAATTAATATTTATAAATCAAAGAGCGCCCCAGAAAGGGCCAGTAAGCTACTTATATTATTACCATGTCACACGAATAACAAAACCTTTGAACATTGCTGCCTGCTTTGCATTTTGGTCTGAGAAGTAAGTGAGCCTGTTGTGTGTGTCTCCCCCACAGGGGTAGTGTCAGCACAGCGGCAAGTCGCCGTCCAGGAAGGACCCTTGTACCGCACAGAGGGCTCCCACATCACCATCTGGTGCAACGTCAGTGGCTACCAGGGGCCTTCTGAGCAGAATTTCCAGTGGTCCATTTACCTGCCTTCCGCCCCTGAGCGCGAGGTCCAGATCGTCAGCACCATGGACTCTTCCTTCCCTTACGCCATCTATACCCAGCGTGTCCGCAGCGGGAAGATCTACGTGGAGAGGGTCCAGGGGAACTCGGCTTTATTGCACATCACCGATCTCCAGGCCCGGGATGCTGGGGAGTATGAATGCCACACGCCCAACACCGATGAGCGATACTTCGGGAGTTACAGTGCCAAGATGAACCTCATGGGTAAGGAGATAACTGTGTTCACATGGCTGCTGTTCTGTCTGAGTGTCATAGTCAGTGTGAGCTGCTATCATAAATTATCATAGACTGCACTGGGTGCTTAAACAACAAGCATTTATTTCCCAGTTCGGGAGGCTGGAAGTCCCAGATCAGGGTGCCAGCATGGTTAGTACTGGTGAGAGCCCTCTTCAGGGTTGCGGAGTACTGACTTCTTGTTGTCTCCTTACATGGCAGGAAGGGAAGGAGAAAGCTGTCTGGGGTCCGTTTATAAGGGCACTAATCCCAGGGACTTTCCTGGAGGTCCAGTGGTTAAGACTCTACGCTTCCACTGCAGCGGGCACGGGTTCAATCCCCGCTCTGGGAACTAGGACCCTGCATGCAGTGTGGTGCAGCCAAAGAAAAAGGTGGGGGGCACTAATCCCATTCATGAGGGCTTCACCCTCGTGACCTAATCGCCTCCCCAAAGCCTCATCTCCAGATACCATCACACTGGGGATTAGGTTTCAGCACAGGAATTTGGGGGGGAACATAAACATTCAATCCATAACACTGAGTCACTTCTTTTATAGTGCAGTTTTATTTGACTTTAAAAGGAGAATCCAAAGCTCCCCAAATATTTTAGAGGTCAACAGGTAGCATAAGTGAACCAGGTTTGTGTGTTCACTTGTAAATAGTAGAAAGCTGAAGCTAAAACTTAAAGAAGATCTAATGCAGATGTTAAGAATTTCAGAGAAGGTCAACTGACCCTCAAGCTGGTGAAAGGGGATATAAAAATATAAGGCAAGGACATTTGTGGTTGATAAGCTGAAGAACTGATGAGGAACACTAAGCAGGTGACATCAGCTGGAAGAGAGGCCAAACCTCTAAGAAACTATGGGCCTTTGTTTTTTTTTAATTTAATTAATTTATTTTTTATACAGCAGGTTCTTATTAGTTACCTATTTTATACGTATCAGTGTATACATGTCAATCCTAATCTCCCAATTCATCACACCACCACCACCACCCCTCCTGCCACTTTCCCCCCTTGGTGTCCATACGTTTGTTCTCTACATCTGTGCCTCTATTTCTGCCCTGCAAACTGGTTCATCTGTACCATTTTTCTAGGTTCCACATATATGCGTTAATATACATATTAACGCATATTTGTTTTTCTCTTTCTGACTTACTTCACTCTTACTTACAGTCTCTAGATCCATCCACGTCTCAACAAAAGACCCAATTTCTTTCCTTTTTATGGCTGAGTAATATTCCATTGTATATATCTACCACGTCTTTTTTATTCATTCGTCTGTCGCTGGGCGTTTAGGTTGCTTCCATGACCTGGCTATTGTAAATAGTGCTGCAGTGAACATTGGGGTGCATGTGTCTTTTTGAATTATGGTTTTCTCTGGGTATATGCCCAGTAGTGGGATTGTTGGGTCATATGATAATTCTATTTTTATTTCTTTAAGGAACCTCCATACTGTTCTCCATAGTGGTTGTATCAATTTACATTCCCACCAACAGTGCAAGAGGGTTCCCTTTCCTCCACACCCTCTCCAGCATTTGTTGTTTGTAGATTTTCTGATGATGCCCATTCTAACTGGTGTGAGGTGATACCTCATTGTAGTTTGGATTTGCATTTCCCTAATAATTAGTGATGTTGAGCATCTTTTCATGTGCCTCTTGGCCATATGTATGTCTTCTTTGGAGAAGTGTCTATTTAGGTCTTCTGCCCATTTTTGGATTGGGTTGTTTGTCTTTTTAATATTGAGCTCCATGAGCTGTTTGTATATTTTGGAGATTAATCCTTTGTCCGATGATTCATTTGCAAATATTTTCTCCCATTCTGAGGGTTGTCTTTTTGTCTTGTTTGTAGTTTCCTTTGCTTTGCAAAAGCTTCTAAGTTTCATTAGGTCCCATTTGTTTATTTTTGTTTTTCTTTCCATTACTCTAGGAGGTGGATCAAAAAAGATCCTGCTGTGATTTATGTTAAAGAGTGTTCCTCCTATGTTTTCCTCTGAGAGTTTTAGTGTACAGTCTTACATTTAGATCTCTAATCCATTTTGAGTTTATTTTTGTGTATGTTGTTAGGAAGTGTTCTAATTTCATTCTTCTACATGTAGCTGTCCAGTTTTCCCAGAACCACTTATTGAAGAGACAGTCTTTTCTCCATTGTATATCCTTGCCTCCTTTGTCATAGATTAGTTGACCATAGGTGTGTGGGTATATCTCTGGGCTTTCTATCCTGTTCCATTGATCTATATTTCTGTTTTTGTGCCAGTACCATATTGTCTTGATTTCTGTAGCTTTGTAGTATAGTCTGAAGTCAGGGAGTCTGATTCCTCCAGCTCCGTTTTTGTCCCTCAGGAGTGCTTTGGCTATCCGGGGTCTTTTGTGTCTCCATACAAATTTTAAGATTTTTTTGTTCTAGTTCTGTAAAAAATGCAACTGGTAATTTGATAGGGATTGCGTTGAATCTGTAGATTGCTTTGGGTAGTATAGTCATTTTTACAATATTGATTCTTCCAATCCACGAACATGGTATATCTCTCCATCTTTGTTTTGTTTGTGTCACCTTTGTTTTCTTTCATCAGTGTCTTACAGTTTTCTGAGTACATGTCTTTTACCTCCTTAGGTAGGTTTATTCCTAGGTATTTTATTCTTTTTGTTGCAATGATGAATGGGATTGTTTCCTTAATTTCTCTTTCTGATCTTTCATTGTTAGTGTATAGGAATGCAGGAGATTTCTGTGCATTAATTTTGTATCCTGCAACTTTACCAGATTCATTGATGAGCTCTAGTAGTTTTCTGATGGCATCTTTAGGATTCTCTATGTATAGTATCATGTCATCTGCAAACAGTGACAATTTTACTTCTTCTTTTCCAATTTGTATTCCTTTTATTTCTTTTTCTTCTCTAATTGCTGTGGCTAGGACTTCCAAAACTATGTTGAATAATAGTGGTGAGAGTAGACATCCTTGTCTTGTTCCTGATCTTAGAGGAAATGCTTTCAGGTTTTCACCATTGAGAATGATGTTTGCTGTGGTTTTGTCATATATGGCCTTTATTATGTTGAGGTAGGTTCCCTCCATGCCCACTTTCTGGAGAATTTTTATCATGAATGGGTATTGAATTTTGTCAAAAGGTTTTCCTGCATCTATTGAGATGATCATATGGCTTTTATTCTTCAATTTGTTAATATGGTGTATCACATTGATTGATTTGCATACATTGAAGAATCCTTGCATTCCTGGGATAAATCCCACTTGATCATGGTGTATGATCCTTTTAATGTGCTGTTGGATTCTGTTTGCTAGTATTTTGTTGAGAATTTTTGCATCTGTATTCATCAGTGATATTGGTCTGTAATCTTCTTTTTTTGTAATATCTTTGTTTGGTTTTGGTATTGGGGTGGTGGTGGCCTCATAGAATGAGTTTGGGAGTGTTCCTTCCTCTGCAGTTTTTTGGAAGAGGTTGAGAAGGATGGGTGTTAGCTCTTCTCTAAATGTTTGGTAGAGTTCACCTGTGAAGCCATCTGGTCCTGGACTTTTGTTTGTTGGAAGATTTTTAACCACAGTTTCAATTTCATTACTTGTGATTGATCTGTTCATATTTTCTATTTCTTCCTGATTCTGTCTTGGAAGATTATACCTTTCTAAGAATTTGTCCATTTCTTCCAGGTTGTCCATTTTATTGGCATAGAGTTGCTTGTAGTAGTCTCTTAGTATGGTTTGTATTTCTGCAGTGTCTGTTGTAACTTCTCCTTTTTCATTTCTAATTTTATTGATTTGAGTCCTCTCCCTCTTTTTCTTGATGAGTCTGGCTAAAGGTTTACCAATTTTGTTTCTCTTCTCAAAGAACCAGCTTTTAGTTTTATTGATCTTTACTATTGCTTTCTTTGTTTCTATTTCATTTATTTCTGCTCTGATCTTTATGATTTATTTCCTTCTACTAACTTAACTGGGTTTTTTTCGTTTTTCTTTCTCTAGTTCCTTTAGGAGTAAGGTTAGATTGTTTATTTGAGAGTTTTCTTGTTTCTTGAGGTAGGCTTGGTATTGCTATAAACTTCCCTCTTAGTACTGCTTTGCTGCATCCCATAGGTTTTGAATTATCGCGTTTTCATTGTAATTTGTCTCTATGTATTTTTTGATTTCCTCTTTGATTTCTTCAGTGATCTCTTGGTTATTTAGTTACATATTGTTTAGTCTCCATGTACTTGTGTTTTTTACGGTTTTTTCCCTGTAATTGATTTCTAATCTCATAGCATTGTGGTCAGAAAAGATGCTTGATATGATTCCAATTTTCTTAAATTTACCAAGGCTTGATTTGTGACCCAAGATGTGATCTATCCTGGAGAATGTTCCATGTGCATTTGAGAAGAAAGTGTAATCTGCTGTTTTTGGATGGAATGTCCTATAAATACCAATTAAATCTATCTGGTCTGTTGTGTCATTTACAGCTTGTTTTTCCTTATTAATTTTCTGTTTGGATGATCTGTCCTTTGGTGTAAGTGAGGTGTTAAAGTCCCCCACTATTATAGTGTTACTGTCGATTTCCTCTTTTATAGCTGTTAGCAGTTGCCTTATGTATTGAGATGCTCCTATGTGGGGTGCATATATATTTATAATTGTTATATCTTCTTCTTGGATTGATCCCTTGATCATTATGTAGCGTCCTTCCTTGTCTCTTGTAACATTCTTTATTTTAAAGTCTATTTTATCTGATATGAGTATTGCTACTCCAGCTTTCTTTTGATTTCCATTTGCATGGAATATCATTTTCCATCCCCTCACTTTCAGAATGCATGTGTCCCTAGGTCTGAAGTGGGTCTCTTGTAGACAGCATATATATGGGTCTTTTTTTGTATCCATTCAGCAAGCCTGTGTCTTTTGGTTGGAGCATTTAATCCATTCACGTTTAAGGTAATTATCGATATGTTTGTTTCTATGACCATTTCCTTAATTGTTTTGGGTTTGTTTTTGTAGGTCCTTTTCTTCTCTTGTGTTTCCCACTTAGAGAAGTTCCTTTAGCATTTGTTGTAGAGCTGGTTTGGTGGTGCTGAATTCTCTTAGCTTTTGCTTGTCTGTAAAGCTTTTGATTTCTACGTCAAATCTGAATGAGATCCTTGCCGGGTAGAGTAATCTTGGTTGTAGTTTCTTCCCTTTCATCACTTTAAGTATATCATGCCACTCCCTTCTGGCTTGTAGAGTTTCTGCTGAGAAATCAGCTGTTAAGCTGATGGGAGTTCCCTTGTATGTTATTTGTTGTTTTTCCCTTGTTACTTTCAATAATTTTTCTTTGTCTTTAATTTTTGCCAGTTTGATTACTATGTGTCTTGGCGTGTTTCTCCTTGGGTTTATCCTGCCTGGGACTCTCTGCGCTTCCTGGACTATGGGTGGCTATTTCCTTTCCCATGTTAGAGAAGTTTTCTACTTTAATCTCTTCAAATATTTTCTCGGGTCACTTCTCTCTCTCTTCTCCTTCTGGGACCCCTATAATGCGAATGTTGTTGCATTTAATGTTGTCCCCAAGGTCTCTTAGGCTGTCCTCATTTCTTTTCATTCCTTTTTCTTTATTCTGTTCCGCAGCAGTGAATGCCACCATTCTGTCTTCCAGGTCACTTATCCGTTCTTCTGCCTCAGTTATGCTGCTATTGATTCCTTCTAGTGTAGTTTTCATTTCAGTTTTTGTATTGTTCATCTGTGTTTGTTTGGTTTTTAATTCTTCTACATCTTTGTTAAACATTTCTTGCATCTTCTCGATCTTCGCCTCCATTATATTTCTGAGGCCCTGGATCATCTTCACTATCATTATTCTGAATTTTTTTTTCTGGAAGGTTGCCTATTACCACTTCATTTAGTTGTTTTTCTGGAAGGTTGCCTATTACCACTTCATTTAGTTGTTTTTCTGGGGTTTTATCTTGTTCCTTCATCTGGTACAAAGTCCTCTGCCTTTTCATCTTGTCTGTCTTTCTGTGAATGTGGTTTTCCTTCCACAGGCTGCAAAATTGTAGGTCTTCTTGCTTCTGCTGTCTGCCCTCTGGTGGATGAGGTTATCTAGAGGTTTGTGCAAGCTTCCTGATGGGAGGGACTGGTGGTGGGTAGAACTGGGTGTTGTTCTCAGTGATGGGCCTTTGGAAGGTGTCTCTGAGCTGCCTGGGGCGCTGCTGAGTCAGGAAGCTGATGCAGCTGCAGGACCATGCTCAGACCTGAAGTGGGTCTGTGTGTCCTTTGGCTCCAGGGTGAGGAATTTTGTACCAGCTGTCTCCCTTGGCCCCTGGATGATGGAGGAGGTGGCGGAGAAGGGAGAGGGATTTCATTGTGGCCGGCTCTGCGCCACAGTGTTTGCCAATGTGAAGGGTCAGAAATATCAAGGCTGTTCTCTTTTTCTGTCCACGTCATAATTTCCAGGCTTAATTGTGATAATAAAAACTAGAAATTAAGATTTTGACCCTTCACATCAGAGAGGGGGTCATGTTTAGTCTCCGCAGGAAACTGCTGACCAGGTGACCACAGAGGAAATCTCATTGCTTGCCTGACTCATCCCCATACCGTGGCTTCCTTCCAGCCCACGAACATGACACATGTTGACACACGAATAATATGAAAATTAAACCTACTAAAAAATTGAGGATGCTGCTGCCTCTCTCTACCACAACGTTTATTTATTTATTTATGTACGGCTGCTTTGGGTCTTCGTTGCTGCGCACGGGCTTTCTCTAGTTGCGTCGAGCGGGGGCTACTCTTTGTTGTGGTGCACAGGCTTCTCATTGTGGTGGCTTCTGTTGTTGCAGAGCACGGGCTCTAGGCGCATGGGCTTCAGTAGTTGTGGCTCGTGGGCTCAGTAGTTGTGGCTCGTGGGCTCTAGAGCACAGGCTCAGTAGTTGTGCTGCATGGGGTTAGTTGCTCTGTGGCATGTGGGGTCTTCCTGGACCAGGGCTCGAACCCGTGTCCCCTGCATTGGCAGGTAGATTCTTAACCACTGCACCACCAGGGAAGTCCTTTTTTTAAAAAAAAAAAAAAGAAGAAGAAGAAGAAATAACCTTCCTAGTGCACTGCACTGCTGACATGGGGGTGGGGTGGCTAGAAGGGAGAAAATGAGCAAGTTGTATAGAAAATGGGAAACTCGAAGTTCCAGGAACTCTTTTTGTTTGAAGTTCAGTGAGAAGCCAAGTTAAAATGTCTGGAAGCAATACTACCGTGAACAACAAAATCTTATTTGACCTGACAGAGAATTCCTTTTACATGTTATTTTCAGGGAGTTCATTTATTATATAAACTGAAATTTGACCCACTTTCTTTTAAGTCTACAAACATTATTTTACTTATGTATTTTTTTTAATTGAAGTATAGTTGATTTAGAATGTTTCAGGTGTATAGCAGAGTGATTCAGTTATACCCACATATATTCTTTTTCAGATTGCTTCCCATTATAGGTTATTACAAGATATTGAATATAGTTCTCTGTGCTATATAGTAAGTCCTTGTAGTTTTCTATTTTATATATAGTAGTGTATATCTGTGAATCTCGAATTCTGAATGTATTCCTCTGCCCCCAAGTCACTTTTTATCTGAGTGTTATTGAAATATCAACCAGGTAAGTGTAAGCGCCAAAAAATTGCAGTCCAAATCCAAACAGAAAATTCGTTCGGTTTCTGTGCCATCTGGGGTCCTCCATGGCCACACAGGGACTGTCGAAGGCTGGTGGGTGGGAGCTCAGCCCCACGAGTGTAAGATCTGTGGCTTTGTGACCGTGTCCCATGGCTGTTCCTGTGTTGCAGTGATCCCGGACTCCCTGCAGTCCACTGCTGTGCGCCACACTCTGCACAGAGTGGAGCAGGACCCCCTAGAGCTCACGTGTGAGGTGGCCACGGAGACGTTACAGCACAGCCACCTGTCCGTGGCCTGGCTGCGGCAGCGGGGCGGCGAGAAGCCGGTGGAGGTCATTGCCCTGAGCCGGGATTTTGTGCTGCAGTCGAGCAGCGACTACGCGCAGAGGCAGAGCCTGGGGGAGGTGCGCCTGGACAAGCTGGGGAGCAGCACCTTCCGCCTCACCGTCTTCCACTTGCAGCCCTCCGACCAGGGCGAGTTCTACTGCGAGGCCACCGAGTGGATCCAGGACCCAGACGGCTCGTGGTACCCGATGACCCGCAAGCGTTCTGAGGGGACTGTGGTCAACGTCCAGCCCACCGGTCAGTCTCTCGTCCGCACTCTCTGTCTGGCAGGGAGGGTGGTCAGACAGGCTGTGCAGACCCTTCTGGCGGTTCTGCAAGTACTCGGGGTACATAGGGCCCAGGTAGCCCCAGCCCTGACCTTCTCAGGCTGCACTCCCCCGGCCCCTGAGTCCAGCTGGGCTCTCGACCGGAGCCAAAAGCTATTGCTTGACCGCCTCAGCTGGGCTAGGGGCGGGTGTTCCCATGGGCCTTCGGTTCCCTGGCTTGGTTGGAAGTTGGTGGCGTGCCGTCCTGGAGCTGCAGCAAGTGCCCAAGGGCCTTTCCTTGTTACTGCTCACCTTCAGTGAGGGGCTGCCATTGTCCTGGTGAGCGGACCTGTGGTTTGTGGGAGGTGAGCTGGGGCATCTGAGGCACAGGTGGGGGGCCCCCTTCGGGACCTGTAGTTGGACACCCCGCCACCCCACCCCATCCCATCTGCTCCAGTCAGATGGCGGTGGTCTTGGTCTTTGCATAGCTTTCCTGCCACCTGGTCTTCTGCCATCCTAAGGGTGTGCTTCAGACTTACCTAATAGCACAGATTCCCAGGCTCAGGCAGTGCAGATTCCTGAGTCAGCCTTCTGGGGTGGGACCCGGGAAGCTGGATTTTCAGTACACTTCCACCGTCTGTGCTTTGTCAGACGCAGAGCTAGAGGTAAAAGGGCAGAAGCGACTCTCTGGACATCTAATGGGCGTGAGGGCTTTTACGAGAAGGGTTGGGCTCCCGCGCTGGGAGCACTTTATCTGCTCTGTAGGACCCAGAGCATTTAGCCGCTTCTGGAACTTCCGGTACTAAACCTACAGAAGGCACTTTATTTCATATTTATCCCTTCCCTTCCTGGAGGGTGTTAAGAGCAGCTTCAAAAGTCTGGGCCAGATTTTAAGTCTTAGCGCTTTCAAATTAGGTTGCATCAGTTAATCTTCTTTATTTTAATCTTACCAATTTGGAATGAGGATTTTTTTGAACTTGCCCAGCAAATGTATCCAGACGAAGCCAGCAAAGGGAAAACTAGGTGAAAAAATAGTTGATGACTTCACTCCGTGTCTGTGCTGCTCTGGTTCAGTGGTTGCAGCCCCAATGCTGCCCTTCTCTTAGTTGATTTCAGTCAACACTTAGTAAGCCTCTGCAACGCTGCAGGTGTGGCGATAGGCATCGGGGATTCAGAGATGAATAACGCTTGGTCCCTGCACTCGGGGAACTACAGATGTGAAAGCCAGTGGCTGAGTGAAGGGTGCCCTGGGAACATGGTGAATGGGAAGTGTTCTTGCAACAATGTTTTCCCTGGGTGGGGTGGTTGAGGAAAATTCAGAAAACCAACACATTTGGTGACTTGAGCTGAGCCTTGAAGCTTGAGCAGACATCAGGAGGAGACGCATGAAGGTACAGAATTGTTTGACCTGCTTGACAAGCACAGAGAGGTCAGGGGTGAGCAGATGTTGAGTTCCGGATCAGGAGTGGTGAGAGGAGATAGGAAAGGTGGCCTGAAGCCCACATGCTAGAGTGTGAGCTTGGCCTTGACCCTGTGGTTCGAGCATTTCAAGTTGTTCTCCTTAGAATCTTAGGAGTCCTGTAGAGGTGCCTGAGCGGTCGCTTGTGGGTGGGCATGTGTGTGTGTTCATGTGCATGGGTGCATGCCATGGGGTGCTTGAGGAGGGCGTTTGAAGGCCGCGGTGTTTCCCCTTTGCCGGAACCAAATGTTTTCTGTACTGGGCAGCAAAAGACTTTGTATGAGGAAAGGAAGGGCTCCCCGCTACCGCCCTGCCTGAGCATAGCTTGAAAACCACTGCTGCCAACATTTGGAGGAGGGAATAGAGATTTTTAAGCAGAGAGTGACACAGTCGGGCCTGGGTTTTAGAAGGGAACAACCATGGAGGCCACCTAGTGTTGGCTAAACAGGTTGGGTCTGAAGTTGGGAGACCAGGTAGGGAAGGGCTGATAAGGCCAGGGCTAGCTCAGTGGCAGTGACCTAGGAAGCGGGCAGTGGGTGCTCGAGGCAACAGAATGGAGAGTATTGTGGAAGGAGGAATCCGAGGCTGGGGCTTCGGGGGATACCTGGAACTGTGATAAGGAGGGATGAGGCAATGTGCCAAGTCTTGCTTGAGAGCCTCTGCTTCCCCTTCAGTGGCAGCACTGGGTGTCTTTGCATTTGTTCTTGTAAATTTTGGTCAAGGAGTCCATGCCGCAAGCAGACCTTCATAGAGATGCTCAGCATGTGAAGCACCCAGCATGTGATCAGACGTGGCACTCAGAGGCTGAGCTTGGGAGCGATGAGGGCCCAGGATAACTGTGGCAGTAAGAGGTGGTCAGGGGAGCAGATTCGAGAGACAGAGTGGTCAGGCCAGCGGGAGAAGCAGGAGGGATGGTGTCATGGACCCAAGGGAGGAGAGCTGGTCCAGAGGCTAAAACATACTTGAGAAACGCCTTTGGTTGTGATAGGCAGGGGGTGTCACTGGGGACATTTGCTGGGTCAGTGAAGTGTGGGAGAAGGCCCAAAGCCCAATTTCAGTGAGCTGAGGAGTGAGGGGGTATTGGAAAAAGCATAAATCGATTTATGGAGGTTTAATTGACTGGGTATAACAAGGGCAAATGGCTGTGCAGAAAAGAGGATGGTTTGCCCTGAATCTCTTCTTCAATCTGGGAATGTGAAAGCTTCACCAAGCCATGGGGAGATTCCTGTGAGACCAGAAGACTCTTCGGCCGCCAAAAGAAGACAGCCACTGTTGCAGCCAGCCTAACTCTGAAGAAGTAGGAAGTCTGAGGTCTGGGGCACCTGTTTGCATGTCTTCAGTGGCATTTATGTGGAAGGGGTGCTTTTTTTTTTCCCCCCCTAAAATCTCTGATGTTGAGGTATAGATTACTGCAATCTGGTTGACCAGAAAGCCAGTATGTGGCAAATGACATGGGCTCCGTCCCACGTGGGTGTATGCCTCTAGGCAGAGGTTGGCAGAGTGAAACCCAGGTCTCTCAGCTTGTTCTTTTGGGAAGGGAAGCTGAGGCAGCAGCTGTCACTTTAGAAGTGAGCCCTTGGAGTCGTTGAGGGTAATTCGCTTTGTCAGGAAGTTTGGGTAATAAAGGAAGAAGCTGATTCACTGGAGAAAATGGGTGTTGGGGGCAAGACCCTGGCTCATGTGGGAGGGGAGGAGGTGGAGAGCCTGAGGAACAGGTGGGTACAAAGCCAAACTTGAGCTGGAGAATAGGAATGTGGAAGCAGCACTCTTGTGATTGCTGTGTTTTTTAGGGAAACAGGATTCTCATCTGCTTGAAGAGTGCATGGGATAGGGGGATAAGAATGGGGCAAGGGCCTTAAAGATAAGATACCACTTCAAGATAGCGGTAACGGCTTGGAAATGCCAGTGTGGGGAAGACAGTCGAGATTGGAGCTAATGGTTATACAAGGGATTCAAACATCCCTGTAAATGTGATTCTCCAGTCAATGTTTTCTTTAGAGGCATAGAGCTAGAACTGGGAGGGGAAGGACTTGGGCAGTACTTACAACTGAAGCCTCTCCCACCCAAGGCTCTGTGACTCTGTTTTCCAGGACCCTTCACTCCTTTGTCTTCTGCCACGGGTGCCTGTGAGATACGATCATTATCTCATGGCATTGGCAGTCACCGTGCACCGTTACATGGTGTGTGGGACAGTTAGTGGCGATGAGCCCTTCTTTGATCACGCCCCCCCCCCCCATGCCTGGTTTAACTCCTAGCTCTTTGAAGGGTGCGTGGGTTCATTGACCATTTCAGAGGTCATCTGGCTGTCCTTGGAAGTAGGTACTTTCCCACTCCATCTTTCTAGAGATTTGATCTGACAGGTGATAGATTAGTGAAAAGACATTAGTTTTCACTTTTCCTATGCAGTTTTGTTAGGGATTGTCTTACCTGTGTCTTACTTCCAGTATTCACTTGGGGGTGGAGGACATCTTTCTCTCTCTCTCTCCAGATAGATAGATAGATAGATAGATAGACAGATTTCTCTCTCTCTCCCCAGATAGATAGATAGATAGATAGATAGATAGATAGATAGATAGATGGATAGATAGATAGAATGTTTATTTAGATTGGGGTCAGCACCTGGGGCACCGGGTAATTTGTCTCCCAAGTCTCAGCAGGGTCATGTCTATAATATTTACTGAAAATATTTGTAATCCTGATGCTTTAATGGAGTTCTGGGCATATAGATCAAGGATGGACCTTTGTAATCTGCTGTGCAAGTGAAATTAGGAGTGATATTGCTTGCTGATCTCAGAGTCTAACCTGGGGCGTTATACGCTGCAGACAGAGCCCTGTCGACTTGACTGGGATAGCAAGCCCTTTAGACTCTCTGGGTCTGGCTACCTTGGAGTTCCCTCTGTGATATTCGAGAGTTTTTCTCTCAAGACAAGTGTGGAGGTGCCTTCCCAGTAGTCATCTTGGTGAGAAGGTGTGGGTGGTGGGAATTTGCTGATGCAGTTTGGAGAGCTGGTGCCCTCGGTCACCCAGAATGCATCCGTTTTGTTATTTGTTTTCTCAGACAAAGAGTTCACCGTTCGGCTGGAGACCGACAAGCGGCTGTATACGGTAGGTGAACCGGCGGAGTTCAGGTGCATCCTGGAGGGGCAGAACACTCCCGACCGTTACTTTGCCGTCTCCTGGGCCTTCAACAGCTCGCTCATTGCCAGCATGGGGCCGAATGCTGTGCCGGTCCTCAACAGTGAGTTCACCCATCGGGAGGCCAGGGGCCAACTCAAAGTGGCCAAGGAGAGCGACAACGTCTTCGTGCTGAAGATTTACCACCTCCGCCAGGAGGACAGTGGGAAATACAACTGTCGTGTGACAGAGAGAGAGAAAACAGTCACCGGGGAATTCATCGACAAGGAGAGCAAGCGTCCCAAGAACATCCCCATCATCGTCCTCCCCATCAGTAAGTGCAGGGATGTGCTGCTTCCTCCTCCTCCCACTCGTCTGGTTCAGTAGCTAGCACCATCTGACAGAAGTCGGGGGAGAGGAGAAGAGCTGTGGGGAGGGAAGGGCAGGGCGGGGCAGGTTCAGTCCGAGCTGGCAGAGAAAACCCGTTACCCCTCTCCTCTCTCCAGCTCACCTGCCCACACTTAGCAACCCTGGTAGGCAGAGCGCCGGGTGTATGTTTGCAGGCTGGAGAGGGGCACGGCAGATCCTAGCGCTAGCAGCTCTGTGTAAATGCCTGCAGTGCCAGCTCAGCCTGGATGCCAACCAGGAATCCAGGACAGCTGTTTGCTCCTGTGTGGGAATGAAGTCCCAGAAGAAGTGGGTGGATGCCCGTCTTGAAATCTCACTTAAGAGGGTTGGTCTTTTATGGGAGGATTTTAAATGCTAACGTGCATTATTAAGAAAGATTCGCTCTCTGGGTTTTGGAGGTATAGGGGATTGGCATTACCCTAATTGTCCATCCCCTGTCGGAACTGGGTTTTTAAAAGTCAGTGGATGGGACCTCTCACATCTTCCTGGAGCACAGGCTTTTAAAGCTTAGCTTGTTTCCAAGGCTGCTTAGGTGGGCTCCCCGCCTCCTTGTAGCTGGCATTGTCTGGGTGGGAATCAGTCAGGACTGGGGACTCGGGGGACTGCCTGTGTTTGCTTATGTTGGGTTTAATTATCCACAGTATCAGGATGTTCTCATTAATATCTCATTTCTCTCATAGTTTTGTTTTTAGTAAAATGAGAATGCTTAGAATGCCCTGATTTTAAGCAAGATGGTGAAGTTTTTAAACTAACCTTTATTTAACCTTTTGCTCCACTGCTCAAGCTGTTCTTTCTCTTAGCCCTGTAATGATTCCTTTTTCATTTTTATTTACACTTTTACATGTTTAATATAGTTTCAAGTGTGAAGAAAGGAAACAGACAACAGGGGTCTTGCCACTCTTTTTTTCTTTTCTCACCAACAGGATGACTTTCCTTTGTGCTTTGTTTTTTTTTTAAATCTCTCTCTCACACACATCTCATCTTGAAATTCTTTTCTTTCTTCGACTGTTTCCCCCTGCAATGCCTAGCATGGTGCTTTGCGTAGGGTAGGTGCTTGCTGAATGGAATTGGTTAAACTGGATGCCCACTCTCTTTAGTATTTTCCTGTCGGACTGCGCCTGCCTTAACCACGGTCTCTACTTTTAAATCTGCAACTAATTCCTCATTGTTCTATAAGGATCCAGTGAAGGGCAGCCACACTGTGTACTCTTCCCTATTTTTTGTACTAAGAGATTTCCTCCATCCCCTTCCGAGAACTTGTTTGATGATCTGTGGCCTGCTATATTGCTTTTCCAGCAGATAACTGGGTAGTTAAAGTCCCCCAGCACCACCAGATCCTGCCCCAAGGCCACTTGGGTAAGTCTACCAAAGAACAACAGTGATCACATCGGTAATGGTGATAATAAAAACTCAGATTTTAATGGCGCTTTTCCTCTCAAGAGCCCAAAGTGCTTCTGCGTGTATCATCTCCTTCTCCACTCCCACCCCTCCAATCCTTGGAGAGGCCAGTATTCTATTCATCCTGTGAATGAAGAGGCCAGAGCACCGTACAGGGAAGTGGCTGAGCTGGTCTGATAGTGGTCGGTCAAGCTTGCATCGCATGGGAAGTATTTGCTTCTAACTCCAGACTCACTGCTCTGCGCTTAGCCTGTGCTCCGTCATCAACCTCCTGATTGGAAATTTCGTTTGTAACCGTGCACTCAGATTCTCATTAGTTCTGTCCTAGTTTTCATTTAATCCAGAGAGTTTTAAATTGTTGGCTGCCTTTTCTCAGGCCTGAGAACACTTGTAAATAGTCTTTAACGGGCAGTCCGCACCGTGTCTGCATTTGCCTTTGCCTGGGCTGTGGAATGGTTTTGCTTCTCGTAGTTTCACATCTAACTGCGTGGTTTTTCCAGGCTTGCTCAAGTAACAGAGCACCAAACAGCAGCCCTTGTAACAAACAAGCCAGGGCTTATAGAAGGTAGAGCCCATTGGGGTGACAGTAGGGGGTGGGAGTGATGTCCTGCAAGTCATTCTTCTGCTTAAGGCAAGCAAAGGGATTTTTTTTTCCATTGATGCCAAAGTTGCCCTTCTTTAATTCCTCACTTTGAATTGATAACGCTGGAAGTGAGTCATTAATGAGTCTTTAGTCTGAAGAGGAATATTGTTATTATTAATGAGGATGATGAAAAATAATTACCCCATCTGATACCCTCAGTGTCGTGGCCCTAAGAAGTAGGACTCTTAGTATCTCCATTTTGCACATAAGAAATGGAAGCTTGGGTAGGTTCAGTAAGAGCCCCAAGATTGCAGAGTTAGGAAGCAGTAGACCCGGGCCTGAGCGTGGTCTGCCTGCCTCTAAATCCTTGCTTTCAGCCACTCCTGCTACAGATGTAGCTACTCGGGAGCCCTGTCATCTCCATGACTCATCTAGGTATGGCTCCTGGGGAAATTCCTATTCCCCACCCTGTCTGTCCGGACTTTTTTTCATGTGAAACAAGCCAACCCAGAATGGGTGGAAGACACGTTCACTATAGCAAGAGCTCCATGCCTGGGCTCCGTGCTCATCTTTGCGTGTTTCTGCCTGTGGGGGAAACACACGGGAGAAAAGATTGATTCAAATGCATGGTCGTGGGTATGCTTTTCCCCTCAGTAATTGGGTGTGCCTCTTAATCTGGGATTTGATTTACTGATTGATTTAAAATTGATGTATGTGTTTCATGTGGATGGTGCCCAGAAAATTGGAGCCGAATTCGTCTGGTACTTTCTGTTTTTTAACACTGAAGGGCTTTTGGAGCCCTATAGATAATTATACAAAATAATCTACGCATAATTAAGATAAAGTATCCACATTCTTTATAAAAACGAAGAGTTAATGGGAGTAGTAAAGTTAATTATGATCATGGTAACCAGTTTTTGAAAACCTATGTATTAGGTGATTTCTAGACATTGTCTCATTTACTTTTTAACCTTTGAAAAACGTAGCACTCTCCCTATCTCATAGAAGAAGGCGTGTAGAGCTTAAATAATTCCATTGGGGGAGTTCATATAGCTAAGTGAGGAGCGAAGGAGAGAGGAATCCTTATCCCAGAGTTTGATTGGCAGAAACTCAAGGTCAAGAGCAGTGGAACCCCAGGGCTGAAGGTGGACAGCAGCAGGAAGGCGAGCCACCGGCTTTGGTCTGTTCCTGTGTGTTAATGAAAGTATGAAAGCTTGCTCCCCACACACGCTGTGAAATGAGGCCATCTGTGCTCTATTACTGCCCACACCCAAGCAAGCACGTGTTGTCCTCCAAATACTTCCTGTCACTTTTTTTTTTTTCTATCTCCTGATATTGCCCTGAAGGACTCAGATGGCATGTTTGGATGTTCAGCTTTTATGTGACTGCTGCAGCCCCTAAGTTATGGGAAGATTCGGTGAGGTAGAATTTTCAAGGTATTCAACGTACTGAAAATCCAGGTCAAAAGTTCTTGAACCCTGCTGAACACGTTACAGTCATCCTTCAGATTCCGAGGGGGAGTGGTTCCGGGACCGCCCCAAATCTGCGGATGCTCAAGTCCCTTATATAAAATGGCATTGGATTTGCACATAACCTGTGCACATCCTCTCCAGATTACTTATACCTGATACAACGTACATGCTATGTAAAGAGTTGCCAGTGCACAGCAAATTCAAGTTTTGCCTTTTGGAACCTACTGGAATTTTTTTTTTTTTTGGCATATTTTCTATCCATGGTTGGTTGAATCCATGGATGTGGAAGCAGTGGATGTGGAGGGCCTGATGAATTGCTTTGTGCCCTAAGGGTAATGTCTTTCTGTTCTGATTCAGTCTCAGGTCTTAGACGCTCATGATCCCACACGTTATCTTTGTGTCCAGTAAAGGGCCTCCTAGGTTATCAGCTCTAAAATCACAGGGAGCGAAACCCAGAAGCAGCCAGGGCTTGCAGCAGCAGCAAGTGTCAGAGTGCTCGCATCCTCCAAGGTCCCCTTGTACCTGAATAGAGTGACATTTGTACCCCTCCTCCTTTGATGTCAGTGGGGAGGGCTCAGTGGAGCCCAGAAAGCCCCAGCGTGGCACTCTCTCCCTCTGCACAGAGAGCAGCATCTCGGTGGAGGTGGCCAGCAATGCCAGCGTCGTCCTGGAGGGTGAGAATCTACACCTCTCCTGCAGCATCCGCACAGCGGGTAGACCACTAGGCCGCTTCTCCGTCATCTGGCAGCTGGTGGACAGGCAGAACCGCCGCAGCAACATCATGTGGCTGGACCGGGACGGCACCGTGCAGCCTGGCACGTCCTACTGGGAGCGCAGCAGCTTTGGGGGCGTCCAGATGGAGCAGGTGCAGCCCAACTCGTTCAGCCTGGGCATCTTCAACAGCAGGAGGGAGGACGAGGGCCAGTACGAATGCCACGTGACCGAATGGGTGCGTGCAGTGGATGGCGAGTGGCAGGTCGTGGGGGAACGCCGGGCCAGCACCCTCGTGTCCATCACGGCTCTCGGTAAGTAAGCTCGGCAGTCTTTTCGTGGGACCGTTGGGGAGATGCTCCCATGTCAAGACTCTGGTAGGAGGTAGACGGCACCTTCCAAAGGGTTTGATTGAAGAAAGTATTTATGGAAGTGTGGATGGGGTTCAAGGAACCAACAGTGGTTCTCCATGGTGGGCCCTGGGGATGGGCAACAGCTGAGCGCTGTTACTACTCCTTGGTCTGGGTGGTAGGAGTGAAGTTGTAAGGATTCTGGCCTGGGGAGTGGTGGCCCCAGGTGGAGGAACAAAGGCCACTGCCAAAATTAACCTGGAAGAGCGGGAACAAATCCTCTCCCTCCTGCACCCCAGGCCCTCCTGTGCAGGGGCTCAGCCTTCCTGAAAATTCAGAGCAGGGCAGAGAAGGGTAGGAAATCACCTTTTGCCATCTATTTAGCCCTTACTACCCTTCCTGGCTGAGTGTAAGCACTGAAGCTTAATTGTCCCTTGGAATCCTCGCCTAGCCTACAGATAGACACTGTCATTTTACAAGGAGACTAGTGAGACAAGTTGGCTGATTTGCCCAGGACTATAGCTCTTAAGTGACAGACACACAATCTGAACCCAGGAAACCAGCAATCTGTCTTAAATTTTTTTTTCAAAGCCCGTGTTTTTACCTTTTCCTCTATAAGGCTCTTCCTAAAGAAAGCCATTTCCTGATTAGCATGAAATTAAAAGATACCTTGAAATTTGCTA
Source organism: Pseudorca crassidens (assembly GCF_039906515.1). Lineage (NCBI taxonomy): Eukaryota > Metazoa > Chordata > Mammalia > Artiodactyla > Delphinidae > Pseudorca > Pseudorca crassidens. Next base: position 102,421,858 of record NC_090297.1, on the reverse strand, counting down.
AAACCAAAGAATATTAGATTTGCTTCTCACAGGGTAAAGAGGCTTCTATCAACATTTATCTGCCTAATAGAATCAGTATATTAAAAGACCAATCTGCTACTTTGCTGGGGAGGTAGCTTGTCATGTTAGGTGTTTCTGTTTGTTAAGAGACTGTGACATCAGTTGTCCTCAGTGACTTTGCATCCCACCCCTGGGACCATGCTGCCACCTTCCTCATAGGTAGGGCTGGTGGTGCTTTGGACCATCCTACCCCAGTAAAGATGGCAACACCAAGTGGTTTTGCCCCCAACAAAGTCCTTCCCCCCCCGCCCCATTAGAATCATTTTTACTTTCCATAAGCTTAATCCCAAAGGTTGATCTGCTTTCGGCACTCATCATCCCATTCAGATTTCTGTCTCTGGAAACCTCATCCAGTGGTTGAGTTTCCAGGTCAGCTCACTCCCCATGTCTCTCTCAGCTCAGTACCGTATGTGGACACGTGGAAATGGAACCTGTGAGGAAGGTCCTGGGTGTCCAGCAGAGGGAGTCTTTCCCATCCTGTGAGGCTAGGAATGTCTGAGGGGTGGTTAGGGTTAGAAGTAATTTTTCAGCATGAGGTTGTCCTCTGAGTTTTTTCATATTCACCGTATGTCTGTGGTTCCCATAGCCAGAGCTTACCAAGGGGCTCTGGCCAGGCTCTGCCGAAAGATTCATTCGGTGCCTTTTTACCTATGAAGTTTAAAGTACTTTCCTTTATGTCTATTTTTTTTAAACAAACTACATATTTAACAAAATATAGTATATACTGTGTGTCAGGTACTATTCCAAGTATTTTATAAATACTAACTCATTTAATCTTCACAAGGACCCATTTTACAGATGGGGAAATAGAGGCAGAGAGAAGTTAAGTAACTTGCTCAACGTCACATAGCTAGACAGTGCCAAAGCTGGGCATCTGGCTCCAGGGTCTGTGCCTTTAACCACTGTCTTATGCTTCCTGGGAGTAAAGCAACCTAATAAGTCCCCCGGAATCAGTGGCACACAGATTTGTAGCGTGACTGCCATTCACTGGCAGCTTGATAGTGGACAATTTATCTACCCTCTCTGAGCCTCAGTTTCCTTGTCTGGAAGAAAGGGGTGATGGATTCAGTGAAGTGTGATGAAAGCCAAGCAGTTGGCACCATGCCTGGCCCATAGTGCTCAGGAAATACTGGCTGCTCTCAGTTTTATGAGCATAACGAATGTGGTAACAGTCAGTCGTATTTCAAGGCTGAAGGGACTCTGATCACTTCTACTGAGGAGTCAGTACTGGGGATTAGTGATGATGGAATACGGAGAGACTCAGCCTAGCATACCTGCAGGGCCTCACCCCAGGTCCTACTTGGTGAAGGTCAGTCCCTCCTGCTGTGGGTCCCTCGCTGCCTCTTTGCCGTGGATTCTGTGGGGAGGTAGAAGAGGGACTGGAGAGCAAGCCGGCGCTGCCCAGCCCGGGGAACACAGGCACCTGCTCCACCTGCCTCCCCTGCTCCAGCACTGACGCAGCGGTGGGCCAGGCACAGGGGCCGTCCGGGCTGGGGCGGGGTGCATCCACCTGAGTGTGATGAAGGAAATCGGCCCTGAGGCTCTTTTCTCCTGTTTCAGCACGGAATCCCAAGATATCTTGGGATGGTCCCGCCTACATGCACTCAGTCCCTGTGAGTGGGACTGATCCAGCACAAATCCACGTGAGGGTTCATCGGGAAGGGTTCGCTAGTGCTGCTTGAGGATTGCTGCCGGCCTCTTTCTGTGGGGTCCTGTGAACTGCTGGGTTTGTGTGTCAACACGCTAGCAAAAGTAATCCTGGCCTGGGCATCCAGAGAGCCCCACGTGTGAGCCTTTGCTCTGTCCCGCTAGCTTCTGCCAGGAGCCCTGTCACCGCGTCACATGGCCCTGAGAAGGCCACGTGTCTCCTCTGGCCTGAGTTTCTCTGCTCTCTCTCCAGAAACGGGCTTTGCAGTCACTGCCATCTCCCGCACGCCGGGGGTGACCTACAGTGACTCCTTTGACCTGCAGTGCATCATCAAACCCCATTACCCCGCCCGGGTCCCCGTGTCAGTGACGTGGCGGTTCCAGCCGGTGGGCACCGCCGAGTTCCATGACCTGGTGACCTTTACCCGGGATGGAGGAGTCCAGTGGGGGGACAGGTCCTCCAGCTTCCGGACCCGAACGGCCATTGAAAAGGCTGAGTCCAGCAACAACGTCCGTCTGAGCATCAGCCGGGCCAGCGACACAGAGGCGGGCAAGTACCAGTGTGTGGCGGAGCTGTGGCGGAGGAACTACAACAACAGCTGGACGCGGCTGGCCGAGAGGACCTCCAACCTGCTGGAGATCAGGGTGCTGCAGCCAGGTGAGGGTCCCGGGGTCCCCCACGCCTGCTCCGGCTGAGGAGACGCAGAGAGGCAGGAAGTGACGTGCGCGGAGCCCTCGGCCCGGCTGCTCTTATGTCCCAACTTTCTAGTTTGAGAAATTTCAGGTGTGTAGGCGGTTGCAAGACTCGTATTCCCTTTTCATGATGACCAGCTGTTAACATCTTACCACGTTTGTTTCTCCCTCCGTGTGTAATTTTTTGTTGTTTTTGAACCATTTGAGGGTAAGTTGCCAATATCAGGAGACTTCCTTCTAAATACTTCAGTGTGTATCTCTGAAGATCAGGACTTTGTCCCACCCGACCACAACAGTGTAATCAGACTCTGGGAATTTGACGTGATTATAGGACAGTACCAGCATTTCCGCAGTTGTCCCGAAAACGCCCCTTATAGTGTTTTTTCCTTCTAGGATCCAGTCAGGGGTCACACATTGTATTTAGTCGTCATGTCTCTTTATTTTTCTTTAATTTTTAAAATTTGTTAAATTTTAATTAATTAATTTATTTTTAATAATTTGGCAGTTTCTTTTCTTTTTTAAAAAGTTATTTATTTATTTGGTTGCACTGGGTCTTAGTTACGGCTCTCGGGCTCCTTAGTTGCAGCTCGCCAGCTCCTTAGTTGCAGCATGCAAACTCTTAGTTGTGGCATGCATGTGGGATCTAGTTCCCTGACCAGGGATCGAACCTGGGCCCCCTGCATTGGGAGCACGGAGTCTTATCCACTGCGCCACCAGGTAAGTCCCTGTCATGTCTCTTTAGACTCCTTTAATCTACAGTAGTTCCCCAGCCGCACGTGCATGCGTGCGCATGTGTGTGAAGACGTTGATATCTGTGAAGTGTGCAGGCCAACTAGGCTGTTTTGCAGAAAGCTCCGTCTCTTAATGTCATCTCCTATAATCCTTGCAACAGTGATGTGAACAAGGTACCACTGTCCCCCACCCCCACCCCGTTTGCAGACAAGGAACCTCAGAGGATAAAGGGAAAATAACAGGTACTTACTGAGTATTTGCTTTGTGCTAGGTGCTTAGGGTTGGTTATTTTATGAGAATTTCACAACAGCCTCAGGAAAGATTAAGTGATCAGCCCAGGGTTGCCTAGCTGGTGAATGGAGCCAAGGTTTGAATCCTTGTCCTTCCTTCCTCGACACTTTCCCTGACCCAGACCCTGTCCCCCTGCCCTGGATTTGAGCGCATGAGAGCAGGCAGGCGGAGTCTGTCTCGCAGCAGGTGATAAGGATGCACTCATCTGGGGAGCCTTAGTCAGGGGACGTTCTGCAAACACTCACCATCATCAGGCCCTTCCCCTAACGCGGGGGAGAGGGTAAGTTAGTGCTGCTCTATGGTTTCCTCCGTGTCTGCACCTGTCTCCGGTTAGGGTGGAAGCAGGCGGAGGGTGGACCCCGGCCCTGGCTCCTGCTTCCCTCCATTGCCTGGCCCCAAGCAGGAGAGCACAGGCATGCGTGAGACGAAGGGTGGGGGCTGGATGGGAGGTGACTTTGCAAAGACTTCTTGCGGACTTTCTGCCCCACCCACTTTGCAAAGATGGTTTGAACACCTTGCAAAAAGGATTTTTCTGCCTGCTCACAGCCATGATGTGTGCCCAACCCGGTCTGCTCCGCCACTGCAGATGGTCACAGTGCTTGTTATTTTCAGCAATGCGAGGTTACGAAATGGCAGTGTCTGGGCTTATCCTTCGCCTCTTCTAACCCCATAACGGAGTCTGTATCGAACCAGTTTGGAACAAGTGAACTGTATAAATGATGGGACAGTTCCTTGGCCAATTAGAGCCTAAACTTGGACAACGAGATGCCAGGGAAGAGGCTGTTCTGCTGAAGTGGATTTTCAGGTTAATGGAAGGTTAAGCGGAAGACCCCATTTCGTGTGAACCCTTGTCGTGGAAAGTGCCGAGGGACTCGCCTGCCTGCCTCGCTGAGTAATTGCACCCTTTGTGGTCTCCTCTGGCCTCAGGGTCGGGCTGTGGGCCTCCTTGGTGCCCGTCACGTGGTTCTGGCTGCAGAAGGTAGAGGAAGTGCTGACTCCAGGACCTTGCCTAGCCTTGCCTTTTTGAATAAATCCCTAATATTTGCCTGTTTGTCTTACGACTTAGAATCTAAGGCTGGAGTGCCTCAGGGAAGAAAATGGAGTTAGGTCATTGAAGGTTCTCGTTATTTGGCTTCAGATCAATTCATGGTGCTCCTCAAGGGGAAAAGGGGCAAAAATGTATTAAATACGTCTTGGGTGCCAGGCTTTGTGCTTAGTGCCTCTGTTTTCTTTTTAAATTTTTCCAGCAATGAAATAACGTGTAGATACTTTTATGCCCATTTTGCTCCTGAGGAAACCCAGGCTCCCAGTGTTTGGGAGCCTTGACGGAGGCAAGCCAGCTTGCCAAATGAAAAACAGATCGGAACAAGACTGGAGCCTAGGTCGTTCCGATGTCCATGTATCTCTATTTTCCATTACATCATTTTATTGCCTCCTGGAGAATAGTTAGGGGACCCGGGATCTGCTCTGAGGATTGTCTTCGTGTCTCCCGTGGCTTACGCTGAGTCCGTTTGTTTGTGATTTCAATGTAAAGCGAGAACTAGCGGCGGCTGGCGTGGGAACCTTGGGAACGAGCACCAGGGTGCTTGGCCTCTCCTCAGAGGTGCATGGTAAGGCACTTGGCTGGCCCTCTGGGGGGCCGCAGAGAGCAAGGGGGGGTGCTGAGGTTGGGCGGGCGCGGCCCCCGGGAAGGGCTGTGGCACCAGGGAGAGTGCATCCTCCTTAAGTGTTACAATCTCTCCTTATTAAATATTTATGCATTGAGCACTTACTATTTTCCAAAGGGCTTCATGTTCATTTTTACTCTTTTCCCCCCCACGCACCCTGGTTGGTACTGGTACTTTTATTTGGGGGAAGTAGAAGTGGAAAAATACCAGAGGGCTGACCGCGTGCCGGAGAGTATACTGGACACTTGGTGTAGATGATCTCAGTCACCTTTGCTGCAGCCCTGGGAAGAAGCTACTGCTTTCCCATTTTATAAATGGAGTAACTGAGCCTCAGAGAGGTTGGGACTTGGCGGAGTCAAGAAATAGAGAGTGGGAAGTGGGGATGGGAACCCAGGTATGAACTTTATTAAAAAGCAGTTGGGGTGGATGAGAGGAAGACTTCAGCCTTTTTTAAGGCCATATAATAAAAAATTATCCTTCCTAGGACTTCCCTGGTGGTCCAGGGGTTTAAGGCTCTGCGCTTCCATTGCAGGGGCACGGGTTCCATCCCTGGTTGGGGAACTAAGATCCTGCATGCTGCACGGCGCAGCCTAAAAAAGGGGGGAAAAATTATCCTTTCAGCGTTCAGTTAATAGTATCATTTACAGAGGCGGTTTCTCTTTGTAGAGCGCTGTGTGGAGGCGTCTCAGCACCTGTAGCGGCAGAAGTAACAACAGTAACGATAGTAGCTAATCTTTGCTGAGCTTTCGTAGCATGCCCATTACCACCTTGAATGCTTTAAATACAGTAACATTCTTCGTTCTTAATTCATGCAATGCCATGAGGGGGTGCTAGCTTCACCCATTTTATAGGACGCTGACACAGAGGATAAATAAATTCTCCAGTGAGTCATAATAAGTGGCAGAGGCAAGATGCAAATCCAGACAGGCAGTCTGGCTCCAGAGTCCAGGCTCTTCATTTTATTTTATTATGGTAGTTGTTTTTTTTTTCCCTCGGGAATTCTCTTTGGTACCATATACTTTGATTTAATCCCCGCTCTCTCTGGCTTACCATCCCTGAGCCCCTTTAGCAAATACTTAAATTTGTTCTTTTTAAGTTGGGGTCACAAGGTCCCTGTAGAGGTTCCTCAAGACACGGTTTGCTAATGGTGTAGGAGTTTTTGTGCCTCTTCGAATGCCTCTATTTCTTCTAACTTCTGCCACCAGGTGGCTCTAAGGCTTGGGGGCTCTAAGGCTGCTCTCCTTCCATATCTTGCCTCTCAAAACGTGGATTCTTCTCTCCGCTCTGTTGTTCTCCACAGGAATATCATCGCCCTCCCCCTGCCCCCAACCCTTTTAGAGGATGATTTTGTCCAATATTCTTACTCCGACAGCATGAAGCAGAAACCCAGGGACCGTTGGCCCGCTCATGCCAGTCCATTTATCAGCCCTCCACAGCTTATGTCGCTGGCTTCCAAGAAGGCTCTGTGTGGTCTGTGCCCCAGACCAGTCCTTCTGCCAGAGCCGCCTGCTGACCTGACCACATCACGGGTATTTGTTTCTTTAAAATCTCTGGCTGGATGGCCTGATGAACGTGTTGTGGATCTCTTATTGACCATTCCAGACTTCCTGTTCCAAATGCACATCCCTAAGGTAATCTTCAAGGAACGCCATCCCTCCTGTTTTGTTGTTGATTTGTCTTAGCCTTAGCCATCGATGGCAGAGTGTGACTCCACCAGGGGCATGTAGGCAAGCCTTTAAGCCAGTTCAACATATTCGATTCTTAGCTCCTAATCCATTCTTTTCTCTTTTAATTTTGAAGCATTGCTGCGCTTCCTTCTGATTTTCTTTAGCACCCAAAACATCCCCAATTACATCTCCCTAAATACAGAGGAATAAGGGAAATGTCAGCGCTCATACTCCAGATATTTACAACCGTATCTTGGTTTGGCTATTAAACATTGCACGTTAAAATTGACAAAGCAATAAACACGCTTGCAGGAGGACAGCCTCCGGTGTGGAAAGCTGACTTGTCAGTGGGTGTATTCTGCTGGGATTTTACTGATGGGCAGTCAGGATGAATATTCAGTACCCTCCGGACGCTGCCAAACCCGTTCTCTCCAATTTCTTATTGCTGACCTGGCAGATTGGCAGAGCTGAGGGCTTTTTCTTTGACTTCCAGGAGTCCAGGGCTTGTGACAGTGGCTCTCCTTGTCACAGTCCAGTAGGTGACAGGCTGCCCCATCCTTCAGAGCGATTGGCCCCTCCTTTCTTTCAGGAGAACCTGGGGTTCTCCTTCCATCCCGGGGGCATGTGGCTTCTGCCTGCTGGCTGTTAACAGATAGAGTGAGCACGAGAGCAGGAGCCCTAGAGGAGTCCCCCCTCCCCCCCACGCCTCCCCCCCCCAGCGCCTCAGGCCTCGTTGTCATGGTAACACAAGGTGCACCTATTTGGAGTCAGTGAGCAAGGGTCACTGCTGTGTCTGCAGACGTGTAAGGCAGACAGGGCAGTAACCCTCCTTCTATGAGGACAGGTGGGACATGGACATGCACGCACACAGGCAGGCAGGCAGTAACCCTCCTTCTATGAGGACAGGTGGGACATGGACACGCACGCACACAGGCAGGCAGGCAGTAACCCTCCTTCTATGAGGACAGGTGGGACATGGACATGCACGCGCACACACCCCCCCCCCCCCCCCACAGTTCTTCCTTCATTCTCTCCCAGTCTTTTGGCTGACTTGCGTCCCTCAGTTTGAAAAATCTCTGCTGTCCAGCCACTGGCCCCCTCTCCACCTAACGTGACTGATTCCTGTCACGGATCTATAATAAAGAACAGAGTCTTCCTTTTCTCCCTCTGCTCCCTCACTGCCTGTATGCTACCCTCTGGCCGCTGCTTGCACCATTGCACAGAAACTGCTGTCTCTAGAGTTACCTGTGGCCCCCTCACTGCCACACCTGTGGCTTCTCAAACTTAGCGCATCAGAATCACCTGGAGGGCACGTGAGCCCGCAGGTCTCTGGGCCTCACCTGTGGCGTTTGTGAGTCAGCGTCTCCACCCCAGGTGGTGCCGATGCTGCCCGGCCACAGGGGATCGGAGGCCTCAGAAGGAAACTCTCCAGATGCAGAAAGAAAGGGCCCTTCCCTCCAGCAGGGTACAGCCCCGCTCTGGAAGTCGTGAGGTACCTTGAGAAGGCAGCTGCTGGGTGCGCTGGAGTCTGTGCTCGCAGGTGGGGTGCTGAAAGGTGGGGCCTGGCCCGCAGCCTCACACCCTTCTTCCTGCCTCTTCGTCCTGCTGACTCACTGTTGGCGATCAACCAAGTCCTCAGCGTCTTGTCTTTCACCTTTGTGTTTATTGCCTAAGTCCATTCACTCACACAGCCAAGTCCAAGGTTTCTCAGGCTTTCAGGTTCATTTGAGTCACCTGGGAGTCTTGTTAAAGGGCAGAGTCTGGTTCAGGAGGTCTGGGGTGGGGCCCAAGAGTCTGCATTTCTAACAAGCTTCCAGGCAACACGGATGCTGCCAGTCCGTGGACAATACTTTCAGTAGCAAGTGTGCGACTCAGGTTTGGCAGTTCTCCATCTAATATGGAGCTTTGAACATGGGACTGAGCCCGGAAACTGAAAAGAAACGGAAATAGTGAAAACATACTGCGTGTTGATTATAGACCAGGTTCTGTGCTAAACTCTTACTGTAGAGTATTGCTTTTAATCTGCACAGCACTGCTCTCAGGTCAATGCTGTGATTGTTCTCATCTTGCAGATGAGAATACCTACGGTTCTTAAGGGGGCTGGGCTCTCCTAACCCCACGGAGGAAGGTGGGGCCAGCAGGCCGCGCACCGCCCAGGGCAGTGCTGGGCAGGATGTGTGAGTGCCTCCTAATTAGTTGTGCAGGCTGCTGTCTCCCCTGGGCTTCAGGAAAGGTCCTCCCTGTCCCTGAGAAGCGGGAGGAGATTCAGAGCGTAGAAGAGGAGCTGACCCCTTGCCTGTCAGACATGCACCAAATTTCAAAAATGCCTCTCTTTCAAGCTTTCCAACACTTCACAATATTTTGACGTGGGAAGGAGGGAAAAAAATGGAAATGCTTTGAAACAATTCTCTTCCTTGGATTCTCGTTCTCAGACCATGTGACTGAGCTGAAGTTTAGTCATAGGCATCCAGTTTAATATATGCGGTTACTATAGCAATGGAGGTTTCCTTAGTAACAGTTGCAAAAATAATCTGGCCCCAATTAATAATGCATTTTAAAGCTCTTTCTATTCTACACTGAACAACCCAGTTTTTTGGGCCCAGAACCAGATAATTCAGGTGGTGTCATTTGCTCTGATAGAGATATCATTTGCATGCGGCGAATCGGGTTGGAAAGGAATGAAAAGGGAGCTGGTTGTTTCAAGTATTAGAGGCAGCGGATAGGAAAAGTTGACTGGCAAGCTAAGGTGAATCTAGTTTCCAGAGCTTGGGTGCTTGCTGGTAAAGCCTGTCCTGTATTCCAGTGCCCTGGAGGACTTGTGCGTTTGAAGAAGGGAGAAGGCGGGAGACTGGGCTTGTTCCCAAAAAAAGATGAAACCAGAAGGGTAGGGTCATGGGCCGGGGGATTTCTCTCAGACGGGTGCCGGGTGCATTCTTGATGGCTTGAGAAGGTCTGTAGGTACGTGAATCCAGCTTCCTTTGTGAAGAGTGTCCCCTGATTTAGCACCGGGAAACAGCCTCCGAATTGCTTTCGCAGTCATGGTATTGGGCGTCCGATTCTGCCGTACTTAGCTCGCTGAATCCTCTCAGCCACTCAGAACCTTTGTCTGTGGGTTACCCCAGTGCCCAGGTGACAGTCTGGGGCTTTCAGAGGTGTCAGTTGCCTTGGTGCATGGAACTCAGACCTTGATCCTGTCTTTCCACACTAAGCTCTAAGCGAGCCAGCTAGCCAGCACTGGCAGAGGAGGCCCAGGCACGACCAGTGGGCTCAGTCCTGTGTCTAGATCAAGAGAGATGACCAGCAGAGGTGCTGGAGAAGGGCCCAGGCCAACCTGTTCTGGCCTCCCGTCTGGGCAGGGTCACTGGAGGAAGCCCAGCTTGCTCTCCCTGTCAGGGTCTGTGGCTCGTCCTGGGCTCCTTTCTCAGCTGACGAGTGATTTAGTCCTCGACAAGTGAAGTGTAAAGAGAAAGGTGAGGGTGGGATGATGCTTCTACTATTAGCTCCGTAAGAGGAACTTGGAATTGTAACTTTTTCCTTTTTTCTCTTTTTCAGTAGGGGGAGGATGGTGGGGAGGGGGAGCAGAGCTAAGTATAATAACGATGGAGTGGGTGAGATCTCAAATTACCTTCATAAGATATATTTCATTAGACCGTGGCTTCTTGCCACCTTAAAGGAGAGCACGGTCATTAATTAGCAGGTAGGGAGGCCCTCTGGAGTCTGCCCTCCCTTCTGGTTTAGGAGCAGGATCATGAGGGGAAGGGGAGGCGGAGTCGGCTCTGTTCTGTCCCACTGTTTGTCATTTTCTTCTCTGCCTTCTCTCTTCCCATCCTCCAGGAAGAGCACCCCAGCATCCTCCAGCCACCTGCTACCGTATTTCTCCAGCTCCCTCTCGTTCGCTCACCCACTCACTCAGTCACTAACTCACACATCCCAGCAAACGTTGATTGAGTGGGTGCTCTCCAAAGCCTGAATCCGGGGGTGCGGTGATGAGAACCTCTCCAGGCAGGACCGTCTTATTCTTCAGAGCACCCCCAGCACTTAGCCTCGTGAGGGGCACGGAGTGGGCACACTCTAAGTATTTGCAGATCGAATGGAGAAAGCTTGATCTCTGCTCTCGGGGAGCTCATGGATAGCATGGGAGGGACGTAAGGAAAAACAAGCTGAAGATGCGTAAGGGTGCTGATGGGAGCACAGAAGAGGGGCATCTGACCCAGTGGGATGGGAGTGAGGGAGAAGAGGACTAGAGGGTGAGTAGGGAGAAGGGTCGGAGGGGAGATGGTAGGAGACAGGCAGGGAGGACAGCTGAGCGGAGACCGAGCTCAGGGAGAAGCGGCATGGGGAGGTGTGGTGTGGGTGTGACGGGGGAGGCTTGGAGGTGATGAGGACAGCGGGGTGAGGGCCAGATCCTGGAGGGACTTTGTACTGTGAAAGGAAATGTTTTTCTTGTCTATAAGCAGTTGGGAGCCATTAAACTTCTTAAGCAGGGAATTGATACGGGCTGGGTGTGTTTTTGCCGGATGCCCCTGGCGGCCATATGATGGCAGGGAGAACTGGCAGGAGAGACGGCGAGGACCTGAGCCAGGGAGAGGCAAGGAGGAGGCCAGCGGAGGGTTGTTTGGGGTGCGATTGGCTCTGTTCTGCTGTCCTCACGCCGAGCCATGCTTTGGGGGAAGCCCATCAGTGTTTGGTTCTCTAGGAGCCGTGCTGGACAAAACCAGGCGGGGAGCCTGGAGGCGGGACTCGGGCCACATTCCAGGGGTGTGTGGTGATTCGACTGAAGCATCCCCTTTTCCTTTGCAGTGACAAAGTTGCAGGTGAGCAAATCAAAGAGGACCCTCACCCTGGTGGAAAACAGGCCCATCCAGCTGAACTGTTCAGTCAAGTCCCAGACCAGCCAGAACTCCCACTTCGCCGTGCTCTGGTACGTCCACAAGCCCTCGGACGCCGACGGCAAACTCATCCTCAAAACCACCCACAACTCCGCCTTTGAGTACGGCACCTACGCCGAGGAGGAGGGCCTGAGAGCCAGGCTGCAGTTTGAGAGGCACGTGTCTGGGGGTCTGTTCAGCCTCACTGTCCAGAGAGCCGAGGTCAGCGACAGCGGCAGCTACTACTGCCATGTGGAAGAGTGGCTGCTGAGCCCCAACTACGCCTGGTACAAGCTGGCAGAGGAGGTTTCGGGGCGCACGGAAGTCACTGTGAAGCAGCCAGGTAAGGATAGACGGTGCAGCCAGCCTGGGCCAGTAGGCTGAGGGCAGAGACTGCCTGGGGGTGCGGCAGGGCTCTGCGGGGTCCATGAGGGATGTGCATGTGGTACAGAGCATCATCCTCATTCACTGCAGGCCCACCCACCTTACCTAGCGGGTCCTGGTGCTGATGGCGAACTCAGAGACGCATCCTCTATCAGCATCTGCTGTTGTACGCAGCATCTTCACCCGGGAGAGGCCCGAGGGGCAGCTGGGGGTTGCAAGGTGCGGCAAGGCAGGATCCCTGGCAGCGCCTGGATCTCATTCTGGGTTTGCAGTTTGCACCTTGGATCTCGGGCTGGTGCCGGCTCCATACCCAGGATTCCTGCCTGGAGGGCGTTTTCTGGTTTCCCCTTCTTCCGTACCACGCACAGCCCACGGATGAGCCCTTCCTGTCTCTGAACAGAACCACCCTTTGGCCCCCTCTCAGACCCTGTGGGTGCAGCCTTTATTCCGTTTATATCCGGCTCCCTGACAGATGGCGTCTGACTTCTGCCGGAGCACTTCACAGGCAGGAGAGCTGACTGCCTCCACAGCCCTCAGTTCCACTTTTGGGCAGCCCTGGTTGTTGAAAAGTTCCTCCTCCCTGTAATGTCCCTCTCAGGTTTTAGGTCTGCCCGAGAACAACCCAAGATTAGTCTGAGTCATATCCTTTCAAACATGTGAAGGGAGCCCTTTCTCCTTGTTGAAAAGCTCTAGTTCTTTGAACTTCTCACATAGTGTGGCCCTAAGCTCCCTCTCCATCCGTCATTCCTGCGTGCCCTATAGTTAGTTGTTATCCCTACCTCTGGTGCCCGATGAGCTGTGGGATGCTGTGTTGCCGCCCTGAGTCCGAGCTCCTTGACTTTGCTTATGCTACCCTCTCCTCCTGGAATGCACCCCTCCTGTGGCTTCTCCCCTGTCTTCACCCCATTCCTAAGACTTTACTCAGCACCACCTCCAGGAAGCCTTCCCTGATTTCTCCTATATCACCAGGAGTTCCGTATAAAACACATAATGTAATAATTATTTTCATTTCTTCTCCACTATACCGTAAGCATTTTGAGGACAGGTGCTGTGTCTTTGTATCTCCAGCCACTGACATGACACCCTTAATAAATACTGGTTGAATAAGGAATAAATGGTTGCTTTCCTTGACACCCCAGGGCCTTTGTACTTGCTGTTCTCATAACCTGGAATGTGTTGACCATAGATGTCCATCTATCTCGTTCTTCCTCAGGGAGGCATTCCTAGCTCACTTTAACTAAAATGGCACCCTAGTCACTCTGTATCCCCTTTCCCCAGCCCCTTCATAGCACATGTCACCGCCTGGCATACCTATTCATATATGAGTAATTATGAACTACCTGTTCAGATTTTATACTCATGGAAATTCATTTATCATTGGTTATTATGTTCACTGTAGTGAACACTATCACTTGTTCACTCTTAATATATTCAAATTCACTAGACGGGTAGCCGCATGAGTGAGCACAGGTCCTGTTCTCTTTACCATGCTATCCTCACGGCTTGTCTCCCAGGAGGCCTCAATAAAAGTTTATTCTGGGATTTCCCTGGTGGTCTAGTGATGAATACTCCGTGCTTCCACTGTAGGGGGTGCGGGTTCGATCCCTGGTTGGGGAACTAAGATCCCGCATGGCGCGGCATGGCCAAAAAAAAAAAAAAAGTTCTGTGATCAAATGGAACCAGATGCAGAAGTCCAGATGTGGCCTGGCCCTTGCTGAACGCCATGGGGCTTGTCCCCTCCTTTCCTCAGGATATTGTATGTCTCACGCTGCCCCAATCCAGGGATTCAGGTCTGCCCACGGTGACATTTCATGCCGACCCTTCTGGTGCATAAAATAGGAAGCTGTGGTCTAAGTGATTCCTGGTGGTATTTCCAGTGACCTACGTCCTGCCTTCAGGCCAGTCCCTGGGGCTTTTGAGAACTGAAGGTTGCCATTAGGCCCACATATGTTCTTTCAGGTTTCTGTTCTTCCTGTCTTTTCTCAGTTCTGACCGTTTTCCCCGTTGGGAGGTCATGGTCACCCTCCCCCACCGTGTTTCCTCTTAGTCATCATTCTGCCTTTCCCTTTTCTCATTTGTGCTGAAACTAAGAGGTTCTTGGTAGGTCCTAAATTTATCAAGGGAATTTCCCCATTGGAGGTTAACAGACTCACCGCAAGCTAACTGGGGCAGTGCACTAGGGCTGTAAGGATTCTTGTCAAAACAGTGAAATCTCTGCTTATGGGGAATATTAACACTATAAACAGACAACTCACAGGACACATTAAAACAACACACTCCCCCTTTTCCGTTGAGATTTTTAATTTGTGTGTTTTTCTCGCCCCCCCGCAGCCCCACTTCGTCTGGTCCCCACCCCCTCCCCCCCTTTTTTAATAAGAAAGCATACATTTATAGAGCTTTTGGAAAATACTAAAAAAGCAGAAAGGAGAAAATAACCTTTCATCCCAGAGACAAGCAGAGTTAATATCTTCCCAAGTATATATTTTCAGAGACTGGTTATTTGAAATATATTCTCTTGTTTTTTTTTAAATTTTTTGACCTTTTATTACAAAGGTGAGATAAACGTGCATTAGAAAACATTCTGACAGTATTAAACTGGAAAAGTGAAAGTCCCTCCCTCCTCAGATATCACTCAGGAGGTGTCCTTCTCAGGGGCTTCTGGGCACTTACAGTTCCATAGCTTTTTAACCCCTCTGGTCCAAAGAGGCTTTGGGGGCCTTTATGAAATTGTATGTGATCAGAGTGTACCGCGTTTAATGACACTTTTTCTCTGGAGGAGAATCTGATTGGCTGAGGTTTCAGACAGCCATCAGTATCAGTCTTTTCTTTACTGGTGTCAGATCGGTTCTGTTTCCACCTTGAGAGGGAACCCGTGTGGGGTGTTTTTGGTAAAGAAAGTAAGAACCGCAATTCTCAGGGCCAGCTGGTGAACGTATTAACGTGGCTTTCCCTTGCAGTTCTTTTGAGGCTGACAGCCCAGCACATTCTAGCCATCATGTGGTCAGTTTTAAAAATTTGCTCTCCCAGCAGGGTTCTCACCATGCCCTTTGCTGTCCCTTCCCAGCCACGCCCTCCCCTTGGCCATACTCTTTGTGGTCTGCTGTCCCTTGGACGTGGAGTCATCTACCATGCACGCTTGTCCTCTCCTAAGCATCTGAACCGATGAGAGTTATAAATTAGGGGGCAGCTGTTACCGTAACATTGAACTCCATGAAACTCAGGCACTCAGACCCATGATCAAGAACTCAGAACGTTCAGGGTGTGCGCCTGAGCAGTGCTTCTGCTGATTGAACGTGCTGCTGTCCTCCTGCGTTTGGAAGGCACCCGCTCACGTCCGCTGGGAAGGGGTGCATGCACGTGGCTCGTTGCTTTCTTGTTGGCAACGTCTCTTTCCTCGCCTTTGCAGACAGCCGCCTGAAGCTCAGCCAGGCGCAGGGCAACCTGTCGGTGCTGGAGACGCGGCAGGTGCAGCTGGAGTGTGTGGTCCTGAACCGCACAAGCGCGGCCTCCCAGCTGCTGGTGGAGTGGTTCGTGTGGAAGCCCAACCACCCAGAGCGGGAAACCTTGGCCCGCCTGAGTCGCGACGCCACCTTCCACTACGGAGAGCAGGCGGCCAAGAACAACCTGAAGGGCCGGCTGCACTTGGAGAGCCCTTCCCCAGGCGTGTACCGGCTCTTCATCCAGAACGTGGCGGTGCAGGACAGCGGAACCTACAGCTGCCGCGTCGAGGAGTGGCTGCCCAGCCCTGGCGGCACGTGGTACAGACGGGCAGAGGACACCGCTGGCCAGACGGCTGTTCAAGTCATGCGACCAGGTGAGAGTTAATGTCCCCAGGCCTCCGCCCTCTTTGGTGGTTCCCCTCTAAGTGTGATATTTTATGCACTGCATAAAATTAGTTAATTTTAAAGTGAACTAATTGTTAATTAAATTAACCCAATTAATTAGTTACTTGCAGTTAAATATATGAGCATTTACGTTGTACATTTGCATTCACAGTTGTCTGAGATTTTTTTTCCCCTAGTGAATGGAAAATTGCACATCTGGCCTTGGCCTAAGGTGATTCTGTTTCTTAGCTAGAGTAGCATTGTCAATTATTTATTGCAGAGCCTAGAATATTTTCTTTTTAAAGAATAGATTCAGACAAGTGGCAAAAATCTTGAAACAGGGGGCTTCCCTGGTGGCGCAGTGGTTGAGAGTCCGCCTGCCGATGCAGGGGACACGGGTTCGTGCCCTGGTCCGGGAAAATCCCACATGCCGCGGAGCGGCTGGGCCCGTGAGCCATGGCCGCTGAGCCTGCGCGTCCGGAGCCTATGCTCTGCTCTGCAACGGGAGAAGCCACAACAGTGAGAGGCCCGCGTACCACAAAAAAAAAAAAAAAAAAAAAATCTTGAAACAGTAGCCATGTGGTTCAGAAAATTCAGCTTGTGGATTTTCAGTGGAAAAGAATTGATTCATATGATTTAAATGGAAAATGACGTAACTGCAGCCGTTATACTCTCACTTCCTAATAATTTTATTGGTACTAATGACTGTTCTTTGTGGCCTTGTGCTTTTCTTTATTGTTGCTTCTAAAGTACCCAAATGCATATAATTACTGGGTAGAATTATTGTTCCACATTCACACACATAATCAAAGCAAAGATGTGCAGGGTTCCTGTGTCCTGCGAAACATCACATCATCCTTCATTCGTATCGGAGCAAAGAGTCGGTGATCCCCTGAAGGACATGGAGCGGAAATGCACTGTGAATGCTTTGTCTTGTGTTCTGAGCATCCGGGGTGCTGTTTGTGGTCGTGGGCACCGTTGGAAGCTTTCATAATGTTTTCACATCTAAGTAGAACAGCTCTTTTTGTTGGTGGAATCCTGGAGCTTCACGGTTGTGCCTGCCCCACACATCAATGAACACACTTCGGGGAGTGCATACAGCCTTTGTTACAGGAGAGGGACATTATCTCTCTCCTCCGGGTCTTGCCTAAGCTGGAGGGGAAATTGCCTCTACTTTGAGTCACTCATATTTCCCATGAGCTTTCTTTCCCCCGTCCCCCTTGCTTAGAAGCTGCTGCGTGTCTTTTCCCAAAGGTAAATGGTAAACACAGCAGCTGAGCACTCTCCTCTTCCACCTCCCACCCATTATGGAGATCCGCACACTGAGGCCCCAGGCAGCGTGGGAGGAGGCAGCCAGCTGCGCCCCAGCCACAGTGAGGCTGTTTATGTTCAGTCTTCACCACAGCCCCAAGTGGTAGGTTTTACTGTCGAGGGAACTGAAGCCTGAAGAGAAATGTCGCACAGCCAGTACTTCGAGCAGACTGGGTGGTCGCCCAAGGTTCCCTCCCGCCACACTGTGTGCTCACAATGTGACCCCTAAGTCTGCAGCCCTGAGGCTGCCTTGTGTTCAGTCAGTTGAGTAGCCTTCCTCCCTCCCCCCCTCCTTCCCTCCCTTCCTTCCTTTCTTTCTTCCCTGATTATATAAGGTGATCATTTGGAAAACAGAAAAATATAGTTTTGAAAAGAAAATTTATCTGTGGGGACTTCCCTGGTGGTCCAGGGGTTAAGACTCCGTGCTTCCAGTGCAAGGGGCACAGGTTCAATCCCTGGTCGAGGAACTGAGATCCCCCATGCCCTACAGCCAAAAAAACCAAAAAGTTATGTGTAATCTCACTACCTACATATCTTCATATTCCCTCTGTCTCTCTCCCTCTCTCTCTCTTTCTAAACGAAGTCAGGATCTTATTGTTCTATGTGATTTTTTTTTCCCCACTCAGCATTCTTTTGTGAGCCTTTCCCCATGTCATTGAAAGCATTTCATGACCACCATTTTTACTGGTTGCATAACATTCATTATGTAGATGTACCTCAAAGCTTTTTTTCTGAGATATAAGTTGAACATATAGAAGACTTGAAATAAAAGAGCTCTAAAAGTTGGGTTAAGAATCGCCTTGCATTGCTTAGGGGCGACCGTAGTACGAAATATACAAACTGAAGGACTACCCTGGGTGAGATTGTAGCTGAGTAGCTGAGTAGTTGTGTTTGGCTCACTGGGGAGGAGAGAGAACCACATTCCTCACCCACAGCCCAGAGTCACTGGTCAAGGTCACAGCATGGGAGCATCAGCATGGCCTCGGGGAGGGGCAGGGACGAACTTGTTTCTTGTAGCTTACACACGGAAAAGGAAGGAAAGAGTGTCAAAGGCTGACCAGGGAGATACTCTGGCCTCTTCTAGAAGGGGACAGACACGGGAAGCCAAAAACTTGAGCATTAACAGAGACAGGGCACTTGAAGGGGCCCCGAAAAATTGTGAGCTTTAGACAAGAAGACAGCAAAGAGAGAGTAGATGGGGAACTGAATGTCCCACGGTCCCTGACCACCTTGCCATGATGGGTCCATTGCCTCACTGCACAGCATCTCTCTCTGTTGGCACGTCTGCCTTGCTCCCTGGAGGGATAAGGCGATGAGTGAGGGAGTTTGAGTCACCTGTGAACTGATTTCCCGTCCTGCCGCTTCCCGCCCTCCAGCATCTCTCCCCAGCCCCGGTGAGAGCTGGGCTGGCTGCCACCTATAGCTGGCTCCTAAGCTTTTGTGTCCAGCGGTGCACACAAGGTTCCAGATGTGCTGAGGGAGGTGGGGAGGGGCTTGTTAGAGCCCCACGGAAGCAGTGGTAACCAGCTTTGTGTTCGCTGGCATGCCGATTCAGCCACTTCATTGAAAGCCCAGGACGGTACTTGGGAAATGCTCCTGTTTGGTTGTCCAAGCAGAATCCGATTTGGTCTCTCTGCTTTCGTTGATGCCACATTGGCATCTTTCATGAGCATTTCATAAACAGAGCCAAAGGGAGGCCTTTTAGGAGGTAGGGAGTGAATTACTTGTTTAGAACCTACCCCAATGAGCCAAAACCCGCGAAAGAAAGAAACAGATACAGCTGTCTGGTGGTGTCTGTGGGATGTGCTTTACCTGCTCAGGTGTCTCTCCGTGGCTAGTCTGCATCTCCCACCTCTGTCAGGACACTGTCTGTGTTATCCTCCTGAGGGTCCATACTCAGGGTGAGGGGCCCTTTCAGGTTTATTGTCTTTTGTTTAGCTTCAATCCTTGGAGAAGTTTTACCTGCTTGGGTTGGTTCCCTGTGGTGTAGGCAGTAATCTACATGCACCCGGTTTCAATTCAAAAGCTGCTGATGGGGTGAATTCATTTCCAAGGGCTGCCATAACGGATTAGCGCAAGCATTGTAGCTTCAAACAACAGAAATCTATTCTCTCTCAGTTCTGGAGGCTAGAAGTGTGAAATCAAGGTGTCATCAGGGCCCTGCTCCCCTGAAGGTTCTAGGGAGGGGTCCTTCCTCGCCTCTTGCAGCTTCTCACAGCCCCGTGTTCCCTGGCTTGTGGCTGCGTCACTCCAGTCTCTGCCTCTGCCTTCCCGTGTCCTTCTCTCTGTGTGTCTCTCTGTGTCCTCTCCTCTTCTTATATCCAGGCCTGCCCCAAATCAGTATATGAGTGCATCTTAACTAATTACATCTGCAAAGACCCTATTACCAGTTAAGGAAATTCGGAGGGTCCAGGTGGACATGAATTTGGGGGGACACTATTCAACCCCACTGCAAGGGGTTACAGTGAAAATAAGTGTCCCTCCCTCCCTGGATTCCTATAAGTATCCATGTTACCAGCTCCTTGTGCATTCTTCCAGATATTCCATGCAATTATAAACAGATTCTTATGTCAGTATAAAACTTATTTTCTCTTTTCTTCCACTCGATGATGCGTAGAGTACGCAGTGTGCTGTACTCTTAACAATTTTTCTTGAATCTCCTTCCAGCTCCCTGCACACAACGCCCCCTTGTTCCTTTCAGTGGATACGTAGAATCCTCTTGTATATTACTAGAACATATTTAGTGGTGGACATTTAGGTTGTTTTGAACAGAAATTAAAACAGCCTTATCTCCCCCAGATGCCGCCCTGCAGGTGGACACGGTGGTCCCCAATGCCACGGTGTCCGAGAAGGCGGCTTTCCAGCTAGACTGTAGCATCGTGTCTCGCTCCAGCCAGGACTCCCGCTTCGCTGTGGCCTGGTACTCCCTGAGGACTAAAGCTGGAGGGAAAAGGGGCAGCCCTGGCCTGGAAGATGGGGAGGAGGAAGGGGAGGAGGGGGAAGAAGAGGAGGAAGAGGACCCCACAGAGCGGACGGCCCTGCTGAGCGTGGGCCCAGACGCTGTCTTCGGCCCAGAGGGCAGCCCCTGGGAGGGCAGGCTTCGCTTCCAGAGGCTCTCCCCGCTACTCTACCGGCTCACAGTGCTGCAGGCAAGCCCTCGGGACACAGGCAACTACTCCTGCCGCGTGGAGGAGTGGCTGCCCAGCCCTCAGAAGGAATGGTACCGGCTGACGGAGGAAGAGTCCGCCCCCATCGGCATCCGGGTTCTGGACACAAGTGAGTTTTTCCAGTTTTCAGGGTGTGTGTGTGGGGGGGTCACTGTTGATTCCAGCTGTCCGGAAGATAAAATCAGAGCTTGATGGTGGACTACTAAGCAGTTTTCTTGCCTGTTGTGGGCATTTAGGATTTGACAAACCAGTTCATAAACTGACCCTTGATTGCCCTTGGGAAAAATAGAGAGAGGAATTAAAGTGATAATTGAAGTGATGATCTTTATAATAAGCTTGATGCTCCACCAGATTCAATTTTCGTTGGATTTCATTATACAAGTGTATTGTTAGATGTTACCTTGTTAACTCGTTAGAATAGCCAGCTTAGTCTCTTCTTAGCAAATCAGCAGCAGAAGAGGAAGAAAAAATAAAATGAAGTCTGAGTACCTCACTGCCATTCTCCCTTTTTCTCAAGTTCCTGAGTCATTTTTATTTCGGAGGGTAACTTGGAGGATTAGGTGGATTTTGCATGGTTAGTTGGGAAGACCAGCCTAGAAGGGCAGTAATGTTACAGAGCATCTGGAAAGAGCTTGGCAGCAGCTCTGTTAGCCAACAGCTATTGCTACAGAATGATCCAGAACCCAATGTTTTTATAATACCGAGGGACTCATGAACAGAGACTGGAGGAAATTCTTGCTGACCTGAATTATTAGCTCTAATGAGGAGCTCTTTTGGTTGGCCTTCTGTCAAAATGTGGAATTTATCAGACTGAAAATGGTGTTTGTTATAGTAGAATTAGCCTATGATACAGAAATTAAAAATCGGCTAAAAATTTCAACTTCTTCTCAATCACAACATTTTATCAGATCATTTTCAGTTTTGTCAGCTTTTTCTTTTCTTTGATAACCTCCTGTTTATTAAATAGAACCTTATGAAATTGAGATTTCGTTGGTCAAAAGTGTTTGATATCAGTAGTCTCATAGACCTTGGAAATCTAGTAAGTGTACGTTAAATTTTCTTAATAATACTGATGAGCAACAGCTGTGCGGTAGAAAGGACAGCCCAAAAAACCCCCCCAAAAAACCCTAAATCATACTTAGACCCCCTAATGATCTGCTGAATAACCCACTGTCCAAAAGTACAAGGGAAGGTGTTTAGACCACAATTTTTTCAGCCCACGGTGGCTGTCCAAACTTAGTAAACTTCATAGCACACAGGGATCATCCAGCAGCCTTATTTTACAGAGAAAATGCAGCCTCCCAGAGCCCAGGCTCCTGTCACAGAGCAGCAGTCCTTGATGAGGTCAGGGGTGTGAGGTTTCCTGCTCCTCTGTATCCAGGAATGACTAACACTGTGTTCTGTGCAGCCACAGATACACTGCAGACATTTGTAAGTGGTCCATAACGACTTTTTAATTGATAACATTAATCAAATGAGCATCATTTCTGGTAAAACTGCTCGCAGAAGCTGGTGGGTACAGAATGTGTTCTGTTCCAAAGAAGGACATTGGCAGCAGAACTAAGTGCAAAGGGACACGTAAAATACAACCAGGAAGGAGGTTCAGGCTGAAGTGGATTCAGCATCTTCACCACCCCAGATACAGTTGAGTTCACAATCAATAAATAACACTTTCTTGTGTGGCTTTCCGAGCAATACAACTGACTCCTAGTGGGAAATGGAGGCATGGCTTTGTTTGAACTTCCAGCTGTGTTGGAAGAGATGCGGTTGTGAAAACAAGAATACCAGGGTAGTCTGCCCTCCAGTAGTGGCAGGAGGGGAAAGACAGGGTGGATGCAGGAGTCCTGCCAAGTTGCATCCATGCAGTTGGGTGGGGTCTTCAGGAGTGAGTGAGAGTCCAGGTTCTCAGCCCTCATTGTCCTGTCACCCTCTCGGTCCTTTTCAGGTTCCACCCTGCAGTCCATCATCTGCTCCAACGACGCCCTCTTCTACTTCGTCTTCTTCTACCCTTTCCCTATCTTTGGCATCCTTATCATCACCATCCTGCTGGTGCGCTTCAAGAGCCGGAACTCCAGCAAGAACTCCGACGGGAAGAATGGGGTGCCCCTGTTGTGGATCAAGGAACCACACCTCAACTACTCCCCCACTTGCCTGGAGCCCCCTGTGCTCAGTATCCACCCAGGAGCCATAGACTAAGGGGACCCCTGGCGGTCATAAGCCACAGAGGAGCTGAGGCTCTCCCCACTGCCTCTTGCTCTGCGATCAGACAGCGGACAGCACCCGACCTCTGGGGCGCTCCCACGGAACGCGGTCGGACTTGCGAAGCGTTCGGAGTCGCCGCTCAGCCAGAGGCGGACCGCCTCTAGGTGGCAGTCTTGGTTGGTTATAGCTATTTTCGAGCAGGTGGCGCCATCCTGCCGAATTAGGTTGCTTGTTTCTGTTTTCGGTAATGTGGTGAGTAGCTCCTGGTGCCACGTCTACTCACTGGTTTATATAGCATTCTCAGATATAGATGTTACAGGGGTTCTTATTCTTTGTAAGGGACGCTTTTTCAATCCCTTTGGTTTACGCTTTTTGGATTCCGTCATGTTGTGGACAAATTACCCTTAAATACGACTGATGGCAGCAGGAAGGACGAACTTTATAGAGCAAAGGAATCTCTTCCAAGACTTTTTTTCATTTTTGCACACTTGAAAATGCCACCCATGGATCAAAGTATACCCAAACATTTTTTACTTCCTTAACGAGACTTGAAAATTATGTGTAGTGTGGGCCCAATTTGTATCTTATATTTTCCCTCAGCTGGAGTTGTTGGAACCACTTTGTAGTCAAGATGAAAGCATTGAATTTTGCTTCAAAGAACTGTATGTACAAGATAAATCCTGCATAACCCCACTAGGAGTAGATAGCGCCCAGCCTAGCCTATCTGTTGGGGAGGCAATAGGCTTCATCCCAACCTTGCCAAAAAATGAGCAGACTCTGTTGGAGAACGAGTCAGAAGCTCCAAACAGCACACACTTTGCAAGTTAAAGTGGGCAGAGGGCTGCTTTTAGCAGCTACTGACTTTCAGATTGATCAAAGTCACTGATTAGTGAAAGAAGGAACCAAGGCTGGTCGTTGGTTTGGTCTGTTCTGCAAGGGCAGTCTCTGACTGATAATTGCGAGCAGGTGGGCTTCTATTTTCAGGTGCTTTGCCAAACTCTTAAGGGAAAATGGCCAGTGAGCCTGCAGAGGGCCCAGCAGCCCCCACATACACTGTCGGGAGGCACTGGGGGCTGGCTGACAGCTAAGGTTCGTGAACGTTGGGACAGTCAGCCAGCGGTGAGGGGGGGTTTCCAGAGCCAGCCACTGTAGAACAGGGAGGAATAACTACCTCCCTGGAGATATGAAGACTAGGTTTTCCTTCTTCCTTCCAATTAGATTTTTCTCAAAGATACGGATGTCTCTCTCCTTCACCGTTTGACCTGCATCTCACTGCCATAAGAATATCTGCCCAGGTGAGGCCCAGACGCGGCCCTTTGTAATCTTTATGGATTACCTCATCTCAGCAGAAAGTGATCACATGCCTTTGTCCGTGGATTTTTTCTCTTTCCCTTTCTTAGCTCTTGTTTGTGGCTTTAGGTGATTTGGTTGTTCACTGTCATGGAAGCTTTTCATTTGAATGCCCCTTAAAGCCTGGCGAAGGCCAGTGTCACCTGTTATTTCACACTTGCTGGGCAAGATGCCGGGCTCCGGAGCATCATCGGTTGCAAGTGTTTCCTTTTGTGCACTCCATGAAGATGTCTTCCTGCCCTGGCTTTCTCAAATTTTGCTGGCCACAAGTTTCATCTCCCTTCCTTATGAACTTGCAGTTTGAATCCCAAGGGAGTTCCCACTTTGGAAAAAACCTCCAGGGATTCTGGAACTAGGTCTAACCAGAGAGATTAGTGTGAAACCCTGTTCTGGGACAGAACAGACTCCAGGGGAGCGCTATAGGATTCCAGGCCACGTGGGTACTGACCCTCATTGGCGTGTGCGGGTGTGCAGGGGGCCTGGGTGCTCGGCAGGTGCTTTGATGTGTCATAGCCAAGGGGGAAGCAAGGCAACTGCCCAACCGTCTTCTGAGGGGCTTGCATAGCCTGCCTTCTCTCCCTCCCAGATACACCAGTCCTCTCCTGTGAGACTGTGTAGGTGCGGCCGCCTGAATCCCACTGAAGCCTCATGTGCTCATCCCCATTGCTTGTGCTGCATCAATGCTGTAGAGGTTACACAGCAGGTGCAGTGTTGAGGACATAAGGCGGTCTTTGGCCCCATTTCTTCACTTCAGGGTGTGGGCTTTCAGTGGGAAATTGCTGGACCTTAATTCATAGTCAGCTCGAGAAGACGATGTACATTCCCTCTGTCTGAAAGGAAAGATGCCGGAGGGCTGGCTGGAACTGGGACACATAATGAAGATCTGAGTTTGAATTGGTTCACAGAAGAAAGAAAAGCCAGTGCTGCACATAAGTAAGTGAAGCACTTGCAGGAGATTTGAAAGGAAAAAAGAAACCGAAGCCAGTATTTTAATAACTTTTTTTTTTTTTCTGTGCGTTTTCTGTTGGGCCAGGGGATACTGTCAAAGGGTGAGCTTTTCAGCTTTCTATGAAAATCCCCAGGACCTTCTTTCTTTGGCCATTTCTATGGAAATGTGGCGTCAGATGAGTGATAATGGTGGCCTCCGGTGGCTGGGAAACCTCACTGCAAGTTGCCTACAGGAGAGACACGCAGAGGAAAACTGCCGACTGCTCTCTTGACTTATCTACATCTACGATGTTGCATTAATGAAAAACGACACTGTGCTAGGCCCGTTCCAGGACATGGATATGACCACACCCTCTTTCCCTAGGGTGTTTCTGTAGCAAGTTTTCATATTCTTTTCAAACAATGGTTTCTCTGCGTTAACTTTTGAAGAAGAAAAAAAAGAGGTAGGGTAGGCAAACTACCCATGCATGATGTAGAGAGCTGTTGATTTGTTTTTGTTTGTTTTTTTAAAGGAAAACTATTTGTAAGATGTTGCACTAAAATGTTTTATATACACTTCAGAGACCTGTAGTAAATTATGTTGAAAATATGGCTGTTTACATTGACTAGAGTCCACTGTCCTTCTTTCTCCTCGCTAATCA
The DNA here is from genome assembly GCF_039906515.1 of Pseudorca crassidens. NCBI lineage: Eukaryota > Metazoa > Chordata > Mammalia > Artiodactyla > Delphinidae > Pseudorca > Pseudorca crassidens. The sequence goes on along the minus strand of NC_090297.1, from coordinate 102,396,406 downwards.
GCCACTCTTGTCTACGGAGCTGTGCCCTGGGGGCCTGGAGTTCTGCCCCTGACTTTGGCTTGCTAAACTCAGGGTTTGTGAATTGCGGCTTCTATTATCACGCCTCACCCCCAGTGCAAGTGGCACCTTTGTACAAGTGATAAAAACCACCCCTTTCTCAAGACACTTTACTCTCAGCTGCTGAAAATGTGCGTATATCACACATACATACATACATACACATCCACCCTGACTGTCAAGGGCAGAGTCGTGCACCGCTCAACACACAGGCCTGGAGGCCTGACAGGCCAGTTCAGAATCTAGATTTCTTTTGGGTGGGAGTGGGGTGGAGGTGGGGAGACAGGATGCAGTGAGAGGAGACTGATAGAGGAGGGGAGCAGGAACCTGGGACAGCGTTCTCCTTTGTCTTGGCAGCAAGAGCACACCATCTTCTTCAGACTCTGTCGTATTGTCCTGACAGTGAAATGCTCAGCAAGCCTTTTCCAGGATGGAGGAAAGCGCAGGAGCTGCGCATTCCCGTGCACTGAGCCCACGGAACACACCCATCTCTGTTCCCTGCACAACTCAAATGCTGGGAGGTTTTGGGGGGAGTTCACCACATCTGCAAATTGAGAAGAATAATAGAATGTTTATAGCAGCGACACGTGATTAGTCAGAACCCATCTGTAATTCTTTAAAATTCACAGAATGCAAAAGGAACTAGATGGAGGTAAAAAGCAGAAGGAGGTACTTCCTTTTCTTCTTCTTTTTAAAACTCAAGCCTTTCAAAAGCTTTAATATGTGCTTTCCTCTGCTCCCCAGCCCCACTTGCTGCATCCTTATCAACTTCTTGCAGCTGCTGGCTTGGTCGGGAGTTGAAATGTGACTGTTCATCTCTTGGGTACCCAGAATGGTTCCATGTTAAGTCTTATGTATTATTTTTGCCTAATTTTTTCCAAATGCTCTCTTTTTGCCAGGGAGCATTTTAAAAAGGGAAACAGAGTATTATGGAATAAAGATTACCCCTCCACACACACACACCCTTGGTGCAAATCCGCCCAGGGTTGATATAAATGAAGTGAATATACACTTCCATATGGGGCAAGGACGATTTTCACGTATGCAGGATTAGAATCAGTGTTTTGCTCTGTCTTTCTAGGATTCCCAAGCTTCTTGGGTGTAGTTCCAAGCTTGGCAAGAACTAGAGCCAGAGAACTAGAGTGGCATGCTGGGAAGAGCAGCAGCCCATCCACGCCACACAAGCAGACTGAACGAGACCTCCTTTTTTCCCCTTCTAGTCCATGATTCTTTACAGTGATGAGCAGATAAAACTGGACCTCTCAACACTGGTCACAGGATGTAAAATACATCCAGCCCTCCTTTGGGTGGCCAGTGCTCAGTATATGGATAGGGCCTTTTGGCCCATCTGCCTAATGCATTGCAGGTCCAGCCTTTCTGAGCCACTTTTGACTCATGAAGTCTGCTAGACCAGGCATATAAGGGCTTCTAAAAATGTTTGCTGGAAGCACAGCATTTCTCTTGATGAAAGAGCTGGCACCATTCGTTGGCCAGAGAAGCAGCCAATCGAGGAAGACCTACTAAACCATTCCTTGCCTGATACCTGGAGACCGTGACCTGGGGAATACTTCCCAGCCCAGGTGACTGGGCAGTCCTTTCCTCAGCCCTGCTCTCGAGGGGGCTGACAGCTTTTGCTGGCCAGTCCAAACAGCAGTATAGCTGCCCATCCTGTATGAAAGGGTAAGAGTGGTACTTTGGACTTACCCTGGGTTGGACTCCCAGTTCTGCACCTTACTCTGTGTCCTTGGGCAAGTCATTTACCTTCTCAGAGCCTCAGTTTCCTAATCTGTAAAAACAAGGACAGCAATAAGATTAAATTAATGCAGGTAATGCACTTAACACAGGGCTTGGCTCATAGTAAGTACTCAACAGATGTTTGCTGTTAGATCACTTCCCAGCTCAAAAACTTTGAGGGGCTCCCCAGTGTTTAAAGTTCTGATTCCATCTTACCTTTCCAAGTTAGCCCGAGTTCTTACCAGCCCAGAGCAGAGGAGAAACTTGATCGTCTCACATTTTGCGCTACACACTGTACCTGCCTTGTGTTCCCAATATCTTCAGATGATAGGGAATGTCTAAGCTCATGGTACAGAACATCAGTCCCAGAAATTTCACGGATATAGACACCTTTTACAATTTCATGGCTAATGTAAGAAATAATTTATGAATTCCTAACAGGGCAGTTCAAGTGTCTTGAGTGGAGGTCCCCACCCGAGGATGATGGTAATGACAGCAACAATAAAGCACACTTCCACCGCTTCACAACTGGCAAACATGTTGGTGTTTGTCGGGACGTCAGAGAGTCCCGTTCAAGAGTCCAGCTCATGGGAGGAGTTTCCTGCTCACATGGTAACGAAGAGTTCCCTCAACGGCAATGGCTGAGCAGGGATCATTCTGGTGCCACTGTCTGAAAGAATGGGGGCTGACCGGGAGACTGATGCCAGTAGCTGGTTCTGGGAATACAGTAGTAATTGAGTCTGGGATCAGATGGATTTGAGGGGAGAGGACTAACGAATAAGATGCGGAATTCCAAGCGCCCGCTGCAGCACGAGGGAGAGAGGTTTGGGGAGGCCAAACGGAGAGGGAGTGAGCAGCGCTGACTCCCCAGCCTGAGGGCGAGTCCACAGTAGAGATGGAGGAAGAGTGAAACAAAGAGGAAACGGAGAAAGGAGAAACCCAAGGCTGGAAATCCCAGTTCCCAGTGAGGGAGTGTTGGGGTGAGGTCCGTCTTAACGAGAAGGTGGCTGCACTTGAATGAGGAGAAGCAGGCACTTGGGGGAGGAGGATTGGGGCCGCACCAGGGGACCCCACACAGTCTAGCAGTCGTCTAGAATGTTGCCCGTTTCCTTTTGTCTTAATATTTGACGAAGCTGCCTTGTCCAGGGTCGTAGTAGCGAAGTGACTGGCAGGAAAAGCGAGGCTGCGCGACTGCGGCTGCTGGAAAGCGCTGAAGGAATAAAGCGCTTCAGAACCTCCCTGTCCCGGCACAGAGCTCTGCTGTCACCTCCAGCCGAGTGGGGCGCAGTTTTCGGGGAGCGACGGTCCGATACCCACGGCTATGGGGGCGTCTCCATCACGTTCCAAATGCCAAGGAAAAGTGCGGGACGTGCGGGAGTAACGAGGATAAACCTGGTGTGAACACGCAAGCCACTTTTGGGGGAGAGCTCCACAGAGGAGGGGGGGCGGCAGAAGAGCAGGAAGTACCCGGGGCCCAGACCGCGTTCTCGGGAGGGGAAGAAAACGCGCGCCAAGACGTCATCCGGGGCCTGGCGGGACGCGCGGGGCGGGGCGCACCGCGGGGCGGGCTCTCTCTCCGTCTGGCAGGCCGAGGCGACGCCCGGCTGGGTCCCTGTCGCGGAAGCTGGCCCGTCCGCTATGGCCGCGGGGAGCGCCGCGGGGTGGGCCGTGGGGGCCCTCGGAGTGGTCTGCCTGTTGCTCCGGTTGGGTGAGTGGAGGCCTCCCCCGGGAGCCCGCGGGGACCGGCAGCGCGGGGTGTCAGTGGCCCCGGGGCTCCAGGGTCGGGTGGACGGGCGCGGCCCGAGGCCGCTGCAAGGTGGGGTGGTGGGGTTGGCGTGGGGCACGCAGCCCGCGCGCGGGACTTGGTCGTGTCACCCACAGGTCTCCCTAGGGTGGTCAGCAGGAAACGTGGACCGCAGACTCTGAAGCCTGTTTGGGAAAAAGAAGGACGCGACTCCTTCTCGTTCACCTCCCCTAGGCTCTTTCCTCCCTCTGGGGAGCCTTCTTAACCTCCACGATCCCCGATTCCCACTCGTGTTCCTCCGGAAGGGGTGCCTTTTCAGTGCGACTCAAGTGACTAAGTTACTGCTTCCAGCCGGAGGTGCCGTAGCGCAGAACTTGAGGGGAACTTGGTTCGCCGCTTCCGCAGCGCGGGAGCTTGTCTCGGGCTGGCCTCCCTGGCCAAGGAACGCGCTCTTTGCGCGCGCGCCGGCCTCCGCGCTGGGGGTGGGCGCGCTGCGGCCAAAGCCAACTATGCCCGCGCCCGCGCGGAGGGCGGCAGTTCAGAACTGCTCTGCAGCGGGAAGGCGAGGGCCTCAATTCAGAATTCCTAAGGAGTGTCGGCTGGTCCCCTTTCCCCTCCCTTCCGGACATGAAAGGACTAACATGTGAGTGTCTAGGACTGTGTTCATCCCTTTCACGCTTCTTCAGCTAAATCGTTACGACAGCGCCATGAAATAGTTATCTTTGTCTCAATTTTTTACCTCCCCACCCTTAGCAACCTCTCCCCACACAGGCCCCTAGTTAAGTCATAACCAAACCCCTGAAGCATAGTAACAACCCCCTTAACTAGTACTTCTTTTCTTGGAATTTCCTGCCACCGGCCCCTTAGCCCACACCCCTGATGAACCTCCCCTCTCCACTCTGCGTTCAGCGTTTATTGAGTGCCTTTGGGGTGCATGCATCTGTGGCTTACAGCCTGCGGAATGGGGGGTTGAGATACGTTCAAAAGAACCTACAGTGTAAGGCACAGAAGTAAATGTTTTAAGAGAGGTAAAGTGCTGTGGGCGTGCAGGGGGAAGACAGCAACATCTTTTGTGAAATCAAATATCTTTTGTGAAGCAGAAACTTCATGGAAGGGAGGGTATTTGAACCTGGCCTCCGAGGACAGGTGGTATGTGAACATGCCGTGATGTGGGAAAAGATTCCAAGAGCAGGAGACCAGGAAAGAAAGACAGGGGAGCAGGGTGTAGAGGGTGACCTTGGGCAGTAGGGAGTCATCAGTGTCACTGCAGAGTTGCAGTGCCCACGGGAGCTTGAGGCCCCCTAGGGGAGCCCTGAATGTCCTCTTTGAGAGTTGGGATTCTCTTCTGCAGGCGAAGGAGACCTCTTTCTGGGCCTGACAGGATCAGAGCCATCCACTTAGGAAGAATTAATCTGGCAGCAGTAAAGAGAAATGATTGTAGTTGAGAGGAATTGGAGGTGGGGGACCAGGGCAGGTACCATCACAGACCCCAAAGAGCTGTGAGGGTTTCATATGCTGGTGGCTATGGGCAGGAGGGAGAGGCATATACAGAGGTTGAAGGGATAAGGTAACTCCTCCAGAGGCACAGGTCTCTCCCCGGTCCCAGAATGCACCTTTGGTCACTACTGCCTGCTCTGTGCTCTCTCTTCAACTGAAAACCCAGTTTACCCATCAAGCCACACCTCCTCTAGGAAGATCCTCTGAACTAGCTGGTTTCTCCCACCTAATTCATTTATTTATTCAGACGTCATTTCATTCTGCAAGCATGAATATCGCCTTCTCTGAATAGGCTTTGCGCTAAGGGAAACCGTGTAGGTCTGCAGTGAGCCCTTTGGGGGCCAAACCCACCTCACTAGGGAAAGCTGCCTAACAGTGATGAAGAGTATCTGCTCCCAGAGAGATACCTGGCCTCTGACCTGGCCCCGCTCCTCGCAGTTAAAACTTCTGTAAGTTACCTTACTTCTGTGTGCCTCCACACCTTTGCCTTTAAAGAGAGCGCCATTCACATGAGAGAAAGGATAATAATAATATCTGCTTAATAGGATGACTGTGAGCATCAGCCATTCAACACGCACTTATGGACTATCAACTATGTGTCAGCACTGGGAAGCTTACATTATAGTGGGGGAGAGACAGTAAGGAAATAAAGCAGTAACTATGTAGTTGTTGGGTGGTGGTGAACATTTACTAATATAGAGATTACTAGTGCAGAGGCAAGGGAAATGGAAGTGGTTAATAGTTCCTTTTAATTTTCTAAAATTCTGGAAGATTTAAAATCTTTAGAATAGTTGCCAAAATAGTAAAGTGAACACTTACACACCTTTCTTCTTGAATCACCACTTATTAACATTTTATCACATTTGGGTTACATCTCTCTATATACACCCACACCCATCCAGTTAACTTTTTTGTTGTTGTTGTTAAATCATTTGAGAATTGCAGTTCTTATGACAACTTAACCCTAAATATTTCAACATAGGTCTTTTTTTTTTTAATATTTGTTTATTTATTTTGGCTGTGCCACGTCTTAGTGGCGGCACGCGTGCAGGATCTAGTTCCCCAACCAGGGATTGAACCTGGGCCCCCGGCATTGGGAATGAGTAGTCTTACCCACTGGACCACCAGGGAACTTCCAACATAGGTTTTCTAAGAATAATATGTTTGCAGTTAAGCCCTGGCACCATTATCACAGTCAGGAAATATAGCTTGATACAATACTGTTTTCAGATAGGGTCCAGAAGCCGATCTTGGATCACACACCAGATTTGGTAGTCATTCCTCTTTAATCCCCTTAAATCTAAAAATCTAAACTGTTGCCAGCTTCTTTTTTTTTTTTTTTTTTTTTTTGCGGTACGCGGGCCTCTCACTGTTGTGGCCTCTCCCGTTGCGGAGCACAGACTCCGGACACACAGGCTCAGCGGCCATGGCTCACGGGCCCAGCCGCTCCGTGGCATGTGGGATCTTCCCGGACCGGGGCATGAACCCTTGTCCCCTGCATCGGCAGGCGGACTCTCAACCACTGCGCCACCCCGGAAGCCCAAGCCAGCTTCTTTTTTTCTTTTTCTCTTTTCTCCTTTATGGTATTGCCCTTTTTGAAGGGGTCTGGACTAGTTTTTTTTTTTTTTTTTAATAAAAATGTCCCTCGATGTTGAAGTACATGCTTAGATTCAGGTTTAAACATTCCTGGGCAGGAATTCGCACAGGTGTGCATCTCATCAGACTGCAGATGCAGTCCATTTCTCTCATTATTGGAGACGTTAATGTTGATGATTTGGTTAAGGTGAGGTCCACCAGATTTCTCCATTGTAGAGGAGAAAATACAAGCGTGTGAGTACAGATTTTGCATGCTTGGTTCCAAACCACTGGAAATATCGCAATAAAGCAAGCCATAACGAGTTTTTTGATTTCCTAGTATATTTAAAAGTGATGTTTATACTATACTGTAGTCTATTAAGTGTGCCATAGCATTATGTCTAAAAAAAATGTACATACCTTAATTAAAAGATACTTTATTGCTAAAAAATGCTAACTACCATCTGACAGTGCAGAGTTGTCACAAAACTTTAATTTGTAAAAAAACACAATATCGGGCTTCCCTGGTGGCGCAGTGGTTGAGAGTCCGCCTGCCGATGCAGGGGACACGGGTTCGTGCCCCGGTCTGGGAAGATCCCACATGCCGCGGAGCGGCTGGGCCCGTGAGCCATGGCCGCTGAGCCTGCGCGTCCGGAGCCTGTGCTCCGCAGGGGGAGAGGCCACAACAGTGAGAGGCCCGCATACCGTAAAAAAAAAAAACAAAACAATATCTACAAAGCACAGTAAAGCAAAGCACAATAAAATGGGTACGTCTGTAATACCTGATTCATTAAGTAACACTTTGAGATTGTGTGAATATCCTGTTTTCCAACAATCTTTCACCCAATGTTTCACAACCCAGTGGTGATTCTTCCCGCTAAAATGTTTGTAGATAGCAATTTTGTATCCCTATTTTGTTTATACTTTATTGACATTCTTCAGTAACAAAGAGCTTCTGCACCTCCCTTTTTAATTTTCTTTTTTTTTTTAATACTAGTAAGGACTCGTGTATTATTTAAGATGGCATTCCTGTCATTTTTCATTTTGATGCTCAGTGATTCTGTATTTGGCAAGTGAGAACCCTTCCAAGTTTCAGTGTCCTTTTGCCATGTTTCCCTCAGTTTTGAGCACTTTCCTTACTTTCTGGTGTAGAAGGGTGTTCTGGACTCATTTTGTTCTTTTCCTGACTCAGCCTTGGAATCATTAGATTCCTTTTTTCCTGTTAGTGGGGGATGGTATTTAGAAATTAAGACCTGGGTGCTAGGTGTGCTCAAGACTCTTGGAGCCATAGCTTCTAGGCCCTGTCAGTTTTCAGTGCTAGGAAATAGTTTTCACAAAGTCAGGCATTCATCTTGTTACTGCAAAAGCTAATCCAACAATTCAGTTTTTCCTTTTCCTCCATTCCATATTAGTACCTCCCTTCCCCAAGGCGTGAATTCTATTCTTAGTAGCATTAGTATATTTTCCAAATCTACATTAAACACAAACTAATTCCATAATTGCTATGCCAATACTACTCCCAAGCACAAACTTTACTAAATACAGTTCAAGATTTCTTAGCAGTTCTTTTTATTCTTTCATATATCCCACTAAATATGTATAGAACACTGTATTTTCAAGTTATTTGAATTTTTCTTCTGTGTGGTTATGTTATCAAAGTGATACATAGTTGCATTAATTTGTTTCTCTTTCTATTCAGTTTTAGGGTTTCCCCCACCTTGATTTAATTTTTAAATATGTAAACTATTAACATGGTTCAAATCAAAACCATATACAGCTGGCCTTCCATATTTGCAGATTCAACCAGCTGCAGATTAAAAATATTCAGGAAAAAAAAAATTCCAGAAAGTCCCAGAAAGCAAAACTTGAATTTGCCACATTCTGACAACTATTTAAATAACATTTACATTGTATTAGGTATTATAAGTAATCTGGAGATGATTTACAGTATATGAGAGGATGTGCATAGGTTATCTGCAAATATTATGCCATTTTATATGAAGGATTTGATCATCCTCAGATTTTTGTATCCACTGGGATCCTGGAACCAATTCCCTGTGGATACTGCGGGATGACCATAAAAAAGTATGCTCAGGGGCTTCCCTGGTGGCACAGTGGTTGAGAGTCCGCCTAATGATGCAGGGGACACGGGTTCGTGCCCCGGTCCGGGAAAATCCCACATGCGGGAAGATCCCACATGCCTCGGAGCAGCTGGGCCCGTGAGCCATGGCTACTGAGCCTGTGCGTCCGGAGCCTGTGCTCCACAACGGGAGAGGCCACAACAGTGAGAGGCCCGCATACTGCAAAAAAAGAAAAAAAAAAAAAATATATATATGTATATATGCTCAGAAATTCTATTCCCCCCCTTCCTCTCCCCCCATAACATATAATTTGTTTCAGTTTTATCTTTGTTTCTTTTTGCAGTTATAAACAGATACATATGTTTATTTCTAACTCCCTTTTTTAAACAACAGGTAACATACTCTGTGTACTCTTTTGTACTTTGTTTTTGTCAGTTAACCATATGTCTGGAAAATCGTTCCATATCAGTTCATAGAGATCATCCTCATTTTTTTTTTTTTTTAACAGCTTCATAGTGCTCCATGGGGTGGAGGTATGATATTTCATTGTCACTCTCTGGTGGTTAGTATTTTATGTAGTGTGGTCAGGGGAGGGTCTCTTTAAAAGGGTAACAGTTGAGTGTAGACTTAAAAGGAAATGATGGAGCAGGCCAGGTTACCATCTGGGAGAGTAGTATTCCAGACAGAGAGGACAGCAGCAAAAACCCTGAGATAGGCTTCAGCTGTTTAAAGAACTTCGAGGAGGGCACTGTGCTGGAGAGTAAATAGGAAATGAAGTTGTACAAGTAGTCAGGGCTGGACCCTAGAAATAAAGTTTTGTGGGCCCTTTTTTTTTTTCAATAAATTTATTTATTTATTTATTTTTTGCTGCGTTGGCTCTTCGTTGCTGTGCGTGGGCTTTCTCTAGTTGCAGAGAGCAGGGGGCTACTCTTCGTTGTGGTGCACGGGCTTCTCATTGCGGTGGCTTTTCTTGTTTCGGAGCACAGGCTCTAGGCACCTGGGCTCAGTAGTTGTGGCTTGTGGGCTCTAGAGCTCCGCAGGCTCAGTAGTTGTGGCACACCGGCGTAGTTGCTTTGCGGCATGTGGGATCTTCCCGGACCAGGGCTCAAACCCGTGTCCCCTGCATTGGCAGGCGGATTCTTAACCACTGCGCCACCAGGGAAGTCCCTGTGGCCCTTTGAAAGACTACATTTTTTTTATTCCCAGTAAAATAGGAAGTCTCAGAGAGTTATGAACAGGAGTGAAATTGTAATGAGTGTTTAAATGAATGATTCTGGATGCGGCGTGGAGGATGGTCCTTGCTGATGAAAAAAGAGAAGCAGGGAGACCAGTTAGGAGGCTGCGGGAACAATGACTGGGTGGGGGTGGGTAAGAAATGACTGGGGTTGGGGTGAGGAATTGAAGATAGCAGGGTGTGTTTTGAAGGTAGGGCTGGCAGGATTTGGCCCTGGTTTGCATCAGTGGGGTAACATGTGGACAGGACCTAGGTAGCGCTGGGCAAGTAGCAAGATCAAAAATAGGAACTGTTGTATTAGTTAGCTCTCATTAGCAGCGCCTGCCTTATTCTGCAGTGGTTGACCTTTTTTGGATCCTTTATCTTGCCAGTTGTCTCTCCAGCTAGATTTTAGATCCTTGTATGCAGGAACCAAGTCATATACCACTTCATATAAAGTTTCTTTCATTGATTTAAATGTATTTGTTTATTTATTTGGCTGTGTTGGGTCTTCATTTCTGTGCGAGGGCTTTCTCTAGTTGCGGCGAGCGGGGGCCACTCTTCATCGCGGTGCGCGGACCTTCTCACTGTCGCGGCCTCTCTTGTTGCGGAGCACAGGCTCCAGACGCGCAGGCTCAGTAGCTGTGGCTCACAGGCCCAGTTGCTCCGCAGCATGTGGGATCTTCCCAGACCAGGGCTCGAACCCGCGTCCCCTGCACTGGCAAGCAGACTCTCAACCACTGCACCACCAGGAAAGCCCCTCTTTCATTGATCTCTTTTAATATTTTTAACAATACAAATTGTTAAATCTGGACATTAGATGATAAAGTATTGGTCAAACATTTCCCCATTTTAAATTATCATTATCTCACATTATTATGTGAGACTTGTTCATATGCTTTGCTTAATTAAGATTCAGAGAGCCTGTGAGGTTTTATTTATGAAACGTAATCCAAATCAAAATAGTGTTGTGTTTTCCTCTCAAAAAACTAGATCCAGTATTATAATGGGGTGTATATAACAGTTGCCATGAATTAAGCACGTGCTCTGTGCCAAGTGCTGTGCTTAGAGTTTTAGATTTTTGTTTTCATTTAATTGTCACACCAGTTTTATAAGGTAGAGACTGTTAAGGAGGAGAACAAAGTTGAGGTAGGTCAAGTACCTTGTCCAAGTTCACACAACAAATAAGTGGTAGAACCTGCTAGCACTTAGGTCTGTTTGACTCAAAGTCTATGTATTCCCAACCCAAGAATAGGTAAGCAACTTTTTGTTGATTGGTGCAGCCATAGTTAATCTCTTATATATAACATATATATTGTCCAACGTAATTTTGCTAAAGCATGTGAGATTATATGACAGCAAATTACCAATCACATAGATTGTATCCAATATTGTAATCTACAGTAGAGGGGTGGGGGAACCTTCTTTGGGCCATAGAATTCAGAATGGGGTTTTATTTATGTATTCATTTATTAACATTTTGCCATAATTATACCTTCTTTATACACCCACACTTCACTCCTAAATGCTTTGGCATAAGCCCAATAACATAATATTTATAAAAATTAACAGTAATCTCACAATATCACTTAACTTCTACTCTTACTCAAATTCCTCCAATTGTCACAAGGATGTCTTTTTTTAAATACCAGGATCTGATGAAATTTCACATTTTTCCATTTGTTGCTGTTTTTGTTTATTTTTGACAGGTATCTTTTAGGAATTTTGAAAAAGACTTAACAACTACTTTTAAAGAACTAGATCTAGGAATTTGTTTCATTGCTGTCTTTTTACTGTAATTTAAAAAATTGAATTGTACACTCTATTATGGTTATTTGTTTTTTCCCTTTTTAAATTGACTTACAGTATTATCGATACATTAGTTTCAGGTGTAAACATAGTGATTCAATATTTTTTTACATTACAAAATGGTCACAATAAGTCTAGTCACCATCTGTCACCACAGAAAGTTATTACAATATTATTGACCATATTCCCTATGCTATACATTACATCTCCATGACTTATTTATTTTATAAGTGGAAGTTTGTACCTCTTAATCTCCCTCACCTATTTCACTCACCCTCTCTATCCATCTTCCCTCTGGTAACCACCAGTTTATTCTCTGTATCTATGAGTCTGTTTCTGTTTTGAATGTTTGTTTTGTTTTTTAGATTCCACATATAAGTGAAATCATATGCTATTGGTCTTTCTCTGTCTCACTGGTTTTACTTAGCCTAATACTTTCTATATCTATCCATGTTGTAAAAGGCAAGATTTCATTTTTTATGGATGAGTAATATTCCATTATATATAAATACCACATCTTCTTTATTCATTCATCTATCAGTAGACACATAGGTTGCGTCCATATCTTGGCTATTGTAAATAATGCTGCGATGAATATTGGTGTGCATATGTTTTTTTCCAGTTAGTGTGTTTGTTTTCTTCAGGTACACAGAAGTGAATTGCTGGATCATACGGCAGTTTGTATTAATTTTTTGAGGAACTGCCATACTGTTCTCCATACTGGCTGCAACAATTTATGTTCCCACCAACAATGCATGAGGGTTCCCTTTTCTCCACACCCTCGCCAACACTTGTTCTTTGTTGTCTTTTTTGAGGATAGCCGTTCTGACAAGTGTGAGGTAGCACCTCATTGTGGTTTTGATTTGCATTTCCCTGATGATTAGTGATGCTGAGCATCTTTTCATGTGCCTATTGGCCATCTCTGTGGCTTCTTTGGACAATGTGTTTTCAGGTCCCCTTCCTATTTTCTAATCAGGTTTTTTTGGTTGTTGTTGTTGCTTTTACTATTGAGTTGTATGAGTTCTTTGTATATTTTGGATATTAACCCCTTATCAGATATATCATTTGCAGATAGCTTCTCCCATTCGGCAGGCTGCTGTTTCATTTCGTTGATAGTTTCCTTCCCTGTGCAGAACCTTTTTAGTTTGATATAGTCCCATTTGTTTATTTTTGCTTTTGTTTCCCTTGCCTGAGGAGGCAGATCCAGAAAAGTATTACTAAGATGGATGTAAAAAAAGCATACTACCTATGTTGATTTCTAGTCTTATAGCACTGTGGTTGGAAAAGATGCATCATATGATTTTAGTTTTTTAAATTTATTGAGACTTGTTTTGTAGCCCAGCATGTTATCTGTCCTGGAGAATGTTCTATGTGTACTTGAAAAGGATGTGTATTCTACTGCTTTTGGATGTAATGTTCTCTATATATCTATTAGGGTCATCTGGTCTCATGTATCATTTAAGGCCAATGTTTCCTAATTGATTTCCTGTCCGGATGATCTGTCCATTGATGTAAGTGGGACATTAAAGTCCCCTAATATTATTGTGTTACTGTCACAATTTTTCCCATTATGTTTGTTAATATTTGCATTATGTATTTAAGTGTTCCTATGTTGGGAACATAGATATTTACAATTGTTTTATCTTCTTGTTGGATTGGTCCCTTTATCCTTATGTAATCTCTTTCTCTGTCTCTTATTACAGTCTTTGTTTTAATTTTTTAATTAATTAATTAACTTATTTTTGGCTGTGTTGGGTCTTCGTTGCTGCATTTGGCTGTGTTGGGTCTTCGTTGCTGCATGTGGGCTTTCTCTAGTTGCGATGAGTGGGGGCTGCTCTTCGTTGCAGTGAGTGGGCTTCTCATTGTCATGGCTTCTCTTGTTGCAGAGCACGGGCTCTGGGCACGCAGGCTTCAGTAGTTGTGGCCTGCGGACTCTAGAACTCAGGCTCAGTAGTTGTGGTGCTTGGGCTTAGTTGCTCCACAGCATGTGGGATCTTCCTGGGCCAGGGCTCGAACCCATGTCCCTTGCATTGGCAGGCAGATTGTTAACTACTGCACCACCAGGGAAGCCCCACAGTCTTTATTTTAAAGTCTGTTTTGTCTGATGTAAGTATTGCTTCCCCAGCTTTCTTTTTATTTCTATTTGCATGAATACCTTTTTTCCGTCCACTCGCTTTTAGTCTATGTCTATAGATCTGAAGTGATTCTCTTATAGGCAGCATATAGATGGGTCTTTTTTTTTTTTTTTTAATCCATTCAGCCACTCTATGTCTTTTGGTTGGAACATTTAGTCCATTCATTGAAAGTAATTATTGATAGGTGTGTACTTATTGCCATTTTGTTCATTGTTTTCTGGTTGTTTTTACAATTCTTTTCTGTTCCTTTTTTCTCCTTTTGCTCTCTTGTGATTTGATGACTATCTTTAGTGTTATGTTTGGATTCTTTTCTCTTTTTTGTGTATGTATCTATCATAGGCTTTTGGTTCCCATGAGGTTCATGTATAACTATATAATGAGTCAATTTTATGAGATTATTTTAAGTTGATGATCTCTTAAGTTTGAACACATTATAACAACCCTGCGTTTTTGCTGCCCACCCCACCCTCACATTTAATGTTTTTTGTTTTTTGGTTTTTTTGCAGTACGCGGGCCTCTCACCGTTGTGGCCTTTCCTGTTGCGGAGCACAAGCTCCGGACGCACAGGCTCAGCGGTCATGGCTCACGGGCCCAGCCGCTCCATGGCATGTGGGATCTTCCCGGACCGGGGCACGAACCCGTGTCCCCTGCATTGGCAGGCAGACTCTCAACCACTGCACCACCAGGGAAGCCCACATTTAATGTTTTTGATGTCATATTTTATATCTTTTTATTTTGTGTATTCCTTAACTTTTTACTATAGATATAGATGATTTTATCGCTTTTGTCTTTTAACCTTCCTACTAGCTTTTTGTGTGGTTGACCTTTACTGTATGTTTGCCTTTACCAATGAGATTTTTCCTTTTTTAGTTTTCATATTTCTAGTTGTGGTCTTTTCTGCTTAGAGAAGTCCCTTTAACATTCCTTGTAAAGCTGGTTTAGTGACACTGAACTCTTTTAGCTTTTGCTTGTCTCCTTCATATCTGAATGATAGCCTTTCCGGGTAGAATATTCTTGGTTGTAAGTTTTTTTCCTTTCATCACGTTAAGTACATCATGATGTACTTCTGGCCTGCAAAGATTCTGCTGAAAAGTCAGCTGAAAGTCTTATGTGAGTTCCTTTGTGTGTACTGGTTGCTTTTCCCTTACTGCTTTTAAGATTCTCTTTTTATCTTTAACTTTTGCTGTTTTAATTGCAATGTGTCTTGGTGTGACCTCTTTGGGTTCATCTTGTTTGGGACTTTCTGTACTTCCTAAACTTGGATGTCTGTTTCCTTTCTCAAGTTAGGGAAGTTTTTAGCTGTTATCACTTCAAATAAGTTTTCTGTCCCTTTCTCTCTTCTCCTTCTGGCACCCCTATAATGTGAATGTTAGTGTGCCTGCTGTTGTCTCAGCGGTCTCTTAAACTAGCCTTATTTTTTAAAGTTCTTTTTTTTTCTGTTCAGCTTGGGTGAATTTCACTACTCTGTCTTCCAGTTCACTGATGCATTCCTCTGTGTCATCTAATCTCCTGTTGATTCCTTCTAGTGTATTTTTAACATTTCAGTTATTGTATTCTTCAGCTGTTTGAGTCTTCTTTATATTTTCTAACTCTTTGTTGAACTTCTCACAGTGTTCATTCATTCTTCTCTTGAGTTCACTGAGCATCTTTAAGATCATTATCTGAAGTCTTTATTGGTTAGATTGCTTATCTCCACTCACTTAGTTCTTCTTTGGGGGTTTGTCTTGTTCCTTTGTCTGTTATATATTTCTGTCTCCTCACTTTGTCTAATTCTCTATGTTTATTTCTATGTAGCGGGGAGGTTGGTTACGTTTCCTGGTCTTGGAGAAGTGGCCTTATGTAAGAGATGTCCTGTGGGGCCCAGCAGGACTCTCCCCATCCCGTTTGGTGACTAGAGTTATATGCTCTAGGCTGCCCCCTATATGGGCTGCATGCACTCTTCTGCTGTGGCGGAGCTAAGTAGTGTGGGCAGCTGACTCCACTGACTCCACTGACTCCACTGGCTGCCAGCCCTGCTGGCCTGCTGGGGGGTGGGGCTGGGTCCCAGCATGTCTCCCTCTAATGTGTTTTAATTCGTATAGGCTTTGATGGTAGGCATTGCTTTCTCTGTTTAAAAGCAGAAAGTTTGCCAGCATACATCAGCCCTTGTGTGCACAAGTTTTCTGTCTTTTGATTTCTTCTCATGTTGTTTTCTCTTGGGTACAGAAGGCTTTTTGAAGTTTTTACTTAAGGGCACACAGCACCTTAGATTCTGCAGTCACAGATAAAAGCTTCCATCTCAGGATTGAAGGTGAAACCTGGATACAGCCTTTTCCATTTGCTCAGACAAGTTGTTTTTTTGTTTTTTTTGTGTGCGGTACATGGGCCTCACTGTTGTGGCCTCTCCCGTTGTGGAGCACAGGCTCCGGATGCGCAGGCTCAGCGGCCATGGCTCACGGGCCCAGCCGCTCCGTGGCATGTGGGATCTTCCCAGACTGGGACATGAGCCCATGTCCCCTGCATCGGCAGGCGGACTCTCAACCACTGCGCCACCAGGGAAGCCCCAGACAAGTTTTAATATGAAGTGTGACTAAAATAGTGAGACCGTCCCCCAAAAAGTGTGGAAAACATTTTAGCAGTTCCTCTTTGGAGATAAGTTTCAGTGCCCATCTACCAGACTCAAAGGAAAATGTCTTTTAGCTACTTTATGGGCATGGGATTCTCTCCTTTGGTCTCTTGGTTTTCTTGTTTTCAGTCCCTTTCCCTTGTGCGCATTGGCCTTCTCCTTCTCAATGCTGCTCGTGCCTTTGCTGATGAGCTCTTAGCCCAAGGACTCTGGGGCTCAAAATGAAACCAGTGAAAGTGAGGGGACCTCTTGCCCAGAATCACTGTAAGAAATCATGTCTGGTCTCTGCCCCCATTTGAAAGTTATTAGTTCAGAGTTCTATCCTTTGTGACCTTGATCTATTTTGTTTAGCAAGTATCCATCTCAGGGAACCAAATTACTTTGATAGGCTTGTTCTGAGGAAATGAACCCGTTTTGATTCCTAGTGACCTTCATTTTTCATAATGTTCCCCTGAATGTCTGTTAAGAACAGTGTCTGAATTTCCATCAGCCTCTCTGGTCTGTAGTTTCTGAATGTTTTTCCCATGTAACAGTTAAAAACTAGAAAAAAAAATGAAGTTTACTGTACACATTCAGGAAATAATAAGAAATTCATATTAATAAGAAACTAATGACTATGTCATCATAAATTAGTTGTAATAGAGTTTCTCAACTATGACCTGAGTAACTAGAAAATAATAGGGATTATAAAGAAATTTTTAATGAAATGATCAATAGCACATTGAAATACCTTTAATCAGACTTTGGAGAATAGATTTAAAAAGACTTGCAGAGCATTAAATAGCTCTAGTAAGAACCTTATTCTCCAAAGCATGCTGTAGGTCTCAGACATATCCTGTCTAAGACAAGAACAGTCAAAGGCAAATGTGGCTTTTGAGCGTGATGTGATATGGGTATCTTGAAAGAGCCGGCCAGAGTAGTGCTGTTAAATAGAAATATAATATGAAACAGGTAAAATTAATTCTAATAATATATTTTATTTAACCTAATATACCCACAGTATTTTCATTTCGACATGTAGTTGATATAGAAAATGTTAATGAGAGATTTTACATTCCCCTTTTCATACTTGACCTTCAAAGTCTGGTGTGTATCTTATACTAACAACACATCTCAATTTGGACTAACCATGTGGCATGGGCTCACGAGCCACATTGGCTAGTGGCTACTGAATCGGACTGCACAGATTGAGAGGGAAATGTCTGGTGAAAGCAGGATTTTTAAGTGCAAGAATAAGGGGTTAAAAAGGCAAGTATTTTAGCATGACAGGAAACAGGGAAGTTCAAAAGGAAGTTGATTTAAAGAACAAACGTCTTAATTCTGGATGCACTCATCCAGGAGACAAGGAATAGCTTGACAACTGAGAGCATATGTGAGGCGAGTTCTGTGGCGTTTCTGGGACTGGGGGACCAGGGGGTTTATTGTCTGTTGGGAGTCAGGGGGCTGCAGTTTCAGTCTGAAATAGATGAAGACAGGGAAGCCATGGTGGCATATCTGAGACCAGTAGATTTCTGCCTTCAGCACTCATGGAAACAGAAATCACTGATGGGGACTGGATGCAGGTGGAATTGACAAGGAAGGACCAAGGCATCTCACACTGTGGCTAACAGTGCAGGCTTTGGAGCTGGCCACCTGTGTCTGGACACCAGCTCTGTCCCGGACCAGCTGAGTGACCACGGTCAGCTTCTGAACCTCTTTGAGCCCCAGTTTCCTCAACTGTAACTTAGTGGTTCTCACTCTTTGAATGCTCTTCCCCACACGCTCAAGCTCACTCCCTCGTTTTTTCTGGGCCCTGGTCACATGCCAGCTGGGACCACCTCACATGTAATGGCAACCTCCCTTCTCGTTATTAATCATCCTCCCCAATACACTGCTTTATTTTTCTCAGTAGCACTTAACATCACCTGTGATACTTTCCCATTTAATGTGTTCCTCCCTGCCCCGCGTCCCCACCTTCACCAATAATGTAAACTCCAAGCGGGCAGGATTCTGTCTGATTTGTTTAGTGCTGTATCCTCACTGCTTAGTACAGTGCCTGGGACATAGCAGGTGCTCAACAAATATTTGGTGAGTGAATAAATGAATAATAAGCCCTACCTCATAGAGTTAAGTTGAGGAATAAATGAGCCTATCCATCTATCTGTCTGTCCATCCATCTATCTATCCATCTATCTATCTATCCGTCCATCTATCTATCCATCCATCTATCCATCCATCTACCTATCCGTCCATCTGTCTATCCATCCATCTGTCTATCCGTCCATCTATCTATCCATCCATCTATCCATCCATCTATCTCTCCGTCCATCCATCTATCCATCCATCTGTCTATCCATCCATCTATCTATCTCTTGGAACAAGTGCCTGGCACACAGTGAGCCTTCAGGAAGTGTGTTGCTGTTGTGGAATATTATTACTGAGGCTGAGTTGGTCTAGGGCTCGTTTGGATTGGATTAATTAAGAGCTAGGTTAAAGAAACGAGCTACACTAAACTTCCTTGAGTGAAAAGACTGGGTGCTCTTCTTTTGATTATCCATGTACCTGGTGAGCATATGTCGTATGCCCAAACTGGGACATGGGGGCTGACAAACAGAATGTTTGTAGACTTAATAGGACAGATTGTTTGACACTAGCCCCGACGTAGACATGTGAGGAGAGTGGCTGCTCTCTGTACTGTGAGCATGTGTGTTTGTGACTCCAGAGACTTAGTTTCGCAGGCTGCCACCGCTCCAGTACCCCAAGTGGGTATCAACTGAAAGTGTGCTGTGATGCTGAAGTGAGAGGAACAAGGTCATGGTCACAAGCCCCTGTCTGCAGGAGAAATCCAGCTGCTCACTTGGGTACAAAAATGCCCAAGGCCCTCCTATCTCCCAGCTTGAATGAATCTTTAACCGAATTGTCGTTATGGTGTCATACACACAGGGGAAAATACCAAGATTTATGTATTTGGGTACTGAAACTTTCAGGGGATTTTTTTTTCTCTTTTCATCAAATGAATTTTTGCCTTAACTGCTAAAATCTGCAGCCATGTGGAACCTTGAAGAAATTTTAGGAAGAGAAGGGAAGTATTTTAAAATCACATTGTTCATTTCTAAGAAAAAACTCCAGAAAAACCTTTCCTCCAAATCCCAGAAGAGTGGTTAGCTCGGCTCTCAGCAGTGGCACCAGTGAAACAATTGCATCTCCTCAAACCTCAGACAGGGTGTTAACATTGATGAAGGGCTGATATCCTGAGTGGGTGTAAGCTTATCTGGTGCAATGCCCTGAAGCCCACAACATGTGGTAGGTGAAACCCCGCTAAACCTGAAGGGGATGGCGAGTGGGGAGCCAGCAGACCCTCCAGTCTTGCTTTGGTTCTGGAGGCAGGCAGTGAGGAGGAAAGAGTTCTCTTCTGACAGCATACGAGGGGTCCCAGGCCATTCTGCAGCTTCAGTTAAACTTCTCCACCTCTCCTTGCTGAGTCATGGTTCTCCAACCAGGTTCCACAGCGATTTGAGGTATTGCAAAGCTCAGGGTTTGGGGTGACTATCAAATATTGTAATTCTGTCAGGAAGCTCTGCCTTTTATACGACATTTAAGTTGTATTTAAATCAGTTTAGTTAATTCACTCAACAAATATTTATGGAATGTCCTTCATGTGCCAGCAGGGGATGCAGCAAAGATGGAGAACAACCCTGTCTTTGTCCTCATGGGGCTGGCCTGACTATGGGATACCCCTCCGCTCAGATTGGAATTAATTGCCCACTGATTCCATAAAATTTGATTTTTTTTTTTTTGATCTTTTTTTTTTTTTTTTTAAACATCTTTATTGGAGCATAATTGCTTTACAATGGTATGTTAGTTTCAGCTTCACAACAAAATGAATCAGTTATATATATACATATGTTCCCATATCTCTTCCCGCTTGCGTCACCCTCCCTCCCACCCTCCCTATCCCACCCCTCCAGGCGGTCACACAGCACCGAGCTGATCTCCCTGTGCTATGCGGCTGCTTCCCACTAGCGATCTACCTTACGTTTGGTAGTGTATACATGTCCATGCCTCTTTATTGCTTTGTCACCGTTTACCCTTCCCCCTCCCCATAGCCTCAAGTCCATTCTCTAGTAAGTCTGTGTCTTTATTCCTGTTTCACCCCTAGGTTTTTCATGACATTTTTTTTTTCTTAAATTCCATATATATGTGTTAGAATACGGGTCTCTTGTAGACAGCAAATATATGGGTCTTGTTTTTGTATCCATTCAGCCAATCTGTGTCTTTTGGTGGGAGCATTTAGTCCATTTACATTTAAGGTAATTATCGATATGTGTGTTCCCATTCCCATTTTCTTAATTGTTTTGGGTTTGTTATTGTAGGTCTTTTCCTTCTTTTGTGTTTCTTGCCTAGAGAAGTTCCTTTAGCAGTTGTTGTAGAGCTGGTTTGGTGGTGCTGAACTCTCTCAGCTTTTGCTTGTCTCTAAAGGTTTTAATTTCTCCATCAAATCTGAATGAGATCCTTGCTGGGTAGAGTAATCTTGGTTGCAGGTTTTTCTCCTTCAACACTTTCAATATGTCCTGCCACTCCCTTCTGGCTTGCAGAGTTTCTGCTGAAAGATCAGCTGTTAACCTTATGGGGATTCCCTTGTGTGTTATTTGTTGTTTTTCCCTTGCTGCTTTTAATATGTTTTCTTTGTATTTAATTTTTGACAGTTTGATTAATATGTGTCTTGGCGTATTTCTCCTTGGATTTATCCTGTATGGGACTCTCTGTGCTTCCTGGACTTGATTAACTATTTCCTTTCCCATATTAGGGAAGTTTTCAACTATAATCTCTTCAAATATTTTCTCAGTCCCTTTCTTTTTCTCTTCTTCTTCTGGAACCCCTATAATTCGAATATTGGTACGTTTAATGTTGTCCCAGAGGTCTCTGAGACTGTCCTCAGTTCTTTTCATTCTTTTTTCTTTATTCTGCTCTGCAGTAGTTATTTCCACTATTTTATCTTCCAGGTCACTTATCCGTTCTTCTGCCTCAGTTATTCTGCTATTGATCCCATCTAGAGTACTTTTAATTTCATTTATTGTGTTGTTCATCGTTGCTTGTTTCATCTTTAGTTCTTCTAGGTCCTTGTTAACTGATTCTTGCATTTTGTCCATTCTATTGTCCATTCTATCTCCAAGATTTCGGATCAACCTTACTATCATTATTTTGAATTCTTTTTCAGGTAGACTGCCTATTTCCTCTTCATTTGTTAGGTCTGATGGGTTTTTATCTTGCTCCTTCATCTGCGGTGTGTTTTTCTGTCTTTTCATTTTGCTTATCTTACTGTGTTTGGGGTCTCCTTTTTTGCAGGCTGAAGGTTCGTAGTTCCTGTTGTTTTTTGTGTCTGTCCCCAGTGGCTAAGGTTGGTTCAGTGGGT
The DNA here is from genome assembly GCF_039906515.1 of Pseudorca crassidens. Lineage (NCBI taxonomy): Eukaryota > Metazoa > Chordata > Mammalia > Artiodactyla > Delphinidae > Pseudorca > Pseudorca crassidens. The sequence continues at coordinate 102,374,564 of NC_090297.1, read as the reverse complement.
TGTGTAGGCTTCCTGGTGGAGGGTACTAGTGCCTGTGTTCTGGTGGATGAGGCTAGATCTTGTCTTTCTGGTGGGCAGGTCCACGTCTAGTGGTGTGTTTTGGGGTGTCTGTAGACTTATTATGATTTTGGGCCGCCTCTCTGCTAATGGGTGGGGTTGTGTTCCTGTCTTGCTAGTTGTTTGGCATAGGATGTCCAGCACTGTAGCTTGCTGGTCGTTGAGTGAAGCTGGGTGCTGGCGTTGAGATGGAGATCTCTCGGAAATTTTTGCTGTTTGATATTATGTGCAGCTGGGAGGTCTCTTGTGGATCAGTGTCCTGAAGTTGGCTCTCCCACCTCAGAGGCACAGCACTGACTCCTGGCTGCAGCCCCAAGAGCCTTTCATCCACAGGGCTCCTTAATTTGGGATGACTGGTTGTCTATTCAGGTATTCCACAGATGCAGGGTATATCAAGTTGATTGTGGAGCTTTAATCCGCTGCTTCTGAGGCTGCTGGGAGAGATTTCGCTTTCTCTTCTTTGTTCTCACAGCTCCCAGGGGCTCAGCTTTGGATTTAGCCCCGCCTGTGCGTGTAGGTCGCCGGAGGGCGTCTGTTCTTTGCTCAGACAGGACGGGGTTAAAGGAGCCGCTGATTCGGAGGCTCTGGCTCACTCAGGCCCGGGGGTAGGGAGGGGCACGGAGTGTGGGGCGGGCCTGCGGCGGCAGAGGCCGGCGAGACGTTGCAGCCTGAGGCGCGCCTGTGCGTTCTCCCGGGGGAGTTGTCCCTGGATCCCGGGACCCTGGCAGTGGCGGGCTGCACAGGCTCCCCGGAAGGGCGTGTGGCTAGTGACCTGTGTTCGCACACAGGCCTCCCGGTGGCGGCAGCAGCGGCCCTAGCGTCTCATGTCTGTCTCTGGGCTCCGCACTTTTAGCCGCGGCTCGCGCCCGTCCCTGGAGCTCTCTCAAGCAGCGTTCTTAATCCCCTCTCCTCGTGCACCAGGAAACAAAGAGGGACGTAAAAGTCTCTTGCCTCTTCGGCAGTTCCAGACTTCTCCCCGGACTCTCTCCCGGCCAGCCGCGGTGCACTAACGCCCTGCAGGCTGTGTTCACGCCGCCAACCTCAGTCCTCTCCCGGCGCTCCGACAAAAGCCGGAGCCTCAGCTCCCAGTCCCGCCCGCCCCGGCGGGCGAGCAGACAAGCCTCTCGGCTGGTGAGTGCCGGTCGGCCCGATCCTCTGCGCTGGAATCTGTCCGCTTTGTCCTCCGCACCCCTGTTGCTGTGCTCTCCTCCGCGGCTCCCAAGCTCCCCCACTCCGCCTCCCGAAGCCTCCACCCGCGAAGGGGCTTCCTAGTGTGTGGACACTTTTCCTCCTTCACAGCTCTCTCCCGCTGGTGCAGGACCCGTCCCTATCCTTTTGTCTCTGTTTAGTTTTTTCTTTTGCCCTACCCAGGTACGTGGGGGGTTTCTTGCCTTTTGGGAGGTCTGAGGTCTTCTGCCAGCGTTCAGTAGATGCTCTGTAGGAGTTGTTCCATGCGTAGATGTATTTCTGGTGTATCTGTGGGGAGGAACGTGATCTCCGCGTCTTACTCTTCCGCCATCTTCCCGGAAGTCTCAAAATTTGATTTTTGTGTTCCCATAAAATTTGATTTTTGTGTTCCCATAAAATTTGATTTTTGTGTTCCCGTAAAATTTGAACGTCCAGCATTTCTTGGAAACTTAGAAGATCCGGCAATTCGCACGTGTCCACGTGGGTAGGAGCTGAGGGGCCTCTCCCTAGGCGAGCCAGCCTCACCAGAGCTACAGCCTCCACCGCTCCCTTGTAGGTCACACCTGGCCCGTCTGTGGCTCCTCTGTTGGCTGAACGGCTGGTCTTTATCTCAGGGCTTCATTTGCTAGTTCTCACAGGCTTCTCAGCTGCTCCTGTGATTTTGTGTCCTTATTACCTCTTTGTTTGCCCCTTGTTTTCTCGCCACACACGCCGCTCCAGCTTTTCTTCCTTCCTGCCTTCGAGTCTCCTTTGTCCCCTTACCCTCTCTTACTTTTTCATATGTCACATATTCCTTGCCATCACACATGAGAAGTGCAAACTCTTAGACCTTACTTTCAACTTAGTTTCTTGGTCTTTAATTATGAAACCCTGTCTCATTTTCCATTGAACATCTAAAATTATTTTTAAAAAACAACAGCATTATGAAACTTAGGTTTAAATTTGGATTCCCATGTAACATTTTGGAGATTTGGGTTCATCGCTGTCTTGCTCAATCAGCTCTTCGCCATTTCCTCATGTATATGAGGATGGGTGTGGGGCGGGCCAGGGTCCTCTGAGGACCTGTCCAGCCCTGACATTCAGTGATGTGTTGACCATTGAGCTTATGCTTCACTTCTAGGTTTCAGAGGTGTGCTTGGCTCCCGACTAGAATGGTTTGCCTTTTCTCATTCCCAACATCTGCTATTCCCATACGTTCTAGAAATTGCATTCTGACATATCCTGTATCACGTCACTGTCTTTAATAGCCATATACCACATAGCTAGCCAAATAAGAAGCAATGGTTAAAAGTCAGACTATCTGGGTTCAAAAGCAGTTTCGCTACTTAATTAGCTAGTCAGTTAACGTTTGTGTGTCACAGTTTCCTCATCTGCAAAATAGGGTTAAAAATAACAGCTGCTTAATATGGTTTTTCTTTTTAAGTTTTTTTTTTCTATCTATCTATTTATTTATTTTTTTTGGCTGCGTTGTGTCTTTGTTGCTGCGTGCAGGCTTTCTCTAGTTGCAGCCAGTTGGAGCTACTCTTCGTTGTGGTGCACAGGCTTCTCATTGTGGTGGCTTCTCTTGTTGCAGAGCACGGGCTCTAGGAGCACAGTCTTCAGTAGTTGTGGCACGCGGGCTCAGTAGTTGTGGCTCACGGGCTCTAGAGCATGGACTCAGTAGTTGTGGTACACGGGCTTAGTTGCTTCGCAGCATGTGGGATCTTCCCGGACCAGGGCTCAAACCTGTGTCCCCTTCATTGGCAGGCAGATTCTTAACCACCGTGCCACCAGGGAAGTCCTGATATGGTTTTTGAGAGGATTTGCTGAATACATATTTGTAGAGTTCTTCCAACTGCCTAGTAGATAGTAAGTGCTATATAAGTGTTTGATTAAATAAACTAAAAATAGCAGTCAATCTAAATCCCAGGACCCGGGACTTCCCTGGTGGTCCAGTGGATAAGAATCCACCTTCCAATGCAGGGGATGCGGGTTTGATCTCCAGTTGGGGAACTAAGATCCCACGTGCCGTGGGGCAACTAAGCCCGCGTGCTCTAGAGACCGTGCGCCACAACTAGAAAGCCCACGTGCCGCAACTACGCAACCTGCGCACTCTGGAGCCCGCATGCCACAACTAGAGAGGCTGTGCGCTGCAACTACTGAGCCTGCGTGCATGCTCTAGAGCCCACGCGCCATAACAAAGAGCCTGCACGCCGCAATGAAAGTTCCTGTGTGCTGTAACTAAGACTCAACACAGCCAAATAAATAAATAAATATTTTTTAAAAGAATCCCAGGACTCAAGTGTAAATGCACAGAGGAATTTGTGGCTGGGAGTTGGGGGAGGTCCCATTTCATTAACCCAGTAGTTACGGTTACCATATTTTCTAAATCAAAAATCAGGTCACTTTGTCTGCAAAATATTTGAGTTCCACTTCGGACTTCAAGCCCTGTGAGAAGAACTATCAAAACTGGGTATAATGATGATGTTTTTTAAGACTGCAAGAGTCTTTGAAATTGGAAACAAACACAGTACATATAGGTATTAGGTACCCTCATATCTTTCAAAAGAAAAGATCATTCAGTATTCTTCCAAACAAATAAACCTCTAACAGTTAAAAAAATTCTGTCTAGCACAGAATATCTGTTTAGGCAATCACTGATACATTTTCCCCTACCTCTATCTCTCCCTACTTCGAAACAGCAAAAACTCACTCTATGCCCAGTTCTCACACAGCCAGGGTCACCTACAGTGAATGCATTGATGGTGGCCTGAATCATTGAAAGAAAAAGAGGGAAAACCCTGTTGAAAGCCTACTTCATTTCAGCCATTGTGTAAAGACTCTCAGTCTTATTCAAACCTCAAAACAATCTTTTGTGGTAGGCATTATGATTTGTTTTTTAGGCTGAGGAAACCTAGTGTGGCGAGAACTTTTGAAGGTTCGCCCTGGGCGCATCTGCCTTGAAAGTCGGTGCCCTTTTCATTCTGCCCTCTGGCATGGTAAGGTAGCATCCCTGTGGTCCCTTTTCTGACCATTCACTGTTATCAGCAAAGTAAGCAACTCACTGCTGACTCCTTTCCTTAGCTGCTGTTTGTTTGCTCATTCTTTCATTCGTTCAGGGTGTGTGACCTTGAGAAAAAAATTCACTCTCCTTTCTCCTATTCTTTTTCACTGGAAACAGTCATATTGGTAACTTACCTTAGGATCAGTCTTGGAGGTGCAACAGAAAAGACTTTAGGAAGGAAATGGTAGACATAGCATCTACAAATGTCATGGATCCCAAATCTGTATCTTCCCCTGGGAACCCGCAGACCTGTGGACCCCGCAGCCTCCTGGACAGCTCCAGGCAGATGTCTTGCAGGTCGCTTATGCTTAGCATCCATCAGTCAGCTGACGTCTGGGTGAAGAGGGGGAGGAGAGATGGCCAAGCAGACAGAGGAAGAAGTGCCTCTGAGGAGGCAGGTCCTGAATCAGGAAGGCGCTGGGCGTGTCTGAGGAAATAAAAGCAGTTCCAAAAGGCTCGAAGGAAGAGAGCAAGAGGGGAACGGGTGGGGAATGAGGCTGGAGAGGCAGGCAGGGGCCAGACCACAGGGACTGTGAGTGAGGGGCTGGGCCATGTCCGGTCTGTTCTGGTCCCTCAGCTACCATAAACTTGCTGAGTGACCTTGAGCAATTGATATGTCTCCCGGGGCCTGAGAGATGGAGTTAGCAACACCACTGCACGGGGATGTGGAGAGGATTAAAAAGGGACACAAGTACGTGAACACGTAACTGGCCGAGGGTAAGCGTTCAGTAACATCTTCTTCCGTTTTTCTTGGTGCCCTGTCCTTTCACCTGTGAAATGGGGGTTATTTGACTGACTAATTGTTGGAGTTTCTTCCAGCTCAAAATGACTATGATTTTTTCTGAACTGGTCTCCCCCTTTTTCCACCGTTAGCTCCATTCCAGACTTTTCTTCTTCCTGTTCTCAAGCCCAGGAAACATCACCTTCCCCTGGGAAAAACAGAAGCCAGCTTTATGCAGCCAGGGAGGGGCAGTTCAACTGAGACCTCTTCTCTTCCTCCACCACCCTACTTACCCTCATCCGTTCATTCATCTATTCATGTACAAGACATTTCGAGCCGCCACTATTGTGTGTGGATAGACTCTCACCCCTCAAATCTTATTCCTTTTCATGCCTTTTCATGGGCTCTGGTTGATTGGGAGAAACAGTGCATGGTCAGGAAAGCCACAGAAGGACGCTGGTGTATTGCAGGCAGCCTCCCTGGATTAAGGGAGGTGAGTTCTAAAAATCCTTGCACATAGACAAATGGGGCGTATTTGCTTCTTATTTGAAATTACTGGATACAATTGCCTGCAATTGGTCTATTTAATATTTTTGATTTTTCCTGTACTCTGTCAATTACCCTGATTGCTTCTAGGTAAAAACTTCAATCAATCAAGTTTTAATTTCTCTTTTATGTCTCTCCCCTAACAGCTGCTCTTCTCTCTTAACAAGAAAGTCAAGTCTGGAGCACGATGCATTGAAGCCCATTTTGGGGTATCAAGAATATCCCAATCTAGTAGTAATAGTAAATGTTTAACAACTGGATTGATGTGGAGGAGGTGGGAGGTTCTGATGTGAAGCATGAGGCAGTTTCTCTGCTATAAATACTCCCACTGTGGTGCACTCCAAGCTCTCCAGGCTTCCCTGAACGGAGTCCGGCAGAGAGGCTAACAACAGTTGGTTTCAACACGCCACCGCACCCAGGCCTCGAGACCTCAATCTTCATCACACTCCCTGACTTCCTTCCTGGTCATTCTGATTTCAGTTAATGGCACCTCAGTCAGCCAGGAGAGAGGCCTGGCAGTCACCATTAACTCCTCTCATCCAATCACTAAATCCTGTTCATTTCCCTCTCAAATGTAGAGTCTGTCCACTTATCCATCCCCACCGCCGGCGCCCTGGTCTGGTCTCCCGGTCCAGCCTTCTTTCACTGCTCCCGCACTGACTGCCCTTCTGGGTTTTCTCTGCCCTCCATCCTTACCCTGTTGACCAGTGTCCACCCTGCAGACAAAGTCAACCTACTGAAACTTAAATGTCATGCCGGTCTTCCCTGTCCGTGACCTTCCCTTGCCATTAGGATAAATTCCAAACGCTTAGCGTATCTTACCGGACATGGCCCAGCCCCTCACTCACAGACCCTGTGGTCTGGCCCCTGCCTGCCTCTCCAGCCTCATTCCCCACCCGTTCCCCCCTTGCTCTCTTCCTTCGAGCCTTTTGGAACTGCTTTTATTTCCTCAGACACGCCCAGCGCCTTCCTGATTTAAGGCCTGCCTCTTCAGAGGGGCTGCTTCCTCTGTCTGCTTGGCCATCTCTCCTTCCCCTCCTCACCTGGCTGTCAGCTTGCAGACTCCTCTTATCTTCTGGTGGTTTGCTGTCCTGTGTCAATTTCAGCGTGATTTGCTAGGAAAGGCCTTTGCCTGGGTGGCTCTCCTTGTCTGCTCAGTGTCTCCTCCCTTGAGGGCCTGGAGTGACACCTGTCTTGTTTGCCGCCATATTCCCAGCATTGCCCACAGTACCTGGCACGTAGTTGGTGCTCCCTAAATGTTGAATCCACTTCTTGGATTTCTGTGGGCCCCAGTTCCCTATTAAAGAATAAACTCTTACAGGGTCAAGCATGTTCTCCTTCCTATACTTTTTATCAGCAGTTTATCAGCTTAGTACAAAAAGTAGCTAATGAATAATTTTACCACTAAATTTAATCATTTTCCCCCCACAAGGCATCTTGGAAGATAATTTTCTGCTTTTGATCAAGTTATGTTATCTTCCCTAACCAATTTCTTTTTTTTCTCCTAGATTTCATTAGCTGTGATTCCCAAGTAATATATGGAGCTGTGAACAAGAGTGTAACTTTATACACATCAAGTTTTAAACCCTTTAAGGAGATTGTGTGGAAAAGAGGAAAGGATAAAGTTGTAGAATGGGATGACCAATCTGAAGTCAGAGCTTTTCTATCTTTTAAAGATAGAGTTTACTTAGACACTGTGTCGGGTAACCTCACAATCGACAAGTTAACACCATCAGACGAAGATGAGTACGGAATTGAATCCCCAAGTGTTAGAAATAACACCAAGTTCACCCTCAGAGTGATCGGTGAGTATGCCATAACATTGGTTTGTTCAAATGGCAGATTTCTAACTATTTTAAGATACTAATCATTGGTTTATGAGAAATAAAAATTAGTCATCACCTGTTGTCAGGGTTTTCCTCTCTTTCCGGTACACAGGAGCCACTTTCAGCTCCCTTGTCATCCTCTTGGTGAGGAGGGGATGTGACTGAGGTCAGGAGAACAGCACACGTTGGGCAGAGCTGCTGGCAGCAGCATCCCTTGTCTTGCTGGGAATGGGAAAGGGATGTCGTGGCATCAGTGAGCTCAGAACTCTGAACCATGGATAGGTGGTGCTCTATAAATTAAAGTTCCTGCTTCCCCTTGCAGCTCACACAGGAGGTGGGATTTTTTTTTTTCCTCCTCTTCCCACTTTAAACTGGAACTGGGGATAGGATACAGGTTCCTCTGTGCTTCTCGCTGATGTTTCCGGGTTATTCTCCTTCCCTCATCTCTAAAGCACGTTCCTTGTTGCAGTCATCCAGAGGCTGATGGGTACACTTTAATGTTTCTTTTTTTCCCCAGTTTTATTGAGAAATAATTGACATCCATCACTGTACAAGTTGAAGGCATACAGCATGGTGGTTTGATTTACATGCATTGTGAAATGATTGCCACGATAGGTTCAGCTAGCATCCGTCTTCTCATATAGATACCATAAAAAGAAAAGAAAGAAAAAAGGAAAAAAATGTTCTTCCTGTGATGAGAACTTAGTATCTTCTCTCTTAACAACTTACCTACATACCACACAGCAGTGTTAGCTATAGTCATCATGTAGCACATTGTATCCCTAGTGTTCATATATTTTATAACTGGAAGTTTATACCTTTTGACCACTTTCCTCCAACTCCCCTTCCTCCCACCCTCCACCTCTGGTAACCACAAGTCTGATCTCTTTTTCTATGAGCTTCGTTTTTTTCTTTTTACATTCCACTAAATCTAAAAAGATTTCTAGAGATTTCTCTCCTTTTAGAGATCATACAGTATTTGCATTCTCAGTCTGATTTATTTCACTTAGCGTAATGCCTTCAGGGTCTACCTATGTTGTCACAAATGGTAGGATTCTCTCACTTTTCTTTTATGGCTGAATAATAGTCCATTTATATACACCACATCTTCTTTATCCGTTCATCTGTTGATGGACACTTACAATGTTTCCATGTCTTGGCTATTGTAAATAGTGCTGCTAAGAACATCACCCCAATATTTCCTGATTATTTTAGTGCCTGGTTCCTTTTCACTGTTTCTGATGTTCCTGCTGTCATAATTCTTGGTGCTTTTGTAATATTTAAATAAAATTTCTTTCTAATATCCTGACTTCTTAGTCCTTGCTCTCCTCTCCTGTAATGATCTTCTCCTTCACTCTGTCTTACCTCTCCCCACAGATATAATGTAGAACTTGTCTTTACCAGTGATTCCATTCCCTCCATCACCTCAGTATCTCAGTTCCACTTCCTCTGCTGGAAGCTCAGTTCCTCTGCTCTGCCAACTCTGACAGTCCTTCCCCCACTGATGTCCTCCCTGCCCTTCTTCTGCACCCCAGTGCCGTGCTCACTCCCTGGGCTCACTCTGTTGCAGACACACCCAGCTTCTTTGCTCCTTTTCTGATTGGTCGTGCTCAATGATTGAACTTTGACTGGACGAGCCCAGTCCAGCCAGGTGCGATCCAACGTTCTGTGCTCACGCCACGTAGCTGCAGAAAAGCACATCACCTTGCAGAGTCCCACACTTTAAAATTCTGATGATTTACTGCAGCTAAACCCAATATGTTCCTAGTGTCTTCACTCACCCACTCCCAGCAGTTTACCTTTTCTCTCCTCAAACCTTGAACACCTCCTTCTCCAGACCCACTGCTCAGCTGAAGGCTTTGCTTCTTGTTTCACTGAGGAAAACAAGCAACCAGAAGAGAACTTCGACAAGCTCTCACCACTAGCCTATCTGCTTACCTGTGCCTGACCCTGTATCCCCTGTTCTCTACCATTCCTGTTCGGCAGTTCTTACTTTCAGCTTGCTGAGTTCTCATCTGGAGCCAAACCCTCTACTTGTGCCCTGGATCCCACCTCCTCTCATTATACTCAGGGATGTCACTTCTGTAATTCTACCCACTCTCTCCTTACAGTAATTTCCTCCACGAGATAATGACTCATTCCCATCAGCATACAAATAAGCGATTATCTGTACCATCATTGCAAGCCCTCTTCTGGCCCCTCTACTCCTCCACCTACCACCCACTTTTCTGCCTTCAGTTTATAGAGAATCTACTGGAAGAGCTGTCTACATACTCCCTTTCTCCTATTCACTTTTAAGCTACTCCAGACAGGCTTTCATCCCCACTGCTGTACCCAAACTCCTCATGACTTCCTCATGAATAAATCCAGTGACTCATTCTCCATCCACATCTTTCTCTCAGAAGTTTTTGAAATAGCTAATCACTCCCTCCTCTGTGAAACATCTTCACCTTAGCATCCGGGCACCACCCGACTCTAGTTTCCTTTTAAGTCACTAACAGTTCCTTCTCAGTTTCCTTTGTTGGTTCGTTCCCTTATCCCCGTGCATCCCCCAACCTCTTTTTTTTTTAATTTATTTTTGGCCGCGTTGGGTCTTCGTTGCTGCGTGCGGGCTTCCTCTAGTTGCGGCGAGCAGGGTCTACTCTTCCTTGCGGTGCGTGGGCTTCTCATTGCGGTGGCTTCTCATGTTGTGGAGCACAGACTCTAGGCACACGGGCTTCAGTAGTTGCAGCACACGGGCTCAGTAGTTGTGGCATGCGGGCTCTAGAGCGCAGGCTCCATAGTTGTGACGCACGGGCTCAGTTCCGTGTCCCCTGCATTGGCAGGCAGACTGCTAACCACTGCACCACCAGGGAAGTCCCTCCCCCAACCTCTTAACATTGGCGACTTCAAGGCTTAAGCCTTGGACCTCTTCCCTTCTCTGCCTGCATTCACACCCAGGTGGGTGGGCTTATCACATGTCAGGGCTTTATATAGCATTCAGTGCTGATAGTGCATAGATTTAGAGCTCTAGCCCAGACCTCCACTGAGCTCCTTAGGTGTTTATCTGACTGCCTACTCTGTCTCCACTCAGATATCTAAGTGGCCTCTCAAATCTCACATGTCCAGAAGTGAGCTCATGACCTTTCCCTCAAAACCTGTTCCTCCCCAAACCTTCCCCCTCTCTGTTAATGGCAGCTCCAGCCTTGCAGTTGCTCAAGCTGAAACCTTGGTATCATCCTTGACACCTCTCTTTCTCTTGAACACCATGTTCACTCCACCAGAAAATTTTGTTGGTTCTGCCTTCAAAATATAACCAGAATCTGACCACCTCTCATCATGTCCTCTGGTCTGATCCAGGACTGCTTCATTCTCACCTGGAGGATTGCAATAGCCTGCTAATGGGTCTCCCAGCTTCCACCCTTGCCCCTCTACAGTTTAATTTTAAACACAGAAGCCAGAGTGGTCTTCTTAAAACAGAAGTCAGATCACATCACTCCTCTGCTTAGAACTTTCTAGTGGCCCCATCTGACTCTGAGATACAGCTAAAGTCTTTACAGTGGCCTACAAGGCTATATGAGATCTGGCCCCTGTGACCTCCCCTTGCTTTTCTCAGATGTCCTAGTAATGCTTTTGCCTCATAGCTGCCTTTTCTGTGCCGCCACCCAGCACAGCTCAACCTGTACCCATCTGTCCCTTCTCCTGCGTCACAGTTTCACTTGTTTTATCCAAGATGTGGGTATAGTTCTAGGCCTACTTCCACTATGTTAAAGGGTGTTTTAGGAAGATCCAACTGGTGGCAAACTCTGTAAGATGGTTTCCAGGGGATGGAGAAGAGGCAGAGTGCAATATAGCAGTTCAAGTCTGAGCTGTTTGATGTGGTCTCAGTGGAACAGGATATAGCTGGGTGAATAGCTGTCCCTCACCGGTTCAGCTACCCAGTATCGGAAACAGTGGGAGGGAGAGAGAATTTCTCTGTTGTTCACCGTTGTACCCCCAGAGCCCAGCAAAGGATTTGAATAGGTAATGGGCACTCAGCAGACATGGAAGCAATTGATCAGGATGATTGGGAGGTGGAATGCACAATTTAGAGTAATGGGGGGGGGGCTCTCAGACTGGGTGACTGGTTTGTCCAGGAGATGATGAACTCCTTTTAGATAAGTGAAGCTTGTTAAGGTGTGCAGGCATCCTGTTAGAAGGATCAAGCAATGCCTTTGAAGAAGCAAAAATCCTTAAAAGCTGCAAGCTGGAGATTTGGCAGTTGTAGGGCAAGCAAACAAAAAGATTGATTCAGAATTTAAATTAGAATAGAATGCATTTCACGAGCCCCTGTATAGAGTTTGTGAAACTGAATTCGAAACATTTAAGTTTCTCTTTTTAAAACTTGATGAAATGTTTAAAAGTAATAATTTTTAAATAATTTAATTGTAAAAATTCCATGGTAACTCAACAAAGGTGCTTGATTTTGGTAGTGAGACTAACTGGATCGTCCCTAGGAAGCTCAGCAAAGGCCTGCAGAGGAGCAAGGTGCAGGGGAGGCAAGTTTCAATCAGGAGGCACTGAGTGATATTGGCCGTTAATGTGTTGACTTCAAGTTCTGGTTTGGGAATCTGGGTTTTAGCCTGTGGGAGTGGAGAGCCACTGTATCTGATACTGGAGCAGAGAAGTGCCTTGATGAAATATATTTCTGGAAGATTAATCAGATGGGAGGTATTTATGGTGGATTAGGAAAAGGAGACGCCAGGTTGGAAGCTACTGTGATCATCCAGGTAGATAGAGGTGTTAGTAGTAGATGTTTGGAAAGGAAAGAATCAGAAGACACTTCCAAGAAAGAGTTAATAAGATTTAGATTTTGCTTATAAAAATACATACGTGAATGTCAAAACGATTAGTCATACTTTTGTTTTTAGAAATGAGGAAGTCATACTTCCATGATGGTGTGTTAAGACTAAACTAATAAGACTCAGTAATCTTCCGGAGACACCAGACCCTTTCAGAAAGGATATTTTAGACAGGGGGATTTCCTGGTACCTCTAGGTTCAGAGCATCTACGTCCTTCTGTGTAAGTGAACATCTGGCTTTCCTCCTTCCCTCAAAGTCCCCTTAAAAATTTCCACCATCAGCGTTTAATAGTCCTTGCCCATCCTCTTATAACCTTTATTGCATGGAGGCTGGTAATGTTCATATAAGTACAATTAACTGCTCTATCCTTAAAAGGTCTGGACTGGCATATGACTTTTTATTAAAGTTTATGGAAATATAGAAATGTCATCAGATATGTATAAGAAATTCTCATTTCTTACAGAATAGTGAGCTGAACTCATTAATTATAAATTGACTAAGTTGTCTTAGGGCTGAAGTAGGCACATTTCTTGCCAGTTGCTTAAGGCACAGATGTAACTAACATTTGTTAGATTATAGCTGTGGTAAGTCCCGTCATGGGCAGCGAGACTTCGGCTGAACTAGGTCCCATCATGGGTAGCGGGACATTGGCTGAACTAGATCAATAAACTAGAATCTGTAACAGAACAGGTGAACTTTTCATCTTCCAAACTGAAACTCTGTACCCATTAAACGCGAACTCCCCATTCCCTCCTCCCCCAGTTCCCTGGCAACTATCATTCTATTTTCTGTCTCTAAGAATCTGGCTACTGTTAAGAACCTCCTATCAGTGGAATCGTGTAAGATTTATTCTTTCGTGACTGCCTTATTTCACTTAGCATAACATCTTCAAGGTCCATCCATGTTGTAGCATGTGTCTGAATTTCCTTTCTTTAAGACTGAGTACAAATGTGATTTTGAATGATCCTGCTTAGGATTATCTGTGGTGGTTTTCCAGTAGACCATGGGATTCTGAAGTGATTATTAGAAGAGGCTCCAAGTTGCTACTTGAGCACTGGGTTCAGCAGTCATTTCTGCTCAGGACCTGTTCTTGGCCAAATCATGAATCATGGCTTCTGGGCCTTCCAAGTGTCCCCTCACCTTCCTTATCCATTTTCCCTTGAAACCAAGCTTCGTTGGTGCCTGCCTCTGCCACGACTCACCACTCGTCACCCTGCTTACTGATAGCAGGTAGTCTGCAGTGAATACACACTTGTGTGTGTGTATGTCTTAGAGTTCTTTTAACTAAAGAACACAACTTGAAGGCGGCATGTAATGAATTATGTGAGCTAGATTAAACCTAAAACTTGAGGAAACGCCAAGCAGAAAGCGAAGTCGTGTGTGACTCAGGTCTAACAAGACAGGCTGGGTGTGTTATTTAACTGAGCCAGAAAGAAGTCAGGAGGAGAAGAGGGAGGCAAGATGAGTTGAACATATTTATTTTTTAGATTATCAAGTGGGGCTTGTGTTCCTTTGTCTTAGAAAATATTTTAAATGACAGCATAGTATCGCATCATCTTGATGAACTTTAATTCGCTTTTTAGCAGATGTTTGCAAGGTATTGAAATTTTATTATCCAAATGCTACCATGACCAATTTTTGTGTATTCCATATATTTTTACATGTTTCTCAAATCTCTTGTGATTAGTTTTTGGTGGAAAGGAGAGATGCAAGAAGGTATATGAATTAATAAACCACTGACTAATGGGGTGAGCCGATGGGCTTTGAGGTTAAATTTAGAGGGTGATAATGGCGTGTCATGACTTCTGTCTTATCCATCCTTGCAACTCCAGCTGCCTTAGCCAGCAGGAGGTGCTTCCAGAATAAACCTGGGGGTGAGGCCTCTAGACCGACAGGGCTGTGACAAGTGCCGTGCCCTCCTCTACCTCAGAGCGGGGCCAGCCCACAGTACAGCTCCTCAGAACCTTTTGCAAAATCCTTTGAGTCAGGTGTGCTTTGGAATTCAGCCTTCTTCAGATTTTAGAAAGGCAATAGCTATAAACTGTTTCCTCTGTGTGTGTTAAGAAGCACTTCACTTAGTTACGGAGAGCCGCTTACTCAAGCATGGAAATATTTTTAGTAAAACATGGTCATAAATATTTGTGAAAAATCTTTTGGCTTTCGGAACTCTTTGGATTTCAGAATTGAGGATAAGGCATTTGGGGCCTGTATCTATGCTGAATTTGAGCAGATAGATCTGACCCAGAAGAAGAGAGAATTCTCTCCCCTTGGTGCTCAAGGGGGTAGACTGCTTGTCTTTTCAAGCTCATAAGGAAGTTGGGAGCTCTTTCTTTTCTTTTCTTTTTTTTTAAATTTTTGGCTGTGTTGGGTCTTTGTTGCTGCGCGCGGGCTTTCTCTAGTTGTAGCAAGCAGGGTCTAGTCTTCATTGTGGTGCACGGGCTTCTCATTGCAGTGGCTTCGCTTATTGCAGACCACAGGCTCTAGGGTGTGGGCTTCAGTAGTTGTGGCATGCAGGCTCAGTAGTTGTGGCACACGGGCTCAGTTGCTCCGTGGCATGTGGGATCTTCCCGGATCAGGGATTGAACCCGTGTCCCCTGCATTGGCAGGTAGATTCTTAACCACTGTACCACCAGGGAAGTCCCTGGAAGCTCTTTCTGAATTTGCAGATGAGGAGTCTAAATATTACTCTTTTCTGTACTAAACATTACTTTTTTTTTTCCCCAGAGTCTCTTCCATCACCAACACTATCTTGCACATTGACTGATGGGAACATTACACTCCAGTGCATGATCCTGGAAGATTACAACACCCATCTAGAACTCATACAGTACTCCTGGGACTGTCCTTCAACAATACAGTGTCAGAGTGGCTCAAAACCATCTGAAGCGTATGTTACGGAGGAAGGTGATCTTTCACAGGAAATTCAGTGTATCATTAGCAATCCATTATTCAGAAGGACAACATCAGTCATTTTGTCAACCTGTGTCCCAAGTGGTAAGTGACTACGTGTGTCATGGTAGAGAGCCTATATACAAGTGGGGTTCATGGACCTACATACAAGTAGTGGTTCATGAATTTCATACCACGGATGCAGTAACTAACATACATTTCATAAATTTGAAACTTAAATTGAGTTACAGTTTTCACAGACACTCTATTACAGATATAAAGCTAATACTTTTTAGTACTTTCTGTGTCAAGTACCATTCTAATACATATGTTAATTAATTCCATCCCCACGCAATCTAGTAATTATCCTTATTTCATGAGGAGAAACCAAGACATAGTTGGGAGTTTAAGTTGCTTGTCCAAGATCAATAGCCAGTAAGTGGTAGAGCCTGGTTTTGAAATCAGGCCATCTGGCTTCAATGTTAAATGAAAGTACAGACTGTGGAAGATTTTGTAGGACTGAAGATCAAGTTTCTTCAATAAATAAATTATAAGGGGAGTAAAAAGAGAGGTGATGGGGGGACTTAAAGTTTAAGGAAATTTAAGAAACATATTAATTAATTGCAATGTATGGACCTTATTAGGTCTTGATTCAAACAGAAAAGAGTAAAAAACAGGAGCAATTTAAACAGTGATTCCATGTTTGATGATGTTGAACACAATTTTTTAAGTCTGACGATGCCATGGTTATGTTTTACAAAGAATCCTTACCTTTCGGAAATACATACTGAAATGCTTATAGCTTAAAAATTGTGCTCTCTGGAGTCAAACAGGGGCTCGCACCTCTAATTGCTCCATAGCAAGTGGGAGGGGAGAAGGAGAGGGATGGAGCCTGGTCCTCCCCTTTAAAGATCAAGTGTGGCATGCGTCACTTCCATTCACACCCCCTTGGCCAGTCTGAGTTCATGGCCACATCTAGCTGAGGGGGGCTGAGAAGTGCCATCTTTTGCTGGCCATGTGCTCAGTTAAAACACAGGGGTTCTCCTCCCAGAGTGAAAAGGAGAGATTGCTTATCGGGGAACAGCAGATGCTTCTACCACAATGTACTACAAAATGAATATAACTCATACAATTTTAAAACATATACAAAATCTAAAAAACTTAAAGAATGACATAAGCCGTAAAAACAGATAGAGGTTCTAATTTTTTTTGCACCTCATTGCTCATCTTATGTTCTCCCTGGGGTTATGTGCCTAATTTGGAAACTCTCGGTCTAAGCGAGAGAAGATGGTGTCTTGGACTAGTAGAGTTGGGAGAAGTGGTTCCGATTAGGCTACGTTTGGAAAATAGAAACAGGATTTTCTAATGGTTTGAGTGGAAGAAAGGTGTCTAAAAAGAAATACTCAGATGACCCCTAGATTTCTGGCACAAGCAACGGAATGAATTGTGTTGCTATTGGACTGGAAAGCAGGGGAACAGCAGGTGTGTGGAAGAAATAGAGTTTGGTTTGGGACATGTTGTTTGAGATTCCTGTTAGATTTCAAATGGAGACGTCAAATACAGTCCTCTGATTTATGAGTCTAGGTCTCTCGTGAGTGGTTAGGGCTGGAGATGGAGATTTGGGCATAATCAGAGTACAGGAGGCATTTAAAGCCTTGGGACTAGAAGAGATTCTGTGGAGGAAGCAGTCGTCCGAGAGGGGTGCTGAGACTGAGTCCTGAGGACTCCCACATGTAGGGGCTGTTAAGGGCAGAGGATCCAGCAAAGGAGACTGAAAAGGATCACTAGGGAGGAAGGCAGAAAACCCCAAGAACTTGGTATCTCCAAAGCCGAGTGAGGAGAGAGCGAGCAGCTGTCAGTGCACCGGCCAGGTCAAGGAGGAAGAACGTCATTAAGAACTTGTATCCTTGTTGTTTCATCTCCCCTAAATCTCTGCTGTCCCAAAGCGATGACGGCATCTGGCATCATCCCGTGGGAGAAAGGATTTTGGAAGGGACTGTATCAAGTAGCGTTAGATTCAGCTGTTTAAAAATTTTTTTTTAAATATCAGTGACTTAAAAATGTAGATTACTTCTTTCATGCTAAAAAAAACATTGGGGAGGGAGGGATAAATTATGAGTTTGGGATTAAAAGATACACACTATTGGGCTTCCCTGGTGGCACAGTGGTTGAGAGTCCACCTGCCGATGCAGGGGACACGGGTTCGTGCCCCGGTCCGGGAGGATCCCACGTGCCGCGGAGCGGCTGGGCCCGTGAGCCATGGCCGCTGGGCCTGCGCCTCCGGAGCCTGTGCTCCGCAACGGGAGAGGCCACAGCAGTGAGAGGCCCGCGTACCGCAAAAAAAAAAAAAAAAAAAAAAGATACACACTACTATATATAAAATAGATAAACAAGGACCTACTGTATAGCACAGGGAACTATATTCAATATCTTGTAATAACCTATAATGGAAAAGAATCTGAAAAAGAATATATATATATGTGTGTGTGTATATATATGTGTATATATGTATATGGTTGGCCAAAAAGTTTGTTCGGGTTTCTCCATAACATCTTACAGAAAAGGTAAAATATATCAGGTATATCACTGTGCTGTATACCTGAAACTAACACAACACTGTAAATCAACTATACTCCAATTTTTTTTTTAAAGGATAAATGATGAACTTTTCTCAACTAAAAAAAAATAATAATAATAATTGGAGGTAGGCAGCCCTGGGCACATTGCTACTTTATGCAGTTGTGTGGTCCAGCTCCTGCACCTTCCCTGCTATCTCAGGCAGTGGGACCCAGGGAGGGGAAGATGGTGTGTCTTACCCCTTTCAGGGAGACTTTTGAGAAATACCACACAACCCTTCTTGCATCTCACGGCCCAAAACTTGCCACATGGTTAAACCTTGCTACAAGAAAGGCTGAGAAACTAATCTTTTAGGGGAGTGGTGGTATGCCCAGCTGAAAATCTGAATTCTTTTATTAAAGAGGGGAGAATGGGTATGGGGAGCAACTAGCAGTTTCTGGCCAGGGGCCTCTCAAATCAAACCAATGGATTATTGCCTATTTGCTCTAACCCACCTGTGTTCCTACTAAGAGGAAAGGGTGTGTGTTCATACTCCCATGCATTCTTTCGTTTTCTCTCTCCCCTTCCCTCCCCTCCCCTCCCCTCCCCTCCTCTCTCCTCCTCTCCCCTCTCTCTCCTCCAGGCTGTACCTGCTGTGAGTGACCCCACCCTCTCGCTTAGCGATGTGTGGTGATTGCTTTGCCATATGCTCAGTATTCTGCCCTTAGAGTTTTAATAGGTGGATAGAGTCCACCTCATGAACACACATCATTCTTTTCTATTGTGGACACTTCGGTTGTTTCAGCTTTTTGATATTGTAAGACTGTGGTAAATATCTTTGTGCCTTTTTTGGAGGGAGGAGAGGGGCACATAACTGATAGTTTCTGTAGGTTAATATCTTAGACATGGAATTGCAGGATCAAAGGACGTTAGTAGAGATTCCAATAGCATCAACTCAGTAGGTTCATGGCAAGAGCTAATGGCTGTTCTTAAGTGTATTGACTCAATGAATGCTCACAATTACCCTAGGAGGCATATTGATCAGTTCCATTTATAGTGATCCCCAAGAGGAAACTGAGGCACTGAGAGGTTAGAGCGCTAATGCAACGTTGTCGCAATGATTTGGTGAGCCTGTAGGCACATCATTTACCACAGTGTCGGCGGCTGTATGATGAACGTTTCTCAGGCTTGCAATGCATGGCTGCCACATTGCCCTGCCAAGCACACGATACCAAGCTGTGCTCCCACTGGCAGGACAGGATGGCTGAATAGTGGACTATCTGCTGCTTTTAATAAACAGCACTGGGCCAGATATGTATCAACCTTGTGCATATACGTTTATTTAGAAACACAGTCGATTCTCTTTATTCACGATAGTTATGCTTTACTGTCACTGTAAACACAGAATTAGTGCATAGTGAACCATTGCTCCCAGGGGAGATAGAGGTTTAGGTTCCTGCAAGCCTCCGGTCACAACATTTTTGGCAAGGAATCAATACAGAACCTTGCTTTATGTGTGCTTCTGTTTAAAGACACCTTATTTAATATATGTGCTTGCTGCATGAACAGTGAATTCACAGCACCACAACTGATGCCTAAGTGAAGCTTATCTAACACGTGTGTTTTCTCTGTAAGGCACACACAGCCTTCTTATGCTTGGGAGCACGAGACAGCATTTCAGCACTGTGCTTGGGGGCCGTTTTAGACAGTGAACTAGACAACAAAAAAGTACAAAAATGTGAAACACATGGCACTAAATAGACCACAAATAGGGCACATGTCTACAGTACAAGGGCTAAAACACAAGGGCAGCGCATTGCCTTGAACCTCAGCTTGGGAATGTGTACATCAGGCAACACAGGTTTCACCATTCTGTGGCCCATGTCAGCGCATGACCGTGAAAGCGCTGCAGGTATTGGTTTGGGGAGTACAAATAAATTTTAGCAAGTGGATAAATTGCAAATACGGAATCTACAAATAAAGAGGATCAACTGTATCTCTGTTTTGGTCAGTTCCAGCTAATTGTATTTCTTTCTTTCTTTTTTTTTTCAGACAAGACAAGGCACAGGTTTGTGCTTTTCGCCATACTGCCAGCACTAATAGGTGGTTTGCTGTTTTTAAAATGTACGTATACTTTCTTTTTTAAAAATAATAAGTTTTCAAACTGGAATGGGTTTCTCAAAGGCCAGAAAATGATTAATTTGAAGATGAAAACAAAGTTTGAAATCTTAGCTGTTTCGAAAGAAACAGAACCTTTTTTGTTGTACTTGTTGTCTGGGGTTGCTGAGTGTGTCGGGTTCCCCAAGATTCTGCATTATCTTGAGGTGGAATGAATCCTTGGGCCATAGAGAGCTGTACAGGAGTGGGAACACAGACGAATATACTTAGGACTGTTCCACAGCCTCATATCTGTGGCCCACCTCAACATATAGTTATACTTCTGGTCTCAAGCCAGATTTTGCAAAAAAACCTCTTACTCTTGACTGCCATGGTCATAATTTTCATGACTTATAGCCCAGAAGGAGGTCCCAGGTAGGAAGGAGCATTGGTTGAGTCAGGTGACATGGAGTGGGTAAAATGACCTGGTATTACCTGTGTTGCCTTCCTGAGCCTTCCTCAGTCTCCAGAAAGGAACCCATATGCCCTGGAGAACTGGTAACCTCATCCCAGCCTGTTCTTTCCTGGTGTCAAGAAACCCCTCCTCAAGTCCCAGAGGATGTTGACTAGGCTGTAAATTTCAGAGTAGAGGTTCTTGAAGCCCCATCAGTTTCCATATCAGCCTTCACCAAAAGGAAATTTCCGAGACTGATTTGTCACTCTCACAGGGAATGTTGAAGAGGAAGCTTTCTGCAAGGTGATGGCATCCGGGGTCCATGTCATTTCACAGTCATGTCTTGAATCAAGTTCACAGACTAGATTTAAGTTTCCCTAGACCTGCACTGTTCAATACAGTGGGTACTAGCCACGTACAGTGATCTAAATATAAATTTTAATTAATGAAGATTAAGTAAAATTTAATATTTAGTTTCTCAGTCATACTAGCCACATTTCAAGGGCTCAGTAGCCACAGATGGCTAGTGGCTACCATGTGAGACCAAATAGAGAACAATTCCATCATTGCAGAAAGTTCTGTTGGTCAGTGCTGACCTAGACTTTTTTGGGGTATTGGCACTAGAATATGATTTCCCGAAGGTTCCATTTCTATATTATAGGTTTCAAATACCACGAAGATCCCTAAGTTATAGATTACCAGTCAACTGAATCTCCTCCAAACAAGTTATAAAAAAATCAGCTGAAGAAAGTTTTAAGCCATCATTACCAATACGTAAAACATTTGGGGAGCTCAGGTGTTCTTTTTAAAAAGTTATTTTTAATCCCCAAATAGCGATATTATAGTTAATCATCTCCTTAACAGATTGGTCCCCAGAAACCAAAATAATTTTCCACTCATGTGTTTTTCTTGGGAGGGAGGGGGGGTGTCTACCACCAGAACTCCTGAACCAGAGAAAAGTAGCACTGAAGACTTTTCTGTCTGATTTAGCTTATTAAAAAAAAAAAAAAGTTTGGGCTTCCCTGGTGGCGCAGTGGTTGAGAGTCCGCCTGCCGATGCAGGGGACACGGGTTTGTGCCCCGGTCCGGGAAGATCCCACATGCCGCGGAACGGCTGGGCCCGTGAGCCATGGCTGCTGAGCCTGCGCGTCCAGAGCCTGTGCTCCACAACGAGAGAGGCCACAACAGTGAGAGGCCCTCGTCCGTGTACCGCAAAAAAAAAAAAAAAAGTTTATTCAGTGGAGGGAAACTTACACCAGTGATCACTACTGGTAGCACCATACAACCTGGAAAAACAAATTGTTCTAAGAAATAATTACTTCAGCAAGCATCTCAACCCTAAAGCCATTAATTGGGAAAGTGAGGCATTTGGCATGGAGCCTTCAGAAGGGGAGAGAGTTGAATGTAAACAGCTCCATCGGCTAGTTGTAGTTGACACTTTTACAAGCTCAGTCAAGCCTGTGGACTTGGCTTCTGGACCATTAGCATGGCTCCAGGCTAGCTGATGCCTTCGATGGGGAGGAAACTGATGCATACACGTGGGACCGTATCTTAACGTCCAAACCGGTGCTGTCCAAAATGGTAGCCACGAGCCACATGTGGCTGTTGAACCCTTGAAACAGGAGAGTCCAAATTGAGATGTGCCATCAGTATAAAATAGACACCGGGTTTGTAAGACTTCTTATTAAAAAAGGAATGTAAAGTATCTCATTAATAATGTTTATATTGATTACACGTTAAAATAGTATCTGATTTGTTGGGCTAGTCAATAAAATGTATCATGAAAATTAATTTCATCCATTTCTTTTTTTTAAATATAATTGCTCTACTACTATTTTTATTTTATTTTATTTATTTTACTTTATTTTATTTTATTAATGTTTTGGCTGTGCTGCGTGGCTCGCAGGATCTTAGTTCCCCCACCAGGGATTGAACCCGTGCCGCCTGCAGTGGAAGCGCAGAGTCTTAACCGCTGGACCGCCAGGGAAGTCCCCATCCATTTCTTTTTACTGTGTAATGTGGCTACTAAGCATTTTAAATTACTTACGTGGCTCACATTATATCCCTATCAGGCAGCGCTGGTCCAGAACATTCCAGCCTTCCCTCCATCTTTAGCTTTATGCACAAGCTGCTATAGAAAAAAACGTTCGTCAACAATTTTTGGTTTTCTATCATCTGATGACCAGTTTTTGAACAACTCTTTGGCCCAACTCTATGGCCAATTTGATGCAAGCATTTAGGAGAGTAGGAAATACCAGCTCGACAGGGCTCTGCTTTAGAATTTTCCCAGTTCAGGCCTCTAGCCAGCAACTCCAGATTCCAGCTTTTCTTTTCAGCTCTTTAACTGAGATGCAAATGTCTTCATTTGTAGGTTTTCTGGGACGCCCATAGCAGAGAAACACGGAGAACTAGGTAAGTGTCCTGTAGACTGCTCAGTGGGTGCATTGTATATCGTGCACTAGAAGCAGAACAGCCTGATGTAGAGGGCCTGTTCCTTGGGGAGCCAGATTCTACTTATCTGCCAGTTAGTTGCCTTGAACAGTAATAAGTTACATCAGCAGATATACTCACCACGGTTCATTAAGCACCAAATGGCGACTTCCCATGTAACATCTCATTGAACCCTCTCAGTGAGCTTTGCAAGGGGGTATCTTTACAGCTTGTTTAGAGACAGCAAACGTGAGACTCGGAGAAGTCAGGTCCCATCGCTCATAAATGTAGAGCTGGGATTCAAATCTAGGTCTTCAGACTCCTAGAGTTATCCTGTTACCCACCACAATCTGCTCCCTCCTTCTCCCATCCCAGGAAAATCGAGCCAAGGATAGGGTTCACTTCAGGAGCCAGGGTCAGAGCTGGGCCCGTATCGTGAACAAAAGATAGGATCCAAACACAATGAACGGTGGCGGTGGGTGAAGTCAGTTGCTGTAAGGAGGCTCCAGAAGGCCCCGTCCTGGCAGAGTCCCCGTGGTCAGGAGGCAGGGGCCCACGAGCCGGGCTTTGAGGGATGAAGGGAAGAGTAAAGGCCCAGGGCTGTAAAAGGCAGGGTAGGGGGTGGCAAGTCATCCCTCCTGGGGGCAGCGTATGTTGGTGGGATAGAGGTTGAGCCAGGCCAAGATATTGAGAGAGAGTTGCCAAGAGGTTGGGTGATTTTTTTCTGGGAAACCACTGAGGATTGATTGATTGATTTGATTTATTTTTGGCTGTGTTGGGTCTCCGTTGCTGCGTGTGGGCTTTCTCTGGTTGCGGCAAGCGGGGGCTTCTCTTTGCGGTGGCTTCTCTCGTTGCGGAGCACGGGCTCTAGAGCGCAGGCTCAGTAGTTGCGGCTCATGGGCTCAGTTGCTCCGCGGCATGTGGGATCTTCCCCAACCAGGGATCGAACCCGTGTCCCCTGCATTGGCAGGTGGATGGATTCTTAACCACTGTGCCACCAGGGAAGTCCCCACTGAGGATTTTTGAGCAGAGCTATGCTTTGGAAAGATCTCTCTGCTGGTAAAGCATAGGGTGAATTAATAGACAAGAGGCTAGAGATGGGGACACTGGTTGGTGGATAAATGAAATAATCCAGCCAAGCAGAGGAGAGGTTGAATCGGGGTGGTCATGGCAGAAATGAAGGAGGGCTAGGTTTCAGAGAAAGTACGGATATCGTATGAACAAAGTCTCAGCGGAGAGTGTAGTCTGGTGCCAGACTCCCTGGGGTTAAATGGCAGCTCTGTCTCTCACGGCCCTCGGACAAGTCAATTAAACTCTTTGCCACCTCAGTTTTCTTCTGTGGACAATGGGCATAACAATAGTATAGAAATCACAACGATAGTGTAGGTAATAATAGCAGAGAAATAATATGTACAAACAAGTTATTGTAAGCAAAATACTTAGAAGAGTGACGGGCTCATAATGGTGCTCAGTAAATGTTAGCTATTATGGTTATGATTATTCTTCAAGAAAGGAGCCAAGGGGCTTCCCTGGCAGAGCAGTGGTTAAGAATCCACCTGCCACTGCAGGGGACACGGGTTCGAGCCCTGGCCCGGGAAGATCCCACGTGCCGTGGAGTGAGTAAGCCTATGAGCCACAACTACTGAAACCCGCGTGCCTAGAGCCTGTGCTCTGCACCAAGAGAAGCCACCACAATGAGAAGCCCACGCACCACAATGAAGAGCAGCCCCCGCTCGCCACAACTAGAGAAAGCCCACGCACAGCAACGAAGACCCAACACAGCCTAAAATAAAAATGAATTAATTGATTGACTAAAGAAAGAAAGAAGCCAAAAGGGACAGGAATTCTGACCCTTGGCAGCATGGCAGGCACAACGGAGGACTCAGGCGGGGCCCTTGTTTGGGAAGGTGAACTTGTGCTCTGACAGGCTGAGTCTGGGGTGCGGGCACATCACGTGGATAGGGGCGTCCAGCATATTGGAGAAGTGGCCTTAGGGGCTGGGGTTACAGGTTGGGGAGCATCTTCGTCAGAACAGTGATGGATTCCCTGAGCATTTGAGGTCACCAAGAAAGAGAAGCTGAAGGCCTTCGAGTGGTGGGCGAGGCAGAGGAGCCAGGAGGAGACCCAGGCGGCTCCCTGTTAGGGGTCCGAGGGGGAGGCGACGTGCTAGAGCTGCAAGGAGGCAAAGCGGGAGGCAGCGGTCGAGACCTTTCGCTTGGTTGAACGAGTTGCTGACTTTCATGAAAGCCCCTGGGTGAGTGGTTGGAGTGGAGGGATCGCAGCACAGCAGTGAGGGTCTGGGGGCAGTCAGACCAATGGGTGGGCTTGGGAGGCTTCCTTTCTCCCCAGCTGCCAGCCAGGACAGTGACCAGGTCACCCGGGAAGTCAGTTGCTGCAGAAGGCCTGGGGCAAGGGGTTCTAGGGGACAGCTCAGCCAGCTTCAGGGTGCAAAGTGGGCAGCGGTAGTGAGTCTGCGAGGGGTTGATGGTCCAGGAGGCCCCATGGAGAGGGGTTGGAGAGGAGTCAGGTAGCCATGGATGAGGTGAGGGGCAGGTGTGCTAGCAGTGTGGGGAGAGGTAGAAGACCTGGGGGTTATGGTCAGAGGTGGGGCGTTTCGGATTTGAAGTAATGTGTGTGAGGGCAGGTGACGGTGAGATCGGAGGAGTGCCTCTGCTGAGATCCACTTGGTAGCAGTGGAGGCATGGCCATCACAGACAGTGACGGGGAATGTTGTTCATGGGAGCGCTGTCATCCCGGGCCACTGAGAAAGGTGATGGGGTATCCCAGAACTCACTCCTTTCCCTTGCTCCTTTATTCATTCAGCAAATAACTTATGGAGATTACTAGATGTCAGGCACTGTGTTAGCCCATGGCTTGAGATCAGTGTACCCAGTGAGGCTAGACATTGTGTGGGATTCAGAGAAAGCATATATTAAAGCTCCTACCCTGAGGAGCTTATGGTCACAGTGGGGAGAATGGATGAGTGTGTAAGAAACAGAAAGACTTAGGCAAGAAGCACATGGTGATGGGCTGGAATGGATGGTCAGGGCTGGGCAACCAACAAGGGGGAGGTGAAGAGGCCAGAATAATCATGAAGATTTTGAAAGGAGTACGATGTGAGCTAGATCTTCAAAGCAAGAGCAGAGTGGAAAAGGCATTCCAGCTGGGAGAATCAGCAGAGACACGGAGGGGAACGCAACCTGTCGTGGTTATTTGATAAAGACGTCAACCTGCTTAGCATCAAGTTGAAGAAATGGCAAAAGAGACAATATTTGCAAGAAAAATTTTGGAAGTCAAGGGCGTTAAAATCAAGTGATATGGGAGTAGGGGGTCATTGTAGGTTCTGGAGCAGGAGAGTTTTGCGTGAAAAACATTGCTTTGGAATGATGAGCTAGGAAAGTAAACCTGACTTCTTAAGGTAACATCCCAGGGAGAAACCTAGGTAGGATGGGGTTGGGTGTGGGAGAGGAGCTTACTTTCCTTGGCGTATTTTTGTTTGCTATTCAGATTTTGTACTTTGTGTGTTTCCTACCGTATTTAATAATACTCTTTAGATTTAAAGAGCCCACTGTGGCTGCAGGGGGGAGTTCCCTCAACTCAGTTATTAAAGGGTTACAGATATGATGGAGAGGCAGGGCTTGGGAGAGGAGCTGGGGAGGGGCAAGCACAACCAGGAAGAAATGTGAACTTGTCACATCTCCGTAAGACCAGTGTCAGGAAGAGCTAACCCCAATTAAAAATACCTGAGGGGGACTTCCCTGGTGGCGCAGTGGTTGAGAGTCCGCCTGCCGATGCAGGGGACACGGGTTCGTGCCCCGGTCCGGGAAGATCCCACATGCCGCGGAGCGGCTGGGCCCGTGAGCCATGGCCGCTGAGCCTGCGCTCCGCCATGGTAGAGGCCGCAACAGTGAGAGGCCTGCGTACCGCAAAAAAATATATATATCTGAGGGCAACCAAGTAAATATCAGATA
Organism: Pseudorca crassidens; assembly: GCF_039906515.1. Lineage (NCBI taxonomy): Eukaryota > Metazoa > Chordata > Mammalia > Artiodactyla > Delphinidae > Pseudorca > Pseudorca crassidens. The sequence continues at coordinate 102,347,966 of NC_090297.1, read as the reverse complement.
TCTGAGGGAAGTTGGGTGTGATATTACACTTCTCACCAAGACAGTGCTGGTATTCTTCACTTTTGGTAAATGTCTGGAAAACAGAGCCAACCAAATTAAAAAGGGAGCCGAGTCCCCCAATTCTCTGGGAAGAAAGACTTGCAGGTGCTACCTCAGTCTGAAGGAGAACTGGAGACGCAGGCCTGATTCTTTGGCAGTGGACGCACCTGGCTGTGGGAGAGGGTGAGAAAGTCCCTGCGGAAGAGCCTGTGCTGCCAGGGCTAGGTGGAGAGCTGCTGCCCACTTCATCCCCCTCAGAAATCCCCAGCACCCATTTTCAAGTCCTACAGGGTTCTTCGTAAGGAAAACTCCTATTTCCTTTATCTAACCCGTGACTCCAGCACTAAATTTTTATGAATTCCTGTTACCAAAGGAATGCAGATATTTTGGGAGCTGTGGTCTGATCTGGCCTATGGAAATATAGACTGTGGGGAAGACAAAAAAAGCCATGGAATGGAATCTCAGTTCGCAGGGACTTGGTCAAGGCTGGAGCTGGGTGTTTGGGCTGATTTCCTCTGAGTTACCCGAGGGTGCTCTGTCATCACCACAGAGATGAATAATCAGAAAGAGAAACTGAAAGAAGAAAACCACACTCAGGGATTCATGTGGCAAAGAAGGAGATGACTGTTAGAAGGGGTGACAGTTTACATATGGGTCTTAAGGGCCCAGCTCTGTTGTTTGGAGATTTCATTTATACTCAAAGACTGAGTTGGTTTGAGAAGATGGGACTGTGAATTAGTGCTGTGCGCTGAGAGTAGACCTTCTGGTGGATCTCCAGCTACCATCTCATGAGAGCCCAAGACCAATCTCCCTCCATCTCTGCTCCCTAGAACCCTTGCTTTTGATGGGTTTATTACAAAAGGGCTACCCGCATTAGAATCGGAGGGTAATTTATAGACTCATAGACTGCAGCACAGACTGACTGCATTTTATACTAATATGAGATATTTCTTTTATAGCACCTGTTGTTTGGTAACAGAAGATGAAGTCAAACGCATGCTAATTACGTTATTTCAGTCACTTTGAGAAGGCATCTGATTTACCATTTGAGTACTACCTCATCCTTGAGGAAACTTTGGAAGTCTAACCTGAATGGACCCTTTATAAGAAGCAATGTTTCAGGACTTCCCTGGTGGCGCAGTGGTTAAGAATCCACCTGCCAATGCAGGGCACACGGGTTTGATCCCTGTTCCGCGAAGATCCCACATGCCGCGGAGCAGCTAAGCCTGTGCGCCACAACTACTGAGCCGGCGCTCTAGAGCCTGCGAGCCACAACTACTGAGCCTGCGTGAAACAACTACTGAAGCCTGCACACCTGGAGCAACAAAAGAAGCCACTGCAGTGAGAAGCCCGCACATTGCAACGAAGAGTAGTCCCCACTCACCACAACTAGAGAAAGCCCGTGCACAGCAATGAAGACCCAACACAGCCAAAAATAAAACAAATAAATAAATTTATAACAACAAAAAATAATGCTTCATGGAAGAAACAAGGACTAACAAACAACAGGCATTAGTTTCTACTCTGTCACCAACACTGAGTATCACCAGATACTGTCTTGTCCCGTAATTGTTTATTATAAATTGTATTTTTGGAGAAATGTAAATCTTTGTAAATAATGTAAGTATGTGTGTATATATATATATATATATATGTGACTAAGTGGCTCTTTTTTTCTTGTTAGAGTTGTAAAACAAAATAGTCACATGACTCAGGAGGTGAAGGTTTTTTACTAAAATCTATAATCCACTCTTTGGTTTTAGAGGAAAAACAGTTCATTGCAGGATCAGTAGCACGGTAGTTTATCATGTTAGTTAGCTGTCACATTGGCAGGTAAACAGAGAACTCTTAAACCAACTATACTCCAATAAAAGTTAATTTAAAAAGAAAATTAAAATTTTATATTTAGAGAATTTGTTTCAGAAGCGTATGTTTGTCATTCATCAAAAAATACATTTTTGTTGTACAATGTGCATTATTTGTAAATTACGAGGCTATAACAATTTCATGTTCTTCCCAAATGTTTAAATTTTAAGTAACCAATATATGTACTATTGTATATGTTTGAAATAACTTCTTCAATCTTACTTGCACTGTCTCCTCTCAATAGAAAATACTAACCTGAAAAAATTCTTCATCTATTTTTTTCCTCTTTCCTAACTGCAATCAGTCTTAAGTGAGAAATGAATTATTCTTGGAATTCATAAAGTGGCAAAAATGGGAAGTTATAAAATACTTTGGGTGTTAAAATCTGTATCTTGATCAGCACCCAAAACAAACGAACGATAAAACAAACTGTAAAGTGATATACACCAGGGGTCCCAGACCCCTGGGCCTCGGGCCGGGAGCGGTCCTCGGCCTCTTAGGAATGGGGCCGCCCAGCAGGAGGTGATTGGTGAGCAAAGCTTCACCTGCCGCTTCCCATCGCTCTCATTACCGCCTGAACCGTACGCCCCGCCAACCCACTGCCCGCACCACCGGTCCGTAGAAAAATTGTCTTCCAGGAAGCCAGTCCCCGGTGCCAAAAAGGTTGGGGACCGCTGCTGTACGCATGCAGAACAGCAGCTTCTCCTGGATAAAGAGGTGAATTGCCCCAGCTCTCCGCTGGGCAGCCATCATAGAAACCCGAGATCCCCGGAGTCACCGTGCAAAGGCCTTCGCTCCTGAGCCCGCACTCTCCCTGCAGTTCCTGTCACATGAGAGTCTTCAGCCTGAAAGAGGAGATGTTTCTTCCCTCCAAGGTGGGTGTTTGCAAAGGGGCCCCGGGACACAGTGGCATCCAGCTCCCCACAGCGTCAGTAAGAGGGAGACCGAGGCCTGGAAGCCCTGCGCACCCCAGAGAAGAGCTCCCGCCTTGGCCTCCAGGTGGCTTAGCTGTCTTAACGAAATGTGTCTTCCGTACTTTGGTCCCCATACGCTCTCTCTGGCCCTTTCTGACCCCATCAGTCAACAGTAAAATTCCTAGTATCCTCTTCAACGAATGTTCATGTCCCCTTTCTGTTGTCAGGAACCCTGGCTCTCCCCTAGGTTGCTGCTTCCCGCAACCCTCTCAAGTGGAAGCTCTCCTCTCCTGTGCACCTTGTATGCTGGTCCCAGAGGGAGGGGGGCATCCTCCCAGCTCGTTCCTGCTTTCAGACCATTGCTCCTTGCCCAGCTTTGAAGCTCACACCAGCAGATCACCACCACCTGATAGCCCTTTTCTGAGTTATCCTTTTTATTCCTCGTGGCGTAAAGATGTTTAGTACCAGGTGGAAATCACTCTCCCTTAACGCTGCTCCTTTCAGAATCTGAGTGTTTTCAAAACCTGCGAATCATGGTCTCCCCCAGGGCTCTTCCTTTCCCAGCACGCCCTGCTCCTGACCTTTTTATCAGTAAAGCCCGCAGTCCCTCACCATCTCAGCTACAAGCGTGCCCTCTCTGCTTGTTATCTTCCACACCACACCCTTGAGGGCCCCCGAATCCCAAACTCCTGCAAGCCCACCAGGACCTGCAAGCCAGCCATCCTGCCTCTTCCCTGGCCCTCAGCTGCTCGGGGTCTTCGTTCTCCTCACTGTTTGGGGTGTTCAGCGTGCATCAATGTAATCACTCCTCTAACCCTCACTCTTTACCCCCTCACTTGGCCAAACCCCAACTGTGGTTATAGTTGCATCTACTAGTTCCCTGCCTGCATCCAAACTGCTGAACATCCTGGAGAAAAACACACCACCCAGCCGACAAGTTTGATTTCAATGACTGCAGACCTCAAAGGGACTCACAGTGTTTCCCAGACGTCCTCGCTGCATTGCCCTGGTCCGTTCACTGCCTCCTCATTGCTCTTCTTAGACCTGCACTACTAACAACTCTCAACTGCTCACCTTGCTTCCCATATCACTGAAAACAAAAGCACTGAGGAGAACCCTTCTCCCACCTAGCTCCCACCTTCCCACCACACATCTCCTCACCCAGCTGCATCGGCACCCATGTGCTTTGCCTCTTGTTACCGTAGATGAAATCTCCTTGCTCCTAAAACCAATCTCTCCACTTGTCTTAGTGTGCTCGGGTTGCCATAACAAAATACCATAGACTGGCTTAAAACACAGAAATGTGTTTGTCTCAGTGCTAGAAGCTGGGAAGTCCCACATCAGGTGCCGGCCAGTGTGGTTCCTGGTGAGAACCCTTCTTGTCTGGCTGTGTCCTCACGTGGCAGGGAGAAGAGCTCTTGTGTCTCTTCCTCTTAGAAGGGCACCAATCTACCGGATTGGGGACCTCCCCTTATGACCTCATTTAACATTTATCACCTCCTCGAAGGCCTTATCTCCAAATACAGCCGCAGTAGGGGTGAGGGTTTCAACATGAATTTCAGGGGACGAATCATTCACACTGCTTATGCACGGGACACCCTCTCCCCTCATCTGCATAGGGACATGACTCTTTGTCCACCTGTCTCCACAGCATCAGCTTTAACTTTTCAACGACATCATACAAACATACTGTCATTTCTCATATCTTCAAAAACCCAAAATGCTCGACTACACTTCCCTGTCCAGCTCTTGTCTCATTTTTCTGCTCTCTTTTATGAAAAGTTCCTCAAAAGAATGATCTGTACTTCATTTTTCTGACTCTTCTCTCCCCATTCTTTCTTTTTTTTTTAAGATTTGTTTATTATTTATTGACTTTATTTTTGGCTGCATCGGGTCCTAGTTGCGGCACGCGGGATCTTCGTTGAGGCATGCGGGATCTTTCATTGGGGCGCGCAGCCTTCTCTCTAGTTGTGGTGTGCAGGTTTCCTCTTCTCTAGTTGTGGCGCGGGCTCGAGGGCACGTGGGCTCTGTAGCGTGCGGCGCACAGCCTCTCTCGGTGAGGTGCGCGAGCTCAGTAGTTGAGGCGGGCGGGCTTAGTTGCCCCACGGCATGTGGGATCTTAGTTCCCCGACCAGGGATTGAACCCCGCGTCCCCTGCATTGGACCACCGGGGAAGTCCCCCCCATTCTTTCTTGAGCACACTTCAATCAGCCTTTCACCCCCACTATTTGCCAAGCCTACCGATGACCCCCTCATTGTAAGATCCGAAGGTCAGTTCCCAGGCCTCGTCTTACTCTGTAAGCATCATCTGAAGCAGTGGAAGACCCCACACACTTTTGTTTAGTGCTTTCTAGGTGCTAGTTTCCATGGGGTATTCGGAGGAAGCTCATAGCATGACGGGGCAAGCAGACCTGTGAGCACTTGTGAGGAGTATACCATATCCTAAAGTGGAAGTGCATGCAAAGAATGAAGGAAGTATAAACACATGTCCCAGCAATTCCACCCCTTGGTATATACCCAAGAAAAATATACACATATGTCCACAGAAAAACTTGTACACGGATGTTCATAGATCATTATTGACAATAGGCAAATAATGGAAATAATCCAAATATACATCCACTGATGAACAGATCAATAAAATGCGGTCTATCCATACAATGGAATAATATTCAGTATAAAAAGTAATGAAGGTCTTTAGTGATACAGACTATACTGTGTGGTGCTATATGGTAAAGAAAAGGTCATTCGTACTCTAAATGATGGGGGAGGAGGGAATACTGACTGTGAAGGGTCATGAGGGCTTCAGGGGAGTTGACATTGTTATTTCTTCACCCACATAGTGTTTATGAGAGAATATACTCTATGGTGTGTTCGTATAATATTAAAAAACATTTTTGGGGCTTCCCTGGTGCTGGTGCACCGCAACGAAGAGTAGACCCCGCTCGCCGCAACTAGAGAAAGCCCGTGCGCAGCACAGCAACAAAGACCCAACTCAGCTAAAAATTAAAATTAAAACAAACAAACATTTTTCATGCCACGGAGCAACTAAGCCCATGCACCACAACTGCTGAGCCTGTGCTCTAGAGCCCGTGAGCCACAACTACTGAGCCGGCATGCCACAACTACTGAAGCCCACACGCATGGAGCCTGTGCTCCACAACAAGAGAAGCCACCGCAATGAGAAGCCCGCTCACCACAACGAAGAGTAGCCCCCGCTCGCTGCAACTAGAGAAAGCCCGCGTGCAGCAACGAAGACCCAACACAGCCAAAAATAAATAAAATTCATTAATTAAAGAAAAAAAAGAAAATTAGAGGTGATTCTCAAGTTGGACATTGTGTCCAGGCTCCCATGAGGTGCCATTAAAAGAAAAAAAAAAAAACTGAAAACATATTGGGAGAGTTATCATTTAGCTTAATGTTCTACTTTTAGGATTTCAGACCTGATTAGATTTGCATTTGGGTAACGGAAACCTACCTATATCTGCGTAGAATGAGTTTCCCACTGAATTTATAAGTAGCTAGCATTTAATTATTTAAGGCAACGATAGAAGATAGGTCATATTTGAACACCTATCTTTCACCAGTAAATATTCTTAGATCCTGTTCTTCAGCAGTTTCTGGGTCAGAGTTTATTGTAATTTGTTACTGTTTCCACCAAGACGGTAATTTGTTCAACCTTCAGTGTCACTTGCCCTTCAGATGGTTTTCCTGTTATCCGAGGAGGGTTCGTGTGCAGATTTGGAGTCAGTTATGTAAGCTCTCTTGGTCTCATGTATAAAACAGGGCTAATAGCATCTACCACTTGGGATTGTTGAAGATGACAGTTACAAATCGTTAAGCACAAGGCCTAGTTTATAAACAGTAGCTACTACTATTGCCCATTCTCTTCTGTGAATAAGGTTGAAGGTTTTCCTGAATTTGGTGCTCACTGGCCGAAAGTTAGAGAACAGACCAATCTTTTAGGATGTCAGCCAATCTCTACTGGTATTCTAAACCTGGAATAGATCTTGAATGCCAGGTTCCTATTTTACTAATCCAGATTTTTTTCTCTCTCCCTTGAAAATATTGTGGGGTTCCCCCCATTATATAAATAATATATGCTTTTATTTTAAAAAGTATAAGATAAAAATTTTTAATAAATAAATAAAATAAAAAACATTTTTTAAAACTAAAAAAAGGTAATGAAGGTCTGACTCATGCTACTACATGGATGAACCTTGAAAACACGCTAAGTAAAAGAAGCCAATTTAAAAAGACCACATATTATACAATTTTATTTATACAAAATTTCCAGAATAGGGCTGGGAGGGGGATGTGGGGTGGGGGGAGGGAGGGACTGCTCCTGAGTACAAGGTTTCTCTTGGGGGATGATGAAAATGTTCTAGAATTGATTGCAGTGACTGCACAACTCTGAACACACTAAAACTATTGAATTGTACACTTTGAATGGGTGGATTCTATAGTATATGGATTGTCCTAATAAAACTGTTATTCCTGAAAAAGAAACTAAGGAATTGGGACTTCCCTGGTGGTCCAGGGGTTAAGACTGTGAGCTTCCGCTGCAGGGGGCACAGGTTCAATCCCTGGTGGGGGAACTAAGATCCCGCAAGCTGCGCGGCACAGCCAAAAAAGAAATATAGAGGAGGCTGGCATCTCATCCTGAAGTAGGCCTTCCCCATCAGCTTCTCAGCCCAGGCTCAGCTCTCAGCTCTTTGGAGGCTGAGAGGCTATGTAGGCAGCTTCCTTCCCCTCAGGACTCTGACTTCGTTTCTCCTCTCTACCCGGGGCTGAAAGTTACCAGGTCAAAAAGCAACTTTCTGTTTGGAAGTCTGAGCAAAGAACTAGCTTCAGACGCTAGCTAGTGAGTCTATGAAAGCCTTTAAACCAGAGTTTAATTTAGAATCTTGAGACAGATTGTCCCATTGTGTTTCTCCCTCCTCCCCTCTTAGCCAGGCTCTGCCCAGTGTACACATCCCCCGGTCATCTGCCTTCTTCTGCCCACCCATTTCTACACTGCCCCATGCTTCCTGCCCCTCTCCTCCTTCTGTGGGTGTCCTCGTGCAAAGCCACTGGAACCTCCTTTCCACCGTCAACTGTCTACCCTGCAGCCTCAGCCTTGTGTTTTAATCACACCCATCTCTGCATCCCCTGGCCCTTCTCCCCAAAACTCTGTCTCCACTGGCAGCCCTCTCCAAGGGACAAGCAGGTACTATCACTCTCCTTGTTTCACAAATGAGAAAACTGACATGTACTTGTTCAAGGTCAGTCAGTTATAAGTGGCAGAACCAGGATTCAAACCCAGGCAGTGTGGCCCCAGTGGCCTCTCGACCACCAAGCCACACTGTGATAATACAGATGTGTGTGGTCTATTTTTCCACATATAGCTAGGATTCCTCAGAAATGCTTTTCCAAGTTTTGTTTTATGTTTACTCAAAGGAAGAGTGTATCTTTAGGTATTCTCTAGAGAGAGGGCTTGCTTTTAACCACTTGTGTTGACCATGGATCAAAGGCACCAATATTATGCTGAATTCTACCTTCTAGACTCAAAGCTGGAGGGGTTTTCAGAGGTCTCATTAGACAGGTGAGAAGACTGGGACTTAGAGAAGGAAGGGAACTGGACCAAGCACTCACAGCTAGTCCAGTGAAAGGCCCAGAAGCAGGAGCCCTAAAATCTTGGCCTCGTCTCCAATGCCTTCCTTTGACACCAGGGTGCCTCCCAACATCCACCCTCAGTTTTTTTTTTTTTTTTTTAATTTTTATTTTCAGTACATTAAATTTACTCATAAAAACATTCTAAAAATGTATAATTTTTCCTTTTTAACAAAGTCTGATAAAACATAAAACCCCCCAAAACAGAATACTTGACATTTACAATTCAAAATCAAATTAGCAGAATATTAAATACTTACAAAACTATATCTTTTAAAAATATTTATAAAGTTACATGCAATTTTGTAGAATTGACATAAAAGAATAGCTCAAACATGGGAGAATTTTCCTTCATTCCTAAAAAGAAAATATGTCAAATAGAAGCTGTGAAGATTCTTTTGCTTTTTTAAAAAAATAAATTTATGGGCTTCCATGGTGGCGCAGTGGTTGAGAGTCCGCCTGCCAATGCAGGGGATGCAGGTTCGTGCCCTGGTTCGGGAAGATCCCACATGCCGCGGAACGACTGGGCTCGTGAGCCGTGGCCACTGAGCCTGCGTGTCCGAAGCCTGTGCTCCGCAATGGGAGAGGCCACAACAGTGAGAGGCCCACATACCGCAAAAAAAAAAAAAAAAAAAAATTTATTTTATTATTTATTTTTGGCTACGTTGGGTCTTTGTTGCTATGCGTGGGCTTTCTCTAGTTGCAGTGAGCTGGGGGCTACTCTTCGTTGTGGTGCGCGGGCTTCTCGTTGCAGTGGTTTCACTTGTTGCAGAGCACGGGCTCTAGGCACACAGGCTTCAGTAGTTGTGGCACGCGGTCTCATTAGATGTGGCTCACGGGCTCTGGAGTGCAGGCTCAGTAGTTGTGGCTCACGGGCTTAGTTGCTCTGCCGCATGTGGGATCTTCCCGGACCAGGGCTCGAACCTGTGTTCCCTGCATTGGCAGGCGGATTCTTAACCACTGTGGCACCAGGGAAGTCCCTGTGAAGATTCTTGAGTGCACGAGGTCTTCAGTTTCAGTACCAGAGTCTGTCTTTGTGCATCTAAGACCTTTACGTATGTGAAGGGCTTCTTACAACCCCAAGATGGACTGGCTGCCGCTCCCCTCCCTCCGAAAACAGTGTAGTGACATTGACCTTTGGCCTCAGCCAGCATGGTGCATAATTTGCGATGTTGAGTAAAAATACTCAGTTTGATTCAGAACCTCAGGACTTTTCAGCAATTGAGCCTCTTCGGTTTTAACCTCCGACCAAGTGTCAGATTTGTACACCAGCCCGAGGAAGCACAGCACTGGCTATTGGGACCAGGTAGTGGGAGGCCTGGCTCAGCTCAGCCCCCCTTGAGGGGTTGTGGTGCGAGCCATCTTGGGTGGTACCCATTCCCCTGGGTCGGAATGGCAGAAGTGAGAGCAAAGTGAGCCAATGTGTGGGTTGCCCGGGCTGCCTGTGTTAATGTCTGATGCCTGGGGAATAAGAAAGCCCTTCCTCTTTTGTCAGGCTCTTCCTCTTCTTGATCTCTTTTTCTTCCTTCTCAAGATCCTTTCCTGCAGAGGGAAAGCTAGTGATCAAATAGGCCTATGTGTCTTGATTTGGGAATCATTGAAAAGTGCGCCAATCAAGACCACCTTGCTCACCAGCTGCCTGAAATCCCCTCACCTCCTCCTCCTTTATCTTTTTAATATTTATCCTTTTTAAACGTGTTTTTTATTGAGGTAATATCAGTTTATAACATTACATAAGTGTCATGAGTACATTATATTTCTACTTCTGTAAACACTACCGCATGCTTGGCACCAAAAATTTCATTTCCATCCGTCACTATAGAGTTGATCCCCATGACCTGTTTTGCCCTCCCCCCTCCCCTCAACCCTGTCGCCCCTGGTAACCATTACTCTAGTCTCTGTATCTTCGTGTTTAGTTTGGTTTGTTCATTTATTTTGTTTTTTATATTCCACATAGGAGTGAAATTATAGGTTATTTTCTTTCTCTGTCTGACTTATTTCACTTAACATAATAACCTCAAGGTCCACCCACGCTATTGCAGATGGCAAGATTTCAACTTTTTCCATATATATATATATGCATGTATTTTCTTAATAGGTCATATTTTTCCAGAACATTAAAATAGCTTACAAAATGAAAAATTGAGAAGGAGGTATATTAAAACTCAACCTTATTCTACATTTAAACATTTTATTTATACCAAAAAACAGAATTTATTAGACTGTTCTTTCCTATTAGACTGTAACTTTATTAATAAAAGAAATTCATTAATAAAGTTTCAAAGTCTGCTTCTTTACTTACCTTATTTTCAGTTCAGAACATTGCCATATTTGAGAATTTCCCTTGACCAAGTGACAATCTTAAATAATTTTCAATTAATTTTAGCTCACTGCAATTTCTTTAGGATCATGTCTTTATTTAAAAGTTTGAGATTTTGTTCATCACAGATTTTTTGGCATTAATTTTGATTTTTTAAACTATTGCATTAAATATCATTTATCTTGATTACTGAGTTTTCTTGGTGTCCCCTTAAATTTTGCACCCAAGGTGAGTGCCTCACTGACCTCACCCTAGTTGCAGCCCAGATGAGAATCTTCTGAAAGCACAAGTATCAGGGAAGAAAGGAAACCAATTCATCCATTCAACAGTGAAGTCACTCAATCACCCATCCATCCATCTGTCCATCCATCCATTTTTTCATTCAACACATTTATTGAGTGCCTATTATGTGCCAGGCACTGTTCTGGGCACTTGGGATGTAACAGTAAAACAGATGAAAAACCTGTCTTCACGGGCCTGCATTCTAGTGGGTGGAAATAGACACTAAACAAGATAAATAAGGAAAGTACAGTACTAAGGGCTATAGAGAAGAATAAAGTGAGGAAGGGGTAGGGAACACCAGAAGTGGGGAGGAAGAACCTTGCTGGTAGAGCTCTGAGAATATGAAAAATGGATCCCTGGGGATCAGCGTTCCCAGCAGAGGTGGAGGTGAGGGGATGCCGATTGTGGCCACAGAGCAGTCAAGAGGCCCATTTGCCCACAGGTGTGTTTTGTTTGGCACTCACAGTGTTAAACATTTGTTTTGGATTTGGATGCTTTTAGATGGGCATGGCTTTATCCACAGGCCCTACTCTTCCCTATTGTATTGCACTCATTTGTGCACCAAGCCACAAAGATAATTATGTGCTCTAACTATGTCCTAGAAGCAATAGATAGCCACAGGACAAACGGACTGGGCAAAGGACATCCAGCTCAACCTGTGTGCGTGAAAGATCAAGGTCAAGCACCCTCCACCCCCAGGTCCTTCACCACATCAAATCACAGTCCACAGCGCCAAAGTGGGGGGTGGTCCCCAGGAAGGACTGGGGTTGAAGTTTTCCACCAATAAAGAGAAATGAGAACTCAGAGTCAGAAATAAGTTGAGTTGTAGAAACTAGGGGACATGGCATTTCTTTCAGATCTTAGCTTGTAGACTAAGAGTCACGTCCACAAGAGTGATATCTAGCTGGCCTCTCCTATGTTCCAGACAACTTTGGACTCTAACCTCTATTTAATTCTCACCGTAACTGCTCAAGCTCAATGTGATTTTCCCACTCTTGTTCTCCGTGTCTCAGATGACAAAGCTGAGGACTTGCCCAAGGATGTGCAGTGAATTCCTGGTGAAAGTGCCTCCAGATCCCATACATCCGCCTCCAAAGGGTATGTTCCTTGTTGTCAACCTTGCTGCCTGTTGTAGGGATGGAGTCCCTCACCCCACGCCATTGTTGCAAATGTTATCTAGGGTGTCCACATATGAAAATAATCCGGATGATCCTGCCGTTGTGACGAATACTTTTAAGAACATTCCTCTCATGTGAGCCTCAAAAGAACTCTGTGAATTAGACAGTGTCACCCCATTTTGCAGACAAGAGAACAGATGTAGTGATGTAAGATGACATTCCCAAAGTTATGCAGGAGGTTAGGGGATGTGAAGCCGGGCCAGAGTCCTTAACCAGCCCTGCATCACCTGTTCTGAGACAGGATTAGAAGCATGAGGTCTGCCCTCCTCAGCCAGGCTACTTGCCCCAGACTTTTTGCCGTGTTAGCCAACATGCCACGTGATGTATTGAAAAAGAAGGCTGTAATCCTCCATGCTTCCTCACGCTCACATCCGCTTGCAACCTTAGATATTTCGATCATAGGATAATCGACAGAGTCACGTGATCCGAGAGCTGGATGTGATCCAACAGGGGTTACCAATTCACAGCACATAAGGGTTTTCAATGAAGTTCTACCTCTTGTAACTGACTGGCCAGAATCCATGACCGTGTGCATTCTCTCCGTGAAACATACTGACTGCTGCTCCCTTGCGGGGAGTGGGGGGCACTGAATGTGCCACCAGAGGGTGCCCACACTTTCTGGGATGCCATATACAGTGGCATCTACCTGTTGACATGAATGTCACCCACACTGAGATGTATTTATTCCCAAGCCTGTTTAATGCCAGTTGTACCTTAACAAAATGTCACATAAACTGAGGAAATGTGAATGTAAGAGAAAAAGAATTGTTTCTGTAAGAACCAAGTTGACAGTTTTGGAAAGACAGTAAAGGAGAGATCCTAAAATACGATTGTTGAATTGGGTGTAGGCAAGACAACTGAATAAGTTGTTGCGGGGGGGGGGAGCATAATATCTGAAAGATTCCTGTACAAAGTTGTTTTCCAAGTGTTTAAGTCCTCACTTCACTCTACAGAAACTAAAATTAGAAATTGCAGACAAAGGCCTTCCCTGGTGGCGCAGTGGTTGAGAATCTGCCTGCCAATGCAGGGGACACAGGTTCGAGCCCTGGTCCGGGAAGATCCCACATGCCACGGAGCAACTAGGCCCGTGAGCCACAACTACTGAGCCTGCGCGTCTGGAGCCTGTGCTCCACAACAAGAGAGGCCGCGATAGTGAGGCCCGCACACCGTGATGAAGAGTGGCCCCCGCTTGCCACAACTGGAGAAAGCCCTCGCGCAGAAACGAAGACCCAACACAGCCATAAATAAATAAATAATTTTTAAAAAAAATTGCAGACAAAGCATTAAAGGTGCGATTTTTGTACAAAAAGCAGAGTGGGGCAGAACCAGTCCTCCCAAACAGACTTATTCTCAGTGAAAAGATCTTGGCTGTCTGTCAAACTATTGGTGAAGGAATGTACATTTGGATGCTTTAGGTTAACAAAAATGTTTAAGATATATATATATAATTTAGAATTTTCTTCTTACATCTGCTTACACAGATACTTTTATGTTAATACATAAATATATATATTATACATATTAATACATATATATGTATTAATTTCAATGCAGTCTTTTTTTCTTTTCCTTTTTCTTCTGATTGGGTTCTCCCTCCCTTTCTCCCATCCCTCTCCTGCCACAGGACAGTGGACAGTCCTTCCCTCAAAAACCATGATGACCACTGGGTCGAGTTGCTGCCATGTTTTTCTCCATGCTCGTGTGTGTTGGCTCACATGCACATTGGGGACCGGGGGTGGGGAGGGTGGCATTATTTCTTCTTTAAAATGGAATGATTTAAAATTTTATAACCAATTTCCTGCACTTTGCTTTTTCTCATCAATTATTTTATTTATTTATTTTTTTTATGTGCCCCAGCCATGAAACAGCTCTGGCCACCAACCCAGGCATCAAGCTACGATGAAGAAAGGACTAGACATCTGCTTTGCCCCTGACTGATACAAGAGCACCACCACCAATCAGGTGTCTCTTTGCCCATTGCCAGGGGGTTCTCATCAATTATTCATGGCAATCCCTGTGAGGCACCTGATATAGCTCCAATTTATTCTTTTTAATGGCTGTAGAGTATTCCCTGGCATGTCATAATATACTCATGGCATGTCATAATATACTCAATAATACCTCTTTTGAAGGACATTTTTTCTGTTTCTAGGTTTTGTTTTTTTTCCACCATAAACAATTCCTTCTACATATTTGTGCACATAGCCATACATTCGGGTATTTTTATTTCTATAGGGTAGATTTTCAGGAGTGGAACTGCTAGGTCAACACGTTTATGTATTTTTTTTTATAATAATTTTTTAAAATTTATTTTATTTATTTATTTTTGGCTGCATTGGGTCTTCGTTGCTGCGCACGGGCTTCCGCTAGTTACGGCAAGTGGGGGCCACTCTTTGTTGCGGTGCAGAGGCTTCTCACTGCGGTGGCTTCTCTTGTTGCGGAGCTTGGGCTCTAGACGTGCGGGCTTTAGTAGTTGTGGCGCACGGGCCTAGCTGCTCCACGGCATGTGGGATCCTCCCAGACCAGGGCTCAACCCCCGTTCCCTGCCTTGGCAGGCGGATTCTTAGCCACTGCGCCACCAGGGAAGCCCAAGGATGTGCATATTTAAGGAACATTTTGTGTGTGTGTGTGTGTGTGTGTGTGTGTGTGTGTGTGTTACACGGGCCTCTCACTGTTGTGGCCTCTCCCGTTGCGGAGCACAGGCTCCGGATGCGCAGGCTCAGCGGCCATGGCTCACGGGCCCAGCCGCTC
The DNA here is from genome assembly GCF_039906515.1 of Pseudorca crassidens. Lineage (NCBI taxonomy): Eukaryota > Metazoa > Chordata > Mammalia > Artiodactyla > Delphinidae > Pseudorca > Pseudorca crassidens. The sequence continues at coordinate 102,332,964 of NC_090297.1, read as the reverse complement.
CACGGCATGTGGGATCTTCCCGGACCGGGGCACGAACCCGTGTCCCCTGCATCGGCAGGCGGACTCTCAACCACTGCGCCACCAGGGAAGCCCAAGGAACTATTATTGACTCAATCCCTTGTTACCCCTGAATTCACAGGTGCTTTGACTGTGTGCCCTTCCCTCACTTCAACCTCTGGGTGACAAGAACCCCTTAGCCCTTGGCAAGGAGCCACCTGGGCAAGATGCAAGCACAGTGATGGGGGGAAGATTCTCAGCAGTGGGCGCGGGAGGCGTGGCCTCCAGCAAATCAGGGAAGGTCCTGAGCCTGCTCCCACCCGAAAAAATAAGGATAATGATACTCTCCCTCACCTCACAGCAGGTGAGTGAAATCACTGTAAAACATCAAGGCACCATGTAAATAGTAACTTTTACGAGGAGCTGGAGTGTCAATACCAGAAAAGCCTTGACTAACTGTAGGAAGCGGTTAAGAGATCCCCTTGCCCCAGGTGGACGTAAGGCTGGCTCCATTCCAGCCGTGACCAAGGGCGAGAGGGCCCTTGTTCCAGCGCCTCCTCACACCACCAAGAATATGAGGATGTTACATACAACTATATAACACTGGGGCTTCCCAGAGCAACCCCCAAGCTAAATCCTCTCCCAGTGGACTTGTGCCCCAGAGATCTGTCCCAGAGGTGTCTCTGCGAATCTGTGAAAAGACTCTTTGGGGTTGGATCCAGCAGACAGACATTCAGGTCTCAGTTCTGTTTATGAGCTGAAGCCCTCCCTGACCGTCAGTGTCTTCTTCTGTACAGTAGTAGAGTGGCACTAGATATTCACCTCGTTGTGAATACATGAATGTATGAAAGAGTAGGGCAAAACACATTTGAGGCTCAATAAACACTTGCTGAGTTTGCATTCAGTTTAATTCCATTCTCCACTTTCATTTTTTCCCTCCCCAGTGGGAGGAGGGGGAGGAGGACAGATGATTGGTAGGAAGTCTACCAGGTCCTATGCTAGATGCTCTCTCTATGGAAGCTCATCTAACCTCTCGGCCACCCTGTGAGGTGTGCCTCTTTCACAAACGAGGCATCTGGGGCTCAGAGAGGGTCATCCGTCTACCCAAGCCCTGACTTTTAAACCTGGGCCTGACACCCAAACCTATGCCATTTAGATAACACAGCACCCACAATCTATTCAAATCTACAATCATTTTTCTCACTGACCATAAGAAAACCTCAAGGTTCAAAACAAAGGCTGAGGAGTTTCAAACCCCATCTCTAGCTGTTCAATGGCTCTGCGGTCACTGACTAAATCTTCTGGATGACCCTCGCTCACCACTGTGCTTGTTCTTATCCCACTCACCTGCACCCCAGGCCTAGGCTGGAGAAGCATAAAACCACAGAGTATAAGAGGCCATCCCATCCAGCCCCTCCCTCTAGAGGGAGGAAACGGAATTCCAGAACAACAGCCCAAAGTCACCCAGGGGGAGGCAGGAGCTCCCGAGGGCCAGCCCCGTGGCCTTCCCTGAGCCCCGCCTCCCGGGGGTACACGGGGCTTCTTCTCCCTCCCCTCCCTGTGCCCGTTTCTCTGAAGCAGGGCTCAGAGACTCAACACTAAGGACGGGGCTGCATCACTGCATTTTCCTTTGAACTGGACAGCCAGGCCACTGGACAGCCACTTTCTTCTTCCAGATCTAGGACATCTGATTGCTGAGGAATTAACGTTTCCATAGACAGTGGAAATAAAAAACGCTTTTGCTAAGAAGTCTGGGGGGTAAAAGCAGGGCGCAGCCTGGAGAAGTAGGACAGCGCACTGAGCTCGGGGCTCATCATCTCAGTCCTTCTCTGCCCAGCCCCAGTTCCTTCCCGACTTGTACGTTCTGTGCTTCTTGTCCCCCAGCCAGCCCTTCCCCCTTGGGTCCTAGGTCCTGCTCTCTCATTCTTCTCACGTTGATTTCTCATATTCTGAACAGGAGTAAGGTCTGTTCTTCTTCAAGGCTGTGACGCATCATGATGTTAAGAATTTGCTCAGGAATTTCACACATTCAGTCTAAAAAACCATTCTTGCACGGATTGGCTGTGTGACTTTTGGAAGCGCAGTCTCTGGACCTGTTTCTTCATCTGTCAGTGGAGAGAATAACGTTTCTTTGGCAGAGCTCGTGTCAGAATCAACTAAATAGTGTCCCTTACAGGGTTTTGCACGTTCTAAGAGCACGGCAGATGGTCACTTTTCTTCTTCCAGCATGTTGATTATCCCGGGTCTTACATGCCCACCAAATGCAGCCATAGTGCCCCAGTAGCCCACCTGGAGGGGGCCCAGAGGTCTGCTCTGCCCCTGCATGTGACAAAGGGACCCAGCTGCAGCCTGGTTCTATTTCACCACCTCTGTCTGGAGCCAGGCCAGGCATGCCTCCAAAGCCATAATTTTCAGGGTGCAATCATCCATCTCAGCGCAAAGAGGCCCGCAGAGGCCCCAGAGCAAAGAATGATAGAGTGGAAAAGAAATGTGCCTTGGAAACTTGGGTCCAACTTTCTGCTGCATCACTAGCTAGTTCTGTGAATTTGAGCAAGCCATTTCGGTTTTCTCTGGTTCAACTGTAGAAAGTCATTTGTAATTCTTCCCTTCCCTCTCCCCCTGGTTACCGCTTTCCTTCAATAAATATGAATTAGGCATCTAGGCACCAGGGATATAAAAATGAACAGAAACAGATAAAATACCTCCATGATGGCATCATTGAACTCATCGTCCAATGAGGCACAAGTACTGTAAATCAGTACGTGCAGAATTCCATCCTTGAGGAATGCGTTCTGTGCTGGAGAAGGTCACGGTACCTGCATGAGTCTAATGGTGGGATTGACCTAGCTGGGGAGGTCAGGGGATGCTTTCTAATGAGGTCATGGCTGAATGGAGATCTGAAGGACGGGAGGCAGCCACTGACCAAGATGGGGTGGAAGAGATTTCCAGGCAGAGGACAGGATCAGTGTAAAGACCCAGCAGTAGTGGGGAACTAAGGTGTGTGGGAGGAACTGGGAGAAGGTGGGGGGAATGCCGGATGGAGAGTGGGGTGGGGGAGTGGCCGGTGGGCAGAAGGGCCTTTTGGGTCTTGCTGAGGATTTTGTCTTCAGTCTCCAAAGAGCAATGGGAAGCCCTGGGATTGTTTTAAAAGGAGTTTTTGGAAGAGTGACTAAGTCCCTTAGCACCTCATCTTCCCATTCATTTATCAGATTAAGCAGTCAGTCATTTAGAAGGGGCTGAACATTTGGGACACAGAAGAGGATGTTTTGATGGAGGACATTTTGCTAGACAAAGGGCATAGGGAAAATCTGGAAGGTGAGGTGACGTCTCAGAGTTCAGGCCTCGACACTGTGTTACAGCAGGGTCTCCAGGCCCCTTGTCAGGACCTCAGGGCACTGGGCACGTGGCATCAGAGGAGGGTCAGGACAGGTATCCTGAGGAAGAGAGGGGGAAGAGTCCGGTGTCTTTAACACCAGAGATACGTAGCCTGCTTCGTAATTGGGATCAGGGCTAGCCATTCTTGAATACATTATGGGTAGAGAAAGAGGAAAACCTAGTGATTGGGGACTTGCTGAGCCAGACACACCCCCTCAACCAATGGGAGGAGCCGTTATCTGACAAGGTCAAATGCATATGTCCGTAACTGAAATTCAGTTCAACCCTATGGCTCATAAAGATATTTTATATCTGTTTAACCTAACTTTCTGCTATCTCATGGAATCAAATCCAGGTCTGCCTGCTTGCCTGACCACAGCAGGTAATTGCATGGGGAAGATACTTGCTGTTTGATCCTGGGCAAGTCACTTAGGGGAGGGTGAAGCCCAGTTTCTGCATCTGTGAGTTGACAACAATGATACTAACGCGCTGGGTTAGATGAGAGAATGTACGTGCCATGCTTAGCATAGTGTCCGGTCCTGTGGCAACAGTTATTATTATGGCAGTTATTCCGTATATGTGATATAACTATAGCACTTCCATAGAGACAAGGAAGGCAATGTAATCAACAGCAGGGCAGGCAATAATAGGTAATAGGGAGGAGTGAGGACTGTGGCAAACTGGAGAATCCTTCTAAGGGGGCGGCAGCTCCTCAGCTTCAACCACTGGCTCCAACACTTAGAACCAGTGTTGTCTGACTTTTCCAGAAATGCTAGGAATCCTAATTTATGACTGTGGTATTTAATTCCAATTTTTAAAAAAAACCCCACAAACAATAGCAACATCTAACAACCTTATGAGACACACTAAACAGGTCCTGGAGCAAAGTTAGACTGAAGGAAGCATAAACAAAGCTTCACAGAGGCCAACTGTTCTCAGGAGTCAGATGTGCCCCACAGATAAAACTCTAAAAGCACAGGAAAGGCCATGAAAGCAGGCCTAGGAAGCGCTCCTAACACGTCCTGTGAAATGACAGCACTGTGAGCGCATGCAGACACCAACCTCCCTCAGGGAGGGTTTTGAGGAGGACAACACTCATTTAGTTTCACGTACTGGGACAATGACTCAAAGATGACACCAGCCTTTTACACTCCCAGCCCAGGAAGTGAGCTCCTGGAAGCCTGAGGGTGTTTTCTAGACACTTAGGAGCTGCGATACCACTAATTTCCACTGGGAGTCTCTCTCACACCAGTGATGGCGCTGCCGTCCTCAGGTCTGCGGGATGCAAGGTCCTCCAGATCTCTGTGGGAGGATTGCTGTGGCTCCCTGATCTTCACAGTTATGTGACTACCTGTTTAATCCTTACAGAAGCCAAACATGGATTTGAAAGGACCTCTTTCCTGCCAGTCAGTCAGCCAGTAGCCTTTCCTGTGCACAGAAAGCCCTTGGAGATATTCTGCACACCAGGATTTCATGAGAATCTTAGGAGTGCCTGTACAGGTCAGCCTGCTTGCTTTCCATACCCGGTGTCTCTCTCTGACGCTGCACCAAGGGACCTGCTTGCTGCCTCCTTCCCTGACGGGGCTGAACAAGAGGTCGACTCCAGGCTTCAGGGATTGCCCTTTCCAGAGTAGCTTTGCCTGGTCCAACATCCCTATTAGCTGTGTGACCTTGGGTAAGCCTTAACCTTTTGGTCCTCAGTTTCCTCATCTGTAAAATGGAACAAATACTAATCTCCAAAAATGTTTCCAGTATGAAACAGGAAGGTGTGCGCAGCACGAAAAGCTGGAATACCAGTGAGTCATTTATATTAGTACTTTGAAGCAGGGCTTGGCAAATGTTCTCTGTAAAAGGCCAGATAGTAACTATTTCAGGCTTTGCTGGTGTCCGTGGCAAGTGTTCAATTCTGCTATTGCAGCCTGAAAGCAGCCACAGACAGTACATAGCATGGCTGTGTTCCCGTACAACGTCATTTTACAGAAACAGACAGTGGACTGGATTTGGCCCATGGGCTGTACCTTGCCCACCTTTACCGTCTGTTTTTGTAAGGCCTGTGAGCTAAGAAAGGTTTTTACATTTCTAAAGGGTTGTAGGAAACAAACAAGAAATAGGTGACAGGAACCAGACTGTAGATGGCTCAGAAAGGCTAAAGTGTTTGCCATCTGACTCTTTGTAGAAGGTGTCCAACCCCTGCTCTTGAGCGTCTCAGGCTTGTCTTAGCCCAGGAGACAGCAGCTCTGTCCCTGAGGGTGATGGGACCTGGTGATATGTCACAATAAGACAGGCGGGAGCCAGGGCCTGGGACTCTGAGTCACTCCCACAAGGGAAGCTCTGGGGCTGGAGGAGGGAGGGGAAACGGGGCCACTTAGTTCTCTTTTCCGATGTCTATTTTAGATGGGTTTTATGCAAGAGACTCAGAAAAGATTCCTTCAGAAAATGATCAAGTTCAAGGTGCTTTCATTTCCTGAATTGTTTCTAGTGTGCGAGGCTGTCCTGTCATCTGGAACTGCTGAGCTCTTGTGAACAGGAGCTCTGAGTCATGGGAGAGCCCGGGATTTCCACCCACTTGGGGAGGCACAGAGACCAGATGAGGGGCTCCATCAGGCCTGAGACCTGCCCCTGGAGCCGTGATGTTGCTTCTTTGTTTTAGATTCAGTCAGTCAACTGAGCAGAGCCAGGAGGTACCAGGCCCAGAGACAGTCCCCAAAGAAAAGAGAGCGAAAACCTGAGGGAGGAAAGCTGGTTGTGCCCGTGAAACCATAGCCCACAGCAGCAGGGCCTTCTCTGGAGGAGAGCGCTGGGAGCCCGGATCCTTGGGAGTGCTTATGTTTGCGTGTGTACCAGGCAGAGGAGAGCAGGGTGAATGTCACAGCTATTGCTGGTTCTGTTTTCACTTCTCTCTCCCCTCCTCAGCGCTCCCCACCACTGATCCCAAGACAAGGTGCTGGTGGCTAAACAGGGGCTTCTTGTCATCACTGAGTTCGCCATCCACCATCAGAAACTGGAGGTTCCTCCCAGTATCCTTATGGCTCTAAGCAGCTCAGGACAGACCTGGTGCCACTCAGACCCTGGAGGGTCTCCCAGAGAACGGTCCTGGAGAAGACTTCATTTATTGCTTTTTGTGACTAAAAGTGGTATATAGCTACTGCAGAAAATTTGGAAAATATAGACATGTGTAAAGAAGAAAATGTACAGAATGATTTTAGATGGAAAACCAACCTGATTAATTCAGGAAACAAGTATTTAATGGTGCATCTACTATACGCCAGGCACTGTTCTCAGTGCTGGGGACACTGCGTGAACAAAACAAAGTGCTTTTCCTCCTGGAGCTTCTATGCTAGTAGAGGAGACACTCAGCAGAGTAGAGGAAGGGACTAGAGGCTGATGGAATGGGGCACCATTTTGGGTAGGTGGTCAGGAAAAGAGGAAGCAGCTAGGCGGGCATCTGGGGAAGAGCGTTTCAGGCCGAAGGAACGGAATGTGGCAGGAGCCTGCCTGGTGTGTGTAGGGCATGTAGGAGGCAGTGTGGCTGGAGCTGATGAGCGAGGGGGAAGCTGGACGAGGACATGTGGGGACTCCTAGGCTGTGGTGAGGACCTCAGATAGATAGTGGGTGAGTGAAATGGAAATCTAATGCAGGCTCTTGAATAAAAGAGCTACCCGACTGGCATTATGCTTTGAAATAATCATTCTGTACACTGGATGGAAAATAGACAAGGGATGGGGCTGGAGGTTGGCAAGGGTGGAAACTGGGAAGCCAGAGAGGTGATTGCACTAGTGTAGGGAGGGGAAAGTTTTCCTTCTCCCTCTTAGGGTCCCTGGCTGGATCTCAAAATTAAACTGACAAAGACAGATCAATGAGAGAAAAGCATATACATTTTATTTATTTTTTTACATGTACATGGAAGTCTTCACAGGAGAATGAAGACCCGAGGAAGTGACCAGAGCAGGAAGCTTCTTTACCTTTTAGACAAAGAAACAACACATTTGTGAAGAATTGACAAGACAAGGGAGTAAATGTGAAGAGGTAACAGGGTTTGTTTATGCTGCCTTCCGGGGCCTAAATTTCCTGTGATAAGGAAATTGAAATTTCTGGTGATAAGGATGCCTTCCTCCCTCCTGATATAAGGAGGGTCCTTTTGCGTGGGAGATTCATCTCCTGCTTTCAGGAGGACAAAGGAGGGTCAGGGTGGTTTTTACACCAGCTATTTCATAAGTCCCTTTCCTTCAAAATGACCAATAGGTCAAGGTGGCATATTTTGAGGTGACATTTTCTCCTCTATAAGGGTAACACTGTGGGACTCGAGGGACATTGTTCCAGCTAATGATTAAGAACTCTCCAGACAATAGGGGCTTCTTAGACAATGGGTGAATTTCCAGGATGTCCGGCCCCCTTCCGAGAAGGAGGGGAGATAACAAAATGTAAAAAAGGTGTCTGTCAAAGACCAATCAGACAGCTGGGGAGAAGGAGGGAGATAACAAAATGTAAAAAAGGTGTCTGTCAAAGACCAATCAGGCAGCTGGGGACAAGTTCCCTCTCTGGTCCGAGCCTAAGCCGGGACCAATCAGCAGGAGAACACAACCAAATCTATAATTTACATACGGGGAAGTGGGAACCTATAAAACTGACATATTCGCGCCCAAAAGGGTTCCTTCTTCGACCTCCTGCGTGAGGACCAAGGAACCCCGGTGCACCGGCCTTCAATAAACCTCTTGCGTTTTGCATCGACTTCCGACTCTTGTTGTTTCCTGGGCGAGTCGAAACTCCTAGGAGACCGCGCAGGTCTAACATTTGGGGGCTCGTCCGGGATTCCACTCGCCCCGGACCACAAGAACATCGGGAGTTGGAGGTACCAGGTAAGCTCGAGCTTGATTGTCTGTTTGTCCCTTGTTCTTTGTGGGCCATTATCGGAGGAAAGCCGTAAGAATCGGCTTATTATGGAATCTGTATCGGACCTCTGGCTAGGCAGACGTGCTAATAGCCGGCGTCCATGAGCCCTAGGGGACGCCCTAGTGGCTCATCTGGAAGGAGAGGCAAACTCTGTCTCCCCTTCACTCGGTTTCGGCAGTTCCCTTGGTGATAACTGCCATCTGAAGAAGTTTCGGTTTTGAAGCGAGCTCGCGGTGGCCCATACGTATATGTGTTTCGTGGAGTTTTAACTGTTTCTGTATTGTGGTCTATTCTTCTTCTCTGACGGACGACAATGGGACAAACTATGACGACTCCTCTTTCCCTTACCCTAAGCTATTGGACCGAAGTTCGGGCCAGAGCCCATAATTTTTCGGTAGAGGTAAAGAAAGGAAAGTGGCAGACTTTGTGTGCCTCTGAATGGCCAACATTTCAGATAGGATGGCCCCCCGAAGGATCCTTTTTATTAGACAAGATTAAGCTGCTGAAGTCTAAGATATTTAATATAGATCCCCACGGACATCCAGACCAAGTACCATATGTCTTGGTCTGGGAAGATTTAATTCTCTCCCCACCTCCGTGGGTCCGGCCCTTTGTTTCCTCAACAGGTACGTCCGCGCATACATCAGCAGCGTCGGAGATATTAGCCTTAAAGAAAAACCCCAACACGGAGAAGCTACCCGACGCCCCGGATCTACCAAAGGCGATTTATCCTGACCCGCAGTCCGATTTGCTGCTTTTGGATTCCCCACCCCCTTATCCTCCGGCCCCGAATCCCCTACCACCTAGAGGACCCCCAGCTCCACTGCCCTCGGCACCAAGGGAACCATCCATGATGGAAGAAGAAAGGGGTCCCTCAGTGGGCACTAGGAGCCGGAGGGCTATCTCCCCGGACTCCACTGCCCTACCTCTTAGAGAATATGGCCCCCCCGATGGCCAAGGGAATAGACCTCTCCAATATTGGCCCTTTTCCTCTGCAGATCTTTATAATTGGAAAATGCATAACCCAACTTTTTCCGAAAATCCACAGGCCCTTGCCGCTTTAATAGAATCTCTTGTTTTCTCCCACCAGCCCACATGGGATGATTGTCAGCAGCTGCTCCAGACTCTCCTAACGACTGAGGAGAGGCAACGGGTTCTTTTAGAAGCCAGAAAAAATGTATTAGGCGCCAATGGGCAACCTACCCAGCTGCCTAACGAGATTGATGCTGGTTTCCCACTCGTCAGGCCAAACTGGGATTTCAATGCCCCGGAAGGTAGGGAGCACCTGAAAATGTATCGCCAGGCTCTGGTGGCGGGTCTCCATGGAGCGGCCAGACGGCCCACTAATTTGGCTAAGGTAAGGGAAGTAACTCAGGGGCCCCAGGAATCGCCAACTGTGTTCCTGGAACGTTTAATGGAAGCCTTTAGACGCTTTACCCCTTATGATCCAACTTCGGAGGGACAGGGCTACTATAGCAATGGCTTTCATAGATCAAGCGGCCCCTGATATTAAGAAGAAATTACAGAGGCTAGATGGCTTGCAGGGATTTTCGCTTCAGGAGTTAGTAAAAGAGGCAGATAAAGTATATAACAAAAGAGAAACAGAGGAAGAGAAGGAAGAAAGAAAGCAGAAAGAGCAGGAAGCCCGTGAAATAAGACGGGATAAGAGACAGGAGAGGAATTTAAGTAAGATACTGGCCACTGTGGTTGGAGGAAGAAATATAGGGGATAGAAATAGGCAGGAAGGGCGAACGGCAGACAGAAGGCGGCCATTAGACAAGGACCAATGTGCCTACTGTAAAGAAAAAGGACATTGGGCGAGAGAATGCCCTAAGAAAAAGAATGGAGGAAGGCCAACCAAAAACAAAATCTTAACATTGAAAGAAGAAGACTAGGAAAGTCAGGGCTCGAACCCTCTCCCCGAGCCCCGGGTAACTCTTAAAGTGGAGGGGGAACCTGTTCAATTTTTGGTAGATACCGGAGCCCAGCACTCCGTCCTTCTCCACTCAAAAGGTCCTATCTCAGCTAAAAGGTCATGGGTACAAGGAGCCACTGGGAATAAACAATATTCATGGACCACACGAAGGACAGTAGATCTTGGGATTGGACGAGTAACCCATTCATTTTTGATTATTCCGGAATGCCCCTATCCTTTGCTGGGAAGAGATTTACTCTCCAAAGTAGGGGCTCAAATCCACTTTCAGCCAGAAGGTCCCACCATAACTGATAATAAGGGAAGGTTACTTCAAATATTGACTATGAAATTAGAAGATGAATATAAATTATACGAGCAGCCTTCATCCTCACGAGTTAATGTTACTGATTGGGTAACTCGGTTCCCTCAAGCCTGGGCAGAAACTGCCGGAATGGGGATGGCCAAAAATCGGCCCCCGGTGCTAGTGGAACTCAAGGCAACTGCCACCCCAATAACAGTCCGTCAATACCCCATGAGTAGAGAAGCCAAAGACGGTATCCGTTCCCATATACAGAGGCTACTAGACTTGGGCATCTTAATAAGATGTCAATCAGCATGGAACACCCCTCTCCTGCCGGTAAAGAAACCAGGAACAAATGATTATCGGCCGGTGCAGGATCTACGAGAGGTAAACAAACGGGTGGCAGACCTCCACCCCACAGTTCCAAACCTTTACAACCTCCTGAGCACTCTTCCACCTCAACATACGTGGTATACTGTTTTGGACCTTAAAGATGCTTTTTTCTGTTTAAGACTCTCTCCCCTGAGCCAACCCTACTTTGCCTTCGAATGGAAAGATCCAACATCTTTCCATGTTGGATCTGGTCAGCTGACATGGACACGGCTACCTCAGGGATTTAAGAACTCCCCGACCATCTTTGATGAAGCCCTCCATCAGGATTTGGCATTATATAGAGAATCAAATCCCCAGGTAACATTACTCCAATACGTTGATGATATTTTATTAGCTGCTGAGACCCAAGAAGATTGTATCAAGGGTACTGAAAAACTGTTAACGGAACTTGGAACCCTGGGATATAGAGCCTCAGCCAAGAAAGCACAAATATGCCAACAACAGGTCAGTTACCTGGGGTATCTATTAAAAGGGGGGCAAAGATGGCTCACGGAGAGCAGAAAGGATACGGTGGCCCAAATTCCGGCTCCCAAAAACGCCAGGCAGGTTAGAGAATTTTTGGGGACGGCCGGATTCTGTAGACTATGGATTCCAGGGTTTGCTGAGCTGGCAGCCCCATTGTACCCCCTAACCAAAACCAGCACTCCTTTCGTTTGGGGCGATAAGGAACAACGGGCTTTTGACCAAATCAAACGAGCTTTACTTTCAGCTCCAGCCCTAGGACTGCCAGATGTAACCAAACCTTTTCATTTATATGTGGCCGAAAATAAGGGCATTGCAAAAGGAGTATTGACTCAGAAATTGGGTCCCTGGAATCGCCCAGTTGCTTATTTGTCAAAAAAATTGGACCCTGTGGCATCAGGATGGCCCACCTGTTTAAAGATAATCGCTGCAGTGGCCGTTCTAGTCAAAGATGCTGACAAACTAACTTTAGGACAAAATCTAACGATAACAGCTCCTCATGCCCTGGAAAATGTAGTCCGTCAACCACCGGATAGGTGGCTAACTAATGCCAGGATGACTCATTACCAAACCCTGTTGCTAAACTCAGATCGCATCAAGTTTGCTCCAGCCACAGGACTCAATCCAGCCACCTTGCTACCTGATCCTGACTTGGAAGGCTCCACCATCATACATGATTGTCAGGAAGTACTAGCCGCAGCACACGGCAGTAGGCCAGATCTGATGGACCTGCCCCTCCCTGATGCTGATTTCACCTGGTTCACGGATGGGAGCAGTTTCCTGGAGGAAGGTAAGCGTCGAACTGGGGCAGCCGTGGTAGACGGAAAACAAGTCATATGGGCAGCGGCGCTACCACAAGGGACCTCAGCCCAACGAGCTGAATTAATTGCCCTGACGAGGGCATTAGAGATGGCAGAGAATAAAAAAGTAAACATCTACACAGACAGTAGATATGCGTTTGCTACCGCTCATATCCACGGTGCCATTTACCAACAGAGAGGGCTACTAACTTCAGGTGGCAAAGAAATTAAAAACAAAGACGAAATCGTGGCTTTGTTGACTGCACTCATGCTTCCTACTAAAGTCAGTATCATCCACTGCCCTGGACATCAAAAAGGAAATACCCCAATAATTAGGGGAAATAATATGGCTGACCAAGTGGCCCGAGAAATAGCATCGGGAGAAGTCATTTTAGGACTGTCAGATAAAGTTCCTGAAAAACCAGGCCGCGATGAAGAAATCATCCCGGCCACAACAAAAGGAACTTTGTCCCCTCAGCAAGCAGAATCCATGTTACAACAGATGCACAGATGGACACATTTGGGGACTAAAAAGATGGTAGCCTTGTTACAAAAAGCCGGGTACGAAACCCCTGGAATGACAAAATTAGCTGAACAAATTGTGCAGGAATGCGTCCCATGTCAACAGGTAAATGCTCACAAAGGGAAACTTGAAACTGGAAAGAGACTCAGGGGGGACCGCCCAGGAACTTACTGGGAAGTGGACTTTACCGAAGTGCGTCCTGGAAGGTACGGTAATAAATACCTTTTAGTTTTTGTAGACACTTTTTCAGGATGGATAGAGGCTTTCCCAACAAAGAAAGAAACAGCTGCTGTAGTAGCCAAGAAGATTTTAGAAGAAATTTTTCCTCGATTTGGAGCATCAAAGGTAATAGGGTCTGATAATGGTCCAGCCTTCGTCGCCCAAGTAAGTCAGGATGTGGCCAGATATTTGGGGACTGATTGGAAATTACATTGTGCATATAGACCCCAGAGTTCAGGTCAGGTAGAAAGAATGAATAGGACTCTAAAAGAGACCCTAACTAAATTGTCCTTGGAGACTGGCGGTACCGATTGGACGGTGCTCCTTCCTTTGGCCCTATTCCGGGTTAGAAATACACCTTCCCGATACCATCTTACTCCTTTTGAAATATTATATGGTGCCCCGCCTCCCCTCCTCACTTTAGGAAAAGAAATAAAACCTGATTGTCAAAATAACACTGACTTATATGCTAGGCTACTGGGACTCCAATTGGTCCAGAAAGAAATATGGTCCCAACTCGCCAAGGCCTACCAACCGGGAACACCGGGAGAAACTCATCCTTTCCAAGTCGGAGACTCCGTATACATCCGTCGGCATCGAACCCAGACGTTGGAACCTCGATGGAAAGGACCATACACCGTCCTCCTCACCACCCCAACGGCCATAAAAGTGGACGGCATCGCTGCCTGGATCCATGCTTCACATGTGAAGGCTGCACCAGCGACGGCATCATCAGGATGGCGGGCCCAAAGAACCGACAACCCGCTCAAACTCAAGCTTCTACGAACCTAAGACTTATAATTTTGGTTTTACTGCCTTTACTGACTGTAAGTAATTTTAGCCCTCACCTCCCCCAACGTTTAACGTGGCAGGTAATTTCTCAGACTGGAGATGTAACCTGGTCCATTAGTCATACTGCACCCCCCTGGACCTGGTGGCCAGATCTTTTTCCTGATGTTTGTAAATTGGCTATAGGAGCACCTTATTGGGATACAGAAGATTCTCATGATATGAACACTGCCCCTTCCAAAGTTTCGGAAACTGATTGATTTGGGCCGGGTTGCAAAAATGCAGGCAAAAGAATGATGCTTGGTATCCTCACTTTCTACGTATGCCCCGGGTTCCACCGCCCTTGATCTCTGAATTATAAATGTGGTGGAACTGAAAACTTTTATTGCAAAAGCTGGGGATGTGAAACTACCGGGGATACTAATTGGAAACCCACCTCAACTTGGGATTTTATTACTGTAACGGCTAATTATTCTCATAATGAGGATACCAGACACCGGAGTAAATGTTCAGGATGGTGTCATCCCCTTAAAATTTCCTTTAGTAATCCCGGAAAAAGAGACAAAAAATGGATAAATGGTCATTCTTGGGGCGTTAGATTTTACATGAGGAGATATGATTTAGGAATATTAATGACCCTTAAGCTAAAGATTGAGACTCCTGCTCCTATATCAATAGGCCCAAATCCCATACTTGGCCCCCCTTTGCTTCCCCCGGCCCCTTCAACTACGTCAACAAAGAATGAGGCTAATGAAACCTCTGGATCCAAAGAACCCACAGTTAAGCCTGGGACTCCTCAGGATAGGATGCTTTCTTTGGTGCAGGCAGCCTTTACGGTCCTCAATGCTACAAACCCAGAGGCTACAAAATCATGTTGGCTTTGCTATGCTGCCCCTCCCCCTTATTATGATGCTATAGGATATAGCTCCAACTATACTAATTCTACCTCCTCAGACCAATGTCGATGGAAGCAAGAAGGGAACAGTAAATTAACCCTGTCCTCGGTTTTTGGAAATGGTACTTGTATAGGAACACCTCCCCAGTCCCATAGACACCTTTGTCATGATTTTAGCCTCCCTTCAGGCTCAGGATATCTTGTACCTCCTCAAGATGGATGGTGGACATGTAACACGGGGCTCACCCCTTGTGTCTCTTTAGAGGTTCTTAATACTTCAGCTGACTTTTGTGTGTTAGTGCAATTAGTCCCTAGACTTATCTACCATTCAGACTCATCCTTTTTAGATAAATATGTAGGAAAAACAAAAAACAAAAGAGAACCTGTAACCCTCACATTGGCTGTCCTTCTAGGACTAGGAATATCTGCCAGGATAGGAACAGGAACCACAGCCCTCATACAACAACCCCAGTATTATGCAAGTTTAAGACAGGCTGTAGACATCGACCTTCGAGCATTAGAAAGTTCCATAACTCAACTAAAGGAATCACTCACCTCACTTTCAGAAATGGTGTTGCAGCCTAGATTTGCTGTTTCTTAAGGAAGGGGGATTATGCGCCGCTCTAAAAGAAGAATGTTGCTTTTATATTGATCATTCAGGAACCATTACCAAAACCATGGATAAACTAAGGGAACGCTTAGATAAAAGGCAAAGGGAGAGAGAGAACGAAAAAGGATGGTTTCAATCATGGTTTGATAAGTCCCCCTGGTTTACCACCTTAATCTCTACTCTGTTGGGACCTCTTATTGTTTTATTGTTGATTTTAACTTTTGGACCATGTGTTCTAAATCGCTTGATAGCATTTATTAGAGAACGTATCAGTACTGTACAAGTTCTAATGTTAAGACAACAGTACCAAAGTTTACGAACAGAAGGTTGAGATTCCATGATTGGAATCAATAGTCACAAGAAAAAGGGGGGAATGTGGGACTCGAGGGACATTGTTCCAGCTAATGATTAAGAACTCTCCAGACAATAGGGGCTTCTTAGACAATGGGTGAATTTCCAGGATGTCCGGCCCCCTTCCGAGAAGGAGGGGAGATAACAAAATGTAAAAAAGGTGTCTGTCAAAGACCAATCAGACAGCTGGGGAGAAGGAGGGAGATAACAAAATGTAAAAAAGGTGTCTGTCAAAGACCAATCAGGCAGCTGGGGACAAGTTCCCTCTCTGGTCCGAGCCTAAGCCGGGACCAATCAGCAGGAGAACACAACCAAATCTATAATTTACATACGGGGAAGTGGGAACCTATAAAACTGACATATTCGCGCCCAAAAGGGTTCCTTCTTCGACCTCCTGCGTGAGGACCAAGGAACCCCGGTGCACCGGCCTTCAATAAACCTCTTGCGTTTTGCATCGACTTCCGACTCTTGTTGTTTCCTGGGCGAGTCGAAACTCCTAGGAGACCGCGCAGGTCTAACAACACAAAGTTGTACAAGGGGAGGGGGCTGCCCTGAGTGAAGGGGAGAGGTGGACGGGAGCCTGAAAGCCCTCCCCACGGAACCCCAGGGTGCCTGGGAGCACAGTTTGCAAACCACTGGACTGGAGCGTCTCTGGGCTCCTGTGCTCTTGTGCAGGCCAGGTCTCTACCATCCAGGCTTCTGAAAATGGGACCTTGAAAACTGGATGCGGCCAGCCCTGTGCAGGGGTTATAAAGATGAGTAAACGAAGTATCTGCCCCAAGAAACTCACCAGCTGGGATGGGAGCTAGGAAGTCACACAAATGACCTAAATACACTGTAAAGGGTCTCTGGCCCCCTTCCCTTGCCTTTCTTCCTTGTGCGCCTGGGCCAGTGGTTCCCAAACTGGGCTGGTCTTGAGGTCACCTTGGGAACTTTATACAGACTCCCAGAGGACTCCAGAGATTCGAATTCACTTGGCCCCGGGTGGCGCCTGGGAGTCTATATGTTAAAAGCTCCCTGCAGGGGGGGTGGGGTGGTGGGGTGGGGGGAACCGATTTGCTGCTGGGTTGGGGAAGCTTGGGAACCCCCTGCCCCAGTCTCCTCCGCCGGCTACCCATACTTGGGTTAACTCTTTTTTTTTTTTTTTTACATCTTTATTGGATTATAATTGCTTTACAATGGTGTGTTAGTTTCTGCTTTATAACAAAGTGAATCAGTTATACATATACATATGTTCCCATATCTCTTCCCTCTTGCATCTCCCTCCCTCCCACCCTCCCTATCCCACCCCTCCAGGCTGTCACAAAGCACCGAGCTGATCTCCCTGTGCTATGCGGCTGCTTCCCACTAGCTATCTACCTTACGTTTGGTAGTGTATATATGTCCATGCCACTCTCTCGCTTTGTCACAGCTCACCCTTCCCCCTCCCCATATCCTCAAGTCCATTCTCTAGTAGGTCTGTGTCTTTATTCCTGTCTTACCCCTAGGTTCTTCATGACATTTTTTTCCCTTAAATTCCATATATATGTGGCATACGGTATTTGTTGTTCTCTTTCTGACTTTACTTCACTCTGTATGACAGATTCCAGGTCTATCCACCTCATTACAAATAGCTCAATTTCATTTCTTTCTTTTTTTTTTTTTTTTAACATCTTTATTGGGGTATAATTGCTTTACAATGGTGTGTTAGTTTCTGCTTTATAACAAAGTGAATCAGTCATACATAAACATATGTTCCCATATGTCTTCCCTGTTGCGTCTCCCTCCCTCCCACCCTCCCCATCCCACCCCTCCAGGCTGTCACAAAGCACCGAGCCAATATCCCTGTGCCATGCGGCTGCTTCCCACTAGCTATCTACCTTACTGCGTTTGTTAGTGTGTATATGCCCATGACTCTCTCTCGCCCTGTCACAGCTCACCCTTCCCCCTCCCCATAACCTCAAGTCCGTTCTCTAAGAGGTCTGCGTCTTTATTCCTGCTTTACCCCTAGGTTCTTCATGACATTTTTTTCTTAAATTCCATATATATGTGTTAGCATACGGTATTTGTCTTTTTCTTTCTGACTTACTTCACTCTGTATGACAGACTCTAGGTCTATCCACCTCATTACAAATAGCTCAATTTCGTTTCTTTTTATGGCTGAGTAATATTCCATTGTATATATGTGCCACATCTTCTTTATCCATTCATCCGATGATGGACACTTAGGTTGTTTCCATCTCCAGGCTATTGTAAATAGAGCTGCAATGAACATTTTCGTACATGACTCTTTTGGAATTATGGTTTTCTCAGGGTATAGGCCCAGTAGTGGGATTGCTGGGTCATATGGTAGTTCTATTTGTAGTTTTTTAAGGAACCTCCATACTGTTCTCCACAGTGGCTGGATCAATTTACATTTCCACCACTGTGGAAATTTACATTTCCACCACTGGAAATGGTGGAAGAGTGCAAGAGTGTTCCCTTTTCTCCACACCCTCTCCAGCATTTACTGTTTGTAGATTTTTTGATGGTGGCCATTCTGACTGGTGTGAGATGATATCTCATTGTAGTTTTGATTTGCATTTCTCTAATGATTAATGATGTTGAGCATTCTTTCACGTGTTTTTTGGCAGTCTGTATATCTTCTTTGGAGAAATGTCTATCTAGGTCTTCTGCCCATTTTTAGATTGGGTTATTTGTTTTTTTGTTATTGAGCTGCATGAGCTGCTTATAAATTCTGGAGATTAATCCTTTGTCAGTTGCTTCATTTGCAAATATTTTCTCCCATTCTGAGGGTAATTATCTTATCTCAGAACATCTCTCCTGGGCTGAGCCATTGATCCGTGAAACCACTTACTGGCCTGAAATATCCCCAGAATACAACCAACACTGAAGAAAATATTCTTATAGAGCATCACAAATCTCACTGAGGGGAAAACTTACAGGTGGGGTATGGCATGCTGAACAGGTGGGACCCTAAAATTCACTCCAGAACCTGAAGAAAATCAGACATTCCCAAACAGAAAGAGAGAAGAAAGGGGAGGGTGGGGGAGGGAAGGGGAGAGTGAATCGCCTGTGAATGAATGCTCATTTTCTCTCAGTTACCAGGACGACAAAAATAGATCAGCAAAATCAGATCAAGAGTCATCAATGAAAAAGATTTCTCTGAGTCAGACTTCTTCCCTGGAAGCTGTGAACTTTATCCTCCAGCAGCCATTAATCTAATATTAAGCCCCTTAACCTTCCTAATTGTTCTCTTTCAGCATCGGCTGGTTTCATATTAACCTTTCAATCTTTCCTATAATGCAGTCACCTCCAACTCCAGCCAGACCTGGTCCAGGTGCTCCTGTCGGCCCCGTCCTTTTCCTCTCCTGGCTGTGTGTCCCCCTTTCTACCAGCCTCTATGCCCTTTCTTTCTTTCTTTTCTTTCTTCCTTTCTTTCTTTCCTTTCTTTTTCTTTCTCTCTTTCCCTTCCTTCCTCCCTTTCTTTCTTTCTCTCTCCCTCCCTCTCTCTCTTCC
This sequence comes from Pseudorca crassidens, assembly GCF_039906515.1. NCBI lineage: Eukaryota > Metazoa > Chordata > Mammalia > Artiodactyla > Delphinidae > Pseudorca > Pseudorca crassidens. The sequence goes on along the minus strand of NC_090297.1, from coordinate 102,313,946 downwards.
TCCCTCCCTCCCTTCCCTCCTTCCTTTCCTGTGAAGCAGCCATCTGGCGTGGTGTCTGACTCCTGGATCTGGGCTGACAGAGCATAAGGAACATATTTTGCAAACGGGCTGTGATGGCTCCACTATTATTTCAGACGAGGCTGTCAGTGGGAGGCCATAGCTACCGGCCAGTCAGGGCTGATCAGCCCCAGGCTATTTCTGTGACTCTGGTGTTTGAGTTTTGTTTTTCCTCTCTCCTGGGAAGAACTCATTGAGATTATTTCTTTGGAAAAGACCAAGCACGTCACCCAGCTGCTCAAGGAACATGTGGAAGCTGGCTGTCTCGGGTTCCCCCTTGTGCCCCATGAGGGCTGAGGGCCACTGGGCTCTAAAGCTGGACTGTGGTTCTGTCTCCAGAGAGGCCAGCTCAGAAGGAGCCCTCTGTGGCCGCCACACAGCCCGAGCTTGAATTCTGGTGTCTCCTTCGAGCAGTGAGTGACTCCTTGAGTAACGGTAATAAGTGTGAACAGTGAGCACTGGGGGAAGGTCTTCTGTCCCCCGGGTGATGCCACTGGGGCACTTCCTCTTCTCTTTTACAGTCAGGGTAGAGCTAGAAGGAACCGCAGCATCACTCTCCGAATCCTCCATCCATGGGGACCAGAGGCCTTGCCTCAAGCTGGGGCTGTGGAAGGGCTGAGACTGGTGAGGGGCCTTCACCACACCTACTCTGGGAAGGGCAGGGACAAGCTTCCTAACAGGCACTGCGCTGACAAGGCTGGGGCAAGGGCGTGTCCCCGACTGAGGCCATGGACCAAAGCCAGCTCTTCCACGGCCCGCCTGCCAGGGGCATCCAGGTTTGGTGTTTGTTTTGGGCCTTTGCCTGGTGAGGACGCCCTGCCAGCACCTCCTCAGGCCTCAGGGCGCACCACCGCGCCAAATGAAAGCAGCTCTGAGGGTGGGAAAAGGCAGGCCCCTTGCACATCCGGGTCCTCTCTCTCAGCTCGGCACGTGCCCACAGACAGCCCACCCCCTGTCCCCACAGCAGACCCGCTTTCTCTGGTGTGTCAGGCTTCCCAGGCACAGGGCCCCTTTCCATAAGCGGACCAGCCCTGGGCTGCGTGCTGGGGTGAGCCGCACTCTCCCTGCTGGGCCCAGCGTGCCTTCCCCGGGCAGCTCTGGCCTGCGTGCCCAGGGCTTCCTGCAGAGAGTCTCCGGGAAGTGGCATCCAGCTCCAAGGTTGATTCTCCCCTGGAGGCGCCCTGACCTCTGCGCCCTTCTCACCTGAGTGGGATACTTCTACCAGTTTACTCACACCTTGGGGGACTGGAGGGCAGGTTCCAGAAAAAGGAGGTTGGGACCCCCAAACCAACATTGCCTCCTTCACCCTGTGGCCCAGCACAGCTCGACTTGCTTACAGCCACACACAGCAAGAGGGGACTTCACCGGCCCTGCACTCCCAGGCTCTATGAGACGTTGCCCATTGGCCAAAGGGAAGGCCCCACATCTACACCTCATGTTTGTAAGTTTAACCTTGCCCCAGAGAGCACTCTGGAAGGGCTCCAGCCTCTCCCAGGCACGAGGAGCTGCCCTTAGGTTGGGCGGTCTCGCATAGCCCTTCATGTGAAAATGCAGAAGAGGGTCTCTGGGCCACGTTAACTGAAGGGGGTCATGGGCCTTGGGGGTAAACGCTTCCCTGGGTTTGTCCCAAGTGACAGGCAAATGAGACTAAAGAAAAACTTGCAACAGGAAACTGATTTAATACCCACAAAAATAAAACACTTCTAAATAACAAAGCACGGCTTTTTCATTCTTTATCAGCTGAGGGTATTTCAGGCAACTGAAGCTTTAGCGTTCTTCCCTCTTTCGGTTGTCAAATGTTCAAAATGATATCCAGAGCTATACAATTTGCCTGTCACTCCAGGCTTTTGATCCTTAAGAAGTAAGATTGAGTAGGTTTACTTGGACAGGCTTGGAGGTTGAGTCTGTCATCTCTGGGAGTCGGGGAGTAGCATTTACCAAGGACCTGTGGTCAGCAGAGTCCGGCCTGGATCTGTGGGACGATGCACCCAACTGGCCCAGGTGTGCACTCATGGGGCCACAGTACTATTGAGAAGAGAAAGTATAGGAGCTTGATAAGAAGGGAAAAAAAAAATAGCATAATGAGAAACCAAGCAAGTGATTCCACTTAAATACATTACATGCAAATTCATTAGAATTGGGAGGTTTCGATTGGAGAAGGGATTGGCCCGGTGTGGTTCACCCAGAGCGGGAAGCGAGCTCTAAGCTGAACTTGGAGGTGGAAGAGAGAAGGTAGGGGAAGGTTTTGCTCTTTGGGTGGAGTGGTTAGTGGCTAGTGACGGTGGCAGGAGGGAAGGGTGTGGATAAGAGAAGTCACATACACATACAGTTTGGGGAGGAAAAGGAACAGAGGGACCACGCTGGCCTAGAGAAATCAGTCACTAGTCTAACAGGTCACAGCCGGGATTCTGCGACCCCTCCTCCCTCCTCCACCGCCGCTCCCTGCATGCAGTGCTCAGCTTCTCTGCAGGCAGGCCTGTGCCCAGGGTGGTACAGTCATTTCCATAGCAACCAATTGTTCTGTCACAGAGACACGATTCTGACTCCAGGTGGGTTCTGAACAGAAGGGACATATGAAACCACTAAGCGACAGAGATCTAGTTTTCCAGTAAGTGCCCCTGCTAATAACAAAGAAGAGAAAATGTACAAGCCACAAGATGAATGGAACAGGGAAGAGCAAATGCTAAATTTTCCGGGAGGCATCAGCTGTTTGCTGCAAACGATAATAACTACCTAACGGGTTCAACAGAAACGATGTTGGGTGGGGAATGGGGGGAGAGGGAGCCAGAACAGCCTCTATCAAGCAGCAGATTAGGGGTGGCAGCAGGGCGGGGATTCACAGTGCCAGATCTGGGAGGTGGAGAGCAACGCCTTAGGTGTGTTGTCTCAATCTGGCACACGTTCCTAGTGCTTTTGCTGGGAAGGCGGAACTGTTGCGGGATCTAACAGGATCCCAGGATCCCTGACTGCCTACAGGTGTACTTCCAAGGAGGCTTCATCAATGCTAGATACGGTTAGCAGCCCAAGAACAAACCTCACTAATTAGAAATCACTGGGAGAAATTAAGTCTGAATTACAGGGTCCTTTAGGAGCAAAGCAAGCGTATTATTACTCTGAAGTCATGACTGAGACGGTGCCTTTGTCATGGAATCAGAGAGTCTGGGTCAGTCTGATCTGCAGCTCACACCGCATGACCTTGGGCAAGTCACTTCCCTGTCTGTGTTCTCATCCGGTCAGTGACTTAAGGCCCTCCAGATGCAGCACCTATGCTAGTCCATGCTTCCAAGTCCTGTCTAGTGCAGGGACCTCCTGGCAGGGACTGAACTGTGAATATAAGATTGATCTGCTGCATTGAGTGCTTTCATAGAGCAGAACCAAGACCATTTATTCATTTGCCATTCATTTCCACCTTCAGTTAACACCGACTGAGCACCTTCTACGTGACGATCACAGGGCCAGGCATCAGGAATCAAGGTAAGAGGTGGCGGTGCCTTTGGGGTCCTCCCAGCTGAGTTGGGGAGACAGGCAGGTGCACGCTCAGGCCCAGGGGCAGGGCTGGCCTCTGCGTGTGGATGGGGCCCAAGGGGGCCCCGGGGAAGGGCGTCTGTGGGTGCGGCTGCAGTGCTCTACATGCCCCACGTGTGGCTGGAAGGAGAGGCGGGAGGCTGCGTGGAGGGGGGTAAGCAAGCTGCGTGGAGGGGTAGTGCTGACCCCAAAGGACCAGGGACCTGGGGCGGGGGGAGAGGTGGGAACAGGCATGCCACGTGGGCGTCGGTGCTCAGACCTCATCGTTCTTCTGACAGAGCTGGAGATAAACAGGCCGCTCAGAGAGGGAAGACAGTAAGTTAAGGGGAAAGAAAACAGGCAGAATCCCAGGGGGGAAGAAAATGAGATCTGGGATTTGTGCCGGCGGATGTGTCCCTAGAGGAGAGGTGAGGCGTTGGTGGCCAGTGTGGTTAGGCTGTCATCACGGAGTCCCTGGAGAGGGGCTAGGCGTGAGCACCCAGACGTGGGAAAAGACCAAGGGAACAGGCAAGGCTGCCGGAAAGCCTGGACCACTCCCGCCGAGCCCCCTGGACCCAGTGGGCAGGGTGCTCCCCACGACCCCGCGCCCCCCGTGCAGATGGTGGAAGGCATGGATTTTGTGCAGGGCAATGGCAGTCTCCTCTGAGACCCCCAGAAAGTTGGGGAGAGGATTATGGACTCTGGTGCAAAGGTGAATGTTGGCTAAAGAGCCAGAGATAGCAACCACCTGTCTGAGATTTCCGTGCTTCTCTACTTAAAAGAATCACAGGGACTTCCATAGCCTCTCCTAAAAATTCACCAGGAATCATTCAGTACCTGTTATTGTTTGTTATGCTAAGCCTTCTCAGGGCTCCGCAAGGCCAGTGTCCACGCCCTTGAGGAGTTTAGAGCCCACCTGGGAGTTTACAAATGCATGTGCAAGTTTAAAGGAGCTGAGCTCTAGTCTCTGTGAGGGCTGAGCTTGGATCACAGGCTGAGAGGGTCAGAGGGCAAGAGAGAAGGAGGGAGAAATCTCTTGGAACTGTGTGCTCAGGAACTGTTCATGGGGAAAGTGGCATTTGCAAGCGTCTTGAAGGGTAAAGAGATGGAGAGAAAGAGGTCAGAACAAAGCTGTGTTTGGAAGGCAGCCGAGAGACAAAGCTTCCAGAAGCATCCGGTCAGTGACTGCTCTTACTTGTCTCAGAGGACGTGTTGATGAAAATAATCAATAAACCATCAATAATAAGAATAGAAAAGAGTTTTATTTGAGCCAAACTGAGGACTAGCCCGGAAGCCAGGTTTCCAGATTATTCTGAGAAACCACTCCAGAGAAGCAGGGTTTTCAGCACAGTTTTATATCTGGACAGGAAAAAGAACATTAAACAAGTCAGGGCTACATTTCTTCAAGGTTTCAAAAAACAGACCAACACGTACACGTACAGCACGTACAGTGTGGCCTTGGCACCTGGGAAGGGAGTCTTATCATCGTATGAAGGGGGGCATTTAATCTTTAACATGGATGTTCTTTACTTCTGGTCAGTGTGCCCTTTTCTTTAACAGTTAAAGCAGATGTACAATATAGGTTTGATAGGCCACAAAGAGGCTATTGTAGTTAGCATCAAACTCAAGTTAACTCATGTATAAAGTCAGAATGACTTCTCTATAGTTCAATATGTGAAAATTTCTTTTATCAAAAGTTTGGACACCAGCATGGAAAGGACCCTGTTTTCTGGCATTGGAAATACCCTTCAATGTCAACCTAGACCCATGTTTGATTCCTGGGTCCGCCATTTAGTAGCTGGCTGGGCCTGGCCACCCATCTCCTAAATTTCCTCATCTGTAAAGCGGGAATGGCCATAATGATTATTTCAAAGGGCTGTTGGGGGGATGGAATTGAATGTGGCAACAGATAAAGCACCCAGCATTTAGCAGGCTTCCAGGAACACTGGTCCCTTCCTTTCCTGGCCCATTGAGAGGCTCCATTTGAGACTGAAGGGAATAAACATTCCGGAAGTCCTCTGAGTGCCCTTGCAGAGGTAAATACACAGATTGATCAGTGGGGAAAAATACGTTCCCTTCCAGCCTGTGGGGCGAGTTGTCCATGCACACTTGTCTCCGGATGTTTGACTTCCTGAGGCTTCTCTGAACAATGCCATCTCTGTCTTGGCACCGCTGACCAGCAGTCCCATGAGAGCCAGGTCCTTGTCACATGTCCTTTTCCTGGAGTGAGTCACTAGGGAATTGGGCCGTAGTCATAACCTTCGCGGGCTAAGGGAGGTGAAAGTGGGTTGGAATGAACACGAGCACAGAACAACTTGGTGCTTAATGTTCTCTTCCATCAACATGTTGCCCCGGGCTTCAACCTGGCAACTCAAAAGTCGGGTCGCATAATGAATGAGATAAACTGAGTGACCCTCCTTGTAGTCCACGAACAAAGGGCCTTTCAGTAGTCTGTGGTCCCAAGTCTTATCTATTGCACTAAAATCTAGGCAGTTACAAGCTGGACCGAGAATGGGTGCTCCCAGTAAGACTTCTCAGCCCCAACGGAAAATCAGAAAAGCCATTAAAAAAGTGTTTTTTAAATTGAAGTATAGTTGATTTACAATGTTGTATTAGTTTCTCCTGTAGAGCAAAGTGACTCAGTTATATATATATATATATATATATATATATATATATATATATATATATATATCCTTTTTCAAATTCTTTTCCATTATGGTTTATTACAGGATATTGACTATAGTTCCCTGTGCTATACAGAAGGACCTTGTTGTTTATTTTGTATATAGTAGGTTGTAAGGAAAAGCCATTTTGATACTTTCCCGAGGAAAAAAGGTGACAATGAACAGAGAAGGGGAAAATCTAAACACCGGATGTTAAGACATATAGAATTTCAACTTTGAAAATTGACTGCACGTCTTCCTTCTTTGGTTGTATAAGCATAAAATAATTTTATGATGGCTAGCATAAAAATAAACACACAAATCTATGTGTGATCTCTACGACCTCGTATTTCCCCAAACTTGAGGTTTCCTTGGGAATCGATGGTGTCTTTTACCTGGACGACTCGTGCAGTGGAGCAGGAGAATAGTAGCCAGGGAACTGGGACAGTCGAGGTGCTACCCTACACTCTGGCCATGTGACGTCGAGCGAGCCACCTTGCTGCCCTGGGACTGAGAAATGAAAGCTTTGTCTAGATAATTTAAAGTTTCCTGTCAATGCCTCGTTCCCCCAGAAAGCTTTGATGTTCATGGCTACTCATACTTTGATCCTTCTGAAAAAAAAAAAAAGGGAGTAATGCCAGACATCCTTACCAGCCCCGCTCCATTCCCTCACATGGCCCCTCAAACACAAGCTCAGAAGGGGCTCCCCTTTTGTGGAAGGTCTGTCCCGACACTTGTAAATTCAGATGGAGGCAAAATGTTGGCTCCCCGAGTGGTGTAAATGGTCACCCTGGCTTTCTGGCTTCCAGCAGGCTCACAGGTCATTGTGTGAGCTGTTCACATTCACACCCAGTCCCCACGTGCCCCTCTTCCATGGAGCACTAACCCTGCTCTGCAAATCCATTCTACAAACATTTATTCTGAGTCACCGACATGGCAGGCTCTAGTGCCAGATGCCAGCAAGCATGGCCCCAGCCCCGTGGAAGCTTACGCCCTAGTAGGGAATGCAGAAATACTTTCAGGTCAAGCGTAATAGAAACATAAACTCCTATGACAGTGCTTGGGAGGGTGGGAGTAGCTCAAGCTTGGGTAAGGCTCCATGGAAGAGGAAGGCTTTGACCTGAGCTTTGCGAGACAGGTAAGATTTAGACAGGCTGAGGAGGGAAGAGATGCCAGCAGAGCGGAGCCCAGGCAGAGGGGCAGAAGGGCACAGTCATATCCCAGGAAGGGTGAGCAGCCCTTTCTTGCTGGAGCTTCATGTGCGTGACGGAAATTCAGACAAAGACCTATTCATAGAAAGTCTTCAGAGTTCTAAGGAATTTGGACTTTGGGGAAGGAACTGGGAAATGGTTCTGGGACGTTCTTGATCAGGGATGTGTCATGGTGGGACTTGTGCTTTAGGAAGAGTGATCTGTCGGCTGCAGGGCTTGAAGGAGAGCAAGAGTGGAGGCAGAAAGAACAAAGTGATTATTACAATCACCCAGATTGGTGGTCAGGGAGACCCGAACTCCAGTGGGGAGGCCGGGGCCGGAAAGGAGGGAAACTCTGGGAAGGAGCTGTAGAGGCAACAGAGTGGAGCTCCGTGCCTGATGGGATGTGGGAGTTGTAGTCTCACCGAGGACCACAGAGAGAACGTTCCAGAGGGAATCTAGCCACCTGTCCAGTCTGGGCTCACGGCAGCTTATCCTGGGGGCTGTCATGCAGAAGTGCCCTGATGTCAAGAAGTGAACAGACTTAGAGAAACTGACCTACTGTGGTAGAGTCTGTGGGTTCCCCCCCCAATATCTGTTCTTCCTTTCCTAAAAATAGAGCCCCTAATTTTTAGTTAGACACATGCCTCCTACCCCCACTTTGAACAAAGACCCTTTCCACCTTTCCTGCAGCAAGCTGTGGTCACATGGCTACATCTGTTCCGTAATCAGAAGCGTTAGACTTTTGCTTTCCTGCTGGCCAGAAGGCGATACGACTTAGGATTCGGGTCTTGTTGTTACAATCAGATTTGAATCCTGCCCTTTCTGAACTTACATACTGGATGCCTTAACTGGGCAGGAATCCCTTTACAGAGAATCTTCTGCACTTCTGCTGGTGTCCATTGTTTGTATCTTTAATGCTTTTACATTCACCTTACCACCTTATTTCTACGTTCTAGGGGATCCCTTGTCTTATGTACTAACTGCAGGGGACATGTACAAATGAATAGCCAAAAGTGAGTCTGATGTCAAAATGTAGCTGCTGCGGAGGATGGAGGAAGCAACTCCCACCTCCCAACCCCGTGAAGGACACCTAGAGGTGAAAATGACTTTAGTAGGGAGATGGCAGGATCAGCTCCAAGCCTGCTGAGTTGTGATTCTAATCAATAACTGATCATATTTAACATGTATTGAGCACTTACTTTGTGCCGGGCAACGTTCTAAGCACTTAGAACTGCATCACCTCACAACTACCATTTGAGGAGCTGCTAATATTACCCCCCACTCAAGACAGAGAAACTGGGAGCTAAAGAGGTGAAGCCGTTTGCTTCATTGTCCTACAGTTCACAAGTAGAAGAGCTGTCACTTGAATCCAGGTGTTTCTGATGCCTGGGCCATTAACTATTAAGTAATTGTTCTTAGGGAGTTGTTAAAAAATGCCTTTCCCACAACCTCCCTCTTATCGGAATATATCTCTCTTCTCTGATACTGATTTCATACTAGGCGGTTTATCTGAGAAAACCCCTGCTAACGGGCTGACATGGTCCATCTCTCAGGTGACAATATTTGAAGCTTGACAGGGGCTTTGCAGTGGCGTGCTGACTGATGCCCTGGAGGGGGTGGGAGAGCTCTCATTTGTAGCATTTGCCAATTTCCGTATTGTAAATGTTCCCACCACCTATTGCAGCTTTTATTTTTTATTTTATTTTATTTTTTTAACATCTTTATTGGAGTATAATTGCTTTACAATGGTGTGTTAGTTTCTGCTTTATAACAAAGTGAATCAGTTATACATTTACATATGTTCCCATATCTCTTCCCTCTTGCGTCTCCCTCCCTCCCACCCTCCCTATCCCACCCCTCTAGGTGGTCATAAAGCACCGAGCTGATCTCCCTGTGCTATTCAGCTGCTTCCCACTAGCTATCTATTTTACGTTTGGTAGTGTATATATGTCCATGCCACTCTCTCGCTTTGTCACAGCTTACCCTTCCCCCTCCCCATATCCTCAAGTCCATTCTCTAGTAGGTCTGTGTCTTTATTCCCGTCTTACCCCTAGGTTCTTCATGACCTTTTTTTTTTCTTTCTTAGATTCCATATATATGTGTTAGCATATGGTATATGTTTTTCTCTTTCTGACTTACTTCACTCTGTATGACAGACTCTAGGTCCATCCACCTCCCTACAAATAACTCAGTTTCGTTTCTTTTTATGGCTGAGTAATATTCCATTGTATATATGTGCCACATCTTCTTTATCCATTCATCTGTTGATGGACACTTAGGTTGCTTCCATGTCCTGGCTATTGTAAATAGAGGTGCAATGAACATATTGGTACATGACTCTTTTGGAATTATGGTTTGCTCAGGGTATATGCCCAGTAGTGGGATTGCTGGGTCGTATGGTAGTTCTATTTGTAGTTTTTTAAGGAACCTCCATACTGTTCTCCATAGTGGCTGAACCAATTCACATTCCCACCAGCAGTGCAAGAGTGTTCCCTTTTCTCCACACCCTCTCCAGCATTTATTGTTTCTAGATTTTTTGATGATGGCCATTCTGACTGGTGTGAGATGGTATCTCATTGTAGTTTTGATTTGCATTTCTCTAATGATCAATGATGTTGAGCATTCTTTCATGTGTTTGTTGGCAGTCTGTATATCTTCTTTGGAGAAGTGTCTATGTAGGTCTTCTGCCCGTTTTGGGATTGGGTTGTTTGTTTTTTTGTTATTGAGCTGCATGAGCTGCTTGTAAATTTTGGAGATTAATCCTTTGTCAGTTGCTTCGTCTGCAAATATTTTCTCCCATTCTGAGGGTTGTCTTTTGGTCTTGTTTATGGTTTCCTTTGCTGTGCAAAAGCTTTGAAGTTTCATTAGGTCCCATTTGTTTATTTTTGTTTTTATCTCCATTTCTCTAGGAGGTGGGTCAAAAAGGATCTTGCTGTGATTTATGTCATAGAGTGTTCTGCCTATGTTTTCCTCTAAGAGTTTGATAGTTTCTGGCCTTACATTTAGGTTTTTAATCCATTTTGAGCTTATTTTTGTGTATGGTGTTAGGGAGTGTTCTAATCTCATACTTTTACATGTAGCTGTCCAGTTTTCCCAGCACCACTTATTGAAGAGGCTGTCTTTGCTCCACTGTATATTCTTGCCTCCTTTATCAAAGATAAGGTGGCCATATGTGTGTGGGTTTATCTCTGGGCTTTCTACCCTGCAGCTTTTAAAATTCCTGAATATTTAATTATGGACTCTGGTGCAGCCCGCTTCAGCCCACCCCTGGGGCCCAGAGGATTGTATTGTAGCTACAAGAGTGCCCATGCTAGCTGGGAATTCTTGGAATCCACAGCCGGACTGATAGAGTGCAGGCACTGAGGGGGCTTCCAGTGCTCTTCCAGGTGTACCTTTGAGGGGGTCCCTGGCTGCTTCTCGCTAGAGGTCTGGCCCTGGGCACTCCGGGAGGCCTTGCTGTGGCTGGTGGACTTAGCAGCCCCTGGCTTGCCCGTCAGCTTTCCTCTGGAGGCTTCAGCTCACCTCCTGAAAACAGGCCCTGTGACCAGCAGATGGCAGCACTCTGGCATTCAATACTCGGTGCCCTAGCAAAATGAGGGACCTTTGTTCTGAACCAGAGGCGGTGTCACCAAGAGAAAGGCCCAAAGGGGCAAGCTAATCGCTTGTCCTTAACTGACCTTCGCCTAAAGAGCCAGTGGACAGGCTCCCGTAGCTTCATATAATGAGAGTCACCTTAGCAAACGACAGAGACAGCCCAGTCTCAGCACCACCGCCTGCCCATCCCAGGGGCTTAGGCTCCGCCTGGACTGGCATCATGGAAACAGGCACTGGGGTCCTTTCAGGAAGGGAGCTAAGTGCCAAGAAGGTGTTTCCAGTTCTACGGGGGAAACTCTTTATTCCTACCTGTCACTGCCCACAGGCCACACTGTGCTGTGATTTAACTACTAGATCATTGACTCTACAGGATGGTCAGCTCCTACTTAGGTGACCAGCTGTCCCAGTTTGCCTGGGACTGTCCTGGGTTTAGTACTGAAAGTCTCATGTCCTGGGAAGCTCCCAGTACCAGCAAATATGACGGTCGGCCACCAGAACTCCCAGGCCCAGTCCATGCAGAGTGCCAAGCTGGCACACAGTAGGTGCTTTATATTGTGGTTGCACTGCAGACGGTGGTCCTGAAAGAGAGGGGCAAGGCGGCAGTTGAGTGGGATCACAGGGGCCGACCAAATCCAACAGACAGAATTTGATTTCATTTCATTTAAAAAACCTCCTCCCTTTGCTTTTTATCAAAGGAAAGGTCTGGAATGTGCGAGGGGGAAACTCCAGAGCAGTCCCTTTCTTCTTTCCTCTCCCCTTCCATCTTTGACCTCCCTCCCCGTTTCCTTCCTCCCGCCCCCCGCCCCCACCCTCTGCAGCACAGCTTGCATCTTGTACCTGGTCCAGGGCCCTCCCATAGTCCACAGCAGAGAACTCCACGTTCCAGGGGAGGGTGGGGCCGCTTCTGGGGAAAGGGGCAGGGGTGGTGAAGCGGGCAGGCCGGAGGAGGGGTGAGGCAGGCAGAGGATCTTCCGCCCTAGAAACGGAGGAACAGGTGAGAGCTGCCCAAAGGAGCCCGAGGTTCCCTGGAGCCCTCGGCTGGTCCCCTCGACTCCGGGCAGGGCCGTGGGCATTCCTCTCGCCTCCTGTGGCTCAAGCCTCGTTGTCAGGCGGCTGGTCTGCTTGTCTCGCTGAATCCTCTAGACGGTTCACTTCGACTCCAAGTGGCTAGCTCAGGAGAGTCAGGCTCCGCAAACACCAAGCTGCACTACCGCTTGGATCAGGGCAGAAAGCTTTGCTGGAACCGATGTAAGACATTTTCAGATGCTTCTTCCCTGCTCCGGACATCGGGATAAAGGGCAAGCCTTTCACCGTGGCCCCCAAGCTCTGCGCAGACTGGTCCCTGTCGATTCTCCAACCTTATCTGGTGCCGCTTTCCCCAGCGCTCACTGTGGCAGTCACCCTGGCCATCCGCCAGTGCCTAAAAATGCCACGCTCTGTCCTGCCTCAGCAGGGGGAATCTGGCTTCGATGGGGTGGTCCTAGAAGCCACTGTGAGAGGGTGAAATTGAAGTTTTGATGGGAAGGATGAGAAGGGAGCACATCGTCAAACTGGGGAGCAGGGAGAGCAGTGAGGACGCTTTCAACATGGCAGGTATCAGTTCTTCCGGCCCCTTGGTGCTGAGAAATACAGACTTCTTATGGGGTTTTTGTTTCGAAATTTCTGAATAACCCACCACTCCTCATGTCAAAATCTATCATTCTCGGTGGGTTCATGTTTATTTTCCACTGGTGACAATTTAATGCAGGCGTAGCCCTGTTCTAGATAAAAATTGGCCACGCAGGTGAAATCCTGCTGGCTTCTGTCTCCCAGCCAATATTTGGATTTGCTGGAGCCTGAATTAACGCCGGGGTCTCAATAGGAACCTTAGGACTTGGTGATTGTTATTAACAGGCGTAATCTTTCACCTTCAAAAACCAAGGGCAGGATTTTGAGTTATTTTCAGCCACAAGATAGTGGCAAATGAATATGGGGTTGATTGAAGAAATGCTGGGTCTGTGACAGGGCGTTTACCAGGTAAACCAAATCCTAGATAGCGAGCACAGCAACTCTGGTTATTAAGACATGGACATCTCTAAATCTCCAAAGTTGTGAGGGGGTTGGTGAGAGCCCTTACTGGTGTCAAAGAAGGGCCTCCCCTTCATCTGCAGGGCTAGAGGAATCTTAACGCTTCCACAGGAGCCATAGCAGCTGAACCCAACGTAAGGTACATGAAGAGTACCTGGAAGGGATGCAGGCACAGAGGAGTTGCTTGTGCCAGCTCCTCACTGATGCTATATTGAGCCATGAAATGATTCCCATGGAAACTGGTGTGACTTGTCCATCTATGAACCAGTCACCTTTGGGATCCTGGGGGTGGACTGAAACCTTGGGTTTAAATGGCCTTTATCCTTTTCAAAGAGGCAGTGTCTACCACTTCTTCCTTTCCAGGCTAGCTCCAGCCACTTTCCCCTTATCCTCCTCAAAGGGGGAAACTGAGCTTCTGGGAAGAGGTCCAAGGTCTGGGGCCTCAAGGCAGTTTCAGAGACATTGGGTCATGGCTGCTCTTTGCCTCCATCTATTACCTAAAAATGTAGACTTTCCAGGTTGTCCAGGGTGAGCAGTCAAAAGCTGGGAAGTGAAGGTATGGCGGCAGGGAGGGGAAAATGGAGGGAAAGGCTCCTCCATCCTGTGTTGGTCCCCACCATCCCCTCGGGCAGTCTTAATCCTGCCTTCCTGTCTGTGTCTGAAGAGTCCCCAGACAGCCTGCCCTTTTCACCTCCCCTGCCACTGGCTTTTCTGTAAGAAGAAGCCTCACCCTGAGCAGAACACGGAGTTCTGTCCCAGAGTCTGGGAGGCAGCCGGTGGGTGTGGAGGGGGAGGGCAGTCGGAGTTGGAAGTGAAGAGGAAAAAGGAAGAGGGACTCTTGGATTCCTCCCTTATGAACCCTGGCGCCGACCTGTTGTCAGAGAGCTGACGTGGCAGGGCGGTCAAATGACCTCTCGTTCGCCACATTTGGTGACCCTCTGTATCTGTAATCCCCCCGACTTGGCTTCTCTGCTTCGAGACCACTACCACCTACAGTGCCTTTACTGAGCGCCAGTGGATACCAGGCACTGTGCTAGGCGCACGGGCTGGGAGTTTACGCTCTGCTGGGATCCACCGTCAGGGAAACAGCTAACAGCTATTGTGGGCGTGCTACAGTGGGTGATGGAAATATAAAATCTCCCTTCTGAGAACTGGAAACACGGCATCTTTAAACAACAGTTACCTTCCTCCTTAGAGGAGCCCCAGCTGCCTCTTCCCGTGATGCCACCCAGGCACGTGGGGTGGGGAAGGGGGGCTGTTGAGACTGTGCCTTCTCTGTTGACTGACGGTGTTCCCATCATATCATCCTGTCTGTCCATTTGGGTCCCCACAGGTGAAGGTCAGCAGGCTGGACAGCTTGCCCTGCAGGACCTCTTTCTTTAAGGAAAGACACACAAAGAGGCAGTGTCTACAAAGGCCCCTAGGTGGGTGGGTGAGGGCTCCGTACCCACTGGTGAGCCCCTCCTGGGATGACCGCTCCTGTAGTGGCCGTGTTGGAGTCAAGTCCACTTACCGATGGTCTTAATGTGGACGAAGAACTGATCCGATCATTAATATTAGGTGTAAAAATATAATCAGAAATAAAATTTGTGAATCAGCTCATTCTTCCCTACGCTGGGTACGTAAACCAGCGTTTGTAGTGGAGCTTTGTGTTATTTTCCAATCGCAGAGATGATTTAACCATTACGGGGCATCCAGACCTGATTTTCTCCCCTCTGCTTTTAGGGAAGCAACTATGTGTGACAGTCCACAGGATAGCACACGGGGTTCCATAAACTTGAATCACCTGGCCCGTGATGTGATTTACAGGAGTAGATTAAGGAACAGGAAAGAGACTTCAGAGACCTGTTGAAACTGACAGGTGATTTCAATAAAGGCGATGGTGTTTTTCAAGGAGCCAGCTCTTGATCATACAGAATATGAAATTATTATAATACATCGTGATAAAAATAATGAGCAGGAGAGGCAAAAGCCTGGCTCTGGAGGGCTTATTTGCATTGCAAATATCTTTCCCACTGGCGGTTTGGCCACCATCCCTCAGTCCATCTGTGTGCTGGTCTCAAGGGGCCGGAGTGCGAGTATGCACAGGGTGGACACCCCTTCTTGTGGGGACATCTGGATGGCCTAGCTTGGGCGAGAGGACCCAGCGAGTGAGGCCCCCTGGGGGATTGCATCAGCCATGGGCATGAGGGTGGGAGGAGGGGGTCAGAGTCTTGTAGGGCAAAGAGGAGGCTCAGCAGAAAGGAAGCACACGACTGATGCCACTGTCACCTTCCCAAACCTGTTTCCAGAAGCTCCCATCCCCCATTGCAGAGGGGTGCTGAGAGACATGACAGTTCCAGCTGCCGAAACACCATCAGCTTGATGCCGGGCTGTTTTGTTTTGGTCTTTTGTGATGGTTAGAGGTTTAGTGAGCCCCTGGACACTACTGTACAGTTTCTCTTTACATGTCCTCCAATCGTCAAGGGCCCATGACTCCCCATAATACAACATAAGCAGAACCTTCTGCTAACAATCACTCCCGGGAGACCCCTCCTTAGGAGCTGACTCAACCCAACTTTCCACCAATGTGGCCCAGGGCAGGAGGAGCCCCCGCTAAATGAGCCAACACAGCCCATGGGAGAAAGGCCCGTCAGCCACCTGCACCCTTTCTCCCGACCCTTCCCTTTCTTCTTTTTCTTCTCTTTTCCTTCTCTGGTTTTGCCTCCTCTCTTCCCTTCCCACCTCCCACTGACCCCATGCTCACTCCAACATCACTTCCCTGATCACCTCTCCTGTGATATTGATTCGATATATTAATCATTACAACAACAGCTAAGAATTCCACTGCACTTCATTAATCTGGAGGAAAATACCATGTTAGCTGATGAGTGCTCTAGGGTACACTCATACATTCTTCCCGGGGTCCAAGATAGTGGAAATTTCTCACTTTCCATTTGTCACAAAACAGGAGGCCATTATGGAAAGCCACAGTGAGCCCGGGTTGGGGATTGGCAAGGGGAGGGTGGGAACGTGGTGGGCTGCAGTCCATGAAGACATTAGTCACCCATCACGGACTCTGGCAGACCTTGGGCTGTTCAAGGACTCTCGTTGTAGAGGCTGAGTTGTAAAATGCCATTAGGGTGGCCAAGACGAGAACAGTGTGACTTTAATAAGGTTAAAGTTTGGCATTTTTACAACTTTTATTATGATAAGGTTCTTAGTCACATGAGGGGGAAAGAACGAGAGTGGGTCTGTCCAAACTTAGCCGGTTAGACCTCAGGTATGGTCAGGCACGGCTTCCTGACAGGTGCCCCAGGTTGTCCTTTGTCATGCTGCGGGTCCCGCTTTCCAGCTACGAGTTCTTCCCTACATGTCAGAAAGCCTGTTTATCCAACTCTAGCTGCTGGGACTGGTAGGAGAAATGGGTCCAGGCAGCGATTTTCAGACAGGTAGAGTCCTTGAGACAAGCGGACTTACTCGAGAGAAGCAAGTGCCCCATTCCCTAACCAAAGGTGTCACCTGAACTTGCATTGTCATCAAGCCATCACCCATAAGAGCAGCGGGGGAGACGATTCCATCCCCAGATCACAGTCAGGTTTGGATGCCTTTAATATCCTCCAGCCTAGAGCACTCTATTGTCCATCTGGATCTATCCAACCTTCAAACGGCCCCTCCTTTGGGAGACCTTCTCAAGCTCCATCCTCCCTTTCTGACCCCAGGAAGAATCCTCATTCCAGAGAGCTTAGGCCATAATTCTCAGCAGCGCCCATCCCAGTGTAATGTGTTCATTGTAAATACACCTTTGGTCCCACTAGACTGGGAGCCCTCCGTGCGGGGCCCACCTGTGCCTTGTTTAATTTGAGTACCCAGCCTGGTACACAGTAGGTGCCCGGAAATGTTGAATGAAGGTGTGATTTAGCAGGAGGCCCTGCCCTTTTATTGGGAAAACAGCCTAAATGCTATGTCTTCCATATACGGATCATCTTTGCTCACAACGAATAGTAAAAAGTACAATTTCTTTAAAAAAAAATTGTTTTAAATTGAAGTATAGTTGATTTACAATGCTGTGTCAGTTCCTGGCATACAGCAAAGTGATTCAGTTTATATATATATATAAAACTCTTTGATTCTTTTCCATTATAGTTTATTCAAGATATTGAATATAGTTCCCTGTGCTATACAGTAGGACCATGTTGTTTTTGTTTGTTTCTTTCTTTCTTTCTTTTTGCGGTTCGCGGGCCTCTCACTGTTGTGGACTCTCCCATTGTGGAGCACAGGCTCCGGACGCGCAGGCTCAGCGGCCATGGCTCACGGGCCCAGCCGCTCCGCGGCATGCGGGATCTTCCCAGACCGGGGCACAAACCCGCGTCCCCTGCATTGGCAGGCGGACTCTCAACCACTGCGCCACCAGGGAAGCCCAGACCATGTTGTTTTATCTATTTTATATATAGTAGTGTGTATCTGCTAATCCCAAACTCCCTTTCCCCTTTGGTAACCATAAATTTGTTTTCTATGTCTGTGAGTCTGTTTTGTAAATAAGTTCATTTGTATAATTTTTTTTAGATTCCACATATAAGTGATATCATATGATATTTCAGACCAGAGGGTGACCTCTCCAGGGTGGCCGGTGCTAAGGATGGGGAAGAATCACCCACACCTCAGCTCACACAGAGCCTCGCACCCAACCTCAGCTCTGTAGTCCGCAGCACATGAGCTGGTAATATGGTGGCCGGAGCAGGTGGCACTGGGGGCTCCGTGTGACATCTGGGAACTGCCCTTCCGTGGTTGCTCCACTTGGCTTTCCTATCCAAGATGTTAGAGCACAGCCTGAGCCACCTGGTGGGGGCCTTGGCCTCCTTGCGGGGTGGGAGGTGCTGTGGATGTTCTCCTGTGTTCGCTTTGGAGCCTGGACAAAGGTGGCCATTAGGAAGGGTCCAAGGACACACGACTCCCCTGCGGAGAGGAGTCAGGCTGATATTACTACTACTAAGTGCGTGCTCTGGCTCCTAAGTCCTCCTGCAGGGGCAGGAGATCTCCCTGGAAACGCCCCTCCTGGCCCCTGGAGTGCCCTCAGCTGCCCTGGAGAGGCAGGTCCCCTTTGCCTCAGGCCACTCCCTGCTCGTGAATGGGGCTTGTGACTCACATCTGTGGGCCAAGCAGCCACAATTAAGGGAGCCTAACTCAGATGCCAGGCAGACCCAAATAGCGCGCCTCGCTTTCCTATGAATAGCCTCCCCAGCTGTTCCGCGGGAGGCCGAGCCGTGTTCTCACCCAAAGTACATTTGTCCTTATTCACGAGCTGCATCAGGCACCATTGGCTGCCTACCTTTGGCCCCTCAAGGCCAGCTTCGTGTTCTTTGTTCCCTCAAGTCTCACCAAAGTGAAATATTAACCGGTGGTGGGACGGACAAAAGGGCCTGGGAGCCTCTGCAGGCAGGGCTGACGAAGAAGGCTACCTGGAGGGAAGGTTGTTCACTGACCTGGAATTTTCCATTCCTCTGGAGCTCATGTGACCAGGGCAGGGTTTTCTGCAAGCCACACAGCGAAGATGGGTGCCAGGGTGGCAGGTGCTCAGGAACTGGACAGTGGGTGACCACAGCTGTTTGTAGCATCCTGGTCACTGGTGATACTAATCTCAGCCATGCAGGGGGTGATGGGAAGTATCAGACCCGAGAGCTAAGAGACCCCGGGGCCAGGCCGCGGCTCTGCCTTCGGGATAGCCTGGGGAGCCCTGGGGGAGACACTAGTCATCTCAGGGCTTCTGTTCCCTTGGCTGTAAAAGGAGGGACTGGATGAAGCCATAGAGGTCCTTTCTGGGAGCTTCCCTGGTGGTCCAGTGGTGAAGTCTCCATGCTCCCGGTTCAGGGGTCCCGGGTTCGTTTCCATGTCAGTGAATTAGATCCCGTATTCCGCAATTGAGACCCGGTGCAGCCAAATAAATAAATAAATAACTTGAAATCAGAAGCAACCCCCGAAAAACCCAAAGGTCCTTCCCGCTCGGACGTTTTCTGCCCTGGATACCGAGACCAGTGAACTCCATTTGTAGCTCCTTGTAATAACGTATTGCTTTCTCTTCTATGAGAAGTTATTAGGGCCCGCCCTCGGCTACCTTTGCTTCTCTCTTCTTTCCCTTCTCTCCATTGGCCTCACTGCTGCTTGGCCTCATTCCCTTTATCTCACTTCCCTTATCTTTATATCAGGGCTGAGGACAGCTCCTTCGAAGCTGGAACACAGCTTAATCAGGTGTCTTTGAGTCAAGTGGACCCTCATTTGCCACTTTCTAGCTCTACTTCCTGGCTACGTGACCTTGGCCAAATGATTTCTCCGGGTGTCAGCTCCTATCTATCAAAAGGGAACCATATCAGGGTTTTTGGAAGAATTACAATATCTCATACATGAAGGTTCCTTAAATATAAACCCTTATATGATTATAACTGAAAAGTTGGCACACGGTTTAGCCTCTGTTTCTGCTAATAGAGATACTCTCCTCCAATTACTGGGCTTTGGACTGCATGTCACCTTGACCTTTCTTCGCATTTGTTCCCTGCAAAAAGTATCTCTGGAAGACTTCCTTACAGCTCCCCTGGGCCTGACAGTGTGGGCAGAAGGTCTGTAGGTCCAGAGCCAAGCAAGGGTTCAGTCCTCTGCAGAGGTGGAGGTACTATCTTTGGGAATTGTGTGAATATTTCCTCATCCAGGCATTTTTCTTGGGGGAATTAATTCAAGTCATGGTTGATTAGCCAGGATTCCCTGAACGTAGGTGTGGGCTTCATTGGTGGGGGTCACGTGGATCAGGCTACATTTTCTTTGGATTTTCTATTGACCTCCTTACTGTCCAGAGTCTGGCCTCGTGCAGATTCACGTTCCCTGGACACTGAAGGTTGTCATGGGGCTCTTTTAGAGAGACGTGAACTTGAAACGGGTAGGGAAGGTGGGCACTTCCAGATAGCCCATATAATGCTTTGGGAATATAGTTAAAAATTGCTTCCTCTGGAAGATGCAGTTCTGTGGGCATGTAGAGGAATGTAAACTGGGTTTCAGTACCCACTCACCCACCTTGGCCAAGAGCCTTTGTGCAGGGCCGAACCTGTCCAACCTTAAGTGCAGTCCTGACACTCACCCATTAGATTTCAAGTTCCACGAAGGTATGGTCCCTGTCTCTTTCATCAGCAAAGCCTGAATACTTAGCAAAAGGCCTGGCACGATGTAGATGCTCACTAAGTATTGTTGAATACTGAATGAATGAAGGAAAGGTGACTTCTAGCTAGGGATGCTTGGTGTGTTTGGGGCCCAAGAGCCCTGATGCCGACAGAGTTGGGTAGTTAAGTGCGTTTGCTTTGGAATCAGACAAAACTGAGTTTGGATTTTGCCCTACCTCTTAATAGATGCATGATCGTAATTTCTTTGAGTCTCAGTTTCTCCATTTTTAGGGGCATAATAGCACCCGCCCCAGTAGTGTGGTGGTGAGGATTCACCGAGATGACATATGGAAAGCACCTATATCAGTGTTTGAGAAAAGGTTGTGTTGTAATTGATGCCACCCAGAGAACACCGAGGTCGGCATTCCCCAGGCCCTCCCAAATCTGAATGGCTTTAGGGCTGCCAGAGCCTGGAACCTTTCCAGTCATTCTCAGTGGGGATCTCAGATATGGATTGAGGTGGCTTGTGGTCACAATGATTGCTTGCTCCTGGCATCCACCCCCACACATTTACTGGGACCTCAAAACCCATTAGGCTCGTAAGCAATCAGTACTTCAATTTCCCAGGAAAGGCATGACTTACGTTGGTTAGATTACAAATATCTTCTACAATTTACAGCTTCCCGTTACTGTACCCCTAGTTGCTCTTTCACTTGGTCTTGGAGATCAGCCATCATCATTTAGCTGATCTCATGCTATCAGCAAAGGCAAGGAAAACAATGGCCTCTCTACAGGACTCTGCCCTCCCACCAGCTCAGGGACCACAGAGCATGCAGGCTGGAGTGGAAAAGTAACCTCCCCAGCTTCTGAGGATGTTCAGCTGAGAAATATGATACAGGCACATACTCACTGGTGTCATGTCTGTGTTTTTAAAGCTCACAGCACCATCTGAGAGAGCGCATCAATACATTTCATCCTTCAGCAGTGTTGCAAGTGGGAATTTGTAAAAGGCTCTGTAGAGGAGCTGGAGAAAATTTGGTTAAGAAACTCAGACTAGAGGGGAAAAGTGGGAGAGAATTTTTCTATCAGTGGGTGCATGTGTCTATGGGGACCTGAAGAGTGCCTTGAACTTATCAAGCCTAAAATCTGCTATTTACAACCATCACTATTGGCCCACCCATGCCAATTGATCAGGGGCTGAAGTGACTTTTCAGGGGGTGGGTGTGAGGGGGTCAGGGGCAGTAAAGGGTGGAGTTCATGGAATAATGGAACGAATGCAGGACTGCGGGTCAAAAAACTTAGGTTGAAACCTCTGTTTTGTCCCTGATTGATTATGTGTTTCATCGATCTGACATCATCTTCCAGTGCCTCTGTTTCTCTGTCGTATGCGAGCAGCACAGAGATGGGTGTGTGGCAATCATCAGAGCTTGTGGCTTTGAGTGTGCGCCCAACACGCGGTGGGTGGGAAGCCACGAGGGATGGGACCGTCTGAGCCCTGCGGTCAGCCGGGGCAGGCAGCCCATATTCTTGTTCTACAGCCTCTTTGCGGGGTCCAAGGGACCCTTTTGAGAGAAGGAAACAGAAAAGAGAGCTATAGGGGATTTGGGACCTTTTTCCATGGGGGTGCTGTGTTGATGATTCAGCCAGTGAGCATGTCCTTCCCTGCCCAGATGACAGGATCTCACAGGTGTTAAAGAGCTTCTTCCATTGTAAAACAAGGCAGATGTGAGTGGAGGGGAGAGAGGAGGGAGACGAGCAGACTGCAGAGAACACAGCCCAAGGGTGGATGTTGGGGGTGAGACGGTGTTGAGGAGAGAGAGAGAGATCAGAGAGGAGCAGCGGTGAGAGCAGTATGCAGGGCGCTCAAACTGCTAGAGAGGGAGGGGAAGGCAAAACTGGAAAGGCAGGAGAACCGGGGAAGCAGAGTGAGCCTTAAGGATCAGCAGTTACTCAGCCCAGATGATAACCGATGTCAAGCTGCTGCAGAGGGACTCTGAGTATCCCCCGCAACACAGGTACTGGAAGACAGACCCTGCCCCCCCCAGGGCCTCTGGCAATAGGAGTAGGCATAAAATTTTGGGGGGGGGGTAGCAAAAAAAACAAAAACAAAAGAAGCTTCAGTAATCAAAATAAATGATATCCCATAGCAATTTTTTAAATAGATTTTCTTTTTTAGAGCAATTTTAGGTTCACAGCACAACTGAACAGAAGGTATAGAGATTTCCCATATATGCCCTGACCCTACCCATGCATAGCTTCCCCCATAATCAACATCCCCAGCCAGAGTGGTACACTTGTTACAACTGATGAACCTACACTGATACATCATCACCACCCAAAGTCTATAATTTACATTAGGGTTTGCTCTTGGTGTTGTATATTCTAGGGGTTTTGACTAATACATAATGATGTGTATCCACCACCATAGTATCATACAGAGTCGTTTCATGACCCTAGAAATCCTCTGTGCTGCACCTGTTCATCCCTCCCTTCTCCCTGATGCCTGGCGACCTCTATCTTTTTACCGTCTTCATAGTTTTGACTTTGCCAGTTGTCATATAGTTGGAATCATACAGTACGTAGCATTTTCAAATTGGCCTCTTTCACTTAATAATATGCATTCAATGTTCCTCCATGTCTTTTCATGCTTTGATAACTTATTTCTTTTTAGGGCTGAATAACATTGTATTGTCTGGTTGTACCACAGTTTATTTGTCCTTCACTTACTGAAGGTCATCTTGGTTGCTTCCAAGTTTTGTCAGTTACGAATAAAGCGGCTATAAACATTTGTGTACAAGGTTTTGTGTGACATACGTTTTCAACTCCTTTCGGTCAATGCTAAGGAGAGCAACTTCAGGATTAATGCAATATTTTAAAAAAATAAAAATTCATGAAAAATACGTACAAATGATCAAAAAGTTAAATAAAGACACAATCTGACCTTGCACTTGTGTGACTTGGCCTCCTCGCCTTCCTCTAATCCTGGCTTCGTGGGTTTTACCCCAGCAACTGAGCAGCTGTTTGAGGGAAACTTTCCTACTCAATCCACATGTCTGAGAGACTCTACCCATAGTAACTCCAGAATGATTTAGTCTTTATTGGGGTGGAGTAATACTATTAGCGGTCCTAAGTAATTCTCGGTTACTTTTCTCATTAGAGAAGATTAAACACACACCACATGTGCACACATTTTATGCCTGGTGAGGGCAGTCTGTGACCCTCAGGAGTATGTGTGCTGGGAAAAAGAAGTGTAAATATCTAGGGGGCAGGAGCGCTGCATGATTTTATGCACTGAAATACTGACTTGGGCCTAATTGTTTGCAAATGGTTTTTTTTTGTATATGTTCAGCTTCCTACTTCCTCACCAACCGGATATTGAAGGTTAGGGGCACTCCCTCATTTGTGTGTTCAGTACATATTTGTCAAGCTCCTATGTGAAGGGCATTGCTTGGTGCAGGGGACTCAGAGTTACACAGGCCTGACCTAGAAGTGCTTGCAGCCGGATGGGGGACATGTAAGGGACAGTGAGGGGGATGAGGACAATAAAGAATTATGATTATTAACTGGAGTCACAGTTGTATAAAAAAAGAGATTTGAAGAGTAATCCTACGGGATGCAAAATTGCTAGATTTCTAGAACATGGTGGTGGCAGTGAAATCCACCCTTCATACTTTCCTGTCCTTCAACCCAGAACCTGAGGAGCAGGGAAATGGGAGAAACCTCTAGAACTTAAACGGGTAAAATCTGTCTCTAACGGATATGCTTAGCTATCTGCAGTTGTAAACCAAAATGAGGTATTTGACTGAAGGGTTTAGGAATACGCAAACACTAATCAAAGCGATCTTGGTGTAACCTAAGGAAGATAGGCTTGAATGGGATTGCAAATCAGAAAGCAGGAACCTAATGGCTTATACGTCACGTTACTGTATCAACTATGATGTGACACTGCTTGCAAGGGGGGGTCTACAGGGAACCCACATCAAAATTACCTGGAGATTGTGTAAGGGGAGGTATGGGTGGTTAAAATACGCATTCCAGGGTCCCATATCCCAGAACCATGAATCGGAATCATTGGCAATGAGGTCATGGAATCCGTACTTTTAAGACATACCCCAGGTTCCAGAACAACTATTTTTTAGCGTCTGTTTGATAACAGTCCACTCAGAGGCATCTCCTTAAGGCAAAAGCAACTTTGGAAAGATTTCAGAAGAAGAAATAAATGATGTAGGGAAACTAGGGCTTGTTTATCAAGGAAAATTAAATATGTATAGGATTGGACTATATGAAGTCATGACTATGGTTTGTAAATATTTGAAAGGAACAGATTCAAGTGGTGGGATCTAGATGTTTATTCAGGTACCAGACGGCGTAAGTAGGAGTAATGGAATGACATAGGCAAAAAGCACTTGGGCTGGACATCAAGGAAAACATCCGACAGTGTAAAAAAAACTGTTATAGAATCTCTTCACATGGTTAAGTCAACCAAAATCTCAGTCCATTCAGTGGAAAAAAACAGTTGGGCAGCGTTTGAAAAAACAACCAGTTGAGAGCTTAAATCTTCTCTCTCTTTTTTTTAAATGGTTGTTTTGATGTCTGAAGTTTTGTTATTCCTAAGTCACAGGAATCAAGATGATTCTTAATAAGTGAAAATATGGCTCGTGAAAAATGTTTGGGACAGGAAGCGCCTACTGGTTCTGGCTGAGAGCTAGAACGAGGAGAAGCAGAAAGTTAGCATAAAACTGCCTCCGGCAAGCGTCTTTATGTTACCTTAGACCCCCTGCTGGAAATGGTATGAGCATCAAAAAAAATGACTATGTGTCAGGCCCTGTCTCATTTGATCTGCACAGCTCCGTCAGATACGTGTTATTACTCCCATTTCATGGCTGAGGAAAGTCAGGCTTAAAGAGTATGAATAACTAGGAAATGAAAGCCTGGAATCTGAACTCTCATCTATATGACTCCAAAGTCCATGCTTTTTCTCTGCCAGCAGGTATTGGGTACAAAGCTCTGTAGTCCTCCTTGGTCTTTCTTTCTTTCTGTCTTTTTTTTTTTAACTTTTAATTTTATATTGGAGTATAGCTGATTAACAATGTTGTATTAGTTTCAGGTGTACAACAAAGTGATTCAGTTATACATGTACATGTCTCTATTCTTTTTCAAATTCTTTTCCCAGTTTGGTTGTTACAGAATATTGAGCAGAGTTCCCTGTGCTATACAGTAGGTCCTTGTTGGTTATCCCTTTTAAATATAGTGGTGTGTACATGTCAATCCCCAACTCCCTAGCTATGCGTCCCCTGCACCCTTCCCCCTGGTAACCATAAGTTAGTTCTCTAAGTCTGTGACTCTGTTTCTGCTTTGTAAATAAGCTTACAAACTCTGTAGCCCTCCTTGGTATTTCTTTCTGTACCTACAGGTGACAAAGTGTGCTAAAGAGTAATGATACCTACAGATGATCTAACTCTCTCCGAGTGACCTTGTTACTAGGAGGCTCTGTGAGAAATTACTGTATTTGTCTCATCTCAGATCCAGCCACTGTCCACAAAAACTTTATAATTTTGAATGCTAGTAAAATCAGAGTTGATGGGGCAGCTAGTGGAAGGGAATGCTCTTTGGGCAAACTTCAAGTCAAGATCTCAGAATCAGAAGCAATAATGACAGAAACGTGTCAGAGTCCCTCTGCAGCAGCTTGACATCGGTTATCATCTGGGCTGAGTAACTGCTGATCCTTAAGGCTCACTCTGCTTCCCCGGTTCTCCTGCCTTTCCAGTTTTGCCTTCCCCTCCCTCTCTAGCAGTTTGAGCGCCCTGCATACTGCTCTCACCGCTGCTCCTCTCTGATCTCTCTCTCTCTCCTCAACACCGTCTCACCCCCAACATCCACCCTTGGGCTGTGTTCTCTGCAGTCTGCTCGTCTCTACCCCCCTCCCCACACTTTCCTCATCATCCTCATTTTCCACTTCTTCCTCCACCACCAACCTCATCCCCATCAGTACCAGCACCAGGACCGCTACCACCACCATCACCTGTTTATGGAGAGAAACTGAATATTATCTATTCAATGTTTGTGAACGTTACTCCTCACTACTCCCAACCCAAGGAACCCAAATCAAGGTCCTGTGCTAGATACTTTTCCCTTTCATACCAGCCACACGTTGGAAGCATGAAGTAGACCCATTATGCCCACAGAAAAACAAAAAGAGAATTACAATTCCTTACTGCAACCTTTGCAAAAGAACAAGCCGGGTGCCAAATTGCTACGGCTTCAGAATCCCTTTAAACAGATATAAAGAGAGCTCAGCTTTCTTCATGCACCCTCGGGGCAGCTACAGAATCACTGGCTTAAAGAAAGCAGTGTCTGGAAAGCCCCAGACATTATGGTGCCGATCTGTCTCTTCACATCTGGCTCTGAGTGGGAGCTCAGAGATGTGGTCTAAGAGGGTGCCTCAGAACCTGCCTCACTCATAGACACATGACAGAGTTCTGCAGCGAAGGCTCTAGCCCCACCGGGAAATCTCCAACTCGAGAACCTGCTGACATAAACAAGGGGAAAGGCTTCGTAGCAAGTCAGAAGGCTTGTTTTTGGAAGCTGCAACCTGACTTGGGCAACCATGGTTCTCCACAGCGCCCTAAATGGGGAGGCCTAGGATGCCCTCAGGGGGCCCCTGGGGTTTGTAACCAGCTCTGCTTAGGTCAGAGCTCTGTGCAAATAAGCCCCCTTGGGCCTGCAGACATGTAAACAGCTCTGCACTGACATTCAGACGTAAACTCAGCATTCACGTGACCAGATCTCAGATCCAGGAGTGCAGAAGAGGGGCTGGGCCTCCACCTGTGCCGGAGGAGTGGGACCCAGAGATGGGCTGCAGGACGTTGGCTGATTTATCAGTGAGCCAAGGATGAATGATATGAAAGAGGGGGTCCAGTGAGAAGATGGAACCAGCTCGGACATGGCTTGGAAAGGGAATGTGTAGTCCACGGGGGTTGCTCTGGTAAAGACAAGTTTTGCTGACAAAGTAGGAGAGTGAAAAAGAAAGAGATTGGAGAGGCAGACAGAAGAAAAGAGGGAAAGGGTAAGTTTCAGTGAAAAGCCAACTGAGACAGTCAAGTGCCTTTCCAGGAACTTACTGTCATAAAGGGCAAGGGGGAAATGTTCTTCTTTGTCTGCCAGGTCAAAATTACAATACAAAATTCAGTAGGTTTAGGGTGCAATCCCAAAGCACTGGGGTGTTTTGATCGATTAAAAAAAAAAAAGAGGTTGAAAGTAAAATCTGACTGGGAACGCACATACTGAGAAAACCTGGCCGTCACTGAGGCTGCATCTCCACATCCTGATGCTTTAGGCAACTGGTATGTCAGTGAAGGGAGAAGTAGTTTAAATACGATCGACAGGAATTTCTCTCTCCTATGGACGGCTTCGGCTTTGTGTCTTGACTTTCCATTCTGGGCGTGGCTGGCATGTCACTTGCTCATAAGTATTCCCCCCAGTCTCTGATGCCTTCAGTCTTGCAAGAAATAACACTAAGTCCTGTTTTCCCCACACCGTGGTTGCCCTCAAAGGGAGGGATTCTTCCTTCCTGAGTGGGACCTCCAACTAGGATTCCTTGTGTTGCTAAAATAGACACTGACTTCTGAGTGTCACCCTCTAAAACATCTCTTTTTCCAGCTCTGCAGCCTTCCTGTCCATCATTTTATTTTCTGTTCTCACTAGTCAGTCTCCTAAGCAGAAAGGAGCAAGAGGCCTTCCTGGTTTCATTAGAAAACAGGGAGGGGTGTGTGGTGAGGATAGAACGGGACCTGAGAGAAGCATGTAAAGAATCCATAGTTCTTTAATTTCCTGCCAGCCACCCAAAAGGATTATGTTATTTTCTGATTTTAACGTTTTACAATTATCTGTCACTTAATGCAAAAGAGGCATATCAGTGAGGTTGACAGTAAAGTGAGTTTCAAAAATTCCCAATCCATTTCTCACTGACCTCACATGAGACTGTAGCTGTGTTCCCGCAGGAAAAGGAAATCCTCCAATAATTGGAGATGAAAACCCTTCAGGTGAAGAGGTTAAGAAGAGGCCAGTTCTCTGGCGAACAAGATAATGTGTTATTCTAGTGGGATTATGCCTGCCTGGAATCCAGTGATGTGGGACAGGATGATACAGAGAAAAGAGTACAGGATTTGGAGTTAAGCAGGTTTGGGGCTCAGCTTTGCCTCCTATGTAACGTTACGTGTAACATTAATTTAAATTTAAATTAAATCTCTGAGCTTCAGTGTCCATACCCTTGAAAAGGTGATCATCATACTTATTTAGTAGGGTTATTATGAGGCTGAAGTGAGAAAATGTTATAAAGTACTTGGTATATAGTAGGTACCCATAAATGATGCTTACGCTTACCTATCAGCTCTCTTTGCTTTAGAGATAAGAACTAACTCGTATTGAGGGCCTACTGTGTGCTGCTCACTGGCTACAGACCCTCTGCATGCCATAACAGCTACTATTTACTGAATACATAAAAGTGACAGTCAGGTGCCTTGTGACTCCGCTGATGATACTTAACAACAACTCTGCACAGCAAGTGTCCATCTCCCCATTCTACAGATGAAAAAACGGGGACCCAGATGTTCATACAACACCCTCACGGAACTTGAGCCACTCCAGGATGCCCTTCTGTTTGTCTCCCAGCTACTCTTCTGGGTCATGGGGGTTACTTGCATATCTTGGATTTAGGGTTGCTAAACTGAGCGAAAAATACAGGATGCCTAGTTAAATTTGAATTTCAGGTAAACAGCAAAGACAATTTTGGTATAAGTATGTCCCATGCAATATTGGGGACATATTTAAACTGAAAAGAGACTTTGTTGTCCTCTGGCAGCCCTACTTGAATTCCACGTATTGCGTTCTCCTTGTCCTATCAGGACCGACCACGTCTGGAAACACTGGGCCGTGCTAGCCCACTTCTGAACAATGGTGCCTCTCCTACGTATGCTCCGGGCATGGTCTCCAGCTTCAAAGCATCAAGCATCCACCAGGGTGGATTTAAAGTGACCGTATGTGCATTTTCCTTAGAAATGAGACTTTACATTTATTTCTGCTGAGACCTGTTTTTATTTTATTTGCTGCTGCTACTCTGTTAGAACCCCCAATTTCACCATGCTCGGATTGGCAAATAGTTGAAGTGTTTAATTGTAAAACAGTTCCAGTTCTGTTTTAATTAGATATTTAACTTAATTGACTGCTAGTCAATGGTTTCAGGAAATTTATTTTTGGCTTGGTGAGAATGGCAAAGGGACCAGTTTTGTGTATAATAGCTCACTGTTTGTCCTTGTTTCTGGGGATGCCTTTGCTCTTACCCTTCCTCCTTAATGCCATGAATACTGGTCCTCAGAAAGTTAAATATCAGGCCTGACTAGAAGCTGCTCTGATAAGACCCTTTCTATATTGAAAATGCCCATAGGGACTTCCCTGGTGGCACAGTGGTTAAGAATCCGCCTGCCAATGCAGGGGACACGGGTTCAAGCTCTGGTCCGGGAAGATCCCACACGCCGCGGAGCAACTAAGCCCGTGCGCCACAACTACTGAGCCTGCGCTCTAGAGCCCGTGAGCCATAACTACTGAGCCCGCGTGCCACAACTACTGAAGCCCATGTGCCTAGAGCCCACGCTCTGCAACGAGAAGCCACCGCAATGAGAAGCCCGTGCACCGCAACGAAGAGCAGCCCCTGCTCGCCGCAACTAGAGAAAGCCCGCATGCAGCAACGAAGGCCCAATGCAGCCAAAAATAAATAAATAAATTTATTAAAAAAGAAAGAAAGAAAATGCCCATAGAAACACTGAAGGTAGGAGAGCAGAAGGTAAGGCAGGGCAAGGGATTCAGGAAAACTGAAGCCCATTATAGAACAATCAAACTAGAACTTGACAATCTGAGAGCGGGTTCCCGAACTACCTTGGGCATGTGGGAAGCTGGGGAGGAGGGTCGGACTGACTCTTTGGCTGTGTCAGGGGAAGGGATATGAAATGTTTTAGCTCAGGATACTTCATCATGGGACCCTCAAATGCTCCCATTTGCTTTCTTCCCTGGGGAAAAAAAAAGAAAAAGAAAAAAAAATGTGTAAAGGAAAAAAGTTGCCTGCCATTCCAGTTCTACAAGGATCAAGCCATTAGATACTGTAGTCAACACCGGTAATGCAAGTGCACCCTGACAGGAATTTAGTGTGGAGAAAAACAGGAACCATTCTGTACTTTGGATATACTGGCCCTTAGATAAGATGTGTATCTAAGGAAAAATTTCAAACGACCCCAGACTTTTGCATCTTCCCATCCATAGAAAAGCGCTAAAATCATTAACTTGAGATGTCTGTTCTTTGTGATGAGTGGTAATCTTTTGATGCTTGACTACATGCCTTCCTCAGCAAAAAAGTTTACGTATATCCTGACTCCTTCCTTACGTCTCAGGAGCAGTTCCTCAGAACTGTCTGAGGGGCTGTCTCCCAGGCTATAGCCCTCCGTATGTTCTCTGAATAAAACTTAACTCACAATTCTTACGCTGTGCGTTTTCTTTCAGTTGACATCCCAACTCCCACCAAGCATTGTACTTAAGTTGAGCAGATCCTTTGCATTCACAAAGCTTATATCCCCAGATCTTGGTAAATTCTCAAACTTGCAAAGATATCCGTGGCATATCATTTCTATCAGGTCTCCTGTTCCCTTTACATTTTCTCACACCTCAAGGCCACACCTTTTCATCTTTCACACAATTTTCCAGACAGATATTTGTAGAGATTCACAAATTGCTTATTCTTAGGTTTTATACAGAGCTTATGGTGAACTTGTTCATGGCACGGACCTGAGTCACTGACAACTTCATTTTCTACTCCTTAATTTGTTCATAGCTCCTATTTTGAGGAAGGAATGATAATTTTTAAAAATCTCTTTGTCTCCATCACTGGCACCAGCAGTTGTAACTCTCGTGACATCCATTTTCCAGAAGGAAACATCAGTTTTTGTTATCACAAGAGGCTCTATGTGAACAACAGCAGATAAAGGATGATAAACCCATGATGTGATGCAGGTACCAAGCAGGTGGCTCAGCTCACTCACTCACTGAGAGACCAGTGCCCATAAACTCACTTCCAAATAGTATCTATGATTCAGATTTGTGCCTCAGCAAAATTAGAAATTACTATCTGTTATGGGTCTTTAGACAGACCAGCCCGTATGAAATACAGGACCGCCAAAGGTCAGGCACTCAGAATCACTTCGTGTAGTTCTGTAACCCTGACTTGACTAGAACGGACCATTTGACTAGAACTGGCCAATCACTTTGTGTAGTTCTGTATCCCTGACTTGACTACAACTGGCCATTTACCAAGCGACCTCTTTTTCACAGTCCAATGTTACATAGTAAAAAGGTAGAAGAGTTGAGGCTATGCTGAGGTAATATATTAATCCTGCTACCGTTTGCCAAACACCTATTATATGCCAGATGTTTTCCATTAGACTCTGCATAGTGGCTACATTTCCTGGGTTTGAATCCTGACTGCAACTTACCAGTTGGATGGTCTTGGAAAAGTTACTTTCTCTCTCTGTGGCTCAACGTCCTCATCTATAAAATAAGGACATGAGCAGTGTCTGCCTCATAGGGCTGTTATGAGGGTTAAAGGAGCTTATATGGGTCAAGTGCTTAAAAGAGAGGCTGGCACATGGGAAGCACTAGGGGTCTGGAGTATGTACTCTCTGGCTGCTGAGGGATCAGGAGGAGAAAGGGAGCCTGCCTTTCCCTGAGAGGGGCCTGGAAGGAAAGGAGTGTGTCAGCCAAAGAGAAACACACAACCTAAAACTTGCAAGTTACGTTTTATTTGGGGCCCTTCACTGAGGACTAGAGCCCAGGAGGCAGCCTCTCAGATAGCTCTGAGGTACTGAACTCAGAGGTAAGGGAGGAGACAGACAGGATATATAGGAATTTTTGCTGAAAAAAAAAAAAGCAAGCCATGTGGTGGAACATCAAAAGATTACTGCTAATCCCAGAAAACAGACATCCCAAAGTAATGATTTTAGTGCTTTTCTTTGAATGGGAAGATGCAAGAGTCTGAGCTCACTGAAATTATTCCTTAGATATGCATCGTAACTAGCTTGGGCCAGTATCCAGAGCACAGAATATTTCCTGCTTTTCTCCATCCTGAATTCCCCTCCGGGTACACTGTGGTGGGTGGGTGGGTGGGTAGGGTAATTGCAGAGGCTGATGGCTTGATGGTGGGCGACATTTGTTGTTTACTGGAATGGCAGGCAACTTTCCCTTTCCACAAGAGTGACACACAGAGGCAGGGAACCACACAGAGGGATGCCATCACGGACATCATGAATTTTTCACTGCAGAGCTAAGAGTCCGACTTAGCCCTGATCTTAGAGCCTCTTGAGATCTGAAGGTCCAGGAGTCTGCTCTGAGGATGGGTCAGGAAGCCCATCCCTCCAGGCTTGGTTTCTTCGGGGTCTGATGCTCCCCTTCTACCCTGTAGCGTGGGGTCCTGTTATTGAATGAAACTTGGGTCCTCTTCACAGTGTGGAGCCGATTTACTGACCCCAGGTTGTAGTGAAGGAAAGTACAGTGTTTATTGCAGTTGCCAAGCAAGGAGAACAGGCAGCTCATACTCAAAAGACACAAACTCCCCAGTGGCTTTCAAGGAAAGGCTTTCAAAGGCAACATTTGGGGTGAGGGTTGCAGGGGGCATGACTTTCTTCTGATTGCTTGATAGTGAGGTAACAGGTTGGTATTTCAGGAATCTTAATGACCAATCTTCTGGTTCCAACCAGTCTGATGTCTCCGTGCTTGTGGTCAGCACGTAGTCACCATCCTCTGCCTGGGTGTGGGGGGTGTTAGCTCCTGAAGAACCACTCAAAGACCTGCGTCAGATTGTTAGGTGTATCCCTTGAGGACGCTGAACTATTTTCCCGAATGCTTTCCCTTTGTTTCTGCATTCCCTCACTTCCCTAATCAGTAACTGCTTGAATCTACTCTTTGGAACTCAGGGAAGGTCTAGGAGACTAAAACCTTTTTCTACAAACAAGAAACGGGACACGGAGGGGCTTTTGTATCTGGGAAGGCCCTGCAGGGTCCTGCTCAGTTTTAATCTCCTCCTTTTCTTTGCTACTTCTCAATCAGGAGGGGAACTGGGGGCAGGACAAGAAAGAGAATAAAGTTTTGGATAGAGAGGTTAATCATAAGTTTAGCAGGGGCACTCGGTGTTAGGGGCACTCGGTTTCAGACCCAGTGTTCCAACATCTCAGGGCACAGGCCTCATCTACAAAAGACCTGAGAGTGGACCCTCCCATCTGCCTTTTTGGGGGAGGGGCATCAGGGGAGCCGAGCTGTCGGGGTGGGATGCTGTCCTTCATTTCTGGGGGCTGGAATGGGGACTGCTGTGGGTTGAGCTGAGATCTTTTAAGTCCAAAAGGCTAGAATTGGGTGGTTTGCCGAATCAAAGGAGCCAGGAGCAGATAAAAGATCCTGGGTACAAAATCAGGAATTTAAGAACCAGGAGATGAGAGCAAACACCAAGTGGGCTGAGAGTCAAGAGAGGGGTGCCCTTCTCGGCTGGTGTGGTTCATGGATGGGTCAGCTGAGCTCTCGGCAAAGAGCCTAAAGCCAGGGATCTCCTGAGGCCAGTCCCTCAGCTCCCCAGCTGCACTCTTCCATCCACGGGGCCCAGCCTGGGAAGAAAGAGATGTTGCTCCCTGGGCTTTCCATCCTGACTGTAACTACTTGAATCCTCAAGTCACAATTCTATCTCCCAAGGCTTTCACACCTGAAGGAGTGGGGATTTTATATACCGCCCTCCCTTCCCGGGCTATAGCCGCCATCACCATTGTCAGCCATGTTCCAGATGTAGCAATGATGGTTTCTTTTTCTTTCTATTTATTTATTTATTTAGGCTGCTCCAGGTCTCAGTTGCGACATGTGAGATCTTTGTTGCGGCAGGCAGGAGTTCACACGCATGTGGGATCTAGTTCCCC
The DNA here is from genome assembly GCF_039906515.1 of Pseudorca crassidens. NCBI lineage: Eukaryota > Metazoa > Chordata > Mammalia > Artiodactyla > Delphinidae > Pseudorca > Pseudorca crassidens. Next base: position 102,279,750 of record NC_090297.1, on the reverse strand, counting down.
AACCAGGGGTCGAACCCAGGCCCCATGCATTGGTAGCACAGAGTCTTGCCCACTGGACCACCAGGGATGTCCCAATGATGGTTTCTTTTTAGTTTCTTTTTTAGGCTGAAAGCCTCTGTAAGTAATCAACTCCTGTGGGTGATGGGCAGATCACCCCATGAAACCCTGCGATGGGCTAGGGTCAGGAGGAAGAGTAGGACCAATGGAAGGTGGGATCCATTGGCTACCTTTTCTTCACAGCTCCCAGGCTTATTGCAAGTGCCTGAGAGAGACTCCTGGCTGCCTGAGTTAAGATGGGCAGATCTGAACAAGGGGCGTGACTGCTCTTAACAATTTGTTTTGTTTCGTGTTTACAATGGAGGATGACCCTAAAATTTTACAAATCGCATTGGCCTGATTCAATAGTTGAATCAGTGACAAAATGTGGGCATAAAATTGGTCTTCTGAGTTTTCCAAGAGGGAGGCCTATTCTGGAGTGTACTTGCTCTGTTTCTGATGGATCTCACCCGTGTACTTCCGTGCTGCAGTGGGAATTTGCCACTTCCTGCTGTGTTCCTGGGCTCTGCAAGCCTTAAAAGAACCTCAGAGATGGAGGTACCCGCCAGTGATGCCTCAGGGCCATCTGTACCCTCATGAGCTGCAGACTCTGGCCATGGAACTGTTCTTTCTGTTGTTGTTGTTGTTGTTGTTGTTGTTGTTTTGACTGCACTGTGTGGCATGCGGGGTCATAGTTCCCTGATCAGGGATCGAACGGGCGCCCCCTGCGGTGGAAGCATGGAGTCTTAACCACTGGACTGCCAGGGAAGTCCCGGAAATGTTCTTTATTCTCTCAGGAGCACATAGGGTGACTTCAAGGCTGTTTGGGCGTCAGGCTGTTTCTGGGAAGGGATGAGGTGACAGAGGGTTGGGATTCCACTGGTCTTGCCCTGGCTGCACCCTGAATGCCATCTGCTCAAGTGCCCAAGCAACACTGACGGGAGCTCAGCAGGTGACATGCAGCTGTGAGGCGTTTATAGTGGAAAGAGAGTCGCAGATGGCCCAGCGGCCCATCCTGCTGAGTTGTTCTCTTCACACAATTTTCACAGGGGTGAGGGTAAGAGTAGCTTGTGCTATAAATAAGCTAAGTCCCCTGGCAGCCGCTGTCCAAGTTACTGGCTTTGTCTGTGAGTGTTAACATACTGGCTGAGAGAAATGAGGAATGGCAGGATCTCCCTGGAGAGAAGGGCCGAGGCTCTTTTCTTCCGGCCCTGGGGACTGGAGGCCCTCTCCCCCACTCCCTTGGCTTGTGGAGGCACATCTGATACAGCTACCGACCTTACCCATTCACATATTATCATTCAAATGATTAATGTTAATATTGTTATTAATCATCTCGCAACTCAAAGGTAGATCATAGAAGTCTACTGACTCCAGGCAGCCCTGGACAGGTGGGGGTTTAGAAATGTTTCTGCACGCTAGATGTCTCACATCAGGGCCCTTCCCAATCTGCCATCACGTGACCCTGAGATGCTCCCTCTTCTTTGACTTGTCCCTAGATACTGGCAACTCTAGGGGGAATTATTGGGCCACACTTCTGGGCAGTGCGTGAAGAAGCAGCAGATAGGGGGAGAGGCTGGTATTAGGAGAGACCTTTAACTACAGGCCCTGTGGAAGAGAACTCAACAGTATCCAACAAAATTCCATATGCATTGACCCTTTGGCCCAGCAATAGTACTTCTAGGATGCTATCCCAAAGATATGTTGGCAAAAAATTTAAATATGATACTCAAGGCCACTCACTGAATCCCCATTAAGAGAGTAAAAGACTGGAAATGAATCAAATGTCTGTTGGTAGAGAAATGGTTGAATACACTATGGTATATCCACTAAATGGAACATTATGCAGCTGTGAAAAGGAATGAAGGTGATTCTATGTACTGCTGTGCAGTTATCTCCAGGATACAATGTTAACTCAAGTTAGAAAGAGCAATGTACAGCATTTTCCCTTTTATCTAAGAAAGGGAGGATATGAATATTTACACATATTTGCTTATTATTTAATGGAAACATAAATCATTAAATAAATTAAAAGATTACTAATGGAGGAGAGAGTGGACAGGGAAGAGGGGACTGAATCAGGGGTGGATTGACTGAAAAGGTAATAAAACTTAAGCTTCAGGACCCCTTGTGTGTAAACACCTTTTTCAAGGCCCTAAGAGAAGTCCAAGCAACTTCTTACTCCTTTTCTTAAAGAGGCATAAAAATTTCCATACAATTCCTTCTTTAGACAGCTTCTATTGTGCCTCAGTTGCAGGTGACACCCAAAAGTGCTTGTTGAATGTATGCACAGAATAGAGTATGCTGATGGTCAATCAGCCGCATCATAGTACCACTTTTGATCCTCATTCTAATGGCCTGGAGAAACATGGAACAACAACCCACTTCCTCTTCCATGTACCCTCTACCCAGCCTTCAAATATTTAAACACCAAGTATTCTCCTCTGGTAGTCTCAATGACTCTTACTCGTGATAAGTGATTGGGATCTCCTTTCAATCCTGACATTTTCCTCTGAACGAGCTTCAGTTTTTCTAGAAATGGTAAGAAAGGCACACACTAAAATGGAGCCATTGCTTCAGAGCTGTCTTCAGAATCCAAATGCATAAGGATGTTATCTGAGAAGACTAACCCATTAGTTTATGGCCATCAAAGTTCATTTCAATTTCTCTCATTCTCTCATTCATTCACCTATTTATTTATTCAATAACATTTATTTGGCACCTGTAACTTGCTGGCACTAAGTCAGCTCTGGGGCATACAACAGTGGATAAAGTCTGTCCCCCTCTAGCTTTAGAATACTAAAAATGAGAGCAGCCAAGTGAAAAAAGGCTTTGAGATGTTGGCACTTGTACTTTTTGCCGTGTAACCTTGGGCATGTTATTTAACCTCTGAGCTTCAGGTTCTTATTTACAAAATGGTGGTACCAACAACTACCCCGGAGGGTTGTTATAAGGTGGATGATATGCCGTTTGTAAAGTGCTTATTACCGTGACTGGAATGTAGTTGATCAGTTAGTTAATATTCTTTCCCTTCTGAAGGACTCACAGTTTGGCTGTTGAAATATGTATAATGGTGTTGCAGGAAAATGAGGTGAAAGAGGACGGTTGTGGCCCAGGTCTTGAGTGAGTCCCTGGGACAGGCCGCCAAGTGAGGGTCCTTGGCTTTGCCGAGGAAAGAATTCAAGAGTGAGCCATAGTAAAGTGAAAGTAGTTTATTGAGAGAGACACACATTCCATAGACAGAATGCCGTCCATCTCAGAAAGCGAGAGTGGCCCGAAGTATGGGGTGGTTAGTTTTTATGGGCTGGGTCATTTCATAGGCTAACGAGTGGAGGATTATTGCAACTATTTGGGGGGAGGGGTGGGGATTTCCAGGAATTGAGCCACTGCCCACTTTTTTGGCCTTTTACGGTCAGGACCATCCTGGCACCTGTGGGAGTGTCATGTAGCATATGCTAACGTATTACAGTGAGCATATAACGAGGCTACTGGAAGTCAAATCTTCCGCCATCTTGAGCCTAATCAGTTCTAACCAGTTTATGTCGTATCCTCAAGGGCTACGTCATGCTTTTTTTTTTTTTTTTTTTTTTTTTACGGTATGCGGGCCTCTCACTGTTGTGGCCTCTCCCGTTGCGGAGCAACAGGCTCCGGATGCGCAGGCTCAGCGGCCATGACTCACGGGCCCAGCCGCTCCGCGGCATGTGGGATCTTCCCGGACTGGGGCACGAACCCGCGTCCCCTCCATCGGCAGGCGGACTCTCAACCACTGCGCCACCAGGGAAGCCCCGTCATGCTTTTAATGGTTGTGCCCCGCCCCCCTTCCCTCCTCTCTCAACGGGAGTGGGGGAAGGGAAGTATGGGTTAATTTTGGAGGGAGCGGGTAGGGGTTTAGGAAATTTGGAACATGGGGCGCTGCACAGGGTGAGGCACCTTAGACGGCTAGAGCAGCATGTGGGTTTGGGGCACTTGCCAGCATGAAGGTCAAATATGGGGGTCACCAAGGGTGTGTCTGTGTATTGAGGTTGAGTGGGAGGGAAAGAGGCTGAAGGCCACCGTCGCCATTTTGCTCAAAACCAGGCCATGGTCCGTGAGCAGTAAACTGAGACTCTGCTTTTGTTTGTTTTCCCATCACTTGAGAACTTATTTTATTTGTTTGATTGAGCATGGGTAGATCTAAAGTACGACATCCTTCCTAGTGGAGTGGCCACAGAAGCATGGTTCTAGATGTCCCTTTGGGGCAGGTTTAGGGCAGCTCACAGGCCAGCTCTGGAGGTCTGACAGTCCACAGTGGGCCTGGGACCACAGAAGAAACCTCTTCGGGGCCTTCGTGCACAGTGGATGAGAGGGGCTGAAGGGTGGGGAGGAAGGATGGAGACTGCTTTGGGGCTGGCCTCAGGCAGGCCCACCCTGAGGAGGAAGAGGCCGGAGCAGGGCGGGGACAGTGAAAGAAGACGCTGGCTCCCCACTTAGGGCGCGTCCCTGCTCAGCCCCGTAGGAAGAGTTCCTCGGGGAAGGTCTCTGGCTTGGCCTTGCTAGCTAACCACCCTCTCCCGACCCTCCCCACTTCTCCAGAGAGCGCTCGAGTCTGGAAGGTCCCAGCTTCTGAGCTTGCCTGCAGCCTTTTCTGCTCTGTCTGGACCTGGTGTTTGGTCCAGGCCTGCCTATTTCATTTCTGACTATATTAAAGACTCACCCCTCTGGAATTGCCTCTAGTTTCCATCCCCAGCCTGGGCCTCAGAGACGCACGGCAGGCAGACTGAACATCTACCTTCATCTGGTGTCTGTCTGTGCTGCCTGCACCCTTCTCTTCTCACCCCTTCTGAAGCCCTCTCCCCTCTTCTCCTCTCCCTCCCATCCTCTCTGTCCCTCCTCCCTCCCCCTTTGGTATCTCCTGCCCGGGTTGCCCACACTGAGGGCTGGGCCCAAGCAAGCAGCCAGGACAGTGAGCGCAGTGGCCTCGGCTGAGATGGGCACCTTCGGTGAGGGGTGAGGCGTACCCTTGGGCAGTCTTTGCCTCCCAACAAAGCCCCACGTGGAATCTTACGAATCTGCTGCTGAGTGAGTCTGTCCTGACAGAAAAGATGCTTCTCTGGCCTGAAGGCAGGTTATGGGGCCTCCAGGTCTACACAGCCTCAAGTCATTCCTCCCCACTCCCCGGTGGCAGAAAACCATCTCTCCTCCTTTTCCACTGCTGTGCCCCCCACCGCCATAACCACACCAGGGGGAGGGATCCAAATTCAGCTCATCTCAAGCCATTGAAAAGACCAACACAGGTCCAAAGTACGCTGCAGGCTGCCAGAGGTGAGTTTGCAGAAACCAGCTCTCTGGCAAGGTTATTAGCCGTGGCGCTGGGGGTGACACAGGCAACGTTTACATAATCCCTGGACTCAAGTCTCAAGAGAAAGCAGCAGAAACAAGAGGGGTCATGAGGCTTTCTAGTGTAAGACTTGGAGAGTGGAGTTTCCATCCATCTTGTTTACCCAGTTGTAAAGTGGGGAAGTTTTACAGCAGGACAGACAGGTTAAATGAGTTGGGGGTAAGCAGTAGTAACTGCTCCGTAAATATGGCTGCTGGAATCATAATTACCCTTCTTCAGCCTGCCGCCCGGCTAGCACTGAGCCACGGCAGACACAGAGCTTTGGTTCTTCTCCACTCCCTTCTGGCAAGGCTGCTAGGAAGAGAGATGCTTTAGCGTTCCGCCCTTTATGGCCTAGGAAAGTCACACTGGTTCAGAATTAGCCATCCTCCTGCCCTTGTCTTCAGAACCAGTGCTCGCCCTGCGGAAAATTTAGCTCTGGATCCAAATCCTGTCTCTGCCCCTAGCTTTGTGACCAATTTGGATGGATAACTCCCCTCTCTGACTCCTTCCTTCTTTATCTGTAAAATTCCTATCTGATAGGAATGGTTTGAGGATTCCATGAGATAATACCTATAGAGAGGGTAACACAGAGCTAATCTGGCCAGAGCAAGGGTTCAATAAGCAGTATTAGTAATTAGCAGCATAATTAGAATTAATGCTCATTTGAGGGAGCTCGAGGTTCTAAGAAGTAAGGAATATTCAACTCTCAAAAAAAAAAGAAAAAGGAAAAGAAAAGCAGATTTCTTAATGTGTGCTGACCTTATTCTAGGTCTGTGGTCTTTGGCCTGCAAATTCACTGTCTAAATCCTCCTTGGGCAGATTTCTATTGTCTGAAAAAGAATTTCATGGTGTTTGAGTCTCTGGCCCATCTTGTCAGAGTAGATATTAATACTCCCATTTTGAAGACAAGAAAACTGAGATTCACGAAGGTGAAGTGATTATCTAAAGCCTCATGTCTGGTATTCTAGAGAGCCAGGACCCCAATCCAGGTCCTCTACTGCAAACCCCAGCCCTCCCTCTGTCACTGACAGTGCCTCATAGCTGCTCTGCCCCTCCGTCTCCTGGGCCACTCCAGTCTCCCTGACCCAGAGCAGCCCCTAGCTGATGAGATCATGTCTTCGAAAGGCTCCTCTTTGGTTCCACTTTGCCATCAGACTAACACTTTGGGAACCTCAAAACTGACAAGTCCCAGACTTTATGATTATGAAAAATCAGAATCCTGTTAGGATTTTCTTGTATTAAGTCATCAAACTATTCCATTTGTATAACAGGAAAACTGTCTACTCCTGGGCACTGTGTCTCTTGACAAAATCCCTGATGCCAGTATATATCTCCTTTATCTTTTGCCCTCTGGTCTCTCTCTCTCTCTGTTCTATTTCATAGGCAGAGCAAAAGAATCTCCCAAATCGACAAGATCGCTATCTAATAAACGGGGGAAAATATTCGTCACGGTAGGGCTCAGAAGTGAACTGATTTTCCGGCAGGCTGAGACTCCTAAGATCCACTTAGGGCGGTATTAGCGGAGCCTGTAAGATGCTGGCTTTGTAAAGTGGTGTGACATGTTGGCAACACTGGAGAATCAATGGTTGGCCTGAATTCAGTGGAGAAATGCAGAGATGAGAATGCTGGGAGGGACCAGACACCTGATTTCTTGGGCCCACTGCAAAGCCTCAGGTGAGGGTCTGCAGTGGGCAGATGAGTGCAGATGTGGAATGGGCCAAAGGACACTGCCTTGCAGACTGTGTCAGGAGCCCAGCAGTTCACCTTTTGTCATCGTTCATCGTATGTAGCAGACTTCACGTACCCACATATTATTGATTGTCTGCTCTGTGCTGGGCAACCACTCTCCCTCTGAGTTTCCATAGCACTTCACTTGAAGCTCATCTAAAGTACCTATGTCATTCTTCCTGGTATTATAGTCAGCTTTTTATAATCTTCCACTGGGTTTTAAGTTTCTTCATATCAGGAGTTGTGTCTTACTCATCTCTGGCCTTTGAGCCTTGCGGGAGTGAGGCTCACTTGTATACATCTGCTGAATAAATGAATTAAGGAATCAATGAACCAGTCGGTTGCTTAGTAAATATTTATGGACTATGTACTATAATAGGGTTTTGCCCGAAGCTCCTTAGCAGAGTCCACTTTATAAAGAGGCTGTCCTTTGTTATCAATACTTGACTGTTCCTTAAAGTAGTAGAAACTTCTAGGCATAACTATGAAACTGGCTGATGCAAAGTGATTATATCCCCAATAGTTTGGTAGGTGGGGTTAAGTGACTATGCTGTGGTTGAAATGTTAAGAGCCTAATTTCTTTTAGCTAAATGTTTTTGAAAGTTTGGGGAGTTATTTGTGCATGGGCAGCCCAGTCCTTGAATGGATGGTCATTCTCATTAAGAATCCAGATGATAGGCCTTCCCTGGTGGCGCAGTGGTTGAGAATCTGCCTGCCAATGCAGGGGACACAGCTTCGAGCCCTGGTCTGGGAAGATCCCACATGCCGCGGAGCAACTGGGCCCGTGAGCCACAATTACTGAGCCTGCGCGTCTGGAGCCCGTGCTCCGCAACGAGAGGCCGCGATAGTGAGAGGCCCGCGCACCGCGATGAAGAGTGGCCCCCACTTGCCACAACTAGAGAAAGCCCTCGCACAGAAACGAAGACCCAACACAGCCATAAATAAATAAATTTAAATCATATGGGGTTCTAAGAAGACCTCTGCTTAAAAAAAAAAAAAAAGAAGAAGAGGGGCTTCCCTGGTGGCGCAGTGGTTGAGAGTCCGCCTGCCGATGCAGGGGACACGGGTTCGTGCCCCGGTCCGGGAGGATCCCGCATGCCGCAGAGCGCCTGGGCCCATAAGCCATGGCCGCTGAGCCTGCGCGTCCGGAGCCTGTGCTCCGCAGTGGGAGAGGCCACAGGAGTGAGAGGCCCGCGTACCGCAAAAAAAAAGAAAAAGAATCCAGATGATAACCAGCTGGACGCATGAGAGATGGCCAGTGTGACTGCTTCTTGGGACAGGCTGAAGCCTCTGACACTTCTCTACCTGGTATGGGCTGCTTAGGTTGGATCAATCTTTGGAAGTTTTTTTCTTCCCCCACTTGGAAAGATAGTTTCCTGGGGTGTGACTCTTAGGCTACTGGAATGAACCCCCATACACACTTTTCACCTCAGCTTGTACCACACCCTGAATGGATGAGAGGAGACCATATCCCTTAATTCACCTTTTGTCTGGATATCCTCTCTCTCTTTCCTAATGGATCTTGGGAGGATGAAAACAGAATGCAACTATGCTTGTGTTTTACCAATGTCTGAGTCTTCATGTAAAGGACCATTTGCTAGAAAATTAGTTCTGAAGCAGAATTTTAAAATAACTGGCATTACCATAGAACTCTTAGGAGAGAACATAGGCAAAACATTCTCAGACATAAATTGTAGCAATATTTTCTTAGACCAGTCTCCCAAGGCAAAAGAAACAAAAGCAAAAATAAACAAATGGGACCTAATCAAACTTAAAAGCTTTTTCACAGCAAAGGAAATCATCAACAAAATGAAAAGACAACCTGCAGAATGGGAGAAGATATTTTCAAACTATGCGACTGACAAGGGCTTAATTTCCAAAATATACAAACAGCTCATACAACTCAATATCAAAAAAACAACCTAATCAAAAAATGGGCAGAAGACCTAAGTAAACATTTCTCCAAAGAAATACAGATGGCCAACAGACACATGAGAAGATGCTCAACATCGCTAATTATTAAAGAAATGCAAATCAAAACCACAATGAGGTATCACCTCACACCAGTCAGAATGGCCGTCATTAAAAAGTCTACAAACAATAAATGCTGAAGAGGGTGTGGAGAAAAGGGAACCCTCCTACACTGTTGGTGGGAATGTAATTTGGTGCAACTAGTATGGAAAACAGTATGGAAGGTCCTTAAAAAACTAAAAATAGAGCTGTAATATGATCCAGCAATCCCACTCCTGGACATATATCCAGAAAAGATGAGAACTCTAATTTGAAAAGATACATGCACCCCCAGTGTTCATAGCAGCACTATTTACAAGACATGGAAGCAACCTAAGTGTCCAACAACAGATGAATGGATAAAGAAGATGTGGTATATATGTACATACAATTGAATACTGTTCAGCCACAAAAAGAATGAAATATTGCCATTTACAGCAACATGGATGGACCTAGAGAATATCATAGTAAGTGAATTAAGTCAGACAGAGAAAGACAAATGTTATATGATATCACTTACATGTGGAATCTAAAAAAATAATACAAATGAATTTATTTACAAAACAGAAACAGACGTACAGACATAGAAAACAAACTTATGGTTACCAAAGGGGAAAAGGGGAGGGGATAAATTAGGATTATGGAATTAACAGATACACACTACTATATGTAGAATAGATAAGCAGCAGGGATTTACTGTATAGCGTAGGGAACTATATTCAACATCTTGTAATAACCTATAATGGAAAATAATATGAAAAGATGTAAATATAACTGAATCACTTGGCCGTACACTTGAAACTAACACAATATTGTAAGTCAACTATACTTCAATAAAAAAAACCTGTCATTCGTTGAGCTTTTATCTGCCAGCCACTGATAAACACTTTGCACACGTCATATTCCTTTAATTCACAAAGCACCATTAGAGGCATTTATTTATTTATTTATTTTTTTGCGGTACGCGGGCCTCTCACTGTTGTGGTCTCTCCCGCTGCGGAGCACAGGCTCCGGACGCGCAGGCTCAGCGGCCATGGCTCACGGGCCCAGCTGCTCCGCGGCATGTGGGATCTTCCGGACCGGGACACGAACCCGTGTCCCCTGCATCAGCAGGCGGACTCTCAACCACTGCGCCACCAGGGAAGCCCCCTAGGGGGCATTTTAATTCCTATTTTGCAGATGAAGAAATGGTTCATGAGTTCATGGTACTTGACTCGTTAACTTTCCCAGAGTCACGTGGTGATTAAATGGCTGAACCAGGACTCCATCCTAAGCCTCTCGTCATAACCACTGTTTTACTGGGTGCCGTGTCAGTGGCCGTGAGTATCCAAGGATGAGCATCTTCTGCCTCTCTGGATGCTTAAGGGACAAACAGGCTAACTTCACAGGAATGGATCTTAGTCCTCACACCATCAGATATTCTTACTCTGTTGCACTATGCGTTTACATGCGGTTCCTCGGACACACCCTATACACACTCTGTAATGGTTAATTCAGAGGGAAGCTCGGAGTATCCTTTGTTGAGACTGTTTTAAAAATTAGGTGCTGGGTTGTTTCTGTTTTCCTCTTTGATGAGCTGAAGGCCCTTAGCTACGAATGGCCTTTTGAGGTATGTGTTTTCCTGCCCATCTGGCTTTGCCTGAGCTCCTGTGGAATAGATGTTTGCAGGGAACTGCACCAGTTCTCCCAAAGGGACAGCAGGCAGGGACAGGCCCTCAGTGGCATCCACTAAATGAGACTGGAGCTTCAATTAATCTTTGGGGAATTGGCCTTCCTACATAGGAAAGGGGTCCTCTGAGCTCAGGTTTGAATATGTTGAAAGCCAGTGAGGCAGAATGCTCCAGATGTGGAAATATAGTCCCCTGAAGGAGGTGAGTGACCTTTCACATACTACCGTCCTTTGGTCCTGGAGCGCTCTTGCTAGAAAGTCCCCTGAACTCCACCTGCGCTTACCCCCGCCAGCTTGGTCAGTGGTGTTTGAAATTCCTTTAAGATATAAGGTTTAAAATGCAGCTGCTCCTTGAAAATGTGGACTCCTATTCACACTGCTATGACTACTGCTCACATTTATGTGGAACTTTACAGCGTGTAAATCATTTGCGTTACCTTATGTCATTGTGAATGCTCACAGCAATCTGTGGGGTATGCCCTGCTCATGTCTCAGTTTATATGAAGAGAGCAAGAGAAGTAGAGTTGTATGTGTCACCAAAGGCAGTAGGTGACAGAGATAGAATTAAGACCTGGATTTTATGGTTCTAAGTCCAGAACTCTTTCACTACAGCAGAACTGCTTCTTACTCATATACATACACTGAGCTATAAGTGGCCATTATCCCCAAAGCTAGAATTGCTGATAGGGAGAGACGTCCACAGCCTTAGAACTTAGGTACCTGCAGGTAGCGGGTCTCCTGAAAGATGCAGGGGAGGAGTGGAGGTAGAGAAGATGCAGGAAGTGTAGGGAGCATCCTAGGAGAGGTCTGCCAGCTTTACACCCCTGCCAAGGAGTGAGTCTGTTGGTAGCTCAGAAGTGGCCACAGAACCCCCCCAGTCCTAAAAGACTTTTAAAAATGTTGTTTTGGGGCTTCCCTGGCGGTGCAGTGGTTAAGAATCTGCCTGCCAATGTAAGGGACATGGGTTCGAGCCCCTGGTCCGGGAAGATCCCACATGACACGGAGCAACTAAGCCTATGTGCCACAACTACTGAGCCCGCATACCACAACTACTGAAGCCCGCGCACTCTAGGGCCCATGTGCTGCAAGGACTGAGCCCACGTGCTGCAACTACTGAAGCCTGTGCGCCTAGAGCCCATGCTCCGCAACAAGAGAAGCCACTGCAACGAGAAGCCTGCGCACCGCAATGAACAGTAGTGCCTGCTTGCCGCAAGTAGCAAAAGCCCGCGTGCAGCAACGAAGACCCAACACAGCCAAATATAAATAAATTAATTTAAATTTTTTTTTAAATTAAAATGATGTTGTTGTTATTTTATAACTTGCCTGGAGCATTTTCTCCAGATATGCAGTAATGGAAGACAGTGAGCAAATGCCAACTCGGTGATCCCCTGGGAACCCTTCTGGGCAGTGGTGTTTACATGGGATGAGATTGGAAGAGCTGCTACCGGCCGGCAGGCACTGGGAGTACAGAGTGCATGCGGGAGCTGCAGAGTCTGGAGCCCCGGCTGCAGGGCACAGGCAGTCTTTCTCAGCAACCAGAGGCGTGGTGAGAGTCATTTAAATTTCTTGCCTTGGGTACTTCAAAGCAGATTAATAGCAGAGCACTTTGTATTCTCAACAGGAAAAAAGGTAGAAGGAGTAACTGCCACTGCACTGATGCTCACTTTGTCTTCATTCATTCTGTCCATAGATGTTTCTCCATATAACTGCACTGAGAAGGTGCTGGGGATTCTCTAATCTCATCCACAAGTAGCTCACAGTCTAGGTGGGGAGACAGATATGTCAATAAAGGAATGATAATTCAGAGGGTTAAACACCAAAAAAAGCAGATTGAAGCAGGCAGAGTGGCAACAGGAAAGGCGCAGAATTAACTCTAAGGGAGGGTATCCACAAAGTCTTCCTGGAGCTGAGCTCCCATGTGAGCTTCAGCATACAAAAAAAACTGTACACGTCGTTACTATACAATTTGATGAGTTTTCACAATTGGAATAAACCTGTGGAACTAGCACCCAGATCAAGAAACACGACCAGGACTTCCCTGGTGGCGCAGTGGTTGAGAGTCCGCCTGTCGATGCAGGGGACTCGGGTTCGTGCCCCGGTCCGGGAAGATCCCACATGCCGCGGAGCAGCTGGGCCCGTGAGCCATGGCCACTGAGCCTGCGCGTCCGGAGCCTGTGCTCCGCAACGGGAGAGGCCACAAGAGTGAAAGGCCCACATGCAGCAAAAAAAAAAAAAAAAGAAAGAAACACGACCAGCATCCCAGAAGGCCCACTCTTGTCCACTCCCCATTGCTAGCCGCCTCCCTCCCTGGCCTCCAAGGAGTAGCCTCTCTCCTGACCCTAAAGCATAGATTTGTTTTGCCTGTTTTGAACTTTATGTAGATCGAGCCATTCTACATAAGCTCCTTGATGTCCGAGACAGAGCTAAAAGGACAAATAGGAATTCATCAGGGGGCAGGGTAGAGAAGTGCATTGTGGGAAGAAGGGGTAGTATGCTCAAAGCAGAGGTGGAATAACAGCCTGTGTGAGAACTGTCCGCTTTCAGCAGTGCTGGAGCATAACATTCAAGAGGGGGAAGGGGCACGAAAGGTTATCAGAGAGGAAGGCAGGGGGAGGTACATCATGGACAGCCTTCCATACCATGCAAAGGCATTGGGATTTTAGCCTGGAAACCTGTGGTTCCCAAAGCTGACTGATCATCAAGGTCACCTGGGCAACTCTTAAGGCACACAGGTTCTAGGACCCACCATCAGAGAGTTGAGTTTTGTAAAGTTCTTCCCAGAGGGTTCTCATAATTAGCTGAGTTTGGAAACCATTTTATAGAGAGATTGGAGAGCCACTGAAGGATTATAAGCAAGGGAGTGGGAGGATCTGACTTGAGTTGTTTTTTGTTTTTTTTTTACATCTTTATTGGAGTATAATTGCTTTACAATGGTGTGTTAGTTTCTGCTTTATAACAAAGTGAATCAGTTATACATATACATATGTCCCCATATCTCTTCCCTCTTGCGTCTCCCTCCCTCCCACCCTCCCTATCCCACCCCTCTAGGTGGTCACAAAGCACCTAGCTGATCTCCCTGTGCTATGCAGCTGCTTCCCACTAGGTATCTACCTTATGTTTGGTAGTGTATATATGTCCATGCCACTCTCTCGCTTTGTCACAGCTTACCCTTCCCCCTCCCCATATCCTCAAGTCCATTCTCTAGTAGGTCTGTGTCTTTATTCCTGTCTTACCCCTAGGTTCTTCATAACATTTTTTTCCTTAAATTCTATATATATGTGTTAGCATACGGTATTTGTCTTTCTCTTTCTGACTTACTTCACTCTGTATGACAGACTCTAGGTCCATCCACCTCGTTACAAATAGCTCAATTTTGTTTCTTTTCATGGCTGAGTAATATTCCATTGTATATATGTGCCACATCTTCTTTATCCATTCATCCGATGATGGACACTTAGGTTGCTTCCATGTCCAGGCTATTGTAAATAGAGCTGCAATGAACATTGTGATACATGACTCTTTTTGAATTATGGTTTGCTCAGGGTATATGTCCAGTAGTGGGATTGCTGGGTCATATGGTAGTTCTATTTGTAGTTTTTTAAGGAACCTCCATACTGTTCTCCACAGTGGCTGGATCAATTTACATTCCCACCAGCAGTGCAAGAGGGCTCCCTTTTCTCCACAGCCTCTCCAGCATTTATTGTTTGTAGATTTTTTGATCATGGCCATTCTGACTGGTGTGAGATGATATCTCATTGTAGTTTTGATTTGTATTTCTCTAATGACTAATGATGTTGAGCATTCTTTCATGTGTTTGCTGGCAGTCTGTATATCTTCTTCGGAGAAATGTCTATTTAGCTGACTTGAGTTTTGAAGGATGATGTAGGTTGTTTAATGAGGAGGCTGTGACAGTAGACACGAGATGCCCCAGCCTGATCTGGGATGTGGCACAGGGTGTGGAGTGGGGAGGACAATCTTGAGAGATAATTAGGAGGCAGAAGGAACCAAATGTGTTGATCAGTTGGCCATGGAAGGCGGTGGAGAGGGAGGACCCGAGGAAGATACCCAGGTTTCTGGCTTGTGCCTATTCCACAGGCATGAGCAGACTTTGGGGGCAGAAAAAGTAACATCATATTTTTGTTTAATTAACTTCTCTATAATAACTTCACCCCAATTTCTCTACATATCTTTGTTAAACCATTTATTCATTCAGCAAATGTTTTTTAAATGCCAAATATATATCTGACACTGTTCCAAGCACTGAATCATATGTAAGAGACAGAATCAAAAGGATACAAAATATTGAGAATTCACTGTTAGTGTTTGAGAAAAAATATTGGCCTTTTTATTCCTTTCAATTCACTAAATATATGCCATGAAGCAGTCATATGTCAAGTTAGATCCAAGAGGAGCATATATGGGTTAGTGATGTGGGCTGGGGAGACGGAAGAGGGCTAGAACCACCCAGAGGTGGGTGACAGTGGTTATTTCAACCTTGTGTTAAGCGCCTACAATACTATTCTGCTCCTTATAGCAACTCTATATTTATTGTATTTATTTTCTACATTTGTACAGATGAGGAAATGAATAATTCATCCTCAGGTGCACAGCTAATAAGTAATAATGCTAAGATTCAAACAGGATTATGTGCCTCACTGCAAACCAGAAGGTAGGGAGAAAAGTTCCCTCGTTTTCATATGAGGAAACTGAAGCTGTGAGTGGTTTGGTTTTTGACCCAAGGTTGAATAGCAAACTAATGGCCAAGCCCAGCTGAGTAGACGTAGGCCTTGATCTGTAGCCCTGGCCTGTGACCACACTCAGCTCAGTCACTACAGGAAGCTCAGCCCATCCTGAGCATGACCCAGGGTTCTGTAAGCCGCATCTGAACGTTTTATTGTTGGGAGCAGGCTGGAGGTCAGCTTTAGGACTGGGCTGAGTTTGGGGTGTCTCTTTGCTGGAGAGTCTTCCACAAGCCAAGGACAGGACACAGTGGGTCAGGAAAGCACCACCTATCCTTTCTAGAACTTTTGCCAAAATATACTCCAGGTGGTTCGGGGCACAGCCTCGACCCCAGATTCTGGGTAACCCTCTCATGTGTTGAGTTAGACTGGGGCCAATCTAGAAAAGGAGTCCACAATTAGCACAGATTTCTTTAGCCATCTGCAATCAACAAAGGAAGAGAGCTCTGCTCTGAGTTGGGAAGTAGGGGAATCAAAGAACAACTCAAGACACACATTACACGCAGAGGAAATTCAGCCTGCCCTTCCCTCAGTTTGCTCTTTCCTACAGCCTGCCTCTTCCCCGGAAAGAAGTACTTGGACATCGAGGACACAAAGTTTCCTGAAGGAACTTATTACAGGGGTTGTTGGAACAGGTGCTGAGGAGGAGACAAGAGACTGGATTATCCAAAACTCGGGGATTGAGGTCAGGCAGGATGGCAGACACATAGGGCAGGGGTTTTTTTTAATTAATTAATTTATTTATTTATTTTTGGCCGTGTTGGGTCTTCGTTGCTGTGCACAGGCTTTCTCTAGTTGCGGTGAGCGGGGGCTACTCTTCGTTGCGGTGCGTGGGCTTCTCACTGTTGTGGCTTCTCTTGTTGCAGAGCACAGGATCTAGGCGTGCAGGCTTCAGTAGTTGTGGCACATGGGCTCAGTAGTTGTGGCTGCAGGCTCTAGAGCTCAGGCTCAGTAGTTGTGGCGCACAGGCTTAGTTGCTCCGCGGCATGTGAGATCTTCCTGGGCCAGGGCTTGAACCTGTGTCCCTTGCATTGGCAGGTGGATTCTTAACCACTGTGCCATCAGGGAAGTCCAACACAGGGCAGTTTTTAATAGTCAGTGCTGACCTCCCGTTTTCAAAAGGGCCAGGTCTCTTCATCCAAACTTACAGGCTGGGAACCACCTTGCAGAGGAGCAGGAGGGCACAATGGCCTCACATGTACCCTCCCAGGGTGCTCTTTCATGCCTCTGTGCACTTCTGGGCGAGGTCACCATCACTGAGGACACACTCACCACCTCCATCCTCCACTCCCAACTGGCTCCTGGAAAGATGATTTCTCTCAGAGCACTCTGAATGGTTAGGATGCTTCAAGGGAACTTATCCTAAAGAAAATCCTAACCAAATGATCAGAAGACAAAAGGATGTTAGGACAAATGTCTACATCATCTGAACTGGACAAATCTGACATCAAGCCACGGGGGTGGAGCTGCAATAACTTCCATTTTAAAATGGCTGTTGCCAGAGAGGCCGCGATAGTGAGAGGCCCGCGCACCACGATGAAGAGTGGCCCCCGCTTGCCACAACTAGAGAAAGCCCTCGCACAGAAACGGAGACCCAACACAGCCATAAATAAATATAAATAAATAAATAAAATGGCTGTTGCTGAGAAGTGACTCAGGAAAGCAATGGAGAGTGGAGGGAGAAAGAGGTAAATTCAGCCAGGATCTGGTTTGTTGGCATGTTGCCTCCCTTCTCTGCAAAAATCCACGTATATGTTATATAAAAGCCTCCAACATCAGGCTAATAGGAGTTTCTGAAAGAGAGAAGAATTAAATCAGATGAGAGGAGATGATAAAAAACAATAGTACCAGAACAGTTCTGCAAACTGAAGCACATGTCTTCAGAATGAAAGAGGCCTTGGAGTGTCTGCTACAATGAATGAATAAAATCCCAGACCAATGCACTTTATTGTTGAATTTCAGAACACAGCAGGTAAAGAGAGGCTCATGTATTATTCTGGAGAGAAAAAGAGGTCCATGCAATCAAGAATCAGAAAGTTATCAGACATCTCAACAACAACACTAGAAGCGAGAATACAATGAAGAAATGCATTAAAAACTTGGAGGGAAAATTATTTTCAATCTAGGTTTCTATATCCAGCTAAACTATTAATCAAATATGAGAATAGAATAATTCATTTTGGGACATCAATGGATTTGAAAATAACTTGACACATATTCTTTTTTAAAAAGGTACCAGAGAATGCACTCCAGAAAAATGAGGAGTAAATTAAAAAGAAAAAAACTTGGTATCTAGGAACCTGGGCTATAACATAGGGGAGCATTGAAAGGAAGTCCTAGAATCACAACCATGTCACAGTCCTGGAGAGCAACTAGTCCAGTTGGAAAAGAATATAGAGGACTTTCCTTAGGTTTAGGAAATATCCAGGAAAAAAATGGAATGGATGCTTTTGAGCATATGAAAAGTTTGATAGGAATTTAGTATAATTGTTAGAGAATTTAATTAAAAGAGACAATATGGAAATAGTTAGACCAAAAAAATTTTAAAGGCAATTAACTCCAGGGGAAGTTTTTAACAAGAAAGGAAATGTAGGGACTTCCCTGGTGGCTCAGTGGATAGGATTCCATGCTCTCAATGAAGGGAGCTTGGGTTCAATCCCTGATCAGGGAACTAGATCCCACGTGCATGCTACAACTAAGAGTTCGAATGCCGCAACTAAGGAGCTGGCTAGCTGCAACTAAGGAGCCCTTGAGCTGCAGCTAAGAAGCCCACCTGCCTCAAAAAGACCTGGTGAAACCAAATAAATAATTGTTTTTTTAAAAAAAGAAAGGAAATGTAAAAATAAGCATGGCACAGGAATCTACTATATTCTAGACTTTATTCTGAAAGCAACATGAGTCCATGAACAATTTCTGTTTTATTGTATTCTCAGGACAGAGCACAGTGCCTGACACATAATGGGAACTAAATAAATATTATTTGAATGCATGAAGAAAAGTGCTAGGTTCTAGGAAGAAAGCAAAATGAAGTAGACATACTCCCTGCTATCTAGGAGATCACAACTGAAACCAAGTACTCATCAAATGTCCAAGCCCAGTGTCCTACTCTATTGGATTCTGTGAGTCATGAAGAGAATGGGGCATGGGAAGAGACACCACTTTTTTGAATGTGAACTTTAAGTGGGCTGTGACTTCTGTTGGTGGAAGAAAATAGTCCTAATGTGGCCAAGGCTACATGTTTGAGCTCAGGAGGAGTACTTAGCAGGCAGAAAGCTATGGTGTAACAGCTGTATTAGATTGTTTTTTTCCTCTCTTCTTTCTCTCTCTTTGCTTTAGTTTTATAATATTCAAAAGTTGTTATGGTATTCAGGATATATAAAAAATACTCAAAATTCAACAGGAAAAAAACAAACAGGCCAGTGGAAAAAAATGGGCAAAGGGCTTGAACAGAAAGTTCACCGAAGAGGATGTGTTGATGGCAATTAAGCTCATGAAAATGTGTCAAGTGTTATTAGCTATTAGGGAAATGCAAATTAAACCACAATGAGATACCGTTACTCACCTATTAGAATGGCTAAAATAAAAATAATAATAACACCGAGTGTGGGTGAGGATGTGGAGTGACAGGAACTGTCATATACTACTGGTGAGAATGCAAATGGTACAGCCATTCTGGAAAACAGGTTAGCAGTACCTTTTTTTAAATTTTATTTATTTATTTTTGGCTGTGTTGGGTCTTCGTTGCTGCGCATGGGCTTTCTCTAGTTGCAGTGAGTGGGGGCTACTCTTCGTTGCGGTGCGCGGGCTTCTCATTGCAGTGGCTTCCCTTGTTGCAGAGCATGGGCTCTAGGCGCGTGGGCCTCAGGAGTTGCGGCACGCAGGCTCAGTAGTTGTGACTCACGGGCTCTAGAGCACAGGCTCAGTAGTTGTGGTGCACGGGCTTAGTTGCTCCACGGCGTGTGGGATCTTCCCGGACCAGGGCTCAAACCCGTGTCCCCTGCATTGGCAGGCGAATTCTCAACCACTGCGCCACCAGGGAAACCCAGCAGTTTCTTATAAAGTTAACATACAATCCAGCAATTCTACTCCTGGGTGTTTGCCATAGAAAAATAAAAACTTGTGTTCATGCAAAACTCTGTGCATGAATATTAATAGCAGCTCTTTTCATAAGCCCCCAAACTAGAAAAAAACAAAATTTCCTTCAAAAGATGAATGTATAGACAAACTGGTACATGTAATAGAATACTCAGCAATTTAAAAAAGAAAAAAAGAGAGAGAGAACAAAATATTGATACACAGAACAGCATAGATGAATCCCAAAGGGCTTACGTTGAGTAGAAGAAGCCGGTCTCAAAGGCTACATAGCAACTTCTGCTTCTGGGAAGATGGAGTACTTTCCCCTATTCCTCTAAGAAGTAGCCTGGAAATTATATATAAAAGAAACATAAAAAGATTCTCTGAGAGTTGAGAGAAGGGATTTTTCCCCCTGATATATCTACGAATGCTGGCACCCTGGATATGCCAGTGGGTGCAGACCAAACAAGCTCTAAGAAAAGTCTGCTCTCTTAACCAAATGACCAGGGAAAGGGCAACCTTGCAAAAGAGAAGACTTTTAGTAATTAACTGCTCTACTTCAGACATCCTGGCAAAAACTGTAGTTCCCACAACAGCAAATGTCAGATGTGGAGCCTAAACTCTCACATCCAACAGGTTGTAACGAGGTGCCCCTCCTGCTTCCCAGTGCAGTAGTGTCAGAACTAGTGGAGTGTCTGGACTTTCATCACTATTCAATGGTAAAGATGCCACCCACCCCCAAGGGACCTGTGGTGGCCATGTGGGGAGCAGTAATGAAACAATCTAGTCTCTCCCAGCCAGGAAGGTATCAGTGGAGACATAGTGAGGAGCTGGAGCTCCCATCTCTGCCCAGCACTGATGAGGAACCCCTGCCCTCAAGTGTCAGCAGAGGCCAAGCAGGGGACCATCTTCTGTACCCACCTATAGGTGACTGTAATGAAGTGGCCCACTCACCCTCTCTTTCCATGCTGCAGCAGTGTCAGAGAAAGCCAGTTAAAACAGAAAGCTTCAATAAGATTCAGAATTTCCCAACTCTATACCCCAAATGCCCATGTTTCAATAGAAAAATCACTCATTATACCAAGAACCATGAGGATCTCACACTGAATGAAAGAAGACAACAGATGCCAACACTAAGGTGACAGAAATTTTTAATTTTATATAAAAGATTTTAAAACAGCCATCATAAAAAAGCAATTATGAACATGCTTGAAACAAGTGAAAATACAAAGAGTCTCAGTGAAGAAATAGAAAGTCTCAGCAAAGGAATAGAAGGTATAAAGAAGAACCAAATAGAAATTTTAGAACTGAAAAATACAATAACTAAAATAAAAAGCTCATTGAATGGGCTCAACAAGAAAATGGAAGGGAAAGAGGAAAGGATCAGTGAGCTTGAAGATAGAACAACAGAAATTACCCAAATTAGCATCACTCTAAATAAAAAAGGTAAAATACACTGAGAAAAAAAAAATATAAACAGAACCTTGGTACTAGTGGGACCATAATAAAGGATCAAACATTTGTGTCGCTGGAGTACGAATGGGAGAGGAGAAAAAGGGTAAGCCTGAAAAAGTACTCAAAGAACTAATGACTGAAAATTCCCCAAATTTGGCAAAATACAAAACCCTACAGATTCAAAAAGGTAAGTGAATCCCAAACAGGTTAAAACCAAAAAAAGTCATGCCCAGATATATCTTAGTAAAACTTCAGAAAACTAAAAATGAAGGAAAAAATCTTAAAAGCACAGATAGGAGCAATGCTTTATCTCTAGGGGAAAAACAATTCAAATGACAGTGGATTTCTCATTAGAAGCCACGGAGGTCAGAAGGAAGTGGCACGTTTCTCACGTGCTGAAAGATGTCCTGTAGACATCTTTCCAGAATCCTGTATCCGAGGAAAATATCCTTCAGGAATCAAGGGAAAATGAAGACATTCTTATATGAAGTAAAACTAAGGTAACTTGTCACCAGCAGACCTGCTCTAAAAGAATGACTGAAAGAGGTTTTTTTAACAGAAGGAAACAACAAATGGAGGAATCTTGAAACATCAGGAAGAGCAAAAGAACATGATAAGAAAAATATGGGCAAAGACTCCTCTGGAGTCTTCTAGATTAGGTTTGATGATTGAAACACAAATTATAACACTTCTGATGTGGTTCTAAGTATGTAGAGAAAATATCTAAGAAAAGAAGGGGGGAGGGTAAAAAGACACAAAAGGAGGTAAGGTTTCTACACTTACTTGAACTGGTAAAATTATGGCACCAGTAGACTGTGGTGTTACATATGTATAGTATAATACCAAGAGCAAACCACTAAAAAAGCTACATAAAGAGATATGCTTGAGGACAAGATAGGTAAATAAAAGTGGGAATCTAAAAAATGGTTAAGTAACCCACAGGAAGGCAGGAAAAAGAAAACAGAGAAATGAAAATCAGAGAGAAGAAACAGACAACAAAAAATAAAATGGAACACTTAAGTTCTAACATACTAATTACATTAAATGTAAATGTACTGAATACATCAATTAAAAGATAGATTGGCAGAGTGGAGTAAAACAAAATCAACTACATGCTGTCGACAGGACACTCACTTCAAATATAACAATACAGACAGGCTGAAAGCAAAATGCTATGAAAATATTTATCATGCAAACATTAATTTAAAAAAAGCAGGAATAACTGTATCAATATAGAATAAAGTAGACTTCAGAGCAAATAAAATTACCAGAATCAGAGAGGGACATTACAATGAGAGGGCCAATCTACCAAGGAAGGAAACATGGAAATCCTAAATGTATATGCACCGAACAATGTAGATGCGAATTATGCAAAGCAAGAACTGATAGAACTAAAAGGAGAAATGGACAAATCCACAAATATAGTTGGAGATTTCAGCACCCTTCTCTCAACAATTGATAGAACAACTAGACATGAAATCAGAAAGGATATAGAACTCAGCAACGCCATCAAATAACAGGACCTAATCAGTGTTTGTAGAAAACTCCACCCAGTAACGGCAAAATACGTATTCTTTTCAATTGTCTGTGGGACAAACATAGGTCTTATCCTGGTCCATAAAATAAATATCAACAGACTAAAAAGAATTGAAATAATGCAGAGTGTATTCCCTGACCACAGGGAACTCAAACTGGTAATCAATGACGGAAAGATAAAAGGAACATGCCCCAAAGTTGTAAATTAAATAACACACTTCTAAATAATTCATAAGTCAAAGAGGATTTTTAAAAATACTTGAAAGGATTTTTAAAAATACTTGAAACTAAATGTAAATTAAAATGCAACATAGCAAAGCAGAAACAGACTTAAAGATACAGAGATACAGAGAATAAGAGAGAACAGGCTGGTGGTTACCAGTGGGAAGAGGTGAGATGGGGGTAGGGGATTGAGAGGTACAAACTACTATGTATGAAGTGAATAGGCTACAGGGATGTATGGTACAGCAGAAAGAAATATAACCATTATTTTGTAGTGACTTTAAATGGAGCATAATCTATAAAAATGTTGAGTTGCTATGTTGTATACCTGAAGCAAATATGGTGTTGTAAATCAACTATACTTCAGTAAAAGCACTTAAGACAAACAAACAAACAAAAAGAAATGCAACAAAGTGTTTTGTGGGATACAGCTAAAGCAATGTTGACAGGGAAATTTATAACACTAATGCATACATTGCAAAAGAAGAAGAGCCTCAAATCAATCACCTAAGCTGAAGACGCGCATAACTTTTTATAGGTTTAGAAGACGTTCGGTGTGGTGCAGTGGAAAGGGGACAAAATCTGGAGTCAGTGTGTTATTGTATCTTGGCTCTACCATTTCCTAAGTGTATAATCTTGCTGATCGTCATTATTTTCGTTTGTAAAATGGGAAAACTACCCACATCACAGGGTTATTTTGAGGCTTCAATTGCATGAGAGAACCTAGAGTTCTTGCAGAAGGCCTGTAAATCCAGAAGGATGCCAAGCGTTTTTGGATAGAAAATAAATTGTACACTGTGAACATTTTAAAATGTATTTAAGCGCGATTGTAACCAATAAAATAAAAATATATAATTTAAAATTAGTTTTATGCTTTTATATATTTTCCAGTATAAAGAGTCTTTATACTTGAAAATATTGGAAATCAGTGAGAGATGTCTGGCACATGAAGCAGCTGCTCAGTGCGTGGCCGTTGCTGCTGGTAGTAGCAGTAGCAATAGTCGTAGTAGTGATAACAGTAGTAGTTGTAATCATTGTCACCCTCCTAATAGTATTTCACTATTGCATTGTTTTATTTCATCTGCACAGTGGTCTGTGAGGGACCAAGGGCAGAGATCATAAGCTCCATTTTATGGTGAGAACATGAAGGGTGGAGAGAGTGTCTTCTTTTCCAAGACCTTACAGTCTGAAGTTGCCGTACCTGGGAGTAGAACCCAGGTCTTCCAACTCTGAAAGCATGGGCTAGAGAAGCAGGGAAGGCGGCTGTCATAATCTGCTTGGGCTGCTGTAACAGAATACCACAGGCTGCGTGGCTTAAACCACAGACATTTATTTCTCACAGTTCTGGAGGCTAGAAGTCCAAGAGCGAGGCTCCTGCAGTTTCAGTATCGGATGAGGGAGATCTTTTCCTGACTTGCAGATGGCCACTTTCTCACTTTGTCCTCACCTGGTAGAGAGAGAGAGCTCTGTTCTCTATCTCTTCTTTTTTTTTTTTTTTAATAAATGTATTTATTTATTTATTTTTGGCTGCATTGGGTCTTCTTTGTTGGGTTTTTGTTGCTACGCACAGGCTTTCTCTAGTTGTGGCGAGTGGGGGCAGCTCTTTGTTGTGGTTCACAGGTTTCTCACTGCGGTGGCTTCTCTTATTTCGGGCTTCAGTAGTTGTGGCACACGGGCTCAGTAGTTGTGGCTTGTGGGCTTAGTTGTTCCGCGGCATGTGGGATCTTCCCCGACCAGGGTTCAAACCCGTGTCCCCTGCATGGGCAGGCAGATTCTTAACCACTGCGCCACCAGAGAAGTCCCTCCATCTCTTCTTACAAGGGTACTAATCCCATGATGGGGACCCTCCCCTCATGACCTCATCTAACCCTAATCACCTCCCAAAGGCCCCATCTCCAAATGTCATCACATTGGAGGTTAAGGCTTCCGTATATAAATTTGGGGGAGACACATTCAGTCCGTAGCAGTAGCCATATTAGTATTTCAGGGGTGTATTTTACATCCAGAGAGCATGCATTGTACAGGTAACTGATCCCTCAGTAGACTCACAGTGTAGTTAAGCAGGACAAGCAACATCCCGGGGTGCTTCCTGTTTCCTGCACTTGGCTTTGGGCAAGTAAAGCCACTCGCTTTGGAAAGCAATCAGGCAGGACTGCGAGTCAACCTAGAGTTAAGTGTATCTTCATGAAGAACCCCTCCCCCACGGGCTTCTCTGGGAGGTGGTCTGGGCCCTGAGGTGGGGCTGCTGTAACCACCAGGGTCCTGGGGCAGCTTAGCCCTGGTACCAGAAAGGACACTGCTCTGGGGGCAGGGACCCTAGGTCTGAGTATGGCTGCATCTCTGACTCCATCACCTTTCTCTTTTTTAATTTTTTAATTTTATTATTTTTTTATTTTTTGCGGTACGCGGGCCTCTCACTGTTGTGGCCTCTCCCGTTGCGGAGCACAGGCTCTGGACGCACAGGTTCAGCGGCCACGGCTCACGGGCCCAGCCGCTCCGCGGCATGTGGGATCCTCCCGGACCGGGGCACGAACCTGTGTCCCTTGCATCAGCAGGCGGACTCTAAACCACTGCGCCACCAGGGAATCCCATCCATCACCTTAAAACCTGGGGTTGGACTTGTTCTCGGGCCCATCCAGCTCCTGTGTTCCAAGATTCCCATGCCTGAGGTCATGAGGTCTACCTCTGTGCGGGGAGCTCTGTAAGCAGACCAAGGGCAGGGCTGGGGTTGGCCACCGGTTCTGTGCTCAAGACAACAAAGAGAAGGTGCAGCCTGAGCAAAGAGGGGGTAGCGGAGGGAATGCCGTGTCATCTGATCCATAGCTGATTAAGCCTTTGAAAATGCGCTCTGGGAACATGTCCGTGAAGGACGTCACTGAGGTGGGGGAAGAATGCCGCCTGTTGTCTGGGCCCAGGACACAAAGGCCTATCTGTGCGCACGTGGGCACTCCCGATCCAGGCTGGATCAGCTGCTCTTGTTTCCTCCTTCGCCATCACAATACAACTACAGAGTTACAGTCTGCCCTTCCACCCCAACCCAGGAGAGCTGGGCAATGGGATCTCTGCCCACTGGGTGCCCGCTGAGCACAGCCGGTGACACCAGCCTCCCGGCCCAGTTGGCTGCTGGCAAGTCTAGAATTTCAATAGCCTGCTTCTCCCTGCCCTCATTTACTGCCCTCTCTCGTCTTCTCTTTCTCTCACCCTCCCCTGCACACGTGTGAGTGGCAGATCCAGGGTGATCTGGACCCAGTTGATTACCGAGGGAGCCAAGCCTGGACACTTGACAGATAAGCGGCTGGGCAGTGGCCAGCTGTGGCGCAGCGGAACACTTTCCTCGGGCGGTGGAGTGGCAGCTGCCCTGGTCCCCCACCCTGGTCCATAGGAAACGGGGCTAGGAGCATTCTCTCCCAGATGGAGTCCCCTGGCAATGCTCAGCGGAGAGCCCGTGCGGCATCAGAGGCAGAAGGCCTGGGATGCGAACGTGGGCTCCAACGCTCTGGCTTGTACTAGCAGAGGCAAGGCTCGTACTAGCAGAGGCAAGGCTCTTAACCCCTGTGAGTCTTCGTTTCCTCATTTATGTAAAATGAGGACCATAGTTCTTACCCCATGGGTTGTTGAGAACCTTCCATGGGCATCAAGCAGTGCTTAGCACAGGGTAGACTTATTACCAAGCATGGACACACACACACACACACACACACACACACACACACACACACACACACACACACACACACACACACACACACACACACACACACACACACACACACACACACACACACACACACACACACACACACACACACACACACACACATTGATTTCCTTAGAAGGAATGAGAATCCTCAGGGAAGATACACCCACAGAAGGAGGAGGTATCTTTCCCTTACTGCCATATACTCTGCAAGTCCTTTATTGCCCACAGTGGAGTTGGTACTTCACACAACCCAGCCCATCGCTGTCAGAGAGAACTGGCATTTGCATAGAAAACACACAGATTGCATGTCACACTCCCGTGAGAGGAACAGAGTTTCCGAGGCTGTATTGTTGTTGGTGATTGAGGAGAGCCAGTGGCCCTTGTGTTGCAGGGACCAGCCTGTACCACCGCTGCCTGCAGTTGTTTTGGTTGTTTTTGTGTATCTCCCTTTTCCCCACCTCTCCTTTCAAATTATACCCTTTGGCCTGCAAATGAGTCCTTTCTCATTCTTCTGAGTGAGTTTCTGGAGGCAACCCTGCTTTTTTTTTTCCTCTGAGGTTGACTTGTCCTGTCAGGCTGCCAGCCTGAGGATGAAGCCGTGAGAGCAGGTCCGGAAAGCAGAGCCCAGCCCCAGGCTGGAGCCGCCCCCAGGCCCACCCGTCGCCCCTGGGACTGCAGTCTCCTGGGACAGGAGGCTGGGACAGGAAGGTGTGGGACCAGCCAAGGTTCTTGCTTTATTCTCCCAGATCCCGTTTTGTGGTTTGGGGAAGGGGGTATCTTTTCTTGAGGGTCTGAGATTTTCTGCTCGGGTGATATGATTCCTCCCATCATTCTGAGGGCTGGTCCCAGGACTCTGGAACTCCCCCTTTTACTGTCCCCCCGGGGCTCTGTCTCCGGTGCTCTCCTACCCCTAGGTGCCACTCCAAGCTCCAGTGCTCAGGGCCATATCATAAAACAATACAATCCGATACGGCTTGGGCCTCCTTTATGTGGGTCAAGCCACACAGGCCTTCTGGAAACATGGCCTGTTTTCTGACCTGCTAGTATCCGTGGAATGGATATTTCAGGGGGTGGTTTTGGGCCATTGTTAGTGCAGGTCCTCTGAGAAGCAGAGGGCAAGATGGGATTAAACTGCAAGGATTGTAGCAGGGGAAATGCCTTTGTGAAATAAATAGATAGGAAGTCAGATAAGGCTGGAGGGCCATCAGACGCTGCATGCCTGACCCCAAGTGAAGGAGAGAGAGAAAGAAGATTGAGTGGAAAAATCCTGGACAACCCTACAGTCTAAGGAAGGTTCAGCAAGGCCACCAGCAGGTCCTCGGGCCAAAGTCAGCTGTCAGAGGAGTCTGGGCGTCCCAGGATTGGGTCTGCCTTAGTATCCCCAGTGTGCTCAGTCACTGCCAGGGAGCAGCCCATGAGAAAAGTGATTTGGTGCAAATGTAGCTGTTGGTTCCAAATGTACCACTGGGGCCCTTGGTTAATTATGCTCTAGTAGTTGGAAGTCTGCAAGCTACATTCTTAGGGCCAGTCATAAACATACCTCTTCAGATTGCTGCGTGGCACTGAGTCTTTGGAAATGGCCAGGTCCCTCCTAGGAGCTCCACATCAGGTGTATGTGAGTGTCAAACTCACGTTTTAGGGTCGCCAGCCTATCCAGTGGTCTCACAGAGACCAAACACACAGCACGAATGACTATCAAAGCGCAGCCTGTTGACTACTTATAGCAGAATCATCAGGAATGTTTGCTTAAGGCACAGATCTCTGGACTTCAGTCAGACCTACCCAAACGCATCTCTGAGGGATGGCCTAGGAATTGGCATTTAACCAATAACATATGCCAATACACGCATGTGATTCTCGTGCCTTCTAAATGTTGAAAATCACTTCTGATGCCAGAAACTCAGCCTCTGTGCACCAGTGCTGAACTGAATCTCAGAGACAGAGTTTTGGATGAAGTAGAGAAGAATAGCTTTATTGCTTTGCCAGGCGAAGGGGGACACAGCAGGTTCCTGTCCTGAGGTGGAACCAGGACCCTGCCTCAAGGCTGCACTATTGTTTCTTGGCTGCCCCTCCCTTGTCTCTGCATCCCCTCCCTTCCCTGATCAGCAACTGTTCGAATCTGCCCTTTGGGAGTCAGGGAAGTTCACGGAGGCTGGCGTCTATTCTCTACAAACAAGAAAGGGGGACAGAAAGGTTTTCGTGCCCAGGAGCCCCACAGGGTCCTGCTGTTTCGCTTCCTCACACCATGAGTAGGTGACTGACTCCAGGTCCCCCATTTCCTGGTCAGTTCCAATTTTAAATACTTTGTACTAATTCTCTAAGAATGCACCTACATATCAGAACTTGAGTCTCAGTGTCCGGATTAGAAACGATGTGTGAGAACCACAGACTTCTGAACCGATGGGAGCTCTGGGAGACCCGTGCTTTCTGGCCTAGCTAAGCACAGGTGCCTACACATCACCTTTCCCAAAACAGTATACCAGATGTAGAATTTCCTGGGACCTCCAAGTTAGGAATTTCAGTCTCTTGCTTTCTCTCTCTACACACCATATAGCACTACATCTTTTCAATCTTGGGATTGTCTCCTCCTTATAAGGATATTGGCATTCTAAATCTCCAAAGAGGTGTCTTCTAAATTCTCCATGGAAAGGTTTGCTTTGGGGACCCTTCCTTTTATCACTCTTACACCCACTGACTGTCAGGGTCCACGGGCTGGGCTTCCATGTGCTTTCCCCACCTGTCACCTGCTCTTCCTTTCTTCCACCAGCACCAGCTAGTTACTCAAGCCTCAGAGATCTCTTGTCCTATCCATGCTTTATCTGCAGCACGCCTGGAGGTTCAAAGTGCATTCTGCAGCCCCGCTTCTTGCAGCCGTGAGCCCCTGGAACACTTATGCTTTTGTTGCTTTCCTTATCTCTGCCCTCCTTGACCTTAGATGTCCTTTCTTGCCTTTGGCTTCATTCAGCCAAGTTGCTTGGCCCTGCCCTGTTCCCAGCTAAACCCAGCCCACTCATTCTCTGGATGAATATTTGTAGAAGGATAAACTCTAAAAACCAGTCCAATCGTTATAAAACCCAATAATACTCAGTGCTAGTGATGGTACTGAAAATCTGGTCTCCTTGTGTCTGGTTATGGTAGATACTGTTATAATTCCTTAGGAATATACTTTGGCAATACTCGTGAAGTATGAAGAGATCTAAGGGTGTTCATACCCTTTGATTTGGGAATCTAACTTTTGGGCATTTAGCTAAAGAAAATAAACCTAAATGGGAAAATATTTCACATAAAGGAAAACACAGAAATTTATAATAAGGAAGAACTGAAAATAATAACAATGACTCATATTCATGAAGTGCTTATTATGTACTAGGCACCACTGAATTCTTTATATTTATTATTTTATCGAATCCTCACCATCTCTCTATAAGATAGGAACAACTATGATCTGGTAAGAACTGCAATTACCTCCACATAACTTCTGTAATTTCCTCCAGATACCTAGTAAAAGGGAGGTGTACTGTAGTTTGGACCCTGGCCTGAGACTGCCCTACAGCTAGGTTCATTCCCTTACATTTGGACATGACCATTTCCTGTCCCTCCTTCTCCTCAGTAATTAGAATACAACAGGGTAAGTGTCATCACATAGCCAATTAATTACATGAATCACTATGAAGAAAGTTCTCCCTCTCCTCCTTATAAAGTTGGATTTATGAATCTGAGAAGACTTTAAGTGAATTGGCTTAACTTGAGTAAATGGGGGAGGGCATCATTTTAGATCTAGTCCCTCATTTAAACCCTCAAGAATTTCTGGACCCTGATCCTTTCATTTAGTATAGTAACTCTCTCAAGTTTTGTGTTTTTTTTAACTACAGATCCTATGACACACTCTCTAAGTCTCCATTCCAGATGTTGATTAGCTTAGGGCCAGGAGGGCAGTGCAAGAGACCCTCTCTAGTTCAAGATGATCATGCCCAAACTCATCCACTCCAACCTTTAAAAAACAAATCTTAAATTACTTATAAACTCCTTATATATAAAGCCACAAATTGAGCTTTTAACAACCGTCTGTTAGCTCCACACCACGATCTGAGTACTGGATCAGTTCTTTGGCGGGAACCTGCCTCCATTTCCTCACCTCGAATAAGACTGGTCATTCCAACGTCACAGCATTGCTGTGAAGATGATGGAGAAATGGGTAACAGTGCCTCCTGCAGCCCTTGGCAGGTAGATGGCTCTCAGTACACATTCATTCATTCAAGCCAGCTTCTCCTCCTTCTTCATTCATTCAACACGTTGGGAATGTGGACGCAGAGCTGAACCAGCCCTGAGCCCTGCCCACCCTGTGGGGAGCTACTGGTTACTGTGGAAACCTCAGCAGGGAAGAAGAGCCCAGATTTGAGCACTTTCAGCCCCTGATTTTTCTATCAAAAAAGGCAGGCTCCTTTATACCCTGCAGGTCAAGGAGGGAGGCACAGGTGAGAGATAAAGGAAGTGGTGAAGAAAGAAGTGCTATCCTGATGAAGAGAATATCTTGTCCTGTCTGGTGATTTTTGGCTTTGAGTTAGTCAATAACTTTTTTTTTTTTGGTAGGGATGGGAAAATGATCTTTATTGAATATATGTACTTCAAAGGCAAGGAGTGTTTTACAATTCAAATTAATGGTCCTTTTTAGGAGTAATTACTGCCCATGGAGACTTAGAACATGCTAAGATCACAATCTCTTCAGCAGTTACATTTTTTGAAAAATGGAGTGGGTTGTTTCCTAAAGGAAGATGCTCTTGTACCCATGTAGGTAAATTCTTCTTCCAGTGGTACCCCCTCCTTCCCCCCTTCTTGTCACCAACACCCCTGAGTAATACTTATTGTCCTTGAAGTGGTTGGAGGGACAGGGACAAAGCAGAATCCCTAGAGGTGGTGTCTTAAGGAAATGCCAGAATCACTCATTCACTCAACAAAGACCTTGAAGGTAGACACTTTTTTCTTTGTCTTAATGAACAACACCACCTATAACCTTGCACTCACTAGGAACCCACCTTCCGGTGGGAAGAGGCCAACAACAAACACATGATAAAGAGGACGATTTCAGAAGGTCAAAAATGCCATGAAGAGGATAAAATGAGGCTTTGATGGATTAAATGATGTGCTCAAGTTCATGTATTAGTAGGGGACAAAGTCAGGACACAACAGCATATTTATCTGTACCAAAATTCACGTTTCTGATTCTGTGCTACACAGGCTGTCCTGCATAGCTAGTCCTTCCATCACAACTGAACGAGGATTAGAGCTCACCTTTGCATAGCGTTTTATCCTCTTCCAAGCTATTTCTAGCACATCACCTCATTTCACCTTGGGACATTATTATTTCCAGCTTCTCCTCTGAGGCCTGCCACGAATGCAAAGGAAAATGGCAGGAGCAGATCCTCTAGCAGAGGAGCCAATTAAGCTTCCCGCAAATGTAGAACAGTGAAATTCCCATGATGTGTAGCACCAAGAAAAGCCTTGCGTTGGCCATGTGTAGAGCAAACCGTGTGGACCCGGATTTAAATAGGAGAAGGCCTTTCCTTTCTCCTCCTGCGACTCACAGAAACTGGATCTTACGCAGTCTCCTCGATGTTGAAAGAAGGTGCTAATGGGAAGTTTGGGCAGAGGTTCTCAGGTGCTGTGGGAACAGGAGACAATGGCAGACATGCTCCACTTTTCCCTGCATCTCCAGGGAATTGCACCTTCCACTCTCAGTAGAGCTCTGCTTATTCCTTCAAGCTCCCAGTCTTAGCAATAAGGTCAGCAGTTGACTGTTTACAAAGTACTTGATCTTGATTGAGGTTCACACGAACCGCCTGGGTGGGTTCTAATATTCCTCTTAATTACAAAGGAGGAAAGTGAGGGCCAGAGAAGGCAACTGATTCAGTGTGTTTCTGAGGGGTTTGCAGGTGAGGTGGGCCTTGAGACTTCTGATGCCACTTGCTCCACTGTGCTGCCACTTGCTTTGGTGAAGGCTTTGGAAGGAACTCTTTCTAAAACGTATCACATACTTGCCTGCCTTTTGAAGCAGAGGATGCTGCGGGTGGGGAATGTGGTGTAACATTTTCTTGATGAATAAAGGTACCTTGGTGAGCACACGTCTTTCTGTTCCGCTCAGCAATGGACCTGTGTTATCAGTTTTTCTCACTCTGCCTTTTGATGTCACTGGGCCTTCTCATTGCAGTCCTTGTCTTCTTTTTGTATTTTGAAGCTTCCACTCAGAAGTCAAGCTTATTACAAGTTGCTGTAGACAAATCTAGTAGGAGTGGAAGCTGATATAACCCTCCTGAGGGACAATTATGCAACGAGTTAGAGAAGCTTTTAAAATGTTCATAATTTTTGATTCTTTCTAGACATGTAGCCTAAGAAAATATTCAGGAATGTGCAAAAATATTTCTGTACAAGATTATTTATCATGGAATTCCCTGGTGGTCCAGTGGTTAGGCCTCAGCGTTTTCACTGTGGAGGGCCCCGGGTTCCATCCCTGGTCGGGGAACTAAGATCCCACAAGCTGCGTGGCGCGTCCAAAAAAAAAAATTATTTATCATGACACCATTTTATAAATTTACAAATTGGAAGTAGTTGATAGAAGGAAGAATTGGGCATTAATTAAATAAAATACATTAAGTCCATGTGATAGACTATTATACGTACAAGCCATTGAAATTGCAAAAAATTATCTCATGGCATTATGATATATTCATAACATGTTAAGCAGGTTGTAAAACAACATGTACGTTGTGACGACAATCTTGAAAAAAGTAATAAACATAAACAGAAAAATAACAGGAGAATATATATCAACATTTCTCAGGAGTTACTTACTTCTGGGTGTGGGTTATATATGGGTTTTTTATTTCTGTGTGATTTTCTTATTTTCTACATCGAGCAAGTGTTGTTTTTAAAATAAAACACTTAAATTCTATTTCCGCCTGAAATATTGGCTACATGTTAAATATTCAGGGAGGCCCTGAGTAACGGCCAGCCTTGTGGATATGATATTAGACATGACCATGATTTCATGAGGCAGAGAAAATATTTCTGCTGATTTCTGAATCGTGGGCTGTGTTCTGAAGGTTTCAGGAAAGCTGTTATGGAAAAAGAAATACTCTCTTCCTCAAGCATTTTCATCTGACTGGGGAGAAAAGACCACATCGAAGCATGAGAGAACAGGGAAAAAGGAGGGCGTGTCGGCGTGAGTCCAGCAGTGATGAGGTGGCAAGATGCCGCCTGCGGGCAGCTGGGCCTTGAAGCGTAGTCAGAAAGCCAGGGGGAGGCAGGAAGGGGTGAGCAGACAGCCTAGGTGGGAAGAGGTGTTTCCTCCTGCTTCTGCCCTAGATAGCCAAGCCGCCTGTTGTAACTCTGCTCAGACCAGTGAACCCTGTACAGCTGTGTCCTTGGTTGTGAGACCATCTGTGAGAAACCTGACCTGGGTGGGCGTGCTATCGGGGCACCCTGCAGGAGAGCACGGCCCTGCCTAGCACCAGCTGGGAGGGCACCTGCCCACTGCCCTTCACGAATCTGGGTTATGCCTGCCAAAGCAGTTGGCCCTGTACCTGTGCTGTTGGCTGAGCTGCCCAGTGCCAGCCAGGGCAAGAGCGTGGGTGGTGCACGAGGTGTGGGTGGAGGCGGAGGCCTCAGATGCTGAGGCATCTGGCATCAGGATGAGAGCTCCAAATGCCTGCGTGGCTCCTTACTACCGATAATACACTCGGGTTACGGGCAACAGGCTCACTGGAATACTAAGTGCACACGGGATGCAGGAGCCCCAGGCTACCACCCCACACCTGCCTGCCCCCCAGTACATCCACATTCAGGCCCTGTACTCCTCACTGCCGAGCATCCCTTAGATTGACGTGTCGATGGAATGCAGCCCCTCTCCCCTCCCGCCCCCCGGTTGGTTCTGCAGCCAAGCTCACAGGAGCCATCCTTGTGAGGCCCCATCTTGTCTGATGGGCTCCTGGCAGCTCCATCTTCTGGAGTGAGTCAGCCAGACTGTAGGGCCTTCACTGCTCTGAGAATCTACAGAGTCAAGATAAGCCTTTTTTCCCTGGATGGCTTGGGGAGGCGCACACTCATTCTGTCCGCCCACCCCCGCTTCCTCAGCTTCCCAGGAAGGTTGGGGCAGGTGAGCTGATGGACCCTACGCTTACCTCAACCTAAATAAGCCACTAAGAGAACTGTGATCAGGTTTAACTGCCAGTAGTAGTTGTTAAAGTTGGTGTATTTTGTAGTAACCCGGAAAACACCTTCTAAGAAAATGAGATGCTTTTATTCATTCATTTTTTCAACAAATATTCATTCATTCAGCAGATATTTATTCATTTTAGTTGCTAGGAGAAATGGAGGTGAATAGTAAAAGATTTAGCCATTTCACATCTTGGTATATCCCCAAGATAATTGAAAACACACATCCATACAAAAAGTTGTATATGAGTGTTCACAGCAGCCTTGTTCATCATAGCCCCAAAGCTGTAACAAACCAAATGTCCTACATGTGTTGAATGTATAGATAAAATGGGGTATATCCGTAATGGAATATTATTGGGCCATAAAAAAGGAATGAAGTACTGATAATACTACAGAACGGATGAACCTTGAAGATATTATGCTAAGTGAAAGATTGAGACAAAATGTCTCACTCATTGCACGATTCCATTTACATGCGATGCCCAGACAGGCAAATCTCTATAGATTTCTATAGGCAGAAAGTAGATTAGTGGTTGCCTAGGGTTGAAGAGGTAATAGGAAGGGCTGGAAGGTGATGGCTAAGGGGAGCAGAATTTCTTTTTGGGGGTGATAAAATGTTCTAAACTTAATCATGGTGCAGAGGTGAATGGGGTTCTACCTCTAAGAACCCAGCTCCAGATTGGAGGTGGGGAGGGGGAGGTAGTAGGAGCATCACTCGGTTGGCTGGGCTCTGACTTTATTGTTCCCTTTGGTGGTCCAGGGGGTGGCCTGACTCCAAGCAGGCTCATTGCAGTGGTTGCTAGACCACAACAAAACCTTAGTTCCTGAAGACGAAGGCTAAAACTTAAGGTCAGACCACACACAGGGCAACGATTCCTCTAATTGTTAGAAAACCAGGCTACAAGAGGCATTCGTTCCTCCCTCTGCAGGGTCCTTGAAGTATGGGACTAGAGGCAAGGACAGATGATGTGACCTGATAGGATATCCCTCTGCTTCACAGCTACCCCGAGTCCACAGTGCTGCAGCAATATCTGGGCCCCCATCTCAACCCAGGCCCAGCCTCCCTTTTTCTAGCACTATAATTCCAAGCAACTTTTTCTAGCACTATAATTCCAAGCAACTTTCTAGCACTATAATTCCAAGCATAATTCCAAGCAACTTCCTCCAAACACCCCGTTATTTTCTGGTCTTCATCCATTTGTTCATACTCTTTCCTCTGCCCTGATGCCCCTTCTCCATCATTCCCTGTTAAGACCCCACTCCTCCTTCAAGATGGGGACCAAATGCATCTTCCTCCACCTACCGTGTGTTCCTACACTGTTTGCTTTCCTCCTGCCGTCAAGCATCAGAACGTATCTCCCCCTCCTCTGTGACTCCCACCCAACCCCATGATCCTCTGTGGCTGGGTGACAGCACCACCCCATCTGCCTGTCATGGACATTTCAGGAAGGTGATGCCAATTTGTATCCTCCCTGGTGCCCAATGCAATGTCTTGCCCATAGTATGCCTTCAGGAAACGTCTGCTGATATGGCATTTTTCTAACCGGATGGGCTGTGCTCTGCAGAAACTCAGTGTACAGGAATTCACTGTTAGCGAGTCTGACACTCAGGGAACTGATTTCACAGATGGAAACTGTTTGCAGAGTTTTCAGCTCCCTCAGCCCATTTGTTGACTGAGGGCTATGTTCAGCGGTCACTTCTGCATCTCCGTAGCTCCCTGTACCTTCCCTCAGATCAGCAAGTACGTTGCAAAATGCCAGCAGCTTCTGCAGAGCGCCCTGGGAACAGGGTTTGTGCGGCGCTGAGTGTTCTGTAAGAACTGGCGAGAGAGTTGCTAAAGCTGAGGGATGCTCAGTTCATTATGTTCTGTTCAGTTAAGCCATCACGGTATTTCTTCTTTAGACCTCTATGCTTTTCTGCCAAACATAAAAATATTTCAACCATTTGCATCCACATTGGTGAATTGCAGAGAGTAACACAACGAATCTTTCGGCAGAAAACTGTTGTTTTTCCTCTGTGTGGTTTTCAAAGGTCTGTTGTCCTTTTGCACAGAATTTTATCATGTGTTGGTGCCAATTTGTTTTCCAGAGGAGCACATCTCCAAATTTATAATGAAAGTCAAGCAAAGTGGGACTTCACGGCCTTGGCTGGACACCAAGTATTTGCTAATTTTTGCAGCAAGGAAGACAAAATAACAAGTCCCTGAATTGCAATTTGAGTTTCTCCTTCTGTTCCCAAACAAAATGGTTTCAATAACAAACGCCTGCCTTGATCATACTTATTAGTTAATGAAAGTATGTCTGTATTTCAAAAGTATAGTTTTGTTTTTTAGATCTTAAATGCCATCCTGGGATGGGCAAATCCTTGGGGGCTGTTACCTTTGATTAAGGCAGAGGACTCTGGTTAAATGAATTAACAGTTCATTTAACTTAATGGGCTGGAAGAGCAAACAGATACCCAGTTTACTAATTTTTACTCTTTACGGTTGACATCAGCTGTCATTTAGCCTTTAGCCAGTACACAAAAATGGCAGTATGTCCATTTTATAGAATGAAGGAGTAAGATTTATGCTTGAACCTATATATTTTATACTTACTTGATTACTTACAGACTCTGAAATAAGGAATGTCATTGTAACACAAACCCTATGAATCATTTTGGAATCTTATTTGCTTCTAAGAACAAATGAAGATATTAATTTACTTAATTTCT
Organism: Pseudorca crassidens; assembly: GCF_039906515.1. Lineage (NCBI taxonomy): Eukaryota > Metazoa > Chordata > Mammalia > Artiodactyla > Delphinidae > Pseudorca > Pseudorca crassidens. The sequence continues at coordinate 102,242,299 of NC_090297.1, read as the reverse complement.
TATGTCAGGGTAGAAACTTTATATAGCCCTAGAGAACCCCTCCGTGCCCCCATCCCCTTGCCTCTCATGGTTGTTCTTGGTTGCTCAGGCCCCTCTGCATACTGTGGAGACTACCTTGCACACACATGTACACACACATGTGCACACACATGAACACATGCACACAAACTCCCATTTAAACACACAGAGTCTTTCCTGTTCTTCTCTCCCTTAACTAAGCTCCTCTCTGAAGTGGTCTATTCTTTGTGCATTCTGATCTCTCCTTCAGCCTCCAAGAGGACTAATGGCCTAATTTATTTTGCATCTTCCAAGTCCCATACCATATTTGTTCAAATCTAAGATGTCATCGATTGCTAGATGCTCCATTAGTGTGTGTGCCGTTAAGAAAAAACAATCATACTTGCAAGACTCTAGAGAACTTAAGTTATGTCCTGATTTTAAAGATGTTTAAATATGGCACTATCTGAGCCTTAGACTCAATGATATATGGTAATTGAATTTTTTTTTTTTGGCCCCGTTGGGTCTTTGTTGCTGCGCGTGGGCTTTCTCTAGTTGTGGTGAGCACGGGCTACTCTTTGTTGTGGTGCACGGGCTTCTCATTGCGGTGGCTTCTCTTGTTGCAGAGCACAGGCTCTAGGCGCACAGGCTTCAGTAGTTGTGGCTCGCAGGCTCTAGAGCAGGGGCTCAGCAGTTGTGGTGCACAGGCTTAGCTGCTCCGCGGCATCTGGGATCTTCCTGGACGAGGGATCGAACCTGTGTCCCCTGCATTGGCAGGTGGATTCTTAACCGCTCTGCTACCAGGGAAGCCCCTGGTAATTGAATTTTGAAGGGAGCTTTCCTGAGGTAATGCCTTGGTGACTCCCATGGTGGAGTGTCATGCTCCTTGGCAGGTGGGTGGAGAAAGGTTGGAGTCAGTTGATACTTTTGTTGCCCACATGAATCACACCATGTAGTAAGCTGCCTGTCCCATGTACAGAGTGGCCATGAGTGAGAAGACCCGGTACATAACAGCAAAAGAAAACATGAACCAAACTATGAAAATAAAGAGGTAGATCTGCCTGCAGGAAATTCACAGATGTTCTGCTACATAAATCTCATTGATTGGAGGCAGCAGGGAAAGTCTGTCCATACGGAATATTCTTAGAAGGGCTCACAGTAAATTTCTCTGCTTAGGCTTCAGACCTGAGTTCTTGTTTTTGCTTTGCTGCTCTCAGGGGCCCAGTGACCTAGGTCTGTGGCTTCCAAACTTCATCCTCATTTCTGGAGCCCCTCAGGTGAGGGGAAAGAAAAGGAACCTTGGACTTCAATCAGAACAGCTCCACTTTCACCTGACTTGGATATTAAATGTCATTATTTCCTACTTGAGAAAAGAAGAGTTCCTCTGATAAAAGCAAGCTTGAAAATGATTAAGAGAGATGAACCCTACACTCTCTTCTACTGCTAAAGTTCTCAGATTGAGTATTTCACTCCAAGAAGTAGGTTATAGAGGAATACTAAAATCTCTGTCCTTGGATAATAGTACCAAGACAAGAACGCTGTCTTAATCAGTTTGGGCTGCTATAACAAAGTACCATAAACTGGGTGGCTTTATTTCTTAAGTTTTGGAGGCTGGAGGTTCAAGGTCAGGGTACCAGCATGGTCAGGTTCTGGTGAGACTTGCTGACTGCCATCTTCTCATACATTCACATGGCAGGAAGAGGATGAGGGATCTCTCTGGAATCTCTTTTATAAGAACACTAATCCCATTCATGAGGGCTCTACCTTCGTGGTCTAATAACCTCCCAAAGGCCCCACGTCCAGGGCTTCCCTGGTGGCGCAGTGGTTGAGAGTCTGCCTGCCGATGCAGGGGACACGGGTTCGTGCCCCGGTCCGGGAAGATCCCACATGCCACGGAGCGGCTGGGCCCGTGAGCCATGGCCGCTGAGCCTGCACGTCCGGAGCCTGTGCCCTGCAACGGGAGAGGCCACAACAGTGAGAGGCCCGTGTAACGCAAAAAAAAAAAACCAAAAAAACAAAAAAAAAACAAAGGCCCCACGTCCAAATACCATCACATTGGAGTTTAGGATTTCAACATATGAATGGGGGGTGGGAGGGACACAAACATTCAGTCTATAAGAAGGACCAAGGGTAATTCCTGTGAGAATTGTACCAGCTGCTTTCTTCCCATTGTTCCTGCCGAGGCCTCCTTCCCCTATAAGTGACCCCTCGGGATCACTAAAGAAGTGGAATTGCTTAGTGTGTTAGTTTCCCATTGTTGCTGTAACAAATTACTGCAAATGTAATGGCTTAAAACAGTACAGATTGATTATTTTACCATTTTGTAGGCTGGAAATCTGACCCAGGCCTCACTGGGCTAAAAATAAGGTCCCGGCAGGGCTGGATTCCTTTCAGGAGGCTGTATGGGAGAAGCCATTTGCTTACCTTTTCCAGTTTCTGGAGGCCATCTGTGTTCCTGGGCTTGCAGCCCCTTCCTTCATCTTCAGAGCCAGCTATGGTGAATAGAGTACTTCTCAAATTGCATCTTTCTGACGCTCTTCTGTAGTCATATCTCACTCTGACTCTCTTCTTCTGCCTCCCTATTCTACTTTAAAGGATCCTTGCGATTACATTAAGCCCAGTATAATTTTCATGTTTTTAGATCTCCTAATTATCAACCTTAATTCCAACTGCAATCTTAATTCCCCTTTGCTATGTAATTAACATATTCACAGGTCCTAGGTATTAGCACACAGACATCTTTGGGGGCCATTATTCTGTCTACCATACCTAGAAACAGGTATCACAACGTGGCAGGTCATGGGAGAAAAGAGAAGTGACACAAAAGAAGCTACAGAGACATAAATAAGCCTATTTTGATTTATGACTTATCCTCATATTATTTCTAGATAATGTTAACTGAAGAGGGACCTAGAGAGTAGTGAGTGAATATTTCATGGGGGATTCGGTCACAGGTTGGATTCCCCCAGATGATGGTGATTTCCATGCAGGATATTTATTAGGTAGCACTCTTGGGATCAGCCTTTGGAAGGGACGGGAAAAGAGAAAGGTGGTTTGGGCAGTGAACGATGTTGGACGACAAAGCAATCTCAACAAAGGCCACAGCTGATCCCCTGGAGAGCTCTGAAGCTGAGGCACGGGTACCAGAACTTTATACCCACGTTGGGTGCGGACTGCCCTAGGAAGAGGGTGTGACCTCGAAGAGGCCTCTCACTCTGCAGAGAGACTTCCTAGAGAAGACTGACAACCTAGGGCTATCTGCCAGGCACCCCCAGTAGCTAGGGGGTAAATCCATCAGTTCTGGAGTGGTGCATTCTTCCCATGCAAAGCCATTTGGCAAGAATACTGAAAACGCCCTTACAAACGTTCATACCCTCTGACCTAGTAATTCTACTCCTGTGTGTATAACCTAAGAAAATTGGTCTAAATACTGAGAGGACTTTGTTCACAAGAACGTTTATCACAAAATAATTCATAATGGTGTAACTCTGGAAACCACTTGAATGTTAAACGTTTGGAAAATGCTCAGGTAAATACTAGCATATGCACCCAATGAAAAAGTATCCTGTCGTTAAATATTATAGTTAGAGTCTGTAATAATATAACAAAAACATTTATGTTATAAAAGTGAAAACAAGCCTTGATTCACATTAGTAGGTGCATTTTCACAGCTGTGTAAAAATAAATCCATATACATAGAATGAAGCGAAAATATATGTAAACGGCAACAGTGATTTCCTTAGTGGTAGAATTAGGTGAGCTCGTAAAATCATTTTATTGTTCTCAGTATTTTCCAAGATGTGATGACTGGAATGCTTCTGTGCTGCACTATGGTTTTAAGCCTGGTGCATAAGCACACAGAACTCTCCCGCCAGTCGGTTCCCAGCACGACTCCTGGAGCGGGTAACAGATTCTCTAGGGGGAGGCGACCAAAGTCAAGTGGCGGCCGTGGGCGCAGGAGCCCTGGCGAGGGATCTGAGGGCCCGGAGCGGGGACAAAGGACCCTTTGCATTCCCCGCTGGCCGAGGCCGGGGTGGCTTTGGAGACCTAGGTCGGCGTTCCCGCGGCCCTGGCCAGGGCCGGAGGAGCCGCCGCGAAGCTCCGGGCTCTGCGGCAGGACCCTCGGCGGCCGCCGTAGCGCGGAGCCGACCCCGCGCATCCCGAGCGCTGCTGTTGCTACGCTGTCGGACCAACCTGGGGAACTCGGGTGCATCGTCAGAGCCTAGGGACCTTGCTTTCCTCACCTGTAAAATGGCTTCCTACTTCATGGGTCGTGTGAGGACTGAATGAGGTAATGCATATGCAGTAGTAAAGTGCTTTTCACAGTGCCCAAGCCCGATGTGGGCAGCCAGCCCGAAGAGGAGCTTCCAGATGCACCCCTGTTAGGGACACTCCCGGCACTAGCCAGGGGATAGTGTGGGCTCTCCAAAGAGATACCAAATCCCTTTACCCTAGAATAAGGATGATACTTCTGGAGTGTGAAAAGGAATAAACGAGATTATCTCTAAAGGGGTTAGCCCCGTGGCTGATGCTAAAATAAATCATTTTCTCTGCTGCCACTGCCACTTACAACTGGACGTCTGCAACAGCCTCCTGGTGAGTCTCCTCATTTGTAAGCTGGAGTCAATAGATGTGCTGTGAAAATTAAGTGAGAAAATACACATACAGAACCTGCATTTAATTAGGCCTCAGGAAATGGTAGCAGTTCTTTTTTCACTACACAAGCGGCACCATTGGAAACACCCACCCTTAGCAGCTGCTTCTCGTGAGTTGGGAGCTGGGGCAGAGAGAAGGCAGATGCTGTGAGAATTGAGAGAGCCAGAGGGGAGACAGCCGTGCCCAGGCAGCCAGCAGTGTGTCTGCTCTCTGCCGGGCCCTGCCTGCTGTTTGCATTTGCTGCACCCATCAGTTCCCACACCTGTTCTCTGAGGCAGGGAGCACGAGGACAGCTTGTCCTGATTGAGCAGAGAGTGCAGCACACACCCACGGCAGTATCCCTCAAAGTCAGCAGGTGAAGGCCCCGTAAGCTCCAGGTCAGTGAGGCCCTCCAGGTTAGCTACTTGGAAATAGCCAGCTCAGGGGCCTGCCAAGGTCAGTCCCTCCTTTTCTGCAGTAAATCAGACTTTATAGGGTACTGGAGAAAAGAAAATCGGCATGCCTTTATTCCACTGTCCAAAGGAAAGACGTTTCACTTGCCTTTAAAGTGAACTGTAGTACCAGCTACTTTCATAGAACCCTTTCTCTTTGTAGTCATTGTACTAAGTGCTCTGTAATCTCATTTAACTCTCATAACCACCCTCACAATGTCCTATCCAGTTTACATATTGGAAAACTAAGACTCAGAGATTGAGAGACTTGTTGAAGGTCACAGCTGGCAAATAGCAGAGCCAGAATGTGAATTGGGCTGATTTATAAACAGTATGCTCTTAACAACTGCACTACTCTAAATGTATACCCATATTCTCCACCTTAAATAAAATGCTTTCGGTATCTTCATTTTCAGGCCTCTAATAAAGTCTTTTGCAGAACACATTTTCTAGATTCTCCTTCACCCGCTGAAACCAGGCTTCCTTCGCTAACCTTTTATTCATTGTAAGCACATAACACACGCATGCTGAATTGGTGAGCCTAGCACCATGATTGATCACCCATGCTAAGCAGAGTTTGGTTAGGGAATTCAGCTGCAAACCACCGGCTGCCCAGCCGAGTCCTCAGAGCGAAATCCGGGGGTACAAGGCCCCTCGGCTCTGCAGTTGCAACGACACCCTGATATGGCCTCCCTGGGTCCTGCCTCAGAGGTCCCTCCGTCCACCTGTTAAGTGAATGCACTTCCCCTTCCCCACCAGTTATTGGGACAAAATGTCCTATGCTTTCACCTTTATGGGGCTCCAGATGTTGGATTTAATTTTTTAAAAAATTCTGCAGCAGAAATGTGGTGGTGAGTCTGGGATGCGTGCGTATGTGTGTGCTCCTCTGTGTGTGAAGCCAGTCTCTCAGCAGCAGCTAAAAATGTGAAGCAGCCAGTCTGTGCTGGGAATTGAGGACACCGTATGCTTGCATTTCTAGGTCTTCCTAAGGGTTATATAACTGCCCCCGAAGCCAGGGGGCAGGAGCAGGGCCAGCTGTGGGAGATGTCTCCAAAGAGGAATGCTGAGGAAGGACTGACCTTGAGAAGATGGGGAGTTGGCCAAGCCATGGAATGTTCCCAGCCTTGGGGCTTAAACAAAAACTGTATTCAGAGAGTGAGGGCTCTGTTGAGAACAAACCCTGTCTGTCTCCCTGCTTTGTCTTGGGGGCTTATCAAGGTGAACCCTTACCCTGTGGGGCACTGGATATTGAATTTAGATCTGGGCACAGCTGCCAGAGCAGAGCCCTGGTAATCCTCCCAGCCATCTCTAGTTAGCAGACTTTAGGGCATCTTGAGGGCCCGGCAGAAGTGAGATAAGAGCTCCAGCCTCATCTATTCACAGAATTCTTGGGGGAGGAGAGCCGTGGGAGGGAACACAGCTAATCAGCAAAGGCTTATCAAGGGCTCACTCTGTGATCATCCTTCGGGGAGGGAGGTATCTGATTGGCCCCTTCCCCTTGGGGGCCTTGTAGAAAAAACTCTGTTTGCCACTCTCCCTGCCCACTGTCTTACTTGACGAATGCTTATTTTTCAGGCCTCAGCTCAGAGGGCTGAGACCTAGAGCAGCGTTTTTCAATCTGTGGGTCATGACCGATTAGTCGCTTGTATAATCAATTTAGTGGGTCACACCCAGCATTGAAAAGAATAGCATAGACCATCTGAGCACATCAGATGTAATAAAGATACCTGTTGTTTCAGTTACGTGTATGAAATGAATTCTCATTGGTCATTTCAAAAAATTGAAAGCCTTTGGCTTAGAGCTATATCTGTCCGTATCCTTCTCACCACAGACATCAGAAACCCTGGCTCAATCTAGTTTGGACAAGAAGGATATTTATTATTTCACTTAAAAGGAAGTCCAAAGGTGGGGCAGGCCTCAGGATAGAGGATCCACTTTGATTCAGGCTCCTCTATGCCACCAAGGATGGCAAGCCTTCATGAGGGGTTGGTTGTCCTCAGGCTGGTAGCAACATGGCTACGGAAGCTTCATGTCACATCATGAGAACATCACGGAAAGCAGAGACTGGCTCTCGTGGCTCTGAAGAGTGAGGAAGTCTGGCTGACTTCTCTAGCTCAGTGGGGAATTGGTCACAACCGTATTCCTAAATGTATCACTGGCAAGAAGTATATGACTCCCATGAAGAGAGAGACTGAGCAGGATATCACCCTGGAGCTGGAGATGGGAGGGAAGGGGGGCTACCTAATCAAAGTAGCGTTCTGACCATGGACCAGAGGACAGAATGGGTGAAGATGCTTGCAATATCGAAGCTGATTTCTAGGATATACAAGAAATTCCTACACACCCAGGAAAAAAGAGAGCAACCCCAAGAGAAAAATGGGCAAAAGATATGAACAGGGCTTCCCTGGTGGCGCAGTGGTTGAGAGTCCGCCTGCCGATGCAGGGGACACGGGTTCGTGCCCTGGTCCGGGAAGATCCCACGTGCCGCGGAGCGGCTGGGCCCGTGAGTCATGGCCGCTGAGCCTGCGCGTCCGGAGCCTATGCTCCGCAACGGGAGAGGCCACAGCAGTGAGAGGCCCCTGTACCGCAAAAAAAAAAAAAGATATGAACATGCAATTTTCAGAAGAGGTAACACTAAAAGCTAAGAAACAGATGACAAAATATTCAAAATCATTGCTAATCACCAAAGAAATGAATTCAAATGAATTTTTATATACATTAGATTAACAGTTAAAAAGCTGGGCAATTCCAGTTGTTGATGTGGGGACGTGGGAACCCATACACGCTGCCTGTAGGAGTGTGGACCGGTGCAGCCATTCTGGAGGGCAGTCTGGTCTTCTTGGTCAAATTATGTAAATGCACATACCTCGTGACCAGCAATTCCACTTGCAGGCAAGTTCTCACAAAGGCCACTTTGTGAGAGGGGACGTGCGAGGGTATTCCCTGCAGCTTTGCCTGTGGTGGAGGGACGTTGTCCACAACCCCATGTCCATCACTGAGAGAAGGAAGAGGTCAAATGTGGGTGCACCAACAAGGCCCTAGGCAGCAGCTAGAAGTGATGGATCAGAGGTACCCATGGAACATGCGTGGATCTTAAAAACAATGTATTTGGGGGAAAAGAATTCTACTTGGTGGCTGTGAGTTTTTTAAAAGGTCATTTTCTGTTTGAGATGCCTACTGAAGTATATCTGGATGAAATGACATGATGTCTAGAATTTGTCTTAAAATACTCCTCAAAGAAAAAAGTGAGCATGGAGCGGGGTAAAGAGATGAAACAAACTTGGCAAAAAGTTGGTAGTTGTTCAAACTAGGTCATGGCTATGTGGAGCTTTGTTATATTATCTCTGCTTTTGTGTATCTTGGAGATTTTTCATAATTAAAGTTTAAAACAACACACAAAAAACAATACCCATGTTGTGGGAAGACATTGAAATAAAAAGATACACATTAAAATGGTACCTATAAGGCAGAAGAAAGGAATGGGGGTTGGAGATGGTGAATAAAAGGGAAAGGAAAATAGAGAAACTATTTGGTGTTCCATCAGGAAGGCCCAGAAAACTCAGGATGCCCCCAGTGGAGCCTGGGATGCATAAGGGCAAAAGCGGGGGGGGGGGGGGGGGCGGATGTATGTTTGCAGGCAAACAGGATCTGCACAGCGCCCATGTTGATTTCCTCACGGAGCCTTCTTCCAGCCACCAAGGCTTGGTCAGGCTCCTCCTGTGAGTTTCTGCAGCAAGTGGGTCGGGTGGCAAGGGCGCAGGAGTGGGGAGGGGTCTTTGTTGGCACTTACTTCACAACATCTTAAGATCTGCTGACTGCATGGTCTTCCCCGGCAGACTGGGAGTTACAGGGTGTGGGGCTGTGTGTTGTGTTTTGCACAGCAGTGCATCCCTGGCACGTGGTACAGGGTCCACCACACCAGTGTACTCTACAACTTCCGTTTATTGAAAAACAATAGCCAAGGCTTGTTGAGCATTGTCTCATTTTTATGTTCACAAACAACGCTATGAAGTAGGAAATAGTACTTTCCCCATTTGGTCAACAAGAACATGGAGGCTCAGAGAGGTTAAGAAACGTGTTCAAAGTCACACAGCTAAAGCTCGGCAGAGCAGGGCCCAGTTGGACCATCTGCCATTGGAACCAATACCCTCAATCACTGTACCACACTGTCTTGAGGGAGACAGTGAGGCCACTTGTGTTACAAGAAGCAAACACACCTGCAGTACTTTGCAAGCACCAGAAGACACTCCCAAACCAAGAGCTAAAGGTGGTGGTAAGGCCCTGGGGTACAGGCATGGTTGAGAAGGAAAGAGCCTGATTAGGGAGATGGGAAACCAAGGGAAAGAGCTTGCTAAAGACAGCAGTGGGAGACCAGCACGTGATTGCAATTGAACCCAAGCACATCTTCTTCAAATTGCTGTGGGGCTGAGATGGTAGGCTGAGCCCAGCCCTCCCCCTTGGTGTGTCTCTTCCCTTCTAGGTAGTTCTTAATCAGCACTTCTGAACTGGGGGTGGCTTTGCCTTCCAGGAGACATTTGGCGATACCTAGGGGGAGAGTGTGTGACTAATGGCATCTAGCGGGTAGAGGCCAGGGGTGCTGCTAAACATGCAATGGTGCCCAGGGCAGAGGACAGTCCCCACAAGCAAGAATGACCTGACCCGACGTGTCAACAGCACCAAGGTTGGGAAACCCTGCCCTGACTCTATCAATCACTCTTAACCTGTAAGAAAGTTCTGACAATTCACCCCCTCTGCTTCCTACAGTCCCCCTCTCTCAGCTTCCAGAAGCTCTAAATACAAGGACTTGGCCAAGACAGGGTTTGTCAGAAAAACCCGAGTGCGGGCTGGGTCTAGGGAGCTTCACACGTTGGTGGCATTTCTCTTGATGATTCATTACAGCCCAGCGTTGGGGCACCGTGCTGCCTTCTCATGCTGATACTTGGGCCTAACAGTGTGCTGGTTAATGTTTAACAGCCGGCGCTCTGCGAAAACAAGCCATGGTTTGCAGCATTTGACGACTTCCATGGTGTAAATATTCTAGCCTCTGCCAATTTCAAGCTACTGTGAGACTTGCAAAATTCCCGAAAATGGATCAATCAAGTGAGCTGGTAGGAGCCAACTCTCACATGCCACTGCTTGGTCCCACCTTCAGATCTTCCATTTTCTCTATTAAGCTACGCAAACACTGACCTACTGAACCAGTGGCTTAACAAATCAAAGTTTATTTCTCACTCAGACTCCAATACGGGTATTCCTGATACAGCAGCTCAGGACCCAGGCTCCTTCTGTCTTGCAGCTACCTTCCCCTAGGGCAGTGGCTCTCAAACTTCAGTGTGCATCAGAATCAGCTGCAGAGGTGAAAACGTGCTTCCCCAGAGTTCTGACTCAGCAGGTCTAGGGTGGGGCCTGAGGATGTGCATTTTCTTACAAGCTCCCAGGTGATGCTGATGCTGCCGGACAGGGTACACATGCTGAGAACCGCCGCTCTAGGGCAATACCTCTTAACCTTGGCTACAGAGAGGGATCACCCAACTCCTGATGGCTGGGTTCCACTTCCTGAGCTCCCGATGTAACGTGTCTAGGAGGCAGCCTGGTCCTGGAGATCATTAAAGCTCTCCAGGTAATTTCATTGTGCCTCCAAGGAGGAGAACCACTGCTTTAGGGCCTTACTGTCACTTCCTCCATGCGCAGGTGGTTGTGGTAAGAGAGTGAGGACTTTACATGGAAGCGTTTATGGGCCTGGAAGTGATCTATTGGAGCCTGGCTGCATCTCACATGGCAGGCTGGGAAGTGTGGTTTCACTGGGAGCTCAGGAGGAAAGGGGGCATGGTTTGCTGAAAAACTAGTGAGTTGCTGCCGTAGCTACTTCCTACCTGCTGCTTTGGAACAAGTACACCTGGAGGGATGCCCACACACGTGGATCCACGAGTCTCTGTGAGCCGAGATGAGCGTGTAGGAGTCCCTGGCTTTAGGGTACGTCCGGATAAAATCCACCAATGGCAACATGGGGCGCTTTTATGTCCTTAGAGGAAGGCAGCCTGATGTGGTAGAAAGAATCAAGGCTTACACACCTGTGCTCCCTTCCTCAACCGCCTTTTACAATTGACAAATCTCTCCGAGCCTCAGAGTCCCTTCTCTGTAAAGTGGGAACAGTATCTATCCATCTGCTTCAGAGGATTAAGTGAAATTAGTATAAAGCCCAAAGAGTGCTGTAGGCATATAGTATCTGTCCCATAAACATCAGTTCCCTTTCCTTTAGAAAATACTGCCCTGTTAGCACCAGAGATAAGGGAACTGAAACAGGTGACCTGCCGAGACTCTGGGTCTCTCCCCCAGCACACGCATGTGTGGTGAAGCACTGGCTGTGAGTGTTTCGCTCTCTGTTCTTTGGGAGAGAAACCCTCACAGAACTCATTATAGTAAAGGATGAAACTATATTTCTGGGACAGTATTTTGTTGGCAATCATGTCCTCACATGTCTGTCATTTTAGGAAAAAATTAAAACCCTGCAACTAGTTTTAAAGGGAGCAATTATTTCCACTACAAAAAGATTCTTTGCGTTACTCAACAACCCCTTCAAATAGCTTTGCTTTCCTGCGCACAAATTAAGCACACCAGGGCAGCCAGGAATGCTGGAAGGGAGGGATCCTTCCTTTCTCTAGAAGGCAGAGCTGGGAAGGGCAGTCATCAACGCAGAGCCTGCAGGACGTAAGGGACCCGCCATCCTTCAGCTCACAGTTCTGCCACAGCCTGGGAAGCAGATCTGCCACTAGCCTAACGGGAGAGGCAGCACAGAGATGGCCGGGATTAGAGCTGCCTGCCTTCATGCTGTCCAGTTATGCAAACTGCAGGTTTAGTTACCCAGCACCTCCTGGGGGCAAATCCATTTGAGTAACTGTTCAACAGTGTGTGCTTAATTTCCAAGAAACTTTCCACGATCTTATGTTTTAGCACCAACTCTAACCTTCCCTATTCTTTGTTTTCCATAAAAACTGCCCTTCTCCAGTTCTTGGCCCCGGCACTAGCCTTCTGTCACAATGCCAACACATCCGTAGCACTTGCTAAATATGGGCCAGGTACAGAGTCTTAGGAGTCTGGGCTCCGAGCTCAACTGTCTGGGTTCAAGGCAGACTCGCCCACCTCTGCCACTTCTTAGCTGTGTGACTTCAGGCAAGTGACTCCACTTCTCTGAGCCTCAGTTTTCTCATTTGTAAAATGGTTGTAGTTTGAGCCATTGCCTAGCCCACGTAGCTATTTCTATTCTGGGAAAACCAAGTCTGCTCTCCTAGGTTTGTCTTCAGGGGACACTTGGAGCACAGTGCAGATGCGCTGGTGGGCGAGTGTGGGAAGTGAGTTACCCTTTAATGAACGCTGATGAAGAGTCGGGCTCTTTTCATTTAATCTTCACAGCACCCTCATATGGTAGGGGAGGCAGTTGCCTCCATTGTGCAGGCAGAAAGAGAGGTTTGGAGAAAGTCCGTTACTTGTCCAGATCTCCCATTTAACAAGCTGAGGAAACAGACTTCCCAAACCACTGCTGAGACCACTTCTCTCTAGGCACACAGGCTGAGAGGGACAAGGAATAAAAAAGAAACCCGGGCTTCCCTGGTGGCACAGTGGTTAAGAATTTGCCTGCCAATGCAGGGGACATGGGTTTGAGCCCTGGTCCGGGAAGATCCCACGTGCCACGGAGCAACTAAGCCCATGCGCCACAACTACTGAAACCTGCACTCTAGAGCCTGTGAGCCACAGCTACTGAGCCCGAGTGCCACAACTACTGAAGCCCACGTGCCTAGAGCCCGTGCTCCACAACAAGAAAAGCCACCGCTCGCCGCAACTAGAGAAAGACTACACGCAGCAACAAAGACCCAAACACAGCCAAAAATAAAATTAATTAAAAAAAACCCAAACAAACAAAACAGAAAAAAAGAAAAGAAACCCAGCTCCTGAAACTCTCTGAGCCCAGATGCCAGGCAGCCTCACAATCAAACGCAAGCCCACCCAGGAGGCTCTTCACCTCTGCAGCTCTGCGCGCCCGGGTCGGCCTCCCGGAGGGCAGGGAGCAGGAGACCCACCAGCTAAGCCTTGCCTCTTCTTCTCAGCTACACGAGATCGTGGCAAGTCTCTCTGTCTCTCTGACCTTCTCTTTATTTATGACACATCAAATGATTTTATTTTATTTATTTTTTATTGAGGTATAATGAACATATTATTAGTTTCAGGTGTACAACATACTGGTTCAGTATTTGTATGTATTGTGAAACGATCACCACAATAAGTCTAGTTTATTTAGCCTTACATAGTTACAATTTTTTTTTCTTGTAATGAGAACTTTTAAGATATATGATTAGCAACTTTCAAATATGGTCTACAATATTATTGACTATAATTGCCATGACATTTCTTTTATAACTGGAAGTTCATATCTTTTGACCCCTTTCACCCATTTCACTGCCCCCCCTCCCCCACCTCTGGCAACCACTAATCTATTCTCTATCTATGAGCTCTGTTCACTGTTTTGTTTTGGTTTGCAGATTCCACATTTAAGTGAGATCATTTGTCTTTGAGTCATTTCATGTAGCATGATGCCCTCAAGGTCCATGTATGTTGTTTCAAATGTCAAGATTCCACTCTTCTTTATGTCTGAGTCATATTCCATTTGTGTGTGTGTGTGTGTGTGTGTGTGTGTGTGTGTGTACGATCGTGCATGTGTATGTGTGTATATCAAAGGACGCTTAGGTTGTTTCCGTATATTACCTACCAAGTTGATCCTTGAACAATATGGGTTTGAACTAACTGTGTGGGTCCACTGACATGTGGATTATTTTTGCTAAATATGTGTACAGTACTATACCATCTGTGGGTGGTTGAATCCATGGATGTAGAGCCTTGGATACAGAGGAGGAACTGTGAAGTTTTATTCGGGTTTTCAACTGTGTGGGGAGTTGTCACCCCAAACCCCATGTTGTTCAAGGGTCAAATGTGGTGCTGCAGTGAACAAGGTTATGCATTTATCTTTTCAAGTTAGTGTTTTCATTTTCTTTGGATAAATACCCAGGAGTGGAATTGCTGAATCATATGGTAGTTCTATTTTTAATTTTTCGAGGAAACTCCACACTGTTTTGCATAATGGCTACACTAATTTACATTCCCACCAACAATGCACAAGGGTTCCCTTTTCTCCACATCCTTGCCAACACTTGCTATTTCTTATCTTTTTGATAATAGCCATTCTAGCAGGTGTGAGGTGATAACTTATTGTGGTTTTGATTTGCATTTCCTTGATGATGTTTCAGTGATGTTGAGTACCTTTAATAGTACATATAGGCCATCTGTATGTCTTCTTTGGAAAAACGTCTAGTCAGGTCCTCTGTCCATTTTATGATTGGATCATTTGTGTTTTTGCTATTGAGTTCTTTTTTTATTTTGTATATTAGCTTCTTATCAGATATATGATTTGTGAATATTTTCTCATTCAGTAGTTTCCCTTTTCCATTTTGTTGATGGTTTCCTTCGCTGTGCAGAAGCTTTGATGTAGTCCCACTTGTTTATTTTGCTTTTGTTGCCTCTGCTTTTGGTGTCAAATCCAGTAAATCAGATTGATGTCAAGGAGCTTACCACCTATGCTTTCTTTTAGGAGTTTTATGGTTTCAGGTCTTTTTCAAATATTTAATCCATTTTTAGTTAATTTTTGTGTGTAGTATAAAATAGTAGTCCAGTTTCATTCTCTTGCACGTGACCATTCAGTTTTCCCAACACCATTTGTTGAAGAGACTGTCCTTTCCCTACTGTATACCATTGGCTCCTTTGTTGCAAATTAATTGACCATATATGCATGGATTTATTTCTGGGCTCTCTATTCTGTTTCATTGATCTATATGTCTGTTTTCAATGACAATACCATACTGGTTTTATTACTATAGTTTTGTAATGTAGTTTGAAATCAGGACACATGATTCCTCCAACTTTGTTCTTCTTTCTCAAGATTCCTTTGGATATACCAGGTCTTTTGTGGTTTCTTGCAAATTTTGGGATTATTTGTTCTATTTCTGCAAAAAATGCCATTGGAATTTTGATAGGGATTGCATTGAATCTATTCATTGCTTTGGGTACTATGGACATTTTAACAGTATTAATTCCTGCAATCCATGAGCATGGAATATTTTTTCATTTATTTGTGTCTTCTTCAATCTCTTTCATCAGTGTCTTATAGTTTTCCATGTACAGGTCTTTTACCTTCTTAGTTAATTTTATTCCTAAGTATTTTATTCTTTTTGATGCCCTTGTAAATGGAACTGTTTTCTTAATTTCTATTTCTGATAGTTTATAAGTGCATATAAACACAACAAATTATTTTTTTTTATTTTATTTTTTTTTGCGGTACGCGGGCCTCTCACTGTTGTGGTCTCTTCCGTTGCGGAGCACAGGCTCCGGACGTGCAGGCTTAGCAGCCATGGCTCATGGGTCTAGCTGCTCCGCGGCATGTGGGATCTTCCCGGACCGGGGCACGAACCCGTGTCCCCTGCATCGGCAGGCGGACTCTCAACCACTGCGCCACCAGGGAAGCCCAAACACGACAAATTTTTTTATGTTGATTTTGTATTCTGCAACTTTATTGAATTTGTTTATCAGTTCTAACAGTTTTTGGTGGCATTTTTAGGGTTTTCTATGTATAGTATCATGTCATCTGCAAATAGTGACAGCTTTACTTCTTCCTTTCCAATTTGGATGCCTTTTTTTTTTTTTTTCCTAATTGCTCTGTCTAGAACTTCCAATACTATATTGAATTAAAACGGCAAGAATGGGCATCCTTGTCTTGTACCTAATCTTAGAGGAAAAGCTTTCAGTTTTTCACTGTTGAGTATGATGTTAGCTGTGGGCTTGTCATCTACAGCCTTTATTATGTTTAGATACGTTCCCTCTACACCCACTTTACTGAGAATTTTTATCATAAATTGATGTTGAATTTTGTCAGATGCCTTTTCTGCATCTATTGAGATGATCGTATGGTTTTAACTCCTCATTTTGTTAATGTGGTATATCACATTTATTGATTTGTGGATGTTGAATCATCCTTGAATCCCTGGAAGAAATCATCCTTGATCATGGTGTATGATCATTTTAGTATTGTTTAATTCAGTTTGCTAAAATTTTTTTGAGGACTTTTGCATCTATGTTCATCAGGGTTGTTGACCTGTACTTTTCTTGTGGCATCCTTGTCTGGTTTTGGTGTCATGGTAACACTGGCCTCATAAATTATGTTTGGAAGTATTCCTTCCTCTTCCATTTTTTGGAGGAGTTTGA
The DNA here is from genome assembly GCF_039906515.1 of Pseudorca crassidens. Lineage (NCBI taxonomy): Eukaryota > Metazoa > Chordata > Mammalia > Artiodactyla > Delphinidae > Pseudorca > Pseudorca crassidens. The sequence continues at coordinate 102,225,911 of NC_090297.1, read as the reverse complement.
GAAGGATTGGTATTAATTCTTCTTTAAATGTTTTGTAGAATTCACCAGTGAAGCCGTTTGGTCCTGGACATTTATTGGGAGGTGTTTGATTACTGATTCAATGTCCTTACTAGTAATAGGTCTGTTCAGATTTTCTATTTCTTTATGAGTCAGTCTTGGTAGGTTTATATTTTTAGGAATTTATTAATTTCTTCTAGGTTGTCCAATTTGTTGGAGTATAATTGTTCATGTCTTTTATGATTCTTTGTATTTCTGTGGTATTGGTTGTAATATCTCCTCTTTTATTTCTGATTTTATTTATCCAAGTCCTCTCTTTTCTCTTGATGAGTCTAGTTAAAGGTTTACCAATTTTTTTAATCTTTTCAAATAACCAGCTCTTAGTTTCATTGATTGCTTTTTTTTTTTAGTCTCTATTTCCTTTATTTCTGCTCTGATCTTTGTTATTTCCTTTCTTCTAATAACATCAGGCTTTGTTTGTTCTTGTTTTTTGTTTTTTTTGTGTGTTTTTTTTGGCTGCATTGGATCTTTGTTGCTGTGCACAGGCTTTTCTCTAGTTGCTGTGAGCAGGGCTATTCTTCATTGCAGTGCGCAGGCTTCTCATTGCAGTGGCTTCTCTTGTTGCAGAGCATGGACTCTAGGCATGAGGGCTTCAGTCGTCGCGGCACATGGGCTCAGTAGTTGTGGTGCGCAGGCTTAGTTGCTCTGCAGCATGTGGGATCTTCCTGAACCAGGGCTCAAACCCTTGTCCCCTGCATTGGCAGGCTGATTCTTAACCACTGTGCCACCAGGGAAGCCCTGTTATTCTTTTTCTAGTTCCTTGAGGTGTAGAGTTAGGTCATTTATTTGAGACTTTTCTTATTTCTTGATATAGTGATTTATTGCTATGAACTTCCCTCTTAAAACTGTTTTTGCTGCATCTCATAAGTTTTGGTATGTTGTATATCCATTTTTATTTGTCTCAAGGTATTTTTAAATTTCTCTTGATTTCTTCTTTGTCCCATGGTTGTTCAGTGGCATGTTGTTTAATCTCCACATATTTGTGAATTTTCCAGTTTTCTTCTTATAATTGTTTTCTAGTTTCATACCATTGTGGCCAGAAAAGATGCTTGATATGACTTCAATCTTCATAAATTTATTAAGGCTTGTTTTGTGGCCTAACATATGATCTATCCTGGAGAATATTCCACGTGCACTTGAGAAGATAGTTGCTTTTGGATGGAATGTTCTGTATGTATTAGTTAATTCTATCTGATCTAACATGTTGTTTAAGTCAGTCTTTCCATATTGATTTTCTGTCTGGATGATCTAGCCATTGATGAAAGTGGGGTATTTAAAGTTCCCTACTATTATTGTATTGCTGTCTATTTCTCCCTTTAGGTTTGTTAATATTTAGGTGCTCCTATGCTGGGTACATAAATATTTACAAATGTGTTGTCCTCTTGTTGGATTGACCCCTTTATATAATGTCTTTCTTTGTCTCTTATTATAGTCTTTGTTTTTAAATCTGTTTTGTCTGATACAAGTATAGCTACCTAAACTTGCATGGAATATATTTTTCCATCACTTTACTTTCAGTCACTTACATCTGAAGTGAGTCTCTTGTAGGCAGCATACAGATGGGTCTTGTTTTTGTTTTAAATCCATTCAGCCACTCAATGTCTTTTGATTGGAGCATTTAGTCCATTTGCATTTATAATAATTATTTATAGGTATGTACTTATTGCCATTTAGCTAATTGTTTTCTGGCTGTTTTGTAGTTTCTCTGTTCCTTCTTTGTTCTCTTCTTTTATAATTTGATGATTTCCTTTAGTGCTGTGCTTAAAGTCCTTTATGTTTTGTGTACCTAGGGCAGGTTTTTGCTTTGTGGTTACCATGAAGCTTACATACAAAAATTATAACAGTCTATTTTAAGTTGATAATAATTTAAGTATGAATGCATTCTAAAGCTCTACATTTTTAGTCTCCTCCTCTTGTATTTTATGTTTTTGATGTCACATTTTACATCTTTTTATTTTGTATATCCCTTAACTAATTTTTGTATTTATAGTCATTTTTACTACTTTTACCTTCTAACCTTTATACTAGCTTTATAAGTGATTAATCCACCATTTTTACAACATTAGATTATTCTAACTTTTACTATATGTTTACCTTTACTAGTGAGATTTATGCTTTTATATGTTTTCCTGTTATAATTAGTACCCTTTTCAGCTTAAAGAAGCTCCCTTAACATGTCTTGTAAGCCAGTTTTGTGATGATGAACTCCTTCAGCTTTTTCTTGTCTAAAGAACTCTTCATCTCTCCTTCAATTCTGAATGACAACTTTACTGGATAAGAGTATTCTTGTTTAGAAGTATTTCTTTCAGCAATTCAAATATATCATGCCACTCCCTTCTGGCCTGCAAAGTTTCTGCTGAAAAATCTGTTGGTAGCCTTATGGAGCTTCCCTTGTACCAACAAATTGTTTTTCTCCTGCTGCTTTTAAATTCTCTCCCTGTCTTTAACTTTTGACATTTTAATTATAATGTGTCTTGGTGTGGGTCACTTTGGGTTCATCTTATTTAGAACTCTCTGGGCTTCCAGGATCTGGACGTCCATTTCCTTCCACAGGTTAGGGAAGTTTTCAGCCATTATTTCTTCAGATATATTCTCTGCCCCTTTCTCCCTTTCTTCTCCTTCTTGGACCTCTATAATGTGAATATTAGTCCACTGGATGTTTTCCTATAAGTCCCTTAAGCCATTGTTGTTTTTGTTTCCTGTTTTTTTCTATTTGCTGCTCTGATTGGGTAGGTTCCACTGTCCTGTCTTTGAGTTCACTGATCCTTTCTTTACTTCGTCTAGTCTACTGTTGAACCCCCCTAGTGTTTTTTTTTCGGTTCAGTTATTGTATTCTTCAGCTCTGTGACTTCTATCTGGTACTTTCTTATATCTCTTTGTTGAAGTTCTCACTGTGCTCATCCATTCTTCTCCCAAGTTGGGTGAACATCTTTATGACCATTATTTTGAACTCTTTTCAGGTAAATCACTTATCTTTATTTCCTTAAGAACTTTTTCTGGGATTTTATCTTGTTCTTTCATTTGGAACATATTCCTCTGTTTCTTCATTTCCCTTGACTTTCTGTTGACTTTTATGCATTAGATAAAACAGCCACCTCTCCCAGTCTTGAAAGAGTGGCCTCGTGTAGGAGATGAACCTTATTGTTCAAACTTTCCCTAGCTCTCGGTTGTCTCTCAAACTTCTGTGATTGCCTAAGCAGTCTATTTTTAGTGGCTCCCAGTAGTTAAAGGTATGCCAAGACCTGTCAGTGTCCCAAAGGAAAGTATCTCAGCACCTAGATTCAGGCTGACTGGAAGCCAGACCCTCAGGCAGCAGATTTTTTTAAAAATTTATTTATTTTTGGCTGCATTGGGTCTTCATTTCTGTGCGTGGGCTTTCTCTAGTTGTGGCAAGCGGGGGCCACTCTTCATCACAGTGCGCGGGCCTCTCACTATCGCGGCCTTTCTTGTTGTGGAGCACAGACTCCAGATGCGCAGGCTCAGTAGTCGTGGCTCACGGGCGTAGTTGCTCTGCGGCGTGTGGGATCCTCCCAGACCAGGGCTCGAACCTGTGTCCCCTGCATTAGCAGGCAGATTCTCAACCACTGCGCCACCAGGGAAGCCCCAGGCAGCAGATTTTAAAGTATGCAAATACTATACAGTCCTGTGGGACTACAAACGTAAGTCCCACTGGCCATTAGAGCCAGGCGACGTGGAAATGTCCTCTGGGTAGCCGTTGCAAAAATGGGGGTGCTAAATGATTGTATAAGTTCCTTTCTGGGAGAAACCAGTTACCTGGAACAAGGCAGAAGGAGAGCACAAAGATGGCCTCCATCGTCCCTCAAATGCACCTTAGTGGGCTCCTAGATGTGTGCCAGACCAGAAGTCTGATCCTCAGGCTGAAGCTCCCGGACAAGAAAATAGGCCTCTTCCTCAGAGCGACTGGGTGTATATTTCAGTCTGCTGTTTGTGCTGTGCCGTGGGGTGGTAGCCAGCCAAACGCATTCTCTCTGATTGTTATAGGCCTGTGAAGCTCAAGGATGCAAGCCTTTCTGGCCATGAGAGCCAGGCCATCAGGGAATGTGCCCTGGGCACCAGACCGAAAACCTGGGGCACCTGTCACGTGCAGAAGCTCGCCTCCAGGAGATACTGATGCTCTGAAGTATGCAGATGGAGAATGTAAAGCCAATGCCCGTCTCCTGAGATCTCTGGAAAGGATTTCTGTAGGACCTTAGATGTGTGTCTAATTAGAACCCTCAGGTCACAGCCTATAGGCCTCTTTCATAGGAAGACTGGGCTCCTTGGACTGTTGCCTCATGCCATGCCCTGGAGGTGGTGGCTGTTTAAAAACTCTTTCTCCCTTGGTTAGAGTTTTGTGGGACCCTTGAGCATAAGTCTCAATGGCCACCAGAGCCAGGTGGTCTAAAGTTGTTCCTTGGGTGGCAGCCACAAAAATCAGGGTGTTGGAGGGGAGGGTACAGGTTCCTTCCCGGGAGATACTAGCAAGCTGGCAGAGGAAGAGCGCAGATGGTGCCTGCCAGCAGCCTTCATCCCTAGGAAGAACCCTGCGGGCCCTTAGGTGTGTGTTAAATTAGATGTCTGCCCTCAGGCTGATGCTTTAAGGCAAGCAAATACGCCTCTTTCACATAAGGTCTGGACGCCTCTCAGTCAGCTCCACGCTGTTCTCTGGGGTAAGTGAGTCCAAACATATGAGCCCTTTAAGAGCTGTTTCTCCATTCATTATAGCCTGTGAGTCTTGTGGACACAAGCCCCGTTGGCTTTCCAAGCTAGACGTTTTGCGGGCTTGTCTCTCAGATGCAGGTCTTAAAGTTGGGGTGCCTTTGCTCCTCAGGGAGAAGCTCTGGACTTTAGATTCCTTCCTGATTGTGGGTCATCACACTGAGGGTAGAGTTTACGGCCAGATCGTGTCTCAGCCTTTCCTCTCTGCTTCAATGTGCTTTGCCTGATGTGTAGGAGTTGCTCAGCTAGTTTTTAGGGTTTTTTTTTTTTCAGAGGAAATTGTTCCATATGTAGCTGTAGGTTCGGCATGTCTGTGGGAGGAGGCGAATTCAGGATCTTCCTACGTCGTCCTCTTGAGCCGGAACCCGCCCTTCTCTTTAAATAGGGAGTGTTGGCCACTGTGCTAAGTGCCAACTTCTCTTTTTAAGGCGCTGAACTGAGCACCAGGGATAAAATGGAAAAGAACAGACCAGCTCCCAGACCTCATAGGGCTTATAGGTTAGCAGGCAAAAATGGATGTTAGATTATTACATAAATGAGTAATAAATAGAACTGTGAGTTCTATGAAGCAGCAGAGTACTAATCAGCTACCTAATAGGAGATTCCAACCTAGTTGGAGGGTGGGAAGGGTCTCTTGTGAGATTATTTGAGGCTCAGGACAGGGATTTGAAAGCTCTGGAACCCAGGCAGGTCCGAGGACCTGTGTCTCTTTCAGTGTCTGTGTGTAGATCTCCTCACCTTGTTTACCTCTTGTGTCACTTGCCGTGGTCTCCTAGTCCATTTCTGGCCATCCTAATTCCCTCCGTGACTAAGGGTTATGTCATGAGGGTTAAATGCCACTGACAAACAGTAATTGGTATACATTTAAGTGCTCAATAAATTTGTCTATCAGAAGGAGTTTGGTCATAGAGGGAGATGGTAGATAGATTCAGAAGGGAAATGTGAGAATTCGTTTAGAATGAACAGTTTCGAGGAAGATAACAACTGAAAGGGGTGTCCTCCTTCCCATTCAGCTGCTAGAAAAAGAGGTTTTTTTTTTTTTTTTTGTGGTACAGGGGCCTCTCACTGCTGTGGCCTCTCCCGTTGCGGAACACAGGCTCCGGAGGCGCAGGCTCAGCGGCCATGGCTCACGGGCCCAGCCACTCCGTGGCACGTGGGATCTTCCCGGACCGGGGCACGAACCCACGTCCCCTGCATCAGCAGGCAGACTCTCAACCACTGCGCCACCAGGGAAGCCCCATGACTCATTCTTAATACTCTCTGATTTCCAACTTCAGAGTCTTGAGAGATGGAGAGAGACCCTAACTCAGATCTCTGGCAAGCCTGGGCATGGATTTCCTTTGGGTGGTATCAGTTCTGATCCAGAAACAGAGACTCAAGAGATGAGGGTGAAATGTTAAAAATATGGCTGCTTGGGCAGCAGAAAAAAAAAGCCTGGTAAAGAGCGTGCTTTAATTCATTCAACAGGCACTGATTGTGCCAGATGTTGGGGTGGGTGTGGCCTGATCCACACACTCAGGAACTCTAGTTCCCTGATAAGGGAACAAACCAATAAACAGAGGCCTAGGGGCTAACAGTAAGGTGTGCAAAAACGAGGGCCCATTGAACCTTTCCCAGGGAACAAAGGCCTGAATAGTATCTGCAAAGGTGAGTCGGTTAGCCAGGAGAATGCAGGTTGGGCCAAGGTTGGGTTGGAAGGGGGATGCCAAGGGGACTTGTAGGATGGCAGGGGAAGCAGTGTGGAGCACATTTGTACTGCCCAGGAGTTTGGATGGCCGAGCAGAGATGGGTTTCTGTGCTGAGGTCAGGGATGAAGACATGCATTGGCGAGAGGCAGCCAAGGGGAGTTTGGAAGATGGCCTAGGGCAATGGTTCTTAGATTTTGACCTGCATCAGAATCACCTGGAAGGCTTATTAAAACAGATCCCTCGTTCTCTCCCCACCCCCCAGAGTTTCTGATTCAGGAGGTCTGAATTAGAATGCACTTTCTAGTAAGTTCCCAGGTGGTGCTGGCCTAGAAATGACACTTTGAGAGCTGCTGAATTAAAGGCAGAAAGTAAGGAGACCAGTCAGGAAGCTGTTGCCGATGCCCAGATGTGAAAGGCAGTGGTGGCAGAGAAAAGGATTTATGGTGCCAGCCGCTGTGCTAATCCCTTTACATATAATCTCACATAATCCTTTTAACAACTCTGAAACACCACCCTTATGCTAGAGTAAGTGAAGCACAAAGAGACTAAATTCCGTGCCTGTGGTCGACAGGGCCACTGTCCAGGGTGTTAAGACACAAAGCCCAGGCTCTCAGCCACCACACTGGAACCAGCAGTGGCTGGTGACCGGCAGGGTGGCGGGGCCACAGCAAGGTAGGGGAGAGAAGCCTCCCGTGACTTCCAGGGTTCTAAAGTGGCAACAGGGCGACAGATGTCTTTGCCTAGAGCATGTTCATTGTGAGGGACCTCAGACTCGGGTTTGTTACTGGGGTTAAGACTCTATAGGGTGCTGTGCTCTTTCTGAAAAAATACAGATGTCCAGGAGACAACTGGATTTATGCGTCTGGGGCTCAGGAGGGAGGACCAGATTGGAGAGTTGGGAAGCATCATGGAGGTGGTCCGTTGTGAAACCCCAGGAAGAATAGGAGGCGGGAGTGGGTGAGGACCTCCCGAGCAGCCAAGGGGCAGGTGGAGATGAGGGGAAAGGTGAGCAGAGGGCAGAGGTGATGTCGGAGAGACACGGCGGCTGTTTCAGGAGGCGTGTGATGGAGTCACAGGTGCTGCAGAGGCCAAGGAAGGACCGGGGCGTGCCCAGTGGATTAACAGTCAGATCAGTGACGACCCCAACCAGGACAACTTCGGTGGACCAGTGTTAATGGGAGCTGGCAGGAGGCAGAGGGATGAAGTGATGGGCACTCTCCTTAGAAGCTTGTCCATCAAAGGAAGGAGGGTGAGAGCTAAAGCGATAAGGAAGCAGTAAGGATGTTGGAAATGGCAAGAGCTCAGATTATCGACGTGGCCAAAGGGGCAGGTGGTCGAAAGTGTTGGGAGGGCATCACAGAGGGTGACCAAGAGGGCATGACCCTGGGGATGTCTGGAGGGCATTGCAGGGGAGGGGAGGGTGGGAGTCAAGGGGGCTCAGCTGCGTATTTGTGGGGTAGACCGCTTCCATTGTTCTGGAGCAAATTTTAGCTCCTCCGGACGGGGCTGAAGTTAGTGGGTGAATGTAAAGGCGTATGAGGAGGCCCGGGCACTTACTCTTGCTGCGTGTAGGAAGCCTGGAAAAATCTGGCCCTTTGAGGCCTGGCTTTGGTGCCAGCTTTGCCTGTTGCTTATCTGCGGCCTCTAGATCAAACGTTTGGCTTGTAAAACTTTTTATTCAAGGGATTGTCAAACAGAGAAAGGGCAGAGGTATTCTGGTGGAAAGACGGCGGGAGGTTCCGCTCTGCCCTTGTCCTGCTCTGCCTTCCCCGCCGTGTTCCCAGAAGTCCAGGGCTGCAGAGGCCTGGCCAGAAAGCTATCCGGGGTCACCTCGAGTCTACGGTCTCAGGCTGCTTCAAATGCCTCTAGGTAGGGAATACCCATGACCTTCATCAGGGGTGTGTTCACTGGTCAGCTGTCAGGCGTGCCAGGGAACAGACGTGCAGGGAGTAGAAGAGAGGCCAGCAAGCCTCTGACAAGGCTGCGCCAGTCTAAGCACGTGGGGCAGCCTCATTCTTGCCCTCAGAGCTATGTCCTCAGGGAGGACTCAGGAACCACCGGCCCTGAGCCTGAGATCTGTTAGTTCTTAGCTTTATCCTAGTTTCCTTATGTTCGGCTGAACAAGTGTCTCTTTAAAAATGACTTGCCTACAGGCACAGAGATCATCCTGGAAGAAAGTGCCCCGAGAAAGAAGGGAAGACTGGTGGGTTGGACTAAGGCGGCACAGACCACCTGGCCCTCCCAGTGCCCCTAGCAGGAGAGGCTGGGGGTAATGATTGGCTGGGATGTGGGCGTCAGCCGTTCCCTTCCCATCTGCACAGCTTGGAAGTGAGCACAAGAGGCATGAGCTTTTCAGAGAAAAAATACTCGAACCCAATCTATGACCACCTGGCAGGCCATGATCATTGGTGCCCGAAGTAAGGACTCCTCATTGCATTGGCTTGAAGCAAGGACAGCCTTCAAGTACAGGTAGTTAACAGCACGCAGGATGGATTACTGAGCGATGGGACTTGAGGGGGCCTTTTACACTCACTCTTTGGAAGCCGGAGGTATACTTGACCTTGAAGTAAACAGATCTTTCACCTTTTTTTCTTAAGTAGCTTCTGGAAAATAAGCGCTCTGAAATGGAGCCATTCGATGCTAAATTAGGAACGAGTTACGTGGAAGGGAAGCTCTTTGTGATGTCCTAACAGACTGTGCATAATAGGTAGGTTTCTGCTTCTCAGACAGATCTTCGTCTAGAGACACTCGAGGCTGTCGTGGTGGCGGTGATGATCTAAGAGACCACAGGTGGGGCTGTGACCGGGACGGGAAGAGGAGGCCCTCCCCTGAGGGTCTGAAAATCCTTCTCGTGAAGGGTGTGTCCGTCAAGAAGCAGATGTGAAGGCAGCAGGGGGAGTTCCAGCCATACCACCCGCAGTGGCCCACGGGAAAATGGGGAGGTAAGCTCACCTACTCAGACCACGAAAGCACGGGCAGAAAGCTTCCCCTTAATCTGTGGTCCTTAAACTTGAATGTGAAATCAGAATCACCTGGAGACTTATTAAACAGATGGCTGGTTAGCTTCCGGTTCAGTGGCCCCGGCTTCGCTGTGCTAACAAGTTCCAATGATGCCGATGAAGCCCCTGGCCAGGGACTCGTGTGCTGGGAACCACGGCTCCAGACCGATCACATAAGACAATCTGGACCATGGAAGTGATGAGGGCATGAGACCAATTCCATTATAATAGCCATCTTTATTTGTAAAAATCCAGATATAAAATGTATTCTTTCAGTCTTTCCGAGTTTTCCTTTTTACAAAAACAACAAGGCACATAAAAACCTTCCCCGATGTTGTTCCCACAGACGGATGTTTCTCGGGCAGCCCTCCCCCCTCCCCCCCATATAGCTACATGCTTCATTCCGGGACATCTCGCTTCTTCCCCCACATGCTTCGGTGCTTTCCTACCAGGGTAGAATTCCGAATTCCGAGACTGAAGTACACAAAGAGGGGGTGGGTGGTGGGTGCAGAGTGTGTGGCGTGATGCTCCCCGGCGTGCAGGAGGGGGTCTAGTAGTAGGTCTCCTTCTCTACCCAGCCTGGGGGGGCCACAGAAAGAGAGAGAGATAAGCGACAGTGAGTCTTCCTCCTCGGGAGGGGGCAGAGGGAAAGACAGAAAGAATGGACCTCAGGGGAACAAAGCCAATGGCGGGGTGGGGTGTTTGACCCAAATTCAATCTGGGCCCTCAACTGTATCTATTTAACTGCTTTTAAGAGTAATGTGTTAATTGGAAAGATGGTTTCGATTTCTGACCACGTTTCCACTGCATCCTATTCGGTTTGTATTTGGTCAGTTCTGAAACCTCAACTGAGATCTCCATTCTGAAGATGGGCTGTGACTCAAGTCACTTTACAGTTGGCTTCCAATGGACTTAGCCAAGCAGACTGACTGTGGAGGAGCCCAAACACTTCAAAGGAAACAGAGCAAAAGCCAGCGGCCCCACAGGCACCCCTCCGCAGCCCGCACCCCCAACTACAAATGCCTGTTCTTACCGCCAGGGCGTCGCCTGATGATGAGCTTTCGGACTTCGTCATACACGAAGATGAGAAGAGAGTAGGGGAAGGCACAGAACCACCAGGTAGGTCTGGAAGTAGAAGCAAGTGACAATTTATACGTGTACGCGCAACTCAAAGGAAAAAGAAACCGCACGTCAGCATAGTGATCATGAACTAATCAATCAGCCTGAAAGGAGGAGCCAAGTACAGTCATGGGTAGCCGGCCGAGCACGGACACAGAACACATGATGAAAACAGCCCGCTGCTGCGCGCTCAGGGCCTGGAGCGGCAGAAGAAAGCGGACTGCCACCTTCAGTTGGGTTTTCCATGAGAACTGGTTTGTAGGTCAGCTTAGATTTTTTTGTTGTTGACGATTCCAGAGCAACTGGACATCTTCTTTCTTCCGTTTCTAAAGTATTTAAGAAGCTCGCTCAAGTTTATCTGTCTGATGTCCTGGCACCTGAGGATAAAGAACTGCCGGTGTGGGTCACAACCAGCTGAACCATCCCCCGAATGTGGTCTCTGACAGTGGGGCAGTCAGGAGTGCGCTGAGTCCCAGACCTGGGGAACGAGAAGCTGAACCCTAGCAGAGATCCGAGGCCTTTGGGGGCCCAGGGGCTGCTGCCACAGCCCCCAGCCTGGAAACAGGCTCCCCAGGCGGCCTCCAAAGGAGGCTGACGCTTTCTTGCCTACCAGCTTCCCGCAGCAACCACTGGAGGAAGACTGTCCCAAGGCAGAGCTCTGGCATCTCCTCCTCCTCTTCCTGTCCCGTGTGTCCTCCACATGCTAGAAGATGACCTCGTTTGACTTGGGGACCCTTGTAACTAAGCCACCTTCCACACTGGGTAGAACCTATTGGGAACAAGTTCTCTAGTCATAGCAAAAGATGCCCTGAGGCACCACCAGCCTGTTGTAGGCTGAGATTTTCCACTTGGGCCTTTTAGAGAGCTCTGATCCTCCTGGCCTCCTCTTAACAAACAATGGCCTAAGATGACAGGATTCACCTTGGATAAGACTTGCCCCTGTTTTGTGCCAGCTCTGTACAGGGGGCTGGAGACACAAAGTCAAAACAGATGTCGTGGTCCATGCTCTGAAAATAACAATCTATGCGAGCAGAAGTGACAATAATGGCAAAGGAGGGCTGCTGCTGCACATGCCCAGGAGGGTGAGATCACATGGGGACAAGCCCTGAGAAAACCAACCTTGAAGAACGATTGGGATTGATGGGGTGAGAAGGGAACAGCCTTCCCAAATATGTAGGCAGAAGAGAAGTACTGAATTCACCTAACATAAGCCTGGATGGGTATAAGGCTAGGAAGACAGGCTGGCACAGTAACAAGACCCTGGATGCCAGGCTCCCCTTGCACCACAGATAGGCAGTCAGGGAAGCCAACAGGGTTTGGTTACTTTTGGGATGAGATCAGTGAGAGGAGGTGAAGGGCAACAGGCCAGTCGAGAGTCCCTATGGGTCTGAGCGAGCATGGGAAGACGACTGATGTTTAGATCAAAAGCTTGACTCGTAGGGTCCCATTTTCTGTGGTTTAGCATATTTTAATAGGTTGTAGCTGCCTAACCTTAACCAGCTGGCAGACACCACAAACGCACTCAATGCTTCAAAACACTACTGGAGTTTGTGGCAAATCCTGTATGTGAAAAGTCAGGTGTATCAAAAGTGCAGTCATTCACCATGTTTAAGGCCAGTCTGGTTCTGGCCAAAGACTAGTGGTCAGTCTCCTCCGATCCTCCACCCATGATCTCCTAACACTACCCGTGCTCGACTGTAAAGTAAAAGGACCTCGGATCTGCTCCACCATTGTCCTTCGAGAGCAGAAGAGTCAGAGGCCCACAGAGGTGAGGGACTTGCCAGGCGACGCAGTGACTGGGTGGGCCAATCAAGACTGGAACCTGTGTCCCCAAACTCCAGCATATCCCCCACTGGCCTCAAGACGACGGGGCTGTGGCCATGGGGGACCTGAGCGCTCAGTGCAGTTGGCTGGTGAGCAAGCCCAAGGGCCAGAGCCCGGCTGGCCCTAGTGACAGCAAATCCTAAGCACAGTCTGGGGATTTGCTGGTCTGCATTACTGAGTCAGCCTTTCCTCATTTTCCAATCCAGAGGAACTCTTGTACACATCACCCAAGAGTCCCCAAAATAACAGTTACTAACGTGTGTCATGAGAGGAAAAGCCACACTTACTATTTCCCACCTTCTGGAGCTAGAAGAGGATGGACTTACTTGAGGGGATACATCCTCAGCGCAACACCCATTCCAGGGCAGTAGGAAAGGAAAGCAGCAAGGGCCGTCTCTTCGAAGAGGCCAAATATTAAGATCTTGTTCCTAAAAAAACAAGGCGTGGGGAAAAGTTAAAAAACACAAACAGAAGTGTATCTATCTTCTAGTGATACGTGTCAAACGGCACGTCGATGTCTTTATGTATTATTAGTTGTACTTAGGAACCTGACTGAGGTCAGATGAAAAAACCTAGAAAACATTTTGCTTCCCCAATTTGCTCCACAATAAGTTTCCAGAAACTCTGCCCTGGGTGTCAGGTGCTGGGCTTTTGGCAAAGGGTTTAGATGTCACCAGACCCCTTCTTTGAGCCAGAACCCCCTAACCGTGCCCTACTCACTTCATCCCCTGCTGGAAGACAGAATTCCTCCTGGTCTTGCAGATGACCAAGTCGGCCCACTGCACCACCACGATGCTGACAAAGAAGGCGGTGTGGCAGGTGAACTCCACGATCTTCCTCTGTTCGTAGGTCTGAAATGCATAAGGCAGACAGATGAGCATGCGTGTCCGGAGGCCATGTGGCCCCACCCCGTGGGGCTGGAGGAGCTCCGTCCAGCACTGGTCAGGCGGGCAGCCCTCACTCACCCACTGCTGCCCGTAGCTATCTTCCACGTCGTTGATCCAGCGGTCATCCCAGTCTACTCGGACGCCCAGCAGGTGAGTCGGGAGGAAGCCGTTCTCAGCCATAATCACAAAGTAAGTGAAGAAGCCCCCCAGGGCCTGGATCATACCTGAGAGGTTGGAAAGACAACTTGAATGCCAGGGCCTGGAGGAAGGTCTTGGTTACTCACAGGCTATGACCGGTGGGACGGACGACCCGGGACACACTCTTTGCTCACAGCTGCTCCACTATGAGTCACTTTTTAGAGCTTAAAAGATGGTACCCGGGCCTTGCTCTTCAACACCCGTCTCTATTACTCGATCATCTGCTTCTATAAGGGCACGACCCTTGGGGGTAAAAATCCATTTCCCTACATTTTAATTTCTGAAACATTATGACTTTCCCTCCCATGTCTCAACACGTTTGCACACCGCCTTTTTCCCAGCCGCTGTGGAGATCATGAAAGCGGCACTTTCTGACCTAATCTTCCTCCTCCCCCACTTTCAGGGTCGTTCTCCCCAGGACCCAATCCAATCACTATGCCCTCAACTTCCTGGGGTGGGATTTCATCCCACGCTCTGGACACAGTCTTCCTTCGGCTCAAAATTAGGTCTTTCTGGCCATCAGCCAATTACTTTGTTGTCAGCAACTGTCAAATCAATCTTTTCCACGTTTCCATAATGTACTAATCTGTCCTGTTTTACCCGAGTGTTCGCAGTGATGTAACCCATGACTCCAGAAGAACAAGTTGCTAATGGTGGCTTCACCAAGTTTTCCTAAAGGCAGAGGATTTAGGATCAAAGGGTATTTTCACTGCCCACCGCCTAGACCACCTGTTAGCTGGTCATGCGCCACTGGTGGAACAGAAATCAAGCATTGGGGGTGGGGAGAGTGGGTGTGCGGAGTAGCCACTTGGCAGTGACCTATTAGCCAAACCTGCAAACTCTGGACAGTGAGTTAGCGTTTGCAGAGTCAAATGAGTGACAGATACTAGGCTTCCCCAGGAAAAGCCGCCTTTGAGTTAATAGTGCAGCTCCCAGGAACTGTGCCTGGCACTGGAAAGGCTCTGTGAGCAGGGGCATCCTCAGTCCTAGGGCAGATGAGCTCAGTCGCAGGTGCCCAGTCTAGAGAACTATGGGTTCTTGGCAGACAGCAAAAGATTTATTCTCACTTGGAAAGGAATCTAAAAAAAAATCCCCAGTCTCACCCTAGGTCATGGCTCATCCTAGATTTGAAAGTCACCCAACACTTGCAGTCTCAGAAGGCAGACACCACCCCTACGATACTTTAAATCCACCGGCTCACCAATCTGTCCGTAGGCCATGCTGATCAACCGCTCGTTCACGAGTTTGTCCGTTTGGGGGTTTCTGGGCTGTCTCTTCATGATGTCGCTCTCAGCCTGCTCGTAAGCCAGGGAGATGGCAGGAACCTGGGGAGGAGGGGCGAGAAGGGATTTAAAACGATCAGAAACCAGCAAGCTGATGTTGTGAACCTTTTGTTTTAAAATTCTTGCCCTCCCTTTAAAAAATGTTTTTCATGGGCTTCCCTGGTGGCGCAGTGGTTGAGAGTCCGCCTGCCGATGCGGGGTAGACACGGGTTCGTGCCCCGGTCCGGGAAGATCCCACGTGCCGCGGAGCGGCTGGGCCCGTGAGCCATGGCCGCTGAGCCTGCGCGTCCGGAGCCTGTGCTCCGCAACGGGAGAGGCCACAACAGTGAGAGGCCCGCGTACCGCAAAAAAAAAAAAAAAAAGTTTTTCATAACATGAGATATTACGAGTCCCACTTTAAAAAAAAAAAAACGGGGGGGCAAAATTATACAAAAGGGAAGATTTCTATCTGATAAATAGATGTTGTCAGCCGTCTTGAGGAATGATAACACTCAGTCTTTGATGCTGAGGCTGCCACACGTTGGAAATGTCACTACCGAGAATTTCTTTTCCTTACAGTGGCCACGGGGACCCAGAGGGCACAGCGGTGAATGCTAATGCCACACCTTAACACTATGATGTGTGGAAGCCGCGACAGTCACTCACCATGTCTGTTCCCAAGTCGATGCAGAGGATGGTGACAGTCCCCAGGGGTAGTGGAATGTTGGCAATAATAAATATCAGGAAGGGGGTGATCTCTGGAATGTTACTGGTGAGGGTGTAGGCAATGGATTTCTTCAAGTTATCAAAAATCAGACGACCTACGAAAGCAAAAGACTGTTTTTACCGTAGAGCTTAATGGGAGGGACCAGACCCTGCACACACCCCTTAAGCGCACAGACACGGACACGGCTCGGCAGCATCTGGGTGAGGTTTTGGTGGTCGCTTTACACGCAGCACTCTCACCTTCCTCTACTCCAGTCACAATTGAGGCAAAGTTGTCATCCAGGAGAATCATGTCGGCAGCTTGCTTGGACACATCTGAGCCAGCAATCCCCATGGCAACCCCGATGTCAGCCTTCTTCAAAGCCGGAGAGTCATTGACACCGTCGCCAGTTACAGCCACAATGGCGCCCTGCCGGAAAAAGGAGGGATGCGGGTTAGGAATCGTGTAGTCTAGCGATGGGTATAAGGGAGGTGCAGCCTCCAGTCGCCTCTCAAGACAGACACAGCTCCTTTCCCACTGAGACTCTACAGAGACGCGGAACCGTCTCAGCCAGGAATGCACACAGCCAGAGTCCAGGAGTGACAGCAGATGTGTCCCTTACCTTGTTCACAAGGGCTACTCCAAGTCATGACTTGGGTGAGTGGCGCTTTGGAAAGCCCCCCCGCCCCCACCCCCAGGTCTTTCCCAGGTCTGGGATGCGAGTCTCCTGGACAGTCACATCTCCAGTGTACACATTAGGACCCTGCTCTGCTACTCCAGGCGAGTGCCGAAGCTCCGGCCGTGGGCCACAGCGAAGACCTGTGCAGTGGAGTCCCTGTCTCGGCTGAGCCGTGAGCCAGTCACCACCCTTCTCTCTATGCCTGGAGTGTCTCACTGGCACGTGTATACCGAGACCGAGAGAAACTGGCTCATGTTTCCACCGCTGTTGCTTTGTTTTTTGTTTTTACTGGAACTGCCTTCACCGAGGTCAGTGGCGCCTGAAAGAGCCCGGCCCCGGCTGTGCGCTGACCTGTCTCTGGCAGCCTTCCACAATGATGAGCTTCTGCTGCGGAGAGGTCCTGGCAAACACGATCTCCGTGTGGTACTTCAGAATGTCATCCAGCTGCTCGGAAGTCATGTCCTTCAGATCACTCCCATGTACCACGCAGGCCTTGGCATCCCTACCATTAGGACCGAAAGACAAGTCACCTGTCACGTCAGCAGCACGGTGCTCATCCCCAAGAAGGAATGTTGCCACACTACGCAGAACACTTCGTAAACACCACGAAGCCAGAGGGAACTGTCCCCATTGTGTATTATCTGTGCAGTGTTTTACAGGTTACAAAGCATTTTCATATATATTATCTCATTCAAGACTCACAATAATCACTGGGCAGGCCTGCCTCTCATCTTCCTTTCCCCATCTTTATAAGACGCATTGAAATAACATAACTAAGTTTTAGGCGGTGACAGAGCTGACGGAAAACCAAACCCAAAGTAGGGTTTGGCTGGGGGTGAGTGGGGGGCGGCCCTAAACCTGAACAAAACATTAAAAACAAAGTTGTCTCAAGTTATCTATTCTACTTTATTACCAAAATCTCCCTTTCTGGCCTGAGCTACCTGGACAATGGTGCCTTGCCCATTTTATTTTGTTAGTGTGGACCTGAAAATGACAAGGTGCTGGGTGCAGGGCCATATGCGCAGTGGTTAACAGTGTGAACTCAGAAGCTAGACTGCCGAGTGTACTGCGTGACTCGGCCTCAGCCTCCCTGCTCCGCAAGGTGGGAGTATCACCCACCTTCACAGGTACCGCAGCAAGTGCTTAGAACGGCAGGCACCATCTAAGTGTTGCTTATGGTGACCGCTCTTATTGAAAACCCTCCCTAGGAACAAGGCTGTTTTCTGGCACTGGAGGGGCATCCCTAACCCAGAGCAAGCCTAGAAGAAAACTGTGTAGAACCAAGCTGAAGATGCCCAACTTCCAGCACCTGCACGTTCAAGGCAACAGGGGTCTGACCTTCCTGCCTTACCTGGGGTTCACCTGGCTCACTGGAATGTTGAGGCGGGCAGCGATGTCTTCTACAGTCTCGTTTCCTTCCGAGATTATGCCCACACCTTTGGCAATGGCTTTGGCTGTGATTGGATGGTCTCCGGTGACCATGATGACCTGTGACAAGGAAGAGGACGATTTATTGAACGCAGCTGCCTAGCAAATGACCTTGAGAAGTCTTACGAGTACGCAAGAATAAATGTCAAGGATGATTCGGCTTGTAATATCAAAGGGAAAGAAATGCAAATATAAAACCGATAAACACGAACTAGCCCGAAATATAGACGTGAGTTCACAGAAGACACAAAGCAATACCCAGCTTTCATCTTGGCGCACAATCACACAGAGTAAACAGTATCTTTGTCCTTTTACACCATCACAGAAAAATACTCAAATTTACTGAAACCAACAACAACAACAAAAAACGATAAACATCTGATGCTGGTGAGTAAAGGGTCAGCATTCTGAAACTGGCCCAATCTGGAGGGAAAGCAGTAAGTAACAAGAATTCAAATCAGTCACTGCTCTTTCTGACCGCAGATTATATTTAGAATACAGTCGAGGTGGTAGGAGGATAATTTTTACAAAGTTTTCAGGGCAGTAGTACTCATGAGAATGAGAAGGCGGAGAATCAAACAGCCAGCAACAAGACAGACCACACGAACTACACTGAACCACGCTGTATCAGCGCACCTGAACAATACTCTGCAACTTAAGACCAATACAGAGTACACCAAACATTCCTTCCAAAACCAGTTAACTGAAAACACACAACACATGCCATTCACTGCATGAAGTGTATTAATTTAGAACAAGGCAAATATTTCAAAATAACACTCTATGACATAAATCACAGCAAGATCCTTTTTGACCCACCTCTTAAAGAAATGGAAATAAAAACAAAAATAAACAAATGGGACCTAATAAAACTTAAAAACCTTTTGCACAGCAAAGGAAATTGTAAGCAAGACGAAAAGACAACTCTCAGAATGGGAGAAAATATTTGCAAACGAAGCAACTGACAGAGGATTAATCTCCAAAATATACAGGCAGCTCATGCAGCTCGATATCAAAAAAACAAACAACCCAATCCAAAAATGGGCAGAAGACCTAAATAGACATTTCTCCAAAGAAGACATACAGACTGCCAACAAACACATGAAAGGATGAGCAACATCACTAATCATTAGAGACATGCAAATCAAAACTACAATGAGGTATCACCTCACACCGGTCAGAATGGCCATCATCAAAAAGTCTACAAACAGGGGCTTCCCTGGTGGCGCAGTGGTTGAGAGTCCGCCTGCTGATGCAGGGGACGTGGGTTCGTGCCCCGGTCTGGGAAGATCCCACATGCCGCGGAGCGGCTGGGCCCGTGAGCCATGGCCGCTAAGCCTGCGCGTCCGGAGCCTGTGCTCCGCAACGGGAGAGGCCACAACAGTGAGAGGCCCGCGTATCGCAAAAAAAAAAAAAAAAAAAAAGTCTACAAACAATAAATGCTGGAGAGGGTGTGGAGAAAAGCGGAACCCTCTTGCACTGCTGGTGGGAATGTAAATTGATACAGCCACTATGGAGAACAGTGTGGAGGTTCCTTAAAAAACTACAAACAGAACTACCATACGACCCAGCAATCCCATTACTGGGCATATACCCTGAGAAAACCATAATTCAAAAAGAGTCATGTACCACAGTGTTCACTGCAGCTCTATTTACAATAGCCGGGACATGGAAGCAACCTAAGTGTCCATCGACAGATGAATGGATAAAGAAGATGTGGCACATATACACAATGGAATATTACTCAGCCATGAAAAGAAACGAAATTCAGTTATTTATAGTGAGGTGGATGGACCTAGAGACTGTCATACAGAATGAAGTAAGTCAGAAAGAGAAAAACAAATACCGTATGCTAACACATATATATGGAATCTAAAAAAAAGGTTCTTCAGAACCTAGGGGCAGGACAGGAATAAAGACACAGACATAGAGAATGGACTTGAGGACACGGGGAGGGGGAAGGGTAGGCTGAGACGAAGTGAGAGAGTGGCATGGTCATATATACACTACCAAACGTAAAACAGACAGCTAGTGGGAAGCGGCCGCATAGCACAGGGAGATCAGCTCGGTGCTTTGTGACCACCTAGAGGGGTGGGATAGGGAGGGTGGGAGGGAGATGCAAGAGGGAGGGGATATGGGGATATATGTATATGTATAGCTGATTCACTTTGTTATACAGCAAAAACTAACACAACACTGTTAAGCAATTATACTCCAATAAAGATGTTAAAGAAAAAAAAAAGTGCCTATGTAACTTTGTTGAATATGTTAAACCATACTACTTTTAAAATAAATTTATTTTATTAAAAAAAAAAACTTACCAAGTCTTCTGCTCTTTTTAATTTGCTACATTACATTTCCCTTAAAAAGCTAAATTTTTTTTTTTTTAATCCCTCTTCTGCAGTTTACACCAACATTTTAATACCACTTGGTCTTCTCTGGTGGTAACTAAAAAGCTTTGGAGATGAGAAATTGATACTCCAGGTGAGAAACACCAGCTGCCACATGGACCCCACAAGGCAACATCACTAAGTAGGGTGCCCCGAGCTGCTGAGAGGTGATGCCAAAAAGGGGGGCGGGGCATTACCTTAATTCCAGCACTTCGACATTTGCCCACGGCATCAGGGACGGCAGCCCGTGGTGGGTCGATCATGGAGATGAGCCCCACGAAGCAGAGATTATCAACAGGGAAATTCACATCATCGGTGTCAAACTGGAAGCCTTCGGGAAACTGTTCATCTGGCAGGGAAAGGTGGCAGAAACCTGCAGGAGGGCAGGGAGCCTGTGAGGACTTCTAGTGGCAGAGTTAGCAGCAGGACAGCGGCTTATTATTCACTTAGTTTGGAAGGTTTTTTAAAGTCTACTTTTATAACCAAGTGAGTTTTATCGATCGTTTATGAATGACACAGAATGCCTAGAAGAAAAACTGTGCAAAAGACAGACTCCATCACTAAGCCTCAGAGGAAGAGGCTTTGTTCAATGTAGAGCAGACTGACTCTGGCACCAGGGTTTCCGGCTCCTAGACCTGCCCACTCATTTACTGAGACGTGGCATGTCATGTCATTATTTGTCTCCACTTCGGTCTCTGGGAAAAATCAAGGCCACATCTCTGCTCACTGTTCATCTAACCAAAGTATACCGCTGAGCACCCACGTGGGCCATCGTGCCAGCTTCTTTGAGGATAAATGCAGATCAGACACGTTCTGCCCAAGGGGTTTATATCTAGTATTACTGTTCACACAAGAATCATGATATTCAGGATATTTCTTTCGATGTTGTGTGAAGGTTACAGTGTACTTTAAAGTGGTATCAAGTGGCGTTCATATAAGAGAGGCTGCTTCTACTCTGGGGTGGGAGGTGCAGAAACAAAAACCACTTAAGAGCGACCCTTCAGTTGGATAGAGACTTAAGACACCTCAAGTTAGACGAGAGCAGGTAAGAACATGAGTAAGGGACCAGTGCTAAGTTACCCAAACTAAGAACAGAAGAATTATATCAATATGAATTTTTATCTGTCAACCTACAAGATTATAAATGCCACTTTCTCAATGACACAGTGGGTGAATGTACTTCTAATCCGAGGTGGCTGACAGAGCAGGAAGGACAGGTGGCATCCTGGGCCCCGAGTTTACCGTTCATCTAATTTATGCGCTGGCGGCACAAGTGCCCGTGTAAATTCACAGCCATTCCGTGGCAGTCAGGAAGTGGCTTTATTCTAGATGCCCTAGGGAATTCCTTTTCATTTCGTTAAGTTTACAGATCACGGGCACAGCAACAAAAGCCAGATCATAAAACTCTTTTCCCCTCTTTTTTTGAGCAAACAGAACTGACCAGCACGAGACCAAAGGTCAAAGTCCGAGTCAGAAGCAAACCAGCAGCATTTTGCTGCCCAGTGTCTCCAGCGCTTATTGTTTTCAAAACAATAGGGGGCAAGTAAAGGGAAGTTAACGAGAAACAGAAGTTAACCCAGTAACTTGCAATCGTCTCCCAGACTTGTTTGCGGCCCTGTTGCCAGGCTATCTGCATACCCAGGACGCGCTCTCCAAGACCACCCAGCTCCAGGTAGGCGTTCTGAAAGGCGTCCTTCAGCTCCTCGTCCAGGGGCTGCTCCTTGCCGTGGATGAGGATGGAGCTGCAGCGGTCCAGGATCCTTTCCGGGGCACCTTTCATCACCAGCAGGTGCCGGGGCTCAGCTGTGTTGGGGTTCTTGTGGATGGACAACTGTGAAGGATGGTGGAGATGCAAACGATGGACGGCTGGGCCGGACAGCCCAGGGAGGGAATTTTTTTCTTTTTTTGGCCGCGTCGCGCAGCTTGTGGGATCTTAGTTCCCCGACCAGGGATGGAACCCAGGCCCCTGTTAGTGAAAGGGTGGAGTCCTAACCACTGGACCACCAGGTAAGTCCCTAGTAGTTGTTTTCAAAAATATCCAAGATGCCCTATTTCTGAACTTTGAAGTGTCTCGCACCTTGTAACACACTTTGAATGCTACAGAAGAAACAAACGTGGCGAGGTGCTCATACATCCCTGACACGTGTTCATGTACACGATTTTTCCGAAGAAAATTCAGAAAAGGGACTGGCACACGTGTGTGCACCTGCAGCCCCACCCAGCCCCTCTCCAAACGCCCACACCCACTCCAAGCGACAAGTGAGAATTCAAAAGGGCCCGGACGACGTATTAGAAGAGGCTTCATTTATCCTACTAATACTCAAATAGATTAGGATTTTCTATACGGAGGAGTCAGGGTAAGATGTAAAGTTAAAGCATTCATAAAGGCTGTGACTCATTCGTTTCTAGAAAGCAGTTCAGCGTGGAAAATTCCAAAAGGGATGATGGATCTTTTTCCAGCGTATGTCCTTCTCGTCTGTCCCCTCGGGCCCCCCACAAGCTCCCCAGACCCTCAGACCTGGTACTTGTTGGTGGAGTTGAAGGGTATCTCAACGATCTTGGTGTATCTCTCTCTCATCTCCTTCACAGAACCGCAGCACAGCTCAATGCACTTCAGGAGCGCGGACTCGGACGCATCGCCTGCAACAGCCCGCTGTGAACAGAGACGCCTCTGTTAGTCACCCTGAAAGCGCTCTACCCAGGCATCCCTGAAAGCCAGAGAAGACTCAGAATGTCTTCCCACCCGTCAGGAGGAGAGGGGAGCTGGCAAGGAGGAGCACAGTTGTGGCGAGTGACCACGGCGTCATAGCCCCTAAACTCCAACCTCCTCCTTGCCAGCCTCCTGGCCTCCCACCCCACCCAGAGGCCCCCCCCAAACCGGCGCAAGAAGGTGTCACCTACGCTTGGGAGAAGCACAACACACTCTTCCAGCCTACTCCGGCCTTTTTTTTACCTTCCCTGGGCCTGCTGAGAAGTCTCAAAGCCAACCATTCCCAGCCACCTATTTCTAGTTATGAATCTGAAAATACAGAGTGAGAATGTAAATATTTACGGTACCCTTCACTGCCCTGCAATTTAAAAAAGAAAACGCCTTCGGTTCTCAGGACGGCGGGCAAGCTGTCTGTGTCAAGGGCAAAACAGGACTTCACATTCTAAACTAATTCAATTGTGCAGGATTGTCTGGGCCTGAACGATACGAACTGAAAGCTATTATTAGCTCCAACAGTAATGTAATCAGCCACCATTTTAGTTAATGCGTACATGTTCGGTAACACATATATTTTGTGTGATACACTGTAACACTTATGTTTTGACATACTAAAAACATTTTCGGCTACAGCAAACTTTTACACAGATAAACATTTTAGAACTCTGGCATGCCAGGCCGCACGTGCAAATAGCAAGTTTATGCTCACTTACAAATATAGTAGCCCTGTTTAACGAGAAATCTGGTGAAGTTTGGTAAGAAGCATGAAATAAGTGGGATCACTTTAATAAAGGCCAGTTACTAAAGCAGAATAGGGCTGCATGCCTTTTTTTTTTTTTTTTTTTTTTTTGATAATGCCACTAATGGCATTATCCCCCTGAAATAACTTAGAAATAACATCTCATGCTACCTTTCTGGAGCTTTTAAATGAGCAAGACTGGATATTTATGAGTCCCTGTGCTCAAAGACTAGAAAATTTCCACTTTGAAGTAAGAAAAACGATGAAGCTGGCATCTCAAGTTTTATCCCAAGATCAACAACATCCTCCTCAAAACAACATCAATTCAATGCCAAGAGAATCTCCTTTAAAGAATAAAGGAATCCTATCTTCACAACAGAAGCCATCTCGGTTCCGTCGGAGCCACATTCTCTTCGACAACCCAGTTTCGACCCAGAACCACCACAGGCAGCTTTGGGGAGAGGGAGCCGCCCAGAGGGCCCCATGCAGCTCCTCTTGTCCGCAAGGACCTTGTGCAGCTCGTGACCTTTCTGGGACGAAGTCTTTACTGGGCCACACAGAAAAATCTCTCAGTCATTTCAAATTTCATGCAAATTCCACCGGGTACGCTTAGCTTATTTCTGCAACATTAGTAGCCAGCTAAGAACAAATAAGATAAGAGAAATAACTGAGCTATTTTAAGAAAATAAATGGCTTAAGGGATTGACTGGAATCTGCTGTATCCTAATATGCAAATGCAATTCTTAAGTCACAAAAGTAGCCCTCACTGTCTGCTAGGTTAGGTGATCATCACATAAACTCAAAAGAGGAGTAAAGCTGGATTTTACTAATTAGGTTTTTCACCAGTAAAGATTGCCTCCCACCTCCCCCAACTCCTCTTTGGTCAGTTTTTACTGTATATTCCACTTTTACTGACCTATATTGACCACAGGGTACTGAAAGTGTTTGGGGTCTACAGGCAACACAACTCAAGTTACACATAGCAAAGCAGCCCATGGACCATTCCAAGTGTCCCAATTACTCTACAGCCCCCAAAGGTCACGTGCTCTTCAAACAGAACCCTCAGGTGGTGGTTCTTGGGTGGCATCTGCACACCTCAAAGGCAACCTTAACAGAACTGCTGAGCCGACCTTCAGGATAGGCAGGTTCTCCTGGTTAGCCTGGAACACGGCCCTGTTACAAAGCCCTGCAATTCTGGACAGAGCGAGCCAGGTGGCCGAGGTCTTGTCGAATGAGACACCTGGTGGAAGCAAAAATAGGAAAATGATGCACTGGCTTTGTACTAAGGGCCCACAGAGATGTGAGGTGACACGTCTCATTTCCCAATGAACAAAACTAGTCAGGTTTTAGGCATTTTCCAACCATGTTTGTACTGACATGCAAACAAAACCCCAAAGGACAAAAAACCTAAACCATCTAAAACCCTGACTCTTTACCAAATGATAAAAAGCAAGCAAGCAGGTAGGCTCAGGTGTGGGCCGGGCCCTGGTCTTACCACTCTGATTCTCCGTCGTGTCGGCCTCGTGGATCTGATTGTCGAACCACATGTGGGCCACTGTCATCCGGTTCTGGGTCAGGGTTCCGGTTTTGTCTGAGCAGATGGTGGACGTGGACCCCAAGGTCTCCACAGCCTCCAGGTTCTTCACTAAGCAGTTCTTCCTGGCCATGCGCTTGGCGGTCAGGGTCAGGCACACCTAAAGCGTTGGGGCCAGATTACTTCTAACTTGACCAGGCGGCCGTTCCATACTAACTCTGGCGACCCCCTAACATGGGAGAAATTTGCCTAAAACTAAATCTCTCCAAGCTTCCTCTGAAGTTGGAGGAAATAATAATGGTAACGTGTACGTGGGGCTTCCCCCACCCCTCTCCAAAAAGCAGACTATTAAGAAAAGTGAAAATATCCAGGATGTACCAGTCTGTTTTCCCTACTTACCCCCAAGTTCTTCTCCTTTCTGTGCTACACTGTTCTGGATCATGTGATAAAATTCAAGGGAAAAAAAAGTATGCTTCTGGGTTACTATCTTCCGTATAAAAACATGCTGAGGTCTTTTCACTGTCTAACCCTACCAGGTGGCTCTGAAGAAAACCCACATACAAACACATGCAAAAAAAACCTAAGTCGGCAGCCCCCGCAGTCCCTGAGGAAAGGGTAGCGGATGACTCTCACACTCAGGCAGGCCGTCAGAGCGAGCAAGCATCGCCTTCCCCAAGCCTCTTACCGTGACGGTGGCCAGCAAACCTTCTGGCACGTTGGCTACAATGATGCCGATGAGGAAGATGACGGCCTCAAGCCAGGTGTACTCAAGGATCAGAGAAAGGATGAAGAACGACACGCCCAGGAACACGGCCACACCCGTGATGATGTGGATAAAATGTTCAATTTCCGCGGCAATGGGAGTCTGGCCCCCTTCCAGCCCAGAAGCGAGCGTGGCGATTCTGCCCATCACGGTGCGATCCCCCGTGTACACGACAATGCCACGTGCAGTACCTTAAAAGGAGGAGGAGGGGGAATTGTACTAAATTTTACCAATGAAGCCGCAGAATCTGCACAATTACCTGGCAGGGTTTAAAAAAAAGAGACAGAAACACACATGTTTTTAAGGGCCGGCTCCTTGGTGGTACACGCCATCTGTTCTAAACTATAGGGACTGTGGCAAAGGGATTTCTCTCCATTAGCAGGACAGCGGCTCCGAACCCCATGCTAGCTTAGCACTGCCAACAGAAGAGGCACGCAGAGGTGGAGGGAAGAGGGAAAAAACAGCCCCGAGGCCTCCTGGGTCTTCCTGCCAGCAAGTCAACTGCTTCTGCTCTGTGCCTAACTGAAGTGGTCAGAAATGGGGCCAATAAGACAAAAAGAGAAATCGTGGCCGTGGGTTTATTTTGGTGGTGGTTGTTAATGCCCAAAATAAATGCCACGCCGTGCTGAAGAGTGCTTGAAAACGGTCTACCTTCAACGCAGTTGGTTGAAAAAAAGGCAATGTTCCGTGTCTCCAGGGGGTTTTCATTGGTGAAATCCGGAGACCTGGTCTGCGGTTCTGATTCTCCAGTGAGTGAGGAGTTATCCACCTGCCCGTGAGAAAAGTAAGACGCGTCATGTGAGCAACACGAGCCTCATCCCGGGCTGCTGGCCCACGCAACTCACTCTGTCCGGAACTGTGGAGACTCTGTTTAAACCTACCTTGCAGCCGTTCGCAGAGATGATTCTGAGATCAGCAGGGATTCGATCCCCTCCTTTCACTTCCACCAGATCCCCAACGACAACTTCTTCTGCATTTATGCTCATTTTTTCACCATTTCGAATCACGAGGGCTTGCTTTTGGAAGGAGAATACAGTTTACACCATTCCATCAGATAAAAACCAATACCAGCAAGAAGGTAGTGTCAAAATTACAAAATGATCTGTAATCCTAATTATCTGAATGTACAGCAAAGATATCAGTCTATTTACTTATACAAGTTACAGAAGCTTGCTCGAGTTATCTATGAGGCAGTCGCACGTTGCCATCGTGCTGTGTACATTCAGAGGGAAGACACGCACTTTTGGGGGTATAAGAAAAACAGATCTGGTTTTGGGTGTGGGGAGAAGGCATCCCCCTCTCTTTGATGGAGCCACTGAATATTTGGAAAACCTTAACTTCACACCAGCTCACATTCTTGGGGCTGTCAAGTCACCTGATGGGGAAGGACAAAGCGGCAGGTACCTGAGGAACCATGTTTTTGAAGGACTCCATGATCTTTGAGCTTTTAGCTTCTTGATAGTAGGAGAAACACCCAGTTATGATGACGACGGCAGACAGCACCACACCAAGATACAGCTGGGACAGAACAAACAAGTTAGGATGCATGGCTCTTGGTAAAGAATTGGGAACATTCAGTTAATTTTCGACTGAGTAAAAACCAGACTTTTAACAGAGATCAAGGCTTCAGAAATACAGAACTCATGTCTTCATGTTTATCTTCCGCGAGACGGTGTACAAGAGTGTCAGAAATGGAGTCACACTGACGCTTGGTCACTAGCTTGACAGACTTTGGGAAATATTCTCCATGAATCAGTTTCTCCTGCTTTATTAAAGAAAGATATTTTCAAAACAACTTGTGACTTCTGAAGAACGGCTACCAAACATTTCTGGACGTGTGTAATGTTCCAATATTAAAAGCTGTGCTCTTCCGCTCAGTGGCAGCAAGACCTGAGCCAGGGCCCGAGCAGAGCTGCTTGTTCACAGAAACAACATGTAGGGCAGAGGCCCAGCTTGGAAGAACATCTACACACAGGGCAGGAGATGGGAGAGAGAACTTGAAACGAAGAAGGAAGAACGGATGGGCCTTGAAGGCAATCGTTGCTGATGCTACTTTTCCCCAGTGTTTAAAACCATCAAGTAACCAGTGGTAACTGAAAATAAGTAGGTGGCAAAGACAGAGGATACTTTATGCATACCTAATAATCCAAATTAGAAACGACGGCACTCACATTATCATTTTGAGGTTCCTCTTCTGTAGCAGCTTGGATGCCATAGGCCAAGAAACAAAGAATTGCTCCAATCCACAGCAACATTGAGAACCCCCCAAACAGCTGCCGACAGAACTTGATCCACTCGGGGGTTGTGGGAGGAGGAGTGAGGGCGTTGGGACCGTCTCGGGCCAGGATCTCAGCAGCTCGGGCAGTTGTTAAGCCCTGAGAAATAGAGGAACATAAATAAGACAAACTGCTTCAGGACTTACAAGCTAATATAGCCACCTGACAGCTGGGAAGCTGCAATAAAAGAGTTGAGGAGAAAACTAAATGTCCCAGGGCAATGTAGAAGCTGGAAAATTCTGATGATTCCCCGCCTAACCCCCGCCCACGTCTGCAACGGTTCAGGCAGACAACAGCCCAAGTTTCCTGAGGAACCTACAACACCCAAACTAAAATTCTTTTAAAATTGATCCACGGACAGACTGGAATCTGGTCCGGTCTCTTCCGAGTTTTAGATAAGGGATTCATGCCAAACTGCATTTTTACCAAAAAGATATCAATCTTAACTAATCGATTCAGTTTTGCAAATTAAGAGCTTAAGAGTTTCCTATGTATTGAATCTGTCAGGGACGGCGGGGCGGGGGGGGGGGGGAATCACTCTATTAATATCAAAGGAGGAAAAAAAATATCTGTCAGAATCCAACCTGTTATTGGGTTAACTTGCCAAGCTTCAGTATAGAACTCTATTCTTTGGATGGCAATTAAAATACTTGTCTGGGGCTTCCCTGGTGGCGCAGCGGTTGAGAGTCCGCCTGCCGATGCAGGGGACGCGGGTTTGTGGCCCGGTCCGGGAAGATCCCACATGCCGCGGAGCGGCTGGGCCCGTGAGCCACGACCGCTGAGCCTGCGCGTCCGGAGCCTGTGCTCCACAACGGGAGAGGCCACAACAGCGAGGCCCGCGTACCGAAAAAAAAGAACTTGTCTGGCAGGGAAGGGTTCACACATGTGCGTATTTGAGCTAACCCCCCGGACACCTGTCAGTTGAAAAGTATTCACTGGAAGAAGCATCCACTGTACTGAGGCCCTGCTGCTTTCTAATGGGCCTTAAAACCAAGATGCAATGACAGCAGACAAGAGACATGAGGCTCCCGGACATGAGGGGAAAATGTGATTACTTTTATCATAGGATACCAACTCATAAAAAAGACATAAAACACATTTTTGCCTGAAGTGTGTACATATATTTTGTTTTCATGTTATTTTTAATATTGGAGTTAACTACGGAGTATAGGGAAAGGGATAAAGAACATGAAATGGTTCAAGGAAAACAAGGACTTATTTAGGACCCTCCCCTGCCTCAAGTTCGTGATGTGGTCCCTGGACAGAATAACCACCACCACCACCAGCCATCTGAGCTGTCTCTACTTGTCGAGCACTGAGTCAATCCAGTGCTTCCAATTAATTGCTTAATTCTCACCACAACCCATTTTACAAGTAAGAAAACAGACCCTAAGTAACTTAGGGTCCCAAAGAACATACTTCATAGGAATCTAATGAAAACTCCAGTGAGATGACCCGTGTGATGTGCGCAGAGAGGAACTGCCTGCTGGGTCTTAGAGTGAGGCCTCCTCTCAGAGCTTAAGGCCCCCAGACTTCTCAGAACTTCTTGATAATTTATTGAAACAATAGCTACATATTAGCTGGCGCTCTAGTCATTCCTCAGACTTTCTAGTGATTGTCTAGAAAATAACAAACTCCACCCCTGCGCCTGACTGTTTACTTTTATATTGTCTGTGGCAAAGTTAATATCAAAATCCCCTCGATAACAAGGATACACAATACATACTTTATTTAAAGGTTTCTTTGAGCTGTTCAAAAAACAAGTTTCAAATAAATGATAGAATAAACCAAAGGCTCTCACAAACAGCAATGAGCTAGCTGATAAAAGTGCAACAATCTGAATCGTTCAAGATTCAACTAGTTGAAATAACTCAATTTCACAAATGTAGAAGAGTAAAGAGAAGATGTGTAATCACAAGGTCAGGGGATGAGCATGGCTTTGGAGCTTTTCAGTTTCAAATCCTGGGACTCCCACCTAGTGGCTGTCACCTGCTATAAGATGCGGAAAGTAACATGCACTTCCAAAAAGTTTCAGGGGAAACAAAATAGTAAACAGCATATAAGAGCCCCGGTCCTGGGACTTCCCTGGTGGTCCAGTGGTTAAGACTTGGTCTTCCAATGCAGGGGGTATGGGTTTGAGCTCTGGTCAGAGAGCTAAGATCCTACATGCCTCGCAGCCAAAAAACCAAAACGTAAAACAGAAGCAATGTTGTAACAACAACAAAAAAGGGGCCCAAGCTTTGTGCACGTCATGTAGCAGACACTCAGATGGTGGCTGTCCTTGTTCTCCTTGAGTCCCTAAGGTTAGGCCTGTGATACTGGGGAAAACGGGATAGGCAAAAGCAGGATTCTATACAACCAATTAGAACATACTCGGCTCAAGTCCGTTCCGTATTTGCGATGAAGCTCATCAAGGCTAAGTTTATGGTCATCCTAAGAGAAAACAGAAGGAAAAGAATTAATCACTGTACCATTAAAACAAACAAACAAAAAGATTTTAAAACGCATCAATATCATCACTCCTCACTATCATTAGGCTCAGAAGACAAGTTTTTCTTCAGTGCACAAGTTAGTACACTTCCACCATTGCTGCCCAATGGCTTGGCAACCATACAGCTGCCTACTGAATAGTCTTCACTGGAGAATGGCCCAAGCTGTGTGATGGCAGCCCGACTGTCTGCCACCTGTCGTCAGAGAAACCCAACAGTCTTAGAGACCTACGAGACCTCATCTACCTTCTCTGATGACAAGGCAGATTATAGACAGGTCGCATCTGTGGACGCCTCCGCGGCCTGCAGAGGTTGGAAGTTCTCCGTGTTCAGTATGATGCAGAAACACAAAAGCAAAGGCCCACGATAATATCATCCACAGTTCCTCTGTGGACCTTTGGTTATGCCGGAGTGTTGAGTAACTTGTCCAACCCTCTAACGGCTTTTATAATGAAATTTTTCCATAGCAACGTCTACAATTCAGTAAAATCTGTACATCTGCTGTAATCTCTTTACTTTGAAAATGAAGCAAGTCTCTGACTGAAGGATGACTGGGGGGAGGGGTACCATAACACTCAAAGGAGGTAAGACACAATTAATTTTTAAGACGAACAAAGAGCAGCCTTCCTCCTAGTACTTTACCATGGAAACTTCCTTCTTCAGCTCATCCATATCCCTCTCTTTCTTGGCCTTCTTTTTGTCGCCATGCTCTGAAACAGCTGCGGGTTCATATTTATCACGTCCAACCTACAGAGGAATGTGGGAAACGTGTGGTTGTGAATTCAGAACAGCATTTCGAAACTCAAGATTGTGGAGAAAGGATCTTCAGCAGTTTTAGGAGAGACATCATTTTGAAGAGTCACTGGGCTAATATCCATGGAAATACATGTTCTAAGGCTGCATACTCAACAGCAGTCTAGGATTAATACTGCCATCATTAGCTCAGGTCAGGCCATCTGCACCCTAGGGCATTAAGACCAATGGGAAAGTCCTGTCAGGCCTCAGAGTGGCCCTGCCAGTTGCTTCCATTTGGGGTAAATGGGGGGAGAGGGCTGTGCTGTCACTTCCATGCCATGGCCCTCCATCTTCCCCACTGAAAGAATGAAACTATCTTCACATCACTAACTTAGAGTACAGTATAGTACTTATGCACTTGGATTCTGAATCCAGGTTCATACCCTGGGCTCCACCACTTAATAGCTGTGTGTCCTTGGGCAAGTCACTAATTCTGAAATTCTTCTGTTCTCTTCCCTAGAATGGAGCTAATGGCGCCTACCTCCTTAGAGGTTTGAGAGGATTAACTGATACACACACCTAAATGCGAATGACTTTTACTATGACGTTTAAATTCTTATCTTTGCAAAGAATTCATTTCGGATCAACTTTAAATATCTTTAGGGTTTGCCTTAAGAGCACTGACCTTTTCATCTTATTAAAAAAAGTCAGCCCAAGGATCCTTCAAATTCTTCAAGTGAAAGACAGAAAAAGGGAGTCCCCACCCCAATCTGCAGCCCGAGAATAAAACCCCCAAATGCAAGTCCCTGGAAATATTTTGACACAACCAGGATGTAGGAAAAGCATGTGCATTATCTCACAGTTCGCAGGATCCACCTACGCCTCTTGAAAACTGGAACAGTTTTTAGAGAAAACGTTGATTCCACAGTTTAAATTTAGATTGTTCCACTCCCCCACCTCCTGTTGAAAACGCCTGAGCTCAGCTACACAAAGCCTGAACTTGGTGCTCCCAAGGCTAGTAGTCCCTGGAGAGAAGGCGCCCCTCACTCCAGAGGCCCCCAGCCCACAAACTGATAATATCACCTAAGAAGGGCAAAGAAAGGCAGTTATAGTAGCAATTTTCTTACAATGGATGCTATGCGGTGCTGTCTGTATTCATTTGTGGCTCTCCCTTAATCATTTCTGATTTTCAGGAGTGCCTCACCAGCTACTAAAGCAACAAGTAGAAACACTGTCTAGATTAAAATTGTACTGTGCTGAATATAAAATAAATTTAAAAAAATCAAAGCATATAGGTGTCTTTCAGTCATAGCTGATATGGTTGCAAATAAATACAATATTCACTTGAATTTGAAAATACCTTCTTAAGACTCTAAAGAGGTCCTGGCCCCAGGTTAGTTAGTGTTGCCAAAACACAGAGACATGTACAGTATTCACGTTGCTCAACTTGTGTGGTCACATTTACAGTGTTCCCTGCCCATTAACTCTTTCAGAGTGTTCTTTAGTTTCTGTATCTTATCTGTTAAGAATGAAGCAAGTCTAAAGATAGTCAACATTCTCCACATTCTCTCCACTACACAGCAACCACACGTTGCTGAGAGCCTCTCTGGGAGAGCTCTGGGGCCAGAGTTAAAATGAAACATCATCACACACACTGGAAGCAAACAGACAAACAAAACAAAGGACGGGGCTCCCACCAGAGAGGAACTAAAGTGGGACTTCCTTCATATATTTAATAAGGAAGCACAATACTTCCTTCATATATTTAATAAGGAAGCACGTCAAAGACATTGACTAGGGATCTCTAAAAGACTCACATGGCCCGTCTGTATTGATTTCTTAAATCCAGTTCACAAATTCTCATTGAGCAAGTTGAGTATCATTAAAACATATCTAACTTCAAGATATGAAAATCAGAGTTAAAAGCCCTCTGCCTCACCATCTGTAGGCTTTGGTTATTCTCCGACTTTCAATATTTTCCACTCCAAAAGAGGGGGAGAGAATTATTGGAGCAGCTAGACCTTGGACATGTTCCAGAGTTTTATCCCCATTTACAAAACAGATCTCCTGCCTGAAGCTTCTCAGTTATCAGTGGTTAAGGTAGCTGGAAATCAAGATTCCCTAATAACCCTCCCCATTCTTCATCCCTTCATGGCATATAAGGGGTGGTGGTTTAAAACAGGATATCTGTGAAAGAGACAGGACAAGTGCTAACAAGCGATATTTCTTCTCCTTCAAGTTTTAATTGTTTCACTAGGCAATGTCCAGAAGACCAGGCAGCTTATGCAATTCAGTGCTTCCCTACAAGTAAAACAATACTACTAGCTTATCTTGATGGGAACCAAATATTACTCGAGTCCCTACCAATCTCAAATACTAGTTTCAAAGCAGAAAAAAAATCTGTGTGTGTGTGTTTGGGGTGGGGTGCAGTGGTGCAGGGTAGGACAGGGAACAACCTAAAATTGGGTAGACAGCATTTTCTTTATTATTTCTTTTAAAAGCATTTGGGAAAAACAAAGGTCATGAAAAGGGGAATGATAATATGGTCTCCCGCATCTACTGCGATGACCTGCCCACTCCTCTGGGCAATGGGCACACAATTCCCACTGTTTCCATTAGGAAATGCAGGTCAGTTCTCCTTCCTCCACGGAAGACAGGCAGTGACCGGGCTCCCTGCAACAGCACCCTTGGGCACCACTGTGCGGTCTCTGAGAAAGGGGAAGGGTACACAATGGAGGCTCAAGGCCACTGTCATACCACCCCCCCAAAAGGGCCACTTGTGAACATTTGTTTATCCCTTTCTAATTTAGGAAGTGGGAGGTCACAACAAGGGCAGGGGCTTGCCCAGTGTGACACAGCCTAAAATAAAGTGTCATTACTTCACCCTGTGCTTCCTGGGGATTTCATCCTCTCAACGGTTCACTATGAGTTTTGCCACCAGTTGATCTGGGTAGAGGGCAAGGGTGCTCAGGAGACGGAGTGAGAAAATTCTTCACAGGAGGAACCAAGGTTGAAACCTGGAGCAAGGTGCGCTTGTTTATTATTATTATTTTTTTTAGTTGTTTCAAACTAGTTTCTTTAGGGGTTCCATTTTCACTCCTCAATGGATTTTATGCATTTCTCAGATGCTTCTTCACTCATTAGTTCATCTAGTTCTGAAGGGTTACTGAGTGTCACCTTGATCAGCCAACCATCTTCATAACAAGATCTGCTGACAAGCCCTGGATTTTCTGCAAAAGCTTCATTAATTTCAGTTACTTCTCCTGATAGAGGAGAAGAGAGTTCACTAGCAGCTTTTTCACTTTGCAAAGCACCAAACTCCTCATTTGTTCAATTCTGTCCCAGCTTCAGGGAGACTACAGTCAGTAAACATCTCCCAAAGCTTCCTGTGCAAAATTGCTGATTCCCACCATTCTAACACTATTTTCTGTTGTCATCCATTCACGTCTGTCTGTGAATTTACGCACAGAGTGGGGCTGGTGTGCAACGCTGGGAAGGTACCCACCCTCAGCCACCAGGGCTGAGGCCCCAACGTTCACTTTTTTAAAAACACAGACCAAATCCTTACAATGAGCAAGGCCTGCTAGGGCTGGAGATGCTCCTTCCTCTTCTTCAGTAATTAACAATTTAAAGGGGGTGGCGTGGGAAGCGGATATGACAGGTGCAGAGAAACATCCCAAAAATTTTTACAAAGGCGCACAAAGAAGGTGCAATGAGTTTAGGAGACAAGTTTCCATCCTGGACGTGAGTCACCTGACGTCTTCGTCAGCTGAAGCTGCCCCGAGGCCTTCGGACCCATCTCAACCGGCCCCCATCAGGCCTTAGAGGCTTTCTCAACTGTGCAGTGTGATGTCTGGCCACGGCTCCCACCACATCAGCACAATGCCCTGTGGCCAGCCGGGAGGTCAGAGGTCTTCAGACTTCCGAAACTGCTGCTGATAAAGTCTGGAGGGTACCTGGAAGCAGAGATGTCCACACCCTTTGGACAGGACTATGGATGGTACTTTTAAGTCAGTCCCAAGTCACTCTAGCTCTGCCATGTGCCAGCTACACGACACTGAACAGTCAGCCTCAGGTTCCTCGTTGCCTAAAATGGGAATAACACTCGGTGTAACTACTAAAGACTCTAGAGAGGCATTCTGATAGATGAATCAAGGGGCTGCCATCAAAGCCAAAGACAAAACACCTAAAAACAGCACTGTTTCCAAAACTGACAAAGCTGTGGACTAGCAAGAGGGGCCAGAGGAGGGTAAAAGTAATTGCCCCAAATGCAGCGCATTTCAAAGCTGGCCAAGAGGGTTGTAGAAAGGATACCTCTGAACCCAATTTGGCAAATTCCACCTTAGCAGGAAGTTGGAGGGATGGTCTCCGATCCTCACTGGTTACCTAGAGGCACTGCCTAGTCTGGGCTACATCCTTCCTTTATGTAAAAAGGGGGGCGCGGGTAGGCTTTCCAGTCTCCCCGGGATGATATATGATTAATCATTATCAAATACAAATGTGTATGTGAAGGTACTCTGCAAGGCACTACACAAAGGTTATTATAACTTGGTTTTAATGAACATGTAAATCACTGCCACTCGTCACTTACTATGAAAAGTCTTTATGAATTTTAAAAAAAAACACCTCATTTGGGGCATTTTTTATTTCATCGTCAATTGAAACTTATAAAGATATAAGACATGACCAATCGCAGTTCCTCACACCTCCGATGGCTCCTAAATGATTAAGTAGTTTAGTTTATGCACAAGGATTTTCCATCCAGGGAGCTGAGGGTGGAGACGGCTGGGGCTGAAAGAGGATGGCACTGCAGGGCTCTGCAGCCCAGAGCAGCGTTTAGGGCAGAGAAGGAAGAGGACGTGATCCGAGGGACACCTGGCCTTCACAGTCCTTCTCTCACTCACCTAAACCTGCTGCGAGGTGGGGAATATCAAGTAGCCAGGCCAAAGCAGTGGGTCTCTTTGTGAGCCCAGCTCAGTCCCTCCAAACTTGGGCTGCAGCCCATCAGCCAGCAGGGGGCAAAGAAAACAGCTCCAGTTCTAGCCAGCGGGTTCCCTCAGCCCAAAATGAACAAGACTTAACCTTCCTCCCCAATCTGCCTGCATGTGAAATTTCAACGAGACTGCCAGTCCACCCTACCTGCAATAGTTAGTATACATCCATGATCATTCAAAACGATTCTATGGGGCTTCCCTGGTGGCTCAGTGGTTGAGAGTCCGCCTGCCGATGCAGGGGACACGGGTTCGTGCCCCGGTCCGGGAAGATCCCACATGCTGCGGAGCGGCTGGGCCCGTGAGCCATGGCCGCTGAGCCTGCGCGTCTGGAGCCTGTGCTCCGCAACGGGAGAGGCCACAACAGTGAGAGGCCCGCGTACCAAAAAAAAAAACCATTCTAAACATCTAAATAATCAATATACTTTAGATTTATGACCTCTTTAAAAATGTGCTTTTTCAGTTAACTAAAATTAAAAAAACTTGTTTTTTCAATGGGGTTTTCTACCTCTACATTAGGTACCTGGGTAATGAAGAGTTAAAATGTTCTGCCTGTTTCCACCCATTTGCTGCCCTCCTCATGCCTTTTTTCATTTTGTCAGGCCACTCTTTAGCTGGTGCTACTCAAAAGAAGTTGTTGGTTTGAGAGACCCTGGCTTAATAACCAGCACAAGCATTAAAAGGGGACTGAATCAATTTCCAGTAAGTCCTGATCACTCCTCAACTGGTACCTTGAAGCCTAGGGTGGGAAGTAAAACAGCTGCTGGGCTGAAGAGGACAAAGGCAGTGACAGGCCCTAGAGAAATAGGGAAATAGAACTCTCAAGAAATAACTTGAGAGTTCTGCGTATCACACAATGTTAGGGAGTGAGTGAGTGTTCAGGCTGGGAGACCACCGGCTGCTCACGAATCAGGAACGTCTGGTGGGTCACTAGAGAAATGCCACCTGAGTTGAAACCAATAAAACCAACATGGCACCTTAGCAAGCATCTAAGCATCATGTGGAGGATAAAGGAAGAACACCAGAAGATAACACCCCAAGTGCGTGAGGCCCTGCCCTCACCACGATGACAAACCGGCAGGATAAACCAAGCACTAAGTGTCAACGATCCACAAAACCATAACACGCTGATCATCAGGCCCCCAAACAATCCAGGTCCCAAAGACAAAAACACAAGCCATCAAGGGTCAACTTTTCAGATCACCAACCAAAAACGTCTACCAGCCGTTACTGGACAGGGTTGGAATAAAACCAGGTACAGAGATAATTAATGCTCAGATATAATCCACTGTAAAGTCACAAAGGAACTAAGGAATGGGGCCCACTGGCCAAAATCCCCTTGGCTCAGGATCCAAATGAAACCAGAGAGAAAAACTGCAGGGTGGGTTGGGGGGTAGAGTGGGGTGCTTCTATTCTCACTGACAGAATCTGCTATCTGAAACATTAGTCAAATAAATGTGAAGAACTGCTTGTGGATTCCTGACGACAGATTTAAACACAACTAAGGAGGTGACTCATAGGCAAAGAACAGTCTCTCTATGACTACAGCCAAAGAACACACTTCCTCTCACACACATTCGATTCATAGCAACGTGAGAAAGTTCAGACCTGACTTGGTTATGGCTCCTTTTCCAAAAATATATAAACGAAGGAGAGTTTTAAAAAAAGTAGTGGATTTTAAAATTCTCTGTCCTTCACATTATCACTTACTGGACACGTAATTTCAGCGGAATCCAAAATTGGACAGCTCTGGCAGGGATGGAGAAACATTCTGCCCAGTGCTTTGCTGGCCAAAAGCAGCAACTCTGATTACTGTGAGCCCATCTGATCTGACACTCGTGTTTCTTCTTCTGGCCTGCTGGCTGGCAGAGCGCCCTGGGCGTCTAGAAGAAGGTACCACAGCACAAATGTTCACCCTCCTGTCCCTCACAGAGGGCTGAAAAGCCCATTTCATTTCACAAGACTTTGACCAAGACTCTAAAAATGCCTTTTACTTGGAAAGTGAAAGTAAACGAGAACTCGAAGATGCCGTTAATAGCATCCCAGCAGTGTCCAATGACACTTCCCCTCAGCTTCCCTTTGGAGGGTAATTCATAGTATTCAATATTTCCCATTCTTTTCAATCTTCAGTAGTTTTTTTTCAGCTGAAAGAAAAATCATTTTCTAGTTTTGAAAAGACTTAAGACTGACGAACAGCAAAAACCCATAGTTTATAAAGATTAGATCTCTCAACGCCAAATGCTTTAAAATCCCAACAACAGCTGCCGCTCACACTTCCCCTGTACCCTCTCTAAACGGAACACAGGTTACTTTCACTTGGGTGAGTACTCTACCTAAGGGCCAGATGAGAAACTGACACTTCAGGGCTTTAAAAAACTTTGTTTTAAATAAAGAAACTAATTTTACTTACTTTTCCATACAAAATCCTTCGAAAACTATTTTCCTTAAAGCCTCTTTCACTCTTAAGTTTGGATATGCTATGTGAAAGAACATAGCCTGGACTTCGCTGGTGGCGCAGGAGTTAAGAATCCGCCTGGGGACACGGGTTCAAGCCCTGGTCCGGGAAGATCCCACATGCCACGGAGCAACTAAGCCCCATGCACCACAACAACTGAGCCTGTGCTCTATAGAGCCCGCGAGCCACAACTACTGAGCCTGTGCGCCACAACTACTGAAGCCCGCATGCCTAGAGCCCGTGCTCCACAAGAGAAGCCACTGCAGTGAGAAGCCCACGCACTGCAACAAAGAGTAGCCCCCACTCGCCGCAACTAGAGAAAGCCTGCGCGCAGCAACGAAGACCCAATGCAACCTCCCAAAAAAAGGAACATAGCCTGACTGAACAGAAAGTCACTTATCTGTTCATTTGTTGCTAAAATAATCAGAAAACAATGCTTTAGAAGGGTTCTGGGATGGAGAATGGATGGGTACCCAGTCTATTGGGCTTTATAATGTTGAATTCACTTTTTTTTTTTTGCGGTACGCGGGCCTCTCACTGTTGCGGCCTCTCCCGTGCTCCGGACGCGCAGGCTCAGCGGCCATGGCTCACGGGCCCAGCTGCTCCGCGGCATGTGGGATCTTCCCGGACCGGGACGCGAACCCGTGTCCCCTGCATCGGCAGGCAGACTCTGAACCACTGAGCCACCAGGGAAGCCCGAATTCACTTTTTTTAAGTGCAATTTAGGAATAACACTTCCAGGGGTCTGGATATTTTAAGTTTTATTCCTCCCCTAAATAAACATTTTACTGGATTTTAAAAAATTCCTCGCCCCCTTTTGGGGACGGGGGTTGTCAGGCTTAGCCTACTCTCAATCTCCTCAGACTTATGATGCAGACCTCCCCCTTTCCTACCCTCCCACCCAAAGGTGAGTCACCAGAGTGTTACAAACTTCCTGGCAGAGAAAACTACAAATTAACAAACAGTAAGTTACCCAAAGAGAATACACCCTCAGAGCAGGGTACAGAAAGGCGAGGGGGGTGGGGGCTGTTCGTCACTTATACACTGAACACTTGACAGGGGCAAACGGTGTGATGCATCCCCAACCTTCTTCTCTGTCCCTAGGGCTAGTTAACCAGTTCCTCCCGTAACCACTCCACTTGCTCGGGCCAGGCCTGGGCAACCTTCCACTCTGAGGACTCTGCCGTGCGATGTTTTCAGTCTAAAGTACTAGCTTTATAGCAGCCAGAGGGAATTTAGTCACACTTTCAAGCTGAGCTCCCAAAGGGCAGCTGATAGTGCTACCGTACAACCAGGATTTCTGCTGACATCTGTATCCCTTGTGCAACCTTCACCTGCACCTTTTCCCAGGCTCCTCTTTAAATCACTACCCATAAACCATGGTTTCTTTTCTAGGTAACTAAGTTAATGTTCAAACGATGGAGAACTGCAGTGAAGGAGCAGGTGACATCTCCCCTCCCCTCATTTTTTGTAAACTTGAGAAAAAAGAAAGTTTCTTGCGTACCTTTGGTGAGCTAAAGGATTGTGGGTGGTAGGCCTAGCTGTGGATTTAAGCCAAGTGACTGGCAAAAACACCCAGTATGAAAAAAAGGACAAAATCCTATTTCATCCAGGAATGATTCAGCAGGAGCTGTTCTTCCATTTCTTTACCAAAAGCTTAGGAGATCGATTTTTAAGGAGAAATAAAATCACCTGAAATATCACCAAAACCTGGGCTCCCAACAGTAATGGGAAGGGGAGGGGAAGAAATTAACAATGACCTTAAAAATTAGCTGCCAGCACTGGCTTCCTAGTTAACCAATTATCAGCAGGGCTTCAGTCACCACTCCACCCACATTCTAATCCCCATGTGGAAAAATCCCAACATTTGAGCATAAAATATCCTTCTGAACATTTGGACTATCACCGTAAGTCATTGGGGACAAAGGGGTAACTTTATCCCAGGGGAATCACCCCCCCACACACACACACCACCCCCCTTGTTTAATTTATCAGAGTACCCAAAATACTAACTACAACCCAGCAGATAAGCAGCATATCAGCCTGTGTTAACCAGTTACAATTCAATTTTGTGTTTGCCAGCCACTAGGCATTTTATTAAAAATCCATAAGACATCTAGGTTGAACCTCCACGACCCAGGTATGTTGCTTTCTTTACCACCACTGTGCATGTGTGTGGTTACGAAAGGGACATATAGATCTATGGACATAACTTAGTTATTCAAACATCTCTCTGGTCCATTAATCCAGCCTCACAAACACCCAGTTTCATCTGAAAAATAACTTGAGAGTTCTGCGTATCAGGCAATGTTAAGGAGTGAGTGAGTTTTCAGGCTGGGAGACCACAGGCTGTTCACGAATCAGGAACGTCTGGTGTGTCACTAACCAACCATTTGACCTTGAGCAAATCACTTCACCTTCCTAGGCCCCGGGTACATATCTACGATCTCTACAGCCCCCCAGTCAGTAATGTGAGGCTCAAGAAATAAACTTTTTTTTTGAGGGGAAAGAGACAAAGAAATGAGCTTTAAAAAGCTTGTTTACTGGAATGACTTAGGGTTTGATAGTGTGGTACAAGCACAGGCCACTAACCCAGTTTTCATCCTGGAAGTACAGAGGCTGGCACTCAGCTCTTTTCAGCTACTTGACCTGAGCCAGCCCTCCACATTTTGTGCTTTTAGAAGATGCCAGTTGTGCATTCCCACCTCTCCTTACTTTCTCGACCAGGTCCAAGCCTTTCAATGACCTCCTTCAAAATCCATTTAGAGTCCCCAAAGAATGCACCGTCCCTCTTCGCCCATCACTCACTGCACACCGAGGAGCCCTCAGAACCTTCAAAGACCTACTAACCGCCAAGGCACTGAGCAAGCCCTGGACACAATGGAGTGGATTCTCTCCTACCAGTATTCTCTTGACCTGGTCATTTTATCTCATCAACTTCTTTTGCATAAACTTTTCTCGACTGGACTTTGGCCCCGTTGGGGTCTGCCACCCAGTCTCTTGCCGTGGCTACGGGTTATCACAGCTCCAAGTTACAGAAATGCAGGAACCAGCCGTCGTTCTGGTATCCCCACAGCGCTCGCCTCTCCTGCCCAGGGGACCTCCCTCGTTCCTTCGGGAACACCCCTCTTCCGCAGGTCGGCACTCCTACTGCGTACTGCCCCGACTTCCCGTCCTTTTTCGTGTTTATAGTACCCGGAGACCCTGGTGGATCAGCCTGTGCTCCTTCCTGGATCATCCCTCAAAAAAATCTACACACACCCTCCCCACCATTAAGATAACCATCCCAGTTGCTCCAGCTGCCCCGGGCGCATCCCATGTTTATGGAAAGGGGCCCACTGAAGCTCTCAAAAGTATACCTTAAAGGCCATCCTAGGGCAAAGACACACCCTTTCTGGCACCAGCCTGCCCGACCGGCTCCACAGTAAGGGGAAGCCAGTTTTTTCCTTTAGGGGAGGGCGGCCGCCTCTGCGGGCAACTGGCTAAGACCGAAGCCTCCAGAAGGAGCCTGGGACCCTAAGGCCGCCCCCGCGTCGCAAGCCCCCCAGCGCCGGGCAGGAGCCGCGGCGGGAACGGCAGTCCGGGAAGTGGCCGAGCAGAGCGCCCCAGGATAAGGGGAGGAGCACGCCTTTCCTCGGGGCAAGAAAGGCGGAGAAAAAAAGGAAGGCGAGAGACGCGAGGTGAGGGCGGGCGGAGGGAGGGAGGGAGGGAGGGAAGGAGCGGGTTGGGGATGCCGCCGGCGGCCCGCTCCTTGCCGGGGCCGCCCAGCAGCCGTCCTCCCTCCTCCTCCTGGGCCCGCGGCTCCCGAGCGCCGCCTCCAGGAGCCCGGACTCCGGGCGCGCTCGGACTCGAGGGCCCGCAGCCCCTCTCCAGGGTGTGAGCGCTGCCCGGCGCTGCCGCCCTCCGTCCCCCCAGCGCTCCCTTCCCCCGCCCGCCCCTCATTACTGCGCTTCCTCCATTTCCAAAGTGCGTCGTCTTTTAAGCCTCACCGCTCTGCCAACCCATTCCGCGCCCCGCCGCTTCCTCCTCCTCCGCCTCCCGCTGGCTGTGGTCGCCCTCCTGACTTCCTCCTCTTCCTCCTCCTCCCCTCCAGGGCTCCCCGTGCCCCTCCCCTGGCTCCCCGGACACTCACCCCCTTCCCCATACTGGCGGTGGTCTGTGCCCCGCGCCGGGTCCTGTTGCTTGAGAATCAGAAAGAAACGAAGAGAGCGGCTCCCGGCCGAGCAAGCGCGACCGGGGGAGCGGAGAGAAGGGAGCAAGGGCTGCCGCGGGGCGGGAAGGAGGGAAGACGGCCGGCGGCTCGGGCCGATGCCTTTTCTGCCGCCGCTGCCGGGGCTGCTACCGCTGCTGCTGC
Organism: Pseudorca crassidens; assembly: GCF_039906515.1. NCBI lineage: Eukaryota > Metazoa > Chordata > Mammalia > Artiodactyla > Delphinidae > Pseudorca > Pseudorca crassidens. The sequence goes on along the minus strand of NC_090297.1, from coordinate 102,182,912 downwards.
CACGTGTCCGCCTCCTCCCGCCGCAGCTCTGCGCCCCAGACCCAGCCGCAGCTCAAGCCCGCGCCTCCTCCTCACTTCCTAAAATATGCAACCTGCGTGCTAGCCCCGCCCACGCCGCGACACGTCACCGTTACCGGAGCAACCTGACACCGGCCGCGGGCCTGGCTCCGCCCCCGCCCCAAGCCCCACCCCCCAGGCCGGGGCCGCGCCGGCTGCGGCCGGTCCGGGCTCCCGGCAGGAGGGCGCCGGGCCCTGGGGCGCGTGTGCCCACGTCCCGGGAGGCCGCGGCCGCGCCACTCCCGGGCGCGCCGGCTGGCTGGGCAGCGGGAACTCGGCGGCCATGCAGCTCCCGCGCCCCCCTCCCGCCGCCCTGCGTGACGGGCCTGCTTTGGAGGGCACGCAAGGTCCTCGGTGGGTGCGGGGACGTCCACGGAACTGGGTCCCCGAATCTCCGCGGACCCGGGGCAGAAACCTTGCGCGGAGGGGCCTTTCTGGGCATCGGGAAGCTCCTCTGGGATTAAGGGAAGTACCGGGATGGGGGTGAGGGGTCGGATGTGCCTGCAGCCAGCGCCCGCAGGAGGGACTGCGCCCCCCCCTGCGGAGTCCAGGCCCCCGCGCCCACCTGCGATGGCCTCCCCGACCAGCCTCTTGGTGCCCTCCCGAATGCCTCCCGTGGTCTTGGTATCCCCGTTATCCATATTCCCCCAGGGCCTGAGCTGGCCTTGCCGGAGGTCCCAAGTGCCTTCTCCCTCCTTTGCTTCAAGACCCCCAAATGATAATCCAAAGGGCCTGCTGTGAATTCATTCACGCTACTGTGTGAATGAAAGCTGCTTTTCCAGTTTGAGGATTCATTTTGCGGGGGAGGAATAACTGAAACCTAAGGGAATGCATATCCTTAGCAAAAGGGGCTCCTCCGAGGAGGAGATGTTTGAGGGCCTGTCTCATGCCTCTCCTTGCCCCCAACCTGGCACAGCAGGGCCTTTGGTGCTGTGAAGGACCTGGGCCTGGAGTGTGGTGAGGAGTCCAGGAACCCCCCAGAGGGCCCTGGCCTGGCTGCACTGTGTGGCTTTCTCCCATTACAGCTTCTGCAGAGGCTGCAATGGCTGAAGGTCTCCTACAGTTAAAAAGTGAAGTATTATTAACAATGTTTTGGGGAAGTCAAGCATACTCTGGGAAAGCACGATTTGCAGGAGAAAGTCACTCCATGTCTCTGGGAATTCCGACTAGAAACAAGGAAAACATTAACTTCCTAAGCAAGTTAAAACCGGCCCTATCAACTCCAAGTATTAATTTAACGTGAGTAAAGATGTGAAACTTGAAAGAAACGGGGAAGGGGGGAAGGAAGAAAGAAAAACAAAGGGGGAAAAAGTAGCAACTGTGTTATCAGTTAGACCATTAGCCTAAGTCTTGTTCCTTCTTAGAAGAAACTGTTTCTTTCCTCTTGCCCAAGAATGCATTAAGGGCTGGTGCCTCCTCCAGCGACCTTCAACCTTGGTTAAATCAGTGCGGGCCCTGAAGAGCAGAGGAATGGCCAACTGAATTCAAATTCGTGACTGCTGGGGAAAGAACCCCCAAATCCAGAACAGAGTTCCCAATGCTGCTAATTCAACAGAAGGAATTTATGAAGAGTTATCAGGGCTCTGTCTCCAAGGGTCTAGGAAATGCTTTATTGACATGCCCTACATCCACCATTACCGCTAACCTGTAGGAAGCTTTTGCTTGCTAAAGATCTCTCAGCTTGTTTGAGATTCATTATCCCTTGGGCCCTGGTCTGCATGGAAAAAACACAGCAAGAACAACAACAAAATGTAGAAAGCAAAAGTCTGAACAATGGAGGTTTCTCCTGCTAGCGGATCACCTTTTCCTCCCTTCATAAGTAAAATTATCAATTTTTTTCCCCATTCAACAACATAAACCTGATAAATCAAGGCATTTCCCTTGGTCTCTACAGCTGTTCATTTGGTAGCTGAAGATTACCGAAGGTCCTTTCCGGAGGACCTCAAAGTTCTAGCTATATGCCAGAGAGGGGAAAAGGCATAAAAATAAATATTAAAATCCAAAATTTGTCATCACCTCCACATAGCACTTTTACATATAAAATCCGCTAGAATTCTCACAAGTCCAAAAGGTAAAGGGCTTTAGCCGCACTTTCCAGCGTGGGAAACTGGAGGTTTGAGGACTTCCTTCTAACAAGGCCACTCAGCTAGCAATGGGGGAGCCTGGCCTCAAAATTGCAAGATGGGAACCCATCTTCCTGCTTGTAAAATGTGGTCTCTGAGCATAGCACCAAGGAAGTTTTGGTGGAAGAATACTAATTGCTTTCAACATGGCTGTCCTCACAAATACAGAGAGAGGGTTTCCACGTGCCTCTCCTCTCGGCAAGAGCCTTTTCTGTTAATTTCTGCTCTTCATCAGTCTACTGTGTGCATCATCGTGAGGCAGAGAACCATTTCTTTTATAAAAATGACTGATATAGATCAACAAACACTCCTCCACCACTGTTCTGACCCATCTGATCCCACCTCTAGAGGCAAATCCCATTCCATTTTCAAGTCATTTGATAATCCATTTTTCATTGCAGTCCCGTTGAAAGAAACATAATTCGACAAAAACAGGTCAGAATATCAGAAAGGGCCTTGCTATTACTCCTCTAAAGTTGATGTTTCTACAAATGCTACAGCCAAGTGTTATGGTCTCGGCACTTATGGGCAATTTTCAGGGGTGTTTTTAGGGGTAAAGTTTATTGCCAGGTGTTGAGGACAAATTTTAAGAGGTGAAGGGAAAAAACGTGATAAGGAAGCAGGAGCTGAAAACTTTTTATGGGAAAGAATGTTGTAAAGAACGCCTGCCAAGTTGTACTATGGAGCCCTGAACACGCCTATAAAATTAAGACAAAGGGACATTGTGGCCAGAATTGAGGTGCAGACATCTCAGATGTGAGAGAGATGCTTTGGAACATAGGTGACCAAAGGGGGAAATATCCTTTTTGGGGGACAGGCTTCTTTCCTCCTCTTGGGAGAGGTTTCTGAATGGAACCTTGGAGAGTAAACATTCCCGTCACTTTACATGAAGAAACTGAGGCCCAGGGAGTGATTGGCACTGGATAGTCCCAGGACACTGGCAGCACTACTGTGCATCTTTTCAAACTCCCAGAGCAATGCTGAGGATAAAAGAAACTTCCAGAAGAGAAGGTAGGGCAAATTCTGCCTCTCTATTCTATCTACCTCTTACTCTATCAGCTCTTATTAAACTCCTAGCTTGGGAAACAATTAACCTGATTGGTCCAGAGACTCAGCACTTACAGCCCTCAAGGCTGCCAAGTGTGGATGGCTTTGAGGAGGATTTGACACACCATGGAGGGCTGGCCCAGTCATTGTGAATAGTCAGCAGATGTCTGAAAAATATGATGCAAGTCAGTATTTTGAGCCAAGTGTGCTAGCACTTTGAGTAAGTACTTGCTGAAATGAATAAACATGCCATTGCAATTAAGGGCTTTAGAATAAGAGTTGGAACCTACGTGAAGTTAGCATTTTTCCATTGGAAGCAAACATTTGCGAGATCAATGAGCTGGGGATCTGGAAGGACAGAAGTCTCTTTGGCCCAGCTTGCACTAAAGGTTGCATGGAAACAATCTTAAGCATGCATCTTTATCTTTTACCATTCCCTTGGTACCCCAGAAAGCCACTTAGCTGCCACTATCACTGTATTAAAGCCAACCCTTGACACCATTCCAAAGTTCCTCCTAGCCAATGTCTATCTCGCCATTGCAAATCTCTTTTTTCCTGTCTAGCAGCAGACATCTTACCTCCTGCTTTAAAAGCACAGTTCTAGGCAGACCACTGACCATCAGAAATCTGTCAGCTAAAGAATTCTGACCCCTGAAACTTTTCCTCCCTGACTGTGTTTTCCAGTCATCTCTTAACTCCCTATCAGAGCTCTTTAGTATGCTTGTAAACATATTTTCTTCTGTTAATGATTTTTGAAGCCCTTAGGTTTTGCCTCTGGTTATTTAGAAAAGTCAACGTTTTCTTGGTCCCTGTCTTGGAGGCTCTTATTAAACACACAGAGTCAAGTCCTCATCAGTCTTTTCCTCAGCATTCCTTTAATACAACTGCCACTTAAATAATTTGCTCTTATTAATAGCAGTCTTTGTAAATGAAACAATTATGAAGTTGTTCCCCAGGTGTTCTACACTGAGTCCTGAAATTCAGAGTCACGTTGAGTCTTCTTTTCTAGCACTCTCCCCACAGTACACTGCTACTCCCCTCACCCCAGTTCAAAACATTATTAAATTTTACAATATCCTGGAATGTAAAAACTCATCCCTTGTAAAACCCATGTAAAAAGTCATCCCTTGTTCTCTGTAAATCAACAACCACTGGGGCATTGCAAACAAAAATTAAATGGCAACAAACAAGGGATCTGGAGCTTAAAATAGTCTATTGCCAGAGTCCTATCTGTGTCCAGGCAGTAGAGACGTGGCTTCAGGCAGGCTTACAAGCCAGCACGGGCAAGCCGAAGGCAGAGAAGAGGCAGCAGATAAGTGTCATCGAACCCTTCTTGTTCTCAGGGGAATACAGCATGAGCACTAAGGAAATGAGTGCTACCATTGGGGTAGATAGATTTGCTATTCTTGGCCTTTAAATCCTGCATGGAAAAACAATCGAGAAAGTTCTGTGAAAGCTGGTTCCACTGAGAACAGCACTCTTCCCTAGATGACTTTGCACTAAAATTGGGTTTCAGGGACTGTGCAGATTTTCCCTTCAGCGGAGTGAAAAGCCACCATAATAGGAGAGAATACAAAACCATCCAAAAGTGGTTTGGTTCATTTACAAGAGTCTGGGAGTTTTTGTAGAAAGTAACCCAAAAATAGGTCAGGTACAAAAATAGTAACCAGCTCAATTCATTTCTAACAGCTTAGGTTTTACTCTGGAGTCTGCCATTTGGTTGATGGGTAACCTCTACATGTGAACTCTTACTGATAAGCCCCTAAGAAAGTCCCCTCTCTTTCTTCCCTTCTCCCGCCCCTACCTCTGGCACTCTACACTGTTTAACAGAAGTAAGAGCTAGTTCGTGCAAAAAAACAAACAAAACAAAAAACAAAACAAAACAGAAAAACCCCAAGAATAGCCATTACTGGGCATCTACTCTGAGCCTAACATGGTGTTTGCTGCTGGCATAAAACGACAACGAAGACGCATTCTCTACCCTCATAGAGTTCACCATTTGGCATAGAGAAAGACACGCAAAGAGATATTAGCAGCACAGTGAGAGGTGCTATATCTATGCAGCGTATCATGGGGGCATAAAGGAAGAAGTGGTCAGTTCTGCCTGCGGAGCTGGAAAGGCTCCCTTGGCTGGATCTTGAAAGATGGGTGGGAGTCCATTAAGTGGAGCCTCGTGCGGGTGCACGTGTGTATGTGTTTGTGTAGCAGGGGTTGGTTGCAAGCAAAAGCAGCAGCATGGGTTAAGACCCTCAGCACCTAAGCAAACTTAGTCTGTTGGAAGACTGGCCGGTAGTTTAAAATCGCTAGAGCGTAGGCTGTGAGAGAGAATGCAGCAGGAGATGAGCCTGGAGAGGCGAGCAGGGTCCAGATTGTGGAGGACTTGGGTGCCCATTCTAAGGGCTTGGACTTTATCCTGTAGCCCACAGGGAGACACTGCAGGATCTTAAGCAGGGAGGTGGCATGATCAGATTTGCGCTTTGGAAATATTCCGCTGGTAGTACCAGAACCGTGGGATAAGCTTTCACAATCAGTGCATTTACCAAAGCTCTTCTGATGGTAGTACTGAATTCAGAATCTCAGGACATCCACGTTTCCCCATATAGCTTTGAGATGGCATGTTAATTTTATTTTCTTCCTTTTTTGTGTACACACATGCATGTCTTGATCCCCATTATAATCCCAATCATTCACCGCTTCTCCCAAACAGAGGATTTCAAGTTGCTGGACACAGTGGAAAACTGGGATTTGGACATAATTTTAACAATCTGTTAGTATACAAGTCTCTGACCTTGGAAGATGGTTCAATCTGCAGGGACGGTACCAGCAGTTTACCCAGTTTTCCTAATATTTTTTTGCTATGCCGAATTCCAAATAGACCAAGGACTTGGTTGGCTTCCACTTCTCCCAGAGGCCAGTTCTTTTTTTTTTTTTAACATCTTTATTGGAGTATAATTGCTTTACAGTGGTGTGTTAGTTTCTGCTTTATAACAAAGTGAATCAGTTATACATATAAATATGTTCCCATATCTCGTCCCTCTTGCGTCTCCCTCAGAGACCAGTTCTTGATGCAGTTCCACTGACTAAAGAAAATTTAAGCTGCCTGGCTCCCCATCTCACATATAAGAACCAGTAATCTAAAGGATAGTGATGATAGAGTAAGAGGCCAAATGAATGAATAATTTGGCTTCCATGGTCAAGACAGTTCAAATAAAAGATGTCCCCGTGTCAACAAATTTCAGCCCTTTATTTCTTTGACAACTCGCTGTCGCTTTGACACTTCGCATCTGGTAGTGGGCATGGCAGTAGAGACAGGGTGGAGATGCTGGTGGGGTGGTGATGACGGAGGTGGTGGGTAGGGGCAGCAACGATGCTAAAGGGGGTGGACCCAAAAGAGCTGATCCAATAACAGGCTCCCAATCGAATAATTCCTTCAAGCAATTGCATCTTCCTCCTCACATGAAGCTTTTGAGTCTATTTTATCTGTAACCATATCACCAGGCTGCCGTGAGAGTCAACTGACATGATACTCTTAAGGAAACATCAGGCCTGTTGCACAGTAACTGTTCAAAAAGTGTAAGGAATGATCTTGTCTTGATTTCAAATTCCTATTCAGCCTGGGAGAAACAACGTTCAAGGAAGGATGAAAGCATCCATGAAAATTTGTCTAGAGGAGGAGGGAGTGAGAACAGAATCTGCTTTTTGCTGGCTTTCCTCTGCCCCCACCAACCTCCTGTATCCAACAGCGGGCCTGTCTGCGGACACACAGCCAGCTTGTAGCAGAAACCAGAGTACAGAGTGCAGGAGCTAGGTAAGCAAGGTTAGGGCAACACTCCACCTATCTGAATTGGTCTAGTTATCACCAAACCACAGGTGAGGACCAGGGAAATAAGCCCTGCACTAAAGCATTGCAGCACTGGCCTCATGGAGAAGTTTTCACCTTCAGAATAAGAAGCTTGACTATCCATGTTCTGGACTGCAGGGGCTGATACAGCACAACCTCCTTGGGAAAAAGAAAGCATTTAAGAAAGCACTTGGAAGTGCAACTTAAAACCATCAAAGCCTTTTCTTATTTTTTCCTTTTTACATAAAAAAACAAAAAACAGAAGAAAGAAAGGAAGGAAGGAAGGAAGGAAGGAAGGAAGGAAGGAAGAAAGAAAGAAAAAGATAGATACCATCTGCTAATGCAGTTGCTAATCGGCAAGGGAGAGTTCTTCCTCTTCCTAAGAACAGGCCCAAGAGAATGCTGTGTTTCGGGGCCATCACTCCCGATCCTGGAAAAAGCAGCTGAGTCTTCCAGGCACCATGCTGCAGACTGGAGCTGCAGGGAACTAGGTGGGCCCAGGGATCCACTTCCCTCTCATGCCTTTAACCTTATCAACCAGAGTGCTCAAACTCAATGTATTCTCTTTCCCCTTTGCTTTTTTCATAATGGAAGAAAAAAAAAAAAAAAGGTGATGTTAAAGTTTTGAATTAAGAAACAGTTGCCATCTGGGTAATTGACTTCTGCTTGAAGCAGCCCACCGGGTTCTCATCAGTGGCTCCTGACAGGTATGCAAGTGTCAGCCGAAGTCTTGCATTGACTTCTAAACGCAAGCTCGTGGTCCATGCACGATACAGAAACCTTAATTCCTGAATAGCGAAAGCAGTTTTCTCTCAGGTTACCTCAGTGCATGGTAGATTTCTTAGGTAGATTCTAAATGCAGACATTTAGAATGAAAGCAGTCATGTTGGTCTCATCCATTCCTGGTCATATGCTGCCTTAAGAAAACAAAAAATGAAAAGCCAGTTTTCTTTGTCTTCCTGTTTGGACATCCACGCGATAGAAATATGTATGACTGAAATCACCTTGCTCTCTTAGAGGATTCAGGAGTCTGAGTGTTTCCAACTCCTCAAATAGTGGAAAGAGGGGTGGGCAGCCTGGGAGGAATATCAGGTGTCCATCTATGGGTTGGATGCCATGTCCTGCCCTTCTCAGCAGGCTTCACGGTTGCCAGCCACTCCTGTTCCCCAAAGGGAGGAACTATCAAGCAGCACGAATGGGGTTGCAGTCCCATGCCCTGACCTGAGATGCCCGCATGGCAGGAAAAGAGTCACTAGCTTTGCATACAACTCGCAGCCTCACCTTCTGTTTTCGTGCACAGCAGAGCTGGTGTCAAGCAGGACGGTTGGCGAGGACAAGATATAAAAGGAAACAGAATGCTGGGAACTTGGGTGGTCTTGAGCAAGTCCTTGTACTTTCCTTCAAGTCTGTTTCCCTGGATCTGAAATGTCTAGAACCGAGTACAATTAGGAGCCTGTGCTCAGGCAACATGGGACGCTTGAGTTGGGAGGGGAGCTCTGCATTGGACAGAAATCTCACTCGCAGGCCGTTTGGGTTTTACAAGGGACGCTGAGCTTATGAAATGAGAATTCTACACCACAGATAACCTGGTCTGCTCTCCTCTTTTACAGAGGAATTGAGTCTGTGAGGCTGCATGTGCTTTTCCCAGGGTCACAAACCACCTGCTTAATGTCAAATCGAGACCCCAGCCCCTTCTCTTTCCACTACACCGTGCTGTTTCCTTAAGCTTTAGGACAACTTGGAAACATCTACTTAAGGACAGAGATGTTTCGCTTCCAAACCAAGAACGGAGGGTTATCCAAAACATGCAATTTAAAGGATCAACTTTTTGAAAATAGAATTTTCCATGTTGCTCTGGGTACTCATATAGGTTCATCTTAAAAATCTCGCTCGACCTCTTTTCACTCGTGTCTCAATGGAGCTACGTCTGAATACACACACACACACACACACACACACACAGACACACACAGACAAATACACACATTATTGTTTTGAATTTGAGAAAATTCAAGGAAGCCTTGAATGGTGTCAAGGTAAAATTAAATTAAAATCTCTTGCAGGGGTCCCAGGTTCCTCAAACTCCTTTCCTGGGAAGCCTGCTCTGTGTCCGATGACAGTTTCCTGGACTCCGCATCACACCTGTATGGGGTTTCCTCGAGCTGCTGGGTGACCGGCTCCACTCCATGGCCCTCTTGGCTCCAACATCCGCAGACTTTTCTCTTCCTTCTGCCAACTGATGGAGGAGCATGCTGAAAAGAACATGGAGGGCAGTAGCATGGGGGCAAGGGCCTGGGCGTGGAGCTGGGGTAAGGCTTGGGCAGACAGTGGAGGCCGAGGGGGGAGTCCGAGGCAGCCAGAGCAGCCTCCAGTAGCTTGGGCCAACTCCCAGCAGGCTCCGTTCTGCTCCCTTGGCCTGGCTTAGATCTCTTTTCTTAATCCAATAAAGGGGCACTTGCCTAAATTTGAAAAGCTGCCATAAGATTATTTCATCCACCATATCCTGTCCTGAAGCAGCTAAGCTCCAATTTCCTCTTCAAAACTAGCTTCTGTCTGATAAGGCTCTTTTGATATTGATCTAGAATCACTAACATTTTATAGCCTCTAAGGCATTATTGTCTCTTGACTCTCCTGTTTCTTGCCAAATGGACAGTGTCTCAGATCTCCTTGTTCCTTCGCCCACTCTTGTTTCTCTCTCTGCTGCTACAACAGCCAGCTACCCACAGCCCTGCCTTTCCAGAGAGCAGCCTCTCCTCCTGGCTCCTCTGAAAATTCTAATCAGAAGAACTCCATCTACCTGCATCTGGATCATGCTTAATGTACAGAAAATCAAAGCCCCACACTTTAGAATAGTGGTGGTGGATGGTGAAGTACTGATTCTAGATCCTGTTGCAGGGGAGGCTGGTGGGACCTATGAGCCCCAGTGCCCTGGGGGCAAGAGTTGCTGGTATAGCAGCAAAATTCCTACCATTTTCAATGCATGGATCAGAGATTTCTTTGGTAACCTTATTTTCCTATTTAAAGCTGCCCTTCTTACCATAAATCATACCCCACCGATGATAAAAGGTTGGCTTTTTGTGGTAGAAACATATTGTGATTTTGCCTGGGTGTTGCCCACAGTCTCTAAAAACATCAAGAAAACAGATCTGGTGAAATATTGAACATTTTCACCCTAAGGTTGGGAATGAATGACTGTTACCCATTACCACCACTTCTACCATCATAACAGAAGTCCTGAGACCAGCTGTTCAGCCCACGCCTCTAGCAACTTTCCCCTCCACTCAGTGGCAGGCTATTCCTAAAACTCAGCTGTAGCTCAGACCCTCCTGTTTTTCCATCACTGGTGGACTGCAGGTTTCTATGGCAGCCACACCTCCAAAGAAGTCTGAATCTCAGCCTCTTTTAAGGGGGTCCTTTTTTTTTTTTTTTTTTTGGCGGTACGCGGGCCTCTCACTGTTGTGGCCTCTCCCGTTGCGGAGCACAGGCTCCGGATGCGCAGGCTCAGCGGCCATGGCTCACGGGCCCAGCCGCTCCGTGGTATATGGGATCCTCCCGGACCAGGGCACGAACCTGCGTCCCCTGCATCGGCAGGCGGACCCTCAACCACTGCGCCACCAGGGAAGCCCTTAAGGGGGTCCTTTTAAGTGTCCAAGTATCTTCACATTCGCTATCCCTCTGCCCCAGAGGTCACAGCTGCTCTCTGCAGTGGCTCCTTCTGTACCCCTTAGATGCATCTTCTACTCTTTTGAGTAGTTATTCACCTTTTTACTAGCTGTAAGAGATTTTTTATATTAACATGTTTCTGTTCAAAGTACTGGTCTGGTTTTCAGCAATTCACTGGACTCTGACTGATACAAGACCTAAATAAATGCGGGAATAAATAATGTCCATGGATTGGAAGACTCACTATTGCAAAGAAGTCATTCTCCCTAAACTCAGCTACATATTTAAGAAAACACGCCTCTCCCAGGTGCTTCTTTTGAAGGTACCGGGGTGTTAGACAAATATAAAATATCCAAAATTACTTGGTTGTTGCTGCAGTACATTTCTGGAAACCACATGGAAAGTCCTAAATCTGATCTTACCCATGGAATCTGTGTTCTAATTGGATGTTGAATTCTTGACCAAAGACTTGGCATCAGATAAATCAGAGATACTAAATATATCATGGAGAAAAAGATTCAGAGTTTAAATTAGTAGTGCTCAACCCCGGATGAGCATTAGAATTATCAAGGAAGATTTAAAAAACAAACAAACCAGTGCCTGGGCCCTGCTGGCACCCAGCTGAAGCCAAATCTTTATAGGTGAGCCCAGGTAATCAATATATTTCGTTTCTTCATCAAGATCAATAACCAAAGGAGGGGCTTCCCTGGTGGCGCAGTGGTTGAGAGTCCGCCTGCCAATGCAGGGGACATGGGTTCGTGCCCCGGTCCGGGAGGATCCCACATGCCGCGGAGCGGCTGGGCCCGTGAGCCATGTCCGGAGCCTGTGCTCCGCAACGGGAGAGGCCACAACTGTGAGAGGCTCGCGTACAGCAAAAAAAAAAAAAAAAAAAAAAAACAAACAATAACCAAAGGAAAGAAATAGCTGTCATTTGGCACTTCAGGAAAAGAAAAAAAAAAAAAAAAAAAAGAGCCACCTGAAAGCAAATCATAAGATTTATTGCTTCTCCAAGTGGAAATTTAGAGATCCCACACTGATGAATGAGTCATCGCACATGGTAATAAGACATTGCGTATTGCACCTACGGTCCACCAAGTCTGAATGTGATCTCGTGCCCTCAAGGTATAATGTTCTAAGGCTGATGGTCAACGAGTTAATGAGTATTTAGAAAGATTCCACGGCAAGTGTAATATCACTGTATGAGGAATTTGCCTAGGAGACTCTGGAAGAGAATACACACAGTCCCTGTTCTTAAGAGGTGTTCAAGGTGACAAGAGCACAATGATTCTAAAGTTAGGCTTCCAGGAATTTAAAACATGGAATGTTGGCCTTTGCTGATGATAGCATTTATATCTGAAATGATCTCAACCAGGTAGATCCAGTTATTTGGAAATTGTGGTAATCCAGAGATACATTTCAGGATTCTTCCCTTCCCTTGGCAAAAGGCTGGAGAGGGCTGACCCAGGGAAGGGGAGCCTCTGCTCAGCTTCGGGGTCTCCTCCAGGTGCTGTCAGTGCAGAGAGGAAGGCAGTTCCCGAGAGCCAGCCACCAAGAGACTCCGAGGAGAGACCAGCCCTGGAGCTTATACAAACTCAAGAGATTGGCTTCTCTGTTATTTTTTTAATTAAAAAAATTTTTTTGGCTGCGTTGGGTCTTCGTGGTTGCATGCAGGCTTTCTCTAGTTGCAGCGAGCGGGGGCTACTCTTCGCTGAGGTGAGTGCGCTTCTCACTTGCAGTGGCTTCTCTTTTTTTGGAGCTCAGGCTCTAGGCGTGCGGGCTTCAGTAGTTGTGGTGCACGGGCTTAGCTGCTCTGCAGCATGTGGAATCCTCCCGGACAATGGATCAATCCTGTGTCCCCTGCATTGGCAGGCAGATTCTTGAACACTGCACCACCAGGGAAGTCCTGGCTTCTCTTTTAGATTCCGGTTCTCTGTCATGAATTATGTGATCTGAAGCAGGGCACTTCATGACACCACAGTATATCCACTTTAAAATAGAAAAATTGTGTCTATTCCTTACCTACCTCTAAAGATACTTTAAAGACAAATTAAATTCTATTGAAAAGATATCTGAGCATTTTAATAATTTTTTTTCTGATTATAAGACTGACATTTATTGAACAGAATATGGACATTACAGAGAAATATTTATATAATTAAGAAAATAAAACTCACCCATAATCACACTCATAATCCCACAATCACTATTTTAAACAAAACACAAATGAAGAACATTCTCTATCTATATGCAGTTTTCTATCCTGTTTTTTAATATAAGATTATATAATGAACATTACCATAATCTTAAAATTTTCTTTAAAAGTACTATTTAATGGCTGCATAATATTCCATTTTATGGCAATAGCATGATTTGCTTATTCATGGTGAGATATACAACATGAATATTTTGAAAATATAAGGGAAAGTTAATAATCCAAGAAATTTTGGTTGCTATTATTTATAACAGTATATTTGGAGATTTAAAAAATATCCAGATAACAGTTGGAAACAATCTCAGAAGCACAGAAAATGAGATTTATAAATCAAGAGCAATTTTATTTTTAAAGGTCAATTCACTTACAAAGGACACAGAGAACATGCAATAATCTCCTATAACTACATTTCCATTGACTTCTGAGTGCTAATTTTATCTTTAATACCCCCTACTGGTTTGCCTTATGGTTGTAGTGTTATCATTTTCTTTTAGAAAAATATTGTGATTTCATTAGAAATCTGCCACCTTTCCAGTCCTATGCTCTTCATTCTTTCTCTCAAAAAATAAAGTGAGAGGGGTAGGAACAAAGGAAAAAAAGAATAACTGATTATTGCTTTATATAAATCCCTCCTCCCCCCACCCCCGACCCCCACCATATGCAATGAATAGAGGCTGGAGAAGCCCAAGAGAATAAGGACATATCCTCAAACTTTCTTTTAAGAACTTTGTAACTTGTTGCATTACTCATTCATTCAAGACCATTGCCATAGGCTCTACAGATTACTGAAAGATAAACTCAGGAATGTGTGGATTCCCAGGAACCCAGGGGTTAAAGTCAAGTCAGGGCTAACGTGTGTTCATCCTTCTTAATGCTAGAATTCCAGGCAGAGCAATTCAAAGTGCTTCTTGAGATAGCACTTAACTGAATAGTTGCTTATTATAGCAAGTTCCATCCAGCAACTCCACTTCCTGCCACAAAGGTCAGCTGATGCCCGTGTGTGATGTGAAGAAACAAGAAGGAGCTATCGCTCCATTTCTGATAGATCTGGGCTCCCTTCATTCATTCAAAAAGCATTCATTGACAGTCCACTCTGCATGGCACCAGGTCTAAGCACACTAACAAGACAGACCAGGTCCCTGCTCTTGTGGAGTTTCTAGCCTAGTGGAAAAGATGAACAATAACAAAGCAAAAAGAGGGATCCCTATTTGTTTCAACTATGCTCTAAACACCTGCAACATCTGCATTTGAATACAGATAACTCTAGGTATTTGGGATTCTGCTCAAACTATCTCTTTGCAGAAGAGTATCTCAGCACCCACAGCAGCTTCCTCCTACACCTAAAAGACCAGATTTTCAGAGCAAGTGTTTTCTGGACTTCTTTAGAAAGCCCAGGGCCAGTGGTCATCTTCATGGGATGGAAGCTTCTCCTTTTAGCCACAAATTTTAAAAACCTCTGATGAAAGCATTTGGTTTCTGGAGACACAATTATAAATTGTCGTTGATGTCCTTGGCTGGTGTAAATGTGGTAGGAATTTTTAATTGTTGGGAACAGTTTTTGGAGTTCATAATTCTTTCCTGTCATTGCTCTCCTTTTGGCTACAGCTGATTTAAGTATTTTTTGCCTTTAGATTCAAATAGCAGGTATTGCCTCTACGTGCCAAATTCTGTGCAAGATACATCTATTTCTTCTTTGAATTTTTGTAATAACTTCATTAGTCCTGTGCTAGGAATGGGGAAGGAGAGACTCAGAGGGATTAGGGACTACTTCAAAGTCAGAGATAGAGGAAGGATTACACTCAAGCCTTTGGATTCCAAGTCCACTGTGTGCCCCTCAGGCTGAAGCTGTCTCCTCTGTCTATGTGCATATATACACAGCACTGAGCTAGATCTTGAGGAAAGTAATGTGAAATGCAATGGGCAGGTATCCATCTTAATGAAGATTATGATCTCATTGGGACCACTGGCCACCAATGAAACATTAGGTTAGAGACATTTAATGTGTATTTGAATATATATTATATTGAATATATATTAATATATATAATAATATTAAATATTCCCTCAGCTATTGGCTGCCTCTCCTCAAATACAACCTTGAAGAGACCACAGGAGTATAAACAGAAAATATAATATTAATTTATAAAATTATATCTATCAATATATGATATAATTTACATATACTATAAGTCCAATCAAAATCACAGCAGAAATTTCTGGGATTATGATAAACTGATTTAAAATTTTATATTGAAGAGTAAGGATCTTGAGTAACTAAGCAACTTTGGAAAAGAAGGACAAAGGGAAGGAACAATTCTACTTGAAAATGAGACATTTGAGAAAGACATAGTAACTAAAGTTATAAGATTTAGGTGCAGAACAAGAAAATAGATCAATGGAAAGAATAAAGAGTCTCAAAATGAAACTATGCATCTATGAGAAATATATGATAAAGACAAGTGTGTGGTAAAAGCATAGACTATTTAGAAAATTTGGGAGAAAATGATCTTACTATATGGAGAAAAATAAACTTGAATCCCTAACTTGACCCATTTTAAAAAGCCCTCAAAATGTGAAAGTAAAACTATAAAGCTAATAGAAGAAAATATTGGGGAATATCTGTTAGCCCTTGGATGGTAGAGACATTGCTAAAGAAAACCTCATACGTTTGAGGTGACAAGAAATAAATTGATGAATATGACAATAATAAAAAATGAAAGACGAGTTCAATGAAGGACTTCATAGACAAAGTTAACAGTGACAGGTGGCTGGTGACAGCGTAGAAGATATTTGCAATACCTAAAATCTTTAAGGTATTAACGGCCAGCATGTACAGGGAATTAGTGCAAGTCAGCAAACAAAAGGTAGAAAAAAAGGACAATGGATATGCAAAGGCATGTCACAGAAGAGGAATCCTGAGTGGCTAATAACCATACAAGGAGATAAATGTTCAACCTGACCAGCAATCAGAGAAGAACCAGACTGACCATCACTGAGATGTTACTTCACATCATCAGACTGGCAAAAACTCTAAAGTCTGACAATACCAAGTGCTGGTGAGAATGACTTGAAACAAACCTTTGCACCACTGGTGTGGGAAGGTCAACCACTGCAGCTCTTGTAAGGAACAATCTGGCAATTGTTATTGAAGTTATGTAGGCATGATCCTATGACTCAGCAATCTCCCTCCTGGGTACATACCTCAGAGAAACAGTCCATAAGGAGAAACTGCAACTTTCTCTCTATGGACAGTTTCTCTGACCAGCATAGAGACCACTGCAAGTACAGTCAATTTACATAGATGTTCATGGAAGTGTTTTGGAGGCAACCTGAGGGTCCATCATGAAGAATACAGGTAAGTACACTTTGTATGTGCATTTGATAGAATAGTATGCAACAGGCAGAAGTGTTATACTAGATTTACATGCAGCACATGGATATCTCTCAAAAACATGTTCGAGGATTAAAGTAAGAACTAAAATAAGATTTGTAGCACAATATTATTTATGTAATTTTAAAACAGACATATAAACAGTTTTTTATGGATGCATATTTATCTAAACAAACATATACGAGTCAGACTGGAAGGACACACATTAAATGCACCAGAGGGGTGCTGGAGAAGGGAAGGAAGTGGAAATTGAAGACGAGAGTGAAAGGGAGAAAATAAACAAAGATAAACCATGAAGGATATGCTTTGGACTGAGGAGAATGAGGAATTTTATTCTGCATAGGAACTGCAGAGAGGGGAAAGATCAGAGTGGTTTGGGAAGACCCAAAAGACTTTTCAAGGAAGATGTGAGATGTGAGTGGGTTAGGGGTAAAGCAATTAATGCATAAAGTGGCAACAAATTACTTCCAGCATTTCCAGAAAAAAAATTCCCACTAAAAATGAAATCAGAAAGACTCAACATATAATAGAATACCCTATATATGAAATGTTTGCACTTCAGTGACGTTATATATCTTTCTCTTCTCATCAATCTCATTTTTAAAAACATAAATTCAGGTACTTCCCTGGTGGTCCAGTGGTAAAGAAACCACATCCCAATGCAGGGGACGCGGGTTCGACCCCGGTCGTGGAACTAAGATCCCACATGCCGCGGGGCAACTAAGCCCACGTGCCACAACTACTGAGCTTGCGTGCCCCAACGAGAAAGCGCATGTGCTCTGGAACCCGCGCGCCACAACTACAGAGCCCACGTGCCCTGGAGCCGTGCACCACAACTAGAGAGAGAAAACCTGCACGCCACAACTAGAGAGAAGCCCACACGCCACAACGAAGACGCAACACAGCCAATAAATAAATAAATATTTTTAAAAAACATAAATTCATTAAAAGTGGCTACTACTATGAAACAAAGTTGAATGTCAGTGCTTACTTTTAACAACTTTTCATATGTTAGAGATATGTTCCTGTGTTGATAAAAAATAAAAATGTAGATTTTTATTAATCTCCTATATTATTTTTATTATTTTTATTTTTTTATTTTTCGGTACGCGGGTCTCTCACTCTTGTGGCCTCTCCCGTTGCGGAGCACAGGCTCTGGATGCGCAGACTCAGCGGCCGTAGCTCACGGGCCCAGCCGCTCCGCGGCATGTGGGATCTTCCCGGACCGGGGCATGAACCCGTGTCCCCTGCATCAGCAGGCGGACTCTCAACCACTGCACCACCAGGGAAGCCCTAGTTCTATTTTTGAGGTACTTATTTTGTTTAACAAATTTCATGCACTGGAATTGAGTCTTCATATTGCTTATGGAAGGTATGAATTCATTTTGATTCTGAAAAGACAAAAATGTAATGATTTTTTTAAATCCCCCGTTTTTAGATATTTTGACATAAAAAATGAGGTTGCCAGGTAAGTAAAGTCTGTCATCCGACAGACAATATAAAATGTTTTTACAGGTGGCAACATTAGGTCTACACTGACAAGATAAAATTCAACAGGGATAAATGTCAGCTCCAGCATTTAAGCTCAATAAAATCAATTACTCAAATAGAGAATGGGAGAAACCCAGCTCCACGATAATCAGTGAGAACAGGATCTGGGGAATTTAGTTAAGTGCAGGCTTAATTTGAGGCTATAATATGATGTGCCTTCTACAAAAGTTGCTCAATATTTGCCTGCATTAGTAAAAGTGCAGCTCGTAAGTCATAGGCATCCACACTTACTGTACTCTACGCTGGTCAGACGTCATCCGGATGATTATGTCCAATGCTAGATACCAAGTGTTTTTAAATGATAGTTTTGTTTGTTATAAAGATAATACATATTGAAAAAAAGATTTACAAGTGGTCAATAAGCACAGGAGAAGACTCAATATCATTAGTCATTAAGAAATGCAAATCAAAATCATAATGAAATACCACTTCACAACCACTGGAATAGCTATAATAAAAATGATGGACAATCACAAGTGTTGACGAGAATGTGGAGAAATCAAAACATTTATAACTTGCGTGTGGAAATGTAAAATGGTGCACTTACTTTGGGAAAACATTTTGACAGTTTCTTAAAAAGTTAAATATAGGACTTCCCTGGTGGTGTAGTGGTTAAGAATCCACCTGCCAATGCAGGGGACACAGTTCGATCCCTGATCCAGGAAGATACCACATGCCGTGGAGCAAATAAGCCCATGTGCCACAACTACTGAAGCCTGCACAACTAGACCCCGTGCTCCACACAAGAGAAGCCACTGCAATGAGAGGCACATGCACCACAATGAAAAGTAGCCCCAGCTCTCAGCAACTAGAGAAAGTCTGTGTACAGCAACAAAAACCCAACGCAGCCAAAAAACAAACAAACAAACAAACAAAAATACTATGTGCTGCCCCAATGCCTCTTTAAAAACAACAACATAAAGTTAAATATAGACTTCATATGACCCAGCAATTTAACTCCTAGGTATTTATCCAAGAGAAGTAAAAATATCTATCCATACAAAAACGTGTTTACAGAGATACACATAGCAATATTATTTACAATACTCAAAAAATGGAAACAACCCAATTTCTATCAACTGATGATTTTTTTTAAAAAGGTGAGGTGATGAATATATTAATTAACCTGAGTGTGATAATCATTTCACAAACTATATATATGTCAAATCATCATATTGTACACTTTAAATATATACTATTTCATTTGTCAATTATACTTCATTAAAGCTGAAAAAATAATTGAAAAACCTTGTGAATGGATAAATAGTACAGTATATTTCCATACAATGAAATACTACTTCGCAATAAAAAGGACCAAAGTACCAGTACATGCTACAACATAGGTGAACCTCAAAAACATGTTCAGTGAAAGAAGACAGACACAAAATACCACATATTGTATGATTTCACTTTCACAAAAAAAGGAAAATATTTAGAGACAGAAAGTAGATTAGTGTTTTCTTAGGGTAGGAAGGGGAAATTGGGAGTAACTATAAATGGGCTTAAGATTTCTTTTTAAGATGATGGAAATGTTTTAAAATTAGATTGTTGTGATAGTTTACAGTTC
Organism: Pseudorca crassidens; assembly: GCF_039906515.1. Lineage (NCBI taxonomy): Eukaryota > Metazoa > Chordata > Mammalia > Artiodactyla > Delphinidae > Pseudorca > Pseudorca crassidens. The sequence goes on along the minus strand of NC_090297.1, from coordinate 102,163,460 downwards.
TGTCAATATACTAAAATGCATTGAAGTATAGACTGGAAATGAGTGAACTTTACAGTATATAAATTATATCTCAGTAAGGTCATTGAAAAAGACAAAAAATATAATAAAAACTCAAGGAACATAAAAAATTAAGAGAATAAAATAAAAAACAATAATAAATAAAACATAAACAGAATTTCCCAAATTCCATCATCCAGAATAACCGTGGCCAACACTTGGGGAATATCATTCTGGTTATCTCTTTATGCACATTGACAACCAGTAGGAGAGACAGTTAGGCAATGGGAGAAAAATAATTTTGCACAATGGTATAATTTCATACATGCTTTTTCTTTTCTTTTCTTTTCTTTTTTTTGGTTAAATTTAAATAGGATCTTGCTTGAATTTAATGGAATTAGTGCAAGTTAGCAATAAAAAGGTAGAAAAAAAGGACAATAGATATGCATATGTCACAGAAGAGGAATCCTGAGTGGCTAATTACCATATGATGAGATAAAGTTCAACCTAACCAGCAATCAGAGAAGAACCAGATAGAGCATCACTGAGATGTTACTTCACATCATCAGACTGGCAAAAACTCTAAAGCCAGGCAATACCATGTGCTGGTGAGAATGACTTGAAAAAATTAACAGATTTCTGTAGAGCATGCCATCCAACAAGCACAGAACATATATTTTTCTAAAGTGCACATGGAATATTCTCCAGGATAACCATATGCTAGGCCATAAGGCAAGGCCACAATAAATTTAGAAGGACTGAAATTATACTAAGTATATTCTCTAGCCACAATAGAATGAAATTAGAAAGCAATAACAGAAAGAAATTTGAGGAACTCTTAAATATGTGGGAATTAAACAACAAACTCCTAAATTACCACTGGGTCAAAGAAGTTACGGAGGAATTTAGAAATACTTTGAGGTGAATAAAAATGAAAACATAACATACCGAAACTTAAGGATGCAGCTATAGTAGTGTTTAGAGGGAAACTTAAACATGTAAAAAAGATCTCAAATCAATACCCTATCTTTTCACCTTTGAAACTAGAAAAAGAAGAGAAAACTAAACCCAAAGGAAACAGAAGGAAAGAAATAATAAAGATAGAGTGGAAAGTAATGAAATAGAAAATAGAAAAGTATTAAAGAAAATAAACAAAACTAAAAATTGGTTTTTTGAAAAGATTAACAAAATTAGCAAATCTTTCATTAGACTTACCAAGGAGGAAAAAAGAGAGAAGACTCCAATTAATAAAATGAAAATGGGGCTTCCCTGGTGGCTCAGTGGTTGAGAGTCCGCCTGCCGATGCAGGGGACACAGGTTCGTGCCCCGGTCCGGGAGGATCCCACATGCCGCAGAGCGGCTGGGCCCGTGAGCCATGGCCGCTGAACCTGCTCATCCGGAGCCTGTGCTCCGCAACGGGAGAGGCCACAACAGTGGGAAGCCCACGTACCGCAAAAATAAAATAAAATAAACTGAAAATGAAATGAAAGAGGGAACATCATTACCAACCTTACAGAAATATAAAGGATTATAAGGGAATACAATTGTATGCCACAAAGTTAGATAATCTAAATGAGATGCGCAAATTTCCAGAAAGACACAAACTACCAAAACTAACTCATGAAGAATTAGAAAATCTGAATAGACCTATAACAAGAGATTGAATCAGCTCAAAAACAAAACAAAACAAAAAACCCCACAACACAATACAACAAAAAAAACCCAGCAACTACTTACAAAGGAAAACCCTAGGCTAAATTGGCTTCAATGACAAATTACACCAAAGGCTTAAAGAATTCTTAACATGAATCATTCATACACTCTTTCCAAAAGTAGATGAGAAAGGAACACTTTCAACTCTTTCTATGAGGGTCAGTATTTCATTGATAAGGAAACCAAAGACAATACGAAAAGAGAAAGAGAATGAAAGACAGACAGACAGACAGAAAGAAAGAAAGAAAGAAAAGAAAAGAAAGAAAATGGTAGACCAATATATCTTATAAATATAAATGCAAAAATCATCAATAAAATATTAGCAAACCAAATCCAATAATTTAAAAGGGATCATTACCAAGTGGGATCTATCCCAGGAATGCAAGCCTGATTTAACACGTGAAAACAAATTAATTTCATGGACTACAATAATAGAATAAAGTACATAAGCTACATGATCATCTCAATAGATGCTGAAAAAGCATTTGACAAAATCTAATACATTCCATGAAAACAACATTCAACATACTAGGAATGGAAGGGACCTTCCTCAACCTGAAAAAAGACAGCTATGTAACACACATAGCTAACATTATACTTAATGGCAAAAATTGAAAACTCTCTCTAAGATCAGGAACAAGACAAGGATGTCTATTCTCACCACTTCTGTTCAACATGAAGGTTTAAGCAAGAGCAATTAGGTGAGAAAAGGAAATAAAAGGTATCCAGATTGGAAGGAAGAAGTAAAACTATCTCTATTTGCAGATGTTATAATTTTGTATATAGAAAACCCAAGGAATCCACAAAAATACTATTAGAACTAATAAGTGATATTGCAGGTAAAACATCAATATACAAATTGTATGTCTACATTAACTTGTATTTCTATACAGTAACAATGATCAATCCAAAAAATAAACATAAGAAAATAATTCCAGGGGACTTCCCTGGTGGTGTAGTGGTTAAGACTCCATGCTCCCAATGCAGGTGGCCCGGGTTTGATCCCTGGTCAAGGAACTAGATCCCACATGCATGCTGCAACTAAGAGTTCGCATGCTGCATGCTGCAAATAAAGGAGCCAGCAACCCACAATTAAGAAGCCCACCTGCTGCAACTAAGACTGATGCAAATAAATAAATTAATTAATTAATTAATTAATTTAAAAAACAACCAAACAGGGACTTCCCTGGTTGTCCACTGGTTAAGATTCCACACTTCCAAAATATAAATAAATATTTTTAAAAAATGAAAATAATTCCATTTACAATCGCATCAACAAGTATAAAATACTTAGGAATAAATTTAACAAAAGGGGTATAGATCTAAATAGATGGAAAGGCATCCCAGGTTCATCAACTGGAAGACTTAATACCGTTAAGATGGCATACTCACAAAACTGATCTTCAGATTTATCACAATCCTACTTAAGATTTCAGATGCCCTTGTGGTTTCTTGTTTGGTCTTGTTTTTTGTTTTTGTAGATAAAAACAAATGCATTCTAAACTTCATATGAAAATGCAGGGCCAGTCACCGAGAATGGTCAAAGTGATCTTGAAAAAGAAGAACAAAGTTGTAGCACTCACATTTATCCATTTCCAAATTTACTACAGAGCTACAGTAATTAACACAGTGTGGTACTGGCACAAGGACAGACATATAGATCAGTGGAATAGAACTGAAAGTACAGAAATAAACCTCCACATTTATGGTCCATTGATTTTCATCACAGATGCCAAGACAATTCAAGGGGAAAACACTAGTTTTTTTAAGAAATAGTACCTGGATAACTGGATATCCACATGCAAAAAAACGACATTGGACCATTATCTCACACCATACCCCAAAATTAACTCAAAATGGGTTACAGGCCAACAAGTGAGAACTAAAATTACAGAAGAAGACATAAGTAAATTTTCATGGCCTTGAAGTAGACAATGATTTCTTATATACAATTCCAAAGGAATAAACAACAAATAAAAAAATAGATAAATTTGATTTCATCAAAATTAAACACTTTGTTTCTTCAAATGGTGCAATCAAGGAAGTGAAAAGATAACGCACAGAATGGGAGAAAATACTTGCAAATCACTTGACTGATAAGGGATCTGCGTCTAGAATATATAAAGAAGTCTTACAATTCAATAATATAAAGACAAATGTGGGGGACCTTCAAGATGGCAGAGGAGTAAGACATGGAGTTCATCTTCCTCCCCAGAAATACATCTACATGTGGAACAACTCCTACAAAACACCTATGGAGTGCTGACAGAAGATCTCAGACTTCCCAAAAGGCAAGAAACTCCCCACGTACCTGGCTGTGTGACTGACAGGGTCTTGGTGCTGCAGCCGGGTGTCAGGCCTGAGCCTCTGAGGTGGGACAGCCAAGTTCAGGACATTGGACCACCAGAGACCTCCCGGCCCCACATAATATCAATTGGCGGCAGCTCTCCCAGAGATCTCCATCTCAATGCTAAGACCCAGCTCCACTCAACGACCAGCAAGCTCCAGTGCTGGACACCAAATGCCAAACAACTAGCAAGACAGGAACACAAACCCACGCATTAGCAGAGAGGCTGCCTAAAATCATAATAAGGTCACAGACACCCCAAAACACACCACCGGATGCAGTACTGCCCAACAGAAAGACAAGATCCAGCCTCATCCACCAGGACACAGGCACCAGTCCCCTCCACCAGGAAGCCTACACAACCCACTGAACCAACCTTAGCCACCGGGGGCAGACACCCAAAACAATGGGAACTACGAACCTGCGGCCTGCAAAAAGGAGACCCCAAACACAGTAAGTTAAGCAAAATGAGAAGACAGAGAAACACAGCAGATGAAGGGGCAAGGTTAAAACCCACCAGACTAAACAAATGAAGAGGAAATAGGCAGTTGACCTGAAAAAGAATTCAGAGTAATGATAGTAAAGATGATCCGAAATCTTGGAAATCGAATGGAGAAAATACAAGAAACCTTTAACAAGGACCTAGAAGAACTAAAGAGCAAACAAACAATGATGACCAACACAATAAATGGAATTAAAAATTCTCTAGAAGGAATCAACAGCAGAATAACTGAGGCAGAAGAATGGATAAGTGACCTGGAAGATAAAATAGTGGAAATAACTACCACAGAGCAGAATAAAGAAAAAGAATGAAAAGAACTGAGGACCATCTCAGGGACCTCTGGGACAACATTAAATGCACCAACATTCGAATTATAGGGGTCCCATAGGAAGAAGAGAAAAAGAAAAGGACTAAGAAAATATTTGACGAGATTATAGTTGAAAACTTCCCTAATATGGGAAAGGAGGAGTCAATCAAGTCCATGAAGCACAGAGAGTCCCATACTGGATAAATCCAAGGAGAAACATGCCAAGACACATATTAATCAAACTATCAAAAATTAAATACAAAGAAAAATATTAAAAGCAGCAAGGGAAAAGCAACAAATTACATACAAGGGAATCCCCATAAGGTTAACAACAGAACTTTCAGCAGAAAATCTGCAAGCCAGAAGGGAGTGGCAGGACATATTTAAAGTGATGAAAGCAAAAAACCTACAAACAAGATTACCCAGCAAGGATCTCATTCAGAGTCAACAGAGAAAGTAAAACCTTTACAGACAAGCAAAAGCTAAGAGAATTCAGCACCACCAAACCAGCATTACAACAAATGCTAAAGGAACTTCTCTAGGCAGGAAACACAAGAGAAGGAAAAGACCTACAATAACTAACCCAAAACAATAAGAAAATGGTAATAGGAACATACATATCAATAACTACCTTAAATGTAAATGGATTAAATGCTCCAACCAAAAGACATACACTGGCTGAATGGATACAAAAACAAGACCGACATATATGCTGTCTACAAGAGATCCACTTCAGACCTAGGGACACATACAAACTGAAAGTGAGAGGATGGAAAAAGATATTCCATGAAAATGGAAATCGAAAGAAAGCTGGAGTAGCAATTCATATCAGATAAAATAGACTTTAAAATAAAGACTATTACAAGAGGCAAAGAAGGACACTACATAATGATCAAGGGATCAATCTAAAAAGAAGATATAACAATTGTAAATATTTATGCACTCAACATAGGAGCACCTCAATACATAAGGCAAATGCTAACAGCCATAAAAAGGGAAATTGACAGTGACACAATCATAGTAGGCGACTTTAACACCCCACTTCCACCAATGGACAGGCCAACAAAAATGAAAATAAATAAGGAAACACAAGCTTTAAATGATACATTAAACAAGATGGACTTAATTGATATTTATAGGACATTCCATCCAAAAACAACAGAATACACTTTCTTCTCAAGTGCTCATGGAACACTCTCCAGGATAGATCATATCTTGGGTCACAAATCAAGCCCTGGTAAATTTAAGAAAATTGAAATTGTATCAAGTATCTTTTCCAACCACAATGCTATGAGACTAGATATCAATTACAGGGAAAAAACTGTAAAAAATAAAAACACATGGAGGCTAAACAATAGACTACTAAATAACCAAGAGATCACTGAGGAAATCAAAGAGGAAATCAAAAAATACCTAGAAACAAATGACAATGAAAACACAATGGCCCAGGGCTTCCCTGGTGGCGCAGTGGTTGAGAATCCACCTGCCGAAGCAGGGGACGCGGTTCGTGCCCCAGTCCAGGAAGATCCCACATGCCGCGAAGCGGCTGGGCCTGTGAGCCATGGCCGCTGAGCCTACGTGTCCAGAGCCTGTGCCCCGCAACGGGAGAGGCCACAACAATGAGAGGCCCGCGTACCGCAAAAAAAAAACCACACACACACACAAAAAAACACAATGGTCCAAAACCTATGGGATGCAGCAAAAGCAGTTCTAAAGGAAAGTTTATACCAATACAATCCTACCTCAAAAAACAAGATAAATCTCAAATAAACAACCTAACCTTACACCTAAAGCAATTAGAGAAAGAAGAACCAAAAAAAACCAAGTTAGAAGAAGGAAAGAAAACATAAAGATCAGATCAGAAATAGGTAAAAAAGAAATGAAGGAAACAATAGCAAAGATCAATAAAACTAAGAGCTGGTTCTTTGAGAAGATAAACAAAATTGATAAACCATTAGCCAGACTCATCAAGAAAAAAAGGGAGAAGACTCAAATCAATAGAACTAGAAATGAAAAAGGAGAAGTAACAACTGACACTGCAGAAATACAGAGGGATCATGAGAGATTACTACAAGCAATTATATGCCAATAAAATGGACAACCTGGAAAAAATGGACAAATTTTTTGAAAAGCACAACCTTCTGAGACTGAACCAGGAAAAAATAGAAACTATAAACAGACCAATCACAAGCACTGAAATTGAAACTGTGATTAAAAATCTTCCAACAAACAAAAGCCAGGACCAGATGGCTTCACAGGTGAATTCTATCAAACATTTAGAGAAGAGCTAACACCTATCCTTCTCAAACTCTTCCAAAATATAGCAGAGGGAGGAACACCCCCAAACTCATTCTATGAGGCCACCATCACCCTGATACCAAAACCAGACAAAGATGTCACAAAGAAAGAAAACTACAGGCCAATATCACTGATGAACGTAGATGCAAAAGTCCTCAACAAAATGCTAGCAAACAGAATCCAACAGCACATTAAAAGGATCATACACCATGATCAAGTGGGGTTTATCCCAGGAATGCAAGGATTCTTCAATATACGCAAATGTGATACACCATATTAACAAATTGAAGGATAAAAACCATATGATCATCTTAATAGATGCAGAAAAAACTTCTGACAAAATTCAACACCCATTTATGATAAAAACTCTCCAGAAAGTAGGCAGAGAGGGAACTTACCTCATCATAATAAAGGCCATATATGACAAACCCACAGCCAACATCATCCTCAATGGTGAAAAACTGAAACCGTTTCCAATAAGACCAGGAGAAAGACAAGGTTGCCCACTCTCACCACTATTATTCAACATAGTTTTGGAAGTTTTAGCTGCAGCAATCAGAGATGAAAAAGAAATAAATGGAATCCAAATAAGAAAAGGAGAAGTAAAACTATCACTGTCTGCAGATGATGTGATACTATACATAGAGAATCCTAAAGATGCTACCAGAAAACTACTAGAGCTAATCAATGAATTTGGTAACGTAGGAGGATACAAAATTAATGCGCAGAAATCGCTTGCATTCCTATACACTAATGATGAAAAATCTGAACAAGAAATTAAAGAAACACTCCCATTTACCATTGCAACAAAAAGAAAACACCTAGGAATAAACCTACCTGAGGAGACAAAAGACCTGTGTGCAGAAAACTATAAGACACTGATGAAAGAAATTAAAGACGATACAAACAGATGGAGTGATATACCATGTTCTTGGATTGAAAGAATCAACATTGTGAAAATGACTATACTACCCAAAGCAATCTACAGATTCAATGCAATCCATATCAAACTACCAATGGCATTTTTCACAGAACTAGAACAAAAAATTTCACAATTTGAATGGAAACACAAAAGACCCCGAATGGCCAAAGCAATCTTGAGAAAGAAAAACGGAGCTGGAGGAATCAGGTGCCCGGATTTCAGACTATACTACAAAGCTACAGTAATCAAGACTGTATGGTACTGGCACAGAAACAGAAATATAGATCAATGGAACAGGATAGAAAGCCCAGAGATAAACCCATGCATATATGGTCACCTTATTTTTGATAAAGGAGGCAAGAATATACAATGGAGAAAACACAGCCTCTTCAATAAGTGGTGCTGGGAAAACTGGAGAGCTACATGTAAAAGAATGAAATTAGAACACTCTCTAACACCATACACAAAAATAAACTCAAAATGGATTAAAGACCTAAATGTAAGGGCAGGCACTATAAAACTCTTAGAGGAAAATATAGGCAGGACACTCTATGACATAAATCACAGCAAGATCCTTTTTGACCCACTTCCTAGAAAAATGGAAATAAAAACCAAAAGAAACAAATGGGACCTAATGAAACTTAAAATCTTTTGCACAGCAAAGGAAACCATAAACAAGACCAAAAGACAACCCTCAGAATGGGAGAAAATATTTGCAAACGAAGCAACGGACAAAGGATTAATCTCCAAAATATATAAGCAGCTCAATATCAGAAAAACTAACAACCCAAACCAAAAACGGGCAGAAGACCTAAATAGACATTTCCCCAAAGGAGATATTCAGATTGCCAGCAAACACATGAAAGGATGCTCAACATCACTAATCATTAGAGAAATGCAAATCAAAACTACAATGAAGTATCATCTCACCCCGGTCAGAATGGCCATCATCAAAAAATCTACAAACAATAAATGCTGGAGAGGGTGTGGAGAAAATGGAACCTTCTTGCACTGTTGGTGGGAATGTAAATTGATACAGCCACTATGGAGAACAGTGTGGAGGTTCCTTAAAAAACTACAAATAGAACTACCATATGACCCAGCAATCCCACTACTGGGCATATACCCTGAAAAAACCATAATTCAGAAAGAGTCATGTACCACAACGTTCACTGCAGCACTATTTACACTAGCCAGGACATGGAAGCAACCTAAGTGTCCATCGACAGATGAATGGATAAAGAAGATGTGGCACATATATACAATGGAATATTACTCAGCCATAAAAAGAAATGAAATTGAGTTATTTGTAGTGAGGTGGATGGACCTAGAGTCTGTCATACGGAGTGAAGTCAGAAAGAGAAAAACAAATACCGTATGCTAACACATATATATGGAATCTAAAAATTAAAAAAAAATGGTTCTGAAGAACCTAGGGACAGGACAGGAATAAAGACACAGATGTAGAGAATGGACTTCAGGAAACTGGGAAGGGGAAGGGTAAGCTGGGAAGAAGTGAGAGAGTGGCATGGACATATATACACAACCAAATGTAAAATAGACAGCTAGTGGGAAGTAGCCGCATAGCACAGTGAGATCATCTTGGTGCTTTGTGACCACCTAGAGGGGTGGAATAGGGAGGGTGTGAGGGAGACGCAAGTGGGAGAGGATATGGGGATATACGTATACATATAGTTGATTCACTATGTTATACCGCAACATCTAACACAAAAATGTAGAGCAATTTTAGTCCAATAAAGATGTTTAAAAAAAAAAGACAAATGTGCCCATTAAAAATGTGCAAAGAAGGATTTCCCTGGTGGTCCAATGGTTAAGAATCTGCCTGCCAATGCAGGGGACACAGGTTCAATCCCTGGTCGGGGAAGATTCTTACATGCTGTGGAGCAACTAAGCCCATGCACCACCACTACTGAGCCTGCACTCTTGAGCCTGCGTGCTGCAACTACTGAAGCCTGCACACCTAGAGCCGGTGCTCTGCAACAAGAGAAACCACCACAATGAGAAGACCACGCACTGCAACGAAGAGTAGCCCCTGCTCGCTGCTACTAGAGAAAGCCCACGTGTAGCAATGAAGACCCAACGCAGCCAAAAAAAAAGTAAGTAAAGTGTGCAAAGGATTTGAATAGACAATTCTTCAAAAAGATATACAAATGGCCATGTGGACTTCCCTAGCAGTCCAGTTGTTAAGACTCCGCGCTTCCACTGCAGGGGTATGGGTTCAATCCCTGGTTGGGGAACTAAAATCCTGCGAGCCACATGGTGTGGCCAAAAAAAAAAGATACACAAATGGCCAGTAAGTACATGAAAAAATTCTCAACATCATTAGTCATTGGGGAAATGCAAATTAAAACCACAAGATACCACTTTATAACCACTATTGATTCCTGTAATAAAAAGGACATAAAATAACAATTGCTAGTGAGAATGAGGAGAAAGCAGACTCCTCACACACTGATGATTGGAATGTAACTTTGGAAAACAGTTTGTCAGTTCCTGAAAATGATGAACATAGAGTAACCATATGACCCAGCAATTTCACTCCTAGGTTTATACTCCCTCCAAATTAAAACATGTCCACACAAAAACTTGTACACAAATGTTCATAGCAACCTTATTCAGAGTATCAAAAAGTAGAAGTAACCCAAATGTTCATAAATTGATGAATGAATAAATTAAATATATGATCTGTCCATCATGGAATACTATTTGGCAATAAAAGGAATGCAGTACTGATACATGCTAACAACATGGATAAACCTTGAAAACATTATGCTAAGTGAAAGAAGCCATTCAGAAAAAGACCCATATTATATGAGTTCATTTATGTGAGAAGTCTAGAATAGGCAAATCTATAGAGACTGAAAATAAATTAGTGGTTGTTTAGGACTAGGGGTGGGCTGGGAGGATTAGGGGGTACTGGTGAGAGATTGTTAATGGATATAGTGTTTCCTTTTGGGGTGATGAAAATATTCTAAAATTGATGTTGGTGATGGTTGCAAAACTCTGTGAATACACTAAAAACTATTGAATTGCATACTTTTTTTTTTACTAAAATAAAAATTTTAATAAAAAAAAAAAGTAGAACCAAAAGGTAGAAGTCAAAAACTTATGTTATTTCACTTTGAGAAAGAACGTTCCAGTAACTAGATCTATCTGAAAATGGAATGGGCTGTCTTTGAGTTGGCAAGCTCTCCATGTAAGCAGTAAGTATTCAAGTGGAAGTTGATTATTGTCAGTTAAGAATCTCAACCCTTCCTTTCCAGATGTGCATGGTCCTGGGACTGGCTACACAGTCCTTCATCTAAAGAAGCCTCTTACCCAAAAAAGGTGTGACCACGGTGTCTTCAATCTCACCCAAGCCTCTAGAAACTCAATCTCACTGGAGAATTCTGGGAGATTGTATAGACCATGCCTCAGAGTTATCCCAACTGAAGGATGAAGAAGTTGGGTTATTGATCTACCAACTTCCTTCTTCCTTTCCTTTTTTTTTTTGGCCACACTGCGTGGCTTGCGGGATCTTAGTTCCCTGACCAGGGATCAAACATGGGCCCCTGCATTGGAAGCTCAGAGTCCTAACCACTAGACCACCAGGGAATTCCCCCAACTTCCTTTCCATTGCTGGTTGAGGGCTGCTCTGGGGCATTAACTCTTTGGCAATTCCAGCTTGCCCTGTGTATTGGCCAAATCTATTTCTGAAGCCAGAACAGGCAGGGAGTTACCGGTGTTCATATAAATAGCCTATAAATAGGGTTTATTTTTATTTATTTATTTATTTATTTATATTGATTATAAATACATACCCTATAAATAGAGTAGAGAGTGAATGTCAGGGGCCAGCATCTGCTGCAACACCCAGTGTCTAACTATAGCCCAGATGCCTGTTCTGGGCATCAGACCCGTAAAAGCAACTAGTTACTAGATTTCTCCACCTATATCCACGAGCACGGAGATTGGACTCCAGCAGGGAGTAAAACAGCCCTGGTCTCTGCCTCTTACTATGCCTCCAAAGCCATCTCAAATTCAACCTGCCCAACAAAAGACTCATTGCTGCCTCCTCCAATCCATTCCTCTTTCTGTATTTCCTGTCTATGTAGATGGCGACTCAAGCCCCCAGCCCAGAGATCTTCCTTGACTTCTCTTTATCCCCAACATCCAATCATACTCTGCTTGCCAGAGCCACCTCCCACCTTTCTGGACTTTTCTCAATCAGCTATGTTTTTATTTATTTATTTTATTATTAAAAAAATTTTTTTTAATAAATTTTTAAAATTTATTTTTGGCTGCGTTGGGTCTTCGGTACTGTGCGAGGGCTTTCTCTAGTTGCGGCAAGTGGGGGCTACTCTTAGTTTCAGTGCACAGGCTTCTCATTGTGGTGCCTTCTCTTGTTGCGGAGCATGGGCTCTAGGTGCACAGGCTTCAGTAGTTGTGGCTCGCGGGCTCAGTAGTTGTGGCTTGGAGGCTCTAGAGTGCAGGCTCAGTAGTTGTAGCACACGGGCTTAGTTGCTCCATGGCATGTGGGATCTTCCCGGACCAGGGCTCGAACCCGTGTCCCCTGCACTGGCAGGCAGATTCTTAACCACTGCGCCCCCAGGGAAGTCCTCAGCTATGTTTTTAAAATATGTTATTTATTTAAATGGGAATGCAACTAAGCTAGAAAGGGGCCTTGATGATTTTCGTGGTGGCTGTCAAGATGAGTTTCTATGGTTCAGTGATTGTATTGGGTTGGGCAAAATGTTCATTTGGGTTTTTCCATAAGATGTTATGGAAAATCCCGAATGAAATTTTTGGCCAAACCAATACTTGTTGCCATTGTTTTTCTGCCCAGCTAGGCTGGACGCCCCTTGAGTGGAGGCATAACACCTCACATTTTTTCTAACCTCCTGACTGAGCACAGGCCTGGGCACCAATCCCAGTAATGCTTGTGCATGCTGGTCTGCTCTCAGCATTAGGCACCGCAGGCACAGTGGCCTGGACCCACAAGCCTTTCGGAGGCCCATGAAAATGTGTTTTTTTTTTTAAATCAGAAAGAAGATGGACAGAGCATAATAAAAATAATGAATATATAGTAATGAATCCTGGATCATATTTGTCTTTATACCCACATAATAGTGAAATGCAATTGTTAATATCTTTTTGTTCTTTTTGTGGTCAAAGTGGCCCAGGACGGCAAGAGTGCCTGGGGCCCATGACAGGGATATTGCAGCCCTGGCTCTCACGTCAGCATCACCTTCTCACCATGAAGCTGAAGCTTCTGGGCTTGTCAGGGGCTGCACTGGCTGCACTACTGTTGTCCCTTTTTATTGATGCTTGAAAGAATAGCTCAGAGAACTGTGTATTCTGCCCTGTCCTACCTCCCTTTAAGACTCGAGGACAAAAATAGCCCCAAGGCCTTTTGGACTGGTTGAACTGAAGATAAGTTTAAATTTTAGAGGCTCTCAGCTTCTAACACAGGAGATAAGATGAAAAAAGAAATCCAGACAGTCTACTTTAGTTCTATCCCAATCAAACTTTTATTTCAAAGAACTATTTAAAGGACCTGACATATGTGAAACACAAAACTCTTTTTAAAAACCTTCAGGGATATGACAAAGAGGCTGAAACGAGACCTTCTCCTTCCCACAGCCTTAGATACCCTGTGAGTGCCAAGGTATGGGCTGTGCAGGGAGAGCAGCTCTGTGTTGCCTGCTCTAAGGCCATCTGCGATACAAATTATGTGATTCCTGGACTTCCTGCAAGTTGCAAGCTGCAAGCATTTGCCCTGCAAATCAGGTTGAAATGAACAAAGGCAGCCTTGAAGGGGGATGTCTCAGAGGGCATTGCAGGCCACGGGGTGTGTGTAATGTGCGGTGGGTAAGGATGGGGTGGAACAGGTTGGAGAGGCAGAAAGTTGTTGCTAGGCAACCAGCCTGGGTGCCTTTGTAAGTGTGGATATATTTTGTTTGAAGCAGCAGCTGGCAGCCACCACCTTCTTTTCTCTCCCTCCTCCTATTTATACCGAGAACATAGACCTGATCTAGAGCTCTCAGAGAGGTCCTGGGAAGATGGAGCAGGGGAGCTGGTTGGGGCTATAGGAGAAACATGCACATGAAAAGGCAAATGACTCTACAGTTCAGTATAGACCTGGATGTTGACACTTACTAACCAAGATCTTAGGCAAGTGTATTTAATCGCTCTGACATTCAGTTTCCTCGGTTGGAAACCTGGAGACATAACTCTCTAGCAGGAATGTTGTGAAGATTAGAGAAAGTGCGTGCAGAGGACCCAGTACCTAGCACATAGTAGATGCTCAGTAAACGGCAGTAGAGTGTGAGAGCATGGGCTCAGGCACCAGACTGTCTCGTCTCAGCCCTGCCACTTAGCTGTGTGACCTCAGGCATGTTTCTTAACCTTTTAGTGCCTTCACTTTTTTTCCATCTGTGAGATGGGGGATAATAATAGTACTTACAGGGTTGTTTTGAGGATTAAATGCATTAATAATACAAAGTGTTTAGAACAGTGCCTGATCCCCAGTAAGCACTCAGTACACGTCAACGATGACTTGTAATACCATACGTACCATGTCCGAGTGCCTCTGCAGACCAGGTGCTAGCGAAGCAAACTTGCAAGAGCTCATTTTTAAGGGGATTTTGATTTTGGCCAGCGGAGACCGAGGAGGAGGTTGGTACTTCGGTAGCTTCAGAGCAGTATAGGTGTTAATTAAGCAAGGACTATAGCAGAATGAGACTCTGATAAACTGTGTGACCTTGGGCAAATGACTTAAACTATTTTGGCTATAAGAGACTGTTTTGTAAAACGGGTATAATCAGGATCCCTATCCCATCTGGTGGTGACGAGGATTAAACAAGGTAACTTGATGAGGAGTAAACAAGGTAACTTGTCAGGTGTTTAGCATAAGGCCTGGCCCAGAGCAAGCAGTCGAAACCTGGTGGCTGATATCATTTCTAGAAATAGAGACAAAGAAGAAAGGGAGCAGCATGGGGCCTGTGTCCATTCCAACAGAGCCACATTAGGAAAGAGCTGCAGAAGAAGGCTGAAGAAGCTGTTTTGCCGGGCTCTGTCTTTGGGGGCTGAGGTGGATGAGCTGAGGCACCGGCAAAGCTGCTTTGGCCTCCAGGTAACCAAGAGTGACCTAGACTAGGAGAGGCATCCTTCCTTCTTCAGCGTGGACCACCACAACTGGCCACTTGGGGACTGTGAGGGTTGAGACCCTGGGCATTAGGACGCAGCACTCTTGCTACAGACATTGGAGTTCTCACAGTGAGGGGGGTTTCAGGAATGGGGGTGAAGCTCCCCAAAAGGAAGACCTCAGTGAGGAGGGCTGAGAAGAAGTTGTATGGTGATGGGGTCCATATAAGCAAGTGGGGACCAGACTAGTGAATTTTCTTATGACGACTACTGCTATTAACACCCCATATGGTGAAGCTGAAGGGCATCTGGATGACATGCACTTAGCAAATAATCTAAGAGGTAAAAGGAAGAAACTTCACCAAAACCTTGGGCTATTTTGCATAATTTCAGTTCATCATTTATAAAATGATGAACTAAGACAAGTGGAGAAGAAACAGCAAGCGTCTATACTTCTATCAATGGGGGAAGCCCAAGAAAAGATCCAACTGGAGTGACTAACTGGAGTGATGAGATTACATAGTTTGGGGTGATGAGTAGAGGTGGGTTGATGGAAATTTTTGAATCCTTAGTTCAAAAGGGTGAACTTTTTCCTAGAGACAATGGAATATGTTGAATTTTTTTTTTTTTTTTTTTTTTGCGGTACGCGGGCCTCTCACTGCTGTGGCCTCTCCCGTTGCGGAGCACAGGCTCCAGACGCGCAGGCTCAGTGGCCATGGCTCACGGGCCCAGCCGCTCCGCAGCATGTGGGATCTTCCCGGACCGGGGCACGAACCCGTGTCCCCTGCATCGGCAGGCGGACTCTCAACCACTGCGCCACCAGGGAAGCCCTATGTTGAATATTTTTGAGCAGGAGGATGATAGGAAAGAAGTCATAGTTCAGAGAAATATGGGGGAAAGTATATCTTGCATCAGAAGACCTGGGTTTAAATCTTGACTCATCCTTGTAACGATGGAAAGCCATTAACTTTCCTGAGACATAAGATGAGGGTAATAGTACATTCTTCGGGGTAGTGTTAGGAACAAAGGAGTGATGTGATTTGACACCAAAAGCAGAGGCAACAAAAGCAAAAATAAACAAGTGGGACTACATCAAGCTAAAAAGCTTCTGCACAGCAAAGGAAACCATCAACAAAATGAAAAAGCAACTTACTGACTGGGTGAAAATACTTGCAAATCATATATCTGATAAGGAGTCAATATTGAAAATGTATTAAAAACTCATACAACTCAATATTAAAAAGCCAAGCAATCTGGCTAAAAAATATGTAGATGTGAACAGACATTTTTCCAAAGAAGGCATACAGATGGTCAACACGTACATGAAAAGATGCTCAACATCACTAATCATCAGGAAAATGCACATGAAAATCACAATGAGATATTACCTCACACCTTTTCGAATGGCTATTATAAAAAGACAATATATAACAAGTGTTGGTGAGTATGTGGAGAAAAAGGAACCCTTGTGCACTGCTGGTGGGAATGTAAATTGGTGTGGCCACTCTGGAAGATGGTATGGAGGTTCCTCAAAAACTTAAAAGTAGAAACTACCGTATGATTCAGTAATTCCGTTTCTGGGTGTTTAATCTGAAGAAAATGAAAACACTAACTCAGAAAGATACATGTTCATCGCAGTATTATTTATAACAGCCAAGATATGGAAACAACCTAAGTGTTCATAGATAGATGAATGGATGAAGGAAATGTGAATATATATGTATATATACACACACACACACACACACACATATGTGCATATATATACACACATACATACCCACACAATGGAATATTATTCAGCTGTAAAAAGGAATGAAATCTTGCCATGTGTGACAAGATGGATGAACCTTGAGGGCATTATGCTAAGTGAAATGAGTCAGACAGAGAAAGACAAATACTGTATGGTCTCACTTATATGTGGAATCTAATACATAAATAAGCTCATAGATGCAGAGAACAGATTGGTGGTTGTCAGAGGTTGGGGGTAGATGGTAGGTGAAATGGGTGAAGGGATCAAAAGGTACAAACTTCCAGTTACAGGATAAATAAGTCCTGGGCATGCAATGTACAACATGGTGATTATAGTTAATAACATTGCATTGCATATTCGAAAGTTGCTAAGAGTGTAGGTCTCTAAAAACATGTGGTGTGAAAGCACTCTGTAACTGTGCTCCCCCAGGTCTACCTCCTTTTTATTTCTTCACTCAGCTTCGGGAAGTGAACCTGCCTCTGGGCTTCAATAGCACCTTGTACATTGGCACCTGCCAGGCAACTCTTGATTGCAAAACCCAGACACGCCTTGAACTCTCTTGAACCATCTCAAACTATCTTTAACAATAAGGAAATTGGCTCATGTAATTTAGAAGTCTAAAGGTAAGGTAGGTTTCAGGATTGGCTGCAGCATCCCTAGGACTCAATGTGCGTACGATAATGTCTACAGGAAGAGAAACAGGGTTACTTCCAGTGGCGTTCCCTGAAGGAAAAGCTCTTCTCAGAATTCCCCCCAAAACCTCTCTTTACAGCTCATGTTCCCAAAGTGATCACATACTTATTCTGGACCTTTAGATCGAATGGTCTCAGCTGGGGGTGATTTTGCTCCCCACCTGCCCATGCCCGGGACATTTGGCAATATCTGGAGACTTATTTGATTGTCACTGCTGGGGGTCAAAGGAGTGTGTGCCACCGGCATATAGTAGGTAGAGGCCAGGGATGCTGCTGAACACCTTACAATGCACAGGACATTCCCCCACAATAAAAATTATCCAGGTGGGACTTCCTTGGTGGTACGGTAGATAAGACTCCACACTCCCAATGTAGGGGGCCCGGGTTTGATCCCTGGTCAGGGAACTAGATCCCACATGCATGCCGCAACTAAGAGTTCCCATGCCACAACTAAGGAGCCCACATGCTGCAACTAAGGAGCCGGCAAGCTGCAACTAAGGAGTCCACCTTCCGCAACGAAAACCCAGCGCAACCAAATAAATAAAATATTAAAAAAAAATTATCCAGGCCAAAATGTCAATAGTACCAAAATTGAGAAAAGCTGTTTTAGACTAATCAGCCCGCACTTGGAGTGCAGGTAGCGGCCATGAATGTATGTATGGGTGAGCAGTGGCCACCTGAATAAAACTGAGACTTACTTGGGAAAAAGAAGGGAAAAGTGGGTCTGCAGTCAACAACCATGTACACTGCAGCTTTGCCCCATCGGAGCACTTATTGTGTGGCCGCTGTTTATTTACCCTCTGTGTTAGTTTTCTATTGATGAATAAGAAATTGGCGCAAACTTACCATAAAACAACACAGATTTATTACCTCACAGTTTCTGCAGGTCAGAAGTCTGGGCCTGGTAGGCTGGATGCTCTGCTCAGGGTCTCACTGGGCTGAAATCAAAGCGTTGATTGGGGCTGTGGGTCTCCTCTGGGGTCCTCTTCCAAGCTCATTCTTGTGGTTGAATTCATTTCCTAGAGGTTTTAAGAGTCTGTTTCCTTTCTGGCTTGTCAGCTGGGGGCCACTCTCAGCTCCTAGAGGCCACACACACTCCTTACCATGTGGCCCCCTTATCTTCAAGCCAGCAAAGGTGCATCAAATCCTTCCCATGCCTTGAACCTCTGACTTACTCCACCACCAGCCATCGAAAACTCTCTGCTTTTAAAGTGCTCATGTGCTTAGGTCAGGTCCATCCAGATAATCTATCTCAAGTTCTGATCTGGAACCTTGACTACATTGACCAAATCCCATCACAGCAGCAGCTATATTCGTGTTTGGATGAATAACTGGGAAAAAGTGTGTGTGTTCCAAGCATCTTTGTGTTCCTGGCTTTTAGCAGGGTACCTGGTAAATATTTTTTTCTCAATAAATATTGTTTGAATGACTGAAAAACAGAATAAACAAAGTCATTTCCTTTTTAGGGGGATAGAATTACTAGATTGGTCACTCGGGGCGTGTTATAAAGAGAACTGTATAATCTTGGAGTTAGAAGATACACATGGTCATAGAGGAATCTGTCGATCGTTCCAGGAACCCACATATTCACAGTGTGGGGTTCATCAGACCAAGATCTCCCTGGTTCTGAGTACTGTATTCTTTTACAGTGCAGACTATTTTTCTTCACTGCCTTTTTGGCAGAACTGGCAAAGCTGCTGACTCATATTAAACTTGCAGTTCACTTAAAGCTTTTCTGCATTAACTGGTATTGTGCCAGGTCTCATTTTGTACTTGGGCAGATTTTATACCACTTCCTTCCCACTCATTCTTATGCCATGGGTTCTGGCCTATCGTTTCAATCTTTTGAAGACCTCTGGGAATTCTGACTTTATTATTCAGCTTCTTGGCTCTCCTAACATGATAGCACTTGAAAATACAACAAGTACATTTTCTTTGCCTTTGTCCAAATAGTTTATAAAAAAGTGTTGAAGGAGTCAAGGTCAAATTCAAAGCCCTGAGGCATGTTAACTTCTTTCCAGTTGAAAACAATGATTTAATCAACATGTGTTGCATAAGGGTTGCTGAACCTATGATAAATCTACTCTTTTGTTTCTCTATCATATCTACAAGCCTATTATGGAATACTTAAATGTTTGGCTAAACCTATGCTATACAGTATACATTCAAATATACTCCTAGGAATACAATATACATCTTTTGCAGTCAGGTATATCCATATATCAGAAAATTCTCTTCTAAATTCTCAGATATGCTGTACCTTTTTCTTTCTTTCTTTCGTTCTTTTTTTTTTTTTTTTTTTGCTTCTCCGTGTGGCACGTGGGATCTTAGTTCCCTGAACAGGGATTGAACCCGCACCCCCTGCAGTGGAAGCGCGGAGTCTCAACCAGTGGCTCGCCAAGGAAGTCCCAGATATGCTTTGCCTTGAAGTATTTCATGTTGTTCTTGAGTAGAGACATAGGTATACTTTAACCCCCAGAAGGGTCAATGAACTTAGACAGGGAGGAGAGATAGTGGGGAAAAATTTAACTGTGGTAGCGGGTCCTCAAGACAGCCCTCAATGACCTCTGACTTCTGGTATCCACATTCTTGTGTATCCTCCCGCCATATTGTACCAAGGTCAGTCTGTGTGACCAGTGGACTATAGCAGAAGTGATAGTAAGTCGCTTCTAAGATGAGGTTATAAAAGTCACTGCAGCTTCCAACTTGGCCACTCTAACTCTTTGGCCAGTCACTCTAGGGAAAGCCAGCTGCCAGCAGTGAGTAGACTACAAAGAAGCCTGTGTGATGAAGAATTGAGCCTCTGACCATAGCCAGTGAGGAACCAAGTTCTCTTACCAATAGCTATGTGAGGGACTTGTGAGTGGATCCTCCAGTCCTGGACAAGCCTTCAGATGATTCCAGCTTCATGAGAAACCCTGACTTGGAAGCACCCAGCCAAGACATTCCTGGGCTCTGGTCCTAAGAAACGATATCAGGTAATTTTGGTTGTTTTGAGATGGCAAATTTTGAGGTAATTTGTTATGCCACAGTAGAAAACTTATACACTAGGAGATGCTAAACATGTTGATTGGGTTTCCTTAAGGGAAGTGAATAAAATGCTCAATTCCCAGAAAACAGTGAAAGACCAGCTAGTTAATTTCTAAGATCAGAACACTGGAGGACAGTGCCATGAAACTTACATAGATTGGCCTTTTACCATTCTTTAAAAAAATGTCAAAAATACTACTTGTCCTTTGTTAAAACATACACACATATTCACACATAGATGAAGTAAAAAGCACAAGTACCATTCCTATTCTTCTCATCTTATTCCTCAGAAGCAATTGCTGATATCAGTTTGGTTTTTATCTTTCCTGATTTTTTCCCAGTCAGTTAAAATCACACACACAATTACAGAACCCAATTTGTGTGTATGTCTGTGCTTGTGATATTTGACAAATGTCTTTATCATTTAACATTTATATCATATGTTCTTTCAGTGCCAACAGACTTGGCTCCAATATAATCATTCTAAAAGCTACGTTATATTCCATACTGTGGGATTCTGTAATTTATTTAAATAATGGTTCATCAGTAATTATTTATAATGTTTTATTCATGTATTTATTTGCCACTACACACAAGGCCACAGTAAATATCTTTGAGCACTTGGACAAATATTTCTGTAGGATAAATTTCTAGAAGTGGGATTGAGGGTTAAAAGGTACGTAGATTTAAAATTTTGGTAGACGATGCCTAATTACATTTTATAAATGTTGTTCTTATTTCTTTTCCCACTAACGTATTTTTGCATCCTAACACTAGATAGTAATGATTTTTTAAAATTTCTGCTAATTTGATGGGCAGAAGTGTACAGCTTGTTTATATTTGCATATTCCTGATTTCTGATGAGAAATCCACAATCACTTGAACTGTTTTCTTATAGGCAATATATCATCTTTCTGGCTGCTTTAAAGAGGTTGATTTTCATCTTGGTTTTCAGCAGTTTGATTATGATGTGTTTAGGCGTGGATTTTGTGTGTTCTTCCTATTTGGAGTTCACTGAGCTTCTTAAATCTGTATGTCTGTGTCTTTTGCCAAATATGGGAAGTTTTCAGCCATTATTTTTTCCAGTATTTTTTTTTTCCTGCTCTGTATTTTTTTCTCTTCCTCTGAGACTTGAATGACACAAATGTTAAGACATTTTGGTATAATCTCACTGGTTCCTGAGGCTCTGTTCATTAAAAAAATTTTTTTCTATGTTGTTCAGATTGAATAATTTCAATTGGTCTATCCAGGTTTTAAAATTTCAGTTACTGTATGTTTTAACTCTAAAATTTACATTTAGATCTTCTTTATACTTTCTGTTTCCCTGCCAAGACTTTCTCTTTCCATTCATTTCAAGAGTGTTGTTGTCCCTTACTTTGTGGAATATTTTATAATACCTGTTTTAAAGGCTTTGTCAGAAAATTCCAACATCTGCATCACCTTAGTGCTGGCATCTGCCGACTGTTTTCATGTGAGTTGAGATTTTATGGTTCTTCATACACTGAGGGTGAAAGGTAGAATAAAGTCTCTCTCAGAGATGTCTGCATCCTAATTTCTAGAACCTGTGAATATGTTACATGGTAAAAGGAATTAACATTGCAGGTGCAATAGGATTGCTTATCAGATGTGGACCTTGAGATGGGGAGATTATACTGGTGGGACATATATAATCATGAGCATCTTTAAAAGTAGAGAATGTTTCCTGGTTATGATCAGAAAGAGAGGTGACAATGGAAGAAGGGTTAGAGAGATGCTATGTTGCTTGCTTTGAAGATGGAGGAAGGGGTCCACGAGCCAAGGAATGAGGGCAGCCCCTCAAATCTTGCAAATGCAAGGAAACAGTTTCCCCACAGATCCTCCAAAAGGTGCCAGCCCTGCCCATACCAGGACTTTAACCCAGTGAGGCTGATTTTGGAATTCTGACCTATAGAACTTAAAACAAACATACAAACAAACAAAAACAAACACCCCCCCCAAAACCAACTATTATTTTAATGACCACTAGGTTTGTGGTCATTTGTTGTAGCAGCAGCAGAAAACTAATACACTGAGTAATGTTGGATTATATCTTGGATATTTTGAATATTATGTTTTGAGAGCCTGGGTTTTATTTACATCTAATATAAATTATAATATTTATGTTTTAACAGGCAATCCACCTGGATGGACTCAGGCTGAAAATTCTGTCAGCCTTTTGTAAGTCGTAGTTTCAAGGTCAGGTTTGTTTTCAGAGCCTTTGCAGCTACTTAGATTTTCTCTGTGCATGTGTCATTGGGGGTCATTCTGGGACCTGAGTGATGGCCCACCCTTTAGTTCAGTCTCCATGTCTTTGGTGTGTTATTTAGGAGCAGATCCACACCCACACAGCACAGGACTGAACCCAGGAGTTTGTGAACAGCTTTAAGAGGCCCCTGGCCCGAGTTCCTCCCTTTTTGAGCTCTCTCTAGTACTTTCCAGCACTTTGTGGCCCCCCCTTATCCATCCTCTGGACCGGAAAGCTTGGGCTCTATCCACCCTGCTGTGCTGCACACTTCCTGTGAATGCACCCACATTAGGGGCCAGGTGGCGGGAGAAGTGAGAGAGGAGAAGAGGATTGGGGGTTCCCCCATTCTCTTGGGGAACAGCTTCTCCATACAGAGAGAGAGGGTCCACTGTGGGCTCCACTACTGCCATTCTCACTGCCACTGCTCTGATTGCCTGGGGAGGGTGCGGCTGGGAGAATAAAGAAAAGAAAGAAAATGAACAGGGGATTTCCCCACTGTTTGTGCGTGTTAATTGCACCTGGAGCCAGAACCAGAGGGAGCTCTCTTTTTAGCCATACCTGTTGCTCATTTCTGCATTTGGGGCTGTCTCCCATCCGGACCAAGGTCGTGGAGGACAAGTGAGACGCTCAGTGCTGGTTCAGTGGCACGACAAATTCTGCTCTTCCTTCCCAAACCCCCTGCTGCCATTTACTTTTCAGAGTCTTCAGATAGGCTGTTCAGGTTTTATAGCTGCATTCATGTGTTTACTCCATTTCATCCAGAACTGGATCCCCGCCTCTTCCCTTGATATCTGAGGACACGTACGTTTTCCCTCAGGGGTTCCGGTCACATGATAGCTCCCCTCTTCCTTGCTGCCCTTCAATGGGAACAGGCCCCAGCCAGACGTAAACCAATCATGATGAAGCAACATCCTTCATGGTACCACCTACCTGTTCTTGCCTCTTCTGTTTTCTAGGACTTTTATCAGAAAACACACGCAGAGGTCGAGCTCAGTCTCGATATCCATCTATAAAGAATTCCAGAGAGACAGCTTAATGCACTGTTTTACAAGCACAAAAGGATCTGTTGAGAATGACTGAATCCTCCCTATGAAACGGGAACCATGGAAACATTTCATGACACCTTAACATTTTAGCATGTTCCCTGCAACAAACTATTGCCATTCTAACATAAACTAGTTCCTTCTTACTGAAGACCTGGTGCAAATCTTTAGATGGTGTGGCTAAGAGAATAGATGTGAATTCATCCCCTTGCCCCACTGTGTGCGTGTGCCTGCCCTTGGGGAAGCTTTTTTATATGGGTTCCCTAGTGGTCATTTGGGAAAGTCCCAAGTCCCTGCTTGTGCTGGAAGTTCATCTATTGTATCGCAAGGGAAGTGCTTCATCTTTCCTCTGTACTCTAAGGACCACTGACACTTTACTTTACATACTTACTTTAAATATGAGCTTTTTCCTTGTTTGCCTAGTACTGCAGCTTGGTTTCCTAACTTGAGCAATTGACCCGCTGCCTCTATGTTCTGCCCTTTTGTTTGTGATTGGACTGTGGCAAAGTAATGGGTTTTTAAACTCCTTTTAGTAGGAAACATAGTTTCTGAACTAAAAACAGATGGCTCCCATTGGGCCAGGATACTTCTGTGCTCGCAGTAAACACTCCTGCTCCTCATTTCTCATCCGATTATCGTGCAGGCCAGTGCTCACCAAACATTAATACACACAGGAATCAGCTGAGGCTTTTGTTCAACTAGAGATCCAGATTTCATTGTTCTGGGATGGGGACCAAGATCTTGCATTTCTAATACCCTCACCTGGGATATCCATGCTGCTGGGTCTGCTGACAGCACTTTCGTAGCGATGTAGCAATGTGGGGCTACCAAGAGCATTTACCAGGAGAATGTCACATAGTTTAAGACATGTCGCTAGCAATGGCTGAGATGGGGATGCACGCAGGAGCATCTCTGGAGATTTCCACCTGTGCAAGGGGCAGAGGGGAAGGCGGGCAGGGAGGCAGTCTCAACAAAAGTCTGCTCAACTCTGGAGCTCTGAAGCAGAGATGCAGCTCTAGACTTGTCTTGAGTTGAGGTGAAGGGACTAGGCCTTTGTATCCAACCCTGACCAGTCACTGGGTGCAGGCTGCCCCAGGAAGGGGGTGTCATCTTGAGCGAGGTGACTCTGCAGCTGAGGCCCTTCCGGTACAGGGCTGGTACCTCAGGCTGTTTGCACACAGTGTTTCCAGCGGCTGAAGGGCCAGCTGGGCCGTGTGTCATGTTACACACTCAGTCCTGAACCCTGGTCTCCAGTTCCTCTCTTGAGATGAGCTAGCTTAGAGCCCTCCTCTTTATTTTCCATGCTGATTTAAACACCCTCAGACATAATCCCTTCTTAGTACCTTGGCCTGAAAAGTCAACTGCAGTTGGCAAGGAGCGTCCATTTGAGCCTTTAGGTGGGTAGTTTGCATTTTTAAGGATTTCTAGGCTAGATTTTTTTCAACCCTGGAAGGGTTCCATTTAACATTTCCTTATAGATTCCTGCTAAATCAGAGGTTCCGATGGCTGTAAGAAAACCTCCGTCTGAGGTAGAAGAGGGACTTGAGGGCTAAAAAGAAAAGAATTCCATTTCTTGTGGGAAACAAAGGCCTTGAAGTATTTGTAGGCTGAATTGAAAGGAGAAGCGTTAGGACTGGAAAAGCCCATTTGTAGAGGACTGAAGCAGGAAGACCGAAACCAGGCTGTTTAAAGATTTAAGCCTGTGCCCCAGTGATTGTGTAATGTGAACTTTAACCTCTGCTAAATATAGTTTATATCCTGAGAATCCTTCACACTCTAGTAAAAATAGCTGCACACTTGAATGGCTCATGTGCTCAGTGACTGCAGGAAAACGGGCCTGGGAATCCTGGGTGAGAGGAGAGAGAAGGGCGGGGGATCCCTGGGGAGAGTGCATGTGTCTCCTCGGACAATTCATTTCTGAGTGTTAGACAAGAGCCCACTCTCGGGCCCTGGAAGGGGTCCCCCTTCCTGCAACAGCGTGGGTAATGGAAAAGAACCCAAACTAGAGAGCTGGGAAGGAGCTCTACTCAAAGGCAGGCACAGAATAAGGCACAAGAGGTGGCTTCCTTGGCTGGAGGGGGCCCCTACTGTGTCATCACTGGATATAGGCTGAGGACAAACAGTGGTCTGGGGCAGGGTTGCCAGCAGAAGATCAGGTGTCCAGGAGGTGAGAGCTCTGGGTTTTTTGTTTGTTTTTTCTTTTTACTCCCTGCAGCTTTTGAAGTACAAGTGGAATAAAGAAAACCAAGCGTGGAGCACAATTTTTGCTTCTGACGCTAGGGTGGCTCCAGGAATCAAAGGCATTGATTGTTGCTATTTACGTATTCTAGCTCCATGCCCTGCTTCCTGTGGCACAAGAATTTTCCACATGCTGTGTGTTCAGAGATGAGAATAGACATGGTATCTGATGCCCCTGGGTGGGGCTATGGAGTTATCTACACACTCACGGAGGCATCCTACAAGGGCTGGGCTGGCAGAGAACCACCACGCGTGTAGAAGTGGCACAACGTGCGCCTGACGGAGAGAAGAGACGTGTCTCTGCCCCTAGCCAATCTCCTCCTGCCTTTATCTTATCTCCTAAAAAGATTCCCTTGATAGCTTACTGCTTTCGAGCGGAAAACCTACACACATGCAAGGTCCATGGAAGCTGCCCGACCTGAACCAAGTGATGCAAATCACTGAGTGGACAGACCTACCTCCTGAGGGATTAAGTGTGTCCAGCCATTGATTTACATGGATATTTATCCAGCAAAAAAAAGGAGCCAGCAGAAGGCAGAGAAGAATTCAGATGCACTGATCCTGCACCAAATACTGTTCACAAGGTCAGGCCCCTCTAGTTATCCTCATGCCTGTTCTCTTTCACTGGCTGACTTCAGGCTACTTCTTTGCTATTGCCATTTAAATGTAGAAAAGAAAGAAGAGGGCTTCCCTGGTGGCGCAGTGGCTGAGAGTCCGCCTGCTGATGCAGGGGACACGGGTTTGTGCCCCGGTCCGGGAAGATCCCACATGCCGCGGAGCGGCTGGGCCCGTGAGCCATGGCCGCTGAGCCTGCGCGTCCGGAGCCTGTGCTCTACAACGGGAGAGGCCACAACAGTGAGAGGCCCGTGTAACGCAAAAAAAAAAAAAGAAAAGAAAAGAAAGAAGAGCCAAATTCATGGAGAAACTACTCTGTGGTTTATATCCTAATCCAATTTAATGCTTATAGCCCCTCAGTGGGATAGGATTTTTTTCTTTCTTTCTTTTTAAATATATGAGGGGAAACTCAGAGAAAATAGGTGTATGTGTCAGGGTAGGGGATTTTTAGCCCAGCTCTGTCTGACACCACGACTTTGCTTCCCAGTGGTTCTCAATCCCGTCTGCACCCATGCATCACCAAAGGAATCTTGGGAGAATGCCCAGTGCCTGGGCCCCAGCCCAGGTCAAATAAATTAGAATCTCTGGAGGTATAGCCCAACATTGGTACATTAAACAAATCTCTCCGGGGCTTCCCTGGTGGCGCAGTGGCTGAGAGTCCGCCTGCTGATGCAGGGGACACGGGTTTGTGCCCCGGTCCGGGAAGATCCCACATGCCGTGGAACGGCTGGGCCCGTGAGCCATGGCCGCTGAGCCTGCGTGTCCGGAGCCTGTGCTCCCCAATGGGAGAGGCCACAACAGTGAAAGGCCTGTGTACCGCAAAAAAAAAAAAAAAAAAAAAAAAAAAAAATCTCTCCGAGTGATTCTGGTGCATCTGGGGCTGAGATACACTGGGCTACACCATACTGCCTCCATCCCATTCCAGTACAACCCCTGTGTTCTGCCCTTCCTCCCATTGTCTTTGGCTTTTCAGAAACGCCCTGATCTAGCTGGTCCACGGAGACCCAACAGATGAAGGAGACATCCAAAAGCCTAAGGATTGTTCCTTTCATAACAAATGTGTACAGGGCATAAACTGATGCTGGCTTTCCTTGTTAGCTGCATATAATGTCTGATGAACACTATTTGAATTGCACTGTAAGCAAAACGGCAATCCTGAGAGACGTTTTCTGACTGCCTTGCTGTTACTACATGAGGTGGTAGGAAAAGCACTACATTTGGAGCCATAAACATGGAAGTTCTCATTTTTGTCTGCCTACTAGCTAACTGTGCAATGTGAGGAAGAGTTCTCTTACCCACCTGGACTTCAGTTTCCTTACTTGTAGAAAGAATGCGGGTATAGGATCTGATAAGATCTGGCATTCCTTCTGTTATCTACCAGGTAGATCAGGTCATTGCAACTTTCTCAAAACCTTGCAATACCCATCTATAAAATGGCTGTCATTTACTCAGTAAGTTTATCTTAAACATGTGTTTATCTCCTTATTTTTAAAAAAACTACGAAAACACGAAAGGCTGTTTTCTCCTAAAAAATATTAGGTCAAGCTGTCTCTCCCCTACCATCCTTTTAAGAACAATCTGAGTCGATTTAGAGAATCTAATGCTTATGCTTAGACGTTAATTATAGGTTTCTTCAGTGCCATGTGTGACCTTGACTTTTAATTATTCAGGAGTGGCGATTACAGAACCTAAAGTGGGTTGTTGACACAAGATGCTTGGAAATAAGGTAACCCTTTTCTCTTTCTACCAAATCAGAACGCATTAATTAGTTTTTGTTGTAAGTATTAAGGACGTGTTCATTCTAGAGAAGGTTAATTTCGTTCAATGTGTAATTCTGTAATTTAGGCATTATTCATACTTGCCGACAATGACTATCAGAGGGAGTGTCAGGGGGGAGCCCAAAGAGGCTCTTTCTGGTTTGGGGCTTGTATGATGAGGAGACCAAGACACCCACCCATAGTTCCTGGCGTGGAAGCTGCTGGTTTACTAAGGGGAATATTTTTACAGGCCTTCCAAGGCCACCGTGGAGCAGAAGGCCTGCTCTGACAATTCAGCTAACATGTGCTAGGCTCTGCTGCAAACCCAGCCACTCTGCTGGTTGAGTCTCACGGTACAGGGGAATCCAAGCCAACACGTAACGATCTGATCAATTCCGTGTTTCCCAACTGAGTGTGGAGGAGCGTGGGGGGCCCAGGAGGTGTCCCAGAGGAGGCCTCAGAGGGGCAGGAGGAGCCGAGCAGGCAAGGGAACCACACGGTCACCAGCCCTCGATGCAGCCTGAGCTTCTGGGCTTGTGTATAGTGGCCAGTGCATTTGGGCTGGCCAAAAAGTGCGTTCGGCTTTTTCCGTAAGCTGTTTGGGCAAACCCGAACGAACTTTTTGGCCAACCCAGTAGGTTTTCTTTGGGGGAAATATCCCTTGCAAACCAATAAACAAACAAAACAATTCTTCCAACCCCACCCGAGTGAATTCTTACCTAATCCAGCCAATCAGGATAGAATTAGCATCTAGTCCTGAAGAGAGCAGCTCCTTTTCCACCTCCATTGCAGGTGGGACAGGGACCTGTAAGAGTAATTCTCCTCCGTAAAGATGTATTTACTGGGCTTCCCTGGTGGCGCAGTGGTTGAGATTCCGCCTGCCGATGCAGGGGACACGGGTTCGTGCCCAGGTCTGGGAAGATCCCACATGCCGTGGAGCGGCTGGGCCCGTGAGCCATGGCCGCTGAGCCTGCGCATCCGGAGCCTGTGCTCCGCAACGGGAGCGGCCACAACAGTGAGAGGCCCGAGTACCGCAAAAAAATAAAGATGTATTTACTTTGCAAAATAACACGGTCAAGAAGGCTTTCTTGCTGTTTGGCTCGGGCCTTGAATTTTAGCCTTTCATTGGCAGACGGGTGGTCATGCCTACCCAGGGAGCTTCAGAAGGATGTTCAGAAAGGAACGTGGGGCTCAGACTCCCCTTAAGCCCCCATTCCCCTTGGCCCCCAGTCCTCTTCGGAGTCAGGCCGGTAATGGCTTTGCTCCCCCTTCTCTTTTGTTATGGGACACTGTCTTGGGACATTGTCTCTTTAGACCCAGGGCTCAAGCCTTAACATTCCCAGGAGTCATCACCAACTGGAACAAAGCCCTTCAGAAAGTTCACAGGTGCAGCCAGTGAGAATAATATGTTCCAGCCCGAGGTACTTAAGAGCCTGAATGCCTGGGCTCCTGGCCGGCACAGGTGTTTACTGAGTGCAGGACAGGAGGTTTCTGTCTCGAGGAAGGCTTTTTGCGCCATTACAGTTCTAACAGTCTGCTGGTTTTAGATTTGCTTCTCCCCACTCACCCCACCCCCCTCCAGCTATAATAAAGATGGGTCTGCGGAGATCACATTTCCATCAGTACGCTGTGTTTTTGTTCCTTCTGACTAAACATTTCCTATGTTTTCCTAGCTTGTGACAATCCTATCAAAGCCCCAGTTCCCTTCCTGAACTTCCACACCTCTGGCCCAAGGACTGTGAAATCAGGATAGGGATTCCGTTCTTTCGAAGGTTAGGCCACAGGTTTTCTTCCTAAGAAATGCCTTTGAGGATGACTAGGCTTCTTAATTATTGGGGGAGAGCTAGGCTCCCATGCAGGTGGGCCTCATTTTTATTTTTGCATAATGCATTTCCTAAAATGAGAGAGTATGAACTCATACTTAAATTCACTCTTTAGTGGGGAAATGAGAAAAATACACTTGAAATTGCCCCATTTTCCTGATAGGTTTGGAGTTTTGTAAGCACTGAATTTTTTTTTTTTTTTTTTTTTTTTGTGGTACGCGGGCCTCTCACTGTTGTGGCCTCTCCCATTGTGGAGTACAGGCTCCGGACGCACAGGCTCAGTGGCCATGGCTTACGGGCCTAGCCGCTCTGCGGCATGTGGGATCTTCCCGGACCGGGGCACGAACCCGTGTCCCCTGTATCGGCAGGCGGACTCTCAACCACTGCACCACCAGGGAACCCTAAGCACTGAATTTTTTAAGGGGGAGATGAGGATACAATGGATATGCTTGAACTGCGGTCTAACTGTAGACCTCCTATCTAAGAGGAGTGTTTCCCTCTCCCTGAGAACGTTCGCAGCTGCTCCTCTGCTGTTTGCTCCTACCTAAAAAGAGCCTGGACTCCCTTCTAGTATTCTGCTTTCCTTAACCTTTCTCCTACCTGGGCTGGCGGGACAGGCTTTTGCACGTGTTCTCCATGGGTGACACTGTTCAGAAGCCCATGGCAGGAAAGGCAAGTGCTCAGGTCTGGGCTGATGTGGGATCCTGCTGGCTTATGGTAGTTTGGCCAAGCCCAGCAGGGTAGCTCTGACTGCATGAAATAGGATTCATGTTGGTGTCTTGTTTGTCTCAGAAGAGGAAGGGAAATAGCATTTATTTACAGAAGAGGAAGGGAAATAGTATTTATTTTTGTGATGACTCAGTTCACAATGTTTTTCTCCCAGCAGGTGATGTCTAAGCTTTGACAAATCTAGGGATCTCACTCGTGCAAAAATTCTTGGGGAAGAGACCCATCTCTAGAGGATGACCCGTTGGGACAGTTGTTCGTGGACTTGCTTCTCTACGGACTGTGGCACCTGAAGGATGACTAGGAGGCAGTGCTGGTGATCACATTCATCTCCTGTTATCAGCCTTTGCCTTTCCTTCAAACTCCCTGCAGGGTCCCTATGGACCACGTTGGTGATGTTTTTCTTGTGTTGCTTCTACCACCTAAGTGCGGTGTTGGCTATTGTGGGTACCATTGACCAAGGCTGACCTCAATGTCCATTTAAGCCAGAGTTTGCTTGTATACAGATAATACAAGAATAGGAGGGCTTCCCTGGTGGCACAGTGGTTGAGAGTCTGCCTGCCGATGCAGGGGACACGGGTTCATGCTCCAGTCCGGGAAGATACCACATGCCGCGGAGCGACTAGGCCCTTGAGCCATGGCCGCTGAGCCTGCGCATCCGGAGCCTGTGCTCCGCAACGGGAGAGGCCACAACAGTGAGAGGCCCGCGTACCGCAAAACAAAAAAAGAATAGGAAACACAGGCTCTGCTGACTGTCATTAACCTCAATTTGAGGTCCCTTAGAGATTGTTCATAAACTGTGCTGTTCTTCAGAATACAGTCCTAATGTCT
This sequence comes from Pseudorca crassidens, assembly GCF_039906515.1. Classification (NCBI taxonomy): domain Eukaryota; kingdom Metazoa; phylum Chordata; class Mammalia; order Artiodactyla; family Delphinidae; genus Pseudorca; species Pseudorca crassidens. The sequence goes on along the minus strand of NC_090297.1, from coordinate 102,131,457 downwards.
TGTCTCATGCTATATACTCCTTGGGCTACTTCATCTATTCTTGTGGATCTAAGTTCCACCGAAGTGCTGAGGTCTTCTAAATCTATGTTTCAAGATTTCTTTAAGGGACTTCCCTGGTGGTCCAGTGGTCAAGACTCTGCTCCCACAGCAGAGGGACGTGGGTTTGATCCCCCGGTCGGGGAACTAACATCCTGAGTGTCACGCAGCATGGCCAAAAAAAAATAAAATAAAATCAAGATTGGGAATTCCCTGACCGTCCAGTAGGTCAGGACTCTACGCTTTCACTGCCGGGGCTCAGGTTCAATCCCTGGTTGGGGAACTAAGATCCTGCGAGCTGTGGGGCACAGCCAAAAAAAAAAAATCTAGATTCATGTATCTAATTACCACTTAGTATGTCCATGCGGGTATCTAATCGTTACCTTGAATTTAACATATCCAAAGTGTAACTCACCTTCTTCTCCCAGCCAGCTTTTTCTTCTGTGGTACTTCTCCCGGTGGGTTACATCGCCATCACCTACACGGAAACTCAAGAGAGAAATTTAGTCATCAGCCTGGACCCATTCCTCCTTACCTACACAATCCCTACTTCACGTCACTGCCTGCTTCAAACGACCTCAACCGTTTTCCATCTCCTTCAGAAGAGAGTTGAAACTCTTTAGAATAGCACAGAATGCCCTTGTTCCCCGCGTATGTATACATGATCCATGAACTTGCTTTAGCCAAAGTGTAATTCCTGGCAACTTTCTGAGTTAGCTATTTTGTTTTTCACGCTCCCCAGCCTTTGCACACTGTTTTTCACGCTGGGAACGCCCCTCACTCACTTCTTCCCCAGCAATTTCTATTGCTTCTTCAAGGCTGCTCTCCAGAAATCTCCATCTCCAGATATCCTTCTCTCCACAACAATGCCCCATCATGGGAATTAATAGTTATTAAATTTCTGTTAGGGGCTTAGTATTTTTGAGTATATTTACATATCTTTTTCTAATCCTTTCAACAGCCCTGTAAAGAAGGTATTATTGCCCTTGCTTAATAATAAAGAAACTGGACTCAAAGAGGTAAAGAAACCTGGGAGCAAGTTAGAAATGCAAATTCTCAGGCTCCACCCTTGGCCTACTGATCAGACTCTCTAGGGGTGGGACCCAGCAGCCTGCACTTTAATGGATTCTTCAGATAATTCTGCTGCACACTCAAGTTTGAAAATCACTACAGAGCTTGAAGAAATCGCAGGGTCCACGAAGAGAGCGATTCCAGAGGGGATGGGCCAGAAGTAAGCACCTTTCTCTCAAGTGCTTGAAAACCAATTTCATGTCACGCAAAGATAGTAAAGATACTAATTTAAGATGGGAATTAACTGGGAAATGAATTAGAATACAGGGGTTATGTAGGCACATGCAAGCTATAATTAAACCTACTGCTGAGTTTTAGGAAAATCCTCTTTGAGACCAGGAGTGTAGACTAAATGTGATCTTGTTTGGCAAAAATCTGGACTTTGAAAAGGGTCCTTTGGAAATAAAATGAATCGAGGGAAGATTGTCCCAAGTACGTATCACCTTTCTTTTTTTAACCAGCCACACCTCCTGCTGGGCTACACCATGTCCCACTCCCTAACTTAGGACTGTAGGTGGGCATGGCTGGAGGTTAGGGTGACAGGTCAGCAGTACTCACCTTTTAGGAGTCTCAGCCCCCAAAGCATGCATGTGTCTCTAAAGGTGAAATTTCAGGCCAAGAAGGGATATTTGGGGAGTAGGAATCCTCAATTTAAAAAGATGACTGCCTGGACTTCCCTGGTGGTCCAGTGGTTAAGACTCTGCACTTCCACTGCAGGGGACTCAGGTTCAATCCCTGGTCGGGGAACTAAGATCCCACATATCTTGCAGCACGGCCCAAAAAAAAAAAAGATGACGGCCAAACGGATCAACTTACAGTCAGCTTATAGAGGAGTCTTTAACTACTACCACTGCTGCTAATAAAGTAAAAATAACAATAACTGTCATCTGAGTATCTCTCTACAGATAAGGATACTGAAATTTAATATAATTAATTTATTCAAAAAATATTTATTTATTTAGGCTGCGCCGGGTCTTAGTGGCAGCATGCAGGATCTTCTTTGTGGCATATGGACTCTTCACGGCAGCATGCGGACTCTTAGCTGTGGCATGCGGGCTTCTTGGTTGCAGCATGCGGACTCTTAGTTGCAGCACACATGCAGGATCTAGTTCCCCGACCAGGGATTGAACCCAGGCCCCCTGCATTGGGAGCGTGGAGTCTTACCCACTGGACTACCAGGGAAGTCCCAGGATACTGAAATTTAGAGAGCTAAAGTAATTTATCCCAACGTATATTCTGGGGCAATGAAGGGGTCTTGCATAGTATACAGAGTAAAATAGGATGGAGAAAAATTCCCCCCCCCACACTAACCTCTAACAATTAGAGTCAGAGTCAAATTAAAACTTGGCATCTCCTTCAATCATAAATGGAAGCCACAAGCCACTGTAGTGATAGCAGTACGTACATTATGTCAGTAACAGGAATTGCAGATAATTTCATATTATACTACATTTGTGAATAGCTCAGATCTCTTCTATGCTCATCATTATGTCAAAATGTTGGCACTTATTGAACTTGCCTCTGGATCTTTTTGCTTAATGTACTAATAGAGAGGCAAAAATATTACTGTAACAAATTAATTTTTAAATATTATGATAACAACACAATTTCAATTATGTTTCAGTAAAATGTTTTCTCTCTAATTTTATTTTATGCATTAGAAAAGTTCATACTTGGAAATGCGATTTCTTCTGTTGAGGTAATGAGAAAAGGAGCTCATAGCTTTATTCTCAGACCACCAATGCTTTTGGGATGCAGTTGCAGGATTCACCCAGAGTTTGACTAAAGCCAGCAGAGTCGCTCCTCCTTGCCAGCTGCTTCCCTTTGTGCCTGACGGCCTAACTAGTTCTGTGCTGGCTTTGGCTCTGAGTATTGCCAGAGCGTAACGTCAATTTACTGCTAGCCTTGGACCAAAATGGACGAGGGTAGGAGGTGGTGCGAAAAGAAGATGGGCATTGGAGTCAGCCAGGGCTAGGTCTGAATTCCAGGTTCAACACGCACTTTCTTTCTTTGCTAGGGGATTCATGAGAAAAGAAAAGAAAAGAAAAGAAAAGAAAGAAGAAAGAAGGAAAGAAAGAAAGAAAGAGAGAAAAAGAGAGAGAAAGAAAGGGAGAGAGAAAGAGGGAGGGAGGGAGGAAGGGAAAGAGAGAGAGGGAGAGAGGGAGGGAGGGAGGGAGGAAGGAAGGAAGGAAGGAAGGAGGAAGGAAGGAAGAAGAGAAGAGCCCCCTGTGGGTGTTGAACCTGGAATGCAAACCTAGCCCTGGCTGACTCCAATGCCCATCTTCTTTTTGCACCACCTCCTACCCTCATCCATTTTGGTCCAAGGCTAGCAGTAAATTGATGCTCCGCTCTGGCAATACTCACAGCCAAAGCCAGCACAGAACTAGTTAGGCCGTCAGGCACAAAGGGGAGCAGCTGGCAAGAAGGAGCGACTCTGCTAGCTCTAGTCAAACTCTGGGTGAATCCTGCAAATGCATCCAAAAAGCACTGGTGGTTTGAGAATAAAGCTATGAGCTCCTTTGCTTATTATCTCTGACAGAAGAAATTGCAAAGTCATTGGCAGCATTTGTAATATTCATCGAGTGCCAATAATATGTTGGTTTCTATCCTGATGCCTTAAGAGAAACTCAGTAAATATTTATGTAGCATTGCAATGCACAGACATTATGATAGGTAGTGGGACTAAAGGGGGAAAATGACAAGGTCTCCACTTCAGGGGACACAGTCCAATAGGGCAAAATATAGGCAAACTCTATATTGTAGATTGGGATAAACAAACGTGCCTATGAAAGGTAGGGATGGGAGAGGCTCATCCTGACAGTGTGGGATGGGGAAGCCTAAGGGAGAGAAGGGACTGGCTAGGACCATGAAGGTTAGGCAGGGCAGGTGGATTTGTAGGGTGTTAGGGGCTCTAGACTATATAGTAAAAGGTAGCGTGTCTATGGTTCAGTATATAAATGTCAAACTCTTTGCAATGGCTTACAAATCCCTATGCAGTCTGGAGCCCCATGACTCTCTCACTCCTCCAGCTTTCTCCCCTTTGCTCACCTTAGTCCAGCTGTACCGGCCTCCTTGCTGTTCCTTGCACAGATCCCCAGGGCTGCTCCTGCCTCAGTGCCTTTGCATTTGCCATTCCTTTGCCTAAAACACTCTCCCCCTAAAACCAGTCAATCAATCACTCTCTCCCTGGATATCCTGGAGGCCCACTCCCTCACCTTCTTTATGTCTCTGAGAAGATGCCACCTTTGGAGTAACCACCTTATTTAAAAATTTTAACCCCTTGCTCACCCTGGTGTTCCACCCCGTTTCCTGCTTTAGTTTCCTCTAGAACACAGATTTTCACAACCTACTATATCAGTGGTTCTTAAACCTATGTATTAACCAGAATCACCCGGAAGACTTGTTAAAACTTACAACCGGCCTCTGATTCAGTGGGTCTGGCGTGGGGCCCAAGAATATGCATTTTAACAAGTTCCCAGGTGATGCTGAATCTGCTGACCTGGGACTCACTTTGAGAACCAATGTGCTGTTAATTTTACTGATTTATTGCCTGTCTCCACTAGAATGTAAGCTGTTTGTCGCAGGGTTTTTTGTCTGTTTCATTCCTGGCTATAAATCCAGTGCCAGAACAGTGGCCAGAACACCCAACATATTTGTTGAGTAAACAAGTGTTTGTGGCTTAAGTGTAGGGTATGTAGGGATGCTGGGAGGCATGCAGTGGGAGTACGTTTGAAAGAAAACGTTTGGCCCGTATTTTTGATAAATTGTTATAGTAATAATAATACGTTATTATTGTGAATATAATAGTGTAACAAAACTAACTACCATTTATTGTTTCCACTGTGCCAGGCCAGCTCACAGTGGGGTTCAGAGGGACTGTATGACTTTAATTTGCTTAAGATCACTTAGTATATGTAGTAAATGGTTTAGTTAGGATTTTAACTTAAGTCTGTCTGACTCCAAAAGGATGGTCTTGAACACCAGGCTAAAAGTCATCTCATGATTGATTTTTAAACTTTTAATTTTATAATAATTTTAGATCTACAGAAGAGCTGCAGAGATAGCTTAGAGAGCCCTCATATAACCTCCGCCCAGCTTCCTCTAATGTTAACATCTGATACAACCATGCTTCTTATATTGAAACTAGGAAATTTAAGTTGGTATAACACTATGAACCAAACTACAGACTCTATTTGGAGTTCACCTGTTTTTCCATTCTAATGTCCTTCATCTGTTCCAGGATCCAATCCAAAACACCACTGTCTAACAATTTTTAAAGACCCACCATGGACAAATTTGAATGTGCACAGCATGAAGTGCCCAAGATACAAAGAAGATACAAAGATGACTAAAATGCAGGGCAGCCCTTGAGGTGCATATGACAGGGACATAGACACAGAAGTAAAGAACTCCACTAGATGAGGTCGTGCCAGGACAGGGGCCAGCTCAGGGAGCTTTAAGGGCCAATGGAAGGCAGACAGTTAGCCTAATCCTGGGGTTTGGGAAGACTTCTTGGGAGAGTCAGGCAGGAGGAACAGTGTGAGGAGATATTGCAGGCCACTGAGAATCAGCAGAGGGAAAGGCCAGACGGGCACAATGGTTGAAGGGAAGAAACAGGGAGAGCTTGGTCGGGAACCACCAAGAACTGGGACAGGACCCGTTGGTGCTGGGGACTTAACAAGGCTATGTTCCAGGGTGCCAGCGTAGTCAGGGATATGTTTGAACTAGAATCTCCCAGCAAGAGACTGTAGGTCAAATGTTTATCCTTTGATAATTAACCTGTTTACATAATGCCTTGAGTGTCATTTCATTATACTTATAATTGGGAGGCAGTATAACACAATGGTTAATAACATAGGCTCTGGAAGGAAACTATCTGGGTTGGAATCCCACCTGACTGCCACTTTCTATTGTACTTATGAAACTTGGAAGGTCTCTTACTTTTCTGTGCCTGTTTTTCCTATCCGTAAAATGAGGATAATACTAGTATTCATCTCATAGCGTTCGGATGACTGTAAGGTGCTTGGTCAGTGCTTGTGCACACTGAATAGCCAATGAACATCAGCTGTTATTATACAAGTGTGCATCCATTTCACACCTTGCTTATCTTCCTTAGACAGAAGCCAAGATACCTGAATAAAAGTTTCAAACAGCTTTCAGGTATACAGTCTCACTACACCTTCAGCATAATGTGTTGTGACCATTTTACAGGTAAGGAAAGTAGAGCACAGCAAAGTTAAGTGACAAAACTGAGATCATCTTAAAATCAAGGAGAAGAGCAAGTTTTGGGTTTAAATTCTCAGATTCTTTATGCTGCTACTGAAACAGTGGCCAAGGTCCATTAATATTAAGGAACAGTTAGAAAAACAATTAACTGAATGTTCTTAGCGTCCTGCCTAGCCTTTATCAGCAGTTTTACCACATAAAATATTTGATGAGTCTGCCTTCCTGTGGTGAAATACCAGACTTGTGAACATTTAAGCAACTCACAAATACAGATGGATTTCACTTGCTCAGGGCCAGAGAGTCCCGAGAGTTGACAAATTAGCTGTCATAAACATGGCTCTCAGATGTGGGCTTTGGAGATGGGTGGTCTTGGGGTTGATCAAGCCAGACTAGTTCCTATGTAAACTTGGGTGAACTGTAAAACATTTAAGAGCCTCAGTTTATTCACCTGTAAAATGGGGATTCTAATACAGACCTCTTAAGGTTGTAGGGAGATATAAAAGCCGTATACATTGTACAGACCCTGGCATTCAGACAGCATTCATTAAGCATGAATTATCTTTTCCTACTCCATTTCTTTCTTTCTTTCTCTCTGGTAGCTGTAGATTACCATTAACACAGGCCAGGAAATGCCACAGATGAACAGGGAACACACAAAAATATAATTTTATCACAGATATTAAGTGTTAGGTAGGAAGAGTCCTTACAAAGCAATGTTTGGGTAGATAATAAAACCAAGATGTGTTCTTCGTCATTAAAACTCAGAGAAGCCAGAATCACCAGCTGGATATTACAATTCTCACCTTACATTTGGATTTTACTTCTGTGAGTGGGGGCTGAAATTTTGATTGTATTCGAGACTTCAAGTGTCTCCGGTGGCCTGATGGAGTCATGGGGGACAGCAATTGGACAGTTAGGTGGGACACAACCCAGATGGTCCTGACAGCAGCGAGCCTCAGCTTACTGATACGCTCAGGCCCAGAGCCCAGTCTCATATGACCTGCGTGTCTAAAACGTGCTCAGAATGTTTGTCTCTATGGTTTCCCCTATAAATACATACATATATACATATCAATACATATATGTGTATATATATGTGTGTGTGTATATATATATTATATATATAAAAGGAAATAGTCAATAACTATTGCAAGACAACCAATCACCAGACTCATCTCAAAGCTTCTTGTTCCGGCACCCGGGAGCTGTCCCAACTTCTAGGCTGAGCTCTGAGAGCGGCACTTCTCAGAAACATTGCTCTCGGCTGGGCAGGCTGCTTCAGAGGGAGCTCCCATTTCCCTGAGAGGGTGGCTGTGCGGCCTTTGTGATGAAGCTTCTGGTCATCAATATTTGAAGAGAGGCCCCTAAATAGGTGTATGCCTGCTGAGGTGCACAGTTGCAGGAAGCACCTGTGTCCTCTTCACGCGGCCTCTCTAACCCTGCCTGGAATAAACGGCCTAATCTCGGGAACCCAGTGGAGGATGGGTCGGGGGAAGGAGCCAACGCCAGCCAGATACCCCGTGTGCAGAGGTGTTATCTTGTTCTCCAGACTCTGAGGTATCTGATGGTTGCAGGTGGCTCAGCCAGCATGTTTAGCTGTGCACTGGGGCTGTCAGGGGGTTCTGGACAGTGTTCCATTAAACCTTCAGGGACTGGCTAGTCTCGATTGCCTTTCCTCTAATATTTAAAATGAATTACAGGAACTATACTCAGTACCTTCTAGTAACTTCTAATGGAAAAGAATCTAAAAAAGAATATATATATAATATATATATGAACATATATATTATATATATTCATATATATAATATATATGTTCATATATATTATATATATTCATATATATTATATACATTCATATTATATATATTATATATATTCATGTATACTATGTATGTATATATAATATATATTCATATATATAATACATATTCATGCGTACTATATATGTATGTATAATATATATATTCATATATAATATATATTCATGCATACTATATATGTATATATAATATATTCATACATATTATATATATTCATATATATATTTATCTCTGAATCACTTTGTTTGCTGAACACCTGTAACCAACATTGTAAATCAACTATATTTCAATGAAAAATGTAAAAATAAGTAAAAGGAAAGAAAATGAATTCCAGATCTATCCCCAGCAGTGGATAAACGTCCTCACACTGCCTGGGCACTGTGCTGCCACCCATGTTCTCACTGCCATGAAATCCTAGGACTTTTGGCCAATATATGCCAGTAACCAGAGTGTCCACCTCTCTGTCCCAGATGTTTATTTCTACATATTGACCTTCACAGGGGGAGTGGGCATCAGAGGAGCCGTATTCCAGTTGTTTCTGCCTCTAGTCAACTAAAACTAATAAAACATGATTTAGCCTTTTTCCATCTCAGTTTCCAAATCTGCTAAATGGAGATAACTATACATCCTTCGTGTACCCTCTAAGAATTTGGTGGCGATAAAATAGGATCACATCTATAAGAATAGCTTAAAAAAACAGGAAGTATAAAGAAATGAAGGGGGTGGTAGAGTTTTAACAGTAACACTTAATTGCTCTGGACCCCGCTTCTGCAGAATTTGTGGCTATATAGAAGGGGCAGTGCAAAAGTTTACCTTTGCCCTATTATGAAAGAAAGGATGTATTAAATAATTAAACAATGCAAATAATATACGAGGGATATGTAACCTACTCATGAGACTGATCGGGTTTCACAAACTTGCAGCAGTCGTTTGCAAATTAAAAATTAACGAGCCATTCCTCTATGTTCTCCAAGGCGAGTCACGGAACACCTTGACTTAGCAACACTTAGCTGTTAAAATCAGAAACATAGCACTGGAAAGGAACTCTTAGCTCATCTTAGCCAAATTTGTCATTTTACAGGTGATGAGACTGACTCACAAGGATAAATAACATGTCTGAGCTTTCTCAGTCCACCAGAAAGCCAAAAATTACACCAAAATCTACTGTCTGTTGTCATTCATTCCATGCTGCCTCTTTTGTTGGCCTGGCTGAAGCTAATTTTTCAGTTCCACTGGAACAAATCCCGTTTTCTTTGAATGGAAACTTACACAGAAACACAGACTCACCAGCTATGAGTAAAACAAAAGTAAACTTTACTATTACCTCACAATCTCCCTTGACCAACCACGGATCCAGGTTTTGTGGGAGGCCTGAAGCTTTTTATATTTGGGGGATTCTCTGTCAGAAAAGGAATCAAAATTATGAGTAAAAAATTATTACCAATATAAACATTTATTTAGAGAGAAGAATCACAGTAAGTTAAAATTTTTCAAGTTGACAGATACCAGAGATAGCACAAATCCAAAGAAATAACAATAGTTTTATTAATGGCCTTATCATTTATCTTATTATTGCCTCTTATTAACTGTACCTCTTTAAAGTCTTTTTCTTTTAAGAGCATCCTTTGTCTGAAAACTCTTTCATTACCTCTTCACTTGATAACAGTTTTGTGATATCAGAACCTAAAAGGAGAAGAAAAAGGTAATTTAACATTTCCTTCTTCCTGGAAGCGTCTAGAATGGTTAATCAATTTTTTTATTATTATTGATACTTAAAATTTTTTTCTTTTAGCTTCCCAACTTGTTATGGGTAATGCCGTGTAAATTTGTATCATTGTATTCAAATCTGAGAAAACTTCTCTTGTTTCTATCGTATATGAACCATTATAAACACACTTGCTTTTGTTATTTTGCTTGGAACATACACCTGATAAATATAGAACTCTTCATAAATTCTACTTCTCACGATTCCCATTAACAATAACAACAAAGGGGATTTGATTTTCTTTGTAATTGTATACAGTACAGCATCAGGCATTATCCTGGTAAAAGAGGACTTCTAGTCTGATTAGATGTTGAAGGGACTCAATCATCCACTTAACAACTTTCTATACCTTATGCTTGGAAGAATTTCCATATATTATCTCTGGCTCAATGCATTTCAAACTTTACACAACAAAGTGATTCAGTTATACATACCTACATTCTTTTTCATATTCTTTTCCATTATGGCTTATCACAGGATATTGAATAGAGTTCCCTGTGCTATACAGTAGCACTTCGTTGTTTATCCATTCTCTATACAATAGTTTGCATCTGCTAACCCCAAACTCCCAGTCCATCCTTCCCCCACCCCCTCCTCCTCCTTGGCAACCACAAGTCTGCTCTCTATGTCTGTGAGTCTGTTTCTGTTTCATAGATAAGTTCATTTGTGTCATATTTTAGATTCCACGTATAAGTGACATCATATGATATTCGTCTTTCTCTTTCTGACTTACTTTACTTAGTATGATGATAATCTCTAGGTCCATCCTAGAGATAATGCTGCAAATGGCATTATTTCATTTTTTTTATGGCAGAGCAGTATTCCATTGTATACATGTACTGCATCTTCTTTATCCATTCCTCTGTCAATGGACATTTCGTTTGTTTCCATGTCTTGGTTATTGTGAATAGTGCTGAAATGAACATGGGGGTGCATGCATCTTTTTGAATTAGAGTTTTCTCTGGATATATGGCCAGGAGTGAGATTGCATATTTCTCCTCCACTCTTCATATATATCTCATGCTGGGGCTAAAGGACATGTTCACATTTCCATATGACCGAGGTGCTGTACCTGAGAACTAAGATGGTGAGGGTGTTGGCAGGGTAGGTGATAGGAGTGTTTCAGAAAGTCATTCCTCTCTGGGATGGCTGGCAGTAATACAACTATACATGGAAGTGACTGTGACCCACACAAATATAGCCTCATAAACCCAAACTAAACTTCTCCTTCACTTACCTTCCCCTTAACTGGATTCCGAAAATGCCTGGGGCTCCTCCAATGTTACTCCACCTAGAGTTGTGTGAGGGAGTGGGTATCTGCACTCAGAATACTGTAAGAAGCAGTATTCTTAATCAATTGCAAGGAAAATGTATTACTTGGGTAAGTTTTACAAAAACATAAGACCATGTGAACCCATTGGCGAGACTCCTGCCGGGGCCGTGGAAGGGGCCTATGCAAATGAGAGGCCCTGAAGGTTAAGCTTCATGGACTTCATGGTGAAGGGCAGTCTCCAGTTCCTGGAAAAGAAAGAGTTACAGCTCTCAGCACCGTGGACAGGGTGTGGCACGTGCTTACAAGGTTGGAGGTAGGGGTGTCCTCTGGGCAACTGAGAAGCGAGGAGCCCTCCAGGCCTGGTCAAGGGAAGGCTGACAGTTTCATCCACAGTTTCCAGCAGAAGCAACTGCAGTGGCACACGCTGGAGTAGGTCTGCTGCTATACCGGGCTGCTCGGGGAAGAGACTGGTTGATGCTAACTCAGTGTAATCAGTCTTCTGCCCACAGCAGCCCATCATCCCCGGGCCAAGCCACCCCTGACAAAGCAACCCAGTGATCCCCTGAAATGGCATCACCAAAAACCCATCACTCTTGTTCCAATTTAAACATAACATTTGAATCTACATTTGGACTACTGCATCATAATAAACATGTATTTCCATGGATGTCAACTAATATAGGAGATGGTCTGATGACCAAAGGGAGAATGTCTCATTAAAGGTAAACTTCTTGAACTTCCCTGGCAGTCCAGTGGTAAAAATCCACCTTCCAATGCAGGGAACACGGGTTCGATCCCTGGTCGGGGAACTAAGATCCCACATGCCGCGGGGCAACTAAGCTCTCACGCCACAACTAGAGAGCCCGTGTGCCGCAACGAAGAGCCTGAGTGCTGCAACAAAAGGTCCCGCATGCCACAACGAAGATCCCATGTGCAGCAACTAAGATCTGATGCGGCCAATTAAATAAATAAAGGTAAACTTCTCATGGAAGGCTCAGATCTCACACAAAGGACAGTTGTCCTGGGGTCCCTTTCCAATTTATCTTCATGGTTTGTTTTACAATATGAACTTGAAGAAAAACAATTCTTTGAAATATTCTGAAATTCTGATTTTTTACAAAGTCAGTCTGGCTTTTAACTTTCAGTGGAACTCAGACTCTTAAGGAAAAGCTCTCCACGTTTGTGTCCCGTTTTCCATTCTTTCTTAATCTTCATTTCTGCTTGTCTGGACTATGGCAACAGCCTCTTAACTAAGCTCTCAGATCCACCCTATACACTGCTGCCACGTAAATGCTCTCAAGCTGGCCTTCCCTGTTGTCCCCTGCCAGGAACAATCTGTCCTTGTGTGGAACACTCAGAACCCTTTGGTTGGTTCTAGTCTTCTAGCATTTATGAAAGTCACCCTTTATCGTGGTGGTCTGTGTATGTGTCCATCACCCTCGCTAGAGTATACATTTCTTGCATTCCCAGCCCACTGCAAAGTCAATGCACAAAATTGAAACTTATTAGGTACCAATGGCAGACTCTACTATTGATGTTTGACTTGACAATCATAGTAATTGTATTCTCCTTGCCAGTGACCGGTATAGAGAGGTGTCCAGTAGAAGTGTCTCTGATCGTGGAAAAATGGCTAGTGTGACTGATGTACTTTTGAGTTTATCAAATTCTTTTTTTTTTTTTTTGCCAAACCACGCAGCTTGTGGGATCTTAGTTGCCCAACCAGGGATTGAACCCGGGCCCTTGGCAGTGAAAGCGCTGAGTTCTAACTACTGGACCACCAGGGAATTCCCTGATTTTACCAAATTTGAATGAACTAAAAGGTAAACTTCACTTGCCACATCTATTGGACCTCTCAGGCCAGGTAACTCAGGTGACTCAGTTCTGGCAAACGAAATACAGGGCAGCCAGTTTTTTCTTCTACAGGATTTTATCTCATCTGGGTGTGGTACCCGGGACTGTATGGCCATCCTGGAACCTGGAGAGGAGCACAGAGGACAGAGCTGACACCCTGAGGATGGCAGAGAGAGAAATGGAGAGAGTCTGAGGTGTGGACTCAGTCAACCTAGAGTTGCCCTTCCTGGGACTTCCTCATGTGTGGGTAAGGACATTTTCCTCACTGTTTAAGCCATTTTGACTAGAGCTTTCTACAAACTTCAGCCCAAAGCATCAAAAATGATAATGCTGTTATGATAATTAGGTGGAAAGAGGGGGCAGGATACAGCATGTCCAATGGGATTTGCAGACCTCTTGTAGACACTGTACACAATGATGCAAGAGAAATGTGCAAAAGAACAAACCATTATGAAATCATATATCTAAAGTATGAGGTTTTTTCCAGGCAAAAGACAGAGTTTGTGAGTGTTGCTGAGTGAAGAACAAGAATTCTGCAGAGGATATCTGTGGCTTCGGTCTATTGAGGACTCCTTTTGCCCTTCCTTTCATTGCCAACCCTATGTTCTGTGGGGAACTATTCCTTGTGACTCAGGGAAGGGTGACCCCAAATTCCCTGGCCACAGGGGTGGGTCTGGCCAGCAGGATACACCATACCTCCAGCCATGATGACTGTTTGAGGAATAGGCATGTGAATTTTCACTAAGGTTTAATATATGGACAATATGGACACTGGGAGAAAGGAAGGGTGCTCTTTTTTGGGTGGGGCTGTGATTTCTGCCCCAAGGAGAGACTCCTTTGAGAGTAAAGCCAGTCCTAGAACCCAGGGGGCTGGGGAGGATAGACAGAGCCTGTTGACACTATCTGAGCCCCTGAGTGCAGCCATGCCTGAGGCCCAAGTCGATCTTTGGACTTTTCATGTGCATGAGCACATATCCCTGATGTGCTGAGGCCGGTTTGCTTTGACTTTCTGTCCCCTGCAACTGAGAGTCCTGACTGATACAGTAGAGAATCAAACAAGGCAAGAGGGAAGTCCTGGATCTGCCTCAGATTGAAGTGGGGTCAGGTGCAGAAAGATGTGCAGGAGATAAGCATCTGTTAGGGCTTCATGAGGCAGTCCAATGCTGTGGACAGCAGCTTGGTACCCAGACAAGTGTAGATTTGGGGCAAACTGCTCTGAGTTTTAATACCAGCTTATCCACTTACTTCATTGATAAGTCTGAGACAGCTGTTTAAAGAGTAAACCTGGGGGCTTCCCTGGTGGCGCAGTGGTTGAGAGTCCGCCTGCCGATGCAGGGGACACTGGTTCGTGCCCCGGTCCGGGAAGATCCCACATGCCGCGGAGCGGCTGGGCCCATGAGCCATGGCCGCTGAGCCTGCGCGTCCGGAGCCTGTGCTCCGCAATGGGAGAGGCCACAACAGTGAGAGGCCCACGTACGGCAAAAAAAAAAAAAAACCCAAAAAACCAAAAACAAACAAACAAACCAACCCCCAGTAAACCTGGGTCTCAGTTTTTCCACCTGTAAAATGGGAAAAGATGACTTACCTCACAAATCTGTTGGGAGGATTAAGTAGGATGATATATGTAAAAGCCCTCCACAGAACTTGGCAGATGGTGCTACCTTCACTGACGTTAGTTCCCGGCACTGTGGAAAAGACATATCGAAGTCTCTGCAATAAAAACGTTCAAAGTGACTACCAATATTCTTTGGCCCTTCCTTCCTCCTCACTGCTTTTGACTTTTATCTCTTTTGTTTTTTATGTAATCCTAGTAGTTTAAATTGAAACTAATACGAGTCACCATAATTTGAACGTGTACTTTGTTCTTGTGCTTTACGTACACTATCTGTAATCCTGACTGTAATGATTCATACATTATTCCTGACAATGATAATAAAGTAGGTGGCACCGTGCCACAGGCCAGGAGAGATTAGTGACTTGTCTGCCCTATTAGTATAGAAGGTAAAGCCAGGAGGGCCTCTAGAGGCACCTGGTGGGGGACACGAAACCCTAAGGGCACTGTTTACCATTGGAATTTTTCTCTCTCAGGAGAACTATGAGAGACATACTGTTGTTTTGAATTTCAAACCACAGTTACCTGTGTAATTAAAGAACCCGTAAGTCCTTCAGTAGGAAAAAGTGGAAGCTTGACCCAGTGAATGCCAGACCAAAGGACATATCCAATTACAGTTCTAACTGGGATATATGTAAGAGAATGTTCTGGAGCTTTCCACGAGCTGATCCAAAATTGAGCTTTCAGGTTAAATTTAAAAGGAACAGTTTTAGAATTCGAGCTGGAAAATGAGATTCATGCTAAATGGACTTTTCTTTCACTACGACAAAAATACTGCCACCAGGCCCCAAACCCACCATTACCATCACCGTCCCCTCCCTGCACCTCCACCCCGATCTGTTTTTTCTTTTTCTAATGTGGGTGGTCCTCTTCTGATTAGCAGCACCATCTTCATTAGGACATAAATGAAACTATTTTTGTTCCTATAGAAACACAAAAGTCGCCAAGACGTGTCTGAGGATGTTTGCTGCAGCCTGTCTGCAAGAGCAAAAAAGTGTTTGTCTTTATTGCTGATGTCCAGTGACAAGGGGGTTATTTGAATAAATGGAACACTCTGGTCCAGCTAAAAAGAACAGATAGATTTTTATATACTGACATGAGGAAACGTGGACAATATAGCTATACGTTTGAAAAGCAAGTTGCAGAATGTTATTTAGAATATAATCTGATTTATGGGGAAAAAAAACAAACAAAAAAGCAAAGTATCTGCATGATGGAAAAGCCTAGAAGGAAGAATACCAATGTGTTATTAGTGGTTGTTGGGTTTTGCTTTGGAGTGGGTCACAGAGGACTTTGACTTTTCACTTGAAACGTTTCTATATAATTGTGAGGTTTGGGCTTCAAAAATCATTTTTTCTTTTTTCTTTTCTTTTTTTTTTTTACAATGGGCCAGCTTTATTTCTATAGTCAAAACATATGTAAAGATTTTTAAAATTTACCATCCACTGGTCAGTACCTAAGAGGACAGGCTAAGCTATTAAATGATGTGGTCGTGAAAGTTAGTCTCTATATCCATGACCTTCGTCCTCTGTTTATTTGCATCACCCAGAATGGTTTTTCTAATCCCTGACCTTTAAGATGTTTGCCCCTCATCTAACAGACCGCTGGGCTGGCTATGGGGTGCAGCTGCTCTCCCTGTGGCTGTGCCAGCTCCTCCTCTACTCACTTCCCCTGTCTTAACTCAGAAAGATCCAGTCAGGATGTTGCAGCTACCGGGCTCTTTCCCACCTACAAAGTTGCCGTATCCTGTCTGTGGTCCCCGAGTGGAATGAAACAGCAAGATTAAATGAAAAGAAACCCTTCTTACATATTTCGATAAAATACTTCCTCTACCTTATTCTTTAACATTTCTTCTGCGTCTGCCTCTTGTCGAACGCTGTGCTAGGTGGGGCACGGTCTCTGCTCAGGGCACACAAAGCACCCTGGTGGAGATAGACAGGTAGGCAGTGACAGTGACAAAGGTGACAACTGTATTGCCACTTTCTCAGCATCCAAATGTGTGTCTGCATCAGGTGCTGGGGGTACAAAGATAAGTAAGACAGGGTCCCTGGCCTAGAGAGGTTTACAGTCTAAGCAGTGCTGTCCAACAGAAATATAATGCAAGCCACACAGGTAATTAAAAATTTTCTAGTAGCCCCGTTAAAAAGAAACAGGTGAAATTAATTTTAATCAGCCATTTAATTTAACCCAATTTATCTAGCATATTGTCATTTCAACATGTAATCGATATAAAAATTATCAATGATATATTTTAGGTTACTTTTTTCATACTAAGCATTTCCCATGTGGTACGTAGCTTACAAGACATCTCCATTCAGATCAGACCCGGTTTAAGTGCTCAATAGCTACATATGGCTGGTGGCCACCATATCGGACAGGGCAGATCTAAGGAGAAGATGAGCTTATTAATAGATCATTCCACAATGTATCAAAAGCTCCCCAAGGTTGTACCTAGGATGTTGTGGGCGATAGACCTCCCTCACTCCTGAGGTGGGATGTGTGGGGGAAAAGGTAATGGTCAGGGAAGGCTTCTTGGAGGAAGCCACACACGAACAGAGGTAGCCAGATGCACCATGGGAAGACCATGTCCAGAAGGTGGAACGGGCAGCCTGAAGATGGGCTCAGTGGTTTCAGACAGTGCAGTGTGAGCAGGGCTCGTCACTAGTTTGGTGATTACAGCTTAACAAGTGAATCTGAAAAACATAAATTAAAAAAAAAAAAAAGTGAAACCTTTAGTGAATAGGAATGAGGTAGAAGGGAAGGACAGAAGAAGGGCCGGCAGAGAGGGAAGATTTCCTACTCAAAGGGGAAGTCTTCATGAGATGGGAAAGATAGGAGCTCTGTACCAGGGTAGGGCCCAGTTAGCGGAAGGCAGGCTGGATTCGGGCTACTGCTCAGCCCCTCATCCAGGCCCTTTGTGGAAGGCGTGGTCTGCACAGCCATCCGTGGCAGCCCTCTGCTGTGCTATCATTCTGAAGCCTCTCCAGCTGGACTGTTCTGCCACATTTACTTGAGAGTAAGCACACTGGAGCTGGTTGGAAGATGTGACGTCGATCTTTTTTTCAGGGTTTGTCCAGAAACATAAGCTCCTACCTGTGCCTGAGCCTTGCTGCTTGCCATGCAAGGCCCAGTGAAATGGACGGTCTGCCCAAACACTAACGTGAAATGTGAAACTGCCATTGAAAGGGCACCTGTGCCTGCAGGTCTGGAGCACGAACACCACACGTGCTCAGCACGTGTCCAGGCTGTGGAGAGCTTGGCAGGACACCGATTCACTGTGCAACCCCGGACAAGTCACCTTGCCTCTTTGGGCTTCCTCTCCTCTGTGAAAGTAGGGGTTGGGACACATGACAAAGCTCATAGGTGTTGTGATTAGCAATCTGCAACAAACCGGAGCAAATCTGCTCTCAGCAAACTATGCCCCAGCCTGTCCTCACCACAGCCCTCATCCCCAGACCCCAGTGACACACAGACCTGAACGCTTCGTCCTCCCAACCTCACCCGCACAACCTGTTGGCTGAAACCCAGGAAAATCTGGTATGAGATATGTATGTCCTTACGCAACCGTTTCTCCCCTCAGTTTACACTGCTGGTGCTTTAAGAAACACAATATTGGCAAAATGGACTATACTCAAAATGATTCCTGGGAACCGAACAGACCAGTTTGGTCGGAAGCCCGAGGCACCTTCTCTAAAGGCCTGGCCTCCCCCTCCCGCTCCCCCTTCGCTGGGATGCGATGGACAGCAAGCCAGGAGTCAGGTTAGGTCACAGGATGAGAACTCTGAACTAGCTGAAACTGCCTGGGACAGCTCTAGCGTATCCACGCCTTGGCTCGGCTCACTGGGGCTTTAATAATGCAATAATAACCAGCTTCTAAAGCACACAAAGGCTTTTGGAAAGCTGGAGATAAAAGCGACTTTGTTCTCTTCTTGCCCAGTACAGTAGACATCCATAGGTGTTCCCACAGAAACTGGCCACTTGGCTGTCACTGTGGTTGGACTTGCCCCCCTTCTTGCTTACTGAGAAGCCAACAGATAGCTTAGAAGGAAAACAGCGTCCAGAAAATGCACTTGAAAAAGAAAGCTGATGAGAGACGAGCATATTGGAAAGCTGGGTGCACTTTCTGCTGAGCTCTTCTCTTCCCTGAGACTGTTGGCCCCTGTAGGATGCTGCATCTCCTTCATCAAACAGTCATCCTGGGCCAAGCGTGAGGCTTAATGCAGTCAGAGCGTGGGCGGCCGCCGAGACAAAGCCATTTCTCCTCCGTGCTCTGCATTTGGGCTGCATCGTGCCTGCTGGAGGGAGCAGCCCTACATTCACCCCGCCACTGCGACCCTGCCTGCCCCCATCTTTCCTATCCCTTCTCCTCCCTTCCCACTATCCCTCTCCTCCTCCCCCAACACATAGAGTTTATATAGCTGGCTTCTTCACCCCCCACTGTCTTTTCATATTACTCTTTTTTTAACATCTTTATTAGAGTATAATTGCTTTACAATGGTGTGTTAGTTTCTGCTTTATGACAAAGTGAATCAGCTATACATATATATATATCCCCATATGTCTTCCCTCTTGCGTCTCCCTCCCTCCCACCCTCCCTATCCCACCCCTCTAGATGGTCACAAAGCACCAAGCTGATCTCCCTGTGCTATGCAGCTGCTTCCCACTAGCTATCTATTTTACATTTGGTAGTGTATATATGTCCATGCCACTCTCTCACTTCGTCCCAGTTTATCCTTCCCCCTCCCCATGTCCTCAAGTCCATTCTCTACGTCTGCATCATTATTCCTGTCCTGCCCATAGGTCCTTCAGAACCACCGTTTTTTTTTTTTTTTTTTTTAGATTCCATATATATGTGTTAGCATACGGTATTTGTTTTTCTCTTTCTGACTTACTTCACTCTGTATGACAGACTCTAGGTCCATCCACCTCATTACAAATAACTCAATTTCGTTTCTTTTTATGGCGGAGTAATATTCCATTGTGTATATGTGCCACATCTTCTTTATCCATTCATCTGTCGATGGGCACTTAGGTTGCTTCCATGTCCTGGCTATTGTAAATAGAGCTTCAATGAACATTGTGGTACATGACTCTTTCTGAATTATGGTTTTCTCAGGGTATATGCCCAGTAGTGGGATTGCTGGGTCATATGGTAGTTCTATTTTTAGTTTTTTAAGGAACCTCCATACTATTCTCCATAGTGGCTGAACCAATTCACATTCCCACCAACAGTGCAAGAGTGTTCCCTTTTCTCCAAACCCTCTCCAGTATTTATTGTTTGTAGATTTTTTGATGATGGCCATTCTGACTGGTGTGAGATGATACCTCACTGTAGTTTTGATTTGCATTTCTCTAATGATTAGCGATGTTGAGCATCCTTTCATGTGTTTGTGGGCAATCTGTATATCTTCTTTGGAGAAATGTCTATTTAGGTCTTCTGCCCATTTTTGGATTGGGTTGTTTGTTTGTTTGTTTGTTTGTTTTGCGGTACGCGGGCCTCTCACTGTTGTGGCCTCTCCCGTTGTGGAGCACAGGCTCCAGACGCACAGGCTCAGCGGCCATGGCTCACGGGCCCAGCCGCTACGCAGCACGTGGGATCCTCCCGGACCGGGGCACGAACCCGTGTCCCCTGCATCGGCATGCGGACTCTCAACCACTGCGCCACCAGGGAAGCCCCGGGTTGTTTGTTTTTTTAATATTGAGCTGCATGAGCTGCTTGTAAATTTTGGAGATTAATCCTTTCTCAGTTGCTTCATTTGCAAATATTTTCTCCCATTCTGAGGGCTGTTTTTCGTCTTGTTTATAGCTTCCTTTGCTGTGCAAAAGCTTTTAAGTTACATTAGGTCCCATTTGTTTCTTTTGGTTTTTATTTCCATTTCTCTAGGAGGTGGGTCAAAAAGGATCTTGCTGTGATTTATGTCATAGAGTGTTCTGCCTAAGTTTTCCTCTAAGAGTTTTATGGTGTCTGGCCTTACATTTAGATCTTTAATCCACTTTGAATTGATTTTTGTGTATGGTGTCTGGGAGTGTTCTAATTTCATTCTTTTATATGTAGCTGTCCAGTTTTCCCAGCACTACCTATTGAAGAGGCTTTTTTTTTTTTTTTTGCGGTATGCGGGCCTCTCACTGTTGTGGCCTCTCCTGTTGTGGAGCACAGGCTCTGGATGTACAGGCTCCGCGGCCATGGCTCACGGGCCCAGCCACTCCGCGGCATGTGGGATCTTCCCGGACCAGGGCACGAACCTGTGTCCCCTGCATCAGCAGGCGGACTCTCAACCACTGCGCTACCAGGGAAGCCCTGAAGAGGCTGTCTTTTCTCCATTGTCTATTCTTGCCTCCTTTATCAAAAATAAGGTGACCATATGAGCCGGGGTTTATCTCTGGCTTTCTATCCTGTTCCATTGATCTATATTTCTGTTTCTGTGCCAGTACCATATTGTCTTGATTACTGTAGCTTTGTAGTACAGTCTAGAGTCCGGGAGCCTAATTCCTCCAGCTCCGCTTTTCTTTCTCAAGATTGCTTTGGCTATTCGGGGTCTTTTGTGTTTCCATACAAATTGTGAAATTTTTTGTTCTAGTTCTGTGAAAAATGCCATTGGTAGTTTAATAGGTATTGCAGTGAATCTGTAGATTGCTTTGGGTAGTTTAGTCATATCCTCAAGACCATTCTCTAGTAGGTCTGTGTTTTTATTCCTGTCTTACCCGTAGGTTCTTCATGACATTATTTTTTTTCCCTTAAATTCCATATATATGTGTTAGCATACGGTATTTGTCTTTCTCTTTCTGACTTACTTCACTCTGTATGACAGACTCTAGGTCCATCCGCCTCATTACAAATAGCTCAATTTCGTTTCTTTTTATGGCTGAGTAATATTCCATTGTATATATGTGCCACATCTTCTTTATCCATTCATCCAATGATGGACACTTAGGTTGTTTCCATCTCCGGGCTATTGTAAATAGAGCTGCAGTAAACATTTTGGTATATGACTCTTTTTGAATTATGGTTTTCTCAGGGTATATGCCCAGTAGTGGGATTGCTGGGTCATATGGTAGTTATATTTGTAGTTTTTTAAGGAACCTCCATACTGTTCTCCATAGTGGCTGTACCAGTTCACATTCCCCCTTGTTGGAAGATTTTTAATCACAGTTTCAATTGCAGTGCTTGTGATTGGTCTGTTTATATTTTCTATTTCTTCCTGGTTCAGTCTCGGAAAGTTGTGCTTTTCTAAGAACTTGTCCATTTCTTCCAGGTTGTCCATTTTATTGGCATAGAGTTGTTTGTAGTAATCTCTCATGATCCCTTTGTATTTCTGCAGTGTCAGTTGTTACTTCTCCTTTTTCATTTCCAATTCTGTTGATTTGAGTCTTCTCCCTTTTTTTCTTGATGAGTCTGGCTAATAGTTTATCAATTTTGTTTATCTTCTCAAAGAACCAGCTTTTAGTTTTATTGATATTTGCTATTGTTTCCTTCATTTCTTTTTTACCTCTCTCTGATCTGATCTTTATGTTTTATTTTCTTCTGCTAACTTGGGGTTTTTTTTTGTTCTTCTTTCTCTAATTGCTTTAGGTGTAAGGTTAGGTTGTTTATTTGAGATTTATCTTGTTTTTTGAGGTAGGATTGTATTGCCATAAAATTCCCTCTTAGAACTGCTTTTGCTGCATCCCATAGGTTTTGGGCCATTGTGTTTTCATTGTCATTTGTCTCTAGGTATTTTTTGATTTCCTCTGTGATTTCCTCAATGATCTCTTGGTTATTTAATAGTGTACTGTTTAGCCTCCATGTGTTTTTATTTTTTACAGATTTTTTTCCTGCAATTGATATCTAGTCTCATAGCATTGTGGTCAGAAAAGATACTTGATACAATTTCAATTTTCTTAAATTTACCAAGGCTTGATTTGTGACCCAAGATATGATCTATCCTGGAGAATGTTCCATGAGCACTTGAGAAAAATGTGTATTCTGTTGTTTTTGGATGGAATGTCCTATAAATATCAATTAAGTCCATCTTGTTTAATGTATCATTTAAAGCTTGTCTCCTTATTTATTTTCATTTTGGTTGATCTGTCCATTGGTGACAGTGGGGTGTTCAAGTCCCCTACTATGATTGTGTCACTGTCAATTTCCCCTTGTATGGCTCTTAGCATTTGCCTTATGTATTGAGGTGCTCCTATGTTGGTTGCATAAATATTTACACTGTTATATCTTCTTCTTGGATTGATCCCTTGATCATTATGTAGTGTCCTTCTTTGTCTCTTATAATAGTCTTTATTTTAAAGTTTATTTTGTCTGATATGAGAATTGCTACTCCAGCTTTCTTTTGATCTTCATTTGCATGGAATATATTTTTCCATCCACTCACTTTCAGTCTGTTTGTGGCCCTAGGTCTGAAGTGGGTCTCTTGTAGACAGCATATATACGGGTCTTGTTTTGGTATCCATTCAGCCAGTCTATATCTTTTGGTTGGAGCATTTAATCCATTTACATTTAAGTTAGTTATTGATATGTATGTTACTATTACCATTTTCTTAATTGTTTTGGGTTAGTTATTGTAGGTTTTTTCCTTTTCTTGTGTTTCCTGCCTAGACAAGTTCCTTTAGCATTTGCTGTAATGCTGGTTTGGTGGTGCTGAATTCTCTTAGCTTTTGCTTGTCTGTAAAGGTTTTAATTTCTCTGTTGAATCTGAATGAGATACTTGCTGGGTAGAGTAATCTTGTTTGTAGGTTTTTCCCTTTCATCACTTTAAATATGTCCTACCACTCCCTTCTGGCTTGCAGAGTTTCTGCTGAAAGATCAGCTGTTAACCTTATGGGGATTCCCTTGTATGTTATTTGTTGCTTTTCCCTTGCTACTTTTAATATTTTTTCTTTGTATTTAATTTTTGATAGTTTGATTAATATGTGTCTTGGCGCGTTTCTCCTTGGATTTGTCCTGTATGGGACTCTCTGCACTTCCTGGACTTGACTGACTATTTCCTTTCCCATATTAGGGAAGTTTTCAACTATAATCTCTTCAAATATTTTCTCAGTCCCTTTATTTTTCTCGTCTTCTTCTGGGACCTCTATAATTCGAATGTTGGTGCATTTAATGTTGTCCCAGAGGTCTCTGAGACTGTCCTCAATTCTTTTCATCCTTTTATTTTAGGTCACTTACCTGTTCTTTATTTAGGTCACTTACCTGTTTTTCTGCCTCAGTTATTCTGCTATTGATTCCTTCTAGAGAATTTTAAATTTCATTTATTGAGTTGTTCATCATTGTTTGTTTGCTCCTTAGTTCTTCTAGGTCCTCGTTAAACGTTTCTTGTATTTTCTCCATTCGATTTCCAAGATTTTGGATCATCTTTACTATCATTATTCTGAATTGTTTTTCAGGTAGACTGCCTATTTCCTCTTCATTTGTTAGGTCTGCTGGGTTTTTGCCTGGCTCCTTCATCTGCTGTGTGTTTCTCTGTCTTCTCATTTTGCTTAATTTACTGTGTTTGGGATCTCCTTTTTGCAGGCTGCAGGTTTGTAGCTCCTGTTGTTTTTGGTGTCTGCCCCCAGTGGCTAAGGTTGCTCAGTGGGTTGTGTAGGCTTCCTGGTGGACGGGACTGGTGCCTGTGTTCTGGTGGATGAGGCTGGATCTTGTCTTTCTGTTGGGCAGTACTGCATCTGGTGGTGTGTTTTGGGGTGTCTGTGACCTTATTATGATTTTAGGCAGCCTCTCTGCTAATGGGTGGGGTTGTGTTCCTGCCTTGCTAGTTGTTTGGCATAGGGTGTCCAACACTCTAGCTTGCTGGTTGTTGAGTGGAGCTGGGTTCATGGTGAGATGGAGATCTCTGGGAGAGCTTTCACCATTTGATATTATGTGGAGCCGGGCGGTCTCTGGTGGACCAATGTCCTGAACTCAGCTCTCGCACCTCAGAGGCACAGGCCTGACACCCAGCCAGAGCGCCAAGACCCTGTCAGCCACACGGCTCTGATGAAAATGGAGAAAAAAGAAGGAAAGAAAGAAAAAAATAAATTAAAGTTATTAAAATAAAAATTAAAAAATTATTAATAAAAAAAATTAAAAAGGAATAAAAAAAGGAAAGAAAGAAGAGAGCAACCAAACCAAAAAACAAATCCACCAATGATAACAAGTGCTAATAACTATAAAAAAAAAAAAAAAACAGTGGACAGACAGAACCCTAGGACAAATGGTAAAAGGAAAGCTATACAGAGAAAATCACACAAAGAAGCATACACATACACAGTCACAAAAAGAGAAAAAGGAAAAAATACATATACCTATATATTAAAAAAAAGGAAGAGAGCAATCAAATCAATAAACAAATCTACCAATGATAATAAACTCTAAATGTTAAACTAAGATAAACATAAAACCAGAAACAAATTAGATGCAGAAAGCAAACCCCAAGTCTACAGTTGCTCCCAAAGTCCACCGCCTCAATTTTGGGATGATTCGTTGTTTATTCAGGCATTCCAGAGATGCAGCGTACATCAAGTTGCTTGTGGAGATTTAATCCACTGCTCCTGAGGTTTCTGGGAGAAATTTCCCTTTCTCTTCTTTGTTCACACAGCTCCCGGGGTTCGGCTTTGGATTATGGCCCCACCTCCGCATGTAGGTCACCTGAGGGTGTCTGTTCTTCGCTCAGACAGCACTAGGTTAAAGTAGCAGCTGATTAGGGGGCTCTGGCTCACTCAGGGTAGGGGGAGGGAGGGGTACGGAGTGCGGGGCGAGCCTGCGGCGGCAGAGGCCAGTGTGGCATTGCAACAGCCTGAGGCGTGCCGTGTGTTCTCCCGGGGAAGTTGTCCCTGGATCACAGGACCCTTGCAGTGGCAGGCTGCACAGCCTCCTGGGAAGGGAGTTGTGGACAGTGACCTGTGCTCGCACACACGCTTCTTAGTGGCTGCAGCAGCAGCCTTAGTGTTTCATGCCCGTCTCTGGTGTCCCCGCTGATAGCCGCAGCTCGCGCCCGTCTCTGGAGCTCGTTTAGGCAGTGCTCTGAATCCCCTCTCCTTCCGCACCCCGAAACAATGGTCTCTTGCCTCTTAGCCAGTTCCAGACTTTCTCCTGGACTCCCTCCCGGATAGCTGTGGTGCACTAGCCCCCTTCAGGCTGTGTTCACACAGCCAACCCCAGTCTTCTCCCTGGGATCTGACCTCCGAAGCCCGAGCCTCAGCTCGCAGTCCCCACCCGCCCTGGTCTGTGAGCAGACAAGCCTCTCGGGCTGGTAAGTGCTGGTCGTCACCGATCCTCTGTGAGGGAATCTCTCCACTTTGCCCTCCGCACCCCTGTGGCTGCGCTCTCCCCCATGGCTCTGAAGTTCCCCCTGCCGCCCCCCCCCCCCCCCCGTCTCCACCAGTGAACGGGCTTCCTAGTGTGTGGAAACCTTTCCTCCTTCACAGCTCCCTCCCACTGGTGCAGGTCCCGTCCCTATTCTTTTGTCTCTGTTTTTTTCTTTTGCTCTACTCAGGTATGTGGGGAGTTTCTTGTCTTTGGGGAAGTCTGAGGTCTTCTGCCAGCGTTCAGTAGGTGTTCTGTAGGAGTTGTTCCACATGCAGTGTATTTCTGATGTATTTGTGGGGAGGAAGGTGATCTCCACATCTTACTCCTCCGCCATCTTGAAGGTCTTCACTTTACTCTTAATGGAGAGAGCTGGGCTGCATATGGGATTCACCCAGACTGCCCCACCTATGCCTCTTAGATTAAAGAGTAAGAAACAAAAGCCCAGAGAGCAAAGTGATGGGGCCAAGGAAACACAGCTGGTTCCATTTTGGAAACTACTAATCTGTATACTTATTGCTCTGTGTGTGTGTGTGTGTGTGTGTGTGTGTGTGTAACAACAATTGCTTTGTTTATAACCTCAGTTGTCATTTCAAGGAAGGTGGGTCCTGTGACTGTATGGAGCACATTTATTTATCTGAGCTGTGTTTTGGACTTGGGTATGCAAATTTGGGAATGGCAGCTAGGGCAGGACAGAATGACCTTGCATAACAGAGCAGGAGGAATCTGGGAAGGAGAAAGAGGATCCAGGAGATTAGACCAGGGGGATGGGCTGAAAAAGAGACCCCCGGGGTTGACCAGTAAAGGAGGGCTTTTCAGAACATAATATCTGGTTGTCTGTTTCTTCTTTTTAATTGTTTGCTATGGGGTGTGCAATATATATTCCCTCACGAAACTGTCAGGAGATTCTCCACTGTTCATTAATGTGATGTGAATAGATTTGGGGAGGGGCTGGTGCACTTAAAGAGTTGCTGAGATCTGAGTTCATGTTGACGTGATATGAAACAGACAGCTGCTGCAAGCAGCTGGTACAGAGGATGAGGAGACAGCTGACATCTGGGTTCTACATGGAAGTCCACGGGGGCCCGGCAGTCCTTGTCATAATGGGCCCATTTAGAATTGAGCATGCCTAGGTTTGCACATGGAGGTGACATTCACTGATCTTATAGCTATCGCCAGTCGGTTAGAAAGAGGTGCAGCATTTTGCACAGCTGTGTGCCAGGCCCGAGGTCTTCGGCTCTCTTTCCTAGCTTCTAGGCTGTCTAAGTGGAAGCCTCCCTCAGGTCATCCTAATCAGTAGCGCTGCTTTTCTGTTCTGCTCTCAGCCAGACATTACCCATACATGTTCAAACCATCATGGCGGAACTGGGACTAGCATGCTGCAATGTTGGCAAATGGAATGTCTCCCAAGACCTTCAAGATTTTTCAAACACCATACCAATGGTATCTTTTTCCTGTTCCAAACTGCTGAGGTTTCCTAATGCTGATAGTATCAAGTCTAAAGTCCTGAACCTGTTGTTCCAAGTTGTGTACTTTCTGGCCTTAACCTACATTCATGCATTCGTCAGATACCAATTTTGCTTATTTAAAATTGAAGATGTTCTAGTCACTTTCATCTCCCACCTAAGAAATTAAAATCCCTTTCCACCCTTCCCTGAGTAGTCCGTGAGACATTCAATCTTTGTGCACCATCCATACTGACCTGGGCTCCTGGAATTCTCTTCCCCTCCACTCTGCTTGGTTGAATCTATTTCAGTTTAGCTCTCAGGTTGCAAGGAACTGCATTCAAAAGAATCACCAGGAAAAGAAGGTTAAGAAGTGGCTGTAAGGCTACAACATAGATTTGGACTACAGATGACAAGACTTTAAGTTCCAAGGTGGCTTCAGGGACTAGCCGGTTCACCTCTCTTGTCCCGGGGCAAGGTCTCCCTTTTCCTGTGCTGTTGCCACTTACCTTGAGTGCTGGCTCCTTTACTGACAGCTGGTTCTGTCTGCTCTTTGTTTCTATTTCCTCATAATTTTGGCTTACACGCGGCTCTGACTTGCCCTGAACTTTCCAGTCCCATCTTTACCTGAAGCTAACGCCCGAGGCAAGTCTTTTAGCAACTGCCTGTGTTGCCAGATCTCCCATTTTGGTTTCCCAATTTCAGATTCCAGAAGGGAATCTAACTGACATAGCTTATCTTTTGATGCTGGTCCAAGTCATAGATCTCAGCTTGCTCAAGGAAGAACTGCCCTTGCATCCGCTTTCTCCAGTCAGGTCGGTCAACCTTGGCTGGTAGACAAGGGTCCAGTTCCATCAGTGGGGACTGGAGTTGGGGTGTTTCCACACGGGCACATTTAGGTGTGAGCTGGCACACCTCTGTAACAATGACCTTAAAGCCCAGCTCAGGTCATATCTCCTCTGTATTTCTCTTCTCAATTACTTCTTCACTTATTTGGTACTTACAGTATTGTATTTTTAGTTAACCTTGCCCGTGCATTTGTCCTTTGTCACCCAGATGTTCGATAGCTTAAGGTCTGAGACTCTTAAAACAGAGGCCTAAGAACCTTGCAATCCAGGCTAAATGACCACCCAACCTGAATTCTTAATAGCATTGTGATTTCAAATATTCTCTACTGCTGTCCCTGGAAATCACTGAAACATTTAAAGAATGCTAACGGTTTAGAATTTACATCTGTTTCTCAGAATACCTCATATCTGGAGGTGTCATGAAAATTCCATGCCCCAATTTTTGAGGTTGAAAATATGGGTACAGTGTTCATAAGGGATAGAGGACTTCTCTAAATGTGGTAACGGAGGGCAACTGACATACTGGAGAGAGATTACAGAAACAGAGTAAGTTGGACTTGGTGACTCTGGCTATAGGGAATAAGGAAGAGTGGTGTCTATTAATAGAGACAACCATGTTTTGGGCTTGGGTGGTTGTGTGGAAAATGGGAAGGGAATTTTAAACTTAGAAAATGGGAAGAAGTTTTGATGTGATCCATATTTTACAGACCTTCAAATATTTATTAAGTCAATAAATATTTATTTAATACCCACTCTCTGCCAGGCACTAGGCCAGGACAGGTGGCACCAAGGTGAATAAGACACAGCGCCTGCCATCAAGGTGTTCTGTCCAGAGCGGGAGATAGTTGTGGAGATAAAAATTATAAGACAGTGTGATAAGTACTATAATGAAGAGAGACCCATGCAAAAGATAGTGGTAGACCAAGACTTCTTAGGAAGGTCATAAAAATTTTAACAGAGGAGAAGATACTTGAGAAGGGTCACGAAGGATGACCAGGTGATTAGGGAGAGTATTTTTGCTATCAGAAACACCATTTGAAATGTCTTGGACACATTCAGAGGAGTGATAGGAAATGAAGCAAAGGTCAGTACCTGGAGAAACTTACGAGTCAGGCTAATGAGTTCAAATTTTATTTTACAGGGAAGAGGGAGTCATTGAAGAGTTTTAGCATGGTAGCAAGGAGAGCAGATTTGAGGTTATGAAATGATCACTCAGGCAGCAATGTACAGTGTGAATTTGATGGGGATGAGATGGGAGGCCAAGAGAGTGGCTAGGAGATTATTGAAATAGTTCATAAGAGAGATGAGGAATGCTTCATCCTAGGGAGTTGCAGTACTGATGGAGAGAAGTGAAGGCTGGAAAGACATTACAGAAATAGAATGCATAAACCCTGGTGACTCACTGGATGGAGGGGATGGGGAAGAAGGAGGAGTCTTGGGTAACTGGGCCAGTGTTGATAATAATAACCAGACCCAAAAATACAGAAGTTGGTTTTGGACAAACTGATCAACTCTACTAGACTGCTGTTTCCTTAAGAACAGGGACTATGTCCTATTCACTGTCACAATACCTGTGCCTAGCACAATGTATTGAACACCTAGTGATTAGAGAATTTTGAGCATGTGAGTTTGAAACATCTGAGGGATATCCAGGTAGACACATCCAGTACTTAGCCTTGAAATTCAAGAGACAGATATAAGCTAGAGAGACACATTTGGGAATCATCTTATGTAATGGTGGGTGAGCTCTTCCAGGGAGACTACAGAGAGAAATGAGAAGGGGGTGGAGGATAGAATGTTGGGTAATAGCAATAGTTAAGGGGCAGGTTGAAGCAGAGGAGCCATTTGCAAAACTAGGAACATGGTGTCATGGAAGCCAACGTGGAGAGAGTATTCAAGCCTGGGAGAGGTCAACCATGTCAATGGCCATCAAGAGCTTAGAGCTCCCACTAGTGTCAGTCCAATCATTCCAGTTAACTGGTTTGGTTCTGGCCTTAGAATCATCGACTGCATTCCCATCAAAGTCAGTCCTTCCAGGTATAGTCCTAGGTCCATAGTTTGTTTTCTCATCCAAGGAGCCATAGTGGTAAGTGACTGAACCTGTCTTACTTTTCACATGTTGGGATGGTTAAGTGAGATAATGCGTCAGCAGCTCTCAAAAACTTTTGGTTTCAGGACCCCTTTATACTCTTAAAATTTATCAAGAGCCCAAACAACCTTTTGTTTAAATGTGTTATATCTAGTAATATTTACCACATTATAAATTAAAACTGGGAAATTCAAAAAAACTCATTTAAAATTAATAATAATAAACCATGATATGTTAACATAAAGGACATATTTTATGAGATATCACTATATTCTCAAAAACAACTTAGAGAAAAGGATAGCATGGCTTTACAGTTTTGCAAATATCTTTAATGCCTGACTTAATGGAGACAGTAAATTCTTGTATCTGCTTCTGTATTCAATCTGTTATGATATCACATGCCATGTAACCTCTAGAAAATCCTACTGTACTCTTGTGAAAGGATGAGAGCTAAAAAGGGCAAATAACATCTTGGCATTATTACAAAAATAGGTTTGTCTTTGAGGACACCTGAAAGTGTTTCAGGAAAACTCAGGGATCCTTAGACCATACTTTGAGAATCACTGATGTATGTGAATGCATTTTGGAAGTTAGAAAGTCCATGTAAAGGTGTTATGATCACCCTGAAAAGCTATACTCGGGAATCAGAGGGATCTTTCTCATGTGGCTATAATTTGCCCCCAGAGAAGCATTATGTATGAGTAACATTGCTCCCAACAGGTACTTAGGCCATGAGAGAGAAAGAGTTTCCAGCCCATAGTTTTTACTTTTTCCTTCCCGAGAATTAAATTTAAAAATGTAAGTGAGAATGTGCTGTAAAAATGCAGGGTGTTAATCCAAATTATGTTGTTTTAAGTTAAGATCTTGTTATCCTCAGGCCAACCACGAAGAAAAAATAAATAAATTAAAATATACACACACATATATATGTATGTAAATGTGTTTATATATCTATGTATTTCTCTCTCTCTCTCTCTCTCTCAACCCTTCTCCCTCTCCCCTGTCTCTCTGTCTTCTTCTCAGAGAGAGAGAAAGAGAGAGAGAGCAAGGGAAAGTTTTATGCTAGAAAATTTCTATTTAACACAGAAGGCAGTAATGAAGGCACAGAGGAACAAAAAATCCATAAGGCATACTGAAAAAAAAATAGCAAAAGGACAAATGAAATCTTATCAGTAATTACTTAAATGTAAATGGACTAAAACTTCAATAAAAAAGCAGAGGTTGGAAAAATGGATGGAAAACCTCAATCCAACTATATGCTATCTACAAAAGACATATTTTACATTCAAAGACACCAATAGGTTGAAAGTGAAAGGATGGAAAAAGATATAACACGCCAACAGTACCCAAAAGAGAGCTGGAATGGTTTTACTAATACCAGGCAAATAGACTTTAAGACAAAAATTGTTACTGAGACAAACAAGTACATTTTATAATAATAAAGACTATGGTGGAAATTAATGAAAAATAGAATAAAAAAAGGGTTAGAGAAAATCAAGGAAATGAAAGGTTGGTTCTTTGAAGACCAACAAAACTAAGAGCTGTTTCACTAGACTGACCAAGAAAAACATACTCAAATTACTAAAATCAGGAATAAAATAGTAGGCATTACTACCAATCTTACAGAAATACAAAGGATGATAAAGGAATACTATGAACAATTTTATGCCAACAAATTAGATAACACAGACAAAATGAACAACTTCCTAGAAAGTTACAAATTACTTAAACCAAGAATAGATGATCTAAATAGATCTATAATATGCAAAGATATTAAATTATTAATTAAAAAAACTTCCCACACACAGAAAAGCTGAGGCCTAGGTGACTTCATTGGTGAATTCTAACAAATCTTTAAGGAAGAATTAACACAAATGATTCACAAACTCTCCCCCCAAGAAATAGAAAAGGAGGGAATACTTCGTCATTCATTCAATGAAGCTGTTACTACACTGATATCAAAACCAGACAGACATTGCAGGAAAAGAAAGCTATAGGCCAATATCTCTAAAATATAGATGGAAAAGTCCTCAACAAAGTACTACCAAACTGAGCCAGCAACATAAAAAGTATCATATACATGATCAAGTAGGATTTATCCCAAGAATACAAAAGTGGCTTAACATATGAAAATCAATTAGTATAATACACCATTCCATAGAATGAAGGACAAAAGCTACATAACTACCTCAACAGATGCAAAAGAAACATTTGACAAAATCTAATGTGCTTTCATGATAAAAATACTCAACAAGCTCGGAATAGAAGGGAATGTCTTCAATCTACTGAAGGCCTTCGATGAAAAACCCACAGCAAACACCATACTTAATGGTGAAATACTGAAATCTTTCCCCTAAGATCAGGAACAAGTCAAGTGCTACTGCCACTTCTATTCAACATTGTAGTGGAGGTTCTAGCCAGAGAAATTAAGCAAGAAAAAGAAATAGAAGGGATTCAGATAGAAAAGGAAGAAGTAAAAATACCTTTTTTTTTTTGCAGATGACATGATCTTGTACGTAAAGCATTCTAAAGAATCCAATCTAATAAAAATCTTTAGAACTAATAAATGAGTTCAACAAAGTTGCAGGATATGAGATACAAAATCAATTGTATTTCTACACATTAGCACTGAACAGCTCAAAAATCAAATTTGGAAAGTGTAAAGAAAAAACACACTCCTTCTTTGTGTCTCCTTTACTCTCACCACACTACTATCACCACACTACTCCTGACTCCTGCGGTCACCAAATGTGTGTGAGGGGCTTGCCCACACCAAACAATCCTGTGACACTAGCTGGGTGTCCTACAATTTAAGTCAATTCTGACGCCATCTACCTGGAGATAGTGTCAGATCCCACAGGTTAAGTGTTCAGTCCTACGATACTGCTCCCCTCCCCCACTTCAGACACCAATTGCATGTCCAGGTTGTTACCTGTGCTTCTGACCAACTGGCTATAGATCACAGGTTTTCACAACCTCCTCCTTGGTTTAGATTAATTTGCCAGAGTGGCTCACAGAACCCAGGAAAACATTTTACTTACTAAATTTCCTGCTTATTATGGAAGAATACAACTTAGGAACAGCCAGTTGGAAGAGATGTGGGAAAGAGTGTGGAGCTTTCGTGCCTTTTCTGAGCTCTCCACTCTCCCAGTAGCTTTGCGTGTTCACCAACTTGGAATCTCTCTAACCACATCTTTTGGGGATTTTGTGGAGGCTTAACTACATAGGCATGGTTGATTTAAATCATTGGCCATTGATGACTGATTCAACCCCCAGTCCCTCTTTCCCCCTAGAGGGTACGGGGTAGGACTGAAAGTTGCAGCCTTCTAATCATGGTTGGTTCTCCTGACAACCAGCCCCATCTAAGGGTCTTTCCAAGAGTCCCCTCATTAACATAAGTGGTTGAAAGGGGCTTGTTATGAATAACAAGATACCCATTTTACCCTTATCTCTCTGAAGCCACATCAGGAACTGAGGACAAAACCCAATTATTGTAACAAAAGATGTCCCTATTGTTCTAACTACTTAGGAAATTACAAGGGTTTGGGGAGCTATGTACCAGGAATGAGGATGAAGACCAAATTTGTATTTCATATTATAGATCACAATATCACAGAGAGCAATCCCATTACAATAGCATCAGAAAGAATAAAATACTTAGGACTAAATTTATCAAAAGTAATGTAAGACTTGTACACTGAAAACTATAAAAATCATTGAAAGAAATTAGAGAAGACCTAAATAAGTGGAAAGGCATTCAAGGTTCATGGATTGGAAGACAATATTATTAGGATGGCAATACTTCCAAAATGGATCTATAGATTCAGAGCAACCCCACACAGAATCCTAGTTCCTTTTGTTTTTTCTTTGCAGATATGGACAAGTTGATCCTAAACTTCCCATGGAAATGCAAGGGACCCAGAATAGCCAAAGTGATCTTGAAAAAGAAGAATAAAGCTGGAGGACTCGCACATCCCAATTTTAAAACTTACTATAAAGCTACAGTAATCAAGGTAGTGCAGTACTAGAATAAGGATGGTCATAGAGATCAGTGGAATAGAATTGAGAGTCCATAAATAATCCCTCACATTTATGGTCAGTTGATTTTTGACGTGGTTGCCAAGCCAATTCTATGGGGAAAGAACAGTCTTCAACTAATGGTGCTAGCACAGCTGGATATCTACATGCAAAGGAATGAAGTTGGATACTGACCTCACACCATATATAATAATTAACTCAAAATGGATCATGAACTTAAATGTAAGAGCTAAAAGTATACAACTCTTAAAAGAAAACATATGTGTAATCTTTGTGATCTTGGATTAGGCAATATTTTTTAGACATGAAATTAAAAGTACAAGCAACAAAAGAAAAAACAGATAAACTGGACTTTATAAAAATTAAAAAACTTTGGTGCTTAAAAGGATGCTATCAAGAAAGTGAAAAGATGATCCACTGAATGAGTGAAAATATTTGCGAATCATATATTTGATAAGGGATTGATATCTAGAATATATGATCCAACAATAAAAAGACAACCCCATTAAGTGGGTAAAGAACGTGAATCGACATTTCTCCAAAGAAGGTATACAAACGGCCAATAAGCACAGGAAAAGATGCTCAAGATCATTAGCCATCAGGCAAATGCAAATCAAAACCACAATGAGATACCACTTCACACCCACTAGGAGGGTAATAATAATAATAATAAACAACTGATAATAACACAAGTTGGGAGGATGTGGAGAAAGTGGAACCCTTCATACACTGCTGGTAGGAATGTAAAATGGTTCAGCCCCTTTGGACATAGTATAAATAGAATAGTAGAGTAAATAATAAAGAAATAAATAAAGAACTGCTCTATTCTGGAAATTCCTTACAAAGCTAAATATACAGTTACCATATAACCCAGCAATTCCACATCTAGGTATATACCAAGGGAAGTGAAAATATATGTCCATACAAAGCTTACTCCCAAACGTTCATAGCAGCATTATTCAAAACAGCCAAAAGGTAGAAACAGCTCAAATGTCTGTTAACTGATATATGCATAAATAAAATGCAGTATACCCATACAATGGAATATTATTTGGCCAGGAAAAGAATGAAGTACTGATACATACTACAATGTGAATGAAACTTGAAGACATTATGGTGTAAGTGGAAAAAGCCAGACACAAAAGGCCACATACTGAATGACTGTAGCTATAAGAAATATACAATAGTGTAAATTCACAGAAACAGAATAGATAAGTAGTTTCCAGGGGGTGAAAGGACCTGGAATGGGCAGTGACTGCAATGGCCATGAAGTCTCTCTCAATGGTGATGAAAATGTTCTGGAATTAGTGGTGATGGTTGCAAAACTTTGTGAATACACTACAAAACACTGAATTGTACATTTTAAAAGGGTGAATTTTATGGTATATGACTTATACCTCAATAAAGCAGTTATTTCAAGAAATGCTAGATTTTTGCTTTTATCATGAATACTATCTTCCATTTCCTTCCAATCCATTGACCAGCCTTTTTGCCAAAATTTACACAAATCCCAAGAGTCTAGAAGTTTGAGCCTCCCTCTCCTCTCTAGTTTGGACTATGGATGGAAATGCCAGTGGAGGTGGAGATAGCCCTAGGAAAGGGGTCAGAAGATGGAGTTTAAATCATGATTCTGTCTTTTACTGGCTTGTTGACCTTGGGCAAGTCACCTTGCTTCTCTGAGCCTCACATTCCTATTATGAGAACACAAATGACCCTGACCCTATACATCTCCCAGGGTTGTGTCAGCAGATACCCTGTAAATGAGAAAGTTTACTAAACTGTAAGCACTACACAAATATTAGTCTTTGTGATTGGGATCTCCATACTTAATGTCAGGGTGCACAGATTGCGAGGCGAGATATTACCACCATCCCGGGCGACTTTAATCACAACCCGAAAGAAGTGCAGAATCTCAAGTCTTATTATAGTTGTCGCCTTCGGCTGTCTGGGCACAATGATGATATTCTCCAGTGCCCAAGAGATTGCAGTCATTATTCTTAAGTGTTTATTTAGAGGATCTTTCTTTTAAGGATTTTCACTTGTCTGACCTACTGTTTTGCTTTTGTTTATAAACATCATTTATTAAAGCACAGCATTTTTGAGCTTTGGTCAGATGTTGATAGGCATGAATTAAAAGTTTACCTAACAGAGTCGTCTCCAGCTGCTTCCTAGTCAGCCCTATCTGGCTTTAAGTTCCAGTTTTACCACTTCTTGCCGTGAGACCTTGGGCAAATGATACTCTTAATGTCTCTGAGCCTCGGTTTCCTCATCTGTAAAATAGAGATTTCCAGCTTCATAAGTTGTTGCAAGGAGGAAAAGAGACAATGTTAGCACAAGATCAAGCACATAATAAGAAGTTAATAAATCTAGTCATTATTACCGGGCCCAGACAATGAGTAATCAAGGTCAACTTCTTACCCAAGGGAAGAGGTTAGCAAGGCTGGCTTTGGGCAAACTGAAAGGAAGAGGCTCTGACAGTTATCAACTGCCTACTCGATGCCGGGTAATTTTCCACATGCTCTATCACTTGATTCCTCACAGCCCTGAAATATGGGTTTTAATTCATATTTACATGTGACAAAACAGGCTCAAAGAGATTAAATAGTAGTCTAAGGTAACACAGATTATATTGGAGTGTGGAATCCAGGTTTGACTGATCCCCCAAGTCAAGGGTCTTTGTTTCATTCTGTGTGACCCCAGCCCACAGGCCCTGGGGTCTTATTTCTCTTTCCCTTCCATCTTGTCTTCCTTCGGCTGCATAAACACAGGCCTGCCCTTTGCCTAGTGACTCCATCTGTCGCATTTCTCTCCTCCTCATTCCTCCACCTCCCGCTCCAGCCAACGTCTGGATGCATGCCTCCAGGCAGAGGTCGGATTCCATGTGATGGAATGCTGTAGAGGTAACTCGGGGACTGGACGCAGGGTTGGACCAGATGAACAAAGGTCTCTTCAACTTTATTCATCTTTCAAGGGTCAGCTCAAATATCACCTGTAGCCCTCTCTGAATTAGTCCTTCTTTTCATTGTTCTTTGTACTCGTATCCTCTGTTATATATTTACCATTACATTGAAACTATCTGCTTATTTGTCTATTGGTCTTCTAGGCGCGGTAGAATCTCCAGCCTCAATTAAGATTGATTTAATAAAGGGCTTCTTAACGTTTTTGTCCCATCTACACTTTGGCAGTTGATTAAGCTCATGAACCCCTTCTCAATTTATAAATACATAAAATATAATATGTAGGATTACGAAGGAAACCAACTATATTAAAATATAATAATCAAAAATTTAGTAAACCCCATTTGGCAATAATAATATATTGCTTATTTATCAGCACATTAAATAACAAGATCTAGTGGTAGGTCTAATAACTACCATGATTTTGATGTAGGGATGAGCATAAATAACACCCCAAGATCTACAACAAATGTAATAAAATAGATAAATACCTGTGGATTTTATTATGACAAAGTCATAGTTGCTGCAAATACTACTCTGGTTTGTTCCTTACACACATAAATGAAGATAATGTTAAATTTCAATTTCAGGTATTAAAAATAAAGATGTATTTTTTTATCTTCCAAATGAACAATCCCTTGAATTCTATCCAAGGACTCCAGATTAAGACTCCCTGATTTAACAAGTCATCTGAAAATCTAAGGTGATCAAGACCACTGTGTATAAAATATATAAGCTACAAAAACATATTGTACAGTATAGGGAATATAGCCAATATTTCATAATAACTTTAAATGGAGTGTAATCTATAAAAATATTGAGTCACTATGTTGTACACCTGAAATTAACATAATATTGTAAATCAACTATACTTCAATTGAAAAATAAGGACTAACTTCCTTCACTGTGCTTCCATAATACTTGTAATTGCACTGAGTACTTTGAATTGCAAACACTGATATTTGTTTATGTGTTTTTCTTGCCCACTGGACTGTAAACACCTTGAGGGGGAAGAACTGTCTTATTTATCATTGCTTCCTAGAAGAGTGCTTAGCATAGAGTAGGTCCTCAATAAATACTGGAGAATGAATGATAAGGTTTATCTTATTATTCAATGATAAAAGGTTCAGCACTGCAGCAGTGCATCTCCTTGCCTGTTTACAGCCTACCCATCATTCAAGGTGCATCTTTCCTTTAAGATGTCCCTGACTACTCCTGGCCTCACAGCTCTCTCTTCTAAGACTGTGTCTACTATGTTGGGACTCACCTTGGCACTGAATTAAGAGCCAGTGTATTTGTTCCCCCAATTTTTCTATGTTTATATAAATATTTGTTAAGCATATATCTGATAAGGGACTTGTATCTAGAATACATTAAAAAAAAAACTCTTACAAGTCAATAATAAAAGACAAATAACTCAATTAAAAATGCCAAAGGATCTGAATAGACATTTCTCCGAAGAAGATACATAAATGGTCAACAAATCGCATGAAAAGATGCTTTAGTGTCATTAGTCATCAGGGAAATGAAAAGCAAAATCACAATGATATACTGCTTCAGACTCACTAGATTGGCTATAATGAAAAAGGTAGATATTAACAAGTGTTTTAGAGGATATGGAGAAATTGAAACTCATATACTGCTGAGGGGAATACAAAATGGTGCTATAGCTTTGGAAAACAGTCTGGCAATTAGGTTAAACATAATTACCATATGACCTAGCAATTCCACTCTTAGATATATACCCAAGAGAAATGGAAACATGTGTCCACACAAAAATGTGTACATGAATGTTCACAGCAGCTTTATTCATCATAGCTAAAAACCTGGAAATAATCCAAATGTTGAACAACTGATGAATGGATAAATAAAACATGGCATATTGATACAATGGTATATCATTCAGTAATAAAAAGGAATGAAGTCCTGATAGATGTTACAACATGGATAAACCTTGAAAATGCTAAGCTAAGTGAAAAAAGGCAGTCAAAAAAGGCAATAAATTGGATGGTTCCATTTGTATAAAATGTCCAGGATAGGCAAATCTATAGCGGCAGAAAGTAGATCACTAGCTGTCTAAGGCGAAGGGGGTTGAGAGGAAATGGGGAGTGATTGCTAATGGATACTGGGTTTTTTTCTGGAGTGATGAGAATGTTCTAAAATTGATTATGGTGAATGCTGTTACAATCCTATGATGATACTACAAACTATTGAATTGTACACTTTAAATGGGTGAATTGTATAATATATGAGTTATATCTCAATAGTGCTATTACATATGCTTTTTAAAAGCCAAATAAAGGCAAGAGAGAGCACAATTTATTCAGCAAACAGATGTTTGGCAAGGCTGGATCACTGAAGGATTTCTGGATCCCCTTGCCTCTGGCAAAGGAGAGACATTGGAAGCTGGAGAGTTAAGCAGGAGCCAGGTCTCAAATGAGCTCGTTGAACACGTTAAGGAGTTTTGATTGATTTGAATCTGAGGGTATTGCAAAGGTTTCCAAAGGGTTTAAATAGAGGGATGAAATGATCAGATTCATAGTTTAGAAAGATGTCTAAGGATATGGGCGAAGACAAGTTCGAGGAAAGGCTTCGTGGAGGCAAGGAGACATGTTGGGGGTTGTAGGCATCCACGTGGGAGGTGACCGTGGAAGGGATCAGGGGAAAGTGGAAGCAGAATCGACAGGACTTGAGTCTGCTTGGTTATAGGGGATGGGGGGAGTGAGGGGGAGCAAGGGCTGAGTTTTAGCAAGGAGTGAGTAAGAGTGTTGAGTTTCAGGTGCAGTCTACGAATGCTAAGGTGCCTAGACTCATCTGCCTGTGTGGTCGACACAGGTCTGAAGCTCAGGAGAGAGAGGTGAGGATGACTTAGAACCTCTTGTGGGGAAAGTCTTTGAGAATTTAATCTGAAGCAGAAAGTCTGGGAAACCGAGCTCTGTGTTCTAGGCAGGTTCCCGGAATGCTAAGCTCAAGTGACTGCTTTAAATGCTGGAAGGTTCTCTGCCCCGTGATTCATTTAACCACAGACATCCATTTCGTGCCTTTTTCTCTGAGCCTATTACGTCACTCCAAGAAAGAACTCTGAAGTTTTAGAAGTGACAATGCAATTTTTAATATGTCTTTGAAAAACCACTTTGGAAATCTGTTTGGCAGTATTTAATAAAGCAAAACATATGCATTCTTTAAGACCCAGCAATCCCACTCCTTAGGGATATGCCCAACAGAAGCACATACATATAGTCACCAAAAGACATATACTAAAACACTCATAGTTGCACTATTGATAATAACTATAAATTGGAGGCAACCCAAATATCCATTAATCGTTTAATGGATAAATACATTGCCGTATAGTCACACAGTGGAATGCTACACAAAAACGACAATGAACCATCTACAACCAAACACAAAAATGTGGATGAATCTCACAAACGTAATGTTCAACGAAAGAAGCCAGACACCAGTGATTACTTATTAAAGTTCTATTTATAAAAACGGGCAAAAGGGTGTAGTTATTGGAAGCGAGCCTGAAGGGGCTTCTGGGAACTGACAGTGTTCTGTTTATTCATCTGGGTTCTGATTACTTGAGTGTGCTCTGCTTGTGAAAATTCAGCAAGCTATAGAATATGTGCTTTTCTTTATGTATATTATACTACTACAAAAATTTTTTTAAATAGGAAAAAAACCAGATTTTTTTTTTATTGGATTAACTAAGATGTTTGCTGCTAACAAAGCCTACTGATTTCCTGCACAGACTCTAAGTGGGGTTACTATCAATGTGGTTTATAACCAAGCAAAGTAATTCTGATTACCACCTGAATACTTTGGCACAAGTATTCACCTGCTTCCCAAAAGCTGGTGGTGGGTGTAGTCTGTACATGTATAGGCAGTAAGGAAGGCAGTAGGCCAATGATGGAAATGGTAGCTATGATTTTGTAGGTATGTACATTGTATCAGAGACTGGACCTGGTCCTTTTGGTATATGAATCTTATTTAAACCTCCCAGCTGTGTGGGTTAGGTGTTATCATCCCATTTTACGGATGACAAAACTGAGGGCCAAGCAATTGAGTGACTTGCCCAAATTCACTCAGCTTGTAGAGGGAGGACTGAGGCTGTCAGTCTAAGCCTTCTAAGTCAAAGCCCACTTTCCTACTAGGCTTTCCTGTCCTTTGGTACCAAAAGGTACGTAGAGGACCCTTGAGACGTATTTGCTGAATGAGTGAAAGGGTAAATGGATGAATTGATCATTACTTTAATTAGTTCAAGGAGGAGGTTTTATATGACTGTAACTTCTTACTTAAGTTGGCTTAGATAAGAAAACTCTCCATGTGCCTCTTTCCTTCAAATTTTAAAGGTAAATCCTTTGAAAGCATAGCTACATATCTTTGCTTATTGTTTCCTACACATCATCTAAATCTTACCATTATTTTAAGTAGGTTTCATTATTTCCATTTTACAGACCGGGAAACTCCGACCTGAGCGCTCAATTGATTAAGCAATGGGCGTGCAGCTAGTAATAAGAGTGTACGGATTAACTCAGTGGTTAAGAACAAGGGCTTCCGGGTCTGGAAGACCAGTGTTGGTGCTACCTTTTGCTAGCAATGTGACCCTGATAACATTTACAACATCTCTGGGCCTCAGTTTTAGAACCCCCCAAATTGGAATTATAATAGTATTCACCATAGCGGTTGTAAACTGAAATGCTAGCCGGAGCCAGGGGTTCTGCATTTTTGCTTTAATGAGAGACTTGACACCTGCCTGGGATGCCCCTAAGGGGGTTGGGGGAGGGGCGGATTCTGGGGGTGGAGGTGGATTGAACTCCATTCTTTAGGCTCAAGCTCACTCATTCCCTGAAATCTGTATTTCCGGAGCGCCCATGATGTTCTAGCATGGTTCTAAGTTCTGGAAATGCAGAAGTGAATAATGCTCAAGGCCTTTCTTCTCTTGAGGGAGGCAGACATGGAAACAATCAATGAAAACACAGTGTCATTTCATTGCGTCTTCAAGTTCTGGGAATCTCATCACAGCAATTCCAAGGCTGAAAAGGCCGCTAGCAGCTCGCGTAAGCACATCTGCCTTTCAGTAGGACGGCACCCAAACTCTCAACCAGGTGAAGGGCTCCGTTTCCGTAAAGCCCAGAGAAAGTGTATTTTACGGTATTCTGCAGTTCATCAGGCATTTAAAGACACTCAGGGGCTTCCCTGGTGGCGCAGTGGTTGAGAGTCCACCTGCCGATGCAGGGGACACGGGTTCGTGCCCTGGTCCGGGAAGATCCCACATGCCGTGGAGCGGCTGGGCCCATGAGCCATGGCCGCTGAGCCCGCGCGTCCGGAGCCTGTGCTCCGCAACGGGAGAGGCCATAGCAGTGAGAGGCCCGCGTACCGCAAAAAAAAAAAAAAAAGAAAAGAAAAGACACTCAGGTCTGGGAGCCAGGTCATTTAGCTGGTCAACAAACCCATGACAGAGTTGCCAGCCCTCATCATTACCAGCAATGAGCCCTTCGTGCCTGACGGAGCACAGACAGCACTGCATGTGGGTCCAGTCCAGTCCTTTGGAGGTTTACAGCCTAAGACAGACAATCTAATCTGGACAGACACCTCAGGACCATCATCATAATAATATCAATCAATCAGCACAGCCCTGGGTCTCTTGATTGACCATGAAGTATTTCTTACACCCACTGGATCTTTCTCCTCCTACGCCCTCCCTTCCTTTCCTGCTCAGACCTCACCTCTGCTCTCAGCCAGAGAGTACAAGCCAGGAACCCTCACACCCAGTGTTCTGAACGGACCTGTGAATGCCAATATACTACCTTTGGGCTCCCCCAAATGAATATTTCAGGCTATTTGTGGACACACACCTCATTTCATGCTTATCTCTGTGTGCCACTCATATGGGTCCCAATGCGGTTTGTATATGTTCTTAGTTGTTTGAGGGGGACATTTGTGTTTATTTGCATGGATGGGAACATAATAAAGAGAATCTGAGTAGATGTGATGAAGACCTGTCTTGTTCTAGAAAGTACTCTAGTGGTTTATTTGGTGGTAATAAAAAAATAAGCCAAGTCGTATGAGTTAAAAGTAGGGAGAAAGAAAAAAGAAAATGGAAGGGTGTTAGGCTGGGGTTTAGTGGAACAGGAGTCAGGCAAAAAGAAAGCCTGCATTCCATAATGACCTCTCACTTTCCAGGTGAATAAATGTGTGTGAACATAAATGTGTGGATTTCAAGCTGGGGGTATTTCAGATACTTCAACATCTGTTTCCCACCCTCCCAAAGTTTACCAGGTTCTCAGCCCAGTCCCCCTGTAGCCTTGCTTGGGTTGGACAGGAAGGTGGAGAGTCGCCCCCTCTCTCCCTTCCTAGCAAATTTGTGGTCTCTTTCCCTACTCCACCACCCGTCTTTTTTTTTTTTAATTGGTTTGGCTTTTTCCTCAGATAATGACATTTTGGGAGTGGCATCTGAAAGGTTAGCTGGAGTGGAACAAGGAAAACATGACTTCTCCTCTCACCTGCCCAGGAAAGCCTAAGGGAAGAGGAAGTGTTTCTGGAGGTGACAAGAATGGCCAAGGGCAGGAAGCAGAGAATTGGCCAGGTGACCTGGGGGAAGAGGTAGGTGAGCACAGAACAGAAAGCACTAAGCCAACAGAGGAAAATGAGTGTGAAAGCAAAAGAGTGCCAAGATGCAATCTGGGTGCCAGGGGAGAGGCTGAGGTGCAGTTCCCAAAATTTGGCTTTCGGCGAGGGCACCAAGAAATTGCAGGGAGGGACGTGTTACCCAGAGAGGAAGAGCTCTACTCCATAAAAACTGAGGCCAGTGCCTGGACCGAGGCAGTGACAGGGCGGTGTTTGGGTCCAGCTAAGCAGAGCTAGCCTTCAGATTCCTGGGCGTGAATATTCCTTTGCAACCTCGAGAGACTCCAAGCCCTGCAACTGAAGAGAGCAGCCCTGAAATCCTAGGCATAGTGTTATGTGCAGAAAGGCTCTGCTAATTTCTTGAGACTTTTGCACAAAGTACTGTAG
Source organism: Pseudorca crassidens (assembly GCF_039906515.1). Classification (NCBI taxonomy): domain Eukaryota; kingdom Metazoa; phylum Chordata; class Mammalia; order Artiodactyla; family Delphinidae; genus Pseudorca; species Pseudorca crassidens. Next base: position 102,087,134 of record NC_090297.1, on the reverse strand, counting down.
GATGCCTCAGTGAAAGCCTGCAGTTCCATACACTGTCACTAACGAAGCCCTCTAGGCTTATATACGGGCCTCCCACTTCCTGAAGAAAAGCTACCTTCTTGTTGAAGGCTACTCATGCCTTCGGTGGGGTCTATTTTGAGACAGCTCAGTGGGTGACTAAGAGCAAGAACAGTTAGAGGGAAGGAGCTAGTCCTCTTTCTTGTTTCTCGTCCCCTGGACAAATATTGCCTACTTTGTTATTGCATTGCGGAGAAACAAGGACTCATTTTTCAATGAACAGGGAATTTGGAGGCTGGAGTCACCTGTTCGGGGCTAGGTCACTGTAATATTGAGCTAAGATATCTCAACGTTGGATTGCTTGAGAGGAGAGAGTGTGGCCCATGTGAGGATGGCAAGAAGGAAGATGGGGCGGACGATGAGTTGGTGCTTGAGTACGGAACGTGGAACTACTCCAGGCTTCCTCACTCAAAGCCCCCCCCACTCCCATCATCTACCAAGCTCTCCTGAGCTTTAAGGATTCTTCCTCATAGGATCTGAAAGCGGTCTATGGATTACGGGAGCATTTGGGGCATATGTTGTGCTTCGGGGAAGGATATAGAAACATGTTTGAGTTTCCAGCGGGACACTGAAAATCTGTGGCTACTTGGGAATGTGCTTGGTGGCAGGTGGTGGTCTAGTTACCAGCTGATAGCTGCTATTTGTGGTTGAAGGTCAGAGGAATGTAGCCCAGGAGAGAACCTTAGAGACAGAAAACTCCTAGCGTTTCTCTCTGCAGGGAAGCGGCAAGTGATTCCCAGGAGAGTGGATTACAGTGTCCTGGGTCCTACTATATAAGAAAATAAAAACATGAAGAAATGAAAGTCTGGATTGTATTTCTTCACTTTCCTTTTTATTAAACCTCTATTTGTGAGAGCACACTGCAGATTCTCAGACCCTAGAGATATCTATAATTGAATCCTACATGGTAGAGATGAGCGGTTCTTAATGAGAGCTGTGAATTGAGGGTTAGGGGTTGGGGCTTGATGCATGTGAATGAGGGTGCGGGTGTGTCTCCAGCTGCTATTCTCACATATGAAAATGCACTTGCCGGCACAGCCCCGAAGAGTTCTGGAAATTGCCATGTTTCTCCCAACACGAGTGAAGAAAAACGCTGAACTGATATGCAGCAGCCAGGCATATAGGGTAATTTACAAAATCTCAGAATCATGGAAACCGTCCACATGGGTATTTTTAGTTCTGAGTTACAACATGTTTCTGACTCAGCCTCTTGCTAGTGTGGATTTGCACCTGCCCGTGATTATTTTCTTTCTGGCTTAACCTGGGGAATTAGAGGGCTTGGAGACTTCTTCCAGAACACCTAGTACACATTAAGAGATCCTACCAGAAAAAAAAAAAAAAAATTAACACCACCCACAGTACAAAGGGGCTACACTTGCACTAGATGAGAAAACACTTCCCTCTTTGGGGACTTGACCACCAGCTGGTGAACAGGGCTAAGGTCAGTCCCTCTGTGACCAGGTAGCTCCCATGGGTTCCCATCGCCTCAGGCTGCTCAACCCTGACTCAAGCCAGTTTTGCACAATTGGTCATCAGGGGAATGCGTGAGAAAATATGGATGGATCATTATTTTTCACCATTGGAAAAACACCCGAAAGCCTACAGCAATTAAATCTTGCCCATTCATACATTGTCTTAAATATCATTACATGTACCTCGGCTAATTAGTAGCTTTCTACAAGTTTAAATGTCGAGCTGTCTAATAATCATCTCTGAACTTGCCCTTTCCCCTCCTGCAGAGGGCTCATGCATGGTGGAAGAATCTTCTGACTGCCGACTCCCTGTTCACGGTGTCCAAATGGTCACAGCTGAACCTCTCTCACCAAAGGCTTCTGGATGTTACTGATAACCAGGTTACGTGTATTCAGTAGCTACGTAAGCCAGGTGCTGCGCTTTCTGTGCAGTGTGTGATTTGTTCTTTCACCATAAATGCCTAGTATCATTGCTGTTTTACAAATGAGGAATATGAAGCTCAGAGAAGCCAATTAATATGCCTAAGGTCAAACCACTTGTAAAGGGTGGAACCAGGATGCAAGGCCAGATCTGCCCAGCTCTGCTTTCGATGCCCACATCCTCTATACCTCTGTATTCTAAACTAAGGTCTGTGACACCAACAGAGAATAGTTCACTCATTCATTCGATATTTGTTGAGTATCTGTTGTGACAGAGGCAATATTCTAGATCAGGGATTGTTAAACTTTGTCTATAAAAGGCCCGACAGTAAATATTTTAGGCTTCACAGGCTATGTCAGTCACAATGATTCAGCTCTGCCGCTATATTATAAGAGCAGCTGTAGACAATACGTAAATGAACAAACATGGCTTGTTCCAATAAAACTTTGTTTACAAAAGCAGCCTGTGGCCAGATTTAGCCCATGAATCGTGCCCCTGCTCTAGGCACTGGGGTTAGAGTACTGAAGAAGACAAAAAAAAAAAGCACAAAACTGGCTGCCTTTGCAGTGCTTACATCTTAGAAAGGGAAACAATTGTGTTTCCTGGCCCGTTTATCATGCAAAAACTATCACAGTATCTTGGAGACATTAGGGGTGACATAGTTCACTACTCTTCTCCCTGGGTAGCCCCCCTTACACCTCTCCCGGCTGGTGGGCCTTCATTCTGTGTGAGTGTAGCCAGCATCAGGGGAGCTACCCCCATGCCCCCCAACCAAGTCCATCCTTCTTACCCAAGCCCTCCTTATCTGCCTCCTGTCAATTTGACCCGTTCATCCCAACTCTGGCCAGAGGGCCTCAGACTTTAAAGCCTCAGGATCACCTGCAGGGCTTGATAAAACACTTTGCTGGGCGCCACTCCAGAGATCCTGATGCAGTAGGTCTGGGGTGAGGCCCAAGACTTTCCATTTCTAACAAGTTCCTAGGTAATGCTAATGCTGCTGGTCCCTGGGCCACACTTTGAGAAGCAATATTCTCTAGCAATAATGAGCGAGTCTAGCGACTCCTCTTACACAACTTTCCAGGTATCTGATCATCAGTATCACATCAGCCTGAAGTCTTCTTCAGGCAAAACCCTCTTAGGCCCTTTAACTCTCCACATATGAGAAATAACTTACAGATGACAAGCTCTGTCACCACCACTCAGGCTGAATCCCTAGGATACAATGCTAATGACCTCCAAGATGGTCACTGCAGTTCTGCACAAACAATGGGAAACAGTGAAACCGGTTTTCAGGGCCAAAGGGTGAGAAGCAGTCCAACGCTGAGACAGAGCGGAGCAGAGGACAAGAGCACTGGGACAGCAGTCAGGAAGGCTGGGTTCCAGTCCCTCTTCTGCTGTGTGACCTTGGGCAAGGCGCCTCCCCTCCCTGGGTCTCAGCTTCCTCTCCTACAACATGGAAGCTGGCTGAGGTTCTTCAAGCAGTGGTAATTCTAGAATTCTTTAACAGGTGGGGAAATCTCAATAGACAACCCTACCACCTCACTCCTGGGGACACCGTCGGGTGCCACTTACCCAGATTGCTCTCCTCTTCCAGCAGTCTGTGAGATCCATCCCTTCTCTCTACTCTGTATTCAATTCTATTGATACTATTTGTTCTCAAGGGTTGCTCTGCATTCGCTGAGTCTGTTAAAGTCTGATGTGTGATCTGTGACTGCCACAGGCTTACACCAATTACGCTCCTTTGCCGCACATCCGTGAGCAGAATGTTCTTTCTGGGCAGTTTGTGAACCCACAAAGCCAAACTGAACCTGCCTCCTTCTGTTCCTGCCACTCGGCCCCAGAAAGTACTCTGTTGGCTTCCAAGATTTCTGCAGGGACCAGTGGGCCCCCAGAGCCAGCCAAAGTGGCTTAAGACTCTCCTTCCACCCTGAGATCCAGGCCTCAGCCACAGAGCAAGAGTTCCCTGGTTCCTGCCACCTACACCTGTGGAAAGTCAAATTGTCATCTATGCCTTTGTCTGGTCCAGCAGCTCAGCAGCCCTTCAGTTTAAATAACAACCACAAAACAAATATCGCTGAGGACTCTTAGCAAGGCTTCTTTAGTCCAGTAGGATGTGGAATCCACATTCTGGTCCATATCGTGAAGGGGGTTCATTTCCCTTCCTGCGAAAATGACAAATGCCACATAAAGATTAAATCTAGCTTAATGCGTTTAGGTAAACAGGCCTACTAGATGGGTCAGCCATCCATCCCTCCTCAGGAGGTGGTAGAGCAGGAACCAGGTAAACAGCTGAGTTCGGGGCTGCTGGTGAGAAGTTCCAGTTTGGTTGGAAGGTAAACCTGGTGAGGGAAGAGAAAGCACCGCTTAGGTCTAACCAGCGGCAGATTTGTTATATCCGTTCATGTGGTCATTATTCATTCTTTCTCAGCCGCCTATAATTATTTCCAGGTGAGTCAGTAAATCTTAGTAAAGCATTCGGGTTCTGACATGAGACTACCACGGGTTTTTAGCTTGGCCCTGTTGTTTACCTGCTACATGCCCTGGGCCAGTTTTCTTAATCCATCAGCATCTGTTTTCTTCTATAAAAATGGCAATGATAATACCTACCTCCCCAGCACTGAGAGTTAAGGGATATAACATACATAATAGTGTAACATACATAATAGTGCTGTTAATATTATTTACAGTGCTTGTTCCAAAATATTAACCCAATTGCTTAACACGTAATAAGCCTTTAATAAACGTAATGAGATTAAGTTAGAAACTGTGGTGAAATGTTCCAGTTATTGCTTACGAAATCCCTGGTGAGAGATGAAAGATGTATGTGCTGAATTTCCTTCATTCAGCAAATCTCTCTCTCTGGGTGACCTCTAGTGCTTCCAGAAGTTCAGAGTCTAAGAAAACACATGAAGTTGAGAATTCGATAGAGAACGTTGATGCAGAAGGAATCTCAGATATGTAAACCTAGTTAACCCACAGAGAGAGGGGCTGCCTGCTCAAGGTCATGCAGTGGGTTAATGGCAGAGCCGGGATTGGGTACCATCCTATCTGAATCCCTCTAGCGCACATGTTTTCTCTGTTGCTTTATGCCGAACCTCACTTGAATTCCTGGGCCATATTACTGACACCACTCAGGCTGTTGGTGCCAAATCTACAGTGACCTTTGTGCCTTAGAGGTCAGGGCCAGAACAGATGGGAGGGAGCTGGGTTAGGATGGAAAAGTACAAGGAAGTAGAGAAGCAGGTCTGAAGCTCACCCTGCCCATCCCCCATACCTTACCCTTTGTCTACCAGCCTCCCACAGCAACTGCTTCTAAGTACAGATGTCTGAGGACTTTACAAACCTGGCTTATCTAACCCAGATGTCATATACTTTCCCTTCATGGGAGAACTAAGCCCCATGACATCGACGCAAAAATCACTTTAAGGGCAGCCATGAAACTTTCATTGACTCTATTGGTTTTGCATCTTTGGCCTTAAAACCTTTGACTCTATCCACTCCCTCAGATGGTCATTTTCCCTGGATACCCAGAGATTCTTTGCAGCAGCATTTTATAGTTCTCATGGCATCTTCTAATCTTCACCAGCTCCTCCAGGGCCTTTCCACCAGGCAGGGGTTTTATCACTAGGTAAAGCAAAGTCTTGATTTGGAGACCTAGAGGCTCTGGGCTCTGTAATGGGCAGCAATTTTTTTCTCTCTACTTCTATCTGAATTCAGTTTCTTTCCCCAACCCTCTCTTTTGCAGTTAGACTAGGTCCTGAAGGGCAAGGACCCAGCCTTACCCTCTTTGTGACGCCTGCTGGCTCAGTGCCTGGCACACAGCAAGTGCTCGGTACACAGGTGAATTAACAACTGAACTCCTCTCCTTTCTAAGGCTTTGCTATCTCTCTAGGGATGCCTTGTATGCAGCTGTGGACAGAAGCCAAGATAGCAGAAGAGGAGCAAGAGGGACTCAGAAAAAGGCTGCTCAACCTGGTTTTGGTGCTGGCATCAATTATTCCTGACAAGTTGCTAGTGGAGAAGCAGCTCTCTTTACTCAAATACCCAGCTTTGCCAGTGGTTCTATTCTCTTTTTATGTGAGGATTCTAGTATCAGTCATCAAAGAGTTTAAGAGTTTCTTCATAATTTTCCAGACAAGACCTTCCCCCCCCCACATTATCCATCTATCCAACGTTATTGAGAGTCTTCTATGTAAGATGCACTGTGCTAAGAGCTGAGACTGTGAAGATGAGTGAAGTATATCCTGCCCTGATGGTATTTTACACCTGCCCTCTTCCAAACAAGAGCATGGAGAGGTGCAGGGACAGACAGATACGTGAGTGGGGTACTGTGGGGACCCTGCGGTGGCACCAGCCTAGCCTGGGGGTGGAGCATGGGGAGAATGCCTTAAAGAACAGGGGGAGAGAGGGAGAACAGCGGAAGGTAGGGAGTGAGGGGGCACATGGCAAGAGCAAAGCCTTGGGAGGAGAGTTTGAGAAGGAGACTGAGAGGCAGGCAGGGCAGATCTTGGACAGCCTAGGCAGGTACTAAAAGACAAAAATGCATATTCAGTTATTTATATTTTAAAATAAAATCAATATATGTGTACAGCAAAAGAAGGAAAGGAAGTGAGGAAGAGAAAGAAAGAAGGAAGGACAGAAGGAAGGAAGGAAGGAAGGAAAGAAAGAAAGAAAGAAAGGAAGGAAGGAAGGAAGGAAAGAAAGAAAGAAAGAAGGAAAGAAAGAAGGAAGGAAGGAAAGAGAAACAGAGGGGGAGGGATGGAGAAAATATTTCCAAAGAAAACTGCAGATGAATAATGGATGATTTGAACAGTCAAAAGGGGGAAATAAGAAATTTTGCAACATAACCTTGTGTGAAAATGGGGTAAGAGAATAATGTTTGCAAGCAAGGATGTGAAGAAACTAAGGGGAAATAAAATGCTGAAGAAATATGGCAGAAAGAGATGAGAAGGAGAGGTGACATAGGGTTCAGAGCCCCTTAATTAAGACTGAATAAAAAATACTTTTTAAATCATCTATCTCTGATACACTTTTTTTTAAATTGAAGTATAGTTGATTTACAATATTGTGTTAGTTTCAGGTATACAGCAAAGTGATTCAGTTATACAAATTTTTTCAGATTATTTTCCATTATAGGTTGTTATAAGATACTGAATATAGTTCCCATGCTATGCAATAAATCCTTGCTGCTTATCTATTGAAAGAAAGAAAACTGTCAAATGAATCTAAAATTCTGCCTTTCTTCAGTCAAATCCGTCTGAAAGCAGCAGAATACACCTTCTTCTCAAGTGCACATACAACATTCTCTAGGACAGATCACATGCTGGGCCATAAAACAAGCCTTAGTAAATTTAAGAAAATTGAAATCATATCAAGCATCTTTTCTGACCACAGTGCTATGAGATTAGAAATCCATTACAAGAAAAAAAACTGTAAAAAACACAAACGCATGGAGGCTAAACAATATGTTACTAAACAACCAATGGATCACTGAAGAAATCAAAAGGAAATCAAAAACTACCATGAGACAAATGACAATGAAAACATGACGATCCAAAACCTATGGGATGCAGCAAAAACAGTTCTAAGAGAGAAGTTTATAGCAATACATTCTTACCTTAGGAAACACTGAAAATCTCAGATAAACAACCCAACCTTACACCTAAAGCAACTAGAGAAAGAAGAACAAACAAAACCCAAAGTTAGTAGGAGGAAAGAAATCATAAAGATAAGAGCAGAAATAAATGAAATAGAAATGAAGAAAACAATAGAAAAGATCAATGAAACTAAAAGCCGGTTCTTTGAAAAGATAAACAAATTGATAAACCTTTAGCCAGACTCATCAAGAAAAAAAGGGAGAGGGCTGAAATCAGTAAAACTAGAAATCAAAAAGGAGAAGTTACAACTGACACCACAGAAATACAAAGGATCATAAGAGACTACTACAAACAACTATATGCCAATAAAATGGACAACCTAGAAGAAATGGACAAATTCTTAGAAAGGTACAACCTTCCAAGACTGAACCAGGAAGAAATAGAAAATATGAATAGACCAATCAAAAGTAATGAAATTGAAACTGTGATTTCAAATCTTCCAACAGGACTTCTGTGGTAGCGCAGCAGTTAAGAGTCCGCCTGCCAATGCAGAGGACATGGGTTTGAGCCCTGGTCTGGGAAGATCCCACATACTGTGGAGCAACTAAGCCCGTGTGCCACAACTACTGAGCCTGAATTCTAGAGCCTACGAGCTGCAACTGCTGGGCCCGTGTGTCACAACTACTGAAGCCCACGTGCCTGGAGCCCGTGCTCTGCAACAAGAGAGGACACCACAATAAGAAGCCCGTGCACTACAATGAAGAGTAGCTCCCACTCACCACAACAAAAGAAAGCCCACGTGCAGCAATGAAAACCCAACATATCCAAAAATAGATAAATAAATAAATAAATAAATAATCTTTCAACAAACAAAAGTCTAGGAGCAGATGGCTTCACAGGTGAATTGTATCAAAGAGAAGAGTTAACACTTATCCTTATGGAACTCTTCCAAAAAATTGCAGAGGAAGGAACACTCCCAAGTTCACTCCATGAGGCCACCATCACCTTGATACCAAAACCAGACAAAGATACCACAAAAAAAGAAAATTACAGGCCAATATCACTGATGAACATAGACACAAAAATACTCAACAAAATACTAGCAAATCGAATCCAACTATATATTAAAAGGATCATACACCATGATCAAGTGGGATTTATTCCAGGGATGCAAGGATTCTTCAATACCCACAAATCAATCAGTGTGGTACACCACACTAACAAACTGAAGAATAAAAACCATACGATTGGGCTTCCCTGGTGGCGCAGTGGTTGAGAATCTGCCTGCTAATGCAGGGGACATGGGTTTGAGCCCTGGTCTGGGAAGATCCCACATGCCGCGGAGCAACTAGGCCCATGAGCCACAACTACTGAGCCTGTGCGCCTGGAGCCTGTGCTCCGCAACAAAGAGAGGCCACGATAGTGAGAAGCCCGTGCACCGCAATGAAGAGTGGCCCCCACTTGCCACAACTAGAGAAAGCCCTCGCACAGAAATGAAGACCCAACACAGCCCAAAATAAATTAAAAAAAACAAAAACATACGATTATCTCAGTAGATACAGAAAAAGTTTTTGACAAAAGTCAACACCCATTTATGATAAAAACTGTCTAGAAAGTGGGCATACAGGGAACTTACCTCAACATAATAAAGGTTATATATGACAAACCCACAGCTAACATCATTCTCAACAATGAAAAGCTGAAAGCATTTCCTCTAAGATCAGGAACAAGACAAGGATGTCTATTGTCACCACTTTTATTCAACATAGTATTGGAAGTCCTAGCCATGGCAATCAGAGAAGAAAAAGAAAGAAAAGGAATCCAAACTGGAAAAGAAGAAGTAAAACTGTCACTGTTTTCAGATGACATGATACTATAGATAGAAAGTCCTAAAGGTGCTACCAGAAAACTACTAGACCTCGTCAATGAATTCAGTAAAGTTGCAGGATACAAAATTAATACACAGAACTCTCTTGCATTCCTATACACTAACAAAGAAAGATCAGAAAGAGAAATTAAGTAAACAACCCCATTAACCATCACATCAAAAAGAATAAAATACCTAGGAATAAACCTACCTAAGGAGACAAAAAACCTGTATTCTGAAAACTATGAGACACTGATGAAAGAAATCGAAGGTACCCAAATGGAAAGATACACCATGTTCTAGGATTGGAAGAATCAATATTGTCAAAATGACTACACTACCCAAGGCAATCTACAGATTCATTGCAATCCCTATCAAACTACCAATGGCATTTTTCACAGTACTAGAAAATTTGTTTTTTAAATTTGTATGGAAACACAAAAGACCCTGAATAGCCAAAGCAATCTTTTTTTTTTTTTTTTTTTTGCAGTACGCGGGCCTCTCACTGTTGTGGCCTCTCCCACTGTGGAGCACAGGCTCCGGACACGCAGGCTCAGCGGCCATGGCTCACGGGCCTAGTTGCTCCACGGCATGTGGGATCCTCCCAGACCGGGGCACGAACCCGTGTCCCCTGCATCGGCAGGTGGACTCTCAACCACTGCGCCACCAGGGAAGCCCCCAAAGCAATCTTTTTTTAAAATTAATTAATTGTTTATTTATTTATTTTTGGCTGCATTGGGTCTTTGTTGTTGTGTGCGGGCTTTCTCTAGTTGCAGCGAGCAGGGGCTACTCTTCACTGCGGTGTGCAGGCTTCTCATTGTGGTGGCTTCTCTTGCTGCAGAGCATGGGCTCTAGGCATGCAGGCTTCAGTAGCTGTGGCACACAGGCTCAGTAGTTGTGGCTCACGGGCTCTAGAGCACAGGCTCAGTAGTTGTGGTGCACAGGCTTAGTTGCTCTGTGGCATGTGGGATCTTCCCAGACCAGGGCTCGAACCCATGCCCCCTGCATTGGCAGGCAGATTCTTAACGACTGTGCCACCAGGGAAGCCCCCACCAAAGCAATCTTGAGAAAGAAAAACAGAGCTGGAGGAATCAAGCACCCTGACTTCAGACCATACTACAAAGCTACAGTAATCAAAACAGTATGGTACTGGCAGAAAAACAGAAATATAGATCAATGGAACATGATAGAAAGCCCAGAAATACACCCACACACCCATGATCAATTAAGCTATGACAAAGGAGGCAAGACTATACAGTGGAGAAAAGACAGTCTCTTCAATAAGTGGTGCTGGAAAAACTGGACAGTTATATGTAAAAGAATGAAATTAGAACATTCTCTAACACCATACACAAAAATAAACTCAAAATGGATCAAAAACCTAAATGTAAGGCTGGACATTACTACAAAACTCTTAGAGGAAAACAGAAGCAATGTAAATGTAAATTGCAGCATTATCGTCTTTGATCCACCTCCAACAGTAATGAAAATAAAAACAAAAAGAAACAAATGGGACCTAATTAAACTTAAAAGCTTCTGCACAGCAAAGGAAACCATAAACAAAACAAAAAGACAACCCACAAAATGGGAGAAAACATTTGCAAATGAAGAAACTGACAAGGGATTCATCTCCAAAATATACAAATAGCTCATGCAGCTCTATATAAAAGAAACAAACAATCCAATCAAAAAATGGGCAGAAGATCTAAACAGACATTTCTCCAAAGAAGACATACAGATGGCCCAAAAGCACATGAAAAGATGCTCAACATCACTAATTTTTAGAGAAATGTAAAACAAAACTACAATGAGATATCACCTCACACAGGTCAGAATGTCCAATATCAAAACTCTACAAACAATAAATGCTGGAGAGGGTGTAGAGAAAAGGGAACCCTCCTACACTGTTGGTGGGAATGTAAATTGGTACAACCACTATGAAGAACAGTATGGAGGTTCCTTAAAAAACTGAAAATAGAACTACCATATGATCCAGCAATCCTATTCCTGGGCATATATCCAGAGAAAACCATAATTTGAAAAGATACATGCACCCCAGTGTTCACTGCAACACTATTTACAATAGCCAAGACATGGAAACAACCTAAATGTCCACGGATAGAGGAATGGATAAAGAAGATGTTGTACATATATACAATGGAATATTACTCAGCCATTAAAAAGAATGAAATAATGCCATTTGCAGCAACATGGATGGACCTAGAGATGATCATACTAAGTGAAGTAAGTCAGAAAGAGAAAGACAAATACCATATGATATCACTCATATGTGGAATCTAATTTTTAAACAATGATATACATGAACTTATTTACAAAATAGAAACAGACTTACAGATATCAAAAACAAATTTATGGTTACCAAAGGGGAAACAGGGGGGGAAAGGATAAATCAGGAGCTTGGGATTAACATATACACGCTACTATATATAAGATAGATAACCAACAAGGAAGTACTATATAGCACAGGGAACTCTACTCAATATTCTGTGATAACCTATATGAAAAAAGAATCTGAAAAAGAATGAATATATGCATACGTATAACTGAATCACTAGGCTTGTACACCTGAAACTAATACAACGTTGTAAATCAACTATATTCCAAACAATTAAAAAAATGAAAAATAAATAAAATTCTCCCTTTCTGCCTACCTCCCTATCCTTGGTCCTTTCCCACAAATAAATTATAAACAGCTTCCAAGGCATCCTTCCAAGAAATAATGCATATATTAGAATATTTGAATATTTATGTATGCATACTCTTTCTTATTTACACCAATGATCATGTACAGTGCTTATTGTTCTGCACCTTGATGTTTTTAGGTGTTTTTTTTTACCTTATGTATTAGAAATATTCTTGAATCAGAAGGTACAGATGTATGATATTGATTTTAACAGCTGCAGAATTCTCCAATCATTTATTTAACGCCTCCCTGGACATTCAGGTTGTCTTTAGTTTCTATTACGAACATTGCTATAATGAGCATTTTGGTTCGTGTGTTCATTCAACAAATGTTTGTCCAGCATCTCTGTAGGCCGGGCACTGTTGTGAAAACTAGCATACAGTAGTGCCATATATTATTGTTCTTTTGTGAGGATATCAATAGAGTAAACGAGGATTGCTTGACTAAAGGAAATGTGCATTTTTAGTTCTGATAAATATTTCCAAATGCTTGCTGAATGGCTGCAGAAATCTATACTCCCTCCAAGATGATGTGTAAATGGTCGTTTCTCCCTCCTCCCCAGCATGGAATATTATCAAACTTTAAATACGTTACCAATCTGAGAGCCAAAAAATGCCCTCTAGTTGCTACTTAACTGCATAATAATGAGTGAAATTGGGCATCTTTTCTTGCTATTGACACTTGTATTTCTTTTTCTGTGAATGGCGTGTTCCTGTCCCTCGGGCATTTTTCTACTGAACTGTAGCCTTCCTACAGTTCTGTGCCTGTTCCTTGTAAATTAAGGAAATTAGTCCCCTGTCATATGTTTTGCAAACATCTCTTCCGGTAATCTTTTGTCTTTTGACTTTGTATAGGGTATTTTTGCAATGCTTCCTGGTAGAGATAAGGTTCAAGTCGAGTCTTGAAGATGAGTAATAACGATGAATAACTCTGTCTAATGCTTCTTAAGTGCTGAGCACGCTTCAAAGTGCTTCATATGTATTTGATATTGTACCATTAATTTTTACAACAATCCTAGGAGGTGAAACTATTATTATTCCCATTTTAAGAGGAAGAAACAGAGGCACAGAATGGTTAAATCACTTGTCCAGGGCCTCACAGCTGCAGCAAACCACAGACAGGATTCAAAGCAATGAAGAGCTATTTGTCAGGTAGCCTAGGAGAGTCAGCAAAGGCATGGACGTGTGAAACAACACAAGATATCAGGGGAATTTCAAGATAGGCCGCTTCTGAGGGAGGGAAGGGAGATAGAGGTCGAGAGGGATGCGGGCCAATTTTCCATGCCTTTGCAAGGGGTGGGTTAGTCTGGTATCCCCAACCAGGGCATCGTGCCCTTGAAGGCAGGGTCCGTGCCTAAGCCCCCTGTTACTAGCACCGTGCAGAACATGTCCAGGCAGCCGGAGAAAATGGAAATGCCTGTCACTGTGCCTGTTCCAGGCATGTGTGATGCAAGGCATTTTACAGCCTTAGCTTATGACTCAGTAAGCCTTTGTGGGTTCGCTGATTTAACTCCTGGGTGTCTCAGTCATGGGTGGCCAGGCCCTCTTTCCACAGTCCATGCTCCGTCCCCTGCAGATGGGCTCTCTGCTTTGCAGTCATTGGCAGCAAATGTTTCTCCAGTCCCACCATTGCATAGCACATTTCAGGGATGTTTCCATGTTCTCAGGGGACTCGGAGGATAAGAGAACTGAGTAAGTCTGTGCTCAAAGGTCACATCACCCCTCCAAAAGTAGATATAAATAATTTTGGATTATCTGTCTCCTGTCATTAATGTACTTGTGCCCTCCTAACACGGTGGTGATACTAAGCCCTGTATGATGGACAGAAGGTTTTAGACTAACCAAATGTGCATTCAGTTCCTTTCTAACGACGCTTGGCCTCCAACTTGTCTGTGCTTGACAACCTTCCCAAAAGGCTTCTCAATGTTGAGGCAGGAGCTGTAGAAATACTGGCTTCAGAAGTAGTATGGCGAGGAAGAAATAGTCCTGGATAAGGAGCCTAATACTATAATATTGCAATATCATCCGGTCCCAGGGATGGCAGAACCCTGCCACTCCCCTCCCTGCACCTGTGGCAGACATTACTAATCAATCGTGCACTCTTTTCTACAGAACCTATATGTAGCCTCAGATTCCTCAAAATGCTGGGCCCAGTAAGCATTCCCAGGTAACTGCACCTGGCTCTTGAAATGAAATGTATTTGTCATCCCCAACCTACTGGTTTAAAGCAGAGTTCTGGAGGCAGATAAACCTGAGTTTAAATTCTGTTTGTGTGATCCTGAGCAACTTAGCCTCTCTAAGCCTTCATTTTCACCATGAGAACATTCCTCAGAGAGTGTACGAGAAGTCAAATGGGGATAGTGTGCCTTGAAAGCTCCTTGAAAAACACAAAGTCCAGTTCCAGTGTCAAATCTGAGAAGTCACCTAGAATCTCCAGACTGTTCCCAGTTCTCTCTCATGAAAAATCAGACAGAAAGACTAGGCCATCTCCAAAGTCCTTCCAGCTCGTTCAGTGGGACTGGGCTGCTTCCCTGTCACTCATTCATTGATTCATTCAATGGCTTTTTCCCAAGTGCTACTTTGGGCTAGGCAGGCACTGTTCTAGGCTCTGGGGCAAAGGCTCTGTCCTCTAGGAGCTTCCATTCTAGTAGGGAGGGAAACAGTAAACAAATTGTGTAATGTCAGCAGGTAGAAGGGCATGGAGAAAAACAAAAGACAAAAAAAAAGAAAATTGGGGGCTTCGCTGGACGCGCAGTGGTTGGGAGTCTGCCTGCCAATGCAGGGGACGCAGTTTCGAGCCCTGGTCCGGGAAGACCCGACATGCCGTGGAGCAACTGGGCCCCTGCGCTACAACTACTGGGCCTGAGCTCTAGAGCCCGCGAGCCACAACTACTGAGCCCGTGTACCATAACTACTGAGGCCTGCGTGCCTGGAGCCCATGCTCCGCAACGAGAGAAGCCACCGCAATGACAAGCCTGTGCACCACAATGAAGACCCAATGCAGCCAAAAAATAAAATAAATGAATAAAATAAATAAATTTAAAAAATTGGAGAAAGACTGTCTGGGGCAGATTCCTGAGCTGCAGATTCTGAGGTGAGAAGTACCCTGTCAAGAGAGAGCCCAAGAGACTGAGGCTGGGAGGCTGGGGGGCAGTCCTTTGCCCTATCAAAGCACTTGGGAATGATAAGAAGATTGCATGACTGCCAGCCCTCCTCCCATACAGTCTATCAGGGAGCTGGAGCCTCTCTTTCTACGAGAGACTTGGGTGGACTACTCGGACTTTAAATCCATTTATGTGAGAAATCTTTGCAGGGAAATCCTCAGTGCTCGTATCAAGGCTAACAGAAAGGGAGAGAGGATGAGAGCTGTGGTCCCATTTAGGAGTCTTTTTTTTTTTTTCTTTTTTGCGGTACGCGGGCCTCTCACTGTTGTGGCCTTTCCCATTGCGGAACACAGACTCCGGAAGCGCAGGCTCAGCGGCCATGGCTCATGGGCCCAGCCGCTCCACGGCATGTGGGATCCTCCTGGACCGGGGCACGAACCCGTGTCCCCTGCATCGGCAGGCGGACTCTCAACCACTGCGCCACCAGGGAAGCCCCCATTTAGGAGTCTTGAAGTAAGGCAATCACCTCAGGGCACTGCTGACAACTGGCCAACAGTGGGAGACTGCCAAGCATTCCCTGGCAGGCAGCTGTCATGAGCCTTCAGAGGGACAACTGCAGGCACCTGCCAGGAAGGACTTGAAAACCTGAACAGAGGGATGACAAGAGGACCTTAAAAATGGCACCAAGATGATAAAACCACAGACAACCAAAGTGAGGGAGAAAAAGAGGAGGCACCAGATCCTCATCTGAACCAACAAGGAACCTGAGGGGGGCCTAAGAAGGACAAAATACAAACGTGGAAGTGGATTTGACACAGGAACCAAGAAGCGAGGGAAACTAGCATTAATGGCTTCATGACAGGGCTCTGTATTTTAGATTTACTGAGCATTTACCATGTGCCAGGAGCTGTTCTAAGTCAGTTAGTCTATTATCTCATTAAATTTCTACAGCAGCTCTGTGAGGTTATTATCCCTATTTTACAGATTAGAAAATTAAGGAACAGGTGGGTTAAGCAGCTTGTGCAGGGCCTCTCACCTAATAAATAGTGAGGTAGTACTCAAGAAATAATAGATAACTGAATGGATAAATGAATGTGAAACTAATCTCTTTTCCTCTTTAGATATTAGAGTACTAGCTCCTTGGACATGGTTTATCAGCAGTTAACCTTAGTATTTGACAAATCTCTTGTAAACTCTTGTAGAAAAGAGTGGAGAACTGAAGGGAGAGTGATGGTTCGTTGGTGGGATTTGTTAATAAGTCAGGACGTCCATAAGAAGGCCTCCAATGGCATTGGCCATTCATGCCTCTGTTTTGTCAAATGTGTCTTTAACTTCTGACTTGGACAAATGCATGCTCATCGAATTTGAAGAGGATCCAAGAGGAGTGAGGTATAGATTGACAGAATGAGAATCCCCAGTCATGGCTGGGACAATAAATGAACAGGGTGAAGTTTACCAAGGACAAAGGCAAAGCCCTGCCCCTGAGGCTGCGAAAGCTACCTGCCCTTGATAACCGGGGCAGACTCAGAAGAAGTGTAGATGAAGACGACCTTAGAATGGAAGATGACTCCAAGTTCAAGTTGTCAGTGGAATGTGCCTCCTTAAGACCCGCATATAGTCTGAGGTTCTGCTGACAGACAGTAGCCAGAGAAGGGGGTCCCAAGGTACTTCACACTGGCCAGACCCCCATTGGAGCAGGTTGGTTTCAAGCACATATTAAGAGAGACACTGAGCGTGCCCAGAGAAGGGCATTTAGTGAAATCTCTGCAAGCTTTTTGACATTCAGAATATAAGGAGGTACTAGGGATGCTTCCCTGAGAAGATGCAAGTCTTAGGAGTTATGTCATAGCTGTCTAGTTATTTGAAGAGCTTAGCCAAATGACTCCAACAGGCCAAAGTACAATCAAGGAGTGAAAGCATATAGTGTGGCAAGCCCTCACAGTGTAAACGTTTACCACGAAGATTTTGTCCTTGAAATACCTGAGTTACTTAATGCCTTTTAGCTTTAATTTCCTCCTCTGTAAAGTGGAGCTAACAATAGTATATCTTTTCCCAGGAATATTATAAAAAGAAATTGGAAAATGTCTGTAAAGTACATAGCCCAGTGCCTGACACACAGGAACCACTGAAGGTGTTAGTATTTATTTTACTTTAAAATGACTTAGGCTTAGAGCTGACTAATAGTGGAATAGATTGCTATCAAAGGCAGCGAGCATGCTTCCTATCACGGATCATTTCTAAGTGTTTACAGGGGTGGTGTGGAAAGGACTCCGTCACTGGGCTGGGGACTGGACTCGATGGGCTCCAGCGTCTCCCTTCTTCCATTTTTATTTTAAGGAACCACCTTACCTCACCCTCCATCTCAGTTCCCAGGGTTTGGGTGAGTCTGATCCCACCTGGAGACCCAGAGGTTGGTAGCAGACCCAGCCCTGGCCCTTCACTGGGTGGGGTAATTTATTCCCCTCCCACAGGACATGCCTATGACCCATGTCAGGCCAACAACAGCTTCAAGATGGTGCTAAAGCTACTGCCACAAAGAAGGTTCCTTTCTCCTGGGGTTGCTAACCTTAAGCCTGAATCTCTTAGTGGCGTTATTCAGAAAGAAGTCGAGAGAGAAAACTGAATTTGAGAGATGGAGTGAAACAAATTCCTAATGACATTCTTTGAACAACTAGATCCAGCTCTTCCTAAAATATTCCTGGACATTTCAGCTACCCGAGTCAACAAATTCCTCTAAGTTAGTTTGACCCGGAGACGAATAGCCAAGCCTCCATCCTACTCCCTTTCGGAGGATAGGGATCTACAGGAAGCTGGGGGAAAAAATTACAAATTCCTTTGGGCAATTCCCATCGAAACAATAGCCCATATAGGAATGCAGCTACGTGAGAGACCCCAAGTGAGAACCACCCAGGTGAGAGCCCAGTGAAACCCCAGAACCCTGAGTGATCATAATAAAACATTAGAGTAGTTGCAGTAAGTAACTGAAACACACAGGGAACAAGGGCGCCTCAAAATCTGGAGCCCAGAGTGAACTTTCACTTTGTTTCTGGGCTACTTGGAGGCTCTAGCTGAGATAGAGTGACACTATAAATGCAGCTTTTATAACCCCTTTGTCTACCTTTTTCCTTATCAGTGGTTAGGATGACAGCCCTTCTTAAATTCCAAAGAATTTCTTTTATTCTTCTCCCTCATCAATTCACCTCCCTCTTATTCACCCAACCTGTGTGCACACACATTCAACACTGCGCGTAGTAATAAGGGGATCCTGTTCCAATGTCAGGTCAATCCCTTTCACCTTACTTTGTGGGGGGGTGGATTAAATCAGGGAAACCCTTTTGTTCCTTGGAGTAGCTGTTACTTATAATGAAGTTACTGAGTAGGTAATATCTACAAAATTAAAGTGCATGTACTCATGGATTTAGGAATCCTGCAATAAGCATTTATTCTGTGGATACTCACAAAGGTTTGCTAAGATATCTGCACAAGGATATTAATTGAAGCACTTTTGTAATTGGGTGGGGGGAGAACACATTATCCATCCACAGGGACTGGTTGAGTAAATTATGGTACATCCAAATGATGGGACCTATGAAGTCAGACTAAAAAAAAAAGAGAGAGATAAATCTGTGTTGATCTGGAAAGAACGCTGGTATATCTTATGAAGTAGAAACAACACTCTTACCACGGAGCATAACCCCGGTGGACACCATCCACGTCGTGGAGCCCCATCAGGGCTCCACAAAGCACAACGGGGCTAGTGACTGCAGAGTTGTGTAATCCTCAGGCTATTTTGGTGTGTTAATAATATTTAAGCACGAGCAGATATGTAGGTATATACAAAAATTTTTTCCCCTGGGAAAAAATCAAAATAAACTCTTAAGAGTGGCACCCTTGCGAGAGGGCTAAGTAAGGGGATGGGAGATTTCACTTTTCATTTTGTACATTTTTGTATGTATAGATTATCTAATCAAGTACTTGTCTTCCTTAATGTCTGTGGATATTACTTGATGGTGGGGAAGAGGAGATTATGGGCCATGTCTGTTTTATTCTTGATCCCTCTCTGTACTAATTTTTCAAACACTGACATGTGGCTTTTTTTTTTAAGCCACTGAGCTGTACCATGCGCCAAGCATAATTTCTGAAGATTATTCAAGTGATCCATTTTTCTCAAGCGAAGTATATATTTCTCCTGTTGCAACACTCTCTCCCATGAGATGCTTGTTTCTACTTGTGAAAGAAGCCCCGAAATCCTTGGGCAAGCACACACTTCTGTCCCCCGTGCAGTTAGCGGAAGGTGGGACTGGGGCTAGCAGGTGGGGGACAGCTCCTGCAGAAAACCGCCGCCCCCTGCTCCACCTGCCTTGGTCAGTCCCTGCCAGGTGGCCCATGCCATCGGCCATCGGATTCCTCAGCGCTGCTCCCTGCATGCCAGCTCCCAGGGCTTGTTTAGGTGAAGAGGGAGTTGAGTCAGCAGATCTGCCCGATACGAGGCCGGCCTGGTGCCAGCCTGGCTTCAACCGGCCAACTCCAACAACAGTTGGCAAGATGGGGTCACAGCCGCCTCTTGGGTTCTGGAAATGAGCTCACCTCCATTGGCTGCCCTAGGGAGACAGACGCTCGGCCGAGGGGAGCTAGTCTGGAGGAGGGGCTGCTACCTCACCAGCACCTTGGGGAGTGGGAGGGCACTGGGTAGAGTCTGAGGAACCCCGACTCTCCCATCTGACACCATCTTCTGGGCAAGGGCAGCTCCCAACAGGGCCCCTCTGCGACCTCGCGGACAAGGACTTCTTGCACATTTCTCTGCAACACCCTCTGTTCTGTTTCCTCTGCCTCTTCTTGGCTGGGGTCCACAACTATCAAAAGCCAAATGACTAGAAGAATTCAACAATAATAGAATTATTATTCAGGATGGTAAATCTGTGAAGTGGGAGACTTCCTTGCTGCCAGCCCTGAATCACTGTCTCTTTTGAGCATCTTCTCCTAATGGCCGGTCAGGCTGAAAGACCTCCCCTCTCAAACCTTGTATATATACCTACTCAAGCCCTGATCACTTCTTCTCACAAGTTTACTCTGCATCCAGGCTCTTCATGAATCAACAGAAGAACTGGCTGGAATGATCACTCTTCATTCTGGGGGTCCCATAAGCTCTGTTTGGCTTCACGTCCCTACTGACTGAGAAAAATGCTATCTTATCCCAACTTTCACGGTTTGACCGTCGGAGTAGCCAGCTGGTTCCCGTGGCATTTTGTTGCTTTCCATGGTTTCACTTGCCTTGAATTTGAGCTGCTCTTTTTCAGAGGCAGAGAAGTATTCTGACCTTCCTTCAGGAGCAAGCCCCGAAGACTTCAAATATTGGGCGTCCACTTGATATGAAGAACAATAAAGAACAGCAAAGTTCTAGAGATGATTTTATGCCAACAGCAGCTTCTGCCCCGAGACTCTCCACTTCAGAAGGGATGAGTCCCCCTTGTCAAGAGACCACAAATGCTGGTACCACTGGGTAGGTATGTAAGGGGGAGACAATGTTATTGACTGATGTCGGTCAGGTCCTAGGAGAAACACTAAGAATTTTGGTCTTACACATTCCTCCCAAGAATTCTGAGTGGAAGCATTTTTGCCCTTTTCTTCATAGAGGAGGGAACTGAGGTTCAGAGGCATTTGGTGACTTGCTAGGGTCACATAGCTTAAATAGAGCCCCAGTCTGTCTCCTGCAAACCCCCCGACAGCCTCTTTCTGGATGAATGAGGTGACACCACAGACTAAAGAAGTAAACAACCCCTTAGTTAGTGAATTTGCAGACTGAGTGTTCAGACAGACCCAACTTGCCACCCTCACCGATACAAATGAGTGTGACCCAGCCCTCTGGTTCACTCACAATGGAGGTTCTGTGCCACCATGGCAAAGAGACGGTGAGTCTCTACCTGCAGCAAACAGCATACCTGCCCTCAACTTAATTCTCATGAAAGTTTATCAAATAGGATTGAACTTAATTCTCATCAAAGTTTATCAAATAGGATTCTTTTTCAAAGAAAATCCAAAGCAAGCTGCAAATCCCCTTTCCAAGTCTCCAAAATTCACAGCCTTTAAGCCAAAGGCCCAGCTCACTTGCCCTTCCCAATGCTGGTGGATCGAACTGTTGGAAAACCACTGTCCTCTGGGGCTATGTGGGTCCTGGTCCCAGAGCCTTTCCCTTCTCATGGCAATATGGCTGAAAGACTGCACAGGGGCTACTGTCCCCCTGAAACACCTTCCTGTGGGTAATGATAGCAGCAGATGTTGCCATTTAGAAAAGCACCTTGCAGGCCTGGCTTTTGGCCCCATGGTTTCCATGACGAGGCTAGAATGGAGTCTCCTGGGGCCCAGCTCTGGCCAAACCATTATCAAAGTCCATTTTCAAATAGAGTTGACTCTCAGTTATTCATAGATAAATGGTTCAATCTGTACACCCTCTTACTCCTCCTCACTCTTCCTCTTCCCTCCCTGTGCCAGCTGCCTTTTGGCTCTCCTCATTAATACACCCACCAGAGCAGGCATAGGCAGAGGACTGGCGATCAGTCAATGTTAGGGCCTGTTAGCGATCACAGTGGAGGTTTGTTTAAGGAGCAGGTTGGGTGGAATGTGGATTTCAAGTATTCTTGCTAATCTCATTCCCCCTTATGGACAAGAGACAACTGCCTTGATTTCTTTGAGCTCCTCTGCTAAGTCTTGCCAGGAGAAGAAAGAGAAGGACTGAAATCCACACCCCCAGAGCCAGGTCCCAGGCTGCGACTAGCTGGGTTGAGAAGGCAGGCTTGCCCCGTGCTGCCCCATCTTGCAGACCTAGGATACGTGTGTGTATTTGCTCAGAATCTTCGAAGGACTGTCTCTTGTGGTGGATGGGAGGAAAACGGGTTTTGAGATGAGTGAAACGCTCAAGAGTTTTCCTTTCTTGAGCGGTTGGCGTTTTAGATTTCCAAATCAAATAAATTAGGAAATAAAATATGAACACTACTTTTAAAACTTCTAATTCATACACTGTAGCAGACATCACCTCTTTCCTAGCAAACAAGAAGAGTTCCCAGGCTTAGGATGAGTTACATTCCCCCAAAACGATACCATAACTTCTCCTTATGTTATTAATAATAATAAATCCTAACTCATATTGATGCGTAAGTGCCTGATGCTATGTTAATAAACGTATATGAAAATATTTAATCTTTACAACTCCATGAGGTAGAAACCACTATTATTCCTGTTCACAGCATGTGAGACTTAGGGAAGTTAAGTCACTTGCTCCCGACGGCTCAGCAATAAAGGGGTGGAGTGGACTGTCTCACCCAATCGACGGACCTCATGGCCCTTGATCCACCAAGTGTTCCAGCTTTTCTACAGTGTGGTCCACTTTACATGTTTTAACCTCTTCTCTTGACCAGAACTACAACAACCAAAACCCCAGTTATGTAACTGGCGATCCCCAGCCCCCTTCCTGTCCTCGCCATATGGTCTCCTGATCCCCAAATGTCTAGCCCAAGGGCTCCTCTGCTCTGCTAGACCTTCCACCCCATTTAGCAGTGAACTGTGCACATCACGTGGTTCATGTATTTGTTCTTTCAGCATTGTTAGGTCTTACGTTGTTATTTAACTTTTTCTGTGTAAACGTCATCTCCCTAGAGTCGAGTCTCCTGGGAAGGGACAGTGTCATGCGTCATAATACATAATTGTAATTTGTCATGGCTCTTACTATTATACTGGGCACAGAGTAAGCCCATAACACCGGTTTTCTGATTATTTAGTTGACTGATTCAGAGGTAGAAACCTCTAGTGTATCTCTGCATATAGTAGTGTGGACGAAGAATGTCACCGGCCATAACAGTAAACAAAGGATGTTGCAACTATCAAGCCATCAGCCACTGCAGCTGCCAGGATGTTGCAACTATCAAGCCATCAGCCACTGCAGCTGCCCCCGGCTGTATACCCTGAGGGGATTCAGGATGGAAAATAATAGGATACTGGCCCCAGATAGTTAAGGTGCATATCAAAGGAATGATTTCAAGAGCCCAGACTCTTGCTTCTTCCCATACATAGAAAAGCACTAACTAAATTCATTAACTTGGGATGTCTGGTGTTCTTTAATAAACAATCATCTTTTGATGTTTTGACTACCTGATTCTTTTTTTTTTGCAAAAATTCCTATATATCCTGGCTCCTCCCTCACCTCTTTGGAGCAGTCCCTCACAAGTATCTGAGATCCTGCCTCCCAGGCTTAAGTTCTCAGTATGTCCGCTGAATAAAACATAATTCTCAAAAATTCTCAGCTATCTGAGATCCTGCCTCTCAGGCTTAAGTTCTCAGTATGTCTGCTGAATAAAACATAATTCTCAATAATTCTCATAATTCTCAACTATCGGATATCGTGCCTCCCAGGCTTAAGTTCTCAGTATGTCTGTTGAACAAAACATAATTCTCAACTTTTAGGTTGTGCATTTTTTTTCAGTCAACAGTTTATACTCGATACAATTTTTGTTGCCTGTTCTGAGCATCAGACTACCCAGAAAAAAGAAAGAATGAGTCTAACAGTTACTGAGCCTCTACAATGTGGTTTATACGTATTATCTAATTTAAACTTCACAATAATTATGTGAAGTAAATACTGTTCCTACTTTTCAGAAAGCCCCAAATCCACAGCTGATGAAGGGTGATACGAGGGTTTACAAGCAGAGCCCAGGCAGCAGGGTGAGGAGACCCTAGGCACCCGAGGAGGTTGGCCTGGGACAATCAAGGTCCCTCTTGGGGACACCCAGGAGGTAGTCATGTGGCGGGCAAGAAGGGTCCGGGGTCAGACAGGTCAGGTCCTAGGACCGACGGAGAGTTTGGGCTGGGTGTCTCAGCCAGCAGCCCCCAGGAGTGGCCCATGGGGACTTTCTGTCCCCAACCTTGGACCTAGTTTTGAAGCCAGGCTCCGCCCATGTCTAGTGTTTGTCTTTGGGCAATTGACAGAAACCACTCTAGCCCATTGCTTTCCAATTGTTCTGGGACCTGAGCTGGTTCCAGCTGGATAAATCTGTGTCAGACCAGAGAGAAGGCTCCCTAGGAATCTGTGGGAATGTAGGGGAGTAGGCAAGAAAAGAGACAGTAGGATTAAAAGATTTAACAAAGAAAGCATTCCTTTACATGGGACAATGCCCCGCAGGCTGGTTCTGAAGCATTTGTGGAGTGGGATTTGTACAGCTCAGGAACATGAGAGTTTGTATTTACCTAAACTTCTACAAACTATTCAAGCATGCATGTCTTGGCGGGAGACGGGGACTGCTCTAGGGTTCCCAGTTCATCCTGCCAAGCCCCTGCACGCAGACTCAGTACATGCCTGCTCCCATTTCGAGTCCTGAAATGTCCATTTCAAGTCTTAACGGGAAGGCTGATAGGTGAGACAGACGTCTACCAGCAGGAAGGAGGGCAAAGACGGTGCCTTACCGCAAGCCACACCCCAGCCCACCCCAGGGTGCATACCCTTGCACACAAATCATTTCCATTCTGCCCAGAAGAGACAGCGCTGTCTTTGCCTCAGCTGCAAGAGAGGGGCCGCCAGACTGGGCTCTGCAGGTCCTGAGACAGAAAGGGAAGGGGCAGGGCACAACCAGTAAAAGAATAACACAACCATTAAGGACAGGATACCACAAAAACCAGTTAGAACCTACTAGACCCAAGATGGCGGAAGATTCAACTCCCGGTAGACCTGAGCCTCATTATGCTCTCATTGTAATACATTAGCATATGACACACCCACAGGTGCCAGGACAGTTCCCAGGCCGACCATAAAAGGCCAAAGAGTGGGCGATGCCCCATTTCCTAGAAATCCCTTCCTTTTCTCCAAGATGGTTAGACTATTTCTCCCACTCATTGGCCTATGCAATTACCCAGCCCATAAAAAGCTAACCGTTTCCACACCCTGCGGCCTCTCACCTTCTGAGATGGCCCACACCCTGTCTATGGAGTGTATCTCTCCCTGAATAAATCGGCTTTCACTCTACTTTGACTCACTCTTGAATTCTTTCCTGCTTGAAGCCAAGGACCCTCACTTGGCAGCCCATCCCAGGGACTCACCCCAGACCTCGGACATGACCATCCCCTTGCGCCCCATTTTTCCTACAACAGTCCCGTCCTGTCCCGTTTCTCAGGAGTCTGGCCTCGGCATCTTCCCTTGTTCACCAGGGCCTGAATATAGTAGGTGTTTGATAAATATCTGTCCAATAAGTTAGTTAACAACGTTTCAGGTATGTCTATTAACCTGCCCCAGGCTGGCCTGGCGATTACATAAATCTGGCAGGCAAGGTGGAGGATGGGGGAGAGGGTCGGGCAGGGGGCCCACTAGACAGGTGTGATGCTACTCAGTTTTCAGAGCACGACAGGAATTGGCTCTCGCAGACTTCCTTCCTTACGGATGCAGAAACAAGGCCCAGGGAGGTGAGGGGACCACACATGAAGATCCAGCCTCCTCATGCCCTGTGCCTCCCCTTTAATTACTCCCTATGGCTTACCAAGTCCTACCTCCTTAGCCTGGCACCCAAGGCCCCTCCAGACCCTCCCAACTTAACTCTCCAATCTCAATTCTCCTCATGCCCCACAGCTTCCACTCCTGTCATACATTTATTACTTCTAGTACTTTGTGGTTCCTCTACCTCCATCAACCTTCTCTCTTTTTCCTCTCTTCATTTGAGAAACTTCTCAATTTGGATTCCACTGCCATCACCTCCTCTGAGAAGTCTTCCTGGGATGCCTCTAGGAAGGCTTAGAAGCAACCTGTCTTCAAGTCCAATAGTATACTAGCACGTGCAATGGTGCTGTGTTTGGGTTACCTGGCTTTCTCTCTCTCCTTCCTGGGAGATCTTTGAGAGAAAGCATCTTCCACCACTATTGCCTGCCTGCTACACAGCAGAAGCTCAAGGAATGTGAATGACAATAGCTACTAGTTATTCAAACCAGGCACTTTAAGAAGCTCTTTCCATATCTTCAATCATTTAATCCTTACAAAACAACCCTAGGAAGGAGATTATCGTGATGTTTACTATTTTTAAAGTATTTGTTATTATAATCATCATGACCATCCCATTTGATAGGAGAAGACAAGCCAAAGGGGTCTGGAGGGGAGGGAGCACACAGGCACCACCTTGCTGACCTCCACCTGCCAGCCGGAACCACTTCCCTCTTCCCAGAACCTCTTCCCTCTCCCACCCTCGTGCCAAGCTCCTTGCCTTCTCAGCAATGTTCCCCCTCTTCACAGCCTTTTGAAACCGTTAACTGTCTCTCCAGATCCAGTCACATTTTCCATGACACTTTCTATGCCCTCTGGCCCAAACAGCTGGCTCCTGACTTCCCACAGCATTAACAGCGGCGTGTAACACATTCTTTGATTTCTCTCTTCTTTGTGTCATAACATCACATTCTTTCCAACGTAAGGGATGTTATGTGCTCCTCCAGGCAAGGGTCTGAGCCCTCTGCTCTTTTGGTCTTCCCTCCTGTGCGCCCAGCCGACTGTCAGGGGCATGAGAAATGCTCAGTAAATACCTACTGATTCTTGGAACAAAACACCCAGAAGACCCACCGCGTCTTCACAGATGATTGTCGCTATCTGCCATCATCATCACTGTCGCACCGTCTGGGGCTCCCTTGCTAGAGGCATGTGTTCTCATCTCGGGGTGCGCAGACAGAAGACCAGGTCTGGGGATATTTGGTTCAATGTAATGTTCTTGTCCCATTGTTTGCCGATCTCTGAGTAACTGTTAGGGGAGCCACTGACCAAAACCACCCACCCTGGCCAGGCAAGATAGTAGCTACTTGCATGAGTTATCTTAACAATAGGAGGTCCTGGTAAGGAACGCAGAACTAACAAGCTACACCAACTGGAAGAATTCAGGAAAGGTCAAAAGGAGAGAGGAGACGCCAGCCCATATGTCCTACCAACTTCCCAGAATCCTTCTCAATGGAATCTATCTTGGCCGAGCGATGTGCGCGCCACTGGGAAGGACCCTGAGTCAGAATGATTGGCCAGAGACAACCCAGAAACTAACCCCATCACCATAAAACCCGAGACGGCAAGCCACGTGGCAGAGCAGTCCTCCTGGGTTCCCTTACCCTCCTGCCCTCCGCCCGGGCACCCCTTCCCAGTAAAGTCTCCTGCTTTGTCAGCACGTGGGTCTCCTCGGACAATTCATTTCCGAGTGTTAGACGACAGCCCACTCTCGGGCCCTGGAAGGGGTCCCCCTTCCGACAACATAACTGGACTCTCCTTTTTCCCTCTCTTCCTTTGATTTCCTTTCCTGACCCATAGAGAGAGAAGAGGAGTTGGTTTAATATAAAACAGTTAAGGAGTTTGAGCCACACTAGAAAAAGACACATAAAATACAAAAAAGTATCCAGGAAAGAGGTCTGTGGATTGGCTGGGGAATGGGATCACATATGCCACCTCCGTCATTCTGGGGACCTCCTCACGATGGCCCAGCAACCCTGCAGACCCACATACCAGTCTGTTTGAATGAGCCCATCGGAAGGCCAGAGAATGGGAGTTGAGAGACCACTTACTATGGATGTGACAGGAGCAGGGCAATTTCTCTCTAGATTTCACTCTTCTTACATGAAAAATGAAATAATAATGTCTAGCCTACCTACCTCATAGGGGGCTGTTGTGTAAATGAGAAAAGTACGTGAGAGTACTCTGTGGACAATAAGTTATTATATTCATTCATCCGATGAGTATTTATTGAGCACTCACCATGCACCCGGCACTGAACGTAGTCAATGGGGATACGACAGAGGGCACTGAACCAACACAGGTACTTCCTGCTCTTCTGATGCCTACAGTCCAGGGGGGGAATGGCTTTCATCAAGTGATCACACTATTGGATGATGGATGGTCACACTACTCCACAAGATAGTAGGAAAGGAACAGGGTTCCACGAGACAGCAAAGTGGCAAAGAAGGAGATCACATGACACTCTTTATTGCTGTTGCTACAACCTAGGCAGTGGTCCTCAAATTTTTAATTGGGAGAGTCACCCAGAAAGCCTGTTTAGCAGGTAGATCCCTGAGCCACATCTGCAGAGAATTTAATTGAGTAGGTTTAGAATCCCTGCCGGATACTTACATTTTTAGAATGCTCCTCCGCCGCACCTCTCTAAGTGATTCTCGTGCAAATGACTTTGGGCAAAATTTTAAGAGAGTGACAGTGTGGTTCCTTAGTTGGAGACTGATGCCTACGGAGGTCTCCAATGATGGTCATGATGTGTTTCTAAGCTGACTCCACTCCAGGCCATTTTGGAAGCTTGTGTGGTGAGCCAACAGGTTTTCCTCTTTCCTTGAGCTAGTTTGAGTTGGGCTTCTGCACTTAAACATACCAGCTCCTGACTAATTTAGGTCCCTTCTGATCTCTTCAAGCTCTTCTCATGATCTCTGCTGGCTGTGTGCTGCATATTCAATCCACAGGGGCGAAGTTAAGATTTATTGTTGGAAACAACATTTAGCATCATTATCTGTTCTCAGCCCCAACCCCTCTTTACAGCTCCCCACATTCATCTCCAGGCTTTTTATGAGTGCTGTGATATGTACAAATGCACAAAACAGGGACGTCAGCAACCAGTCTCAAAATACTGATTTCTGACCGAACGAGACTGCTACTTATGCTATGACTAAATACAAATAAATTTGGTTGGATAATTACTCCACATCACCAAACCACATATGATGGGGGTTGCATGTTTGCATTCTGGGGTCAGGCTATCTGGATGTGAAACCTGGCTCTGCCGCTCCCCTCTGCTGGCTCTGTGATGGTGGACTAAGTCACTTCACTTTTCTGAGCCTTCGTTTTTTCACCTATAAAATGAGCATAATGAATAAGTCTTGTCTCATAGCTTTGCTGTGAGGATTAAATACATTATTGTATGTAAAGAATTTAGAACAGAGCCTGGCAACCAACTAGGGCTCAAAAAATATTAGCTACTATTATGTGGATTTAAATGGGTTTGCAGTAGTAATCCCTACATAGGGTTTCCCCAGCCTAATGACCTCTTACCCACACTAGGTAATCTTGTTTGTAATTGCACTTCCCTTTCCCCTGCTAATGAATATTATTTTCCATCTACATCTACTATTTACCTCCTGTCTCCTAGAACTTAGGCCTCCTTAACTTTCCCCTTTCCTGCCAGTTCATTGCCCCCTCCTTTTCGTGAACCCCTGAGTCTCTCTAATGTCCTTTCCCGTACCTCAAGGCTCCACTTTGAGCCTCTCTCACTGTGTATGTCTCCTCCATGGTCCTGGGGGCACCCAGAGACCACAGAGAAGCTCCAGCTACACCTATGCGCCTATGCCTAGCACACATCCCCGTGACCACTGCAGCCATGTGCCAAGCACTAGCTAGCTAATGACATAACTCATTCAATTTTTACTCGAGCCTCTGAACCTTGGTTCCCTCACTTGCCCATTGAGGATAATAATATCTACTTAATTGGATCACTGGACAAATTGAAGGCTGTGATACATGCAAAGCCCAGGTTAGCGCTCAATAGCATTTATTACTGTAATTATTTTCATTATCTACATCTGTCAAGAAAATAAAACAGGGCTTCCCTGGTGGCACAGTGGTTAAGAATCCGCCTGCCAATGCAGGACACAAGGGTTCGACCCCTGACCTGGGAAGATCCCACGTGCCGCGGAGCAACTAAGCCCGTGTACCACAACTACTGAGCCCGCATGCCTAGAGCCCGTGCTCCACAACAAGACAAGCCACTGCAATGAGAAGCCCGTGCACCGCAACGAAGAGTAGCCCCCGCTCGCCGCAACTAGAGAAAGCCTGTGTGCGGCAACGAAGACCCAACACGGCCAAAAATAAAAAAACAAATTAATTAATTAATTAAAAAAAAAGAAAACAAAACAAATGAAAGGTCTACATTTTCACACACATATGCCAACGAAGCTGACCACTGACCACCAGCCCTGGTTTGGAATGATGAGGGCTGCACTTCAGTGCCTGCCCTGGTTGGGAGGACCCTGTTACTAGTCACTACCATCACTTCCATTTTGCTCTATAACTCTCTCTCTCATAAAATACACTGCGAGTGAAAAAATATTGCCTGCCATATCAGTAAACAAAGGATGTCGCAGCCATCAAGCCATCACATTAGAGCCACTCCAAAGGTGAGCCCTGAGGGAACTCAGGATAGAAGCAGGATGCCTGCCATCAAGCCACTGCAGGCGCCCCGCACCAGTGTACCCCGAGGAGACTCAGGATGGGAAAACACAGGATTCTGGCCCCAGATAGCTGAGGTGCATAGCAAAGGGATGATTTCAACAAGCCCAGACTTTTGCATCTTCCCATACCTAGAAAAGTGCTAAATTCATTAACTTGAGATGTCTGGTTTTCCTTAATTAATAGTAACCTTTTGATGTTCTGACTACCTGGTGTTTGTTGCAAAACCTCCTATCTGTCCTGGTTCCTCCCTCACCTCTTCAGAGCAGTCCCTCAGAGCTACCTGAGAGGCTGTGTCCCAGGCTTAAGTCCACAGTTTTGTCCGCCAAATAAAACACATTTCTCAACTTTTACGTTGTGCATTTTTTCAGTTGACAACACATAAAAATTACCATCTTAACCATTTTAGAGTGTGCATTTCAGTTGTGTTAAAGATTCACTGTTGTACAACTAACCTCCAGAACTTTCATCTTGCAAAACTAAAACACTATACCATTTAAACAACTCTCTATTCTCCCCCTCCCCCAGCCCCTGGCAGCCACCATTCTACTTTCTGTCCCTATAAATTTGACTACTCCAGATACCTCATATAAGGGGAATCACAACAATATTTGTCTTTTTGTGGCTAGCGCATTCACTTAGCATAATGTCCTCAACTTTTATCCATGCTGTTGCATGTGTCAGAATTTCCTTTCTTTTTAAGGTTGAATAATATTGCATTGTATGTATAGACCACATTTAGTTTATCCATTCATCTGTCAATGGACACTTGGGTTGCTTCCACCTTTTGGCTATTGTGACTAATGCTGACATGAACGTGAATACACAAATATCTCTTCAAGACCCTGATTTCAATTCTTTCGGGTATATACCCAGAAGTGGAATTGCTGGATCATATGGTAAGTCTATTTTAATTTTTTGAGGAACTGCCATACTGTTTTCCAGAGCAGCTGCACCATTTTACATTTTTACCAACCACGTGTAAGGGTTCTCTACCTCCTTGTCAACACTTGTTGTTTTCTGCTTTTTCAAATGATAGCCCTGCCAATGGGTGTGAGGTGCTCCATAACTCTCCTTTAACCCTGGCTTTAGGGATTCTCTGACCAAGGACAGGCTTCAGAATCAGATTTTCCAAACACTGCTCCAGGGGACCAGGCAGAGTCTTGACAGAGGGAGCCCAGGCCCCATACCTTGGACCTTAATTCATTTACTCTTCAGAGTCACCCTAAACATTAGTAATTTCATTTCACAGGTAAGAAAACAGATCAGAATGGCTAAGCAGCTTGCCTAAAGGCACACAGCTGAAAACCTGGAATTTGAACTGGGCTCCACACCATGTAGGTACATGAGAATTGTCATGGGTCAACATCCACTCTGTACTCCAGGGTCCAAGGTGAGAACACTCCCTCTCTGATTCTCTTGAAGCAATACAACCCTAAGGTTCTGCTCAGCTGCCCCTCCCCCAGCTGTTCAGGGTCCTTCCAGGCTGGATGAATAGGAAACAAAGCAGATTGCATTTATTACTTAACCAAGCTTCCTGGTGCACCTGTTGCAGCACTGGGTGCTGCTTATGATTGCAATAAAATCTGCAGTCCGAGCATTAGTGGATTTACAAGAATTTCCTTCAATTCCAAAACTCAGAGTGAGGGAGGGGCAGGTGTCAGCCAGCTGGGGTCCTTCGAGTGGGACCTGCTTGCAGAGAGGGCTGTTGAAATATGATGCACTGGGCTTGGCTTTGCCTGACCTTTGTGCAAACAGCAGCACAAAGACCTCTCCCCCTGTGGAGGCTGGGTGGGGTCACTCAGATACGCCACGTTCTGTACAGAGGGACAAAGTAGGAGGTAAGGCAGGATAGGCTGCCCCGGATCCCAGCTGGACAGAACTGGTCTTGCCTGACCCAGGCTTGCAGAGTCAGCCAGCTTGTTCTACCTGAAAGTCTTTGTCCCAGACATGGGTATCTTAACCGCACCCTGAGGGATTACTGATCAGTCAAGGCACAGCCTCAGTAGAAGCGGTGAGAACCCTGCATCGGTGAATACACATGTACTCCGACGTTACCTCCCAGCCACAGGTTAGCAAGGCTTGACCATCCCCAGGGCTGTTACCCCCTTGACTTGTTTCAGAAGTGACCATCATACTGTGACCTGGTCACGGAGGGGCCAGAGGTCAGCCCAGTGAGGGCTGTGCCCTCAGATAAAACTGGGAGAGAGGCCAAAAGATGCTTGCAAGCCCAGCTTTCAGTAGCAACGTGGAGCGGGAAGGAAACAGTGAGCAGAAGGCCTGGGGCTTCGACTAGAAGGAAGCCCACCGGAGGTCTTGGAACCAAAGGAGACTTTCTTGGTAGGGCCCACAGCTGATTTGGCTTGGACAAAAATTGCACAGGTATCACAGCCCATGAGCTAGAAAATGAGATGAGGGGAATGGCAGAGCTCTGTTAGGGATGCAGAAGAGCTTGTCGTGAGCTCCTGTACAAGAGAAACGACGGGGCAGAACACGTAGTTGGTTAAAGGTGTGAGGAAGGGACTGGCCAGTTTCAATTTATCAGTAAAATATCTATTAAAATCTACTTTGTGCAGGGCTAGCGGGCATTTCTAAAATGAGTGCAACCCTCAAGATGTACGCTTTGAAAAGATCACATCTTCATATTCAGAGGCTGTATGTGTATATTCGTAGGGTCTGAACGCTCAGACCCTAGCCTCAGAGAGCTTGAGTTCAAGTCCAGCTTCACACGTGCACTGTGAGCTTGTGCAAGTGGCTTACCTCCTGTAGTTCTCAATTTTTAATCTGTAAAAGGGGTATAGTGGTCCTCATTGTAAAGCACTGGACACGCTTCTATGCTTGGCCCAGAGTGAGCGCTCAGTAAAAGTTGGAAATTATTACAGAATTTCAAAGCAGTGCTAATGAAAAAAGCAGAGCGGCACCTACTCTGTGCAAGGCACTGGGCCAAATTATATATATGAATTCATAATATTTACTGCTTATGACTATTCCCCAGGCAGTTATTATCCCCATGGTACAAACAAGGAAGGGAGGAAACGGCATCCCAGGTGGAGGGCTTGCCCTGCCATCAAACCAAAGCCAGGTGAGCTGTTGGAAAATGGCGATGCACACATCCTTTCGAAGTGGCGTTGAGCCTAGACTTGCTGGAGGAAGTACAGTAAGTTCCATCACTGAGGATGCATCATTCCTAGGCCGGCTCAATGGGATGGAGTTGGGTCTCTTTCTTACATCCCATGGCTTCCTCCATCTTGTCAACAGAACTGCACTGAGGTGCCCAAACCTCCCCAGACACACTTTTTGCTGCATCAACAGTGGCTCCCGAGAGGGCCCAGCAGCCCTAGGAGTTCTACGGGATTAATGTGGAAGGGAAAGAGGCTGCGGCAGGGATGTGGAATGAGAACAACCACTTCACTGAAGGATTAGCTTGAGAAAAGGGAAGCCAGGTGGATCAAAGGAAGAAAGGAAAGGCCACCCGCATCTCACTCTCGAGATGTCCACACACAGGATCCGCTGTCTTCACATTCAGCTCCTGTTTCGACCTAGTGACGCAATAGGATCTTAATCCTGGAAAGGACTTAGGGGCCGATTGGTCCAGCCACACTGTTTTACTGATGGCTCTGAAACGCACGTAATGTGCCCAGGGTGGCACTGCTAGCAGGTGACGAAGTCCAAACTAAACACTTGGTTCCTCATTCCCAGTGCAGTGTTATTTCCATCCTCCTCATATGGCTCCCAAATTGCTCACTTTCCAGACCTCTCCTATAAGACTTTGTCCCTGGCCCCAAAGCAGCAGGCCCTTTGGACAGCAGCCGGCATTTCAGGGAGAAGCAGGAGAGGGGGCCCGCCCTGCAGGTTCATTTCCTTCACTGCAATGGGACCAACTGGAATCAGAGCACGAACAGGCTGAGTGTGCCTCAGTGCAGTCTAAACCAGCCCTGAATACTAACCAGGGCGCTTAGATGGAGCTAAAAGTAACTGGCTAATCACCACCAGGAAGAATTAACAAGGACTCAGAAGAAAGGAAAATGTCTTAATATTCCATCTCTCTATAGCTGGGCTCCAGCTGAGGCCAGTCTCTTCCCGATGCCACAGGGCAGGTAATTAGGCAGCACAGAAGCTCCAACACTTATGGGCTCCGGGAGGGGGCCTGCCCCCACCCGCAGGAGGGTAAACGGAACAGGGTTACTTGGGGTGAGGTGAATTGGAAAACAGTGAACACAGAAGAAATGCGAGGCAACAGGAGGCAGGTGTTGAAGGATAAAACAGTTGTTGCCTTTTACACGCCTTCTCCTTCGATAAAGTAAAATCCTTAATTAAAAGGGAAACGTCGTTTCATTCTGCTCTGCAAACCCTCTGACGGTCTTCCCTTCCCTCCTGTGCAGGTGCCTAGCTCTGAAAGCACCATTGGCGTCCGTACCCTGGGGATTATATTGAAATGAGGTCTTCCTGGCAGTCACCCTCTTTGGACAAGGACCAAGACAGATCTACAATACACTGAACACTGGGATGGAGCAGAGCAGGTGAATAAAACCATGAAAGGCATGATTAGAATGATTCCTTCCTATAACCTTAAAGAGTAGGACTAGTGAACATTTATTGCAACTTGGACTTGGAAGAGGTCAGTTCAAGAGAAATAAATGGAAAAATAGCATTTTGTAGAGGGCAGGGTAATATCTGAAGAGCTTCCTTTCTCCAAAACGTATAATGGGCTTAAATAAATAGAAATTGGTTTGAAAGGTTCATGAATGATAGGTACACTATTAAAAACAACTACCAGTGAAGAGCCCTTTGGGAGCACATCAGAGCCGTTTAATTCAATGTCATAGCCAATGTCCTCACTGATGCGTCCCCCAGCCTGTGCACATGGTGAGGGCAGGTGCTGTGTCTGCTGGGTGTAAGAATAAGAGACAGAATGATATAAGGGAAGAATGTGGATTAAAAGAAAAAGAGGAATGTGGACTTTGGATGCAGAGGGTGGGATCAAGTCCTGCTTCATCAATTTCTAGCTGGATCGTAGCTTAGCTAGATTTAGGCTTGGCTCTCCAGGTCTTTCTTTTCTCAGCTGCAGAGAAGGATGATAGGAATATCATTTTCTCTGTAAGGAGAATCAAACCACCTAACACAAGTAAAAACATTTCATTCATTCTAACGAAGTGAAATAGTCTAATGAAGTACAAATATTAATAACTTACGCAATGGAAAGAGACAGACGTGAACTGGCGAGGTCTGGGCAATCTTTCTGATGCACAGAATAAGACCAAGAAGCATTTAACTGCTCAGCACCCGCACCTCTTTCCCATCACAGCCCTCCTTGAGTAGGCGGGTTTCGGCATGTGACTTTTTCTGTCGCTTATTCTGGTTCCTTGGGCTCTAGTGGCTGGGCGCACCACTGCTGTGGCCCGGGAAGCGTGCTTGTTGCTGAGTTGCAAGAAGGCAGAGATCTGGAAGTCTCTCTGTTGTCTTCCCACAGCCAGAGAGGCCCCATCCTGCTGCCTGAGTCACACTGTCCTCCCCAGGGAGGAAAGAGTGACCACAATTGAGACGGAAAGGCTCTAGGGGACCCTGCCTGAAACACTAGGGGAAGGCAGATCTGGGATTTTTAAAAATCCACTAGTCTGAAGTTGTTCCTGCTCCAAACCAGTAGATTTTTTGGGAGGGGGTCTTTATCTGACAACATTCAAAATTTCTAAGGAGCATGATGGCACTGAAAGAGAAAAGAGCAGAAATCGAAAAACGAAAATGGCAGCCGTATCGCTTACCAGGTGCGCGATGCTCTCAAATGACTGAACGACTCTCGAGCTTCATCTGATAAAGAGCAAAAGGAGGCTTGCCCTGCTGCCTCTCAGGGCTGCTGTGGGATTCACGGAGGAAATGTATAACGAAGTTATGAACTATATCATCTCATTCAAATAGGAACTTAATCCGTTATTTGAGCTCTAAGGTAGATGATTATTAATATAATAGCTTGATTAGCACAGCACTTATTCTTTTTAGTTGAAGGTTATTAAAGTATAAATTACTACATAAAATGTGCCCTTTCTAATGAAGATATAGAACAGTTCCACCATCCCTATCATTTCCTCATACTCCTTTGCGTTTAACTGCTCTTCCCATCCTGAGCCCCTGGCAATCACTGATTTGCTCTCTATGCCTATAGTTTTACTTCTTCCAGGATATCATATAAATTGAATAATACAGCATAAAGCCTTTTGAGTCTGGCTTCTTTCACCTAGCGTAATGCATTGAGGTTCAGTAATTCATTCTTCTTCACTGCTGAGTAAGTAGTATTTCATTCTATGGATGTATCATAGTCTCTTTATCCATTTGGATTGTTTCCATGAATAAACCACTATTAACATTTGTATATAGGATTTTATGTGAGCATACATTTTTATTTCTCTTGGGCAAATACCTAGGAGTGGGACTGCTGGATCAAAGAGTAAGTGTCTAACTTTATACAAAACTGACAGGTTTTTTTAAGTGGCTGGAGAATTTTGCATTCTAGCACATCACTTAAAAAAATATTTAAAAAATCATCCAAAGCCCTCATGTGTCCAATTTTATTTTATTCTCCAAATAGCTCTGTGAGATAGGGAGGGTAAATATCACTGCCCTCCTGTAATAGATGGGGATGTGAGGGCTAAAGAGGAGAAATAATTGGTCAAAATTTGCTGTGGCAGAGGCTGCTATGTCCCCAGTATATATCCTCTCCCCTTCTCCCTCATAGTAGAGCCGCCTGCTTCCTGCTGAGTTTTGACTGAGCACATGGTACCCATCAAGAAACTACATTTCCTTTGGAAAGATATCCCATGCTCTTGGACTGGAAGAATTAATATTGTTAAAATGGCCATATTACCCAAAGCAATCTACAGACTTAATGTGATCCTTATCAAATTACCCATGACATTTTTCACAGAACTAAAACAAATAATCCTAACATTCATATGGAACCATAAAAGACCCAGAATTGCCAAAGCAATCATGAGGAAAAAGAACAAAGCAGGAGGCATAATCCTCCCACACTTCAGACAATATTACAAAGCTACAGTAATCAAAACAGCACAGTACTGGCACAAAAAACTGATATATGGATCAGTGGAACAGGATAGAAAGCCCAGAAATAAACCCACACACCTACAGTCAATTATCTTGGACAAAGGAGGCAAGAATATACAATGGGAAAAAGACAGTCTCTTCAGCAAGTGGTACTGAGAAAGTTGGTCAGCTGCATATAAATCAATGAAGTTAGAACACACCCCACATCATACACAAAAATAAACTCAAAATGGCTTAAAGACCTAAATATAAGACATGACACCATAAAACTCCTAGAAGAGATCATAGGCAAAGAATTCTCTGACATAAATCATACCAATGTTTCCTTAGGTCAGTCTCCCTAGGCATAGAAATAAAAACAAAAATAAACAAATAAGACTGAATCAAACTTACAAGCTTTTGCACAGCAAAGGAAACCATAAACAAAACAAAAAGACAACCTATAGAATGGGAGAAAATATTTGCAAACGATGCGACCAACAAAGGCTTAATGTCTAAAACATACAAACAGCTCATACAACTCAACAACAACAACAACAAAAAACCCAATTGAAAAATGGGCAGAAGACCTAAATAGACATTTCTTAAAGAAGACATACAGATGGCCAATAGGCACATTAAAAGATGCTCAACATTGCTAACTATTAGAGAAATGCAAATCAAAACTATAATGAGGTACCACCTCACACAGTTCAGAATGGCCATCATTAAAAAGTTTACAATGTGCCTACACGCCTAGAGCCCATGCTCCGCAATAAGAGAAGCTCTTAAGAGAAGCTCTTAAGAGCTTAAGAGAAGCTCCGCAATAAGAGAAGCTCTAGCCTACACGCCTAGAGCCCATGCTCCGCAATAAGAGAAGCTACCGCAACGAGAAGCCCACACACCGTGATGAAGAGTAGCCCCCATTCATCACAATTAGAGAAAGTCCGCGTGCAGCCATGAAGACCCAACGCAGCCAAAAATAAACAAATAACAATTATTTTTAAAAGTATATGTATAACTGAATCACTCTGCTGTACAGTAGAAATTAACACAACATTGTAAATCAACAACACTTCAATTTAAAAAAAAACATAAAAAAAGAAACTATTGGGTGGGCCAAAAAGTGCCTTCGGTTTCTTAAGTAAAAATAAAAGACACATTTCTCACTTTCACCAAGAGCTTTATTGAACAACGTATTCACCCTTTTGTTCCATTACCTTCTGCCATTTTTCAGGCAACTTCATAATTCCAATTTCCCAAAACTTTTTATCTTTTTGAGCAAGGAACTGTTCCAGGTGCCTTTTACAGTCTTTCAGGGAATTGAAATTTTTTCCAATAAAAGATTTTTTAAGACCAAAATGAATAAATAAAGACCAAAATAAATGGAAATCTAAAGATGCAGTGTCTGGTGAATACGGCGGACGAATCGGAACTTCCCAGCCAAGCTGTAACAGTTCTTGCCCGGTCATCAAAGAAACATGCGGTCTTGGGTTATCATGAAGGAAGACTGTGCATCTTCTGTTGAATAATTCTGGACGCTTTTCTTCAAGTGCCACTTTCAGTTGGTCTAACTTGGTGCAGTACTTGTTGGAATTAATTGTTTGGTTTTCCAGAAGGAGCTCATAATTGGACTCCCTTCCAATCCCACCATACACACAACATCACCTTCTTTGGATGAAGACTGGCCTCTGGTGTGGTTGGTGGTAGTTCACTTCGCTTGCCCCATGATCTCTTCCATTCCACATTACTGTACAGTATCCACTTTTCATTGCCCATCACAATTTGTTTTAAAAACGGGACATTTTCATTATGTTTCAGTAGAGAATCACATGCGGAAATATGGTCAAGAAGGATTTTTTCGCTTAACTTATGTGGAACCCAAATATCAGAGCGATTCACATAACCAAGCTGGTGCAAATGATTTTCAATGCTTGATTTGGATATTTTGAGTATGTTGGCCATCTCCCGGTGGTATAATGTTTATTGTCCTAAATTGTTTCGATTTGATCGCTATCAACTTCAACTGGTCCACCGGACCGTGGAGCATCGTCCAGTGAGAAACCTCCAGCACGAAACTTCGCAAACCACTTTTGACATGTTCCATCAGTCACAGCACCTTCTTCATACACTGCACAAGTCTTTTTTTGCGTTTCAGTTGTGTTTTTACCTTTCTCAAAATAATAAAGCATAACATGCTGAAACCGTTGCTTTTTTCTTCCATCTTCAATATTAAAATGGCTACACAAAAATTCACCAATTTTGATGTCTTTTTTTAAACGCACGCTGATATGACAGCCGTCACATACAATCTAACAAAGCTGTTTTGAATGAAGTTAAAGAAAACTAAGTGTTACTAGAGCCATCTTACGGAAAAAACCGAATGAACCCTTTGGGCCGCCCAATACGTTTCCCAGCTTCCCTTGCATTAGGAGGGCCATGCGACTAGACTTTGGCCAGTGGGATCTGAGTGGGAGTGATATGTGCAACGTCCAACTCACTTCCTAAAAACTGAATTTGCTAACTCTCTATATCCTCTTTTCCCTTGCCTGCTGGCTGGATTGTATGGCAGCAACTCACTTGCACTTGAAGCTGAAGGTACAGAATGGAAGAAACCTGGGTACTTGATTGACAACATGGGACAGAGCCGTCCTGACAGACAGGGCCACTGAGACTGCCGTGTGTTTCTTATTTATCCCATTGTCACTTTGGAGTCTCTTTGTTACCGTGGCTTAACACATTTACCCCAGCTAATCTAGTCATGCACCAGATAAATGGGCGTATAGTACAGCCAGTTCACCAGTTTCATCAATCTCGTACAGAAGATTATGGAGAAAAAAACAGCTTTGCTGAAATCTAGATATACCATCTTTATATCCATTCCCTGATCAACAGTTTGATAACCCCTATCAAAGAAAAAAGTGTGTCTAGGGAGTGGTATAACGTATTCTCCATGAAGCCTCATCACCTCCCAGAGATCACCTCTTCTTATCTTCCACACCCCCCATAGTGTTAGGCCCACTGGACAGTGGTGAGAGGATTTATCTTATTCGTGGAGAACTGCATGTGAAGGAGCAGTGGAACTTGCACTTGCTGGACGTGAGGATGGTTACCACAAGGCGTTTGAAGTCATACCAAGGCATTTGCACCTGGTAGATTAAGCAGAGGCAGGAGATCCTTACACAGGGGACTGAGGAGATAAAAATGTAGTTCACAGAAGTGGCTTGTGGCAGTTGTGCAGTGAGGAGATGGGAGAGGTGGAGCCCGGGAGTAGGAGGCCCTCGCAGGGAGAGATTGTGACAGAACAGGGCTGAGAGTTCAGAACGCACAGGAAGAGTTTGGGCAGCTACTGGTCTGCAGAGTGAGGAGAAAAGGTGCCAACGATGAAGGGAGAGTGGGTGGGGGTGGATTTAGGTGATAGGGGATGGAGTGGATTGTTAAGAACCCCCCAGGGACACCCATAGCTGTACCCCCTTGCTATTTCCTTTCCTACTTTTTGAACAAGCACTTCCTTTTTCTTTTTTAATTGAAGTATAGTTGCTGTACAATACTATGTAAGTTACAGGTATATGATTTAGTGATTCACAATGTTTAAAGGTTGTACTCCATTTGTAGTTATTATAAAATATTGGCTCTATTCCCTGTGTTGTACAGTATGTCCTTATAGCTAATTTTATACCTAATAGTTTGTACCTCTCACTCCCCTACCCCTATATTACCCCTCCCCACTTCCCTCTCCCCACTGGTAACCACTGGTTTGTTCTCTATATCTGTGAGTCTGCTTCGTTTTCATTATTTTCACTAGTTTGTTGTATTATTTAGACGCCACATGTGATATCATACAGTATTTGTCTTTCTCTGACTTAGTTCACTTAGCATAATGCCCTCCAAGTCCATCCATGCTGCTGCAAATGGCAACATTTTATGCTTTTTTATGACTGTGTAGTATTCCATTGAATATATATACCACATCTCCTTTATCTATTCACTGGTTGATGGAGAACAAGTACTCCTTCACTTGTTGGCAACACCCTATTTGTTTTAGTCTTCAAATCGTGTGGCAAGGGTCGAATAGGGCCTGACCTGTCCTCTGCAGTATCACACAACACCCCAGCCTGAATCCCTGAATCCCAGAGCAGGTGAAGGAGGGGGGAAAGGCTTTGATGCCATAGGTAATGGGGAGCCACTGCAGGTTTTGGAGGAACAGTGTATCTTACTAAAAATGGTATTTGAACTACTAGTGCAAATCTCACCACCAACAAATAATCATATATAAAAATGATTAGATTTATTTGGGTTATTAATTAATTCAATTTGTCTAGGACCTAAATGCAGTCTTGAAGAGAAGATATAAAGCTGCTTGGAGTCT
Organism: Pseudorca crassidens; assembly: GCF_039906515.1. Lineage (NCBI taxonomy): Eukaryota > Metazoa > Chordata > Mammalia > Artiodactyla > Delphinidae > Pseudorca > Pseudorca crassidens. The sequence goes on along the minus strand of NC_090297.1, from coordinate 102,045,295 downwards.
ACAGACAAAGGTGAATGATAAGGAGTAATGGATTCAGGAAGAGACGGTATCGTGAAGAGTACACAATGGTTAACTTCTGTACCCTTATTTAGCATTATATAATTTTAGAAATAGATGGGGTCTTCAAAAACACCAAAGGATAAAGAAAGCTATGGAAGGATGGAGAGTCCTGACTGAGAGTCAGGACACCTGGGGACAAGCCCCAACTCTACCCCCAACTTGCTCTGGGATCTCAGTCCAGTCATTACCCTCTCTGGGCTCCATATGGACCAACAGTACTTTATGATTCCTGCAATTGCTAACATTCTATCCATCTAGTGCAATTAAATAACACCTAAATCAAACGTGAACACATCAGCTATACTGTTGATAGTGAATTGGTGGGCTTGCAAAGAAGAAAGAAGAAAGCAATAATTTATAGATCTGTTTCTCAGACAAGATACAGGTGCCCCTAGGAATGTTCAGCCGTGCCCCAAGGAGCATAAGTAGCCACAGGGCAAACACGGAATGTCTTCCTGGAGTGCCAATTATATTGCTAGTACATGTTTTAAAATGCATTTATAGGATATCAAAAATAAATACATTACGGAGGAGAATACAATATTCCAATAAGTTTAAAAGACATACTATGAAACTTCAAAAAAATTTTGAGCATGGGGAGAGCTCTTTAGAACTATGCCTAGGGATTCCCAACGTGTGTGTGTGTGTGTGTGTGCGCGCACACACACACGTGCACATCCTGGCTCAATAGATCCGAGCAGACAGAAATCCATGAAATATGTATTTGAAAATTGCACTCAGCTTATAATAGAACTAATCCAATTTGAGGGAAAGGTGCAAAGAAGATGTACAAGTACACATTTGGCGAGAGAAACTCATAAGGAGCCCCAGGAATACGGAACTGGATGAGAATTCACAATGAGGCAGGGCCAGAGCAGAGGGAAGGGTGGGGAGATCCCTGTTGAGGGGGTGTGACATTTTATCTCCACAGTGGCCCCCTCAGCCATCACCTTTGTACTGGGTTTGACCTCCTGGGTAAGCTGTTGTTGATGGTGGGTCTGGCAGGGAGGAAACAGTGAGGGGATAAGGAGGCAGGACTAGGGGCTGCCGGCGAAGGGGGTGGGGAGCTGAGGAAAGGTGGAAGATGAGCTGCTGTCTCTTTCAATCCCAGTGCCAAGCCTTTCACTGTCCCCAAGGCCGCTAAATCCCATCCTCACCATGTCTCCTTCCCTGAGACCTTGGAGGCCACCAGCTTCCCACCCCACCTTCATATCTCTCCACACCTGCATCCCCCCTTCCTCCAGCCTCCGAGGCTGAGGGTCCTTCCTGTCACAGGCCAACCCGCTTCCAGGCTCTTCAACTCCCACTTCCTGGCGCCTGGAGGCTGTTCCCCAGTCACTCCTCCTCTCTCACTGGTATTTTCACTCTCACCCTCCTTTCTTGTTTTCCCCCCTGAGTCTATACATGTAATCACACTTCTTCCCCTAAACCCAGACTTCCCTCCTTCCTCAGATCCTCTTCCCTGTCTCTTTCCCTCCTCCTTGGAGTCCTGAGTGACACTGCCTCTTCACTCCCTCGGGTCCCCTGAATGCCACAAACCGTTGCCACAGCAGCAGGCAAACACAACAGGTGCCCGAGGTACCATGGAGCCAGTGTTGTGAAGAAATAAAGTAATAATAAAAGGATACACAATGGCTTCCCTGGTGACGCAGTGGTTCAGAATCCACCTGCCAATGTAGGCGGACACAGGTTCGAGCCCTGGTCCGGGAATATCTCACATGCCGCAGAACAACTAAGCCCGTGTGCCACAACTATGGAGGCTGCGCTCTAGAGCCCGTGAGCCACAACTACTGAGCCCGTGTGCCGCAACTACTGAAGCCCACGCACCTAGAGCCTGTGCTCAACAACAAAAGAAGCCACCACGATGAGAAGCCCGCGCACCACAACAAAGAGTAGCCCCTGCTCGGCGCAACTAGAGAAAGCCCGTGCGCAGCAACAAAGACCCAATGCAGCCATAAATAAATAAAAAATAATAATAAAAGTATATATGGATGTATGCATGTATATATGTATACATATGTATATTAAAACACAGATATTTAAATTGATGATATCTTGGGGAAAATCAAAACTCTGTTGGCCTTTATTACAATTACAAGTTAGCATTGATTTTATTTTGATATATACATGGGGAGGACAACACAGTCTTTTTAGTGCTTAGAGCTTCTAACAGTCTTACTCTTGCTCTGGAAATCAGGACTTTACCCCGATCATCCATGAAGGCGCTCCTCCCTCAGACACTTGGGCCAGAATCCTTGGAATCACCCTGCACTCTGTCTTGCTTACTCCTCACTGCAGGGAACCACCAAATAGTGATGACTTTTTTCTAAACCACTTATATCTCAAATTTACCACTTTTTCCCTATCCCTACCACCCCCCGCCTCACCCACACCCCCATCGTTTCTGAACTGGTGTAGCACAGACGCCCCTCGCCATGCCCCCTGCCTCCAGCCTGGCCACTCGTGGGTCCATCCTCCACTCTGCAGCCAACGAAGGTCTTGTGATTTCCCCACTTGAAACCATTCATGCGTTCCCCAGCGTGTACACCAGAGACTAAGCCCTTAGCCTGGCTTCAAGGGCCTTCTAGGACCTTCTCCTAGTACTTCATCAGACTCACCTCCTGTCGCATCCCATGTAACTGCTCCCTGGTGGCTCCTCTCATAAGCCACGTAGTTTCCTGGCTCTGTGCTTTTGCTGATGTTGCCGCCTCTTTCTGGAATTTCCTTCCCATCTTTCTTCACCTGGTATCACTTTCTCCTGGAAGCCTTTGCTTAACTCCCAGGATAGGCACCCACTCTGGACACTCAAGATCTGTGAACATCTCTATCTTATAACTTACCTAGTGTACCCAAAGCATTTATCTACCTATATCTTCCCAAATAAACTCTAACATCTTATTCATCTTTGTAACCTCAGCCCGTATATATAGTAGGTGCTTAGGAACTACTGAGATAAATGTAAGTTGAACTGGACAGGAATTCAGACTGGGGGTGAGAAGACAGGGCTTGGGGATTGTGTGATGGGGGAGGATGATTTGGGGTCCAGAGACTGTGTGGGCTGGGAAGGGTTGAGGAGACGCAAATGTGATGTGAGGGCACGTCACAGGGAAGCTGTGTGTGTGTGTGCGCACACGTGTGTGCATATGCACAAGCTTAAGAGAGAAAGAGGGAAAGATTATAAATATAAAGAAAGAGTAAGTGGAAAGGAAAAGGGAGGGAGACGACAGCTGGAAAGGAAGGAGTGAGGGATGGGGAGAAGCCCACAGGTTGGACCTTTCCATACTCATAGAAAGCATGCAGCCAGCAATAAGAGAAGCAACGGGGGTGACCTCCACATCTGGCTCTGCTTGGGACTGGAGCTGGCTTGGGAGATAACCAGGATCTGCAGACTTTAGAGATTTTGTGTTTCTTTCTTGAGTTCAGGGTTACTTTTTCCTCCCCTCTGAGCTCTTTTGGATACAGAGGCTTTTATTGCCTTGACAGAATAAAACACTAGCTGTTCATAAAAGTGTCTTTTTGCTCAGGGAACACAGCCTCCCTATTTGCTCTGTCAGGTGCCTTCTTTCCCCCAGAGAAATCACTCTCGGCTGCGAGTCCGCAGGCCTCTGGGAGGTATAATTTGCTAAAGGAGGTCAAATCAATGCACCACCCAGAGCAGAGCCATGCCCAAGGCTGGAAAGAGCCCTTCGTGTTCAGGAATCTGAAGAGTCCCATTTCTCCCAAGTGGCATCTTGAGGGGCTGATGCAGAAAACTCCCCAAAATAGGCGAAATGAGAGCTTCGCCCCAGCATTTGCGGTCGGAGCTTTGGAGAGAGAGAGTCTTTTTTTACGTTGCTCTTCAGCAGCAGAAGGGGGAGGGAAAAGCCGAGCTCTGCCCTCTGAACCTGGCCTCAGGCTTGGGTCTGCGGGCCCAGCCCAGCTGCAGGGCTGTAGGAGCAGCCAGGTGGGCCAGGCGGGGCCACTAGGGGAGCCCTGGCAGCGGAGTCAGTGCCCTCCTGCTCACGTCCGATTACTCTAAGGCTTTTAAGGGCCTGCTTTGTGCAGGCCCCACGCTGGGTATCAGAACACCAACGTGCCAAAGACTTATCCTTGCCCTTGAGAGGGTCACAGCTTGGTGGACGAAACAGGTTGTCCGTAATTTCTGCACAGAGCGCTAAGTGTTTCGTGTGAAGGAAATTCGGGATGTTATGGTGCCTGGGAGGACCACCTGTTCCAGCTTTCATAATAGTGTCAGCAGAAGATTGCAGGTCCAAGGGACCAGCATGGACAGAGACCCAGAGGAGAGAAGTGACAGGTTGTGTGGACTGCCACAAGGAGTCTGCTGCTGCCCGAGGGAGAGACGTAAGAAGGAGATGCAGGAGATGGGGCATCCCGGGAGGATGGTTTTGACTTCTCGGCCACACGGTTTACTTTCTTCTTATTTTCCTTTTCTACTCTGACCTTTTGGTCAAAAGATACAGATTTGAGGGGTGAAGGAAGGGTAGGAGGAAAGAGTTCTTCCCCAGGCCTTGCCATCCAAGTCCCTGGTCACCACCCCAGCGGGGCCTTTTTCACTGAGGACGGTGGCCTCCGGGAGCTCAGAGGGGCAGCTGATGTGTGTCAGGCTGTGAGGGCCTAAGCCACAGCAGAGCAGGGGACAGAGGGCTGGCCAAGGCCCACAGCTCCACGGAAGGCCAGGAGGGCATTCTTACTCCCTTCTCAACTTCCAGCCAACCAAGGCAGTACAAAATTATTTACTCTCCTTCCCTTAATGACTGCTTCTCAAACATTAGCTGCTTTATATCCTCTGGGCATAGCAGAGTTGGAACATTCTGTCATGGCAGGACATCCCTTCTTGGAAAGCATTCAGAAGAAGCTGCCCTTTCCGGTCTAGAGCAAAGGTGACCTCAGGTAGATGCTGCTGCAGTCAGGTGCTTTCTGTCTGCCGCTGCCTTTGGAGAGAGCCTGGACTGCTGAGAATCGGCGAGGAACCTGCAGTTACTGATTCTGGAGGGGGCAGGCCTTGACAAAACTGGTTATTTAAGATAGAGTTGTTATGTGCAGGTTCTTATTGAAAGACAGTTTCAGCCCATCAGCGCTCTTCAGGCAGGTGTCTAAAGGCACAGATAGATTGCCTTCTCAAAATGAAAACAGCTGCACCACTGGGCTTGCTGCTTCTCTTCCTTTCTCTTCCTTTTGGGTGTGATGGTCGGACTTCCTGGGCCCCACAGGAGGGGCCTAGGTCCCAGAGAGTGAGCCTTGCAACCCAGCAGTGGTTCCCTCCAACTTGCAGAATAAATTTCAAACCACCCCTCCCCCTGCCCCAGCATTGCCCAGTCTGCTTCTTATTACTAACAGGGGAGAGGGGGCGGGGAATGTGTTCCAAAACCAAGCAGCAGACAAACTGTATTTTGCATCTTTGTGGCCTGAATGAAACAAATCATCGGGGATGACTGTTTAAAACCAGAACTGGAAGTCCCACTTTGGCCTTCCCCTCACACTCCGGCTTCTGCTCAGCCCCCTGAATAATCAACTCTATTTCCTGCTTACCTGTCAGCTGACCCCATAAAACACCACTGCTGGGGATGCAACCTGGCTATTCCAAATACAGAGAGAAATGGACCCTTAACATTTGCTTCCTAAATGTGCCAGGGCTTTTTGTTGTGTTGTTTATTTTTCTCTTTTGACTGACAGTCAACACACCTGCATCTTAGACTGTCCTACTACAACTGTCCTTTGGTACAACCAGTGTGCACTTGATATTGTTATGACCTTGTGAAATGACCTTGCAATTCTTCACACTTTCGAAACTGGCCACTGTGCAAGATTCTTTTTCTCAACTGTATAACCTCTCTCTGAACCAGCACACTCTTCAGTCTCCTTGCTGGTTTCTTTGCTAGCAAGATAATAAACTCGGACATGTACTCAAGATCAATTTGTCTAAGGCATTTAAGGTCTTGACATCACTCTGCCCTCAGGGCACACCCAGTTACAAAGGTTTTCTCAGCCTCCTCCTTCCCAGGCACTTTCAAGTGCACGGAGGACAGGTAAGTCTCTACCCCAGTCCCATGCCCATTCTATCTCCACCTCCCCTTTTCAATCTGTTTATTCCTATTTGTCTTTCAAGACTCATCTCAAGGGCATCTCTCTGAGAAGACTTTCCTGATGGACATTCTACCCCTCCTCACCCTTCGATTCCTCTCTCCATACAAGGTTAGGGAATCCTTTGTGCTCCTATGACCACCTTGTTTACATCTGTCATTCGACATCATGAGAAAAATACAATTTTTAAAAACTACCCTGGTGGCGCAGTGGTTAAGAATCCGCCTGCCAATGCAGGGGACACGGGTTTGAGCCCTGGTCCGGGAAGATCCCACATGCTGCGGAGCAACTAAGCCCATGCGCCCCAACTACTGAAGTCCGCACACCTAGAGCCCGTGCTCCACAACAAGAGAAGCCACCACAATGAGAAGCCCACGCACCACAACAAAGAGTAGCTCCCGCTCGCTGAAACTAAAGAAAGCCCGCACGCAGCAACAAGGACCCAACGCAGCCAAAAATAAATTAAAAAAAAAAAACTTGCCTAGATTGATAATGTAATTGTGAAGTACATGAGAAATATTAACAGCTAACATTGATTGAGCTCTTGCTATGCACCAGGTGCCATTCCAAGAGCTTTACACAAATGATCTCATTACAAATTGACAACAGCCCCGTACCTGTTACCTACCAAACCACCCCTTCCCTTCTTCATGGCTGGCAGAGCCCTAATTTCATTTGAGTGTCTACCATTCTTCCAAGTAACTCAAGGAAGCTATATCCCAATTGGTCTAAACCAATTACTGTGATCCCATTTCTCTTAGAGTAATTGGTTTCAGCAGAGACATGGAATAAAATTCTGGCCATGAGGAATGAAGAGAAGTCTAATGAGCAGGAGAAAAGGACGTGCTTCTCAATAATTTCTGGATGCCAGAAACTTTGGCAGTCGTTTGCAGTTAGGAAGGGAATTAGCTTGAGAACAAAGAGACATAACGAAAATGTCAGAACCAAGAAATGGAAAGTAATTGAGTCTTTGATGGTGTCATTGATTACTGAGGTAACCAACCCAGGAGTATCAGGACTTCTTTTTATGTGAGGAGATATATTTTCCTTATTGTTTAAATTGAATTACTTGTAACCCAAAGCATCTTAATCATTGCAAAATCGATTAGAATGTTCTATTATTATTTCCATTTCACAAATAAGATAACTGAAGCTCAAAGAGCTTAAGTAAGTAATTTACTCAAGACTAACTGCTTGTAAAAAGTTAACCTGACTCTAGGACTTTTAGACTCCACACAATGCTCACTCTCTGAGGAAAGAGCTCAATCTTATTCGGGATTTTTTTTTATCCTTGCTTCTAGCTGGCATATAATAGGTGCTGAAATACTTTTTGAATATGTGAGTACTTGTATGATCTGAACTTTTATGGCCATTCACCCCTTAACATCACTGAAACACCTGAGTCCTGAAACGGAACAGAAAAATATATTTCATTTGGGTCCTGCACCACTACCACTGGATCCCCTGAAGAACCAGTATTTAAAATAAGAAAAAAATGTATATGTATTATAACAGTATTACAAACAGGAAAGTAGATGAGAGCAATGGCTTAGTAGATGCATAAAAAGCACTTGATAAAATTTGGAAGTCATTTATAATTTTAGAAAAAAAAATCTTAGCAAACTGGAAAATGAAGAACATTTCCTTAACCTTTTAAAGTATATTCAATCAAAAATCAACTGCAAACATCTAATTTAATGTTGAAGATTTAAATGATCTCCTTTAAATTCAGGGTCAAGACCATCACTGCTTCACTACTTCTACTCAACATTATATTGGTAATCCTAGCTAGTGGATTAACAAAGGAAACTAAACAAAAGTTGAAAAGACAAGAAACAAAGCTATTATTTTTCACAGGCAATATTATTATCTACAAAAAAGAAAAAACAAGAGAATTTTTAGAAACACTATTAATTTTAAAATGTTCTGCAAAGTTGTTAGATCAATATGCAAATACAGATTACATTCCAATATACCTACAACAATTAGAAAATAGCATTTTCCATAACAACAAAACTTGAAATTTCCTAGGAATAAAACCCACAAAAAGGATATGCAAAATCTCTATGGATAGAATTACCAGAGTTTATTGAAAAACGTAAGACCTAAATAAGTGAAATATAAAAAGCTTATGAATTGACTTCGATTATTATAAAATTTCCAATCCTCCCCAAATTAAACTATGAATTCAACATGAAGAACAGAGGGGCACTTGACTTATCAGACATCAGTACTTGAAATAAGGCTATAGTAATTAAGATTTCAAAAGCATGGGGGGGACTAGTGCTTCTCAAACTTTCAGGCTCCCAGGAATCCTCTGGGGATCTTGTTAATCACAGATCCCAACTGAGAAGGTCTGGGATGAGGCTTGAATTTCTACATTCCCAACAAGCTACGAGGTGGTATTGATGTTGCTGGTCCATGAGCCACAACTTTGAAAAGCAAGGGAGTAAATAATTGAAAGAAGAGAGTAACAAGCCCAGAAACAAACTCATGCATTTATTAAAGCTTGCTATACGATAAAGATGGCAAAGCAGATTAGTAGGGAAAGTGGACTATTTAATAGATTGGGCTGACCCAAAGTCCGTATAAGAGGGACATAGGAGTGTCAAAGTTAGGGAGAGATTTGAAGATTAGATGTGGCTGGCTTTGAAGATGGAAGAAGGGTCTACAAGCCAAGGGATGTAGGTGGGCTTTAGAAGCCAGAAAAGGCGAAGAAACTGATTCTCTCTTAGAGCCTAAAGAAAGAATGCAGCCCTGCTGACATGTTGACTTTTAGCTCAGTGAAAGCCATTTTGGACTTCTGTCCTCCAGGCTATAACAAATTTGTTGTTTCAAGCCACTAAGTTTGCGGTATATTGTTACAGGAGTATTAAAAAAACAAATGCACCACATAACAAAAGTCACCATAGAACAAAGTGAAAAGATAAACCACAGACTGGGAGGAAATTTTTGCAATGCACACAGCTGACCAAGAATTAGAATGGAAGACTATAAGAAAGACTATAATAACATCAATAAAAATAAATCAAGAGGCCAACTAGAAAAACAAGCAAAGGATATGTACAGAATTCACAGAGGGGGATACCTCAACGATCAAGAAAAATAAGAAAAGATGCACAACCTCATTAATAATCCTGGAAGTGCAAATTAGAAAATCAGTGAGATGTCATTTTACACCCATCAAAAATTTTTTTTTGAAAAAAGGAATCATTATCTTTTATTTAAATCCATACACCTAAAACAAATATCATATAATATCACTTATATGTGGAATCTAGAAAAATGGTACAGATGAACTTATTTGCAAAGCAGAAATAGAGACACAGATGTAGAGAACAAATGTATGGATACCAAGGGGGGAAGGGGGGATGAGATGAACTGGGAGATTGGGATTGACATATATACACTACCATATATAAAACAGACAACTAATCAGAACCTACCACACAACACAGGGAACTCTACTCAATGCTCCGTGGTGACCTAAATGGGAAGGAAATCTAAAAAAGAGGGGATATATGTATATGTATAACTGATTCACCCTGCTGCACGGCAGAAACCAGCACAACATTGCAAAGCAACCACACTCCAACAAAAGTTAATTAAAAAAAATAAATTCATACATTTATTCTCAGTCTTCATCTGGGTTGAACTCTCAGCATCTTTTAAAACTATTTTTCAAAAAAGAAAAAATTAAGAAAACAAGTCCTTTTTTTTTTTTTAGATTCCATATATATGTGTTAGCATACAGTATTTGTTTTTCTCTTTCTGACTTACTTCACTCTGTATGACAGACTCTAGGTCCATCCACCTCACTACAGATAACTCAATTTCGTTTCTTTTTATGGCTGAGTAAAAAAAAAAAAAATGGTTATAAAGAACCGAGGGGCAGGACAGGAATAAAGATGCAGATGTAGAGAATGGACTTGAGGACACGGGGAGGGGGAAGGGTAGGTTGAGAGGAAGTGAGAAAGTGGCATGGACATATATACACTACCAAATGTAAAATAGATAGCTAATGGGAAGCAGCTGCATAGCACACGGAGCTCAGCTCAGTGCTTTGTGACCACCTAGAGGCCTGGGATAAGGAGAGTGGGAGAGAGATGCAAGAGGGAGGGGATATGGGGATATATGTATACGTATAGCTGATTCACTTTGTTATAAAGCAGAAACTAACACACCATTGTAAAGGAATTATACTCCAATAAAGATGTTAAAAAAAACAAAAAAAGAAAACAAGTCCATCTATAAGAACATCAAAAAGAGTAAAATACTTAGGAATAAATTTAATAAAAGAAACATAAGACTTGCACAATAAAAATCATAAAATGCTGTTGAAAGTAATTTTAAAAGTCCTAAAACAAAGTACTAAATAAATGAAATGATATCCCATGTTCATGAATTGGAAGACTTTGTACTGTTAAGATGACAATATTCCCCAAACCCCATCTGCCTTTTTTTTTTTTTTTTTTTTGGCAGAAATTGAGAAACTGATCCTAAAGCAATGATAATTAAAACAGTGTGGTACTGGCATAAGGCTAGACATATAGATCCATGAAACAGAATTGAGAATTCAGAAATAAACTCTGACATTTATGGTTAATTGGTTTTCCAAAAGGGTGCCAAGATAATTCAATGGGGGAAAGAATAGTCTTTTCAACAAATGGTATTGGGACAACTGGATATCTATATGCAAAAGAGGCTGGATCCCTATATCACACCATGTAAAACAAATTAACTCAAAATAGATCAAAGAAGGAAAAGAAAGGATCAAAAACCTACACATGTGCACTAAAACTATAAAACTCTTAGAAGAAAACATAGGAGTGGATCTTTGTGACTGAATTAGGCAATGGCTTCTTAGATATGACACCAAAAGCTCAAGCAACAAAAGAAAAACTAAACTGGAATTCATCAAAACTTAAAACTTTCGTGCTTCAAAGGACGCCATCAAAAAAGGAACAGACAACCCAAGAAATGGAGAAAATGCCTGCAAATCATATATCTGATAAGGGTTCAGTATTCAGAACAAATAGAGAACTCTTATAGCCCACTTTAAAAATGTGCAAAGTATTTGAATAGACATTTCTCCTAAGAAGATACACAAATGAAAAGGTGATCAACATGATTAGCCATGAAGGAAATGCAAACCAAACCCACATTGATACACCACTTCACATCCATTTGATCTTTTTTTGGGTCTTCATTGCTGCTGCGCATGGGCTTTCTCTAGTTGCGGCGAGTGGGGGCTACTCTTCATTGCGGTACGCAAGCTTCTCATTGCGGTGGCTTCTCTTGTTGAGGAGCATGGGCTCTAGGCGCACGGGCTTCAGTAGTTATGGCTCGCGGGCTCTAGAGCGCAGGCTCAGTAGTTGTGGCACACAGGCTTAGTTGCTCCGCAGCATGTGGGATCTTCCCAGACCAGGGCTCAAACCTGTGTCCCTTAGAGAAACAAGAATCTCATAACTGGTTCTCATTACTTGCTTGTAAAGCTCCTTCTGCCATGCCTCTAAATTCCACCATTCTTGCTCCAAGAAATAAACGGCCACATCCTCAAAAGTCAGAGGTAACGGAGCAGGCTCGGCCACGTGTACTCGCGGTCCCACCTGGCCCCGGACTGGGTTATGGCCAAGCCAAGCATCCCAGCTGCCCGGGGCACCTCCCCCGTGGTGGCCCCCCACTCCCCCCATCAAAATTTTAAAATTTTGATAATGCTAAGTGTTGATGAAAATGTAGAACAATGGGAACTTTCATAAAATACTGACGGGAGTGAATATTTTTGCAATGACTTTGGAGAGAGCAATAGAGACATATTTAGTAAACCTGAAGGCACTCACACTATATGACTTAACAATCCCACCTGTAGGTATTTCATTAGAGATGCAATCACATGTGAGTACGCAGAGAAATTTACAAGAGTATTCATTAAGGCATTTTTGTAATACTAAGCAATTGCAAACAACCTAAATATCCTTCCATGAGCAAATGGATAAATAAATTATAGCATATTGCCACAATGGAATACCACACAGCAGTTAAAATCAACGAATCAGCACTTCCTCTCCTACCTATGTACATAATTATGCCCTAGCCGGTTTCCCCATCCCTGGTGTCTTCCCATTTTTGTACAACTGGAAGATATTTAAAAATCTGATCATGCCTCTACCTTAACTAAAAATTCTCCAGTGTGTTTTTGGTTTTTCGTTTGTTTGTTTTTTTCTTTTTGTGGTACGTGGGCCTCTCACTGTTGTGGCCTCTCCCGTTGCAGAGCACAGGCTCCGGACGCGCAGGCTCAGCGGCCATGGCTCACGGGCCCAGCCGCTCCGCGGCATGTGGGATCTTCCCGGACCAGGGCACGAACCCGTGTCCCCTGCATCGGCAGGCGGACTCTCAACCACTGCGCCGCCAGGGAAGCCCTCCAGTGTGTTTTTTAAACAAAAGGTTTTATTGAGGTATCATTGCTATACAATAGACTGCATATATTTAGTGCACAATCTGATAAGTTTTGACACACATATAAACACCACCATGATCAAGGGAATGAACACATCCATCACCTCCAAACATTTCCTGTGTCCCTTTGTAGTCTCTCCCTCAACCTCTCCTATCCCCAATTAACCATTGATCTGCTTTCTGTCACTATAGATCAGTTTGCATTTTCTAGAGTTTTATTTAAACAGAATTATTCAGTATGCATTCTTTTTTCTATCTGGCTTCTTTCACTCAGTATAATTATTTTGAGATTCATCCATGTTGCTGTGTGGCTTATCCCTTTTTATTGCTGAGAAGGATTCTACGGTACGGATACACCACAATTTGTTTATCCATCCACCTATTGGTGGACATCTGGGTTGTTTCCAGTTTTTGACTCTTACAAAGAAAGCTGCTATGAACATTTGCATACAAGTCTTTGTGTGGACTTGTGCTTTCTTTTCTCTTAGGTAAATTCATAGAAGTGGAATAGCTGGATTAGACGGTAGGTGTATGTTTAACTTTTTAAGAAACTGACATAGTGGTTGCACCATTTTACATTCCCATCAGCAGGCTTCAGTGGGTTTTAAGAATAAGATCTGGGGCACTTGTTATAACAGGAGCTACTGCATAGCACAGGGAACTATATTCAATATCTTGTAATAATCTATAATGGAAAAAATCTGGAAAAGAATTATATATGTTACATATATTCTGGAAAAGAATATATATCTATATGTAACTGAATCACTTTGCTGTATACCTGAAATATTGTAAATCAACTATACTTCAATTAAAAAACAAAGAATAAGATCTGGGGTGCTTGTCAGGCATTGAAAAAAGGGCCTTGGGAGATGTAATTAAGGATCTCGAGGTGAGACCATTCTGGGTTTAGAGCAGGCCCTAAGTCCAATGACAGATATTAAGAGAAAGGCAGAGGGAGACAAAGGCAGAGATTGGAGTTATGCTGCCCAAATCAAGGAATGCCTGGAGCTCCTGAAACTGAAAGAAGCAAAGAAGATTTCCCCCCAGATCTTTCAGAGAGAATGTGACCCTGCCGACACCTTGATTTTGGACTGCTGGCCTCTGGAACTATGAGAATAAATTTAGTAATTTGTAACAGCAGCCCTAGGAAAATAATACAGTCACCATAGACTTTACACTGGCCATGGAGGATGTGAAGACTAAAAGGTGTGGATCCCACTCTTGAGGAATTGTGAAAAAAGAAAATTAAACTTACAGAGAACAATCACGTCAAAGTGAGATAATCGCTGCGACCAGGTGTATTTGGTAAGGACAGTGATGGCAAACGTCTGACCAAAAGCAGCAGCCCTGTCCTGTCCTCTCCTTTCTCCCTCCCCTCCTGTCCTTCTGTGGCTTCTTTTCCTCTGTTCCCCATCTCAGTGAACAGCATCCTTACTATGCAAAGTACATAGGCCAGAAATCTACAAGTCACTCTTACATCTCACCTTCCCCTAACCAATCTGTCACCAAAAGCCTATTAGTCCTATTTATTTTATTTTCTTAATATTTCTAAAAATCTCCACTTCCCTTCATCTTCACAGCCATCACTATAGTCCAAGCCCTCATCGCCTCTGGCCTGAGCAAAGCCCTCCTATTGGGTCTACCTGCACCCCTCTGCTTTCCTCCCATCCGGTCCTCCCTCTGCGGCTGGAGTGAGCTTATCACAGGGAAATCTGGTGGCCGGGTTCTGCCCTGCTGATGAAACTCCCTGCCCCTCCGCCCGTGGGTCTGTGCGGCTCTGGGGGTGAACCTCCAGCTGGTCTAGGAGGCCTTGCTGTGCAGCCCTGCACTTGGCCCCTCTTAGCTCTGCCCACTGGTCCACCATCTGTCCCGGCACACAAACCCTGGCACATTCAGCCCCTTTCACTGCGGGCTGTCAGGAGAACTGGAACTCTCCTTTGCCAGGCTGACTCCTGCTGCTTCAGTGCCATCCCCCAAGGGAGTGCTGCTTTGTCTCCTGGGGAGGTCACCCTCCTGTTTCCAGCTCTGAGAGTATTATGTGCCTCCCGGTGACAATTTTACGTTTACCTGTGCCTCCACTGCACTGGAGTCTGCTTCCTGGCTACCTGCAGGCTCCTTAGTCGTGGGGACTGTGACCCTGTTCACTCATTTTCGTGTCTCTGAAGCACAGCCTGGCACCTGGTGCACGGAGCTGCTCAGTCCGTATTTGCTGAATGAACAAAGTGCACCATTGTTTATAATAGTGAAAACCTGGAGACAATTTCTTGGGAAGAAGTTACATAAATTATGCTCTATCCATGCTCTGTAATACCACGCATGTCTTTAAAAACCAGCAAGGTAGAGCTGTATTTACTGACGTGGAAAGTGGGCTATGATAGACTTTGAGTGAAAAACAACAACAACAAAAAGCAAGTTTCAGAACAATCCTTAGGGCGAACCATTGTTTTAAAATCAAAAGCAGCATATATAAAATATGTTCTCCTGTGCCTGGGCGAAGGTGTGGAAAGACCGCACCAAATCGTTAACATGCTTCGCGGTGCCGTGGGGCTAGGGGAAGGAGACAAGCCATTCACAGTATTTCTTAAAGAATTTAGAAAATTTTGCACTGTTTGAACTTTTTATTTTTACAAGTATGTATGAGTTTTGTAAGTCAAACGTGTTTTTAAAGAGTGCAAAAGGAAGACAAGATGCCACGGGGGGGAGGGGCATTTCCTGCTACCACCTCCTTTGTCTGCCCTCAAGCCCCATAAGTGCTTGGCCCCACCCACCCGGCAGTACACCTGTGCCCCTTCCCTCTCACCTGTGCCCCTGCTGTCTCACCTGTGCCTGTGTCTTCTTACCTGTACCTCTACTTTCTCATGTGCACCATGCCCTCTCCCCTGTGTCCGTATTCTCTCACCTGTACACCTGTCCTCTCACCTGTGCCCCATCTTCTTGTGTCCCGTCCTCTTACCACTTCCCCAGAGTGCGTGGCCCTTTTGCAGTTTCATGAAGGGCGAAGCCCTTGGAATACAGGTAAGCTCAAGTCAATTCATATGGTGAGCTTTACCTCCCCAACTGGAATTAAGCTTTCTGAGAAGGAAAGGAACTAACGTATTAAAAAAAAAAAAAAAAAATTTGAACTCCTAACCCCTGGCAGGCGTGTCTATATACTTTAGCCCATCAAATCCTCACAAGAACCTTGTAAGTAGATAATTTTATCTCCATTTCACTGAACGCTAAGTTCGGAGAGCTTGTCGCTTGCCCAAGGTCTCACAGCAAGGACTCAACCAGAGCTCTGATTGGCCCCCAACTCCGAGCTTTCTGTGCCTTGGCTCCGGGGACACAACCGCACCACATCCTCCCACGTACTTCCCAACTCATTTCCTCCAAGATGATAAGTGCTGGGTAAACGTTTGCATAATGATGGAGGTTGTTTATCCTTCAGCCAGTGAGTCCATTAACTAGTCTTTGTATTCACTTTCCATTAAAGCTTCATCTCCCCAAAGCTTAAAATAGGATTGGAAATTTGCTACGTTTGACCTATTTTCACTCATTAGCATATTTATCAAATTAGAGAACTGAGAAGCTCTTGGATAAAGAGGGGGGAGCCCAGGCAATCTCAGGGTGGGGAGACAGGGTACCAACCAAGGGCCAGGGGTCCTGGGAGCATCAAAGGAAAGAAAGAAGGAGGGCTGCAAAAGGCTCAGAAGCTGAGGTGGGAAAGAGAAAAGACAAGTGTTTCATGGCAGAGCGGAAGGATCCCCCAGACTTAGTAGAGGAAACCTGGACTCACATCCCAGCTCTGCCGCCCATTGGCTGGGAACCTGGGGCAAATCAGTTTACCACCTGAGCTTCCGCTGCCTCCTCTGAAAACAGTGAGAGGTTACAAACGTCACCAGGGTGATGACACTAGTTCTAATGAGATGTTGTGTGTGAATGCTGTTGGTAAAGAACTAAGACTGAGGCATTTACAATGTTCCACATCTACTTCCATAAAATTATCTTCTTTACTTTGGACTGAAAGTTCTCAGTCTGAAAGATGGGATGTTTTGAAATCGCAGTAAGTGCTTTAGAGCAGCGGTCCCCAACCTTTTCGGCACGGTTTTGTGGAAGACCATTTTTCCATGGACGGGGCGGGGGGATGGTTTCAAGCGTAATGCGAGCAACGGAGAGTGAGTGGCAGGTGAGCTTCACTCACTCACCCACTGCTCACCTCCTGCTGTGTGGACCGGGGGTTGGGACCCCTGCTTTAGAGGCAGGGATCATCTTTACACCCCCTCCCCCATCTCCTGGGGCCTAGAATGGTGCCTTGCACATAACAGGTACTCAGAGAGGTCTGCTTGAATGAATGATGAATGAATGAATGAATTTAACTCGTTACTGCTCAAGCAGTGGCCCTATGCAATTACTGCTACCATGCTCAACCCTCCTCCAGAGGGCCCTCAAGTACAAACCTGTGCAACAACAGCCCCTTGGAGGTAACTGCAATAAAGTGGGAGCAGCTATTTGGAGTGGGGCAAACATGGCGAGGAGAGTCCAGTTTACAGGTAAGAGGAGGCCCCTGAATCATCTCTTTGCTGGCCACCAAAGGTCTGGGGTTGGTGCAAGAGTGAGACTAGGGAAGGATGAAGTGACCTGATGATAAATGGAAAGGGGTCTTTAAATTATTAGCTGAAAGCAAAAGCAACAAACAAAAATAATAACAGATCCTGATCAAATGACTTTTTAAAATATATAACACGCATACTAACACACAAACTGTGCTATAGTCACTCTAGCTGATGATATATCTAAGGAGAATAAGATTGTGTTTGGTGTTAGGGGCTTAAGATAAAATGTTTCCTTTGTGTGTGTGTGTATGTTTTCTCTATATTCCAGTAAACATTGTGCTGGGTTTCCATCCATAGGTCGTAACACACATACTGTTCATTTCTGGCTGCAATTCTGGATTGATTTTGGCAGCAAAAGCACCGCTTGGGGTTCGGATGAGAGAATGATTTGGTACTAACAAAAGATGGATTCTTAGAGAGGGCTGAATGATGCCCCCCCCAAAAAGATACGTCTACGTCCTAATTTCCATAACTTGTGAATGTTATCTGATTTGAAAAAAAGATCTTTGTAGATATAACTAAATTAAGGATCTTGAGATGAGATTATGCTGGATTCTCTAGTGGGTCCTAAATACGATGACCAGGGTCTTTTTAACGGAAGGGCAGAGGGTGGTTTTAGACAGATGCAAGAGGTGAAGGCGATGTGAAGACAGAGGCAGGGACTGGACTGATACGGCTACAAGCCAAGGAATGCCAAGGATTGTCAGCAGTCACTGAAAACTATGAAAGAGGCATGGAATGGATTCCCTCCCAGAACCTTAGAAGCAAGTCTGGCCCTGCTAACACCACGATTATGGACTTCTGTCTCCAGAACTGTGAGAGAATAAATTATCATTGTGTTAAATCATCCAGGGTGGGATATTGTTACAGTAGCCATAGGGAACAAATACTATTTTGAAATGCTATTTTCCCACGAATGTTCAAAATGAAAGACATTAGCACTCAAACTTCAAACCCCAGTGGTGAAAAGTCCCCACGGAAGCTCAGGTCAACAGTCTCTCAGAGTAACTTCCCAGTGCTCCCCAGGCTCCCTGATTCCTCCATCAGACCTTTGCCCCTTTTGCCATGTTGGGGGTCTTATGTAACCTTCCCCTGAAATGTGCTCAGCTGAGCCCCACACACCAGCTCTTAAGAATGTCTAGCACTGTGTCTCACTTACCCAAGTTCAAGGGCTCTAAGGCTTGGGAAAGTCTAAGATGTACCTGAAATCTCCATGATGAGGGCATGTTGATCCTGACGCTGGGAGCACAGGGACTGTCTTTGTAGCAGCGCTTGTTCCATGGTGTCTTATCACTACCAAGCACTAGATAACTGCATGCTGAATGGTTAAATCTAGCATATATCCCTAGGCGACCTGCCTGGCTAAATGGCGAAGGGGACAAAACTGTGTTCTAATTTCCTCCACATCTTCAGAAGCTCCTGTGCCCCTAAGCGCTCAGGGCCCCTGTGCTGGTCTCATCTTCTCTCTGCAGGGCCCATCTGCTACTCCTCTCATCCCACCCACCAAATGAACCTGTCCCGTGCCTGTTGACCTAGGCCTTTCTCTAATGCTAGGGACAATTATCAGTAATACGTTAATTAGGTCAGAGTCCAGAGAAGAAAAGACTGAGGAAACATGTTTTCTATCTTCACATATCTGAAGAGCCATCCACTTAGAAGGGCTGGGGGTGTAGGTGGAGTGCAGGTTGAAATCCTAGATATCTAGGATTTCGAAGACAAAATTCTGAAGGGACCAGATTTGGTTTTATGTCTGAGATTCAGAGGTGTACAGCAATAGGGTGGCCTGCCTTAGGAAGAGGTGACAGTCCCATCCTCAGAAATATTCAAGCAAAACTACTGTCCCAGTGATCACCAAGTTGGGCTAGACTGGACTCACCGGCTGGCTGGGTTTCTCTTCCACCTTCGCCACTATGTGTATGTCCCCTTAGAAGCCACATGATTGGTGGAAAAGGATGCCTTTTACAGACCAAGGATGGCCATTTGTGGTTAGAGTCTCACGTAGCATTGCCCCTGGTTAGAATCTCTAAATAAGCTCTCACGGTCCATTTGAACAAGTCTCTTGCATAACGTTACATTTACTTGTGTATAGTATCTTATCATGATGATTTTCGTTTCAGGTAAAAGATGCCCAACTCAAATCAACTTAAGGAAAAAAGGGAAGTTTTTCATATAACCAACAATTCGTTCGGGTACTTCTGCAGGACAGCAGGGGAGCTGGCCTCAGACATAATCCGTAGTCAGAGCCTCCCTCTCCACCTCTGAACTCTACTTCCTCCATTCAGAACGCAGGGCTGCGAAGAGCTCTAGGCTGACTTCATCCCAGCTGGTAGCCCAAGGGAACAGGGTGGTACAATCTCTTCTTAGGGATGAGCTCTGATTGGCTCAGCCTGGGTCACGTGTTCACCCCTTGGACAAATCACTGTGCCAAAAAATTGGGGACCATGATTGGCCAGACCTGGGTCACTTTCACTCTTTTAGCCCCAGAGAGGGGACTGCGATTAGCAGCCAATCCAGAATCACATGGATAGATCATCAAAGGAAATTGCAGATAAAACAACAGCCACCCATTACTGTGTTCAATAGTTTACAGAGCACTTGCGCACACATGATGTCATCTGATTTGCACTATAATCCTGCGAGGAGTGTAGATCACACATTATTTTTCTCCACCACACGATGCTGCCTCACCTTACAGATGTAGCTGGTTGCACATTCAGCAAAATACTACGAATTTCTTAAAGAATTTCGTCATAGAAGGATAGATTCATTAAATGTCCTTTATTGTCATCTGACACAGTCCTTGCACACCACCAGCTCAAGCTATTCCAACTGAACTCCTGACACTAGAAAACTCCCTTCTGAGTTTTCAGATAGCAGGTCCCTGGGGAGTAGAGCCTAATGTCACGCAGAGAGTGAATCGGCAGCAAAGCCATCACTTCACTCCCTGGTGACCCACTTCTGAAGCACAGGTCCTCCCTCTCTTCCCCAAACTCTTCCCTGGCTCCTTCTCTGCCAGGAAAACCAGAGATGCCATTAGGAAAATTAGACAGGTGTTATTTCAAGCAGAACTGCAGTTGGCAACAGGTCATTTTCTGATATGTGCACTCATTTTCTTTATTCTTTTATTAATTCATGCATCCATTCATTCACACACTAAAATGCATTGAGCACCTGTACGCTGATTAGTGATCGGGCTAAGCAATTTTAATAAAGAGATCCCAAAGTAGAACGGCTTAAGAAAAATAGAACTGTATCTGTTTCTCATATAAATGTTGGGGTGAGCTGTTCAGGGGCTGGGGAGCTTTGCTAGGGACCCAAGTGCCTTCCATCTATTTGCTCTGCCATCTCTGCTACCTGTGTCCCAGCCCATGGGAAAGGGAGAGCACAAAAGGGACAAGCTACTCTGTTATTAGGAATGAGAAGTGGATGGTCGCCTAACTTCTGCTCTTACCTCTTTGCAGAAACTGGGTAGGGCCATGCCTAGCTGCAAAGGAATCAGAAAGGCAGCCCTAGCCAGGCAGCCACGGACTCGGCCGAGACTTGCTAAAAGGAAGAAGGGGAGAACGGGTGGTTGGTACAGTAGCAGTGTCTGCCCCAGTCTGCCCGATGTCATGCAGGGTGCTAGATAAGATGACAATTGCACGGGGCTGCTCTCAGGTTGCTTGTAAACTCATGAGAACAAAGTGTCTTGTTCCCTAGCAGCAATACAAAGCAGTACAGAAAGAGGCGATACAGAAGGGGGAGCAATACGGAGGCAATACAGAGAGCTGAAAAAGTTCAGAGGAGAAGGAGGGATGGCTTGAACTTGAGATAATTATTCTGACTCCTGAAGGACGGAGCATTTGAGCTGGCTGGCCTGGGCTTGAAAGGCGGATATAAACCTGAAAATGGAAATGGGGTGACGAGTGCAAGCAGAGCAAAGAGCAGCGATAACTGCAAACCAAAGGACAGGTTTTTACGTGAATGAGGGACTCCTGGGCTACCCCTCCCTGACAGCGCTACATACCCACTTCCCCATTCCCCACTCCGTGTACCCATCTGCGTTAGCGCCGGCCAGTCACTGGCCTCCTCCTTGGTCTTGGAAGACACAGAGGCACGCAGATGTGCAGGATATCTTTCAAGTCATCTTCCATCCCCTCGGAGCGAGAGAGGCCTCAAGGCCTAAGGAGACAGGCCAGGCTGTGAGTCAGAGTCAAGAAACCTGCAGTCTAATAACTTATTCATGACCAACCTTTTCAGAGTTTTGCAGTTTACAGAGCGTACTGACCTGCAGAATTTCACTTGATTCTCAGCTCAGAGGGACTGGCTCAAGGAAGACATCAGATAGGAAAATGCTTGGAAAACTAAGCAGTGCTACAGAGTGGAAAACATCACCATAGCAACGCTAAAATCTTTTTATTTCAGACTTCATTGATTCAGAACTGGTGTTAATTTGCACAAGGGTCCAGGCTGAAAATTATCTTTCTGCCCACTGTAATTAAAAAGCTTTGCTAAGCAAACTAACGGCATGGCCAAGATTGCCAGGGGTGGGTATTGTGGCACCACTGCAAGCGCACTGGACTTCAATTAATTTTGAACAATGCTCTTTTCATTAAAGCAGTTCTGGCGGGACTTTTACAAGGCAATAAAACTTTGTCAGTCATTTGTTTGAGCTTCTGAATATTCTAAAGAGTAAGAAAATTACTAAGCAAATGAGTTTGGGGCCTCACAGGGAGAACGTGTTTGAGAAAAGACTGGACAACCATTTGGCCAGGATGTTGAAGAGGAGATCCTGGTACCAGTTTGCAGTTTGGATTAATTCTGGCAGTGAAAACACTTCCTTTTCCTTTCCCCTAAAAGCTCCACGAAGCTGACTCATGCAGAGCGATTCCGGCTGCCGTGAGGGTGGATCCTCTTGATTTCTCACCTCTAACCCCACTCCTCTCAAGGCACCTTGGACCAGGCGCTGAAGCACTCCAAAACTTGGTGACATTTAGAACGTCTTTGAATCCTGTGTCTATAAGCTTATGGAGAACTACAATAAATGGCAGCCAACACTTATTCAGAGCTTACTCTGTCGCAGGTCTTTGCTAAGTGCTTGTTTTCACAGATGAGAAAACTGAGGTTTTGGCGGCTTGCGGGATTTTAGTTCCCAGGACCAGGGATCGAACGCGCGCCCTGGGCAGTGAAAGCTCAGAGTCCTAACCACGGGACCCCAGGACAGCGAGAATCTACTTTCTCTCTCCAAGTCTTGGCCCCAGGGGCTCTTCCACATCACCATGGAGACCACCCTCCCCTCCTCCTGGTGTTGCTGCTGGAACATCTGTAACCTTATACTATCAGGCCCCCTGCTGCCTCCATGGCCCTGCTTGACATCCTACTCTCTGCGGATTCTTTTCAGTTTCTCTTTCTGCCCCCAAACCCACCAGCCCTCTCTCCATAACCTCCAGTTCACATTCCTGCTTGGCTAGAAACCTCTTGCGATATTACTTGCCCACTGCTGGTCCCAAGAGCGACAGCCAGATGGTCCCAGTCACATGGTATCACAGTGGCTTCTGATGAAGGAATGTCCCTTCGTAGAGGGCTTTGGGCTGGTTCCATCACTCCCACCTCCCCCACCTGTCCCCAACCCCCTGAAAAGGGAGCTGTAGGCACTGGTGCATTACGAGGCCTATCCTGCCCAGTTAGGGACTCTGCTTTCAGACACAGGCTCTGAGTAGGAGGGGCCTTAAAAGTCATCTGGTCCAAAGTCCCTATGAGACGGAGGTCCCTTGTACCACAGCCTGGCCAAAGCATCATCCAGCCTCTTTTTAAATACCCCCTGTGACAAGGCACCCACGCCTTCCAAAGCCATCCCGTCAACCTGTGGTCTACCCTGCCTGTAGAAGGAAATTCGCCTTCTATTGAGTTTGAATCTGCTGTAGGCTGTATTCCGCCAAAGATAGAATCACTGGTCCTATTCTATTCTTCCAGGGCTTAATGGACCAGTTTAAGCCCTTTTAAATATCATGCCCTCTTAGATAACAGAGGACCGTTTCCTTGCATTTTCCCTTCAAGAATCCAATCCCCTCCAGTTCATACAAGCATCCCTCATGTGACTTACTTTGAATTATCTTAGCACTTACCATCCTGCCTGGAACCTGCTCCCATTTACCTATTTCCCTCTTAAGATGTGGCCCCAGAGAGAAGCAGTTGTCTAGGTGACAAGCTCCCAGCCAAGTGTGGCTAAGCCTGCTCCCATTCCAGATTTCTGGTTGCTCCTCTTATACTTTATTCTAGCGGGGGGTTCCACGGTCCCTGCTGAGTGCTCCTGCTGAGCGGCACATATACTCAGCAATGCTTCTGCTTTTAGGATGTGCGTATTTATTAAAACTGAACCAGCCAAAGACCACCAGGGACAACTGTGGTCTGGGACAGACACACACACACGCACGCGTGCACGCACGCCACAGTCAGACTTCCTGGCTTGCTGCAGTGAGGGAGGACACTCCAGAGGCACGGTGGCCAAGAGGGAGGAGAGAAGCAGCCTCCACCAGGAGTGTGTTCCTGCAGAAGGATTCTGAGGGGGCCGTGAGGGGAGAGCGCTCTGGTCTGGACTGGTTGCCTTCTGATTCAGACTCAGGGGAAGTGGAGGGATGAAGGGCTGTTAAGAGACCAGAGCGGCTTAGTAACTGGGTGTCCGCGGTACTGAGTGGGTTTAGCAAAGCGGGTCTGGGGCGCCACTGGGAAGAAAGTGGTGGTCGCTCATTTTACAGCCACTACAAGACCTTGGGAGAAACCAGGTCGCCTGTTAAGTTTGCAGCTGCTCTTATCTGCATCCTCCCAGCCTGATTAACTAGAGGAGTCCTTTTTCCTCTTTCAGTCTGCGCTGATTTTCACTCTCTCAATCCCAGCTTGACACGTATTCTTTCAGTGTCTTCATGGATTCAAGAGGCTTTGGGAAGCAGGAGTGGCACTGAGCGTACAGTCCTCACATTCTCCCGCGTGTTTCCAATGAGAGTCCCAGGTAAACCACGCAGGCCCAGTGGCGGTGCTTGCCTGACCCTGTTCTTTTACTCCTCCTACTGTCATTCTTAGGCCTCACTTGGACTGTGGCCACAGTCTCCAAGGGGCCCCAGACCTCTCATCTGAGCCCCAGATCCATTCATCCAACTGTCTGCCCAATAGACCCACTGGGAAGTCCAACAGGCCCTTCAAATTCAACACCCCCAACTCACCTCTCTTGTCTCCCCCCAGCCACCCTTGATCACTTGCGCCTGTCTTAGGGTTGCTATTGGGTGCACTGGGGCTCCATCCACCTAAGCACTCTCCTCACCCAAGACGCCTCCCTCCCCACCACGTACAAATTGTGGCCATAGCTTATTGGTTCTTCCTCCTAAATATATCTTTTAAACCTGCTTCTCTTCTCTCCCTCGGGTCCTTTGATCCTTTGCTTGGATTAATATAAGAGCCTCATGGGACTTCCCTGGTGACGCAGTGGTTAAGAATCCCCTTGCCAATGCAGGGAACATGGGTTCGAGCCATGGTCCGGGAAGATCCTACATGCCGTGGGGCAACTAATCCCGTGCGCCACAACTACTGAGCCTGCGCTCTAGAGCCCGTGAGCCACAACTACTGAAGCCCAAGCGCCTAGAGGCCGTGCTCCGCAACAAGAGAAGCCACGACAATGAGAAGCCCGCGCACCGCAACAAAGAGTAGCCCCCGCTTGCCGCAACTAGAGAAAGCCCACACGCAGCAACAGAGACCCAACACAGCCAAAATATAAGAATTAATTAATTATTTTTTAAAAGAGCCTCATAACCCACCTCCCCCCTCCAGTCTCGTCTCCCTCTAATCCACCGAACGCCCTGCTGCCAGAAAGGAATCTTAAACATGCACATCTGATCCTTTCCCTACCTGTGTAACGTCCTTTCATAGCATCTCATCACCTGGTGTGAGACCCGAAATATCTTACACAGCTCACGAGGCTTTTCATCTGATGGGCCCATTTCCCCAACCTTGTCTTCTACCAACCTTCCCTTCACCAGCCACAGAGAACCACCGACTCCCTGGACTGGCTGCCCTTCATCCTCTCCCACCTTTGGGCAAGCTGTTCCCACTGTCTAGGATGTCAGCAATACTGACGACATCGTTACCAATGGTAATGACACTGTTAACTATTTATTGATCACATACCGTAGGTCAGGCACTCTGCTAATGAATTCACGCGCATCAACGTAACAATTCGGTAAAATTGGTGCAACTGTTATCTCCATTTTACAGATGAAGAAACTGAGGCTTAAAAAAGGTTAAGAGACTTACCCAAGGTCACACAGCTGATAAGTGGCTGAGCCAGGATGTGAATCCAGGTTTCAGTGAGACAGATTCCACTGCATCTCCTCCTGCGTACGTGATAAATTCTAGTCATGCCCTAAAACCCAACTGCCACATCCCTGTAGCCTGAACCTGTCTCTCGCCTCTCCTTCATAAGCAGTTAGTTTTCCACCTTCCTGCCACTGCATCTTGTACCTAACTGTGTTATATCAACCATCTCCCTGCTGGCCTGGGACCGCGGGTGGTGCCCACCCATGCATCACAGCCCTCCCCAGCTAAGCGGCCAAGCTCCACACCGTGGGTTTTGCCTACAACCCAGGCTGTGGCTGACCAAACGTGGAACAGACATCTAACCCCAAAGGGCTAGTGTGTGGGCTTGGACTATAGCTGTGATGCCTACATTTATCTGCCTAAACTGAGAGCTCCTGGAAGGCTGTGTCGGCCATGGAGGTGCTCCACTCAGATCTCCTTCCAAAGCTCCTGCTGTCGGAAACGTAACTGGCCGACAGCCTCCAGCCGCTGCCTTTTATATCCACCATGGCGTTCCCGTTTCTTCCAGTCTGTCCTCAGCCAGTGAGTACACTGCAGGTACTGGGGCTGGTCTGTTCCTGCCCCAAAAGGGGCTCCTCCAACTGGCAGCCTTGGCTTGGGAAGCTCTCTGTCGGCCTGGCTGAGACCTTCTCGGACCTGCATGGCGTCTGATGCTCTTCCTTCCTGCTCTCCTTTCACAGGTGGCAGACATGCATCACGTCTGAAGACTCTCCCCACCTGCCCCTGCTCTTTCGTCCTTTAGCTTTCATTAGCATTTCCCCCAGTAAGTTTCTTGCACATCACATTCTGCTTTGGTGTCTGCTTCATGGAGGACTCTAAAACGACATAGAAGCCAAAACCATCTTTATACAGCTGACACATAGCAAGTGTCCAATAAATGTTCGCTGACCAAGCAGTCTCCCTGTTGCTGGTTCTCCCCCACCCATCCCTATACCACTTCCAGAACAGTCCTCCTAGAAAGGACTGTGTGCACGTCACTTCCTTCCCTCCCCATAGGCAAAGTAATAGCAGATAAAAGAGGAAAAGATACAGTGGTTTAAGTATTTTTAAATGTGGCAATTAATATTAACAGTGATACTAGTGATGTGGAATGCAATTTCTCAAATTGCATTATGAGTTTTTTTAAAAGGAGAAATTCAAAATGGCAGGATAACTTTTGACCATTGAGTCATGAAAATGGGTTTAAAAGTGGTTTTAGAAAATGGGAACTTCACTGGAGTGAAAGTGCCTCTGTTCCTCCCACCCCAACATGATTCCTTTGGGAGCTGTATGCGCCAGGCTTGGGTGTCTGCCTGATTGCCTCATTGCTCTCCCCCTGGGAAGAGCTCAGAACACTCGGCTAGCCCCTGAAGCACCTGTTTCCCCTGTCATTAATCTTGAATTCAGGTTTCAGGGTCTTCCACAGTTGCCCACTTCCTGTGGGTGGCATCAGGGCGGCCAAGTGTTCACTCCAAGGGGGTACCATTCCCATCATAATTTCTCTGGATGGTAGCCCCTTGAGTCACACAACGCACAGCTCTGTGTGGACTCCTCTTCCCCAGGGCAGCCTCCAGGAAAACTTCTTTCTCCCCCAGACTCTACAGCTTGAAACCAACCCAAAACAATTCTTCTGTGATCAGATGCATTCTGCTTTCCCTGGCAAATTTCCTTGAAAAAGACTCTTCATGTAGTGTTTTTGGCATGACAGTCCAAGACAGGGTTATAATAAGCATCCTCTTGAAGCCTTAAATACAGTCTCTGGCTCTGCAAATACCATTATGACAGACTTGCATTCTCAGTCCCAAGAAATGTTGTGGGCACTGGAGCTCAGAAACGTCCTAGGCGTGGAAGCAGGCTTTATTCTTATTCGTGTCTGGGATCCAAGGAGAAAATGGCAGGGTTCCAAGTGCCAGTTCACACAACACTCTCACAGAGGCTGAGGGAGGGTCTCTGCAAGTGTGCTTCTGTGATGAGAAGGTGAGCAGAACACATCTGGGTGGGTCGCGTGGTGCCTCTGGGCCACGGGGCGATGGGAGTGCAGTATCAGGGTCTCAGGTTAGCACGTTAATGGCCAAAAGCAGAAGCTGGGGAAAGGCCTCAGCGTTGCCGAGTGGTCAGAAACACTCATGGTTACTGCTGGAATTGGAGACATGGGGCTCAAATGACATCGGAAGGTAACTGAGGGGTTACCTCGCTAGAACCAGGAAATCGAAAGGGTGAACGTCAGGCTCCCTGTGTGCCCCACCCTCCCCAACTCCCACCCTTCCCTCATTCTCTCCGGGTAGTTGCCCTGGGGCCTAACCAGCCATTCCTGGGGCCCAAGGCAGACTCCTCCTCCCAAAATCAACTCCGATACTTATTTCAAATCCACGTGTACCTTTGTTTCACAGAAGATGAATGTGTTTGAGGAATTCAAGTAAAAATACAAAAATTTTGAAGCCTTGTATTTTTGTTAGGAAGGAAGGCCTAGTTGAAAGGACTTCAGTTGAGAGTATTTTTATAAATCACACCCAGTTTGGAAAGCTAGCTTTTTCATCCATTGAGTTCCTTAAGGCCTGGATAAAACTGCATTTTCTTAGGAAACTTGGAATCCTTGTGAGTTGCCTTAGCTTTCAGGATCTTTCAGAGAGGGACACAAAGTTGGTGGCCCATGAGTTGGCTGTCTGGGGAGCACTGTCAGCGCCCTAGTGCTGGCACAATACCAGCCTGGACAGTGGGGTGCAGTGAGACAGGGCCAGAGTCCCAGGGGATGCTACTGCCATGGCCAGAATGTCGGCAGTTTCCAGGGCACCCCTTTTCCCCCCAGGGCAGCGACTTGTCTGCTGCAGCCCAACCTGGGCTTCCAGGCTTCACCAGAGGCACGGTCTGGGAGGGACGAGGCAG
Organism: Pseudorca crassidens; assembly: GCF_039906515.1. Classification (NCBI taxonomy): domain Eukaryota; kingdom Metazoa; phylum Chordata; class Mammalia; order Artiodactyla; family Delphinidae; genus Pseudorca; species Pseudorca crassidens. Next base: position 102,016,898 of record NC_090297.1, on the reverse strand, counting down.
AGGATTTCCTCCCATGAGCAAATTCTCCATGAGTGGCACCTTTGCGATCATTTTTACAAGGTGATATTGTAACACGATGGTTACTTACACTGGAGTGAAAATTCATTGCCAGAAGCAGAGGGAAAATGAGGGTCAGCCTGCTCAGCTAGCCAATGACACCTTAGTGATTGTATTAGTCAGCACCAGCTGCCGTAACAAATACAACAGTCTGGGTAGCTTAAACAGCAGACATTTACTTCTCACAGTTCTAGAGGCTGGAAGTCCAAGACCAAGATGCCAGCCAATTTAGTTTCTGGTGAGAGCTCTCTTCCCAGCTTGCAGACAGAGCTACCTCCTTGCTGTGTCTTCACATGGCAGAGAGAGGGGAAGCAAGTTGTCTGGTAACTCTTGCTATCAGGGCACTGATCCTAACAGATGAGGGCTCCACCCTCATGGCCTCATTGAATGCTAAATACCTCCTTATAGGCACTATCTCCAAACACAGTCACACTGGGGGGTTAGGACTTCAACATATGAATTTGGGGGTGGGGGGGATAAACTCAGTCCATAGCAGTGGTCAAACAGTGAAACATTCAAGAATGATGGTACCCTTTGAGGTATTTGCTGCCCTTCCAATCAAAGTCTCAGGCCTCATCCTCTGGCCTACCCACCTGAGGCTCCTTCCCCCATCTTAGAATCTGGTCATGCTTCTGCCATATCGCCCAGGGGCAGGGTGGGCACCCCTGAGGCCTGGTGCAGGAACACAGGCGGGCAGAGCTGTCTGGACAGCAGTCTGTGGGGGGAGCCCAATGGTCAGGTCCTGGGTGAGCCTGGAGGAAGGGGAAGAGGAAGCAGAGGGACAAACCTCATCTGTTACTTAGCAGAAGCATGAAGCCACCTGGGGTCAGGACCCAGCAGCCTTATAAAGTCTGTCCTTGGGCAGACTTCCTCATACATTTCACAGGTTAAACCGTTGAAACTTGGGGGCTTCCACATGCCTGGCCTATAATGTGGAGACCATTCATCATGTGTTAAGTCCAGGTTAATCTGCTAAATAAGAAACACTTGGGTTGGGGGAGGGATGGCGTGGGAGTTTGGGGTTAGCAGATGTAAGCTATTATGTATAGAATGGGTAAACCACAAGGTCATACTGCATAGCACAGAGAACTATATTCAATATCCCGTGATAAACCGTAATGGAAAAGAATACGAAAAAAATGTATATATATGTATAAGTGAATCACTTTGCTGTACAGCAGAAATTAACACAACATTGTAAATTAACTATACTTCAATAAAAATTAAACAAACACCTGGGATTTGTCTATCATTACCAACAGCTCAAATTATAGGCAAAGAAAAGTCTCCAGTCCCCTTTATTCTTCCCTTTTCACCCTGGAAAGTTCTGTGGTCTCTATTCCTGTTCTCCTCAGCCTGCACTCCCACACCCACTGCTGGCTGCTGTCCTTTCTCTGCCTTTGTTTTATAGCAGTGAATGGTAATGACCCTCAGAAGCTCAGGGGACATTCTTCCATTGTTAGAGAATCCAGCTACGCCACTCAGGCTGCCCCCACTCAGGACTGTATTCTTCTAGCCGTGAGTCACTGCTGCCATCTTGTTTCTGTGCTTCCTGCGAGGAGATAAGAGGAGGAAAAAGAAAGCGGGGGGGCACCCGGCCAGCTCATGGAGCACCTGCAGGCCTGGGTGGGCTCCGGCCATAAAAGTCTGCAGAAGATGGAAAAGGCAAGAAGGGGAACTGGGCTGTTGCCCTGAGCAGGGGCAAAAGCCGTGCCTCTGTGGGGGCAGGGGTCACATTGGGCCGCACAGTCCTCTAGGTAGGGGGCCTAGGCCAGTACCATTAACACAAACGGCTCTGGGCTCCAACAGGCCTGGCTTTGAAGTCCAGACCTACTGCTTCTAGCATCCTGGACAGATTCCCCAGCCTCCTGGAGCCTTCCTTTCCTCATCTGTACAATACGGAGCCCGGTCCCCTTCATAGGATCATGGTAAAGGCTGAGGGACATGACCTATGTAAACCACCTAGAACACGGCCCGGCATAAAATAGGAACTGGGCATTTAGTAGGTTTCCTCTTTCTCTCTCAGATCTTCCTTCTCTCCTTCCTCCTCCTAATGGGAGAGCAATCATCCCTAAGCAAGAGTACCATCCTCAGAAAGGTTCAGCAGTGCCCAGCCATCTCACAAATGCTGGCTGCCACACACACAAAGGGACTGTTTTTGCTTAGAAACGGAAACAACTGGGGGAAGGTCTGGGAACAATGAACCTTGCCCTACACCAAGGGGGACCTCAGCCCTCTCATTTGTTTGATCTCGACTCTGTTTGGCAATGGTTAATTCTCACATCTCAGATTCGTGGCAAGAATTTGAATCCCCATTTAAAGGCAGCTCTTATCATTCAGCTCCATAATCATCATTCAATATTTATTATGTTCAGGGCCTTCTTCCAGACATTATATATTTCCTTCAGTCTGGAAAGTGAAGGCTGAGAGGGGCTGCTGAGAGGTCCATAAAGTCCCCAGGGACGCACAGGACTTGGGAGCAAGTCCTTGTTCACCCAATCCCAGCAGCGTAGGTCCAGGAAGGGGTTGGTGACATTGGAGCAAGAGGACTTTTAGGTTACGTGAAAGGAATGTATTTCATTTCCAGCAAGTAATAAACTCACAGAATTCATTACCCAAGAGGGAGCTGAGTGTAAGCATAGAAAGGACATCAAACGAACTTTCAGGCAAATTCATGGTTGGCTGATCTCTGCGTGGGGTGTCCCCTGACCTTGCCACCAGGAAGGACATCCAGCATTTGGCAGGACTTAAAGAAGGAGAACTCTGTCCCCTTGGGCCTTGGGTTCTGATCCGTGCAGCAATTCCTATGCCCATGAGAATGTCCTAAATTTCTTAGATTTGTGATTTTTTCAGTGTCATTCATCTGAACTGGGGGAGAAAGGGGGTAGCAATCCTGGAGAGAGGGGACTTTCAACAGTGGCATAAGAATCTCCCAGGCAGCAGACCTCACTGTCATTTCTTTTCTTGTCTAAAATCCCAAAGGCCTACACCCTTTTAAGACTGAAGCAATTTCATAAGAGCATGGAGTGTTTGCATTGGAATTGAGTTGCTGGACCATTCCACTTACTGCAGTTTCTGCCCTGAACAGTTCTGTGCAATAGCAATTAGATTCAGAAATAGAAACAGTGACGATGTTAGAAATGCAGTTGCTGAGCTATGTATCTTTGAGGCAAAAAAGTCTATATACCTGAGGACTGAACGTTTACTTATTTATGCAACAAATATTTTGAGCACTAACACTGAGCCATGTGCTTTGAATACAAAGATGAATAAGACATAAAAATATCTGTCTTCTGAGAGGTAGGCCGGTGGGGAAAACAGGGAAACGGCTCTCATATTGTGGGTGTTATGAGAACAGGAAAAACAGGGGGTCCATCCATCTCTATCTGCAGGAGTCAGGATTCGAAGGACTGCCAGGGGTTCCCTGGTGAATGTGAGAAGGGGAACCGGGATTCACGCAGACAGGAGAGTGTGGAACATTTGAAATGCTCAAAGTCACTACAGGGGGAGCTCAGGCCACCTGAGACAAATGGGAAGAAGGGGATTCTGGATAGAAGACACTGAGGGTGGTGGTCCAGGCTAAGGAGCGGGGCGCTGATTTTTGAAGGGAAGCTGGGAAGTGTATAATCAGATTCTAACCGTAGGGAGATCATGGGATGACCTAGATGAGGATGAAGCTAGAAGCAATGACGGGAGTAAGGTGATTTGCAGGAGAGCAATGACTGGGGACCGAAACAAAGCCCTGAGGCTGGGCCAAAGGTAAGATCAATGGGCATAAGGGGGAGGGAGAGAAAGGGGGCGTTTGGGAATGACTTCATGATTTCTTTGAGTGGATGGAGGTATCATTGAATGGTAACTAAATGCTAAGGGAAGAATGTGACGGAGAAGATAACGATTAAGTTTGATATGCTGCACTTGCTTTCTGTATGAGGCAGTCAAACTGAGATACCCGTCAGCTGGTGTATATAGAGATCCAAGTCCCAGAGAGAGATGTGGGCTAGAGATCCCCGGTCCCAGGGGCATCAGCAGGTGGAGATGAAAGTTTGCCAAGGGAGAGTCCAAACGTGGACAGAGCAGTCAACTGAGGGTGCTGCGCCACAGAACACTGAGGGCAGAGGAAAGTGAACTCCCCAAGGAGAGCAAGCAAAGAGGTGGGAAGAGACAGGCTTCTCAGAAAACAAAGGAAGGGTGATTTCTGAAGAAAGGGGAAGTGTCAAATGATGTGTCAAATGATGCAGAGGTCAAGGAATATAAGGACTGAAGAGAAGCCATTAGACCTGGCAATTAGGACCTGGGTCCTTATTGCTGACCAGGTGGAAGAAGATTCTGTGGGAGATGCGGGGAGAAGCCAGAAGGCAGTGGGTCAAGGAGTGAATGAAAGGCAGGAAGTGGTGACAGCAGGTAGACTATTCCACCCAGAAACGCAGCTAGGAAGGGAAGGAGAGAGCTTGGAGGATGAACCAAGGGGGAAAGTTCAGTAGAGGAGACTTGAACATAATCAGAAACAGACTGTTAAGGAGATTTAAGAGAGAGAGAAAATAGATGGATCAAGCACGCGGAAGATGCTCAGAGTGGAGCTCAGCTCTCATGTGTCAATTTTCCCTCCCTGTTCCATTCCTTCTCTGCAACCCTATGACATCCATTTGGATCACTCGTCCGTCTTCAGACACTGCTTTGCATTATGGTTATTTGAGTGTATATCTTTATCTTCTGTAATTAATTTTGTATCTCTTTCAGGGCAGGAACTCTGTCTTTAACATTTTTGTTGTAATCCATGGAGCTTTTAATTTTTTTTTAATAGAACTGAATTTCATAGTATTTTTTAAATTAAGGCATAACTTACATACAGTAAATTACTGGACACAAAGATAGTACAGCTTGATGAATTCTTACATACGTATAAAGCCATGAAACCACTATTCCAACATACAAATATTTTCAGCACACTTGAAGGCTCTCATGGTCCCACCCAGACCGTATCCCACATCGAAGTAACCATCATTCTGACCTCTACTGCTACATAGTTTTGCCTGTTCTTGGTCTTCTTATAAATAGGATCACCTGGTGTATGTTCTTTGTTGTCTAATTTCTTTCTCTCAACAATATGTCTTTTGTTGTGTACAATGGTTTAAGTTCTTTTTTTTTATCTGTGATGTAGTCCATTGTGTAAATATATACCACAGTTTTTCTATCTGTTGATAGATGCTAGGGCTTCTTCCAGTCTGGGGCTATTAGAAATAGTGCTGCCATGAACGTTCTTGGCTACATACATTGGGGTCAGAGCACTCATTCTGTTGGGTGTATGTCCAAGAATGGTACTGAAGGGTAATAGGTTGATATTTGTTCAGCTTTAGTAGATGCTGCCAAAGTGTTTGTGCCAATTTATATTCCCTTGCAGTGCACGAGTGCTCTGGCCCTGTAGTATTTTTTTTATAGTATTTTTAAATAAAATGCAATTCAATGACGAATGCTTAAAACATTGAAAAGAACCACCGCTTTTAAGAACCATCAACACTCCAGAAGTATCTATTGATATGTTAACAATTACCGTGTAAATAACAGATCACTTCCCTATCCACTAAGACTTCTATCATAGAACCCCTGGTTGGTCTAGTTTGAATTGAGGTAAGTTCTCGAATATAAAATAAGTGCATTTCTATAAAATTAATTTCTATAATGTACTATTGTCACTAATTTTAAAAAAGGTTTCTTGCCTCACATTCAGATCCATGAGATTTTATTTTAATACTCCATCATGGATCTGATTTTCTGGGAGCTGGCAGAACCGCCTTATCCTAACATGACGTATGCATCCTGGATGTCTCAAGAGACAGCGTTAATTCAATTATTTATTCATTTGTTCACTCTGTAAGTATATACTGAGCAGCTACTCTGTGCTAGGCACCGTACTAGTCACTGGGGGGTGTGGGGCGGGGGATATAAAGAATCCTCTGTTATGGATTCTGCCCTCAAAGAACTTGGTCTAGAAGAAGTCTTGGATACAAAGAACTTAATACAGAGGAGAAAGTTAGCAAGGCTCATATTTCATCGAAAGCTTTTCTACGAGAGCAGAGCCGTACCAACTTCGGCGGAAGTTTAGCAAAAGAAACTGTCCTTTGATAGGTCAGTTATCTGTCTGAGTGGAGACAGCAAGTCCCCTGAGGGCAGATCTTTGTTTTCAAGTCACTTGAGTGTTCCCTCAATGTAAGCTTCATAGGCGCCCATTATCTAGAGGGGAAAAGAAATGACAAGAACTTTACTGGGTTTGACAAAGTCTACTCTTTTAAAAACCCCTAGGGAGAAACTTCCTTGCTTGAAGTCAAGGAACCTCTGGGAACCTAGAAGTCCTAGACCCTGACATGCTTATAATCTTTCCAATTATTGAGATGGTTCCAAATGGTGTTAGCTGGCAGTAAAGGGCCCAAGGATCCCCAAGAGTACCTCAGTAAACTCAATGCGAGGCCTAGATGGTTGCCACAGGAGTGCTGATTCTGGCACAGTGAGCAACCAAAGACAGAAGCTTTGCTCTCTGGACCCACTATGCCAGCACAAAGGACCTACTTTGGAAACAGCAGCTGAGTATCCCAGTGTGATCTTGGAATCCAAGTTAGAGCATCCTTAGCTGAACATCATTTGGGAGAGAGTGGGAAGTGAACATTTAAAAGCTGAATTCCTATTCACACTTCAAGCTGCTGAAGAGCTTCATACCAACTATAGGCTTAGCAGATACTACTGGTTATTGTGGCAGAGTTTTCATCCCATATTCCCTCTAGACCCCTTTACTATTTCTTGAGCACACAGGCTTCTGAGGCCTTTCTACAGGAAAACTGTCAGAGAAAAATGACTGCTATGTATATTCTGCCTCTAACAATATGTATTCTGGGATTTTTTTGTACCATCCTCCTAGAAATACTTTTACTTCTCTCCTGTGTTGAAACTTCTGCTCCTGTTATATCTTTCCCTTTCTCATGTAAGGTTGCAAGGGAAATACATTTTTTGAGATGTTGCGTGTCTGAAGATGTCTTTATTCTATCTTTGTACTTTTTGGATAATTTGGCTGGGTATAGAACTCTAGTTTGGAGAGCATTTCCTTTCAGAATTTTGAATCCATTGCCTCATCTTCTTTCTGTTTCCACTGATGCTATTGCGAAGTCCAAAGCCATTCTCACTTCTGATTCTTTGTATGTGACTTTTTTCTTTCTCTAGAATCTCGTAGACTCTATTTCCTCCAATTTTTTGAAAATGTCCAGTGAGCTACCTTAATATGGATCTATTATTATCCAACGTGTTGGGTATTTGATGCATTGTTTTAAGCAGGAAACTTTTGTCTTTTTTTATCTCTGGGAAATATGGGGGAGTCATTTCATTTGTGAATATCTTCTTTCCATTTTCTGTTTTTTCTTGTTCTCTCTCTAGAACTCCTATTATTTATATATTGGACTTCTTGGACTAGTCTTCTAATTTCGCTTTCTTTTCTTTCCAATTTTTAAAAATCCTTTTGATTTTTTACTCTACTTCCTGAGAGACTAACTATTGAGTTTTTTATTTCTGCTGTTTTTAATTTCCAATAATTCCTTTTTGGCCTCTGAATGTTCCTTTTTTGTTTCACCCTGTTCTTTTTTCTTGGATGCAATATGTTCTCTTATCTCTGTAAAGAGGTAATTTATATACACTTTAATTCTCCTCTCCTTGCATGTTCTCAGTTCCCCCACACATTACTTTTTTTTTTTAAGTCTTTATTGAGTTTGTTGCAATATTGCTTCTGTTTTATGTTTTGGTTTTTTGGTCCCAAGGCATGTGGAATATTGGTTCCCTGACCAGGGATCAAACCCTCACCCCCTGCACTGGAAGGTGAAGTCTTAACCACTGGACCACCAGGGAAATCCCTACCCATACACTACTTTTATTTTTAATTGTTGTTTGTCTTGGTATTTATTGTCCACATTATTAGCTCTCCTCAGATAGTAGTATTGGGATATCTGTTCATGATTAAGAGAGTAGAACTATTAATCTGATTGGAAGTTTGTAAGTTGATTGAAAACTCTGGGCAAGTGGGTGAAGCTTTGGACTTTGTGCTGCAATGTAGGATTGTTGGAGAACCTCCTGTGTCAGTACTCCTACTCTGTCCCTTGCAGGTTACACAGATTCCCTAAGCACTCTAAGTGTTTAAAACAGTGCGTGACACATAGCAAGCAAGTACTCAATACTTGTTATTATTCTGAAAACTACTGTTATTGTTATTGTAGAAAATACGTTCACAGAGAAGCAAATATATACACAATTCAACTAATCAAAAGCCAATACCCTTGCTTGGATCTTCGTAGAGATTCACAAAGGTGCAATCATTCTCAGAGAGTTGGACACAAACTTTAAATGGTGCTCTGATGCTTCGTGGTTGGGTGGATGATAGAGAAGGTGAGTGGAAGGAAGATGTTTGGGGCCAACCTAGGAGAGGTGGGGAGGCAGCTGATTGAGAAGGAGGAAGTGGCTAGAAGGGATGCCAAGTGGTCATGGTGGCTTCCAGAGAATACTAGTGGTTTCCTCATTTAAGCTGGTATCTAAACAGTCGCTATCTTTGCAGTTCTAGTGGAATGGGTTTTGGCACGCTTGGGGGCAGATTTGTTAATTAGCTCCATGTCTCCTTGGGTGGCCATCAATTTTATGGGTGATAGCACCAGAGGACCAGCTCTGCCAGGGGAGAGAAGGAATATTCCATTAATCTGGCTATGGGTTATTAAGCCACTCTTTCTTCCTGTCACCGACAGATTGTGAATAACACTGTGTTCTCTCCCACCCTCCTCCTCTGCCTCCTCTTCTCTTTCCACAGCCTGGGGAGCACAGTGAATCTAGAAAAACCTCGCTGTTCTCAACCTGGTGGGTCCTGGCCTGTCTGGCCCTTGGTAATGGGAAGGGCCCCCTTCTTCCTCCTTCCTACACCTGTTGGTCCCCAGCCACCTGGGAGTCCCCTCCAGAAACCTGACTTGCAGCTTCTGCAGTGCCGGACCGCTGGCCAGAGTGGTGGATTCCTCCCGGGAGCTGGTGTAGCCTTTGGCATGGGATCAGCTCCTCGGGTCGTTGATTTCAACTGCTCAGCATCTTGTCTCAGCTCTTCTTGTGTGTCTGCCTCTCTCAATTCAATTCTAATAACTTTATTGGCACAAAGATGCGGAGAAAGGACTGCCAAAGTCAATAATCAAGTTTCTGCAACCGAGATAATTTTTTTTTGGTGGTGGTTGTTTCGTGCAGATAAGAATTGTGTGGACTCATATTGGGTTTTATCTTTGGATTATTCTCTCGTAAGACAGCACATATTAGGAGGTCTGAGTCAGAGCATTTCTCTCAGTTATACAGCCTCATTATTCTCTACTTCTTGGTTTATGCTTGTTTGTTTGCCTGTCTCTTTTTAACACAATTATTTTAATGACAAAAAATCAGGTAAGCGAATTTTTATTGATCACCTACTACGTCCTAGGCAGTGTGATGGGGTATTTAAAAACATACACTATATTTTATCGAGAGTAGGAAAAAGCTGGGTCAGGCTATAAAGAAGTGATGAAATGTGACTGCCCATCTATCCAAGGCAATTAATAATATAATTCCTAACAGAGAGGAAAGAGAGCTGAATGGTTGAGTGTGTGGGTTCTCAGCTCTTTCCCCTCTTTATGTGACTTGGGGCAAACTCCCTTGTGCCTCAGTTTCTTCACCTAAAAAAAGGGAATAATATCAATAGCAATACCTCTTAGGGTTGTTGTGAGAATCATGTAAGATTGAACATCAAGCACTTAGAAAAAGCCCTGGCAATCAGTAAGCACTTAATAAATGTTAGCTAGTGATTTACAGAGACCTTAACGATTTTCTTATCCAAGATCCTCCTCTTCCCAGTGAGTATCTAGGGGGCCAGTGAGACTGACTTGCCCAAAGTCACAGTTTGGTCTCTTTAACTGCAGACAACGATGCTAATGACCTCGATACCATGCTGCCCCTTGGTCAATGGTGTGAATTTTGATTCTAGAAACTCAAGCAAAATTTTGGTGAGGGATTCCTCTCCAGCCCACCATACCATGAATAACCACTCACAGAGTATGCTGGGACTTCCACTGTCTCCGACTCACTTGATTTCTTGGAGTGGAATTACTCAGACATGACCAGCATCCAGCTGAATGATGGTACCTCTGGTTCATATGGTGTCAGGATGGTACAGTGGTTAAGAGCCACAGTCTGGTGCCAGACAGACTTGATTCAAATCTTGGCTCTTCCCTTTATACATGCTCTGTGATCTCGGACCAGTTACTTAACAGCTCTAAGCCTCAAGTTACTCACAAGTAAACATGGATAGTAATGACACTACCCATCACTGCATCGTCATAAGGATGAAACACAGTAGCATATAAAGAGCTCAGCCTGGTGACTGGTACAGAGTAATTCTGAATACGTGGAAATTAATATGGTTTTTATACTAGTTTTTGGTACTTTCTTTTACTCATCCTCATTTTATCCTCTAAGAGAGGAAAGAGAGATTCTTTTATTCCCACCACCTATTCATAAAGGTTAACTTAGCATCATAGCTGGCAGTGGGACCTGAACATACAAAGGCTTCAGTGACCCTAAAGCAATGCTCCTTCTCCTATACTTACACCTCAGGACTAAGAAAATCTGAAAATGTCCTCGAAATCGAGAGGGGAGGGGAAATAAAGAAGAAAAACTGGGAAAATTCATAGGGTCATCACAAACTGAAAGTTGGAGTGATGTATTTGTTAGACACATTAAATCAAAATGCACACAAATGAAGCAGAGATGGAAGAAAGAAAGTTCCATGTAGCCCCAGCAGGACCAAACAACAACAATGTGAAGCACGCTATCTATAGAGAAGGACAGACAAAACAATAATCAGAAGCTCCCTTGTAAGTTAAGGCCAGGAGAATGGTGTAGGGAATTAAACACTTTCAGTTTATCCCAGATCTGGTGCAAAAACAAGACAGGGAGAGGGAAGGGAAGAGGGCCATGGAGTGAAGGATCAGATCATTGTCTGCAAAGACTGTGCATTGTCACGAAAATGGTTCTGAAGATGAACATGGTTGCTAAGATCATAAACTTTGCATTCATGTAACCACAAGCTAGGAAGTCAGTGCATTCTGGGATTGTTCGTTAAGTCAGGATGCAATTGGATGAGAGGAGGGAAAGGTGCCCATTTGCTATAGATCCTACTTTTCCCTCTCCTCCCAAGGCGCTGCGAATCTGGAGGTCCCACACAGTCAGCTGTCTGCTTGCATTGGGAGAGGCAGGGGAGAGTCCATGCACTGACTGCCTACTCTATGGAGACAGGAGCCAGGTCTGTCCACCTGGGACCTCAGCACCTTGGACAGTTTGCCACCTTCTGTAACTCTTTGTTGATGGATCCCTTGGGAAACTCTACTGGGCATTTTGCTATCCAGTGGTAAAGGGACAGCTGCCAGGGCAGTAGGGCATGACAAGGAAAGAATGCTATGAAAATCTGAGAAACAAGAAAGGAACCTGGGCCTTTTACACTGAAAGAAATTTGGGAATGATGGGAAGGAGTGTAAGGTGAAGAGTGAGACATGGGTACCACAGTGAGGGAACAGGAGCTAGCATTCCTGTCTTGAAGGGTCTGAGGGACTTGGAGCAGATTCACAGAGGGGACCAATCATGGCCTGGGATAATCCCAGGGGTGGGTGCTCGCCTGGGACAAGCAGAGGAAGGAGCAACTGGAAGACTGGCCTGGTCTTTCAGCTACATTGGCATGTCCCGACTTCACCTACTGGGAATAGTGCTTGTTGATGGGTTAGGGGTATTTCAGTTGGTGCCTTTTTTCAAAACAGCTGCTGAAAAAAGGTACAGGGCTCATCCATGAGCTTGAGGAGGACATTTGCTTATGGAGAAGGAATCTTCTGCTCCCTGAAACCACAGAGCCTACTTTCAGGCCTGTCCTCATGGGGTGCACTGTTTTGAATTCAGTAAATTAAATTGGGAAGTAAGAGCCATCATACTGTTTGGATTTATTGCCATTTGAGTTTTTAAGCCAACATTTGTAAAGTGCTGTGTAATTTAAAACAATCTCGTATATTATCAACTTGGTTCTTGAAATAACTCTGCTAGTTCCATTTTACAGAGGTAAAATCAAGGTCTTAAAGATTCACATAAGGTCACGCAGCTAACAAATGTCCATCAGACTTCCTGATTTTGCTGTTTTGTTTTGCTCATTTCCTCACACATAATTTTTTTTTTCACTATACCAATCAAGGTTATCATGAGGCTATAACTTAGAGTTCATGAATGAGTAACAGGGCATCAGTGAATCTCCTAAAATTATTTGCAGAATTTGCATAAGAGGGCATATTTGCTCTTTTTTCTGGGGGGGAGAGGTCACAGTTTGAGCAGATTCATGAAAGTTTTCATGATACACGAAACATTAAACAGCACATCATAAAAAGAAAAACTGTATTGCTGAACACTTTTGCATCCAACACGTACCCCATCCACTCCAGTGCAAACTTAGTCCAAACTAAGCCCTTTATAATTATTCCAATATTTGGAATTGGGCTACATAAAACATTCAGATCAATTGAATCTTCACTTTTATTGGAATGTTTTGGCTCTGTGTAGACACAGCCTAGCTCTCTCTTGTCCTAACTGTTCCCTGTGTCTTTTCCTCCCATTTACCACCCAGCCTGGGGAAGGGAGAAGGTAGACAGGCAAGAAATGACGTTTCTGCTAGCCTCCAGCCCAGCCTCTTTAACAGACATTCTTGGTTTCCCACCCAGAATCCCAGTTTGTCTGTTTTTCCTCCGGGTGGTCATGGACTTTCCTGAACTTGGTCCTATTCCCAGGCCCAGCACATCAATCTTGATAATCTCACCAATTATGGTAATTTTATTCCCCTTGCTAGGAACTGGCTTAAGAAGGAACATGTGGGACTTCCCTGCTGGTTGAGTGGTAAAGAATCTGCCTTCCAATGCAGGGGACTCGGGTTCGATCCCTGGTCGGGGAACTAAGGTCCCACATGCTGGGGTTGGGGGGCGGGGCAACTAAGCCCTCGCACCACAACTACTGAGCTCGCACACCTCAACTAAGAGAGTCTGCGTGCTGCAAACTACAGAGCCCACGCGCCCTGGAGCCTGCGTGCCACAACTAGAGAAGAGAAAACCCACATGCCACAACTAGAGAGAAGCCTGCAAGCTGCAACAAAAGGTGCCGCAAGCCTCAAGGAAGATCCTGCGTGCCACAACTAAGACCTGACACGACACAGCCATAAATAAATAAATAGATAGATAAACAAATAAATCTTAAAAAAATAAAAAGGAGGAACATGTAACTCAATTCTGGTTAACAAGATTGGAGGGTAACTCTTCTGGGAAAGATTTTTAGCCTTTTAAAGAACTACAAAGAGTACAGAGGTCTCTTTTCTACCTCTGAACACGGCTGCACACAGATCTGATCCTTGGAGCTGTAGCAGCCATCTTGTGGCCACAAGGGAAAATGGCCAACAAGGTGAAGACGGCTGAGCAGAAAGCACAGAAAAACCCTAGGTCTCTGATGAGGTTGTTGAAATATTGAATCAACCAAGGAGCTGCCCTCCTTTTAAATCCTGTGTTATATGAGATAGCAAATGCCTTCATTGTTTAACCCATTTTGAATTGAGTTGACAGTGACTTGCTGGCAAAAGCATCCTAATTAACATGAGTCCCTTGCCATGGAACTCCTTCTGTGGAATGTCTTAAAGTAAGATCATTTGTTATTTTTGAGTTAGACCCGGCTTATAGAGAATAAAGAACCAGTGTAACTGGATGAATGACCAAAATAGGAGGGGTTGGGTAAGATCTCATGAATTAACCTATATGACCCCAGATTCCAAATTTTAGAAGAGACTTTTGAGATAATTTAGGTGATTTTTAAAATTCTGACCAGTGGACCCCTACAGTTATGCAGGGATGCTTTAGAAATCTACAAATGTTTGATTCAAATTCATTTAGAATTGTGTTCTACAATTTAAAACTCAATTAAAAAATCACAGTTAAATATTTCACACACCAAATGCTTATTACTGGAGACAACCCAGGCATTAAATTGTGCTTCTGTGTATACAGTTCCTAACATAAATATTTTGTAAATGTTCATTTATTCAGAATGTGCAGCTCTGTACTGGTTCTTTCTATACTATTATTATTTAAACGCAGGCCTTCCCATGTCTGTTTACATAAAATTATACACATGAGTATCAAATATACCATGCATGGGCCCTGTGAAATTGTCAGGTGAAATATACCTTTACTCAGCCCCTGTGTGATCATGGTATAAGTTTTTATAAACTAATTAGGCAGGTGTTGTGGTGCAAAGATTGTGTCACCTTACATATAGTTTTAGCACCTATTATAAAATGTGAATGCTTCTCTCTTCCTTTTACAGATAATAAGCTCACCTCGGCAAGGTAAAGCTTCTGGGTTAATCCTAGGAAATTGGTCAGCAAAGACATTATACCTAAAATACAGATTCAGTGTTCCAAGCAAAATAAATGTGTCTATCTTAAAATTTTGAGTAAATATCTGACCGAGATAAGCAATGGAGGAGCTGAGACATCATTGGATATAACTGCTTACGGTTGTTAATATGATGTATCCAGCACTGTTCTAAGGTCTCACCTGTACTGACTGATTTAAACCACCCACAAACCTTGTTAGGTTGGTACAATTATTGTGCCCCATTTTACAGATGAAGAATCAAGACAGAGGCACTCAGCCAGCAAGTGGTAGTCCAGGATTTGAACCCACAAAGTTTGCCTCCAGAATCTGGACTCTCATTCACTACATCGTATTTTCCTTCAAACAGTGAAGGTTTACTTGGTTGAAAAAGCTGTTCACTGACTCCCTCCCTCCAGATTGGATGTTTGCCAGTTAAGGAATGAGAGCAGATCTTACCTGCTGTTATTGACTCCACTTTGAAGGGAAATTCTCCTCATAGCCTTCTTTCAAACTTTTGGACCTGAAATTGTAGGGTGAAAAACTGATATATTTGCAACCACTTATTTGTGTGAATTAAGGTTTTCTCAATACGATGCAACTAAAACAAATTTTTCAAATACATTGAATGAGAATTATTTACAAATTGCTAAGATGTGGAAGCAACCTAAGTGTCCATCAACAGATGAATGGATAAAGAGGATGTGGTACACACACACACACACACACACACACACACACACAATGGAATACTACTCAGCCATAAGAAAAATGGCTGAGCAGTATTTTGCCATTTGCGACAGCACGGATGGATTTGGAGGGTATTATGCTAAGTGAAGTAAGTCAGATAGGCAAAGACAAATACTGTAAGATATCACTTATATGTGGAATCTAAAAAATACAACAAACTACAATACACAGGGAGATACAATACAAAATACAAAATACAATAGCACAGGGAGATCAGCTCAGTGCTTTGTGACCCCCTAGAGGGGTGGGATAGGGAGGGTGGGAGGGAGGGAGACATGAGGGGGAAGGGATATGGGAACATATGTGTGTGTGTGTGACTGATTCACTCTGTTATGAAGCAGAAACTAGCACACCATTGTAAAGCAATTATACTCCAATAAAGATGTAAAAAAAAAGAAAAAAACCTAAATATAACAAAAAAGAAGCTGACTCACAGTTATAGAGAAGGAACTAGTAGTTACCAGTGGGGAGAGGGAAGGGGAGAGAGGTAGGGCACTAAGAGGTACAAACGATTACATATAAAATAAATAAGCTACAGAGATATAATGTACAACACAGGGAATATAGCCAATATTTTATAATAACTATAAATGGAGTATAACCTTTAAAGATTGTGAATCACTATATTGTACACCTGTAACTTATATAATGTACGGCAACTATACATCAATTAAAAAATACATTGATGAGGCTGATATAAAATTATAACTGTCATTGTTTTCAAATTTTATATATTCATTGGAACCTTTTTTTCTTATAGATTAACGTGGTGACAAGTAATTGTTACAAAACTCAACTTATAAAGTGAATTTATGGTAATGTCCACCTCTGTCCTATTTGATAGATGTGGACCTGTCCTTCCTGTTTTGGGCAATGAACTCTGGAAGGTTCTGCGGCTGGTAGAGAGCAAATATTAGAAAAGCACTCAGGAGCAAGGAATAAAAACTCAGTGGCTTAAACAAAGAGGGGTTTGTTTCTCGCACATAACAAGAAGTCAGGAGGTAGGTGGTGCTGGCAGTTCAACAATATTAGGGCCAACATCTCTGTGATTCTCTTGGCCTTTCCCTCGTGGGCACAGGAAGACTGGTGTCGGCGTAGCCAACACATTCACCCCCTAGACAGGAAAAGGAGCAAGGACAGCACCTGCCTCCTCTTTCCCTTCCATCAGGAAAGCAAAATGTTTATAGAAAATTCCTGCAGCTTCTGCTAACATCGCACAAGCCAAATCTGTCACCTGGTCACTTCCAGTGCAGGGAGGCTAGAAAAGCTTCCCTGGGCTTTATAAACAAGGTGGGCAAGAGAAATGAGGCTGGGAAAGGATGCTGAGTCTACCACAGAAGCTGCCACAAAGAAAAACGAAGACTTTCCATTGGGCAAATGGTCCTTTAGGGAACCAAACGATGTTGGCTTTGAGGGATTTAATAAGTGGGACATACGTACACCCATTTTAAAACATTTGATTAACTGCTTATTATGCATCTAACACTGTACTGGGTGCTGGGGAGTCTCAGAGGTTTGACTGTAGAGGCTTCTCCCACCTGAAGGAGGAGATGAGCTTGCTAACCAATTTTCCACTATGCTAAGGAATCATGGGAAATTCTCAATCTCCATTTTTGTATAAACAATAGGGTTAGATCTATAAGAACACTTCAAACTCTAGAGTTCTCTGATTTTGCATTAAAAAAATCACTTAAGATGTTCTCTGTCCCTACTTCAATGTCACTATCAGTGTTACTGTCAGCAACATGTAATGACCCATATTTTTCTAGCAGCTTACGTGTCATGGCATTAATTTGATATGATGGGAGCAACCAGAATGTTACATGGGAATTATATTTTAATGGGAAGTAGTGCTACAATCTTCAGAAGCAAGGACAGATGGTAGAAACTTGGAAAAGAAAGGAAAAAGTCAACATTAACAGAAAATAAGGATTTAGACTATGAAGCTAGTGTCAATAAGCAATTTATAAAGACGAATTTTCGTCCTTCTAAGATTCTATCACTCGTTAGACCCCCTTTCAGGAACAAGTGGCATACCTGTTTCTGAAGGTGGTTGCTCTTCGTACGACCTCAGGTATTTACCCTGAGAGACCATGTAGACACAGTCCTTCACACATTCAATAAACCTGCAATGTTGGGCTTCCCTGGTGGCGCAGTGGTTGGGAGTCCGCCTGCCGATGCAGGGGACGCGGGTTCGAGCCCTGGTCTGGGAAGATCCCACGTGCCGCGGAGCGGCTGGGCCCGTGAGCCATGGCCGCTAAGCCCGCGCGTCCGGAGCCTGTGCTCCGCAATGGGAGAGGCCACAACAGTGAGAGACCCGCATATCGCAAAAAAAAAAAAAAAAAAAAAAACCTGCAATGAGCACCTATTATGTTCCAAGCACTGTAGTAGGTCCTTGGGACATAAACACAAAATAAGTCTTGGTCCCTTACCTTAGGATGCTTATGTCTACTGGAAGAAAAATGGATACTTTGACTAAAATTTGCGACAAGCTGCCATAATAGAACTGTGCAGGGGAAACCCTGCAGTGATCCAGGTCAATCCCACCTGATGCAGGCCTGGGGCAGGGAGGGGTAGGGTGGTGGAGGAATGGGAAGAGTCTTCACAGGCAGAGGAGAGGTAACTTTTGAGCGGTAGGACGAGTGCAAAGACATGGAAATGTGTTTGGAAAATTACATGTCATTTCATGCATCTCCTAGAATACAGTGTACATGGGGGAGAAGGGTGAGTGAAGCATTTGGAGCATTTAGCTCATTTTGAAAGTGTTTTGGGTACCTTATACACAAAAGGATAGGCTAGTAAATTAAGGGAAAGCTTTGCTGGATATTGGTTTTTCTTGATTTCTTTTTGCAACCAACTTTTATTTCTACTATCTGTTTATTACAGGGGCTGAAGCCTGGGAACTACTCATCCCAGCCTCCTTTACCTCCAGGGTTTTGAACACCATTAACAGTCAGCCAGTGAGATGCACTTGCTCACATTTGGGGATGGAAAGGGGCTGTGTTATTCTGTCTCTGGCAGTGGCTTGTGTGTGTTTGGGTTTTGGCAGAAACAAGGATTTACAGAGTCCTCAAAGCAACCCTGTCGACTACCCTCTTCACTACCGTAGGACGGCTGTGATCATCAGTGGCAGCTTCCTGCAGTTTCCTGACCCGGATGTCGACAACAACTTTCTAATTTGTAGGACCACGGCTGCCACGGTGAACCTAAAAGCTAGTGGTAGCTCTCCCTATTCTCATTTTCGCAACAGTTGTGCAAGCATCCAATCCCCTCTATTAAATATCGCTGCTTGGAATACCAAGAGCAGTTTCTCTTTTCCTGACTGAATGTTGACTGACGCCATATAAATATAAATGAAGGTAAGGGACAAAACCATCCTTAGTGGCAGGCAATGTAATTGTTCATGTAGAAAATCTACAGTTAAATTTTAGAGCTGAAAAGAATGTTCATCAAGGTTGCTGGATATTAATATAAAAAAAATCAATGCACACATCACAAACCTGGATGTCATCCTTGATTCTTTCCTCTCTGTACCTCCCACATCTAACCAATCACCAAATCTTGCTATTATACCTACTCAATATTTCTAAAACGTACCAACACCCCCTGCCACCACCCTCAACCAGACCACCAACATTTTCTCCTAGATTACTTAGTCCCTCTGGGATGCTATTTAAGGAATACCATAGATGGGGTAGCTCATACACAACAGAAACTTTTTTCTCCCTCTTCTGAAAGCTGGGAAGTTTAAGATCAAGGTGCTGCCAGACTGTGTGTCTGCTGAGAGTCTGCTTCCTGGTTCATAGATGGCTTCCTTTTTACTGTGTCCTGACACAGCTGAAGGGACTAGGGAGCTCCCTGGGGTCTCTTTTATAAGGGCATTAATTCTATTCATGAGGGTACCACCCTCATGATCTAATCATCTCCCCAGAACTCCACCTCCAATTACCCTCACACTGAAGGTTAGGTTTCACCATGAATTTGGGGGGGACACGAACATTCAGTCTATGGCAATCATCACATCAGTCTCCTAACTGGTCTTCTGGATGCAGTTTTACCTTCTTGCCTTCCTCACAGCATAGCTGGAATGGTCTTTCTAAAACACGAACTCAATCCAGGCATTCTCCTGCTTCAAAGTCTCCTCATGACTCTTAGGAACAATTCCAAACTCCTAAACATGGTTTACAAAGTCCTTCACCATCTGCCCCCATCTGCCTCTCTAGTTTGTTTGTTTGTTTTGCGGCACGCGGGCCTCTCACTGTTGTGGCCTCTCCCGCTGCGGAGCACAGGCTCTGGACGCGCAGGCTCAGTGGCCATGGCTCACAGGCCTAGCCACTCCGCGGCATGTGGGATCTTCCCGGACTGGGGCACGAACCCGGGTCCCCTGCATTGGCAGGCGGACTCTCAACCACTGCGCCACCAGGGAAACCCCCTTCCTCTCTAGTTTTATTTCTGTCTACACCACACTTCTCTCTTGAGAGCTCCAACCATACTGTAATTCTTTCACGTTCTCAAATAAACCTTTTCCTAAGCAGTTGTCCATGGCATCCTCTCCATAGCCCCACCCCGCCCCCTCCTTGCCCCTTTAGCTCCTAAACAACCTTCAAGCTTGGGATTGGACCTCATTTCCTCTGACTTGGTAAACTAGGCCAAGAGTCCTGCCAAGTGCTCTCATAACTCCGTGGACCCCCAGCCCCATCATGGTGCACACCATACTTTATTATTGTTGCTTGGTTAACTGTTCTCCTTCAGCCAACTGTAACCTCCACAAAGGCTGGAAGTGTGTGCATCACTGTATTTCTGGTACTGACACACAGAAGATGCCTATTAAATATAGGCTGAAAATAAACCCCTATTCTAGGTCCTTTTCAGAGGTTGGATTAAAGGATGAGCGGGTTTGGGGAAAAGGGTGAAGACCACCAAGCCTCTACTGATGGGTTATGGTCCTGCACAAACCACCACAGAGGACCACAGTGAAGTTCATCTGTATCTCAGTAAACTCCAGAATGAGGTGAAGCACTTGCCTTGGGGGCACAACTTAGGGAGGTACCAAAAAGCTCAGGAATTGACATACAGAATACTTTACTGAATGTGATAGCCATAGCAGAGCTGGAGGCATAAGGAAAGACCAGGAAAAATACTGAGCCTGTCTATATTCAAAATTTGCCTATTTTGTATATTTTGTTCTTCAAGTTTTTGCTTTTAAACTACTGCATTAAAATACTATTTATTCTACCGATTACTGAGTTTTTTGGCATGCTCTTACATTTTGGACCTCAAGTAAGTTCATCACTCACCTAACCGTAGTCCCAGCTCGAAAGTATCCGTAGGGTGTTTTACCAGACTCTCATGGGGAGGCTTTTTCTGTCTCCTTGTTCAATATAATGTTTGCTGTAGGTTTTTTTTTATATATATACCCTTTATAAATTAAGAGCTTCCCTCTTATTCCTGGCTTACCAAATATATTTATTAGGAATGGTCATTGAGGTTAATAAGTACTTTTTAAGTATCTATCAAGATGATTATTCATGTCTCTCCTTTAAGAATGTAGTGAATTCAACAGCCAAGACATGAAAACAACCAAAATGTCCATCAACAGATGAATGGATAAAGAAGATGTGATACATATATACTATGGAATATTATTCAGCCATAAAAAATGAAATAAAGCCATTTGCAGCAACATGGATGCAACTAGAGGTTATCGTACTAAGTGAAGTCAGAAAGACAGATACCATAAACCGATACCAAATACCACTTATATGTGGAATCTAAAATATGACACAAATGAACCTATCTACAAAACAGAAACAGACTCATAGACATAGAGAACAGACTTGTGGCTGTCACGGGGGAGGATTGTGGGGGAGGGATGAAGTGGGAAGTTGGGGTTAGCAGATGTAAGCTATCATATATAGAATGCATAAACAACAAGGTCCTACTGTATAGCACAGGGAACTATAAAAAGAATATAAAAAAAGAATGTATATATATATATTATATATATATATAACTGAATCACTTTGCTGTACAGCAGAAATTAACACAACATTGTAAATCAACTATACTTCAATTAAAAAAAATAAAGAGAATGTAGTGAATTACATGAATAACAAGTTATATTTTTCCCAATTAGTTTAATCATAAATAAACAATATGCATATCTATGGATCAATTATCTTCTGTCATTTGAATTATAACCTTAGGTCAAATCCCCTATTAATATTCTCATAAATTAGTGTGTTGCCATTTTATTTTCAGCTTTTTCATTTTAAACTTTTCCCAAATGCAGCACGTTTTTAAAAAATGCTATTATCAACGCAGCAGTCTTCCTTCACTAGTGGTCAGGGGGAATTTAACAGGTTTTCATTTCCTAGTGCATCTTGTTTTCTGTCACATTTTGTGCTTGAGGGAGGGCCTGGCAGTACTGACAGTACAATAATCGTTAAACCTGAAATTTTCACTACCTTTTACGAGAAATAAGAGAAAATCTCCACACGTGGCAGAATTCTGCCAGGGAAATTTACTCCCATAGAATCCTCTAACACGTCTGAATGCTGCAGAAAAATAAAGTTGGAGCTTAGGTAGCCAACTCTTTTATGTCTTCTCTTCATATCTTGGCTGGGAATATAAAGTAAAAAATTATTTCATGACTGACTCACCAAGGGCCGTTCAGACTCTTCTTTCTTTTCTAGGAGAATCTGTTGACTGTTGGTTAATTGGATAAGTCAATGTGAAGCCCTACATCACAAGATGCAAGAGGGAACAGCTGCACGGGGTAAAGCCAAGGAAGTAAATGAGATTGTCCAGGAGAACTGTGGACAGTGGTTGTGGAAGTGGGCTAGACTCGAGTGTAAGCTTCAGGAGAGCAGGGGCCTCGTCTGTCTCCATGGCTGCGTCTGCTGCATGTAGCACACGAGTACTCAGTAAATACCTAGCAATGGATAAAAGAATGAACCACTCAATCCTGCCAGACTCCACCGTCAAGGACTAGGCTAAGGGGAGGAACATGAGAAGGGATCAAAATATCCAGCAACATAGCGTCATGAATGCCAAAGAATGTTTTAAGTGGAGGGAATAGACATTGTGTTAAATATTGCCAAGAAGTTGTAGCAATTGCTAAATGGTTGATTAGAAGTAAAAAAAGAAAAGTACCACAGCAATGACTTTAAAAAATAATGGTTTTGGGACTTCCCTGGCGGTCCAGCAGTTAAGACTCCACGCTTCAAATGCAGGGGGCAAGGGTTTGATCCCTAGTCATGGAACTAAGTTCCCACATGCTACACAGTGTGGAAAAAAAAATGCTTTTGATGTTGTTTGTCTGGTTCATGACAGGAAGTTCAGGAGGTAGTCTAAGATGGAGCAGTGGCTCAACAATGCCAGAGACCCAGCTCCTTTCTCTCTGCCCTTCGCAGTGTGCTGGACTTCCTTCTTGTGTCACAAGATAGCTGCTGCACCTCCAGGTGTGTCCACATCCGCAGCAAGAGGAGGCATGGGCAAAAGGGTAAGGGGCAGGCCAGCTGAGTCCGTCCATTCTTCTCAGGAACACCAAAACTTTCCCAGAAGAAGCTTTTACTTTCCTTTCTTTGTTGAGATCTGGGTCACATACTCACCTCTTGATCAATTCCTGACCAAAAGTCTTGAGGTTGTGTTACCCACCCAGCAATGGCTCGCCGCCTGACGCGCATAGAAGCCAATACTATAGCAGCAGCTTTTGAAAAAAGAGCGAGCTTTGGGGCTTCCCTGGTGGCGTAGTGGTTGAGAGTCTGCCTGCCGATGCAGGGGACACGGGTTCGTGCCCCGGTCCGGGAAGATCCCACATGCCGCGGAGCGGCTGGGCCCGTGAGCCATGGCCACTGAGGCTGTGCGTCCGGAAAAAAAAAAAAAGAGCGAGCTTTATCACAAGATCGGGAGACAAGGAGACAGGAGGCAAGACTCTCAAACCTGTCTCTATGATCCAGGGTTCAGCGTGATTTTTAAGAGGTTAGGAGACTTTCAAATTTGGAAGCTGATTGGCTAGTCTTGAATTAGTCCATGAGCTACTCATGCTGCTGGAAGCCAGATTTTCCTCACTGAAGAACTTCTGGCTTCTTAAAGGGCTCTGGCGGCAACATCTCTACTCTTTGAGTTCCGTAGACTGAAGAGTCTTGGTTCCGGGTCATCCTGGAGACAGGCGTTCCCACCTTGCTCACGCGCAGTGCTGCCTCTGTGAAACAACTCCAGGTTTGATTAATCAACAACCTATTTAAGGAGGCAAAACCAGTTTAAGCTGGTCAGTTTTACGTGTTTTAATCAGATTCGTTCCCTGCAGCTGAGGAAGGGCCTCTCCCTGCAGTCAAGTGGTCTCCAATGGTGACTCAAAAAAATGGGATTCTGTTGGAGGGAAGAAGGGCAAATGTGTGTTGGGTAAACAATGGGTGTTGTCTGTTGCAAATGTTACGTTTCTAAAGGACCCAAGCAGGATCGGCAGCATAATTTGCGGGGTTCAGTGCCAAATGAGAATTTAAGATTCCCTATTCAAAATTTATTAAGAATT
Organism: Pseudorca crassidens; assembly: GCF_039906515.1. Classification (NCBI taxonomy): domain Eukaryota; kingdom Metazoa; phylum Chordata; class Mammalia; order Artiodactyla; family Delphinidae; genus Pseudorca; species Pseudorca crassidens. Next base: position 101,993,084 of record NC_090297.1, on the reverse strand, counting down.
TCAAAACCACAACGGTGAAGCGTTAAACCAAGCACGGAGGTCCTTCTGAGTGTGAAACCCTTCTGAGTGTGAGGCCCCGTGCAAATGCATTTATACCACGTCCACGAAGTCAGCCTCAGACCCAAAGCTGCCCATTGAGCTGGGCAGTTGGGAGATCATTGGTCAATGCAGGTGACTTGGGGAGGAGAGAAGGGGAAGAGAATGCAGTAGGCAGAGGATTGAATGGGAGGTGAGAAAGTGGAGATGGCACCAACGTTTCTTGTAGAAAATAGACATGATGCAGTGGGAGAAAGCCGGCTAAATAGGGAAAGGAAGTAGAGAGTGGGCAGAGGCTGCACGTCCCCAGCAAGCCACTGCCCGGGCATTTTCTTTTTCCTTTTTTTTTGTAAACGTTTTAAAAACTTTTATTTATTTGTTTTTATTTTTTGGCTACGTTGGGTCTTCGTTGCTACACGTGGGCTTTCTCTAGCTGTGGTGAGCCGGGTCTACTCTCCATTGCGGTGCGTGGGCTTCTCCCTGTGGTGGCTTCTCTCGTTGCGGAGCCAGGCTCTAGGTGCACGGGCTTCAGTAATTGTGGCACGCGGGCTCTAGAGTGCAGGCTCAGTAGCTGTGGCGCACGGGCTTAGTTGTTCCGCGGCATGTGGGATCTTCCTGGACCAGGGCTGAAACCCATGTCCCCTGCATTGGCAGGCGGATTCTTAACCACTGCACCACCAGGGTGTCCCTGCCCAGACATTTATTTATTTATTTATTTATTTTCTTTCTTTCTTTCTTTCTTCCTTTCTTTCTTTCTTTCTTTTCTTTCTTTCTTTCTCTTCCTTCCTTCCTTCCTTCCTCCCTCCCTCCCTCCCTCCCTTCCTTCCTTCTTCTCTCTCTCTCTCTCTCCCCGCCCACCAGGCCAGTGTGTGTTGGAAACTGCGCGTGACTTTCACGTAGGGCAGATAGAGAGGGGCTGGGGCTGAGAGCTCCACTCACCTTTATCAAGGCCCATGCCATCAAACCAGGAGATATTGGATGCAAAGGAGAGAGCCCTGGGTCAGAAAAGCTAGGTTCAAATCCCAGTTCTTCTAGGGACTAGCAAAACTAAGTCCCTGTCCCTTAATTAGCTCAGCAGAGGACAGCAAAACATGTGTCGTGTGTTTTGTATGAGAGTGACTTGCTGCAAAGGGAAAGCAGGGTTGTTGCCCTTGGAGCAGACGCCCTCCATACAAAGCCTGGGCATCCCCTTCCTGCCTATTCCTCCACATTACTGACCCCACCCCCTCAATACTTGTTATAAGAAGGTGTGTCAATTTTAAGATATTAATTATATAATGATACTGTAAATACAAGTGGTGGGTGAGATGGGGTGGGGGATTGTGTTGGGGGAGGGGAAGGAAGAGGTAGACCGGTTGGTTTATGTAAACCCCCTCTGTTCGCTCCCATGTCCCACCTTTGCCATGCATTGGAGACTTGGGCTCTGGGTTTATGCCACTTGGTGATGTAATCAGTGCTTCAGTGATGTCACCCCCATCAATGCCAGGAGACATAAATTTCATTTCCCAGATGCAGCAGACAGCTTCTGGGCAAACAGTGACTCCAGCAATAAATATTGGCAGAGAAGAGAGACTTTTAATGGAAAAGCTTTGTGAACCTAGAGTAGCCAGGCTGTAAATCCCAAAACAAAGAGGGATTTAATACCTTAGATCAGAAGACAGAGTCATCAGAAGCAAAATAAATCATTCCAAAGCCCATTTGAAGCAATCAACTATTTAAATCTAAGTATTAAATAAAACCACAGCTAACTCAGGTTAAAAATATATATATATATATATATATATATATGTATATATGAAAATGAGACCGAAACCCCCTGTCTAGAAAGAAAAACGCCTTGCCTAGGCTCTGAGCTGTGTGGCCAGGCAGAGGGGCGTGTCCTCCCCCAAGGAGGGAGAAAGCAGAGCCAGTCAGGAGAGGGTGGGCAGAGCCCCTCCTCTGGGGCCAGGAAGAAGGGTGGGGCCAGGAGAGCCACAACTTTGGATCACACCAGATGGAATCTATCTGATGGCTACAAAAACTGAAAGTATGAAGGGAGGATAGCAAAACAAACCGAAAAAGGACATGTTGTAAGCTTACATAAAAATCAGAAAGTGTCCCCCGAATATCATATGTCAGTGAACTACATTAGGAAACCGAGTTCTATGACATATTAAGTAATTTAATGTGAATTTCACGTTGTATTCCTCTGCAGTGAGTTCACTTCAAACACTGAGTGATGCAGGAAGAAACCTGAGGCTTGTCTTCATCCTAAAAGATGTCTGGGCACCTAACACCTAACAGACCCTGACACTAAATCCTGGTTCTAGGAATGACCTCCACCACCTGGACGGAAGGAGTGTCCTCTAAGGTCTGGAATCCTGAGCAGGCAGAGGTGAAAGAGGATGCTCAGCTCATGAGAGTCCCAGCTAGATACTGATACACTCAGGACAAGAACCAGGTCTTATTCACCTTTATATTCCTCCTGCTCAGCACATCACCTGACCTTTGGTGCCCTCAAAACTTGAATAAATGAACAAATAAACTCTGGATAAAATACCTGTATCTGGGGTTTCCCTGGTGGCGCAGTGGTTGAGAGGCCGCCTGGCGATGCAGGGGCCACGGGTTCGTGTCCCGGTCCGGGAGGATCCCACATGCCGCGGAGCAGCTGGACCCGTGAGCCATGGCCGCTGGGCCTGCGAGTCCGGAGCCTGTGCTCCGCAACGGGAGAGGCCACAGCAGTGAGAGGCCCGCGTACCGCAAAACATAATAATAATAATAAATAAATAAATAACCCATATCTGAGTCTTGGCTCTGCCACGTAAAGGCCGTGTGACAGTAAGCAAACACCAAAGCTCTTCAGACTATAATTTCTTCAGGGAAGTCATGCCTGGGGTTGTAAGGAATAAGTCAACTAAAGTGTGTGAAAGAACCTGATAAAATGCACCCAAAAGAGTAAAAATTCAAGAGGAATCACTGCTAACATTAGAAATCCTTTTCTTGACCACTTACTATCTTTCCTTGCTACCCTCTCTCTCTCCCAGGTTCACACTAATTTATGGTCTCCCACTCTGACCTAAAGTGCACTGGCGTGATGGTGGGTGGGGGAGGGAGATAAATCAGCCTCAGGTTGCTAACAGTCTACACAGCTCTCTCTCCCCTAGAAGTAACAATATTTCTAAAAGTGCATCTGCAATGTTCATGGACCCGGAGACTGCCCCCCTCACACCCTGGTGTCCAGAACAGTGGCCATGTATTAGATGGATCTGTGTGTGTGCATATGTGCACACACACACACACACACACACCCCAGGGAGGAGTGTGGATGATCCAGCTGTTGAGGCACGGTATCTCCCAATGGCTATTAAGTGACCCAAAAGTACCCACGGAAGATCTAGGTTTACTCCCACTGAAAACAGGAAGTGGGCCTTTTTTGATGCCAAGGGTCAGTAAACTATAACCTGTGGGCCAAATCTGGCTTGTTGCTTGTTTTTGTACAGCCCACAAGCTTAAGAATGGCTTTTACATTTTTATTTTATTTTTTTTATTTTTGGCTGCGTTGGGTCTTCGTTGCTGTGTGCGGGCTTTTTCCAGTTGCGGCGAGCAGGGCCTACTCTTCGTTGCGGTGCGTGGGCTTCTCGTTGCCGTGGCTTCCCTTGTTGCGGAGCACAGGCTTTAGGTGCGCGGGCCTCAGTAGTTGTGGCTTGCGGGCTCTAGAGCGCAGGCTCAGTAGTTGTGGCGCACGGGCTTAGTTGCTCCGCGGCATGTGGGATCTTCGCGGACCAGGGCTCGAACCCGTGTCGCCTGCATTGGCAGGTGGATTCTTAACCACTGCGCCACCAGGGAGTCCAGCTTTTACATTTTTAAATGGTTGAAAAATCAAAAGAAGAATATTTCATGACTTGAAAATTCCATGAAATTCACATATCAATGTCCATAAAATAAAAATGTATCGGGACATCACCCCACTCCTTTGTTTACATATTATCTGTGGCTGTATCACAGTTGAAATAGGGCTGCAATAGAGACCATATGGCCCACAAAACCTAAAATATTTACCACTGGATCCTTTACAGGAAAAGTTTGCTCACCCCAGGGGTAGGTCTTTGATTCAACAAACTTTCAGTGGGAATAGATTCTGGTGAGTCAGTCTCTGGGCTCATCCCCAGGGGTCCACTGATATATAATGCACTGCCTCTGTCCTTGTAAGGCCCAGGGTCCAGTAGAAGAGCATACAGGTTAAGCACATAGTCCTCTGTGTTCCTAGAGAGGCATGGGGCCATCCATCCTGGGACCCTGGATTATACAGAGATCCCAGAGGTAACGTGGCTCCTGCTAGAGGTCGTAGCCATTCATGCTCTCACGGAGGGTACAGTTCTGTGGGAGAGCAAGCTGATTCCTTGAGGCATACCCAGCGGTCCCTGTGAGTGCTGCAACTAAGACCCGATGCAGCCAAAAAAATAAAATAGAGTTCGCATGCTGCAACTAAAAAACAAGTGAGCCTTAAAGGTAACTAAGGATGTAAAAGAAACACCTCTCGCTGCTGAATGGCAGGGAGATGAGATGGTCAGAGGGAGAGGCCCCCAAAGCAGTGACTGGCAAGGAGAGGAGGAAGAGTGGTGGGGCAAACAAGGTGACCCTGCTGGAGAATCAAACTCTGGTCGGATGCATAGGAGGGCTCAACGTGGAGGGTGAAGGTGTGTGTATGCCTCATCCAGGAAGGAAGGTTGCCGTGGCAAAGGCGTGGTCTTGCTTGTTTCGGAAAGAGGCCCTCAGGATGCAATTTGTAATCTTGGGGGAGAGTTGAAATGGGCTATGGAATTTAGAAGCAGGTGAAAGATTTCAATGGGGTGAGGGGTGGCAGTTGTGGAGTTTGCTCTTTTGCACCTGCTTTCAGGGCCTGTTCTGCCCAGTTGGCTGCAGAGGGCCCCCCGCTGTGCTGAGCCGTGGGGCTGGGGGAGGGGACGACTGTGTTTACCAGTGTCTCTGCGCTGTCCAAGGCCACCTGGTATCCTGAGACAAAGGATTCACACGGGGACAGGCCGCTTGACGTTGGAGTAGCAACATCAAGGAAACCCCCAAATGCATTGGTGCTTCTACCCGCGCTGTACCTCACTGTCAAGAAAACTGCACATGAGCAAACTGTGTCTAATTTGAATTAAAATACAAAGGCACTAATGCAAATAACACTTGTAACTGGCATTTGTATAGTGCTTTACAATGCTAGAAGCTATTTTCAAAGGCATGATCTTCCCTAGGTCTTTACACTAATCAGGGAGGTGGCTATTATTATCAGTTCTACTGTTTCACAGTTAAGGACCATGAGACCGAGTGTGGATCTATTACTTTGCACAGCAGTAAGTCCAGAGGTGGGGAAGCTCTGGGTTAGTCCAGTGGCTCAGCATCATTAGCCATAAGGGCTTTCCATCCTTCCACTCCACGCTGCTCACCTCTTGGCCTTGTCCTCAGACTGTCTTCCTAGATCAGAAGACAGCTGCCACATCCTCGTACCACAAACCCCCGGCAGCATAAAGGGATTGTGTCTTCCTTGAGTTCGTCTTTAAGATAAACGGAATCTTCCCTGGAAGCCCTTCCCTGCAGACTTTTCCTCCTGCCACGTGAGCTAGGATAGGGTTATAGGTCCATTCTTAATGGAATCGCTGGAAGGGGGATGCATTATCAGGATGGGCTGGGATGAGATGCACTGACTGTCCACTCTAAATTCATGGCCTCTCACCTCAAGAAGGTTCGGGCTTCCCTGGTGGCGCAGTGGTTGAGAGTCCGCCTGCCGATGCAGGGGACACGGGTTCGTGCCCTGGTCCGGGAAGATCCCACGTGCCGCGGAGCAGCTGGGCCCGTGAGCCATGGCCGCTGAGCCTACGCGTCTGGAGCCTGTGTTCCGCAACGGAAGAGGCCACAACAGTGAGAGGCCCGCGTACCGCAAAAAAAAAAAAAAAAAAAAAAAAAAAAAGAAGGCTCTTACTGCCGCCTTGCAGCACACCGGAGACTCCCAGACTAGTGCTTTTCACACTTGTGTGTGCATCAGAGTCACCTGGGGGGCTAGTTCAAGCAAGACTTGGCACTGGCATGTCTGGTCCAGGAGGTCTAGAGTAGAGCCTGAGAATCTGCATCTCTGACAAGTTCTCAGGTGATGCTGATGCTCTGGGTCCTGGGACCATACGTTGGGATCCACTGCTCTAGATCACTGACCTTTACTGTCTTAGACAACACCATCAGCCTCTAATCTTTTTTCCTCAAACATCTAACACCTCTCCCCACTTGCTTCTCCATCTCAACTAATACCTTGCTGCCCAGTTCATTGAGACTACCTTGCTGCTGCCACCATCACATCTAACATGGTAGTCATACACTCTGGTTTCCTTCCTGTAACTCTGGATAAGTGGCCATGCTCACATCGAAGGCCAGTCCCTACATCTGCGCACTCGACCTCATCTCCTCTCCCCTATCCAAGGACATCTCTCCAAAAAGTGTTCCCCTTGTTAGCAAACATGCTCCGATACTGTCTGTCCCCAAAGAAAACAAAACGCAACCAAAAATAGAAAAACTGGACTTCCCTGGTGGCACAGTGGTTAAGAATACACCTGCCAATGCAGGGGACACGGGTTCGAGCTCTGGTCTGGGAAGATCCCACGTGCCGCGGAGTGACTAAGCCTGTGCGCCACAACTACTGAGCCTGCGCTCTAGAGCCCGCGAGCCACAACTACTGAAGCCCACGTGCCTAGAGCCCGTGCTCTGCAAGAAGAGAAGCCACCACAATGAGAAGTCTGTGCACCACAACAAAGAGTAGCCCCCGCTCGCTGCAACTAGAGAAAGCCTGTGCGCAGCAACGAAGACCCAACGCAGCCAAAAATTAAAATTAAAAAAAAAACAGAAAACAAAACTTCCTTGACCCCAATCCCTCCTCAACCATTACCTCAATTCTCTGTTTCCCTTGACAGCGAAACTCTTGAGATCTTCATTCTCACTCTCCTCACTTCCTTTTTCCATCCTCTCTTGAATCCAGTCCCATCCAACTTTTGTTTCCACCTTTCTGTTGAAACTGCTCTTGTCAAGGTTAACGATGACATCCCGGTTCCTAATTCTAGTAGTACTGAAGTCCCAGTGCCCGTCGTCCTCAGCCTGTTAGCAGCATCTGACACAGCTCGTCACCTCTCACTTGGAACCACACTCTCTATTATTGGCTTCTGGCCACTGCTCTCTCTTGGTTCTCCTCTCTCCTCTCCGGCTGTTCCCTCTCAGTATTTCCTCCTGAGTTTTCTTTGTTTCACTGAACTCTAAAGACTGGAGAGTCCTAGAGCTCAGTCCTCTCTACCTACATTCTCATTGGATGTAGTTTCATTTAGTATCGGGATTTTAAATGCTGCCTACCTGTCGTGATCCCCCAATTCATATCTCCAGCCTAGATCTCTCCACTGAATTCCAGACACATAGACCTCATGGCACGTATCTCCATTTATATAGTAGATATGTCAACATTAACATTCCCCAAAACTGGGCTCCTGCTTCTTCCCCAGCAACCCAGCACACATATACCAAGTTTTTCTTCCTACTCACAGCAAATGGGGACTTCATTCTTTCCGTTCCTCACGCCAAAATCTTGGAGTCATCCTCGACTCTACTCTTTTCTCTCCCGCACCACATCCAAACCATCAGCAAATGCCATTGGATCTACCTTCAAAATGTATCCAGAGTCTGACCCCTGACTACAGCTTCTACTGCCACTGATTCTGATCCAAGCCATGCTCCTGTCCAGCCTCCACTGTTACAAAAGCATCTTAACTAGTCTCCCTGCTTCTTCCCTTGCCTCCCCCCAACCTCCATTATCTATTCTTGACACAGCCAGCCAAAAGATGCCATTAAAATGTAAATCAGATTATGTCACTCTTCAGCCCAAAGTCTCGCTCAGAGCAAAAGCTAAAATCCTTACAAAGGCCTGCAAGGGATCTGGCCCTGGAAGTTTATCTGATGTCATCCCCTTCCCCCTTCTCTCGCTTCTCAGCTGCTAGGCTGGCCTCCTTGTAGTTCCCTGAACCCATCAAGCACATGCTTACCTTACACTTGCTGTGACTCTGCCAGGGGTACCCCTCCTGCAGAAATCTCTGAATCTAGCTCCTTCACGTTTCTGCTGAGATGTTTCCTGATCAGAAAGACTTTCCCTGACATCCCTAAATAAAATAGGAACAATTTCTTACTCTCACTTCCACCCCAACACTTTCTCTTCCATTTAACTGACCCTAATTTATGCCTAACATATTCTATAGGTATCTGCTTATCATGTCTCCCCACTAGAATGTATGCAGCATGAGGGCAGGCAGTTTGGGCCCATACCAGGTACCCAATAAAAGTTTTGAATTTATTAATGGAAAGGCAAGTTCCCACAGAAAACAACAAATTAGCAACTAACTTTTTGTTGTTGTTGTTTTTTGTTTTTGTGGCACGCGGGCCTCTCACTGTTGTGGCCTCTCCCATTGTGGAGCACAGGCTCCGGACGCGCAGGCTCAGCGGCCATGGCTCACGGATGTAGCTGCCCCGCGGCATGTGGGATCTTCCCAGACCGGGGCACGAACCCGACATGTCCCCTGCATCGGCGGGCGGACTCAACCACTGCGCCACCAGGGAAGCCCTAGCAACTAACTTATACTTTGGACTCTTGTGAGTTAGATTAGATCAGTCCCACAGAGCTCTGTCAACTTTATTTTCAGTCTGAGCTTCTGGATCTGCAAGGCCAAGAAACAGACTCTGGACTACATTATCTCTCTGTAGGTGTTGTCATACTCAGAGACCTGGCCAGCCGGCTTTCCTCAAAAGAGCTCCATTTCGAAAAGGGAACCCTTGTACCCTGTTGATGAGAATGTAAATTGGTGCAGCCAGTATCGAAAATATTATGGAGGCTTCTCAAAAAACTAAAAATAGAACAACCATATGACCCTGCAATTCTACTCCTGGGTATATATCCATTAAAAAAAAGAAAACACTAATTCGAAAAGATACACGCACCCCAATGTTCACAGCAGCATTATTTACAATTGCCAAGATATGGATGCAACCTGAATGTCCATCCACAGATGAATGGATGAAAAAGATGTGGCATATATATATATACACACACATATATATATCTCACACATTCGGTTAGCCAAAAAGTTCATTCATGGTTTTCCATGAGATATTACGGAGAAACCCAAACGAACTTTTTGGCCAACCCAATATATATACGCAAAGGAATACTACTCACTCATAAAAAAGAAAGAAATTTTGCCATTTGCAACAACATGGATGGACTTAGAAGGTATTATGCTTAGTGAAATAAGTCAGACAAAGACAAATACTGTATGATATCACGTATACAGGGAATCTAAGAAATAAAACAAACTACTGAATGTAACAAAACAGAAATAGACTCACAGATATAGAGAACAAACTAGTGATTACCAGTGGGAAGAGGGATGGGGGAGGGGCAAGATAGGGGTAGGGGAGTAAGAGGTACAAACTATTAGGTATAAAATAAGCTACAAGGGGCTTCCCTAGTGGCACAGTGGTTAAGAATCCGCCTGCCAACAGGGGACGTGGGTTCGAGCCCTGGTCTGGGACGATCCCACATGCCACAGAGCAACTAAGCCCGTGTGCCACTACTGAGCCTGCGCTCTAGAGCCCACAAGCCACAACTACTGAACCCGCAAGCCACAACTACTGAAGCCCGCGTGCCTAGAGCCCGTGCTCCTCAACGAGAAGCTGCCTCAATGAGAAGCCTGCGCACCACAACGAAGGGTAGCCCCCGCTCGCCGCAAATAGAGAAAGCCCACGTGCAGCAACGAAGACCCAAAACAGCCAAAAATAAGTAAATAAAATAAATTAATTTAAAAAAACAGCTACAAGGATATATTGTACAACAAGGGAATATGGCCAATATTTTATAATAACTATAAACGGAGTATAACCTTTAAAAATTGTGAATCACTATGTTGTACCCTGGAAACATATGTAATATTGTACATCAATTAAAAAAACAGGGCTTCCCTGGTGGCACAGTGGTTGGGAGTCTGCCTGCCGATGCAGGGGACGTGGGTTCGTGCCCCGGTCCAGGGAGGATCCCACATGCCGCGGAGCGGCGGAGCCCGTGAGCCGTGGCCGCTGGGCCTGCGCGTCCAGAGCCTGTGCTCCGCAACGGGAGAGACCACAACAGTGAGGGGCCCCCGTACCGGGAAAAAAAAAAAAAAAAATTTACAAAAAAAAAAGCACCATCTCCTCTCAGATTCTCCAAGTCCCAGCTCCTTTGGTATTTAAAGGAACTGCTGTCAGGGACTTGCCCGGTGGTCCAGTGTTGAAGAATCCACCTTCCAATGCAGGGGACGCAGGTTCAATCCCTGGTCAGGGAACTAAGATCCCACATGTCACGGGGCAACTAAGCCTGGGTGCCTCAACCCGAGAGCCCACGTCCACAAGTAGAGAGAAGCCCATGCGCCGCAACGAACGATGCCGCATGCCTCAATGAAGATCCTGCATGCCGCAACTACGACCCGACGCAACCAAAAAAAACCAAAAACACTGCTGGCAAATTCTTCTGGCAAGCAGATAATCCCTCCCTGGTTGATCAAGCTCACAACCAACTAATTTTTGTACATTGTTTTCCCCAAAGCTGGCCACACACGTATGCTCCCACAAAGAAACCTACCTGGCGGAGTTCACCCCCTCCTTTCCTGCCACGAGATAATACACTCCTTCAAAACCACCTGGGGCTTCCCTGGTGGCGCAGTGGTTGAGAGTCCGCCTGCCGATGCAAGGGACACAGGTTCATGCCCCGGTCCGCCAGGATCCCGCATGCCGCTGAGCGGCTGGGCCTGTGAGCCATGGCCGCTGAGCCTGCGCGTCCGGAGCCTGTGCTCCGCAACGGGAGAGGCCGCAGCGGTGAGAGGCCTGCGTACCGCAAAAAAAAAAAAAAAACCTGATCGGCCAGATGAGGATCATTTTGGTGATTGCTTCCCGTCACAGTATAATCACCTGTACCTTGACAAGTAAACCGAGTATTCTATCAGGATCCTTTACTTTTTTATCGGCATTGATGTGACTTTCTTCTTTCACATAAGCCAAAACTTTTTCTCATCCCGACAACGATGTTCTTTTGTTAAAAATAGAAAAGTTCAGCATCCTGTGAAAATGGCAAGAATGTCCACGAGGAACTGTCTGGGTTGGAGCGTTGCCAGCGTGGCATTGAACACCTGCCTGCACTATCAAGAGACCTGAAGTGACCTCCCAGGGTGATTTTTCTTCTCTTCTATGAAAGACCACACTAGAGATTTTGGAACAATCCATCAGATCATGAGATTGGCAAAAGGATGCAGAAGGATTCAACTGGGAATGAGACAGGGCCGCAGCCTGACCCCTGCTGCACCCCTCCACTGAAAGGGATTAAATTGAACTAATTGGATTAGAAGCTAAGGCACGAGGTCTGGGATGCTGGGAGGGGTGGGGAAGACTTTCAGTATCCTGCCAGTGGTAAAGCATAGGTGTAGCTGGTTTAGAGCAAGCCACCTGAAAATAAGGCAAATTCCAAACTCAGGGGTGAAATCTTTGCCAAATGAATCATTAACTCTCCTCTTTGTAAAAAGAAAGAAAAATCTCCTTAGGCAAGAAACTCAGAGCTAGCTAGGGGCATTTAGTTTTGAGAGCAGTATGAAGGGGGTAATCAATACATGAAGTCAAAATAGAAACTTCAGAAAAGAAAAAAATACAATAAAAAAAAAAAGAAACTTCATCCAGTCTGGAATAGGGCCAAATGCTATGAAAATGGCCTGGGGTCACCCACTGGTAGGAGTGAAGGGAACTGAAAGTCATAGATACTCCTGATAGTTAAGTGATTCGAGTTTTTACTTGTGCTTGAGTTAGGTATTTCAACATTTTTTAACAGATGTAGAACCAGTTGTAGGTAAAAGTGCTTCATAAACTGCAAAACCAAACCAAACCAAAAAAAAAAAAACCACCAAAAACAGAACTGTTGTGTTTGTTATCTAGCTGCTATTATCCAAATTCATAGTTTATGTATTAAAAAGCTCAGGTGAGTTCCTGTGTTACCAACATCTCAGTTCGTGCCCATGTCCAGTGGGTCATCACAGCTACTATGCCTGGGGGGCCTCTGCTCACCTTGTGAGACCATCAAGATCCAGGTGTCCAGGAGAAATTAACACTCAGAACTTAGCTCAAAAGTAGAGCCTGTCAAACTGTACTGTGCCTTCAAATCACCTGGACAGTCTTGTTAAAATGCAGATTCTGATTCCTTGGGTCTGGGGTGCGGCTCGAGAGTCTGCATTCTAACAAGCTCCCAAGTGATCCCAGTGCTCCTGGTCTGCAGACCACACTTTCAGGAGCAGGGCTTTGGGCTATGCAGTCTGCAGCTTTGGTTCTCTTTTCAAGGACAGAATTTCCAAGTAGGTGGATTCAGAGGTAACTGGTTAGGTCAACTGTCTGGGGCAGTGGTTCTCAAAGTGCAGTTAGTCCAGGGACCGGCAACATAGGCATCACCTGGGAGTTTGTTAGAGAGAGGCTAATTCTTGGGTCCCATCCCCAGAGTTTCTAAACCAGAACCTCTTCGGGAGGCAGGGCAGTCAGTAATCTGTGTTTTGATAAGCCCTCCATGTGATTCTGATGCTCATTAGCATTTGAGAACCACTGCTCCAGCACATTAAAATCACCTGAAGAGTTAAAAACAAAATCAAGACCCGAGTCCCATCCCAGAGAATCTAACATCCGTGGAGATTCTACTGTGTAGTCAGTGCTGGGAATGGCTGGGCTGGAACAGAAAGCTGAGCCTGTTCCTATAGGAGAATTCACTGTAAAGCATCTCAGTGAACCACAACAGGCTCGTTGCAGGTCTGGACATCTATCTGCACAGGGTGCACTCTGGGTCAGAGTATGGGTGATGCAGCATTAAGTCCTCACTTCCCTGGCTATCCCCTGTCTCTCCTTTTGCTCACCATGTGCTCTGGCTAGAGCAGCCTCCTGCTATGCTGCCACCAGTCTACAGTTTCACCCATCCTTAAAGACCCATGTCAGACCCAGGTCTTCAGAAATCCCTTTCTAAACTCTCTCGCTGGATTAGATTTATTCTTCTGTAGAGTTTCATGGCATGTTATTTGCAATTCTTATTTTCCTGTATTACCTTCATTTCTTGACTCTTCCTCTCCCCTGAATTGTAAACTCTTAGATACCAAGAACTGCATAAGATTCAACTTTGTATCTCTTCCTTCAGTGTAAGTGCTGCACTGTGAACCTAGTAGGCATTCAGTAAATATCTTGTTGAATCTGGAGTTAAAACAGCTGGGGTTGAGACTTCCCTTTGCAGCTAGTGACTGTGTGACTCAGTTTGTTAGCTCTCTCTTAGCCTCGCTTATCATCTGTAAAATTAGGATGTGGAACTAGATGATGTTTAAGGTCCCTTCCAAATCTCAGATTCTATGCTTCTGTGTAGTCTATTCTTATCCCTGGAAAAATAAGTCTACACATAAACCCTACTGATAGTGGGTGTAGTTGGCCACTGGGTTAGGGATGGACACAAATTCTTTGACCCTCCTCCCATAGACAGGCGGTGTGTATTTCCCCTCCACATTATTCTGGGCTGGGCTGCACTGTGACTTGCTTTGACCAATAATAGACTGCAGTGGACGTGACATTATGCCAGTTCTGGGCACAGTAAGTGGCTGTCCTGAGCAGGGTCAGGGTGAGGTGGAGGGAGGGAAAGGGTAAGGAAGAAATTGGGAGCGTTGGGACTCCAAAGAAAAGCCTTTAATAGGGTCTGACAACTGGGGCTGTAGGAGTCCCAGAACCCTTGGTGTTAAGAGATCTGAACTGTAATAGGGAAGAACAAACCTGACTCTGTATTAGATCTGTTTCTTTTACTTTAACCTTTGTATTCTATTGCTTTTGCTACAAGTTAAGAATGTTGCCTATAGCCTGAAATATACCCGATAGTCCATTCTCAAGGCTCTGACCTTTAAAGGTGTAACACTTTTCCATTCACAGAGATAAAAAGTTGCAGAACAGAGAATAACATTCTCTTCTTGGAGGTTTATAGGAACCTTGTGACCCACGGACAGAACAAAGGATTCTGGCACCATGAAGTTTGCAGGACGGGACTTACCTGGTGGTGCAGTGGTTAAGAATCCGCCTGCCAATGCAGGGAACACGGGTTCGAGCCCTGATCTGGGAAGATCCCACATGCCGCGGAGCAACTAAGCCCGTGCGCCACAACTGCTGAGTTTGTGCTCTAAAGCCCATGAGCCACAACTACTGAGCCCACGTGGTACAACTACTGAAGCCCGCGTGCCTAGAGCCCATGCTCCGCAACAAGAGAAGCCACCGCAATGAGAAGCCCGTGCACCGCAACGAAGAGTAGCCCCCACTCACTGCATGTAGAGAGAGCCTGTGCAGCAACGAAGACCTGATGCAGCCCAAAATAAATAAATTAATTAAAAAAAAAAAAGTTTGCAGGAGCCACCCACACCCCCTCCTCTTTTAGTATAAAAGAAGCCTGAATTCTAACTCAAGAGAGTTTCTTGGGACCCTAGTCCTCCATCCTCCTGGTCTGCTGGCTTTCCAAATAAAGCCGCTATTCCTTGCCCCGATAACCTGTCCTCAATTTATTGGCCTGTCATGTGGGGAGCCGTATGAGTGGTAACAGAGCTGTTACGTAGAGTCTGGCCACCTGGCTGGAGAGACTGTACAGAGAGGGCTTGAGTCTACAGGAAGAGAGAGGGGCCCATGGAGTCCACCCTTCCAGCCATCCCTGCCAAGGTGCCACATGTGTGAATAAAACTGTTTTGGACCCTCCGGATCAGCCCCACTAACTAGCTGAATATCACCAGGTGATCCCGGTTGACACCACCTGGAGCAGGGGAATCAGCAGCTGAGCCCCGCCCTCCTTCCTGAGCTACAAAATCACAACCACCTAACCAAACGGTTTGCTGTTGAAGTCACCAAGTTTAGGGTAGCTCCTTATGCAGCCACAGAGAGCCGGGACACTGTGTTGATGGCATTATGTGAATTCTTTGCAGTTTAACATGTAAATATTTGATAGTTGTTGGAGAAAACATATAGGAATACACACGTTCAGAATAGTGGGTTGTGGGGGCTTCCCTGGTGGCGCAGTGGTTGAGAGTCTGCCTGCCGATGCAGGGGACACGGGTTCGTGCCCCGGTCCGGGAAGATCCCACATGCCGCGGAGCGGCTGGGCCCGTGAGCCATGGCCGCTGAGCCTGCGCGTCTGGAGCCTGTGCTCCGCAACGGGAGAGGCCACAACAGTGAGAGGCCTGCGTACCGCAAAATAAAATAAAATAAAATAAATAGGGGGTTGTGGAAGTGGATGACATTTTGTGCTATTTCCACTGACTTTGATTTCTCGAGTCAATTATATGGCTTGTGGACACATTTCTAGAGCAAACTGCACACCCACTAAAACAAGGGCCTCCTTGAGAGAGACGCTCAAGGCCTGTGACGTAGCCCTCGGCGCAGTGTAGGGACTTGTCCGGCGGATGCAGTGCGAGTCAGGGAATTGTAATGAAGGCTTGATGAAGGTGGAGCCCTCAATCAAAGAGGGCTTTGTCTGCTCCTGAACACAGTATGGCCATTTCCTCAGGCGAAATGTTCAGTTTGGGAGAGATTTGCAATTTGAAAAGGGGGATTTTATTTCCTCCGCTCCCCAGCTAATTTAAACTTCCGCCGATCCCAAGGGAGATTTTTAGTGCAGTATAATAAGGAAACTTTCAGCATCACAGCCTCTTTTTCTGAATGTTTCTTATGTAAATGCTGCATCAGAGCCATTTCCCTCTTCTTTACACTTTAATTCTGCTTTTAAAACCTGCAAAATAGAAAGACACCTTGAAAATACTTTGGGTTTCATCTCGTTTCCATTTTTACCTCAGGCTCCCCACATTTTTTTTTAATCCTGTTCTTCAAGTCAAGCATATTTTAAAATCATCTCCTGTTGAACTGGGAAAGCAGGGGAAAAAAATAAAAAGATGATTCCTGCACATTTAAGATGCCCAAATATACCATGAAATGCAGGGCACTCCATAATGATCTAATAATCTTCAGAATGCTGCAGTGAAGTCGGGTGGCCCTGAGCATGGGCATCAAGGGACATTCAAAGAGGCCCCGTCCGAGCCCCCGGTGCTCCCCTCCCCCATATCACAGTGGTTTCTGGAGGCAACGCGGGGGAGGGGGAAGAAAAACGCCCGGCTGAACAGGTATCTTTCAAAAAGGTTTTCTTTTCTTCCTGGCTCCCTTCCACTTCCCCACCGCCTGCCTACGTGGAATTGGCCACGATTTAGCGTTTGTGGTCGGCTCACAGCACCCCATACGGCAACTATCATACAACACCTAACTGTAGTGATTTGCTCATGTCTATTCGCCTTCTTGGGAGCATAAACAGTGAGGGGAGGATAATATCTCATCTCCATATCCCTGCACACAGCAAAAATCATAAAGAATAAAAATACGCTTAAGGAATGAATGAATGGGTTTCGATTCCAACTCAGGCACTTCCTAGCAGCATGTCCTTGGGCAAGTTCTTTCACCTCTGAGAAGACCCCGGTTTCCTCTTTCTGTGAGATGCGGAGAGTAGCGACCACCTCGTGGGTAGCTGTGAGGGATCAAGGGGTAACATTTACGAAGCGTGCGGCAGAATGTGCCAGGCACGCAGTAGCTTCTCAGCTAAGGTCCAGCCACTCCTCTTTTCCCCGTAAAGCCCAGCCCACGGATAGAAAGGGCCCGGCTTCTCTAGCGGCTGCGGGGGGCCGGGGGGCGGGACTGCAGGGCTTGCTGCGCCCACAGTACCGCTCTGCCTTCTTGGCTGTCACTTAAATCAGTTCCCTTAAGACATGGCTCTTTCACCTGAAGCTTAGATTCTATTTAAAAGGCAAATCCTGGGGAGGGACGAGAAGGGGACACTTCAGGCCTGAAACCTCACTGTGGGTGGGATAAGGAGAGAGAGGGGGATGGAGGAAACTGGGAATGTTGGGATTGCAAAGACAAGAATCAGGAGGGGCTGCCTGGTATACAGGAGAGATCATGGTTCCATTCCGAGCTTTTCCTGCTGCTGGAAGAGTGCAAATTTCTTAACCTCTTTGAATTGTCGTTTTCTGATCTGTAAAAGGGGGCTGTAAAAGCTAATATACGGGGTGACTCTGGGGGTTAAATGAGGCAGTATAACAAATGCTTCGTAGACGGTTAGTGTTCACGCACAGCGGGTGCTAGAGAGAAGAGCGCGAAGCGCGGGCGAGCTCCGCCACTTAGCAGTAGGTTAAGTAAGGCTCTCTTTGTGGCCCATGCAGGCCATGTTATTATTTCCTTCGCATTGCCTCAATTTCTCAGGCTCTGCTCTTTGCCTGGGGCCAGCTGTGACCACAGGGACAGCCACCTAAATTAATTACGAGAGAATGTACCTTCTCCATTCTCAAATCCCAAACCAGAGTCAAAAGCGAGAGTACAAGAATAGTATTTCATACCAGCGGAGAGAGTGGGCCTCAACCTCAGCTCCAGGAAGGAAATGGTGAAAACATTCCACCATTCAACTGAAAGCTAGGAGAAAATACCAGTACGTGGGAGGCGATTCAGCGGGCGGCGGCGGGATGCGGCGCAGGGCCGCCCGGCGCTGGGGGCGCAGGTGGGAGCCGGCCCGCGCCCCACGCCACCCCTCCCCACCCCACCTCCCAGGGCGGCGTCAGTAAAACCTCCCGGGCCCTGTGATTCCGCCCGTTTTCCTCCCCAGCTCCTTCCTTCTCCTTCCACCCCAACCCTGCCCGCGGCTCTCGCGCCCCCTCTCCAGACGCCCCTGCGGGGATGGCGGGTCCCACCGGCTGCAGCGCGGGCGCATAGGAGCGCGGGGAGCGCCGGCCGCATTGCGGCCTTTGTCGCCCCTCCCCGCCCTTCCCCTGGCTCCACCCTCTTCCTTTCTCTTTCGCAACTTTCTCCTTCCCCGTACTCTCCTCCCCCGTACCATTCCCCCCTTTTCTCCCCGCCTTTTTCTTTCTTCCCTTACCCCCCCCGTGCAGCCTCCCTTCCCACTTCCACCCCCAGTTTAGAACGCCCCAGGAGAAAGCCGGTGTCCTGACAGCGATCCCAGCACCCCGCTGACCTTTTCTCGCTTTGCTCTGAGAAGGAGTTGGAGAGACTTCTCTGCAGCATGCTTTGGCTGGCTTGTCCCAGTCGGCCCGCTGAGCTGTTGGAGACCCGGAGCCCGAGCCTCCTCCTGGGCATTGCACAGCACCCTCACTGTCCTGTGTGCCCACTAGGCTGGCCCCAGACCCAGTAAACTAGTCAGCCTCGATGGTCCCCATCCACCACCTCTGAGAGCTGCATGCGGGGGGGACGGGGTGTGGGGGGAGCGACGTGTAACAAAGCAGAGACAGCTTCTCCTGTCCCTCCTGGCCTCTGGGGACAGAAATACTGCCACGGGGCTCAGGTTCACCCCAGGTGGGGTGGGGGTGAAGGTGGGAGACCCAGGTGCACCCCTGGGGTGGGAGTGGAAAGGGGCCTCTCAGTGCAAAGACTGGAGGGCCTTCTGGCGAGGCTGGAACCCAGAGCAAAGCCTTATCCAGATTCAGTGCCACACTCTGGAAGCCTTTGACATTTCCTCCTCTGTGGGGATGGGTTTCTCTATAGGTCACATTGCTCCGGGAAAGAAACAAGAATCGTGATCTGAATTGTTGTGGAAAGTGTGTATTTAAAATCTTATTAAGGTTTATTTTTAGAGCCCGTGTCTGCTGCCCTTATCACCAGAGATGAATTCTAGAGGGGTCTCTCTGCTTTACTGACCTTTAAGAAAAGACTTCAAAGATGAGAGAAGAGCCCGGAAAGACAGGTCCTGTCCTGGGAGGGTAGGTTTTTGCGATGCTTGCAGCCCTCACCTGCCTTGACAGGGAGGCGGCCCTGGGCTGGGTCCACCAGGCATCCCAGATGCACCCAATAATTCCAGGACAGTGTGAATCCTTTCCAGGGGTGAAGGGCATTGACGCTCCCTTCCTCCAAGGCTTGACACCACGAAAGACAGGTCTCCCTACCCTCCCTCACCCCCCATGCCCTGCGAACCCTGGGAAAAGGCCAGATTGACCTCTGGGATTGTCTTAATGGTAGCAAACAATTGTTGAGTGCTTTCTGCGCGCCAGATACTGTCCTAAGTGCTTTCCATACAGTAACTCAACTCTCACCACCACCCTGTTACCATCCCCACTTTACAGATTAGAAAACAGCCACAGAGGGCTTAAGCACTTTGTCTGACGTCACGGAGCTTTCTGATTGTTTTCCCTCAACCTAAGAGAGTCCCCAGCTGCGGGCACCCTGCCTAAGCCCCACTGCCAAAGAGCATGGGGGGGGGGGGGTCAGTCACATCCCGAAGCCCCGGGCACAGGTGCTGAGGAGGAGGGAGCGCACGAAATCGCGCAGGAGAACTGCTGCAGAGGGAGTGACTTAGCATCCGCCCTCTGGCAGCTGGTGCCAAGAGCTGCCTCTCCCTGCCAGGCTGCAGAACCCAATTCCCACATCTGCCTCTTGAACTGGTACTTCTCTCCTGACATCCCATCAGCAGCTTCGCCTTTCCCTCTCCATCAAAGTCCAAATAGTCACAGGTTGTCACAGCCCTGACAGTCCCCAGTTCTCCCAGCATTGAGGGCGCCATGGAGGCTGTGAGTACAATCCTCAGAGATCTAGAGAGGAGCCCCGAGGCATCTCGGAGGGTCCTGCTGCTCCCCACTGGAACCAATCAGAGGCAGAATGACTGGAGAGGGGAGGGCCCTCCCCCATGAGTTGTGCCCACCTGGGTTGGGGGGAGAGGCTCAGATCAGAAGGGGATGGAGCGTGGAATGCTGAGGTTCACGGACATGGTCCTGCCATGGCGCCGGGGACTCTTGGGCGCTGTCTTTTCTTTAGCTCAAAAGCTGCCTCCAAACCAAACGTTTGCCAGCTCCCTCTGATGGGGCCCAGGGGGCAGTCCACATGGGGGGGCCAGAGCAGCAGAGGAGAGCAGAAACCAGTGGGAGTAGAGGAAAGCTGGAGGGGCTGTTCCTACAGGAACGGAAGCCAACCAAGACCTAAGCCACCTCAGTGCTCGCCTGCTCTGCGAAACAGGGCCCAGATGGTCTTGGAACATTGCTGGGGGCCTTGGAGCGGCACAGGAGGAATGCCAAGGTGGCTATAAGCCACTAGGAGTGTGCTGAGAGCCACTAGGAGAGTCAGCCCACTCGCACACACGTGGACGCACAGCTACATACCTCCAGCCTCTCTGTTCCACACACACAGACTTTGACACATTTTATGCTCATGTTGGTACATACCCACATTTGACATAAGCCACACACACACACACACACACACACACACACACACGTGGGGGAAGATAAAGACACAAAGGGACAACCTGTGAAGCACACCCTTGTGAATTATACCTGTGTCTGTTTACACAGACAGGCCCAGCCCCAGAGGTACACCATGACAGACCCCAAGATATGTCCACTGGGTGTTCCTGGGCAGGGTCCCCGTGGCCTACTGCTGGCCGTGCCTGGACAGCTGGTCCCAGAGCCCGGGCGTCCAGTACCCAGTTGTCCGTAGCTCATTTACTCAAACCAAGTCTGGTTTGAGTAATTTGAGAATTCCAGGAATTGCCCTGGAGGTGCTGGGCTTCCCACAGGGATGTCAGGCACAGCAGCTGGGGTTACCTGAGAAGCTCTGGGAACATCTCAGGGAGAAAGGAGAGCTTCATCCACTTTGAATGGCCTAAGGCTTCCACAGGGCTCCTCTTCTCACGTGGGTGGTCGTCTGCGCTGATCGACTGTGTCCTCGGCTCCACGGCGTCCGCTGGCCCGGATGCCCCCTGTCATGTACCTCCAGTTTGTTCTGTATGTAGAGCCACACAGAAAAAGCACCAGACCTGGGGGCTGAATAGCACGAAGTTAAAAGCACAAATGATGGAGTCAGATGGCCTGGGTTTGAATCTGTGCTCTGCTGCTGACAAGCTGTGTGACCCTGCGCAAGTTACTGAACCGCCTGATCCTCTCCAGGCCTCAGGTTTTCTCAGCTGTGAAATGAGAACAATAATAATACTTACCTCCTAGGGCTACTGTAAGAATGAAATGGGTACATTGGAGCAAAGTGCTGAGTGCTGTACACTGTGAGTGCCCTAAAGAGGTGGTACGTGGGTGAGAGGGCTGGAGGCCCAGGGGCAGGCGACAGGGTGGCTGATAAGGAGAGGAGTGTGGGACCGGGAGAGGTAAATGGTCTGAAACTGACCACAGACCTATGTCTCTGTGCTGTCAATTTTGATACTCTGGAGAGAAAATAAATAAGAGCGTATTTCCTCACAGAGTACAGTGTGCTCAACCAGAAAGCCTCAGAAAACAGGAACACTGCCTCATTATTAGATAATAATAGCAAAGGGAATGCCTCCTCCTCAAAGGGACCCAGAGCCATTAGAGATTGCATAGTCAGAGACCGACCAGCGCGGGCCCTGCGCTGCGGGGCGGAGGCTGCCGGCTTACCAGCTCGGGCTGCTCCTGCAGTGGGGACAGCAGCACGTGGGCTAAGGGCATCCCGGGGACCCCACCACCACCATACTCAACCTGAGGGCTGCATCCTCAGGACTCCCACAGCGGGTTCGCTGCCACGCGGCCAACCCACACGGAGAGGCAACTGAACTTGCAGGTCACCAGCAGCTTAGAGGCCTTGGAAGGGCTCCACAGAAGGAGGGGAGCTCTCTCAACCCACTGCACTGTCAGCAGGAGGAATGAGCTGACGGGGTGCAGACCTGCCTGCAGCCAATTGGCACTTCCTCCCCACCTCTCTTGCAGACTAAGTTTGTGTCTGAGAAGGTCCCAGGAGCAGAGCAGCTAGAGGGATGCTCTACAAGGGAGGGCAGGAAGTGACTCCCCTTCTGTCCAGCACAAGCCCTGGCTGAGTTGTGGACTCCACTTCCAGGGCGGAGAAACCCAGGTGGGCCCAACTCACAGGTGAGGGCCTCCCGTGTCTGTCCAAGCTGTGGATTGGACTACACGCAGAGAGGGTATGAAGAAGCAGAGACCCACGGAAGGATTCCATGAGGCCAAAGCAATTTCAGAGAGTTGCTGAGTTGATAGGGCCACTGAGGCAAAGAAAAGCTGTCCAGGATCAAGTGTGAGTCTGGTACCATGAAGGCTTGATACTTTCCTCCACTATTAAACATGTTCGGTATTTTCCTTTTAGGAGAAAGTGGGAAGCACGTGGCTTTCGACTTGAGGAGTTCTTAATGCCCTTCTTTTGGCCAACCTGCCTCCCTGGGCTCTCAGATACCCACTCTTACGCTTGCAGCTGATCCTAAGCAACTTCAGCAAAGGATGGCTGGATCATCACCATTTCCTGAACACTCCGGCAATTGGCACCAGGGAGCCCCATAGTCACAACCCTTTTTGACTGGATTTCTGTGAGGCCTACGTCTCGTACAGGTGTCATAAGGCAAGTAAGACCACTGTATTCCTGGTGACTCACGTAAAGGCAGGTACACAGTACGTGCTCACAGTTTTTCAGTGCCTTCCCATCACAGAGAGCATAATAAGAGCAATGACCTCAGCAACAACAACGATCACCACCGTTCGCCAAGGGCTCATTATCGGCTGGCACAGTTCTGCATGCCTTGCATGTACTGTCTCATCTAATGCTCTCAGCAGCCCCATGGGACAGGTACTCTTCCCAACCACATGTTACAGATGAGGCACCAAAGGTTAAGTACTTTGCTTAAAGCCACGCAGGTCCTAAGTGACGGGGCCAGCATCTGAATCTGGTAGAGTCCAGCATCTAGCTGTGAGGCACAAACTTCAGCGCCCCACTCCAGCTTCAGCCCGTGACACTCTCTACCTCACGTCCTGCTCACAACTTTTGCGCCCCTCTGTCTCTCTCTCTCTGTCTGTCTAGGCTGTTTTCTACCTCATCACCCTCCCCCCACTTTCTCCTGGCTAATAGCTTCCTCTCTTTCCAGGCTCATTTTACCTGCTGCCCCCTCTTGGAAGGCTCCCCCATCTGCATGCCCTCAGTCCCAAGGCTGAGCTGGGTGACCCTCATTGGTGCTTCCCTAGCAACGTGTGTATGACCCCACTGCACTTGCTGTGAAGGCTCATTTATTTTCTCCCACACGGGTCAAAAATGATGTCTTACCCGTCATGGGATCACCAGCGCCTGGCAGCGTGCTTGGCACTTGGTCATTGCTTGTTGAGTTGTGAACATTACCTATAAAGGACCAAAGAGTAAATATAGACTTTGCAGACCGCATGCAGACTCTATTGCTGCCTCTCGTCTTCCCAGTTCTTTAAAAATACGAAAACCATTCTTAGCTTGAGAGTCACCCAAAAAAGCAGGCCATGGGATAAATTCTGCCTGCGGTCCATAGCCTGCCAGCTCCTCTGTCATTAGGTAAGATATTTCTAAACAAAAAAATCACTAGTCAAACTAATTCAGTGATTTTCATGTGAGGGCCCTATGGGTATTTCAAAATGGCAGGAGGAGGTTGGGTGGATGTGTTTGGTTGTCACAGTGACTGGGGAGGGGGGTTAGCAACACTTGGTACCCAGGCACCCGGGATGCTAAGCATCTGGCAACGCTCAGGGTGGTCCTGGGCAATGTGACAGCAACTCACCGAGGGACACGGGCTGGCCGGTTGATGCTTCTTTCTCACGGCTTCCGGTAACGTGAAATAATGTTGGGAATTCACTGAAAGAAAAGGCATTAGAGAACCAATTCCTTCGCAGATCCAATTGTTTAGGTAGTACAAACAGGAGAAATGAGACTGTATGCCTTGAGGCGAGGACACTCCTGGGTTTTTCATGGGATCCCAGGCACAACCTCAGGACCCACTATAGCTTACTGTGTCTTCCGAGGCCTGCCCTGAGCAGGGTTATCCCGGTAAGATCACCTGGGGAGTCTGAACGGACGCAGGTATTCCTTAAACTGTGTCATAATCTGTCCTGAGCAGGCCAGATCCATCTGCGAGGCCTGTCCCCTGTTGAATTTGGGGAGGCACGAAACTGCAAGTGGGCAAGATGAATCGAAAATGGACAACCAAGTGGCAGGAACCATGCAGTGCAGAGGCTTGGTTAGTGGTCAATCCAGGAAGCCCAGAGCAGCCTGTGGAATAGCCCACCTGACTCCCTCTTCCTCCCCCACTTCATCCCATTATATACTTGGAGTTTAAGCACACGTTGCAAACTAAGTAATATAGGTAAACTCTCACATACTGTCATCATGAAAACTAATGAAATATTAGTCTAAACTATGACTCAGATGCTTGTAGGCACTGTAGGAAAATGCACAATAAGTACAAAAGGGTTCAGTCATCTTTTAAAGAGCTTTAACCATAGTCCTCTAGACCATAGAGACAGAATTGGGCATAAGAGTCTAGGTTTGAGACTACTTCTAGCCCTTATTAGCCATGGGTGAGTTCTTTACTCTCTTGGAGTCTTCACTTCCCCATTTGTAAAGCCAAAGTGATTGATCCCTTCCCAGCCTTTTTCTGGGGGTGATTTTGGTAATGCAAAAGAGACGAGGCATGTTAAGGTCATTTATGAACTATAAAGCACCATAAAAAATAGAAAACCCCTCAGGACATCTTGTTTTTGCATAAATCAGAAGCTAGTTCTTTATAAAAATTCTTGCTGCTTTAGAATTACCTCTCTTTAAAACAAAGTAGTTTGCACAAGAAAACAGGTCATGTCGACCTTTCATCTGGGGGCCAGATACTAAGGCACCACGATTAGTTCCAATTTTATAGCATTATGTGGAAGTTCCAAGATAGGACGTCATAAGGCGTTGGGGTGATTTACTCTGTCATTGATTTATTCATGCAGTTCATATCCATACCTTGGTTCTGCACTTGCTCAGCAGTGCAAGGTGCTCTTAAGATTGCTATCTTATCTTCCCCCACTTCACGGCAACCCCATGAGGTAGGTTTTATTATCTCTGTTTTACAGATAAGGAGACTGAGACTGACAGAGTTTAAGTAAGTTGCCTACAGAAATTCAATGAGAAATGAACCATTTTCTTTAAAAACAATTTTTTTAATAAAATTAAATCTAGTTATTTTAGTCTTTGCTAGAAGACTTAAAACAAGTATTTCCTTCTTGTTAAATCACCAACACATGTACAATCATTCTTCAGTAAAAACAAAATATGCAAGTGCAAAATAAATTGATGGAAAAAATGCAAATTCCAAATTTTCAGAAACCTTGGTTTTGTTTTGTTTTTATGTGCTGGAAGCAGACCCTGCGAATCATCTTTTAAAGAAAAATGGGAAAGGAAGTGAAATATGACTGGAAACTTCAGGAAGAATGAAAAAGATGTGGTTATGAGGACTTATGGCTATTAATTCTCAGTTTCTCCAGAAGTCTTTCTTGTTGGTTGACCTCTCAGGTGTCTGGAAGGGATGGGAGCTATTTTCATCTCACATTTTCCCCTCTGTTTCTTCAATGAGCTGGAGACCTCCGGCCTGAAACAAATGTTTTCTTTCCCACCCCTTGTCATTCTACTCTTCTCTGGCTTCAGCGACTCCAGCATTTCCTGGCTTCTGTGGGCCAGAGAGGCCAGAATCCCAGAGGTAATTTGACTCACGGTCACAACCTGGCAGCGTGTTCCAGGGTCTGCCAATGAGTCGCTCGATTGTCTCGAGTCCTTGACTTCCACGTTCTTAGCTCAATTTCTGACAAAGCTGAAGGACCAGCTCTGTCTGTGAGTTTGCAGGATGGAGGTAGAATACTCTTTTGATCTTCGTTTTTATTTTTATCACCCCCACCTTTACCTCTGCTGGCCCAGAAAACACACAACAATACCCCTTTCTCTAAAGGCGTTGGGAGCTGCCTCCAACCTTTAGAAGACCCTCAGTCTAGTGAGTCTCACGAGTGCATTCCCCAGATACGTGTGGACTGAGCAGGTCAAGTGTGTCAAGTGGCAGCAGGCTCAGTTGGGCACGGGAGGAGAGGTGCCCACAGGGCAGGAGCTACTGCCACTGCCAACCAAAGTTCTGTCTAACTAGAAATGGCCTTCCCTAAGACCATCACTGTAGAAATCGTACCCATTTTCAAGGTCCACCTCACACTCTTGACCTTGACCACCTCAGCTGGAAGAGACCCCCACTGCCGTGCTGCTCTGCATCACGCAGAAGCATGTATCACCGACCACCATGCATCCCATTTATTTGCCAAAGTCTTGGCTTCCCTCCTAGACAGTCAATTCCTTGAAGGCTGGAATTAAATCTCATGCAGCCTTGCACCCAAAACAGTACCTAGCCTAGTGCCTTGCACACAGGAGGTGTTCAATAAGTTATTGAGTTTTAAAACTAACGGCTTTTGGGGCTTCCCTGGTGCAGCAGTGGTTGCGAGTCCGCCTGCTGATGCAGGGGACGTAGGTTCGTGCCCCGGTCCGGGAGGATCCCACATGCCGCGGAGCGGCTGGGCCCGTGAGCCATGGCCGCTGAGCCTGCGCGTCCGGAGCCTGTGCTCTGCAACGGGAGAGGCCACAACAGTGAGAGGCTCGCGTACCACACACACACACACACACACAAACTAACGGCTTTTTAAGATTTCTGCAGTACTCCTAGGTTTAATGGTCATAGAAGCATATGTGAGAAAATCTCTACACTCTTGGAAATTAAATAAAACACTTAAAAATAATCCATTAGTCAGAGAGGAAGTCTCAAGGAAAATTAGAAAATATTTTGAACCAAATGAAAATGAAAATATAACATATCAAAATTTATGGGATGTACTTACAGCAGTGCTTAGAGGGAAACTTAAGGGATTAAATGCTTATAGTAGAAAAGAAGAAAGATATCAAATCAATCATCCAAGCTTATACCTTAGGAAACTAGACCAAGAAGAGCAAAATCAATCCAAAGCCAGCCGAAAGAAGGAAATAACAAAATAAGAGCAGATATCAGGGCTTTCCTGGTGGCACAGTGGTTAAGAATCCGCCTGCCAATGCAGGGGACACGGGTTCGAGCCCTGGTCCAGGAAGATCCCACATGCCGCGGAGCAACTAAACCTGTGCACCACAACTACTGAGCCTGTGCTCTAGAGCCCGTGAGCTACAACTACTGAAGCCCGCATGCCACAACTACTGAGCCCACATGCCACAACTACTGAAGCCCGTGTGCCTAAAGCCTGTGCTCGGCAACAAGAGAAGCCACCGCAATGAGAAGCCTGCACACTGCAACAAAGAGTAGCCCCCCCTAGCTGCAACTAGAGAAAGCCCGCACAGCAACAAAGACCCAACATAGCCAAAAATAAATAAATAAAATAAATTTTTAAAAAAAGAGATGCTTCAAAAACAAACAAACAAAAAGAGCAGATATCAATAAAGATGAAAACAGAAAAACAATAGGGAAAAATCAGTGAAACCAAAAGATGGTTCTTGGAAAAGATCAATAAAATTGATAAACGTCTAGTTTAAAAAGGACAGAAGACACAAATTACCAACATCAGGAATAAAAGAGAGATATCACTATAGACCCTGTAGACATTAAAGAGATAATAAGGGAAGTACTATGAACAACTCTACACACACAAGTCTGACAATTTAGGTGACTTGGACCACTTTCTCAGAAACCACAAACTATCAGTTCAGTCATGATGAAATAGATAATCTGAATAGTCCTATAATGACTAAAGACATTGAACTAATAGTTTTAAAACCATTTGAGGGGACTTCCCGGGGGGCGCAGTGGTTAAGAATCCACCTGCCATGGATTTCCCTGGTGGCTCAGTGGTAAAGAATCCGCCTGCCAATGCAGGGGACATGGGTTTGAGCCCTGGTCCGGGGAGATCCCACATGCCTCAGAGCAACTAAGCCCCTGTGCCACAACCACTGAGCCTGTGCTCTAGAGCCCGTGAGCCGCAACTACTGAAGCCCACGTGCCACAACTACTGAAGCCCGTGCGCCTAGAGCCCATGCTCCGCAGCAAGAGAAGCCACCGCAATGAGAAGCCTGCACACCACAACGAAGAGTAGCCCCTGCTCGCCGCAACTAGAGAAAGCCCACGCGCAGCAACGAAGACCCAACGCAGCTATAAATTAATTAATTAATTTAAAAAAAAGTTTGAAGAAGAAATCTTGAGACTTCCCTGGCAGTCCAGTGGTTAAGACTCCATGTTTCCACTTCAGGGGGCGTGGGTTCGATCCCTGGTGGGGGAACAAGATCCTGCATGCTGCGCAGTGTGGCCAAAAAGAAAAAAGAAAGCAGAAATCTCCAGGCCCAGATGGTCTCACTGGTAAATTATAACCAACATTTCAAGAAGAAATAAGGGCAAAGAGAAGAGGAAGAAACACTTCCCCGCTTATTTGATGGGGCCAAAATTAACACTGATACTGAAACCAGATGAAGACATTACAAGAAAATAAAACTTCAGATCCATATCTCTCATGAACAAAGATGTAAAATTCTCAACAAAATATTAGCAACTTGAATCCAGCGATGTAGTACAATAATAACACAGCACGACTAAATGTCCTTCAGTGAATGAATGAGGCAATGATATTCTTCTATATTCTCACTGTGGTGATGGTTACACAAATCTATAAATGTATCGCAAGTCATAGAAATGTACACACACACACACACACACACACACAAACCAATTTTACGGTATGTTAATTTCTACAGTAAAGTTTAAAAAATTGTGTGGTGTGTGTGTATGTTATCTTTGTGACAATGGTAACTAGCATTTGTATTATACTTTATCGTTTTATTGAAGTAGAGTTGATTTACAATGCTGTGGCAATCTCTCCTGTACAGCAAAGTGACTCAGTTATACACCTAGAGACGTTCTTTTTTTATATTCTTTTCCATTATGGTTTATCTTTTGATACAAAGTGTGCTTTCAAACACATTTCACAAAATCCCTTCAACTACAGTCGTATGAGGTATGTATTACTGGTCTCATTTTTGCAGACGGGGAATCTGAGTCTTAGGTGCAATGTCCTCCTGTGTATTAATGAGGAGAGTCAAGCTACAGGCGCAGACCCTCAGTGGAAGGTCTGATAAGCCCAGATTCCCACTAACACTCCCCTGGCTCTGTGCTTGTACCACCCGATGGTGATGGCAGTGAAATTCCTTGTCCCCTGGATAGAAAGCGAATCCAGGAGCAATCCTGCTCAAGGGCAGTGGCAGCTGGGACCTCACTGGAGAAGGGGTTGGGAGCTCACAGCGCAGGGAAGCTGTGGTCTAGCTCCCGGCCACGACAGGTAACTCCATCCCCCTGAGAGTTCAGTGCACCTGCAACAGAGAAGCCTTCCACTCTTTAAATGCCTGCTCTCCATGCGGTTTCTTTTCATCTTATGATTTTCTTTCCTACAGTGAGGGTAAGGTATTCTACCGTGTTCCAAGGAAGCAGCGGGAGGTGTGAGTGGAGGAGCGAGAATGAAGATTGCCACGGTATTCCATCCTATCAATATTTTCTCTAATTCCCTGCAACTTCATTAAACCCCTTCTCTTAGAGATCCTCCCTCTACTCCTCACCCCCACCCTCCTCAAAAAGCATGTGAGTTAAGGGCAGAGGAGAGAGCAGGACCTGGGGAGGCACACCCCCTGGGGTCCTGTTGATGGAGGTGGTCCCAGAGGAGTGGGTTATGTGCCAGAAACACACCAATGAGAAGCGTGCTAACGAGCGATTGTATTTTTTTTTTGTATCTCTCTCCCCTTCTTTCAATTCAATTAGTATTTATCAAATATCAAGAGAGGTATTTGATACAAGTAATGGCATATATCCCTTCTTCATCAGAGAAGTAGGTCTTACTGGCCAAAAGCCATTTTCAAAGGACTTAATTTTAAAATGGAATCACAGCTCAAGGCTCTGCAGGAAATTTTGCCAAAATGCTAGAACCCATCAGGAAACTCTGGACAAGCAAGGGGCCGGTTTATTTCCCAGTGGTCACCCTATTGAAATCACATCTTGCTGGAGTGATACAGTACATCAGGCTTGATTCTGCCAGCATCCCGAGGCTGAGTCATTCCCTACCATTCCAACCTCACGGGAGTTAAGTCTGGCATGGGGGCTGCAGGGATGAGAGCATTCTGGAAGGCACAGAAGATGTAAAACTGAGTCTGAGGCTACGTTGGAAGGGAGCAGTAGGCTAAGGGAGGAGTTTGCAGGGTCTTTGTAACCTGTGCTTTGTGAGCAGAGGGTACGGGCGAGCCATATTTCATATACCAGCACTAGCAAATCACAGCAAAGGGCAAGAGATGACTTCCCCTTGTTTTTTGGGAGCATGAGGCACGGGGACATGCTTTTTAGGGAAGCCAATTGTGTGGCTCCCGTGCTTGAAGCAACAAATCCTAATGGCTGGAGGAGGCACAACCCTAGGAGGACATGTTTTAAGGACGAGTAAGAGAGAACCCAATTGCTTCTCAGGCAGCCTGAGGTTATCCTGGGAACCCAGGACTCTTTCTTCCTTAAGAATCAAGAATGGTAGATTTAGGGGACTGCCTGGTGCTCAGTGGTTAGGACCCTGCACTTTTACTGCCGAGGGCCTGGGTTCAATCTCTGACTGGGGAACTAAGTTGATCCCGCAAGGTGGGGTCGGAAAAAAAAAAAAAAAAAGGTAGATTTAGAAATAATACTTTAAAATATCCCTATATCCAGAAGCTTTCTTCTTTGGGGGGCAGATAGCCTGCCTTAGTGTTCTGCAAAGAAAGCCAGTACAAGGCCCTAGAATAATCCTGAATTAATTTCAAGATTATGGGGTACTTTAGTTTAAGAAGCAATTTCTCACATGCTGCCTTATTTGATTTTCCATTTCTGTGAGGCAGGTTTTATGATCCCCTTTTGAGGAAGCTAAGGGTCCGCGGGATTAAGGAACTTGCTCAAAACTCTCCAGAGTCACGTGGTGAGGCAGGGACGAAATCCTGGGTTTGTACAGCACCCTTGCCCTGCCCTATGTCGCCTCTCCTACCTGGAGTGAGGTTCTCTCAGCGAAAGCCATCTCTAGGGATTGCAAAGATGACAAATGCAAGATAAGAACATACTGTGAATTTAACAAATACAGCTCCACTGCTGGCTAGGCGTATTTGTTCAATGTTTTCCAAATCCCCGTCTTCTTTCCTCCCTTCCTTTCTTCCTGTCCTCCCTTCCTTCTTTCCTTCCTTTCACAAACACACACGGAGGGGCCACTACACAGAAGGGATGACGTTGGCATCCTGGAAGTTCCAAAGAGAAGTGAGACTCAGATTCTTCCTTCAGAGGGTTTACCAGGTAGTGTTTGATGACAACTAAGCACGTTACAAGTAGACTGTAATCAGGGCCGGTGACTCCAAGAGTTCCCCCACCGTACTTATTAGAATCGATCATTTTCTTGTCTGTTTGCTTGTGTGTGTTCTGTCACCCTCAACAGTAAGCTCCCTGGGAGCAGAAACTCACCTACCTCATTCGCCCCCAAATTCTCAGTGCCCAGAACAGAACTTGGGGCACAGCTGATCCTCAGTAAATACTTGCTGACTGAATGAATCCAGGAGAAATTGATCCTTCATGGGGGCCTCCTAGAAAGTTTCAAGGAAAACATAGCATTTGCACTGGGCCTTGATGAAGAGGTCGTTTTTATAGGCAGGTACGGGAGTTGTCCGTGTTCCAGACAGAACAGGAAGAGCGTGGGGACGATGAACAAACAGTAGGCTGGGTGAGGGACGCGAAGTTTGGCTGAAGCAAAGGGGGCGTGCGAAGGGGGCATTAGGTTGGGCCTACATGGGGGGGGCAGGTGGTAGTTTGTTCACTTGGCCACAGGAAACCATTCAAGTGTCTGTAGTGGGGAGAGGCTGGCTAGAGCCGGAGATTAGTGTAGTGATCCAGTAGTGACACTTCCTATGGGTGGAGTGAAAGTGAGAGAGTGAAAGCAGGGGAGCTGTTGAGGGTGCGAGGGCAGTAGTGAGAGCTCCTGTGACAGGTAACAAGGGCCTGAACTGGGTAGAAGTCGTGAGGCTATGCAGAAGAGGGGCACGTCACATAAGACAGCCTGTTCAGGTCTCAGCAACTGAAGGAATTACGGAAGCTGAAGGACAGCAAGTTTGCAAAGATGGTTTTGAGGTGCCCAGCTCCCGGGCCAGGAAGAGAAAAGGGGAAGTCAGAGGAGTTAGGCTGAGAAGAGGGGCAGAAGGGAGGGACGTGTCTGCTTGGGGCATCTGAAGATGGAGGGCCCACTGGGATGTCTAGTGAGAATGTCCAGTCAGCTGTCAGAATGTTAGAAATACGGGTATGGCCGACAAGCCCTCTAATCACTGAGCCAAAAATAGTCAACGGAACAGAGCTGGGGGAGCCTTTGACGGCAGCCTGAAGGATTACGGGCTGCAGAGAACTGGCCTTGGAAGGGACCTTGGAGCTCACTCCTCCTCTGTACAGAAGGGGAATCTGAGGTCTAGAGGGGTTGGGTGACTTGCCCAAGGTCACACAGCCAATCTGCCTACCGAATTCTTACAGGAGGTCAATGAACTTTAAGGTGATTGAAATGTTAAAATAGAACAGTCCCTAGCTTGCATCTCTCTAAGTGCAAAGCTGATTAGGGTACGTAGTAAGGAAATGATCTCTGTTGGTAAACGTAGTTGCCACCCAGATAAGAGCAAGCT
This sequence comes from Pseudorca crassidens, assembly GCF_039906515.1. Classification (NCBI taxonomy): domain Eukaryota; kingdom Metazoa; phylum Chordata; class Mammalia; order Artiodactyla; family Delphinidae; genus Pseudorca; species Pseudorca crassidens. The sequence goes on along the minus strand of NC_090297.1, from coordinate 101,960,447 downwards.
CCTAAAGGAATCAGCTGCAGGATGGGTGGTGACTTGGATTTTATTCGTTTTTTGTTTCTGGTATGCTTTGTCTCCTAGGGTCTGCCACATATAGCACTGCCCCCTCCCCCCAGGGCCACAGCTATAGATGATCAACTTATTCTGAGTCCTGAATTCATAACCTCTCACTGAGAAAACGTTTCCAAACTCCTGGGAGATGGACTGCAAGGAAGAAAACCAAGCTTTGTCCTGAACCCCAAATTCCTTTCTTCCTCATTGCAAGGACATTGGTCCAATTACAAACTCCAGGATTTTTAAGAAAAGCAAACAAAAGCGCAACCACATGGCAAAGATCATCTGGCCTGTGGAGAGAGTGAATGATTAACTCCTGCGAAAGTGAGTTTTGAGGATTTTTTTATAGCGTTCAAAGGTGCTGTTTAGAAAATTTTAGCCCAGGGCAACATTGTAAGAACAGCTCTCTCTCCCTCTCGCATTCTCATGCCATGTGCTCCACCCATCCCCCCTTCCCTGAGGACCTTGAACCCTGTCCATGTGAGGAATGTCCTATGTCCAGAGCAGAGGGTGTGGGTCCCTTCCTGCCAGGCCCCTCTCCCTTGGTTCCTGCAGGCTGGTTTGGCTGCAGAGCCAGCAGGAAGGGCAGAGCCTTCCACTTGGAACCCAGGTCCTAGTCTGCTTTGCTCCACGTGTCTCTACTGTCACCTACACTGTGAGAAATTCATTAGGCCAAGTGCACAAAACATGGCCCTGTTCATCTCCAGCAGGGTGACCTTGGGGGAATTTCTCTGACTCCCTCGGCCTCCATTCAGCTCATCAGCAAAATGGGTTGATGATGCCTACCTACCTCAAAGAGCTATTGAGGGGATTAAATGAGAGAAAGCATAAAACACTCAGCAAATGTGCCCGGCACGATGGAAGTGTCCACATGCCTTGTTGGACGTCCTTTCCTTTCCGATCCTGGAACATTCACCCTCTCCTCAACCCTCCTACCGGGACGCCTCTGGGCTTCTACTTTTCCCTCGCGTTTTCCTACAGGCATTATCTAAGGAAAAGGGGACCACAGGAGCGCGGCAACTTTCTTCCCTCTCCCGTGGCCGCTTCAACCTTGCAGGGAAGGCGGGCGAGCGACCTACAGCGGCACAGATAGGTCTGTGCTGGAGTGGCCATGCCTCTCCTCGTGCAATAAACACTCCCCACTGCAAAGAGGGGCCCAGGGAGCACGGCCCGCCCTGTGGATCGGAACAGCCTTGCTGGGCACTGGGTAAGCTGTGGATGCAGGGCCCGGGTGGGGCCGCTGGGAGCGGGTGCTGCAAGCTCCCGACAGCTGGAGAGGGCCGAGCGGCGCCGAGGTCCGCAGTGTCCCGGTCTAGTCCCCGCGGCCGGCTGGCCCTGGGAGGGCGGAATTTCCCCAGGTTCCGAGCTGCGGAGGCGGGTCCGCTCGAGGGAGCCGCGGGCGCCCCCTGCTGCCCTGCACCGCAGCGCCACGGCCGCCCCGCCCCATAGATCCCGTCCTTTTAATCACCCACCCCACCCGCCCGTCCCCAGTCCCCCGCCCCCCACCCCCTGCAGCCCAGCCCGCGGAGGGTTTTACCAGGTCCGCCCTGCGCAGAGCCGAGGGTGCCCGCTTCCACCCTCTTTCCTTCTCGTCCTTACTCCTTCAAGAGCCCAAGTCCTGGGTACCAAGGGCACCAGTCACTAATGGTAGCCCCTGGCCACAGTCAAGGGCAGGGAGCATTCTTGATGCCCCTCGCATCTCACTGTGTGGGCAAACATCCCGGAAGGAGGCAGGAGAGAAGAAAGCGCAAGAGGAGAGGAGGGGCCCCGCCTGAGCGGCTGTGGCGATAGGGATAAGCGCAGGGCAGGAGCCAGAGCTCAGCTCCCTTTGACCCCTGCCACCACCCCTGCCCCAGCAAATGTCCCCAGCTGTGCCTTTCTCTCCTAGGGCAGCCTGGCTTGCTCGGCTGGTCTCCCAGGTCTCAAACGACGCGTTGGGGCACTCCCTAGCGAGCACGCAATATCCTGGGTGTTGGACCCAATACCCTAATATCCCTTTGTGCCCTGAAGAGGGAAGTGACATTTCACGTGATCAAGAAGGTTCTGCATTAGGTTGTCCAGGCGTTTTGTTCATTTACAACCACATTCTCTCTCACAGGAGCACTCTCACTGGTCTTTTGCACCAGTGTTCAAGGAGTAGGTCCTGACCAGAGAGTCACAGGTTACAACGTCCAAGCACAGAAGATTTTAAGTTCACAGAAGAAGTCACACAGCCAAAAATAAAGCTGGCTGAATGAGCGGAAATGCATGGTCTAGACTCGGAGACTTTCTGCCACTATTATTCGTAGCCACGCTTGGCAGGAAGGGAGGGTGAGGGCCTGAGGGCCTTTGTTTAATGCAAAGTGTGTGTGTGGCTTACAGTCACAAAACACATGTGTTGGATGCTGGCTGACTAGCTGTATCTGGCAAACACTCTACAACAAATATGTGCCCGTATCCCCACTGGCGGTGGAGGGAGGCTGAGATGCCACCGTCGCGTCTGCAGCATGAGTGCGCATCCTGGCTTTGCCGCACCACTGCTGTGCTCTGCAACGAGAGAGGAACCAGGCCCTTCCTGGAAAAAGGCTTCTGGAGCCAGAGGTAATTCCTCTTTCTCTAAATCTAAAGATGTGATTCTTCAACCCCTCAAAATGTTACTTTGTGCGGGAAAGAGCCTGGCCCGAGAGTCAGAAGACCTGGGTTCAAGTCCAGGCCTTGTGAGGAAGCAGATGCCTGTCACGGAGGAAAATCATTCACTCCTTCATCCATTTAACCAATATGCATCGAGCACTTGCTCTGCACCAACATTGTTCTGGGCGCAGGAGATACAGCAGTTAGCAAGATAACTAACCCTCTGTTGGCACAGAGCTTACATTCTAACAGGGGACCAGCCAACCCACTATGGGGAGAATAAAGCAGGGCAAGCACAGAGGGATGGGTTGCTAACTGTTAGACGGGCCAGGGAGGAGTGGGCAAGGGATTTCTGAGCAGGGGGGCAGACAGGTATAAAGGCCCTGGGGCAGGAACTTGGTGTTCACTTGGTGTGTTTGAAACAAAACGAGAGAGCCAGTGTCCTGTCCCCGGCACAGAGTGAAGGGGAGTGGTAGTGGGTGAGGGCAGAGAGGGGAGCAGCAGATTGTGTGGGTCTTGTGAGCCATGGGAGGGAGTTTCAAGTTTTTTCTAAGAGTGATGGGAAGGTGGTGGAAGGATTAGAGCAGAGAAAACACATGATTCGATATGCATGTGGAAAAGACCACTCTGGCTCTTGTGTGGAGGAGGCTCTTATGGGATGCGGTGAGGTGGCATGAGTGGGTGTAAGGGACCAATTAGGAAAACCCCGCAGAGTCTAGAAAGGAGAGGAGGACAAAGTGGCCTGGCAGTGGGGCAGCTTGGTGGGTGTGGGGAGTCATACTGGGACTATATTTAGAAAGTAGAGCCAAAAGGATCTGCTGGTGGATTGAGGGTATGGATGATGGAAAGAGGGCTCAAGGATGACTCCTAGGTTTCTGGCTGAAGCAAATAGTTGAATAATGATTCCATTTACAGAGGTGAGGGCAGGGTTGAGAGGGGAACTCGAGAGTTCAATTTGGGACATAATAAATTTGAGCAAATCATTTTCCATCCTCTCTTTTGGCCTCTGCCTTCTCAGCTATAAAATAAAGAGGATGCCTATGTGAGCCCCAGGATCTCTCTGTGGTCATTAGGGTTATTCTTCTTAATTCTTCCACATAGTCATGTCTTTTAAACCCACCAATATATTTTGAATTCAGAGAAAAGAAGTGACAGGACTCTTCTAATTCTTCTTTGGGGAGAGAAAGAGATAGAGATAAAAAGAGAGAACAAAAGCAAGTCTCCGTGTCCCACAAGGGTTCCCACCCATGCTGTTGTCCTAACAACCAGGAAAAAGGAAACAGGGTGGAGGGTGAGGGGAGTGAATCAGAGCAGAGGGCACAGACGAGAAAGAATCACCAAAAATGTATGACTGGCCAGTGTGACACTTCATTTCCTACATTTCTTAGGTTTGCACTTGAGAAGTTTCAAGGGCTTTTGAAAGGAAAAGCACTTTAGCCTTTGAATTACAAACTACCTCAAAGTTTGTGATTTGAGCCCAAATAGTCATTCAACCTGTCTGAACCTCGGTTTCCTTTACTGTAACTGTAAAGACCTCCACTATCTCTTCAAGCTAGAACATTTTGCGATTCTATGGCTTTTAAGGAAAGAAACAAATCTGAATGCATGTCAAAGTCCAAGAAACTTGAGACCTGAATGGTTAATTTTTGAAAAAGTTTTGCAAACATTTTCATTCAACACATTATTTATGGGGCACTTACTATGTGCCTAGGGTTGTAAAGATACAACCTTGAAAATACAGATAAAAGTCCCTTCCTTATGGGGCTTTCCCTCTGGTGGTAGATAGATAGATAGATGATAGATACATAGATAGATAGATAGATAGATAGATAGATAGATAGATAGATAGATGATAGATAGATAGATAGATAGGGCATCCAGGTGGTGATAAAGCAGAGAAGGAGGGTAGAACATGTCAAGACTTGGGTGAAGACGGGATGGGGACCAGTGATACTATTTTACGTAAGGAAGTTAGGGAAGGTCTCCAGACAGAGGGGACAGCAAGTACAAAAATCCTAAGGTGAAGTCACATTTAGAGTGTTCCAGGAAGAACAAGGAAGGCAGCAGTGTGACTGGAGATGAGTGTGAGAAAGGGGAAAAGCAGGAGGAGATAGATTTATAGAGGCAGGGGCTCCAGGTCATCCAGGACCTATGGATTTTCATGTGAGTGAGATGGGAAGTGACTGGAGGATTGTGAGCTGAGGACTGACACAGAAGAGCAGAGTATCCCCTTGAGGAGTTTTCTATAAGAATTACGTGATTCTGCCTGAGCCAAGTCAGGGTGCTCACCTTTGGGGGTGGGAGCAACACGTTAGGTTGGAACAGCCTGTGAAACATCAGGTGGAGGCGGTCTGTGGGAATTATCTGGAATTCACAAGGAAGGTTTGTCTAGAGCTGTGCACTTGGACATCCTGGGATGATAGATGGTATCTGGAGCTATAGGAGTGAGTCAAGTTGCCTAGACTGCATGTGTAGAGTCTGAAGAGAAGAGAGCTCAGGACTGAGCCCTCAAGAGAGGGATGACAACATTTAGGGGTGGGCAGAGGAGGAGTCAGAAAGGAGACTAGGAAGGAGCAGAGGGAGAGGAGAGAGAGGGGCGTCACAGGAACCCAGAGAAGAGTGGTGCAAGGAGAGGTGGACTGTGCTGAATGCTTCCCAGAGGTTGTGCAAGATGGGAGAGGAGAAGTGGCATTCAATTTGGCATGCAGGGTTGGGCAGAAGTGACATTTGAGTTGATGTTTGAAGTTTCCAGCTGCCTTGGGTCGTGCTAAGTAGCCAGTAGTATAGCAGACTAGGTATTCTGGATGACTCCCCTCCACCTGAAAGAGCTAAAATGCTGGGTTACATATATATTTTTTAAAACCATTATAAATGTCTCCCGGAGATAGAATGAAAGTAATAAATCCATAGACTTCGGAAATGAAGCAGAACTAGGAACCCTGGCAGGTGAGTGAACGAAGCTCGCTTTTACCCTGAGGGTTGCTGACCCTTAGAGATCTGGACCTTTCATTGGCAACTGTGCAAGTCTAGGGGACAAATGAGATCATCTAGGGCCTGCCCCAGGTGGGAAGCCTGACAGTATTTTCCTGCATAAATCTGGACCTCAAAAGGCTGTATCCTCAGAATAACGGTGAACAAGGAATAAATGTGCCATGAAGAAGGCGACTCGCTTGCCTTGACCTTGGCACTGGGTGGAGGGAAAAGAATCCTCCCAGGATTCCGCAGCCATGAGCTAGCCTCAAATATTTTCTGTCTGAATTTATCTGACTGTTGGCCTGAAAAATCTCAAGCATTTAAATTTAATTTAAATGGCCTTGGGTTGGTAGTGCTCTCAGATAACTGGCAGAATTAAAAAGAAATCCTTTCCAGGTACCGCAAACAACTTCAATCCAGACCTCAAACAATTCTCACAGGTAAAGTTTTAAGAAAAAATGAACAGTTCACCTTAAATATTTACAAAACACACAAGGAAACAAGCTCTATGACTGGTAATCAGTAAAAACAAACAAACAAACAACAGACAGCAAAACAACCAGTCAAAGATTTCAGATATTTGAATTTCAGATATGGAATATAAAACAATTATGTTTAGTATGTTTAAACAAATTAGAAGAGAACTTAAAAACATGAGCAGGCATAAGAGATTTTAAAGACTGAACAGGCAGGCTTGAGAAATAGGCCCAAATGAGAACTGAAAATAAGAACTGTAACACTAAAAATTTAAGACTCAGTGGATGGATTAAACATTAGCCTAGATGCAGCTGAAGAAAGAATTAGTCAACTAGAAGATAGATCCAAAGAAATTATTGAGAATGCAGTTTTGAGTGATAAAAAGATGCAAATTATAAAAGAGAAGATAAAAGTACAGAGAGTGGAATGATAGAGTCTACTATGCATGTAAATTGGATTTCCCTCTAGAATGGAATATAGAGAGAACGGGAAGGAGGCAACATGTAGCATTAAATGCTGATAATTTTTCAGAAATACTGGAAATAATTCCTCAGACTCAGGAAGCCTAACAAATCCAAAGAAAAAGAAAGATGGGAGGTGGGAGGGAAGGGAAGAGAGAGAGAGAGAAAAGAAGAAGAAGGAGAAGGAGGAGGAAGAGAAGGAGGAGGAGGGGGGAAGAGATGGGGGAGAGGGGGGAGAAGAAATTAAAAGCAGCCGGAGAGAAAAAGCAGACACCCCACAAAGAAACACCAAATAGTCTAGTGATTGACTTGTCAAGAGCAACACTGAAGCCAGAAGAGAGTGGAAAATACCTTCAGCGTGCTGAGAAAAATTGTGTGAACCTAAAACAAAACACTCAGAGAAACTCTCTGTCAAGAATGAAGGTGAATAAGGACAATTTCAGACAAGTAAAAACAGAGAGCTTACTCTTGTGGACTCTCACTATAGGTCATGTCAGAGCATACAGTCCAGGCAGAAGGAAAATGATCCCTAACAGGAAGTTTGAGATTCAAGGAGTGGTGAGTATAGAGAGTGGCAAATATGTGAGTAAAATAAGAAAATAATAATGATTATTTGTATTATTTATAAAATGATAGTATAATATTATTTTATACTGTAATATAAAGTTATAATATTTTAAAATAATATTTAAAATATTAATTAATAATATTTTATACATATTATAAGATTTATAATATGAATAGATAATAGTATATTATAATACATGTATAAAATAAAAATAAAATTTCTGTTTTACATATGTGTGTGTATGTGGCAGCAGGGGGGATGGCCAACAGGTGAGAACCAAAATCCTGGCTCACAGCAGCAGGTGCTATGAGACGGGGAATGGCAGGAGCCACGCCTTCTAGGTTCCTTGTTAAAGAGGAGAGTAAAAGTGTTGGCTAAACTTTGACTCTAGAGTTTAGTCTATATAGGCTTTGTAACCATTAAAAGGACAGAGATAGGATACGAGCCTTCCAACCTAGTAAGGGGGGAAAAGGAATGAAAAAAAGAAAAAGAAAAAAAATCAAGGTTTTAAAAGGCCAGAAGGTGAGGTGGGAGGCAGAGGAAGACATGGGTCAAGTAGAAAGTAAATGACAAGAGACAAATGAATCCAAATACATTATTCACCGGAAGAGACGCACACGGACTAAGCATTAGAGTTGCAGATCTCAACTGTCAGATGGGATTTTTTAGAAAATCCACCATTTACAAGAGACAGTTATCAACCACACAGAGACACAAATAGGTTAACAGTTAAAGGATGGTAAAAGATATAAGAGGCGACAGGGACGCAAAATAAAGTGGTGTCCCTATATTAAGACCAGACAAAATCAATGTTTAGGCAAAACATTTACAATAGTTTAAAAAAGGTCACTTTATAGTGACAGAATCTTTAACTGGGAAGATGTAAAAATTCTAAATCTGTATGTCCCTAATAATATCATCTCAAAGTGTGTTAAGTAAAAGTTTGACAGAATGATAAGGAGAAATTGAAAAATCCACACTCAATGGAAGATTTAAAAATAACTCTCTCAGGACTTCCCTTGAGGCACCGTGGTTAAGAATCCACCTGCCAATGCAGGGGATATGGGTTCGATTCCTGGTCCGGGAAGATCCCACATGCCGCGGAGCAACTAAGCCCGTGCACCACAACTACTGAGCTTGCGCTCTAGAGTCCACGAGCCACAGCGACTGAGCCCGCGTGCCACAACTACTGAAGCCTGTGGGCCTAGAGCCCATGCTCTGCAACAGGAGAAGCCACCACAATGAGAAGCCCACGCACCGCAACGAAGAGTAGCCCCTGCTCGCCGCAACTAGAGAAAGCCCGTGTGCAGCAACGAAGACCCAATGCAGCCAAAAAAAAAAAAAAACCTCTCTCAGTAAACGTTGGAAAATGCAGCCAAAAGGCAATTTGTGATACATGGAAAATTTGAGCAGCGCATGATCTAACTGACATTTCTTGAACATTTATCTAAACTTTCATCCCTTCTTTGTATGACATAAAATAAGGAAGAAATGCTAGGCTAAAAAGCTGACCTCGAGGGGTATCAGAGGATTGAGGCCTTTCAGACTTTCTCTGACTATAATTCAATTTAGTTAGAAATCAGTAACAAAAACATAATTAGGAAACACAATGAATTTGTAAATAATACTTTTTAAAAACTTCTAAGCACCTCATAATTCAAAGAGGAAATCATGGCTGAAATTAGAAAATAAATAGAACTGAAAAAAGATGAAAACACAATATACCAAAAGTTGTTAAATTCCACTAAAGTGGTATGAAGAGGAGATTTATATAGTTAGAAAAGAAGAAAAACTGAGGATTTCTGAGCTAAGCATTAATTTAAGAAGTTATAGAAAGAACATCAGGATAAACCTGAGGAAAGTAGAGGGAAAGAAAGATATGAGCAGAAATGAATGAAACAGAAAACAAGTATACAATGGATAAGGTCAACAAAACTCACAACTGATTCTTTGATAAGTCTCTAACAGATTATCAAGAAAGATGTGTACAGATGCATCAGAGTTTAAATAGATAATAAAATATTATGAACAAGTTTTGTCAGTAAATTTGAAAACTTAGATAAAATGGGTAAATTTCTAATAAAATACAATTTGATAACACTTGCTCAAGAAGAACTAGAAAACCTGAATATCCTTTATCCCTAAAAGAAAATGAGTAGTTTAAAGTCTTCTGACAAAGAAAACAGAAGGCCCAGTCGGCATCTTAGGTGAGTTTTACCAAACTTTCAAGAATAATTTATGCATGAAATAGAATAGAATAGAAAAAATAGAGGGCACTTCCTAAACCTGGTGAAAGGCACAACTATAAAATTTTAGAGAACAATATAGGAGCATATCTCCATGACCTTAAAAAAAATGAATGGGAAAGATTTCTTCAACAAGACACAAAATGTGCTCCGTTATAATGGAGAAAGTCACTGAAAATTCACCTATGTTAAAACGAAGAATTTAGATCAGTGTTATCACTTCAGAAACTATGTTGACATTACCTCATAAACTTAAACACACATTTATTCCTTGAACCTGAAAATTCACTCCTATGTATGTACCCTTAAAAGACTTGAGAGCATCAGAAGACATATATAAAACTGTGCATAGAGACAGTTCAAATCACTGAAACTATAAACAACCCAAATGCCTAATTGCAGTAACATAAATATATACAGTGGCATAATCTTACAGAGGAATATTATACAGCAGCTAAAAGGAACACACCACTCCACATGCATCCACATGGGAGAGTCTCAAAGGTGTACTGTGGACATAAGAAGCAAATCAGACAACTTCGTTCAGGATGGTTGCATATACATAAAGCTTAAAAACAGGCAAAACTAAAAAGCCAATTGGGATGTACGCAGGTCACATTTTTTAAAAAATGATTTCTGACTGCATCTTTATCAAGAACAGTATTTCTTTTATTTTCTTTTAATAAATTTATTTATTTTTGGCTGTGTTTGGGTCTTTGTTGCTGCGCATGGGCTTTTCTCAAGTTGCAGTGGGCGGGGTCTACTCTTTGTTGTGGTGCGTGGGCTTCTCATTGTGGTGGCTTCTCTTGTTGCAGAGCACGGGTTCTAGGGGCACGGGCTTCAGTAGTTGTGGCATGTGGGCTCAGTAGTTGTGGCATGCGGGCTTCAGTAGTTGTGGCTCATGGGCTCTAGAGTGCAGGCTCAGTAGTTGTGGCACACGGGCTTAGTTGCTCCGCGGCATGTGGGATCTTCCCGGACCAGGGCTCCAACCCGTGTCCCCTGCATTGGCAGGCAGATTCTTAACCACTGCGCCACCAGGGAAGTCCCGCAGGTCACATTTTGTTGATTCTAAAATTTACTTTTTCACCTTTTAATCTCTAAAATTAGGATGCATCTCGTCCTCTAAAATTAGGATGCATCTTATAATCAGTGGTGTTTTGTAATTACCCTTAGCAGCACTTTTTCTTTCTTAGACATGAAATAATAATGCATCTCACAACTGTTGGGGGCTTAGGTTCAATGAAATATGATAGGTGGTAGAATGAAAGAAAAGCAGCAGAATGACTAACCTAAAATTTGGGATCACAATTACCTATGTTCAGGGAGAGAGGGGGCTAAGGAACGGAAGGGTCACCTAGGAGGATTCTAAAGTATTGGCAAAATGTTATTTTTTTCACCTAGACAGTGAGTATATTGGTATTTGTTTTACTATAATTCTTGAAACAGTTTAGACTCTCGCATGTATGATATTTTTTACAATTAGAAAAGTGTGAAGAGGTAAGGAAGTGGAGACACATGTATAATAATTCGGGAAGCTGGATAGAAAGGGAGGAAGAGAGGCAGGTGGTGGTTGGGGTAGGGTGTGGAGGATGCTACAGGGAAGATGGCCCTGAGAAGCTGGGGGGCCAGCCCATCACACATGGAGAAATCAGGAGAGATATTCCTCTATTGCAACAAGCGTGACAAAGGAAAAGATGGGTTTATGGAATATGTGGTGTATTTGGGGCATGTTTTCCTTGTGATGGTTTCTAATTTCTTTGTGAAGAATTTATCTGTGGGGTGGTGGTAGTTATCAAATGGACAAACGGACATGAGGAGTAGGCATCTAAAATGCTACACGTTTATCCCACAGTTACTCCACGCCACGTCTAAACGAAGAGTTTTGTACATCCATTGCTCTATTTATTCCCCCCATCAAAGTAGTGAGGTATATATTCTCTTATGATGTATTCATTTCCCAGGGTCGCCATAACAATATACCACAGACTTAAACAGCATGGCTTAAACGACAGAAAATTATTTTCTCACAGTTCTGGAGGCTGCAAGCCCACGATCAAGGTGCTAGCCTTGCTGGTTTCTCCTGAGGCCTCTGCTCAGTTTGCAGATGGCCTTTTTCCTTTGCACCCTTGCCCAGGGTGTCTCTCTACCTCTTCTTCTAAGAAGATCAGTCCTATTGGATTAGGGCCCAAACCCTAACGGCCTCATTTTAACTTCATCACCTCTTTAAAGGCCTTAGCTCTAAATACAGTCACATTCTGAGGTACTGGAAGTTAGGGCTTCAACATGTGAATTTGGAGGCTGGGGGCCACAATCCAGCCCATAACAATGCCCATAAAGAAATGGAGATTTAGGGAGGTTGAACAACTTGCCAAGGGCATGCAGGTACAGTGTAAGAGCTGGGATGCGAATGCAAGCAGATCAATTGCAGTCTCTGAATGCCAACGATTCCACTGAAAAACAGTCTGGGGCCGAGAAGAGTGGAGATGCATGAAAAAAGGCTTTTGGAGAATTAAAGAAAAAAAGCTTCCGAATAAAGGAGTACTATTATATTATTAGACTTTCAGAGCTGTGCAGTCTGTCCCAGGAAACAGACTAGATGAACTGTCCTCTCATACACTCCCTTTTTAAATCTGAGCTTTAATCAAAAAGACTATAGTTTTTGACCAAAACGGCAGTAAAGGCCAACAACTTAGCTGAAGTCCTCAGTCCCTGGTTCCCTTTTTGGAGAAGCCCGGTGTAAATTATGAGCTGAGGAGGGCGACACCTGCTGGGCTCTGCGGTGCGTGGGTGGGAACCTGGCTCTTTTCATAGGCAGTCCCCCACTGCTCTCTGCTGGCCAGCAGTTAGGAACACCCAGGAATGTGCAGACAGCCCTACTTCATTCAAAAACTACAAATCCATAGGGAAAGGTGGGAAGAATCTACTGGAATCAGACTGTGGAGTATGTCAGTCCCACTCCTTCCCATACATATACATACATTTCAAATCAATGGTACAGTCAACTTTCACTTGGCATTCCGTGACTGTGCAGCTGTTTTAAAACTTGTGTCAGTTGTTTTCATCATTAAAAAATACGTAACTGCCACCTTCTCGAAAATGTTTCTCAGGATCCAAGAATATGAGAATTTGAATGCAGGTTTTGATGACTTAATAAAATATTGGTTTGTTCAAACTTTCATGTTTTCAAAAACTATAGACTGATTGTAAGTTTGTTCAACATTTTAAAACCATGATCTCCTATGTGATGGTCCAAGGACCCCACCACTTGGTTACACTATTTTTGTAAAAATAATTGTCTTCATTTTCATACGTGACTTTTATTTTAAAAAGAATCATCAGTTCTTGCTTCTAGAAATTATTTATCTGGGGAAAATGTTCTAAGTAATAAAGGGTTCCCTTGAATTGCGAAGCGTAAGTAGGTGCCAGAAGAAACTACGGCTCTCCCGAGAACGCCTAGAATTCCTGGTGTGTGTGTGTCACAGGATGTGTGGCCTTGAGGACCTCGGTGAAATTCAAAAGGAGTGGGCTCAAGGGCCTTCAGCATCCCCATCCTCGTGTGGGTCCCCAGACCCCCTTTACACAGTTGCCGGAATGGGCATTTAAAATGCAAATCAAATCATAATACCCTTCTGCTTCTGGAGAGGTCAAACATCACACATCTGATTTTAGAGTAAAATACAAATTCCTTACCGGGTTTACAAGGCCAAGCGATCTGGCTCATGCCAGCCCCTCTAAGTCTGCCCTTGGCCCCCTTTTCTTCCCTTTCAGCTGTTTGCATTTTCATCCTTCAAGGATCTCTCTGTGGCTCTATTTCCATATTGTTTCTTTTCTTCAGGCCACTTGCTACAATTTGTAATAATCAAATGTGCTTATCTGTTGTTCATTTCCTGTCTTTACCATTAGGCATCATCTGCATCAGGTAAGTCCCGCCCACCTTGCTCTTGCTGCATCCCCAGTACCTAATGTGTATATATTTATCAATGAATGAGGAAGTGAACCTCTAAGTGAGCAAAGGAAGGAACTGAGAGGTGAGTGACACCAAAGTCATTCCATGCAGGTCACAGTACCGAGTTCATTCCATAAATAGAAGGACGTCTCATCCCTGACCCACGGCATGGGAAGCAAGGAAGGGCAGTCACTGGGGTTGCTGCGCTCTCATCTTTGACTGCACTAGTCATCAAAACCACTCCTGCCTTCTTAGAGAACACCAGGGAAGCAGGCAGATCCACAGTTTAGGAGAACTGGAGGGCACACGGTCATGCTCACCCATCGGACGTAATCATTTAATCAGTGGTGTAGATACTGATCCTGAATGCCAACACCAGCCACTGAACCAATGAGGAACACTTTGTGTTGGTCCAGCACCTTCCCCTTGAAAGGGCAGCAGCACAGTCCGTAGGCTCGCAGCCCTGCTCTGAGGGAGGCATATGAACAGTCCCATTTTACAAATGGAAACATAATGAGCCCGTGGTCAGTGGGCTGGAGAACCACTCGTGGGCAGCAGGCTGATGCCTGACCTTCCGGGGGTTCTCTCTACATCTTCCCTGACAGACAACCAGAGCCTGAGCAAGGGAAAATAAATTCAGAACTGTCATCGGTTCGGAAACTATGGCTCGGGGAAGCCTGATGAGAGCCGTCTCCCAAAGAGGTAGCTAGTCGGGGCAGAAATGCTTGCTTGGCTGCAGGGAGGCCTGGACCAGACATCTTGGGGCACAGGTTTTCCCCCCTGAAGTGCTGCTGGGTGGATGGAATTTTCCTCTGCCGTCCGTTGCTTCTCTCCTGGGCAGGATCCTGGCCTCTGACTGAGGAACAATCCACAGAGAGTGAGGTCAAGCTTGAATGAAATGTCCAAGAGCGTCCCACGCAGGGCAGCATCAGGGCAGGCTGATCTGGGGGTTCTGCAGGAAGAAGGCCAGCTTCTGGGCCAGGGCCCCCAGCTCGCCTGAATTGGCGTACCGCAGGAGGTTGCTCTTCCGCACGAAGTAGTGTTTCAGGAAGTGCTGGCTCACGCACTTGTGCAGCTTCCTTACCAGGCGCAGGAACGCTCTGCTGAAGACCCGCCAGTCCTTTGGGTGGGGATACTTCTCACAAGTCCAGAAGAGCACTGTCTGTGGAAGGAAGAGGCGGTGTCAGACATCGGCCCGGTCTATTGAGGAGAGTGTCTTCAGGAACGTTCCTGAGCCCACGTGGCCTTGGAAGGAGGAGACGGGAGCCCCAGGGGCAGGCTGGGTCTGCCGTGGATTTATGGTCCCCAGTCTTGGACGGGCTCTCAGCCTCCTCCTGCTGGTCTCCTATGCCTCTTTGGTAATTTATTCTCTCTCCACTGGCATTTCCAACGATCCCCACTCTCCTAAAATTCACGATTCCCCACACCTGGCAGATGACTTTGCCTCCTTTACAGGGAAAATGCCTCGTGCGTGCAAACCAGCCATCATTCCTTCATTTGGTATCTTCTTCTCTGCATCCCCCTAGCCTGGGAAAATCCCTCTGCAGGGCTAGGATCTCCCCTTCCAGCAACTGTAAATGATTGAGTTTCTTCTTCCTCATTGGCTTTTTATATCTATCAGAGCTCTCCTGCTCCCCAGGTGCCACATCTCCCTCCTGCCCTAACTCTCACCTCTCTGCAAATCCAGGTTTCTGCAGAGAATCATCTTAATAATTTGTCATTTCCTCTCCTCTGATGTCCTGCCTTAACCCACTCCAATATGGATTCTTCTGCCATCAGTCCTCAAAGGCTGCTCTCCTTAAGGTTCAGTGATCTCCATGTTTGCTAAACCCAGCAGGCTCTTTCCAGCTCTCACCCTACCTGACCTTTCAGTGGAATCTGGTTCTCTCATGCATACCCTCACTCCCGAGCCATTCTTCACTTGGCTTCCAAGTGGGTTTCTCTGAGCAGTGCAGCTACGCCTTGGAGTGCTCACCCTCCACCTGCCCTAATGCTGGAGTTTTGGGGGCTCCCACTAAGTATAGATAACTTGCTATTTCTTTTCTCCAGTTCACACTTCTCCTCTGACCTCCTTACCTGGTATCTCTTGGCCATCTGAAAGTTATCTCAGTCCATATGTCCAAACTGAACTCCTGGCCCTCCCCCACATACCTCGTGTGCTCCCAGGGTTGTTTATCCAGCCTGTTACGCAAGACGCAAACCTAGGAGTCATTCCCCTCCCTCACCACCTCCAATCAAGTCCTGCCAATCCTGCTGCCTGCGTGTTTT
Organism: Pseudorca crassidens; assembly: GCF_039906515.1. NCBI lineage: Eukaryota > Metazoa > Chordata > Mammalia > Artiodactyla > Delphinidae > Pseudorca > Pseudorca crassidens. Next base: position 101,944,847 of record NC_090297.1, on the reverse strand, counting down.
TCAATCCACCCGATACGATCACCCTCTCCCACCGTGTCTCGCCCGGACCTCTGCCACAGCCTGCACCTCTTCTTGTCACCATCCTATCTGTCGTCATCCACACTGCAGCCAACGTGATCTCTTTGAAATATAAATCGGTCTATGTTTCTTCTTGTCTAAAATACTTCAAAGTCTTCCCATTGTTTGGTAATTAAAAAATACCATCCTTAGCATGGTTTAGTTGACAAGGTTTGGTCCCTCCCTTCCTTTCCAGGCTCATCTCGCCCTGTGTTCTCCCTCCCTCTTTCCTTCTGGCCACACTGGCCTCGTTTCATGCTCTCTTCTATGACAGGGCCTTTCACAACCCACTTCTTCCGCATGGAGCGTACTTCCTTCCCCAGCTTGTCCAGGAAACTCATCCATCAGATCAAACTTCCCTATGACACCCATTAAGCACTCTCTTCATCCCATACTTCTCATGTGCAGCAATGATGACAGTGGTGGTCGTTTTCCTATGTGTTTAGGTGATTCCCTACTAGATGGCAAACTCTCTGTGAGCAGAGGACTAGACCTATTTGTATTCACGCTGATGTTACTACATTCAGCAGAGGGACTGGCCCACGGGAGGCAGTCAATTGACATTTATTGACTGAGTGAAATAATTAACGTTTGGGTGTAGACGTTGAGTATTTTGAAAATATAGACTTTCCTAAAAAGTAGAAGAGCAGTTTTAGGTTCACAGCAAGACACTGAATGTGTTTTGATTTGGAGTACATTGTTTTGAGTAAATGAGTTGGAGATAATTTCATGCTAGTCAAGATAACCTAATAAAAAACATGTTTTAATTCCTCTTGTAGTTAAGCTTTTATCTCCCTAAGCAAACAGAAGCAGTTAAGCCTATTATAAGCAAGCCTCTGTGCCTTTGAGCAGGCTTAGGAATAAATAAGCCAATGAAAGATAAGCTCTTTCTTCACATGAAATTGCTATGGGGGAGAAGCCTCTTTGGGGAGGAGGTAAAGACCTTCTAGGAGGTGCCCATGATTGGCACATCCTTCCTGATGCTGTTTTGCAGCCCAGTGTCTTCCACTTTCCCCAGACTAAAGTCTTGGCAGGGATCCTGCACACTCAAGCCATCATCCAGGATGGTATCTCACACCCACACCAGCAGCCACATGCATCCCGACGCCTCCACGTGAGAGAATTCTACCCTTGGACAAGGGTGGAAGACGAGGGGAAAAGGCAGTCCGTACTGTTTCGGTTTCTCAACAAATAACCCCCTTTTAACTGCTCGTTCTTGAGAATGCACAATTTTATTATGCCGTGTAGGTGGGTTAGGGAAGACTAAAACAGGGGGCCTTTAAGGAGTTGCCCTGAAATCCTCTAGGTGACTTAGAAGCCACTGGAATACAAGTAAATCCTGGATGGAATGCAGTTTTGAGAGCAGTCAAGGGCTGGGAGGCCTGTGGTGGCCCTATTCAATCTTTCTAAAATACTCGCGGTACTTAAAGTGTTTTCATCCATCCTAATTGCGGAGCAGTGAAGTCAGTGGTTAGTTAAGAGTATGAGATTTGATATGAGACCGCCTGGAGTTTCCTTCTCAGCTCTGACTTTTCCTAGTGTGGCCAGTGGTAAGGCAAGTAAGAAAGAAGCTAAATCCCCGAATGAATTAGACTAGCTTCAGAAAGTACGTGTCCTCGATCCAGGAGAACAGGTGTGTGTTTTTAGGGGGACGTGTTTGAGGACACTTTAAGAATGTTGAAACTGGAGAGAAAGGCCCCAGTATGTGCAAATGAGATGTTAACAGATTCTTGGGCGGGTCAGGGAGAACAGGTTATCAGAAAAGATAAGAAAGCAAAACAAAGATGAACAATTTTGCTGGGGGGGAAAAGTGGAGTAAAATGTGAAGTCATTCATTCAGATGATCAGCAAATATTTACTGAGCAACTACTACATACAAAGCATTGGGAGAGATACCAAGGGATCGCTATGAGTTGCCCTTAAATAGCTTGTGTTAGGCCTGAAAGAGTAACACAGGGCTGGGAAATGGTTGTCTACTGGACGAGACGAGGCCCAGGTAGGAGCATGCAAGGAAGGCACCGCACACCCCAGGGACATGTGCTCACCTGTGTAGAAGGTTGGGGAGAAGGGCTGAAGCTCCAGGATGGATACTAGCTGGGCTGGGGCTACTAAGAGTCTGATACCTCCCCCCACCACAGTGTGCTGCACGCAGTATTACCCGAGCATCCAGTTCACCATGGGTGGTCAGAAATTTGAGAAAGGAGCTGAGAGTGTGATCAAAGGCCATCTCCCCAGGGGGGACCCCCTGACGCCCTGGTCCAGGTCAGGTTCTGCTACCCTGAGCCTTCCTAGAGCAACGCTCCTCTCCACCCCAGCATTCCCCCACGTGGCTCGATTCCACGCACACCTGCAGACTGATTGACCAACGTCTGTCTCCCCTGCTGGACCACAAGCTCCATGAGAGCAGGAACCACATCTGCGTTTGTTCACCTTGTACCTCCAGGTGTAGAGCACACAGCAGGTGTGGGGGCAAGGGACTGGCCCACAGGGATCTCAATAAACATTTGCTGAGTGAGTGAGTGAATGCATTTATGGCTGTCTAATGGTAAGTCCTTGCCTGGTGATTTGCAACCCAGAAGTTCAGGTTTGCTGCCAGGTTTGTCAGGTACCACAACAGTTCCTGGTTTTCTCCTCTGCACAGAGTGCGTGTGTGAGTGTGTATGTGTGTGCGCATGAATGGCTGCACTTGGGCTAGAATGGGGACTGAATGAGTCATAACGTGAGGGGAAATGTGAATCCATCTCAGGTTTGAGGAACTCCCAAGATTTCACCAGACTAGATTTCTCAGGGGCAGAGACTGCATGCTGTCATTCATTTCTGAACCTCAGCCGGGTTTCTGGCACATAGTGGGCGCTCGTGTTGGTTTGTTGAGTGAAATAAAAGGAGGGGAGAGGGAAAGGGAGAGAAGGCAAGGCAGAAAGGAAGAAAGGGAAGAGGGAAACTGGGAGAGGGAAGAAAGGAGGTGGAGGACAGGGACCCTGGGCAGGGATGCTGTGGACATGCACGCGGCTGGGGCTGTATATCTCCATAAGGAGTACGAATTTGTGAGACGGCAAAGATGGACACTAGGCCCCCTCCTACTCATCACACACACACCCGTTGTGAGTGGCTCTGGTGACCCTGCAGAGGCCGCAGAGGGACCTACCCAGCCCCAGCCGCCCTGGCCCTCTAGGCCGGGGCGGCACACTCACCTGAAGGTGGTAGGATGTGATCACAGGTCTTTTCCCTGGACACCAGACGTCCTCCTTCATCTGCCTCATGGCCTGAAGACACTTCCTGCGGCAGCCCCCGTCCTCATCCAGCTGCTCCAGCAGCACCCGTTCAGCCCGCAAGAAGCTCAGCTGCCAGTGATAGTTTGAACAGGCCAACAAGCTAAACCCAAATGACTGCGGGAAGAGAAAAACAGAGGAAACGAGAAGCATGATGCTGGTGGAGGAGAAAGCCATCTCCGAAGCAGTCCACTAGGAGGGGGGACCTGCCACTGGGCGAGCAGCACATCCCACGTGGGGACACGGAGGGAGCCTCAGGGGAGCCCCTTGCGCACAGGCAATTAACTGGGGAGGCTGCGTCCACTTTCTCCTGGGCAGTGGTTCTCCAACTTGAGCCTGCCCCAGAATCACCTGGAGGGCCTGTGAGAACACAGATTGCTGGGCCCTGCCCACCAAGTCTCATTCCCTAGGGCCAGAGCAGGGCCCGGGAATCTGCATTTACCACAGATTCCCAGGTGCCGCTGCAGGTTCTGGGGATCTAGTGAAATTTCAATTTTCCTCCTGAAGTTGGTTGGTGGTTAGTGATGCTGTGGTTGGTTAAGGTGAGAGCATCTCTGGTGAGCCGGGACCCTGCAGGCTAATACCTTGATGCACTGCACTCTCTCTGCAGAAGGCCAGCGCTTCAGACATGAAGGCCACCGGGCTTTCTTGGACCAGGCGGTGGGGATCTCCACTGAGGGGGTCAGCTCTAGTTCCACCCGACCTGTGGAGGTTTCCACGGCAACTCGAACTGCAGGGCGGTCCATTAGCATGCTGACCTTACCTGGTGGTAAATGACAGACAATGGGAAGACAAAGCTTGGCTCAATACTAGGGTTCAAAGAAGGAATTTGTGAGCTGTGGCTCCTACCAGCTCCTTGTAACTGGTGGGGCAACTTTCAGAGTTTCAGTAGCACACCAGGGCAGCGTGTTTATGTCAACACTAGACAATTAGCTAAGTAAATATTGACAGAAACATTGCTAGAAAAATCTCATTGTTGGTGGGGTTTACTTTTTTCTTTCATCCTCCTCCCCTATCTTTTCTAAAAAATTAATAGACTCTTTCCAGAAAGCTCAACTGAAAGAGACAGAGAATACAAGGAAAAGGTGTAGCTTTTGCTACTGTAAGATGAAATCCAAGCATTTTTCTATAACCCCCCCATTCCACCCAGATGTTGACCCCATTTAGGACAGCCTCAGACCCTTTACTTACTCATTTGCCTTTGGTGGGGTTCAGCTTAACCTGTCTCTTAACTAAGTCACAGTCTCAGAGACGGTATTTGTTCCCACCACCCATTGACCAGCCTAGCCTCAGATGGATTTATCATCATAAGCCTTGAAATCATAAAATACTTCAAAGTGTGGCATAGCCACTGGCTTGAATAGTCAAGTAAGCAGAAAGAAGCCCTCCCTGTCTTTTCCAACCAGGCAAAGAGAGGGAGAGAAAAGGAATGGATCAGGGAAGGTTTTCCAGCTCATACATTAGAATTCATTTCCAGTTTGTTCCCCTTTCTTTCAACAGATACACAGTAATGTTTTGTTTGTTGGCTTGCCTTCGTCGTACATAGGGATGAGCCGTCTTGAATCGGGATCTGTTATTTTGCTTTTCCTTGCTCAGAGAAGGAAACAGAAACTCATTTATTAATTGTGTTAGGCTGTTCAAAAGGAAAACACTCCTCTCCTTGGCTGGGGTGTGATAAAGAGCTTATTGTCTGCATCTCATCAGAGCTGCGCAGACAGGAACATGACAACGTCTGGCACCGCAGCATTATTTACTGAAAGTACCTCATCAACCTGGCCCAGTTTGAACCTCTTATATGCACTTTCACCATTAACAGTGTCGCAGAGTGAGGAGGTGAGCACATGTTGGCCCCAGCCTGCCTGGCCCACACCCTGCTTCGCCTACTCTGCCAACTCGGTGTGTGACCTTTGGCTTGTTACTTAATCTCTCTAAATCTCAGTTTTCTTGTCTGTACAACAGTTAGAAAAATGATCCTCACTCTAACAGGGTTGCTATGAGTATTAAATGAAATAATCCATGAACGCACCCTCTACATGGTAACAATCCATTCAACGCGAGCTATTTCCATTACAGAATCTTTCAGAACTATTCTGTCTAGACAAGCAAAAGGACATGCAAATCCTCTTCTTTCTTTACAAGTGGAGTTGCATATTATTCAGCAATTTGGTTTTTCACTTAATTATGTTGCACGGGCATTTTTCATAACTCTGTGTGTGCATCTATACACCACACACACCCCATTCTTTTTTTAATTCTAATTTATCTTTTACTTCAATTTACTCCACTAATGAGAAATATATGCAAATGCAAAAGTCAACAAAGTATTTTAAAAGGGAAATGAAAAGGAGGGATTTCTGTTAAAGTCACATGTTGGATTGGAGATCCCCAAACCCACTGCCAATAAGACATATAAAAGTTTAAAAACATTATTTGTATGTAATGAGACTGCCAGAAAGTAGGAGAATCATTTGAAACTAGCAATGAAGCAAGAACACCTACCCAGGAAAGTACTAAGTGGGAGAATTGCCAAAATACCCTCATGGCGTTAAGCCTCGGTACTTACAGCTTCTGTGTATAGAAACTGCACAGAGAGGAGGAGAGGAGGTCTAACGGGCTGAGGCTGGGGCTTATGCTAGGTGGTAAGCCTCACAAGCCTGGAATCAGGAAAAGCTGTACCTTGAGGGAAATTATGAACTAAGAGAAATAGACAGATTTTCTCGTGGGCTCTGGATAGTTGATTTAATACAAACAACAACAAAAACCAAGCGCTTCCCTCCTCCCTAGAATTTCAAAGGCGTTAGTCACCATCCTGTGTTTAGGGCCTGGATGTTTACGTTCCCAAATCATCTAGGTAAGATGGTACTTCTGAGAGTACCAGGAAAAATCAAATACAAGTCTTCTCGGAGAAACACACCCCGATATGCACCTGGAGTGTGAATGGTGTTGCACAGACAGGGGGTGTGGGGCTCCAATCTATTATCGACACACCTTGTGCTTTTTAAAGGCCGCGTAATAGTCCACTAGGCAGAGGGAGCATAATCGATGAAGTCAGTTTTCCTTTGTTAGCCATCAGATGATTTCTAATGACTTACTATTACAAAGCCAGTTCAGTAGATATCCTCATGCATATTTCTTTGTGTATCTGCAGGAATGTATCTTTAGAACTGGAATTGTTGAATTGCCAAGTAAGCACGTAACAAAAATAAAAATGGACTAGCTGCCCTTTGAAAAAGGAGGTACCAATTGACACTTCCAAGAACAATGCATGAAAATGCCTATTTAACCATACTCACTCCTGCACTGAGCATGATTAGATGTCAGCCTACTAGGTGTTTTAATGTATATTTCTTGAAATGTATGTTAGATGGAGCATTTTCTATGTTTACTAGCCATTTACATTCTTTTTCTGTGAGCCGTGCTTTTCGGTCAGTATTTCTATTGGTCTGCTCATAGCTTTTCTTATTGGTTTATAAATACTCTTTTATAATTAAGGAAATTAGCCATTTTCCCAGTTTGAAATTCACCTTTTTACTCTGTGTGAACAGAAACATGTGTGTGGGCAGGTGTGCACATATGCTACACTGTACAGTAGCTTAGGATTTTGGGGTTGTGAGAAAATTATAATTCGAAAAGATTCATGCACCCCAATGTTCATTGCAGCACTATTTACAAGAGCCAAGGCATGGAGGCAACCTAAATGTCCATCAACAGATGAATAGATAAAGAAGATGTGGTGTGTGTGTATATATATATAATGAAATATTGCTCAGCCATAAAACAGAATGAATAATTTGCAGCAACATGGACGGACCTAGAGATTATCATACTAAGTGAAGTAAGCCAAAGACATATATCACTTATATGTGGAATCTAAAAAAAAAAAAAAAAAAGATATAAATGAACTTATTTACAAAACAGAAATAGACCCATAGACATAGAAAACAAACTTATGGTTACCAAGGGTGAAAGGGGTGTGGGGAGGGATAGATTAGGAGTTTGGGATTAACATATATACACTACTTATAAAATAGATAACCAACAAGGACCTACTGTATAGCACAGGGAACTATACTCAATACACTGGAAACTAACACAACATTGTAAATCAACTATACTTCAATAAAAAAGAAAAGAAAAAAAAAGATTTTGGGGTTGTCAAACATAATCAGTTCCTTATGGCTTCTGGCTTTTTGTATTTTGGTATGTCGGTGGTTCCCAGATGTGCTGTCCCAGCACATTGGAATACTGCAGTCAGTTGGAGGCTGTTGTAGTGGAAATGTGCTAATAACAAAGATCTGAGGTTGATGAGTAATTTGCGAAAGTACCCAGGTTTTGAAGCTAACATCTTGGAAACGGTGCGTAACCCAAAGACTGTCTTATCTACGCCAGGGCAGTAATCTATTGAGGCCACGGAAGTGTGTTGTATTCTGTGTGTCACAGCATAAAAAAGAGCTAATTCATATTATGGGGATTAGACAGATGTAAAAAGCACATGATTGTATCCTCAATCTAGGGGCGTGAGCTTCAGGAAACACCCAAGCAGAGGGGTTTTTTTAGAGCAAAATGGAAATGCCAGACATTTTCCTTGTACATTTCCTGATCGGCTCACCTGACAGGTGACAGGTTTCAATTGCGTTTTCGACCAGTTTCCGGAACACCTGGAGGACCTTGGCGGGCACAATGTCTCCGTCAATGTTCACATCTGCCTCGTGCCACTGCCACAGGCTCTTCAGAAACTGCTCCACCTCCAGCCACTGCTGCAGGCCCTCTGGGTCCCGCAGGGGGCAGGGCAGCCGGGCGCCCTGCAGGGTGTAGTAGCGCCAGCGCTGCTGCCGGGCCTCCCTGTACCCGGCCAGGCCTCTCACGGGGACTGTGATGAGGAGCTGGGTGGGGGCCAAAACCTGGGGTTAGGAAAGGAGGGAGAAGGAGTGTGAGTTCATAGACTCCGGAGGCGACAAGCCCTCAGGGAGCCGCCCTGCTGACCCAGGCCGCTCAGTTAACCACTCAACCCTTAGCAATGTGACAAGGAGGACAGAACTGCGCCCACCTGCCCGCCTGCTGGCAGAGGATTCCGTCTCTGTTGTGCCACTAGCCCATTGTAACGCTTCGGGCAAAGAAATTAACTCAGTGAGGCCTGGGTTTCATGGATCTGCAAGGAAAAAGAGTGAAGTGGACCCGGAACTCTAGAGGCACCTAAAGCTTGAGGGGAGGGGGACAAAAAGCAGGGAGGGGAACTAGTAGTCACTGCTTTCTGCACCTACCAAGCACTGCGATTCTTGTGCATTAGCCTATCTCATGTTCACAGCTACACATGAGGTAGGCTTTGCTAACATTTCCCAGATGAGGAATCTGAGGCTCAGAGGGGCTCCAAGTCTCCCCAGGGACACACAGCCAGTCAGTGGTAGAGCCAGAACTTGACTTTAGGTCTTCCGATTGCTTGTTCAATGGTTAATTGTCTCTCCTGAGCTGGTTCTTAGTCAAGAATCAATGACCCGGCCCGGGATGGGTGAAAGATCCGGTATGAATTAAGGGTGGGAAGAGATGGGAGAGGACGTGAAAGAATTCTGCAAAATGCCTCCCTTTCTTTTTGCTTGTACTGATGACCCACAGACAGTGTTAATGACTAATCCTTACAGAATCACAGGTGACATGAAATCCTGTTTGTTGAGACAAGGTGAGCTATTGAGATGATTCTAAGTTTAATGGGAAGAAGTAAACACTAAGAATCTACTTACTCTGTTTCTACAGGAACCGGGAAAGCAGTGGTCAGGCCAATAGTCCAAGAGATAGAACAAATTAGTCCACAGTGCAGTACCACCAAAGGGAAATGACCTTTAATCACATCACACAGCAGCCCACTCCACCCTGCATGTTGCCCCATCACTCAGCTATACACTGGAAGAGCCACCTCCTTTCCACGGAAAGTTCTGACAGTGGAATTTGAATAACCTTTGCCCAGGGACCAGTCAGTGGCGAATTCAGGGGTGAACACCGAAATCAGCAATAACTCATTCTGCCTCATTTTCATGGAACAGTAGTATGGATGTTTAGTTGATGGGTGCACGTGACTTCTGGTGTCCATTGAAATGTGGTGGGATTAAAACAAGGGAGGGGGGATCTAAACTATGGCCTTTAAAATCTATATAGTTTGGGGGACTTCCCTGGCGGTCCAGTGGTTAAGACTCTGCGCTTCCACTGCAGGGGGCACGGGTTCCATCCTTGTTCGGGGAACTAAGATCCTGCATGCTGTGTGGCGTGGCCAAAACAAACAAAAACAAACAAAAAACCCCAAATCTATATATTTTTTGAACCCACTTTCATATGAATCCAAGAACACAACTATCATGTTATTAGTCACAAAAATGGTGGTTAATAAATGCTTATTGAATTTGGGCCAAGATAAAATAAAAGCATTTTTATATGCCCCACTGTAACTATTTTCAAAACTTATATAATATGCAGGATACAGTGTATATAAAAGCAAGATATACTTTAAGCTATGAATTCTAAGTGTGACCACAGAAGGAAATTTCTCCAGATATAGTTCTAGGAAAAGTGGTGTTATGTTTCTATTCCTAGTCACTTGCCTATATTTGTCCTGTTTAGGTTGGCAAGGTAGTAGAGGTGGGCAGATGATGTTCTGACATTCCAGGATCCGATCTAATTTTATAATTTTCATCCTGGAGTAAATTTCTTAAAGTCTGATTCTGTCCCCAAATCCACAAGTCCCAGCATCTTGTGGGTGGTCCTTGTACCCACCAAACTTGAAATGTACTGGACTAGCAATGGTCTTTCGTTCAGGTACCAATTCTTTTGATTCCTCATTCATTCAACAGAAGTTGAGTGTCTATCATGGGCCACACACTATGCTGGGTGCTAGGAAGGGAGCAATCAAGAAACATCATCCTTATGAGCAAGGAACTTACGGTCTTGTGTGAGAGCTGGGGCATGCGTACACGTAAGTTTAATACTTCTATGAAAGAGGTTCTTGTGTGTCACAAGAAAAATCAAGATAAAGGAACACAGAGATTCAGAATGATTCAGAGCCTCATTTCTCTCATCTCTAAAAGGGAGCAAACCATAATGTCTGTTCCACTAGGCTGTGTGCAGGTTTGGGTGAGATCATTTCTGTGAGACTGGCTTTGCCCACACTACAATGTTGCATGAATGCTGGTTGTCACACACAGGCCCTGGGTGTTTAGAGCTCTGTGGGATTCCTCAGCAGGGACAGAGTTGCCAGGCTGCTCCTGCAGTTCCTAAGGGCCACCTCTTCCAGTTTCTTCCTTCTCCCACCTATAGCCCATCCACTATTACTTTCAACTCTTTTCTCACCAATGCCTTGAGTTCCCTGTACCCAGTCCCCAATCTATTAAATGGGTGCTTAATAAATGAATGTGTGCTTAACTGAACTTTAATTGGTACAGTGGAACATGCTTTGGAATCAGAAGCACAGGTGGAGTTCTGGTTTTAGTGCCTAATATGACTTGATCAAGTCATTTGACTTTTTTAAGCCTCCATTTTTATCATCTGTAAAGTAGGAATGTGGGGCTTCAACTGCAGTAACATCTATGCAATGAGTGTAAGTGGTAAATACTAAGAGATCTTGTTAGTAATCTTAGTGGTGCGAGTGCCTGACACATGCTGAGACCACCCCCGTTTCCTGGCTCGCTGGGTGGGCACTTAGAGCCAAGTGACCCACGTACCTTAATGTTCTCATTGTACGTGTCAGAGTAAAGGACGGCTTGAAATCGAATGTCCTGGTAGCTGATCTCTGTGGTCAGATGATGGACAATTTTCTGCACCTCTTCCACCGTCTGGGAAATCCACTGGCGCCTCAAGTCCACCTGGGTGTGAAAGGATCAGCAAAGGCCGTTATTCCCGGATCAAGCCCCAAGGAAGTGACGAGACAGGGCACAGCTCAGAAAATCCTGCCCTTCCAAGAGCTCCGGGAGAGATGAACTTAGGTCTGATGACACTCGTTGGTGCCTCAGTGTTCTCTTCTGAAATAGAAGCGTTGCTCAATATTTATGTAGTACCTGCCTTGCGGTAGGTGCTTTCTAGGTCCTCGCATGACCGTGAGCAGGACAGCAGCGAACAAGATAGAGATACTTGCTTTCTAGTTGAAAATACAGGACACATGCGTATGTGTGTGTGTATACATACATACATACACACAAACACATATACATATGTGTACACACATATGTATAATGTAAGATCAGGTATAAGTCCCAAGAAGAACAATACAATAGGATAAGGGACTAGAGAATAAAGGGGCTGCTATTTTAGACTGGTGGCCAGGGAAGGCCTCTCGAAGGAGGTGAGATTTGAGCGAGCCCTGATGACAGCTTGGGAAAGCAAATTCCAAGGCCCCTAAAGCAGGAGAAAGCTTGGCAAGGCTCAAGGGCCAGCAAGGAGGCCTTTGCTGTGGTTATAGGAAAAGAAGAAGGAGGGTGATAGGAGATGAACTTGGAAAGGATGGTGGGGGCCAGGCCATCCCACAGGGTTTTGTGAACCATGGTGAGAGTCTAACATGGGATAAGAATGCCTGCCGTCCGGGTTGGTGAATATAAAATAGTCTAAGGCACGTGAACATGCGGCGGATCGTCTTCTGTATGTCATCAGTACATGATGGTTCCCTTCTCCCCTGCGCTCACCCCGTCCTTTGGCTCCTAGACCCTTAAGAAAAGGCGTGCCCTGATGTCTCTTCTGACTCTGCACGGCAAGTCTCCAAGAACTGGAACGGGCTCTTTGTTACATTGCTCCGGAGGCACCTGCAGGCTGGTGTTTGATAAGGGTCTCCCTCAGAGATGCTGCAGAGCGTGTGTCTTATATGACCTTAAGTACGATGATCAGGTCTATACTAGCTTTTAATATCATCTTCTTGCCACCAGCAGCCAGCCACCCCTCTCCGTGTGTTCATCTCAGAGCATTCATCATGGGAGAAGGAACAAAGGGTAGCTTTTTTGAGCATCTATAAACTATCAAGATTCTGCATCTTTTGGAGTATGTAAGTGGAAGAGAGAAGGTAGTCACAGAGAGGGGCAGGTCATTTGCCATGCCCAAAATAAAGGCAAGTGCTTGTAGAAGCATAATTAAGGGTCTCTCCAGTGTAGGACTTCTCTGATGTGCTGGGATTCAATTCCATTTGACCAATTTTTGTTGAACATCCACTTCATGCCAGGTTCTGTGCCTACAGTGTTGTCAAGAGGTTGACAGATAAGATGACAAAGCAAGACCAATAAACTGGAAATTAAAATTACAGCCATTAGTGCTAAGTATAGGTTTGCAAAGGATGCTAGGGGTACACAAAAAAGGGAAACTGCATCTAGCCTGGAGGCCTTCCTGAAGGCATGGTATATCAGAGTTGTATCTTGAAAGGTTAGCAGGAGTTAGCTAGAAAGAGAAGGTTGTTCTAGAAAGAGAAAATGGTAGATACTTAACACAAGGAGCACAAGGGGAGAACTGCAATTGTTTCTACTTTGTTGGAGCAGACGTTGCCTTGGAGGAGAATGGTGAGGTGGGAGAACAAACGGTGAGAGGTCTTGAAAATAAAGGAAGAAGAATTTCAAGAACAAAGTCAACAGTAACTGGCTGAGTGAGATAAGGCCCCCCAAATGCCCGTAGAGTTTGGTAACTAAAACAGGACTGATGTGTTTGGGGAAACCGTGGGCGTCAAGCCAGACGGCAGTGGGTTTAGAGAGAATGGGAAACCAGCAAGTGAAGTCAGAGGTAAGCAACTCCTCCCGCAAGCCTGGCTGGGGGAAGGAAAAAACAAAAACAAGGACAGCAATGGGTTTTTTCAAAAGGACACACAGGTTCGAACATGTTTAGATGCTGAGAGAAAAGAGCCAGTGAAGAAGGAAGAAGGCAGAGAGCAAAACCCCTGAGCAAGGGTTTCCCAGCCAGGAAGCATTGTGGAAGTCCAGAAACCTGGTGAGGAGCTCGTCTCCGTGCGTCAGAAGGAAAAGAAGATGAGTGCAAATGCAGGTAAAAGCATAGAGATTTCCTGCCTGACGTCAGCAGGAGACAAGGCAGTGCGTTGAGAGTGAGGTGAGAAGAGGGAGGCAGGGGACTTCAGGGTGACAGACATTGGCAATAGCTTCTCTAAGGGATGAGGGGCCATTTGGGCACATGGGTAAAGGTTGCCAGGCAGAACCAAGACTCAGCTCTGGGTGCATGAAGCTGTGGGATACCAGTGGGCTCATTTATAAGAGGTTGTCCAGTACCTCCCGGCCCTCCAGGGGTAACAGTGGAAGTGCTGAGACTAGAGTTTGCTGGCAAGATCTGGAGGAGAGCAAGGGAAGAGATCAGTGGAGGGCCATGTTTTCGAGCCTGGGCCGAGAATGGATGAAGCCAGTTTGGTAGATTAGGGGACATTGGACAAGTTCAGGGGCCAGACATCTGATCAGGAATAGTGGGAAAAAGTAAGACAAGGGCTAACTAGATAGAACGCTGCAGTCAGAATGGTTGGGAAATAGTAATCTTGAATAGTGAAGTTCTCAGAATGTGTTGAGGACTAAGGCTAACTTCCAAGTCCACTGATGTGAGTCCACAGAACTTGACTGTTAGTAACACAGTGGTGACTCTATATATGCAGATACATTTTGTTTCCTATGTTAATAAACGAATGAAAGATTCATTACCGTATTGATACTATCAAATAATTTTTAACTGATAAAAGCTTGAAAGTGTGTGTGTGTGTGTGTGTGTGTGTGCGCGCGCGCGCGCACGCACCTAGTGGGAAGAGTTCTCCATTGTGAACCTCATCTACAAATTATGCTGCCATTTGATGGTAGAATTTTCTTACCGGCAGGACAAGTTCAGACACCCCTTAGAAGACACCTATAATTTCTCATTCATTATTCCTCTTTATAACCTGTTCTGACGTGTGAAGATAAAAGTCAGAATAAGGAAATACTTTTCTGGGCCTAGAGCCACAAATTCTGGTTTTAATTTTCTTTGTCTGTCACTTTGGCTGCAATTTAAACCCAGGATCTTAGAATTGGAAGAGTCTCAGAAATCATCTTGTCTGGTATCCTTTTACAGAAGGCCAGAGTGACACAGTGGCCCTCCTAATATCACACTGGTACTTAGCAGTATGACTAGACCTAAGGCCCAGGTTCCCCAACTCTTCTTTCTGTCACACTGTGCTACACCCTCAATTAGGAGTTCCAGAAATAATACCTACCTTTATCCTCTTTCTGAACCTGACCATGCCCTCAGTTTGGAGTTCATGAAATAACAAGTCCAAAGTTGTTCTGACATGCCGCAATACTGACTGCTCTGGCATGCCGCAGACACGTAAGGGCGACACAGCAGGGGTCGGACAGTGATGCAGGGCTTAACCAGAGCTGCGGAGGGAGAGCCCTGCCTTGGACAGGCCTGCCCCAGGACCCAAGCCACTGGAGTCAAGGGGGAGCCGCTTTCCTGTTAGGTGATGGGCAGCCCCTTCCTGCCTATGTCTCTGGATACACTTCCTGCCATTGGTTCTTAGCAAACAGGATCACAGAGCTATTCACCTGCCCCCAAAGGGGTTTGGGCTGGGGGTTTCCCAGGCTCAGTCCCACGTACCTCTTGTCACTCCCACGGTCTAAACCACAACCCAGAAGCCCCAGGCTGTTTCCCTCCACTTGTCCTGACCATGCCTATGGGTAAGAAGATTCCATTTCACTGTGTGGGAAAGCAGGAAATGGGGCCTGAGGCAGCTTTACAGGGAGTGGCCCTGGTGAAAGAAGGAGGCTCTACCGGTCGCCAGCCCAATGTCAGAATCCCTTTGTTGCCTCTCAAACTTCAGGAAGCAAGCTAAGATACCCGTGGTAACCTTGAAGCAGCCTTGTCACTAAATTTATTTCACAGCAAAGCTTTGAAACAAACTTAAGGAGGAAATATGATAATTTAAGAAGATGGATCAAAGCCCATTTGGTCCAAATTTTTTTTTTTTGGCCACTCCCTGCGGCTTGTGGCATCTTATTTCCCTGACCAGAGATCGAACCTGGGCCCTAAGAGTGAAAGCGCCAAGTCCTAACCACTGGACCACCAGGGAATTCCCTCATGCAGTCCAAACTTGACCTTGAGTGCCTGTTTAAGTTTCATTCACGTCCTCTGCTGATGAGGTCAATGCACAAAGGTTGGTACTTCCCTGGTGGTCCAATGGTAAAGAATCTGCCTTCCAATGCAGGGGATGCATGTTCGATCCCTGGTCAGGGAACTAAGATCCCACATGCCAAGGGGCAACTAAGCCCACACGTGGCAACAACTGTGTCCGTGCGCCTCAACTAGAGAGACTGCGTGCCGCAAACTGCAGAGCCCATGTGCTCTGGAGCCTGCGCACCACAACTAGAGAGAAGCCCGAGTGCCACAACGAAAGAACCTGTGAGCTGCAATGAAGATCTCGTGTGCTGCAACTAGGGTCCGACGTAGCCCAAATAAATAAATAAATAAATAAGTAAAAGAGACTTTGTCTTAAAAAATAAATAAATAAAGAGAAACACTTTGTTTCTAAAGGGAAGCATTTGTGGGTGTGGCAGAGCAAAAGCAGAAATGAATTGTGGTAAATTAACCAGGCCCATGATGTTAGATGTGGTTAGATCATCTAATCCAACCCCTGCATTGCACTGACCCTGCAAAAGTTATACCACACTCCTTAGCATACAGATTTAGTCACTCTAACTAAGCAGAGTTTACGCAGAAACAGTCATTAGAGACTGCTGGCACCTTTAAGGTTGCCATCCATTTTTTGTGGGCCTCCCTCCAGGGCTTGTCTGTGTGCCCACACGCATGTCCACCTCCCCGGGCACAGCGTCAGGCCCATTGTTGTCCCACATCATTTGCTGCTATTAATAGCTCAAGTTTGTGAACAATTTCCTGTTTCAAATAAAAATTATTGAGAATTCAAGGTTATTCCTTATAATTACATCAGTCTGACTCACTTGTATTCCCACATGCTTTCCTGAGAGGGAGGTAGGGGGTATGCTAAATAGTGCACCAGGAATGCCACACAGGCCTGGCCACACCCAGGAGCATGTGGCCAATGCGAATGTCATCCATAGTGAGTGCCACTGGGGAAAAAGGCTGAGAACTTCCTTCTGGACAACAGGAAGTCAGACTTTTAATTCTGGAATTGCGTTAACTCCAATAATCAGTTTAAAAAAGTGGTGGGGTGGGGGGCGCAGACACTGACTGTCTCTGTCTTCCAGGGGTTAATAATTTAAAGGCACGGAGACTTAAATTCAGTGATCCATACAGATAAGACATCACACCCTCCATCTTTTTAGACTAATTCTTCCATGAACCAAATGCTTGGGCCCCACAGGATATTTGCAGCTCCCAACAGCAGAAGCCATAGCAACAGCAGCACCGTGGAGCTAAGACTGGTGAGGCGCTGCTGTGCGCAGGACACTTTATAAGGGTTCGCTCCTTTGAGACTCCCGATAAGCCTTTAAGGTGGATGCTGTGATAATCCCCATTTTACAGAGGAAGACACTGGAGTTCAGAAAGTGTAATAACTTACCCAGGGTCCCGGAGTCAATAAGTCACAGAACAGGAATCCACACCCAGGCGGTGCCCTTGTTCATAATCACTGCACTGCTCTGCCTCCCCAAGGACAAGGAGACTGGGAATGAAAACCGCTAACTGCTTGAATGGGGTTCCAGTAGCTGGAAGGCCTCTCCTCCACTCGTTAAAACCCTATGCATTACGCATGCGCTAAGGCTTTGTCATCACTCTTTCTGTGAAACGTCTCTCCCATCAGAGGTCACACTGCTCTCTTCCCCTCCCGCACCTTGTTTAAATCTCTATGTAGTGGGCTTCCCTGGTGGCACAGTGGTTAAGAATCCGCCCGCCAATGCAGGGGACACGGGTTCAAGCCCTGGTCCGGAAAGATCCCACATGCCGTGGAGCAACTAAGCCCGTGCACCACAACCACTGAGCCTACGCTCTAGAGCCTGCGAGCCACAACTACTGAGCCTGTGTGCTGCAACTACTGAAGCCTGTGCGCCTAGAGCGCGTGCTCCACAATAAGAGAAGCCACTGCAATGAGAAGCCTGCGCACCGCAATGAAGAGTAGCCCCCGCTCACTGCAACTAGAGAAAGCCCGCGTGCAGCAATGAAGATCCAATGCAGCTGAAAATAAAATTAAATAAATAAGTAAATCTCTATGTAGCGCTTGTGATGTTAAGCATTTGCTGTCTGCATGGGGAACTTCCTCCTTTTACCTTTGGGGTTATGTGCAAAATCTGCAGGTGAGATAGGGTCACCCTTCAAGATACCCAAACACAAAATTTCTCTCTCACTAAGCAGGTCACATCCGGACCTGTGTTTTGGGCACTGTGTTTTGCACTGTGTGTGTTTATGGTGATATAGAGGGTTTAGCAGATGAAATGTGGTTTGGTGTAAAAAAAGAATAGGCTGAAACCACAGCATCTTCACTAACTGTGTGACTTTGGACACGCTGTTTAATCAGCATGAGCCCTGCTTCCCCCTCTGTTAAAATGGAGGCAATATGCACGTGTCACATGATTGTTGATTAAATAAGACACTGTAGGGCCTCAACCCGCTAGCACCTTTAACACTCGTCTTGCATTACCTTCAATGAGCCCTGAAGATAGTTCTGACCACATACGTGCAATGATACTATGTGAATTCAAAGGGAATAAAGATATCCAAGACACTGTTCTTCCCTCTGGAAACTTATAAAGAATAAAATGATACACTATTTAAGTTGCCACCAAGATAACAACAGGAAAGGCACCAGGAGTCAAGATACAATTGATCGCCAAATAAATATGATCAGTGATCATTATGATGGGAGTTCACAGGAAGACACAAACGTTTTGTGTTGGGGTGTCAGATTAATCGTTCATGAGCAAGTGGACTCTGAGCTGAGTTTGAAGGATGAGGATGAGCCAGAAAAATGAAGAAGAGACAGGATATCTCCCCAGGTGGGGGGAGGGATGCTCTGGCCTGAGACCTTCTCAGGGCACAGTTCTTGTGGGACAGGGCTGTCAGACTCAACCACCTACGGGGCGGAGTAGGGGACACACATGGGGCGGGGCGGGGAGGCGGATGTCAGACTCCAGCAGTGCCGCAGCCTCCAGTGGGACAGACACTCAGCTCCATCCCATGGCTGCCAGGTAAGAAACTGGGACCTGTGGTTGCCAGATAACCTGATTTTTTTTCCAGAGAAGATGGAAAGCTGGATTTCTATGCAAAATCTCACTATTTTGAAATGTTTGTAACAAATTTGACAAAATTTAAAAATTCTCTGCGGGCCAAAGAAAACACATGCTCAGGCTGGATTCCACATAGAGAGCTTTTGTTTAGAATTTCTGTGATTGAAGATGCAGGGAAGCAGAGAGTAGAAAGATAAAGTATTATTTGAATGCCAGGCTAAAATATTTGGATTTTTTTCTTTCAGAAAACACAGGACAATGGGGAAATGCCAGCTAACGCCCCTTCCACTTATAGCCCCCAAAAGGAGAAATCATTTTGTTTGCTATAATTTTTATTATGATAAGTTTTCCCTATTTACCCTCTTAATGGTTTTGCCTAAGAAATCAACTTGACTTATCATTATAATAATGATCTGCTTTGTTTACTCGTAAAGGCATGAAAACCCTAGACTAGGGCCTAACTCTTTGTTTAAATGTTTTAGTTTTAAGGGTGGCTCTGTGTCTTAATCGCTTTGGCTGTAAATGGAAAGGCTTAAACTAGATAATATTTAATGTCCCTTCAAGTTCTAACATCCAAAGAGCCTATGGCTCTATAGAGAAGAAATTAAATTAGTTCTTAATTGATGCACTCTAAAAATATAGTGGTAATACATACATATTTTAATCTAGCAGTATTATAGTTTTCAAAGAGCTTTCTTATTTACTCTTTTTCAAAGACCCCACTAAGATCCTATTATCACTCCCATTTTACAGAGAAGAAAACTGAGGCTCAGACAGGTTAAGTGTCTTGCTCATGACCACCCAGGCATCAGTGGCAGAGCTAGAGTTCCAGCCCAAGTTCTAACTCTTCCTTCCACATTCTATTTCCAATGTACCTCTTGCACTAGAACCTCAAAGAGAGGACTGAAATATGGTAAGTCCCTGAACACTCTTATGGGTGACGGTCTTGAGTTCCTGAGGAGCATTTTCTGTATCTTTGGAAACAAGCTGAAATTCTTTCTGCATCAAGGTTGGTGGGGCGGGAGGGTGGGAGGGGCGCATGGGAGAGACCCGTATCTGTCCTTACCTTATTCAGCAGGCAATCTTCTAAGTTTCCTTCCATCAGGGATTTCATGTCTTCTTGGTCTATGCGGAGCAGAACAGCAGAGTCTTGGTTTGTCTCTCAGCAGAGAGAGCACTTGTGCATAGATTTCTCAGTGATATTAGTCTCTGGGTGCTGAATTTCTCTGGGACTGTGTATGTGGACCACAGACTTGCCTTCTCAATTCTTCATTCAAGCTCTCATTTCCAAATTGTGAGCATTCATCTTTCATCTTTTGGGAAATTAAAAAAAAAAAAAAGAATTGAAGGAGAGTTGATGAAACTGCATTTGAGTCCAGCCAAATTTTACTCTATTTAGCTCTGTTGACTGGGGTGTTGACCGAAGGGCAATTTTCCAAGTTGTATTTCCCACTCAAATACTCAAAAGTTCCATTCAAGACGGAAACGCCCTGTAGTTGGCTTCTTCCGAGCTATTTATGCTCTTATCCTGACACTAGATGCACCTGTGAGCTCAGTATCTTATATCTCCTTGTTCTAACCCTGTTGACAGTAAATATCCCTTGCCCTCCAATCCAGAAAACCCCACAGATGGATTTACCTTCTTTACAATAAACAAAACTGCCAAACAACCAGCCTGGCACCCATGATTATGCCTACAAACAAGCAATCAGGACACAACAATTCGCATGTGGAAACACACACACACACACACAGGCATGGACACACACAGGCGCACACACACACACACACACAGGCATGGACACACACAGGCACACACACAGGTATGGACACACACAGGCACACACACACACAGGTATGGACACACGCAGGCACACACACACACACAGGTATGGACAGGCACACACACACACAGGTATGGACACACACAGGCACACACACACACACACAGGTATGGACACACACAGGCACATACACACACAGTCATGGACACACACAGGCACACACACACACACACAGGTATGGACACACACAGGCACATACACACACAGGCATGGACACACACAAGCACATACACACACACACAGGTATGGACACACACAGGCATGGACACACACAGGCACATACACACACACACGTATGGACACACACAGGCACACAGAAGCACACCCAGGAATGGCAGGACAGGATCCTTCCGCTCACCTGCTGACCTTTAAATCTCCCTCTTCCCACCTGAAAGCTAGCAGTAAAAATAAAGTCAGTGTAAACAGGCTCCTCAAGAGCCGAGGAAACACTCACATCTGGTTTTGCCAGCAAAACTATGCTGGAAAACAGCTCAGGCAGCAAATTCCCAGTCTGGCTGGCTGGGGCTAGTTTTATTACAGAAAAAAAATTTCACAATGGCTTGATCTCCCTGAAACTGGTAAACATCAGAGTCTGCTATCAGATGATCTAAAGGTATTAGAGCACTTCTGGGAGCCCAGCTCAATTCGGAGCAATGTTGCAAAGGCAAGTGTTTTTCCCAAACCCACCTCTGAGTGCATCCTCTGGGTGCTCAGCAACCACGTTGGGCGCCCGGGCTGCTCTGTGTTCTGTAACCACAGCATTCGCATATCTCCCCGAACTTGGCACCATCTGAAAGCCACATCCACATCAGAGCTCCGGCTGCTCCGTGCTCCACCCACCTCACTAATAATCCCGGGGTTCCGTCCAGCTTCTGCAGCTCCCCTCTGGGAACCTGCAGTCTGATCTGAATATGGTAAAGCCGCCCCTCCTCAATACCGCCTCGCCTTTTCATTTTCTTCCATTTGTAATTTTAAACCTCCTTCCTTTGATAGCAAGTGTTCCCGAATATTTCAGAATTTTCTTTTGCCTTCTCTTACCGCTGGTCAGTCGTTCCAAACTACCAGTTTTTCACAGACCAAGAGTCTCTTTCTTCTGTGCTTCTTGCAATTCAGAGTTCTCTTTCCACCTCATTTTCAACTTCACCAAAGTCCTCCTGTTTTTCCCAGGTGTTCTTGCTGTTGTCCTTATTTCTGCTTCACTGTAATCATTAACGCAGGAGTCCCTCTCCTCTGGTGGGGCCTTTCCTACTATTCTAAGTTTACCCCAGTCGCCCGTCATCATATGCACAAACTTTCATCCTTTTGTGCCTGTGGTGGCCTTACCTCGATTGCTCCAGTACCGCAGCTGATCAAAATGCTGAAAGTGGCATTCTTCTCTTGTGCTAGGGTCCGGTGACACTTGCCAGTTGTGAGCGGGGAAAGCAATGAACAGGGACAACTGAGGAGCCTGGGAGAAGAAGAAGGAGCACGCGCTCAGGGTGGCTTACTAGAGTCTAATTTTACCTGGATGCTGTACCCAGGAAATGGGGTGTTGTATAGACACGACCAGTTCCCTGCTCCAGGATGTTCCTTATGGGCAAAGGTTCTGAAATACAGGGCAGTCCCACAAACACAGGTACTCTGACAGATTGGCAAAGACAAAATTTCTTTGTAGATAGAGATCTCTGGCTAATTGGATATTGGATCAGCAAATATTTATTGAGCAACAGATTGCCCAAGGCACTCTGCTGTGTCACTGGGAGGGATTAAAAATGGACTAAGATTTCCCTCTTTCCTCGGGAAATAAATATCCTTGTTTCTCATGACTCACACCAAATGCAAGTATGAACATGTAAACCAACTTTAGCTCAACTTCTGTTGTGAGGACCAAGATGTTATTCTTTAAAGTCAGTTGAACAAAGGCATTCAAACCCTAAACCATCAATATAAGAAGCCCTGGGAAGATCATGTCACCTGGTTCACCAGCAAAGGTGTTTGTTACTGATTTACCTTAGTGGCCAGGATTTTCATACCAAAAAGGGGAAGGGTTGGCTTGATTCAGATCAATCTTAAATATACAAATTTGTTAAACTTCACCAAGATTACAAATTCTGACTTATTCTTTCAAAGATTTCTTTTAATCCCAGGGTGACTCAAATCTGACAGTTCAGAGGACCAAATAGAGATAATTGTTTAAGCTGTGAGGAAGCCCCCAACAATGAACAGACCCTGTCTGTTCTGTGTCACCTGTGTAGCCCGGTACCTAACACAGGGGTCCCCAACCCCCGGGCCGTGGACCGATACTGGTCTGCGGCCTGTTAGGAACCGGGTCACATGGCAGGAGGTGGGCGGCAGGCGAGCGAGCGAAGCTTCATCTGCTGCTCCCCAAAGCTCTCATTACCACCTGAACCATCACCCTCCCACACCCAGCCCCCAACCCTGTCCGTGGAAAAACTGTCTTCCACGAAACCAGTCCCTGGTGCCAAAAATGTTGGGAAGCACTAACCAAACACATAACTGACCCTCAATGAACAGTGAATATTTCTTTGCCTTAAACATTAAAGCGACCATTCTAATAAATAAAATACTTTGAGATGCATAAAACAGCAAAGATGACCTGTTACAACATAGTATATACTCAGTGATCCCAGATTGGGCTAGAGGAAAGGAAAGGAAAATATCTAGATCTGTGTCCATCTGGCTGTGTGTCCATCCATTTATATTTCTGTGCACTGGAATGTCATTCTGGATCTTCCTCACTCAAATGGCCCAATGCTGAAAGGCAACCCAGAAACTTATTTTTAACAGAGACCAGTTGTCAAAACTCCTGCTATGGCTTGGATGACACTTTATTTTCAAATTAAATAGTAAGGTATTTCCATGTTCATATCTCTCTACCTGGTAAACAGAGTTATATTTTCATCTGAAACTTTTCCTTAAGTCAGGGTGCAACTCCCTTCCCTCTGTTCAGAGTCATGTGAGGCTGGCATATTTTTCAGTTGACATCACCAGGAAAACACTGGGTGTGAAGAAAGCCTTTAAAGAAGAACACATTTGGTTTTATTAATTTGTTATACCATGAAACTAACTGGTTCACCTAAGTTTCTGTGATACCTGAGTTAGGAAGTGGCAGGAAATAGGTGATGGGAGGAATTAATTGTTCCTAGTTCTTGGGAACACAGGGGGCTGCTTTCCCTTCCCCCTCTATTGCTCATGACACATGACAAATTTATCTGTTTTTAGTTAAAAGAGACCCAGCCAGAAGATAAAGACATAGAGATCGAGGGAACAAAAAAGAAAGTCCAGAAATAGACTCACACAAACACAGTCATTTGATCTTTGATAAAGTGTAAACACATTTCAGTGGAGGGAAGATATTTCTTTTCACTAATGTGTATTGGTAAAATTGGTTGTCCATAGGAAAAGAAATAATAATATATATTATTGATATAAATCTCATACCTTACATAAAGATTTACCTCAAAATGGATCATAGATCTAAATGAGAAACATAAGCTAAATCCTTGTGTCCTGAGTTTAGGCCAAGAGTTCTTAGGAATGATAAAAAAAAAAAAATGGATAACTTAGACTTCATCAAATTTAAGAACTTTTGTTCTTCCAAAGATACTGTCATGAGAATGAAGAGACAAGATATGGACTAGGAGGATATATTTGAAAACTACCTACCCAACAAAGGACTTGTATCTAGAATATGTAAAGAACTCTCAAAATTAGTAATGAGAGAACAACACAACTTAAAAATGAGTAAAGGGCTTGAACAGACACTTCACCAAAGAGGATATAAGGATGGCAAATAAGCATGTGAAAATATAGTCAGTATCATTAGACATTCAGGAAATGCAAATTAAAAACACGAAAAGATACATACTTAATTGAATGGCTAAAATGAAAAAATGGTGCCAATACCTAGTGTTGACAAGTATACGGAGCAACTGAAACTCTCATACATTTCTGATGGGAATGAAAAATGGTTTGGTAATTTCTTATGAGGTTAAATATATATTTGACCCCCAGCAATTCCACTCCTAGGCATATAGCCTAGAGAAATGAAAACCTGGTTTACACAAAAACCTGTACATGAATGTTCACAGCACTGTTATTTGTGACAGTCAAAAGTTGGATGCCACCCCAAAGCTTCTCAACAGGTGAATTGATAAACTGTGGTACATCCATAGCATATAATATACAACAATAAAAAGGAACAAATTATTGATATACACAACTTGGATAAATCTTAAATACATTGTGCTGAGTGAGAGAACACAGAGAACTTTCAGAAAGTTACATATTGTATGATTCCATTAATTTGGCATTCTCAAAAATTCTTGAAAAAAGACCAAGTTTTAGTGGTGGAGAACAGATCAGTGGTTGCCAGGGGTCTTGGGGTGAGGTGAGGGTGTGACTACCAAGGGATAGCATGAGAGAGGTTTTTGGAATGGTCTAACTGTTCTGTGTTCTGATTTTGGTGGGGTTTTCATGAATCTGTATATATGTTAAAATTCATACAACTTTTCACCAGAAAAAAAAAGTGTTACTATAGATCATTTTTAAATAAAGAAACCCAAAGATATTAATTATAATGAAAATACAATCAAGTTACCAGGTCCTCATAGATAATACATTTTGTGTTATTTTATGGGAAAATGTAAGTATTGTGTAATCAAATAGTATCTTTTTTTTTAAATATTATTTTGCATTTTATTTATTTATTTTTTTGTGGTATGCGGGCCTCTCACTGTTGTGGCCTCTCCCGTTGTGGAGCACAGGCTCCGGATGCGCAGGCTCAGCGGCCATGGCTCACGGGCCCAGCCGCTCCATGGCATGTGGGATCTTCCCGAACCGGGGCATGAACCCGTGTCCCCTGCATCGGCAGGCGCACTCTCAACCACTGCGCCACCAGGGAAGCCCCAAATAGTATCTTTTTAAAAAAAATTTTTAGAGCAGTTTTAGGTTCATAGAAAAATTGGGAGGAAGGTAGAGATTTCCCATATACTCCCTCCCCCAAGACATGCATAGCCTCCTCCATTATCAACATCTGCCACCAGAGTGGTACATTGTCACAGTTGATGAACCTACACCGTCACACCATTATCACCCAAAGTCCTAATTTACATCTTGGTTGACTCTTGGTGTTATGCATTTATGGGTTTGGACAAATGTATCCATCATTATAATATTGTACAAAGTATTTTCACTGACCTAAAAATACTCTGTGTTCTGCCAATCATCCCTCCTCCACCCCCATCCCCCACCAACTCCTGGCAACTATTCTTTTTTACAGTCTCCATAGTTTCACCCTTTCCAGAATGTCATATAGTTGGAATCATACAGTAGGTAGCCTTTTTAGATTGGCTTCTTTCACTTAGTAATATGAGTTTAAGTTCCTCCATGTCTTTTCATGGCTTGATAGCTCATTCTTTTTAGTGCTAAATAATATTCCATTGTCTGGATGTACCACAGTTTATTTATCTGTCGCCTACTGAAAGACATCTTGGTTGCTTCCAAGTTTTGGAAATTATGCATAAAGCTGCTACAAACATCCAGTTACAGGTTTTTATGTGGATATAAGTTTTCAGCTCCTTTGGGTAAATACCAAAGAGGGTAATTGCTGGATCGTATGACAAGGATATATTTGGTTTTGTAAGAATCCACCAAACTGTCTTCCAAAGTTGTTGTACCATTTTGTATTTCCACCAGCAATGATCATAATTTCCTGCTGCTCCACATCCTCTCCAGCATTTTGTACTGTCAGTGTTTCAGATTTTACCCATTCTTATAGTTGTGTAGTGGTATCTCATTGTTGTTTTAATTTGCATTTCTCTGATGACTTATAAGGTGGAGCATCTTCTCATATGCTTATCTGCTATCTGTATGGCAGTGGTGAGGTGTCTTGCTGAGGTCTTTGGCACATTTTCTAACTGGATTTTTTGTTTTCTTCTTCTTAAATTTTAAGAGTTCTTTGTATATTTTGGGTAATAGTCCTTCATGAGATGTGTCTTTGGCAAATATTTTCTCCCAGTCTGTGGCTTGTCTTCTCATTCACTTGCCATTGTCTCTCATAGATCAGAAGTTTTTACTTTTAATGAAGTCCAGTTTATTCATTAGTTCTTTCATGGATGGTGCCTTTGGTATTTTATGTAAAAAGTCATCACCATACCCAAAGTCATCCAGGTTTTCTCTTAAGTTATATTCTAGGATTTTTACAGTTTTGTTTTTTACATTTAGGCCTATTATCCATTTTGAGTTAGTTTTTGTGAAGAGTGTATGTGTCTAGATTCTTTTTTCTTTTTTTTCTTTTGGCATACGGATGTCCATTGTCCCAGCACTATTTGTTGAAAATATTATGTTTCATTGTATTACCTTTGCTCTTTTGTTAAAGATCAACTGACTATATTTATAGGGGTCTGTTTCTGGGTTCTCCATTCTGTTCATCCATCTATTTGTCTATTCTTTTGTCAATACTACACTGTCTTAATTACTGTAGCTCTGTAGTAAGTCTTGTAGTCAAGTATTGTCAGTCCTCCAACTTTGTTCTCTCCTTCAATATTATGTTAGCTATTCTGTGTCTTTTGCCTTTCCATATAAACTTTAGAATCAATTTCTCAATATACACAAAATGACTTGCTGGGATTTTTATTGGGATTGCATTTAATCAAGTTGGGAAAAACTGACATCTTGACAATATTAAGTCTTCCTATCCATGTACATAGAATATCTCTTCATTTATTTATGGATCTTGTACCTAAGTATTCCATTTTGGGGGGATGCTAATGTAAATGGCATTGTATTTTTAACTTCAAATTCCACTTGCTCATTGCTGATATATAGGAAAGCCATTGGCTTTGTATATTAATCTTATATCCTGCAACCTGTCTATAACTGCTTATTAGTTGCAGGGGTTATTTTCTGATGATTTTTTCAGATTTTCTACATAGAGGATCATGTCACCTGAGAACAAAGAAAGTTTTATTTTTCCTTTTTAAATCTGTATATCTTTTATTTACTTTTCTTGTCTTATTACATTAGCAAGGACTTCCAGTATGATGTTGATAAGGAGTGGTGAGAGGGGACATCCTTGCTTTGTTCTTGATCTTAGTGGGAAATCTTCTAGTTTCTCACCATTAAATATGATGTTAGCTGTAGGTTTTTTGTAGATATTCTTTACCAAGTTGAAGAAGTTACCCTCTATTCTTAGTTTACTGAGAAATTTTATCTCAAACAAGTGTTAAATTTTGTCAGATACTTTTTTTGCTTCTATTGATAAGATCATGTGATTTTTCTTTCTTAGGCTGTAGATGTGATAAATTATATTAATTAATTTTTGAATGTTGAACCAGCCTTGCATACCTGGGATAAATCCTACTTGGTCTTGGTGTATAATTCTTTCTATACATCGTTACTGATATTTTGTTGAAGATTTTTGCATCTGTGTTCATAAGAGATATGGGTCTATAGTTTTCTTTCCTTGTAATGTCTTTGTCTCATTTGAGTATTAGGGTAGTGCTGGCCTCATAGAATGAGTTAGGAAGCATTCCTTTTGCTTCTATCCTCTGAAAGAAATTTTAGGGAGTTGGTATAATTTCTTCCTTAAATGTTCAGTAGAATTTACCAGTGAATACATCTGGGCCTGGTGCTTTCTGTTTTGCAAGGTTATTAATTATTGATTCAATTTCTTTAAAAGATATAGGCCTATTCAGATTGCCTATTTCTTCTTCTATGAGTTTTGTCAAATTATGTCTTTCTAGGAATGGGTCCATTTCATCAAGGTGATTAAATCTGTGGGCATAGAGTTGTTCATAGTATTTCTTTATTATCCTTTTAATGTTCATAGGACCTGTAGTGATATCCCCTCTTTCATTTCTGATATTAGTAATTTCTGTCCTCTCTCTTTTTTTCTTAGTCTGGCTAGAGGCTTATCAATTTTATTGATCTTTTCAAAGAATCAGTTTTAGTTTTGTTGATTTTCACTATTGATTTTCTATTTTCAATTTCATTTATTTCTGCTCTAATTCTTATTATTTTCTTCTGTGTATTTTGGATTTTTTTCCTAGTTTCCTAAGGTGGAAATTTAGATTATTGATTTTAGATCTTTCTTCCTTTTTTTTTTTTTTTTTAAGAAGTGGATTTATTTAGAGAGAAACACACTCCACCAGACAGAGCGTGGGCCATCTCAGAAGGTGAGAAAGCCCTCTTTCTTCCTTTTTAATATATCCATTCAATGCCATAAAATTCCCTCTAAGCACTGCTTTCACTGCATCCCACAAATTTTGATAGGTTGTGTTTTTTCATTTAGTTCAAAATATTTTAAAATTTCTCCTGAGATTTCTTCTTTGACCCATGTATTATTTAGAAGTGTGTTGTTTATTTAATCTCCACGCATTTGGAGATTTTCCAGTTATCCTTCTGTTATTGATTGTTTTTTTTAGTTTAATTCCATTATGGTTTAACAGCAGACATTGTATGATTTCTGTTCTTTTAAATTTGCTTTATGGCCCAGAATGTGGTCTATCTTGGTGAGCGTTCCATCTGAGTTTAAGAAGAATGTGTATTCTGCTGCTGTTGGATAAAATAGTCTGTAGATATCAATTACATTTGGTATTTTTATTATATAAATATTTAGTTGTTTTTTAACAACTAACAACTTTTAACAAGTTGATGGTGTTGTTGAATTCAACTATATGCTTACTGATTTTCTGCTTGCTGGAGCTGTCCATTTCTGATAGAGGAGTATTGATGTCTCCAGCTACGATAATGGTGTCATCTATTTCTCCTTGCAATTCTGTTGGTTTTTGCCTCACATAGTTTGACACTCTGTTGTTAGGTACATACATGTTAAAGACTGCTATGTCTTCTTGGAGAATTGACTCCTTTATCATTACATAATGACCTTCTTTGTCCCTGATAACTTTCCTTGCTTTGAAGTCTACTGTCTGAAATTAATATAATTATTCCTGCTTTCTTTTGATTAGAGATAACATGGAGTATTTTTCTCCATATATTTACCTTTTATCTTTATATTTAAAGGAGTTTCTTGTAGACAACATGTAGTTGGGCCTTGGGTCTTGTTTTTTGATCCACTCTGACAATCTTTGTCTTTTAATTGGTGAATTTAGACTAGTGACATTCAAAGTGATTATTGATATAGTTGGATTCATATCTAACATGTTTGTTACTGTTTTCTATTTGTTGTCCTTATTCTTTGTGCCTGTTCTTGTCTTCCACTCTTTTTTCTGCCTTTTGGGGTTTTAATTAAGCATTTTTTGTGATTCCATTTTCTCTCTTTTCTTAGCATATCAGTTAATTAATAAGTTAACTTATTTTAACATTTTTTAAGTGGTTGACCTAGAGTTTGCAATATACACTTATAACTAACCCAAGTCTACTTTCAAAGAACACTATACCACTTCACAGGTGGTGTGAGTACCTTATAATAACAAAATAATCCTAATTTCTTCCTCTCATCCCTTCTATCCCTTGTATCATTGTTATCATTCATTTCATTTATATATAAGCATACATAAATGTGTGTGTATATATGTATTATATATATACATACACATATATATAATATACAGAAATACACATAGTCAAATTCATTGTTGCCATTATTATTTTGAACAAATTGTTTTCTGTTAGATCAATTAAGAATAAGAAAAATAAGTTTTTATTTTCCTTCTTGTATTCCTTCTTCAATGCTCTTCTTTTCTTTATGTAGATCCGAGTTTCTGACATACTATTTTCCTTCTCTAAAGAACTTCTTCAACTTCTTTAACATTTCTTGCAAGGCAAGTCTAATGGCAACATATTCTCTCAATTTTTGTTTGTCCAAGAAAGTCTTTCTTTCTCCTTCATTTCTGAAGAATACTATATTGGTGGTTTTTATTCTCTCAACACTTTAAATATTTCACTCCACCCTTTTCTTGCATCCTTTATGAGAAACCAGATGTAATTTCTTTGTTCTTTTATAGGTCAGTGTTTTTTTCCTTGTCTTTGATTTTCTGTAATTTGAATATGATACACCTAGGTGTAGTTTTTATGGCATTTATTATACTTGGTATTCTCTGAGTTTCCTGGATCTGTGGTGTGGTATCTGCAATTTACTGGCGGGAAATTACCAGTCATTATTGTTTCAAATATTCTGTTTGTTTCTTTTCCTTCTGGTATTCTCATTTTACACCTTTTGCAATTTTCCCACAGTCCTTAAATATTTTTTTTATAGTCTTTGTTCTCTTTCTTTTTCAGTTTGGGAGGTTTCTATTAAGATAGTCTCTAGCTCAGAGATTTTTTTTCCTCAGCCATGTCCAGTCTACTAATAAGCCCATCAAAGGCATTTTCATTTGTTTCAATGTTTTGGGGTTTTTTTTTCATCTCTAGCACTTCTTTTTGGTTCTTTTTTAGAATTTCCTTCTCTCTGCTTACATTACCCATCTGTTATTATATGCTGTCTACTTTATCAAATAGAACCCTTAGCATATTAATTCTAGTTATTTTAAATTCCCTATCTGAAAGTTCTGACATCTCTGCCATGTCTGATTCAAAGTGTGTTTTTTGTTGTTTCATATGCCTTGTAATTTTTTCTTGTCAAACATAATGTGCTGGGTAAAAGGAACTGATGTAAATAGGCTCTAGTAATGTGGTGGTGGGGAAATATTCTAGAGTCCTATGATCAATCTTTTAGTGAGCCTGTGCTTTGGACCATGGACTTCACTAGTGTTTCTCAGGGTTTTTTTCCCTCCTTCCTGAAGTGGGACAGGATGGCTAGAGTGGGCTGGAGTTGGCTATTCTCCTTCTCCCTTATGGAAGGCTAGAGCTTACTAGAGTTGGATATTTCCCTTCTCTCAGGTCTGATAATATCTCAGCAGGTTAGGTTTTGGTTAACCAGTTTCTGCTGAGGACAGGCCTTGCTAAAAAGAATAGATTGCTCTGGTTCATCTTCCCTCCCCTGCAGGAAGCACGAGGGATTTTTGGTTTTGTTTTGTTTTGTTCTTTTTGATATTTACTGTGAGGATCTGGTGGAGAACCTAGAGGTAAGTCTCACAAAGTTGTGGAGCCCCCCGCATGACCGGGTCACTGGAGTTTTCTGCATTGAGCTTCCAGCAATTCATCAATTACAGTGCAGGTTTCCCTACCTTGGTGCTGGTTCCCATGGTGGTTTCTACGTCCATGCCTCTCTGCTCTGTGACTCCCTGTATTTGCTTGTCTGTCTCTTCAGTTTGGGGGAGAGTGGTCTGCCTTGTGTTATCTCCTCTCTTACTAATCCAAGAGGAGTTGTTGATTTTTTCAGTCTGCTCAGCCTTTTTTGTCATTGTGAGGGTCGAGTAGCAACTTCCAAGCTCTTTACATGTGGAACCAGAGACCAGACATCCAATAGTGTCTGTTTTGAACTCTCATTAATAGATCTCAAATATTGCTAGTTATTAAAATGCTAATAGTAATTTAAAATTTTAAAATCAGACAGCTAACAAGTCAGATTTAAATAATTAAGTCTAATATTATGAGTGAAAATCAGGCGGGTAATTCTACATAAGTAAATATGCTATTACTGCCTTGGACAGTGGTCTTTCTGAATGATATATTTTAAACAGACATTTTGGAAATTTCTAAGAATATGTAGAAGAAAGAGGAGAGGGAGAAAAATATGCAATGAAATTAACAGTTGTTATTTTTGGATGGTGGAATAATTATGGGCTTATTTCTTTTTGTGAATTGTTTTTTATACATTTTCTACAAAGAGCATATGCTATTTATAATCAGAAAAAAGGTTTAAATGCTACAAATGCTATTTAAAATAAAACAAAATGAATTCATTTCTTGATGCTTCTTTTTATATTTGCTTTCCAGTTTTGCCAACATTATTCTGCATAATCAGAAAACAGACCCAATCTTATAAATGTTCAAAAGTAGGAAAATACTATTAGCGCAACTGTAACGTATATATTTCTATGTTGGTTTTCTTTATTAAGATGTATCATGCTGAGGCAGGAAAGATATAATCAGAAAAAGAAACAAATGTAGGTCAGAGGCAGTAAGAGAACATTCATAAATCATTTTGCGGTACATGTCTATCTTTTCAAGGTAGCTACACAATTTCAAGGGCAAGCATTTAATATTTGAAAGTACACTGGGAAATTTTAAAAGAATCTTCAGATGATACAACCAAACTCATTGCCCTCATGCTTTGTCCAAGTCCTGTGCTGGGTGCCCAAAATGCAAAGATCCTATTCATTCCATAGGTTCCTCCCTCAGGTAAAATTAGAGAGTTGAGGCCATAGTATAAAAAGCGGTTATCATCAGTCCTATACCGAAGAGTCAAGCCCCAGCTGGCCCAGACAGGAATTGCTGTAGGGAAGCATGGGAGGGAAGGCTGAGTGTACACCGAGGAAGTGAGTGATAAGAGAGGTAGGTGGGAGGCGGCATCCTAAGCCAGGGATAACAGCTGGGCACAGGTATAGAGACGTAGCCAGGGACTGTGGTCAGAGCAGAACACCTGAAGGATGCCAGATTAGTTTGAAGAGATTACACAAGGCGCTGAATTCAAGGCTAAGGTATTCTGATTTTTCCTTGTAGGCAATGGAGAGCCATTGAAGGATTTTAGACACTGATAGGACAGAAATTGTTCTTTAAAGTGATTTATTTTGCAGCTAGTTGTCTATGGGATTATCCATCTCTATTAGCCTGTCAGCCTTGCAGGCATAGATTGTGTCTGATTCACTGTTGTTGTGGGACTCAGGGCTGATACTAGCTGCTTTAACAGCATTGTGCAAATCAGGAAGGGTGGCCCCTCTGGGTAGACTCAGTCCTACAAGGCCAATGCTTGGTGAGCTGACCATACCTGTGTGAAAAAGATCTTCTGGGAAGAAGCAGTCCTCACAAAGGTTTATGGCTTGATGAGGAAATAGGAGAGAATTATACACAATTTCTCTGTATCTCCCTAACAATACAGTGTGGAAATTCCCACCCCCTTACCCTGCCATGTTTACTGCTATAGACAGAATTCACTCTTTAAGCAGTTATATAATAGTCTATAGTACAAGCATGTCAAAATTTACTCCACTTCTGATGGGCATTCCCTTTGTTTCCAGGTTTCTGCCTGGAAACAAACAATGCTGCAATTCATCTATATTTTTTGAGAGTTTAGAATGGCTTAAATAATGTAAGGAATGTCTTTTCTTCAAAGCTTAGATACAACTCAGCTGCCAAAGCCTTTTGGCTTGGTCCTTTTAAAAATAAAAAAATCTATTTTTGAACATCTCTCAATACTAATGATATGTTTAATTTTTCTACCTCTTCTAGGGTCAATGTTGGCAGTTTATAGTTGACTCAAAAATCATCCATTTCCTCTAAATTTTCAAGTTTATTGTCACAAACTTTTACATAATAATATTCCTTTATGATTATTTTCATTTCTTCATACTAAACCCTCGATATTTCTCCCAAATCTGCTTTGTCCAGTTTTATGGAGATCAGAAAAAGGAACCATCATCATCCCAAATTTAAAGTCATCTTTGTCTCTTTCCTATCCTTCACCTCCCACATTCAATCTTCCATTCAATCCTGTCTGCCTCTAAAATAACTCTTAGGTCCATCCATCCATTCCTCCTGACCACCATTGCCATTGCTTCTCTACCTCACCCTTGGGAATCTAATTCAAAGAAATAAATTATCATATATGAAGATACCAGATACAAGTAATAATGACAATACTATCAATAATAATAGCTAACATATATTAAACACATTTTATATGTCAAATACCATTTAAAATATTTTACAAATATTAAGCCATTTTACCTACATGACAACCCAGTGAGATAAGTACTATTACTTTTCTCATTTTACAAGTGTACTAGAAAATGTAAATACAAGGATGTTTATTACAGCATTATTTATAATAAAGACAAAAGGGTTGCCTATCATTGCTGGAATAGTTGAATAAAATGTGACCATCAAATGGAAGCAACCTGGGACTTCCCTGGTGGCGCAGTGGTTAAGAATCCACCTGCCAATGCAGGGGACACAGGTTCGAGTCCTGGTCCAGGAAGATCCCACATGCTGCAGAGCAACTAAGCCCATGCGCCACAACTACTGAGCCTGTGCTCTACAGCCCACAGGCCACAACTACTGAGTCCACGTGCCACAACTACTGAAGCCCATGCGCCTACAGCCCGTGCTCCACAACAAGAGAAACCACCACAATGAGAAGCCCGTGCACAGCAACGAAGAGTAGCCCCCGCTCTCCACAACTAGAGAAAGCCCATGTGCAGCAACAAAGACCCAACGCAGTCAAAAATAAAATACAATAAAATAAATTTTTTTAAAAAATGGAAGCAACCTGAGTGTTCAACAACAGATGAATGGATAAAGAAGATGTGGTATATATATACAATGGAGTACTACTCAGCCATAAAAAAGAATGAAAATTTGCCATTTGCAGCAACATGGGTGGACTTGGAGGGTATTGTGCTAAGTGAAGTAAGTCAGAGAAAGACAAATTCTATATTACTGATATGTGAAATCTAAAAAATACAACAAACCAGTGAATATAACAAAAAAGAAGCAGACATATAGAGAACAAACTAGTGGTTACCAGTGGGGAGAGGGAAGGAGGGAGGGGCAATATACGGGTAGGGGAGTAAAAGGTACAAAGTATCAGGTATAAAATAAGCTACAAGGATATATTGTATAACACAAGGAATATAGTCAATATTTTATAATAACTATAAATGGAGTATAATCTTTAAAAAAATTGTTTAGGGACTTCCCCAGTGGTCCAGAGGTCTCTTCCAATGCATCAGATGTGGGTTCGATCCCTGGTCGGGAACTAAGATCCCTGCAGGGCAACTAAGCCTGAGTGCCACAACTAGAAGGCCCGTGCACCACAACTACAGCGTGCTCTGGAGCCCATGCACCACAACTAGAGAGAAGCCCACACACCTCAAGTAAAGATCCTGCATGCTGCAACTAAGACCCAATGCAGCCAAAAATGAATAAATAAATATTTTAAAAAGTTAAAAAAAATCAGACCATCCATACCATACAACAGCGTGTAACTATTTAAAAGAATGATTTGGATTAGTTCTCAACCCTGGTTACACAAAGAATCATCTGAGTAGCTTCTGCAAAACATGCTTGGGTCCCACCCCAAACCAATTAAATCAGTCTCTGGGGGTCAGTTAGGGTGACAGTCATTGAGTTATATTTGGCAGTTAACTTGGAGGGATGTCCATAACAAATTACTAAAGATGCCAAGAAGGTTGCATTACATAATGCCATTTTAAAATTTTTATTTATTTATTTATTTTATTAATTTTTTTTTTGGCTGCATTGGGTTTTCATTGCTGTGCGTGGGCTTTCTCTAGTTGCGGTGAGTGGGGGTTACTCTTTGTTGCGGTGCACGGGCTTCTCATTGCGGTGGCTTCTCTTGCTGCAGAGCATGGGCTCTAGGCACACAGACTTCAGTAGCTGCAGCACATGGACCCTAGAGCTTGTGGGCTTCAGTAGTTGTGGCACATGGGCTCAGTAGTTGTGGCTCGCAGGCTTAGTTGCTCTGCGGCATGTGGGATCTTCCCGGACCAGCATTCGAACCCGTGTTCCCTGCACTGGCAGGCGAATTCTTAACCACTGAGCCGCCAGGGAAGTCCCCATAATGCCATTTATTAAAACAACGACAAACAAACACCCCCAATCTGGGTATATATCTTTCTACTACATTTATATTTGGTGTATATAGACACACTATGTAGACATAGATACAATATATATACTTATATAAAATGTCATATATTATATATAGTATATATATATCATATATATATACATATATATATGATATATATATATCATATATAATAATACATGGGAAAACATGAAAAAAGTACAGATATATACACACATTGTTGTTATTAGTTAAGAAATGGGGTACAGGGCTTCCCTAGTGGTGCAGTGGTTGAGAGTCCGCCTGCCGATGCAGGGGATGCGGGTTCGTGCCCTGGTCCGGGAAGATCCCACATGCTGCGGAGCGGCTGGGCCCGTAAGCCATGGCCGCTGAGCCTGCGCGTCCGGAGCCTGTGCTCTGCAGCAGGAGAGGCCACAACAGTGAGAGGCCCGCGTACCCCAAAAAAAAAAAAAAAAAAAGAAATGAAATGGGGTACAAATGGCTTGTAAGTGGGAGACAGAGAGGGAGGAGGCAGAGGGAAGATGGGAAGAAACTAAAAAAGCAAAAGAAGCTTAAGGCTGCTCTATAAGCGTGCATCATTTATATAATCAGAAAAGACTTTCACATTATCTTCTTTTTTTTAAAGCTGTCTTTTGCTTATGGCTTTAGCACACACAGTGCTCTCTGCTGGAACAATGCTCCTCTGATTCTCTGCCTGGCTAACTGTTCCTTATCCTTAAGGCCTCAACTTACATGTCAGTTCCTCAGAATTCCTTTGAGTTGGATCAGAATGCGTTCTCTCTGTCACTCTCAATCCTGTCCTACTGCCCTTTGATTTTAGAGCACTTATCATAGTTTGAGGTTAAATGTGTGGCATTTAGACCACATCTGTTTTCTGCTCTAGAGTGGAAGCCACAGGAGGTCAGGGACCAGGTCTGCTTGGCTCTCAGTAAACTCCCAGTGCCTTGCCTAGGGCTGGACACACAGAGGTCTCAGAAAAACCTTGGTAAATGTTTGGATCATTTCTCTGAACTTAATAACTTTCCCCATGTTCCTACCTTGTGCTTTAATGAGATTTTGTGCTCTCTGATGTCTGGGACTGTGTCTTCCACCTCTCAGCACTCTCCTCAGTGCTCAGCAGATCTCTGGCTGATTGCACATGCTGATAAACCTTGATGTCCCCAGGAGCATAAGCATATTTCCTACCATTCCACTGCTGCTGTCTCCTTGTCCTGCTGCTCTGGGAGAAAGATAAATGGGGATAGAGTTCCCAACTACCCCAGAGGTTTCAGTTCTTTGGAATATACTTCAGCTCTTCTGACTATACTTAGATGGTCATTAGTTGCCAAGTATTGTAAATTACAGGTCTTTTTTGGGGGGTGGGAAGTGGGGGAGGGCTTTCCCTCCTATCCCCTCTTATTATGAACTTATGTTGCCCGCCCTGCTCAATTCATGTGTTGAATTCCTAACCCCTAGTATCTCAGAATGTGAGTGTATTTGGAATCAGGGCCTTTAAAGAGGTAATGAAGTTAAAATGAGGCCATTTGAGTAGGGTACAAATCCAGTCTGACTAGTGTCCTTATAAAAAGAGGGAGAAACATCAGGGATGCATGTGAACAGAGGAAAGGCCATGTGTAGACACAGTGAGAAGGTGGCCATCTGCAAGCCAAGGAGAGCCCTCAAGAGAAACCAAACCTGTTGACTCCTTGATCTTGGACTTGTAATCTCCAGAACCGTGAGAAAAGAACTTCCACTGTCCAGCAGCCACTGCACACCAGTACTCCTCTGTTGAAGACCTCATGTGGGTTCCCCAGGGCTAAACAGGCCTAAACAAAGGCACCGCCCTTTGTTCACTCCCTGACACCAGTCAACCAATTGCCCCAGGAAGGGCAACAACATTTCAGCTGGTGTCTTCTGAAGGGTGAGTTTCTTACTTTTCTGGGACATGTTTCTGCTACTCTTTCCACCTCTACCAGAAGCTGGGGACAGCTTTTTCTTTACTCAGGACTTTCAATTCTACAACCACAGAAAGCTCACTCTTACACCACAATTCCTTCTTTGTTATTTTTCTTCAAATGAGTCTCCCAAAAAGTCTTGATAACATTCTTTTTTTAAAATTAATTAATTAATTTTTGGCTGCGTTGGGTCTTCGTTGCTGTACGCAGGCTTTCCCTAGTTGTGGTGAGCAGGGGCTACTCTTCGTTGTACTGTGTGGTCTTGTGGAGCATGAGCTCTAGGTGCGCGGGCTTCAGTAGTTGTGGTGCACGGGCTTCAGCAGTCGCAGCTCACGGGCTCTAGTGCGCAGGCTCAGTAGTTGTGGCAGACGGGCTTATTTGCTCCACAGCATGTGGGATCTTCCCGGACCAGGGCTCGAACCTGTGGCCCCTGCATCGGCAGGCAGATTCTCAACCACTGCACCACCAGGAAGTCCAATAACATAGCGTTCTTGATTTAGACCCCCAACTTGGAACCTACTAAAGTAAAATCTTTCTTTTGAGCTTTCTCTCAGGACTTTAGGAAACCTAGAAAGCCCACAAAGGCTACATGAGGAACAATGCCCTTTCTTTCCTCTCAGAGTGCATGCTGGAGGCTTCATCACCAAAAGGAACACTCAGACCCCCTTCTCTCCTTCACTACTCAGAAACCACAATATTTGTTCTTGAAACATGATTAAGGAAACCAAATGCCAAGGAAAACATAGCTTTTTACCATGGGTTTATGGAAGTTTATAATCTACAGTCAATGTTGAGAAAAAAAAAATTTGGCCTTTTGGGCAGATGTTCCTTCAATAAAAGTGATCAAGGTCAACCCATCCAAAGAAAACAATAACAACAATAAGAATGAATGAAGTTTGATTCCTAAACATCCAGGAGTCTTTATTATTAAACATTAAAAAAAAAAAAAACATGGTGGAACAAAGTGCCAAATGACTGGTGCCAATTGAAGTAACTCTTTTACATGTTGTTTTAGTTCCTAAACTTATCATAAAACACTACAATGTTTCTTACTCCCAAGTCTCTGTCTCAGTATGCAAGCCTCCTTAGGGTCATGGGATAATGGAGTGAACACAGAGACAAGTCTGATTTGCAGAACCATAGGATATTTTATACTCTAGCATCAGGAGAGGCAACATGATGTTACAAGCCCTATTCAGAGGACGGCTATAACAAAGTCCTATTAACAAAAGATATGTAGGTTAAGTCCTATTCTTCCACACTGCAATGTCTATCACAGATCATTCTCTCCCATCACCATAACAACCCCCATCAGTCATAAGCAGCCTGAATACTATCAACCAAGAGGTAAAGAGTAAGCCTTTATCCCCAGCTTGTGTGGGTTTATTTCAAATAATGATCTTGTTTCTCAGTAAATTCTTGCCTTATTACATCGAGTAGCCAGTCATTAGCACTGGAGAGATCCAAGGGCTTCTGGGCTCTTGGCACCAAAAACTGCTTAGATTCCGATTTCCTCCTTAATATCCAATTAAGGGTAAGATTACATAAATCCTCAGCTTCCCAGTTAAGTCTAACTATACCACAATCATTAAATGAGACTAAAATGATCTAAAATAAAAGGCAATGCTGAATGACACTGGGCAACAAATTAATCATACACAGGCCTTACTAAAAAGGAAATGAAAGAAATAGCATAAAGGCTAACCAGGTCTGCAGTTTTTGTACCTCAGCTTGGGGACCCAGTATAGCTCAACATAACTCCTTTTGATTAACTACTTCTAGAAGCTTCCTAAACCAAAATATCTGTTAAAAATATTTCAGGTTAATTGAGACGACCCAGGTAAAGACAGAACAATCCATGGCTGTAATTATGAGGGGATTATAACAGCTTTTGTCCACAAGCTGGGGGCAAAGTAATTATTCTTCATATAGTTTTTAACCCAATCACTCACAGCAAGACTGCTATGTAGGGTGGATAGAAGAACACATAACTGACAAATCTGTCTGCCATTTGGAGGTCTATCAATAAGTAGGTTTCAACCTTTTGATAAGTGAATTCTGAATTTTCTACTTTAAAGCCTGAAGTAAAATCTTTCAGGGTAGCTGTGTGCATTTAAGTTAAGCTGTAGAACACTGAGAACAATTTTCTTCACATTAAACACGGCGCCACACTGAAGAGTTCCAAACCCATGGAAGGGAAAGAGAAGGACTGTTTTCATGGTGAGAGAAACACAGACACTTAATTGTCATACAAGGTGATAATAAGTACGACAGTGATAAGTACGAGCAAGACCATTAACGGTGCTAAAGTAAATAAGATCAGTACTGCCTGGCAGGTTAAGGAAAACCTCACTGAAGAAGGAACACTTAGACTGAGTCTTGAAAAGTTAAAAAAATTCCATGAGGGAGTTTAGTAAAATGATCTCTATATGAAGATGACATAATCTTGTATACAAAAAATCATAAGGAATCCACACACACACAAATCTATTAGTGCTAATAAACAAGTTCAGCAAAGTTGATGGATATAAGCTCAAAACCAATATACTAAATCAGTTAAGTCAGTTTTATTAATAGACACTTAGAAATGAACAATCTGAAAATGAAATTAAGAAAATAATTCAATTTATAATAGCATAAAAAAGAATAAAATATTTAGGAATAAATTTAACAAAAGAAGTATAAGACTTGTATGCTGAAAATTAAAAAACACTGACAGAAATTAAATAATACTTAGGTAGGTAGAAAGATATTTCATGTTCATTGAATGGAAGACCTACTATGGTTAAGATGGAAATACCCCCCAAATTGATCTACAAATTCAGCACAATTTCTACAGAAATTCCCGCTACCTTTTGGGGCAGAAATTGACAAGCTGATTTTAAAATTTATATGAAAATACAAGGGACAAAGAATAGCCAAAGAAATCTTGAAAAAGAACAAAGTTGAAGGAATCATGCTTCCTGATCTAAACTTGCTACAAAGCAACTATAATCATGACTGTGTGACACTGGCATTAAGTACAGACATCTAGAACAATGAAATAGAATTCAGAGTTCAGGGGAAAAGACCCATATGTCTATGACCAAATGATTTTAAATAACAGTGTCAAGACAATTTGATGGGAAAGAACAATCCTTCAAAAATTCGTGTTGAGACAATGGATATTCATAGGCAAAAGAATGAATGTGGATCCCTACTTCATACCATATACAAAATTAAATAAAAATGGAACAAAGATCTAAATGTAAGAACTATAAAACTCTTTGAAGAAAATATAGGTGTAAATCTTCATGACCTTGGAATAGCGATTATTTCTTAGACAAGATATCTAAAGCACAAACAATTAAAGAAAAATAGATAAATTAAAAACTATTGTGCTTCAAAGATCACTATTAAAATGTGAAAAGATAACCCACAGGATGGGAGAATGTATTTGCAATTTATATTTCTGAAAGAGTCTGGTATCCAGAGTCTATAAAGAAGTCTTAAAAGTCAACAATAAAAAGACAGTTAATTAAGAAATGGCCAAAGGATCTGAATACACATTTCAACAAAGTAGACATACAAATAAGCCAATAAACACATGAAATGATATTCAACACCATTAGTCATTAGGAAAATGCAAATTAAAACCACAGTGAGATGTGACTTCACATCCAGTAGGATGGCTATACTCAAAAAGACAGACAATAACAAATGTTGGGAGGATAAGGGGAAGTTAGAATCCTCATAAATTGCTGGTGGGAATGTAACATGGTGCAGCCACACTGGGAGACAATTTTGCAGGACCTCAAAAAGTTAAACAGAGAGTTATATGATGACCCAGCACTCCTAGGTATATACCCAAGATAAATGAAAACATATGTCCACACATAAATCTGTACCTGAATGTTCATAGCAGCATTACTAATAATAGCCCAAACGTAGAAACAACCTAATTTTCCACTGACTGATGAATGAATAAATAAAATGTAGTGTATCCATACAGTGGAATATTATTTGGCAATAAAAAAAGAATAAAATACTGATACATACATGCCACAATATGGATGAAGCTTGAAAACATGCTAAGTAAAAGAAGCCAGACACAAAGGGCCACAAGTTAGATGAAGCATCTATAATAAGTCCATAGAGACAGAAAATAGATTAGTAATTGCCAGTGGCTGGGAACAAGTGGGAACGGGGAACCACTGCCAGTGGGTACAAGGTTTCTTTTTGCGGTGATGAAAATAATCTGGAATTAGAGAGTGGTGATAGTTAATGCCAAAAAAAACAGTGAATCATACATTTTAAAAGAGTGGATATTATGGTATGTGAATTACATCTCAATAAAAAAATAAAGAAAACATGGAGTCATAACAACTTCCCTAAAGCATATTCTCTATATGTTTCCTGCTACAGGAGTTATCAAAACTGGATTGATAATAAAACTGATACATTTCTGTGTCTCCTCAATCAGTCTTAAAAGATCCTTAAAATTAGAATTTATTAGAAAGATTCTGTTTTCCTAGAGTCCAGCATAATGCTTAGCAGAACGTAGGCTTAAGGTATTTAAGCAACTGGAATGAGTTAGTCGTTGCTGGAATGAGGTGAAAAAGTGGTCGGATTTGAGACCCTAGAGGTCAGCACCGTCCAGATAATGGCTGGGCCTAACATGAAGCAGCATCTGAACTTTGTCCTGTAGGTACTGGGGAACGCTTGAGAGTTTTTAAGCTGGGGAGTAAAATGATAACATTTGCATCTAGAAATAAATCCCTCTGATGGCAGAAAGATGGCAACCAAATAGAGAAATTAAGTTAGGAGGCACTGAGTGACCATAGACTTCCAATCAAATGACAAAATATACCCAGGCATCACAAACCCTCCTCTACTCTCACCCCCAAGCCAACTGAATTGACTAATGAAAAATAAAAATATGTTTGTTTTTTAATTCACCTTGGAACTAAGATGTGATATTATCGGTCTGTCACAACCTGCAGAGGGATACAAATTGGAAGACACCGAGAGCCAATTCCCTGTAATGATAGTGAGGATGGGATATATGTTATAGTAGGTAGGTATGGGTTCTGCCGAAACCCATTAATCGCCCTAACTTGGAAAGCGAGGGTAGGATACTAGCTAGAGGAGATGTGCTTCACCTCTCCCACTTCCCAGTTGTGAGGCACCAGTCTCAGAGGCTATTGTATTGGAAGTCTCTAGGTGAGAAGAAGCCCAACCAGATTATAAGCCTGCTAGACCTGAGGGATAAACTAGTAAGAACCGGGATGCATGCACGTTGACCCCCTGGGGTGGCAGCTAAGCCAAAGAGAAAATTAAATTCAGTAAACCAGACCCTCGTTCACAGGTTTTGCCCAGCCTGAAGGAGACAAATTTCCTCTGCTGAAACAGCCTGCAGCCCCAGCTCTGTCTCCCCTCCATTCGGGTCCTGGGACATTGAATTACTTAGGTAAACTTTGATCAACCATTACCCAAAGATAAAATCCAGGGAGTAAAATTCTAATAGTATTCAGGTGAGGGGATTCTCCAGTAAGAATCCAACAAATTTGCTGGCAAGCATCGGGACTGGATTTGTCCTTTTGGTTCATAAACACTTAATAATTAACGTGGGATTGTGAAAATATTATATAACCTAAAAACATGGAGGAAGAGCGTCATTCAAGACACGGAGCATGAGGATATTTGTGAAAGTACTATAAGAAAGAAGATTTAGGGGGTTTCTGTTTTCATGTTGTATATAAAATTAAAAAAAAAACACATGGAATTGATTAAATCAAAGGCAAAAGATAAAACTCTAAGGCAAGAGGGAGCTGGCTAGACTGAGTTAAATAAAGATTGTGCGAAATATAACAACAATCAAAATGAATTTAAAACAATTAAAAACAGAAAGAGAAGAATCTGCATTACTCTAAGTCAAATTAACCATGTGAACAAAGTTGAGAAACCTCCTCGAATGCAAAGAAAAAGGACAAAAATATTAACATAATGGGAAGATGATGGATATAAAGAAAAGAAAATGGAAATCCTACAGATGGTGCACCTTAAGAAGAGAGAAGAAATAAAACAGAAGCAATAATTAAATTAAAAAATAGAAGGCAGCTTCTTCCAATGAAAAAAGACCTGAATCCAGAGGATAAAGGACTCACATGTTCTATACAACATAAATGAAGAGACAAGATTAGTTAGATGTGTCCAGGCAAATCTTTACAATTTAAATGATAAGTAGGGGGCTTCCCTGGTGGCGCAGTGGTTAAGAATCCGCCTGCCAATGCAGGAGACAT
Source organism: Pseudorca crassidens (assembly GCF_039906515.1). Lineage (NCBI taxonomy): Eukaryota > Metazoa > Chordata > Mammalia > Artiodactyla > Delphinidae > Pseudorca > Pseudorca crassidens. The sequence goes on along the minus strand of NC_090297.1, from coordinate 101,900,613 downwards.
GGGTTCAAGCCCTGGTCTGGGAAGATCCCACATGCCGTGGAGCAACTAAGCCTGTGTGCCACAACTACTGAGCCTGAGCTCTAGACACCAAAAGGCAAAACTACTGAGCCTGCGTGCCACAACTACTGAAGCCCATGTGCCTAGAGCCCGTGCTCCACAACAAGAGAAGCCACCACAATGAGAAGCCTGCACACTGCAACGAAGAGTAGCCCCTGCTCGCCACAACTAGAGAAAAGCCCACACGCAGCAACAAAGATCCAACACAGCCAAAAATAAATAAATAAACAAACAAGTAAATAAATAAAATTTACAATAAATAAATAAATAAATGATAAGTAAAGAATTCTACTGTATGCAGGATGGAGAAAAATAACCTTAAAAGGAGCAAAAAATGAGATAGCCTCAGACTTCTCTACAACAATGAGTGACAGACTGCAATCAAGCAAACTGACAAAGTTTTGGGGGAAAATTTTTTTTTTTTTTTTTTTGCGGTACGCGGGCCTCTCACTGTTGTGGCCTCTCCCGTTGCGGAGCACAGGCTCCGGACGCGCAGGCTCAGCGGTCATGGCTCACGGGTCCAGCTGCTCCACGGCATGTGGGATCTTCCCGGACCGGGGCACGAACCCGTGTCCCCTGCATCAGCAGACGGACTCTTAATCACTGTGCCACCAGGGAAGCCCTTGGGGAAAATATTTTTATTCGTCATGAAGACAGCAAAAATATCCTCCTCAGACATATACGAATTGAGAAAGTATACCACTATGTAGCTATCGTGAAAAATTTACTCAAATTCATGAGGACAACTGGATTTCCACATGCAAAAGAATGAAGTTGGATCCCTACCTTAAACAACGCACAAAATTTAACTCAAAATGGATCAACGACCTAAACATAAGCAGAGTAACCATAAAACTCTTAGCAGAAAACATAAGGGAAAAGCTTTATGACACTGGATTTGGCAACAGTTTCCTGGATATGACACCAAAAGCATAGGTGACAAAAGTAAGAAGAAATTGGACTATATCAAAATTTAAAACTTGTGCATCACAGGGAGATCAGCTCCATGCTTTGTGAAAACCTAGAGGGGTGGGATAGGGAGGGTGGGAAGAAGGCTCAAGAGGGAGGGATATGGGGATATATGTATATATATAGCTGATTCACTTTGTTGTACAGCAGAAACTAACACAAGATTGCAAAGCAATTATATTCCAATAAAGACGTAAAAAACAAAAAAACTTGTGCATCAAAAATCATTGTCAAGAAAGTGAAAACACAATCCACATAATGAGAGAAAATATTTGCAAATCATATATCTGATAGGGGAATGATATACAGGATATATAAAGAACTTCTACAACTCAGCAACAACAAAACAATTAAAAAATGGGCAAAGGACGTGAATATCATTTCTCTAAAAAAGATCTACAAATAGCCAATAAGCACATGAAAAGACACTCAACATCACTAATCATTAGGGAAATGCAAAACAAAGCACAATGAATTACCACTTCACACGCTTTAGGAAAACTGTAATTTAAAAAATCAGAAAATAATAAATGTTGGCGAGGATGTGGAGAAATTGGAACTCTTGTACATTGCTGCTGGGAATGTAAAATCGTGTAGCTGCTGTGAAAAATAGCATGGCAATTCCTCAAAGAATTAAACATACAGTTACTACCTGATCCAGAAATTTCACTTCCGGGTATTGTACCCAAAAGAAATCAAAGCAGGGACTTGGACAGATACTGCACGCCCATGTTCACGGCAGTATTATTCACAACAGCCAAAAGGTAGAAGCAATCCAAGTGCCCATCAATAGATGAATGGATAAACAAAATACGGTACATACAAACAATGGAATGGTACATGACGTTAGAAAGGAGGGAAATTCTGACAACACGCAACAACATGGGTGAATCTTGAAGACATTTTACTGAATGAAATAAGCCAATCACAAAAGGACAAATATTGTACCATCCCACTTGCGTGAGGTACCTAAAGTAGTCAAATTCATAGAGTCAGGAGGTAGAAAAGTGGTTCCCAGGGGCTGGGGAGAGAAAGAAGGGGGATTTTGTGCTTATTGAATAGAGTTTCAGTTTGGGAAGATGAAAAAATTCTCGAGATGGATGCTGGTGATTGTTGTACAACAGTGTGAATGTGCTTAATGCCACAGAACTGTACACTTAAAAATGATTAAAATGGTAGATTTTATGTTATGTATATTTTATCACAATAAAAAAACACAATTCATATAGAAAAAAATAGAAAATATATAATATAGCAAGAAAACACACAAGCCAGAAAACATAAGATGACAGAAGCCCGAAATATCAATTATGACAATAAATATCAGTGGGTTAAACTCCCTTATACACTCGCATATGGAACACAATCATTTCAATTTTCTGCTATTTTTAATAGGCATTGTGACTATGTAGTAATCAAGTAAGAATCTTCATGTACCGTTACTAACATTAAGAATAATCATATAAAGCATAAAATACTAAAAGTCCAAAAAGAATTTGGCATAAACACAGTTGTGGTAGGAAGTTTTAACACTCCTCTTTCAGTCCCTGGCAGATCAAGTAGGCAAAAGTTAAAACAGAAACATGAACAGTCTTATCACGTGCTTGTAAAAAATACGGAAAAATCATGGCAAAGAGAATCTTAAATATTCTAAAAAGAAACTGTACTGACTACATATTTTGACCAGTGCAAAACAACAACAGAAAGTAATAATGATTATATACAAAATAATTCCAACTACCTGGAAATTTTTAAAAAATAATTAAAAACAACAGAAACACAAAGACACTTTAGTTAATCTCATCAAGTAAAAAGAAGACAATTACAATATACAAAATAGGAATCAGAAAGATATAGTCACAGACATAAAGAGATTACTCTGTTAAACCACATACCAATTAATTCAATACCTGAATAAAGTGGATAATGTCCTAGAAAAAAATTAATGAGGAAAATCGACTCAAAAGAAGTAAGAACATTTTAAGGACAACTGCTATAGAAGAAATGATAAAACTGTTAAGAAGGTGCCAGGCTCAACTTACTGGTGACTCTTTTAAACTTCCAGGGAATATACAGTTCTCATAAATTTTTTTACAGAGCACCAGAAAAATATAGAAAATAATTCTAGACCCACACATCTAGACTTTACAAGTGAAAACATTTGTCATTTTTTGCTACTGATTTTTTTAAAAAATTGACATAATACTACTCATAAAGTTGAAGTCTCCTTACTTTCTGCCTTTCCCAAGCCCCATTCCCTCCCACCCACCTCCCTTCTTCTGCCTGAACAACCCTGACCATGCATGAGCTCTGGATCCTTACGGGCTCTGAGATAAAGGTGGCATTTTTAATCTGTGGGGATAATATGAACCACTGAGATGAAAGAAAAATGCTCAGCTATTCAGGAATAAAAAAAAAAAAAAAAGCCAGGCTCCTATATCCTTTCATACACCAAAATAAATTCCAAGTAAATGAAGGAGTTACATATAAAAACAAATCACAAAAGAAACCAGAAGAAAAAGGAGATTAACATTTATCTAAACTTGTGCATATGAAGATCATATGCTGAAGGTCCTGAAAACTTTAAATAAAAATTAAAAACTTCAAAATTAGAAAACATAATTCCACAATATAGAATAAGCAGAGTATCCGAGTAGGCAATCCATAGAAGAATAAATACAAATGGTTAATAAACATTAAAAAAAAAACCCGGGACTTCCCTGGTGGCGCAGTGGTTAAGAACCCGCCTGCCAATGCAGGGAACATGGGTTCGAGCCCTGGTCCGGGGAGATCCCACATGCCGCGGAGCAACTAAGCCTGTGCGCCACAACTACTGAGCCTGTGCTCTAAAGCCCGCGAGCCACAACTACTGAAGCCCGCGCATCTAGAGCCAGTGCTCCGCAGCAAGAGAAGCCACCGCAATGAGAAGCCTGCACACCACAATGAAGAGTAGCCCTGCTCACAGCAACCAGAGAAAGCCCGCGCTCAGCAACGAAGACCGAATGCAGCCAAAGATAGATTAATTAATTAAAAAAAAAAAACCGATTACATGTCTAATTACAAAAACATGCCAATTAAATTCTAACGATGAGACACTCCTTCATCTGGCCCATCCCCCAATTTGATAATCTGGCAAAAATTAGAAAAAGGTAATACTGCTTAGAAGCCTGTTGGAAATGTGGCCCTCATGTATTAACAAGGGCAATGTAAACTGACAGGACAATTTTCATCAAAACTTTAAAGAATCCTGCCCATTGACCCAATGAGTCTGCATCTTAAAATGTATATGAAGGAAACATAAGGGGTATGCCAACTCTCTGTATGCCTCATTTATAATAGGAAACAATGGACATAAACTAAACAACAATTGGATGCTGGCAAATAAGTTACAATTCATCTATATGATGGAATACTTTGTAGCCTTTAACAGTTATACAGTAAAAGAATATTTAATAACAGAAAAATGTTTGTGATATTACAGATAGATAGAAAAAGATAGGTCATAAAACATTACCCATACATGTAGAAAAAGTTAAAATGGTCTTCACTGGGTGGTGGGAGTGCATCCAATTTTTACTTTCCACGTTACCTTTCTTTCCATTGATTTTTTTTTTAAAGTTAACGTACTGATATTTTTATAATCAGAGAAAAGATATACAAATAATAAAATTCAATATTCAGAGTGGATGGCATTGAGATTGCTCAGGGTGAGTATATAAAGTGGAAAGGGAAAAGGGCAAGGGATAGAACCCATGTGAACAACTAGATACAAATGAGTGGTTTGTTTGTTCTCAAAACAGTAAGACCTGTCCATCAACCTTAAGGGTGGTCCACATATTGTAATTGAATTTGCTTCCTGTTCCTTCACCTAAGGCTCCCTTGAGTTTCAATGATTTAAACACAGATGACACTCTGGCCAGAGCACAGTCTTCCTGAGCACACCTACAGCCAGAAAGAATCCTCAAGAGTCATCCCCTCTCCCTATAGCCCAGGGAATGGTGCAACCGGTGTTCGTGGCTTCCTCTCCCCAGTTCCCTTATAGAGATCTAGATGGGAAACACACACACACACACCCTAATTGCCTCTCTCCCACACTTACCTTTCCAAGCTGGTTCCAAAAGGGAAAGAGAGAAGATCTGCCGTCCAGGGCTACAGGAAATTGATTTTATAGTCCTTCCTCTCCTCCCACCAGGAGGCTACCAGTCTCCTCCCCAAACCAGGATTCCTCAGGAAAGTGGGAGGGGAAAGGGGGAAGGGAGCTTACAGATCTTCAAGGAAGATAAGAAGGAAGTGGTCTTACAAAAGTCTTCTTTCCTCAGTTACATGATTAGGTGGCAGATGAACTGGACCAGACTGAAAATGTTTCCTTGAAACGTTCCTCATCAATTTCATTTTTGGAAAAATATATGGCACCATGAGAGTTCACTTTATTTTTAAACATTTTAAAAAATGTGTGTATTAAATCCTTGTTTTAACATCTTCGGCAGTTTCTAGGTAGTAGAATTTATTGAAGCCCTCCTACTTGGCAGCTGGAGTTTTACATACACATTCCTTAGTAATCAGCATAAGGACTTATAATAAAAATGATATTATTAATATTTCATGTTAAAGAAAAGGAGAATGAGGAAAAAAATCTCTCTTGATTCTAAAACCGTATTCCTGCAATACTGTGACGATTTCAGAGGGTACTGAAAATATCTTTGGGGAATATTCTGAACTACTCCAAAGCTAAAAGTTAGTAAGAATCAAATAAAGTTTAATGAGGAATGTGGGGGAAAAAATGGTGGCAGACGGGAAGGCCTGGTCTTTACACTGGACTTTTAAGTGATAAAGGGAAAGAGTATTTACAAGAGGAAATGTTTAGGTGTCCCTTTGCTGATAGCAGCACGCTTACTCTCCCCAGATAACAGGCTTTTAGCCTGTTAATTAATTTTAATTGTTGGCATAATTAAAAGCATGGGGTGAGGGACAGCTCAAAAGTTCCGTAACTTAGACTTCCTTGAAATCACTATCAAAAGTCTCAGCCTGTGACCTCACTGCTCAAGAAATTTTTCATTGAAAAAGAAATCCATTTCTGACACTAGCAAGTTTCCCAAACTTGGATCCCAGAGGCTGTCTCAATTTCACCAAGGCCTTTGCATCTTTGTAGTACTTAAATCCCTCTGGGAAGGCTCACAGCTTGAGAAACCCACCTCACTGATCTTTGACAACTCCAAGCCAACGACAATGCCTAGTACACAGTAGGCGCTCAGTGAATTTTTCTTGAATATATTTGGTGAAATGGGAGGTTAATGGTTGCCCTAAAGTGAATAATGAAAGTAACCTCAAAGGGTACTCCATAGATACGGAGAATTTTTCCACCTTCTCTAGAAGATCATACCTGGATTTCGCCCATTAGTGAGGAGTCTGAATCTTGATGGGCTTCTGAATCCACATTTTTGACTGACAAATGTATTCCTTTACTGATTTAATTGTGGAGAGAAAAAAAAAAAAAAAACCTCAATGGTTCTAAAATACAGGGAGAATCATTAACTAATTAGAATCCTTAAAATGCTCTGCCTCCAGAAAGAGCCTAATCAAAATGTCTGGGCCTTGGCATAAGACATAATGGGATCTAGACCTAACGCTGCCTCTTATTAGCTGTGACCTTGAAAAACTTATGTAATGCCCCTAAGCTTCGTTGTTTTCATCAGCAGAGCAAGAATTATACACTACCTGATAGAATTGTTGTGAGAATTTTAAGACATAACCACAGAATGTATTGACATGGTGACATGGGACATGGTACTCAATGCATAGTAGTTATAATTACCATCATCAGTATCATCAAACAGCCTACGGAAAATATAAGGCCTGGTTAAAATTTAAGAGCCCCTCTAGAATTGTAGCGGTATAGCTCAGTCACTTAAGAAATGACCTCTGGTTGGTGGGAATGTAAATTGATACAGCCACTATGGAGAACAGTATGGAGGTTCCTTAAAAAACTACAAATAGAACTACCATATGACCCAGCAATCCCACTACTGGGCATATACCCTGAGAAAACCATAATTCAAAAAGAGTCATGTACCACAATGTTCATTGAAGCTCTATTTACAATAGCCAGGACATGGAAGCAACCTAAGTGTCCATCGACAGATGAATGGATAAAGAAGATGTGGCACATATATACAATGGAATATTACTCAGCCATAAAAAGAAACGAAATTGAGTTATTTGTAGTGAGGTGGATGGACCTAGAGTCTGTCATACTGAGTGAAGTGAGTCAGAAAGAGAAAAACAAATACCTTATGCTAACACATATATATGGAATCTAAAAAAAAAAAAAAATGGTTATGAAGAACCTAGGGGCAGGACAGGAATAAAGATGCAGACGTACAGAATGGACTTGAGGACACGGGGAGGGGGAAGGGTACGCTGGGATGAAGTGAGAGAGTGGCATGGATATATATATATACTACCAAATGTAAAATAGATAGATAGTGGGAAGCAGCCGCATAGCACAGAGAGATCAGCTCGGTGCTTTGTGACCACCTAGGGGGTGGGATAGGGAGGGTGGGAGGGAGGGAGACGCAAGAGGGAAGAGATATGGGGATATATGTATATGTATAACTGATTCACTTTGTTATAAAGCAGAAACTAACACACCATTGTAAAGCAATTATACTCCAATAAAGATGTTAAAAAAAAAAAACAGAAAAAGAAAGAAATGACCTCTGAAGTCAGATAATCCAGGCTTTGCCAACTATTAGTTGCCTGATTTGAGGAGGTGACTTAACTAGGGCCTCAGTTTTCTCAACCAAAAAATGGAATCCATCGTATACGTTTCATAGTTTTCTTCTGAGGATTGGATGTACCAAGAAATAGAAGCTGTTTAGAGTGATGCTCAATACATGTTCTTTCTTTTAACCCAGCACCAAGAATAGGACACAGCACTTAGTAGGTACTCTAAATATTTTATGAATAAGTAAATGATTTTTTTCCCTGAAATAATCTTTTGAATACAAAGAAACTAAGGAAATCTTTTGATCTTTTGTGCACATCTTCCTAGGATAAACTTGAAGCTATCTGGGTGGTTTGAAAAAATTTAAAGACATACAAAGCCTAGGTGGTCACTCCACTTCTCATTGGATGTCATTTTATGACACTTTTGTCAACAAAACTTGTTAATGATTCTATACCTCTGCTTAACTCAAATACTTTGTTCCACAAGACAAAACAACACTACCTTTGCTCTCTGATTTTTTCCCCAAATTCTCTGCTGCTGTCCAGGTCTTCAACTTTTTACCAAGTCATTCTTTCCTTTATCAGTTAAATCCTTATCAAGCCTCATCTCTCTCCTGATGGACTGGATTGGGAAGATAATAAATTCTTTCCCTGTGAGAAATGCATCTGCTATGCTCTGACTCTGCTTTGATATTGGCAAATCAATCATTATAGAATTCTATAGCTCAACAGCATCTGAATGCATTTTCTGGCCTTGAAGATGCTTTGGAACCTACTTATCAATAATAAATAGTTTCTGGATATGGCAGGACGGAGAAGTCAGTACAACTAGCATAACTGTCCAGCATTCCCCTTAGGCTTTACTCTGAGTTGTTTTCAGGTATTTATCCATTCCTCTGACAAAGCATTCCTCTGATAAATCAAGGAAAACTTATATTTTAGTCAACATTAGAGCCAGCTTCTGAATCACCTAGCAAACAGGAAAAGTCTATAAACTCAATGATAAAAGTAGATTTGAGGCTGTTACCTGTGGTCTGGGTCCAGCTTCTCTTGATAATGACTAGGTTTTCCCATAAAACTTACAATTATACACTGATGACTCCAGCAGGTCTCATCTACTCAGAAAACTTGAATGACACACACTTAAGACACCTGTGATAAGCTGAATACTGGCCCCCAAAGATATCCACATGCTAATCACCAGAACCTGTGAATGTTACCTTTTACGGCAAAAGGGACTTCGCAGATGTGATTAAGGATCTTGAAGTGGGGAGATGAGCCTGAATCACCTGGGTAGGCCTGATGTAGTCACAAAGGTCCTTATAAGAGGGAGGCAGAAGGTCAGAGCCAGTAGAAGGCCGTGTTAGACAACAAGACTGGAGTGTTGTGGCCAGGAGCGAGGAATGCTGCAGCCTCTAGAAGCTGCGAGAGAAGCTGCAAGAGACAAAGGAATGGATATTGCCCAACACCGCCCCCCCCCCCCCAAGAACTCAGGATAATACAGCCCTGCTGACATCTTCATTCTAACCCCTTACGATTCACTTCGTTGTCTAACCTCCACAACTGTAATAGGATAAATCTGTGCTGTCTAAAGTTTGTGGTATCTTGTCATAGCAGCAATAGGAAACTATTATAACGCCCGATTACTTCTGTAAACTAAAAAGGGTCTTGGGAGTCTTTATGGAAAAGTTAGTTTGATTGGCATTTCTTAACCACCCATCTATTCTGCTGCCATTCTGCCAGTAAAAGCAAAATCCTCTTCTTCCTCCTCTCTCTTGGTTATAGTATCTATTCAGAGGAAACTATAATGGAAAACTTAATGACAATAAATAGTACGGGAAGGATATTATTTGAAAGTGAACTGCTGCTCTCTACCAATTTTCTTCCCTGTTAACTTCAGAATTAAGTTTTCCAATCTAACTATGCTGCATTAGAGGCAAGCAGATCATAGACCTAACAATTCACTTCAGTTCACCATTCTTCTATTCTGTATTTTCCAGGAAATTAGTGGGGGGAGATGTGAGACTTTAAAATATTTGGGGATCATCGTCAACCTGTTTCCTTAAGAAAGATCATCAATATGGTGAAATGCTGCCCTTGATGTTACTAGTATTTCCTCAGAACCCACTGAAAGAATCAGAGCGGTTGAGGGAGGTCGTTTGGCAGATCACACTCCAGTTGCAGGCAATGTAAAACATGTTATATAGTCCCTCTTATATCCATATACATATAACTTGATCCTGCTACACAATTAAATGGATGCATGCCATCTGCAATAGCCAATAGGAAAGCAAACATCCTATATAGGGTGAAATGCATCTCTAACAATTAAAGTGGCTCTAGGAAACAAATGAATCTATTATATTATCACCGGCAAGCATATTGTAGCTTCTACAATTTTAAAACCCTAATCTGACATGACACATATTTACCATCTTTCAAGTGCTTCCCAGTGCTGGACAGTTTACCTCTCCGGATCCACTCCTTGACCTACGCTGTGTGGACTGCATCAGTGGGCTTCCTTCTGCATACTGCCTTCTGCTCTGTGGTTTCTGGAAGCTCTGCCTACGTATTGGTAAATCATTCATTGATTACACTCACTTCCAAATTGAGTGTGCATTTTTGCCCATCTTACACAATCATTTCACTCAATTTCTTGAAGTTATATTTTGAAGCAAAGAAATTCCATCAACATCTCTTCTATTCAAAATCAATTGTTCTGCAAGGTCTAGACTGAAGTTATTTTAATACTACTTTGACTACATCTGCCCTTGACATTTTTCAATAAATAAGTAATCTCTTCTAAGCTTTGTATTACAGAGCTCTAGGGTCTCAGCTGAGAAGTCCAAATGTTTCCACAGATGCAAAGCTCTTTCCCAAGAGAAATTTAGACCTATAGGAAGAGGGATAACTCTTCATTTGGGTAGGAATAACAGTGAGAATTCTGCAACAGAGTATCAACAGTCTTGACTGTAAAGTATGGCCTAAAAAGCATTTGAATCTCTTTAACTGGCAAATACTCCTGTCACTCACTTAAGAATTTAACAATGAAATAACTTTGATCTAGCAAAAATTTTGTTTCACTTTTTCCAACTGCTTGGTTTGATTTGCTTATGAATTGCGAAATCACTTTTGTGTGTCTTCACCAACATTCTTTTCATTTTAAAGTAAAATATAATACCAGAGAAAATACAATGCAATGTATCTAGTAAGTACTATTTTATAAAACTTTTTTTGGTGATACATATGTGTGGATATGTATATGTAGGTGTGTGTACTGTGTGTTGCAGTGTGAAAGTTTTCTTAAAATTTTACAGTCAAAATATCTGAAAACTCTTCCACGACATATATATAGAAGTAAAATTCCTGTCATAGAACATTTACATTTTTCAACCTCACTTGCTACTGACAATCTAGTTGATGAATAAATTTATAATATCAGGATGTAAGTAAATTCCTTTTTCTTCATATCTTCAAAATTTGGTATTAGCCTCTTTTTTCCTCCAATCTAATGGATTTTATATAACTTAATTTGTTCAATTTGCATTTCTCTGATCCTCTACTGAGGCTGAGCATCTGTTATCTGTGAACTGCCTAAAAACATTTTTTGTAAACTTTCTTATTGTTTCTCTTTCTTACCTGCACTAATTCTTCCTATATTCTGGATATTGATCCTTGCTTTTTTACAGCAGTTGCAAATATTTTCTTCCTATCTATTGCTTTTCTTTTAACTTTGTGGTGTGTCTAGTCATACAGAAAGAAGTTTTAAATTTAGACGCAGTGAAACATATCAATCTCTTTAAAAATGATTTGTGATTTTTACTTCTTGTCTGAAAAATCCCTCAATCCCCCAAGGTCATAAGAACATTCTCCTGTACTACTTTATAGCTGTTTTAAAGTTTTGACTTTTTCCATTTAGGTCTTCAACTTATTTGGAATTTTTGTTATGGTGAGAAGAAAGGTCCTAATTTAGTTTTCTTTGATATGGAAACCCATTAGTTCCCACATCAATAATTGAATAGTTCATTCTTTTCCCACTGATTTGTTATGCCATCTTCAAAAAATGCCAAATTGTTATATATGTTTGGTCTTGTTCTGGGATCTATTATGTTCTATTGATCTGCTTATCTATTGCTACACTGACACCACACCTTCAAAAGTTTCAATATCTAGGAAGTTGAGTCCCTTCTGCTTGCTCTTATTTTTTTGGGATTGTTAAATAGTTTCAAATAATTACTTTTTTTTAAAATTTAATTAATTTATTTTTGGCTGCATTGGGTCTTTGTTGCTGTGCGTGGGCTTTCTCTTGTTGCGGCGAGCAGGGGCTACTCTTTGCTGCAGTGCGCCGACTTCTCACTGCAGGGGCTTCCCTTGTTGTGGAGCACAGGCTCTAGGTGCGTGGGCTTCAGTAGTTGTGGCACACAGGCTCAGCAGTTGTGGCTCGCAGATTCTAGAGTGCGGGCTCAGCAGTTGTGGCGCACAGGCTTAGTTGCTCTGCGGCATGCGGGATCTTCCCGGACCAGAGCTTGAACCCGTGTCCCCTGCATTGGCAGGCAGATTCTTAACCACTGTGCCACTAGCGAAGCCCCAAATCATTACTTTTCTTTAATAGAATTATTTTGCCAGGTTCTATGCAAAAAATCTTGTTAAGATTTTAATCAATATTGCCCCTGTCAACATCTCTGCTGAAACTGCCTCAGCAAGACCAAATGCCTCCATCCCTGGAGAACAGAGTAGGAAAAAACGATGCATCACAAATACGGCCTCCCCCTCACTCCCACCTTCCAAATTCCATCTGAATCTGACTGGTGGAAACTTAATTGCACCTAGAAGCCTAGCTGCAAAGGGTGTTTGGGAAATGTACATCTTAGCTTTAAAGCCTCTGCAGTACAAGAAGACAGAGAAGAACCAAGGGTTTTTAAACTACAGTAGGTCATGAAATCAGTTTAGTGGGTCACAAGTGGCATTTTAAAAAACAAAATGGGACAGAATATAAGCTATCAGGGTACCAAGCAAGAATAAGCATGTTTCATGAAAGTTTTATGTATATATTTTATTTTAAATATATATATAGTAAGTATTGTCAGGTGGGGAGAAAGAGACAGAGATAGAGATAGAGACAGAGACAGAGACAGAGACAGAGACAGTGGAGGAACAGGGAAGAGAAAGAATATGTAAAATACATTTCTTATTGTGGTCATTATCAAGAAAGTCTGAAGGTCCCGGGAAGGTGAAGAGATGCCTTAGGTCAATTCACCTTACGTGCTACAATACGCCTTATACTGCTAAGGAAGTTTCCTTTTACTCCTTGTCTGCTAGTAGCTTTTATTTTAAATAGGTGTTGAATTTTGTCAAATAACCTTCATGCATCTATTGAGATAATCATAAGATCTTTCCCTGTAACATACTACACAGATGCATTTTCTAACAATGCAGTATCTTTGCATTTTTCTCTTTCCAGAAATACTTTTATAGTTATCTTTTGTACCCACTGACTCCCTAATTTTGCTACAGCCCCTGACCCACATACCACCCATAATTTCTAGCAGATTCTATATTTGCTCAATTTGTCAAAGATGCTACTGTGTACATCCTGATACATTCTGTAAGAACAAAAGGTCTACATTTTACAATTCTTTATCATATTCACAAGAAACCAAAATACCTGCATTTTATTTTGTTAAAAAAATCCTTTATATGTATCCAATTTAAGAATAATCTAATAAGAATTAGTAATGGAAGAGTAAGTCCTATTAGAAAGCTGCAGTTTAATTCAGTTTAATTAGTAGAGATCATTATTTCAATATGTTTTCATTAGGAATATGAATCTATTAAAAGTACCTTTATCAATTTGACCTCCATAAAAATACTTGCCCAGATTACATTTACTTAAGTAGTGTCCCAGAAACTTTCATTTGCTTGTTATTTGTTGTATTTTATTTGTTCATTTCTAAGTACTGAAGAAGGTCTACATTGCTTGAAATCAGCCAAATGACAAATACTGCATTTTCAATGGGCAGTGGTTTTAACAATCAGGAAACTACAAAACGGTTTCTCTCAACATATCTGTGTGGTGCCAGGGTTCTGGACAAGCTGTTGATAAGTAAGACCTTTGACCCTGGAAGCCCTGGGATTTCTTATGTGTCTTATGGTTTTCTTGCTGCTTTTTAGGAGAAAAGAAATTTAATTTTGAATACAATAAAAAATTTAAAAGGATACCTTTTACAACTCATCTGAACAAACAAAATACATTACCTATAAATTAAGAGTTTTCCAATAATTTAATCAGTACAAATATGCTCATGTGCACCATCTCCACAACCACTATTTTTCAACAGTTAATAGCAAAAGGACAGAATCTGTTTTTATAAAAGGCAAAGGGATTAAAAGACAGTAATTATTATTATTTTTAATTAATTTATTTATTTTTGGCTGCGTTGGGTCTTTGTTGTTGCGCACAGGCTTTCTCTAGTTGCGGCGAGCGGGGGCTACTCCTCGTTGCAGTGCGCGGGCTTCTCATTGCGGTGGCTTCTCTTGTTGTGGAGCACGGGCTCTAGGCACGCAGGCTTCAGGAGTTGTGGCACACGGGCTCAGCAGTTGTGGCTCACGGACTCTAGAGCACAGGCTCAGTAGTTGTGGCGTATGAGCTTAGTTGCTCCACGGCATGTGGGATCTTCCTGGACCAGGGCTCAAACCCATGTCCCCTGCATTGGCAGGTGGATACTTAACCACTGTGCCACCAGGGAAGTCCCCAAAACAGTAATTATTAAACTTTGCCAAAAGACCATCTAGGAAGAAACAAAATTTAGTGACACATCTGACGTGAGCAGCTGATAGCCCAGCCTTAGCAACATGTGTTCAAACTGTGTACCCTTCCCTCCCTTCTTCTACCCTGGAGCTGGGAAAAGAGGATACCCAGGGGTAGAACTAATGGAATCCTCAATTATCTAGCCAGAGGCAGAGGGAACCCCAGTGCCAATAGAAAGATGGACTCCCAGTTGGTCTTCAAAGAGACCAAAGCCATGACACTGGTTGTCTCTGGGTGTTGGGCCTATGACTAATACATTTTTAAACTTCTAGTTTCCACATGTTTTTATAATGGGATTATTACTCTTATAATGCAAAGAGGGCTCCAACCAACCAAGAATCACCTATGTGTTGGTTTCTTGTTTTACGTTTAACTTCACAATGAAGAGCTTCTAAGTGTCCTTGTAAGTTCTTCCTTTCTTCCTCTCTTGATGGTGGGCAGGGTCTCCATTTCCCAGAGAAAGACAGCGAGATTCCACAATTTGGGGGTTTGGGTCAGATTTGCCTGTGATTTACAAAAATGATACTGGGAGGAGTTCTACAATTTCCCTGATGGCTAGAAACGGTAATACTTACTGTGTTCTGGGCACAGCAGCGAGAAATAAACAGCATTAGAGATGGCCCCTATTTATAAAGAGCCCAATACATAATCAAGGGCATGAAGGACATAAAAATACTTTAACAAAGGTACAAGCTGGTATAGTGCAAACCAAGATGTCAATGGAAGAGGACAGGACAGGGTTGGAGCCAATGTGAGGTGAGTCCTCCAAGATTTCCAGAAACAGACTCAGTGATGACTTCTCTTTATCTCCAGCGAAATTTCTTTTTCTCCAAGGGATTAACAGAAATGGAAATTCTGAAAACACAGAAATTTTCCCAGTTGGGAAAGTGACCTAAAGTAACACTGTCCAAGCTTGTTGACTCCAAGTTAACACTCCTATTTGAGATAATACCCAGGTTTCATGGGAAACACTTTCAGCACATGATTTTAGGAAACAGTACGACTTTGATTTATTTGAAAGCTGGCAGTACTTAATGAAAACCAACATTTACTAGGAAATTACTGAGCCTTCCATTCTAGCTAACCAAACAGGCTGGAGCTGATCTAGGACTAGAAGAGTTCAAGTTCTTAAATGTTGCCCAAGTCCCTCCTTGTACAACACTGAAAACAAAACAAACAGAAAATTGTGAAAGATAATTTTCTTTTCTTCCTTATTAATAACAGCATTTTTTTTCCTTTTTAACATCCAAAGTCTTGACATGTCACTTTTTAACTGCCCTCCCCCTTTATAAAACTTCGTCGTTTACTGGGCATGGTTTGGAAGTTATTGCTGGTACTAGAATCTGAGATGGAAATTTTTCTCCAGGCGCACACAAGTGGGAACTGAAGAAATTACACAATTCGAGTATCAAAGGGAGCTGCCAGGGAGAGGCAGCCACACCTCAGACTCTGAACATTACTCTGGTGCAGCTGGCTTTTCCTAGCGGGTCATCTGTGGGACTGACTGAAAGCACAGGGAGCTCAAGCCAATCACTGGGCCAGGAACCAAGTTGGGGGCCCAAATTTCATCCGTTGGGATGAAGGTGGAGGGCCTCAGGCCACACAAATGACCTCTCAGTGCTTTTCTTCTGGCAAAAAAGTGAATGAAATGCTAACACCAACCTGCCTCAAAAGATTCCTGGTGAGGAGCAACTGAGAGGGGCGGATGTCAAATTTGGTGGACAGATTACGTGTTAATGGTGAGAAGAAATTTTACATATTTGCCTTTAGGCCACAATGAAGTTGAAAGGCAACTGTTAATGGTGAGAAGAAATTTTACATATTTGCCTTTAGGCCACAATGAAGTTGAAAGGCAACGTAATCAAACTTCTAGAAACAAATGAGCTTACCACTCTGGCATGTGGACTTCAGCAATCTGGCCAGAGGTCATGATTTTGAGCTAAACCCGAATTGTGGGCAGTTAACAACTATTCCCTTGATGCAGTGATGCCCTGTTTCTTGAAATCTCTTCTCCAACTTCCTTCGTGCCTAAAAAACATCAGGCCACACTGAGTACCTTCGATGTTTGTTCAGGCCTATCTTTCCACAGCTCCCTTCAGTTTCCTGGGAGAACCTGCCCTCGTTGGAGGCAGAGAAGATGACCCTCTGCGTCTGAGGAGGAATCTGGGGCACGTCACTTGATCATCTGTGTCTCTTCATCCGCATCGTAAAACTCTTCCTCTTCCTCACTCTCACTCCCTAAAGGGCTCTCCTTGTCCACAGACTAAAGCAGGAAAGGAGAAAAGGGCAGGGAAATGATGTCATGACATTTCTAAAGTTAAATTACTGTCTAGCATTCAACTGACAAATGTACTCTGATGACATTTATTCCCCTAAGAATTAGCCCCTAAAGTGTTCTAAGAAAGCTAATGAATCATCTTTATTTCTCTGACAATCAGCTGCTATCAGATCCCACTTTTTTCCAGCAGTTTTGCTCAGTTCTATTTAATATAATCAGATATTCTTTTTTTTTCTTTTCCCCCAAAACTATCATTATCCAAATGGTAAATCTGAATGATTAAGAAAAATTCCATCATACCTGAGGGGGATCCAAGGTCTGTAAAGATAACGCCTCCTCCCCCAGCCTCCGATATGAGTACACCTGAAGGTCAGAAAACGTCTCTAGCAATGGACTGTTAAGGGTTTCTGGCAATAATAAACTCAGGAGGCCTGAGGTCAGCCCCGTGGCTCCAAAGACAATGAAGGGTAAAGACCACTGCACGTACTTCTATGGGGGCAGGGAGTGGAATGAAAACAAACAAAAATTCAGTGTTAGTTTCCTAGCAGATGACATCAGCAGTCTTATGACCCAGGACCTGCCATGTTTACTGTCCAGGTCCTGCCTCCTCACTAGAATACACCAGAAAGCCCGTCTTCTTTCCCCTTAGAGAATTACCCCAGGAAACCAGAGCCAGTCCTCGGGCACAGAGACAGGAGTGAGTAAATCAAAAGGACAGAGCTGGCCTGTGGAGCAGACGCAGCAGACTGTTCATGCACAGGCTGGGGACTGTGGGGAAGGGGCTTGGCTGGCTGAGCAGGGCAGACACACTGCCAGAGTGCGTGGTGAGTCGGACACTCAGCTTCCACTCCGGGTTGAGTGGCCTGCAGCACAGTGACTTCCACACGCAGGAGACACCCTGCATATTTGCTGACAACGACGAACTTTAACGTTCTCAACCCTGGAATGGGCCAAACAGTCCCACATACGTGTTCTGATTCACTAAGCACCAGAACTGAGAGGCATGGGGCTTAAAGGTGTAAACACCCTGAAAAGGAAGAGAAAGGCCTTGAGAAACCTATACACATGGTTTGGACATGGTAGCGGGCCGGTCCAAAAGACGTTCTCAGGAAAATTTAAATACAAACATACAATTTCAAAGATAACACCAAGGTTCTTGCAGGACAGGGCTCTGGGGGATTTCTGCGCTGATTACCATTCCTGAGTTCCTGCAAAGGAGACACCCAGCTTTATCACCTTCTGGTTTGGGCTTCCAAATTCGGTGGCTAGTTAGGATGTCCCTTCTGATCATCTTTTCCTGATTTTTCAAAGATGAAGAGATGATGGAGGAGGAGAGGGAGGCATGGGGAGGGGACAGGAGGGGGACGAAAAACTCTGACCTCTGGCCCCCTGCGTGCAAACACATGCCCGGAACTGTGGGCCTGTTGTTGAATCAAGGGGAACGTTCACCTCTTCTCAACTTAGTGGGACTCAGGGAAGACACAACGCTGGGTGTTATAATGTTCTAGGACAGCGGTCCAAAGTCGAGCATCATTAATGATAAACACCTAGCGTTGGACACATTTTGCAAAATGGAACTAATATGACTCCTTCATAAGAAGGGTCTTGTGATCTAAAATTGAGCATGATAGTAGGAAGCAGCCGCATAGCACAGGGAGATCAGCTCCGTGCTTTGTGACCACCTAGAGGGGTGGGATAGGGAGGATGGGAGGGAGGGAGACGCAAGAGGGAAGAGATATGGGAACATAAGTATATGTGTAACTGATTCACTTTGTTATAAAGCAGAAACTAACACTTCATTGTAAAACAATTATACTCCAATAAAGATGTGGAAAAAAAAGGAAAAAAATAAAATTGAGCACGAAACACAGAGAAATACTCAGAAAAAGGAAGTATATCCCATTTGCTCAAGAAAAGAAAAGGCTACAGTGGCATTTCAGAGATGTCCTGTACTAGGATGAGGCGAGTAGTTGCCTGAGTGATGAGCAATTGTCTCCAGAACAGGCTCAAAGCCCCACTTGATCAAACCTAATCACGCTTCAACAAGTCTTGGCTGGGAAAGTCCTAGAGGAGACCAAGCAGAGACGTGCACAGGGGCTCCATGGGATCTTTCTCAGAACATGAACATTTTGAGATTGGATGGAGTTTACTTTATCTCCCTTTCACCTTCTTCTCTTCTAATTTTCTTTTCTGAGTGGTGTGCTGTGTTCTCTGTTATTTAATACAGGGTACCAATGCCTACAGCATACGGCTGTGGTGAAGACTGCATGATATGATGTATGTAAAGGGCTTAGCACAGAGCTCAGCACACAGCAGAAACTTAGGAAATGTTCACTAATCAACTAATGTACAAATGGGGACAGGAAGGGGCAGGCAGGCATTAGCTAACTCTCCAATGAATACAGCCAATCCCTGGGAAGGGTCCATCTGCCCTCATGTATCCTTAATCTAAAAGGCACAAGGTGCACATTTGTGTCAGGCTGATCTTAAAACCGCAGTTGTTTGTTACCTCTTTCTACTCAAAAGCACAAACATTTCCAAAGCAGAGAATCAAGAAAAACAAACTAGGAGGTACAAACCAACCAGTGAGGGGATGAAGGGAGCAATAATCCCACCAACTCGGGAGAACATGGAACAAGTTCCAAGCCCAACATTCCTGAAAGGCAAAAGGAAAAGGAAAAAAAAAAAGTCAGTAAGTTCTAGGGGGACAATTTAAAGGCTCTAAGGGATAGTGGGCTCAGAATAACAAATTCCAAAGTGGAAGTGCAGGATGCTACAGAGCAGTACTGCCCACTAGAACTTTCTGTGATGCTGCAACTGTTCTGTACTCGCCCTGTCCAATACGGAAGCCCCCAGACACAGGCAGCTACCGAGAGCTCAATGCAACTAAGAATGAGGAACATAATTTTTAATTCATTTCCTTTTAATTAATTTAAACTTAAATAGCCACATGTGATATTGGACAGTGCAGTATAGAAGCTGGTGCAGAAATGAGCATGTGAATATTTCTTGTTAAATGTCTCCCTGGGTTCTCGTGTCTTAGGTCTCCTATCAGTTAAAACATCCATAGAAGAGCCAGGGTTTAATGATCTGAAAAGTCTGCCCATTTCTTTAAACTCAACTAATTAACTATGAAAGGATCAGGCATATAAATAGGAATTGATTGGACATATATTCTCAGGAAACCAAGAACATTACCTTCGTGGGGAATGTGGGTAGCAAGGAGGGGGAGGAAATGAGAATGATAATGATTATAGGTAGGGTGACCGTACAGCACCCTGTTATCCCAGCCGAATTGTTAATAATGCCCACATTCGCTCTCAAAAGTGTCCCAGTTTGGAACTAAACGGTCACCCTAGTTTTATAGGCAACAGCCAGAGAAAGCAGGTTCTGGGAATAATCAGGGAATGACAAGCCAATCACAGACAACCTGATCTCTTACTGGGAAAAAGGCAGACAGAACCATTACGCTTCTTGCATGGATAAGGGAAAAAGAAGGATCTGTTTGGAATGATCCTCAAAAAAAGACCAGGAAAATGCCGACTGGGGGACTACGGTCCAGTACACAGAGGCCGTTCTGTAAAGACTGAGCTGCATCCCTGCCCTTCAAATTTAGGTTTGTTTTTTTGTTTTCCGACTTATTTTATGAGGGCAAACTTAGGATGGAATATGTTGGGTTTTTTGGTTTTGTTTCTGAATATGTTATTTTTGATATAAGCAAGTCCTACTCATTGAAAATCACCTTTAACAACTAATATGTAAATACAATATTCACTTATAACTATAGGGAATTATCTTTATTTATTTTTGGCTGCACTGGGTCTTTGTTACTGCCCGCGGGCTTTCTACAGTTGTGGCGAGTAAGGGCTACTCTTCGTTGCGATGCGTGGGCTTCTCACTGCAGTGGCTTCTCTTGTTGTGGAGCACAGGCTCTAGGCACGGGGGCTTCAGTAGTTGTGCCATGTGGGCTCAGGAGTTGTGGCGCACAGGCTTAGTTGCTTCGCGGCATGTGGGAACTTTGTGGACCAGGGATTGTACCTGTGCCCCCTGCATTGGCAGGCGGATTCTTAACCAGTGCGCCACCAGGGAAGTCTCATCTTTTTTTAAATGTGTATATTTTGTGCTAAAATAGAGGCTCTGTGATAACAGGGACCTTGTCTCCTGGTCCATCGTGTACCTGACACAGAAGGGTTGACTGAATAACTCACACGCACTGAAATAAAAATGACATCCGAGCACTATTTGGGTGAAGGGATACGTTTAGTGTAGAGTACTTCTCACGACTGACAGGGAATTCAGCCCAAGATAAAGTTACGTTTTCCTCAGCCAAGCGGGCAAGAGCAGTGTCCACAGGTTCTGGGCTCACAGCCGCTTGCTGAGTTGCTGCTAGCCCACACTCGCTGTGCTCCAGGTGAAGTGAGGACCACGCCTCTGTCAATGCAAACATCTACAACAGAATTCAGGACATGGGAAGGAGAAGCCTGTGTGTGAGGCGTACCTGATGACCGTGGGGTACAGCTCCGAGGTGTAGATATACACGACATTGAAGGCAGCACTGATGGTCAGCTTCCCCAGCAGGGACAAGGAATGGCTGTTCACCACTGCGAACACACCTGTGTCTGAGGAGGACAAGTGCCACATCTGTGAGGTCCTCGGTGGAGAAAAATTCGTCTAAGTGACACACTTAATTCTGAAGGAGTGAGAGACATTTGTGGTGATCTCAAACAGTGAAGAGATCATATAACCAGACATACATTCAGAAGGTTTAGTCATCACACACAGCACACAGCAAATATTTCTCAGCATTTTGGCCATCCCCAGGAAATCTTACACAGTGGCTGTCGTGATGTGTGATTAAACCTGCACAACCTAAATGTCCATCAACAGATGAATGGATAAAGGAGATGTGATATATATATATACATACACACACACACAATGGAATACTACTCAGCCAGAAAAAAGAATGAAATAATGCCATTTGCAGCAACATGGATGGACCTAGAGATTATCATACTAAGCGAAGTAAGTCACACAGAGAAAGACAAATACCATATGATATCACTTATATGTGGAATCTAAAATATGACACAAATGAACATGTCTGTGAAACAAAAACAGACTCAACAGATATAGAGAAGAGACTTGTGGTCGCCAAGGAGGAGGGGTGAGGAGGGAAAGATTGGGAGTTTGGGATTAGCAGATGCAAACTATTATATAGAGAATGGATAAACAACGAGGTCCTACTGTTTAGCACAGGGAACTATATTCAATATCCTGTAAAAGCCATAATGGAAAAGAATATGAAAAAGAATATATGTATAACTAAATCACTTTGCTGTACAGCAGAAATTAACACATTGTAAATCAACTATACTTCAATAAAATTAAAAACAAACAAACAAACAAAAAAAAACAGCACTCACTCCTGAATGACAGAGCTCCCTGAAAACTTCTGTACTGGGGTCAAGTAAGCTTCACAGAAGTCTTAAGTTCCACCTATCTAAGGGTATTACTTGCCTCTCCTTTCTTCCCAGCCTCGTTCAACAATCAATGATGTAAAAGGTTGATCAGCATGACAAGCCCTGACACAGGAGAGGAGTGAGTCTCAAAAAACTCCTATCTTCAGTTTGCATTCCTTAGTATTCCATTGTAAAGATAAGGAATAATCCCACTAAACTACTACACGTTCTTTAAAGAACAAGACTCTAAATGTGGAACTACTTTTCATCCTTCCTCCTCCCCAATTTCTTACTTGAAGATTACTAATCAATAATGATATTTCAGTTTCTTAATGTAACGTTTTTCACATAAAGTGCAAAAATACAGTTTATGCTAGTTCACGTCCCTATCAAAAATGCTATCAATTGTCCAGTGGTCCTTTCCTTTATTAATACTACCTTCTCTGGGATCTTACAATTTAATTATTCCCTTTCAAACATATTTAACCTCTCCCCTTCAGCAACCCACTAGGCCGTAACCTTCAAAATAAGTTTTCTTCTCCTTAGGAAAAAGCAAAAATTCTCATTGGCTCCATTGCACTTTCTCCCCTTCACAATCAAACATCTCCAGTGAGTGACTGACCCTCCATTTCCTCAAACGCATCTGCCCTGTACATCACTACAATGTGGCCTCCAATACCATCCTCTCCTGAAACTCCTATTCTTGAAGGTCAGCAGCAATGTCCTGATCATCAAAGTAATTGCCTCTCATTCTCTCTGACATTTCTGACTAATAGAACATGCCTGTCCCTTCCTTGGGACTGCATACCTGGCTCATCCAAACCACTTAAATAACTCAACTGCAATATTCTTTCCTGCCCTTGACCTCCACGGCGCCCATTTCCCAATCCATGCAAATGGCATGCTTTAGACACTCTCCTGTAGTTGCTTACTTTTCCATCTTGTCTGCCCCCAAATATATATATATATATATCTTTTTTTTTTTTTTTTTTGCGGTACGCGGGCCTCTCACTGTTGTGGCCTCTCCCGTTGCGGAGCACAGGCTCCGGACACGCAGGCTCAGCGGCCATGGCTCACAGACCTTGCCGCTCTGCGGCATGTGGGATCTTCCCGGACCGGGGCACGAACCCATGTCCCCTGCATCAGCAGGTGGACTCTCAACCACTGAGCCACCAGGGAAGCCCCCCAAATATATTTTGAGTTGTCTCAGGCTAAGGCCTTGTTTGTATCTGTTTCCCTCACGGCACCTCCCATAGTCTGATCACAGTGGTGCTCACTAAATATTTATTGAAAGAGTAAGTATAAGGACTATAACAGGGATTAATTTAAGTGAAAAGAATCTGTGCTCATGTTCTTTCAATGTCTGAGGAGGGAGGCACATAATATATCCCATTCCAAAATAAAAGTTTCACATTCCCAGCTTGACTATGAAATAAAACTTCAACTCCTTTAAAGATGGCGTTCTGAACGCAGTGGCCCAGGCACTGCCAAACTCAACCATCTGGGGCCTTCTTCTCTTCTGCCAGGCTATTTGGAAGAATATGTCAGCAATTTTAAGTACTGAATATATTATTTTAAGCCATGAGGTGCTTCTGGAAAAAGAAGCATGCTCAAGGTATAGGTCTGGACTTTTGATATCTAACAACTTCAAGTAAACCAATAATGAGGGCAAATTAAATTCATCAATGATTTTCCAGAAAACTGAGTGAGTCAGGAAGAGGTCTTGGGTGGCACTGAAGCAAACAGAAATGTGCACATTTGCGTGACTGCAAATGATCTTTGGGACTGTTTTCAACCCATACAGGATGGCACCTTCCAGAACTGTGTTGGAGATACTCTCTACATCTTTAAAACAGGTGAGGGGATTGCCATCCTGAAAATTAAATTCAAATAACATGTCACAGAAGGCTTACCATCTAAACACCCACAAGATCCAAGGCTGGAAGATTTCTCCCCTGTGAGGCTCAGGACACTGCCCAGTGGCCCATCTGGGGAGCCTGGCTCCAGCCGCATACCCACAAGTGCTCCCATCAGCCCGACACCTCATCTGATGCTTGAAACTTCTCCCCTTGTTCCTGCCAGTGGAGTCTGCAGTGGCCATCTGAACCTGGGGGAACTCAACTCTCTCCCAAGATAGCCCATGTCAATTTCAGACAGCTCTGTTTATTAGAAAATGACTTCTTAGCCTGCCTGTGGAGTTGCCGGTCTATCAGTCATCATGAGTTAATATTTAGGAAGGCTTTGTGGCCACTGGGCTGGTTCCCTGGATTTCTGACCTTGGTTTTTATCTGAAAATGAAATTAGATATTATTGGCTATTATCAATGAATGTTCAAAGTGACTGTTTAGGGAAAAAGAGTGATTTAAAAGGAAAAATTAAGCTCAATTATCTTTGGGAGAAAAAAAAGGGAATTTTCAAAACACTTGTATTCTTCAAAGTACTGAACTTCAGAGGTTTTAAGTTGATTCCAATGATGAAGATACTACAGACATCATTTTCAGAACTAGTTATCTGAAGTTTTCTCAGAGTCCTCTAGGGTCACCAGAACAAAATACCTCAGTATGTTACAGTCACATTTCACTGACCCAAATAAGAAAAGTTAAACTTAATCATCCACTTCATTCACTGGGTAAATTTTTATTGTTTACGAATATGTTAAAAATCTTTAAGACAGCTGTAGGTCCTGTACTATGATACAGAAGTTGAGCCAAGAACCACATTCATTTTGCTTTCCTTTGGCTTTTTTTTCTAAAGAAAAATACCACATATGCCGAAAATTCTGTCACTATAGTTTTGCCATTTCTAGAATTTCACATGAATGAAATAATTCAGTTTGTAGGCTTTTGTGTCTGGCTTCTTTTAGTAAGCATAATGCTTTTGAAATTCATCCACATTGCTCCCTGCATCAGTAGGTCATAGCTCATTGCTTTGTTGTTGGTGAGTAATTCACTGTATGGATATAACACAATTTGTTTATCCATTCCTCAGCTGAGGGGCATTTGCGTTCCTTCCAGTTTGGGGCTATTATTAATAAAGCTACCATGAACATCAAAGTCCTTTTGTGGATCTATGTTTCTGCTTCTTCTGGGTAAAGTTTAATCAGACAGTAAATTTATGTTTCTCTTTAAAATAAGCTGCTAATGTTATCCAAAGTCTCTGTACTATTTTACATTTCTATCAGCAGTGTATAAGAGTTCCAGTTCTTTCTTATCACTGCTGACATTTGGTATGGTCAGTCTTTTTAATTTTAGCCATTCTAATACGTGTGTAGTGGTATCTCATTGTGGTTTTAATTTCCATTTCCCTAATGTCTAATGATGTTCAACATCTTTTCCTATGCTTATTTTCCATATTTATATCCTTTTGCAGAAGTGTCTGTTTAAACGTTTTTCCCATTGTTCTTTCATTACTGAACTGTAAGAGTCCATTCTATCTTCTGGGTACAAGTTCTTTATCAGGTATACGTTTTACAAATATTTTTCCCAGTCTGTGCCTTGCTTTTCATTTCCTTAATAATGTCTTTTAAAAAGCAAAAGTTTTAATTTTGATGGAGTCTAAGTTATGAATTTTTTTGTGTGCTTTTTGTGTCATATTTAAGAAATCTTTGCCCAAAGGCACTGAGATTTTCTTCCATGTTCTCTTTTAGAAGTTGTGTAGTTTCACCCTTTATACTGTCGACTGAAAAAAAAAAAACACAACCTAAAAGTTGACAATTATGTTTTATTCCAGGGACACGCTGAGAACTTACACCTGGGAGACAGCCTCTCAGATAGCTCTGAGGGACTATTCTGGAGGGTAAGAAAGGACCCAGGATATATAGGAGTTTCTGCAAAAAAAATCAGGTAGTCAGAACATCAGAAGATTACTGCCAGTTAAAGAAAAAACCAGATATCTCAGGTTAACGAATTTAGCACTTTTCTATGCATGGGAAAATGCAAGAATCTGGGCTCACTGAAATCATTCTTTTGATATGCACTTTAACTATCTAGGGCCAATATCCTGTTTTCTCCATTCTGAATCACCTCAGGGTGCATCATAGGGGGAACTGATACGGTGGCTGATGGTTTGATGGCTGCAACATCCTTTGTTTATGATATGGCTGGTGATTCTTTGTCCACAACGTTTAGACATACCATTCATTTCAAGTTAATTACTGCATATGATGGGATGTGCAGGTTGAAGGTAAATTTTTTACATATGGATATCCAATTATTCCAGCACGGTTTACTGAAAAGATTCTTTTTCTCATTGAATTGACTTGTCATCAAAAATCAATTGACCATGTGTATTTTTCTCTATGTGTGTTATGACTGAAGGAAACATTTTTATAAGATGAATAAAATCTCAGCCCCCTCAAAAATAAAATAAAAATCAAATGACCATATATATAGGTCTATTTCATAATCAATTCTATTATCTATGCATCCACCATTATGCCAATATCACACTTTTTTTTTTTTAATTTTCAGGCCATGTCTCATGGCTTGTGGGATCTTAGTTCCTCAATCAGGTATCGAACCCAGGCCACAGCAGTGAAAGTGCTGAGTCCAGGGAATTCCCCTACTGTCTTAACATAATTTTGTAGTAAGTTTTAAAATCAGTTGGGATAAAGTCCTCCAACTTAATTTTTCTTGATAAAAATTATTTTGGATATAATTTGCAGTTCCATAGAAATTTTAGTATTAACTTGTCAGTATCTATCAGCAAAAAGAAGCCTGGTGGAAATTTTATTGGGATTGTGCTGAAGATAGATTGATTTGGGGAGAACTGATGTCTTAGTATTTTCTGATCCTTGAGCATGGTAAGCTCTTCATTTATTTTATTATTACCATTACCACCAATTCATTTATTTAGTCTTCTTTAACTTCTCTCATCAATGTTTTATATTTTACAGTTTTCTACAGGTCTCATACATATTTTTCAGTTTTCATTCCTAAATATTTCATATTTTTAATTTTTTATAAATGGCATTGTTTTACTTCAATTTTAAATTGTTTGTTGTTAACATATAGAACTAAAATTATGTGTCAAAAGACTCTGCTAAATTCATTTCTTAATTCTAATAGATTTTTTTTTTAGGATTTTCTATGGAGACAATCATGAAGTCTTGTGAATAAAGACAGTTTTAGTTCTTCCTTTTCATTTTGGATCCCCCTAATTTCTTTTTATTGCCTTGTTGTATTCACTAATAATTTCAGTACAATGCTCCAAAGAAGTGGCAAGAATGGATATCCTTGCCTTTTTCCCAATCTTAGGGAACAAGCATTTAGTTTTTCACCATTAAACGTGATGTTAGCTGTAGGTTTTCCATTATCAGGCTAAGGAAACTTCTACTTGCTGCTAGTTTTTGTAAAGAATGGGTGTTGAAACCAGACAAGTGCTTTTGCTACTTGTATTGAAATGACCATATGATTTTTTTTTTTTTCTTTTTGGTCTTTTAATATGGTGAATAACACTGATTAGCTTTTGAATGTTAAACCAACTGGGTGTTTGTGGGATAAATCCTGCTTGGTCATGATGTATTATACCTTTTTTATTCATTGTTGAATTTGCTAATGTTTAGTTAATAGATTTTTGCATCTATATTAATGAGATATTGGTCTTTAGTTTTCTCATAATGTCT
Organism: Pseudorca crassidens; assembly: GCF_039906515.1. Taxonomy (NCBI): domain Eukaryota; kingdom Metazoa; phylum Chordata; class Mammalia; order Artiodactyla; family Delphinidae; genus Pseudorca; species Pseudorca crassidens. The sequence continues at coordinate 101,872,690 of NC_090297.1, read as the reverse complement.
TTGTTTGGTTTTAATATCAGGGTAATTGCTGACCTCAAACACTGGGTTGGAAGAGTATTCGCTCTTTTTTTTATTTTCTGGAAGAATGTGTAGAATTATATTATTTCTTCCTTATGTGTTTCATAATTTACCAGTGAAGCCATCTGGGTCTGGAATTCTCTTTGTGGGAATGTTTTAAACTACAAATTAGATATCTTTACTGGATAAAGGGTTATTCAGGTTATCTATGGTTTTGTACACTTTGGTAGTTTGTACCTTTCAAGGAATTTATCCATTTTACCTAAGTTGAATTTATTGGCATAAAAATGTTTATAATATTCCCTTATAAATGTCTACAGTTTCTATAGTGATGTCCCTCTTTCATTCCTGATACTGGTAATCGGTTTCTTCTCTCTTTTCCTTTATTAGTGTGGCTAGTGGCTTATTGATTTTATTGATCTCAAACAACCAGCTTTTGGTTTCATTGACTTTTCTCTATTATTTTCATGTTTTTATTTTATTGATTTTTACTTATATTTATTATTTCCTTCCTTTTGCTTACTTTGTGTTTGTCACTCTTTTTTTTTTTTAATTTGACTTCTATTTTCTTAGGGGAGATGCTTAGATGACTGATTTGAAAATTTCCTTTTTTCTGATACTTTTTTTTGTTTTTGTTTGTTTGTTTGTTTGTTTTGCGGTACGCAGGCCTCTCACTGTGTGGCCTCTCCCGTTGCGGAGCACAGGCTCCGGATGTGCAGGTTCAGTGGCCATGGCTCACGGGCCCAGCCGCTCCATGGCATGTGGGATCTTCCCGGACCGGGGCACGAACCCGTGTCCCCTGCATCGGCAGGCGGACTCCCAACCACTGCGCCACCAGGGAAGCCCCTGATACCTTTTTTTTTTAATTTATTTTTGGCTGTGTTGGGTCTTCGTTGCTGCGCGTGGGCTTTCTCTAGTTGTGGCGAGCAGGGGCTACTCTTCATTGCAGTGTGTGGGCTTCTCATTGTGGTGGCTTCTCTTGTTGCGGAGCATGGGCTCTAGGCACGTGGGCTTCAGTAGTTGCAGCACATGGGCTCAGCAGTTGCGGCACACTAGCCCTAGAGCGCGCGATCTTCAGTAGTTGTGGTGCAGCTCAGTAGTTGTGGCTCACAGGCTCTAGACCACAGGCTCAGTAGCTGTGGCACAGAGGCTTAGCTACTCTGCAGCATGTGGGATCTTCCCGAACCAGGGATTGAACCTGTGTCACCTGCACTGGCAGGCAGATTCTTAACCAGTGTGCCACCAGGGAAGCCCGATACAACATTTTTTAATTATACAAATTTCCCTCTAAGCGCTGCTTTACTGCATCTCACAAACTCACTATGTTGTACTTTAATTATTGTTTAATTAAAATTTTTCTAATTTCCTTTGTGCTTTCTTCTTTGACCCATGTGTTTTTAGAAGAATGTTTTTTTTGAAGTCCAAATATTTGAGGATTTCCTGATAGCTTTCTGTTATTGATTTCTACTTTAATTCCATTATGGTCAAAGAACTTATTTTTGTAAGATTTCAATCCTTTTAAATTTACTGAAACTTGTCTTATGGCCCAGAACATGGTCTCTCTTGGCACATGTCCTGGGTGTGCACTTCACACAGAATGCGTATTCTGCCGTTTTAGGTAGTGTCTGACAAATGACAATTAGGTCAGGTAGGCTGCTTAAGTCTCCATATCCTAATTCTTTTCTGTCAGTTTTTCTGTCAGTCATTGAGAGAGAGTACTGAAATATCCAACTGTAGTGTTGAGTCTGTCTATTTCTCCTTTCAGTTCTGTCCATTTTGCTTCCTGTGCTTCGAATGTTATCAGACACACACATAATCGGGATTGTAACATCTTCTTGATGAACTGACCACTGTCTCATAATGTGTTTATAGTTTTCACCAAATCTGGAAAGTAGTAGACCATCATTTCTGCAAGTATCTTTGTTTTTTACTTCCTCCTTCTCAGGTTCCAGTTGCATAACTGTTGGGCTTGGTGTTGTCCTACAACTTTTGTTTGTTTCATTCTGCAGCTTCTTTTGTTATATCTTTGTCACTGATCTCTTCTGTGGTTCATCTCATCTACTGCCTGTTTTTTTTTCATATAATGTATGTTTCATCCCTAGATGTAACATGTGCCTCTTTTTCTATCTTCTCTTTCTCTGCTCATTATTATCTTGCTTTCTTCTACCTTCGTAAACATATGCAGTACATTTATAATAGCTGTTTTAATGTCCCTGCCTCCTCATTCTATTATCTGTGTCATTTTTGGTTCTGTTTCTATTGACATTTCTCCTGGTTGTGGGAGGTATTTTCCCGCTCATCTGCATGCCTAGTAATACTGACTGGATGCCAGAGGTTGTGAATGTTACACCGTTAGGTGCTGGATTTTATTGTATTCCTTTACATATTGTTGCTCTTTTTCCTGGAATGCAGTTAAGTTACTGGGAATCACTTGATCCTCTGAATTTTTTAAGCACTTTTAGAGCAAGCTCTGCTATAGCAGAATAGCCTATAGTGTTGGGCTACTTTGACCCAGGAGGTCTTTACCCAGTGCTCCACGTCTGGCTAAAGACAACACGAACTAGACATGGCCCTAGGTTCCAAGAATTGTTCCACTTGTTCCTTTCTGGTGGCCACCTCCCCAGCCTCCGTAGCTTCCTCAAATGTATGCCCAGATCAGTCAGCAGCCAAGGGCTCAGAGATCTTCTGCAGATCTCTCGAATTCTTCCTCCACATATTCCTCTATATATCTTACTCCTCTCCAGTATTTTGCCCAGGAAATTCTAGCCATATTGGCCTTTCCAGGCTTTACTATCTGTCTTATCAATTTGGTAAGAGCACCAGGATTTGCTGGGTGTCCCTTTGTGCACTGAGGCCTGAAGACCTGAGCTAGGGCACTCTTAGGGCACATCTTGTTTCATTTCTCTCAGGGATCACTTCTGTCTTCCGCAGCCTGTTGTCCAGTGTCTGAAAATCAGTGTTCCTTATATTTTGTCTGAGGGGGTTAGCTGGTCTGCATTACTATCATAGCCTGTTAAAGTTCCGATAGCAATTCTGTTGTCAATTCTCATATGGTACCTTCTGTTTTTATGAATCATTCCTTTTCCTCACTAGATTATAAGCTCTTTGAGGCCAGGAACCAGGTCATATTTATAAATAGTACCCTGTACACAGCAGGCCCTAGAGAAGTCAAATGAATAAAGAATGGGCAGGCTGAGGCTGAACAAAGCAATGAGAGACAAAGGTTCTGCTAGAGCTGAGTCTGAGGACACTACCTTCAACTGTGAAGCTGTTTATCTAGTCACGTGCTGTGACTTCCCAGTATTCAGATTCTTTGGCAGGATCACAACTGCCAGAAACCTCCTTGCCAACCTCCTTACCCAGTGCCACCCTGACAAGCCAGGTTCTTAAACTCTGGCCAATTCCCATCAGGCCTGCCCATTGAAGAGTTAAGAATGGGTCCTAGTCAGGCAGCATTAATTCTCTAAGGCTATGGCTTTACCATGTGCAATGAATACTTTGGTCTTAAAACTCTAAGAGGACAAATAAGCATTCCCAAAAGAGCACTGATTTTAGAGTCAGAGAGACGTGGGATCTGAATCCTAGGTGTGCTGCTTACTTGCTGTGCAACCTTGGACAAGTTGCTTGACCTACCTGAGCTTTAGTTTCCTTAGGAAATGGGGATAAGAGGTAATACCTCTATGTATGAAGAGAAACCAGCACATGGTTAACACTTAATAAGTGGTCGCCAGGGGACCTTCCTGGTGGCACTGTGGCTAAGACTCCTCACTCCCAATGCAGGGGGCCCAGGTTCAATCCCTGGTCAGGGAACTAGATCCCACATGCATGCCACAACTAAGAGTTCTCATGCCACAACTAAAGAGCCCGCCTGCCACAACTAAGACCCGGCACAACCAAATAAATAATAAATAAAATAAATATTAAAAAAATAAATGGTCGCCAGTATTACAGCTTAATTAGAACCCTTTAAGCAAGGACAGAGATCAGGTAAAATGTATGAGGACCAATCTGTGGAAGAAATTAGTGGCCACTTGGTAACATTGCCCCCAGGGGAGAACATTTACTTGGAGGCCAACCAGGGTGCAAATATGTATTGAATAGGACACTTTTGTCCAATAATTATCAACCATAGGCTAAGGAATGCCAAGCAATCTATTTTCTAGCTTACTGGCTGTCTCTTATAGAGGTATACCTATGTCTGTGCTTCAGACACTGAGCATCACAGTCATACGTAGATGTGAAAAAAGAGTTGGTATGTAGAGGGCAACCTAAGTTGACAGAGAGAGCAAATGAATGTTTGGTGGGAAAAAGTGAGGGCAAATGAGCATAAAAAGCAGTGAGAAAATGAGTGGTCACCAAGCTCACATAAGATGGTAACAGATGTTTTCAAACTGCTAGGCCTCTTTCCTAATATATATTTATCAGAACTTTCACAACAGGGAGCCTAAACCTCGGCACTTTGAAAAAATTGAGATTTAAAAGAAAGCTATCAAAATATTTTGAAGAGTAAATATGAAAGGTTCAAAGAAAGTTTAAAGAATAAATACTTTTAGCTCAAAGTAGCGAAGATTCAGGAATAGTTAGATGACTCCCTGCAAAGAGAGAAAGGATTATGCAAAAGAGGGGTGACCATCTGTTCTCTATCTCTAGTGATGAATAAAATGAAAGGAAATGGGCTCAGCTGTAGTGGAAGAGGCTCATTCTAACCTTTGCGTGGCTATTAAAAATAGAAACTACTTGCTAAGGAGCATTATGGAACTTCTTTCTCTGGAAATCTTCAAAAATAGACTACATCCACTTTTCTAAGTATGACAGGAATCCTGTTCCCGGGGCGCATCTGTGGGTGTGTAAGACAGATGTGCTGTGTTTGTGACTCAGTGTGCACCAAGGGCGTGATCCACGAGGGGCTCAGCTGCTCGCTTAGGACAGACTGGAAGTGAGCACAGTGTGGTGACCGGTCTAGACGGGAGACCAGGAATCTGCTTTCCCTTTGGGTTTGTGTAGAAAGGGCTGTGTGCAGAGGCCCAGGGTGTGGGTTACCTGGAGTACAGATACGTGGGAGCGAGGAAAGGCATGAATCGGCCTGGCTTGCCGAGGTGTGACAGCTTACAGGGGCATTTAGAGTAACAAGGAAAAGTTTCTCTCTATAGAGTAATAAATAGACCACTGGATATTACAGGTAGAAAACAACTGAATTTCTAGGTTGTCTATGAGAAACAGAATCTGCTGAACTGAAAGTTGCAGTGATTTGAAGCCCATTAATGTCTTGTCCCAGACAAACAGAACTGGGCACTTAGTTCTACAAGCCCACGGCAGGGCAACAACTGAGGAGTTTCTCCTTTTGTTGGCACTAGCACAGGTAACAACTTTCTTAAAACTAAGACATTTTTTTGTTTGTACATGAAAGAGTATTTATTGAAAACATGGTTACTGACAGGAAGCTCCTGGCTACTCTCAGGTTACAATCTTGTCTCTCAACTGGAAGTGTTACCTTTTTTTTTTTTTGGCCTCCCATTTTATTTTCCCTCAAACTTTCCATCCTAGGATAGGTAGATCTTATATAAATATATATACATGTCTGTATAAGTATAGCCTATAGTAAAGAAAACATATAGTACACTCTTCATTGGGCAGTACCCACCATGCTAGGCTACCAATACTGAATGCCACTGTGCCCACGCGTGTCCAAGGAGAGGGGCTGTGTGTGTGGTTTACAAGCACTGCAGCACCAGGGAAGCCTCGATGGCAAACTTACTGAATTCTTTAGTTTCCAGGATTCCGTGAAAATCAGTGTAAGGCTGTTCTTTTTTTTTAATTAATTAATTTATTTATTTTTGGCTGCATTGGGTCTTCGTTGCTGCGTGCAGGCTTTCTCTAGTTGCGGTGAGCGGGGGCTACTCTTCGTTGTGGTGCACGGCCTTCTCATTGTGGTGGCTTCTCTTGTTGTGCAGCACAGGCTCTAGGTGCGCAGGCTTCAGTAGTTGTGGCACGTGGGCTCAGCAGTTGTGGCTCACAGGCTTAGTTGCTCCACGGCATGTGGGATCTTCCCGGACCAGGGCTCGAACCCATGTCCCCTGAATTGGCAGGCGGATTCTTAACCACTGCACCACCAGGGGAGTCCCCAAGGCTGTTCTAAATATTGAGTAAAATCCTAACTAGTGAACCAACAGTGCTCTGGATTTAAGGCACAGAACTCCAGGTGGCAGCTAGCAGCACAGCAGATATACTGGAGGGCTGCATAACTAGGACACGTGGCCTTGGAGTCTTCAGTGAGACGCTGGTACACCTGACCCTTAAGGAGAAGGGATCACCAAAGGAGCACTTAATACATGTATGCTCCGACGGGAAATGAATTCATCAGCTGCATTTCTAGTCGTTATCGAAACTTTGTTAGGGAGTTCCCTGGTGGTCCAGTGGTTAGGACTCGGAGCTCTCACTGCCGGGGCCCGGGTTCAATCCCAGGTCGGGGAACTAAGATCCCACAGGCCGCACGGTGCGGCCAAAAAAGAAAAACTTATGTTAAACCATTTCACAATGATTCCCACCTGAAGAACAAGCTCCATGGTGGAACCCTGTCAAAATCCCAAAGTCCCCAAAACAGGGCTTTCATTGCACCCTATTCCCTAGCAGTGAGAGTTTGTTATGACCCACTTCTTATGGTCGAAAATCACTGCTAAAACCACAGTTTTTGATGTAATAGAGGGCATGTCTCAGGTGTGCTAGTGCGGAAAAGAGGTTGAGGACCAGCACTATGTATAGAATCCCTAGAGAGGGGCAGAAGTCATGTTAGATATGGATGCCAAAGGGACCTGTTTTTAAAGCTGTGTTTACATAGCAAAGCTACAAATATAAAAATAGCAAGTTTCCTAAGGATGTTTCATTCACACTTTCTATAAGAATGAGAGAAGGTCAATTGTCACCAACAGTGACTATTATTCTTATTGTGCTGTTGTTATTATCAGGGTGCCTTGGGAGTATTGATGGAGACAATGAGGGGTGCCGAAGCCACCGTGGAGAACCAGTGCCTCTCATCTCCAGTCTCGTAACTGGCTGGAATGAGGAGGGCAATCTGCAGCCTTGGACAGAGGCTCCTTCTGTGCAGAACTAAATGGCCCACATCATCATCAAATAAACAACTCCAACATCGCCAGTACTGCAGTCCAGACACCCCAGATGGTAGCTTAATCGCCTGAAAGAATTAATAGTGCACCTCTAAGCACATTATTCACCCGGAGAATAGTTTAGGCAATGGAAAGAATCTGGCCCATTATACCCCACACCATTGCTAAATAATATGCAACCACAGAAATGAAGCACGGCATATGGTGATCGCTCCACTATATTGAGATTCATTGTAATACAAGTGCTATTCAAAACCCTCATGTAGAAATTGGAAAGGCATACCTTTCTTTTCTGGAAGAAACATGACAATAAGACAAGCCAGTCCTCCTAGGCACAGAAATGTTGCTAATGTCCGCTTCCGACCAAACCTAAACAATACAAAGAAATTCACATTTCCCTTGAGAATCTTATACATTCATCTGCTTCATCCCCCTAACCTTCCTTTTTACATGTCCTCACTTTCATTATATGTTCATCTTTTCTTAAGGAGTGGGTGGCACATACGACTGACCAGGACATAAAATAAGTAACCATCACAAAGCCAAGGAAAACTTGCTGGACGGCGGGTTTAAATCATGTGTGCAGGAAAAGAATAGGGAATCATTCCATCTATTTCTGTGAGTGCTTACTATGTTTCAGGCACTTTCTGTGCCGAAATGCTTTCTGTCTATGTTATCTTACTTAATGCTAATAATAAACCTGTAAGGCATATGCTGTTATATTCTCCATCTTCTAGAGAATAACACTGAGACATGGAGAATGGAGACTTCCAGCTCATTTCATTTTCTGGTTACTTGTATCTTAAGCAGTTAAAATTTTAAACACACCTCTCTCTCTCTTAAAAAGACAAACAGAAAGAAACTCTAGTTAGTATGTCAGAATTAAGTGAAATTTATTGCACACTTTCTTGGGAGAAATAATTTTCAAATAAGAGCTCGAGACTTAGAAGAAAGATATGAACATTAATAAGCCTTCCTTTACTAGGAGCTGGCAATGTGCTAGGTCCTCTGTTAGGAGCTTCAATGTTATTGTAATTTTTATAACAATTTTTCCAGGGCAATTTTATAATCCCTGGTTTAAGGATAACTACATGGAGGTTTAGCAAGGTAACTTCTCAAAGTTATAAAACTAACACGAGGCTGCCTGATCCCCAAGGTGGTGTTCCTTCCCTCTGCTTCAGATTTTAATGCTGACTCTGGTGCGGATGGCTGGGAGACAGGGAAGGACTCACGTCTCCAGGTTATTGTGCTTAATTTAACAGTCAGTATTGAATGCCTTTCAAGTGACAGGCATCATTCTAGGCAGGCACTAGGGATGCAAAGACACCTAGGACACACCCCCCCATCGACTGTGTCCTTGTAACACTGTCCATGGTCATCAGAGGGGGGCACAGGAAGCTGTAACAGGAAGCACACCGGGGATGGTGGGAACAGATTTCTGAATACTCTGCCTGGCTCAGCCCTTGGACCATGATGAGAGCACACTCAGTCACTAAAAGAGGGGTCAGCAGAGGCAACTGGGGCCACCCCCCAGAGAAAAGCCCTTCAACTGAACAGAATCCAAAACTGCCCTTTAAAATGCGCTGACCGCAATATCCATGACGACAGCAGCCAGTGCAACGCTAAAGGAATGCTGTTTTTGGTAAAAATGATGATTTCTGGAGAATGAGAAATGGCAAAATCCAACTGATTCCTAGCTCACAATTTTCAGTTGCCCTGGTCAGGGGTTCAATAACAGAAGGAATCTGAGAAAGCTGAGGAAAGGGTGCTCTATAAAAGATCTTAAAAAAAATATTTCAAAACTGGGCCCACTGACAATGAACAGCAAAAGCAGGATCTCTTCTTCCTCTCAACAAAGTCCAGGGGATCTTAAGAGGAAAGAAAAGTCTTTTTCGTTCCTCCAGCTCTTTGTCTTGTGTGAGAGCTTCTAAATGATAGTGATTGGGTCATGGAGCTCTACCTACATCGAGTCAATATTCCCACATGTTGGGACGAACAAATAACACACAGACTGCTGGTCAGAATGGCCATCATCAAAAAGTCTACAAAAAATATATGCTGGAGAGGGTGTGAGGAAAAGGGAACCCTCCTACGCTGTTGGTGGGAATGTATATTGGTGCAACCACTATAGAAAACAGTATGGAGGTTCCTTAAAAAAACTAAAAATAGAGCTACAATATGACCCAGTAATCTGACTCCTCGGCATATATCTGGAGAAAACTCTAATTCGAAAAGACACACACACCTCAATGTTCATAGCAACACTATTTACAATAGCCAAGACATGGAAGCAACCTAGATGCCCATCAACAGATGAATGGATAAAGAAGATGTGGTGTATATATATATATATATATATATATATATATATGGTGGAGTATTAGTCATAAAAAAGAATGAAATGATGCCATTTGCAGCAACATGAATGGACTATCACACTAAGTCAGACAGAGAAATACAAATATCATATCACTTATACATGGAATCTAAAATATGACACAAATGAACTTATCTACAAAACAGAAACAGACTCACAGACATAGAAAACAAACTTATGGTTACCAAAGGGGAAGGGCAGGGAGGGATAAATTAGGAGTTTGAGATTAGCAGATACAAACTACTGTAGATAAAATAGATAAACAACAAGGTCCTCCTGTACAGCACAGGGAACTATATTCAGTATCTTGCAATAAACTATAATGGAAGAAATTATGAAAAAGAATATGTATATGTATAACTGAATCATTTTGCTGTATACCAGAAACTAACACAACATGGTGAATCAACTATACTTCAATTAAAAAAACCCTACATAATAACTCATAAACTTGAAGCCCAAGAAATAACACTAAAAAATGAATTCTCACTGTGTTTGGTCTGAAAAGAATTCTAATCACCATGGAGTACTTAGCGGATTCTGCATATGGACAAAGATATTTATGTATGTTAGTGTGTGTGCGTCCTCTACATGGTGCACTTCATATCCACCCATACTCACCATTTTTGGTTAATCAAGTAGATGCAGATAGGGTAAGATGGAATCTCTATGAGGCCAGACAGGGCCAAGTTGGCATAAATATTTCCACCTAGATCACCTGCACTGAGAGTTAGGCCATAATACACCAAGCTGCACACAAACCTGCAATTGGGGGTGAAAAACAAGAAAGACAATGAAAAAGCCGATAAGAATCTACCAGAGAAGAGTCAAATCCTGGTTCAATAATGCCATCCGGCTCAAGCAGTAAGCCTGACTCTCCCACTAAGCTTTCTATCCTAATATAATTTCTATACTAGGACAAAATAAAAAGTAAAGGGGCCTTGGAAATGATTTGAGCTACATCCAGATGCTCTATAAAGCAAAGGTGTGGCCAGCTCCTGACAGAGGAGACACCGCTTGTGCTTTCGTCACACTTTTCTGCATTTAAATGAAGACAGTGACTCGATTCTTACTGTGTTTAATTCAACAACTTATAGAACACTTGCCCTAGGCAATTGTGATATTATCGAAATGACTCTAGAATAAAGAACTCCCAGAGAGAAAGCCAACAGAGGATGGTGTTGAGAACAGATGCTGATTAGTGCCTGGGTTACCAGCGGGTGGCCTGCAGGCCAGGGTGACAGGGACTCTAACCCCTGACCAGGTTCTCAACCCCTCCTGGCACTCAGCAAGTGCATATGCTATAGACGCCCAGAACAGGAAAGAGAGGACGAGGGCCATGGTGGAGGCCGGCTCCTCTAGGATGATCAAAGCCCTGCATCTATTTCTGTACGCCACCGCCGAAACACTGAGGGGGCGCCTCCTAGGAGGCAGGCATTGTGCCAGGCACAGAGCCCACGTCCCGCAGCCCAGGAGCTACGCTGGAGCAAGGGCCATCTGGAATAATAGGAACTTCTTCCAGAGTGAAGGGACTACAGTAGCCCCTGCTTATCCGCTGGGGATACGTTCCAAGACTCCCAGTGGATGCCTGAAACCTCAGATAGTACCGAACCCGATATATACTATGTTTTTTCCTAGCCATACACCTATGATAAGGTTTAATTTATAAATTAGGCTCAGTAAGAGAACATCCGAATTGCTGGCATGACTACTCTCGTGCTTTGGGGCCATTATTAAGTAAAATAAGAGTGACCTGAACACAAGCACTGCCATACCGGATAGTCGATCTGATAAGAAAGACTGTGACTAAGTGGCTAATGGGCAGGATATGCTGGACAAAGGGATGATTCAGGTCCCACATGGGATGGAGCGGGAGAGTGCGAGATTTCATCACGCTACTCAGAATGGCCTGCAATTTAAAACTTATGAGTTGTTTCTTTCTGGAATTTTCCGTGTAATATTTTCAGACTGCAATTGACCTTGGGTAACTGAAACCACAGAAAGAAAGCAAAACCTTTTGTGCCTAGGAAATTGCAGTATTAAAAATAAAACAAACTAGAATAGAACGAAAATAAACCCTGACTAGGCTTTGTTAATATACAAATACATTTCGTAAACCATAAATTTTTTAAATTAATTTTTATTGCAGTATAGTTGCTTTACAATGTTGTATTAGTTTCTGCTGTACAGCAAAGGGAATCAACTATACATATACATATATCCCCTCTTATTTGGATTTCCTTCCCATTTAGGTCGCCACAGAGCATTGAGTAGAGTTCCCCATGCTATACAGTAGGTTCTCATCAATTATCTATTTTATACATAGATCAGTAGTGTATATATGTCAATCCCAATCTCCCAATTCATCCCACACCCCCTCCTTTTCCCCCTTTGTAAACCATAAATTTCTATACAAATAGTAAAAGACCTGGGCTTCGGAAGTTCATTAGTTTTTATGTTTTTACAATTCATTTTGACAAGTGTTTATTATGAGGAAATTCCCATTTGCTTCTCTTTTCCTTAGAAAAAGTCCAACGAGCTGCAGCTATGATGAGACCAACAGGAAAGGGAAAGCTTTCTTTCCGTCTCTGACAGAACAGCAAAATGGGCCAAATGCTCTGGGCTAGTAAGAATGGACCACAGGAACCAAGGAGAGGGATGGGGAGGGACGACGGACTCCTGGAGCTGGCCTGCTTAGTGACTCATCCCTCTCTGGCAAATCAGCCCAGGCAGCAGCTACTTCCCATTACTTCTTCCTGGGTGGAGCTGTCATTCATATACTGAGGATGATGAGCAGAGTCATAGCTGGGACGTCACGGGTAACGATGCAAGGTGACACTGAATTTTCTGTTTTCCCTGTCCCCGAGCACTTTGCCTGTAAGCAGCAGGCTAGACAACTTAAAATATTTTCCTGAAATACTTAAAAAATCCTTTCCATCTGCAGTAGAGACCCCCCCGCCTTACATAACGCTATTCCTAACGTGCTGTATGTGTTAGTGTGTATCTATTCTGCATTTAAAATAGAAATCCCAGTGAAGTAGTCCAGCAATGGAAACACACATACATATTTAAACTAAGTTGTGAAGGTAGCAAGTAGGGCACAAATAAACAGAGCCAGTTCAAGACACTAGAGGAATTGAGTTACCAGCTGGGGGTGAGAGAAAATGGGGAGAACATGGGCAAGGAAGGCCTATGGTCTCAGACTCCGTTTGCAGATTTCTTTGCTGGTAGAGTTGGTCGTTGGGATGCATAATTACAGCTATTCAAATCATTTCAATCCTGTTTATGGGCCCCAAACAAAATTTAAAATGCTTGCGTAATATTTAGCAGTATATTTAGGGCATCAAAGAACTATTTAAAAAGGCACTACTGTGGGAAATAACCAAAGGAACAGATGTTAAGCACAGAGGTATAATTTTACTCCCCAGTTAAGGTTTTCTTCAATGACAGATCCACAGAAAAGATTTTAGAATTTTATAGCATCTTCAAAAAGAACGGCAGTATGTGGAATGACACTGTCTCAGTTATCATGTATTTTAACATTCTGAGCCCGGGGGAAGAAGTTTATTTGAGAACAGCTCCTTTGGCCGTGTAAGACATAAAATAAACATAAACATTCTCCCTAGCTCTAAGTCTAGTTTGCTTTTCTGTCTGTCTGTTTTTTATCCCCTGAAGGCCAGAACCCCGAAGTTAATATTCCTGGAAAAAACAAAAACTTAAAAACAAGAAGTAAATAACCCCTAAGAAAGTAGATACTTCCTTCAAGGCAGAGGGTTTGACTGTCTACTTGACATGCAAATGCAGTTTTATGGAGCCTTAAGTACCTGAACATACTTTGTAAGGATTTCCTTAGTAGCTCCTACGCTGTATTGTCAGGTTTGGCTTTAAAAAAACATGAAGTAATGCCATTTGCAGCAACATGGATGGACCTAGAGATTGTCATACTGAGTGAAGTGAGTCAGACAGAGAAAGATAAATATCATATGATGTCGCTTATATGTGGAATCTAAAAAAAAAGGGTACAAATGAACTTATCTACAAAACAGAAAAAGAGTTACAAATATGGAAAATAAACTTACGGTTACTGGGGGCAAGGCGGGGAGAGGGATAAATTGGAGATTGTTATTGACACATACACATTACTATATATAAAACAGATAACTAATAAGGACCTAACTGTATAGCACAGGGAACTCTACTCAATACTCTGTAATGGCCTATATGGGAAAAAAATCTAAAAAAGAGTGGATAATATGTATACGTATGACTGATTCACTTTGCTGTACACCTGAAATTAACACAACATTGTAGATCAACTATACTCCAATAAAAATTTTAAATAAATTAATAAAGGCTCCCTTAATCTCCATGCCTCCGAACTTGTGTCCTTCATTCAACATTTCTTATGCATCTGTGATATTCCAGCACTAGGCTGGCTCAGTGGGGACGGTGGCAGCTGATGTGACCTGGCCCCTAACCATACAGGTGGTAGCCAGGGTTTGGTCGGGTGGGAAAAGAGAATCAAGATACAGAAAACTATCTTGGCAGCTTCTTATTCTCAATATACTGTTCCTTTTAGCTTTATATATACAATTAATTTGCTATAAAATGACTCTCCTCTTTTCCCAAGTGAAAAATATAGGATTCTATGCAGGCTTCTTGCCAAATACAGGCAAACCATAGCACAACAGTCCTCTAGGCCAGTAAATATGATGTTCGTGTCCAATCCTGGACCAAGTTACATTTACGGCACTTTAACAGAATGAATAATATTAAAACCTATGGTACTCCACAAATTCTATGTATGAACCATCCATTCCTCCCCTTTCCACAATTTAATTCTTTAAATGGCACAATCTTGAACCATTCAGTGCGATTTACATTAATGCAGAGAACATTTTGAGGGCAGGTCAGAATTAGCCAAACTAGAAACTCGGGTTCAGAGAGGACTAATCTGTTCATTCACTGACTTGCACATATGGCTTTGAGGCTGTCACCTCACACTCCAAGGATCTCATTCCCACGAGGCAAACGTTCAGCCCACCTGTTGACTGAGTGAGTGGGGTTGCCATTAGAACGTGCTATCTAAGTGCCTGAGGCCAAAACCAAGGGCAGGTGCCTCCAAGTCCCCCTTAGAAAGTCTTCTGTCTCTGGTGTGCTTCCTTGCTTTCCTTTTTTTGGAGTGGGGAAGGGGGACCTAAAAATTTACATTAAATACCTCATAAGCAAAGATGTGCTTCTGACACCTACTTCTACAAGTTCAGTAAACCTGCCGCCAGGCACCATCATTTCCTCCTGGAAGGGGAGGATGCTGAGAAAGCACAGGTGAGCACAACACCTAAGCTGGGGGATCGGGGGAGGCTTATTTCTCTGAAAACAACTTCAGGCTGAAGAAAAGAGTGAAATTTTCTGTAACCCTGAAGAAATAACTGACTATCAATAACCTGAGCTGCAGATCAACAGAAGAGCCCTTAGAGAGAATTACCAGATGAACATCAGGGTCAGAGTATGCCCCAAGAGGACCCGGTAGCGGAACAGGTCCAGGACACTTCCCGTCTCCCTGCAGCTCCTGTTGTCCGGGTGTGTTAGTGAGAAGGTACACTTGAGCTGGCGGTTCCTCTTGGCGATGAGGTGCAGCGCGGCTTCAGCCTCACGCAGTCGACCCTGGGAGTATAACCAACGAGGTGATTCAGGAATGAATCTGAAAGAGATGTCATCAAAGGCTGTATATTCGTATAGGTACACGTGCACCAGAAGGAGACAAATCACCCACGCCGTACGTGGTCCCCAAACCACAACCGGATTCCACGTTAGGTCTAAAGCTTAACTCTCCCAATGACATGTGGAAGAGAGAGAGGGCTGCTGTCAACAGTTGCCATCATTAAATGATGGCCTCCTTTACGAATGGAAACCAAAAACACACTCCCAAAATTGCAGTAAAAAAGTAAACAGCATGCATTTACTTTTAGGTAAATGTTAATATATGAATGGCAAGTTAAGTTTACAGTACTGAGTAATTCTTCAGAAAGCATGTGTCAGAGATATGGCTCTAAATCACAGCCAAGTGTTGTTAGAATAATACTGTAGAGTGGGTTTTTAAAGTTCTGAAAAAGCCTCACAAAGAAGATTAAAATCTCTATTATCCATCAGAAAAGAATTTTTAAGTGTTTTCAACACAGTGATATGTTATTAAAAAGGTAGAGATTATTTTAAGGCTACACATAAAAATGAAAAAGGGTTTATCACATCTCAACTACTTTTGAGCTTTAAAGCTTTAAAATACTACAATCAGGGGCTTCCCTGGTGGCGCAGTGGTTGAGAGTCCGCCTGCCGATGCAGGGGACACGGGTTCGTGCCCTGGTCCGGGAAGATCCCACATGCCGCGGAGCGGCTGGGCCCGTGAGCCATGGCTGCTGAGCCTGCGCGTCCAGAGCCTGTGCTCCACAATGGGAGAGGCCACAGCAGTGAGAGGCCCGCATACCGCAAAAAAAAAAAAAGAATAAAAGTTTATTTTCTGGTTAACTACTCCAGTTCCAAAACAACAGTTACTTCTTACTATAGCCACAAAGTACTGAACATTTCTATTGCCACTGATACCTTTCAACAGTTTCAAGACTTAGATATTACGTATCTTTTCTCCTCTTCACAGTTCTGCATACTCTTAGAGGACTTTTCAAAAACCAAAGGGTGGCAGGAACATGGAAGCCTTGTTTACAAAACACAACATCAAGTACCTTTTGATCTAATCTGATATTATTTTCCTAAAATGAAACTTGCATGAATAATACTAAAAAAGGCTATTTAAGGTGCCTTTCAGAACTCCCCATGCCTTTCAGTAAGGATAGTGTTGGCAACAAACACCACAGGATTTGGAACTTCACAGACAGCCAGTTCATCAATAACCATTTACTGAACACTTTCATTTTGTATGGAGCAATGTAATAGGTGCTGAGAGGAAAGACACGGAAACAAAAAAGCAGGCATTTTCCCAGGAGTCCTGCTACTGGGGAGAGATTATTCATGTACAACATTTGGTTGTCAACAAAAGCAGGAACAAAGGCCTCTACAACATCCTGAAAAATTCTTTTATTTAGTTTTTCACTGCTATCTGATGATTGTTACTAATACACAAGTGAATAATCAAGTAAAATATTGTTTTGTTGGAAGTTATGTCTGCCGATCATCACTGGATCCACTGGCCCTGTCCACCAGCCCATATGTGAGGTACCTATGTAAGACTACCTGATCAAGTCTAAATACAAATAAAAAGAATATAAGACTAGTGGGGTGAATAGAGAGAGTATACTTGGGATAGAAATATAAGTGAAATGCTAGAAAGTCTATGATAGTAAAAGTGAAAGCTGAAGAGCCCTAAGAGGAGTGAAAAAGGACCAACAAGGAAAGAGTCAAAATATAGGAAGTCATTATTATCTTTGGATAATTTAAGTCATTTTTCCCCTTCCTATTAAGCTTCTCTGTGTTTTCAGAATTGTTTATAGCAATAAAAATTACTTTTAAAACTATATAAATCATGTTTAACGATGATATTTGAGAGATATTCAGGTTTTGGAAATCTGACTCTGAGTTAATAAAACGATTTCCACTTGGGAAAGGGTTTATCTGGATTAGGTAAACTTAGGACCTGATATTTCTCCACATTTTGAGAAGCCTACAAGCTTCTCAGTAACGAAGCCTCACCTAGTTGGACAGATTTGGGAATATGAGTTCTAACACACGCTGACTGCACGTGCAAAACAGTAAGACATGTTTTTAAAAGAAGAAGCAGGGCCTTGAACATGCTGCCGGCTACATGGTGCTGTACTCACCTTCAGAAGCTACAGTGCTAATTTAACAATGAGGCCTCTGCTCGAAAATGTCCTGTGAATTTCTTTAAAGGTGGAAAACCTTTGTAAATTAAGGGGGCACTGGTTTCTAAAGTAAAACTATCCAAATTCAAGTACTGAGAAAATAAGGAATTTTTAAGCTAAGTCATAATGTCTCTAGTAAAACAAACAAGGTATGTCTCTAAAATAACATGACTTTTTCTGATGTTGCTGATGGCTAACGCAGGCTAATTCCAAAGGCTTTTCGTGCCAACATCTGCCCAATGGATACGAGGCGTCTCCTGTGTGGAGGAAGGCCCAGAGCTCTGGAGCTGGGGGAAATGCGGCTGTGCTATCAGAGAGCTCCTGCTTTATAAAGAGGACAGGCTCTGGGTGAGGCAGAGATAAGGGGCCACTTGAAGGGTGCCAGTTTAGTGCTGCAGAATTAAGAAAAGAAAGCGAATGACTGGAGGTCTGACCTGGAAAAGTGCGGAGGGGGTGGCATTTGAGCAAACTGGGAACGCTATTAACTAATAAAGAAGAGAGATGGGGAGGAGGGCGTTGAAGCAGCCGGCAAAAGCACTGAGTAGGACACACGGAGGCCGACAAGCCTAAGCTGCAAACTGGAACAGAGAGCAGCTTAGTGCGCCTGGAGCAGCATGTGTGAGGTGGGGTGGGAGGGAAACTGGAGGCCGACTGCAGCAAGCCTTACTTTCTAGGCCTGATGGAACACACATACATTGTGATTTCACATGCTCTTTTCTCTGCTTTCTGTTTTTCATGACCTGAATTAATTTCCCAGCGAGTCAATGTCCCCACCTAGCACTAAGCAGTAACAGACAGACGACACATTCTGAAAATGAAAAGCGGAATGGCTCGGATCATCCAGTGAAGTCACTCTGCTACTGAAGGAGAGATGAAAGCCAGCCTGATTAAGAAGTATGTGACTTACTAAATATTTAAAAAGAAAATTCGTGGGAACACTCTTTTTTTTTTTTTTTTTTTTTTTGCGGTATGCGGGCCTCTCACTGTTGTGGCCTCTCCCGTTGTGGAGCACAGGCTCCAGACGCGCAGGCTCAGCGGCCATGGCTCACGGGCCCAGCCGCTCCGCGGCATGTGGGATCTTCCCGGACCGGGGCATGAACCCATGTCCCCCGCATCGGCAGGCGGACTCTCAACCACTGCGCCACCAGGGAAGCCCCGTGGGAACACTCTTGCACTGCTGGTGGGAATGTGAATTGGTACAGTCACTATAGAGAACAGTATGGAGGTTCCTTAAAAAACTACAAATAGAACTACCATATGACCCATTAATCCACTACTGGGCATATACCCTGAGAAAACTGTAATTCAGAAAGAGTCATGTACCAAAATGTTTATTGCAGCTCTATTTACAATAGCCCGGAGATGGAAACAACCTAAGTGTCCATCATCGGATGAATGGATAAAGAAGATGTGGCACATATATACAATGGACTATTACTCAGCCATAAAAAGAAACAAAATTGAGCTATTTGTAATGAAGTGGATGGACCTAGAGTCTGTCATACAGAGTGAAGTAAGTCAGAAACAGAAAGACAAATACCGTATGCTAACACATATATATGGAATCTAAAAAAAAAAAAAAAAGGTCATGAAGAACCTAGGGGTAAGACGGGAATAAAGACACAGACCTACTAGAGAATGGACTTGAGGATACGGGGAGGGGGAAGGGTAAGCTGGGACGAAGTGAGAGAGTGGCATGGACATATATACACTACCAAACGTAAAATAGATAGCTAGTGGGAAGCAGCCACATAGCACAGGGAGATCAGCTCGGTGCTTTGTGACCACCTCGAGGGATGGGATAGGGAGGGTGGGAGGGAGGGAGATGCAAGAGGGAAGAGATATGGGAACATATGTATATGTATAACTGATTTACTTTGTTATAAAGCAGAAACTAACACACCATTGTAAAGCAATTATACTCCAATAAAGATGTAAAAAAAAAAAGAAAATTCGTTGATCTACTGATATTTATATGAATGCTTATTAATTCAAGGAACTATACTAGGAACCCATTTATTCCAAAAATTTACAATACACAAGCTAATAAAATATGGTTAATTTTCCTTTCTAATAAAATTATGTCACTCTATTTCACATAACTAAATTCATTTCATAAATTTTGCCTTTCTAAATATACATTAACTATTTCTACTATATTCATTTTTGTACTTAACAATCCTATTACTTTCAAAGAGAGAATGAAAACAGATTTCAGGCCAATTCCCACCAAATCTCAGTTAGTAGAACTTGAATAAAGGATTACTATATCAAATCGCTATCTGAGTGAAAATTCTATTACGGGTATCTCTCACTTCACAGAAGAAAGGTGGTACCATTGGCTGAAAACTGTATTTATCTCAAAGATTTTAATGATTAAAATTAGAGCTCTGATACCTGAGGGGAGAAAACCTTTCAGAAGCACAATAAAACTTCTGGTGAAATAGGCCTAAGTTGGTGGCTCATCTTACAGCCTTTAGAGGACCATGGTGTGATACTCTGGATGAGTTTTTTGTAGAACCCTTCCCTGACCAGGGCATCAACCTTTTACTGCTTTGAGTCCATGCACTCTAAGGATTTCTCCCATATCTGAGTATCTTCCCATGTCCACATGAAGAGGCCCTGAAATTATACTCATCCGTGGGATGAAGAGGTGTCACTATATATTCAATATGCACAGATTGCTCTATAATATCATACCTCAGTCGCACCCCTAGCACGTGATCTGACCAAGTCTGAAGATCTTTCAGCTTGAAGCATTAGGTTAAAAAAGAAATTGGTACCCTCCATTGGCAATATGAAGGTTAAAATGCACTCTACTGAGAGGTTACTTTAAACAAGGGATACCTGCATTCTGAATTAATTAAGCATCTCTCTTCCCAGGAGCTGCCAAGCATTGGAGCGCTTGCGGAATTTAGTTCTTCACCAAAGTCAGTTCAGGCAAACTCCTGAAAGGGAATAACGCCGCTCATTGACCCGCATCCTCTTAAGACATTCCTTCTGCTTATTAAATTAAAAGTCTAAGAGGAAAAACTACTTACAAAGATAAGAGAAAGACCACTGTTCCCTGCAGGTTAACCAGAATGGCTAGGGTTCTCCAGGAGCGGATGAAGTATCCCAACAGGGCATACTGGGCGATGCCGACTGCGAAGAAGAGGCCACCGATCGACCCTAATTCAGGAAAAGAGACCTGTTACTGGGGAAAGGACCACCTGCAGCCCCATTTCCAACCCAGGTCACGGAGTCAATCCCTTCCTTGTGAGATGTCAGCAGAAAGAAAAACCTACACAAATATGCAGGATCAGATGATAAAACTAGAAGAGAGGCCAGGAAATTAGTGGAAAAGAAGGAAGGACAGATGAAAAATACAAACCACATGTGGTCAAGATGAATTTTAAGGGCCTGCCCAAGTGCTTTCTGCATTGATGTTGTGCTGACATCCACCTGAACTTGTGGCTGAAGCTTGGAAATATTGTTTGCTACATGGCGGGAAGGTTTTTAGGTCATGAGACTATGAAAATGCTGGGACTGCATCTTTATCACAGGGGCTGTCCCTGAAATCCTTATCTTAAATCACAACCTACTCCCCAGTTCTCCCTATTGTCCTTCTCCACTTAATTTATCACCATCATATATATCACCATCAGTTATATTTGTTTCTTGTCTGTCTATCCCAAGTAGAATATAAGTTCTATGAAGCGTGAATTTTTGTCAGCACACTGACAGAAAAAACATCAACTATGGGGTTGTTAAGGATCCTATGGTTTTTGAAATAAATGCTGAATGGGTACAAACCCACTGCCTTGCCCAATATACTGGCAAATTCTATACCTCTGACATACTTTCTGTACCTGCTACTATTAGTAGTACTTAAATCTATCGCTATTTATTTATATCATAGCTACTATTTATCGAGTATTAAGCCTTATCCATACATTGTCCTATAATGCAGGTACCATTATTAGCCATATACAGCCATATAGCTCAGAGAAGTTAGGTGCCACTGCCTAAAGACACAGGGCTGTGTGTGGCCCAGACAGGAGGCGTTGTCCCCTGGTCTGTCTGACTGGAGAGCCTGCACTCTGTACCGTTCCCCTCCCCGTCACCACCCTTCTGGGGAAAGGCGGGCTCCTGTGGGCATCTCACAGCAATAGGACTTGTTACAAGAACTTTCTACAACAATCCTGTAAGACAAATGTTTCTTTTATTCTTGTCCGTAGATTATTAACCTATAACAAAAACAATGCCTTGTATGCTGTCTGCCCTAGTGAGGAAAAGGGGGACGCAGAAGGGAAAGCTGCTGTGACAGCAAGTTCAGTGTGCTCAGAAAACCAGTCAGACCATGTGGTCCACTAAGTAAGGGAATGCGGACTTCCATTCCCTGTGATTTCCCTGGAAACTTAAGATAATCAATAGCTATTACAGGTTCATTACAGTGCACCGAATAGCACCTGGTTTCCAAGAACAAGGGTTTCTGTCATTGCTCAGAACAGTCCTGAGTACTCAGTGCCCACTGACAACAATGTAGGCAAAAAGTCCAGAGACCACAGGATGGGACCACTTCAGAGGGACCAAGTTCAGACCCCAGTTCTGCCACATGCTGCTGTGTGACTTTAGGCAACTCACTAAATGTCTCTGAGCCTCAGTTTCCTTATCAAGAGAAATAATAATATCTACTCCAAAGGGTAGTTATTGGTTTCAAATGAAACAATGCATGTGGTACAAATGTGAGGACCTTATTATCGTCCTACTGTTAAAATGGGTATAGCCCCTTATATCTATTAACCTCCCCCAAAAAGCCATCTGGAAGCCTCCTCTACCTAGCCTCCTCTATCAATAATTATAAAATAAATACTGTCTACCTAGCACTCCTTTCTAATTCCAAGAACGCTTTCCCTTTTTCAGAGAGATGACCTCCCCATACTTTACCCCTGTGGTTCAAGCCAGGGCTGCCAGTCATGGGCCTCTTGCTGGGACCATCAGAGCTCCTACCAAGGATTTTAAATACTGGACGTGGTGGTGAAACCTGAGAGCTGCTGGGCCCCATCCCTGACTGAGCAGAGGAAGCTTCTCAGAGATGATGGGAAACAGAAATGAGATGCATCTGACTTCCGGGTTCCAGGTATCACAAGGGCCTGGCTCTTCTGTGGTTTGGTTGTGTTAACCAAATGATTTCCCTTTATACCTAAGCTCATCACAGTTGAAACTCTGTCTCAGAAAGACTTGGGATCAACTGGATATAATGGATGGGAGGAAATGATTCAAAGGTTCTAGTTTAATGGCTTTAAATAAAAAGATTACATTACTATAGAGAGAGGTCCCAGAAGAGGATGGAGATTTTAGGTAAAAGAAAGCAACATGTTTAATTTGAGGTGCCAAGAGACATTCATATCTAATATCCAGCAAGAAGCTGCACATGTATGCCCCGAAATGACAACAGGGATAAGGTGAGGATACAGGTGTGGTAAGGCTCTAGGTCATTTGGTTAAAAAATTTAATTAGAAAAAAAAGAACACTTCAAATCACCACTTTTGCACATTGTAATTCTGGAGAACCATAGGTGGTTGTGTAACTGTTTATGGGCGTTTGGGTATTTATGCCTATTTTTCAGATTTCTTTTCTGTTTATTTTAAATTAATTTCATGTCTGCTATTCCCACTCAGTTCGCACTAGTAAAAGCCAAATTTCAGCAGGTTAGAAAATAGTGTATAGTGATGACTTCGTTTTTGTAAATGTCTCCAGTGATCCCTCCAGTTTTCAAGCACAAGCCATGAAGTCCCCTTGATTCCTCTTGGTCTTGCCTTTTATGCTGGTTCTTTAACAGGTCACGTTCCCACCAAATCCAGCTCAAACGCACCCTCTTTCCTCCTCCACTACTCCCACCTGGTCTAAGCTGCCTCTGGGTTGCATGGGGCCAACCACACCAGCCTCCTGAATGACCCCTCAATTTCTACTCTTGCTCCTCTATAATCCATTCTTCACATGCCTACCAGAGTAATCTTTCTGTATACAAGATCCCATTGTTTCTCTCTTTAATTCATTCACTGGCTACTCACTGCACTGTGAGTGAAAAAAAAACCCAAAATTCCTCATTTGGCCTATCATGGGCCCTATATCATTCTGCCCCTCCAATCTGATCTCATCCCAACCTCCCCATGCCTCTTCACACTGCATCTTTTCAGGTCCTCAGAGAAGCTCATTACTACCTCAGGGCCTTGGTCCTTGCCATTCCATCTGACTGGAATGTTCTCTCAGAATCTCACATGCCTAGGTCTCGCTCATCATTCACATCTTTGATCAAACATCTACATCTCGGTTTTCTCTAACCATCTGTCCACTGCACTTACTGCCTAGTCTATTACCCTGTTTAATTTTCTTCACTGCACTTAAAATTTTCTGAAATTACCTCATATTGGTTATGTCTCTCCTGATTAAAACATAAGCTCCATAAGAACAAGGACCTTCCCCCACCCTGGCCTGCCATGTTCACCCTTTTATCACAAGTGTCTATAAAGGCAGTGTCTGGTACATGGCAGGGTCTATTTAATAAATGAATGTTGTAGAACAGATATGCAAAGAAGAAGCTCTAGGACACACAGCAATATGTTTATAGTGGTGATGTTCACGTGGGTAGGACTATATGTATTATTTATATTTCACTTCTATATGCTCTTGATTTTTTTACAATGAACATCAATTCCTTTTGTTATAAGATATTTATATAAGAAAAATAAATAATAAATATATTAATATGACATTTTTCATAGCTTTAGTATTTTATTTTTTCTACTCAATAATTTTCAATCAATTATCCTCATTCTTGTTAAGCAATACACTGCAAATTGGTCAAAAATGGATGTTTTCAGTTTGTATTTATACTTTTTATATGTACTTTACATAGTATTTTATACATACTGCAAATACTTGGTAATCAAGCACAATTTTTCAAAATCTTTTTTAACTGCTAAACAATTAGGGTACTTCCAACTAATCCCCTATTGCTAACCTTTTAGGTTTTTTTCTCAGTTTCTTGCAGTTCATGAGCGTATCTGAAGCCACTGGAGTGTATAAAATTGTGCTGGAGAGAAAACAGCTTAGAAAGAAAGGCCAAGGACAAAATTCTGGGGAAGACTCGGCTCATGGGAGAGGGACGAAGAAAGCTCCTCACAAGAGTTCCAGGGGCATCAGAATCTTCTGTCCTGGTGCAGGTCAAGTGCACTGGCCTTCAGGGAACTCTCTCAAGCTCCTTCTGAATTTCACATTGAACTTGGCAACCATCTGATACCACTGTTGCAGGTTTTTTTCCTTTCTCCCTTTTCCCTTAGCTATAGAAATTTTAATAGCCCCAACTTAACTCAGCTTCAAGGACAAGAATGGAAAGTAAATGCGCTTTAAGAGCCATCTTTTCACTGGCTTTAGGCCGAATGGCAAGGAAGCAAGAGACCAGGAGGTCTTTCTTTTTGCCCAAAATATGCAACAGGACAGGAATAGTCCTAGAGAATTGGGTAGGGTGGGGGCAATATATGTGTTTTGTAAGAGAGCACCTTCTTCATGGAACAACTAGAGTCAAATGTGAACATTTTAATAGAGAAATGTGCTGGGTACATGAAAAATATGTACTCATGATGCTCTACATGAGCAAGATTTCAGTTTTCTAATTTTTTAATTATTTTTTTAAATAAATTTATTTATTTATTTTTGGCTGCACTGCGCCTTTGCTGCTGCCTGCAGGCTTTCTCTACTTGCAGCGAGCGGGGCTGCTCTTTGTTGGGTTGTGCAGGCGTCTCATTGCGGTGGTTTCTCTTGTTGCAAAGCAGGAGCTCTAGGTACACGGGCTTCAGTAGTTGTGGCTCACAGGTCCTAGAGCCCAGGCTCAGTAGTTGTGGTGCACAGGCTTAGTTGCTCTGTGGCATGTGGGATCTTCCCGGACCAGGGATTGAACCCATGTCCCCTGCATTGGCAGGCAGATTCTTAACTACTGCACCACCAGGGAAGTTCCTGAGCCAGATTTTAGACTCAGGAAAACCAAAACCCCAGGAGAGGGTGCCTTTGTGTCCTCCCCGGACAATGTGAGTGGTCGTGATCACCATCATTACTCATTTCTTGGGAAGTCCCAGCAAGTCTGAACCCACTACTTGAAAAAGTGACCTTAAAAGGCTCAATGCAAACTGAAGACTCAGAGGACATTTTCTCACTGATCCTGACTTAGGAGCTGGGCTAGGGAAAAAAGAAGCCCATCTCTAAAGGCTTTGAAAGCTGCTATAGATAAAGTGAGTCATAAAAAAGCACCACGTGTAAGAGACAGGCAGGAAGCCTGTCCTGCTAGGACGGAGCAGGTGTCTCTTGCTCCCCACCTTAATTCTAATTTGTCCAACCCTCTGTGTCCTTCAGCTTGGACAGCAGTTTGGTCGACATACAAACAGAGCAAAATTTATTTTATTTAGCTTTGTCTTCCAGCTCAATACATTAGCCCTCACCAACTTTGAAAACACCACCAAGCGAGAAAAAAATAGGCTAAGCAGACCAGTATTCGTATGAGGTGACCCACTGAAGATCTAAGAGGGGAGTACTCAGGGAACAGTGGGACAACATGAGCCTGGCGTCATCCTAGCCCTGTCAGTCACGAGCTGTGTGAAAATGGGCATATCACCCCTCCTTTCAGAGGTGAAGTGTCCTCACCTGTAAAATGAAGGTAGAAATTCTTAGCTTGTAGGCTCTGGGAATACGACAGATGAGTCAGATGCCTAGCATGGTACCTGGCACATAACAGATGCTCAGCGAATGGTAGCTGGCATGCTCTCATCCACATCCTCATGCAGGCAAGTTCCTACAGTCCCACAGTCAACTTGTTCCCGTATTAGTACAAGAACATCAATAGCACTCAGTAATTGTCAAATGAACGGAAAGCGAAACAGAATTCTCACTGCAAACCTATAGTCCACAAAGTCGAGTCTTAGTGCAGTTGTTCTCCTAAGACATTATTTTAAGTCAAGGAGCTTTTAAAATCATTTATTTTACTATAGTGTAGTTCTTAAGAAGATGATGGGAGAGTTAAAAATAATACCGAATATGGCCTCTATTTTGGAACTTAAACATCATTAAAGAAATACAAGAGTACTACTAACTTGAAGAGACCAGTAAAAATCAGACAGGCCTATGCGACAAGGATTTAATACAATACAATACGAAGGCACTGAGAAAGGAGTTTCTAGTATTTCCTCGCACTATTTTTCACTTTACCGGTAAAAAGCAGTTAACGAATGCCCTTAGGCAATCTGTGAGGATAGGGGCAAGGTCACCATCTGTGAGGCAGGCCCCATGGGAGACTATCTAGAGAGGAATACACATAAAATGACTAATGACTCGTTCAAGGTCATATAGAACAAACTCAGGAAAAAAATCTAACAGCTGGATAGAGCACCTCAAGTCCGAGTGCATTTTTAGACTCGATGGTTGAACTGGTTCCTATCAAGTTGTCTGGAGCAGCTCCCCATCTCCATGTCTGCATGGATTGAAGCAGTACCTGCGAGTGCCCAGTAGGCGGTGCCCACACATTCGTTCAGCAGGACAAAGGCCACCAGCGACATCCCTCCATTCATCACGCCCACCAGGAAGCGAGTTACTGCAAAGAACTCATATGAGGGGGAAAACCCATTTGCGATAGCAAATAAGATGTCAAGAGCACAACCTAGAAAGAGAAGAACACTATTCAATAATGCATAGGCAAAACAGCATTTGATGAACGTAATGTATTATATTCATTAGTTTGTAAAGAAAAATCTTTGTGAATTTAAATTTTCTGAGCTATGTTATTTTTTTAAAACAGTTTCTCTTAAAGACTATCAAGAAAAACTGAGGTTTTCTTTGTTACAAGTTGATTTCTGTCATGCGCAGTTTTCAATTATTAACAATAATGCTGGAAACTGATAAATCTTAGCTCGTACTCAGCTTGTCAAGAGGACTATGCTGAGACCTACAGAGCTCATCTGAAATGAATCAGCACACAAGATACAAGGAAATGGATCCAGTAGACTGCCTCAATCTTTGTTCTCCTTAGAAACATGGCATGAATTAGAATCCAGGGATTGCAGAATTCACCACCACGAAAAGCTTACAGTGCAAATATCTGGCCTTCCTCGGGTATGCTGGTCACTTTAAAATGCTTGGCCAGAATCAACTCAGCCTCTTGCCAGTGAAATAAAAATCAGTTCTGGGTCCACATGGCAATTCCCTGAGAACCTTAAGGAAATGGTCCCCTTATTATTTCCCTGGGAACCTTAGGGAAATAACTCCTCTTATTCAGTCCATGAACACTAAGAGATTACCTGTGAGATAGACTTTTTTCCTTCCGAACCGATCTGAGAGCTGACCAAATGAGATAACTCCCACAAACACACCACTGAAGAAAAAAGAGCTTGCTGCACTCACTTTGTAAGATCTGTTGGCAATTAAAAACCACTAGAGAAAGAAAAAAACAAAAGGCAGACACTTAGGTCACAGAAAAGATGGATGGATGGAGTTAGCTATTAAAAAAAACAAATGTACAACAAAAACTTGAATATTGGAACTTCGCCACTGCATTACCACTATTAACCGGAATTCAGCAGAACATCCATCCAGGACAACACCCAAGGAGATTCTGTCTTCAGGAACCCCAGAAATCATTATTATAAAGTGCTCCCACAATAGTCTATACACATCTTGTGCCAGCACTGAGCACAGTATGTAACAGCTAATTACTTACTCATCTGTTGGTCACGTCTTTGAACCTAAGTTCCTGTGTTTCTAGACAGGAGGAGCCGTATCCCATTAATTTCCATTTCTCTGACACCTAACGTTTTACACGACATATATGAGGCAAAAAATGAACAGTCCTTTTCTCCAATAAATTAATGGGTTTAAAAGCTCTTGAGTACTTTCCTTGAAAAATTGAACATACAATTACCTTATGATCCAGTGATTCCACTTCAGAGTATATACACAAAAGAACTGAAAGCAGGGATTCACAGATTTTGTACACTAAGGTTCATAGCAGCATTAGTCACAATACCCAAAAGGTGTAAGGAACCCAAATGTCCATTCATTGATGAATGGATAAACAAAATGTGGTATATACATCAAATGGAATATTATACAGCCTTAAAAAGGAATGAAATTCTGGAAAGCTACAACATGAATGAACCTTGACCTTACACTAAGTGAAATAGCAGACAAAAAGGGAAAATAATTTATGATTCCAATTATGAGTGTGATATTGTAATTTACAGTAAGCAACATATATTTGGGTTTTATCCATTGTTCCTGGAACACAGCTCCTGAAATCCTCGTAATTTCCTATGTAAGAACCACAGGGATATCTTTTTTTAATAATATTTAGATTTTTTCCCAGGTCCTGGAAAAGCTTCAGAGCAATAAAGGTAAAATGGGTGTCTTTTGTTATTTATAACAAGCCCCTTGCTTATGTTAATGAGGTGACTTTTGGAAAGCCCTTAGATGGGGGCTGGTTGTCAGGGGAACCAACCATGTGAATAGAGGGCTGGGATTTCAGTCCTACCCTCTAGGCCTCTGGGTAGAGGAGAGAGACTAGAGGTTGAATCAACTGCCTACGGCCAGTGGGTTAATAAATCATGCCTTCGTAATGAGGCCGCCATAAAAATTCAAAGGGAAGGGGTTTGGAGAGCTTCTGGGTTAGTGAACATGTGCAGGTGCTGGGAGGGTGGTCAGCTCAGAGAGGGCATGGAAGTTCTGTGTCCCTTCCATCCTTCCATACCTTGCCCTGTGCATCTCTTCCACCTGGTCATCCTGAGTTATATCTTTTTATAATAAACCAGTGATCTAGTAAGTAAAATGTTTTCTTGAGTTCTGTGAGCTGCCCTAGCAAATTAATCTAACTGAAGGAGGAGGTCCTAGGACCCTCTGATTTATAGTCAGTTGATCAGAAGCACAGGAAGCAGCCTGAACTTGTGACTGGTGTCTGAAGGGGGTGGCAGGGGCAGTCCTGTGGGACTGAACCCTAACCTGTGGGATCTGACGCTAACTCCAGGTAGATGGTGTCAGAACTGAACTGAACTGCAGGGACACCCAGCCGGTGTGGCAGAACGGCTTGAGGTGGGAACCTCCCCCTCCACACACACACACTCCCACCCACCCACATTTGGCAGCAGAAGTGTCTGAAGGGAAGTAGTTGCCGGTAGAGGAGAAACCAGAGGAGTGTTTTTCCTTTACCTGGAGTAGTCACATCCACAGACACAGAAAGTAGCATAGTGGTTACCAGGGGCTGTTAGAGTGAGGAGTTACTGGTTAATGAAGATAGAGTTTCAGTTTGGGATAGCGACAAAGTTGTAGAGATGGACAGGGGTGATGGTTGCACAAAGATGCAAATGTACTTCATGCCCCTGTACTGTACACTTTAAAATGATACATTTTATGTATATTTTACCACAATAAAAAATAATCCCTTGAGCACTATTACCTTCTATTTTAGGAAAACTTATAAACTCAAAGAGGAAGTAGTCATCCTCTGCTTAAAATGTCATTATCTAAAGCCCTGCCTAGTGATGTGCTACTGTGATCTTTGATTATAAAGCAACCTGTGTCTCAGAGGTGACCTCAGAGAACCAAGAGAATGCTCATCTCTCCCCTCCACAGCCCCCTTCATAGGCTCAGCAAAGACAGGTTTAAGAAAACCCCTTCTCGAAAACTCACATGGAGACACCCCTTAGTTGTCCCTTCTCTGTCTTTCAGACCACTCCTGTCTCACACTTTGACAACCAGTCATTATGGCCCAAAGCACATCTAACTTCTCTCCTTCTCTTGTATTTCCTGTAAGACAAGATCGATAAAGATCCTGACAAGACAGCTTCTGTACATCTTTATGCAACAACACCACACAAAAATTTAGGCACTGGAAATAAGAATAATGCCCCTCACTAATGCTGTGCTTTACTTCTAAGTTCTTCTGTCCTTCACATGCGGTTTTTAACAAGATTAACTAATTGGTTTTCCTAGCTCTTCACGGATTAGAAATAGTAGTCTAGTGTGACACTGCCCTTAGAAATAGTAATCAGGCAGTTACCGCTCTTGGTGGCAGTCATAATTTAAATAAGAGAGTGATGGAAGCAATATGACTAAAAAAACTGAACTACATTCCAGGCTTTTTTCATTCCGGTATTCAATAAATAGTTGATTAGTTTCTACTAGAGGTTAGTAACTATTCTAAACACTGGGAATACAGATGCGAACGATCTAGATTTGGTTCCTGCCCTCATGGAGTATAAGTTCCAGTAGCATAAGCTAGACATTAAACAAGCAAACACAGAGGGAGAGACTGGGAGGAAACCTCTTTAAATAAGGTACTCAGGGAATCCTTCTCTGGGGAGGGGACACTTGTGGCCTGAACGATGAGAAAGTGACCAACCCTGAAAAGCTGTTTGGGGAACATGAGGATAACTGTAACGGCCCTAAGGCGAAGACACATCAGGGCGCCTCTCATGGGCGTGGCATTAAATGAGGTCAGAGAGGTGGGCAGGCATCACGTCATGCAGGGCCCTGAGCCACGGTAAGGAGCTAGGATTTTATTCCAGTGCAAAGGGAAAACATTGAATTACTGTATTTGTGTCTCTGAAGATCAGCCTGGGCCACACTTAGAGAATGCATTACAACAGGGAAAAGTGGGAGAAGGGAGGCTACTGCAATAGTTCAGGAGATAACGGGGGCTTGGACTAGGATGAAAGCAATGGTGATGGGATTACATGAATTACACGAACGTGGGATGGATCTTGAAGGTAGAACTAGCAGGACTTGCTGATGAATGAGATGTGCAGCGGGGAAGAGAGAAAGGGAGAGTCAGGATTTAACCTAAGTTTTTAACTTTAGCCAATCAGTGAATGGTGATGACATTTACTGAGATGGAGGAGGCTGCAAAGGGATTTCAGGTATGTGGTGGTAAATTTAAGAGTTCTCTTTAGACATGTGGAGGTTGAGATGCCTAAAAAACACCCAAGTGGAAATGCCAAGCTAGCATTTGGATGTGGGTCTTGAGCTCGAGGGAGAGGATGTGAGGGGTTATGAACTTAGAGATAAGGAAGAAGGCTCGGGACAGAGGCCCAGGACACTTCCACATTCAGAGGCTGAGTAGAAGAGAACTGCCACAGAAAACTCACAAGCAGGAGTCAGAGAGAGAGCAAGAAAACTGGAGGGAGGGTGGTGTCACAAATACTACAAGAGGAGATGTGATTCAGGGAGAAAGGGGTGGTCAAGTTATGTCGAATGTTGCTTTAGAGGTCAAGTTAACCTGAGGACAGAGATGTGCAGTTATATTTGGAAACAAAATGGACACTTAAAAAATAGCAATTTCGGGCTTCCCTGGTGGCGCAGTGGTTGAGAGTCCGCCTGCCGATGCAGGGGACACGGGTTCGTGCCCCAGTCCGGGAAGATCCCACATGCCGCGGAGCGGCTGGGCCTGTGAGCCATGGCCGCTGAGGCTGCGCGTCGGAGCCTGTGCTCCGCAACGGAAGAGTCCGCAACAGTGAGAGGCCCGCGTACCGCACAAAAAAAAAAAAAAATAGCAATTTCAGTAGAGTGCGAATGGCAGCCAGATTGGAGAAGGTTGAAGAATTGGACGAGCTTGAGGAACTGCAGGCAGAGAAGCTATCCTTGCAGGAGAAAAGTACTTGGAAAAGCAAGAAGGAAGGGGCTTGAGTGTACCAAGTAGAGCAGGTAGCCTTTCGTAGAAGCAGGGAAGTTCCACTGTAAGTGGGAGGAAGGCAGAATGTGGGTTCAGAAGCAGGTAGTAAAGGAACCTTTGCTGGACTGCATCATTGCTTTTTCACTGAAATATCAAGAGAGGTCGACTGTTGAAGGGAGTGTAAGTGGAGGGGGAGCTAGAAGTCTAAGGAGGAAGAAGACAGGCCCGTCTCAGAATGGGACATGGCCCATTCATAGGAAATGTCACACGACTGCCATACCGAACGCACACTTGAGTTTTGTACTTATCCATTTTGTGAGGAGAAGGTGGGGAGTTGGGGGGTTCCCAGGAGTATTCCACAGGGAGAGAGGTACCAGGAAGTTGCAGGGATTTGCAAAGGTGTGTTTATTATAATAACAAAATACATGCTGGTTAAGGAGAAAAGGAAGACATAGGAGGATGGTAGGTAGTGAAATAATGTCACCATCAGGAAATCCCCCTATTTGTTTAACTCTGTACTTTCCATTCTTGCCCTTATTGAAATTTGGTTGTCCCCAGAGGAAATCACTCACTGAACCAGATCCCTCTCAACTGGAGGCTGTTTTTCCTTTCACACCCATGGACCTGAGAACCTGAGATGGGAGCAGATAGCCAAACTTCAAAATTGTCAGCTCGTGTGAAGATCACATCATTAGACTGTGTAACCTACTACCTTTCTGGGGCAAAGAATCTAGCCCATTTGGAAATGGCCACTCTTCCTTTCTTCCATAGGAAGAGAATATTTAGCTGGGCATAAATTTCCCAATATCCCTGACAATTAGGACGGCCACGTTATCAAGTTCTGCACAATGAATGTAAGCAGAAGCATCATGTGGCAACTTCCAGGAACAGGTCTTAAGAGATGGCTGATCAGCCCTTTTCCCCTTCTTTATTTCTACTACCCTACTGCTTAGAATGCCCATTTGAAAGCTGGAGCTCTAAAAAAATAAAAGCAGAGTTACCATATGATCCTGCAGTCCCACTCCTGGGCATATATCCAGAGAAAATCATAATTTGAAAAGACACATGCACCCCTATGTGCACAGCAGCACTATTTACAATAGCCAAGACATGGAAGCAACCAAAATATCCATCAATAGATGAATGGATAAAGAAGATGTGGTATATAAATACAATGGAATACTACTCAACCATAAAAAAGATGAAATAATGCCACTTGTAGCAACAAGGATGGACCTAGAGATTATAATACTAAGTGAAGTAAGTCAATCAGACAAAGACAAATACGATATGATATCACTTATATGCGTAATCTGAAAAAGAAAAGATACAAATGAACTTACTTACAAAACAGAAATAGACCCACAGACATAGAAAACAAACTTCTCGCTACCAAGGGGGAAGGCGGGGGATAAATTAGAAGGATAAGATTTAAATGTTTTGTCTTGTTTTCAATATTAAAGGACCTACTGTATAGCACAGGGAACTCTACTCAATATTTTGTTATAACTATAAGGGAAAAGAATCTGAAAAAGAATATATATATATATATATATATATGTATATGTAAAACTGAATCACTCTGCTGTACACCTGAAACTAACACAACATTGTAAATCAACTATAATTTTAAAAAATTAAAAAATAAAAAGATAATGTGTGTATGGAAAAGAAAAAAAGCTGGAGCTCTACCTCCTGAGACCATGATGAAGAGGGTCACTTGTTAGTGATAGTGAAGTCAAAGGCTGTGTCCCTGACAACACTGCAGTAGAGCCCAGGCACTGCATATGTTTTCAAGTTCTCCAGATGATTCTCATAGGCAATCAGGTTAAGAATTCCTGCCCTGGACCTTGTCACCCTCAACAACAGCATCACCTCTAAAATCTTGATTTTGGACAGCCCACTCACCATTCCCTAGACTTCCACCCACTTCCTCTAGTACCCCCGCTCCAAACATTCTTCAACCTCTTCAAGGCCTCCAGTTACCAAACACTATAGGAAGTATGGCCTGAGTCATCAATAAAGCTTAAGTCATGTTAGGAAGCCCTGATTTAAGGATCTGTAAAGGAAATGGTAAAATACATTTTAAAGTTTCACACAAAATGATTAAAAGAGGTTTGGAATTTGAAGGAGAAGTTCTGTTTTGTGAAAAATTAACTTATTTTGGATGTATGGATAGTTCTGTGACAGAATTTTCAACTTACAAGGAATGCATATGAGGATAGTTTTCCAGGTTGAAAAATGAATTAAATATTAGGTTGGCCTAGAGAAGACAGGGCTGCATTCGTCCCAGGTCTATATCCCTTCTCTTACAATGGCCAATAAAAAACAAGTACAATTAGGCCTTGTTAACACCCTGGAATCCAAATACTTGCTTTTATGTCTTTCATATTCTTAGTGTTTGTTTTGGTGCTTGCATGCCTTTAGAATCTGGCCTGCAAGTTTAGCTTTGACTATCCTGCACCTCAATTCTGCTGGTCTGTTTACATGGCCAAGAGGTTCAGGCTCACACTGATTGGTTTTGTGTTTAATCACTAAGGAGAGGTCAACGTGGCTGGTCCATCATCAACTATCCCGTGAACCATTTGGAGAACTTCTCAAACTCATCAAAAAGGCTGTAATACTATCCTCCTAGCAATTGGATAACTATCAACTTGGATGGCAAATT
The DNA here is from genome assembly GCF_039906515.1 of Pseudorca crassidens. Taxonomy (NCBI): domain Eukaryota; kingdom Metazoa; phylum Chordata; class Mammalia; order Artiodactyla; family Delphinidae; genus Pseudorca; species Pseudorca crassidens. Next base: position 101,837,952 of record NC_090297.1, on the reverse strand, counting down.
TAGGAAGACATGGCCCAAGGAATGTTTGACCAGCAAATTTCAAATTCTAATTCTTAGGCTGCCAGTTCTAAGTGTCAAAGTAATTTCTAGTAGTTTTTCTTCAGGTCAATGCTGGCTGGGCTAATGCATCTTCCTACTTCTTCTGGAATACATGCAGGAACTGATAGAAAAATTGAAAAGCACTGCCAGGTTTTAAAAAAGCAAGTTAGAGAATGTGAAAAATGGAACCCAGGAGATCTCACTGACAGATGTAGGTGAACTGGGGATGGCTGACTCAGGAATGCCAAGTCAAGCACTTACGACAATGTGTTTACAATCCACTTTCCACATTCCCCGTGCCCTAATATTGTGCAATTTTGGTTTAAATGTTTTGTCTCGTTTTCAATATTAAGAACTTTCCAAATATAGTTTACATACTTATCACATACCTACTATATGATCTAAAGAGTTTCATTTCGTCAAAGGTCAGACAAAATATATCAATAATACACTAGGAGAGTGATTCCTACAGTATTTGAGAAAACGTATTGGGGGATGACCTATTTTTACAGTTTTAGAAAGAGGTCACCCACCAGGCTAGACTCAATTACTAGGTTATTTTCTTGTCCCTTTGGTCAATACTTAGTAACAAGGTAAAACCCAAACCAGGATACCACCAGGATACCAGAAATTAAACTATAAGAAACCTAAATATGATGACTGTGACATTCTTGAAACATGTGTTCTTTTTTTTTTTTTTTGTGGTACGCGGGCCTCTCACTGCTGTGGCCTCTCCCGTTGTGGGACACAGGCTCCGGACGCGCAGCCTCAGTGGCCATGGCTCACGGGCCCAGCCGCTATGTGGCATGTGGGATCCTCCTGGACCGAGGCATGAACCCGTGTCCCCCGCATGAGCAGGTGGACTCTCAACCACTGCGCCACCAGAAAAGCCCCGAAACGTGTGTTCTTTATGAGGCTTTACATTTTAAAAATCATAAATTTATAAGTCACTCAAACCCTTAATTGGCTAGAGATTAAAGTGATGACTCTCCTATTCTTTTTCTTTTTTTTCTTTTTTCTTTTTTTTTTGCGGTACGCGGGCCTCTTACTGTTGTGGCCTCTCCCGTTGCGGAGCACAGGCTCCGGAAGCACAGGCCTAGCGGCCATGGCTCACGGGCCCAGCCGCTCCATGGCATGTGGGATCTTCCCGGACGGGGGCACGAACCCGCGTCCCCTACCTCGGCAGGCGGACTCTCAACCACTGCGCCACCAGGGAAGCCCTCTCCTATTATTTTTAATGATAAGCCAAATTCTAAAGCTGCAGAATGTTCCTTTTTATATTAGTTCACTTCAAATTGAAAAATCACTTGCAAATAGAAAAATCTACTTTTCTTTTCCCATACATTAACAGAAAAGGAAGAATATAAAGACAAAATATTTTCAGTGCCTCAGTTTGACCTAGCTATAGTTAATCTATTTGTGTTTCATAACCAACATCTGTATTTTTGTTCATATGCTTACCACAATCACTATATTGAGTTCTTAAGTTCATTTATCATACTGTATTTTCAAAAAGGATATAAGGAGCCTAGCATTAAAAAGCACTGGTACAATCATTCACTCATCTAAAGAAAGCAGACCTGAGAGAAAATCGGGCACAACTGGGGATAGACACCAAGAGCAGGTGCCTTGAAAAGAGAAGACGAAAGGAACATAAATATGGCAAATATGGGTTTGAGTACAGAGCCAGGTGCCATGCCAGGCCTTCCAGCTCTTAAAGAGGGAAAAAAGGCAGGCAAGCAGAAGCAGAGAGTTGAGACAGTAACTATTGACCGGACATTAAGGAAGCATCTGGGAGGTTTTTGTTTAATATTAGGATTCTTACTGCTTAGAGGCTAAGAATAAATGGCATCTCTCAAAAAGGGATAAAGTATTGGTGTATGTCAAGAAAAATTGCTCTAACTAGAATATACAGAAGGGATAAACAGCAAGCTCCTACTGTATAGCAGAGGGAACTATATTCAATATCCTGTGATAAACCATAATGGAAAAGGATATGAAAAAGAAGATATATATATATATATATATACACACATATATATAAAATTGACTCACTTTGCTGTACAGCAGAAATTAACACAACACTGTAAATCAACTATACTTCAAGAAAATAAATTAAAAAAAAAAAAGAAAAGTTGCTCTAGGTGCAATTCAGAGAATGGAAGAGTAACTGTAAGCATGGGTGTGGGAAGACCTGTCAAGGTCATTACAGTGATCCAGGCCAGCTGGACAAGGTGGAGACCTCAGAGAACAGAACAGATTCAAGCCGGATATACTAAGGCTGACTCATCCATGAGCAGGTATTATCTGACACCACTAGTATGGACTAGATCAACCACAGACTGAGTGAAGCTTGAGATAAGGTAGTAACAAAATATGTTTTAAGCATCTCCCTTGAAATCATCAAACCTTAAGCTTTAAGGAACTGTCACAAATCATTTTTCTGCCATGGCAGAAATATAATTTGAAAAAATTAATTATTGCTTTAAAATGGATTGCATGCTTATATAATCCTAAAAATAAAATTAACATCTGAGTAATAAAAATATATATCCAAGATGTGTCACAGACATGTAGATCAATGGAACAGAATAGAGAGCCCAGAAATAAACCCATGCATATATGGTCAATTAATTTACAAAAAAGGAACCAAGAATATACAATGGGGAAAGGACGGTCTCTTCAATAAATGGTATTGAGAAAACCAGATGCAAAAGAATGAAACTGGACCCCTATCTTACACCATACACAAAGATTTAAAAAAAAAAAAAATCCAAGTGGATTAAAGACTTGAGGGTAAGACCTGAAACCATAAAACTCCTAGAAGAAAACATAGGTGGTAATAAGTTCCTGGACATTAGTTTTGGAGATAAGTTTTTGGATTTTGACACCAAAAGTAAAGGCAACCAAAGTAAAAATAAACAAGTGGGACTACATCAAACTGAAAAGCTTCTGCACAGCAAAGGAAACCATCAACAAAATGAAAAAGCAACCTAGTGAACAGGAGAAAATATTTGCAAATCATATATCCAATAAAGGGTTAATACCCAAAATATATGAAGAACTCATATAATCCAATAGCAAAACCCCCAAACAATCCGATTAAAAATTGGGCAGAGGATCTGACTAGACATTTTTCCAAAGAAGATATACAGATGGCCAATAGGCACATGAAAAGGTGCTCAACATCACTAATCATCAGGGCAATGCATATCAAAGCCACAATGAGATATACCTGCTAGAATGGCTATTATCAAAAAGATAAGAAACAAGGTTGGTGAGGATGTGGAGAAAAGGGAACCCATGCGCACTGTCGGTGGGAATATAAATTGGTTCAACCACCGTGGAGAACAGTATGGTGGTTCCTCAAAAAATTAAAAAATAGAACTACCATATGATCCAGCAGTTCTGAGTATTTATCCAAAGAAAATAAAAACACTAACTAGGAAAGACATACGCACCCCCATATTCATTGCAGCATTATTTACAATAGCCAAGATATGGAAACAACCTCATATTCATCAATAGATAAGTAGATAAAGAAAATGTGATATATACATGTGAATATTATTCAGCTGTGAGAAAGAAGGAAATTCTGATATGTGCAACAATATGAATGGACTTGAGAGCATTACGCTAAGCAAAATAAGTCAGACAGAGAAAGATAAACAAATACTGTATGATCTCATTTATATGTGGACTCTAAAAAAGAAAAAAAAAGCTCACAGATACAGAGAACAAACTGGTGGTTGCAAGGAGGGGCAGGGGAAGGGGCACAAAATGGGTGAAGGTAGTCAAAAAAAAGTTCAAACTTCCAGTTATAAAATAGGTAAGCCATGGGGAGACCATGTACAGCATGGTGCCTATAGTTAATACCATATTGCACATTTGAAAGTTGGTAGGAGAGTAGATCTTAAAAGTGCTCATCACAAGAAAAAAAAATTTGTAACTATGTATGGTGAGGGATGCAAGCTAGACTTATTGCGGTCTTTCACAATATTAAAAATATTGAATCGTTATGTTGTACACCTGAAACGAGTATAATGTTGAACGTCAATTATATTTCAATTCAAAAAAGATATGTCGAATGGGAGTATGCCACTTCGAACCAAATAATTAATAACCATCCAACTTTCATATAATATTCTCCTCTAATCCAAAACAACCACCTTTTAAAATAGATATTTATTATTCCCATTTTATAGATGATACAAACTGCAGCTCAGACACAATCACACAAGCAGTGGATTCTGGCCCTAACGCCAAGACATCTGCCTCAAAATCTTCTCTGAGCACCATATGTTTGAATTAGTTAAGTCTTAGAATTCTGGAGCTAACTAGTGATATAACAGTATATTTGAGCATGTTAAACCACAAGCACAGAAATTACAATATGCTGGGTAAAAACTTTCTATTTTTGGGCTTCCCTGGTGGCGCAGTAGCTGAGAGTCCACCTGCCAATGCAAGGGACACAGGTTCGTGCCCCGCTCCGGGAAGATCCCACATGCCGCAGAGCGGCTGGGCCCGTGAGCCATGGCCGCTGAGCCTGCGCGTCCGGAGCCTATGCTCCGCAACGGGAGAGGCCGCAACAGTGAGAGGCCCGCATACCGCAAAAAAAAAAAAAAAAAAACTCTGTTTTTTAGCATGTGTTCCATTCAGGAAGCTATGGAAAAAATCAAATGAATATTAGAAGAAATACTAGAAATAAGAAGATCCTTATGGCTTACGGTAACAGAACCAGGGGTAGGCAGAAAGGAGAGGGAAAAGAGAAAAGGAAGATGGCATGTCAAATATGAAGTGAAGATTCCATGGCCTGGGTGCTTGGGAAATGACAAGGAAAAGGCTGGGCATGAGGAGATGTGAATAATTAATTTTAAAATCAACTTCCAAGTTGGTTTTGTTTATTTATTTACTCATTTTTTGGAGTAGATTTAGTTCGTTCTACAGTGTATGCTTTAAATACAAATACTTAATAAAATTTCTAACTTTTAATTGAACTTTTTTTTTAACATCTTTATTGGAGTATAATTGCTTTACAATGGTGTGTTAATTGAACTTTATCCTTTACTTACTGTCTATCTGACACCCTGGTGTAGCCACATGGACACAAACAAACCATCCCCAGGTTGCTTTCTTTTCTTTCCTCTGCTGAATAGTCCTGCGCTGCCTTATCCTTCCCCACTGGCCTAGAACGCAGATTATAAGAGATGTTTCTTAAGTTGGTCATGAATATTAGGAAGACTTCTTTGGAGCAAGAAGGACCCTTAGACACACATCCAGCCTCTGCTCTGAGCAACTTTTCATTGGCAGTCAATGTCATGAATTTGTCTGTCTCTGCTTCAGTTTTCCCTTGTGACCTGAGCTGCCCATTTCTGCCCCCCCCCGCCGTGCCCCCCCCACTAATGTATGGTGACATTTCATGGAACAGGGGTTGAGAAACATGCTATAACCAGAGACCTCTCTAATGGAAGGGGAGGTGCATGGTAAATAAAAGCCCTTTCCCCTGAGGTTTCTCAAGCGTGGGTCATTTCCCTCCCCCAAGGAGGTTGTGCCCTTCCCGTCTTCCTTGCTTTGGCCATCAGCAGGTGAATGATTCTGCATTAGCCACACATGAATAATGTAGGACCATGCCTTGCAGCCGCCCAGGGAGGGCACCACTCCCCAAAGGAAAACAAACATTACTCACTCCACTTTTTCCGAGAAGCCTGCTACCTTACAGAAACTGACTACTCTTCCTGTGGGCTGTGCCCCTGCCCCCCACACCTGTCCCCAACCCCGCCTCAACCCCTAATGAGCTCCTATTCACCCTTCCTCCTCCTGTGAAGTCCTGCCTGACTCAGGGAGCAGGGCTGACCACTCTGTCTTTTCTGCCTTCTCTCCTATTTTTGCTTCTGCTGTGATGTATGGTGAATTATATGTTTACTTGTCTCTTCCCCTATGATGCTGGGTTTCCTAAGGGCATATTTATATCCCAAGTGCTTACCTGGCAGTGCCAGCACTAATTAAATATTTGCCGAACTATCTATGCAATAAGAGTGAATGCTAGAGTCTTACAGGCATCTTCATATACACTATCTCAATGTCACGACTTCAAGCATCAAGTTGTAAGTTTACATACACCTGGGAACCTAGCTCGTCATCTTTTCCTGGGAGCCACTGAATGGCTTTCTCGTAAAAGGGAATGTGATGGAGATTTGGAATTTGAGGGGTTTTCCTTCCTCCTAGAGCCAATCTGACAAACGGAACACTTCAGTTTCATCTTTAGCCCTACATTAATGAGAAAGAAAGATAAGGAGAAACATAACTATGGCAGTTTTCTGCAAACGTGGCTGAAAAAGCTGTAAAGGCAAACTCTGTGCCATTGAAACATCTACTTCCCAATGCCCGAGTGATCGAAGCAGTGTGGCCCTGAAAGCAATTTCACTGGTCCACAGATACCCCACTAGAAGCACGGGGATCTCGCAGGGGTAAGAACTTTGCCACAGACGATACACAGAGTATCAGTGAGCCCGCAAGCCAGGCAGTGGCTCTAGCAGGTCGGAGAGGGGCACCCAAGCCCCGCATCTGGCTGCTGTGTCTCTTCCAAAGACACACTCACTCACGAGCCCAGAGGAAGTCACTAGTCCCAACTCAGCCTCCCCTGGAAGCGGGGACAGAACCCATGGCTACTCAGGGGTGTAGCCTGCCTGACCATAAAGAAAAAAGACTAAAGCAGCTTCCGCGGGCTGACCGGTGGGCCAATGAAAATGGGCAAAGAAGACTGGGCACGTGTTATTGATCAAGCTCCTTTTCGCCCAAAGTCCTGCTTTGATGAACTCTAAGTCAGATCACCAGCACCAGAGCCCGAACCAGACTGACTCCCCGCGTGTCAGTATTTCAAGGCTGCAGGACTGGATCAGACAGTAAGCTTTCCCCACACTCCTGCAGTGCATCCCCCAGGGCTCTGCACAACCGGTGCACAACTGTTCTGAGAAAAATTCTGAATGGTTCTGGTAACAATTCCAGCCAAACTTCAGCCCTCCGCTGTTCCCTATGTCCCATAAAAATATTTACGGCTTCGTACAGGAAAATCTCCCTTCTACGTCAGAAGCCTCCTGTGATTAGGGAGTACTTTGGACAGGGTAGTTCAGGAACAGTTTCATGGTGATTAACTAACTTGCTTCATTTCGATGTAGTTGTCACTCTGAATTACCACTTAATGGGTGAAGTGTGCAGCCTATAACAATCAGTAGTACAGGCGTAAGGAAGCAAGACATTAAAAAAAATTAGCCCCTAAAGCAATTATTGCAGTGAATTTTTCAAATAGTTTTAATACTCTGTCTTTTGACCCCAGGGTATGGCTTGGGGAAAATATATTAATCTCAAGATAATCATCAGTCAATTTCAGTTCTTCAATATCCACAATGATATTAAAGATTCCAACCTTACTCTTTTTGGTTGCAAACATGAATTGAGCATGATAATTGTGTCTCCATGATACTTGGTGCTTTCTGAATGAGTCAGAGCTCAGGGAACAATCTGAATACAGCAGACAGCAATTTGCTACATAAATTCACCCCGATGGCTATTAGCTCATTTTAAAGTAGTCAAGATTCATAGATTAGAGGGGTTTTTTTTGGCATTAATACCAAGTTAATCACATCTACATAACCTTTTATTCACCCTTCCCCAAAACCCTCCATGAATAACTTCTGCGAGGCCTGACCTGAATGTAATAAGGTAGAGGGTAGGAGTTTTCAAATGTGTATTTTTAAGACAATCTCCTTACACTATAGAGTTCTGTAGACTCTATCTTGATATTTATTTTCAGGAATTTAATATGAGAAGTCAACAAGACTTTATAATTTTTTTTAACTCTCATTTTATACCGAATAATTTCAATATGAAACATGTGTTATCTACATACACAGACTGTATACTAAGGATATTTACCAACTTACCGGCAAAGTTTGAATGCTGCTTTTAATATCACCACTTTGGAAATTTGAAGGAACAATTGAAAAACTAGAGCAGTAAGCAAAAGTAAAGTAATGCTAAGCAACAAAGTGGAGGGTTTGGCTGGGGCTGCACTCCACCATAGTAAAGGGGAATACGACTGGGAGCGAGCGTAGAGAGAGCAGCAGCTCCTCAAGGACACTGGCGGAAGAGTGGCTGACGCTGCCATCCCTCCTGGCACCGCTGCCCCTCGATCATCACCTCATTATTCTGCCCTCTGCTGCTGTTTCCCTGCTAACTCTTGTCATTCTGGTAGCGGCAGCAGGAAACCTGGACGCCACCCATACCACCGGCGCCAAACCACTCCCGGACTTGGAACACCACCCAACTAGGGCTCTGATGTCCCAGGTAGAAGTGGAGTGTGTGAACCTGCGTGGAACTCACACACTCTGAGCGCTGGAGGTGAGGGCACACAGGGGGGACACTTTATTTGTACCTTGAAATAAAATGACTTCAGGGAAGACATGAGATTCTGCACTGAAAATGCAAAGCAGACAAGCCTCGCGCTGGGTCTGTGTGGACATATGCAAAGAGATGTGGTGATGCTATGAACACCAGGGCGGCAGGCTGCTGAGTTCTGAACATGCAAGCGAACCACTGAGGGGCATGGGAGTTGTTGCTTGTTTTATTTGATTCTCTGTTATTTTTGGGTAGATCAGGACACGCGTAAGTTTATTTGGGCTTGACAATTATGAAAGCTGAACTGAATCGTTACTACTTCTGTAGTACTTGTGTGATTTGTTTGTGTGGGTCCGCTAGCCAGGATCCTTGTGAGCTGGATACAAATAGCCTGACTCCCTGCCCCCCTCCCTGACTCTGTCACATGCCACTGTAGAAAGGCCACAGAAATCAGTGGCCACGCTCCTCCATTTACCAACCGTGACACTAACTCACCCAGCTACTCTGAACCCGGACAGTCATATATTTTTCATTTGCAAGCCGCGATACAAACATTACGATTGTTTGCCCTTCTCCCTTAGAATTCGCTCTGTCAGAGGCAATTTCAAGCAGGCAACTGGCAGCCGGGGGAGGTGAGCATCTACTTTGCTTAGCTTTCAACCCAACGTGTGTGCACCATGTGCTATCACCCACAGTCACCCTGCTAACCTTCACTCTCACCGATCCATGCACCCACGCTCCCATCCGCTCCTCCCAGGCAGAGCTCAGCTCTTGCCCTGTTCCCCATGGAAGGGCTCGCGCAGCTGGCAGGGCTGGCTGTTGGCGGCAGAGTGCTGGGCCCTGGCCTCTGTTCCTCTTCAGTGATAGCAGCACAGCGCCCAGCTCTTCTCATACTGAAATGCCAACTGAGGCGCCGTTCAAAACTAAAGGCTTCTGTTTGTTAAGAGGAAAATAAAAAGAGTTTGAAAATCACTGGTGTAATGGGAAGAATATGGGCTGGCCCATTGAGTCCCAGGTCAGTGGCTTATTAAATATGTGATTTAGGGCAATTTAAAAAATTCTCTACATGTCAGTTGTTTAATCTACAGGGTAGGGCTGCTGGCAGGAGTAAATAAGCAGCACACATGGAAGGCCCCTGGGAGGGGGCCTCTCACACGAGAGGGCGTTGGGAAGTAGTCACGGTTATCTGCCTCTTCACATGCCTCTACCTAATAACGCTTACAAGACTCATCATCTCACCCACAAACTCTCTGCCAAGTATGCAACAGTCTCGTTGCAGCTGAGGAGCCTGTGGGGACTGTGGACTTCTGTCCCACTGTGCAGCCAGCAATGCCACCCGTGCTCCTCCATCACCAGGGCAGACAGGCCACAGCCACCCTTGCAAGCATGAACCCACACAGGCTGGGAGCAGCCGGTTGAGAATCTGGGATGCTCCAAGAGAATTCACCCTAAACCGTGACCCCCAGACTCTCCATGGAACATCCCCTGGAGATCCCACGGAGCGGCACATTGATATCAACCAGCTGGACAGCTGGGCAGGCCCCCTACCCCCCACGTATAGCTCTGGAGCACCTGCTGGAGACTGAAGGTCACTTTCTGCGCAGGGGATGTTTGCGCCTTGAGACACACCTCGGAGGTGGAGAACTGTCTGACCTTCTGATGGCATGGGAACATAACGTGTGCTTCTATACCGTGGGGGGGAAGTATCGTGTATTTATAAATCTATAGTGGTATATGTATAATCAATATGGATAACTGTATATGCAAGTATATGTATCTCAGTGGAGCGACATAGGTGGGAATGAGAAAGAGGACAGGCGAGTAACCAGGAAGACGGAGAGAAGGCAGGGAAGAAAATGTAAAAGAGAAAGACACATGGAGATATACACAGAGAGACAGAGACAGAAACATCAGAGAAAGAGACGGAAAGGCAATTCAGAGACAGCCAGTGAGACAGAGAAAGGCAGAGATGAAGAAATGGGATAAATACAGAGAGACAGAAACTGAGATGGAGAGAGCTAGGGATAGAGAGAAACAGATTCAGAAAGACGAAATGACAGAGACAGAGGGATACAGGAAACAAGGAGGGAGAAAAGGAGGAGGGAAGGAAGGAAAGCAGGCAGGCAGACACAGAGTTACAGTCTGACAAAGACAGATTACAGGAGGGACAGTCACTCACAGACACACACAGTGGTAATAAGAAGAGGCACCTGAGGCTACTATCACGGGTAGGTCAGGTAAGGGCCATCTTAGCCCTTTATCTCCTCTTTCTCTGAGCTGCCTTACAGACCTTCAGCACTTGCTGGGGAAGCTATCTAATTCCATTTCTCCTGCATCTACCAACTCTTTGTCCTGGAAGTAGTAGCCCTCAGGGCTCCCTTCCCTCCATATTCAGCCTCCAGTCAAGCAGTGTTAAGGGTGAGCCTCCCAGGTACCAGCACAGCAGAGGAGCTGGTGACCAGGGTGCCCATTCCTGCCGTCCCAGAGCATAGGGTCTGATAGCACTCTCCTTCTCTGTATCAAGGGTTTCTCTGGCATTGGGCAAGTAGTCATTGCTCAATGACATTTGCTAAGAATTGTGTCCCTCCAGTGATATCTAAAAGGGCTCCTGGGCTTCCCTGGTGGCACAGTGGTTGAGAGTCCACCTGCCGATGCAGGGGACACGGGTTTGTGCCCCAGTCCGGGAAGATCCCACATGCCGCGGAGCGGCTGGGCCCGTGAGCCATGACCGCTGAGCCTGCGCGTCCGGAGCCTGTGCTCCGCAACGGGAGAGGCCACAATGGTGAGAGGCCCGCGTACTGCAAAAAAAAAAAAAACAACATAAACATAAAAGGGCTCCTAATCACAGATTTCCTAAGTATTCATTTAATTCAATTCTACTGAAATTTGTTGAGTGTCTGTGATGCTGAAGCATAGTGCTGCTATGTTATCTAATTTACTTTAAAGTATTAAGCACGTTCAGTGGGATATTCTGTATCAATGTTAGGTCAAGCTTTCACCCTGGTACTACGAGCATTCTCATTAAGGTTGCATTGTCCACTGGTGGTCAGCTGGCCTTCCCTTCAGAAAGCCCATTCTTCACAGGGAGCTACTACAAGGGCTTCTGTAATCATTGTCTCTATCAACAATGGGTGCTTTGCTTATTCTTGATTAAAATAGTGGCCTGTTGACTAGCAACGATGAATATAAAACATAGGCTATCCCTAGTGAAATTAAAGACATTCAAGATACACAGATTAGCTCAACATATTTTAGAGACACTCACTACCTTTCCATGAATTTTAGAGATAATCCAATGTGTTCTGTACTCTATCTATAGGGGTGATGCCCTAGGTTAAAACCCCTCCTTGGTCCTGAGCCAATATGAACTCTGGAAGTTTCCGTGTGCTTGAAGCTGATGGGAAGTACTATTTTCCATAGTACCCTGACTATGGAAAACTGGGGTTTTCCTGTAGCGACCTGCCATACAAGCAGTGTACAGAACACCTATAAAAGCAGAGCTGAGACTTCTAAAGCCTGCAAGATAGTTTATTTTGAGCTTCCTTGAGAATAAGAATTGAGTTAATAAGTTAATAAGTTCATTTATACATGTGGCAGAATTTGGTTTGAGATCCACTTTCATTATAATGTGTTTAATGGATTTGTTGGAAAGCTGACCGATGGCTCTCACCCATTTCAAAATCCTATGGGGGCAATAAATAGAACCAGGGTTTTTTGGAGAAATACCTAATCCCACAGTTGGAGCAGGGAGATGCAAGATAAACCTGGACTATTTTGTTACATCAAAAATTTTCGAAGTGCTCAAAAAAACTAAAAAAATAAAAGATGGACACATCAAAAGGACACAGGACTTTCAGCTCCAGGAAGACGGAGTAAACATGAATATAAAAATTAGGCTAAACATAGGAGCAAACATACTGTGATACTGTGATTTATAGCAGAAATATATATTTGGTCATTCAGATGACCAAATGCAGATATATCTGTCATGTATATTTGGTCTCCATTCATAGTTGCTGGCTCACAGCTCCCAAAACCCTTGGAATTCCTGAGCTTAGGTTAAGAGCAATGGGTTAATTGTCTCTTGTTCTTAGTTCCTGAAAACTGCTTCAGGGAATGTGACTTTGGGTCCCACCCAAGGGTGGAGGCTGGTTGCCCAGGGGAACCAACCATGTGATTAGAGGGTTAGATCTTTTACTCTCAACCCCCATCCCTCCCCCCAAACTCTAGGGAGAGGAGAGGGGCTGGAATTTAAACCAATCACAAACTGCCAATGATTTAATCAATCATGCCTATGTAATGAAGCCTCCATAAAAACCCAAATGGAGGGTGTTCGGAGAGCTTCTGGGCTGGTGAACACGTGGAGATTGGGGAGAGTGGCGCTCAGAGAGCATGGAAGCTCTGCACTGTTTCCCCATGCTCTGTCCTATGCAGCTCTTCATCTGGCTGTCGTTCCGTATCCTTTAATATCCTTTCATAATAAACCAGTAATCTAGTAAGTAAACAGTTTTTTCCTGAGTTCTGTGATCCATTCTAGCAAATTAATTGAGCCTGAAGAGGAGGTCACGGGAACTTCTGATTTATAGTCAGATGGTCAGAAGCACCGGTAACCTGTGTTTGCGACTGGCATCTGAAGTAGAGGGCAGTCTCGTGGAGCTGAGCCCTTTACCTGTGGAATTCCATTCTGTCTCTGGGTAGATAGTATCAGAATTGAGCTGAATTCTCGCACACACTGCTGGCATCCGAGAACTGCTTGTTGGAATTGGGTCCAGGAACTCTTTCGCATGTACTTTTCCTTGTTTCCCCGACTGTGTACTACTAAAAATCCTGGACATTATACATAAAATAAACATTAAGACAACTCTGAAAGGTGGAGAGAAAACCAGCTAAGGACCTTGGGACTCAAGGAATGGTGCAGTGGTGAGTTCCCTGGGTTTCCCTTTACCTCACACACCCAGACTGGGTACTGGAGAAGCCAGAGACTCAGAAATGCTAAGAGGAGACACAAAAGAAGTCCCAGTGAGGTCTGCTCTCTAGCAAAAGGCCCAGGAGAGGGGCAGCCCAGCAAGACAACAGACTTTTGGGGAATCACTGCTTTATTCTGGCCAATTACCACCCCCAAAAAAATAAACGAATAAACCTACCAACTGGGGCTCCAACCCCATCTACACCAGCAAAGTCTAAGTGGGGAACCGAGGCTTCCGCCTGGTCAGGCAGTGATGAGTCGCTCCACCCCACCCCACCCAGGTGGTGTCACGAAAGACAAGTAGGAGCCAGCACATTCATTCCTGCCAAAGCTCCCCTCCCTCCTGCCCCAGTACCACCACCGCCACCACCACCAGTGTCAGTGGAGACCACGTGGGGAGACTGGATTTCACTGCCGGTAGTAATGAAACACCCTTCCCTTCTTCCTGTGCCAGAGCAGTGTCATAGAAAGCCAGCTAAAATAGAAGGCTTAAATAAGACACAGTATCTCTTAGCCTAATCCCCCAAACTTCAGGTTTCAAACAAAAATAATCTGTCATACCAAGAATTAGAAGAATCTCAAAGTAGAATGAAAAAAGACAACCACTGAGATGATAGAGATTATACAAATAACTGACAAAGATCTTAGAGCTGCCATCATAAGCACTTGTAAACATGCTTGAAATAGATGACAAAATAAAAAGATTCAACGAAGATAAAGTCTCAGCAAAGAAAGAGGAAATATAAAAAAAAACAAAATAGAAAATTTTAAACTAAAAGATACAATGAATGGATTCAACAGCAGAATAGAGGAAAGAATCAGTAAACTTGAAAATACAACAACAGGAAATACCCAATCTGAAAACAAAGATAAAATAGACTGAAAAAAAAAAAAAGAACAAACCTTTAGGGATCTGTGGGGCTGGAACAAAAGAATTAACATTTTTGTCACTGGAGTTCTAGAGGGAAAGGAGAAAGAGGGAAGTACTAAAAAAAAAAAAAAGTACACGAACAAATAACAGCTGAGTATCTCCCAATTTAAGAGATATAACCCTGAAGATCCAAGAAGCTCAGAAAACTCCAAATAAGATAAACCTGAAGAAATCCATACCAAGTAACATCACAATCTAACTTTTAAAAACTAAAGACTGAAAAAACCTTAAAAGTAGCAAGAGAGAAATGACACCTTCCCTATAGGGGAAAAAAAAATTCAAATACCATATTTTTCATCACAAATCATAAAGGCCAGAAGGAAGTAGCACAGGAGTTTTTAAATGCTGAAAGAAAAGAACTGTCAACCAAGAATTTTATAACTAGTGAAAACAAGAGATGAAGGGGAAACCAGGATATTCTCAGATAAAGGTAAACTAAAAGAATTTGTCGCCATCAGAACTACCCTAAAACAACGGCTAATGAAAGTGCTCTAAAAAGAAAGAAAACATAAAAGAAGGGACTTTGGAATATCAGGAAGGAAGAAAGAACAATGTAAATACAACAGACTTTCCTTCTCCTCTTGAGTTTTCTAAATTATGCTTGATCGTTCAATGAAACAGAATGTTGGTTCTTTAAAAAGAACCGTAAAATTGACAAAACTCTATCAGGACAGATGGGTAACTAAATATGAAAGGACACAAATCACCAATATCAGGTAATAAAAGGGGATATCATTTCAGACTCTGCAGACATCAAAAGGATAATAAAGTAATACAATGAACAACGCTACACACATATTTTTGAAAACTTAGATGAAATGGACCAATTCTCTGAAAATCACAAACTGCCCCAACTCACAACACAATAGAGCTCATTTAAATAGTCTTATAACTTTTGAGGAAATTGAATTCATAATTTTAAAACCCCCAAAAAAGAAAACTAAAGACCCAGATGATTTTATTGGAGAATTCTCCCAAATGTTTAAAGGACTAACACCAATTCTATATGAAAAGCCAAAGGAACTAAAACAATCTTGAAAAGGAATAAAGTGAGAGGAACCAATCTACCTGTACATAAGACTTATTGTATAACTAAAGTAATATAATTAAACCTAGATGAGTCTGTAGAGAATTATGCTGAGTGAAAAAAAAAGTGCTGATCCCAAAAGGCTACATGTATGATTCCATTTTTATAATATTCTTGAAATGATGAAATTAAAGTATAGGAGAAAAGATTAGTGGTTGCCAAGGAAATTAGACAGTGCTGGGGAGGGAGGAAAGTGGGTGTGGCTATATATAAATATATATGGTAACAGATCCTTGTGGTGATGGAAATGTTCTGTGTCTTAACCGTATCAATGTCGTTATCCTGGCTGTGATAGTATATTATGATTTTACAAGCTGCTACCATTGGGAAAAACTGGGCAAAGCATTCACAGAATTTATCTGTATTATTTCTTGCAACTGCATGTAAATCTACAATTATCTCAAAATAAAAACTTTAATTAAAAAAAAAGGAGACAAGAGCCAGCTTGAAGAGGTTCCCACTGGTAAATTGGGGATAATTTGAGCACCAAAATAATTAAAAGCTGTAATAAATTATAAATAATTGAAAAGACTAGGAATCCACTAGTACATACTAATGACAGAGAGATAGAGAGATGGAGAGAGAGAGAGAGAGAGAGAGAAAAGAAGAGGGAGATGAAGAGGAAGAGATACAGACAGACAGGCAGACAGATGGACAAGGAAGAAGGGAGGGCTGTTGCTTACAGCAAAATCTAAAAAGACAAAAAACAAAAAATGAACCCAAGCTCTGACGTATAAAGAACAGACTGTAGTTGCCAGAGGCAAGAGGTGAGGGGGTAGCTGAAATGAGTGAAGGGGGTCAAAAGGTACAAACTTCCAGTTATAAAATAAATAAGTCACAGGGATGTTATGTACAGCAAGGTGACCACAGTTAATACTGTATTGCACATCTGAAAGTTCCAAAGAGAATAGATCTTAAAAGTTCTCATCAGAAGGAAAAAAAAATTTTGTAACCACGTATGGTGAGGAATGTTAACTAGACTTGTTATGGTGATTTTTTCAGTGATAGAAATAGCAAATCATTATGTTGTACAACTGAAACTACTATAATGTTATATGTCAATTATACCTAAATTAAAATAAAAAAGCCCAACTGGCAAATGTAGAGGAAGCACTAGAGTTAAGAATTCATCATTTTGTAACCATCATAGTCTAGCCTGGTTTATGAAAAAATCATCAAAGGATGCTAAATTGGAGGGAGGGGTTTCTGATAAGGAATAGTAATTTAGCATAATCTTAAAGTGACTCGACTCCACACAGATTACTTATTTCTTGAAATGAAAAGAAAAAAAAAACTATACAGGGGAGAAATCAGGCAATACCTGGATGGTCAAATTAACATCACCCAAAAAGGGCAGATGAATATTGTGTGTCTCCTGTGTGATCCTCCAAGGACACAACATTACTTGTGTACTAGTCTGACTGTGGATGCATAACCTGAATGAGGAATCATCAGACAGACCCAAAATGGAGAACACTGTTATTTTTAAAAAGGGAGAGATTATACATTCTTCAAAAGTATAATATCATAAAAGAAACAGAAAGGCTGAAGGTGAAAAGATACTAAAAAGCCATGACAACTATATGCAATGTGTGATCCTAAACTGAATTCAATGCAAGAGGGGAAAACCACCGCTATCAAGGACATTACTGGGTCAAGTGGCAAAACTGGGTGTGGATAGTAGATCTGATAAAACTGCAGCATCAATGTTAAATTTCTTGAAGTTGATAATTGTACTGTGTTTATGTAAGAGAATGTTCTTATTTTTAGGAAATACACACTGAAGTATTTGGGTATAAAAGAACAGCAGTATGTGCAACTTTCAAATGGCTTTAAAAAATTGAGAAGAACAGTAACACCAGTGAGGAAAAATACTACCAACAGATGAAACTAAAGGATATAAGGGTATTCTTTGAACTATTCTTGAAATTTCTGTCAGTTTGAAATTATTTCCAAATAAAATAACTTTTAAAGTTCTTTGGCTTTTTTAAGCTATCAAAAAGAACTAAGAGGGCTTCCCTGGTGGCGCAGTGGTTGAGAGTCCGCCTGCCGATGCAGGTGACACAGGTTCGTGCCCTGGTCCGGGAGGATCCCACGTGCCGCGAAGCGGCTGGGCCCGTGAGCCATGGCCGCTGAGCCTGCGCGTCTGGAGCCTGTGCTCTGCAACGGGAGAGGTCACAGCAGTGGGAGGCCCGCGTACCGCAAAAAAAAAAAAAAAAAAAAGAACTAAGAGATGTGCATACCAATTTAGATGGGATAGGTCCCTAAAAAGTACAATAATAAGAGCACAGGCTTCTGACTTAAGACAAATTTGGGTTCAAATCCTAGCTCTGCCCTTATTAGCTGACCTCAAGAAGTCTCAATTTCTTCATCTATAAAATGCAGAAAATAGTGCCTACCTCATAAAATTATTTTGAGGATTAAATGAAATAAGGGCTGTAAAATATTACAATGTCTGGCATATAGTCATCATTCCACAATGCTATTTATTATTTTTATAGCTGAGTAGTGGTGATACTTGTGATGGCAGTTATTGTGGTGGTGGCCAGAAAGCCATGGAAATACAAAGACGACCAAAATATGATTCCTGACCTCAAAGGACTTAAAAAAATAGAGCTGAACCACAAACTACAGTGTGTCACATAAGTGCAAACAAACTGTTGCTGGAGCAGAAACAAAAGTGTATTTACTTCTTCTGGGGAGTGGGTCAGGAAAGACTTCTCAGGGAAGGTAATGGTCAAGTGAGCAGTAGAGGGTAGGTTAGGATTTCACCAGGCAGAGGCGAGGGTGAGTGTTTGGGGCCATCCTGACGCAGGTAACGGGTATGGGCTGAGGGCTCAGGGCACAAGTGGGAAGCAGGGGAGGCAGAGAGAAGTGTAGAATGGGTCTGGAAAGTACACCCAGGACCAAGCTGGGGAGGGTGAAGGGCTTTGAATGTAACATGTAGGGTTTCACTGTTTTCTGGGTGTGGTGGGAGAACCACTGGAGGTTTTTGGGTGAGGGATGACAGGACTGGATCATTGTCATGAAAATGCCACTGGGCTAGGGTGTCAGTGTGCAAATGGATAGCTTGTGGAGAGCAGGCAAAGGACACACAGTATTTCAACACTTTAACAACCAGGACCTGTGCTTTCCAGCTGTGCTTGGGCCCTGCACCTCTTATCCCAGGGTTTCTCTTAACCAGACTATCTATCCTCAGTTTATATAACTCGCTGGCCCAGACGGTGCTCTCCTTACCAGAACCTTCTTGGCCAGGAAAGTCCCCTTGAAGGTAAGGCTTTCTGCCCACACTGGGCAGTACCATTTGTATTTTATGTTGTACAGTCAAGGTGCCCCATGCAGTCTACACACAGGACTGGACTTAAACATCAACTGTGGATGTTATAGATGAGCCATTACATTTCCCTCTCTTTACTTTGTTAATTTTGGGGGATATAAGAAAAAGACATGGGGACTTCCCTGGTGGCCAGTGGTTAAGAATCCGCCTGCTAATGCGGGGGACACAGGTTCAAGCCCTGGTCTGGGAAGATCCCACACACCACGGAGCAAATAAGCCCGTGCGCCACAACTACTGAGCCTGCAATCTAGAGCCCATGAGCCACAACTACTGAGCCTGCATGCCACAACTACTGAAGCCTGCACACCTAGAACCCGTGATCCACAGCAAGAGAAGCCACCACAATGAAGAGTAGCCCCCACTTGCGGCAACTAGAGAAAGCCCGCATGCAGCAACGAAAACCCAACGCAGCCAAAAATTAATGAATAAATAATTAATTAATTTAAAAAAAAAGAAAAAGACATGAAAGTTTTAATTCACTTTTTTTTTTTTTTTTTTTTTGCGGTACGCGTGCCTCTCACTGCTGTGGCCTCTCCCGTTGCAGAGCACAGGCTCCGGATGCGCAGACTCAGCGGCCATGGCTCACGGGCCCAGCCGCTCCGCGGCATGTGGGATCCTCCCGGACCGGGGCACGAACCCGCGTCCCCTGCATCGGCAGGCGGACTCTCAACCACTGCGCCACCAGGGAAGCCCTAATTCACTTTTTAAAAGGATACTCTAATCAAAATGGGGCTCTTCTAGAGTTTATGTCTTACTTCATCTATAACTAGTTTGGTAGGACTCATGCTTCTCCCATTTGCAGTAAGAAGGAAGAACAATGTATTTCCCTAGGATATTCTCCTTTAACTCTCAAATTTACTAGAAAGTGATTGGAAGGTGAGCTGAGATTTAAAACAACAAGACCAAACAATGGCTCCAGGGGGCTCATTCAGTGGTCAGAAGGGCCTGTCCCCTGCTCCTGCCATTACCTCGGAGGCGATGGAGGTGAAACTGCTGCTGAAGTGCACGTGCTTGTGCATCTCGCTGCCGTTGGCCGTCAGGAGCCAGGCCCCAAGCGCCTGGTCCTCACCAGCCGACCGGTTGCTGTGGCTCTGGTTCGGCAGGAGCTCCGCCAGGTCCCAGTGGTACGACGGTGTGGCCCCGACCAGCGCAATGAGGATGGCCTCCGTGGCCACGTAGAGCTGAAAAGAGGAAACACAACTAGTAAGCTCACAAACCTTGAAAGAGCAGGTCTCGCTTTTATGTCTGTAGGAGCTACAGAAACGAGACGCTTCAGAAACAAAGGAAAAAAACAGAAGGAAGCTTCCTGATCTACTACTAATGGAGCCATCAGCAATCCCATCTGTAAAGCACCTTCTACTTCCTCCGAGGGTTTTCTTCTACATTTGAGATACATCTGATGCTGAGGACACGGCACATAAATGGTTCCGCAGTGGCAGGGAGCTGGGGAGGGGGTGATATTACTAGCTCTGATTTAGAAGACTAACATTCCAGCTCTTTTCTCCTGACCACTACACCTCAGTTCAGATAAGCAGTCACCAGGGCCCAGGAGTATCTTGGTCTTGAATTCACGATCTAAACAAGAAAACATGTTGTGGCATAGTTAAATGTTTCCAAAAAAGTATGTGTTTGTATACACACACACACACACACACACGCACGCACATACACGGGGAGGACAGATGCTCTATTATAATCAGGGAAGCATTATATGCACTTGAGTAGGTACTAAAGTATAGTATACAACTTATAAGATGTAAAAAATTCAAAATCCCAGGGATAGGTACCCACTTTATAACCTTTAGCTGTAGTAATCATTGTTTAGTCTAAACATAGTTTCCCCCTAAAGAAAAAATTATTTCATTCATTCATTCAAGGAATATTTATTGAGCACATACGACATTTGTCACTGACTGTTTTGGGCTTTCTGGCAATTCACAATTGGGTTTACAAGGTGTTGAGCCCTGTACAGAGTTTTAATGCTATAGATCCATTTATATAACTCTCCTTGGATGATTGTTTCAAGCTTAAAATTTATTAGGAAAACACAGAGATAGTCTGTTCCATAGTGAGACAATCTTATTTGAAGCAATCGCTATTCAAAAAAATTTTTTTAATTAAAAAAAATTATCACTATTAACTTAGAACTTAATGTCTTAAAATAGCTTTAAACAGAGTAAGTGTCTAAAAAACACAAAGCATGTGATTTCGGTACAGCATGTGGTAACACTCCCACTGGATGGACGAGTTGACTGCTGCATGAAAGGATGGAGAGACCTGCCCACAGCATTATCTCCACTGTCAGGGAACTCCCAGCCCCTTCCACACCCTTCTGGAGGGCCATGTTCAGCTGTTAAGGGGATAAGCTAAAGCACCAAAAGAAGAGTAATTTATCACAAGTAGATGATGGAATTACTGACAAGGAAAGAGAAAAGAAGTCATGACGTTGTGTGTGTCATAAACAGCTAATGTAAAACCCAAGATGTGATTTTTCCCCTCTCTGCCAAGGCCGCAAGGCTGTAAGGCAGCCCCAATCTATTGTGAGTCGGATGACTGTGGGCCTCTGGAGATGCACAAAGCTGCCACAGGTCAGTCTGCGTGTGTGATTTACGGTAAAACGCAAAGGAAAACACGTTTCTCGGTTTATATTGCTTCCTGGCCCCTATTTGCATACTATTAAGGAAGTTTTCAGGACAGGAGGCAATCAGCTTACAAAAATGAAAACCTTAATAATTACAAGAAGAGGTAGATTACACATTTAGCTATAATTACAAAGCCACTTGCACCCATTTTAGTAACTGCCCTTCCTGATTACAATCTGCTGAAATTTAATTCATGGGTAAAGAAATGAAAAACAAAAAATGGGGAAAAGGGAACTCAGGAGATGATGCAAAACACATGTTCCAGTAAACGCACAGCCTTCAATCTGGCAAACCTAACTAGTTACATTTTTTTCTCTAAGCGTGCTCTTTTCTGCTTTTGTTCATACCATTCACTTCACCTAGAAAGCACTTTCTTCTGCTGTGAATGTCTGAACCTTTCCCATCCTCCAAGATGTAACTCAGATGCCCCCTCCTCCTTGCCACCTCCTACCACCTTGCCTTCCCTCCAACCCCTCCAGAAGCCCTCTCCTGCTTCTGCTCACCTCCAAAAGTTCCATTTAGACCTTTCTTAGAACCCATATCATTTTCTTCACTGCACTATATGTATCTGCTTGTCTTATTTTTTCTATTGAAATCTACCCTCTTTGAGGGCAGGATCTGTGTCTGATTCACCTTTAGGCTCCCAAAGCAAATAACTCGGGGCCTAGATAGATGATATCACACATTCAACAAGTCCATGGATGAATGAATGACCATAACAGAATACTAATAATAACAGCAAACACTTCTCTAATGCTAACTATATGCCAGGTACCATTCTAAGTGCTTGGTGAAAATATGTTAATGCATCTTATTTTTATCTGTATTATTCTAGAATAAGCAATGTTGTGTGTAAAACAGGAAATGCTCCAAAGGGTCCTCTAATCTGAGGTGTATTTCATTGTGGAGGCTACCAGTCTTGGAAGAAACTACAATGTGCAGAAAAAAAGTTAAAAAACAAAGAGGTGGTGCTGATATATACCCTTATTTATAACGCAGGGAGCAGTGAAACCTAGCTAATCAGTATTATCTGTATTAATCAGTATTATCCTTAGCAGTCAGTAGGTTGAAGAAGCACTTTCCTCCTTTCTCACTTTCTCTGCTCTCTTCCTACCCCTCACAATGTTTCCATTACCCACCCCATGTGAGCACACACACACACACACACACACACACACACACACACAGGGACCTCACAGAATACACAGGGCCATGGCTTTGTGTCACCAGAGGGGTCGGAAACATGCAGCTCTTCCTCGCTGTGCCAGCCTCCATAACATGGCGTCAGCCTTTCTGTCTTTGACACAAATGGCCATGCCTGGTTTTGCTAAAGGTAAAAGAGAGAGTAGGCAGGCATCTATAATACGTGCTAACTATGAAAGGTGAAAGGGACATCGTGAGGATTAGGTAAAAGAGGAGATGCTTAAACTCTGCATACAGATTACTGTTAGGTACTTCACACCAGAGCCACGTACATGGGTCACATGGTCCTATGAAGTCAAAGATGGTTTAGCCCTTAGCTAGTCCAGGGGATGCACCACCTATACAAGGCACATGGAGCGGTTTTCCTCGGTTTGCGTCTGCGACAATGTCACGGAGCTCTCATCTTGCTTCTTCCCCCAGAGTACAAACACTCTCCCTCTCCTCCCTCTGCTGTGACTCTCTGCACACATTCACTACGTAGCCTTGTCTAGAGAATTGCACCCATCAGCAGATGGGTCTTAAAGCCACAATGAGAAACCACCATCCATTCTCCTTCGGGGTGGGACCAACAACATCTCAAATAAATCATTATCTTCTCTAGTGCTACCTCCAGGGAAGGAGAACGAGTGCCACAGATGGCGGGACTGATTTTTCCCTTTCAATGTAATTATAATTAGAAAAGTGACTAAGATGCACTGGGGGATTGAAATTTTTAAAGTTTCAAAAGTGAATGCTTTAAAAGTAATTTTACACTAACAGCATTATAAGCCTTTATAATACTCAGGAAACCAAAAATGTCTCCCATAAATTATCTCATCACAATATCTTGTGCTGGTGAAGTCATGGTAAATATGATGTTTATGTTGTAAGTGGGAAAGATGAGCCACAGAGTGATTAAATGAACGTTCAAGGGAACGTAAAACACTAATGGCAAAGCCAGGATGAGACTGGGAGCCACCTAACTTTGGGGTCAGAGCTTTTTTCAGAGAAAAAGTTGGGGGGAGGGATCAAAGATGATTTCATTGTTGTCATCACTCAGTTATCTAATTGACTCAGTCAAAAGCATTACATGAGTATGACCACATCACGAAGGCAGCACCCAATGTCCAGGGCCCAGCACAAAGTGAGTATTCAATAAATATCTGTGGAGTGACTTACTGATACTATTTCTTGTGTTTAAAAAATTTAATTACGCCCTGAATAACAGATGCCTCTAAGTCCCATTTCTTCCCTGACTCTGATTTATCCACATGATGCCACCAGATCAGTCTCCCTGAGACATTCTTCGTGAAATTTTTCTGGTCAAAACATACTAATGGATAAATGATAGCTGTCCTGGCACCCAGATATCTACCACATGACCCGATGGCTACCTTATCTGCATCCAGGCTTTCTGTACTAGCCTGTTCAGTTCCCCAAACAGGACTTTTCATTGTGTGCTGTGAAAAGCATATGGGATCTGTACACCTGAGTCTGAATCCCAGCTCTAGTAAACGTCCAGCAAATCAAAACCTTTCTAAACTTCACGTTTTCTTCCAGTAAGACTGGACACTGGCAGTACATCTTTATCCAGTTCATTCATATCTAACTAACCTAATCTGAAGGTCAAAGGGATTTTTCTTTAGCCAACATCACACAGTAAATCGCATAGCACCATCCAAATAGCATCTATCAGCGCCTCCCAATTTTAACGTTCAGAGTGTGACTCTGCAGGCCGGGATGAGACCTGAGGTCCTGCTTTTCTAACAAGCTCTGGTGAGGTCAAGGCTGATGGTCTGGGCCACACTTCGTGTAACAAGGGTCTAGGTTATTCCCTCTTCTATACTTTCTCCAATGTTATGTTTCTCCACCTGAAACGGCCTACCCACTTCTCTCTTAACCCAAGCTTCAAAGTTCAGCTCAAGCTCAACCCTCTTTCTGAAGTTTCAACAAACCACTCTAGACCATGCTGATGTCTCTTTCTTAATGTCTAAAGCATTCAGTGGTTGTATTATTTACTAGGGAAATATTACTTTGTACCATTATTTAACAGTATAGATATAATTTTTTCTCTTCTAATGATTTGCCATCTCCTGAAGAAAAGAAAACCCTAATTTCTACTTCTATGTCCTTTCAAGAAACCCAACACACTACTGTGTACATAACAGGCTATAATATATTTGGTTAACTAATTCCTTGCATAAGGGTGTGGCAAAGAAAATGATGATGGATTAAAAACCAGTAATTATGGGACCTAATCTTGGTTCCAACCACTAATTAAGACCTTGGACACATTATTTGACCTGCATCAGTTTCCCTCTCAATCTCCCAAATAAAATGGGAATGCCACCACCTGACCACCTTCCTTCTGTTATTTCAGTTTAATTTTTAAAAAATTTTAGTGAGTGCCAACACTTTGCAACACAGTGTATTCTGAGCCTCAGGTGACAACAATGATGGGTAAGAAACAGTTGTTTCCTTCTTAGGCACATATATTCAAGTGAGGACAATATGTCCAGAGCTATAAATACAAGGCAGATTTGGACAAATGCTCTATTAGCCAGAGTAGAAATGAAGTTAATGAGACAACAAAGAAAGCAGATGTGAATTCCAACTCGGGGAATAAGGAAAAGCTTGCAAATGTGACACCTGAGCTAGGCAGTGAAAGGCTGCTAGGGGTTTAATCAAAACAAAAATCAAGGAAGGAATTCTTAGGCCAAAGAAAGAGTCTGATCAGAGTCATGAGAGTAAAGAACCTATTTTTAGTGTTCTTTGAAGAAGTATTACTGGACAGGCTCAGCTTTTCCCAAACTTCAGTCATGTGAGTACCCCCTGCAAGAGTGTTACGTGCCCATTTGTTTTCTATTATTTACTTAATGGCCTGCTTTTAAATGGACTCAAATTTTTTAACTTGTAAATTTACAGAGAAATAAAATTGTATATCAATACAAATATAACCAGCCAGATGGAACTATAAAAATACAATGTTCTGGGGCTTCCCTGGTGGCTCACTGGTTAGGAATCTGCCTGTCAATGCAGAGGACATGGGTTCGAGCCCTGGTCCGGTAAGATCCCACATGCTGCGGAGCAACTAAGCCCGTGAGCCACAGCTACTGAGCCTGCGCTCTAGAGCCCGTGAGCCACAACTACTGAGCCTGTGCTCTAGAGCCCGAGAGCCACAACTACTGAGCCCATGCGCCACAACTACTGAAGCCCACGCTCGCCTGGAGCCCGTGCTCTGCAACAAGAAAATCCACTGCAATGAGAAGCCCGCGCACCACAAGGAAGACTAGCCCCGGCTCACCGCAACTAGAGAAAGCCAGCAAGCAGCAATGAAGACCCAATGCAGCCAAAACTAAATAAATTAAATAAATAAAATTAAAACAAATACAATGTTCTTCTACAGTACTGTTAGCTGGCACATTTTTATTTAAGGTGGGGCACAGGAGAGATTTTCGGGCAGGTTTTGGGACCAGTGATTTTGTGCCTCACATCCACCGTCATGTTTCTGCTGCCTCACCTTGTCGCTGCAACACAGCAGCTGGACCTGCTACTGATCTACACTCCCCGGGATCCTCCTTTGGCTGCTCTGACTCCTGGGCCAAGTGTGTGTTTAGTTCCATGATGAAACAGATGTGCTTTATCAAGGTTGCAGGCAGTGAGAATGACACAGATTCCAGTCAATTCTGATGTGCTCCAGGCTGCCTTCCCTGCAGACTTCAAGCTCCAACAACAGACACAGAGACAACAGCCTTACAGGGACTGCCGAACTAGCTCCCACAATTATATATGGTCAAATCCTCATAATAAATTATTTGCTGATTACATATATAATCACGTACATATATACAGATACAGATACACATATATATACAAACACATACATCTCCAGCCTAGAAGTTCTGCCTCCTGTTTCTCTGGTTGAACTATGCTGACACAACCTTAAACAAACATGGCAAAATGTCAGCATTTGTTAAACCCAGAAGTAGGTACATGTGTGTCTGTGACGTTATTCTATGTATTTCATCTGAAATGTTTAATAACTTTAAAAAGTTTTAAAAGAAAATGAATAGTAAGTACAATAAAAACATAATAATGTTATTCAAGTCTAACTAGGTAATGTTTTCCACCAAAGTCTGAACTTTCCTTAATTCTGGTTCATTCCCTTTGTTAAAACAGAAATATTTGCAAATGTTTTGAGAAATACTAGCACCAAATGAGACATTCTTCTTAGATAAACAAAAGGATTAAAGAAGAACTGAAAAGGGAATAACCCTCTCACTTTATGAGTTAATGTTATTTAATAACATTTCCATAGACCACCTAAATCTACCATGCGGGCCACTCCTTGGGAGGTCAGAAAATGCAGAAAGATAGAAGATCAGAAATAACTGATATAGAGTAATACGGAATCAAGAACAAAGTGAGAGGATATACCTGGGAAGAGGGTAGAGATGTATCTTCCTCTTGATCTACAAGAATCTGCCTGCCAGTGCGGGGAACACGGATTCGGGCCCTGATCTGGGAAGATCCCACATGCCACAGAGCAACTAAGCCCGTGTGCCATAACTACTGAGCCTGCGCTCTAGAGCCCGCAAGCCACAACTACTGAGACTGTGTGCTGCAACTGCTGAAGCCTGTGTGCCTAGAGCCCGTGCTCCACAACAAGAGGAGCCACCGCAGTGAGAAGCCTGCGCACCGCAACGAAGAGTAGTCCCCGCTCACCGCAACTAGAGAAAGCCCATGTGCAGCAACGAAGACCCAACACAGCCAAAAATAAATAATAAATATATAAACTTATTTTAAAAAAAAGAGATTCATCCATGTGGCTGTGTGCAGACCTAGTCTGTTCATTTTAACTGTTATATTCTATAAAATTTATGTCAGATTTTAATTATCTAGTCCTTTTTTTTTTAAGATTTTTTTTTTATGTGGACCATTTTTAAAGTCTTTATTGAATTTGTTACAATATTGCTTCTGTTTTATGTTTTGGTTTTTTGGCTGACAGGCACGTGGGATCTTAGCTCCCTGACCAGGGATCAAACTCGCACCCCCTGCATTGGAAGGCAAAGTCTTAACCACCTGACCACCAGGGAAGTCCCCAGTCCCTTTTTGAGAGTCATTTAGGTGGTTACTAATTTTTGTCATTACAAACAGTGCTGCAAAAAACACCCTATACATATCTGCTTATGCACAAGGGATACTGTCGTACATACACCTAGGAGTCCAATGCTGGTTGTAATTTTACTAGACAGTGCCAAATTGTTCTGTAAATGGGGTACTTTCTACTCATTTTCATCACACTTGTACTGTTAGACTATTTAATGTTTGCTATTCTAATAAGTGTGAAATGATATTTCATAGTCATTTTTATATGCCTGTCCCAGATGACCACCGAAGGTAAACATCTTTTCATGTGTTGACTATTATAGTTCCCTCTTCTGCAAAATACCTGTTAAGTCATTCCACGTTCTAAAACACCGTGAAAAGATATTTATTGCGTAGATGATATGAATGCACAGGTAGTTCAAGGATCTGAAAAGTAAGGTTGGGTTTATTAAGAGTTTACATAATAATAATGCATTCCGAAATACCAGAGTACTGCATCTCAAGCTGAGATTCACAGCAGCATCACAATTCTGCTGGTGAAACGAATGTTTATTACAGGTTACATGTTCCTGTTGGTTAATGGATGCTTTAAATTCTGTGCAAATTATACCACAGAATATGATTCATGATCCTGAGGAAAACGAAGGAGCCGGAGTCTCTGACTTAGAGCAAGGAAGTAGGATCCATTTCCACTTTATGTCTAAACAGATCAAGAAACAAAGAACTGCATTCAAACCTTCCTCCGAACAGTCTGGCAAATAAGCACACACAAACACAAACACAAAATAGTGATAATGGCGTCAACTTTGAATCACGATTGGAAAATAGAAATGGTAATAAAGTAAATAGAATTATTCATATTTAAATACCACAAAAAACTCTTACCCAAAGGAGGGCATGCATATTTGAGTGGGTAAGAATTTTTCTAACTGCAAAATTATAAATCTTATTGCTTGTTCATAGGACAACCAGTTTTACAGAAGGCAATTTCTCTCCTCTAGCTTTCTTCTTAGGTACTCTAAAACCAAGTATCACTATTATCAGGTCACTTGCATCTTATCATGCTGACGAGAAATGTACAAAATCTGCATTTATTCTGTACGTATCTGAAAGTTGACCACTATGGAGATTCCAAAGATTGTGTTTGCAAGGCAAGTGAAGGTAGGTCTCCTAGGCAAAGGAAACGATATTGAGACGTTTGAGGAGCTACCTGATGATATCTATAATCCAAGAAAAGTTAACCTAAAGACCTTTAGAGTTGGCTTGTAATGTGGTCTTGTCCTCTTAGTTTGAACTTGGATGTGTTTGAAGTAAAGGGAGTTAACATCATTTTAAAAATAATAATGATCCTAGAAGGAAGAAAACAGAAGAATCTGTACAGTTTCCATCTCTGTCCCTCTAGTTTTGTGTTTCTCAGCGGGAGTTGGTCATCACCAAACCACAGATGTAGATAAGGCTCCTGTGAGGCAGCCCCCCCTCCCTGGTGGTCCCTCCCCCTGGCAGTCCCATCTACAATGTGCAGGACTCCCCCTCTCTGGCAGGGCTGCTATACCATTGGTCTGTACACTCACTGGACACTGGTAGACAAGTGCTTTGGTTTTAAAAAGCAAACATCAAGTTCCTTCCATTCAAGCCAGCCAACTCTGAAAAAGGCTTCTTACTTCTTCCTGTTAGAGGAAGCAACCCCCAGAAGAATGATGAAAGCATCGTGTTACAACTGTGTGACGGGACCCTCTAGTACTCGCACTCTGCAGGCCAGCTCCCCTAGTCTAAATCATCTCCAACAACAGACTTGATAGAGCAGCCTTTGGGGAACTCCACTCTCATATCCAGGAGAGCTTTGGGTGACCATAGGACCATGTGGATTATGTATCTCAATGGGGTAGTTGAGTCCTCACAAATGGGTAACAGCTGTGAAGAATTCACTTCTGCTTGGACCTGGGCATCTACTCTTTTGGGATCCGCACAGCTACAGGGCACCTCCTCAGCCCACACCTACAAGTAAAGTCAGTCACTCATCCTCAACACTCTAAGATCTAGTTCTTCTATGGTGAATACTGACCACACATCAGGCAGGGTTCAGTGAACGGTCATGGTCATGGGCTTAGACCTCTTTGGTACCAACTGGGTCTAACCAACTGGGTCAACCATAACAAAAAGTAAATGATGGAAATTTAACAGGTCCCGAACCCAGAACGGTAGCCTTTTTAGTGCCACACTCCACTCAAGACAAACTTATTCAAGGTCAGTGGATACCTGGCTAGGCAGGTGAGAACATAATGATACAGGAGATAGAGTGTAGGTGAGATTACTCAGAGAGGGAGTTACGTTCCTGAAATTCTTGGTTAGAATAGGAAAAGAATTTTCTCAAAGAGAAAATATAAATGCATGTCAGACATCATGATCACAATTCTATTCTCTCTGCATTAAATACTCTTTTGTGATTTAGCACAAATACTTTTTCCCCACAGGAAAGTGCATTTAAAGCTAAAACACACTTAAAGGAACCTCAGAATATCACATATTTGTGAACTGAGAACTTGTTTTGCTAGAGAAAGAACTGACTTCATCTGTCAGTGCATCATTTAAATGGTTCTTCTGGCTGGTTATGAAATCAACTGAACTTTCAAACATTTTAATGGAAAACAGAATCGCTTAGTCAACCCTCACCTCCAACCCTCCCAGTCTTCCTGTTGAGCAGTTGATTTATGCAAGGTTTAAGCAACTGGTGGACTGGTGCTTATACCCATGACCACCCTGTCCTTCCCTCAGAATAACTATCATCCCATGTTAATTGTAATTATTTAACTGCCTGCCTGCTTCATCCCACCCCCACTAGAATGTAAACTTCACAGGAAAGGGGCTTTGATTTATCTGACATTATAGCCCCTGATAAGCACATAGTAGGCACTCATTAAATATACGTTGAATGAAAGAGTAAGTAAAATGGCCGACTGGCATACTAATAAAGGATCTGTGAACAAAATGCCTTTAGAATAAAAGAAGTAATTGACATCAAATGGGCCATTTAAGCTGGCAAAGGAGGAGGAACTTGCGTGGCGAAGTGTATTTGTAGTGACCTTGAGCATATGGAACCTACAATTTTAGGCTGGGACAGAAAGTTTTAACTCCTGTAAAACAGTTCCCTAAGTTCAACTTTGTGGGGAAACTTTTGGGGCCATGTGGCAATTCTGTGAAGCGTTTACAAGAAGAAACCTTGACAAAAATGTCCATCCTTGGAAAAGGCTCCATGAGAGAAGGGGCAAAAGAAGAGTTGAGGAAAAGTGGAGAAGCAAAGTACTTCCACCTCAGTGATGATCTCCATGTTCTGACTGAAGTGTGTGCCCCGCCCCCCAGCAGAAGCCTATGCCCGGATGGGACATGCTCTGGAGGAAATCAAAAAGTTCCTCATTCCTGAGTATAATGATGAAATCAGGCAAGCACAGCTCCAAGAATTAACATATTTGAATGGTGGTCCAGAAAATGCAGATGTACCACTTGTTACCTTGCATACAAGAGGGGTACCAACCCCAGCAATAACCAGGGGAAGGGGAGGAGTCACAGCCCAGCCAGTGGGAGTTGGGGTACTGCGAGGGACACCGACTGCCAGGGGAGTCCTTTCCACCCGAGGGCCAGTGAGTCGGGGAAGAGGACTTCTCACTCCCAGAGCAAGAGGAGTCCCCCCAACTGGGTACAGACCTCCACCACCGCCCCCAACACGAGAGACCTGTGGAGATTATGACTATGACGATGGACATGGCACTGCTTATGAGGAACAGCGTTATGATTCCTATGATAACAGCTATAGCGCCCCAGCCCAAAGTGGTGCTGATTACTATGCTTATGGACACCGATTCAGTGAAGAGACGTGTGATTCCTAAGGGCCAGAGGAGTGGACTAACTCAAGACACAAGGCACCCTCAGCGAGGACAGCAACGGGTGTCTACAGAGACCAGCCATACAGCAGATACTGACTGTACTGTCTGATGTTGTGACATAGCCAGTCTCCATCAGTCCTGTATACTGTTCAAAGTAATTGTTTTCTACGAACAATCCCTTTTGAAATAAATCAAAATGCTTAAAATCTGGAGAAAACCAAAAAAGCAGTCTCTGAGAATTCTGTACGATGAAGAAGTGATTCCATTTTACACCACACGTTGTAGATGGCACTATGGACTTTAAAGAGTCTCAAGCCAAGGGGACTCTGGGCAGAATGACCCTGCAGAACTTAAACCAGAAAGAAATAAACCCCATGCATTGAAAGCTCCTGGATAGGAAGTCCCCTCAAATCCAGGAAAAGATGGTAAGTAGATACCAGAGCTGAAGGAGGCCCTCTAAATCAGCCCTTCTGTCAGCGGGTGACCAGGGCCCTCCCTCTCTGTGTTCCAGATTCCAAAGTGACAGCGCCACAGGTTAAAAATTCCCTTCCTATTCACAGCGTATTCCAGATAACAACTGGATTTTTCATCTCTTACTAACCAGCTCGCTGGCTTAAGTGCCCCCCACGCAGTCCCTCCCCACTCGAGGTGAGAGAAGCATGGCGCCTAAGGGACGAGGATCCGAGGCTTGGGTTGACAGGCCGGCCGGCGACCTTGGCTTTCCGGGGCCCAGGCCAACGCGCGGCGCCTACCCCAGCGCCGCCCTCGCGCGGGGTGAAGGTGGAGGCGGGAGAGGCTCGCCACACCTCGGGGTTTGCAGAGGCTCGGCATCCGGGCCGGGCGCTGGGGGTGGGGAGGGAGGTACGCCTCTCCCCGGACGGCCAGGAAGCGGGGACGTGGGAGCCATACGAGCGGCGGGGGACTCACCTGCAGCAACACCGCCAGCAGGAAGCACAGGTACATCTGGTAGATGCCCATCTCGCCCACC
This sequence comes from Pseudorca crassidens, assembly GCF_039906515.1. Classification (NCBI taxonomy): domain Eukaryota; kingdom Metazoa; phylum Chordata; class Mammalia; order Artiodactyla; family Delphinidae; genus Pseudorca; species Pseudorca crassidens. The sequence goes on along the minus strand of NC_090297.1, from coordinate 101,805,399 downwards.
GCCTGGAACGCCTCCTCCACCTCCATGGCCGGCCGCGCGCTCGGCCCCGTCCTAGCCGCCAGCGGGAGCCCGGCCCCGACCCGCCCTCCCGCCGCCCCCGCTCCAGCGCGGCCCTCCCCGGCCGGCCCGGCGCGCGAGCTCCACGGCGCCCGGCACCGGCTCGGCCCAGCCAGCGAGGAGCCGGGCGCGGCGTGGGAGCGTGGGCGGGGCGGCGGGAGTTGCGTCTGCGCGGGCGGGGTCGGGGGGTCGGGGGTCGGGGGCCGGGGGCCGGGGGCCCGGGGCCCGCGCGGGCTTGCGGGTCCGGGGCGGGATGCCAGGTACCAGGGCCTCTGGGCTTCCTGTTAAAGATTTTTTTCTGAGAGGGATGGGTTTCTGCGCCGCTTAAAGCGAGAGGAGGAAAGAGGAAGTGGGCTCGGGCGTCGGCATCCTCTCTGATGGAGAAATACGGGAAGGGCAGCGGCGTCTAAGCCACAGCCGCTGCTTCGGGGACGGGGGACGTGATGACTGTTGGGAGACCCGGTGACTGCTAGCATAATCTGTACTTTTGTACGAATCAGTTAAATGCGGTAAGTGGGAATGGGTTCTAGATCCTTCAGAGAAGAGTGCTGTTCAACATTTCTTTCCATCCTGCTCTGTGCTATGTGGTCAGGCAACCAAATTCCTGCAAAACCGTGAGATACATTTGGTTATAGAAATATCCATGACATACGAAGGAAATACAAAAGATGAAAGATTAATTTGTGGGACAGGACGTGATGGCTGCCAAAGTGTTTGAAGGATAAACAGCAGTTTGAAGGGCTGGAAATGGAGAAATATGCAGCAGGACCTAGGGACGCTAGTCACTTGCCTTAAGCCTCATTTCTCCACTTCCTTAGATTGATTTTAACAGCTGCATAGTATTCCATTGTCGAGGCCACGGCACCCAATACAATATTGAACAGAAGAGGTAACCAGTTAATGCTTTATCTAGCCTTTTACGTCTAAGAGAGTGAGATAGGTCTATAATTTTCTTGTTACTGTTCTTGTCTGGATTTGGCTGTGAGATTATAGTAGCTTAGTAAAATGAGTTGGAAGTATTTAGTAAAAACTCTTCTTTAAACCATCTGGACTTGATTTGTTTTGCAGGGGAAGCCTCTTTATTACAGAGATAGAGACCTAGAGAGATTTATGTCACTTATTTTTATGGCTTTTTTTTTTTTTTTTTTTTTTTTTTTTTTGGTACGCGGGCCTCTCACTGTTGTGGCCTCTCCCGCTGCAGAGCAACAGGCTCCGGACTCACAGGCTCAGCGTCCATGGCTCACAGGCCGAGCCGCTCCGCGGCATGTGGGATCTTCCCGGACTGGGGCACGAATCCGTATCCCCTGCATCGGCAGGCGGACTCTCAACCACCACCACCAGGGAAGCCCTTTATGGCTGTTTGTTCTTGAATTACTTTTAGTTTTTTTTCTAGAAGTGTTACTATTTTATCTAGTTTTTCTGTTGTTTTTGGAATAAACTTGTTCATCTTGTTCTCTTGGGGTTTTTAAAATCATGCTCTAGCTGTATTTAGGCCCCATTTTTTTATTCTGAATATTATTCATTTTTATTGTCCCATTCTTATCAGTCTTGCCAGAAGCTTGTCTACTTTATTATTTTTTGAAGAAACCAGTTTTTATTGTGATTTTTCTTTATGTCTTTGTTTTCTATTTTATGGAATATATGAACTATTTTCTTTCTTTACTTATTTTTGCTAGTATGTAATTCTTTTACTGCCTACATGACTTGAAAGTTTAGCTTTTTGCTTTCAATTTTCCTTTTATAAGAATAATTATACATAAGACTATGCATTTCTCTAGGTACTACTTTGCTCTATTCCACAAGTTTTGTCATGTGGTACTTACATTGTCTTTAGTTTTAACTATTCCATGACATTGTAATGTCCTCTCTACCCAAGGAGCTATTTGTTCATTTTTTTTTAAGTTTTCAATTAAAGGTTGTTGCTATTTTTTAACCATCTTTTTATTGTTGATTACTAATTTAAATGCTTTGTGAACATAGATGATATTAAATCTTGGAAATTGAATTTTCTTGTGACCTAGTATGTGGTCATTTTAGAAAAGTGTACTGAATGTATTGAAAATACTCTCCATTTGTTTGGGTGCAAGGTTCTTTATCTATTAGATCAACCTTGTTAATTTTATCAAAGTAGTCTGTATTACTACTAAATTTTACTTTGCTGGATGTATCAGTTTTTAGTAAACGTGTCAAAATCTTACAAAATGATTATCATTTTCGAGTTTTTATCAAGTTCTTTTTATTTGTGAAAGTTTATGAAAGTACCAATTGTATCATTCCTTTTATCGTGATAAAATACCTTTTTTTCTCTTAATGCTTTTTGTCTTAATTTTCATTTTGTCTAATGTTAACATTGCTGTGTCAATTTTTTGTTGCTGTTATTTTCCTTGTAATCCCTTTGTTTTCATCCTTTCAGCTTTGTTACCTTCTAGACATGTTTATGGAAGGAGGGTTTATTTGTCTATCCAATTTTGTAGTCTCTGTCTTTTAACAGGTGAGTTAAACCCACTTATACTCATTGTGAATGATATATTTAGAATCATTTCTACTATTTTTTGTTTTATGTTTACCATCTTTCTTTTTACTTCCTGGCCATCTCCTGAAGTCTTAAAGCCATTTTTATATGGTCCTTCTTTCTTCTATTTTTGGGAGCTACACATTGCACTATTATTGTTATTATTGTTGTCATTATTATTATTTTAGTAGTTAACGTTTTAACATCCACATAACTGTACACTGTTCTACAATGTTGATAGTTACTTAATATATTTATTCTCTTTTCAAACTACACGAGATTCCAGAATGCTTTATCGGAGAAAACACAGGAGGACATAAAATGTTATGTTCTGAAAAGCTTTGTTAGGTGACTCAAGAAGTGACTATTGTGGTGCCAAAACACTGATGAACAAGACTAATGTGAAGTGTTTTAACAAAAAACTTTCACTGTTAAGGAAAATTGTCCTGCACTTGGAAATAATCAGAAAGCAAGAAGAGGACTGTATGTCCTTTCAATGTAATCATGAAGCATTATTCAACAAGCCCACCCCCAGGATTATTTAATTATTTAATTCAGTAGGAAAATTTACCAGTGTTTGACCTGGCTATTTGCTATGAATTAGAGTCTAGATACTGTGCAGTTACATGTAAATTTGTGGATTTTCTTTTTGGTAGAGATGTAAATGATTATGTTTAATAGGGAAGATAATAATCTATTATTTCATTGCCCTGCAGAACATTAATTCATTTTATATATAATCTAGCAATCTTTTTTTTTTCCTAGAAATAACCAGTTCTTCAAATGCTCTTAGAACCAGCTTTACCATCCTACTGCTTCCTTCATCAATTAAAAATAAAATCATTGACATGGGTTCATTCTGTATAGGTAAGAGAGTCATATTTTGAACTTTTGAAATTTTCCTTTGATATTATGATGCATGAGAGTGAAAAAATTATACATCCATATTTTATGATATATAGCTAAATAAATGAAGTGTTAAGTAGAAGCTGGGTTATTTCATCTTACTCGCTAAAAGTTTATGTATTTTAAGTGGGTCAGAAACTTTTCTACATATTCCGTGTTAATTCACATTGTGTTGGAACATATATCCTAAAAGCAGTTGGTTATCGTGAGAACAGAAAATACAACCCTGGGAGTGTCAGAAATGAGGTCTGTGGATTGATAGAGTCCAGGTATGCAGTGCTAAGGAGCTTCAACTTTTTCCTGCAGGTGATGGGGACCACTGAAGTGTTTTTTCAGGTTGAGCGTTGTGATTTTTAAAAGATGATTTGGCAGCAGTGGAAAATGCACATAACACCAGTTGAGACACTGTTGTAAGGGCCCAGGCAGGACCCAGTGAGGGTCTGAGAGCTTAAACCAGGACAGTGGTAATAGGGATTGAGAAGTGAAGTCAAATTTATGGTAAAATCTGCAAAAATTGACAGTGATTCATTTTGCAGAAGCATACGAGAGAGAAATCAGCAATGATTCCTATGTTTCTGGCTTCAACAACTGGGAAAATGGAGGTAGTACTATTTTTTTATATATATAAATTTATTTATTTCATTTATTTATTTTTGGCTGCATTGGGTCTTCGTTGCCTGTGCACGGGCTTTCTCTAGTTGCGGCGAGCGGGGGCTGCTCTTCGTTGAGGTGTGCGGGCTTCTCATTGCGGTGGCTTCTCTTGTTGCAGACCTTGGGCTCTAGGCACATGGGCTTCAGTAGTTGTGTCACACGGGCTTCGTAGTTGTGGCTCTTGGGCTCTAGAGCACAGGCTCAGTAGTTGTGGCGCATGGGCTAAGTTGCTTTGCGGCTTGTGGGATCTTCCCGGACCCAGGGCTCGAACCCGTGTCCCCTGCATTGGCAGGCGGATTCCTAACCACTGCACCACCAGGGAAGCCCAGAGGTAGTACTGTTAACTGAGGTAGGGAACACAGAAGGTAGAGTAGGTTGGTGGTGGTAGGTTGAAGGACCTGAGATAGGAATGGTGGGGCCTAGAGGCATTGCTCTTTTAAATGGTCGTTGCCCCTTTAAGATCCTGCCCTTCCCCCACTTAACCCACCCAGGCCCCTGCTGGATTTCCTTGCCCTCATTTACAGTCCCTGCCAGAGCTTCTGAGCATGCGCTGAAGGAAAAGCAGGACTAATTAAAGCTCTCCTGAGGCTCAAGGTATTGCATCTGTGGCTCTTAGCAAAGAGTTCCATTTTGAGAGCATATTTTCCCCATCTGACCATTCTTTACTCATTTTTCTTTTTCTTAAGTCCTTTCCTACTATAATTTTATAGTACCTGTATTTCTTTTAATAACTCAGAAGTAATGAACATCTGGGGTTTTTTTAATAATAAACAATTAAAATAATGTTTAAAATAGTGTGTCTATCAAATATACACTTGTTGGGATATGAGAGGAAGAAAGGTTAACTTTATCTGGTAAATTACATAAAGCCTTGAAGCAAATATACTCAATTATTGTCATCTTCTTTCTTTTGTTGTAAAACCTCCACACCTAACCACAGTGTCATGCCTTTTGCTTCACTGGTAATTTGGTGTCCCGGAAGGCTACTGAAATTTGGTATGCAAGATAACAGAATTCATGTGTGTTAAGTGTTGTTTCAAATCCTTGGAAATCAGTGTTGTATACCAGCCTAAATGTACCCAGAGTTAGTCTTTTTTAAAAATCTAAAGAACATTTTTCCTTCTGCATAAACCTTTATGCTGAGATAACTCTTTGTTAGTATGTTACAGCAACATGCCTTAATAAAGACAGCCAAAGTCCAAATACTTCTGTCAACATTAAGTTGATATAAACACAGCAAATGTGATGGGAGTGACCAGATCACAAGGAAGCCAGATTTTGAGGACAGATGTCTGGGATGAAGGAGCAAGAAGACAAAGGGAGGAAAAGCAAAACGATAATGGATTAGCGGTGAGATGGACGTGTCTCCGTGTTCTGGCCCTCCAAAACAACAACTGTCATTCAAAAACCATCTGTAAGTGGGTGAAAGCATATACTAAATTAGATCTAAATCTGATATGGAGGAATTGGCCATTTCCATGTCTCAAACCTTAGCAACAAAAGAGTATGAATAGAGTTAGGTCTGAAGTTCTATTTTTAGGTTACAGCAGAAAGAGATGAAATATGAAATTAGCCATTACTTACGTTTGAATTTAGATCATAGAGTGTTTTGCTTGCTAAGAGTCCAGTATTACATGCTGTCCCAAGAAGCACTGAGCTTAGAGAATGGGACATTCATTTAATTCAACAGATTCATTCCTGAGTGCCCAACTTTAATGAAAACGTCAGGGTTGTTGCTGTTACTGCCGCTATGCTGCTGCTATTTCTTATGCAGGGAAGTTTTACAACTAGGGAATACAGACTGAAATGACGAATTTGCCATACTCATGGACGTCTATCATTTGAGGCTATATAATTCAGTAGGATGGATAAAAATTTGCCAAATGCCCCAAAGTTCCCCAGGATTAAAATCTGGGTGCTACTGGAATTGCCTGAACCACTTGAGTTGGTTAAGTATTGCGCAAACATGATGATAACCTGCATATCAAGAGTCTTAACCCCAACTGGGCTTTCTAAATTAAAACCAGCAATTTACATTGCCTTCAGAAAGTAGGAACCCAAAGTAGATTTCAGAGAATCAAGTTTGATCCACTGGATCTACTCAGTCTCAAAAAGGAGAAGTCACCAATCCCGAAACCATTCTGAAAATCGTTGTGTATGAGAATTCCTTCAACAAATGCGTGCTGGGCATATTATTCTAGGTGTGAGGAATACAGGGTTAAACCAGCAAAGCCTCTCCTCTCGCTAGTGGCGCTTGCCTTCCAGTGAAGACTTTCTTCTTGGCTGCAGTACTGGATGGGGTGGTAGGGGTGAGAGCGAGGAAGAGGAGGAGGAGTTGTCGACTCTGGAAATTGCACACTTGCTCTACTATCTGATCATGAAATAGGCTCCAAATTAAAACATAACAATGTGGCTAAGTAGATTAGAAAGAAGAATGGTATCCATTATGTCTTCTTCAGTCTGAAGGCTCTTGTCCCTATGTTTATCTGCCTTAAGAAGAATTAGCCAGATCTTGTTATCTCCCTATAGTAGTGAGAGTCACTTAGTAGAAAGTTACATGAGTGCACAAATTCACATGAATTTTCAGAACCAAGTTAATCCTTAATTTACTGGCATCCAGCTATTTGAGCCTGAAGATCATATTGCATCTTAAATGATATAAACTCATCTTCATCGGTTTTCATATGAATGAGAAGAATATCTTATTCTCAGCCAAACAGCAAATCAAATCCTCCTGTCAATTATCTGTTTCAGTGCAAGATTTTGAATCGTCTCAGTTTTATTTGCCCCTCCTACCAGGCCTGAGATTCTTCTTTCACCTTTGTCTAATAAAGACATTTTTTAATTTAATTATAGTTGATTTACAATCTTATGTTAGTTTCAGGTATACAGCAAAATGATTTAGCTTTACATATATATGTATATATATATGTATACTTTTTCAGATTATTTTCTACTATAGGTTATTACAAGATATTGAATATAGTTCCCTGGGCTATACAGTAGGTCATTGTTGTTTATCTATTTTATATTTAGTAGTTTGTATCAGCTAATCCCAAACTCCTAATGTATCCCTCCCCAACTCCTTTTCTACTTTGGTAACCATATATTTGTTTTCTATGTCTGTGAGTCTTATTCTGTTTTGTAAATAAGTTCATTTGTGTCGTATTTTAGATTCCATGTATAAGCAATATCATATGGTATTTGTCTTTCTCTGCCTGACTTCTCTTAGTATGATAGGTCCATCCATGTTGCTGCAAATGGCAGTATTTCATTATTTTCCTTCACCTTTTTTTGTCACAGGACCTTGTGCAAACCCAATGAAGTTAATGTTTTTTTTAAAAAAATTTATTTTATTTATTTATTTTTGGGTGCAGTGGGTCTTCATTGCTGCATGTGGGCTTTCTCTAGTTGCGGCAAGCGGGGGCTACTCTTCATTGCAGTGCACAAGCTTCTCATTGCAGTGGCTTCTCTTGTTGCCGAGCACGGGCTCTAGGCATGCAGGCTTCAGTAGTTGTGGCATGCAGGCTCAGTAGTTGTGGCTCATGGGCTCTAGAGCATAGGCTCAGTTGCTCCACATCGTGTGGGATCTTCCCCGACCAGGGCTCGAACCTGTGTCCCCTGCATTGGCAGGCGGATTCTTAACCACTGCGCCACCAGGAAGCCCGAAGTTAATGGTTTTTCCTCAGGACAATGAGGGTACTGGAGAGGGTGCACTCATACACACACACATTTTGAATGCCATTTTTTAGAAATCACTGAGCCCCCCCCCCACATTATAAAAATGTTAAATTTAGGCTATGGGAGGTTAGATAATAGGTTTAAGATGATTCAGGGACATACTGCAAGCCACATAATTAGTTAGCACAGCAGTAACTAAAACCAAGTTCTCAAAAGTTTGTGAGTTGTTTTTTGTTTTTGTTTTGTTTTGTTTGTTTTTACTAACAGATTCCACTCTCTGGTACAGGCCCCATCTCTGAACCATTTTTTCTTATCTGGAAATATTAATATAGAACAATATTATCTTTGTAACACATTTACACTCTGATTCCTTTGTAAACAGAGTAAATGTCCCCAGATCCACGATTTTAAGGTTGGGACTTTAGCTCAATAGGGGCCCTCCCTCCCTAATAACTCAGCGACATGACTGCAATCGCAAACACGTGCTGAAGGCTTTCTCATCTGTTGTGTTTGAAGCCAGAGAATGGAATAGCACTGTAGCTTTCCTTTGTGGGTTATTCCTTACTCAACAGCCATTCTGCTTTTGACCTGAAAAACTGGGCCACAGAGATCTTGCACCATCAGGCTTCTTTCTTATTGGGCTGTGAAAGTCTAACATATGGCTAATTACAATTTACACCTCCTTAAGTGCTCCAACAATCCACTAAAGGATGTTTTGTCTCTTTGGTTTAGTGTTCAGAGCACTTTTTGCAGACAAAGCAGTAAACAGTTCCTTTGGAGGTGCTTTTTAATTTCAGATGATGATGGAAGATGATGATCTTCTGTCTGGGTTCTTAATGATGTATTCTCGGCCTGTTCTGTTATATGACGGTGTTCCTAATGATGTGTCATTGCCATTTACAGCATCCTGGTGACCAGCTTGCCTTTTCCTCAGCATCTTCTTCCCATGGTCAAGACATGAAACAGGTCCATTGAGGATAAAATGAAGAACTAAAGTAAGTGAAAGAAGATGAGATTTTAGGAGCAAAATGTCTATGGCATAAAATAAATATATATAACTGATAATAAAGATATTTGATCAAAGATACCTGAGTCATTTTGTGTTTATGTTTTTATTTTTGTCATTGCTCTTTTCAGCTGTGTATGTGTTTATGAGATAAATACATGCTCTGTTGCAAGGAGATGGGTGCTTCTTGAAATAACATATAATGGAAAGTTATTGCTTCAGACTAAAAATTTAGTTTTAGTTTGTTGGATGTCAAAATACAAGCTGATAATGAGAAATCACTTAAGCAGAGAAGTTTTCTGTTCAGTGAAGTGGTTTGCACAGGGAGAAGATGTGCTGATGGAGATGTTTTATTTGAAGCTGGATATAGAAGGTAAGGATGGATTTAGTCCTGGGGCTCTCTTCTGGCCCTGCCAACAGGTGACGAGCTGGCACCAAATATAAGCATGACAGCTTGGTGCAGTCAACTGAGACCCACATTTCCTTTTCCCTTCATCCAGGGAATAGCTAAAAACACGACTTCTAATTCCCTTACTGGCATGGGGCTGTGCAGAAATAAATAAGTTTTCAGTTAAATGAGTGTAAATAAAAATATGTCCTATCATTTATAATTTTAAAGTTTAAGGTTTGTAGTAGTGCTTTAGAACTAAAGTGATCTATGAACTAAAGTAATGTGAGCTCCCATGAGTTCTTGACCGTATGAACAATCTTGGAAAAGCCGATAATATGGGAGATTTCAAATTTGAAAATTCAGCTTTGAGATCACTGTTTATGGGATGAATATCCTTAGGGGAAACCTATACCTCCTTAATGGGGATGCAGAGCTAGGTGAGAAGATCTGGTCTTTCTCCTGTTACCTTAAATTGCTGATGTGCCCAAGACTCAACATAGCTCTGATAAAGATGCTCACAAATACACCAGATGAGCTCCTGAACTTTAATGTTTTCCTTTTAAGTAATATTTCTTTTAACTTTAAGTATACCTTTAAAAGTACTCTTAAATCTCCCAAAGGATGGTTAAAGGACAATGTGGCCAGCATTTATGAGAGTTCTGCCACAATAAGGCTCAGGACTGTTAGACCTTAGGTCAGAGGGACCAATAGGCAGGTGGACCCGAGAACCAGCCTGTTCAGGAGAACACACAACCTGGTCATCCCTGCAGCTCTAGTCTGTTCTGTGCTCATCTGCTCTGTGCTCAGAGACCAGGAAGTCTTGTACTTTCTACAAACAATGTCAATACAGGGCAAAAGTGCATCTGGAATTCTATCACAATCACACCTCCCTCCCTCCTTCCCCAGCACCTATCAAGGTCACTTTAAACTTCCTTTTAAAATTACATATGATATAGTCCCCAAGGCAATTTTAAAGTACTTCCATACAAGGAAACAAAAGTACAAAGTTATAGAAAAATAAAATCTTTTGCAAAAAAGAGGCTGCAGGGCAGGTTATAGTTTTTTTTGTGGGGCGGTGGTGCTTACTGAAAAAGAAATATGATTGCTTATATATTCTTTTTTATATCTTCACTTCTCGTTGTAGTCATATTTTCCCCGATACATGGCCATATTTCTAATAACTATTTTGAAGTCTTTGTCTGCTAATCTGCTCATTCTCTTATCTCTTCCTTTCTGGGTTTGTTTCTATTGATTGATTTTTTCTCCTGGTTATAAGTCCCAATTCCTTGCTTCTTATATATAGTGATTTTTCATTTGGGAGGAGGTTTTAAAAATGGAAGTATAGTTGATTTACAATGTTTCAGGTATACAGCAAAGTGATTCAGTTATATGTATATATGTTTTATATATATATATATATATACTCTTTTTCATATTATTTTCAACTATAGGTTATTATAAGATATTGGCTATAGTTCCCTGTGCTATACAGTAGGTCCTTGTTGTTTATCTATTTTATATATAGCAGTGTGTATCTGTTAATTCCAAATTCCCAGTTTATCTCTCCCCACCCCTTTCCCTTTTGGTAATGATGAGTTTGTTTTCTATGTCTGTGAGTCTATTTCTGTTTTGTAAATAAGTTCATTTGTGTCATTTTTTTTAGATTTCACATATAAGTGATATCATATGGTATTTGTCTGATTTACTTCACTTAGTATGATAATGTCTAGGTCCATGCATGTTGCTGCAAATGGCATTATTTCATTCATTTTTATGGCTGAGTAGTATTCCACTATATATATATTCTATTATATATATATACATTCCATTATATATATATATACACATATATACCACTTGTTCTTTATCCAGTCATCTGTTGATGGACACTTAAGTTGCTTCCACGTCTTGGCAATTGTAAACAGTGCTGCCGTGAACATTGGGGTGCGTGTAAATGATTTTTTATTGGATTCTATAAATTGTGGTTTTGTTATTGACCACTGGATGTTGCTGTCTTAGTTAAAGCTTGTTAGCCTTTGTCCTAGCAGGCAGTTTATTTATTTGTGCATTAGCTTGACCTTTTGAAGCTTTTTCTTAAGCTTTGTTGGAGTGGGTTTGGAGCAGCCCCTACTGCAGGGCTAATTTAGGCCTCCTGCAAGGGCATGACTCTTCTGAAGTGTCTAGTGACTGCCCCACATGTTCACGGTAGACTCTTCACACCAATTTGGCTTTTGCTTTTTCCATACCCTAGAATCGCTCTTTCTGGGATCACCAAGGACTTTTTAGTCCAGAGGATACTTTTCAGTTTTCATCTTACTTGACTGAACAACAGTAGCATTTAATATTGTTCACCACTCCCACCTTTAAAGACTTTCTTCTTGAGACTTTTGTTTCATGCCATTCTTGTTTTCCTCTTACCTCCATGGATATTTTGCCAGTTCTCCTTCTGCCCAATCTTTGAATATTCCTCAGACTTTTTCCAAAGCCCTCTTCTTATTTTACTCCACACTCTTTCTCTTTCTCCAGGGGATCTCATGGTGTCCCAAAGCTTCCACTACCTTCTGTTTTACACTGAAAACACCGTGTGTGTGTGTGTGTGTGTGTGTGTGTGTGTGTGTGTGTGTGTGTGTGTGTGTGTATTTTCTCAACCCCAGATGTTTTCCAAGCTTCAGACTCCATTGCCAATCACTTCTTCAATATCTCATCTTGAGTATTTTAAACACATCATGTTCTAAAGTGACCACGTGATTCCAGCCCACTGCCCTGCACCTGCTCCTCTCCCAAGTTTCCTGTCTCGTTGAAAGGCACCATCCAGTTTCTAATGCAAAAAAAATCTACAAGTCATTCTTGAAGCTTCGCTCTCAGTGTATATGAATCATTAAATACAATCTTTTTTTTCCTTCTAAATATCTCTTGAACCTGTCCCCGCGATCCAACAAGAAACTATTGGTCCTACATACCAAGCATGATTCTAGAGCAGAAGAGAGATATGTGACCAAGGATGTGTCAGTGGATTTCAGAGTAGAACACAATCAAGGAGACAAGATTGGTTCCCCCGACACCCACTTTGTACAAGATCTCAGCATACCTTCTTCCCCAAATTCAGATACATACCAAGGAAGAAGTGGAGAAACCACCCGCCCCCCGCCCCGCAAACTGACCGAAGTCAAATTTACAAATTCCAGAAGAATGTGGCTTGAGACTGAAATTAATTTCACTTATATAAAAAATAATACTCTACTTCTTCGCAAAGGCATAAAAATCATACTCAATATCTGACCAACATAACTGATAAAGACTTGATATTTAATCTAAATTGTAAATAAATGTAAATGCAAAGATTAAGTAGGCTCTGCAATTAGGAAATCTTCATCCTCATCCAAGTCACCATCATTTCCTGCCTGAAAGCCAGCAATCGCCTTCTGAATGTTCTTTCACTTTTACTCTTATTTACCTCCAATCCCATTCTCTGCACCAAAACATGGGTGATCTTTTTGAAATGCAAACTTGAGCCTATAACTCTTCTGCTTATGACCCATTAACAGCTTCTCTTTGTTTTTAGAGTAGAGTCCAAATTCATTTACCAGGGCCTCCAAGGTTACCCATGCAGTCCTCTCTCTTCCATCCTCACTTTCAATCTCTACGCACTGGACTTCTCTCAGCTCTTCTAGTGTCCTAATTCCATAGGACTCCAGACAGACCAGGAGTACTCCTCTTCAGTTCCTCGCTACACACACACTGACCTGGCCAACTCCTATTCATCCTTCAGTTTCCTGTTTAAGTGCCACTTCCTCCCTGAAGCCCTCTTCCTTTGCCCAGATCAGTCTGGGGCCTGCTGTGAGCCACTCTCATTTGCTCCCTACGATTTTCCCTCATAGCACTTTACTACCACTGTGCTCCGTGAGAGCAGGGCCAGGCTCTCTCCTATCCTTCATATCCGTGTAGTACCCCAAACGGGGCTGTCTGGCACAAGAGGACATGCGGTAAATGTTGAATCAAACAAAGGAGTCCAGGAAACTAATTCCCACCAAAGTGTTAACTGATAATGGTTTAAAATGCTTCCTGGAGGGTGGAAGATATTCAGATAAAATTTCCAAACTTAAAGGAATGCATCTCTACTGGTAAGGCTTCAATTACTGGCATATTTCTTAGCTAGAGGCTTTCCAGCTCCTGATACTTCCAGGCTGTTCACCAGGAGAAAAGGGACCAGCGATGTCTGCCATTACCCTTGAATCTCTAGGTCATCTGTCCCCTGCCTACCTAACTTCATTTGTGCTCTTGTCCTCCCTTCCTGCTGTGCTCTGCCCAAATGGGTTTGTTTGCATCTCTGACACACACTAAGCTCTTGCCCCACCTGGGTCCTTGGGTGCTGTCTCTCCACGTGGGATGCTGTCTTCCCCCAACCCTGCTCTTTACAAGACAAATGCCATTTCCTAAGACAGGCCAGCTCTGTTATTCCCTGGCACTGTACTCTCTTTGTCTCTGTCACAGCATTTAACCACACTTGGTCCTTTTATGTATTTATATGTTTACTTGCTGTAGTCCATCTCCTTTACTAATCTGTAAATGAAGGCAGGGACCACATCTACCTTGTTCCCTGCTGTTCTGCCAGGATCTAACATAGTGCCTAGGGCATAGCTGGTACTCAATAAGAATTTGCTGAATAAATGAATTAATATTTATTATAAACCATGAGCTGCTAGTTACATTTATTATTATACCATAGATGATTTCACAAGGAAAATTGGAATGTTTCTGTTAACATTATAGAGGTTTGGCAAGTCAGACACAAAAGTACATCTGAAGTTGCATCTGGATGGGTTGCTAATCTTGGGGTGGAGGATATTGGGAGAGGGAGGGCAAGAAAGGACAAGGGGATGGAGAATCCAAGGCTAGAGAGTGGGATAAAAGCTAAGGATAGATGAGAGGGCAAATGCCATTTAGAGCACTTTACCCTTTGAGCTGTGTTCTCCCAAGACCTTTATCTTAGAGATTTCTATTTTCCATGCTTTAAGCCTATAAAAACTAATGTGATTGAAGGGGAAAAAATTCAGCCTCTAAGTTAATTTTGTGAAGTCACTGGGGTCCTGCATTAGGGTCCTATTGCTGCCATTACCCATTGCCACAAAGGTAGTGACTGAATACAATAGAAGTTTACTCTCTTACAGTTCTGGAGGCCATAGTCTGCAGTGAGTCTAATGGTACTAAAATCAAGGTGTCAGCAGGGCTTGTTCCTTCTTGAGGCTCCAGGGGAGAATCTATTCCCTGCCCCTTCCAACTTCTGGCGGCTGCTGACATTCCCTGGCTTGTGTTACATCACTCAGGTCTCTGCTTCGTGGTCTGTAGTCTTCGTGCCTTCTCTTCTGTAGTCAAGTCTCCCTCTACTTTTCTCTTGTAAGGACACTTGTGACTACATTTAGGGCCTCCCTGGATAATCCAGGATAATCTCCCTCTGTCAGGATCCTTCCTTAATCACACCTGCAAAGTCCCTTTGGCAATATAAGGTCACATTTCCAGCCTCCAGGGGTTAGGATGTTTGTATCTTTGAGGGCCATTACTCAGCCTATCATGGGTCCATTTCAAATTTGAATGTCTATCATATTGTCTTTTTAAAAAAGCAAGTGCTGGGCTTCCCTGGTGGCACAGTGGTTGAGAGTCCACCTGCCAATGCAGGGGACACGGGTTCGTGCCCTGGTCCGGGAAGATCCCACATGCCGTGGAGCGGCTGGGCCCATGAGCCATGGCCGCTGAGCCTGCGCGTCCGGAGCCTGTGCTCCGCAAGGGGAGAGGCCACAACAGTGAGAGCCCCGCATACCGCTAAAAAAAAAGCAAGTGCTTTATTTGTTTGTTTTGGGTTTGGTTTATTTTTAGAACTCTAACAGGCTCTTCATAATTGTTCTTTTCTTCAGAGCTCTAGCAATTTTCAGTGTTAACCAAACTTCAGCTCTAAATGTAGTGCCTCTCATTTCTCACAGACCAAAACTTCGCTTTTATAAAAAAGAGAAAGTATATCCTAAACCAACAAAACACTTCAGTTTTGTTTTATGTCAGGCATTTCTTTTGAAAGTCATCTCCCGTGAGACTAAAATATTTATCTGATTAAAGGTTTGTTTTAGAGATGACAAAAAATAAAACTTCCAGAGATTTCTGTTAGGTAAAGTCCTGAGCAACATAGGTTTTAGTATGTTTCTGCTTTTAACAGATCTAATACCACCTACTTTGAAAGTAGAAATTCACTGTAGGGAGGTTTTTGCTTTGACACCACAGAAGCAGTACTTGAAAATCAACTTAAATGGAATTTGCCCTTTAGATTGTTATCTCATAACCCTGAAAACCTGCTAAATGACATATCGTCAGGTTAAGTCAGGTTTCTGATGCAAATGATTTTAATGACCACTCCCTGAAGGCACATAATTTGAGAGCCTGAGTGAAGAGCCTGGAGCTGCTCTTTGATGGAGACCTTAGTTTCAGGCCAGGACCATGCAGGGAGGAAGCTATTCCTGGAAAGAACCCCAGCCTTCTCAGCTCAGTTGCCATGGACATGAATTAGTTACTTCCAGCCCAGTGCTGTCCAAATAGAAATATAACACAAGCATTATATTTAAATACATAATTAACATTTTTCTAGTAGGCACGTTAAAAACAGCAGAAAGAATAAGTGAAATTAATTTTAATGACACACTTTACTTAGCCCAATATATCCAAAATATTATTTCAACACGAATCAATAAAATAAATAATTATTGAGAGATTTTACATTCCTTTAAGTTTTTTTGCGTATTAAATCTTGATTCTGGTGTATATTTTGCACCTCCGGCGCATCTCAGTTTGGACCAGCCCCATTTCGAGTGCTCAGAAGCCAATGTGGCTAGCAGCTACTGTGTGGGTTACATAGCCTGTTTGGATGACTAACAAAACTTAGTCAATGGTGGTTCTTCGCCACCACAGATGCACGCTTTTACTTCTTTATATACTTTCTGGTTTTGTTGTATTTTTGCTTATTAGTTTTCTTGTAAGCTGTAAATCTTTGTTTTTATAGGAATTTTAAAAATCTTTGTTTTTCTTCAATAGGAAATAAGAACTTTCTCTTAAGGGATGAGAATTGGAGGATAACCCATGTACTAAAAATGAGATAAAATGATTTTTATTCCCCTGGTTAGCTTCACAGATGCTCTCTGAGCCCTTCAAAAAGATCTCCTCCAAGTCCATGGCTGGAAAGGCGCACATGGGGAGATGGTGATGGAACCATTCACAGCTGCCCTAGCAAAGCCCACATGCCTCCCAGGACAGAAATAACACCTTCTCAACACAAGGTCAGGGACAGATTTTGGAATAAACTTGTTCTCTTGTATCTGGGATTCCTCAGTCTCTGCCTAAAAGTCTTGAACTGAGACTCAGAACACCTGGCTTTCTTAGCTACTTGGGAGACCTTGGATAACTTATTTAAATTCTCTGTGCCTCAGGGCACTCATTAGTAAAAGGATGAAGTCAGAATAGATCAGTGGTTTTCTAATACTAAGCAGTGAACTCGTTTTCCAAACAAAACTTTACAAATCCCAATACATTAAACAGATCCAAGTGGAGCTGTTCTGATAGCAGTCAGGGCAGGGAGTTGTAGGAGATGGGGGTACAAACAGGAGCAGGGTAGACCAGGGCCCCAGTGCCTCAACCTTCCTTCTGTATCTGAGGCACAGTTTGAAAACCTGAATAGATGGTCTCCACTGTAGCTTTCAGCATTAAATGTTCTAATTCTCTGTTATTCTCCATTGTACTCTATCAGCCAGTGCTCTCAATAAACAAGCTATAGACCAAGAACAAAGTAGGTGGAAGATCATTCCCAGGAGGTTCAAGGCTGGCTCAGGGCTTGCATATGTTCTAAATACTTTTCCTTTGGAACCCCATTACCCTACTCCATAGCATATCAAACATGTAATTTCCTTTTGGTATTTGAGAGACAATTTTTTTTCAGATCTCAAACATTTCTGAAAGTCCTTTAAAAACTCAGAGTCTCGGGGGCTTCCCTGGTGGCGCAGTGGTTGAGAGTCCGCCTGCCAATGCAGGGGACACGGGTTTGTGCCCTGGTCCGGGAAGATCCCACATGCCGCGGAAAGGCTGGGCCCGTGAGCCATGGTCACTGAGCCTGCGCGTCTGGAGACGGTGCTCCACAACGGGAGAGGCCACAAACGTGAGAGGCCCGCGTACCGGGGGAAAAAAAAAAAAACAAAAAAACTCAGAGCCTGAAGGTACCATGCCTCAGTACCTGATGGATAAATAGCCCAGGGGAAGGTATCTCAGTGTCATGTCTCCACAGGTCCAATTTCTTTATTTCCAGTGATGGAAAGTGATGGAGCAGAACTGGCCAATGTGCAAAACTGTCCATTTCCTTCAGCAACTCTTTTTTTAACCCCGAATAATTCCTATCTTGCAGTTAAAATATAAAAAAGAGTTAGTCTGGGCTTCCCTGGTGGCGCAGTGGTTGGGAGTACGCCTACCGATGCAGGGGACGCAGGTTCGTGCCCTGGTCCGGGAAGATCGCACATGCTGCGGAGCGGCTGGGCCCGTGAGCCATGGCCGCTGAGCCTGCGCGTCCGGAGCCTGTGCTCTGCAACGGGAGAGGCCACAACAGTGAGAGGCCCGCGTACCGCAAAAAAAAAAAAAAATCTGATCTGAACCTGAATATTTCAGGGTATGTGACCATTGACATAATAAATAATGTCTGACTTTGATATTACTGAGTGAAAAAAGTACCTAATTTTAGAACAAATAATATAATTATTAGACAATGAACTTGTTTTGTTTTTCTAATCTGACTGCCTGTTAGAAATATTATTGTTTAAGTGTAGGCAACATTTTATTTTGTGGCATTATCAGAGAATGAGGTACTCTACTTGAACAAAAAGCAAATTAACCCTTTTGCTTAATTAACCCTTTTCTTAAACCCATATAGATCCTGCATTTAACTAAGCCCTGTGGTGCTTTCTTGGTATTTTTACTGAAGGCCACTTCCTTTAAAGCAGTCACTGCTTGATGATGACAGGTGAGGCATGGGAGGAAGTTTCCTTTTCCTGACAAGATGGCAAAATTTGTTTTGTCCCTCAATCTCAGCTCTAGGTATGCCAAAGACGTGAAAGAGAGCTTAATGAACTGGCCAAACTGTACAAACAAACAATAAAATCAAGAGAGAAACAAAACAAAATAACTGAGAGAAAAAAAATCATCATAAGTAAACGTCTTAATAATTTAGGTAAATAACTGGAAGAATAAAAATAGAATGTGTAACTTTTGGACTCATTATGTTCTCCATCTCTGCTGAAATTCCCTCATGCTTCTTGTCCTCCTTTTCCATTAGATCCTTCAGCATATGCATCATAGTTATTTAAAGTCCCCGTCTGATAATTTGAATATCTGGATCTGATTCTTTGATTGCTTTATGTCTTGGCACTGTTTTCCTTACCCTTGATTTCTGTATGTCCTATAAGTTTTTTTCTTTTTAGTTCTACGACTTTTTTTTAAATTAAAAAGAAATTTTAAGACAGTTTTTTAAAGTTACTTTCCATTTACAGTTATTACAAAATATTGGCTATATTCTCCATGTTGTACAATACATCCTTGAGCCTATCTTACACCCAACAGTTTGTACGTCTCACTCCCCCACCCCTATATTGCCCCTCCCTCCCTACTGGTAACCACTAGTTTGTTCTCTATATCTGTGAGTCTGCTTCTTTTATGTAATATTCACTAGTTTGTTGTATTTGTTAGATTTTACATATCAGTGATGTCATACAGTATTTGTCTTTCTCTGTTTGATGTATGTCCTATAATATTTTACTGAATGCTGGACATTGTGTGTGGAAGAAAGTTGAGACTGAGATAAATAGTGTTTATGTCCAGAAATAGGTAAACTTCTTTTTGTGACAGGCCATAGATATAGAGGGTTAAGTCAGTCCAGTCAGGAGTTGAGCTGAGTGTACCACAGGGTTTCTGTCCAATAAAGAAAATCTAGGGGCTTCCCTGGTGGCGCAGTGGTTCAGAATCCGCCTGCCAATGCAGGGGACATGGGTTCGAGCCCTGGTCCGGGAAGATCCCACATGCCACGGAGCAACTAAGCCTGAGCGCCACAACTACTGAGCCTGTGCTCTAGCGCCCGTGAGCCACAACTACTGAGCACACGTGCTGCAACTACTGAAGCCCACGTGCCTACAGCCCCTGCTCCACAACAAAGAGGGGCCCCCGCTCGCCGCAACTAGAGAAAGCCCGCGCGCAGCAACGAAGACCCAACACAGCCAAAAGTAAATAAATAAAATAAATAAATTTTTTAAAAAAGAAAATCTAAACATAGGTAATAAAAAAGTGATGACTTGATAGAAGATATTTCCAATACCCCAAATTAGCAAGTGCTACATATCTAAAATATATAAGAAACAACTTCAAACCAACAACAACAAAAAGACAGGATGCCCAATAGAAAAACAGTTAAAAAATATATATAGATAATTCTCAGAAAAGACATAGGAACAGCTAACAAGTATATGCTCAGTCTCACTCTCCACAGAAATGAAAATTTACATACTATTTTTGCCAATCAGATTGGCAAAAATTTTAAAAATCTGATGACACTGGGTGTTGGCAAAGGTGTGGGGAAACAGGAGCCCTCGTGTGCTGCCAGCAGACGTGTAAATGTGTGAGCAGGTGACCAGCATTCAGTGAATTTAGGTAAGTAACCCCATCGTGGTTGTATGTCTCTGGGAAACTAGCTCTTGCACAAGACTAAAGGAAAACGTTGCCCGGCATGTATTAGGCACTCAATAAATGTATACTGAGTGAAAGTCTGAAAGTGTTCATCACAACATTGTCTTCGGTAAGTGGAGTTGAGGTAACCCGATCATCCATTATTAGAAGTACAGGAAAGTAAAATGTATACGAAAGATGCATTTGACAATACAGTAGCTAACATTGGTCAAATTATTGCAGTGTGCCAGGCAGTCTTTTAAGTGCTCCACGTGTATTAACATAATTGCCCTCATAACAATGCTGTCAGGTATTTATTTCACACTGAAGAGATTAAGTCAGATTAAGCAGGAGGTCATGCAAACAATAAGAGGAAGACCTGGGTTGGAACCCAGACATCTGGCCCTAGCAGCCAAGCACTGAGCCACCTGTGACCAAGGGCTGCCTGCCTTCTGTCCTGGGTGTCTCTACTGGAGACCTGCCCTGTGGCGGGACCATTCCCACCTTCCCAACCAGCCCTTTCTGTCACGGGCCCTCTGTCCCTCTTTAAGGGGAGACTGTTTCCTGTCCAGTATATAACTAAGCTCCGAATGCTTCTTCCCCTATACGGTTAGTGAAAACGTATCCTCCCAGGCCTTTCGAATCTTTGAAGCCCTGTCATGAGGAGCTGGGAACTCAGGCAGCCTCTTTCCTAGTCTTGTGGTTCATTTTCAAATAACCTGAGACAATATGGTGATTCCCTCCTCCAAGTGCCTTTCCCCTGGGGTGCAGGCCCATGCAGTCCTAACAGGGTCTTTCAGAGATACTATTTGTGTATCTTTGTGTATTGCCAAGAGGCTTTAGACATGTCAGTGTTAATCATCACACTGGGCTGTGAGGTAGGGAATCCCTCAGAGGCAACTCAGGTCCGAGAGCTGTTTTTATCTACACAAAAGGACCCTAGGCTACCAAACTTTGGAATTTTGTCTTATTTTTATTAAATGTTCTATTTTTCTTTATGTATTTAGCATCTCTTTTAGCCCTGTCTCTTTTATCCCTTGTCAGTGAGTTTCCCCCTTTGTAGGTGATCAGGTGACCCGGCTTGAATTTTGCCTAAAGAAGAGGTCATTAGGTCCTGAGCCAAACACTGAAGGGCTGTGTGTCTGAGCTCTGCGGAAATTATTTTCAGGTTCAAGTTCAAACATTTGTTGAGTCATTAAGTGCCACACACTATATCCCGCATTGTGCTATGTTTCTTACTTCATCCTCATAACCACCCTGTGAGCTGGGGAAAAACGTCCCCATCATGCAGACACTGAAGTTCAGGGAGAGGAAGGGCCCTGCCAAGGGTCAAACAATTAAAAGCTTGCAGAGCTGGGATTCAGCCCAGGTCTTTTGGCAAGACTACCTCTATTTTTTTGTTGTTGTTGCTGATTTCCATGCTCTAAATTGCCAGTTAATTAACCTCTACATAAATGGTACATTTCTGTATTCAATTTCCTTTTTTTTCCTAAAAATAAGTTGCCTGTAATTTGAAACACTCCCTTATTTTAAAATATTCAGTGGTCTAGTAGAGATGAATTAGCAAATGGAAATTTCCTGCAAGGAAAAATATCACTTTATAACCTGAAACGCAATTCAGTTCTTTGCAAGCAAAGCTCTGTTTCCACCAGCCCGGCTGTTCTGTCAGGAGGAGGAGTCCCCTTTGCTTGGAGCACGTTTGTTTATTGATTTAGCAAACACATGGTGCATTATGTACTAGGCACTATCCTGGACCTTTCGTAGATATTAACTCACTCAGTCCTACAGTTGAAACTAATAATACCATCCACATCTTACAGATGAGGAGACTGAGGTTCAGAGAGTTCTATCTATTTGTAAGTGGCACAGGCAAGACTTGAACCATAGAAGTTTGTGTCTAGAGTCCAGGGGCGTAAGCACTGCACCACGGTCCTTCTTTGCTAACTCACGTTACGTGCTTTGCCAAGCAGAGTAGAACAACAGCATGTAGAAGGCAAGAGAACTCAGGGAGGAGCCCTGGGGACCCGTCTCTGTGGATGGTTGAAGGAGCTTTGAAAGCCAAACAGCCTAAGGTGAAACTATCCTCAGTGCCTCCATCAGCTGTGCTGTTCCAGGGGCTCATGACTGTGGGCGCAGAAAGGGAGAAGGGGCCCTCAGTCTTTGTTAACTGACACTGCTCTGGCCTGAAGCAAATTAGTGTGAAGGAGAAACGTGGTAGTCTTTTAGGTAACCTATAGCAAAATGACTGCCCCCTCTGGCTTTTCTCACTCAAACCACCTGCCTGGCATTTTACAGGAAGGATCCAGGTGTTTAGAACACCTTAGACTTAAGTAGAGCAGGTTGTTGAATCAGAAAAAAATATATCTTTTGTAAGGAAGTGGATTGATGTGTTTGGTTCATAGTCATGAAATGGAAGGAGGAAAGAAAGAATTTCATTTTGCCTCTGGTTTTACAGTTTATAGGATGAAATATACTCTCAATTCTGCCTTTATCCACAGAGGGGAGCAGAGAAGTGATGAAAGCCCAGGTCTCAGCACAATGTAGTCAAGTTCTACCATTCAGAGTCTGGTTCTTATGTTTGTGGAATATCCTGACTTCTTGCTTCCCATTTCACTTTTCTCTTAGTTCCAGCATTTGGATTAGTTAGGTCACAAGAGGAAGAATGGGATAAAACTAAAAAGGTGAAGGACCAATTGGTTCACAAGTTTCCTTTTTAAAGGTTGATGAGAAGGAGAGTTTCAAACAGGATCAGGTAACTGTAAGGAACAGAGATCCAGCAAAGTTTCCTGGGAAATTCAGAAAACCCTGGAAGGCGTGGGGCTCTCCCCTCAGCCCCTCCCCTTTATTTTCCTCTCTCTCTGAGTACCTCTGTGTCTCTCCATCCATATACTCTGTCCACTTCTCCCCACCAACCAACTTCCTTGTCCTTTGTTTTACAGAGGATAGGCTTTACCTCGTCATAAAATTAGCTTTAGTGTAATTTTTAAAATCAGTTTGACATCAGAGCATCCCTCTCCCTTCAGCTCCATTGCTAACTTGCTCAGTCTCTCAGTTTTCCAGTTCCTGGTTCCCGTGAGAGCTATCTGAATGAGCCATCTTTTCAAGACAGGCTGTGGAAGCCACAGGCTAGTTCTAAACGGTGGCCTTGGGCAAGTTGTCCATGGCTCATCAGCAGTGGCAATTAGTATAATAAGTGTCTGCTTCAGGGACTGGATGGAGGTGGGACTTTCTCTTCGAGGGCATGTGGGTGGACAAGCTTCATAAACGAGTCCAGTGCAAGGCAGGTGAAGGTCAGTTAAAATGAGTACATTGCCTGGAGACATAATTTAAAGGTCATCTCGGCCTTTGTGCCACTGACCTTACTCTACATTAAAAAGCGATCAACGTCTTTATGGTCCTTCAGAACAAAATCCTTGGGATGGACTCCAAGATAGATGTTTTTTTGTGTGTGTGTGGTACACGGGCCTCTCACTGCTGTGGCCTCTCCCCTTGCGGAGCACAGGCTCCAGACGCGTAGGCCCAGCTGCCATGGCTCACAGGCCCAGCCGCTCTGTGGCATGTGGGATCTTCCCGGACCGGGGCACGAACCCGTGTCCCCTGCATCGGCAGGCGGACTCTCAACCACTGCGCCACCAGGAAAGCCCAAGATAGATGTTTTTGATATTAACTTCAACAATGGCTGAGCTGTATTATGGAGATTTGGTTGGGTCAGATCTGTCACTTTAATTTCTGATAGCATAAATAAATGAAAATAATGACCTGGTACACTGGGAAGATCCAGTCAAGCAGACTTGGGTTATTTGTCACCTGTACCATGTGTGACCAATCTTCAAACCAGCTTCCTTATCTGCAAAACATAGACAACCCAGTAATATCTTCCTCATAGGAAGATGTGAGAATTGAACTCATACTAAAGTACTTTTGTAGCACCTGGCACCTATTAAGCTCTCGATAAATGGTATTTGTGAGCAGCTATATCCCCTTTCCCAGGACACCTTTCAGGACTTGTATGGCCTGAATTGTACTGAGGTGGGGGGGAGGGGTATTAAAATAACATAGAGACTTGATAAATATGAGCTACATTCTAGTGATGGTATATTTACTCACTGGCCATCTTTTGAAACCCTCTGAGAACACCAAAAAGAACAACAACAGGAAGACAGAAAACCTCATTTTCAAAGAACCAACGAAACAGCCAAGTTATCAGCCAGGCTTCTTAGCTACAAACCACAAAAATCAATTCTTGCAGATATAAGTGGAAAAAAGATATACTGAAGAGATATTCTGAAGCTTATCAACTCACTGGAAAATCAGGGTCAGAAAATGACCAGGAACAAACGGAGGTGAGAATGAGAGAGCCACACCAAGATCACACCAATGGAACTGCCTACACCTTAGGGGTCATTCTTGTGCTGTACATTCTATGGGTTTGGACAAATGTAAAATGACCCCATTATAGTATCATGCAGAGTATTTTTACTGCCCTAAGAATCCTCTGTGCTCTGCCCACTCAGCCCTGGTTCTTTGCCTCACTTAGTCCCTCACTCCAGGCTCTGTGGCAGCCAGCTTGGCACCATGAGGGGAGACATTACCAAGCAGCTGAGTATGGAGGGATGAGAGGCTGGAAGAGCCCGGTTCTTGCATGATGTTGTTGAGCCACTGAATCCACCCTTAGACAGCCTTCCTCCAGACTTCCCATGATTTAGGTCACTCTTAAATGTATTGCTATAGTAGATATTTAAAGGCAGTGCACCCTAACTGATATATTCCCTTCAACAGTTGGGCTCAAAAGCCCTGACCTACATCAGAGCCCCTCCCCACCCCCTTTTGCCTATTCCCTTGGCATTAGGAGTTTAAAATGGCCAGGTGACAGTCTCAGCTTTTAATTCAGTTGGACTACTGCTTTCTCCCCCTGGACGGTTCCTCCTTTAGATTATAAATCCCTATGTCAGCAGCGCCCTGAGTTATGGAGGACAAAAGCAGTTTTCCAAGTGGGAGTGAGGCATACCACCCACTTCTACCTTCTTGATTCCCAAATAGGTAGATTCTTTCTTTTCTTAATTTAAAAAAATTTAAAAATTGAAGTATAATTGATTTACAATGTTTCAGGTGTACAGCAAAGTGATTCAGTTATATATATATATATATATATATATATATATATATATATCTTCTTTTTCAGATTCTTTTCCATTATAGGTTATCACAAGCTACTGAACATAGTTCCCTGAGGTAGATTCTTGCTATGGCAGAAATGGCACCATATGTTGGCCTCTGGTTCAGAAAATAAACTTCACTTCCTAGAACCATGCTGCAACCTCACCTGCTTTTGTTTCCAGTGAGGCTCCATGCTGAGCCTTTGATGGACTGTTCTACTCCTCTGTCGTAGGCAGTGCACATCGGTGGTTACAAGTATAGCCTCTGCAGCTGGACTGTCTGGATTCAAATCTCAGTCCCCCCTTCCTAACCAAGTGACCAGAGGCAGTTTATTTACCATTCTTGCTGCAGTGTCCTCTTGTTAGAAATTGGTATAATAATGATACTTATATCAGAGGGTTGTTATAAGGGTTAAATGAGCTGGCATATGTGAGGTTCTTAGAATAGTGTCTGGCATGTAAATGTCAGTTGTCATTACTATTCTATAAAGCCAGCTGCTTCTGTGTGATAAGGAGTAAGTCCTGTGAATCCCATTGCTTTCCTTCTTTCAGAGCACAGTGAGTTCCTTGGTCGGAACCAACGCCATGTGGGATGCCATGGCAGTGTATCGGGCACCATTCCTTCTACAGAAAACAAGGAGGGTAGAAGCATGGTGGGCAGGGATCTACTCCAGAGAGGACAAATTTCTGCCTTCCCACTTGAAGGCAAGAGTCCAGCGTCAGCAGGGTTTGGCTGGGTCCCTGGGGACGGTGGTACCACGTTAGAAACCTGTGTTGGTTAACACTGAGAGCAAGTCAGGCACTCAGAAATGGCAAAAGCCAACAGCAGGACAGATGGGAAGTCCATAATCTTAAGCCTAGCAAAAGTTCTAACTCTACCATTACAGCCAGTGATTGCTGTTCACGAGCCTGTTGAGCAAGCCCTGGGAGGAGGGTGACAGCTCACAGAGCAGGTAATCTCCTTTACCTGATTAAAATCTTTCTCTTTGGAGGGGACTTCTGGGTAAATATTTACCTGAGACACTGATAGTCTCACATTTCTGGACCATTCTCAGGGATCCACCACCTACTTCTCCAAACCTTGCCATCAGTTCTCCAATCTGTGCCTTTCTGGTCCCTACCCATCCAACCAAATTACTGGCTACTGTTTATGAAGCAGAATAGATTCTGACCTCAGGCCATCTCTCCTGAGAAAAGTACACTGGTGTTCCTCTTAAAGTTCTGCCTTCTGGAGGCATTTTCTTTCCTGACTGTCCTTCAGGGCCACCCTGAACAGGGCTGTAATGCGGTGCCATCCACTTCCACTGGTATCACCGAATCACGCAGAGCCATCTCTAAGCAAGCCTTGCTTTTTTTCCCCCTCTGTATCCAAGATCATAGGAATGGATTGAAGAAGATCAGCCATGGAGAAGGGTCTGCTCATATGACTTCTATATCTTCAGGGCCTGTTCAGCCTGCCCTATATCTTATACCACTTCTCCCTGATGATACAGAGCTGCTGGGCATTCCCAGCACTATGGCTAGGGGAGGGGCAGCTCTCAGCCTTCTCAACCTCAATGGCAGGCCCAGCTGTTTGCCAAAACCATGGAAATAAGGTGCATCCCTTTAATAAAAAGAGAATAATCCCTTGAATTGTGTAGAGCAGGTGTTGGCGAACTTTTCCTGTAAAGGGCTAGATAGTAAATATTTGGGGCTTTGTGGGTCATACTCAAATTTGACATGGTAAGTGTTACAGTAGCCATCGATAATGCATAAACAAATGATCATTTACACTCATTCATATGGACACTGAAATGTGAATCTCATATCATTTTCATGTCACGAAACCTTCTTCTCAACCATTTAAAAATGTTAAAACCATTCTTAGCTTGCGGGCAGTACAAAACAAGCAGAGGGGTAGATCTGGCCTGTGGACCAAAGTTTCCCCACCACTGGTGTAGAATATCATATTTTACAAAAGGATTTTGTATGTTCAAATTTGCCTCATTTGTTTCTGAGATCAACTCACTGAAACAGGTAGGGAAGAAGCTATTAGCCCCATTTTACACAGAAGGGGAAGGTCTCAGAAGGAGTAAGCAAGGTACTAAGGATCACAGTTAATAAGAAATAGAGATCAGATCTAACCCTAGTCTCCAGAATTCAGCTACTCTTTTAATATACCTTTCTCCCAAGGAGACACTCACCTTTATGTCAAATTGTATAAAAAGCTATCAGCTCTTGGCTACGTATACCCAAGGAAGGGACTGCTCTCACAGGTGAAGCAAGAGCTCTCGGAACTGGGATTTGCTAGTACTTTCTCTATCTGATGTTCAGGAATGGTTTGTATTCACTGTGAGGAGGACTGTGAGGCAGAGAAATACGTCTGCTGACAGTCTGCTGCCCCAGAAACTCAACCTCAGGAAGTAGGCCCTGAGGGATTTGAACCTCCTCTGAAAGCTCTTATTATGGCAGTCCCATAGTGTATCCTGCACACCCCATCTAGAGGCCACATGGCCTGTGTTTGCTTTTCTATTATGTGTCCCAAAGGCCCGATACAAGGAAGAAAGAAAGAGAGGGAAAAGAAGAGAAAGTGACTGCAAATTGTGAGTTTATGCCTTACCCATAGTGTAGAAACCAGAATTTCTTCTTTGGTATCTGCCTATGTGTTGGTGTCGTGCCACTGTATTGACTGTAGGGCCCTGGTCATAGCCCTAAGATTTGAATACCAATTTCTCCTTGGACATGGACCTCTGAGTCATAGAAAATAGTATGATTTTCATTCAATTGGGAAGTTATTTCACATTCAAAGTTAACTACTTATTAAAAAACACAACATTAAAATGACCAATGTATACACATAAATGTATATATAAGGTATAACATATATACTATTGTATAATTATACATGTTCCCAAGTAGGACAAGATTTAAAGATATGTAAGGGCTTGGGTATAGGTATTGTCTTAGTCTGTTCAGGTTGCCATAACAAAATACCACAGACATTTATTTCTAACAGATCTGGAGGCTGAGAAGTCCCAAATCAAGGTGCCAGCCTTTTTGGTTCCTGGGAAGGACTCTTTTCCTGGCTTGCAGATGGCCCCCTTCTATCTGTGTCCTCACATGACGTCTTCTTTATGCTGCTGGGGAGAGAGAGACAGACCAGCTCTCCAGTGTCTCTTCTTATAAGGGCACTAATCCCATCGGACCAGGGCTCCACACCTATGATGTCATCTGACCCTAATTACTTCCCAAAGGCCACATCTCTCAATACCAACACGTTGAGGGGTAGGACTTCAACATATGAATGGTGAGGGGGCATAAACATTCAATCCATCATAGGTACTCTTTTCAATAATATTTATAAAGTTTCCTCTAGTTATTTTAATAATTTTTGAGCACGTACTATGGCTAGATCTGTGCTCTTTCAGGGATCGGAAGCCTCGGGACTCACAGAGCTCCCTGCAACCCAGAGTAAACATCCCCTGACTACCTTTCTCCCTGGCTCTCATTATCACCTATTCTTTTTCATGAGTAGTTATTGAATAAATTTCCCACGGGGTTTTAAATACTTTTTTTCTTAGATCTCCACCTTTCTTTTAATGTGACTCAGCCAACAGAAAATGACAACTGCTATGCACACCCCATGCTTCCCAGCGTGACTTCTCAGCAGCTCTGTGTTTGCAATTAGTTTTTGCCTCCTCAAAGGAAAGGGCCTTCTGCCCACAGGTACTATACTTGGCTGTTAGGTGTTTAATAATTAATTGCTTGGACTTACAATTTTTCTCTTTATTAATTCTAGCCAGCATCTAGGTCACTTGTAAGACTGATTCAGATTTTTAAATGGCCATACTTTCTCCCCCCAAAAACATACATTTTAAACACATGTCTACATAACATTAAAAATGATGTTTAAAACAGAAATATAAAGTGGTTTCCATAATCACCATCACCTTGATAGAAACAGGGTCAGAAACTCTGTAGCTCTGGGAGGATAATAAAAAGGGTTGTTAAGGTCCTCACACACCCATTTGAGAAGAAGGAACATGTGTTCACAGCACAGCTCTTCTTGCACACACAGACCACTTGATCCATTCCCTCCTTGCTCATAAGCCTCTGTTAGTGGTTCCCAGTCCTGGTCAGGGCACACCGATGGGCAGAATCAGTTGTGGGAAGCACCATATGTACTTGTTACTTACATGACTTTTAATTATGCAAACAATTTACTTCTTCCATAAATTAAGGCAGAGTCAACCCCATCTCTACAGGAAACAGGAGACCGTAACACATGACATGCAGGACCACTCTGGTTCCATAGTGCCTAAGCTCACAGCCCAGCTCCACCAGTGATTAACTGAACAACTTTGGTCAAGATGCTTAAAACCAATAAGCTTCCATTTCTTCATCTATAAAATGGAGGTTATAATAGGATTTAGGTTGTAAATTATAAGAATGAATTCAGAATATGAATAAAAGAACAGAGTATTTGGCATTTAGGGTAAGTACTCAATAATGGTTAGCTAAAATAACAGTATTTTCAAAACTACTACTACTAATTATTATTATTATCATCATCATCACTATTATTATTGGGAGGCCGTCTACTGTAGTGGTTAAGAAAGAGGATTTCGGTTCAAATAAATCTAGTCCAGATCTAGCTCCGCCCCTTACTAGTTCTGTGATCTTAGGCAACTTGCTGTACTTCTCTCAGCCTCGGTTTCATCATATCAAAAAAGTACATAGAGGGCTTCCCTGGTGGCGCAGTGGTTGAGAGTCCGCCTGCCGATGCAGGGGACACGGGTTCGTGCCCCGCTCCGGGAAGATCCCACATGCCGCGGAGTGGCTGGGCCCGTGAGCCATGGCCATTGAGCCTGTGCGTCCGGAGCCTGTGCTCCGCAACGGGAGAGGCCACAACAGTGAGAGGCCCGCGTACCGCAAAAAAAAAAAAAAAGTACATAGAGCATTGTAGATGTTAAATGGGCACTAAGTCATGTGCATAAGAAAATACAAAGTATACAATAAATAGTAATTGTTCAATAAATGTTAGCAATGGTGGTGATAGTGCTTTCTTAAATGTGAAAGGGAGGGAAGAATTATGTTTAGGAGTGTTAGATATATGATTCATTGGGTCAAGAAAATATATTATTATTGATAAAAGGGTGGTTCTCCTAGCTGATTTGAGTAATAACAAGTACATGAAAACACATGGTCAACTCTTCTCACACAATTCCAAACCACTAGAGAAGCCTGGAACCCTGAGGCAAACTGAGACTGCATATTCATAGATCAAAATTGGGAGTTAATTGTTTAGTGATATAAAAAACACACAATTTTGAAGCAAGTAAGAAAGAAAACTTAGAAATGATGTAGTCCAACTCTTTCATTTTTTAAATGAGAAAACCGAGGCTCAGGGAGATTAAATGATTTGGCCAAGTTCAGGATCAGGCGCTGAATCTTAATGCACAGTCAATAAGCCTTTGTTAAAAGAATGAAGAAGAGAAGGATGTACTTTGCATCTCTATATTTCTATGTTTGTGTATTGGTGTCACTCCAAGTTTTTGATTAAAGACTGTGTTTACAGGTCAGGTCAACTGAAAACTAAGGGAAAGAGACAGAGGGAGAGACAGTCAGTTACCATAATCTTTCAGAACACCTGGATGTTTCATCTGTGACTTTGTATATACAAATTATAAGAGAAGGAAAATTAATTCTTTCTAAGCACTCATTAAGTGCCAGTCACTTTTACATAAAATGTCTCACGGAAACTCCATAATAATCCAGGAAGGAAATCTACCCATCAGGGTTCAGTGCAAAAAACAGAAACTATGCTGGCTATTTTTAAAAGAAAAGGAATTTGGTGCCTACAAAAGTACTGAAAGGGCTAGATAGGTAAGCATTAGATAAGATCTTCAGGAAAAATGGCTCCCAAACATCACCTTCAAAGGACACTGCCAAGGGCACTGCTCCCTCTGCTACAGATTACATGCTAAGAGTCCAGAAGATGACACACCTACTGCAGACTCTGAGATCGTACCATCAAAGCCATGCATCCAGGACATGACTCCAACCAGGACTATTGTCCCTGGAGCTATGCTATAGCTGCTATTCACCACACCAACAAAAGTTGATATCTTTTGATGCCCTTCCAGCTACTGCCTATTTTCCCATTTGATTTAGTTTCAAAGTCAGTTCTCACAGTGTTCATCTGATTTGTTGAAGGTAAGTCATCATGAACCTTAGCTGCAAGGGAGTCTAATAAATAGTTTTTATCTTTTTAAGCTTCTGCAGAATAGGAAGTCATATTAGAAGGAGGTTGCAACAAATATAATGCAAATTCATATGATACTTTAGGTTTCCTACTTCCAGGAAGAATGTCAGAAAGGAAAATCTGTAAAGGAGGCATAATACACTGGATGCATTAAAACACTACTACTACCATAATAGGAGGTCCAAGTAGACAACTTGAGGGTGAAAGACATATAGAGAGAGAATTCCAGATCCTCAGCTGTCCCAGCTGAGTCCAACTCCTGAAGACCCCCAACTTAATGCAGGACCATGAGCAAGCCCAGGTGAAAGAGCAGAAGAATTGTCCAGCCAACTCACAGAATCATGAGAAATGATTATTGTTTTTGTTTCTAAGTTTGGGGGCTATTTGTTATGCAGTAATAGATAATTGAAACACACGGTGTGTTTATTGTTGTATCCATCTATCATTGGTTTATCCATTTATTTGGCAGTTATTTAATCAGCATGTACTATTATCACAGGCACTGTGATAAGTAGGGGGGAATATAATAATGAAAAAGACAGAGGCCTTGCTATGGAGAATCATCCAGTAAAGAGTATAAATAAATAAAGATACGATTACTGTACTAAAAGATGTGGTCTTTTAGAAGGGTAAACACTGAGTGCTATGGAAGAACCTAGCAGTGGCACCTAACTCAATTTGGGGACTGGGTGTCATAAGAAAATGCCTGAAGCAAACACTCATTGCATATTTAGTTTTAGTTCTTGCAGATGAGAGAAAAGTTCAGCAGTTTGGCCAATGTCACTTGATTATTGGGACTAATATAACTTCTCATGAATCTCATTTGAGGGCACTGTACTCAAAGGTTGTTTATTTTCATAGGTATTTTTGTTTGTCTAGTTGGTTTTGTTTTGCCTACAGTGGAAATACATTTTCACCAATGAGAGCAAGGGTCTTGTGTCCAAATAACTAGGCTTTCTGAAAGCATAATTTTCTAAAACAGATTAGCCTACTTTCATACCCAATAATTCTTTATTCAAAGTTAAAAAGTAGAATAAATTATTAGAGTAGTTAAGTAAATATCAAAAAATACTGTACTGGAGAAATACATTTACCAAGACTTCAGGATACAAGACCAAGACTTGAGGAAAACAAATACTGAGATACAATTTGATGCCTTTCTTACTTATTTTCAACTACTACCAGTCATGAATAATCCAACCATTTTCTTCCCATCAAAACCTGAAGGAGCACACAAATCCTAGGACAAAAGTGATCTTTGGGCCAATGAAATGGCTTCTTAGAGATGGTTCTATGACCTCTCAAGGAGTCCTAAGTGTCACAGATGGAAAAACTAGTACATTAGGAAAATACAGACATAATCACTAACCCTTATTTTCATTAAAATACATGCTTGTACATAGAAACAAGACTAGCAGTCTAGATGTCCTCAAACAGGCAGTGCAGTTTTAATTAGTTGAGTATGGAGACTAATTAATATGCAAATGAGGAGTTTACCAATATTAATCATTCGTTTTACTAGGCGGCTTTTACTAAAGAGTTTCTAACGAGTTTGCAAATTAAGTTTCTTTGACATTAAAAATCAGCTAAATGCCTGTCTGAGAATAATCTCTTCTAACTCCAGGGCAGGAAGGGGGTTTTTTTTTTTTTTTGGATGAAAATCAGCCATGTTTAAAACCAAATCCCATGTTGGCAAGCACCGAGAAAGAGTTCTGTATCAACCTTTTCCAGGCTCTAATTGAAACCATTTCAGCAAGAGAGATACTAGAAAAACAGTTGGAACAAGAGAATAATATAAGTCACGGTTATTTAAAGATACATGACCTAGAAAGCTACATCACAGAACGTGTTTACGTAGGTGACCGGCATTGTTAAAACCCGAAAGAGGTTATTGCGTTTTTTAAAGTCCCTTCTATGGCCTTTAGCATACACCTACGGTTCTCTTTTCTTGCAAATATTGAAGATGGGGTTGGACCTTGATTTATCAGGGATGATTGGAAGTATGGGGATGGATTTCAAGGTATTCCTGTGGTCGCTTTAATTTTTAAATTTGTTTTCATTCAGTTTGTAAAAAAGTGTATGGGCTTGGGCTCAGTCGTGTAAATCATTTTCATTGTCAGCTAACTCCATTATTCTGCCATTCAGCCATCAACACAAAACAATACCAAACAAATTCATACATTACTTTAGGTTCCCTACTTCCAGGAAGAATGTCAGAAGGGAAATTCTGTAAAGGAGAGAATAGGCTGGATGCACATCACCGAATCAATCACCAATTCCATCAATTGAAACACACAGTTGCCCTTCAAAAAAGTCTTCTCTCCCATTATAAACCTCTGGAAATTCAAAGGAAGCTTTGAAGGGATACACTTTCAATTAGCTCACAATCTGTTTCTTCTCAAAATTTGAACCTCTTCCCCCTGTCCTCCAACTTCCTATAGCTATCAGCTAAAAATTACCAGGCTAGACAAATTTGTCATCCATAATCTCCTTATTCATTCATTAGTTTGTTCAATTAATATTTGCTGATGGAGTTGAACCAAGGTGCGGAGCACCTCCTACTGTATCAGATACTTGTGGGATGCAAACATGTATTATTAGCAGTTTTAAAGAACTTACAGTCTACTAAGAATATAAAACATGTTCCCAATAAGCCCACTTGGAAGTACGTGATAAAAGTAATGAGAATTGTCTACCTCACGTGCTTTTTGCAAATGACTGAACTATCTGACGAAAACATCCCGCCTCAATCTCTTTCTTGATATAGTAGAGATAGTCCTAGTGAGATACATCGGAGAAAAGGGTATGATTGGTGATGTATTACTTTTAAGTTTTTACAAGTTTAAGCGGCTAATGCAGCAAGCACTGGAAATTGTTCCCACCTTCTCCATCTTAGAGGAAGAACTTCAGTCTATGGATAGGTTTAATGATGAGGAGCCAATGAATGGCATTCACTTAAAGATGTCCAGTCCAGGAATACCGGCCCATACTGTTCAGTCTCTGTCATAATCCTGGCTTGTCTGAAGCCTTCTTTCTTTTGGTCAATGCCCATGCTAAATGTCATGGTTGGTGGAAAACCCTGCTAGGTTCAGATTCATTTAAATTCATGGCACAAAGAAAGTCCTTAATCAAAGGCACAAGATAGATTTTGCAAAGAAGTAACGGCCAGAAAACTGATCCAAAATGCTCTTTGGTTTGGGCTTCTGTGCAAGCACGACTTGGTGGCAGGTCAGGACTCAAGGTTCTGGGAGCTGCAGGAGTGGAAAATGGAAATGGCTCATCCGCACCTGCCCTTTCTCCAGAGATTTGACTCATCTTCTCCCATGACACTCAGGGCCAGTTCTCACTCTGAGAAAGAAAGCTGCAGGCCACCTCCTCCTTGTTGTCCAGGCCCCAGCAGCTGGGTCCCACAAGTCACTCTCAGTGAAACTATATGGTTCTACAAATAGATGATTGGATATAGGGTGTATTTCTGCAGCCTGTGTGGATTTCAATCTTTTGCTCTAGAACAACTTTGTCTAATAGAACTTTCTATGGTGACAAAAATGTTCTATAAACCTGCATTGTCACTAACTACATGTGGCTATTGAGCACTTAGAATATGGAACTTAATTTTTAATTTTAATTAATTTTAATTTAAATAGCCACATGTGGCTAGTAGCTACCCATAATGTACAGTACAGCCCTGTAAAACGACTTCAACCATTTGGATTTCCATGAATGGGAAAGAATGAATGATCAGAATGGTCACTCTACAATAATGACAGAATTCTGGCTTAGGAGCATGAATTAATTCTCTTAATTTTGACATAAATAGAATGAATAAAAGCCTGAAACTCCCCCTCCCCTCCAGGATCTAGGTGGCATCTCAGGGTGTGTCTCCTCACTATCCAAATGACAAGATGAAAAGAAAAGAATTTATAAAAACTAGATGTTTTACCAGATGATTCCCTGGGTGTTTTGAATATCAGTAGATAATTATAGTGTCAAACTCCTTCATATCCTCAGTCAACATTTTTAGGCAAGTGAACGTGATGTATTCTGATACAAGAAATTCCAAGGAAAAATATTCAGCCCTTCTGCTATTGGTAAAAAACTAAGGCTGTAACCTCAATTGAATACGTGACTGACCAACTGCTCACCTTGATTTTTTTCCCCATTTAGTATAAATCTTTGCATCCTACTCCTAGCCTCAGATAAATAAGATTACAATTGGCTAGTCTTTTATCTTAGGAGCAACATAAAGGTATAATAGGACCCTCTAATCAAGACAAAAATACAAGTAAAGTAAGTGCAAATAATAATATTAATAACTTCTAGATAATTAATTCAAAGTGCTGTTTGATCAGACTCCTGCACAACTTGATGGCATGTCTACATGGAGCTAAATTTGCTTGAAGATTATGGCCTCGAGTATGATAAATGATGTGTTCTAATGAGAAATAAAGACAGTCATCTTTTGAGTGTTTGGTAATATAGATATGAAACTAAGAACCACTAATACAAAGCAACATATAATCCAAAATTTTTTAGTTTAGGAATTTTGTGATATCCCTATTTAATGTACAGGTCATATACGAAAGGAAATGCCCCTAATATCTTCAGCAGAATTAGAAGGAACAAGAGACTCAGTGGGTCTGATTCTGACGACTGGAAGGTGAGCTCTCCTAAGATGCTGTCTGCACTTCTGAGGCTGCTTCCTCTGACTGACCCATGTTGATCAGCCTGGACACATACAACAGACTAGAATATTGTCACTTTTAAATCTGCCACCATCCATGAATGAGGTCAATTTAGGCTAGACTGAAAAATACAGTTGTTCATTCAAATTCTAGGCATGGGCTTAAGAGCACCTGCTCCTCTGGTTGCATTAGTATGGCTCCTGGCAAATCGACTCCCTTGTTTATACCGCCTGCTTTACTTCACAGGATTCTTGTGAGAATCAAATGAGCTCCCAAGAGAGTTGGAATCCTGCGGTAGAAAGAGCAGTCAGATGATCAAAAATACCTGAATTCTAATGCCAGGACTTGACTTAATTTCTCTGGGCTTTTGTTTTCTTATCTGCATGATGAAGGTGGGAATACCTACTGTACCTATCTTCCAGAGTTGCTGCATGTGCTGCCTGCGGCTCTATGTAAACACACTTTTTAGTTCTGCTTCCTTTGTAGAGATTTCTGATCTTCTAGATGAGATTCATTCACTTTTATCTAGTCCCTGAGTCACCAGTTGCATACATACACAGAATGACCGGCTGGGATTAGTGGTGTGGTCTGTGAGGGTGAAATTGAGTGAAAAGAACCATAAAAGGCCCCAGATCTGTGGCCCTGACTTCATTAACCAGGCACAGTATTCATCAGTGTGATCCATCTCCAGCCAAATGCAGCCTTCTGCCCTTTTGCCAGCTTAGCCCTGCTGTCAGCAGCTGGGGGCCCTGCCAAAGGGCAGGGGGAGGGAGCCTCAGGTTGCCCACACTGCAGATGATCTCAGGAATATTCACGAAGGACCGTAAAACAAACCCCCAGTCTTGTCATTTTACTTCAAAAAGCAAAAGAATCTCCCAGATAATAAGCATTTTGCTCTAATAAGAACTGTAGGATTGATTAGGTTCAAACTGTTAGCAGACATCCTTACGGTTAATGAAGCAGCATTGAAAATGCCTCTTGATTCTTCGGGAACTTAAATCATACAAAGGCTGCAAGGAGCAAGAAGAGAACTGGAGGTGGGGTAGACTACACTGTCTGCTGGTTAATGTACTCAAGATAATGAACAAAAAATGTGTGTTCGTGGGCTTCCCTGGTGGCACAGTGATTGAGAGTCCACCTGCCGATGCAGGGGACACGGGTTCGTGCCCCGGTCCGGGAGGATCCCACATGGCCGGGGAGCGGCTGGGCCCGTGAGCCATGGCCGCTGAGCCTGCGCGTCCGGAGCCTGTGCTCCGCAACGGGAGAGGCCACAACAGTGAGAGGCCCGTGTACTGCAAAAAAAAAAAAAAAGTTTGTTCGTTCTTTGAAAAGCTAATATTTATTGACAGTCATCTCTGCAGTCTGCCAGCAATAAACTTTGATGATTATTGTTAAAACATTCTTTGGGGTCACATGTTTTCCTGTGGATCTTGAGTGGGGGATGGAAGCCACTGCCTTTTTAATTCCTTTGTTAATGTCTTTATGAATGCAATTAACACTTCATTCACGCTTCTTTGTTTCTGGATCCCATTAGGATGTGGTTTATGCCAGTTTCTCTCTCCCTGGAGACAGCCCACATCACACAACATTTCACTCAGCTGTGTGGCTGAGCACTGACAAACTCAATTTACCAAAGGCAGGAGTGAGTTGACACCATGCTGTGGCAGTCATCCTGATGGGAACAAATGACTCATTTCATTCTGAGGTGGAACCCACCTTCTCTGAGCAGCACGCTTGTGCACCAGAGTATGGGAGGGAAGGAAGCAAGGATAGCTTCCTGGCTAACACAAAATCAAATCACTGCAGATTAAGAATGCTAAGATCCAAGGCCTTAAAATGGAAAGCCAGCTATGGTAGTAGACACAACAGGCTGTGATCATCTTCATCAAAACTTAGTGAGGGCTAACTAGGGAGAAAGCAAGGGAAGAGCCCAGAAGCAGGGGACATAGTCTCTCCCCTCTGGAGTTTACACTTGAGAGACCAGAAATATACAAAACAAATACATCACGGAGAATCTAAGGCAGGGGTCCCCAGTCCCGGGGCATTGGACTGGTACCGGTCTGCGGCCTGATAGGAATTGGGCTGCACAGCAGGAGGTAAGCGAGCGAAGCTTCATCTGCTGCTCCCCATGGCTCGCATTACGGCCTGAACCATCCCCTGCTCCCCGCCCCCCAACTGTGGAAAAATTGTCTTCCACAAAACTGGGCCCTGGTGCCAAAAATGTTGGGGACCGCTGATATAAGTCACCACAGGCTAAGTCCCGAATGAGAAGTGTAGACCATAAGAAATGAGGAGTTCAGGTCTCTGAACCATAGGGTGTCAGGAGGGCTTTTCTGAGGATGTGGGAATTAAAGTACAAGCAGGTCCCTTGGCCATCCTATAGAGGTCACCAGGAAAGAGGTGGAGGGTGGGAAGAACTGTGGAGAGGGAAGAGGGGTAGGTATTAGCAAGGACGCGGAGGTGCAAAGTGAGTAAGAGGGGTTGTGTTCACAAGAAATTACTTTCCCTTTATATTAAAGTCTCTCCTCCAACTGATGGCATCATTTCTATTTCAAATATCAGTGTGATATTTGCTTAACAGCCAAAGGCACCGCAGATGAATATATCTGAATCTTACTAAGATACTGTACAGAGGGGATGGAGGAGGTCTGAAGTGACATCAGAGACAAAGGAAAGAAGAAAGGAGGCACTGCCCATCGTTCGAGGTGATGTTTTTACTTTCAATGAAAAATAATTACTTACGGGCCTTGGACCTGTGTCATAATTTTAAATTTAGTTTTCTCTGACAAAGGTAAAAAAGAGCAGAATTTCTAATAAGTGTTATGAAGCATAAAATATTACCAGGAGAGGAAGTAAAACAGCCTATAGCCCCAAGTCATCTGTGCCTAGGATTAAAGGTGTGTGAATAAATCAAAGACAGCATTACATTTGCAGTTTTAACATTATTTAATGATATGAAGATTGGTTGTTTTCTTCTGAGTTTCTCCAAAACTCTAGCCTTTGTCCCATTAGTTACACATCCTTATTACCAAGACCTTTCTCATGTCTCTTTCAACCAGACCTGGGCCATCAACGCCACCATATTCTATTATAATAAGACCGGGATTGGCCAGCCCCTGTGCATTAAAGTGTTACAGACCAGTCATGCCCCGACACCTTTTTGCATTAAGAGGGGTTATTTTGCTTACATTTCATCATATGTGACTGCTCTTCATGGGAAGAATGGCTTCCTGTACTACAAATAATTCTTGGCCAAAGAACAAGTTACAACTAAAGTTACCGCTGATCCTAATCAAAGGTTAAAGTGTTGGTAATTTTATGAGTGGCTCTTTGTTTTTCTGAAGAATTGTCAATTGTCAGTTATAGAACTACTCTGATTTATTGGAAGGATAACACTTCATTAGAATTACTAAATTAATGCCCAAACATTAAAAGGGGAAAGAAAATTAAAAAAGGTGATAGTCTGTGTGTATGGGGTGAGGATGAGGGTATTCGGAGGTTCAAAACAAAAAATCTTTACTTTTCTTCTTGTGCATTTTTTTTTTTTTCATAGAAAAAAAGTCACTCTTCATTCCCTGGCCCCAAGCCACTAGGTGTCTATGTAAAACATAAACAGGGTCTATGTTCTACTGCATTTGAGAGAGATGTAAATGTATAAATATGAGGGAAGAGGTTTTATTTTCTTTCTCCCTCTCAGGAGTGGTCTGACAGCCCCAGGCTGGAGAATGTGTCTCTCCCAAGTGCTCTGTCACCCTGGTAACCATGGAGACCATGACGATCGATTAGATGCCATCTGATCTCAACCTCATAAAAAAAAAAAAAAAAGGCAGCAGATGGCAACCAGGCCACTAGACCTGTCTCAAGAGAGATGCAAAGGAAGGGAGAGAAAAGGAAGGAAGGAGGGGAGAAAGGAGACACTGGGGCAGGCAGATTGGTGCCGGGAGAAGAAAGCACGGAAGCAGCTCTGAAAACGAACATTTTGGAAAAGCATGGAAATAGAAACGGAAAACAAGGCAGGCAGGAATCGGGAAAGAGGAGACAATGCAAAAATGAAACTAAAACCAGCTGCGCAAAACACTTCTGTAGTGAGTGGGAGGAGGAAAAGCACAAAGAAAGCAAACCAGCTCTTTCCAAACTTTCTCCTTGGGTTTGTAGGTCTCAGAATGCTCTAGAACCTGGGCCCCAAGGTTCTCTGAGGGGTAGTCACAAGGCTGTCCTTGTGGCTCTCATATCAGTTGGAATTGGACGTGTCTGCAGAAGAACCCTGAGACCCGGCTTTCAGAAGGAATGTCCCTGATCAGATGGGGTTGTCCCATGGTCTTCAGATGACGGGATGCGTCAGTACCTGATAATCTTGCCACCCTGTCTCCAGCAAAGTTTTAGTTACCCCTTAAAGGAACAAGTCATAACCAGGTCAGCGGATACCCAAGGTGAAAAGAAGAACAGTTAAGTTAGTGGTGGTAACAGGAGTCTTGGCCAGCATCCCAGAGTAAGGTAACGGCTAATATTTATAAAGTGCTTTGTGCCAGACACTGTTAAACACAGATTTATACAGATTATTTAATTTAATCCAGATAACATTGCTATAAGATAGGTGCTATTATTATCCCCATTTTGCAGCCAGAAACTGAGTTTGGAGAGCACACCTAGAATGCACACATAAATATAGTATGTATACTATATAAATATAGTATGTATAATACTATATTTGGTTAAAATATATTTGTTTATCTATCTACACACACATATTTCTACCAAATATAGTATTAACCCTTTGGTTAACTTGCCTTTTCTCAACAATACATTATGAACAACTTTCCATGTTTTTAACTATTCTATTTAATCTTATTTAAAGACTATATAGCATTCTATTGTTTGAAGGTATTATAATTTAACTCCTTCCTTATTATTGAACTAATTTATTTCTAGATTTTTGCTACAATAAATAACCCTGTGGTGATGGTTCTTGTATGTAAACCTCCTCTGATTTTTCCTTTAGAATGAAAACATAACTGCTAAATCAAAGGACATGCTTTCTTAAAACTTTTTAGTTCATGTATAACATATATACATCAAGTGTACAGCTAGTTGAATTTTACCTACGTATGTACAACTATGTAACCACTACCCACATCACGTGTTAAACACTCGCAGCACCCCAGAATGCTCCTTCATGCCCCTTCCCAGTCAATACCTACCCCATGTGCTTGAACATCATATACATGGAGTCACGGGGTGTGGAATTTTTTGTTTCTGGCTCCTTCCACTCAACATGATATCTGTGAGATTCATCCATGCTGTAGTATATTGCAGTCATTCATTCTTTATATTGCTGTGTGGTATCCTGTTTTTTGAATATACAATTTATTGATTCATTTACTGTTATCAGACGTTTAGACTATATGAATAAGGCTGCTGTGCACATTCTCGTACATTTTTTTGGAGGACGTAAATACGCATTTTTAAAATGTAAACTAGAAGTGGGATTACTAGGCCATAGAGAGGCATATATTTAAAGGCAGGGTAAACATTTTTAAAAGTTTTTTTTTT
This sequence comes from Pseudorca crassidens, assembly GCF_039906515.1. Classification (NCBI taxonomy): domain Eukaryota; kingdom Metazoa; phylum Chordata; class Mammalia; order Artiodactyla; family Delphinidae; genus Pseudorca; species Pseudorca crassidens. The sequence goes on along the minus strand of NC_090297.1, from coordinate 101,763,835 downwards.
TTGTCCACTTTTAAATTGGCCTCCAAACAGTTGTTCCAATTTGAACTCCCACCATCCAATGTTATGAGCCTGTCCCCTCCCTCACACCCTTACCAATGGCAGGAGGGCATCTCATCCTTCTTTATCTTTGCCAGTCTGAGAGAAGAAATGGTATCTAATTGTTTACATCGTGTTTGATAACCAGGTATGTTAGACAAGTCTTTCTGTGTCACCAGACATGCTTATTTCTTCTTTCAAAAATTGCCCACACGTCGTTGCCCTATTTGGTATTAGCCTCAGGATAAAGCAAAAAGGTGAAATATAATCCATATAGTCTGTACAAATTTACTGGCATTGTCAGAAAATGCATTGACATTTATGACCAGAACAAATTTACATTCTTTGCATAAGCTGACGTCCTGCTCTATGTATTTCAGAAGGAAGCTAACATTTACAGAACACCTATTACTGAGCACATTTACTCTTTAGAACAGCCCTATTCACTTAATCCTTATAGCTTCATTTAATTTCAGTAGTAGCATTTAATTTTCACAAAAGCTCTAAAAGGCATTTAATATTCTGCCTATTTTTACAAATGTAGAAATCAAGTCTCACAGTCACACAACCATTTAAGCAGCGGGACTGGGATTTAAACCCAAGACACTTCAAGTCCAAAGTAAATTTTCTTTTCTGTGTTCTCTAGATACAATTGTCTAGGGCAGTGATCCTCTTTTTTTTTCTTCTTCACTTTATAAACCCTAAGAGGGCTCCTGAATTCCAGAACCCTATTAATTTCCTTGTATCACCAACACACAGATACCATCCTACCACCAGGATGGTCAGGATGGCTGTGCTATTAAGGAAAGACTGCTGATATGGAAACATTCATGTTAGATCATTTCACCCATTTTATAAATTTTTCTTTTATTTGTGTGTGTTTTGTGTGTGTTTAAAATCTGAGTAATGGCTTAATCAATTCAGAGTTGAAATGAATAGAAGCATAGATGGATCCAGGATCTCTTCCTCTCAACATCATTATTGGTTTGGGGATCTGAACCTTCTATCATTTAACAGGGCTTTTAAAAGAAAAAGATTACTAACACAAAATTAAGCTCAAGACTGAGTACTTATTTAAAATGATAAGAGGAATCACCATAAATTACACAATTTAAAAATATGTAAAGGGACTTCCCTTGTGGTCCAGTGACTAAGACTCCACGCTCCCAATGCAGGGGGCCCCGGTTCAATCCCTGGTCAGGGAACTTGATCCCACATGCAGCAACTAAGAGTTCGCATGCCACAACTAAAGATCCTGCATGCCGCAACTAAAACATCCCAAGTGCTGCAACTAACACCTGGTGCAGCCAAATAAATAATTTTTAAAAATTAAAAAAAAAAAATTTAAATGCCACAAGCATCACAAAATCCAAAAAAATCCACAATATTTTTGTTACCTACCTGTCTGATAAACCTGTAGATTTTTACTTAATTTGTGGGAGCTCCATGCTCTTGGATTACCTCTTCATATGACAGAGGTCTTGTAATATTTTCTCTCTAGAGAGTATAAAGATAAATCATTCTTGAAGAAACTGGCACAAACCTCTTAGATAGCCTCACCCACCAGAGGGCAGACAGCAGAAGCAAGAAGAGCTACAATCCTGCAGCCTGTGGAACAAAAACCACATTCACAGAAAGATAGACAAGATGAAAAGGCAGAGGGCTATGTACCAGATGAAGGAACAAGATAAAACCCCAGAAAAACAAGTAAATGAAGTGGATATAGGCAACCTTCCAGAAAAAGAATTCAGAATAATGACAGTGAAGATGATCCAGGACCTCGGAAAAAGAATGGAGGCAAAGATGGAGAAGATGCAAGAAATGTTTAACAAAGATCTAGAAGAACTAAAAAACAAACAAACAGAGATGAACAATACAATAACTGAAATGAAAAATACACTAGAAGGAATCAATAGCAGAATAACTGAGGCAGAAGAACGGATAAGTGACCTGGAAGACAGAATGGTGGAATTCACTGCTGAGGAACAGAATAAAGAAAAAAGAATGAAAAGAAATGAAGACAGCCTAAGAGACCTCTGGGACAACATTAAACTCAACAACATTCACATTATTGGGATCCCAGAAGGAGAAGAGAGAGAGAAAGCACCTGAGAAAATATTTGAAGAGATTATAGTTGAAAACTTCCCTAACATGGGAAAGGAAATAGCCATCCAAGTCCAGGAAGCATAGAGAGTCCCATACAGGATAAATCCAAGGAGAAACATAGTAATCAAATTGGCAAAAATTAAAGACAAAGAAAAATTATTGAAAGCAGCAAGGGAAAAATGACAAAAAACATACAAGGGAACTCTTATAAAGTTAACAGCTGCTTTCTCAGCAGAAACTCTACAAGCCAGAAGGGAGTGGCATGGTATACTTAAAGTGATGAAAGGGAAGAACCTACAACCAAGACTACTCTACCTGGCAAGGATCTCATTCAGATTACATGGAGAAATCAAAAGCTTTACATACAAGCAAAAGCTAAGAGAATTCAGCACCACTAAACCAGCTCTATAACAAATGCTGAAGGAACTTCTCTAAGTGGGAACCACAAGAGAAGAAAAGGATCTACAAAAACAAACCCAAAGCAATTAAGAAAATGGTAATAGGAACATACATTTCGATAATTACCTTAAATGTGAATGGATTAAATGCTCCAACCAAAAGACACAGGCTCGCTGAAAGGATACAAAAACAAGACTCATATATATGCTGTCTACAAGAGACCCACCTCAGATGTAGGGACACATACAGATTGAAAGTAAGGGGATGGAAAAAGATATTCCATGCAAATGGGAATCAAAAGAAAGCTGGAGTAGCAATACTCATATCAGATAAAGTAGACTTTAAAATAAAGAATGTTACAAGAGACAAGGAAGGACACTACATAATGATCAAGGGATCAGTCCAAGAAGAAGATATAACAATTATAAATGTATACGCACCCGACATAGGAGCACCTCAATACATAAGGCAACTGCTAACAACTATAAAAGAAAGAATTGACAGTAACATAATAATAGTGGGGGACTTTAACACCTCACTTACACCAAAGGACAGATCATCCAAACAGAAAATTAATAAGGAAACACAAGCTTTAAATGACACAACAGACCAGATAGATTTAATTGATATTTATAGGACATTCCATCCAAAAACAGCAGATTACACTTTCTTCTCAAGTGTGCACAGAACATTCTCCAGGATAGATCACACCTTGGGTCACAAATCAAGCCTCAGTAAATTTAAGAAAATTGAAATATCAAGCATCTTTTCTGACCAAAACGCTATGAGATTAGAAATCAATTACAGGGAAAAAAACGTAAAAAACACAAACACATGGAGGCTAAACAATACATTACTAAATAGCCAAGAGATCACTGAAAGAAATCAAAGAGAAAATCAAAAAATACCTTGAGACAAATGACAACGAAAACACGACGATCCAAAACCTATGGGAGGCAGCAAAAGCAGTTCTAAGAGGGAAGTTTATAGCTACACAAGCCTACCTCAATAAATAAGAAAAATCTCAAATACACAATCTAACCTTACACCTAAAGGAACTAGAGAAAGAAGAACAAACAAAACCCAAAGTTAGCAGAAGGAAAGAAATCATAAAGATCAGAGCAGAAATAAATGAAATAGAAACAAAGAAAACAATAGCAAAGATCAATAAAACTAAAAGCTGGTTCCTTGAGAAGATAAACAAAATTGATAAACCATTAGCCAGACTCATCAAGAAAAAGAGGGAGAGGACTCAAATCAATAAAATTAGAAATGAAAAAGGAGAAGTTACAATGGACACCGCAGAAATACAAAGCATCCTACTACAAGCAACTCCATGCCAACAAAATGGTCAACCTGGAAGAAATGGACAAATTCTTAGAAAGGTGTAACCTTCCAAGACTGAACCAGGAAGAAATAGAAAATATGAACAGACCACTCACAAGTAATGAAATTGAAACTGTGATTAAAAATCTTCCAACAAACAGAAGTCCAGGTCCAGATGGCTTCACAGGTCCATTGTAACAAGCATTTAGAGAAGAGCTAACAACCACCCTTCTCAAACTCTTCCAAAAAACTGCAGAGGAAGCAAAACTCTCAAATTCATTCTATGAGGCCACCATCACTCTGATACCAAAACCAGACAAAGATACTACAAAAAAAGAAAATTACACACCAATATCACTGATGAATATAGATGTAAAAATCCTCAACAAAATACTAGCAAACAGAATCCAACAACACATTAAAAGGAGCATATACCATGATCAAATAGATTTATCCCAGAGATGCAAGGATTCTTTCATATATGCAAATCAATGTGATACACCATATTAACAAATTGAAGAATAAAAACCATATGATCATCTCAATAGATGCAGAAAGAGCTTTTGACACAATTCAACACCCATTTATGATAAAAACTCTGCAGAGGGCTTCCCTGGTGGCGCTGTGGTTGAGAGTCCGCCTGCCAGTGCAGGGGACATGGGTTCGTGCCCCGGTCTGGGAAGATCCCACATGCCGCGGAGCAGCTGGGCCCGTGAGCCATGGCCGCTGAGCCTGCACGTCCGGAGCCTGTGTTCCGCAATGGAAGAGGCCACAACAGTGAGAGGCCCACGTACCACAAAACAAACAAACAAAACTCTCCAGAAAGCAGGCATAGAGGGAACCTACTTCAACATAATAAAGGTCATATACGACAAACCCACAGCAAATATCATTCTCAATGGTGAAAAACTGAAAGCATTTCCTCTAAGATCAGGAAAAAGACAAGGATGTCCATTCTCACCACTATTATTCAACATAGTTTTGGAAGTCCTAGCCACAGCAATCAGAGAAGAAAAAGAAAGAAAAGGAATACAAATTGGAAAAGAAGAGGTAAAACTGTCACTGTTTGCAGATGACATGATACTATACCTAGAGAATCCTAAACATGCCACCAGAAAACTACTAGAGCTAATCATTGAATTTGGTAAAGCTGCACGATACAAAATTAATGCACGGAAATCTCTGGCATTCCTATACACTAATGATGAAAAATCTGAAAGAGAAATTAAGGAAACACTCCCATTTATCATTGCAAGAAAAAAGAATAAAATACCTAGGAATAAACCTACCTAGGGAGACAAAAGTTCTGTATGCAGAAGACTATAAGACACTGATGAAAGAAATTAAAAATGATACCAACAGATGGAGAGATATACCATGTTTTTGGTTTGAAAGAATCAATATTGTGAAAATGACTATACTACCCAAAGCAATCTACAGATTCAATGCAATCCCTATCAAATTACCAGTGGCATTTTTTACAGAACTAGAACAAAAAATCTAAAATTTGTATGGAGACACAAAAGACCCTGAATAGCCAAAGCAGTCTTGAGGGAAAAAAATGGAGCTGGAGGAATCAGACTCCCTGACTTCAGACTATACTACAAAGCTACAGTAATCAAGACAATATGGTACTGGCACAACAACAGAAATATAGATCAATGGAATAGGATAGAAAGCCCAGAGATAAACCCACACACCTATGGTCAACCAATCTATCACAAAGAAGGCAAGTATATACAACAGAGAAAAGACAGTCTCTTCAATAAGTGGTGCTGGGAAAACTGGACAGCTACATGTAAAAGAATGAAATGAGAACACTCCCTAACACCATAACAAAAATAAACTCAAAAATAAACAAAAAAAATGGATTAGAGACCTAAATGTAAGACCGGACACTATAAAACCCTTAGAGGAAAACATAGGAAGAACACTCTTTGACATAAATCAGAGCAAGATATTTTTTGATCCACCTCCTAGAGTAATGGAAATAAAAACAAAAATAAACAAATGGGACCTAATGAAACTTAAAAGCTTTTGCAAAACAAAGGAAACTACAAACAAGACGAAAAGACAACCCTCAGAATGGGGGAAGATATTTGCAAGCAAATCAACGGACAAAGGATTAATCTCCAAAATATATAAACAGCTCATGCAGCTTAATATTAAAAAAACAAACAACCCAATCCAAAAATGGACAGAAGACCTAAATAGACATTTTTCCAAAGAAGCATACAGATGGCCAAGAAGCACATGAAAAGATGCCCAACATCCCTAATTATTAGAGAAATGCAAATCAAAACTACAATGAGGTATCACCTCACACCAGTTAGTATGGGCATCATCAGAAAATCTACAAACAACAAATGCTGATGTGGGTGTGGAGAAAGGGAACCCTCTTGCACTGTTGGTGGGAATGTAAATTGATACAGCCACTATGGAGAACAGTATGGAGGTTCCTTAAAAAACTAAAAATAGAATTACCATATGACCCAGCAATCCCACTACTGGGCATATACCAGAGAAAACCATAATTCAAAAAGACACATGCACCCCAATGTTCATTGCAGCACTATTTACAATAGCCAGGTCATGGAAGCAACCTAAATGCCCATCGACAGACGAATGGATAAAGAAGAAGTGGTACATATATACAATGGAATATTACTCAGCCATAAAAAGGAATGAAATTGGGTCATTTATAGAGTCGCGGATGGATCTAGAGACTGTATACAGAATGAAGTAAGTCAGAAAGAGAAAAACAAATATCATATATCAATGCATATATGTGGAACCTAGAGAAATGGTACAGATGAACTGGTTTGCAGGGCAGAAATTGAGACACAGATATAGAGAACAAAGGTATGGACACCAAGGGGGGAAAGCGGCGGGGGTGGTGGTGGTGGTGGTGGTGGTGTGATGAATTGGGAGATTGGGATTGACATGTATACACTGAAAAAAAAAAAAACCAGATAAATCATTCTTTCCTGTAACATCGTTGATCAAATTTGTTTATTAATAATTTAGAAGAGTTTCTGTGTGCTTCGCAGCTCATTATTGGTATCATCACATGGACGTGTGGGATTATAGTCAAATTTTGGAAACTTTACCCAAATTTTTGTCATCTCTAAGATTTCAGACCTTTTCCAGTTTTTTGTTGTTTAGTGCCTAGTCTTAAAGGTTTTCAATTGATGTTGCTCACTGTTGACTATTTTGTTGGCAATGTCCTCATTGTAGTCGTGTATTATGAAGTACATGTTTGTCAGTATGCATATTCCTGTCAAATCATAAAGAAATACAAATAGTTTTTCAAATAGGTTCAGATAACTCACTCTTCCTCATTAATTGGATCATTAAATAATCCAAGAGCTTATGTATTATTTCTATTAGTAATTAATCTCTTCCTGTTAATGATTTATACCTTTGGAATAATATTCTTTTTTTCATTACAATTCACTTTAGATGTCAGAATAATTTCCATGGACTTCATATACAAACATATGAAAAATAATTTTATTGTGTGGTACAAAACCACAAACGTATACATTGCATCTTCATGTGTATTCCCAATAGGAAAGAACTTCATTTTGAGTAGGTGTCAATGAATACTAAATCCTTTGTTTGTAGAGAATGGACCTGAGGACCCAGGGAGGGGGAAGGGTAAGCGGGGACGAAGTGAGAGAGTGGCATGGACATATATACACTACCAAATGTAAAATAGATAGCTAGTGGGAAGCAGCCGATCAGCTGGGGGCTTTGTGACCACCTAGAGGGGTGGGATAGGGACGGTGGGAGGGAGGGAGACGCAAGAGGGAAGGGATATGGGGATATATGTATGTGTATAGCTGATTCACTTTGTTATAAAGCAGAAACTAACACACCATTGTAAAGCAATTATACTCCAATAAAGAAGTTAAAAAAAATTGATTGGAAAGAATTTTCTACAATCTTCTGGCTCCATTTCAAACCTTTATTTTCCTCCACTAAGGTCATAGAACACATTCATATTGTGATACAACATTTAGGTGTGCCACTTTATGTGATGACAACCAGATGAGCTTTCACAGTGGGCTGTGAGAATGTTCCTGAAAGCCACTCCTACAAAAGGTTAGCTAGAAATATTTATACATAAAGTGACTGGGAATCACATCAATACATCCCATTAAACTCAAACCAATATATTTCCAACTGCACTTGCCTTAGCTGGGCCCCCCAAAATGCTTGCAGCCACCCTGATGCCACCTGATAAGAGGGTAAGTCAGAGTAGAAAGAGAAGGCAGTCTGCCCTATTATGACTAAAATATGTGACTTTTACAAATTTTGCCAAAACATATGCCAAGTGAATGCATTGCTAGGGTTCCTCCTAACAAATGAGGGCACCAAAGCTTGACTTCTATCAACTTCATGATAAATCCACCTGTGGACTTTGGGGAGGGGTTTGGGGGCATTGATATCTGGAGAACGAGGACAGGCCTGTGGAAAGCACAGGTGCAACATGGTTCTGCTACTTGGCTCAAATACTCTTCGTGATTCTCTAGCATGAGGATGTCGGGTTTTTCAGCTCCGTGACATGGGTCTAGTGTGAGAATCCAATCAGAAGCTGCCCTTGACTAAATAAAATAAGAAAAAATTGCCTTTCCCATCTTTCGTCCTTCCCCCACCCCACCACCTTTAGCTTCTGCATGGTTCACTTTTCCTTTATCTTGTTCAGCCATATAGTGTCCTCTAAAAATTCTCTCCTATAAAAGTTTGTTTTTGGTAAGGATTTGGCTATCTCATTCATTCATTCATTCATTCACATTTTTGTTACATGTACTATGGATTGGGGACCATTTTAGTTACGAGGGACAAAGCAATGAACAAGACAAAAATATACCTGGCCTCACAAAGCTTATACTCTACAGCCAGTGCAACAGAAAGTAAACTAACGTCCACTTCAGAGCAGCCTAGTTTTTAGTACCATATTAGTGCTCTCATGGAAATTTCCATCTAAGGCCTTTATCTCGTTGTTAAGGGACTGTCTTTATTCCTAAGTTAACATAATTTCAAACGTCAGAGATTTCAGGGAGGTATTTTAGATGGGAAGGGAACACTTTTCAATTCCTTAAAGCCTTCCACTTTTATTTACGCCCAAAATGGGCCTTGGCTTCCATAAATTTGATTGACCTTCCTCCAGCCCATGCCCCATCCACTAGGAACTGTATTTTTATTTTCAGAGCCTCTAGAACAGTCTCTGGTCTCTCGACCAGGGCATCTTGAGGGCCATTTTAAACTGTACAGTAGGATGTACTGCTTTATTCTCTTCAACAAGTCCGATGCTAAGGTTGAGTATGGCCGTGATAGATATCTGTTTCTAAGACTTTGGATCATTTTACCTGGTCCTATTCATACTGTCCTGAGTGGTGACAAGGCTTTAAATTCAGTGGTAAATTACTTCATAAATTAATCATTTTCACTGTAGAGAAAGCCATTTTGTTATATTTCAGTGCAGTTTCTCTCCTTTTTATCCATTAGTCAATATTACATTCTTTATACAGGCAAATGCTTTGTCTTTGTCATTAGTACTGTTTGGAAGTTTCTGCCAACTTGTATTAGTTTAGATTTACTTATATGCAACAGAAAACTCCAGCCAGCTTATAAAGCAAGTATAGCTCATATAACTGAATTCCAGAGGTACGTGAGGCTTTGAGGTTGATGGGGTCTTTTGGCTCTAGCTGGATTTCCCTGCAATCCTCTTAGCTCTGTCCTCTTCCCCTCGTAACTTCATCCTCAGCCTGGTACCAAAACAGCTGTAGCAGTTTGCCTCACATCCAGGAATCGTAATGTCCACAGAGACTTCCCATGGCAGTCTCTAAAGAACAAGGATATTTTCCCCAGAGGCTCTCAGAAAGTCTCTCCTTTTGCCTTGTTGGCTCAATCATACGATCATTTCTGAACCAACCCCTGGCAAGGGGTTGAGATTAGCCATGCCCAGGAGTAAGTGGTGGTGAGAAGCTGGGTTTTGATTAGCTTCCCCTGAGGCCCCTGGGCTTCCCGGGGAGACAGAACCTGAGTTCTAACAGGCAGGAGGAAATAGGAACAGATGCTGGGTAGGCGAAGGGCAATTTCACTCTGCTACTTTGAAAGTAATTCTAGTTGCCCCAGTTATATTTTGATTTCTGAACTTACTTCTCCAGCTTCCAGGTAATAAGACCAGGCTCATCCATGACAGGTGATGACCATTAAAAAAGTTAAGATTATGTTCGTTATCTTTTGTTTAAAAAAACAAGGATGTAGAAAACAAACACGGTTACCAAAGGGGAAGGGGGTGGATAAATTGGGAGTTTGAGATTAACATATACACACTACTATATACAAAATAGATAAACAAGGACCTACTTATAGCACAGGGAACTCTACTCAATATTTTGTAATAACCTATAACAAAAAAGAATCTGAAAAAGAATATACATATATATATATATCAAACTGAATCACTTTGCTGTACACTTAAAACTAACACAACATTGTAAATCAACTATACTTCAATAAAAATTAATTAATTTAAAAACCAACGATAGATATAGTACATAACTAAAATAAATAGTTTTTTTTAGCTAAAGAGTTAAATTTCAGTTTTTGAAAATAGTCCATAGGCCTTAACTGCCAACGTTTCTATGGAAAGTTTGGAGAGATTTTACTGAGTAATCTTGCCACATAGAAAGAAACTCCCCCAATCCCACCCCAGCGTGTACATAATGAGGTCACTGGTTTCACCTGCATCTTGGCATGTCTTGAGCCAGTGAAGGGCTAGGTCATACTCTCTGGTCCCTGCTTTCCTCCTTCAGAGGCATTTTCTTTTTGAATCAAATCTCAGCTGGATCCTAAAATTTCAAGGAAACTTGCTGTTCTCCCTCTGTTTTCTTTAAGAGGTAGGGCAGAAACGGGATATGCAGAAATCCTTAATTTTATGTAAATGGCCCACCTTTCCATCTTTCCTTGGGGTGTTATAAAAATTAGTGTTCTAAAAACAGTTTTACAAAGTGTTCCCTTGAGATGCAAAGAACGTACTATCAGCCCAGCAGGTTCTCTACAAAAGCTTTTAAGTGGAAGGAGGGAGGAAGGGAAAGTCATACACATGCCTCTGGCATTTTTTCAGATTTTTGGGAATTAAAAAAATACATATCATTATAGAAATTATTTTGGCTTTTCACCATGAACTGGTTCACAGACTGGCCCACGTTCACTTTTCCTATTTGGCTGGCTGTTGACTTAAATAGGACACTTCCCTGGGAAAGGTTAGTACGTCAGAGTGGTATTTGTTGAAAGTGACAAAGTGATAAACTAGGTTTTTATTTACTCTGTTATTACTAAGGATACTTTTAACATCCTTTTGAGGTGCTAATAGTCCTTCCTGAGGAGAATTATGCAAACAAACCAACCATTAATTAAATCAAGAGCAGCGGTCCCCATAGAACTACACTATGCAGATCTGCTGATCTGGATGGACTTGTTGCAGGCAGTGGCCTTTGCTGCAGAGATGCTCCCAGTGGCCAGCTCTCTGTGCATTTGTGCACTTCCAGGAAGGACTACAGGGGTCTAGTGTCCACTCAGCCCTTGGGGACCTCAGAGCTCCCTCCCTTGAGGTCTCTGGACATATTGCTCCAACTCACCTGGGAAGAGCAACTACAGATCCTAGTGACTAAACACAGGGACTCAGGAAGGCAAGATAGAATTTTCCAGAGACTCTATGGATTCCTAAATTGCTAGAGTTCCTGTATGGCTTACAACTCTCTACAGAGATGGAAGACGTTTTATTGCATTAAAACCCAAAAGCGATATATGTGGTATCTAAAAAATATGACAAACTAGTGAATAACATAAAAGAAGCAGACTCACAGATACAAAAAACAAACCAGTGGTTACCAGCGGTTACAAAAAAACAAACTAGTGGGGGGGGAGGGGCAACATGGGGGTGAGGGAGTGAAGGTACAAACTATTGGGCATAAGATAGGCTCAAGGACGTATTGTACAACACGGGGAATATAGCCAGTATTTTTTAATAACTGTAAGTGGAAAGTAACCTTTAAAAATTGTATAGAAATAAATTTAAAAGATTAATTTTTTTTTTAAAGCAAGAAAACGAAAAACAAAAACAAAATAACCAAACCACCGAAAGCCAAATGGATGATATGCTGTCCTATACCCGAGGTCTTGGTTGGCTGAGTGCATTTCACCTACTGACTGCTGTGGTCATAGCAGCTACCATCTATATATATGGCGTGGCCATTGCTATTATTGGGCAATTAATGCTAATTCTGGCCCCAGTTGGGCCTCACAGCTCGTGTGCTGATGCTGGGCATATGCCGAGAGGGACCCTGCTCTTTCTGGCCCCAGACGTGCTCAGTTCTATCCACGGCCCAAACTGGCCCTGGCATTCCGTTTCTATCTTCCTGGCTGCCTGCTCTTCCTGTTGGGTAATTTTCAGCGGCACAGCTGCTGACAGACATTGTGTCGCACATGACATTTTTTTCTCTCTAGCTCTAGGTTTTTAATCTCCCAAGAGTAATCCCACTTTGCCTTTTTTCTGCCCAAGCTTTCAATTGTTTAGGTCATTCTTTTTCTCCCTTTCCTCCCTAGAATGTCCCTCAGTGCTGGGATTCACCCTTTCCAAAGTTCCTTTTGCAAAGTGCTCTCCTACACAAAACCTCATGACTCCCATGTCTTGAGTTGGACCCCTATGAGGTCCTGTGCCCTTGGCTCTGCTCCATCCCTGCCACCATCCAGCGATGAGTAGATGCAAGAAGGCCCTGCCTCTTCCCAAGGAGCGTGATAAGGAGGGTGACGTGGAGCCACTCTCCGAGCCCCCAGCTGTCTTATTAGCTTGGGGAGGCCTAAGGTGCCACTGCTGGAGATATACTCCTTTGGCCTGATTAAGGCATTTTTCCTGGTTAAAATAAATCTTCCTAAGAGGGGTCACTCAGTGTAAATGAGTCGTCTGGGCCTCCCCAGGAGAGGGTTCTGAAGAGGTAAAAGGTGTCGGAGGAACTTTATGGTTTAAGCTCTGGAGTGGGGCAGGGTGGGAATGAGGCTGGGGGAGACGGACGGCATAGGCAGGAAGCAGATGCTCCCCACCCATGAGGCTCATCTGCCTCCCCCCGTTGGTCAGGGCCAGTCCAGCCCTGGTGCATCAGCTGCCAGGATGGAGCAGGGTCTCAAGACTCAGTTCAGGGTGAGCGAGCCCTGGGCCCTGACTGACTTCAAGACACTGGGCTTCGGTAGGATTCCTGGATTCTACAAAATATCCAGTTACCCCAATAAAAGAAAGTGGGCTCTCTGGTTCTGGGGGTTGATTTTACTTCAGTTCTCTTTATTAAACTGATCGGTTGTTCTTGGAACTGACCACGTGTGTCACTGAGCAGCCTGGCTGCTTTGCTGAAGCATCACAAATGAATGACATGACTGGTTCTTTTGTTCTTGGGTAACCACAGCCTTTAAAAACCAGTCTCTCTTCAGGTACAAGCAAGGCCTCTGTGAATATGGCCTAGGAGCTAAGAATGCAGTTTCTGGGGTCACAGAGGCCTGGGTCCAATTCCTGAAGCCACCCTTCTGTTAGCTGTGAGGGAACTCCGTGCCCTAATCTTTTCATCTGCAAATGTGGGTAACAGTTAAACCTATCTTATGGGTTTCTTTAAGGACATGAAAGACTGTCACAGTGCCTGGCAAATACTAAGTGTTCAGTAGACGCCAGCTGCTATTTTTGATAGTAGTATAGGACCAGCAGACCAGTTACTTAACAACTAATATCTTGACAATCAGGAAGACTTACAGCTTCTTCCCAAAGAACCTAACTTATCCCCGGAGGCTAGTATCCAGGGAAGAAGACACATCTGCAACCTTCCTTACCCAGCTGTGTATAAGGGTAGGGACAGGAGGAAAAAGGCCCCTCTCCTCTGGGTCCTGCAAACCTCCAGTGAACATGGAGAAAGCAACACCCACATCGAGTAGGGCCTTCTGGGGGAAGGAGCAAGGATTGGGGAATTTGGAGAACTCCGAACCTGACTGATTCCCAGTCCATTACCATCAGGAAAATGATTTCTGTCTACAATGCACATATAGGAATGGCCTCAGTGTGTGTACACGCACACACACCTCCACTCCAGGTCAGAACACCAGCACACTGGATGTGTTTTTTCTCATCTTCCTTCTTATCTCCTGCATCCTTTGCAGTCCATTCGGGCATAATTATTATTGCTTTGCTGGCTCAGTGTTGCAGCTCTCTAGAGTGGAGCAGATGTCAACAGCTCCGAAAGATCCCATGCTATTACACAGCAGAACAAATGAGGATGTCAAAAAAGGCTCTTCAGTCTAACAAGAAAACAGAGGAAAGAGACAAAAAGAATAAAGCCTTCAGAGACCAGCAGACTCGCTCTGATTAGATCTTATGCTAACATGATGCCCACTCTGCGTACTAACAGTGATTTAATATGTTTAAAAGATACAGGGGAAACACAGAAATACGTCTCGGGGGAAAAAAGGGAGAAAAGAGAATTTGTTCCCTGCCAGGCATGATTAAGATGGTGTGGGCATCCTATGAAAATGTGACTGGAGCATGAGACCAGCGCAAGCCCAAGTATATTTACCTACAATGCCTGACGTCGTCTCATTACACGGGGCAGTGACTGCTTTCTCCACCAGCAGGTAAGCGATAGGAGCTGCTCTGATAGGTTAGCTGGCTAGGGGCTTGACAAAATGTCAGCCTTACTGCTGGACCATTGTTTATTCTCTTAATATGGGAGGCTATACTTTAAAAACATTTTATATATGGGGCCACAGGTCCAAAAATCTTAATTATCCAGGACAAAGATGAAAAATACTCTAGATTTTTAGAGGTCTTAGAGAGGGAAATCTCTCAGTAATCAAACAGTTGCTCCAAATTCCATGAATTATAGATCATACAAAGTAATTTACTGATTGAATATATCTTCAGTTCCTTGCTCTGAACCCATTTACTCATCTTTGATTTATAATTATCACCATTAATGTAATAGTTCTGTTTCACCAGACCATGGCAGAATAGAGAACATCATTGGAGCAGTCCCTAAGAGCTATCTGAGAGGCTGTCTCTTAGGCTTAAGTCCTCAGTTTTGTCCACCAAAGAAAACATAATTCTTAAAAAAAAGAACATCATTTACAAAGGCTGACTTTGGGATAGGGATGAGGAAGTGAAAGGCTGTTAGGTATGTATAAAGTTCTGACAGTATCAAAATGTATCTGATAAGTTGACAGTAGTAAAAGGGCACAATTACCACAATGAAGTAGAGAGAGTACAGAGTATTATATACTTTTTTTGGTCTCCTTATTTGTTCTTATACCTTCCACCATGGATCTGAGGCAGCTGTCTAGGGACTTTTGTTATATAGGTAAAGAGTAGCGCATACTTCAAAAATTCTTGAGGAATAATAGTTTAAAAAAAATAAGGTAGCTCCCTGGAGGGGAGTGTTTATCAGTTTATTGGTGTTCATTGTTGAAATGCAAGAAATTGAAAACCCCAGGACATTGCCCTGTGCCTGAAAATGCCCAGGCTCTTCAGTCCAGATGTTAGGACTTGTCTAGAAGCCCAGAACCCTCAGTGGGATGAGAATTCAAAAGTCACCTGGTCCCGTGATGGTTTCCGGCAAGTGATGCCATCTAGTGACACTCCCTCGTTAGATGTCAGTCCGTTGTCAGAGCCCTGTCATTATTAGAAAGTTCATGCTCGCTTGAACCTGAATATGCGCCTTTGTATCTGCGCTCCCTTGGCCATGGCTGTGTCCTCCAGGACCTGAGGGAGGGACAATCTAAACCTATTACACATGGGAGGACAGGGGTCATGGCCCAGCCCCAAGTCTTTTCCCATTTTGTATGTGATATGATTTCAAGTCCTCAACTCCTTCAGCTTATAAATGTTCCCTTTTATAAGGTGAACTGATATACCAAAACCTACCACTATTGTCTAGCTAAAGGGACAAAAGGCAGCCTGGCGTAGTGGTTTAGCACACTCTGTGGGGTCACAACACCCATGTCCCCATCCTGGCTCTCGTATGTGACTTTGGACATATTACTTAATCTCAGCTTTGGTATCCTTATCTATAAAATGGGGTTATAATAGCCCCTCAAAGGCCAGAAGTGAGAATAAATGAGAGAATCCATGTACAGATGTTTACCATACAACGAGCACTCGCAAATGTGAGCCATCAATTTGGAGTAAGAAAGGACACTGCCTCCGTTATTTTCTACCCACACTTCCATTATAGTCTAAGCTTACAGTGCACTAGTGATTCATTTTGAGCTTACAATCAATTGAAACATCTCCATCATTTCCACACAGGCTACTATCAAAGCACATCTCTCCCATCTGCTGCTTATTCCATCTTATTTGCTTGTTTATTTTAACCAAGTGTAGGGCTTTACATTTATCCCCATTAAACATAATCTTATTAGATCTGGCCCATTGTTTCAGCCTGTCAAATCTTTTTTGCATCGCAATTCTGCCATCCAGTGTATTAGCTGTCTCTTCCAGCTTTGTGTCATCCACAAATTTTATCACCAGGCGATCAATGTCTCTATCCAAGTCATTAATAAAAACACTTACCAAGGCAAGATGGAGGCCAGAAATTTGTAGTGTGAAAGATCCATTCTCTAGATCAAGGTCAATCCATTAATTAGTACTCTGCATCCAGTCAGCTACTCACATACCCAGCCTGGCTACCATCAGCCCTGACCCAGAGGTACATCTTATCTTCAAGGACAGAGACTTTATCTGTCAAATGTAGCGCTGCAACCCAAATGCATTCTTTTTGCACAATACCTGGAAAACCAGTCTGGCAACTCTCTCAGAAACTGGCAAGTCTGGGAAAACGCAGACACTTTGCCTATCGCCTGGGAACAACATCCAGCTCACCAGACAAAAGATCATCCAAACTGTCTGCCCTTTATTTAAAAGATCAACATTTTCTCATGGCTGGGCTTCTAGCACCTTTCCAAAAAGCCTCAGCCCCTTGAAAGAGACAGTGGGTCTTCTAGAATATAATTTATCTGCTCAGGTCCCTGGACCCCAAGGCTCCATTTATTTATTTAAAGATTTTTTTTTTTCTGATGTGGAAAACCATTTTTAAATTCTTTATTGAATTTGTTACAACATTGCTTCTGTTTCATGTTTTGGTTTTTGGCCTTGAGGCATGTGGGATCTTAGCTCCCCGACCAGGGATCGAACCCGTACCCCCTGCATTGGAAGGCAAAGTCTTAACCACTGGACCACCAGGAAGTCCCCAAGGGCTCCTTTTAGAACCTTTTCTCTTGCTTTGGGATTCCATTTTCTGCCACCAAGACCTGTAGGAACCTTATCTTTTCCAACTCAAAGTTACTTTCTTAGGTAGGAAAAATGGAAGGAACATAAATGCTGAAAGGATGTGTTTCCTTTCTGTCACCTGTTCCTGTTACGCCGATAACAATATTGATCTCAAGCAAAGGAGATATTTTCGTCCTTTGCCAAACATAATTAAAAACTCTTTTTGGGGAATTCCCTGGTTGCCTAGTAGTTAAGACTCGGCGCTTTCACTGCTATGGGCCCCAGGCTTGATCCCTGGTCGGGGAACTAAGATCCCGCAAGCTGCGCAGCGTGGCCAAAAACAACCCCATCTTTTTGTTTTCTTTGTCTTAAAAGTCTGGGTGCCTCTTAGAAACCCTGGGATCAGTATCCATGGAAAGCTAGCCTGACCACTACAAGACAGCTTGCAGTGGCAGTGGCTCACCAAGGGGAATCTGTCCCAGTTACCGGGGTCCTGACTGTCCCCCAAGCCCTCAGATCCTCACATCCCACCACTACTGGAGAGAAACAATGGTTAAGATTTTGGTAATTCTAAGTCTGTATATTATATATGTGGCCTTGGGCCAATTTGTAAGGGAGGGACAAGAGTGCTTACCTCATAACGTGGTTGTGAAGGTCACTCTAAAGCCACGCACAGTGCCTGGCATGAACAGTGGTGGCCCACTATCACCATGTGACTTCTACCTAGGTCTTGTCCCCCTTTGGTTCCTCTCTTGTCACCAGTCCCTTGCCTCCCTCCTCTCAGTTCATGTTAGCTCTGCTCCAAACTTTAATTTTCTGCTTGTCTTTCATAGACTGGCTTTTCCCCCCACGTACTGGCTTGGAAAATACTGTGTGTACTTTGACAATCCCTTGCTGACTTTAGTTCTCGAAATACAGACCTAATGTGTGTGAAAATCCTATCCCTTTCCTGGAGGTCCCCATTTATGACAAGTCCCACTGAATAAGGGATAACAGCCCTCAGAATTTTTTCACAAATCTCAAAAGCCACAGTGTTTGGGATCCAGTCCTGGCTTCTTCATTTTTAACTGTATGGTCTTGGGCAGGCGGCTAACCTCTCTAAGACTCAGTGTCTGCAGGGTGGGCATAACGGTATAGGGTTTGGGGAGCATAAACTGTTTAGCATCACACAGAGTAAATGCTCAATAAATGTTAGCTGTCACGATCAGCATCACTGCCATCATTCTTCCTTCCTTTCCATTTCCTGAAGAGTATCCATTTTATTAATAGATTGTTATATTTGCTCTTTTATATTTGCTCTTGGACATGCACCCCTCTCTCCTTCTTCTGTTTATGTCCATTAAATTTCTGAACTCAACAGCAAGGGACTCTAGAAACCACATGGATCATTCTACATCACGCCTTCCCTTCTTTGAGAAAACACATAGAAACTATACACTATAAAGCAGAGTGAAAGTGGTAGTTACTATATCACTATAAATTGAGATAAATTTCAATCACATGGTTCATATTCCATTTTAGAGTTCACACCCATCCTTCTGTCTTCCTAGAGTTCTTTTAAAAGCTGTATGGAGAATTTTCAAGATGGCGGAAGAGTAAGACGCGGAGATCACCTTCCTCCCCACAGATACACCAGAAATACACCTACACGTGGAACAGCTCCTACAGAACACCTACTGAACGCTGGCAGAAGACCTCAGACCTCCCAAAAGGCAAGAAACCCCCCACGTACCTGGGTAGGGCAAAAGAAAAAGAAAAAAACACAGACAAAAGGATAGGGACGGGACCTGCACCAGTGGGAGGGAGCTGTGAAGGAAGAAAAGTTTCCACACACTAGGAAGCCCCTTTGCAGGCGGAGACTGCGGATGGCGGAGGCGGAAAGCTTCGGAGCCGCGGAGGAGAGCGCAGCAACAGGGGTGCGGAGGGCAAAGCGGAGAGATTCCTGCACAGAGGATCAGGGCTGACCGGCACTCACCAGCCCGAGAGGCTTGTCTGCTCACCCGCCAGGGCGGGCGGGGCTGGGAGCTGAAGCTCGGGCTTCGGTCGGAGCGCAGGGAGAGGACTGGGGTTGGCGGCGTGAAAACAGCCTGCAGGGGGTTAGTGCGCCGCGGCTAGCTGGGAGGAAGTCCGGGGAAAAGTCTGGACCTGCCGAAGAGGCAAGAGACTTTTTCTTACCTCTTTGTTCCTGGTGCGCGAGGAGAGGGGATTCAAAGCGCTGCTTAAAGGAGCTCCAGAGACGGGCGCGAGCTGCGGCTAAAAGCGCGGACCCCAGAGACGGGCATGAGACGCTAAGGCTGCTGCTGCCGCCACCAAGAAGCCTGTGTGCGAGCACAGGTCACTCTCCACATCCCCCTTCCGGGGAGCCTGTGCAGCCCGCCACTGCCGGGGTCCCGGGATCCAGGGATAACTTCCCCGGGAGAACGCACAGCGCGCGTCACGCTGCCTCAACGTCACGCCGGCCTCTGCCGCCGCAGGCCCGCCCCGCACTACGTGCCCCTCCCTCCCCCCCGGCCTGAGTGAGCCAGAGCCCCTGAATCAGCGGCTCCTTTAACCCCATCCTGTCTGAGCGGAGGACAGACGCCCTCCGGAGACCTACACACAGAGGCGGGGCCAAATCCAAGGCTGAGCCCCGGCAGCTGTGAGAACAAAGAAGGGAAAGGGGAATCTCTCCCAGCAGCCTCAGAAGCAGCGGATTAAAGCTCCACAATCAACTTGATGTACCCTGCATCTGTGGAATACATGAATAGACAACGAATCATCCCAAATTAAGGAGGTGGACTTTGAGAGCAAGATTTATGATTTTTTCCCCTTTTCCTCTTTTTGTGAGTGTGTATGTGTATGCTTCTGTGTGAGATTTTGTCTGTATACCTTTGCTTCCACCATTAGGGTTCTATCCGTCCGTATTTTTTTTCTCTTAATAATTATTTTTTATTTTAATTATTTTATTTTCTTCCTTCCTTCCCTCCTTCCTTCCTTCTTTCCTTCCTCCCTCCCTCCCTCCCTCCTTTCTTTCTTTCTACTTCTACTAATTCTTTCTTTCTACTTTTTCTCCCTTTTATTCTGAGCTGTGTGGATGAAAGGCTCTTGGTGCTGTAGCCAGGAGTCAGTGCTGTGCCTCTGAGGTGGGAGAGCCAACTTCAGGACACTGGTCCACAAGAGACCTCCCAGCTCCACATAATATCAAACGGCGAAAACCTCCCAGAGATCTCCATCTCAACACCAGCACCCAGCTTCACTCAATGACCAGCAAGCTACAGTGCTGGACATCCTATGCCAAACAACTAGCAAGACAGGAACACAACCCCACCCATTAGCAGAGAGGCGGCCCAAAATCATAATAAGTCCACAGACACCCCAAAACACACCAACAGACGTGGACCTGCCCACCAGAAAGACAAGATCCAGCCTCATCCACCAGAACACAGGCACTAGTCCCCTCCACCAGGAAGCCTACACAACCCACTGAACCAACCTTAGCTACTGGGGACAGACACCAAAAACAACGGGAACTACGAGCCTGCAGCCTGCAAAAAGGAGACGCCAAACACAGTAAGATAAGCAAAATGAGAAGACAGAAAAACACACAGCAGATGAAGGAGCAAGATAAAAACCTACCAGACCTAACAAATGAAGAGGAAATAGGCAGTCTACCTGAAAAAGAATTCAGAATAATGACAGTAAAGATGACCCAAAATCTTGGAAATAGAATAGACAAAATGCAGGAAACATTTAACAAGGACCTAGAAGAACTAAAGATGAAACAAACAACACAATAAATGAAATTAAAAATACTCTAGATGGGATCAATAGCAGAATAACTGAGGCAGAAGAACGGATAAGTGACCTGGAAGATAAAATAGTGGAAATAACTACTGCAGAGCAGAATAAAGAAAAAAGAATGAAAAGAACTGAGGACAGTCTCAGAGACCTCTGGGACAACATTAAACGCACCAACATTCGAATTATAGGGGTTCCAGAAGAAGAAGAGAAAAAGAAAGGGACTGAGAAAATTTTTGACAAGATTATAGTTGAAAACTTCCCTAATATGGGAAAGGAAATAGTTAATCAAGTCCAGGAAGCACAGAGAGTCCCATACAGGATAAATCCAAAGACAAATACGCCAAGACACATATTAATCAAACTGTCAAAAATTAAATACAAAGAAAACATATTAAAAGCAGCAAGGGAAAAACAACAAATAACACACAAGGGAATCCCCATAAGGTTAACAGCTGATCTTTCAGCAGAAACTCTGCAAGTCAGAAGGGACTGGCAGGACATATTTAAAGTGATGAAGGAGAAAAACCTGCAACCAAGATTATCTACCCAGCAAGGATCTCATTCAAATTTGATGGAGAAATTAAAACCTTTAGAGACAAGCAAAAGCTGAGAGAGTTCAGCACCACCAAACCAGCTTTACAACAACTGCTAAAGGAACTTCTCTAGGCAAGAAACACAAGAGAAGGAAAAGACCTACAATAATGAACCCAAAACAATTAAGAAAATGGGAATAGGAACATACATATCTATAATTACCTTAAATGTAAATGGACTAAATGGTCCCACCAAAAGACACAGATTGGCTGAATGGATACAAAGACAAGACCCATATATTTGCTGTCTACAAGAGACCCACTTCAGACCTAGAGACACATACAGACTGAAAGTAAAGGGATGGAAAAAGATATTTCATGCAAATGGAAACCAAAAGAAAGCTGGAGTAGCAATTCTCATATCAGACAAAATAGACTTTAAAATAAAGACTATTAGAAGAGACAAAGAAGGACACTACATAATGATCAAGGGATCGATCCAAGCAGAAGATAAAACAATTGTAAATATTTATGCACCCAACATAGGACCACCTCAATACATAAGGCAAATACTAACAGCCATAAAAGGGGAAATAGACAGTAACACATTCATAGTAGGGGACTTTAACACCCCACTTTCACCAATGGACAGATCATCCAAAATGAAAATAAAGAAACACAAGCTTTAAATGATACATTAAACAAGATGGACTTAATTGATATTTATAGGACATTCCATCCAAAAACAACAGAATACACATTTTTCTCAAGTGCTCATGGAACATTGTCCAGGATAGATCATATCTTGGGTCACAAATCAAGCCTCGGTAAATTTAAGAAAATTGAAATTGTATCAAGTATCTTTTCCAACCACAATGCTATGAGACTAGATATCAATTACAGGAAAAGATCTGTAAAAAATACAAACACATGGAGGCTAAACAATACACTACTTAATAACGAAGTGATCACTGAAGGAATCAAAGAGGAAATCAAAAAATACCTAGAAATAAATGACAATGGATACACGATGACCCAAAATCTATGGGATGCAGCAATAACAGTTCTAAGAGGGAAGTTTATAGCAATACAATCCTACCTTAAGAAACATCTCGAATAAACAACCTAACCTTGCACCTAAAGCAATTAGAGAAAGAAGAACAAAAAAACCCCAAAGTTAGCAGAAGGAAAGAAATCATAAAAATCAGATCAGAAATAAATGAAAAAGAAATGAAGGAAACGATAGCAAAGATCAATAAAACTAAAAGCTGGTTCTTTGAGAAGATAAACAAAATTGATAAACCATTAGCCAGACTCATCAAGAAAAAAAGGGAGAAGACTCAAATCAATAGAATTAGAAATGAAAAAGGAGAAGTAACAACTGACACTGCAGAAATACAAAAGATCATGAGAGATTACTACAAGCAACTCTATGCCAATAAAATGGACAACCTGGAAGAAATGGACAAATTCTTAGAAATGCACAACCTGCCAAGACTGAATCACGAAGAAATAGAAAATATGAACAGACCAATCACAAGCACTGAAATTGAAACTGTGATTAAAAATCTTCCAACAAACAAAAGCCCAGGACCAGATGGCTTCACAGGCGAATTCTATCAAACATTTAGAGAAGAGCTAACACTTATCCTTCTCAAACTCTTCCAAAATATAGCAGAGGGAGGAACACTCCCAAACTCATTCTATGAGGCCACCATCACCCTGATACCAAAACCAGACAAGGATGTCACAAAGAAAGAAAACTACAGGCCAATATCACTGATGAACATAGATGCAAAAATCCTCAACAAAATACTAGCAAACAGAATCCAACAGCACATT
The DNA here is from genome assembly GCF_039906515.1 of Pseudorca crassidens. NCBI lineage: Eukaryota > Metazoa > Chordata > Mammalia > Artiodactyla > Delphinidae > Pseudorca > Pseudorca crassidens. The sequence continues at coordinate 101,740,504 of NC_090297.1, read as the reverse complement.
AAATGGATCATACACCATGATCAAGTGGGGTTTATTCCAGGAATGCAAGGATTCTTCAATATACGCAAATCAATCAGTGTATTACACCATATTAACAAATTGAAGGAGAAAAACCATATGATCATCTCAATAGATGCAGAGAAAGCTTTCGACAAAATTCAAAACCCATTTATGATAAAAACTCTTCAGAAAGTAGGCATAGAGGGAACTTTCCTCAACATAATAAAGGTCGTGTATGACAAAGCCACAGCCAACATCATCCTCAATGGTGAAAAACTGAAAGCATTTTCACTAAGATCAGGAACAAGACAAGGTTGCCCACTCTCACCACTCTTATTCAACATAGTTTTGGAAGTTTTAGCCACAGCAATCAGAGAAGAAAAGGCAATAAAAGGAATCCAAATCGAAAAAGAAGAAGTAAAGCTGTCACTGTTTGCAGATGACATGATACTATACATAGAGAATCCTAAAGATGCTACCAGAAAACTACTAGAGCTAATCAATGAATTTGGTAAAGTAGCAGGATACAAAATTAATGCACAGAAATCTCTGGCATTCCTATACACTAATGATGAAAAAAGAAAACACTCCCATTTACCATTGCAACAAAAAGAATAAAATATCTAGGAATAAACCTACCTAAGGAGACAAAAGACCTGTATGCAGAAAATTATAAGACACTGATGGAAGAAATTAAAGATGATACAAATAGATGGAGAGATATACCATGTTCTTGGATTGGAAGAATCAACATTGTGAAAATGACTCTACTCCCCAAAGCAATCTACAGATTCAATGCAATCCCTATCAAACTACCACTGGCATTTTTCACAGAACTAGAACAAAAAATTTCACAATTTGTATGGAAACACAAAAGACCCTGAATAGCCAAAGCAATCTTGAGAACGAAAAACGGAGCTGGAGGAATCAGGCTACCTGACTTCAGACTATACTACAAAGCTACAGTAATCAAGAGAGTATGGTACTGCCACAAAAACAGAAAGATAGATCAATGGAACAGGATAGAAAGCCCAGAGAGAAACCCACGCACATATGGTCACCTTATCTTTGATAAAAGAGGCAGGAATGTACAGTGGAGAAAGGACAGCCTCTTCAATAAGTGATGCTGGGAAAACGGGACAACTGCATGTAAAAGTATGAGATTAGATCACTCCCTAACACCATACACAAAAATAAGCTCAAAATGGATTAAAGACCTAAATGTAAGGCCAGAAACTATCAAACTCTTAGAAGAAAACATAGGCAGAACACTCTATGACATAAATCACAGCAAGATCCTTTTTGACCCACCTCCTAGAGAAATGGAAATAAAAACAAAAATAAACAAATGGGACCTAATGAAACTTCAAGGCTTTTGCACAGCAAAGGAAACTATAAACAAGACCAAAAGACAACCCTCAGAATGGGAGAAAATACTTCCAAATGAAGCAACTGACAAAGGATTAATCTCCAGAATTTATAAGCAGCTCATGCAGCTCAATAACAGATAAACAACCCAATCCAAAAATGGGCAGAAGACCTTAATAGACATTTCTCCAAAGAAGATATACAGACTGCCAACAAACACATGAAAGAACGCTCAACATCATTAATCATTAGAGAAATGCAAATCAAAAGTACAATGAGATATCATCTCACACCAGTCAGAATGGCCATCATAAAAAAATCTAGAAACAATAAATGCTGGAGAGGGTGTGGAGAAAAGGGAACCCTCTTGCACTATTGGTGGGAATGTAAATTCATACAGCCACTGTGGAGAACAGTATGGAGGTTCCTTAAAAAACTACAAATAGAACTACCATATGACCCAGCAATCCCACTACTGGGCATATACCCTGAGAAAACCATAATTCAAAAAGAATCATGTACCAAAATGTTCATTACAGCTCTATTTACAATAGCCCAGAGATGGAAACAACCTAAGTGTCCATCATTGGTTGAATGGATAAATAAGGTGTGGCACATATATACAATGGAATATTACTCAGCCATAAAAAGAAACGAAATTGAGCTATTTGTAATGAGGTGGATAGACCTAGAGTCTGTCATACAGAGTGAAGTAAGTCAGAAAGAGAAAGACAAATACCATATGCTAACACATATATATGGAATTTAAGGGAAAAAAATGTCATGAAGAAACTAGGGGTAAGACAGGAATAAAGACACAGACCTACTAGAGAATGGACTTGAGGATATGGGGAGGGGGAAGTGTAAGCTGTGACAAAGCGAGAGAGAGGCATGGACATATATACACTACCAAACGTAAGGTAGATAGCTAGTGGGAAGCAGCCGCATAGCACAGGGAGATCAGCTCAGTGCTTTGTGACTGCCTGGAGGGGTGGGATAGGGAGGGTTGGAGAGAGGGAGACGCAAGAGGGAAGAGATATGGGAACATATGTATATGTATAACTGATTCACTTTGTTATAGAGCAGAAACTAACACACCATTGTAAAGCAATTATACTCCAATAAAGATGTAAAAAAATAAATAAATAAATAAAATAAATTAAAAAAAGCTGTATGGAGCCATGTGTTTACATATTACACTATGAATTACCTGAGGGCAAGTAAGTGTTTAAGTCATAACTCTCCTTTTTTTCGATCTTTAGCATTCATTAAATAAATTCTTATGTTTATCAAATTTCTGTTATGTTGCAAGTGCTGCCATTATGGAAACAGTGAGCTATAATTCCTGCCTTCAAGATGCTAAGTTAGCTGGGGGAGAGTTCTGTTTCTGGTTAGCATGTGAAAGATTGTAGTAGAACTTCATTTCCACAGTAGCACCAAGAAAAATTTGGTTTAAGAATCATATGAAATTTATCCAGATTCTGGCCACACTAGAATTTAATTATAAACCAGAAGATCTCTAGAAAATATTAAAATATTGGGAAATTAAGTAATACACTTCTAAAGAGAAAATCTTGGGGAAAATTAGATAATATTTTAAAATAAATGGCAATAAAAGCACACAATATTGGGGGTTCCCTGGTGGCTCAGTGGTTGAGAGTATGCCTGCCGATGCAGGGGAGGCGGGTTTGTGCCCTGGTCCGGGAGGATCCCACATGCCGCGGAGCGGCTGGGCCCGTGAGCCATGGCCGCTGAGCCTGCACTTCCGGAGCCTGTGTTCCGCAACGGGAAAGGCCACAACAATGAGAGGCCCGCGTACCGCAAAAAAGAAAAAAAAAAAAAAAGCACACAATATCTAAATTTCTGGGATGTAACTAAAATGATACTAAGAATAGAATTTAGAGTTTTAAATGCTTATATTAGAAAATGAGAAAGGGCTAAAATCAATGATCCTAGCTTCTACCTTAAGAAGCTAGTAAAAGAACAGTAAACAAAGTAAACAGAAAGAAGGAATAATAAAGAGTGGGAATAAATGAAATAGGAAACAAACAATAGAGAAAATAAACACAGCCCCATAAACGATTTTTTGAAAAGACCAATAAAATTGATAAACCCTTAGTTAGACTGAACAAGGAAAAAAATAAAGAGAAAATGCAAGTGATGAATATGAAGAATGAAAGAAAGGATATTCCCACAAATCCTACACACATTAAAGGAATAATAAGGGGATATTTTAAACAACATTATGCCAAAAGGTTGGCAATGTAAACGAAATGGATAAATCCCTTGAAAAGCAGAATTTTTCAAAAATGACATCAGAAGAAATAAATGACCTGAGTATCTGTTAAAGAAATTGAATTCATAATTAAATGTTTTCCACGAAGAACACTTCTGGCCCAGATAGTGCTAATGGTGAATTCTGTCAAACACTTAAGAAATCATACCAGTCTTAAATAGTCCCTTACAGAAACAGAGGAGGAAGGGCCACGTCTCAACACTTTCTAGGAAGCCAATGTGTTCATAATACCAAAACCTGACAAAAACACTACAAGGAAAGAATATTGCAAACCAATATTCGTCATGAACAGAGATGCAAAAATCCTTAACAAAACATTAGCAAATCAAATCCATCAATATATGAAAAGAATAATGTATCATGACCAAGTGGGGTTTATCACAGATAAATGTAAGCTTGGTTAAAATATAAGAAAAACAATAATGTAATCCACCTTATTAAAGGAATAAAGGGGAAAAAATCATATTAACATCAGAGTAAATCCAGGAAAATAACTGACAAACTACAGCATCATTCTGTGATAAAACCTGTAGCAAACCAGGAATAAAACAGAACTTTCTCCATCTGATAAAAGGCATCTATAGAAAACCCTACATGTGACATCATAATTAGTGATGGAACACTTTCCCTCAGGTCAGAAACAAGGTTAGGATGTCTACTCTCCTTGCTTCTATTCAACATTTTATGTGAGGTCTTTGCAGTAGGCAGAAAAAGAAATAGAAATTGTAAAGACTAGGAAAGAAGAAGTAAAGTTATCTTCATTTATAATGGCATGATTTTATATACAGAAAATTCAAAGGAATCTACCCTTCACATCCTACTAAATCTAAGAAGTATATTCAGCAAGGTTCAAAGATACAAGTTCAGTATGGAAAACTTATATGTCTACACACTATCAACGAACAATTAGAAAAGGAAATTAAAAGTCAATACCATTTATAACAGAATCAATATTATAAAATACCTACAAATAATTTTTAAGAGATGTACAAGACCTCTACACTTAAAAATATAAAATCTTGCTGAGGGAAATTAAGAAAATCTAATAAGTGGAGAGAGATAGGCCATCTTTACAAAATTGTAAAGATGTTGATTCTCACAAAATGGATCTATAGATTCAATGCAAGTCCAATCAAATTTCCAGCCAGTTTTATGTAGAAATTGATGAGCTGGTAAAATAAAATTGTTCGAGAATTTACACAACTTGATTTTAAGTCTCCCTATAAAGTTTTTAGTATTTTTTAAATGACTGTTTTAGTCTTTTACATTTCCATGTAAATGTTAGTATTAACTCGTCAATTTCTAAGACAGTATGGTATTGGTGTAAAGATAGACAAATAGATCAATAGAACAGAAAAAACAAACCCATGATTACAACCTAATGACCTTCGCCAAAGGTTCTAAGGCAAATCAATGGGGAAGGGACAGGCTTTTCAACAAATGGTGTTGGGATCCACTCAGCCACAAAAAGAAATGTACTACACATACTTGAGCCAACATGGAGGAATCTCTGAAATATTGTGTATTAGACTGAAAGGAGCCAGACACGCAGGAATACATGCTTAAAAATTCAATTCATATAGAACCCAAGAGCAGGCAAAACTAGTCTGTAGGGACAGAAATCAGAATAGTGGTTGCTTCAGGATGGAGGAGGGTGATAACTAGGATGGGATACAGAGGAATTCTCTAGTAAAATGGCAATGTTTTATGTCTTGTTGGTGTGTTAAGTGGGTTTTTACATTTATCAAAACTCATTGAAAAGTCTATGTACTTTACTGGGTGTTATTTTACTTCCATAAGCAAATATCACACACACAAACTAGGAGTAGGATAAAGGGGAAGAAAAAGACACATGAAGTTAAATTATAATAGGATGTTGTAAGTGTAACGGTAGAGACATGCGGAATTTAATGGGAGAACATGGAAGGAGGACAAACAGCTTGATTGTCCACAAGCATTCAGCCTAGATCTATGAGAGGTATATTTCTCTACCCATTCTGGGATCCCTTGTCAACTTGCTATCAGGAGCATCTCACTTTCCAGAGGTTGATGGAGGTCTTAACATCATGAACCAGTTCTGGTCTGCCCCTACTCCTGCTTACTAGAACCTAGGACAGTTCACTGTGGTAAAGGGAAATCCCTCACTTGTGGAGGAAGAGAAAAAGAGGGACAACACAGAATCCACTCAGTTGCTGATAGATACTTTTTTTAATCTGACAATTTTCCCAGTGCTTACTGAAAAATCCATCAGGGTTCTGAACACCCCAGCTTTATGTATCCCTCCAGCACCAAATCCTCTCATTGCCCTTTTGTTTTGTTTTGCTTTGTTTCGTGTGTGTGTGTGTGTGTGTGTGTGTGTGTGTGTGTGTGTGTGTTTGGTCCGATTTAACATCAAGATTCAGTCCATCCAAATCTGTTGAAAAATCTGGCTATTTGCAAACAAGGAAGACAATGTATTGCCTCACAAACCATATATCCAAATAAATCCAGATGGATAAAAGAGAAAATTTTAAGTGAAACCAAATTTTGAGAATATTAAGATGAATATTTGTCAGTGCTCTGGGTGGAAAAGGATTTTCAGAGGCAGTCAGAAAAGAGCAATAGATTCCTCAAGGAAGATATAAAACTGACATATGTTAAGAAGTCATTACAATATTTAAAACTTTACAACGATCTGACAGAAAGCATTTGCTACAAATATTTCTGAAAAAGAATTTATATCCTTAATAACTAAAACAATAAAGAGGAACACTATGACTACAATTTTTTTAAGTAAGCAAAGGACAATATAAATGACTAACAAAGTTGAAAAAAAATATCACCCTCAGAAGTATTCAAACAAATAACCTTGAGATGCCATTTTAAAACCTATCAAAATAACAAAGAGTTTGAAAAATGACAACACTCAAAATCTGGTAAGGTCAGCTTTTTTTTCCCCCAGTGTGGAAGGAGTAGAAATTGTTGCAGTCTTTCTGCAAGGCAGTTAGGCAATTTTGTATCAAAAATCTTTAAAATGTTCTTAACCTTCTATTAAGAATTCCATGTGTGTGAGTCTATCCTAAAACAGTCAGAAGTGTGCACAAATCTTTATGCCCAAAGATGTTTAACAAAAAAGGAAAACTACCTAAGTGACTAATTAATGATGTGTAATTGATTGAATAAATTGCTGTATATCAAAATGATGGAATATTTTGCACGCTTTAGAATTTAGTTTTTGAAAAAGGTTTGAAGACCTCAAAGACACCCAAAACATGTTAATTAAAAAGGATACGCACCTTTATACTCTATAATTTCATAATGTAATAAGACAAAATATACACGTATACCTAGAAAAATACTGGTAGAAAATACACATATTTACTGAATCTTTACTAAAGAGAAAGATGGATTTCCTGATTTAGGACTCTAGCCCATCTGGGAAGCTGGTTCTATCCTGCCATGGGTTTATGTAGAAGGGAAGACAGTTTCTCACTGTGGAGTATGAAAGGTAGAAAAATGGGGGAAAGGGGCGTCCTCCACTCACATATCCAAAAAGCACTTAGGATCACTCAGGGACACCAAGTGCTCTTCCTGACTTCTCCCTAGGGACAGAGGGTCCTAAAGGCATTCCTACATAAGACTCTCCTCTTTCAACATACAGTGAAAAGAGCTCTGCTATTGGAGAAGAGCCAGGTTTAATTCTGCCTCTTTAGAGCTGTTAAGTTCAAGTAATGCCTGTTAAGTAGGAATCTGAATTTACATTGAGCAAAAAAAGGATTCTGATGGTTACAGGACTCTGATGTTTGGGGCTGTCTCACCTGCTCCGTGCTTCTCTGCTTTAGTAGGATATTAACCCTCTTTTAGAGCAGAAAAACTGAGAAGAGGTCACAAGGGAGTGTCTTTCCCTGGGGGCTTTGGAAATCAGAACCCCAAGGGGAGGACTTGTGGAGAGGTGAAGAGAACACCAGACTGGAAACCAGTCCCCATAAGTCTAGTTGTAGCTTTTGTTTCTCAACTACACTGTGACCTGGGAGAATTACTTCCTCAGAGCCTTACCTTCCTCATGTACAAATTGGGCATAGTGACACCTACCCAGCTTACTTCCCGAGTTGGGGAAGATTAAATTAGCTGGATATGCACTGTGAAATTGTTTTGCAATGCAAATCTAAGAAATGATTATGTATCTAGTATACACTGCCTTGTTATGTAAGAATTTAGACCTTGTGTGTCCTTATATTTCCTCTGCTTTGGGGTATAGGGCATATCATTATCACAAATGAAAGCACTTCTTTGCTCATCACGAACCTGGCTGAATGGTGTGTGCCACGCTTAACACATGATCAGTAGAGCTACATAAAAATAAACAAAGGAGAACAACCCTCTCTCTCTGAGAAAAATCAGAATCTGAGAGTCACAGCCTTCTCCTTAACCTTTCTTGAACCATGGGATATTCATTATAACAGGGACAGATACAGTAGGTAGAGGGTGTAGCCAGTAAAGAATGTAATGACAGATCTATTAAACAGAAACTGGCAATCATACTCTTGCAGAATAAGTTTGTCACATCTTCTGTAGATGGTCAATATAAACAACATTAAGATACCATCTGTATATGGATATCCTAACTGGGAAAGCAGGAAATGCAGCAAAGTGATAGAGTGGTTGGTGTTTGTTTGTTATTGTTGTTGTTTCCCCTTAAAACTCAGGGGATGGCCATAACTGGTATAATAGTTAAAGAGTGTATGCTTTAGAGTCAGAATAATTTGAAATTGAACCCTAGTTACTCAATTGTCTTGCTGTGTGACTTTGAATAAGTACTTTAATCTCCCTACACCTTGGTTTTTGAATCTGTTAGAGTTATTTTCAAACTCATAGGTCTGCATTGAGAATAAAAGAGGAAAATGTATGTAAGCACTTAGCATCATGGCCAGCACAGAGTATGTGCTCAGCAAATGATAACAATTACCATTCAGTATTTTTAGCTATCGTGATCATTATTTTCAGGGTATTTTTCCTAATACAGAAGTCAATTGTATTCTTACAATATGGTATGATTACTTAATACCTAAATACAGTAACAGTTAAAAACTAGAAAATGTAAGCTAAAAAAAGATACCATTTACAACAATAGCAACACACACATACACACACACTTTATTTGACTAGCAATAAATTGAACAAAATATCTGCAATATCTCCCTGAGAATAATTACAAAATGCTACTAAGATACAGAAGGAACACCTAAATAAATGAAGAGATATATCACCCTTGCAGGTTAGAAGCCTCAATAATGCGAAGATGTATTTTCTCACAAAATAAGTCTATTGATTCAAGACAATTCTAATTAAAGTCTCAACATATTTCATGGAATTTGAAAAGCTGATTTTAAAAGTTATGTGGAACTTCATTGAAAACACCACAGTGCATAAGAGAGCTATGATTTATGAAATGTCAACATATATGTCAGTCAGTGAAAATAAATTTACAATAAACTTACACTGACAACAAAAAAATTTTTTTAAATAAAAGTTATGTGGAAGAAGAAAGGGATCAAGATTAGCCAAGATGTTTCAAAGAATAAAGAAGAGAGACTTCACTACCAAATATCAGGACTTACAAGTAGCTGTATTAAGATGCTATGTTTCTAGGGTAGACAAACTGTCCAGTGAAATGGAATAGAGATTCCAGAAATAGACTCTTGAATAGATTGAATTTTATATCTGAGAGAGAAGGCATGGAAGGTCAGTAGGGGAAAAAAGGCTATTTAATAAATTAACCTGGTCAGGGCGTATACCGATATGGGAGGAAAAAAAGTGAAATTATTTCTTAAAATAACTCCAGATAACTCAAAGGCTTAAATGACAAAAGAAAACTTCTATTTTTTTTTAGGATAAAATATAGGTGAATATCTATACTACAAAACTACAATAATCAAAACAGTATGGTACTGGAACAAAAACAAACACATAGGTCAATGGAACAGGATAGAAAGACCAGAAATAAATCCATGCACTTCTGGTCAGTTAATCTACAACAAAGGAGGCAAGAATATACAAGGGAGAAAAGATAGTCTCTTCAATAAGTGGTGCTGGGAAAACTGGACAGCTACGTGTAAAAGAATGAAATTAGAACATTCTCTAACACCATATACAAAAATAAACTCAAAATGGATTAAAGATCTAAATGTAAGACCACGCACCATAAAACTCCTAGAGGAAAACATAGGCAGAACACTCTGACATAAATCACAACAATACTTTTTTGGATCCGTCTCCTAAAGTAAAGGAAATAAAAGCAAAAATAAACAAATGGGACCTAATTAAACTTAAAAGCTTTTGTGCAGCAAAGGAAACTATTGACGAAATGAAAAGACAACCTACTGAATGGGATAACATATTTGCAAATGATATGATGGTTAGGGGTTAATATCCAACACATATACAACTCAACATCAAAAAAACAAATGACTGTATTGAAAAAAGGGCATAAGAACAGAATAGACATTTTTCCAAAGAGGAAATGCCGATGACCAATAAGCACATGAATAGATGCTCAACATTGCTAATCATCAGGGGAATGTAAATCAAAACCACAATGAGATATCACCTCATACCTATCAGAATGGATATCATCAAAAAGAACACAAATAACAAATGTTGGTGAGGATGTGGAGAAAAGGGAACTCTTGTACACTATTGGTAGGAATGTAAATTCGTGTGGCCACTGTGGAAAACATTATGGAGGTTTCTCAAAAACCTAAAAATAGAGCTACCATATGATCCAGCAATTCCACTTTTTGGTATATATCTGAAAAAACAAAAACACTAATTAAAAAATATACGTTCACCCCAATGTTCATAGCAGCATTATTTACAATAGCCAAGATATGGAAGCAACACAAGCATCCATCAACAGATGAATGGATAAAGAAGATGTGGTATATATATGCAATAGGATACTACGCAGCCATAAAAAGAAAGAGATTTTGCCATTTGCAGCAAAATGGATAGACTTGGAGGACATTATGCTAAGTGAAGTAAGTCAGACAGAGAAAGACAAATACTGTGTGATATCACTTGTATATGGAATCTAAAAAATACAATAAACTAGTGAATACAACAAAAAAGAACAGACCCACAGATGTAGAGAACAAACTAGGGGTTACCAGTGGGGAGGGGCAGAGGGGCAGTATAAGAGTGGGAGAGTGGGAGGTACAAACTATTGGTTGTAAAATAGGCTCAAGGATGTATTGTATAACAAGGGGAATATAGCTAATATCTTGTAATAACTGTAAATGGAAAATAACCTTTAAAAATACATAAACATTTTTAAAAATTAAAAAAAAATAAGAGGATACTGGCTGGAAGGGAAATTTTTGCTCATGTGGTCTTAGAACACAGAGACAGCTATTAAATTGTTTATAATTTCAGGTTTTTATATTATCTTTGAAAATTAAAAATACTTCCATATAAATAGTGGCAGGTCTGTGTGAGTATGTTTGTAAGGTGGAGGTGGTAACTTAGCATTTCAAGTATTATTGTAATCAGGCGTTCACATTGTAGAAAAAAATATAGGTGAATATCTTTCTAATCTTGGGGTAGGGAGAAATTTTTAAACAAAAATGTTAACCATACAATTTTAAATTAATACATTTTTATATTAAAATTAAGAACTTCTGTTCATCAACAGACACCTTAAAGAATGTGAAAGACAACTTACAAATGGATTGGGAAGAGAAAATTTCAATACATGTAACTGACTGTGGATTAACATCAGGAGCATATAAAGAACTTCTATAATTGAGTCAGAAAAGAACAAACATTCTCCCCTCTTGCCCCCCGCAAAAAATGACAAAGACATAAATAGGCAGTTCACAGAAGAGGAAATAAATATAAAAAGATGTTCAGCCTGAGGAAATTGCCAATAAATTTCACAATGAGATATGTTTTATAGCCATTTGATTGGCAAAAATTAAGAATCCCAACTGTACTAAGTATTGGAAGATATGAATCCACAAGATCTTCTATACTTTGCAGGTAGGAATGTAAATGTATGCAAATTCTTTACAAAGCAATTCGACATTATCTTAAATGTTAGTCATGCACCTATCCTATGAGCCAGCAATTCCGTTTCTAGATAAATATCCAAGACAAATTACTGAACATATACAGGGATGTTAATAGCAGCATTCTTCATAATGGTAAAATCTGGAAACAATGGGAATATGCAGTCATGAATATACCACAATGTATTTATTCACTATTCACTTATCATTGTACACCATACTCATATAATTGAACTCACGTAATTGAATAGTCAAAACAATGACTTTTCAGTTATATACCACAGTGTGAATATTTTGTTTGACCAGGTCCTCTGAGTAGAAGATGCCAAGGTCGGATTCAATGTGGGAAGGTTTTCTTAGGGGAAATGCTTATGAAAGAAAATGTAAAGGAAGCCTGGGAAGGCTGGGAGAGCCATCAGACCGTGATGCAAGTCCCACCGAGTAAAGAAAGAAAAAGAAAGGAAGGTTGGATTGACGTGAACTAGACGGCTGATAGGTCTAAGGGAGATTTGGCAAGGTCACCTAGGGATCCTCCAGCCAAGTCAGCTGTCAGGGGAGCTCTGTGTCTCTCAGGAATGAGGCTGCCATGATGTCCCTGCCACATGCAGTCACTGGCTGGGAGCAGTGTCCCAGGGAGCAGCAGAAAGTGTGGCCCTGGTGCAACTCAGCAATGGGTGACAAGCACAGGAGCTGGGCCCTTGGTCAAGTATACTCGCATTCTCATGACTACCACAGATGCCTTAGCAATATAATATGGATTGGGGGAGAAATAATAAGACTGCATTCAGGATAATACCCTTTCTATAAAATTAAAAATAGCTAAAACAAAAATTTAAAAATTAAAACATCGAACATCTTTTAGGAATATATATAATAAAAGTACATGTTAAAAAAAGCAAGGAAATGATATACACAGGAATCAGGAGAGTGGGTGGGAGTGGCAACATGACAGGGTACAAGAGGAGTATGTAAGTGGATGGAAGCTATTGTCAATATTTTAGTTCTCATATTGGTAGAGGACTCCTGTTTTAATTATGTGATTCAAGAAAAATGGGTCAATAAATATGTACAAGCATACATTTATATAAATAAAGAAGGCTATGCATTGACCAAAAGTGAGAATATTTCATGAAAAAAGAATTATGATTGATCTAAGTCTATGACCGTAGGACCAAAAATATTGTCCCATTTTCTCTACCATTCTGCACAATAGTACAATAGTGATTGATCTATTAATGGATGAAAAAATGTCTGCATATCACAGATTAAATTATAGGTGTCTTAGGGTCTGCCCCAGTCTCTTTGTGCCTTGGTTTCCACATCTGTAGAATGGGGATAATATTTTCTCTCTAGCGTGGTTATAAAAATTAAATAAGCTTATGTTCACACAAAAATCTGTACATAAATGTTTATCACAGCATTATTCATAATTTCCAAAAACTAGAAACAACCAAATTAACTTCAATGGTTGAATGGATAAACAAACTGTGATCCATCCACACAATGGAATACTGCTCAGCAATAAAAATGAACGACACAGGTGAATTCAAATGCGCTATGCTAAGTGAAAGATTTCAGTATCAAAAGATAACATACTATATGATTCCATTTTTATGACATTCTGGAAAAGGCAAACATGTTGGAAGAGAGTACAGATCAGAGGTTTCTAGGGGTTATGAGAGGAGAGGGGATCTAACTAAAAAGAGGTAGCAGGAGGGACTTCTTTAGGAAATTCATATTGTGCTATATTCTGCCATAATACTGGTTATAAGAGCTGACACACACGTAAAAATGTATAGACTTGTACCCCAAAATGTGTATTTTACTCTACATAATTTTTAGAATTAAAGAAAAGTTTGCAGAATTTCTACTGTGTACTATATTCTGTAACAGTAGGAGGATGATTTAACCTTTTTAAAGGGAAATCAAACTGCATAACATGAAAATGTGACTTCTGAGATTTCCATGAGTCTAGTTTTCGTTCCAAAATCACCTTGCATTCTAATCAATTTCATGTATTCTGGGACTTTCTATATCTGCTGGCCTAGAGTGGGCAAGGGGAAAGAAGGCTGCCACTGGTGATGGTAATGGAATTAAGAAAAGGTCTTTGATTAGAACATTTGAAAATTTCTCTTTTCAATCATGGTTGGTGTAGACAAGTAACTTGAAACCACTGAGCAGACGCTGTGACTGGGAACAGCCGGGGTCCAAGCACCGTCTTGCCCAGAGCAATACGGGCAGAGTTTCAGCTAATCCTGTGGTTGCTTAACCCTCCCTGTGTGTAGTTCCAGCTGGCCTTTTATTTGGGGGGGGGGGGGGCGGAGGGGGGATGGTGGGAATAAAAATTTATATTCAGATATGTCAAGTAAAAACAATAAAGGTTCTTAGTGTCTAAAATGACCAAAGGGGGAAAATGGGTGGTATTGACCAGCTGTAAGAGAAGACAATGGATGTAAAAGAACTGAGTAATAACCTCATTATTGAATTTTATACCCTAGTATATGTATCTGTCTCTCAAATGTGCTCAAAGTCCAGGTTAGAGTTCCTTGAAGCATGGGGTTTACTACATAGAAATCCAGGTGGGTATAGGCTGTAAACAGAATAAGTTTTGCTTTCACTTGCAGTGATACCGACTCATTCACCAAGAAAAATTAGCTTGAAAAGTACAGGTGTGCTCGGTCTTTTAAGACTGGGCATATACCCTGAGAAAACCATAATTCAAAAAGAGTCATGTACCGAAATGTTCATTGCAGCTCTATTTACAATAGCCTGGAGATGGAAACAACCTAAGTGTCCATCATCGGATGAATGGATAAAGAAGATGTGGCACATATATACAATGGAATATTACTCAGCCATAAAAAGAAACGAAATTGAGCTATTTGTAATGAGGTGGATAGACCTAGAGTCTGTCATACAGACTGAAGTAAGTCAGAAAGAGAAAGACAAATACCATATGCTAACACATATATATGGAATTTAAGAAAAAAAAATGTCATGAAGAACCTAGGGGTAAGACAGGAATAAAGACACAGACCTACTAGAGAATGGACTTGAGGATACGGGGAGGGGGAAGGGTAAGCTGTGACAAAGCGAGAGAGTGGCATGGACATATATACACTACCAAACGTAAGTTTGGTGGGAAGCAGCCGCATAGCACAGGGAGATCAGCTGGGTGCTTTGTGACCACCTAGAGGGGTGGGATAGGGAGGGAGGGAGGGAGGGAGACGCAAGAGGGAGGAGATATGGGAACATATGTGTATGTATAACTGATTCACTTTGTTATAAAGCAGAAACTAACACACCATTGTAAGGCAATTATACTCCAATAAAGATGTAAAAAAAAAAAAAAAAGTACAGGTGTGCTTCCCCAAACAACGTTCAAACAGCCCGCTCCCTCCCACAGTTAGAGGAAGCAAAATCCCACACAACCAAAGAGATTAACACTGCTGCGATTATTTTCATTTCCAAAAGGGTCCACTGAAAATATTTACTCTGGTAGTTCCTTCAAGTATGGACCGCCTCTGGGGCATTTAGATTTCTTTCATAAATCATTAACCACCGAGCTGAGGTCACGCAGTGAGGGAGAGTTCAGACTCCTTGCCAGTTGAAGATCAATACAAGTGAAGGTGCATCATCTCTGAAATGAGGCTGCGAGTCAATGGGAGAGATGTGATTATGATTTACACCAATGAAAATGGAAATATGTCTATGGGATGAAGGGAGTGGTCTCCATAATGTGGAGGTGGGAAACTGCTCTTCCCAAAGTGGGCTGCAGGGTGCCACAAGAGAAACAGCCCTGTCCTGTCACCTCTGCCATTTGTCCTCTCTCCGCTCAAAGGCCCATGACTGCAAGTGACAGGTATTGGTGAACCTCAATCCATTCTGCCTCTGGGCCTCACTTGCTCATTATAGAAGGCTGCAATTTCATTTCAGATTGGCAGTGTAAAACCTGTTGTCATATTTTATGTGATGATGTTAACTCTGCTATGAGAGAATACCCCAGAGCCAGCTCAGTACATAGAAATAGCCATTTATCAGATGCAATCCGTAATCTTCCCGCTGCCGTGACCCATTCTGTAATTTTCCCTTAGATGACAAGCTACAAATGAAGAGTGTACTTAGATTTCGGTTATGAGGTTTAAAATATGGATATGGATATAAAAAGCTAAGCCCTTCAAGAAGAAACCGGGGAATTTTCCCATTAAATTCTAAGGGCCTTTGTCTATCTGCTCTATAATAGTACAAGACTCTTGTGATTCTTTCACTGACCTCAGACACAATTTCTTACCCACTGACTCTATTTCACCTCTGTCACCTCCCTCCCTCAGCCATCACCCATTTATGTGCCCATTCTCCCTCCCACCCACCAGCAAATGCTGCACTTTTCTCATACAAGCTTATAGAATGTCTCTAAGATGAGAACCTCATCATGTGTGGACATACTGATGGCAACTTTAACCACTGAGTTATTTTCTTTTTCCATAAAATCAACATTTCATGAAGTATTACTGAGTGACAAACACTATATACTAGACGCCTTATACCTATGGTCTCCTTTTATATAGAAGAAACTGAGTTCAGAACAAATTATGTCTGAGACTACACAGAATTAATAGTTGAAGCCAGAAACCAAGACCAACAGACGCTGTATTTGTTTCCTGGGGCTGCAGTAACAAATTATCACAACCTTGGTGGCTTAAATAATAAATATTTGTTCTCTTACAGTTCTGGAGGCTGGAAGTTTGAGGTCGAGGTGTCAGCAGGCTGCACTCTTTCCGGAGTCTCTAGGGGAGAGTCCGTTCCTTGCTTTTCAGCTTCTAGGGGCTGTCAGTGTTCCTCGGCTTGTGGCCGCATCTCTCCCTGCTTCATCTTCATATCATCTTCTCTGTGTGTCTCTTAAAGCTCCCTCTGGGGGCTTCCTTCCCTGGTGGCACAGTGGTTAAGAATCCGCCTGCCAATGCAGGGGACGTGGGTTCGAGCCCTGGTCTGGGAAGATCCCATATGCCACGGAGCAACTGAGCCTGTGCACCACAACTACTGAGCCTGTGCTCTAGAGCCCGCGAGCCACAACTACTGAGCCCACACGCCACAACTACTGAAGCCCATGCACCACAACTACTGAAGCCCATGTGCCTAGATCCCCTGCTCCGCAACAAGAGAAGCCACCGCAATGAGAAGCCTGCGCACCACAACGAAGAGTAGCCCCACTCACTGCAACTAGAGAAAGCCCATGCGCAGCAATGAAGAGCCAACGCAGCCATAAATAAATAAATAAATAAATAAAAATTTAAAAAATGGCTCCCTCTGTCTTGCTCTTAAAAGGATACATGGGATTGCATTTAAGCCCTATCTGGGTATACCAGGATGAGCTCCTTAACTTAATCAAAATGCTTAATCACATCACATAAATTGCCATTTAAAGTAACATTCACATGTTCCAGGGATTGGATGTGGATATCTCTTGCAGGGTAGGGGTGGGGCTATTTTTCAGCCTACTACAGACCCCAAAGCCATCAAAGTCCTACGGACTGAGGTCCCATCACTAATCATACATAGGAAATCCTTGAGCTGGAGGGAACTGGAGGGAGGAGCTGCCCAGCCCATTAAGTGCAAGTCTCTCCTTGGCCAGCCTCCACTGACTTGAATTTCCAAGGACCTGAAATTGACAAACTCCTTTAGATTCAAACATGAAACATCATGGTAAAAAACACAATATCTGGGAAGAGTCATGAGGCATTACCAGCCACAATCACCTTAACATAGATCAGTTTATCAGATTAACCCTAGTCACTCACAGCCCTGCAGAAATGGAACACACACCAGGTCAGGTCTGATAGCTAAGATGGGATGTTGATGCTTTCTTCAGGTACAACACTGTGTTGACATAAACAATGGCTTTGAAATGCCCCTTGACTCATTTTTCTTTGAGTCCTCATCTGCTGGACACCAGAATATCTAGATGAAAAATAATTGCAGTATTTAATTAATTATGTGTCAGATTTATCTACATAACTTTTATATGCTTGATTATTCACAGAAATTAGCTATCTGGCCATCTCCTTATTGGTTTGTTTGTCAAATTGGCATTTTTTGATCCATTTGTTTGTTGTTCCCATGCCCCTAGGCTGGAAACTCTCCACAGTATTGTTTTTCCTCCTGGAAAAGACTTTTTTTGTAACCTTGTAAGAAATGCTTATTTTTCTAAGAATTTTATATCAACATTAAAGAACGTTTTTGAAAGGATTTTCAAAAATCACCCATAATCCCAACAACCTAGCAAACGAGAGTTTTCATGAAAGAGGAGGACATGCAAACCTTACTGACCATCACTGTACTGCTCCAGCAAGAACTTGAAACTGGATGCAAAAGAGAAACAGGAAAATATTTGCCTCTCAGTTGTGAGACATAAACCTATTTTAAGAATCAATTAAGGCACTTAGGCACCCCGGCAACATTCTTATGAGAAAATAGGTCCTTATCATGCCCTTGCACCTGAAAATGCTTACAGATTGGATAAAATAAGTGGGCAAGAGCCTGGTAAGTCCCAGGTACTATACATTTTCAGCATGATTCGTTGGAGGGTCAGTGATCAAACTTCTGTCATAAGAAATCTGAGTCCTTGTGGAGATTGGGATTTTCCAGTGCAAAATGCTCTGTTGGTGTCTCACCAACATTCAAGCTGCCTCTTTCCACTCTCTGTTGAGTTCAAGGAAGGCACTCTTACCTTCAGGATACCAGGAAATACTAGAGGAACAGTCCTTTTTTTTTTTTTTCCTGAGAGAAAATGCTAACATGTAGATTATGGCTTAAATCCAATGGATTGTCATGGAACGTGATGTAGATAATTATGAGTTAACTGCAGGGGAAAATCATCAGGTTGGTGAGATGGGCTTTGCTGACCCTGCTGTTTCACCCTTTCTGCTCCCTGAAATGCAGCCCCCAACCACTCGTGCTGCTCTCATGGCACACCTGCTGTCACAAAGAAGAGGTGACTTATGGCCCCTCATTCAATCTAAGTTATGAAGGTTTCAACGTGGAACCCCTCCTAGGAGTCTGTGCATAGCATCTATAGAGCCAGCTGTTCATTTCTCCTCTCCTCCTGTCTCTTCCAAAATCACAAACCTCAACTGGAAGAAGAAATGAGAAAACCTGATTTACCTTGTGAGATCTGGGTGGGTTTTTCCATCAGCTTCAGGAAGGAGTGACCATCTTCTCGTCCTTTGCCTGATGTTCAAATCAGGATTTCTCAACACTTCAGGTCTGGGAGTTCTCTTGATTATTTTTAAGGGCACAAGATGCTGCTTTTCCCTCAGATCTGTATTCAGCCTGAGCAGGAAGGTCTTCAGAGTTCGGGGAAGAGAGCTCCAGGGATGGAAACTTTCTGTTCTTTCTTTCTCTTTCAAACTTTACGCTCGCCAGAATTCCCCTCTGTCTTCTCAGAAATGTCCGCCCATTTTTAATACATTCTGTATTATTTCTTCCACCCAGTCTAAGAACACTTTGTCCTCTATGGTAAGACTTTTCTCACAGCTTTTCACCTTCTCAAGGGAGACTAGAGGCATTTATAGTGAGAGAGAGAGAGACTGTGGCGGGGGGGGGGGGGGGGGGGGGGGCGGGTGAGAGAGAGACAGAGAGAGAGAGAGAGAGAGAGAGAGAGGGACCAAGTAAGCAGACTGAAATAGTTCATTTGATGTTCCTACCACCTAAGAGTCAAGTTGAAAAACAACCTCCTATAAATTTCTGCTCCCGTTTGCTTCCGAGTTCCTGGTCTCTTGGGGATTCTTGGTAACAGTGCCATTAAGTTGACATGGCTGTTTTCCTCCCCCTCTCACCTAACCTCTGATAATCTGCAAGCTATTGGTAATTAGCAGTAAATTGCACTAGCTATGAATCAAGCCCAGTTCCTCTCAGTAAACACGGTGAGGCAGAGATACTGCCCTCCATCCACACGGACCCACGATGGAGATATACTTCACGCCGATCTTCCTACCTCTTGCCATGCACACTGTTTTGCTGCTGGACTCCACATTGTAACTGTAGATTATATTATGGCTATGTTAAGACTTCCTTTCTCAATCTAATAGTAAGCTTAACTATTGGATTTTTATTTTTCATTAAGGTAGCCGAGCACTTTAAAACAGTGCTTACAATAATTAGACTTAAGAACAACTACACACATATACAAATACAAATAATAAATTTTAAGAAAATGATCATAACAATCTTTAATGTATGTGACATTTTTCATTTTTTAAAGTGCTTTCAACACTTTAAAAATGTTCATAGCATTTTTGTGACAGCTGTAAGGCATGTATTAGTTTTCCTATTATAGATGAGACAATCCAGGAAAGACATCTGATTTATTCTCAATGGTTTGAATTCATCAGTCTTACATTTATTGACTGATGAGATTAAATCAACATTTTTAAGTTCCACTGTCAATATCAACATTAATCTCCTGATTTTGATAACTATAGTATAATTATGTCCTGTTCTTACAAAATATACACCAAAGTATTGAGAAATAAAGGAACACAATCTGTTACTCATTCTCAAATGTTTTAAAAAAGAAATATTACGTGAGTGTGTATATATATATATGTATATACCTATATACACCTACGTATCATCTATATATCTATATCTATCTATCATTTATGTAGAGAGAGAGTGCAAACAAAGTTCTATTGGTCACCTTTACAGGTAGATAGGACACTACCCTATTAGCAACCCTATCTGAAAATTGGGAAATAAAAAATTTAAACATTTCTACTAGTCTTATATTAGTGATGCAAAGGTCATTTGTTGAATATTTTCTTTAGAAGGTACTCTCCAGGTATCTGCTCACACATCACAATCAGTAAAAAATCGATTTTTTCTTCTAGTTTTATTGAGATGTAATTGAAACCAGCACTATATAAGTTTAAGGTGTACAGCATGATTAGATTTGACTTACATACCTCATGAAATGATTACCACAACAAGTTTAGCAAACATCCGTCATCTCATTTAGATACAAAATAAAAGAAAAAGAAAACAATGTGTTTCCTTGTGATGAGAGCTCTTAGGATTTACTCTCTTAACTTTCACATATAACATAGAGCAGTGTTAATTATATTAATCGTTGTAATTTACATCCCTAATATTATTTTTCTTATAACTGGAAGTTTATACCTTTTGACCACCATTAGCCATTTACCATCCCACCTCTGGTAACTGCAAATCTGATCTCTCTTTCTATGAGTTTATTTGTTTTTAAGGTATAATTGACCTACAACACTGTTAATTCCTGGTGCACGACATAGTGATTTGACATTTCTATACATTGCAAAATGATCACCTTGATAAATCTAGTTACCATCTGTCACCATACAAAGATATTACATTATTATTGACTACATTCCTCACTCTGTACATTTCACCCCTGTGACTCATTTGTTTAGTAACTGGAATTTTGTACTTGTTAATCTCCATCTATTTCACTCAGCCCCCTAACACCTTCTTCTCTGGCAACCACCTGTTTGTTCTCTGCATCTATGACTCTATTTCTGTTCTGTTATATTTGTTCACTTGTTTTGTTTTTTAGATTCCACATATAAGTGAAATAATACAGTATTTGTCTTTGTCTGTCTGTCTTATTTCACTCAGCAAAATGCCCTCTAGGTTCATCCGTGTTGCTGCAAATTGCAAAATTTCATTACTTTTTTATGACTGAGTAGTATTCCATTGTATATTTATACCAGTTTGCCTTTAACCATTCATCCATTGATAGACACTTAGGTTGTTTCCATATCTTGGCTATTGTAAATAATACTGCAATGAACATAGGGGTTCATAGTAAAAAATTGTTTAAACACACTCCCCTACGTGTGTTTGTTGGTTTATTTACAAATAACATACAGTACTAATGTACTGATAGGGAACGCATGAATAGTAAATAAATCATATTTTTAAATAATACACATTTTGTTTATTGAGAAGAGAAAAGCCCTTTTTTCTTTTTTAAAATTAATTGATTAGTTAAGTAATTAATTTATTATTATTGAAGTATAATTGCTCTACAGTATTATTTATATAAGTTACAGGTGTACAATACAGTGATTCACAAGTTTTAAAGGTTATACTCCATTTATAGTTATTATAAAATATTGGCTATACTCCCTGTGTTGTACAATATATCCTTGTAGTTTATTTTATACCTGATAGTTTGTACCTTTTACTCCCCTACCCCTTAACTGCCCCTCCCCCCCACTGATAACCTCTAGTTCGTCCTCTTTATTCGTGTCTCTGCTTCTTTTTTGTTATATTCAATAGTTTGTGGTATTTTTTAGATTCCACATATAAGTGACATCATACAGTGTTTGTCTTCCTCTCTCTGACTTATTTCACTTAGCATAATGTCCTCCAAGTCCAACCATGTTGCTGCAAATGGCAAAATTTCTTTCTTTTTTATGGCTGAGAAGTATTCCACTGTATATATACCTATACCAAACCTTCTTTATCCATCATCTATTGATGATTGCTTCCATATCTTGGCTACTGTAAATAACATTGCTATGAACATTGGGGTGCATGTATCTTTTCAAATAAGCGTTTTCATTTTTTTCAGATACATACCAAGGAGTGGAATTGCTGGATCATATGGTAGTTCTAGTTTTTTGAGAAACCTTCATGCTGTTTTCCATAGTGGCTGCACCAATTTACACTCCCACCAACAGTGTTCAAGGGTTCCCTTTTCTCCACATCTTCGCCAACATTTGTTATTTGTGGTCTTTTTGATGATAGCCATTCTGACAGGACTTTTTAATCCCACTGAAATTAACAAATGATAAATGGAGAGAGCAATGTTATTGAAGATGTTTATTTACTTTTTAAATCTTGGCTTCACACATTGTGATTCGGCAATTCAAAGTGCTGTTTCCAAGCTTAGTCTACCCTGATTCTTCATTTTAAAGACGACCACAGTGAAAAAGATATCTCACAACATGTGTGGATCCAAATAGGAGAGGTGTATCATTGCCTGCACATACTGGCTTTCACTGAAATTTGGCTAGTGAAATTCCATTCGTCTCTGCTATAAACCAATTCTTCTTGCACACTAATCAGAAGGCATTGAATTTTATTATTGACAACTTCTGGATTTAAAACCCATTGAAAGCCCTTGTTTTGGAAAAATTTTAAGAGAAATAGTTTCTAAATTATTTTTAAAAGTACAGATATGAGTTTTTTAATAGGTGACACACATTTTTTTCTGGTGACAAAATCAAATGTTCATCCTTCAAAATAACTATTCAAAAGCACCTGTTGCTTTTGAAACATTGTTACTTTCTCACTTTTTGTTACTTTGAATGAGCAGATTAAGTCTGTTTATTTTTTTGAAAATATATGCTTGGATATAAACTACTTCCTGTCATAAATCGTCATAGAAAGTCAGTAAATTTGAAGCACTTCTCTTTTGGTAAAAGAAAAATGTTAAATTCCATCTCTAAGTTCACAACTCTTCAAAGTAATTTTTCATGAGTTCACCAGTACATTTCTATGAGGTATAAACAATTTTCCTGGTCACTCATCATCTCATAAAACGTACGGTAGGACTTCCCTGGTGGTCCAGTGGTTAAGACTCTGCACTTCCACTGCAGGGTGTACGGGTTCCATTCTTAGGGAACTAAGATCCTGCATGCCACACTGTGCAGGAAAAAAAAAAATGTCCTATAAAGATTCTTCAATGTTTTACTGTTCTTGCTTTAATGAAACCAGCCACACCAGTGATGTCTTATAGCACTTGGAGTACAATGCATTGCAATTCACTGAGAGCAAAATATCAAGTGAGGTTTCCACTGCTAGCCCCTCCTTGCACAGAGTATACGAGTGGCTTGTGGCCACCAGACACCCATATAGTGAGGTCATCACTGTTGGTCTGTGTGTTAAGAAATAGTAAGACTTATTTATTTCAATTTAGTTAAAACTTAAATATATGGTTCTAATATTTTATTCATGTACCCCAAAGGATTAACTTGCACTTCCCCTGGGGTACACATAACTCCTGTTTAGGGACCACTGACTTAAAGAATATATTCCAATTCATCTTTTCTTCCTTTCAGTGCTGTATCCACCATACTGTAGCATCATTTCCCCATAGTGTTGCTTTTCCATCATTAAGTTTGAACTGCACACAGCTGTCCATTCCCTAATGTCTTCCATGTATTTCAGTGCTTTCCCTCTCTGGACCTCAAAACTTACAGATCTACCCAGAAAAGTATGAAATGGAACATCATTTTATTTTCCAAAATTGATGCTAATTAAGATATAAGCATAAATATTGACTATAATTGTAACATATTGGAAATAACCTAAATGGCCATACGTAGGAGAGTACAGGACGTTACACAATACAGTACCATGTGATTATGAAAGAGAATGCAGAAGATCTCTATGAATGGAACTAGAGTGACTTCCAGGATATGATGGCAGAGATTCTGTTTTCTTGTTTGTCCCCAGTTCCTAGCTCAGAGCCAGGCAGGTAGTAAGTAGTCAATAAATATTTTTTAAATCAATAAATAAAATCAGGCAATATCAAGCAGCCAGAATACAGTTCCAATCCTGGAGGAAGACACAAAAGTCTCTGAGCAGCAAATAGCAGTCACAGAGTCTAAGTGGGTGATGTCTTTAGGGAGGCAGAGTGGCCTTCATGACTTCACCTAAACAGTGATGTGAAGAATGAAGCAACTGATTAGAAGATGCAGGACACGCCAGGCCCAGAGAAGTAATACGTGGAGTAAAGGCAAGAGAGAGAACCATCAGTGACAACAATGACAAAGCGGACATAGAGGCATCAAGTGGGTCTGTTAGAGACTCCCTGGTAATGCAGCATGGATGCTGACATTGGTCTACTCCAGGAATCCCTTGAGCATCAGCTGTAGTATAATGTGATGCATAACTGTGTCTGTAGTGATCACCCTCATCATCACATTCACTTATTTATTGTCTATATGCTCCCTCCTTTGACAACAGACATGAGGCCTCTTAGTCATTAAGAAAAATTAAATCATACTTCATAGGGTTCATTAAGCAAACAAATTTCCATCAAAACCTTTTATCAAAATTGGTAAAATCAAAAACTTGGCCAATCTCTATTATGAAATTTTAAAATATAAAATTGCCTCTGGAAGGGCAAAGCTTCTGTCATTCTGGAAAACGAACAGAAACTCTTTTTTCCCGTGGTACTACCAGTGTTACAAGCTGCCATGGCTCCTGGTCAGGGGAGATGCAAGGAGAGGGGAAGGGTGCTGGGGGAGGGAGGTAAGGCATCTAGGGAAAGCAGAGTAAAAGGAAAGCTGGTGTGGCAAGGTGGAGGCTGAGAACATAGGAGCTAGGACAGCTCTTCTGGCCCACCTCGGCCCTGGAAAATGTCTGTGAGGGCCCTGGGGCCCCTGGGGCACAGACCCACCCCAGCCCACAGGCTCCACTTCCTAGGTTGATTGGGCCTCCAGCTTCCACCCAGGTGCCTCAGATGCCTTCTCACCAGGCAGCTCTTTGTGCAGCTGAGGCCCCTGGGCCTCCAGCCCTGTCATCCTTGCCCTCTGCTCTAGCTCCAAGCCTGCTTTGTGTTCAAGCCTCCCCTACTCTCAGCCCGAACTGCTCTGTGCTTCCTCTTCTCTAATTTGGCCTCCCACTGCTCCCCACCCCCTACACACACAGCTCCCAGACTTTTTCAGTGAGTCTTCAGAAACCCCTGCTCTGGGTTAGGCATATGCAAGCCACATTTCCCACCTGTCTTGGCCTTAAGCGAAACCTAAGGACATTGCTTCCCCTGGGGCCCTCTCTCAGGAAGGTGGCTGATTCTCCACCCCTTTCAGACCTTCAAGTCACCCTCATTTGCCAACGCTGCTTCTGCACCACTCTCTTCTACCCTCAGGTAAATAACCCTACTCTGTTGAGTCTGACATCACTGTGCTTTACCATCTTCCGCCCCTCTCATCTCTATCGCTTAGCAACCTTTTTCCATTTCCCCAAATGCACTGAAACTGATCAGACTCACAATCTCCCTGTTCATCCCCTGGTGACTTCAGTTTCCATGTGGACAGCCGGGCCAGCTCCCAGCCTAACTCTTCATTGACCTCCTCAAGGTCACCACCAGTCTTCTCTGGCCACTTCTCCCATGGAACCCAGAGTCTTTCCTGGAGTTCTGCTCTCTGGCCACAGTGCACTCCTTCCCATTTTCCTGCTAAACCTTCTCTTCAATCCCAGAGCAACTTCCATTCTGAGGTTCCTCTGGTTTCTCTCAGTCTGTTGGGACCCACTTGCCTTTCTTCCTTTCAACCTGGACCCAGGAGAATCTGGGTCCAGCTTTCACCACTGAAACTGCTGTAGCGAAGATGGTCAGTGCCCTTGACATTGCCAGATACGAGGGACAATGTTCATTCTTTCTTTTCCGGAATTCTCTGCTACACATGACACCAGAGTCACTCCCTCCTTCTTGAAATACTTAACCCTTTGGCTTTGGAATCTCACCCTCTCCAGCTTGTTTTTGTACCTCTTGGAACAATTCTTTGCTGTTCTCTATGGACTTCTCTTTCCTGTCCCTGTTGTAAATGTTGCTGATGCTTCAGGGACTGCCCTTGGTTCTTGACAGGAGCAGTGGGCTGTTCATAGGAGCAGGGTTTGTTTAGTTAGGTGTCCAATTCCCTGATTGCACGCTCATTGTGTGTGAGGCACAGTGACTGCTCCTTTCCATACCAGCTGCACAAATGCTGATATTCCACAGGGCCCTGTACTTGCCCCCTACTCTTTAACCATGCACACTTCTCTGGGTCATGTCACTCACATCTCATGGTTTCAGCTATCACACATGAACTGAAGATTATTTCCAGCCCAAGTTGCTCTCTAAAATCCAGGTTTTGTGACCCAACTGCCCTACAGAAATTTTCACCTGGATTTTCCATTGGTCCCTCAAACTCATTATGCTCAAAATGAAACTCGTCACTGAAGATACATGCACCCCAATGTCCAGAGCAGCATTATTCACATTAGCAAAGACGTGGAAGCAACCTAAATGTCCATTGACAGACGAATGGATAAAGAAGATGTGGTGCATATATACAATGGAACATTTCTCAGCCATAAAAAAGAATGAAATAATGCCATTTGCAGCAACATGGATGGACCTAGAGATTATCATACTAAGTGAAGTAAGTCAGAAAGAGAAAGACAAATACCGTATGATATCACTTATATGTGGAATCTAAAAAAAAAAAAAAGACACAAATGAACTTATTTCAAAACCAGAAAGAGACTCACAGACATAGAAAACAAACTTATGGTTACCAAAGGGGAAAGGGGGGGTGGGCGGGAGGGATAAATTAAGAGGTTGGGATTAACATATACACACTACTATACATAAAACAGATAACAAGGACCAACTGTATAACACAGGGAACTCTACTCAATGTTTTGTAACAACGTATAAGTTATAGGAAGAGAATCTGAAGAAAGAAATTATCTATCTATCTGAATCATGTGCTGCATGCCTGAAACTAACATATTAAAAATCAACTATACTTCAATTAAAAAAATAAAACAAAATACAAACACCCCCCCCACCCCAAACTCGTTATCTGCCTGTAAATCTTTTCTCCTTTTGATTGTCTCCAACCCGTTTCAAGGTAGAGATTTGAGCTCCATCCATGGTCTTATATCCAATTAGTCAAGTCCTGCTATCACCATGGACATATTCTTTGTAGCCATCCCCTCTTCTCTACCCTAACTCAAGCCTCTATCATCTCTCAGCTAGATCAGTCCAGCAATTTCCCAGCAGGTCTTCTTCCTCCAGCCTGCTTTTGTGCTGCTGACACAAAGGTAATATAATTCAGATCTTGTCTCCTGTTTAATCTCTTCTAAGTTATGTAACATGTCGTTTAAGACCCTCGATGAACAGGTCCCTACTTAACTCTCTAGATTAATCTCCCTCTACCACCTGCCTTATACTTTTCAAATGAGTAGCATTGGTTTTTCCTCTGCTTAGAATAGCTCCCTTATTCCCTCATTACCTAAGTAACTCCTACTCAACCTTTAAGACTCAGATTTTTTGTTCGTTTCTCTAAGAAGCTGTCTCTGCTGTGTACCATTCCTCTTCGTTCCTTTTCCCCTTCCCCCGGAACTGGATTAGTTCTCTCTCTTCTGATCTCCCATAATGTATTGTGCAAACTCTCTCTTGGCACTTGGTGCGTGATATGTAAATATTCCTTTTACGCGTCTGTCTCTCTCATAGGACTAGGTTCCTTAAAGGCAGGAATTATATCTTATTCGTCTTTAACTCTGATGCCTTGTATAGTATTTGCCTCATTTTATCACTAAATAAATATTTGTTTTTGAACCTAAATAAGCTAAACAAGGATAAATTTATGCATTAGAGGGTGATGTGGAGGGAGAAGAGGCCATGGTGATACACAACCTGCTGTGGCTTCTGTGGTTCTGTGGCTGCCCCAGTGCATTGGCTTCTGCTGAATCAGCTGGAAGGCACTGGAGAGCAGAAATGACCACCACAGTTCGTGCCAGTGAGTGTACGTCTGGCTGAAAAAGTTCCTCAGCCCTCCCCTGACTCTCAGGCCGCTGGTCATTATCCCTTATGACCACCTACCCACCCAGACCCTGTCCCTGCTCCACTTTGCTTGTGCTGTTTCCTTTGATGCAAAAGGCCACTTTTGTCTCTGATGACGGCAATGCTCCCCAGTGCCAAGGCTCAGCCCAAGTGGAACATCTCCATGTACCTCTTTCCAAGACTCCCTCAATTTGTATTTAACTCCCTTTCTCTACAATCAAGTGGATGTTATCATCAACCTGATACAATTTAGTTATAGTATCTTGGATAGAAGTCTATTTTTTTTCACATGGCTGTCATAATTAACCCAGTTCCTTAGGTGAAAGATAAGGCTTCTTGATAGTAGGGGACCATGTGTTCATGGTACTTATTCAACACGTACAAAATTTGCCTAAGTACAAGATATCAGGCCTATACCAGGAGTTGGGAGGAATAGCAACTGAGATACAAGTTCCATCCTCAGTGGACTCAGAGTCTAGTGCAGTGTCTTTTAAGTAAGCGTGTATGCAAGCCGGGGAGAAGAACAAGAAGATCTGTTAAAATTTAGGGAGAAAATATTATAATTTCTAACAGTTCTAATTTCTCTTTCTAATGTTCTAACAAACTTTTTATTGGAAAAAAGAAATTAAGGGCTTCCCTGGTGGCGCAGTGGTTGAGAGTCTGCCTGCCGATGCAGGGGACACGGGTTCGTGCCCCGGTCCAGGAAGATCCCACATGCTGCGGAGCGGCTGGGCCCGTGAGCCATGGCCACTGAGCCTGCGCGTCTGGAGCCTGTGCTCCGCAACGGGAGAGGCCACAACAGTGACAGGCCCGCGTACTGCAAAAAAAAAAAAAAGAAATTAAACTTTACTAATATGTAGTATGAGGATTGATCCTGGTTCCCTCAATTGATATTTATGTCTTATAATCATATGTCATTCATGGTATAAGAGGATCCTCAGGGAAGAGTGGGAGGTCTCAAACTTACAGGGATTGACAGTGGAGACCTCTGTCATTTAATCACTTTCAGTGTACTGTGATGTATTGTAGTTTGATATGCTTGGTTAAGAGGATTTGCAATTATGTTATCTAGCTTTAAGAAAATTAACCCTCACAAAGAGACAAGCGGCTTAAAAATAATTCATTTAAAGACGTCATAAATTAAACATAATACTAATAATGCAAGCACGAACAAACAAGAAAATGGCAGCTGTCACTCTGTCCACTGCTAAAATGAACCCTTCATCAGCCACATTTTAATAAAAAACAATGTTGGTCTAAACAGATCCAATAAGAACATGTCCCCAAATTCTAAATTATCAAGAATGTTAATTAATTCACAATGAAATTCAACCTATTTGTATCTTTTACTTTGAGATATAGCTAACGATAGTTCAATGCTATCATAATAACCAAGATTTAAAAATATTGAGTCTGAAGTTTCACTTCTGCTGAAGATGTAAAAAGTTGCAGAGAATGTCGTTCCCATCCTGACAATGAGAAAAATCCAGATAAAAGACAAAATCTTAAGTTTTATTGAGGGCTTCCCTGGTGGTGCAGTGGTTGAGAATCTGCCTGCCAATGCAAGGGACACAGGTTCGATCCCTGGTCTGGGAAGATACCACATGCCATGGAGCAGCTAAGCCCATGCACCTCAGCTACTGAGCCTGTGCTCTAGAGCCCACGAGCCACAACTACTGAGCCTGCGTGCTGCAACCACTGAAGTCTGTGTGCCTAGAGCCCGTGCTCCGCAACAAGAGAAGCCACCAGAATGAGAAGCCTGCACACCACAACAAAGAGTAGCCCCCGCTCGCCGCAACTACAGAAACCCCACGTTCAGCAACGAAGACCCAACGCAGCCAAAAAAAAAAAAAGTTTTATTGAACCTATCAGAAAGCTGAGGTCACAAGACAATAGAACAACTTGAGTTCCAAAGAGAGACAAACGCTTCTAAGGAGAGACAGGAGACACAAACTCTCTCACCTATGGCAGAGCACATGAGAATAAGGTACAGTCTATGACACAAGTAGGGAAGAAGAAATAGCTATAATTCTAGGGAACTGCCAAAGGCCAAGTGCGTCAGTCCAGAATAGTGAGAGCCCCAACCCAAGGGAGTTCATACTGTTCACAGACTCTTATTTTTGGACCTCTATTGAGTGCTCATAAAAAGACTAGAGATAGAACATGTATACAGAAGGTAACTGACAGGTGTGAGGGTCAGACACAAAACACCATGCTCTTCCCCAGACTCTTCTTGCATGTGAAGCAAAAGTTGTAAGCTTCTGGGGGAGAAGCAGCAAAGATTGTTGCCCAAGGCACAGAAAAAGATGCGTTGTGGGAGGGAGGAAGGGCATAAGAAAAGAGTATCTCTAGGGGAGAAGCACAAAGCCATGTTGAGCCCCAAATCCTAAACTAATATCACGTAGAGGTTTCCTACCGCTGGGAGAGGGGAAGCAAACTCCTGCCCAACATCGAGCGTAAATACAAGGAAGAACTTGGTTGCCATAGGCAGGAGGAGCAGGAACGCAGAGAGGGGACCTTGCACCGGAGGCTCAAGTACATAGGCTCCCCCCTTAGACTGGGGTAGAACAACAGGGAAATTCTTTTATCCCCAATGGAAGTAACAAAGCACCATCTGTCTAAAGCTGGGGATGGGGCAAGCACATGGTGAGGGATCTTCTCTGTGATGCAGGCATGCAGGAGAGGCATGGTGGAGCAAAAATCCTGAGAAAAGCCGCTGGCGTAACAGTTCCCACCCTAAGCACAAGGCAAAGACAGCCCACCACTAGGAGAATTTGAAGTCTGTGGGGTACTGATGGGAAGCATAGCATCAATAAAACCCAAACCCAGCTCAACTCTTGACTAGATTGACTTTCCTGACTCACCCTCCACATGCCTAAGAGAAGAAGAGTAATGCTCATTTCCTGGCATAAATAGTATTTATTTTATTCTCTCCTGTGCTACATGTAATGTCTGGTATTTACTCAAAAATATCACACACACACACACACACACACACACACACACACACACACACACAGACACACACATACACCCTGATGTCAAGAGAAAATGCAATCAACAGGAGAAAACTCAGGTAACACCCAAATGTTGGACCGACCAGACAGTGACTTTACAGCAACTATGATTCATATCTAAAAAGATATAGTGGAAAAGGTAAACGACATGCATAAATAGATGGTGAATTTCAGGGAAGATGGAATTGCTTGAAATGAAAAACCCAATACTGGAGATGAAGAATGTCTTCAACATGTTCATCAGTAGACTGAAGCAGCTGAGAGAATCAATTAACTTGAAGATCTGTCAATAGAAATTATCCAAACAACAATCCAAAGAGAAAGAAGAATAAAACAATGACAGTAACAACAAGAGAACAGAGCATCCAAGAGAGTTAGAACAGTATTAAACATTATAACATACTTGAAATTGGAGTCCCAGGAGGATAAGAGAAAGACAATGTGGCAGAAAAGTTATTTGAAAAACTAATGGCTAAAATTTTTCCAAAAATAATGAATGACAGTAAATCACTGATCCAAGGAGCCCAGACAACCTCACAGAGGATATATGCCAAAGAAACAAACAGAAACACCTTACGCACACCTAGATACATCATAATCAACGTGCTGAAAACCTAAAATCAAGAGAAAATTTCAATGGCAGCTGGGGGATAAGAGGGAGGAACACATTATATACAGAAAAACAAAGATAAGAATTAAGGAAGACTTCTTATCAAAAACTATGCAACCAGAAAGAAATGAAGTACATATTTAAGGTACTGAAAGAAAAAATTAAAAAACAACTACCAACTTAGAATTTTATATCTAAAGCAAATATTTCAAAAACAAAAGGAACATAAAGACATTTTCAGAAAAATAATAGGTGAGAAAATTCAGTGCCAATTGACCTGCTCTGTAATCAACAGTAAAGAGTGTTCTTCAGGCAGAAGAAACATGTTACCAGATAGAAACTTGTATCTACACAATTATGTAAAGAGTTCTGGAAACAGTAAAATGAGTAATTCTTTTTTCTTTTTTGCCTGCACTGTGGGGCTTACAGGTTCTTAGTTCCCAAATGGGATCAAACCCTTGTCCCCTACAGTGGAAGCGCGGAGTTACAATAATAAATACTAGCGAAGATGCAGAACACCTGCAGTGTTGCTGGTGAAAATGCAGATGATACAACTACTTTGTAAAACAGTTTGTCAGTTTCTTATAAAGTTAAGCAAATACCATACATGCCAACAATCTTACCTCTAGTTATTTACCCAGGAGAACTGTATACTTATGCCCTCATATATACCTATATGCCAACAATCTTACCTCCAGTTATTTACCCAGGAGAACTGTATACTTATGCCCTCGTATATACCTATATGTGCATAGTTATACCAGATTTATTAGCTATATTCTTAGTATCTAACTGGAAACAACTCAGATGTCTATTAACTTGTGAATGGATAAACCAACTGTATCATATCCATACCGTGGACTACTACACAGTATGAAAGAGGAAGGAACAACTGATACAACAATATGGATGAATCTCAAAAATATTATGCTAAGCAAAAGATGTCAGGCTCAAAAGTTTACATGCTGTATGATTCCATTTTTATGACATTCTGGAAAAGGCAAAACTACAGGAACAGAAATCAGATTAGCGGTTGTCTGAGGCTAGGTGTGGAACAAGGGATTGGCTACTAAGGGGTACAGGGAACTTTTGGGGGTGATGGAAATGCCCTACATTTTTATTGTGATGGTTATATGAATGTATACATTTGTCAAATTCATAGAAGTGAACATCTGGGAAGGGTGAAGTTTACTCTACAAAAACTATACTTAAATGAACTGATTTTAAAAATCAAGCATCCAAAAGCTGAATGCAAATCTCTTGAGTTTTCCAGTGATGTTTAAAAGCATGCCACACTCAAGGTCTAGTACTTTTTTTTTTTTTTGCGGTACGAGGGCCTCTCACTGTTGTGGCCTCTCCCATTGCGGAGCACAGGCTCCGGACGCACAGGCCCAGCAGCCACGGCTCATGGGCCCAGCCGCTCCGCGGCATGTGGAATCTTCCCGGACCGGGGCACGAACCCATGTGCCCTGCATCAGCAGGTGGACTCTCAACCGCTGCGCCACCAGGGAAGCCCAAGGTCTAGTACTTATGAACATTTCACTAAATATAATGATAAATGTTTAGAAGCCTCTTTTGAGGTTTCTTACTTTATAGCAAAAGCCAAACACTCTGCTGGAAATGGCAAAACCAATAAGGTGACAAACTAAAGTGCATTCCCCTGTCAGCAAATCCCACTGACAGATGCTTGAGAAACATTGCTGAAGATGTGAAGAAACAAGTATTAGACCAATTTATATGGTGTTGGAAGTTTGCTATTTAGTTGGATGAAAGAACAGCAGCTATTTCTAACATGCTTCAGCTCATGGTACTTTACAGATTCTGTTTCAATAATGAAATACATGAAAAACTTCTCTTTTTAAGAGGGCGTTAAAGGTAAAGTGTATGGGAGAAGATACACTTACAACTGAAATGATCTTTAATAAAAAAATGATTTATGGAAAAACTGTGGAGGTGTAACCACTGAGAAAATGGCTGCTTTAATTCAAATAAATATAGGGTCTGGGGCCAAAGATTCTATCACAAACAAAATTGATTCACTAAATAATTCCACTGCAAGAATTTTCCATAAGGAGGTTGGAACAGAAGGGTACAGGATGTAGCCATGTAGTTAGTTTTAGAAATATGAGTCCTTTGAAGTATGGGTGAATCTTTGCGATATAGAGAACTAGAAGAGAGCATATATTCTGCTGCCCCACAAGGTGGTATGCTGGCTAGCACCAGCTAGAGACCTGCACGCCGCAACTACAGAGCCGCGTGCTCTGGAGGCAGCGCATGGCAACTAGAGAGAAGTCTGTGCCCGGCAACGAAAGATCCCGCATGCTGTAACTAAGACCCAGGCAGTCAATCAATCAATCAATCAATCAATCAATATTAAAGAGAAAGATTAACGTTCCAAATTTATTTTTCTTTGATGATAAAGGGCTGTAATAGCATGCTACCAGCAGATTAAAAATAAACTCATGCTCAATGTGTCTCTTTAAGTAAAATATATATTTTTAAAGGAGTTAAATGATAACTTAAAAAAAAAAAGAAGTTTGTGCTGTGGAGAATGCATTTTGAAAAGAAATATTTGGACATTTTTCTATCGTTACGTCATTTTTTGCCACTGAAATAATGGAAATATGCCACATATTAAAATCTCTTGTATCTGAACACTTAAAACACTTGGAAATAGAAATTTCCAAACTGTTAAAAACTTTTTCCAAATAAAGAGTGTCAGGGCTTTGAACCCATTTGTTAAAAAGAATAATTCACATTAAAAGAAAATTGCTAACCAAATTTCAAAAATATTTGGCATATTTGATAGATAAGATAGAAAAATGAGAATCATAATTTAGTACAATCAATGATGATCTTCTATTTGGATTTTTTTTTTTTTTTTTTTTGCGGTACGTGGGCCTCTCACTGTTGTGGCCTCTCCCGTTGCGGAGCATAGGCTCCGGACGCGCAGGCTCCGCGGCCATGGCTCACGGGCCCAGCCGCTCCGCGGCATGTGGGATCTTCCTGGACCGGGGCACAGACCCGTGTCCCCTGCATCGGCAGGCGGACTCTCAACCACTGCGCCACCAGGGAAGCCCTGGATCTTTGAATCTTTGTATTACATCTTTTTCTGCCATATTAACCATTAATAAATAAATTGAGCTTAAAACCAGACCGTCAAATCATGTTATCTCAAAGGATTAACCAATAACTGTAGTAAAGTAAAGCTTATTGCTCTTTAAAAAACTATATATTACCAACAATATCTTGTGCTGCTAAGAGGTTTTTGTATGATAATAAATAAAATTATTTTATAAATACTGCTAATTTTATGTTTATCGCCCTTTTAAAATGTCTTTTTGCGTATGCTTTATAATTACAGAATATGCTACTACAATAGTACATGTATAAAGTTTGTTAATAATGAACATGCATACACTGGCTATGTATGCTGAACATTTCTACTGATGGAGTGCAAAATTAAAGAAAATAGATTGGAAATAGCTGTCTAGTTGAATTAACAAATGATTATAAAGCTTCTGTAGTCCGACAGTGCCTGGCACAATACAAGACTCACAGGAAGTGTTCAAAACTTACTGTGACTCTCTGACCACCTCTGAATGAAAAATGTGGTAATTTATATATGTTTCGTGTGTATATATACTTCTCCCTCAAAATATGCATTTCATTTGGCGAGTAATTCTTCTGCCGGAGTATGTTTGCGTAGAAAACCATGACCATAGAAGCAGTAGTGCATAGTGGTTGCAGTTTCTGAATTTGGACCACCTGAGTCTGAACCTTGGCCTTATAATTTATTAACCATGGGACCTTGAATAGACTACTTCTCTGTGTCCCAGTTTCCTTGTATGCAACAGGGCCTACCTCATGGCTTTGTGGTGAAGATAAATGAGTTAATATGTGCGAAGTCCCTTGACCTATGTTTGACATATGGAAAGTGCTCACTCTAGGCTACGTGCCAGATATATACATATCTATCTATCTATTTATATACATACACACACAGTTACACACACACACACACTGGATATGTGTATACTTTGTGTAATTTCATTTACATTTCCTGTTCTCATTATGTATTTATTTATATTGAATAATAAGAATCTGTTATTAACAATATTAATAACCCACACTTATTTGGCATGACTAAATATTATATATTTAAATATATTATACATAAATATATATATATATAAACTAAAGACTAAATAAACTAGGCATTTGTTTAAGCACTTTACACGGATTATCTTGCTCATCTTTGGAAAAATATATAACATAACATACTTTTGTTATTCCCATTTTACAGATAGAAAACTGAGGTCCAGAAAAGTTAAGTAACTCACTTAAGTTCACACAGCTGGCATATGATAGAGTCAGGAAGTCTGGCTTTTTCTACTTCCCCACTGACTTAATAATATTATTTACTATTAGGAGTAATAGTTCATAATCTCTTTATTTGCCTGGTGCTTAGTATTTTATAAAATACTTTCACATACATTGAGATTCATAATCAGCCTGTGAAGTGAGTTGGGCAGGATTATTATCCTCACTACTATAGGAGAGAAAACTGGTACAACTGAAACCATGGGTGTCCTTTGGAGGAAGTGTTTCTGTGTTACAAACATCCTGGGGGCCTCTGTACCCAGGGAGTCATTTGCCATAAATGTACTGAGTCCTTATAACATGTCAAACCCGGACAGGGGTGCTAGCGATACGAGCCACAGTCCTCCCCAGAAGCATCACAGCCTAGTGGGAGAGCAAGGTATGGAAACCAAGAATCACAGCACACAATGTAGTCTCTAAGGGAGATATGAAAAGAGCACAGAAGGAGGGACCATCTGTGCTGGGGAGGTCTTAGAAAAGGCAAGGGTGGGGCCTTTCCTGGAAGAAAGAATGCGTGTGTGCGAGTGTGAACCCATGTTTGTGACCATGACCATGTGTCTAGGTGGATCTGAGTGTGTACCTGTTTACATGGTCTTACTCATGGGTTAATTTATGCACATGCAGCCTGTTAAGTGTGAAAGCAGAAAGCCTGAACGTAAAAGAAAGTGTGCTTGGATTCACACACGCCATAGCGGAATCTGCCCTGCCCTGGATGGTCTCCCCATTTCTCCTTCCTCCCCCTAACACCGGGGTAACCAGTTGCTTGCCACTCTACCAGTTGCCTCGTGAGCTATGGTGATTAGACCCACCAGGTTTTCAATCTGTCAGTCTGAATGTGTAGTGGTCTAATAGAGCCCACCATCTCGTGTAATTGGGGGTGAAGAGTACAAGTACCTGTGGGTGTATATCTGTTTGTATGCTTCTGGCTATGTGTGAATGCTTAGCGTTGACTGCTCCTAGCCAGACTGGGAAAACCTCCCCTCTCCCTTCATCTTCACTATCTTGAGAGTTCATACACTCACCTGTTTCCCTTGCCATCCAAATGTGGCTGGCTTCTGCCTTCACTTAAATGTCCTGGGATATGTAAATATACTTCTGTGCCAGGACTGGACAGAGGCAAGGCTGGAAAATGCTGGTGCCCATTATCTGTGGAGGCACTCCGTGCTCTCCCCCATTCTGGTCCAGGACTCTTCCACAGGATGACAAATGCGTGCAAAGGCAAACAGGAATGGTGACAGCCATGAGGAAACCAGAGTGTCACTCCTAGGGGCGAGCTGGTCAACCCCCTCCCCTGATGATAAAACCCATTTTTAAGGCAAAATTGATCAAGGAGGGAAAGCGAGGACTTTTCTCTCCACAAGTGCTACCTCAGGGACTGGGGAGGTTGGGGGGTAAGGCTGCAATACTCTTTTATTTCTTTTAAACTTGCACAATCAAAAAAGCTAAAATGATTACAAATAATATGCAATTGATGGTGACTAACAGTATCTCTATAAAGTGGCCCAATAGTTGAACTAGATTTTCCCTTTTGTCATAAGGCATATAAATTCAGGGCTGTGGGGTCATGTAAGGCAAAGGTATTATGTGCTGGAATACACTGATGATTTGTGAGTGTTTATGTCCTGGCCCAATGCACTGCCACACAGCTAAATATTCGCATGTTAAGATAAGCAAGAATGAACTGCAATAAAACACATGTAGCATGCCATATTTTAAGTTTAATGAATGAGTGGGTGAAGAGAAAAACAAACATATTCAGAAAAGTAGAACGGTCTCATATATTGATCCTTGAAATTACAATACCTGGATTCTGTTCTCAATTTCAGCAATGACTTAATCTATTGAAAGGTTCTTATCATATATGGGAAAATTAGTCCAGTGGCAGGATATCTCTCAAAAATATGAATATGCTTAATCAAGCCTTGTTGAAATGTCTTTTAAAATGTAAATGATTACAAATAAATGTTAGCTGTTGCATATCTGAATATATTTATTGTAGCACCATATATAGTATATATTTCCATGTTCTGGACACAAGCATTATCCTAAACTTTAAGGGAAGATATTGGTTTTATAATGTGCCAGGAGAATTTTTCCATAGTCAATATGTTGTTTATTTGCACTTAAATATTGCATCAATAATCTGAAAAAGAGAAAAACCTGATTATGGCTAGAGCTTCTGATTAGAGGCTAAGGTTTCTATCATGGACTGCTTTCAACTGTTATATTTTATGGCACAGATTCAGTGGGAATCTGATCTGCTAAAATATTTGGGCTGTGAAAACTCCCACACTGTGACAGATGTCAAGTCCAATTAAGTGACTCATGTCCAGGTTTCTGTCCAATAGAATTTCCCATTAAATATCAATTTAGGGAAAAAAATTCCATCCCCCTTCTTAAGCCTTTATCTCTTCCACCATCTCCAGGCTGAATCAATTGGTACCAGGAGAGCCAAGAAGCCACACACTCATCTCTGCCTCTTTGCTCTGGCTCTCCCACCCTCTCGCGTCTTTCTCCGCTTCCCTGTCACTGTTCCTCCGGGAGACGTTCACTTTTCACCAACCTTTCTCCAAACATCTCCAAGCCACTGACTATATATATTTTGCTACAAGGTAAAGAAAGGAGGGGGTGGGGGTGGGAGATGTAACCAAGCCTTGAAAGACTTTGAAACTGGAAATATGTGTCTGTTTATACAACATACAAGTAAATGAGGGAAGAGGAAGAGGCAAGCTAAGCCCCGAGTTACAGTATTGTGTTCCTGAGAACTGGGGAGACATTAGCTGAACAAAGCCTTATCTCAAAAAAAAAAAAAAAAAATTACTTCTGAGCAAGATTGCATCTCTGCCTTGCACTTCCCAGTTTCTGCTCAGTCGTATTAAGGGAAGGAAAGGCGTTCTACAGGAGCGGAATCTTATCTTAACCATCTTTCTTATTGATTCTTCCGCTATTAGAAAGTGGAGGAATCAGCCCTTTGATGTGATTGTGTTTATCTCTGCATCTCTTTTGTTATTTATAGAGACCTAGAAGAGGAAAAGAGGCACGAGACTTTTCAACACATCGTTTTAAAAAAAATCAACAACGAATTTCCCGAAATGTTTGAGAACAATTAAAAGGAAAAGCCGTTTTTGATCTATCAACTAAGTGAACAATCATTCATATCGTCCACATCCTGAGATATTATCGTCCCTCGCTGTGGACACCAGCGAGATGACAGCTGCTTTTTCATTTTTGAATGTAATAAATATTTGCTGCTTCTAATATATTTCGGAATTTCTCCCTGCTAGTCCCTGGGATTTTAACTCTAAAAGATTGGAGAAAAGATTATCGAAAAGGCTTTTACAAGGTAAGCCTCCTTTAAATGATTTTTTTTCCAGCTTGGAACTAAGTTAGATGATTCATATCGCATTTATAGATGTGTTTCAGTGAATGGCTGAAAAAAACAAAATGCATACACGACATGCTATTTACGAATATTTTAAAAAGATATCTGGAGAAGAATTTATCATGCTTCGAGGGCAAGCCGGGAACTTTTTATCCGAACTACAACTATGTTGTGATTTATTGTGATTTTCCATTACTCGCCTATTTATTTATACGCTTTCAAGGCGAAGGTGTAGATGCAAGTTGTTCTACTTACAAACGTATCCGTGAAAAGCCCACAGGGAGTCACATGTATTTCACTTGGAGCGTTTGTTTTTATTTTGCCTTAGAGGACTTGTTTTCCTCACAGGGAAATGAAAGCTGCCTTGGAGCCAAATTCGCTCCTAAGCAAGTGCGGTGCTGGGAGCGGAGAGCACAGCCCCCGCTTTTGTCTAGGAGCAAACGCTGCCGCACGTCGCCGACTCGATCTCTCTTCCAGCGAGCATCCCTCCAGCGGCACACTAGGGCCGGTGGCTCGCAGCCTGGTCCTCCCTCCCGGTGCCCGCGATCGGTGCGCTTAGCCCCCGCAGGTGCCTCCCCGCCTGCCGGACCCTTTCTCGAAGCCCGAATTTCCTCGAAGCCCCACGGCTGGGAGCGGCCCCCTCCCCGGATGGGCGCGATCGGGGCTGGTCCTCCAGGCGTCCGGGAGGAGCCGGGCAAGGAGGCCTTTCTAGGATCGCATCCTTAGAGAAAGGCTGAGGACGGGCTACCTCGGCCTCGGCCAGGCCGCCCGGGGACAGCTGAGGGCTCCCGACTCTGGGCCCCAGAGCACCAAACTTTGCGGGCGGGGATGCAGCTCGGGCCGGGGCAGCAGGCGCGGCTCCCGCCTTTCCCCGGCCCTTCCCTTCCCTCCCCAGCCTCTCCTTCCGCAGCCACCCGGCCGCCGACAGATTCCCGGGAGGTGGTCGGCAGACTGCGGGAGCATTGTCTTATCCCACGTCGCCGTGTCCCTAGGTCCCCGATGTGTGTGGCTGTCTGCGTGACAGATGGTGCTTCGGGAGCCTGCGAGGGCATGAGAGTCCATTTGCTGTTGAAAGGAGCCTCCACGTTTGTTTAGTCATCTATTATTTCGGAGAAGCGCGAGGGGTACGGGGAAGCCTTCCCGCTCCGGGACGCCTGCTCTCCGTCCGCGCTCGGGGCTGGGTTCCTCTGGAGTCCCGGCCGCCCCGCGCCCCAGACCCGCGCGCAGCCCGCGGGCACCCAGTTCTCCGGCTGCTTCGCCCCAGGCCCTCGGGGCGGGAAGCGCGCTCCGCGTCTCCGCGCCCCCCCGCAAACCCCAGATGGATTCGTCGTTCGGATTCATTCGTTTGTCAGGGTCGGAGAAGAAGTAAGGGAGGCGGAATGGCCGAGTTGTATTTAGCCGAAGGAAGCACAAAACCCAGGAGCGGCCTCGCAGGCCTGCGGTCGTTCCCCGGAGCAGGCCCGCAGGCCAGTGTGGGTCTCCTGCAGGCCTCGGTGTCAGGTCCAGGATGCGGCCTGGGCCAAGGAGAGGCCTCGCTGGCTCCCGAGCCGGGCGGTGGCGCAGGGCTCGGCTCTCGGGCCTGCCTGCCTCGGCGCGCTCCCTCCCCGCGGGGTCCGCTCCTCGGAGCTCGCCGTCCTGCCTTGGGGAGGCGGCCCGGGCCGCGCGGAGGCCCGGCAGGCTAGGCCCTCGCCCGCTCTCGCTCCTATCAGAAGACCCCCATTCCTTTTATTGATCGCTTTTCTGACTCCCCCTCAGTTTCCAAAATGATGCTGAGTCCAGACCAAGCCGCCGACTCGGACCACCCCAGTTCGGCGCCCTCGGACCCGGAGTCGCTGGGTGGCGCGGACGCCAAGGTGCTGGGCAGCGTGTCGGACCTGGAGCCGGTGGAGGAGGCCGAAGGCGACGGCAAGGGCGGCAGCCGGGCCGCGCTCTACCCGCACCCGCAGCAGCTGAGCCGCGAGGAGAAGCGCCGCCGCCGGCGAGCCACGGCCAAGTACCGCTCGGCCCACGCCACCCGCGAGCGCATCCGCGTGGAGGCCTTCAACCTGGCCTTCGCCGAGCTCCGCAAACTGCTGCCCACGCTGCCCCCGGACAAGAAGCTGTCCAAGATCGAGATCCTGCGCCTGGCCATCTGCTACATCTCCTATCTCAACCACGTCCTGGATGTGTAGGGCCGGGGTCGCGGCGCGGGGCCGCCTGGCCGGGAGTGGGTGAAACGCGGCCAACCCGGGCGGCCGCCGCGGCGATGGAGGAGGAAGCGGTGGCGCAGCGGGACGGCCGCCGCCACGACCTTGGACCGGGTAGGAGGCTCGCACCGTGTTCTCTCCGGTCGGCAGGGCGACTCTGGAAGGTTTCCGACTCCAGAAGGGTGGGGTTGTCTGGCGAGCCCTGGGGCTTGTAGGGAGCATTTTCCAGGCAAGGCGAACCTCCTGGAGGCACCGAGATGAGTGGCCTCCAGGCCTCCCCTCCACGTGTTAGGATCCCTTTAGGGGTTGTTGCTTTAGCTCACTGGAGACTGAGTTCTCCTACATTCATCTCCCACAGATCTTCATGTTTTGAAAGAATGAGGGCAGAAGCTCAGAGTCTGGGCTTCTAACTTTAGACTATCTGGATTTTTTCTAACTGACAAATCACCAAACATCATGAGGGGAGGGGAGGGAATCTCCTCCAGGGCAGAGATTCAAGACACAGAAAGGTGGAACAGGAAACTTTCTGATCCGTTGTGAAAAGAAAGATTATATTAGAATCCAAGTAAAACAGACAAGCCTAGAACATATGGTAAGGTTAAAAAGATACATTGAGAACAAACAGATATTGTGGGAAGATTTGAGTTTGGTGAGATTTTTAAACCCCAAGGTCTGACGCTAATGTAGACAGGAATATCCATATTTAAATGGAAAATTTAATATCTGATTGCTTTTTCAGGCGAAGTGCCCCTTTATATATCCAAAAGCATCTATTTGTGACCTTAAACATGTGGACCCATAGGTGCAGTTAGAAAAGACAACCTATTTTTATTTATGTTAGAACGAGTAGAGTATTTTTTTCAAGACACTTATTTTTCAGAGTGGTGATAATTTTTCTTTGGACACTCTGTGCCAATTTATTTATAGTCAAGTGTTTACACTTTCTCCTGTGGAATAATTATGTCTAACTTTTTACGTGTTTGTTGAGATTATACTGTGGTCTTTCTTTTTGCTCTAATTATATTGCACTTGTATAACAAATTTCCCACATCTCCCTGTTTCTAAGCATATTTTATATATTAAGATGTTTGTTCCTGAAAGGTTCTTTTGTTGTGAGATCAGCAACACTAGCACTTCACTGTTATAGTTTTTTAAAAAAAGTAAGTGTTGTTATCCTTATCTGTAGTTATGTCTGAAAAGTACTTTGCAAACCGTTTATAAGGAGAGTAGCTTCTTTGTGTGTGTGTGATGTTTGTGTGTGGGATGATTTTAGGAAATTAAGTTATTTTCCTAAAAAAAAAAGAATTCAGAACTACTTTCCTCTGTGACAACCAAAAAGAAAAGTCTATAACCTGAAAATGTTTCATGTTCTCAGCTGTGAAACTCTTAAAACAAGGAGTGTATTTTAGAGACAAGGGAAAAAAAAAACCCACATCTGCTATCCAAAGAATTTAGTCTTTTTCAGGGTTTTTTTGTGTCTCTGTTGCTTTATATAATGCAATATTTTGTAGTGAAAATAGATATAATCTGGTTTCTATCTGACGAGTTTTTCATATCTCATGAATGGTGCGCTGTTTTGCATATA
The DNA here is from genome assembly GCF_039906515.1 of Pseudorca crassidens. NCBI lineage: Eukaryota > Metazoa > Chordata > Mammalia > Artiodactyla > Delphinidae > Pseudorca > Pseudorca crassidens. The sequence continues at coordinate 101,697,032 of NC_090297.1, read as the reverse complement.
AATAAAGGTATCAAATAAAGTCATCTCCTTTATTTTAAGCATACTGTCTAAAAATAATGAACATACTGGCTGAGCAAGAAATATCTTAATGGACTCAATTCCTCAGAAAGGAGCTAAAATTAGAAAACAGCAAAAACAAAACCAAATCTTGACATGTACTGAGATATTTGATGCTCTTCCTAAAGTTGGACGCTGATCAGTCTATAAATAGATGCCCCACATATGATGGTGACAGAAATCATGTTTCTCTCAATGAAGAAAAAAGATTATCAGTGTTTATATAAAAACATTGCTTGAATCATAGATTCTTTTGCTTTAAAAGCAAATTCAGTAACTAACCCAATCTCTTCAAATTAGAGTTGGGAAACTGGGGTCCAAAGAGTTTATATGCCCTGCACTAAGTCCCATGGCTACTTAATGAAAATGAGAAGACCCCAAGATGATGACTCTTAAGTCCTCATGGCACTTATTAAGAACAAGGTGCATTTCACTATTGTACTATAGCACTCGGACATCTCATCAGGACATAGATTTAGGACATGATATCTGCGAGCAAGAAAAGACAACTAAACCCTGGACCAACCTGGAGATATGAAGAATGTTATCTACAAAAGCCTATACTTAATATAAAAATGTGGAGTACTCTGTCTATAAGCAGAAGACACAAATAACTTAAAGACTATCTATATGTGTATATGTACACACACATAGAGAGAATATTATCAACTGTGAGTCCATATCACACCACATCTCTGGTTGCAAAGTAAAAAACGCAACTGTGTGGATGCTTGGTTTTATAGCTATAAAATATCTGGGATTCTGAGAATTTTTCACTTTTTCTTGTAGTCAGGTTCACAGATACCTGATCAGGGAGACTTCATTCTCTTCTTCAGCTGAGGAGAGCACTTCCTAGGACATGAAAAATAATGGTGACTTCTTTGGCCTTGTATCTGGACCAAGTTGTGGTCCCTGCAGCAGTGGTTAGTTGCTTGGCCTGCACACACACTACCTTTGGACTGAGTGTTTGCAGGTCTCCCTTCCCACCTCAAGGAGTGTGGTGAGGTAGCTACTCCGCGTCCTAATAGCACTTCTCTGTTGTAGGGCAGAGAAATCGGCCCTGCTCCTTTGCCAAGGAAACGAAGTCAACATCTAGCCTCCCTTTTCTGGTTTATGAGCCCAACTTCCAACTGACCAACACAGTCCTCCCTCTGACACCTAGGAGGAGCCTATTAACTCCCCTCTCTAGACTAAGTCCCTTGCCCTTGGAGTTGGACGTAGGGCAGACGTGGACAAAGGGCAACATCCCTTCCCAGGTACACAGCCCACGGGATCTCAGGAGAGGATCTTTGCAATGTCACTTCAAATCCGAGGCCTGTGAGCAGCCCCCCAAAAGAAGGGCAACACTGTGGCGCTCTGCTGGACCAGAGGGTGACTGGCTGCTCCCTAGCACGTGGCAGGGACTCTGAGTACTCAGCCATACGTAAGGGAGTAGAGTCTTCTCCGAATAATGATGATGGCGATCACTCAGTCTGACATTCAGCAAATAGTTATTGAGGACCTACTGTGTACCAGGCATTGTTCTAGGTGCTGAAAATAGAGCAACAGATGAGACAAAGTCTACTGGAGAAGAGCAGTACACTGACGACAATAAATAATAGTTAACTTCAGGTATTGCTCAAGGCTACGAAGAAAAATAAAGCAAGGTAAGGAAATAGAGAATGGCAGCTGAGGGTGCTGGTGGAGGGTATTATTTTAGATAGAGCTGTCAGGAAAGGCCTCTCTGAGGAGGAAACCTCTGAGTAGCCACCTAGCTCTGCCTAACCAGCAGCCTCCACAATTGCTGCCCCTCGTGCCCTTTCTTCTAGCATCCTGTTAACCTGACCTGTGCTCAGCCCACCAACACAGCTCTTGGGGATCACTCACCATTCCCCACTGGCAGCAGCCTCACCCTTCACCCCCAGCTTGCTCCCTCTGTAGGCAGACCTGGGACCACAGTTCCTCCAACTACTCCTTACCCCTTTTGCTCTCTGTCCCCACTGCCCAGCAACTCACCAGGGCATTGCTGCTCCCCAGAAAACTCAGCCCCACCTGGCCCAGCTGATAAGGACACCTGGGCTGCATATTTCTATGCCCAAATGTCCCCTCACATCTGCCACTGTTCGGAGACATCCAGAGAAAAGGGGCAAAGGCTCTGGGCAAGGGCTTTCCTGGTGGCGCAGTGGTTGAGAGTCCGCCTGCCGATCCAGGGGACGCGGGTTCGTTCGTGTCCCGGTCCGGGAAGATCCCACATAACGCGGAGCGGCTGGGCCCCTGGGCCATGGCCGCTGAGCCTGCGCGTCTGGAGCCTGTGCTCCGCAACGGGAGAGGCCACAACAGTGAGAGGCCCGTGTACAGCAAAAAAAAAAAAAAAGCTCTGGGCAAAAAAACCCCAAACAAAAAACCCTTCCCTTGCATGGGGAAGAGAACGGGAGGAGCAGCGGCAGAGGGCGTGGGTGGTGGGATGCAACGGGAAAGGAAGAGCAGCCTGAGGTCAGGGGAAATGGGTACAGAAAAAATGAGGCTGAGTGGAGGTGGAGGGCTGGGGCCGGGAATGCCTGCTTCCCACATGAACCCTGTTCCTGGGGCTTCCTCCAGTGGCCCTGCCCCTTGAACAAGCATCGCCTGATGCTATGATGAGGTTAGTAGACAGAGCCGACCTCTGTAACACTGGGATTTATCCAGTTCCCATCGCTGCTGTCTGTTTCTGGATGCCTGTCTTCCTCCCATGGAGGTTCAGGGCAGCAGGAGTTAGGGGAGTGGGGACAGCTAATGTGAACGTGTGCACAGCTGATACACTTTTTCTGGGCTTAGAAGGGCTATCTCATTCAGTACTGGTAGTGGTAGAAATATTAATAGCTAACATGTATTGAGTGTATACTATGTGCTTACCGAGTTAAGTGCTTTGCAGGCATGATCTCATTTAACTCACAACAGCCCAATGCAGTAGGTACTTTTGTCTCCATTTAACATATGAGGAGCTTGAGGCTTAGAGAAATAAAATAACTTGCCCAGGGTCACAAAGTCATGTTTGTCAGTTCATCAAAACCCCTGCTCTTACCCATCATACTCCATGGCTTTCCTTTGCCAGAGGGACGGCGGGGCCATGCACATACCCCCACCCTTAGCTCCTGCACCCCATCTCTCCACCCATGTGATCAGGGGAAGCTTCAGATCAGACATACCAAAGGAGTGCAGGATCTGCAGTGCACGCACCAGCTACCAAACCAAGGGTCCACGTGGAGGCTACGACTGAGCCTCTGTTCCGCTTGCCGGGTCAAGCATGTGCCCTGACTTGGGGCTAAACTCTTGGGAAGACACTGCGGGCTAGTGGCAGTCCTGAATCAGCCCCTCCTGCAGGAGTCTGGCGCTGACACTGTCCATGGTACTACTCTTCACCACCACACGGGTGAGCCTGACTCCTCAGCCTCCCCCATCCACACGCCTCTGCACATCAAGGCCCATCCTCACACTGCACACCATCCCTTGCCTGGACATTTTTCTTGACTCTTCAATGCCTATAAAAAAATAAAACTCCAATTCTTTCTCTGGGCACAGAAATCTTTCACAACCTTGTTTCAGATCCTCTCTAGCATCACCTTCAGCCACTTTCCCTGAAGTTAAGTGTTCCTGCCAAATTCAGATTTCCTCACTTCCCTGGAGATGCCTGTCCTTTATAACCTCTACTTGTTTTCTCTCTGCCTAGAATGCTCTCCTCCAACTTTATTTTTGCCCAGAAAATTCCGATGACGCCATTGTCACCCAACTCAAGTGTAACCACTTTACAAAACTTTCCTCAATTTCTTTGGGCAGCGTGAGCTGCTCTGCTCTCTGAATCCCAGGTACAATTGTCATTATGCCAGAACTTATCTTTCTCCCATCCCTGTGTTTGAGACCTAAAACTCTGGGGCCAGGTTCAGACCCTGGCTCCAACTTACTCTAAATGTATGATGTTGGGCTTCCCTGGTGGCGCAGTGGTTGAGAGTCCTCCTGCCGATGCAGAGGACACGGGTTCGTGCCCCGGTCCGGGAGGATCCCACATGCCACGGAGTGGCTGGGCCCGTGAGCCATGGCCGCTGAGCCTGCGCGTCCGGAGCCTGGGCTCCGCAACGGGAGAGGCCACAACAGTGAGAGGCCCGCGTACCACCAAAAAAAAAAAAAAAAAAAAAGTATGATGTTGAACATGTGACTGTATTTCCTTCCTTTTCAAATGTGTGGGATGGGACAATGCATGCACCTTTCTCAAATGCTGCTGTGAGGCTTCCATGGGATAAGGCAGAGTGTTTCCAGAGCAGGAAGAACATAGTAAGTGCTTGATAAATGTGAACGATTATTATTAACTTTGTATTTATAGTATGCATAGGAAGCTGTATGAGAGAAGCTAAAAATAATAATCCATTCATAATTCATTTATGTATTCATGATTTGTGGTCTCTACCAACTGTATTCATCTGCATATGACACATGATTAACTCTACAGAAAGTCAGACGGTAATAATCCCAGTCCTATAAAACAGAAAACATCATAGGTAAGTAAATAGGAATCCACGGAATAGACCATAAACATACGCATCTAAAGTTACGTGCAGGTCTGAGAATCCCACTCCACTCCATGTGGGAGGCCCGGCCAATGCCTTTTCTTTTATCATCTTGTTTTTTCCCATCGCACTTAATGCTGTGAACTCCGGATCTCCTACTAACTAGCTGTGGCCTTGAAAAATTACTTAATTCTGTGCCTCAGGTTTCTCACCTGTAAAATGGGGGGCGGGGGTGATAGTAGTACCTACCCTGTAGCTTTATTAGGAGGATTAATTAAGTTAATTCACGTAAATCACTTAGAACATATCCAGTGCACCTTCAGATCTCAATAGCATTTTCTGTATTAGCTCTTATGGCAGATAACTTTTTCAAAAGTTAAATAGTTAAATTATTTTTGAGGTAATGAAGAGAGAAATCGTTGAAATTTCCTAATGAATTTTGCTAAGTATTTCTGGGTCAGGAGGGAGCTTCCTCATCTCCTTGCTAATCATTCCAGAAATATACCAAGAAAAGGGAAGAGTTCATAATGCCATTTGGATCATCGTGGACGGACCTAGAGATTATAATACTAAGTGAAGTCAGACAGAGAAAGACAAATACCATATGACATCACTTATATGTGGAATCTGAAGAAATGATACAAATGAACTTATTTACACAACAGAAATAGACTCACAGACAGAAAACAAACTTATGGTTACCAAAGGGGAAAGGGGGTCAGGTAGGGAGGGATAAATTAGAAGTTTGGGATTAGCAGATATACACTACTATATACAAAATAAACAACAAGGACCTACTGTATAGCACAGAGAACTATATTCAATATCTTATAATAACCTAAAATGGAAAAGAATATGAAAAAGAATAAAATATATATATATAAATCTGAATCGTTTTGCTGTACACCTGAAACTAACACAACATTGTAATCAACTATACTTCAATTAAAAAAAAAAAGAAAGAAAAGTAGGGAAGATTTCATGAGCTTCTTGAATCACAGGAAAAGTGGTAAGATTTGGTGGATGGAGGAGAAGGGGCAGACTCCCTAGGATCACCTGGAATCAGGATGGGAGAAGTAGGAGGAAAAGGACATTGGGGTCTGCCTGCCTGAGAGGGTCAGACTGATGGAAGGGCAAGAGAGGAAAGAAAATCCTCGAGAGGCGATTCTGTGGAGCAGTATGAGGGCTGGGGCTTATCCCCTGAGCAGCGGGAGGTGAGCTGCACTGGAGGGGGAGGTGAGGATGAGGGGGGAGGTTACCTTAGTTCAGGTGCGAGTCAAGTGGGGCCTGGTGAGTAAAAATCAATCTGCATGAACTTTCTGAGCAACTACATTAAAAACAAAACCAAAATAAACAAACAAAAAACACTCTTATGGATGATTTAAGAATATCTACCAAAGCTAAGGGGTTTCTTAGCTAAGGGGTTTCTAATGTAACTGACATTTCTTTGTACACTTACCCATGCTTCCTCATTACCACTTCGGGCGATTTGAAGCAAATCCCAAACATCACACAATTTCATTCATAAATACACCAGTAAGTATCTCTAAAAGTTAAGGGACTCTTTTTCTTTTATTATTTTAACAAAACTGAAATGCCATTATTACAGTGAAAAAAATTAATAGTATTTCCTGAATACTGTCGGTGAGCACCTACATTTTTGAGGGGAATTTCACAGCTGGTCTAACCCATGTTTCCTGATTATCTTTTTTCGCCAGCCAGTTGGATTGTCTCTCCGGTAGTCTTCCTTCTATTTTAAAAATCCATCCCCTGTCCTCCTTAACTTTGGCATGTTCTCTTACTCACATATCGGACAAGAGTGCCCCTCTGGCCACCCTCCCCCTGCCCCATCATGGATGGACGTAACTGGCCACTTCGGCACAGAAAGCCATTCCACACTCACGGCTGCTGTGTGGGCCGTGCTGGGGTAGCTGGTGGCTGGTGGCTGGCTAGCTACAGCTCAGGGTGATGGAGAAGGGATCGCTAGAACACGACAGAGTGGACATATGGCCAGAGTACAACTTAGGCTGATTTTAAAGATGTAGAAACAAAAAGTCAGATGGATTCTTTTAGCTGTGGATGAAGAACTAGGGTGAGGGGCTGACGTGGCATAGAAAGCATTCTGGGGACTCGGGAGTGAGGACCTGCCAGACCCCCTGGACAGCAGCACCTATGAAGGCCTGAGGACCACTAACAACAGTAACAAGCTCCCCTAGCACGTCCTTTCAGGTCACAAATCTGTCACACATGCTGTATCTGTGAGTCCCTCAGGCCTGGCACCGGGGTACGACCAACACTCTGAGGGGTTAAGTGACTCACCCAGTCTCACACCCTCTCAGCGCCAGAACCACCTAGAAGCCTTTGACACTAATCCCGTGCTCGTTCTCCACACCGACCTCACACTGTCTGCCCTGGCGTGTAGTTAGTAGCCCGGTGACTAATAATAATATCATCAAAAACAACTGCAAACACTTAGCACTCACCCTACGCCTTCCCATTAACTCACTTAACCCTCCGACAGCTCAGTGAGACAGGGGCTCTTATTATTTCTAAGTTACAGACAAGACCCCAGGAGACAGAGAAGTCAAGTAACATGGCCAAGGTCATGCTGCTAGTAAGGACTTGCATGGGAAAATAAGGCTGAAGGGCAGTAAAATTCAAAAGCTTATACTTTGAAAAGAAGGAAAAAATACAAAAGTTTCTCTTTTGTGAAAATCATAAAATAAAAAACTACAGCAATTGAAAGAGCAAATTTTCTCTTCTAAGCAGCCTTGGCCCTGGACTAGACATTGGCCTGGGCCCCTGGACTTGTCCTCTCCTGTTGAGAGACCTCAGTGTCGCAAAGAAGAGGATCAGGTGACAAGGCATACAGGCAAGGCATGTTCTGAGTGTGGCTGTAGAGGATTGGGGACTGACAGCGCCGCACCTTATTGGTCTGCATCAAGCCTCAGGACAAGCCAGAACGAGTCACTCTAGCGGGACCATCCTGACAACACTTTAGACTTTGGAAAATGTTCAGAAAAGCCTAGTGGTTAGCGTCCCGGTCCAATTCTAAATAAATGGAAAAAAGAAATGAGTGTTCTTACTAGGGAGGCTGTGTGTGGGCACTGAACACTTACACGAAGAAAATGAGCCCATCCAGGAACGGAACATCTACTGTGTCGTGGGTGTGACAGACCGCCAGGGGTCTAGGGCTGTCACATCTACGTATCTCAATTCCCCTGTCCCTCTATTTCGGAACTTAGCTATCAGGACCTCCAGTGGCAGCCACTTTGTTTTAGTGTCTTGTGGTGTGAGCGGGAGGAGATATTACTTACTACAATCGCTAATGATTACTTTTTTAAAACTAATGATTTTTAGTGGTTGGAACCTCAAGCGGGCTTTGATGTTCTTGGTCTGTGGGCAGAATGCGGCGAGTGGCCGAGCTGCAGGCCGCGCTGCTGCCCCTGTGCTGTCGTATTTGCATGTGGGCCCAGATTTGTCTTTGGCTGCTTGCATGGTTTGGGATGAGACCCTCGCATCCCAGGGGAGGGGGGCAGGTGTTGCTCCAGTCGAGCGAATGGAACCAAATTACAGGCCCGTCTGTCACCTCCTCTGGGAGAAGGTGGAGGGAGGGAGAGGACGGGTGATGGGAGGGAGGGAGGAAGGGGGAGGCGGGGGAGGGGAGAGGACACTCTGCTTGCCTCCTGAGGAGCCTGGCCAGCGCCGGGGATGTGGAGCAGGGAGACACTGCCACCCTGGGGATGTGGCGTGGGCCTGCGACCCCAGGCTCTTCACTGATCTGCCGCGCTCTGCGGCCACTTTGGCCGCGTCTACGCGGCTCTGGCCAACACTCAGGCTGGAACTGGTTTTCACTAAATTGACTGATATATTTTCTGACTGCACTGATTTGGGGGCTGAGTCTCTATTCCACCCAATCTCCTGAAAAGAGACACACACACACTCTCTCTCTCTAATTAAGCCACACCAATTTGCAGGTGTAGACACAGATGCACCTCTGTGATTGTAGCCCTGGGTGGGCACAGCTACTGCACCTCTGCAGGGATTTGTCCTGCAGCGAGAGAGCCAGAGGGGGCAGTGGTAGAGAGAGATAATGCTGATTCTACCCTCGTGACGTCCTGCAGCTTCATTAACATTTGGAAGTCACTTTGAGGACGCCAGAGATAAGCAGAGATAATGTGAACACTTTGCTGTCTGGGGCAGCCCCTAGAGACCCTAGGGCCTTCTCCTGAAGGCCCCAGTGTGGCAGAGCAATGTTTTTCTAAGCTGCCTGAGAAAAATGCAAACAGATAATGTGGGCCTTTCATGAAACACCATGGACAGGAATAATAAAGTGTCATCATTTTGCTTTCTCTCATAGAGTGGTACCAAGAATACAAGAGAGAATGGGGGGAGTGGGGGAAACCTCAAACCAGATAGAGTGGTTCTAATAAGAAACAAGTTCTTGTCAAATTCTCCAGACTTGTGTGGAGAAAACCATGTTTCACATGTCTTACCCTTTCTTCTTCCTGCCTCTGGGGTGGGAAAGGTCAAAGCAATTGTCAGCTCCCACTAGCTCTTTCAATAAGAAAAGAACTGAGGCATAGAGTGATGATGTACTGCAGGCCCAAGAAGAGACACGTTTCTTCCCCTTTTCTTCAACAATGAAATGATTGACAGAGATAATTCCCTGAGAGGAGAAAAGAATTGCTCGCAGATAATGGGCTGTGCTCAGGTTGTGGCTGGTAAGACCCTGTCCATCCGATGTCAGGTGATGACTGAAAAGTAAGAAATTAATTCCAGTATCCAGCTGTTGTTGCTGCGGGGTGCCAAACTGCCCAGATGTTTGGAAACATCTGCGTATTTGACAGCATGTTCGCACCGTACACCCAGATGCTTGCTATTGTGTACACAAAGACCGAACCTAGACGTGGAGGAGGAAAATAACTAACTGGGAAGAGGGAGGCCAAGAGATGGAGGAAGAAAAGGAGAAATTAAAGGGAAAAAATGTGAAAAGAGGTAAAAAGGAAAACAAGTAAATATTCAAAAAGAGAACAACTTTCTGTTTCCTGACAGCCCACCTCCTGGCCTCACTCTTACCTGGCTTCCTGAGAAGCATTTCTGCTTGTCCACATCTGGGTGAGGGAAAAGGGGACAAAAGGATGACCTGGAAGACACCCAGGAGGAGACTAGAGGAGCCTGTGCCCAGACATTAGGCTCTCCCTGGGTGGGCAGCTGTGTGTCTGAAAAGAGGTGCAACTACCAAGTGAAAAAGTGATGAATGTATTGGGAGGAGGTGTTCTCACACACAGGAATGAAAAGGCAAAATTCCTGTCAAGGATGCCCGCATCAAGCAAAGCATTGAAATGTCCCGATTAGTCAACTCTGTTTCCAGTTATCAATCAGGATGATGAGCTTGGTATAGACAGAACCAGTGATGATGTAACGGAAGGAAAAGGGTAATTGACTGGGGGAAGGTTGCACCGTTGGGTGACAGATTTAGAGGAGGGGACGTGATGTGATTGAGGTGATGGTGGGAGTGTTAGGGTTTCAGAACAGCTCACAAAGCCTCCTGTAATTCCCAAGCTGTCTGTTATCTATGAAATGCAAATCAGGAGGGGAGTGACATCATGTCGGATTCTGGCCACAGGGAGTAATTATTTAGACATTAAAAGCTACTGAAGGGAGTGGTTGACAATATTAATGATGTCCAGATGGACAGAGTGTGATGCTAAAATTATTTTCTAGTACAAAGGACAGGGGAATTTTTATCAGGTTTTCTCTTCTATTGGACGATCTCTATCTCTTGGAGGTGTGCCCCTCAAAGAGGTGGTGACACTATAGGAGATGGCCTCTGGAAGCAAAGCACAATGGGTTTTGCAGAAGGGGCCAGTCTCCAGCTCCTTGGAGGAAAGGCACAGTTAACACGTGAAAACATTCACATAATAATTATGATTTTAAAAGGAGGAAATAATCTCAAGGTGGTATGTAACAGGCTGCTGTTTGGAAACCCTTCTCTTCCACCACTTGCCCCACCCCACCCAGGCTTTCTTACCCAAACGCAGCAGTGTGCAGCAACTTAGTGTCTTCGTGGCCCTCTCCCCTCCCCTCCCCCTGCAATACAAACACTAGTCCAGAAGCCTTGCCGATTAGTACCGGTATCGACTGTATAAGCACAGGTGATGATATTCTCAGCTGTTGATAAACATGAAGAGAAGTGCAGCCTGGCCAAGCCCACAGCGTGAACAAAAAAAAGGAGGAAGCCACATCCTGGGATCCAAATCGGGAAAGATTAAAGAAAGGTTAAAGAGAATCAGTTTCAAGGAAATTAAGAGGCAAAGTATGGTGATCTGAACTGTAGATCTAACAATGCTGCCTGGAGTTCTACTCTCTTCCCAGAGCAGGAGGTGAGATTTGAGTGGGGATCCACCAGGCTTCCAAACCTGCTGCTCATCTTTCTGACCCATACCAGAGTGAACGGTGCAGCCAGGAGAAACCAGAATGTGTCTCCAATGTATGGGGCGTTCCTGCATAAAATTAAAGGGATCGGGGCACGGGGATGTTTTAGCCTCTTACATTTGAAAGTCATTAAACGGGTAAAGAGGAGGATTCAGAAAGTGAATAGATAACTGCAAAGATGGTTTCAAAGATTCCCCTCTGGTAATTCTTTTTGTCTTAGGTTATATACCACTAGAGATGCATAGTCATATTTATTGTATTTTAAAATTACTTGAAATAGTTTCTCTCTGAATGGTAACACCACCAACTGGATTTATAGTTGGGAATCATTTATTTCATTTTGCTTTCAATTTTCCAGAATTGCTTCTTTAAATTTAATTTTGTTTTAGAATTATGCAGACTATTTACATGTTTCAAAAAGCATATCTATAGAATTAGGTGTATATATATATATTTTTAAATAAATTTATTTATTTTATTTATTTACTTTTGGCTGCGTTGGGTCTTCGTTGCAGCACGCGGGTTTTCTCTAGCTGTGGTGAGCGGGGGCTACTCTTCGTTGTGGTGTGCGGGCTTCTCATTTCAGTGGCTTCTCTTGTTGCTGAGCACGGGCTCTAAGCACGTGGGCTTCAGTAGCTGTGGCATGTGGGCTCAGTAGTTGTGGCACAATGGGCCCAGTTGCTCTGCGGCATATGGGATCTTCCCGGATCAGGGATCGAACCCACGTCTCCTGCATTGGCAGGTGGATTCTTAACCACTGCGCCACCAGGGAAGCCCAGAATTAGGTATATTTAAAGAATCAGCTTTATAGTCCCATCATTGCCTCTACTATATTTCCTCCCTCTCCCTACAGAAAACTTGTTTTTATGGTTTATCCTTCTCTTTTTTATATAAGAAAATATATATATATAAGCAAAGATATATATATAAGCAAAATATGGATAGAGAGATATCATATCTTTCAATTTCTTAAACAGTGGCATGTTATATGTACTTCTTTTCATATTGTGTTTTCATTTAATATATCCTGGAAATCACTCCATAAGAACATGTAGACATAGTCACATGTCTTTAAAAAATATTTTAAGGGTGTAATGGAAAGATAATAAACTACAAATGTTTAAAGTGTAAAATTTTATCCATTTTGACATGTGTGTACACCACAACCAAGACAACAAACACATCTACTACTCCCAGAAGTTTCCTTGTGTCTCTTTCTAATTCATTCCTCCATCCACCCTTGTCCCCAGCCCATTTCCAATTTTTCTGTCACTATAGATTCAAGTTCACCTTCTAGAATTTTACACAAATGTAATCATATCATCTGTATTCCTTTTTCACCAGCTTCCTTCACTCTGCACAATAATTTTAAGATTCATCCATGTTGTTGCATGTGTCAGTAGTCTGTTCCTTTTTATTGCTGAGTAGTGTTCCGTTAAATGGATAAGCCACAATATTTACTCATTCACCTACTTGTGGATATCTGGGTTATCTTCAGGTTGGAGCTATTCCCCATAAAGCTGCTATGAACATTCATGTGCCAGTATTTGTGTGAACATATTTTGTGGATTTCTTCAAAAGTGCAACATACACTTATATTACAACCCAATCATTCCACTCCTAGGTATTTCCTTTTTTGTAGCCACACTATACTCTGTTGTGTAGAGGTACCAGTTCCCTATTGATGAACATTAGGGTTGTTTTTAGTCTTTTACTATTATAAATAGCACTGCAATATATAATCTTGAGCATCTGTCCTTGATGTTTTTGCCAGTGTATGTGAAGGGCAGATGCCTGGAAGTGGGATTTTTACCCAAGTTTTTCCAGTGGAGGAGGGGCTAGTAAGCAGAGATATCATTTAGTTATATGCATTCTCATAGTGATTGGATTCTGGAAACTTATCAGAGTAGAATTCAAACGTGAACCAAAAGTATCTGAAATTACAGTCTATCCCAACATTCTCCTAGGGCAAATCATGACAAGATCAAAGAGAGATTCACTTTAAATTCAAAGTTCCAATAGTTTAAAAGCACAAGGATGGAAAAAGGTATACTCTGCAAATAGTAATAATAAGAAATCTGACGTGGCTATATTAATAACAGACAAAGTAGAATTTAAGACAAGAAGTACTACCAGAGGTAAAGAGGGTACTTCATATGATAAGGTCAATTTACCAAGAAGACACGACCCTAAATTAACAGAATTTATAACAGAATTTATAAATTCTAATAACAGAATTTCTCCTTAATCCTATACCAAATTTCCATATGCCGTTGAGTATTTCGGGATTTTATAAGATCTTTTTCCATTGTTCTGTCTATTCATGGACAAATACCGTCTTGTTTTCATTACGGTTTACAAAGCTTTGTAAGGTTCTTTTAATACCTGGTAGATCTCGGCCCTCAACCCAGCCCCACTGCTCTTCTTCTCAGTTTTTCTAGCTATCCTTGCTTGTTTTTTGTTTTCTGAATGGACTTTATAATCAACTTATCTAGCCCAGAAAAAAAGGTCCGATAGTATTTTTATTGTATTACATTAAATTTGTAAACTAATTTAGGACGACAAGACCTTTTTGTATGTTGAATCTTCCTATTCAGGAAAGGGTTATTTTAGAATTACCGTATGACCCAACAGTCCCACTACTGGGCATATACCCAGAGAAAACCATGATTCAGAAAGACACATGCACCCCAATGTTCATTGCAGAACTATTTACAATAGCCAGGTTATGGAAGCAACTTAGATGCCCATCGACAGATGAATGGATAAAGAAGATGTGGTACATATATACAATGGAATATTACTCAGCCATAAAAAGGAATGAAATTGGGTCATTTGTAGAGACATGGGTGGATCTAGAGGCTGTTATACAGAGTGAAGTAAGTCAGAAAGAGAAAACCAAATATCGTATATTAACGCATGTATGTGGAACCTAGAAAAATGGTACAGATGAACAGGTTTGCAGGGCAGAAATAGAGACACAGATGTAGAGAACAAACGTATGGACACCAAGGGGGGAAGGGGGCTGGGGGTGGTGGTGGGATGAATTGGGAGATTGGGACTGACATGTATACACTAATGTGTATAAAATAGATAACTAATAAGAACCTGCTGTATAGAAAAATAAATAAAATAAAATTCAAAAAAAATATATAACAGACCACAAGTATGAGCCACATATGTAATTTTAAATTCTCTAGTAGCCAGATTAAAAAGTATAAAAATAAACAGATAGAATTTTAAAAAAAAGAAAGTGTATGTTTTCATTGATTCAAATCTCTTTTGTTTATTGATCTTTAAATTATAGAATAAAGCTATAGACAAATTATGGCAGGCTTAATAATGCTTACAAAATAGATGTTATCAACCTTGGAAATGCAAAAGAAAGAGCACAGCTGATCGTACTTGCAGGAGAGAAGGGGAGGTGGGAAGAAGCGTAAGGCTTTTACTATCCTTAACTTACAGATTAAGAAATCAGAGTTGATAAAACAAGAAAGAGGGGTTTACATATTTTTGCTGAAGTTAGAGAAATTAAAAAATAGTTATTTTACTATGTTGTGGGAATGAAGAAGGGTGGAGAAAGGTGTATAAAGTATTGCCCACCTTAAATGGAGTTAACAGGGAATGTCTAACTGATAATCTGATGATTTAGAGATATGGAAGGAACCACCCTAAGAATTAAAAACAATTACCATTAAAAGTGGTTGCCTCGGGCTTCGCTGGTGGCGCAGTGGTTGAGAGTCTGCCTGCCGAAGCAGGGGACACGGGTTCGTGTCCCGGCCCGGGAAGATCTCACATGCCGCGGAGCGGCTGGGCCCGTGAGCCACAGCTGCTGAGTCTGCGCGTCCAGAGCCTGTGCTCCGCAACGGGAGAGGCCACAACAGTGAGAGGCCCGCGTACCGCAAAAAAAAAAAAAAAGAAAGTGGTTGCCTGTGGAAAGCAGACTTGGGCAGAGGGGCAAAGACTTGTGGCATTTCACTTTTGGACCATTTACTTTCGTAACTATTTGCTTAGGTAAATTTTTAAAACTAATTTTCATGTGACACAAATTAAAAGATAGCTTTCTATTGATCGACTGTAAATAAAATATTGTGATTTATGCACATTTCCCTAAGTAGGAGAAAGTAGTTGAGGCAATAGTAATTAGACTTCTGCCCGGATATTAGCAGACAATAGCTAATGAAAGATCAGCCTCACACTTCTGATATAATGGCCTTGGGGGAGTCAGACCATGGGAATATGGTTATGTGATGGACGGTTTCGGAAAGTAGGACACCCTTAAAGATTTGGGCCCCGTTCTCAAACTTGGGTTGGTAACACTTAGGTTGCCTTCTTTACATCAGTTGGATCTATAGGTGTCCAACTATAGATCCAACCTTATTTTGGAGGTTTTCCTCCTGACCAGCAGAGATGGGAAATTGCTCACCAGTTCATGTGAGATAATCCCCAACCTTAGGGGGAGCACGCCAGGACCAGGGGTTGGGAAATAAGAACTAGATGATAGCTATCTTTCTGTCTTTCCCATCTGATCCCTGTGCCCCAAGAGGGACTTCTTTTCTTTTTCTTAAGTTCCAAGAGTTGATTTGATTCCTCATGCATACTAGGGATAAGTAAGTAGGCTGTAAATTACTGAAGTGAGTTTGCTGAGTTCAGTCTACAATCACAGGCAGTAATTTGGGAAAGTAAATGATGGAGTAAAAGGACAAGGCTCCCTCAGTCAGGGCTTTGAAAAGCCCCAGGCTCAACCACACAACCAGCCCCTACGTCCTTCCATGACTCTGCAGCCAAGCTTCTCCCCTCTCCCAGCTGCTCCCCTCTGGTACTTTTACCTTTTAGTGCTGTCCATTTATTCATTTATTAGATAGAAACACATGGACTGGTGGGGAGAGAGTGGGAGCCAGGGAACACAAGACAGAGTATGTAGTGCTGTCTCCAGTCTTATATCATTTCCCCCCCTTCTTTCCCAGATCACATCCCAAGTGTTAACTTTACCATGAGAAGTATGATTATTAGCAGACTGTATTCTCAAGGCTGCTGCCCACCACATCATCTTTCTGTGGTGAGCCTACAAGGCCGAGGGAATTATGATCCGAAAGAGTCCTTGGTGATCATGGAATAAAAGCAGTGAAAGCTGGACAGGGCTGCAGGACAACCCTCTACCAAGAGCAGAGAAAAACTTGGCAATGACAAGCCCCCTCGTAGTCTCCAACCTCTTACCTCTGGGCCTCACGGAGCACCTTAGGTGTTAGCTTTCCAGGAAAGTTGTCCACCAAAGCCTAATTAAATAAAACAGAATGATAATTTCCTACGGTGTTTGTTCAAAGCCAAAGTTATATGATGGTACATTTTGCATGTCCAGCCCAACCATGATGGGAGAGTATAGACAGGGTCAGCAGAAGGACAGTCAAGTCCCAAATCCTTCATTCCCAAATCCTGTGTGATGGAAAACACCCCATCTTACATGACTTTCCTGATACTTTTCATTGGGGATTATCACATACTTACACTAGGAAAATAAAGTGTTTGTAAACATTAGCCTGAAACAAGGAAGCTGATGGTCTGGGCATTGACACAGTTACTAAGGACAAGGTGACCCAAGGTGACTCCGATATGGGCAGGAATGAAGAAGAGAAAAAGAATTGACAAGAGAAAGGGAGGGAAAAGGCCAGCAGGAATGAAGGAAAAGTAGGGCAGTTTTGTGTCTGGGAAGGAGTTGTGACAGAATATGAGTTGGGGAACATGTTTTCCTTTGCCCCAAGGCCCACCCTCTCTTGTCCATCACAGGCTCAAAGGACTGGGCTCCCCTCAAAGCCACGTGCAGGAGGGATCACATTTCCTCTCACACTGGGTTCATAGTTAGGTGTCTCCTCTCTCTTACTCTCTCCTTTGCCTGACTTGGGACAATGCATAGAGTTGGAGCCTGTGCTCATCTCATTACTGGTGAGGGATGGAGCTGCAGTTATAAACTACCTCCGTTTTCTGGTGTCTCTCAGGCAGCTTGGCCCCTGAGGCTGTGGAGACAGTTAATCTTCAATCAGTCTCCACTCAGATAAAGTCAACATCCTCTCTGAAGAGCAGACATCTTCCCTGGACCACTGATGCCAGATCTCTCTGGTGCCTGGAAGCCCAGCTTGGCTGCCCCGACACGGATAAGCTTCCCTTGGCCTACTGTCCTCGCACGCCTTCTCCAACAAATTCAACTACAACAGCCTTTCTTGCAGTTCTGTTTCGCAGGCTGGGTCTGCCTCACCCACATAGTTTCTATCACTTGTTGCCAACATCTCCTGTATTCAACAATTCAAACATGTTTTTGGACTTCAGGTTCATTCTCTCGTTGAAAGAAGTCTGATAACAGAACTTACTAACACAAACATAGGGCAAAAGTGGGTAGGGTGGAAATATAAATTAAACCCTATGGGAGCCCAAGAGAAAAGGTGATCAATTACAACTAAGTGAATCAGGAAATGCTTCATGGACATTGTATATGCACTGGGCCTCAGTGGGCAGGTTGCAACAGGCAGAATGGAAAAATGCATTCCAAGGGGGAGGAATGCCATAGGACAAGGGCAAAGCTGAAAAAGTTCAGGGTCCATGGAGTTCTGACCATTGAGCGTCTTGAATGCTGTGCTCAGAAATTTGAACTTCATTCTGTAAACCGTGGGGAACCAAGTGAAAGTTTCTAAGTAGAGGAATGACATCATCAAATCTGACAGTATGGACCGTTTATGGAGTGAGTCCTCACTGCGATCCAGGCTTTGTGCTCAGCACTTCACAGGCACTCACTCACTTAACCTTCATAATGACCCCTGAGCATGGTGAACTCACACAGTAGTTCGAGGATGGACCAGAGGCAGATGGTTAGGGGAGAGAGAGTAGGAGAGGACGTAACTTCAGCGGCTTAGGGTCCAGGGATAAGGGCCTGGACTCTACAGTCTGCTAGCAGTAACATGACAACTGGAGTTAGAATTCTGAGAGGGTAGAATCAGAGGACCTGGTGGCCAATTTGCTCCTGGAATCAAGGAGGGCAAGCGCCTAGGAGATGGAGAAGGAAAGGCTCCAAGTAAACAGCAGACCCCCAGCTTGGCATTTAGGTCCCCTCCCTCCCAGCCGAATGCCAATCTCAGGAGGATGGGGCATTCTGCCATCCGCTGACTGTAAGCATTGGAGATTCAGGGGAGTCACAGCCATGAGGGTTTTTCCAGTTGTCCGGCTGGAAGACCAGGTAGGATGCAGAGGCGAATAGATCAGGAGTAATGAAAGCGCTTCCCTACACGAAGCACTAGGTGGCAGGCCCTGTGCCAGGCGCTTCATAGATCTCATGTCATTTAATGTTAATATCAACCCTGTGATGGTCCCTGATTTATTATAAGGAACCTGAGATTCAGAGACATCGGGTAGCTGGTCTGAGCTCACATAGCTACTAAGGGGAGGAACTGAGACACACAGAGTCTGTGCTTCTGACTGGTGCATGAAACTGCAGAGGGGAAGATAGACTTCTCAAAAAGAAAGCAAGACAAGTCTGGCTCAGGTTGGGCTCATTCTCACATCTATTCATACATGGATTAATTTACTCATTAACAAATGAATTCATTAATTTATTCAAATACTAAGCAATTACTGAGCACCTACAATATAATATGGTTGGCACTGCGCTAGGTATTTAAGATAAAAAACTAATAAGAGATCATCTCTGCCCTTAATGAGAACAGTCTAGACGTGGAGACAGGAGGGAAGGGGGCAAAGGACAACCTTTGAAAGAATGACATGGCCACTGAGGATATGACATAAACTAGTTAGAACTGATTAGGCCCGAGGTAGCGGAAGATTCAACTTCCAGTAGACCTTGAGCGTCGTTATAACACTTATTGCAATAAATTAGCACATGCTACATGACACATTCACAGGTGTCATGACAGTTTCGAGGGGACCATAAAAGGCCAAAAGGTGGGCGGTGGCCCAATTCCTGGAAATCCCCTCCCTTTCCCCAAAATAGTTGCAATAATCCTCCCACTCATTGGCCTATGGAATTACCCAGCCTATAAAAGCTAACCACCCCCATATTTCAGGGAAGCACTTGCCTTCTGAGGTGGGTTGCATTCTGTCCATGGAATGTGTATCTCTACTTTCACTTTCCTATGGCTCACCCTTGCATTCTCTCCTGCATGAAGCCAAGGACCCTCACTTGGCAGCCCGTCCCAGGGACTCATCCGAGACCTGGGACATGACTGTCCTCTGGTGCCCCATTTTCCTGCAACCTCTTACAAAGATTATTAATAACTCTGTTTCTTACCTATCATTTTGCCTCTTGCTTAATTCCTTCTGCACTGAGATATAAAGAACCGGAGCTTCATTAAGTCCTGAGATGAGTTGTGCTGTTTCCGTTGGAAGATTGTGTGTTCGAGTCCCATCTGAGGTACAGTTTCAGCGTGGAGGCAGACAAGTGAACAGCTAATTATAACACACAGAGGAGAGCAGGCAGCTAACCTGGCTTGCGGGGTGAAGAGGAAACTGGAGAAGACTTTTCGAGGTGATACCCGGGCTCAATCCAGAAGGAGTAGAGGGTGGTTACACTGAGGTGGGGAAGTGAGAAGAGATCCGTGAACCAGAAAGCAGTGCTGGTGCAAACGCACAGCCCAGATGAGAAAGAACGAGCTCTGTGCTGAGAACCAAAGGCAAGGAGGAAAGGCAGAGGAGGCTGGAGGCTGGAGGAGGGGGAAGAGGATGTTCCATTCAGAGTCCCTGAGCCTGAATTTCACCCTGCAGGCCATGCGGAGCTACTGAAGGGCCAACTTACTTTCGATAAAGCTCACTCGGGCTAGTGGGGAAGAGACAGGAGGCCAGGAGATGAGGGAGAAAGCTGCTGTGATGGTCCAGGTGAGGGAGGACAGAGATGCAGAGGACAGGGGAGATCCGAGAAATGTTTAAGGGTAACGTGGGCGGGTCCTGGGTGGAAACAAAGGGCCGAGCCTCCCTGAGGATGACTCATGGCCTCAGCTCCATCTTTCAGCAGGTTTCCCACACTCCCCAGCTCTGCACGGCTGGTTTGCATGCTCATCCATCCTTATGCCCAGTGCAGGCGGCCTGACTGGACGCCTGTGGTTACCAAGCACAGCTACTGGGGGCGCTGAGACTCCATGGAGCAAGGCTTCAGTCCTGCAGCCACTGACCAAGAAGGGTGTGCCCTCCCCAGGCAGGAAAGGGGTAGCTCAGAAGGTCTGGGTTTCTCAAACCCTGCACATTTCCAAGAAAAAACCCTGACTTCAGGAATGGCCCTTGGCCAGCCCCTGGGTGATGAGCTCTGAGGGCCTGGAATAGTCTGCCTAATAAAAGTGTTTTTGTAGGGCTGAGGCCTTGGGCCAGGTGTTACCAGTTTGATCAGATAGTTTATGCAAACAGTGTCATTCGTGGTGAACACCTGTTTTGCTCTGGGGGCTGGAGTCCGGGTAGCTGAGGTCAGCCACACGGCACAGCATGACTAGGTGACAGACCCCTCAATAAAAACCCTGGACACCAAGGCTTGGGTGAGCTTCCTCGGTTGGCAATACGTTGTATGTGTTCTCACACACTGCTACCAGGAGAATTCAGCACGTCCCCATCACTCTGCTGGGAGGGGACAGCTGGAAGCTTGCATCTGGTTTCTCCTGGACTTTGCCCCATGTGCTTTTTCCCTTTGCTGATTTTAATCTGTAACCTTTTGCTGTCATAAACTCTATAACCATGGGTATAAAAGCTTTCCTGAGTCCCGTGAGTTCCTCTAATGAATCATCCAGCCTGAGGGTGGTGTTGGGGGACCTCTGACACACTCCATCCTAGGGGGACGGCAGCTGGGACAGCTGGGAAAGCACTCAGCCCAAACGTGGAATTTCAGCCCAGAGTGAGGCATCATGAGGGTCAAGTCCTGTGCAAACGACCTAAGTGGAACACTGTGTGTGCTGCACAGAACAGCTGGGCAGGAGTGCCCAGAACACCAGAGGCTATTTTCCAGTTTATCCCAAATCCAAGGTCACTCTGCTGTTCTCCCAGTGGCCTCTTGGTCCTGCTTTGATTCTGACCTCTATTATCCAACAGAGCACGTTACCCTTTCATTTTCAGCTTTTTCAAAAAGCCTAATGTCCTCCCTCCACCCTTCCAGTTTGTTTCTTTTGCCAGATAGTTGTAGCAAAATTGGACCCATAACTGTAGGCAATTTCCAGATCCTGTAAAACATTATCTACCCTGAACAACAGATATGAGCATCTACAGTATGCCCTAGAAACTCAATACATCGCTGGGCTGTTAAGTGTATAGGTTATTCGAACAACGTGATGTAACACAAGAGGGAAAATAAACTTCTCAGCAATGGGTATATGAGCTACAACCGGGAAATGTGAGGTGTGATTTCGTGTGAATACAAGCTTTGTGTGCACAACTTTTACCACTTCGTCAGTTTATTTATAGAAGATGAGAGGGAATTAATGAACAGTACCCACCTCCTCTTCACATTTATGTGGAAAAGGACTTTTAGATTAACAGGTATTGCTGCTTAATTTGCAGTTCGAGCTCATCCTTGTTTTGAACTCCAAGCCTAGGAACTAGAAACTTTTTGTAATATTTCAGTTAAACTAATGAGCTTTAAGAACATATTCTAGTACATCTTTGTAAAGCAGCCCTGAGGTCTCCCCAGGCCCTGACACACCCTGGCTTAGTTTCCTGTTTATTATTTCCCACTCTCTGTTACACTGGGGCTCTCACTTCTGTGCTTAGATCAGTGGAAAGCAAGACAGAGGTTCTTCATCTGTTTATGACTTTGTATGAAGCAGGGTTCAAAGCAGGAAACAGAAATCTGGTGTTTTAAGCAGAAACGAACTTAATACAGGAAATGCGGTAGGGCAAAGTTATTGGAAGAGCCAGGGGAGTGGATTCTAGACTGGGCTCCAGAAAGTCAGCCCTGGAACCGTTGAGCTCAAGTCCACACTGCCGTGCCTGCTAACCAAGCATCCATGGCCTCTGCCACCTCCACCACAACTGCCTCTAGGCACCAGGAAACTAGAAACTGACGCTGCTGCAGGACACGCCTATGTCCTTGACCTTGCTCTGCAGCAGCAACAGCCAGTGGAGCAAGAAGACAGGCCCTGGCTCACTTCCATGATTTGAACCCTGCTTATGCATGTCAGTGGCAGAACCTAAATTGCATGCAAGACCTTAGTTGCAAGGAAAGCTTGGGAAATGAAATGCTGGACTTTCCAGCACCTGCAGGAAGCATACTAGGAGGTGAGGATGGAAGCTGAGTCAGGCAATTTGCTGCATCTACTGCAGGCCGTTAAAGTCCCTTCAAGTCTAACATTCCACATATGACCAGGATCCCTGAGCAGGGAAGGGATCTATATCTCTAGAAAAGAGTATAGAAGAGGAAACTATGCCTTCTGCTACCATCTCCTCTCCCACTGCCATTTCCTTGGGAAGAAGTGATTTCCAGGTCACGTGCTGAAGCAAGAAGAAACCCAAAGACATTTGAACCTGAATTCTGACTGAAGCTTTGCCCTAATCATTTGGGGACCTTCATGGGAAGGGTACATAGCTTTTAAAACTATGATTCAAAAGTTGCAAGAGATTTCTGTCTTGTAAGAGGTAGAGGTAGTATTCTTTTAATCTGGGAAAACTCTTGGAATAGAAATTTAAATATGTAAGTAAAAAGCAGGGCCCGTAGTTGTGAAGTGGGATGCTTGAGACACCACAGCTGGGAGAGAACAATTGTAAGTTATTGGACGAAAGTTATCTCGGTTTTAGGCAAAGTTGCCTCTCTGCAGACCCTACTTATTTTGGAAAAAAAAATTTCTAAACAGAGATTTCAGCTCTTCTGTTGCTAATGTGAGCCTGTGTGTGTGCACGTGTGTGCGCATGTGTGTTCTCGGCCAATTAGTAGCCTCTGAAGCAGAGGCTGTTTTCCTGAATGTCTTTTATTGAGTTCTGGGCAAAGCTTTGAAGGGCAGCTGCGCAGATCCACACAGAGATGAGGAAAAGACTTTCCCCCCACTTTTCCATAAAATTCAGCACAGCTCTGCCACTTTAAGGACTGGTGGTGACTAGGAGCATGCTGGAATGGATCCTGCCTTCCTAAAAAACGGAGGACATCATCTAAAGTGTCAATATTGCCATTCCTTGAAGCTTCACGATTCTTCAAGAGGAAGGAGATGACAGGTACCATGTAGTGGTTTGTGAACTCATGAGTGGCACCTCTTCTGGGACTATCGAAAATATGGGGGTAGGGGAGAGAAGGAATTGAAGAGGTGAGGCAGGTGGGTGTTAGTGGGGACAAAAATAAAAGCTTCTACTGGTTGTTAGTAATTTTTTTTTTTGCAGTACGCGGGCCTCTCACTGTTGCAGCCTCTCCCGTTGCGGAGCCCAGGCTCCGGATGCGCAGGCTCAGCGGCCATGGCTCACGGGCCCAGCCGCTCCGCGGCATGTGGGACCTTCCCGGACCAGGGCACGAACCCGTGTCCCCTGCATCGGCAGGCGGACTCTCAACCACTGCACCACCAGGGAAGCCCAGTAATATAATTTTACTTTCATCCACAAATTGAGAAAGCTGGCAATCTAGACCGCTTACAGTTCTAAGAGGGGACAGGGAAGAAATACAAAAGGTTGGGAACTCACCACGTGGCATTTACTAATATGGACCTCATCAGACGGTGAGGCTGAGCTTGTCAGTCTTCGGTGAGTGATGGCTGGTCTGTCTCGTTGGGCACTCAAGAACTTGAGACCAGGTTTTGCTCCTTCAGAAGTCCTCTCTCCGTTTTACTCTCATTCCAAACTCCCTTCTTCAGATACAAATATGTATACATCCTTCCCATCCTTGAGAAAATCGCTTATATTCTATGGTCTTTAGAAAATTATTTTGAGGATTGCGGATTAGCAGGTAAAGCATTAGCACTTGGCTTATGGTGATGGTGAGGATGCTGAAGAGGATATGATGATTTAAGGAGATCATAATACTCCCAGGAAAAGGTATGAGGGGATGAGACAGCTTCACTGAAACATCTTCCTCTTTGCAGCCCAGCTTGCCTTGCCCACTTAACTTCTAGCTCCTCTGACTAGTTCCAGAAAGACTTTCAATCTAGCCCCTTGTTCCTAAGAGTGGGCACTGACTCTTAAGTCTGCAGCTGGAAGGGGTCCTGGAGACAACCCTTTATTTTACAGGAAAAAAGCTAGGACTTGAGAGTTTCTGTAACTCTCCAACTCTATCATTTGGGTTTTCTACCACCTTCATCAAAATATTTAAGGAAACTCACTGATGGCAGAGATGCCATAGCTTTCCATTTTCGAACTCAGCAAAGGTTAAAACCTCCTAGCCTTTTCTGTCAAGCATCAATCTCTTAATTTTGATTGCAGTTGCCCCCAAAAGTGCCCTGGTTAATTGGATCTTGGTGTGGGGGGGGGGGACCTTCCTTAACTCCGAAATAGGGAGTGTAGGGAGTATTCAGGAAAAATAAATATTTTAACCAGAGATGTTTTTGTTTGTTTCATTGGTTTTCTATATATTTCTGTATTATCTTTCCTAAAACAATATGAGGTATGAAAAGCAAAGCTTAAAAAACAACACACACATAAATGGAATAGGGTACTTGAATGGGGAAATGGCAGAGATTTGGCTAGTAAAAGAGAAATGCATTTGGGACCTCTGATTTTGAAGAATATTACAGAACTGTTCCTTGGATAAATCTGAAGGGAGAGTCCAAGGAACGTGAGAGTGGATTTTAGGAATTCAGGTGGAAGACATTAAACTGAAGTGTCTCAGAGTTTGTGCAATTGAATGTGACTATAACTGGTGAAGGGACAAAAGATTGTTTGAAGGTAGGGTTTTTTAACCTCAGCCCAATTGACATTTTCGGCCAGACAATTCTTTGATGTGGGGACTGTCCTGTGCATTGTAGAATGGTTAGTGGCATCCCTAGCCAGGAGTCGTTAGATACAAGTAGCAATTCCACAGTCTTGATCACCAAAAATATCTCCAGACATTGATAAATGTCTCCTGGGGCACAAAATCATCCCCAGCTGAACCAGTGTTTTAACGAACACTGCGTGTCCGTGTGTAAACTCACATTAGCAGAGGGAGTAGGGGAGAGAATGAGGTTGTTAGCATTTGGAACCTGGAAATTTAGCAGTTCCCCTTCAATTTTACACATTTCTTTTAAGGGGTGTCTTCAGAACCTCAGCAAGTACCTTCGTTTAGCCTTTCCTCCTTATTCCAAAATACCATCGGCATCTTCATTGGTAAGGGCTCCCCCTACTGGACATGTTGTTATGAATCCTTCAGCCTCCCCAAACTAAGATCTTGCCCCTTGAGCTGGGATATTGAAGCAACCCACCACATTTTATTTCCTGTCACAAATACACTGAAGAAGCTCAAAGGTCATCTACCATCCCACAAGTGGAGCAGTTTGGAAGCACTGTTCCACACGAGGGCTGTTAAATTCAAAGGCATCCTGGAAGAAGGAGAACGAAGTTCAGTGCAAACGTCAGTGATCCCTCCACTCAGAAATAGGTTATTGGGGTTCAAAGGAGGCAAAGAGGCATATAGGAAATTGTTGCCTGGAGTATTCCTTGCTTCCCTCCAAAGCAGGAACTTCTGTCCCCTCAGTAATTCTCTGCCTGTGACCATGTATCTGACCCCGAGAGATCTGTTCCTTGACTCAGAGACTGAGAAAGGCTCTTCCTTTTTCTCTCCTTACCTCCTCTGTGGCACCATGGGGCCTGGGAACCCCAGTCGTGTCTTAAATACCTGTCTCTGAGGTGGCGCCAAGCCTCATAGTGGTTGAATTTCTAGAAGGAATTCCTTCTATATTGCCAGGCCTTTAAAAGTCCTGGACACCTCCACGAAGAATGTGACTGAAGAACGAATCCCTGGCGGGCATCCACTCATCTCAGGAGATGTTAGCAGCAGAATTCGCTCATTCAATAACTATTTACTGGGTATTAACTCTATGCCGGGTACTGGCTTAGGTGCTAAAGAGAGGCGTGATCCTGCCTTGAGGAAATTCACCATAACATAGGGAAAATTGATGAACAAAGTGGTGGGATAGGGAAGCACAGAGTGCTGCAGGAACACTTTCAAGAGTGCCAACAGGGATTATCAATGATGGCTAAAACTGGAAACCAAAGGATGACGAAGGGCTTTGTAACAGGTGGCTCCGGTTAACATCATCTGAACCCAAGGATGAATCCTAACATCTCTAAAGGTGAAACAGCCAGTCCTATGTTCCTCCCAATGTGAGAGACTAGGAAGTACATAGCACCACTTAAGGATTATTACTTAACAAACAAAAGAAAAGGGTACTGAATCTAGTCAAGTCTCTGGATTTAACTACCTATTTACAGGAAATATAGAGGTTACAGGAACATGGTAAATGACTCCAAGAGGATGCAATCAGACAAATTCAGAATGAGGGAAATTCTACAGAACAGATAACCTAGTTTCTTAAACAAATAATTGGAATGAAATAGCAAAAAACAAAACCAAAAAAACAAACAAAAAAAGAAGAGCTGTTAGAGATTAAAAGACATTTAACACATTAAGACACAAACCAACCAAATGTAATTTGTAGACCTGACTTAGATCTAGATCATTTTTCTTTTTTTTCTTGCGATATGCGGGCCTCTCACTGTTGTGGCCTCTCCTGTTGCGGAGCACAGGCTCCGGACGCGCAGGCTCAGCGGCCATGGCTCACGGGCCCAGCTGCTCCGCGGCATGTGGGATCTTCCCGGACCGGGGCACGAACCCGTGTCCCCTGCATCAGCAGGCGGACTCTCAATCACTGTGCCACCAGGGAAGCCCCTGACTTAGATCTTGATTCAAACAAACCAACTATGAAAAGACATCTTGGGGATAATTATCTGAAATTGAACATGAACTAGATATTATATGATATTAAAGAATTAGTAAAGTTTTTGAGAATAATAATGGTATTGTGGTTATGTTACTCTTAAGAGTCCTTATGTTAGAGACAGACAAGGAAGAGCTCACAGATGAAATGATATGATATTTAAGTTGTCCAAAATAGAATTACTTGCACAATTAAAAGGTAAGTGAAAAGAAAAAGAAAAAAGAAAGTTTAGAGACAGGTCTTTCTTGTTCACTATTAACATACAAGAGAAACCTCATTTAATTAAGGTGTTGAGTAGAAGGCCTGACTATAGGAACCAGATTCCAACGATGTCGAAAATTGCAGGGAAGTCTTCTGGAGGGGAAGCAGAGAATTCAGGTAGGATATGTTCTGAGACCTTGCTCTTGAAAGAGTGGTCCATTACCCAGCGGCATTAGCATCTTCTGGGTTATTGTAAATGCAAAATCTCAGGCCCACTTCCGACCCACTGAATCAGAAAGAGCCTTTTAACAAGATCCCCAGGTGACTCAAATGAATGTTGAAGTTTGAGACCCACTGCTCTAAGTGCACGCTCATTTTTTAATGAAGTTGCTTCATTATCCACTCCCAAGGCTCCGAGTGACCAAATCTAAGAGTTCAGGCAGGATCCCCTGAGAGCAAAGATTTGTGTATTAATCTGTTGCAACACCTACACTGGTTCCTTTACTGATGGCCGATCCACCATCTATTCCTGGCCCCCAGCCACACAACATCCTCCCTGCCATGCTTTCTAATTGGTAATGTGCCACCCATGACCTTGACCAGATGGTGTACTGCCTTGAGACCCCTGGCCTCATCAGCTGATTCCACACTCAGGCAGAGTCACACTATAAAAGGAGGCTAGTGCCTGGAGGATCCATAGAGATGGATGGGCCCCCAAAGATTGTGGCATGCAATTAAAGGGAAAGAACTCTATTAAGTATTTTTATGAGAGGCCAAGGCCCTTTACAGATAAGGGTCACCAGTCCAGCTATTAATCTAGTCTTGCTCTGTCCTTCAACTAGAAAACACTTTACATATGAAGAGATATGAGCAGGGCACAGGGGCAGCTGTGGAGTGCTTCAAATCCATTCAGATAAGTGGGACTCTCTTCCACCCTCTCTTTTCCCAAGACAGGAAGAAAGGTTTATCTCCATTAGCGTTATCTATCCTTTTGGACAGAGTCAACTTGGGAGCAGCATCTACGTCTTCTTTGTGATTAACTTTTGTTCATGCACATGGCTGTTTAATGAATATTGATTCTAGAGATTGCTTTGGTTAATAGGGTCTGAGGAATTTCACACTTAACACCCGAGTTGAGATGAGGCACGTGGCATCCTTTCAGTTCTCCAGGAACTGGCAACCATATCACAGCCTCTTTTAGGAAGTGTCTTAAAAGAAATCCTTTCCATATTTCTGAATGTTTGCCATCAGGTTCGCCCAACATCTTCAAGTCTGACTCTTTTAGTGTTGCTTCAGCTGCCCTGGGGTCAGAGAGACAGAGCTGAACAGCGGGACTGCATAGAGGTAGTGGTTTAGGATGTGGATCCTGAAGCCACATTGTTTGGGTTTAAATCCCAATTTTGCTATTTACCAGATGTGTAATGTTGAAATTACTTAGCCTCTCTACGCCTCAGTTTCCTGCATATAAAGTGGGGATGATAATGACTTCTACCTCACAGTTTTGTTGTGAGGATTAGATGAGCTCTCAGAACAGTGCCTGGAACAGAGCAAGGGTTCGTTAATGTTATTTATTTTTACCTACGCAACACCAATTCTCTGACACCAATTCTCTGACACCAATTCTCTGACACCAACTAGGTGTCCTATAGTTCAATTCAATTCTGATACTAACTACCCAGAGTAAGCACAGACCCCACAAGTTAAGGACCCTGAAGTCAGTGTCAGATTCCACAAGGTAAGGGGCAAGGTTCCCAAGACTGCCCTTACTTCAGATGCCAGTTGCAAGTGGTTTTCTCAGGATACCTGCACTTCTGTCTGACTTGGCTACAAATTAGGGGGTTTCCATGACCCTCCTTCAGGTTTGATAATTCACTAGAGTGACTAAAGGCTACAACTCAGGAACTGCCTAATACAAGAGACACGTAGGGCAAACTCTTGGGGAGAAAGGCACAGAGGTTCCTTGCCTTCTCTGGTGTGTCACCCTCCCAGCACATCAATCTCTTCACCAACCAGGAAGCTCTCCTGATTGCTGGGTTTCCGTATATGGGCATGACTGATTAAATCATTGGCCATGTGGATAAAGAAGATGTGGTACATACAATATATATACAATGGGATATTACTCAGCCATTAAAAAGAATGAAATAATGCCATTTGCAGCAACATGGATGGAATTAGAAATTATCATACTAAGCCAGGTAAGTCAGGAAGAGAAAGACAAATACCATATGATATCACTTATGTGTGGAATCTAAAATATGACACAACTGAACATATTTACAAAACAAAAACAGACTCACAGACATAGAGAACAGACTTTTCATTGCCAAGGGAGGGGTTGGGGGAGGGAAGGACTGGGAGTTGGGGATTAGCAGATGCAAACTATTATATATAGGATAAACAACAAGGTCCTACTGTATAGCACAGGGAACTGTATTCAGTATCCTGTAATAAACCATAATGGAAAAGTCATATATATGTATATATATTTATATATATGACTGAGTCACTTTGCTGTACACAACATGGTAAATCAACTATACTTCAATAAAATTTTAAAAGAATCATTGGCTACATGACTGAACTCAATCTACAGCTCCCCTCCCCTTCCCAGAGATTGGGGGGCGGGGTTGAAAGTTCTAACCCTCTCATTATAATCACATGGTTGGCTTTTCTTACATGACCAGTCTCTGCCTTTAAACTATTTAAGGTCCCATCAAAAGTCACCTCATTAGCATAAATTCAGGTATGGTCAAAAGGGGCTCTTATGCTAATAAAATACATCACTATCACTCAGGAAATTCCAAGAAGTTTTGCAACTCTGTGCCAGGAACCAAAAATAAAGGCCAGCTGTATTCTTTATTATATTGTACTCAACAAATATTCTGAGCACTTATGCTGGGCCAGATACTATGCTAGGCATTGGGGAATAATCTATATATTCCATGGTTTTCATTAAACCACAAGCCCGGAAGACAGTGCCATATCCAGACCATTAATCAGGACCACTACCTTTGCTTCTCCATCATGACGACCCACACAGAACCATATCTCAGGGGTTTTGAGAATCACAACCTTTCTGAGCTGCAGGGCACCTAAGACCTTACTGGAACAACTCTACCCCTTTTAGATGAGGAAACCAAGAGTTAGTTGGCCAAAGATTATATTCACCAGTGACTGACCACATCATGACTGCCAGTCTGGAGCTATTTCCATTCACCATGATGAGACATGGGATCAGACACATTGGTACCTGTGTCAAAGGTGGGAGATAGATATTTACAGTCCTTTGGATTAAGGGCCTAGTCACCTTCCTCACTTACTGTTATGGCCCTCCCAGTTGGCTTGGAAGATGAACAGAACATGCTAGGGAGAGCTGTTGGTGTGAGGACTAGTATGCTCTTTCTCCCTTCCCCTCCTCCTCAGTCAGCTCTCCTACCACCACCTTCTACCCCTGGAGGAAAGGTCCTAATACTTTGGCAAGTCCATTCCATTCAATACTTGGGGAAGGGGGTACCCACTAGGTACAAAGCATCCTGCTAGCTGCTGAGTATACAGAGCTGAGTAGGTCTTATATGACATCTACGTACATAACTTGAATGCGAAAAAAATGTGGGAAATGTGGTACCAAAGGCATAATATACTATCAAAATATAGAGGAACAAGATGAATTAAGGTGAGGAGTCCTAGTGTAACACTGCTTTTACAAGGTAGTTACCCATCTGCTAATCTGCAGGCCAATGAGGAAGGATCAAGAGACTAAAATATGTTGAGTGCCTGCCATGATATGCAAGCACAGGTTGTTTTATTTACCTTCAATCTCCTAAATTAGAGGTTTTCAAACAATTTTGATTATGTAGATTCTACATCCAAAGACAAAGAAGAAACCACAAAGAGAGGGTAGGAGGGGTGCACTCGCAATATAATCAAATCCCATACCCTCTGGGGTGGGTGACCCACAAACCGGAGATCATAGAAGTTCTCCCACAGGAGAGTTCTGAGCCCCACGGCAGACTACCCAGCCTGGCAGTCTGGCATCGGGAGGAGGATCTCCCAGAGCATTTGGCTTTGGAGGCCAGTGGGGCTTGATTGCAGGAGCCCCACAGGACCGGAGAAAATAGGGACTCCATTCTTGGAGGGCACACACAAGTTGTCCTGCACACCAAGATCCAGGACAAAAGCAACAAAAGGAGCCTGGGCCAGACCTACCTGCTGGTCTTGGAGGGTCTCCTGGGGAGGCAGGGGGCAGCTGTGGTTCTCTCTGGGGTCATAAATGCTGGTGGCAGAAATATAGCAGAGTGTTCATGTACTTGAACTCTGGCTGGAGCAGACCTCTTGCTTGGGTCCTTTGCACCGAGATCTGACCCCACCCAACAGCCAGTAGGGTCCAGTGCTGAGGTACCTCAGGCCAAACTACCAACGGGGGGTGGGGTGGGGTGGGGAACACAGCCCCACCCATCAGTAGACAGGCTGCTTAAAGAATTCCTGAGCCTACAGCCACCTCTAGACATGCTCCTTGACATGGCCCTGCCCACCAGAGGGCCAAGACCCAGCCCCACCCATGAGTGGGCAGGCACCAGTCCCTCCCACTAAGAAGCCTGCACAGGCCTCTAGACCAGCCCCACCCACCAGGGGGCAGACACCAGAAGCAAGAAAACTACAGTCCTGCAGCCTGTAGAACAGAGTCTGCAAACATAGGTCAAACCTACCCTGGGGCTAGCTGGTCTCTGGGCCGTGGGTGACAAGAGGGAAGCATACTGCTGGGACACATAGGACATCCCCTATAGAGGGCCACTTCTCCAAGACCAAGAAATGAATGAAACTTCCACATACATAAAAATACAAATAAGAATTTAGACAAAAAGAGATGGCAGAGGAATATGTTCCAGATGAAGGAACAAGATAAAACCCCAGAAGAATAACTAGGTGATATGGAGATAAGCAATCTACCTGAGAAGGAGTTCAGAGTAATGATTGTAAAGATGATCCAAGAACTTGGGAAAAGTATGGCTGCACAGAGTGAGAAGTTACAAGAAGTTTTAAATTTTGATTATGTACCCTAATTTTTGAAACATATTGACAATGTCACATATATATATTTAGTTATGGATAAAATGTGAACATGTACTGATATATTGTGCAAAATACATAAAATAGAGTAAGATAATAAAGATGAAAAATTTGGAAGATTGTATTTTCCAAAAATGGCATATCAATATGATCTACTCTTTTGCAACATGACATTGACACTCCTTGATTGAAGAGTGATGTCTGTGTTCCCTGCCCTGGGACCTGGACAGAACTTCGTGACCACCCAGCTAGACTAGGTCATAAGAGGAGATACTGCTTTGCTTGGCTCTTTTTCTCGTGGGATGTGTGCCTTGGGGGCCCTGAGCCAATATATAAGAGTAGTTGGCCCACGTGGAAAGGAGCTGACAGTCAGCTCCACTTGGCCAGTTTGATTAATTAACTTCCTGACTTCAAATGATTCAGGTCCCAGCCTTAGAACTGACCCAGGTGACACCATGTGGAGCAGAGAAAAGCTTTCCCTGCTAAGCTGAGCCCAAATTGTGAAACAGTAAGCAAAATCAGTATTGTTGTTGTGTAAGCCACAAAGTTTTGGGATGATTTGTTCTAGAAAATGAGAAAGATGAAGTGAAAAATATTTCTAAAATTATTTTACTTTATTAACGGTACAAAAACCTCTTAGAGTCTTTTAATGTTATAATTCATAATGTTTTTAGTGAGAACAATATAGTTGGATACACTTTGTTAAAAATCAAACAAACTTGGTTTAACATTTTACAATGCAGTGATTCAAAACATGGTTCTATGCCCAGTTTATTTTCCCACTAGATTTTTTTTATTGAGATGCAGTTGACATATAACAGTATATTAGTTTCAGGTGTACAACATGATAATTTGATATTTGTATATATTGCAAAAAGATCACCACAATAAGTCTAGTTAACATCCATCACCACACACAGTTACAATATTTTTTCTCTTGTGATGAGACATTTTAAGATCTATTCTCTTAGCAACTTTCAAGTATACAGTACAGTATTATTAACGATAGTCACCATGCAGTACATCACATCCCCAGGACTGACTTATTCTATAACTGGAAGTTCATACCTTTTGACTTCCCTCTAGATTTTCATGGCAGACATGGCTGAAATGACACCTCACTTTCTGAACAGACAATATACACCATAATTGTACCCTGTGGCTAGTGTTACAAATTTGCTCTTTCAAGAGTCTTGATAATTTCTAATTTGGGGGCTTTTTGTTAGAGCTAATTATGTTGTTTTTGCTTTTACCCCATAATGTGGCTGACAGAAAGTTCAAGAGTAGAGGAGTGACCTTGCCCTTCTCCTGTCTGCTTTGGTCTGCTGTTTCTATGCAGGAATCTCTTAATGCCACTCATTCATCTAGTGACGAAGAGTTTGGTTAAATCAGATACAGACTATAAGCACTACTATCGCAGTGATCCGCTCTGGTCCTCCCTGTTTCCCACATCCAGCACCTCCTCGTCACCCTCAGGATAAATACCCAAGCCCCAAACCTGGCAGACCACAGCCTCCACTCCCGCACTTGCAACTGGGTACCAGCCTTTCCAAATCCCCTGCAGCCTCTGTTCAGTCTCTCACAATGAACGATTATGGAATGTTTTGATACACGGGCATTTAAGTCAAATGGTCAGAAGACAGCAACTCTTGCAAACGTATAAACATCTTGCCAATGATGGCAGAGAGAAGGGATCCAATTTACTTGTATGACTACCTTCTTACACAAAACAGTGGCAAAAACCAACAAAACATTCCTTAAAGGTGTCTGAAATTTTATGGTTGGGAGCTGGGGCAGGGGATCTCTTGTCATAACTACCATAGTATACTTGTCTCTTGTGACTTAGTAGGGACAGTATAATGATAGTCACCCAACAATTATCCTTGATCAACTTAACAGCTTTATTATCTTTTAAGTATGGTTTCTATTATCCCCCAGAGCAAGGCTTTTCATCTGGTGCAGAACTTTAGTTTTCAGATAGAAAACCATGGCAAAACAGAATTCTGTTCACCCAAAATTTACATTTGTAGCCAAGCCTTTCCGAACTCATCTATTCTGTAAAGTAGGTATAATTATATTCCTCTTTTCCTTTAGGGATAGAGGAGGGAGATGGAGTAGGCAAACGCATCCAGCTCACCAGTTATTAATGTTGTGGATTACATTCTCTGTGGATTAGAAGGGGTGTGTTTTTTATTCTGCGCCAACACTGACCGAGGTACCTAGGGAATAAAAACTCATTTTAAAATTAGCCCAAGTGAAAATAAATAATGAGGAAAGAAAATGCATTGTAAAAAAGAACAATATGATGTAGGTGAAAGGCAGATACTACAGTTTTGATCAATCACCACTCTGGACTGTCTTTTCCCTGCTTTCCTTTCTATTTACATGAATAATTGAATGTTGACTACGTGATGAAAAGGAACACTTATGAGAAAATATTGCTACCAAGATGATCAAGATTTGTAAAACTTGTGCCTTACTAAACTTCAAGGCTCCCCTCTCAGGAAATGTCTCTTGTTTTCAGTCTGTACCTCCTTAGATTTTAGGTCTGATTTGCCTTTCATGCTGATGGACCTTCTAGGGGGTGAATTAGCTCTCCACACCTCTGTGTGTCCTAGGGATCTCAAGGGTAGTGCTTTTTTTTTTTTGCTGTACACGGGCCTCTCACTGCTGTGGCCTCTCCCGTTGCGGAGCACAGGCTCCGGACGCACAGGCTCAGCGGCCATGGCTCATGGGCCCAGCCACTCCGCGGCATGTGGGATCCTCCCGGACTGGAGCACAAACCGGTGTCCCCTGCATCGGCAGGCAGACTCTCAACCACTGCGCCACCAGGCAAGCCCCTCTAGGGATCTCTAATAGCATTTCCTTTTGAAGTTACCTCAGACATTCACAATTCCCAGGAGATTCTAAAATGACATTTCTTAACACTCACATTTTCTTTTTAATTTCCACTTCCTTTCTCTTTTTCATCCTTTGGAAAATAGTTTGAAGATGTGGTCTCCTTTCTTTCTTAAATATATAGTGACCTAAAGAGCCTTGGTGAGCTCTGTGACTCTCTCCCTCCCTTTCTTATTTTCCTTGTCACAGGAGTGAAAGCATCAGAGTTCACTCAAGAGGAGAAGACAGACTTCATTTTACACAATTTCAAAAGAATGATCAGGCTGTCTGTACATGATGGCAACACGGCTATTGTGATGAATCATTTATTAAAACATAAGATTAGTAATACCGATAAAAGAAAATTAATTGTTTGATGGTAAATTCACTTTCCCCACTGTGGTTCAGAACATCCAATAGCTCAGGCCTGGAGTTAGTGGAGCAATATCCAGTAAGTCTTTCTGATGTATCAGAGCATCAGAAAACCTTGTAGGATAATCCCTTGAGGATGTCCCATTGGTATTCAAGGAGCCATCTCTAGGAGCCAGTCAACCTCAATGAACTGTTCTGGGGAAAGTTCTTAGACCTTCCGGAGAGATGCTTTCCAGGCTTCTGTTGACAAGCTATTGATCTGAAGGGCAGAGGGCAAATTTGTTTTCTTGTCCACCACCGGAAATTCCAATATTTTCACAGACTCTCTTTAGGAAGAGTGGGAAGTGCCTTCTTTCACTCCTTTTGTGATCATATTAATGACTAGGACCTTGAACTTGATGCAAAGTAAGTGAAAACCGTTCTTCTATAACTCCCTACACAGGTGGGTTACTCAGCAGATTTCACTACAGCCAAATTGCTTTTATTCCCTTACATGTTTTCCAGTTTTTAATCTAGACTTACAAATGCAGTCATTGGAAAAAACCAAAATACTAGCCTTTGGGCCTAATGTATTTTTTTTTAATAATGATTTTTTTAATGGAAACTACATTGGTCTGACTTCCTTTTGTCTGAATAAAAGCTCTAGCACAGTATAAAAGGGTTGCATGTGCTGAAATGTTGCCCAAGGATATGTGTTATTATTCCTCCCCCCTTGACCAGCAGGGTCTCAGTTCTCTTTCCCTTTCAGCCTTTTGTTTGAACAGATGGGATTGGGGAAGCAAGGGAAAGAAAGCCATTCTGTTCTCATTAACTCTACCCATACACAAATACAAACCTGGCCTTCTGGGACTCAGAAACGGGACAGCTCCCACTCCATTGCCATTGAGACCTGATGTAGTGTAATACAAAGAAAGCCAGGCCAGGACCACATCACCATTTCAATGAGAGACAGCTCACCAGTGAAATTACATTTATATATGTTTTTATAAATACATTTGCAAAAAAATGCGCCTATGTAATATACAACACAAGCAAATATTATGTGTACAGAATAAATCAATTTACTATGTATGCTATATAGAATATATTATTTTCATAAATCCCTTTATCATGTATAATGACATCTTAAGAATACAAATAACATTTGTGTTGATAGATAAAGGTATTCTGTGAACTATAAAATTCTTTTCCCTTTTGTCATATCTTCTCTCTATTCAATAGAGTTAAAATATATTGAGAATAGGGGGCTTCTTACTATTTCATGCTGTTTGTTCAGTTGTAATGTAAAAAATATTATTAAGGTTTCCAGTTTGGATGGTTTTGTTTGTTAAAGCACTCCTGGCTAAGAAAAATGTCACAAAAAATTTAAAAATATGGTCCAAATATTGAAGGCTCTCCCTTTGAGTCCTTATAAAAACATAAGACATATTTATATATATATACATTTTACACACATATATATATATATATACATATATATATATATAGAGAGAGAGAGAGAGAGGGAAAGTGAAAGGCATAACAGAGCTAGATGAGGTTGTTTCCCCCTTGGTGAGCAAATTCTGAGAAGTGCTATCTTTTGTTCTGCATGCTGGATGAGGAAGTGGTCTGGCCTATTTGTTAGATCATATTTGCTTTTAAATCTCCGTCCATCCTCATTACTATGATGAGGGTACTGAGGCAAAGATAAACAGAGCCTGAAAAGATGTCTTCTCATGGCCAGATGCTACCACCTGAGCTTCTGACTCCATAAGCGCCACGTCTCGGGAGGGCAAGGAAAAAAAAACTCTGTCCAGGAACAGATGAATTCAAATTTCATAGCACATTTATACACTCAGAATGCAGTCCCAGAGCAGTGAGATGCTACTTTTATTCTTCTAGGACTTCTAAAAGCATGGTATATGCAGAATAAAAACGCAATGGATAAAACTATGGAGACTGTAAGAGGATAAGTGGGTGCTGGGGCATTAGGGGGAAGGACAGATGAATAGGCAGAGCACAGAGGATTTTTAGGGCAGTGAAACTATTCTGTGTGATATCATAATGGTAGATACATGTCATTATACATTTGTCAAAACCCATAGATGGTACACCACCAAGAGTGAACCCTAATGTAAACTATGGAGTTTGGGTGGTAATGATGTGTCAGTGTAGGTTCATGGATTGTAGGAAATGTACCTCTCTGGTGGGGGATGTTGACGGCGGGGGGGGGGGAGGTTATGGGGAGGGCAGAGGATACATGGGAAATCTCTGGACCTTCCACTCTATTTTGATGTGAACGTCAAACTGCTCTAAAAAATAAAGTCTATTTTTAAAAGAATTTAAAAAGTCTATTTAAAAAAATAGATCTTAAGCTGGGACAAAGTGAGAGAGTGGCATGGACATATATACACTACCAAACATAAAATAGATAGCTAGTGGAAGCAGCCGCATAGCACAGGGAGATCAGCTCGGTGCTTTGTGACCACCTAGAGGGGTGGGATAGGGAGGGTGGGAGGGAGGGAGACGCAGGAGGGAAGAGATATGGGAACATATGTATAACTGATTCACTTTGTTATAAAGCAGAAACTGACACACCATTGTAAAGCAATTATACTCTAATAAAGATGTTAAAAAAAGAAAAAAATAAATAAAAGCCATCACTTAAAAAAAAAAAAGATCACTATGGCATCTCTCTAGGTGGGATCCCCAAACATGGGGGAATATTTGTGTCAAAAGACAAAAGCATTTCTAGGCGGTAAACAATCCTTTGTAGGTCTATTAAATACTTCCTTGGAGTTTGTTATAAACATAAATTTGTCAGTTTTCTTTTTTTTAATACTGGAAAAAACTGGAGCATAAAATGGTCCAAACCTGAGTGAGAAACTGAGTGAAACTTTTACTCTTTATTAGCAATTGTTAGCTCATGAACACAGGATTGCAAAGAACCTGTTGAAAATAAAACATTTCCTCAACTCTCTAGATCACATCAACATATGCTGATATTTAATATCTTGTTAGGAAAAAAAGGACTCTGTTATATACCATAATTATTTCCTGCTGTACAGGAAAAAAATACAGATTTGGACTTTAGAAAATTTTGGGATATCTTTCAACATTTTTATTTTCAAAATCGGTTTAAATTGACTAGGCTGAGGACAGAGGGAGATGACTATAAATTGGCCAAACAACTGCAGGAAAAAAAGGCCAGTGATAAAAGGCAGTCAGTCCCAAGGGGGGTTGTCTAGCAGGGCGCTGCAGGGGTCAGCACTGGGTTTAGTCCTGTTTAATATTTTTATTACCAACCTGAAGGGGGAGGGGAGACTGCATAAAAATGAAATCTGCAGATGGCTACTCATTACTGAGGATTTGCGACCCCAGGAAGAGCAGGGATGAAATTCAGAGGTTCATTTGGAAAGGTGGTTAGAAAAGGACAAAGAAGGCTGGAAAGCAGTGAAATGGTGAATCCGAGGCAGGAACTCCAACGCAGTAGGTGAAAGGCATCTCGGGCTGCAGGAATTCTGAAAGTGTCCTGGCAACGGTCGTTAACACAAGCAACCCCTGCTTGTCAGGGAACATATCCATCATTTTAGGAGTTTGGACGGGCAAGGCAAAGGTCTGTGAGATTGTCTTTAGAGTGCTGGATTTAATCATAAGGAGACAAAGGGAATTTCAGTTAGGATCTCTGCCTTCTTAATTGCAGGTGCTCTCGCTGAGGGGTGTTTTAAGGCATATGGATGATCGAGAAGATCAGTATGCAGTCAAGTCTGTGCCATTCTTTGATGTGCAGAGACAGCCCCTTGTCCTCAGAGCCCGTCACTCTGTGCAGCTTGGCTCCTTAGGGGCACAGTTAGCATAGCACAAAGTCTTTCTCGGGAAGAGCCCTACCCACCAGTCTGGCTCCCCTTTCCAATGGCCCACTCATAGTTTGAACAGCTGCCCCTGAAACTTCTGCAAGTATTTATTCGGCCTTCCTTATTCGCTCAACAGAGAAGTCATCATTCACTGATACACCTTCCCTATTGCTTCGAACCCTCTGTGGCTCCCCACTGCCTGGAGAAAATTGGCATTCATTGGCCTAGGATTCTTACTATCTCCCAAATAGAGTATAGGTTACCACACAACCCCCGGAATCAGACCGACTGGGTTCAAATTACATGATTCAGAAAGCCTATTGTTTTCGGCATTTTCAGCTACCAAACGGGGATGGTAATAATATCTGCCTTGTAGTGTCGTTCTGAGGGTTAGGTGAGGTAAACGTATATCAAGTGCGTACATCGTGCCGGGTGCGTCATATGTGCTCAGTGATGCCAGGCCCCAATTTCCATTTGACAATTATTCTCAATCCAGCCTTAATCCCATTTTATAAAAGGATCTTTTAAAAGTTATCTTCCTTGGATAAAAGATGTGGTACATATATACAATGGAATATTATTCAGCCATTAAAAAGAACAAAATAATGCCATTTGCAGCCACATGGCTGGACGTAGAGATTGTCATACTGAGTGAAGTAAGCCAGACAGAGAAAGTCAAACACCATATGATATCACTTATATGTGGAATCTAAAATACAACACAAATGAACATATCTACAAAACAAAAACAGACTCGCACATACAGGGAACACACTTGTGGTTGCCAAGGGGGAGGGAAGTGGGGGAGGGGAGGAGTGGGAGTTTGGGATTGACAGATGCAAACTATTATATATAAGATGGATAAACAACAAGGTCCTACTGTGTAGCACAGGGAACTATATTGAGTATCCTGTGATCAACCATAATGGAAAAGAATATGAAAAAGAATATATATATGTATAACTGAGTCACTTCGCTAATTAATTAATTAATATGTATAACTGAGTCACTTCGCTAATTTAATTAACAGAAATTAAACACAACGTTGTAAATCAACTATACT
Source organism: Pseudorca crassidens (assembly GCF_039906515.1). Taxonomy (NCBI): domain Eukaryota; kingdom Metazoa; phylum Chordata; class Mammalia; order Artiodactyla; family Delphinidae; genus Pseudorca; species Pseudorca crassidens. The sequence goes on along the minus strand of NC_090297.1, from coordinate 101,656,744 downwards.
TTAATAAAATTATAAAAAAATTAAAAGTTATCTTTTTTGGTTTATCTAAATCAACTATACTTTAATAAAATTATAAAAAAATTAAAAGTTATCTTCCTTGGTTTATCTATGACATGTACTTTATCTATCAGAAATTGATACATCCAGGAGAAATATCTGATCTATCATATAAAAGTGATATTTTCTTATAGAAGCTTGATGATCTGCTCCGTGTTCCAAGGGGTGCTGACGTTGGTGACTGCCTTCCTCACAGTGGACTAGCTTGTCATATAACATCCTTCACCTCTGATCCCAGCCCTATTTTCCAGCCTTATTTTCGCCCTTCTCCTTCCCCAGGCCCCTCCTAGTGTGTCTTCCAGGCACATCCGATTGCTGCCCTTTCTCCACTCACCACGGTCGGGTTACCTACCCATGCTGTTTCCCCACCTCACACACCTCGAGTTTTCATGCCTCTGTGTTACTCACAATGTTCCCTCTGTCCTTCCATCACTTCCTTACTTGGAAAAAAAATCTCAGTTACTCTTTAAGGCCCAGTCAAGATGGCACATCTTCCAGGAAGCCTTCCCAGATCTACTCTGTTCTGTCGTTCTCTGAGAAAAGGAATCTCTTCTCCTGGGCTCCCACGACTACAACTCCCCACACTGCATATCTGTCTGCATCTCCACCGTGAAAGATTCTGGGGTCAGAACCGTGTCTTACTCAACCTACACCTTCACTTCCTCGCACAGAAGTCCTCAATCATCGTTTGTGAGTGTGGTCAAGCTTGTTAAATTCACGAATGGGAGGCTGTTCTCACAAAAGTACGTAAGACACACACACACACACACACACACACACACACACACACACACACACACACACACTGCCCCCCCCCCCCACCGGAAGTCCAAGGATTGCCCAGCAAAGGGGCAGATCTGAGGTCTGCAGAGAGAGGATAGCCTGGTCTAAGCCACTAGAACCTCCTGCTGGAGAGAGAAAGCCAGCACAGGTAGCTTTGAAATTAACTGTGGAACCGGGGAGCCCTTTGTCCCCTGGAACGGGGTTTGGGTTAGCCCCAGAGAGGTGTTGGAAGTGAGACTCCAAGATGCAATTTCACGTTTGGAGCTGCCTCCATCCTCCAGCGCGGCTGTGGCATGTCTGTCCTGGGACAGGCACGCAGACTGTGTAATCAGGCTCAGCTGGTAATCAAGGAGCTGCCAAACAGACGCAAGACGAAGTTACCTCCCTGTCCCAGACAAAGTGGCCTTCTTGATGAGGGTTAAAACCAGCGACGGTGGAAAAACAAAGGAAGGGAAGCGGCAGCTGCTACCAAACACCTGGCCAGTGGACGGCTCCCAATCCATCCCTACTTGCCTGCAGACCCTCTAAAGCCGGGGCTGCTTAACGAGGATCAGGCGTTCCAGACCAAAGGTATTTGGTGCCAAAGTCATCATTACACGAGGAAAACAATATATGACCACGGTGACAACAAAAGGGCAGAACCAATTTCCTGTCAACAGCTCTAACACTTGCCAATGTTGGCCAAGTAAACTCACTGGGACAATGTGCCTCAGTTTCCCTCTTTATTAACTGAGAGGCAGGTGCCCTCACTTCCACGCAGATGATGAGACCTTTTTGTGAGCAAAGATTCCATTTCTGTTCCTGCATGTGTGACCTTGAGGGACCGGAAGGGACCTTGTAATTACGGTCAGAACCATACGAGTTCGTGAGCTGTGGATTAAAAAGTGCGAGAGAGGGCTTCCCTGGTGGCACAGTGGTTGAGAGTCCGCCTGCCGATTCAGGGGACACGGGTTCGTGCCCCGGTCCGGGAAGATCCCACATGCCACGGAGCGGCTGGGCCCGTGAGCCATGGCTGCTGAGCCTGCGCGTCCGGAGCCTGTGCTCCGCAACGGGAGAGGCCACAACAGTGAGAGGCCTGCGTACCGTAAAAAAAAAAAAAAAAAAAAAGTGCGAGAGAAAGGAAATAAAGCCCAGGAAATTAAATGATTACCTAGGAAAGGGGCACTTCTGAGGGTTGGGAGAGACAAGAGCCTGCTCTATTCAATTGATATTTACTAAGGCTCTGCGTGCCAGGTACATGCTGGGCACGGAGCATGCAGTGGTGAAAAGAAAACAACCAGAAGCCTACCCTTGGCTTCATGAAGCTTACAGTCTGGGGGACAAACAGACATTAAACAAATCAAATGTGAAACTGCACCTCTAAGTGCTCTGAAGAAGCAAAGAGCTATGGGAGTGGCTAGTGGGGGACTTGACTCATTGGTGAAGGCCACTGAGAAAGTGGCAACTGAGTTGAGAGCTGAAGGACAAGTGGCATTAACTCCCTGAGGGAGGGAAGGGTGAGCATTCCTGCTGGAGCAGCACGGGCCAAAAAAGCTTCTTCAATCGCAGGTGTTCACTGCATCAGTTATTGTCTGGTTCACACATTTTATGCTATAGGTCTGCAGTATACAGCCAAGGCTGTCTGCAAGGCAAGGCTGCTTTCCACTGAGAAGTGAGGTGATGAGGCAGGGGTTCTTCCTGAGTAAGATGGTAAACTTCCCCCTCTGCAGGGGGTGGAAGGCAGGTCCTGTGTTTCACTCAGTTGTCTGTCTAACAGGAACAAGGTCAAGATGTCCTGCTACAGCTCTTGGGCAGCAGACAGTACGATGGGCAGGACTTGCTCTAAGGGAGGGATTTCGACAGGGCCTGTGACATTGGATCGTCTGTATCAGTCAGCTTTTGTCACGATGCTGCTGAAAAACAAGTCAGTCCGGCACTCAGTGAGTCACCACACCCGAATTTATGCTTGTGCTCATGGTCTGTAGTTTTTCTGCAGTTCGGCTGATCTAGAATGGGCTGCCTGAGAGGCTCTGCTGTGGGTCAGCTAGGCAAGGCTCCTGGCTTCAGGAGGGGTTCAGGTCTATTCCATGTGTCATTCTAGGGTCCAGGCTGAAGAGGCAATGCTACCCAAGGCATGTTCTTCTTGTGGCTGATCGCTGGATGCAAAAATCATCCATGCCAGCCCATTTAAGGCCTCTGCTCATGCTGCACCTGTTAACACTTCAGTGGTCAAAGAAAGCCACACAGCCAAGGTCAATATCAATGGGACAGGATGTATATTCCATCCACAGTGCGAGGGTGTAGGGAATGAATATTTTCTGAACCATAATCCAAATGATTACCCCATCCTTAAGGCCAGTGTTTGGTTATCTTAGCATTAGAAAACTTGTGCTCTGGAAACTCGCTATTTGTATTGTCTGCTATTATTTCCTTTTTGTTCTCCCTTAGTATTTAGTTAAGTTCTTTTTGAAAATGTCAGATTGTCTCAGCTGTGCTGTGAAGAACCAAGGGAAACAATTTTGTCCACCCTCGAGCCTGAGTTTAAATGGAAACTGATGTCCCCTGTGGTGAAAATCCCAAGCGGGAGGTGAAACTCAGGGGAACTGTTTCTGACAATTCTTGTTCACAGCCCCTCCCCCCAGCCTTCTTCTCTGCTTACCCCTTGGAGGGTTCTATGGTTTGATTTTATAAGAAGACAGATCCGTGCAGTGTGCATGATGTGTCGGACTCCAGCATGCTGGATACAGTGTGTTTATATCCTGGACCAAGATGCTTCCAGTTGACTTGCCATCAGCAAGGCAAGCCTCCATAAGTATCACTAGTCATTCTGACCAGCAAGGCAGGGCTCTGTGCACCAGGTTTCAGGCATGTCTTCATGCCCAGCCAGGAAAGTGAAGTTTATCAGTGCTCCTTGGGACCTATTTCTGTGGCCAGAAGAGTAGAGTATGCTCTGTGGTGGGCAGAATCCATTAGAACCACGTGGCTGGGTCCAATGGAAGACTGTTATGAGAAGAAGGGGGAAAGAGGAAGGGACAAGAAAAAGAGCAGACGTCCACTGCACTTGACATTCACAGCTTTGCTCAGTCTGGGTCCCATGTATGTTCACAGCATTATTGCTCATGAAGGCTGCACACAACCTTCACTCCAGCCAGGAGGCCCCTTGGAATAACCTAGCGAAGAGTAGGGAGTCTGAAATATATACCTAGGGATCATCTAGCTCATGAGTTGTGTCACCTCAGGAAAGCCACTTAATTTCTCCGAGTTTAAGGATTCTCATCTGTAAAATTGGAGTAAGTGATAACATTAAATGAATGTGTAGGAATGTGTTGGGGCAGCAAACAGGTGGAGGAGATTATTTGTGGCCAGGGGGCCCCTCCGTCAAGCTGTACAACCTCACCAGTTTGGAAGCTGGTTTTAGTTATGAGTCAGAGGGAGGATTAGCCGTCCTTCTGCCCTTGGAAGGAGTGACAAAGGAATGTTTCTGGACGTCACAAACCCAGACCACCCATTGCCAGATAGAGCAGCTATTCCTGGAACATTGCTGACATGATGGTCTAGAGGGGATCATCCCTGCTGTAAAGCCCCCATGTCTCAGGGTGTCACTGATCTGCCCCTGCCCTAGTTTGGTCGTGTGTCCATGCCTCGTTAGGCCTGAGAACTCTGCCACAGGACACAATCCCACAGGACCTTGAGTACCTCCACTCCATCAGGCTGTTCATGTGCTGAGGATGGACGATCAGGGTGTTGCAGGCAGTGGGTAGCTACCATCACAGGACTCAGCAAACAGGACAGGCAGAAAGAGTAATCAGAGGACCATATTAAAGGACAACCCTGGGAAGAGCAAAAGGATCACGTAGGCTGTGATGACTCATCTTGGAACAGCTAAGAATAGAGTGTCCTTCCCAATCGAAACCTATCCTGTGGCCCAGGAGGCAAAGAGACAGAGCTGTGAAGAGCAACAAGCTCTACAGCCGGGGCTAGAGATGCAGGCAAAGCCACTGCCCTTGCACAAACAAGGAATGAGTGTGTCACATCCTCTTCAGGTCCTGTGCGCAGGGTTAAGATCACTGCTACACAAGTCACAAAGATCAAAACACGAGGGAGGGTCCGCAGAGGAGACTGTCAACCAGCCCATCGTGGTCTCCATGTCAGGTTCCACCCCAACACTAGTGGCATTTGGGGATCAGACAATTCCTTGCTGTGAGGAGATGTCTTGTGCATTGAAAGTTTAGTGCACCACTGGCTTCTAGCCACTAGGTACCAGGAACACCCCAAAGCCCTCCGCCAGAGTAGCAACAACTGAAAATGTTTCCTGGCATTGCCAAATGTCTCCCGGGTCTTCAAATCATCTTTGGCTGAGAATCACTGATTGGGCCGTCTGGACTTAAGCTTCAGAAGAACTGCTAGCGCTTGCAATAATATTTCCTGAGACAAGAGCTTGGTGTGAAATACAGGGACCTCTTATGTGGGTTTACTTATAGCTGTGAAGCCAACAGCCATTATTTGTGTAAAAATTTGCCCCAAGCACTTCACAGAGGCTTACAGTGTAGTGGTTAATTATACATACTCTACAGCAAGAATCCCAGCTGCTCCGATCCCAGCTTCACCACTTATTGTTGGGTGGCATTGGGCAAGGGACTTTCATCGCTTTGTGCCTCAGTTTCTTTATCTGTAAACTGTGGATAACCAGAGGAACAACCTCACAGGGTATCTGAGACTATGTATTTGCAGTTACGTGTAAAGTGCTCCCACAGTACTTGGCATGTGGTGAGCCCTAGAGGTGACCTATGCTAGCACTTCTCAGCTGGGGGCTATGACACTCTTCAAAGTGCTCGTGATATGATGGCATTAAGACTGCTTTTTCAATTTTGTTCTTTTACGTACCTAAAATACTAAATTAAAATCTTGCCACCTAAAATAAAACTGCTTGGGAACCTCCAATTACATATCAGTGTACATGCCCCTTAGCGGGGTCAGACAAGCCAGCTCCTGACTCAGGCACTCAGAGTATCCCTCAGCTGCCACCGTGGTCTTGGCGATTGTAGAGCTTTCAGTCATCTTTATTCTTAGTCATCGCCTTCAAATTTGTGCCTATAATGCACTATTGTACAAAGGCAAGAAATACAAGGGACGTTGGTGCTGAAACACACATTAAGAGGAAGCATACAAGTATTCATTAATTCTGTGAATGCATCTGGAGGTGATCTATATATATAACTCCCCATTAATTTATCTGACCCAAATCCTAATTTACATATCCAAAATTTCTAAAGTTGGAATCCAAAAAATACTATCATAATTATAACGAATTGGGGTTTTTATTTATTAGGAATAGACGACTCATACCTATGCTGTATTATTTGTTCCAGAGTACTTATAAATAGCCCGCCGCCTACCCAGGTGGACACTGTGATGGCTTCCCCTCATCCCTCTGACGCTGAGTGTTGTTTGGGTATCCCACCCCTTCCTGGCAGCCCAGGGCTTTGAGGGAAGCTGACCCCACCCGTGTCCCAGTGATTCACTGTAAGCGAACCCCCGGGCTCTAGTTTTCAGAGGTGGGCCTGTGACCTACTCTTAGCTCAGGAGACTAAAGAAGATGGTTGCTGGTGGTTTCTGGGAAAAATACCCACACTGTCTTCCTGGAAGTGGAAGAGAAAGCATGAAGCCCAAGAGTGGTTTGCAGTCAGCTAACAACAACCAGGCACAGCCAATTATATGATGAGGATTTAAGACAAGAGAAGGCAGAGCAGAGAGATGAAACCAGAAAAGATTCTGATGACACCGTCAAGCAGATGAATCAAACCAACCCTACAGCCTTCCCTGCCTCCAGTGATGCAAGCTAAGCCAGCTCGCCTGGGCTTTTTGTTACTTGCATCCTAGCATAATCTCACTGCTATACCTTTAGCTTTTATAATCCTTTAGAAATAAACTAAAAAAATTATAAACATGAATTTGTTGAGATAAGTGCAATCTACAAGAATGACCCACGTCTTTATAATAAAAGCAGTTGTTGTCTAGTTTTGCTTGTATAATCCATAGCTAAATTTTAATTTTCAAAGATTTCTGCTTCTAGCCAATACTCTCCCATCTGAAACAAGCAAAAAAAACCCTAGAAAAACATTTGAAATAACAGTTTTTAAGACACTGCACATTAGGCAGCAAAAGAGCATGATCCCTGAGAGAGAGGAAACAAAGGATTTAAGCCCTACAGTTGCCCCAGCATACTGCCTGGAGAGAGCCTCTAGGTAGTAGAACAGAAAGTGCTAACCAAGACAGAGTCCCTGTGTTGAGCAGAAGGAGCTGAGGGTCTAGGGAGACCAAAAAGCTAAAGTTCACAGGCCATAGAACCAGAGTAGAGAGCTGCACAAGGGTATTCTCTGCTCATATAGAGCCACTAAGAGGGCCTGTTTCCACCAGCCGGACTGAAAAACCTCATAATTCATGGGACACTGGGTAGACTGCTCAGAAGAGTCTTGTCTCAGCCATGGAGAATAATTAGTCTTAGGCTAATTGCTGCTCTGGTCCTGCCAAAAAAAACCCACAAAACTTAAAATTAAGACCAGAATGGATTAAACTGTTTCCAAAAAATTAACTTCATCGCAGAACAAAGTTGAAGAAGACTTATACGAAATTTAAAAATAAAGCACTTTATTTATAAATGAAGATTTATAAAAATTTTAAAAATAATTCACAAAGTCTGGCAGCCAATCAAATATTATCAAGCATTCAAAGAAGCAAGAAAATACAACCCATAATGACGAGAATAATAATAATTGAAACTGACCCAGAATCGACACAGATGTTAGAATTAGCAGACAAGGATCTTAAGATAGTTATTATAATTTTATTCCATATCTTCAAAAATTTAACTCAAGGAAGATATAGAAAGACCTAATCAGACTTTTAGAGATGAAAACTATAATGTCTGAGATGAAAAATACACTGGCTGGGATTAACAGAAGATTGTATGTTGAAGAAGAAAAAACTAGTGAACCTGAAAACTTAGCCATAGAAACTATCAAAAAAGAATTTTAGAAAATGAAAAGAGCATCAGTGAGCTGTGAGGCAACCCCAAGTGACTCATTATATGTGTATTTGGAGTTCTTAAGAGGGAGAGGAGACAGATAAAACATTTGAAAAAATAATGGTCAAACATTTAACAAATTTAATGAAAACTATAAACCCGTAGTTCCAAGGAGCACAACAAACCCCAAGCACAAGAAACATGAAGAAAACCAAGCCACTAAACCAAGGCTAAAAATCAGATTGCTAAAGATCTATGAATGAAAAGAACATCTTTTTTATTCAACCACAGGGAAAAAGAACATTTATATACAATGGAACAAAGATAAGGATGACAGCAATTGCTTGTAAGGAACAATGCAAGCAAGATGACAGTAGAACAACGAGTTTAAGAGAAAAAAGAAACAACTGTTAGCCTGGAACTTTTATCCAGTGAAAATATTTTTCAAAAACAAAAGCAAAATGAAAACATTTTAAGACAAACAAAAGCTACGAGAATCGTCAACAGACCTTCACCACAAGCAATGTTAAAGCAAGTCCTCTGGGTGGAAGGAAAATACCGGATGGCAATCTGGAGCTTCACAAGGCACTACAGACCAATATCTTTCATGAACAAAGGTACAAATTTTAAACAAAATTTTAGTAAATTTAATCCAAAATTTATGAAAAGGATAACATATCATGACCAAATGGGCTTTATCTTAGAAATCCAAAGTTGAATTACCTTTCAAAAGTCAATCAGGGGCTTCCCTGGTGGCGCAGTGGTTGAGAGTCCGCCTGCCGATGCAGGGGACACGGGTTCGTGCCCTGGTCCGAGAAGATCCCACATGCCGCGGAGCGGCTAGGCCCGTGAGCCATGGCCGCTGAGCCTGCGCATCCGGAGCCTGTGCGTCCGGAGCCTGTGCTCTGCAACGGGAGAGGACACAACAGTGAGAGGCCCGCGTACCACAAAAAAAAAAAAAGTCAAGTCAATCAGCCAATCAATCTGGTAATTCACCAAATCAACAAAGTAAAAAGAGAAACCATATGGTCATCTCAATAGATGTAGAAAAAGTATTTTCAACACCCATTCTCAAAAGTAAATTCAATACCCATTTCTGATCAAAATTCTCAGCCAACTAGGAAAGGAAGTGAACTTTCCTCAACCTCATAAAGGGCATCCATAAAAAAACCTACAGCTACTATCATACCTAGTAGTGAAAGCCTGGATCCTCTCCTAAAATCAGAGACAAGGCAAGGATGTCCACCCTTCCCATGACCATCAACAATGTGCAGAAGGTCCTAGTCAGTGCAGTAAGGCAAGCGAAAGAAACGAAAGGTGTCCTAATTTCAAATGAAGAAAGAAAATCTTCGATCTTTGTTTGCAGATGACATAACTACCTATGCAGAAAATCCAGTGGAATCTCCAAAAATCTTCTAGAATAAGTGCATTTAGCAAGTTTACAGGATACAAGATCAACATATAACAATCAGTTGTACCTCTATACACTATCAACAAACAAATGGAAATCAAAAATTAAAAAACCTATCATTTTAATACCATCAAAAATATGAAATGGGGCTTCCCTGGTGGTGCAGTGGTTAAGAATCCGCCTGCCAATGCAGGGGACATGGGTTCGAGCCCTGGTCTGGGAAGATCCCACATGCCGCGGAACAACTAAGCCCGTGAGCCACAACTACTGAGCCTGCGCGTCTGGAGCCTGTGCTCTGCAACAAGAGAGGCCGCGATAGTGAGAGGCCCGCGCACCGTGATGAGGAGTGGCCCCCGCTGGCTGCAACTGGAGAAAGTCCTCGCACAGAAACGGAGACCCAACACAGCAAAAATCAATCAACCCATCAATCAATTAATTAATTAATTTTTAAAAATGAAATGCTATCAGATAAATCTGACAAAAGATATTATGAGACCTGAATACTGAAAACTACAAAAAACTGCCAGAAGAAATCAAAAAAGACATAAATCTGTGGAGAGGTATACGCCTTTTGATGTTTGAGAAAGCTCAGTGTTGTGAAGATGTCAATTCTCCCCAAATTGGTTTACATATTAAACACAACCAGAATCTCAATGGACTTTTTTTTTTTTAACTTGATGACCTGATTCTGAAGTTCACATGGAAATGTGAGGAACTGGACATCTTGGGGAGTGGATTGAGGGGGCAGTATTCTGCCCGTCACAATCTCCATTTGGACACTTTGACGTAACCTCTCTAACCAGGTGATTTTGGGTTTTGGTTTTGGTTTTGGTTTTCTGTTCTTTTACTGCTTTCCCTGAGAAGTCTATATTTCCTTGTAGTTCCAGGACAAATAAACCGTAAGCTTTCCTTGTATCTGCTGTCATGTACATTTTTTTCTGAACTAAATTTCTCATTTTCTTTCTTCTCTTTTTTCCAATTGTTCCTCTTTTCTCTCTTGTAAAAAAAAAAAAGCTGATTTCTTTTTATTTTCTTGTCCTTTAAATTTTCTCTAAGTTTTTCTATTTTTGTTTCTTCCTGAAGGAGACAGAGAAGGGTCCCCCTCCTTATGCAGAATAGCCTGGGATCATGACAAACCAGACAGAAGAACAGGGTCCAAATCCAGTCTCTGCTACTTATCAGCTGTATTAATTTGGTAGAGCACTTGATCTTGAATCCCAGTCTCCTCATCTGTGAAATAGAAGGAATAATACTTAGCTTGATTTTGAATTTTAAATGAGATGATGTATAAAATGTAATGAGCCCAATGACCGACTCATAGCAAGCACTGAAAACATTAGTTCCCTTCTTGCTTTTCCTCTTATACACACAAGAAAGCACAGGAGGTGACTCAGTACAGGGCCAAAACCCAGAACATGTCCACAAATGAGCAGTCTCACATTGTGGGCAGCCATCTATTGTTCTGAAGCAATTTCTGGCTTGTCCAAGTGACTTCATGAGCCCCCCGTGAGAGGCATCTAGCTGTGGTTGCAAGTGGTAGAGAAAACAGAAACAAAGCACAAAGTCCACCTTCTGGGTTCAAACCCCAGCTCTGCTATGACTAGCCACATGACCCTGTGCAAGTTAGTTAACCTCTCTGTACCTCTGCTTACCCATCTGGGAATACTAAAACTATCAACCTCCTGGGTAAAGAAGAATAAGTTAAATTTTGTAAAGTACTTAAAATAAGACCTGGTACAAAGTTAGTGCTTCACATTTATTTAACAAATATTTAATGAGAACTACTATTGGCAAGGCCGGTTTCAAGGAATACTTTGAACAGATGCAGTGCTGGCTCCTATAAGGCTCAGTCTAGCTGGGGAAAAAAGAATCCTCAATGGGAGGGATGTTCCCAAGGAGAAGTATGGTTGGTACCTAAGGGGAGTGAATGTCAGCTCCTGGTCTACACTGAGGGCCTCCCTGAGGAAGTGACATTCGTTAAGATCTGGACGGTTTTACAACCTTGCTCTTTTTTCTGCGGGCCTCTCACTGTTGTGGCCTCTCCCGTTGCAGAGCACAGGCTCCAGATGCGCAGGCTCAGCGGCCATGGCTCACGGGCCCAGCCACTCAGCGGCATGTGGGATCCTCCCGGACCGGGGCACGAACCCGTGTCACCTGCATCGGCAGGCGGACTCCCAACCACTGCACCACCAGGGAAGCCCCCAACCTTGCTCTTTTTAAACCTAGCATTGATCTTTCTCTGCTCGGCTCTATTTAGGAGTTTTCTGGTGCTGGGGACCAGGGAAGGCTCCTGGGGCTGCCTGATATTCAGAGTCAAGAGGAAAAGGAAGGCCCTGGGGTTGCGGACAGGACTGTTCTGATTTGACCAGAGGAAGCCTCGGGCACCCGGCTGTAGACTCAGGCATTTCTGGGACTTTCTCTTGCAGGCCAGCATGCTGACTCCCCTGGCCCTTGGCGCAGCGGAATGGGAGGAATGGGCTCAAAGAAAGAAAGATGCCATACTCCACTTTGTCCACTGGGTGGAGTATTTTAGCCAAAGAAGGGGCTTTTGGAGGCAGTGAAGTCCTAGACCTCTGCCTTGGAGGAGAGGCAAGCTTGGACTTGTGAGAGTCACGCCCATGAAACCCTCTTCCGCGGGTAACAGTCAACGAACTTCCTCAAACCTGTGGCCTGTGCCAGGGCCTATCCTGGGAAAGAAAAGATTCTATGGGCAGAACAAATTCTAGAAGTTTAGAGCCAGAAAGCGGCCATGGGAGACCAGTGAGTCTGACCCTCTTTTCCACAAATTAGAAATGTGAGGGCCGAGAGGTGAGGAGACTCACCAAGGTCACACAGCTGGGTTGAGCTGTGTCACACCAGCCCAGGATCCAGGTGTCCTGGCTTCCGGGTCACAGCTCTCTCTGAGCTGCCTCCGAGTCGTTCAGATAGGTTCCCTACCCTGTGGACCCACCCATGTAGGTGTGAGCCCATATGTCTTATTAACAGACAAAAAAGTCTGAGAGAGAAAACTGATGCTTCCATCGGAGGTGGATGCAACGCCCCCTAGTGGTGGAATCGCCGTAGGTCTCAGTGCGGAGGCACCTACCTCTTCTCCCTGGAAGAAGCATGCTCTCTGCCTCAGCCCTGCCCTCCCTGCTGCTCCTAGGTTCCCTCCTTGAAGATGCTTTCCTTCACCCACGGTCCAAAAGGGCCACCTCCCACCCACTGTCGCAGGCTCTCCCTTGTCCTTCTCAACTGCTCTTTAGAGCACGTGCCTCTATTTGAAGTCCTATTTTACACGGGTGCACACACATATACCCCTTAAGTACATTGACTATTTACTGCTCATCTCCCCTCTCGGATGTAAACTCAGTGAGTTCAGATGAATAATGTGTCCAACCCCAGTACCCAGTAGAGCGTCTGGTACATAGAAGGTGCCCCATAAAAATGTATTTAATTAACAAATAAATGAAAGATCATGGCTTCAAATCCTGATTCATCTGTAAAACGAGTTATTGTGAAGATCCAGTTAAATAATATATGCAAAATGGTCCTGCCACCTGTCAAGGGTAAACAAATGAAAGGGGGAGGTTAGAATATGGGATTCTAGGGAGTGGCCACTGGAGTGAGGGACTGGAAATTGTTAGCAAAAACAAGGGGCCTATGTCATATATCGTGACAATAGTTAACGTACATTTATACTGATTTCCTTCCTTTGTTTTATCCTTTCTTGTTTAAAAACAAAGACAAAAAATACCTGCTAATAGCACATAAAGACACACGTACAATTCAGCAAAGTCACATAAACCAGGCATGTGCAGGTGACACCCTGACCTGGGTAGCTGCTAAAACTGGAATGAAAAGCTGATTTGCTAGATGCCACATTGACTCAGACATGTCAGAAGCATCCCTTGTTTACAAAATAAATACATTGGGAGGGAGGGAGACGCAAGAGGGAAGAGATATGGGAACATATGTATATGTATAACTGATTCACTTTGTTATAAAGCAGAAACTAACACACACAAAAATAATAAAAAATAAATACATTAAGGTTGGTGGGCAAGAAAGCAAAGGAAAAACAAACACAATAAAAAGCAGTCAGAAAAAAATGGCTGGGACATAAAAAGTCGATCATGCAAACCTAACCTTCCTAAGAGGGGGACATGCATTCCACCCCCCGGGTCCCGGTGTGGGTGGCCAGTGGGAAACCTGATCACCACAACACGTGTGAGTAGCCGTGCCGTCCTCAGGGCTGGGCTTTGAGGCCCCAAACTGAGCCAGGATTTAGGGACAGGAACTTTCCACACTGGAGCTTTTTTTCTGTTAATACACAGTTGGTCATAAGCCAGACTTGAGGGCTAAACTGAATTTTTTAAAATTATCCCTTTACCCTGGTACTTTTCATCAGTTGCAAGTCAGTGGGAAATTCAAAGACTCTGACTTTAAACGTCTCTCAGTTTTTTGGTAACATTAAAAAAAAGCATATATTAAGAGAAGTGGAGCAAATTCTAAATAAAGATAAGCCAGTGAGATTGAGACAACTGGGAACAGTTTTGGGAAGCTGACCTTGAAAAGACAAGACATACATTGTTTCACTCAAAAATCATTTTCCCCTTAAATTTTCTAAAGAGAGCAGAGATCTTGCACACTTGCAAGTGACCTGAAAAGCTAACCACATCTTAGAACGGCTATTCTTGGCTCTATCTTTTTTTTTGCAGTACGTGGGCCTCTCACTGCTGTGGCCTCTCCCGTTGCGGAGCACAGGCTCCGGACGCGCAGGCTCAGTGGCCATGGTTCACGGGCCCGGCCGCTCCGCGACATGTGGGATCTTCCCAGACCGGGGCACGAACCCGTGTCCCCTGATCGGCAGGCGGACTCTCAACCACTGCGCCACCAGGGAAGCCCTCTTGGTTCTATCTTTAAAAGCCTAGAGAATTCACCATCAGAAAGAACTGAATGCTGTCATGGGTTTCAGCGAGGGGTTCCCCAAGGTCCTGGCTTCCTGGACATGAACCTGTCCTGAAGACAACTCCCGTCAGCCTGACTGTCAGCATCAGGACCTCTGGCTGCAGTGGAGGGGCCTGCTTTCACTCATGCAGGCCACTGAACTTCTTTTCTCCTTCTGTTCCCTGCAAAGTTTGTATGGGACAGAGTCCTTGCTATTTCCAAAGCTGATTTTCCAACCAGAAGAAGAAGAATTTGGCCTAAATCATGAGAGCCATTAGACTACTCTAAAGAGCGGAATGACAGGGGTGGACTGTTGTTTGACCAGAAAAGATGAAGCCACTCAAGAAAAGAAGTGTCTGTGGGGGAATTGCCCCATCAGAGTGAAAGCACCCAGGAGCACCAGGCTCCAAGGCAGAGCTGAACCCTCACTCAGGCAGTTGATGACGCGATCTCTGCCAGGGTGCTGAGCTCCCCTGTGCAATGAGCCCTAATCACGTCTGCCCCAGTTGCCTGCTGGATTCAAGAAGGCAGAGAGAAAAGCGTTCACAAACCATTACTATTAGAAACTGAGAAGTAATTATTACAATAACCTACGTTCCACCATCTCCAGGAAGAATGAAGTAACTATAATAGCTGCCGTGTTTGGGTAACTGTTTTGTACCATGCCTTCCCATCTCTGTGTTCCAAGCCTTACAATATAGTCGTAATTATCCCCATTTTACATGGTGGGCGTGGTGATGGGGCGGAGAGGTTGAGAATCAGAGAGGGTGAGTGACCCTCCATAGTCTATTCAGCCATTAAGAGGCAGAGCACGGCTTTGAACTCGGATCTGTCCGGCTCCTGGACTCTCTACAGCAGTCTGTCTCTAATGAAGAGGAAAAGGGCAAAAATGATACATTGGGGGTTAATGTTAAAAAAGAAAGATGACGGGGATGATAGCGAAAAGCCTAAGAGGGCTTCTGAGGAAGACTGTTGAACTTTTATTTTATTTAATTTTATAATGGGGCAGGATCTCCTGGTGTCAGCAGCGTTCAGCGGTGAGCCGGGGCAGAAGGAGAGGAACTGTGACCCCGGGTGGGCTGGACTCCTGGAAAACTCCATGCTTTCTGTGGAGAAAGGGTGACCCTACATTCCTCGCCCAGTGACCAGCAGAGCCACGGGGACACGGCGCAATGGCCAGCCAGGGAAAAGGCAGGTGCAGAACATCAAGTCCACCTGGGGGTCTGGCTGGTCCCCAGGTCAGCAGTGAGTAGGTAGGGGATGAGCAGCCTGCCAGGAAGGAACAGACTGAAATAGTTCCCTGGGGTAATAGACCGATTCAACGGCGTCTGAGTGGCCCTGTGCACATCCAGTGCCACGTCTCTCTCCTCTCCTTTTCTCCTCCTCCCTCTTGAGTGAACTTCTCTCCTCTGACCTTCCCGCCCTCCCTATTTCATGTGCACACGTTCCCCCCTGTCTCCCTCCCACCTCCTCCTCCACCGGCCTGACAAACTGTATCAGCGAATCCCTCAACAGTGCCATATCTAACTTTTTAATTCATTGCATGATTTATTTTTAGCCTGAAACAACTGCATCCTAAAAATGGAGTTCCTGATGAGACAGGGGCTGGGCAGAGCTATGCGAGGTATCTGGGGCTGGGCCGCCTAGCCTGGCTCTGGTTCTACACATGCATGGGTGTGAGCCTCTGCACGCTTCGTCCCAAGCCCACGATTACAGTCAGCAGCCAGAGAAGGTGAAGAGGGGGTTCTCGGGCCCAGGAAGGGCCAAGGAGAGAGACGAGATCGGCCTCTCTGCTCCCCACTGCTCCCAGCAAGTCCTCTAAGGCACCAGCCTCTTTCCTACGCACGGTGTCTCTGGGAAAGAAAAACAAAACTTTGCCCAGATGAAGAGAACCCACCTGTTTGTGGTGGCGGTCTACCTGCTGTCCTCCTGCAGGGCAGAGGAGGGGCTGAACTTCCCCACCTATGACGGCAAGGACCGCGTGGTCAGTCTAACCGAGAAGAACTTCAAGCAGGTTTTGAAGAAATACGACCTACTCTGTCTCTACTACCATGAGCCCGTGTCTTCAGATAAAGTCGCGCAGAAACAGTTCCAACTGAAAGAAATCGTGCTGGAGGTGAGTGGGGGGCCCCCAGACCACGTGGCCCAAGGGAGCGGGAGGTGGCCAGTGGTTGGCATGGGAGGACCTGAGGTCGCTGAGAGTATATCCTCAAGTCTTGCCGCATTTCAGTCTCAGGCAAATCTGAAGATATTCTTGTTGCAAAGCTGGGATGTGTGAAAAACAGGGGTGGGTCCAGACTCTTAGGATGGGACAATTGAACGTGCTGCATGGTGCATAATAGTCTGTAAAGATGTAAAGTCTGTCATCTGATGGTCCTCTTGATTTCTCAAGGGTAATAGTTCCAGCGACTCTTTTTCTCAGAGAATGTTAAAGCTATTGTTAAAAAGCCTGACTGAAATGAAATCCAGGATTATTTGCAGGTTTCCTTCGGCGTGCTAATTTCCTACTCTTTGTTCCCTTAAGTCTCCCCATGATCCTGATGAAGCAGGAGTCATTTGACCTTGCCTGTCCTCGTGGGTCAGATGGGGAATATCACTAAGCGATGAGCCTCTCCTGTGACGCGGTTTTAGTCAACATTGCACAGTGTAGACGTGGGCAGATTTAAGCTGCGCGTTCATTAATGGGAATATTTCTCTTTCTCAGAAAGTTCTTGGTGTGAGTTCAGGGAAGATGCTGAAGTCAGTTCTTATTTCATCTGCATTACATGGTCTGTCCGTAAACCTGGCGCTGGGACCCGTTCTCTAATCCTGTGTGAGTGCCCCAGGAACTCCTCCCACAGTTCCTCCTGGACAGTTTCAGATCGCTTACACTCAGGAACACCTGTGAGTGCCAAGAATTCTAATAGGCACCAAGATCCCTTATCAGTCCCCAGGTCGGGCTCAGCCCAGGCACAAATCTGTGAAAAGGACTCCTGGAGAACTACAGCAGTTTATTAACCGGCGCAGCCAGAAAGCTCAGCTCAATCAGATGCCTTTTTTTCTTTCTTTTTTTCCAGTGTTATTGAGACATAACTGACATACTTTATAATCAAAGACTCTGATGAACAGAAGTACCATGTAAAACCCACGTGGATTTTAATTCTCAAGAAAAAGTGGCTGTAATAAAATCCAGGAAAACCACCCCAAACACATCAAAATATCTTTGATAATTAAAAAAGTATTGCAGAATCCTGTGTGTCCCGATCATCACACACGTATCTATTTTCAGAGGATTTATATACGGCAGTGTGGTCATTACAGAGAGCTCTGGTGGACAAGAAACCTCTGTGGGTTACAAGTGAGGAAAAAGCAGGGACCGTTATTAGGTCTTTGTACTATACATACGGGAAAATTACAGGCTGGAAAAAACCAGGACATACAGCACAGCTGCTGCTCAGCCCATGAAATCCTCACTCACATGATTATCTCCATCTCAAACTGCCCTACTCAATTATAGAGACATATTTATGAAAAGTTAATTGAAGGTATAAGGATTCTACCATATCTGCTTGTATCTATCCACTTAGCCTAGAAATCAAAAAGAATGCCAGTGCAAGCAGTGACCCCATTTCTGATTCCCTGTTATATTAACACACATGCACACACACACACACACACACTCACACACAAACTCCCCCAAGAATCTGTCTCTCCCAAAGATGAATTCTGTACTCCCAAGGAAAATCCTGAGAAGGAGCTTTGCCCTGGACTTACCATCCTTCCAGCCACCTTTGATCCAAGAGTGCCCGGCAGAGACTGACAAGGAGGAAGTTGAGCACAGGAGGTAGTCTGATGCCCCACGGACTCCTAAATCACTAAGGGAAAGAGATCACAGAACCTGGAGTCAGGAGTTCCTGATTTATATTCTGGCTTTGCCTCTACTGGACGCATGACATAGGGCAGGTTACTTAATTTCTCTGAGCCTCATATTCTTATCTATAAATGAAAAAAATAACTATCATACAGGCTTATGAGATGATTAAATAATAATAATCAGCATTTATTGAATGCTTCCTGCGTGCGGGGATTGTATGTGGTAGCTGGTTTGATCTTTACAGTACTTCTCTGATGTAGATACAGTTACTATCCCCCTTTTACAGATGGGGAAACTGAGGCACAGAGAGGCTAAGTTGCCCAAGATCACTCTACTCGTGCGGGTGAAGGCAGCTTTAGCCCCTGTACTGCGTTACTGCTGGAATCAGATGAGACGATGTACAAGGAGTTGGTGGATACCCTGTTCAGTATTATTTCAAGAGTCTTCCTTAAATAGAGTACTCAGCCTGTGAGCCCGGGCCTGGTGATGCCAGCTGTATCATCTGTATCAGCTGAAAGGCACGGAGCCCCAGAGGCGCTGCTCATGCAAATGTCCAAACCCTGGGGGAGGTAGGGCTCCCTCCACGCGGGTCGGGGAGGGGAGGGGTGGGCCTTTGTTGAGATACCTGTCAGGTGCCAGCTGTTCCTCAGAATCCAGGACAAGACTGGTTCCAGGAATCCCATGACTGATAAGAGAGGGTAGATGTGAACCTGTAAATTATTTTTGTGGTCAGAAAAGCCTATTTTGTCCTCTTAATTCCCTGGACTCCAAACCTACACTAAGGAAAATATCCTGCCCATCCCAGAGCTGTGTCTGTTTGGGATAGAAGGAAGGGAGGAGACAGTGGAATCTCAGCCCTGGGCAGACAGCACAGGAAGAGGCGGGCTCCTTCCCTCCCAATAGTTTGGGAAGGTGGCTTTCTTTCTTCTTTGTGAATTTTATTTTATTTACTTTTTATACAGCTGGTTCTTATTAGTTATCTGTTTTATACATATTAGTGTATATATATGTCAATCCCAATCTCCCAATTCATCCCACCACCACCCACCCAGGGAAGGTGGCTTGGCTGTCCATGTTTTTTATCATAACTCACTATGACCTAATGTGTACAGACACATACACAGGTGAAACAAAAGTTTCATAGGACAACACATTATTATTTGGGGAATACTTGGATTTAAAATACTTTTGTCTCCTATTTGATTGTTATTTTCTATTCTTCTATTGTATTTCATTAAAAAAATACTAATCCCAACCTATTAAATTGATTTCCCTCTCCAGTGATGAGTTGCCATCCTCAGGTTGAAAACCCAGGGAATTTCTAAGGGTTAGAAAGTTAGGAATTAGAAGTGCAAAACTCGTCACATGAAGGCCATCCCATTCTGATAAAAAAAATCCAAAGGTACTATGGTCAATGTTTTGTCTGCTGCTGTAAGGACTGACGTTGAAACACCCAGAAACAGTCCCATCCACAGGGTAAGGAGGTCACTGCCTGACTTGGGGCCTTGAAATGCATATCATTTAGTCATACATCTGTCACTCACTCTAGGTTGGGCTTTGGGGTGTGCGCTGTGGATACCGGGAACGTGAGGCACTCAGGTGGCTCATAGCCTGATATGGAAATTATAGTGCAATACAAATGAAAAGCCACAGTGCAACGGGGTCACTGTAACAGTAGGGCAATATAAGGTCCTCTGGGAGCGCAGAGGAAAGAGGAAGCACCCCGCCCTCTGGGAGAGATGTGGAAGGCATGACAAGGAAGAATTGATTTGTGAAAATGAGTAGAATTTACCAGACAAATAAGCGAGGGTCGGGGAGGGAACCGCAAGAGCTAAGGTTCTGATAGCTCCCAAATCTTTTTCCACCCCACTAGCTTTTTCCTAAAATTTGGCCACGAGGGCCTCGTTCCTTTAGGTAAAATTTTTATCCCTACTTAGTCAAGCCATCTGGGAGAAGCCATCTTTTAAGACATTGCTATCCATTTACACTTCCATCGGATCAAGTTTGAGTTTTATGTTGAGAGCAGGGTTTGATAAGGGGAAGAGGAGAAAGGGAAGAATATGAGGCCATTAAAAGCTTAGGCAGAAAAAGGCTAAGTCAAATGGCACCGGGAGGCATCACATTCAAACTTTGCTTTGCGTTTGGTTGGGGTCTAATTCTGGGGGACCCTAGTGTTGGTGCATTGTACGTAGCTCTATACAGATGTTCTGTAAATGCTTGTTGAGTGAATGAGTGAAGTGTTAGAGCTCAGAAGAACCTTGTGAACCATCTAGATTTTTCTGAACCTCTCACGTCATACATGCGGCCTTACAGTGTTGTGACTTACACAGCTGGTAATCCTGATTCTTGGTTGGGCATTTCATCCACAAAATAACAACACACTAGTGTAAGAATATGTTAGACTATGTGGAAAAGACAAAGCAGGCAATAAGAACTGCCACCCAGAGCTAAACATGGTTAATGTTCTGATAGAGTTCTTTCCAGTATTTTTTTCTATGCATAAAATCACGTTTTCCAATTAGGTTTATACCTTTTTTTTTTTTTTTTGCGGTACGCGGGCCTCTCACTGTTGTGGCCTCTCCCGTTGCGGAGCACAGGCTCTGGACGCGCAAGCTCAGCGGCCATGGCTCACGGGCCCAGCCGTTCCGCTGCATGTGGGGTCTTCCCGGACCGGGGCACGAACCCATGTCTCCTGCATCGGCAGGCGGACTCTCAACCACCGCGCCACCAGGGAAGCCCATATACCATTTTTATAGTTTTGTTTCCTGCTTATTTCGTTTCAGTATATTGTGAGTGTTCCTATGTCACTAAATAGCTTTAAATTCTTGACAAACATAATGTTAATGCTGGCATAGTATTCCATTGTATGATCATACATATTTTTAAGATAATTTCTCTGTTTTTTTTCCTTTTAATTTTTTAAAAAAATTTTATTGGAGTATAGTTGATTTACAATGTTGTGTTAGTTTTAGGTGTACAGCATAGTGAATCAGTTATACGTATACATATATTCACTCTTTTTTAGATTCTTTTCCCATATAGGCCATTACAGAATTTCTCTCTTTTTGGACACTGACACAAAATTTTCAGGGTTTTAAAAACCTTTGTCTATTTATATTTTTATTGTTGTTTTAATGGACATTCTTTGATTTCTAACTAGGCTGAATTTTTCATAAAATTATTTGCCATTTACATTTTTTCTTATTTTTCTATGTCTTTTCCCCATTTTTTCTATTGAGGTGTCAACTCAGATTATAAAGGGAGTTGCAATTTTGTATACTATTTCCTTCAGCTTTGGCCAAGTCAGCAAATGTAGTCATACCACAATGGCTGAATCCTGTTAGTACCACAAGACTCAGAGACACAAGAGGAGGATACGGGCACTGAATTTGATTCTTCCTTACTCCCTTGTTGCCTGCTTCCACCTTCGCCTTGAAACTGCAGTGCAAGTGCTATGCCTATCATGTTCTATAAATATTGCCAGAGAAAGTCCTCCCACATTCGACATCACTGACCTCTCTCAGGTTGAAATGCTTGAGAGGTGGTGTGCTCTAACGTGGGCTTCCAAATCAGACAGACCTGGGTTTAATTCCCAAGGAAGTCTGTCTGTGTTCAGGTTCCTTACTTGTGATGTGAGATGCTGGAGATGGTGTGAGGATTCAGTGAGGCAGGATGGCAAGAGCTCAGCTTCTGGCACACAGAAGGTACTGGAAAAATGCTGACTCCTTTCAGCCCTCACCCCCTTTCAGTTGGGATTTTAGATACAGCCCAGCCTAACCCGTCACTTTAGAGACTGAGGACCCCAGGCCACTTTCAGAGAGCTCAGGACTGGTGATGTGATGCCATGTTGCTTATTCACAGCCAGCCACGCCCAGAAAGGTGGAGTGACTTTTCCTGATCACAGACCCTCTCCCTCTGATCGCCAAGGCTTACGGAGCCTGTGTCTGATAGATTCCACAACATCATCAGCGTCAGTTCTTAAATTAGGCCCCTTCCACATTTTCAGTCACACTGCAGCCTCCTTGCATTTAAGAAGTTCTTCCATTCCCTTCAGGCTCCTTCTAACTCACTCTTTCTCTCCTTGGAGACATATGTTGGAGTTCTCCCCCTAGATTGGAAGCTTCCTGAAGGCAACTGAATTCAAAGCAAACTTGGTGAGGGGGGAAAGTTTAAAAAAAAAAAAGAGATGGAATCAAGTTCCTATGGACAAGGACAAAAAAACTGCTTGTGAACCAAAAACACAACTGAATGAATGACCTGGTCATGTGACAGAGGATGCCTTGATGTCAGAAGGAACCCCAGCAGTATGCTGTCCACATCGTGAGTTCCTGAGCTCGCTGGAAACGGTGTCATGGTCCTGCCAAATGCCTAGGCCAGGTTTGGGGAACCATTTACTTCTTCCTCTTCCCCTCCTACCTTCACACAGATCTTATCCCCCAGTCCAAGGCCCATTTCCTTTCCTCTACACCACTCCACCTCTAGGAAACCAGCATTCCAACCTGAAAAAGAAGGAAGGAAAAGGTGAAAACTTTTCCTAGTGAGCTTCATGCGTACGGAGAAATGATTTCATGGCCACTTAAGCATCTCTAGAGGGAAAGGAGAAAGGAGGCCTCAGTGTTGGAATCGCTGGGCACTCTGATCACATTCATCTCCAGAGTTGAGGCTGTGCACTGTGTATGTATGTCCTATGGGAGCAACTAAACACACCAACCTGTAACCAATATACATTTACAGGATTAGGAAAAACTACAGGGGATTTTTCTCAGGCAAGTTAGTGAGTGTTTCATAACATGAAAATACGTACTGTGAATCCTTGAATAGAAATATTCATTCGTCAAATATCTTTTGCTCTTAGTGGGACTCTCAGGAATCATAGCATGAATGAATGAGTCACTGAATAGGTGGTGAACAAGCAATGCTTTCCACACTGTGAACAGTAAATATCACTTCATTTGTTTAGGGTGACTGGTCCCTGGGATTGGCTGGCAACCTGGGGTCCTGGCACAGAAATAGCCACATCACTCCGGTAGTTGCCCGCCAGGTTGACCAGCTGCACCTGTCGTTTCTCGGGAGGTCCGAGGCTGCTTCCCCTCTGAATCCCCTCTGATGCTTCCCCAGAGGATCCCCTCTGCAGGGCCTTCTGCTCTTCCTGCTTAAGGAGGTCCCACTTCGCTCACCACAAAAAAGCCACTGCCATCCCCACACATGACCTGCCCAGGGGCTCTCTCCCGAGCCCTCTTGGATATCAAATGGCAAGATCACTACCTAAAAATTATTGGAAATGGCCTGTCCACCAGCAGGGAGGGTTATTGTTTTGACTGATTGTCCAGGGCTGGTAAGCAGGTTATTTCCCAATACTTTTTAGATGGTGATTCCAGAACAGATCATCCATTAGGCTCTACAGGGGAGGAGGAGGCTTGTTCCATCATCTATGGCAGAACTAAGAATCTGAATCCCGTGCATTGCAGGCTTCTGGGTTCTGCTAAGTGTCCTAACGCCGCTGCTCTCAGTCTGCCAAAGCCCACAACAGACCGAGCTCCCTTCTGTATTCAGGTCTCAGTTTCCTAATCAATCTATATATCAGTGAGAAATCTTTGGTGGGGTGACTGCAGCCTCTTTAGGTTCTGCCATATGCCCAGTGTTGTCGACATGACTTTTGTGCACAGCCATCCTCGTGTATCCAACTTCAGGTGAGGTCGCAGTGCTTGGGCAAAACAGACAGCTGCGGGTCAGAGTAACTGAATTTCTCTTTCATCTACTATTTGCTCCTGGGCAAGTCACAAATATGCATCGCATTTTATTCATCTAAAACATCAACTGTGTGCTTTCTACCTCAGTGAATTAAGAGAATTCAATGAAAACAGGTGAATAAAATTTCTCATAAGAGTATAAGAAGCTGGACAAGTGTCAGGTGTTATTACTTTGTTACGTTGTTTACTACTTAGGAACTAGGTAGCCTGCTGAGTCCCTGAAATACAGCTGGTGCTTATCCAATGCTAATTCCCTTCACCTGTCGCTTGAAAGGTAGCCCCTGTTCTTGGCCAGTGGCAGTAGTTCTCAACCTTGGCTGCACGTGGGACTCACCTATGGAGTTTTAAAAAACACCTATGCCTGGGTCTTTCCCACCCCCCCGCCCCCCACCAGCACTGATTTAACTGGTCGTAGGGGAAGGGATGAGATCCAGGTGCTACAGTTTTTAAAACCTCCCTGGGTGATTCTAACGTGCGGCCAAGTTTGGGGACCACTTGAGGCTTGATGCTCAAAATGTGGACGGCGAACCACACCAGCGGCAATGGTATAACCAGGGTGCTTGTTCCATTTAAACAGGATCCACAGGTGATTCGTAGGCATGTTAAAGTTTGCAAAGCACTATACTGGTCTGCTGGGTTGGAGAAATTTTCCAGATGACCATAATCATGTTGCACCTGCTTGACCTTTGGTCTGTTGACTCTCCTGAATGACAATGGACCTGTCAACATTCCTCTGATTTGGAAAACTGCTGAGACGTGAAGTTGGTTTGGGGGCTGCAGGGATTCAGGTCTGCTCTAGGGACTCTGCCAGGTCTCCCAGTCTTCTCCCACGGTGCCCTCGCTCACACAGTCAGTGATTAATACTTTGGACTTCCTAAGAAAGGGAAGATCTGGGCCCATGGGAAGCCTCCCCCTCCTTGAGAGGTTTCCAGTGGAATTACAGGGGTTTCTAAGGCCAGATCAGAAGGTGCCTTAAAGGATCTTAGATCAGGGTCCAGGATTTACCTTCAGAAAGGGAGGAAAAGCATCTATTTGGTTGCCATGGCACACTTCCCTTTTCTCCACAAGAGATGACAAAAAATCTGAGAACCCTGGGGGTATATGAATATGGGATACTAACATGTTAGCATGTTTAACAGAAGAGTACAGGGAAGCTGCTCAGAGAAAACTGGTGAGTGTTCTATAACGTGGAACTAAGACTTGTGAACATCCAAATAGAAATATTCATTCTTTCATTTATTTGTCAAATATTCATGCACTGCTTACTTAGAAAATGCAGATGACATGGTCCCTGGTAGCTAAGGAGTTGGTCTTCTTTTGTTGATGATGAGAACTCACTTCCTTTAGGTCTATGCTTAAGTGTCATCTCATGAAAGAAGTCATCCTGACCACCTATATAAATCACACTGTCCAAGCACCCCCTTAGCCCTTCAACCTTACTTTATTCTTCTCCATAGCCCTTGGCTGACGTAGTGCATATTCTTCTACAGTGCTGTAGAGTGTAAAACCCACAGAGACAAGGACTTTGTTCTCTTCATTGCTGTACTCCAGCACCTAGATCAGTGTCTGATTCACAGTGGGCTCTCAACGGTGTTTGCTGAATGAATGTTAAATGAACAGATGAGGATGGAGGGGTATGGAAATGGCACTTATTATGAACTTACCATAAAACATGTCCAATATGGGTGCTTTGCATATGTCATTCTGTTGAACTCTTACAACGTAGTCTCACATTATGTACAAAGAAATGATTCCATAGAGTTGAGTAGAAATTGCCCAAAGTCACAAAGCTACAGAATGGCACAGCATGAAGCAGGATTTGAACCCACGTCTACTTGTTTCCAAACATCATGTTCCTTCCACTACACCAAGGAACTGGGACTGCTGAATTGGATCGCTTCCTGTTTGTAAGCAGGGCCAACTTACAAAAGGACAAGTGTCTCTAGTTTGAATTCTGGATTTTCACCCACACTTAAGCAGTGTTTAATTTCACAACTGGACTATGTGTGGAACTAAAGTGACTGGTGTGAGTAGAGGGACTAATGCTTAGCACCACCTACTTGGTATTTAATAAATGTTGGATGGGTGGGTAGAAGGATGGATGGAGAGGAAAGAAAAAAGAATGGAATTACAGATTCATTGCCTACATCGGAAATACATTTCTCCTTGATATCTTTAAAAAATTAAATCAGTTTTCAAAAAAGAATTGAGTGGAAATGTGAAAAATTAAACTGAATCTGTCAGATTCAGGGAACTGTTTGTCATCCCTGCTTAATCCTGCTGAAATATGGGTAAAACAGATTTTTTTTTAACCATGGGACTCTCAGTCCAAAATACATACACAGTATGGGCAGAAACCTCTGGGTTCTCTAAGGCTGATGCTGTCTTAAACCTATTTAGCACTGGAAAATGTCCCAGTGGCTGCATTTCCAAACCTCAAGAGAGGAAGGCAAAATGAAATTTTGGGAGGCAAGTGAATCCACAGATGGGATGATGTGGGAACACTGGGCAGAGAATCGCAACACACACAGGATTCAGGTATTTCTTCCAACCGCTCACTGCCCAAAGATGGGATTCTCCAAACTCGCACCTGCTGCACTCGGAATATTCAGATGAGGTCAGGCTTATTTTGTTTTGGCTTTGAGACTAAATCCTCGCGTAGAGCCAGTGCTCTCAGAAGATGAGCGCCCAGGCTCACTCTTCAGTGGCACTTCTCCTTAGAGCCCACGTGCCACTGAACTGTTGGATGCGTGTTTGCTCTGCACTTCTCAGTAATAAAACTAGAGCCTGGGGTGAGATGGTGAAAAGACAAGAAGCGCTATGGTAAGAGTGTGGATTGAGTTGATTACAGTTAAATGTTCTCTTCCATACACAGAATTAATACGGAAATAGAGATTTTACAAAATGGCAAATACAGTGTTGATCCAGAAGCTTTTAGACCATTGGAACCTTCTCTTCTCACTCCTCCCACCCGCAAAAGCCCTCGATAATATTCAAGCCCAAATAGGATATCTAGTCATCGTATCCTTGAGGCAGACCTCCTCCCAAAGTTATACATTTCTAAATGGAGATATGAGAGACCAAAAAAGTCACTGTGATAAAAGTATTATAAGGATAATTGTAGTGTAAAGTAGCAAAATAGAAACAAACAAAATCTGTTTCAAAATCACAAGATTTTTCTTTAAAAGCAGCAGCCCTATTGCAGTTTGAGCTTCACTGATTGGCGTGGAGTATTTTTGCATAATTATCAGCTCAGCCTTAGCATCTAAAATGACTTGTTCCAAAGAATCTGAAAAAGGATATATATACATAATATATATATGTTATATATATTATATATCATATACCTGTACAACTGAATCACTTTGCTGTACACCTGAAACTAACACAACACTGTAAATCAATTCTACTTCAATTTTAAAAAATAAAAATAGGATGTATTGCCAAAAAAAAAATAATAACTTGTTCCATTAAAAAAGCCAGTCCCCACAAAGTACTGCATCTGTCCAAGGAAGCCTCTGAGGTTCCCTCTTCTGTAGACTGAGTGAGGTTTGATCCAGATAAGCCCTTTCTGTTTGGAAAGACATGTAGGAACATGGCCAGAGCACCATCTTGCCGTGCGATGGGCTGGGCAGGCCAGAGCCACTTCTCAGTGCCCAGAGAGCCTGTTCCAGGAGCGCCCGCCTGCTGCCCGGTGCCCCAAGCCAGGCAGAGCTCTCCTCACCATCTGCCGTGTGCTGGGCAGGGAGACGGGCCAGCAGATACTCCTTCACACGCTCACCTGCCTCTACCTTACCCTGCCCTGGCTCAGCACCCCAAGCCATTCCTTAGCCTGGCCACACACACCCAGCTTCCCTGTGAAGGAACTGAGAGCATTTCCTGAACCCAAAGGAAAGAGTGAATACAACCCATGAACAGCAGCCCCGCACCGTGGTCCAGCAACGCAAGAAGCGTACACTGAGGAGGGAGACCCCGTGGGTCTGAGTCCTTACACTGTCCAGACAGTTGGCAGGTCACTGAGTTGCTCAAGGCTGAGCCCCTTCCTTTGTAAAAGACAGACCACCAACCCCTTGTCCTAGGGTTCCTCTGAAGAGAAAAGAGGGGTGTGTGTAACGTGAACGGCCCACGTCTGGTGCTCAGGAAAGGACTATTCTCGAATGTATTGTGTATGTGAAAGTACATTGAAAACTAACTCTCAGGTTAGTTATACATGGCGTTTGTTGTCATTAGCAAATGTTATCAAAATAAGCACTAGTCAGACATTTCGTAAAGTTCAGTCAAGCAGCAGGAGGTTTCTCTTCCACTTTTTAATGTGCGCTATGGGGGAGATGCAGCAAAGAGGCCTGTCTGCCATCATTTTACATTTAGAAGGGCTCTCCCAGCTACAGCCTCCGTCCTTCCCTCTGATTTTCTTTTTCTTTTTTTTGAGGAAGTGCGCCAACCTATGGAAAGTCTCGTTAGAAAAGGGAGAGTCTCTCTCTGGCTGCAGGAACGCGGTGGATAATGTGTGGGACTCTTCCCAGGAAGGGGGTTACCAAGGGGTGTCGGCATTTGGGCTACCAGACTGCATTTTCACAGGCTCTCAGGAACAGAACTCTGCTGAGAAAAAAATTGGAAAAGGGCATGGCCTCACCCCCATGTCAGTCAAATCCATTTCCCCCCGCAAATCCCATTGCAATAATATTTTTAGTATGAAAAACAGAAAACAAAAAAAACCCCTGGACTCCAGGAACAGCCTCCCTCAGTCAGTCATTTTGGACATTACAAAATGCTACCCAGGGAGATCGTGTTTATATGTTAGAGACAGTTGTAAGGTGGTGGTTCTCAGGGTGTGGACCCAGGACCCACAGCATGAGCATCTCCTGAGACCTAGTCAGACATGCATACTTGTAGGTCCCATCCCAGGCCTGCCGAATTAGGAATTCTGGGTTGGACCCAGCAATCTGGGTTTTTACAAGGCTTCCCTCCAGGTAATGCTGACGCGGGCTCAGATTCAAGAACCACCGGCTTGGGTAATGAGGTTGCCCTATAGTGAATTTCTAGGGAACAAACATTCATAAGCTCTTGCATACATGTTACTCCTGCAAGAATTAGATCTCGCATTTTCAGATTAGAAAATTGAAATCAGAGAAGTTGTGACCTGCCCAGAATCTCATACCTGATAAGTGGCAGAGCCAGGATTCGGGCCCAGGTCCCTCTGAGGCCCAGATGAAGGGAATGTAATGTAATGGATGAAAGCTTGGGCCCTGGAGCCAGAGTGTCAGGGTTGGAATCCCAGCTGTGTCACTTAAACGCTGTGTGGCTGTGTGCCCAGGCAAGTTGGTTAACCTCTCTGTGCCTCTATTTCCTCATCTCAAACTTCTACTTCATGTGGGTTTTGTGAAGATTCGATAAGATAATTCATGTAAGGTGTTGGAGCAGTATCTGGCATGTAGCAAGCACTCAATAGACGCTATTTTTATTGTTGTTGTTATACTGCTTCTCAATGTGGTGGAGTGGAAAGAACACATAGCAATGACCTCTGGGTCTTTTCCTTGGCCTTGACCAAGGTGATAGCCCCAAAGTGTTAATAAAAACAATCAACAGCCTCCCTTTCCCTCAAGGCTCTTTTAGAAGCCTCCCAGTCCAGCCCCAAGAGGCCCCAATGTTCACTTGAATCTCATAAAATAGCTGTTCCATTCCCTTGCCTGCCTCTAGCATGGACACATCATGTGCCAACCCCCAGCTATACATAGCCTGGGCCTCATCTGAGGGCAGTGGAAAGTGACAGATTACGAGAGATGAACGTCAGCTCTCCGGTTTCAGGGGAGGACACAAACAGTAGTTGAATTGCTTGACGTGTGGCCAGATGGTATCAGGGACAGTGGGTGAAAAGAGCTGTTTGGCTCTTGGCTTACGTGGAAAGACCAGGGTTGCAGCCAGGGTATTTTTAATGACTGGCCTGAGGGACATTCACTTGGAGCAAAGATCTGTGACATTTTCCCCCAAATTTCTCAGCCCTTGATTTTTTTCAGATTCTTGGCCCTGCAGAAAGTAACCCCCCCCTCAGCTCCCTTTAATAAGTAAACACTCCCTTGTCTCTGCTACCGCATGCCTCCCCAGCTTCCTCTGACCATGAAACAAATCAGTCTTTCTCCTCCAGGAAGACCATTCTTGGGAAGTGGTACAAATGTATCTTTCTTCCTGTCCGTCCTTGGTTTAGGGCTGAGATGTCCCACAAAGGGACTGGACTTGGAGGGACACACATAGACAGAGAGGGCATCTTGCATGTCCTGTCCTCTGAGGCCAAAGGGAACGTGTCCCCTGGCGCTGCTGTGTTAGTATCCCCTTCCCTTCGTGGCAAACTTTTTGACCAAGTGATCCACAACTGCTCTAATGTGTCCTTGCCACCCACTCGTCGGCCACACTCTCACTGCTTTGGCTTCTGTCCCAGCTCCTCGCTAAAGGTCACCCATGTCTTACTATCCTGAAAGGAGAGACCTCACAGTGGTCCCATCTCTGTGACTCCCTGCAACACTTGATCTGACCACCTGCTCTTTCTCAAGCTTCTCATGACTTCGGAGTCACGAGACTGTGTTCCTTGGTCTCCTACTTCTCCCACAGACCTCTCGGCCTCCACACAGCCTCCTTCTCTCACCTCCTACAAGGCGGCCAGTCCTGGACCCTGTGGTTTTCTCATACACTGTCCTCACTCCTTCACCCCTCACTTGCACAGTGCCTTCAGGAGCTCTCCCCCAAGCTCCAGGTTGGCACCTCCAGCTCTTGGCTGGATCTCCATGGCCGTGAACTCATTGCATTTAAATCCAAGCTGAGAAGCTGGCTCATGGTCCTGGCATGCCCTCCTGACATCTCTGTTTGCCCTTCACTCTGTTCCCTGGCTGGAGACCCTGGAACCATCTTGCCTCCTTCTCTCCTTGGTTCCCCGCAGCTTCCCCAAAGTCATGAAATAGTTACCAGGTCTGAATGATTCTCAACCTCTAACATTACCTCACAAGTTACTGCATGGGCTGCCTTAGCTGGAGACCAGTCTTCTCCCCCTCAGTCTCCCAACCGGTCGCCTTCGATTCTACTCTCCTTTCTATCTGTCTGGTCTACGCCCTTAGATCAACCCTCTCCGAACTCAAATTAGCCATATTGTTCTTCTACTCAAACATCTCCCAGATCGGAACCGCTAGTCCCCATATTCCAAGTCCTATGTGCCCTTTTTCTAACATGCCTTAAATACACGACGCCTTTCAGCTCCCCTGAGAAGCCCTCTGCTCGAGGACAGAAGCCTCTTCTCTTACACTCACACTGTGCATCTGCCCCTCCAAACCTTCACCTATTTCTGCTGCTTTTTCTTCCTTGGATGTCTTTGCTGCTCTCCTCCGCTTATCCAGACACTCCTCCTGTTTCAAGGTCTAGCTGGTCTCCCCTCTTTCTTCCATTCATTTATTTAATAAACTAATATTTGTGAGCTCTCCTCTGCTCAGGTACTGTACTGGGTGCTGGAGATAGTATATGGAGAAAAGCAGACAGGGACATGGAGCTTACAGGCTCGCACGTGGACAGTTGATAGACAAATGATCGTATAAGTGCACGTGTACTTACAAACTGAGAAAGGGCTGTGAAGGGGAAGCACAGGGCACTATGGACAAGTGTAGAAAGGGCACCCAATTCAGACTGGGAGTCAGGAAACGCCTTTTGAGCAACTGACATTATGTGCAGACTTCAAGGAGAAATAGGAGTTGGCAAAGAGTGGAGGGAAAGATCTTTTAGGAAGAGGCAAGGGCATGCACAGAAGCAGAGCATGTTGAGTGTCTTTGTGTGAATACAACCAGGCATCCCTGTGGGCAGCTGCGGCCCATGTCTTGGTCTAGGACATGGGAGCTGAACGAGGTGATCCTGTGCAAAGACTTCCTGATTCAGGAAAGAATTTGCTGTTTTGAGCAGCCGAAGACGAGTGTGTTAAGTAAGAGGCAGAGTGGCCCCAAATGAGGCTGGAGAGGCAGGCAGGCCAAACCGTGCAGGGCATTGCTGGCTATGTTAGGGATTTTGGATTTCATCTTGAGTGCATAGAAATTAAATCTATACTCCTTATCATAGCTTATGAAGCTCTGTAGGATTTGACCTCCCTGCCCACGAGCTCTCTTGCTCTGTCTCCATAGCCCTTATTTTCTGTCCTAGTCCTTTAACACTTACCAGCTAATTTTTCATTAGCTTCCTCCCTAATGAAATCACAAGGTCCTTGACTCTGGAATGTGTCTTACACTTTTGTTTAGCATGGAACCTTGATCACGGTAGGTCCTCAACTAATAATTATTGTTCTTTTTCCATCCCAATATGTTAGGCTTTGGTATTTCTGAATTAGTACAAGGTTCAGAACGCTATCCAGCTGTCAGAATAGTAAGAAGAAAATATAACACTTATTAAGCACTTACTGCATGCCAAAAACTGTGTCAAGAACTTTACACATTATCTCGTTTAATCTTCTTCAAAACAGCCTTATGAAATAGATATTGGTATTGTCCATATTTTACAGAAGAGTGAGCACTTATGACCAAGTCAGGAATCCAGGTCTCTGATGCCAAGCTGTGTACTCTTAACCACTAGGATTCCTGGGTCATTTATTCATTTAAAGCTGAGATCTATTTCTACCACATCATTACAGAGGTAACAATGGTACAATAAATACCTATACAATGCAAAATTTAAAAAGAGAAAGGACAGGGGGCTTCCCTGGTGGTACAGTGGTTGAGAATCCACCTGCCAATGCAGGGGACACGGGTTCGAGCCCTGGTCCCGGAAGATCCCACATGCCGCGGAGCAGCTAAGCCCGGGTGCCACAACTACTGAGCCTGCACTCTACAGCCCGCGAGCCACAACTACTGAAGCCCGCATGCCTAGAGCCCGTGCTCCACAACAAGAGAAGCCACCACAATGAGAAGCCTGTGAGCCGCAGCAAAGAGTAGTCCCTGCTCGCTGCAACTAGAGAAAGCCCATGCACAACAAAGAAGACCCAACACAGCCAAAAAATAATAAATAAATAAATAAATTTATTAAAAAAAAGAGAAAGGACATACTATGACTATCCACATTTTTACTACTGAGTTATGCATATTATTTAATATAACTTTTTTATATAAAGTTATTTTTGTACTCAAAGGAATCAGCAATGGTCAAAGCAAATCCTAATGTTCTTGGAAAGAATGAGCACTGCACCAATGCCCAGCGGCTGCATGTACCAACTGATGAGACAACCCCATTCTCTAGGATGGACAAGAGGCAAGACCATCCGAGAAGTAACCAACCAACCAACCAACCAACCAAACAGACAAAACCAGCAGGGGAAAGATTATAAGTCAACAGGAGAAAACTGGAGTCCGATCTGAAAAGAGTATTCCAGTTTTCTGGGAATTTAGGAAACATATTGACTCTATCTTTTCTCCTCCTCATGGTTGTAAATTTTAATCACTGTAATTGGTAACAATTTCCTCTTCGCCCTTTGGCTCAAAAGACTCTTAAACTTTTGAAGTACTTGGGCCAGTCCATTCATTCATCCAAAGTATGCTGAGTGTCTCTAAGGAACGATATGAGATACAAAAGAAGCACAAAATGGGCTTTTTCTCCTTAGGGAGGGAAGATGCCCAATACAGAACCCTAGTGATTGCAGAATAAGAGCCAGAGTGCTGTGTCCCTGTAATGGGCTATTGGAATTCACAAAAACGAGGCTGGACTCAAAGATGAGTCTGGAGCTGGGCTTTGCATCCAAGGCCAGGCTGGCAGCAACTGGAGTGAGCCCGGTGGGATTGTGGTGCAAGAGAATGGAAATTATGAGCTGGAGATCTAGGACCAGAGCAAAGGTGGAGATGAAGCCAAGGGGGAGAGGCAGACAGTGTCTGGCCAGCCCCATCAGCCCAGCAGGGGTTCTTGATCCTGGAGAGAATGGTCATGTTAGGAGTCAGCCCAGAAGTTCCCAGTCTTTCGCCACAGCCCTTCTCCCCCATCCATCTCACTGCTCTCTCTTGGGTGGCTGCCAGCCCTGGCCACCCTTGACCTAGGCCCAAGAAGGGTGCTTGCTAGGGCTGATGGAAGTGATGACAGAGCTCAAGTGGGCAGGCTTTGGGCCTAATCGCCGTGGGAGGCGAGAGTGACAGGACGCCGCAGGGATTGTGTGTAAGGGTACCAAGGAGAAGGTGGGCAGGTGTCAGCTAGCACAGGTCCCTGGGCCATCTGTGACTGCCAGCTCTGTCTATCCATCCATGCCTAGGATGATAATTGGCTGTGCTTAAACAGAAAAGCCGAAAAACAGAACTGAGTTTGCCTGAGCTAGCACCTTCCACTCATAAATCTTCAAATGTCACATATAAATACCAATAAGGTAATGAGAAGGGCATGCTTTACAAGCCTAGGAAAGGCACACATTGGCATCTACCTAAGAAACCAATAAAATGTGGTGATGTATGTCTAGGAGAGGTCAGAGTTAAATTCTCTGTTTAATTCTCAGTTAATCTCTAATATTCTTACTATTATTAATATTTCTCTCCTACACTTAAGGTGAAGTGGCCAACAGGGCTAAGCATGGCCCGTGGGTCACAGCTGGAAAATATTATGCCAAGCACTTTTGGATGAACTGACCAGCATTTATAGCAGTTTTCCGGAGTGTGGTACGGGACCTGCTGCGTCAGAATCATGGGGCTTGGTAGTGTGGTTTATGAAAATGTAGACACTTGAGCTCCACCCCAGCTCTATTCTCTACTTTCCGGTGCTGAAGCCCGGGAAGCCCCATTTTAACCAGTGCTCCAGGTGATTCTTATGCACACAGAAGTTTAAGAACCACTGTTAGAGGCTCATGCTTTAGGAGTTGGGAAACTTACTAATATCACAAAGCCATCAGGTCTCATCATCATTAATTTTTAATGATAGAAAGGGAGCATTTAAGTTAAGGTTTTGATAGCACTAAATAGGACAGAGTGGCTTACACTGAAAACCAGAAAACTCATTCAAAAATAACCTTGTCTAATAAATTGAATGCAATAGACTAAAGCCAAGCGACTTCGCAGAAAGACCTGTTTAAGCATTACAGGGACACTCAAGATGAGTCATAATCTAAACACTGATGATGTCTTTCATCCTGAGCCTTTCCTAGTCTCAGTCAAAATCTAAGAAAGAAGAGAAAACCGCCTGAGGGGTGCGGGTGTCATTTGTTATCTGTGTCGTGTCCACCCCCCCCCACCCCCGCCATCACCAGAGGCACTCCACAGAGCAGCTGTCTGCGCTTCCGCCCAATATCCTTAGCCTTAGAGGAACTTAAAACTCTAAAACTTTTAGGGAGTTCCCTGGAATGCTAGTGGTTAGGACTCAGCACTTTCACTGTCATGGCCCAGGTTCAATCCCTGGTCAGGGAACTAAGATCCTGAAAGCCATGGGAAACAAAACAAAACAAACAAACAAACAAACAAAAAACTCTAAAACTTTTAGGAAAAAATTAGAAAAAAATTTCAGGATACGGGATTAGGCAAAGAGTTCTTAGACTTAACACCAAAAGCACAATCCGTAAATGGAAAAACTGATAAATATGACTTCATCAAAATTAAAAACTTTTGTTCTGTGAAAGACCCTATTAGGAGGGTGAAAAGATAAGCTACAGAGTGGGAGAAAATATTTGTAAACCACATATCCAACAAAGGACTAATATTTAAAGAGCTCTCAAAACTCAACTACCAAAAGTAATCTATTTGGAAAATAGACAAGAGACGTGAACAGGTATTTCATGGAAGACAGTTTACTGATGGCAAATAAGTTCATCATCATTAGCCATTAGCGAAATGCATTAAAACTGTAACGAGATATCACCACACATCTATTAGAACAGCTAAAATAAAAATTAGTGACGATAGCAAATGTTGGTAAGGATGCAGAAAAACTGGATCTCTCATCACTACATTGCTGTTGGGAATGTAAAGTGGTACAGCCACTCGGGAAAACAATCAGCAGTTTCTTTAAAAACTATGCAATTATGATACAACCCAGCAATTTCACTCCTGAGCATTTATCGTAAAGAAATTAATACTAACCTTCACACAAAAAACTGTACATGAATGTTTATAGCAGCTTTATTCATAATAGCCAAAAGCTTGAAACAGCCCAGATGTCCTCCAATGGGTGAATAATTGAAGAAACTGTGGTACCTCCGTACCACGGAAATACTGCTCAGTAATACAAAAGAATGATCTGTTAATATACACAAGAATCTGGATGAATCTCCAAAGCAATATGATGAGTAAAAAAAGACCAACACAAAAGGTTACATATTATATGATTCAACTTATATAACATTCTTGAAATGAAAAGAAATGGGGAACAGATTAGTGGTTGCCAAAGGTGAGGGAAGAGATGAAGGTGTGGTTGCCAAGGGTTAGGGAAGGGATGAAGGTGGAAGCAAGTGGATGTGACTATAAAAGGACAACATGAGGGATCCTCTTGGTTACGTTCTGCATCTTTACTATATAAATGCCAATATGCAGTTTTGATATTGTATTATAGTTTTCCAAGACGTTACTTTGGAGCAAACTGGGTAAAATGTATGAGGGATCTCTCTGTATTATTTCTTACAACTGCATGTTAATCTACAATTATTTTTTTTAATTGTAAATAAAGAAATGTAATATTAGTATTACATGATCTTTTTGGTAGCTTCTCCACTCTATTCTATTTTAAGCTTCCATTCAGCCAGATGGCAGGAATTAGATCTCAGGCAACTGAGGGTCTCCCTACTTCCTTATATCTAAGTTTCAGGGAGCTTAACACGATGTCAGTCTTGTGCTTGGTGTCATCATCTAGGCTGGTGTCCACCCAGAGTAGTTTACAGCCATCTGTCCACCTGACACTGTTGTATCCTCTTCACCTTCGGGGCTATACTTCCACCCAGGTACTCTGATAGTTCTTCTTCTCAACTGGAAGCAGGAAAACTTCAGAGGCTGTCTCTGGTCTTTTTACCAGATACACTCAATGGGCATTCTTACTCCTCAAGCCCACGGGGTGGAGGGACTTGAGGATTATCTTGGGTACTGGGGTCACAGGTCTCCTTTGTCCTAAGGTCCCTCAGCCTATCCGGCATCTTTTGAGACCCCACCGAACCCAAGGTTCATTTGGTAGCTGCGATGGGCTCCAGGCCCCATGTTAGGTATCTGTGGGTATCTAGTACTTTTTGCTTCCTTTCTGATCCTGCTGTCTCCCAATTCAAATGTTATCTACCCTGAGGGCAGAGAAGGGTATGCGACAAGGTCTTCCAAATCTTATACCTTAGATCTGGTCCTTACACTTTTCTCTCCTTCCTTCTCAGAATTCTACTGAATCATCCTTCTCCTGAGGGCATAAGCATAGAACCCCTACATTGCTGCTTGAACTGGTCACAGAGTAACAGGAAGTATGGAGGAAAATCCTCTTGTCAACATATCAACATAGTATCCCGTGGTATTTTCTACAGTCTTTCTGATCTTGATTCACTTACTCTCCCACTTGTCTCTCCCTTCAGCTTGTGGCCCAAGTCCTGGAACATAAAGATATAGGCTTTGTGATGGTGGATGCCAAGAAAGAAGCCAAGCTTGCCAAGAAACTGGGTAAGTGTGATTTTCTTTGAGATATATCATGAAGAAACAAATGTGTCTTGCCAAAAAAAAAAGTACGGTCATTTTTTCTTGCATGATAACTAGACTATTTTTGAATAGATTTAAAAAGATCCTGCATACCTTAGTCTTGGCTTGGGGAAGAGTCTCACAAAAGTAAATACAGGTCTGAATTAAATAATTTCACATTAGTCATCTAATATATCTTTGTATCAGTACAAGGAAGAGGGTTTCTTCCTGGAGAAATGGACACTAAAGATTCAAACCTTGGGCTTCCCTGGTGGCGGAGTGCTTGAGAGTCCGCCTGCCGATGCAGGGGACACGGGTTCGTGCCCCGGTCCGGGAGGATCCCACATGCCGCGGAGTGGCTGGGCCCGCGAGCCATGGCTGCTGAGCCTGCGCGTCTGGAGC
Source organism: Pseudorca crassidens (assembly GCF_039906515.1). Taxonomy (NCBI): domain Eukaryota; kingdom Metazoa; phylum Chordata; class Mammalia; order Artiodactyla; family Delphinidae; genus Pseudorca; species Pseudorca crassidens. Next base: position 101,618,940 of record NC_090297.1, on the reverse strand, counting down.
CTGTGCTCCTCAATGGGAGAGGCTACAGCAGTGAGAGGCCCGCGTACCGCAAAAAAAAAAAAAAAGATTCAAACCTTTATTTCCAGCTTCTAGATCATGTTAAAAGGCTAGCTTCTCGATGGCGTTGGGAAATATAAGTTAGGAATTTGGAAGTAACATATACACACTACTATAAATAAAATAGATAAACAACAAGGACCTACTGTATAGCACAGGGAACTATACTCAATATTCTGTAATAACCTATATGGGAAAAGAGTCTAAAAAAACCAAATATATATGCATGTATAACTGAATCACTTTGCTGTACATATGAAACTAACACAACATTGTAAATCAAATATACGTCAATTAAAAAAAAAAAGCCTAACCTCTCTATCTCCCTGACATGGTGATCTCTTTGAGGGAGATCAAATCTCTTTTTCCAACACCTATTATTTCCTGACCTCTTGGCTGAAGCAGCCAACAAAGAATGTCATTAATAGTAGTGACTCTAGGGTCCCAGTGTTTTCTAAATTTAAGTCCAAAGCCCAGCTGGGCATTGTCACCAAGGATGAAAGGGAGGATTTAGATGAGGTATGGTTAAGCAAGCGACTGCACAGTGCAAGTTGTAATCTCTTGTGTCAATATGTCATGGTTAAGTGCAAGTGCACTTCAAGATTCTTACACCTCTAATCCCAAGGAGAGAGAATATAGGTTACTCTGCTGTGTTGAAACACCCCCAGATGTGTATTGCCCATTTCACTTTTTCTGCATGACCAGTGAAGGATGGCTATTAAAAGAGAGCAGGAGGTTATAAAACAGGACCTTTGAAGAAAGGTTAATTGGATTTGGAGTAGTAAGCACAGGATAAAAAAGATTAGTGGTCGGGCTTCCCTGGTGGCGCAGTGGTTGAGAGTCCGCCTGCCGATGCAGGGGACGCGGGTTCGTGCCCCGGTCCGGGAAGATCCCACATGCCGCGGAGCGGCTGGGCCCGTGAGCCATGGCCGCTGAGCCTGCGCGTCCGGAGCCTGTGCTCCACAACGGGAGAGGCCACAACAGTGAGAGGCCCGCGTACCGCAAAAAAAAAAAAAAAAAAAAAAAAAAAAAAAGATTAGTGGTGGTTCAGTAAATACCTTCAGGCACACGAAAGTGCATTATCTTAGAGAATTTCAAACAACTGTTTTCTATTTTATGTTCAAGAATAGCTTTTTTAAAGAAAGATTTAAATTGTAAGAAACAATATTTAAAAAAAAGAAACAATATTTAGGGTTAGCTACAAGGAAGAACTCATGACTATAAAATAATAATGAATTATTAAGAATGCCTGGGGTATCTCTTTCCCTGGAGATAAATTAAGAAGTTTTTTCCCTTGAGCAGGGGAACAAAGCATGTTCAACTCTTTCCCTAGTCAAAAGCAAGTTGATGAGCTGTCCAGCGCCTCTTGATACCCTCGTCTTCTCCCTTCCCACTTTTTTTTTTTTTTTTTTTTTGCGGTACGCGGGCCTCTCACTGTTGTGGCCTCTCCCGTTGCGGAGCACAGGCTCTGGACGCGCAGGCTCAGTGGCCATGGCTCACGGGCCCAGCCGCTCCGCGACATGTGAGATCTTCCCAGACCGGGGCACGAACCCATGTCCCCTGCATCAGCAGGCGGACTCTCAACCACTGCGCCACCAGGGAAGCCCTCCCTTCCCACTGTTTTAATGAGAAGTTGAATTTGGGAGAATTTCCAGTAAATTTAGTTAGAGGAAAACGCTGGTGTTCCAGAAATCTAAAAATTTACGGAGGACAAGCTGGGTAAATATTCATAAGAATGGACTGGTGGATATCCTCCCCATGGAGGATGTGATGGGGGTTTAAATGTCTAAATGAACCTGTAAATGAAATGGGGCGGGTTCTTTCTGACTATTCGATCCTCGGAGTTTACAGGACAGTTGTATTTTGTGAACCTGCTCCGTGATCTCCATCCCCATTTCCATGTGCCTGAGTTTGGTCTCTGGACTGGTGCAACAACCTCCTAACTGGTTTCACTCAGAGAAAAATCTAACAGCGGGACACTGGCTGAGGTTCCCCATGGCACCCTTTGTGATCAGTCACTGCCTGCTTGAGGGATACCTGGCCCATTGCTCCTTTAGGTTTACAAATGGTGCTCCGTGGTGTGCCACGGGTTCTTCAGAAGTGCCCTGGGACACGGTGGGCAGCCTCCCTTTCCTAGAGGTTCTGCAGAAGAGTTCATCTGGAGAAGGCATCCTTCAGCTAATCCGAGAGTTTGAAAGCAATTAATCTAAGGAATTAAGGATGCCATGCCGTTGGACTTAAGGCCAGCCTCAGCTATTTAGCATCCCCGGGGGGAAATGCAGTTCTCCAGCAAGCATCTGTGAAAGTACACAGCATTACGCTGAGAGTGATGGAGGGTAGGAAAGAAGATGCAGAACCTGCCCTTGCAGCGTTATCAGCAGACTGGGAAAAGATGTGCAGAATTCAGTTACAATAGAAAAGCAAGCTGTTCATTCTGGCTGCAAACATTTATGGGGGGCCCAGTGTGTCCAGACTCCATTCGAGGCGCTGGGATCCCAAGAGGACAGCAGCCCTACCCTTATAGAGGGCTCGCTGTTATAGCGAATACCTCTAAATGGAGCTGAGAGCAGATCTATAATGGCAAGGGAGATTGGAGCGGCCTTCTCTGGAAAAATGGGTCGTAAGCTGAGACCCAAAGGAGTTGACCGAGATGGGCAAGGGGGTGGTGGTGGTGGTGAAGGTCACTCTAGGCCCAAGGAGAACATTTGTGCAGAGAATCATGTGCTGTGATTTTTCCTTCATGTTTCCTTTCACAGCAGCTCTTGGACAAAAAGCCAAGGGAGTTGCACAGGGATGAGGAGTGCAGTTCTCAAGGGAGCACGGGTCCACCCAAGGGAGGATATAAAGGATAGGGCTGGCACTAGGTTGTGGAAGGGCTTGAATGTCAGGCTAAAAAGCCAGGTAGGCAGTGGGCATGAAAACTTTTTGATAAGAAGAATGGGGTCAGCAATACTTTTGGAAAATTAAAGCAGTGGTGGAGTGGAGATTAGATTTTTGGTTCTTGACTAGTTCATTTTGAGTTTCCACTCTGGGAGCCCTTCAGAGGTGTGGCTGCAAGGGAACTGATCCTAGGGTTCATGCTAGTTCCACTGAGCCTGACCCCATGTCACCCAGGGACCCTGAGCCAGACCGTGGCCAATAGGATGGCTCTTCCTACATTGGAATGACTTTATTTGGGGAACTCTTTGTTTCTTTTTCAGGTTTTGATGAAGAAGGAAGTCTGTATGTTCTTAAGGGTGATCGCACAATTGAGTTTGATGGCGAGTTTGCAGCTGATGTCTTGGTGGAGTTTCTCTTGGACGTAAGCATTTATGCACAGTGGCCCTGCATGGCGCTGTTTGGGTTCAAATACAGGGGGAAGTAAAAGCCCAAAGTAAGAACAGAGAAGGTGAATAAACTGACCTGGTCTAAGAAAGATATCTCAAGCTTCACAAAAAACTAAAGCATGTCTATATCACGGCAATACGTCTACTGGGAAGCTGGCCCTTCCATCACCTCAGAAACTATTTTTTAGGGTCACAAATTGGGACTGTGTAGTAGTAAGATGTTAATTCTCTTAGCAATTATACACAAACATCCCCAGAATCCCCTTGGCTTTGTTCCAGGGCTTCTGAAGAAAAGTGTAGGAGAGAGAGTTGGATAGTCCCTGGAAGATGGGGTAGGGAAAGGGGTAACAGTCTGCTGAGTGACCCCTCAGGCAGGATGAAAAGAGGCAGGGCTAATGAGACACCCAATATCACACTCCCTCTCAGCCATGGAGGTCCAACACCCTGGGGTCCACGTGCTCAGGCAAACAGAGCAACAAACATTATAAAAATATTTTTCCATAGATAAACTCACACTTTCAATAACAGCTGTGAAGTCAAGTTCTTTTGAACACAGGTGCCTGTGCAGATATAGAACATCCACAATGGTGGTTCCTTATCTACCAGCTGGAATACAGTGGCCTATTGCCTTTTCCCCACTGCCTCAGAAACCCAGAGAGAGGGTCGGAAGTAAGTTGGAGGTTACTTCCTACAAAAAAGTGCGCATAGGCTCTACTTGGCCCTCTCGCTAACCCATACCTATAAGCCCTCAAAAAAGCTGAGGGAGGCAACAGGATAACTGTGGGCCCCATGGCCCTGCTCTGGCTCTGTCAACCAGGAGGGGGCTTTTAGATGCAAGTACCTTAAAGAAGAAGCAGCGTCATTGACCCACACAAATGGAAGACCAGGACGAGGGCAGATTTTAGGCTTGATCAGTCAGGGCTGCAGCTCCGTTTTTCTCTGTAAATCACAGATAATGCTCTTTTCGGGGTGTTGGCTTTGTCCTCAGGCTGACTGTTCTCAAGTTGGTTATAAGATCGCCAGAAGCAGGAGCTGATATATCACATTTCCTCATTCATAGCCACTGAGGGGGGGAGGGAAATCGGGCCTCCCGTTGCTCTCTTAAAAGGATAGTAGAACTTTCCCCAGGCCTTCAGGCTTATCTACCCTGGAGATTCATTGGCCAGGATTGGGTCACATGCCATTCCTGAATCAATAACCGGCAAGAGAAATGGAGTTGCCCCCAGACCGATCAGCCTACCCCTTGAGGTAAGGTCAGTTCCTCTAAGAAGAGAACTGTGCTCACGGGGGAAGGTGGGGTGGCCATTGAAGCACCAGGACCTAGTCCACAACTTCCCTCCAAAGCCCTCTATACATGTTCCTGATTTCCCCTCTGGGGAGGGAAAAGTTCTCTTATTTGAACAGCTTTTGTGTCGTGTGTGTGGCATTCCAGCTCATTGAAGACCCCGTGGAGATCATCAACAGCAAACTGGAAGTCCAAGCCTTTGAGCGCATTGAGGACCATATCAAACTCATCGGCTTTTTCAAGAGTGAGGACTCAGAGTGTAAGTTGTCTGTCAGCCCCAGCCTGTCACTCTAAAGGCTCTTTTCCCAACAAGGTGTGTTAGATTATCCAGAAAGAAGATGAGCCATTAGCACATCACGTGCTAGGTAGCATAGAGGGAGAATCTTCCTTGCACACTATGGAATGGGACAAATGAGCAGAAATTATGCAAAACAGGCAGGGGAGCTGAAAGAACATTAAGGTTGGGTCTTGTTTGCTGACCTTGAAGGGGGCCGAGTATTTGATAGAAGAGAGAAAAGCCCTTCCTCCGCCTTTTCCACCTGCCCACCAACCCCAGATGGGGCAGAGAGTGGGCTGTCTCTCTGACATCGGCAGCTCCTGTGGTCAGCAGTTGGAGAGCTTCTCAGTTACTTGGACAGCATTAGAGGAAAATCTGGGTAGGGATGGGCTTGGGAGCTACAGCACAATGTGGAAGACTGCTGGCCAGCCCCCCTTGACCACCAAGGCTGCCTGCAACGGCACAGCCACGCCCTTTGGTACACTCCCTTGGAAAGCTTTGTGGCCAGCTTTGGGGTGGGCAGAGGAACATATCAGACATCACCACAACCCACACAGGGGTGATCGGCGTAGCGAGTGGGAGTCAGGAAGAGTCAGGAAGAGAAGGAACCAGGAAGGCCAACTACCTGAGGACACTTTTTTAAACTGCTTTGGCAACAAGGGCCCTATATGACTTAAGGCTTTTTCTGGTGTCTGAGCCTTGGAGAGAGGGACAGTGTTAGAAGGAGTGGGCATAACTATGAAAGAGAATCTGGTAGCATTCGTACGTGTGGGAGGTGCAAATAAGGGCTGCTCGTGACTATTTCTGGAAACTTCAAAATATTTTGAAATTATTTGTAAAGCCGTTTCTGTACCCCATCGGCCAACTGGCATCCTTAGTCATCTCATCAACAACCCACCTATTTTCTCTCTCTCATGACCCAGCTGTCTTCTCACTTACTACATAAAAGCCTCTATTCACCCTCCTTAAGGGTGTGTTTGTGGGAAGGAGCCTAGCCAGGGAGTTTCAACCAAGTTCTTTAGGTGACTTTATTTCAATGTTCACATTCCTATATAGATGCTGACTACTCCGGGGTGCTTCTCCTGACCCCTTCTACCTTCTCCTCTTTATTTCACTTCCTTCTATTTCCCTTAATCTTTTTCTGCCTTCCCCGACCCCCTCAATTGTTTCTATCCATTTCCATCCTTCTGTTTCTCTCTCTTCCTCCATTAAGCTCAGGATAGCGTATAGGGAGGGAGACGAGGCCAAGATTGGGATAAGAAACACATCTTCCAGGGAATTCCCTGGTGGTTCAGTGATTAGAACTCTGCGCTCTCACTGCCGAGGGCCAGGATTCGATCCCTGGTGTGGGAACTAAGATCCCACAGGCCGCACAGTGTGGCAAAAAACAAAACAAAACACATCTTCCAGTTTATACCTTCCCCCACCCTAAATGAATAACAATAATAGCTCCATTTAACTAACATATATCCTATGCCAGGGCCCATGCAAGGAGCTTTCTGTAGACGCCTTAGTTTCATTCTCACAACTAGCCTGTAAGGCAGTTACCATCATTATCAGCATTTTAATGATGAGGAAATGAAGGAACAGAAGGGTTGAGTGAACTCACCCAGTATCACACAGCTAGCAAATAAATGGTAAAGCCAAAGTTTACACCCCAGACATCTGACTTTAATGCTCATACACTGAACTACTGGGCTGCACTTTCAAGACTTCACAGCTTTGTCGGGTCATGGCACACATGAAATGTGACCATGTTTGTAAGACACATAGTGGTAAACTGGAAGAGATTTACTTGGGCTTAGCAAAAAAAAAAAAATTTACCTTCTTAATATAATAATATACAAAATAATAGGAAAGATATCAAATATTACATTGTATAAAACTTCCAAGTAAAATATTTTTAGATTTTGAATGAAAATCTTGTGCTTGTTTCTAAGAATACAGCTTTTGAAATTAGGTTTTATGCTTGAAATAGCAACATACCGTTCCTGATCAAGGTGTTTTTTTTTTTTTTTTTTTTTTTGCGGTATGCGGGCCTCTCACTGTTGTGGCCTCTCCCATTGCAGAGCACAAGCTCCAGACGCGCAGGCTCAGTAGCCGTGGCTCACGGGCCCAGCCGCTCCGCGGCATGTGGGATCTTCCCAGACCGGGGCACGAATCCGTGTCCCCTGCATCAGCAGGCGGACTCTCAACAACTGCGCCACCAGGGAAGCCCCTGATCAAGGTTTTAAATGATCTCTTTGAATTCTGGATAGTCACCCTTGACCAGAGACTTTGCTGGCACATGTGGATGGTGGCAAATGACAGGACAACATTCACTGCTTTTTCTTTGATTGATGAACCATCTTTTCTTGCCATTGAACAGAATTTAGATAATCTAATCTCTAAATTGTCCTTCAGGAATGTGAGCATTCTTTCCATCTAACAGCTATTACTTTCCTTTTCAATGACAAATGTAGTGTTAATATTTCTTATGATCATTTGAATAGACTTCAAATCCAACTGAGCTCTTTTTTTTTTTTTTTTTTGCGGTACGCAGGCCTCTTACTGTTGTGGCCTCTCCCATTGTGGAGCACAGGCTCCGGACGCGCAGGCTCAGCGGCCATGGCTCACGGGCCCAGCCGCTCTGCGGCATGTGGGATCTTCCCGGACCAGGGCACGAGCCCGTGTCCCCTGCATCGGCAGGCGGACTCTCAACCACTGCGCCACCAGGGAAGCCCGGCTCTTTCATATTATATATTTCAAAATAAGAATGAAGCATTTCCTTAGGAATATGCAATTATCGCTCTACTGGTCTTACACTTTTTCTTAAGATTTAAATAATAAAATTACTAGTGAGCCATTTTAACCTCCTTTTTAAGGTTAAATTTTTGCTTTTAAATTGACAAACTTTGTCAGTACACTGTGTATTTCACACGGTCCTTGGAATTTTCAGTTAACTTCATTCAGGATCTCAGCAAGGTCCGGCATGTTTTGAAGCCAATAATTTATCCTTTGAAGAGTTTTTAACATAATTCAGTTTTTTCAATTCACCTCTTAGCCTTTAGTAAAATTCACCTCTTAGTAAAATTCCCCTGGGACAGTTAGACTGCTTTAGTGTGAAACAGCAGAGACAGGTCTTCTGAACCCATTTCTTCACCTAGAGCTAAGAAGAGAAGGGGCTATCAAGATTTGGATGTTACCAGGATCACATGTTTAATAACAATCTTATATGTGGAATTCAGACCAATAGGTGAAGTTTATATAACAAAGAATTTCTGTGAATAAATACTGCTTGAATATCAAGATTTTCAGAATGAACTTGACAACACAGTCGTTACACCTTCTTGTCATTACAGCCTCACTATCAGTTCTGAAGCCAAAGGCCTACAGTCCTCTTTAATGAATCAATTAATTATATTATGTCCAATTATTATTTTTGAAAGAAATATTTTTAATTTACAAAGACAAACAATAATACATTATGAAAACTCCATCTAGAATTAGATTGGCTAATTGTTAATATTTACAGGCATTAGAAAAAAGAAAGAAGGAAGGTAGGAAGAAAGGATGGTAGGAAGGAAGGGATAAATTGAATAATTCAGAAAATTAAGAAAATCAGTTTTGCCCTCTTTAGGAATACCTAATGCCATATTTTGTTGATAATACTGATTACGATGATTACTAACCTAATAAACAGATAGCAATCATGCATTCCATCGGTGTTAGTAGAAAAATATGAACATTACAGTAAATTAAATCAAAAGAAAAAAATTAAATACTTTAGAGTCTCACAAACCAAAAAACTTCACTGATGATAAACAAACTTGGACTAAAGTAACAATCACACCGAGAAGATCCAGTGGGGAAGACGGGGGAGCAGCCTCTCTCTAGCTGTGATGCTCGCTAGTCTTAGGCACAAAATAATTTTTATTGAAACAGAACATTTATAGAGGGAGCCATTGTTTTCAAATATAATATTAACTACCGTAAAGTCTGCATGGCTGTAGAAAACACCTAGAAAGATTTATCACCAAAAAAATTTATGTCTATCAAGCTCCTTGTAACATACCCGTGGCCATCACACACTGGCTGAAAGCATCAGGATGTTCTACTTGGCATTCCCATCTCTCTGTCTGTTTCTTCTTGCCTTTCAAAAGAGGCCAAGGTCAGTGGGTGGGGAAGCTAGGAGTGGATAAGGCACCCAGGGAAGCAGTTGTTGAGAGTCCTATACTTCTGCTGTAGTTTGAGGGTGATTGGTCAGGAAAGTTTAATGGAACAGAAGGCATTGGCTTTGCAAACGGTCCCAAGCTTTTCTGTAGAACAAGAACAATGGAGGCAGTGGAGAAACTGGAAGGATTTAAAACATAAGTAGACTGGAATAGGCTTAGCAGAAAAGGCTGCCTAAGAGATTTGGTACCGGATTAGAAAGGACCTGGAAGAACTGGGAGGCTATATCTTCCAGGGAGGTTGGGCATGAAAGTCCATCTCCAGCTTGAGCGTGTAGCTATGGATGCTAGCGTTGAGCGAGCGTGACAAGAACTTCCTAGGGGAACTCAGCTGATGGTTAAGAATGCCAACCTGGGGGAAATGTGGAGCTAAAGGGTCAATACCCAGTACGGAAAACCCGGAGGGATGGGCAAGAAAGGTGAGAAAATGCTAAGACACGTCTGCAATAAGCTGGAGGTTGAAGGCTGGATGTTCAGGAGCCCATTCCAGAGGGGAATGAGGAAACAAACAAACAAAAACAGGACACGAGGGCAGGAAAAATCTAGGGAATCACATGAGATCAATAGAGCAGAAGACTAGACCGGGTTTCCTGGAAGACAGCTGTTGTTCGGGCAAGGCTAAAGGCTCAACCACAGTTTGAAGCACCAACTTGGAGAATTACCTTTCTCTACCCTTCTTCATCTTGAAAGGGATGTAGATTGGCTCCTCAAGTGAAGAAGAGAGATCTCTGGACACAGATCAGGGCCATTCTTTCTATGACGATAGGGGGTCATGGAGGTGGGGAGAGGTTCACCCGGAAGAGGGGGTCTGGGAAGAGGGGACAGAGGATTCTCATGGAGCCCACTGCTGCCTTAGAGAGACGTAAATAAGAGGTACGGCTATAACCACTCCACTTTCTATGCTCTCCCACTCTCTCTCTATTCATTCTCCACATCTCTCACCCATCTTCTTCCCCTCCACCTAATCCTCTATCCCAACTCTCAGGTTTTGTGATATATTTTCTTTTTTTTTTGCGGTACGCGGGCCTCTCACTGTTGTGGCCTCTCCCGTTGTGGAGCACAGGCTCCGGACGCGCAGGCTCAGCGGCCATGGCTCACGGGCCCAGCCGCTCCGCGGCATGTGGGATCTTCCCGGACCGGGGCACGAACCCGTGTCCCCTGCATCGGCAGGCGGACTCTCAACCACTGCGCCACCAGGGAAGCCCTATGATATATTTTCTGATGACACAACTACTTTTATGAGGAATGAGTTTGTGTAAACGTGTATCAGTTTGTACAGCTGTTCTTGTAAATTTTTCAACCCCTGTCTCGCCTGTGTTTATTGTGCTTTCCTCCATTCTAGCAGCTATCACTTGCATTGTGGTTCTTTAAGGGCCCATAACCCTCCTTGGCTGTGAGCCTTTGAGATCAGTGTCCTTGTCTTACTCGTCGTCTTGGTGTCCCCTGAGTCAGCATGATTCTTGAAATGTTTTTCATTGAATATTAGAAAATTCTGCCTGCTCCTGGGATTCTAGCTAAAATTTATGCCTCTGATGATTAAGAGATATGAAATTCCATGAAATGGAAAAAAAGGTAATCTTGTTAAGAATGAATCATAGGTTCATTTACTCTCAGGATTATAGACTTTATGCAGAACAACCACCAACACCAACACCAACACCATTACCATCACCCTCACATATCAGACAGGAATACGAATGTCTTTACCAAACAATAACTATCTAGGTGTAGTGAGGCACAGCATGGCCACACTCATGTGGTCTCATGCTTATCTTGACCAGTTTAGATTCAAGTTTGGGGCCAGAATCAAGCAAGGGCTTGGTTAATTTTTTTTTTTTTTTTTTGTCTGCATCGTACCTTAGTTGCGGTACACGGGATCTTTGTTGTGTCACTCGGGCTCTTCGTCGTGGTACACGGGCTTCTCTCTAGCTGTGGCGTGCAGGTTTTCTCTTCTCTAGTTGTGGCATGCAGGCTCCAGGGCATGTGGGCTCTGTAGTTGCGGTGTGTGGGTTCCGGAGTGCGTGGGATCTGTAGTTTGGGGCATGAGGTCTCTAGCTGAGGTGTGCGAGCTCAGTAGTTGTGGCGAGCGAGCTTAGTTGCCCTGCGTCATGTGGGATCTTAGTCCCCTGAACAGGGATTGAACCCGTGTCCCCTACATTGCGATGTGGAGTCTTTACCACTGGACCACCAGGGAAGTCCCTGGGCTTGGTTAATTTTAAGTCATCTCTCAGGAGATCAGAATGAAAAAAGAAAATTTAAAAAGAAGGAAAGAAAAACTAGGAGTTACCCAAAGAAGTACTCCTGTTAAGAAGTTTAAAATTCTTCTGTGATGTCATTTTTGATTGAGTTGCTTTGCATACTAAGTGGGTTTTCTTCTTACTCAGTGCTCACTTATACAGCAGTACTCTTTAGCGGGCACACGTAACTAGCAGTGAGTTTGAGTGAAAAAATTTCTTTTGGTTTTTCTCTCCCTTGTCCTCTCTTTGTTTCTTCTGTTTTCTCCTTTCTGTCACCCAATTTCCTAAAACACAGAAAAGTGTGATAAAGAGTTCCTCTTTTGGGTGATAGAATGCCAGTCAGTTCAAATTCCTTGGGGTTTAAAATAGTATCAAATAATTATCTATCTAAATAATGGCTACTAAATAACTATCCAGTCAGAATTAATTGGTTTCCCACTTTCTCTACGTTATTTAAAAAGAGAAATTTCTGATGCAGTGTGTATCTTGAAAATGTCTCTCCGTTTTATCTTCTTCCTCTTAGATTACAAGGCTTTTGAAGAGGCAGCTGAACATTTCCAGCCGTACATCAAATTTTTTGCTACTTTCGACAAAGGGGTAAGTACCTATGAAACCCCACTTTAACCGCTTTAAAGATTGAACTTCCCACCACTTTTCTTTTGGTCACATTAACCATCCTCTATCCATTAACACTTTCTCCAGAAGTGTTAGAAATATGGCAGTAAATATGGCAGTGAATAAGAGATGAGTATGAAGATGATTAATTCAGAATCTCTATAAGGGTATTTCTGAAAGCATCCAATAAAGAGAGATGAACCACTCTTTATCACCTTCAACACTAAGAATGGGAAGTGTGTGAGCCCAGAGTGTGCCAGGACACTGGTCACTGCTTCCTTTTTGTTTAGGGCCATCCTCTGCCTTCCTGGGGTTGCATACTTCCCCCTCTACTGGGTCAGGATGGGGGATGAAGTGGAGAGGAGCACTGACCATCTGAAGCCCTGGTGCTTCAGAAAGTTACTTTCATCCTCAGGAGAAGCTATTGATGTACTTGTCTGTAATTCAATGGATTTATATTTTCTGCATGTGGCAAGTTCTTTTTTAAGCCAAAGAACAGCAGAGATAGAGGGATCTTGAATCAATGGGTAATTTATCTGGGGTCTACTAAGGTTGCAGTACTCCATTCTGGCTCCAGTTACTACTAAAATGGCTACTTATTGAGTATTTTCTGTGTGTTGGGCACAATTTGATATATTGCATCTATACTATTTCTAATCCTTTAAACAACTCCACAACAACTCTGAAAAGTAAAATACCCTGTTTCCCAGATGAGAAAAACGATTTAGCAAGGTTAAGTAGTATCCAAGGTCTCCAGCGAATTAGTAGTAGTGCTGAGATCACAATTTAGGACAATCTTTACCTAAAACTCATGCCATTTCTTCTGTACCACACCATTAAGCAGAAAACTCTGTATCTGCCCTTGAGATTCAGGGTGCACACCCACACACCCACATTCATACTCACATCCACACAACACACACAGAACACACGTACACAACACCCATATAACCACACACAGTACACACACTCACACAACATACAAGCATAACACATACCTCCTCACACAATCACACTCACACCCACACATATATAACACTCCCAGTGCACATACATTCAAACTTACATCCACGCCCTCCTACACATACGTACCCCAACTAAAGCCCTAAATCACAACGTTTACTAGAACAAATAAATCTAGGACAAACTAAATCCTGATCAAATCCAAGTGGTAAAAGTTGAAAGTAAAAAAAGGTAAAAGTTACTCCTACTGAGGAGTAAGGCATTGAAGAACAGTGCTCATGGGCCTTGCTACTTTGAGGAGTTCAAGTTTTCTGTGAAAAACAAGAGGCAGCCTGTAGGTGCTGGAGCAGGGAAGGAGTATGGTGAAAAGAGATTGCATTAAATATATAGACATAACCACTTCTATGGATCTGACCCCACTCTACAAGCCTATAATCCAGACGGGAGCTCTATAATCTAAGTAATGTAATCTAAACTTGAAGAAAGTTTACCCTAATGGTTTGGATTAGAGTTGGGAGAGAGCTTGAACAAGAATATCAAAGGGAATAATAACTATCATTTATTAAGTACTTTTTATGTGTCAGGCTGTGTGCTAAGAGCTTTACACAGGTTTTCTCATTTAATCCTCTCAACACCCCTGTACAAGAGGGATTAGGATTCTCAGCCTACAGAAGCTGAAACCAAGGCACCGAGAGATGAAGTGAGCTGTGATTTGCTCAGGGTCACACAGTGAGTAGGTTAGGCTGACTTCAAAGTCAACTGCTCTGTACTGCTGCACCCCAGAGAGAGAAACACTACGTGTCAAATGATTAGCTGCCGCCTGGCACGTAGTAAGCACTCAGTAAATGTTAGCCAGTACTATTGCTAAGAAGAGGCAGTCCTCTAAGCCCAGGAGGATGGAGGTTGGGAGGGGATATTAGTAGAGAAGGGGAGGTCCAGAGGAGCCTAAAGGAAATTCATCGCTGGCGTCTGGTTACGATGGGCCAGGAGTGAATAAGGTGGCTTCTGAGGAAAGAGAGAGTCTGAGGAAAGAGAGAGTCAGGTGGGCAAGCCAGGCCAAGCAAGAAAGCCTCAGTTCTTAGAAGGCTGGTCCAATGCTGAGTTCAGGGTAGTGTCTGTTTTTAGGTGTGCCTCCCGGCCCGACCATATGGCTTCATATCTGTGGACCATGAAGAAGGTGAGGTCGGGCTATAATCAAACACTCAGAAGGTTCTTCACTAAAAACTCTGTAAGACACTAAGTCATAAGTGCCCTTGTTCATAGAGACTTGTGGGATTTTAGAACATTTATAAGGAGAGAGCTGCACTCTCTACCTCTATAGAGCTGCACTCTCTACCTCTATAGAGAACACAGAAGGAAGAGCTGTTTCACTGAGCGGACCGGATCGTGCCATTTGGGACTTGAGAACTTGCACTCATCAGTTGCGGGGTGGGGGAAACGGTGGTGTCCAGAAGCCATGGCTGTCCCCAGTCCAAGCCTCAGTGGTGTCCAGCAGGGGGCGCTAGAGCAGAAGAGGTGGGTGGAAGGACCTGGTTGTGAGACACATCCTAGGGAATCCCAGAGGGACCTGGGGAAGGGGAGGTGCTTTCTAGACGTTTGAAGTCAAGAGAGGCAAGGGCCCGGGAAGCCCTAATACAGTCCCAAAGATGACAAACTAACTGTCAGAGGTTGAGATGACTAGAGGACCTGGCCTCTGTTGACATGAAGGAGAGAAAGACGAAAGAAGACACACCAATAACTTAAGATCCCAAGTCTCTGCTTCAAGACAGCAAAGATTGTAAAGCTACTGAAAACATTAGGAAATCTAGGAAGAAGAATCTATATATAGGAACATAAGATGGGGTGATGAGCTCTAATCTCTACAAGCTGGGAAGACATTCAACTGGAAGGATCTTTCATTTATTGATTCATTCACTCACTTAGCAAGCATTTATTGAGTGTCTGTTATGTGCCAGGCACTCTTCCAGATGCCAGGGACACAACGTTGAGCAAAACAGATTCCTATCCTTGTAGAATTTAGAGTTTAGTATATGGGATTGGTGGGTAAGGTCTGGGAAAGGAAAAGACGGGAAGACAGAAAGTAAGTAAACAACCCAATAAATATATTATAGTAAATGTATTATATGAGTTAGAGAACTGTCAAGAGGACGAGCTATCAGGGCCGCTGATGTAGATTTGGGAGTTCAGTAGTTTCCAACCACTGTCCATGTTGGTATGCCCCAAGGAGCTTTTAAAAGCAAGGATTCTTGAGTCCCATCTGGGAAATTTGGATTTTTCTAGCATTGCGACCAGGCCCAGAAATATGCATTTTTCTAAAAGCTCCCTGAGAGATTTTACCTGGCACACAGGTTTGGGACCAGCACTGATCTGTGGATCTTGATCCTACATCAAGCCACACAAGGGCCTAACCTCCCTGAAGCAAATGGAGCAAGAGTGAGAGGGCTAAGGATGGTGTCCACTCTGTGGCACCTCGCAGCCTGAAAAATGTCAGTTCTAATCATCTCATGCTATCTCCCACCGGCCTGTTCTTTTCTTGGAGTGAACAGTGAGAAGCAAAATCATTTTTTGAACCATATTGGTCCAAAAGAAGCTGTGATTCTCTAAAGAAAGTTGATGGGCAAGACAGATGTTGAGAAAACCTAAATTCATTGAGTTGTTTTCATCTGCAACAACCAAAATGGCTTGCTAACTTGTAGAAAAACATCTGTTATCAAAATTCATACACATGCAAATGGCAAAAAAAATTGTACTTTGTAACTTTCTTGTCTTTGGCATACTCCACTCCAACTATTTTTTTTTAAGTACAAAAGAATTCATTATACGGACCTCTTGAGTTTTTAATAGCAAAATCCATTCTTACCATCCATGAAATAGGTCTCCTCCCAGAACAGAACCTTGGATATAGTAGACCCCACTAAATATTTATTGAAGGAATGAAAGAATCAATGCCTCAATCAATCAAATCTCCTTCAGTCTTTACCATCCAAGATACAATTAAAAGAATGGAATTCTCTGAGATTCAAAAGGAGGAAAATCTATGGTATTGATGGGGATATAGTGAACAGGTCTCTGGAAAATTTTGCTCAGGGTTCCAAAGACTTAAACTTACGAACATCATAATCCAACTTTACATTCATGGTCTTAACACTACAGACCCTAACATACACACACATAAACACATGCACACTCAAGTGCATAGGTGCGTCTCCACTGCTTACCTCAATGGAGGGCCTGATGAGCTCCTTTTCACCTTCAGGAAGCCTTCGTTCTAGCAGACTGTGCTAGGGATGAACTGATGAGAGCATGTTACAAGAGGTAGAAGGAAACCTCTCACTGTGACATGCGCAGTGTCAAGACAATATTTAAAGGGACATAAATTCCTTTCTGTACAGTGTCAAGAAGAAGGTAATTTTCAGATGAGAGGAAAGTTGGAACGGAGGCAAATTGTTAGTTGAGAACAATTTGAGAACTCAAATTGTGCCTCAGGTCTGTCATTTGTAAAATAAGTATAATAATATTTCTTACCTCATACTGTCAAAGTGGGGATTCATAAAGTAATCAACTGAAAACACTGCAGCAGTGCCTGGCACATAATAAGCACTACATATGTTTGCTATTATTAGTTTTTGCTCATCTGCTCACTTCCTACTTCATATAAACACAGTTTCCTGGTTCCTAGAATATGTAGTACGTGAACTCAGAAAACCAGAATCCAATGTCATTTTCAAGCCCATTCTATGATGGGCCCAGCTTTGTGAAGAACTGTGCGTAAACCCAAACAGTGGTTGTAGAGTTGCTCTTTCCTCCCCTCCTCCAACCACACTCCTCACCCCCACCCCACTGAAGAGGGAAGAAAGTAAGAAAAAAAACCCACACCTTCTTGTCCTTTAAAACCAAATCAGCATGACCATTAAATCTCTTTGACTGCGGCTCTTAACACAGCTTGTTTTCGTTAGCTCTGAGTAGGATGTTGGTATTTCTTTCCCTTAGGTCCTTAAGAAATGTCTTTTGGAATAGAGTGACCTGGATGAATAGCAATTGATGACAAAAGCCATAGGGATACCAGTGTGTGCTCAGAATGGACCTCCTTGTGTAACAGCTTATGTAATACCCAGTTCCTCCTCGTCACCAATTAGTCACGGCTGCCCTGGGCCTCCACGCTGTTGGTTACCACCACAGGGCGTCAGCTCTTAGGCAATTCCTCTTTATTTTCAAGGGAACCACTGTTCATCCCTGTGCTTTCTTGGACCACAGCTTTGAACTAGAAAAGAATGACATTTGGTTTTCTACAGAGCGTTGCACATTCCAGGCCTCTCAAATCATTTCACAAAAGGAGATGAGAGTTCAGCAGCTCTGCAGGCGAACACAGCAACCATTCTGCCCTGACCAGACCACGTGGCCACGTTAATGAAGAGCGCAGATGGCTCCCAGGCTATGGGCTGGCTCCCCATGCTTTTTATTTGGTACAGCGTGAGCAACTCATCCCAGCTTGCTGGGTACTAACCCAGTGTTAGCACTGAAAGTCTGAATCCTGGGAAACCCCTCCACTCTGGACAAACCAGGATGGTGGGTCACCTTCTGACAGGTAACTAACCAGGCAGTTCCCAGAGCCTGAGAAACCATAAAACAAGCCCAGGACTGAGAGACAACCCTTGGGCCAATGCTTCAACCAAAATAGCAATTAGGGTTTATGAGCTGATCGAGGACAGGTTCCTGAGTTGGCCTCTGATTCTGAGTACCTGTATGCTTTAAATGGTTTCTGTCAATTGCCTGTTCTATCAAAACTGATTCAATTAAATCCATACATCCCAGGACACTGAACATGATCTGTTGACATTTGCTTCCTCCTCCAGCCCTGGCAAATACAGTAGAGTGGTGGTGATAATGGAATTAAATTTCCCACCTTTCATTCTGACTGCTCTCTGGCCCTGATTGGATCTCATTTGCCAGGGAAGTTTTTTTCTATCTGTCCTTTGATCACAAAAGTAGATCGGTCCAGCCAGATGGACCGATGAGTTAGGTGATGAGTTCCTATCATTTCAATGTTTAAGTAAAAACCATGCATACACTTTCATGTCTTTTGCAGAGAACACACACACTTGTAGCCGGACAACCCACTGCCACTCTAGACTAGTGTTCAAGGAAACTATTGTCTTACTTCTAACTGTTACAGGTTGCAAAGAAATTGTCCTTGAAGATGAATGAGGTTGACTTCTATGAGCCATTTATGGACGAGCCCATTGCCATCCCTGACAAACCCTACACAGAAGAGGAGCTTGTGGAGTTTGTGAAGGAGCACCAAAGGTGTCCCAGATGGCATGCAGGGGTGGGGGCAGGGGGGATCCAAGGCCTGGGAGATGGAGAAAAGCCTCTTAGTCCTACCATTTCAGACCCCCAAGGGCAACAACCTGGAGTTAGTAACCGAGCAGAACTGAACTCAGTAGTGTGGCTTTGTTGGTCATTGATCAGCGGCAGGGATGTTGCTATATTTTCTGAATATGGGTCTACACTTGCAAACAAGGTTAGACCACCTCCCTGCAGTGAGGAAATCACCTCATACAGTAGGATGTAAGTAAATTCTACAATGATAATGATTTAGTGACAGCCTCCTAAAGTACTATGTTAGGTGCTTTTGGAAACTATATTACCGACTCTTCAACATTATGGGGTAATTATTATCATCCTAATTTTACAGATCAAGGAATTGGGCTCAGGGTAGTTGAGTAACTTAGTCAAGGATGAACATTTTATGCCTAGAACTTCTGGGAGGGGAATCGTTGATACCATCAGCTCTAGCATGGATCAGCAAGCTTTTTCTACAAAGGGCCAGATAATAAATATTTCAGGCTCTATGAGCCAGATGGTCTCTGTTGCAAACACTCAATTCTGCCGTTATAGTGTGCAAGCAGTCGCGGGCCATATGTAAACAAATGGGTGTGGCTGTGTCCCAAAGGGAGTTTATTTATAAAAACAGGAGCCATTGGCTGGATTTGACCCACCAGCTGTAGTTTGCTGACCCCAGCTCTTAAGGGAGGGACAATACTGGAACATGGAATATGGTGGTGGTTCACCCTCTCACCCACCCACCCTCCCCTCCACATGCTCACATAGGTTCGTTGAACCTGGAGCATCATGATTCCATCACTCAGTCAGCTTGGTCCCTCCAGGGATGCAGCACCTCGAGGAACAAATATCAACATGTCTAACAGTATTTGTCAACACTCAAAAAGAAATGAAACCATGAGCAAAAGATAGATCCGACCTGCTCCTCCCTAAAGGGCTTTTGATGGATGACCCTGGTGCTAAAACAACTGTAGTTCTGGGCTGTTTCCTCTCCTGGGTCTCCTCATTCTGGGCCTGCTCTGGGTTCTCAGGAGTGGCAGCTGTATGTGAGGAGGGAAATGGCTTCTTGGCCTGGGAGTGAGCTGACTCCGTGCCCTCTGACCTATGATTTGTAATAGATTTTATAATCCTTGGATCAAATGGGCCCATGAAAAGGCTGAGAGCTTTAGGCCCAGCTCTGTGTGTGACACAACAGGGTCAATCTGCTCTGTCTCCTTAGGGGAGACAACAGGTACGTAGACACTCTTGAAAATGGACTAACATCTCATTCTACATTTCACTGTGCTGAGGCTTTGGGTGTCAGCCAAGGTAATCCCTACTCAACAAAGCTCATCTTTTTTTTTTTTTTTTTTTCAGACCCACTCTACGTCGCTTGCGCCCAGAAGATATGTTTGAAACATGGGTAAGAAAGTGGCAAACTCTTTCTGCTTTGTAGAGATGGGTATATTCCCCAGGAGGAATACCCCTTTGTGTTCCCAAACTCAAACCAAGTCTTATTTGCCTGGAGTGGATGTCTGGATGGTGGAGAATTTGAAATGTGGACAATATCACACTGAGTTACAACCCAGTTCTTCTGGGCTGGCCAGTAGGCAAAATTACTCTATCTCTGAGTTCATTTCCTAGAGTTTCTACTGGCTTTCACTCACTGGTCACCAGAGACCCAAGGTCACATGGTAGAAGGAGCTCAGACCATGAGTTACATACAGACTTGAGCTCAAGGCCACAGTCTGCCACCTAGTAGCTTTGCATCGTAGATCAAGTCACGTGGTCTTTCTGAGCTTTAATTTCTGTATCTAAAATCAGACTTTTTGTAAGTATGAAAGGTGTGAAGAACCCAGACATAGGGGGCACTCCATTCATGCATGGTAGCTGTTTTTGTAAATATCAACTCAAGGCACTGGAAAATGCTGAGTCAGACTGTCCCCTAGGTCTGTGTCACAGACAAGACGTAAGGTGGGTCAAATTGCATTAGAAAGAGGGCCTTGGAGATACACTCCCCCCACCCCACCCCCCAGCTTTATACAAAATTCTGTAAACAGTAACAACCAAAGTCTATGGAGCATTTTTCAAAGCATTTCATGCATCTTTTTACTTGGATCTCTCAACAGTTCTAGAAAGTGATATAGAACAAGTATTATTTTAGCTTCCTGGGGAAACTGACAATCATACAGATTAGATTAATTACTCACGGATACATAACTAATAAGCATTAGATCTTGGGACTTAAATTTAGACCACCTGGGGCCAAATCTCATTTCTCCAGTATACCTCCTAGAGTGGGCCACGTCCCCATAAGGCAACATTCTGGCGGGGAGGGGGCAGAAAGGGATTAACATGGAAGCATATATTTACTCTCTAACTCAGAGTCTAAAGTGACAGATGAACAGAACCGTGGAGTAACTTGACACCCTCTGTTTTACTGGCATGTAACTTCTTTGGATGTCTGAAGGTAGAACAAACATTTCACACCGAAGGCAAATGATCTGGTCCAGAGGAGAGAACTATAGAAGAGCAACACAGCACAATAGAAACATCTTTTCCTAACATTTAAACCTTTCAAAAATTTAACCTTTAGGAGGTCTCATTATTAGATTTAAAAATAACAAAAAGCATATAACAGTGCTTTGAAAATAAGATTCCTTTTTAAATTATTTTTGCTTTTCACCTAAAACAATTTCAGACTTATAAAAAATAGTGCAAAGAATTCCATGATCCCTTTACCCAGATTCCCCAAATGTTAACATTTTACTCCTTTTGCTTTATCACACACTCTCTTGATAGATATACAGATTTTTTCCTGAACTGTCTGAGACTAAGTAGCAGACCCAATTCCCCTTTGCTCCTATATACTTCAGAAGTTGTCTAAAAACAAGAACTTTCTCTTATATAATCATGGTATGCTTATCAAAATCAGGAAATTAATACTAATACAATTCCACGTTTAAATTGACCAGTTGTCACTAATATCCTTTATAGCAAGAGAAAACATTTGTTTTTTCCTGGCCCAGGATCCAATCCTGGATCACAGGCTTATGTTTGGTTGTTATGTTACTTCAGTTGCCTTTAATCTGGAAGAGGTCATTGGTTTTTGTCTTTCATGACACAAGGTACCATTTTAAATCGAGAGTGATTATTACTGTTCCGTTCTGCTATGCCTTTATCTTTACTTCTTCTTCTTACTTTGTTCATTCTTAAGAGATAAGTCTCTAGGCTCCTGGAAGGGAGACACTGCAAAACTAGAACCCTTCTCTCAGGCCTTTCCTCACTGACATAGCAGTATCACATCCCGAACCACCACACCATAGCGGGAGAGGTCCTGTCCCCTCCTTCACAGACACCCCTAATCCTCCACACTGCCCTGAAGAAATGCTCTCTCTCCCATATCGGAGGTAGATGTTCAGAAAGAAAGTTCACTGCCTGGCTTCACTGGAACCCATTCTCTGCTTTCTTTTCACTTAGTAAGATACAGCTGTTGCTATACTATAAGGTAACAGTGATGGCTCACATCATTATTATATGTTCAATTGTTTTCTAGTTGGGAAAGGGCTGCGTATTGAAGTTAACCAGGTAGAGAAAAGGGCAACCAGACTGGTTTACTCCTTTCCAACACCCCATCATGGAATACCCACGTGATTCCCCAGAAGCCCTAGCCAGACCTAGTCAGCCCCTCATCCAAGTCTCCAACTAGGGAGGGAGGGCAAGACAGGCCATCCAGGGTTATCTTCACATCCTGAAAAAGGAGGAGCAGAAATCAGTCTGTCAGAAGGCTCTTTGGGGAACCCCTCTGCCTATCCCCAACCCATCCACATGTGCCCACCCCCAAAGCAGCATCTTCCTGGGCTACTCGGCCATAGCAACTTAAACCCCACATGTTGGGGAAAGTGACCAGCTCATGAACTTTAAAGTCTTTATCTTCAATACCCACTTCCTTAGACATTGCAAGATATTTAAATAAAATAGTAAAACTAGGTAGAGCTAAAGCAACTATTGACTTTCTTCTCTCCCAAACTCTACAGGTTTTTAAAGCAGCAAATCATAGAAAACACATAACTTATTATTCCTAAAAACATTATGCCTAGTAATATTTGCTGTGTGAAAAATCAGACAGCTATTTTTTTTTTTTTTTTTTTTTTTGCGGTATGCGGGCTTCTCACTGCTGTGGCCTCTCCCGTTGCGGAGCACAGGCTGCGGACACGCAGGCTCAGCGGCCATGGCTCACGGGACCAGCCGCTCCGCGGCATGTGGGATCTTCCCAGACCGGGGCATGAACCCGCGTCCCCTGCACAGTCAACCACTGTGCCACCAGGGAAGCCCCAGACAGCTATTTATTTATTTATTTAGAATATTCAAAGAATGTCAAGGTAGAGCAGGGCGGTCCAGACCCAATGCTGACCTGTCCTTCCTCTTTGAGACTCCACCTTCCCACCAGCTCTCCATCCTAGCAAATGGCCAGCCAGGGTCCTTAGCAAAAGCCCACAGAAATGGGAGTCAGCAGTTCTTTCTAAAAGAATCTTCCCTTGGTTGCAATAGGCAAGTAATTCCCAGAGGGGGGCAGAGAGCTCCTCCAGATGAGCCCCTGCACCACTTCACTGCCCCTTAGTTAGGGAGTCTGACAGTTTTAACTGCTTCTTTTTTTCCTTTGCATCTCTTCATTCAACATGAGAGCAAACATTCAACCAAGACTGGAAAGAAACAGAGTTAAATATGAACAATGGTAATTGATTGGTGGGTAATTGATGTTTCATTTCTCCTTGGTATCTCTAATATTTGCTAATTTTCTTCAAGCGGTATGTAAGATTTTTATCACTATATTCTTTTTTTTTTAAGTCAATAAACATTAAGAAGAACCTATTACATTGTGCTAAGTACGGAGGTTATAAAAATAAGCCTTGCTGTCCTGTCCTTAGGAATTCGAGGTTAAGTAGATGAAACAGTTGCAATAATACAACACCAGCCCAGTATGCTTGCCGCCAAGACAAAGGGACATACAAAGTGCTAGGGAATCTAGAGTAAGGTATTCACCAAAGTAACTCCCAAATTTCCACTTCTTTGGGGGATCTGGTGCTCAGCCACTTTGTATAAAAGCCCCTTCTTGGCCTCTTTCAACTTAAGTAAGAGCCACTGACCAGAGTTTGCAACATCTTCTGCAAAGCCCGTGGAGAGACAATAGATTTAAGGAGCCCATTCTGCTGTTGTTCATAATGTCAGGGAGGAAAATCTTTCCTCTACCCTCTTAGGTTCATTTCTTACGGCCTACAAATTAACCTGACAAAAGACAGATTGGCAAGAGAGAAAAAAAAAAAAGATTTAATTAGCTATTTATGCATGCGAGTTCACAAACGTGATTCAAGGAGGGGCTTATATACCATCTTAATGGGGAATGGGAGGGTAGGGGCAGAGGAGCACTTCTGGGAGAACGAAATGACTTTTTGGAAAGATAAATGGGCCCTTAGGAGATGAGATGGCAGATATGATAGTTTTGTGATAATGTCTATCTGAGAAAAGAAAATTAGAGTGATGACAAGTTCTTTGGGGAGGCTCTACTTTTAGGCAGATAAAAGATTTCAGGAATTCAAATGCCTTCAGCCAAAATAGTTTTTATGCCACAGTGGCTTATTCTGGACCCCTTCAGTGAGAAGGAGCATGGGCTTTGGGGCCAGACAGAACTGGCTTGAATCCCAGTTGTGTCACATACCATCTCATGCCTTAAGGTAAGTCACTTAATTCTTGAAGCATTGAATAGGAATGAGACTTTGATTTGCGATTTAGAAACAATGTATTTACAAAGTACTGATACAGAGGGTGGCAAATATTATTGTCTCCATTTTCATCATCATTATCATTTTAAGCCATAATGCCTTCCCTCAGAGAGCTTGCCATCTGGTTGAGAAGAGATTTGTGCAATTAAAAAGGTTATTTCTGGGCTTCCCTCGTGGCGCAGTGGTTGAGAGTCTGCCTGCCGATGCAGGGGACACGGGTTCGTGCCCCGGTCCGGGAAGATGACCGCTGAGCCTGTGCGTTTGGAGCCTGTGCTCTGCAACGGGAGAGGCCACAACAGTGAGAGGCCCGCGTATCACAAAAAAAAAAAAAAAAAGGTTATTTCCAAGGCAAGGTGATGACTAAATGGGTGATCTGGGCAGCAAAGGCTGTGGGGTTCAGAGAAAGCCCCTGGGGTATTCTCAGGCCCGTGGGTGGTCAGCTCGGCTCTTCCTCCCCCCATGCACGTTGGATTCTCATCGAGTAACCCTGACTTACTGGCTTGTCCGTGGATTCTTGCTCTGTGAGTTTATTACTGAAAATACTGAAAACACCTGGCACTAAGCAGCGCCTGCCTCTTTGCAGGTGTTCAATACAGGTTTGTGGGCTGAATCTTTGAGACCCACAGAGAGAGAGGCTCTTTCTTTGGGTTACGTATGGCTCTCCATCCAGGGACCACCTCAGGCGTGGGGAGTGACAGCTGTATTATAAGCAGCCTCTTAGCAAACGAATATGGATTCTTAATTCTAAAACCAATTTCCAAATGCATTCTAGAAGGGCACACAGAAATGAACAGAATTAACACTGCTTACTTCCAACTGATGGCAGGAGACAGAGACACGGGGCAGCCTAATGAGAACTGATCAAGATATTCTGTCTGGCGATAATAGCAAATGTAAAATAGTGAAACCTCAGACTCCCCTTCTGGTTGCTGTCGGATTTGTGTAATAAACCTGCACTCGTGCACGCGCGCACGCACACACACACGTTATCTGTAAAATTCAATTCCCCAGAGAGTCTGACCATGGCAGTGCCTACTCTCTTGTTTTTAATAATAATATTTTCCATTTAATCTCTCTTAGATTATTTGGAGGTTTTTGTCCATTCCAAACTCAAAGGGGAAAAATTAGCATTTAGATAGGATTGCACCAGCATTAAAATCAATTGAAATGGAAACAGAGATCATGGGAGGGTTGAGATGCCTGGAGTTTTTTTTTTTTCCCTAGGATGATTCTGATATGACACATTCAGGGCATCCAGTGAATCCCTCTGCTGGTGTCAGTGATAATCATATTCACTTGGGTTTGTCCCCGGTGTCTCGTTCTCACACAACTTCCTCTCCAGGTCTTCTGAGGATCACATTTCCCAAAGAGGGGTCCCTCTAAGCTCTCGCTTCTCCTTCTGCAGGAATAATCAATGCAGAGGAGACACAAGGCACATATATATGGTCCTTTCTGCCCAGGACATAGAAACATGGAATGCCACTTGCTTGTCCATGGATTTGAAATACTCTCTCTAGATTCTTTACCTCGTCCCAGCCTTCACATCCACACACACTTTTACTGTCACACCCTCAACCTTCCCTAACTCCAAATTCCAGACTCTCCCTGTAGCCTCCCACTTTCATGACATGTTTTAGAGGCCTATCCTGCTTTGGCAAGCTTGGGTTCCAGAGCAGAAAGGACCCCAAGGAAACAGCCTGGAGGTCACAGTCAGCAAGGCGTCCCCTACTGACCACACAGGTTCTGCTCCTTCAATAAGAGATGTCTTAACAGGGAAGCACTACACTTGCATATGATCCTCGTGTGACCAAAACAGATTCCCATCCTAATTTACTGCATAGAGTCCTGTCCGCTGCCTGTTTGGGGACAGCTTCAGGATCTGTCAGCAGCATTCCAAAGTTTCCACAATCTGGTATATCGCCGATTATATTTGCTGGAGGTGAATTCTTGAGAACACAGACGGACGTGCGCACTCACTGAGCTGTGTCCAGAATGCTTGTTGCCCTCAGAGCTCCTGATAAACCAGACTCACATTCTTCCTCATTTTGCCTTTTACTGCTGCTCTCCTGGACCCACCAGCCCACTGGGGTGAGGCCCCTTTAGTGCTAATGTCTGTGTGCAGTTGGTGTTTCCCTGTCTTGCAAACCCACTGATCAAACTCCACACATTCCTCCCAGGGGCTCATCAGTATTCCTGTCCTGAATGCATGCCCTGCTCGGCTCTTCTGTGCCCCTGCGTCCACCCCCTTCCACCACCTCCCATTTCCATTCCAGTCTCTGAGTCTGTCCTTGGTACCCCTCTACCCAGGAGAGTAACTTTGATTCTTTTCTCCCATAGGAAGATGATTTGAACGGGATCCACATTGTGGCCTTTGCGGAGAGGAGTGATCCAGGTAGGAAGCCCCCTGTCTGCTCCTGTACACCTTAAGCCTGACTGACCTCTCACCTTTGTCAGCCCTCATCCTCTCTTCCGTCACTTCCGGGTTTTCGCAACCGCAAGGTATCGGGCGCCCCCTGGTGGTCGCCTGTTAGGGACGACTCCACCTTCAAATGTGCACACAGCTAACAGAACGTTGAACCTCATTCTGCCTACCTGTCCAACTAGGAAGAAGCACCAAGTACTGAGGTTGAGGATATTAAAACGTCCTAGCTTTAAGGATGTGTGTGTGTGTGTGTGTGTGTGTGTGTGTGTAAACGTCTGTTCACATTTAAAGTTCATTTACCAATGTTGTGACCTAGCCTATGTGAATCACAATCCTACCTTAAAATAACAATCATGTACCCTTTGGTCTGAAAAATATTGTCTGTGCTTAGGAGACTTCATAGAACATATTCCCCCAAATAATCAGAACTGGGCAAAACGAGCAGCTTATTTCTAAAGTACAAAATGACCCTATAAATGGATAGGTAATTTTGTTTTATTTTGGAACTTTTTCCTGGTTTCACTCTTTTTAACACCAGTGGAAGGTGAAGTGCAGGAAAAATTAATTTTGCAGGTGCCGGGTCCCTTCAGCAGTGCTCTGTGAATAAAGGGTCCCCAAAGGGAGGTGTCAGTGGTGATTCTGAAGTGTGTTTTGGAAGACCTGGGGCAATCCAGAATGTAACCAGAGAAGGCAGGGAACTTCCTTTGGGATGGCTAAGCAGTCAGGCTTTGGACTATGAGGTGCCTGGGCAGGGATTCCCAACCTGATAGTGCCACAAAGCCACCTGGGGCTGACTGAAACAGGACCTTCAGACACCTGTCAGTTCACGGGGCTCTGAGGCAAGTGCTGATGCACCGTGGGGTTGGGAACCACTGTTCCAGGTAAGATACAATTGTGTCGTATTTTCCTAGGACCTCAGCCTCTTATACATTCATAGGGACAGATGAGGAAACAGAGGGTCAGAGAAGTTCAACAAACTACCCAAGAGGGCACAATGAGCTAGAGGGAGGCCATGAAGGAGGGACAGATTGTCTCATTCATCAATATATACCTGGTTCTCGCCCATGCCTTGGCACATAGAAAGTGCTCAATAAATGCCTGTGGGCAGTTGATTAGATAGGCAGATGACTGACTGAGACTGAGCCCGATTCTTCACTGTCTGACCAGTAGTTTTTTGGGTTTTGTTTTGATTTTTGATAACACACTATCAGCCTCCATAGTTTCTTACAGGCTGAAACCCAAATGTTTTATCACGCAATTTTTAAAATTGAGATATAATCCACATACCATAAGATTCACCTTTTTAAAGTGTGCAATTCAGCAGTTTCAGTACGTTCAGAAAATTGTGCAAACATCACCACTCTCTAATTCCAGAACATTTTCATCACCTCAGAAAAATCCCATACCCATTAGCAGCCTTTCCTATTCTCTTCTCCCCCACCCCCTGGCAACCACTTAATGTACTTTCTGTCGCTATGGATTTGACTGTTCTAGATCTTTTATATAAATGGAACCATGTAATACGTGGCCTTTTGTGCTTGGCATCTTTCACTCAGCATAATGTTTTCAGTATTCATCTGTATGTAGTATGTATCAATAATTCATTCCTTTTTAGGGCCAAATAATATTCCATTGTATGAAAAACAAATTTATGCTGCAAATTATCTGAAAGCTTCCTTCCTCCTTTTTTTTCCATTAATTTTTTTGAATGTCCATTGATATCCCAGTTTTCCTATCATTGACTTGCAGATTTGGAAAAACTCTTCAAGAAAATCTAGCCTGCGTCCAAAAAAAAATATACCAGTATGCTTCCAGCTTTTTTCCACAGATTCTGGCCACCCCTCAGCCCCTGGAGAAGAAAATAGCAAAGAAAGCCAGTTGCCCAAGGTTTACAAGCTATAATCAAACAGAATGGGATCCCCTGGTGTTGTGTGAACAGAGATGAGATCGCCATCCGCAGCAGCCTGCTGGCCAGACTCCAGGGGGCTTCCTCCCCCGCCCTCTCCCCCTCCCCTCCCCCTCCCAGGATTACGGGGAGGCCTGTCTGGCTTTCGGGAACAATGGAACAAAGAGGCCTCCGAGAGGTTGCAGGAACCTGTTTGACCGAGATTGCCGCTGTAATGAATCAGGCTCCAGAAACTACTTCCACCTCCTCCCTGCACAAACACCCCTGGGCCCGAAGCTGCGTCTCGCCCCAAAGGAGCCCAAGCTGGGGCTTGTTACCGGGAAGCTGGAAGAAATGCGCTGGGGGTGGGGGGCGGGGGAGGAGCTCACAGCATCTTTCCTTGGTGGGGGGGCGGGGGCGGGGGGCCTGGCCTGCTCAGGGCTGGGAAAGGGAAAGGCTTTTCTGTGAAAGTCCCCGAGTCTGCGACTAGTCAGTCATTACTCTCAGGTCACTGATGTGTAACCGGGCCAGAGGGGCCTGGCTGCAGGACTAGGAATTTCATTCCTACCCAGACAGTACTTCCTCATATACCTTGCTTTTGCTAACAAGCTACATGGGGCTCACCGCGCCAACCAAACCCCTCGCCAAAGAAAACGGGTCATACATCCAGGAAAATAATACAGCTCTCCTTAAAGAGCTCACAGTCTGGAGGAACTGTGCTGTGAGCTTTATGGAGGTGGTCCTATTTGGTCCCTAAAGCCACCCTGTGATATATGCATAATAATTATCATCCCAGCGTCAGATGAGAAAAGTGATTCTTAAGGGTTAAATGACTCGCCCAGATCACTCGATGTATCTAAGCCAAGATTCAAATTCTATCAGGCTTTCTTGACCTCTGAATTCATTCTGATTCTGAGGAAGAAGGTGATGATGGTGGTGACTTACTGTATGCTTAGGTGACAGAGCAACCCCACGTGGGAGGTGCTACTTTTATTTCCACTTTACAACTGATGAAGCTGAGGCCCAGAGCAGCTGACTTGCTGGGAAGCAGTGGAGCGGGAATTAAGCTCAGCGCTGTCTGGCTCCCCAGCCGCACCCGGCCCCGCCTTGTGTCTGCCGGCCCTTCGGAGTTACTACCCCTGAGGACGTCTGGGTGACCATTTAGCCCGCCCTCCTTCCTCTCTGCTGTCCTTTACCACCCCCTGCACCTCCAACATTTGAAAGACCCAGAGACGTTCAACGACGCGCTTGAGATCACACGGTTAGAGGCACAGCGGACACAGAAGCTTAGATTTCTGGTTGGCTCCTCTGGTCACTGTCCATCTGACCACACTGCCGTGTCCAGGACTTCCCAGCCAGCTGCAGGCTCTGGGCATGCGCAAAGCCGCTGCAAGGAATGGGGGCGGAGGGAGCCGAGAGCGCACGAGAAAGAAGAGGGAGTGAGAGGAGCGAGCGGAGCCATCTGGAAGCTTGAGCGCCCGATCAATGAAGAAAAGTCAAACTTCCTCCCTACTGATGTTTCCAAATTTGGAATCTACGATTTTTCAGCAGCAGCAATAACAAAGGTCTGAGTGACCCGGGTCTCCCAGGGGCTCTCACAGCGGTTCTGACATTCGCAGCCGAGAGCTTGTGTTCAGGGATTGCAGTGACTGCTCTCCGGCCCTGAGCGTAATCGCTAGGTCTCTTCTGCGGTGAGCTCTCATCCTCGTTGCCCCTGCAGGCGGGCCTGGCTGGGAAGGACATTTCCGGCTCTCTGGTCTTGCCCGGTGCCCTGTGGTGCGGCCCGGCTTCCTCTTTCACAGCCTCCTCTCAGCTCCTGCGCTCAGAATGCCGCCAGAGCTACTGTGTGACAGGTTTGAAAATGAACTAGTCTCCCCGGCCGCCCCCAGATGTGTCTGCATCAGGCTGACATCTTCTTTAGAACAGTCGATGAACGGTTCACAAAGCGGCGTTTCTACGTGAGCGCATGCTGGATGGATATCCTCCAAGGGCACTGGCAATATTAGCACTAACAAGCTGGAAATGCGCGAACCGGCTGCCGTCTGCGCCTGCGGAACACAACCAGTGAGGGGCCCCGAATCAAAGTCTCCAAGCCCTTGTTCCAACCGAGTTTCAACAGCCTCGGTTTCATTTTTGACACCTGTTGCCTCAGATAGGCAACTGCTTAACTGAGCTTCTAAATTTAAATTTGATTTGTCAAATTTAAAATTCGGTTCTTGCTAAATGCTAAATGTAGTTCCGGCCCTTAAATATCAACACATTTAATCTTCACAGCAGCCCTATTGTACGCAGTAGGTACCGTCGCTATCATCTTCCCCGATATGCGGATAGGGAAACAAAGGCATGGAGAAGTTAAGTAGCGTCCCCAGGTCACGTGACTAATCAGCGGTACAACTGGGATTCCAGCCCAGGCAGTCCAGCCCCAAGCCCAAGCTCTGTAACTACCACCTACGCTCCTCTGTATAGCAAAGCTGTACCGCTGGACTTTTCCACCAATGCTGGGCCCCGAGAGCTAGGAGACAGAGCGGAGAAGGAGGGCTGTAGTAAGGAGTGTCAGGGTGTTCTGATGTCGCAGGTGCCATCTCGGAACCATGGGGCCCACACGATGTCCCCCGGTTCTGAGCGGATGTCTCACTCTAACAGGTGACTGGGCGACTCGCCTAGTCTGGGAGGTGCTCTCAACCTTGTCCTCCCTAGGCTCCCAAAGGGCCCAGCTTCAGATGCCCTGCCGCAGCTTTCTGAGACTTCCACACTTCCTGAGTGGGCCTTTCTGCGAGGGGACCTCGCAGGTGACTGCCCTCCACACCTGTGTGTCCCAGCACCTGGCCCTGGGTCTAATACATGTGGGCACTCAGAACGTACCTGCCCGATGAAAAATGAATCCCTCCCATTAACACTTGAAATGAATTAAATGTTGATGGAGTGGGAAAGAAAGACAGAAAATCTTTGCAGTTCCTTCTGCAAATGCCACACATGAAAACAGCGGTATCATTATTATCAATGAACCCCCAAGGTAATAAGGGAGCTGTTTTCTCCATCCTCAGATGATAAGATGGAAGCCCCAGAGAGGTTAAGTGACCTGTGCAGGGTCTTCAAACTCCAGACACAACCTCCAAGCTGCGTGATGCCTGCTTATCTGTGTCGTCTGCTGTAGAAGCAATAGCCACAGGATTGGGCCAAACAGCCCGGCTTCCCAAGCCTAGGCCTGTCTCCGGGGGCGAGACCCCGAGTCCCGTAACTGCACACGGTGTGGCGGCAGGGAGGGTCTTTCAGTGACTCTATGGAATGAGCACCGCCAGTCCCCGAGGTTGGGTCCAGAGGATGGTGTGAGAGCCGGGTGGGCAGCATGCTGAGGGCCTGGGCCTGTTACTTTGGGGCCACTGCTTGGTCTGAGACACACGTGTCTCTGCCAGACAGGCCTTGGTTCCTGCCATGGCTGCGACTGGCCTGGAACTGGTCCCCCAGGGCTTGTGCAGCCTCATTCCCACCAGGCTCTCTCTGCCTGGAAAGGAGGAGAGCATAATCACCGGCTTCCCCTCCCACAGGATGTGATTCCCAGAGGTCTCTGGCTCGCCGTGGGAAACCTGGCCCATCCTGAGCCCTCGACCCCGGGTCGTGGGATCTCAGGGTCCAGGCCTGTGTGGCAGGGACAGAGTCACAGCTTTCACAGCACCGGGCCCCTCTTCTTTAGTTAGCACCACCTCTGAGATTCCAGGCGCACTCAGGGAAATCGCTGAGACAGCCAACCTAACAGGCTGTAGCTGGGGAGTGTGTGGCTTAGCGGCAGGTTAGAAGGAGGGGAAGGAACCCTGATTACTCCGGGGGAGGGCAGGGGCCGGCCACCAGCCCCCCTCTGCACCCAGGTGTCTCCTCATGCCCCTGCCCTTGCTTCCCTCACATTGAAGCTCTTACACTGGGCACTGGGCTCTCAAGCACAAATTCGAGCAAGAAGATGCAGCAGTTTTGGTAGGAATGTGGAGACCACAGGTGGATTGTGGAAACGGCTCTTGACCTGCAGACCAAAGACCTGAGTTAGAATCCTGGCTCTGCCACTTGCTGGCGTGTCGTGCTGGGCAAGTCAGGTACTCTCCCTGTGTCTCAACTTCATCCTCTTTAAAATGGAGATAAAAACATCTTCCTAACCTCCATCAGGACTAGATGTGAAGATTAAATACAAAAGGACTCAGTAGCCAGTAAATGCTCAAGAAATACTCATAAAGTCAAAGTTGGGCTACATGATCGCAGACTTCCTGCATGTAAAGAACAATGTCCTGTGTTCATAAAGGAAGAAGTTGGGAGACGAACTTCTTGAGAAAAAAGGAGATTTCAGCTGGATGCAAGAAAACGACTCTTGTCTGTCTGGGTTATTGACTCTATAGTGGACCTCTAGGGAGGTCCGAGGGGCTCAGCCCTGGAAACATTCAAGAGAGAAGACAGACAAATGTTCTGGGTGGGGCTATACACCTGCCTGAATCTGTGGGATGTTTGGGAGTCCCTTCTGGCTTTGAAAATGGCTGCTTCTCTAACTAATGACCGCAGAGAATTGTCCTCTAGTTTCAATGGTGAAATAACTGCTAGCCTACAAATTTCAAAATAATATTTCCTCTTTTTTCTTAACCTACCTCTGAAAAAAATTATGGGCTACTCCTTTTGAGAGCTACATGGCCACAATCTTAAAAGGCCTCTTAGCTGGGTATATCACTGATAAAGGAAACAGTCATTAATTTCAAACTCATTCATTCATTCATATAATTGCAACTGTGAGCTGTCTTCTGCTTCACACTGAATTACAAAAGCGAAATGTGGCTTCCTACACCTGCCTTCCTGGTCAAAAAGGGAGGATCCACAGTGGACGCGTCCCTTTTCCAGCTCACCTGTTTTACAAAGAAATAGTTACTGTCCCTAAGAGGAAACTGAACTTCTAACTTAAAATGTTAGCGACTGAATCCCTGCGAGGCCAGTGTGACTGCCTTAATTCCGCTTTCCCAGATGAATGAGAATCCATTCCAACAGGTTTATATTCAAGGCTGGGGAATAATGTGGGGAAAGGTATGGGGCTTGTGAGCCTTGGATCAGGAATATCCAAATTAGCTTAATGACTTTAAAACAAAGTAATTAAACCGTGCTTTAACCACGTACTGAGGCGAGGTACTCATAGTCATACCGCCTGGTACGGCCACCCCTGCAGACTTCAGTCACTGAGTCAGCAACAGGGCCCGGAAGGAATAGCTCCATGATACACCACCTCCTGGTGTAACTGCTTGGGAGTACGTCTTCTCTGACACACGGGGCCGAGACTGTGTCTAGCCGCCCCCTTGTGCCCAGATCATTGCACTTAAGACATATGCATTGAACGAACAGATGAGTGGCCAGGTTCCTTGTATTCAAGCAGAAGATTGTCAGAGCATTTCAGAAGAATAATGGCTAAACCTTACTATGTGCCAGGCACCATCTAAGTACCATAGAGACACTAACACATTTAACTAACAGTCATTCTATGAAATAGGTACTATTATTATCATCCCCGTTTTACAGTTGAGAAACCAAGACATTAAATAACTTGCCCTAAGTCACACTCTAAATGGCAGACCCAGGATTTGGACTGTTTGCCCCAAGTGTCCTTTGTGTTGAAACATCATGCTGGGCTCCCTCCCTAAAGAACAGGTTCTGTTCTGTTCTTGGAAATATTCAGGGATGCAGAAGGATGATGCCCATTATAAAATCCATCATCCTGAACCCCAAAAAGCTGCCCTTGACTCCGGAAGAAACTTCCCCAGCTTTTGTCAACTCAATTATTAATTTATTCTGGGCATGTCTTTTGAGCTTTGCTCCTCCATAGACAGAAAGAACATCCTCCTCACAAAAACTTTTTGTATTCTTGAACATAGGCATTAAGCCACAATTTTGACTTCTCTTGTTTATGTAAAAACTCCAATCCATTTGATTTTTCTTGCAGGACCCAGTTTTCGTTCCTTCAATCTTTCTCTTTTTATCTCCAAACCTGCTCTAAAACATAGAAACGATCCCTGTATGTACATTCTTATTCATAAATCCCGTTATGTGGGTTTTTCCATCAGAAAACCACAGTGCCATCTTGTGTGTTCGGCTTCCGTTCAGATCTTCTCCCTCTACAACCCTGTGCCTAGACAGTTTCTGCCTGCCCTTTATGTGAGTTAGTCTTTTGCCCTTCAAGTTTACTTTCTACCTGAATTCGGGTCTGTGTGGTTGAGTTTCATCCTCTTTGTGAATTTCTGATTTGTCACCTGTGATTCTCCTCTTCCAGAGTACTGGCAACATCACCTTATTTATTGCCATTCATCTCTTCTCGGCTGCTCAAAGCAGTCACTGAAGCTGTTGAGGAGAAGTCCCCTGTTGCAGTCTGTGTATAATGATACTTATACATCCGCAGATAACCCAGGTGGCACCATAGTCCCCGTCCTGTGACACGGCGACACACCCAGAGAAGGAAGATCCGTAGTGTCCAAGTAGCAGCAGCCAGTGGCACTCTGGAGGGATTTGACTTTCTCGGCCACACATCAGGCAGCAAGGAGAGTATCCCTACCTCCACCCCCATCTCCACCCCAACCCCTACAGTAATAGATAATGAGCGCTGAAACACAAGGCCCCATCCATCCCAAGTGTCTGTCATACAATCTAATTTGTCATATAGTTCAGAGCATAGATGGAAAAATCACCTCGGCCACCCGGATCTCTGCTGGAGAGGGCGGCGGGCCATAACGACCCTCTTCTCTACTAGCAGGGTAGCTCTGCCTTCCAGGTAACAAGGCCTGAGGCGGCCGAGTCGGAATCTTTAGTGTGATCTAGCTACAGTTAAAGAGACTACACCCACTCAAAGCGGAGCTCCTAAGAAGAGTGTGCATTTTGCCTAGAATATGTTAACTATGAGGAAGTGCAGAGAAAAACCTTTCCCAAGAGGCCCCAGGTAGCCAAACAAAGGCTAGGGTGCCGGAGAGAGGAGAGGTGTGTTCAACAGAGGCCACAGAGAGGGGCTTAGAATGGCTGGGGCCCCCAACAAAAGAAGGAAGCTTTTGCAAAGAAAGAGCGGTGGCCGTACTGAATTTCTAAGTAGTGGGTGAGCTAGTTGCTTATACAGAAGGCAAATTTCAGGCCACAAATTCATCTATGCAAGAGATACAACTGTATTTTCTAGAACTGAACCTAGACTTTACCACTGGATGGTGGAAACTGGGTCTGACAATGAATGGTCTCCCCTCCCCCACCCACCGTCCCTCGGGATCCGGCGTCTTGCTGGTTCTCAGGTATGATGTGTGAAGTGTGCATCTGGTCAGAGTTATCATCATCACCTATCCATGCTGGCATCTGCAGAGAAGTCCGTCATTCTGTCTGGACTCTAGCTTTATGCCAGGGTCACCACTGGTCCCCTTCATCCCAACTGCTGGACTTCTTCAGATCTGCCCCCTCCACTAGCCTTGTCCGTGTTCCTCAAAACCACAGAGAACTCGGTGGGGCCTCCTCACACTCTTCTCTGCCCTAGTCTTCCTGCACCAGAGGATTCGCCAAGAGAATCTGAGGTCTTTCCATTTTCATGAGTTTTAGAACAAAGCACGAATCCCCTGTACTCTGGGACTCCCTGAAGCTGTGGCGTTTCTCTACATGGGCTCGCTTTCGTGCACGTGCACATGTACACACAAACACATACACACAGGCACAGAGCTTATTCTCAGGGACTTGCCAGAGGCTAAACTCTTTGTTTCCACCTGGGAGTGGGGCAGAGACGCTGAGGGTTTAGGCTATCCTTTCTCTTACTAGACATTCTTCCAAAATTTTTGTCTATGGTATAAAGTTCATCTTTCTCATTTATTCAAGATTTAGGCTTTCTGTGCTCTTGAAGCTATGAGTTTGTCCTTTGAGTCTTGTCTCTGCTTCTCTTATGAATCATCCCTCCCCTGGGGGGCAACGAATGCTTCGAATTGAATAAAGGGAAGGCAGAGCATGCAGGGAAATGCTGACGAGGGGAGGGAACCCTATTTACTATCTCAAAGCTTTGAAACCACCTGTCAGTCAGAAGCCCACTTAGTCTGAAGGTTGTGGGAACTCCAGGTTGTAGAAAACTAAGGATCCAGGCTAAACATTCTTGCTCCATAGAGCAAATGCTATGGGGAACTCTCAGGGGTAGTATCAATAAATTATCAGTTTTAAGAGATGGCACAGAGCACTGAGGACCAGACAGGAGTTTCTCTGTTCTGGGGTTGCACTTTCTGACACAGGGCTGGTCAATTTTCATATGCAATTTCGCTTTCCGTTACAACCAGACACTTCCCTGGGAAACTTTCAATTTCTTTATTCAAAATGTTTATTGTTTCCTTTGAAGAAGCTGCTTTGTGGCTGGAGTTCTCATCTGACTCATTTTATAGGATAATCCTATAATTGAGGGTATGCACCAAATGGCCTAAGAAACACTTGTGGAATAACGGTACTCTGCTCTCCACATTAGAAGCCATGTATGCACAGGGCTTACTCACCCTCCTTGAATCCCGCTTCAGATGGCTATGAGTTCCTGGAGATCCTGAAGCAGGTTGCTCGGGACAACACGGACAACCCTGACCTGAGCATCGTGTGGATCGACCCAGACGACTTTCCTCTGGTGAGTGGCTCAGACTGGGGCCCCGTCCCTGGCCACCTTCACAGCCTCATGTTTGTGTTTAGTGTGAGACCTGGATGCACGAAGGAGGATGTGAAATAGGAGGGGCACTTGCAGAAGCTCAGTGGCTGTCCCCACCCGCTGTGGGAGATCTTAGCCCCTGGGGCAACATTGAACTTAGGGCCTGGTGCCTACCCGACATGGTTAGACTTATTGTTCTCGCCCCCTAGAGGCCAGAAGTCCTTCTGCAGGGCCCACTCAAGGGTGTTGGGTGAAATTCTTCTGCCAGCAGCTCCATAGCTGCCCTTCACCCCACCACCACACCACCCCTTACTATAACCTCTTTCATTTTCTGGGTGGAGACCATCGCTGTGAGGCAACCTGAGTTACTAAGTAATAAATGTGCAGAGATGAACATTTTGCATAGAGTTAAGAACAACCTCTGCTGGAAGTTCCCTGGCAGTCCAGCGGTTAGGACTCTGCACTTCCTCTGCAGGGTGCACGGGTTCAATCCCTGGTGGGGGAACTAAGACCCCGCAAGCCTCGCAGCCAGGAAAAAAAAAAAAACCCTCAGGGAGGGCAGAGACCCTGCCTGTCTCGTTCAGCATGTTCTCCCAGGTCCTTAAAGCCCAAACTCTTGCTGGGTCAGTGATCAATGGCCAGAAAGCCTTGCTTATGCTTTGTTTTAAAGAGAATAAACAGAATTTGTACAATACATGAGCCCAGTGGTAATGATAGTGAGGGTGGCTAATAGACTATCTGCCTAGAACTATGGTAAATTCTTTCCATGCATCATCTCATCCAATCCTCCAAACAACCCTGTGAAGTACAGACTATTATAATCCCTATCTTTTTTTTTTTTTTTTTGCGGTACACGGGCCTCTCACTGCTGTGGCCTCTCCCGTTGCGGAGCACAGGCTCCGGACGCACAGGCTCAGCGGCCATGGCTCACGGACTCACCCGCTCCGCGGTATGTGGGATCTTCCCGGACCGGGGCACGAACCCGTGTCCCCTGCATCGGCAGGCGGACTCTCAACCACTGTGCCACCAGGGAAGCCCTATAATCCCTATCTTACAGGTGAAAAGAATGACAGCTGGAGAGGTTAAAGCTGTAAGTGGTAGATATACTCTTCCAGTCCCCATGAGACCATATATTTGTTTGGGAGACTTTTTTTTCTTTCTTTCTTTCTTTTTTTTTTTGGCTGTGTTGGGTCTTAGTTGCAGCATGCAGGATCTACACTGAGGCATGCGGGATCTTTTCCTTGCAGTGTGTGGGCTTCTCTACAGTTGCGGCACACGATCTTCTTCTCTAGTGGGCTTCTCTCTAGTTGTGGTGTGCAGGTTTTTCTCTCTCTAGTTGTGGCGCACGGGCTCCAGAGAGTGAGGGCTCTGCAGTTTTGCGGCACGCGGGCTCTCTCGTTGAGGCGTGAGAGCTCAGTAGTTGTGGCACGAGGGCCCAGTTGCCCTGCAGCATGTGGGATCTTAGTTCCCCGACCAGGGATTGAACCTGCGCCCTCTGCATTGGAAGGCGGATTCTTCACCACTGGACCCCCAGGGAAGTCCCATGTTTGGGAGACTTTCTACCACTGAATATCTCCATTTTCTTAGCCCCATGGCCCCTTACATTTTTAGTCCTGCCCTAGTCAGAGATTAGTCCTCATGGAACCCAAGTCTGGATGAATGAAGAAGCCCTCTTCTTACTCGTGTGCCCACTTACAGCACACCACTGCTTTCCCGGGCATCTCACGAGCAGAGTGGTGCAAGGTAAGGGATTTTTAAGTGAGACATTGAGAGAGAGGTGGAGGGAAATGGCTCATTCACCACACATAAACTGTAAAAAGCTGGGAATCAGCTTTGGACTATCTCTGTAATATTCTTCCTTACAGCTGTAGAAGCTTTTATATTACATGCTTTCACAGTTTGTGTTATGACTTTTTTTTTTCGTGTTTATTTAAAGTGCTGAACGCTGGGGCCAAGTCTTCAATTTCCTCAGTGCCCACAGCTGTTTTGGAGACCTGTAACCAATGGTGACCTAATTACTGTGATGGGATGGCAGGTGGGTCCAGCCACAAAAAGTGGCTTTAACAGGGAATGCCTTCTGCCTGCTGTCTAATTTTATTTTTTGTGGATACAGCTTGTTGCCTATTGGGAAAAGACTTTCAAGATTGACCTATTCAAGCCACAGATTGGAGTGGTGAATGTTACAGATGTGAGTATACCTCGTGAAAGTTTGCTCGGGTGCCCTCAGCCTGCCCTGGTTTCTGCCATGCAGCCCAGACTATGAGATCACGTATAGGAGCCTGGCCCCATGTGAAATGAGCAGGACCCTTGGCCTTGCCAAAGCTCAGGAGACTTGCCAGTGTGGCCCAATCCTAGTCTGAGCCAGTCCCAGCCTATTGTTCCATGGTTCTCTTCCATGGGCACATTTCCTTGCTTTGGGAGCCAGCCTAACCTGGTTCACTGACTATTTAGAACTTTCCACACAAGTAAACTCTCCTATATTTTCTTCCAAAGCCCAACAAGGTCTCTTTGCACAAGGGAGTTGTTATTGCTCAATGGGTGATGGGGAAGCTGTGGCCCAGAAGCCCATGGAGGCAATCACCATTGTGTGTGTGTGTGTGTGTGTGTGTGTGTGTGTGTGTGTGTGTGTGTGTGTGTATGTTCATGAATATATGATATATAGGATCTATATGAAACTTCTGGTAGGACAGCCATGAAACTACCACCAATGAGACTAGGGATGGGGTCAGGGCAGCCAGAAATACTTTTGCTTTTCACCTTGTATCCTACTGTTCTGTTTTAAAATGTTTTAACTTAAGCAGAATTTTAAATTATTATTATTTATTATTATTATTAATCTTAAAAGTAGTTTACAAACTAAAGAAATGTAGAATTTCCCAGGTGACTGAACATCTACCAACAGGATAAAAGGACATTGCTAACTGGCCATAGATACATACAATAGAAAAAAATATATCTATATGCAATGGAATACACCTTTCCTTTTAGGTTGCACAAACAGGATACTACACACGCCATTCTGCAGCTAAGCATTTCCATTTAACAGTGTGCACATATTCCTGACAAGTGTAAGTGACCTGGAGCCCACTCAGCACAGCTGCTTGGAGCCCCCTGGCCTTGCTGACCCTTCGTGCACTCACTCACTCACTCATTCTGTCTCTGGCTGCAGGCTGACAGTGTCTGGATGGAAATTCCAGATGGTGATGACCTGCCCACAGCTGAGGAGCTGGAAGACTGGATTGAGGATGTGCTTTCTGGGAAGATAAACACTGAGGATGATGACGGCGAAGATGAAGAGGATGAAGAGGATGACGACGACGATGATGACAATGACAATTCTGACGAAGAGGATGATGACAGTGATGACGATGAGGACTAGCCCCCAACTCCAGCTGATTTTCATGAAAACAGAAGCACAGCTACCCACCCCCATGCAGACAGCACAAGGTAGCCGCGAGCAGCCCTGGCCCACATCCAGCCAGCTCCTTTCCCTTTTCCAACATCTCTTTTCCCACTTCCTTCTCACCAGGAGATGTGCAACTCAGCAAATGCCTTTCTAAATCCAGCAATCCCACTCAGCAAGAACAGTGGGGGATTTTTCCCATGTCGACGGTCTTGATTGTCATGAAAAAACTCTCATTCTTTGCCAGATCACCAGTGGCCATGGCAGTGCCCGAATCTGGCAGTCTGGGGAGAGCAATCCCCAAACACCTTGACTCAAATTTACCTGTTGTCTTTGACTATGGCAGTAACAGAATTCACAGCTTGCTAACTCACAAGCGTGGTGTGACCTTATAACCAGAGCCCGGGGAAGACACACAATCCACGTAGCCCCCATGCCTACGACGTCAGTTAGGATCCCCCCTAAAGCCAAGAGGGTCCCTCTTAGGGAAGACTCAGGCTTGGAAACAAGTTTATAAATCAGCTTCTCTTGCTTCTGTTAAACTTATTTTAAGTGTAGGTCAGACCATTATGAACTCACATCCAAACCTTTGGATGGCTGTTGAGAGGCAGGTCTTGAAAAACATGTGTACTGATGTCACCATCATTTCTAGTATATTAGGATACTGGGATGGGAGGTTGATTTGCTCTCTGAACTTCCCTCTAGGTGACCGTCTCGCATAGACACACAGGGGTTTGTTTTAATTCTTTCTGATGGCTTTAGGTCTCTGATTGGGTCAGCTGGCATCCTAGCCTGAGCTGGGATCCTGATAAACCCCCTCTTTTTTTGGGGGGGGGTACGCGGGCCTCTCACTGTTGTGGCCTCTCCCGTTGCGGAGCACAGGCTCTGGACGCGCAGGCTCAGCGGCCATGGCTCACGGGCCCAGCCGCTCCGCGGCATGTGGGATCTTCCCAGACCGGGGCACAAACCCGGCAAAATCGGCAGGCGGACTCTCAACCACTGCGCCACCAGGGAAGCCCCCATATCCCCTCTTTTGCTCCTAGTCAGCCTTCCCATTCAGAGTCAAAGTTGGTTTAACCAGAGGGCAATTAACTCTCCATCTATCAGTGCTGCCACAGTTGAACAGAACAATAATAATTAGAGTTCATAATGATACCCCGAGGCACTGAAAAAAATCCCTCAGTGCCTTCCGAACTACCTAAAAGTTATATTGTGCTCGGTA
The DNA here is from genome assembly GCF_039906515.1 of Pseudorca crassidens. Lineage (NCBI taxonomy): Eukaryota > Metazoa > Chordata > Mammalia > Artiodactyla > Delphinidae > Pseudorca > Pseudorca crassidens. The sequence goes on along the minus strand of NC_090297.1, from coordinate 101,577,291 downwards.
GTTTTAGTGTTAAGTGTGCATTATAATGTTCTAATTTATTTTCTCAATCTTTTAACACACGTGTAAGACACTGCAAATTCTTTGAAAATAGGGCAATCCTTTATGGAATAGTAGCTAACTAACTCTGTCATTAAAGTTATATTTTGAAAATACTGAGACTATCTTGAACATCCTCTCCTGAGTTTTTGTTTCTGCTCATTATCTCTGGGCGCCTGTTCTTCCTCTCTATTCTTTCTTCGTTTTCCTTTCTGGCCCCTCTTCCTCTGCCTGCCCTTGAAATGTTAGTCTTCCACAGGATCACTCAGCTCACACATTCTTCCAAGACAGTTTATCATCCGTGCCCATCAGCTAATAACTTCCAAGTCTGGGTCTCTAACCTTGACCTCTCTCCTTAGCTTTAGACTCACTCATTCAACTGCTTCTGGACATCTTGGTTTGGACGTTGCACAAGTGCTTCAGACAACATCACAAAAGCCAAGCTCATTACCTTCTCCCCTAAACGTCTCCTCCTCCTCTTCTTGGAGCCCCAGTTCAAATGATTAATATCACCATCTGTCCAATTGCCTGGGTGGTCCGAAGGGGTCCCCTTCCCCTCTGCTCCCATGGCATTTTGTGTATACCCCCAATCCTGGCACTCGTCATTTAAATGGTAGCACATATTTGTATGTCTGTCCTTTCACTAAAACACAGGCTCCTTGGAGACAAGGAATTTATTTACTGTTGTATCCCCAACACCTAGCACTTTGCTCAGCATGAAGTAGATACTCATTTATTGAACTGATGGGTGAATAACTGTTTGATCAGCACTGTTGGATCACAGTGCTTCCAAGGCCTCCTTAGTTTTATCCCTTCGCCTCACAAAACAAGGCAGACACTTCCCAAGCTGGGCTATGTTGCCATCCAGACAGGCCCAAATAAGTTCCTGGCGAGGTGAGTTTTCAAAGTGATCTTTGAAGCTAACCTTTCAAAGAGCCAAGGAATGTGCTCTGTCATGAAGGTGGTCTATTTCCCAGCCCAGGAAAATTCCCTGGTTCTTACAGGCCTGAGTAATATGCATGAAGTTTAAATCATGCTATGCTGCTCCTGTGCTGGAAGCACTGAGTGTTAAACTAGTACTATCTGTAAGTAGTAGTGCTGTTTAGTTATTGATCTAAAACTTTCTCAGCTGTTATTTATTGAATGTTTGGTATGTGCCCAGTGCACTATGCTAGATGCTTCACGTGTATTGTCTCGTTTAATCCTTCCAAAGATCTTATGAGATGAGTTTTGTTATTTTCCCCATTTTACAGATGAGGAAACTGAAGGAGGCACAGAGGCCTCGAGTAATTTTCCCAGGGTCACACAAATACTTTAAAGGAGTGTAAATATAACCCCATTTTTATAGCTAAATCAAGGATTTAAACTATATTTAATTCCTTAAATTAAGCAATCAAAGGATTCCATTTCTTTTCTTCAGATGGTGTCCCAAGATGGACTCAAGTGAATTTCTCGTAATCCTTTTCACTGCTTAAGCCAAGATGCCCTTTCCCCTTTCATTCTGGAGGCAAGTAATCGATTATACAGTACTAGAAATGTAGGCTAATTAGAAGTGTGAGATCTGGCCATCCTGCTAGAAAACAAAATAAAACAAAAAATCATTGTGTTATCAAGAATGCACAATCATTTAGATATATTTCTTTAGAACATCATCTCATAGTTGAAATGAGCTTGTCTCTTCTGTAACAAGGTTGTGTACTGTCCAGGCCCTAGTTTATATTGCCCAGGAAGCCCTTTCTGTTAATGATGTCACCAGTCACAGGTCATTATCGAATAGCTTTTGATCAATAATCCCTGCTACACCCAGACACACACATCCCTTGAGTGGGTCCTATGGCCTGTCTTCAAACTTCCCACTCTCACCAGGGCTCCTCAACCCTGCTCAGTGAGCGTCAGAATCATGTCTGAGCTTATTTTAGAAAACACAGACTCCTGTCACCAGCCCAGACTTACTGATATACCGTCTCCAGAGTTGGGGCCTGACCCTCTCCATTTTTTTTTTTTTTTTTGCGGTACGCGGGCCTCTCACTGTTGTGGCCTCTCCCGTTGCGGAGCACAGGCTCCGGATGCACAGGCTCAGCGGCCATGGCTCACGGGCCCAGCCGCTCCACGGTATGTGGGATCTTCCCGGACCGGGGCACGAACCCGTGTCCCCTGCATCGGCAGGCGGACACTCAACCACTGCGCCACCAGGGAAGCCCGACCCTCTCCATTTTAACAAGAGTCACTGGGGATGGATGCAAGTCAGCACTGACCACTGCTCTTGCCACTCCCCCCAGTCATCTCATCCAGCTACAGCTTCCAACTCTGTCTCTAGCCAGGCCTCTCCTGAGTTCCAAACCCCTCGTTCCAGCCGTCTCCCCTGGACAGCATCACCTGGATGTCCCATAGGCACCTTAGACCAACACAGCTTTGGGGCTTAAGGGGGGAGTGCCCTTAAAAAGTATTGATAGCTCTCTTTTCCTGACTGAGATCTGAACCAACTGAGAAATTAGCTCCAAAAGTCAGCAGTCCAAAATATCGCCCTGATTACAGAGAAGCAGTAATTTGGAGACTAGAGATTAGGAGAATGGGCTTGCCAGCTTCCAGCCTTCAAGTGCAGGTCATCCAGGTGTGCAGAGAGGACCAGTGCTCTCAGCGCTCAAGGATGGAGAGGCAGGAGAAAAGGAGTGGAGCCCTCACACTAACTGCACCCTAAGCTCTTCACTCTAAGAAACATGGACAAATGGCTACCGCCCATTAACCAGGTAACTTACGCCATCTCAGGACGGGAACAAGGACTGGACAAAAGGCCAGCAGTGTTTTGGGGAAAGTCCTTCACAGAAGCAGGGGAGTGGGGAAGAGGCATCCCCCTCTGACAACGTCCCAGCCAGAAACCTTAGAGCCATTTTGTTGTCTCCCACTTTCGCATCCAGTAGGGAGCAAGTCCAGTCCTCTTCTCTTCACTCGCTCTTACTGTGTAATTGGGGCTTTACAATCTCTCAGCTGGGTGACCACCAGTTTCTGACTGTACTTCCATCTCCAGCCGTGCACACTGCAATCAAACGATCTTTTGAAAATGAAAAACTGATCATGTCACACACATGCTTAAAATTCTTCAGAGGTTCTCTATTCCCAATAGGTGCTTAAAATTTGTTGTTGTTGTTGTTGTTTTTAAAGATGATGAGGCCAAAGGGCAAGTAATGAATGGAAAGTTTTCTGACGGCCAAACGTGGAGTCTAGACTGTGGGGCATGAGGTTGGGGAGGAACAATGAGGTAGGGCTTGTAAAACTAAAAGTCCTTGAAGAGTCTCTCCTCCACAAGAGGAAAGCGAAGTCTGAGTAGTGTTGACGCTGGGGATATCTGGGCTCAGGGATGAGGAGAGCACTGGCCTAGCTGGGGTGATCCATACTGCAAGTGTGGAGCGCCATCTTGGAATGATGGCGTCCAAATGCCTCATCTGGATTATAGCACCCAGTTGTTATTGAAGCAGAAGTGGGGTCAGTACCACTGCCAACGAGCTAAGGGGCCAGGACCAGCTTTGTCATGGGGTAAAAACTGATTTCCTTTACAGGACACCGGCGGTCTATGTGAAGTGTCTCTCGTCTACCTTACCATCCTCATGTCTCATGACACCTCCCAACCATCTGCCCCTTTGCCCCTCTACCCTTAGAACCTGAATTTGGCCGAAGCTGCGTGGCTGTTTAACACCTCCAAGCCTTGGCTTATGCTGTTCCACCTACTGGAAAGCCTGTCCTTCCCCATCGGTGCCCGCCTGGCAAACTCCTATAGAGAAACACTCTGTGACACTTCCAGTCACGCCCCAGGCAAAAGGACCACCTCCTCTGCTGAGGCCTAGCTGCACCCCGTGGAGGCCTCTTACAGAACCTGCAATGTATTGTACTATTAAGTGTGTGTCTCCCCACCCCCACCCCCGGCCATTAGTCTGAAAGCAACCTTAGGGAAAAGACTTTCGCTGATTCTGTTCTAACCTCAGTGCCTAAACTCGGATTGGTACTTAATCTTTTTTATTTAATTTTTTTTTTTTTTATACAGCAGGTTCTTATTAGTCATCCACTTTATACACATCAGTGTATACATGTCAATCCCAATCTCCCAATTCATCACACCCACCCCCCGCCGCTTCCCCCCCTTGGTGTCCATAGGTTTGTTCTCTACATCTGTGTCTCAATTTCTGCCCTGCAAATTGGTTCATCTGTACCATTTTTGTAGGTTCCATATATATGTGTTAATATGCGATACTTGTTTTTCTCTTTCTGACTTACTTCACTCTGTATGACAGTCTCTAGATTCATCCACGTCTCTACAAATGACCCAGTTTCATTCCTTTTCGTGGCTGAGTAATATTCCATTGTGTATATATACCACATCTTCTTTATCCATTCGTCTGTCGATGGGCATTTAGGTTGCTTCCATGACCTGGCTATTGTAAATAGTGCTGCAATGAACATTGGGGTGCATGTGTCTTTTTGAATTATGGTTTTCTCTGGGTATATGCCCAGTAGTGGGATTGCTGGGTCATATGGTAATTCTCTTTTTAGTTCTTTAAGGAACCTCCATACTGTTCTCCATAGTGGCTGTATCAATTTACATTCCCACCAACAGTGCAAGAGGGTTCCCTTTTCTCCACACCCTCTCCAGCATTTGTTGTTTGTAGATTTTCTGATGATGCCCATTCTAACTGGTGTGAGGTGATACCTCATTGTAGTTTTGATTTGCATTTCTCTAATAATTAGTGATGTTGAGCAGCTTTTCATGTGCTTCTTGGCCATGTGTACGTCCTCTTTGGAGAAATGTCTATTTAGGTCTTCTGCCCATTTTTTTAATTGGTTGCTTGTTTTTTTAATAATGAGCTGCATGAGCTGCTTCTATATTTTGGAGATTAATCCTTTGCCTGTTGATTCATTTGCAAATATCTTCCCCCATTCTGAGGGTTGTCTTTTTGTCTTGTTTCCTTTGCTGTGCAAAAGCTTTTAAGTTTCATTAGGTCCCATTTGTTTATTTTTGTTTTTATTTCCATTACTCTAGGAGGTGGATCAGAAAAGTTCTTGCTGTGATTTATGTCAAACAGTGTTCTTCCTATGTTTTCCTCTAAGAGTTTCATAGTGTCCAGTCTTACATTTAGGTCTTTAATCCATTTTGAGTTTATTTTTGTGTCTGGTGTTAGGGAGTGTTCTAATTTCATTCTTTTACATGTAGCTGTCCAGTTTTCCCACCACCACTTATTGAAGAGGCTGTCTTTTCTCTGTTGTATATCCTTGCCTTCTTTGTCATACATTAGTTGACCATAGGTGCTTGGGTTTATCTCTGGGCTTTCTATCTTGTTCCATTGATCTATATTTCTGTTTTTGTGCCAGTACCATATTGTCTTGATTACTGTAGCTTTGTAGTATAGTCTGAAGTCAGGGAGTCTGATTCCTCCAGCTCTATTTTTTTCCCCTCAAGACTGCTTTGGCTATTTGGGGTCTTTTGTGTCTCCATACAAATTTTAAGATTTTTTGTTCTAGTTCTGTAAAAAATGCCATTGGTAATTTGATAGGGATTGCATTGAATCTGTAGATTGCTTTGGGTAGTATAGTCATTTTCACAGGATTGATTCTTCCAATCCAAGAACATGGTATATCTCTCCATCTGTTGGTATCATCTTTCATTTCTTTCAACAGTGCCTTATAGTTTTCTGCATACAGGTCTTCTGTCTCCCTAGGAAGGTTTATTCCTAGGTATTTTATTCTTTTTGTTGCAATGGTAAATAGGAGTGTTTCCTTAATTTCTCTTTCATATTTTTCATCATTAGTGTATAGGAATGCAAGAGGTTTCTGTGCATTAATTTTGTATCCTGCAACTTTACCAAATTCATTGATTAGCTCTAGTAGTTTTCTGATGGCATCTTTAGGATTCTCTATGTATAGTATCATGTCATCTGCAAACAGTGACAGTTTTATTTCTTCTTTTCCAATTTGTATTCCTTTTATTTCTTTTTCTTCTCTCATTGCCGTGGCTAGGACTTCCAAAACTATGTTGAACAATAGTGGCAAGAGTGGACATCCTTGTCTTTTTCCTGATCTTAGAGGAAATGCTTTCAGTTTTTCACCATTGAGAATGATGTTTGCTGTGGGTTGTTGTATATGGCCTTTATTATGTTGAGGTAGGTTCCCTCTATGCCCACTTTCTGGAGAGTTTTTATCATAAATAGGTGTTGAATTTTGTCAAAAGCTTTTTCTGCATCTATTGAGATGATCATATGGTTTTTCTTCTTCAGTTTGTTAATATGGCGTATCACATTGATTGATTTGCATATATTGAAGAATCCTTGCATCCCTGGGATAAATCCCACTGGATCATGGTGTATGATCCTTTTCATGTGCTGTTGGATTCTGTTTGCTAGTATTCTGTTGAGGATTTTTGAATCTATATTCATCAGTGATATTGGTCTGTAATTTTCTTTTTTTGTAGTATCTTTGTCTGCTTTTGCTATCAGGGTGATGGTGGCCTCATAGAATGTGTTTGGGAGTGTTCCTTCCTCTGCAATTTTTTGGAAGAGTTTGAGAAGGATGGGTGCTAGCTCTTCTCTAAATGTGGATAGAATTCACCTGTGAAGCCATCTGGTCTTGGACTTTTGTTTGTTGGAAGATGTTTAATCACAGTTTCAATTTCATTACTTGTGATTGGTCTGTTCATATTTTCTATTTCTTCCTGGTTCAGTCTTGGAAGGTTATACTTTTCTAAGAATTTGTCCTTTTTTTCCAGGTTGTCCTTTTTATTGGCATAGAGTTGCTTGTTGTAGTCTCTTAGGATGCTTTGTATTTCTGCGGTGTCCATTGTAACTTCTCCTATTTCATTTCTAATTTTATTGATTTGAGTCCTCTCCCTCTTTTTCTTGATGAGTCTGGCTAATGATTTATCAATTTTGTTTATCTTCTCAAAGAACCAGCTATTAGTTTTATTGATCTTTGCTATTGTTTTCTTTGTTTCTATTTCATTTATTTCTGCTCTGATCTTTATGATTTCTTTCATTCTGTTAACTTAGGGTTTGTTTGTTTTTCTTTCTCTAGTTCCCTTAGGTGTAAGGTTAGAATGTTTATTTGAGATTTTTCTTGTTTCTTGAGGTAGGCTTGTATAGCTATAAACTTCCCTCTTAGAACAGCTTTTGCTGCATCCCATAGGTTTTAGATTGTCGTGTTTTCATTGTCATTTGCCTCTAGGTATTTTTTTTGATTTCCTCTTTGATTTCTTCAGTGATCTCTTGGTTATTTAGTAACGTATTGTTTAGTCTCCATGTGTTTGTGTTTTTTATGTTTTTTTCCCTGTAATTGATTTCTAATCTCATAGCGTTGTGGTCAGAAAAGATGCTTGATATGATTTCAGTTTTCTTAAATTTACTGAAGCTTGATTTGTGACCCAAGATGTGATCTATCCTGGAGAATGTTCCATGCGCACTTCAGAAGAAAGTGTAATCTACTGTTTTTGGATGGAATGTCCTATAAATATCAGTCAAATCTATCTGGTCTATTGTGTCATTTAAAGCCTGTGTTTCCTTACTAATTTTCTGTCTGAATGATCTGTCTATTGGTGTAAGTGAGGTGTTAAAGTCCCCCACTATTATTGTGTTACTGTCAATTCTTTCTTTTATACATGTTAGCATTTGCCCTATGTATTGAGGTGCTCCTATGTTGGGTGCATATATATTTATAATTGTTATATCTTCTTCTTGGATTGATCCCTTGATCATTATGTAGTGTCCTTCTTTGTCTCTTGTAATAGTCTTTATTTTAAAGTCTATTTTATCTGATATGAGTATTGCTACTCCAGCTTTCTTTTGATTCCCATTTGCATGGAATATCTTTTTCCATCCCCTTACCTTCAGTGTGTATGTGTCTCTAGGTCTGAAGTGGGTCTCTTGTAGACAGCATATATATGGGTCTTGTTTCTTTATCCATTCAGCAAGCCTGTGTCTTTTGGTTGGAACATTTAATCCATTCACGTTTAAGGTAATTATCGGTATGTATGTTCCTATGACCATTTTCTTAATTGTTTTGGGTTTTTTTTTGTAGGTCCTTTCCTTCTCTTGTGTTTCCCACTTAGAGAAGTTCCTTTAGCATTTGCTGTAGAGCTGGTTTGGTGGTGCTGAATTCTCTTAGCTTTTGCTTTCTGTAAAGCTTTTGATTTCTCCATCAAATTTGCATAAGATCCTTGCCAGGTAGAGTAATCTTGTTTGTAGTTTCTTCCCTTTCATCACTTTAAGTATTTCATGCCACTCCCTTCTGGCTTGTAGAGTTTCTGCTGAGAAAGCAGCTGTTAACCTTATAAGAGTTCCCTTGTATGTTATTTGTCATTTATCCCTTGCTGCTTTCAATAATTTTTCTTTGTCTTTAATTTTTGCCAGTTTGATTAATATGTGTCTCCGCATGTTTCTCCTTGGGTTTATCCTGTATGGGACTCTCCGCACTTCCTGGACTTGGGTGGCTATTTCCTTTCCCATGTTAGGCAAGTTTTCGACTATAGTCTCTTCAAATATTTTCTCGGGTGCTTTCTCTCTCTCTTCTCCTTCGGAGACCCGTATAATGCGAATGTTATTGCATTTAATATTGTCCCAGAGGTCTCCTAGGCTGGTTCATTTCTTTTCATTCTTTTTTCTTTATTGTGTTCTGCAGCAGTGAATCCCACCATTCTGTCTTCCAAGTCACTTATCCGTTCTTTTGCATCAGTTATTCTGCTATTGATTCCTTGTAGTGTAGTTTTCATTTCAGTTATTGTGTTGTTCATCTCTGTTTGTTTGTTCTTTAATTCTTCTAGATCTTTGTTAAACATTTCTTGCATCTTCTCAATCTTTGCCTCCATTCTTTTTCTGAGGTCCTGGATCATCTTCACTATCATTATTCTGAATTTTTTTTCTGGAAGGTTGCCTATGTCCACTTCATTTAGTTGTTTTTCTGGGGTTTTATCTTGTTCCTTCATCTTGTACATAGTTGTCTGCCTTTTCATTTTGTCTGTCTTTCTGTGAATGTGGTTTTTGTTTCACAGGCTGCAGGATTGTAGTTCTTCTTGCTTCTCCTGTGTGCCCTCTGGCCAATGAGGTTATCTGAGAGGCTTCTGCAAGTTTCCTGATGGGAGGGACTCGAGGTGGGTAGTTCTGGCTGTTGCTTTGGTGGGCAGAGCTCAGTAAAACTTTAATCTGCTTGTCTGCTGATGGGTGGGGCTGGCTTCCCTCCTTGTTGGTTGTGTGCCCTGAGGCGACCCAGCACTGGAGGCTACCTGGCTCTTTGGTGAGGCTAATGGTGTACTCTGGGAGGGCTCATGCCAAGGAGTACTTCCCAGAACTTCTGCTGTCAGTGTCCTTGACCTCACAGTGAGGCACAGCCACCCCCCAACTCTGCAGGAGACCCTCCAACAATAGCACGTAGGTCTGGTTCAGTCTCCTATGGGGTCACTGCTCTCTCCCCCTGAGTCCTGATGTGCACACTACTTTGTGTGTGCCCTCCAAGATTGGAGTCTCTGTTTCCCCCAGTCCTGTCAAAGTCCTGCAAACAAATCCCACTAGACTTCAAAGTCCTATTCTCTAGGAATTCCTCCTCCCATTGCCAGACCCCCAGATTTGGAAGACTGACATGGGGCTCAGAACCTTCACTCCAGTGGGTGGACTTCTGTGGTATAAATGTTCTCCAGTTTGTGAGTCACCTACCCAGCAGTTATGGGATTTGATTTTATTGTGGTTGCGCCCCTCGTACCATCTCATTGTGGCTTCTCCTTTGTCTTTGGATGTGGGGTATCATTTTGGTGAGTTCCAGTGTCTTCCTGTCAATGATTTTTCAGCAGTTAGTTGTGATTCTGGTGTTCTTGCAAGAGAGAGTGACAGCACGTCCTTCTACTCTGCCATCTTGAACCAATCTCAGTGATCTTGGTACTTAATCTTGTTTGACTAAATATTCTCTAAGCCCCAATGCAAAGCTAATTTAACAGCTATTAGCACCATTAAGAATGTACTATTGATTCTCGAAAGTCTATCTTATCCCAAGAAGTTTTTGGCAACACGGTGTCATCTGTTCAGGTTTGCTGAGGATAGCCAATTGCTGAAGAAATAGGAAAACTATCTCCTTGGCTCAATAAGAAGGTTTCCAATGGGGGATGTTCTCTTTCCTCAGGTTAGCAAAGTCCCCCAGCAATATAGCCATCATGATGGGAAGCAAAGCAGCATGGGGATGATAGCAGTGGTCCCAGGCCCCATTCTCTGGGCATGGAATGCCCACAGCCACCTAAGTGTCCATGCATTTATTTTAATGCACCTTCAGACCCAAATGGTTGCAAGGTGAATTAAGGACCTTTTTCAAATTAACCTGGTATTTCATTGATCAGAACTCTTTGGAGCAGTGATGACCAGAATTCTTAATGATCACCCTAGTCACTGATGATTAGGTTACACCCAGTAGTTTTAGCATTGAGTGTGCTGCCATGTTCTCATTCATTCATTCACTCATTCCAATATTCATTCAATGGACCCATAAAGCTGGTTACCACATGTGGATCACAGAAGGCAAAACTGAGTGGGTAAGATGGGAGAGTTGAGCAAGGAAACATGTTTAAAGCCCCCGTGTCCGTTCTACAAATGCATCATCATTTTGTCTGAGACATTATGAATTCTCAGAACCGCAGAAACACGTTCAGATGTAAATATAGAAAACACATCCAGATGGCAAATACAGTTTTGATTTTCCATGTCAGCATTAGCCTGCATAACTAGAAGATGCTGCATGACACCAGTAGGGAATTACCAAGTCTCTCTTGTGCAGGTATACTGCCCATTCCCACACTACTACTGGTGGGTCTTGTCTCTTGCACTGGGCAAGCAGGCAGTGGCTGTAGCTGATGCCATCCTGATATCCCTCATTCCACTTCCATAATCTCAGTTTATCATCTGACATTCTCGAAACTCTTCCAAAATTCTATATCTGTATTATGGGTAATGAATGAAAAAGAGAAGCCTTTGGTTTATGTTTGCATACACTTTTAATCTTTTCTCTAGTAGGTTTTGCTTGTGCAGGTGTAAATTGTGCCCATCTTGGCCCAGAGAAACAGAGTTTATCAATAATCTATACAATGAATATCATCAAATCAATTACTTTCTCTGATCCTTATCCATGCAACAGGTAAGAATCTGACTATGTGCTACCAGCATTCAGTAAGATAGCTGAGAGTAGCAGAAGGCAAGCTCCAATATTTCTTTGTCAAATAATCAAGTTCCCTTTAAATAGACCTATCGAAAATAAGTCAATAATTTAAACTGAATTAGCAAGCCATTTGCAAAAACAATCCAACATTCATTCACTCTCCTCACAATTCCAGGGTCTGACATTTTCCTCCCTCCTTACTTGACTCAAAGATCTTTTTTCACTTGCTGATTTACTCAAAAGGCCTGTTTCACCTCCAAGTTTTAGAGCCTAAGGATTTAATTTTCAGTAATCTATTCATTTAAAACATTCTCTTGACCATAAAATGATTGCAACCTGTAGTTTTTCTTACAATGGCAATTCCACTTTCCCGTTCAATCTATCATTACAATTATCTTGGTTTTCAGAGAAACTTGACAGGTTATATTTAAGAAGGTATCAAAATTATTCAAGAGTGAAAGTGTTCCTTAAAAAGTAGAAAACACTTATGGTTACCAAAGGGGAAGGGGGGAGGGATAAATTAGGGGTTTGGGATTAACATATATACACTACTATATATGAAATATATAGATAGCCAACAAGGACCTACTGTATAGCACAGGGCACTATACTCAGTATTATGTAATAACCTATAAGGGAAAATAACCTGAAAAAAAAATAATATGTATAACTGAATCACTTTGCTGTACACCTGAAACTAACACAACATTGTACATCAACTATACCTCAATAAAAAAAAATAAATAAAATAAAACTTTTTAGATTGAAGTAATCACGTGAAAAAAAAGTAACAAAATGTAATTTGGGATTTCAGTTTATTTTCCGAGTTTTACAGTATAAAAAATGTAACATGTAAAATATTTTACAATTAATTGGAATAGGGGACCCAAAAGAGAACAAAATAACTTGGATGCCAGGTACACTATGCCCCTCATAGACTCTAACATTGTTACTGATGTTGCAATGAAAAGAGGCTTCACTGCATACATCTTATGAATATATGTAAATGTACTTGGGCAGATGGTTGCTGGTAGTGTAATTCATTCATTCAAATGTTTGCAATGTCTCAATAAAGCCCACCACCCAGTTTATGCAGGAAGTCACACTCAGACTTTGTCATACATATCTAGTGATTGTGCATTTTGCTAACCAGCAAAACTTCCCCTTCTGGTTACAAAGTGCAGTATTAACTAATAAGGGAGAATGAAAAAGACCCCTGGCCACATCTTTGCACAAACAGTTATGGCCCCATCAGATAGACAGATGGTTTTGTCACTGAAGTTGCTGGGTTGATACTGGATTCTAAATCCAGAAATGTGAAGTCCTTTCAACACAAAAGCGATGGTCAAATAAACTTCCCTTGAGTAAGACCTGGCCCCAGCCTCTCTGGTCTTCTCCCAAGCATCTTTGTTGAGGAAGTGGTCATCACAACATGAGTTAATTCACCACCTCATTGAGCCAGTATCCACCACTGCCCTCATCCTGGCTGGTGTCCTGCACTCTATGCAATAGTTGTCATAAACAACTGCTTGGAAGTCAAGTTTTTTAAACGTGTCATAAATTTAGGAGTCCCAGAGGACTTTGCTATTTAGTTAAAGCCTACCGTGAATCCATTATAAAAATAAGGACTTATCAGCAAAGTTTGGATTTTTTTTTAGAATGATGATCAACACTAAGTGAATATTCCATTATTTCTATAACTGAGGGGCGCTGGCCAATGGAAAGCGACCGCCACCTCTCTCCACCTGGCCCCTGGAATGGTGATGGTGTATTAACTGTTTAAATTCGCTACAACATGAATTGAACTAGACTTGACACCCGCAGATCAGATGCCCGGGTCCTACTACTAATTCCCTGAGCAAGAGTCTCTGGCCTCAGGCATGAAGCTTTCCCAAGGTGAGGGCTTCTGGGGGGTTAAAAACTCCTAAAGGATGACCTCCTTCAGAATGAAAGCTCATGTGCACAAGGGAAAGCTGAGATAAATACAAGCAAATACAAAACCAGACACTGCACAAATATTTTTATCCAAGTATTATTTCAGTGCCAAAAGAAATGCCAAAGACACTCAAGATAAAAGCCTGGGAATTGGTCACATTTGTCCCCAAGGCTTAAGAGTGTTTTTATCCCACTAAAACAAGGACAAAACACTGATGTTTTCAAGCTGAGAGACATATCAATTGTAGATTCCTGGTACCATATTGGGAGTAACTTTTCACTGTGCTGCTTCAGGTGTCGGAAACCTGTTGTTGTGTTGGGGAGACTCTAAAACAACCCATTGAAGAGATTTATGTTACAGGCGAAACAAAACAAATTGGGTTATCTAAGTAGAAATGGGACAGGCCTGGTAAGAGGGACACAGAGTACTAAAATCTAATTTTATTCAGTAGTTATACATCCCCTATTTACCCTCTGAAACTGTGTCCTACTCGTTCCTAATAAGCAGCAATGCTGAGAGGTGTGTTATCTTTCCTTTCCTATCCTCTACTGAAAGCAAACAGCAGGAGAGAAGGTAGTTTATGCACAACTAAACCAAAACCTCAAGACATTGGAATAGAGAAAAACAGTGTGCTCAGAGTCCTGTTTTATGTCTAGTGATTAAAACTCTAGAGGGCAAATGTGGGGAAAACAGTGGGATGCAAAGTGCTTGCTGAGAACATGAAGTCAAGGATGGAGGCCAGGGGCTCCAGTCCCAAACCTCCCTAGGCTGGGCTGCAGGCAGTCCCTCTCCCACCCCAACCAGTGGAAGCTGTTGGGGCATAATGTTGACAATGCACCAGGAAGAGACCTCCTCAGATCAGAGGGAGGCCAGGTCAGCCCCTGCACACTTCCCCAAGGTGCACACCTGCCCAAGCCAGCAGGGTGGGAGTGGAGGGGGCGGGGACAGAAGCAAAGGGTGGCTACCAGAACAATAGCACCTGAGTCCTACAGCAGGTGCAGCGATAGCAGGGCTGGTTTTCCTAAGGGAAGGAGGATCCTCAATTTCCTTCCATCAAAATTCCTGAGAAATCTGCTAGCACGGCAGAGCAGCCTTCCCTGGAGCCACAGCTCCGGTGCAAACCCGAGGTCAAAGAACAGATGTGATTCCACCTCCAACGAACCCCCAATCCCAGCTTTTGATTCAAGGTTAAGTATCCTCAGGTCTCTCCTCCACATCCAGAAAATGCCAGATTATTTAGGTAATACTTCAAGGTAGCGACTGAGGGATTGGAATCAAACATTAGATTTGAAATTTCATTTATTAGCCATGAGACTTGAAGCAAGTTCCTCCCTCTCTGCTCATCCCTTTTCTTACCTGTAAAATTCAGATAACGCCTACCTTAAAGGAATTCACGTTCTAAGACAACGCCTAACATTCGATACCTGATAGATACATCTTATTACCCTTCTCTTCCTTCTTTGACCAAAATATATTTTGTCAAAAATGTGACCCCAAATCTCATTTTCTAGGCATCCACTTGGTTAAAGCTCAGTATGGAGATTTCAATGTAGTGCCTAAGGTACCTTATTCACTGCTGCACTGAATACCATTCAAAAACTGTGCTATGGGCTTAAGAATAACTCTTACTTTATTTATAATGGATTATGACCACAAGGTTACATAGCAGTAAATTCACAGTAGTGATTTAGTTTTTGTAAAACAAGACTCGCAAAGCACAAACACTACCCAGAAATACCTACACCACTTTACAACTGCAGGGTCTCTGCTGGACTCTTTGAATATCACGGCACCATTTCTGTGCTGCTTTTGGTAATCAATCTTTTTTTTAAAATGAAGCTCAATTTTTAAGTTATATTGAGAAATCTATGGTAAGGCTTCCGGGGTAGTGAAGTTGGAGCAGTCATTATCATGGAGCTTGACTTTTCTTTCTTTGTTTCTTGCTGTTTTCAGGTCATAAGGTCCTGAAGCAAGAAAGTCTAATGGACTTGCCTACAGGACAGCAGGCTCTCCAGAAGACACTGCTGTGCTAAAGCCATTTACTCCTGGGGAGAAGCCAGTGTAACCCAGGGGAAGGAGTAAAGGAGAGGAGGGAGAAGTATCTGGCTTTAGAGTAACCTCCCAGAAGATGGGTGCTGTTAGGGTATCTCTCAAACACAGGGCATACGTAGAAGCACATGGACTTTCACACACTCATCTATATAAACACATCCACAAGTTATTTGCTGAGATACACACCCATCTGTTACAGATAACACAGATGTTCAGATGGCTAACATAAACATGCCGTCCATCTGGTAATTACACTCAGAGAAATGCTCACATATATAGAAACACACACCCACAAACAAATGTGCGTCCCAGTGTACGGAGCCTTCCATAGCAGGGTTCACAGAGACGAGAGTAAACAAGGACTTGATTTTGCTGATTTCATTGAGCGGCTGCTACACTCACTCTCCCGGGAAAAAGTAAGGAGGGGCAGGGTCATCAGTTTCTGTCAGCCTAACAGGCTCATGGCTTCCCACAGGGCTACAGCCTTATCTATATACATGCACACCAAAGTGACCAGGAGACACAAGAAAGAGAGTACTCGACTACCACCAACTATGGTGAAGACAGCGGAGCACCTCATGCCCACCCAACACACACCCGGACAGCCACCATCTCCCCACTGCAAAGGAGGTCCGAGCTCTGGCAATGAGCCGCAGCACAGCACACACATACACATATACTGCGGCCACTTTCCTCTATCCATTGGCTGTACAGAATTTGTCCTGTGCGTAGACAGAGGACAGAGAGGAAGGAAGGGAGATGATGACAGCTGGGCAAAAAATGGTCAAGCATTTTCTCCAGGGCTTACTTTAAAAACTTTCGCAAAACCGTTACACGTTTTGACTTAACTGATAATGCAAAGGATGGATCGATCACAAAACCTTAAAATCCCTTCCAGCTCTAAGAATGCAGACTTCAATGTTTAGTTCATGGACGATTAAAAATGGTCATTATCTTCAAAAGTACACACTTAAGAACAGAAACTATCTACTGGTTAAAATATCACCAGGGAAGAGAACAACCTCAGACATACACTCCTCATTAAGTTTTTCTACTCCTTACTGTTTAACGTTCACATTTTAATAACAGGTTGAAAGTTATAGAAAATCTATAAACATTTCAGGCAAACAAAATCTTGTATCCTGTAATGTGAACTTATCTTCTAATTCTACTAGCCCAGGGCACAGTTTACTCCTTTTCAAAAGAAGAGCTTATTGACTGCAAGAACTGAAAAGGACTGTGTTCGATTGTCTGATACAGCTTTTCTGAAAACTTACATTTTTTAAAAAATGCCATTTACATTGTTCCCACTGCACCAGTAACTCAAGCTATTAAGAGTTTGCAAGTGCAAAGCCTTGATACAAAGATCCTGCATTTTATTACGTTGTTCTTTCGAAAAGGACTCAATACAAAGTCAGTGTAAAAAAAATCAATATTCAATTTAAAACAGAAACAATAATTTCACAAAGTCTGACATTCTCCTATGCAAAGACTGGGAGAGAGAGAAAAGAAATTCCTTAATTTAAACCTTTCTTCACCCTGCTGGGAAAGCAGGCACCAAAGCCATGAATCCAACTTAACCCCTTCTGGACTGGTAATTGAAGACAGGGTTGTAAGCACAGTTTCTTAGAATGCTGATGGATAGTGTCATGATTAACCATATGAATATACACGTGTGGTACTTCTGTTGCTGGGTTTCTGATGCAGCAGCCTCTGATACATTTAGTCTGGGACAGTATAACCTTTATGCAGCCAAAGTCTCTTATACATTCACCATCCCTTGCCCAGTCTCCCAAAATATATTCCTGAGAAAGACATCAAAAGGAATGTCCGGCTTGAAGGGACCTAAAGGCAAAAACTAAGAAGAACAAAAGCACCATGGTTACATGGTATGTGTTTTTCATAAACGGAAACCATGTAGTTAAATAGTATGTCTTGGCTTCACACCACACCGACTGGTTTCTCCTTCCTGCTTTTCCAACACATCTTCTTGTTGACCTGAAGGCTGTGGATTCAAAGACGCTGTTTACTTTTTCAGGTACAGGTGTGTGACAAACATCAAAAGCCAATTTTGGTTTAAGACAGTAATAACAAACACTGCACCACGTGTGGAATGCATAAGCCAGAAAGGGTACATGCGAACACATACACAAAGAGCATTTGACAGTGTCATCCTTGGCTATAGCAAGGTGACTGGTTACCCTAAACACTGGGGAAAAGCGAGAGTGAACACTTTGCAAAGGTTTGCTGTGGATACAGGAAGGCAGATGGAGGAACTGAAGGCCGCTGCAGGGCTCTGCCCGTTGGCGCCTCCGCTCGCCCGGCCCGGCTGCTCCCCTGGGCCCGGGCCCAGGCAAGCCCACTGAAACCATCTAAGAAACAGACCAGGCTGGCATCATTCTGGATCGCAAGCTCGGCTCCCTCCTTTCCTTTCCCCAGATGCTGCAGCTTGCCCATTCCCTCTCCTCACTTTACTGCCAACTACGAGTGATTTAGCACCAGGGCCTAAAGGAGCCCATGCACGGGTGGTAAGGGGCAGAGGTGATGAGCGCACAGTGACGGTGGTCAGAGTCAGGGGCTGGACGCCGCAGTTGTCCATTGGCAGGACAGCTTGCTATAGAGCTTTGTGAGGACGTACCTCCAGGGAAATGGAGGCTCTGAGCTGAACTTGCCAGTCCCTGAGTCACAGCGTGGGTCTCCCCCTGGTGGGTGTGGAGCAGTGCGGGGAGGGGCTCCTGCCGCAGCCTGAAAGGGACATCCTAGCTGGCATGCCCTCCCTGGGACCTCCCTGGGGGGTACTTCACCCTTCCCTACGTAAACAAACAATCCGTGGGGGCTGTGCATGGAGCCCGAGGGCACACGTGAAGAGCCAGGTCCTGGGCGGCTCTGAAGGCTGGGCTCCCTGGCCAGGGCTGCCAGCCAGGTAGGGTGTGGTGTGTTTTGGGAGGGTGGGGGTGGGATGGAGCGGGGTCAGGTAGGCCATCACTGGGTTAGGAAAGAGCTACCTGCTCAAGCTGGTAGGCAAGCAGGTCAAAACCGGGGCAGGTAGATTCTCTCTTTGGGGAAAAAAATAAAATCATTAAGAGCTGTAAACTGACAGTGCACGTTTGTCATTGTGATCTTTCTCTGCAGAACCTAAGGCAACAGAGAACAAAGACGAAGGCAGGCGTTTCGTGAATGGCCCGTGGCTCCCATGGTGCCGGATGTTTACATATACAAACACGTGTGGACATGTCCTGTCTGGTTCCCTGAAACAGGACAAAGATGTGTCCCCAGAGGCCCACGAGTGGGATGGCCAGAAGCCAGGGCAGGGCTGGGTGCTGGACGAAAGGCAGGGACGAGTCGTAAGGCGAGGTTCCCAAGAACCTCCAGCTCCGCTTTGGTTTGCAGCTGTCACAGAAACGCCAAGGAACGGCTTCTCGAGAGACGTCCCATCCCCAAGTCAGATGTCATCAGTCACTTTTTTCCAGGACGGACATCTTCTGCTTCCTTCCAAATAAAGTGCAGATGGTCAAAGGACCCTGGTCTCTCATCTGCCAGTTCAGTCAGCAATGAAGAATAATAAAAACAAAGATGCCCCTCTGGTATACATATATATCTCTCTATATATTCTTTTTTTTTTTAATAAAGCCACAAATATAGAACTTTTAAACTGACGTCTCAGACTGTAAGCGAAGGACAAATTTGTGAGACTTGGGGTCTATGAACTCTTCCGAGAGCATGATGAACGGAATTTTCTTCACATTGACTACGAGGCTGAAGTCCAAGCATTTGAGGACAAAAACGAGTCCATCCCGCAGCCCGCTGGTCACGGCCTCATCACTGACGAGCCGCCACTGCATGGCGAGCCAGCGCTCCCGGTCGTACTGCAGCGTGGGACCCGTGCTGAGGTACCGCTCGAGGAAGGCCTGCAAGGACAAGCGGAGATGCTATTAGGGAGGGAGCACCCGCTCCAGGCGGTGCTGCTGGGGGCTGCCTGCTCTCACTCCTGGGAAAACATGTCCTCCCAACAAACCAGGATGGGCACGCAGATCACACCCAATTCCATCAGGACTGCCCCACGGAGTCCCTGCTGGGGAGGGAAGGCTCCCCTACTTTCTCACTCTCCAACCAGAGGGTGCCAACGGTGGTAAGCAGAGAGGCGAGGAAGGCAGGGTGGCTGGTACCCACGTCTGCCCAGAAGCCATGGCTGAGGCACCAGCCGCCTCTAAGGGCCTGGGTCCCATGGCCCAGGCCACGGCTTGTACCTGTTCATAGGTCGGCCTCCTCCCATCCCGAGAGCTCCTTGGGGCAAGTGCCAAGCATGGAAAAGCACTCTGGGAATGTGAGCAGAAGAAACACAGGGATATACCTGCACACACAAAAACGCATGCTCTGCCCTTGCTGCTGTGTGCCTCTGGATGAGCCGCTTAACCTCTCTGCGGGTGGAGGAGATGACAGCGCTAAAGCACAGGGCTGCTGTGAGGACGAAGTGGTTGACTCTAACCGTCTCACGGTGCAAGGCTGTTTTATGGGGGATGGGGTGTGCGCGTGGCAAGTCCAGGGGATAGCCGGGCCCCACGTCCACCTCCCTCTCTCTCGGCTCTAGCAGGGCTGAGCTCCGTGGGTTCCTCGACATCCCCCTCGACATGTGCTGTTCCTCCTGCTGGATGTCGTCCTTCAGCAAACTCCTCCTGGCCCTTTAAATCTTCTCACACCACTCCCTGAACCTCTCAGACAGGCGAACATGTCCTCCTTTAAGGGCCTCTAATCATGGCATGACTCCCGTGTGACATTTTACTTTCTGAACAATTACTGCCAACTTGCTTGTCTGAGGACTATACTACACTATACTCTCCTGGAAGGCAGGAACTACTTTTTTTTTTTTTTTTTTTTTTTGCGGTATGCAGGCCTCTCACTGTTGTGGCCTCTCCCGTTGCGGAGCACAGGCTCTGGATGCGCAGGCTCAGCGGCCATGGCTCACGGGCCCAGCCGCTCCGCGGCATGTGGGATCTTCCCGGACCGGGGCACGAACCCGTGTGTCCCCTGCATCGGCAGGCGGACTCTCAATCACTGCGCCACCAGGGGAGCCCAGGAACTATTTTTTAAATTCGGATTTTCCATGTGCCTGGCATATGCTGGGGGGCTCAACAGCGTGTGTGTTACATCAATAAATACATCGATTTAGCTTTGAGAAAGAAGAAGAAAGAATGAACCAGGGATCCAGATAGAAAATATTAGGATAAAACATTCTGGTCCTAAACACAGGTCACAGATGGTTTCTAAGTGGTATCCTCCAACCACACCTCACTGCTGCTGCCAGGTACATTATTTCTCATCTATAAGCATATATTCTAAGGCAGAAGGGAGAGTTGTGCCTCTACCACAACACTCACTCATATAAAAATAACTCCTATGTGGGCAATTCCTGGCGGCCCAATGGTTAGGACTCAGCGCTTTCACTGCTGGGGCCCAGGTTCAATCCCTGATTGGGGAATTAAGACCCTGCAAGCCACGAGGCATGGCCAAAAAAAAAAAAAAAAAAAATACAACTCTTATGAATCATAAGGAAAAGAAACAGCTCAATAGTTAGATAAATGAAATTAATAAGACAATTTATAAAAGAACAGAAAATTAAGATATGAAAAGATGTTCTATCACATTAATAGTTCAATATGACTTCAAATAATAAAAATCTATTTCCCTCCTCTTAGATGGGCAATGATCAAAAAGAATGATAACACCCAATGCTGGCAAGGGTAAGGGGGAAATAAACGGTCTCATATCCTAAAGGCAAAAGTGTGAAACAGTAACACCCCTTAGAAGGACAATTTGGCAGGATCTGTACCTTTGATCCAGCTGTTCCTCTACTAGAAATTTATCCTTCAGAAATACTTGCATAAACGTACAAACACATATGTAAAAAAGAGATATTCACTGCAACACTGTTTAGACCAGGGATTGGCAAACTTTTCTTTAAATATAAATAGTTTTGGTGTTGCAAAGGCACACACTGTCACAACTACTCAACTCTGCTGTAGTAGAGAGAAAGCAGCCGTAGACAATCTGTAAACAAAAGGGTGTAGCTGTGTCCCAATAAAACTCGATTAACAAAAACCACCAACCCCTGGTTTAGACTAATGAAAGATCTTAATCTAAATGTGCCTCAGTAGGCAATCCGTTAAACAAACCATGGTATTCAGTGGAATAAGACTCAGCTATTACAGGGAATGAGTCAGATCTGTATAACGGAGATTGCGAAGTACTGACATGGAAATATAGCCAAGAGACAGCTTTAAGTGAAAAAAGCAAGTGTCCAAACTTTACTTATATGGTATGAGATCCCATTTCTGTTTTTCTTTTTTTTATCCATTTCTGCTTTAAAAACACACACCCACAAACACCTGAAAGAATATACCCCTACTCTTTATATCAGTAAGAACTGTCTGGGTTAGGGGAATGAAAACTTCGCTTTGTACATTATACTTTAATGTTCGGATTTTTATACAAAGATTATTAGTTTTAATTCAGAAAAGTATACTTTTTTTAAATGAAAAAGAAAGCAACCAGGAAACTTAAAAAAAAAGAAAAAAACCTTGAAAAAGGAAAACCACCACTTCCATTCTATGTGGTACGAGCTATCACTTTGCACATGCAGACATATTGTACTCACTTGTAACCACAGTGTTCAAAGCTTTTTGCATTCTGTTTTTTGTAACTTAATATTCTAACAAAGATTCTTCCATGTTTTAACAGGTGAAATACTGTACTATGTAAGCCACTGTTCTATTTTTAACTCCAGTTTGGAGTTAATACAGATTATTTTGCAAAAATCACGTGCATATATATTCATGAGTATAGCTGACTGTGCTGAGTACTTTTTCTAGGAGAGGGATTAGTGAGTCAAAGAATATGGGAAACATTATGGCTTCTTAATGAATATTTCCATATTGCTTTTCTAAGGATCGTTACTGGTTAGTGACAATGCAACCAGCAGTTGTATATTACAAGGCAATGTATGAACACAGGTCCTTATACTAATAATATCACTACCGTGTGTTATCTGTGTACTATATGCAAGCTCATTTACTTTCTACCTCATGATTTACATGTCATGCTGCCATATTTAATATAATTCTCATACAACAATCCTATCAGGTAGATACTACTATTATCCCCATTTTATAAAAGAGGAAACAAGTGAAGAGTAACTTAGGCCAAGTCACAAACCAATTAGGTGGTGGAGCCAGGATCTGAACCCACTTCTGTTTGAAGAGAGGTCCTTTGCTGAACCCTTCCTCTACTTTGCCTCCTTGGCCACAGCCCCTCTATTAGATGCATGGTTGTTTCTTGTAACAGCCCCAAAAGTGTGCTCATGTCATAATCCCAGAGAGCATTCAGTAAAACTAACCCCCTAAGAGCCAAAACACCAAAGTGATGGCACGTTTTCTATGGTTGATAATAATGGCTATTTATTTGGTCCTTATATTATGACAGACGCTGTTTTAAGCACTTCATAAGAATGGACTCTCTTAGTTCTCATGACAACCCAATGAGGTAGATATTAGTATTATCCCCAATTTACAGACTAGCAAACTGAGGCACAGAGCCATTAGGCTCTTGGCCCAAGGTTTCCCACTAGTCGGTGGAGGTGCCAGGTTAGAGTAAGTCAACTTGGCCCCAGAATCCGCAGAGTAACCTGAACTACTACCTGGACTGTCTCTAAGTGAAAGTCTTTCCTCTGCTTGAATCTAGAGGCCTTCAAAGGCACATTTTAAAAACGACGGTATCAAAACAACATAAAATAAGTGAGAATCATTAATTCTTATTAGTTGGTGCTTTAGAGAAGCCTTTGATTTTATCATTCCCGGTAATACCCTAAAATGGGACTTTCCAAGCTCGGTGACAAGTCGCACCTTTGGGGTCATGCTGTTGGTGATGCAGAAGGCCAGGTGCTGCAGGATGCTCTCCATGCTGTGGTAGTGCTGCTGCCGGGTGGTGCGCAGGTACTTCTGCAGAGCCCGGGCCATGGAGGGGAAGATGGCCTGGGCGGCCTCCCTGGGGTCCATCACCTCCCCTGGGGCTTTCTGCTGCTCCTCAGCCTGGAGACGCTGGATGTGGACGAAGGCCTCCTCCACTGCAACCACCAGCCTGCAGGCGATGAAACGCAGCAGTCAGGACCGTGGTGCAGGGCTTGAGAACAGAGTCACACTGAATGTGGGATGACTCCTCCCAGTCTGCCACCAGCTCACCCAAGGCTCCAGTCCTTAGCTGACACTCCAGATGGTTGGGAGAGGAGGGAAGGGGAAAGGAAGGCAAAGGCAAAAATAATATGTGGAATGGGGGCTCCAGGGTGAGGAGGAAGGAGGCTGGGGGTCGGAGATGACTTCTGTTCTCAATTCTGCCACTAATTTACTCGGGAGACTCAGTTCAGTCCCTTTCATCTTTACAATGAAGGGTTAGATGAAAAGAGTTTTAAGGCCCCTCAGACTCTGGCTACAAAAGGCTCTGCTTGCACTGAGAGGTGGCTGGTGGTGCGGAAGCAGCCTTACAGA
This sequence comes from Pseudorca crassidens, assembly GCF_039906515.1. Classification (NCBI taxonomy): domain Eukaryota; kingdom Metazoa; phylum Chordata; class Mammalia; order Artiodactyla; family Delphinidae; genus Pseudorca; species Pseudorca crassidens. The sequence goes on along the minus strand of NC_090297.1, from coordinate 101,553,570 downwards.
GAGCCAGAGCTGTATCCCCGGATCCAGCCGCCCGTACCAGCAGCCCCTGGGAGAAAAGAAGGAAGGGGCGCAGCACACATGATGAAAACCATCTCTGTCCACTTCGGCTAATGTGATCCGATCTTGAAAATCAGCAAGAGCCTGGGGATATAGGGCGGGCCACTCAAAGTGCGGGCTGCCGGCCAGCAGCTTCATCATCAGTTGGGAATTTTAAAGAAATGCAAATTCTTGGGTGGGCCCCACTCTAGACCTTCTGAAAAGTTAAGTATCCGTTGCCGGTAGGGCCCAGAAGCTGAGATCTGTGTTTTAACGAGTCCTCCTGGTGATGCTTTTGAATGCTAAAGTTTGAGAAACACTGGAGCAAGATTCCCTCCAAAGGCCCAAGCAGGTCATGTTTATAAACTGAAATTTCATTCTGGTTAAAAAAAAGTCTTACAGAGAACAGACTGTGGGTTGCCAAGGGGGAGGGTGTTGGGGGAGGGAAGGAGTGGGAGTTTGGGATTAGCAGATGCAAGCTGTTATATACATAAGATGGATAAACAACAAGATCCTACTGTATAGCACAGGGAACTGTATTCAATATCCTGTAATAAACCATAATGGAAAAGAATACGAAAAAGAATGTATGTATATGTATAACTGAGTCATTTTGCTGTATAGTAGAAATGAACACATTGTAAATCGACTACACTTCGATAAAATAAATTTTTGAAAAAGAGTGTTAGTACGCCATTCAAAAGAAAAGTGTGTTACAGGCATGCTAGTGTTGGGGGGTGGGCAGTGTACCTTGCTCTCCGCTTCTTCACCCGCCGTTCATGTTCCGCCTCCTCATAATACAACTCGTTGTGGCTCGAGTCCCTGCGCCGAGCAGCTGCGGCGATCATTGCCCGGGACTGACCAGTGGCGTTATTACTGGGGCCTTTGGGGGAAAGGACGATGGAGGAAGGACAGTTTTAATGCCTTGGGGCAGCGAAACAGAACAGAAAACTAGTCCACAGTCTGTCAGTACCGTCTGCCCATCCCCTGTGAAGCACATACACAAATCCCAAAAGTAACTTCCCAGAAGGGTGAACAGGACCCCTGCTCTGCGTTCAAAATGCTCACAAGAAGAGGGAAATCTCCCAAAACCCCAACTTGATGAGTGGAAATGGAAAAAGAACTCCGAAGGAGATGAAGAATGCTTGACAATTAAAATGCTGGCCAAAAATAGCACAGACTGTGCTGAAGATGTTACTTACCATCTGTTACATAAAGTTCCATTTTGGCCATAAGGGCAGCTGGAACATTCATTTCAGCGACAAGACAATGGGAGAGAATGAGAGGGATGGGGGGAACGGGACAGAGGAAAAAGAGAGTCAATGGCCACGGAGATATTAACCACACACGTGCTGGAGGGTCATGGTAGCCACAACTTTTACAGAAAATACCCATGCTTGGGGTCTTGCAAAATGTCATGTTTATTAATACACATCTAGAACTCCTGGTCTCGTTCCCCTGACCATGGACTGCCTTAACTTTTTAGAAGGACGAGGCAGACTGTACGCTTTCTTACGTAGCATCTACTTAATGGCCTGGCTTGCTAGTGGGATTCTGCACTAGGTTTGTGAAATTTACCAACCCTATAGGATTCACAAGCGACTACACATCTCATAGAGCCAAAAACAAAAAAAGGGGGAGGATATTGTCACTAAAACTGACACCGCCTATAAATCGCTTGACTTGTTAACAATATGATCCTCTTCTAGGCTTTGCAAAGCTCTTGCCCTGACCCAAGGTACCTGGCAAGAAATGACACCGTGTCCTGTTTCTTGCACTTAACCATCTGATAGCCCGAAACACAGCTCTGATGTCCCCAGCCTGGCCTCCGGCCTCCAGCCACCCACTCAACTCTGGTTCTCAGCCAGGACTGACAAATGCCTGTAAGAATCTCACCAGAGGCCTGAATTATAGACTTAATGGATTGGGGTAGCTGAATCTTCGGTAATTTATCCAAATTTTGAAAAGCAGCCTTTTCCTATGAGCTTTCAATGTAAGATGTTCACAACAGGAGGCAGGAAACCCACATCACTCTTGTTTCATGTAGTTTTCATAAAATCCTCAAATGAATGAGTCTCCCACATATGCAGACGATCAATCAACATTTCTCTAAAAATATCTTTGTCAGGAAAAAAAAAAAAAAAGGAAAGGAAAGAAAGGAAGAAAAGACAAAAGAAAAAGAAAAAAGGAAAAATTGTTCTGAAATGAGAATGTACCATAAAGGCAGACCCTGAGAGGGGCAGAACCAAATGGAACATACAGTTTAATCTAAGTACTGGGTTGGCCAACTGCTCCCTGCACCCACCAGAGACACCACTTCAAGGCACGTACCATCTACGTTGTAGACTTTCAGCCCGGCCATGTGCTTGGCTGCTCGGAATTTGGAGGCTGTTAGGAGGCTGGGGTTATAGATGGTGAAATCTTTATAGTAATTTTCCAGAACCACCAATGCTGCTCGCTGGATACTGAGAAAAGAAGGCAAAATTAATGCAGTTTTTCCAAGCAGGTTCTATGTGAAAAAAATCCTCTTTTGGAGTCAGGTAAAATAACGGGTCACCAAGGATAACCGCACATAGAAGGCTCCTGGGTTTCACCACATCTTTTGTCTCCAGAACAAGAATTTAAAGATGAAACTCAGGTCCCATCGTTCAGTGGCTTCTGTGCCTTCTCCCAGGCTACATCATTAGCCACATCCCATCTAGCCAATACGCGAGAAAGGAATGTTATACCTTCTAATTTAGATTTGCTTAGGCTACACAGAACGTTCCTCGTTTTCTCAGTTTACGGAAGAGCAAATTGAGGACCCCAAAAAGGTCAAGGACTAACAGATGGCTGCAGAGCTACTGAGTGAAACAACGAAGTGTAGATTCAGGTTTGTCAGGTCCTAGAGCAGCGTTTCTACCTACACCTCATTGCCCCTGATGGAAGGAATGTAGGGTTTTCAGTTTTCTGTAGGTCAAAACAACACCCACACGGGGCAAAGTGCACTGGAAAAATACTGGCTGCAAACACTAGTTAATCCTGATTCCTACTCTTCATCCCATCCATCCCAGGCCAGCGAGAGCTCCCTCTTTCAGAGGAAACAAGATCCTTTTCCCTGAGCCCCCTGAGGCCTCAGCTGAGACCTCACTCTTTCTCGGTCTACAAGGCCTCCTGCTCCGTGGGTTGCTGTTTCCAGTCCTCCGCAGGGGTGTGTGAAGAGGACTCCACTTGCCAGTGTCCTACGATCTTTAACCTGTCACCAGCTTGGCCCCTCTGAGAGCAGCAGAGGAGCAGAGAAGAGGTAGCAGGGTGGGTGAAGGGGGCACCCATACTCAGTATTGGTCGCAAAAGAACATGCTCTTGGGCACAGATACGGGACACTCACCACTTCAAAGAGTGACCTGTCATAACACAGCCAGGGATTTTACATACCTCATCTCCTCTGACCCTCACAATCGTTCAAGGGAAGAAAACCAAGGCTCAAAAATCTATGACCTGCAAACAGGACACATCTACCAAACAGCAGAGCTGGAACTCCAATCTGTTCCTCCTCCCAGATGTGTGGCCACTGTAGGACAGTGGACGTATGCACCGACCTCTCCAGGTCTCGTAGCTGTTCACCAACCACCCGTGTGCTAAACTCCACATAGTTATTTGTATCTTGCCCTTTATATTTTTCTTCCTGTTTCCCTGCTAAGTAGGTGAGCTTATAAGGATTATTTACAACAGCCTGGGCACCAGGATAGGGCTGCCTTCGATTCCTGGATGACCACACTGCCTTCTACAGCTCTCCGAGTGGCTCAGGGTTCTTCACACCGAGACAAGACAGCCCCTAACCCATCAGCTTGACACTCTGCCAACCCAGTCCTCAGCTCCCCTTGCAGCTGTGCCCCCAGAGTTTAACATGGAGTCGAAAAACAATCTAGAAGTCAATCAGCTAACCTCCTTGAGAGCAGAGTCATGGCAATGCTTTCTTACTCATATCCCCACAGTGCCTCGATCCGTGATCCGCATTCAGTTGGGGCTTAGTATCAACCTAGATATGCACACTCATGCGGGGCTGGGGAAATCTGGGAAGACCAACTTCCAATAACAGAAGTGTAAGATTCCTAAGAGCAAATTCACATTCAAAAGCCCTAGTCATTTAGTCTTCCAGTCGCCCACTCACCACTCTCATATTTAAGAACCTATGTCAGCCAAGCTCTGGGAATGCAAAGATAGGGTGGGAGGAGCTTCTCCTTGCCGGCGTTATGTGGAACAGAAGCTCTGTGACCACGAACTGGAATACACGGGCTGAGGAAGCGCAGAGGGGGGCTTCTAAGCATCTAGGACTTGGGTAGGCATAAGAGCAGCTTCCTGAGGAAGTGAAGTGGCCCTTGAGTTGAGGTCTGTGTGTCACAGATCTTTGCGCAGAAGTCCTCTTGGCTTCCACAGACACCCTGCCCGGCGGATCCCCGGCTCAGCATGGACAGCCTCGGCTCTGTCCCTGTGTCCGTGACATTCTCCCACGGGCGGGGCACGTGCTGCTTCTCCACCTCCTGCTCCATCCTGAGGCTGACGGCGGCCTCTGCCTGCTCGCTGATCACACACGAACGCTCCCTCCTACGCACCTCCACCCGCCTGCCCAGGCACTGCTTTTCCAAAGTCTCTGGGCTTCTTGGAGATGAGAAGCCCCTCTACACAGAAGGAGGTCTGTTCATGTGCACAGACTTGCTGCACGCAGGCTACTTCATCCCAGGCTCCTGTGCTGACATGGACACATCTCAAGGGGCCTGGATTCCAGCAGAGAAGTATTTCCCTGATCAAGATTTAAAACTTAAAAAGGCAACTCAGAGGTTATGCTCAGGCCCATCTTCAAAGCAAACCCTCTTGTGGTTGTGGGGTTTGGCTTTTCTGTTCAGCCAGCCCGCAAGGAGGGGCCCAGGGCACCACACTACCTCGGCCGGGGCCTGCAAGGCAGAGAGGGAACGGCTGGACCGGAGCCTGGCGGCCCTGTTTCCCAACCTCTCTACCCCCAAAGCCACCATGCCGCCCAGAGAAGGGGCGTCTGTCCACACCCAGCTCTGGCAGGAGCCTTGCTCTCCAAACTGGGCAAGTCCACAGTCAGCATTACGCCAGAGCCCTGGGCGGCCTGGGGAGGGCTCAAGGACTGGACAGGAGCCTCCCCAGGCTCGGGAACCTTTGCTCAGAAAACCAAACAAGGGGCAGGGCTCGGGTGATGTTTTCTTCCTTCAGCCCCGTCTCAGCAGAGAGGCACCAGAAAGCCCCAGAATCAGCTGTGGACCTGCCCGCCTCCACAGGCTGACAAGCTAACACAGGAGCTTAAAAAAAAAAAAAAAAAAAAAAAAAAAGTTGAGATTTGGATTAAAATCCAATCTGCCTTTCTTCACCTTTTTTTTTTTTTTTTTTTTTTTTTTTTGTGGTACGCGGGCCTCTCACTGTTGTGGCCTCTCCCGTTGCGGAGCACAGGCTCCGGACGCGCAGGCTCAGCGGCCATGGCTCACGGGCCCAGCCGCTCCGCGGCATGTGGGATCTTCCCGGACCGGGGCACGAACCTGTGTCCCCTGCATCGGCAGGCGGACTCCCAACCACTGCGCCACCAGGGAAGCCCCTCTTCACCTTTCTGAAGAGAGCAGACTGTAATACATGACGTAAGTCTTGCTGGTGAGTCAGGGTGATCACCAGCCCCAATCAGGTACTGCGCTGTGCTTCGTATGCATCAGAGGGGGGTGTCGGAGCCCTTAGGCGGCCGGGCTTCCTCCTGGCGCCCATGCTGCAGTCACCTTGGGTACTCACAGCCGTTTCTTCTCATTCTTCACCATGTTCTCTTTCACTACTGGCTACCGAAGTCATTCCTAGCTGCTGTCAACCTCGCTGCCTCAGGCAATGATCCTCTGTTCTTGTACATCTTCAACCCTGGTATAAATAGAGAAAATGGGCTTTGCGGCACCGGAGTGAGGCACTCTGCTTGGGCTAAGTGATATCCGCTCCAGTACGGCAGTCCGATGTCCATTTCAATCCCAAGTCTAAGGGCTTTCTCATTTCCATTCTGGCTCCTGATTCATGCTCTGGACTGGCTGAGTTTGTTAGATAACTTCAGGATAAAAGAAATCTACAACTACTATATCATTTGGCATCTACTGAGGGGACCCCACCCTGCAGGGCACCCTAGCATCAGCCTAAGTTACGGCTCCACAATGCCAGGATGCAGGAGCACCCCTGTCCTCAGCCAGTGTTGGGGTTCAGAAGCCCCCTGCCTCTGCTCCTTGGCATCTTCCAAATATGGCATCTCACAGGGCCAAAGCAGGGCTGATTTCTTTCAGGAAGCCTTTTCCAACCCTCCGGTCCCCACTGACCTGTCAAGGGAGTCACACGGGCGAGGCTCGCTCTCCAACAAGCCCCGGGAAAGTCCCCCACGCACGGGGACACCTGCGGTGGCTTCCCACGGTGCACGGTACTCGTTGGCTCAACCTGCCCATTTAGGAAACCCTAGTAATTGTCACAAGTATAGGATCAGTTCTGAGCATGTATTTCCTAAAACCATGGAGTTTCAGAGGCAGAGGGGCCTCAGAGATGAACAAAAGCAAACCCTTCAACTAGCCCCAGCCTCCGGACCAGACTGCCTCTGGGGAAGGAGGGAGGCAAGAAAAACTGAGCTGGTGAGACATTTGCTGCCTCTCTTATGACTACCACAGTCATAGACAAAAGACAGTAACCTGACTAAACGGTCCTCATGCAGAAACCCCGTATACAGGCAGGCGGAGCCTGATGTCCAGATCGATTGTGGACATGGCCACACCAAAAACCCATGCGAGGAGCACTTTCCCAAGATACGGAACTCTGAGCTCAATAATTACACCCTCCCAGGGAAATAGCCCTTTTCACAGACCACATATATTTGTGGAAAACAGCGCATGGATACGCATAGCTCATAACAGAAATTCACTTGAGACCTGCACATAAAAACACAAGTATAGGAATCCCAGATACGCCTAGAAAAGGACAACATGGATGATGGACTAGCCACGATCAGGACCAGAAGAAGTTGATGCTGTTCCCAGTGGGAAAGTAACCCCCTCAACTCTACTTGGTCCAAACTTGAGCTCGTGGATGAGACAGGGCAGCAATGGATCAGCACAAATGTCTGAGGGAATTCAACAGCCACGGCTGAATCTGAAACGCACCCTTGACCATGTTGCCTTACTGGTCTATTTTCTTTTCAGGACAAAGAGGGTGCAATGTGAAATGCTACGTCTAATCAGCTACAAAACATCTTCCAGGGTCAGTGACAACTGTCATACAAAACTGCCATGGCAATGGAGGAGAGGGCTCACCCTCGTGCTACATTTCTAAAACACATTTGGAGAGAAGCACCTCTGAACACAGTTCAAATTTTAGTTCATAAAACTCTGAAAGACGTGTCTTTGAAAAATAAATTCTGAAAAACAAAACCAAACTAATGCCCTACGTATCTGGACCCCCACAGCCTCTCCACTCTCTCTGACTGTGGGTTTAGGATGCACACTGTAAATGGTGCAGGCTCAGGGCTCAGAGAGCATGACCCTTGACTCTTCCATTTATTCTCTGACCTTGAACGAGTTAACTCATTTCTCCAAAGCTCAGATTCTTCATCTGTAAGATGAGAATATAACAACACAGAAAACCCTGCTATAACACGGTAAGTGGGCTTCAAAAGAGTCAGCTGTATAAATGTATTACTAAAAGGTTAATGAAGTGACTTGGGCCAGCCCGGTGCAGGTAGCTGGTCAGAAAATCTAGTGACAGACTGCAAGACCCAAATATACAGGTTTGGGCTGAGGTCTGAGTCACCCGTGGTAGTTGTCTCATGAGCTTAAATGTTAATGGGGACAATTCCAAATTCAATGACTTTCTGAGACTTCAACAGTTGGCACTGAGGCCAGGAAAAATACTGGAGACTCAGGAGTCCACCCTCTACTTCCTATTTCCCAAGGAGAAGCTGCCTGCCTGGTTTAGGTTTTTGTTAAAGATTAAATGAGGTAATATATTTTAAAGTGTCTGACCCAAAGCAAATGGCTTATGAATGGTAGCACCGTGAGCTTACGCATCTGTGTCTGTTGGGGAGGCCAATCTGTCCCCTATGTGTACCTGTACTGCCCTCCCCACCAAGGGCTACCACGAGGGAACTACTACAGGAAATGAGCCAGGATCATTGCTTTCCTTAGGGACTTAGACCATAAAGTCATGCTACTCTCTGTTTTTATGCAGTATTTGCTGCCAACTCTCAGCCTCCTGAAAAATCAAACCTGTAGCTACCGAGAGGCATCTGTGGTACAAAAAGTAGAAAAAGCACTGCCTTGGAGTCAGAAGGCCTGGATTCCTGCTACTCTGTAAACCATATAAGTTACTTCCCCTTTCTGGGCCCTGTGTCTTGGCTGATGATAGAGAGGGAATACCAACTACTGCATCTGGTTGTCGAGAAGAGCAAATGAAATACTGCCGGTGAAAACATTTATAAACTTACAGGATTATACAAATATAAAATAGTATCACATTACTAACGCGTCTGAGCATTTTGTAGCAAGGGATGGGGTTGGTTGTTGGCTAAGATATTCACAGAGTTCCTGGACATAGAAGCATGACCCAATCTCCACTTATATATATATATTTTTTTTTTTTTAAAAATTAATTTATTTTATTTTTGGCTGCGTTGGGTCTTCGTTGCTGCGCACGGGCTCTTCTCTGGTTGCGGCAAGCAGGGGCTACTCTTCGTTGCGATGTGCAGGCTTCTCACTTGGGTGGCTTCTCTTGTTGCAGAGCACGGGCTCTAGGCGTGCGGGCTTCAGTAGTTGTGGCACACAGGCTCAGTAGTTGTGGCTCGCGGGCTCTACAGCGCAGGCTCAGTAGTTGTGGCGCACGGGCTTGGCTGCCCCGCGGCATGTGGGATCTTCCCGGACCAGGGCTCGAACCCGAGTCCCCTGCATCGGCAGGCGGATTCTTAACCACTGTGCCACCAGGGAAGTCCCTTCACTTATATTAAATCAGAAAATTCTTGAAATGAAGAGAGTTTTAGTGTTCTCCCAAGCATAGACTCAAGAAGCAATCAGAGTCCATCTAGTCCCAACTCGCAATCCAAGCACCAACTCTTTAAAACACCCCAGAAATCATTCAGCCTCTGCTTGAAAAGAAAATATGCTCTCACTTTGTACTGAAATGACCTTATTTTAAGTTCTACCCATTGGTCCACCCACAGCTTCCTTCTGCACCAAGCCTCTCTTTCTTGTGAAAGCCCATCATATACTTGGAGAAAACAACTGTGGACATAAACCTCCTCCCTTTTAACCTTCCTATTTTGCAGGTAAGAGCCCCGAGGCCTAAAAAAGTATGTGCACACCACCCCGCCCCCCCATACAGAGTTGTTTATTTCCTATTCATTCACTTTCCTCGGATCCGATTGTGGCTTCTGCAATTAAACTAGCACATGCTATTAAAATCAGAAATATTAAGGCTGTAGGAGCTCACCCAGTCAGAGGCCTCACACTCCGCAGCTTTAAGTTCTCCCAGAGCAGGGAGAAAAGGTGAGATAGGGCCAGGTGGGGAAGCCTCCTTCAGGTTTTAGCCACTTCTTTTCAAATGTTAATTGAGCCCTTGAGCTCTGTCAAGAAAAACAGCTTTCCCACTGTGTGAAAAATGAGCGAGCATTTCCTACATACCCAAGCCCCACATAAACACTAGCTAGCTGCCTTTGTTCTGACGGCCCGGGTATGTGCTGACAGGAAAGCTCTGGACAGACCGTGTGCTGGTCACAGAATGAAATCTGCAAAGGCCCCCCTTCAGGGTTAGTGTTCATTATCCTGCCAGTCAACTAAGGATGCCAACATTCAGAAAGATTCTAATGACCAGCCTTGACCACTCCATCCAAAGGCAAGTAGGAATTAGGAGCACCTGCTAAGTCCTGCTAAGTCCCAAGTGCTGGGATGGATGTGAACGACACCTCAAGGGGCTCAGACTCCCGTCGGTGACAACCACCCAAACAGGGAAGTACAGCTGAGTGACCTGGGGGCCAAGACAGGGCATGTGAGTGGGGGTGGGGAGCTTCAGGTGAAGATCCAAAGTGGAGGCAAAGCTGAGTCTCAAAAGATGAATGATGGTCACACCATGTGGACGACAGCCTATAAAGCCAATTCCAGGCAGAGGAAGCAACGTAGGCAGACACAGGCTGGTGTTCAACAATCCACCTAAATGGTTACAACAAGAGCAATGGGGGTCACAGTGCTGAGTCCTAGGACAGCTCTGAGAACCCTGATGGGGTGGGTTGAAGAGCATCTCCCCAAAATCTGCATCTACCCAGAAACTCAGAATGTGACCTTATTGGTCTTTGCAGATGTAATTACAATTAGTTAGTAAGAGAAGGTCATACTGGTGTCTATATAAGAAGAAAATAGGACACACAGAGAAGGCCGTGTGATGACGGAGCTGAGATTGGAGGGATGCGGCTACAAGCCAAGGAGCCCCAAGGATTGCAGGCAGTGGCCAGAAGCAAGGAGGAGCAAGGGAACACGGCCCTACCAACACCTAGATTTCAGACTTCTTTGCGGTACGCGGGCCTCTCGCTGTTGCGGCCTCTCCCGTTGCGGAGCACAGGCTCCGGACGCGCAGGCTCAGCGGCCATGGCTCACGGGCCCAGCTGCTCCACCGCATGAGGGATCTTCCTGGACCGGGGCACGAACCCGTGTCCCCTGCATTGGCAGGTGGACTCTCAACCACTGCGCCACCAGGGAAGCCTTAGATTTCGGACTTCTAACCTTCAAAACTCAGAAAATTGGTTCAAGTCACTCAGTTTGTGGTCCTTTGCCAGCAGCTGCAGGAAGAGAATACACTTGTATTTAGGGAAAGCAGGATGGAGGCAGGTAGAGGGCAAGGCTGAGCTAAGGTTAGGTGGCCGAGGCACTGCATGAATGGCAAAGGGGAGAGGGTGAGGAGAGAGGACGAGGGAGGGAAAGGTCGGTGGGGGCATGGGGGGTAGCAGAGAGGGTGAGCCAGCTGAGAAGACCCAGAGGACAACGGCCGTAAAGGAGCCGGGGTACCACGGCCACCGCATCTCTTGCTCTTTAAGGCATGCCTACCCAGTAGGTGAATTTTAGGCTGGAACCCAGGTCTTTGAGACAACTTGAAAATGCAGGATCCAAAATGAAAGTTGACTCAGCTTCTTGGGAAAATTCCCACCCTGGGAGAGAGCTTGATGCCCTAGGTTTCACCTGACTGCTACTTCTCTCCAGGAGAGTCAACAAGGGTTACATCTTCCTGAATGTGTGGGCTTCACTGCTCCCTGGACTTGGAGATAAACTGACTTTGTGACCGAGAGTCAGGAGCATTTGCAGTAACATGCGTGTGAGTCCCAGAGACGCACATATAATTAGCCCCTGAACGTTGCTGCCACCTCCTCTGCTGAGAACCGGACACACGAGTGTTCATACCTCCTGGCCCTCCTGTCCTTCAGTCAAAATGTTTGTCTCACAGCTGCATTGGGGGCAGTAGCTTACACAAGTCCCGCATAGATAACAGGCAGTGATCACCTGGGAACCTGAGGACAGGGAGTGGCAAAAACTGGAATCGGCTCCCGTTTACTGACAGGTCTGGTTAGGATGCAGGAAGATCTGGGAGGAAGGCAGGATGTTCTGGGACCTTCTCCTGACAGACTGGGGCGGGGTGGGGGGGACACGTGGCTGCCTGAGATCTTGAGATGCAACGCCCATCCTGAGAGGCGACAGTGGCCAGCGTCCCTGTCCTGCTGGGGAGGCCCTTCTCCAGGCCACATGGATTCTCCAGGGACCCAGGCGTGCCGGCTCCTCAGCTTCAGCGAACAAGTTCTCTGAATCGAGATTCGAAAACTGGCAGGTCTCCCTGGACGAGGCTTTGAACACCAGCTGCAGACAAGCGCTGCAGGGGATCCCCATTGAAAGATAGCAAACTGAGACCAGAAGCCGCATAGTCCTATGGGGGAAGGAGGTGAAATGTGCTGTCTGGCGGGGCACACAGGGAACTTCTCCAGGCCCTTTGCTGTCCCGCTTTAAGTTCCTGCTAAGAAAGTGTAACCTGGGAAACACCCTCTCTAATAAAACAAGCAAAGTCACACTGGGAGGAGACCACGTTGCCAGCACCAGGAGTCTGTGAGCACAGAAGTGGCCAACAGCTACATGCAACGCCCTGGTCCTCCTGGTCGCAGCAACTGAACAACGAGAGGTGTGTCATTCCTCTAGGCTGCAACACGGAGAGACCACTGGGTGGTTCTGAGCGCGCTGACGACACTGATGAGAAAGCCCCCACCTAGGGGATGATCCAGTCATAGCTGGCTGTCCCATAACAGAAAGATGTGGCAGACCCCTTGCACTGGGGGGACCTACGAGATGTGCTTCCCCTCAAGTGGCAGGTTTGGCTACGGCCACATCTGCCCAGAGAGCTCGCAGCCCACTTCCAGGCCAGGGCACGGGCCCCTCCCACAGGATCCAACCTGGGCTGCACCTGCCATGCCTGCAATGGGAAATCGGCCTTCCAAGCTTTAAATCACTGAACTAAATCACACCAGATGAACATCAAAGACAACCACCTGCTCTGGGTGCCTTGAAAAGCAGATTTAGATCGGGACCAAGAGCAGCCCCAGACCCACCCAAGATGCTCGGCTGGCCTGCTCTTATCCAGCCTCACATCCTCTTGACGCGGGCACCTCTGGCCCTGGGAGGAACCGCAGGCACCCAAATGGAAAGGTCTGGAGGCCAAGGGCAACCAGTCTAGCCAACGGATCTCTGCTCACAGAGACCAAGTGAGGCCAACACGGGGCAGGACAGGGAAAGGGGACCCTGTTCACTTGCCCTCTTGAGTGTTAGTGTACCACACACACTGAACCAAATCACACCCATCAATCCGTGCGGGAGCGTGCAGAAAGCCAGGCAGGCTGAGGGGCGAGTCCTTGGGAAAACAGACCACACACCACTCCAGTGCGCATCCACCACCCGCCCACCGCCAGGGGCGGGGCTGTGGGGACGGCACCATGGAAACCAGGTTCACGTCCAGGGCTCCGTCCCGTACTCTCCGCCTCGGAGAGAGGGTCTGTGGGCAGACGCCGTGCGAGGGCAGCCTTCCCAGCTGTGGCTGCTGCCAGCAGGCAGCTGAGCAAACACAGGCCCGCAGTGTCCGGCACCTTCCACTCTCATTAAAGCCACTTTTAACAGGGACCACGGGGCCAAACCACAAACGGCAGCTCTGAGCCCGCCTTCGAAATTCTCCCACAGGAGAGCAGAGCCTGAGCAAAACTCTGCACACGCTCCTCTTTAGCTCTTACTCATTTTCATCCTTTGTTTCCTTAGGGAGTGGGGGTGGGGACTGCTAATATCTTTACTGAAAAGCAGCTACGCAAGAAGGCACATTTCCAAAGCTGAGACTGCATGGGAAACCACGATCATAAAAAACATGAACCGAGACCTTTGGCGGTCATTTTAAAACACGCCCTCACTTCGCAGGCGATGGAGCCAGGCCCTCCCGCGACAGTTGGTGCCGGTCTTGAACGTGGGAGGGAGGGGCCCACAGCCCAGCGTGACAGCCAAGCCTGATCAGTGGGGTAATCACCAGCTTTGATATCATTTGACCCAGAATCACAGACGCAAGATTTCCAGTGGAGCTGGATATATCCTGGCGTTACTGGCGTAACCTTAACCTCCCCAGGAGACTCTCCTTTTCTCACTTCTAACTAGGAAACCAAAGTGCCATTGAGAGAAACAAGGCCCCCACTCAAGCTGGGAAGGTGCAGGCCAGAGCTGGAGACAGGACAATAGGAGCTCTGTTTCATGGGGTTAAGCTCCGTTCATTGATCCGTGGTTTCCTGGGGCTTCAGGGTCAAAGGTCACCAGGGTGCCTAACGTTCCTGTCTTAGCTCGGGCTGCCATAACAAAATACCAGAGACTGAGTGGTTTTAACAACAGAAGCGACTTTTCCTACAGTTCTGGAGCCTAGAAGTCCAAGCTCAAGGTCTGGCCAACTCAGTTTCTGCTGAGGACTCTCTCCCTGGCTTGCAGACGGCTGCCTTCCCTCACATGGTATTTCCCCAGTGCGTGTGCACCAGGGGAGAGAGCGTGCAGGCAAGCTCTCTGGTGTCTCTCCTTCCAAGGCCACTAATTTTAGAAGATCTATGAACTCCCTTAACCTTAATTACTTCTTTAGAGGTCCTATATCCAAACATCGCCACACTGGGGTTTAGAGCTTCAACCAATGAATTTGGGGTAACATTCCACCTCTGGTTCCCCCCAAATTCATGTCCTTCCTGCAAAACATAATCCCACCAAGTTCTTTGCCATTTTATTACAAAGGTCACCTTTTCTCCATCATCCAATAACATGTTCCTTGTTTCCTCATTTCTAGCTATGAATTTTTCAAGGAACACATTCAGTCTGTATTAGTTCCTTTTCAACACAATGCTACAATCATACATGATCATAAATTTCCACTGTTTGAAAAGCAATCCAAGAATCATTTCTTCTAAAGCATGGGTGGTTCTGTGATCAGTAATCAGAACTTTGATTAAATGGTCCACAGTCAATGCCAATTTGTAAGATACTTTTAGTCTCAATGAATGAAGCATTGAGTTAAAAAACCTGCTGGCTGAATTAGGTACAGTGGAGCTTCAGCAATATGAGTATCTTACAGGATGGGTCACTGTGAATAGACAAGTTTCCCAGAGGACTGAGACGAGAGTTAAATCTGCTTTTGTGGTTTGTGTCCTTGCTGATGACTACCAGCTATCACCCTTCATTGATGTTCATGTACCTCCTTAAGAGCAGCTCTTTCCTTGACTTGAAATATGTTACTTCTGGACTCTTGGAGATCTCAAAGTCAATAATTAAATTTTTTAGAACTATAAGAATATGCAGGCTCTGAGAATGAGGGCCTGAGGTTGTTGTGGGAGCCTGCCACACAGTGAACCCCAATGAACCAATGCTTCCAATATCCCCCCCCCCCCCCCCGGTGCAGTCTTTGCCCCTTAAATCTGGGCTGGGGCTCTGACTTGCTCTAAGAAGAGGATGCAGTGCAAGCAGTACTGGGCGAGTTGCAGGCCTAAGCCTTAAAAGAGAGCTTCGAGAGCTCTGCTTGTGTGTTCTTAGGAGTCCTGAGAAGTTGTCTAGCTACACTAATGAAGACACTACTCCCCCAGAGGGAAGGCCCTCTGGGGAAGGAGAGAACCACAGAATACCTTGGACAAGAAAGCAGCGAAATCCCAGCGGATTCACCACATGACTGCACAGGGACCACTGGCCAGACCAGCCAAAGAACCTCCCAGCTGAGCCCAGCCCACAGAACCATGAGAAATGATAATAATGTTGCCCTAACTACTAAGTTTTGGGGTGGTTTTAACAGCCATAGTTAAAAGAGGTCTTCTTTGGCAGGGGCCCCCAACCCCCAGGCCACGGACCAGTAGCGGTCCTTGGCCTGTTAGGAACCGGGCCACACAGCAGGAGGTGAGCAGCGGACGAACGAGCAAAGCTCCATCTGCTGCTCCCCATCGCTCCCCATTGTTCGCATTACCTCCTGACCACCCCCCCCCCCACGACTGCTCACATCCGTGGAAAAATTGTCTTCCATGAAACCGGTCCCTGGTGCCAAAAAGGTTGGGGACCACTATTCTTCAGGACATGTGACAAACAGAAAGTTAAAAATGTTTGACCAGGGGACTTCCCTGGTGGCACAGTGGTTAAGAATCCGCCTGCCAATGCAGGGGACACAGGTTCAAGCCCTGGTATGGGAAGATCCCACATGCCACAGAGCAACTCAGCCCATGCGCCACAACTACTGAGCCTGTGCTCTAGAGCCTGCGCGCCACAACTACTAAGCCCGTGCGCCACAACTACTGAAGCCTGTGTGCCTAGAGTCCGTGCTCCACAAGAGAAGCCACCGCAACAGGAAGCCCCTGCACCGCAACAAAGACTAGCCCCCGCTCGCCGCAACTAGAGAAAGCCTGCGTGCAGCAATGAAGACCCAACGCAGCCAAAAATAAATTAAGAAAAAAAAGTTTGACCAGGCAAAGGCTCAAACCTACTTACTACTGTGGTTATAAGGCAGAGGCTTTGTTTGCTGAGCGACTGAATAAAAGAGCCAATGGAGCTAAGGAACGACCGTAGAGTGGGAGCCAGCCATCTCTGAAAATCCTCTTCACACACTCCTTTCCAGCCCTGAAGCTATGATTTAAATGAGATAGAATAAAGTGTACCAAAATATCTAGCACCCAGCCTGGTTCATGGTAAGCGCTCAAAAATTGCTTACAAGTCCACTCATGCGTTCTTAAAGCAGTGACATGAACATGAACACATCTGTTCAGGGGCACCATGGTGAAACGGTTAAGATCATTCTGGAACCAGCCTGGGCTCAGATCCTGGCTCCCACAATTACAAACTGTGTGGCCATAGACAACCTACATAACTCCTCCAAGCCTCAGTTTCCTCACCTGAAAATGAAGGTAACAGTGCCTACCTCACAGGATTGCTGTGATGATTCAATGAGCTACATACTAAGAGCTTAGAAGGTGCCTGGCACGTGTTAAGCTCTATGTCAGTGTTAACTGGTAAGGTTTCCATTGTTGTTGCTTTGTTCTGCATCTTGGATTCAGTCAGTCAATTACACTGGCTGCTATGCTCCAATATTTACAGGATTTACCTTTAAAGATTTCAAAACTGAGAAATTATTAATGAGGATCATTAAATGTCATTTTAAGTCTCTTTTTTCTTCTGGGTTTCTCCCCAGATACAATCAGATCAAAACCTAGTGCTTGGTGAAATCCTGGAAAAGTTAGCAACTCATTGCGAGAACTTGGCCAAGAAAAGTGACACATGAGGTATGTGTGGAGAATTACGAACCCAATGTGCCGAGACCCCAGGATGCTGCGGAGAACACAGGGACGGAGTGTGATGCACAGGAAGGCACTGGTTCCTTGCGGTCTCAAGCAGGTCCCTGAACCTATGGCTCGGGGCCCTCAATGGTAAAGGGGCGACACCACTACAGCACCTGCCCCCACCCCTGACAGCAGCGAGGAGGGGAAAGGGAGACATCCCTAAGAGCCCTGGTAATCCCTACGGCACTGGGCAAAGGTTAGGATGTATCTTAATCTACTTTGGGGTCTCACTTTGTACAACTGGAACCTTTTACATTTCTGAAAGTTTTCAAATAAGCCCAAACTCCCATTCCTGCCAACAAGCAAGGTCCCTGCAAGTACCTTTTATGAGAGCTAAGGAAAAACGTATTTTAAGACACTAAAGAATAGATATTTTTCTGACTATTCTCAAAAATAGCTCAGTTGACTTTATAAAATCACCTTTGAAAACAAAACAACAAAAGAACTCGCCATCGCTCTGCATCTCAGCCCAGTAGGCTGCTGCTCCGGGGAGGGCCTTACATAACGGGAGAGTAGACTGGCCTGATTCTGGGAGGGTCTGGGGATGACCTGCTCTTCTGATCCCCGGGACCTGCTTTGTGTCTATTCCAATTTTACAAAAGGGCTTAGAAGTTCTATTTCCGATCCAGCGACTCTTCCAGCCACCGATGGATTTAGACCAGAATTAGCCCAAGGCTCGGCGGGCGACAGGCCTACGGGGGCCAGCAGGGAGAGGTGGATCCCGAGCCCGTCCCAGATCTCGCAGCCTGGCTGTCGCATGGGTGGCTGGCCCTGCCCGAGGGCTCTGGGAGTAAAGACACCTCTCCTTCCCTGGCCATCTTTCCATCCCACAACCAGGGTCTCCATGTGAGGGGCAAGAGGGGCCTTATGAAGGCAGGAGAGGAGGAAAACAAATGGTCCTGCAGAGGGGCTGGAAGGAAGAGATGGGGCCACCCCTGGGCCGCCTTCCGTCTCCCTGGGGAGCTAGGGTGAGTGGCTTCAGGGACAGCAAATTAAGGACTACGCAGCTGTTTGGTCACGGTGGGGACAACCCCGAGGGGTCCGCGGCAAACCCTGGGCCACACGGCACTGTGGGCCCTGCGTCTCCTGCCCAGGTCTACCCCTGGCTGGTGCAGCCATATGGTGAGGAACCGGGATGACCCACAATTTTCTGAACATACCGTGGCACACTGCCCTGGGGCTGTTTTGTGTGTCCCCTCCCCACCTCCACCCTGATCCAGCACGCGGAGCAAGCAGTCCTAGAGGGAGGAGGGACACGGGAGCCCACGGAGGGAGTCAGCCCCACTGCCTGGACTACCTAAAGTGGGAAGACTCCCTTCCCTTTTCCACCTCTGCAGGTGGGATTCACACAACTAGAGCTGAGCCAAAACACAAAACCACGGCAGGCCTCGCTACGGGCCAGTGTATTAACTACTTACATTTACTGAGTCCCAAATGTCACTCATCTCTCCATGATCAGAGCTGGATTTCTCTCCACCCTCCTGACCTTTAGCAAAACCTGTCCAGTCCTGAGATAGATGTGTGGCCGGGCTTTATCTCTGTCACTGCCTGAAGTCCACCCCGTCCTCCTGTGTTCCCGTCGCCCATTCCAAGGCCTGTGTCTGCAACTGTGCACTGCACAGTGTGGCAATGGTCCCCCCGCAAGGAGTTCTGGGATACAGCTTTGGAGGCAGCCACGCTGTGTCTCTGGAGCCCCCAGGTCCGGGCTCTGTACGCAGCAGATGTTTAATACAAGTCTGCTGGTCATTCTCCAATGTAAAATATGGGGAAAGAAAGCTGCCTGAGATGAATAAGCAGCAGAGACTTACCTGCCTTCACAGCCCCTCTGGCATCTCTGCAAAGGACTCAATACATCTGATTTCACTGCGTAGAGCCTGTGAATCAGATGCTGATTCCCTCCAAGGATCGGTCAAAGTGGCACAGGCCTTGAATGCTAAACCACCCAGTCCTCAGGCGGTACATCTGAGCCAGAGGAACGAAAGAAGATTCGTGCCAACACCGAGATGGTTTGGCAGTATCACTGACTCCAAACCGGGGTTGGGCCACCTCCCCGGGCCCCAGCCAAAAATATGACAAAGCCCACTAAGGTGCCCTTGCCATCCTGGCTGCTTTGCAGTATCACAGCAGTAATAGCTACAACCAACAAAGTGCTTACCATACGCCAAGCAGGTTACACGCGTCGACATACATGTTGATGCAGAGGAGGGAGGAGAGCCCTAGGAGAGGACAATGTCACACATCCCAGGTCATTCTCTCATCCGGTAACCATCTGAGTGCCCACCATGTGCTATGCTCTAGGCCAGGCACTGAAGATGCAAAGAAGAGTAAGACACAGCACCTGTCCTCAGGGAGCCCACAGTTTGTGGAAGAAAACACAGAAAAATAGGCCAATGACACCAAGTGAGAGATGCCATAATGGGGGCATTAACTTAGGTCTGGCTTCATGGCATCTAGTGGATCCTGAACAAAGCTAGTCATGTTCTTTTGTATAAATTACTTAAATTCCCTAAACCCCCATCTCTTCATCTGTAATATAGGGATTAATAGTACCCACACCAAAGAGTTCTGTGAAGACAATCTATACAAAGTGCTTACCTCGGGGTAAATAAAAACAAAATAAAATAAATAATGATGATCACTCTTTTAGTTAACCACAAAATAACTGATTTTATGCACAGATTTAAAATATGACATCTTAATGTATTTCTAACTTCTTCTCACGCGCATACATTTTTAAAACACTCAACTCTTCCAAATCTGTACTTTGAGTCTTTCCTGGAGGATCACTAAGGTGACCATGTAAGTTATTGCCCAAACCAGGACACTTCTGAGAGTGGGGAGAAAAGGAATGATTAATAATTCCACTGGGACAATGGGGTAAACCAGATGTACCATTATGAACAAAATGGAACCGCTGATGACTCTATCGTTCATAGGCCAATTTCCGGGGCAAGGTCAGCAGCCGTCACTAAGGCTTCCTTTCTCCATCATTTTTAAGAGCTGCCAACAACTTTGGAAATAGGCCCAACACAACTCCAAGCTGGAAGAGAGCCAGTACCTGTGCCACCCCATGTAAACATCAGGAAAGTCAATGCACACGAACAACCCCACCTCCACCCTGCCATACACACAGACACACACACACACACACACACACACACACACACAGCCACACACAGCCACACACACACACACACCCCTCCCAAAACCTGAAAAAAAGACTCAGAGCCCGGTCCTGGCTCTTGGCACCTGCCGTCACCCCTCACTTGTTGAAGACTAGCTGTCTTCTAGCAAGACATCTGGGGTCCTTCTGCACCGAGACGATCCCCCTCACCTCAGGTGTCCAAAGCTGTAGAAGCGGGACTCGCCATCAGTGGAGCGGACCACCTGCAGCGTGAACATGGGCTGCAGCTGTCTGAGCTCCAGCAGGACAACGGCCAGGTAGTGGATGAAGAGGAGGGCGTCCACGAGGGAGACGGCGTATTGCACGATGCCCTGGTAATTTCGGTCCCGAGAGTCCAAAATGCGGACCCCGTAAAAAAGCCAATAGGAGACCACGAAGAGGAAGATGAGGACCAGCAAGAGCGCACGGAACACGAGGATCCGCGGCACGTCGGCTCTCTGCTTGCGGAAGAACAGCGCCCAGGTCCCGATGAGCAGAATCAGCAGCTTGAACGCCATGGAGATGAAGAGTCCCTCGCAGATGGTGCCACAAGGTTCCAGCTCCTCCCGCCACAGGATGGGCGGCAGCAGGATGAAGGCGATGGGGGTGAGGAAGACCAGGAGTCCGAGCACCGTGGCGACGGTGAGGCCCAGGTAGCGCCTGCAGTCCAGCCCCACGCTGTCCTCCATGTCCTTGCTGATGCGGGCGATGTCCTCCTGCGAGATGCTGTGCTCCGACGTGCCTGTGATGGCCGTGGTGGTCTCCCCCCAGTTGTCATCCTGACAGGGAGAGAACAGTGAGGATGAAGAGCCACATGGCAGGTCACGTGTAAAAGCCACAAAGCCCGCGGGGGCACGGGGGACAGGGAGGGCCCACCTCCTTCAACCAACCCACATGAGCGGGCTTCCTGGGAAATGGAGGCTTAGCCCTTCAAATAGAGGAATTTTTTAACTTTAACAATTTTCATTGAAATTTTTCAAAATGTATTATATATCTACCTTTTCAAACAGAGAAAACATAATTTGACCTGTTTGTGTGTTTGGGTGATTCGTGACTACAACAGTGATTATCATCCACTGTGTTGGCGTCCCTGAGAGGCTCAGGGATAGACAAATCCTGCTGTCAGACTAACGTGTGCGAGCGCACCTACCGCCTAAGGAGAGAACCCTTTGCACTTCCTTCTTGATTCATGGCTGGGCGATAAAGGCTTACTTTAAAGCCCAACCCCTGAGTGGGGAGCATTACTACGCCCTCCAGGAGCTCTGAGGAGGGAAGATCTTGCACAGGAGGGAAACTTACATGGCTACATACATATCAAAAGCCCCCTGTAGTTCGTACGCACATTTTGTAAAACTCCATGATGTTTTCCGTAAGTATCAAGCAATCTGACAACATTTCTCGTTGAACAAGCTAAGCAGATGCAAGTATCTCTGGCCAGGAGAGCTCAAACATTCCTCCCTAAACACATGTCCTCATGGCAAACTAAACATCAAGAGCATAAAAATACTGAGATTGGGCTTCCCTGGTGGCGCAGTGGTTGAGAGTCTGCCTGCCGATGCGGGGACGCGGGTGCGTGCCCCGGTCCGGGAAGATCCCACATGCCGCGGAGCGGCTGGACCCATGAGCCATGGTCGCTGAGCCTGCGCGTCCGGAGCCTGTGCTCCGCAACGGGAGAGGCCACAGCAGTGAGAGGCCCGCGTACCGCAAAAAAAAAAATCACCAAAAAACAAAAAACTGAGATTACTAAAATGTGTGCCTTTTACATTCTTACTTTCACTGTCTCACTTTCTCTTGCTTTTTAAAGTCTGAGGTAGTTTGGAGTGATTGTCTCTTCATTTAACATGATCCGGTTGCCAGTGTTTTAAACAATTTCTCTACTTCTCTAGCAACTACGATGTCGTTCCAAAGCAACAACAGACCGAGAAGACAATGAAAAGCCACATTGGGTCCAAAGAGGTTTTTGCCTCAGAAATTTGTGTACGTGACTTAACTCGGAAAAAACAGTCAGCCACGGTGGTAAGTTGGGTGCAATTAATGCGTAAGATACCAATTTAGAAAAATCTAAGTTAATATAGCTGAATCAGCAAGATAGAGATCTCACAGCCAAACGATAACCTCAAATCTAGTAACAATCAAAAAAATTAGGATTCATGAAACGTATAAGCTATGACAAGAAATAGTGGTGGCGGCAGGGAAGGTCTCGACCTGCGAACAATAGGTCTTCAACTCGGAAAGTTACAAGTATCAAGTACTATGAGGGAAATTACTGGTTAAGATAACAGCCAGAAGCAACCGCTACTCTCACTGCTGGTAGAAGTTTAAAATGGTACAATCACTCTTGAAAACTGGTCTGGTAGTTTCATATAAATGTAGATTTACACTTAACTGTATGGCCCAGCAATTCTACTCCCAGATTTTTACCCCAAATAAATGAAAACATATGTCCACAAAAAGATTTGAACCAGAATGTTCTTAACATCTTTATTTTCATGCCAAAAACGATGCAACCCAAATGTCTATCCACCGGGAGAATGGATAACAAATTGTGGTATATTCATACACTAGAACACTACTCAGCAAAAATAAAAAAGAATGAATTGCTGAAACAGAGCAAAACATGGATGAATCTCAAAGTTATTATGCTGAGTGAAAAAAAGTCCAAAACAAAAGAATATGATTCCAATTATATTAAATTCTAAAACAGGCAAAACTAATCTACAGTGATAGAAATCAAAGCAGGGCTTGCCTTAGAGGGCAGGGGTTTGGGGGCAGGGATTGACTGGGAAAGCATAAGAGAACTTTCTAGAGTGAAAGAAATATATCTTGATAGGAGTGTGGGTTATATGGGTTTATTCAGCTATTACAACTTTTCAAACTGTACACTTAAGATCTGTTCATTTCTCTGTGCGAATTTACTTCAATTTTGAAAAAGAAAAAAACATAAGCACAAGAAGAAACAGCCACACATTCGAAGATGGACAACTTGCTTTAACATAAGGTGAGTTTACAGATCAGTAAAGTTACTTTGTAACACTCTTCGTGAAGGCAAATATTGGATTCCATGTTTTGTATTGGGCCTGATATTCAGTTGATGAGCAGTGTTGAAATAATGATCACTAGTATTATGGTCTTTTGTTATGTAGCTGATTTAGCTACTCACCCTTTTTCCTGCCAAAGAGTTGCTAACTAAATCCCCTGTCCATTTTAAGAATATGTGCACATCTGTGCCTAAAAAATGAAGATGTCCAACAATCTTCCCAAGACTGAGGTTCTTAGAAGAGAAAGGATCTTAGATTTTCTATCTCAATCCCCTGGATTTTCAATGAAGAAACTGAGGCCCACAAAGGTTGTGAATGCCCAAAGTCAAGTCACACAGCCGCTGAGAAGTACAGCCTCCAGATGCCCACTTCAATGCTTTTCCCTGGTGTAAACACCAACAGCTTCCTAACGTAGCTTCCTAGTGAGCTACAAGATGTAGAGAAGATGACAGACGAAATGCCTTCACAGTGGGCCACCAGCACCTCTGAATTCACATCCAGGAGGAAACTGACCCCTGCAGCACTTAAGGGTGGCCCAGTCTTAGGACTGGCCCCATCCATCCAACCATTCCTCTGGCCCTCTGGCTCTCCATCCCTATGACTGCCCCAGAGCCAAGGCAGGCTGTGCAACAGTAAGGACTAAAGGCACTTACTTACCACTGAACAAACCCCACATTCAACCACAACTGCAGCTTTGGCTTCTACGAGCATCTTGCATGCTCTGAGGAATTCCAACTTCAGTCCATATATCTGCTTATAAATGCACATCTGTCTGTACCCATAGGTACACACAGATGCATGCTTATCTATATCTTTACAGCTGTGTGGGCACACATCAGTTTATTTGGGGCTAAGGCTAGACATGCATATACTTCAAGGGGCTGTGCAAACATGTTTCTGAGTATTGCTCAGATGGTTATTCAAATCAAGTAGACTGTGAGACAGCTGGGACCCAGAGAGAAGAACACACACGATATTTTAAAAAAATTAATAGTCCATATTTTAAAATTGGGTGATTTCACAGAAAATCCTAACTTCCAGCTTTTCTTAAATATTGCAAGACCCAGGAACACTTAATTCCTGCATTCCTGTTGCTTCCTTGACAGAGGAAATGCATTCTCCAGGTGCCAGATTCCATCACTCCATGCCACAGCCCTGACAATGACATGCCACACAGATTGCTATTTACTCCCAAGCTAGCCTGATATATTTTTGCCTCTTCTGTGTAACCCAGGGTCTATTTCACTCACCTATGTTTCCCTAGTAGGCATCTAAGTGTACAGCTCCAGGTTTAGTGAGGCTTCGTCTGGGCTGTCCTAACCTCTCAGCTCTTCTTCCCTACATGACTTAGGGTCTCTGGAGAGCGAGTTTCCTTCTCTCTTACACTGTTCTACTTTGGAATGAGTCCCCAGAGCCTGCAGCCTGCAACTTTCCCTTCTCTGCTCTGTCGTCAGCCTTGCTGGCTTCCTTTCAACACCATTCAAAGGAGGTGAACCAATCACACTTCAGAAGAATCCTCAAGCTAGCCAATGGTAGGTCAGGCTGTCCTTAGACCAACAAGAAACCACAGGATATAGACAAACTAATTAACATGCTAGAAAAATAAAGATAAAAACCCAAGAGAACCTATTACAACAAGACTTAGGAAAACATTTACAGAAAAGAGGCTTGATCAAGTACCAGTGTACTTACAGACTGCCTTTGATCCTCACCTGAGCTTCCTCCGTCCGAGTAGAATCATTTGCCAACAAGGGCTCTCCGGTGGGAGCTTGAATGGTGACAGATTTTTCTGACCCTCTGCCATCTTTATTCCGGGGTGATTTGTGCCTCTCTCTATTTCTTTCCCTGAAAAAAAATAATAAAAGATAAATCCGCTAGCACATTTATGCCACGTTAATTAACCCTCATCAAAACATGTTATAGGACTTCCTTGGTGGTGCAGTGGTTAAGAATCCACCCACCAACACAGGGGACACGGGTTCAAGCCCTGGTCCGGGAAGATCCCACATACCGCTGAGCAACTAAGCCCGTGCACCACAACTACTGAGACTACGTGCCACAACTACTGAAGCCCGTGCACCTAGAGCCTGTGCTCTGCAACGAGAAGCCACCGCAATGAAAAGCCTGCGCACTGCAACAAAGTGTACCCCTGCTCGCCGCAAGTAGAGAAAGCCCGTGTGCAACAACGAAGACCCAACGCAGCCAAAAATAAATTAATTAAATTAAAAAAAATATTGTTAAAAAAAACATGTTATAAATTTCATTTTGAATTTAAGAAACTTCTACACACACACACACACACACACACACACACACACACACACACACCCCACCCCCCGGCAAAGAGTAAGCTGATCTTTACTCCCTACTTACTATTTTCTTTCTGCCACTCCAAGACCCAAAAAAAGACTGTCATTTCTTCTCTATCAACAGTGATCATATTTTTTCAAAGCCTAATACTGTGAACTTTAGAATTTCTGTAGCTAAGGCACATTTCATTGTAAAATCACTGACTTGAGTTGATCATAATTCGCCTAAACTTATTTTCTAGGACTTTTTTCTACTGGGACAACACAGCAAAATACTTAAGCTTTGGTCTGTCCAAAAAAATCTGGGACACACTGTCACCCTACACCTTTGGACAAGAAGAGAAGAAAGGAAACCCTAAACCAATACAGAGAATCAGTTACTTCCCATTACTACAAATTCAAAACTAAGTCATTCCCATAGATTCTAGATGAACTTAAAGCACCCACAGAAACAGGCAAAAGTGAGAGCAAATGACCCCAAGAGGTACACACATGGGTGTGTGTGTGTGTGCATGTGTGTACGTTTTCAGGCCCCCTAAGGAAAGCAGGCTGTTGCACCATTTTACCCCAGATGAACTTCCTGGGTGGTCTTCCAGGGTGACGATGAGCGCACCCTGCTGTGGGTCAATGCTGAAATTAGGAATCAACCACTGTGCAAAGCCCAGGGGTCATGACCTGGCCATTAACCACCTATGGAGACTGGCACCCCTACCCCCAACTGTGAAGAGTCAACCCAGGAGCCCCTCCAAAGGAGCCCCTCAGTGGCCAAGAATAAGTTCCCTCAAACTCCGTCCCGCAGGCCGCCCTGACATCAGTCCTCCTTCCTTCACCCACGCGCCCTCCTCCCCAAGGTCTCCCAGGCAGGACAGAAGCGTCGCACACACACACTACAGAGACAGACGGTCACGTTTGGGTTCTGCCCCTACCTGATGTGTGAGCCTGCACACGTTACTGAACCTGCCAATTAAAGAATGTCGCTCACCAGTGGCTCTAAAAGGATGAA
The DNA here is from genome assembly GCF_039906515.1 of Pseudorca crassidens. Taxonomy (NCBI): domain Eukaryota; kingdom Metazoa; phylum Chordata; class Mammalia; order Artiodactyla; family Delphinidae; genus Pseudorca; species Pseudorca crassidens. The sequence continues at coordinate 101,527,127 of NC_090297.1, read as the reverse complement.
GTTGCTAGCCCCTGCTGTTGCTGACCTTCGACACACCCTGAAAGGAGTTCAGGGCAGAGATCAGGAAGGAGGCACTCTGTGCTCTGGGAACACTGGCAGAACAGCCTTTCAGACAGTTAGACATTTTCAGGAGAAAATGTTACGAACCCAATTTCTCCCATCTTCTCACACCCAGAAAAGCACTAAAATCATTAAAGGAGACGTCTGCTCCTCGTGACCAGCAGCAACCTTCTACCAAGATGTGTGCCTGCTTGCATGTACCCCTTTCGTCAAGTCGTATATATGCTGACCTCCCCCACTACCTCTTCAGAGCAGTTCCTCAGAGCCATGTGAGAGGCTGTCTCCCAGGCTTTAGTCTTCAGGAAGCCCCAAATAAAAGTGACCTCACAGCTCTCATGTTGTGTTTTACTTCAGTTGACAAGCCTCTGAAAAACCTCAGTTTCATCATCTATGCAATGGGGATAACGATCTCACCACATAGACACAGGGATGTGAAATAATACACTGTGGCTATTATTACTGCTATTACTATCCACACATGGCAAAGAATGGTGGCTTGACTTGGTGAAGCAGAGTACGTGTTCCTCGGAGACAGATGAAAAAGAAGCTTTTAACACACAATCAAACCCCCTCCCCCTGCACAGCATCCCTCCTATTAACCTACTACTTAGCTAACAAAACCACATGCAGACTTTCTGTGGTCAAACTTCTGCTTTATCAATATCTCCCTAGGATAAGCCCTGGTTAATTCCTTCAAAGGGCAGGGAGGCTTCAGTTGTCCCAGAGACGCTTTCAGTGATACCATCTCTAATCCCTGTAGCGTAATTTATCACTACAATCTACTGTTAAATTAGAGTCCAGAAATAGATGTGTTCTGGTCAACTCTGGTGTTTTGTTTTAACTGGGCAACTAAGGAAACAGCAAAGAGATGTTGTTTGTTTATCCAGGGGTGTGTGTCACTGCCAATCACTCCACTGCCCACCCCAATTTAAAGAGCACTTTACCAAGTGCTTTCTTATGCTAATCTTGTTCAGTCCTAACAATGACCCTATGTGGTATTATTGTCTGCATTTTATAAATGAGGAAACGGAGGCTCACAGAGGTTAAGTGACTCCCCAAAGTCACAGCAAGTGGCAGAGCAGGATGTGAACCGACTGCCTCGATTCAGACCCGCTCTGCGGCACTGATTTGAAGAGCAACTGGAAGATTTTGTAGCATAAGTATTCCTTATGCTCATTCCCACACCCCGAACTTGATGAACTTACCAGAGCTATGGAATCTGCCTTTGAAGCTACTGCTAGAAGTCATGACTTGACCCTGACCTTGGAGAACACAAAGCAGTGCACCCAACACTCTGGGCTGCCAAAGACAACCACTTCAAAAGGACTCACTGTGAGAAAGAATAAGCAATGGGGGAAAGTTTTCCCATGTGTCTGATCAGTCTTAGCTGTTTAGACTAAGTCTGGAATCACTGTTCCCCAGGACCCCCACCTTGGCCAGGCCAGACCGAGGCACTGCTCCTCTTACTGTGTTTCCACTTTCCCCAACTGCTCTCACATCTATCACTGTCCTGCCATCTGCCAAGTCACGTGCTCCCCTAACCCATCAATCTCTTCACTAGTCCCACGGGTCAAATCCTGTGACAGCACAAATTCCACTGGAAATCAAAATTCTTCCACCGAGTGCCAGTTCCTGCAGGCTGAACACTACCAGGGCCGGAGCGGGTAGGGAACCACCCAGGGCTGGAAACAGTCTCTCAGGGGCCAGCCCTTCCTCGACCCGACCCCAACTGGCCCAGCCTGGCCCTTAAAGGGCCCGACAGTCCCCAAAGGAGACGCGATCTCTACAGTTCCCCTGGTAACATCAGAGGTAAACCAGATAAGAGCCCACTACCTGGCAACTCCAGGAAGGTTTCTCATCCTCCAAGCCCAAAACCCTAAACCACTGCTTCTCACACGTGAATGTGCAGACAAGCCACCTGGGGTGCAGATGAAGTACAGATTCACTGGCCCCATCCCCAGAGAAATAGTCTGGAGAGGAGAGACACCAGGAATCCGCCCTTTTCATCAGCACCCCAGGTGATTAGAAGGCAGGTGGTCCAGGAAACTCTGCCCAAGGCTCTCCCACCCAAATGCTCCTGGGGGAGGAGGTTGTTGGAGCGACTACTCAGAAGTTTCCCTGTTTGTAAAATGCCCTGTATACAGCGGGGGCTCGATAATGGGAGCTGTGAGTGCAGCGCTCAGCTACACAATGTTGCAGTGTACAGCGTGGCTTCTATACTAAAACAGCATTAAGTGCATGAGGCTGGGAGCAGGACTCAGGACAGCGTGCATCAGGCCCAGATCTGCCTTTGAAGCTACTGCTAGAAGTCATGACTTGACCCTGACCTTGGAGAACACAAAGCAGTGCACCCAACACTCTGGGCTGCCAAAGACAACCACTTCAAAAGGACTCACTGTGAGAAACAATAAGCAATTGGGGAAAGTTTTCCATTCACTGTCAAGTAAGGGGCTGACAGAAAGCTCACCCTATCAACTCAACGTGGGCTGCATGTCGTGCTGGTCCTTGTCAAGGGAGAAAGACCTGTTGTACAGCTTTTATAAAAATCACTGGTCCTAAATTACTGTCTGAGCCCGGACTACATAGAGAAGTCCAACAAAAAAGGCTGCCTTCCCAGTGCTTTCCAGCATGCAGAGCTATGAGTCCAGTATGGCTGTCGCTTCACTGCATCGGTACCCAAACGTTCATCCCCAGAGCTCCAACTGCCGTGATGTCAAGGACGTGCTAAGTACCCTCCAGGAGAGGGCCCGCCAGTGGTGAAGACCACCAGTCCACGGTGTCTAAGAGAAACAGGAGACAGCGAGTAGGCTACCAAACCACTGAAAGGATTTTTCAAACACACGCGCACTTGGTGTTTCTCCAACTCCACCCGAGTTGTCTGGATCACCTAGGCATCTTTGCTGGGCAGGTGTGCCAGCCACAGGAATCCTCGTATCTTTATCTCTGAGCCTGTCTCCATGCATCATGTGCCCGTATGAGTAAAGATAAGTCAGGAGTCGGGGGCAAGCAGTAACATGCTGGAGGCCTGGGCATGTGTCTGTACCCGCACGTGTGTGAGTGTGTAAATGCTTGTATTCAGGCGATTCCAGAGCTGAGCCCTGGGGGTGCTGCTGTAAAGCCCGTCTCACTCTGACCAGAATCCCCGTCGATTCCTAGACCGTTCCCACTTACAGTCAGCATTTCCTGGGAAGATGATTTTGCCCTCTTTCTGTTGTTTGTCTATTTCTACTTGGGGAAAGCCAGCCCCACCGGTTACTCTTCCCTTTCCTTCTCTACCACCACCCACCACCTGTCCTTTCTCCACCAACTGCGACTGCCGGGGCCTGGCTGCTTCCTCTCGGCACTGCCTCGGGTGCGAGGGCTGGGCACAGGACAAACTGACTTGGAAGCGGCCTCGGAACAAAAGCACAGATCGCCCTACCGCTCAGGCAGCCTCTTGTGGACAATGCATTTTATAGTACATTAGTCACATGGCTTACCCTCCACTCCCTTTCTTCCCTATCAGTTACTCTGCCGCTCTCCACCCAGCACAGCCCAGGGAGGAAAGCACGGCTTCCAGAGGAGGACTAAATGGGGCCTTAAACCTGAGGGTCTCTACCAACCTCATAACTTCAGGCAAATAGTGCTCTCTCTGAGTCTCAATTGTATCACCTGTTGAACGGGGGTCCCACCTCCCACCGTTCTGGGACTGCTGTGAGGATGGGGGATAATGACCAAGGGTCCTAACAGGCACTCTCAAACTGGTCACGAACAGTACTGGCAGCCGCTGTATTGAACTCGGGGAACTGGTACTCCAAAACCCAAAGGTTAGGCGAGGTCGGCTGGAGTCTGTGCCGTTTTCCCAGCAAGTTAACTGGATACCCTCTGGAGATGGCAGGTATCACAAAACCAGACCACTAACCTCTTTGTTAGAAAAGAGTCACTTGTCATCTGCTTAGAACCCAGCCAGTCCTCCAAAGATGATCTCGGTGTCATCAGGAATATCAAGTTTGCTGCCCTTCGTTATTCCCCGCTGACAGTTCTACCAAGATTCCTAAAGAGCAAACAAGCTCCCTCTCCTTTCCTACTCTGCCACTCAAATTCCCAACAAATCCCTGAGCAAAGCAGCCCTCACAGGGACACTCCCGGTGATAGAGACCCTCTGCTGGGTCCAGGGCACCCACCCCGACAAAGGACTCCCGGCACCTACTCTCTATGGATTACAACCTCTGCCCCACAGTCACTATGCCCTAGAGGGCTGCCTGTCAGGGAATCCAACTTTTCTAAAGATGCCAGGAAGTTCACCTATAAATCTTGAATCTCTCACCCCGAGCTCTTCTGAGTAGGCATTCAGCAACACCCTTGGTTAAATTATTAAAGGTCTCAGCTTGTATTATTTGCCAAGTACTTTCCGCAGGGGTCCAAGAAGGCCCTCAGAGTTCTGCCTGCTGTTTTCATTGAAAGTTACAGTCTCCTAAAGTTACCACAAGAGCACTGCAGTATCAATTTCTCGGGGCCCCAAGGGGCCTGAGGAAACAGCAGTGCAGAGCAATGACAGTCGGGACACGAGTCTAGATAAAGGAGGCCAGAGATGGTTCCTCCTCTGAACACTGCAAGGCGTCCCTCTCTACTCACCCCCAAGCACCAAGAGAACCCCAAATTCCCACTCCACTCATCACACTGTAGGATGGGGAAGCTTGGCACACTGACAAGGGAATTGCTTTTTCCAGTTAAGTTCAAAGATTGGACATTTTTACACAGCTGTTTCTAGTATTTTAGAACAAATCTGATATGTTTACCCACTGATTGAAATTTGTGATTAAATGTTTCTCACCAGAGGGTTCCTGACTTTCTCAGGATCTGGGTTCTGGCATGTCACTTTACGCCTCACTCAGCAGCCCTCCTTGCTGTTTCCCATGCTGACTAGAAAGCCTTGCCTGGGCTCCAGCACAAGCTCATTTACCTCTTTCCCCCAGATTGTTATGATTATACGAGCAATACATGAAATTTAGAAAATAAGGAAAGTTAAACACACACACACACACAACTATACTCCCAAGAGTTGCACACCTAGAGATAGGCATGGTCAATCTGTTACCATTCATTGTATCATAAGAATATATAACCATTATAGGTACAAAGTTTTGAATCTTGTTTTTTAGTAACGTGGCATCATATGTATTTTCTCATGTCATTAAATAATCTTTGAAAGTCCTTCTTTTACACTCATTCCATTTCTACTTTTAATCACAAGATATACACTTGTAAAAGACTGAACAAGTGCAGAAAGATAAAGCACAAATGAAAGTTCCCATCAGTCACCATCCTGTGTGGACCCCTTCCCGGTGGATGACCGCTCTGGGCAGCTCCGACACTATCCTTCCAGACCCCTTTCTGCGTGTGTACATCCGTACATGCTAACAAACGAATAGATCAATTAGATATCCATATCTTACTGCTGTTTTACAAAACAAAATCCTGCTCTGCATTCAGCTGCTTGTATGGGGAACTGCTCAGTCGGGGAAACACCACTATAATCACCATTCCCAGCCATGGCAGGGCTGTGACCACAGGTGGGCCTTTGAGTCTGGTGCTGAAATGCCAAGGCCATTGATAGCATTAATACAGCCACTGGTTAGTGACCTACTATGTGCTGTGTTAAATGCTTCACAAGCATAATCTCATTTAATCCTCTCAACAGCCCTGCTATACCCATTTTACAAAGGAGGGCTCTAAGGAAGAGGCAGCATTGCAATTTCATCAACTGCACTCTTCACCAGTACAGTACCACCTCTTCATTCATTCATTTCCTCGTTTCTCTCCTCACCGTTCTGCAGGTCTGTAATACTGCAGGCCTTATGAATACCAGTGCAGACCTGTTCATTCCTCACAGAGGAGAGGAAATTTGGCCCCATCACCGAGGTCGGAGTTTTCAAAACCCAGGCCTGCGCACTGGGAAGACTAGTCAGAGAGAAATAAATAAGGCACTAGGCCAATCCTGCCACTTCAGTGGATACGCCTCAGGCAAATGCATAATGGATGAGTCAGCAGCTTTGGGTGAGAAGCAACAAATTAACACTTTTTTTATTTTGGAACTTTCACTCGCATTCTTGGTAAAGCTTTGAGAGAACTGTCATCTATGAAAAGTACTTAGAAATGAAAAACATTTCCACTGAAGGGAGAAACTTTAATTTAAAATCAATTGTGAGAACTTAAAAGTCACCAACTGTAATGGTGGCTATAAAATGTAAATTGGTGGTGTAGTTCCTCCCGATGCCCGTTAAATGCTCTTGGACTGAACCTCCGGCGTCCACTGCCCTGCGGGGGGACTGTTTGAAAGTGAGCCCAGGCAGCCTGAGCAACCTGCAAGTTTCCCCCAAAGGAAAAGTGGAACAAGCAGTAGCTTACATACCCTTGTCTGTGAGATTTTTTCGAATGACTAGAATAGTAAGAGTATCCAGAATACGTGGATTCGGTATCCATAGCAACGGAGAGCTTGCTCTTGCTGAAGGAGCAGGTACTGTTTCTCCTTAGAGGTAGAGAATCTCACCTACTGGATTCCTCCTCAGACCTCAAAGGGCCTGGGAATCAAGGACTTACTCTTCGGCAGGAACGAATTCTGGGAAAACAGGAAAAAAAAAGGATATCAACCTTCAAAGCCAAACCCGAGGGGCGAGAAGATAAGTGACAGTAGCAAGCTCCTCTCTGGGGTCTCTATGATGGAACAAGTGAGCAAGGGTGAGGCTCCTGAGTGCTAAGTGCTCCACTCAGGCAGCAGCCAGCTTGCCCAGGTGTCTGGGAGGGGGACGGGTGGTGCCGGGCAAAGCCCAACCCCCGCCCCGCAGCAGCGGGGAAACCGGAGGTGGGAGAGACCTGGCCCTTGGCCATCTCCCAGACACAGCCGGCCTTCCTGGCATCCCAGTCCTAGACACCGTGCCCAGCTCCCACTGCCAGTGTGCTGGTTACAAAACAATACCCAGGGAAGCAGCTTTTCAGGGATTTGCTCAGAGTTTCCGAAACCACTGGGGAAAAAAAAAAAAAAGGTTCTCAATCTCTTTAATCCAGGAATCCAAACTCCTGAGAATTTATCTCAGGGAACTAATCTCCTTTTTTAAACGAAAAACTACTATTAGCACACTGTCTAAAATAGTGAAAAGCAAGAAACACTCTCAATGCCCCCCAAACAGAGGACTAGGTCAGGGAAACATGATTCATTCACCCAAAGAAATATCATAGAGCTGTTTAAAATGATAATTACGAAGAACAGAAATTTGTATGATATAGTGATAAATTTAAAAAGCAGGCTACATACAGCACTGCAGATAGACGCTGAAATCTACATTCCAGTTACAATCACTTACGTAAGGACAAGGATGACAGAACATCAGAAAATGAAAGCAGGTGATTTATTAGCTGCAGGTTCCTGGGTCTTTTCCCACATTTTCATTAAATATTGCTATGCAATAAAAATAAATTGGAAATGTTTCCAAGTACATTCCTGAGCCCCACATGCTAAACCTTTACTTCGAGAGAAAGGAGTTCTGCACCCCTCACCCCGGAGCTGGTCTCCACCCCACAGGGCTCCTCCTTCCAGCGCCCCTGGAAGCTGACACTGCAAACAGAGCCAGGGAGATCAGTGTGAAGAAAAAACAAAGAAGCCGCAGATGCCATACCTCTACCCCCACTGGGAGAAGGCCAAGGCTCCTGAGCAATGAATGACCTGCCAGCCTGGAGGGAATCACCCACAAACCACCACTGGCCAACACAGTCCGAGCCTCAGTACCACCTAGGTTGTTTGCCCTTATCATTCATTCCCTAGGGTCTGTCACCTAGGGCTAGCTAGCCTCCCTTTTCCTGATGTCCTGACTCATTATTTCATGTCTGCTCTCCTGCATGAGCCCAAGGTGAGCAGTGGGGAGACCCGGGGTCTAGCCAGGGCTGCTCACTGTCAAGTACCACCTGGGATAAGTCACCTGCCTTCTTGAGCCTCGATTTCCTCATCTGTCAAATGGGGATAAACCCACTAGCCATGGACTTCACAGGGTTGACCTGGAGATATAAGCTGATACAGTATTAGGAGCTGGCTTCCAATCCCAGGCTTTACTCACCTGTTAGCTATACGACCTCAGTCAAATTATTAAATCTCTCTGAACCCACATCTGTAAAAGGTGAATAAAAGGGCTCATGCGAGAAACAAACAAGCTACAACTGTGACCACTCCCAGCACCGGCTCCGATACGCTGGAGAAGGGGCATTTGGGGTTATCAAGACTCCCGCGACCAGTCCCCAACCTAGAGGCTCTCCTTGTCTCTCTCAGTAAGAGAAAGACACGGAAAGGAGCAAGACAGAGTGGGTGCCCATGCTCGCCTTCCCACCTGAGGCTCACCTGCGGCCAGACAGCGCTGGGCTTGCATCCCAGTGCAGTCCAGGGCTTGCTAACTAGCTGCGTCCCCCTCGGAGCCTCTGGTGTCCTCATCCGTAAAATGGAAATAAGGCAGCCTATTTCGTGGGGTGACTGTAAAGCATCAAATGTGGGAAAAAAAACCCACTGTGGGCATTTTAAAAACATGTTAGTTTTGCTCTTGGACCTTCCCCCACTTTTCTAGAAGACTTTAAGAACAAGCTCATCTTTTTTTTTTTCTCCCTACTCTTCTTCCCAGCATGTTCACTAGCAATTTCAATGAGCTTTCAGCACCTTAGACTCTCACTTCCTTTCTGCTCTGGGCTATGCTGCTTGTTCTTCTCCATACCTGGCAGATGCCAGCCTCAGGAGGTGAGCCAAGATCTCCAGACCTGCCCTGAATAAGCCTCTTTCCCCAAAGGTCCTTCACCCAGCTCTCTGCTGACCTGCAGGTTCCAACACCCGGCTGCCTGGCCCAGAAACCTGACTGCTGTCTTCTACACCCAGAATTGACCATCCACAACGTTTATACTTTTTTCTGCCCTCCAACCCATTAACTCTCGATTCTCTTTTCCATCCCAGCTTCTAGCTATTTCCGGCTAAATGCTGCTGGGGTGTCTCAGAGGCAGGTGGCCCAGGCCCCGAAGACCTGGGCTGATCCTATTCAGGCTCCCCGGCCGTGACACCGAGGGGCAGACACTTACCTCTGTGAGCTTATCTCCCCACCCTCCCACCCCTGCCCCCGACACCTCTGTAAAATGAGGCCATTTAATATGATCTCTTCCTAGGGTTGCTTTTAAGCGTTAAAGGAAGCTCCCAAAATAAAGCCTCTGGCACATGCTAATGCAAATTTCATTCCCCTACTGCAAGAGGACGTCATCCTTAGTCCTCATTAAAACCTCCGGCCATCCGTTAAGGCAACTCCAGGCATGCCCCTCAAAGGAAATCATGGGCTCCCAAGTGCTGTTTGGGGGAAAGCTTTACCTCCACTCTACCAGCTGCCCTTGTCTGGTTTCTCTCTCACAATTCCTAACTATATTTTTCAAAGGGGTGGTTTGCATATGCTGCCATTCCCTCCCTCTTGTCACCCCAATCCTCCATCTTTGATGCTCCATTGAAACAGCGCTAAGTTGGCCAGATTGCCAGGAGCCAAATCCAAAGGTCCCACCCTTGTCCTCCTTCCCCCCAGACCTTCTTAACCCATGTATTCATTCATCTGCCTCCACGTTTAGTGGGGCTATGAGAGACCTGCTAGGCGATGCTAGGTTACAGCAATGACAATGGCACACAGCACATGGCTGCCCTCGCGGAGCTCTCTGCTGTCTGTCCTCCTCCAATTTGATGGTGTTTGTGCTACTCCTCCTCCAACAGTCCTCTCCCTCTCCCCCATCAAGTTATCTTTTAAGACTCAAAACTCACCCATTATTCTCCTCCGTCCATGGATTTACTCTAGGATAAGCTCCATGGAGACAGAAGCTACTGTTTACCTACCCCAGGATACACTGAACATAAGAGGTACCCAACAAATACTTACTGAAAGGATAAATCCCCAATGCACATTTCCTACTCAGATGGCTCTTGCTCCGCTTGGGATTCCCATCACCCCCGCGATGCTCTCCGGTGCCCCGGACTGTTCTTTTCAATTTCCTCCACTGGCGCCATGCAAACATCCTACTGACCCTATAGAGCCAACCCAGCACCATTTTCACAACTCTCTCCCTGCTTCAGCCCACACATTCTACTGTCCCTAAGTGCCCTCTGTCCCCTGTTATCCACCCCTCACTCTCCCAGTTCTCAGGCCACCCACTTCCTCCAGGCTCCACGGACACAGGGCTAGACTATTCCAAAGCCTGCAGGTTTCCTCACAGAATCCAGTCTCTCGAGAGTTCGGGCCCCTTCTGCGTCACGCTGTCTCTACCAGAGCTATCAATTCTTGTCCCAGATCTCAGTGAGGATTAAGAAGCAGCAACCAGAGGCAGACGGACAAAATCCAGAGCGAACTCATCTCAAAAGCCAATGGAAGGGTTTCGACATCCTTAACAGAAAAACACATCCTGAAGCTTATCATTGCAGCAGTACATTTACAAGATAGTTCCCTTGTATGCACAAGAAATTAGCAGAACTCAGATAAGGTCAGAGGGAGGCCTTATCAGGAAGATAATAAAGTAAAGAAAAGGAATCAGGTTCTCTGGGTAATAAAGTGATAGGCTGCTGCACTGGCTTGAATAGGATAGGGTCACATAAAGGTGTAAATGTGGATCCTGGAATCTGGAACTATCTATCTATCACACTGACCCCTGACATGACCCAGACTGTGCCTGGCTCTGGTTGGACAGCTGCCAGAGTGATCTTTCAAATCACGACGTGGACGTCGCTTCCCTGCTTAAAACCCCTCCACGGTGTTCCGCTGCACTTCAAATAAAACTCAAAATCCTTCACTTGGTCTGCCAGGCCCTGCCTACCTCTCCAGCTGGGCTTTCCTTCTATACCCGAGGTTCTCTAAGGCACCCGGCTCTCTGCAGCCTCAGTACATCTGCTCTACTCACTCTTCACCCACCTCATTTTGCCCAATTCCTACTCATCCCTCTCAGCTGAAATACAGCTTCTCTCAAGGGCCTTTCCGGTCCTCCGGCCTCACCTGGCCCTTTCCCACCTCCCTGTACTTCTTGATATCCCAATTTCCAATTACACAGGGACTGGCTCCTGCAGAGACAGTAAGCTCCACGAGGGCAGGGGCCTCTTTCATTACTCTCTCTCCAGCTCCTGGAGCACAACAGGCTCTCTGTAAATGTGTGCTGAATGAAGGAAGGGTTTAGGTGGCACATGTCGGGACGTGGAGCCCATAGGTTCACTGTGGAAGAAACCTTAGAGGTCGCCTATTTTAAATCCTCGGTTTTACAACCGAAGAAAAAGATGCAGAGATTACATTCCACAGTGACATCCGAACCACCAAGAGTGGAGCTGCTCTGCTGCTTGCACTAGTCTTACTCAGCGGCAAAGGTTATATGCCAGACACAGTAAGAACTGGCATCAGTCTCTGCCTCCCCCTGTCCTCCTGTCATTTATCCCTTCCGGGCTGCAAGCAAACACCAGGATAGGGCTAGAGCTTGTCAAATCACATCTCATGAAGGTCAGAGGGCAGTGTTGAGACAGGTTCAAGAGCACTTTTGACTAAGTGGCAGCATCTTAAATCTGGAATTCCCCAACAAAAATGTCAGAGAACCTCCTCCCCGCCCCCACCTTTATTAAAAGCAAAGTGGGGATCAGAGGCCTTGAAGAGAATCCGCCCCTAAAGTCACATTCACTCACAAAATATATCTGACTCCTACTTGAAAGGAAAACACAGTGTTCAGAAAATCATATGAGGGAAATAATATGTTATGGTAATGACAGTGGTAAACATAAGCTAACCTTCTCAGAAAAGGAAATTATAAAAATGTCAACAGCTCTGCCTAGAGCTATTAAGTGAACTTGGGTTGGAGGGTAGAAAGTTACCTTGCAAGGGGTACAGAGACACACGCTGAATTTAAAGAGCCATTCTACTCCTTCTGCAGTGGATATACTTCCAAGGGAAGCAACTGTGTTTATATATACTGTGCACATCGCTTTGCATATTTGATTTTTATCATATATATAATTCTAAAGGGTTTACACCATTTATTATTTTTATTGTTTTCAAGCTAACATTTTTCTCAAGGTACCCGTTTTTAATTACGTGGCACTCAAGGGGAAAAGGATAATTTAGATAATTTTGTTTAGTCAACTTTTCTTCTACAGGGGACAAGCAATGAGCACAGGTTTTGAAGTTAGATTGTCACTGTTCAAATCCTGGCTCTGCTACTTATCAGCTGTGTGACCTCAGATTAATTACTTAACCCTTCTGTGCCTGTTTCCCTAATTATAACAACAGAATTATATTTTACTTACCTTATAGGCTCAAGGTGGGTTAAATGAGATCATTCATAATCATTCAGACTAAAGCCTAGCACACGGTAAGCATTATTACTACTTAGTAAAGTTAAATTCCTTCCATTGGAAAGAATACCTTTGTAAGGCACATGACTTATGTATCATTTTCATTAAACTTATGTACTTTTTTTGGTCTATGTGAGTCTACTTTAATGAATCCCATTAGCTATAGTTAACTAATTTATTGATTTCCATTCTTTTCCTTGCAGGCCTTCTTTTACTGTCCCCAGGTTAGAAGTGAGTATCAGAGAAAGCTCTGTGTGTTTTATTGGGTTTATCTGGAGGACCTCAGGGGTGTAAGGGAGGATGGGAAGAAGTATTTTGCTGAACTTGTGGTCTATAAACCATAACACATCATCCAGGCCACTGATGTGGGGATCAGAAGGATTGTGGCATTTGCAACAAACCCAGTGATTCTTTCAACAGTGCTCTTCTAAATGAGTGATTCCAGGCCACTATTCACAAGAAAAGAAAATGTCAACCTCATTTTACCAATGATTTCAACTCACCTTCCCAGAATATCTCCTCTTGGTTCCAGTCATCAATTACCTCTGAAACACCCTTAACAGCTGGGTATAGATTTCCAAAAGCTGTGAATGGTTAATGTGTCTGGAGTTCTGACGATGTATATTTGTTCTCAAGTGACCCCCGCCCCTTGTCCCCTGCCAGATTCTTAAGCTTCGGAAAAGTAATTTCGAAAATACTACCTCCCCTGTAAATTCCATGATGCAGGGTCCAATGACTGCTGTCCAATAAAGCGGTATTCAGAAGGACACCAATGGAGACAGACCTCAGCTGAACATACATGCACCTTTTCATCAGGCTTCAGGTGAGACCAAAGCCACTACTAGAAACATGGTCCAACCCCACGTCCACCTAATCCTGCCTTGTCCACCTTCTGGAAAATGGCACAGCACGATGCCCATACACAGCTAGTCCCCTAGCCACAGCTAGTTCACTTTATAGAGAGAGAAGGACCATAATAATCTAATGGCTCACAGTTAATCGAGTGCTTCATATGTATTAGGAACTGTTTTAAGTCATTTGCATATAATATCTCACTTAATCCTCAGAACACGTCTTATATGGGAGAAAAAATATGAATTTCACGTTACAGTTAAGAAAACCAAGGTGGCAAACCTGGTTAAGTGCTGGAGCTGGGCCTTGAACTCTGAGAGTCTAATTCCAGAACCTGTGCTCTTGACTATGGAAACTATATAACAATGTAGCAATTACCAAACTCGTTTATTTACAGGGAGGAGGGGAGGCAACCATCACAAATTGTCCCAAACCACACAGAACCCACAAAGAATTCTGCAATTTCAACTCCTACTCACAGGTTCAGTGTCCCAAGCATTGTGGGGAGTCCAAAAGAAAAGAAATGAATCTGAAATAGTTCTAACTCCAAGGAGCTCACAGCTTAAAGGTAGAACCTGCCTATTAAAATACAATGTGATAAGTGCCCACTCAACCCAAATGCTGCTGAGGTCTGGGATAACAAACAGGGTGTGTGTTTGTGTGTGTTGGGGGCTGGAGGGGAGAATACCTTCCTCACTCAACATTTGTTTATTCTCCAGTGGACCAGGGTGACCTGGCATTGCTTCTTGGTCAGGAAACCTTCCTTTACGGTTTCATCCTTTTGCTCAAGTACACAAGGCAATGAAAATGTGTTACCTGGCAAGCAGTCCTTACAAACACGCCATTCTCAAAATTCTCCCATTTTACTTACAAATTAAGTTGCAACCAAGTCACGCTGCCAACACTGTAACAGTGAAAATTTCACCCTAGCTGTTTCAGTAATTATATTGAGAGACACCAAAGTCTGGGAATGCTAAATGCTTATGGGGAGGTGAAGAGTGTTATTTACTTGAACTGGAGAATAAACAGTTTCCTCCCAGAAATCAACCCCCAACTATATCACATTGATTTAATTCAACTCTAAAAACTCTAATTAGTGGTTACACAAAATGACTAATTACATCTCCCTGGATTCAGACAGTTTCTGCCATCTCACTTAAAGAGCCTAGGAGCTGTGTAATCAAACAACCCACCCACTGGAAGGAGAACGCTAATTAGCATTGTTGATTGGTGACACAAGTTATAATATTTTTCCAGCAACCCTGTAAAATTTATAAACACATCAGTGAAAATGCCAGATTCTTTACAGCTCGCTAGCTTTTGGAATAGATGTCTAAAAATACATGTATTTCCAATCACAGCCCCCCAAAAGGGGTTTAACAAAATGCACGTGCCAGCCACAAAATCATCATAATAAAGAGCTCTAACATCTCTTAACAAGCGGCTAAACGAGCTCACAACACCTTCGCGGGGTGGGCTTTATACCTGGTTTGAAGCTGTGAAAACTGAGCCACAGGCTTCTCGGCTCCAAGTCTCACTAGCTCATCTCCGGGCCGCCAGGCCGCGGCTCCGCCCCACTCCTGCCTCCGCCACCGACGCGTTTAAATTTTTATAAAGCTTCACACTTCCCCGGACACGTTTGCTTGGGGCAGTTTAAAGCCTGCAGGAGGAAATGAGGTCCTGCCCGTGGCGAAGGCTGCCCCGAAGCGGTGAGATTGCCTCCACCCGGGACGCCTCGGGCAGAGACTAGCCGGACGCCTGCTGCTCCACCCCGGCGTTTTTGAAAGTAAACTCCTACCTGCCTGTTGCGCTCTCCGATGCGCAACCGGACTCGCCCCCCGCCCGCCTCCAGGGCCAGCTCCCTTCTGTAAGCGAGGTGGGAACACAGGCCAGCTCTGTGCCGGTTTCTGGCCCAGGGTCGGGCGGGTCCCCGGGCGCGGGCTGTTCCCGGGTCGAGCCCCACAGCGGGGTGGGAACCACGGAGCGCGCCCGGCTCCCGGGGTGCGCAGGGCGGTCCGGCCCCAGCCCCGCAGGGCCGGTGCCTCAGCGCGGGTGCCTGCAGGAACGCTCGGCCACTCCCTGCCGGCCGGGGCGCGCACCCCAAAGTGCAGGCACGGTAGAAGCGAGCGTCCGAGGCGTGGGGAGGAAATGCCCGGACCGAGGAAGTGGGGTGCGCGGGGAGTGCGGCCCCGGGGCGGGAGGGGCGCACCTCGCGGGGATGGGAGAGGAGTGGGGTCCCGGGAAGCACGGCTCGGGCTATGGACCGCTGGAGGGAGGGAGGCTCCCGACCAGAGGCGGGAGAAGGGCAGTGAACCGGGGTCTGAGTCCGGGGTGGGGCTGCGGGAGGAGGACCCAGGGGCTCGCGGGGTCGCGGGTCCGGGTGGGGGCGTCTCCCCGCGGGAGGTCTGCACCCCGCGCCCGCCGCCCCGCCGCGCCCGGCCTGCGGCGGGACTCACCTCCGCGCCGGCCGTGCGGGCTCCGCGGCCCGCGGTCTCGGCTCGCAGCGGCCCCGACTCTGCGGCCTGCACTGGGCTCCTGTAGAGGCAGAGCCCCGCCGCCGCCGCCGCCGCTGTACTGCTGCTTTCCGCTTCCTGTCCCGGCGCCGCCCCGCAGCCCGAGCCCAGCCCTGCGAGCCCGGCGCGGCCGCGAGCCAAGAGCAGCGAGCGCTGCCGGCCCAGCCGAGGGCCCGGCCCACCTGCAGCGCAGGGCGGGGCCCGCCGGCGTCTCCCCCCAACCCCCAGGCTCAACGCGCCCCGGACACACACGCACACACACTCACACACACCGACTCACACACCTATTCAGGCACACTCGTACCCACACAGACCCTAGGGGCTGACCACACACACACTCATCCACACATCACAAACACATGGTCAGGGATTAACCCCCCCAGCACCCCAACATACTTGCACGCTCAAACGTACACACTCATGCACACACAGACTCACAATCATGCACAAAATTCAAGCCTGTCTGCCCCCAATGGAGCCCCAAAACACATTTGCCCAGCAGCCCAGGGACTAACCCTCTACACACACACACTCAAATACACATATTCCAAGAACCAGCCCACAAACGTCCATATATACCCATACCTCAACCCACATACACACTCACACTTAAACTCACATGCAGCTCAGGAAATGACCCCACATATAACCATGCACACCCAGACCCCCATAGGCCCCCAAAGCCGACCCTACCCCTCCTCCTCCCTTTAACAGCGTGGTCACTGCCCCCCAACCCCAGTATCCTAGAAGCTACTGGAAGAGCACACCCCTGAAGGCAGGCAGCCCCAGGTTCCAATCCTGATTCAACCAGGTCTGCTTCTAAGTCTTTGTTTCCCCGTCTGAAAAGCAGAGAGGAAGATAAAGCCAGCCTTTGCAGGACAGCGGTGAGGATTATGAAAAGTGGCTGGTGCCCAGTAGACACTGAACAGTTGCCAACTATTCATATGAATATTTACACTCTTCTTCCTTAGTTGTCTTGTGTGGGTGAATAGGGTTAGGGATCCATGTGGAGAGTCTGGAGTCTGGCTGGGACCCAAAGCAGCTTACATGGCCGCGCTGCCCAGTAGAGGTGGTGTATAATGAAGTAATGTGGGCAGTGGGTGGGGAAACATACCCACGCTGAACTAGCCTTTGTTACGGAACTTTAGCCCCCAAAGCCCTCACTCTTCCCTCACCCCCTCTTCCCCATCCTCCCTAGTCCCCATTCTCTCTCCCATATATATTTCTTGAGGACATTATATGTTCAATGTAGGTGATCTTCATGCAGCCCCATCTGGCCACCAGGCTTACTGCTCACTCTTGGCAGTGTAAGGCGTCTGACCCTCTGCCTCGCCAGCCTCTTTCCTGTCTCCTGAGGGCAGCCAGCTTCCTAAGGTTAAAGCCCATTGTCTGTCCACCTGAATCAGTGCTCAGGTGCAGAAATGTAGAGTTTTATAAAAACATGTCTCTTTCATCTTTAAAGTGTAGACCCTTCAAAGTTATAACAGGCCAGGGTTTTCCAATTGTAGTTATGATATTACTGAATAGCTCCCATGAGATCTACAGATCCTCAATGGATTTTCATGAAAAGTGATCTTAGTACCCTTTAGTGTATTATGTCTACCTTACCATGTGGTGCTTTTGTGGGAAAGAGAGGTAGTGCAAAATAAACCCTTTTTTAAGATAATCAATTCCATCTACTTTAAATGCCATCTACTGTTTGTTTTTATCCGACAATCTCAAGTATTCGAGTTTAAAAGATGAGTTGGAAAACTTCTCAGGAACTGAATGATGGTATAACCCGGCTCCCGTTACCTGTCACAAAGTGGGTCAGCCTTAACCTAGGGTTCAGTTAGCAGGCTTACCGAACTCTTGCCTAGACTCTGGCTTAACCTTAATCGGTAAAAAGGGTAATATTGGGGGCTCCATCTGCCACTCCTTGGTCTTATCATTTGTGCCAAAGTCAGTTGGGGAAAGGGGGTACTATGTACTGGGTGCTCTCAAGACAACAGCGTGACTGTAATTCCACAAATTCATGCCTATATCTCTCTCCCTTCCTGCCCATTCTTGCAGATTTCCCAAACCCTGAAATGCTACCCACTAAAGTTCTTCCTGCTACCAAGGTCCAACACAAATGCTGTCTCTATAAAGCCTTCTCCAGTTCTCCCAACGAGAAAACATTTTCTTCTCATTTGAATTCTCTGGATTTTTATGTTCACCTTCTACCGTGTATTGGTTATTTTGTCTCCTCAATAATGTGTAAATGCTAAATCTTTATCTCTTTTCTATCACAGGTCTTTCCACATAGTAGCCATTTTGAAAACTACTTAGCAAATGAATGAATGGCTATAAAATACCACTTGTCCTGGGAAATTAATAATCTAATCAGGAAATAATCTAATTGGAAAGTAATCTAATTGGCAAGTTATGACATGTGCACGTAAAGATAGTTAACAACAAAAGAATATATAAAATGCTAAATGCACTATTGGCACACTTTTTACGAAGTCACTTATCCAGCCTCAAGAATTCTGAATACACCTGAAAAACAGGAGTTAAGTGAGAAAGGCCTCTGATCAACTGAATAGATTGCATAAATTTATGCTTTAAAACAGATAGACTTTGGGACTTCCCTGGTGGTGCAGTGGTTAAGAATCCACCTGCCAATGCAGGGGACAGGGGTTCGAACCCGGGAAGATCCCACATGCCGCGGAGCAACTAAGCCCGTGTGCCACATCTACTGAGCCTTCGCTCTAGAGCCCGCGAATCACAACTACTGAGCCCACGTGCCATAGCTACTGAAGCCTGAGCGCCTAGTGCCCATGCTCCACAACAAGAGAAGCCACTGCAATGAGAAGCCCATGCACTGCAATGAAGAGTAGCCCCAGCTCGCTGCAACTAGAGAAAGCCTGCGCGCAGCAATGAAGACCCAATGCGGCCAAAAATAAATAAATAAAAATTTAAAAAATCCAAAACAAATAGACTTTATACATAGGAGAATCTCTCATGCCCTCACTTAAGACACTGTTTACATATAGTTTACAAATATTTCTATAAACTTTGTCGTCTGATTCCTAAGTCCCCTGTAGGTTAGAAACACATTAAAAGAGAGCAGGAGGTGACCTCAGGAGATCCCAGGGACCACAAAGGGGGATCATTGCAAAGACTGTTTAACTCCAAAACTCATGCCCTTTCCTTTTACCAGTTACTCCTCTTGGTACATTATCACATCACAGAATACTGATGACCCTGAGTTATAAAAGTTACATGGATATTCTGTGGCTAGTACCCTATTTAAGAAGACAGGGAAGATGTTGAAAAAAAATTAGATTTCCATCCAAAATGTTTGAAATGTTAAGTGCTGGTTCTTTAAAAGTCCATTTTCTGTAAAATCTACATATGTGTAATATCTGCTTATAGGTTAATAATGCCAGTGATGAGGTGCTAAAATATGGGTTATTAGTGCCCACAGGGAGAGTCACACGGGTCTGAATGGTCAAGGTCAACTTGTCCATGAGGACAAGAAAAGAAAAGAAGGAAAAGAGGAAAGAAAGAAGTGGAACGAGCACAGGTGGAGGACAGCGGCTGGAACAGTTACTGGCTTATCTCAAGTACTTGCTTAATCAATATGAGTTGAATAAATGGGTAAATAGTATTTCTGTTTGGAGTCTGGGCAGGGGTGTGGAGAGAACAGTGTCTGAGATAGAGTCAAGGGCAGTGAGCAGAGTGGTTAAGCTCAAGAAAAGGGCTCATGCTGAGACCTAGAGGATTCCAAGTTGAGTGGCTAGGATTAGAAGATGGAGAACTTGGAATCCAATATTAGTATCTGAACTTTTTAAAATGGGCTAGCAATGTGATAAAGTATTCATCCACCAAGCCATTCATTCAAAAACACATACTTAGTACCTACTAGAGGCAGGCAATGTATGAGCTACGGAGAAACAAAAGTAGATAATGTAATATTGATCCGTGATTTGACAAGTTAGTCAACAAATATTTATTGAGCACTTATTTTTTTAAATTAATTAATTAATTTATATTTGGCTACATTGGTTCTTTGTTGCTGCACGTGGGCTTTTCTCTAGTTGCAGCAAGAGGGAGCTACTCTGTTTTGGTGCGTGGGCTTCTCACTGTGGTGGCTTCTCCTGTTGTGGAGCACGGGCTCTACGCGCTCGGGCTTCAGTAGCTGTGGCACGTGGACTCAGTAGTTGTGGTGCATGGGCTTAGTTGCTCCACGGCATGTGGGATCTTCCTGGACCAGGGATCGAACCCGTGTCTCCTCCATTGGCAGGCGGATTCTTAACCGCTGCACCACCAGGGAAGTCCCTGTTGAGCACTTATTAGTGCCAGTCACTATTCTAGGCTCTGGGGGTACATCAAAATAGACAAAAGCTTCTGCCCTCATGGAGTTTATATTTTAGTGAGGGGAGATGGGCAAATGAGCAGCATGTCAGATGGTTTAACAAGTGCTCAGGAGAGAACAAAGCGGGATGGGAGACAGGGGTGGGGGTGGGGTGTGCCCCTCGCTGTCCTGGAGGATGTCTTACTGCAGCTTCAACAGAGCCTCACAGGGGAAGAGGAGAGCGCTGGGACCAGAGCAGCACAGAGAAAGGGGCCAGCTTAGCCTGAAGAAGCGGCGTGGCTTCACCCGGCCATGACCCTGGGAGCAAAACTTGAAGGATGAGTATTTGACAGAGGAAACGGGAGGAAGCATTCTGGGTACAGGCACAGAAGCGTGGCAGAGTACGCCCAGGAAGCCATGTCAGACGGTGTGCCGCGCTGATGCGCTGGAGGAGAGTGGGGGCGGGGTAGCACAGGAGGCCGTGCAGAGCCGCAGGTCTGGAAGTATGAGGCACCAAAATGCCGCTGGTGTCCGGAAGGACAGGAAGGAAGCTCTGAAGCAGCACGGCTCCTCGGGGGCCTGCCAGCAGTTTGGCCTGGGGAGAGCATACGGGAGGAAACAGGTCTGGGATGGGTGGGAGGGGGCAGCACGACCTGGAAAAAGGGGGTAAAGTCCGGAGCTCGCAGGGCTCTATGTGGTGAGCTTAAAAGTGTGAGTTTTGGGCTTCTCTGGTGGCGCAGTGGTTGAGAGTCCGCCTGCCGATGCAGGGGACACGGGTTCGTGCCCCGGTGCGGGAAGATCCCACGTGCCGCGGAGCGGCTAGGCCCGTGAGCCACGGCCGCTGAGTCTGCGTGTCCGGAGCCTGTGCTCCGCAACGGGAGAGGCCACAACCGTGAGAGGCCCGCGTACCGCAAAAAAAAAAAAAGTGTGTGTTTTATCTGGTAGGCAATAGAGAGCCGTCGGAGAGGAATAAGATGAGCTGACTTTGCGGTTTGGAGAGTGGCTTCTTGAGGAAAGAGTGAAGGCAGAGGGACCAAATAGGAGAGACATAGGGAGCCTGAAGTGATGAATGGGCCTGAGTTACTGCAGCCTTTGGAGGCAAGTATCAATCACAGATAGGGAACAGAGAGGAGCAAGAAGTTCAAGGAGAAAAGGGAAGTTCAGTTTTAGGTATGTTGAGTGTATCTTTGGGAGGTGCAGGTGCAAACAATAAGAGGTCACATTTATTGAGCATTTATTATATGCCAGCACTGTTCTGAGTATTTTATAGGTCTTACTCATCCTTCACAAAACCCATGTTTTAGGTATTATATCATCTATATCCATTTTACAGAGAAGGAAACTGAGGCATAGCAAGGTTAAATAAACGGCAGGAGATCATGCAGCCGCTGACAGGTGGCGCCAGGCTTTGACCCAAGTTTTGCTGACCACAGACTCCCCGCCTTTAATCCATCAGCTGTACGGCTTCTTGGCAGTGTACATTTAGAACTCAGGAGGAGACGGGCTACTGACAATGAATACAGTTTTCAGAGATTACATGTGGTTGACAATGAAGTAGAGAAAAGAGCAAGAGGTGGGTAGAAAACTGCAGAACGTGTGAGGCAGA
Organism: Pseudorca crassidens; assembly: GCF_039906515.1. NCBI lineage: Eukaryota > Metazoa > Chordata > Mammalia > Artiodactyla > Delphinidae > Pseudorca > Pseudorca crassidens. Next base: position 101,505,420 of record NC_090297.1, on the reverse strand, counting down.
GAGATATGACAGGGACATGCAGAGGTGACAGGTGTCATAGTTGTTTTGTTTCGAAATAGGAAATCCTGAAGCCTGTTTATAGACCAGGGAGAAGAAATCTTAAATTTCAAAATTTAGGATGGGAGGGGTAACTTGGGGGATGGGTGGAAGGACTAGCCTTGTAGATGTACAGACAGAGGTGAGCCTAATGTGAGCATGGAGAGTCAAGGGCATCTCAGTATTCGCCATGAAGTAGGAAGCAAGAGGCTCTAACAGAGCCTGGGAGGCCAGGAGATGGAGTCCAGAGAGAGGAGGTATATCTGATGGCTTCTCAGGGGCCCTTTGAACATCTGATGCCGCGGGGATGGAAATCACAGAAAATGCACATTCCCCTTTATTTTTGCAAACTATTTGAATGGCCTCACAGACTCAAGGCCTCTAAGGGACCCCAGACATTGTCCTTTCTACAGCCTCTTCCATGTCTAAGAATTGTTATCTTTAATGAGTTGAGTTTGAGGTGAGAGTGGGACGCCCAAATAGATACATGAAAAAGCAGAGGAAATGATGAGACTTTCTATATAACAGCTTTCCTGGGCTCGGGAGTGTAGACTATGGACAAGAAAGCAAATGTGCTCTGTGTAAAGGGGAACCTAAACACGCAGCCATGACCCATGGACCAAGTGCACTAACGCCCCAGTGGGGCCAGGCCCTGGCATCCACGCTGGTCCGCAGGCCTGGGTGGGCAGCTGACTCCCACGCCCAGCGGCTCTCATTACCAGGGGAGCTGGGAGGCAGCACGATGTCAGGTAGAGCTCAGATCTCAGAAGCAGGATGCTGCCAAGGCTTCAGTCAACCCTTCCTTTTCACTTGTTATCAGTGAAAAGGAGAGAAGCTAGGGCAGAGAACCTGATGGAGACACCAGTCAGAACACATGGCTCTGGGGCTTCTAGGTGTTCCCAAGGTGATTCCACTTGCCTGGGCTGTGCAAAGGATCACACTCAGGGCCAGTCATGGGCAGGGATGGACGGGCTAATAATACCTTCTGGGGACTGGAAGTTTCTTCTTTAATGTTGTTTTTAATCTGGGGAGTCATCATCAGTAATTCATTACCTATTTATAAGAAACACTTGGATAACACCCTGCATACTGCCTTAAGCTAATTACTTGGACTAACACCAGGTGGCATTATTTCCTAAGGGTGAACCAGCCTCTGGCACTCCTGGCCTGGGCTCAGACTCCGGGCTGTGGAGCAGACACAGGTGTGGAAGGAAGGCCTCGGCTTCTGGCCCACAGCCAGATCTACTCACCGCAATTCACCAATAGTGTCCATGGTTGCTGCAGAAGGGGAAGGCCAAGTTCTGGGCATAGAAGGACAGCACCATTAATCCATCTTAGTGATCAGGGTTTGAGTTAATTATACCTTTTTATTTTCTGCGTTTCTAATGCTTTGACGTCTGGGGGCCTTGCTGCCCCAGGAGAGACTGCCCCCCTCAGGGCTAGCTAATTCCTAGACATAGTAAAGACTCACAAGCGATGCTCTTCATAGGCAAACCAACCAATCCAGAACCCCTACCCCATCCTTCTCCTCTATCCAACTCTCACACTCTGGACCACTATCCATCTGCCCTAATCACCCCAGGGTCAGGTATGGGACAAGCAGAGACAGGCCCTACACCCCAGAACCTGCTGAAATGATTTAAACCAGAAATGCTTAAGCTTGCTTACCCTGCCTTACTTGTTCCCTCTCACAGGAAAATAAAGGCTCTGGCCCATGTTTTCCTCCCACTCTCCCTGCCTCCTCACTGACCCTGGTGCTTCTCTGTGGCCCTGCCTGGTGTAGTGTACCCCCTCCTCTTGGAATTGCCCTCTCAAAGGCAATTGTCTCCTGATCTGTTGGCCTCATCATATCTGAATAATAATAAAACCTACATTTTAAAACAGGGTTTCTATTGAAGCTGCTCATTTGTGAACCATATAAATGATTAGGCAGAGAGAAGGAATTAATATTTATTCTGTTTTTTATTATATGACAGGCATTGTAATAGTCATTTTTAATCTATTATTTAATAGTATTTTCCTGGTAACACTGTAGTGTAGATTTTTTTTTTTTACAAAAACTCAAATAGTTTAAGTGCCATTTCCAAGGTCACAGAAGCTAAACCCAGGCTTTCTGGTTTCCAGCCAGACTTTCCCATTGCACTGGTTGTAGATAATTAAGACAGATTTCTTCTTGCTGTTACTTTATTCCCTCTTCCCTTCTCTGTTTAATGATCCCTGCTTACCCCATCCTCTACCACTTTTCTTTCCTTCTACTTTTCCATTTATTTATTTCTTTATTTATTAGCAACTGTTTATTTTCCATCAACCTATTCCTTCAGACCAGTCTGTGACCTCAGGTCGAGTAGCAGTGAACATGGGAGCTGGAGCAGTCCATTCACTCTGAAATCCCTTCTTGGTCACAGCCTCTTCAGCTGAGGCCTGCTCTTCCTTTTCCATCTCTTCAGGATCCCTGTAGAAGCAGAGATCAGGCGTGATCTCCGACGGGTGTTCACGGGAGGTGGTGCCACGCATGTGCAGAACTTCCCAGGCCAGCACCCAGCACATCAGACCCACTGAGTGGGCTCTCTTATTGCTACACAGGATGGCAATGTCCACATAGCACAGAGGAGAGTCTGTGTTACAGGGAGCGATGGTAGACAGGTTAACGTAAGCCTCCTCTGTGAGAGGCTGGTGTCGGCCCTGGGATCAGTAACCACCAGAAGTCTTGGCTCCCCAAAGGCTGCCTGGATCTGGTTAGTGAAGGTTCCAGGAATGGAGCACCCACTATAGGAGTGGCTCCGATGGCAGTAGCAAGCTTCGGCACAACTCGCTGGCCAGAGGATATGACACTGACATCAGCCGGGTTTTCAATGGCAACAATCGTGCAAGCTGCCAACAGGACCTTCTCCCAAGTTCTCTCCAGATTTATGATATAGATGCCATGTAGATTCCTTTTGTAGGTGTGCTGTTCCATTTGGAAGTCGAGGTTGGTGACGCCTAAGTGGGTTCCTGCTGCAAGGAATTTGAGGACATCCTTCTCCTTTATTTGCAGGACATCAAGGGCTTCAGATATTGTGAAAGTTTCCCTTTAAGTTGTTATGGGAACGCAGAACAGCACCATATGGACCCCTGTCTGGGTAGTTCAGAAAGGTCCTACCTTTCCCCTTAAACAAAACAACGTCTTGGCAATGTTATTTGTGTGTGTGTTTCTTAACTAGGTGAAAATCTGAAAGACAAATCATAAATTCCAGGATATAATAAAATTTCTTCTTTTAACTACAAAAACTTTCCGTTCTGAACTTATGTTTATTTTTACATTTTAAGTGCAATAATCCAATTTCAAATATGTACTTTGTTTTAAATTCTTTTTAAAACGCCAGGGCCAAGATAGAGGAAAAGCTCTGGATTTATCCTCCCATGTGAAATAACTATAAATTCAGACAAAATATATGAAACAACAGCATTCAAGAAATTGGATCAGGTAACAGAAGACAGTGATCTCTGAGATGCAGGACACCAACTAGGTCATCCCCATGGTGGCCCTAACTTTCTGCCTAAAGAGTTTTTAGGCTGTGGTATAAGGAGGGGGAACCAAGCAGAGCCTAGTGGGCCCCCTGCACTGAACAGGTAGAGCTAATAGGGTTTAAGGAGGCAAAGTAACAGAGATGAGAAAACTGCAGGTAAGGAGAACTCTAGAAAAACACAGAGGCTCCCCTCAAGTACTCAGTTGAGTGCTGTTCAGTGTATGTGTGTGAGGAAAGAACACCCTGAAAGGATAAAAGGGGGCAATACCTAGAGTCACACAGTAAATAGTATCTGTTATGACCAGCCAGGCTGGCAAACCTCCCAATCCATGAAGCACTGGGTAGTGTAATCAGACTGGTCTTGCCTCAGTAGTGGGGCCAAAACACTCTAGATTAAATGCTGCTCTTGTTGGGCCAAATGAAGCTTCAAAGCAAAACCTGAAAGCATCAAACTGTTTCCAAGTACTTTATGTTCCAAACAAAGGTCAAGAACATTTATGAAATACACAAATATGCAGCATTCAGCAAAGTACAGTAACAGGGATCCTATAAAAATTACCAAACATATAAGGAAGTAGAAGAATGTGGCTTAAAAGGAGGAGGAAAAATCTATCAATTGAAACACCAGAATTGACACAGATGATAGAATGAGTAAAACAAACAAACAAAAACCCCTTTAAAATGGTAATTCAGAAAGCTAGGCGTGGTACAGCCACTGTGGAGAACAGTATGGAGGTTCCTTAAAAAAAAAACAAAAATAGAGCTACCATATGATGCAGCAATCCCACTCCTGTGCATATATCCAGAGAAAACCATATTTTGAAAAGATATATGTACCCCAGTGTTCATTGCAGCACTATTTACAATAGCCAGGACATGGAAGCAACCTAAATGTCCATTGATGGAAGAATGGATAAAGAAGATGTGGTATACGTATACATGGAATATTACTCAGCCATAAAAAAATGAAATAATGCCATTTTTAGCGACATGGATGGACCTAGAGATTATCATACTGAGTGAAGTAAGTCAGACAAAGACAAATACCATATGACATTGTTTATATGTGGAATTTAAAAAAAATGGTACAAATGAACCTATTTATAAAACAGAAATGGAGTCACAGATGAAGAAAAAAACATACTGTTACCAAGGGGGGAAGGGGGGGAGGGATAAAGTGGGAGATTAGGATTGACATATACACATTACTATATATAAAATAGATAACTAATAAGGACCTACTGTATAGCCCAGGGACGTCTTCTCAATACTCTATAATGGCCTATATGGGAATAGAATCTAAAAGCGAGTGAATGTTTGTATAACTGATTCACTTTGCTCTACAGCAGAAACTAACACAGTTTTGTAAATTAACTAATACTCCAATAAAAATTAATTTTAAACAAAGCTGGGGGAAAATTAAACATGATAACCAGAGAAATGGAAGATGAAGTCCAAGTTGAGCTTCTAGAGATGAAAACGATAATCTCTGAAATAAAAAATATACCAGGTAAGATTAGCAAAAGATTAGACATAGTAGGAACAAAGATCAGTGAATTTGAAAATATAGCAAAAGAAACTATCCAAGTTTGTTAACCTCTTCTTATGCAATGTGTAATCTGTTGTTAATCCCATCCAGTGTACTTCTTCATTTTGTACTTTTCATCCTAAAAGTTTGATTTGTGTCTCTTTTATATTGTCCATGTTTCTACTTAAATTTGAAATGAAATAACTATTTTAATGTCCTTGTCAGCTAAATTTAACATCTGTATCAATTCTTTGTCATTTTCAAATGGCTGATTGATTTCTTCCCCGTCACTATGGTCATATTTTTATGCTTCTTTGGATGTCTAATAATTTTTTATTGGATACTAGACATTGTGAATTTTTTTGGTGATAGTTAGATAGTTTTGTATTCCTATAAATATTCCTGAGCTTTGCTCTGGGATGCAGCTAAGTTATTTGGAAGTCGTTTGATCCTTTTAGGTCCTCCTTTTAAGACCTGTTATGTGGGACCAGAGTCATGTTTACTCTAGGGCTAATTGCTTCCCAATACTGAGGAAGACATTTCTGAGTACTCTACCCAACACCCCATGGATTATGAGGTGGGAACAGGCACTATTCCTAGTTAGTGTGAGCACCAGGTACTTGTCCCTCTAATCCTTTTGAGTGGTTCTTTCCTCAGTCTCAATACACTCCTCACATTAATACACTCATCAGTATTCTGTAGAAGTCATTAAAGGGACTCTCTGAGAATCTCTGAGGTTCTCTCTCTGTGCAGCTCTCTCCTCTCTGGTACTCTCTACTGGAAACTCTAGCTACCTTAGTTTCTCTGGACATTCAGAGAAATGTCTCCTTATCTCATGCAGTCTTCTGGGCTTTTCCAGGTTTGCCTTTCCTAACCACAGTAGGATTTCTCCCAAGAGAGTAAGCCTGGGCAATCATAGGTCTCACTTTGTTTGTTCCCCATCTATCAGGGATCACTGTCCTCTGTTGCCTAATGTGAAATGTCTCAAAACCACTGTTTTGTGAATATTGTCCAGTTTAAAAGTGTTAGGCAGGAGGGTAAATCTGGTCACTGTTACTCCATCTTAGTTAAAAGTAGAACCCCTGGATGATTTACATGTAATTTAATTATTGACTTGGTTGGCTTTATATCTACTATGTTGCTCAGGGTTTTCTGTTTGTTTGATTTGTTCTTTTCCATTATTTTCCTTTTCTTGCTCTCATTTGTATTAATTATTTATTCGTGATTTCATTTTATACATTATTAATTCATTCGTTACTTTTTTAAAAGGCTTTTTTTAGAGCAGTTTTAGGTTCACAGGAGAATAAAGAGGAAGGTACAGAGATGTCCCATGTACTCCATGTATGTACACCATACATGCACAGCTTTCCCTGTTATCAACATCCCCCACCAGAGTGGTCCATTTGTTACAGTTGATGAATCTACAATGACACATCATAATTACCCGAAGTCCATAGTTTACCTTAGGGTTCACTCGGTGTAAATTTCATGGGTTTGGACAAGTGTATAATGACATGTATCTATTGTTATAATATCATAGAGTATTTTCACTGCCTTAACAATGCTTGGTGCACTGCGTATTCATCCTTCCCCCTCCCCAACCTTGACATCCACTGATCATTTTTCTGTCTATATTTTTGCCTTTTCCAGAATGTTCTATAGTTGGAGTCATACAGATATAACCTTTTCAGATTGGCCTATTTCACTTAGTAATATGCATTTAAGGTTCCTACAGGTCTTTTCATGCTTGATAGTTCATTTCTTATTAGTGTGGAATAATTTTCCATTGTTTGGATGTACCACAGTTTATTTATCCATTCACCTACTGGAGAACATCTTGGTTGCTTCCAAGTTTTGGCAATTATGAATAACGCTGCTATAAACATCTGTGTTCAGGTTTTCGTGTGGATATAAGTTTTTAACTCCTTTGGGTAAATATCTAGGAGCACAATTACTGGATCATATGGTAAGAGTATGTTTAGTTTTGTAAGGAACCACCAAACTGTCTTCCAAAGTGGCTGTACCATTTTCCATTCCCATGAGCAATGTAGGAGAGTTCCTGTTGCTCCACAACCTCACCAGCATTTGGTGTTGTCAGTGTTCTGGATTTTGGCCATTCTTATAGGTGCATGGTGGTATCTCGTTTCAATTTGCATTTTCTTGATGATATACGAGGTAGAGGATCTTCTTATACACTATTTGCCATCTGTATGGCAGTGCTGAAATGTCTTTTAAGGTCTTTGGCCAATTTTCTAACCGGGTTTTTGTTTTCTTATTGTTGACTTTTACTAGTTCTTTGTATATATATATATATATATATATATATATATTTTTTTTTTTTTTGCAGTACGCGGGCCTCTCACTGTTGTGGCCTCTCCCGCTGCGGAGCACAGTCTCCGGACGCGCAGGCTCAGCGGCCATGGCTCACGGGCTTAGCCGCTCCGCGGCATGTGGGATCTTCCCGGACCGGGGCACGAACCCGTGTCCCCTGCATCGGCAGGCGGAATCCCAACCACTGCACCACCAGGGAAGCCCTTGTTAAGCTTTTAGTTTACTTTTTACTTGTTTGTTTAGCAGCCTCATCTTTCTCCCAGGCTCTGCCAAAAGAGAGACACTGTGTGTGTCCCACCTTGCCTTTGAGGGTCTTGTTCCTCCTTGGAATCTGGTTAACTTAGTTGCCTTGTGAACTCAGATCACTCATGGGCTCTATAAAAGTTATAATTTTATAGTTTATCTAGCTTTTACTCATTGTTAGGACGGGAATAACATTCTTTCCAGCTCTCTTCATCCTGAGAGAAAGCCTCATTCTCTTAGCATCGAATTCACTCTTTTTTAAAAAAGTTTTGTTTAATCTTTTTAAATTATTATATTATTTTTTTTTGGCTGTGTTGGGTCTTCCTTGCTGCACGTGGGATTTCTCTAGTTGCAGCGAGCGAGGGCTACTCTTCATTGTGGTGCGTGGGCTTCTCAGTGCGGTGGCTTCTCTTGTTGCAGAGGCTAGGCTCTAGGCACGTGGGCTTCAGTAGTTGTGGCTCACGGGCTCTAGAGCGCAGGCTCAGTAGTTGTGGCGCACGGGCTTAGTTGCTCCATGGCATGTGGGATCTTCCCGGACCAGGGATTGAACCTGTGTCCCCTGCACTGGCAGGCGGATTCTTAACCACTGCACCACCAAGGAAGTCCCTGAATTCACTCTTTTTCTTAATGGCCAGAAGAGGTGAGTCTCCCATTTCACACAAAGGAAACTGAGATCTTGGAGAGGTTATCCTCCTCGACTAGTAGGTGATGATGCTGGGACTCCTCAGCTACCAGAAATCTGTGAGGTCTTCATTGGGATGGAGGGGCAGGATGAGACAGCAGAAAGCTTGGGCACCCTGGGAGGTGAGAGAGCATGAGGAATAGTCGCTGCCCAAGGGGTGAGGGTCCAAATATTCACGCTTCGGTCGGAGGCAAGAATCGAGCTATCAACCCAAACCAAAAAGCCTGGCTGGGTGGCTTTCTGAAACATCACTGGCTAAGAATTGACCCACCCAGTGTAGGGGAAGAGGATTGTGGAGGACAGTGCTGATGCATCCACCACAACTCTGCTTTACACTCAGGATCCAGGACGATGCCTCACACCCCCCCTCCACCGCCTGCCCCCCTGACCTTCACAGCCGTGCTCTCCGCCACTCCCAGCCTACTCCATGCCCCTCCACGATGCAGACACACTAGCCTCCTTGCTGTTTTTCAAACACACTCCTCCCTTTCCTGACATTATTGACTTCTTGAAGGTGTTGCCTGAACCTCTAATGCCCTGTCTGACTCTCACAAAATGCCCTCAGGTCTGCCTTCCAAAGCTGAAGATAGGGGGAAACAACTCTGTGTGTATATGTGTGTGTGTGTGTCCATCCAAGAGAGTGATGAGGGCAACAGTGTGCATTGTGTATGTGAAATGAAAGTAAGGCTCTGGGTGTGACTGGCAGGAGGAGGGCACCCCAGCAAAGGTGAGGGATGGCTCAGAGGGCACTCAGAGGGGAGCAGAGGCAGGCAAAAATGGGCTTGCTCATTTTATCACAATTCTAGAGCAGCCCTGGAGAGATGCATCTCATCCATCAGTGCTAATGTTTTGGTGACGTAAGTGCCTAGCTACAAATGAGACAGAGTTAGTGCAGCAGGGTAACGATGACAGCTCTTGCTGGGGATGCTCTTCCAAGCCAGCTGCATGAAAAGGGACCCAGTGAGGTTGCCCCTGCTGCAGACAGAGGCGCAGACAGGGTAGGCACACCTAGGTGAATGGCTTGAGGGGTCGCGGAAGGTCTAATGCTAGAGTGGATGAAATCCCACGATTAGGGATTCAATACTTCACCATGTCCTCCATACCATGTCTTTTAAAATGCAAATCTAAGAAGGGTGATATGTTTGATTCCTTTGGTTTGGTTTTATGTGAACAGCATGGGCTTTGAATCCATTAGAACTGAGTTCAAATCCTCACCATACCAATGACCAGCGATGAGCACTGCGAACCTTTTGTTTTTAGTCTTTAAGCCTTCTGAGCATTCATTCCCTCGTCTGTAAAATGAGGACAATGATACCCACTTACAGGTATGTGAGGATGAAGTGAGATGGTGAACATAAAATGCCTCACACAGCACATCCCACAAGAATCACCCATTCACCCATTCATTCACCAAATATTTATTGAGCACCTACTAAGTGCCAGGCACCCCTCTACATGCCGGGCATTCAACAGTGAACAGGGCAAATTCCCCACCATCATGGAGCTCGCATTGTAGAACAAGGTGATAAAAAAGTAAATAAACAGGTAAATATAAAGTATGTCAGATAGTAAGTGCTCCAGGGAACAACAGAGCAAGGGGGTAGGGAGTATGGGGAAGGGGCATCATTCCAGTTTTATATGGGGTGTTCAAATGCCTCTTCCTTGAAGTGATATTTGAGCAGGCCCTGAAGGAAGTGAGGGTGTGAGTGCCAAAGATATTGGGGAGACAGTTGGTAGAGGAGCAAAGAGTGAACAAAGGTCTGGAGCCGGTGGCAGGCTGGGCAAGTGTGAGGGATGAGGGAGGGCAAGGAGGCCAGGGTGGCCTGAGCAGAGTGTGGACAGGAGCCATGGGAGAGGAAGAGGGGCCGAGGGTGTTATATGTCCTGTAGGACTTGTGGGCCCATGAGAACCACAGCTTCTACCCTGAGATGGAGCCGTGGGAGGGTCATAAGAGAGGGGTGGCCCATGTTCACCCGGGGTGCTGTGTGGAGTGTAGACTGCAGGAAGGGGAAGGTGTAGACACTGGGAGACCGTTCAGGGAGCCATGGTGATGCAAGGAGATGTTGTCTAGGTCCAACTGTGTGGCTGGTGAGAAGAGATCAGATCCTGGATAGAAAGTGGAGGCCACAGGATGTGCTGGTGAATGGAATGTGGTATAAGAGGGACAGCAAGGGGGACTACAAGGTGTTTGACTTGAGCGACTGGAAGGACAGACGTGCCAGTTACTGAAATGAGGAAACTGAAGGTGGTGGGCTACAAGTTGGTTTTGGATGTGTTTGTTGGACACCCAAGAGGAGCTGTCAGCTGACAGATGGATGCATGAGTCTGACATGCAGAGAAGAGGTTAAGACTGGAGGGAGCAGTGGACAGAGGGAGGTAGGGCAGTGTCTCGGGACCATCCCTTCTTTCTCTCCATGTAGGTATGTCTGTAGGGGGGCATAAAGAAGGCACTGGAAGGAGGGCAGGGCTCTGACAGTTCACACCTAGGCCCCACCCCTTCCTAGTATGTGTTTTTTCAGATGATTGTCTGCTTTGAGCTCATCTGTTTGTCCGTGGAGGAGGAGTTGGACCAGATCATCTTAAGGTCTGACACGTCATGGCTCTGTGCGTGGCTCATGGAGACTCAGACTCACTTAGAAGAGGTAACGCAGCAAACCATCCATAACCTGTGTGGGTCCATCTATCAGTTATCTACCTGGGAAGCAGAGGAAAGATCCTGAGGGTTAGAACCCACAGAGGCAGGTGCTAAGGGCGGGGGTGAGAGCCCATCTGGAAGGATGTGGGTGCTACTCTTCAGAGTAGAAGGGGCAAAAGATGGGTTTTGCATTGCTGCCCAGAGCAAGAAAGAGTGGACTGCCCACCCCTGCTCTTCAGGAGCCTGGCCATCCCAGCTGCTGAGTGGCCTGTTCACCTTGCAGCTCAAACCTGAAAGCTCCATGTTCCTAAGAGAATTGACTGCCTTTCCTAAAGGAGGCTGTTTCCCTGCCTGAAAGCACTGATCACACTGCAGCTGCACAATTCGGTACAGGCTTCCAGTTCTACAACTAACTGAAGGAAACAGTTCTTTGGCCTGAAACCCGCCAGTCTGAGATGGGTGGCCCCTCAGAGAGTGTCCTAATGAGGCAGAAACTTCACTTGCTAAGAGAGAAATTAAACCGTGTCGTTAGTATTTCAAGTTATCAAAAGGGGGGCACTTATGGAATAAATTATCATGCAATAAAAAACAAAAGCAGGGCTTCCCTGGTGGCACAGTGGTTGAGAGTCCGCCTGCCGATGCAGGGGACGCGGGTTCGTGCCCTGGTCCGGGAAGATCCCACATGCCGCGGAGCGGCTGAGCCTGTGCGTCCGGAGCCTGTGCTCCGCAACGGGAGAGGCCACAACAGTGAGAGGCCCCCGTAACGCAAAAAACAAAAAAACAAAAGCAGTCAAGTCAAATTAAGCAAGAATATAAGTTAAGCCATGAGTACAGAGCATGCTGGGATTTAAGTAAAAATGGTTGAGAATTACACCCAAAAAGTGGCTCCTTGCCAGGGTCATGCTGGTCAGAGGTGAGGCCCACGGTCAGAGGGTCGACAGAGTCCTAGGTCCACGCCATTCACAGCGGGGAATCGGATGCCACCTCCATTGGTCCAAGGAAGGCAGAGACAAGGACGATCGAAGGCGCTCAAACTCTGGTGTGTGGAAGAATCACTTTTCAAACTGAAGGAGTGCTATGTCCATCCCCAGAGATTCAGTATGTGTGGGATGTGGCCTGGGATTCTGTATCTTAACAAACACCTCAAATGAGTCTGCTTCAAGTGATCCTGTGCCACCCTTGAAGAAGCACTGGTATAGGAGGGGAAGGTCCCACCCAAGGAGGCTGGGGACCAGGGGAGGGTTTCGGTGTTTTAGTAGTGAGTTTTGCTGGCAGTGGAGATGGAAGCCTGGCCCTGGACATACCAGCAAGGCAGCAGTAGGATCAATTGCTAATTGAACCTGTTTGGGCTCATCCCTGGTGGCCAAGTATTGGGTCCATGTAAACAAGACCTACTCTTAGCCCCCAGATGACAGGCAGGGGAGTGGAGAAACTAGGAAGGCTGGTGGAGGATGTCTGTGACTCCACCTGGGATGAATAGGGAAGGGAGAAGAGGACCATTGGCAAACTCTAGGATATGCCAACAAAATTTTTGAGGGGCGTGTATATCTATTTGTGTTTCAACCATGGCTGACTTTGATAGGAAAGGACTTTGTTCCCCAAAGATTCATCAACAGGAGAGTTACCACTGGTGCTCCCTGGCTGAGTATAGGAGGACTTGTTTGTAAACAAAGAGTTAAATTTTACAGAGAAGAAAGCCCGTCACAGAAGCTTCCTTGTTGATCTAAAATGGGAGAATGCATTCTCAAGGGGTGGGCTTGCATGGCATTTCCCTGCCTCCTGGTGTGGAGGAGAGGGTAGGCTCTCCCATGAGGATGTATAAACTCACCAGCCTGTGGTTATGGATGAGGCCCCATTAGCTGGAGTGACCACCCCATGTAGGCTCATTACCTCCGCCTGTGCCAACACAGTACTCTGGAAAAAGTACTAAAGTACTAGAGTACCTGGGCGATGAGACAGGTAAGCAAGTAATAGAGAAAGAGGGTGCAGACGCATCTCAAACCAGGCAGTAAAATTAGTCAACTTTTCAACCTGCAGCTGGAATAGAATCATTCAGCTGAGATCGTAATTTTGTTTCCTGAGGTAGCAATTTATAACCCTAGACAGGTATAAAATAACTATAGAGATAATGAAACACTGGATGCAGAATTCTTTCCAGTGGGTTATATTGTATGGGATTTGTAACAAGTCTTGAAATCATTCTACTGCTTTATATATGCTCTGTCTGCTTTTCTGTTTTTATGATGTTGGAAATGGGTAAGAGAATCTGACACACCACATTTGCAAGACTGATTTATTAATTTGCAGTTCTCATAATTGCTGGGAATAATTTTTCTCTTGTTAAGTCTGCCACGACAGGAGTTTCAATTACCTGGAAGAATCCAATATATTGAATTTGTGATTGTACTTTCAAATGTCTGAGGAAGTGTGATTAATTAAAAAATAAATGAAGTAAATGTTTAAGAAGGATTTAATCTGTTAACCTTAAGTTAATTGACATTAATCAAAGAGCCAGTAGAAACAATTTTTATACTTCCTTTTCATTGCTGGATTTGTACAGACGAAACTGATTTGTAGGCTGAGCTCGAAGGTTTAAGATAAACTAGGCTTTAAGAATTAAAACTTTGATATATTGCATATTAGATTTTGAAAAAAAAACCACAATGAACTGTAATTAGTGTTTTCAAGGTACAGAAGTCTCCTTTCTCCATATGAAGAAAAGAAAAGAAAAAAATTATAGCCACATTCTCATCAGCTCCCTGCAGGATTGCTCCAGCTCTTGCCCCAAGTTGGTTGCTATTCCTCTTATTAATTTCTGCCAACCTTACGAGTCAAAAATGATATTTCATTATTGCTTTAATTTACATTTCTATGACTACAGAGAGGCTGAACATCTTTTCATCTTGAATTGGACATTTATGGTGGTGTCAGAATTTCTGCTGAAGCCTGAAAGCTAAAAACAGTACGTGATACCGTGTGTGGGAATGTAAATTGGTACAGTCACCGTGGAAAACAGCATGGAGGGTCTTCAAAAAATTAAAAATAGAAACACCATATGATCCAGCAATTCCACTTTGGGAAATGTATTCAAAGAAAATGAAAACACTAACTGGAAATGATATATGTGCCCCCAAGTTCATTGCATCATTATTTACAATATCCAAGTTATGGAAACAACCTAAGTGTCCATCAGTGGATGAATGGATATATAAAATATATATTATATAAATTAATATATATTTATGTATATTAATATGTATTATATTATTTAGCCATAAAAAAGAATGAAATATTGCCATTTGCGACACCATGGGTGGAACTTGAAGGCATTATGCTAAGTGAAATAAGTCAGACAAAGACAAATACTACATGATCTCACTTATATGTGGAATCCCCTTTCCCCACCCCCCCCAAAAAAACCCCAAAGCTCATAAATACAGAGAACAGATCGGTGGGCTGGGCAAAAAGAGTGAAGAAAGTCAAAAGGTACAAACTTCCAGTTATAAAGTAGATAAGTGATGGGGAGGTAATGTACGGCATGGCTACTGTAGTTAATAATACTGTATTGCATATTGACAGTTGCTAAGAGTAAATCTTAAAAGTTCTCATCACAAGAAAAACATTCTCTAACTGTGTATGGCAAAGTCCTAGGACCCACCACTGTGCTCACTCACTAACTGGATGCTGCCCCAGAAGGACACAGCTCATTCCAAAGCCAAGGCCAATCCTGTGGGCACTGCAGCGGGAGGCTGCCCTCCTTTCAACTAAATGGCAAATTCTTTCTTGAGGGGAGATCCAAACAGCACGCCTCCATGGTTGCCATGTCAACCAGCGGGATTAAATTACATTTAACTAGTGATGAAATACCCCCTCCTTCTATCCCTAGGGCAGGCAATGCTGTATTCTACAGGGCTCCACAGAGGGCCTCCAGCAAGACTGAGCCCTAGTTGCCTACTGCAGTAACCAGCTTGATGGCGTTCCCTCACATCTGTTCCCCGCGATCACTTCTCAGGTGATCTGCGTACAAGCCCTGGTCTCAAACTCTGCTGTGGTGGGAACCCAGGCTGAGAGGCTGGCTTACTGCGTCTCTTAGTTCAACAGTGCCCTCTTCTGTTGGTACAATGGAGTTCAGGTTCTTTGATGAATGGTGGTGTGTGTGCCATCATTAGTGGCATGCTTCTGATTCTGTGATACTCTCTGTTTCTAAGGACACTTAAATTCAAATGTTTCTTCCTCCCTTCCTTTCACTATCAAGCCTCTAAGGGATACCTCCTCCTTCCAAATTACCCCCCTCCCCTAAAGTGCTTAAGGCTCACATACTTTCTCTGCTATTGTCACGCTATTACTGTTCTCCTTTTCTATTTCATAAGGCGTTATCATTATTGCTGTACTATATAGTCAATATTACTTAGATTTACTCACATCTTTACTATTTTATTTTCTCATTATTCTTCCCCACATATCAGATATTTCTTCGGGAATAATTTTTCTTCCTTCTAAAGAATCTTCTGGATTTCTTTTTAGTGATGGTCTTTGGTGGTCAACTCCTTCAGTTTTTGTTTGCCTCAAAATTAATTTAGTTAACCTTTGTATTTGAAAAATATTTTTTATTGTTGTAGAATCCTAGTTATTTTTTCTCTCAGCAAATTAAAGATATAATTCCACTATATTCTGTTGTTCATTATTGTCTTTGAGCAGACACTTATCTGTTTAATTGTCAATTTTAGAGCCAATTTCTCTTTTCTCTGCTTCAAAGATTTTTTTATCTGCTGTCCCGTAGTCTTTACATGGATTTACTTATTTATTTATTGGCCACGCCGCACAGCATGTGGGATCTTAGTTCCCCAACCAGGGGTCGAACCCGCACTCCCTGCAGTGGAGGCACTGAGTCTTAACCACTGGACCACCAGGGAAGTCCCTGGATTTATTTATAAAATTTATTTTATTTAATAAACATTTAGCCCTTTACTAGGCGTTAGACATTTCTAAGCTCCTTGAATATCAAGGATATCAAGGAATATCCTTTAAATCTCAAAACAACCTTATGAGGTAGGTGTTATTAAATGTCTTTTCATATGAGTAGACTGAGGCCCGGAGAGGTTAGGTAACTTCCCTAAGTTTACACAGCTAGTAAATGGTAGAGCCATGATTTCAACCAATGTAGTCTGAGGGGTCAGGAAGAAGACAGTCTAAAGGAGAATTCAGGTTTTCTAGTATGGTTTGGGAATATGGTGGTGCCTAAAAGAAGGAAAAAGTGTTGTGATGATTAATTTTTTTTTTTTTTTTTCGGTACGCGGGCCTCTCACTGTTGTGGCCTCTCCCGTTGTGGAGCACAGGCTCTGGATGCGCAGGCTCAGCGGCCATGGCTCACGGGCCCAGCCGCTCTGCGGCACGTGGGATCTTCCCGGACCGGGGCACGAACCCGTGTCCCCTGCATCGGCAGGCGGACTCTCAATCACTGCGCCACCAGGGAAGCCCTGATGATTAATTTTATATATCAACTCTACTGGGTCATAGGGTGCTCAGCTATTTGGTCAAACATTACTCCGAAAACCAAAATCTGTATTAGTTCTCCAGAGAAACAGAAGCAACAGGAGATATTTATATCTATTTACTATTTATCCATCTATCTATCCCCGCGCCACACACACTCGTTTTTTGTTTTTTTTTAATTGTAAGGGATTAGCTCACGTGATTATGGAGGCTGAGAAGGCCCGGATCTGCAGTTGTCAAGCTGGAGCCCCAGGAGAGCTAACGGTGTAGCTCCTGTGTGAAGGCCGGCAGTCTTAAAACCCAGGAAGAGCTGCTGTTTCAGTTTGAGTCCGAAGGCAGGAAAACACTGATGTCCCAGTTTGAAGGCAGTGAGGCAGGAGGAAGTGCGGCGATGGGCACGTGCTTGTGGAATTCACTGGTCTTGCCGTGTTCACCAGCACCCTGAAGCAGATGGCTCGATTCGACAGTGGAATGGCCTCTCGAAGACTCAATTATCGTGCCCAGCTAGGTGGCGATATGTTGCAGGACTGGGGCATGGTTCTCCAGAAAGCTACATAGGCTCCGAATCAGCACCCAATATATGATGCCCTTCCTTGCATTGCCCAGATTCACAGGTCCAGGCATCAAGGGGTGGGAATGGGAGCGTCACCCCTCACGATGACTCCTAGTGACCCACTAGCAAAATTTTTGCTTCCTGTTCCCATGACCTTATGCTCTGCTGGCATAGAGGTCTTCGTTCCAGAGGGAGGAATGCTTGCCCCAGAAGACACAACAATGATTCCATTAAACTGAGAGTTAAGACTTCCGCTCAGTCACTTTGAGCTCCTCATGCCTCTGAATCAACAGGCAGAGAAGGGAGTTACTGTGCTGACTTATGTGACTGAGCCCGACTATCAAAGAGAGATTGGACTGCGACTCCACAAGGGTGGTAAAGAGGAATATGTCGGGACTATGGGAGATTCCTTAGGGTGTTTTAAAATATTACCATGCCCTGTGATTAAGATCAATGGAAAACGACAGCTACCCAATCCAGGCAGGACTATGAATGGCTCAGACCCTTCAGGAATGAAGGTTTGGGTCACCCTACCGTGAAGCAAAAGGAAGATGGGATGAGTGAATGAGTAGTGGAAGAAGATATATATTATATATATTATAATTTGTATTATTATATATATCTATATATAAGATACATAATACATATATTAAGTATTTTTGTTTTCTTCCCTGTCTTATTCCTTTATCATGAATCATAACATGTATTGACTTTATATGATCATATTTAAGTATTGTTAATTTAACATCATAGTATTTAAGCTACAAGATATCAAGAAGAAGAGGAAATGTCACTCAAGGACTTTACTTCCTCTTTTGGGGGAGGAGCTAGTGCATTTTTCAGTTGTACATAGGACAGTTGTCTCATGTGAGGTGGAATTATGACCTTCTTATTGTCTTTATTTGGAAATTACATATGGTTTAAGATGACGTGATAGGTGCCAGGTGGACAAGGGTGGCCTTGTGATGCTTACTTAATTTTACGTGTCAACTTGACGGGGCCATGGGATGCCCAGATATTTGGCCAAATGTTATCCTGGTGTCTCTGTGAAGGTGTTTTTGAAGGAGCTTAACATTTAAACTGATAGATGGAGTAAAGCGGATTGCCCTCCATACCGTGGGTGGGCCTCTTTCAATCAGTTGAAGACCTGAATAGCACAAAAAAAGACTGACCCTCCCCTGAATAAGAGGGGGTTGAAGATGAGGTACAGAGATTCAGAGATGACCACGGTGAATCTGTGTGTCTATTTCTAGTCATAGTTACGAAGCCACCCGTCAAAAACACAAGCCTGAAACTCAGGAGCTTCTGCTGAAGACACAGATTTAGGGGTGGTCAGCACAGTTCTTAGAACAATGTCAGTGTACGTAATTATCCGCGCAAAGCAGGACACTTAGAAGATACAGTTCTTCACGAGAGTTGTTCTCAATGTGTGGGCCAGAGCCTCGCCTCACAAACGTCTGAGACGCTAGTTAGAGAAACACGTTCCTAGGTTCCCTCCTGACTGAGTTAAAACCTCAGGTAGAGCCCAGGGATCCTCATTTTCAACAAGCATCCGGATGACTTTCCTGCACACCTAAGTCAGTGAGAAGGCAAGCTGCCTTCCAGGAGAGCTGCGTGCCCGACGGGTAGACAGGTGGCTCCTGACTCGCTAGATGGCGCCAAACCACATGGAATCTCCAGTTCTGCGCTCAGTCGCTCAGCCGGAATATAAAAAGGACTTGTAAAAGGCTCCTCTGGATCCTTTAAAAGAAACTCTGTAAGAGGATTTCTGCCAACCCTTTCCCACAGTGAAGGAATGACAAAGACTAAAACACCTACACTGACACTGTCCGTCACCCCGAGGAAGCTCTGCCCCGAAGAGCCTAGAGCGATGGGTAGGGAGCAGGTAGAATCCTCTACTGACTGACTTCCTTGGGCCACACTTGTTCCATCACACAGGTCTAGGAGGTATTGGTGAGAGTCTCCTCAGACCCAGTGAGAGGCACAGCTGTGGAGAGCCAGGGGTCTGCCCCCTCCCACCCGGGTGTCCATGTGTCCCCAGCACAGGCCAAGCTTTATGTTTCATGGTCAGACACAAGGGCCTGGGTTGCCCTGCAGAGCCAGGGGCATCCTGTATCCTTTTCCTCAGAAGCAATAGCTCCATCTTTTGTCAGAGGAGGATTAGTGGAGGGAAGAGTAGACCCCGGGGGACCACGGGGTATGCGAAGAGGGAAGACAAGAGTACCACAAGCTGAGAAGAGGGAGCAAACAGGAGAGCTCAGTCAGGAGCCCCTGGGAGAGAGAAGATACACCTGAACAGGGTGACCGAGGAGGGTTTCATGAGGGAGCAGGGTACGAGAGAAGGGGCAGGATTACGGAAAACCGACGAGAGATGATGTTTCCAGCAATGCTAGCAACAGCGGGGAGAGAGCCATTACCCTCCCTGGGCCAAGGGTCCAGTGCAAGGGCAGTGACTGGAATCTAGCGGGAGAGCTGGAGCTGTAGGAGAGAACCAGGACCTGGAGTGCCAGGGCTGGGGAAATGCCCCTACCTTGCCTTCCTTGTGTCTCCTCTGCCTGCTTCCTCCCACCTCTCTTCCTTGGATCTCCGTGGGGGCCTCCCTTTGCCAAGCCCAGTGGGAAGCTAGAGGGCAGAGAGGAGAAGGCAGAACAGGGATCGTGGAAGAACAAGACGAGGCTATCAGCATAAGAGACCAGGACCAGGAAAGACGCCCTTTGGTGTTCAGCCCTTCGCAATTTCAACATGATGCTGGGAGCAGGTGCTGAATTTTGGGAGCCACAGGTGCCTGTGCTTGGCCCTAAAACTTACTCCACGGTAGACACTTGGGGCAGGTTTCTTAATGCCTAACGTGGAACAGCGGGAACGACCATGTGCATCTTCCATGTTTTGTGCAGATTCAAAGAGATAACGTGTGCCTATCACACGAGCCTGGCTGGGGACAGCGTGGGGGAGATGGGGGTACCCAGGGCAAGGGTCTCTCCTCTTGCCATGTCCTTCCTGTATGCGTAGGAATCCAGAGGGTTGGCCAGAGACTTCTATTCCCATGGCTGTGCCTAGTGGCTTAGAACTGAATCAGACTAGCCCTCAGCTTGGCCATTAGGTCCCAGGACAAGTGCAAGGGCTCTCCTGCTGCATTCTCTCGACCAAGGACAGCGCAGGGACCGAGAGGCAGCAGGCCAGCTGCAGGCCTGGTCAGACTGGGCTGGGCCCATTCAGTGGCCCCCAACCCATCCTTTCAACACACAGTCCGGGGACCTGAATTCTACTTTTCTGAGCCGGGGAGCCTTGACGTCTCCACGATCATCTGCGTGGTTGTTCGTCAATCCTCTCCTCGCCCCAGTGCCCTCCCACTCCTCAGTCCTGCCCTTCTCATTCTCAGGGCCCCGGGGAACATCCACAACTCCAGGCGGGCCGGACGGTGCTCCTGGAGCCCAGGGCTGAGCTTGGAGATCTGCTCCGGCAATAAGGCGACGGCAATAAGGCGACCTCAGGGTCAAAGAAATGACCATTTACCATGACCGGAGTTTGGACTAGATTGGCTCCGAGGCTGGGTAGGGCTTTGAAGGGAGGACTGGGGTCCTTTGGTTCCCCGCACACCCAGATTGGGAGGAAGCCGTGTCCCCCGCAAGGCCCAGCACCAGTCTTGTTTCTACAGCCCGCCCACTTCCCGTCACGTGCACAGTCCGCTCCCTCTGACACACACCGCACGTCCCGCCACGTCCACCGCCAGCGGGAGAGGACCACACCGGACAGCAAGGACTGCGGAGGCAGGGCCGGGCGGGCCTGGGTCTCCCCTGCACAGTAAGCCTGAAATGTGACCCCCATATTGTCTCCAAACGTGGTCATTCAGTTGGTGCTTTTTTGTTAAAAAGCATCAAAGAATAATGTATAAATTGCCCTTTTTTTTTTTTTTGCGGTACGCGGGCCTCTCACTGCTGTGGCCTCTCCCGTTGCGGAGCACAGACTCCGGATGCGCAGGCTCAGCGGCCATGGCCCACGGGCCCAGCCGCTCCACGGCATGTGAGATCCTCCCAGACCGGGGCACGAACCCGTGTCCCCTGCATCGGCAGGCGGACTCTCAACCGCTGCACCACCAGGGAAGCCCTAAATTGCCCTTTTTATGACCCCATTTTGGCATTTATCCATTTCTTAAAAATAGAAGCTTCAAGAAATGGAAGTAGATGGGGTCTTTCTCAGGTTATGAAGGCCTTGCCCCAGAGGGTCCCAGAGGATCTGAAACGGAGCAGGTACTTCATAGTACCGGTGAGTTCTAGCTCGCGTCTCCTCCCTCCCCTCTGAGGGAGCCCTGGTCCACCTGTGAAGCAGAGGTGGGGAGGGCCCGTGCCTGGTGGCGGGAGGGGGCAGGTGAAGGGGGCGGGGGTGGGGGCGGGTGAGGGTGTGGGGGGAGGGCGGGGGGGAGGGCGGGGGTGGGGACGGGGGAGGGTGTGGGGGGAGGGCGGGGGTGGGAGGGGAGGGTGCTGCCCAGCCTTCCCTGCTTCCTCCCGGTGGGCAGCTGGCTCTTCCCCAACACAGGGTCTCGGCGGAGGTCCACTCAAGAGGCCGTGCCTCGCAGCCCAGCGTCTCCACTGCCAAAACACACACACACACACACACACGCGCACACACACACACACGCACACGGACACGCGTGCACACACACACAGACACACACACACACACACTATGCCCAGGGGATGCTGCAGAGAATTCTCTGGACACCAGTTCTGCAGACTGGGAGCAGAGTGGGCATCAGAGCCTCAGGAGGCTCAGAAACACACACCCGGCTAGCAAAAATCTCTAACTCTGGACCCTGACCTCCAGAGGGAGAAGACTTGGCAGGCAGAAGGGCCACTGAGGACTACAGATGTGTCAAGGGAGCACAGTGAGGTCAGGCTGCTTATTAACTTGCTAATGGGACAGGCACTGGGATTCCTGGAGAGGGGAGTGGCGATGATAACAGTACAATAGCCAGCATTTACTTCTGGCCAGGAACCGGGCTAAAAGGTTTTACAGACATTACCAGCCACCCCACACTGTGGATATCACTTTTCCCACTCCAGAGATAAGGAAACTGGAGGGCTGACAGAGGTTAGGTAACTTGCTGGCTCACGCAGGAGTAAGGGGTGGAGGATTACAGACTAGATGTTTCATGTCCCCATTCCTGGAAGGGAAGGAGAGAGGGAGGGAGGGAAAAGAGAGTCTAGCAGCAGACCCCAAAGTAGGCCAAAGTGGCTAAGAGGTAGCATTACTGAGAGCCTAAGTCTGAGCTCCCTCCCCGATTTTAAAATCCAATCTCTCTTGAAATTTAAACCGCACACTATTTCTTCTTAGCTGCAAGTCTTCTCTCCCTCCCTTCTTCCTTCCTGCTGCCTTCCCTCCTTCCCTCCTTTTTTGTTCATCTGCCACGTGATGCCATGTACTGTGCTCTGCTCTAGGCCTCTTGGATAATGAAAATGTGCAAGTGCTTTGAGAATCCTGGAGGGAGAGCTCTATCTAGAGGAGGAACCAGGAAGCCTTCCCCAGAGGAGGAGGAATTTTAGTTCAGTCTAGAAGGATTGTTTGGCTTTGGTGTGGGAATCCTTCTGATAGAGAAGTAGAGGTAGGGACTGTAGGCGGAGGGAAGAGCATGTTAGAAAGCCGAACCCAAGAAACTCTCTCCACTAGACTCTACCTGCGGTATCCATAAACTAAAGGAAATTCCTCTCTTCTCCAGGTCCCCCAAATTGACAAAGGTTTCTGGCTTTCCAGGAAATGACCTTCTTTACCGTCTGTGAGAATGGGACCCTAGAACTCAGGAACCCAACTTATACTTCCAGTAGGGCTTTGTGGGCATCAGTTTGATGAGTAAAGTCAGGCCTTGCTCCTTAAAAGAGGCTGCTCATACCTAATTCAATGAGGATCATTCTCAAGTGTGACACTCCAGCTAAGGTCTTGGTCGCACAATCCGTTTGCCCAGTTATATCCTGGTAAGAACTTGTGCAAGTGACTGCATCACCACGGAAAGTAAGAATTCAGAACTTCTGATTTGCAGTCCAGGGATAATCAGATATCATTTAAAAAAATTAATTAGTTCATTTATTTATTTTTTGGTTGCATTGGATCTTTGTTGCTGCCTGCGGGCTTTCTCTAGTTGCGGCGAGTGGGGGCTACTCTTCGTTGTGGTGCGCAGGCTTCTCACTGCGGTGGCTTCTCTTGTTGCAGAGCGGGGGCTCTAGGTGCGGGGGCTTCAGTAGTCGTGGCACGTGGACTCAGTAGTTGTGGCTCATGGGCTCTAGAGCACAGGATCAGTAGTTGTGGTGCATGGGCTTAGTTGATCAGCGGCATGTGGGATCTTCCTGAACCAGGGCTTGAACCATGTCCCCTGCATTGGCAGGCGGATTCTTAACCACTGCGCCACCAGGGAAGTCCCCAGATACCATTTTTAAATGTTTTACTTTGGTTTAAAAAAGTAGAGTTTACTAAATTATTTGGATTATGGAAAGTTTAGGAAGAAAGTAAAATGACGTTCTTAAATACATGAAAATGATATCAACAGTATTCAAAATGAATAGTCACAAAAATGTTTTTCATTAGTTCATTCAGTTTTATGTCATTAATTCTTGTTCTGCTGGATCTTGGGTTAGTAGTCTGTTTTCATGAAGCTGAAGCTGTCTGTTTCTGAACTAAAAGCAGTCCTGGAAATCTTGCTGTTTTCTGAACGTTGTCTAAGCAGAGCCAGCACAGAATCCTGGACCTGAGAGATTAGTCTTTGAAGCATCAATAGTTCGTAGGATGTGGTACAGTCCATCTCCACAAGGTGGGCTCTAAGACTGTCCTTTGCTGAAGACACAAACGCTGGCCTGTAGCTTATAGAAGAGACTTCAAGCAAGCAACTTGCTTGAAGACAGTGAGACAAAAGCTATCTGTAAATGATGATGGGAGACTGAATATACCAATGGACTAAGGCCAGACTATATATAAAAATAGAACTCTGACCCACAACCTGCAGCAACCAGCCCAAGAAGCCAACCCGTCCAAGAAGCCAAAGGATAATTCCTGGAGCAATCAGCCCCAAATGGCCAACACTTGATTAAAAACTGACAGCTTCCTGAATTTTTGCCCTAGCTTCCAACTTAGAGCCAACCAGCAAAGCTAAATGTGCCCCCCTAACCAGTCACACAGGATGTGCCATTTCTAGTTGGCCATCTCCAGTTTCTCCAAGTCAACAGCCTCCAATCAGGGCATACTTGAAGCCTTCCCTTTTTTCCCACTACAGAGCTTTCCCACTCCTCTGCCCGCCTTTGAGTTTCTGCCAAGATGCAAGCAATGGTGGCTGACTCCCTTGTTGTAGTAAGCTCAGAAAAAATAGGCTTTGCTTATTTTCATTTGGGTGGTTTTTAAAAAAAACTTCCACAACACAGAAATAATAATGGCTATGGTTATTTTATAATTGACCATTTTCAAATGTGAAAGGTCTGATGAAGTTTTGTTAACATGAAAAATACACTGGTTGAAGAAATTGGGTTGTTTCAATGGCACATAAAATAAAGATAGAAAAATCTTAAGGTTAACATATAATAGTCTGAAGGCCTATTTTTTTCTTAGAATATTAAGTAAAAAGATTCAATAGATAACTAATAAGAACCTGCTGTATATAAAAAAATATTCAGTAGGTGTAGAGTAGGGCCTAGATACTTGAATTTTTATAAAACTCCAAGAATAAGTCTGATGTGCATCCGGCTTGACATCCACTGGCCTAGAAGATGCTTTATGCAAATAAAAGAAGATTGTGGCCAATTAAACATTTTAATAAGATGCAAAATTATTATGGCTAACAAGATACTGTTGTTTTCTAATATCAGGCAAAGCACCTCCAAGACTCTGACAAGTGTGGGAAAATGCTGCAAAACGACTTCATCAGAGTTTTGATCAGTTATCCTAGAGGGAAAAAAACATTATAACAGCAAGGGTATTGACCATTACCCAGGGACTTCCCACAAAGCATACAATTCCTGGAATATTTATATTAATAACATTTTATCTATCCAAATTTAACCTAGGGTAGAATGAGTATCTTTTCTGATGTGACAACTCTTCCCATGTAACTCTTATAGTGAAAGCACATCAAATAAATCAAATTCTTTCTAATACCTCTCTTTTTATAAGGTAAAAGAACAAATTTTGTGATTTTCCAGGGAACTGGAAAGATAGTTTTAGATGTAAGAGAGATCCTAAAGTTTTATTCTTTCCTATATCTAGGATCTAATTTTGAGTAGGCAAACATTTTTTTAAAAAATGTTGTAAGAGGAAATTTGGACACTTGACTAAGATAGGGTCATGGGTGAAGAGAAGTAGAACTTGGTTACCTACTCAATCAAAATGGCAATCACACATTAAAGGATAAACATAGAAGGTAACATGGGATGGAAAAGAACCTTAGTTCTTTTGTAAGAGAGGACTCTTTGTTTTGTTTTTTCTTAAATAATAAAGGCCTTAATACAGTCAATATAAAGTTCTGAAAATTATGCTGTTAAGACCCAGAGTTTCTACTACACAGGAAGCTTATGAAGAAGGCAGAGAATAACCTTTCATGTTATAGTCAAATGCATTCGTTGGTAAACCAAGTAAGCCCATTGGCATTGAATGGACTTTGCTATAATTTTAACATATTTCATTACTTTTTATTCAGATGCAGGTATGTTAAACCAAGGAAAAGAAACTTAACTTTCCAAGCTTTTTTCTTCATTATGCTCTTTCACATTCTGGAGCAAACTGACACTTTAAGACAGCAGTTCTCTCTCAGGGGTCCATGAGGTTGAAATTATTTTAATAATAATGGTAAGATGTTATTTATGTTAACATGAAATGCATTTATCATTGCTATCTTTAAATGAGCCAATTAATAAATATTTGTAAAATTTCTGAATATCAGTTTCTAATATGGGAAATATTGACAGTTCTATAACCCACATATATAAAAGCTCTTTGAGATCTGTGGTAGGCAGCCTCTAGACGATCACTGAGTCAGCCTCCTGGTATTCATAGCTTGTGCAATTGTTTCTCCTTAAGCGTAGGCTGGACTTACTGACTTGCTTCCAATGAATAAAATATGACAGAGTGATGAGATGTTACTTCTGATACCAAGGTTGCAAGAAGACCATGACTTCCTTCTTGGGTGCATTCTCCTGCTCTCTGGCTCACCCTGAGGAAAGTCAGCTGCCACACTGTGATCTTCTCTCTAGAGAAGCCCATGTAGCAAGACACTGAGGAAGGCTTTTGCCCAACAGCCAGTGCGAAACTGAAGACCTCTGCCCACCAGCCCACGAGGAACTGAGTCCTGACAACCACATGAGTGAACTTGGAAGCAGATTCTTGCCCAGTCGAGATTTCACACGAAACTGCAGCCCTGGCCAACAGCTGGACTGCAAACTCATGACAAACCTTGAGCCTTCAGAAAATAGGAAATCTTTCCATAGTCTTACAATGAGCGATAAAGGCCTTTCTGAATTAGAGACAGACAGACAGACAGACACGCAGAGCGCTTATAGCTTTAAATCTGCAACTTCAGCCACAGATAAATACAGAAACAAAAAAAAATTTTAGTTATAAACATACCAAAGAGCTGTTCTTCTCCCACTGTGCACTCAATGATTAATTGATTTTAGATAAAAGGACAAACAGATAAACAAACAAACAAAAAACCCTACTGAACTGAATTATCTGTCATCTCTCCCAACAGAGAATAGATGTCTGTCATCCTTCTAGAGAAATCACCCGAATTGTGAGATTATAAAACCAAATTCCTAATCATTCCTACCAACAATGGGAACTAACTCATTGGCCATAACAAAACAAAAACAAAAATCCAGTAGGGAAGAACAAAAATAAACCAGAGAAGGGGAGGGTTAGCAAAGTTAAATTCTGTTGTCACTTGGAACTCACCTGTGGGTGTCAAGAAGAGACATATCTGAGTTAACCTCCCCATGGAGCGCACTCCTGAGGCAATGCAGTTTACCTGTTTCTGTCAGGTAAATCCATTGGGTGGCTAGGCTAACCTCTGAAACTGTTAAAAAAAATAAAAATTTTTAACAAAAGTAAAATCATGATAATAAACTCATGCCAAAGGCTTTATTTAACCCATTTATTAATATGGGAAACAGCAGGGCATTATAACTAGTTCAAAGGAGAAATCAAAGAGGGGATACTTATATAGGCCATCAGGAATATAGAAATAAATTTGCTTAATTATGTGAAACCACTTAGCATCCACAGGGCAGTAATCAAGTGCATCTTCACCAGACACAATTTGCTTTTCCATGGACGAGAATAAAATGTATTATTAATTTCTACAACATACAGAGTTGTGTCACAGCACAAAGACAATGAATAGCAGAGAGATAACCTAGAGGGTGGTCTAGATAGGACACTAGGTCCTCTTCTTTGCCCCTTTCCAAAGCTTTCACAATCTCCCTGATAGAGAACTTTGTGAGCACTGGCTCCACATATGTTGCTTTTTTCATATCTAATTAAATGGGAATCTTTCTCAAATACGGTGCTCCGTCTTTCTCTAAATAGAGTGGATGGCTTTGGTTGTCAAGTCAGTGTTTTAAATTATATTCTGGCAAAAAGAACACATTTTAATTAAACCCATGCAATAACTATATTGTTCAAGGAAAGTTAGGAGACTATAAGAGTTTCTGAATTGAAAGATGAGGGGAGAGGAGTGTCAGGGAGAATTAGGTACCATTTGCTTAACTTCAGGTAGCAAAGCAGAGTCTACTACAGTGAAGGTTAGAGATAGCTTAGGAAGAAAGAGAAAGGGTTTCCTGATGTATCCAATGAAGAAAAAAACCCTACAAACACAAACACACAAAAGCAACATGAACAATACTCCAAACAAGTAGCTCCAATTAAACTTAGCTCATCAAGTTCACTCAATCTAATGTAAGTAATTAATTCTTAATATACTATAATTCACAATTAATAATATAATTAATTCTTCTGCTGCTGAGTTTTCTGTCAGCAGTTTGTTTTCAGAAAGCCATTTGCTTCCAGACTAAAATGAGTCCTGGAAATCCCACCCAGTCCACTGGTGTGGTCTGAAGTGTCAGCTCAGAAGCTTGTCCCTGAGAATCTATTCTTTGAAGTATCAATAGTTCAAAGTCCCTGATGCAATCCTTCCCATGAAGCTCTGAGACTCTTTCTTAGTTGACAAGAGAAACTCTAGTTTATAGCTTATGAGAGAGCCATCAGGCAAGCATAAAAGTAAAGCAAAAATTATTTGTAAATGACGAAGACAGAAAGGCTGAGGTTAATTTATTACATTAACTGATCATATCAGTATATAGAAAAATAAAATCCTCTATTGGGGGACACTTCATATGAGTTTGAGCAGTGATTTCCCCTGAAAGTGAAAACATATTAAGGACAGTGAGTACACTGAAAAGTTTCCAGGAATTTCACATAAAGCATACAATTTAAAAAATTTATATTAATAATAGTTCACCTTTTCTAACTTAATTCATGGAAGATTTTTTCATGATTTGGTAATTCTTCTTATGCAGCTCTTACAATAATGTTGAGCTTGTTAAGAAATATGGGCATGTCAACAAACCTAATGATTTCTAACATTGCTCCTTTTATAAGGCAAAATAACAAATTGTTGCCATTTTCCATGGGCCTTTTAGGTTACCTCAACGATAGGTTTAGGTGTAAATAATATTCCGGAAACTTTATTTTATTCTTTCTAAACTTAGGGCTCGATCTTGGGAGGACAAAATTAAAAAGCTTGTCAGAGGAGTTTTAATCCTATCTTAATCACTTGATTAAAATGGGATCATGGGTGATTGAGAAACAATACCAACTTACCAACTTAATCTAATTACAATAAAATATTTTAAAATAAACAGAAGAAAATAATACAATTCTATAGAAACTCAGCCCTTTCACAAGTAAAGAAACTTAAAAAAATAATCAAAAACATCATAAAGTCAACATCGTCACAGAAAATTATTCTGCAAAGACATGGAATCTTTGATTTCTAGGTAGATGACAGAGATGGTAAATAACCTTTCACGTTGTAAACGAGGGCATTAATAAACCAGGGAATCAAGCCCATCACAATTTTAAGAGTTCATAAATTTATTTTCAGACTGAGATGCTTTAAACCAAGGCAAGGGGCTTCCCTGGTGGCGCAGTGGTTAAGAATCCACCTGCCAATGCAGGGGGCATGGGTTTGAGTCCTGATCGGGAAGATCCCACATGCAGCAGAGTGACTAAGGCTGTGCACCACAACTACTGAGCCTGCACTCTAGAGCCCGCGAGCCACAACTACTGAGCCCACGTGCCACAACTACTGAAGTCCATGCGCCTAGAGGCCATGCTCCACAACAAGGGAAGCCACTGCAATGAGAAGCCCACGCACAGCAGTGAAGAGTAGCCTCTGCTCACCACAACTAGAGAAAGCCCGCGCGCATCAATGAAGACCCAGTGCAGCCAAAAATTAATAAATTAAATAAATTAATTAAGAAAACCCAAAAAACATGGCAAATAAAATGTACTTTTCTCGAGTTTTGTCCTTCATTCTTATTCTGACTGTAACAAACTCTTATTTTAGGATGAAACTATTCTTCCTTGAAAATAAAAAATGCATAAAGTTGTTTTTCTTCATCACTATTGTTCTTATATAGTTTTAACCACTTAT
This sequence comes from Pseudorca crassidens, assembly GCF_039906515.1. Taxonomy (NCBI): domain Eukaryota; kingdom Metazoa; phylum Chordata; class Mammalia; order Artiodactyla; family Delphinidae; genus Pseudorca; species Pseudorca crassidens. The sequence continues at coordinate 101,475,731 of NC_090297.1, read as the reverse complement.
ATTACCATTACTTTTAATCAAAGTAATTAATTTCTGTTTTATAAAGAAAACTGTCCAATAGATGATTGACCTTAGTCGTATACAAGCATTTTAGCAGGCCAGAAAAAGATCTTGAATACGCAAAACACAACTTTCTACTGTCACCCAATCCTTTTATACCTTCTTAAAGTGGCAAAAATGTTTATTAAATGACCCCCAATATAACCACTCTATAGCATATGAAAATGAAAACAAAAGTAAATAAATAATCAATACTTGTGTCCAGTATTTTCCTTTTATTGTCTTAATTAATATTAGTTCAAGGGATTTCCCTGGTGGCACAGTGGTTAAGAATCCGCCTGCCAATGCAGGAGACACGGGTAGGATCCCTGGTCTGGGAAGATACCACATGCCGCGGAGCAACTAAGCCCGTGCACCATAACTACTGAGCCTGCGTTCTAGAGCCCGTGAGCCACAACTATTGAGCCTGCATGCCACAACTACTGAAGCCCGCGTGCTTAGAGCCTGTGCTCCGCAACAAGAGAAGCCACTGAAATGAGAAGCCCGCGCACCGAAACAGAGTAGCCCCCACTCGCCTCAACTAGAGAAAGGCCCATGTGCAGCAATGAAGAACCAATGCAGCCCAAAATTAATATAAAAAAAATAAATTTATGTAAAAAAATATTAGTTCAAGGTTTTAAGTTTCTTAAAATATTGAAAATTATGTGTAAGCTGATGCATACAACACATAATTTTTGTTGATATAAAAAACTGAGGAAAAAAGTTAAGGTTCTGTTGTCAGTTAAGGAGCACTCTGGGGGCAAAGAAAAGATGGGCTTAGGCATAAGCAGCCCAGGAGGGAGACTTCTCTTGCAAAGCAGTTTCCCTGGCTCCCCCAGGAAAGTACACTGGAGCATCTTGGTGATGACGGATGAAATCCTCAAAATATTGTCAAGTGGTAAATGGATGACTCTCACAGAAATTTCAAATGGACATGTACCAAGGATGTTATGTAATTCTTTAATTAATGAGGGAACCAGTAAGATGTTAAAGTCAGTTTGAATCAAGATTTGGCTTACACTAGTTTGTGGTCTCTGTGAGACAGAATTTATTTGCATAGTTATGAAAAGGAATCATTTGCCCTGTTGTGGAAGAAGACATCTGCATCACCATCCATTTCCCACAATTTAACCTCTAATTCTAGAGTTGTGAAACAGCCTCGTCCACCAAAGGCAATCAGAGGTGCACAGTCCGTATACAGTTACACCGTCCCTGACAATCACACTAGGCAAGGCCAGCATTTCACAGAAGGTACTCTACTAATCGCTTTTCTTCACTTTTGAGACTTTCATGCTTTTTTTTCCCTAGGAGCTTTTTGAAGGAGTTAAAAGTATCTCTGTGTGTGTGTGTGTGTGTGTGTGTGTGTGTGTGTGTGTGTGTAGTGCAGGCAGGGTGGAGTGGTGGAGGGGAAGTATTAACATATTGGAAATGAGATCACATTCGGACAGTCTTCTATGCCATGCCAAAAAATTTACTCTGTGTACAATGATAAAGTTCTGAAGCACAGAAGTGACATGATCACTTTATATATTTAAAAAAAATCACCCTGGTCTCAGTGGAGGATAGTTTATCAGGCTGGCCCTTGAACCTATGCTTTTTATTTTTTTTTTGACTGCATTGGGTCTTCATCGCTGTGCACGGGCTTTCTGTAGCTGCAGCGAGCGGGAGCTACTCTTCGTTGTGGTGCGCGGACTTCTCATTGCTGTGGCTTCTCTTGTTGCGGAGCCCAAGCTATAGGCGCACGGGCTTCAGTAGTTGTGGCATGCGGGCTCAGTAGTTGTTGCTCGAGGGCTCTAGAGCGCAGACTCAGTAGTTGTGGTGTACAGGCTTGTTGCTTTGCAGCATGTGGGATCTTCCTGGACCGGGGATCGAACCTGTGTCCCCTGCATTGGCAGGCAGATTCTTAACCACTGTGCCACCAGGGAAGTCCCTGGAGTATAGTTTAGAGAAGAAAGAGATGGAAGTGTGAGTCCAGTTAGTAGGTTGGTGTGATGGTCCTGGGGATTAATAGGAAGAGGATGAGATGAGGCGTTTCCCAGGTAAAACGAAGGTAAAACCCACAAGTACTTGGCAAGGTAGATTCAGAAGCCCAGAGACAGGATATGTCCAAGACTACTTAAGGTTTCTTGTAGGTTACTTGTAGCCATTGTTGAGTCTGGGAATACAGGAGTGACAGTAGGTCCCAGAAGAATAAGTTCAGCCTTAGCCACCATGCTGCCTGACTGAAGACCCAGAATCCTTCAATGATAACATCTAATAGAGAGAGGAAAGGGTGGTAGGGATTTAAGGAGAATGATCAGGGCTGGGACGAGGTATCAAAGCCAGAGTGGCTGGGTGGCTGGTGAGGGAGACAGAAGCAGCTGGAAAGTGAATCCTGGCAAAGAGGAAAAGGGGCCGTGAAGCAAGCTGAGAAGCAGTGGTCGTGGACATAAATGATCAGTTCCTTCCTCTGACCCTTTATTCTACCACGTGTGACATTTACTAGCACTTCCTGCGTTTTGGAGGCTATTTGGGGATATGTCTTCCTTAACCAACTGTATTTGCCCTGTGTAGCTCCAGGACCTCACTGAGAACCTCGAACACAGCTGCCATTCAAGACATGTTGAGTAAATTAATGGAAAGAACAAGTAAACAAAGAGGAAACTGGAGAGGAGTGTTGAGCCACAGAGGAGAAACTGGGAAAATGGTCTGCTAGGAAGGGCTTAAGAGAAACGTCAGGCTCACATAGAAAACTGTGTGGGTGGGGCCCAGAAGGTGCCAATAAAGATGGGGTGAACAACTTACGCCACTCTGGTGGCCACGTGCCCAAATGCAGCCCCTTGCGGTCAGCCAGAGCGGTGCTGCCTGCAGCTGGGCCACAAGCCAACGCGTTGCCTTCTGACCACACGTGTAGCGAGCAACCTTGTAGGGAGGCTCCCCTGGAAGGGAACTGGTCTCCTTTTGGATCTCTCGGCATCGCTAGTTGATTGATTGCCCAGAGAAAGCACAGACTCATTATCACCAAGGAAAATATCCAACTCACCAAGACACTTAAGTTCCCACTTCTGATTTCACCCCTCTGAACAAGATGACCACTAGATTCTCTGTCAATGGGCACATTCACTCACCTGCCATTTCCCCTGCCTGCTCTCCTGTTACTGTTTGATGCCTTTCTCACTCTATAGTTATTGGCTGGCACTATAGAACTAGTATGTAAAAGTAGAAGTTTTATATTTTTCAGTTGCCAGCTTTTTACAATGTCACTTTTTTTTTCTTTTTTTTTTTGCAGAAGTTGACTTTTGGTACTTTATCCTTGATTTCTGCCACATTAAAGTCATAGGAGCCAGGGGTGAGCCTCAGGCGTTAAGGGTAATGTGCTCTGCCCTGGATGAGAAAGAACCAACACCCCATCTTATTCCTCTAGCAAAAGTGCAGTAATGTATTAACTTTTTTTTTTTTTTTTTTTTTTTTTTGCGGTACGCGGGCCTCTCACTGTTGTGGCCTCTCCCATTGTGAAGCACAGGCTCCGGACGCGCAGGCTCAGCGGCCATGGCTCATGGGCCCAGCTGCTCCGCGCACATGTGGGATCCTCCTGGACCGGGGCACGAACCCCTGTCCCCTGCATCGGCAGGCGGACTCTCAACCACTGCGCCACCAGGGAAGCCCCTGTATTAACTTTTTAAACATTCTTCAGTTAGCACTCATCGTCCTACTATGGTGGAGAACATAATAAATATTAAAGCAACATTTTCCAAATACCTCAAATCTCATCCCAAATATATCAATAAGATCAAATACTTTAAATTCCTTCCATGTCTTTTGATTACAAGGATCCCTTTAAACTGCCAAACAATTTAGTGGAGCCTCACAAGAATGTCTGAACTTTAATGAACATTCTGATGCTTGAGAGAACATTATGACCAAAAGCTCTTATGAATTCAGTAACTCTGAATTTGCAATTAATTAATCACACTGTTATAGATTGTCACACTATTGGTCCAAAAAAAATCAACCCCCTGGTTTAGTTTCCTGTCACATTGACTCCGGATGGAGTGACCTGCTTGGCCAAGGGGACATCAATAAACTTGACACAGCAATAGCGTGGTAAATGCTTGCCCTCTGGGGTTTGCCTTCTTGGAACCTAGCTGCCATCATGTGAGGAAGCTGGTCTAGCCTCACAAGGGGAGAGAGAGGCCCACCTGTCCCAGCTGAGCTATCAGTCCAGTCACCAGCTGATTGCTAGCTCAATGCAGCCACATGAATGATCCCAGGTAGAACCAGCAGGACAACCCAGGCAACCAACAGAATCATGAGAAATGACAAGATCATTGTTGTTTTAAGCCAGTAAGTTTTGGAGTAGTTTGTTATGCAGCCATAGATAATCTAAATACAATGGTATTTACATAATTTGAAATACACTAGTATGTAAATGAATGAGGTGGTTCATTCATTCATTTAATAAATATTTACCAGAGCCTAGTAAGTACACATTGTCCAGGCTACTCTCAGGGCTGGCTCAGCCTAAGGACTCATGGATACTTGATAATAACCCTGTGGCCCCAGAAAGTCTGAAATCACAGGGAGGGAAGGAAGTCCCAAATTAGGATAATATTCTATAGAGAGTATTTTCAAGGTTAGGAAAAAAAACAAGAACAGCCTCCCCATCTCCACCCCAGGTCTATAATGCGAGCTGACCCTTTAATTGTGGTGGTTTGATCACTGGTCTGAAAATAAAGACTTAGTTGTGGTTTTGCATCTGCCTGAGCTAATCATTTTTCTTTGCTCTACCCACGATTATTTGCTGTACTATGAGTTCCGTCAAACAGTTTGTCTTTAACAGTGACTAATCTTGTGTTAATGTAGCCCTTTACAGTTTACAAAGTGTTCTTCATTCTACAAAGCACTTTCACATTCATTATCTCATTAAACCTGGGAACAACTCAGGGAAGTTTTTTGTTCCAGGCCCCTTGGAGCAAATGTGCATGTAGAGGGTCAGTGCAAATCTGTCACCACGGTTGGACAAATGGTTTTGAGTGTAGACCTTATGAGTGGTTGGGCATTTTCATAAACTTGTATTAAAGATGAGCTCTCATAAATGATATCATAATACAATCTGAAAGGTGATACTCCTTTATCGATAGCGTTAATGCTTTTTCAATTAGAATTTTAGATTAATTTCTGTTTTGTTCTCTGGAACTTTTAATTAAGACAGAAAAACTTTAACATCTCACATCCTTCACAATATACATTAAAAGTTTGGATTTTTCTCTCTTTGAGGCCCCTGTTCCCCCAGGGATATTTTAGCAAGAAGAATGTGATTCAAAGATTTCCAGATGTTACTTTTCAGATGCGTCTCAGAGTGCATTTGTAAACCATCTGGTGGCAGCAGCAGCTGGACTGGCTCCAACTGTAAATGTACATTCAGGTAAATGGGTATTAATAGAAGAAATGGAGCTGATGAGTGGTTTGTCAATTAAGTTTGTGATATTGTTTAATCAGTTGTTGAAATGAGCTCTCGGTAACCAAGACAGGCTTTCAAAATTCTATAGTCGGTTTTCCTTTTTGCTCAAGATGGGTGTTCCTTACGTGGATATTCCAAATCCGTGGTTAGGTCAGAAACTATTTGTGTTTAGTTTTAGAGTTAACTCTGCTCTATTTAAGTGTTCTGAAGCATCCATAGTATTGCTTTTACAAATACGAAAATACCTTTGCATCCCCATGCCCTTTCCAACCAGTGAAAGAAAGGACTGTCTCTGAAATGTGCTGGGGACAAACAGTTAGTGGGTATCTGGGGTGCTGGTAAATGTATATCTTGATCATCTGGCTTCTGAGTCAGGAAACTGCTTAAAGCATAAGTGAGTGGCAACATTCCCTAGTTCCTGGAATGAAAGATTATATTCCCTAGCCATCTGGCTCTGGGACCTTCAACAGGGTAGGATCATCTCATGAATTCAGCTCCATTTTGGGGGAAGTTTTGATGATATGCCAGGGGCTGGGCTGAACTTTTCCTAGCTATAAACTAAGTTTTAACTCTGCAAATTAACAACAGTAACAATAAATAGTAAAAAGTATGAAAATTAATTTAAAACATTTCAGGGAGAATATTCCATCTACATTTAAAAAATTACTTCCAAGCGCCTCAAAAGTAATTGATTTCCTAATTTAAAGATGGTAATAATAGCAAACATTTATTAAGCATTACTGTGAGCTAGGTATTTTGCTACTTGATTTATATAGATAATCTCATTTAATTATCACATTGAACTGATGGAGTTCTCTCATTAATCTTAACTGTATAGAAGAGGAAATCAAGGTGCCGGGTATTAGGAAATTTGCCCAAAGTCATAGATCTTGTAAATGATAGTTGAACTGGGATTGAACTGAACTAGATTGTTCTAAAACCCCACATCCTTAAATATTTAATTATAATGCTACTCAGTTATTGCTATTCATTCATTTATTTGTTCATTCATCCAAGAGAAGCTTTTTGAATACTGGGGAGTCACAGTTTAATAATGTTTAATCTTTCCTCTTAAGAAGTTTACAGTCAATGATGAGACCACAAATGAAAGACAGAATGATATATACAACAGCAGATATATACAAAGTATGCTATGGGAACACCATAAATCGGAATAAGAAAGTCTTCTGAGAGCAAAAGTCACGTATGGAGGAGTATGTGATGGTTATAGAGAGAAGAGGGGAAGGGCATAGCAAGAATATTCAGAGGCATGAGACAGCTAGCCATTCCGGAGCCCACCTGGACCCCCTAACCTTACTTCCTGGGTCTGAGAATTTTATTCATCTTTAAATCTTGAAGCAAAATGGAAGGACTTAAACATGAAGGCAGAGATGGAGACAGGCTCAAACTGTATGTTAGAAGAAACTATTTGGAAAGCATCATGGAGAGTGGATTTGAGAGGGGTCAGACCAGAGGCAGGAGAGTCTCTAGATGATCCAGGTCACAAGTGATGAAGGCCTGAATTAAAGCAGTGGCAGTGGGAGGTGATAAAGCGGTGGGATCAGCCAGTCTTGAAGACTAGTTGTATTTGGAGAGAAAGGGCAAGGATTGTGTGGTGAGGGAGAGGTACGCCTAGGAAGAGCCAGTAATTCCTGGTTGGAGCAGCTGTGTGAATGGTGGATGCCCTTCTACAATGCCAGCCTCACAGGGGGAGAAGGAGGAGGCTGGGTGGAAAGGTGGTGAGTTCAATTCTGGTCGTGGTGGTTTTCAATTTGGGTTGGGGCAGTGGATAAGCTAGTATTTCATAAAGTGTTTAGAGCAGTACCTGCTACAGAGTATATAAGGATTTGTTGAATAAAAATTGAGTTCTCTGGTAGACAGTTAGATACCATATATGGTTCTGGAGCTCAAAGAAGAAGTCTGGGCTGGAGACACAGATCTGGCACTCATCAGAATGAAAATGGTAGTGGTCACCATGGGCCTTCCTGAGGGTGTCCAAGGGTGTGTACAGCATGAGCAGAGGAGACTGAGGGGGAACGGACAGAGAGGCATGAGAGGAAACAGGAATAAGTGGTGTTCAGAGGTAAGGCAAGAGGAGACTGCAAGAAAAAGAAAGTAATTAATATTATCAATGACTCACAAAGTCAAGATAAGCTATAGACCAAACATTGTCCATTGGATTTAACTGTATGGACATCAGTGATCATAATGAGAACATTTTGGTGAAGGGAGGTTGGGCAGCAGTAAGGAATGAGTAAAAGGAGACAAACGGATGCAGCTAAGATAACTTCCTCCCAGAGTTAAATGTGGAATGATAGAGAAAAAGGGCAAGATTTGGAGGTAGACATAAGATTGAGGAAGGTTGGTTGGTTTGTGTTTTTAAGATAGAAGAGTCTTTGAGCCTCTTCTTGGCCGAGCAGGGTGAGAGGGAGAGGAGGGACTGATGGAACATGAAGGAAGAAAGAGATGGTCCCAGAGTTCAGAGGAGAGATGAGCTATGGAGGGCAGAGGAGGACCACAGGAAAGGGAGATGGATGCAGACGAGCAAGTGGTAGGGCTGGAGGAGAAACATGTCCACCCAATTCAAAGTCTCTTGCTCACTTCTTATCTCTGTGAAAATATAGATAGTTCGGCACTGTACTATTACCACTCCTTCCTTGCAGGCAATGTCTTCACTTGCTTGTGTTATACAGGGATGGGTCGGTTTACCTCTTCCCTCTCAGGATGAGTCTTTTCTATCTTCTCCTCAGGTGCTTCTTTTTACCTCCCAGCCCTTGGGTGTCCACTGAGGAGTCATCCTTGTTGCTGTTTTGCTATATCTCAACATTCTCTCTGCACAGTGATATCCATGCTTCTAGAGTCACCTGCCACCTGCCAGCTGGTGTCTCTACCCGAATCTCCCCTCCTCAGATCACTTCTCTTCACCAAGCCATTTTATGCACTTATGCACCGCTGCAAGATTGATACATTTCAGGAGTTCTGATCTGGCCCTTTCCTTGATCAGAAACCATTGATGACCAAATCCCAACCAACCCTTCCAACCCTACTTCCTATCACTTGGAGATTCTGCCTGACTCACTCATCAGTACAGGGTTCTTTGTTCCTGACACCCCTGTGACTCTCAACATCCTTGATTTAGGGTATTTTATCATAATAAAGTATTAAAGTCATGAGAGGCAATCAATCTAGCAGGAGAGACTGGATTGCCTCCTTTGAGCTATCTGGAGATAGCATAGATCTAGGAGATGTGGGGCTTGGCTGCAGAGGTAAAGAATGAGGCAATAACGTGGAGCCAAGACCATGGGGATGAAAAGTAGAACAGCAAGGGGGAAGACCCAAGGGGAAAGAGCTCCCCTGCACCCTTGCAAAGTACAGTAAGCCTTACTTCTGACTCAAGGGGGACCGCAAAGCAATGCTTGTTCTGACGTCTGGATCCCTGAGGGTATCCACGGTTGACAACAATTGGCTCCTTTTGTATGTATTTTCCACCACTGTGGGTATCATCAGTAGGGCTAGCCCACCCTCTATTTAAAGTAAATGGCTCACTGTTCCTTGTACACACCACGCCAGACTTTCCTGCTTCTATGTCCTCACTCACGCTGTTTCCTTTGCCAGACACCCTTCACACACTTCTCCACATCTGCCAATCCAGTCTTCAAGAGCTGACTCAGATGCCATCTAATGAATGAATATTCCTATCATCTCCCTAGGGTAGCAATTTCTCCCTTCCCTGAACTTCTCTTTTGGTCAAAGTCACCTAGAGGTCCTTTTTTTTTTTCAGAACCAACGGTTGTTCCTGAAGAACCAGGACTGTTCTTTATTCCTCAGCACTAGAGGAGCAAATGGAACTGGGGAATAGAAAGAGAATAGCCAACTCTCCTCCTCCCCGCCCCTCCTCCCCTTCACCCCCATACCTCGCTAATCACAAAGGAGAGCACTCTACCTTAAAAACATGGAGGTCTGGCTGATCACCATCTTAGCCCTGGAATCAAATTTAGCATCATGATTGGGATTGACATATATATGCTAATGTGTATAAAATAGATAACTAATGAGAAACTGCTGTATAGCACAGGGAACTCTACATAGTGCTCTGTGTGACCTAAATGGGAAGGAAATCCAAAAACGAGGGGATATATGTATATACATGGCTGATTCACTTCACTGTACAGTAGAACTAACACAACATTATAAAACAACTATAACCTAATTAAAAAAAATTAGCATCAAAGGAGACAGAAAGTGTGTGTATGTGGCAGGCAAGCTGGGAGTGGGCGTGGGTGGGAAGTAGTCTGTTCTAGATTTTTAAAAATTTAAGAGACATAACAACCAAGTGCATCTTTGATTGGATACCTATTCCAAAAAAAGTTACAAGATCTATTTTGGAAATAATTTTGGAAAATTTGACATTAAGTCGGTATTAGATGATACTAGGAAATTGTTAATTTGGTTAGTGTATAATGTTAATTTAGTTATAAAAGAATGACTTCTCTTGGAAATGCATGTTGAAATACTTTGGGATGAAGAGTCACTATCTCTGCAGTAGTTCAGCAAATATATATATATATATATATATATACACATACATACATACATACATATACACACATATATAACATAATATATAATATGGCAAAATGCTAACTAGGTGGTAGATTGTTCATTATATTGTTCTTTTCACTCTTCTGTAGATGTAAAATTTTTCATAATAAAAAAAATTAAGTAAAAGAGTAGAGGTAAAAAGTGACACCAGACTTCTTGGCCAGGTAGAGAGAAGAAGCCAGGACTAGGATGGACCGGAATGCACCATCATGCTGAGAGAGAAGTGGCCTCAGGTCTGGGTGCAGAGCTCCTCACTGGAGGTAATGATATTTCTTTCACCTCTATGGTGAGAAGGGAAAATGAAAGAGGATACCTTTATTCTTTTTTTTTTTTTTTTTTTGTGGTACGTGGGCCTCTCACTGTTGTGGCCTCTCCCATTGCGGAGCACAGGCTCCAGATGCGCAGGCTCAGCGGCCATGGCTCACGGGCCCAGCCACTTCGCGGCATGTGGGATCTTCCCGGACCGGGGCACGAACCCGTGTCCCCTGCATCGGCAGGCGGACTCTCAACCAGTGCGCCGCCAGGGAAGCCCCACCTTTATTCTTTCATTAAAGAAATTCATCTAACATTTGGTAAAAAACCTACTCTGTTCCAAGTACATTCACAGATGCCAATTTATGTAATTCTCACAATAATTTTGTGAGGCAATTTTTGTCCTTATTACTTTCATTTTTATAGATGAGGAAAACAAACCCCAAATTCAGTGATTTTATTTAGATCCCAGAACCAAGACATGGCAGAGCGAGAATGTGACCCCAGTTCTGCAGATTCCAAGTCTTATGTCATTCTAAGATCCTTTCATTGTCTTTTCCTGGGGAATAAAGACCAAAGGCCTCGGGACAGAGCCATTAAGCCCGTGGAGCTTGTCTTGGGTGGATTTGGGGGGAAAACAGAGAGGCCCCTATTTGGGTTAGCCCTAGTATCCTTTGGGTATGATACTTTGCAAACATAGACCATTGGGCCTATCTGAAGGACCACAGTATTTCCTGGTTTCATCCCAACAGCCCCTGAAATTGCGAGTTTGCTAACTGCGGTGTAGAGAAATGTTTGCTGATCCCTTGTCTAGCCATCAGGCTAGCATGTATCACATAGGGACTTCTGTGGTTGCACCCAGGGAGTCCTATTGGTGCTCTCCAAAAGCAGCAAGGAAATCCAGCTGCCTTTGGGAGTAAGGTTCTAATGAAGGAGAGATTTCTGAGTCAAAGCAGACAGTAGACGCTCAACCACATCAAGGAAGAAACAGACACAGGCAGAGGTCGAATTGCAGTACTGGGGAATGCTGACTGATTAGGCAACCGCAGGGCGGGACATTCCGAGCTCCTCCTGGGCTGGAGCAAAGCGGAAGAGTGAGGCTGGAAGGTGAGCTGAAGCAGGCAGGGAGGCACAAATTGTCAGGATCTGTGAACATCTGGGGATGCTTAATCGGGAGGAAATGTAGACCTCCCACACAGTAGCACATTTATGAGCTCTGATTATACACTAAGGTACAGAAAAAAATAACAGAAACTAGTGCGCTGGTAAATAATACCCCTCCTTGATGCATAAAACCTGCAGCTTGCTTGAATCTTTCCCTTTCACCACGTTTAAAAGGCAAATGATGCCAAGTGTATCAGCGTGACAGGAAGGGGGCTGAGCTCCTGTTTAACACTGACCGCTCCTGGGAGGCCGTGCCAAGTAGGAGCCTCCTGAGCCACTAAGGGAACTGATGGCCCCAAGATTCCTCTGGGAGACCTGAAAATGTCACTCAGGCCTTTAAGTCTCAGAACCAGGGCAGGAGTTGGGAGGCAGGGTGGGGCTGGAGGGTAAGGAATGAGGGCCTCACTCACTCACTTATTCACTCACTCACTCATTCACTCATTCATTCATTCATTCGGTATAACGTTAAAAATGTGTGCTCTGGCGTCAGCACATCTGGATTTAAATCCCAGCCCCACAGCTTGAGAGCTCTGTGAACTCCAGCCAGTAACTTAGCCTCTTTAAGGCTTTGGTTTCCTCATCTTACAAAGGGGTCCTGTTAATGAGGAATAAAATGCATGGTAATACGATAATGCCCCCACTGGGCAGGCACACGGTGGGTGATCCATCGATGTATGCTATAATTGTTATTGAGTCTTTCGATAAATACGTAAGGAGCGCTGGACTAGTTTCTGAGGGAACAAAGATGGTGACTTTGGGGGCATAATTTTACCCCCACTTGTGGAATGAGACATTGGCCAAATTTTTCTTGCAGGCTTCGGTTCTCCTTCCCTTCTAGTTCTATTTTTCCCACTTTCCCACGTTTGGAAAACTTAATGGATGTGTTAGGAGAGCCACTGACCGAAACCACGCTCCCTGGCCAGCCCCGATAGTAACCACTTGCATGAATTCTCTTACAACAGGAGTTCCTGGTAAGGAACGTGGAACTAAAAAGCTACCACCAACCAGAAGAATTCAGGGAAGGTCAAAGGAGAGAGGAGACACCAGTGCATGTGTCCTACCAACCTCCCAGAACCTTCCTCGCTGGAATCCATCTTGGCTGAGAGATGTGCGCGCGCCACCAGGAAGGACCCTGAGTTAGAATGATTGGCCAGAGACAACCCGGAAACTAACCCCATCACCATAAAACCCGAGACGGCAAGCCACGTGGCAGAGCAGTCCTCCTGGGTTCCCTTTCCCGCCTGCCCTCCGCCCAGGCGCCCCTTCCCAGTAAAGTCTCCTGCTTTGTCAGCACGTGTGTCTCCTCGGACAATTCATTTCCGAGTGTTAGACAAGAGCCTGCTTTCGGGTCCTGGAAGGGGTCCCCCTTCCTGCAACAGATGGAACAAGGGAGAAAGTGGGCTCTGTGGTCAGAGAGGTGATGAGAAAATGAGAACATTCTAGAATCCTCTCTGTGCCTGGCACACAGTAGGGACTTGGTAGTTGAATAATGTGCCTTCAAATTCTCAGAAGGAGAATGGAAAATTTAATCCAATTTTCCTGGTGTTTTTAATTAAAATGGAGTCACTCATTTGGAATTCAGGGGTCGCAAACTGGACCAATGGATCAGGTCTGGTGCAGTGATAAGTTTTGTTTGGCAAGTTTTAAAATTGGAAAATTTCACATGAAAACCTGGATTTCTGGCTTCTCCTGGAAAATGTGAAGATCTGCAACCCTGAGCCTGCATTCCCGTGTGGAAAGGGAGTGGGTGGAGGCTGCCACCATTCCAGGGGACCCTCCTGCCCTCTCCCCTGCGGCACCACCACCCCTATCTATTACAGCCTCCCTCAGCTGGGGCACTACCTGTTTATACACTTTCCAAGTGAGCCACGACTTCATTTGCTCATCTTGGCCACGCTTGAGGTGATCACAGTGAGGAGAGCAGAGCTCAGAGGACTCCAGGTGCAGCCCTTTCTCAACCCGGCGCTCTCCCCCTGCGCTCCTTCCGGTGCTCGGGCTTCCAACTTCCATGACTGACCTTTCTCTTTCCATGCAGATATGTTGGCCCCTTCTCAACACTGCCGACACCACCCTTTTCTTATGGTTACTACCCCTCCAGACAACAAGAAAACGACTGAATGACAATTACTGTGACATCTGATACAAGGGCAATTTCCCTCTGGCTAGCCAACCCCCGGATGGAACATAACTGCACATTCTTTGCATACCTTTGCCGTGACTGAGGGTGATCCTGTAGTGAAGGCTTTGCTGAGACATCAGGACATTCAAAAGACACAGACCTACTAGAGAATGGACTTGAGGATATGGGGAGGGGGAAGGGTAAGCTGGGACGAAGTGAGAGAGTGGCATGGACATATATACGCTACCAAACGTAAAATAGCTAGCTAGTGGGAAGCAGCTGCATAGCACAGGGAGATCAGCTCAGTGCTTTGTGACCACCTAGAGGGGTGGGATAGGGAGGGTGGGAGGGAGGGAGACGCAAGAGGGAAGAGATAGGGGAACATATGTAAATGTATAACTGATTCACTTTGTTATAAAGCAGAAACTAACACACCATTGTAAAGCAATTATACTCCAATAAAGATGTTAAAAAAAAAGTGAAGGCACAGGGGGCTCAAACATCATAGAGTACGGTGGCTTTCAAGACCACTTCGTTCTTTTTTTACCTGTGTTCCTTTCATTATACTTTTATTTATTTATTTTTTTACCAAATGAACTCTTACATGGGGCCTGATCAAACCAGAGCTTCACCTGGCAGTACCTTCTTGGATTCCTGGGGGCCCAGAGATCGCAGATTGAAAAACACTGGTCTAATCATACTGTCTCTTTTACAAATCAGGAGGCAGAGGCCTGGAGTGGGACAGCGGCCTGTCCAAGCTCACGGAGGGAGGAGCTCGCAGAGTGGATTCAGAGACGCCTCATGCCGGGTCTGGCACGCTTTGCCCCCGGGGCAGCTCCCACAGCAGCAGCACTAACAACTGGACCCCTGCGTGTCACTCCTGCTGAACCGGAGCCTTCACCTTACAGCACTCAAGTGGAGTCTCTGTCTAGCTGAGTGACGGCACTTGGGGAAGTGTCACTGAGTTTCTGAGTTTGGGGTTCGTACAGTCTGGAAGCTGCTGCCTCCAGAGCAGCCAGCCCCCCAGATGGCCCTAGTGATCCTGCGTCCTGGTGTTCACACCCTTGTGCAGTGCCCGCCCACACTCTGCTAGCTTGGCCTTTGGCCCAGTGGAATATGGCAGAAGTGACGGGTGTCACGTCTCAGATTAGGTTAAAAAGACACAGCAGCTGGCATTTCTCTTTCTCTCTCATCACTCACTCTGGGAGGAAGCTCTGTTGAGAGTAGCCCTATGAAGAGTCTCATGGTGAGGAACTGAAGTCCACTGCCCAACGGCCACTGGAGGGCGCTTCAGAGCATGTCCTGCAGCCGTAGTCATGGGTGCCGGGACTGCTGCCCTGGCTGACAGGCAGCTTGACAGAAACCCTACAAGAAAATATGAGCCAGAACCCCCCAGCTCTGCTCCCAGATTCCTGACCCCCAGAAGCTCTGATATAGCCAAAGTCTGTTGTCTTAAGCGGCTGAGTTGTGATGTGATTTGCTGCTCAGCCCTAGATAACCTTTACGCAGAAGCACTGCAGTGATGTGGGGTGATGGGCATCCTTAGGAAGACTTCCAAATCCAGGCAAAAACATAAATGTCTGGCTTCCTATAGCTAAAATTATCCTGACGACGTGGATCAAAGCCAGAATTAGAGTGTTATTTCATTAGATTTAACCAAAAAATATATATTTATGGGATTTGGGAGGAGGTTTAAAAAAAAGAACTACACGTGGAACTAAAGATGGAGGTTTTTTAAAAAACTGAGGTGTATTTCTTATAACAGAAAATTCATCCTTTTTTAAATAAATTTTTATTGGAGTATAGTTGATCTACAATGTTGTGTTAGTTTCAGGTGTACAGCAAAGTGAATCAGTTATACATATAACCACTCTTTTTTAGATTCTTTTCCCATATAGGCCACTACGGAGTATTGAGTTCCTGTTCTATACAGTAGGTCCTTATTAGTTATCTATTTTATATATAGTCGTATGTATATGTCAGTCCCAACCTCCCAGTTTATCCCTCCCCCCGACCCCCACCGGTAACCATAAGTTTGTTTTCTACATCTGTGACTCTATTTTGGTTTTGTAAATAATTTCATTTGTATTATTTTTTCAGATTCCACATATAAGCAATATTGTGTGATAAACTTAATCCCTTTAAAGTGTACAATCTTTATTGTCGTTTTTATTGTACTCAGTATGCTGTGCAACCATCACCTTTATCTAACTCTAGAACAATTTCATTGCTCCAAAAATACGACTTATTTGTTCTTCCCATTTCCTGACAACCACTAATCTACTGTCTGTCTCTATGGCTTTGCCGATTCTGGACATTTCATAGAAACGGAATCATGCAGTGTGTCCTTTTTTATTTGGCTTCTTTCACTAAGCATAATGTTTTCAAAGTTCATCATGTTCTATCATATATCAGTACTTCATTCCTTTTTATTGTTGAATAATATTTCATTGTATGGATATACCACATTTTATATACCCATTTATCGGCTGATGGGCATTTAGGCTGTTTCCACTTTCTGGCTACTCTGCATAATGTTGCCATGAATGTGTGTGTGTTTACACATTTTTGCATGAACATATATTTTTAGTTCTTTTGGGTATATACCTAAGAGTGGAATTGTAAGATCATATGGTAACTCTATGTTTAAGTTTTTGAGGGACTGCCAAACTGTTTTCCACAGTGGCTGCACCATTTTACATTCAAGCGGGTATTTTTAACCTAGTAAACAGTCTAATGGCTATACAAAAAGGGAACTTCAAAATATGCATAAAATTGAGACATGTTATGTCTCAATTTTATAGAGAAATTTATTTCATTATATTTGAGTCTCTGCTTCTGACTTTTCATCATTTAGCATGTCATTGGGCATTGCACAGACTCAGGACTAGTGGTTATAGTTGAGACTGCTAGTTGTACCCTGACATCTGTTCTTCCTTCTAAGTAATTGAACCCTTGGTTTTAAGCTGGTACTTCATAAAAGGGAGAATTCTCAGCTTCCTATGCAGATAAGTATATCCATTGACTAAGTTCTGATAAATGAGAGGTAATCAAAAGTTTGGTATGTGACTTCCAAGAAATACCCTCAAAGGGAGGAGATATGTCCCTTTTCCTCTTCCCCTCTTCTGCTAGCTGGAATGCAGATGCAATGGCTGAGCTCAAGCTGACAGTTTTGGACCAGGAGGTGGTGACTCTGCGCTAAGGAAGGCAAAGCAAGAAAATAGAAGATGCCTGCGTGCTTGACATGGCAGAACCCTGAACTACTCGTGGATTGACCATCTTCAGACTTTTTAAATGTGAGTTAAAAATAAAGTTTTATCTTATTTAAACTATTGCTATTCAGTGTTTCTGGTTATATACAGCTGAACTTAAACCTGAAAACCCAAGTGCTTAAGAGTAGTGATTAAAAGTACAGTCTTTGGAGACTAACAGACCTGAATTCAAATCCTTGAAAGTTTTCTCTTCCTCACTTCCCCGATTCAATCATAGTCCATACCTATAATTTTACCTCTTTACTCTCTCTCAGTTTTTTTCCATCTCCAACATTGCCTCCAAGCCACCATTGTCTTTCTCTTGGACTTCTAAAATAGCCAACAATGGTCATCCATCTCCACTCTTGCCACTCTTCAACGTGTTCTCCATACAGCACTCAGTGTGATCTTCTTAAACTACAATTTAGGTCCTGTCACTTTGCTTAAAACTCATCAATGGCTTTCCATTGATCTTAGGATAAAGACTAAAATCCTCAAAGGCCTTGCGGGTTCTGACCTCTTTCTTCTTCAGGCTCTTCTGGACCCATGCACCTCTCTTTCTGTCCACTTCGGCCTCACTGACCTTCTTTCGATTCCTTGACTAGGTCATGATGAATCCCACCACAAGCTTTGCACATGAGCCTGCTCCTTTCCGGGGTGATGAAGCCAGGGTGATGTGCTGGGGTACTGCCAACAGCACACAGGACAGTAGACAGAGGCTCTGCACTTAGCAGCACCTCAATCCAAAAACAAGCCAGTAAGGGTGGACCCCATGAGATCTCCATGCCCTAGTCTCTTGGGATCCAGGCCAGGCCTGTGCTGGGCCAAGGGAGAGGGTCTACTGATAAAGGTGGTCATGCAGGAGTTCATCCCACCAGGGCCTGGCCTCTACCCCCATGAACAGCACTTGCCCCCCGTGCTGGGGGCCTATTTGAGGGCCATTCTTGTCGCCTCCCCTAATCAAGGTTCATTCAGTCCCAACGTTCGCAGTCTTCCCCTGTGCCTTCCCCTGGATCCTACCAGAAGCAGTAATAAATTACACCAGAGCTCTCTCATCCCTCCGTCTTTCTAGGTCATTTCCTGGAGGGATGAGGGGAAGGCAGGTGATGAGTAGCAGACCTAGAATACACAGGGGTGCTCTGCTGCTAGGACATAACCAGGAGCCACCTTGCCTTGCCCACCACTGAGCCAGAAGCATCCTCCTGGCCCTGTCAGCATGACTGGAGACATAATTTGCAGACTCCTAGTTAAAAAATTATTAAACATTTCAAGATGGTGACAGCAGAGCTTTGAACCAAGCACAGGGCCCTTTTGAGCACAAGGTTCTGCGAGACTATACAGGTCACACACCCAGGAAGTCAGTTCTGCCTTGCAAGTCCTTAATGTTACGACAGCTGCCAAGTGAGACTGCCAGAGAGACTCTGAGTGAGCAGGAGAGTCTCCTGGGCTCATGTTTATGCTTGGGATGACAACAGAAGGAGGAGTGAAGGTGGAGGGTTGGATAGTCATGGGCAAAACTTTGTGGAAGGCAGAGCCTGAGTGTCTGCATGCCCATTTTCCTGCTTGCCCAGGATTGAGCCTGTTATACGTGTCACCTCCTCATGTCGGTGGCCTGTCCTCATGGACGTCCCCATTTATCATGATGGGGTGGGGAGAATACAAATTCTGCTGCTTGCTGGCTGGGTGAGACTGTAACACCCATGAGATTTCCCTCTTCTGCTTGGATTTTTAATATCTGTGATCTCTCTTTATCCCAGCTGAAATTACTCTTCTCCATAGGATCAGGGCTCTGAGAATTCCACACTTAAGGGGCAAACCAAACAACAGGCATATTTATTACCATGGATGGGCTACTGGGTACCTGATCGTGGGACTGGGAATGTTGTATACCCACTCACCCATACACTACTTTCCCCAGCAAACACATAGATCACACACACACACACACACACACACACACACACACACACACACGACTTACCTTTACCCAAGTCTCTTTTGGAGACGGGTTACAAGTCCATTTAAAAAAGTGAGGTCATGCTATGCTCTGAATGTTTATGTCCCCTAAAATTCATATTAGAAACCCTAAACCCCCAAGTGATTGTATTTAGAGGTGGGGCTTTTGGGAGGTGATTAGGTCATGAGGGAGGAGCCCTCATGAACGGGATTAGTGCCCTTACATAAGAGACTCCAGGGAGCTCTCTTGCCCTCTTTCTGCCATGTGAGGAGACAAGATGTCAGTCAGCAACCTGGAGGAAAGCCCAAGGCCTGGACCTGATCTTGGGCCTTGAGCCTCCGGAACTGTGAGAAATAAATATCTCTTGTTTATAAGCCACCCAGTGTGTGGTGTTTTGCTATAGCAGCCTGAATGGGATAATAGAGGTCAGAGGGGGATGTGGGGTATACAGTACTCCTCCTCCCTGGGACACCTCTCTCCTCACTCACTCCCACCAAATCTTTGTGAAATTCTACCATCCCTCCCAAAAAGAAAACTGACAAAATGAAACCAACCAAAAGCTCAACACAGCCTCCCTCACATTCCCCAGTCCAAGGGGTGGCTGTGGCCTTTTCGAAGGAGTCCATATGATTTGGGGTCAGCCCTAAAATGAAACCTGTGTTTGTAGTGAGGGATTGTAATCCTCCAGAAACACTTTGAGAGAACTGAGGATGTGAGAGGGCTATACCCAGGTGGAATATTTACAAGACATCATTTCACCTGGTCCACAATTTTCAAGATATAACAACAATCAAACAATTATTGGTCACAGCACAATAGTAAAGAAAAGAGGCCCACTAGCTTCCCAAACAAAGATCGTATTCAGCTTCCCGATCACACATGTTGAAATCTCCATTCCCTCATAACACTTGAAGCTGCTTCAGCCCATTATGGGGCCAGGGATCACTCCCTCTGGAGGCTTAGACAAACAGCCAAGTTCCTTAGGTGAGGGTCATCATTGGATTTGTTTCCCTACCAGATGGTTTCCAACCACCTGGATGTCATCCCTCCCACCTCCAGGCCTGCAGCTGGAGTGACCACTCTTGCAGCCAATTTCACTCTGTCTCTTGTGAGCCTCACCCTTGGCAAGTCTTCCCAAGAAAAGTGAAACCTGATGATGGAATTTAAAGTCTTTAGAAATGGGAAATCAAGTTAGGAGGCACATAACAAGTGCTGGGTAACAGGAATGGATGAATGAATGAATGAATGAATGAATCTAACCCATGAGCCAACAACTTCACTAATAAGGGGGAAAAAAAACTGCATTGCAGGATTTTTCACGTTTGCTCCTCAGCACACCTATTGGAGAATCAGCTGGCGGGTTTGTTAACAGTGCAAATGTCTGGGTCCTACCCCAGACCCACTGGATCAGAATCTTTGGGGGAATTTACTGGATCCGGCATTGCTAGCAAACTCCTCAGGGAGTTTCGTGGGTTTGCAGAGTTAGACTAGCAGTGTGCCACAGGCACTGTAGCCTCAAGAATTCTGGACCAAAGACTGTCAGGGAGTTCTGCCATCATGATTCATATCAAGCCGTTTCTTTTTTTGAATAGCGGTCTGTGGAAATATTAACAGATACTCACTTTGGTTTGTGGGCTGAGCTAAACAAAGAAAAGCCTAGAGGAGCCAAAGGACTCATAAAAGTGCATGAAATATGCTACTTTGCATCTCCTCAGTGAAAGAGAGCTCGGCGCCACTATGACCCAGAGAAAAACAGATGATGTTTAACAATGCGTTAAAATGGTGCCTGGTTCCTAGTCATTTCACAGGGGGGCCAGAATTTCACTTCACGCAGACAGCAAGCAGAGTGGGGGAAAAAAGGGGTGCTAGTGGTTCCGGAGCACTCTGATCTCAGAAAAAGACAGAAGGGTTTTCCTTGAACAATTACTCTCTTGCAAATACCAGCTGTCAGATACAGAGCTGACGTCTAGACTCAACAGAATGTCACTATCAGCGGGAAGGTCCGTAAGGAATAAACCCCTGTGATGTTACATAGTCCAGTTGCATTCAGTAGAGCTTGCTTCCCATAATTTACCTTCCTGAATAGAAATTCGTCACTGCTCCACAAAGGGACCGTCTGTAAAGAGTTCCCAGGATCTCAAAGGAGTTTCCATGCTGACCAGTGTACTCACTTTATTCGGAAGCTTCGGGGACGCTAACTACAAGTTCTCACTTGCTAGACAGAAAAAAAGCACTGATTCCTTGACTGCTAGGGAGCAGAATATTGTGGAGTTTCATAAAGGCATAAAGTTTCTACTTAAGACTCTCTCACCTGTTCTTTGCACTGCCAATTAATTCTCCATCACCCCTTCCACTCCTGCACCTCGGCCCTACTCTTTCTTCTCTGGACTTCTCACTTTGGACAAAATTGGGAAATAAGTGAGCTTCGTCTGCAGAGCTCCTGTCTTGCTCCCACTTCCCTGCCTCTCCCCAGGGCTGGAAGCCCTCATCTCTCCCTCCATTTTCGGCCTCCATCCCTAGCAGGGGGGCTGCCCAGAGCCTGAGGCTGGGCCCATCCTGAGAAGCTCACAGCCTCTTCCATACTGCTCTCCACCAGATTTCATGAAGACAGAGGCTAACTGTTAGTGACTGAGGCTGGCTTACAATCCTCCTTACATGGATGACTTCTAAATCACCTGACAGCCCTGGCTGTCTATCTTCATCTCAGCAACTCAACTACTCACACCAACAGGTGATCTTGAAAATGGGGCCAAGTTAAACCAGCCTTCTCCTTTCCTAGGAACATCCTCCTGATTCCACTGTTGCCTACTGGAGACAATGTGAAGCAGGGAGATTTGATCTTTGGACCCTGTCTTCCATATTCTTCTCTTCATACTCCCATCCTCCAAGCTCTTTTTTTATAATTTTTAAATTTAATTTAATTTATTATTTCATACAGCAGGTTCTTATTAGTCATCAATTTTGTACACATCAGTGTATACATGTCAATCCCAATCGCCCAATTCATCACACCCCCCTACCCCCCCCCCCGGCGGATTTCCCCCCTTGGTGCCCATACGTTTGTTCTCAACATCTGAGTCTCAATTTCTGCCTGGCAAACCGGTTCATCTGTACCATTTTTCTAGGTTCCACATATGTGCGTTAATATACGATATTTGTTTTTCCCCTTCTGACTTACTTCACTCTGTATGACAGTCTCTAGATGCATCCACGTCTCTACAAATGACCCAATTTCATTCATTTTTATGGCTGAGTAATATTCCATAGTATATATGTACCACATCTTCTTTATCCATTTCTCTGTTGATGGGCATTTAGGTTGCTTCCATGACCTGGCTATTGTAAATAGTGCTGCAATGAACATTGGGGTGCATGTGTATTTTTGAATTATGTTTTTCTCTGGGTATATGCCCAGTGGTAGGATTGCTGGATCATATGGTAATTCTATTTTTAGTTTTTTAAGGAACCTCCATACTGTTTCCATAGTGGCTGTATCAGTTTACATTCCCACCAACAGTGCAAGAGGATTCCCTTTTCCCCACAACCTCTCCAGCATTTGTTGTTTGTAGATTTTCTGATGATGCCCATTCTAACTGGTGTGAGGTGATATCTCATTGTAGTTTTGATTTGCATTTCTCTAATAATTAGTGATGTTGAGCAGCTTTTCATGTGCCTCTTGGCCATCTGTATGTCTTCTTTGGAGAAATGTCTATTTAGGTCTTCTGCCCATTTTGGGATTGGGGTGTTTGTTTTTCTAATATTGAGCTGTATGTGCTTTTTCTATATTTTGGAGATTAATCCTTTGCCTGTTGATTCATTTGCAAATATTTTCTCCCATTCTGAGAGTTGTCTTTTCTTCTTGTTTATAGTTTTGTTGTGCAAAAGCTTTTAAGTTTCATTAGGTCCCATTTGTTTACTTCTGTTTTTATTTCCATTGCTCTAGGAAGTGGGTCCAAAAAGATATTACTGTGATTTATGTCAAAGAGTGTTCTTCCTATATTGTCCTCTAAGAGTTTTATAGTGTCCACTTTTACATTTAGGACTTTAATCCATTTTGAGTTTATTTTTGTGTATGGTGTTAGGGAGTGTTCTAATTTCATTCTTTTACATGTAGCTGTCCAGTTTTCCCAGCACCACTTTCTGAAGAGACTGTCTTTTCTCCATTGTATATCCTTGCCTCCTTTGTCACTGATTAGTTGACCATAGGTGTGTAGGTTTATCTCTGGGCTTTCTATCTTGTTCTATTGATCTATATTTCTGTTTTTGTGCCACTACCATATTGTCTTGATTACTGTAGCTTTGTAGTATAGTCTGAAGTCAGGGAGTCTGATTCTTCCAGCTCCGTTTTCTTCCCTTAAGATTGCTTTGGCTATTTGGGGCCTTTTGTGTCTCCATACAAATTTTAAGATTCTTTGTTCTAGTTCTGTAAAAAATGCCATTGGTAATTTGATAGGGATTGCATTGAATCTGTAGATTGCTTTGGGTAGTATAGTCATTTTCACAATATTGATCCTTCCTATCCAAGAACATGCTATATATCTCTACATCTGTTTGTGTCATCTTTGATTTCTTTCATCAGTGTCTTATAGTTTTCTGAGTACAGGTCTTTTACCTCCTTAGGTAGGTTTATTCCTAGGTATTTTATTCTTTTTGTTGCAATGGTGAATGAGATTGTTTACTTAATTTCTCTTTCTGATATTTCGTTGTTAGTGTATAGGAATGCAAGAGGTTTCTGTTCATTAATTTTGTATCTTGTGACTACCAAATTAACTGACTACCTCTAGTAGTTTTCTGGTGGCATCTTTAGGATTCTCTATGTATAGTATCATGTCATCTGCAAACAGTGACAGTTTTACTTTTTCTTTTCCAATTTGAATTCCGGGGCTAGGACTTACAAAACTATATTGAATAATAGTGGCAAGAGTGGACATCCTTGTCTTGTTTCTGATCTTAGAGGAAATTCTTTCAGTTTTTCACCATTGAGAATATTTGCTGTGGGTTTGTTGTATATGGTCTTTATTATGTTGAGGTAGGTTCCCTCTATGCCCACTTTCTGGAGAGTTTTTATCATAAATGGGTGTTGAATTTTTTTAAATTAATTAATCAATGTATTTATTTTTGGCTGAGTTGGGTCTTTGTTGCTGTGCACGGACGTTCTCTAGTTGCGGCGAGTGGGGGCTACTGTTCATTTCAGTGTGTGGACTTCTCATTGTGGTGGCTTCTCTTGTTGCAGAGCACAGGTTCTATGCACACAGGCTTCAGTGGTTGTGGCACGCAGGCTTCAGTAGTGGATCACGGGTTATAGAGTGCAGGCTCAGCAGTTGTGGCACATGGGCTTAGTTGCTCCTCTGCATGTGGGATCTTCCTGGATCAGGGCTCGAACCCATGTTCCCTGCATTCACAGGCAGATTCTTGAACACTGCATCACCAGGGAAGCCCTGGGTGTTGAATTTTATCAAAAGCTTTTTCTGCAGCTATTGAGATTATCATATGGTTTTTATTCTTAAATTTGTTAATAGGGTGTATCACATTGATTGATTTAGGTATAATGAAGAATCCTTGCATTCCTGGGGTAAATCTCACTTGATCATGGTATATGACTCTTTTAATGTGTTGTTGGATTCTGTTTGCTAGTATTTTGTTGAGGATTTTTGCATCTATATTCATCAGTGATATTGGTCTGTAATTTTATTTTTTTGTGGTGTCTCTGTCTGGTTTGGTATCAGCGTGATGGTGCCCTCGTAGAATGAGTTTGGGCGTGTTCCTTCCTCTGCAATATTTTGGAAGAGTTTGAGAAGGATGGGTGTTAGCTCTTCTCTAAATGTTTGATAGAATTCACCTGTGAAGCCATGTGGTCCTGGACTTTTGTTTGTTGGAATGTTTTTAATCACAGTTTCAAATTCATTACTTGTGATTGGTCTCTTCATATTTTCTATTTCTTCCTGGTTCAGTCTTGGAAGGCTAAAACTTTCTAAGAATTTGGCCATTTCTTCCAGGTTGTCCATTTTATTGGCATAGAGTTTCTTGTAGTAGTCTCTTAGGATGCTTTGTATGTCTGTGGTGTCCGTTGTAACTTCTCCTTTTTCATTTCTAATTTTATTGATTTGAGTCCTCTCCCTCTTTTTCTTGATGAGTCTGGCTAAAGGTTTGTCAATTTTATTTATCTTCTCAAAGAATCAGCTTTTAGTTTTATTGATCTTTGCTATTGTTTTGTTTCTATTTCATTTATTTCTGCTCTGATCTTTATGATTTCTTTCCTTCTACTAACTTTGGGTTTTGTTTGTTCTTCTTTCTCTAGTTCTTTTAGGTGTAAGTTTAGTTTATTTATTTGAGATTTTTCTTGTATCTTGAGGTAGGATTGTATTGCTATAAACTTCCCTCTTAGAACTGCTTTTGCTGCATCCCATAGGTTTTGGATCATCGTGTTTTCATTGTCATGTGTCTCTAGGTATTTTTTGAATTTCTCTTTGATTTCTTTAGTGATCTCTTGGTTATTTAGTAACATTGTTTAGCCTCCATGTGCCTGTGGTTTTTATGTTTTTTTCCCTATAATTGATTTCTAATCAAATAGCGTTGTGGTCAGAAAAGATGCTTGATACGATTTCTATTTTCTTAAATTTACCGAGGCTTGATTTGTGACCCCAGATGTGATCTATCCTGGAGAATGTTCCATGTGCACTTGAGAAAAAAGTGTAATCTGCTGTTTTCAGGTGGAATGTCCTATAAATATCCATTAAATCTATCTGGACTATTGTGTCGTTTAAAGCTTGTTTCTCCTTATTAATTTTCTATCTGGATTATCTCTCCATTGATGTAAGTGAGGTGTTAAATACCTCACTATTATTATGTTACTGTTGATTTCCTCTTTTATAGCTGTTAGCATTTACCTTAGGTATGGAGGTGTTCCTGTGTTGGGTGCATATATATTTATAATTGTTAGATCTCCTTCTTGGATTGATCCCTTGATCATTATGTAGTGTCCTTCTGTGTCTCTTGTAACAGTCTTTATTTTAAAGTCTATATTATGGGATATGAGTATTGCTACTCCAGCTTTCTTTTGATTTCTATTTACATGGAATATCTTTTTCCATCCCCTCGCTTTCAGTCTGTATGTGTCCCTAGGTCTGAAGTGGGTCTCTTATAGACAGCATATATATATGGGTCTTGTTTTTGTATCCATTCAACGAGACTGTGTCTTTTGGTTGGAGCATTTAATCCATTCACATTAAGGTAATTATCGATATGTATGTTCCTATTACCATTTCCTTAATTGTTTTGGGTTTGTTTTTATAGGTCCTTTCCTTCTCTTGTATTTCCCACTTAGAGAAGTTCTTTTAGCATTTGTTATAGAGCTGGTTTGGTGGTGCTGAATTCTCTTAGCTTTTGCTTGTCTGTAAAACTTTTGATTTCTCCATCGAATCTGAATGAGATCCTAGCTGGATAGAGTAATCTTGTTTGTAGGTTCTTCCCTTTCATCACTTTAAGTATATTGTGCCACTCTCTCCTGGCTTGTAGAGTTTGTGCTGAGAAATCAGCTGTTAACCTTATGGGAGTTCCCTTGTATGTTGTCATTTTTTTCCTTGTTGGTTTTAATAATTTTTCTTTGTTTTTGATTTTTGTCAATTTGTTTACTATGTGTCTTGGCATGTTTTTCCTTGGGTTTATCCAGACTGGGACTCTCTGTGCTTCCTAGACTTGGGTGGCTATTTCCTTTCCCATGTTGGGGAAGTTTTTGACTATAATCTCTTCAAATATTTTCTCGGGCACTTTCTCTCTCTGTTCTCCTACTGACACCCCTATAATGATAATGTTAGTGCATTTAATGTTGTTCCCGAGGTCTCTTAGGCTGTCTTCATTTCTTTTCATTCTTTTTTCTTTATTCTGCTCTGTGGCAGTGAATTCCACTGTTCTGTCTCCGTTCTTCTGCCTCAGTTATTCTGCTATTGATTCCTTCTAGTGTATTTTTCATTTCAGTTATTGTATTGTTCATCTCTGTTTGGTTTTTTAAAAAGTTCTTCTGGGTGTTTGTTCTTTAATTCCTCTAGATCTTTTTTTATCATAAATTTATTTATTTTTGGCTGTGTTGGGTCTTCATTGCTGTGCGTGGGCTTTCTCTAGTTGTGGCGAACGGGGGCTACTCTTCATTGCAGTGCACAGGCTTCTTATTGTGGTGGCTTGTCTTGTTGCAGAGCACAGGCTCTAGGCACGTGGGCCTCAGAAGTTGTGGCTCGCGGGCTGTAGAGCGCAGGCTCAGTAGTTGTGATGCACAGTCTTATTTGCTCCGCAGATGTGGGATCTTCCCAGACCAGGGCTCAATCCTGTGTCCCCTGCATTGGCAGGGGGAATCTTAACAACTGCACCACCAGGGAAGTCCCTCTTGTAGATCTTTGTAAAACATTTCTTGCATCTTCTTGATCTTTGCCTCCATTCTTTTTCCGAGGTCCTGGATCATCTTTACTGTCATTATTCCAAATTTTTTTTTTCTGGAAGGTTGCCTATCTCCACTTCATTTAGTTGTTTTCCTGGGGTTTTGTCTTGTTCCTTCATCTGGTACATAGTTCTCTGCCTTTTCATTTTGTCTGTCTTTCTGTGAATGTGGTTTTCGTTTCACAGGCTGCAGGATTGCAGTTCTTCTTGCTTCTGCTGTCTGCCCTCTGGTGGATGAGGCTATCTAAGAGGCTTATGCAAGCTTCCTGATGGGAGGGACTGGTGGTGGGTAGAGCTGGGTGTTGCTCTGGTGGGCAGAGCTCAGTAAAACTTTAATCTGCTTGTCTGTTGATGGGTGGGGCTGGGTTCCCTCCCTGTTGGTTGTTTCACCTGAGGTAACGCAGCATGGAAGCTACAGGCTCTTTGGTGGGGCTAATGGCATACTCTGGGAGGGCTCATGCCAAATAGTACTTCCCAGAACTTCTGTTGCCAGTGTCCTTGTCCCTGTGGTGACCCACAGTCACCCCCCATCTCTGACGGAGACCCTTCAACACTAGCAGATAGGTCTGGTTCAGTCTCCTAAGGGGTCACTGCTCCTTCCCCCTGGGTCCTGATGAGCACACCACTCTGTGTGTGCCCTCCAAGAGTGGAGTCTCCGTTTCCCCCAGTCCCATCGAAGTCCTGCAGTCAAATCGCACCAGCCTTCAAAGTCCGATTCTCTGGGGTTCATGCTCCCATTGCTGGACCCCCAGCTTGGGAAGCCTGATGTGGGGCTCAGAACCTTCACTCCAGTAGGTGGACCCTTGTGGTATAAGTGTTCTCCAGTTTGTGAGTCACCCACCCAGCGGTCATGGGATTTGATTTATTTTGATTGTGCCCCTCCTACCATCTCATTGAAGCTTTTCCTTTGTCTTGGATGTGGGGTATCTTTCCTGGTGAGTTCCAGTGTCTTCCTGTTGATGATTGCCCAGCAGTTAGTTGTGATTCTGGTGCTCTCGTAAGAGGGAGTGAGCGCACATACTTCTACTCTGCCATCTTTTTTTTTTTTTCTTGATAAATGTAACAAAAATGTTTAATGATATCTGAAAATATTCACTACATATCAACAAGTGAAAATACAAACTTATTTAATAGCGTAACATGATCCCAGTTTTGTGAAAGATATTTGGGTTTTAATGTTTATTTATGCAAGGAAGACCTCCAGAAAGCCAGCATATGGAGCACATAGTAAGCCCTTAGTGATATTTGTTGAAAGTATAAATGAATGACCAAATGAAAAAGATATGTTAATAGTGATTTTCTTTGAGTATTGGAATTATGAGTCATTGAAAATTTTCTTCCTTCTACTTGATAGTCCAGACTTTTCATAATATATACATAGTATTTTATTTTATTATTTATTTATTTATTTAACATCTTTATTGGAGTATAATTGCTTTACAATGGTGTGTCAGTTTCTGCTTTATAACAAAGTGAATCAGTCATACATATACACATGTTCCCACATCTCCTCCCTCTTGCATCTGCCTCCCTCCCACCCTCCCCATCCCACACCCCCAGGTGATCACAAAGCACCTAGCTGATCTCCCTGTGCTATGTGGCTGCTTCCCACCAGCTGTCTATTCTACGTTTGGTAGTGTATATATGTCCATGCCACTCTCTCACTTTATCACAGCCTACCCTTCCCCCTCCCCACATCCTCAAGTCTACTCTGCCATCTTGAGCCAATCGCCAGTGTGAATTTAAAATAGTTCTCGTGAGCATTTGCACTTTAATACTTCTCTGTATTTGTAAATGAAAGTTAATTCCTGCTTGCAAAGAGGCAGACATCAGTAGATAGGATGAATAAGTATTTTGAGGTGCAAAGAAACAGGTTGTTCACTGTGACCTTAGAGGCTAGTGGAAAACAGAATAGGGCAATCACAGCACTTATCATACTGTATTGTAATAATCTGTTTACTTGTTTGATGTCTCCTCTTTGATGTAGCACTTGAGGGCAGGGACCATACTTATTTCTCTCTATATATCTTTCTATATCTAGACAAATGTCACGTTAAATATTTGTTGAGCAAGTGAATAAATCAATGATTAAAGGAATGGAGGGGGGGTGAAATGAGTCTACCAGAGTATGACTAATGTAAATAATAGTCTCATCACCTTGAACTTAATCAAAGTCTTAATGGAGGCTTGCCAAGAAGCAGTAGCTCTTGGAGGTATGAAATGGTGAGCTGCATTCATAAGTGGCAGCAAGACCTTTCTATTCCTGCAGGTCCCTACAGACAAGATGCTAACGCCTCTCAATTTTACACACAGAATATATGGAATAATCATTTGAAGTGGAATGCTTTAACTCTAATGTAAAAATAGTTTGGTAATTTTTTACAGGTAAAAAACCAAATTCCAAATATTAATTTTCCCTGTTTATTGAATACCTGTTATTCAGAATGCCCAAAAAAGTAGCTTTCTACCCACTCCTGGACATAAACCATATGATTTGAACAGGATTTGCCATTTTCTTTTATATTCCACCCCAATGGCCATAGTGATTGTTTCAGAAGTCAGTATCTAACCTAAGCCAGACCAATCATATCACCCCTCTTTCTTGGCCACAACTGTTTATTCAGATCTAGACATGAACCAAGTCTAAGATGAGCCAATGAGAGCCCTTTGCTGGGGTTACTTGGAGAGTCTCAGATCTTTGGGGGTGGAGATATGAGCCTGTGGACTGACCACACTGCTCACGGTGCAGAAGGATATGTTCTCAGCAGAAGAGATGGACACCAACTTGAAGAGAAGCAGAATCAGAGATGGCTTGATGGGTCTCCTTGGGTCCTTCCTGCAGTATATGAAACCTCTGTCTCTGAGAAAATTTGAATAGGTTTCTGTCATCCAAAGAGACCTAATTCACTCAGCTTGTTGCTCCAGACTCGGTAATTTCAGATGAGGTTAATGCTATTCGTGATCTAAAAAGATGATTTTCTTGCATTTTCATGAGTTAATCATTGTCCTCATGCAATCATTAGCATGCAGATGCTAAAACAAGTAGTTCTCCATGTCATTCAACTCCTTGTGAAACCAAACACGAATGACTTATTTTCAAAATTCAGTTCTGTTTGTTTTGAAAAATACAGCTTTATTTTTTGTGTCATTGCAACATTTTATTCTGATGGTTGAGAAATTCACTTTAAAACTTTCAAATGACTCTTGTCTGCATTAAAATATTTCCTAGACTATGTCAGTCAAATCTTGATTTCTGTTTTTTTAATATATTTTTGTCCTCTAGGAATTATTGCAGCTGGCCGTTTCAGCTTAGTTACTTTACAAGAAAAAATGATATTCTTTTTTCTTTTGATTAAAATACATACAGAAACTGTTTGAGCTGTTCCCTTCCTCTCATGGATTTCTTAGATCTGGGCCACACATTTCTGTTTCATTTCAGTGAAAGACAGGAGAAAACAAGAAGTAGTGAAATAAATAATGCTGAGATGCAAAGGACATTATTTTTTTGTTTGCCTACAAGATTAATGTCGCTATCAGATATTGAGACTACCAAGAAAGCTAACTCAATCTTAGGCAGAATAATGAAAGAATACAACAAGGAAGATGATTGATAATTTTCTACTTTTCATTTATCAGCTCCATGTACACTATTATGATACGCAATTCAGAATGCTATGTCTGAGGAGTGATATTCACAGATAGTTGATGAAGGGCCAGTATCTAGGAAGTTACAGATCTGAAGTCTGTGACATTTTGAGGAATGGGTGAGAACACAGAGGATGAGCCAGAAAAGAAGATAAACTGTAGGAAAGTGAATACTATGCTCCTGTCCGATGGAAAAGAGTAACTACTTATCAAGGATCTTACAGAGGGGATTCGGGCAGAGTGTGATGATTTAGACTTGTAGAATCCCTTCTGCCTGCTCTTCAGTTGCGGATAGCACAGCATAGAGAAGGGCAAGTAAAGACCAGGGCTTGGACCCTAGCTCCGCCGCATGTTATTTACGTAGTTCTGGGTAAGTTTTTAACCTTGGAGAGTATCTACTTCTTCATATGTTAAAATAGCAATACTAATATTAAACCACTGTGATTTTTGTGACAATTAAATAGGATAAGGCAAGCATCACCCAAATACTCCCAAGTCATTCAGCCTCTGGGTCCTTCACCCTTTCCTTTTGTCCAGGTATAACTTTCAAAAGTTAAAAACAGGTCTCTCATACAGATATAAAATGTACACACATCAAAGACTTATGTAACTCATTGATGAGGGAAGCACCAGAACGGCAAAGTTATTTCAAAGGCGTGTAGTAGAGACAGAAATATTTACAGTCACTTAAAGAAAGACCGATGACTAAGATTGCTTGATTTGTGACAAAACTGGTTAATGATCCAGAGGGCAACAAAAGAGTAACCTTTGCGGAGTGTCTTTTCTCTGGTTGGAAATAATTTTCATTTCTATGTGTAGGGGAGGAAAAATTCTTTTCCTCCACCCGTCTTAGATTATCCATCTGAAGCCCTGTAAATGAGACTGGCCAAAGAGAGATTAACAAGAGAAAAACAAACAGACGTTTATTAGGCTGTGAATCGTGCTTACACATGGGAGTACCCAGAGATGAGTAATTCAGAGGGGTGATTAGAACTTGGGTTTATATATCATGTTAGGGTAAAACAAAGGAAAAGGGGTTTGGGGCTTCTGGGTGGTTCGGGGGTCGGGAGGGGAGGAAGCAAGTAATGGGAAGGTGACCAAGAAAAGCATGGTAAGTAAGGGTCATTTCATAAAGTTGTTTTCTACCTCTTCCTGATCTGGTAGGGAGATACTTTTTGCAAACTAAAATTTCCTTTATGAGTGTTAACTTCCTTTACAAAAGGAAAACTTGTGCCCTGCTTTTAGAATTTTTCTTTCATCTGCTGGTTCTCAGTGGTCTATAGCTCAAAATAATCTGTTTGTCAAAGAGACGTACTTTGGAGTAGCATCTTCTACTAGACAAACTTTGTTTTGTGTGTGTGTGTGTGTGTGTGTGTGTCTGTGTGTGTGTGTGTTTTTAAAGAGACACATTTTCTACATAGATTTGTAAAATATAAATTTATTTATTTATTATTTATTTATTTTTGGCTGTGTTGGGTCTTCGTTGTGGCACACAGGCTTCTCCTTGCAGTGGCTTTTCTTGTTGCAAAGCATGTGCCCTAGGAGCACAGGCTCAGTAGTTGTGGCGCACGGGCTTAGTTGCTCTGCAGAATGTGGGATTTTCCTGGACCAGGGTTCGAACCTGTGTCCCCTGCATTGGCAGGTGGATTCTTCACCACTGCGCCACCAGTGAAATCCCTGTAGACATACTTTGAAGTAGCATCTAGCTCTATGTGTGAACCTGGCCAGATTATGGTGCTCGACTATTAAATCTAACATGAATCTAGGGGTTGCTATGAAGGTATTTTGCAAATGTGGTTAACATCCACAATCAGTTGACTTTGTGACTTTGTACTCCTTATATCAGCCAAAAGTGTTTGCATTGCAGTCAAATAAGAATCATCTTCAGCAAGTTAACCACCACCCTTCCAGATTTGTAAAATACCCTAATCAATAGTAAATCATGGGCCCTGGTGGTTCAGTGGTTAAGAATCCGCCTGCCAATGCAGGGAACATGGGTTTGAGACCTGGTCCGAGAAGATCCCACATGCCGCAGAGCAACTAAGCCTGTGCACCACAACTACTGAGCCTGTGCTCTAGAGCTCACGAGCCACAACTACTGAGCCCACGTGCCAGAACTACTGAAGCCCACGTGCCTAGAGCCCATGCTCTGCAACAAGAGAAGCCACCAGAGTGAGAAGCCCATGCACCACAACAAAGAGTAGCCCCCACTCGCCCCAACTAGAGAAAGCCCGCGTGCAGGAATGAAGATCCAATGCTGCCAAAAATAAATAAATTAAAATAAATAAATTTTAAAAAAATTATAAATCTTGAGTAAAACACTTACATGCCTCCAGAGGATGAGATAATCCTTGGATGGAGCTGGTGGTGCTTCAGGATGACACTCATAGGACATGCAGTCATCCTATTGCCTATTTCCAAATTGTTGATCTTTTTCTCCTTACTACTTTAATAGACAAACTGTCTCAAGCTCTATCCCACAAAAGTCCAATTCCATTCTCAATTTTCCGAGGATTCCTGGGGTCTTAGATTCTTCTGGTCACTTCGATTTCCTGCCTGTGGTGGGTAGCTCTATGTGTGAAGCTGGCCAGATTATGGTACTTGATTATTCAATTGAACGTGAAACTAGGGGTTGCTCTGCAGGTATTTTGCAGATGTAGTTAACATCCACAATCAGTTGACTTTGTGACTTTATGTCGGTAATGTGAGTGGGTCTGATCCAATCAGATGAAAAGCCTTAAGAGCACAACTGAAGTTTCCCCAAGGAAGAAGGAAATCTGCCTCCGTTTCCAGTCTATTGGTCTGTCCATAGATTGTGGACCTGACAGCTCCCACAATCACATAAGCCAATTTCTTGAAAATTTATTTATATAAATTATATATATATATATGTGTATATATATGTTTCCATTTTCAATATATATTGAATTCTCAATATATATTGAAATATATTTCAATATATGTATTTATATTTCTCTCTCTCTATATATATATGTTTAGCTACTAGTTCTGTTTCCCTCGTCAGCCCTCTTGCTCCCTGTGGCTGCCATCCTCACTCTGCACCAGTTTGCTCAATGCATGGACACTAACAAACTTCACTAATCTAAGGCAGGGTGTGTCAATAACTTTAACAGAAACATTGGGGATAATGGAGGAAAATACAGCAGAGCAGACAACTGGACTACTGGAAATCATTTTTCTTAATGGTCAGCTGTCAGCACAAAAGGATTTCCCACTGATCAGCATTTCCTCGATTCCAACCTGCTACTATGTTGGAACACATTCTTTCCTAAAATCTGTCTTCCTTAGCTGTCTTCTTGGATGCTGGGCCTCTAAACTTCAATCTCTTGCAAATGTCAAAAGAAAACTCACAAAAAAAAAAAAAAAAAAGAAGAAGAAGAAGAAAACTCACAATTGTCAGCATTCCATTACAGAAAGAACATAAATTCCATGGAGGCAGGAAACTGGGGCTGTTTTATCTCCTGATGTAGCCCAAGCACCAAACACAATAACTTGTAGTAAGGCATTCACGACTTGTCCAATGAATTGAGTGAATTAGTGAGTACAAATCATTTTTCTCCCAATGAGTCCCATTCTAGTTTAGCACCAAATGGGCTATTTTGCATAACTAAAGAATCCATGAACAATCTTTGCAGAATAAAATGTCTGCTATGGTTAACAGTAGGTAGGTGTGATGGTCAGTCAGTTTTTACATATCAGTTTATCTTGGCTACAATCCCCAGTGATTCAAACACCAGTGTAGGTGTTGCTGTGAA
This sequence comes from Pseudorca crassidens, assembly GCF_039906515.1. NCBI lineage: Eukaryota > Metazoa > Chordata > Mammalia > Artiodactyla > Delphinidae > Pseudorca > Pseudorca crassidens. The sequence goes on along the minus strand of NC_090297.1, from coordinate 101,441,059 downwards.
TGTATTTTGAAGATGTGATTAAGGTGCACAGTCAGTTGATTTTGTAAGGGAGACTATCGCTTAGCTATTCTGGGTGGGCATGACTCAATAATTTAAAAGGTTTAAGAGCAGAGCTGAGGCTTCTTTGAAGAAGGTAAAATTCTACCTGTGATAGCAGCTTCAGCCCATGCCCAAGAGTTCCAGCCTGCCCCTCCCGAAGGCATGCATCCTAGATTTCATACTTACCTCATCAGACCCCACAATTGCGTAAGCCAGTTCCTTATAATAAATCTCTTAATATATATTTCCTGCTGGTTGTTTCTCTGGTTGAACCCTGACTGATACAATAGGTTGTAGGGTTGGTGGCCACGGTAATATTCTTTAAGACAATTTTCCCCTTTTTCATGTGTAAAGACCCTGGAATGGTACCTAACATATAATGAGCATTAATTAAATGGTAGCTATCATTTACTATTCTAGAACTCAGAGAAAAACATCTAAATCCAGGATTTATTTGGATTTCACCAGACTTTGAAGTTCTGTTTATTTCTGCCAGAAAAGCTTCCCACATGTAATTGACAAATGGTTAACTAAAGGATAGTCCAAGTCACTGCTATCATTCATTTTCAATGTGACACAGCACAATTTTGGAATACATTTTTTTCTCTGATAAAATATGTTTAGTTAGTAGGATCCCAGAGGAAGTAACCTGTAGAACCACGTAGTGGATATCTATCGCCTTTAATTGCCCTTGTCTTTTAAACTGAACCTCTCCACATTTTGGTGTTTCCCACATTGTGAGTTCTGCCTTCCTAAGGAAGATTTTTCTTTTTCATCCCTGTATTTCCTACCTCCTTGCCAGAGGACAAACATGTGACTGAGATCCCATAGGTCATGGCTGCCCGAGTGAGATGGGGTTTGGAGTGAGTTCCATGAGGTTGGGCGTGGGTACCAGCCTGGACCTGGATAGTGAGGGTGGTGGAAGCTCTCTCATCACAAGTCTGTGGCTGTAGGAATCATTCTTGGAAGTCTGGCCTAGAACCCAATGCTCCAGGCCTCCCAACAATTCTGTGAGTTATCCAGTATCTCGAAATAAACCCCTTGCTATTCAAACTGACAGGAGTGGATTGACTACAAGTAACTTAACACCCTGAATGATACAAATGACTTGGGACATGGAAGATGATTTATACAACTTTGCTGAATTAATTATATATTTCCTATTTAAATTTATTTTAAATTATAAATATAAATTGTGTCCACGGGGGAAAATTTTCTAAAAGTTCAGGTGGGCATGAAGTGAAAAATAAGTCTCCACCACACTTCCCACCCAATCTCACAACATCCAGCCTGACTCCAAGGGTCAATAACCACTAGCAATTTTGGGGTTCATTCAGAAAATATTGGTGTATACACACACACACACATACACACACACACACACACACACACCCTACATTTTTAAAACTCAAAAGGAGCTTAATATACTCTTCTGTAGCTTGATTATTTTTTTACTTGACAGTATATTTTAGATGTCTTTTTATTTTAAAAAATTAATTAATTTATTTATTTATTCATTTTAGCTGCTCTGGGTCTCCGTTGCTGTGCGCAGGCTCTTCGTTGTGGCATGCGGGCTTCTCTGGTGGCTGCATGCAGGCTCTAGAGCACCCAGCCTCAGTAGTTGTGGTGTGCGGGCTTAGTTGCAGTATGCAGGATCTTATTTCCCCGAACAGAGATCGAACCTGGGACCCCTGCATTGGGAGCATGGAGTCTTAACCACTGGAACACCAGGGAAATCCCTAGATATCTTTTTTTTTTGAAATTTTGAATATTATTTTATTTATTTATTTTTTATACAGCAGGTTCTTATTAGTTATCTATTTTATACATATTAGTGTATATACATCAATCCCAATCTCCCAGTTCATCCCACCCCACCCCATCCCCACTTTTCCCCCTTGGTGTCCATATGTTTGTTCTCTACATCTGTGTCCCTATTTCTGCCTTGCAAACTGGTTCATCTGTACCATTTTTCTAGATTCCTAGATGTCTTCTAAAAATCAGTACATATAGATCTATTTCATTATTTAATTTAATTTAATTAATTAATTATTATTATTTTTTTTTGCGGTACGCGGGCCTCTCACTGTTGTGGCCTCTCCCGTTGCAGAGCACAGGCTCTGGATGCGCAGGCTCCGGACGCGCAGGCTCAGCGGCCACGGCTCATGGGCCTAGCCACTCCGTGGCATGTGGGATCTTCCCAGACCGGGGCATGAACCCGTGTCCCCTGCATTGGCAGGCGGACTCTCAACCACTGTGCCACCAGGGAAGCTCTATTTCATTATTTTAATGATTATGTGGTAATCTAGTATATGAATGTCTTACTTTATTTAAACAGGCCTATTGATGGACATTTATGTTGTTATCAACTTCCTGCTCTTCTAATGCTGCTACAACATCTATTATAAGTTGGTACAATGATGTGTCTATGTGCACACACACACAGACACACACACATTTGCACATTTGTGAAAGTTTATCTATAGAATAAATTCCAAAAAGTGGAATCAAAACATCAAAGAGTGTACAAATTTTAAATGTTGATAGATATTGCCAAATTCCCCTCCAAAAATGTTACTGAAATATATTTTACACTCAGCAATTTTCCCTCCAAGCATTAATGAGCTTTAAACTGTAGCAGCTGGATTTTTGTTTGTTTGGTTGTTTTTAGAATTTTGCCTCAAACATTGCTTTCTGGGTTTATTTGCCTACTCAAACAAAAGAGCAGAAGCAAGGAGATGAAAATGAGACAGAATGGAAGGGAAGACAGATAGGCTTAGACCCAAGATCTGGGGAAAGCACAGCCTAAGAAGCAAGGTTCAGGCAAAGAAGCTTGTGTTTGCAACATGAAGACCAGGAAATGGGTTCCTCAGACAAGAAGGCAGTCTGCAGGAATGCTTCAAGTCTTCAAATATAGCGCTGCAGACACAATAGACTTAATTATGTGAAATGTATCAGCACATATGATATAGGAGCTACATGAACGCAACCTACACTTACGTGTCATACCCCAGGATGTGATCCAGTATTCTGTAATGTGAACGAAACAAGCTATGTGTGTTCCATGCCTTTGGTGAGACAACTGAAGCCTGGATTGTATAAAATGCTGTTACTGAACTCAGGTTCGGCTGCTCACCTCTTGAAAGCCAATACTCGTGACACAAGTGTTGGTTGGAAATGAAAGGTTGCCTCATTCAGGAGGCTGGAAACCTGAGGAGAAGGCAGACTCAAGTCCAAGAACCAACTCTGAAGATTTTGCTTGACTATAAAAGTTTTTAAAGGGAGAAAGGGGAAGTTAATTGCAGTTAATCCTTTGGGGAGGGGTTCAGAAATTTCATTATCTTCCACTGTGTGCAGACTTTCTTCTGACTGGCTGGCGGTGAGGTAACAGGGTAGTACTCCAGGATTCTTGTGCTCAGCCTGAAGTTACCATCCTTCACCTGGGTGGTGGCCTTAGTTCTCAAGACCAAAGGTGTTGTTATGTATATCCCTTGAGGAGGAACCAGGATCCTGCTTTAGTGCTGCACCACACTTTCTTGATTGCTCCCCCTTTGTTTCAGCATTCTCTCACTTTTCTGATTAGCAACTGTTTGAATCTGCCCTTTGGAACTCAGGGAAGGTCACGGAGGCTGAAAGAAGCCTATTTCCTACAGACAATAAATGAGGGAGAGGGCAGACAGCAGAAGCAAGAAGAAATACAATCCTGCAGCCCGTGGAACAAAAAACACATTCACAGAAACACAGACAAGATAAAAAGGCAGAGGGCTAGGTACCAGATGAAGGAACAAGATAAAACCCCAGAAAAACAACTAAAAGAAGTGGAGAGAGGCAACCGTCCAGAAAAAGAATTCAGAATAATGATAGTGAAGATGATCCAGGACCTCAGAAAAAGAATGGAGGCAAAGATAGAGAAGATGCAAGAAATGTTTAACAAAGACCTAGAAGAATTAAAGAACAAACAAACAGAGATGAATAATATAATAACTGAAATGAAAAATACACTAGAAGGAATCAATAGCAGAATAACTGAGGCAGAAAAATGGATAAGTGACCTGAAAGACAGAATGGTGGAATTCACTGCTGCAGAACAGAATAAAGAGAGAGAATGAAAAGAAATAAAGACAGCCTAAGAGGCCTCTGGGAAAACATTAAATGCAACAACATTCTCATTATAGGGGTCTGAGAAGGAGAAGAGAGAGAGAAAGGACCAGAGAAAATATTTGAAGAAATCAGAGTCGAAAACTTCCCTAACATGGGAAAGGAAATAGCCACCCAAGTCCAGGAAGTTCAGAGAGTCCCATACAGGATAAACACAAGGAGAAACACACCGAGACACATAGTAATCAAATTGGCAAAAATTAAAGACAAAGAAAAATTATTGAAAGCAGCATGGGAAAAATGACAACATACAAGGGAATTCCCATAGGTTAACAGCTGATTTCTCAGCACAATCTCTACAAGCCAGAAGGGAGTGGCATGATATAATTAAAGTGATGAAAGGCAAGAACCTACAACCAAGATTACTCTACCCAGCAAGGATCTCATTCAGATTCAATGGAGAAATCAAAAGCTTTACAGACAAGCAAAAGCTAAGAGAATACAGCACCACCAAACCAACTCTACAACAAATGCTAAAAGAACTTCTCTAAGTGGGAAACACAAGAGAAGGAAAGGACCTACAAAAAACACCCCAGAACAATTAAGAAAATGGTCATAGGAACACACATATCGATAATTACCTTAAATGTGAATGGATTAAATGCCCCAACAAAAAGACACAGACTTGCTGAATGGATACAAAAACAAGACCCATATATATGCTGTCTAAAAGAGACCCACTTCAGACCTAGGGAAATATTCAGACTGAAAGTGAGAGGATGGAAAAAGATATTCCATGCAAAGGGAAAGCAAAAGAAAACTGGAGTAGCAATACTAATATCAGATAAAATAGACTTTAAAATAAAGAATATGGGCTTCCCTGGTGGCGCAGTGGTTGATAGTCCGCCTGCTGATGCAGGGGACACGGGTTCGTGCCCCGGTTTGGGAAGATCCCACATACCACGGAGCGGCTAGGCCCGTGAGCCATGGCCACTGAACCTGCACGTCCGGAGCCTGTGCTCCACAGCGGGAGAGGCCACAACAGTGAGAGGCCCACGTACCGCAAAGAAAAAAAAAAAAAAGAATGTTACAAGAGACAAGGAAGGACACTATATAATGATCAGGGGATCAATCTAAGAAGAAGATATAACAATTATAAATATATATGCACCCAACATAGAAGCATCTCAATACATATGGCAACAGCTAACAGCTATAATAGAGGAAATCGACAGTAACACAATAATAGTGGGGAATTTTAACATCTCACTTACACCAATGGACAGATAATCCAAAATGAAAATAAATAAGGAAACAGAAGCTTTAAATGACACAATAGACCAGATAGATTTAATTGATATTTATAGGACATACCATGCAAAAACAGGAGATTACACTCTCTTCTCAAGTGCGCATGGAACATTCTCCAGGATAGGTCACACCTTGGGTCACAAATCAAGCCTCAGTAAATTTAAGAAAATTGAAATTATATCAAGTATCTTTTCTGACCACAATGCTATGAGATTAGAAATCAACTACAGGGAAAAAAACATAAAAACCACAAACACATGGAGGTTATACAATACGTTACTAAATAACAAGAGATCATTGAAGAAATCAAAGAGAAAATAAAAAAATACCTAGAGACAAATGACAATGAAAACACAATGATCCAAAACCTATGGGATGCAGCAAAAGTAGTTCTAAGAGGGAAGTTTATATCTATACAAGCCTACTTCAAGAAACAAGAAAAATCTCAAATAAATAAACTAACCTTACACCTGAAGGAACTAGAGAAAGAACAACAAACAAAACCCAAAGTTAGCAGAATGAATGAAATCAAAAAGTTCAGAGCAGAAATAAATGAAATAGAAACAAAGAAAACAATAGCAAAGATCAATAAAACTAAACCTGGTTCTTTGAGAAGAGAAAGAAAATTGATAAACCATTAGCAATACTCATCAAGAAAAAGAGGGAGAGGACTCAAATCAATAAAATTAGAAATGAAAAAGGAGAAGTTACAACAGACACCACAGAAATACAAAGCATCCTAAGAGACTACTACCAGCAACGCTATGCCAATAAAATGGACAACCTGGAAGAAATGGAGAAATTCTTAGAAAGGTATAACCTTCCAAGACTGAACCAGGAAGAAATAGAAAATATGAAGAGACCAATCATAAGTAATGAAATTGAAACTGTGATTAAAAACATTCCAACAAACAAAAGTCCAGGACCAGATGGCTTCACAGGTGAATTCTATCAAACATTTAGAGAAGAGCTAACACCCATCCTTCTCAAACTCTTCCAAAATATTGCAGAGGAAGGAACACGCCCAAACTCATTCTACAAGGCCACCATCACCCTGATACCAAAACTAGACAGAGACACCACAAAAAAATAAAATTACAGACCAATATCACTGATGAATACAGATGCAAAAATCCTCAACAAAATACTAGCAAACAGACTCAAACAACACATTTAAAGGATCATACACCATGATAAAGTGGGATTTATCCCAGGGATGCAAGGATTCTTCAATATACACAAATCAATCAATGTGATACACCATATTAACAAATTGAAGAAGAAAAACCATAAGATCATCTCAATAGGTGCAGAAAAAGCTTCTGACAAAATTCAACACCAATTTATGATAAAAACTCTCCAGAAAGTGGGCATAGAGGGAACCTACCTCAATGTAATAAAGGCCATGTATGACAAACCCACAGCAAACATCATTCTCAATGGTGAAAACCTGAAAGCATTTCCTCTAAGATCAGGAACAAGACAAGGATGTCCACTCTCACCACTATTATTCAACATAGTTTTGGAAATCCTAGCCATGGCAATCAGAGAAGAAAAAGCAATAAAAGGAATACAAATTGGAAAAGAAGAGGAAAATCTGTCACTGCTTGCAGATGACGTGATACTATACATAGAGAATCCTAAAGATGCCACCAGAAAACTACTAGAGCTAATCAATGAATTTGGTAAAGTTGCAGGATACAAAATTAATGCACAGTAATCTCTTGCATTCCTATACACTAATGATGAAAAATCTGAAAGAGAAATTAAGGAAACACTCCCATTTACCATTGCAACAAGAAAGAATAAAATACCTAGGAATAAACCTACCTAGGGAGAAAAAAGACCTGTTTGTAGAAAACTATATGACACTGATGAAAGAAATGAAAGATGATACCAATAGATGGAGAGATATACCATGTTCCTGGATTGGAAGAATCAATACTGTGAAAATGACTATACTACCCAAAGCAATCTACAGATTCAATGCAATCCCTATCAAATTACCAATGGCATTTTTTATAGAACTAGAACAAAAAATCTTAAAATATGTATGGAGACACAAAAGATCCTGAATAGCCAAAGCAGTCTTGAGGGAAAAAAATGGAGCTGGAGGAATCAGACTCCCTGACTTCAGACTATACTACAAAGCTACAGTAATCAAGACAATATGGTACTGGCACAAAAACAGAAACATAGATCAATGGAACAAGATAGAAAGCTCAGAGATAAACCCACGCACCTATGATCAACTAATCTATGACAAAGGAGGCAAGGATATACAATGGAGAAAAGACGGTCTCTTCAATAAGTGGTTCTGGTAAAACTGACATCTACATGTAAAAGAATGAAATTAGAACACTCCCTAACACCATACACAAAAATAAACTCAAAATGGATTAGAGACCTAAATGTAAGACCGGACAGTATAAAGCTCTTAGAGGACAGCATAGGAAGAACACTCTTTGACATAAATCACAGCAAGATCTTTTTTGATCCACCTCCTAGAGTAATGGAAATAAAAAGAAAAATAAGCAAATAGGACCTAATGAAACGTCTAAGCTTTTTCACAGCAAAGGAAACCGTAAGCAAGACGAAAAGACAACCCTCAGAATGGGAGAAAATATTTGCAAATGAATCAACGGACAAAGGATTAATCTCCAAAATATATAAACAGCTCATGCAGCTCAATATTAAAAAAACAAATAACCGAATCCCCAAATGGGCAGAAGACCTAAATAGACATTTCTCCAAAGAAGACATACAGATGGCCAAGAGGCACATGAAAAGCTGCTCAACATCACTAATTATTAGAGAAATGCAAATCAAAACTACAATGAGGTATCACTTCACACCAGTTAAAATGGGCATCATCAGAAAATATACAAACAACAAATGCTGAAGAGGGTGCAGAGAAAAGGGAACCCTCTTGCACTTTCGGTGGGAATGTAAAGTGATATAGCCATTATTGAGAACAGTATGTAGGTTCCTTAAAAAACTAAAAATAGAATTACCATATGATCCAGCAATCCCCTACTGGGCATATACCCAGAGAAAACCATAATTGAAAAAGGCACATGCACGCCAATATTCATTGCAGCACTATTTACAATAGCCAGGTCATGGAAGCAACTAAAACACGCATCGACAGATGAATGGATAAAGAAGATGTGGTACATATATACAATGGAATATTACTCAGCCATAAAAGGAATGAAATTGCATCATTTGTTGAGACGTGGATGGATCTAGCGACTGTCATACAGAGTGAAGTAAGTCAGAAAGAGAAAAACAAATATCATATATTAATGCATATATGTGGAACCTAGAAAAATGGTACAAATGAACCGGTTTGCAGGGCAGAAATTGAGACACAGATGTAGAGAACAAATGTATGGACACCAAGGGGGGAAAGCGGTGGGGTGATGGAGGTTGTGATGTGATGAATTGGGCGATCGGGATTGACACGTATACACTGATGTGTATAAAACTGATGACTAATAAGAACCTACTGTATGAAAAAAATAAATAAAATTAAAAGATTAAAAAAATAAATGAGGGACATGGAAAGGACTTGTACCCTGGAGGACCCCACAGGGTCCTGCTCGGTTTCCGTGCTACCAACCTTCTCACATCACTCATATGTTCAAGTCCACCAGCTAGGGTGTAAAATTAACATTGACAATCAGTGTTTCTCTGTCTCTGGTGCTTTCTACTTTTTAGGAAGACTAACTTTCCTCACAGCCCTTTCAAATAATTCTAACTTCCTCAGGCATTGTCCACATACATTCAGGAGATTAATTCTTTTTCCTACATATGTGGAATCATCTTGGCACCTCTTCTGATTCTCTGGGGGGTTGTGATGGTGTCTCCTCTGGCTGTCAATACCCAAAGAAGCAATTATGCTATTTAATAGTAAAATAAACTAGAATATGTTACCCCCAAATATGCTACTTTGGCATAAGGATTATTTTGAGCTGAAGGTAATTGAGATGTAGATACAAGAAAAGTGCCTTGCCCTTCCTGTATTTGCCTGAAAGTTGGACATAAATATACAAAGATATCCCTCCTCCTCTCTACCAGGACAAACAAAAGTTAATCATTAGGAACAATTTATCAGCCTGAAGAAGGCACCAGAGGAGGAATCTACATAACAAACGTTACTGATTATCCTTTATCTACTATTGGATCCCCATATATTTACCTACGCACAATTTGCCGCCCTTGAAAGCCTAAAACATCTTTCCTTTGTCCTGTCTTTTCTCTACAAATTTATTCTTCTTTATTGAGGACACTTTACGAGCCTGAATTCTAAGCTACCTATTTGAGTTACTCATCTCTGAATACTCCCATTTGTTACATGCATGATATAGATGCTAATAAACTTGTTTTTCTCTTGTTAATCTGTCTTTTATAAAGAGCCCCAAAGAAGACCCTAAGATGGATAAAGAAAAACACTTTCCTCCCCTACAGTAGATAAACTTCTGTTTAGTCTTTCCAGAGCACAGAAATCACCCTCAAGAATACCCTCAAAGTTCACATTTAAAAATTTGCAATTTCTCAGTTTCCTGGGACCGGAAGGTAGGTCTAATGTAGAGGATGGGGGTGCTTTTTTTTTTTTTTTTTTTTTTTTTGCGGTACGCGGGCCTCTCACTGTTGTGGCCTCTCCCATTGTGGAGCACAGGCTCCGGACGCACAGGCCCAGTGGCCATGGCTCACGTGCCCAGCCGCTCCGCGGCATGTGGGATCTTCCCGGACCGGGGCACGAACCTGTGTCCCCTACATCGGCGGGCGGACTCCCAACTACTGCGCCACAAGGGAAGCCCGGAGGGTGCTTTTTAATAATTTTGTCGTCTCTCAGAGACTCTCAACCTTTCCTAACAGTTAGTTTTCAGCATTGAGAGGATTCTCTTGGACAAGGAAGCAGGAATAAAGCAAGATCCAAGGAATCCCACTGCTTATGTATTATCCATCAGCACTGTACCATAAAGCCCAAATGAGGGCCTTATAGCTTTTTCTTTTGAGGTACACTTGTGGGTGGTTTCTGTGTTCTGCAAAGACTACCCAAGAGTTTATGTTTTTTTTTTAAACAAATAATACTTTATTAGAATTACACATTCAAATCCCAGTTCTTGATTGTTTTAAAATTCAACTTATGAATCTTAATTATTTATTTATTCACTAAAAAATAGTTGTCAGGCTCTGGTCCAGGCACCGAGGAAACAGCAGGAACAAAACAGATGAAATATCTTACTCTCATGAAGTTACATACTAATGGGGGGAAGACAGAAAATAAACAATGTAAACAAGCAAATTACTATGTCAGAAGTTCATAATTTCTATGAAAACAAATAAAATGGGGGAATGGGATGAGAATGAATTTTAAAATAAGTTGGCAAAGAAGGCTCTGCTGAGAGGTAAACACCTTCAAATATTTTACTTTAATTTTTCCAGCTTTATTGAGATATAATAGACATATAACACAGTGTACATTTAAGGTATATATCCTGTTGATTTGATACATTTATACATTGCAAAATGATTACCACCATAGTGTTAGCCAGCATCTCCATCATGTCACATAATTACCATTTTTCTCTTGTGGTGAGAACATTAAAACCTACTCTTAGCAATTTTCAAGTATACAATACAGTATCATTAACTACAATCACCATGCTGTATATTAGGTCCCTAGAACTTATTCATCTTATATCTCTAAGTTTGCATCCTTTGACCAACTTTGCCCCATCTCCTCCTCCTTCCTCTGCTCCTGGTAACTACCATTCATATATATATAATCTCCAATATCTTCTTTATTCATTCATCTATTGATGGACACTTGAGTTGTCTATCTCTTGGATATTGTGAATAATGCTTCAATGAACATGGGAGTGCAGATATCTCTTTGAGATCCTGTTTTCATTTCCTTTGGATATATACCAAGAAGTGTGAATACTGGATTGTACAGTAGTTCTATTTTTAATTTTTTGAGAAACCTCCATACTGTTTTCCATAATGGCTGTACAAGTTTACATTCTCACCAACAGTGCACAAGGGTTCTCTTTTCTCCACATTCTCACCAAAGCTTGTTTTATCTTGGGTCATTCTTTTACATGTGAATATCCAATTTTCCCAGCAGTATTTATTGAAGAGGGTGTCTTTTCTCCATTGAGTATTCTTGGCTTCCTTGTCAAACATTAGTTGACCACATGTGCATGCATTATTTCTGGACTCTCATTTCTCTTCCACTTGTCTGTGTGTCTGTTTTTATGCCATGACCACACTGTTTTGACTACTACAGCTTTATAATATAGCTTAAAATCAGGAAGTGTGATGCCTCCAGATTTGTTTTTCTTTCTCAGGATTGCTTTGACTTCTTGGGGTCTTTTGTGGTTCCATATAAATTTTAGGGTTTTTTTTTTTTCTATATCTGTAAAAGATGACATTGGAATCTTGGTAGGGATTACATCGAATCTATAGATGACTTTGGGTATTATGGACATTTTAACAATATTAATTCTTCTGATGCATGAACATAGGATATCTTTCCATTTGTTTGCGTCTTCTTCAAATTCTTTTATTAATGTCTTATAATTTTCAGTGTACAGGTCTTTCACTTCCTTGGTTAAATTTATTCCTAAGTATTTTATTGTTTTTGATGCTATCGTGTATGGAATTTTAAATTTTCTTTTTCAGATATTTTATTTTTGGTGTATAGAAATACAATTGGTTTTTTTTAATGTTGATTTTTTATCTTGCAACTTTATTGAGTCCATTGATTAAATGTAAGGATTTTTTTGGTGGCATCTTTAGGATTTTCTATATATGAGATCATATCTACAAACAAAGACAATTTTACTTCTTCCTTTCCAACTTGGACACCTTTTTTTTCTTTTCCTTGCCTGATTGTTCTGGCTAGGACTTTTAGTACTATGTTCAATGAGAGTGGTGAGAGTGCACATCCACGTCTTGTTCATGATCCTAGGGGAACAGCTTTCAACCTTTCACCATTGAATATAATGTTAACTGTGTGTTTGTCATATATGACCTTTATTATGTTGAGGTATGTTCCCTCTACAGCCAATTTGTTAAGCATTTTTTATTATAAATGCTTGTTGTATTTTGTCAAGGGATTTTTTTGCACCTATTGCGATGATCTCAAGATTTTTATCTTTCATTCTATTAAAGTGGCATATCACATTTATTGATTTTCATAGGTTGAACCATCTTTGCATCCCAAGGGTAATTCCCACTTGATCCTGTTGTGTGATCTTTTAATATGCTGTTGAATTTGGTTAACTAAGTTTTTCTTGAGAATTTTTGCATCTATATTCATCAGGGATATTAGTCTACAGTTTTCTTCTCTTGTAGTATCCTCATTTAGCTTTGGTATCAGGGTAATACTGGCCTCATAAGATGAGTTTAGGAGTGTTCCTTCCTCTTTGAATTTTTGGAACAGTTTGAGAAGAATTGGCATTAATTTATCTCTAAATATTTTGTAGAAATCACTAGTGAAACCATCTTTTCTGTGTGGGATTTTCTGTGTTGGGAGGTTTTGGTTACTGACGCAATGTCCTTACTCATTATTGGTCTGTTCAGATTTCCTATTTCTTCATGATTCAGTCATTGAAGGTTGTGTGTTTCTAGGAATTTAACCCATTTCTGCCTGCCGATGCAGGGGACATGGGTTCACGCCCCGCTGTGGTATGAGCATACCACATGCTGCGGAGTGGCTGGGCCCATGAGCCATGGCTGCTGGGCCTGCGCGTCCGGAGCCTGTGCTCCGCAGCGGGAGAGACCACAGTGGTGAGAGGCCCGCGTCCTGCAAAAAAAAAAAAACAACAAAAAAATGGGCAGGGTATTCCCTGGCCGTCCAGTGGTTATGAATCCACACTTCCACTGCAGGGGACATGCATTCGATCTCTGGTCGGGGAACTAAGATCCTGCAAGCTGCCCGGTGTGGCAAAATAAATAAATAAATAAAATAAAATAAAAGGGAAGAAGATCTGTATAGACATTTTTCTGAAGAGGACATTCAGAAGGGCAGCAGCCACATGGAAATATCCTCAACATCATTAATCATCAGAGAAATGCAAATTAAAACTGCAGTGAGATATCACCTCACACCTGTCAGAACGGCTATCACAATAAAGAAAACAAATAACAAATGTTGGTGAGGATGTGGAGAAAAGAGAACCCTCATATACTGCTGGTGGGAATGTAAATTGGTACAGCCACTGTGGAAAACAGTATGGAGTTTTCTCAAAAAAATGAAAAATAGAACTACCATATGACCCAGGAATTCCACTCCTGGGTATATATCTGAAAAAAGAAAAAGAAAGAAAACACTAATTTGAAAAGGTACATGCACCCCAACATTCATAGCAGCATTATTTACAATTGCCAAGATATGGAAGCAACCTAAGTGTCCATCAACAGATGAATGGATAAAGAAGAAGTGGTATATATATACACAATGGAATATTACTCGGCCATAAAAAGAACAAATTTTTGCCATTTGCAACAGTATGGATGGACTTGGAGGGTATAATGCTAAGTAAAATGTCAGGCAGAGAAAGACAAATACTGTATGATATCACTTATATGTGGAATCTAAAAAATAAGACAAACTAGTGAATATAACAAAAAAGAAACAAACTCACAGAAATAGAAAACAAACCAGTGGTTACTAATGAGAGGAAGGGGGGGAGGAGCAAAAGGGATAGGGGATTAAGAGGCACAAACTATTGTGTATAAAACAAATAAGCTATGAGGATATATTGTACAACCCAGGGAATATAGCCAATATTTTATAATAACTATAAATGGAGTATAACCTTTAAAAATTGTGAATAACTATGTTGTATACCTGAAGCTTATGTAATACTGTACATCAACTATACCTCAATAAAAAAGTCCGCCCACCTCCAAAAGATGCTAAAGAAGTATGTTATACAAAATGTGCAAGAATCATGTTTTTCCTAAACCTAAAAATAACTTTTTGGACAACTTTCTATAAAAAAAGATAGTTAAGATTAGTTTACCTTTCATGAAATTATTCTTTCTTTCTTCTTCATAAATTTTTAAAAATCATAAGGCAATGTAATAAATTTCTATTAAAGAATTGGCTTATGCCAAATTGTGTAATTTAATTTTAATCGTGGATATAATTTAAATAAAGTTTGTTTGCTGAGTTCAATTACTGTAATTGACAACACAAAATTTTATTGACTATGTTGAGTGGTAAAGCTACTCAAATCATAAGCCAAAACCATGAATAAAAATATAACCTAAGACAATTTTATACAAGACTTTGAAAAATCGTTTTCTTACCAAGACACGATCAGATTCCAAACTCAAAATAGACCTAGTATTTATAATATTATTATATACTTATGTTGCATTCTTGGCTTAGAATTTTTCTCTTCCATCTCACAACTCACCTTCAAATATTGTCATATTGGACAGTCAGCCATATTTGTAAAACAGACAGGAATAATAAATATTAAAATGAGAAAATTGCAAAATTTTCTAATACTTTACAATACAATTCACTTGTGACTTACACAATCCATGGTTTCCATGTTTACAATAGTCAAGCAGCAGGGAGGTAACTGAGCACTTAAAAATTCCTCCTGAAAATGAAGATTTTCCTCTGATTTGCTTTCACACCTGTGGTGCTTACTTGCTCTGATACGCCTGTGGCTGGAAGGGTGAGTCTGTTACAGGTAATTCAGAAGGGAGAGGTCAAGAGTCTACCATCCTTTCCTCTGTGCAGGGAAGGGCTCACCAGTTATCAGTTGCGTCCAAACCTGAGAACGGACTCAAGCAAATGAACATGGTCTGACATCACACTGTCCTATGGGATTGAAAGACCTCTAATGAAACCACTAATTGGGCTGCTCAGTCACAGTTAATCAATCACTGTGAGTATTAGCATCTGGTTATGTCATCAGTTGAAAAAGGTGATTTTTTTTTTCCAATCAAGATATAGTCTGAAATCTGTAGAAACAGTGCTAGGGTTCCATGGAACCCTGTTTGAGAAACCATGCTCTGAGGGTTAAATGGGTTAATAATATGTGCAAAGGTCTCAGAAGATTGTCTGGTGCAGAGTGGTAGCTGCTGCTTCACTGTGAACAAAGGGACTTGCAATCAGGAAGAAGACTGGCATTAACACCAAAAATTATAATATAACAAGGTCATTGCCTTAAGGAAGGCATGTATACAGTTCTCTGGACACACTGAGAAGCAGCACCTAAGTTTGTTCCAGAGTTAAGAGATGGTTTTACTTAGTAGATGGCATTTGACTCAAATTCAAAGAATGATTAGGTGCTTTCTAGTCAGACATTAGAGGGAGAGGGTTCTCTAGACAGAGGAATCACGTGGGTAATAGCTTCATTACACATGTAATGGATAATCACCGGCAAGGGAAAAATAAGAAGGCAATCTATGTATTGTGTTTCTATTTTATCTTCAATTGACACAGGTAATTGTTTCCATAGACACTTTTGCCTTGGTCAGAAATGTTGTAATTTAAAAGTATATGCTAGGGACTTCCCTGGTGGCACAGTGGTTAATAATCCACCTGCCAAGGCAGGGGACACGGGTTTGATCCCTGGGCCAGCAGAATCCCACATGCCATGGAACAACTAAGCCCACGAGTCACAACTACTGAGCTCACATGCCACAACTACTGAGCTCGCGTGCCTAGAGCCTGTGCTCCACAACAAGAAAAGCCACCAGAAGTGAGAAGCCTGCACACTGCAACAAAGAGTAGCCCCCTCTCGCCGCAACTAGAGAAAGCCTGTGCACAGCAACGAAGGCCCATCGCAACCAAAATGAATAAATAAATAATTGTTTTTAAAAATAAATAAATAAAATAAAATATATGCTGAATTTAACACTTGGATGTGAACTCGACAATTTGTAAAAACCAAATTTTAGTTTACTAATGGCCACAGTCAGAGCAGAAGTGTGTTCTGAGTAACATTTGGTTTAGGGAAAAGACAAATAGGAACACAACTGGTTCATACATCTAGTTCATCCCTGTCCAGACTGAAACTGGCACTCAGTAATTTGTTGGGAAACTCAGGAACATGTATGTGTGTGGAGGCGATGCCCTCTAACAACCTTTCAGGAAATTCGTGATTATGTTACAATGTTCCTACTGAGCTTTCAAAACCACTTTACACTGAACAAACTTGAAGCTGTTTCAAGTGCAACTTGCTGGGATTTGAAAGCAAATCTTAGTTCTTGAGAAGAATGAGAGAGATTTAAGGAGGTGTGGAGAGAATGCTGAACTGGATCCAGAATCTCTTTATAATGTATTTTGAAAAAAAATAATTCAGCATTGTTTTTAAATCATGATTTCTGAAATGAGGAGTAGAAATTGGCAAGTCTTATTGAGATGCAGGTTTGGCCAAAATTGTCCTTCACTCTGAAGGGTTTTGGGGTTTTTGTTTTTCCATCTTAAGTGAAATCTCTGCTGCTGCCTTGAGCTTGTGAGCTCTTTGGGTGAGGTTCTTGCTTTAGTTAGAGAACAAGTAAGGAGTCACAGTGAAATTCACACTGGAGAAAGTGGGCCTAAGAGACGTGGACAGAGGGAAGCGTGAGTGTTCCTCTCTTCATTAGCCTGACGCCTGCAGCGGTGGTAGCCAAGGTCCTGTTGTCCATGGTACCACGGTGAGTTCTCATCAGAGCCCCAGGGACAGCATGGCTGTGACAGTCCAGGAGCTTCCGGTACCATCCAAAGGAGGCAGCAACATGGAGCACGGGAGGCGGGGCGAGAGACGTTTGGGAATGGTCATTATCTGACTTCCCACAGATTAATCATTTTGTCCAAAGCCCTGAGGACCCCACTGTAAAAAACACTGAACAAGGAAGAGGAGATAGAAGAAGAAAAAGGCAGGAGGGTGGGGTGGGAAAGGACATGGGGTGGGAGAGAAGGATGTCGAGGGAGAGACGGGCTAGGAGAAAGGGCAGGAAAGGGGAAAGGGCAAGAAAGGGACAAGGAATTCTGTCGGGGCAGAGGGCCTCGCTGAAGACCACCATTAGCTCGGAGCATGCTTGCCCCTAGATGGCGCTGTGTGGTTAGCAAGTTGGGAAAAATAACTCTTATTCTGTACGTAGTGTGTTTGGGTCAGTTCCCCCACGCAGCCCCCCAAATTAACCCCTAGATGCTGCCCTTTGTCCCTGTGTCCCCTCCCTCCATTCTCTTTGCTCTTTCTCATCTACTGTGTGCTAATCTAGGTGCTTTATGTGTTATCTCCTGGATGCTCAGAAGCAGCCTGTGAGATAGGCAGCGTTATCTATTTTATAGATGAGAACACTGGGACCCAGATATATGAACTTAGAAGCCCAAGGTCTCTCAATCTGTAGGTTCAACAGCTGGAGGCAGGGCTTGATTCCAGATCTGTGGGATGGCAACGTTCATGCACCTGTTGGTGGGGAATCTCAGACTTGTCTCCTCATGGCCATCTCTGTCTGACTCTGAGCCTGGTTGGTGTCCTCTTTATTGCACATTAGGCGGGGGCCAGCCTGTCGGCCATCTGGCCCCTCAGTCAATCAACACTCTTTGTTGGGTGAACACTACGTTGTGTACAGAGCCCTGTCCTGAGCCCGTGGCAGTGAACGGCACAGGTGGCTTCCATGGGAGGGAGGTGGATGCTCTGAGTCATTACTTCTCCCAGAAGGACCCCAAGGTGGGTGCCTGGCTCATTGGTCATCAGAGTTGACACAGCTGAGTGTGAGTAACCAGAAACAGCGAGAGAGGGAGGAAATAAGGGAAGAAACAAAATAATCGAAATCATCGTTGCTTCCTTCTGTTCTGACAATGAAGACATTTTATTTTCCATTTAGAGTTATACCTCTCTAGGCACATGGAAACAACAGGTTAAGGATCCAAGAAATAGGTCTTATTCTCAAATAATTAGTAATTAGTAATTAATTGTAAAAAACTCAAGATAGAAATCACTAGTCAATGTTATTCAGGTGCTAATAAGAATGTTGGAAAAGAAAGCATAACCATTTGATTCCATCTTATAATTTATTTTAAATTGAGGCAGTGAAAAAAAAAAAAAAGAGGGAGAAATAAAAGGGAACCAGAAGCAGAGGAGAGACAAAAGAGAACAGGAAAGAAAATGGAACAAAAAGAGGTGACTGCACGGTTCCCGCTTAGGAAGCCATATCTTTCCTCAGGATACTTTGGCCTCTATTCTTGTCTGTTTATTCTTTGTATCTCCATGTCTTTGTTCTCTGCACATATTTGAAAGTGAATAGGGAAAGAAAATAGAATTCAAAGGTAGTTTTTCCTCCACATCTTATTGTTCGAATATTAACTACATGGCCATTTTCACTGCATTGAAAATGATCAGTCAATTATCAATTCAGGCAACAAAATAAAATTCTTGGTCTTAGCCTGGACTAACTGCTTGTTAAAAATTTACAAAGAGGTTGAATGAGTTTGTAGCTGAGTAGGTACAGAAGAAAGGAAAGAGTGTTGTGATGCTGGTGGTGGTAATGACAAGAAGAGCTTTAAAAAATATCTCCTATGTGCCTGCTACTGTAAGAAGCAACTGACAAGTTATAGATGAGAATAAAGTGGAAAGAATTAAGAGAAAAAGCAAACATGAGATGATATACTAGTAATATGATTCCTAACCTGAAAGTTTTTCAGGGCTCATCAAAACCAAAGGCAATCTTGTCTTTCCTGAGAAAAAAAAGAACCACTTCTGTTGCATCTGGTATATTCATCTGTTGTTGGAGAAGGTACAGCCAGGTGTTCAGAGAAATAGCCTTCTTCAGGTCCTTCTGTAAACTGTCTGGCTTTTAGCAATGGTCTTGACTTCGCAGAATAGAACAGTGTGAGAGGCAGGCATCCAAGTGAGTTAGCTTCCAACTTTCAGGATACGGAGAGGCAAACATCCTTGAGTCAAGTAGCTGTGAACCATGAACAGGAGGCCCTCAAAATCCATTTGGTTAGAGTGTTAAGATCAAGCAAGAAAGCAGTTAACTTTAAGTGTCAGTGCTATTGCAACCTCAATGAGGTTTTATCTATGGAGTGAAGGATTAGGGGAGACCGAATGTATTGTCATCCGGAGGAAGTATTTATAAACTTGGAAGAGCCTCATGCGAGAGCAGAACAAAGGCTGCCAAGGGGGTTCATAAATTGAGATGGATGGTCTGAAAGTATTTTCCACACATACTGCACATGCACGGTGATATGTACACTGCACGGCCCGAGCTCAGTGTTGAATTGCCCTGCATGAATGCCTATGCTATCTCCTTTGTTGGCATGGGGTGGGGTGGAGAGCTTGAATCAGTGTCAGGGTTAGAATTGGGATGGAGAAGAAAGGATGTTCTGAGGATGAGACTGCGTAGTGGGTTGGGATGGGAGGAAAAGGAAGACTGCAAGGAAAGGGGGTGGCAGTGAGGGCAGAAGACCCTTCATGATAGGTCACATGGAGGAGAAGAAAAACCATGAGGTAGGGCTGGGGGAGAAGATATGAGAGGGGATGATACGATGTGGGGAATGACACAGGAAAAAAAAAAAACAAAAAACCGAAAGGGAAAGGCTTCAGTAGGGGGAACAATGGTCTTGACCAGTAAGGCACATGGGCCAAACCTGGCCTGCTGCCAGATTTTGCAAATAAAGTTTTACTGGAACACAACAATCCTCCTTTGTTTATGAATTATTTATGGTTGTTTTCATGTTGCAGCAACAGCAGATGAGTAGCTATAACGGAGATCTTATAACACTCAAAACCCAAAATATTTACTATCTTGTCCTTTACAGAAAACATTTGCCCAGCCCTAGCCTTGACGATGGAGTCTGCACACTTCTCTGCCACTCAGATGCTACTGATCTCTGCCAGGATCTATTTGTATCAATGGTAAAGCCCGATTCTATTCTACATGGCATCTATTTGTATTTATTTTGTATATGCTTAAAGCTTTGCTAGATTATTCATGGGAAGGAGAAGGTATGTGATATCTCATAAAAAAATAAGTAGCAGGAACTGCTAAGAGACAGGAGTGTGTGTCCAAGAGGCCTCTAACGCTGTGTCTCCAGAGGATGTCCTTTCATTAACCAGTGGCACATCGCAATGAGTTGAAGTGTGCCCCCCCCAAATTTATATGTTGAAGTCCTAACCTCTAGTACCACAGCATGTGACCTTATTTGAATATAGGGTTGTCGCAGATGCAATCATTTAAGGTTAGGTCACTACAGTGGGTCCCTAATCCAACATGACTTGTGTCCATATAAGAAGGGGAAATCAGGAAATGCACACAGGGAAAATATCATGTGAAGATGCAGGCAGAGATGGGGTGATGCAGCTGAAGCCAAAGGACACCAAAGATTGCCAGCAAACCACTAGAAGCTAGGGGAGAGGCCGCGGACAGATTTTCTCTCCCAACCCTCAGAAGGAAACAACCCTACTAACACCTTGATCTTGTACTTCCAGTCTCCAGAACAGTGAGACAATAAATTTCTGTTGTTTTAGTCATTCAGTGTGTGGTATTTTGTTACAGCAGCCCTAGTAAACTAATACACACATGTACAAAGTTCCCCAAGTAGACTCTCTTTGCTGGCAGTGACCATCTCCCTAGGGGCCAATTTTATTACTAGGGGGACACTTACTTCAGTCCAGAGCTCACAGGAGTCTAGGGGCCTTTCCTTTCTTTCTCTCAAAAAATCCCAACTCAACAGGCAAGCCTTCCAGCACCCGACCTTCAGCCCTGGGATTGCCTGTTTTCAACAATAGTTCTTCCTTTGACAAAGACTCCAGAATAGTTACAAGCTTTCTTTTTTATGTCCACACAGTAGGGCAAACCAAAAATGCTTTATTATCTTTCTAACTCAAACTCAGATTTAAGGTTTACTCAAAAGCTGTAAAAATCATTAATGTGCTCTGAAGATGCCATGTCCATTAGCAGTGTGGTTGCCAACAGGAGTGTCCCAGACCCCCAATAGGCCAGGAGTTATAGCCACTGACCTACAAATCTGTATGATCATCAAACTTTGTGTGTTGGCTCAGTTCCGTTTTAAAAGTACTACATTTATAGGACCATCAGGTCACAATAAAATTTTTATCTTCAAATATTAAAAATTAAACTAGTAGTTCACATGTGGGTCCATGGAGTTGTTTGACTTTAAAAGAGAGCTCCCTAGTACTTAAGCAAAACCTCTATTTTAAAGGAATGAGCAGCAATTGTCATTTTAAAAATTATTGATTCCCCCAACACTTCCCTTATTTGTATGTATGATAAACATTCTAAACATAGGTAGCAGACACTCTGCCAGGTACTAGAATAAGAAAGGAACGGGACACACACTGTCCCCAAGGCTCTCAGAGTCTAGTGGGAAAGGCAGATAAGGAAATCAAGGATGGACCCCAGAGAAGCCAGGACTCATGCCAGAAGCCTGTGCATGAGAGAATGGAGGCGGACACCCAACTCAGCATGAAACGGCTAAGACAACACAAGGAGTTGGAACAGGCTTAAGAGTCATGGATGTTTGAAAGGGAGTTATTCTGAGATCAGGGCAAGGGCTTTCCAGAAAGAAGAAAAGAGAGTTAACACTTTGTGAGCACCTGCTATATGCTAGCATCCTGCCAAATATACTCCATACATTTATGTATCACTGTGACCTTCTGAGACAGGTACTGTAATTAAATTTTTTATTGTAGTAAAAAATACGTAACATAATATTTACAATTTTAACCACCTTTAAGGGTACAGTTCAGTGGCATTAAGTACATTCATATTGCTGTACAACCATGCCCACCCTCCAGTTCCAGAACCTGTTTATCTTCCCAAACGGAAACTCTGAACCTATAAAACAATAACTCCCCACACCACTGCCCTCCAGTCCCTGGCAAAAGTAACCACCATGTTACTTTTGGTCTCTATGAACTTGACTACTCTAGGTAATTCATATAAGTGTAATCATACAATACTTGTTCTTTTGTAACTGCCTTATTTCAATTTGCATAATGTCTACAAGGTTCATCCACGTGGTAGCGTGTGTCAGGATTTCATTCCTTTTTAAGGTGAATTCAATCCCATGGTATATGTATACCATATGTTATTGATCCATTCATCCAACGATAGTTGCTTGGGTTGCTTCCAACTTTCGGTTTTTTGTGAACTATGCTACTATGAACATGGATGTACGCATATCTGTTCAATCCCTGCCTTCAATCCTTTTTGTTTCTACCCAGAAGTGGGAGATGCGCAATCATATGGCAATTCTGGGATTACCTGGGAAAATTTGGACACAGACTTTAAATTTTTTTCAAGAACTGCCATACTGTTTTTCAGAGGAGGGCTGTTTTACGTTCCCAGCAGCAATGCATCATTTCTCCACATTCTTGCAAATGCTTGTTATTTTCTGTTTTTTGGATAATGGCTGTCTTAATGGGTGTGAAGTGGAGTCACACTATGGGGAGACAGGTACTCTTCTTATCAGCTCTTTTTTCAGATGAGACAACAAAAGCTTAGGAATTTGCTTAAGGTCATCTGGCCAATTCGTGGCACATGCAGGTTTTAACCTGAGTCCATCCTACTCTGGCTCTGTGTTCCTAAGCATGATACCAGATTGTCTGGTGTGGAGCTAGAAGAGAACCCAGGAAGCTTGAGCGTGTAAATAAAGGAACGGGTGGGGATGTGTGAATGGAGATGAGGCTCCATTATATGCAGGGGTCAAGTCATAAAGACTTTTGTGTTTTTTCCTGGAAAAAATTTCAGTTCTTATAAACAACTTGGAAACATAAAATGTATATGGTAATCATATTAATCTAAGGATAAAGACAAGGAAACATGATATGAGCCCATTAAAAAAAAAAAACAACAAAAAACCCAAATCGATGTTTCTCAGAAATGTAATCAGAATAGCTGTAGGTTAAGGCCTAATGTAAGGAATAACTTATTTTTCCATCAAAGTACAACTGAAAATAACCAAGAATAATAAGACGTTGGCTTCACATTTTTCCATTTGTACTAAGGATATTTTTGGGGCAGCTTATGGAAAGTATAACCTCAAGGGTTAAGGGGCCATTCAACAGGCATCTCAGCAAACTCCTACTGGGAATCTTGTGCTTGTACAAGGAAAAGCCCCCAAGCTGTGGTCCTGGACGAAGGACCCGGAAGGAAGAAAAAACCCCACTCCCACAATACACTTCGGGGTTCAGACTGTCCAGGCATGCCCAGACAGAGTGCACCGTGGAGTAGGGGAAGAGAGGGGTGTCTCTGTGAGAGGGACTAGAGCCCTCTGGCCAGAAGTCAGGGTGGTCTGGGGACCCTTGAGCCTGTGGCTGGTGGATTGAGTAGGAGGCATTTGCTATACTAGTAGTACTGCCCGCAATCTAGACCAGCACAGAGGCCAAAACTAACACCCCTCAATAAGGTGGAAACGTTTGGGTATAAGTGGAGAGACAGAGGAATAGCAGCTGAGGGTAAAGGCGTAAGTAAACGGTTATGCAGCGAGGCAGATCTAATGCTACCTGTCGTAACAGAGCCTTGGAGCAGGAGATGATGCTATCTTTTAGCTCAATTATACGAGATGCCTGAAAGGGTGAAGCCATGTAT
This sequence comes from Pseudorca crassidens, assembly GCF_039906515.1. Taxonomy (NCBI): domain Eukaryota; kingdom Metazoa; phylum Chordata; class Mammalia; order Artiodactyla; family Delphinidae; genus Pseudorca; species Pseudorca crassidens. The sequence goes on along the minus strand of NC_090297.1, from coordinate 101,417,023 downwards.
CGTTGGGCCCAATCCTGCTTTTGGAACTTGCCAAGATCAAATGGAAGTTTGCAAAGCTGAGTGGCCTTGCCCTGGAAGATATTTTGGTCATATGACATGACAATGAAGTGGATTAACTTCTTTTTTTTTTTTTAATTCTTTGGAGTCCAGGATTTTCTTTTTTATTTATTTATTTATTTATGGCTGTGTTGGGTCTTCACTTCTGTGCGAGGGCTTTCTCTAGTTGCGGTGAGTGGGGGTCACTCTTCATCGCGGTACGCGGGCCTCTCACTGTGGCAGCCTCTCTTGTTGCGGAGCACAGGCTCCAGACGCGCAGGCTCAGTAGTTGTGGTGCACGGGCTTAGTTGCTCCGCGGCATGTGGGATCCTCCCAGACCAGGGCTCGAACCTGCGTCCCCTGCATTGGCAGGCAGACTCTCAACCACTGCGCCACCAGGGAAGCCCCGAAGTGGATTAACTTCTAATGAGTGAGTGGTATTCTCGTAATGTGCCAGCACCTCTTCTCCAGTTACATCTACCACAGCATGATATGACATAACGCTGGTCTTGTCGGTAAGATTGTAACGCCAATGTTGAGCTTCCAGTGTATTGAGAAATTGAGTGAAGCCTCCTATCCTTATCCTGTGTGGGTTCCTCCAAATCTTAGGCATATGAAAAGGACCATGGCCAAAGGCCATGTGTTGTGAAGACTAACTTTACCCCGAGAGAGGTCTCACATCTCCCTTTGGCCAGTGAGCTTCTGGAGAGGCAGGGGTGGGCGTGTGACACTGACCTTAAAAACCTTCTTAGGAGCTACATGGAGAATCAAAGAAGCATAGGACATGCTTTGTAAAGAAGGAGTAAAGAACTTGAGAGGTTTTTAGTCTCTGGAAGAGACTTAAGGAGGACTCCAACGGGGTCTTTAAACCCCCAAACTCTGGAAAATGCTTCTTATCTGTCCTGAGGTGAAAACAAAAAGAAACGGACTTGCTTCACTGCTGGGGGGCTTTCAGTGACTCACAGGAAGAGCTTAGATGGAGGGAAGAGGCAGCTGAGGATAACTGGGTATGGAAAGTGGGAATATAGGGAATAAACTCAGAGCACAGCATCTAATAATGGCAACAGTAGTAGACATCATCTATTAAACACCCAGGCCTGCCTTGTGCTATGCTGTCAACTGTATGCTACTCTGTTATTCTGTGAGTATTTATTAAACACTTGCTATGCTCGACTCAAGGGCTACAATGATGAACAAAAATAGGTATATTTCCACAGTGCTCTGGGTGAGGTGGGGCAGGTTCTCTGGGTGACTTACTGGATGAGTCGGAAATAAATTAAGCACGTAAATGTATCATTACAATGTCCACGAGAATGTATAAATTCCATGAGAGTGTGAAATAAGCACATCTGATAGGCTTTGGGATGTTAGGAAAACTCATTCCTCTCTGTTAGGCTTCCTTATTCTCGTTTCACTGAGGAGGAAACTGAGGCTCAGAGAAGTTAAGTCATTTGCCCAAGAGTACACAGCAATTAATAGGCAGAGCTGAGGTTCCTGTCTATCCAGGTCTGTCTGATCCCAGAAGCTTTTCTCTCAACCTCCTGACTCTAAACTCTCAGTTTGGAGACTGGGGAAAGGATGAATTGATCTATTTTACCCTGGCGTGACCTGAAGGCCTTCCAATCCTTCATAATCTACTTTTCCTGCCCTGTCTTGGAATGGACTGTAAGCCCCCTCCCAAAGTGCCCTCAGACTATCAGTTCTTTCTCCCTCCTACACCTACATGGCCCTGCCAGGAGCCCACAGCCCTTTCGTCAGCCCCTACCAGGCTGCAGTTGAAGCTGAGACCATTACACCTCAAGCCTCTTCGTTCCAGACCTGTTCAGGGCAGACAGCTGTGCTGTCTGTATGAGTGAGTGTCTGCACATGTGTGGAAGGGCTCTTGGGTGTGCATCCTACCTGGGGGTGCTTGCTGATACCTGTGTTCTGGAAAAACATGTAAATGCTTCTGTGCACACATGGAAATGTACATATATGTTCAAGCACGTAATGGTCATCCATGCTGTGACAAGTGTGTTTGTGGCCTGCAGACTAGAGGCCATCCGTCTGTGGGCCTGTGACATAAGGGGTATAGGCAGGCGGTTTGGGAGCCCATTCAAAGCAACGCAGAGTGTTTTCTCTTCTAGGGATTCAGGGCCTGGGTTTGTCCCTGGAGCAGAGGGAAGCTGGATCCTGAGGGGAGAGAAGACTTCACATTTTTTATGTGGGGCTGCAGGCTGTTTCGGGGGTGTGCTAGGAGTGGTGGCTGTGAAATGGAGAAGAGCAGTTGAGGAGAAACCACCCTGGTGGTGTGAGCCATTGCCACTGTGATGCTGCCCTTCCCGGGTCAAGCTGAAGCCCAGGGCACAGCTCTTAGGGCATCCCGGCTGATGACGGGCAGCCCTGATCTGCTGTTCTTGACTTCCCAGCAGTCGGGGCAGTGACTTATTGGATGCTCACCTGTATTATTTACTCCTTGCAGACACCTGTGAGATTTGGGTTGTTGTGTCCATTATATAGATGAGGAAACAGACTCAGAGAGGTTAATTAACTTGCCCAAGGTCACACAAGTCAGTCGGTGGTGGGGCAGGAATTTGAACCCAGGTTTGTTGGACATAAAAGCCTACGAGTCGTCTAAACTCTGTTCCATGAACTCCCCCAAATAGTCCTCCTTCATAGAAGAGCCTGTAGAGGCGAAGTGACCTGTGCAGGGACTCGCAGCTGCTGAGTGACGATCAGGGGATCAGGGACAGCATGAGGACCACTCGCCTCCACCGCCTCTCTTTGGCCCCTTATTTAGTCTGTCACAGGCGGCTCCCGCTTCTGCTCTGGGGAAGGGGAGCTGGGGCACCAGGGTCCAGAGCCTGGCATTGATGCCTCCTCACAGAGAGTCGCCGTCCAGTGGGCTCCAGCAGGCTGGGACCCTGGTGGCCTTGAAGGCTGTCCGGGGACAGGGAAAGATGCTGCTCTTCTCCGGTAAGCCTGTGCTTGGGGAAGGAGGAGGGAGGCAAAGAGGGGCCCAGGACCCTTCCCCTTCTCTGAGAGGGGCCCGTAGGGCCTGGGCTGATGCCCCTCCAGCAGCAGATGGGTTGAGAGGGGCCCAACTGAGAAGCAGAGTCCAACGCCTGCAGGTGAGACGGAGCCTGTGGGAAGGGGGCAGTCTGGGCCTGGGCGGCAGGGTCTAGCAGGGCTGACTGGTGGGCGCCATGCCCTGGGAAATGGACACCCGCAGGCAGCTCGGCTGGTCACCAGAAGCCATTTTCTTTGTTAGCAGGTGCTGTGCTGGAGGCCGGGATGAGCCGTCAGAGCCCAGGAGGCATCTCCCCAGTGTAAAGATACTCCACCGTGCATGGCTGGAGGGACTGCTGGGGGTTAAGTGCAGTGCTGTCCAATAGAAATAGAATGCAGACCACACATTTAGTCTTAAATTTTCTAGCAGCCACATTAAAAAGTGTAAAATGAAACAGGTGAAATTAATTTTAATATTGTGTTTTATTTAAATGGATGTATCCAAAATCTTATAACTGTAACATGTAATCAATAACAGAAATTGTAAATGAGCTATTTTACATTCTGTTTTTGTAGTTTTCAAAATCCAGTGTGTGTTTTTCACTTACAGCACATCAGTGCTCAGACCCTCCAGGGGTCAGTCAGGATCCCCCGGCCTCCACCTTCAGCCACAGATGGACGTTCCCCATCTCGGTCTGGGGAGGCAGCAGACCAGTCCCATGGGCTTTTTTTTAAAAAAAATTATTTATTTATTTAATTATTTATTTGGCTGCGTTGGGTCTTTGTTGCTGCGCACAGCTTTCTCGAGTTGCAGCGAGCGGGGGCTATTCTTCGTTGCAGTGCGCGGGCTCTAGGCGCGCAGACGTCATTAGTTGTGGCGCACGGGCTTAGTTGCTCCGCGGCACGTGGGATCTTCCCGGACCTGGGCTCGAACCCGTGTTCCCTGCATTGGCAGGCAGATTCTTAACCACTGCGCCACTAGGGAAGTCCTCTTTTGGCTTTTTTTACTTTCATCCAACACCCTATCGTCTGGTTACCTTTTGTCCTTCCACTTCAATGCTGCTGACTTTTATTTTCCAGCCAACCTCGTTGTTTTCATTTCTTTTGTTTGAAGTTCCAGAGACACAGTTTTATTTTCAGTGATTTGCTTAATTCACAAACCCACAGCTGGAGCCCAGGGTTTGTTTGTTATGAAACTGCTGCCCTCAGTTTCAGGAAACTACTCCCTCCCCGACTCTCCTCACCCCCAATATTTGCTCCTCTCTGTGACCAAACGGGCTGAGCTTCCTGCTTCCCACGACGCCCTCCAGTCCCCTGGGGGAGGAGAAGGGGAGCCTCGCCTCAAAGACCAAGGGCAAACTGGGGTCTCTTCTTTTCTCCTGACCTAGGTGGGATGGGGCCAGTGTTCTTAGGCTCAGCTATGTGCCTCTCTCCTCACTCTGCAATGTTCTGTCCTGGGTCTCACTGCAGCCCCCAGGGCATTGTGCCCTTTTAAAGTGAGAGGCAGGAGAGTTTAGTCTGGTCTGATCTTTAGGGTGGACTCAAATGAAATATATAGATATTATATTTTTTATATATTTGTTTATATTAATTTATATAGTATATATTTATATTATATATGTATTATATAATATATATTATATAAATATAATTTTTATATATCAGTTTTTATATATTAATATATATCAACTATAATGTTGTTTTAGTTATTTAACTAAAAACATTGTACATGTACTCTATTATATATGGCACTGTAACACTGCATATTACTCATTATATATGTTATAAGAAACATTTTACTATACCAGATTGATACAATATACAAATATTACAGTGCACCTCCAATTTAACTTAAGGGATGTTTCACTATATCTCACTTTTGGCCTTACATTCTCCCTAAAAATTTATTCCCCGTGTAAAAAAATTTTTTTTTTTTTTTTTGCAGTACGCGGGCCTCTCACTGTTGTGGCCTCTCCTGTTGCGGAGCACAGGCTCTGGACGCACAGGCTCAGCGGCCATGGCTCACGGGCCCAGCCGCTCCGCGGCATGTGGGATCTTCCCGGACCGGGGCACGAACCCGTGTCCCCTGCATCAGCAGGCGGACTCCCAACCACTGAAGGGAAGCCCCTTGTAAAAAATTTTTTATAAATTTTAATTTTTTTTTTAATTTAATTTTTTTTTTATAAAAAAAAATTTTTTTATAAATTTTATTTAGCCTCTCAAGCTAGTGTGTATCAGAATCACCTGGAGCATTTGTTAAAACATTCCCGAGCCCCACCCCAGAGATTTTGACTCATAGGTGAGACCCATGACATTGCCTCTAGAATGCTCCCAGGCGATGCTGAAGCTGCAGGTCCTCGGCTGCACTTGAAGTAGCAGTGTTTTAACAAAAGTCCATACTGTGCTTACTACTGCCATGCTCTTCTTTCTAGACACTGTGCAAATATCAACCACCAATCCTCGTGACAGCCCTGTGAGGTAGGGACTCTCATTCTCAGTTTACAGATGGGGTAATTGAGGTGTGAAGAGGCTAACTTACTTGCCCAAGGTCACTCAGCAGAGTACCACAGCCAGGACTCATTCATATTTGTAACCTGTTATGTGTCCCCATAAGAATCCAGGCCTCCCCGATCACGTCCCTGGATGCTTGCCCAGTGACTCTGGAGGGTGAGCAGGAGAGCTATGGGCATCTGTTGCTCTTGCCCCAAAGCTGGCATGAGCTTCCCAAGATCTGGTCATGGCTTGGTTTCTCTGGATGTCCCTGCCAGTGGTGTGGCAGGAGCAGGGCAGCAACAGGAAGCAGGTGAGGCAGAGTCTCTGCAGCGTTGACCAGGTGTAGCAGCTGCTTAAACCAGAGATTGTAAATTCATAAGTCTACAGTGGCCAGACTCTAAATGAGAGACTCCAGTGAGATATAAGAAAATACTTTCCTTAAAACCATTCATTCGGGCTTTCCTGGTGGCGCAGTGGTTAAGAATCCACCTGCCGATGCAGGGGACACGGGTTCGAGCTCTGGTCCGGGAAGATCCCACATGCCTCAAAGCAACTAAGTCTGTGCGCCACAACTACTGAGCCTGCGCTCTATAGCCCACAAGCCACAACTACTGAGCCCGAGTCCCACAGCTACTGAAGCCCACGCGCCTAGAGCCCATGTTTGCAAGAAGAGAAGCCACCACAGTGAGAAGCCCATGAGCCACAACTAAAAGAAAGCCCATGCACAGCAACAAGGACCCAACGCAGCCAAAAATAAATAAATTTATATTTTAAAAAAATTGTAAAAAACACAAAAAGAAACCACTCATTCTCTCAGCCTGTTATTTGTTTTTCCACTTTTGGTAGATACATAGATAGAAGAAATATTTCACATTTATTTCAACTCTACTATAGGAGAAACAAAACATAGAAGCCTATTATATAGTGTAGTGAATACTTGCTCTCCTTTTGGAATAGATCATAATTAGGGAGTGGTGGGGACTAAGACAAACTGGCCTGTCCACAGGGAGTAGCGGCTGCTCACTTCCAACCAATTGTTGCCAATGGCCAATTTCAAGAGAAGTTGAAATCCAGATTTTTATGGGATATATCTTGATTTTAAAATTTTGGTAAATACATACACAGTTACACACACAAACATACATATACAGGTGATCCTCAGTTTTGGCAGATATCCTATTTATGAACTCTATTTGCTAATATTAATTTGTAATCCCCAAATCAATGCTCTTGGCACTTTTGTGGTCATTTGTGGATATGCACAGAGTGGCAAAGAATTTGAGTCAACCAATAGGAACAATCCCAGCTGAAGCATCAGGTGATGCTTTTTGTCTCCCTGAGACTGCCATGGGAAAAAGCCCAGGCCAGCCTGCTGGATGATGGAGCAAGAATGAATGTAATATATGACCAGATCTACAGGAGGAAAACTATGAAACTCTGATGAAAGAAGTCACAGAAGATCTAAGTAAATGCAGAGATAGTCCATATGTCCATGAAAAGGAAGACTCAATACTGTTAAGATGTTCATTCTTCCCAACATGATCTATAGATTCAATGCAATCCTAATCAAAATCTTAGCAAGTTATTTTGTGGGATATTGGCAAACTGATTCAAAAATTTATATGGGGCTTCCCTGGTGGCACAGTGGTTGAGAGTCCGCCTGCCGATGCAGGGGACACGGGTTCGTGCCCCGGTCCGGGAAGATCCCACATGCCGTGGAGCGGCTGGGCCCGTGAGCCGTGGCTGCTGAGCCTGCGCGTCTGGAGCCTGTGCTCCGCAATGGGAGAGGCCGCAGCAGTGAGAGGCCCGCGTACCGAAAAAAAAAAAAAAAATTATATGGAAAACAAAAGCCTCAGAATAGCCAACACAAAACTGAAGGACAACAAAGTTGGAGGACTGACACTACCTGACTTCAAGATTTGCTACAAAGTGACAGAAATCGAGATAGTGTGGTACTGGTGAAACAAAAATAGATCAGTAGAACAGAATAGAAAGCACAGAAATAGACCCACACAGTACAGTCAACTGATCTTTTACAAAGGAACAAAGGCAATTCAAGGAAAAAAGATAGCCTTTTCAATAAATGATGCTGGATCAGGTGGGTATCCACATGCAAAAAGACGCATCAAAACACAGACCTTCCACCTTCCACAAGAATCACTTCAAAATGGATTATAGATGTAAATGTAAAACACAAAAGTATACAACTCCTAAAAAGTAACACAGGAGCAAATCTAGGTGACCTTGGGTTTGGTAATAACTCTAGGTACAACATGAAAAGCACAACCCATGGAAAAAAATGGATAAATTGGACTTCATTCAACTTTCTCTGCAAAAGACTCTGTTAAGAGAATGAAAAGACGAGCTACAAACCAAGCAAAAAGTCTTTAGAAAACACATATCTGATTAAGGACTTTTATACAAATTCTACAAAAAACTCTGAATCAAGCTGTTCTTCAATAGGTGAATGGATAAATAAACTGTGTGTATCTAAACAATTAGCTACTAAAAATGAGCACTAAAAATATTAGCTATCAAGCCATGAAGAGAAATGGAGGAAACTTAAATGCATATTACTAAGTAAAAGAAGTCAATCTGAAAAGGTTACATACTGAGCAATTCCAAGTGTATAACATTCTGGAAAAGGCAAAAGTATAGAGACAGTAAAAAAAAAAATTCAGTGGTGACCAGGTGTTTGTGGGGAGGGAGACGAAAAGGCGCGGCACAGGGATTTTTAGGGCGGTGGAAGTATTCTATGTGGTACTATAAGCATGGGTGTTTGTCATAATACGATCGTCAAAAACCGTAAGCTATGGACTTTCGTTATAATGATGTATCAATGTAGGTTTAATGAACGTAACAAATGTACCACTCATGTGGGAGATGTTAATGGTAAGAGAGGTTGGTAGAAGAGGTTGGAGCAGGGAGGTATGTGGGAACTCTGTACTTTACATTCAGTTTTGCTGTGAGCCTAAAAATACTCTAAAATACATTAATTTTTTAAAAATTTATTTATTTTTGTCTGCGTTGGGTCTTCGCTGCTGCGCGCAGGCTTTCTCTAGTTGTGGCGAGCAGGGGCTACTCTTCCTTGCGGTACGCGGGCTTCTCATCGTGATGGCTTCTCTTGGTGCGGATCACGGGCTTCTAGGCACGCGGGCTTCAGTAGTTGTGACACATGGGCTCAGTAGTTGTGGCTCGCGGGCTCTAGGGCGCAGGCTCAGTAGTTGCAGCGCACGGGCTTAGTTGCTCCACGGCATGTGGGATCTTCCCGGACCGGGGCTCGAACCCATGTCCCCTGCATCGGCAGGCGGATTCTTAACCACTGTGCCACCAGGGAAGCCCCAAAAGCATATTAACTTTTAAAAATTACAAAAGGCTCTCTGACCTTTTTTTCTTTTAATAAAGAGGTCTAGAGAAGGTTGGGTACACCTTTGGCACTCCCTGCCTGTTGCCATGTTGGGACTAGGTGGATGATGAGTTTATCTAGTGAAGCTAGAGATGGTTAACTGGCTGTTTCTGAGCCTGATAGAGCTAAAGATCATTACAGCCAATTCTCTTATTTGCAGTAGTTATGTTCTAGAGAGTCACCATGTACCCTGAAGCAGTGAATACTGAATCATTGTTCTTAGGAGAAGTAGATATACTATATATACCTATATAGTAGGTGAGAGATGGAGGCTGTGCTTTCAGAGGCCTGGGGTTAGCAGGAAGCCTGCCAGGGTTGAGGCAAAGCAGGAAATCAGACCTGAAACCCAAATCTTCCCTTCCCAAAGCAAGATTCTGGGTGGAGCACAAACAGACCATTTCCTTGAATATCATTAGGGCTGTTGCCTAGAATAGCAATGAAAGTAACGCCAACACTCAGCATTTTGATGCTGTAAAACCTCAGCAGGTGGAAGTCAGGGATTGGGGTGCAGGGGAACATGAGGAGGGTGGCCCCCCAGACTTTCTCCTTCCTGCCTTTCCCTCAGAGATCCACCTTCACCCCAGGAGGATAACGGTGTATCCTGGTGAAACCATCGAGGAAGGGCTTACCTCCTACACCTATTTCCATTTCCAGCTCTCCCCCCAATCCAAAGTGCTTCTTATTGTGGAACCTAAACCCATTTTCCTGACAATGGAAATGAGACAATGAGTGCCAGCATCGTGTTCACAGAGATGGAGGGAGATTGGGAGCGGTGAGGACGAGCCAATACTTGAGCTTATCGGCACAAGACTGGTGGAGAGCTGGGGGGAGTGCAGTGGCAGAAACAGGAAAGGTCCCCCCACTCTCCTCCCACCTCACAGCTGAAGGCTGGGTGCATTTAGAACTCCTCAGCTGGAGCCTGAGAAGACCCTTGTACAGGTTTGTATAGCCTCCCTTCCCTCTCCCAACACACACACACACACACACACACACACACACACACACACACACAGAGCTACACACTCAGTGTAAATATCCTGGGGGCCTGATCAGATAGCCTTTCTCTAAATCCTGGAGGCCAGCCAGGAGTGCTTTCCAAATACGGCCATGTGCGCTGGGGGTTAGCAGGGTGGCAGGTGAGGGAGCAAAGAAGCTTCTTGCTGTATCCCCCAGGCAGACCTTGAATCTCCTCAATATGGAGAGGGCCCCCCTTGGCTCACACAGGACAGATCTGACGATCCCAGGCAGACGCTGCGCTGCTGACCCCGCTGTCGAGAGTAGACCTCAGCCTGCCTGTGGCCTCACTGCGCTCTGAGCGCCCTGCATGTGGGCCGGGCATCGCAGAGAGAGGCAGAGGATCCTGCCTGACATCGCCGCCCTGGCCCGTCAGGGGAGAGTGTCCTGTCAGAGGAGAGTGTCCTGGGGCTCTTCTTTTGTTCTCCCCTCTCCATGCTTCATAGGAGCATCCGCAGGGCTCACAGGTTAAGTCCAGACCTGGGTCCTACACATCCAGGGATTTAGCAGGAGGCATTCCCTAGGGGCCATGGGTTAATGGGAGCCTCTGAAAGGAATGCTTGACAGCTCTTTAAGCCTAGAAGAGCTTCCACCTTGTCACAGAACCTGGAAGGAGCTCAGGCTGGGAGGAGGGAGGACATCTCTCTGGGCTGGTAGAGCCATACCCACCCTGGATGGGGCACATTCTCCTCGAAAAGGTGAGCTCTTGGCAGAAGGAGGGGAGAAGCAGGGAACCCTGAGATACCTGGGGATTGGGTTCAGATTTCACTTCTAAGGCTCTGGAATGTTTCCAGGTAAGATCTGAGGTGAACAGAGGGCTGAGACCTGGGGCCAGGAAGCAGATCCCTGCTGCTAAGCCCTAGGGCACCAGGTCCTTTAGTCCCAGGTTCATCAACATTCTCACTTTCCTCCCCAAGAACTCATCCTTCTAGCAGACCGACTGAAAATATATAGAAAGCAGTAGCCCCTCTCTGCAGAGCAATGCACAACACACACACACACACACACACACACACACACACACACACACACACACACACATATTTCACGCAATTTCAGGGAGTTCACAGATCTTATGACTCTCATCCATGGACTTTACTCTGTACCAAGAAAAGTGGCCGAGGATTTCAAAGCCCAAGGCCTGAGGAATGGTGAGGATCTATAGTACCCTGGGCACCGTCTTCACCTGAAGAGCCAGGGCTTGCAGACGTGCCCAGGCCGCAGGGCCATGCCCCACACATACTCATGGCACAACCTTTGCGGGAAGGTGCAGTAGACTCTGGGAGCACAGCAGCCGCTGGCATTTCCCAGCTTCCTTCTCCTTGCCCACCAGTAGCTCCATCCACTCCCCATCCACAGTTCTCACATGTCCTCCTCCACGTAGCAGGTCACCAGTGTGTTGATGACTCCACCAGGGAAGTGCTAGCATGGGAGAGAGGGCAGATCAAGAGTGCGTAGAACAGTCTCTCCGGTCTTGCCCCGTGACTCCCCAGCTCTCGTACGGGGTGCTATTTGAGTGCTGAGCACCATCACACAGCACCCCCCGTGCTTTGGCCCCCCCGCTGAATAAAGAGCTCAGCGTCAGCTGTAACGCTCTCCCCTGCCTCCAGCACCTGTGGGAGACTAGAGTTCAAGAAACAGAGGTACTGGGGGCTTCCCTGGTGGCGCAGTGGTTGAGAGTCCGCCTGCTGATGCAGGGGACGTGGGTTTGTGCCCCGGTCCGGGAAGATCCCACATGCCGCGGAGCGGCTGGGCCCGTGAGCCATGGCCGCTGAGCCTGCGCGTCTGGAGCCTGTGCTCCGCAGCGGGAGAGGCCACAGCAATGAGAGGCCCGCGTACCACAAAAGAAAAGAAAAGAAAAGAAAAGAAACAGAGGTACTTGGGCTCAGCCCAGGTGCACTCACTGGTCTGCTCCTAGTGGAAGGGCTTTGGCAGTGTGGGAACTTCCTCGGTCCCTGGTGGGTAGAAGGCCCCTCCCCCTCATCACTCTCTCATCAGGCTCTGAAAGAAGCCTTCATGGACCAGAATGTGGCAGAGGAGGATGTGCCTGGGAAAGGTTCATCCTGACCCAGCTGCCTCTCACCATCTGCCAAGCATCAGGCTCTTTGCTCTACGCCTTGCCCCATCCAGGAGGGCACTAAGGTTGGCACCCACCCCTGGCCTTTGGTGGTGACAGGTCCTTAGAGCCCCTCAAAGTTCCATACCAGAAGCGAGGCACTAGGATGGGAGAACAGGCTCTCTGGGTAGGGTGACAATGAGGAAGGAACCGTGGAATTTGGGCGGCACAGTGTGACAGAGCTTTACGGGGCCTTAGCAGGAATCCTGAAGGATTCTAGGTGGAGAAACTGAGGCCCAGAGAGGGGAGGGAATGATGGGCAGCGTGTTAGGGCAGTGCTGGAGTTAACCACTGACCTTCCTGAAGCCTCAGAGTCTACTACACTACCAAATGTAAAACCGATAGCTAGTGGGCAGCAGCCGCATAGCACAGGGAGATCAGCTCGGTGCTTTGTGACCATCTAGAGGGGTGGGATAGGGAGGGTGGGAGGGAGACGCAAGAGGGAGGAGATATGGGGATATATGTATATGTATAGCCGATTCACTTTGTTATACAGCAGAAACTAACACACCATTGTAAAGCAATTATACTCCAATAAAGATGTTAAAAAAAAAAAGTCTACTACCAACCGGGCCTTTTGTTTTGCAAATGCAACCCTCCTCCCTTACCAGGAGGGGTCTGTCAGCTGCCCCACCTGGCCCTGAACCTCCCCAGGACCTTGTTTTCTCCACCCAGAAGGCCCATCAGCGTGGGCCACTAATTCCTCTCCATCACAAGCTGCAAGCCCCCAGGGAAGTTACACCAGCTCACGGGCAGCTCCCAGAGGGCTGGGGGTGGTAGGCAGGTGAAGACTTCTTTTCTAAAAAGGCAGGTCAGCTGGGGAGTCAGCTGCTCCATCTGTGTCCCGGAGAACGCAGCCCACGGAGGGTGAGGAGTGGCCCTGTGCGCAACTACAGCTAAGGCTCCTAGTGGAAGGAGCCTGTACCTGTACCAGTGCAGATGGGTGCTGGCCGGAGTTCCACCCAAAGCAAGGGCCTGGCGGGGCAGCCCTGAACCTGGAGGCTTTGTTCCCACCACACCAATGAGCGGGGGCAGCAGTGTGTGTGTGTGTGTGTGTGTGTGTGTGTGTGTGTGTGTGTGTGTGTGTGTGGAGGGGGCCCCCAAAGGCTCCTGTCTCCTCAGGTTTCTGAGCTGGTGGGGTACCCGATCTTGGGCAGCGAGGGGCTGGGCCGCAGAGTCAGGCGTGGGTCCACGAGGAGTGCACGGGGTGAGGGAGGTGTGAGCCTAGCACTGCTTAGCAACCAAAAGAGATGGAGAAATAAATACACAAACCACCTTTCCAAACCTCTCCTGCACTGGAGCGGCGCATCCCTGGGACTGACACCCAGGGGGATGCTCTCACAGTCGTTCGTCCACAGCATCCCAGCTCCCAGCCCCGCGCCCTCTCTGCTATCTTGCTCTGAACTTGTTCTGGTTTCCGTTGCAGCAGTAGCTCCCGGAGGGTGGCATCTGGGCCCACGGATCGCCTAGGCCAAGGCTGCAGCCATGGGAATGCGTCCTGCCCGGCCCGCCTGCCAGGGAGTGAGGGCAGCCCCTGCCTCCAGAGGCAGCGGCCACTGCCTGGAGCCTGGGCTGAGGGCGACGCAGCCGGGAAGCCAGCGATGCTGGGCTGGGGCCTGTCCTCCCCTCTACCGCAGGTCTCGTGCTGCCGCTTCTGAAGTACCAGGTGATCTCTTCCCTCCCACCCAGGCTGGGGCAGAGGTGGGGGCGGGCTCTTTCTGCACCTGAGCAACTTCCTGGAGGACGGAGATGAGGCAACTCCTAGAGGTCAGCTTGGACTCGCCCACCTGTGCCCCTGCTCCCTGGAAAGGGCTCTGGAGTGGCCCCCGCAAGCATCTCTTTCCCTGCAGGGAACCTCCGGGCAACTCTGTCCCACCCCCCACCTCATACACACACTTGATGAAGAGGGTCCATCGGGTACAGGGGTGAGAGTGCCTGAAGGGCCGCTGAGCATCCTGGGGTCTGGGAGCATTTGGGTACACCTCGGGCCAGGATTTTGAGCCACACTGCAAGTTTGGTCATTTAATAATCCTAGTGACTGGGAGGGACAGCTTGTAGGCAAGCAGGTGTGCCTGAACCTAGTGCTTTGCTGGGCACCTGGGGTGAGGAGGTGGGACAGACCCCGTGCTTGTCCTTGGGGAAGCGAGATGAAAGCCTGGCACAGCTCTAGGGCCAGGGCAGGATGAGGTGGGGTGTGTGTGTGTGTACGTGTGTGCGTGCGTGTGTGTTGCAAAGACAGGTGTGGGAACGGAATTCCTGGGGGGAGGAGGAGACATGGAGGGGCCAGGCCAGCTTAGGGGCAAGCCCCCCGCTAGCGGGACACTCCCCTGTTCACTCCGTCACCTCCGGAGCAGGGCCCTGTAGACTGCCAGCCCTCTTTGTCACAGTGAGGCCTTAGTGGCCCACCCTCCTGTCCCCCTGAGGAGCCTCACTAGTTAATCACCATCTCTGTAGAGAGGAGCCATCTGCTTTTTTCTTTCTTTTTCCTTTTTAAAAATGAGGTATAATTGACATACACATTAGTGCCAGGTATGCAACAGAATGATTCAATATTTGTATATGTTGTAAAATGAGCACCATAATAAATCTTTTTAATATCTGTCACCTTGCATATTTACAGAGTTATTTTTCTTGCGATGACGACTTTTAAGATTTACCCTCTTAGCAGCTTTCAAATGTGCAAATAGTATTATTAACTATAGTCGCCATGCTGTACCTTACATCCTCGTGACTTATTTATTTCAAAAACTATGGAACACTATGTGAATATGCGTGTCATCCGTGCCCAGGCTAATCTTCTCTGTATTGTTCTAATTTTAATTTTTAATTAATTAATTTTTTTAACGGTACGCGGGCCTCTCACTGTTGTGGCCTCTCCCATTGCGGAGCACAGGCTCCAGACACGCAGGCTCAGCGGCCATGGCTCATGGGTCCAGCCGCTCCGCGGCATGTGGGATCTTCCCAGACCGGGGCACAAACCCACGTCCCCTGCATCGGCAGGCGGACTCTCAACCACTGCGCCACCAGGGAAGCCCTGTATTGTTGTAATTTTAGTATGCGTGCTCTCAGAGTGAGCACAGGAGTCTTCTTAAGGGGCCAGATCTCTTACTGCCCCACCCAGAAAAGTGCCTTCAGAGAAGAGACCCTTTTCTATTGTCGCAAGTTGTCTCTTCAGCCTATCCAGGGACCTCTCCAACACAAGAGTCCTCTCACTGTTGTCTAGAATCCAGCTCTGAACTTCCAGAATGATGGAAATGTTCTATATCTGCACTGCCCCAGGCAGTGGCTGCTAGTCACATGTGACCACCGAGCACTTCAAAGGTGGCTAGTGAAAACTTTTGTTGAATTTTCTTCAATTTAAATGTAGATGTAAGTAGTCACATATGGCTCGTGGCTACCCTATTGGACAGTGTAGGAGGTGATGGAGGGGCCTGTCCACTTAAGGTCATGGAGCCCCAGCATATGGGAGCTGGAGAGGATTCTGACTCCACCCCTTCCTTCTGCAGCGAGGAAGTAAAACCAGGCAGGGCAGGGGAATGCAGAGAATCGGCAGGACACAAGGGGGTGGGCAGGGTCCCCATCCAGGCCCCTGACTCTGCAGAGGGGTGCTGCAGAGAACTCCTGCCTGTGGGAATGCTGCCCTGGAGGAGCCCTGCGGTCCCACCCGATCCCAAGAGGCTGCATTCTAGAGGTGGCCTGGGTCTAGTTAGACCTAGTTCAGTGACTCAGGCTTTTTAATCAAATGAGGGCTGAGCAGCTCCTTTGAAGAGGGGCAGCTTCAGCGTCGTCGGGTAGACGCTGCCATCTCACTCCCTGGCTACACATCCCCTGTAGACAGCCCATGGGGTGGGAGTGGGAGAAGAGACTGCAGCCTGTTGAGTCCCAGGTCTGAGAGCTGGAGGCTAGCTGTGTGCTTGTGCGCGTGACCCCGTTCCCGCGTGAAGCTCTGTACCTGGGATGGCACAACTGAAGCAGGTAAGGCAGGAAGCCCCCAGGACCTGAGTCAGCTGGGCCGGATTCTAAGTCTTGGTTCTTCAGTATTTCACCAGGTGAACTTGAGCAAATGCCTTCCACACTCGGGGCCTCAGTTTCCCCACGTGTAAAGTGGGGATATCGGTCAGATCTCTGGCATTCTACATTTGGAGGTGATGGTGCCTTAGACTGTGTCAAGGGCTCCCAGGGCAGGGCAGAGGTGTCTGCAGGGGCTAGGGGGGAGTTTCCCAGTGCACCAAAGGCTGGCTGGCTAGCTCAGCAATGCAGAGCCTGAGCTCGGGGCTGGCTCCCAGGAGCTGGGAGCACCTTTGGGACTCACAGTCTCCTGCCACTACATTAGCCTTGGTCCTTGAGGGACTGGAGTGGGTACAGACCCGGCTCTCTGCAAACTTCCTACCTGCAGCTGTATAGAGAACTCCACAGTGGATGGATGGCGTCAGTCCCTGAAGGACAGAGTCTCTATGCTGCTCAACGCATCCAGTTTGTCATTCTGGGTCACATGATCACGTGGCCATCTCTCCCTCTGTTTCAAACCCTAGTGCACCCATGTGCAATGGGGTTGTGAATATGACATCTTCATTCTTTGCCCTCAAAGCTGGTGCTGGGGGCAGGGCACACATCCAGGGGGAGCTCCAGCCCCCGTGCCCCACACGAGGGCACAAGCACAGGCAGACGGGGCTCCCAGACGGGGCTCCAGCTGGGGGCTAGGGCTGAGGGCAGGGCCTGCCTGGAGGGCAAAGGGCCTCAGAGGGCCAGGGCAAAGTCAGTGCCATTGTTATGCTAATCAGATTTCTTGCAGAGTTTGGGAAGAAGCTGGAGCCCAGGACCTAGAGGGGCCTGGTGAGTGGTGGGACGTCCAGGCTGTGGAGGACCCTGTGCACAGGTCATCGTTCCTGTAGGGGTCCTGGCAGGAATCAGGAGAGTTTCCGACTGCCCAGCACATAACCATTCTCCCTTCACCTTGCCTCACCCCAGCAGCCGTCTGCAGAAACATCCCCTCTTCCCTGCCCATCCACACGAGGCCTCCATCACATTCTGGCCATTCGACTGTGAAACCCACGGCACCCCTCCTGGATGGAGGCGCTGTGCTGGACCCCGGGCAGACAGTGCATCAGGCATAGCGCTGTCTTCAAGAGCGTAAGTCTGGCAGAACTTCTCATCCTCAACAAGGTATCTAACTTCTCTAAATCCTTTGCGTGTAACAAGGGAATAAGAATATCCCCAGTAAAGGGTAACTGAAAGCATTTGGTGAGAAAATGGAGGTAAAGAACAAACACAGTGATTTGCAAACTTGGCTCCATACTGGAGTCACCTGGGGAGTTTTACACGCCGCAGATGTCCAGGTGCCACTCCCAAAGTTTCTGATTTAATTGGTCTGGGCTGCAGCCTGGGCATCGGAATTTCTACAAACTCCCCAGGGGACATGAACACGCAGCCAAGTTTGAGAACCACCGGTCTAGCATGTCATCTGTGTATAATAACTTATCCCCTTCGAGGGTCCCCACCCACCCTTCTTCTCTGCCGCTGAGGGGACGCACCTGTGATACATTGTCTGCACCAGTGAGCGTGTTGGCTCTGCCTCTGAGGTGGGAGGAGCGGACTCGGAGGCTGGGCACCTGCCTACAGTCCTCGACATACTGGGGGAAGCAACACAGAGAGCCCACTTGACCTTTGAGTGCGCAGTGCCCTCCCGCCCTGGGGGACACAAGCCGCACGTGTGGAAATTATGTGGGAGGTGAGGAAGCTCCAGATGGCCTCGTTGGGACGTGATGCTGCCTGGGGGGATTTGGGGGCCTGGTACTCCCCCAGCACCTTCAGCTTCGTTGTGGTTTCTCCTCATCTGCGCTCAGCTCCTGGGCCCCTAGGCCCTCCATGAACAGCCGCAGGGAGCTGGTGGGGCCCGAGATGAGGATGCACTGGTGTCCACTACCGTGCAGCACTCCGCATAGAGCCAGGTGAGGCCACAGTCATACAGACAGACAGACAGACAGAGGCTGAGGGAGCACGACCGGGCTGCGTAGCTTTCCCAAGTGAGAGTGGTCGCCATGTTGGTGGTCGGCTGCTGCAGCGGCGGGTGGGTAAGGTGTGAGCGGGGGAGGGAACGTGCCCCTCACCTGGCTTAGTGACCCTCCACTGCCTCTCACTAGGGGCCCCCCAACCCCATTCCTCTTATCTCCATGTTCCCCCCCCTTCCCTGGACAGAGCAGGCAGAGAGCACATGTTGGCAGTGTTATCAACCAGGGTTCCTGGCCTCCTTAATCAACAGAATTGTTCAGAGGCCAGACAAGAAATTCAGGCCAGGCTTTACTGGGGCCCCTGCTGCAGCAGGGACAAGTAACAGGTTCCCTTGTT
Source organism: Pseudorca crassidens (assembly GCF_039906515.1). Taxonomy (NCBI): domain Eukaryota; kingdom Metazoa; phylum Chordata; class Mammalia; order Artiodactyla; family Delphinidae; genus Pseudorca; species Pseudorca crassidens. The sequence goes on along the minus strand of NC_090297.1, from coordinate 101,398,625 downwards.
TGCTCGCTCGCTGAGGAGGGGTGAGCTGGATCCTTATGTGAGGTGAGGGCAGGGGTGTGTCGGGGCCGAGGGGTGGCGTGGGTGCTTTGCCCACCCCTTAGGTGGTGTGGTGTGCAGGGAGCACGTGCAGTACCCTGCTTTTGCCCCCAGCTTCTCTTCGTATCTCGTTCAGAATTTGCCCCAAATGCGCATGCATACAGTTATTTTTAGTCCCTTATCGTTTCTTTGTATTTTGTGGCTCAAGGAGACGTTTGTCCAGGTGCAGGCATTGCAGCACCGCAGCGCTGCAGCAAAGGGCCCCAGGCCCCAGCCTGTCTCAGCTGCGCCCTGAGTAGTGGCTGTACTGGGGGTCAGGGCAGGAGGATGGCAGCAGGATTTTTGGAGAGCGGGGACAGTTGAAGATTCCTGACCATTTCATTTTGATTGGCCAGGAGCCAGTCTTGCTGAGGCTCAAGTGATGGAAATTCCCTTGGTAATATTGGGAGTCCCTGCATCCCAGCACAACCTCTCCCCCCAGCAAATGGGAATTCCTATGGGAAAGATCAGAACCTCGTGGAGACACATAACCTCTAAGACCTAGGGACCCCAGCAACAAGGGAAGTTGGGCATGGGTGCAGGGCCAGGCAGAGGGAGGCGAGCGGATGGCAGGGCTGGGACGCTGCCTCATGAAGCATGCAGAACCTACGGCTTCTCCACCTTTCTTACCCCTCCCCCAGCCCACCCAAAGGTGTCTCTGCGATAGTCCAGCCTCACCCAATAAAGTAGCCCCACAGAAAAAGAGCAGGCAGGACAGTGAGTAAAATAATGCAAACAAGGCGCAACTGGCCCCACCCTCACACGGGTTTGGGTGGCTTCAGGTGGAGCAGGGACACCGGGTGAGCAGAGGAGGGGCGGAGCCTGTGTGACCGTCCAGGCGGTCAGGGAGTACTGGTGGGTCAGGACCACTTGGGGCTCATCTCCTTACTTGCATTTTCTGCAGAGAAGGAACCAGCAACGAGGAAGCTTTTGTTCTGGGTCAGCCTAACCAACCTGTTGTTTGTCAGGGTGGGTATGACTCACTCTCATTTGCCCTTCAGGCAATGGTGTCACCAAGAGGTGAAGTCACTTCCTGAACTCGAGCAGCCTCAGTGGAGTAAAGGAGGGACCGGAGCTAGGGCTCACGGGGCCCGGTCCTAAGTTGATCTCCCCGCCTTCTTCCCCTTCCACGCTGCGAGATGCCTCCCTTGGCCCGTGGCCGCTTTGGGCCCGGTTTTCCAGAGTGCGTGTGCACGGGATGTGGCTCCCCCACGTTCATAGGAGGAGCCCTCTGTACACGCACATGTGGCACAGTGTGAAGGTGTGCACACATCACTTTGTGCAAGTGTAATTGCATGTTTGTAAATTCAGCGCGAAGGTGCGTGAGTTAGCACAAGTCCTCCCACCCGGCCCTCCCCTGATGCCTCAGGATCCCACTGGATATTCCCTCTTCTTCCTTGAGGTAAAGGAGGAGGCCCGCCCGCTTCTCCACAAGGCCTGCCTTATCCTGTCTGCTGGCTGCTCATCCCTCCCATAGCCTCCGGGCTCCTGTGCCCTCCAGGATCTCCTTTCCCCAGTTTTCAGTCTCTCTCTTTCCATTAGCTCTTAACTCCACCTACCAGCACGCTCAGGCATCCACTGGCATTTAGGAACGCCCACCCTTCCCTACCCAGCTTCTCCTGTATCTCTCCCCACCTCTCACCCCACCCCCGACATTCCCTTCCCTGTTGAATTTCTCAGAACAGCCTACATCTGTCACGTCCACTTCCTAACACCAACATCTACCTCTTAGCTGCTCACCCTCTGCTCTCCCTGCTCCTCCTGTAAAAGAGCTCTTCTCAAGACCACCCCTGACTGTGGAACCACCAACTGTGGCCTTTTCTCAACGCTTCCCTTTCTCTTGCCAAACTAGAGACTCCTTTCCGTATTACCTCTGAGATTTCTCGGGACCCTCACCTTCCTCTCCATCCTCACCGTCACCGGCAGTGTTACTCTGATGACCCCTTGTCTCCTGCTCATACCGTATTTCTAAATCCAACAGCTTGGAGCAGGTCTCATCCCTGCTCAAAGCTGACAGCAGCTCCCCCAGGGCTTGCTGTCCTGCATAGAAGCTTAGCCAGGCACTGAAAATCATCTCCGGTTTCCAGCCATGTACTCCCTGTGCTCCCGTGACACTCATCACAGGCTAATGTTTTGTGTCTTACCTGTTAGATTATAAGCTCTGTTGGGACAGGGACTCTGTCTTGTGTGCTGTGTTTATGGCTGTACCCGCAGAGCCAAGCACTGTGCTTGGCACATAAGTGCCCAATATCTGTTGAATCAATGAGCAAGTAAATAAATGAAGGAAGGAAGGAATGAACAAAGTTGACTGTCTCTGTGTGAGAAACGCCATGGGCCTCACAGGGAAAGTCCCCAGGTCACTGGCCCTACATACAAAGATGCAAGTCCTTCAGAATCACCAGCTTGGAGCTTGGAGCTCAGCTAGAAGCAGTAGAGCAGGGTACTGTCAATTCCCAGGCTCCAGAGTAGGGTAGAGTGGACCTCTCACCCCAAGTGTGATCCTTGGAGGGGCAGGGGAGCCCTGGGACAAGATGACCTGGGGTGACCCCATATATAATCACCATGTCCTGGTTCAAGAAGCCTTTGACCTTCTCTGAACTCTAGTGGATGCTGGGTGGTGAATTCTATCCCATTTTCCATGTAGCCGGAGGAGCCCAAGGAATCGTAGTGGCTGTGACTCTCTGGCAGAAGGACATAGGCTCAGGTCTGCTCAAGAGAGGCCCAGGCAGTGGGGCTGAGAGGCAGGCTGTGAGTGGGTGTGGCCAGTGTGGTTGAAGACTTAGGTGCAGGAATGGGATAGTCCTGGAGTTGGGCTCTTGGAAAATGTCTTTCATGGATCAAGGACGGTGATTCTTGAACTTATTCTGTGCTTATACCTCTAAAACTTTTGTCTCAAATGACACATTTAAAAGCAACTGCTAACAGTGGGATGGGGAGAAGATTTTGGGCAGAGTTTTCAATAAGAGGCTGTTGACGGAGGATGAGGATGGACGAGCACAAGTGCCTGGGCTGCGTTTGAGGAGTCAGTCCTGTCGTGGTCTCAGAAGAGCTGGGACGTGGCCTTCTGGGTGGGCCAGGCATTCCTGGACCTTGCCATCTCACCTTGGTGGCCATCTCTAGAAAGTGGGTGCCATGTTTCTCCTTTCAGGGCCCGGGGAGCAGAGGCAGAGAGGAAGCAGTTCAAACAGCAGCAGGAGGGCTTACCTGGGTGGGGGTCAGAAACACCCTCAGGCTGGGGAGAGGCCCGGAGGGCCTGGGTGTGACCACAAGCAGCAGAAAGAGAGCTGCTCCCGATGCGGGGGCGGGGACCAAGAGGTTGGGTGAACCTGTGTCAGAGGTGACTCTGAAGGCCTGGGGGAGGGCGCTGTCTTAATCCATTTGGGCTGCTGTAAAAATAGTACCATAAACTGGGTGGCTTATCAAAAATAGAAACATTTCTCACAGTTCTGGAGGCTGGAAGGCTGAGGTCAGGGTGCTAGCACGGTTGGTTCCGGTGAGGGCCCTCTTCCGGGTTGCACACTGCGGACTCCCCTTGTCTCCTCTCGTGGTGCGCAGAGGGTGAGAGAGCTCGCTGGGGTCTCTTTTATAGGAACATGAATCCCATTCACGAGGGCTCCCTCCTTGTGCCCTAATCACCTCCCAAGGACCCCACCTCCTACTACCATCACATCGGGGTTAGGATTTACTTAATGGATTTGGGGGAGGCAAACACTCAGTCTATAACAGGTGCTGATGCTGGTCTCCCCATAGCACTGGGTCTGTAGGGATGAAAGAGTCTGCTTGAGGGGCTGGGGGGTCTTGGGCTTTGGGGTCTTGCCTGGCTCTACCCTTAGTGCTTAGGGTGGGATTAGGCAGGTTGTACAAGCTCTCTGGGTTTCCATTTTGCAGCAGGGAATGGACGGGGCTTCTTGTTTTAAAACTTCCAAGGAAGCGGGAGACTCAGTGAGACAAGAGGACAAAACAAAAACATTGAAAATGAAGTAAGAATGTGCCGAGAACTTTGATGAACCACTGGTGTAGAAGAAGGTCAAGCTGTGCTGAGCCTGGTCACAGAAGCACCCACCTTAGGTCACACATCCCTCCCACCCGCCAGTGACACTTGGGCTGAGGTGAAGAGCCTCTGACTTGTCCCAGAGCTCCTTCCCACTCAGTGTGCCTCAGGCTTTCCAGCTGTACAATGGGGATTTTCTAGGGTGCTCATGTGCTCCTCAGCAATTCAGTCCAAGACAGTAGAGAAAGAACGGACCTTGCAGGAAAGAAAGTCTTAGGTCCAAGAGAGAAAGAAGACGGGGAGGAAGTGAGGGGCTGAGCATCCAGGTGGTTGATGAGGACGGCAGAGCCTTTGCCGTTGCCCAAGGACAGTCTCTTGGTGAACTGGCTCCACTTAGTACAGAGCCTGGCCACACTCATGCCTCCTTGCTCCTTCTGGCTTTTCCAGACTGAGAGCATTTTCTAGAAGGAGATCCTGGCCCAGGGAGGGGGAAGGAAAAATAGAAGAGGCCTGTACTCCCACAAAGGCAGAGTCCCTAAAGCCACCCACTGCTTCTGCTACTGCTTCCCCCAACCTTAACCCAGGCACCTAAGCCTCATGCTTGCTCCCTGTGGCCTCTGAAGGAGGATTTCCAAGTCTCCACCAGTCAATTGCACCGGCATTAAATAAGCCTCAGCTAAGTGCCTCTTTTTGTCTATGACCTTGATCACTGCAAGGCCATTCACTCAATCCTCCATTCCATTATCTCGTGCTGAACACCTACTCTGTGATTGCCCTGTGCTGCATGCTGGAGATATAGATAAAGATGATTACTGCTGCCTTCAGGGAATGCCAGCAGGCCGGGACACAGACAAGATGCAGTGACATCTCTGAGCAGATGAAGTCTGCGCCTCGTGATGCTGGCTGGGGGAGGCAATGCCACGTAGGTCCTATAGGTGGCAGCAGATGCCCATCGCAGCCCACAGGGGCTCCTGGACACCTGGGGGCAGGTAGCCAGCCAGGTGCCAGGGGGTGAAGTGGACCTATGGAACTGGGTGGAGCAGGGAGAGAGGACATCACCTCCAGAGAGTCTGTGTACTTTGTCCTTAGAAGGATGTGTCTGAGCCTAACTCCCAGTTCCTCAGCATCTTGTCCAGACACCTTCCCATCACCTTTGGGAGGCAGAATTAGTGACCTTGGAAACTCACAGTGCACTGCGCTGCTGCTGGGTGAGTGCCAAACATTGTACATACACCCATGTAGGCTTCATAACAACCGTGCAAACTAGCTGTCCTTATCCCCGTTTTATAGACGTGGAGACTGAGGCTCACAGGGATGTAGGTGACTCAGAAGTGATGGAGCAGGGATTCAAAGCAGCTGTGGTTGACTCTGTTTCTATAAAAGCCCCCTGGGTTCTGCTGACAGGAAGCCTGCTTTCAGATGCCTGGAGGAAAATGGCCCCAGCTGTTGTGTGGGGAGCGGCAGGACCCCAGCTCAATTTAACTTTGCAAGAGGCTTTCCCCATCCAGATGGAGATTCCCTCTTTCTTTTCAGCTGCTAGTCCTCCTTTATTTCCACTCTCCTTGCCTTCCCATTCTACTGACCGTCCCACCACTGTGTCCAAGAACATGAGTTCTATTTTCACACCTATCCGTGTGATACGATAGGTGTGAAATGACTTGTCATATTTGGTTTCCTGTTCACAAAATGTTTTTACAATTATGATCTTATTTGATTCTCAGCCTTCCCATGAGGTGGGTAATTTTATTATTCCCATTTTACAGATGGGGACATGGAGGGCCAGAGAAGGTTTTACCTCAAAGAAGGTGCATTCCCCACTCTTGATTCCAAAGAGCCTCTGCTCTGGAACTTGACTTTTACCAATCTGCTTTCAGAAAATGACTTCCTTCTTCCTTTCCTTTTCCCACCCAGGTCTTTAATCTTCAAAGCCCCTCATCCAGGAAGCTTGCCCCAAGGCCCACAGTCCATACTGGCCTTGCCTCTCCTTGGGCTCCTGCTTCTTTCCCCCTGGGTGCTCACAGCCAGCACTGCATGACCTAATGCTTTGGAGGCAGTACAGTATGGTGGGAAGGAGGGCATAGTGGCTGTGGGGTGGTGCCTGAATCCCAGTGCCTCCCCTTACTTCCTAAGTGATTCTGAGCAGCTGACCTACCCTCCCTGGGCCTCCACTGAGCCCCGCTATAACAATGGGCTTAATGGCAGTGCCTAGCTCAGAGGGTCTCTGTGTGGATCAGATGAGCTGCCCACTGGCCAATAAATGTAATTGCATATGTATAAGGCAATGAAAGCAGCTTGAGAACTGGAATCACTCCCAAAGTGCCTTGTGTGTTGCTCTGCACAGAGCAGTTGGTAAAATTCCCAAAATTGTGTTTGAAAAGCCTGAGAACCCTCTCCACCCTGACCAGTTCCCTGGCCTGACTTCTCCTTTGGAGGAGAACAAGGGAGGAAGGTTTTACCTCCCTCTGCCCTCCCCCGGGACTGGGGCTGCCCTAGGCCTGAGCTCACTGTGCCCTTGTCCTAGCCTCCCAATCCCGCAGTTCTCTCCGGGAACTTGGGGAAGGGGAAGTAGGCTTTGGAAACAACCCATCAGGCATGTGTCCAAACTCAGCCTCTGACTTATGGCCTAAGGTTTGCTGTTCAACCTCCCTGAGCCCTGATAACCCTCATCTGTACAATAGGACTGTTGGTTTGAGATGAGACATGAGAAAAGATGCTGTGAAACCTAAGCATTTACAGGCTTAGCAACTGCTACTGTTATCAAAGCCCACCCTCCTCCCTTAGGTCCTCTGGTCCCACCTGAGCTTTCTAAATGGAAACCCCCTTTCTCCTCATCATTGGGCCCTCTCCCAACCCTGCCCTTCCCCTTCTGAGCCCTAACGAATTGCTTGTTCTCACAGGGCTTGGCACAGAACGGATGTTGTCTTTCTCCTCCTTCCTCTTGGCTGCCTTAAGCTTTTCTTTTGCCTTTTCGCTGCTTTTTAGATCTTAACATTTATGATAATCCGCCTTGTAGTACTAATAACAGCTGAGTCCTTACAACATTCCCTGCACTGTGGTAAGGGCTTTCCATGCATTATCTCAGTAAATCTTCAGAGCAACCCTCTGCAGTAAGTCCTGGCATTATTCCTGCTTTAAAAATGAGTAAACTGAGACTTGAGGGGTTACTCGACAAGAGGAAACTTGTCCACGGTTTTGGACCTGGTTAGCGCTGCTCGTGGAGCAGCGCTGCAACCCAGAAATTCCCCAAATCCAACTCTAGTAGCCTCGTCTGCTTCCCTGAGGGAGCTCACCGTGCCCACACCCTTCTAGATACTTCGGCTGTGAGCCCCCTGAGGGCAAGGGCATGTCTTAATTATCTCTGAGATCCACACTGCGCCTAGTGAGGGGTGCCTAATGGGACCCTCATTAGGTAGGGGAATCTCTTTGCCCTCCCTCTGCCTGAGTCGCTGTCTGAAGGCACTGGGGTCTGCGTGCGGGCTGGAGGTGCAGGAGCCCCGGAGCACCAGCAGGCGTCCCCCGTGAGGCATCCTGCCCCAGAAGTTCTATGCCACTCCCCCGTCTGGGGCTGTCTGTCTGGGATCCACTGAAGCCTGTCGCCGTGGAGCCCTTCTCCTCCTTTTGCACACTCCATACGTGGGGAGGTAGTCATTCTCCTATGCGTTGATCTATTATCCTGGGGCAGACGGCAGGGCAGCCAGTAACAAGTCTTACCCACAGTACCTAGCTAGGTGGGGGAAGGGTAACCAGCAGAGGGGCTGGAGGAAGCGGGGCTGTGGGAGAGGAAGGCTGTGCCCAGTGACGCCAGCAGCTGCCCCATCCCAGCCTGGCCATGGGCTCCCTAGAGGGGGCAGAAGCTGATGAGGAAAAGCACTGTTCAGGGACAAGGTCAAAGCTGAGATGGGCATAGAGCCTAGATTTCCAACCTCCCAGCTCAGACCCCACCCCCATGCCCTCGAAGCTCCAACCTCTGTACTAACCTTGACTGTGCCTGTGTCTGGCCTCTCCCAGGCTGTGTCTCAGTGTTCCCATCTGGAAGATGTGTGAGTCCTCCTGCTTGTTCCCTGACAGAGCTGGGCCCAGGGGCACGGATGCTGCCTCTCTCCAAGCCTCTATGAGCAGCAGCTGTTTATGGGAAAGTGCACCACAGACTGGCGTGAGAAGAAGCACCTAGTGGAACCTTCTGGAAGTGGGGAGCTGGGGGAAGGGGGGCTGTCCATCCTCAGTTTTCCTAGTATTGGGGGGAGGGATGGGCAGCCCTCGGGGTTTGGGGAGGCTTCTGCAGACAGGGCAGTTTCTGCTTGGCCCTAACTCCTTTTGGGGCCCCATCTCTCTGCCCTTTTCCCTTTTCCCTGTAGCTTTCAACCAGTCTGGGGCAGCTCCTTAGAAACACATTCACTCCCCAAGTCTCAGGAGGGGTGCTATTTATTCAGCCTACTATGCTCTCACTTGGTTTTTCCGTGCTGATTCTTCCCAGGCCCACTTTCAATATTACCATCTCCTCGGGGAAGCAGGTCCTGACTCCGCCTGGAGTTGACTGCTTTCTCCTGTGGGCCCCGCAGCACAGGAATGAGCCCTACTTTGAGAGCACTGACCTCAGTTACTTACGTGCATGGGCATCTGCCTCTCGCCCAGCACAAAGTAGGGGATAATACTTATTAAATGAGTGAATTAGTGAACTGTGATGGACAGTGCAAAGAGCCCTGGACCAGTTGCAGGGGCCTGGGTTCTAGTTCTGGCTCTACCATGGACTTGCTGTGTGATATTGGACCCGTCCCTTCCCCTCTCTGGGCCTTAGTTTCCAAAGAAGTACAATGAGGCAGGAGGCGAGGCAGGCTCTAAGATGCCCTCCAGCTCAGGCCCTCTAACACTCTCAGTTCTATGCCTCCAGGATGGATCTTTCTGCTGGGGGAGGAAGTAGAGTCCCAAAGGGAACGGCACGTGCAAAGGGCCTGTGGAGAGGAAGCAGCGTGAGAACAAGGGGCTGAAACAGAGCCAGCATGGCTAAAACAGACTGATGAGAGGGAATGGGAGGAGAGGTGAGACCGAGGAGGCAGGGGATGATGAGAGCAGATGCTTCCTGTGCGCCAGGCCCCATTAGAAGTGCTTACCACATTCAATTCTCATAACAACCTGTGAGGTAGGTACCATTATTGCCTCATTCGTAGATGAGGAGACTGAGATCAGCAGGGTTTAGAAGGTAACTTGCCCAAGGTCAGACTGACAGAAAGTGACGGGAGAGTCAGGCTGTAAATTTAGGCAGTATGACCCAGAGCTCATTCCATAGCTGACTTGAGTGTTGAACCATAACGGCTCTTGAACCCCACATTAAAAAGTCCTATGTTTACCCTAGAAACAATGGGAAGCTTTCGATGGTTTACGCAGGGGATGGTGTAATTAAATGTGTTGTTCAAAGATCACTCTGGCTGCAATGGGACTAGAACACTGTAATATACCCGTTAGGAAGCCATGGCATTTGAACTCTAGAGTTACAATAGAAGCTTGAACTAGGGTGGGCGCATGTGGTGGAGATGAAGAAGATTGGACTGAACGGAGCAAAATTTAGGAAATAAAATTCACAGGACTGGGGGATTAATTAGATATAAGGAAGTAAAGGAGAGAGAGGTTTCCGGATGCCTGGTGGTACATAGGGTGCAGTAGGAGAGAATGAGGATTCCAGAAGGGAAAGAGGGTTGAGGAGATCATGAGTTCAGGGACCTGTTGAGTGTGGGGCTACTCATGAGACATCCCAGGGGTGATATCAAATGGCAGGTGGATATATGCATCTGGTGAAGGATTTATGCATTGTTTGCAATTGGTACTTAATGCCATGGGTCTGAATGACATTAGCCAGGGAGGAAATACAGAGCAAGGTCAAAGGCTCCAGATTTAATGGACCAGCAGGGAAAAGAGTCTACACAGGAGACCCAAAGGGAGTAGCCAGAGAAAACCATTAAGTGTCCCTGAAGCCACAGAGGACCGTGTTGAGCAATTGGTCTGTGTGACTCAGGGTAACAAGTGGATGTGCAGCCATGGGTGCTTTTAGCAGGAACTGTTCAGTGAAGCAGAAGGGCAGGAGACCAGGCATGGGCTGAGCCATGATGGGAGGGGGGCAGGCAGCTATTCTGAGAAGCTGGGCTGCAAAGAGGAGGAAAGAAGGGACCAGGGTGCTGGCTGGGTCAACATCTGTGTGGATGGTGGTCCATCCAGGCTGATCCTGGGAAGCTTGGGGTGAAGGAGTTCTGTGAGTCAGGAGCCAAAGTCTTTGCTTAATGTTGTGGTGGGACCTGGAATCCAGTCATGACAGTAGTGAGTGAGTGGAGAGGGTCCAAGGTAAGAAAGCTTCTCCCAATGTCACCTCAGCCTTGAGATGTGAGGGGAATAGATGGTTATCCCTATGACACAGGAGGAAACCAAGACTTAAGAGGTTAAGTTATATATCCTAATTCGAGGGGGCGGGTACCCTGCCCCAGAACCCTGTTTCTCCCTCAGTGAGGCCGTCTGCTGATGGAGAGTCGGTCACGAATCTCAGGAGAGTGATGCTATCTCCTTTCCTACCAGCAGGTCTGACACGATTGTGACCAGTCATGGCCAGTGGGGGAGACTGACCACCCATCCTTCCTCTCCCTCTCCTCTCCCCAAACCCTAGAGCAGGCAGAGCGAGGAGCAGAGAGGGAACAGGTGTGCAGGGGTGGTGGGGAGATGGGGCAGCCTGGGGACTGCATCAGAAGGAGAGTGACACCAGCCACCGTTTACTGAGCACCTACAAAGTGCTGTGAAGTTCTTCGAATAATAATATTTCATCTGGGCAGCCCTATTACGTGGCTACTCTCATTTCCACTGTTCAGACAAGAACATTGAGGCTTTAGGGAGCTTAGAGAAGAATGGGCTGAGGGCTCTGCCTCTTGACTCTGGGACCCCTTCTGTGGCTGTGGTGTCAGAGAAGACTGGCAGACCCAATGGGACTCAGAGAGAGTGGTGCTGCACTGTGGCGGGCCGTGTGGAGTGATGCCAGCACCAGAAGGGACAGCTTTTTTTTTTTTTTCCAAGCACTCCACATGGCTTGTGGGATCTTAGTTCCCCAACCAGGGATCTAACCCATGCCCCCTGCAGTGGAAGCGTGGAGTCCTAACCACTGGACTGCCAGGGAGTTTCCAGTAACAACTTTTTAAAGCTCCACACCCAGAATGGTGCTGCAGGACCCACACATATATTTTGAGTCAAGATTCAGGACTCTGATGTGATAAAGGCAAGTTCTGGTTTGTTTTCCCAAGTTTCTTTTATTTATCTCCTGATTTCTTTTTGTTGTACTTCTTAAGAGATCTCCTTCACTTTGTTTTCCAACACTTTTATTACCTTAAAACATTTTTGCTCTCATATTTTTAACTTCAAAGGCCCTTTCTGAGCCTCTGATGATGTCTATTTTTATTGCACCCACTACTTGCTTTATGGATGCAAAAATTTCCTCGTATGTCCCTGGAAGAGATTGATTACAGACGAATTTTTAAAAACGTCATCTCTGCATCCTGCATTGTCTCTTTTGTGTGTGTTTGTTTGCTTTGGTCTCTTCTTCCAAACTGGAGGCTTCCATTAAACTCCTGTGATCCCTCGGCTCTCCTCTCTATTCATGACTGAGAAGTAAGAGGAAGGGCCGAGAAGCTCAGTGTATGTGGACAAGGCTCGTGAACTGGTAGCACGAAGTACCCCATAGCGGAGGCTCTGAGTTGGCTTTCCCTGGGGCACCCTCCAGTGCCAGTATCTGAAGGTCTTTTTGTTGAGATCTCTATCTCCCATCTGGGGAAAATATACCTTTCCACCTCCTTTCTGGGAACAGAGATTGGGAAAGGGCTGAAAGCACACCAGTCCGTATACAGACTAACACACAGCCTCTATTTTTCCAGCCCCTGTCTGTGTTCCCACCCTCACTATGTTGAGTGCATCTCTACTGGACACGATTGAAGTGTCTCTACTGCAATCTCCAAGAAAGGAAACTTCTGGCCTCTTCCTGGTGGGGTAGCGTGATAGCGTGGCTGTGTCTGCAGGGGAGAGGGCACAAGGGAAGTCTAACTTCTCCGTGACAGATTCTCAGCTGGTGCCCCTGTTTCCAGTCCAGGCTTCGTCTCTTCCGGACACATTCCAGTCCTGAGACCTGGTCCTGGGGTGCATCCCTCATGTTCCTGCCGCATAACCCGTGCTGGCTCTGCTGGCTAAACCCTCCCTCTGATTTCTATCTTCAAAATCTGGTTGTCGTTTTTCATCAGCCATGGTTTCCTCTCCCTGCTCTTCATCCTTGAGGGTTTATACCTTTCTTGTTCCTTTGCTGTCTTTTAAGAGGCTTAGGGAGATAACAGACATAAATGTGTCGAAAGTGGTACTTGGTAACATTTTATGAAGGTAGTATGTTGAAGGAATAGTTGTTAAGACCACATTGGACAGACATTAAAGAAACCACGGGAAAGCAAAACAAAAATGTGGTGAAGATGGGGGCTATCTGTCCTTTCCTAGCGCCCCCAACACTGAAAGGAAGCCCTGCCCCTGACTTCCACCTCTGAGCCAAGCGTGGGACCACGCTGGGCTCTGATGTCTTTTAAAATGGAAGGTAGGGATTGGCAGGAGGCACTAAAGCTGAGAAAGGGCACACTAGCTTTCCCTGGACTCCTGTCCCTCACCTTCTTGAGACCATGCCTGGACCCTGGAAGCTGCAGGTGGAGGGATAAGGAGGTGGGAGTGGGGCAGCGCGGAGGGGGCAAGAGCTCCTTGCCTGACGCCTGGTGAAGTTCGAGGGGAGAACTGCTCTGGGGATAGGTGGCTTCACCTTGGTTGTCACCAAAGGAGTGTGGAGATCTGTGAGACAGAGTTAGGCTGACTGCCAGCCCTCCCTCCCAAGACAATTCATTCAGAAGAAAGGTTGGCTCTGCTTAAAAGGGTGTGGGCCAGACAAAGAGAGACTGCCGTGTGTTTGGAGTGAGAATGTGGGAGTCTGACTCTTGACTGTAACTTTCCAGCTATGTGACCTGGGGCACACTGCTCAACCTCTCTGAGTCTCAGTTTTCTCTTCTGTACAATGGGCATAACGTGCCCACCTCATACAGTTGTTGTGAGGATGAAATGAGGCAGCCCTGTGCGTGGCATGCAGTAGGCACTCAAAAACTGACATTTAAAATATGAAAAGTGATGTTGGAACGACTCCCTGCATCCCAACCCCTTCCACTGCTTATATTCTTCCACAGTGGTGTATGGCCAGCCCACTACTACTGTAACAGATTCACCACAAGGGGCGATACCTATGAAGAGAGCCCCCTCCACCTTCCCCCTTCAAGGGATGCCCAGGCCCTCCTGGTTCCTTGCTCCTTGGGCACTATTTGGAGATTCCAGGAAGAAGTGTGTTTGGGTTTGGGCACCTCTAGGTGCCCAGGTCTCTAAGCCTACCCAGAGTGGATCTGGAAAGAGAGATGGGGGTCCCTGGGGCAAATAATGTCTATACCCTTCACAGCCTCCAATCTGCCCTGTACCTTCCCTCCAGTCAGGACAGCAGGTCTAGTCAGGCTGGGAGCCACATGAGGCAGAAAGATCCCTTTTGTCCCATGCATATTCCCATGCCTTCCCAAGGGCTCATAAGTGCAAAGCCCAGAGTCTTGCGAACAGTAGTCCCAGGCCAAGAAGCATGAGACAGGCAGATCTCTTCCCTTCCAGCTATCTGCTGAAGCAGGGCCTCCACATGGCTAGATCCTGGAGGGCCCTCAGGCTGCAGTGGGAGCTGACAAAGCCTGAAATGTAGCTGGAGGAGCCCACACCACACACAGGGTCACACAGTGGCCTGTGCATGAACACACACATTTCTCCTATTTACCCTCACATGCACTTACCTCTCTCCCATAGACAAGTCTGCTTCTTCTACCAGAAAGCACATTCCACTCCCCTACCTCTGAAGCAGCACACACACACACACGCACACTCACACTCCTATCTGCCTAGACTTCTGAAGAAGGGGCAGAAAGGCTAAGAACAGAATTCGGAGACCCATCAGCCTCTTTCTTTCTACCCATAGTCATCATCAGAGAAAGGAGTGGTCCAGAGACTAGGAGAAAGGCTGACTTCACAGAACAGTGTTGAGTTTGTGATTGTTTACCCAGAAGTACAGAGACACACCCCTGGCTGTTTGGGGATGATATGCCCTCTCCAAAATCAACAGCATCACCCCTGTCTGACACGCTGTGATATAAGCTCAGGGCAGTATGCGTAATTTGAGATCCTGAGGTCAGTTTCAAGGCTAGAGATGGAGGTGGGGCAGGTCGTCACCTTCCCATGCCAGCCTATCTCGTTGCCATAGCAACACAGCTCTGCCTTCATCCCCTGGAGTCCTGGTTTCTGTCATGGGTGGAACACTGTGGCACTTCACTATATGGTCCTGGGTACCGCATTCCCTCTGGGAAAGAACATTTCCATCCTAGACCAAGCAGGATAGGGGTGGCCTGAGGCTGTCAAGGAGGGCGGGGTTTTCTCATTTGGGGGGAATGTGGGTTTCCTAGGGTTTCCCACTGACAAGCTCTACTCCTTCCTACAGCAATTCCAACTCACGCAGCTATCGGGCCCCTGGAAATGTCCCCATAGGTTGACTGCCCTTTCTTGATCTGCACCACAGCTGACTCTAATAAAAACCCTGCAGTCTCAGAGAAGTGTCACAGTGCAGTGGGGGAGCCAGACTCTGGTGTCAGGAGCCCTGGGAGCGAGTATTAGGATCGCCAGTCATCGGCTGTGTGATTTGAGTTGTTTGTCTTTCTCTGTGCTCAGGATTCTCGCCTATAAAAATAAGGATAACATGCACATCTCCCTGGGTGGTTATAAGAAAGTGGCACATATGTTGCACCCATCCTGGGCTCCGGTACAGGAGGGTGGAAGGCCCAGGCCACCGTTGGTTTCTCTTGCATGTGGAGGGGGGCTTCAGTGCCTTGAGGCTGAGCACTCCAGCAGAGGTCTGACTGTGAGGGTAGGATGATACACAAGCCTCGGTGGACAGGACTGTTTCCGGGGATGGCTGGCACCATCTTCCAGAGCATGATGTCCAATTGGCTGCCAAGTTCCTGGGAAAGGGGAAGGTGTTACCGTGGTCTGCCTTCCTCTGGCCTAGATTGGAACTACTCAAAGTGTGGGCCGTGGTCCATGGCTCTCTGCAAAATACCCCATAGCAGTGAAACAAGCACAGGAGTTCAAAGGACGTCTTCAGAACATTGTTTTAGCAATTTGACATTGCTGAAACATCCGAGTGGCATCCAAGTTGGGCTTCTCTTGAGTTATTTTTTAAGATTTCAGTTTGCTAGTGATTCATTTTTTATTGTATTTTTTAAAAAGCATTGATCTGGAATGGATTGGGGGAAAAAACACTATTCCTTCACCACTTAGAGTTTGAGAAGCACTGCACTTGATAACATCAAAGCCATCTTAAGATCAGCTCCAAGTCCAATTGAGGAGAGAAGGGGAAAAACATCAACAGCACTGGTTGCAAAAATTAGCCACAAATAACATGCTGATGAGTTGGCAGCATTTCCATTGGACTGTGAGCTCCTTGGGGCGGGTGGGGGCCATGTTCACTTATTTGTGTTCTTCAGTGTGCTTGTGATGGCGCCTTGCATACAGTAGGGCCTCAGTAAATGCTTGTGAAATACATAAAAGCTAATGAAAAGCTTGTGGTAACAGGATTCAAGAAAGTGGAGCTAAGGCCATTATGTCTCTGCCTACCTGTGATCCAACTCTGGTCTCTGAGAACAATCATTGTCACTCCCCAATAAGCTATGTAAAGACGAAATGAAGAGGAGAAATGATCTAGAGCAGGGTGTCCCCAAACTCTGTGTCCTGGTACTGGTCCGTGGCCTGTTAGGAACCAGGCTGCACAGCAGGAGGTGAGGGGCAAGTGAGCGCGCAAAGCTTCACCTGTATTTACAGCCGCTCCCCATCGCTCACATTACAGCCTGAGTTCCGCCTCCCGTCAGATCAGCGGCGGCATTAGATTCTCTTAGGAGCGCGAACCCTACTGTGAACTGCGCATGTGGTGGATCTAGGTTGCGCCTCCTTATGAGAATCTAATGCCTGATGATTGGAGGTGGAGCCGAGGCGGTGATACTAACGCTGGGGAGCGGCTGCAAATACAGATTATCATTAGCAGAGAGGTGTGACTGCACAGAGCCCATAATAAATCAATTGCTTGTAGACTCATATCAAAACCCTATCAGCGAGTGGCAAGTGACAGTGAAGCTGCATCTTATGGAGTAGACTGGACATAAGCAACACACTTTGGGTGTCACTGTCTCCCATCACCCTCACATGGGACCATCTAGTTGCAGGAAAAAAAGCTCAGGGCCCCCACCGATTCTGCATTATGGTGAGTTGTATAAGTATTTCATTATATATTACAATGTAATAATCATAGATATAAAGTGCACAATAAATGGAATGCGCTTGAATCATCCCGAAATCATCCCCCCCCGCCCCCCCCCGCCCCGGTCCGTGGAAAAATTGTCTTCCATGAAACCAGTCCCTGGTGCCAAAAAGATTGAGGACCGCTGATCTAGATCACCTTAAACCCCATCTTCCCCACTCCTGGGAAGTTTCTTCCCTTCCCAATGAGGGTTAACAAGGTCAATCAGGAAGGCACTTCATATACACAGTTGAATAAGTTAACCATAATTTTTGACAGTTACACTGTGCAAGTAGATCTGAGTGGACAGTGACCCCAGCCAGTTGCGGTGGGAGATCAGTGGAAATGAGGCCTGGTGTGAGCGTGTGCTGTAGGGGTGGTGGGGTTGGCTGTGAGCCCTGCTCCCCAGTGCCCTGGCACAAGTTGGAGAAGAGGAGTATGGTACAGTCCAGAGTCCATGAAATTCACCCGAGGGGCCCTTCCAAACCCCTACACTGCCTGGGGCCTTTGATTATGATCTGAAGTTGGATTTCAACTGGAATAAACTCTTAGCATGAGAAATGTAAAGCCTTTCACCCGTGTCTAAGCTGCTTTTATTTCTGTCGTCTGATCTCATTTGCTCGGGTGCCTGGTTTAGCATTAACGTCTGAAGGATGAGTTGCAGCACGTATTCACTCCTCTTTAAAGAGAGAACTCGGAGAAATGTGAACAGGGGGTTTGGGGTGGGAAATGCCCATGCCGGGCCAGGCACTGGGCTTGGCACTGCAATTGTAAAGATGAATAAGCCCGCTCCCTGCCCTGCACCTCTCACCATCCACCTTACACCTGTTGCCAAGTGAGGCATGGGTGACCTGCAAGGAGACACTTCCTAGGAGGTGGCGTGTGGCAGAATTCTGAAGGTGAGGATTCTGCCAGGTGGAGCAGGGAAGAAGGACCCCGTAGGCAGGGGCAGGTAACGCACGAGTGGGGACTGGCGAGGTGTACGCAGTTTCCCAGGGATTGGTGACCTGCCCAGGGTTACTCTTCAGTCGGAGACATTGAGTAGCAACCTGTCCACTGGCAGTGCTTCTCAGTGTGGTCTGAAGACCCATAACACAAGAATCACCTGGGGTGCCAGCTAGATATGCAGATTCTAGATCACTCTAGAGGTTGAGAACCAGTGCCAAGGGCTCACTCCTGTCCCCAGCCTCACCTCTGACTGACCAGGGGCTGGGTGGCAGACTGGGGCCGTGGACCTGAGAGACGCCCAGAACTTGCACAGAGCAGGGCTCATGATCCTCACACTCTCCTCAGACTGCACCAAAACACTCAGACAACATGTGTGTCCAGCTGCCACGTGATCAGGATAGGGCCCTGAGACTCACGCCTCAGCCTGTGGGACTTGGAACTGCAGTCCTCTTAACCAGAATGTTACCCAGACAGGCTTGATTACCTACAAGTTTGTGGTGAACAAGGAACTGACCAGTTATTTCCCAGCTCCTTCTTGAGAAATTTGACAAGTTAACCTAGAATATCCACAGCTGTGCTGTCCGGTATGGTAACCACTAACCTACCTGTGGCTGTTTAAATAGAATTTTTTTTTTTTTTTGCGGTACGCGGGCCTCTCACTGTTGTGGCCTCTCCCGTTGCGGAGCACAGGCTCCGGACGCGCAGGCCCAGCGGCCATGGCTCACAGGCCCAGCCGCTCTGCGGTATGTGGGATCTTCCCGGACCAGGGCACGAACCCGTGTCCCCTGCATCGGCAGGCGGACTCTCAACCACTGTGCCACCAGGGAAGCCCCTAAATAGAATATTTTTATCATCACGGACAGTTCTACTGAATATTGCTGAAGAGAAAACAAATTCTATTCTTACATGTGTTACTCAGAAATTTGACATTGGGTCTCTTTTGTGTGCTGGACCAATGTCAGCTCTGAATGAAAGAGCTCAAGGTTTGTGTCAGATACCTGGATAGCCAGTCTACCTGGCTGTTCAGTTTGGTGGGGAAAAGAAATGAAACTGGTTAGTAATCATCATCTGTTCCAGAGGTAACATTGCGAGCTTATGAAAAGATTCTCTTTTCAGCTACTCAGTCATTCTCCAAACATTTGTGGGATACCTGTTATGTCTCAGCACCCTGTCTAGACACTGGGGATGCAACATTGACAGGACAGATGTGGCTCTGATCTTTGGGGAACTTGCAGACTTGTGTGGTCGAGCACAAGGATCACAGATGAAGCATCGAGCAGAATGGCTTCACTTTTCTCTCCCAGGATGTATTCCCACCAACTGCCTGGGATTTTCAATAAAAAGATACAGCAAAATTCTAAAGATCTCAAATCGTGTTTCAGAGTGAGCAATGAACCACTCTACCCCTAAAATGTCCTAGGCTTTCTCTCTGGGGCTCTGAAACACAGCTGGCAAGCCAGAGCCTTCTGGACACATTTAGAACAATGGAGGTGAGAGAGAGGCAGCTTGAGAGGACCCCCAAAGGGAGCTCTTGGGGGTCAGCAGGCATAAACAAATGCTGAGTGGCTGGTGAAATGGTTTGGCTGTAGAGGCTAATGCACTGAGGTTCAAAGCTTTGAAGAGACTCTGCGGGGCAATAATAACAAACGACTTTGATTTAATTACGTACCACAAACTTTCTAACTGACTTTGGAGGGTGACAGCGCTTCTGAGATCCAAGTCTGGCAAGAATTTGCCATAGGTGATTTTTTTTAGGTTATTTTACAGACTGACGTTTTCGTGAGACTCAGGAAATAAACAAGCCCTTTGAAATCAAGAATGTGTGTGCGTGTGTGTGTGTGTGTGTGTGTGTGTGTGAGACACCGCAATTTTCTAATTTTAAAATAGCATAGTTTGTGCTTGATCATAACGTGTGTCTCAGATCTCAGCTAAATGTCTTTTTGACTGCCACTCATCTGCTCTCAGAAAAATGTAGGTAAAGCCGTGTTGCAAAGTGTTTTATGAAAAACACAGGGGTCCTTTGGGGAGGTGGAGGGAGCTCTTTTAGTTTATATTTCAGGCAAGTATTTAAAGGACTGAGTGGTGAAGGATGCAATTATTTGTGTTGAGAATGGGCCTACTGTTACCAAAATCTTCAATACTCTTCATGGGCATTTCTTGGGGACTTACTGTGTGCTAGTGCCCATCTGGCCACAGGGGAAATACACAGGGGAGTAAGAAAAACTTGCCTTGGTGTCCACAGCTTGCAGACTCCCAGTAAAGACAGGCCAGGATGAGTAGGTGGGAGAGACTTACCCTCATGGAGGGAATCTGGAAAGTCTTCTAGAAGGGGGGTCTTGGAACTGGGCCAAGCTGGCATGTACAATTGTCACCTGGCTCATTGCACCATGGAAAGGGCTTCCTCAGACTCCACCAGCTTGTTCAGGCCTATAGGCACCATCTTGTGCACTGGAAATTGTCCCTAAATTGAACTTTGTTTTTTTTTGTTTTTGTTTGTTTTGCAACTTTAAGAATTGAGTTGGGGCAGGTGGAGATTTACAACAAAACTCTAAAATATCATTTGTTTCCAAAATAGATTTGAGAAGTCTTTCTTGGGTGAAGTTTCCATCATTAAAATATATGCTACAGGCCTGAGCTTGGGAAGCAGATACATAGTGGTTATAAGGGCCGTTGGGTCAGAGAGACCTGGGTTTGCATCTGGCTCCACTCCAGTGAGATGGTGAGCAAGTTCCTGAGCCACTTTGAGCCTTAGTTTACTCATCGAGAAAATGGCAGTCAAGATTCCTATCCTATGAAATCCATCTATGGTTAGGATTCAATGAGCTACTTTGGTGAATTTCTCAGTATCCTGTCAGGCATGTAGGAAGTACTTGGTCAATGTTGGCCAAGGTCAGATGACCCCCTGACATCTCAGTTTATCCATTCCTAACTAGCCTATCCTGTCCTGTGGTCACATACAACTTAGAAGCAGCTGTGGGGCGCAAAGGGTTTGGGGTAGGGGGTGGTTGGGGTAAAAGGCTTTTTGGTGGAGTTGTCTTAAGTAAAAGTCTAAAGGGAGCTAATTTGTAGCAGGAAAGTTTTGGCTTATCTTCTCAAACACACCCTCTCTTAGGCAACCCCACTCAATGTAATTGGGCCAGGTTTATATCCTTCCTCTCCACTCCCAAGGAGCCTGTGCTCATCTCAATTTAGCCCTTATCACACAGTGTTGAAATAGCCTGTTTATAGGTTGGTCTTCACTATTTTGAGTATGAGTTCCTTTAAGGACTGGGACTCTGTCTTACTAATTCAGCAGCAAGCCCAAAGCCTGGGATGAAGTTGGCGCTCAATACTTTGTGAATGGATGGATGGCTGAAGGGGCTTCTAATCAGAAACAGAGCTACGGTCAGGCACCAATATCTGGATTCTCTTTCAGTTCACTTAAGTGACAGATAGGAGGCAAACTAAAGATATGTACTCAGGATGTTATAAATTACTGTCCTAGAGGAGCTAGTAGCATTTCCTAAAGTGGGCAAATTTGTAAAACCCAGAGAATTGTAAGGTTGAGTGTCAGTTTCTCTCCAGCCTATTGCCCTGGCTCATCCAGATTCTATATTTGGGTGACCAAGAGAAGTTCTCTAAGCTTATGGAGAATGAGTCATCCTACCTGCCTGTCCTCAACGGTTAGACCTGGGGCAGGGGGGAGAGGAGGATGTCTGGGAAAGGTTAGCTCAGCTTGGGTGTTGAACCAAGGAGCAGAAGAATGAAAAACTTCCAGGGTCAGGGAAAGTCATTAATTGATAAGTCTCGAAAGGAAGAAATGCGTTCGTAGCCACGTGTTTACATAAGCTCATGTCAACACTTCCTGCTTCCCCCACTATGGTAGGTGAACTCAACAATGGCTGGTCACTCACTGATTCACCCTGTGTAGTAACCAGTAACCATTATTCATTCATTCACCAAATATAGGGGAATTTCTGTGTGTAGCATAAAAGTACAAAAAGTACCATATTAAGCCACATAAAGGTATATCCTACTTTACACCTGACCTCAAGGAGCTTATGGTCTAATAATACAGATTGATAGATATACACATAATGGGTATAATAAAAGGTAGAAAATGAAAGTTTAAAAAGAGTCAAAGGGCCATGGGAGTCCAAGAGAGTGGGATATCACCACTGGAAGGCAATATATCAATGGGGTTGAGAAGCTTCAGAAGTAAATAGGTTCAAATCTTGGAATTAATCATTTACTGACTGTGTGACCTACGGTGAAGAACTGAACCTCTCTGGGCCTCTGTTTCTTCCTCTATTGGATTTTTGTGAGGGATGAAGGAGAACATGTGTGTAGAGCCTTAGCACAGAGCCTGATACACAGATGGCTAGTGCTTCTCAGCTCAACTCCACAGCCCAGTGACCTGCAGAGCTTTAAAAATCACAGATGTCCAGGTGTGGAAGTCAGAGTTACTTGGTTATAAACATGAAATTTACTCTGGCTAACATTAAGCAAGCAAAAAATGTATCGGAAAGACATAGAATGCTCACAGAATTGATGGAAAACAGAAGATCCCGTCCTCAGAAAGGATGAGACTGGTGGCTCTGGGGGTTCTGTGTGGGCATAATGGGCAGTTAACTTCAGGGGCAATGAATGTTCATTCCAGTTTCCTCCTCCCAGGATTTGGATCCTGGGAGAGTCTGGATGACTTAATTGGTCCCATGCTCATACCTTGGTTAGGGTGATGGTGTGTTGACTTAACGCCTCCTCCAATCAGCATGGGGGCATGGGTATAGTTTCCCAGGGGAAAATGAGGTGGTTTCACCTGAAATGATCATGAGTGTTGGGCAAATTAGAGACAACAGTTGTTCATAGCACAGACCCCCTCTAGACCTACACAGTAAGCATCTATGGACAGAGCATGGGCAAGTCTACTTTTAAAGAGCCCCACAAATAATTCAGAGATGCACCAAAAGGTGAGATTCACTGAAAACACACTAGAAAAGGGAGGAGTATCATAAGTTCTTAAAAGAGGCAGAGGAGGCAGGTACAGAGTTGAATAACATATATCTCTTCAAAACTTAAACTCCGTTGTGATAGTTGGCATAGGAGGATTATACTGAGTGTGATTCGCCCCTCTTATCTTCTACAGGAGAAGATAAATAATATTCTCATAACACAAGAATATGTGCAAGGTTTTGAGGGAGACTGGACCTTTCCTCCAGATAACTATTTTGGTCTCCATGACAACAGGTGCATCAAGGTCAGTCCACAGCCCCCAGCAAGTGAGTGATCTGAGAAGAAAGGGTGCTACCACTGACCCAGGAGAGGTAGGCTTCTCTGCATTGGGGGTCATCACCGTGCCAGTGGCTCCTCAGATGGCAAAGAGAAAAACTACAAGTCATTCCAGGCAATATTCCACTCACTGTTTTCAAGGCCAGCGTCTTCCACAGGGGGATTGGGCATCTGCCAGGTGACCGGTGGGAGTAACCTGCACTTTCTGAACTTTTCTGTAGTGTTGGGGAGGAAAGATGGAGCAGCAGGCCTGGAAGTCCACCAAGAGATATGGAATCATGGCAATGTGCCTGACCAGCTCTGGGAGGTTGCCCAGACCTGCTGGATGTGAGCTTCAGGATCTTTGAAAGACCAAACTTTGCTCTAGACATTTTGCTCCAGGTCCATTAATCCTGATGACAAGTTCCAAAATTGCAAAGGGATTGCCCTTTGCCAGATCATATGTATCTATAGTCTGACATTAA
The DNA here is from genome assembly GCF_039906515.1 of Pseudorca crassidens. NCBI lineage: Eukaryota > Metazoa > Chordata > Mammalia > Artiodactyla > Delphinidae > Pseudorca > Pseudorca crassidens. The sequence goes on along the minus strand of NC_090297.1, from coordinate 101,375,470 downwards.
CAAACTGAGTTTGCCTTTTCTATGTATAATTGGCACCCAAATATAGCTAAAGAAAAAAAAGAAAAGAAAAGAAAAGAAAAAGAGAGAGGATTTTTGGCTTATTCACCAGTTTAAAAATTATACTATGACATTTATTGCTTCCATTACCCAAAAATGTCAGTTTGGGTCAGACTTGTCTCTCTCTTTGCACCGCGTGCCCATCCCCCCACCCCCACCATAAAGTCTTCCCATGCTGATCTAATCAACAGTGAGCTCTTGTGTCTGGAAGTCCCATTGTACTTTCTGTCCATAGCAGGACAGACCCTGGACAGGATTAGATCACAGGAGAAGGGTGCCTTTGGGCACTTGAAGCCTCTCTCTTTATGTGGCCTATAAAAGTTCAGAAAGTGTAGATTATTGTTTTTGGAGATATTTATCTTTTCATTCTTACCTCTCATTGTCCAAAAAGAAGGGTTGATCCCTTATTAGCTGTCCATTAGTTTCCCTCTCAGGATTCCATTTCACTGTCGAAAATTTTAGTTGAGTCTTTAATGTGAATTGATAATTGGTTGCATTTATCTTCCTCGGGATGAAGGAGAACAATGCTTAATCCAAAGAAATTAATCTTCAGTCATGGAGTTTCAGGCTGCATCACTGGTGTGGAAGAATTACTTTGTCTGGGAAGGAATATTAGAATACAGGTTTGGTTACTGTAACAAAGGCCAAGATAGTGGTGACTTAGCCAAAGTAAAGATTTCTTTCTTTTTCACATAAAGTTCAAGCCTGGGCAGCCAAGGCTAATATGGTAGTTCACAGCGTCCAGGACTTAGGATCTTTCCGCCTTATTGCTCTGCCATCCTGAAAATGCATCTCCACCTTGTGGTCCGGGAAGCCTGTCCCAGCTCCAGCCACCACGTCTGTGCTACCACCTCCAGCAGGACCAGGACAGGGGAAGGAAGGGGCTGGCTTTTGCTTTCTAGTGGCACTAAATGGAAGTTGTACAAGTTGCCTATTCTCACCTTTGATTTTCTAGAATCTTGTCAAAGGGCCATACCTAGTTGCAAGAGAGTCTGGGAAATAGAGTCTTCAGTTGGGTAGCCATATGTCCAGGCAACACTCTGTTACCACAGAGGACACAAAGGACAAATATGGGGGTGACAACTTGCAGTCTCTGCCATAGGAGACTTTCCTGCTGCCTTCAGTTTACACTCTTTGAGTAACTGTTTATCCTAACCAAGGCCGGTGTTCCATCTTTATAGGGAGTTTATCATCTCACCTTGAAACATGTCTATCTCCTCTGTGGGCAGTGTCTATGAATGTTTCTACCATCACTCCGCTGCAGAACTGAGGGATCTAGTTGACAATACTTTATTACTTTATTAAGTACTTTATTAAGTAATAAAGGTGCTTTATGACCCTCATTTCCCACTCCTGGATTGGCCACCAAGTCTGTTGCTCCTACTTTAGCATTACACATCTGGCCCCTTCTCTCCCTCTGCACCATCATTGTCTTAGTTCAGGGTTTCAACATTTCATCTCCTTCCCTCTGTTATTAATTTATTCAGTAAGTAATCACTGAGCATCTACTCTGTAGCAAGAAATAATGTAGGTGGTGGAGATAAAATGGTGATCCTTGCCTGTCAGTAGTTCACAGTGTAACAGGGGAGACAAAACCAAACCAAAACAAAACACTCATGTAGCTAGAAGGCGATGCACAAGCTAATGAAACCTATATTTCTTCACCAGGCTACCGACCCACATCATTCTAATGCATTCTCTTCACTGCTCTGGAGTTATATTCCTTAAAAAAAAAAAAAGCCCTAATGTGTAGTTCTTCTCTATTTAAAGTCAACTCCAATCTGTTCCCTACTCCCCTTTATAACTAATGTAAAGGAGGCAGAGGTGGTACTCAAGAATTCAACAAATAATAAGGCACAAGCGTCCATCAACCAGCAGATAAGGCCATGCCAGTGTGGATCAGTGAACCAGCCCTGCAGGGAAGGGTCCTCCTCCTTTGGCCCAAAACCCACCCCTCCCCCTCCAAGCCCCCATGCGCTCTGGTTGCTCTCAGCTGCTTTCTGTTCTCCTAATATGCCGTGCTCTTCCATGACCCTATATTTTGCCCATGCTCTTCCTTCTAACAGGAATGTTTTTAACTCCTTCGTGGTAAATTTTCTTCCACCTCTCCTTCCTCCTATCTGGATATCGATATTTGATAGTTGATATTTCTTGAATAATTTCTATCTTTCAGGCACTATTTCAAACACTTTATATCATGTAAAAACTTGTTTGAGTCTCAACTATTAATTCTTCCATATAGTTTTCCACTTCAAAGGTAAGTCAAGGCCCAGAGAGGTTAAATAAATTGTCCTTGTCACCCAGCTCAGATGTCATTTTCTCTGTGAAATCTTTCCAGACGTACCTAGGCAGAGTTTGTTGCTTTTTGCTTTGTGTTCCGGTAATACTTTGTATGTCTTTCTGTTATGTATCAATATCTCGTTGTATTGTAACTCATCTGTTTACATACCTCTTTTCCTCAGTAGTAGAGGATAAAATCTCCAGGACCTGGCACAGCACTTGGCATGTGATAGACACTCAGTAAAATCTCTGAATGTTGAAGAAATAAGTAAACCTGTAGTAATTGCCTTCTTACCATACCAAACCACCTTTTAATCAACAACCTCAATAAATCCCTAAAAGTGTCTTTTTTTAAATTTTTCAGTATTTCTTAAGCCAGGATAACTTTACCTGAAAGAAGAGGAGGCAACCACCAATGTAGTATGAATTCAGGAGCTCTGAGAAGACATAAGTCCTTAAAAATAAATTTTTACCTATTAACTACCTAGAACCTTGCTGGCCAGAATAACAACTCTTTGATTTCATGCTTTAACTGCTGTTGAAATACAAATATACCTTAAATAATGACCATCATAAGTGTTAGTATGCAGGCACCCTTTCTGTGGATGATGATTGGTTAGGAAACTGCCATAGGACTGGTGGGGCTGGACAGGACAGCATTGCAAGTCCACTCTGGGGAAAGGTGCAGAAATGAGGAGTGTGGGGAGGAACAGGCACAACGCTCACCAATCCTGAGCCAAGTGATGGGGGAAAAGTGAGTTCATCAGACTGTCTCCCTTCTGCCTCATACTCTTCCAGGGTCTCAGCCTCTGCCCAGAGGTCTTCATTAAGGCCTTTAGAGCAGGAAAAGAAGAGCCTGCCACTGTCGACTTTCACGTGACCAAGAATCCCAGCATAGCTCTCTTGCTAACTTTGGCAGTCTCTCTCCATTAGTTTGGTTTTTTTAATATTTTATTTATTTATTTATCTATCTATTTATTTATTTATTTTTTGGGGGGGCTGTGTTGGGTCTTAGTTGCAGTATGTGGGATCCTTGTTTAGGCGTGTTGGATCTTTCGTTGTGGCCCACGGGCTCCTCATTGCGGCGTGTGGGCTTCTTTCTAGTTGGGGCATGCGGGTTTTTTCTTCTCTAGTTGTGGTGTGTAGGTTTTCTCTTCTCTAGTTGTGGCGTACAGGCTGCAGGGTGCATGGGCTCTGTAGTTGTGGCACGTGGGCTCTCTAGTTAAGGCACATGAGCTCAGTAGTTGTGGCACGTGGGCTTAGTTGCCCCGTGACATGTGGAATCTTTAGTTCCTTGACCAGGGATGGAACCCGCGTCCCCTATGTTGGAAGGCGGATTCTTTGCCACTGGACCACCAGGGAAGTCCCTCCATTAGTTTTTTAAATATTTTAAATGGGTAGCCAGCAAAGATACTGTATTTACACATAATAAGGTGCACAAGAGATGATCTGGAGTTCTCCTAAGGATCTGAAGCTCCTTCAAGGTGATGTTGAACACCATGCTTGAGAAGATCTCTGTCGCTTCAGAGAATCTGGATACAGTACCTGGCACATGGTGGCATCAGTCTTGATTCCTTCCAACAAGCCGTGTCCAAGGCCAATCAATAAGATAATGAGAAATGATGTAGGACTGACTCATTTTTTTAAGATAACACTATATACTCACACAGACAGACAGACACACACACCCCAGTGTAATTGAAGTCACCATGAAACCACAATTTTGTACTCTCATAATCAACAGAAATCACAAACTCTTTTCATTTTTCTAATCTACATAATGATAATTGTAAATGACTATTCTATCCAGAAGATGTTCCGTGACCAAATTAGGTATTCCCTGATAGTTGAACATTTAGGCTGTTTACATTAAAAAAAAATAATTATCAGGTTTCTTTAAAAAATGTAAACAGAAAGACATTTCACTGCTAAGTACTTCAATTTGCATCTCTAAACAATAAGGACTTTAAAAAAATGTCAGTATCAGAATCTCCTAATAAAATTAACACTTATTCCTTAATATTATCTAACATCTGTTCAATATTCAAAATTCCCAATAGTCCTCACTATGTCTTTTTATGATTTATTTGCTCAAACCTAAATCTAAACAAGGTCCATACATTGCATTTCATGGTTACAGCTCTTGAATCCCTTTTTTTTTTTTAAACATCTTTATTGGGGTATAATTATTTTACAATGGTGTGTTAGTTTCTGCTTTATAACAAAGTGAATCAGTTATACATATACATATGTTCCCACACCTCTTCCCTCTTGCATCTTCCTCCCTCCCTCCCTCCCTATCCCACCCCTCCAGGCGGTCACAAAGCACCGAGCTGATATCCCTGTGCTATGAGGCTGCTTCCCACTAGCTATCTACCTTACGTTTTGTAGTGTATATATGTCCATCCCTCTCTCTCACTTTGAATCCCTTTTAACCTAGAATCCTTCCCTCTTTTCCCAATCTTTTCTATTCCATCGACTTGTGGAGGAAACTGCATCAGGCTTCAATTAGAATTTTTACCTTCTGAGTCGCTTCCTGGAAATGTCATTAAACATATTCTCTTAATCTTTGCATTTAAATTAAAATTTGGATCTTAATCACATTTTTGGTAAAAAATACTTCACAGGGGACCATATTTCATATCGCATCCAAATGTACATAATGTAAGTGTTCCACCAAAAGTGATGATAAGATTAATTGATCAGTGAGGTTAAGTGATGACAGTCTGATCAGTTCATTTTAAAGTTGTATTTTTTTTCCTTTAGACCAGCAAGTAATCAGTGGGGTGATGTTCTAGCATCCTGCAAATATCCAGTTTCCCTTCAATTTTTGCCGTAATGGTTTTAGCTTCCATAGCTGAATATCACCTAAGTTGAACATCTCACTAGGAGTTGCAAAATGTCAATTTCTATTTTCATCACTTTATGTTTATTCACTGGAAGTTTATTGACTTATTGACTTTCTTTTTTTTTCTCTAATTTATTAACGGGACTTCTGTAAACAAGAGCTTCCCCTTATTAACTAGGGCTATTTAGTGACCCTGCATTCCAGTTAATATCAGTGTGTAGCAAACCTCCCAGAGAGCGGTGTAAAACAAAAATTTTATTTTGTTTGTGGATTCTGTGGGTGAGGAATTCAGGCAGGTCACAGTCAGGCAGGACACGTCTCTGTTCTGTACTGTCTGAGCCTCAACTGGAAAGACGTGCAAGCTGGGATGACTCAGCAACTGGATGTTTGAATGATCTGGAAGCAACTTCACTCATAAGTTGCTCTTGGGCCAGAATGACTTGAACCCTGAGCTCAGCTGGGACTATTAACCAGAGCTCCTTCATATGGACTATCTGTGTGGCTTGGGCTTCCTCACAGCGTGGTGGACTCAGGGAAATTGAACTCTTTTACTTAGATGATCAGGGCTCCAGAATCAATGTTCCAGCACACATGGCAGAAGCTGAATTGCCTTTTATGACATATCCTCAGAAATTACAAAGCATCTCTTTCAATACAATCTATTAGTCAAAGCAGTCACAAACTTGCCCAGATTTAAGGGGAGAGGACATAGACATCACCTCTTGATGGGAAGGTGGGATGGTCACATTTTAGAAGAGCACGTGGGATGCAAGATATTGTGGTCATCCTTGGAAAATACAATTTGTCACAACCTAAAATAGAGCTCCAGGCTTCCCTGGTGGCGCAGTGGTTGGGAGTCCGCCTGCCGATGCAGGGGACATGGGTTCGTGCCCTGGTCCGGGAGGATCCCGCGTGCCGCGGAGCGGCTGGGTCCGTGGGCCATGGCCGCTGGGCCTGCGTGTCCGGAGCCCGTGCTCCGCAACGGGAGAGGCCACAACAGTGAGAGGCCCGCGTATCGCAAAAAAAAAAAAAAAAAAAAATAGAGCTCCTATAGGAAAAAAAAAACCATTTAATTCTACCTACACTATTATCAATATTCAGAGTAAGAAAACAGTGTAGTAGATGTCTTGAATGGTGACAAATTAAGATTTTTTTCTGAGAGGTGAGTGTTAGGCTTTCTCATTTTTAACTATTAAAAAAAATAGTCAATGTGTCTCAATCAATTCTTTTGATACACAGATTGTCCCAACTTTGGCTCACGGGAGCCCCTTCAAGCTGGCTTCTGTGTCTTTTTGATAATTCACCATTAACCTTTGATAGCTTTGTTGCTTTCTGACAAGATGTGTCAGGCTCATACTGTACATTCCCTGCCCCACTCCTGGAATTAGCCATTTCTCCTAGGAACTCCAAGGCCTTTTCATGGAGAATGATATTTAGAAACCAAATCTGGACACTAAGGATGTTCATTTCTACAGGGCTGATGTGGCCTCCAGGGTTTGTTAGTGGACAAAGCAAAGAAAAAGCTTTAGATTCCTTAAAAAAAAAAAAAAGCAGTATGTATAGGTGTATCTATAGAAGTCTACGTTTATATTAATGTTTATAATTCAAATTTAAATATTATGGAATTTTATCTAACATCTTTGATTTTATACTTTTATGTCTTTTCTCTTATACTATCTTACCATATAAATCTCACACTGTAAAACTATCTCAGAAAACAGAAAATAGCTTCAAAATGCCAAAGCTAATATCCCTTCTAACAATAGGGAATAACTAAAAATAAAGCCTAAGATTTCTTTGCAGATTTTTGTTGCTGTTGTTATGCTTATTTTACTTTTCAGTTTTGTCCTTAGAATAAATCACACTAAGCTTGTCTAGTCAATGAACTGTACAGAGTAAATGTATGGCAGATGCATGCTCAAGGTGCACTCGGGTGAATCTTGCCGCCTTCCTGTCCCTTTACCACATTCCCTCCCATCGCATGGTTTACTGTGTTTATTAGACTTCGATTTATGCTTCCAGTACTTCTTTTTACAAATGTAAACAAATATGTATGTTTGTTTATACTCAACTCTTTTTACACAAATAGTAGAATATTATTTGTATTTTTCTGCATCTTGCTTTTTTCACTTAACAGTATATCCTGAAGATCACACCACAAAACTACTAGAATTCTTCCTCATCTTTTCCATGGCTGCATGTACTCCACTGTGTGGGTTTACCATAGTTTATTTAATCAGTCCCCTGGGAATGGAGGTTCAGGTTGATTCAAATCTTTTTATTTCAAATAAGGCCACAGTCAATGACTTTGTGCATGTATTATTTTGTATTACTGTATCTTTAGGATAGATTCCTAGAACTAGAACTGCCAGGTCCAAGGGTCAGTGCATCTGTAATTTTGCTTGACGTTGCCAATTCTCTTCCATAGGGGCTATGTTACTGCTTTCCTAAGAACAAGGAAGGGGATACTGGTTCCCCACAGGCTTGTCATCAGAAGATGTCATCAAACTTTTGGATTTTTTGCCAATTGGATAGGTGAGAAATGGTATCTTGGTGTACTATTATTTAGCACTTCTTTAATTATGAATGTGCTTGAGTAACTTTAATATGCTGAAAGACCATTTTTATTTCCTTTTATGAGTCCTGTCTGTTTATGTCTTTGGCTCATTTTTCTACTGAGCTGTTGATCCTTTTCATTTTCCAATATCTAGGAGTACTGTTTTGCCAAGCAAAAAATTATTTTTCCTTTTGAAATCATTGAATTTATCACTATTTCCTTTTATTGATTCTGGATTTAAGTCATAACTAGAAAGGTTTTCTTCATTTTCAGGTTGTAGGAATCCATGAAATATTTCTACCCATGAACAAGCTTGTCTACTGAAGAATTAGACTTGGGAAATCTCGAAAAGAGCAAATAAGATCCCATCATCTCTTAAATTAGAATTTATTCTGGCAAAAATTTAGAGATTAATGCCACCCAAGACACCAGGACTTAATTATCCAGGTGGGGTGGGGTGAGAATGAACAACGGCCAAAATGGGAAAGATGGTTGATTGATAGTTTGTAAGATAGGGAGAGGGTAGTTATTTACCTTGGGTGTTAGCCTTGTTAAAAACCGATTTTTATTTGTTTATAAGAATGTGAATTTAGGGGCTTCCCTGGTGGCACGGTGGTTGAGAGTCTGCCTGCCAATGCAGGGGACACGGGTTCGAGCCCTGGTCTGGGAGGATCCCACATGCCGCGGAGCAACTGGGCCCGTGAGCCACAACTACCGAGCCTACGCCTCTGGAGCTTGTGCTCCACAACGAGAGGCCGTGACGGTGAGAGGCCCGCGCACCGCGATGAGGAGTGGCCCCCACTCGCCACAACTGGAGAAAGCCCTCGCACAGAAACGAAGACCCAGTACAGCCAAAGATAAATAAATAAATTAAAAAAAAAAAAAAAAAGATATGAGTTTAGGGGACTTCCCTGGAGGTCCAGTCGTTAACACTCTGTGCTTCCAATGCAGGGGGCACGGGTTCAATCCTTGGCTGGGAAACTAAGATCACACATGCCATGTGGCACAACCAAAAAAAAAATTGTGAGTTTAATGAAGAGTAGAGGAGATTTGTTATAAGGATGACAAATACAGTCTTGGCCCTGAGCTTAGTATCGTAGGAGATAGGGATGACTGGGAAACTACCTCTTGTTTGTTTCACATTATTTAATATAAATATAAAATATTATAGTGTAATATACAATCTCATAATATAAAACAAAAGAGTATCAACTATTTGCCCAGCTCTTTATTTTCACATACATTTCACTGTTTTTTAACTTAATTTTAAATCCTTTATTCAAGTGAAATCTTATACAACCCTCAAGCACATAAAATAGATGAAAGTGGGGCTGCTTTAGCAGAAGGGCTGGAAGGTCCTGATCCCCAACCCTTTGGGTCATCTCCTTACCCCAGCATGGAGGCCTAAGGCTCTGCCAAACACAGTCAGAAAACCCAGGTCTAATTGATCCTTTCTACCACCTTACAAAGCTACTGGGTGATCAGTGTACAAAAATGATTCACCTTACCTGCAGCCACTAAATCTTAATTCCTTTCTCAGTTGGCTCCTACGGAGTTCTCCCAGCATTTCCCAGGGCAGCTCTTTATTCCTTCCATCTGGGAAGCAACGATATTCCTTTCCATCTCCCACTGGTCAGACTTGCACAGTGGCTCTTCTTCCCCAGAACTGGCTCTTGATCCTGATTTCCTTGCATTCTGTCTTCTGGAGACCCCAAACAATGGGGCATGGCAGGAAGAGTGAAAGACTTTGAAATGTGCAAAAATAATGACAACTTGTCCTGTCTAGGGCACTCTTCCAAATCACCTCCACCTTTCATTGTCCTTAAGCTTCTTTTAAAACTATGTAAGTTGTAGAATACCGATAGCATTCCACAAATAATTCTTGTCCAAAGAAATTTAAATTGTGTCTCCTGGAGATGCACTCGACTACTGCCCTGTGAATATGGATCAATTTTGAAGTTATTTGTAAATTCATTTCGTATTCTTCATGGTCTATCTATGAGTGCCCTTTTTGAAGTCTCCTTTAATTCTTTTGTTACATCTTATTGGTTCCCTCTTTAATGAATTAAAAACTCTTTGACATGTGTTCATTTCATATTTGTATGAGAATATTTATTTTTAGCTTAAAAAAATGATCGTTTAATGTGCAGTAACTAACGTCTGCCAAGCCCACTATTAAAGTAAGAGAGAGAGCTGTGGAAACCTGCTCTGATGTTCCCAGAAATAGTGAAGAGGGTAGAAGCGAAGTCCTTGTCACTGGAAGGAATCATTTTGGTTTTTTTCCCCCTCTACTCTCACTCTTCTCTTCTCTTGGTCAAAAGTCACTTTCAGTCCCTGTCAGGTCCTCTAGGGGCCTATCTTTCAGTCTTCTAGACCGTCTGTACTTTATCCCTGTCTTTCAACCTTATGTCTAATTAATGTGCAATACATGTGAGATCAGAGAAGCGTGGGCATGTTCAGTGACCATGAAGTTGGCCGTCAGAAGTCCACTTGCCGAGACACTAGAAGTCCCTTGGGACAACCCACACCAAAGGCAGAAAGAAAGAGACACAAAAACATTACCTAGCAAAAAAGCACTAATCTTGGCACTGAAGAGCATTTGAGAGAATAACTCAATGTCTGTCACTCACATCTATCTTCCAGTCCAGCCTCCGTAAGATTAATGTCTGAGTTCCAGGAAGAGCAGAAAAGCTGAAAGTAGAACCAAAACAAACAGTTGGACTTAAAACTCTGTAGGACTTGGGGCAGGAGCAGCACAGCTCACAGAGTTCCACTGGGAAGGGAGAAGGCACAGTCTTCCCCTCCCCTCTCACCATGTACCAGCATTGGTCCTGAAGGTTCCATTGCTTTAGACAGGAGGGCCCAGTGCACTAGCAGCCACTTGGAAATAATTATGGGGGACTACGGGATCTGAGCTATGTATGTGGATACAATAGGCCAGTGAAATTTGAGTTATTACTATAACTATAACCACTACCCACAGTCTGGTCAGACCTAGAAACATATTTTCAGTTTTTCATTCAACAAAAGTTTTTGTGTTTTTTTTTTTGTTTGTTTTTAAGCATTTAGTGATATGTCAGTCACTGAGTACAGACTTACGCTAAACTAAATCTGCTTCCTTGTAACTTATGCCTGGTGATTCTAGCTCAGCTCTGCCCACTACAGCTCCCTTAAATGTTTTTGGTTAAAAAAAAAAAAATCCCTGTAGTCCTTTATTGCAAAGGGACAGACCTAGTTCCAAGTGACTTAAGCAAAATCAGGAATGTACTGGCTCCTGTGACTGGAAGGTCAGAGAGCGTAGGTGGGGGTGACTGACAGCCCGGCCCAGCTGGATGAAGAGTGTCATCAATTTCACCTTTCTGCACCCATCACTCAGTTCAGGTTTTCTCTGTATTGACTTTATTCTCAGGAATGATCCCCATCCTGATGATCAAAACGGCCCTTGGTGGCTCAAGACTTTACAGGGCTCTAAGCACCTTTGATCTCAGGAGGGAGATCTTTCCTTCTAGAATCCCCGCATATTGCTGAATTCTGATTGGTCCTTCTTGATCAGTGCCCACCCCCAACCAGTCAGTGAATCCCCTAGGTAAGGTCCTCTGATTGGCCAACTGGGTCATGTGCCCACCCACACTTCCACAGGGAAGGTAGTACCATGTGATTGACAGGCCCTTTGGAGCTTTGCAAACACTTTTCCTCTGTTCACACCCCTAAATGCACCAAAGGCAGAAAGCAAGAGACATAAAAACATTACCTTGCAAAAAATCATTCATCTTGCTCAGTAGGACTCTGTCCTTGGTGAGCATTGATTCTGGAGCCAAACCACCTTGCCTTAGATTTTAGCTCCACTTTTTATCAGCTATGTGACCTTGGGCAAATTACTCTAGACCTCAATTTTCTCATCTGCAAAACTGGGATAATAATAGTACCTACCTCAGAGTGTTATTGAGAGGATTAACTGAAGTAATATGTATAAAATACTAGTGTCTAGCCCATTGTGTTAGGTGAGTGTTAACTGTTATTATTATTATTATGACCATACCTCCAGGGCCAGCAAAACTTGACCAAGAACATAAACTCCATTTATTTGAAGGAAATCGCAGGAAGAAAAAAAGCAGCCTTGTTCATACTATTATCCAAACCTTTGAATGTGTCTTTCTCAGACTGAACTACTGAATCTACTTTTACCAGGAGAGCTACAAGGAATTCACCACGGTTGCGGATCACTGGATAGGCTATGTTCTGGTCAGAAGGTTGGGATTTTAGACTTCCAACAGGATCCCTTCTCATTAAGTGAAGATGAATGGCATTTTCCACATTTGCCAAAGTATAGATCAGCATTCTAAAAGAACTTGCATGCATCTAGCCCTCATCCTGATTAGTCACGGCACTTAAAAATCTGAGCGAGACAAGTATCCTTTGTGAATTTTACGTTATAACTCTTTCTGTTAGAGGTTAGTACAACTGTGTCGGCTTTGAGAGATATAAACCCAATTAAAGTGTGTCTGGTTTTTTAGAAAACGGAGGGGGATAAAGCCTCTGAGAGCAGCTTTCTCATTTTCTGCTCTTTACCAAACCACTTGACTTTGTGCCACCTCATTCCTAGCAGCTAAATCTTGGGTCACATGGGGGGTGAGCTACAGTGAGTTTTAAAAAACCTGGCTTGAGTTGGAAAGCAAGCTAATTTGGAAACAGAACCCACACAGACATAGACATATGCATCTACTCATTGCCCATTTCACCAAGGATGCGTTTTGGGAGTTAGGAATTCTTGACAGGGCATTTGAGGTGATCAGCTCTGTGTCCTTGTCCCTTTCTGTTTTCTGCAATAAAACCATGAGCAGTGCTCATATTCAAAAATAGAAAATGAATGAGCTATTTTGGTAACAACCTATAACTAAATACCACTCAGACCTTCAGATGTCAGACCATACCACAAGTCTTCTCCCTGACTTTCCACCAAGGTGTTAACAATAACTATACAATGTTTTTTTTCTCTAGGGGGTTACATTCAGAAACATGTATTTGTCATTTACTGAGCATCTATTGTATGAGCAGCCTTTTTAGATGCTCTGTATCTTCTATCACAATCAGTAATTGACCACATGAGAAAGATGGAGGAGCCCCAACTGTCCCAGCCCCCAGTTTGAATCTTTCCGGCCTGGGCCCCAGACAAGTGGGCAAGTGAGCAAGCCTCCAGGTGACTCTGGTTCCCAGGTTTGAGCCACGACAGCCCATGCTGAGTGGAGCAGAGCTGGGCTGTCTCTTCCCAGGGCAGATGGAAGAGACATGCACAAAATGCACTCACAAAGTGAATTTGTTGTTGTTTTATCCTACTTGGTTTGGGAACGTTTGTTACATCGCCATAGAGAATAAGAACAATGAGGATAAATAGATCTGCTTTACTTATAAAGTTGTGAAGCAGGGAGAAACACTTTGTACATTTTTAAAAAATAAATTTATATATTTATTTATTTATGGTTGAGTTGGGTCTTTGCTGCTGCGTGCGGGCTTTCTCTAGTTGCGGCGAGCGGGGGCTACTCTTCACTGCATTGCGTGGGCTTTTCATTGCAGTGGCTTCTCTTGTTGCAGAGCATGAGCTCTCGGCACGTGGGCTTCAGTAGTTGTGGCACACGGGCTTGGTTTCTCCGAGGCACGTGGGATCTTCCCAGACCAGGGCTTGAATCCGTGTCCCCTGCATTGGCAGGCGGACTCTCAACCACTGCACCACCAGGGAAGCCCCCTGTACATTTTTAAAATTATATTATGCAAACACAAAGAGTTCTTGTAGGAAGATTCAGGTAACACACAAGCATATCTACGTACACGTGAGAGTTTCCAGCTATGTCACATGTCGCAGCGGGATTTCTAGATCTGCTAACCCTGCCTGGAGCTCCTCAGAGGCTCCTGATATACTGAAAAATGAAGAAAGCCCCAAAGATTCCTAAAAATTATGGTCTATTTTAAACATTTTATAAGTAACAAGTCAATATTTTTATTAAAAAATATAACTCCAATATCCACAATATGATCAAAGAATTTATAAAAAGGGAATTCCTAGTGCACTAGAGATAGGCACAGCCTAATGATGAGACACACTTAAGGCTCGCTCTGTCAGTATCTCTGTGACTCTGTAAAGTTGTCAGGAAAAAGTATCAGAGGTCTACATTTGAGACCATTGTTAATGTGAGTCCCGGGCAGCTGGGCCAGGCCTGTGATGGGCACTGAGCTGGACCCCTTGGCCTGCTGTTTCCAGTTCTGATGGTCTGATGCTCTGCCCCTGGGTGGCCGTGGTCCCCCCTGGAATTTTGTGTCTGTGGAGCGGCACCTGCTGCTCTCAAGCTCTGGGCTTCCCCAGGCTCCCCTACAGCTGAGAGCTGTCTTCCTTCACTGCTCAGTGTCTAGGGAGCTAAAAAACCTTCCCCCGCTCCACCACCATTTTTCTGGTCTTTCTCCCTTCCCAGCCTTCCTCCTACCAGGCCTCAAAGATTCCTCTCCTAGCCATTGTTTTCTCTCTTCAGCGCCATTTCATCTCTCCCACTGTAAACAGCAACAGCAACGAGAACAATTAATGTTTGTACAGTGAATTGCAGTTTGCAGAGCATTTTCACAGACATCCTTGCAGCTGAGCCTCACATCAAATAAATCATTATTATTATAACGTAGTTACAATGATGATTTCAAGCTTATGTGGGAGGAGCACGGCTCTTAGGGGTGAAGTGACTTGTCTGAGGTCAAATGACCTGTGAGTAGCGGAGCCTGGGTGCAGATACATGTATTCTGAGGCTATTTCCCATCTTCTTTCCATTCTACCAAGTTGGGTCCCCGTGGGTAGACAGTGCGGCACCTCTTCATACACAAGGCGTTATAGCGATAACTTGTGTCATTGTTCACCAGCTTGGGTTTCCTCAATGGGCCTTCATTTTCTCTTTCGTGAAATTTATTTTATTTTATTTTAATTAATTAATTTATTTATTTTTTTGTGGTACGCGGGCCTCTCATTGCTGTGGCCTCTCCCGTTGCGGAGCACAGACTCCGGACGCACAGGCTCAGCGGCCATAGCTCACGGGCCCAGCCGCTCCGCAGCATGTGGGATCTTCCCGGACCGGGGCACGAACCCGTGTCCCCTGCATCGGCAGGCGGACTCTCAACCACTGCGCCACCAGGGAAGCCCATCTCTTCCGTGAAATTAATTTTATATTTACAGAATATGATTATGTAATGGGAACCTTCTAGGAATTATTATATATTTTAAACCTCAGTTTACCCATTAGTCCTTAGTTTTTCTATGGTTAAAATATAATAATACAATGATTACTGTGGGTACAATAATAGTAAACTACACATTTTTTGTAGTTGGTATTTAACAGTTTTTAAGGTACTGTAACCTGCATTTATGTATTTGAATTTCACAGCTGCCCAGTAAAGTTAGGTAGGCAGTATTGCTTATTTTATAGAATAAGTAACTGAACCTTGGAGAGGTTAAATGCCTGGTCCACGTTCTCTCAACAAATAAAAGTTACCCCGTGATTTGTACTCAAGGTTTTGGCTTGTTCCGTACTTTTTCCAGCACCTCCAGCATGGCGGAACAGGGTGGGAGAGAATATCACCTATTCTGTGTCTAGTGCAGAGTTTCTGAAACTGTATTATGCACAGAACCACCTGGAGAGCTGTTAAAACTCAGATTCTTGGGCCCAACCATCCTGATTCAGTATTTCTGGGATGGGGCCCGAGCATATGCATTTCTAACAAGCTTCCAGGTTCAGTAGGTACCTCCTGTCTGTGGACAATTCTTTGAATAGGACTGAGAGAGGGAAAGTGCTTCAGGCCTCAAACCTTACTTCCATCATCCCTAAAGGGGGTTAATAGCATTACCCACCTCACAGGCTAATAATGAAGTCATGTGTGCAAAAGTACTTTTTAAACTATTAAAGGCTACTAATGCTGTTATCATGATCCACTGCATCTAACGTATAATGCAAAATATACTTGAAAGTTGAAAAATTATATCCAAAACATTCTTACGCAGACCTCAGGGGTGCTATTCACATGATCTTCTATGCCCGTGCCCATAAAATTGTGCAACATGGTGGTGTCGGTTAAACGAGAACCTGCTCCATTCAACTCGCTATTGATGGGGTTCCATTCCAAATTCTATCCACACTAAGAACACCTACCTGTCCAGTGATGAAGAGTGTGTCAACCCAACTGGTTTCCCCTCTGCCCCACGTGGGGAGCACTAACAAGGGATGGGCAGAAAGAGAGGAGAGAAAGGAACCGGGAACCCCCAGTCCTCAACCACTGCTTTTGTGGGCTTCTCTTCTCACAGCAACCTTGGTCAAAGAGCCAGACTGAGGTGCAGGGATTTTCTACCCTTGCTTACTCTAGCACAGGACTTATTGGAGCCTAGAGAGTACCAACAGCAGTCAGCCAGAGGGAGAAGGGGCCAGGGCAGAAAGGCCCTCCAACCACATGTTGGTTCATCAATCTCTGACTGAGAGAAAATCAGGCCCATGAGGATTCATTTATTCCCGAGCTTTGGAGTCAGACAGTGTCAGGTTTAAATCCAGGCTCTGTCACTACTCAGCAGGGTGGATTTATGTGAGTTACTTTGCCTCCTCAAATTGCAGTTTGTTTACTGTAAAAGAAGGTTAATAATATCCCAATGCCCAGTGTGCTCAGTAAATGACAACTGTTATTATTTTTTATTAATATTCACTCAACAAGGATTTACTATACATGTTCTATGTACCAAACATTATACTGGGCACTGGCAATCCAACAATAAATATAACATCATGCCTGTCCTGGAGAAAACTACAGTCCAGTGTGGGAGACAGCAGTTAGCACAACACATGTTACAGGTGCTGTTCTCAGTACACGTTCAGAGTAAGCTACAAGGAAGGGAAATTGACAGAGAGTGGAGGGAGTGTTCTCCCCTGCAAGAGCAGCCTATTAGGGGCAGGACAGGAATAAAGATGCAGACCAGATGTAGAGGATGGACTTGAGGACACAGGGAGGGGGAAGGGTAAGCTAGGTCGAAGTGAGAGAGTGGCATATATGGACATATATATACTACCAAATGTAAAATAGATAGCTAGTGGGAAGCCGCTGCATAGCACAGGGAGATCAGCTCGGTGTTTTGTGACCACCTAGAGGGGTGGGATAGGGAGGGTGGGAGGGAGGGACACGCAAGAGGGAAGAGATATAGGGATATATGTATATGTATATCTGATTCACTTTGTTATACAGCAGAAACTAACACACCATTGTAAAGCAATTATACTCCAATAAAGATGTTAAAAAAAAAAACAAGAAACGTAGCAGCCTACTGAGTTCTCCGCTCTTCCCTTCCATGTACCCTTCCTGCCCTGAGGAGGCAAATTAAGATGTCCACAGTTTCAAGGACAGCCCTGAATAATTGTCCTCGGTCAGTATTCCCTAATTGTCTCTGATCTGTTGCCCAGTTGAGCCCTTGCCGGCCAAAATCGACATCCACTGGGGTGAATTTACACTCTCCACTCAGCATGCTCTGTCTACACAAGGCATTTCATTCAGGTTTGGAAAGTTACAGGCTGACGCAGCTCTGGAGGTTTGTTGGACTTTTTTTTTTTTTTCAGATGTTTCATTTCTTTCCTCTTAGGATCTGTGCCCTAGTTGTTCTGGGAAACTTGTGACCTCTCTGTGTTTTTAATTAGAAGATGTCATTTTTCCATGGCAACCTATCTTGATGTCCTAAATAGAGAATCTGTAAAATCAGTTTCTCTATGAAGGGCCAAACAAATTGGAATGGGAGGCTGCCCAAGGAGGGCCAGTGCCCAGGCCTGGGGGCTCCACCACTAGGAAAGGTCTCCCAAGCAGAGAAACACCACCAGGGACTCCTGCTACAATAGACCTGCACCATCGTGGTCCAGCCAGGACCTCTCGGTTTGGGGTCATAAAACCCAGTTCTTGATAGTTGTGTGGGGGAATTTGCACTTTCCAATTGGCACGGAATCAAAACCATGTCAGCTGTGAGTTATGGTGTTTCCAGGGCCAATAGCCCATAGGTAATAACATGGAAGCCAGAAAAACATTGATGGGAAATCATTGAAACCAACCCAAGCTCCATGGGGGCCGAATTTGAACTGACCTTTTCACAGCAGCATCTCACCTCCTAAAGGGAATGAGCGTCTGCAGGAAATGATGAAGGTACTAGAGATATTATGCACCGCACTTTGCAAGTCAGTGAGGAAACACTAGTTAAACCATTTGGCAAAAATTGATCAGTTTCAAAAAGAGTGCCCCCAATTTTGTAACTGTGGATTTTCTCTCTTTTATTTTTTAAAGCATCATTTCCATTCAATAAGGCAGACATGTTGATAGGCAAAAGTCACCTTGACCATGGAGATTATACTGATGCATTTTAAAATGAAATCATAAAATGATACGGAGAGCCCTTCCTCTACACTTGATCTAGATAGAAGGGAACCATGAGAAACCCTATTCAGTGCACATATTATTGAAAGCTCACTAGTGCCAGGCACCAATAACAACAGCTAACACTTGTTAACTGCTGATTATTTTAAGGAACTGTTCAGGTGCTGTGTATGTATTAAGGACTCATAATAATAATACCAATATCTTTCCCTATTTACTGTTTATCATGTGCCAAGAACTGTTGTAAGTGTCTTCGTGTCGAACTAAATTCATATTCACTATTATTTTCCCAATTTTCAAATCAGGAAACCGAGGTATAGAGTGGTTGGGTGACTTTTCCAAGGTCACAGTCTGGATATGAAACCAGGCAGTCTTGGCTCCAGTGTCTGTCTGTACTTGTCATGGCTATAAATACTCCCTACTTGGTGTAAGAAGGTTTCTGGAATCAAGAAAGGTATTTGACATGCTGAGCTCATTCCCACCTCAGGACCTTGCACTGGCTGTTCCCTCTGCCCAGCCTGCCCTTCCCCACATCTTTGCCTGATGGGCTCCTTCTCATCTTTCAGGGCTCAGCTCATACGTACTTCTTGGAAATGCTTTCCCTGACTCTCAAGTGGAAGCAGACTTCCCCACACCACGCCTCAGTCACTCCGTCCCATTTTCTTGTTTTAGTTCCTTCAGAGTGCTTTCCAGGTCCTGAAATCACCCTGTTTCTTTATGTGTTGAGTCTCCCCCTGACTAGGATGTAAGCTCCACAACAGGCAGGACTGCCTCTCAGTCACTTATACATAGAACAGTGCCTGCCGCTGAGCTAGGCCTTCAGTCGCTGTTGAGTACATGGCTGCAGCACACTGGTATTGAATTTTTTCTTGAGCACCAATGATAATGACAGCAGCACTGATTATAATAGCAGCAGCAACAACAATTCTAATAGGTAATGGCAATTAAGTGTTTATTGTGCAGAATGTTTCTTATCAATTCCTGTGAGGTAGGTACAATTATTGCCTCTATTTTACAGACTAGGAGACTGAGACTTAGAGAGGGTACGCGATGCTGGTGTCACCACGAGGCTGAGAAATCCTCAGGAACTCATGTATACACCAAACACAAGCCACGTGAAGTTATTGTCAGTGAAGCAAAGGGTGCAGCCAGTCAGCACACACCATGGCAAGTTCCTAAGCCTCCTGGGGTCTCTATTTCCTTCTCAGTTAAAGAGGGAAAGTTGAAGTTTCATAATTAAGAAGTGTCAGGGTCTAGAATTACAGCTTGGTGCAGTGGACAGAAGCTGGGCAGTGGTTCTGGAATACCTGGGTTTGAATTCTAGCTTTGTCCCTGACCAGGTGTGTAAGCTTGGGAAGTCTCTCTAACTCTTTAAGCCTCAGTTTCTCCTCCTGTGAAATGGGATAATAGTCCCAACCTACCTGCCTGGCAGACTTGGTGTACAGAGTTAGTGAAATAGACTATGTGAAAACAACTAGCACTGTGACTAGTGCATGGTCAGTACTCAATAAATATACCTTTTCCTCCTCCATTCCTTTGCTGCAACTCATTCAGTATTTATCTCCCCAAGCCCCCCAACCTGGAACCCCCTGTGATTTCTTGATGTTTGAATTCCATGTCCTCAAACTAAGCCAAATACTCTACAGGTCACCTGTGACCAGATGGCTGTCTTTGACCTCATTAGAGAAAGGATGGCTGGAGAGTAAGAGATGGAAGGAAGGAAGGAAGGAAGGAAGGAACCAGGAAAAAGGTTTCAAGGAAGAAAATAGAAACTTTTTTTAAGGGGGAAAAATGTGTGGGAGGAGAGGATATTACAGGAACCACATAGCAAGAAGAGCCCCGCTGTGGAAAAAAATGGTGTCAGTCAACGGTAAGTCATTGAGGACACGGTGTGTCCTTTGCTCCATTTAGAGAAAGGTGCGCCTGGGAATGAGTGGCATTTACTAACTAAGGGTGCCTGGAGGCTGCCCGCCTCTTGTTCTCTTCCCAAGCCTGGGAACGGATGGCTCCTTCAGAGGGGACGCAGGCCAAGGGTCCAGTGGGGAAGTGGGGCAGCCTCACCTGGCAGGTGAGCCCTGAACCATGGCGCAAGCACAGCCCATCCTGCCCAGCACCGCCCCCGCTGCCCCAGCCACGCTCTGCTGCTTTTCAGCTTCTGAAACATCTCCCAGCCCTATTTCAGGAGACTTTCTTAGGTCATGCAAGTGTGAAGAGAAAAGGTAACATTAGAGGTTGGTGGGCTAATCAATTCTCTTGCTAATTTCACAGGATGGCTGTAACAGAGGTCTAGATGGATATTTAACTTCTTTTTAAGTAGATTTTTGTTTTCTACAGGGAGAGAGATTTGGATAAAACTAAGCCTCCCCATGAAGCAGTGGTCCCTGGTCCCGTCAGGCACAGAGTACTGGGAATTGCTGAGTTTCCACTGAGGCTGGCCATTGAAGGGCGGGGTTGCCCTGGAGGCACAGTGGGGTGGGCTGGTGGGCCTGCCGGTGGCTCAAAGAGGTGAGCATCTTCAGCAGTGAGATGCAGGATGCTGATGTACCACTGGGGTCCTCAGTCTGCATTTCAGCAAGATCCCATCTCAGGTCATCGCTATGCACATTCAGCTAGGGAAGCACTGAGCTAACATTCCCGCCTCCCTCAAGGAGTCTTTGAAATTCCAGGCAGATAAGTTCTGGGATGGAAGCAGCCCATCCACAGAGTGACTCTCCTCATATCTGCCCACCACCATTCAATCTCGCTGGGATTTTTCATTATGGAGAATACATCTAATTCTCAGACTGAACTTCCAAAAAAATCTCCCTCTGTCTCTCTCTTTTCACATGCTTGAGACACTCTCACAATTTCCCAATAGATGAAGTTAAAGGGAGGTCAGTAGATTAGTTTAAAAAGAAAGCTTTGGAATCAGAAGAACTGGGTTTCTGTCTTGGTTCTGTTTTTTTCCCGGCTGTGTGAACCCAAGAAAACTCTTACACTATCGAGCCTTGGTTTTCTTTCTGTGGAATGAGGATAGCAAGAGCACTTACTTCATGAAGCTATAGTGAGGATTAAATTTTTTCTTAGTCTTTTTTAGAAATTTATTTGATTGAAGTATAGTTGATTTACAACGTTGTATTAGCTTCTGCTGTATAACAAAGTGATTCAGTTATACATATATCTTTTTTGTATCCTTTTCCATTATGGTTTATTACAGGATATTGAATATGATTCCCTGTAGGACCTTGTTGTTTATCCATTCTATATATAATAGTTTGCATCTGCTAATCCCAAACTCCCAATCCATCCCTCCCCCACACCCTCTTCCCCACGATTAAATTCTAAAATATGGGAAAGTGCTGTCACAGTGTAAGTGCCCAACAATCGACTGTTATCATTGCCATTATTAAGCAATAATATTGTCATAATTCCTTACTCATTCATCCCAGGAATACATTTTCACTTTAGTACTCTGTTGGTAACTCACTGTGGGTATCTGGAAATCCTACTTAACAAAAAATTAATCTTCTAACAGGGTGCACTATGAAGAGGAATATTTATATGTAAAACCTGAAGAAACATACCGATGAAATTGTATAGTAGTCCCAGGGGTAAAAGGCTTTAAAAGACTCATTTCAACTCATTTGCATTGTGCCGATTTAGGATTTTATTCCATCTATTTGCAAAAGTGTTGACTTTGTGCCAGTCACTGGGCGAATAAGATATGGTCCTGTCCTCAGGCAGGTCACAGGGTAGTCAGGGAGAGAGACACATGGACGAGGAACTGGAGTCGCTGAGGACATGGGCACTAGTGGAGCATAACAAGCTTGAGGACACAGATGGGAGCAAGGAGGGCCAATGTCAGTCCTGGGGAGGAGGCAGGGAAATAGTGATTCTGCAGAGACTGAATGAAGGTTTCATATTGGACAACTAAAAGGAAGGGAAAGTGTATTTTGGGCAGAGGAAAGAGAGGCATAAAGGGAGGGTGTGTGTCTTACATATTGCTGGTTAGCAGAAATCCTAGCATGAAGAGCTTTAGCGTTCACACACAGGAGTTTACTCTGTAGCCAGCAGGCAGTCAGTCACTGGAGCATTTAAGGAGTGGAGTGTTGAGGTCAGATTTGAGTTTCTGTAGGATCCCTCCAGTGACCATGAAATAGAACAGAAGGGTAGACTAGAGATAGCTATAGCAGAGAACAGAGAAAAAGGGCAGCACTGGGGGATAGTTAGAAGCTAAAATTGGATATGGAAGTGAGAGAAATAAAGGTGGTAAAAATGATTCCCAGAGTGCCAAATAGGTGGAAATATCAGCAAACAGTTGGGTACACGAGTGTGGCAGACACCAGTCTGTGTTTCCATAACAGTCATCCCTACATCCCTTTTTCATCCTGCTGGAACCGCAATTTATTTTACAGGCAGAGATCCTTTGAAATTAGAAAGGTATAGGCCAAACTGCTATGGATGAATTATGACTGTTTTAAACCAGTTGTGTCAGTCTGATTCCCTTTGGCCACTTTGTCAAATTGTGGGCAAGTGACTCATTTATTCTGGCTAATCGAACATAATGAGGGGTTGCCCTGGATGAAAAAAAAGACACACCACCTGGGGAAATAACCCCATATCCAACATGTCTCCTTGCAGCCACCATCTTGTGACATGAGAGAAGAGCATGAGAACAAAGCCAATACACGGAGGATGGTGGAGCAGAGAGTGACACCTGGTCCCTTGTTGCACCTTTGAACACTGGGATCATAGGTAGATACTATATCAGATAGCATCTACTATCTTTGAACTTCTTGTTAAGTAAGATTAAAATGTTCTGCTCTTTTAAGGCCTCTGTTTTATGTAGGATAGGGTATAATGAGGTAATAAGTAGACTTCCAAAGTAATGACTCAAATATGATAGACATTTATTCCTTGCTTTTGAGTGGTTGAAGCTGGATGTTGCAGGTGGGTGGTGGTTGAAGACCCAAGGACACAAACTAATGTGGGCTCTGCTGTTTTCAACGTGTGGCCTCTAGGGTGGCTCTGAGCAAGGAATCACACCTAGCCAAAGGGAGGAAGAGGACAGAGACGCCTGGTGGCGAGGTTTTGTGGGCCAGGCCTATAAACAGCACACATCACTTCCACTCACATTCCATTGGAAATAACAGAGTCACATGGCCACCTCTAACTGCAAGGGAAACTGAGAAATGTCAGCTAACTAGGAAACAGCATACCAGCTTCTATATATGGAAGGATGGATTTTGCCAACAGCTAAGAGTCTCTGCCACACCACGGTACATTGAATTTTACTGTTGTTGTTACTTGCAATTGAAAGAATTCCTAACTGTTTCAATGGATCTGGAGTTTAGGGGAGACCTTGTGGTGGGTTATACAATTTTTCCTTGACTATAGTATCTGTAGGTTTCAAGACATATCATATGTGATAAGTAAGAGCAACAGAGTGGATGACATCACCCAGGAAGAATGTAGAAAGTCAGAAGAGACACAGATATAGAGCCCTTTAGTTGTTCACGGGACACATCTAATCCAGAAGAATCCCTCCTCACTGCCTGTGAAAGAACAAATCAGACATTTTGGTGGCCTAGAGGGTCTTGCTTTAGGTTGAGTGGACTCGTAGCTCAGATGTAAGAACAAGACTATACAGGGTTGTCCAAGGAATTTTGTTTTGGGGTGCTTCTGGATATTAAATCCAAGTAGGGCTGTCTTTGCCTCTGTTTTCTTTCTATAAGGCACTAAGTTTGATAAACAGCTGAAAAAAGTCTTGAGCAAAATGTGTTCAACTTCCTTCCTTCTCTGATGAAGATATTTTATGTGGACACCTAGCAACCCAGATCCTGAAATAACTCAATGTGAGAAATGCTCCAAGTGCAATTCTGTTCCTTCCCCTCTTCTTTATCCTCACTCCTGAGGCTTCATATTGGGAGACTCTGACTTTTCTGGTTTTAACTATCTAAACCCTCAAGAGAAGAAGAAAGAGATGTTATGAACTGGAAGTTTCCTCCGTCAGAAATCTACCTTGGCATTTGAATTTTCTTGGAAGGGTGTCCTCATTAGGCAGTGGTCTTTGGGGATAACTTTTACCATTTTATGGAGTACTTATTGATGACCCCAGGATCTGAGCTGATACAGCCTGCAGGTCTCGTGGGTTGTGACCTATGCAGCCATGGACAGACTGTCAGATGTCCTCCATCTAACTGTCCTCCAAACACTGTCCCTTCAAAGCTCCCAATCACAGTGGCTAAGCAAAAAGAGAACACTCAGCTGTGACTTGGTCTGGAAATTTGGGGTATAGGCACTAATTAGCTAGAGTTCTATCTATTTATTATTAAAATAAATTCCACAAAGGCAGGAGCCATATTATATATGCATTTCATTATACCACACTCCCACTGTAAAATGAGGATAATAATAACTAGCATACATGGCATTCTTAGTGTAAGCCAGATATCATGCTATGTGTTTTACCAGAGGTATCTCATTTAATCCTCATAAAAACTTTATCAGGTAGGTAGTATTATTATTATCTTTTTCCAGATGAGGAAACCAAGGCTGTAAGAGGTTACATAGTCACTCAAGTATTCAAGTATTTGAATAGACTTGAACTTGAACTCAAGTTCAAGTATTTTGAACTCAAGTGTTCAAAAATGGTTGGGTCAGGATCCAAATCCAGAGGTCTGAGTAAACCTGACCCTAGACCCCCCCATTAATCCTTGTTGTGAGGATTAGAGACCTAGGTAGAGCACCTTGCTGACACTCAGCAAGTGCTCAATAAATGGCCATTATCGTTATGTCATTGTTTCTACTTTATAAGGCATTGTGTGATGATCTTATAAGATTGCAACGTGGTCTTATATTAGACAAGCTGTTTTGTTTCTTGTGTGACTATGAGGAAACTGTGCAAAGTTGATTCCTTTGTTAGGAAATGTGTGGATCTTGTGACATGGTAACAGCTGAGGTCTTGGTGACAGGCAGTATCTGAGGGTCCTGGCCCAGAGAAATAAAGGTCCCAGCAGTCAACCTCCTGGGGTTCAAAATGTTAAGGATTTTCTTACCGGTAGTATTGATGATCCCTTGGAGAGCAACATTAAATTGAATTTATCATTTATTTTAATAATTTTTCCTTAATAAAGCTACTTTTCCAATAAAAAAAGTAAAAAATGAAAACTTGGAAAATGCAACAAAGTAAAAAGAGGAAAAATCAACATGATTCTACTGCTGAAAGACAGTCCCATTGACATTTTATTCATTTTTTTATTTGTTTGCTTTGTTGATAGCATGAGAGACCCTCAAATTCCCATGCACCTGAGTCATCAAATTTTCTAAATCTGGCCCCTTTGGCTTGGGACAGGAGAAGTCCTGCTATTGGTTGGTTCCCAGTTCTAGAGTCTCAAGGGTGCATTAAGACAGATCCCAGCAAGGCAGCAGCCAGAGGGGCCTCTCTGGATAGGGTGACAGAGGTCTTGATATCTCAGGGAAAAGCACTCAGCTCTGAGCCAGTATTCTACACAAGGGTTGACCCAGTCCAGGAGGAAGTTTTCCTGGGCCCAGTTCCCACCCTCATGGTCACATCATGGTGACGCAACAGGAAGCCGGTGTCCCCAGAGCCCAGGTCTCTCACAGGAAAGTGTTGTCAGAGGTTTCTGCATGGGCAGGCGGTCCATGCATGCTGGGTTCACAGCAGTATTCCCAACCCACAGGATTTGTTCATGGGCTGGAAGGCGGGCTCAGGGCTACACTGTGGCGTTTCCCCAGCCTGGTCCTGATGCTTGCGGTAATGTCTGCAGTGATGCCATAAATCAGTTCTGCTCTGCGCTTTCCCCATATTTCCAAATGGGTTACCCTTTAAGCAGGCAGTGTGAAATACCTCCTTTCAGATGTCATGTATGAAATAATGACTGGCCAGTGAAAATATATTTTGTAGTTGAAAAAAGTAATATTCTGAAGGCTTGGCTATGTTCTTCCTTTGGTTGACATTTTCTGGGCCATGGAGAGGAAGGGAAGTTCTCCTCCTTCATCTGCTCCCTGGATAGAATTTGCTTCTTGGCAAAGGAGATGAATGGCAGCGTTGCGCTATCCTGTTGAAGTCTATTCCCTTTTCTCATGTGATCTCCATGCCAGTGATGAGCTTACCCTTCAAGATTCTCTCCACAATGTTCCCTCAGCTAGAGGGAGGAGCCAAGGAATGGGAGTCCAAACACCTGCATGGCAGCTGCAAGTTTTGCCACACCCACGACTTGTCATGAGGCAAACCAACTTACCTCTCGGGGTCCTGAGCTTCCTCGAATGTTTATTCTCTTAACTGGGCAATTTATTCACTAACATTCTTTACAGCTATCAGTCCAAGAGCAAGTGATGCTCATGATAATGATCCTCGGGCACTGCAAGATCCTTAGTCGCCTTCCACACTCCCTATAATCTCAGGGCTGTATGCATTTTATTATTCAAATTCCTTGAAGGTTGGTAATCCGTGTGCAACACTTATAGAGACTCTAGTAACAAGAATGGTGGAGACCAGAATCAGACATGGAGCATTAACCAAATTCTTTGTCCTTTACGTTGAAGATGAGGTCATGGAATGTGTTACAAGAATACCAGCAGGGCTGAAGTGATACATGCAGGACCATGGGCCTGTCGTGGGCACCCCAGGGAGACTTGCTGTAGGCATAGGGCAATGACTTGAGGCTGTAAAGCCCACTCTACTCTATGAGGCGTCATCCTTTTGCTCCATAGAGTAACACAACTTCCATAGCTCAGAAAGCTTCTTGAGCTTCAGATTGCTCTAGCCAGTTCATCCCTCTGCTGCTGACACTTCCCAGTGGTCCTGTGGCATGGTGTGCCCTTTGAGTTCCAGCTTGCTCTGTGTAATTGCATTCAGCCAGTGCTAAATGTACTTCACAATGTGTCACAAGTGGTTGTATTACAATGAGGCCATATCTTAGCCGGTGGGTGGGCCATGGATCAGCTCAAAACCCAGACTGTACATGAAGATTAATGTGATTTGGGGCATAAACCTACGGCTCAGAACCACTCCTCCATAGACCAAAGGCATGGTTTACAGTATGGTGTTTCCTTCTCACTCTGACAGAATATTAAGTGGGACTTTACCTATTTTTGCAGTTTCACCTGAGGAACCCAAAGAGACAAATAGCTC
The DNA here is from genome assembly GCF_039906515.1 of Pseudorca crassidens. Taxonomy (NCBI): domain Eukaryota; kingdom Metazoa; phylum Chordata; class Mammalia; order Artiodactyla; family Delphinidae; genus Pseudorca; species Pseudorca crassidens. Next base: position 101,348,176 of record NC_090297.1, on the reverse strand, counting down.
TTTCTAAAGAAGCTTCTAGACCATGCATGTAGGATTTGTTAAGAGATGGCTCGACACCAGTTCTATGGCCTTGTCCCATCACCCACCTCCAGCTGGAGCTTGTTTGAGGATGCCAAGGAGTCAAGATTCCTTCAAAGTGGCTCATCAGAGTGTCCTGTGTTTTCCCTACCCTCCTTGTGAGAGTTGGAGGAGGTTTTTTCTTGTCCCTGCTTCAAGCCAGGTCAGGAGGTCCTGCTGCCCCAGTGCTGCTGGGAGAACACAGCAGAGAGGGATGAAAGAGTTCCTGAAGAACATGACTGTATCCCTTGGAATTTGGAAAGCACAGACACCAGGGCCTGAATCTCCTCTGGAAAATACGGAAGGAGAGAGAGTGACTAGAGCTGTTTATGAGAGTCAAAAGAGGACCAAGTCTGCCATTGGGCAGGCTGCTCTTTCCTCAGACACTGCGGAAGACAGTTGGGCTTGAACTGTCATGAGAGAACCCCACCCAGCTGGGGCAAATGAACCCCAGCATGAGCTACCTGGTGGGGCAGGAGCTGCCAGGAGCTGGAGTCTCCCCACAAGAGACTGCATCACCCATAACAGTGTAGCATCTGTGGTCTCCTCAGAGCAGGGCCTTGGAAGAACTCACAATAGAGAGAAAAAGCCACATATGGGCACCAGCCAGGCAGAGGGCACTCACATCTGACTCCAGCAGCTCCGACCCATAAAATAACACTTTGCTCTTTTCCTTTAGTTTTTCCTCTCCTGACTCCAACCATAGAGGAGAAAGAAGCAACAGACAGAGAGCTAGAGAGAAGACAGAGCAAAGCAGAGGGGAAAACAAAGTCCTTGTCTAGGCAGGTCATCAAGCCTGGATAAGGCCTGATGGGGTAGAAAGAAAAAGAATCCTTTGAATTGGATAAGAAGTTGAAGGTTTGGTTTGGTTTAGTTGGGATTGCCCTTTTGCTCCCTAAAAATGAAGAACATTCACACTTGAAATGGACTGAAAAATGTGAGGATCTGCTTACCACATCATCCAGTGCAGGGAGCCTGGCAGAGTAGATTTGAAGGGGAGCAATGAGAGAAAAAGAACTTACTTTCTGAGCCAACTTCTTCAGTAAACTGGTCACATTAACATTTGGAATCAGAATTTGCTTCTGGGAAGTTAGTAGACGTATTTTTCTCTGTTCCTCTTGCTAGGTCAATTAAAAGTCCTGGATATTATGTGAAAACAAACAAACACACAAAACAAGAGTCTGAAAGGTAGAGAGAAGGGACAGACTGGCTAGCGACCTTGGGATCTAAAGAGCAACAAGAGAGGTGAGTTCCAAGGGTTTTCTTTTTGCCTTTCATGTCCTAGACTGTGTGCTGGAGAGGCCAGAAATGTGGAAATGCCAGAGGGTCAGACATAAAAAGCTCCAACAAAGCCTTCTCTCTCTAGCCAGAATACCAGGAAAGAGCAGCCTACCCAGATAAGAAGTTTTTAGACAAAAACTCTTTTACTCCAATCAAACCAAAGGAAAAACTCTTGTCCCCCACCTCCACCAACACAGCCAAGATCAAGTGGTGAGTCTGGACTTCCACCCCCTGTAAGCGGTGATGAGGTGCCCCAATCCACCCCACCTGGTGTCTTAGTGGTGCCAGAGGAGGCTGAATAGGGAGCTGGGACTTTCATTCCCACTGGTTACCTTAAAAAATAGGGAAAATCTCAAATAATCCAGGTTCCCATATCAAGAATCTAGAAAGTAGAAGAGCAAAATAAACCCAAAGAAAGTGAAAGGAGAAATAATGAAGATAAGAACAGAAATCAATGAAATTGAAAACAAAAACAACAGAAAAAATCAATGAAACGAAGAGCTAGTTTTTTTTTTTTTTTTTTTTTCGGTACACGGGCCTCTCACTGTTGTGGAACACAGGCTCCGGATGCGCAGGCTCAGTGGTCATGGCTCACAGGCCCAGCCGCTCCGTGGCATGTGGGATCTTCCCGGACCGGGGCACAAACCCGTGTCCCCTGCATCGGGAGGCGGACTCTCAACCACTGCGCCACCAGAGAAGCCCAAAGAGCTAGTTTTTTGAAAAGATCAATAAAATTGGCAGACGTTTAGAAGGGCTGACAAAGAAAAAGAGAGAAGACTTAAATTATTATTATCAGGACCAAAACATGGGATATCACTATAGACTGTGCAAACATCAAAATGATAATAAAGGCATGTTACAAACACCTCTTCAGATGTAAGTCTGATAAATTAAGTGAAAGGGATCAATTTTTCAAAGAACACAGACTACTGAAACTCACCTCATATGAAATAGTTAAACTATTAGGGAAATCAAATTCATAACTTAAAATCTTTCAAAGAAGAAATCTCCAACCCCAAATGGTTTCACTAGGGAATTCTATCATATGTTTAAAAAAGAATACCAACTCTACAGACTATCTTATAGAAAATAGAAGGGGGGAAATACTTTCCAATTCATTTTATAAAGTTAGTATTACCATAACACTACAACCAGACATTGAAAGTACAAAAAAAAAAAGAAAACCACAGACCAACATACCTCATAAATTTAGAAGCAAAATATTAACAAATAGAATTTAGGAATACATAGAAAGAACTATATTCCTTGAGCAAGTGGGGTTTGTTCCACAAATGGAAGGCTCGCTCCTTATTTGAAAATCAATCAACAAAATCCACTTTATTAATAAGGTAGAGAAAAATCACATGATCATCTTAATTGATGAAGAAAAATATTTGACAATACTTAACACCTATTTATGATAAAAACACTGAGAAAACTGGGAATAGAGGGAAACTTCCTCATCTTGAAATTGAGCATTAACCAAAAAATTACAGCTTTCTCTCTAAGAGCAGGAACAAGGCAAGATTGTCTTCTCTCACCTTTTGTACAATATATTGCTGGAAATTCTAACTAGTGCTATAGGCAAGAAAAGGAAATAAAGGCATACAGATCAGAAAGAAAGGAAGAAAACTACCCATTTTTGCAGATGACATGATTGTCTATGTGGAAAATCTTAAGGAATCAACAAAAGAAACCTCCTAGAACCAACGCATGTGTTCACCAAGGTCACAGGCTACAAAATAAATGTATAAAAACTAACTGCATTTCTATATACTAGCAATAAACATGTGGATACTGAAATTTAAAACACCATACCATTTACAACTACTCAAAAAAGTACTTAGGTGCAAATCTAACACCACATGTAGAGAACTTGTATGCAGAAAACTACAAAACATTGATGAAGGAAATCAAAGAAAATCGAAATAAATGGAGAGACATACTATGTTCATGAATTGGAAGACTTAACTTAGTAAAAAGGTCAGTTCTCCCCAAATGGAATTCATATTAAATTCCCTGCCAGACTTTCTGTAGATATATACAAGAGTATTCTAAAATTTGTATGGAAATGCAAAGGAACTGAGAGAGTGAAAACAATTTTTAAGAATAAAATCTGTGGTGTCCATCTCCCCAATTTCATGACTGGTTATATAGCTAGAATAATGAAGATTGTGTGGTGTGGTGGAGGGGTAGGCACATAGACCAATAGAAGAGAATAGAGAACCCAGATATAGACTCACACAAATATACCAGACTGATTTTTGATAAGGTTGTAAAAGTAATCTAATAAAGGAAAGATAACCTTTTTAACAATGTTGGAACAATTGGTCATCCAAGGGCAAAATAATGAACCTAGATCTAAGTCTCATACCTTATACAAAAATAAACTCAAAATGGACTATGGGCATAAATGTAAAAGTATAAAACCTTTAGGAAAAAAGAGAAAAATCTTTGTGATATGGGACCAGGCCAAGGTCTTAGACTTGACACCAAAAGTGCAATCCATAAAAGGAAAAGTTGATAAAATTGATTTCATCAAAATTAAAAACTTTGGCTCTGCAAAATACCTTGCTAAGAGAATAAAGAACAAGCTACAAACTGGGAGGAAATATTGTCAAAACACAAATCTAACAAAAGACTAGTATCTAGAATACATAAAGAACTCTGAAAACTCAACAGAAAAAAAAAAAAACCCAAACAATCCAATTAGAAAATGGACAAAAGACATATACAGATATTTCAACATCATTAGTCATTAGGAAAATGCATATTAACGCTGCAATGAGTTAGTACTAACATAAAAATGACTAAACTAAAAAATAGCGACAATGTCAAATGATGGCAGGAATCCAGTGAGAAACTGGATCACTCATATATTGCTGGTGAATATGTGAACTGGCACAGTCACTCTGGAAAACAGTTTGGCAGTGTCTTAAAAAGCTAAGCATGTGGCTACCATCATGCAACCCAGTAATTGTACTCTGGGCATTTACTCCATAGAAATGAAAACTTATTTTCACATAATACTTATTTACAAGTCTTCATACAAGTTTTATTTGTATTAAGCAAAAACTGAAAACCACTTAGATATGTTTCAAAATGTACCATGTCCATACCATGGACAACTACTTGGCAACAAAAAAGCATGAATTATGGATATAATTGAGAACGAATTTCTTAATTATATGTTGATATATTGAGAAAACTTTAAAGATGAGACTGAGTAAAATGGAGACACTAACAAATTTTTTTAAGGAAAGCATTTTCCATCATGAACTCTATTAAGACAATTTCCTGTAAGTACTGTTAAGCCATTCCAAAATTTCCCATGGTTCTTTTTATTTTATTAGAAGTATTTTATTAGGATTAATATTTAAATATTTAATGAAGATTTGATTTGCCAATTGTTCTGATTATCGCTCTGCCATTTTTTTGAGTGCCTTCCACCTGGTGTCAAATTAATAGATGTAGATTTTGTCTGACAGGTTTGATTTTTCCATTAGTTTTTCTCTGGTGACAAATTTTACTCTACAGAGTGTCAGTCAATGTCTGTTTTAGCCTCAGACAGGTAAGGACTTAATAAACGTTAGGTGCTGTTATTATGCATTGTGACAGTATTCTTTACAAATTTGTTTTGAGATATAATTACATTCCATAAAATTTTAATGTGCACATTTCAGTGGTTTTGAGTATATTCATAAGATTTTACAACAATCGCTATTTAATTCTAGAACATTTTATCACCCCCCCCCCAAAAAAAACCCCTCCATATCTGTTACCAGTCACTCCCCATTTTCCCCTCCCTCCAGTCCCTGGCAACCACTAACCTACTTTTTGTCTCTATGGGTTTCCCTATTCTGGACATTTCATATATGTGAAATCACACAATATGTAGACTTTTGTATCTGGCTTTTTTCACTTAGTATAATGTTTACAAGGTCCATCCATATTGTAACATATATCAATGCTTCTTTCTTTTTTATGGCCGAATAATCAATTGCATGGCTATACCACTTTGTATATCCATTGTATGGATATACTGTTTCGTTTATTCATTCATCAACTGATAGATATTTGCATTGTTTCTGCTTTTTGTCTATTATTAATAATGCTGCTATGAACATTTGTGTACAAGTTTTTGTGTTGACATGTTTTCAGTTCTCCTAGATAGTTACCTAGAAGTGGAATTGCTGGAACGATTCCCACTTTCTCCGCCTACTAGTCAATACTTGTTATTGTCTGTCTTTTTGATTGTAGCTATTCTAGTATCCACTAGGTTGTGAAATGGTATCTCATTGTGGTTTTGATTTGTATTTCCTAATGACTTTGTATTTGTATTTCCCTAATGACTAATGAGGTTGGGCATCTTTTCATGAGCTTATTGCCCATTTGTACATCTCTTTCAGAGAAGTTTCTATTCAAATTCAATTTTTAATTGAATTGTCTTTATTCTTGAATTATATGTTCTTTATAGATACTGAATACAAATCTCTTAGCACATATATGATTTGCAAATATTTTCCCTCCTCCTCTGAGTTGTCTTTTACTTTCTTGATGGCATCCTTTGAAGTACAAACGTTTTAAATTTTGACAAAATCCAATGTTTTTGTGTGTGTGTTTGTGCTTTGGATATCCTTAAAAACTATTAAATTATCCAAGTCACAAAGATTTACACCTATGCTTTCTTTTATTGTTTTAGCTCTTACATTTAGGTCCATGATCCATTTTCAGTTAATTTTGTATATGGTTTAAGGTAGAGGTTCAACTTCATTCATTGCTTGTGGATATCTAGTTGTCTTAGCACCATTTGTTGAAGATCGTTCTTTACACATTGAATTGTTTGGGCACCCTTGTTGAAAAGCAATTGATGTAAATATAAGAGTTTATTTCTCGACTACCAGTTCTATTCCATCGATCAGGATGTCTATCCTTACGCCAGAATCACACTGTCTTGATTACTGTAGATTTGTAGAAAGTTTTCAGATCAGGAAGCATGATTCTTCAAACTTTGTTCTTCTTTTTTAAGATTGTTTTGGTTATTCTGGGTCCCTTGATTTCCATATAAATTTTAGGCACAACTTGTTAATTTCGTTAAAAAAAAGCAGGGGGAGCCTGGATTTTAATAAGAATGTATTAAATTTCTAAATCAGTTTGGGGGACTATTGCTCTCTTAACAATATTAAATCTTCTGATCCATGAACATGGGATTGACTTATTGATTTAGGTCTTTAATTTCTTTCAATGATGTTTTGTACTTCCTAGTATATAAGTCTTCCACTTTTTCTGTTTCTCTACAAACTGAATAAAAGACTGATGGAATTTATTTTTAGGTAACACATGAGAAATTTTTCTCATATTTGTAAGACAGAATGAGTGAGGTAGAGAGAAAGATGGATGCGGAGGGAGACTGAGAGAGAGGCTAGAGCTATTAACGGTGAATCTCAAGTTCAGTTCTTGAGTGTCTGGCAATGTCAAGGCAAAGTGAGAATATTTAGGCGTCACAAAGGCAGAGTATAAACTTTCAAAGTATCCAGCTGTGGCAGTAAGAGATGGAGTGAGGCAAGGAAGGCCTTTCACACACTTCAAATATACCTCATGGTTGTTCCTCTCAACAGTAACCTCTCAGGGGAACTTTAATATTTCCAAGAACTTTTCCGTTCTGTAATCACCTGAATTCTGTCACTAATAATATAGGATGGGAATGTTTCCCCCAATTCTTCCTGACCTGCCAAGCTGCAAAAGGCCATTGATGCCAAAAGTTCTCATTTAATCAGCAGATACCAGTCCAGGAATGGCCCGCCTTTCACGCCAGTATGCTGTGGCAAAGGCAAGGAAGGCAGGAGTGGCTGGGAACAAAACAGAGCAGGGGCTCTCTTGAGTCTGAAACTGAGTTGTGGGAAAAAATACCGAGAAATCCCCGTGGAAAGAATGAGAAAGAATCCACATAAAAGATTTTGTTGCTTATGACAAACTCCTACTGCTCACATAAAATTTTCTAGAAAATAAGCTAATATTATAAATATGCACTATATATGTGTATACATATGTATACACACCCACACACACACACACACAGACACACACACACACACACCCTGACGTATTGACTAGGCTGCATTTATAGTGTGCTCCTGAGAAGAAAATATTTATTTCAGTCTAAACATCTTTAAATGCACATGGAAAAACAATTTCAGGAATCAAGTTTTCTGAGGTGGTCTCTCAGTCCCTCTCTATTTTATTCAGGATAATTCTACTATCATGAACTAGAGCAGATATTGATATTTAATTTACAGACGTGTTACTCCTCAATTTACCGGAATATTTTTGCCACCACCGTTTTAAGGAGTGGTGCTTCATAAGATGCTTGAGATATTTTATACATATGACATCATTTGTCTTCCCAAGATACCTGGCAGTAGATAAAAAAGAGAGCAGACAAGTTAAGAAACAGGTTTATTCCCCTCATTATACAGATGAGGAAACAGACATGAGGAAGGAAATGGACTTTCAGTCATTCATCAGTTTCTTCATTCATCAGTTATTTACTGAGAGCCATGAGGTATTACGCTCTGCATCTCGATGCTATGGTTACAGTAACTGTCTTGGTCCTTCTTCTCATGGAGTTTTTAGTCTTACAGATTGCTGTTTTCAAAATGCAAGTCTGACCATGCGACATCTTTGCTTAAATTATTTCTAGGGTTTTCCACAGGTTTCAGAATAAAGACTAAAATTCTTATGCTGACTTGCAGTGTTTACGTGGTCTTACCACATATCCAGTAATATTAGCCTCATCTAATGTCTGCCTGCATACCCACCAAAGCTTCAGTGGTTTTGTTGTTTTGAGAGAATGTATTTATTTAATTTCAGTTTTTATTTTTATCAAAGTTTTACAAGTATTTAGTTTAAAGAGTTAATATTTTAATAGTCTTGTTATAAAGAATAACAGCCCCCTTTTTCCAGACTCAATCACTTTTAAGTCTTCAGTCAATTCTTTTGATATTGATTTCCTTATCTCTCGATAACATTCTTGTATTGCTACGTCTCCCCTTTTCAGTGTTAAGCAGTATCTATTGACTTCACACTGAGGGGTATGAGGCTTTAGTTTTACTCCCCCTTCTACCTCCACACACATCCTGTTCCCATCACTACAGACTGTCAGGACTTCTCTTTCTAAATCCAGATTTTACAATCAAAAGCAGACTTTATGTGCTACAAATTATAGCATAAAGTTATATTTATTTGTTCCTCGTTCAGAAACGTCTCAATAGAAGGCTCAGTACAGGGGGAAAAAAAAGACTTTAGTTTAACAGATTTTTTTTTCACTGGAAGGAATCTTAGGGACCATTTCTTCCTCTTTTAACTTCAGAAATATTGATACCTAGGTTCAAGGTCATGTGGAAAATGGATGACAGACAGGGGACAAGCAAGTAGTTCTCCTCACTCCATTTCCAGTGCTCTTTAGCATAATCCACGTTGCTAACAAACTTTTAATTAAGATGAATTTAGGACTGATCTCTGAGTATCAGGAAATTTAAGCTGTTTGCCTAACAGTCAATAAATGTTTTTGTTTCATGTCAGATATTAGATTCTGTTCTCAGCTGGGAACCTGGGGCCTCTGCACATCCCACAGGAGCTGTCAAAGGCTGCTGAACCTCCATATTGCACTTTTCTTTGGTTTTATTCTTCCTTGGAAAAAGAATAAAATCAGTTAGCTTCAGAAATTTGGGGAGAAGACATTGTGTATTCTACACTATGGGGAAAATCATAGCAAATTGAGCCCATCTTTCTTTCATCGCTCTGGGAATATCCAGCTTTGGGGGGAGAAGTAAGTAAACACCTGCATATCTTTATATCCACTTCTGTAATGAAGTCAGAAAACAAACCTGTTGGCAAGAAATGCATCTTTAGGGGTGACTTCTTATCCTTTCATGCACCTCTCCCTTCTCTCTCCACCTCTAGATCAAGTGATAGCTGCTCTGTGTTTGAAATTCTGCTACATCCTGTCTCCTTAAATATCATTGGTCTCAAAATTTTCCACTCTCACTATTGGTTCAAATACTTCATTGCTCAATAAAGAGTGATAAAGAAGAAAGATGAGATTAAACGGTGTACTGAGGGGGAGGAAAGAGACAGGAAATATTATTGATAGGTTAGCATCTAAATGGTCAGGCTACTCAAGATGGCTGCTCTCTTGTTCTCTGTACATCCCCTGCTTGACCAGTCCCTACTTCATTCACATCCTACTCACCTGACTGACCTTCCCTCTTAATCATAGAGCCTAATCAGTACTTGCCCTCAGCCCCAGCAAATGATTGTTCTAATCTTTAGATCAGAACTATCTCCACTTCAAAGGGGCAGTGAGGGGCATGTTCCTCTGCTGGTTTCCCTGGTAACTGACTGTTGACCTGACTGTCAATTCCTCCTATAACTGATAACACACACAGTCCCCCTGTGCCCTGACCCCGCCCTCCGCCATGGAGCAAATCCTGCTGCCATGTCCTGCTTGAGGTCTGCCACGCACAGTGGGGTGTCGCTCCAGAACCTTGCTTCAGACGTGTAAGATCCCACCATCCGTTACACCATTGATATCTCTGTCCTCTGTCGCTGACTCCAGGCTCTTTCTTCGGTCTTGAGAATGAGCAAGTTCAGGGCTTGCAGGCCTGTGGGGTGTAGCCCAGCAGCACTCAATTTATCTTAGGCCTTTTACTAGTCACTTAGTAAATGCTACTCAATTGAATAATGGTAACAGTCCTGTAAGGTAATAACCATTATTCCGTTTCATAGTTGAGGAAGTGGAGGCTCAAGGAGGTTAAATTGTCCACTGTACTGTCCACTGTTGCACAGTTGTATTAGTCAGGTAGACTTTAGTCAAGTTCTCCTCGACTCCAAAGCCTGTCCTTTTTTTTTTTTCTTTATTGGTTATCCGGGGCTGCTAAACAAATTACCACCAAACTCAATTGGCTTAAAGCAACAAACATGTATTATCTCACAAGGCCTATGAGTCAAGAATCTGGGCACAGCTTGGCTGGGTGTTTCTGACTCAGGCTCTCTCACAAGGCTGCAATCGAGGTGTCTACTGGGGGCGTCCAGCATCTCCAGCCTCACCCACGTGGCTGTTGGCAGATCTCAGGTTTTCATTGGCTGTTGGCTGGAGACAAACATTTTTTGCCTTGGGGGCCTCTCCATAGGGCAGCTCACAACATGGCAGCTGGCTCCTGCCAAGTTAGTAATTGAGAGTGAGAGAGAACACCCAAGATGGAAGCCACCGTCTTTTCCTAACCTAATCTTGAAGTGATATGCCATCACTTCTGTTGTGTTCTGTTCTGTAGAAGTGAGTCGATAAATCCAACCTACACTCAAGGGGAGGGGGCTACACAAAGATGTGAACATCACAAGGCAGGGGGCCATTGGGGGTCTGGTGGAAATCATCTTTCTGAGCTTGTTTTTATGTTCTAAAATATTCTTTGCTTTACAAAAACTATTTATATTTTAAAAACCCCTTAACTAAAATCAAGCATTCTATCTGCATTTAACATCTCTCGTGAACATTTTTGTGTGGTAAGTCTTTAGGAAAGAATTTCAGAGAAGTTCTCATGCAACTTTGAAGCAAGCAGTTCAAAGTTAGATTGAAAGATGTAGCTGTGTGTGTATGTATTGGTATATGTTTGTGTGTGTATATATATATCAGTATTAAAATGCTCTTTTCATGTTGGCTACAATATATAAAATATAATAATAACATAAAAAGAGAGACAAATGACAGGGATAAGCAGCATCTGGTACAATGTCCATTACTTTTATACAAGTCTTACTTTGCAAAGATTTCTATGTGCAATTTGGATGAGAACCAAAAGAAATATCTTAGTGGCCACCTGACCCATGCTATGTGTGCATCTGTCCCCTCTTAAGTAACATTTTATTAGTGTTCAGAATTAGCTAATAATGTTTACCAACTATATAATAGGAACAGAGTCCTTCATTCAGGTGAACACTTGGTAAAACTTTTCTTTAACTCCCGAAGCTTTAGAATTCAATTGACTAGGCTGAAATATCTGAACCTCCTAGGGCCTAACGGGGAAAGGAAGGATGGATAGACAGAAGGCCACTTGCACAGGGCCTTGGGGTCCCAGAGACCTTGTGACAAAGGTCCGCTCTTCTGCTGGGGGTTCTTGGGCAAGTGCTCTTGTCTGAAACAACACGCACCCACCTGACAGGGCAACTGTGAAAAGAGGCAGCATAGCCAGGTGATTTAGGCGCACAGACTGAGAGCCAGACTGGGTTCATTTCCTGGCCCTGCCACTTAACTATGGGAAAGCCAGTAACCTCTCTGCTCAGTTTCTCCATCTGAAAAGTGAGCATGTGATGGCACCTACCTCATTGTACTGTTGGGAGGGTTACATGAGTGAATATGTGCAAAGCTCTTAGAAGAGTACTTGGCACTTGGTAAGTGTTAAGTCAAGGACAAGTGAAGTCATTTGTGTAAAAGCCCTAGCATAGTACTTGGCATAAAGTTAGAAAATTAATAAATTATGCTCAATTTTTAAACCTTTAATTTCTTCATCTGTAAAATGGTGATGTTAATGCCTATCTTATAGAGTTCTTTTTTTTTTCTGAGCAGTAGAAAAAATTTTAATTATTTTATTTATTTTTTATTGAAGTATAGTTGATTTACAATGTTGTGTTAGTTTCAGGTGTACAGCACAGTGATTCAGATATATATCTATGTGTCTATATATCTCTATATATCTCTATATCTATCTATCTATATATCTGATTTTTTCCCATATAGGTTATTACATAATATTGATTATAGTCCCCTGTGCTGTACAGTAGGTTCTTGTTGATTTCTATTTTATATACAGTAGTGTGTATATATTACTCCCAAGTTCCTAATTTATCCCTCTCCCCACACCTTTCCCTTTGGTAACCATAGTTTGTTTTCTATGTCTGTGATTTTCTTTCTGTTTTGAAAATATGTTCATTTGTATCTTTTTTCTTTTTTTTTTTTTTTTTTTTTGTGGTACGCGGGCCTCTCACTGTTGTGGCCTCTCCCGTTGTGGAGCACAGGTTCTGGATGCTCCGCGGCATGTGGGATCCTCCCGGACCGGGGCACGAACCCGCGTCCCCTGAATCCGCAGGCGGACTCTCAACAACTGCACCACCAGGGAAGCCCCATTTGTATCATTTTTTTAAAGATTCCATATAAAAGTGATATCATATGATATTTGTCTTTCTCTGTCTGACTTGCTTCACTTAGTATGATAATCTCTAGGTCCATTCATGTTGCTGTAAATGGCATTATTTCATTCTTTCTTATGGCTAAGTAGTAAAGAGTTCTCTTATAGAGTTCCTATGAAAATAAAATAAAATAATATATATAAAGCATCTAATGGTTTGTGACCAAATAAGGACTTTCTAAATGGAAACTATTATGATGATGAATATTCACAAACAATTATAGAGCTACCAATACGTGGGAGCTGGGGATGTCAAATAATTCAGTGAAAAATCTCTCTCAAGTCAGGAGGTAAATATCTCAGCTCTAGGAGAGTGCTGTGCTCTGAGATGACTACAAGATGTTCCTTTTAGCCTGGCTAGTGCTTTCTGGAGTTACTTTGGAGCTGTTATGTGTCCAGGGAACTGTAAGTCTGAGAATGGTTTCCTCTGGTTTCAGCTTGGTATTTTAATCGGCATATTAAGTTTCTTATCTATTTCTCTTTTGTGTTTTTAATAATATCCCTTTGTGGTTGCAGGCTGAGTGCAGAAAGAATGTATTAGAAGGAGCTAGTAGAGATAAATGCCGTCCACACACTGAGAGTTTGTAGCTCTGGGATCACTGGGTTCCAAACACAGGGAGCTGGCTGTCAACCCCGTGAGCTATTTCCAGAGAGCCTCGCTTACAAATCACAGGGTGACGAGGAGGGGAGGCTTGGGGGCACCCAAAGGCCTGCTGAAATTCGTTTGTTCTGCTTTCTCAAGGACTGCCACTGTGCCTTTTTCCCCACTTGAGAACCCCACTCAAGAATGCTTAATGTCTCGGAGCTCTCCTTCAAGGCTGAGAGGGACATTTTGTAGGTAGCACTAGCATGGGTAGAAAAGAATGCATTTCTCAAAAACATAACCCTGTCTATGACCCTGCTAATGATAACCACAAACCAAAGGGAAAGAAAAGCATTTTAAAGCTGTTCTGGGAAGTAGGTTGCTCCCTGACCTCCTCCCCTGAGCCAGAGCTCTGAGTATCAGACTGACGGCAAACATACCACAAAACAAGACAGTGGGAGACACTTCATGACTAATTGGCTTTAAAAACACGGAATAAAGGAAAATATATAAACAACTCTTGAGCTTTGAAAATAAGTACTACTAAGGACCGTGGATTGCTCATACAATTCCGTATTTATTAGAAATACCAACCTCCGTGACCATCAATGTCCCACCCTAATGTTAAGTTCATTAGGGGTGTATCATCTCTAATGATAATCTTCAGTTGTATCTGAAATTTTACTTATTTTTTTGATCCCTCTTTCATTTTTCTTACCTGGAGGCTTCAGAGAAGTCTCGTCAGAGTTCACTTGGCAATATTTTGTGGATCTTAAATCAAGTAAATTTCATAAAAGTCCTAACTTTCAGCGCCTTTCAAATGGTATTAGCTTGGCTTTAAACTCCTTAGAGAATTTCAGTGGCAAAAGGATAAGTTCCTGGTATCTGTTATCAACTCCCTGTTTAGGGATTAGTCCTGTGTTTTGGTGTGGGATATAAACATATCCGGATAATTCTCCTGAGCTTCACTTGTTGAGATTTGACATTTGTCCTATCACTTAGTTATGGCTTAGCTCCCAGAGAGCTCTGCTGGCACCTCTGAGACAGCTGCCTGCCCCTCCCCACAGCATACACCCTCAGTCGGGTCCAAATCTTCCCTTTAGCCAAAAAAAAAAAAAAACAAGAAACAAAAACAAAACAAAAAACAAAGCTAATAACAAAATACAGCCTAGAAACCCTTCATCTTGAAAGGCTCTCTCAGCTTTGTGGGGCTTGGAGCTGTTAGCCACAGAGATATCAAAGGATCAGACCTGGGTTATGTTGTCTTGACTTGGTAGGGCTTCCAAATGCCTGCCCTACCCTATCTCCTGGCTACACCCTCTGACCCAACATTTTAGCTTTCCTCACTGTCAGTTTGTCTTACTAGGTCCCAGGAGCATCTTTTTTAAGGAGCATTTGCTACCTCCAATGTTGCTAAAACAGAAGCCGTTGCTCTCTTTAGAACTCCACTGTTGTGTATAGAAGTAGAGGACTGGAATTAGTAAAAAAGACCTGAGTGTGTATGTGTGTCCTCATGTGAGATGTTTCCAACTTGAAAGGATCATTCATGCATGTTATAATCATCATTCTACTACCACAGAGTGTTTTCTCTCTGTGTGAAGTAACCAGCTGGGTGGTATCCAGTAGGGTGCTGGGAATTGGAAAAATTGTTCTTATTTGTAGCATTTGCCAATTTCCTTGTTTTATATACGCCCAGCTTGGTTGATTTCAAGATAGCAAAGTGAAGTCACTGAACAAAGACTTGGGAAGAAATGCACATCACCAGCTCTGCCAGCAGTGTGAGTCTGGTCCAGCACAGGGTTGCAGGGAGAAGGCCAGGAAAGGTTTATAGAGCAAGCAGCTCTTGAGCTTGAATCTAGAAAGATGAGGAGGTATTTTCTGAGTGGATACAGACAAAGGGGAAGAAGGCAAGAGGCAAGAATGCCTAGCAAAGGGTGGACAACTTTCGCTGCATACTAAGTGTGTGTGTGTGCACTTGTGTGTGTGGTGGCACCTGTGTGGCAGGGATAGATTGGGGAAAAGACTCCCTCCAGCAAGCCATCTGTGGCTCTAGCAATGAGCCTCCGTCATCTACACAATTCCCGGGATTAAATGTAACATCTATAGTCTCCTCTCAAGACTATGAGTCCAAACCAGACAGAAGATCATCTCCACAAGGACTCCTTTCAAAAAAGAGTAGTTTCAGGGCTTCCCTGGTGGCACAGCGGATGAGAGTCCGCCTGCTGATGCAGGGGACACGGGTTGGTGCCCCGGTCCGGGAAGATCCCACATGCCACGGAGCGGCTGGGCCCATGAGCCATGGCCGCTGAGCCTGCACGTCCGGAGCCTGTGCTCCGCAACGGGAGAGGCCGCAACAGTGAGAGGCCCGCGTACTGAAAAAAAAAAAAAAAAAGAGTAGTTTCAAATATTCCTTTGGTTATAATAGTCAGTGTCCTAGTGAAATAGTCATTATTCTCGGAGCCAACGTCAATACATTATTATTACAGAGAATGGCCACACAACAGGGCACAGGCAAGCCAAGGAAAAGGGAATTTCAGACTGAGGAGCGGTTAAAGGTCATACTGTGATTTGGTCTGCATAGGAAATGGAGAAAGTTTAAAAGGGAAGAGTGATGCATTGATTTGCGTCAAAATAAGACCTTTGTGTAACAAGAAATATTTCAGAGTATTCTAATTACCAACTGTCTCCAACACATGAGCTTGCCCTCCAAAAGCTGCATTTCCTCGGTCGCATCCAAGGGCAATTCAGAGTATTGCTTCAAGGCAAGAAGTTTATGATTCCGAACGTGTGTACTGGTAGGTCTCGTCACTCTCGATGAAATCAACAAATATTTATTGAGTGGTATCTTGGCCCATGATACCAAGTTATCCTTATTCTTGGCACAGCAGTCCAGAGCTCTGAATGCCCTGCTCTCTCTGGCTTTTACAGGAAGAAAAAAGGATGACTCGAGAGATTTCTCATCAGCTCTTTCCACTTCTGCTTCTTGACCTACACGGCAGGCTCCAGGGGTTAGGGATGCTCAGACATTATTTTTCTGGCTTCTTTCTGTTTCATGAGGATGGTCTAGTCTAGCTTCTGTGGAATTTAACTATTGTTTGTATAATTTAACTATATTTCAACGTGTAATTTAATAGAACTAGATACAAAATTACTATAAATATAACTGTAACTAATTTAACTATACTTTGTAACATGGACATGTTCTAGAGGCTTTTGGGTAATGGGTTCTTTAAAAATGAACCAGAAAAAGTCACCACAAATCAGGAGCACAAACTGAGTTTCTCCCTTAAGATCTTTTTTAAAAAAAACCCTAATTTCCTTTTTTTTAAACTATGGGAAAAATGCTAATTTTCTTACATAGGAAACGTTAACAATCCAATTACAGTGAATAGTAAAAATAGTTTCCTAGTGGGAGTTATTAAGGATATTGAAATAAACCCCCCTGGTAACACCAAATATCAGTTAAAAGTATATGGATAAATCAGGACAGAGAGGCAGAAATAAGAATTTGGAAGTCATCTATTACCAAAGTCATCATTTTGCTGCCTCTCCTAGTGGCCAGCATGGTTCTTTCTATGTTGTTTAAATAATGTACCAGGATAAACACGAGATTAAGTTTAACACCATCCTGCTGCTGCTGTCAACAGGCAAGCTTTTAAATGCTATTTCCCCTTCAGCTACCAAGTTGTTGCTCAGAAAATATCTGATAGGCAAGAATGGCCATCATAGGACATTCCTTCCCTAGCATAGTGAAGGGTATGGTATTGTAAAGGAAAAAATATATATTATATCAATTTATATTAGGTAAATAAAATTTTAAATTCTACAAAATTGGCTCCAAAGGAGTTTCTGAATGAGTGGAAGGCAGCCCCTACTAGAAGCCCAGGCTCTGAGGGCTGGTCTTTTTATGAGATCATCCTTGTCATGTTGTTTCAATTACGTGAGGCCAAGCACCATCACACAAGCATGAGGATGAAGTCATTCTCTAGACCTCTGAGTTCAGGAGCTGAGCCTCTTCCAGTTCATCTCTCCCCATCTCAATTGTCCTGGAGAAATGGTAGAACCAGGAATTAAGTGAGCTTTCCTTTGGGACACAACACTCAGAGGCGACCACATGGTACAGCTGGATAAGCAGAGTCATCAGAGTGCAGCCTCTTAGTGTTAACTGAGCTGGTGGTCTATTTAACCTCTCTGAACCTCATCGGTAAAATGGAGCTCATAATACTTACCTTACAGATTATTTGAAGATTAAATGAAACAGGGTTAAAGCACCTGGCACAGAGTAGAATTCAGTCAACAATGGTGGCTCTCATCGTACTTCAAAGCTACACTGAATCCTCTCCAGATTGGAGTTTCTTCCTCTTTCCTCCCAGCAACTTTCCCCCCTCTATCCAAAAGGAGAGAAGAGTGGCTGGCATTGGCTCTACTAGCATCACCACGGGCAGGCCAACTACAAATTGAGGGTGAGGCTGAGTGAGAGGAATACACCATGAATGGGGATCAGAGCAACTTTTAGATAGCTCAGAGGAGCTGACTCTTCTGAGGCCTAAGGTCACCTGGTGAGGCAGGAATAGCTGTCAGTGGACAAGAGCTTAGCTCAGTAAAGAGGGGCCATATCTTATGCTCTGAGAGGACAGGCAGCCCCACCACTACCAACAAGATGCAAAAACAGCCTGTAACTTTCTACCACTTGGCTGGGGTGCAGGATGCTTGAGCTGTCCAAAACCACCTATGCTACACACAGTGTACATTGCTGTTTGTACGTCTGCTTGCTTTTGTTTGTTTTCAGTGTCTTAGCAGATTGGCTCTGGGTTCATGCTGCATGTTGTATTTGGCAAGAGGAGGTGTTTTAATATCCTTGCTTGGCTAGAACTATCTCAATGCTGATGAGTTCAGTTATTTTGAATAGGATAAAATATTGCCCCAGGTTTCTACATAATCATAGCATAGAACAGTTCAACTTTAAACTTGAGTTAGCTAACTTAAATACTTGCTAAAATAACCATATCTGGAGCAAGCCCCACAGATTCCTGGAGTTCTGACCAACTCTTGGGCAAACCATGCATGTCAAAACATACTTGATGATTTATCTGAGCTATAATCTGGGAAGCTGAAATTGATAGAGCATCCTTGTCCTTACCCTAACCTTCCTATGTATGTGTCTGTTATCCAGTACCTTAAATGGGTGAGACCAGTGAAGATTTAACAGTTACCTTATTCCAAATGTCTGTGATTTATATTCAGTCCACAAAAGATATATATTCACCCACACAAATGAAGTAAAGCTGAATTTATGCATTCATTCACAAATACTTTATGGCATCCAACTTGTGCCAGACACTTTATAAGCACTGGGGTTACAAATGTGAATGGCCCAATCTCTGCCTGAAAGACTTACAGTCTAGCAGAAGAGGCGGTATTCCAGATACATAGATGATCCAAATAAGGGGAGCGATCAGTTCTGCAGGGATTGGAAATCAGGAAAGACTTCGTGGAAAAAAATGACCTTTGTTTGGAATCAAGACTTCAAATCAAGAAGTCTTTCCTGATTTCCAGTCCCCATAAAACTGACCACTCCCCTCATGAACTCAGGATTATCCTAGCAGATCAATCACACTGTGACAACTTTTCTGGCTTGAATTATCCACATAGACTATTAGAGTGACCCTAAGTTCACTCACTAATTGAAGAGTCACTGCTTTTATAACACGTGTTCATCTCTTCAGTCAGCAAAAGAAACTTTGCTTTGACATTTGACAATCTCAACAGTTTTGGCCAATTCTAGTAAAGATTCATGAGATCAAACTCTATAAACAGAGGCATGTGGGAAAAAGAAATAAGTGAAATTATGCCCTTTATTTATAGCTGTCTTCTCAATAGTGAAAGTTTAAAAGCTGACTTTTAAAAAGATTGGAGCTTAAGATGAGCTACGTGATAACAAAGGCAAGGAGGGAACGGAAGCACTGGAGTCATTTTCAACTCATTGACAATTAGTGTGACTCCAGATGCACTGTATGTTTGCCCCCAGATGTTTCTCATAACTTTACCTCCAAGTGATGATATCCAAACTTACACTGCTAGACTCCCTTTTCTTTATCATCAGGTTTGATTCTATTTAAAGTATAACTAGCCCCACAGATGTATTTTACACCTTGGTGTAAATAAATCTGCCAGCTTCTTTCTTGACACCAGTAGCACCATGGGTGAAAAAGAGAGTGCTGCTAAGGTGGAAAGAGGGGAAGAAGAGTGAATAAAATGAAGGTTGAGGGCACTCCAAGTTGTTTTACTTGCAATTTGCTAAAGACCAATCCTGGTCACAGTTAAGAAAAAAACAAAAATTCACAGATAAGAATTGGTACCAATACCTGAGATTCTAAAGATTTGTAAGGCAGGTGAGTTTGATGGTTTTGATAATGAAGACTGACACCCACCCTTATCTCCCAGCCTCAGCTTGTAGTCATACAAGAGTTTCCAATCCAGAACGAATCAGATTACACTAGGTACCCAATGACATGGCAGGATGTCACCTGCCCCATGGTACTCTGAGAAAACAGCTGAGAAAACAGCTGCAGTCACAGTTAACTCCTCATCAAGGACATTCAGAGTCATATTTCACTTTTCCTTTTTTTCAGTTTTATTGTAACATGCTCTTCCTTGTTCTTAGATCTGATTGTTGTACACAGCATCTAATTTCTCAGTCCCCACCCACAGGCCAGTGCAGGCCTGTCAGGAAGGGAATGAATCAGTGTCTCAAAGCCCCAGTAAAGTCACTAAAGGAACCTTCCATTCCTACCTAGGCAGGGTATTTGCACCTGTACACATTCATTAGCAAGTACAGATTGAACACTCTCTGTGTAGCACCTGGACCTGCCCTGTGACAGAAATCAGAATGGTATCAGACACAGTTCTGGTTTTGTTGTGCTTATAATTGTACTGGAGAGATAAGTCACAAATGCAGGAAAGGTTGGGTCACAGTAGGAGGTAGTAGGGGCCTAACTCTCTAAAGAAAACAATAGAAGATCAGGGAAAGGAGAGATACCTGTAGGTGGAGTAGTTAAGCTCTATGAGGGCAGGGACTAGGGCTAGTATTCATTGTTGTATCCCCAGGGTCTATAACATAGTGGGTGCTCAATAAATATTTGTTAAATGATTGAGTAGATAGATGGATGAATGGATGGATGGATGGATAAATGATGGATAGATGCTATTGTCAAATACTCTATGAAAGAGGTAGTTTTTGAAGATTGGCTAGATTTTTGATAAAGAGGAGAAGGGAGAGGGAAAATCAGACAAAGTTCCTCTCCTAAAGCCCCCCAGGACATTCAGCAGGATTGAGACGCTGTCAAGATAGAGCAAGCATTCAAAAACCCTTGAACAGGCATAAAGGGAACCTACTTCAACATAATAAACGCCATATATGACAAACCCACAGCAAACATCATTCTCAATGGTGAAAACCTGAAAGCATTTCCTTTAAGATCAGGAACAAGACAAGGATGTTCATTCTCACCTCTATTATTCAACATAGTTTTGGAAGTCATAGCCATGGCAATCAGAGAAGAAAAAGAAATAAAAGGAATACAAATTGGAAAAGAAGTAAAACTGTCACTGTTTGCAGATGACATGATACTATACATAGAGAATCCTAAAGATGCCACCAGAAAACTACTAGAGCTAATCAATGAATTTGGTAAAGTTGCAGGATACAAAATTAATGCACAGAAATCTCTTGCATTCCTATACACTAATGATGAAAAATCTGAAAGAGAAATTAAGGAAACACTACCATCTACCATTGCAACAAAAAGAATAAAATACCTAGGAATAAACCTACTTAGGGAGACAAAAGACCTGTATGCAGAAAACTATAAGACACTGATGAAAGAAATTAAAGATGATACCAACAGATGGAGAGATATACCATGTTCTTGGATTGGAAGAATCAATATTGTGAAAATGACTATACTACCCAAAGCAATCTACAGATTCAATGCAATCCTTATCAAATTACCAATGGCATTTTTTACGGAACTAGAACAAAAAATCTTAAAATTTGTATGGAGACACAAAAGACCCCGAATAGCCAAAGCAGTCTTGAGGGAAAAAAACAGAGCTGGAGGAATCAGACTCCCTGACTTCAGACTATACTATAAAGCTACAGTAATCAAGACAATATGGTACTGGCACAAAAATAGAAATACAGATCAATGGAACAGGTTAGAAAACCCAGAGATAAACCCATGCACCTATGGTCAACTGATCAATGACAAAGGAGGCAAGGATATACAGTGGAGAAAAGACAGCCTCTTCAATAAGTGGTGCTGGGAAAACTGGACAGCTACATGTAAAAGAATGAAATTAGAACACTCCCTAACACCATACACAAAAATAAACTCAAAATGGATTAGAGACCTAAATGTAAGACCAGGCACCATAAAACTCTTAGAGGAAAACATAGGAAGAACACTCTTTGACATAAATCACAGCAAGATATTTTTTGATCCACCTCCTAGAGTAATGGAAATAAAAATGAAAATAAACAAATGGGACCTAATGAAAGGTCAAAGCTTTTGCACAGCAAAGGAAACCATAAATAAGATGAAAAGACAACCCTCAGAATGGGAGAAAATCATCGGACAAAGGATTAATCTCTGAAACATATAAACAGCTCATGCAGCTCAATATTAAAAAAACAAACTACCCAATCCAAAAATAGGCAGAAGACCTAAATAGACATTTCTCCAAAGAGGACATACAGATGGCCAAGAGGCACATGAAAAGCTGCTCAACATCACTAATTATTAAAGAAATGCAAATCAAAACTACAATGAGGTATCACCTCACACCAGTTAGAATGGGCATCAACAGAAAATCTGCAAACAACAAATGCTGGAGAGGGTGTGGAGAAAAAGGAACCCTCTTGCACTGTTTGTGGGAATGTAAATTGATACAGCCACTATGGAGAACAGTATGGAGGTTCCTTAAAGAACTAAAAATAGAATTACCATATGACCCAGCAATTCCACTCCTGGGCATATACCCAGAAAAAACCATAATTCAAAAAGACACATGCACGCCAATGTTCATTGCAGCACTATTTACAATAGCCAGGTCATGGAAGCAACCTAAATGCCCATTGACAGACAAATGGATAAAGAAGATGTGGTACATATATACAACAGAACATTACTCAGCCATAAAAAGGAACGAAATTGGGTCATTTGTAGAGACGTGGGTGCATCTAGTGACTGTCATACAGAGTGAAGTAAGCCAGAAAGAGAGAAACAAATATCGTATATTAACACATGTATGTGGAAGCTAGAAAATGGTACAGATGAACTGGTTTGCAGAGCAGAAATTGAGACACAGAAGTAGAGAGAAAATGTATGGACACCAAGGGGGGGAAGCGGCGGGGGATGGGTGTGGGGGTGTGATGAATTGGGAGATTGGGATTGACATGTATACACTGATGTGTATAAAATGGATGACTAATAAGAAAAAAGTTTAAAAAACAAAACCAAAAAAACCCCCAAAACTCTTGGCCAGTTCTGAGTCCTGAGCAATGCCACAACTTCAACATTTTATCACCATCAGTGGGCATTAAGAACAGTGACAGGCTAGAATCCAAAAAGAGAAAGTGTGAGATAGAAAGTGGAAAGGAAGCTTCTTGTTTTAAATACAACCTCAGTGCCACTGGGGGTGCCTCTTCCACCAGCCACTCATCCATCTATGGGGCAGGCTCACAGAAAGCCCAGATTGTCACACCCTGCCTGTGTCCATGTAACACTAAAGGAGCCAGAGCCAACTTGTATCAATTACAAGTTACAACTTGTATCAATTATAATAGTCCTTGTGAAGACAGGGATCCACCAGGTTACAACTTTTCCCATCCTTTTCTGCTGGGCCCTACCATGCTTGGCTTCCAATCTGAACCTTGACTTTCTCCCAAGATGAACCACTTGATTCACATCCAGAGGCTCTTAATACCAAACTGGTTAATACATCCAAGCATTGACAATAGTACCAGACCCATAGCAAGACACATCCTGCTATCTGCTTTTATGGTCTATGGAGGCAGTAACAGGTATTCAAGCTGAAGGCAGCCCCATCCAGCCAGTGCCTGACACATAGTAGGTACTCATCGTATGTTTGTAGAATGAAGGAGTAAGGCAGGTGTGGTCCATAGTGCAGGTCAGCCTTCTGCTAGTCTTTCCCTGCCCTAAACCCTAGTTTAAATGACTGGACTTCTACCATCACTCTATTCTATTGCCAGGGGATTTCTACTTTTCTCTTGTGTATCCAGGACTGAAATCCTGCGCTAGAACACAAGTCTATTATCTGTTTCTTTCCTGAATGACAAGTGTCTGAATTTCTCAAATATTGCTTTCCACAAATTACCTTGGGCTTCCATTGTGCATGGGTCCTCAATACAGTTTCTTGTCTCAGTGCTCTCCTATTCTCATTCCCTCTTCACTTCTTTAATTTCTATTCCTTCTTCAAAGTTCACCTCAACCATCCCCTCCTCTTGGAAGACTACCCAGGTCTGCCTACCCTTATATAATGTATACATTCCTCCCTTAGGTTCCCATGGCCTCCCGGTTGCATCTCTACTTACCACTACCTAGTA
This sequence comes from Pseudorca crassidens, assembly GCF_039906515.1. Lineage (NCBI taxonomy): Eukaryota > Metazoa > Chordata > Mammalia > Artiodactyla > Delphinidae > Pseudorca > Pseudorca crassidens. Next base: position 101,324,388 of record NC_090297.1, on the reverse strand, counting down.
AGTTGCACTGCAATCACTGATCCACTCACCTGTGCTCCACGCTCAACTGTGAGCAAATGGAGGGCAGAGAATATGTGTTCATCTTTGTTTCCCCGTCATCTATCACAGTGTCTAGCATAGTATTCAATAAAAATTTGTTTAAAAAAATGAGTGAATGAATGAATGAGTGAAAGACTTCTACCCATCAGCATGGCCTGAGCTGAGACCTGTTTTTGCTCTCCGCCCTGGATGCCAAATGTTACCTCTCACACTGACTATCTCCTTCCCTAAGTCCCTGTGGTTCAAGTACCAGAATCTCTTTCACTTACTCAGAATCCCTCCTACCATGAGTGGTTTGGCTAGTCCTATTATGAATTTTGCACTGCTATGTCCCATGATAGGACACTTTGTTTAACATTGACCATGGTGGAATCACACAGCTGCACATTTCACTTTTATAATTTCAACAATATGCTCTCAGCACTACTTATGGTTTTAGAATTTAATGATACACGTTTTTTATACAGTTTGGCTCCTAACTATATGCCATCTATTTCATTTGGCACAAAGAAACACTCATACGTTCCAACAGCAAAGGGAAAAATGTTAGATTTATTTAAAGATGGCAGACAATGTCTGTACTTTATGGAAAATTTAAGGAATTTTTTTTTGTCTATAAAAGGATAATTTTTGTCTAGAAAAAATTTTTACCTTACACTCTAATTTTATTGTAGTTTTTTAAAAAATTATCTCTATAGTTTAGTATATAACTTCAAGACAAGGATTCCTTTTTAAATATAATCATAATACCATCATCACACAAAGAAACCCAAGAATAATTCCTTAATATTATCAAATACCCTTGAATGTCCTATACTTGTTGTATAAATATATGTGTGTATATATATATATATATATATTTGTTTGAGATTTTAATTAGTATCTGAGTAAAGTCCATACTTTGCAATTAGTTAATATCTCTCTTAAATTTCTTTTAATTTGTAGAATCTTTCTCCATTCCTTTTTTTTTTGATTGTATCTTGTTGGTGTCTTGTTGTTGTAGAAACTACATTGTTTAACGTGTACTTTCCTACAGTCTGGATTTTGCTCATTGCATCTTCATTGTGTTCTTTAACATGTTACCTTATTCCCTATGTATTCTTAAAATTGGTAGTTAGATCTGGAGGCTTGACTAAATTCAGATTTGGTTTTCTTTTCTTTCTTTCTTTCTTTTTTCAGGACCACTTCATAGGAGGTGTTGTGCATTTCTATCAGGAGGTACAAAATATGGTTGTACCTTTACCTTTTTAATGACGTTAGCAGTCATTGATGATTGCCATCTAGATCCATTATTTCATTGGGTTTTGAAAATTGGTGAAATTCTAATTCCAGTAGTCCTTCTTCATGTATTAAGTACGATACTTCTAAAAGTATCTTTACAATTTTCTAAAAGTATCTTTACAATTTTCAAAAGTTTCACACATATGGTTTCATATAGTGCCATAACCCTTTTTAATATATTAAATTTTAAACATAAATTTAAATGTGTATGTATATATTTTAAAACAATTTTTAAAAGTCTCAAAGGCAAAATTTCCCTCACCTAATGTTTATTTATCCTAAGCTACAGTTTGTTTAGGAATCAAGAATAAATACTTGATTGTTTTTTTTTCTATTTTCAGTGGTTCTCTAATATTCTTCAGAGGTGATCAATAAAAAATGAACTCATGGATTTAAGCATATTTGATGAATTTCAATCCACTGTGTTCATTTTTCTTATTGATGCTCAAGTCATTCCCTTTCTACCCAGAGAGAGACTGTTCAATTGGCTCTCTGCCCTTTTGACATGACCCCAGTGGTTGCCAATAGCTACTTTTAACTTTGGTATGACAAACTGCTTCAGACTCATCTTGTGCATTTCCTCCCCCAGACATAGAATCAGCCACTTCTCTAAGAAGGTCTTGTTCCTTTTAGTGGGAAATTGTGTTTAGAAGCAAAATTTAGGCTGTAGAGGTGCTCAATGGCTTTGCTCATTGCCTCTAGGTCTTTTTGGTGAGCTAGAAAAATCATGATTATATAGAGATACCTCCAGTTCAAACTGAAACAGGCTGGGGCTTGGGACCCTTTGCTGCAGTGCTTGTGCCTGGACAAACTTCTCCTTGAACAACAGAATACAAAGAAACTGTAAGAGCAAATTATGAACAATAAGATACAAAAAGGCCAAAACCCAACTGCCACTTCTGAGGTGCCTGGAGCAAAAGCAGGGTACTGGGCAAAATCCCTGCACACAACACCACCAAGGGGGTGGGCAGACCACCTAAGCCATCCCTTTGGCCCAATGCACTGACCCGCCTTTACCCTCACCCTATTTAAGGGACCAGCTCACCATCTTCAGATAGCAAGCAAGGGAACCCGTTACTTCTTTTCACTCCCTCGAGTCCCAGTAAAGCCTTGCCTAAATTTCTTGTCTGGCCTCTTATCAATTTCTATCAATTAAAGAGTCCAAGAACCCAGGTCGATAACAGAACTCAGGATTACAAAGTTCTCACTTATCCTTTACGCTCTTGCCTCTGTATTTCCTTTCTCCCACACCCAAAATCTTATTTTTCAATGACTCCACATTACTATTAATTAGCTTTGTCCCACATTATACAGTCCTAAAATAACAGTAACAATATTACCACAACAGATTTGTTTTTTAATTTACCATTTATTTATTTACTTTGGCCGCGCAGTATGTGGGATCTTAGTTTCCTGACCAGGGATCGAACCCATGCCCCCTGCAGTGGAAGCACAGAGTTTAACCACTGGACCACCAGGGAAATCCCCACAATGCATTACTGAAAATAGTTTGAGATGAATTTTTATGTTTTTTGTTTTTTTTCACTTTGGGGTGTATGCTATTAGAAATGTACAGTCAGATTACTGTGCTTTCCAGTCACGTGGAGTACTTCCTAACAGCTAGACACGACACTAGATTCATTTGTTTCATTTTACTTTTGTTTTTAGAGATTGTTTTTAAATTTTGGTTTATAATTAAGTAAAATATCTACAAGGTTTCAAAGTCAATTTTACACAAGAAAATAATTTTTAAAAGTCTAGCTTCTCTCGCTCTTCCCTATTCTCTCCCAGTAACCAAAATTTAGAAATTTTATGACTTATTTGTCTGACTTTTATTTATTTACTTTCTTCAACCAAACCATTATTTTTTCACTTTTTTTTATTGAATGTATTGAATGAAAGATTCATTAAATTCTATAGTGCTTTACAATTTTCAAAAGTTTCACACATATGGTTTCATATAGTGCCATAGTAACCCTTTTTAATATATTAAATTTTAAACATAAATTTAAAATATAAACGTATATGTATATGTATGTGTACGTGTATGCGTGTTTGTGTATTCTCCATTCCTGCAAACAACTGAAATATTCTACATACTTTTCTTCACCATATCTTTTGTTACTTAACAGTAAATCTTGGAGATCACACCACTGTAGTATAGTAATGTATGGAGAGATCCCCCATTCCTTTATACAGATGCATAGTGTTCCATTTATAGACACAGAATAGTTTATTCAGTCTCCTAGAGATGGATATTTGGGTGGTTGTAGTCTTTTGCTACTAATAGTACTACAATGGATTGCTTTGTGCAAATATCTTTTCATTGTTTGCAGGTGTATCTTTAGGAAAGATTCCTAGAAGTAGATTGCCAGGATAAAGGGCAAATGCATACATAATTTTACTAGATCTTGCCAAATTCCCCTTCATAGGGACCAACCTTTTGTATCTCCACTGGCAACGAGAGTACCCAATTCCCCGTAGACTCGCCAACAGATTTTGTTGCCAGACGTGGATTTTTGTCAGTCTGATAGATGAGAAATGATATCCCGGTGTGGTTTCTTTTATAATGGGCAGAGTTGAGCATTCTTCCATAACACTTAAGAGCTATTTCCACTTTTTTTGTCCAATAGTCTATATCCCTAGACCATTTTTTCTATAGGGTTGCTGGCTTTTTTCTTCTCTGTTTCTATAAATATTTTAATATATATGAGCATTAGCCATTAATCTGTGATGTAAGTTGCAAATATTTTTCCTAGTTTATCTCTTGTCTTTTACTTTACTTATGGTGTATTTTTCCATGTGGAATTTTAAAAAAACTATGTAATCACATTTGTCATTCTTTTCCCTTAATCATATTTAGATTAAGTTTTCACTCCTTTCAGATTATTGAAATAACCATTTTTTTTGGTACTTGTATTTGTATGATCCATTTGGAATTTATCCTAGCCAGCAGTGTGAGGGATGCATCCAATTTTATTACTTTCCATGTGATTATTCAATTATCCTAACACCACTTTTTAAAAAATTGATCTTTCTCCCTGCTGATTTGAGATCCTGTCTTTATTGTATACCAAACATCCATATGCAACTGGATCTATTTTTTAAGTTTTTCTTTTGTTTTATTAGTCTGTCTATTCATGCACTAACATAAATCTATTTTAATTGTAAAGGCTTTATAGTATGTTTTAGTATCTAGTATGGCAAGCCCAACTTAATATTCTTTTTCAGGGTTATCCTATCTATTCTTATGTATTTGTTCTTCAACTGAACTTTATAACCAAATTGTCTAGGTCTAAAAAATAATCTGAGAGCATTTTATTGGGATGGCATTACACATATAAATTGACTTAGAGAGAATTGACATCTTTATAAAATTGAGCCTATCCAAGAACGTGGTATATTTCCATTTTTTCAGGCCTACCTTTGTATCATTCAGGAGAGTTATAGTTTTTTTGACATTCCCTGTTAATTTTCTGCCTAAATATTTTATTTTCTTATTTGTTATTGTAAATGGATTCTCCTCTTCCATTATACCTCTAATTATTTTTTGCTTATATATATAACATAAAGGCTATTGATTTTATGTTATTTTATAACTTGCTACTTTATTAAATTCTTTTATTATTTTAATAGTTTCTCCATTGATTCTTTTAGGTTCTTCAATTATATAATTATGTTTCCTGAAAATAAAGATAGTTTTATTTATTTATTTCTAATTCTTATGTTTTTAATGGCTTTCTCCCTTGTCTAATTACACTGATTAATATCTCCAATGCAATATTAAACAGTTAACTTAGAACCTAACACCAATGTAAGAAATGACTATACTATATTTTAAACAAACTCTGTCTCCAAGAAACAAAACAGTTAAGCTATTGTATCTATGTCAGTCTAAAAGACATTACAAACTACAATCTTTTACATAAGGTGGGAACTTTCAGTAGTGATCAATCCTTATTCATGGCAAGTGAGAACATGTACCCCTGGACCTCTTCAATCTAAGTAGACCTTAAAGCTTATGGGATCCTTTCTGAATGAAGCCTTAAGAGTCTCATGGGAACTCACTAGAGAAAGTCTGATTCATCCCATGAATAAATGCTCTGATCCTTCCAATCCTTTAACTATTTCTAACATTGATTTTTAAAGTTTTGTTTTATAGTAACATCTTACCCACTCAGACTTAAAGAAAAAAAAATCAGTCTAATGTAATGGAAAACTAGAATGATAAAAAGCTTGCCACATATTTGACGTTGTTCATATGGATAAGATGGTTGCAACCCAAGTGTCCATCAGTAGATGACTGGATAGCCAAAGTGTGGTATATACTTACAATGGAATATAATTCAGCCTTAAAAAAGGAATGAAGTACTGATACATGCTATAACATGAATGAACCTTGATCGCATTACGTGAAACAAGCCAGACACAAAAGGACAAATACTGTATGATTCCACTTATGTGTCATCGTTTAATGGGTACAAAATTTCTGTTAGGAATGATGGAAAATGTTCTGGAAATAGAGAGTGGTGATGGTTGCACAACCTTGTGAATGTTTTTAATGCCACTGAATTATACACTTAAAAATGGTTAAAATGGTAAATTGTGTTTTGTATATTTTACCATGCACTTGAAAAAGAAGTCTATAGGGGCTGTTATGAATGGAATGTGTCCCCCTAAATTCATATGTTGATATCCTAACCAACAATGTGATGGTATTAGTAGGTGGGACCTTTGGGAGGTAATCAGGTCATGAGGATGAAACCTTCATGAATGGGATTCATGCTTTTGTAGGATGAGACAAGACAGCTTGCTTCCTCTCTCTGCTGTTAGCTATGTGAGGATACAGGAGGGCAGCCATCTGTCAATCAGGAAGCAGGCCTTCACCAGACACTGGATCTGCTGGCACCTTGATCTTGGACTTTCAGCCTCTACAATTGTGAGAAATAAACGTGTGCTGTTTAAGCAAAAAAAAAAAAAAAAAAAAAATGATGGTTTTGACATTTTTCTGGTGTCAGGTATAGCTCCAGAGCCCAGGGGCATGTGGGACTCCAGGTCAGAAAGGTCTTTACTAACTTAGTAGGTCATGGCCTGGGGCTTAAGCACATGCCTTCACCTGTCTCAGAAATCAGGACTCAGCCTCCGAGCTTTGGTTCTTGGTCTGCATATTTTGGACAGACTGGCTTAGTAGTTAAGAGCATCACCTTGGATAAGTCTATATTGAAATACTGGTTCCCATACTTATTAGGTATATGGTTTTCAGAAAATTAACATCAGTTAGGTCACAAGGCACTGGAGTCATTCTTGGGTTTATTATTCAGTAGTTGCAGGTGACTTGCAAAAATGGAGGGAGAAAACCTATTTAGCAATGTCATTTTACATACACTCGGATTCCTTTAATAAATCATACATTCTATATCACTCAGTAATTTCACTTCTCTGATGAAAGGTTAAATGATACCTAATTAGGTATTGAAGTGGGCACTATTATAACAAGATCTAAACCATGTGGCATAAGTTTGGGGACAAAGTAGCATGCAGAAGTCTGATAGCCTCAAGGAGGCCATGGTGACAGCCCGAAGGAAAGTGAGAAAAATGTTATTGAAAGCTGGACAAAAGGGGAACTCATGTTACATATTGGTGGAAATTTGTGGGACACTGTCTTCTGTGGAATGTGGGAGATTGGAAATGTACATAATTGTCATGATTTAGTTAAAACTATTTCTGAGCAGAATGTTGAGGAATTTACCTGGATACATTTAGCTGCATAGCATAAGATACTGATGGAGATTATCTAAAAAAAAGAATTATTAACTATTCAAGTAGAATTTGGAGAAAATATAAAGGTCTTAGAACAAGTTTTTCAACCAGCAAAATTTTCTCAAAGTTTGAAATGACCTTAAGGCAGAAATCAGAAAAACATATCTCAGGGTAAAGTTGAAGCCAGCAGTATAGCTATAAAACCCTTTGCTAAGAGCTTAGAAATATTGTAGGCAGTGCCTAACAGCCCATTTTAGAAAAATAGCCTTTCCAATACCTCAAGTGTGTGCCTCTCAGATCCTCTCTTGGATGCATAAGAGGGCATCTAAAAATCATCAAGATTCTGTCTCTCAGCAGCCTCTCGAGGAACTCAAGGAAGAGAAAGGATGATTTTGAGATTTGGAGGTACAACTTTTGCATAACGGAGTGAAGTATAAATTGATACATAAGAAACACACTAAATTTAAAAAATATATACTATGTTGGCCTGAAAGGAACAAAGACAATGTAAAATAAAAAGAGTCCTTCAGACTCCATAATGCCTATGGACAGGAAACTACTTGGTAAAAATACTCTCTCAAACATGGACTTTTCTCATGGAAATGTAAAGATCACTGAAAAGGTGAAGTCAAGACTCATGGAGTACAACCCGCAGAGAGCAAGATAGCCCTAATCAAGGAGGGGGCAACATATGCTGGCTACATTTCAGAATTGCCATAGACCACTGACTGTTCTCGTTTCCTCTTTTTGAACAGGAGTATCTATTGCAGCTATTCTGTGCCTGTCACACATTATATGTCATGTGTAGGATGGGAGGAGATAACTTATCTCTTTAGCTCATAAGTCTTCAAACTGCACATGGACATGATTTAGATGATACAATATTGGATCTTGAGCCTAAGTCTCATGCTGTAATGAGATGGGACCTTAAGGTATATAGGGAAAGGTGAATATTTTGCTCATAGGAAGGATGTAAGAAGGGGAACCGTGGTCATTTGTATTTTCCAAAGATAACCGTAACAATATCTGCCATCCACATGCTCATCTTTAATGTGACCTTGTCATTCCTTACTTGTCACTCTACCAAGAGGTGGAGTCTAATTTCCCTCTCCTTGAATCTAGGTTGAACAAGAGAATGCAGAGGAAATAACACTGCATGACTTTTGAGGCTAAATTAAAAGGTTTTCAACTTCAGTTTTGTCTTTTAGAACACTCGCTCTGCATGCTCCCTCTCAGGATGGTCTCTCTTGGAAACCAGCTCCATGACCTAAGGATCCTAAGCCACATGGAGAGACCATGTGTAGGTCCAACAGCTCCAGCTGAGCCTGACATCAAATCCACAGGCATCTATTATTTGAGTAAGAAAGATTCCAAATGATCCTATCCTGCAGATGTTAGAGTCAACCCCAGTCATTTGAGTCTTCAAGGTTCCAGATAGGAGAGCAGAAACAAACTATCCTTGCTGCATCTTGTCTGAATTTCTGATCTACAGAATCCATGAGCTTTAAAAAAAGCTGCTTTTTGCCATGAAGTTTGAGGTGGTTTGCTACACATCAGCAGATAACCAAAAATAGTGCCTGAGAGTTGGGATTTTGTACAAGAAAATGATAGCTCATCAAAAATTGATGTGGGATAAGAAAAGAACACCTTTTGACATCCACACAAAAATATCAAGAGAACCTGGAAGAATAGATCCAAATAGAACTGGAACACAGAATATTTGTCCCACTGACACAGAGTATTAAACAGTTCCAAGAGGGGTAGGAACTGGTCATGAATTTTGAGACCCAATTATATATCATTTGTAGATTATTGCATGTACATAGGCCTTAATTTTACTGTCAAATGTAGAAAGGTTCTTATTGAAGAGTTTTGATTCCATTATTCTTAATTATTTTTGTTATAGTTACATGATTTAAGTCCAAATCAAGACAAAACCAAAAAATCTTTCACAGCGATGAAGAAATAAGATGATCCAGAATTATATTCCCCTGGCAAACAATCTAAAAACTGGAAAAAATATAGGAAATAACTATTTTCAGACATTGGACAATAGACAACACAAGAGTGCAGTCAGTGAGAAAAAGGAAACAAATGGGTAAGTCCTACCAGTGCCTAGGCTTTCTGTCTGGGGGAAATTCCAAGATTGTGGTGCAGGAAGGGGTAAACCTGAAAGACTCCATCAATCTTGTGGGTTTTTTAAAAATATGTAATTGTATTATCTTTTGTTTAAAATTTTCCTTTATTTTTATACAATTTTTAAAGATAGCTTTCCATTTACAGTTACTACAAAATATTGGCTATATTCCCCGGGTTGTACAATACATTCTTGAACCTATCTTACACCCAATATTTTATACCTCCCACTCCCCCAATCTTGTTTTTTTTAAAAGACAAATGTCATAGTTCCAGAAAGCTGAGGCAATAAGAATTTCAAAGATAGAATATCTAAGAGAAGAGAGCGACTCCAAGAAAGAGATCCAGAAATCTGCAGAGGGATTGAGTACTGACTGTACACATGTAGAGTAAATCCAACGAGGTTAAACATGAATAACATCTGAGACAAGGACAATTACTCAAAGTTGTAAGACAATTTCAAGAGCTCTCACAGGGCCAGGAATTGTTCAAATTCTCTTTGGACAAAATGGAGAAATTTTGATGTATAATACATGGGGCATAAAATACACATTCCAGAAAGGTCGAATCTTAGAATTAGAGCTAAATTAACCCTGCAATGAAGACAACTCCAGACCTGCCTTAAAAGCATTTAAAAACAAACTGCAAGCACTGTTTACAATAACAAAGACATGGAAGCAACCTAAATATCCATCGACAGAGGAATGAACAAAGATGTGGTACATATATACAATGGAATATTACTCAGCTATTAAAAAGAATGAAATAATGCCATTTTCAGCAACATGGATGGACCTAGAGATTGTTATACTGAGTTAAGTAAGTCAGACAGAGAAAGAGAAATATCATATGTTGTTGCTTATATGCGGACTCTAAAAAGAAATGATACAAATGAACTTATTTACAAAACAGAAACAGACTCACAGACTTAGAGAACAAATTTATGGTTACCAGCGGGGAAGAGTGGGGGGAATGGATAGTTAGGGAGTTGGGAATTGACATGTACACACTGCTGTATTTAAAACGGATAACCAAGGACCTACTGTATAGCACAGGGAACTCTGCTCACTATTATGTAACAACCTAAATAGGAAAAGAATTAGAAAAAGAATAGATACATGTATATGTATAACTAAATCACTTTGCTGTACAACTGAAACTATCACAACGTTGTTAATCAACTATACTGCAATATAAAATAAAAAGTTAAAAAATAGTAGCTAATATTTTCCCTGATATTTTCTACTTATTAAAGTTATTTCATTAAAATTATATAATAATGCTTAAATCTACATAAAGACCCATTGGAATATTGCTTATCTTTGTTCCCATATAAAGCTTCAGATCAATTTTTTTCCATGAATAGAGGTGTCCAATAAATGAAGACCCAATGAGGAGAAAAACAAAAACAAAAACAAATTGCAAGAAGATCAAACTTACCTGCAATACCTTAATTTCTTGCCGATAAAAGTTAAACACTCTTTAAATTAATACATCAAAATACAGCATCCAACAAGATAAAATTCACAATGTCTAGCATCTACTCTAATATGGCTAACATACAAAGAAACAAGTTAAGTGACACATAACTAAGACAAAAGTCAGAAGCAGACCAAGAAAAGAACAGTGCTGATGAAAATAGCAGAAAAGGCATTAAAACTACTATTATAAATATACTGTTTTCTGTGGACTGAATTGTGTCACACACCCCCCCCACAATTCATATGTTGAAGCCCTAATCCCAAGTGTAACTGTACTTAGAGATAGGGCCTATAAGAAGGTAATTAAGGTTAAATGAGGTCATAAGGGTGAGGCCCTGATAGGATCAGTATCCTTATAAGAAGAGACACCAGAGCATGTGCTTTCTCTGTTTCTGCCTCTCTGTCTGTCTATTTCTCTCAGTCTCTCCTCTACCCATGTGAGGACACAATGAGGAAGTTGCCATCTGCAAGCCAAGAAGAGAGCTCTCATCAGGAACCAAATTGACAGGCACCTTGATCTTGGACTTGTCAGCCTCCAGAACTGTGAGAAATAAATTTCTGCTGTTTAAGCCACCCAATCTGGGGTATTTTGATATGGCATCCCATGCAGACTAATACACTCCTCTGCTCAAGAATGTAAAGGAAAGCATCACCATGATGAGAAGATAAAGATATTAAAGAGACTCAGATGAGTTTAAGTTAAAAAAACTATAACTAAAATGAAAGATATATCTATTGACTTGAGAAGATGAAATACTACAGAAGCAAATAGCACTGCAGTTGAAGACATAGCAATAGAAACTATCAGAAATGCAGTGCAGAGAGAAAACAGACTGAGAAGAAGTGATCAGAGCCTCAATGACCCATGGGACAATATCAGTGGTCTAACATATATATAAATGGAGTTCCAAAAGAAGAGGAAAGAGAAAATAGATAATATATTTGAAGAAATATACCAATATTTTCCTAAATTTTACAAAAAATGTGAGTCTACAGATTCAAGAAACCCAACAAATCTCAAGTAGAATAAACATAAAGAAATCACACTATAGCATATAATAATCAAATTACTGAGAACCAGGGATAAAGAGAAAATACTAAAGCCAGCCAGAGTGGGGAAAATAATTATATACAGAGAAACCAACATTTGAATGATAGTAGACTTCTCATCAAAACAAGTAGGACAGAACACAATGGACTGACATACTTAGAATAAAAATTCAAGTATTTAATGCCACTGAACTATACACTTTAAAAATAGTAATTGAGATGGTAAATTTTATGTTATGTGTATTTTACCACAATAAAAAAGAAATACCAAAAAAATTCAATCTAGAATTCTACATTCAGCAAAAATATCTTTCAAAAATGAACATGAAATAGTGCTTTAAAAAAATCTCTGAAATATTATTGCCAGCAGGTGTGTATTATAATCAATTTTTTTTCAAGTTTTTCAGGTAAAAGAAAAACTAATGATAGAGATTTGAATTTTGACCTAGGACTAATGATCACCAGAATACAAAGATAATTTTCTAATTAAAAAAATCTATTTAAAAGATAATAGATGATTTGAAGCAAAATTAATGCTCTATTGTATTGCTTATAACATATGAAGAAATAAAATAGATGACAACAATAGCATAAAGGAAAGAGCTGGAAGGGAAGTATAAGATAGCAAGATCTTTATAATATCAATGAAGAGATATAGTACTATCTAAAGGTAGACTGTGAAAAGTCAAAGATGTTTACTGTAAATGCTAGATGAACCACTAAAATAATGAAACAAAGAAGCATAGATAATAAGCCAATAGTGGAAGTAAACTTGAATCATTAAAAATACTTGATTAATTTTTAAAAAGCAAGAAAAAAAAAGAATAAGGAATTGGTAGGAAAAATAGAAAACAAATATCAAGGTGGTAGATTTAAACCCAACTAAGTAAGTAATTAAGTTACATGTATGGTCCAAGCATTCCAGTTAAAATGCAGAGATTGTCAGATTTGACTAAAAAAAAAAAAAAAAACGAACCTGAAAAACAAACAACAACAGCAAAAAAAACCACAGCAGAATCCAGATATATGTTACCTACAAAATACTCATTTGACATAAAAAGATGCTGACAGGAAAAAGTATACTATGCAAACATCAAACAAAAGAAAGTTGAAGTGGATTTAATACTATCAGAAATTTGATTCAGGAAAAGAAATAATACCAGGTATAAAGATGGACATTTCTTTTTAATTTTTTATTTTCAGTACTTTAAATGTACTCATAAAAACATTCTAAAAATATACAATTTTTCCTTTTTAGCAAAGTATAATAAAACATAAAAACCCCCAAAACAGAATACTTGACATTTACAATTCAAAATCAAATTAGCAGAATATTGAATATTTACAAAACAATATCTCTTAACAATATTTATAAAGTTACATGCAATTTTGTAGAATTGACTATAGTGATAATTGTATCAATTTATCAAGAAGACATACTGACTATAGTAATCATTTCACTGTATACAGTTAACTCTTGAACAACATAAGTTTGAACTGTGTAGTCCTCTTACACACAGATTTTTTTCAATAAATATAGTACCTAGATTTTCATTTTATAGATTTTTAAATTAATTAAGTGTGGGGAAAAGTTTGTGTTCAATTAGAGATCACAATATTGTGGAATCAAAAGAACTAGGATTTGAGTCCTGATTCTATCCAAACTGTTTCATCTTCCTGCCCTTAGATGAGTCATTTATCAATTCCTTTGTTTTTGAAGCAAGATATGCACTACTTGGATTTCTGACTGCCTGTGGTTGGTTCTCCCAACCCCCCAAACTGTTCAAAGGTCATCTGTATATGTTTATCAAATCATCATGTTGTACAACTTGAACATATACAATTTTTATTAAAAAATTAATCTAGAACAAAAGAAGACAAACAATACTAAGTATATGCACACCTAATAACAAGGGTGTAAAAATAATGAAACAAAAACTAATAAAACTGAAAGTAGAAATAGATTATAATCTATGAATACAGTTAGAAATCTTAATATTCTTCAGTAATTAATAGAATAAGTAGACACACCAGTTTAATTGACGTTTATAGAACACACCACCCAACTAGAGCAGAGTAAACATTTTCAAGTGCACATAAAACATTCATCTAGATCATATTCTGGGCCATAACATAGGTATCAATAAATTCAAGAGGATTGAAACCATACAAAGTATATTCTTTCACTGTAGCAGAATCAAACCAGAATTAATAACAGAAAGTTAGCTGGGAAATCCCCAAATATTGGGAAATTAAAACCACACAGTTAAAAATACACCATGGGTCAAAAACGAAATCACAAGGGAAATTAGAAAATATTTTGAACTGAAATGAAAATGAAAATATAACATAACAAAATTTGTGGAATGCTGCTAAAACAATGCTTAGAGGGAAATTTATAGCATTAAATGATTATATAAGTAAAAATTTCCAAAATCAATTAAACTTCCACCTGCAAGAAAAATAAAAGCAAATTAAACTTGAAGTAAACCAAAGAAAGAAATAATAAAAATGTGTGGAAACCAATAAAATTTAAGTTGGACAGATAATTAGAGGAAAGGTTATGAAACCAATAGCTGGTTCTCTGAGCACATCAATAAAATTGATAAGCCTGATGTTTATTTAGGTTGACTAACTCATCCTTGGTTTGCCTGGGACTTTCCCAGTGTTAGTGCTGAACATTCCACATTTCAGGATCCCATCAGGCTTGGGTACAACTGGCACAGCTGATCACTTTACTGTACCCAGATTGATCAGGAAGTAGAAAAAAGACACAAATTTATATATCAAGAATGAGAGATATTTTGAGCTGTATAATTGTTGGGAGACGTACCTGGCCTTTTCAGAATGATCAGCAGCACCCCTAGTCGCTACCCACTAGATGCCAGCAGTATCCTACATTTGTGAGCAGCAATGATGTCTCCAGTCATTCCTACATGTCCCCTGGGTGGGCCAAATGGCCCTCACTTGACATCCACTGGTCTGATACATATGGGTTAAATGATTAGCAACAGTAGTATCAAGGTAATTCAATGGGAGAAAAATACGCTATTGAATAAATGGTGCTAGAACAATCATATCCTTATAGAAAGAAATGAACCTTCCACTGTATAAAAAATTGACTTTAAATGGGTCATCTACCTAAACATAAGAGCTAAAACTGTAAATCAATCTGTAAGAAAACATAGGAGAAAATCTTTGTGACCCTGGGTGAGCCAGAGCTTTTTTGGACAAAGCACAGACAATGCAAAAAAAATAATAAATTGGGCATCAAAAAAAAAAAGTCTGCTCTTCAAAGAAATTCCTAAGAAAATGAAAAACAAGCTATAGCCTGAGAGAAAATACCTGCAAAACATAAGTCTAATAAATAACTTGTATTGGAATATATAAAGAACTCTTAAAACCCAATAAAAGAAAAACAACCCAGTGAAATTTGGAAAAAAGATGTCAACAATCACCTTACCAAAGTAGATAGGTAAATGGCAAGTGAAAGACCATGTAAAGATTCTCAACATCATTAGTCATCAGGGAAATTCAAATTAAAACCAAAATGAAGTACAGCTATATAGATACACATCAAAATGGCTAATTTTTTTAGACAAAATAAACTAAAAATATCTGACAATACCAAGTGTTGACAGGTTTGTAGAGCGCCTGGAACTCTCATAAAATGCTGATAGGTGTACAAAATGGTACAGCTTCTTTGGAAAACATTTGGCAGTTTCCTGTGAAGTTAAATATCATTTACCATACAACCCAGCACTTCCACTCCTAGGTATCTTTTCAAGAGAAATGAAAACATGTTCACACAAAGACTTATATGTAAGTATTTATGACAGCTTTATCATAATTGCCAAAAAATGGAAACAACCTAAATGTCCACCACTGGTGAGTGAATGTCCACCACTGGTGAGTGAATTAACAGATTGTGGTAGATCCAAACAATGGAATACTACTTAGTAATAGAAAGAAACAAGCTACTGATACCTACAGTGGCACAGATGAATCTCAAAAGCATTTTGTTGAATATAAAAGTCTAACACAGAAGACTACATCCGATGTACTCGTCCATATGAATGCTAGACTTACATGAATTCTAGATTTCTGTCATGGTGACAGAAATCAGGTCAGTGTTGCCAGGGGCTAAGGGTGGAGGAGAGAGTTGATTGCAAAGGGGTATGGGGCAACTTTGGGGGATGATGGAACCATTGGGGATGATGTGATTGTGTACAGCTAGGTACAACTAGGCTCCACAAGGTGACTACAGGAATCAAGGTCCTTGTGCTTAGAGGGGCAGAACAGGTGGCAGCTGCGGCAGTGGCAGCAACAGCAGCTGTAACGACCCTTCATTGAGGGCTTACACTGCCTGGAACAGTGATAAGCCCTTTAGATGCATTATCCCATTCCATCTTCAGAATAACCATTTGGGGTGAATATTATTGCTTCCCATTTTTACACATGAGGGAACTGAGCCCCAGAGTGTTTAAGTGGCATGTCCAAAGTCACTCCACTGGTCAGCAGGTGTGGCTGATCCCCAAGTGTGAGCTCTAAATTATGGACTTATCTTGCCTCCTGCATGGAATGCTGTTTTAATGCTTAATTCTATGTGATTGAGCGGCACAATGATATAATACCAATATTTTTTATCCCAACATGACCTTTTGCAATATAAGCTTGTATGGCTACGACACACAAATGGTTAGAGTATTTCAGCCTAAATTGAGATTCCTTGAATTAATCCTCCCCTGGCCAACAAAGAAAAGACACTTCCGGTCTTCCTATGTGTTGCAGGCTGTATTCTCTGGAAGCAGCTGCTAAGACAGAAATTCAGGTGCAAATTCTGTGATACCTGTAAAAGGAAGGGAGAGAAAGAAGGATTGGGTGAAGGGACCAGTCAAACCACAGTGTAGACCCAACAAAGTCCTGGCAAACCCGGTGGGGCACCCCGGGGTGAACGTTGCCCAGCAGAGTGGTCCACATTGGACAAGAATGGTCATGCCTTTCTCTCCCCACCTCACTCAGTCACTGGCTGAGGGTTGCCCCAGGGAGCATGTGACCTTGAGCAAGGCCACTCTCTGCAGCGGAAGCAGACCCAAGCTGCGGATCACTCAAGGTTGCCTGCTGACTGTATCCTGCGGTGGGGGAGCATCCTTGGAGTGGGCACCTGGGCGTGCACCTCTTAGTCCGTGGCCTGGTGCTGCCCTCAGAATGCTTCCCCATGGCACCGCAGTGTCACTGAGTTACCCCAAGTCCTCCGAAAAGTTTCTCTTTTTAAAATCATTTAACATTATTTCAATGGACATATGGATACTTGAAAAAAGTAAATAAAGTCCAGGAAGTGTTGCCTTAACAAGCTTGACTGAATGATTTTAAACCAAAAACCATCTAACATAATATCAATGTTTTACTTGTAACTAGGTGCTTCTTTTAGCAGTATCATTCATTTATTCATTTAAAGTGTATGGTACACTTTTATGCACCAGGCACTCTCCTGACTATTGAAGATATGAAAACATAAACAATATGGTAAGATTAAATAAATAATGGAAAAGACGAGCTTCTTATCCTCCATGAGCCTAAAATTTACCATGTGAGGACAACAGGGAATCAAGTAACAGTAGAACAGTGTGCTGCCTACTTTATGGAGAGCCGGTAGAGAGGGGTTTTCAACATCTGAGCTACGCCCTGAAGATGAACCACTGGAGTTGAATGGTCGGGTGGAAGGACATCCCTGGTGAAACCAGGAACATAGCAAAGTCAGAAGTGTGAGTAGTCCAGTGAGGATTGTGTAGCATAGGATTGGCAGAATAAGGGGAAGGAAGCCTCAAAGGCTGGCTGGGATGGACTGAGAGCAGCCCTGAACACAATGCCAAGGAGGCCAGAGGAATCACATGGAAGCTCAGGACAGACCAAGGCAAATCCATCCTTACGACTGCATAACTCAGTGCATGTGTCTTTCCAGATGGACAGGGTCCTTTCTTTCTTTTTTTTAAAAAAAATATTTATTTATTTATTTATTATCTTTGGCTGCGTTGGGTCTTTGTTGCTGTGCGTGGGGTTTCTCTAGTTGCGGCGAGTGGGGGCTACTCTTCGTTGCAGTGCACGGGCTTCTCATTGTGGTGGCTTCTCTTGTTGTGGAGCACAGGCTCTAGGTGCGTGGGCTTCATTAGTTGCAGCACGCAGGCTCAGTAGTTGTGACTCACGGGCTCTAGAGCACAGGCTCAGTAGTTGTGGTACACAGGCTGAGTTGCTCCGTGGCATGTGGGATCTTCCTGCACCAGGGCTCAAACCCATGTCCCCTGCATTGGTAGGCGGATTCTTAACCACTGCACCACCAGGGAAGCCCTGGACAGGGTCCTTTCTTGTCTTTGCTTAGGGCCTTCTGTCCACACAGGTTTCAGGATTCTTGATTTGCTTTCTTTGCCAACTCATCATATTCTTATTCTCCCATGTCATTTACAACTATAACTTCTAAAAACATGCTCTCCCGTCCCTTAGGCAAGCAAGTTGGGGAGATCAGGCCACATCAGTAACAGCAAGACCTTGAGCTGCTGTCAGTACCACAACAGAAACACCTTACCCTATGGACAGCAGGTGAGTGCGCCCACACCATGGGCAATTCCTCCTCTTTTGACAAGTGCCAAAAAGAAGGGAAAGCATTGTTGTTTTATGTCTTTGATTTCTCTTGCAGTTTCTGCTCCATCTATGTGGCTACTTTCAACAGGACTAGATACAGGTACTTTATTTTGACATGATCCGTTAGAAATCAAAGATAAATCTAACAGATTCACTTAACTCAATCAATTGCTAGAAAAATCCTCTGAATCACACAGCTGATTTACATATGGTAAGTGAAACAGGAATTAGCAAATATTTTCTGAACTTGTAAAATGTTTTTAAGACACTCTGATGAGTCAGTGTTTAATCCTTTCTCCCACAAATAGGACAAAAGATCTTTGCCATGTTTTCTCTTAAGTAAATATATTTTAAAACTGTGCCTCCACAGTGTTTTAATTTTCTTTTCAGCTGCCACTATGATGGACATAGCAGCTGGAATGAAGGATAACACATCACACCTCAACTTTGAATTTCCTGCCTTTTGTTTTCTTGAATCGTAGCCTTGATGTTGTTTAAATAGTGCTGTGTATATTTAATTTCTTTTTTCTTGTCGTAAAAACCAAACAATTTTTTTTAAATCACCCCATCTTTCATGGTGGGTTATAAAAGTGTTCTTGAGCTGAAATTGAACTGGTCTCTTATTTAAACATATAAAGATATATTTAGGCATTTTCATCCACTGTAATTTATTTTAATTGACTGCTTGGGCAGAAATGTATTTGTGCACATTTTATCCATGTCATGTGCTTTGCATTTAAAGATAACACCACTGATAGTGACTGCTAATTGTGTGCACAAATGGTTGGGCAAAGAACATGTATCTTCCAAGGTACATGTACACAAAGTCTGTTCTTTGCTGTTTGCAGACTGTGTCATTTGTGACTCTCCCTCTTCATCTCAGATCCTCCCAAAAGAGACAAAGATATATGGAGTTAGAAGATACTTAGATATTATTTAGCTCAACTACTCAAATGAAGCAGGCACCACCATTCTCTGGCCTCTGCTTATAACTTTCAGTGATAAGACATTCAGTTCTTCAGAAAGGTAGCCCATTTCATTGTCATTTATCTCTAAGTATTAAAAAATTATTCCTTTTATTGAGCCAAAGTTTCCCTTCCTCTAACTTCCACCTATTTATAGTGCCCTTTAGACCTACACAGAATATGTACAGGGAAGTCTTCAGGAGACAATTCTTACATCTCCTCTTTTGTCCTCTCCAAATGAAAATTTCTCATGTTTGTTCTCTACATCTACATCTCTATTCCTGTGAGAACCTAGATGGGTGGGATGGAGGGTGGGGGAGGGAGGTCCAAGAGGGAGGGAATATAGGCATACATATAGCTGATTCACTTCATTGTACAGCAGAAACTAACACAACATTGTAAAGCAATTATACTCCAATAAAAATAAAAATAAAGAAAGGCAAAAAAAAAAAAAAAGAAAAATTCTCATTTCCTTCAGCAGTTCCTCACTATCTTGACAACTGCCTCTCAACCCACATCAATTTGTCAACTTTTCTGTTTTGATCAGTTCTTTTTTAATAAAGTATAGTTGATTTACTATATCATATTAGTACCTGAATGTATACAGCATAGTGATTCAATATTTTATAGATCAGGAAAACTAGACAGCTACATGTAAAACAATGAAATTAGACCATTTCCTCACACCATACACAAAAATAAACTCAAAATGAATTAAAGATCTAAACGTGAGACCTGAAACCATAAAACTCTTAGAAAAGAACATAGGCAGAACACTCTTTGACATAAATCATAGCAATATATTTTGCTGTCTCCTCAGGCAAAGGAAACAAAAGCAAACGTAATCAAACAGGACCTAATTAAACTTAAAAGCTTTTGCACAGCAAAGGAAACCATCAACAAAACAAAAAGACAACCTACTAAATGGGAGAAAATATTTGCAAATGACATGACCAGTAAGGGGTTAATATCCAACATATATAAACAGCTCATACAACTCAACAACAAAAAAACAAACAACCCAATTAAAAAATGAATAGAAGAATTGAACAAACATTTTTCCAAAGAAGACATACAAATGGCCAATAAATGGCACATGAGAAGATACTCAACATAACTAATTATTAGAGAAATGCTGATCAAGCCACAATGAGATATCACTTCACATCTGTCAGAATGGCTATCAACAAAAGTCTACAAATAACAAATGCAAGGATGTGGAGAAAAGTGAACACTTGTACACTATTGATGGGAATGTAAATTGGTGCAGCCACTATGGAAAACAGTATGGAGACTCCTCAAAAAACTAAAAATTGAACTTGCATATGATCCAGCAATTCCACTCCTGGGTATATACCTGAAAAAAATGAAAATGCTGGGGACTTCCCTTGTGGCGCAGTGGTTAAGAATCCACCTTCCAATGCAGGGGACACGGGTTTGAGCCCTGGTCCAGGAAGATCCCATATACCATGGAGCAACTAAGCCTGTGCACCACAACTACTGAGCCCACGTGCCACAACTACTGAAGCTCGCATGCCTAGAGCCCGTGCTCCGCAACAAGAGAAACCACCACAACGAGAAGCTGTGCACTGCAATGAAGAATAGCCCCAGGTCGCTGCAGTGAAAACCCAACACAGCCAAAAATAAGTAAATAAATAAATAAAATTTTTTAAAAAATAGAAAACACTAATTTGAAAAGATACATGCAACCCAATGTTCATAGCAGCATTATTTACAATAGGCAAGATACAGAAGGAACCCAAGTGTCCATCAACAGATGAATGGATAAAGATGAATGGATAATGGATATTATACATATATATAAAATATATATTATATATACTTGTATTTTATACACACACACACACACACACACACACACACACACACACACACTGGAATATTACTCAGCCATAACAAATAATTAAATTCTGCCATTTGCAACAACATAGATGGACCTGGAGAATATGGGGTCTAGTGAATGAAATAAGTCAGACAGAGAAAGACAAATATTTTATGTATGTTATCACTTATATGTCTCTTGAGTAATTCTTAAAACTCCTCATGTGTCTTGAGGAGTAATACGGATACAGAGGAACATACACGTTCCCCTTTCTTCTTCCTTCCTCTAATACGGCCTTACTAGTGACTTGCCAATTTTGGCAACCAAGTTGCATTCTTGTCTTATAACTAACTTGTACTTCAAAGTTTTTTTTCTTTTCAGAAAAAGCTAAGTCATATCTATTTATCTATTTCATTTAGTATTTGTCCACTATTGGAACTAAAACATAGGACTTTACATTTAAATCTCATCTTGTTTCTTTCTTCCTTTTCATTGTTCCAGAGTTTTTTGTTTTGTTTTGCTTTTTAAGGATTTTAATTAATTTATTTTTTAGCTGCACTGCTTGGCTTGCAGGATCTTAGTTCCCTGGCCAGGGACCAAACTCGTATCCCCCTACCCCCGGTCCCCACTACCCCGCAGTGGAAGCGCACAGTCCCAACCACTGGACCGCCAGGGAATTCCCATTCTGGAGGTTTGTTTGTTTTTTTGCGTGTGTGTGCCATTTCTATCAATAAACATATTAGTTCTCTCTTCAAGCTTATTTTCAGCTGAAAATCTACCAAACATATCCTTCATTTAAGCCATTGATGAAGACATTTCATAGGATGAGGCTCAATATGGGGCTCCTTGACAAGCCATTAAAAACTCCTTCCCATCCCCAAGTTTGTTTCAGTTCATTAAACAACAGCACCCACTTACTGATCCTTCAACCAGCTATCTCTGGCCTCATTTCTGTCTTGTTCAAAAAGATACAATGAAAAACTTTGTTAAATGCCTTACTCAAACTATGCTATGTTTAAACAGTACCTTCTTGACATACAACTTAATAACCCGATCAAGAGTGGATTAGTTGCCCTTCTAAGGCTTCAATAGCAAACTATTCTTATGCTTATAATACCAATTCATGTGTTGCATTGCGACCACTTATTTGTGTATTTTTTTGGTCCCAATTAGATTGTACGTTCTTTGCTGGCAAGGACTAACTCTTTTTATTCACCATTATATCCCTAATACTTACTGGTGGAGCCTGGAAGGTAATAGGTATTCGATAGGTACTGGTTAAATTAGTGAATAAATGAAGAGAGGCATAATGGAATACAACAAAAGAATCAATTTGGAGGATATGTTGTTGGAGGTGTCTGTGGGTGAGTGTAGTAGATTTGCACATAAGTAGGCTTTATGCACAGGTTTGGAATTTGGGAGAAAGGGTTGGCCTGACAATGTAGATTTTAGAGTAATAGGGACAGCAAGGAAAATTAAAACCAAGACCATGAGTGAGGTTGCTTGGGGAGAGAGAGTTGGATGAGAAGAAAAGGGAAGCAATATGGCATACTGATCAAGAACATGGGGCTCTAAAGTCAAGCTGCCTGACTACTGGACTGAATGTCAATATTATGACATAGTACGAGTGTGTTTCGTGTTTGGTAATTGCAATCATTGTTGCTTTTGTTGTGGTCATCCATTTACAATGCTTGGTGTCAGTGTATTTATCTCTTGTAAAAATAAACTACAGTGTGTGTGTGCGAAAAAAAAAAAGTCAAGCTGCCTGAATATAAGTTCTGCCACTTACTTGGGCAAGAAATAACCTCATGGGCTTCATTTTCCTCATCTGTAAGATAGGGATTCAATAATAGGTCTTAATTCATATGCTTAATAAGCGGTAAAAGAATTATCAGAGTGGTGGAAGAGGGACTAAGGAAGAAACCAAAGGAGAAAGAGTTTCTAGAGGAAAGTGCTCATCAGCAATATCAGGAACAGGGTGACCTAGGTATTGGAAGAAGCTTCTTTCAAGTGGTAGCAGGAGAAGCCAGATTTTAGTAGCCGGAGGAAAGCCTGGGAGGTAAGCAAGTGGAAACAGCAAGTACTGGTATTTCTCACAAAGGTTGACTGTGGAGGGAAAGAGAGAGGACAGAGGCTAGACAGGGCAGGAAGTCAAGGAATTTTTTTTTACTTGTTTTGTAGAATAGGCTTGACTTGCACATGGTCACAGGCTGGGGAGAAGGCAACCAGCTGAAAGAAAAAGAATCTGGAATTACAGAAGAGAAAGAGGATAACTAAGCAAGAATAGGACCCAAGCATAGACAGGAAGTAGGAGGGGCTCAAAAGAAAAAAAGAAGGGCCTCTGTTCCTCACCAGTCTGACCTATTCTTGATGACAAGGGAAGTATGGAACCTACCTTTGCCCAGTAGATGGTTAATAAATGTTGAGACAATTTCCTAGAGTGGGAAGAAAGAAAGAAAGTGGTGTGAACAGATGTTGGTAGATGAGGGGCAGCAAATGATGAGCTCCATATTTTCTGTGATATAGGCAATGATGACATCTTCTGAGAAGGTTAAGTAAGGAGCTTGAGGGGAGCAGTTGAGGGGGAATCCAGAGGGAGCAGACCACGATCAGTGTGAAGATAATTGGTGGAAGCAAGACAGGAGCTTATTATTCAAAATTCAACATGTATTCATTGAGCACCTACTATGTGCCAGGTGCTGTTCTAGGTGCTGAAGATAGAGCAGAGAACAAAACAGACATTTTCCCTGCCTTCCCAAAGCTTACATTTTAGTGGAAGAGCAACTTTGATAGGTTAAGTGTTATGAAAGAAGTTAGAAGGGTGATATGCTAAATATCAACTAGGAGGTGGAAGAGAACACTATTTGGATATAGAGTGGTCAGAAAACCAGCACTTAAAAAGTAACATTTGAGTTAAATCCTGGAGCTGCGGAAAGGGCAGTGATGTTCTGATTAATTGGCTCTCAAAAAAAGAAAAAATAAAAGAAAGCTCTGATTTGTAGTTTTGCTGATTTTCATAGTGTTAATACATCAGAGCCAGTTTCCAGATACCAACATGACATCACTGAATGCAGAGCTGAGAAGAAAGGCACATATCTGGCTCTGGCAAGCCAGAGGAGCCCTTTCCAGTATACCACTAGAAGAATGTTGCAGATGAAAGAACATTTGAAAAGGAACTTCAGCAGGAAGGACTTCAGGATGATTGGGGACAGGAACGAGGGAGAGAGGCATGTGGAAAGCCGGAGAGGTTGGCAAATGCCAGATTTTCCATGTAACGAGTTGGATCTTATTCTAAATGAAATGGAACAAGATCTGATTTACATTTTAAAAGGATCATTCTCATTGTTATGTGGAGAATGAGTTAGAATAGGAACGAGAATAGAAGCAGGGAGCCAGTTAAGAGTTATTGAAGTTGTCCAAGCAGGAATTAGGATGAGAGAAGTGGAAATAAAAGAAGTGGATATATTTGGAAACATATTTTGGAGGCAGAGGGTAGGAGGACTTACTGGTAGATTAGATGTGACAGTTCAGAGAAGGGAACACTCAAACTGATTCTTAGGTTATCATCTTGACCAACTGGGAGGTTTCTGATGCCATTTATTTAGATGTGGAAGAAAGGAGGAAAATATAGATTTGATTTTGGGAAATTAGTTTGAGATACGTAGTAGGTATCCAGGTGAAAAAAGTAAGCATGTGGATATAGAAATCTGGAACTAAGGAGAAAGATTGGGGATAGAGATATAAATTTGCATGTCACCTGCATCAGATGGTAGTTGAACGATGTGACTGGTTGGGATTATGTAGAAAGAGTGTATTGATAGAGAAAAGATTAACTCCTGAGGAACTTAAGCATTTAGTGGTCAGCTAGAAAGGAGAATTCAGCAAAGGAGATCAGAGGCAGTGACCAAGAGAGAAATAGACCATTGTGCTCTCAGAGAAGCCTGAAGGAGAAAGCATTTCAAGAAGGAGGAAGGAGTCAACTGTGTTGAATGCTGCTGAAAGGTCAAGTAACATGAAGACAGAGAAGTGTCCACAGGATGAAGCAACATGGAGGTCTGGGTGGCCTTGACTAGAGACATTTCAGGGCCTGGTGCTGCAGAATGAATGAGGGCAACACCACTAACTCTGACATGGCAAAGCAGAAGGCTAACTCTGCTCAGCCTGTTCCATCCCAGAGTCAGCCTCTCCTCTGGACAAGTTGGTGCAGCTGTTTGGGGAAGAAAGCAGGAGGTTGACAGTCAGTCTCAGTATCACCCACTAAATAGCTGCATGATTCTAATAAGCCAAGTAACCTCTCTAGACCCTCATGTTCTCATCAGTGAAATTAGATGCTCTGAAATTCTATTTATTCATTTACTCATTCAGCAAATATGTATCAAGCAGCTCTTCCAGGCCAGATCCTGAATAAGAAAAAGACCATGTCCCTGCCCTTGAATAATTGTCTCTAATTTACTGACTTGCATTATGAACTTCTTATGTCTGTATATGTGGCTTACCTCCCCAACAAGATGGTAGCGTCCTTGAAGCTATATTTTTCTCATCTTGG
This sequence comes from Pseudorca crassidens, assembly GCF_039906515.1. Classification (NCBI taxonomy): domain Eukaryota; kingdom Metazoa; phylum Chordata; class Mammalia; order Artiodactyla; family Delphinidae; genus Pseudorca; species Pseudorca crassidens. The sequence goes on along the minus strand of NC_090297.1, from coordinate 101,298,651 downwards.
TGTCCTCCACAGGGCCTGATACAATGTCTGGCACATACTGTACACTTAATATCAAGGCCATGATTATGTTACACTATTAAAAATAATATTTATTATTTTCTGATTCATGTACAAATCCTGACTCTGCCGTTTATTATTTGGGCAAATTACTTAACCTGTTTCCTTAGCTGTAAAATGAGATAATAATAGTATCTATATCATAATGTATGATAAAAATTAAAATGAGTGCCTGGAATGGAATAAGCTATTATCATTAATAATATGTGCTCATGGTAGAAAATTCAGAGAAATCAGGATTGATTAAAAAGTAAACTAAATTACTCATGGCTTCACAATTAGAGGTAATTAATACTAATATTTTGATGTATGTCCTCTCTTCTCTTTGCATGATGCAAAGAATTACATGCTGAACTCAAGTGGTTCAAATAGCAGTTATGCATGAGTGTGCTTTTATTGGAAATATCTTGTAGAACTCTTGATATTATGCCTTCTGTCTTCCCTTCATGCAAAATAGAGTGAAATTATGTTAATTCTACTATGTTTTCAAAAAGGTGTATATTAAAAGCTACCAGTTATTGAGTCTTTGAATCCTAAGCATTTTGTATACATTATCCTACTGACTTATCACTACAATACATTGTAGTAGGTATTATTCCCATGTTATTGAGGAGGAAAATGAGAGTCAGAGAACATGGTATGACTGTTGTTTACCAGTCTTCACTTCTCCTCTCTTTCTGGGCACATGTGAGTAGTTATCTTTTGCCATGTTGACATTAGTTGTGGCCATATCAATTTCGGTCAATGAAGTGTGAGCAGAAGTGATGTGGGTTACTTCTGGATATGTACATTTAATTCCTTTTTTAAAAGTTTTTTATTTGTTCAAAAAAAATTTTTTTTGGCACGCCATGTGGCATGCAGGATCTTAGTTCCCTGACCAGGGATTGAACCCTGCAGTGGAAGCACAGAGTCTTAACTACTGGACTGCCAGGGAAGTCCCAGAACATCTAATTCCTCATGCTTAACTCTCCACCAATCTTTCCTCTGCCATGGTGATCATGGAAACCAGTATGGATGCGGAGAGTTAAAGCTGAGCCATTGTGAGGAGAACAGCTGTGCTGGAGGGTTGCCAGACCTGTGTCAGACTTTGCCTGAGCAAGAAATAAAGCTTTTTGGTTTGAAGCCACTGAAATTTTGAGATTGTTTGTTACCACTGCATAGCTTGGCCAGTCCTGACTAAGGCAGAGCGCTTAAAAGACTCCCCAAGTTTGCAGAGCTTGTAAGTAGAGCAGCCAGGATTTGGACCCAGATCTGCATAAAGCCCATGTTCAATAGTTTATCTAAGAAGGGTTAGGCAAAGATTTTGTGAGAAATGGAGAGTGAAACTACTATAACAGTTACTGTCATCAGCTTTCTTATTTCCCCTTGAATATGGTAATGATAGCATCATCTTTGAAGTTGTATGGCATTTCTCCAGATCTGCACATGTTGGGGAAGAAATAAGCAAAACAGGATAATCTTACCAGTTATGGTGGGATATGTGTTTTCAACATTGTGAGACAATAAGGAAAAGTCACATTACAATTGTGAAGCAGAGAGTTTGAAAACAGGAAGCGTCTGAATTAAATCGTGTTAATTAAAAACCTTTACACAGCAAGCAGTTTCAACAATAAATCCTTCAGTGGAAATTCTGGGAGGCCAATCTAACCCTCTTGGGGAGGCAAAGGTGATAAAATTGATAAGTCAAGCAACTGGATAAAAGGTTTTAAAGACAGTAATTGCTGAGTACCTGGCCAGGTTGAGTGGGTGAAAGAGGGTGAAACAGGCAGAACACAAAAAGTCATAGTTTTCAGACGACGCCGATGGTTAAAGCAGTATAAATTCCTATATGATATGAAGAACCATGACAGGCGCTCCCTAACTTGTGGAGAGAGTCCTGCACCACCAGAATCTGATTGCTGGGGTATCATTTCCAAACACTGCAGCAGAAGCCATGTGGTTAGCTTTTGTCAATTTCATCCTTCATGGTGGAAGAAATTAAATTTGAATATAGCTCCTAATTTATTCAAAGAAATTACAGACAGCATCTTCTTAGTGTCTCTAACCCATCAGCACAACCCGACCAAATTAGGCACTTTTTAAAGTCTGAACATTAATCAAAAGGAAAAGGGGGCCTTCCCTGGTGGCTCAGTGGCTAAGAATCCACCTGCCAATGCAGGGGACACGGGTTTGAGCCCTGGTCGGGGAAGATCTCACATGCCGTGGAGCAACTAAGCCCAGTGTGCCACAATCACTGAGCCTGTGCTCTAGAGCCCATGAGCCACAACTAGTGAGCCCACGTGCTACAACTACTGAAGTCCGCGTGACTAGAGCCCGTGCTCCACAATAAGAGAAGCCACCGCAATGAGAGGCTTGTGCACCACAATGAAGAGTAGCCCCTCTCGCAGCAACTAGAGAAAGCCCGTGCATAGCAACAAAGACCCAACACAGATAAAAATAAAAAAATTAATTAATTATTTTTAAAAAAGGAAAAGGGATCTCTTTCTTGGGTCAGTATACAAAGAAGGAAATAGTTCCAACTGCCTCTTTCCTTACTCTCTTAGCTCTGATCCCAAGACAGGATGTTATCATGGTCCTTAGGGATGAGTGACAAATGAAGTGCTAATGGATCCCTTGGACTAAATTTCAGATGCATGTGGGTCTTTGCCAAAGCTCTTGTCCAGGGAGAACCAAAGGAAAAGGACTGGGTCTTAGTGCATCATCTGAACAGAATGAATGTAGTATCGACTGCTGTAACCCAGACTGTGACTCGGTTCTGGCAAATTCTAGTGCTCCTCATCAGCTCCACTGATGAGAAACAGGCCTACTTTTCATGAGGTTGTCTCCACCATGGCTATTACATCAGAATCAGGGGCTTCATTAGTGCTGGCTTGATTGCCTTATCTGATATAAGACTTTTTTTTTTTTTTTGCGGTACGCGGGCCTCTCACTGTTGTGGCCTCTCCCGTCGCAGAGCACAGGCTCCGGACGCGCAGGCTTAGCGGCCATGGCTCACGGGCCCAGCCGCTCTGCGGCACGCGGGATCCTCCCAGACTGGGGCACGAACCCGTGTCCGCTGCATCGGCAGGCAGACTCAACCACTGCGCCACCAGGGAAGCCCAATATAAGACATTTATATTCAGGAATTAAAGCATTTGTGTGGTCAAGTTATGCAAAGCATTACAAGGCTGTCTGCAATTCCCTGGCATCCTAAACTAACATACTCAAATGCTAAACCTAAACATATTCAAAATAATGTTCACTCCACCCTTTCTCAATGGGAGATAATCATAATATTTCATAAGAAATTCCTCACAATGAAGATGCATTTTTGTCATCTTGATGGAGTCTCCTTCTGTGCAAGTAAAAATATTTTACTCTCTCATTAGCCCTTCATATGCGTGTAAAGAGAGCTCTATGTATCAGAGTTATGTACAGTTCCCTAGCTTGGGGGCCAAAAGCACAGCTTTGGCTTCCAGGGACACAGAGCATAACCCTAATTTGTAGCTTGGTGATGTTCAATCCTCCCCAGCAAAAAAATCACAACTTGTCTGTAGTTGAAGTTCTAATACTTTCCAATCTCAGCACTTCTCTGCTTACTAAAGGAACATCTCAATTTCTGTGCTGGCAGGAATCATAAAGAGAGTCCACACTCATTCAACAAACATTTAGTAAACATCTACTATGGGCTTCCCTGGTGGCGCAGGGGTTACGAATCCGCCTGACAATGCAGGGGACACGGGTTCAATCCCTGGTCCGGGAGGATCCCACATGCTGCAGAGCAACTAAGCCCATGCACCACAACTACTGAAGCCTGCGCACCTAGAGCCCGTGCTCCACAACAAGAGAAGCCACTGCAATGAGAAGCCCGCACACCACAACGAAGAGTAGCCCTGTCACCGCAACTAGAGAAAGCCCGTGCAGCAATGAAGACCCAAAGCAGCAAAAATAAAATAAATAAAATTTAAAAAAAATCTACTATGTGCTGGCCTTGTGCTAGATAGTAGGGACCCAAACTCAAGTCATACCTCCTCCCAAATATGTAGTCTGAACTTGGAGTTGGACAGAATCTGGTTGGAATTCTGGCTCTGCTTTTTACTAGCATTGTGACTTTGGGCTAGAAACTTAACCTCCCTAAGAGTCCATCCTCTCATCTATGAGCGTGGACAATAAATGTATACATTTTACAGGGTCTTGTAAATACTGAATGATTGACATAGTGAATTAGAACAGTGCCTGGCTCATAAGACCTTCTATTATTATTCTCATCTTATGGGGAAACTGAGGATGAAAGAGTGAAGAAATTGGCTAGTAGGAGGCAGAGGTAGAAGTTAAACTAGGTTTTCCTGAAACCATGCTATGTCCTGCTTTTTCCTGAGAAGGATCAGCATCTTACAAGGCATAGATGTCTCCCAAGTTTGCTGTCCACAATGGCTGTTTCATCTTAAGCCTGATTCATAACACATCACCGTTGTAGGATGGCTGTTATAGAAGTCAGGGCTACATACGTCCTTGTTTCCACCCTCTTGGGAAAGAAGATTGACCTTAGATGTCTTTCAGTTAAAAGCAAGAAAAAATGTCTTCTGATATCACTTTGGTCAGAACTGGGTCACATGGCCATTGAAGCCAGTCACTTGGAGATGTCCTTGGAGCTTTGGGGCCCTTGGGATTTTCAGGGCATTTCTTTCCTTCATGACTTACTCACTTAACTTACCTTATTATATTCTTAAAACCTTTAAGCTTGGAGAGACTTAAACATGTTTAACTATCGATGGTTTAAGCTGTGATGATGGATAATTGACTATAACAGAGAAAGATGGTAAAATTGATAGTATAATGTTCCCAAGAAAGCAGGAGGGGATAGGAGCCAAAGCAGAGCTGGAGGGGGGACTGGCCTTAGGTAGGGGGCACTCCTCCTCTATTATAACAGGAGACAAGGAGGGGCAGATGGGTCCCGGGTTAGGCAGGTGACTGACCATTGTTCCTTTCAGCACTCTGAGTGGGGCCACAGTTTCAGCCTCATTTACTTCCACAGAGACAAGTTCTCTGCCATCCAGGATGCTGCTGAGCCCTGCCTGAAGACACTACCAAAAAGTGTGCCCTTACCCAGAGTGCCAGCGTTCCTAGTTGGGCTTTGCCTGTCCGGGTTTGCCATTGGAGAGCATGCTTAAGACGCGTATTTGGTTTCCATTTTGGATAATGCCTTCTTCTCCAGTCACTGCCACCTCACGACAAGCTCTGGCTCTGCTTTGGGCCAGGGGTCCAAGAGGTTTAGGCACAGGCTTGCAGGGTAAGGTAAACGAAGAAAGCTAGGAATACACCCTCCATACTTACTAAAGTTCTTTTAAGGAAAGCTATCTCTCCCAAGATATGTATTAATTACAAAGGGGAAAAACGATAACTTCGCAGTAGAAAAATGGGGTAGACACCTCTTAACCCATTGATCAAGGTTAACAATCAATCACCAGAAATAAGATAAATTGACTTCATGTACTTCCTGATACAATGAACTCAGAAGGGTACATCATTTCTGTGATATTCATGCCAAAAATGCCTACCACAATCTAACCATGAGAAGACATCAGACCAACTCAAATCAAGAGACATTCTAGGGCTTCCCTGGTGGCGCAGTTGTTGAGAGTCCGCCTGCCGATGCAGGGGACGTGGGTTCGTGCCCCGGTCCGGGAAGATCCCACATGCCGCGGAGCGGCTGGGCCCGTGAGCCATGGCCGTTGAGCCTGCGCGTCCGGAGCCTGTGCTCCGCAACGGGAGAGGCCACAACAGTGAGAGGCCCGCGTACCACCAAAAAAAAAAAAAAAAGAGACATTCTACAAAAAAACTGACCAGTAGTCTTCAAAAGAGTTGAGATTGTTCAAATATCCTTCAACGGATTAATGCTTAAATAAACTGGGGTACATCATACCATGGAAAACTCAGCAAGAAGAATGAACAAACAATTGATAAATGCAACAACTTGGATGGCTCTCAAGGGATTTTGCTGAGTGAAAAAAAAACAAACCCATTTTGAGAGGTCACATACTATAAGAGTCTATTTATATGGCATTCTTGAAATGACAAAACTATAGAGATAGAGCACTGATTCATGGTTGCCAGGGTTTAGGGGGTGGGAGAGGAAGGGAGGTAACTGCGGCTCCCTCCTTGGGTACCACAAGGGATCCTTGTGATGGAACTGTCTTTTGGTGGTAGCCACACAAAACCACATGTGATAAAATTGCACAGAACCAAGCACACACACACACACAGATATACACGAGTCCATATAAAAATGGGAAAATCTGAATAAAGTCCATGGATTGTACAATGTCGATTTCCTGGTGTGCTCTAGTCATGCAAGATGCTAATACTGAGGGAAACCAGGTGACGTGTACAGGGATCGCTCAGTATTATTTCTTACAACTGCACGTGAATCTACAATTATCTCAAAATAAGAAGCTTAAAAAGGTATATTAAGGTTGTAAAAGTCAAGGAAAGATGTAGGAGCAGTCCCAGATTCGAGGAACCTAAGGAGTCACGATAACTAAATGCAATATGGGAGCCTGGATTGGCTGCTGAGCCAGAAAAAGGACCAGAGTGGGATAAAGTCTGTAGTTTGGTTCATAGTACTGCATCAATGTTCATTTGTTAGTTTATATCAATGTATGATTGTTATATAAGACAGTAACTTTGGGGGAAGCCAGGTGAAGAAAACTCTCCAGTATTTTTGCAACTTTTTTGATAAATTTAAAATAATTTCAAAATTAAGAAAAAAGACTTTAAAACTTTTGTAAGGAAAAGTTTCTTTTATCCTAACTAATCAGAAATCTGATAACTGTCTTTTAAACATAAGTTGGAAACCTAGGAAATTAGAGTAAGCAAAATAATGAAAAAAGGGAAAACAAAAGGAATACGTAATTTCTTAATATTCTTCCCTATAGGTTTCTGTGAGTTTAAGACCATTTATAGCACCTGTAATATAAAATCCTAGAGTTTAAATATCACATCGATGCTACTTTTCTATTATAGGGGCCTCTACAATCCACTATTAAATTTGCCTGCTCTAATACTTGTTTCTTAGAGCGATTTTCTCCACTGATGACTGTCCTGTGAGCAAGCCATCTTCTGCTCCCCTCACCTGCCATTTATGGTGGAGACCAGAGCTGGCCTTAGGGCCACTCTGGTTCCAAAGAACCCATCCAGGCTGTCTCTAACATGATCCACCATGACTCAACACGTTTTTCAAGACGATCGGTTGGAATGAGATAGACTTCCTCACACCCATGGTCTCAGTGTCACACTTTCAGGGCCGGGGAACTCAAAAAAGACAACAGCCCACCCAGAAGTGTGCACTCTGCAGGCTTATTCTCCAGGCTCAGCTTCTGCCGTGTTCTTAGGTCAAGCCATCTGAAGAGCCAGGTTTTGCTATGTGTAGATTTTTTTTTGTCTTCCTCTAAATAAGTATTTTTCCAAGCATGGAATTCAGAGGAGAGGTCACTTTTTCTGCATGGGAATCTGTCTGGTTTCTTTTTATGGTCATTTCTATATCCAGAAGGTCCCAGGTCCAGTATGCCATGAGACATTCTAGTGAAGTTCCTCTGAGCATGCATCCCTGTGTTCACTTGTTGTCTTGTCACCTCAAGTCTCATGCAGAGGCCACTCCCTTCCAATTCCTACAGTCTCTGGTTTTTCTGCTCAAGTGGAAAAAGTACACTCCTTTAGTTTCTTCTTTGAGTCCTTATCTGTATAGCTCTGGTCCAAGGCTGGACTGGTCTGGTTTTCATCCATCTGACAGCAGAGGTTATAGCAGGATGGACAGAAGTTTGGACATAGCAGTCTGGGAAAACTTCTCCTATAAACCTGACTTGATACATCTGTCCTGCTGGCAACTGAAGGCGCATCAGGCGTCCAGCTGGCTCCTTGCCTCTTCCAAGAGGCTCAATCCGATGAGGAGTTCCCTAATATTCTTCACTCTGGCGGAAGCAAGTGTCCTGCCCAAGACAGCCCAGTGGGCTGGGCGTACCATGAGCCCTGGGATACCACGAGCAGTGTCCTATCCCGGCAGGAACACAAGGAGAGTAAGACTGGAGGACCAGACTGTGCCAGCCTTTTCTGCTTTCACAATAGCCTCACAAAAACACACAAAATAAAGCCCCCACTTTCATCTGTCTGGTTCTGTTAGATGAACCAACAAAGCAGAAAGCTAAGTTCCCGATGTTCAGGCCCCAAAGTCAATGTTTATTATTATACGAGATGTCTAGCCTAGAACTTCAGGTACTTCATTTTCAAGCCAAAGTTGTCTGGCACAAACAACTTTAAAGAAAATCTGCCGCTCTACCCAAATCTCACTGGTCTGAAACCCTCTCCCTCTAGAACATTAAGGAAACCCTCCGCACTGATACGTCAGGGTATGTGGCTGGCCTGGGCTTCAACCACGGGGGAAAAGGGGAAATACTTCAGGCTGGGGAAGGAACTGGGTGCTATTTCAGTCCTCCATCAAGGGTCTCTGTCACTTTGGCACTGTTGCTCAGCTGAGCAGGTTCCTAAGCTACCCACAGCGAGTGAGAAGGCTGAACTCACCCCACTGGCAGCCTGTGAGTGCTTCTTGGGGGTCGGCTGATGGCTGTCACATGGATGGACTTAGATCTCCCTCTAAGGGAGATGTGCTCACAGCACACTTCAGCCACAGCCTCAGGTGCATGGCAGCCAGGTGCCAGCCACTGCAGTTCTCGCCCAGCTTCTCACTGTACCTTCTGGTGCCTCCAGAAGGTCCTGGAAGGAGGGGCTCCAGCTGCCACAGGCCATGTTGGCAGGGGCAATCATCTGTGGAACTCTGTGAAATTTTCTTTCTGTTTACTCTTTATGTTTTAGAGGAATTCTGTGGTCCAGACTTGGTTTCAGACTCTGTGCTCTCAGAGTCAGCTCAAGTACAAAGGGGAAAAAAAAAGAGAAAGTAGTGGGAAAAATTAGATTCTTGATTTGTGTCCAGATGGTTCTGGACAAAAATAGACTCAGAGATTCTCACTGCAAACTTGCCTCTGGTATGAAGCTTCCCTCCCCTCTTCATTTAAGGTCTTCTTGGTAGAAGAGGGAATGGGGATGGGAAAATACTGGGAACGTTCACTTTTCTTTTTCCCAGCCATGTATTAAAAAGCTGCACAGGTTCTAGTTGAGGACTTTTGTGGAACGCCAGGAGTTGCCCTGCACTCGGGGGCCTGGGATGATGGGATTTTTCACCAACTTGGAAGAGCCCCTTGGAGGCCAGCCTGAAGGCAGAATGGGGCTGGTGTGCTCTGCGGGTGGCAACAGCGTTTGCTGGACGTGAGGAAGGGCCACACGGCCCTCCCCAGGTTCGGCTTTCAAGGAGCTCAAGTGAAAGGAGAAAGACAGCGCACAGGCCCTGGGCTCTGGGTCCCCCGCCTGCAGGGAGCAGCAAGGTCTCACACCCGCCCAGTCTCCTTCCCTTCAGGGAGATGCTCACGGGAGGCGGATGCACCTGCTGGAGGCCCAGCAGAAAGTGGAGGGCATGCAGGCCTTTTGAGGAGAGCATGTGAGCCTTGAGGTGTCCACCTGTCAGCAACAGGAAACCTGACAGATGTAACGGCTCATCTCAGGACCCATGGGGCATGAGCTTGGCCACAAAGCCAAAGTGACCCCAGGGCCCCACCCTGACCAGATAGAGGTCATTCCCTGTGGTTCTTTCATCCCCTAAATTATTCCCAATCATCCTTTCATGCTCACTGGGAGCCCAGAGTCCATAAGCTGCCACACAGGGTAGGCGGCCTAAGGTCCAGGACCTCCTCCATTGAGGCAGCCCAGTGGCAGTCACTCAGATGCCAATGAAATGAGTACTGGAAGGTGGTAGGTACTTTTTTTAAAATGTAATTTTTTACAGTTGGGTTTTCTTCCTAAGATTTTAACTGCCTTACAGGACAAGCAGAGTGCCAGTAAGTCGGTCTTTGGTTCTGGGTGCCAGGGATGGGCAAGAGAAGAGAGCCAAAGAGATGTCAGATTCAGGGACCAGGCAGATGCCAGAAGCAAGAAGCAGCAGATAGTCCAAAGAAAGCATCCATGTGAAGGTCGGTTGGCAAGGTGAGAGTCAGATCCCGGGCACTGCCACTGTCAGACCCCAAGGCAGACACTGTAGGAGAAGCACAACCCAGAACATCTCCTCAGCCACTGGGACTCAGATGCAGGGACCTCTTTATAGTTTGCCTGGGGCCACATCTGGGGTCAGCCCTGAGGTGTTTTTACAGAGCTTTAGGGTTTGAACTAAGATCTTTCAACTTTCCCAACCCCCTTCACCTGTATTTTAGGCATTTTCTCAGCTTCAAGTCAGCATTTGGGGAAATCTTATTGTATAGGCAATATGTTTGAACAGAGAATAATAATATTTTTCATTTTACTGTGCTTTATACTTAACAAATAACTTTCATATCTCTTCTCTCATGTGGGTTTCAGAATTACCTTGTGAAGCAGAAAGGAAACGACTGGACTCCACAGAACATTAGGTTCCTTGAAGGCAGGGACTATTTTGTTCGTTATTGTAACCTAAGTACTTGCTATGCTGGCTGGTACAGGGTAGATATTTAACTAAATATTTGCTCTATAAATGGATGGGTGGATGAGAGGATGGATGGATGGAATTCGCCTTGACTTTCGAGGTGGATTCAATTCCCAATTCCATTTCCTACCTTGTGGCTTTGTCCAAGTCTCTAAACTTTATTTTCCTCACCTATAAAATAGCAATAATGATATCATTTCTGCTACCACAGTGTCATAGTGATTGGGAATAGAGCCAGGGCTTGAACTAGGATCTCCTGATTCTTGGTCCATTGTTTGCTCCATTGCATTATGGTGGAGAGATGGAGGAAACTATTGCATGTTTATCTGTCAGGCTGTGTTTTAGGAACTTTAAAATCCTCATAGCAGCTCTATGGGGTAAGTACTATTATTATTCCCAATTTACAGATGAAGAAACTAAGACTCAGAGAGATTAAGTGACTTGAGGGTTCCACAGTGGAGTTGGGATTCAAACCCAGGTCTGTGTGACTGCAAAACCCAACTTTTCCACCACCTGCCATATTTTCTTTTTAGCTCACACCAAATCCATTGTTAGAGACCTTCCAGCTTCCCCATCCATCCTGGAAACAAGATTGACAATGCCTGCTAGAGACTCCAGTACTGCAGTGGAAGTGGTCATTTATGCATTTGCCACAGTTATAACTATTGACCAATCTATACAAACAACCCTGCAAAGCTGGAATGTTTTGGCCCAAAACATGGTTGTCCACTACTACTTTCTAGATCATCAAACTGCTCTCTGGTTGCCCAGATTTTTTATTCCAGTCACTCTGAAAAATAGCAGGTAATGTAGCCTTTATGAGACTAGTTCTATGGAACCATTTATGGCCCAAAACAAACTCAAAGTATATGAAGATTTATTGTGGAAGTCACAGAGGAGGAAAATGAAAACAGAGCTTAGCCTAAATCTTTTTATAGCCTTTATATCAGAGTAATTGGTTGAGTTAACTTCCAGCCAGGAAGCAGGTATATGAAGCAACTTAGGATCCAAAACTCTGATACAGAATGTTCCAATATGGGGCACACCTGTGCTTGAGAGAAGGGGCAGGAAAGTGGGGTTGGAGGAGAAAGAAATAGCTTTAATCCTGGAGCAAATGGTAACTCTTAGTGGGTGGGACTTGAATATGTCTATCTCCAAGATGTATTTCTTTATCAGTTAAGGCTCAGCTACAAGTGACTAAGAGCCCAGCCTAAATTAGTTAGTCTAAAGCAAAATGTTAATTTGTAGGTCCACACAACTTATAAGTCTAGAGGCTGGTTGTTATAGACTTAATGTTTGCATTCTCCCCAGATTCATATGAAACCCTAGCCCTCATTGTAATGGTATTTGGAGGTAGGGCCTTTGGGGCTAATTAGGTTTAGATGAGATCATGAGGGCGGGGTCCTCATGATGAGAACAGTGCCTTTATAAGAGATCAGAGAGCTCTCTCTCTCTCTGCCATGTGAAGCTACAGTAAGAGGCAGCCATATGCAAACCAGGAAGAGAGCTCTCACCAGACCTGACCATGCTGGCACCCTGACCTTGGACTTCTAACCTCCAGAACTGTGAGAAATAAAATTCTGTTGTTTAAGCCACCCAGTCTATGGTATTTTGTTATAGCAGCCTGAGCTGGCAAAGACACAGATCTAACTTCAGGTATGGCTGGCTACAGGTGTTCAGAGCTGTCATTATTACCTTGTTTCTCTCTCCCAGTATCTGAGCTCTCCTTACTCTCTCAAGGCTCCGTTCTCAGAAAAGCTCATGCCCCAGTGAAACTAAATTGGCCGCAGGTTCAAGCTGGAAGGACAGCCTAGAGGGAGGCCTCTCCTATTCCAGAAATCCCAGCAAGATCCCATTACATCTCACTGGCTCTGATAGGGCCACATTCCTATTCCTGAACCAGGCTCTGTGGCCAGAGAATGTGACACACTGATTTCTTTTGGTTTTGGCCACATGCTTCACACTGATTCTGTGGGCTTAGCCCCACCCGAAGAACACAGAATGAGGTGGGGGTGTGGGTGCTGAAGACACAAAGAGCACATGCCTAACAACAGGTTAATGGAGCCTGGGTGGGGGCCAGGTTAGACCTCTAAAACAAACGTCCAGGACCAAGAAAAGAGTGATCTAGCAAGGGAGCAGATAAATGCCAGCATATAAAAGGCTGCAACTTGTCTCAATAACCTTGTACACTGAGTTTACTATTAAGCTGTGAAATGTTTTATCCCAAATAATAAGTTAAAAGGTAGAGTTTGTTAGGATGAAAGTTCATACCTTATGTGTTTTAAGCTCTGAAACTCAGTTTGTGGGGCTCTGCAAGAGGGTTAGTTTATCCTATAGAAATGTTTTCTAACAATATTCTTACAGATGTGCCTCACTTTTCACTGTTCATTTATTCCTGATAGTGTGGATTATATCTTCAAATATCGGACACTTAAGGAGCATTGGAAAATGCATCTATGATGTGAAAAATCTCCCTTATTTTCTGTATAAGTTTGGGTTGTGGGCTATTGGCCTATTGGCTTTTTGTAAAGTGAGGCCTCGGTAGTATTCTTAAATGCACACACATACGCACGCACACACACCTCCAAAATCTGTAGACCATATAGGAGTATCTGCAGAAGAATCTTAAAAATTTTTCTCAGCAATCTTTTTCCATATGAGTCCCTCCTTGTAGGACTAAATCTCTTTAAATTCACTTCCCCAAACTGTGTTCCACCCTGGACAACAAATTCCATAAACAAATGGCCCTGCAGTGATTTGACAGCAGAAAGACTCTAGGAGCCAATGGTCTTGGAACCAAAAAACAAAATTCTGTTTCTATATGGTTTCCATTGGATCCAAAGTCAGGCCTCTGTGCATCTCCATGCTACCAATTAGCATAACATTCCAGCTAAGTTAAACAGATCTCACTGGCAACTTCCACCTCACTGGGGGGCGACAAGGACAGATGCCAAAGTAGGCATATATTGTGCATGGAATGTTCTGATTTGCTGATTTGGAAATTTTATTTGAGCTGTTGATAAAAGCTGATATTTAATCAGTACTGAACTAAAGTTGTGTTTAATAGGAATTTTCTCTGGAACAGGCTGGGAAGTCAGAGGTTTCCTTCATCCAGGGGCACACATGGCAATCTTTTAGAATGCTGTCTTCCAGCTGAAAACTCTAGGATTTATGAATATGATCATGATGTAAACATCTGAACATAGGGCAACAAGGGCAAGGAGGACATATTTTCTGCCTTTATATAATAAGAGACTTTTTCCAGAGTAAAAGGTGGGGGAGGGGCAGATTGCAAAGGACTTACAAGTGCATGTTGGTCCTGTCACCCTCTCAGGAAGGAAGCAGAGAGCATCTTTTCTGGAAGGAGTGGGTAACTCTCTCCCTAGTGTGTTTCAAGGGGCACTTGAGCCTCACCCCCAGAAGCATCTCCCGCAGGTACTCTCTGGATGCCAAAGCTCTTTCCATAGAAGTCACATTGCTCAGTTCTTCAACTTCAAAGGCAACCATTCTGGGAAATGCTAGGTTAAATCTTCAAACATGCACCTTACTGATGCCAGAGCCTTTCCTGAGAGGAGGTATTGATGATATCAGACTTTCATTATGGGAACTATCACATCGAATCCTCCAGCAACTATATGGACAAGCATACTATTATTAACACCATTTTACAGGTGAGGAAACCGACATTTAAAAACAAAATAAGGGGACTGAGAGCAAGATGACAGAGTAGAAGGACGTGGGCTCACTCCCTCCTGCGAGAGCATCAGAATCACAACTGCTGAAGAATCATCGATAGGAAGACACTGGAACTCACCAAAAAATACCCCACATCCAAAGACAAAGGAGAAGCCACAATGAGACGGTAGGAGGGGTGCAATCACAATAAAATCAAATCCCATAACTGCTGGGTAGGTGACTCTCAAACTGGAGAACACATCCCACAGAAGTCCACCCACTGGAGTGAAGGTTCTAAACCCCACGTCAGGCTGCCCAACCTGGAGATCCAGCAACGGGAGGAGGAATTCCTAGAAAATCACACTTTGAAGGCTAGTGGGATTTGATTGCAGGACTTCAACAGGACTGGAGGAAAGAGAGACTCCACTCCTGGAGGGCACACACAAAGTAGTGTGCACATCAGGACCCAGGGGAAAGAGTAGTGACCCCATAGGAGACTGAACCAGACCTACCTGCTAGTGTTGAAGGGTCTCTTGCAGAGGCGAGGGGTGGCTGTGGCTCAACGCGAGGACAAGGAGACTGGCAGCAGAAGTTCTGGGAAGTACTCCTTGGCGTGAGCCCTCCTGGAGTCCTCCATTAACCACACCAAAGAGTGAGGTAGGCTCCAGTGCTGGGTTGCCTCAGGCCAAACAACCAACAGGGAGGGAACCCAGCCCCACCCAATAGCAGACAAGCGGATTAAAGTTTTACTAAGCTCTGTCCACCAGAGCAACACCCAACTCTACCCACTACCAGTCCCTCCCATCAGGAAACTTGCACAAGCCTCTTAGATAGCCTCATCCACCAGAGGGCAGAGAGCAGAAGCAAGAAGAACTACAATCCTGCAGCCTGGGGAACAAAAACCACATTCACAAAAAGATAGACAAAATGAAAAGGCAGAGGACTATGTACGAGATGAAGGAACAAGATAAAACCCCAGAAAAACAACTAAATGAAGTGGAGATAGGCAACCTTCCAGAAAAAGAATTCAGATTAATGATAGTGAAGATGATCCAGGACCTCAGAAAAAGAATGGAGGCAAAGATCGAGAAGATGCAAGAAATGTTTAACAAAGACCGAGAAGAATTAAATAACAAACAGAGATGAACAATACAATAACTGAAATGAAAACTACACTAGAAGGAATCAATAGCAGAATAACTGAGGCAGAAGAACGGATAAGTGACCTGGAAGACAGAATGGTGGAATTCACTGCCATGGAACAGAATAAAGAAAAAAGAATGAAAAGAAATGAAGACAGCCTAAGAGACCTCTGGGACAACATTAAACTCAACAACATTCACATTATAGGGGTTCCACAAGGAGAAGAGAGAAGGAAATGACCTTTAGAAAATATTTGAAGAGATTATAGTCAAAAACTTCCTTAACATGGGAAAGGAAATAGCCATCCAAGTACAGGAAGCACAGAGAGTGCCATACAGGATAAACCCTAGGAGAAACAAGCTGAGACACATAGTAAACAAACTGACAAAAATTAAAGACAAAGAAAAATTATTGAAAGCAACAAGGGAAAAATGACAAGTAACATACAAGAGAACTCCCTTAAGGTTAACAGCTGATTTCCCAGCAGAAACTCTAAAAGCCAGAAGGGAGTGGCAGGATATATTTAAAGTGATGAAAGGGAAGAATCTACAACCAAGATTACTCTATCCAGCAAGGATCTCATTCAGATTCGATGGAGAAATCAAAAGATTTACAGACAAGCAAAAGATAAGAGAATTCAGCACCACCAAACCAGCTCTACAACAAATGCTAAAGGAACTTCTCTAAGTGGGAAATACAAGAGAAGAAAACAACCTACAAAAACAAACCCAAAACGATTAAGAAAATGGTTATAGGAACACACATATTGATAATTACCTTAAATGTGAATGGATTAAATGTTCCAACCAAAAGACACAGGCTTGCTGCATGGATACAAAAACAAGACCCATATATATGCTGTCTACAAGAGACCCACTTCAGACCTAGGGACACATACAGACTGAAAGTGAGGGGATGGAAAAAGATATTCCAGGCAAATGGAAATCAAAAGAAAGCTGGAGTAGCAATACTCATATCAGATAAAATAGACTTTAAAATAAAGACTGTTACAAGAGACAAGGAAGGTCACTAAGTAATGATCAAGGGGTCAATCCAAGAAGAAGATATAACAATTATAAATATATATGCATCCAACATAGGAGCACCTCAATACCTAAGGCAAATGCTAACAGCTATAAAAGAGGAAATCGACAGTAACACAATAAGAGTGGGGGACTTTAACACCTCACTTACACCAATGGACAGATCCTCCAGACAGAGAATTAATAAGGAAAACAAGCTTTAAATGACAAAATAGACCAGATAAATTTAATTGATATTTATAGGACATTCCAACTGAAAACAGCATATGACACTTTCTTCTCAAGTGTGCATGGAACATTCTCCAGGATAGATCACATCTTGGGTCACAAATCAAGCCTCAGTAAACTTAAGAAAATTGAAATCATATCAAGCATGTTTTCTGACCACAGTGCTATGAGATTAGAAATAAATTACAGGGAAAAAACATAAAAAACACAAACACATGGAGGCTAAACAAGACATTACTAAATAACCAGGAGATCACTGAAGAAATCAAAGAGGAAATCAAAAAATACCTAGAGACAAATGACATCCATAAGCTATGGGATGCAGCAAAAGAAGTTCTAAGAGGGAAGTTTATAGCTATACAAGCCTACCTCAAGAAACAAGAAAAATCTCAAATAAAGAACCTAATTTTAGGGCTTCCCTGGTGGCGCAGTGGTTGAGAGTCTGCCTGCCAATGCAGGGGACACGGGTTCATGCCCCGGTCCGGGAAGATCCCACATACCATGGAGCGGCTGGGCCCGAGAGCCATGGTGGCTGAGCCTGTGCATCTGAAGCCTGTGCTCCGCAACGGGAGAGGCCACAAACAGTGAGAGGCCCATGTACCACAACAACAACAACAACAAAAAAATAGAATTTAATTTTACACCTAGAGCAACTAGAGAAAGAAGAGGAAACCAAACCCAAAGTTAGTAGAAGGAAAGAAATCATAAAGATCAGAGCAGAAATAAATAAAATAGAAACAAAGAAGACAATAGCAAAGATCAATAAAACTAAAAGCTGGTTCTTTGAGAAGATAAACAAAATTGATAAACTGTTAGCCAGACACATCAAGAAAAAGCGGGAAAGGACTCAAATCAATAAAATTAGAAATGAAAGAGGAGAAGTTACAACAGATGCCGCAGAAATACAAAGCATCCTAAGAGACTACTACAAGCAACTCTATGCCAATAAAATGGACAACCTGGAAGAAATGGACAAATTCTTACAAAGGTATAAAGTTCCAAGACTGAACCAGGATGAAATAGAAAATATGAACAGACCAATCACAAGTAAGGAAATTAAAACTGTGATTAAAAATCTTCCAACAAACAAAAGTCCAGGACCAGATGCCTTCACAGGTGAATTCTATCAAACATTTAGAGAAGAGCTAACATCCATCCTCTCAAACTGTTCCAAAAAATTGCAGAGGAAGGAACACTCCCAAATTCATTCTACAAGGCCACCATCACCCTGATACCAAAATCAGACAGAGATACTACAAAAAAATAAAATTACAGACCAATATCACTGATGAACATAGATGCAAAAGTCCTCAAAAAAATACTAGCAAACAAAATCAAACAATACATTAAAAGGATCAAGTGGGATTTATCCCAGGGATGCAAGGATTCTTCAATATATGCAAATCAATCAATGTGAGACACCATATTAACAAATTGAAGAATAAAAGCCATATGATCATCTCAATAGATGCAGAAAAAGCTTCTGACAAAATTCAACATGTATTTGTGATAAAAACTCTCCAGAAAGTGGGCATAGAGGGAACTTACCTCAACATAATAAAGGCCATGTATGACAAACCCACAGCAAACATCATTCTCAATGGTGAAAAACTGAAAGCATTTCTAAGATCAGGAACAAGACAAGGATGTCCACCTCGCCACTATTATTCAATATAGTTTTGGAAGTCCTAGCCATGGCAATCAGAGAAGAAAAAGTAATAAAAGGAATACAAATTGGAAAAGAAGAAGTAAATCTGTCACTGTTTGCAAATGACAGGATACTATGCATAGAAAATCCTAAAGATGCCACCAGAAAACTACTAGAGCTAATCAATGAATTTGGTAAAGTTGCAGGATACAAAATTAATGCACAGAAATCTCTTGCATTCCTATACATTAACAATGAAAGATCAGAAATAGAAATTAAGGAAACAATCCAATTCACCATTGTAGCCAAAAGAATAAAATACCTAGGGATAAACCTACCTAGGGAGGTAAAAGACCTGTACTCAGAAAACTATAAGATACTGATGAAAGAAATCAAAGATGGCACCAACAGATGGAGAGATATACCATGTTCTTGGATTGGAAGAATCAATATTGTGAAAATGACTATACTACCCGAAGCAATCTACAGATTCAATGCAATCCCTATCAAATTACCAATGGCATTTTTTACAGAACTAGAACAAAGAATCTTAAAATTTGTATAGAGACACAAAAGGCCCCAAATAGCCAAAGCAATCTTGAGGGAAGAAAACGGAGCTGGAGGAATCAGATTCCCTGACTTCAGACTATACTATAAAGCTACAGTAATCAAGACAATATGGTAGTGGCACAAAAACAGAAATATAGATCAATAGAACAGGATAGAAAGCCCAGAGATAAACCCACTCACCTATGGTCAACTAATCAATGACAAAGGAGGCAAGGATATACAATGGAGAAAAGACAGTCTTTTCAATAAGTGGTGCTGGGAAAACTGGACAGCTACATGTAAAAGAATGAAGTTAGAATACTACCTAACACCATACACAAAAATAAACTCAAAATGAATTAAAGACCTAAATGTAAGACCGGACAGTATAAAACTCTTAGAGGAAAACATAAGAAGAACACTCTTTGACATAAATCACAGCAAGATCTTTTTTGACCCACCTTCTAGAGTAATGGAAATAAAAAACAAAAATAAACAAATGGGACCTAATGAAAGGTCAAAGCTTTTGCACAGCAAAGGAAACTATAAACAAGACAAAAACACAACCCTCAGATTGTGAGAAAATATTTGCAAACAAATCAACGGACAAAGGATTAATCTCCAAAATATATAAACAGCTCATGCAGCTCAATATTAAAAAAACAAACAACCCAATCCAAAAATGGGAAGAAAACCTAAATAGACATTTCTCCAAAGAAGACATGCAGATGGCCAAAAGGCACATGAAAAGCTGCTCAACATCACTAATTATTAGAAAAGTGCAAATCAAAACTACAATGAGGTACCACCTCACACTGGTTACAATGGGCTTCATCAGAAAATCTACAAACAACAAATGCTGGAGAGGGTGTGGAGAAAAGGGAACTCTCTTGCACTGTTGGTGGAATGTAAATTGATACAGCCACTATGGAGAACAGTATGTAGGTTCCTCAAAAAACTAAAAATAGAATTACCATATGACCCCGCAATCCCACTATGGGGCATATACCCTGAGAAAACCATAATTCAAAAAGACACATGCACCCCAATGCTCACTGCAGCACTATTTACAATAGCCAGGCCATGGAAGCAACCTAAATGCCCATCGACAGACAAATGGATAAAGAAGTTGTGGTACATATATACAGTGGAATATTACTCAGCCATAAAAAGGAATGAAACTGGGTCATTTGTAGAGATGTATATGGACCTAGAGACTGTCATACAGAGTGAATTAAGTCAGAAAGAGAAAAACAAATATTGTATATTAGCGCATATATGTGGAATCTAGAAAAATAGTACAGATGAACCAGTTTGCAGGGCAGAAATTGAGACACAGATGTAGAGAACAAACGTATGGACACCAAGCTGGGGAAGCGGCTGGGGAAGGGGTGGTGGTGTTGTGATGAATTGGGAGACTGGGATTGACATGTATACACTGATGTGTATAAGATAGATAGCAAATAAGAATCTGCTGTATAAAAAAATAAATTAAAGAAAATTTTAAAAAGTAAGTAAATTAAAAAAAATAAATCAGGAACTTGCCTGGGTCCCTCAAGCTTTTGAGAAGCAAAGGGTTTGGGAAGATAATAGAAAAGTATGAGGACAGGTAAGCTTTACCTGCTTCACAACTGTTGCCAGGGCCAAGTCCCCAGACAAGTCACAGCACAGCTTTCTCTGTTTTCCCAGTAAAAGAATGGGGGCCAGAAGAGGCACAGAGTAGGGTAAGGGGCGGGGGGTACCCAGCAAGTAAAGTACAGCCATGTACACATCTGAGCAAACATGTTCACCATCGTTTTCTCGCCATTATTTTTCTGTAGCAGGTTCCAAGGTGGAGAAGAAAGGCACTGTGTGACTCCCCCTCCTTATCTCCTGTCAACCATGGACATGCTCCCATCCCACTGACTTTTTACCCTTAGGGCCTGGAGGTTGAGAGTAGCAGCACACAGGCAAGAGACTCCCCACCAATCACACAGAATCAGATGCTGGCAAACAGAATTGAGTCCAGAATTAAGAATTATGGTACCTGATACTCCCCCTGGGTCTCCCCTCACCTCTACACTCCTCAAAGACCGTCGTATGTAATATATTTAAGAACACGAATCACCCTCACATATCCTCACTGCCAGGAATTTTTTCTTTCAGTATCTACACTTTGCTTTGTAATCCTAAGCCAGTCTCAGCCCAGAAAGCTCTGGTGCACCCTACATGGGACAGATCAGGAAACTGCTGATTTTGCCCTGAGTTCCCTCAGGCAGCTGATCCACCTGGGAAGGTCTGATATGCCAGACTGCAAGGCACTACAGCGTCCCAGGAATCCAGATGCTCCTTATTAAGACATTTCGAGTTTGTGCTGCTAAATTAATTTGTCCAATTATAAGGAGAGAATGAGGCTCTGGTAGCTCTGTTTGTAATTTCCCACACTTCGGGAGATTGAAATTCCCTGCCACAAACTGGAGAGGATCTGAACAGTCTGACTTCTACTTAGTGGGTTTCTGAATCTGGTGGGTCCTTCATTGAACAACACTATATTGAGAGCACCGACGGCATACCTGGCCCAGTGATAGCTGCTGGGCCTTCAGAGCTCCCCACAGGGACACACTGGAGACAAAACACAACAGTGGCAAGTGGTCAGTTTGTAGTAGGACAGGCATATCTGCACCACGGGAGGAGAGTGCAGGGTTCAAGGTCACAGTCGCGGCTGACTGCCGATGAAGTGTTGATCGTTATAGAGCGGCTCAGTTTTCTTCTGCATTCGGAGAGCCATTTTTAGACTCAGATTCAAAGAGCAGCAGGATAATTCCCGATAAAATGAATCCAGCCACCCATCACTCATCATTGCATCAGGGGAGTCCTGAGCAGGGGTGGAGGCAGGTGTTTCGGGGACCCTGAGTCTGTGCAGTGTGGCCTGGTGGCAGAAGCTATCTCCTCTGCAGGCCTCCCCATGCCGAGGCCTGAGGACTTTGGGGCCAGAGTGCTGGCCAGGTTGCCCAATGCTCCACTTGTTCAATCAGTCACTCGCTCACTCACTCACGTAACCAATATTCATGCTGTGCCTCCTGTTAACCCGATGCTGCTCTGGGGCCCGGGCTGAAAAAGGACAAAAATCACTGCCCAATGGAGCTGACAGCCTAGAGCAGCAAATCAGACACCAAATAAGAATAACAAATGCTACTGCTGTGTGCCAGTCCCTGTTCTAAGTGCTTTCATATTTCATCTTCACCACCACCCTGTCTGGTAGGCACTATTGTTAACCACAATTTACAGACAAGGAAAGTGAGGCACAGAGAGGTCAAATAACCTCCCCAAGGTCACCACCAAGAAGTAGAGGAGTCATAGACTTGAAGCTAAGTAATACAGAGCCCATGCTTCCAATGATCACACTCTGTCATAAAATAAATGTTGGTTATATGTTATATTAGGAGGTGATAAGTTCAGTAGGAAAAAAAATCAGGGAAGCAGGATAGGAAGTGCTGGGGTGTATGTGTGGGAGAGGGTGGTTTGTATGTTTAATTACAGTGGTCAGGAGAATCCTCAATATTAAGGGGCCACTTGAGCGAAGACTTGAAGGAAGTGAGGAAGTGTGTTATACAAACATCTGGTGGCGGGGAGAGCATTCCGAGGAGCAGATAGCAAGTGCAAAGGCCCTGGTAGAGGAATAAAGGTTCTGCACCCAATTTCAACATGGGAGGCTGGGGGCTTTCCACACCACCAAGTAATTCTCTGACACCAGCTTGGGGTCCTACAAGTCAACTCAATTCTGACACCATCTATGCAGAGATAGCCACGGAATCCACAGGTTAAGGGTTCAGTTCTACAAAACTACCCTCCCCCCCAACTTCAGACGCCAATCACAAATCCAGGTTGTCACCTATGCTTCCTCTGACCAACCACCTATAGACAGGAGGTTCCAACGACCCCCTCTTTGGGTTGGATTAATTTTCTAGAGCAGCTCACAAAACTCTGAGAAACATTTTACCTATGGATTACTGGTTTATTATAAAAGCGTATAACTCAGGAACAGCCAGTTAGAAGAGATGCACAGGGCAAGGTATAAAGAAAGGCACCAAGCTTCCATGCCGTCTCCTAGGGCACCACTCTCCCCCATCTCCCCATGTTCACACCTGGAAGCTCTCTGAGCCCATCCTTTTGGGTTTCCAAGGAGGCTTCATTATATAGACATGACATCAAGTCCTTGGCCATTGGAAATTGATTCCTCCAGCTTCTCTCCCCTCTGCAGAGGTCAGGGGGTGGGACTGCAAGTCCCAACTCTCCAGTCATGAGGTTGATTCTCCTGGTAACCAGCTTCCATCCTTAGGTGTGATCCAAAAGTCATCTCATTAACAAAACAGGAGACACCTTTATGGCTTTCATCACAGGCCATTCTAATGGTTTGAGGGGTTCTGTGTCACAAATGGGTCAAGGATCAAATATACATTTCTTATTATAAGTCACAATGTCACAGGGAGCCTGCCTGGAGTGTGAAGCAGCTGAAGTGGAAGGAGAGAGAAATTAGAAGGAACTGAGACAGAGGTAAGGGGTTGGGAAGTCATACCACGCAGGGCCCTGGAGGGCGTGACGAGGACTTGGGATATTTTCTGAGTGAGATGGGAGCTGTGGCAGCCATTATGCTTTCTGCCAAATATTTCCTGTCTTTTCCCTCTGACCTCAGGATAGGATTGCTCTTCTTTGTCCCTTTGAAGCTATGTGTAGCCACGTGCCTTGCTCAGTCAACAGCATGGGAGCAGAGGTGATGTGGTCACTTTGAAAAAGAAGTACGCTTTATTAGGTTAAGCCACTTCGATTTTGGTGTTGTCTGTTACCTCAGCATAATCTGGCCCAAACTGACTAATACAGATTCCAAGAGGGGGTTTTGGGAAGAGACGTTTTGGCAGGATCATTCTGGCAGCAGCTGGTATTCAGAGACAAGGTTGGAAGCAGAGAAAGCAGTTAAGAGAGTATTGTATCAGCTAGGTGAGAGATGCAGTTGATGGTCTATTGATCATCAGTAATATTGGAAATAATGCAAAGTGATCATATTCTAAATATATTAAACTGAACCACTAGGATTTGCTAATGAGTTGGATATTTGCTAATGAGTTGGCAGGTGGGGGAGGGAAGAAAGCAGTCGACGATGACCCCAAGGTGTATGGTGTTGGCAACTAGACAGACAAGAAAGCTCTCAATTCTCTAAACCACCCCCTTCATGCAACACACACACCCAGCCCCTGCCCCCCCAACACGTTTCAAAAAACGAACTCTATTTTTCATTTGGCAGGCAAAATGCCTGAAACTTCACCATTTCAAAGAGCCATTCTTCTTGGATAAGCATTGCCCTTTCCAGGCAGCTTATTTCAAAATGAAAATACCCACTAGAGAGGTTCTTTTTTTTTTTTTTTTTGGCATACAGAGGAGTATATTATTCTTTTTTTTTTTAAACATCTTTATTGGAGTATAATTGCTTTACAATGTTGTGTTAGTTTCTGCTTTATAACAAAGTGAATCAGTTATACATATACATATGTTCCCATATCTCTTCCCTCTTGCATCTCCCTCCCTCCCACCCTCCCTATCCCACCCCTCTAGGTGGTCACAAAGCACTGAGCTGATCTCCTTGTGTTATGCGGCTGCTTCCCACTAGCTATCTATTTTACATTTGGTAGTGTATATATGTCCATGCCACTCTCTCACTTTGTCACAGCTTACCCTTCCCCCTCCCCGTGTCCGCAAGTCCATTCTCTAGTAGGTCTGTTTCTTTATTCCCGTCTTACCCCTAGGTTCTTCATGACATTTCTTTGTTTGTTTGTTTGTTTTCTTAGATTCCATATATATGTGTTAGCATATGGTATTTGTTTTTCTCTTTCTGACTTACTTCACTCTGTATGACAGACTCTAGGTCTACCCATCTCACTACAGAAAACTGTAATTCAAGAAGAGTCATGTACCACAATGTTCATTGCAGCTCTATTTACAATAGCCAGGACATGGAATCAACCTAAGTGTCCATCATTGGATGAATGGATAAAGAAGATGTGGCACATATATACAATGGAATATTACTCAGCCATAAAAAGAAATGAAATTGAGTTATTTGTAGAGAGGTTCTTTAATGTGGATTGATTTATTTTAGCAACTCAGAGACACCCTTGAAATCAAGCCTAGTCCAAGCCTCTCATTTCATTTGAAGAAACTGAGGTCCAGAGAGATAAATGATCTTGCCCAAGGTCATGTAGAAAATTAGAATCGAGTTGAGATCCAAAGAGAAGGACTCCTGACTCCTAGGGCATTGTTTTCCCTCCTCCTTCTTGTCCAGCCTGAGTAGGGGGCTCTTGGCCTTGCATGGGCCTTGGAAGGGATGCAGGGAGGAGAGGGGGGAGCCATGTAAAAGAAGCAATGCCTCCTCCACTATTCTGTGTGGACCAGTCCTAAGCAGGACTCAGGAGCATCTTCCTTCAAGTCTGCAAATCCTTCCAACACACTAACCTTGACTTCACTGGTCCTAAGCCAAAGACCAAACCTGAGAAGAGAAATTATTAAAAGGACCTGAAAAGAATACATCCTGTTCAACTTTGTGTGTGAGCGTCTGACACTTGGCAAGCATGCAGCACGTTCAAGTCCCTTCTTCCCTCTGTCTTGTTTGGTGTTTTCCTGCCCTGCCAGCTTTGTGCCACTCTTCTTGCAAAGCATTCTTTGCGCTGCTCTCCATGGGTCAGGCACAGCTAAAAACAGACAGCTCCAACACTCCTCTCCTCTTCATATCCTGGCACATTGCATCCTGGCACACTAACTAGAATCATTTGATTCTGCATTTTTATGTCAGGCTTTAAATTTGCAAAGTGCCTGACTATAATTTTTGTTAGATTTTTATTATTTGTTGTACCTTTTAAAACAGCTATTTGAAACCGTTACCACTGAAACTCTTCTCTGACTTTTGCAAATCTTGGACAATGGCCATTTTTAGTGACTTTTGTCTTAGACCTTCTTTGGTGTCTAGGGAAGCCAAACCACCTTTTTAGGTAGTTAGTGATCAGCAATTTCCTACACGTGGCAGAGTGGCGAGAGGCAACAAAGAGGTACGGACTAGAATCTCCTCTTCTGAGAAGAAAGTAAAGAATAACCTGATGAGAAAAACATTGCAGAAGAGATTCACAGCTTTAGATGCCAAATAGCAACTCTCAGAGCCATTGGCAGCCGAGAGACAGTTTGTAATGTTTATCAGACCCAGTATTGAAAAAACTGTGTAGAATAAAGAGAAATCGTGTTAACTTTTCCTTCTGAAGTTTAAATGAATATCTGTATTATATAAAAGTGCTGAAAAGTACATGAAAGCCTATAAAAATAAGGTTAACTAAGACAGTGTTTCCAATGATTTTGCTTTCATTGGAAAAGAAATATCCCCATAAAAAGGCATAATCTGTGCCTCATGCCTCTGTTGAGTGATCTACAAATACTGCACTTGATGTCCTGGGTAAACTTCCCTTTCTTCCAATGCAAACCAATTTTGCCTTTCCCTGCACATGTGCAAGGACTTTGGAAAGATCGCTACAGCCACACATGGAATGACTTTGTGCGCTGCTTCTGGACACACGGCCTGTTTCATATATTAACTGCATTCTAAATCCCACTAATGACAATGCTGTATGTGCTGTCTTCAGTTACTACCCCATTTATACCTTTATTCCCCCCCCCAACAGACCCCAGCTGTTATTAAAGAACAGTATTTAAGTCCCATTATAACAAAGATTTTTTCAATAGCAAATGACCCCAAACAATGGCCCATTTCTTGGAATAACTTTACTGAATTCAATTTCTGCCAGGTACTGTGAGTACTCAGATCTGCCAGTGACGCAGAGATGAAAAACGCTGCATACCTGATCTCAGAGGGCTCAATATTTGAAATGACAAGATTCTAACACAGCAAAAGAAGTGTGGTTGCCCCTTGAACTTTATTCCGATGGGACCTAATATAGAATTCCACGTGAGAAAGATGGTTTTATCCTGTAGAGATTTTAGGGTTTTTTTTTTTCTTTTTTTTCATTTCTGTAGCTTTTTGGTCCAGGCCCTGATGGCTCTTAGGTTCTATCACGGGGATTAGAGTCCTTCAGCAGCTGCCGTTCCTCTGTGACAACGTAGACTCATTTCCAAGGGGGCTAAGGAGGCCTTCTCATCACCTTAATCACACCAATCAGGTCTGACAGTATGATATTGGCATTGACACGGCATGACTTAATGAGGATTTAGCTTCACCAAAGGACACATCAGATGCAGAGTTTAAACCAGCTCTTTGCTCCATCCTAAGACCTGGGTAGCAAAGTAGCTCTTTATTTCATTTCAATCCAGAGAGACGACTTCACACATCAGAGCCTTTCTTCTCGGCCCTCTTGTGCAAGTATTTTTCCCCTCATCACAAAATGCTTTCCTTTTTGAAAAAAATGAACTTGCTGCTCCAACCCGCTTGGTATCTGGCTCTAGGTCCAGAGCTTGAGGGTAAATGGTGAGGTTGAAATGTGTTTCTGGATTCTGTGGTTTCAAAGTGGCTACTCTTTCCAAACCGGGGCGGGGGGGCGGCGGGGGGGGGCTCTGAAAAACTGTCAAGTTGGCGAAGTCTGCGTCTCCCCCCTCTCTCATCCCAGCTTCACATGAGAAGAAGGAAATGTATCTGTGGTTCAAATAATGATCGCTTCACCGAGTACTCTCTCTGTGCCAAAGAACATCCCAAAGTGCCTTCCCTCCGTTGTCTTGTTTAAACCTCCCAGTGTTCCCATGTGCCCACCTTCTCTTCCTCCTCTGAGGAATCTGATGCTCAGAGAGGTTAAGAAACTCACCCAAGGTCACAGAGGTAGTAAGTGGCTGAGGCAGGCTGGACTCCATCCTAGGATAAAGGAAATTTGAAGGCCATAGGCCCAACCCTTATGCCAATACAGTCTTCGATTAAACGTCAATCACATTCTTTATTTTATATAACACAAAGGCAAACTATCCAAAAAAGACAAAGAAGAAAATTTCTCAGAAAAATATCTAACCAAGATCTTCCCCGTCCGCCCCTGACATCCTATGAGCCCAGGACTGACTCCCTCCCTGGGGCTGGGACCTGAAGTCCTTGCTGGAGACACTGCATTGCAGGCATACACCTGCTCTGTGGGATCACAGAAGCCTGTCTGTCAGGACAGTGCCTTCCCCCTCATGTACTTCCTTCTTAATTAAAATAACATTTTGAAAGTAAAATTATCCCGTGTGTAGAATAAACAGTACAACAAGAGCTGTGATTAACCTGTCAGAGATTGTATAATGTGATGCTAATAGGAAGAAATAAACTCCTGCTGAAGATCAAAGTCAGCTCTGCACATGGGGAACTTTTAAAATTAGAATGCCGATAGATGAATCTCCGTCCTGGAAAAATGAAAAAGCTCTGCAGGTTTGCGGAATGAAGGAGGAAAGACAGCTTGAGGACATTCCACTGCCCAGAGGAGCAGGCAGGCTGGAGAAGAAGAGGTCCGGTCTGCATCCTGGCCCCTCGTTGTCCTGTAGCATCTGGCAGCCCCTCCTTCTCTAACCCTGTGGTGGTCACTCAAACCTCCTTTGGTCTCTTGCACATACTGCTACGATCCATCCAGCTCAGCCCACGACAGGGCATGTGGGGCGTGCATGCGTGGGACACGTCTGCACGGGGCGTGTGTGCATGCGGGTGCGGTGGAGGGGGCGATGCACCCAAGTCTGTGTTGAGCACCTGCTAAACAGAGTCCCTCCTATGCCTTATAGGCGGGCCTCATTTTAATTTACATGTGTGGGTCTTGATAAGTGAAAGAACTGGAATTGTGAACCCAGATCTTTTGGGTTCTAAAGCCCAGGCTTTTTTTGCTCCTCTTGGGGAAAGGTATAAGCTAAGAAAGAAACCGTGGTTACGCGTGTTTCACTTACATCCACAGGAAGGCAAATGAAGAATTGAGAAGCATGTGTGTAAACATGCAGTTAAGTAACAATGAAAAATGGGGCGTCTACTGTGGCAGGCACTGTGGCAGGCGCTGGGGATGGCACGGCCCCTGCCACCACCAAGAGAAGCTTGTTGAGGGAGAGAGAAGGGAGACCAACAGGCAGGCAGGCTTTTGTAATCCAGAGCAGACGCTGCAGAGACACAATCAGAGGGGGTGATGGGGCCACAGGGGAGGACCCTATCCCACACTGGGGAGTCAGGCTGCCTCCAAAGTCATATCTGCGCTGAGGCCTCAGAGACAAGGCAGGGTCAGCCTAGTGAAGGGGACACAGAGCACGGAAAATGTCCCAGGAAGAGGAAAGACCATGTGCAAAGGCCCAGATACCAGAGAAAGCATGATCCATGGATGTCAATACACCTGTCCATGAACAAATGAGAAATTATTTCAGTGGCCTGCACACCCCAGATCCTGTGTTCCTTCAAATGTCCCCTTCACCCAATTTACAAGTCAGCTCTGCCATGTCTTGAGCCAGTTCTGTTGCCCACTGAAATGCAGATACCCCTGAGAGAACCAATGGATTTCAGTCCCTTTCAGCTCAGGGCCAGTGACTATCCCAGGCCATTTCCTGAGAGCAGAATGGAAACCTAAGGGTGATCATTGGTCCCTCAGATGGAGGCAAGTTTTGCCAGGCTCACAGTCTGGCAGAAGTGAAGTCCTGCTGGCACCAAGACCCTTGTCAAAAAGGTGCTACCTGGACTTCCCTGATGGCACAGTGGTTAAGAATCCACCTGCCAATGCAGGGGACGTGGGTTCGAGCCCTGGTCCGGGAAGATCCCACGTGCCGCAGAGCAACTAAGCCCGTGCGTCACAACTACTGAGCCTGTGTTCTAGAGCCCGCGTGCCACAACTACTGAAGCCCACACTCCTAGAGCCTATGCTCCGCAACAAGAGAAGCCACTGCAATGAGAAACCTGTGCACCACAACGAAGAGTAGCCCCCGCTCACCGCAACCAGAGAAAGCCCACGCACAATAACGAAGACCCAAAGCAGCCAAACATAAATTAATTAATTAATTAATTTTTTTTAAAAAAAGGTGCTACCTGCAGGGGTGATGCGTGTCCCCCATCTGCTGCCTCTCAGCATCTCAGCAGGCACACCACCAGTACCGGAAACGGATCCCAGGAACTCCCTGCTGCTCCCAAAATGCTGTTTACTTAACAGGAATACAGCCCGGGACTGAGTGGGGCTAAGGGAGCATGGCCAGGGTCATGGTGGGATTACACTGTTAAGTGAGCCAGCACACCTGAATGGTCTACAGTCTTCTTAGCTTCTACCATGCTGACAAAACATGATTTTAAATACCTAAGTCTTGGTTCTTTAAGAATTTTTCCAAATACTAGTCAGTAAGTTGTAATGCTGAGGGCATGGGTCTTGGAGCCCACAGACTAGGTTAGTTACTTGCTAGTTGTGTGACCTCTGTCTGGTTATTCAAACTCTGAATTTCCATTGATTCATTCAATAATATGCATTTGTTGAGGACCTACTGTACTCCAGGTGTTATGGGTACTAGGAATTGACAGTTCCTAGGATTTTATAGTTTAGTGGGGATGGTAGACTCTTGCCTATTGTATGAATGTAACAAGGATGTGTATATCTACTCTCTTTTGCATTCCCAGTATTCAACCTCCTCCTATTCTTCCAGAGGCATGTGGTTTTCATAGGAGACTTTTGGGATTGTGGCAGCTGGGATGCAAAGAGAAAGAAAGAGTCTATGTTCAGCTTTCCACATCCAGAATAGGATTTTTGAGTTCATAGCAAGACAATGGTTTTGAAAGCCAAGCATTCTCAGAGTCAAAAAAGTGGGGTGGGGGTTGGTCTCTGAATTCCGTAAGCTCCCATTAAAATATCAAGAGCCAGACTTGGAGCTCTTGATCACAGAGTTTCACTATAGGCCTAAGGAGGGGAGAGCCCAGAGTGTAACCTAAGAGGAGGTCTGGCTGAGGAAAGGAGGAGGAAAAAGCACTTCCCTTCAGCCCAGCAGAGGAGAATGGGCAGGGGTAAGACAGGCCAGGCCAGGTGATCATTGGCCAGGGTCCTCATTTTCCCTCAGTCTTGGGCCTGCTCCTAAAGGTGGTGGTGAGTATTACAGAAACGGGTAGGAAAGAAACAGAGAATATTGGAGCAAGTGGCCTATTTCCCTGGGCTCAGGCCTCTGGGAGATGCCCCAGAGTTGGTTTGGTACCAATATGGTAGAGGAATGAGAGTATGGCATTGAGGGAGGGAGTCCTCAGTAGAGACTTTGGGATAATGCCTCTGGCTCCATTCAGCCTGCATGCAATGGGCAGAGACTGCTAGCCCTGACATCCTTCCTGACTTCCAGACTTTCATGCTGCACAGATGCCCCTCAGGGTTCCACAGGTCCCCCCAGATCCTAAACTGAAGATCTCTGCTTCCCAGCCACCCACAGGCTCCATCATTGACACCATCTCCATAGTTGGCACAAACATTTACCTGGTCATGCAAATAAGGAAGCCAGGGGACATCCAGGACACCCCTTTCTCTCCCTCATCCCCTCATCCAACTATCCCCACGTCCTGACACACTTACCCCTGCATTTATTTTGAACGTGTCTCCTCTCTATGCCTAGCTCCCAGTGCCCCGCTCAGGCGTCATCGTTGTTGTTCACTTGGATGTGAACTTTATGTTTCAATCCAAGTAGAGCAGACTGGGAGGAGAGAAATGGAAGACTTTGGAGCATCAGGCTAAGAATGTGTAGCATAAGGTACTGGTGCCATCAGTCCTCAGATCTCACTATCGAGGCGCATATGCTGATGGCCTTTTTCTGCAAGTACCTGGGGGCTTTCTCTGGCTGCAAGAGTGTGTTCAAATGAGTAAAGGAGGCAAACTACTAGTGGTGGGGGACTATTCTCCCCTCCCCCAAAATAGCCTTCAACCAATTTTGAACGGAGGTTGGAGGGTAAATACCCCAGCTCCCTCCCTCCTCATGACAGATGACACTGAGGAACGACCATTTTGCCTGGGAATGACTACAGACCCCGGGGGGCCTCCCTGCACTTGGTCTTACCCTCCATAATCCACAACCTCCTTGACCTCACCTGTGACTCCTCCGGCTTCATCTCCTGCCACTTCGTGCCCCATTAATTCTGAACCGACTGCAGCTTCCTGCACGCACCATGCTGTTTCACACTTGCACGCCTTAGTTCAAGTTTTCCCTCTGTCTGAAATGATGTGCTTCCCAACATGCTTCCCTGGCTCTGACTCATGCCTCAAAGCTTAGCTCATTTACATATATTTAAGCATTTGCTCTGTGCAATACAGAATGCCTCAGAAGTACCTAGAAAGAGCACCCGGTCTTGACTTGGGGGATCAAGGAAAGCACCTCATTAGAAATGTCATCTAAGATTCTGAGAGATGAGTCTCAAAGGAAGTGAAATGGGCATGATGGAGCTTGGGGAGTGATAGTTTTTGAAGCACTGAAAAAGGAATATGGGGTCCAGAGGTGCCAGCACAGCTTATTAAATGAACTGAAAAAAAGTCACTAAGGCTGGAGCTGTAGAAAAGTAAAGGAAGTTGCAATAGGGGAAGATGAAGAGGCACAAGGGGCCAGATGACACAGGGCTTTAAGGAATATGGAATTTATGCTACTGCAATGGACAACAATGAAGAGTCTCTGAAGCTCCAAGTTGGTCAAACGCTCCATCCCCCGAGCTTCCATATCTTCCCTGGGATGTATCGTATCAGTTTACATTTTGCTTCCCCACTGGATAGCAAGTTTCTATATGGCAGGAAACACTTCTTTTTTTTTTGCGGTACGCGGGCGTCTCACTCTTGTGGTCTCTCCCGTTGCGGAGCACAGGCTCCGGACGCGCAGGCTCAGCGGCCATGGCTCATAGGCCCAGCCGCTCCGCGGCACGCGGGATCTTCCCGGACTGGGGCACGAACCCATGTCCCCTGCATCGGCAGGCGGACTCTCAACCACTGCGCCACCAGGGAAGCCCGAAACACTTCTTCTTGATCTTTGTTTCCTTGTACCTAACACAGATCCTGCCCAGGACTGTAATACATGCGTTGAGTTGGACCACTGAGGTGACCTAGAGCCACCCAGCCCAGACTCCTCTACAGGAGCCTTACAAGGAGGGTGTGAGGCTCCTGCCTGTGCCTCAGTATCACAGATCACTAAGTGTCAACATGGTACCACGGGACGGGAAAGAGCAGCCGTGATGCTCTACAGACAGAATTTGATCTTCAGGGGGCCCTGCCCCAGGGGCATCTCTGCAGTGGCCCCAGTAGGAATGCCTGATGCCAGGGCTGGTGGGGGCTGCGGAATGAGGACCTGGGTGCAGACCCTGGAGCAGCAGCAGTATTGTGGGGGCTCCCGAGTAGCACTGAGGACTCGCCCTAGTGGGAGAGAAGGGGAGAGCCTCAGAGCTGTCTGAACACAGCACCCACGAAGACGAGATCTGGGCTGCCCACGTGGTGGCCATAGGGTCATTGGAGGCCCTTGTGCGGACAGAGCTGGACCAGTCTGGGAAGTGGGAGGCTCACAGCTGTTTGCATCAGGAGAGCAGAGGAGAGACTCCGATCCACTAGGAGGCTCGCTAGACCCTGTACCTGAGGAGGTCAGTGCCTGTTTCATCTGTCTCAGCCTTCTTTCCAAGTCAAGCTCAACTAAATCACAATTTTATATTTTTACAGGCCTGGTATATATTGTATATTAAATAACTATTTAATGATGGGTGAAGCAGCTTTGTAGAAATTCAGTTCCATGTGACTAGAGGCTGTTTTGTTCACTTGCTAAATCCCCGGCACCTAAAACAGGACTCGCCCGTAGAAGGTGCTCAGAAATTACTTTAATATATTTAATTATATAATTATAAGTAATTACACTTATTATGGCTCAAAGAGGATAGATCTTTCTCCCAAGGTCGCACGACCTTCGAGGAGTTAAATCTTCCCAGTTCCAAGCTGGGAGCTTTCCTGGACTGCGGTGCCCCCGCTGGAGAAGAGCCAAACTACTCTGAGCCCAGCTAGGTTCTCGGACTGGTTCCAAGGATGAGATCCTCCAGGCTGCTGCAGGTTGAGTTAAGAACAAAGACTTTGGGTGGAGGTGCAGAGGGTGGAGGGGGAATGGCAACAGGGCCCTTGCTAGTGCTCGTGCCTGTGGTCTAAAACAAGAACCCAGGTAGCACTTGGCACTTAGGGACACTCAAAATGTCAGTGACTGAGGGGCATGTGTGAGAGGTCAGAGTTGAAGTAAGGGTGGAATCATAAAACAAGGAGGGAACACCTGGAAGAAGATGCATGGGAAAGGATGTAAGTCCAGGACTGAGCCATGGGAGGCATGTGCAGTCTGAGGGCAGACGGAGAAATCAGGGAGGTAGATGTTAAGCCAGGACGCAGTCACAGAAGCCTAGAAAGGAAAGTGATGGTGCCAGAGGTCATCGGAGAGGAAGCCGAGGACTGGCAAAGTCTGCTGAACTTGGCTGAGGGAGGAAGAGGCATGGGGGTCGAACAGCAAGAGCACCACAGGCTTGGGTCAAATCTCTGCTCAACCGTTGACTTACGCTGAGCAAGAGACTTACCTCTTAGGTCCTCAGCTTCCTTAGTTACAAACAGATGATACCTACTGATTGGGCCAGAGGAGGCCTTGTCCAGGACCTGAAACTAGGGATGCACTCAATACATGCTGCCATTATTATGTTGGTGGTGGTGTTATTATTGCAACTGGTGACCTTGAAGGAGAAAATATCAGTTCAGTAGCGGGAATGGAAGGGAAGGGGAAGAAGATGGGAACCAGATTGCAGGAAGTTAAGGGGAACCAAGGAGATGGTGGGTGTCTCGCTGACTTTGCTGAGGAATTTGGTAGTGAATGAAGTCGAGAAATCCACTGGTTCGGCAGCAGGAGGGCCAGTGGTTTCTTGAGGAGAGAAAAGGCGAGTGAGCGCTCACAAGCAAAAGGAAAGGGACCTGCAGAGATGGGGCAATTGAAGATATCAGAGAGGGAGAAAGGAGATATCAGAGAGAGGCCCCGTGAGTACGCAGGGATGGTCCCCCAGAAGAGAAGCGGGACCCCCCCCCCCCGACTGCAGTGTTCTCTGCACCCGGCCTTCCTTCACTCCTTTACCAGCCTTCCCACTTAGGCCGGGGATGGGAGGTCTCTCCCTCAGCCGCTTTCAGAAAGTGTGGCATCAAGAAGACTTGCCTAGAAGTCAAGAGGCCTGAATTCTGGTCCTGACCCCGGCCATCTGCACTTGGCTACGCCCTTGTCCTTCCTGAACCGTGTCCTCCTGCATAAATGACTGATCCTCTCTGTGATTTTGTAACCATGTCGTCTCACTAAGCATTATAAAACATTTCCTCTTCTGAAGCTGTTCTCCACTCTGATTGGAAGAAAGGGGGAAAAAAAAATCTTTGAACTGAAGCTATCACTTCCTCCAGCAACTGGGACAATATTTCTGCTTCACACGTGTTGCGAGCAGATCCGGTGATTCCATCAGTACCGGCAGATCGCTGCGGAGCCTCCTGGTGTTGTAAATAGCGTGCGCACTTTGTCCTGGCCTCCTGGAATGAAGCAAGGGAGAGGCGGGAGCTTTGTGCTAGGCTGAGTGTTGCTGTTGACGGCTGCAGGCTTCCGAATCCTCAGAAATAACAACAGTTACTGCGCATGCCCAAATTTGTCCTCCAAGGCAGCAAATGCATCAGCTGCTGGTTATTTTGATACTCTGGAGAAAAAGCTTTCGAGAAAATCTAGTACAGAAAACAGTCTTACCCTCTGTTTGTCTGCACCATTCCTTCTGCCCGCTGCCCTCTCAGCTGTTTTCATTCCTATTAATCCAGGCTTTAAAGTCCTTGTCTCAATGACCCAGGAGGAAGACGTTTCTGTTTCGGCCCTTCGTGAATGTGGAAGAAGCAAGAGAAGAGACACCTGGCTATGTGTCTCTGTGCCAAGGCCGGTCTGACCTGGAACCTGCTGGAAACCAGTCCAGTGTAGATGGGTTGTCTGACAGCCACAAATGGCTCTGACCATTTTTGGATTCAACAAGCATTCACCGAATGCTTACTGTGCACTAGACCTCGGGCTAGGACCACGAGAGATGGTGATAAATGTGGCTGGGATCTAATAATCCAGCCGCCACAAAAACACAAGCTCTCTGATCAGGTACCATGGCCATGTTACAGGGCCTGGCACACAGTAGGCGCCCAATAATCAATCTTTGGAGTGTGTGTTTGTTATTTACGTGTTATAATTTACTCCAGATCCTAAAAGCTCAGGGACAGAAACAGAGCTATTCAGGGATGGAAAGGAGCACTTATTAAACCAAATGTGCCATCAGAATGTGATCAACAATTTGGGGAGGGGGGTATCCAGGCTTATATCCTGCTTACATCACTTTTAAATTTCCCTCTTACACACTTCATGAAAAAGAACCACAAGTGCCCCAAATCCTTTTATCTTTCCGGGTGATATCACAAGGACACATATAAAAGCTCTGTATTCAACAACCAAAGACTCTGCTATTCTAAAATTTTCAACTTCATCCCTAGATTCTTGGACAGCTATTATGTAAGGCTTAGGGCTGATGCTTTCAAACAAGTTTATAAGTAACATGATTGACGAATGAATTTGTCCTATGGTCTGGAAATTGTTTTGTTTCACTGACAATGATAAATTTCCTAATGGATCACCCTGACTCTGATGTTACTTCTAGAGAAAGGGCCATTCACGGTGGCTCTGGTCACTTACACTCACCTCCAAAGTGTGTTCCTCTACCAGTTTGTATCTCAGCAACTCAAGCGGATGAGGCTTTGCTGGGAAATAACAAGGTCATATCAAACCTAAAACTCCCTTCCAAGTCTGGGGCTTTCTCCTACCTCATCCTTCTCAGAGCATACATAAGTGGGTGAACTTAGGTATGGGAGCAAAGATGAAAACAGAAAGAAGCGGAAAACTCAGCCCAATCTGTGTCAAGTGTCTAAGCAGGGCCTCACCTTGCTCAAGTGCCCTCCACTGGGGGACAAGGGCCACCCTTGGACTTAGAGCAGGAACTCCTGTGCCTCACTAAATCCCGGCACCTGAGAGTGACTTTCACCTTAATTGTGCTGCCATGGCTTCACCCATAAAGGGAGACTCTGCCTCTCCCTCTCTCTGTCTCTCTCCCTACATGCCTTCTTCCCCTGCTGACTCAGGCACAGTGTAGGGGTTCAGCATGCAATTTGCTCAAGGAAGAAGTGAAGGAAAACATCTACAAGCTCAACACCAGAGGAGATGGTGGTATGAAGTTTCAAAGACCCACGAATCCCCCAGAACATTATTACAATTAATGATTCATATTTGGTAGAAATCTGACTTAAGGGGTATTTCTGCCTTGCTAGTATGGGCCATGGGTCAGACAAGTTCTCCCATCAAGGTCTGTATCCATGGAACCCAAGAAATATTGGAGGGCAATCTAGGAGATCCCACCTCACTGAAAGTATGGATGGTGGAGGAAAAGCAGAATTTAGGTAGGGCTTGGGGTGAAGCAGCAGGTTCTCTGCCTAGGTCACTTTAGAGTCACAGAACTCTTGCAAAATTGTTGAGAGCTGCGGACCCTCTACCCAGAAAAGTGCACACATCACACACAGCCAGACAAATTTGCCTCCAATTTCAGAAGGATGGGGGACCGCAGGAAGGAAACTTCTGGAGTCAGGGCCTTAAGTTAATGCTCTGATTCTAGGTGCTGATGCCTAAGTCTTCTGCCCCTCGTCCCTACGCAGGACTTGCCCCTACCCCCAGGGTCTTCTAGCTGGTTCTGGTTCTTGGGGCCACAGTCCTCCCTCGTGTCAGAGAAGCCCCGGCACCTGTATCTCCAGGAGCTCCCCTGGGTGCTCTTTTCTCCCAGGGTGACGGGAGGTGTCCCGGGAGAAGGGGTCTCTGGGCTTTTCTCTCTCGGCTGCCAGGAGCAGCTGAAGCCTAGGGCACGGAGGACGACGCCGGCAGACACTCCCGTGCCCTGCTCCAGTCACTGGCTGCAGGCGACGCGGGAGGGAAAGGCGGGGAGGTGCGGGGTGGGCCGGGCGATTCAGCCCACCCCGAGCTTGTTGGCCCGTTGGCAAGCGAGACCAGCACCCACTCCTGGTGCCCCAGAAAATCCCTGGCCAGCCGGGCTTTGCGCGCAGCCCCTCCAACCCGCGTGCGTTTCCTTTTGACCTCTGGAGGTTTGAACCCCTTCTTGGCTGGGTCGAACCGGCCCTCCCGGGAAAGATCGATCTCTCGTTCCCAGGATCCCCTACTGGTGGGCACCTCCGCCTGGCCAGAGCAGGTGCGGGGCTGGGGCCGGGAAGGGTTGGAGTA
Organism: Pseudorca crassidens; assembly: GCF_039906515.1. Taxonomy (NCBI): domain Eukaryota; kingdom Metazoa; phylum Chordata; class Mammalia; order Artiodactyla; family Delphinidae; genus Pseudorca; species Pseudorca crassidens. Next base: position 101,260,487 of record NC_090297.1, on the reverse strand, counting down.
GGGGAAAGGATTTGGAGTGGGTGACTCAGGAGTCCGGGAGGAGGGGCTAAGAATTCAAGAAGCCTGTGTTAGAGCAGCTCGGCGCTCCGGCACAGCAGAGAGCGCTGGGAGCCGGAGGGGAGCGCAGCGGTGAGTCAGGCTGCCCCGAGCCCAGCCCGAGAGGGGCGCAGCGCGGGCACGGGCGCGGGCCGGCGTGGCTGGGCTCCTGGGGAGAGTATGCATGGATCCCGGTCTGGCGAGATCTCCGGGCACCCGCCGAGGCTTCCGCGGGCTGAAGTGCGGCCATGAGAGGAGCGTCCCCAGTGGGTGCGGGAGCGCGGGAGCCTCGGCGGGCGGGCGAGTCGTGGGGAGCAGCGCTCTCTCAGGTCGTGGAGTTCCCGATCTCCCGATGGCCCGAAGTCCGGGAGGCAACCCTGGCGCCTGCAGTCGCCGCGCGGCGGTACCGGGGACTAGCTAGACGGAGACAGCGCGCAAGTGAGGGAGAGCGAAAGAGCGTGGCGAGAGGGATGCGCGGGCTGCGAGCGCGCTGGGGCCGCAGGAGTGGTGGTCTGCGCCGCGGAGGGCTAGTGCACGGCGCGCGCGGGCTGGGGTGTGCGCCGAGTCCCGCGCGAGCGCTACGCTGTCCCCAGGTAAGGGGACGAGTTGGGCAGGGGGCTCTGGACCTGGTGCAGGGAATGGAGCAAGGGTCTCTGGGCTCCTCCGCGTGTCGCTGGAGGGCTGGGAGTCTCGAGTGAGGGCCCCAGGGGTTGATAGGGGAAGCCTGCTCGCCAAGGGACCTCCATGGAAGGTCCTGCTACGTGGGTCTCACGCCTCACCTCCAGCTGTCTGCCGCCAGGTGTGGGAGAAGCTGGCATGGAGGGGTGGGGCGGGCAGCGCCTTGGGTCCAAGCGACAAAGACCCAGGGGAGGGAGAGGACTTGGGGTCAAGGAGTGGCATCTTTGAGCCATCGGAAACAAGCAGCTTCATTCTGATTACAACTCTCCTTTCTCTTTCCAAAAAAAACCCCCCAAACCAAAAAACCTCTGAGATTCTCATGGAAGGTGTATTCTGCTTGAACTTTCTCTTCTCTTGTGACTTGAGAGATTAAAAAAGAGCCTGCTTGCTAAGCTGGTTTTTCCAAGTTGTTCCAGGTTGGAAGTTGTAACAGTTTGTAGGATAATTTACGGGTGTTTCATGCATTAAAGTGTATTACTGCAAAGCCTTTGGGCGCTATGGGTATTAAGGAAAACTCAGTGCACGTTCCCAGCTGGAAACCAAAATAGGGCTCTCCTGGGTATCTCTGCCCCCTCTGTCTTCTGAGGCCAACGGAATTCCTGGAGAAAATGCACTTGATTAATTGTCTTGGTTCCATCCTCTGGGCGCACCCATTGCCAGCCAGCCCCCTCCTCCCCCCACACGCGCACGGCCAGCTGCATTCTTAAATTCAGAAATGGAAGTGGAGGGCCCACCAGTATCTCCTCCCCAGGGTCTTCAAACTCTTGACGCTGTCAGTCAAGTCTGCTGGAGGGGACTATTTCTCCCTCTCAGAGCATATAGAAAGGCAGCAGCCATTGGGCCCTGCCAGCTCTTCTTGTGCAGTGTTTACAATTTGCTATCGAATGTCTGAAACTTTCCCCTTCTGAAGAGCTACTGAAGAGAGACTACATTGGATGTGGAAGATGTCTCTTCTGTGGAAGAAGTTGTATGTCAGTCTGGGCAACCCACATGTCAATCCACTATGGGCCATGTTCCCAGAGGTTCAGAGGCAGCTGAGGACTGGGGGTGCAGGGTGAGTGAGAGTGGTCTGGGGGCTGAGACTGGCCCTGCTGGTGTGGACTCGCAGAGGAAATGAACTCTCCTCATACTTGGGTCGTCGAAGGGGTTTGGGGTTAACATCACATGCTGTCAACTCCTCCCCCATACGCTTTTCCCAGTGTTTTTGTGCAGGTGGGACAAAGGGCAGTCTCGAAGGGAAAAATGTCAGGAGGCACCACGAATGGGAAACCAAGGTCTCTGGGGCCCAGGGACACATGTTTTGACACGACTGTAGGAGTACCTCAGAGGATTTTACAGCCAGCTGCTGGTGCCACGCCGTCCCTGGACAGCCATCTTACCCCAGAGCAGCCCAGACCCACTAGAGAACTGGAAAACTGGGTCTACTCAGGGCACCTGGCGACTCGTTCCATACCCTTAACCTTTGTCAAGGAGTGAGGTTCCCACCTTCTCCTATCACCCACCACACGTCTCCCCCACCCAGAGGGCCAGAGAGAGCAAGGGATGAGGCTTCACACTCTCCTCTTCCATGGAGAAATCTGCGCGGTGGCCAGGAAGGGGGCCCCCAGCTGCCGACATCAGCAGGGAGGGTAGGGCATGGCAGGGCAAGGCTGGAGCCCGAGGGAAGTTTCTCAACATTACTGAGATTAAACTGATGAGAAAATCGCACAACTTTACTTTTAAATGAGTGCTGAGCACTACTGCTGCACATTCGTGGAGTGCCTTATTTCAGTGGCAACTGCATTGGAGCCGCAGGAAAACTACTCTCTGCTCCCAGCAGGCAGTGGAAAGCTCGCTGAGGACTCATATATAGTCTCTGAGCAGATAACTCATGTCCCCAGAAGGCTTCTCTTTCTTTGACTGGCACCTCTGATCTTGCAAACCATCAGCTACACTGACAGCTCCCAGGCTCAGCCGGTCCTGAGAAATCAACTCTGGGATGGACCAGTTTCACAGAACAGCATATGGTGGCCTCTAGTAAGTAAATGGAGATGAAAGACCCTTCCCCAACCCTTTACTAGGGATCTTGCTTCCTGGCAGTGGGGAGACCGTTAACATCCTAACTCCAAATAGCAGTAAAATCGGGGTGGCCCTGAGGCAGAAATGCAGCTGGAGAGGCTGAGGCTTTGAGGTCATTGACCTTTTGGTTGGTTGTGCACAAGGATGGAATTGTCACCATTTAAGCTGAGATGATAGACCTTGAGCCACAAAATTTAGCCAAGACGAGAATAATGAAAACATACAATAAAAAAGCATCGTAGATTTTTTCATTACTCTTCTATGGGTTACTTTCCATGTTTTGGAGGAGTTTCTATAGGTTACTGGCCTCAATAGGAATCACACTGAAATGATCTCTTGATATCTTTCTCCTGTATTTTGAGGAAACTTCCTGTGGTAGTTTCCTGAATTGTAAGACAGGAGGGAAAGTAGCTTTGTGACCTCGAGCAAGTCACTAAACTTCCCAGCCCTCACTCTCCCAATCTATAGGACAAGGGTAGTGGGTCAACAGTGTTTCTCAATGGGGCTATTGGCATTTGGGGATGATTCTGGGTTGAGAATGACCTATTTATGTAATGCAGGAAGTTTAGTATCCCTACCTCCCCTACTAAAATGACAGAAATGGTGGCAACCCCAAATCCCCTCCCCCCATATATGGCTAAATGCTTATTACAAGGATAATACTGCTCCCGGTTGAGAAGTCCCTTGGCAATTACCAATAAGGGCTTTTCTTTCAGGCCCTATGTTCCGGTCATCTATTATTTAATCATTGAATTGGGGCTTCAGAGGACCAGCCCTGGGCTTCATCCTCCAGGAGCCAGCATATCAGGCTCCAGGAAGCCACTGGCAGGGCTGTGGTCCCGCTGGGCACCATCCTTTGCTTTTGTCAGTGGAGTGTGACTACAAATGACCCACGTGAAAAGAAAACCAGAAAGAGTGGGGAGGAGGGATGGGTGGTATTAGAGCGTGGCAGCTTCTTTCTCTGCCATATGCTATTAAAAACACAGGCAGACTGCCTGCCCCGGGTGTCCACAGCACTGGGAGGAAATCCTTCTCTCCTTTACTAAACGGATCACACTCTGGCACCAGGAGGTCCCTGCTCTGAATGAGAGAACAAGGAAGCAGAACCCTCCCCAGCACGGACAGCACTTCCTACAACATGGGCACATGTTGATATCAAATTAATACAACAGTGCCCAAGCTGTGAGAATCAATGGGAATCAATAATGTGACATTTGATTGAAAAAGCAGGCTAGCAATGCTACGCTGGAGGGACGGTGCTCGTAGCCCTGGGTTTATTCTCACTTATCCTTTCCTCTGCCCCAAGGTCTCACTGGGGGACAAAAAATAGGACCATTTGGTTATTCGTAGTGCAAATGGCTAAAATGAACAATGACTTTGGAGGATATAATTGCTTGCTACTCACCCCCAAGCAGTAGAAGAGAGAAAACTACCAAAGCAGTAGAACTGGCAGAGTTTGAATTTGATTCCTAATGAGGCCCCAAAAAACGGACACTGGAGACTTAAGGAGATTCCCAAATGAGGCTGAGACCGGTCTGATGATGCAATCCGGCAAGTGGGACTAGCAACAAGGCCTTTTGACTTGCCAGGTTTGGCCAGCCTCACACACGGAGCGTCTTTTTATTAGTGGTAGTATGAGTCAGTCAGACAGTCAGGGTTTCCCTGAATATTCCCCACTGGGGTAAGCAGACGGAGATGTTTTGGCATTGCCCGTGGGGGCCTCTGCAGGTGGAGAGCTCTGCCAGTGGAACGATCTAGCTCCGACGTCAGTGGGAATGAACGGCCCAAGCTTCCCACAGAAGCTATTCCACATCGAGGGCAGTTATAATCCGCTACTACTGGAATCGTCTCCCAATAGCCACAAAGTGTTTGTTGTTTGGTACAGATGGGCTGATTTTCCCATTTCCTTTGGCTGTTCCTTCGGTAGCCAGGGTTGGTGGAATATATCATCTGTCTGCATGCGGCACGCTGTGCCCGAGTGAGCCCAGGGAGGGCCGTTTGCTGGAAGCCATGAGAGCTCAGCCCGGGTTGGGGGAGGGAGGTCCTGTCTCTGCCCCCCATCACTATGGATCTGATGTGTGGTTAAAGTGACTTGCGTTTCTCACTTGTCCAGTCTGGAGAAGTGCCGTCCCATGTCTGGACCTGACCAGGCCCGGCTTGGAGGTCAATCACCTCATCCTTGTCAGTAACCATACGCTGAACTCCCACATTGTATGAGAGACGCCGAGAGAGGCAGGCTCCCTTTGGGTTGTGGTTTCGAAGGAAGGAGCAGTCGTGCTGGACTCTAACGGCCTGCAGGCGGCTGGACTAGGTGAGCAGGGAGGAAGTTGAGCACCAGGAGACCAGAGATGCAGGAGGGCGTCTCTTGTACCCAATGTTCCTCTTCTGTGAAACAGAGAGAACAGTAGGACCTACTCTGTTGGGCTGTTGTGCACATCAAGTGGGATGATACTGATGGGACACCAGCACAGGCCTGGCGCACAGTTGAGCAGGCACTCAACAAACACGAGTTCCCTTCGCTCATGTTCTCCCTCTGTGGTACTGATCTGAGGGAGTCCTCCCTTTATGCTTTTCACTTCAGATCGGACAACATCATCTTTGCATTTTTTATGCCTCTGTATGTGTAAAGCTTTGCTGCACTAGGAGAAGAAAGCTTTCCGGAAGCACTGAAGCTTCTCTAGGAACTTACCCACCTATATTTTGACCTTCTGTAATTAACATTCTCATTTTGATGGAATTTGAAGCAAACATTTCACCTGGCCTCACAATATCTGAGTAAAAGGAAACTCATGGATTTCCTCCTGCAATTTTCTTTCAGAGGCAAACTTCTCCTCAGACTTGTATCTCAGAGATGTTATGTAATGCTCTCTAAATAAGGCATTTCTTGCGAATGGCCATTTGTACTGGCAGCTTTAGGAGTGTTTCAGTTCCTTACCCCGCAGAGCCAACTCCTCCTCCAACAACTTGTTTCCTCAGGATTTTATGTATCTTATCAAGTTTACAAGAGAAGGAAGAGGAGGAGGTGAATTTCTCTATGGCAGCCAGGCGGGCATTTGCGCTCTCCCACCCCAAGGGTCAGTGGCTGGCCAGCTGTTGCTGAATAGCGTATAACCTGTGGTTAAAGGGGGAACAGTCCTCACCCCCAGGGAGGCAGGCTCACTGGACATCAGGTCACTGGACTGATTTTCCTTCTCTCAATTAGCATCTTGATTAATATGCTAACCAGGGGCCTGGGCACTGTGGAGAATCATAATAAATATAAATGACGGTCCTGCCCAAGGAGCTGGCTCTAGAGCGAACATTTAAATGGCTTCAGAGAGGCTCATCAGATAACGTAAATGAGGTAAGGCCATGAGCCAATGGGGCCTGCAGTAAACTAGAGAGGTTATGCCCATCAGAAGGGGACAGGCCGTCTGTTGCTTTGCAGGTTTGTAGGTCTAATGTGGCCAGATCTTCCAACTTTTCCAAAAGAGTCAAAACTTTGAGTTTGAATGTATAGTGTCTTCACTTTTCAAAACATCTGTGCAGACCAAACAAAATCTGTCTGCAGCTTCTTTTGTCTTGTCATCTAGAGAATACACTTGGAGCAATTGAGACCAGTATCAAAATGGAAACTAGTTGAAGAAGTGCGAGCTGTGTGGCTCTCAGAGAGGTCTGAATGGCGCGGTGCTTTCTCCAGAGGCTTCCTGAGGGAGGGGATGTCCTGCGGGCGGGTAGGATTGTATAAAAGCAGCCCTGGCACAAAATAGAACTACCTTCAGAGGCAAGCTTTGCCTCTCGTTGCCTCTATAACCACATTACTTAATCCCTCTAAGCTTCAGTTTCCTCATCTGTAAAAGGGACTCATAATGCTGATCTCGGGGGACGGTTGCAAGGATGACAGGAGGGAGGGCTGGAAAGCCCTTACTTAGCCCAGAGCCTGGAACACTGGCAGTGCCCAGCGAGCCTGAGTCCTGTCTTAATGCTGGGTGGGTGGGGTTTAGCCAGTCCAGAGGGCATTAAAGGGCCAGAGGCACGAAGAAGGGCCCGTCACTGAGCTTTGTGAACAGTTGCTTTTTGAGGACTTGAGCCGCAACTGCTTTTCCTGCCCCAAGAGAAGGACAGAAGGTGTAGGCTATTTTGCTCCCCTCCCCACCTCTTCCTGCTTCTCCCCACTGCCTGAGACCATGTGCCCGCCTGCTCTGTCAGAATGCCACCCTTTAAAAACCTGACCTGGGCCAACAGCAGAAAAACACAACTCGACTCCATAAGAAGGAAAAGTACTCCGGGAGGCTGTATAGACACGCACGGCAAATATTCAAGGAATTCTTAGGAATAAAAAAAAAAAAATTCATAAATCTGGATTTTTGCATGAGGCCATCACAGGAACATGTTTTCTCAATTAGCATACACATTGCTTGGAGTGAAGTCACTGAGTCCGCGGCTCCTCAGGCTGACTTGTGCCGAAGCCACCTGATCTGGACCTCACTTTCCATGATCTAAATCTGATCCAGCCAACCCTGTCCCTGCCCTTAGCTGCCGAAACAAAATCACCCCCAAATCCTAAACCAGGGTGGAGACATACACACCGCACTGCAAAGCAGTCTAATTTCAGATCCTGGGTGTACTCACCCAGACATGAGAAAGACAACACTCTTCTTGATGGTGGAGTGATAGAGTCTCAGCAACCCCTTGCATTGTTCTTTTCCTTGGGCGTTTACTGTTAGATGGTGACTGCACTGCCCCGTCAGATCAGATGTGTCCTTTAGGTTCTGAAGGCAGAGAAAATTGTTTCTTTTGCAAAAGCATGCATCAACTGCTTAAAATGTTACTAGCCGGTGCCTGAGATCAGCGATTACGTTTTCTGGATGGTTTCCTGGACTGATTCTTTTCCAAGTGAATGGCTTTGTCAGATATTTGTCATTTCTGAAATATTTGATTAATGATGTCCCCTCATCAGAGGGATGGTCCAGGGCGCATAATTAGCAGCCTGCCTCCAAAGCAAAGATGCCGTCCAGCGTCCAACAAGATCAAGCAGGAAGTTGACCAACATTTCAAATGTTACCCTGCCCTAGAGTAAAGGAAAGAAAAATGGTTTTCAAACTACAGACCCATTAGGGGGATGCGAAATCAAGTAGTACGACTCTCTCTCTTTTTTTTTTTTAAAGAAAAAAGTAGAGTAACTTTTTAAAAATCAATATGCGTTGCATGGAGAAAGGGAAGGTATTCATAAAACTTTTATTTTAGTTGTATATACATTTACACAATATGTGTGCATACCGGATCACGATGGAAAATGTTATTTTTTCACTGTGAGTCATGGTTAAAAACGTTTAAAAGCTACTGGCACGGACAACAGCGTTGTACAGGAAAGGGCATCGCTCTGAAGCCAGGCAAACTTGGGGTTAAATCCCAGCTCTGGGATTCCTAGTTGTGTGATCTTGGGTAACTTAAGTACTGTAAGGATCAGCGGCCTCATCTGTAAGGTCAGACTAATTGCTTCCTCATAGGGCTGTTGTGTAGATTAAGTGACTAAGATAAAGTGCCTGGTACTGTGCCTGCCACCAAGGAGGCCTCAGGAAGCAAGAGCCACTGGCATCACCTGTCTTCTCCTTCCCCCCCGCCCCCGCCTCCTCTTCCTTCTTTATCTTCTTCTTTGAGACTAATCAACCTCATCAGAACCGTGACTTCCCTAGATGTTTCTATCCTTGAGGTTGGCTGCTTCTCTGGCCAACCCAGCGAAGAAACAACAGCAATCGTATCTCACCTTTGTCCCTACTTTTCTCTACCGTCTTTCCCTATGTCACGTTTGCATAGCCATCTTTCTGTGATTCTGTTCCCCAGACATGATCATGACAGTAATTGTCCAAGGGGCCCAAGACATCCCCCTCCCTGTCACTAAGAACCATCAGAGGGGTATCCCAGCCTTCCCTGGCCTTGTGACCGGGATGAATGCTTTGGTCCTAATGTGGTGGTATAGTGACTCTGTATGTAGCTTCTGTTCCCACAAATCACATCCTTCCTCCTCAGTATATTTTTGTAAGGGCAACAGGGCTAAGATACCATTAAAATGTTGACATTGTCAAATTCTTAAGAAGTTCCTGCCCAGAGCAGAGAGCCTAACATTTTCTCGTGAGTGAGGCTCCAGGCGGCCCCAATGTGGAGGGTTTCAGTTTCTCTCCTGGTATAAACAGCCTAGAGGCTCCTGGCATGGGTCCTGGAGCTGACAGCTTCAGGTAAACCAAACCCTAATCCTGGCTCCGGTCCTCAACCTGGCCCTAATGTGTCACTGACCCCAGACCACCCCTTTCCAGCTGGAAGTGTGGAAGACGGACCCACACCAGGGGCCACAAAGATGATATGCCCCAGTTTTCCTGAGAGCCTGGCTAACGCAGCCCCTGAAGACAGATCAGGGATGACAAACTGCCGCCTCTTTGTTCAGACGGAAGCTTCACCTTTCTCCCTCCTGTTTCCCGTGCTCGCCTGGGGCTCATTCCAGCTCTTTTCTTGTAAAATGCCCTCCCCCTGGGCCCCATTTTCACCACTCAGATTCAAAGAGGATTATTAGTGACATCTCCTCAAATACTGAATTCCTATCCAGACCAAAGGTTTAAAGCTCCTTTCCAGGCAGTTAAGACATCTCTATTTGAGGTTGCAGGGCAGGGGGCCTAAGGGGAGAAGGCAGACGTGGATCTGGTGTAATTTTCATCTCTGTAAGAGTCTCCGTGCTTTTCCACCACTCATCCCACTATTCCCTGTAAAACTAATGTCACCAGGCCAGTTGCACATTTTAAATAACATTTATAGCAGAAGAGACACATTTGTGACATCATACCCAGCCCCTTTCTCCTTAAGCAGGTGGGTTATATTGAGCCAAGCTCCGGGAGCTTGACTGGACCATAAGCAAAGCAGTTAAGAGGCTGTTTAAATCCATCACTGTTGCACCTGGGTTTTTTGTTTTGTTTTGTTTTGTTTTGAAGAAAAAGTGAATGCTGACTTAACATTTTTGTGCCCAAAAGGGGGGGAAGAAAAAGCATATTTCCACCCTTTCTGAAACTTGCAATGACAAATGGAATCAATTGTCCCAGAATATGACATACCACCAAGAATATTTCTTATGCATGAAACGAATTACCTTTCTTTTCATCTGGGTTCAAGGGTATTGTGTCTGTCCTCTCACGGGGAAAGTGTGAACACTTAGAAATGTTTTCATTTTCTTTTTCAGGAGGTCAGACACCAAAGCCTGACTCCAGATTTCATGCCCATGTGTCAGCATCTCTGTATCTTGGAAATGAAAGAAAATATTTAGGGAGTGGGGCTTTTAAGTATTATTTTGATTTTTTCTAAAAAAGAGTGGGACAGAAAGTAGAAGGCTTAATAAAGCAACAAATATGTTTCAAAGATTATTTTTAAAGCACCTTTATGATTAAGGGGAAAGAAAGGAATTTTAAGTTGGCACAGTGTACAGAACGTCCTCCTTCTACCCATTTCCACTTCTTAAATGATTATGGACCTATTGCAGAATTCGGACTGGCAATACTTGTGCTTGGGAAAATTTCACAAACCTGTCTGAAGCTTATTTCTTTTATGGATTGGGAAAGTTGTTATGTAAGAAAGAAAAATGGTTAAGTCAGATATAGGTTATTTATTTCAACTCAGTACTACTGAGAGCTAGGAAACTGGGGATTATTTCTGGCTCAGCTTCTTCCTAGCTGTGTAACTTGGGCAAATCACAGAACCCCTCTGAGCCTCTGTTTCTTAATCAGTAAAATGAGAATAATAATATTGCCCCTGCATTACCAGATGGGGCTGCTGCCTTGAATATGGTTGCCAGCTGGGAAGATACCTTGACTGTAGGTATAAGAGGTGAGATGTGAGAGCCCTGGACAAGGACCATGAGACTCCTGGCGCCAGTGCTGGCTCTGCCCTTAGTTGGGTGAGGAACCTTGACAGTCACTTACCCTGCATGAGCCATCCCAGCTCCCATCTGCCCGTCTCAGATGCAGTAGCAGATGTGAAGGCACTTCAAGCCTAGGCAGAAACAAGCTGTTCCCACCATGGTGGGAACGGAGGCCTGTGCCAGGCACTGAGTGGGCCCCTGCGAGACTGAGGCCAAGGGTGCCATGGAAAAAGTATGAACGTGGAATCAGCCTCTCCAGGGCTCCAGGCCCAGGAGTGGCGTTGAAAAACACATGTGATCGAGGGCAAATCACTGCAGCTCTCTGATTTCCAGTTTCCTCAGCTGTGATATGGAACTAGTAGCACTTACTTCTTAGTGCAAAGATTAAACAAGGTGACCCCTGCCAAGTCCTTGGGTTGTCCAAAACCCAGTTTTATAGTGGTCCTTGGTGCTGATCACAAATGAGCGCCCAAGGGGCTCCCCGCTTAGGCAGTGAGCTGGCTGAGGACAGTCCACGGTGGATGAGGTTGCCAGGCCACGATGCCTCGGGGATGAGAAGCTCTCCTAATGTCCCCTCTCTCTCACTGACCCTCTTCTCTGTCTCCTGTGCTGGCTTTTCCTTCTTCTGACCTCTAAATATTGGAGTGCCTGGAGCTCAGTCCAGGGTCCTTTCTTTCCCCCAGGCATTAAAGGTGAGCTACACCTTCTGGACGTCTATTTCCAATCTGGACTCTCCCCTGGGCTCCAGGCTCTTCTCTTCTACTGTCATGGCCACTTGGAGATCTAATGGACCTCTCAAGTTGAGAATTTTTGACCCCTGAACTACTTTTCTCCGAGTCTTATTTTAGTCTTCCCCATTTTAGACAATGACATCATTATTCCCAGTTGCTCAGACCCCAAATCTAGAAATCATCCTTGACTGGACCTTCCTCATCACCTTTTATATTCAATCCACCAGCAAGTCTCACTGGTTTCCAAATAAGTTCTGAACCCAGTCCCTTCTCAGCATCCCACTACTGCCTCTTAGTCCCAACCACTATCACCTCTCAGCCAGACGACACAGGGCCCTCCTCCTGGATTCCCTGCCTCCACTCTTGTTTCCCACAGCCTTTTAACCCAACAGCAGTCACAATGCCCTTTTACAAATGTAAATCATGTCATGTTATTTCTTAGCTCTCAACCCTCCAATTACACAGAGAATAAAATCCATACCCTTGCCACGGGCTCATTTCAATGGTTCCTAACCCAGTGGACATTGGGCAACACCATACATTTTTGATTGTCACACGTGGAGGGGGCCGGGGGTGGGGTGATACCAGCATCTAGTTGGTGGAGTCTGGGATGCAGCTAAACATCCTGCAGTGCACAGGACAGCCCTCAACAACGAAGAATTATCTGGCTGAAAATGTCAGCAGGGTGAGGCGGAGAATGCCTTTATGTGATCTGGACCCTGACCCTCCTTCCTGTGTCCTGTATCACTCCTCCAATCGCCTGCTACGTGGCAGCCTCTCTGACATTCTTGCTATATCTTCAACATATCACTCTTGCTACTGACTTAGGCCTTTGTACTTGCTATTTCCTCTGTTGGGGGCACTTCTACCCACAGGTCTTCTTCACATGGTTAGCTTTTGCTCATCGTTTAGGTCTGCTCAGATGTCACCTCTTGAACACCGTAATTTAATGTCTATCCCCACTCGACCAAACCCTGCCATGGTAGGTTCTGTTCCCTTACCCTACTTTCTTTATTTCACAGTACTTAGTCCTATTATTTGTTTTCTTGGTTATTATCCTTCTCCTCCACAGGAATGTAAGAATGGGGACAGGGACTTTGTTGTGTTCACCAAGGGCTGCATCACATATAGGAGCTCAAGAAGTATTTGTTGAATGAATAAATGGTTGGTAAATATGGCACAGACGGGGATTACTACAAAAGGTTAGGAAAGGAGACCATCAGTGGGATCCAGCACGTAGGGGAAGGCTTCCTGGAGGAGGTGTGACATGGGCTGCTTTGCAAGTTTGTGCAGCCCTCACCCCTTCAGCTAAGGTGGCCCCAAATGGAGCAGGGCTGTGGCCTCCTCTGAAGCCTGAATGTACCTGGGGGCACCTCTTGTAGATTAGAGCCAGCTGTGGACTTTAACATTCAATAGGGTGGAGAGCAGAGCTGGAGGGCTCAGGGGTCTAAGATGTGTGACTGAAGAGAGGAGCCAGGAAAGAGAGGCGACTGGGAGAAAAGCAGGAGCAGGAAGGAGTAACCTAGGCTCCAGTTGGTTCAGATCAGGAGCAGAGCTCAGTATGGAGGGAGGGAGGGGTCTGGGACGGAAGAAAAGCCATCTCCAGGGAACATCTCTGGGTAGCTCATCCTGAAGGGCTGATAGTAGTTCCTGGAGAAGGAACTGGGGGTTCTTCTAAGTTTTCCAGGAGCCAAGTGAGACAACTGTGAGTTGGACTTGGGCCATTAGAAAGGCCAGCAAAGGGTAAAATCAGACCTTTCACGTAGCCAGGCAGAGACTGTGTCCTGAATAGACATACTGACCCATATCTAGTTGGTATTACATGAGATAATTATGCAAATGTGGTTCCAGGATAGTCTTGATTTCAAGCACTCTGAGCCATTGCCAAACATTAGTCCTGGGCTTCAGTTTAAAAAAGCAATTCCCATAATGCCACACGTGACAATGTGTAGTCCACGTGCAGCACATGCCAGCTGATGAGTGGGTGCCCCCCACCGCCCCAGGTCAGCCCCCCCGTGCCACCTCACGATAGGATGTAGATGTCCAGTTCTTGAGGAGGGTTGGGTTCACATCACGGATTATTTTTCCAAGGTCTCAGGATCCCAGAGTTTGTAGATCATGGAGCCCCCACGGGAGGGGAATGCCTCGTCCCAGGTACATAGCTCCACTCATCCCAACATCTCCTCCGAGTGACATGTATGGTCAGGGTCTGTGCCCTCACGGCCACCTCAGAACACTTACTCGCAGCTCTGGTTCATTTTGCTGCCTGGATACTTCTGAGGATATCACTATAGGGGATTAGCTGACCAACACCCTATTTTATTAGTCTGTTAATGTAAGTTTAGAGTAATACACCTCAGATGTAGACAGCTTACTCCAACCTACCAAAAATATCATCATGAACATTTACAAGGTCTAAAGAATGATATAATGGTGGTGAAATTCAGATGCGTTACATTACCCCAATGTCTAATTTAGCCCTGACTCAGTCCATAGAAATATGGATTTCCCCACAGATGTAGTCTCATAGCTGCCTGGGCCCCATGTGCCTCATAGAGCTAAGGTGATGACTCTGTCTGTCCCACATTCTTGAAAGCCATAAAACACCCCTGAACTAACCATCTCTTTGCTGCGTCCTCAGAGAGCCGCTGACACTCACTTTGACGTTTTGGTCACAAAACCTGTCTGCCACTTGTCACTGGATCCCCCTTCCATCATTAGGTCTCCTTGGTATATAGAGATTTGATGCTCTCAAACTTCTACTCCATCAAAGGCTGATCTTTGACCCTTCGTTCATACTAAGAAATACATGGCCGACAAAGGCTCAGACAGATGCTTATCCCAGGGGCAAACGCTCTCAGCAGCCATCAAATTCCCTCGGTCAGAAGGCAGTGAACCACTCAGAGGCAACAGAGCAGGCAAAAGGCTAGCCCTGGTCCTTCCTTCCTACTGACTGTGCGACTTTACATATATTATAAAAACTCCCTTTGATTCTCAGTTTCCTAACTGTAACATTGGAATAACAATAATAATAATACCTCCTTTATAAAGCAGTGGTTAAATGAGAGCATATATGTAACAGCACAGTACTTGGCACATAAAAAGCTGTAACGGCAGCTATTTGCTATTAAAATCTTGGAAAGTAAAATTTCAGACATCAGTCAATGACTCATGGAAATATTTTGGAGCTTAAGGTCTTTGTGAAGTGAGAGGGAAAGGGAATGGAGTTTAAAACACTGGGAGGAAATCCCTAGCAGAGGAAGGCAGAAGTTCAACGTCACGGTGTCCCTGTGATTACCATTCAATTGTGGGGTAAGCCTCAGTTAAGTCGTCTGTCAAATGGCAGTAATAATAAGGTTGCTATGATGATTAAATATAATAATGCCTATGGATGGTTAACATAGCACCACGCACGTCAGCCTTGAAAAGTTTAGGGTTCTTGTTGTCATGGTTGTTATCACAACCTGTCTTCCCCATGCCAGGTCTTCTTGCAACTCTTTACTCAGGTCAAGAGTCCATGTAGAAAGTGCAACCTAGCTTCCTAAGCACTATTCCAGGATTTAGGCTGGAGCACCTCTCCCCGACCCACAAGGGCCTGTCCCTGTCGCAGAGCATTTACAGCCAGCTAAGAATTACTCCCACAGATTTCTGGGATCCACTCCTTGCTGCCTCCATGTGGCTTTGTCATGTGGAAAGGCAATGTCATGCTATGCACAGACAGGGGACAGCTCCTTTCCTTTCTTACAAGGGGTTTGGTGGTAGTCTCACCTCGCTCTCACCTCTCATTCCTGGGATGGTCACAAAAGCGAGGGAACCATGGCCCTTGAAATGAATTTATGCAGCAACAGGTAAAAGGGAAAGGGGCCCAGAACTTAGCTTTTGCCATTGGTCTTGCCAGAAAGTGCTGGACTGGGACAGAAAAGCAATCCCAGAGAGAAGGGTCCTCTAGCTTCCTTGGACTCAAGGAGAAGTAAATTGTAGGTTGCCTGATTTGTGATCAAAGCTACCGAAATTTATAAAATGTTCTGAGGATGTTTCTGCCCATGTGTTCCTGAGTAAACCTATAAAAATGGAGGAATATTTTGGTTCCAACAAAACTGGTGATTAGGACTGACTCCTACTGCCAAGGTGAGGTCTGCCTTAAAGCTAACTATTCAGCAGGTGTCACTGGCTTCTCACTGCACTGTTCTGGGCTTTAGCAGGATATAGGACGTTTAAGACTTGGACCTGCCCACAAGGGACTTAGGAACTGACCGGCAGTTCTTACTTCATTTTAATTCCAATGAAGCCTTTAGCCTTTTGGGAAAAAGAATCACTGGGATGAATCTAATACCACAGGGCTGGCTGTCAGATGGATTCTTCTATGACCCGGTGGCCTTGGACATGAAAAGGAAATGAAAACATTTCATTATGAGATTTTCTTCCCCCCCTTCCGCATGTTTCCGCCGTCTGCCCCGCCTACCCTCCACACCACACATACACATGCACACACACACACACACGCACACACATGCACAGGCACTTATAACCAGACGCACATATACACACATACATACACCCACACACCTCACATGAAAGAGTGAAGACATTGCTGAAGCAGCTGCAAACATTCAAAAATTGCGTTACCTTCCTGACTCAAGTATCCATAGAATCTTAGCATTGAAAGAATCATGCGAAATCATTCAGTCTTTATATAGAGATATAGATACAAATTTTGAAAAAGAAGGAAAAAAAGCCAGAAAGGTAGCAGGTGAAGTGCCTTGTCTAAAATCAGGGTCACCAACCAAGCCCAGCTCAGGTCTCAGGTCATTTCTCTTTTTCACTCTTTCATCAGCTATTTCACAAGCACCGATTTTGTGCCAGGAGCCGTGCCAGGCATCCCTGATACAAGGGAGACAAAAACTGTACAGAGTTCCTCCCTCACAAGGCTTATAGACTAGTTGGGAAGACAGTGGCAAGAATCACACAAAGGAATGGGCGGTTTCCACTCTGAGAAGTGCTCCATGTGAGAGATCCACATGCCATTGGAGAGGGGGTCCTAGGGGGGCAGGGATGGTTCCTGGAGGAAGGCATGATTCATTTGAGAGCGGAAAGGTAGGCAGGAGAAGGAGAGATGCTCCCCAGATGAAGGGAAGTCTCCCTTCCTCACCCAGGAAGATATTTCCGACACTGGTGTGCTGAGGCGGGCTCCGACAGGCTCTCACCTGATCCTCCGCGAGCTTCTCTTCCCAACTCCACACTCAGTGAGGTCACACTGGTAGCTTGAAATTAGCCACGGTGGGAGTATTTACACCCCAGAAAGCAGCAGATGCTACAAATCAAGGTCCATCCCACTTTGGAGAACCGCCTTTACCAACACACCATGGGCTCCAACTACGTTCTACCTGCTTCCTGCTGTGGACAGCACAGACCCTGCCCTTTAAGCCAAATGCCTGTCCCCTTCCTGCAGAGACTCTTCCAAGAGCCTATTCCCAGAAAGGCACTGTCAACAAGTGACTGGGGCCTTGGGGCTGTTTATGTCACACCCTGGGCCATCTGGCTTCTAAGAAAGAGCCCGTTCTTGTGGTCTTCGTCAGCCCCTTGCCATCTAATGATATTTATCAACCACCTCTATGAGACACTTGGTCAGGCAGATCTCCGGTCAGGCTTTGACCCCTCAGGAATTCGGGGCCTGGCTGAGGCTGCTAGGCTGACATTGTTCTTCCTTAATATAACTCGGGCTGCTCGGGGCACAAGAACCAGGGGCTGAACGCTCAGCTGAGGGCACGAGATCAGGACGTGGCACCACTGCTGTTTTTCCCAGTCTGTTTCTAGGCACAGGAAACACCAGGTGAGCACAGGTCAGAGTCACAATATAGATGATCTGGTCAAGTTTTAAAAACAACTGATTCTACTATCCTTGCACCTTCACTGTCCTCCCAGTTTTCTAAAGGGATCTGCCAAGAGAAAGAGTGAGTGTTGAGTTCTTACAAAGACTGACAGGAAGCAAAGCAGGTGGACATGGCAGAGGTGGTGCTTTACAGTGGAAGTACCTTTGTTTCCAGGGCGTGTGTGCACCTGTGTGTGTGTGTGTGTGTTTCTGTGTGTCTGCGTGGTGTCTGCTGTGCACACAGAATATGGGCTCTGGATGATGGTGCAGGTGCAGATGAGGCAGTCAGGAGGGCTGTGAGATGGAGAATCTTGGAGGAAAAGACCAGCCATGGGGTCTGGGTGGGAAAAGAAGCTGGACACTCTAGATGATTCCCTCTGATCAGCTCCCAGCTTCCGGATGGGAGCCCGTGATGCTCACACTTGGCTCACCCTGGGGAAGGCACCCGCTGTGCTATGGAAACTCAACCATTTACTAGCTTAACCTCTCATCAGATTTAAAGGCCGGGTGACACCAACCAGCAAGTCTCCCAGCCAGGATTTTCAGTTAGAGCCAGGCATGAGTATGCAGGGAATAATTTAGGGGGTGCTGTGAAGCCACCCAACGTTATCTGCCCATAGCACACTCTGGGCACCACCCCTTAGGTGGACTGTGGGTCTCCTGATGGCTTCCCTTAAAAGCAAAACCCAAATGATCAGGGCAGCATTACTAACACCTACTCCTGAATTAGGTTCTCAGATGATCAAACTGCACACGCAGGCTGGCAGTGGATGCACTGAGGGACAGAGGCTGCCCAAAGGGGATGTGGGGGGAAGACCAGCAGGTGGGCCGCCAGGGTGGTAGGACATGGTGATGCCGCAGCAGTTGCTGTTTGTAGGTGCTCTGTATTTAGAGCACAGAGGAGATGATGAAAGAGAGAGGGTGGCTGGAGGCCACAGATGTGCCAAAGGAGGTTGGCACTGGTGAACTGCCCACAGTAATGCAGACGAGAGTCGGGTGGATGTGGAGACAGCCGCCGGCTGCTGTGCAGAGAAGTTACATCCCCTTGCTGTTCCTCTCCTGACACTGCCTTGGAGTCCAAGGGTACCTACTGACCCTTCTGGCAATGCGCCATAATTCCAGGGTCCTGACCCAGATCCCGTGAGTCAGTGAGGCAGTCGAGAGGGCAGCCTTGTCCAGCCATCCGTAGAGGGACTGTGGGCGGTCCCCATTCTCCACGGCAGTTGTGCAGGTTGTGTCCTGTATCGGGTATCCGGCCGAGGGGGTGAGTGGGAGCTCTGCTGATGGAAGGGCACCTTCCACTAATTCACACAAAGGCTCCACGGGATCTGGCTGCAGCCTGCCCCTGGGAAGCCCCCCTGGGTCCTGGAACAGAGGCCACGAGAGAGGATGGGAAGCCCAGAGAAGGGGGAAGTTGTGTACCGTGGGGCCAGGGGAGGGGCAGCCTTTGTGGGAGGGAAAGGTGAAGACTGATGCTGTCCGCTTACCATCTCCTAGAGCAGCACAGGGTTATCTGTTTACTCCACCGAAAGCCACACGGTCTGAAGATCAAGGGATGTTTTCTTTATTAACAGTGAAATAACTCACGAGTTTATGTTATCATGTGCATTGTCTAAATATTGTTAAATAAAACATCTTATTGCCAATAATTACCCAAACATTTCAGTGACACGGGACTCCTGCCAGCGGCAGGGATGGGATTCCAGTTCGACAGTGAGAGCCAAGCGTTTACTTTGCCGCACACAGTCACTTGACTGGGGTCTCCTGACTGCGGCTCTACTCAGTGGAAGCTCTTTATCAGTCCCAGGTGAAGAGAGCTCGGATAAAGTGCGAATTATTCTCTGTGGTCAGATCCCAAAGTATGTGGGTGACAAACACAGTGGCATCGTTTCCTTGAGTGAGTCCTGTTTTCCATATGTGGGAGGAATTCCAGACTTGAGAAGTCTGCATCCAGACTTCATAGATTTTTTTGTTTCTAATTGAGACAACACGACTAACCATAAAGAACAATACCAGCCTGGCTTCTAAGCTCCGAAAGGCTCTGGGTCACAACTTGACCTCCACAGGGATTGGACAGGCTCCAACAGCAACTACTCTCTCTGGTTGTCAAGCCGGACCACAGGCTCCACAAGAGCAACTTTCTGTTGGCTTGTGGAGTGTGGAGACAGAGCAGATGTGTCTGCCTGCTAATGCACTGTGGGATGGAGTTGCTCTCTGGGCTTATTGAAATCAGATGCCCAGCCCTCAGAGCTGCCCTGCAAACACATGGTGGCTCCACGCAAGCGTCATCACATTGGAAAATTACAAGAGCCATGACTCCACCTACTCACCCCCGTGCAAGACTCCATTTTTACCAACTGGGCAAGAGAAAGGCCTTCCCTCCTCCATTACACACTCCGAGGGGCCAGGCCCATGCCAAAATAAAGTACTTCTAGATAGCTAAAGTGGTATGAAAATTTGAGTACCAAAGACAATGCTGCAGGATGTGACCAAAATGTTAACATTGGTTATCTCTGAGTAGTGGGATTGGAATAAAAAGCATGATGGCATATCGGGAATTGTGCATACTTGTTTGAGAAAATTACACTCAATCCCCAAATAATATTCCACTTGTTACAAACAAATCCTGAAGTTATGGGGAAATCTCTTCTCTTAATATGCAATGTCATTTGAGAAAAATACATCTTAAAATGCTAGTTAGTTAATAAACTATTTCAGTTGCTCTAAGATTTAAAAGTTTAATCAAAATTGTATTGACTCTCTTTGAGATTTTCTAGGTTAAAATTACGTAATCTGAGTAAAATATTGTTAGAGTGAGTTTGTTTGTTGGTTGTTTGATTTTTGAGATTTACCTAAGCAAATATATATACTCTGGTTTCCTCCTCTGTACAAAAACCAAACAACTCTACTCGTAGAGCTATTACGAGCATTAAGTGAGATAATCCATTTAAAGTATTTACCACAGTAGCTGGCACATGTAAGATATCTGATAAATTTTAGCTATCATTAGCCATATATATATATATATATATATATATATATATATATATTTGCAAAAAATATATATATATATATATTTGCAAAAAAAAAAAAAGAAAGAAAGAAATAGGTTGGCAATGAGCAGATATCAACTGTTTTCTTTTTTGAATTTATCTGAGATACATGAGTGTGAAACAAATATCTAGGGCCCAACTCAAGTCTTCCAGCCTCCATCAGGTCTTAGATCTCATCCCAGTTACTCCTATAAATAATGCATAATTTGGTGAGGCAGAAATTTAGGACTGAAAGGAGTCTTAGAGATAATTGGTCCAGACCATTTTACAGATGTAAAATGAGCCCAGATGTGTGATGACTTACCGGATGTCACTAACAAAGACCAGACCAGACCCTAGGCCCCTGACTGTTTCCTGACTGTTTGTGCATCTCTTTTCACTCTGACAGATGGCTTCTTGGTTTCTCTAGTGGTTGATGTGTAAGGATACTGACTCCCCACTGGTGCCCTATACTACTCATAATATCACCCGGCACGTAGCATAGCCCCGGAGGTATAGCAGGTATTTGATAAATGGTTTGCTCAATGCAACTCAACAGCAAGTTTGCAGCCTCTGATATGCCAGGTATATGCTGGACAGTATAAAGGATAGGAAGCTAAATAAGACAGAGTGACTGCTTTTGAGAAGCTTCCTGAGACTGACCAGGGAAGGCACAGAGGGGGATGAGGGGGAGGGGGGTCTCAGAGCAGGAAGACTTGTTTAATTTCATCTACAGAAAAACGAAGGTCAGAAATTGAATCACGTAATAAACCTCAGTGAGTTAGTTCTCCGGGCTCCTTATCCCAGACAAACTCCAAATCTCAGTATTTCCAAAATTTACATTTACGGCTCTTGACCTCTCTCCTTTACCTCCAGATTTCCATATTAACCGCTTACTTGCACTCTTGTCCAATAGGGATCTCAAATTTACCATGTCCATACCAAACTCTTGATTTTGCCCTTGAAATCTGCTCCTTCCCTGGTGTTCTCTATCGCAGGAAATCACAGCTCCATCCTGCTGGATGCTAAAGCCTTGGAGTCATTCTTGATTCTCCTCTTCCTCACTCCTCCATACCCCAGTCCATTCGGGAATCCTGTTCACTCTGTTCCTTCAGTAGATCCCACTCACGGTGTCTTCCCACTGCCATGACAGCCCTGACCATTACCACCTCCTGCTGGATTGTTACAGGGGCCGCCTCACTGATCTTCCTGCTTCTACTCTTGGTCCCCACTGTGCAAGCTCAGCCAGAGTGCTCCTTTTAGAATATATCAAATCAGGTCACTTTCCTGCCCAAAGCCTTTTAATGGCTTCTTCTCTCCTTCAGAATAAAGTCCGAAGCCCTCACCAAGGTCCATAATGCCCTAAAAGAGCTGTCCCAGTTGCCTCTCAGATCCCATCTTCTGCCACTCTCCCCAGGGATCACTCTGCCCCAGCCGCAGGGGAATGTTTGCTCTCTTCAGCCGAACACGTTCCTGCCTCAGGACCTTTACACTGGCCATCCTCTCTGCCTAGAAGGTTTCTCCCACATTCCTGCATAGCTCTCTGCCACACTCTATTCAGATCTCTGTAAACATCACCTCATCAGAAAGACCTTCCTGTCACAAACTAGCACGTCCCCAATTTGTAATTCCCAAACCCTTATCATGCTGTTTTTTTCTAGCAGTTATCACCAAATGACATTTTGTTGGTTATTTGTCCTTTATTTTCTGTCCATATCCACTAGAATTTAAGGTCCTTTAAAGCAGGGAACTTTTTCACCTTGTCCACTACTGTACCCCCATATCTAAAATAGGGCCTTGGCAGGTAGTAGGTTCTCTACGTATTTGCTAAACAAGTGAATTAACAATATGCTGTCATTCTGTGTTTCAGTTTAGCCGTTTGTGTACTTATCTCATTACTCCAACTAGACCAGTCCTATTCCCCTCTGTAATTCCTGCAGTCCCTAGCATGGGGTACCTGCACGGAACAGGTGCTCATCACATGTGTGTTGAATTAAACTGAACAACTGCTAAGCACTACCCACAAATTATGTGACTTAAATCCAGTTCATGTCATCTGTAAGGGGCGCTGTGCCCAGAGGGTTTGTTAATCTTTCTGAGAGATGGTCCCAGTGTTTCTTTATAACTTAGGCAGCAACTCTGGGGAGACAGAGCAGCACAAATGGAGCTTTGTGTGCTGGAGAAAACAGAGGTGCAGTCACAGCAGAGCGAGCGTCCCAAGCCAAGCTCTGGGAAAAGCAACAGAGGCAAATGTGACCAGAGGGCTGACTGGCCCAGAGCCACCAAGGTCAAGGGTCTGTCTTAGAGGGGAAGGGTATACCATACATCCTCCACAGAACCATGTAGACAAACCTTGGTGAGTCAGACACACCAGGATTTTGGCTCCTGTCTGATTCTGCTACACTTCTACAGGACTTGACAACTTTGTTCCTCAACTTGGGAACTGCATCCGTTTGTTTGTGGTATGACCCAGGGTCTTTCTGCAGTGTCATCCTCTGGACCCATGCCCCCAAGCCCTGATACAGATGAGGATGTACTATCATGAGGCCCATTCCCAACAACCCGCTCCTTTGGAAGGAATCCAGGTACAAAATTCAAGGCTATACATTGGGCTAGAACATGACACAATGTACTAGGAATCATTTTACAAATTTATCTTAAAAGCAAAGCTACTTGCAGAAAGGGATTTAACTCTGCCTTCAACTGTAACCTCAGGCTCAGATGTTTAAACAGAAATAATTCACAAAATGTGTCACTGTCTGCTTGTATTTTCTCCCAATGGCAATAGAATATTACTCAACTCCCCAATTCACCATCAATTATTTTTAAACTGCTTTGTCTTTTAATAAAAACCCTTTGGGATCTGGAAGACTTGTTTCAAAAGTTGATTAGAAAAGGAAAAACAACTGTACATTTGAAAGCTATATTAAAGTTAAAAAAAGAAACTTTTAATAAGGTAAAGAAACAACATAATAGGCATTTTTGCTTTTACCTTTTTAGTGGATTGGTGCCCATACGTGATCCTTATAATTGGAAACTATGTAAGGAAACCCACCAAAATCAAAGCAAGTGCAAATTTACAAAAAACAAACAGCAGCTGTCCCAGATCATCTAGGGCTCTGGGGCCAGCAGTCTGCTGAGAATTTATCAAGCCCAGTTGAGCAGTTCAGGGCAAAAGACATTAAAAAAAAAAAAAGTACAAGCCCACTGGGAATATTAAGAAAAGACTCATCCAAAATTTTAAAAAATGTCCATCCAAGGCTTAAGCCATTACATCAGGCCAAGCAGGACACTCTAAACCAGAGAGGCAAAGAGGCCACTTATGAGAACTGCTCAAGGACAGCATAAAATGTATTCCGGGCTTTCCTTCACACAGCTTGGTTTAGAGGGACAGGACTTCTTTTTTCCTCTCTCTTGAAAATCCCCAAATCACAGTTTTATGGGCTCCATTATACTGTGTTCGAAGCACTGATCAATCCAAGAAATGATTTTCTTTGGATAATTTAAATTAACTAGTCTCAAAGCGAATTTCTTGGTGTACTGATTCAAATTTATGTCACCAAATCTTCAGTAAAAAATGTTTCCATGATCAAATAAGTTTGACCTCAGATAAGTGAATCCTTCTAGAGATTCCCAATGCATACTAGCACATGGAAAGCTCTGATTAAAGAAAGCTGTTTCTAACCCAACAATTCCCAAATGCATTTGACCATGGAACCCCTGTTTTATCAAATCTCTTTTGACATCCCAGGGGTGGGAAACACTGATTTTAGACATTCCTGTGATTTCAAGGCCAAGATCAAGGTCCACTTCCTGTTGAGATCATTCATTCACTTATTAAATGGACATTAATTTGTTGGCTTCTACAAACCAGGCTCTGTCTAGACACCAAGAAGAAAGTGTCAAGGTCCCTGCACTCTTGGTAGCTGTCAGTGTAATGGGAGAGGTAAACACGTGAAAAAATATCAACAATTCCATGCGATTGAGGCTTCTCTGAACCCCGTCTTTGCTAACAGTCCGTACAACACAATTTAGAACCCAAGTTATTCACTAAATATTTCCTGTGCTCTTGTCTCATCTCCTCCCCTATACTGTTTATTACTTGAGGGTTAAGCTTGTGCTTTATGCTTGTCTAGTATTCTCTCTGATACTGAGCATGGAATTGGACACATAGTAGGTCATCCAGGGAATACTACTTGATTGATTAAAGACTAAACTAGATGACCCCTGAGTCCTTTTTAGTTTTGCAGAGTTTCTAAGAGTTTTTCTCAAATATCGGTACAATCCTATGCCTGCAAAATTATGGTGAACCACAAAAGCATTGAATAATTCATTAGCTTTAGTTATCCAGGGGCTGTCTTGATGCCATAGAAGTAACAAAATTAATGGCCCTCCTGGAGCTGGCCCTCCAAATAGGCAAGGAACAGCAAACCAAAGCAATTTACTGTGCTTATAGACATAGCTTAAGTGTTAAATCTTAGTGATTGACCTTGTTATCAGAGAACAGCCAAGTTTCTGATTTTACATGTGGGAATCCTGAGGCTCAGAAGAATGTTCAGCTATTCACTGTAGAATTTAATACAGATTAGGGTTAGCCACAATTGGTAACACTAGGGGAGTTGTTAATTTCTTGCTGGCAATTTCACTGTAAACTCCCTTCATAAATTTCAGATTTGAACTTGGCATTGTCATCTAGATGCACATTTATTTGATTTACGTATGCTGAGTGGTTCCTCATCACACGATCAGTAAGCAGACAGCACCTCAGATACTTTATATATTTGAGAATTGTTCAGAAGCACAGAAACTTAATGTCATAAGTGAATAAGGAAGTGAATGTAGTGGGGATAAGTTACATTGGGTTCTATTATGACAGGGCAAGGTTTCTCAACCTCAACACCATTAACGTTTCAGCCCAGATGATTCTTTATTGTGGCAGGTGGTCCCAAACACTATGGGATGGTAGCAACATCTATGGCCTTTACCTGTGAGATGCCAGTAGCAATTCCCCACTCCACTGTGACACCAGAAATGTCTCAAGATGTTGCCAAATATCTCCTGGGGTGGGGTTTGGGGGTCACAATCACCCTTGCTTGAGAACCACTGACTACAAAAGAACCCCTGGTGATTAAAGTCAGTGCCAGACTTTTTTTTTTTTTTTTTCATTTTGTGGATTATCTGTTAGTATGTGCCCAGAGCATGGAAATCAATGCTTACTGTGCTTTAGAACTAGATAATTCCTTTTTTCTAGCCTGTGTGGCCTGGGACAAATTACCTAACCTCTCAGAGTCTCAGTTCCCTTGTCTGTCTGGGACGTGCAAGTGAGCCACACACTGATAAGCCTCTAGTGTTATTCCTGGAGAGGGGCAGGCATGTGTTCAATGTTCGTGCTACCCTCCTCCCAACCTTCCTACCCCTCTTCCCCCCAGCCCCCTTCCCCCAAGCCTGGGGTGAACACAACCAAATAATATGCCCTACAAATAGCTTGGTGGTTTCTTTACAATTTTTTCCTTCCATAGAACAGGTAATCAGGAGCTGCCATTAAAACCAAACCTTATGTGAGCTTTGGGGGAACAGAACCGCCTAAGTCCACAATAGATGAAGGAGAATCCGAGTTCCCAACTATTTGCATATGTATCCAAGAACTTCCAAGCATAGACAGCGTGTCCACAGACATAGAAACCATCCATCAGTTTCTTATTCTGTGTTCAATGCAGTACAACTGTAGCTTGAGTAAACAAAGAGGCTGCTCACAGACTGAGCATGTCCCCCACCTGCAGCCACCCAAAGTCAAAAAATAAACCTGGTGGCTTAGTCAGCAACACCGACTGCTCCTCTGCAGAATGCAGAAGCCCAGGCTCGGCACCTTGAGGGGAACATGAACACAGAAACAAATCTGGTATCACCTGAAACCTGAAGGGTTTACAGAAAGAACATAAGGAAAGGTTTATGGACCTTATTTTCATTATAAAGGCATCATAATGACATTATGAACCATTTGGAAAATGGGGGAGAAGGGAAGGAGATACCCAAAGTTCTAACACTCAGTACAACTGTTTTCATTTTAGATATTTACTTCCAGGCCTGGTTCCTGTGCGTGTGTGATTTCCCTTGGCTGCAATGATCTCATACATGGTCTTCCCTAACCCGTCCCCCCACTGCCATTCCACACTAGATTATAAGCATTTATCCTTGTTCTTACTGCCTTCACAGTTTTCATATTTAATGACTACACAGAAGTTCTAGAAAAAGATTTTCTGCCGAGTAACTAATGAACTATCCCACTATTGAAGAACCTTGGCTTCTGATTTTGCAATTATAAATAATTGAGGGAAAAAAAGCCATGAGTATAGCTCTTTCCTTCTTAGGATTATTTTTGTGGGATAAAATCTCAAAAGTGGGATTAATAGGTGAAATCTATGGACATTTCTACAGTTTTAAATATACAATTGTCAAACTTTTAAAATATGTTATTCTGATTGTAAAAGCTCTTTGTGGCTCATTGCAAAATATTTAGAAAATACAGAAAAGTATAAAGAATAAAACATGGGACTTCCCTGGTGGTCCAGTGGTTAAAACACCGTGCTTCCATTGCAGGGGGGCACGGGTTCGATCCCTGGTCCGGGAACTAAGATCCCCCATGCCACAAAAAAGAATAAAACACACTCACCCATAATCCTTTAACTTGACTACTGCTAACATTTGCTGTATTTCCCTTCAGTCTTTTTTCCCTGTGTTCATCTTTAATATCTGCATCTATCTAAAATTTGTTTTATTTTAATATTATCCACCTGCTGTTAAAGACTATCTACCTGTCCTCCAGCAGGGCTGTGTTCTAAAGTCAATGTATAAGGGAGCAGTGAAGTGTAGCCAAATTTACCTTCAAAAACCCCTTAGGAAGTCTCCATGCTGAAGTATAACAATGGCTCTCAATAAGTTTAACCAGCTGGTTTTTCCTCCAGTATGGGAACAGACTGCTCTTTCTTCAGTGGAGCACCGGATGTAGCTGGCTTGCAAAGAGGCCATATTGTTTAAAACAGACGAATCTTTCAGACCAAATCTGCCCAGGCTCACAGAAGGAGAGGTGGATGGGAACTGACACTGATGGAAGAATTGTATCTCCACCTCCTGTGCTGGTTTGGTGGGATTACAGAAAGACTCACTCTCATTATTCACATTGTAATTCATTTTCTCTCTTTCTCTCCTTTCCTTCCTTCCTTCTTCCCTCCTTTTCTCCCTCCCTCCTTTTATTTGTTCTAATTGCTGATAATTTACACAAGCTTAATACTCTTATAATGAGAGGCTATGACATTTATTCAGCCTGAATTGAACATGGCTCGTGACAGGGAATTCTACCTCAGCTGGCAGCCGTTTCCCTTTGCTGGATATCGTTGGCAACCTAGTGTTGAGGTAGGACCCGCTTCTCTTCCATTTCTGTGCTTTCGACCCAGTTGTTTCTCCTGGAACGATGGAGGGCATCTCTTCTCCCCTCCCTGTGGAAGGTTTCCTGAATCTGTGACATCGTACTTCAACCATTTTTATTATGGGGTGGTTTCCAGATGCCCCACCCTCCTGGTTTGCCTTTAACGTTTGCCTCACTGAGAAGAGAAGGATCGTGGGTCTTGGGCAGAGCCCGTGGTTTCCCCCTCAGTTCCTTCACTGACTGGCTGAGCAGCAGTAACAGGGGAATGGCAGTGCCACAAACGGAGTGGCGGAAGCACACCTCCAAGACAGCCTCTCTGCAGCTCCAGCCCCAGCAGCTTGCATCTCAGATTTGTGGATGACACCTGGTGAAGCAGCGATGCGAGCCCAATGTGAAATCCAAGTACATCATCATTTATCTGTGTTTGTATTTGGTTAGGGGTTTTATTAATGACAGAGGATTTTTTTTTTTTTTTTTTTTTTTGCGGTACGCGGGCCTGTCACTGTTGTGGCCTCTCCCGTTGCGGAGCACAGGCTCCGGACGCGCAGGCTCAGCGGCCATGGCTCACGGGCCCAGCCGCTCCACGGCATGTGGGATCTTCCCAGACCGGGGCACGAACCCGTGTCCCCTGCATCGGCAGGCAGACTCTCAACCACTGCGCCACCAAGGAAGCCCAATGACAGAGGATTTGATTAAACAAAGTTTACACTATAACCAAGTCCAGCTGGATCTGTGCATCAGTGGGAAGCCCCAATTCCCCTGATGTTGTCCTTTAGTCCTTTTCACTCACAGTTTCTCTTCCAAGGCATTTTCTCTGACTGATAGTTGTGAGGTCACTCAATCACATTTATTTTAAGGGCCGGTCTGGCACACCCAGCATGGCGGCTCTGTGATGAAGGACTTCTGTGTTGAAGTCGCTGTGTACCCTAGGATATGGCCTTACCCTAACCTATGGAGCAAGATCTCTGTGTCGTTCTGCCAAGACAATGCTACCATTGGGTTTGGGCTCAAATTTGGAATTTTTCCAGCAAAAATCATATTCTAATAGACTGTTAACTGAAACATCATCAGAATTATCTTGTACGGTCACCAGAAGACAGATCGGTGAAATCTGGGTTCTTCCGGGGGAGTTGCTAATTATAAATGGCTCTGATTACCTTTTGCTTGGGCTATTTCTCCAGGGAAATCTAGGAATCACGTCTCACCGGCACAGGCTGAAGCGTGTGTCTGTTTGTGACTTGTGCGGGGATTGCTTCCCTCTCACTGGAGCTGAGGCCAAGGCCATCTTCAAAGTCTTCTCTCAATCTGTGTGTCTTTCTTCCATTTCCTTCTTCCTCTGGTTCCCCTCTCCTTGCTTTGCCCTTTGGGTCCCCTCTTCACCTTGTTTCACTTTGCCCACTGCCCTCCGTCATTTTCTTTCCCTCTCTCTCCTCTCTTTTACTGCCCTTGTACTTCCCCCCACTCTCCTCCTCTCTCAAGTGCTTCTTACTATATAGTTCCATCTTTCTCATTCCCTGTCTTCAGTTTCCCTCTATGATGACATCAGATTTCCTAAGGGCAGGGCGAACCCCAGCTCACTGAGTTTGTCCCAGTGCCTGCAGGCATTGGGCTGGTCTGATTCCATCTGTTCAGAACTCATTCATTCATGCCACAAACACTCTTCAAGCTCCAAGCTGATGGGAAATGAGAAAGGCGTTTCTCCCTGTCCCTGACCTGGACCCAGCCCCAGGCTGGCCCCTAACTGAAAGCTGCAGATCCTGCACCAGAGCCAGGGCCATCCTCAGTGCCAGCATTACTCAGATCCCCCATGGTGCCCAGTGGGGACGGGGCCAAGCTGCATAATTCATGGCCAATGTCTGCCCTTCTGGTGTGTCTGCCAAAGTGTCGCTGTCAGCCTGTAGGTGACAGCTATTGCTCACTGGTGAAGAGCCTTCTTATGATTTGCACTCTTCCTGCTCACGCTTATTCTTGAGACGTTAGAAGACAGCAATCCTGTCTCTTTCAAAGAGAGTTTCTGAAGGCTGTAGGCTGGTGGGCTAAAGAAGCTGCCAGATTTTCACCCCAGAGCTTAAAATAAAAACCATTAATCTGCTGCACATAGAGAAGCATGATTCCTAATATTAAACCATTTACTCAGTTCAATGTAATTCAATGTGGCAAATCAGAAGGAAGTGCTTCTCTTCTGCCTAGCGTCCTATCTGTTTTTCATAGCAAGAGATTCTCAGTCTTCTTGCAAAAGACCATTTCATTTACTAACAGTGAAAACAACCATGTCTTCCTTAAAAAAAACAAAACAAACCAACATACACACACACACTCGCACACACAAACCACTGGTGGTAGCTCACTCAACCCCTTCTCTGCCTTTGATTCACTCCTATTATATATATATGAAGTACTCACTGCTGAGAGCCTGGAGCCTGGATGGACAGTTGAACACTGATTGGGTAATTCACACAGTTCTGGGAAATAAAGTCAACAATCCACAGACTGAATCCACTTCTGGATGCTCCTCCACCAAGGACCCTTGACATTCAGTCTCTCTTTATTTCTGTTCAGAGTTGACTGTTTTCCCGCATCCCTCAAACCAAAGTTATAGCTTGGTAATTTCTTGTTTTAGAAAGTGACAAACACAGCAGGCAGAGAAAACACTGTATATTTTGGACTAAAAAATGAAATCATTAGGGTAAGTTTCTATTCCTGGTGACTGGAATTTTACCCTGGTTCTGATTAAGCACAACAAAGATATTATATGTGATGTTTTCCTGTAAACGTATGAGATGGTTTTCTATGGCATGTCCATGAATGGAAATATTTAACAGACTCCACTTGGCCCCATCAGTCTCTGGCTTGGTCTTCACACCCAAAAAGCCAACCAACAGAGAATCACAACCCAGCCCAGAGTGAGTAGTGCCTGTCTTGCTGTGTTTTATTGTTTTTCGGTTTTTTCACAGTCTCACAATTAAGAGTAAATCTTATCCAGAAAATGTATGAGAGTACATGGAATAGACACATTCCCATGTCTATAAATTGCTCAGTAAGAAACAACTGCACATTCTAAGCATCTATCTTCTGTACCTACATTACTGTCAGAATAGTGGGTCCATCCAGAATCTGTTCCTTGGTGGTTAGAGTATTTCAGCGAGGAGGGCATTTCAGTGACTGTGGGCTCCCTCAGGTTGTAAACAAGGAGAGTCTCATGACAGAGAAGTGGAGAAGTCAAGGTATTCTATAGATAGGAGATCACCATTCGATTTTTTTTTTTTTTTTTTGCGGTACACGGGCTTCTCACTGTTGTGGCCACTCCCGTTGCGGAGCACAGGCTCCGGACGCGCAGGCCCAGTGGCCATGGCTCACGGGCCCAGCCGCTCCGCGGCATGTGGGATCTTCCCGGACCGGGGCACGAACCCGTGTCCCCTGCATCGGCAGGCGGACTCCACCATTCGATTTTTAAAAGCAATTAGGTAAATTCAAGAATAGAAAATATGCAGGATCCCACCTATACGTTATCCATATCACAGAAGCAGAAATTGGCCATCAGTACAAAGCCCAGAGGACAAAGCTGTCGCTCCTTTGAACAGTCACATTTGTGAGCAGTCTGGAGAACAGTGACGAGGAGTGACCACAGAGCAGCCCTGTGCTCTTGTCCTTCACACATCCACTAAGCACTTGGACTTCCCCACTTCACGCCGAGTGCAAGTTTCCTTATCTGCAAACTGGGGATAATACTGATCTCAGAAGATTTTTAATAAGTATTTAAAAAGATAATCTCTAGAAAGCCCTTAGTAGAGTATCTGGCACGTAATACCCAATAATTGTTATTTATTATTAGTGGTCGTAATTGTATTCACTTCTAACCTATGGTTTATGCTAGTGAAGTACTTATCATATTTTAATGCATCGTATTACACCACATTTAATTTTACACCTAAAATACAGGTAATTCCATCCTTATTGATGCCTCTCAGGCAGCCTAAGGGAGAGGCTTAAGGGGCTCTTCGGGGGACTTCTATCCCACCCCCACCCTTTTGCCCCACAAGCCTAAACTCAAACTTCCAGTGTCTGAACAAGTGGATAAGGAAGAAGCACCCCAGGGAGCTAAACTTCTCCTGGGACACTGGCGGCCCTTCTCTGGCTGGCACAGAGGGGCCAGTAGGGAGCCACACTCGGGCTGGCCTTTAACTCCCAGGGAACTCCCCTCTTTCAAGTGGGAGCCAATCACTGCATGGAGTCCCACTAGTCTGAGGAGTACCTCCTGGAACCTGAGGGGAGGGCTCTGGGAGAGCTTTCCCTCCTGCAGGGGCCTAAACACAAAGTCAGATTGTCTTCAGATTATGAACAAATAGAAAAGCTCAAAGGTGGTCGGCAACAGTGGTGCACTGATCCTCAAACAATGCACAGGCAAATGGAAGAACCGGCCTCATTTTGGAGGACGAGGTACCTAGTTCCTTCTTTACCTTTTGAAGTATATGTGTGTTTATATATAACGTCCTTGAATAGTCATAGATACTCTTCTTTTGAGATAATTTTATCAAATCTAAACTAGATAATGTCATCTATATTACTGGAAAAACAAAGTTAACAACAATAACAAAACTCAGGAAAAAGAAAGAAAAAAATACAACTTCCAGAATGGGTGCTGGAAAACAGTATGATGGAATACACAGACGGAAAGCAGGAATATTGATTTCTAGACCCAGCTCTGTTCACCACTCAGTTGAGTTATATGGAACATAAACAATTCACTTAACTACTTGGAAGAGACTAAATGACCCCCAGTCTTGACCCTCTTCTGGCTCAGCCTAAGAGGAGGCCTTGAGGAACACTGGTCAGACTTCCCTGCCTGACTCCAAAAAGTTCTTTAATCCTTTAGTAGTGGTGGTGGTGGTGATGCTGGTGATGGTAGTAATGGTGATGGTGGTACTGATAGTGGGGGTGTGGAAATGGTGATGGTAAAATGGTGGAAGTGGTGATGCTGGTGGTGGTGATGGGTGATGATAGGATAGAGGAGGTTGTGGTGGTCATGGTGATGCAGGCAGCCAAGGTGGTGGAAATGACAGTCATGGTGGTGGAGATAGTGGTGGTGGTGGTGACGGTTGAACATAATGCTTCCATGCTCTATGGCTCTGAATAAGAGACTTGTATAAATGCTGTGATAGATTCGAGAAGTAGGCAGAGGGCGGTGGGGCACTTAGGTACTAGGACTTCATGAGCACAAGTGCACAGAGCATCTGGTGCTGGTCTCTGCCTGTAACTACAACATGTGCATTTCGAGGTGCTTCCTCTCTTGGGGACAATGCAAGCAAAACAGAGATGCTTAGGCAGACATATACTGTTCTACTGGCTGTAAATTTGGGGGGGGGGGACAGTTGTTGAAAGGTTTTTGCTTGTTTTATGCTTTATTTTTAAATTTTTATTTATTTTTGGTTTTTATCCTTAAAAATGTTTCAGTCTGTATTTTGGGAATAGAGAAATCAGGTCTGCTGAAAGAAAGAAAAGTAGAAGTAATTAAAAAAAAAAAAGCTGGGGCTGCAAGTCCTGGACACAGACGGGTGGACACAATGCAGGCAAAGAGGAAAGCCCTGCATATACAAAGTGCACCAAATCCGGTTCAGGCAGGGCTTAAAAGGCACCGAGGCCGGGCACGTTCACACAGGAGGGGTAGGTGCCCTGGGACAGAAGGTGAGGGCCAGAGCTGGGCCCAGAGGGAGCTGGGGCAGCCATTCAAGCACCCGCCTTCCTGGGGACAAAGGGTGACACTCTAGACCAGATATGGCGGGATGAGCCCCTGGAAGGCCTTGGAAGGGCAGCTGTGTTTCACAGACAGAGGCCTGGAGCCAGGAACTCGGCTGATTCACAAAGAAAGGAGTGAAATGCTAACAAATGGTTTTCATTATCATCGTGCAGCCTCCACCCTCATTCCCTATGTGTGTGCTCTGCTTTTTTCTTTCTTTGCTTCATCTTTTCATGGGTTGTAACTAAACAATGAGGTGACTGCCATCCCAGTGGATTGCACAACATAACCAGTGGCTGGACTCGAGCATAGCTTTCTCCGAAGAAATTCTGAACTAGAAAAATAAGCAAGCTGGAAATAAGGAGTTTGTTCTGCCCAACACCTGTGTGCTTTTTAGTGCTTGTCATGAAGTCGGAATGAGGGGCTGCTGAGAGCTAAGACACTTGGTTCCTCAGCGGTGCACCTGTCGGCCCAGCAACGGGGCATTCTCCTTCTTAAATAAAACACCACAGCGCCAACATGAAAGGGGGGCTTACCCAGTTATCCAGGAATATAAATTGGGACCACTTGTTATTTACCAATATCGTATGAAATAATGATTTACTTTGAATAAACTGGTGCAGCTGTGGGAAGAGTTTTCAATTCTGTTCAATAAACATTCATTAAGGGCCTAACCTCTGAGACTGCCCCATGGAGAGAAAAACACCCAAGACCTCCAAAAGTTAACGAGCCAGCAGATACCTAAATCTGTCCCAAATCCCTGGCTAACTGAGCATAAATTTGACCATGAAGATACCTCCGTGTTTTATTCTCCTTGTGATCCACTTTCCCTGTTAGGCAGCAATCACCCTAAGCAAAGATGCTATTAACTGTACAGGGCCTGGCAAGTTTTAGTCATAGCTGGAGTAGCTTCCTGCCCCTGACTACGACAAGGCTGAAGAAAATGGATCATTTCAAAAACAAATGTCTTAGTTCGTTACTCAGCATCTTTGTCAGCAAATGACTGCAGATAATCATCCTGCAGCTGCCGACTGACTGTGTTCCACACTTGCTCAGACGGGGCCACTGAGCATGTGCCTGGCCAGCCATTCCAAAATGACTGGAATACAGACAACAACTGTAACACAAACAGGATTTCTTCCTGCCAGAGACAGCCAGACCAGGGCACGGGATGGACAGGAGGCATTGCCTTCTGTTCTACACCAAGCCTGCCAGTAACCCACTGCCTGATTATAGCTGAATGTCTTTAATGGTATTGATAAGAATAGCTAACATTTATGTATCACCAGCTAGGTGCCAGCCACTGGGCTAAATGCTTATTCTGTTTAAGCCTCTCAACAACTCAAGGTAGAAGGTATAATTATTCTGACCTTTGAGAGGAGACACTGAGGCACAGAGAGGTTAAGTCACTTGCTAAAGGTCACACAGCTGATAAGTGGTGGGGCTAAAATGCAACCAGCCCCAGGCCTCAGGGCCTTGTTTGACGTGGCCATCAAGGGAAGTGCAGAGTCACTAGTGACCCTTTCTTTACAGCTCTAACAGCCTATAATTCTGTAAAATAACAACTGAGATTCTAAAATAAATAGTTTTTATTTCTTTGAATCTTAAACATCTAAACTTACCTCTTGAGTGGCTGAGTGTCTGGTTTCTTTCTCTGTGTGTGCGGGGTGGGCGGGGGGTGATGGAGCGGGGAAAACTGTCTGTCTTCATCTTTGGAATTTCTAACTACCCACAATGTTCTGGGTCCCTGGAGACGATGCACTCTGTGGGTTCCTTGTTAGCTCTGGAGTAAATTTCCCCAGTGCAGGGTTTTGCTCTTGTTCATGATGTCACGGTCAAATAAAGCCTAAAAGAAGAAACACTAGAAGTTTGAGAATGTTCTGAAATATAATTGTATGAGAATCAAGTGACTTTAGGAGGACAGCAGGTTTTCATCTCCTCTGACCTTTCCTCCTGGGGTAATGAAGGAGCTAGATGAAACTCTTTAAAGTGAGCTTTAAAATGCCCATCAAATAGCCCCTCATTACAGTTAACCAGTCCGCTGACATTCTGACATTCCCCATCAGGCGTATATGACCTGTGTAGTAGGCGCCCACTTGGGGCTGGGATAGTTAAAGGCATACACAGGAAGTAGCTAAAACAGCCCAAAGACCCCTGACAAACACACAGGGAAATAAATTCTTCATTTCCAGCTCTTATCTAGGTAATCCTCCGGTTACCTAGAATTCACATGTGCTGCATGCCTGGGCAAAGCTGGGCCAAGTTATCTCTTTCATACTTTGAGTCATTTTCTGGGTGTGAAGTCAGCAGACAAGCCAGGAAATGTCAGCACGGAAGAGTGAGGGAGTTGTCACTCCAGGGGGGCTGTGGAGTAGGATGGCATCTGACGTGCCCTTGGGACTCGGTGTCCCCAGGATGTGTTTGGTGCTGGCTACCTGTGAGCCATGTTTCCTTTGATGCAGGGTGGTTGGGTTGCAGCAGTTTTTGCAGTAAGATTGAAGTCCAGCTGCTCAAACAGAAATGGCCTCATCTCATGGACACTTTGAGTAAGGGTGACCTTTTGCTAGGATCTTTACATTCAAGCCCCACAGCTTGTCCCTTATCCCTCTTTAATGGAAGGATGAACTGCCTGCATTTTAAAAGCCCTAGAACACTGTGTATCTGTTTAGCCAGGACTTTTCCCGGGTCTTTTTCAGGGCTATGGATCTTTAGCTTGTCTTAATTTCTGAAGTTACATCTGAATTGCATTACAGACTTATGTGTTGTAATATTGCCTGACCTGTTGCTTGGGAAACGTACCATACACTGAGAGGAAAAGGCGAGCTCAAGAAGAGCTGAGGACATTGAATCCTATAAAGCAAATGGAATAAAGAGCTTGGATCTGAGTTAGCATTCACGGGCAATGTTTTGTTTCCATTCATGTATTCTGTCCCAGGTGGGCATCTCGGTCTACAGTGGGCTGAGGGCCTCAGTAGGCGCTGGTATCGTTGGATGTAAACTTTGATTCCAACCAACCTGAGAGTCCCCCTTTCCCTCAATACCTCTTAGTCCCAAGTATTAGAACAACAGTCAGGAAAGGCCCAATGCGCAACTGAAATGGATCTTTTTCTTGTGGTTTAAGGATCAGCCAGTTGGAAACGAGGAGATGTTTTCTTAGGGTTGCAGAAGGGTTTGAAACTATTGGATTGTTTCTGGCACTCAAACGTACATTATAGATATATCATTAGTATTACTAAGCTGATGGGCTACACTACAAGGACTGTTATTTACTAGCATATTCTTGCAAAAATGTACTGCCCACAACTGTACAATGGAAGGCTGCTGTGTGTTTAGATGCCTTATCTTCTACAACATTCGTGTCATTGTAATTACCCACGTTACAAAAACCTCTCCGTGGTATTGGCATTGCACAGCTCATGCATCCACAGCTCATGAATCCAGTCGGGTAAATACCATGCAAATTGTGGCCTGCCACACACCCCAGAAGGCCACGCACGTTTGTAGCAAATGCTCTTTGATTCTGAAGCTCAGGGTCAACACCATGATGACTTCTTCCTTGAGCTGCCTCTCTGGGAAATGCTAGGAAGAGTTTGTAATTTATCTGGGCATCTCCAAAAGAGCCACAGGACCATTTCTCTTTTAGAGAAAAGTGGCAAGGCACTTTAGAGTTGTCAGCATTGAAACTTTCAAAAAGAACAGTGGTTTTGCTGAACCTTAATGTCTTCCTAAGTCCTTATTGCCAGAGGCTATTTTCCTATTAGATGTGCCAAAACAACTAAACAGTTAAAACACATCAAATGATCTCAAAATGACCCAAACTGAATTTTTCCCCCCCAAAAAAAGCTCCTAGTCAGCAGACCCCACAGTCATATTCCGTACGAGAAAACGTCTGGTTAGGCTAAAAATGAGGAAAACACACTTTCAATGTAAAAGATTTCAAATTTTCTTTGTGTATAGGCTCAGAGAAAGAACTAACAGAGGGGAGAATTAAGGGGAACAGTTACAGCAGTGAAAACCACAGCGACAGCACCAAAAGTTATTATTATGCCTTCAGCAACATGTTCTTAATGCCCAGCCTTTCTAGTGAGTTTTCCCAGCCCACAGAACTCCAGCAGGTGGAATCTAGGAGGAAAGAGGCTGCAGTTCACTCCAGCTGCTCTAGCGTTTTTGATGTGGTGTAAACTGCTCTTGGGACTAGCCGTTGTGTCCCAGCACCTGCGAGGAATGAGAGGTCCAAGAAGTCTTTTTGGTCAGGCATCCCCCAGTTTTTGGTACTAAAACTGTCAGCAAATAATCATTGGACTTAATAATAAGCTAACCATAGCTCCAACACCAAAGAACATTTTAAGTGGCATGCCAGGAGTAAAAAGAAAACTTTCCAACTCACAAATGTCAATTATATCTAGACAATTGCCGGGGGTGGGGAGGTGGGAAGGGGAGACAGGGGCAATATCCCCCTGAGAGTCTGCAAGCTATATTCTCATACCTTCTTGTTGCCTATGATGTGACCATACCTGCACTTTATATTTTCTGAGGTATATTAATTTCTTGATAATTTTTCTTAATTGCTAGCTCATCAAAGCCAATGTCAAGTTTCCCATTCCTCCTGTACAGCTGTGATTCTCAGCCCTGGCTTTTGCCTGGGGTCACCTTGGGAGCTTTACAAAACAGTTTGTATTCTGAAATTGACCAAAAGATCATTGAGACCATATGAAAGTGAAGGGGAGGCTGAGACAAGTGTCAACAGAGAGGGCCATACAAACACGCTTAACCTCAGGGGGTCTTCAGAAGATGCCTTAGCTCTAGCTGACTCAGGTCTGGTTGCTCAGGGGTTCTGGGGCGTGGTCTAGACATAATGTGGATCGTGAAATGGAAAGTTATAGTCAAGCAGGCACCCCACAGCAGTAGGCTGACTCTGGGTTATCACTCTCTCTCAGCCCTGGATCCCTCACCCAAGGGAGAGGTTGCAATTGGAAGGGGACCAGAATGGGACCCTCCAAAACAGTGATTCTCAAATTTGGATGTGCGTAAGAATCACCTGCAGAGATTAAAACTCAGATTGCTGGGTTTCACTCAGCATTGCTAGGCCTATGGTAGAGCCTAAGAATTTGCATTTCTAACAAGTTCCAAGATATTGCCAGTACTATGGTAGACCTCACTTTGAGAAATACTGCTTTAAAGCCTGAGACCCAGAACAGGCCAGCATTGTCCTGGTCTAGAAGGGGTACACCAGATTTCAATAGCATTCTTTCGTGCCCTGTAAGAAGGAACAGAACACTGTCCTGAGATTTATTTCCATGCTTTTATAAAAGTGTGAAAACTGTCTAAGTGATTTTACCACCTGAGTTTAAGAATAGATACGCATTTGGGTTGTTTGTTCCTAATATCTTTGCATTAGAAATTGGTAATATTTAAATCGGATTTAATTTCAGAGCCCCCAACCTCCACTAGCATAAGACTAAAATCAATGACAACAATATCTATGAAAATCACTTAGTGTTTCAGGATTCTGGGCCGGAAATTGCTCTCTCCAGTAGTAAACTACCGGTACCTACACTGAACAAGAGAAGGCCAAAGACACAGGATCTCAAGTATAGCAATCAGGCATCTAGATGTGGTTGGCAGGAGACCCTGGCGTGCAAAAGTGGCTTGGCCCAGAGGTTGCAGATATATGGCCAGGGAACCCTTTGTGGTCGGTCTAGAGTTGATCCTCCAAGAAGGCAGGTCTGCCTAGGAGTTGTGGAATGTTTGATTTAGATCGACATTCTCTCTCCTTCTAATCAGCTGGATTGGAGGCCATCCTGCCTTACAGTGGAATATATAGAATATTTTCAAAGAGAGTCACTCCTACTTCCCTAATTGTCCCAAAGATTAAAGTGTAGGCCTTTTGTGTCACATAGGAAGGTACAGTCAGCAGATAGGTCACAGCAGTGAGCTCTGCAAGCTCCTAAGTACCTGCTACTGTATAAGGCCCATCACATACCTTTCTCACCCTCCCCCAAGACTCCCTCTTAAGCCATGTTGGACTTCTGGGGCTCTGTGATGCCTTTCCCTTTTTCCCTGATGCTCTCCTATTCATCCTTAAGAACCCTGCTCAAATGTTCCTTCCTCTATGAACATATGTCTCTGGCTAATCTGGCCAAATAAAACAAACTCCTCCCTCCACTATGTTTTCCATATCATGTCAGATATCTATCATACTTAACATATTGTGCTTTAAATGCTGTTCATGTGTTTGCTTTCCTTACCTCTAGCTTACTTGCTCTTGGAAGTTGAGCTGTGTCTCATTCTTCTTTGCTTCCCTAGCACTTAGCACAGTGGCTGGTGCAGCGCCTCCAAGTTTAGTGTTTAATTAATGAAATAAATAAATCCCAGTGTTTGGACAGGCAGGAAAGCATTCCTTAAGCACTCAGTAAGGATGCAGGCTGGAAACACTAATGCCCATAGAATCACAGGCGATCAGAGCTGGAGGAGACCTTAGCTATCATCCCTGCTGGTTCCTCATTCTACGGAGAAGCCTCAGAGATGTTTAAAGATACTTGGCAACTTACCCACAAATGAGAGCAAAATGGGCCAGGACAGAGCTCTGTAGATGCCAATCTGGTGATCAGTCGGGTTTGTCCAAACACCCAGCTGAAGGGTTTGTGGACCAGATCCTCTTCCCATGAGTGATGCAACAAGACCCTAGAATACTCACCTCTTGCTGTGGGGAACCTGCTATCCTCCCTCTCCTGTGCTCAATGCAACCCTGAGGGAGCCTGAAAATGGTCTTTGCTACGGAATCTAACTTTTTTTAGGGTGTTTGAGTAAGTGTTCATCTCTAGGCCTGAACCACAGTTGAGTACGTGTAGGTTTTTCTGGTACTTCTAGAGGAAAAATGATATTCTGAGTAAAGTGGGTCAGAAAGAGGAATAGTAACATCTCAGTCCTTAATTTCATAACTTCTAACAGCAGGAAAACCACCCAAGGCCCTTTCTACTTCCTTGTCCTCCAGCTCCTCTGTGTGATCAGGGACTTGGGGGCCATGGTGGCTTCACTGACATTTGCTTCCATAGCACAAGATGAGAGGGGGTGTTGCAGGAAGATGGGGGGTGGGGGTAGCCCCCCACTGGGAAGAGGCTTGATGGGAAAAGGGGTTTGGGAGTTGAAAAGACAATCTAGACAGGAAGGATAAAGATGTCATTCTACAACCTTTTTGGTGGGAGAGCTACCCCACCCTATGACAAGTTCTGCAATAGACATAACCATTCATTCATTCATTCATTCACAAAAAATGTCACGTAACCCTCTAGCTTAAAGCCTTCCACTCCCTTCCCACTGCCCATAGGGTAAAACCATAGTTCCTCCCTACATCTTTCTACCTCTCCAACTCATTTCTTTGGTCTCTTCCCTACATGCTCAGCATCTTTGACTTGTTTCTACCCCAGAGCCTTTGCACTTGCTGTTCCTTCTGCCTGGAATGCTCTCTCCCCCATTCCTTCTCATCCTTCAGATATCAACTTGAAGGCCACTTCCTCGGAGAACTCTCCACTGAGCACCCTGTCTACAATGGCCCCTCACTACACCCTGCTATCACCCTCTATCCTCATACACTGCTTACCTGCAGGGCATGTAAAGAATCTGAAGATGTTTATTCACACAAGACTATAAACTCCACAAAAGCAGAGACCTTGTTGATCTTATTCACTGCTGGGTCCCTAGCACCTAGGAGAGTACTTGGCACATAGCAGAAATACGTGCTCAGGAAATGTTGTTGAATGAATGAATGAAACACCTACATACACGAGGTTTATAGAAGTAAAAGAACAGACACCTACCATTGCTTCTAGGAACTACAACCTAAAATTGAATAGAACTTTTGCATCAGCTCATTGCATCAGCTCCCTAGCTCCTGATTCGTAAAATGTGACTTTCCTAAAATCTGAACTCTGAGATTGGCATCCTAGTTCTGTAACAGCTCTCTGTTATCTATCAAGTGGTCAGGTTGCCTTCTTTGCCACCATGACTTGTTCTAGATTCTCATCAAAACACCAACATGTTCTCAATCATCAGGACTTTTTCTTCTGAGTAATTTACCTTAGTTATGCTGGTCCAGAGTTGGGTCTACTGTATCTGCGGGTATAATGTACAGAATAATTCCATTTCAATCCTGGATTAGGGGACTGCTAGAGCAGGACTCTGATGTGGGACTAGAAGCACCGACACTGCGTGTAAGATCAGCCATAGACTGTGTCCAGGCAGAAACCAAGAGCTCTGGCACAAGAGTGAGAGGCAGGTGCTGCCGCAGGTCTGTGCAAGTTCAGGCCCCTGGCAATTTTGGTAGCTGAGCTCTGTCTTCTCCTTTGGTCCTGATGCTGGTAAAGTCCCAACACTCAAGAAAACAGGGTTTGGGACATCCCTGGTGGCGCAGTGGTTAAGAATCCACCTGCCAATGCAGGGGACATGGATTCGAGCCCTGGCCCGGGAAGATCCCACATGCCACGGAGCAACTAAGCCCATGCGCCACAACTACTAAGCCTGTGCTCTAGAGCCCACGAGCCACAACTACTGAGCCCACGTGCCACAACTACTGAGCTCGCGTGCCTAGAGCCCGTGCTCCGCAACAAGAGAAGCCACCGCAGTAAGAAGCCCATGCACCACAACAAAGAGTAGCCCCCGCTTGCCACAACTAGAGAAAGCCCGCGCGCAGCAACAAAGACCCAATGCAACCAAAATAAGTAAATTAATTAATTAATTTAAAAAATAAAGAAAGAAAGAAAACAGGGTTTGTTGTGTTGGCCCCTCCCTCCCCTCCTGCTTGGGACACAGCTACCCGTCCACTAGAGAACGTAGTGAAGAGCCGATCTAATGCCAGCTCTCTCCTCCCACAGAGTCCTGGCCCGGGGTCGTGCAGTCCAAGGGGCTGGATGGCATGCTGGACCCAAGCTCAGCTCAGCGTCTGGGCCCAATAACAGCTTTTCCGAAGGAGCAGCTTTCTGTCCTGGCCACACTGAGGTAAGCACCTGAGAGGCATCTGTCTCACCAAGGTTCCTAGCTCTAGAGCTGCCAGGACAACTGGAAATGAGCCCCAGGCTGAGGATGGGGCATCAGTGCCAGCTGTTAATCAGCAGGGACCCGGGTGGCTCCTAGTGACCCAGCACATGTGGCCCTCCTAGCTCATCTGGAGAGGACGTCGCCCATGCTCTCAGGCTGGCCCCATGGCTTCCAAGGACATGGTAAGAGTCTGAGCCACACACCTCTGAAGGCACAGAACACAGGGTCTCAAATAGACAGTGCCAGTCAGACCCTCCACACAGCTCCTGGTCTGTCTGAGCAGGTGATCTTATGAGATTGAAGGTCCCTGATCACTCTTCATGCCCTTGGCCGTGGAGTGGAGGGTGGGGAGAGCTCCAGGTCTGAAGACAGGGGTGAGTTCCACTTCCACCAGGCTTCTGCCTGTGGTCAAGTTATTTACTATTACTGTCTCTGTTTCCTCCTCCTTAAAATGGGAAGAATAAGACCCACCTACTAGGTTTGTTGTGATGGGTAATGAGACAATTAAATTGATCGTGATGTAATTATGATCTCTCCTCATTCATTTTAAGATGTGTCTCTAAGAATTCAGACCAG
The DNA here is from genome assembly GCF_039906515.1 of Pseudorca crassidens. Lineage (NCBI taxonomy): Eukaryota > Metazoa > Chordata > Mammalia > Artiodactyla > Delphinidae > Pseudorca > Pseudorca crassidens. Next base: position 101,217,438 of record NC_090297.1, on the reverse strand, counting down.
TAGATTCTGTTTCCATTCCATCCTGGAGTAGAGAATAAATCCACAGGTGCCTGCACCTGCTAGTGCTTTCTGGCTGCATATTTCTATCGTGGGCATTTTAAGTGCTTTTGGATCAAGTCTGCATGATGTCTAGAAACCCGATAAATAAGATATAAAACAATTAAATGTCCAACTATTCCCTGGAATCTGGATTTATGGCTTCAGGACGGTAAAACTCACATCCTGTTGAACAGAATTTTCATTTTGATGTTGGAGGTTGAGTAAACGCAGCCCAGGGCCCATCAATTACAGTCCGCGTGTGGCCTCAGGCCTCTTGCCTCTAGAGCAGCTGAGGCTGAGCAATGCCAAACGCCCACGTGCAGAGCCGGCCACTCACTAGCTGCATAACCCCAGGTCGCTGATCCTCTCCAAGGCCCATTTCTCTCCTCTCTAAGGTTCAAGGATTGGACTCGATGAGTGGTTCTCAGAATGTGGTGTCCAAACCAGCAGCATCAGTATCACCTGGGAACTTGTGGGAAATGCAGATTTTCGGGCCCCACCCCAGACCTACTGAATCAGAAACTCTGGGGGTGGGCTCGGCAGTCTGTGGTTTAACAAGTCCTCCAGGTGACTCTAATGCACTGAACCTCTGGCCTTGATCAACTCTGACGTCCCTTCCAGTTCACGCTTCCCCATAATAAATTCAGCTTGGGAGATGCTTGCAGAGGAGCTGGAGTTTTTTCTGTCCGTGCCTTTCTGCGCTGCTGCCTCAGGGATTTCTCCCTGGGAAGCTCACTCCATGCAGGCCCCAACACCCAACTGAGTCCCAGGCTGAAGACAGCAGCCAGTTTACGTTGCAAGTGGAGGCCAAGTGTAAAACAAGAAACGATTCCTGACCCGCACTCGTAATGTGGCGAGTGAGATGGAGGAGGAGGCTGGATTTCCTCAGCCACGAGGATTTCCTCTTCTACTAACGCTTAGTGACCCTGGTTCGCTGATCTAATCTCTAGCCTGAGAATCACTAACAGCTCACTCTCGACACTCCTCCCGCGAAGGCAGGAATTCTCTCTCTCCCTCTACAATGCACCTCCAAAGGCACGGTCGCCGGGCCCCCCAGCGCCATCAGCTGTCCTGGCCACAGAGGTGGACCAGTTGTTTAGCTCTGCCCAGCAGCTTCATCACCTATTCAGGTGAGGCCAGAACCTGTGTGAAATCATTCACCTGGTGCAGGAAACTCCTCTTATTATTGGAGTGTGTGAACCACTGGAAAGCCACAGAATGTACCTTTGGCCTGGGAGAGGGTGAAGAAAGCTGGGCGGACCTTGAGTAGATGGATAAAAGGCCCCTGACGGGTCCCTCAACTTTTAGTCATTTATCTTCCATTCTGGTGGGAGCAGAACAAACACAGAACATTCACACGTTAAACAGAACATGTTCCATCATGTGAGCTCCTAACTGCATCTTCCCCAGCTAATCATCCCGCTCACAGGTCTCTGCTTAGTGAAGCCCCAGTGAGGACTGTCATCTCTTCAGAAGAAAGGCTTCAAAGGTTGTTTTAAAAAATAAATAAAACTCCTCCCCTGGTTCACGTCAAGGAGAGAATGTTCTTTTGTAGACAGTGCTTTGTGCTTTCAATTACTAGAATAGAAAACACACTAATTTTTCTTTTCTTTCTTATCCACTCATGACTTTTAAACAAAAGACTTTTTTTTTTTTAAAGATTATAGGGGCATTCTGTTATGAGTAAGTCGATTAAAAAAAAAAACCTTTTACTCTAAGACCCAAATGAGAGATATATTTGCAACATTTTAAAATCTCAATGAAACAATAAAACAATCTCTCCACGATGCAAACCTCCACTGTGATCAAATGCCACCAGGTACCACAGGTTATCTGGACAGTGCAATGAGGAGTAGCGCATTAGGCTTTAAGAATTCTGTGTAGTCAGTTGAGTAGAACCAGCAGAGTTCTAGGCAGGGCAGAAAATTTTATACTTGCTTAAACCCAAAGAGTGTCAGAGTTGGAAGACACCTTAAACATCACCACTCAGATGGAGAAATTAAGGGACACAGAAGGAGGAGACTTGTTCACACACTCACTGACTCTTAAGAGGTGGAGCTCCCTGCGAGGGCTAGGTCACGTGCACACGACAAAGATGGACAGGATGCGTTTCTGCCTCCAGGGACTTTACCCTCTAGGTGGGAGGATAAGAGGGGAATACGTTGCCATAAAAGAGCATTAAGAGGTGGATGGACCTAGAGTCTGTCATACAGAGTGAAGTAAGTCAGAAAGAGAAAGACAAATACCGTATGCTAACACATATATATGGAATCTAAGAAAAAAAATGTCATGAAGAACCTAGGGGTAAGACGGGAATAAAGACACAGACCTACTAGAGAATGGACTTGAGGATATGGGGAGGGGGAAGGGTAAGCTGTGACAAAGTGAGAGAGAGGCATGGACATATATACGCTACTGAACGTAAGGTAGATAGCTAGTGGGAAGCAGCCGCATAGCACAGGGAGATCAGCTCGGTGCTTTGTGACCACCTAGAGGGGTGGGATAGAGAGGGTGGGAGGGAGGGAGACGTAAGAGGGAACATATGTATATGTATAACTGATTCACTTTGTTATAAAGCAGAAACTAACACACCATTGTAAAGCAATTATACTCCAATAAAGATGTGAAACAAAAGAGATATTTTTTATCACTTCATAGCAAAAAATCCATGCTCATCACTATATCGAAATCAAGGTAATTATTAGTTATGCTTCCCGACCTTATTATTTTATACATTAATAAATAAACATATATATTACTATATCTCAATCTTAAAAAAAAAAAAAAAAGAGCATTAAGGAAATGCTTTTAGAGATGGAGAAGGGAGAGAACTGGTCTCTTTGGAAATAGGAAAAGCTCCCCAGTGGAGGCGGCTATTATGGTGGGTGTTAAAGCCAACAGGAAGGACTCTAACCAGCGGAGGTGGAGAGCAGAAAAGGCACAGGGAGGGACAGAGGGAAGAATGCCTGGCACAAAAGAGTTTGAACCAAGGGCAACAGGGGGGAAGCACTGCCTCTGAGGAATTCTGTTTGCCTGGAATGCAAAATATGTGAAGGGAGTAGAAGGAGAGCAGGGTCTGTCTGCCAGGCTGAGCAACCTAGTGGCATACTAGACAACCACTCACCACTGGATCCTTTGAGCAGGGTGATATGATCAGAGCACTTCTTTAAGAAGTTAAATGGGGCAGCCAAGGATGGTAGGCATTGGGAGAAGACAGATGAGGGTACAGGACATCAGCTGGGAGACTGTTCCATGACCTGAACCGGGAACATAGAGGTGAGAATAGAAACATAGAGGTGAGAATAGAAAGTATAGTTTCAAGAGATACTACTAAAAAAAGAGAAAAGAGTGGCTATATCTATATGTATAACTGATTCACTTTGCTGTACACCTGAAACTAACACAACATTGTAAACCAACTATACGCCAATAAATTTTTTTTAAAATACAAATAATAAAAAAAAGATGCTACTGAAGCAGACAAAAAGGGCTGGATGGAGGTCAAAGAGGAAAGAGAAGAGTCCAGTCATGGGTTGAGGCTTGGAGCTGGTGAATGAAGGAATGGTGGCTCCAGTAACAGAAAAAGGAAATGCAGAGAAACATGTTTAGGAGGATGGGGAGAGATGCTCACAAGAGAGAGTAGCTGTGGAACTAATTCATAAATCATCAAGTGGCCCCCAATGGGGCAGCTTCTGTTGAGTAACGAGGAGGAAGGGGAGAATGATGATCCTAGTGAGGATTATGAGAACAAAGATTTTTGTTTTGGATGTCTTGCATTTAAAATGTCAGCATCCATGGGGAGTTGCCCATCAGGAAGCTGGGGATTCAGAATGGGCTTTCAAAAGAGGAGTTGGACCAGAGATCCTGGCATGGGCATCAACTGCACAGAAACTTCAGTTGACTCCTTAGAAGAGGATGAGCTCACCAAAGAGGGGACTCCAGAATGAGGTGGGAACCTCTGGTAATTGGAAATAGGGAGCAGTATGTCCCTTATTACCATCAAAATCCTACATTTTAATCTTTTAGTCATTTCCCTATCCAAATTCTAAGTGTTACTAACATGGATATAAAGGGATGAATTTCCATTTCATTTCTTCTCCCTTCATCTACCTGATGAGAGATAATGTGTACTGAGAGGCAGAAAGAAATGAAACAAGAAAAGGCAAAAGCAAAGGGCTTGAATTAGCTGCCAACTGACTAATCAGCTGGACACTTATCTGCAGGACCATTAGCCAGCACAACCAGTGATGGTCGAAAAGTCAGATGTGTCACTGCTTCCTCTGCATGGCTGGCTGGAGAACTGGAGCAAACACAAACATTTTCCCAAGTAACCAGAGAGAGATGAATTTGGTGGTTTTATTCTTGGTATCTCATCAAAGAGCTGTCTATTTCCAGCTGAATAGAAATACATTACAGAGAAGAATGCATCACTTTAAAACAGATTAGGAACGCAGCACGTGGTCACAGGCACAAAATCCAAAAGAAACCAGGCATCATGGTGGAAAGAAGGCAGATGGTGAGCTGCTCTGGCCATACCCATTCACTCTCTCATTCATTTTCCTTACAGAGTTTGAGGACCTACTACATGCCAGGCACTGCACATGGCCCCCGTAAATTCATATTGCACCGCTTCCAAAGTGCTCTCAGGGAGACAGACATGTAAACGATTATCCACAGCATGCAGAGAGGCCGCAGGGTTATGCACAAACCACCATGGGAGACAAGGGGTGGAGTGACTAGTGCGCAGGTGGATGAGACAGGCTCTGCCCTCTGGGACCTTGCGGCCAGTGGGGAGACAGGCTCAAATATTAGTCTTGAGAAGAAGCCTGACAGAGGTAAACCTACGTGCTAGGAAAAGATATGTATGGAGTGTGCTTTGAGAGTGAAACAGCAGCAATATAACGGAAGAAAAAAAAGTCCTTGACCGCAGGACATTGGAATGACTCAGAATTAAATAGGTGTGTGAGCACCTATTTAATCCTAACAACAACCCTGTGAAATAGTGTTTATTGCCTGCTTTTTATCAACGAGGAAACAAGGGCTCAGGAGGATTAAGTGACTTTCCTCTGCTAACAAGTATCAGGGCTAGGAATCCAAACAAGTTTTCCTAACCCCAGAGGCAGTGCAGAGTTCTTTCCACTACACTGATTTAGTAGGAGAGAACACACACAGACACACACATACACACATACACACACACATACACACACATATACACACACACATACACACACACACACACACACACACACACACACACACACTTCTGAAGTTAAGAACAGGAAGAGACGGCTTTTCGCTGGGGTGATCTGAGCAGACCTCAAGGAGGAAGTGGTACCCATGCCAGGCTGGAAGAGCAGGCAGGGAGCAGAATGACCTGTGGGGAGAGAGAGGGAGAGAGATCAAATTGGAAGTTTAATACCCTCTCTAGGGGATGCCTCTAACCCTACCAGGAAGATCTGGGGAAGCTTTCCAGAGGTGATGGCTGGTACACACGTACAGGTGTGCACAGGAGCTCACCGAAAGTGAGCTCAAGAACAGAGCTAGTCCCACAGCTAGTTGGCCTGGGGGTGGCTGCTGGCGGGGAAGCAGTACAGTGCAGTGCAGAGCCCCATCTGGCACATGCTTAAGAGGGGCTGGCAGTGCCTTGTGGGGACAGATGACTTATGCCATTTGGTCTACTCTCACTTAACATCAAATAATTTTTAAAAAGACGCACTTAAGAATGAAGGAGAAAGTGGGGGAGGAAGGAAGGATGGAAGGGGAGACTGGCTTAGTAAGGGGTCATGTTTGGATTCTATTTCTGGTCCGGTTTTTGTTTGCAGCTGTAGGCCTGTTAGTTAATTTCTGCGGATCACTTTCCTTGCATATGAAAGAGAGATGATAAATCCTAACCTAACTCACAGACTAATAAGAAACTAGAAGCGAATGCATTTGAAAAAGGCATCACTCACGCCAAGAGAAACCATTATCAGTATCACATTTATAGACGCGAATAGATGGCTGGTGGCTGAATAGACGGACTGGCTAAGATGGTCCCAGAGCTATGTTCACTTTTTTTGCCAAACATGGTGCTTCATGGGTTTTCAGTCACCAGATCTCAGAGCTGACCCGGTGCTACTGTCTGAAGAGGGTGTGTTCAGTGCTGAGGCTTCAAGACAAGTCCCCAGCAGCCCTGCCCACTGCCTTCCCAGGGGAGTCAAGCCGTTGGGCAGGAGACAGCACTGGGAGAGGTGTCAGAATCACTCCCCAGCCATCCTGTTTCACACAGGTGCACACACACCGCCTGCCCATGGCTGCCTCGCTGGCAGGCAGAGAACTCAAAGAATTCTGTAACTAGCACTGCCGAGTTCATACCACACCACTGGGCAGAATTTCAGGGGTTCCGTCCCTTCCTGGGAAAGTGCACCCTGTAGATGGGGTGCCCAGACACCCAGGTTGTCGGAGCCAGCCCTGTTTAAGCCTGTCATCCCAGTGTAACTGTTGTAGCACCGCCCTTCACTCTCAGAAGCGTCTCAGTTTGAATGGTCAATTCCAGGGTCTCCTTGCTCTTAGCCACCAGGAGAAACCTCCTCATCATCCTCTTGGGAGGTCAACTCCGAGGGACCCAGAAACTGCCCTTGCTCCACACCCAGTGCTCGGTGGAATAATCCTCACTTCTGTTTCATTCCAGGTGCACAGCGTAATGTCCATGTTGTTCTACACTCTGATCACAGCTCTTTGGATCGGCGTACAGGCAGAAGCGCACACCCAGAGCAATGTCCCAGCAGGACACGCCATCCCCCAAGCCCACTGGACTAACCTTCAGCACTCCCTTGACACAGCCCTCCGCAGAGCCCACAGCGGCCCGGCAGCCGCGATAGCCGCCAGGGTGGCAGGGCAGACCCGCAAGATCACCGTGGACCCGGAACTGTTTAAAAAGAGGCGCCTGCGTTCACCCCGCGTGCTGTTTAGCACCCAGCCCCCACCTGCGGCCGCGGACGCTCAGGGTCTGGACTTGGAGGCCGGCGGGGCCGCCCCCTTCAACAGGACTCACAGGAGCAAGCGGTCGTCGTCCCACCCTGTCTTCCACCGCGGGGAGTTCTCGGTGTGCGACAGCGTCAGCGTGTGGGTGGGGGACAAGGCCACCGCCACGGACATCAAGGGCAAGGAGGTGATGGTGTTGGGAGAGGTGAACATCAACAACAGTGTATTCAAACAGTACTTTTTTGAGACCAAGTGCCGGGACCCCAATCCCGTCGACAGCGGATGCCGGGGCATCGACTCGAAGCACTGGAACTCATATTGTACCACGACCCACACCTTCGTCAAGGCGCTGACCATGGACGGCAAGCAGGCCGCCTGGCGGTTCATCCGGATCGACACGGCCTGCGTGTGTGTGCTCAGCAGGAAAGCTGGGAGGAGAGCCTGACCGGCCCGACAGCCCTCAACCTCTCCCAGCTCCCCCCTCCACACTCTCCGGCACCCCTCCCTACCTCAACCTGTAAATTATTTTAAATTATAAGGACTGCATGGTAATTTATAGTTTATACAGTTTTAAAGAACCATTATTTATTAAATTTTTGGAAGCAGCCTGTGTGCCGGCCCTCCAGTCATTTTGCCCAGGGTGACCATCTGCAAGCCTTGGGATGGAGGCTGCAGGGAGAAAGGTACACAGCACCCCCTGGCTTTCCCTCAGACCCACCTGTAACCCTGACTCTCCCATCGCCCCCCAACCAGCCTTGCCACGCTTCAGGGAAGGCTAACCGGGTTCAGGTTAAATTAGCCTAAGCCGGGTGTAATTAGGAAGGGAAGTCTGCTGGATTGCAACTTTGTTCTGCATTCCAGAGCCAAAGCTACCTAATCCTTGGATCATCCACCCCACAGCCCGGATTCCCGAGCCTTGATTGCCTCATTCGGGGAAATGTGTGGAGCCTTGTCAGAAGGCAGATCCCCGCCGCCGGGCACGGGGCTGCCTCTGACCTCAGAGGGGCCCAGGCTGGGTCCTTCAGGGACTCACCAGATAGATAGGAGGAGACTGGCACCAAAGACCCGTAAGCCTGGCTCATTTTTTTAGGGGGAGATCTGCTGTTTGCTGAAAAGCTCCCTGGAAGAGTTGTAACGAAATAATCTCAGGAGGCCTGTCACAGTAGATCTGATTTCATGTTAAGATTGCCTTAGTTCTAATGGCTGGCCCTCAATTTATCCCCCAGTGGCTTCCTGCAGAAAGACTCCATGACCCCAAAAAACATGAAGGCCTCCAACACTCTCGTCACCCATTCACGGCCCCACAGCCACTTCCAATGGCCCCAACGTCGGCCTAGAATCAGAGGAACCAGAGGCCGGCCTGAAACTAACTTTTTAATTCCTAATTGGGTGACTTCCACAAGTGACCAAAGGTGGATGGGGTCATGGGAACTGCAGAGAAGATGGTGTGGGGAGAAAAGACAAAGATGAGTGAGAACCAACACAAATAACCGGGAAAGGGGTGGAGGAGAGGTGGGCCAAGCCAGAAGGGAACACGCCTCTCTGCTCCTCCCTGACAGAGGGCACTAAACAAGAGGGAGAGACAGGGGAGCAGGGGAGGGGTGTGAGGGCAGGGAGCACGAGCAGAAAGAGGAGGAAGATGTGTCATCTTCACCAGCATCAGGATCCCCAGGCTTGCAAGAGATCCAACACCCTGGGTAGTTTCCTTTTTTTGTTTAGTTTTGTTTTTTTTGAAGCCGGGGATGTGCTTATTATCACTGACTGTATCAGGAGTGTCTTAGAGATAGCTGGAGATGACAGGGACTCCAGGGTACAGCCTGGAGCAGGGCTCTACCCATTCTCCAGCTGCTACCTTCCCCGGCAACTTTTATTTGTCTGTATTTTGTTTTGTTTTTTGTATTTTCCACAAAGGCAAAAAACTTTCTCCCTTTAGGGCACTTAGCTGAAATGGAAATTTTGCTTTCCTACCCTTCCCCTTTCCCCCAGGGTAAAATGCCTATCTAGTTTGTGTAACAACAGGCCCCAATTGTCCCTCTGACAAAAAAAGCAAATGGCGGTATTCATTCATCTGTAACTCTCCCTGTCCCACGGCCTGCCGCCCCCAAATCCAATCCAAATAGGGCAAATTAGAAACATAGACAGCTTTGGCACGAGAGACATTTGATTAAGGTAAAAGCGTGACGAAATGGGCCCTGTTTTTCCTATCAAAGCTACTGCAATTGGAATAAAGATTTACGTACAAAAAACACCAACCAGAACATTCTGTGCTAAGATACTTGTTCAGATAAAGGCTGCAGGGAGGGAGTCGTCCCACTGACCTGTGTCTGTGGCTTTTTCCTGGACTCCAGTGCCAGTGGCCTTGTCCTTCCCGGCCCCTCCGACAGACAGTTCCTGGGGGCCCTTCCTCCGAGGGCTGGACAGGCCTGCTGGGTCCTAGATGTGGGGAGAGAGGGCTGCTGAGGGAGGCATTCAGGAAGCTTCTGCGGGGAAGGGAGGCTATGTTTGTGAACCTCTACAACGTCGTGAAGGGTCTGGAGAACCACCGCCAGCCCTGCAGGACACTGGGGTGACCTGGACCCCACCACCTGCCTAGAGGGAAGGCAGCCTCTAGCCGCTGAGGAAACACCGAAGCTGAGGGTGGGGTAAGAGGAGGTCCTCCCCACCCCCCGAGTCCCCCCACTCCCCACCAACACCATAGCCTGCCCCAAAGGCAACATTTGCTCCAGGCCAAGCTCCGGAGTCCCAGCGTGGGAGCCAAGGTTTTCACACAATGCAAGGGAATATCAGTTTGGCTGGAAAGAGTCGGAAGGATCCAAGAAACCATCCGGAGCTGGGGCCTTCTCTAGCTTGTACCCTGCCCCCAACACAGTGGGGAGCTCTGGCTTCCAGACCCACCCAGGCTGCCCCCCAGAGGCCAGCCAGGTCACCACGGCCCCAGACATTCGAACACATTGAAAAAACAGCTCAAAACTGCCCGCTATATTCTGCTGAAGAGCAGCAGCTGCAAATCCCACAAACTTTTCCTTCACTTGCCTCACTGAGGTCTTCTTACCCGGGGTCCCCAAACACCCAGCTCCCTCTCCCCTCCAGCACGCCCGCCCAAGAGAGGAGTGCAGACCCTGGCTCGTACATAGCCTGACACAGCCCAGCCCTCCTAGCAAGGCCCATGCTAGCCTCAGCTTGAGGCAAGACTCCTCGTTCTGGGAGACAAGAGCAATATGGTGTCTGATTCTAGTGTATATTTCAAGTCTGGCTCTGTGACTTCCCCCTCCCTCAACCACAGCACCCGCCTGCCCTAGATCTGCATTCCATCCTAACGGGAAACCTACCACGGGGATACAGCTGTTCAGCAACAACCAAAGGGCTATTTTCATTCCCATGAAACATAGGAATGCTCCTCCTAAGTCTCACCACTTTCCCCTCAGCGTAATCTGCATTAGGGGCAGAGGGTCCGTCCAGCCCTGGAGCGCAGAGGACAGGGAAGGGCCGGGTGTTCTCGTCCCCTTGGAGAGAGGGGACAGTGAGGCTGGGGAGCAGACCTGAGTGGAAGCGCGTCTATCGAGAGCACAGGGGCCCACGCAGCAGTGACCCCGGTCTTCCTTTCACAGGCCTGACTGGAGCAGTGGGAGCCCCCAGGGCCCTGGTGCTGAGGAAGCCTCCCACTGTGATGGTCAGAACACTGGGCTTGGCGTCAGCTAGCTTTTAGGCTCAGCTCCCCCATTCCTATCTGCGCAACTTTGGCAAGCTCCTCTTTGACCTCAGTTCCTGCAGCTGTGAAATGAAAATAATCATTCCTAGATCCCAGAGTTGAGAGCATGAAGCAAAACCAACTATTTGAAAGTAAACAGTCATGTTCTATACAAAGGTAAGGCGAAGTAATTTACTCTGCACTTAATAATTTCTCTGTTAATTGTAGGAGAGTGACAATTATGCTAGTACTCACTAAATATATGTTTGTTGGCAGATATATAGATCGGGTAAAGGAAATCTTCTGACTAGTGGACATCATGGAATACAGGTGTGGCACAGCCAGACCCCAAAGGGTAAGATCAAGAACAGCAGCTCTTCAGCCCAGATCCTGCTTGAATCTGGGCTCGGGAAGGCCACCTAGATTCTAGAGGTTCTAGTGTAATGGTTAAGAGCATGGGATTTGGAATCAGACAAGCAAAGTACTTCTGCTTAGGCTGTGTGACCTTAGGCAAGTCGCTTTGCTTCTCTGAGTTTCAATTTTTCATCTGTCAAATGGGGATAATAATAGTAATATACATGTGTGTAGATATATATATATTTACACACCTAAGAAGTATATAATAAATTTTAGTGTTGAAAAGTAGAGGTGGCTGAGAAACCCTGAAAGTTTGTTAGAATGGGGTGGACATCTTTCAACAAGGCAAGGAGGTTCGTGAACAGACAGCTTTACAGATGTATCACAGGTTCCTTTTGTGACAAGCAATGCTGATAGCGACCATCAGCATTTACTAAGAGCTTGCTCTCCACAAGCACGGCACTAAGCAGTTCATGTGGATTAGCTCTGAGCAAGCCTCTGGGTTCTAAAACCAAGACCACCTTAAGGAGAGCACCGGAAGGCTGTGCTTTCTGTTTGCGCGCATCACTGCCACAGAGCTGCTCCCTGGCTCTCTGGGATGTGATTACTTCCCCAGCCCTTGGCAAGTTTATAAACCACTGTCTTTTTTTTTTTTTTTTAACAGCTTTATTGGAGTATAATTGCTTTATAATGGAGTGTTAGTTTCTGCTTTATAACAAAGTGAATCAGTTATACATATACTTATGTTCCCATATCTCTTCCCTCTTGCGTCTCCCTCCCTCCCACCCTCCCTATCCCACCCCTCTAGGTGGTCACAAAGCACCGAGCTGGTCTCCCTGTGCTATGCGCTGCTTCCCGCTAGCTATCTATTTTACGTTTGGTAGTGCATATATGTCCATGCCACTGTCTTTGAGAGTTTCCACGTGTCAAGCACATGGGCTCTGTTTTGCTCCAATTCACTTGCGTCTGCAACTGGAAAGCTCTGACCTTCTCAAAGTTCACCTGGATTTGTGGAGATGGCTCAGCGGCCCCAGGGCCAAGATGAAGATGGGTGGGCCCTCTCGCAGCAGCAGCCTGAGGAGAATCCCTCCAACCCAGGCCTGTTCCTTAAAATCAAGGAAGTGCTCCATTTGTGCTCCCTCAGCACCTGGCCCAACCTTGCCTGTGGCGGGCATTCAACCAGGGTAATTAAGATGGAAGTTAGCTCCCATCTGTTTCTCCACCACCACCCCATCCCATCTGTGCCCGCCCTGTGTCAGCAGTAAATGGGTTAATGGTCTGAGTTGAAGGCAAGGTCTTTCCTGAAGCCACTGCCTGGGAGTCATCCAAGCAGCTTTCCAAGGTTGGTGTCATGATGAAGAGCACAGACCGCCACAGTCAAACCCTGGCCTCACCACTAGCTGGGCTGGGTGATATCGGATAAGTTACCTTCACTCCCTGCACTTCAGTTTTCTTACATGGAAAATGCGGATGATGATGATAGCACCCACTTTGTTGAGTTGAAAGGCACTTAGTCCAGTGTGTGGCACATAGTAAATTACTGTGTTTAAAACTTAGGTAAATACACTTACAGCTATATATACATCGATGCCCACATATAGCCACAATATACAGATACACACACAAAGAGAGCCCCTGAGAGCTCTGAAGCAGCCAGGACGTGTACATTCCTCACTCACACGCACCCACACACTGACTTAAAAACACAGAGCAACAGACGAATCACTGCAAATAAACCTTCTGGACGATGGCCACAGTGATAAGAAGCAATCAGGTGGAAAGAGTAAACCGGGGAAGACTTTCCAAAGGAAACAGCTTCTGAACTGTTTGGAAAAAGAAGTTGAGCGAAATTATTGTTTGTGCTGGGACTTCTTCCAGATCTACAAACAAGGTGAAACCCGAACACGAGGTTGCCCAGCTCTGGATGGGAGAGAAAGAAGAGCCGCCCCTATTCTCTCACCTCATTCTGAACTACAAACTGGCCATGGAACCAGCTTCTCCTACAAACACAGACCTTGGGAAAACTCAGAGAATAACAGTGTGAAATCCCGTGGGTGGACGTAAGGTCCCCGTATGCTGTCCACACAGTCTTTGTATTCAACCAGATGCCGAAGAGCTGGTCAAACAGCTTGTGAATATGGGGCTTCCTCCAGGCTTATCAGCTGGGTTTCCATGACTCAAAGTAAGTAAGAAAAAGAGAGGTCCCCAGAGTGGGCACCATGCACTGCTGGCTCCAGGTACGGACTTGGGTTGGAGGCCAGCTTGATGCCCTGGCTGACATTTGGTGCCATGGCTAAGTGCAGTCTCCATCCGGCCTGGCAGCCTCTTTCCCCTTCATCTCGCCCTCACCATTCCTTTCACTTTGACATAATGAAAGTGCAACCTGCACACTGTCTAGAGGTTGCATATGATAATTAGAAACATGTGTCCGAGCTGGCATCCCTTCAAAGGACTCTGGAAATCGGACTTGGGCCGTCTTCTGATTGCAACAGCAATCCCCCGAGCTGGCTCTCCAGCCTTCACATTCTTTCAGCTGCACCTAGCGTTAACTCTTGCCAGTGGAAGACTGCTGCAAGCAGAGCTCATTCCTGAGGTTCTGCAGAGGCTGGCAGTAATGATTCCCAGGTACACAGCAAGGCTCTGGACTTGGCATCTAGGCAGGAACTTTTCAGCGATAATAGCAAGAATCAGCAGGCTTATTTTCCTTTTTGCAGAATTGGCACGTTGATGGGTCACCACCCAGGTGGGAGCCTGGGCCTTCTGGGGCACTGCCTAGACTCTCAAGGAATCCAATGCTGGTTCCTCTCTGATCCAGCAGGGTGATTTTTGCTACAGAAGATACCAAAATATCTTTATCTCACCAGGAAACTCCGGAGGGAAATGCAGAATCAGTGGCACCTCTCCACTATAATCACCCAAGCTGTGTGACTGACAGGAGAGACTGAGGGGACTCATTCAGTTGAGCAGAGACCAACTGCACATCAATGACATACAGGTGTCTTGCTAGGCCCTGAGTAGACAGAGGGTAAGTGGGGCCCCCTGTCCTCCAGGACTCTATGTCTGAGTTGGAGGCTGGATAGAGGATTTTGGTCTTTCTTTCAGCTTTTAGTCTAGATACATCTATAGCCACACACCCACAGCCCATGATAGCAGGCTCAAACACCCCCTGGTATTGGCAGCAATCACCCTGCCCCCTCACCTTGGCCTCTTCTTGCTTATTCCTGACCTCCTTTCACATCCTTACCGAGTTCTAAACCCTTGGCCCCAGGCCCCTGACCCTGATCCTGCCCTGGGTTCTCCAGGGAAGTGCTTCTCAAATTTTAATGTTCACCTGAGTCACCTGGGGATCTAATTCAATATATAAAGGATAGGAGGCTGAGATCCTGAATTTCTAACTAGCCCCCAGGTGATGCCCATGAGCTGCTCTGGGGACCACACTCTTGAGTATCAGGGTCATAGACCACATATGGCCTCCCCTTGGTCTAGACCTCAGTTCTCCATTGGGAACTTTAACCAGACTCATCTCTTTAGTTCTTAGAGTCCAAATTGGCCTTGGGTACAACAGTCCTGGCTCTGCTCCAGCCACTGGGAATCTAACCTCTGTCTTATACTCCTGAGCTGCTGTCCCACAAGGTCAGTGCTGCTGTCCTTCTTTGGTAGGGAGAAGTCAGAAAGGGGCAGACCCAACTAATATCATGTTGGGAAGAATGCGATGGGGGCTACAACCAAGTCTCAAGGAGGTGGAAACTCATCCCAAAGAGAAGCCCGGGGCGGAGGTAGGGTCGCAAGAGTCAGGCCTCGAAGCTGTATTTGGCGTTGAGACAGAAAGAAAGGCACCAGCCACACAGCACCAGGCTCATCCTACTTGTGAAAAAGTTAGTGACGAGCAAAGCACCATAATGGAGGCCTGATGCAGAGTCTTTCCCTCGCAAAATAAATCTGAGCAAGCTTCCTCTCCTCTCTGACCCTCAGTTTCTTTGTTTTCATAACAGAGAGATGAAAGTCATTCTCATCAGCGTCAGACATTGTGGACTGTCCTAAAACTTCCCAGAGGGGCTGTTTTTACTGTACCCGGGACAATTTACATAACACTTGATATAACTCTCAGCAATGGCTGTAAAAATGAAAAATGTCACAGTTAAATGTATAAAACAAGTAGCTCTCACCTGTCTCAGAGTTTGTCTCCCTTCAGCTTTAAGCAGATGAATTTCATAGCCAAACCATGTCAGGAGTCACTTCAAGCATTTGAAAACCTCAAACCAGATCCCTTGGTGGCCATATGTGGAGTTTCCACCTCTGGCTCTCACCGTTAAAGGGCAATATACAGTTTATTCACAGTTTATTATATTTGAAGAATGTCATTTAAAAATAACAACCAGTTCGATTCCTTCTCTCTTTAGTCGGCTCCTTTATGGATCTACAACAGTTGCTGCTGCCATTACAATCTCTTTTATCCATTAAGCAAAAATATCACGATTTTGAGTAAAATATCATGGACACACACAAAAAAGTGAGGCTTTCAATTGCCCTAAGAGAAGCTTTGCTAGGAGCAATTGTGAAGAATTCAAGCTACTTAAAGTTTATCAGAACAGATGGCCACTTAGTTCTCCCTGAATTAATAGTTGCTGGAAGCAACAGAATCAAATGAATGCTGTATGCATATACCAGAAATTGTATATTTAGATAACTCGGTGAAGTTCATTGGTTGGCATCATTCGGTGTCAGAGATTTGCAGTTTTAGGTCGTAAATATAGATTTATCTGGAAAATATTTTGTTTCAGAGATTGAAGTTTGTTTGGTTACTGTTGTTGGTTTTTTGTTTGTTTGTTTTTAAACAACATGATTCTACACAGAACAAGAGCCAGAAGACAAAAATGTGGGCAAAATTCCCTCTAAATCAGTCTTATTCCAGCAGCCTCTGGATTCAGTACAAGCAAGGAGTCCAGCTGGGAAAACTATCCGTTTGGTGTTGATTTTCTGTTTCTGGATTTACCTTTCACTTGGGTCATTTTCCTTATTTTTCTCCACATGTTCCAGGAAGCCTTCCCCCTGTGCCTCCTATTAGACAAGACTCCTTCTCCACTGAGAAATCACATAGGCATAATATTCATGGCTGGGGAAAGTGATGATAGGACAGAGGTCTATAAGCAAGAGGGCCCAACATACATCAAAGGGTTTGGATGACTTCTGGTAACATAACTCAAAATGCTACTCATTGAGAGATTTATTCTACATAGACTTTAATCATGGCTTTATTGGGTTGTGGTTTGTGTGTATTTGGTGAGTTATAGAGGCTTTTAGGAGGAAAAAGCTTTTCAATTTTGTTATTCATTATAAAAGCCTTTGTCCTATGTAAAGCAATAAAGATGTGATGAAAATGGAATACCCAGATCCCAGTGGAATGAGGGGAGAGTGTCAGAAAAAGAAGGGCAATGTTTACATCAGAATCCTAACTGTGCCACTAAATAAAGAGGGCTCTCAGTCTGGTGACATGTGCAGACCATCTGGACTACAGGGTGGATCTGAGTACTGTTTTCTTTAAACAAAGACATTGTGCACAGCTCAGGTAGCAAATAGTGATAGATCCTGGAGAACACACTGAACATCACTGTCCTTGACACACCCACAAAAGCTACATGTTATCTCTGCCCTACACTTCTGCCCCTTATTCACTGGAAAAAAAACAAGCACCCTGTTCCATTAGTCCACATTGGTCCAGACTCCTAATCCACCTGGTTTCTTTTGTTTATTTTTTTACGAATTTATATTTTGGTAGGGGAGAGGCAAGCATAGTAGGGTGTGTAGGGGACTAGTCTATGGAAGCAGAATTCCTGAGTTCAAATCCTGGCTTTCCCACTGACTGGCTGTATTAGCCAGTTCAGGCTGCCATAACAAAATACCATAGACTGGCTTTAACAACAGAAATGTATTTTCTCACAGTTCTGGAGGCTGGGAAGTCCAAGATCAATGTGCCAGCCAAGGGCTCCCATCTGATGGCTTGTAGCCCATCTGATGGCTTGTAGATGACTGCCTTCTTACTGTGTCCTCACATGGTGGGAAAGACAGAAAGAGAGTGGGGTGAAGAAGAGCTCTCATAAGGACACTAATCCTGTTGGGTCAGGGCCCCACCCTTATGACCTCATTTAACTTTAATTGCTTCCTTGAAGGCCCCATTTTGGAATACAGTCACATTGAGGGTGAGGGCTTGAACATATAAATTTTAGGGCACACCATTCAGTCCATAGCATCAGGTTTGTGGCTTTGAGCAAGTTGTCTAAGCTGTTTCTCTGTCTGTAAAACAGACAATTATATAAAATTGATAATTTTATCTACCCCATACCTTTGCAGTAAGCATTCAATATCACCTCTATAAAGTGCTTAGCAGAGTGTCAGTTGTCAAGAGCTAGTTTCACTCACATAGAAGCAAATTCTAGGACTTCATTCCATTAGGGTGACCAAGAAGGATCAGAGATTTGAGATTGTTAGGGAAGAATGGGGAACATGCCAACCAGTTCTGACCCTGACAAGGAGAGGCAGAAAAGGACACAAGAAAGTGAAGTGCTAAGAAAAGAGGATGTGCAGTCCACTGCTGGATGGCCTAGATGCTAGAAAGTTTCTCCTCGTATTAAACTAAAAATCTTTCCCCAACATTTCTACCCATTCACCCAAGTATTGTCCCTAGGAAGTGTTCTCTGGAATAACACATGGAACTGGCCCATGCCCTTTTCCATATGACAAATTTTTGAAAATAGCTATTATGTCCCCCACCTAAGTCTTTTATTTCCCAGGCTAAACGTTCCCAGGTCCTTCAATCATCCCTGTATGAAAGGGTTTCCAGCCCCCTTACTATCCTGGTCAACCCTCTCTGGACACACTCTAATTTGTCCATGTTCCTCTTCAAATGTGGTGTCCAGAAGGAAATACAATACTCCAGATGTGGACTGGCCAGCACTAATTACAATAGGACTATTAACTCCTTTGATCCACGTAGTATATATCTATCAATGGAGCCTAAAATTACAAAAACTTTTTCAGCTCCCACATCACTCTAGATTTTCCTTTCAAGTTTATGGTAAATTACAACTGCTTAGTTTTTTGTTTTGTCTTGTTGTTTTCTCACTATTATTAGACCAGGACTCCTCCATCTCCCATTTTACCAGTGATTATTTAGCTTAAACACAGGCATGTGGCTTACTGACTAGTGAGACTTAAAGTCTTTGTGGGCAGGAACTATGTCTAACTCATCGTGTTATTTCAGAGCCTAGCACAGTGCCTGGCTCACTGATGTGTTAGCTATACCTTCTACCTGCTGCTCGCCACCATGATGAGAGCCTAAGGAATAAAGACACCAAGAATGCACCAGGCAAAAGCTTGATCTTTACTCCTAATTATAGGTTTGGCCTCCAAATCCCTATAATGTCTCCTACCCTGGCAACCTGAACAGGAGCACCTTTGACCCTAGCAGGACTTCTGTGAACTCAAACAAGCCCATCTGATGGCAAACACAGCAGGGAAGAAAAAGAAAAGGAAAGAGAAAAGAACACAAGAGCAAACTGGAAAGGGGTGAATATAAGAGCATTTGCTCAGTCCAGCTCCATTTATAATTGCATTATTCCTTCCACTAAGAGCCCCACCCCTTCTATTTTGAGCACCCTGTGAGAGGAGGGGGAAGCCTTGAGCTCCCCCTAGAGGCGAGAGCATGAGACTAATAAGAGATGCTCAATAACTTGAATGATCACTGATGTTGGGTTCTATATGAATCTTAATCTCATAATCCAACATACTGACAGATCCTCTCATCTATTAGGAAGGATAAGGCCAACCTGGAGCTTTTAAAGAAACATCAACAAATGTGACCTTAGTCCAGGGAACTCATTGCAAACTCTCTTTGTCTGAGCACTAACTCCTTCACTTGGTTTATTTGCTTGCTCCTATCAGCTTTGGACCCCAGGCAGACTTCCACAGACTTGCGAGTCTTGTACTTGCTTAACTTGGACCTGAGCTTTCTTATTCATAAATTTGTTCATCCAAGTCAAGGGCTGTATAAGAACTGGGATAAGTTGGTGAGAAAAATCAGACATGGGAAAAGAAAAATCACCTTATGGTCTAGTGAAGGAGCAAGATATCCCACAAATAAAAGAAACTGCAACCATGATGAGTGTTACAAGTACAAGTACATGGGACCGTGAGCACAACAGAGGGGTTTGACCTAGTTGGGGAGGAGAAAATCATGTGTGAGGTAAGGGATGAGTGGGATCAACCCGGTGAGGATGAAAGTGAAGAAGTTTCCAGGCGGAGACAATAGCCTTATGCAAAAGGTCTGGTGGAGGAAAGCCCAGAAGGTCCTAGAAGTTGAAAAGAGGCCAGCATGGCTAGGACAGAACACAGAAGAGGGAGGTGGCAGGAAGACGAGGCTATGGAAGAGAGCTGCTTGGCTTGTCACCAAGACCTGATTCCAGATTAAGTCCGATCTACAACCAGGTTTATTTAAACTCGATTGTCAAATAACTCTTAATTCACCTTTTCCATCCTGTCTTCAAGGCTTTCATGAGCTACACTGTCAATGCCTTGAGGAAATCAAAATAAATTATGTGCGTATGATGACCCTGATTGGGTCTATCATGGATCTTAGAGATAGAACTTCAAGCATGAGTAGAGGGTTTTTGTTTGATTTTCTTATTTAACATGGAGTTTTTGAACCTACTGAAAAGCATAAGGAAGCAAGAAGAAGGAGAAACTATGGGTGCTAGAGAATATTTGATGTGGGTGAAAATCAAAGTCCTTCATGAGAAAACACTAGGTGCCTCTCTGATATCTTTCTCTGAATAGTTTCACCATTCCCTAAGGATAACATCATTCAGCTATGTTTTTCATTCGTTCAATGTTTTTCCTTGTTGGTAAGAAATCAGCTGGTGACCATGCAATTTTAAGCCCATTTTCCTTTCATTCCAGGACTATTTAACACTGGCTACAAATCTGTAACCAAGCGGTAACATCCTCTACTTTTATTGTTCTTTCATTTAATCATCATTCTTTCAACAAACACATATTAAGTTTTTACTATGTGCTAGACACTGAGGATAAAAATATGAATAAGACAAGAGTATTTGCCCTCTGAGAGCTCACAGTCAAGTGGGAAAACCAGGCATGATCCAATTAGTTAGTAATGGAATAGATATGAATATGATAAATGGTAATGTGAGGTGAGAGAAAGCTCTTAGCTCTGCCTACCAAGGCAAAGGGGGACTTTTACAGGAAAGACATTTGAGCTGAGCCTTGGAGCACACAAGGACAAAAGGAAGTCCCAGGCAGAGAAAATGGCATTTGCAAAGGCAGGGAGGCAAAGGAAAGAGTGGAATAGTGGGTAACCATAGGAAAGTGGTTTGGACAGAGTCCAAGATGTCCATAGGAGTCAGGAGAGAGATGAGGCTGGAAAAGTAGGTAGGAATCACTCATGATGAGTTTTGAACCTTGTTCTCCAGAATTTAGATGTTGTCCCATAGGCAATGGTAAGCCTGTAAAGCTCCGATTTTTACTTTAGAAAGATCACTCGGATAGTCACGTGGAGGATAATTTGTAATCATGAAGAGTCAAAGAGAATTTTAACGCATCTGACACCAATGACTGGTTGGTCCATATACATTTGGTGATTTACATATGGTGCTACCTTGATTTGTTTGACAGAAAATCTAAACCTTAATGACAATCACAGGATCTCTGGAAAGACAGCTGGAGTTGCCTCCATTTTTCCCAAAGTGTGTTCCACAGGACACTAGTCCTATGGGGTGTTAGCAGGTGTTAAGTAGTGGGGAAAATGTCTGCCAATTATATCTAGGTTATTACCTATAGGGAGTAGAGTAGCCTTAAAGGTAAACCAAATGAGATAAAGCAAAGAAAGTGCTTCTGTGTTTCTTCAAGAAGACATCAAAGAAGATATATAGGTATAGGTAACTACAGACACAGATATAACCACTTGCTTTTCTTTTTGTGATGCTTTCCTTGGACTTGTGCTAAAATGGGCTGAAAATGGTACTCTCTGAGCACACAGCTACTAAGAGTAGGAAGAAAGCAGTTTCAGCTTCAGCCAGGCAGCAGGGAGAAACTAATTTGTAATTCAAGAATTGGTTGTACAGCTTTCTAACCCCTGGAAAAGGGGCCAGGTGAGGTAGGTGGTACCAGCCAGGCTGATCAAGGTAAGGAGGAGGTTCAAGGAGCCAGGCTAAGTCATAAAAAGAAGTGGCCAGGGGCAGAGAAGAGCAGAGATCCAGGACATGAGTATACAACTATAATGACCACAGGAGAATGCTTGAGTATCAAGATAAAGAACCCGAGTCTGACATCAAGCCTGGGCCTGAAAAGAAGATCAAGTAGGAGATCAGGTCCCAAGTAAATGCAGAGATGGAGTAGGAAGTTGGGATCAAGATGTGAATGAAACAGAAAGCTCTGGGTCTTTCTCCATGTACAGAGATGGGTAGCTCAGAGCATCTTCTTATGAGACCAGGCTGTGCAGTGCCAGAGCATGGGAGTCACCCTGCACTGAAGCATAGCATCTGGGTAGGCAAGGTCATCCATACACAGATAAACTGGGTCCTCCCCCTGGACTAGAAGTTACTGGGTAGGAATCACCTGATCCTTCTTAGTTACTCCAGCATCTCACACACAACTTGGTACAACGGTAGGCGCTCAGTTAAGATTTTCTGAACAAATGGCTGAATAGATTCTCTAAACTAAGCTTCCCTCACATTGCCAACCTTCCTGACCTCTAGGTCCCAAAGGAAGTTCTACCTGGATACGGAATGTCTTTGTAGAGTGATTCTCCTTGTTACAGCCGAATGGAAAGGTGTGAAGACCTTATGCTCGTTGAGATGTCAACTTCCAATCTCAACAGGGAAATGATACCAGGTGGCAAAGCCACCCTAGTGGAACATCAAAACTGACACGTTACCCTCTCCTCTCCCTTTTCCTACTTCATCCCAACACTGGGCTGAACTATCAACACGAGGAAGCTGAGTGAGAAGGAAACACAGGCCCATAGGATGGCTTCCCAACAAGAGAACTTAAATTTTTAATGATAGTATTAACTAAGGCTTATCAATCTGCAATTTTGTTAGACAAATTTAAACTATAGACATGTTATATTATGTTATTTTGAGTTATTTTTGTTTTCCCAGTTTCTATAACCATGAAAGAGTTTTGGCATGATTATCCTCTCACATGAAGGGAGGGGAGGGGTCTTAACGCCTTGAATGGCATATGGGTCCACACAGTGGGGGATCCATTTCAAGAAGAGGCATTTAATTAACAGGCAAAATGCCAGAGCCTAGGAAATCTAACAGTACCCAACTCCTACCAAGCAGAGGATGGCATTTCAGAGTACTTTCCATGGTGCCATCCTTCCCATGGTTTGCATACACAGGGAGGACCAACGGAGCTGCTACATGCAGTTTTGTATTTGCAGGAATGTGAAAAAGATAGAAACCAGGGTCCTTGGCAGTCAAGTTAAAACCAAGTTGATTCGGTTGCACAACAATGTGAATGTGCTTAATGCCACTTAACTGTACACTTAAAATGGTTAAATGGTAATTTTTATGTTATATTTTACCATAATAGCTTTTTTTAAATGAGCAAATAGAATAAAGGTTGGGGGAGGAAGGATGAAAGCAAGTTGATTCTTTATAACCTGCACAGAGGGAGGGGAGCAGTGGCACAGTTGATCCAGAAACATTTTTACTTGGTTTTGGATTGCAATTTAGGAGCCCGTGTGTGACTGATAACGTTGCTAGGTATGTTCACCTTATCCATCAACACCATCCAACACAAGAGAAGAGAGTGCTGCAGGGCACTGAGTACTCTGAAAAGAGGACCACGGGCCACCACTGGCCACATGCAATCTGCAGAGCTAATGGACAGGAACTGGGCCACCACTGAGTGGAAAGGCTGGGCTATCTCTGCGCTGCCCACGAGGCTAACTGATGCTCAGCTGAGCTGACCCATTCATTCTCCTCCCCTGACCCACATGTGTGGGCAGCGTCTGGCCAGAGCTGTTCTGGAACACGGTGACAGGCAGAGCCTTCCATATGCTCACACCCAAGGTTTTATCCACAGAAATTCTATTAGTTCCATATCATGGAGGCTGTCCAAGGAACCCTCAGCTCAGGGACACTCCTTGTCCTGCTCAAAGGCAGTGACAAAAGTGACAGCACTTAATGTCTGAAGAGGAATTCACAAGAATAGACTTGCAAAATAGTCCAGCATCAGATGTTGGTGACACTTACTGCCTGATGTCCTCAGTCTAACACTGGTGATAGGACAATCTCAGGTCTGGCTGGGAAGAGGGCTTTTCAGGTTCTCTCTCTTCCCTAACGGTAGTCTCCCTTCCAACTTAACAAACACTAATCAGACAGCGATTATGTAAGATTCTGGGACCACTGGGAGAAATTATACAAGATCCTGTGGCCATGGCACTGCCAGCACTCAGACCTTAGACCTCAGGCTCTGGCTCTCCTAGGAGGGGTGTAGAGCCCAATGGGTACTGGCTCCAAACCAATCCATCAACACATATTCATGCCACTGTCTTATTCATCTTGGGTTCCTACCAGCACAGGTATCCTCCTCTCATTCCTTTGCATCCTTGGAAACCTCATTCCTTGTACTCTTTCCTTGTGGTCTAAGCTAAAGTCTGACACTTCCTGAGGCACCATCCTCCCTACCACCCTCTCAAGGGCTTCTCATTCTGCCACTCCCCGTGTAACCTAGGTTAAGTGGGAGTGGAGAGGGAGTAGCATCGGGCTCCCATCGCTGCTTCCATCTCCTGTAACAGTCTCTCCCCATTTAGGGCTTTGCCACAGTGCTCACTCCTCCTCATGACCACCAACTATGGAAAGAATACAAGCAACCTTAAGATACAGCTCAGAATCGCTGTTCATCCTGCCAGTTTTACCTTCTGATTTCCTCAGATCTGTTCTCTCTCTCCCTGTAACCACTGCCCTGCTGTAGACCCTCAACATCTCTTGCCTGAAATATTGCAGTAGCTTCCTCACTGATGTATCTGTGTCTGGTCTTGTTGCCCTCATACCTGCCCCCCAGGCCTATACTATTTAAAACACAAATGTTACTGTAATACTTCCCAAGTGGTTGTGACCTCATAGATGTAACTAACACTTATTGAGGGCTTTCATGGTGCCAGACCCTGCGCTACGTGCTCTACATGTTACTATTATTGTCCCCATTTAACAGAAGAGGCATCCACAGTTGAGAGAGACTAAATCAAGATCACACAGTCAAGAAGTGTCTTAGATGGAATTCAAAGATCTAACTGTCCAACTCCAGATCCTAAGCACCTAACCCTTGGCCACTGAAGAAGACATCGTTAGCACTCACGAGCATTCCCAGTTCTCTGCTCCCTCCAGGCACAAGGGAGGATTACACTGCTCACCCCCTTAAAAGTTAAGAGTGGTCACCTTACCTGTTTTAGTCAGTGAGAAGTGAAGGGAAGTGACAGGGGTCTTGTTCTGGTGGAAGCATTTAAGCACCAGTATGCAATTATCCGTACTCTTCTCCCGTGCTGCAGTGAAAACTCCAAAGCTTTCTGTCGAGATGGTGAAATCATACGAGGGCAGAGCCCTTGTCAGCCTAGGTCCTGAGTGCCCAGGTTGAGCTGAGTCCCCCATCAACCTACAGGGTTGAAGCATGAACAAGAAATAAACCTTTGTTTTATGAACCTTTCAGCCGCTAAGATTTGGTAATACTATAGAAACACACACATACACTCAACACACACACATACACTCACACTCACACACACACACACACACACACACAATTTAGCTTGTCTTGATAAATACGAATATACTGCCATGCCTCAGTTACAATAACCAGGCTCTTGTCTTCTTGCAAAAGCCTTCTTATATTCCAGTTTTGTTCACTGCATTTACTAGCTATGCAAACTCAAACAAATCGCCTACCTCTCTGAGTCTCAGTTTCTTAATTTATGAGTGTTGAAGTAGAGCTTAAGTTAAATTTTATTCAACAAACCCTTACAGAGAGTAAGCGCCAGGCACCGTGCTGGGTGCTAGTTGATATGGAAAGCCTTTTCTACATCTGGGTCTGGGTCTGTCCTGACCCACTGTCTAGGACCATCGTCCAGAGCTCACTGCTGGGAGCAAACCTGGGGTCAAGCCCTGGCTCTGCCACTTACTAGAGTGCCCGTGATTACACAGAGTGAGACTGTGGGTGAGTTATGACTCAATCTCTCTGTCTCCATGTCATCATTTAGTAAAGCAAGAACATTTATTCCTACCTACCAGGTCTGTGGGGAGGGGCAAATAAAGTGTGTGTATATAACTCCAAGGATGGATCCACTGGTGATAGAAACATATCTGGTATTAGTCATGGTGTCACCTCTTACTTGCTGTGTGACCTTGAGCATGTTACTTAGACATTTTATGCCTCAACTCCTCCATCTAGAAAGAGAAAATAGTAATGGTACCTCTGCCTCCATTGGGTTTTAGTGAGAACTATTGAATTCTTGACACATGGTAGCACTCAACAAATGTTCATTACTCCAAAGAAAGACACTTTACACATACCAGGCTGTTTATATGTTTTTATGTGTGTGTGATATATACTCTCAAATTTTACAATTATTGATTCAATGGCTATTTCTCCCACCTTGAAGATAGGGACTGGGTCTTTTTCCTCTTCACATCTCCAGTGCCTGGAGAGCAGACTGGTTGAATAACTGTTTGTGGGATGAACTGAATGAATTTATCACATTTTTCTATTATCTTCTTTCTATCTTCCTGAAGAAAACTCAATCTCTTGGCCTTAGAAAGTCACAGGCTTTTCTGGGGAGTGTCTAGTTGTCAAAGAAGTCGCTTCTCACAAATGTTCAATCTGACCTGACAAATGGAGAGAAGGGCTTGGGGCCGGGTGGGAAGGCGTGTGTAAGCTCACCAAATTGCCTCAGTCTCTGGGTCATGTTTTTCTGCAGTCTGAGAGGTTTTGTTTTTTATTTAAAGAAACAAAACAGTTTCCAAGGAAAACTCATTTTGTTATGGTTCAAAACCATTTCATTTGTGATATTATTTCCTCTGCTGAGCTTTCAACTTTCTAAATCCCTCTGAGGCTGGAACAGCTCCAGGGCTGTGAGTGCTCTTGAGGCGGGGGTGGGGGAACGGAGGATGGGGAACGAATCCCTCCTTTGCAGAGCCCACCACTGGCTGCAGAGCCTGGAGATGCAGCTCAGAGAAATAAATCACTATCCTCCAGGTTTCCATTCAGATCCATTCAGCAGCACCCTTGAAAGTGGACGCTTCCATGGCTTTTTAATCATGGAACTTTCCCTGGAGAAAGCGTCGGGTCTGTGGCCAGACACAGCGCAGCTGAGGTCATCAGGGCTGGTGAGGGGAGTGTCTCTGGATGGTTTTGTGGCCAACAGTTGGGGTTGCTTTATCACATCTGAGGGAAACATCAGTGGAATCCCACATAGTGACTATCTGTCCTCACAATTCATGATCACAGAGCACTCCTGATTTTCCTCCAACCCCTCTAATGTGTTGTGCAACTTGAGAGTGGCCAAAGAAAAGATCTTCCTTCATGTGGTGGCTCTGCCCTAGTAACATGTCTAAAGCTGTTCTGCGAGTGACCTGGAGGTTTTTGAGGCTTTTCTTGAGCAAGGAGGAAAATTCAGCCTGGGTCATGGAATTCATGGACGTAAATTCTCCCAAGTAAGAGCCGTCCCTCTCTCCTCTGCAACAGCACAGTGAGGGGCAGGACTGATGGGCCAATGTTTCCCTTACAGCTTGAGAGGTGGTTCAGACCAAGGACAGGATGTTACACTGAGATCAATTTTGGATCAATATAAGGCTGAACTTTCTAGCATAATTTAAAAAAACAACAAAAGAAAAACTGCCTTGAATGGTGTGAGTCTACTGTCACTGGAATTGTTTAAACAGACTAAACACCAGGCAGAAAAGTCATAGAAGAGATTCAAACAAATGAATGTTAACATTAGGTGACCTTAGTCATCCCTTTCAATCCAAAGGTGCTGTGATTGGATTAAAACGTGTTCATTTAACAAACAGTAAGAGCCTGGTATGTGTGCTATGCTCCTTGAGGTCCCAAGAGACATGTAGGAACCAGTGAAGACTCAGTCCTTGTGCTTAGCCTTACTCAGGAAACAAGACACCTGTGTCAGTTAGGATCACCTTGTTACATTAATTCTAGAAACTTAAATCAATCAGTGCTTAAATTCTCATATATGGTACATGTCTTTCATAAGTCATGGAGGTGGGACTCTGCTCCACATCATCTTCAGGGATCCAGGCTGACAGAGGGTTGACTCTGTGGACTGTCACAGGTCACTGCAACAGTAGGAGAAGAAGAGAGTCATGCACTGACTCTTCAGCTTCTGCCTGCTTGTGACACTTGTCAATTCTGCTTTGGATTGGCTAAAGCACGTCACATGGTGTGACTAACAAGAGGTAGGTTAGGTACAATCCTACTGGGCCCACGAGGAGAACCAGAAATACTGACGAGCAGGACTAATGTCTATCATATCACAAAAGCATGCAACAACTGGACAACAATATAAAACAGTATGTAATCAAGACTAAATGAAGATAGTGCTAGATGAAAGATTAATGAATGAATGAATGAGAAATCCATGTCAGTTGGATAATAAGAGAAGATTCTGTGGCAGAAGTAGGACATGAACACAGCATTAAAAGTGAAGAAGTAAGTAAGTATGAGGTAAAGAGAGGAAAACAGCACCTCCAGAAGAGGTGAGAACAGCAGAGAAAATTGGGAAGGGAAGAAAAATTGTCTAAAGCAGCCCTGAAGAATAGTGGAAGATGAAGTTCATGGAGGATTTTGACTGTGGGCTGAGTTTGGAACTAATTTTGATAAGATAATCAACAGGGTATCACTGAATTTCAGTTTAATTATACATGGCATACTTTTGGAGCACCTACTACTGTAATATTGCAGGAGGCATAAATACTAGTAAAATATTTCCTGTCTTCTAGGAGCTGACAAAACCTTAGGAAATAAAAGTTACCCTGTAATACAGGCAGAATCTGTGGTTTCATAGCAGAAACAGAAAGACAAAGTGTAAAGATGGGAAACACACTGTAAATGTAGGTGGAGGTGGCAAGGGAAGAAAGGGAGACAGGTGGCCTGATGTCCTCAGGTGATTAGGAGAATGGCCACACCCTGCAGTGCATCTGTGCTTCCCCAGCCACACCAGGCCCAGTGCAAGAATGAACTGGTATTTCCCACCAAATTCTTCTCAGTTATTTCATGACATCACCAAAGGGGAGTTTACCTGTTCTCTCAAACACAGTCTACCTCAGGCAGGGCCACAGCTCCTTTCCTGCATTAGCTGTTTACAGTGAATGAATTCCAGGGGTTGGCTGACCTGGCATAATAATAGTAATAATAACGACAACATCCAACATTTACAGAAGACTAACAAAATGGATCAGTCAGGCACGTTATTGCCTTTACTCCTTATAACACCAGCTGAGAAACCTGAGGTTCAAATATTATGCATCTTCTCCGAGATCACCCGGCTGGGTAAATGTCAGAGCCAAGATTCAAATCCAGATCTTTCATACTCTATAGTATTGCCTTGAGACTAAGGACTACCTCTTATACACCTTTGTAGACCTCATCAGCACAATGCCTGGCACAGAAAAGAAATCAGTGTTTACCGAAAGGGTTAAAGGAATACAAAATCAGACAGTTGAAGTCAGATTCCTGTAGTGGCAAATACATTTTCTTTTTAAGAACAAGGAATGCATGTTAATGAATCAGGAGAAGGGAGGTAGTGAGAAGGGCTCTAAGAAATGTTGACAGTAGGCAGTGGAGGCCAGAAAGAAGAGGTGGGATTGCTGGGACCAGTAGTAAGCAGCATCTTGTATTTTTACAGCCTTTACCATTTCTAAATTGCATCCATTAAATTCCTTCAATCTACTTTATAAATGAGACAACTAAGACTCAAAGGGTCTCAGATAAGGATTATTCACCCCAAAGTCCTCTTTTCACTTTGATAATCAATTCTCATTGTGCAGACAGATGGCTGGGAGCAAATAAATTAAGGTAGCAGGTATATAGTTCATTAACTTAAAGGAAAAAGTCATGGGGAAAGGAAGCAGATAATTTGGGCTCCCTGTTAAAGACTAGATGAGATGCTTGTGCGTACTCAGCAGTCAGGGGGACAGTGTCCTCCAGAATACAGACCAGCAGGCTCTAAGAGAACGACGTGTGTCCAGCCTGAAACCAGGGACTATGGTCCCAACACTTTCTAAAGAAATGAAAGTCATGAGGGGAAAAATCCTGACAGAGGAGGGACAATGGCTGCATAATGTTGCAATCTTTAACAAAATGTAATGGTTATCCATCCAAACCCAACCACCTTTCTGCAACCCCCGTCCTTTAAGCAAGGGACACAGCAGGGAAGACTTCAGGGATAAGAGGGTGAGCCTTATGTCCAATTTCCCCCCCTTTACATAATTTTCCCTATGTCGAAAGCAGTGTCATTAGTGAGGTTCATGAGAATTGGGCAAATAATGGCATAATCCCTTCACATGGGCAATTATTACTGGAAAAAGAAGAGACACATTCTTCATAAACAGTGTTTATCACTTCCTATCATTTTTCCCCCTCTTTTTGGTCCTTGTACCAGAAGTTGAAAAAGTAAAGACACTTTTAAGGTTCCCTTTGGAACACCTGACAAGCAAAGCAGTCCTGGAGCATTCCTTTTGTCCTGTGGCTGGAAAACGGGGTGCCTTGGTTAATTCTTTACATCTAGCATATTGGAATTTGTGTTCACAAATCTGTCTCCTCAACAGTAATAAGAGCGCTCTTGTAATCAGGTAGTACACACTTAGCAGATGTTAGGTCAAAGAAGACAGAGATTCAAAAATGAATCTTGGGGCTTCCCTGGTGGCGCAGTGGTTAAGAGTCCGCCTGCCGATGCAGGGGACACGGGTTCGTGCCCCGGTCCGGGAAGATCCCACATGCCGCGGAGCGGCTGGGCCCGTGAGCCATGGCCACTGGGCCTGCGCGTCTGGAGCCTGTGCTCTGCAACAGGAGAGGCCACAACAGTGAGAGGCCCGTGTACCACAAAAAAAAAAAAAAAAAAAAAGAATCTTGAATGACAATATATAACCACCCATCTGACGAGCATAAATTAACCAGGGTTACCAAATGCAGTTGTCTTAACTATTCTTACTTTCCATTCCTGCTCAACGCCAAGTGGAAGATACACACGTTCTGCTGCCCACAAGTTCATACCAGTTCCTCCATGATACTCCCTTCTAATTTGCCTCCTGAAGAACAGAGGCCAAGTAGAGCAGTTGTGTTAGCTATGGCACTTTGAGATTTATGTAACAGACTTTGGAACCAACCCTCTGTAACTGTGTTTCCTAAGAAGATACCAAATATGAGTTGTTCTACCAAAAAAAAAAAAAATTGCATTGCACTGGCATGTGCGCTAGTGAGCATGTCTTACCTCCATCCTGGCCATGGCCAGAACTGCTCATCTGTTAACTGCTTTACAATTACCACCAACCATTACAATTTACCACCAAGAGGTGGGTAAAACTATTTCCCAATTTGGATTTTAAGCTTCCTGAAGACCTGGGCCCCGTTTTTCAGTTTAGCTACATTATCACTCAGGACCAGGGACACAGAAGCCTTAGTAAATCCACCCAGAAATGAGAGAAGGCAGGAGAAAATCCTCCATGGTGGATACAAAGGGTTTCTGGGGGCTATTCCTTCTTTGCTGTAGAATCGGTCCTCTGTGGCCCCAAATTTTAATATCACAGAAGTTCCAATCATCTTCAAGAAGAAGTTATGTTCAGGACACGGAGATACAACTGTTCTTTATACAAACATGGACTGTTTTAAAATATTCAATTCAGATGGATTGCTACAGTACTTAAAAAATGGTTCTTCAATTTCAAAAGCAGCTTCAGACAGCCTGTTTAGATTTCCAAAACATGTGTGCCTATAACACTTGGAAACACACTCCAGAGCATGGAAGCCTCTCCAAGAGGTCTGCTGACAAGCTACTCAGAAAACAACCGAAGGAGAAGAATAAAACACTCTCCAAACAAGCACTCCCTTTCTACAAAATGCACACGTGCCTCACTTCTATTTTATTTTTCTCAAAAATGGTTTTATCTCCAAGGCATACTCCCTGCTGTGAAAAGAGACGGGCTCCCAGCAAGCGGGCTGGGGATGTGAAGGTGGGCAGTGGCCTCTTTCATGGCCGTCTTTGCAGGAACCCACAGGCCAGCTCCCACGTGTCCCCATGCATTTCCCTCCAGACAGAAACTCATAAAATGTTTTCCTTCATAGAAAATTCTCCCCAACCCACCAGACCCTGTTCTCAGAATGGCCAACCTCAGAGTCGGCAGGGACCTTAGAGGCCACCTAGCGGGACATTCCTCCCTGTGCAGGAATTTCCTCCCTCACTAGGCCCTCTAGGTCAGGGGGTCGGGGTGAGGGAGCCGTCTCCCCTCTGTGGCGGGGGGAGTCTTCCAATGACAGGTGCTTGCCAACTCAAGGGGCAGTCCAGGCCTCTTATTTATTAATTCTCCACCATATCCCACCCCAGACTGCTTCCCTGTAACTCAAACCATCAGACCTGTGAAGCCTTAAAGGATACATCAAATCCCTCTTTTCCACGGCAGACATTCAAATATGTTAAGACGGTTGTCAGGCCTCCTCCTAGTCTCCCTTTCTTTGGGCTAAATAGTCCCGATTTCCTGAAACTGGCCCGTACCCAATGGGATTGGGGAGCTCTTCCCCATTCAAGCAGCCCCACTGGACATGTTCCTGCTTGAAGATGTCTTACAGTCAGGCAGGGAGCTCTCAGATAGGAATAAAATCCTCTAGATGTGGTCTGTGGAGTATGGATGGCACTGGAACCATTTCCTCTCTTATCCTTTGTTCTTTAAAAAAAATGAGACAATCGTAGCATTCTATGGTTTAATCTGTGTGTGTGTGTGTGTGTGTGTGTGTGTGTGTGTTTGCATTAACTGGCTTTTAAGTCACTTTCACCTCATCCTGGACTTCATTGATTTTTTTGAAGTATAGACCTGATCTTGACCTTTACCTCTGAAGTTTTTATCTTCACAGTTTAAAGACTTCATTTAGCCTCTTGAAATCTTCTTGAATCTTGACTTTGTCATCTAACATATCATCTGTTTCTCCCAGCTATAGGAGGAAACTGACTTTTGTATGTTAATCAGAGCCCAGATTTAAAAAAAAAAAAAAAGTATGTAGAGCCCAGGACAGAATATACAACAGTTATCCACATTTATTGAGTGTTTACCATGTGCCAGGCTCTGTTCTAAACACTTCTCATGAGTTAACACATATCATCTTCATAGCAATCTAATAAGTATGATTAGTATCCCCACTTTACTGATGACAAACTGAGGCACAGAGAGGTTAAGTAACTTGCCCAAGGTCACTCAGCTAATAAATGGCAGAGGCAGGATTTGAGGCCAGGTACTGTGGCTTCAGAGCCTGTCGGCTTATCCACTGCTCTGTATTGCCCCGGCTAGAAGACATTAAGAGACTTCCCTCCACTTTGGCATCATTAGTCCAACAATCAATGTGCTTTGGAAATAACTGGGTTAACAACTCATACTCAGACATTTGTGCTCTCATTTAACCTCTTCCCACCCTTTCTTTTCATACAAATATTATAAGGAACTTTGTCAAATGCTTTCTGAAATCAAAATGCACTGCGTCTACAGAATTCTCTTGATCTGCAAGTTCTATAAACCCATCAAAAATGATTTAGTTTGGGATGACTTGTTCTTAAAGAATTTATGTCTGCTCTTGTGCTTGCCTGCTCTCCCTCTGGACCTTTAAGCCAGTCTGGCTCCCCCTACACCACTTACCCCCAGCTATTCCTGGTTCTCACAGAAGGCTCTTCTAGCCTAGTCCAGTCCAGTCTTGCTCCAAAACCCCTCCACTGTCTAGTCTAATCCCATCTTTCATCCTTTCTTCTAACTTAGTGTATCTTCAGGTGTGTTTAATGGAATACTCCTTCTGCCAGATAATAGTTTTTTGGGTTTTGTTTTTGAGTGGTTCTTGAGTTTAAAAAAAATTAAACTAATTCATTTACTGTGGAGCTCTTAATACGCTAATGCACATTGTGAAACTCTAGTTAGAGTGATATTCTATGTAGAATTTCAGATTGGTTGCCCATGGAATCTGTGCTGCACACACAAAGAACAAAAAAGGATATTGGGGCATATTATATAATAGGGTATATTTGGGCACCAATAACTGTTTCCTTGTCTAAATGCTCACACATCACCTGTTTGTTAATGCACTCTAGAATTCTGCCAAGGACACAGAGAAATCTAACCAGTTGGTCAGTGCCAGAATCTATCTTTTTCTATTTTTTAAAAGATATTTATATGTCTCTGTTTTAGTGTGATTCTATATGCATTCTAGGATGAATGTTCTCTGGGCTTGGAAATTTGAACTGAAAGTAACTACTTCTTCTTACCTAAATTGGGTCTCAATTTCCCATTAACTGTATCTATACTTACCTTTGTAGATTGATCATTTTTTCCCACCTTCGAGCCTTACTCAAATGCCACATTCTTAAGGAAACAAAGCCTTTGCTGACCACCTTATTTTAAATTCCAACACCCTCCCAATACTCTCTACTCCCCCTTTCCTGCATTACCTTTCTCAGTAGATCTCAATGCCTTCAAATGTAGTATATAATTTACTTACTTGCTTGGTTTTATGGCCAGGTCTCTACAAGGAGATACTGCTGTATCTCCAGCACCCGTAATAATACCTAGCACAGAGAATATTCCCGATACATATTTGTTGAATGAATAGAATAGGCAGAAGTAGCAATCGCTCAAAAAACATATATTAGGTGCTTTCCATGTGGCAGGCACTGTGTTAGTGACATTCAACTTAAGTACTTTACATGAAACCTCAGTGAAGGACTCTCATTACACTCTCACTGCTTTCTTTGCTTTTCCTTTCACAGCACTTACCACATTTTGTAATTATATATGTATTTGTATAATTATTTAATTTTGTCTTCCCTATTAATCCATAAGGACAAATACCTAGTCTACTTTGTCACTTTTCCTGCCAGTGCCTGGCCCAGAGTAGGAACTTAATAATGAATGAATGAATGAATGCTCATTTCTTCTCCGAGGCTTTGACCTCAAACCCCAGTGTGGAACCCCAGGGCATCAGGTTGGACCATGTGATTCTTTTGCCAGGGCTAAAGGCAACCTGGAGCCTTGGGCCTTTTTTTCCTTTCTTTCTTTTTTTGGCTACACCACGCGGCATGTGGGATCTTAGTCCCCGGACCAGGAATCAAACCTGCGCCCCGTGCAGTGGTAGGTGTGGAGTCTTAACCACTGGACTGCCAGTGAAGCCCTGAGCCTTGGGCCTTTTTACCTTTATGCAAACTGAATCATAACATTTGTACTCTTTCATGACTTTTTAACTCAACATGAAATGTATTTAGTGCATATAGTTGTGGTTCATTCATTTTTACTTTGGTATAGTATTTCATTACATGAATGTACTACAATGTATTCATCCATTCTAGTGTTGATGAACTTTGCATTGTTTCCAGTTTTTGCTGTGGCAAATAAGGTTACAATCATAATCTCATTCATGGTCCCTGGGGCACCTGTGCAAGTTCTCTAGGAAATATTATATATTGGTGTGAAATTCCTACATCACAGGATATTCACATCTTTATACCAAGGAATGCCAAAGAGTTTTCCAAGGAAGTTGCATCAATTTATACTCCTACTAGCAGTGTCTGAGTGTTACCATTGTTCCACATCCTCAACAATACTTAGTATTGTAAGATTTGTTAATTTTATAAATCTGGGCAATATGAATTGCTGCCTAATTGTGATATTCCTTATGAAGTTGAGCATCTTTGCACATCCGTTAACTAGTGTTGTTTCTTTAATGTGAAATGCTTGTTCGTGTCTTTTGTCCATTTTTTCTAATATTTTGTTTATCTTTTT
This sequence comes from Pseudorca crassidens, assembly GCF_039906515.1. NCBI lineage: Eukaryota > Metazoa > Chordata > Mammalia > Artiodactyla > Delphinidae > Pseudorca > Pseudorca crassidens. Next base: position 101,182,338 of record NC_090297.1, on the reverse strand, counting down.
TATTAATTCATAGGTATGTGTGATATAAACTAGATACTAATTCTTTATTGGTTGATAAGTTGCAACTATTTTCTAACAATTTATGGCTTTTTTTTTACTTTCTTTTGAAAGAAAAAGTTCTTAGTTATAATGCAGTCAAATTGATCAATCTAATTTTTATAAGGTTTGCCCCTTTGAATCTCTTTTAAGAAATCCTTTGCTACTCCCAAAGTCAAAAGACATTTTTCTATATTTTTCCCTAAAAATTGTACAGTTTCTCCCTGAAGTCCTGCATTTGTGTATATAAGATCCAATTATTTTTCCACATAGATAACAGTTGTCTCAGTGATATCTCTTAAATGGTTCATTTAATTCATTGATCTTCAATGCCAGCTTTTCATATAATTTTTTGTTTTTTAATCAGAAACATATGAGTTTACCTCTGGGCTCTCTATTCTGTTCTATTCAGGCTATTTTCCTGTCCCTTTACCCAAACTGCTCTGTCTTAATAGCTTGTCTCATAGCTTGAAATAAGACTTGGTCTGGTAGAACAAGTCCTCCTACCTTACCATTTTTCTTCAGGAATGTATTTGCTATTTATGACCTTTAGTTCATCTGCATTAATTTTAGAAATAGCTATTCAAATTCCTCGAAACCCCTGTTTATAATTTTATTACAACTACATTGAATCTGTGGACTGACTTTTAGGAAAATTAACAACTTTATAACGTTGAGTCTTCTTGTCTGTGACCACGATATGTCTCATGTCAAATAAATATGGACATTTATTTAGGTCTTTCTCAATGTATTTCAATAAATTTTTATACATCTCTACATAAAGATCTTGTATATCTTTTATTAAATCTCTTCCTAGGGGCTGAACATTTTTTGGTGTATGTGGGAAGGGTAATATTATAAATTCTTTTTTGTGGGGAAGAAGGAGAAACTCCTTTCCTGCTCTGAGGATTTCCTTCCATGAGGAGGGAACTTCACCTGTGAAATAATCCTAGCCTGTCTCCACCCCTCACTCACGCTGGCCCTGAGAGAGAAGCAACATAATCTGATTAATGGTTTGGAAGGATAAACTTAGCTTTTTTTGCCCAGCCCCTTCTTCTCTTCCTCTTGTGAGCTGCTCTACCTATGAGAACATGTGGTCTTGGTTAACCTAAGGCATGCATAAAGCTTAACAGAAATAACTTGTCCCCTAGAGAAGAGGCCTTTGGAGTTCCTATGCTATAAGTGACTCATTGGATAAGGCTGTCTAATTCTGGAATTCAGGATTATGAATCTCTCCATATACACAGATTTAAGCCATATTTTCCACAATCAACGTTTTTGACAATAGTGTTTCAGCATTTATGTGCCTACTCTTTTTGCCTGGTTCAGAACTCAGGTTGCAAAGAAAGGTGCTATTAATTGGTCTCCCTTAAACTTCAATATGAATGCATTTTCTACCTGGACATTGCCATTGTATAGACACAACAGACATTTACATATTTGGCAAACTTCATAAATTTTTATTAATTTTCCTGCAGATTATATATTTTAGTTTTCTATTTGAGAACATTATCACCTGAAAATAGTTTCACATATTCCTTTCCATAAGTTTCTTTATAATTCTTGTCTTATTTACTGGCTAGGCCCTCTGGTAAAATATTGAACAGGAGTGATGACACAGGAAACTTTAGAGGACCTACCTATAAAATTGTCTGAAGGTAGTGTTTTCTTTTTAGGAAAATCCATTAAAACTTAATTCCTTAGATCATTTCTATGAACATTCATATTTTCTAGGATCAGTTTTGGTAAATTTTCACAACGTTGAATCCAGGACTTTTTCCCACTCACATAAGTTTTCAAATTTTTTTAGCATAGACTCTACTACAAAGCTATAGTGGTCAAGACAATATGGTACTGGCACAAAAATAGAAATATAGATCAATGGAACAGGATAGAAAGCCCAGAGGTAAACCCATGCACATATGGTCACCTTATTTTGGATAAAGGAGTCAAAAATATACAATGGAGAAAAGACAGCCTCTTCAATAAGTGGTGCTGGGAAAACTGGACAGCTACACGTAAAACAATGAAATTAGAACACTCCCTAACACCATACACAAAAATAAACTCAAAATTGATTAAAGACCTAAATATAAGGCCAGACACTCTAAAACTCTTAGAGGAAAACATAGGCAGAACACTCTATGACATAAATCACAGCAAGATCCTTTTTGACCCACCTCCTAGAGAAGTGGAAATAAAACCAAAAATAAACAAATGGGACCTAATGAAACTTCAAAGCTTTTGCACAGCAAAGGAAACCATAAACAAGACGAAAAGACAACCTTCAGAATGGGAGAAAATATTTGCAAATGAAGCAACTGACAAAGGATGAATCTCCAAAATTTACAAGCAGCTCATGCAGCTCAATATCAAAAACAAACAACCTGGGGCTTCTCTGGTGGCGCAGTGGTTGCGAGTCCGCCTGCCGATGCAGGGGACACAGGTTCATGCCCTGGTCCGGGAAGATCCCACATTCTGCGGAGTAGCTGGGCCCGTGAGCCATGGCCGCTGAACCTGTGCGTCCAGAGCCTGTACTCCACAACAGGAGAGGCCACAGCAGTGAGAGGCCTGTGTACCACAAACAAACAAACAAACAAACAAAAAACCAACCCAATCCAAAAATGGGCAGAAGACCGAGACATTTCTCCAAAGAAGATACACAGATTGCCAACAAACATATGAAAGAGTGCTCAACATCACTAATCATTAGAAAAATGCAAATCAAAACTACAGTGAGGTTTTACCTCACACCAGTCAGAATGGCCATAATCAAAAGATCTACAAACAGTAAATGCTGGAGAGGGTGTGGAGAAAAGGGAACCCTCTTGCACTGTTGGTGGGAATGTAAATTGATACAGCCACTATGGAGAATAGTATGGAGGTTCCTTAACAAACTAAAAATAGAACTACCACACAACCCAGCAATCCCACTACTGGGCATATACCCTGAAAAAAACATAATTCAAAAAGAGTCAAGTACCACAATGTTCATTGCAGCTCTATTTACAATAGCCAGGACATGGAAGCAACCTAAGTGTCCATCCACAGATGAATGGATAAAGAAGATGTGACACATACATACAATGGAATATTACTCAGCCATCAAAAGAAACAAAATTGAGTTATTTGTAGTGAGGTGGATGGACCTAGAGTCTGTCATACAGAGTGAAGTAAGTCAGAAAGACAAAAACAAATACCGTATGCTGACGCATATATATGGAATGTAAAAAAAAAAAGTTCTGAAGAACCGAGAGGCAGGTCAGGAACAAATACGCAGATGTAGAGAATGGACTTAAGGACACAGGGAGGGGGAAGGGTAAGCTGAGACCAAGTGAGAGAGTGACATGGACTTATATATACTACCAAATGTAAAATAGCTAGCTAGTGGGAAGCAGCTGCATAGCACAGGAAGAGCAGCTCGGTGCTTTGTGACCACCTAAAGGGGTGGGATAGGGAGGGTGGGAGGGAGACCCAAGAGGGAGGAGATATGGGGATATATGTATATGTATAGCTGATTCACTTTGTTATAAAGCAGAAACTAACACACCATTGTAAAGCAATTATACTCCAATAAGGATGTTAAAAAAAATTTTATTAGCATAAAGTCTTTCATTATATTCTCTTACCTTTTATGTTATTATTTACATACATCATCTCTCCTTTTCTCTTGATCAATCTTGTCAGAGATTTTTTAATTTTATAATTCTTTCCAGTGACCAAGCTTAGGCTTTATTGGTTTACTATCTTAGTTTCCAATTGCATTAATTTCAGTTCCAATCTTCACTATACATGTGTGTGTGTGTGTGTGTATATATTGTATATATATATACAAATATATATGTATATATATATACTATATATATATATGTATATATATATACACAAATATATATAAATTGTTTTTCCCCTCAAGGATACAAAGGGTAATAGAATTACAACATCCCATTACTACTCATTTGCTTTATCTCATATTTCATACATACTTGCCTCAGGATAATACTACTACTACTACTACCACCAATTATGATTTTAAAATATATTTGCATATGCTATCATCATTCAAACTGAATTTTTTATGGTCATCCTAAGTATCGACTGTCAAAGGCTATAGCCATTATGTATGATGTACCACCCAGATCCCCCTTCAAGGAAGGACTTGCTGCCCAGCTGCAGGGAGTTGGATTGTAGACAGCCTACAGCTGGATCTACCTCAGCTGCAGAGAGCTACCTTCCTGAAATTATGCCCTTCCTAATGCAGGCTTGACCACATGATTAAGCGAGGTAGGGTACAAAGGCCTGGTCTCTTTAGCCTAATGGCAGACACTCTGAAGGTCAATACTAGCTCCAGAGTTTCCTACCAAGTTGAGCAAGGCTCTGTTGGGCTTGCATGATAGACTTCTTCCTCTGCCCAATTCTGCTTTCTCCCCCTTCCTTTCACAGATGTTGATTCCTAACAAACACCTTGTACCCCAATCTCTATCTCAATGTCTACTTATGCTTCTGAAGAACCCAACCTACAACAGTTAGTATCAGAAATGATCAGAGAAAACAGACAATAAGATGGTATCTTGAAGCTGAATCACTCACTGCTTGTCTGGCAATGAAGATCCCATCATTGATGGTAGGTTTTATACCAACAGTCCCTGGCACAGCTGATAATCCATTTGTTAAAATTTTCAGTTGTGATGAATTGGGAAAATGTACTGAAGAAAGGGAATGTGCTAGCAGGCTAATAATGTATCAGTTGTTTGAGATGTATGGAGAAAATAGTAGCTATAAGATTACAGGATTAGATAGCTGTTGCTAAGCAGCATGAATTTATCTATAGAAGATAAGGAACAGGGTAACAAACACTTGAGAGTCAGTTGTAAAAGCCAGAGGGCCTTTTTGGATGCTTACAAAGAAGCTCTCATCTCTTCTTATCACTTAATAGTCAGAGCTGCTGAATTTCAAAGATAGTTAAATGCACAGCCAGGTAGGCCTGTTATGACAAAATTAGGGCCTTGTTTAGGAAAATCTGGAACTTGAAACATGGGATAGGGACATCTGAGTCACTGGGCCTAAAGATTTTGACTATTAAGACTCCTCTGAAGCTTCTGAGCTTGCAGATGTAGCCCACTCCTTCTTATTAAGAGTCAGCATGGTTCCCTTACCTTCCTCCGCCCCCTCTTGTTGGAAGAGGGTACAGAGCTCTTATCTGTGCAAAGTAACATGTGTCTCTCTCAGTAGCCACCCCATCTCCTCTTCTAGCCATTCACTATTCCTAGAACTAGGGTCAAGCTGCAGCAAAACCCACAGAGTGTGTGCTAGGCCTAGTAAGGGAAGAAGTGGAGCTTCAAGACCTAGCCAGCGTATTCCAGAAGAAGCTTGCTTGGGACTGGCTTCTAAGTGTGACTGCATATAGTCTAGAATAAGTCTAGAATATAGTCTAGAATAAGTCTAGAATATAAAATTGTATAGGAAAAGATTCATTGACTTGCAAGCATTCTACTGAGACACAGGACTTAATATACTGACAAGGACCTAAGGAAATGGTCCACACTCCTTACTAGAAGGGCTTCCAGAAGCATTGAAAAAGCAATAGCTCACACAAAGCAGAGTTGAAATCTAGACTTGCCATGACAGATGGCAGATGAAGAAATTAAAAATCTCAAGAAATCAGGCATGGTGGCATGGATATACTGTGTACAATGAGAAGACCTGCTAGATGATTATGTTCCATTGGAACATAATTTACACACTATTGACAAAGGCCATAGGGGACACACTGGTGAAATAGGCACCAGCATAGCCATAAAGTTCACTGGAGGTTCTCCTCTGTAGGCCAGGGCTGACAGCAAAAGAAGTTGTTATACAACTTAGCTTGCTGATGGCAATGGAGATGATAGGACCCTGATGTAATAGAGGCCAGGTGGCAGCACTTCTGATAATGTCTCTCTAATCATTTAGATTTTTCTCTAGAAGACTCTTCAGGACGAGTTCATGAGGACAATATTCTCTGAGTTCTTGTATGTGTTTATAACAGTTTTTGATATTTTTACTAGAAAGACAGTTTTCCTGGATATAAAATGCTTCCTTCATATTTTCTTTAATATAAAATTAAATGGTACCTAAAATGTTATTCTTTCAGCATAAAGCTTTGCTGTCAAAAAGTCTGATGATACCTCTAATTTTCTTTATAAATCATAGCCTTTTTTGTCCGGATGCCTAAAATATTTTTCTTTAAAGTCCAATAATTGTATTTGTACATGTCTCAGTGTTGGTTATTCTGGGTCAATTTTCTCAATTACACAGCTTACTCTTCTCATATCTACAATTTTTTTCAAAAAAGTTTTCTTGATTTACAGTTTTTATAATAGTATTTGTTTGTGTCCTTGCTTTGGGTTTCTTCTTAAGGGACTGCTATTATTCATATGTTTTATCTTCTTTGTCTAGTTTCAATATTTGTCACTTCATCTGAAATTTTTTCCTCTTTCTATTTTTGAAGATTTTAATTTTTAGACAATTTCAAACTTATAAAAAGTTGTGTGTACTATGCAAAGATTTTTTTTTTCCTGAGCAATTTGGAAATAAGTTGCCAGCCTGATGCTCCCAGCATGCCTAAATTCATTAATCTGTATTTCCTTTTAAAAATAACATTCTTCTATATAACCACAGTACAACCATCAAAATCAGAAAATTAACATTTATACATTAGCTCATTTTGAAATAGTAGATTGTAGTTTTGGTTTTATTTCACACTCTAGTGTGCATTCAGTGCCTACAGGTTTGTTATTCTGTTCTATATTCTATTTTTTCATACAATAACGTCCTGTGAGTTTTGACCTTGTTACTTTCTTGTTGCTCACTTTTAAGGTATGGAATTAAACCTCAATGCATTTCTGTTGTTCAGTTTCAGAAGAAGATGTGGTTCAGGGCAGATTTTTTAATTTCACAGAGCTTCCTCTTCTACTATTTTCCATGTTGTGTTAAAAAAAAAATATGGTTAATTGCTCTAAGAGATTTCCTGGATCCACTTGTCTCCTCTACCCTTATCTGAGCCTTCTCTTTCCTTTGTCTCCATTGCCTTTCTCCTGCTCAATTTTGATTCTACTCCCAGCAGTTCCTCCTGAGTATGGGGCCTGCCTTAGAAGGAAGTCTTGGCAGGTCTGTTTTGAAAGTTCTGCTCCAGCTCCTTCAGACCTTAGCAGGGACGTCTTGAGCTCATTTCTTCTTTTCAGACAGCCACTGATACCATGCTTATCTTGTGGCTGGAGTGGTGGTACTTGTAACTGTACTTCAGGATTCGAGGAAATATTGTTTAGTTTGGTTGCAAATGTTATCCCTGGGCTCTTGGTTTTACTGTCCAGTTTCTCTCTCTGCTCCTTTATGTAGGTATTAAGAAAGATACTAAAACTATGCAGCCATTACTTCCCACAAATCCCCTCCATCCACACATTTTAATGTGTATTATTTCAATATTATTCAGTTCTAAGTAACTTTTAATTTCCTCTTTATCTTTGATCCATGGGTCTTTTTTCCCCAAACAAATAATATTCGTTACTGATTTCTGATTTTGTACTCAGATTGTATTCTCTAGGATGCTGATCCTTTTAACATTTTTAAGACTTGCTTTATGTGATCAAACTTTCAAATGTTTCATGTGTGTTTAAAATAAACACTCGGCAGTTCTTAGGTGTACTGTTAATTGTTATGCAAATATTTCATATCCTTACTAATTTTTGTTGGTTTGACTATCAATTACTGAAAAAATATGTATTAAAATCCCCCATTATGATAGTAATTAGACAGATGATAGATGACAAAGATATATGACAGAGAGACAGTTATATAGTTATGTATAGTTATTATATGTATACTAATCTAGTATTGTTTTACCTCCCTGGTAAACTGAACCATTTATAAATTATGACAATATCTTTACCTTGAGCAATGTTTTATCCTTTAAATCTATATTATTTTACTTATCCCCTCTTTCCTTTTTTGGTATTTACCTGTTGTATCTTTCTTTACTCTCTTGTTTTTAACTTTGCTGTGTCCTTAAATTTTGATGTATCTATTGTAAACAGTATATAACTGGATTTTGCTTTTGTTTTTATTTCCTGAAACCTAACCTTTGACTTTTCACTGGGAAATTTAGTCCATTGATATTTATTGTGAATAATAAAATATTTTTATTCATCTAATTTAAAATCATTACAATTTTTATTCTTTTGTTGGTTACCCTAGAAATTTCAACATGCACAATATAGCTTTTAAAAAGTCTAAAGTTAAGCAGTATTCCTTCCATCCTCCTGAATACAGAACTTAGAACACTGTAATGCTAATCACAAACCCCTCTCCCCATTTACATGTGGTTTTCCCCATGGTTTTAGTTTTATCTTTTTTTAATCCTCAAGATTAGACATTATTATAATTGTTTTATTTAGTTGATGGTTATTTATATTTTCCCACATTTGTCATTTTCTTTGTTCACCATTTCTTCTTGCATCTCAGAGCTTGTTTTTTCATTTATTTTTTTTCTACCTTAAGTATACTCTTTAGAGTTCTTTTAATAACAATTTAGTAGTAAACTCTCAGTTTTTGTGAAACTGTTTAGTCTCATTTTTGACAGATAATTTTGCTAGGGATGGAATTCTAGATTTATAATTAGAAGATATATTTCCATTGTTTTCTCATTGTCATTGCTCCTGTTTAAAAGTCTACTTAAGAACTGCATTCTTTTGCAGACTATTGATCTATCTTTTGGCTGCTTTTATGATCTTCATTTTGTTATTCAACAGTTGACTACTATGTATCTAGGTGTGGATTTCTTTCTATTCATCCTACATGAACTTCCTGAATATAAGAACTGATATATTTTATCAGTGATGGACAATTCTCAGTCATTATCTCTTTGAATATTGCTCCTTACCCTCACCCATTCTCTAATCTTTCCTTGAGGAACTCTGATTAGGATAATGGCATACCTTCTCATGCTAACCTCCATAATTCCCAATACCTGCCCCCCTCCCTTTTATTTTCTCTCGGCTCTCTGTGCATCATTCTGGGTAAGGTCTTCAGTTTATCCTTCAATTCACTAATTTTCTCTTTAGGTGATTCTAAACTGTTCTTTAACTTCTTTAATCCACACATTGAATTTCTAATCTGAACTTGAAATTCTATTTGGTTCCTTTTCAATTCTTTTCAGTCACTCTTTATAATCTTCTTCCTTTTTGTAACATTTTAAATGCCCTCTTTTTTCTTTAAGCTTATTAAAAATAGTTTACATTCTATTTTTGACAATGCCAGTATATTCAAGCTTTGTCCTCTGTTTTGCGGTCCTTGTGTCTTCTGATTCTACCACATGGTGGTTTCTTTGTGTGTGTGTGTGTATTTATAAGTTCATATTCCTTGGAATTTATCTATAGTAATTTTTGAGTTTGAAATTTGAAAAATATTCCCACAGAGGTGATTTTCATTTGATTCTTTCAGGGACCTGGGTGGGCCACTAATCTTGAGACCTCTTTAGAATAAGTATTTGGCTTGGAGGTTGGTTTTCCAATCTTAGAGTTGTTGTGAATTTTGGTCCCAGATACATGGGAAGGTAAGCTTGGGATAGGAATTTTTGCAGAAGATGTTTGCCTTATTTTCCTCCCCTCAGAATCAAAGCTAAGACATTAAAGTATCCCCACTATTTACCTCTGTGGCATTGTTTTTTCCCCCTAATTTATCACTAAGGATGTTGTCCTTCAGTGATGTTGCTTTGCACAGGAGTCTCAGATCTGACTTGCCTCCTACCTTACATAGGCTCTGTATTCTGCCCAGTTAAAATCTAAGCTCTAGAAAACTAGGGATCCACATATGCCTGTGTACAAATGCTGTCCAGAACTTTCCTGTCATTTCTAGGTTTTGAATATTTCTTTTACTCTCCCACAAACTCAGCAAAGCATTTAAATAAATTATTCAGCAACTTTAAATGTTCTAAACTTGGAGAGTTTCTCCAATCTCTGCCATCTCATGAGAAACAGAAGTCCTCTTTCTTGAATTTCCACAATTATGTTAAATTTTCTTTGTTCTATAGTATTTTTTAGAAAGTTTCCATGGACAATTTTTCTCTTCACCCATTCTCATATAAGGCAGGATCTACATATTCTGAATCTTTGCAAACAACAGGGTGTATGAATTGTCTTTGGCTGTACTCTAACTCCTAGGCTAATGGATGGCTCCTCTCCTCAGGTTATAGCTTAAGGAGAGGTTGATATTCACAGTTCAAGTTGCTACATTTTTTTCCTTTCACTCAAATATCCTGTTTTCCACATTTTTGGTAAGTTGGTAAATGTTTCAAAAGGAGGCTAGGACCCTCATAACTGGCCTCCCTAGTTTGCTGAAAGATTTCAAACATATGGGATCAGATTTGAGAGTAGTGACTGCTTCACCCTGGTCTCTTATAATAATGCATACCAGTTGATGGGGGAAAGAATCAATTCAACTGTCCAAGCTAAGTCTGCGGTCTTGGGAAAATAATCATATAGTACAACCTCCTTCTCCCTCTGCCCTCAGTCCCTGGTCTACTTCTCTCAACATGGAGCCCAGTGTTCAAAACTTCCTTTGCCTTAGGTTTCCTCCCAATGACTATACCTCCCCCTTCCCCTATTGTCCAAGTCCTTGAATTTCTTAGAAGTTTTTCACAACTGCAGAAGTCTCTTGTACAATTGCTGGTTTATGGGACAAGGCAACAGAGAAGCTCTTGAAGACTGGGCATTCTGGACATTGGGTGGGTCAGGATTCCTTTTGCGGTCAGAATTAAGTCCAGTCAGCTCTTCCTCAATCTTCTGAGACAATAAGGCAAATCAAAAATTTCTCATGTGCATTTCAAAATGTTTCTACTATTCAGTGACTGAGTGTATTGCCTTCAGGCCAAAGCAATAATTCCTGCATCAGTCCACCTGGGTAAATAGCATCATAGGCGTCCAGAAACCTCATACTGATTAGTACTGTCTGCCAAGCATATGCATTTTAAGAGCCCCACTCAGATTATTAACAAATGAACTTTCCCTTACTAATTAAATGACTATGGAAGCGGCCAGGCAAGGGAGCTCTCAATATTTTAGGCTAAATGACAGAACTGTTGAACAATTTTAGTTTAGCAAAGTTACTCAGGATGACTGTATAGGTGCCAGTTTTAGAAAAGTCTTCAGTGTTGGGCTAAAGTGCTCTGTCATTGGACCTGCTTATTCAAACTTTTGGATGATACAAAGCTAGAAAGAACCTCTAATTTGTAGACTGACAAATTAAGATTCAGTGAAGAAACAAGAACAGTGGCCTGAAACAAACATAAGGGGGAGAGAGAGATTTTTAACTAATAATAAAATTATATGCATTTAGATTAAAATATTTAATTGCTTAATATAATAGTCTAATCCAGGAAAGACCCAATTTGGCAGTGATGCTGAGCAGGGCCCTGTGGGGCTCCCGGGCACAGAGGCCTTTTTGTCCCCCATTTCTTGTAGGCAAGACTTCAGCCTCCATGACCTTCCCTGAGTTCCAAAGGGGAGATTCGAACAGTTGTTAATCAAGGGAAGAGCAGCCACGAAACCACCTGAGGCCAGATTAAAGGGACCAGAGAAGCTCATCAAGATTAGGAGACCCTGGGCTTCCCTGGTGGTGCAGTGGTTAAGAATCTGCCTGCCCTGAATGCAGGGGACACGGGTTCGAGCCCTGGGCTGGGAAGATCCCACATGCCACGGAGCAACGAAGCCCGTGTGCCACAACTACTGAGCCTGCACTCTAGAGCCCACGAGCCACAACTACTGAAGCCTGCATGACACAACTACTTAAGCCCGTGCGCTTAGAGCCTGTGCCCTGAAACAAGAGAAGCCACCGCAATGAGAAGCCCATGAAGCCCGTGCACCACAATGAAGAGTAGCCCCTGCTCACCACAACTAGAGAAAACTCGCATGCAGCAATGAAGACCTGATGCAGCCAAAAATAAATAAATAAATAAATAAATATTTTTTAAAAGGACATCCTGACCACCTGAGACCCTACACACACCCTAATCTTGTCGACAACCCCAGCCTTTTGAAACTTTGCAGAAGAAGAATGCAAGACCTTACTGCCTTGATCCTTATCACATAACTCTGGCAACTGAGTCCTGACTATATAACCTCTCCCTATTCCCCAAGGAAGAGGGCACAGTTCTTGAGGCGCTAGCCTGCTGTGTTCCCCCTTTGCCTGGCAAAGAAATAAAGCCACTCTCTTTCTCCTCCATAACTCTCTCTGTGTATTTCTGTTTGGCATTGGTGTACAGAGAGCCAAGATTCTGGCAACAGTAGCAGTTTCTGCGGAAAAGTCTTGAGGTTTTAATTTATCAGACACTAAATATTAAGCAATTATGCAACCTGATTTTTAAAAAAACTGTAGTGCTATCAGCCTAGATCCAGACCAAAGGAGATTTTAACCTTCTGGCCTCCACACTATTAGAACCCTCCTATGGTAGTATTCAGGTAACACATTTGGGGAACACTGGAAAATGTGCATATCTTTAGAGAAGAGCAACCTGGATTGTAAAGGATTTAGAAACAGTTACAGGAGAAACAGTTAAACCATGTTTAGAGACTGGAAAAGAGAAGATCTCTCTCTTTAAATATTTAAAGTGATGACAAATGAAAGAAGGAGAGGATTTACTCCTGTTTGCTCTATTTCACAAAACTCAGGCCAATGAAACAAAGTTTTGGGGAGTTAGACTTACTTCAACTTGTAAAAGAATGTCTAATCAATTTCAGATGCATCACAATGGAATGGGCTACCTCAATAAAATAGTGAGCTCTTTATCATTAGAATTATTCAATTCATCCAGAGTCTGGATGAACCTTCTTGAATAATTTGGGGGCGTGAGAGTTGGACAAAGTGACTTCCAATCTTAAGAACGTATGTTTTTAAAATTAGTTCCTATTAAGATTTTAATGACTAATATGTACAGTATGATACCATATGACAAAAACAATGACTAACGGCACCACACCAAGCATTATCACAATCATTATCACAAGGTATAATGAGAGATAAAATTTTTGTCTGGGGTAGGGCAAGGAGGGTCTTAGTGCTTTTTCACCTAGGCAGTATCATCATTATGTAAGACTGACTTCAGTTACATGCTTGACTGCATCAGTATCTTTGTAAGATATTGGAGAGAGGAAGCAAAGGAAGGGAGGAAATTTTATCCTATGAAGCGTAATCATCAACCTTCACATATATTATTTCAATTAGTCCCTCTGACAACCAAGGGCAGTAGAAAGTATTACACCCATTTTACAAGGAAAGATACTGACACTTAGAGAAGGTAAGAGACCAGGGCTCCACAGCTAGTAAATCAGGATTACAACATAGTGACAAAGATAGAAAAGAAGATAAATGGGCTTTCTTTTTATGGAATCCCAGATCTCTGAGAAGGAAAAAGCTTTAGAGGTTCTTGATTCCAACCACCCAGCAGCTACATGAAATCCTTCTTAGCCTTGAGAAATTAGGCATGTGCACTTGGTCTGAAGGTCAACCTATTAAGAGAAGAATGAAGTTGACTTAAACCCAGTGATCCTAACAGCTCTGCCCTCATCAACCCCCTCCACCTAGTTTAGATCAGCCTCCTCCTTCTGTGGACACCCAGTACAGATTAATGGGTGCCTAGCTCTGGGGGCAGAGACTCCAACAGACTGTGCCCTTGGTAATCTGGTGTTCACCAATGGCTTCTGGAACCTGATGGGGCCCCAGGCCAAATCCTAGTCCTTTCCAGTCCAGACACCCAGGAAGCTCTCTCAGTTCCAAACCGCTCCACAGGCCTGCACCCCAGGGAGAAGGGGTCAATGGGAAAGAATGTATTCCTAACATCCCTGTCATCGATTCCATTCCTTTCTCTGAATTTCCTGATTGGGCTGTGGATGCTTCAAAACTGCCTTAGAAAGAAGGCCCTAAGATGCAATGCTTTCTGCCCTATAACTTCCTCTCATTCCTGCAGCAGTCCTGGGAGCAGTCCAGCCATGGAGCCAGTGCAAGCAAGAAACTCGTGGCCTCCTGGTGTGATTCACTGGCCTCTCATTTCCCAGCTAGTGACACATCCTGGCTCAAAAATCAATTTTTAATCTTCATCGAATCTTTGGAGAAGAGCCCAGAAGAACTGAGTGGCATGAGAAAGACAAAAAAAAATAAAAGGGGAAGGAGAATGAGAGCTATCTGCTCTCCAGTATCCTTCAGGGCAGAGGTCAAGAGCAGGTTGTACTAGTTCTCTAAATTCTAAAACAAGAAGTTCTGAGAGGTCTCCCATGACTGTGCTAGTGCAGCTTTCCTGGCTCCTATCATGCTGTGCATTCTCTATGAAGAATACAAAGTTGTGTAAGGTAGTCTCCCTGCCCATAAGGCTCAAACCTCATGGTAGAGCCTTCTTGAATCCTCCAGACCACGATGGCATCTTTCACCATCATCCCATAGCACCCAACCTCTTCCCATCGGGTTTCACACTGTAAATGGGTCTCTACTTGTGTCCCTCACTACACTAGAAGTTCATGAACTCCAAGAACCAGATTTTAATCATCTTTATAGACACAGGGCAGCTAGTATAGTGCCTGCCACACAATAAATGCTAAGTGTGAATTGAATGCAGTTTTATTGGAGAGATAAAAGATACGTAGGGATAAATGAAAAGTGCATGCCAGGAAGTATAAATGTGGCATAAAGGGGCAGAACCCCAGGTGATGAATCAGCTCACTTGGCTCTGATCCCAGCTCAGCCATTAACAGCTGTATAAACTTGGACAGGCTGCTTCCTCTGTTTGGAACCTGCCAATACAGGCATCCAAGGTTCCATGTTTGCCAAATTAAGGAGCTGGTAAAAGATTTCTGGAAGTTCTTCCAGAAAGAGGTTCAGAGGTGATGAATCCCTAAGGGATGGGCAGCAAAGGTCTATGTGAACTCATTGTGTTCTGGGAGCCCAAACCTGAACTTCTCCCTCTGGAGGTAAGGCTATCCCCTCAGCCTCAGACTATGTCTTCTAGTTCCTTTGCCATGAGGAACTGACGGGCCTCTGGTGGAGAAAACCTGAACAAAGATTTGCCTCAATGTACTTCTCTCTATACCACACCCTGACATCTTGTTTAAGCAAGAAAGCAGTTTTCTGTTCTCTAAATTCCTGAATATACTTTTCCTGCCATTTTTGAAAATTAGGGCTGGCAATTCTATACCTTAAGCCAATTGTAAGCGGAGAATTGTAGAAGAATTCTCCACAGTTAATGTAAACCCCTGCAACTAGTCAAAGGAAGTAACCAGTGTATACATATTGTCCTGAATCAATCTGACACCCAAAAGAGAAGAGACAGAGGCCCCAAACTGGAATCCACCAGAAAAATACTTTTTAATGACTCCTGGCTCAGGATTTCACTAGTATTCTACAGAGCACAGGGGTTTTATTTGTTTGTTTTTGTAGTAAATGACAGAACCAGAAACATATTGCTCTTTTTTTTTTAACTTAACATGTATGTATTTTGTGGTACACAACATGTACACTCACCATGTTCTTAAATTAACTGCTTAATAAATTCGACATTGTTCATTCTATAGTATAAGTTCAGCTCCTATCAACTCATCTTCTTGTAGCTTTTATTAAAGTCAACATAAAAGAGTTTGGGGAGATGTTGTTGAGAAACATCTGAAATTGAACCCACTGACATTTGCAGTGAAAACTGGAATGTCAAGAGAAGGAAGCTCAGCAAAACTGCCACTCTTAAATAATTCTTACCTAGGTGAGCCACATATGACATTAGATAGGATATTGAAACTTTTTAAAATGCATTTTGCACCAGGATGGCATTTACAATATAATTGGAAAAGAATGAATTATTGTTACATAAAATGCTAAATGATAATAAAAGCTAAAAATAATATTTAAGGTATCATGAAACAATATTTGATTTATTGCTAAGTGAACATTATTGCCGTAGGATATCAGAAAAGGAATAAAGAAATCAAAAAAGAATTAAATAAATGGAGGGATGTCCAATGTTCATGGATAGAAAGACAATATCGTCAATATGTTAGTTCTTCTCAATTTGATCTATAGATTCAATGCAATCCCAATCGAAATCCCAGCAAGTTATTTTATGGATACCAACAAATTTATTCTGAAGCTTATATAGAGAGGCAAAAGACCCAGATTAGCCAATACAATATTGAGAAGAACAACTACCCCAACTTCAGAATTTACAGTAAATTTACAGTATTCAAGACAGTATGGTATTGGTGAAAGGATAAACAAATAGATACAGAGAACCCAGAAACAGACCCACATAAATATAGTCAACTGATCTTTGACAAAGGAGCAAAGATAATACAATGAAGTGAAAATAGTCTCTTCAACAAATGGTGCTGGAACAACTGGACATGCACTTGCAAAAATTGAACATAAATACAGATCTTACACCTTTCACAAAAATTAATTCAAATGGATCATAGACCTTAATGTAAAACACAAAACTATGAAACTCCTAGAAGATAACATAGGAGAAAACCTAGATGACCTTGGCTATGGTGACAACTTAGATACAACACCAAAGACACAATAAAATTAAAAAGTTATGCTTTGCAAAAGACAACATCAACAGAATGATAAGACTAGCCATGGACTGGGAGAAAATATTTACAAAAGACACATCTGATAAAGAACTGTTATCTAAAATATACCAAAAAACTCTTAACATTCGACAATAAGAAAACAACTTGATTAAAAAGTGGGCCAAACACCTTAACAGATACCTCACCAAAGAAGATATACAGATGAAAAAGAAGCATATGAAAAAATGTTCCACATTCATATGTCATCAAAGAAATGCAAGTTAAAACAACAATGAGATACCAGTATGCACCGGTATTAGAATGGCCAAAATCCAGAACACTAACAATACCAAATGCTGGTGAGGATGTGGAGCAACAGGAATTGCTGGTGAGAATGCAACATGGTATATAGCTACTCTGTAAGACTGTTTGGTGGTTTCTTACAAAAGTAAACATACTCTTACCATACAATCCAGCAATCCATGATTCTTGGTATTTGCAAAGGAGTTAAAAACTTATATTCACAAAAAAACCTTCACATGGATGTTTACAGCAGCTTTATTCCTAATGGCCAAAACCTGGAAACAACCAAGATTCCTTCAGTAGGTGAATGGATAAACAAACTGTGGTAAATCCAGTCAATGGAATATTATTCACTACGAAAAAGATATAAGCTATCAAACCATGAATAGACATGGAGGAAACTTAAAGGCATATAACTAAATCAAAGAAGCTGGGACTTCCCTGGTGGCACAGTGGTTAAGAATCCACCTGCCAATGCAGGGACACAGGTTCGATCCCTGGCCCGGGAAGATCCCACATGCCGCAGAGCAACTAAGCCTGTGCACCACAACTACTGAAGCCCATGTGCCCTAGAGCCTGTGCACCGCAGCTACTGAGCCCACGCGCTGCAACTACTGAGCCCACATGCCACAACTACTGAAGCCCACACACCTAGAGCCCGTGCTCTGCAACAAGATAAGCCACTGCAATGAGAAGCCCGTGCACCACAAAGAAAAGTAGCCCCCGCTCACCACAACTAGAGAAAGCCCGCGCACAGCAATGCAGACCCAATGCAGCCAAAAAATTTAAAAAAAAATTTTTAATAAAATAAAATAAATCAAAGAAGCTAATCTGAAAAGACTACATACTATATGATTTTAACTATATGACATTCTGGAAAAGGTAAAACTATGGAGACAATAAAATGATCCGTGGTTGACAGGGGTGCAGGAGGACAGGGAGAGAAAACAAGGCAGAGCACAAAGGACTTTTAGGGCAGTGAAAATACTGTTTGATATTATAATGATGGATATGTGTCATTATACATTTGTCTAAAACCATAGAATATATAATACCAATAGTGAACTCTAAGGTAAGCTATGGACTTTGAGGGCTTATGACGTGTCAATATAGCTTCATCCTTGGTTTTAAAAAAAAAAAAGTACCATTCTGATGAGTGATGTTGGTATCAGGAGAGGCATGCATGTGTTGGGGTGAAAGGTACATGGACCTTCCTCTCAATTTTTTTGTAAATTTAAAACTGCCCTAAAAAATAAAAGTCTTTAGAGAAAAAAAAAAAAAAGACCTACTCAATGAACAATGAATAAAAGTTAACTGAATACAATGAAGAATAAGGATAGATAAATTTTAGGGTTGGACAGTGAAAAATATGTTTGCATGAATATGAAGCCAAATACATGCATTATGAGTTGTAGGAAGTTCCTTTTATTTTACATAGTTTTAGGAGATCCAACACCTACTTGCATGCATTCCATGTGATATTCACAATATCCATGTACAACAGTCAAGGTCAATGTTATCCCCCTTTTACAGATGAAAAAACTAAGGCTCAAAATCTAATCCTTCTGACTCCTAATGCAGTGCTGCTCCTTCAAGGGTAAAAGGGCCAAAATAACTGAACAATTTTCTTGATTAACTCTCTAGCCACTATTGAAAACTTTAATACTTAAAGT
This sequence comes from Pseudorca crassidens, assembly GCF_039906515.1. Lineage (NCBI taxonomy): Eukaryota > Metazoa > Chordata > Mammalia > Artiodactyla > Delphinidae > Pseudorca > Pseudorca crassidens. The sequence goes on along the minus strand of NC_090297.1, from coordinate 101,163,746 downwards.
CAAGAAGACTCACAAACTGTGGCTCAGGAAACCTGGGCAATAATCAGGAGATATGGGTACAAGATATAAAGCACAAATGCTCTGAAATTATAAAACTCTACAAAATGTTAGTGATGGTGATGATTCTCTTTTAGGCACCATTTCCCAACTTTCTGAACCCACACATGGAAATGCCATTTCAGTCCCAACTAGAGCACAGCCAATGAGGCACACCAGGCCTGCTGACTGAGGAGTCAAGACCTGCTAGAATGTCCCCTTCCTCCATCAATTCCTTATATCGCCAGAGGCGCTGTGGAAGGGATGAAATTGCAGCTCTCCCATTTTATGACCTTCATGCTGTAGCTGAAGGATTTTAAATAGCCAGCCCAATCACTCAGGGAGGCTAGGCGTTTTGGGAAGCCTTCTCTTCATGTTTTGTTTGCTTCTGTCACAGTCTCTGTGGAAGTGATGAAGACATGTCCTTCCTGGCAGCTGACTCTGTCAGGCCTGCTCACTTGCCTCAGATCTGAGGCCAGGGGTTGGGAAGGGGGGGCTTAGGGTGGGGAAAAGTGGGCCCAACCTAGGGTGGTTCTTTCCTCAGACCCCTATATATTAAGTATATTGTACAAACCACCGTGACCAAGAGGGGCTCCCTCCAGGGTCAGCGAAATCTAAATTCAAATCCAAGCTCTGCCACTTGCTCATTGTGCAATAGTGAGCAAATTACTTAATTTCTCTAAGCCAAGTTTCCTCTTCTGTAAGAGGAGGAGAATAATAATCCCTACCTCACACCAGCATAGAGCCTTGCACAAAACACTAATTGCTAGCTATTGCTATTACTGTTGCAACAACTAATACCAATTATTATTAAGGGCTTAATATGACAATAAACTGACCAGAGATGAATGAAGTGAAAGATCTAAGAGAGTTTGGATCTAGGATCTATGGGTCAACAGATCAGAGCACTGATTGTCTTCCTTTTTGGAGTGGTTGGGAGAGATTTTTGGTGGGGAGTGGGTAAAGTGCATTCATCTTCTTCTATACATTTATTCACACTAAAAAATACTAGATCTGATTCACAGAAAGATAGACAAGATGAAAAGGCAGAGGGATATGTACCAGATAAAGGAACAAGATAAAACCCCAGAAAAACAAATAAATGAAGTAGAGATATGCAACCTTCCAGAAAAAAAATTCAGAATAATGATAGTGAAGATGATCCAGGACCTCAGAAAAAGAATGGAGGCAAAGATCGAGAAGATGCAAGAAATGTTTAACAAAGACCTAGAAGAATTAAAGAACAAACAAACAGAGATGAACAACACAATAACTGAAATAAAAAATACACTAGAAGGAATCAATAGCAGAATAACTGAGGCAGAAGAACGGGTAAGTGACCTGGAAGACAGAATGGTGGAATTCACTGCTGTGAAACAGAATAAAGAAAAAAGAATGAAAAGAAATGAAGACAGCCTAAGAGACCTCTGGGACAATATTAAACAAAACAACATTTGCATTATAGGGGTCCCAGAAGGAGAAGAGAGAGAGAAAGGACCAGAGAAAATATCTGAAGAGATTACAGTTGAAACCATCCCTAACATGGGAAAGGAAATAGCCATCCAACTCCAGGAAGCACAGAGAGTCCCATACAGGATAAACCCAAGGAGAAACATGCTGAGACATACAGTAATCAAAGTGGCAAAAATTAAAGACAAAGAAAAATTATTGAAAGCAACAAGGGAAAAATGACAAATAACATACAAGGGAACTCCCATAAGGTTAGCAGCTGATTTCTTAGCAGAAACTCTACAAGCCAGAAGGGAGTGGCATGACATAATTAAAGTAATGAAGAGGAAGAACCTACAACCAAGATCACTCTACCTGGCAAGAATCTCATTCAGATTCGACAGAGAAATCAAAAGCTTTACAGACAAGCAAAAGCTAAGAGAATTCAGCACCACCAAACCAGCTCTACAACAAATGCTAAAGGAACTTCTCTAAGTGGGAAACACAAGAGAAGAAAAGGGCCTACAAAAACAAACCCAAAACAATTAAGAAAATGGTCATAGGAACATATATATCAATAATTACCTTAAACATGAATGGATTAAATCCTCCAACCAAAAGACACAGGCTCGCTGAATGGATACAAAAACAAGATCCACATATATGCTGTCTACAAGAGACCCACTTCAGACCTAGGGACACATTCAGACTGAAAGTAGGGGGTGGAAAAAGATATTCCATGCAAATGGAAATCAAAACAAAGCTGGAGTAGCAATACTCATATCAGATAAAAATAGACTTTAAAAGAAAGAATGTTACAAGAGACAAGGAAGGACACTAAATAATGATCAAGGGATCAATCCAAGAAGAAAATATAGCAATTATAAATATCTATGCACCCAACATAGGAGCACCTCAATACATAAGGCACCTGCTAACCGCTATAAAAGAGGAAATCGACAGTAACACAATAATAGTGGGGGACTATAACACCTCACTTACACGAATGGACAGATCATCCAAAGTGCAAATAAATAAGGAAACAGAAGCTTTAAATGACACAATAGACCAGATAGATTTCATTGATATTTATAGGACATTCCATCCAAAATAGCAGATTACCCTTTCTTCTGAAGTGCACATGGAACATTCTCCAGGATAGATCACATCTTGGGTCACAAATCAAGCCTCAATAAATTTAAGAAAATTGAAATCATATCAACCATCTTTTCTGACCACAATGCTATGAGATTAGAAATCAATTGCAGGGGAAAAAATCCTAAAAATCGCAAACACATGGAGGCTAAACAATACGTTACTAAAAAAACAAGAGATCACTGAAGAAATCAAAGAGGAAATCAAAAAACACCTAGAGACAAATGACAATGAATACACAATGATCCAAAACCTATGGGATGCAGCAAAAGCAGTTCTAAGAGGGAAGTTTATAGCTATACAAGCCTACCTCAAGAAACAAGAAAAATCTCAAATATACAATCTAACCTTACATCTAAAGGAACTAGAGAAAGAAGAACAAACAAAACCCAAAGTTAGCAGAAGGAAAGAAATCATAAAGATCACAGCAGAAATAAATGAAATAGAAACAAAGAAAACAAGAGCAAAGATCAATAAAATTAAAAGCTGGTTCTTTGAGAAAATAAAATTGTTAAACCATTAACCAGACTCATCAAGAAACAGAGGGAGAGGACTCAAATCAAGCAAATTAGAAATGAAAAAGGAGAAGTTACAACAGACACTGCAGAAATACAAAGCATCCTAAGAGACTACTACAAGCAACTGTATGCCAATAAAATGGACAACCTAGAAGAAATGGACAAATTCTTAGAAAGGTATAACCTTCCAAGACTGAACCAGGAAGAAACAGAAAATATAAACAGGCAAATCACAAACACTGAAATTGAAACGGTGATTAAAAATCTTCCAACAAACAAAAGTCCAGGCCCAGATGGTTTCATGGGTGAATTCTATCAAACATTTAGGGAAGAGCTAACACCCAGCCTTCCCAAACTGTTCCAAAAAATTGAGGAGGAAGGAAGACTGCCAAACTCATTCTATGAGGCCAACATCACCCTGATACCAAAACCAGACAAAGGTACTACAAACAAAAAAAATTACAGACCAATATCACTGATGAATATAGATGCAGAAATCCTCAACAAAATACTAGCAAACAGAATCAAACAACACATTTAAAGGATCATACACCATGATCAAGTGGGATTTATCTCAGGGATGCAAGGATTCTTCAATATACACAAATCAATCAATGTGATACACCATATTAACAAATTGAAGAATAAAAACCATAAGATCATCTCAAAAGATGCAGAAAAAGCTTTTGCCAAAATTCAACACCCATTTATGATAAAAACTCTCCAGAAAGTGGGCATAGAGGGAACCTGCCTCAACATAATAAAGGCCATAAATGACAAACCCACAGGAAACATCATTCTCAATGGTGAAAAACTGAAAACATTTCCTCTAAGATCAGGAACAAGACAAGGATGTCCACTCTTGCCACTATTATTCAACATAGTTTTGGAAGTCCTAGACACAGCAATCAGAGAAGAAAAAGAAATAAAAGGAATACAAATTGGAAAAGAAGAAGTAAATCTGTCACTGCTTGCAGATGACGTGATACTATACATAGAGAATCCTAAAGATGCCACCAGAAAACTACTAGAGCTAATCAATGAATTTGGTAAAGTTGCAGGATACAAAATTAATGCACAGAAATCTCTTGCATTCCTATACACTAATGATGAAAAATATGAAAGAGAAATTAAGGAAACTCTCCCATTTACCATTGCAAAAAAAAGAACAAAATACCTAGGAGTAAACTTACCTAGGGAGACAAAAGAGCTCTATGCAGAAAACTATAAGACACTGTTGAAAGAAATTAAAGATGATACCAACAGATGGAGAGATATACCATACTCTTGGCTTAGAAAAATCAATATTGTGAAAATGACTATACTACCCAAAGCAATCTACAGATTCAATGCAATCCTTATCAAATTACCATTGGCATTTTTTACAGAACTGGAACAAAATATCTTAAAATTTGTATGGAGACACAAAAGACCTCGAATAGCCAAAGCAGTCTTGAGGGAAAAAAACGGAGCTGGAGGAATCAGACTCCTTGACTTCAGCTATACTACAAAGCTACAGTAATCAAGACAATATGGTAGTGGCACAAAAACAGAAATATAGATCAATAGAACAGGATAGAAAGCCCAGAGAAAAACCCACTCACTTATGGTCAACTAATCTATGACAAAGGAGGCAACGATATACAATGGAGAAAAGACAGTCTCTTCAATAAGTGGTTCTGGGGAAACTGGACAGCTAACTGTAAGAGAATGAAATTAGAACACTCCCTAACACCAAAGACAAAAATAAACTCAAAATGGATTAGGGACCTAAATGTAAGACCAGACACTATAAAACTCTTAGAGGACAACATAGGAAGAACACTCTTTGATATAAATCACAGCACGATTTTTTTGATCCACCTCCTAGAGTAATGGAAATAAAAACAAAAGTAAACAAATGGAACCTAATGAAACTTAAAACCTTTTGCAAAGCAAATGAAATTACAAACAAGACGAACAGACAACCCTCAGAATGGGAAAAAATATTTGCCAGCGAATCAACAAAGGATTAATCTCCAAAATATATAAACAGCTTATGCAGTCACTATATAAAAAAACAAACAACCCAATCCAAAAATGGGTAGAAGACCTAAATAGACATTTCTCCAAGGAGGACATACAGATGGCCAAGAAGCACATGAAAAGCTGCTCAACATCACTAATTATTAGAGAAATGCAAATCAAAACTACAATGCGGTATCACCTCATACCAGTTAGAATGGACATCATCAGAAAATCCACAAACAACAAATGCTGGAGAGGGTGTGGAGAAAAGGAAACCCTCTTGCACTGTTGGTGGGAATGAAATTGATACAGCCACTATGGAGAACTGTATGGAGGTTCCTTAAAGAACTAAAAATAGGAATTACCATATGACTCAGCAATCCCACTACTGGGCATATACCCAGAGAAAAACATAATTCAAAAAGACACATGCATGCCAATGTTCATTGCAGCACTACTTACAATAGCCAGGTCATGGAAGCAACCTAAATGCCTGTCGACAGATGAATGGATAAAGAAGATGTGGTACATATATACAATGGAATATTACTCAGCCATAAAAAGAATGAAACTGGGTCATTTGTAGAAATGTATATGGACCTAGAGACTGTCATACAGAGTGAAGTAAGTCAGAAAGAGAAAAACAAATATTGTATATTAATGCATATATGTGGAACCTAGAAAAATGGTACAGATGAACCAGTTTGCAGGGCAGAAATAGAGACACAGATGTAGAGAACAAACGTATGGACACCAAGGGGGGAAAGCAGCGGGGGGGTGTAGGTGGTGGTGTGATGAATTGGGAGATTGGGATTGACATGTATACACTGATGTGTATAAAGTGGATGACTAATAAGAACCTGCTGTATAAAAATATAAGTAAAATTAAATTAAAAAAAAATACTAGATCCCACATGCCTCAACTAAGAGCCCGCATGCCGCAACTAAAGATCCTGCATGCTGCAACTAAGACCCAGCACAGCCAAATAAACAAATATTTAAAGAGAAGCAGTATATCTTAAAATATATATATATATATGTGTGTGTGTGTGTGTGTGTTTGTGTATATATAATATATATATTTATATATATATATATATATATATTTTTTTTTTTTAAGAAAAAGGAGAAAAAGCCTCCTCCCTTCCAGCACCCAGTGTCCACTGGACTTAGCAGGGGTAGAGCCAGGGCCAGCCCCCCGGGAGAAGGTGCAGGAGCAGAAGGCAACGGCACTGGCATTTATGCTCTATGGGGAGGAGGTACCAGTATGCCTGGCACCTAGGTTGGCCCCTCCCTAGGTTGGCTGAGGAATGCAGCCTCATTAGGGTGAAGCTAGAGAAGGAGTTCTGAGCCTGGATCTCTCTGCCCTGGGTCAGTGCCAAGAGGAAAGCTTCCTTCAGCAGCTCCCAGCCCTTCCTCACAGAGCCCACACACAGTGGGGAGGCCCATCTGTATGGGGAGGAGGAAGGTTCACTAAGCACCTCCGGTAGGTAGGAAATTTACCTGTGATATTTATGCCATCCTCACCACCACTGCAGTACTACTAGCTTCATTTTACAGATGATAAAAGTGGGATGCAAAGACCAAGGTTACAGTGCCGGTAAGTGACACATCTGATCCATCACAGATGTGTGACTTTAAAACCCAGTTCTGTCTAAGGTTCTATAGGGCCCAGGTCCAAGAAAGAGCTCATGAATCTTAAAGTCTGGAAAGTTGGATTCTAGCTGCCATTCTGCTGCTAACTAGCTGGGTGACCTTGGGAAGGACTTCCAGGGGCCAGAGATTCCTCATGGATAAAATGAGACAGTGGCCTTCATGGTAGGTTAGGACCTACCACATCCACCTGCATTCTGGGAGTGTGATCCAGTGTGTGCACAGGGCCTAGTGCACAGGGAGAGAACAGTCCTTGCCCAAAATGTGCTGGCCACAGAGGGCAGATCCAAGAGGCACCACTGGCCCCATCATGTCAGCACTTCCTAGCTCTGTCTGCACAACTTGGTTCCCAGGAGCTTCTCTTCATCTTCCCCTTCCTCTCCCACCCTACACATGTGGTCCCACCTGCTGGGATGAATGCCCACTCCCTCTGCTCTATGCCATACATTCAACTACAATCAAGTGGGCAGTGCTGAATTTAATAATGTCCCCAAGGTTACACTAAATCACAGTAATTGCTATTTACTTCCTCTCAGATTCAGTTATTAACAAGCAATTCATGTCCTGAAAGCATGAGAAATCCCCAAATCCTTAAATGTTCTGGGGCTGATAAAGGCATAATCTGGTATTTGGCCTAGAATTGCCTTTCCCTCACCCCCTCCCTAGCCCCAACCCCACCTGCTCATCCACAGAGGGAGCCAAAGGCTTCCTGGAGAGCAATTCCTGCAGAGCCCTGCTCACCCTGAGAACCTCGCAGAGGGCAACTGCAGCCTCTAGTTTTCTCTGCGATGCTCTGAACTAATTCAAAATCTTCACTGGGAGGAGCAAAGGGTTAGGAGTCTGGGGAGAGTGACACACAACTAACTGCTGGCAGTAATTACCTGAGAATGTTCCGCCATTGACTCATACCTGGTGTGGGAAATGGAGCTAGGAGGTATTCACTGTTCCAACACTGCGAGTAACCCTAGGGGAAAGGCAAGAGAAGGATTCTCTCCAACTGAGGGATTCACCCCAAGTATGTGTTCCTAGGAAGACGGATTTGAACGTTCTAGGTTTACAGGGGCTGTCCCGCAGTGCAGAAGCTAACATAGCCCTGAATCAATGGCATATTTCTGATTTGCATCCTGGCTCCTTCACCAACTAGCTCCTTCACCTCTGGAAAGCTATTCGATCTCTTCCTATGTCTTTGATCTTTTCTGATGCGTAAAATGGAGCTAATCACTTGTCACATAGGGTTTTTGCAAGAATTAAATGAAATAGTGCAAAGGTCTTTTCAAGCAGTAAGTACTATTAGATTATAACTACGATTGTTTGGGGAACTTGTGGTGAGTCCTGCTTCAAAGCCTGTACTCTTTTGTTTGATAAATTTGGCTTAGTTTATATAAAGTTTTCTTAAGTAAATCTTGAGACCAAACAATTTCCTGCTAGAAGAAAACTTGCTTTGTTTAAAAGAGGTGCGACAGCCATATTGGAGAGGCACCGATATTGTTTAAAAGAAATGGATGACACAGAATCCCTCAGAGTCCCCAAAGACTTCAACAATGCTCCTCTGTCTGGGAAGCAGGACTGGGGGCAGGGACCCCCGAGGGGAGAAGGGCTAAGGTTCAGGAGAGTGTGGGTGTACAGAGACCAGGGCTCCTGAACAGAGAGCATCACTCTGAGGCATCTTTCTGGCTAAAGAACAATCGCTGTGACCATGATTGAGGGGTCTGCCACCCTCACACAGTGTCCCTTGGTCACCTGGTCCCTTGCTGCTGCTACTGAATGAAGCAGTGCCCTGGACAGAGCCAGCCAGCCACTTCTCAGGAGGGATGAGGAACACAGGGAGCGACACAAGCTCTTCATTATCCCTTAGCTGCCCTCTCCCATCTTGATGGTCCTCCAAGACCTTGAAGCATATTTAGGTGTAGAGAGGTGATAAGCACGTGACAGCATGGTGGCAGTGGATGGTCATCACTGTTCTACAGCTCACCGTACATGCTTCCTCTTGGACGGCCCTCATCCAGAAAATGGAAACAGGTGGGAAAACAGACAAAAAATATGATGTGAGACTCTGGGGAAGGAATGACCAGGAGGAAGTAAGAGCTGTTCTTTCCCACAAGGACCAACAAGAAATTAGCAAAATAGAACATTCTTGAATGAAAGAAGCAATCAATCTAAGAATCAATTAATTGCAATTATTCCAGCTGGTTTGCTTCAGTAGATTGATGCCAGAGGCATCAATGGAGAAGAGCAAAAGGGAGCCAGTGTGGAGGTTCTAGGGATCTATCTGGGCTTGTCTTAGACCCGCTTCAGCCCCAGAACAGGAGTCATAATGCATGAACATTTGAAAAGTCCCACAGTGGAAAACCCCCCAAGAAAAGACCCTGTTGAGCCTTTTGGCTCCAGGGAAACATATGCCAGAATTACTTCCTGCACCACTCCATGTCCAACAAATACACAAATGTGTTTTGTTCTGTGAAACTGGCTCATATAAATGACATAAGCTAACCTTACCACATCCAGAAACGTTTGAAACAACATAAAAATCACAGTTGGCCCTGGACCAACTCTAATCGCTCAGAATGTTTAATCCCAGGCTTTTCACCCGCTTGTGGGTAACGAGGGTATTTGCCAGCAGAAGCCCTCTCCTTGTGACTGAATTCGTCACCCTCCTACCCCCCTGCTCGTGACACCACCTCCCACGGTCCCCCTTCGGGCCTCATAGACTGAAAGCTTCACAAACACTTTTTTACTCTTTCTTTCCATTATTCCTGATCCCAACGACATTATATCCTGCTATTTCTTCCTTTGAAGAACATTTACATTTGCTGTTGGTTTTCATCTATGTGGCTACAACCCCAGCCCAGGCCCTCATCCCCCTGCATCTGTTTTATGGCCCTCCTGCTACCCACGTCTTCCCTCCTACACTGGCTGCAGGACGGGGTCTTTTCTCATGCTATGCTGCCATGTCATGTCAGTGACTCCCATCCCTACCAAGTCTTGTCTTCCCTTAATCACATTGAATTCATGGTAAGGGGGATCTGTTCCATCACCAAAGGGTTGAACTTGAAGCCTTCCATCCCTGCCTGGTGGAGACTTCCCAATGTTTATGGCTAGCTCAAGGTCTACTTCTATTGTGAAGCTTTCCCCACTTCCCCTAGTAATAAAAGTTTTGTGTTACTTTGCTCATTCCTTTAATACTTATCACATCTCATCCTCTAAGCAGTAATTATAAAGCTAAATTATTAGCTATTTATCCATCTTACTCAACCCTCTTCCTTGCAGCTCCCTGCATAGAGCCTTACAGCAGTAAACTCTGGATAACGGTACTCATGCTTACCCCTACTCCTTCTGATCCTCTCTGCCTATTTACATCCTACCTACCCTTCAAGTCTTGCCTCTATTTCTAAACTTCTGCATGGGATTCTGAAGCACTAAGTCCTGCCATATCAATTTCACCTTCTAGGACAAGATTATTCTAGACTAACATATTAGGGAATCTGACCTGGTAATGAACATGACTGCAGCAAAGCAGATGAGCATTTCAAGATAGCTTCACGAACAAGCATAGAGAAACGAGGGGTAGGTACTAGAATTACTAGCTAAATAGTAAAATTACGACAATTATAACTAATTGAACTACCATATCCAAAGGACGTAGGTCTCCACCCTATGCTTAAATTTTCCGACAAATATTTACTGAGCTCCATATTTTTATTAATGGTTTAAATTAAGGTGTACAAGGCATGCTTGATACATAAGTGAGGAATAGCAAATAACAACTGTCCAAATACAGGAATGGGGGTGGGGGAGTCAGCCATGATTTATCAGCAATAGGTTTGAAAAATATCTAAGAGTTTTGACTGATACTAAACTCCATATGTCATAATAAAAGGACAGAAGAAGGAAGAAAGGAAGGGGCTAGGAAAGAAAGAAGAGGGAAGGAGAAAGAAGAGGAAAAAAATAAATGATTTTGGGTGACATAAATAGAAGTTGAGAAGTGCCTTCCAAATCCTCATGGCACATGAGGGAGGCTAATGTGTGATACTTTAGCAAATAGCTCTGTGGTCAAATAAAATTGGGAAACACTGGGTTAGGTAAAGGTAAACAGGACTACTCAGATCCTTTAGTACTCTAATGTGCACTTTGAAATCTCCAAGAGAGAGGATAAATCTGCAGGATTGCCCAAAGATATCTGACTGAAACTAACTGACTTCCCACTCCTGACCTCAGAGAATCATGTCCCAGGAGCTAGGATGAATGGAACTCACTTTGGGAAGTATGACTTATAGCAAAGGAATCCAGCTCCCTGGGCTGATCAGAGCCTAATTTAAAGTGTGGCATGCAGCTCTGGGCACCTCAAAGGAAGAGGAAGAGAGTCAGTTGGACAGGATTAGTAACAGCAGTCAGGTTGGCACAAATATTCAAAACCATAATATCTGAGGAATGTTGGAAAATTTGACATGTTTAGCCTGGGGAAGAGCTGAGATGAGGGGTATGAGATGATAACAGAAGGTTGAGATGATAACAGAAGGTTGAGGGCTTGATAATTGTAATTAAATATGTGAAGAGTTGTCCAATAAGGAAGGAATTAGACTTGTTCGTGTGTGACCTCAAAAGAGAAAACTAGGACCAATGGTTGGAGCCCTCTGGGATCACACAGTTTGCTTTATCCATACTCCTTTTGGCTAAAATTCTGATGCAATATTTATTGACCAGCTAGGAGTACTATATTCAAGAGTTTCTGATTCCCTTGCTTTTCATTCTTTTTTGCCCAACAACAGGAATTGAGTCATGAGGGATCAAACGGGGCACTCAAATCCTACCTGAGGTAGTTTGAAAAGAGTTGAATCCATGAGTGGGTCCCAGCCAAGACCTTGAGGGGAAGCTAAGAGTCAAGCAAAGAACAAAGAGCAACCCCAAGTCCAAGGACAGGAGACAGTAAACAGCAGCCAAGGCCAAGAGTCAGGCCCAGGCAGAAAGAACACTGTAATGGGAACAGGTCAGGGACCTGGTCTGGGATCACTGCTGTAAACAGCAGCTCGTCTGTAGGGAATCAGCATATGAGATATCAGGCTGGCATAAAGATGCTGGATGGCAAGGGGTCTCAAAGAGCCAAGCTGGATAGCAGTAAGGAGTCTTTCTTAGGCTGTCCCAAGTAGATCATCTACCACAGATAATAAGCAGTTAAGTGACACATATAAAACACCAATATTTGAATAAATTCCAAGAGCCTCTTTCATTTATTCTTCTTAGACTAATATTTTAAGAATCTTTCCATTACTTTGAGTTTCTTCAGCACTTGTACTAACTGGTCCAAGCTCCTTGTTTTACAGACGAGAAGACAGAAGCCCAGAGAGGGGCAATGATTTGCAATAGTGACATAACCTGATAGATTATGGAAGGGCAGGGCTTGAACTAAGGTCCTCTGGATTGCCATCCCATTCTTCTCCCTTTGCATCTACCACGGTGCCCAATACAATGATCAACTCCCAGTCTCTGCCCCATAAATGCTGGTTGAAGTAAATTAAGTAGGCATCAGTGTGTCAAGGGCTAATGTTTACTTCTGTGTTTAAGTACTTCTCTACTTACGTAATATTAAGTAGGAAGACTAAGGAACACATGTGGCTCCTGCTCTGAATGTAGGCTGATGTCCCTATTTGGTATGGGGGACTGAAGAGCCCCTAACTTTGGCATACTCCTCGTAAGAATGCTGGCCTGAGCTCTAAGTGCTGACCCAAGGAAGACCCTGTGAGCCCAGATACACCACATCAGATTCTGAGGTGATGCTGAAGAAGGGCTCTGGGGAGTCTTTGTCCCAGGCTACCTATAAATAAAGTGTAATTTTAAGTTGAAATATGGGCTATGGGTTTTTCCTTGCCTGGCATTTGAGAACTCCCCCCTGGGCCCCCAGAGTCGTACTGCCAGAAAAGGCCATTAATTCCCACAGTTTGGGGGTAGTGCTGCTTGTCAACCAAGGCTCATAAAATTTCAAACAGAAATCCTTCCAAACCCAGGAAGATCAACCTCGTTGACAAGAAACACATGGGCAGAGCCAACACATGGAATGCATTTTGCTCTGAACAGCTTCTTTTGATGCTGTTTCTAAAGGCTGAGACCACAGCTCTCTGCACCTTCATGGCAAGTGTTTCTTGTTTCTCTAGGCCTTGGCATCTTGTTAGAGCTCCTACTCTCTGGGACTGTTGATTCTCAATACCTTCGTTGTGCTACAGAAGTGGCCTCTGGCCCTTTGGGCATGAACACATTACACACTGTCACTGTTTCAACCAGACTGTTTCCTCCACAACAGACACAGACTCAGAGCTACAAGCATGGGCCCTCAGCTGTAGGGCAGACAGCCTGATATGGAATGCTCATCCTTGCTTGTACTGAGGACCATTTTTCTGCTTGTTGCACTTCCCTTAATAAGCCTGCGATGTATGATTTCTTCATTGGAGTCTCAACAGCACCCTGGCAGTTCCCATCATCCTTATCTATTCTACTAGCTCTCCCCCAGCTGCCATTACTGCTCTCATTACTGAGTAGCATATCCGTGGATAGCCCGTTCCAGGCCCTGGACCACGTCCACCAGTCCCTTCCTCCTCACCCTCAAGCATTCTGTACATCTTTCTCCCAACCTGGAATGCTCTGCCTCCTCCACATCCCCTTTCTTCTATCTCAATCAATTAATCCTCTAGGAAACCTTCCCAAGTTGACCCCTCCTAGCCCAGATCATTGCCTTTCTCCTCTCATTTTTAGCCCTCTAATCTACTAGCCACATTGCAGTGACTTATGTGCAAGTAGATGAAGTTTGGGGGCATGTTATCCACGTTTATCTTCTAAAACTTTCTTCTGTTTCACTGTAGTTAATCAGTGTGTGTGGATGGATAATAGATGAAAGGATGGATAGATGGATGGATGGATGGATAAATGGGTTAAAGAAATAAACAGTGACTTCCACCAAACCCTGGACCTTGTCTAACCCTAAATTCCTATATTTGGTACAAGAATCTTAAGCACAGTACTCATAAAAGTACTAAAGAAAGGTACTTTTCTCTGGTCATGAGGCCAGTCACTTTTTCTATGATAGGGAACTGCCAACCTCAAGGTCCAAATCATAAAGTCTATTCTGTTCTGAGCAAAGCAATCAGAGGGCCTGGACCTGGGTTACCACCTTCAGTAAAAACAAGGAGACCCCCCTCCTTGACTAACCCCTCTTCTCCCTGAAGTCACCAGCTGCTCTCAGGTACCCACCAATAGCCATCAAAAGCCTCCTGTCTCAGTTAGTTCAAAATATCATAAACTAGGTGGTGTATAAACAACAGAAATTTATTTTTCACAGTTCTGGAGGCTGGGAACTCCAAGATCAAGGCAGCAGCAGATTCAATGTCTGGAGCGAGCCCTCTTCCTAATTCACAGATGGGTGTGTTCTCACTATGTCCTCACACGGTGCAAGGGACTAGGGATTTCTGTGGAATTTCTTTTATAAGGGCACTAATCCCATTCATGAGGGCTCTACTCTCATGACCTAATCATCTCCCAAAGGCCCCACCTCCTAATGAAACCCTAACGGGCCCTATGGGGCTCTGAGGCACAGAGGCTTTTTGTCCCCCATTTCCTGTAGGCAAGACTCCAGCCTCCATGACCTCCCTTGAGTTCCAAAGGGCAGATTCAAACCGTTGCAAATCAAGGGAGGAGCAGCCAGGAAACCACCTGAGGCAAGATTAAAGGGACCAGAGAAGCTCATCAAAATTAGGAGACCACCTGAGACCCTGCACACACCCTAATCTTGTCAGCAATCCCACTCTTCTGAAACTCCGCAGAAGAATGTAAGACTGTTACTGCCTTGATCCTTATCACATACCCCTGACCGCAAGACCCGCCTATAAGACCTCCCTATTACCCAAAGAGGGGGGCACAGTTCTTGCGCACTAGCCTGCTGTGTTCCCCCCTTTGCCTGGCAAAGAATAAAGCCACCCTTCCTTTCTCCTCCAAAACTCTGTCTCCGTATCTCATTTCGGCATTGGTACACAGGGAGCCAAGATTTTGGCAGCAAATTTTGGGAGCTCCTCCAGGATCAACTCGTGGGCATGTGGCCGCACAGGGCCCCTCAGCTTGATCAGATGCTTGGGGATTTCTCTCCATGCCAGTGTCCCCAGGGAGAGCAGAGGGTTGGAGGATTTCTCTGAAGCCAGGTCACCAGGGTTTCCCTGCCGTGGGCCGTGCCCTGATCACACCCAGCCTGCTGTCTGGACTGCGGAACTCCGAGGTTGCAGTGGAGAATGGGGGACAGGTTGCCCTAGCAGCTGCTAAGGCTTTCCTTGCCTGAGGACACCTTCTTTTTCCCTTGCCTGCATCGCCCGGACTTTCACTTTGAGGAGACATTAACTCTTGGAGGATCAGAAAGAGGTCATTTGGTTCGTCGTGACACACCTGCTAGCAATTTGGTAAGTCCTCCGGAGTGCACACCAGGATCTTTTCGACTTTGTCCATTTGGGGTACTTCGGTTCCAATGTGGGGAACTTCAGTTCCAATTTGGGGAACTCTCCCTGTGAAGGGAAATTCCATTTGTAAGGTGCCACTTTAGACAAAGGTCACAGGTCTAGTGGGACTGGGAAGTCACATTTGGGGCATTTTTGCCATTTGGCTTTTGATTTCTGGGCATCTCTTTGCCTTTTGTTTTAATTTGAGTGTTACTCCCAGCTGGTGAGGTTTTGGTTTGGTTTGGTTACTTTGGTTTGAGCACACAGACATCTGGTACTAACTGCTAGAGCTAAAATGGGAGGTGCTTCCTCTAAGGTTCCATCCCCACCTGGGAGCCCCTTGGGAAAAATTTTGAATGACTGGTCGAACTATAGCTATGATCCAATGACAAAAAGGCCTAAAAGTGGGTCTCTTACAATTAGATCTTTATTGCTACAGGATGGGAAAACGGATGGACAGAGGTTTCCTTATGTCCAGGACTTTCTCCTATAATCAAAAGCCAGGGAAATCAGAAAAACTCTCCTGTCTCAGGGGTGAACCAAGCTTCCCCCACTTCTGCAAGTTTCCTTAATCCTTCAGATTCTTCTGAACATACTAAGACCCCCACCTCCCCAAAGGGACAATCCCTGCTGGAACAACATTTTATCAGCCAGTCTGCCCTTGTTATCAGGGCCAATTTGAGCACTATCTGGTCTAAATTTTAGCTATGAACTATGACCACAGAAAAGGAAAGGTGATTTTTGACAGTGTGGCCACAATATTCTTTGGACTCTGGAGAAAACTGGTTAGATAAAACTTTATTGAAATTGCAAATTCAATTATTTTTGCATGTGTAATTAGAGAAAGCTAGCTTGTTAAAATACTTCTTTTTTTTTTTTTTCAGAATTCTGACCCTGAGGGAACAAGTCCTACTAGGAGAACATGGTTTCTCTCCTGTACCTTGAGACCATGGCTGTCAGGAATACTTATCTTATCTAGACCACCCCTAATTCCTGAGACTTAGGGGGGAAAAAAAAAAAAAGAGGAAGAAGGCTTTTAAAATTTTTTCTTATTCCAACTGTTTATAAACTAGTGAGTTTTATACTGTGATATCTGATTCATGACTAAGTTTGGAAAATGAAGCTATGAGATCTCTTGTTGTGTCTGTCTGGATATATGTACGTCTCAGTATATGTCTTTGGATGTTATTGCTGAGGTTAATTTATAAATGAGCTCTATTAAATTGGCTTAAAGAAAAGTGCTTAAAGTAAGCACTTACAAATCAAAAGATTCTAAATACATGAGAAATTAAGCTAAATGAATTTTAGGCTCATGTGAACTGGGAAATATTCAGTATTAAATTAACACCTGGTATTAATGTTTAAGTTCGTTGATCTAATTAATATACATGTCTTCAGAGTCATCAACATTAATACTTTCACTGCACCTAGGTTTCATATGAGTTAAATAAGACCTTATTATATCTGTTGCAAATCTGTCAGCAAGGAAAGTAACTCGATGTGAAGAAACTTTTAAGGAAAGAAAATGCAAATGAGATGAGCTTTTAGATAAACTCTATTAATAATAATTATACTTTAGGAATGTCTATCTAAAATAGATTCTGGTAACTTGAAATTCTAGAGTTGTGCTAAACTAAGTTAAGTGATGGAAGTTTATTGAACAGCTAGGTCATTCCCAAATAAAATAAGATACTGAAACATTAATTACTGAACATTGGCTTCCTTTTACAAAGAAACAAAAGGTATTTAGAACTTTTTTTTTTTTTTTTCGGTACGCGGGCCTCTCACCGCTGTGGCCTCTCCCGTCGCAGAGCACAGGCTCCGGACGCGCAGGCTCAGCGGCCACGGCCCACGGGCCCAGCCGCTCCGCGGCATGCGGGATCCTCCCAGACCGGGGCACGAACCCGCATCCCCTACATGGGCAGGCGGACTCTCAACCACTGCGCCACCAGGGAAGCCCTTAGAACTATTAATGAATATGTTTGGTGCCACGTTCTCTAAAGAAAGCAAATGTTTTTAGAAAATATCACTGGTATTTATGTTCACCAATCTACAGAATGCTGATGTAAAGGACCGTTCATAATTGCTTACGTCTTAGTTTTCACAAGAAATTAAGGTTTTAAGAGCTGAGGATTCCAATTTAAACATGTAATTAAAGCTAACAGAAACAATAAAGGAAACATTTCAGTATACAGTAGGAAAGTAGAATGTATGTTTTCAATAAAGAAGGGATGAGGGATGGAATTGCATTTTACTAAGGGAGAGGGAAGTAGGTCTGACTTACAGCTGGCTGATTCTGAATGGGGAAATAAAGTGATGGATACAAAAAGTAATAGAAAAGTTTGTCAAAGTGGACCCCGAGAAAAGAGTTTTGTGCATGGTTGGGACTGACTAAGGTTAAAATAAATTTAATTGAGTAAATGAATTTTAAAAGTAAGCAGGTGCAAAACTTGGATTTGTTTTTTCTCTCTTAAGAGGACAAGATTTCTTAAAATGTTGAACTGCCTATTATAACAGATTTCAAGTTTCTTTACCTTTTAAGTGATCTGTTCTGTAATTGCCTTTGAAATCTTTCATTGTTACTTCGGCTGAGTGAATAACACTGTTTCACAGTGACCTGTGATTCTATATGACTGAGTGTTCTAAACCCTTTTGATATTTCCTTTTTTTTGACAAAACTTCCCAAATAAAATTATAATGAAGTTTCTTCAACCTCTAGTTAACTTTGGGATGCTTCAAAGGGCCCCTGAAACATCCCAGAAAGAGATATTTAACTATGGTTCATTTGGTATGTTAAATTACATGGGAAGTATTGTCAAGTAATAAATCTTCTTAGGTTATATGGTATGGTAAATTTTTACTAATATAGATATTCTAGAAATTGTATGGAATTCCTAAAGATCTGACATGTCCTGGTAAAATGTTATCAGTCATAATTCTAGTTATTATCTTAAAGTGTTGTATGTCACAGCAGTAACCAAGTTACTTTGTCAATTGCATTGTAAGCAGATTTTAAACATGCCTTCTTAAGTCTTTTGTCATTATAGACACTTATGGTTTTACTCTAATGCCTTTGCAAAAATGCTTCCTCTTCAAGAAGACTTAGAGAAAGGACTTTTGGATTAATACAAGTTTCTGACTTTCAGACCATAATGTTGAACTGGAGATTAGAAACTCTCAGGTTCCCAGCAGCTTTATCAGATGAATTAAGAAGGCTAACTCACTAACAGATCAGATGTCCCAAGACCTGCAACCAGGGGATTAATGCATGCTGGAAAAGACATAATTTAAAGGACTATCTCCAACGTGGACAGAAGGACCCTTATTAGAGAAGACTGCTGACCTCAAACTCACCTTAAAACAATGCTCAAACAAAGGAGAAACTACACTCATACCAGGATGAGAAGAAGACAACATCAGAAGCAGACAGCTTACCCTAGATGCTGGACCTGATTTGTATGATCATTTATAATGTTTTCTTGACTTCTTGGACTTTTACATATAAATCGAATATTTTTCTATCATGGACATGATCCTATGCTAGTTTTAAAAACTCAGTCCAATTGTTGGGTTTGTGGCCAATTACCTGTGTCTAGGTAATTATGGATTACCTTGGTGGATTTACCTGTGTCTAGGTAATTATGGATTACCTTGGTGGATTTCTCCATTCCAAGGCTCTAACTGGATAGCCCTTAGGAAATTTATTTTAGAAGAAAGAAGGTTCAGTCCTGTTCAGGCTACTCTTGATATTACTAGATGGGATCCCCTCACCTAGCCAATTAATAATACTTGTTCCGACTCTGGCCATAAGTATTAATTTTCCTCTATTACTCAGGCTCAATCAGGGCAACAAGCAAAATTTCAGCCAAAGAATAAAACCTCCCACAACTATGGGATGGATTTATGTAGTTAACACCAAACTATGCTAATTTAAGTTTAAAGGCTCCTCTATGTTGAGAACAGTTAAATTGTACTAAGGATAATCAGTCTAGTAACATTAGGATATTAGGCTGTGTGCCTTATGGACAGTACCATTATATCATTTCCCTTAAAGATAAGGGTTGATACAGAACAGACTAAGTCAGATGACCTCAGATATACCAGGCTGCACCTAATGGAAGTTCTTGACATATATTCTTATTTATGATTTTACTAATCTGCTAGCTATATATTTGTTTTTTTTACATTGTCTGTTTTACAAAATTGTTGTTTCTTGCATTACCAAATGTGTGACTAAGCCTCTGATAAAATGATGATGTACAGTTCCGTATGAGATCAATGATTGTAATAGTGTAACTCTAGATATGGGAAGAAGCAACAACAGGGAATATTTTCCTGGGCCATAAGAGATTAGTGAGACAGGTGGTCCGGAGACTTTTGGCACTATTAATGAGGCCTAGTCCAATAATAATAGCACATTGAGTGGCTTATCAGTGAAATCTTCACCAGACCACGGAATAAGCATTCCTAGCACCGTGGGATGAAATGGTCATGAAATGTGCCCCCAAACTATGGTCAAATTTATGACCCTGAAGGGGCCCTGCCAACTGAAAATTGGCACTTGCCATCTGCCTCTGCAAGGATTAAGTCAATGGCCACTGTGGCCATTGACCTTCAACACCCGCAGAAAGGAGTTCAGGGTGGAGATCAGGAATGAGGCACTCTGTGCTCTGGGGAAAAACTGGCAGAACAGGCCTTCAGATAGTTAGATACTTTCAGGAGAAGATTTTATGAGCCTAAATTCTTGCATTTTCCCATATCTAGAAAAGCAGTGAAATCATTAATAGTGCCATCTGCTTTAACATTGAGGAGGGGAATGCATTTGAAAGTCAAAATGGAATAACTATGGTAAAACTAGGTGACCACTGTGGATGTGATCTCAGACGCATTCATTCCTGTATTGTTGCAAACTTGAATTTTCTAAGCTATATCAGACTCCACAGGGTTTTAAAAATTCCCCCACCCTCTTCAATGAGATTTTGGCTGAAGATCTGAGAGGATTATGCCTGGATCAAGGTTGAATAAAAGCTTTTACAGCCAGAAAAAAGCATTGCAAGTGACAAAAACCCTTCTTAATGACATTCTTAAGAAAACTTTCACCAAGCTATGCTGGAAAAGTCATCTAAAATGGGACAAGGTCTTTACAATTGCTATGTTCAATTGTTAACCGCTATGCATGAGTTTGTGTTCCACAGGTGTCCCCCTTGCCTGAAAGCTCCCTTGCACCCCCTCAAAGCAGGAGACTGGGTGCTACTGAAAGTATGAAAAAGAGCAATGACCTGAGCAGCAGCTTGAAGAAAAATGGAAGGGATCCTACAACATTCTTCTCTAAAATGGGATGGAGTAAAACCGTGGGTACATCACACCAGGGCAAGAAAATTACCAGAGACTGACCAGCCAAGGCTGCCTACAGCCAGCGAGCAGACTCCGGAGAAGCAGGCATTTCACCCTTTGAGAAACTCTGAGTATTTGTTACAACAAGCTGAATGAAAGTTCTGTTTTCTAATCCTTTCTCATACCTTATGCATACACTGATTCTTTCGATAATTCTAACTGCTAGATATGTGGTCAGCTTCCTGTTTCTGGGTCTTCAGGATTGCCTTGATGGTTTTTCCCCATACAGGGAACGGTTTGGAAACAACTGTCTCTGAAGTGCCGGTTCCAGACTGAACTTCAGACCTATTCTCCTGAATTCCTAAGGAAATGAGATTTATTCTGTCTACTACAGTTCTAGTTCTCACTCTTCTTATCTCTAACTGGGTCTATTGCACCAAAATGGCAGAACAAGGGATTGAGATCTTAATCATATAAGACTTGGATCCAGGACTTGAAACTCAAATATTTCTAATTTGGTATCTATTCCCCCAAATTTAGGCAGGACTATGCCCCATCTCAGCAAGAAGTAGTTAGAGCGGTCGTCATCCCATTCCCTGAAAGATTTGGAGAAAGATAAAACCGAAATGGGGATTAAAACCAAGTCCCCCTAAAACCGAGTCCCTCTGCCGAGTTTATGATTAACATCTCCATCCAAAATGATTGTTCCCTTTTTCGTCCAACATCTGTTCTCCTCAAGATTGAGGAGTATCAAAGAAAAGGGAGGAATGAAACCGAGCGGGGCCCTATGGGGCTCCCAGGCATGGAGGCCTTTTTGTCCCCCATTTCTTGTAGGCAAGACTCCAGCCTCCATGACCTTCCCTGAGTTCCAAAGGGCAGATTCGAACAGTTGCAAATCAAGGGAGGAGCAGCCAGGAAACCACCTGAGGCAAGATTAAAGGGACCAGAGGAGCTCACCAAGATTAGGAGACCACCTGAGACCCTGCACACACCCTAATCTTGTCAGCAACCCCACTCTTTTTGAAACTCTGCAGAAGAAAGAAGCATGCAAGACTGTTACTGCATTGATCCCTATCACATACCCCTGACCACTGAGCCCTGCCTATAAGACCTCCCTATTCCCCAGGGAGGGAGGCACGGTTCTTGAGGCACTAGCCTGCTGTGTTCCCCGCTTTGCCTGGCAAAGAATAAAGCCACCCTTTCTTTCTCCTCCAAAACTCTGTCTCCGTATCTCATTTCGGCATCCGTGTACAGGGAGCCAAGATTTTGGTAGCACTAATACTGCCTGAAGGTGGGGGACAGTGTCAGAAATTCTACATATGAATTTCCAAGGGACACAAACACTCAAACCATGGCATCTTCCATGCTTCATTTTGCCTTTTTTTTTTTTTCTGTATATCTAACAGCAACCAAATGTGTTCATTTTAAAGATTTTTCTGTCAGCATTTTTTAAGAATGAAGAAGAGTAGAGGTATGGAGAAGTTAAACATCAGACATAAGCCATCTAACCACAGAAGAGAGCAGAGAATTTTTTAAAAGGAAAAAAAAAGCCCCTGCCCAGAGGGCTTGTGGTGTCGATTAGACACGTGGAGGGAGCGCGACAAGACAGGGCAGGCACTCGGGGAGACAGGTGGCAGCCAAGGATAACTGTCTTTGTTCCTGGCCAGGCCAGCCTGTCACCTGCCACCTTGGAGGCAGCTCAGGGGAAGGCTCCAGAGAGAGATTAGAGAGAGGACAGAGTGGGATGAATTACTTCCAATAATAAGTGGAAATGAAGAATGGCTGAGAGGGGCCCAGACACTTGGCTTCTGACTCCTGTCCTCTCATATTCCTGCGCATGAGAGGGAGACATGAAGAATACCAATGAAGCTGCTCCCCAACCTTCACAAGACTAAGAGGAAAAGGCAGACCTGAGAGCCAAACAGAGGGTGTCTAGGATGTGACACTGGCATTGCTAAATATCATATGTATATATGTAGGAGTGTGTGTATGTGTATGTGTGTGTGTGTATGTGTATTTACTGTTCCAAGGTTAGTTTATTCTTCTAACATATGTTATTGTGCTGAACCCTTGTGTGCAGGTGACATCTTCCAGCCTCACCCATGCCATAACCCTGCAGCATTCTCTATTCATGGATTCCAGGGCTAGAGCCCAAAGACATCTCAGTCCAACACATCTTGTCACATTGAAATAAAAGCAAAATTAAAACCTAGACATTGTGGAATGCCTCATAAACCTCCCCCGACACACAGCCCAGGCTCAGGTTTCCCAGCGTAAAACTGCTGCTCCTAAGACAACCTCTTAATAGGCATGTGGAGTATGTAGGTCAAGAAGGACAGATTTTAATCCTTTTATTACAAGAAATTACATCAGTTCAAGGCATGCTATTGAAGGAGAGTGTCCAGAGCAAAGCTGATGAAAGGTGGCAAAGTCTGTCCAATGTGGGATTCAACCCTGGTTCACCAAGGATGCAGCTGGGACTTGCATCCTGTGTATGCTCCCCTCTGTCCCTGGATCGGCAATCTCATAAACTAAGGAAAAAAGGGGGGGGGGTCTGTGAGCACTCAGGTCCTGATCCTTGAGTTTACCTGACTACTTCATTCCTTTTTAAGATAGTCACCTCCGTTTACTAAATGGCAACTCGCCCAGTTACACGGCAGTAAATTAAAGTGTTAGTTGGGATTGAGTTTTTGCATTATTCCCTTTCTTCAGTGATTTCAAAACTTGTGGAGGACGAGTATTTTCGACTGTGCCAGCCAGAGGAAGGGAAAAGAGATTCACAGGGTTTGACAGTTCTGATGAATGAATAGTTGAAACATCACAGGCTGACTCTTCAGGAGCCATGGAGATAGCCAGGACCCAGAGAGAGGCAAAAGCCTTTCTTGGAGAGGAAGGACTCTACCTGGTTGGTAAGAGGGTGACAGCTTTCAGCCCCTTCCAAGCTCCACCTATGGCATAGAGGGTAGGAAGCGCTAAGACAGGGGGAAAGAAAATGGCCTCCCTGTTGGTGCCTGGGTCTTGAGTGCTGACTTCCAGAGCTGAGGCTGGACTTGACACTAGTTGCTGAACTACTGGGGGGAAAACAAGATAGAGGCACCTTGAGCCTGCAGTTCATTTCTTTTCATCCCCCGCTGTGAATGGAGAAAGTTTGGGACAAGCCCTGATGTGTGCAATAAAAGCTGTCTTTCTGGATTTGCAAGTAGATTAATGAGGTTGAGTTTTATAGAAAACATATTTCAAACACATTAGCCACAGGCCAAACATCTCCTTGGAAGAATTTTATTTTTAGAAGAGACTTAAGAGTACTTTCTTTACAGTACCTGATACTAAAATCAATCCCTGTGATTACTTGAAACTCTATTTACTGTAAACCTTCCAGGACAAGAAAGGCTTTGACAAATTCTCACCAGAGTGGGGTTGCATGCTCCACTAATCTCACTCATGAAAACTGGGAGTGGAGAGGGTGGGAAGCAGCCCTGCAGTTACACTCCGCCGTCTCCTGCTTTTCAAGTTGTCTGACAGAAACTGCCAGATCGGAGAACCAAGTTCCTATTTGGATTTGACACAGTCTTGGGCGTGTCACAACTTTTCTAAGTCTCAATTTTCCTATTTATATAAGAAAGAATCGCAAGGATTTCCCTGGTGGCGCAGTGGTTAAGAATCCGCCTGCCAATGCAGGGGACACGGTTTCGAGCCCTGGTCTGGGAAGATCCCACATTCCATGGAGCAACTAAGCCCGTGTGCCACAACTACTGAGCCTGTGCTCTAGAGCCCGCGAGCCACAAGTACTGAGCCCGCGTGCCACAACTACTGAAGATCGTGCACCTAGAGCCCGTGCTCTGCAACAAGAGAAGCCACTGCAATGAGAAGCCCACGCACCGCAATGAAGAGTAGCCCCTGCTCCCTTCAACTAGAGAAAGCCTGCGTGCAGCAATGAGAACCAACACAGCCAAAATAAAAATAATAAATTTTTAAAAATAGAGAAATAAACTGGTACTAACTTGTAGAATCTCTGTGGGGAGAGAAACTTTCATTAAAAAAAAAAAAAAAGAAAGAATTGCCAAAACCATTTCCTTCCTAGCCCAGGAATTGCTTTCAGAACTATGAAAGCACACCTGAGATTCCCTCAGCTTTGCTAAGGAACATACCTACCGGCACAAATTTGAGTCAAATCATGTCTGGAAATTTTACATTTAAAGTGGAAACATTTTCAGGATTGCTGTTTCAATCCCTCCAACAAACCTATGAGGCAGGTAACATAGATGAGAGTTTGAGACTTAGAGAGCTTATGTATTTTTCTCAGTCCCAGAGCTATTAGGTGATAAACTGGTACCGTTCATTTATTTCTACTGCAGCAATTCCCCATCACCTTTTCTAGCTGATTTCTGTGACCAGTTGCAGAGAATTTACCTGTCTCAAAAGTCTAGGACTGAATCATAGTTGTAATCGTTGCTACCAACGGAGGCTCTACTATGAGCCATGTATTTGGACAGTTACATTCACTAACTCACAGCAACCCTGCAAGTAGGTGGTATTGTACTCATTTTATAGATCAGTAAGGCTAGAATCATTTAAATATAAATGATGGGGTAACGATTCAGACCTTTGCTGTGCCACCTTCCACTCCACGATTAGGAGAGAAAGAATTCCATCAGGGGACTCTGGAAAGTCTAATGACCTTCCCAATATCACTAGACTCCTGGGGACTTCAACTCAAGGTGCTCTTACCAGGGCCAAGTCTTTAAAACTCACCCAAATCTATATGCTGTTGGCTGTGGAACATCCAGAAGGTATGGTAACTATATCAGTCTACTATGTAAAATTCCTGCCTGAGAGGGAAAACTCACTCATGTTCTGGGGAAATCCAGAATTTATTAACCTTCCACCTCGGACTACAGCACATCATGGCCATTTATGAAAAAGCAATTATTTGTATGTCTACAAAATATATCATCCTCTCCATGAGATTATAATCTCTGGGGGAGCAGAGCCCATAGGTTGTACTTTGTGTCTGCCTGGCCCACAGAGAATGTAAAGCAGATACTCCATAAATACAACCAGCCCAGTGGGTAGGCGGGTGGCTAGGCTGAATGACTGGGCTGCAAGAAAGTTTAGGGGAGACTTCAGCCTACCCTGAGACTTCAGATAAAAAATAAAAAAGATAAAAATAAGAAAGTGGGGGGCATGGAACTACATTAAAGAGAGCCCAAGTAAGCAAGGTACAGACCATTTTAAAAGGCCAGAGAATTCAATCCCACACTCAACTCAGAAGGGATAAAGTTAGCACAGTGCAAAACAGTGTAAAAAGTAAACAGTGTAAAAGCAAGAGGATTTTTCCCCTTCAGGAGTCCAGCAAAATTGCAGCACCACAAAATATGTCTTATTCTAAGTAGCAAGTAGCAAGCATGCAGTCCCAGGGGGTGTGACAACCCTGTTATTAAGTCAGGGCTCATAAAATACATACTCCTGTGGGAACTTTTGCCAAAGGTCTCAGAAGTCCATCTGAGCTTTTGCTTCTGGAAGGTTCCCCTCCCAGGAATATATCCATAAATTGATCATTCTAATCATCAGTCACCTCCAGGACAGGGCTTATCATGCGGGGTGGGGGGGTGGTGTTAAGAACGTACTTTACATATAGAAGAAAGACCCTTCCCTCCCTAGAGCACCCAGAGAACTAAGAGGGATGGAAGCTTAACCACGAGTTTACATTGTGTTCGATTTTTAAAGAATCCTCAAGTGCAGTAAACACTTCATTCATTACCCATAGGTAACTTCGTTCTTTTACAAACTTTCCACCTCATTTGCCATCACTGGGTGACATCCCCCCATGTCCAAAAATGGCGCAGGGTATCCTAGCACCTAACATTAGTCAGTGAGGATCCAGGGAATGCTTCTGCATTTTAGTATCAGCTAAAGCAAGCATAATACAGTTAAACCTGTTATTCTCCTTCCCTCCCCCATCCCCGCTCTACACACACACACACACACACATGCACGCACCCACGCACGCGCGCGCGCGCACACACACGCATTCCAAAGCTAATTACATGTGATTTGGGGGTTTTTCCAGAGCTAGAGATTATCCACCTCACTGTTTCCCTAGGGTCAACTGCATTGTGACACATTTTACCATCCTGCTTAAAGAAGCAGGTCTGACATCTCATCCTGTGGCTCTTTTAGAAAAGGGAAAACAGCGGGAATTTCACACAACCGGACCTGACCCTCAGCAGCACAAATCTGGGATGTGTTAGGGATGAGAAAACAGCTCCACATCTGCATGGCGACTTCCGTTCTCCGAGCTCCGGATGGACCAGAGACTTCACTGGGGCCTCACTAGTAAACCAGGGTTCCATCCAGCCTGTCAGCCCAGGCCTCCAGGCGACTCCTCCTGACCACAGGAGGCCTCCCTGGCCTTTTGTTCTGCAGGCAGTTTGGACCACATCCCTTCAGCATTTCAGACTCCGCTGTTCCCAGCCCAAATCCGAACTAATAATCCAATCTCCATCTGTTTCCCTGCTCTGAAAAATTTTAAATGGGAGACGCGCTGCTCTTTATTTCCTGTCTCACTCTCCCCACTGATTTTTAAACAGTTTGGCACTTCCACCCTCAGCAATGGCTGCCCTTCACTGACCCATGGAGCCATAATAAGTGACCGCACAAACTCCAATCGGGGTGCTGAGCTGAACAGCGCGGTCTCCACTCAGAGTGCGGTCTAACCAGTCAAGATGCAATCTACTGCATCCGGAGGTGGATGCATTCTGACCCCTAGGGGGAGAGGGCTCCTCGTGCAACTGGCTCTATTCCCCCCTCTACCTTGTACTTTCTCCTTCCCTTGAGAATTGAGTCTCTGATGTTCTGTGCTAAGGAAAGGACAAGCACAATCCCCTGTTCCCAAAGCTGCTAATCACAAACAGCAGGGAAGATGGAGACGTCGCCCTCCACATTTGTGGGAGACAAATGTGCACACACATAGCTCCGCTCTTGTTCCTGGAAGGCAGCGTTCTTTTTTGGCTTGAATTCCCAAAGGAAGTGGCTATTTTGAACCAGCCTGGGGGATATGAAGATAGCTGACCATTCTTGTTGTCCAAAAAGAGAGAATATCCAGAAGGTGAGGGACCGTCTGTGGCTGGTTTAACTACATTCTTTAAGTTTTAGGTCGAAGTTGATTCTCTTCCCATACGATTTCCACAATGTTCCTTTTCTTTATTTTTCCATGAAAAACTATCCTCCTACACTTTCCTATTTGTGACTGTCAAGGTTTTTTTTTGTTTGTTTTGTTTTTTTATCTTTTTTTTTAACATCTTTATTGGAGTATAATTGCTTTACAATGGTGTGTTAGTTTCTGCTTTATAACAAAGTGAATCAGTTATACATATACATATGTTCCCATATCTCTTCCCTCTTGCGTCTCCCTCCCTCCCACCCTCCCTATGCCACCCCTCTAGGTGGTCACAAAGCACCGAGCTGATCTCCCTGTGCTATGTGGCTGCTTCCCACTAGCTATCTATTTTACATTTGGCAGTGTATATACGTCCATGTCACTCTCTCACTTCATCCCAGCTTACCCTTCCCCCTCCCCGTGTCCTCAAGTCCATTCTCTAGTAGGTCTGTGTCTTTATTGAGGATAAAAAACACAGAAGCCCCTCCAGGCATGTTATTAGTGCCCAATAAGCTGAAACTTGAAACAAAACTGTAAAATTAAGTTTTTCTCCAACACTCAACACTTCTCCCACCCCCAACAGGCACACACACTTTGCTTGCTTCTCTCACCACCTTGATACCCTCCTGAGGCTTCCTGGAAGCCCTGGGCATGGGACAGTGGCCTGCCCACCCACCCCCATCCTGCAGTTGCCTGAGCTCCAAGTTCACCCCTTCCCCCATCACTTAATCTCTCAAACTCATTCAAAGAGATGTGTTAATGGACGATAATGGAAAATAACAATAACAACACTTTACAAATGTACGGAATAAAATACTGTTCAAAGCACTGAACAGTTTTCAAGGCTTTTACATTAAATCATTTCACTTGATAATGTTTCTTACATTGGCCCATTGGTTAGATAGGACAGAAATTTTCGTCTCCGTTTTATGGAAGAGGTAATTGAGATCCTTAGCGTTTAAATGTCTGGACCAAAGTCACAGCACTGGAAGGATGAGGGTTGGGACTAGATCTTAATGTTCAGGAAACTTGTTCCCATGCTATGGCTGGACGGTTGCTCTTTCAGCCTGTGTGTCTCCTTTTGAAAAAGAACAGCTAAAGTAGGCAATGTCTTAATTGTTTCACAAGGCAGAGACACGCTAGAACCACTGGGGGTACTTGTTCATAGTGCAGATTCCTGGGCACCACCCCAGACCTACTGAATCTGAATCTGAGAGTGGGGACTAGAAATCTATAATTTAGTTCATTTCTAGAATGATTCTTATACACACTAATGTCTGAGAACCTTTTTTTTTTAAGTCAAAGAGCTAGATTTCTAATGGTGAAATTTCAGCCTTTAGAGAAAGGTTAAAGAACTATATGAGAAACTCTTGATGTTGAATGCCATTAACGCTTTCTGAGCACACATCTACTACGCTGTGGTCTGCACATCCCAGAATACCAAGACTCTGCCGAAGTACTGTTCCCCACCTTCCCCTCCACCCCAAGGCTATTCTGCCCCAACCTGGAGCACCCACCGCAATTTGGAGAGGGGGCCATGTCCTGTGCTTTTTTCTGTTTTCTGTCCTCAGTCTCCATGTTCTGTTGTGCTTGATGCTGTTAAGTATAAACTCAGAAAGGAGAAGAAAGAATAAAAGAGTATTAGGAAAACACTCTCGTCTTCCTTCCAAGAACATTTTTCTCCACCATTATGGAAGAATAATACGTTATTATCAAGGATCAAATCCCCATTGTGACTACATTTATGTAAAATTCCAAAACATCTGGATAATTGATTGACTTTTTCTCTTTTCATTTGACTGTGCAGCATTGTGTACAACCAGCCCGTGTGTTCCCCCATGGGAACTGCTGTGGATATAAATCCATCCCTCAGCTCTTTAATTAAAGTTGCAAAAACATCAAGAGGGTCTCACCCTTGTAAACACAAGGAGGCTTTCCAGGAAATAGCTCTGCCTCTTGTGTTAACAGATGTCATGGGGCAGTTGGGTGGGAGAGTGTTGTTTTAAAATTCTCAATCTGCCTTGCAAGAGTTTTTCCCTTAGATGGTTCCTGGATAGCATCACACTTTTCTCTTTTCAACTTTCACATCACCTCATGCAGCTTTTCTGCCCCTCCTCACAGCTGTGGTCTGAACGTCTGTGTCCCCACCCAAGATTCATACATTGAAATCCTATCCCGCAAGATGAATGGGAGGTGATTAGGTCAGGAGACCCCAGAGACAACACTTGCCCCTTCCACCATGTGAAGGCAAAGCAAAAAGTCCACAGTCTGCAATCTGGAAGAGGGCCTTCACCGGAACTCGACCATGCTGGCACCCTGATCTTGGACTTCCATCCTCCAGAACTGTGAAAATGAATTTCTATTGTGTATAAGCTTCCCAGTCCCAGTGCTATTTTGTTATTGCAACCAGAACAGACTAAGACACTCACCCTGAACACTTACCATGTGGACCAGAAATAACCCAAACACCAATTCCTTAGACCTCTGATGGCCATCATCCGCCATGGCTGATTTCCCTGGATTGGGCCACATTCTCATTATTTCCCTCCTGAGAGAGTGAGCAGCTCTGTAGTACCACAATACTGGATGCATCTTCCTGACTTTAAGTATCTGGGTGAAAAGTAGAAAATCTTTTCAGAAAATCATCATGGTAACAAGGTTCCAGACACCAAAACGAATTTTTTTTTTTAATCCAGATTCTTTTGGGGTTATTGGTTTCAATGTCTCTTTGCATGCTGCTTTGCCAACAACAAGCAGCCTTCCAGGTAAGTGTTCTTCTGTTCCAAGAAATGATGGCAAAAAGCTACTATAAGGAAGAATTGAGTGCCTTCATCCCAGCAGGGGAGCAAGTCAGAACTAGAGGAGAGCTAGGAGAATACTTCACAGAAGCAGCAGGGTGAGGAGACAATGTACAGGAGGTTGGGGGTCAGAGATTTTGAAATCTTGAAGATAAGCAATTCTGAGTTCAGCCACCATGCAGCAATCAGTCCCAAGATATGGCTGATAAGCAACTAAAGAGAACAGAGATAAAGTTCATTGGAACTGACTCTATCAAGGAATGGAGCTGGGAGGGCAGAGATGCCTCCACCTGGATGCCAAAGTCCCTGGGATAATCACACTTACCAACCTGTGCTCAAATCATGGAGAACAGCTAAGATTGTCCACCAGATGTCAAATGATGAAAACAGCAAAGCAGTAAATGAGGCAGTAGGAGAGGGTTGGCCTTCCAAAGAAGTGCTATACTCAGAAGATGGTGGAACAATGGTCTAGAAGCAGAGGAGATGCAAGGGTTATGGCAGCCAACCTCATGGTTTGGACACCCACTGGGAGAAAAGTGGTGCTTCTGGGATTTCCTCACCCTCCTCCCCATTATTTCCAACCCATCCCACTCCTGTATCCTACCACCCAAGAGATTCTGCTCTCAATCCTTGCCCCTATGCTTCAGGATCCGCCTCTGTGTGCCAGCTACACAAAGACCAGAGCAGCAATCAGTCCAGAGCCCATAGCTCTGTTCAATCAGCATCCAGCAGAAGGTGAGTGGGAACATGAGTGTGACTCCATCCAAGGACAGCACCACAGGGAGGAGACAGGCCCCCAAGTGAATGCACTCTGAACCTCTCACATCTTAGAGCAAAAGTTCAGTAGCAGAGAGTCTGAGAGGTAGAGGAGGGGTGAGTTCAGAGAGAGAAATGGTGCTCATGCAAAGAGAAACCCTTGCACTCACGCTGCTCTTAGGCATGAATGAGCCTCCAAAAGCCCAGGCTGAATGTAGCATGACTGATACCCAATGAGTTGGTATCATGGGAAGCAGAAGAAAGAGCACTGGACTGAGAGTCTGAAAACTGAATTCTAGACCTGACCACCACTAATTTCTGGTGTGACCCTAGGCAGGTCATTTAACATCTTTGGGCATTAGTTTCCTCATATGTAACAGAAAGGGGCTAGGTTGGATGATCTCTAAGGCTTCCTCTAGCTTTGATGTCCAATCACATTTGGCTCAGGGAGGAGGGAGCTGAGGGAAGCACAGAGGCCCTAGATGATAGGGTATTACTGCCAAAGTCACCCTTTCCTCTCCCTCCTGTTCTCTCACTGACATGCCCTTTATTATCTTGTTGTTGTTGATGTAGTGTTTTTCCCACAGAGCTTTGTGGGATTGGACAGCAGAGCACACACAGAGTTCAAAGGAAAGGAGAAGAGAGTGGCAGTAGGAAAGGCGGGTAAGGGCTTCTCTAGGAATTCCCAAGCCACTGCCCTCCAGGGCTGCAGGCTGAGGAGGTGGCCTTCCAGACTGGGACTCTGAGAAGGTGAAGGTCTCTCAACATCCTCACCCCCTCCACACCCTGCAACCTTCTCACCTATGTTCCTGGTTCCAGCACCAGGTCACTCATCATTGTTCTCCATCATATCCTGCTTTCTTTCCAAACTTCTCTGGGAGTCTGGCTTATTCCTGTAAAGGTCAAGGAGCTGAGTTGGTAGGATTTGTAAATCACAGTATGCTTCTGGCAACAAATGGGCTTTGCTACACAGCAAAACACGGCAAAATTTAGTAATTTAAAGCAACAATCATTTTATTTGCTCCAATTCTGTGGGTCAGCTAGATGGTTCTTCTGATCTGGGATGGCTTGTCTGTGGCTAGATGGTCTAGGATATTATATTTCTGCCCAACAGAAATATAACTAGGATATTATATTTCTGCCCAACAGAAATATAATATAAATCATGTCTATAATTTGAAATTTTCTAGGAGCCACAGTTTAAAGACTTACACAGGTGAAGTTCATTTTAATTATATATTTTAAGTTAACCCAATATAACCAAAGTATTATTATTTCAATATGTAATTAATATAAAAATTATTAATGAAATGGTTTACATTCTTTTATACAAGTCTTCAAAATCCAGTGTGCATTTTAAACTTACAGCACATCTCAATTCATACTAGCCACATTTCAAGTGCTCAAGGGCCACCGTATAGGACAGTGAAGGTCTAGAATGACCTCACTCGTGCACTGGGGTTCTATTGCTGAAAGAAACTCTTCCTCTGTCATGCAGACAAACCTGGGCTGGTCTCCTGGAGGATGAGAGGCTATGTGAAGAGAAGCTCCAGCAATTCCAGCCATTCCAGCCATCCCAACTGACACCTCAGACATGTGAGTGAGGTCTAAACTCCCACTGGCCAAAGCAAGTCACATGACCTAACCCACAGTCAGTGTGGGAGGAACATATCTGAGGGCCTGGTTACCAGGAGATAATTAGGAGGCCACTTCTTCCAAACCCCCAGGCTCCAGGGAGACATCCCACCATCACCACCAGCCTCCTCCTCTTTCCCTAGAAAATTTAAACACAGAGGAAAACACAAAAAAGCAAAATTAAAATAATTTGTAATCCTTCCTGCCACAAATAACCACAGATAAACTTGTCTCCCACAGATGCTGTTACCTTTCCACCATTTTTTCAATGCATATATACATAGTCATGTTACACTTACAATCAAATTATAATAATACTATTTTCATTTAACAAAACATCCTTAACATATTCCCATGTTATTAAATATTCTTCTAAGATGTGAATTTTAGTGGTTTAATACCACAATTTATTTAAACACTCCCTTATTGTTAAAGGACTGTTTCCCATTTTTTCATGCTTATAAATAATGAGGAAATGAACCCTCTTAGTTCATACATTTTCCATTCATTCAAGCCAATATGTGAAAAACAGATTCCTAGAAATATAGATTCTGGGTCAAAAAGTATGGCACATGTCAAAGTGTCTGATTAATTGATTCATTCATTCCATCAACAAATAGTTACCAAGCACCTCTAAGGTCCAGACACTCTTAAAGGTGCTAGGGATACAGCAGTGAGCCAAACAGATAAACATTCTCTATTCTCATGGAGGAGCTTACATTCTACTAGTGGGAGGCTTCAATAAGGAAAGAAGTATAGTCTCTACTATGTTAGAGAATAATAAATGCTATGGAGTAAAGTAGATTGGGCATAGAGGATGGGGAGGGCCAGGGTGGGGAGCCAGGCTACAAATGTGATTAAGATAGTCAGCAAAGGCCTCCCTTATGTGACATTTGCTCAAAATATATTGTTCAGTTTATTTTTTCAGGGTGTATAAGATGGGGAGGGGGCAGGACACTGGGGCAAAGTACTAAACTGGTGACTAAAAAGGTCAGAGTCCAGTTCAGCTCAATTGTAGGTCTTCCCTGGGCTATTCCATTTGCCTTAATCTGTAAAAAACTGTAGAGTTACAACTAGACCCCAGGTTGTCAAGCTGGGGATCCGTGGGGCTGGAGGCCCATGCTGTGAGTCCCACAGGGATATATACACAGTGGTAACCACATAACTGCGGGGGATAATTACAGTGAAGAAGATATTGTGGGGAGAGGGCAGACAGCAGAAGCAAGAAGAACCACAATCCTGCAGCCTGTGGAACAAAAACCACATTCACAGAAAGATACACAAGATGAAAGGGCAGAGGGCTATGTACCAGATGAAGGAAAAAGATAAAACCCAGAAAAACAACTAAATGAAGCGGAGATACGCAAGCTTCCAGAAAAAGAATTCAGAATAATGATAGTGAAGATGATCCAGGACCTTGGAAAAAGAATGGAGGCAAAGATCGAGAAGATGCAAGAAATGTTTAACAAAGACCTAGAAGAAATAAAGAAAAAACAAACAGAAGAACAATAAAATTAATTGAAATGAAAACTACACTAGAAGGAATCAACAGCAGAATAACTGAAGAAGAAGAACAGATAAGTGACCTGGAAGACAGAATGGTGGAATTCACTGCTGAGGAACAGAATAAAGAAAAAAGAATGAAAAGAAATGAAGACAGCCTAAGAGACCTCTGGGACAACATTAAACACAACAACATTTGCATTATACGGGTGCCAGAAGGAGAAGAGATAGAGAAAGGACCAGAGAAAATATCTGAAGAGATTATAGTTGAAAACTTCCCTAACATGGGAAAGGAAATAGCCACCCAAGTCCAGGAAGTACAGAGAGTCCCATACAGGATAAACCAAAGAGAAACACGTCAAGACACATAGTAGGCAAATTGGCAAAATTTAAGACAAATAAAAATTATTGAAAGCATTAAGGGAAAAAAGACAAATAACATACAATGAACTCTCATAAGGTTAACAGCTGATTTCTCAGCAGAAACCCTACAAGCCAGAAGGGAGTGGCATGATATACTTAAAGTGATGAAAGAGAAGAACTTACTACCAAGATTACTCTGCCCTGCAAGGATCTCATTCAGATTCGATGGAGAAATCAAAAGCTTTACAGACAAACAAAAGCTAAGATAATTCAGCATCACCAAACCAGCTCTACAACAAACGCTTAAGGAACTTCTCTAAGTGGGAAACACAAGAGAAGAAAAGGACCTAAAAAAAAAAAACCCAAAACAATTAAGAAAATGGTCATAGGAATATACATAGCAATAATTACTTTAAACGTGAATAGATTAAATGCTCCAAACAAAAGACACAGGCTTGCTGAATGGATACAAAAACAAGACCCATATATATGCTGTCTACAAGAGACCCATTTCAGACCTAGGGACACATACAGACTGAAAGTGAGGGGATGGAAAAAGATATTCCATGCAAATGGAAATCAGAAGAAAGCTGGAGTAGCAATACTCATCAGATAAAATAGACTTTGAAAGAAAGAATGTTACAAGAGACAAGGAAGGACACTACATATAATGAACAAGGGGTCAATCCAAGAAGAAGATATAACAATTATAAATATATATGCACCCAACATAGGAGCACCTCAATACATAAGGCAACTGCTAACAGCTCTAAAAGAGGAAATCGACAGTAACACAATAAGAGTTGGGGACTTTAACACCTCACTGACACCAATGGACAGATCATCCAAAATGAAAATAAATAAGGAAACAGAAGCTTTAAATGATACAATAGACCAGATAGATTTGATATTTATAGGACATTCCATCCAAAAACAGCAGATTACACTTTCTTCTCAAGTGCGCATGGAAGATTCTACAGGATAGATCACATCTTGGGTCACAAATCAAGCCTCAATAAATTTAAGAAAATTGAAATCATATCAAGCATCTTTTCTGACCACAATGCTATGAGATTAGAAATGAATCACAGGGATAAAAACGTAAAAAACACAAACACATGGAGGCTAAGCAATACGTTACTAAATAACCAAGAGATCACTGAAGAAATCAAGGAGGAATTCAAAAAATACCTAGAGACAAATGACAATGAAAACATGATGATCCAGTATCTATGGGATGCAGCAAAAGCAGTTCTAAGAGGGAAGTTTATAGCTATACAAGCCTACCTCAAGAAACAAGAAAAATCTCAAATAAACAATCTAAACTTACATCTAAATGAACTAGAGAAAGAAGAAGAAACAAAACGCAAAGTTAGCAGAAGGAAAGAAATCATAAAGATCAAGCAGAAATAAATGAAATAGAAACAAAGAAAATAATAGCAAACATCAATAAAACTAAAAGCTGTTTTTTGTTTTGTTTTGTTTGCGGTACATGGGCCTCTCACTGTTGTGGCTTCTCCCATTGCGGAGCACAGGCTCCGGACGCAACGCTCAGCGGACATGGCTCACAGGCCTAGCCACTCCGCAGCATGTGGGATCTTCCTGGACCTGGGCACGAACCCATGTCTCCTGCATCGACAGGAGGACTCTCAACCACTGCGCCACCAGGGAAGCCCAAAACTGGTTTTTTGAGAAGATAAACAAAACTGATAAACCATTAGCCACACTCATCAAGAAAAAGAGGAAGAGGACTCAAATCAATAAAATTAGAAATGAAAAAGGAGAAGTTACAACAGACACCGCAGAAATACAAAGCATCCTAAAAGACTACTACAAGCAACTCTATGCCAATAAAATGGACAACCTGGAAGAAATGGACAAATCCTTAGAAAGGTATAACCTTCCATGACTGAACCAGGAAGAAATAGAAAATATGAACAGACCAATCACAAGTAATGATATTGAAACTGTGATTTAAAATCTTCCAACAAACAAAAGTCTAGGACCAGATGGCTTCACAGGTGAATTCTATCAAACATTTAGAGAAGACCTAACACCCATCCTTGTCAAACTCTTCCAAAAAACTGAGGGGGAAGGAACATTCCCAAACTCATTCTATGAGGCCACCATCACCCTGATACCAAAACCAGACAAAGATACTACAAAAAAAGAAAATTATAGACCAATATCACTGATGAATATAGATGCAAAAATCCTCAACAAAATACTAGCAAATAGAATCCAACAACACATTAAAAGGATCATACACCATGATCAAGTGGGATTTAATCCCAGGGATGCAAGGATTCTTCAATATATGCAAATCAATCAATTTGATAAACCATATTAACAAATTGAAGAATAAAAACCATATGATCATCTCAATAGATGAAGAAAAAGCTTTTGACAAAATTCAACACCCATTTATGATAAAAACTCTCCAGAAAGTGGGCATGGAGGGAACCTACCTCAACATAATAAAGGCCATAAATGACAAACCCACAGGAAACATCATTCTCAATGGTGAAAAACTGAAAACATTTCCTCTAAGATCAGGAACAAGACAAGGATGCCCACTGTCACCACTATTATTCAATATAGTTTTGGATGTCCTAGACATGGCAATCAGAGAAGAAAAAGAAATAAAAGGAATACAAATTGGAAAAGAAGAGGTAAAACTGCCACTGTCTGCAGATGACATGATACTATATAGAGAGAATCCTAAAGATGCCACCAGAAAACTACTAGAGTTAATCAATGAATTTGGTAAAGTTGCAGGATACAAAATTAATTCACAGAAATCTCTTGCATTCCTATACACTAATGCTGAAAAATCTGAAAGAGAAATTAAGGAAACACTCCCACTTACCATTGCAAAAAAAAGAATAAAATACCTAGGAGTAAACCTACCTAGGGAGACAAAAGAGCTGTATGCAGAAAACTATAAGACAATGCTGAAAAAAATTAAAGATGATACCAACAGATGAAGAGATATACCATACTCTTGGCTTAGAAAAATCAATATTGTGAAAATGACTATACTACCCAAAGCAATCTACAGGTTCAGTGCAATCCCTATCAAATTACCAATGGCATTTTTTACAGAACTAGAACAAAAAATCTTAAAATTTGTATGGAGACATAAAAGATCCCGAATAGCCAAAGCAGTCTTGAGGGGAAAAAAATGGAGCTGGAGGAATCAGACTCCCTGACTTCAGACTATACTACAAAGCTACAGTAATCAAGACAATATGGTACTGGCACAAAAACAGAAACATAGATCAATGGAACAAGATAGAAAGCCCAGAGATAAACCCAGACACCTATGGTCAACTAATCTATGACAAAGGAGGCAAGGATATACAATGGAGAAAAGACAGTCTCTTCAATAATTGGTGCTAGGAAAACTGGACAGCTACCTGTAAAAGAATGAAATTGGAACACTCCCTAACACCAAAGACAAAATAAACTCAAAATGGATTAGAGATCTAAATGTAAGACCGGACACTATAAAACTATTAGAGGAAAACATAGGAAGAACACTCTTTGACATAAATCACAGCAAGATCTTTTCTGACCCACCTCCTAGAGAAATGGAAATAAAAACAAAAATATACAAATGGGACCTAATGAAACTTCAAAGCTTTTGCACAGCAAAGGAAACCATAAACAAGACGAAAAGACAACCCTCAGAATAGGAGAAAATATTTGCAAACAAATCAACAGACAAAGGATTAATCTCCAAAATATATAAACAGCTCATGCAGCTCAATGTTAAAGAAACAAAGAACCCAATCCAAAAATGGGCAGAAGACCTAAATAGACATTTCTCCAAAGAAGACATACAGATGGCCAAGAGGCACATGAAAAGCTACTCAACATCACTAATTATTAGAGAAACAGAAATCAAAACTGCAGTGAGGTTATCACCTCACACCAGTTAGAATGAGCTTCATCAGAAAATCTACAAACAACAAATGCTGGAGAGGGTGTGGAGAAAAGGGAACCCTCTTGCACTGTTGGTGGGAATGTAAATTGATACAGCCACTACAGAGAACAGTAAGGAGGTTCCTTAAAAAACTAAAAATAGAATTACTATATGACCCAGCAATCCCACTACTGGGCATATACCCAGAGAAAAACATAATTCAAAAAGACACATGCACGCCAATGTTCATTGCAGCACTATTTACAATAGCCAGGTCATGGAAGCAACCTAAATGCCCATCGACAGATGAATGGATAAAGAAGATGTGGTACATATATACAATGGAATATTACTCAGCCGTAAAAAGGAAAGAAATTGGGTCATTTGTTGAGATGTGGATGGATCTAGAGACTGTCATACAGAGTGAAGTAAGTCAGAAAGAGAAAAACAAATATATTAACGCATGTATGTGGAACCTAGAAAAATGGTACAGATGAACTGGTTTGCAGGGCAGAAGTTGAGACACAGATGTAGAGAACCAATATATGGACACCAAGGGGGGAAAGCCGTGGGGGGTTGGGGATGGTGGTATGATGAATTGGGCGATTGGGATTGACATGTATACACTGATGTGTATAAAATTGATGACTAATAAGAACCTACTGTATAAAAAAGTAAATAAGATAAAATTAAAAAAGAGAAAACATTCAAAACATTTCATTTCATATTCAATGGACTATGAGGTACAGTATTCCAAAATGAATGTATATTTTTAGGATATTGATTAAGGATTTTGTTTGTAACAAAAAGAAAAAAAAAGAAAAAAAGAAAAAGATATTGCGGGGCAGTGGGGTCTTTGAGCATTTTCCCCATAGGTCAACTCTCAGTCTCATTGGGGCTGACTCACCTCTTTGGTCAAGTATTTCGTCTGATTGGCCAGAAACCTCCCAGAAGCTACAATCAGTGACTTTTTTTCTCAGAAAGCTCAGGCCATAAATAAAGACCCTCTTCCACCATCATAGCAAAGTGCTTGCAAATATTTAACACTGAGTATATATTTTTGATGAATGCGTGGTAAATTAAATAAACTGAGTTAAGAATAAATAAAGAAAGAAATACCTATATTTGATGAAGGTGAAGAGGACTTTACTATTCACAAAGCAAGCCCATGGAATTGTAGAGGCAGAGTGAGATTAGAAGGATGATAGTAGTCTCATGAAAAGAGAACTTTAGTCTAGTTGTAATTCTACCACTGACTAGATTCATGTTCTTGGATGCTGCACTGATCTCTGGAATTGTCATATTTTTATCTGGACATGGATAACACAAAACAGTATACACCTCTACCTTTGAGAACTGGGTCATAGAGAACACAAAGAAAGACCTTCCTGCGGAAACCATCCTTTGCTGCTACTCACAAAAGCATTCATTCATTCAAGCAACAAATGTATATGATGTGCCTATTATGTGCCAGACATTATTCTAGATGTTGAAAACAACTATTCTGGGTGTCAGAGATAAACAAGAAAGACCAGTCCAGACCTACATTCTATGGTGGCAGGTAAATATATAAATATATGAAAATAACCAGATAGCAACACATACTATAAAGAGAAATGAAGAAAGCGTGATGTAACAGAAAATGACTGAGTGGTCTCTTCAAGTTGGGTAGTCAGGTAAGACCTCTCTGAGGAAGTGACATTTAATTTGAGATCTGAATGACAAGCAGGAGACAGATAGGTAAAAATCAGGGGCAAAAGGGAGATATAGACACCCTTAGGCGTGTTTAAGAAACAGAGAGGACACCAGAGTAGCTGGAGCTTCATGGGTGATGGGAGACTGATGTGAATTGAGGGTCAGGTAAGGAAGCCTTGTAGGAGGTTGAATTTTAATCGAAAAGCCATTGAAGAGCTTTGAGTAGTGATTTGTATCTCTATATCTGATTTGTGTATGGAAAATGGAAAAGGAGTTTGAGGGCAAGAGTAATAAGAAGAGTAGCAAAGAGACTACTGCGGTAATCTTGGTGAGAGATAGAAGGATTAGGGTGGCAGCAGAGAAGAAAGAAGTGGACTGATTTTGTGGTATTTTTCAACAGGATTTCCAATGGATGAGATCTTGGCTTTGGCTAGTGGCTAGATGCTGGGACAATTTACAGAAATGGGAAAGATTATGGAAGTACCAGATTTTGTGGTAAAACTCGAAAGATCTATTTTGATCTCATCAAGTGGGAGAAGACTATCAGATATCCAATGGAGGTGTTGAGTAGACAGCTGGAAATGAGTCCAGAATTTTGATCGTGTTCAGGTTTGCAGGGCACAAGTCTAATTTGGCAGGACATGGATGTGAGTCAGTGTAATCTGTTATTAACTCTTCATTAAGTTGTCAAATGATAAAATGAATGAGTAGTTGTAAGGAGAGTAAAGAACACTAACTCAGCCTCATAAGACCAGAATCATCTGCCGCTAACTGAGCGAGTCGATTCCCCACCTCCAATCTTCATTGTGCTTGTCTGTCAAATAGAGCTAGTGGTGATACCTACCAAGAGGAGTTGTTCTGAGGATCAAAGGAACCAACATTTGCAAAAGTGCCTAGTAGGGTATCCAGCACAACGGAGGCCTCTTTCAGTAAATGGCTGTCTACCCTATTCAATCTGTAAGGCCTTCTAGAAAAAGGCAAAGAAAAATATGGGGATCACTCTCAAAAGGAATCTTCTCCACACCTCACAGATCTTTTTGTTGACAGTGTTGGTAAAGGCAAAATCTACACTCTACAGAGCCCTCACTTGAACCTAAACTTGGCTGCTTCTGGAAAAAAATGGTGATGAATTTCTTGACAGCCACGTTATTTGTCAGCCGATAACATATTTTTTCACACATAATTAGACTTAAACCAAGTAAGTGACAGTAAAAAAAAATGCATTCTACAAATATTATTACTACTTCTGAACATTACTTTAGTTTTCTCTTTCTCCCTCCCTTTCTCGCTCTCCCTCCCTTTCTCTCTCTCTCTCTCTCTCTCCTTTTTTTTTTTTTCCTTAAGAAAGTGCCTACAAGAAACCTATTTTGGGGGCTGACTTGGTTGTTTTCCTGGCTGTCCTCCAGGGAGGTTTGTAGCAAGGGTTGCTAAAGCTGCAGATAGTGGTTTTGTGGGCTATTTGTTGCTGCTTTTAAGAGCCCAGAAAACCTCTCATTCCCATGTGTTCCTAGTTCACAAAGGAGGTGCAGGACTCCTGACCACTAACAACGAGCGCAGAGCCTCTGAAATCAAAGGGTTGGAGAGGGAAGGGGGAAGGTCTATTACTTAATTCCATGGTCATCTGTTCCCTTCTCAGGACAGTGGCAACTCTGCACTGGACCTGCTCCAGGATCCTGGTGGGAAAATCTGTAGATGACTACCACAGCAAACAGCATCCTTGGGGAATGTTCTTGTCATGTTTCTGTCATAAAGGGGCCATCTGCACTCAAGAGGTTTCCACAGAGGACACCAGCCCAGCACGGTGTGTCACAAAGAGGCCACGGGGCACGGGCCTGCTGTGAACCACCCAGGCCTCTGCACAGGAGGTGGGGGCAGGGCTACCGCATGAAGGCCAGCGGCACAGCAGGACTGGACAAGCAGAGACAGTTAACTGGCCAGCTCAAGTGGGTCTTAATTCTGGGTGAATAAATTAAGCCTTGACATGTCACAGATATGGCTGTGCCTGGAAGCACTGGTACCAGCTTCTACTCTGAATTTGTTGGAGAGGATAACCTCCCTGGAGCTTCCGCCTGAATGGAGAGAAGTATCCCTGCACTCTTTAGGAAAAAGTCAAGTTAGGCCAGACAGTGGGCGTCTCCTGGTGGCAGCAAGTGGGCAGGAATCGGCAGGAAGTAAACCATGGTCAAGAGTCATGTGAGCTGCCTCCTGGTAAAGCAGGTCCCTCTCACAGTCCCCTTGCTTTACCAACTTCCTGTCAAGAAGCCAGCCGTACTGCCTGTCCTGTCTGGGTAGTCCTGTGAATGACAGAGGTCCTGACCCAGTCACATGCAGGAAGGAAAGGAATTCCTCCCTCCAGAATTCCTCCCTTACCACCTTTCTGCATACTGTACTTGAC
Source organism: Pseudorca crassidens (assembly GCF_039906515.1). Taxonomy (NCBI): domain Eukaryota; kingdom Metazoa; phylum Chordata; class Mammalia; order Artiodactyla; family Delphinidae; genus Pseudorca; species Pseudorca crassidens. The sequence goes on along the minus strand of NC_090297.1, from coordinate 101,120,897 downwards.
CCTGGACAAGCCTCCCTGGCCTCAGGGAATGTCTGTCAGGCACCAGGGCACAGTGGAAAGGGGGATCTGCATCTCGGGACTGGACCTGACACTGTGCTTCCCTGAACAAACTTCATTCAGTTATTCAACACATATAGACTGAGCTTCGTGAAAGTACCAGAGAGTTCCTAGACGCAGCAATCCAAAGGCAGTCTGCCCTCAGGCTTATGGGGTAATGAAGCACACAGGTAAGTACACCTCTCTGAGCCTCAGATTCCAATCTATGAAGTGTAGGTAACGGCAACAATATGGAAACATCATAAATGACCATCAGCATATGAGCACATCACTAGATTGTGGTATAAATGTGAGAATTCTATAGGGCAGTGAATGGACATGAACTAGAACTGCATTTATCAATATAGATAAGTAAGTGAAAAAAGCAAGTTGAAGGATAGATTAGCAGGATTATTCATATAAAGTTGTAAAATATGCAAAGCAATAATAAATTATGGATACATATCTTTGTAATAAAGTCAAGAAATTATGCATGGGAATGATATGCTAAATTTGGAAAAACAGTTCTCTTTGGGGAGAAAGGGAGAGGGACTAGAAGGCACACTCAGGAGTTTGCCAGAAGAGATGCTCAAGAGTTTTCATTTAACCTGAAATGCTTTACCTTTTCAGGGAGCTAGAGGGTACACAGGTGTCTCTTATATTATTTTTATTTTTGGTATGCCTGAAATATATCGAAATAAAAGTTTAATGCTACATTGAACTTGGAAAGATAATTAGTTTTTTAATCCTTATGATCAGTCAATTGTACAGTAGTATGAATAACCCAAACAACAGATAACCCTAAGCATATCTATTTAGGCCTGGAACATTCCATTTTATTTCTGAGGAAGGGTAGATAAAAGGTTGACTTCCCAATTATTATTGATAATTACTACTATCAACATTTACTGAGTGCTTACTATGTGCCAGGCATATAATACATAGTCACTAAGGATTTTACATGCATTATTACCATTTTAAGTGAAGTTGCTGAAGCTCAGAGAAGTTGCCAACCTCACATGACCATAAGTAGGGAGTTCATTATTCAAACCCAGGTCGCTTTGCCTGAGTATTCAGCAGGGAGAAGCTGTAACGAGGAAGTAAACTCCTGGGCAACTCAGCACTCTTCCTGATTCAGTGCCTGATGCCAGGCAGGCCCCTCACCTACACCCTGTATCTCAGCTTTCTCTCACTGACTAGAATTTGAGGATAGTAACAAGAGCTTCCACCTTGAATGGACTTTGTAATTGAAAATGGTGGACAAGTAAATGGTGGCTGGATGGTGCATGAATGGGGAATAGATGGTAAATAAATGGATGGTTGCTAGGTGGATGGATAATGGGTTGTGTACTGTGGAAGTGTAGATAGAAGGTGGATGGTGGGTAGAATGAATGGATGGATTCTGGATGGATAGATGACGATTAGGTGATAAATGGGTGGATGATGGGTAAATGACAGATAGCTACATCTTCGAAAATGGATTCGTAGCAGGTGAATGGTGGATGGGTAGATGGTGGAGAGATAGTGGATGGGTGGTAGGTGATGAGTGATGGTAAATGGATGGTTTAATGTATCATGGAGAAAGATGGATAGATGGCAAGTGGATGGTGAATGGATAATGAATGAAGATGGATATTGAATGGATAGTAAATGGATAATGAATGAAGATGGATATTGAATGGATACTGAATAGGGGATGGAGGGGTAGAAAATGTGCAGATCTCTCTGGGGCCTTGGACTGGATGTCACACAGTTACATTCAGTAAGATTAAATGAAAGTCTCCTGCATTGTCCCCACCTTGGTGCCACTCTTGTAACTCTCATGGTTGCCCCTTTTCTCAGCTTGACTCTCCCTGTTGATATTTCTACCATCAGCTGTGCGAAAGTGAGGTTAAGTTCAAAACTGACTTCTTAATTAGGCCATTACATTCCAGATCTAAAATACTTTTTTGCTTTTTATTATTTATTTACACTTAATTTCATAGATAACACATAAATACATTTTTATGAAAATAAGGCCAAATTCTCCACTAAACACTATACATAAGCCTCAAATGTCAGGCTCATTTCCCCAGAGATAAGAGTTTCCAGTTTGGTGACTATCCCAGTCTTTCTCAAGTCATTCACACAAACCTGTATGTTCCTATACAGTGTGGGGGCATTTATAAAAATTGTATCATGCTATATCCATCAGTCTAGAGCTTGGTTTTTCTTTTATTATCTTTTTACTTTTAGCAAAGTTATACAAGCACATAATTTAGAGTCAGCTAGATCAATCAAGTTTATTAAGTCAAAACAGTGGTCCTCCGCCTCCCTGTCCCATTCTTTCTTCCCACAGGCAACCACTTGCAATTCTTCTGGATGATTCTTTTGGTATTGACTTCCTACCTCTTAATAACATGCTTGCTACTGTTGTTTGTTTTTGTTTTAGGAATTATCATTACTTTCGCATGATAGAAGGTGAAATTTGGCTCTCTTTCCTCCTTCTCACCTCATTCTCCTCCATGTATTCTTCCCACCATTTCATTCTCCCAATATACTTACAGCACAATTTTAACTAGATCAGTATTTGGGAAACATGATGGTGACTATTCTGGAATTCACAGCCGAGTTTTGTAGTAAGCGATAGTTAAATCCCTTCCCCACACACCTTTTTGTTTTCTCTGTATTTAATAATTATCTTTTTCCCATTTTCTTTACTTCCTAAGTAACTATGATTAATTCAACAAATTCATGGTCAACTGTTTAAATTTTTTCTCAATATATTCAGATAGTTCAGGTAGTCTGTTGATTACATCTTCTTGAAGAAGCCTCCCCTGGAATCTTCTCACCTGCTTCTGTTCTCCTTGTGTGCCAGATGCCCAGCTCACATCATGGGATCTCCCTCCATAGTAGTCCTAAGAACTCTCTTCATCTCTTTCCTGCATTGGATCTCCGGTGTCTTGTATCTTTTTTCTTCCTCTTGCTTCTCTCTCAATTTAATGGAGCACATTATCTATCCGGCAGCTTCCAGAGAAGGGGTACATGGAAAGTAAATCATTTGATACATTGTTGTCTGAAATGGCTTTATTCTACACTGACCCTTGATTGACAGTTTGGCTAGGTATAGAATTCTAAGTTATAAATCACTAGCTTTGAAATTTTTGAAAGCATTACTCCACTGTATTCTAGTTTCCAGTATTACCACTAAGAAGTGCAAGGCCATCTTGCTTCCTGATCCTTTGTATATGACCAGTGGTGAGGGATCTTCTTTTTGTTTCCAGTTATTGGTGTGCAAAACACCAAGTATTGCATGCACTCCTCTAGGTTTTCCAGCCTTTCTAGCCTTGACTACAGTTAGATCAGGGCCATATGACTAGTTCTGGCCAATGGCCTGAGAGCAGAAGTGACACATGTCACCTCCAGGCTACAAGCCAGTATGCCTCCTCCAACCCTAACCTCCCTTCCCACAACTACCTCAGGAGACCCTCAATCCAGGTGACATAATTAAAAGGTGGAATTGGACCTCCTGAAGTACATCAGGCTTTGCATAAGTGACAAACTTTGGTTTTGTTAAACCACTAAGATTTTTGAGGGTTGTCTGCTGGGGGGGGTTCCAGCATTAATTTCCCTGACAAATATATCAATATTCTGAAATTTCACAGGGATATGCCTTGATGTGATTCTATTTTTAACCATTATACAAGTTAGTAACTGGGTCCTGAAGATGCATAGCCTTCAGTTCTAGGAAATTCTATTTCATTGTTAACTTCCTCACCTTAGTTTTCTCTGGCTTTTTTCTTGAATTCCAATTATTCAGTTATTGAACCTCCTGGATGGGTCCTCCAATTTCATATCTTTTCACTTCTATTTTTCATCTCTGGATTTTTGCTATGCTTTCTGAAAGTTTTCTTCAACTTTATTCCAAGATTTCTATTGAATTTTTAATTTCTGCCATTATATTCTAAACTTTCAAGAGCTCTCTGAACATAAAAGTCCAGACTCTTTTACAAATTTGGCATATCATTCCTATGCATAATTTCTTGCCTTTATTACAAAGATATGTATCCATAATTTATTATTGCTTTGCATATTTTACAACTTTATATGAATAGTCCTACTAATGTATCCTTCTTCAATTTGCTTTTTTCACTTCACTTATTTATCTATATTGATAAGTGTAGTTCTAATTCATCCACTTTCACTGCTTTATAGAATTCTCACACTTACACCACAATCTAGTGATGCGCTCATATGCTGATGGTCATCTATGATTTATGATGTTTCCATGTTGTTGCTATTACCCACACTTCATAAACAGGAATCTGAGGCTCAGATTATGGGTGCTTCATTACCCCATAAACCTGAGGGCAGACTGCCTTTGGATTGCTGCGTCTAGGAACTCTTTGGTACTTGCATGAAGCTCAATCTATATCTTTTGAATAACTGAATGAAGTTTGCTCAGAGAAACACGGTGTCAGGTCCAGTCCTGGGATGCAGATCCCCCTTCCATTGTGCCCTGGTGCCTGACAGGCATTCCCTGAGGCCAGGGAGCCTCATCCAGGGTTACGCACAGCGTAGAAATGTGGTAAGGTGAGGAATTCTGAAAGAGGACTTTAAAAAACTCCATCAGTGATGTGTATTTGTGTCTTCCTTTTGTTCTGTCAGTTTTTGCTTTATAAATATAAAAGCTCTGCTATTAACTGAATACTCATTTGTGATTGTTATGTTTTCCTGATAAATTCATTATGAAATCCCCCACATTATATCATTATGAAATGGCTCTCTTTTCTCTATTCATACAACTTGCCTCAGAGTATATTTGCATACCTTTCTTTGTTAAAATATATATTAGAATGTTTGTCTTTTTATTGCAGAATTATAAGAATGCCTTATATATTGCAGGTAGAAGTCCTTTGTCAGATACATGTAAGACAAACATTATCTCCCAGTCTAGGGCCTGACATTTTCATTTTCTTAATGGTAACAAAGAGCAAAAGGTTTTAATGTTTATGAAAAACAATTTTTAAAAATTTTCATCAGGTTTTTTCCTTTGTCCTATCCACAAATTTTTTTGCTTAACCCAACTTTGCAAAGATATTCTCCTATGTTCTCTTCTAGAAGTTTTATAGTTTTAACCTTTACTTTTAGATCTATGATTCATTTCAAGATAATATTTGTATAAGGAATAAGTCAAGTGCTGAGGTTCATTTTTTCAAAATGGGCAACCAATTGTTTCAACATCATTGTTGAGAAGACTGTACTCTTCTCACTGAATTACCTTGGCACATTTGGTGAAAATTAATTGTCCATGTTTCTGTGGGTCTGAACTCTCTATTTTATCCCACTGCTCTACGTGTCTATCCTTACATCAATATTACACTGTTTATTACAGCTTTTTGGTAAGTCTTCAAATCAAATAGTTCAATCCTCTAAATTTCCTCCTCTTTTAAAAAGTATTTTGGCCTAAGTCCTTTTCAATTACATAAAATATTAAAATTAGCTTGTAAAATTTTTAATGAAAAAACACCCTAGAATTTTTGTTAGGATTCCATTATACCTATGGATCAATTTAGAGGGAGAACTGCAATTTTAGCAATATTGAGTCTTCTGATCCTGGAACATGGTTTAGCTCTCAATTTATTTAAGTCTTTTTTAATCTCACTCAAGTATGCTTTGTAGCTTTCATTGTACAAGTCTGGTACACAATTGTTAAATTTATCCCTAAGTATTTTACATTTCTGGACATTATTGTAAGTGGTATTGTTTTTTAATTTTATTTTCCAATTTCATTGCTAATATATAGAACGGCATATATTTTGGTATCTTGACTTTTTAACCCTGTGATCTTGCTAAGCTCACTTATTACTCTTAGCAATTTTTTGGTAAATTCCGTAGGGCTTTTCATGTGCAAGATTATCATTTGTGGTCTCCAGTAAAATGTTGAAAAGAAGTACCGAGGTGTTCTGGTTCAATATGGCAACATAGGAGGCTCCTAAACTAACCTCTTCCCACAGACACACAAATCTACAGCCACATATGGAAAGAAATCCAGAAACTAGCTGAGCAAATCCTACACATCAGGCAAATGAGGGGGAAAAAACAAAGAAACACTGAAATAGGTGGAAGAGACAGAAACAGTCTGTTCATAAACTTCCCCCTTGGTGCAGCAACACACAGGCAGAAGGGAACTCACAACTCTCAGTTTCTCCCTAAGTGAAGGGTTCAGACCCAACATTTAATGTCCCAACTTTTTTTTTCCAATCAGACTGCATCTAGGTGCTGACTGAGACCCTCCCCTGTGGGACACTGACAGGTCTTAGCACACCCTCAACTGCTGGGAGCCACTAAGAACAAAGACAGCAGCTTGGACAACCACAAAAATCTGAGAGTCAACTAGGAGCTATGGCCAGGTTTATTGATGAGGTTTATCTCCTACATGAGACCAGTCTGTCAAGACTGGAAAAGGCAGCTCTTTTATCTAAAACACAGAAACCAACACAGAGAGTCAAGGAAAATGAAGAAATAAGAAATATGTTCCAAACAAAAGAATACATCTCTAGAAACCAATCTTAATGAAATGGAGATAAGTGATTTACCTAATAGAGTTCAAAAGAGAATTCATAAAGATGCTCACCAAAGTCAGGAGAGCAATGAATGAACACAGTGAGAATGTCAAGAAAGAGATAGAAAATATTTTTTTGAAGTACCAAGAAGAAATTATAGAGCTGAAGAATAAGTTAACTGAACTGAAAACTCAATAGAGGGGTTCAACAGCAGACTAGATCAAGCAGGAAATAAAAGATTATCAAACTCAAAGACAGGGCAGTGGAATTCATCCCACCAGAGAAGCAAAAAGAAAAAAGAATGAAAAAGAGTAAAGATACTTAAGAGACTTAAGGGACACCATCAACAGGACCAATATATGCATTATAGGAGTCCTGGGGAAAAAAAGAGACACACAGAAATGGACAGAAGCTTATAAACAGAAATATGAAAATTTTCCTAACCTGAAGAAAGAAACAGATATTCAGATCTAGGAAACCCAAATACCAAATAAGAAGAACTAAAGAGACACATAAAGACAAAGAAAGAATCTTAAAAGCAGCAAGAGAAAAGCAACATGTTCCATACAAGGGAACCCCCATAAGATTAAGAGCAGATTTCTCAACAGAAACCTTGCAAGGCAGAAGGGAGTGGGTGATATATCAAAGTGGTGAAAGAAAAAACAATGCCAACCAAGAATACTCTACCTTGCAAAGTAATACTTTGGAATTGAAGGAGAGATAAAGAGTTTCCCAGACAAAAGCTGAAGGAGTTCATCACCACTAGACCAGCCTTAAAAGAAATGTTCAAGGGAGTTCTTCAACTTGAAACAAAAGGATGCTAATTAGTAACATGAAACATATGAAACTGTAAAACTCACTGGAAAAGGTAAATATAGAGTTAAATTCAGAATACGATGATATCATGATGGTTGAGTGTAAATCATTTTCAACTGTAGCATAACAGTGAAAACACAAAAGTATTAAAATAACTATAACTACAATAATTTGTTATAGATATATAATATAAATAGATGAAAATTATAACATCAAAAATGTGAATTTTGGGGATATAAAAATGTAGAGCTTTTGTATGCATTTGAAGTTAAGTTAGCACCTTAAAATGGATAGTTATAAGATGCTTTATGTAAGCTTCATGGTAACCACAAAGCAAAAACCTCCAGTAGATAAACAAAAGGGAAAGAGAAAGGAATTCAAGAATACTACTGTAGAAAATCATCAAAACATAAAGGAAGATAGCATGAGAGGAAGAAAGGAAAAAAGAAACAGGAACTAGGAAACAGCCAGAGAACAATGAACAAAATGGCAAAACTAAGTTCATTTGTATGAATAATTACTTTAAATGTTAATGGACTGAGTTCTCCAGTCAAAAGATACAGAGTGGCTCAGTGGATAAAAAACGAGACCCAACTCTATGTTGCCTACAAGAGACTCATTTCAACTTTAAGGACACACATAGACTGAAAGGGAAAAACATACTCCATGCAAATCGAAACCAAAAGAAAGTAGGGGTAGCTATACTCATATCAAACAAAATAGACTTTAAGCCAAAAACTGTAATAAGAGACATAAAATGATAAAGAGGTCAATTCATCAAGAGGATATAACAATTGTAAATATTTATATGCACCAAACATCAGAGCAAATAAATACATAAAGCAAACATTAATGAGGCAAAGGGAGAGACAGACAGCAATACAATAATAGTAGGGGATTTCAATAATGCACTTTCAACAATAGATAGATGATCCAGATAGAAAATCAATAAGAAAACACTGGAATTAAACTACATGTTAGACCAAATTGACCTAACAGACATACACACAAAACAGGCCATCCAACAGCAGCACAATACATATTCTTTTCAAGCAAAAATGAAACAGTCTCCAGGATAGATCATATGTTAGGCCACAAAAAAGTCTTAATAAATTTAAGATTGAAATTATATGAAACATCTTTTCTGACCACAATGTTATGAAATCAATCACAACAAGAAAAACAGAAAATTCACAGATATGTGGAAATTAAACAACATGCTCCTGAACAACCAATGGGTCATGGAAGAAATCAAAAAATATTTTGAAATAAATGAAAATGGAAAACACAAAATACCAAAACATATGAGTTGTAGCAAAACCAGTTCTAAGAGGACAAGTTATAGCAATAAATGCCTACCTTAAGAAAAAGAAAGATCTCCACAACACTGTAAATCAACTATACTTCAATAAAAACAAAATAAAACAAAACAAGAAAAAAATCTCATATAAACAACTACCCTTACATTTCAAGACTAGAAAAAGAAAAGCAAATTAGGCCCAAAATTAGTAGAAGGAAGAAAATAACAAGAATCAGAGTGTAAATAAATGGCACAGAGACTAAAAAGACAATATAAAAGATCAATGAAACTAAAATCTGGTTTCTTAAAAAGATAAAGAAAATTGACAAACCCTTAGCTGGACTAAGAAAAAAAGAGTAAAGACTCAAATAAAATCAGAATTGAAGTAGGAGATATTACAACTGATAACACAGAAATACTAATGATCATAAGAAACTATTATGATAAATTATACACCAACAAATTAGATGACCTAGAATAAATGGATAAATTCCTAGAAACATACAACCTACCAAGACTGAATCAAGAAGAAACAGAAAATCTGAACAGACCAATAACGATTAAGAAGATTGAATCAATAATCAAAAATCTCCCAAAAAACAAAAGTCCAGGATCAGATGGCTTCACTGGTGCACTCTACCAAGAATTTAAAGAAAAATTAATACCAATTCTTCTCAAAACTCTTCCAAAAAATAGAAGAGGAGGAAATACTTCCAAACTCCTTTTATAAGGCCAGCATTACCTTGATACTAAAACAAGACAAGAACACTAAAGATAAGAAAATTAAAGGCAATATCCCTGATGGACATAGATGCAAAAATCTGCAATAAAATATTAGCAAACTAAATTCAAGAGCACATTAAAAGGATCATACATTATAATCAAGTGGGATTTCTTCCAGTGATACAAGGATGGTTCAACACATGCAAATCAATATATGTGATATACCACATTAACAGAATGAAGGATAAAAATCATAGGATCATCTCAATAGATGCAGAAAAAGCATTTGACAAAACTTAATACCCTTTCATTATAAAAACTCACAACAAACTGGGTAAAAAAGCAATGTACCTCAACATAATAAAGGTGACATACAACAAGCCCACAGCTATCATCACACTCAGCAGTGAAAAATTGAAAGCTTTTCCTCTAAGATCAAGATGGCCACTCTTGGGGCTTCCCCGGTGGTGCAGTGGTTGAGAGTCCGCCTGCCGATGCAGGGGACACAGGTTCGTGCCCTGGTCGGTGAAGATCCCACATGCCGCGGAGTGGCTGGGCCCGTGAGCCATGGCCACTGAGCCTGCACGTCTGGAGCCTGTGCTCTGCAATGGGACAGGCCACAACAGTGATAGGCCCGCGTACCACAAAAAATAATAATAATTTTAAAAATTTTTTTAAAAATAAAATAAAAATAAGATGGCCACTCTTGCCACTTTTTTTTTATTCAATATAGTACTGGAAGTCCTAGACAGTGGAATTAGGCAAGAAGAGGAAATAAAATTCATCAAATCAGAAAGGAAGAAGTAAAACTGTAACTCTTTGCAGATGACACAATATTACATATAGAAAATCCTGAAGATTCCACCAAAAAAAAAAAAGTGTTAGAACTAATAAATAAATTCAGCGAAGTTGTAGGATACAAAATAAATATACCAAAATCAGTTGTTCCCACAGAATGGGAGAAAATATTCTCAAACAATGTGACCAACAAGGGATTAGTTTCCAAAATTTACAAACAGCTCATGTGGCTCAATATCCAAAAAACAAACAACCCAGTCAAAAATGGGCAGAAGATCTAAGTAGACATTTCTCCAAAGAAGACATACAGATGGCTAAGAGGCACATAAAAAGATGCTCAACATCTCTAATTATTAGAGAAATGCAAATCAAAACTACAATGAGATATCACCTCAAACCAGTCAGAATGGCTATCATCAAAAAAAATCTACAAACAATAAATGGTGGAGAGGGTGTGGAGAAAAAGGAACTCTCTTGTACTGTTGGTGGGAATATAAATTGATACAGCCACTATGGAGCAGCCACAGTATGGAGGTTCCTTAAAAAACTAAAAATAGAACTACCATATGACCCAGCAATACCACTACTGGGCATATACCCAGAGAAAAACATGGTTTGAAAGGATACGTGCACCCCAATGTTCACTGCAGCGCTGTTTACAATAGCCAAGACATGGAAACGATCTAAATGTCCATCAAAAGATGAATGGATAAAGAAGATGTGGTACATATATATAATGGAATATTACTCAGCCATTAAATAGAATAAAATAATGCCATTTGCAGCAATATGGATGGACCTGGAGACTATCATACTAAGTGAAGTAAGACAGACAGGAAAAGACAAATATATGATATTGCTTATATGCACAATCTAAAAAAAATGATACAAATGAACTTATTCACAAAACAGAAACGGACTCACAGATTTAGAGAACAAACTTATGGTTACCGGGGGGAAGGGTGGGGGGGAGGGATAGATCGGGAGTTTGGGATTGACATGTACACACCTCTATATTTAAAATGGATAACCAAAGTAGCTTCAGTCAATCACCAGAGGCAAGCAAAGAAGGGAGTTAATGTGCTTGCTAGGGTGATTCATCCTGATCACCAAGGGGAAACTGGAGTACTGCTCCACAATGGAAGTCAATGGAAAACTACAGCAATCCAATCCAAGCAAGACTACTAATGGTCCAGACCCTTTGGGAATGAAAGTTGGAGTCACTTCACCAGTTAAAGACCCAAGACCAACTGAGGTGCTTGCTGAAGGCAAAAGAAACACAGAAGGTATAAGTGGAAGAAGGCAGTTATAAATACCAGCTATAACTATGTGAACAGTTACAAAAACAAAGACTCTAACTGTCATGAGTATTACCTATTTTGTTTTAAATATATGTATCCAAAAAATAAATAAATAAATAAAATGGATAACCAACAAGGACCTACTGTAAAAATAAATAAATAATTAATTTAAAATGTTATATTTAAAGCATTAAAAAAAATCGTTACTACATACCAAGTACTTTTCAAAAAAAAATCAGGTGTTTCTGTACACTAACAACAAATTATTGGAAAAAGAAATGAAGAAAACAATCCAATTTATGACAGCATCAAAAAGAGTAAAACACTTAGGAATAAATTTAACCAAGGACGTGAAAGATCTATACACTGAAAACTATAAAACATTGATGATAGAAATTGAAGACGATACAAATAAATAAGAAAATGTACTGTGTTCATGGATTGGAAGAATTAATATTGTTAAAATGTCCATACTACCCAAAGCCATCTACAGGTTCAATGAAATTCCTATAAAAATTCTGATGGCATGTTTCACAGATATAGAAAAAATGCTAAAATTCATATAAAACCACAAAAGATGCCGAAGCACAAAGAAATCTTGAGAAAGAAGAACAAAGCTGGAGGCATCACACCATCTGATTTTAAACTATATTACAAAGCTGCAGTAATCAAAACAGTATTATACTGGCATAAAAACAGATATATAGACCCATAGAACAGAATAGAGACCCCAGAAATAAACCCATGCGTATATGGTTAATTAATTTTCAACAGGAGGACAAAAATATACAGTGGAAAAGGACAGTCTCTTCAAAAAATGATATTGAGAAAACTGGACAGCTGCATGGAAAAGAATGAAATTGGATCCCTATCTTACACCACACACTCAAAAATCAACTCAAAATGGATTAGACTTGAAAGTAAGACCTGAACCTGTAAAGCTCCTAAAAGAAAACATAGGGGATAATCTCCTTGACATAGGTCTTGGGAATGACTTTTTCGGATTTGACACCAAAAGCAAAAGCAACAAAAACAAAAATAAATAAATGGAACAACATGAAACTAAAAGGCTTCTGCACAGCAAAGGAAACCATAAACAAAATGAAAAGGCACCTATGGAATGGGAGAGAAAATATTTGTAAACCACAAATTCAATAAGCGGTTAATATTTCAAAATATACAAGGAACTCATACAACTCAATAGCATAAATAAATAAATAGCCCAATTGAATAACTGAATAGATATATTTCTAAAGAAGACATAAAAATGGCCAGCAGGTACATGAAAAGATGCTCAACATTACTAATCATCAGGGAAATGCAAATCAAAACCACAATGAGATATTACCTTTCAGCTGTTAGGATGGCTATTATCAAAAAGATAAGAGACAACAATTATCAGTGAGGGTGTGGAGAAAAGGGAACCCTTGTACACTGAGGTGGAAATGTAAACTGGTACAACCACTATGGAAACAGTATGAAGGTTCCTCAAGAAATTAAAAATAGAACTACCATAAGACCCAGCAAGTCCATTTCTAGGTATATACACAAAGGAAACAAAATCACTTTCTTGAAGAGATATCTGTGCTCCACGCTTACTGCAGCATTACTCACAATAGCCAAGGTATGGAAACAATCTAAGTGTTCCTCAACAGATGAATGGATAAAGAAACTGTGACATTTGTATGGTTGACCCTTGAACAACTAAGGCGTTAGGGGTGCTGACCCTCTGTGCAGTCAATAATCAGCATATAACTTATCGTTGCCCCTCCATATACCCAGTTCCTCCAATTCTGAGATTCTGCATCTGCAGATTCAACCAACCTCAGATCTTGTAGAACCGTAGTATGTACTATTGAAAAAAATCTGCATATATGTGTAGCCATGCAGTTCAAACCCATGATGTTCAAGTCAAGGGTCAACTGTGTATGTGTGTGTGTGTAATGGAATATTATTCAGCCTTAAAAAAAAAAAGAGGAAAGACTGCTATCCATGACAACATGGATAAACCGAGAGGGCATTATGTTAAGTGAAATAAGCCAGACAAAGAAAGACAATAATAATATTGCACAACAATATGTCTGCATGTCTACAGAGAATAGAATGGTGGTTGCCAGGGGCTGGAGAATGGGGGAAAGTGGGAGAGGCTGGCAAATTGGTATAAACTTTCAGTTAATAAGATGAGTAAGGTCTGAGAATCTGATGTATAACACAGTGACTATAATTGATAATATGGTATTGCATAATTGAAATTTGCTAAGAGAGTAAAACTTGTGTTTTCACACACACAAAAAAAGGGCCAATATGTGAGGTGATGAATGTGTTATTAACTTGTTGGTGAAAATTCTTTCACAGTGTATACATATATCAAATCACCATGTTGTACAATTTAAATAATTACAATTTTATTGAATTATACCTCAATGAAGCTGAAAAATATTTGTTGGACATTGTGAATTTTATGTTGCTGAGTATCTCAATTTGTTGCCCTTCATAAAAATAGGATTGTGCTTTACCTTTGTAGGAAGTTAAATTGCAGATGAGCTTAATCCTTTCAGAGCTTGTTTTCCAACTTTCTCTTAGTATGGCTCTAGAGTAATATGCTTATAGAGATATTCTCACCTTACTAATAAAGTGTGACCCTGCAGGAGTCTCTTCTTTGTGCCCTGGGTGATTAATAAGGATGCTATCCTGGCTGATTGGGACACGACTGCCTCCCAGCCCCATGTGAGGTCTAGTAGTTGTTTGGCTTACAGCTTCATAGTCTTTCTTTGCCCACCCTTACGCAACTTCACTCTACACACGTGCAGCTCAGTATTCAGCAAAGACTCAATCAGACACCTATACATATTTTTGTATCTCCCTTTCTGTTTAGCTCCCTCCATTACAAAACTCTGGCCCACAGGTTCCAGTCACCTCAGCCTCCTTAAACTTAGAACTCTATATCATCATCTAGCAAGACTACTATATTTTGCTTGAGATTCTCCTCCCTATACCTTGATTTAGAGTGTGTCTCCAAGTAGAATGTCACGGCTACCACAGACTTCATCTCATACATATCTCTTCTCTTAGGGATCAAAGGCTCACCCTGCCTGTAGTCTATTGTTGAAAACACTGCTTCAGATACTTGTTCTGTTTTCTGGTCATTTATCATGGGAAGTCAAGTCTGGTCCTTGTTAATTCATCATAACTGGAGCTTAGATATCTTTTAAAGAAATTGAAAGAACAAAAATACAGCATGTTTTATACTCCTTACATATTTACTATTTTGAGGTCTCTTCATTCTTTCCTGGAGATCTAAATTTCCATCTGGGACCTTTTCCCTTTTGTATGAAGAATTTCTTTCAGAATTTCTTGTAGTCATGTCTACTGACATTGGTTTCTCTCAGCTTTTGTTTATCTGAAAAAGTCTTCACTTTGCCTTCATTTTTGAAGTGTATTTTTGCTGAGTATAGAATTCTGGCTTGACAGGAGTTTTTAAATTATTATTTTAGTACTTTAAAGATGTTATTCCATTATCTTTTATTTCCACTATTCCTGATGTGTTTTATCTTGCTTAGTGATCATTATGCTTCTTAGATCTATATGTGTGTGTGTATATATATATATATATTTTTAAATCAAATTTGGGACTACTTGTTTAACATTTTTCTGTCTCATTCTTTCTTACTTCTCTTTCTGGTCTCCAATTACACATGTTAGATCACTTGATATTTTTCCACAGGTTACTGAGGCTCTACTTATTTTTCTTTAATCTTTTCTCTTTCTGTCCTCCAGATTGGATAGTTTATGTTAATCTAAGTTCAATGTAATGACCCTTTCTTCTGCCATTCTCAATCTGCTGTTAAGCTCATCCATTGAATTTTTCATTCCACGTGTGGTATTTTTCAGTTCCAGGACTTCCATTTGGTTCTTTTATATAATTTACATTTCTTTGCTGAGATTTCCCATCTTCTCATTCTTTATAATCACATTTCCCTTTAAGTCATTGTGTATATTTACAAGTTCTGCTTTAAAGTTCTTATTTGATAATTTTAACATCTGAGTCATCTCATAGCTGGTTCCTATTGGCTGATTTTTTATCTTGACTATGAGTCACATTTTCCCATTTCTTGGCATATCTAGTGATTTTTTTTATTGTATAATTATTGTATATGATACCTTTCAGAGTCTCTGGAGACTGTTATTTTCCTCAGAAAGGGGTTAATTTTTCTTCTACGATACAGATTAGGGCAGCAGCTGAAATATCCACTTAGTTCCTTCAGTCTTCCAGCAGTTCCTTTCTACCTGGTTCCCTGGAGTTTCCCCTCCAGTTGCATAAATTAGTAATTAGCCAAAAACTGGGTAAAGCTTACACACAGAAATTGGGCTCCCCCTTCTGCACCTCTCTCCTTTCCAGGATTCTCTCCCTATCTTTGCAACAATTTTGGCAACCCCAAACTCTGTCCTCTGACACTTTATGGCAGTAATACTGGAGCTTTCTGCATGAGGTCCAGCCATCCTGCACCATGCAGACTAGGTAGAATGCTTGGGTATGAAAACCTTGCTCAGTTGCCCTCTTTCATGGCATGACATCCCTCCAGTTTGCACCATCTTTTGGTCACTCTCCAGTGCCTTTAAATGGTTAATTTTAACATTTTAATTCAGAGTGTATCATTGTTACCCATAGGAGGGTTAATACAATAGAAGCTACTTTACCATTACTAGACGCACACTCCTTTATAACTTCTTTTAAACGACATTAATCAGATTAAACAATATTTTTGTATTGCACACCTGAACAACTTTCCATAAAAAATAATATGTTTGGGCTTTCCTGGTGGCTCAGTGGTTGAGGGTCCGCCTGCCGATGCAGGGGACACAGGTTCGTGCCCCGGTCCGGGAGGATTCCACATGCCGCGGGGCGGCTGGGCCCGTGGGCCATGGCCAATGAGCCTGCGCGTCCAGAGCCTGTGCTCCACAACGGGAAAGGCCACAACAGTGAGAGGCCCGCATACCGCAAAAAAAAATAAAAAATAAATTAAAAAAATAATAATATGTTTCATGATTTTTACATTTGGTTTTATTTTCTAACACACTAGAAAATATTTTTACTGTACAATTTAAGCCCATTTTACCACTTAAGCAGAAGTACCTTTAAAAATAACTTTGCTTTGTATGTTTATTCTTTGATCTTTAAATTAAATTTAGCTAGGTATAGGGTCGTTTTGAATTTTCATTTTATTTTTTCCAGGTGTTATGTGTAGCCAACATGTTTCCAGGTTTTTTTTGAGTCAACTAACCTTGAAAACAACTTAATCTTTGTTAAGACTGAGAATTACAATGCTGATATTGTGTAAATGATGAGAAAATATGCCTCTCAGGACTTTGTGGTGAAAAGGGGATTATAATAAGAATAGATGAACAGGAATTACTTTGCAAGCCTCTACACTGTTTCTTTTGTGTGTGTGTGTAAGGGCATGCTCCTTACACCTGGGGAAGAACGGAAAACTGTTCCCACAATCTTGTTCTCTTTCCTCAAGGATAAAACCAACCCACCCTAGCAGCTTCTGCCCCCAGGCAATGACTGCACCAACTAAAATTAGTTCTTGCAAACTCTGTCCCTTAGACCTGAACATTTAACATTCTATGTCCTTCATTTTAATCATACCAAAGTGTCCTTATTAAGGTCCTGACTGAGCACAGTGCTGTACCCAGCAAGTTAAGCACATGGAGTCTCTGTTGTCAAAGCAGAGAACATCATGAAGAAGGAATACAGACAATTCAGCATAAACACTGAATGGTGATTCCTTTCTCTCTGGTCTACTATGCCTACAGGATGCCAAACATCTGGATAGAAGATGCAACATTCAGTCAGGAAGCTCACTGTTCTTCCATATAAGTCTATAGAATAGACTTTTATGCGAATTGTATAAACCTATCAATTAAAATAGTTATGCCAACTTATATTTCCATAATGATTTACAACTGCAGGGTACATATATGTGTAAGTGTATGTGTGTATACAACTTCATTTAATTACCATACCCTTATGTAATAGGCTTAATTATCCAATTTTACAGAGGAGAAAGTTGAGAACCTTTATCAAACATGTATTGATCTTATAATCTGTGCCAGACACAGGCCCACAAAGGAGAAATAAAACAGTTCCTGCCCTACTGGGAAACCAAGGGAGGAGCTTGGAATTGAACAAACTTGACTTGCCCAAATCATACAACTACTTACTGTCAGATCTGGGACTATGTCCAACTTTTCTGACACCAAGTTCATCACTGCCTTCACAGCTGCCTCCAATAAAGGCCAGATGCATTTACAGAGCAGTGAGTAGAAAGGGGACAGGACAGAGGTGCCACTGGAGTTGGAAGAGTCTTGTTATTAACACTGAGATCAGAAGTGAAGTGTAAGTCATTAAAATTACAATTATGAAGACTAAAACCAGACACTGAAAAATGTTTCTGATGTAACACTGAGTTAAAAAAATTTTTAAAAAGCAGAGCATTAATGGTATGTCTACCCATGTTCACTTGATACACATACGGACAGGTACAGGACAAGACCATGGGCAAATTTAATTTAAACACCTGGATTTTCTTCATGTGGCAGGGTTGTGGCTGAAATTTCCCTGTTTTCTTTCCTTCCTTCTTTTCCCTTTTACTCTATAGTTTTGTTGATGTTGCTAAAATATAAATTATAGGTAGGAAAAAGATAATTTTATGGGAATATTAAAGCTTTTGTAGGCAGATAGACCTGGATTCAAATCCCAGTTTTGCCAAAGACTAGCTGTATGATCTAGGGAGAGTTATTTAACTCCTCTGTGCCTCAGTTTCTTCGCCAAAGGATAATGTTAACCTCGCAGTGTTTTGCTGAGGATTAGTGGTTACGTGTTAGAACACATAATACACACAGAGCAACCACTCAACTTGTAATTATTATTATTATTATTATTCAATGTAAACCAAGATGTGTGTTGAAGAACAGGCAGGCACTGCAGACCTGCTGTGAGGCACAGGTTTGGTCAAGAGTCTGCCGTGGCATCTTTTTTTTAAAATTTTTTTTAATTCTTTTTTTTTTTTTTCGGTATGCGGGCCTCTCACTGCTGTGGCCTCTCCCCCTGCGGAGCACAGGCTCTGGACGCGCAGGCCCAGCGGCCATGGCCCACGGGCCCAGCCGCTCCGCGGCATGTGGGATCCTCCCGGACCGGGGCACGAACCCGCGTCCCCTGCATCGGCAGACGGACTCTCAACCACTGCGCCACCAGGGAAGCCCCTGCCGTGGCATCTTTAACCCAAAGAACAGCAATGTGGAATCATCCTTATCAGCAGCAAAAACACATATTGAGTCAGGTCTTCAAGATACAAACGTGTTAAACATCACCTGTCCTAAAGGTGATGTCCTAAACTATCAATCTCTTTATCTACTCAATAAACATTTATCATACACTTCCTGTAAGTCAGAGACTAAAAGAAGAACTAGTGGTATAAAAGTTAAATGGGACTTAGTTCTTACCATAGTTCACTAGGGGAGGAACAATCATGGAAACAGATAAATACTATATAATGTGGAAAGCATTATCACAAAGCTAGGCATTTTACAGCATAAACAGATAAACACCTAATCCCACTTGGTAAGGGAAGATGAGGGAAGTCTAAGGATTTCTGGAAGCACTGACCTGGAGCTGAACCTTTGAGTATAAGCAGGAGTTAATTAGGAAAAGGGCCTGGGTGAGGCAGTAGTAAAACATTCCAGGCAGACAGGAAGATATACGGAACCGTGTATTAGAGAACAACAAGCAGTTCAATTTTGCCAGAGCACAGAATTGGAAGCAGGGGATGAGACTGAAGGGGAAGGTAGGAACCAGATCATAGTGGGGTTTGTTCACCTTATCCAGAGAGCAGTGAAGGATTTGAAGCCAGGGAGTTAGGAGTCAAGGTAGTCAGCTTAACATTTCAGACAAAAGCTCTAGAGGAAGAGCTGCACCTGCAGAGGAAGGATGTGAATGGGACAGCCTGTTTGCAGTTAGGAGTCTGAACTCTTGGGGTTCAGGAGAAAGATGAGTCTGCACAGAGACAGTGATCATGGGCACAGAGACCAGGGCGAGGGAAATCAGATGGCAAGACAAGTCCTAAAAATCCCAAGAGCCCAGTGAGAAGCAGAAAGGAAGTACTTACTTAAGCTGTGATGAAAATTTTGTTACAGACCCAATCTGGGAAACTTTGTGGAGGAGGTAGGATATGAGCAGTTTTTTAAAGAAAAAGAAGACAGGTAGTGAAGATGGGCAAATCCCAGGGGGAGGGAGTGTAATTAACAAGGCCAAAGAAGCAGTAATATGTAGGTAGTATTCACAGAAATAGACGAGTTGAGAATAAGAACATACGATCTCTATCATGCCCTCTACATGATAAATTCTCATCCCCATCATAGGGACAACATTTGTGAAGGATAGATTGCTTTCTCTCCAAAACCCCTGCTTTTCTGAGATGAAGCATAAAGAGAGGCTACAAGGAGCTCAAGGTGGGAAAAAATTCAGAAATTCTTCTAGACTATAACCCAGAAAAGACAAGACAAGACAGAGTCCCTCCTGATGGCAAGAAAGGTCTGGTGGTCTTGAGGTGACTCCAGGTTGTGACCAAACAAGCTTTCTCATTCCCCACCCCCAGCTCCACTCCTTGCCATCCAGTGGCAGGCAGAAGTGACTGACCGACCAGCTGTGTCAAGGAGAAGAGAAGATAGGGGAGCATGGGGAAAGAAATGTTAAAGTGGCCTAGGGGACAAGGGGGAAGGGGAGAAAGACAGGGTCTGAGGTGAAAGGTTCCCTAGCCAACCTGAATGTCACAGAGGTGCTCAGGGTTAGAATGGGAGACGGCAAACTTGCTCTGTAAAGGGTCAGAGAGGAAACGGGCTTTCTGGGACATCCGCTCTCTGCCTCAAGTACTCATCTCTGCCATTTAGCACGAGAGTACTCACAGACAGAGCTAGGTATCAGTAAAACTTCGTTTATGGACACTGAGATTTGAATTTCATAAAATGTTCACGTGTCACAAATATTCTTGATTTTTCTCATCCAGTTTAAAGTGTAAAAATCATTCTTAGCTCACATACAAAAACAGGCAGCAGGCTGGGTTTGGTTTGTGGAGTCTGGCTTGCCTTCCCTGGTTTAGAATAAGGGTCTCATCCCAGATAAAGAGCTCGGATGGGTCAACTAGCACAGAGAAGCCTCCCTCAAACCTATACTCCTGTACGTTCTGGATGTGATGAGATATAGCGCTGAAACTGAAGGAAAGAACTGTTTTCTATGCTTTTCTAGATTTCATGGGCGCTTCCCTGGCTAGCAATAAGTTGTTTAGTAATGGACTATACCACCCCTTTCCCCATAAGTAAGGATGTAGCAATGGGGTTTTGCATTGCTTTTATATAAATTAAATTTTGAAATACTGCTTCCCACATATCTATAAACCATATCACGGTATTCAAAAAATCCAATAGTAAAACAAAAGCCACACATATTTCGGCTATAATACACTCCTCTGGCTACTAAAAAAGCCAAGTAACACGTGGGGCCATGCTCATGAGCAGCTGGACCTCCCTGTGGCCTCAGCTGCCCATCTGGGAAATGGGCAGAACCTCCTAAGCAGCTTTGAAACTTACTCTTGCCCAGCTGGCTGCTCCAGCTTGGAAGGTTCTCAGATCACCTATAGATGCACAGTGTTTTATTTACCCTCCCAATTCTCAGTCTCTTCCCTTGTTAGGTACTAAATGATCTTTTCTAGTTTCCAAAGATTTATGTGGTCTTGCTTGGAAAATACTGAGAACCCTCCAGCTTTGTCTTTTCTCCTAGAAGCATAGTTGAGGGATAGCTGTGCATCAAAATTAGATGATTAGGAAGACTGACTTACAAGATTCTTGACAAAGAGCCCAACCATTTTCCTTGGCCTGGGCACAAGGCTTCAGATTTCTTAAAAATAAATCAATATCATATCAAATTCAGACTCTAAAACCACTAAATCCCTCCTCTCTCTCCCAACCCCCAACCCACTGCTCCTAGAATAAAATGATTCATGTTGTTACATTTCCCTTCTTTTCTGTTCCTTGGAAGCATTTATACCTCCTTCTTAGAGAAAATGTTTGGGATGCTTTCATTGACCTCTTCCAAGATCTCTAACTTCCCAGCTACCACCCCAGACTCTTTCTCCTTCTCTGACACTCAGTCTTTTAGAAGTAGGTATAAAAGGATGGGATCAAAGAAAAGAAGACAAGCCTCAAGAAAATAAGGACGTATGTGGGGAGCTCTTTTTCCTGACACTCCTCCTGCCCTTAGCTGCCCTGATGACCAGGAAAGGAGCCAGCCACTAGATCCACCCAGGACCTAAAAAGTGAGTGAACCACAGAACTCAAACCTGAAAGGACCCTGCCAAAGGGATTTCACAGCACCAACAATGGCAAACTTTGTTGTGTACATTTCCAAGTCAAAGCTCACAGAACCTGCCTGGCTCTCAGTGGAGAGCTGGCCCCTTGCACCGTGTTTGGAGGAAGATGGATGCACCTTTCCCAACGCCAGGGCTCCAGTGAAAACCACTTTCTGCCATGAGGCACCGGGTTGGTTCAGCCGACTTTCCACAAATCTGGTTCTGCAGGAAGCATGGAGCTCTGCTGAAAACACATTCATCCTCTTCTCCCATTTGATTTTTCTTCCACATGCCTTTTGCATTAATGCTGGCATTTTGTTTCCATCTGTTTTCAAGTCTTGGTTAGAAACGTGCAAGTCCAGCTCTAGCTCTCTCCAGGGCTGGGGGTCCTCCACAGGGTGCAGCTCCAGAGAACAGTCTGTGGGCGATCAGCTGCGTGTCTTATTTCAAACCTAAAAACACTGAGCGAGTGCCTCTTAGGTGCCAAGCATTGTGCTGTCCATCAGGTACTTGCCAGATGCCACATCATACTGCTGCTCAAAATTCAGCACAGACTCCCATTTCACTTGGAGTAAAAGCTCAAGTCATTACAACAGCCTACAAGACCTAAAACGACCCCCTTCCCACCCCTACCTCTCCGACCTCTTCTTCTATAATTCTCCCTCTTACTCACTCCCCAAAGCTACCTGGGCCTCACTGCTCTCCTGTGACCATGCTGCTTCCTCTGCCTGAGTGCCCTCGCACTGGCTGTTCCCTCCTCTCCACCCGGAATGCCCTTTCCCCACAGTGGCTAACTTCCTCACCTTCTGCAAGTCTTTGCTCAAATATTACTTTTCAACAAGGCTTAAACTGACACTTCTGTTGAAAACGGCACGCCTTCGACAGCATGTCTGATCCCCCTTCCTGCCCTACCCTAAATTTTCTTTTTCTGCAGCACTTATCACCTACTGCTTTGGCCCAGTTCCCTAGAAAACATAGCTTGAAGGAACACAATTCCAGGGAAGCAGAAATGAGGCAAAAGGAGAGTGAAGCATAGAAGCAGAGAGAGCAAACCTAAGGGAGTATGTTTCCAAAGAACCTCAGTGTTGTAACAAGAGACAGCTCAGTTCCACAGGACATCTTCAGAGGCACTGAACGAAGCTAATGCAACCCCAAACAATCTGCCCAGAGGAGGAGAAAAGAACGTGTCCTTCAGCATCTGTCTCCTGTTAGTAAAAGTCTGCCGCATGGGGGTTAAGTCCCTCATATTTCCAGCTGATGAAAATGTAGGTTAGCACACAGGAGGTCCCTCACCTTAGCAGCAGCAGGGAAGCCCCAGCGTGGAAGGTGGGAGCTAAGAGATGCAGCACAAGCGCCAGGGGAGGAGCTATGGGGCCCACATGTGAGCAGCATGAGGGCAGCGCTCACAGTGGTCTCTCTGCCTGTAGGAGTGGCAGTGGCTGACAGAGCACCAGCGGCTCCAGGACTGAAGGCGCAGACTGAGCTGCTGCCAGGGCTGCTCTAGCCCGGCAGGGTCCGTGTGTGGATCTGGATGTATATAAACTGAGTTCTGTATGATCTTCCAACACAGTATCCATCGCCCCAGCTAGAATATAAGCTCCCTAAAGGCAAGGTCTTTCTTTGTATTCTGTGATGCACCCCAAGAGTCTAGAAAAGGGCCTGGTACATAATAGTCACTCAGCACACTGTTAAAAGAATGAAAGGGCTATGATAATGAATGAGAATACAGATGCTGCCCTCAATGAGCCTTCAGTGCCCAGGAGGACACACTCAAGCAAACAGGCAGGACAGAACACGAGGGCTGCGCTGGCGGCAGGCCAGGCGGCTGCAGGAGCACTTCTCAGAGCTGTGGGCAACCGATCTCTGTCTGAGTCCTGGTGCCTCCGACAGAACAAGGACACTGGTGTAGGAAGTCCAGATCTGGGCTCTAAACCCAACCTCAGCCACTAATGGGCCATAGGATCTTTCAAGAGTTATCTAAATTACAGCAATCACTATTCACCAAGCACTCACTTTCTGCCAGGTTACAGGCAGAGTAATTTACTGTCTTAGTCTGTTCGAGCTGCTGTAACAGAGTCCCATAGACTGGCTGGTTTATAAACAACAGATATTTATTTCTCACAATTCTGGAGGCTGGGAAGCCCAAGATCAAAGTGTCCGCAGAGTCAGTGTCTGGTTAATAGATGGCTATCTTTTTTTTTTTTTTTTTTTTTGCGGTACGCGGGCCTCTCACTGTTGTGGCCTCTCCTGTTGTGGAGCACAGGCTCCGGACGCGCAGGCTCAGCGGCCATGGCTCACGGGCCCAGCCGCTCCGCGGCACGTGGGATCTTCCCAGACCAGGGCACGAACCCGTGTCCCCTGCATCGGCAGACGGACTCTCAACCACTGCGCCACAAAGGAAGCCCTAGACGGCTATCTTTTCACTGTATCCTCACAAGGCAAAAGGGATGAGGGAGCTCCCCGGGGTCTCTTGCATAAGAGCATTAATCCCATTCATGAGGGGGGAGTCCAAATCATCTCCCAAAGGCCCATGTCATTAGGGGTCAGGATTTAACATATGAATTTGGATGGACACACATATTTAGTCCACAGTATTTACATACATTTCATTTCATTCTGACAACAATTCAGTGAGAGAAATATAATGATTCTCATTTAATAGAAATCTGAACTGAACCCAGCAACATTCAATGAACCTACCCAGTTCTCCTAGCTAAGAAGTGGCAGAGCTAGGATTTGAACTTGAAACTTCCTCTGCCAAAGTCTAAGCTCACAATCACCCCCCTCTAGCACTGTACAGCTAGACCTCAGTGCCCTCTTTGTAAAATGAAAAGATTAGACTATATAATCTTTAAAGTCCTCTCCCATTAAGCTATATACTAAACATGTCAAGGTCAAAGAGAAATGATCCAGCACAGACTTGTGGGAAGTGATTGGATATTGTCCAGGACAAATATACCTACAGTGTACCATGGGCCACCAAGCAGGTCTGAGTCATCAGGAGTCCCCTTCCAGCCCCCAGACTGGTGAGCACATCTCCCTATTCTGTCCATGAGGACACACACAGGAGATCAACCTGGCTAGGGTAGAGGTACCACCTGAGGGATCTTAATGTGAGACCATGAAGATTCACAGAGTGAATTACATACATAAGTTTACATTTTCTAGTAGCCACACTTAAAAAGTAAAAAGAAAGTGGTACAATTAATATTGATAATATATTTTGTTTAACCCAGTGCCTCCAAAATATTATCACTTCAACATGAATCAATATAAAAATTTACTGAGATATTTAACATTCTATTTTTCATACTAAGTCCTTGATATCTGGTGTGTAGTTTACTTAGAGAACATCTCAAAGCAGAAACCACATTTCAAGTTCTCAATAGGAATCAACATAAATCAAGTGCTCACATGTGAATCATGGCTGCTGAATTGGACTGTGCTGACCCATATAAATGCACACACTCATCCCAGAACAGCACAAATATCAAGGAACTTTATCAAATCCCTGCAGCATCAGGGCCGGCAAAAAACACAAGTTACAGCCCTGCACCCAGGCATCTAGGTGCAGCACCCTGGACAGGCAGAGGCCCAGGGGGAATGGACGCCAACCTGAATTCATGCACACAGAGTGCAGACAAATGACAGGAAGTCAGCCACTCATGAGGGGAAGAGGACATCTGGCTCGCTGCCCTTTGAAGTTCAGTTCACCTTCTCATATCAAGAGCAGCAGGCCAAGAAAAAATACTGGGGGCCTTAAAGCAACTGAGGCAAGAGGTCAGGGGTCCTTGGTCAATTCCTTGGGAAATGAGTTTCATATGAGATTTGGAAGACGGGGAGAAATTGCGGAAAATTTTTGAAGTTAACAATTTGTGTATTTAAGTGGTGTTAAACCACAGGAGTCTGGAGTCCTAACACGCTAATGAAAGCCTCAGCCTCAGCCTCATTTACACTGAAATGAACTGCTGCTCAAACCCAATCCGCAGAAGTAAAGGATAGCAGGGAAGATACGTGTTTTTCAAAGCCGAAGGACTTGGAGACTGTTGGGGGATTGTGGTTTTTCCAGGAATGGGATGGACTGAAATGGGTTTTTTTTAAAAAAGAAAGAAAGGAAAATATTTTCATCCTCCCCCACACCAACCAAACACGCAAAGCAGGAAAGGAAGGGCGACTCTTCTGCCACCGGGAGAAGGTGGTTCCCTCCCTGAAGTGGTGCCTCCCAGTGCGGACAGTCCCTGGGCCCCGCCTCCCCAGCCCCTCCCCCATCAGCAGAGAACCATCTGGGTGACACTTCAGAACTACTCTTGGAGAGTGTTTACTTGCTGCATGTGTGAGTTTGAGACTGCAGCCACATGGAAGGCACATGCAGGAAATGCACTGCAATAGTCTTCTGCTTATAATTCTGAGAGAAGGATGGCAGAGTCGAGGACGGGATTGATCAGGTTCCAAATCTATTTCCTGGAGTCAGATTTAAAAGAGAGATGTTAAGGGCAAAATCTCTAACGATGTGGGTACATTGCAACAAGTCCCAAGTTTATTTCTATTGGTATTTGTACAGATTTTTTAAATCCATTGCTTTCTTCTCACATGTACTAGCCCATCCCTGCCAAAGCTTACAGAACTCTGAAAACTGCCTCCTGTAATACATTCTTATCAAATTCAGAAAATCTGATTTTCTAAGAGTTCAGTGACAGGACAGCAGTCCTGTTTTGCTGTAATGCCTTTATCATTTTTTTTATTGTTATTGTTCAGACTTTGTGTTACCATCTGAAAATCTTGTCCATTCTCAGTGATGTTAAACATCCATCCAGTCATAGTTTGGTTACAGATTTCTCCTGGACAACCAAAGCTTACAGTGGGTCTGTTCCCATTCCCTGGCACACCCATGCAAGAAGACGTGTTTAAGACTTGAAGAGTCTCTTTCAAAGCCTCCTGTCTGAGCTGGCCACTCCCCTGGAGCTGCCTCTGAGTCACTGTTCCCCATTGTCTCTCTCAATTAGAATGGGATATTTTATAGCTCTTGCTGGGAAGTAGATTTTCTGGACTCCTTAGCATGGCATTTAAATGCTAGTTACATGCCTCAGGTAGGAAAGCTGTGAGGTAATGAAGAAAAAGAGGTGAGCTGAAAAATGAAGTGTAAGGATGACTCATAGTGATTGTTACTGTCAGCAGAGCACTTCACTGTTTACAAAATGATTCCACATGTGATATCTCATTTAACTTCACCATCACCCCATGAGACAGGAATTTAACCTTCTTTTTACAATGAGGAAACTGAGGCTGGGTTTGCTGACACATCTCACCTAAGGTCACCCATGTAGCCCACGGTGGAGCCAGGAATTGGAGTCACTCTTCAGATAAGAAACCCAGCCCTGCTCTGTCCATCTGTCATGTCCTGTAGACAGCAGCAAACTACCCCAGACAGCAGAGATGTTTTCGTGTAGCCTCACTCAATCAAACTTCGAGTGTATGAGATGTGTTTAACTGCAAATGAACACACCTCTTTTATTTAGCATATTTCTAGGTCTCTTCCCTCATTGCCTTTTCTTATATTTCTTTTTTTTTGTTTAATTTATTTTTGGCTGCATTGGGTCTTCGTTGCTGCGCGCGGGCTTCCTCTAGTTGCGGCGAGCAGGGGCTACTCTTCCTTGCAGTGCACGGGCTTCTCATTGTGGTGGCTTCTCTTGTTGCGGAGCACAGGTTCTACGTGCGTGGGCTTCAGTAGTTGTGGCATGCCGGCTCAGTAGTTGTGGCTCACGGGCTCTAGAGCACAGGCTCAGTAGCTGTGGTGCACGGGCTTAGTTGCTCCGCGGCATGTGGGATCTTCCCAGACCAGGGCTCGAACCCCTGTCCCCTGCATTGGCAGGTGGATTCTTAACCACTGCGCCACCAGGGAGCCCCCTCATTGCCTTTTGATGGTGCTTAGGTAAAACAATTCCAGTGTTCTTCCAAAATGAATATAATGAGAGGAGAACAGTAAAATTTTAACAAATATTTGAGGGTCTCCTGTGTAAGAAAAAACTTGATGCTTACTCAAGAAATATATCATGTTTGAGTAGCAAAGCTATAGGCTACTGAGGATTAGATATCAACATAGGGTACCGAAACAAGAGCTGTCGTCATTGTCAAAGCGGGAGATGCATCTTAGGCTGGGACAGAGCCGTGGAGATTTCGTGGGGAAGGAACATGAGCCAGCCCTGGGTGTGGAGTCCTCAACTTCCCTAAAGACGAGTCACCAGGAGTGCTTGTTACACGTACGGATTCCTGGACTTAATCCTGAATGGGAATTCCAGGGAAAAGCCCTGGTAAACTAAGTATTTAACCTGTGCTCCAGGTGATCCTTATCGTGGGGAAGGCTGGGAGCATGGGAAGCCTGAGTCAGCTCCAGAGGCTGAGACAGTTCAGCTGCGGAGAATTTCTGTGAGCTGTGAGAGGGGAGGGAAAAGGCAGAGAACGTGCTGAAAGGGATTGAGGGAAGTGAGACTTATAAATTAAGACAAATACCAAAAGAAGACTTAACTCCAAAATACGGGCAGGGACAGCAAGAAGTCAGCAGGCTGCAGGACAGATGGAGGGCAGGAAGGCTCCAGGAGAGACGGAATCCTGGCTCACACTTGCTCCTGAGACGGGAGGAGGTGCACACAGTGCATCTGGGGGGAGCCTAACTTCAGGGACATCACTTGCTGAGGCAGCGCTCACTTCTGCCTGCAAGCCCATCCTGGGAGCCACAGACCATCCTTGTCCTCCTGTTTTCAGCTGAGGGTCAGGCGGGGCAGCAAAGTGACCTAAGTTGCTAAATAAACACATCTTTGCTCAATACCTGAATTCCTTTTTCTTTTTCACCCAGCTACATCTATGACCAAGCCCTAGGAGACCTCAGGGGAATTCTGTCCCAAAGAAAGCCTTTAGCAGCCACGGTGAAGGTAGAAAGGTTCTCGGTCTAGGGGAAATCTGGGTTCAAAGCCTAGTTTCACAAGGACCTCACAGTGCAAAACCACATCTGTGGTCCTTGATTTCTTCTTCAACTAAATGATAACAACACCTAACATGTATATAGTACTCACTACATGCCCAACATTGTTCTGTATATTTTTATATGTTTTAATCCATTTAATTCTAACCAGGTAAGGAAGGTTCTGTTATTGTCCCAGCTTTACAGATGAGTAAACTGAAGCACAGAGGTAAAATCACTTGCCCAAACAAGTAAATGAAAGAGGCAAGATTTGAACTCAGGCAGTTTGGCTGCAGAAGCTGAGCCCTTAACCACTATCCCTTACCTCCTCTCTAAGAAGGATGATGTCTGGTTAAAACAAAAAGAACAGATGTGTGTATATGTGAATGTGCCCTGAGTTTGGGGGGAGGTAATTGACTTCAGTGAGATGAGAGATTTGTTGCTGAATGGTACCAAAGTAGATGCTAAGACAGAAGATGATTTCTGAGCTAGAGTGGGGTAGGAAGTCATGAAGCAAGACTGATTCCACCCCCCTGATGAGAAAGCCCAGAGGAGTAAAGAAGATCCATATGGGTGGAGACTGGGAGAAAGGGAATTTGGGGTGAAAACGCTTAGCACCCAATGGGTTCATTCATCCAATTCCACAGATGTTCAATGAGTGCCTGGTGTATATCAGGCCCCATTACAGACAAAGGAGGCACAGTAGTGGGTGAGAAGACATCCTCCCTGCCTTCGTGGAGCTTAGAGTCTAGCAGGTGAGATGGACAAAAAAGAAAGCCAACAAATGAATTAAACAATTAGCAAAGTGATGAGCCAGAGGAAAGGAAAATCTGGAGGATAGCAAATGGGTGGCTATTTTAGCCCGGGTGATAGGAATGTCGGTCTGAGGAGGGATCATCTCAGCTAAGTCCTGAAAGAGCTGGGTGGGTGCAAGAAAGTGGCAGGCCAGCATCATTAGAAAAGAGGTAATGAGGAAGAGGTGACAGAGGTGAGGGTGGCAGATGGGCAGCGCCCTCGAGGCCACCAGAAGGAGATGGGAGTGCAGTGCAGTGGAGGGGACATTGCCAGACTCTAAGCAGGAAACAGACAGGATCCAATTTCTGTTTTAGGACAAAACGTCTGACTGACTGTGAGGAGAATGGCTTGCAGGAACCCGGTTAAGAGGGCGTTGCTGTCGTCCAGGCAGGAGTGGGTGGTAGCCCGACAGGTGGTGTCCGTGGAGATGAAAAGAAGGAGCGTGATTTGAAATGTATGTTAGAGGCAGAATTGACAGGTGCTCATAACTTTGTTCCCACCACCATCGAAGCAGTAGGATTTAGACCTCCATCGGATAAAGCATAAATCCAGAGGAAGAGGGCAAGAAGGACCACGTACTTCCACAGCGCGTACCGGTGGGAAGGACAGACGGACACAAAGAGATGCTCTGTCTTGGAATCAGTAGTCCCGAGCTGCTCTCCAGGTACACACGACTCTGAAAGGTGAATGCGAGAGCTGGAATCTCTCAAGCGCTTTCGAACGAACCCAAACTTAGGGCAGTGATCCAAACAGGAACAGGAGGTGTTCTGTGGAGGGCCCAGCACAATCCCCACGCTTGGCACTCACAGTCAGACAGGCAGCGCGGTGACTCATGGTGTTCTGAGACATGACACTGTGCCGAGCAGCGAACAGACTCACAGAGCTGGGGAGAGGAGATGGCCAAAGGGACAACACAGCTGTCTGAGAGCAGAAACACAGGGCACAAGCACACGGGGGCCCGGAGGGGGAAGGGAACTCGAGTCAGGGAAGTCCAGGTGGCATCTCAGTGTCTGTGTCCATGGACTAATAGCCAGGGACAGGGGCTGCTGGAAATGGAGTAAAACTGCTGATGGACTTCGAATTTTTGGTACTCTGTTTCATTTTTAATAGACTTTTCCTTTTAAGCAAAACCAGTAGTGTCCTAGTAAATTATTCTGCTAGCTTCCTAATCTTACTCCTTTGTTTATTTATTTAGTACAAGGTTATTGACACAATACTCTAGACCAGGGCTTCTCAAACTCTAATGTGCTCATGAATCACCTGGGCATCTGGTTAAAATGCAGATTCTGGTTCAGTAGGCCTGGGGTGTGGCCTGAGATTCTGCATTTTTCATTAGTTCTCTGGTGATGCTGCTGCTGCTGGCCCTTGAATGACACGTTGAATAGGGAGGCTCTAACCCAATAACTCTTTGGTCCATTTCTCACCCCACTTTGACTTTAAAGTAAAATGAGATCATTCACTATTTATTACAGTTCCTACTATAGACAAGACAATTGGTTAAGGGTTGAGAGAGAGAGAAAAATAAATGCGATACAATGTTACCTTTAAGGAAATTACAGTCTGGTTGGGTGGAGAGATGGGTACTAACACATGGGAATTATAATGCATTGCCCCACTTCATCCTCACTACACCCTGAAAGAGGAGTTGTCTCTATCTTACAGAGAAGGAAAACCAAGCTACGAAAAGTTAAGTCGATTTTTCAAGCTCACAGAGCCACTGAAAAGTTGGATTTTGATCTAAATTTGGATCTGTCTGGTCCCAAAGTTCAAATTCTTTCCATCAAGCCATACTGAGAATGTAGATCAATGTATAAATACCCAAAACACTGGGCACTAAGTGATGCATGCAAGACGAGAAGTCCAAACAGCTTGCCAGAGGAGTTCAGCAGGTGGGTGGTAAGTGACAGAGATGTGAAACTATAGTATATTGACTCAATTTGACTGGTTTCCCAGAAAGCAGCAGTAATGAGGACCTCATGTTGAAAATGTATTTTTTAATGTTCCAGAAAAGAGACCAGTATCCTTGTTTGTTCATAAATTCTCCTTTTATGGCCTGCAGTTCTAAAGTCCAGGAAGTCACTTGCCCAACCAAAAGCAGTTGGCATCTCACAGCTCCAGATGCCATTCATTAGACATTTGTCTGCAACCACCCAGAATGAGGCCTGCCCATTCCAGGAGCAGTCTTCTATTACAGGTCTTCCTCAGTCTGAACAGAGAGCAGGGCTCAGCCTGGAAACCCAGGATGTAAGCATGCTTATTACCCGGTGCTATTTGGCCACATCTGCAGCCCGTCACAGAGAGGTTTTCTTCCATTGCCAACATCACTTGTCAGGGCCTCTGGCGCTAAGTGTTGCCCCTCCCACTTTACCCACACAGATGGCTCCCTCTCAGCTCCTGCCAGCTCCTGCCTGGACTGACCACTAATGAGGAGTCCCTGTGGCAGCATGTCTGGGACTCAGAAATGACTCCGCTTTCTCTGCCGCTGAGTCATTGTTATTGGGACGGACGGGAAGACCAAAACCTATGAAAGCGCGTGTCTCGGTGGTGAGGGCCACTCCCTACACTGCCACACTCAGGGCTCCACCTGAGCCCAGTGTTCCTGGATGGTGGCAAAAAAAATGTTCCTTTTCTTATTTGGGACAGAAAGGACAAAGAGAATCAAGACGGTCTGTCATTAAATACCAAAATACTAAAATACCTGGACGTCCGCCCCCCCTACCCAGACCTACAAGAAGGCTTTAGTCACATTCTCTATTTACTCAGCACTAACGTAGGCTTTCTGTTTCCTTCATAGAATGCAGTAAACGGAAACACATTAACTAAGGAGAGGATCCCTGTAAACACTCCCTCCCAGACAGGCATCACTTCCCAAACACACAGAGCAGCTTCCTCTCGGGACCTGTCACTGTTGCTGATCTCATTCACTTCTGGGGACAGAAACCACAACAGTTCACAGATGCCAAGGGCAGCTTGTGTAGGGTGTTCCCACAAACTGGGTCACCCTTGGCCCCAAGTATGGGCCTCACAGAGCTGTTCCGTTACAGTCATACACAGCCCCGGGCACCAACAGCGTGTTTTGTCATGAGAGGGACCTCAACACACCAGCATTTCTTTTGCCAGACATCATGGAGACAGTTTTTGGAATCACTGAATTCCCATTTTAGTCCACCAGCTGCTGACTACAGGGGCAGCATTCAGTGTCCAAGGATGACACTTTAATACAAATTGAGCCCCTTCCATAATGAAACGAGCTGGGTTTTAGGGGTGATTTGTTTAAAAGCCACATCATAAATCAGCTGTCCGTTCTTCTTTCTTCCAGGCCTGGAAGGCTCACCTTTGCACTGAATTAGTTGCATCTGAAACCTGACCTCCCAGTCCCAGAGCCTGCTGGAAACATGTGCTCAATGACTTCCAGTCAAGGCGGCAAGAACTTAAATTGTTCCACATTTGTAATAAATGGGCCAGGAATCCATGGGATGACTCCCATTGACCTGGGTGCTCAGCATACTGATCAAATAAAGAGGACAGAGACGGGTTTGCAACGACCGGATGTGGGAGAACACTTACCAACACTGGCAGGCCAAGCCTGGACACCACCAACTCACGTTCTTAAGTACAGCCAGAGAGTCTCGGCCTAAAGAAAAGCCCAGAAACATTACATTAATTGCCAATAACAGCTTGGCTGGCTAGGGGGTGGGGATGGAGGTAAGTGGAAGTGAAGAGTGGTGGGAGGGAAGGTGTGCAGGACCACCTGCCATGGAGAGAGGAGGGAGCTGGGCCTCTGGGGCTCCTTCCAGTTTCTTGGTTTCTGATGCTAAAAAGAGAAATCTGATTGCTGGGGAAAAGAAGCTTTGGAGCTCACTGGGACAGGGCCTAGGAGCTGATGCTCTAAGTCGGCCTTGATGAGAAGCTCTGGTGGGCCAGGCATGGGGCTAACCACTGCAGACATGAAGATGAGGAAGACAAGCTCCCTGCTCAAGGAGCTAGGCTTCTGCAGTGGGAGACAAATGTGGAAATAGATTTGATGGTTTAATATGATGAACAGCTACCACAGGCCTGTGCTAGGGATATAATCAGGGACAAGATATACAGCCCAACCGTCCAGATGCCACAGTCTAGCGGGGGAGACAGATATGAAAGCAGTGTGATAGGGAATATGAGGAGGTGCCAAGGGGGCCCACGGGAGGGCCACCCAGACGTGTGTGCTCAGGAACATCTTCCCAGAGGAGAGGGTGTTCAGTCAAAACCCGGAAAGAGCAGGAGTTCACTACACAGGGCTGGGGGGCAAGGAAGGGGCACAGAGGAGGGACATGCACTGCTGTTGCAGTGGGACTGGATATGCAAAATCTCATGTGAGAGGAGGCACAGCACACTTATGAAACTAAGAGGAACACAGTCAGACTGAGTATAAAATGCAGAGGAAAGGGGAGAGAGAAAGCTGGGCAGCAGGCAGGCCTCCACATACAGCACACAACAGGAGCTTAATAGAGGCACGCGGAAGGGCTGTGGTGCACAGAGCAGGAAGCTGTGGAATTTGCTGAGAATGGCTGGAGAAGGCTTTGCCAAAAAAAAAAAAAAAGTCTCTTAAACAGTGACTAGGCATTTACCAGAAGAAATGAGAAGATTGCTCCAGGCAGAGGAAGCCATGCTGCCCTCTGAAAATTAACCCTATCCTCTCCCCCAATCCTAGGTGGGGCCCAAGATGAACAACACACCATGTACCAAATTCTGTTCTGCAGGCTCACATCAAGGGCAAGGTTATGAAGCCCCAAGCTCCAGAAAAAGTGGGGGAAACTGACAATAAGTAATAGTAACTTACAGAGGCCAGGGTCCTTGAGCACAGGGACCCTCCTGATGAGGAGACACTACATTTCCAAAATCAGAAACATAGCTCAGCCAGCTGGAGAAACTTCAGGGGGAACCAGGGAAATGATCACCTCTTTGGGGAGGTTCCTATAAGAAGTTATCACCCTATTAATTATATAAAAATACACTCAAAACAAGGATCCTCAGAAATGATGCCAATTTAAAAGGCGACACTTACTATGTGCCAGGCACTGTGCTGACGTTCCACAGGCACCATCGCATTTAATCCTCTAATCAGCCCAATGCAATGTAAGTGTTCCCATTACTTTACAGATGAGAAATCTATAGTTAAATATCTGGCCTGTTGGTAAATGGCAGCTGGTGACAGGACTAGAACCCTCCGTGCCACATTCCCCACCACTCTGGCCCACTGCTCCCCACAGACAGGTCACAGCCTCAGTAAACTATGTGCCCCCAACGCCACCAGAGGAAATAACACGGAGGGCAGCAGAAGAAAGATTATTTCACAAATGTGTGTGTACCAAACACACTGCTGTGGGGTTTAGCTGAAGTTAAAGTCTTGTTACCTTCCCAGGCAATGACCGGAAGCCAACTCTTCTCAACTTAGTGAAGCTGAGGCCGCGTCGTCCACAAGGCATCAGGACTGTCTCACATACGAGACCCCTTCACGCACCTTTTCTTGTGTGATGCCCATTTCACAGGTGGGAAATCAAGATGCAGAGCTGCCGAGTACCTTTTCCAGGGTCTCATTGCTATTAAAGTGTTTGAGCCAGGACTCAAACCAGGTTCTATGTGATCTCAGGAACAAAGTCTTTCCATAACACCCACCACAGCAGAGCAGAGCAGAAGGGAACAGTGATGCTCCCTGGAGGAGACACTTCGTCGTAGCCTTCGTCGTAGCCAGGGAAAGAAAGCTAAGGACAGACTATCCAAGACCTCTCACAAAGAGAA
Source organism: Pseudorca crassidens (assembly GCF_039906515.1). Lineage (NCBI taxonomy): Eukaryota > Metazoa > Chordata > Mammalia > Artiodactyla > Delphinidae > Pseudorca > Pseudorca crassidens. The sequence continues at coordinate 101,085,447 of NC_090297.1, read as the reverse complement.
AAGTGTACTTTACAAGGACACTGACATATCTGTTCTGCCAAACACAGGTTCTTCTGCAAAAGAAACAAAGAAAAATACAAAGACAGTTATCAGTGCCAAAAGAGAGAGAAAAGGAACATCTACAGATGGATACAATCCTTGCTCTTCCAGCCAAACTCATGGTTACACTTTCTGCTCTCAGACGCCATGGTCAGAAAGGAACTCTTACGCAGAGGATTCTTTATAATATAAGACAACATGCATAAAGTGTAGGGGGGATGAGCCCCAAGGGGCCTGGGGTAGACACGCAAGATAACTAGCTTGGGGAGGGGAGGTCTGCAGAAGAAAGAGCCCATCTGTGTAGACTTGTACTGATGAAAGTTTCATTGTATCTCATGGCCAAACGTATAGACCCTCAAACTGCCTGTGCTCTTGTTTAGCGTGCTGAAAGGCGACGTCAGAGAAACAGCACTGGACAGAAAGGAGACCTGGGTTCAAGTCCTGGTCCTGCTGCCATTTCAGGAAAGTCACAGAAGCTCCTCTGCTCATATTTTGTCTGTAACATGAAGAAATTGGACTAGGTGACCACAGAGATGCAGCCCATCTGAAAGAGTAGCCCACCGAACCAGGACCATGAGAAGGTACTACTAAAGGGGTTGGAGCCTGAAGATGAATTCTGTCCACACCACAGTCTTGCTTAAGACCACCCTGCAGTCCAATCACTAGCCCTGACACTAGGCTCACACAACGCTGAAATTGCCACTCTTGTTATTTCTGCACCCACAAGCTTTCGCCTACACTTTGTCCCTTCCTCCTACTGCCAGCCTCCTAGGCCAACAGGGGTCAGGCACTTGGAGAAGCCAAAAGATGAAGAGCCCCCAACCTCAAAACGAAGATGCCCCCAGAAGGCAGAGAACTCGCCCTAGGTCTGAGACAATCTGTGTAGCCATGGAGAGCAGTGGGATCCAGGTGAACCAGGCCTGTCTCTTACAAGCTGTGTGATCTAAGGGATTTCACTGCTCTGAGCCTGTTTCCTGACATGTCAAATAATGATGATGATAATGTGACCTGATGACAAACAGCCTATCTCAGAGCGTCACTGTGATTATCAAATTACATACAAAACTCTAAGGCTCCATCAATAAGCAGTTGCCATTCCTGGGGCGCACCCATGGGCAATGACCAGGAGTCTAGGAGCAAGGCTGGGGCTACTATATGTGTGAAGCTCAGTACACACTCAGGCAACCCTTTGCCTACAAAATCGTCCCAAATTGCTACATGCTTGGTGAGAGGAAGAGGAATCACTCCCTTCAGGTGGCAAGAAATATGAAGTAGGAACATGGGAGAGGGTCCAGCCACTTGGGCCAGACTTGGGAACCCACCAGTCACCACCCAGAAGTATGAGCCCCCTGAGGCAATAGAGAGGGGGGTTTGAAGAGGTGTCTCTTTCCTGACTGAACCAACTTCCACAGAAAGTAAGAACGGTCCCCAAGAGAAGGCTACAGCTGCCTGGGGCAGGGCTCATTTCTTGTGCCACTGCTGGACCCTCAGCACCCAGCACGGAGCTGGCACATTGCGGGCACTGACTAAATATTTGTTAACTGATGAATGATTACAAATGGAGAGGCTGATGGAACAGAAATCCCAGTGAGCAAACTAAGTAGGGGGCTGAGGACCTAATAGGGCTGGACTGGCCTCCAGACTAGGGATGCCCCAGAGGGTGGGGTGACCTGGAGAACTAAGAAAAGCACTTGGAAAAGCCAGACCAGAGAGAGGGGCAGTCTGTGAGTCACCTGTGCTTCAAACCCAGGACCCGTCTGAGGAGGGAGCTGAGGAATGTAAGACCGTGAGTCAGTGGGTTACCCATGCTGCTACCTTCTGAGACACGACCTGACCCCCTGTGGGCCTGCCTCATGTGTGAGGGGACATGGGCGTGTGTGTGTGAGGCTGTGTGTTTATATTTATACCCACACGCTCAGCAGACACCACCAGCCAAGATGAGTCAAGATTTCTCTCACGTTTTATTTAAGCTATGTCACTGGGCTATAGTGTCAGTGACTCACTGCTTACTTGTCCTCTCCCAGGAGAAATGCCTTCCAAGAGAGGGGAAGCTCGGCATGCCTCATGGTGTGGCAGGGGCCATGCGATCTGCTTACGAGCCAGGTTCTGTCTTCAGGAGCCATGTGTCTCCAGGCTCCCTGTGAGCACCCCGATGAAATCGGGCCCTGGCCCAAGGCTGAGCACTAGTGCTTACCCCAAGCCCCACCAGGGACTTTCCCCGTCCTCCAAAAGCCCTCCTTCATCTGCCCCTCTTCTCCTCCTGCTGTCACCTGCTTCTGCATCAGCTCCTACAGGATAACTACAAAAAAGGCAGCTCCCTCCCTGTCTATTGTAATTTATGATTAGAAAACTCTTGAAGACCCCCAAAGCCTTCCCAATTCCCCTCCCCGACCCTGCTAAAAGAATTTCTAGTAAATCATTCTTCTTGCCACTAAAATCATGCCTGATGTTATTACCAGATTAATCTTCCTCAGATGTAGCTCATTGCTCAAAAACTCCCATCTCATACCAAATTCAGTAAAAATGTCTTCTTCCTAACACTGCAGAGTTTGTTGCCGGCCACATGTAGGGTAAGAGGGAGTAGCTCCTGGCAGCCATGTCTGTACCATGTGGCCCTGGTCACAGCTGAGTGTCCAGGGGTGAGCCCCTGACCTAACCTGGGCCAGTCTGAACCTCTTCCTGGGAAATTCTGAATAGATATGGTCCAAAGCTTCATTCAGTCTCTGTCTAGGCTAAAGGCTTAAACAAGTAAGTTGTAAAGACTCAGGAGTGGTGGGGAGCCATTTTTCCCATAACATGACCAGGAAAGCTTAGAAAGCAGGTCCACAGTGAGGGCAAGATGAGGCTGAAATGCACACAGAAGCAGAGGTGGGAGGAAAATGCATTGCCCAGGTCCCTTATACTTCCCAGTTCCCAGGGCCCAGTACCACCCAAGAAGTACTTTCTCCAGTTTTAATATATAAACATGAAAACTGATGATGAAATAGTTAAATGTCCATTTACAATTGAAAATTTAACTAGAAAAATATTTAGAACACAGCATATACAAAATAATATATTTTAGAAATTTTTTCCACACTAACAAAAAGGAAGGAAGGATAACAGGAAGGAAGAAAGAAAAGAAAAGAAAGCAATTTATAGCAACAGAAATGTTATGTTTTTCATTCTTCTTATAGGTGATTATTATCATAACTAAAAATGATCTTCAAAGGGCTTATTTACAATTACATGCATCACTTGCAGGAGGGAAGCCCTATTTCCAGCAAGAATCACTTAATCTTTATTAAATTTATCTGCCTTTTTTCCCCCATAGTTTCTATCTAAAGAACTCCAAAACATCTCAAAAGAGCATTAATTAAGATTGTTTCAGGCTGGCCCTTAACCAAACATTACACTATTATTCAAAACAAAGTAATTGAGAGAGTTCCCTGTAATATGAAAGCTTTGGTATGGCCTCAAATACAAGGTTGCTGCCATTTGGATAAATCCTCACTTATATTCACACGTATATATTACTTTACCTTGTTGTAACTTTACAGGCACCATTTGATCTTTATTCTATAGATAGGGTGACTAAGTTACTCAGGGGATAAGTACGACCACACAGTACAAAGCAGAGATAGTTTTAGAAGTCAGGGTATTCTGACTTCTTCTACTCCAGCTGAAGGGAATGGGCTGTGTATCTAAGTGCGGGGAGGGGCCTTCTCTCACCCCTCTAAATCACGCCACTTGGGCAATCGCGTACTAATCTGATGGCTGGTCCTGAGCACATCCACCTCACATGAAGAAGAAAGAAGCTTGCTGGTAAAGCTGATAAGTTGCCTCGAAAGCAACACAAACTACTCAACAAACTCAATCTAATTTTAGTGAGCACTGACTATGAGTCAAGGGTTCTACTTCATTTTATCATCAGAATTTCCTGTATCAGGTAGGCATGAACCACACATGAATAACAGGCTTGAAATATCAGAGAGCCTGGAAATCTGGGCCTTGGGAAGGATCCAGGGTAACACAGAGTGGAGAGCGATGACAGTACACATCTTCCCACCATGACTCCTCGTAGGAAAGGCAGGAATTGGTAGGTATATTAAGGGACTAACTAGATTTAGCCCTACCTGGAAACCTTAATGTGGCTCATAATTTTTTCTTTAATTGAAATTTACATATTTTTAAAAATTATTAATTGCCTCAGAGTATGAGTGACCCCAAAACTCTTTTACTATATAGACAAATAAGCTCCCAGCCAAGGCGCGAGGATCTATGGAAGAATCCATGGTCTGTCTGTTCCTCTCTCTCTCTCTCTCTGTTTTTGGTTCCCAGATGTGCAACCCTAGAAGGAAAAGGAAGTGGGGGTAGGCAGAGAAGGGAAGGAAGGAAGAAGTGCTTTTATAAGAGCAGTAAGTATAGCTAGCATTATTAAGCACTCACTATAGGCCAGTCAGAGCTAGTGCTTTACAAAGGTTACCTCATATAATCCTCACAAACAGCCTAAAAGGTGGGCATTATCTTCAAACTTCCACAAAGGAGGAAGCTGAGGTCCAGGGTTACTCAGCTAGTAAGTGGCAGAGTCACTAAGTTCAGAGCTTGGGCCCTTTAATCCCCAATTATACTGACTCCGAAGGACCCATCCGGGTATTGGTTCTCAGCTGAGTTATGGCCAAATCACATGGCCCGCATCCATTAGCCAATCTAAAATTCTGACCAGGTACTGGGGAAGTAATACGAGTCACTGTGACTTGGGACAGAGAAAGCCCATCACCACCCCAGACTAAAGGCCCAGGGACTCAGACCCAAGCAACTTTCCTGCCAGCCTTTTGTCAACCACACTCTGGTCAGGCACCAAGCTTGGCAGTCTCTCCTCCAGCCAGGATCCTGGAATCTTGAGCTCTCAGGAAGGTCCCAAAAGGAAAAGGAGCTGTCAACCAGGTGACTGTTCCAAAAGCCCTGGCCTCAAAGTGAATGTGTTCAATCACTCTTGAAAGGTCAGAAACCAAAGAGACAGGGTCCCTCATCCTCCTATTCCTAGAGGCCCCCAAACGTCCCCAGCAAACAGGAACCACTGCACTGAAGCATCTTGTTTTGATCACACTGAAAATATCCACTGTCAAGGCCCAGACCCTGTGGAGACTACATGGAGCATTCTCAACTCTGCAGGCAGAACACAGAGTACCGTGTGGAGAGCCCGCCCACTGCACTCGAGGGTACGACGGCCAAGAATGCTTTCACAGTGGTGCTTTGCACCTGATTCCATCTGGAATGCATGGACTTTGTCCCCTTGATCTTTAATATGGCTGCTTGGAGGGGCCAGGATCCCAGTATTTGCAGCTAGTTCTGTCTTCATCCTCCACTGATTCTGCCTCCACCCCAAGTTCTTGAACACAATTTTGCAACTCTGCATTCAGAAGTCCCTCTTCTCTCCCTCTCTTCTCATCCCACTCCTGAGAGTATAGCATGCCTCAACTCCAGACCCTGAACACCCTGCCTCCCCGCCCCCAGGCTGGCCTCACCACCTATGACCTTCCTCCATCATGTCAGGGTGAAGGTAAACTGATTCCTCCTCTTCTCAGAACTGCCTCCACGATGCTTCCTGCCCCCCCAATATGAGGACCAAACATCTAGATGCTTGGAAACAAGCATCTGGTTAACTGGCTGGGGGGGGGGGGTTGGTTTTTTACTTTTCATCCAGATGTTGGTATCGTGTAGACACTGCCTAGAAGTCCTGCAGCCACAGCTAGAAGCTGTGTTTTCTATTATGATTTGGAATTAGTCACAACAACTAGAAGAAGTGAGACATTGTTTGTCTTTTCCAGCACCACGCCCAAGAGCAAGACCTGGGGGCTTAATCTGCTCAAAGAAATTTAGTTGTAGACACACCAGTCTCTTTCTATAAGGGAGAAGAAGGGGGAAAAAAGATAGATAAAAGCAAGATTCTAGAGTCTGCTTACAGTGGGATGAATGGTGGCCCCAGAGATACCAAGTCCTAATCTCCGGAACCTATGATGTTACCTTATTTGGAAAAAGTATCTTTGCAGATGTGAATAAGTTAAGGATCTTGAGATGGAGGTGTCATCTGGATTATCCAGGTGTGCCCCAAGTGCCATCACATGTAACCTTATAAAGGGGAGGTGGAGGGAGGTTTAACACATACAAAAGAGGAAAAGGCCATGTGAAGACAGAAACAGATTGGAAGGATGCAGACACAAGCCAAGGAATGCCAGTAGCCACCAGAAGCTGAAGAGGCAAGAAGCGAGCCTTTGGAGGGAGTGTGGCTGACTTGGTTTTAGACTTCTGGCTTCCAGAACTGTAACAGGATAAATTTCTGTTTCTTTAATCCACCAACTTTGTGGTGATTTGTTATAGCAATCACAGGAGACTAATACACAGCTATTTACAAGAGCCACTGAATACAAGCCTGGAGATGAGGGTGAAAGAAGGGACAAGTGGAACTAATAGGCTGTAAGATTTCTACACATGGGAGGGAGGTTCATTGCTGACTGATGTTTGCATCCATCCAGGGTCCATTCAGATTAAAGAATTACTGCACAGCAGAAGGAGAATGTCTCCTGTGTCTCCAGCAGTAGCATTAGGGAGGGATCTAGGTGAGGCAGGGGCTCTTACCTGGCGTCCTGCCAGTGGGTCGAGGAGTACTTAAGACCTGCTTTGGCTCAGCCAGCCCTCCTCCCTGTGAGCTCCTAAGAGATGGGAGCACAACAAAAAATACCAAGTACAAGACCAATATACCTCTCTAAACATCTAACTGGCTTTGGGTCTAAAAGTCCACTGCAGAGCTTCCTGGTAAGCTGGGATGACACATGTGTCCCAGTCGAATGGCTGAAGGGTCTTACCACTTTCTGGTCAATTGTAGAAGACCAAAGAGATGAGTTCCCACAAACCTGTGTGGGTTGGTAAACTTTCAGCCCATTGTCCTTTAAAGCCCACCCACCAGTAAATATGGCTCTATGTCTTGGATTGTGACTAATCTAACTAATAACTCATCCTCCCTGTTGAACACAAAATGGGAAGTAGGAATAGAGCTAAGCTCATCCCTGTCTTACAAATAGGAACAGTTTGGGAACCACAACCTTCCCAAGACTGTTGACTGAAATCTCTATTTTGGGAAGTGGATGATGAGAGTGAATCACATCTTCTGCCCATTTCAGCTTCCTTCTCTCATCTCCACCAAGAGAAAGAGATATTGAGCCAGCTTTCCCTGGGTATCTACCTCGTGTCATGCACTGTTTTAATCACTGGGGATAGAGCATTAACAGGACAGACCAGTGCCTGCCTCCATGAAGGACCATAAATTCCCTCCTAGGCCCTGCTAAGATGTCAAACTCTGAAACACAGTCTAAGGAAGTCCACCCCAAGCTTACTCCCCTCAGTCACACTTTCCACCCAGTGCCATGCTGGTCTGAGAACCCAAGAACTACAATTCTTGAAAGAACTATGTCTTAAGATTTTTTTTTTTTAAAGTGTGAGAATCAAATAAAATTAACTTATTTGAAGAGCATGAAACGCTGTAAAATTACAAGTCATTTTCAATTGTAATCAATAGCCCATTAGGTCAGAGGATCAGAAAATAGTGCTGCTGAGGTCAAAACTCTGTGATCTCATTAACTGCATTTATTTTCATGTCACATCCTGGACTTAAACCCCAAAAAACTGATTAAAACCAACAGAAATCAGCTGACTCCCATCTATCCTTTTTTAGGATTAGCCAATAGCACTAGTTTCCTTTACAGAGAATAGCATGTTATTTTTGAAACGTGAAGAAAGAACAGAAAGAAGACACTTCGCAAGGCCCAGGAAAGTTCAAGTCCATGAATTAGCAAGCCATATATCTAGAAGCGGAGGATGAGGAAAAGGAGAAAGAGGAGGAAGAGGAGGAGGAGGAAGGGGGGGAGGAAGAGGGGGGGAAAGAAAGAGGAAGAAGAGGAAGGGGAAGAACAAGGAGGAGGAGGAGGAGGCAAATATGCAAATGTTTGCTATGACGTAGAAACAGGAGCCCTGTGAGTGACATTAAAGGAGACTTTTCTCTTTATTTGATAACCATATCCATGAGCAAACACTAAAACTGAAGCTAATGGAAACCAAAACAACTGTTTCAAAATGAAGAAATTTGGGGATTAAGTCTGATTGTTTAATGCTGGTAAAAACAAGTTCATTTTGACTAATTCCACGGGAAGTGGCACCAAGCTCTCTTGTTCAGGATCTGTGGTTACCTGTGTGGCACACATCCAGAACCAAAGGTCTTTGTTCTCCTATTGCTTCAGTCCCAGCTCATCACTGACACTCCAGAAGCTTCCCACTAGACCACAACACATTAGGAAGAACAACCATTGTTTGGGTCAAAATGAGTGGAAAGCACACCACAGTAGAAGAAAAACAATAATAGAGAGAAAAAGATAAAAGAAAGAAGAGGAAGTGACAGAGATAAAAACAGAGCAGGAACATGTAATTTGAAGAAGAAAGTGGAAACATACCACTTTAGTTTAGAGGTTTGGTTGAACTGAACGAACTGAAGACAAAGCCCAGTAAAATGTTCCCATCACCCTTGGCTTCAACTGGGTTAATTATGTCCTTACAGAACAGCCTGTCCCAGAGATCACTTTGGCATTTCACAATCATTCATTCATTTACTCACTCATTAGTTCAATAGTTACTTATGAAACACGTGGGGCCCTGAACTTAGTCCTAAGGAGGTAGAAAGGTGAGCATACACCTGAAGCTAGATTCTGGTAGAGGCATGACACATAAATGTAAATGTACAAATACTAGTGTGACCTCTACGTGGAAGAGTAGACCTTGATAGCATGCATTTTTAAAATTAAACTTTTCATTTTATAATATTTTTTGATTTACAGAAAAACTGTGAATAGAGCACAGAGTCCCAACACCACACACCCAAGTTTCCCATTTTTAACATCTTACACTTGTATGGCACATTTGTCACAATTAATGAACCAATATTGGTTAATTATTATTAACAAAAGTCTGTACTTTACTGAGATTTCCTTAGTTTTTAACCTAATGTCTTCTCTGTTCCAGGATCCCATCTAGGATACCACAGTGCGTTTAGTCATCATGTCTCCTTAGGTTCCTTGTGACTGTGACAGGTGATAGCATTCATTTTTAAGGCAACTTTCTTTTTTTTCTTAGACTGTCTCTCCCAACAGGCTTAGTGGACTGGTCATTTCTCTGCCCCTAGATGAAATCTTGAGCTGGTCCCAAAACTTCTTCAGTCTCTCTCAGATAATAAGTCCTATTCAAATACAAAATTATTATGTCCAGTATAGTGTAATAATTGGCCAAAGTTGGGGGGTGCAGGAGTCAGTAGAAGAATAAACAGAGAAGTGAACAGAAGAGCTTGAGGACCCAGGAAAGTAGAGTATCATGGAAGCCAAGAAGGAGAGAATCCTAAGAAAGAAGGGCAATCAGATGCTGCAGAGAGGCCCTGGGAGAGGAGGAGAAGAAGAGGACTTGGCAATCAGTTCACTTGCAACCCTCAAGAAGACAGTTGTATAGAATGGCAAGCGTGGAAGCCACAGGGGCACAGGTTAAAGAGTGATACCAATTTAGACTCCTCTCTTGAGAAGCTGAGTGGTAAATATAAGGAGGAAAAAAAGGTTGACACCTTAAATAGGTAGCAGCAAGTTTGAGAAAAAGCTTTGGGGTTGGGATATACGGTAGTCAGCTTCTAAAATGTTGTCAATGTCCACCCTCCTGACATCCACACCCTTGTTTAATCCCCTCGCCTTGTGTATGAGCTGGACTGGTGATTTACTTCTGACAGACAGAAGACTGGAAAAGTGATGGGATGTCATATCTGAGATCAGGTTATGAGAGACTGTGATTTTGTCTTACTTGCACTCTTTTTTACTCTGGCTTTTCTCAGTTTGCTCACTCTAATGAAGCAAGCTTCTATGTTATGAGCGGCCCTACAGAGAGGCCCACATGGCAAAGAACTGAGGGCAGCCTCCAGCCAACAGTCAGCAAGGAACTAAGGCCCTAAAACCAACAGCCCCTGAGGAACTGAGTGCTCTGAACAATCACATGAATGCACCTGGAAGCAGGTCCTCCTCTGACTGAGCCTTGATGTGGGCAGGAGCTCCAGCCAACACTTTGCGACCTTTGTGAGACCCTGAAGCAGAGGACTCAGCTAAGCCATGTCCTGGCGCCTGACCTACAGAACACAGTGAAATAAGAAATGTTGTTTTAAGCCACCAAATTTTGGGATAATTTGTTACACGGCAATAGGTAGCTACCACAGGATGCTTATTTTTTAATAAGGGAGGCCTACACATGATTCTAGTTTCAAATTTTATTACCTGAAGACAAAATGAAGATTCTAGGCACCAGACCCAAAGATATTTATTTAGGTACTGGGGATACAGCACTAACTGGACAGCACTCTTTGGAAAAGATGGGGAAGGAAAGGTTGCATTCAGTGAAAAGGAAATACCGAGAGATGCGATTCAGAGATATGGGTCTTGATGTCCCAGAGCAGGCGGATGGGCCAGAATCCATGAACAGGGGGAAGTGGGCCTTGAAGTTCTGACTCCTTTCTCCAAAATAGTCGGGAGGAACAAAAATATGGGGAAAGATACATAGAAATTTTGAGATAAAAAGAAGAAAAACCCTAAATCATCTCTGAAGGAAGGATATGGAGCCATCTATGAAGGCTGAGGAAGTGGAACTATTGTTCAAGGTTTAAAGAGAAGAAGGGATCTGGAAGAAACTGACTCCTTGAGGAAGCTCTGGTGAGTCAGTAAGAATTTTTAAAATAAGAGTAAAAAGACTGAGAGGGCCAGAGAATGACTAGCGAACGCAATTTGGAGGAAAATGAAGGCATACACACTCCTCAGCCTCCCCGCGCTGTGAGCCATCGGGAATGGGAAAACAGAAGCCCCTGTGAGAGCAAGTTGCAGGGGCAGTATCCAGGGGAAAGGCAAGCTTCTGTTGTGATAGGGAAGCAGGAAGAAGGCTTTAGGGGAAGGTGGAGGAGGAGTTTATTCCGATAGAACAAGGGTTCTACTGGGCTCAGTGGAAGACTCCCATAGAGGGGGAGCAGAGGGGTCGTGGGTGGGAGGGGCTGACCTGGGTAGGAAGAGAGGAGGGCAGGCCTGCCACTAGGGGAAGGAGGCAGAGCCCGAGGAGGCCAAAGGTTGAGGATGGGCCAGAAATTCCTGAAAGTAATGGGAGGACAAGCAGATACCAGTTAAGTGGATTGGCCAGCCCCCCAAATCTAGGTTAAATATTGATCCATCATCAACATCAACATCTACCGCTCCTCTAAGATCAGGTCCAAGATGAGGACCAACAGCACGAGCCCCCTAGAGTGATGCCTCTGAAAGCTGGCCTACAGTGAGGTTCAGGCCTCAGGAAAACAGGGGGACGTGGCCATATTAAAAATGATTACAGTCCTATATTTAAACTTAAAAACTGCTCCATCCATTTCATACAGGAATTTGTCTGTGTCTAACTTGGTATAGAGGGAAGATCCCTGGGCTGAGAGCTAGGAGACTTAAGTCCTTGTCCCAGATCCACCCCAACAAGCTATGTGACCTTAAAAAACCATTAACCTCCCTGACACCATTTATAAAGTGAGGGGGCTGAGCCAGATGTTCCCTCAAGTCCCTTCCAGCTCCAACATTCTAAGAGCCTGAAAGCATGCAACCCTAAACCAGGTCTAGGGATCATATGCTTTAGCTCTTGGAAATTTAGCTTCAAAAAAAGAAAGAAAGAATTCCAGCCCTTATCTGTAACCTCCTGCAGACTTCTTATCCATTGATAGAATTCCCTGTGGGAAATGTTTTGAAATAGTAGACATTCCATGAAATGAAATTCTGGGGATTAATCTGTAATAAAGGCTGAAAATTTTCAGAGTGATTTTTTCCCCAAATGTATGAGAAATCTTTATTCAATTGGATGTGGGGCAGATTCTTTTCTGAAGCATCCTGATTGCATTCTCAAGGCAGGGTTTGGTAGAAAAAAGCACTTAGGCCCAGATATCTTGCCACTTACTCATAAAGTTAAGGAAGATACACTGACAGCAATGGGTGAATCATGTATAGGTCATCTCATGTCTAAGATTTTCAACTATCTCCAAGTATTGCCACATGCACAGCCACATATACCTCACTACCAGAACCATGAGACAGATTGTGAAAGAACTTCAGTCACATCAGTGAAGTGAAAGTAGGACTTTCTCCTGACCCCCAGCGTCCCTGAGGAATAGTCTCTCTCACCACCACTTCTCTCATGGGAACTCCTAAGGTCATTTAGTCCCATCTTACGTTTTGGAAACTCAGGATAACCTAATGGAAATGTCCCGACTCATATCCCCAAACTTCACATGAAAGAGAGGGGATGAAAAATATGCCTGGGAACTTCTTTTGATTTCCAAATGCAGGAATTTTGATTACCGTGTCCAGGAACTTAGAGACTCTGTTTACTCTTTCACAATATATTACCAGTAAAAACAAAAACACCTTTTACAATGTTCACTGTATATTTTAAATACTTTATACTTTTTTTTCCCCAATCACTCAAAAAATATATATTGAGCATTGTGCTAAGTGCTAGGAGGAAACTCAACATCTAAGTTGTGAATTAACTACAATGAAACAAAATAAATTCTGTAATAATAGTGGTACTTTAAAAGGAGGATATAATTGATTCTGCCTCAGGGTAGGGAAGTTGAGGAAGGTAAATGATGAGTAAGAGCTAGCCAAGTGACGCATGAGATTTGAAAGATATTTGAGACAAAAGGAACAGGGGGAAGAAAAGAAATGTGAGACTACATGTGGAGTATCTGGAGACCTACTAGTAGCCTAATTGGCTAAGTAAAGGATTCAAAGCTAGAGAACAAAAGGATGGAGAGGTGATGAAGTAGTTTTGGACCAGCTTTTGAAAACTTGTAAAGGAACAGCATTCTGAGGACTTTGGCCTTCATTCTTTAGGCAACAAGGAGACAAAGATGATCATAATCATGACCATGATCAAATCTGTACTTTAGAAAGATAATGCTGATAGCAGTGAAGAGAATGGATCAGGAGGGAGAGAGAAGTCAAGATCTTTCGTAATAGCTAGGAGAGGAATGATGAAAGTAAAACATATCACATGTTACTGTCATTCTTTGTTTATGTCCCCTTCCCACCCCAGACACACAGAGACGTTCCTTGTGGACAAGCACTACATCTTGTCCACTTTTGTATCCCAGCACACAGAAGACTGGCTGACACAGTGCAAGCATACAAAAAACTGCCCTTCATAGGTGAATGAATGAATGCGGACTTAAAGTAGGGCAGCATCAGTGGGGATGTAGAGAAAAGGGCATATTCAAAAAATTGATCTGGGCTAGAGTCTAAAGAATTTTGTCTGAAGAAAATGGAAAAATCCAAAGTTTCCATATCGAGTGACTAATAAGGTCTCTAAGGTCTTAAAAATATAAGAGGCCGGGCAGGTTGGGCAAGATAAATGGCATTTATCTCAGTTGAGTCAGGAATATGTTGAGTTGGAGGTAACCCAAAGTCCAGTAGACAACTGGACATATGCATCAGGACCTCGGAAGAGTTAATTGGCTGATTTTTACTCATAGTCTTTCATAGAGGCAGGTGAACCAAACTATTCAAAATCTACTTTTTTGAACATGTACTGTAAACTTTATTTCCAAAGAAAAAGTAACCAAGAAAATGAAAACTGTCTTCAAAGATCCCTGACTCACCACTCCTGAAACAAAAGCAAAGATAAGACAATTTTATTGGTCAATTATGTCTCAATAATGCTGGGGAAAAAAACATTAAGTAATTTTTTTTTTTTTTTTTTTTTGCGGTACGCAGGCCTCTAACTGTTGTGGCCTCTCCCGTTGCGGAGCACAGGCTCCGGACATGCAGGCTCAGCGGCCATGGCTCACGGGTCCAGCCGCTCTGCAGCACACGGGATCTTCCCGGACCGGGGCACGAAACCGTGTCCCCTGCATCGGCAGGCGGGCTCTCAACCACTGCACCACCAGGGAAGCCCTAAGTAATTAATTTTTTAAAAAATCAAAGACAAGGGGAGCCAGGAATAATCCTTCACTCTTGGATCTCTGAAGATGTCACTGTCAAGTTCTCATATCTTCAGAATCACAATGGAAAGGTTCCCATGAGCAGCATTAGCTGTCCAAGAGTTAGTTTGATGACTTATTACAAAGCGTTAAAACAATTAATATGTTGACAGAAAATCCTAACATTCTTCCCCTTGCTTTCTTACATGCTGCCACTGAGAATTCTCAGGTAGTAACTGCTTTCTTAGAGCCATGGAACATGATGGGAATCTGAGGCCATATGGTACCTGGAAAGTTCACTGGATAAAGGGTTAGAAGAGCTGGTTTTAGTCCCTTCTGTGCCACCAATTGGCCATGTGACCTTGGGCAAGTCCCTTAACCCTTCTGAATCACAGCTTCCTCATCTGTAAAATGAGGTCAGTTTAGGTTTTCTCCATGTGTGTTTATTTTCTTAAACACTTAGCACTGACCTAGACCTAGATCCCTTAATATGTTAATCATTAGCTCCTTTCTCAATGGACTTTAAGGAGAGCAATAATTAAAGCCTAAATCACCTAGAACAGACTGTTAGAATCAGGCTTTGAGGAGGTTGCTGGTGAGGTACTAAAGGAAAATCTTGTTGGAAACTTGAAGAAAGGCGATCCTTGCATTGTTGTGGTAGAAAGTTTAGCAACACTCTCTCCCGCAGTATTGTAAAAGGTAGAAAAGGTACCTAATGTACTGGGTAACTTAGCTAAGAAGTTTTCCAGCCAGAGTGTTGAAGGTACTACCTGGTTTCCTGTTGCTGTTTATATTAAAATGTTAGAGGAGAGAGATAAGCTAAAGGAAGTACTGTTAAATCAAAAGAAGACAACACTTGCTCGTTTTGAAGATTCTGAGGCTCCCTAGATGGCAAACAATACTAAAAATAAGAAATTGCTCCCAAGCAAAGACCATATCCAAGACACTCTCAGGAAACAATGTTCTAAAGGTAAAGCCAATGGGGTAACTGTAAAATCCTTTGTTAAGACCTCAGAAAGTTAAACAGTAGTTCCTAATTAATGCTCAGAGTACATTCAGTCAGACAAAAGGCCCTCCAAAGAGTTCATTTTTATTTTTGAAAGTGACTTTTCTTTTTTTTTTTTTAAGGTTTGCCTCACAGAACATATAAATAAAATAATCGAGGTCCTAAGAAGCTTAAGGGCATTGTCCCTCAGCCATTTCAGCAGAAGCCCAAGTAGAGAAGATTTATCTCAGACTTTTAGGTGTGGGTTTGTCTAATGGAGCAAACCCCAGTGAGATTCACAGGAGGACCACAGAAGTTTTGAGAGACCAGAAATACTGCCAGCTTGACCTGAGAGTGACAGGGACAGTATAAAATGAAAAGAGGCCTCTGATCCTCCAAACTTCTACAAGCAGGAAATTGTCTGAGAAAACAACTCAGCTTCAAACACGATACCTTTCATGAATGAGGAAGAATGACTTGAAAGGTGGACTAAGAACCTAGAGAACAGAGCCAAGAACTATGGAAAGTCGCTTCCGGCAGGAGTAGGACTGAGCCCTAATCAAGGAACTTACAACATTTATCTGGCTGGATTTCAGAATTGCTATGAACCAGTGACTCCTTTGGGCTTCAGTTTCCCCCTGAAGCACAAAGGGGGAAATGTCTATATTGGTTATCCTCTGGTGTGCCACCATTGCATGTTGGATGGGTAGGGGACAGACAACCTGTTTCCTTAGTTCACAGGTCTACAGATTGAGAGGAACTATATTCATGGAGCTATATTTAAGGGACTACACTTAAGAACCTGGATCTGCTTTAGAAGATGAGATTCTGAAATTGGGTCTGATGCTGTAATGGCATGAAACTCTCGTGGACCTAGGAAGGGGAGGAGTGTATTTTGTATGTGTAGGGGCTATGAATTATTGAGGGTTAGAAGTAAGACTGTGGTAGCCAGACTCCAAGATGGTCCTGAATGATTCACACTTCCTGGTGTTCACATCCTGTGGCTTCCATGCTGTACAAAAGTTTGTGCAATCAACAGCATATGGCAGAAGGGATAGTAAATGACTTCTGAGATTAGGTTATACTGCAACTTCTGTATTGGGTACTCTCTCTCTTGCTCTCTCTCTCCGATTATTCACTCTGGGGAAATCCAGCTACCGTGTCATGAAAAACCTTATGGAGAGGCCTTTGTGGTGAGGAACAAAAGCCTCCTGCGAACAGTCACATGAGTGACCTTGGAAGAAGATCATCCAGCCTCATTTGAACCTCTGGATGACTGCAGCCTTGACCAGTGGTTGACCACAACTCAAAAGAGACTCTGAGCCAACATTACCCAGCTAAGTCATTCCTGGCTTCTTGACCCTCGGAAACACTAAGATTATAAAATGCTTGTTCTTTTAAGCTGCTAAGTTTTGGGGTAGTTTGTTACACAATAATAGATAACTTAATAAATAAGATCAATATGTAAAAATATGTTGTATAGGGCTTCCCTGGTGGCACAGTGGTTAAGAATCCGCCTGCCAATGCAGGGGACACGGGTTCGAGCCCTGGTCCTGGAAGATCCCACATGCCACAGAGCAACTAAGCCCATGAGCCACAACTACTGAGCCTGCGCTCTAGAGCCCACGAGCCACAACTACTGAAGCCCACGCACCTAGAGCCCATGTACCTAGAGCCCATGTGCTCTGCAACACAAGAACCTACCGCAATGAGAAGCAAGCGCACTGCAACGAAGAGTAACCCCCGCTTGCTGCAACTAGAGAAAAGCCCATGCACAGCAACAAAGATCCAACATAGCCAAAAATAAAATAAATAAATTTATTTTTTTAATGTTGTATATATAATATATTATAGGAAAAACGGAAAATTAAATTTTAAAATATGATTTACAATGGCATTAAAAACCATAATATACTCCAGGATAAATTTGAAAACATATGTGGAAGAGTTCCACATGAAATATGATTATACATTGCTGAAAGAAAGTAACAAAGATCTAAATAAGTGCAGAGATATACCATGTTCATGGTTGGGAAGACTCAATATTTTTAAGTTGTCAATTTTTCTCAAGTTGATCTATATATCCAACACAATCTCAATCAAAACCCTTGAAGACTTTTTTGTAGAAACTGATAAGCTGATTCTAAAATTTATATGGAAACATAAATACTGTAGCCAAAACATTCTTTAAAAAGAACAAACTTGAAGAACTTACTCTAATTCATTTCAAGATTTATTATAAAGCTACTGTAATCATAACAATGTGGTAGTGACATAAAGACAGACAAACAGATCAATGGAATAGAGTCCAAAAATAGGCCCATACAATATGATCAATTAATATTTTACCAAGGTGCCAAAGCAAATGAATGGGAAAAGGAAAAAAAAATTTTTTAAGTGATGCTGGAAAAACTGCCTATCCATGTCTCAACCCATACATAAAAATTATTTATAGAGGGATCATATGCCTAAGTGTAAAGCTAAAAGTATGAAGCTTTTGGAGGACAACATAGGAGAAGAATCTTTATAATCTTTGGGTAGATAACAGCTTCTTAGTGCCCCGAAAGCAGTAACCATAAAAGACAAAAATTGGTAAATGAATTTCAGCAAAATTTAAAACTTTTGCTTATCAAAAGACCTTATTAAGAAAATGAAAAGTAAGACACAGACTGCAAGAAAATTTCATACTTACATTTGACAAAGGACTTATACAAAGAATATATAAGAATGTATTTTAAACACACTTGCAATTCAAAAATAAAAATGAAATCCACTTTTCTTTAAATGGGCAAGAAATTTGAACAGATACTTGACAAATGGTGTTATATATAAATGGACAACAGATACATGAAAGGATGCTCAACATCACTAATCAAGAGAGAAATAAAATTCAAACCATAATAAGATACCAATACACCCACTGGAATGACTAAAATTTAAAAGAATGTCAATACCAAATATTGGTTAGGATATATAGCAAGTAGAACTTCAGACATTACTGATGGGACATTCATTTTGGACCTAAGTCTGGTAGTTTCTCATAAAGGTAAACATGCACCTCCCCTATGACTCAGCCATTCCACTTCTAGGTACTTCCCCAAGAGAAATGAAAACATACATTCACACAAAGCCTTATACAAGAATGTTTAGAGTGGGATTTCCCTGGTGGTCCAGTTGGTAAGACTCCACACTCCCAATGCAGGGGGCCCAGGTTTGATTCCTGCAGGGAACCAGATCCTACATGCATGCCACAACTAAGAGTGCGCATGCCACAACTAAGAAGTCCACATGCTGCAACTAAAAAAAGATCCTGCGTGCCGCAACTAAGACCTGGCGCAGCCTAAATAATTAATTTAAAAAAATGTTCAGAGCAGCTTTATTCATATTAACCAAAAACTAGAACTAGCCCAAATTTTCATCAACAGGAAAATGGAAAATCAAATTGTGGTATGTTCATTCAACTGAATATCGTTTAGCAATATAAAAGAGAGCTATCGGTACACACAATATACGTGAATCTCAAAAGATATGCTGAGTTAGAGAATCCAGACACAACAGAGTACATATTGTGTTATTTCATTTATATGACATTTTGAACAGGGAAAAGTAATCCATGGTGAAAGAAATCAGCACAATAGAGCAGTGGTTACCTCCAGTCAGGGAGGGGGTAGGGGTTGACTCAGAGAAAAGGGATCCTTCATGGGTAATAGAAATATTCTATACCTTGGTTGTATGGGTGTATACAATTGTCAGAATCCATCTAACTGTACACTTTAAATCTATGCATTTTAGGGTTTATAAATTAAACCTCAGTCAAAAATCTACAAACAATAAATGCTGGAGAGGGTGTGGAGAAAAGGGAACCCTCTTGCACTGTTGGCGGGAATGTAAATTGATACAGCCACTATGGAGAACAGTATGGAGTTTCCTTAAAAAACTAAAAATAGAACTACCATATGAACCAGCAATCCCACTACTGGGCATATACCCTGAGAAAACCATAATTCAAAAGTACACATGCACCCCCGTGTTCATTGCAGCACTATTTACAATAGCCAGGACATGGAAACAACCTAAATGTCCAGTGACACATGAATGGATAAAGAAGATGTGGTACATATAAACAATGGAATATTACTCAGCCATAAAAAGGAACGAAATTGGGTTGTCTGTAGAGATGGGGATGGACCTAGAGTCTGTCATACAGAGTGAAGTAAGCCAGAAAGAGAAAAACAAATATCGTATATTAACGCATATATGTGGAATCTAGAAAAATGGTACAGATGAACCTATCTGTAGGGCAGGAATAGAGACGCAGACGTAGAGAACGGACATGTGGACACAGTGGGGAAGGGGAGGGTGGGACAAATAGGGAGATTAGGTCTGACATAAATACACTACCATGTGTAAGATAGCTAGCTAGCGGGAAAGGAGCTCAGCTCGGTGCTCTGTGATGACCTAGATGGGTGTGTGTGTGGGGGGAGAAGGGGCGGAGGGAGATCCAAGAAGGGGGGGATATAGGTATACATATAGCTGATTCACTTCATTGTACAGCAGAAAGTAACACAACATTGTAAAGCAATTTTACTCCAATAAAAAAATTAAAAGAAAAAAAGGGGTTTCCCTGGTGGCGCAGTGGTTGAGAGTCTGCCTACCGATGCAGGGGACGTGGGTTCGTGCCCCAGTCCGGGAAGATCCCATATGCCGTGGAGCGGCTGGGCCCGTGAGCCATGGCCACTGAGCCTGCGTGCTCGGAGCCTGTGCTCCGCAACGGGAGAGGCCACAGCAGTGAGAGGCCCGCGTACAGCAAAAAAAAAAAAAAAAAGAAAATTAATTAATTAATTAAACCACAATTTAAAAGGAGGATATCATTTATAAAACCATTAAAAATATCAGATACCTAGAAATTATTCTAATAAAAAATGTGTAAATCTTTCACAGAGGAAAAAAATACGAATTATCAAGATAAACTGAAGAAAACTTGGCTTGGTTCATGGCTTGGAAGACCCAATACTGTAAAGTTATCAATTCTCTGTAACTTAATCTGTAAATTCAACACAGTTCCAATAAAAATTCCAGTAGAGTTGTTTTGGGGTTTTTTTTGGTGGAACTTCACAAGCTAATTCGAAAATATGTAGGAAAACACAAAGGCCAAGGATAGCCAAGACACTCTTGACAAAGACAAAGAGGGAGAAGATTTTCCAGACATCAAACTTATTCTAAAACCACAAAAATTAAGAGAGTGGTTTTTGTGCGACGATAGACATACCACTGAACAGAAGAGCAATTTCAGAAATCCATATATGTCACTTGATATGTGATATTTGTGACAAAAGTGGCACTACAGAGAAGTGGAAAAAGTATGATATTTTTAATAAAAGGTATTAAGTTCATTGGATAGCCATACGGAAAAAAAGTCTTATCTGAACTCTTTATCTCACACCATACACAAAAATCAGTTGCAAGAAGAATGCAGCTTTAAATGTTAAAAGGCAAAATAAAGATTCTAGACATTTTATGAATATTTTCATGACTGTGAAGAGGGTATATTTCTTAATTAGGAGGTAAACATGCATCAAAACATAAAGAAAAGTATGAGATTAGATCACTCCCTAACACCATACACAAAAATAAGCTCAAAATGGATTAAAGACCTAAATGTAAGGCCAGAAACTATCAAACTCTTAGAGGAAAACATAGGCAGAACACTCTATGACATAAATCACAGCAAGATCCTTTCTGACCCACCTCCTAGAGTAATGGAAATAAAAACAAAAATAAACAAATGGGACCTAATGAAACTTCAAAGCTTTTGCACAGCAAAGGAAACCATAAACAAGACCAAAAGACAACCCTCAGAATGGGAGAAAGTATTTGCAAATGAAGCAACCGACAAAGGATTAATCTCCAAAATTTACAAGCAGCTCATGCAGCTCAATAACAAGAAAACAAACAACCCAATCCAAAAATGGGCAGAAGACCTAAATAGACATTTCTCCAAAGAAGATATACAGATGGCCAACAAACACATGAAAGAATGCTCAATATCATTAATCATTAGAGAAATGCAAATCAAAACTACAATGAGATATCATCTCACACCAGTCAGAATGGCCATCATCAAAAAATCTAGAAACAATAAATGCTGGAGAGGGTGTGGAGAAAAGGGAACACTCTTGCACTGCTGGTGGGAATGTGAATTGGTACAGCCACTATGGAGAACAGTATGGAGGTTCCTTAAAAAACTACAAATAGAACTACCATATGACCCAGCAATCCCACTACTGGGCATATACCCTGAGAAAACCAAAATTCAAAAAGAGTCATGTACCAAAATGTTCATTGCAGCTCTATTTACAATAGCCCGGAGATGGAAACAACCTAAGTGCCCGTCATCGGATGAATGGATAAAGAAGATGTGGCACATATATACAATGGAATATTACTCAGCCATAAAAAGAAACAAAATTGAGCTATTTGTAATGAGGTGGATAGACCTAGAGTCTGTCATACAGAGTGAAGTAAGTCAGAAAGAAAAAGACAAATACCGTATGCTAACACATATATATGGAATTTAAGAAAAAAAATGTCATGAAGAACCTAGGGGTAAAGCAGGAATAAAGACGCAGACCTCCTAGAGAACGGACTTGAGGTTATGGGGAGGGGGAAGGGTGAGCTGTGACAGGGCGAGAGAGAGTCATGGGCATATACACACTAACAAATGTAGTAAGGTAGATAGCTAGTGGGAAGCAGCCGCATGGCACAGGGATATTGGCTCGGTGCTTTGTGACAGCCTGGAGGGGTGGGATAGGGAGGGTGGGAGGGAGGGAGACGCAACAGGGAAGACATATGGGAACATATGTTTATGTATGACTGATTCGCTTTGTTATAAAGCAGAAGCTAACACACCATTGTAAAGCAATTATACCCCAATAAAGATGTTAAAAAAAAAAAAACATAAAGAAAAAGATTGATAAAATGGAATACATTAAAATTAAGAACTTCTGTTCACCAAAAGACACAATTAAGAGAACAATGTATACATAGGTAAGTCACAAAATAGAGTAAGGTATTGGCAATTTATGCAACTGACAAAGGGTTTGCATTTAGAAAATATAAAGAATTCCCATAAATCAAAAAGAAAAAAAATACAACCCAATAGATGTATGTGAAACGGATTCGAACAGGCCCTTCACAAAGGATAATACCCAAATGGCCAGTAAGTAGAAGTTGTTTAATCTCATTAGTCATTAAAAAGAAAAAAGAAAGAAAGAAAGAAAGCAAACTAAAACCATAGTGAGATGAGTAGCTCTACATTTCTACAGCCTGGCCAAAATTTTTAAAACTGAAAATAATTACCACTGGTAAGGATTTAGAGCAATGGAATTTCTCATCCACCAGTGGTGATTGCATCAATTGGCACAGTCGCTCTGAAAAATAGCTTGATGTTAAGTATTTAAGAGAGTCATATCCTGGGAATTCCCTGGCTGTCCAGTGGTTAGAATTCCGTGCTTTCACTGCCAAGGGCCTGGGTTCAATACCTGATCCGGGAACTAAGATCCCGCAAGCTGCGGAGTGCAGCCATAAACAGCAACAACAATAACAAAAAAGATACGCATATCCTGTAACCCAAGCATACACATACCCAACAGAAATGCATGCATATGGGCACCAAGAGACATGATCGTGAATGTCCATGGTAACTTTCTTTTTAAGAATCAAAACTGAAGACAAGTCAAAATGTCCATCGACTGTAAAAACGTATAACTAAATTATGGTGTATGTATACAATGTAATACTATACAGCAATGAAATTTATAAACTCCAGGTACACTTAACAATATGAATGAGCCACAGAAACCAGACACAAAAGAAAAATTACTGTGTAGTTCTAGTTAGATAACCTCTAAAAACAACCAAAACTAAACTATAGCATTAGAAGTCAAATAATGATGATTAGCTTTGAGGGAGCGTCTAGTATGGAGACACAGGAACGGGCATGAAGGAGGTGCTGACAGTGTTCTCTTTCTTGATCTGGGTGGGGGTTACACAGTTACGTGCTTTGTTATAATTTATTAAGACATTTATTTTATATATATATATATATATTTCTGTATGTGGGTTTTATTTCTTAACCAAAAGCAGATAAAAATAAACAAAATAATTAAAGTGCCTGTCATGTACGTAAGCACTTAGAAAATAGTCTTCACTATTAAATAGTATTCACTAAGCACCCCTGAGCACATAAAACAGACTTTCTTCTCCCAAAGGGCTCTCCAAGGAAAATTACAAGCTGTCACAGGCAACTATTGACCTTCCGCTCCCTCTCCCTTTGGGACCAAGGTTATAGATAATAGGAAGGGACCCAGAAGCAGAGTCCTTCATTGCTCCACCAGACCGAGACTAAGAGAGGACTCACAATTATCCTCACATGGCCCTACTTTCTGCTCCACAACTTTGTAAACTGGTGCAACCAATTTGGAGGATAACTTAGCACTGCTAGTAGAGTGGGAGGTGCACATTCCCTGTGACCCACCAATTCCACTTGTAGATATATATCTCAGAGGCACTCCTGCACAGTACACAGGTACAAAGATGTTTAATGTAGCACTATTGGTGATAGCACAAAGAGAAAGAAGGGAAAAACCTGGAACAACCTCAGAATCCATCAACATAGGCATGGTAGACACATTATGAAGCAGTCACACGACGAGCGGTTATTACAATGAATGAACTAGATCCAACTTATTAATATGGATAAATCTCAAAAATATGCAGCTGAGTAAAAAAAAGCAGTTGTAGAAGATATGTACAGTAGGATGCCATTTACGTACATACAAGACCAGGCATGTTGTTTCCAGATGTGTGACAAAATTATGGAGAAGTGACACACTTCAGGAAAGTGGTTACTTATGAGAAGGGAAGGTGATGGGACTTGGGGGAGATGGCTATAGCCAAATCTCTAATATTTTATTTTTTTAAATAAGCATCTGAAACAAATATGATAAAATAGTAACAATTACTTCAATCTGGTAGTGGGTGTATCGAGTGTCTATTACATGATTGTGCTTTCTTGTATTTGAAATATTATCCCACTGAAAAAAAAAAAGAATGTGAATTACTTCTCCTAAAACATTCTCCAGAGCCTCCCTGGTGGCGCAGTGGTTAAGAATCCGCCTGCCAATGCAGGGGACATGGGTTTGAGCCCTGGTCCAGAAAGATCCCACATGCTGCGGAGCGACTAAACCCATGAGCCACAACTACTGAAGCCCACGCGCCTAGAGCCCGTGCTCTGCAACAAGAGAAGCCCGCGCACCACAGCCAAGAGTAGCCCCTGCTTGCCGCAACCAGGGAAAGCCCACGCGCAGCAACGAAGACCCAATGCAGGCAAAAATAAATTAATTAATTAATTTTAAAATAATAATAAAATTTTAAAAATTTTTAAAAAATTCTCCAGGCTCCTGCCTCCCTCACAAAGGATAATTTGTCTAATTCTGCCAGATTTTCCTCCTTCTTCAAGACGCAAATGGAAATTTATGCTAAACAAAGGTTGGCAGTAGGGTCACCCATTCTTCTCCAGGCCGTTCCTGACCTTTGTAGACATCCCCCCTCCACCCTGCCCCATGCCCCGAGAAGCTTACCTGTAAGGACAACAGGTCCTTACTGCTTCCAGATTCTGGCTTCTGATTGGGTTTGGCAAATGGGAGGCAGAAGCAGAGATGGCCCAACAGGAAGAAAGAAAGGACCAGGTATTTAAATAAATGGCTTCCTCCCTGTTGGCCTACAGGTTGGAAGTGGATGCATTTCTCTGCTGAAGGCCACATCTCCAGGTGTGGGCCTCTACCAGCTTCCCCTGTGGCTCCTTCTGGGCGCTGCAGCAATCCCTCCTTCCCCTGCTTCTTAAGGCCTGGGGTGGGCCATGGCTCCTTGCTGTCACCAGCCCCAGGTGCTTCAATGTCCAGTCTGGTTTTCCTTCATTCTGCCCGTAACTTTATAAATGGTACCCTCATTAGGCTCTCCTTGATTTCCCCACCTGAACATGCCATCTATTTCTCACTGGTACCCTGACCTCATGGAGCAGAGGGAAAGTACTGGGAGAGCCTAAGAGATCCGTGAAAGCTGCAGAGATAAAGCTCATACCTGACAAAGCCTTGAAAGAGGAGCAGAGGCTTGTCAGTTAGTAACAGGGTTATGATCAGGTGAGGGGGAGACGAGAGTGCCAAGACTGAGGGAACAGCTTCTACAAATGCTTTTGCATTAGGCTGACCATATGAAATTGCCAATATTAGACCATTTCTTTGACATACAAAGAAATAAAAGGCAATTTCCTGTGGTTCAACCTAATAATAGGATTCAGACTATGATGACCTTAAATGGGAAGGAGGACTACAGGAGCAGGAAGAATCAAAAATAAGCCTGTCCCTACAGTGTGGATGTCAGGAAGGGAGGAGATAACATTAATCTGGAGAGGAGGAAAATCAGCTTTGCAGAGAGGGATAAAATGTGTTTTTCATGTTTTATTTCTATCAAACAGAACCACAGATCTCTCTCTGGTCTCCTTATACCTGGATCTGCAATCTAGTTCTTACAAAAAAGGTAAATGCAGACAGGTTATCTTGAGCCATAGCTCTTAGAGCTAGACAGATGCTTAATATTTTATTGACTCATTTCAATAATGAGGCACAGGGGTTAGAGTCTTGCCTGCTACCACACAACTCTGTGATCCTCCAGTTGGATGTCTTGATAATGGAAGACTTCTAGAAGGAATGAGTTTCGGAGGACTCCAGTGATACAATTCTACAGAAAGAAGGTGAAGGTCATTACAGGTAAGAGTCACAGGCTGATAGAGGTGAAGGAATAAAAAGCTGCATGGACAGAGAGGATGCTGAGAGCAAATGAGCTTGGCCGGCAAAGCAAAGAATGCATTTGGTGAATGACTTCCTTTTATTAATCTTATCCTCGGACCAAAATTCATCTTTTCCTAGACTTGTTAAACTGACCAAAGTTATGACAATAAGCCTTGATGACAATAAGCCTTCCCAGATTTGGGAAGAATTAAAATACATATGATATATTTTTCCTGAGATCATTCCCAGGCCCACAGCGCTGCTCGTCAAAACTAATATTTTGGCATTTATTTTTATTTTTTTTTAATTGGAGTAAAATTGCTTTACAATGCTGTGTTACTTTCTGCTGTACAATGAAGTGAATCAGCTGTATGTATGCTTATATCCCCTCCCTCTTGGACCTCCCTCCCCCACTTCTCCCCCCCACCCCATCTAGGTCATCACAGAGCACTGAGCTGAGCTCCCTGTACTTCACAGCAGGTTCCCACTAGCTATCCATTTTACACATGGTCGTGTATTTATGTCAAACCTAATCTCCCTATTTGTCCCACCCTCCCCTTCCCCCGCTGTGTCCGCATGTCCATTCTCTACATCTACATCTCTATTCCTGCCCTACAGATAGGTTCATCTGTACCATTTTTCTAGATTCCACATATATGTGTTAATATACAATATTTGTTTTTCTCTTTCTGGCTGACTTCACTCTGTATGACAGACTCTAGGTCCATCCACATCTCTACAAATGACCCAATTTCATTCCTTTTTATGGCTGGGTAATATTCCATTGATTAGGCCATGTGCTCCACATTAGCCAATTGAAAAAAAAAAACAAAAAACTAAGTAATATTTAAAGTTGGAGTTGTTTTGATCTCATAATTTCTCTCCTGACATTTTAACATTTGAGTTAATATATACTCTGGAACCAGATTTTCAGAAGCCTGTGTTCAGAGTGACATCAACCTCCCTGCATCCCATACAGTTTAGTGACCTTAAGTATCTGAGGTGCCAGGATTTACCTGTGGTCCAGCATGTGGTAGTGCCTGGGTCTTTTGAAACACAGCTCAGATCATTATAAACAAGGACTATAGTGGGACTCTGGGCTAAGAGAATAAAGAGTAAGGTGAACTCTCACAGGAGCAGGGGGTGGTGACTAAGTCCTGCAGCAGGTGGGGAACTTGCAGACACACCCACCCTGGTGGACAGCCACAGTCATCTGCATCATTCCCCACCACGAAGAAGGGTGATGCAGATGAAAGTCCTCCAGGAGCACATCACTCATATGCCTCTGTCTGTTGGCTCAACGTAAGTTGGCAGGCCTGTTGTGGTGTTTACAGGACCCATGCTAACAAATAGGTTACTGAGCTACTTATTTCAGAACTAAATCATCAGTCATCATCCCAAACCTAAGCCCTTGGGCAGAACTGGAAAATGACCAAAAGTCAACAAAAAAATCAAATAATTGTCCCCTAAAAGGGAACTTGATGATGACAGTTTTTAATTATCACCCTGAAAATGAGAAAACACAGGTCCAGAGATAGTCAATGCCCCCGGCCTTGCAACTAGTAAGTACAGGGTTGCACTTGATTGCAAGTCTATCACGGACCAGCAATGGCTCCTGGATCTTCCTTCAGTACATAGTCCACTGTCTCATGCTGCCTGGAAAGTCCTTCTCCATCCCCTTCTTCTATACAAATCTCTCCTCTCCTTTGTTCAATTGTTTCTGATTAATGACTTTGTATTTTTCTTCTTTAAAGAGATTACATGCATCTTAAAAGTATTTCAGATTGGTATAATTCAGGACATATTTATTGAGGTCTATAAGTGACAGGCCTTGTGCACATATTAAGCACTCGGTCAATATTTATTAAGCTGGACTATATATGGGAGGCACCTCTAGCATCAGCACATTAGGAAAGAGAGAATATGGGGGCATGGTGATGGGAAACATGGCCATGCTGGTACACTAGTCATGATGTAATTTGGTCTGAAAAGAGAAGTGTGGTGGTGATAGGAATGAAAATCATAGGAAAAAATGTGGAATGCATTTCAGAGTAAAATTGGATGTCAGGAAGAGAAAAAAGAGAGGAATAATAAGAAAATTATATTTTATACTCTTCAAATGTGAGGTACCAATTGGACACATTTGGAGAAGTCCAACAAGCAGGGTGAAATGTGAAGCTGGGACTCAGGCAGAAGCCAAGGTTAGAGTCTATAGAGAGGGGATGGTTTAAGCTGTGGAGCCAGAGCTTGCCTTGCTGGAAGTTAGCACAGCTCTCTGCTAAAATTCTACCACTGCTTTGGAATGTTTAACCTGGACCAAGGACTGGCAAAGATATTAAAAATAGAAAAAGTGACTAGGACAAGACCAGCAGTCCACACTGGCTACCCCCAGGGGCACAGCCAGCCCTTGCCCTATTTGCTCAGCCAACATTCTTCCCGTGCATCATTGCAAATGCCCAACCTCCTTCAGGAAGCCTTCCTGTTTTGATAAGATGAGAAACACTAGCTTACCTGCCTCGGTTCCTAGATTTGGGCATATCGGTCATCCCCAGGTTTCTATTAGTGGCATACGTCGGCACTTAATAATTATTTTCTGATGATACTGATGGTTGCTCCATCACCCATCTGAACATCTCCCCTCCATTAGTTGCCCATTTTCCCACTGTCACCTCCTTCCTCAGACCCAACTCCCAACACCCTTCCTTCCTCCCCAGCTCCTTGAAGCTCTCTCATCTACCCATACCCCTGATAAATTCCAGCAAAAACTGAGTTTTATAAAACAAAACTTAAAAAACTGATTTATGCTTCAAAGGAGAAATTTTCTTAAAATAGACTTTGGCTTTTTAAATATTCCCCATATGTTAGAACTACTCCCTAAGTGTGGTGAAGATCTCTATTTGATACACCTCTAACTCAGTCTCATTTTAAATATTTGTAAAATTTCCACTAGAACATGCAACAGTGACCAGGGGCAACGATGATCAAAATAGCAGCAAGGAAACTGGATAAAAACAGCAGACCACTAAGGCCACCCAAGTGGGGAAGCCAAACCACAGAGGATCAGGAAACTCCGGGGACAGAGCCCTCTGGGAAAACCTTTGGTTTCCTCTTTTCCAGAATGAAAATATAGTCATATGGTTGTTTATCTTATCATGAAAGGGGTGCCCAGCCCCAATAGCAGAAGGGCAGGGGCTTTGTATGCCCTACCCCGGGGCGCTGCAGTGTACCACAAACAGCTACTGGTATGTTGGGACCCATCATCCATGGTCTTCTAGGTTATCCAAACCTGCAATAACTTCACCAATAACATCCCATTACTGGTACCAGAATAGTGAGGTCCTTAAGAGGATGAACTTGAAATCTGAAATTCTCACGGCCTATGACTTCAGCAGGTCTCCTTGTGTGTGCTTAGCATTTCCTGTTTGATCCATCATACCTTCTGTATAAGACTAAAATGAGTAATTCAAGCCAGATCAACCATTCCTTGGCTTGGAACTTACAGGAAGATAAGGAGAATTCCCTGCAGAACATATCCCACTACCACAGCTAACAACAGCATCTGGTCTCCTAAGGCAGCCCCTCCAGTAAGAGCCCAGGCCTGACCCCACCACGCCCCATAATGGGAACTTTGCTGACAAATGTTTCTCACCTGAACCCAATCAGTTTACAGGGCATTACACAGAGCTACGAATGTATTCCATATGTGCTCCATCTCTGAAATTCTGAGGCCCCAGCCCCAAATCAAAATCTTATTACTACTATTGTTGTTGTTATTTAACATTTGTTCTTTTTTACAGTGCAAAGTACACTGTAATCATTTCATTAGTGTCTTATCATCTGGAGCCCAGTCCCTGTTCACTGCAGAGACTAGAAATAGAGGTGAGTTGGAGAAATATATTGGCATTCTTGTAGCTTGATATTATTCCCCCACCCAACCCATCCATCCATCCTTGCCATCCAAATGGAGGGATTGGTCAAAGATCCATGTGAGATTTTGTTAAAAGAGCTGACCTCGTGCATGGCAACAATAGTTACTTAGTGCAGCAAAAGCAGAGAGAGCTCTGATCCTTCCAAAGAGTGTGGGAATCTGTGATACTCACACCTTCAGGCCCCAGTGAGGAATGATTATGAGAAGACGCACAGAAAGCTCTCGTTCTCTCTTGTGGAGAATGTTTGCAAGTTGGGGAAAATGATGGTCCGTGAGTCTGCGCCTGCTGGGAGGACAAGGATAATCACCTAGCTGATTTCTGAAGGGCAGTGGCCCATTTACAGCATTATCCCTGTTTCTAAAATTCTAAGCAAATACACCTTCCCCACTCCCACCTCTGCTCTAGCACACTCCGGTCACAGCCCACCAGTGACTTGAGCCTTTCCAATCATTTTGATGGTGACCTAAGCAAAAAGGACGTGGAAGGTGAGTTGTCTGCCTGTAAAATTGTAGGCAACGTCTTTCAGGGCTCAAAGGAGCAGACCCATACTTGGCTGTGAGCCCTCCCCTGCACACACCCATGTCCACCACACATCTTCGGTGTGGCTCAGAATCAACACTTCTGTGAAGGCTGGTGCTCTGGAAGCATGCCTGGGGGGTGCACTGCTTAAATCAAATATTAGCAGCTCTCCTAAAGCACTAAAAAAATGTGAACATATAGCCTTTTCTCAATTTGTAGGCATTTCTTCCATAAATGTCTGTTCCGCCCTTAGTGCCTGTTACCACTTGCCTTTTAGCCAGAGAGAGCATAATACACAATAAATGAATGAGTAGAAACTATTAATGAGAAAACTCAGAAGCAAACACTCACACATCCTTCAACAGTTTGCTTTCTCCTGGCCTGGCTGCTCATGTTTGTGGTTTAATATGATCATTTGTTTGCTGGGGAAATTGTTCCTTTCTCCTTTGAGGGAATTCAACAGATCATATTTTATGGCATTCCGAGAAAAGCCTCATGACTCTTAGGCCCCAGCCCCCAACCCCGGTAGGCTCCATGACAAGGCACTGCGGAAGGGGATTTTGAGTCAGCTCTGGTTCCCACCCCTGGGCAATTTCTTTAACTCACCTGACTTCTCCAAGCTTCAGTTTCCACATGAGTAAAAGAGAAGTAACAGTAAGCACTTCATGGGGGAACATGCTGAGGACTAAACGTGATCGTGTATGTATCCTGCCTGGCGTGAAGGAGGCACTTGGTACACTTAGTGATTGTTATTCCCAGGACTGATCGAGCAAACATTTTAAATAGACCTAGCTCAATTCCTCACACTTGCAAGATGATCCACAAATGCCCTTCCTTTCACTTTCCTTCCAATCACTCTCCAAATATCCCAGAGGGCTGTTACTCCATAACAGACCTCTGAGCTGCAGGAAGACACATCTGCCCCTGCTTCACACCACTTGGCCTCAAGGCTGTGTGTAAGCTCCTGCCCAGAGCCACCAGCTGACAAGAGCCACCAACAGCCCCCAGAAAGCCCCAGGGATCTGAGGCTCAGGCGAAAATAAAGCCAGAGAGAGAGAGAAGGTATCTGTACACCTACAACCAAAGGGGGTCTCTCCTGCCCAGGCCAAGCCCCGCGGTTTCCCCAAAGTAAAGAGGCCAGAGCTCTCCAGATACAGTCCACCCTGGCCCCAGGGTCACCCTCTCACAGCTTTGCCTGCACCAGGCCCAGGAGTTTTAATCAAATGCAGAAAAAATGTAAATAGTTCTCCTTAAACAAAAAACAAGTCTTCTCCATACGGAAAGAGCTAATCCCTCGTAGAGGCACAGCCTGGTGCTTCATCACAAGGTGTTAATCAGTTGGCAGGAGAATGCTGATGGGAAAGGCTCTTCTTGAAAAGAGAAGAAAAGCTGGCCAAGCCCCAGCCCCCTCCCCAAAGTGGCTCCATTTTTGGCTCCCTTAAGGTGAATCTAATTGTTTAAACAAGATTAAACAAGCATGGAATTTGAGAGGGAGAAGGAAGAAAAAAAATTTTTTAGAAGGGCAAGAGAATTTTTCTTCCCAAAAGATACAAAACAAGTCTAAACCATAAGAACAGCTTTAGCTCTTAGCAGCTAAAAGATAAACAAATAAATCTTCCAGGCTGAAAGTGTCCAGGGGAAATTAATTTCCTGGGGTCAATGTAATGCAGAGGAATTACAAAGGAACAATGAACCCAGAGTCACCACCTTCACTTTGCTTTAGGAAAAAGAAGCACATAGAAAACTTTCCAGCCCTAATGCATTTCTGCTTAGAACACCAGCACCAGCCACTATAACATAAGAAAACCATGTGCTCTGTTAGACCCCTGAGAGTCTCACAATAGATCCACATAGAAGGATTCAGGGTCAGACTCCTGATTCATACATTCATCAATTTAGTCATCCAACAAATATTCTGTGGACATCTACTCATTGCCAGGTACCATGCTAGGCACTGAAGCTACAACCAGGAGCCAGACAGAAATGGTGCCTTCCTTCAAGAAGCTTGAAGACTCGTGGGGCAGCAGGCTTGTAAACCTGCCATATTAGGTGCTGTGCAAACAGAGAGGAAACATGATTGGTTCTGCCCAAAGGCGTTGAGGTAACAGACTCCGTCAGATGAAAGGTGACATTTGCCGGGACCTAAAGAAGGAATAGGAGTTCTTTAGGAAGAAGAGAATCAGGAGCTTTTTTTTTTTTTTAAACATCTTTATTGGAGTACAATTGCTTCACAATGGTGTGTTTCTGCTTTATAACAAAGTGAATCAGCTATACATATACATACGTTCCCATATCTCCTCCCTCTTGCGTCTCCCTCCCACCCTCCCTATCCCTCCCCCCCCCACCGCCCCGAGGTGGTCACAAAGCTTGAGGACACGGGGAGGGGGAAGGGTAAGCTGGGACAAAGTGAGAGAGTGGCATGGACATATATACACTACCAAATGTAAAATAGATAGTTAGTGGGAAGCAGAAGCTTTTTTTTAAAATTTAATTTATTTATTTGGCCGCTTTGGGTCTTCATTGCTGCGCGCAGGCTTTCTCTAGCTGTGGCGAGTGGGGGCTACCCTTCATTGAGGTGCACGGGCTTCTCATTGCGGTGGCTTCTCTTGTTGCAGAGCATGGGCTCTAGGCGTGCGGGCTTCAGTAGTTGTGGCTCACGGGCTCAGTAGTTGTGGCTCGCGGGCTCTAGAGCAGAGGCTCAGTAGTTGTGGCGCATGGGCTTAGTTGCTCCCAGACCGGGGATCGAACCCATGTCCCCTGCATTGGCAGGCGATTCTTAACCACTGCACCACCAGGGAAGTCCCCGAAGCAGGAGCTTTTCAAGTGAGGCAGAGAGGTGTCCCTGGGCACTCTATGTGCTGGGGACCTAGCTGGGAAGGAAAGACAGCTGTGTCTTGACTGCCAAAGCTTTACTTACCATTCTCCAGAGCTCCAGGTCTGCCCTGTGGGTATTGGAGCTTCTCAGAAGGCAGAATGACATCATGAAGAGAACACTGGATTAAGAGTCAAGAAACCAAGGAATCTGCCATTTCCTAGCTCTGTGATCTTGGGCAAGGGACTGCCCTGCTCAGGGTCTGTCTCACTTTCTTCCTCTGTCAAATGAGAGAACCGAGCTGAATGACTTTTTTATTCCATGAGAGGCAAGTGAAACAATTTGAGGACAGAAGTGTGGTTTCAAAGCAGACTATGAGGCTGTCTGCTGGGGGAGTCCCCACGTCCTTGGGCTTTTTGCTTAACTGCATCTGGCCATGTACATCGTATACACGTATTCACATGCGTGCACACTCTATCACACCCCTCCGAGCCATCCTCCGCTCGCTACCAAAAGGTGATAGGACTGAAATGCTTCTGGGATCCACAGTCCCTGTAGGATAAAGCTAAAAGTCCTCAGCATGGAAGAGAAAGACCTTCATAACTCTGCAGTCTCATATCACAAACTTTATAACTAGGCGTTCAGGCCCTGGCCATGCCACTGTCTCCCTGGCCCCAACTCCCCTACTACATCGTGTAACCTCACATATCTGCTCCTTGGCCCGTGGGGCTTTGTCTGCCTGGAATGCCCTTTCCCTCCCCTTGCTCACTTGGCAAACCCCTATTCACCCTTTAAAACTTGCTCTAGAATGACCTTCCTTAGCAAAGCTTGTCCTCATCTCCCATCACCCCTTCTCGTGCATACTTCTCTCCATGCCTGGGACACCAGATGTAGCCACTGACTTCTGTGACTCTCCCCCACAGAAGGTAAATTTCTCGAGAACAAGGACTGTGTCTCAGTGACTCTTGTACCCCAGATCCTAGGACCGTACATGGACACAGACTATCTGCAGCAGATGTTTGTGAAGCTGACCACTTGCATTTTATTAAGTCTTCTGATTGTGACCCCTCAATAGTGTTTTGGGAACCAGGGTCTCGTAGAGCTAAATTAGCTGCCAGAAAAGAACTGTCCAGCATAGACTGGAGGACTGTCATCTCCTTGTAAATTCCCAACTTTCCATGAACTCCACACCAGACTGTGGGAGGACAGGTACAAAGATGGGCTTCTCAAACTTGCCCAGCAATGTCATGTTCATTAAGTTGTAGATTCAGAATTGAAAGGAATCCTAGAAGCCACTGCAAACTTCAACCAGGGCAGAGCATCTCAACACGGCAACCCTGACCATTGCTCATCCAAATTCAGTGGGACTCACCACAGCATGAGGGAGCCTATCCTATTCTTGACTGGTTGTTAGAAAATGCTTCCTCATTTTACCCATATAATCCCAGCGTTCCCTGTGCTCTTGTCTCAGTAATGTCTCATTCTAATTAACAGTCTAACAACCAAAAATAGGTGAAGATGCAATTCAAAAATGTCCTGGAATTTCTCAAATATTATTAAAAGTCAAACAATAAACTACAGACAACTTCTCACAATCCTCTTTCCCCATATTTCTCTTTTGACCTTCTACTCAGTTGCAGAGATCCCCAAAACCTTCCCTCTTTTAACCATTTCCAACCAAGTCTGCAAGCAGACAGCAGTCTCTTTCCACAGGGCTCCACCACCACTTGCTCTCTGATTGTACAACTATTGTGGATAATCTTAGCCTTTCTAGCTTTTTTAATTTTCTGTTATTTTCTCCCTTACCTCACTCCCCAGATTCTGCACTACAAAAGAAGGCCCAGGAGCTTCCTTGGTATTGAAAAACGATTTTTTATTCTTTTATTATACCTTGGTGGAAACAGAAGCACCCACATGACACGAAGCCATCACACTTTCCCTACATCGTTTCTTCTCCAGTCTACACAGTCCCCATTTCTTCATCTGACCCTCAAATGGCACAGTTCCCAGAGCTTCACCATTTTTATATTATTCTTGGATAATTCCCATTCTCTTTAAAAAGATGTGTGCATAACTGAACACAATAATTCAAGTGTGGTTTCACAACACAAAGCACTGTAAAACTTTCTATGAGGAAGAAACTTTACTAATGAAGCTGAAGAAGGCATTACTTTTACAACATTTTCTACAAAATGAAAGTACAGCCCAGTTCAAAACCGGACACACTTCCAGAGGTGGCCACTACACTCCGTAGGTGAGGTGTGATGTAAGTGGCATGTGGATGGATGTGTGCCTTCGCGCGTCTCAAGCCGGGGCTGAGCACTCACGGGCAAGCCCCTGAACGGTGTGATTGGAGGGGCTCTGAGGGCATCCCCACCTCTCCCACCAAATATGTCCCACCACCAGCACACATGTTACTCAAAGGCGTTAAAAGCAGTTGTTAAGACACAGCTGTGTCACCAGGAAGATGATACCCTCAGAACTTGTTATTTATCAGTGTCTTAGCTCGAGTTGAGATTTTATTGGCTACCGCTAAAGGAAGTACGGAAAGGCGTGGATTTGCCGCAGTGTAAGATGGTGTACGTCCAGGGGGTGCACGAGGTGAGGCAGGCGTAATGAGAAGAAATAAAGGACACATCTAAAAGGAACGACAGGAACCTCGTAAGGGGACAGCACAGCCCACAGGGAGCACTCAGTGGCCAGGCTTGTAGCTCGCAATGAGAAGCCGCCAGAGGAGGAGCCCTACTTGGCTCGGCCTCCAGCGAAGCACACGGCGAGGGTGCCCTCTAGCGGCAGGAACAAGCGCTCACCGCCCCTCACGTCTGCGTAGAGCCGCACGGATTTCAATGTTCCGTTAGGCTCCACACTAGTTCATTCAACAAATATTGGTTGGATTCCCATTATGTGCTGAACACCACGACAGACACTAGGGAGACGTGTGGCTAAGACATGACCGCTCTCTCAAGAGGGTTTCAGCCTGGTTGAGGAAGTCCCACCAGTCGTGGTAGATGTGTGTGTCAAGGACGGTGGGCGTGCAGAGGCAGAAGTGGTGGGTCAGGAAGGTCTTCCCAAGAGAGGTGACCCTCCAGCCGAGATGTTTGCCGGACAGATAAGTGGGAGACAGGCCTTCCAGACAGAATAGCACAGACTTGAAGTGTTCTCACCCCATCTGGGAGAGAGGGGGAAGATGGGGTCATGGCCAGAGAGCTAGCTGGGGGGGAGTAAATTGGGTCAGATCATGGAGGGTTTGGCCTCCATCCTGAGGGTGAAAGAAGCCACAGAGGCACAAATCTGTTTTACAGATTTAAAAGGATTTCTCTGGCAAAGGGAACAGAAGCTGAACTGCATACAAAAAACCTGAGGGTCTAAATTGAGGATCCAGATGGCAAGGAGGAAGAGATGTGAAGGCAACAGGGTCTCCAGGCCCGGGTTACAGATTGGGTGTGGAGGCTAAAGGAAATAGGGGAATCTAGACTAATTCCTAGCCTCCGGCTTGGGAGGCTAACTTGATAGTGATGTCATTCATCAAACCAGAAATTAAGAGAAGGAGCTGATGAGGAAGAAAGATAGCTCAATTCTGAGCACGTAGGATTGGATGTGCCTGAGGGACAACCAAGAGGAAATTTCTGGGAGGTGACTGTTAGCTGACTATTTAGTCTGGAGCTCTGGGAGCTAATGTGGGGTTATGAGCAATGTCTGGCATTGGAAGAGAAAATGTCTTTTAAGGTGAGTATTCAGTATGAAGAGAGAAAAAAGCTGAGGGCAGGCCCTTAGGGAAAGCTAATTTTTAAGGGGCAGGCAGAAGAACAGCTGCCCCCCACAGAGACTAAGAGGAAAGACTGAGGTGGAAGGAGAACCAGAAACGAACTGAAGCCATAGAAGAGAGCTTCAAGAAGGGTGTGGTCAACCTCCTCCAATGAGTACCAAGACTACAAGCCTTGCAGTAAGTTGAAGAGTATGTGGAGCTGAGAAAAGGAGTGTGGGTTTTACAGACACTCGGCTTTGTGGCCTCTTCGATGTGGATTCTGAAAATACCAGTCTTTCCTTTCTTTCTACCAGTCAGCATCCAGGACTACCCAGGTAAAAAATTTCTTGGGGAATGCAAACCCTTGGTTTGATAACATCCATCACAGGACCGTGATATGAATTCAATAAAAGCATTTATGGAGAGCACCTAGAAATTGCCCAGCACACAGTGGACACTCAAAGCTAGCTCCCTCCTGTACTGTGATAACATAACTAGGAAAGTAAATCCAACAGGATACAGACCTACGTTAGGTCAGCTGGTGTCTAGGCTGACTGGATCACGGCTCCCACCACTGAACGGGGTAACCGAGAGTGGGCCCAGGTCAAGTGGACATAATCTCCACCAAGTGGGCATTGTAGTGCCTCGTGTTCAGCAAGGGGGTCAGAAATTGGATCCTGAGATTTAGATCCACTCTGACCTCAATGACCCATCACAACAGTGGTATGAGGTAGCTATTACCATGATTCCCTGTTGACAGATGAGGACATTGGGCTTCTAAAGAGTATGTAATTCTCCCAGTGCCACACATGCTTTCTTAGGAAACAGTGTCTGTTTTTAAACGAAGTCATCTCCTATGTCCCATCTGAAGACTTAGGCGGACCAGAGAGGAACAGGTACACCCACACCCATTAACTGCACTGGACACCCCGAGCCAAAGCCCAATTTTTTCTCAGCTCTGCAGCTAGTTCGTTATCTCGTGTTTACGAAGCTCCTCTCACTGCTCAAGGCCTCAGTTTCTGCATTTGGAAATGGGATGAAATAGTCCTGCGCCTCCCCCCTCCCTCTAAGGAGTGGCCGTGCTGAGATCATGTCTGACTGTTGGCTTGGGCAGAGGGAAGCCCAGTCCTTCTCCTCACTTCAAGGGAACGTGCACATTCAAAAGTCCAGACCAACGGCGTAGCGCCTGCCTGATCACATCACTTATGCCTGAGGCCCAGGACAAATGGGAACTTGGGGGTTTCGACAACGTTCTCCAAAATGAGCAGCAAGTAAATAAAAGCTCAATTCCAATGATAAACCTTCAAAAGGAAAGATGCCAGATCAACTGGCCAAGGCTCAACGAAACTCCAGTGAGGTCTGCGCGTCACCGTGTGAATCTCAGGACCTGAGTTCTTTACTCTGCCGTCATCCCTAACCTTATCCTTTCCTCTGATTTTAATCTGGTCCCAAGTCCAAGTTCTGAACCCAAACAAAGAAGGTGGGGCATCTTTATTGGATATAGTGTAAAGAAATCTCTTTATGGGGTTCCTCTAACATCTCACACCGATGGCTTATCAATTTCATATATTCTCCAACTCTCCCACCAAGTCCTCCTTTCCTTTCACCCACTCTCACTGTCCCTTGCCCTCCTCCTACCCTAGCATCTACACACACACACACACAAACACACATATGCACACACACATATATGTGCACATACATGCACACACACCTCTAGACATTCCAAGCTGTGGAAAGGAGTGAGCCATCCCTAGGCCATCTCAGCACCTCAGCCTGCAGAAGTGACACTCATGTGCCTGGAATGCTCCCTGGCCACCTCTTCACTGAGCCCATCCCTTCCTCCAGTCTACCTGCTCCTGAGAACCCACTTCCTCTCGAAGGTTTTCTTACATTAATCACGTAAGAGCGGTTCCCCTGCTCCACCCTGCCTCAATCTGTATCTTAAAGGTGCTCCCACAAGCTACTTTCTTACCTCAATTATTCACTCACTGCTTTTTCTAACCTCCAAAGTACTCTTAACCTTTATGTGTAATTGATGTGTATTCTCTACTGGCAAGTTATATAACTTCCTGATGCCTTCCCATGGTCATGTGTGTGTCCATGCTTATCTGTCAACGTCGCAGGGAGGGTGAGTTCTCTGTGCAGCACCAGATAGGCATAATAAGGAATTTGTGAAGATGGAAACAGCGATGATCACATTCGACAATTATTCATTGAGCTCCTCCTATTTGCTCATCAGTGTGCTAATTTTGTTGGGATTGGGGTTGGGGTATGAGAAAACCATGAAAAACTATAAAGCACAGGCCTTACAAGAAGAAAATAATATCAGTTCCTCACTTAGCACCATAATTCAGAGTTTAAAAGCTTTCTCAAACATTGGCATTTGATCCCTGTCCCTTTAACATAGCCTGCTGTGATATCACTGTTCCCACTTTACAGTTCAGAGATGTTCATGCCTTGCCAAAGGTCACACAGCACAGAGTGCCAGAACAGGGAATCCTGACCCCGGATCCAGGGTTCAGGGAAGCAGAGGAAACAATAAACCCCCAAACACAAACCTCTAAGGGCAATAGACAAAATTGTAGGTGATGAGTACCAAAAGGATATGTACAGATGACACACATTGAAGGCATCTGAAGAATTAACATGAGGGAAAGTTGGCCACAGTGGAGGGTCTGGGGGCGGACAAGATAAACACCACCTAGAAGCGGCCTCTAGGGACAGCACTGAGTTGCTTCCCATCAGGCCACATGTCCTCCGCTCTGGGACAGAATCACACTGCCCACGCTGGACGCAGAGAACAGCATTAGCATTCTCCAATAAATCATTTTCTGGGCACAAGTATTAGGAAATAGTCTGACTTTAAATGACATCTACATCCTGAAGGAAACTAAAATTGGCAGCTTCTATTGCCATGACCCATTAGTTCTTCCAACTGGACTCCCCAGGACGGGACGCTTGGCTTCCCTTGCTGATCCAGCCCACGTCCCACCGCTTGGCACTCCCCACAGTCCAGCCGCTCCACACTCACAGAACTTCCATATCGGAACTGAGCCTGCAAGTCCATTTAAATTAAGATACACGTGTGTGCACACATGAGTATGTGTGTATGTGCACCCACGGCCATTCCACCGATCCTCATTCTCCAGGGGTCTAAGATGTTATTTAGGCTAATGTATCTTTCGTTTGCATGAGCCTAAGACTGACCAATGTTTCCTCTGGTCGTGGGGATCTCTGGACAGAGCCATGGACACAGGGACCCAGGGAAGCCAAGCAGCCTGGCATCGGGGGTGGTCACGGCACCTGGAGGTTGGTTCTGGACCTGCAGCAGCCCTGGGGCGCTCAGCAGCAGAGTCTGTACATCTCCCATCTAACTTTCCACCATTAACATGGCTTCACTTCCTTCTGTGCCTTCCTCTCGCCTCTCGCTGAGCAGCTCTCTGATTCCCGAAGCTGAGCTTTTCCCCACCTCACGGCTCCTGCTGTCAGAGCACCTGCTTCTCTCGAATGCAGGCTCGCATTCGGCCAGCCTGGCCGCCCTCCCCTCGCATGTCGTGAATCTGCAGCTTCAGCTCCCGTGGCTATGTCATTCTCTCAGTGTTTTCTGGTTCAGAACAGTTAGAGGGGCATCTCACTTGGTCTGGCTCACCATTTCAAACAACCAAGTCACTGGCAGGCCCATGGGTTAGTCACACTTAGGGTAGATGCCCTGTCCGATCAGGAGCCAGGCTGGCGCACAACTGAAAGCTTTGAGTCGCTCACACTCACCTCGCCTTTCCCCCAAACAGGTGACCGGAAGCCAGGCCCTTTGTATCTCACACCCGGGACTCCCAGCCTCTCAGTCAAATCCCTGCTTCCCACACTGAGCCAGGATTTAAACCCTGGCTTTGCCAACAATGTTTTTCTTTATAAATCTTTATTCTCTGGTGCTTCTGTTTGTCTATTTCCATTGTTTAGTTGACTCATCAACCGACTGCAAAATCCTCAAGGCCAGGGAGGACCTCACCTTTCCTGTGAATGACGAAACACTGAGTATAACATGCCACTCGTGCCAGAGGCGTGAATGAACCATCACATTAATTAATTTACAGAGAAAAAAAGACTGACCTGCTGAGCATCACTGTCTAAAGCAGTTAGCCTGCAGATCCCTGGACAAAGGGCCATGTTCCTCTGCGCAGTTCTGGCTTCAGGGCCCACAGCTCTGCTTCCCCAGGGCCTTCAGGCTGCAGGCGACTAACCCTCAGCTACCCCAGACACCCAGGCCTGGAGGGTCTGAGGAAAAGTCTTCCCTGCCTTTTAGATTATGCTGCTTAGAGCCCACATGGAAAATGAGCCATTTATCTGATTACTGGAACTCAAGCCAAGCCCAGAAAAAAGGGGGTCAGGAGCACATTAAAAAAAAGAATGTCTCGGAAGGGGCTGGAGGGTGGCAAAGAGAAGGCAATCCTAAGAAGTTCTTCAGTTCAATCCACAGCGGGGCCTGTGTTCCAGGCCTGGGCCTGTTGCTACCCTAGCTGTGTGTCCCTAGGCAGTCTAAGCAACTGTGACCTTCACCTCGTTAGTCCTTCCTTCCTCCCAGGGTTACTGGGAAAGTCAAGTGTAATCATAAATATAAGACAGGTGTCATTAGCATCATCACCATCACGAGGCACATAACTGTGCCCAGCGTGGCTCGGAGTCCCTCGGGGTTCTGCCATCCAGGACAGACACACTCACCCAGACACACAGGCCGGAAACACGGACAGTGGGGAGAAATCAAAACAAGATGCAAACACTCATGTGTGTATATATCACGTATCAAATGAAGCTGAGCGGTTGTTTATTTTTCAATGCGGGACTGTTTACAGTGTGGAGCCCATACCCTAAGCACATGATTGACCTGAAATGAAGAGAAGAGAATAATAGTGAACTGCCATCCCAGTTCCACGTTGTTTCATTTCTTCCTCACAGCAGCCTTGATATTACTACCTCCTTTTCTGCAGAGAAGGAAACCAAGTATGTATGCGAGCTGGGACTTGAACTCCAAAGCTGAGACTCGTTCACTCCAAATGGCTTCCCCCTTGAACCTCGGGTTAGGAAGCTTAGAGATGACCCAGGCCAATCACCCTTCAGAGCAGTCATGAAAACCACAGCTGGTTTCTCTGATGGTGGGCAGCTCGCTGGGTCCCGGACCTGGGACCATCAGAAAGGTGGCTGACCACTCGTGCTGTGGAGGGCCAATATTCGCTCCTAGAGAATCTTCCTTGACAGCTTCACAGAAAGGGACACACATCAGTGCCCAGAGAAACCTTAACAACCTAACTGATTTTCACAATTGTCATTCAAATGCCAGGCAGCATGTTCTGTTTTATGAATGTAAAGAACAGAACATCAGTGACATCAATGCTTAAACAAAAGGTACATGGGAAAGGACTAGTGAGCCAGCACTGCAGGACCCAATAGTCTCATGAAAAGCCAAAGGAAGGCTGTTGACTTGTGAATCAGTTTCCATGTCAGGGCCTTGGCAGGAGGGAGCCACCCACACTCACGGACTGGACTTCTGGACCTTCAAAGATCCTAGAGCCCAAGCCCCTGCTCTTCTCCCCATGAAATCAGGGGTCCTGGGGTCAGAAAGGGCGCTTCGTGGCGAGGAAGGCATAAAGTGCGAGTCCAAGAGGATGGTGGAAAAGCCAGACAGAGAAGTTGGTAAGGCGCAGCGGGTAGAACTTCATGCCAGGCCGAAGGGCTCTCGATCCAGATGTGGCCCTGTGTCTGTACGTTCCTGCTGTTTCTAATCAGCAAATCCATTCTTATGGAGCTGGCTTATGTTTGCTCGGTGGACCAGCACCTCATGCTTTTCAAACATGTGGAAAATAGGGAGGAGATATGGGGATATATGTATATGTATATGGGGATATATGTATATATATAGCTGTACACATCACTTTGTTATAAAGCAGAAACTAACACACCGTTGTAAAGCAATTTTACTCCAATAAAGATGTTAAAAAAAAAAAAACAACATGTGGAAAATAATGAAAATGACTTTACTAACTGCGGTGACTTTGCATCACAGCTTCCCCTGAGAAGACAGGAAACAAGTGGGGGCCCATTCAGGACCAAGCTGCAGGACAGTCATCCCCTCCAAGAACCTGGCAGGCCCGCTCAGGCCCCCAGCCTGCTCCTCTCCAGTGACCCAGGGAGAGGAACTTTCCATCAAAGCAAGGCCTGACTCAACCTCTCCCAAGCAAACCAGACACCAGCCACCGAACTGCCAGCATATTGAGAGGCTTCCAGGAAAGGCCCATAAAACCTTTACTGTAAATTCAATAAACTGGATTTCCAACATGGTGGGCTTAGGAAGCCTGGAGCCACACTGCCGCCTTCCACCCCCTCTGCCATCTGCACACACACAGAAGTAAGCGTTCCAGCCCAGACAGAAATGCAGCCCCACCCTCAGCCCCATGCCGGTCCTCCCATTCCCAGGGAGCTTCTACCTGCTCTCCCCACACCACCAGCACCACTGGACCAGCTCAGGCCAGGATGCAGAGGAGCCTTGTCCACAGAACCTCCAGACGAACGATGCTTAGCCAACCACAGGGTGTGAAAAA
Source organism: Pseudorca crassidens (assembly GCF_039906515.1). Classification (NCBI taxonomy): domain Eukaryota; kingdom Metazoa; phylum Chordata; class Mammalia; order Artiodactyla; family Delphinidae; genus Pseudorca; species Pseudorca crassidens. The sequence continues at coordinate 101,041,931 of NC_090297.1, read as the reverse complement.
CAAGCCCTCCAAGGCCCTTGAGCACCCCAGGGGCTTCAGGGACTCAGCTCCTTGACACTTGTCAGAGCCCATCACCTGCCTTTCTGTGCCCCATACCATTAGTCCCATCAAGGACACCCAGCTACTAAGACCACAAAAAGGAAATATACACACACCACAACATTCAGTCTAGATCCAGAAGACATTTGACTCAGGGTGATGGAGTCACAGCATTTCTCCCTTTCTTGGTCAAAAACCTCAGCCCCTGACCCTGATCCTTGGCTGAAGGCCTCACACTCCGCCCCCAGCACTGACACACATGAATTTCTCCCACACCTTTCACTTTCTTACCCAAGCCCCAGCCTCACTCTGGAGTCCCAGGGCTGAGTCATTCAGGGTATCAAACACGCATCTGTGTGCAAACTGGCCTGTGCTCTGTGTCAAGATACAGAGGCAAAAGCAGGCCTTGAGCTTTCAGTCTGCACTTGGCCCGCTGCTCCAGGGCAAGGTGGGTATCAGGGAAGGTCACGGCAGAGTCTGTGCTGGGAAACGTGGCTGAGTGGACCAGGACGAAGACCTTTGGCAGGGCCTAGGAAGTCTGTGTTTCATCAGAAAATACAGCAAGCACCTCAAAACTCTGGAATGGGAAAGGACTTAGAGGTTACCCAGCTCCACACTTGGCATTGTGCAGGTGAGGAAACTGAGGCACAGGGAGGTGAAGTGCCTTGCCCAAGTTCACACATTCATTCTCTCACACAATCAGTAAGCCAACTACGGGTCAGGTGCAATGCCACAGAAGGCTGGCCTCCTGACTACAGAGCACTCACTCCCCAGCACTTCCTGCTTCTGAAATAACAACGGCAGGGGCCCACAGAGCGTCTAGGGCACAAGGTTGTAAGGCACGTCATGGTCTAGCATGAGGACACTGGATTCACAGAAGACTGAGGTCTATGTGGCCCTAGGAAGATGGCCTCCCTTAACTTTATCTCTTCTTTGATGCAATACGTCCAGTAATATCCATATCTATTCCCCACTTCCTCATTTGCTGCAGTGTCAAACGAGATCACATGTAAAACTGTGAATCCCCATAAAAGGGAGGAAGTGAGGAAGAGATAACAAGAGAGTTAGGTTAGCACTGGGAGGCTTGGGCAACCCCAGCGTTCATGAGGAAACTGATGCGAGTTCCAGGTCCCCACTGAGCACCTGGGTGATTCTCCACAGACAGGTATCCTGCCTGGCCCACCCGCTGAACCACTGCTGTCTGAGGCAGTTTCTCAGGGGGCCGAGACTTGCCAGCATGATCCACACCCGACTCCTTCCTAGAGCAGGCCGAAAGTGAAAGGCATACTGTGCATATCCTCCGGGTGATACGGTTTCACACTCCTTCCTGCCTCTTCGCAGGAGGACCTCGGAATCTTCTCTGCAAGGCTGTCTAGAACACTTCCCGCCCCGGCTCAGACACACGGGCTGTGGATATTTTCCACATTTTTTTTAAACTGTTTTTTTGGGAAACTATTTTCCTCCAGCCCTGGACCAAGGACAAACCAATCAGAGCTTGCAGTTGTGAGTCCAGAGTGCAGCCAGACATTTGCGGGGCACCAGCACTGCCTGTACTTTTCCATGAATGGAGGGAGGGGGCCGCAGCAGGGTGGGCTTCCCTGGGAACGCTGCCTGGTGGCCTGGCATCCTGGAGATTTTCCCAGTTGGCTTTGGGGAAGTTACTCCAACCTGATCCAGTCCAGCTGTGGCGGACGCCCTGATGGGTGTGAGCATTCATACTTTCATCCCTGATTTTTTGTTTGTTTATTTATTTATTTCTGGCTGCATTGGGTCTTTGTTGCTGCGTGCGGGCTTTCTCTAGTTGCGGCGAGCGGGGACTACTCTTCATTACAGTGCACGGGCTTCTTATTGCAGTGGCTTCTCTTTGTTGCGGAGCACGGGCTCTAGGCACGCAGGCTTCAGTAGTTGTGGCATGCGGGCTCAGTAGTTGTGGCTCGCGCGCTCAGTAGTTGTGGCTCGCGCAGCCCTGATTTTTAAACAGGAGGTGGTCCTGATTCCCCCAAACCAGCTTCCTCTCCCTGCTGGATCTTCATGGTAGTTCTTCAGCCTGGGTGATTATCTGCACATCTTAAATACCCCAGGCTTTAGGCCTGGCTGGCCCCACCAGTAACCTGTGCTCATACCTCAGGCCAGCCCCAACCTAGCATGAGATGGAGACTGAACTTCTGCCACCAACAAGACAGACTGATGATAGAGGGTTTGGAGGGGACATAGGCTGTATGAAGAAGTGGTTAAACACATGGAATTCGGGGTCTGACATACTCAAGTTCAACTGGCTCTGCCACTTTCTAGATGTTGTTACTTCTTTGGGTTTCAGTTTCCTCACCAGTGAAAGAGCTAATACGACTTGCCTCAGAGAACAGGAGGAGATAGGATAAATAAATTTAAGCAATATATATATAACGTACTTATCGCTGGGCCTGATACAGAATTGGTGATGTACTGCAATTGTGAACAAGAGGGGCAGGCTGAAGCATACGACATACCCACCCTCTCACTCCAGAATTATGATCTAGTGAAAGCAGAGGGGAAGATGAGGATGAGGGAGGCACACAGAACAGCACAGAAGGACAATCTCTCCACTTTAGGAGCCGCACAGGAGAGCTGGGGTTTTGTGGCCAAGGCCTGTGGGGAAGAAGAGGTGTAGTCTCTAGTCTGGCTCTTAGAGAACTCAAAGAAACTGGAGTTTTCAGTGAGCTCATATGTGGTTCAAAAGCAGCCTTCCAATTTGACAACCTAAACCCATGCCCCAGACACAATCCATCTTGCTGCTGGGCTAATCCCCCTGGAACACAATGGGCTTCTTTCTTTCCATCCCCTTACCCCACTCCTCAGGTTCTCCTACCACTCCCGCCAATGCCCATTTCTTCCTGCAAAACCTTGGAACAAAACTATCACTTGACACACTATTTTTCTTAAGTGCTGGCTGGCAGAACAATATGTGTAGGGTAATCATTCCAGTTATGCTAAAATATAAATATTTATCAATGATTAGAAAACTATATGCCAAGGTTACTATATTCCAAGGTTAAGAGTGATTACCTATTGTCTACAAGGGGTGGAATTAGAGGTGATTTTTATTTTCGACTTCATGCTTTTCTGTATTTTCCAAATGAACAATTTTAGGTTTTATAATCATAAAATATGGGACTTTCCTGGTGGCGCAGTGGTTAAGAATCTGTCTGCCAATGCAGGGGACACGGGTTGGAGCCCTGGACCAGGAAGATCCCACATGCTGTGTAGCAACTAGGCCCATGCACCACAACTACTGAGCCTGCACTCTACAGCCCGTGAGCCACAACTACTGAGCCTGCGTGCTGCAACTACTGAAGTCCATGTGCCTAGAGCCTGTGCTCCACAACAAGAGAAGCCACTACAATGAGAAGCCCGCGCACCACAACAAAGAGTAGCCCCTGCTCACTGTAACTAGAGAAAGCCCACGCAGCAACAAAGACCCAACGCAGCCAAAACTAAAAATAATACATTTATTTTTTAAAACTCATAAAATATAACTTTTTAAGAAAACAAAGTTCATCACTTGCTTTTTTACATGTACATTAAATCATGCACTCTCCTGCTTAAATCTTTTTGATAGTTTCTCATGCACACAGAATAAAATTCAAACTCCTTTCCCATAGCCTACAAGGCTAGACATGACCCAGACCCTCCACATGCCTCCAGCCCCATCTCCTACCTGTTCTTATCCTCACCCACCAGCTCCAGCCTTGATGGCCTCCTCCTCGGTGAGAATCGCAGCTTCACCACTTACTAGCTGTGTAATCTTAGGCAGCTTACTTAACCTCTCTAATGCCCTAGTTTCCAATTCTGAAAGAAAAAAAAAAAGACAATAATAGTATCGGTATCTATCGGTATCTAATAGTATCTGTACTTTATTTTGTGTTATTGTCAAATAATGTTCCATTGTATGCATATATCTCATTTTATTTATTCATTCATCAGTTCATGGACATTTGGGTTGTTCCCCTTTGGGGAACATTTATATTTAATGTAGCTACTAATAAGGTAGAATTTACACTTACCATTTTGCTATTTGTTTTCTATATGTCTTATGGGTTTTGTTCCTCTATTACTGCATCACTGCCTTCTTTTATGTCAAACAGATATCTTCTAGTGTACCATTTTAATTCCCTTGTTGTTTCCTTTCATTTTTTTAGTTATTTTCTTAGTGGTTGCCTTAGTGGTGGAATATTATAATTAACATCTTAACTAAAACATTCTCATTTAGATTAATACCAACTTAATTTCAATAGTATAAAACTTTGCTCTAATATGGTTTTATTCACTCCCTGCCTCCTTTGTGCTATTACTGTCATATAAATTGTATCTTTATACATTGTAAACCCATCAACACAATTTTATAATTATTGATTTATGCATTTTCTTTTAAATCAGATAAGAACAGAGTTACAAACAAAAATATATTTATACTGCTTTTTATATTTACTTATGTAGTTACCTTTACGAAGTTATTTCTTTATGTGGATTCAAGTTACTGTTGAGTGTCCTTTCATTTCAGCCTGAAGGACTCCCTTTAGTATTTTTTGTAGGGAAGTTCTAGTAATTTTTTTATTAATTTTTTGTTTCTCTTGGAATGCCATAATTTCTCCCTTTTTGAAGGAGGGTCTTGCTCCATATAAAATTCTTGGTTAACACTATGACTCTTTCAGTACTTTGATATGTCGTTTCACTGCCTTCTGGCCTCCACAGTTTCTGACATGATGCCAGCTGTTAATCTTATTGAGGAATACTTGTATATGATAAGTTGTTTCCCTCTTATTTTAATATTCTCTCTTTGTCTTTGACTTTCCACAGTTTGACTATGACGTGTGTAGATATCTTTGAATTTATCCTACTTGGAGCTTGTTGAGTTTCTTGGATGGAGCCCTCTATGTACATCTCATTCCTCAGATATTTCTTTCAAGTTTTGGGTCAGTCTCTTGCCCTAAGTGGTATCACTGCCTCAAGTAGCATGATGTTAAACAACTGCAGCTGACTGTTTTTAACAAATACTCAAGGGACAGAGCTTTCCTCACTAAGTCTACTCTGAGTCAGGCAAATCAAGATAAGTGCTATGAGTGGGACTTTTCCAGGAAGCTGCCAGACTGGTCAAGGGATGACAATTCTCTATTCATTCTTGGAGATGGGGCTTCTGGGGGCACTACAAACCCATTCTGCCCCCTTCAGTGATTGCTAGGCTACTGGTTTCCACAGGTTCCATAGTTCCAAGGTTGTTGGTTTTCAAGTCTACCACAGAGCTGAGGAGAGTGGATGGGAAAAGAGCAAGTTAAAATATCACAAAGCTTGCTGTTTTTGCTAAGATGGCTTCTTAAAATAAACAATCATCTAATTGTTACAAGTCTTTTGTTAATTTCCAGAATTCTGAAAAACTGATTCTGGCATTTCTTTTCCAGTGTTCTAGCTGCTTTTATAGAGAAACTGATTTTCAGAGGTCCTTATTCCACCATTCCAAAATGCCTCCTCCCTTATAATGATTTGAAGGGCATGTCTTGCAGATTCTCTCTGTTAAGAAACAGAGCTTCGTAATATCTCAAAGGCATTGTTTCAAAGCAGCCTCCTTGGGAGCCCAATGTAGAGAAGACCTTATCTCAAACATCACTGTGGACATGGCTTTTGATTAATGGAGTGGATTATAAACTGATACATAAAAGGTCACAAAGTTTTCAAAGGATTATACCAGTTTCAATTGAGAGAGACAGACAATACAAAATGAAGAGGGCTTTGAACCCCCAAACTTCTCTAAGCAGAAGGTAGGCTCAGAAAATCACTCGGCTGTAAACATGAGCTGTTTTACATGTAAAAAGAAGAATGACCCAGAAGGTAAGATCAAAATCCCAAGATCCCAGAGGGGAGAGCCAAGAGTTACGTACAATAATTCCCAGAGAGCAGAACTGAGCCCTAATTATGAAACGAACTTGCAATATGCACTCAAATAGATTTCAGAATTACTAGGGACCAGTGACTGCTATATGCCTCCTATTTTCCTCTTTATGAACCAAAGGGTCTAGAACATACGCCTAACCTACCATTCTATGTTGCCTATGTGGGGAGCGGAAAACATCTCTTTAGTCCACAGTTCTTCAGATTGAGAAGAATATACTCAAGTTGATCCTTAAGGACCTCATCAGAGTAGCCTCATTCACATTTGAACCTGATTTAAATGATGAGATCATGGACTTCAAGCCGACGCTATAATGGGATAAGCCTTGGAAGTCTCAGGGGAGGGGATGAGTATATTTTGTGTATGAGAGTGATTTGAATTGTTGTGGCCAGAGGGTAGACTGTGGCAAGTTGTATTTTTCAAAGATAGTCACAACAGTATCTCCCATCCCACATGCTTTTCTTACAATGCTGTCCTGATATTCTTCCCATTGAGTGGTGGTGTCACGTCCCTTCCCCTTGAACCTAGGTGGACCTTTGTGTCTGCCTCTATCAATACAGTGAGACAGAAGTAACACTGTCATTTTAAAGGTTAAATCATAAAAAGTTCATGCACTGCTGCTTTGCTCTTCAGGGGCACACACTCTAGGAACCCAGCCACCAGGCTATGAGAAAGTCCAAACTATCCCACACGGAAAGGCCATGTGTAGGTTTTCTGTCCAACAGCCCAGTTCAGATCCTAGCCAACAGCCAGTATCAACCACAAACTACGTGACTCCTGACATCTCCAGATAATTCTAGATCCCAGCTGTTGAATCACTGCAATCTTCAAGTCTTTCCATCTGAGTCCCCAGATGTTGTGGAGGAGAGACAAGCCATTCCTTCTATGACCTATCCAAATTTCTGACCAACAGAAACCATGAAAGATAACAAAATGATTCTCATTGTTTTAAGCCACTAAACAATGATTTGTTTTACAGCAGTATATAACTGGAACTTATACCTTGACAGTATGGTTTAAAACCCCATGTGTGGACATTTGAGTTATTTCATTTTTTTTGCAATTGTAAGCATTGCTGCTATGAACATTTTTTGTACATTCCCCCAGCACACATCTAAAAGAGTGTCTTTTGGTTATATACTTAGGAGTAGAATTGCTGTTTAAATTTACAAGATAATGCCAAACCATTTTTTCAAAGAGGTTGTACTAAGTTACATTCCACTGACAAGGTATAAGAAATCCTGTTATCTCTCACCTCAGGGCTCTTACACTGGCTAACCCCTCTGCCAGAAATGCTCTTCCCCCAGGCACTGCACAATTCATTCCCTCACTCCCTTCAAATCTTTCTCAAATGTCACTTTCTCAATGAGGTATACCCTGACTTACTCCATTTAAATTTAAATTAACCTCACCAGCCCCACCATCATGCTCAATTATCCTCACCTCTTTCTACATCTCCCTTTCTAGCACACTATACAACTAGCTAATTATTATATTTATTGCTTATTGCCCATCTCCTCCCAGAAGAATGTAAGCCACCACAAGAACTGGCATTTTTGTCTTTTTGTTCACTGCTATGTCCTGAGCATCTAAAAGAGTAACTAGTGCAAAGTAGGGTTGGATTAATTTTTATTGAATAAATGAATGAATGTCTACATCTTTTCCAATGCCCTGTATTAACAGACTTTGTAATTTTTGCCAGTCAGATAAATGTTAACTCATTGTTGTCTTAATTTATTTTTCCTTGATAACTAATGAGACTCAATACCTCTCCACATGTTTCTTAGCCATATAAATTTCCTTTTCTGTAAAACCCCTGTTCATGTCATCTATCCCTTTCCTATTGAGTTGTTCATTCTCCTTTTATTGAATTGCAAGAATTCTGCATGTATAATCTTGATACTGATCCTTTGCAAGTTACATGTATTGCAAATATCTTCTCCCAGTGTACAACTTGTCTTTAAGATGTTTCATAAACATAAATTCTTTATTTTAATATAATCAACGTTACGGTAAATTCTTTTTATGTCTTGTTTAAGAATAAACTATTCTCATGCCAGAACATCAATGCTGGGGGGAGGGGGAGCAGTCCTTTCTAAAACTTGCTTTTTAAATAAAAACTTACGTTATTGACCACAAAGAGTCCTTGCACGAAATTTAACATATTAAAAAGGACCTCCAGGGACTTCCCTGGTGGCGCAGTGGTTAAGAATCTGCCTGCCAATGCAGGGGACACGGGTTCGAGCCCTGGTCTGGGAAGATCCCACAGCCGTGGAGCAACTGGGCCCGTGCGCCACAGCTGCTGAAGCCTGCGTGCCTAGAGCCCGTGCTCCACAACAAGACAAGCCACCGCAATGAGAAGCTCGTGCACCGCAACGAAGAGTGGCCCCCACTCGCCGCAATTAGAGAAAAGCCCGCACGCAGCAATGCAGACCCAATGCAGCCAAAAATTAATTAATTAATTAATTTTTTTTAAAAAAAGGACCTCCAGGCCCCTTCAGGGAAACAAGCCCACCTACCCCTAGACCCAGGCCCCTCTCTTTCACTCAGCCTCTTCACCTTCTCCCCTCTGGCAACATAATGGGAGACAACACCATCAGTCACCCCTAAGAGCTGCCAGGTGGGCAAGAGGTTGTGGGGAAGTGGAAAAGAGCCCAAGGGAAGGGATTGCAGTTTAGAAATACCAACTGGCAGGAGTAGCCCTCCACCGCCAGAGGACTGGGCAAGTCCCAACAGAGGACTCTAAGGGGCACTTAGAGATGTGAAATGTAGCAAAAGATGATGATAATGATGGGAGGTGGGGGTAATGAACTAAGGAGAGCTCCAGCTAAAGCAGAAACAGCTGCACTTTTTAAAAAAAGAGACACCCTTTCAGATGGGCCCCACTGAGGCAGGGGACAGTAGGGGTAACCTCTGTGCCTCTAAGAGAACCTGCGTTGGTTGATCTGCACATCAGCACAGGTTACTGGAAATGAGTGGACATCAAAGGGCAGAGAGGAAGAAGGGAAGGGGGCTGCTTGAGCCCAAGGCTCTCTGTCCCTAGTGTTCACACCTTGACTTTGTCGTTCACTGATGATAGGCTTCCAGAGGCCTCCTCAGCTTCACAACACAAAGATAAAACTCATTTTTCCTGAATGGAGGAGAAAAGGGGAAATTTCAAAATATAAACACCAGAAGATGCCCCTGTCCACCTTCCTAAGATTAGCTCAGCTATCAGTGTAGGTAACCCGCAGGGATTCTCAGAGTCCCAAGCCCACGACCGGATGAGTCACTAGATCTTATTTCAGGCGTTCAGACTTTGCCTCCAGTGACTATGTGGCTTTGACACTTTCTGTCATCTCTGCTGAGAAGAGAAGCAACAACCAGTCGCCGCTGCCAGAGTCCGGGGCGTGGGTATCTCCTGCCCCGAGCCATCCTCCTCTGCACCCTCCTTCGCCAGCTCCCCAGAGAGACAGCCAGTGCTAAGCACTGGACTGAGAGCCAAAAGAGCCAAATTCCGCTCAAATGGTTTCTCCTCACGCACATAACAAAGGAGTGGTTCCCCTCGTTCTGGGATGAAGCACAAGCCAGGAAACTGCAAGGCCATTGGGTAGAGGAGGGAGTCCAGGTCTGCCCTTTATCCTAAACCACATACCACAGAAAAGTATCAAATGAACCTCTGTGTCTTGCAAAATGGCACAAGGCACCCGGAGGAAGCCCACTGGGCGGAAGCTCATCTCACATCCCCCAGCCCGGCAGACATCACCAGACCTGTGACCGTGGGAATTCCCCCTCCAGGTTTCCCTGCTGCTCACAAGCCCGTCCTTCTTTCAGGAAATGTAGTCCCCGTGCAGGTAGGCGGCACCAGGACACGGGTGGTTTTAGCCCTGACCGGTAACTCTTCAGGAAAGGGAGCCCCTCGCCCAAATTGTTCACAACGGGCCCAGCCTTCGGGCCGTAGCTCGAGACCCTGCACGCATACAGGTTTACCCAGAGCATCTGAAGCGGTAGTGGGAGGAGGAGAGCGCCAGTCCTGCCTCCAAGGAGCTCCCAGCCTAAGGAAGAAATCATCGTGATGATGCTCCTAATCTGAAGAGCGGTGCAGTCCCTGCTGTCAGGTAAAGAGCCTCCTCCAGAAAGTTCCTTAGCGCAGGGAGGCCCCTGACAAGGAAGACCAGAATAGAGTTACTGCATTTACTTAATAAAAACATAAGCTATCTAGTGAAACTTCAATTTCTGATAAACAACTTTTTTTTTTTTTTTTTTTGCGGTATGCGGGCCTCTCACTGTTGCGGCCTCTCCCGTTGCGGAGCACAGGCTCCGGACGCGCAGGCTCAGCGGCCATGGCTCACGGGCCCAGCCACTCCACGGCATGTGGGATCTTCCCGGACCAGGGCACGAACCCGTGTCCCCTGCATCGGCAGGCGGACACTCAACCACTGCGCCACCAGGGAAGCCCAAGTAAACTTTTGTTAGTGTATTTCCTGTGCAATATGTGGGACATACTTAAACTTTAAAAAAAAGGATTCCTTCTCTGTCTGAAATTTAAATTTAACTAGATATCTTGTATCTGGCAACTCTAGAACTCAACAAAATCACAAGGCCCAAACCTAAGTCCATATATGCGGCAATGTGTGAGCAGGCAGAAATTTAAAAGTCATAGCGTCAAAATGCTGAGAAGGCAGAAAATAAAGAGTGGCTCAGAGTCAGCAGGGGGCTGCCCGGCAGTTCCCAGGTTATCTGGAATACCTCAGATTCTGACCGCCTCTGCCGGCTGTGTCCCTGTCCCTGGGTCGTGGGCCCGGTGAGATCCAGAAAAACAAGTCCCGCGACTTCGCAGCCAGCTGCGTCCACTCGTCCGCTCGACCAGAGCTGACGCAAAGCACCCTGGGAGCGGGCGGGTCAGGGGCGGGGCCTCGGGGGAGGTGGTGCCAAGATCTAGGGAACGGAGATGGGTGCCGAAGGGACGGTGTGCGCTTTCAAAATGAAGAGTGATGCGAAGTCTTCTTTGTTGGCAGGAGAGACACCTCCGTGAGATCCACGCTGTGAGGGGTACTGGTACACGGGAACTTGAGAGCGGAGAAACTGAAAAACAGGAAACAGCGTGAACCAGAGCTGAAGCCACAGACTCTGAAGGCCTGATCTCCCTGCGAAGTCAACTCAGACGTCAGGGAAGTCGAAGGTTTCATCTTCTAAGAGGGGACCAAGGTGCAACCTTCAGAAAGGCAGTTTTTTTTTTTTAACATCTTTATTGGAGTATAATTGCTTTACAATGGTGTGTTAGTTTCTGCTTTACAACAAAATGAATCAGTTATATATATACATATGTTCCCATATCTCTTCCCTCTTGCGTCTCCCTCGAGAAAGGCAGTTTTTCAGAGACAGTTTTAGCAACCTCAGCTCCCACAGGCCTGAGGCTTGAGAATTGCCAAGGCTACCCAGCTAACAGACTGGAGGCTGAAGTCAGGGGAACTGCCTGGCACTCACCTTGCCGCAGCTCAGGCCTTCCTGTTCCTGGTTTTGGGCACCAGCCTCCAGGTCCTTGGTGTCCTACTGCGAGGAGGGCTGAGAACATCTGAACGTCCCGGAACATCCAGAGTCAGAGCAGCTCTCACCACCACTGAGAGTGACAGCTGGGGCTGCGTGCTTTGAGGAGCTTTGAGAAGAACCTAAGGCAGCCTTAGCAAACACCACTGCTATTATTACTGTTTACCAGGCACTAATTGTATACCAGACAACGTTAAGAACTTTATCCAGTGCCTTCCTTAATACACAACCAACCTGGGAAGTGGTCACCGTTGACTCTGTTTTACAGACGAGGAAGTGACAGCCACAGGCATCTACCAGTCTAGACAGTCAGCACTCAAGGGAGACCAGTGAGACAAAATCTCAGACTTTGGAAATGATCATCGAGGTTAAACCCCTGATTCTTGGGAGAATGGTTATCAGGACAGAAGATGCTAAGGGCAGGCTCCAAGTCCTTGCAGAGCTGCTCTCTGACAGCAGGGGGCGCCAATGTCTCCGAAAAACTACCTGTCGCAGAAAATCTAGACAGGATTGGTGCAGAGGAATACAGATGCCAAAGGGAAGAAGTGCAAAGGATCCTTTGGGCCCCACGGGCCCCAGAAAAGAAACTCAAAACAAAACTGGCCTGTGATGCAGGCAAATCAGTCCCAGATTTAGCTCCCAGCTTATTGAGCCCTCTTATCAGCTTCTCCAGAGCTCAGCCAACGTCCCATGGGGAAAACCAGCCTGGCCTTTGTGGTTTCTCATCTGTCATAGCAGCCCCTCAAGATGGCCACAACCTCTGTGGTTTTTCTTTCCCTCTGTGGAGTCTGCTCTGCTCAGGTCAAGTCCACACCCATGCTCAGAATAGGCAAATGCCCCCAGGGAAGAAAATGAGTGTGGATCAGCTGGCCTAGGAAAGGCTCCTTCTCTAGTTTAGTTCGCCTCCTGCTCATTGCTTCCACTGGTCTCCATTGTTTCAGTACATGACTCTGACAACTTACCCAGTTTTCTTCTTGTTACTGTGTTATTGCAGTGGTAGTGGTGGTGGTCTGTTGCAACTCTCTCTGTCCTACCCAGGAGCGGAAGTCCAGGTTCGCTCTCTAAGCTTCTGCTTCCTCACCTGTGAAATGATGATGATAGTGTAAACATAAAGGGAAAGGAAGGATGTCTATCAGCCAGCACAGTGCGCAGAGCATGGGGGCACTTAGCAAAGTGGGGCCTGTTTTTGGCCACCTGAGGGATTTGCAGGGGAGGCCCTGTGGGTCCTGGTGAAGAGCACTGGCCGTGGAGTCAGTAGGCTCAGATTTGAACCCCAGTTCCCCAACTTGTAAGTTGTGTGACCTTGAATAAATTGCTTAACCTGTCTCAGCCTGAGTTTTCTCCCCAGTCAAATGATGAAAACTAATGTCTGCCTCATAGCCTTGTGAGGATGAAATGGGGTCCTATATATGAAGCCTTTTACTCCATGCCTGGCTATTGGTAGGTACTCAGTGGTAACTAGTAGCACATCTTATTTCACTTACTAGATGAAATAAGGGCAGAGAGATTAAGGCATTGTAGTATTTGGAGTGTGCCAAATGGAGGTGATAATGTTTCTTACACTTTATATCCATTGAGCAGTTTTCCCAAGTACTTTGACATTCATCATCTCTTCCTCACCACCACCAGGTAGTCAGCCCTTCCTATCTGTGGGTTCAACCAAACACAAATCAGAAACATTCAGGGGAAAAAATTCTAGAAAGTTCCAAAAGGCAAAATTTGAATTTGCCCCATGGGCAACTATTTACATTGTATTAGTATCATAAGTAGAGATGATATAAAATATAAGGGAGGATGTAGGAGGTTGTATCCAAATACTATGCCATTCTACATAAGGGACTTGAGTATCTTGTATTTTGGTAGATGTGGGAAGTGGGGAGGGGATGGAACGATTCTCCCGTGGACACCAAGAGATGACTGACTGTATGATATAGTAGAACAGGTATTATCCCCATTTTAAAGATGAGGAAACTAAGGTTCAGTGTGATTAAATGAACTAGCTAATGTCCACCCAACTACTTGGGCAGAACCAGAAAAAGAATTAGTCTTTATACCCCTAGTTCCTGCCTTCATGGGTATAATAATCCTCCCATGAAATGAGCCTCCAAAGGAGAATACAATCCGGTGGTATAAGGTGGACATTAGGCAGGGGTATGAGAGAATATTGGAGAAAGGTGAGCTGTGGGAAAGCTTGTTAGCAGAAACTATGTTTATGTGTTTGATTGAACCACTGCATCCACCATTGCCCAGTGCAGATCGGAGCCCTAAAGAGGACAGATGAAACTCAGAAACCCCGATGAGAGGAAGGCTGGGAGCACAGTTCACATCTCAGGTTGTCTGACAAGGTCAGGTTGTACGTTTTCTCATGTATTCATTCCACAAAAATGTTTTGGACTCTTACCATATAGCAGGTGCTGTGTTAGACATCAGCATACAGTCAGGAACAAAAACATAGTTCCTATCCTCATGGAGCTTGTCACCTGGTGAAGGAGACAAATAATGATCACATAAAACACAAGTAGATATATGTGTATACGTGTACAAATTGAGATAAGTGTTATGATGGGGAAGTACCAGGTGTGTTGAGAGAGCACCTAAGCAGTAAACCTGGCCATGAGTTGGGAAGGGCATGGGAAGGCCAACTCCAGGAGCCGGGCAGGCAGAGAATAGCGTGTGTGAATTCCCCACATGTTAGTGAATGGAACACTCAAGATAAGGGAAGACAGTGAACCAGGCAGCAGAGAGAGTGATGGAGAAGGTGGGCGGAGAGGCCACCAAGAGTGGGACAGGCTGGGTCTGCAGGCTGTGGGATCTGGGTCTTGGTCTAACAAAAGTGTGCAGCCACGACAGCGCTTTAAGCAGAGGGGGAGCTAGAAGAGCACTGAGAAAAGGGAGCAGGGAATGGCCTTTTCAGGGTTCTTTGATCTTAAACAACAGTAACAGTCTGATTTACTTCAGAAAAAAACTAATTTATTGGAAGCAGATATTGTAACATCAAAGGAAAGGCTGAACAACCGAGCCTTGAAAAGGACAGGAACCAAGGAAGTGCCACAGATGCAGGCAGTGGGGACTAAGGGATGGTCACCACCATCAGAACGAATCTGCCCAACTCTCATGGGCTCGACTTGGCCACAGGACAATACGCCTAGACTGGCAGTCTCTCGATAAAACAGCTTCCAAGGAGGGACGAGTGTTCCCCAAAGGAAAATCACCAAAAAATGTGGTGACATTCCCAAAGAAGTGGGAAAGGATTCTGGAAAAGAAAATCAGAGACCTACTACAGATTCTGAAAGAAAGGCAGGAGGATCATTAAGGACAAACTGGATTCCTATGGTTTTGCCCAGGAAACAAACTCAGACAGCATCATGTCAAGGGTGTGGACTGTATAGGAGGCTTGGGGGATGGGAAATAGAGAAAGGAGCTACCAGATGGCAACTCATATCAGGTCACACGTCACATAGCCCTCCCCCAGGCCTCATTCTCTGAGTTATCTCTAGCATTCAGAGAGATAAGGTAACCACTAAACAAATAAGCCACCAAGCATAGTGAGAGGTGGCAGAGGAAACTGAGAAGAAATATATTCATTCTATCAATACTTATGTATAAGCATGTTCCTCTGCCTCTGACAGGCTCCTCTGCTTTGGAGGGTGAAGGAAGAGACAAGCATTACCTATTGATGAGACCCCTGGTGTGCAGGACAAAAGGAAAATATGTCATGACACCTGCTGACAGACCTGCAGGCAGGAAGCACCCAATATGGACAGAGCCACTTCCCCTGCTACTACAGATCTGTCTGTTAGGATGACATTGTGGTTTCCTTCCCGGACAAGCAAGCTTTGCTCAAAATGTGTAAATTCAACGCATGATTTCTCACAGGAAGAACATTTCAAATGTGGGTTGCAGTATCTTAGGAAGACATTGCAAAAGGCCTAAAGATAAAAATTGCACAAGAGTTGGACACCAGGGCAGGACGGGAAGCCTTGGCTTGCCTTCGTGCTCTTTCGCTTCCTTGGAATAGAGCTCAAGGTTCTTGTGCAGTTTTGAGGCATCGGCCTGACAGTTTCTGAAAGACTTGTTTTTTCCCCTCTTTCACAGACTTCTTCCATCGCATTAGATGAACTTTTTGGTGCAAAAAGAGTGGCAATGATTCCAAGGAAAGGAGCTCAGAGGTGAAACCGTGATGTGTAATCTGTCAAATCTTCAAAACGCCACAGCCAAAACCAAGAGATGCCTCTCTTGCAGAAAGGCGGTAGGAGAGACCGTGGCCGCTTCTGACAGCACGTGCGGCTTCCATGTGCCGCCATCCGATGAATTTACAATAAGAGCTTGAGCCACACAGGCTCCTGAAAGAGGAAACTCTTATTACTGATGCACTCTGGTCGTTTCCTTACCGATCTCTCCAGCTCAGATCTCTTTTTCCAATTTAATCCACTTCACACCAGCTCTCAGATTGATCTTTCTATTGAATCACCACTCTGGTGCACCTACCCTCCTAAATCATTCCAAACTCCTTAGCCCAATTTTCCCAAATCTTTATTTCCTTGATGATTCTGTCATATCAATGTACCATCTATATTATTACTTCCTGAATATTGATTAAATTGCCTCATTTCCTTTGCATCACTGTAAGCAATATTATAATTACTGTTTACATATTTTCAATGTACATGAATATAAACACCTAACTTTAAAATGACCATCATGTACCACCAGAAATCATCTTGTGAATCCCCTCGTGGTACCACACTTTGGGAAACATGATTCAAGGCCTGCCCGTGGCTCCCACCAGGCGCCCTTCACGTACCTTGCACTCCGGCCAAAATGGACGGTTCACCTTTCCCTGCACACACTGCCCACGCCCATGTTTGTCCCACCACCCGTCTCTGCCTTTCGAATCACGTTAATCACTTAAAGGCCAGCCCTCCGATGCCCTCCACTGCTGAGGCCTTCCCCGACTCTCCCGGCCTGAAGGCGTCTCGCCTCTCTGAACCCTCACTGCACTTAGAGCACTGGGTACTTCTCACTTAGGACTCAGTGTTGGTCTTGAAATAGGAGGTTTGGGTAGACGCCTTCTCCTCTTTCAGAACATCCGCAGGCTTTCTGAGACCGTAGCTGGTCATTTTACAGAGGGTCTGGCTCAGTTAACACTTATTGAATGAATGTATCCCCCCTCACTATTCAGTCTTCTCTTTGGTAAAACGCAAATCTGACGTCATTCTCCTGCTTCTCACAAAATAAAGTTCCAATAACTTAGCAGACATAAAGAGAAAATGTCCTTCACAATTTGGCCCCAAGTGTCATTTTATCCACTCTGCTATCTCCCCGCTCTCCTCCCAGCCACACAGTCAGTCTCTAGCCACACCCAACTCCTTGCTGTCTCTTTGTCTAGTCTCCCTACCAGCAGCCCATGAAACGTACTTCCTCTCTACCAAACTCCAACTCAGTCCTCAAGTGTTAGCTAAAATGGCCTCTCTTCCTTGAAGCCTTTCCTAGCTCTCCTCTGTGTTCCCAAATCATTCTATACATTTTTTTAAACATCTTTATTGGAGTATAATTGCTTTACAATGGTGTGTTAGTTTCTGCTTTATAACAAAGTGAATCAGCTATATGTATACATATATCCCCATATCTCCTCCCTCTTGCGTCTCCCTCCCACCCTCCCTATCCCATCCCTCTAGGTGGTCACAAAGCACTGAACTGATCTCCCTGTGCTATGAGGCTGCTTCCCACTAGCTATCTATTTTACATTTGGTAGTGTATGTATGTCCATGCCACACTTTCAATTCATCCTAGCTTACCCTTTCCTCTCCCCTTTTACTGAAGCACTTGTCAATGATATTAGAGTTTCTCCTTTAAAATACTGTTGTTTCCTTTAGCCCATTAGCTCCCATAAGCAGGTATCTTATTCAATATCCCCAGTGCCTAGCGCAGTGCCTGGCACATAGTAGGTACTCAACATTGGTGAATGACCAATGCAAGGGTAAGAATGTAAGCTCTCTAGCCAGACCTCTGGGATTTGAAACCAAACATTGTCACTGTTTATCTTGGGAATGTTACTTAACTCCTCTGTACCTCAGTTTCCTCATTTTTAAAATGGTAATAACTCATACAGTTGTCTTAAGAATTAACTGAGTTAATAACTGTAATGAGCTTAGAATAGAGCTCTACACATTACATGCTCAATAAAGTCTGTTATTTACATTATTCCCATCAAAAACTCTGTGACTGGATGGGTCTCATGTAGTTCTTGCGTAGCTAGCTTGAACATGGACTGCCCCATGAATTTTCCATGTTTGTAAATGACAGTAAAGTTTTGCTTCTAAATTCCTAAAAAGTCTTTAGCAGTTGGGTGAAGAAGAAGAAACATGGCCAAATGGGATTCATTATGGATAAAGTGATAATATGAGTGCAGGAAGATGGAAGTATTTCAAGATACACACCTAAGACAATGGGCATTTATGAGTTGAAAGCACCTTGGTGAGAAATCTGGGCACCTGGGATCTGGCCTTACCTTAACCACCAACAAACCACATGACCTCCCTGGACCTCAGTTTCCCCAGCTGTACAATGAGGAGATTAGAATGATTGATCTTTAGGGTCCCTTCCAACTCTTATGTTCTCCTTAAAAGAATCTTAAAAGGCTTTCTAGTTAGTTCCCTCATGTCTTCACCAATTAACATCACTAAACTACCAGATACCATAAAAGTAAACCAAGCGTCATTTGCCTCAAGAGTTCCCCTGTCAACCCTCCTTTAATATTATTTTTAAACTGATTAAGCTTGCATTCCATGTTTAGTGGGAAAACTGTGGTTGTCTATTTATTCAGATATACAGTAAGCCCCTACATACGAACGAGCTCCATTCCGAGAGCACGTTTGTAAGTCCAATTTGTTCATAAGTAAAACGAAGTGAGCCTAGGTACCCAACTAACACAATCGGCTATATGGTACTGTACTATAATAGGTTTATAATACTTTTCACACAAATAATACATTAAAAAAACACAAAAGATAAATAAAACATTTTTAATCTTATGGTACAGTACCTTGAAAAGTATAGTAGTACAGTACAACAGCTGGCATACAGGGGCACGTTTGCATCTTTGAAAGTTCGCAACTTGAATGTTCATATGTAAGAGACTTACTGTACCCATATATTTTCTGTTTTCTTTGCTCTTCATTTCTCCTAGCATCTCTGACTGTCCAGCTGGGACCATTTTCCTTCTGCCTGAAATACATTTTTATTTATTTATTTATTTATTTATTGGCTGCATTTGGTCTTCATTGCCATGCGACAGCTTTCTCTAGTTGTGGTGAGTGGGGGCTACTCTTCATTACGATGCATGGGCTTCTTATTGCAGTGGCTTCTCTTGTTGTGGAGCACAGGCTCTAGGTGCGCAGGCTTCAGTAGTTGTGGCATGTGGGCTCAGTAGTTGTGGCTCACGGGCTCAGTAGTTGTGGCTTGCGGGCTCTAGAGTACAGGCTCAGTAGTTATGGCGCATGGGCTTAGTTGCTCCGCAGCATGTGGGATCTTCCTGGTCCAGGGCTCGAACCCATGTCCCCTGCCTTCAGGGCTGGCAGACTCTTAACCACTGCACCATCAGGGACGCCCCTGAAATACATTTTGTAGTATTTTCTTTAATGCAGGTCTTTCAGTGGCAAAGGCTATTTCTATTGGCCTGAAAATATTTTTGTTTCTTGTAGTCTTGAAGGTTATTTTTGCTGCCTACAAATTCCTAGAATGGCAGTTATTTTTTTCAGGACACTGAAGGTATCATTCCACACTCAGAAGGGTGCAAACAAGCAACTTTGTCCTGTCTCACCACGTACCCAGGAAATCTGCTCTGCAGCACTCACCTTTGCCACCCCTGCATGAACTCTCAGGCAGTTCCCAAAGCTTTCCTGGTCCCTTCCAGTTAATAAGAGTCCCAGTCCAGAATAATTCAAATCTCCAGCTCCTCATTCCATCTAAGACTTCCCCCAGCCCTAGCCTGGGCCTATCTGAGACTAAGAAGCCTGAAGGGAAGAGACTGTGGTAACTCCCATTTCTTTACCCCATCCTCCCCCTCCCCCACTCTCCAGGGTCAAGTACCCAAAGCAAGCAAAAGAAAGAAGGTCTTACTTGACCCCTAGAGGTAGCACATGTCCACATTAGTGGGCTACTTTGCAAGGTCTCTGAAGCCCCCTCAAGGGCTACTTTGCAAGGTCTCTGAAGCCCCCTCCCCATCTTTAGCTCTCTTGATTTGGGTAAGGCCCCTTCCAGCCATGCAATCATGAATATCCCTTAAGCCCCTGGCTTCTAACTGTCCCCACCTCTGCTGGGAACTCCTCTTGCACAAGGTCTCTTTTAGGACATCCCAAGTCCAGGTCTCTCCAAAGGGCCCATGTCTGGTCCACTGGAAACACTTGTGTCATTAGGTCCTGTCATTCTCATTGTAGCCCTATCATGAGTCAAGGACCAGTTCTCTGTTCCCCAAACTCCAGGGGACATACATCAAGCCCTCCAGGGGTTTTCTTGAAGCTTCTTACAGCTGACTTGAAGTTGGGGAAGGAAAGCATCCCCTCCCTCACTGCTCTCCTTGGTGGAGTGCGACTGACCCTCTCTTTTCAATCTGTCAATGTACTCTTAGCCTCCTCTTAGCCAAGATGATAAGGGATGCCCTTGGGTGGCAGAACCAGGTTTCATTCCATCTTTTTGCAAGTCCTACATAGTGTGGTGATTATTATTTTGGATGTGTCTGTGAGGAGGTGTCTATGTTCAGATTAACATTTGATTGGTAGACTGAGTAGAGCAGGTTGCCTCCCTAATGTGGGCAGGCCTCGTATAATCAGTTGAAGACCAAAATAGAACAAAAAGTTTGAGTAAGAGGGAACTCCTCCTGCCTGACTTCCTTGAGCTGTGTGGTCTTTTCCTGCCTTCAGATGCCAACTGAAACAATCAGATCTTCTTGGATCTTGGGCCTACCAGCTTTTGGACTGGACCTACACCATTGGCTCTCCGGGGTCTCCAGCCTGAGCACTGCAGATCTTGGGACTTCTCAGCCTCCAAATGACATGCACCAACTCCTTATAATATATATACACATACATCCTGTTGGTTCTCTTTCTCTAGAGAACCCTGCCTATGCAGATAATCTTTCATTTTGCTTTAGAATGTAAGGGTCCTTAAGTACCTATGACTTTGCCCTCAGTATTTTGGGACTTCTGCTGAAACTTAGAAACAAAAAGAAAAGTCACATTAAAATAATACCAGATGATTATTTGGTAAATTTTAATTAATTAATTTCCTAATTCAGATGATTCAAATGAGAATCATCTAGAAGATACAATAAACATTCAGACTTAGAACTTATACCTGAGTTGGTTATGTTCCTCTCCTTCCTCCATCCCCCTATAAAAGTGAAAATTAAAATGAGTATGTTATTCCCTACTCCTAAGGTTGTCCTATGGAAACAATCAATTATCCTTTGAGTTTGCCCTCTTCTCCTGTTTCATAGTCCTCTCTTGCTTCACACATGCCTGCACAAGCACGTATGCACGCCTTCCTCTCACCAGCAAACACCAGAAGCTGAAAAATAATGAGAGGAAGCCATAGCTGCCTGAATGCTGCTGGGAGAACATTGTGAGAGGAGAGCTCAGTAACCTGTAACCATGGAGATAGTTTGTAATTAGCAAACCAAGGCCCTCACCTTCCTTCCTTCTCTAGGTATCCAGACATGGTTGGTTTAGAAATCCTGAGCCCACAGACTATTTTCCAGTAACAACTGCATAGCAACAGGATTAATATGCTGCAAACCCAGCAGTCAAAACACTGCTCATGTCCTGCTTATCAAAACCAAAATCAACAGTGGGCACATTGGGCTTCTTTTTCCAGCACTAGGGCAGACTTGATATCCTGAACTACCTTCTCCATTGAAACTAAGCACTGGAGAAAATATTTAAGCATCTTTTAAAAAACACATTGCTTAGCTAGCACAAAAGGAAGGGAATCTACAACGGCCAAAATGAAGTGAAAGCAAGAACCCGAGGAAGTAAGCAGCTACCAAGACCAGCTTTGGCCCCGAGTTTCTGTTTCAACAGTTGCAAAGGCTTGGGGTTCATGAAGTAAAGCCTGAGATCCCACTAAGGTAAGGAGTCTATTAGGAGACCCCACCCAAACCTCGTGCCCCCTCCCAAGGGCTACACCTTCAAGGTACGAGTAGATAGGAAAAAACCCCATCATGCAAAAGGCTATGTATTTATTTTGATCATGGTGAGTAGGGGGAAATCTCCCCAGGGAACTTGTAAAGCCAGCCTGTAAATACATTTGTTATCTGAATTAATACTCTGTGGTAGTGCCTTAAGATGATTTGCAGAAGTCAAAGTATACCCTCTCTGGGGGAACAAAACCTCAACTGAGGACTCAAAGAATCTCGACAATTTTCCAAGGAAAATGAGCAGCTTACAGTAAGAAAAGAAAGAAGAAAGAAATCACACAATACACAAGGAGGCGAGACACAAAATTCCAAGCAACATATTCCACAGCCAGCAAAATCAGATGACAGTTCAAATATTGGGATTAGGAGATACAGAAGACAAAATCTTTCTACAACTCCACGCTTACCTATTTTCTCCTGTCTCCAGATGTAAGTCCCCACCAGCGCTCTGGCTCTCAGCCACCTTCTATTTCTTCCGAGACTCTGCCCTTGCTTTACTTCTTGTTCAACCTTTCTTTCTCCGTAGACACCTTCCTCAAGGACTAAGAACATGTCCAGATCTTTCCCATCAAGGAAGGAAGGAAAGAAAAAAGGAAAACTTGCTTCCCCTTCATCTTGCTCCATCCCTTTAGCTAAGCTTCCTGAAAGAGCAATCATAGTGAGCTCCCCACTCTGCTTTCACTCCTAAACTGCAGTCTGGCTCCAGCACAGCCGCCTCCGCTATTCTGAAATAGCTCTTACACCAGTTGTCAAGGCCCTAAATTACCATAATACCAATTCCAGTGAACTATAATCCACCTATTATTGCTGAGGTATTTGTACGGTGGCCATTGCCTCCTCAGAAGCTCTTTTCTCCCTCGGCCTCTGTGACATCACTTTCCTCTGAGTTTTCTCTTACCTCTCTGGTCATTTCTTCCCAGTCTACTTTGAGTCTACATCTCTGCCCACTTCCTAAATTGCTGTTGTTCTTAAGTTTCTGTTCTCAGCACTTTTCACATTCTCCCTGGCCTTATCATCCATCCTCGTGGCCTAAAACAGCCTTCTATCTCCGGGGCATGCATATAACGGCAATGTAAGAAATCTTTCCAGAGGGTACTCCCACGTGAATAGTTCTAAAAGAATCAATTTTCCAGATCCTCAATTTCCACGTGTATTCCTTCCTAGAATCAATCTGCCTGAGAATATGCCTGTGATCAAGGTGTCTTCCCTCACAAGCTACCTCTCACTCATCTGAAATCCTATTACAGTACATTTCTCCTGAGCTTATATAAAAATCTTTTGGCCAGCAACTTGAAAAATTCCTTAGGTATTGAGACCACTAACAATGACATTAATATAGTGAATGACTATAACATGGGTAGCAAATGCTCTTGTAAATTAGAAGGGTTCCAACTATGCTTTAAATAAAATTGAAGAAACACTAAAGTTGTCAGCTGATTGATCATTAGAAATAGTTTTTGATTTAAATTTATTTATTTATTTATTTTTTGGCTGTGTTGGGTCTTCGTTTCTGTGCGAGGGCTTTCTCTAATTGTGGCAAGCAAGGGTCACTCTTCATCGCGGTGCGCGGGCCTCTCGCTATCGCGGCCTCTCTTGTTGTGGAGCACAGGCTCCAGACGCGCAGGCTCAGTAATTGTGGCTCACGGGCCCAGTTGCTCTGCAGAATATGGGATCTTCCCAGACCAGGGCTCGAACCCGTGTCCCCTGCATTGGCAGGCAGATTCTCAACCACTGCGCCACCAGGGAAGCCCCTAGAAATAGTTTCTGATGATAGATCAGTATGTGAATTGGGGCATACAATTCAGAAGGGGTTTAAAGAATTGATTAGCATTGCTATAACAACTCCTTCCATCCTCATCTACTTATTTGTCTAAACAAAGTTTCTTAGCATTAATATCAAAGC
Source organism: Pseudorca crassidens (assembly GCF_039906515.1). NCBI lineage: Eukaryota > Metazoa > Chordata > Mammalia > Artiodactyla > Delphinidae > Pseudorca > Pseudorca crassidens. Next base: position 101,018,348 of record NC_090297.1, on the reverse strand, counting down.
AATAAAAAATATTAAGGGAATTTATGCTGAGCCCTGTGTTGTTCTAGCAATAAGGAATATTCATTCATGGATACATGAACTAGTAGAAAAAAATCCCAACCCCACCAATCTCACTAACAGATGCATTTCCAGTAATATTTTATGTTTAATGATTGATTATTTATATTGTATTTGTTATTTTAATTAATTGTATACTAAGAATAATTTTAATGATAACTCAGCCTAGAAGAAATTAATTAACACTCAGAGCCTTATGGTCTCAGAAGGAAACATTAATTTCTTTTATTAAACATATAATAATATTTGTTTGAACAAGTATAAAAGAACATTCAAGAAAAATCTTTCACACATAAAAATGCATTGCTTTGGGATTACACTTAATGGAAAAAGTGAAATAAAATACAAGTTTAAGGAGAAGAAAGAAAGACATAAAGCTTTCACCATATTAAAGAGGAGCTTTTTCACGTACTTTTTAAAATAGATGATGCATATATACAAATGTTAAGTCATTATGTTGTACATCCAAAATTAATATAATGTTGCATGTCAATTATACCTCAATTTAAAAAATTATTTTGGGGCTTCCCTGGTGGCACAGTGGTTGAGAGTCCACCTGACGATGCAGGGGACACGGGTTCGTGCCCCGGTCCGGGAGGATCCCACATGCCGTGGAGCGGCTGGGCCCATGAGCCATGGCTGCTGAGCCTGCACGTCCGGAGCCTGTGCTCCGCAACAGGAGAGGCCACAACAGTGAGAGGCCCGCATACCGCAAAAAAAAAAAAAAAAATTTTGAATTAAGTTTCTCATCAATGAGGAATGTTTAAAAATTGAAGATACCATCATCTACAAGTCTTGATCAAAAATTTCATGTTGTCATTTCAAATATCAAGTCTGATTAAAAAAAAATGGACGATGGTTGGTAGCCGATCACACTGGTATTTAGTTTCTATTGAATGCATTAAAATGAGGGATGTGACCATTTTCTTTTAAAATGTCAAAATTTGAAATACATCAGAAATGACATCTTTTGCATATACTCAAACTTATAATAAATAATTTTATATGTCAACCACGTGTGAGGGTAAATACTGTACAATTCCATTTATATAATATTGTGTAACAGGAAAAACTAATCTATAGTAAAAAAAAAAAATCAAAACAGTAGTTTTCTTTAGGAGAGGTGGGGTCATGGATTGACTGGGAAAAGGTACAAGGGAACTTTTCAGTGGTGATAGTAATGTCCTATGCCTTAATACGGTTTGGAGTTAGAAAGGCAAAAGTATTCGTCAAAAATCATCAAAGGTATGCTTAAAATGTGAACATTTCATTCAGATAAATTTTATCTAAAAAAAGAAAGACTATAAGCAAATATTTGAACTCTAGTTACTGTTATTCATTCTGAAGAGTTTAGGGGTAAAATATATTGTCTAAAATTCATCTGGAAATGCATAAAAAATAAGATAGGCTGACAAATGGACAGATGAAGAGGTAAGTAATGTAACTAAAGTAAAAAAAAATTTTTTTAAGTTCAAACGTTTTTATTCAAACTATTTGTTGTAGTTCCAAAAAACTATGATTTTCACCATAAGGGCTACTGGAAGAAGGCTTTCTATATTCTTTGACGTAAACAGACATTTGCTAAACGGAGATGACAGTTGGTGTGAATTTTAAAATTTTAAATGCAGCTTATTTCTTAAATTAGAATAATATCTGCAATGATACAAACTGAAGATTGAATCTGATAAAGTATAATATTAAATCTGATTTGTTATGAGTAAAAATGCTGGTATATTACATTTTTGGGTGTACTATGCTACTAAAATGCCTTAAGGGTAATTTGAGGATGCAGATGGAATTATATGACTTTTAATAAACTGGAAATAAGTTACGTATGGGTGTGCTTGACTGACATATGCCTTACCGACAGTGTGTCACAAAAATAGAAATATACAAAAATGTTATACATCACTAGATATTGATTCTTGTAAATCATGATAAAATTTCTGATTGGAATATTTTTTATAACATCTTTATTGGAGTATGATTGCTTTACAATGGTGTGTTAGTTTCTGCTTTATAACAAAGTGAATCAGCTATAGTAGAATCTAGGTGGTGAGTATATGGTGTTCACTGCTCAATTCTTTCAACTTTTTTGTATGCCTGAAAATATTCATAATAAAATATTGGGGGAAATGTGCAAGGGAGAACGTATTTTTTCATAATTCTTTTAGGGAACATGTGAGCAAAAGTTTGGAGACCACTGGTTTCTATTATCAACATTTGCTGATGAATCTTTAACTTAAACTTACAGTCCAAACCTCTCCCCAGAATCTCAATCATATTTCCATTTGTCTCCTGGACACATTATCTGGATTTCCCATCACATTTAAAACTCAACAGATCTAAACATGAATTTATTGTCTTCACATGTCAGTTAAAATATCATCAGCTAAAAGTAACAGAATTTAAGTGTCAAACAAAATGAGGGTTATTTTTCCTACATAACAAGAAACCTGGAGATAGGTGCCTGCTGGTGTTGGTTCAGCAGTTCAATGATATCCTGGCTGGCAGGTCTGCAACTCTCTTGGCCTTTCCTCATAGTCACAAAATGTTCTACAGCTCTAGGCATCATGCCTGAGTTCAAGACAGGAAAAGAGGGAAGGAAGCAATGCCAGTGACAATTGAATCTTTTTTTTTTTAAATAAATAAATTTATTTATTTATTTATTATTTTTGGCTGCGTTGGGTCTTCATTGCTGCACACAGGCTTTCTCTAGTCGCGGCGAGCAGGGTCCACCCTTCATTGCAGTGCATGGGCTTCTCATTGTGGTGGTTTTTCTTGTTGTGGAGCACGGGCTCTAGGCTCACGGACTTTAGTGGCTGTGGCGCGTGGGCTCAGTAGTTGTAGCTCGCGGGTTCTAGAGCACAGGCTCAGTAGTTGTGGCACACAGGCTTAGTTGCTCTGCAGCATGTGGGATCTTCCTGGACGAGCGCTCAAACCTGTGTCCCCTGCATTGGCAGGCAGATTCTTAACCACTGCACCACCAGGGAAGTCCCACAACTGAACCATTTACCAAGACAATTTCAGGTTTTCCAGAAACCTCCCAACAGACTTCCACATAAATCCCATTAATCAGAACTGTGTCCTACTACCACCCCTACCTGCAAAGGATACCAGGAAGCAAGTACTTAACCTTCCTAGCCTCTAAATTGGACATAGGATTGGGTGACAGGTGAGCCCACCTACAGTATCTGTAACATTCTCCCCAAAACCTGCTCCATCGTCTATAAGCTCTATCTGTGTTAATGGTTCCATGATCTGCCTGGTTACTCACCCAAGTAAGAAACCCAGGAGTCATCATTCCCTCTGTTTCCCCTCCTATCCGTATATCCAATCTGTCTTGATCTTTCATCAAGCTTTTGAATACCTCTGAAATCTGATCCTCCTTCCTAAACCCATTGCCACTGTCTTGGTTCAGGTTCTCATTTCTTACCTGAACTGCAATAGTAGTCTCTTAATTAGTCTCAAGCCTTAACTTCAAAGCATCCTCCATGCAGCCCCAATTTGACTAAAAATAGAAGTCTAACCATCTTATACCCTGCTTTAGCTCCTGTCTCTGGCTTTGCATAATGTCTAGTTTAAAGGCTAACTTCCTTATTTAATTTAATGTAGTCTCCTACTTTCATATAATGATGTACTCTTGAACACGTGTTATCAGTTAGGATGTCCTAGTCCTGTCAAGGGTCAGCTCCCCTAAGACACAACTTTGTTGGAGGGTGGGTGGCTGGGGAAGTCTACACTCAAAATCTATATCTGTTACGTTAGGCAGGCAACCCTCTGTCTCTAATGCATGTGTGCTAAAATTGTAGTGTGAAAGAATAATAGATTTATAATAGGGGTTCTGTTCCCAGAGGGTCGAGAATGTATTTTGTCTTAGAGACATAAAATTCAACAATATATTTAAAGTATCATAGCATTGTTGTTCATTTAGTTCAGAGATTTACTGAACGCCTACCATGTACTGGACACTATTCTTTAGTTCTTTTCTTTTTGGATAGATCAGAGAGGACAATAAGTGTTTGACTGAAACTAAAGATGTGCCTCTTTCTGCATTCCTAATGACTTCCATCTCTGCCTCTATTTCACTATTTGGGGCTTATACTTATTACTAGAATCCACACATTCATTTTTCTGTCTTCTCTTCATTTTCATAAGTTAAAATTCATGAGATATTCAAACAAGTGTCCAAAGACACAGATGGTAAAGACGGCAACATGGTGGAAACTGACTGGTAGAGTACAACACAGTGATAGCTAACCCTTATATTGTACTTACTTACTCTGTGCCAGACACTGTTCTAGGTACTTTACAAATATTAACTCATTAACCTGCACAACTCCACGAGGTATGTACTAGTACCTCCATGTTGCAGATGAGGAAACTGAGGCCCCAGGACAGCTTGGCACTTTTGTGAGCTGACTGAAAGCTGTGCCCTAGCACCTTCTCCACTCACCTCCCTCTGCTCCACTTGGGCTGCTCGCCTTCTCACAGGCCCCCCAGGAGCCCCTGGCTTCTCCAGCCCTGTGCTTTGGCACCTGCGGCCCCGTCTGCTCTTCCCTTCTGCTCAGACTCGTTCAGGACTCGCTCAGGCCCACTGTCCTCAGCAAAGCCTTCCCTGCCCAGTGCCAAGAGGGCAGGCGGTGCTTACCAGAACCTTGCCCCACATCCTCACCTTGCTATAATTTGCTCATAGATCTGTCTCTACCACCAGAGCCAGTTGCAGCAGGCCTGGCTGTCCCCTCGTTGTCGAGTCCCTGAGGCTTGCTACTATCCCTGGCCTATAACGGGCACTTAAGGTTTTACTGAATTAATGCATAGGCTCCCTGGATTTTACACTTTCTTGTCGCCCCCGTACTGCCTGGCACCACATGTTGCAGACACTTAGTCATTCGGAGTGGGAGCCTGGTTTCCCCACCAGACCCCTAACTTAATAAAATAAAGCGAAACAAAACCTTCCCCCCTTTGCTCCCATTTCCACATCACAATAATCCCCGAGGATTTGGATTCCTTTCCAAGCTCTCCCATCAGTCGAATACAGCAGGACCCGGAGTGTCTGACTCTCCTCCAATGGCCAGGCCGAGCAGGATGGGTCGCAGTCTTCTGGGCGCAGGGAAGCCGCATCCCACGCCTTCTTCTCCCAGTTCTTGCCTATTAAGGTAAGAGTTGGAGTCGCGCGGAAGGGGCCGAGGGAGGGTCCCCTAGAAGCTGCTTCCGCGGCCTGTGCGCTCGCAAGGCGCTGGGGAATCACAACCTGGGACCGGATGCCCCGGGCCGGGTGTCCCGCGACGGGTACTGCCAGCTTCTGGGCGGCTTTGGGTCCTACTTATCTCTTCTACCCGAGGCCATCTTCCTAGTTTCCATAGCCACCAGGGCCGTGTCCTTATTCTCAACCATCACCGCAGGCCTCAAATGAGTCTTTGCACAGAGCTCTGATTAAATGAGTCTCGGGTCTCCAGTGGACGCTCCTTCCTCGCAGATGCTCCGATAACCACCGCGAGAGGGGTGCCTGCGGGGCTCGTCGCCCGGCCTGGGGAGGGAAGGAGGCGGCCTCTCGTTCCGGAGGTGAGCGGGGTACCTGCTCCTTCTGGCCGCTCGACCCCCACCCAGCGGCGCTCCCACCCATCGCCAGCCTCTTGGCTCGGGGTCCTCCCCGACCCTCTCTCACCCTGTGCCGGCTCCAGCCCCGCCCCCCCCGCCCCCCCGCCGGCCCCGCCCAAGGCCCCTCGCGCTCCGCCCCCTCCCCGCCGGCTCCCGGCGCTGCCGGAGCTCCGAGTCCGGGCCTGGGGACTCGGGATCCCGCCGCCGGGGCCGCAGCATGGGGCGCTTCGGCGGGGCCCTGCGGTGCATCAAGTACCTGCTGCTCGGCTTCAACCTGCTCTTCTGGGTGAGACCCGGAGCGGAAAGGGCCGGGCAGGGGAGGGGGCTGGGCGGGGACGCAGGGCAGGGGGCCCCGGGGAGCTGACCGCTGCGGCTTCCGAGCCGGGCTCCTGAAGGCAGGGTGTTCAAAAAGACGGAGGGAAGAAAAAGGCAGACAAAGCGGGCGGGATGGGGAGGGGGGGAGGGAGGGAAAGATGGAGGGGGAGAGAACCGACAGAGAGAGAGATTGAGCAATGAGAAATGGTGAAAAGGGGGGAGACCCCGTGCGGCTCTTCCCTTTGAGGAACCTCTCTGCCTCGGTTTTCATCTGGAGTCTGGTAACACCAGGTGCGGGGCCACCAGCTTCTCTGCGCACACACCCCCTTCTCGCTCTGTCTTTCCGCTGGAGCAGGGGCCCGCCAGGGCGCCGGGACTGCCAGAGGTGGTGCCCCATCCGGAGTGTGCGGAGACATCACCTGGCTGTGGCGGGCTTGTGTAGGTAATTGGGGGTAGCAGTGGAAGTGGTATTGGTGGGGGTTCAGCCTTTTTCTGGGCATTAGGGGAGGGTACCGCTGGATGGAAGGAGGCGGTGGTGCTCTTCTGTGAGGGAATGGGCGGAAGGGAGGGGCTTGCAAGGGGCAGCAGCACCTCCCCACAAACCCCAGCTCAAAGCCTTTGCTAAATCCTACTGCTCCCAGAGATGATCTCATTCAACTTTGCGTTGAATGAACAACATTCCCAGGATTAGTGGTTCACCGGCTGATAGGGCCATGACCCTTGTCTCCTGTATTACTGGGACAAGATTAGGGCTAGACCATCCCTAGATTCCTGGATATTCTGCCTCAGGCCCTGAAGGACTGGGAGACAAGGTCTGAAAATTGTCTTTGCACATTTCCTCTTGGGCTTCCTCAAGGGAATGTCAGTCACTATAACTGCTCAGACAGACCCTGAAGGAAAATACAGATCTTGCATTGGGTGAAGAAGTTCTTAGAGCTGGGAGGGAGCAGCAAGGGGGCTGGGTGCTTGAAAATAACTAGGATAAGAGGAGGTTGCTGTTTGTCTTATCTGCTCTGGGGAGTTTGTTTTCCCGTGACTCCAACTAATTAATTATTGAAGGATGGTCTCTGCTTGTGTCTGCCAACCCATTAGCCCAGATGCCTGGGTGACTCCAGCAATTCCAAGCTCTCAGAGGTCAAGTTGCCATCCTCAGCATCCTGCAGCAGGGGAAGGTGTGAAGGAGGTACCCCATAGACAGCCCTGAATTTTAAAAATACACATGGCTTTTGTACGCTTGGGCATTTACATCCAGCATACTATCGGGAAGGGCATTTCTAAAGGCCCTTTATGTTGTGCTTTTGAATAGTCTGGCTTAATTTCAAAAGCTGTTAATTATAAATGTCATGCTTTAGTGACACTCTTCACTCTCACTGCTTACAAATTCAAAAGAGGTTTTATCGAAGTCTGAGAAGGAATTCTTAGGCTGGGTACAGTGCTTATTTAGTGCCTGATGCTGTGCCAGCCTTTCCAAGATAATAGGCAACATTTATTGAGCATTTTCAGTGTGTCAGGGACAGTGCTATGCACACTGCATTCATTATTAACTTAATCCTCACAACAATCCTGAGGTGCATACTGTTATTATCCCCATTCTTACAAATAAGGAAAAACTGAGGCTCAAATAGGTCCACTTGCCCAAGGTCACACAGCTAATGAGTGGCAGAGGTGGGACTCAGACTCAGCCTTCATGCTCCTAAGCACTGTGGTACATGTAGTTAACCAGTGGTTCTCAAAGTGTGAGTCCTGGGCCAGTAGCATCAGCACCTCCTGGGAACTTGCCAGAGACGCACATTCTCAGCCCCATCACAGGCCTGCTGAATCAGAAATTCTGGAGGAGGGACCCAGCAATCTATTTAAACAAGTCCAGGAAATGCTTATGCTTGCTCAAGTTTGAGAACCACTCTGTTAAAGAATCAATGCACAAGAACTGTAAAAATAACTTATATATGTAAATATAAATAAATATACATAATTTATATTGACAAAAGTATATATATATATAATTTATAAATTAAAAATACTGTTCCCTAAGCTGCTAATCTAGTTGAGGAAATGACCAATGAATATAGAACAACAACAAACAACAACAGCATATAATCAAGTGACAAATTTCACACCTCTGACTCTAAACACAGGAAGGAAGGGAAGTAGGAACAAAGCAATGTTAGAGTGCCTATCATGTATTAGCCGCTGGGGTTAGGCATGACCTTTTATATATCCGACCTAATTAAGGAGTTCCCAGCAATAGTGAGGAGTTGGGACAGTTGTCCCAAAGAAGGGGACGTTTAAGCTGAAGATTGAAGGACTGGTAGGATGGAGGTGGACAAGGGTGAGGGGGGTGACACACCACCCACGGGCAGAGGAACAGAGCAAGGGTGAGTGTGACCACCAGCTGACAAAAGGATCAGGCTCAAGTGCAGAGATCGCAAGCAGAGTGTGCTTGAGCAAATTATCTTTACTTCTAGCCCTGTTTTCTCAGCTGAACAATTGAGGTAAAAGAGTTGCTGAGAGGATTCAAAGGAAATATGTAAAGTATCTGACTTCACCTTCCTGTGAGCCCAGTATGTAGTAAGTGCTCAAATTTTTTTAATTATTACTTTTATTATTAAGTGCCTGGCACATAGAAAGCATTTAATAAAAGTTAGCGCTCTTTCCCCAGAGTCCCTTAGTATCGGGGAATAGTGTATATCTTTGCCAAGTAACTTACAGCTTGTCTTTGCTTTAGGATGACTACACACTGGCTTCTCAGTTTGTACTTGTGGATTTTCCCCACTAGGACTTAGAATACTCTGAGAGCAGGAATCTTTTTCTGTCTTGTTCATGGATATATCTCCAGCGCCTAATAGTACCCAGCTTATAGAAGGCACTCCATAAACATCTGTAGAAAGAATTGATGAATCTACAGGTTAGGGAACTGGATACAAATGGCCTTCCCGATTTGCAAAGGTAATCAATTGTCAACTTTATCTGGAGGACTGAGCCTGTCTCTTCCTGCTCATTCCCTGTCGGTTTGTTCTTTGTACAGATTGGGCCCAGGAGGAGAATATGGGGCCTTCCTCACTCTCATTCCATGGGGAATGGGGACCAGGGACCAGCAGCAGTCACAGACAGCTCTCCCATGTCTATAACTGTACAACCAAAGGGAAAGGGGCGACCTGAAACAGGCTCCTAATTATTTAGAGGAAAGCGATTGTTTGGGATAAATTGTCTAGATGTGTACCTTCACTGTAACTGAGGGAACCTGATTCCAGGAAAGCCCCACCCTAGTTTTTGAAGTTGTTTTTTTCCTGGTTAGAGGGTTTGTGGGAAGTTTGGGGAAGGGGGAGAGGGCAGGGGACAGTTTTCCTGGAAGGACAGGCATTCGCCATGACTTCAGGCGTTCTATTTACACACTCTTAGATGCTTGCGTGCCTGTCCTTCTGAGGTCTGGGGTCCCCCTGGGTGACAGCACTTCCTTTCCTGTCAGGAACTCACCAGAAGGCAGACGCAGAGGCTGGGTGGGGTATGTTTTGTGATCTGCAAATCGATTCGCAACCTCCTTCTGGCAGCTGGGTGAAGTTTCCCTAGGCTGTGCTCCTGGTTTTATAAACATTCAGCTAGAGCCTGCCAGAGCCAGCAGAGCACTCCCCGGCCCAGGGCTGCTGACTGTGCTCACCATTGAATTTTAACAAAACAAAAGTAAAGCCTGGCCCCAAGCCCCACTAAATTAATTTCTCTTTTCATGGCTGATGTCTAACATGAAACCCCTCCCAATATCTGTCATGTCTAAATTCGGACATTACAGTCAGATAGCATGGCATGGTCCCATGCCTTTCACTGCGATCACCTTTTTTTTTTTTCCCCTCCGTTGCATAGTGATATAAATAAAACACCACAATCTACCAAGCCACGTGTGTTGGTTTAAAGAAGAAAGAAAAAAACCTGGGCTCTGTTTATTCCTCGGTTTGTTGTTGTGTACTCGGCGTTTTCCCACCGCTGTGCTGTGTGAGCTGCTCAGGGTCGCCGACCAACAGGAAGCAGGACCGTTCATTGTTGAAAGTCAGACGCCTTATATGTATGGCTTGTTTGAAGTTGCTCTCCTTTCCTTCTCACTGTTATTAATGCAGCTCTGGAGTTTCACTTGGTGATGCCTAACAGGTGCTTTTAGGAAAGACCATGTCTCGTGGGCTTACGAGATGTCTGACTTGTCTACTCCTCTTTCCCAAATTCATTTCAAACTGTACCTCCAGAGCTACCACCTGTCAGAAAGACTTGTTTAAAAAAATACCTGAAGAAAGTATTCTATGGGTCCACCCGAAAGCTAGACCACCCCAGAAGGCAGATAGGAATTTTCTTGGCCCTGTCGTTGGATAGTCTCCATTTCTGATTTCTGTCAAGGTGGGGAGAGAGCGGCAGCCTCCCCTATTTTGGACCAGAGGGGCCCAGTGGTGCTGGGAGGGGCAGGACTCTATGATAGGAGCCAGCCTGCAGAAGCCAGAGCTATGGTTCCAGGAGTCTGGTAGACCTCGGCCAGGTCTAGGCAGCATGGCAATTCACATCCACGAATTCAAAGCCTGGAAGGTGGATACTGGCATCTCGCTTCCTGGGTTTATTCCTGGCCATAGTATTTACTAAACAGAGGTGCTTCGTTAGTAAGCTGTTTAACCTCTTTGAGCCTCCATTTTCTCATCTATATAATGGACATAATCAAGTATCAACATCAGTGTATGACTTTGGTGCAGATAAAAGAGTAAATATATGTAAAGTATTAAGTATGGTACATGAGATAGTAAATATTCAGTAACATAGATATATATTACTGGTAGTCATATTTAAACAGTAGAAAACAAGTGGGAAAGTGGAATCTAGAATCCAAGAGATTCATAAAGGTAAGGAGAAGTAGGAAACAGGTGTCCTAAGTCCAACCAACCAAGCAAAGTGGCAAGAGTCTTGTAGCTTATCAAAGGCCTGAAGTCTTTCCTCTGCAATTAGTCACTCAGCAAGTACGTGCTTACCACCAGCTATGTGCCCAGCACCCTACCAAATGCTGGGCATTCAGAAATGGTTGAGACGCAGTCCTTGATCTTGAGGCACTCAGAAGACCTTTATCTGGTGCTCCTTTGTGCCTTTGAGTATAGTTTACTGACTTTAATGTCTTTGCTCCTCGGGGCAGGGAGTGTGCTGTGCTGGTATCCTTCTTCTTCCATCTCTCAGCACCTAGAATAGCTTCGGCGGTCACTGGCACAGCTCTGGCTAACAGACCCTAGCGCTGGAGCCGTTTGTTTGTTCCCCGCCCTGCTTCTGTGCTACCAAGGGAAGGCCAGGGGGTAGAAATAGGAAAACCTTTGGTGATCAGTGCCTCTCAAACTTGAACATGAATACAAATCTTGTTCAAATATATATTCTGATTTGGTAGGTCTGCATTTCTAAGAAGCCCCCAGATGCTGTTCATGCTGCTGGTCCAGGGAACACACTTTGAGAAGCACCGGTTTAGATGTGGCCTTAAGAGGTCAAAGATCCACTGGTGGCTCTCATTTCTGAATGGGGCAGGGAGCGCCCTTCCTTTAGGCCTGCTCACCTGGCTTCCTTGTGGCAGTTCTCTTAATTCCATTTACCACTTTACCGTTATTCTTCTAAGAATTTTCTTTTACACTGAGACTTGTTGGTTTCTACAATTACCAGGAGGCCACCTGTCCATTGCCCATTATGTTTCACTGTGTTATTCCAGAATATGTAGTATCTTTGGGTCTCCAATCATGTGTGACAAAAGAGAACATAACTTCCATTCCCCACCTTAACACTGACAGTTAATATCACAACAGGGCTGTTCTCCTAAAGCAAGTGACACTCTACTAACCATCATGTCATGCTTGCAAAGGAATTAAGGAGAAGGAATTGAGAAAGAAGCCCATAAGATGGGGCGACCAGATGGGCTGAGAGCACATGATACAGACGAATAGGGGTTACCTTGGCTTGCTTTTTTCATCCTCTTTGGGTTTAATTAGGGACAAAAATAACATTCATATGATGCTTTGGTTTAAAAATGCTCTTACATACATTATCCCATTTGATCATGAATCACAACAATCCCATGAAGTAATGTAATCCCCGTTTTACAGATGTGAAAGCCGAAAGGCAAGCACAGTATGTCTGGGGTCCAAGAGTTCGGGAGGAGCAAAGCCAAGATTCACACCCTGGTCTTCTGATTTTAAACCCTGTGTTCTTTTCACTGTACACATTTATGAGGGCACATGGAATATAAGGTATAATAAATGCTACTGGCTTAGAAAACGTGAAGTTTATGGCTGGGGAGATTATATCCAGTGTTGGATTGTCTTGATGCATTCCAGAAATGCAGGTGCAAAGAGGTGCATAACGCTCTGGCATGTGGGAGAAAGAAGAGAAAGGCTGAGAACACCCCTGATTGGTTTAAGGCAGAGGAAAAGCAAGATGGGAATTGAGAAAGGGTATGTATCAAGAGACAGTGTTTAAAATTAGTTTCAGTAGCAAGAACCTGAAGAAGAATATTAAGCATTATATAAATGGAAGGTACGTGCTGGCTGCTTCCCCATGCACATTTTGTATATTAGCTTCCTTAATCCTCACAGTGACCTTCTGAAATAGCAGCTCTTGTCACCCCTAGTTTATATATAAGGAAACAGAGGTACAGAGAGTTTAAGAGCCTTGTCCGAGGCCTCAGAGCTGGCCAGTGGCAGAGCTGGGTTTCTGTGCATGGCCCCAGAAACTGTCCTCTTAACCACTCCAAGTCTACAGACTGACAAGAAGAGAAGAGTGAAGCTGTGATGAGCATGTGAATTCCAGACCTGCACTCTCCAATATGGCGGCTGTGCTACTAACCACATGTGGCTTTTCACACTTAAATTAATCTATATTAAAAGGAATTTAATATTCACCTTCTAAGTTGCACTAGCCACATCTCAAGTGCTCAGTGACCATGGGTGGCTAGTGGCTGCAGTATTGGACAGCACAGACAGAAAACATTTATATTTACATCACTGGAGAAAGTTCTTTTGGATAGCTCTAGCCTAAATATAGTTATTCTTTCTCTCATAAGTCATCTTTTCCTGTTTTTCTCTTATTGGGTCTTATAAAAACTAAAACTAAAGAGAGAGGGGGAACATACTTTCTGGAAAGCAGGACCGACATACCTAGTATAGAGGTTTAGAAACTCAAGGGAATCCCAGCTGTCATGGAAAGAGTGTAGTGCTAAAATAAAAATTCGTAGAGGAAGGCAGCCGAGGACTAAATCATTAGAATCGTGGCCATGGTGTTTCCTATCTTGAGTAGGATTAAGTTTTCAGTTTGAATATAACATTAGTGAGTCTACCGCCATAATAACAATAAGTGCTGGGCAATCACAGTTCCGAGTGGTTCTAAGCGTGTAAGGTGAACTCATGTAATCTCTTAAGGAGGCACTATTATTACCCCCATGTTGCAGCTGAGGAAGCTGAAGGTTAGTGAGGTTAAGGGACTTGCCTGAGATCACAGGACTACTAAGTGGCAGAGCCTGATTCAAACCCGGGATGCCTAGAACCCCGTTTTTATCTGCTACAACTCCTCGACAACACAGCGTATACATGTGGATTGTTTTTGTTACTATCCTGTCCAAGAGCATCATTATTCAGTCTGAATACTCAGAAGAGGTAAAATGTTCTACAAGAGCAGTTGGGGAATGTTCCAAGGTGTGTGCCAAGCCCTGTCCTCCCCATTGTAATGGTGACTGGGAAAGAGTCAGCTTATAAACTGGGGCAAAGGAATTAGGCAGGGACAACAGAGCCCCCCAGTGGGGCAGGAATGGGGCCTGGAAGCTGCTGTCACTCATCCAGGAAGCCCACGTGGTCTCCCTGTGCTCCTTGTACCCGTCTAGTCCCCTGTAAGTGGCCCAGTGCTGCCTGCCTCTCTGACCCCAAATGATTTCTGGTCAAATTGCTGTTAAGAAAAATTCACTCTAGAATACAAGACTTTCAGGATTCCATTCAAGCTAACTTTTGAATAAACAAAGTGTTTTGGCTTGTTCCAATCTAACCTGAGTTTTACCTGAAGCATTTTTTTCTCCCATTGTCTGTCTGTAACAACTAAAACCGGGTGAAGATCATTATTATTGATTGATATTCAAAAATCCTGTTTATCTGCTCAAGCGTAGTTCTCTCAAACTACCTTGAAAAATATTAGGCTGTAAAATAAATATTGTTTAATGTTCCATCTTTGCTTATGTAAAAGTGCAATATAGTTGAGATGTCATAGACGTCAGGGTAGCCCTCAAAGTCCTGTTTACTCAGAGGGCAAGCCTGGGATAAGAGCCAGCTGGATGCTGCCAGGAGGGAGTTCAGAGATCACAGAAAAGACCATTATTGTCCTCCTGGAGCTCGTCCCCCCGGTCAGGTAAGACAGACACTGGCTTTAAATCACTTTGATAACTTGGTGGATTGGATTTTACTTTAGTTGTATTTGATCTTCATTTGATAGAGCCGTCTGCTCAGTGGAATCATTAGCCAGTAGCCTGTGGCATTTGTTTTTACTGTATGAAGAAAACTATACAGCCATCATCTTTCTCCTAATCCTTACTGATCTCTCCTCTCCTTTTCCCTGTATCTCTTTAGAAGAAGGCATTGTGTACAACCACTGAATAAATACATACACTTTCCATATCTATATTTATCTGCTTTATCATTCAGAGCAAGCTTTTCATCCTGGCTCAGTTTCCTTCCCCGACCTTGGTATCCCCCCAGCACTTTTGTACTATCCCCCCCCCACCCCCCAGCAATGTCAATTGATCCACACAAGTTAACTCTAACAACCTAAACAAACAGCAGAAGGTATAATTAGGACAAATATGTAGCCCAATTATCTTTCTGGAGATGCATAGAACACTCCTGCTCTATCGTGGTTTGAATTGCAGAACCCATCCATTAGTGCAGAGAATTAAGCATTGATTTTTAAAATATATCCTTACCTGAAGGAAGTCTTTCAGGAATTTCTTAGCATAAGCTTGTTCTTATGAAATTGTTGTGAGGAAAATAATAGGGGAAATCAGAAACACTGGCAACTAACCAGTGCGTTTCCAGACTGACACCCATGCATTTCCAACCTAGCAGCCGTCTCATCATATGCTGCCATAGTCCTGCCTCCCAATTCCACCTCACCTGGTCCTGATGTTGAGGCAAGGGTAGCAAGCTTCCTCAGAGGTGGTTTCACCTGGATGTCATATGGCATTTGGCTCTTGGATTTCTTCTGACAAAATCCTTGATTTTGAGGAAGTGCCATCTCAATCCTTGCCTTGCTTTCACTGCATAATTGGATGAAAATCTTGGGAGCTGGCTTACCTCTTTGAGAAAATTAGTATCATCTTCTAGAGCAAATGTGCTTCCGACTTTTGCCTGCTAAAAGGATGCAACTCCCACTACACTTATGGTATCATAATGTGATTTGCAATCAGATCAAGAATTGTGAGTGTTCATTACCTGATTCCATCTGGGGTGAGAATTGCCACCAAGAGCAAGTATTAGCTTAAAAGCTTTTAATGACATTTCTCGGATTGAAGTGTCATTTCCCTCTGAGTGACGTCATCCCAAAGAATAGAATTGCAAAAGAGTTGGGTATGTATGTACATGGTATTCACCCTGGAGGGGCAGGAATACAGAATTCATTTTGTTTATTTTTTCATTCAAGTGCATTGTGTGTGTGTGTGTGTGTGTGTGTGTGTGTGTGTTGCCATGATTACATTAAGTATTCATATGTCCTGCCTATAAAAGGCATGTATAGATTTATTCTTTGTGTCCATGCCTGATGCATGGCACACATCCCTGCAGGCTTGGAAAACACAGAACTGTTACTACCTTCTCTAGTTTTGTTTTGTTTTTCTGTGGGAAAATGTTTTGCTGAGTATATTCAACAGTGTATTCACACAGTGCCATCTGAGGTGTCTGCACAGTGTTTCCCAGGTGCAGATGAATTTGAAATCAGTACTTTGGGAAGTATTCCCTTGGAGGGCTGTGAAGGAGTTTGTTCACAATTGCTTCTATCAGCCTGTCTTAGGTCAAGTCGCCATAAAAAAAAAAAACAAAAAACAAAAAAACAACTATAGATTGGGTGGCTTAAACAATAGGAATTTATTTCTCACAGTCCTGGAGCCTGGAAAGTCAAGATCAAGGTATCAGCTAATTCAGTTCCTGGTGAAAGCTTTCTTCCTGGCTTGCAGACAGCTGCCATCTCCCCGTGTCCTACGTGGCAGAAAGCACTCTCTGGTGTCTCTTATGAGGGAATCCCATCTTGGGAGCCCCACCCTCATGACCTCATCTAATCCTAATCACCTCCCAAAGGCCCCACCTTGAAATGCCATCACATTGAGGGTTAGGGCTTCAACGCATGAATTGTGGCAGGGAGCACAATTCAGTCAACAGCACAGCCTAAACTGTACCTTTGTGAAGGCCCTCCATGCATTCATTTAACAGATGTCTGTTGGGAGGTGGCTGTGCAAGGCAGAGGGGTAGGTGCTTGGGACACAGCAATATAAACCCTGTCCCTTCCCTCACATAGCTCAGGACTTAATTTTTCTTTTTTAATTACAGAAATATTTAAACAGAAGTGGTTGTATGAGACATGGAGGAAGACACACACCTGGGCTAGGCTACGCTTTGCAGAGGAAGTGACATGAGAGCTGACAGCTGTGAGTGGGTGTGAGCCAGGTGGAGGGGAGCAGAGGAGAACTTTGTAAGCTAAGGAAATAGCAAGAGCAGGGTCCCCAAGTGGGAGAAGGAACTGAAACTGTGTGGCTAGAGCTTCTGAGGATAATTAACTGGGTCTCCTATCTAGGGAAAAGCACATGAGCTGCCTGAGAACATCCCTAAGTGATGCTTTTTACCCAGAAAGGGAGCTTTCTGGTGGGTTTAGTCATCAGACAGCAGAGTAGCATGTATTCGCTCTTTGTGATCAGGGTGGGCTACCTTCTGCTGGAGGCAAGGGGTGGAGGTGGGGGGAGCTGAGAAGAATGAAGGACCCAGGCCTGGGGAGTGATCTTCACATTTTTGTATCTCAGCACTACCCTCCCTCCAATTTGGTGCCTTCCTAAGAACCACGTTTGTGATTCATGAAAAAAAAATTTTTTTAAGTAAAAGAATATGTCCTCAAGATAGAACATTTCATCAGCAATCCCAGGAGAGTGGAAATAAATACAGCACAATATAATTGAAATCCAATAACAAGCTTTGCTTCATGTTAAATGACTTGTTTTCTGGCAGATAAACATTAATTAAAGGAAACTTTTTGTTCATCCACTTTGCTTTAAAAGTTTTCCAGTTGGGTCTGTAGTCCTCTTTTCTGCTGCTTTAGTTTTAGAACACATACAGGCTTCTCCATGGACATATGCTTACAATTTGCAACTTTGTCCTGCAGACTCTCTGGAATATGGTTAGCTACTGAAATGACTAGTCCATGAAAATGCATAATGTAATTGTACCAGGTAATCCCCGATCTAATGTCATCGTCTATTCCTTACATTTCTATCTTCTTTTTCTATTTTACTTCTCTCTTCTTTTTAACTAGTGTACACACTTTTGCCCTCAAAATCCTGTTGCATCACATTCTCTGAGTGCTTAATGCACAATTGGTGCACAGAAGACAAATGGTGATGCAAAGAATGATGACATCTGGGGTCTTCTCAGGGGCTGGTTCTCTGACCTGCATTGTTAGAGTCCCTCTTGGGCCACAGAGGTGGGATCAGTTTCTCCACTAGCCCCTGAGATCCTTTGGAGAAGGAACTGGATCTTCCTTATCTATGAATCCTTGCCTCCTGGCTCACGACAGATGCTCAGCAAATGTTTATTAAATGATTAGCATCAAAGCCCTACTCATGCTGTTGTATGAAAAAGTCCATCCCTGGAAAAACAGTATTTCTAATGGTAATTGTTCCAAAGGCATGGGGATTGGTACTAGTCGCGGATGCGGAGTAGCCCTCGGCAAAGTTCTTTGGTTGGTAGAGCGGATCCATCATGGTCCTCGCCGATCACCGCGTCCAGCCCCTAACATCCCCCCTCTGGCCTTCAACCACTCAGGTCGTTACCTTTGGCTTCTCATCGTGTCTGGCATCAGGCAGCACTCGTGCTGCTCATTGCCCCCATCAGAATGAGGGCTCCCGCCTCCCCTCTCCTCAAGGCCCTGCCATGGACTTTCCACAATGGTAGCAAGCTTCGTACAAGCTGTGAGCCGTGTGCCCTAACTCCTGTTTCAAGTCCCAGACTCTGACCTTCCCCAGATTCCTCTCTCTACCCAGCACAGGGTTCCACGAAAGGCAGCGCAGCCCTTACCCACACTGTTCCCTCTGCCTGGCATTCACTCCTCCCTCCAGTCCCTCCCTGCTCCGACACTTCTAGCTCATTCTTCAAGCTGTAAGTCAAAATAGAACACCTTCTGCTGCACGCTGGTCATCACGCTTTGCTCTAATCCCTGGGCAGTGAAGCAGGTCCGTGGAGCACACTTCCTGCGTCCTGTGGCATTTATTAGTTTACGGGATTATCTTCCATGTCAGACTTTTCATGTCTTTTTCATCGTTGCTTCCCTAATGCTTAACACGGTACCCAGTCAGGACCATAGTTACCTCCTCCGTGAAAGACAGGGAGGAAGGAGAGCAGATGAGGACGGGCAGAGGCACGAGAAGGAAAGCAACGTGAAGGGGCAGCCTCTCCATCCTTATTTGTTCTCATGTTGGCTGCAGTGTTGAGGTGCAACCAGAGGTACAGTGTTGTATCTGAATGCAAAGGAGGGGCTGAGAATGGGGGCATGGGGTGGGGTTGTGGGGTTGGTCTAGTAGGGTTAAAATTTAGCACTAGAGGCTGCTCAGTGAGAATTTTCTTCCCGGGTATGGGACGCACAGAGCAATGGGCCTTACTGACACCAGACTTGCTCACTTTGCCCCTGACTGGACTGGACTTGGTGTGAATTTTTTTTTTTTTTTTTTTTTTTTTTTGCGGTACGCGGGCCTCTCACTGTTGTGGCCTCTCCCGTTGCGGAGCACAGGCTCCGGACGCGCAGGCTCAGCGGCCATGGCTCACGGGCCCATCCGCTCCGCGGCACGTGGGATCTTCCCGGACCGGGGTACGAACCCGTGTCCCCTGCATCGGCGGGCGGACTCTCAACCACTGCACCACCAGGGAAGCCCGGTGTGAATTTTTTTCAAGCAATTTCAGGTGTGTGATAGAGCAACCAAGGTCCAGTGAACACAGAGTATTTCAAGAGTCTTGAAAGAACAGCGAGTTACAAAGGACCAAAGGGCTTCATTGTCTCTGTTGATGCCACTTTCCAAATCGGGGATGGCTGTCATCAGGCGCAGCCTCGGGCTTGACCTGGCCCCGCCCACAGTTTTCCTGATCCGGCGGCATGCTGTGGGAGGATTCCCTCCGCAGTGACGACATTCAGCCACACCACAGTTTCCTTGACCCAGGAGGAAAGCCTGGGTTTGGGGTTGGGGGGGTGTGGACGAGCAGGCGCCGAGTTTTTCTCATTTTGCCCCTTGGCTTTAAATTGCAGCCTCTCTTTTAATTTTCCATTATGCATCAAACACATCGGTGCCAAAAATGGACAAATGTATTCCGTCTGGGAGGATGATCCCAGACAGCTATAAATTAGAGCTTGTGGTCAGAGGTGCCAAAAATGTGGCCTCGTGATAGGGTGTCCCTGGGACCAGTCACCTCCTCCACAGTCTGCTCGGTGATTACAGGCCTTGGCCTGACGCCTCCATCAACAGATTTTCGCTTCGTACTTGGAAACTCTTTCCACCGAGTTGCTGCAGAGGCGGCGTAGGCAGGGCTGCCTGTGAGGCTTTGCTGGGCACATCTGTCCCAGGGAGCCCCTAGCACTCCAAGGATGGGGCTTTCCCAAGGGCATCAGAAAACAGCAGTGACCTCACAATGACCTCTTCCCTGCACCAGAAACAGCAATGACCTCAAAGCCGATTTCCTCCCAAACTAAAGCACAGCCCAAGAAAACTCTCCCCATTTTTTTCTGGACTGATCAGTTAAACTACCATATCACACTTTTAAACTTACAAGAGTAATACCTGCTTCACGCACAAACCTTAGAAAGTATCGTGAAAAGAGAAAAGTCACCTGTAATTTTACCTGTCAAAGAAAAGTATTGTTAATGTTTTGACATGACTTCTCGGAATATTTTTCCACGCCTTGCTACCCTTTTAAAAAATGCAAAAACCTTTGAAAGCTGGTTGCACCCAGTTCCTTTAGCTGTTCCTCACATTATCTAATTAGTGCTTTCGTCTAAGTACTGGAAACTTTTAGTTGTTCCACATTAGAGAGTCCAGCTGGTAGACCTCTGCCCCTCCAGTTCCTCCTGCAGCAGTCATGCTGCTCTGCTTAAGAAGCTGGCCATGGAGGGAATGGGCCTTGGGAAGATGGAGAGTGAAGAAAGATAAAGTCCTCATATATATTCAGACAGATAGCCCCGGCCCTTTACAAATAGCCCACAGACAGAAGGATCTTGTATAAACAGGGCTCTGGTCTGACCCTGACTTTGACATCATTTTTCCTTATTAAACCTCTACTTCTCTGACTTGTGTGCTTCTCTCCCTTTTGCCGGCATCTGTGTCTACTCTTCCCTGCTGGGGCGGGGGCAGCCTCTAAACTGTTGGTCTGGGGATGGGTTAGGGGAGCCCAACACTAACTGGATGGGTTGGCAGAACCACGGGGCTCTTTCTACATCTCTGCTCACTTGTGGTGCCTTGAGTCCAGAAGGTGCCAGTGGCCATCTGTTGATTGACACAATGAAATTCGAGATGGGTGTTTGTGGAGAGAGAGGAGCCTGCTGGCGGGCCTTTGTGACAGTCCTGGGAAGGAAAGGCTTCCAGCTCAGGTGCGGAGCCTCACAAAAGTCCTCCGAGTGGCGCAGAGGAAGCGGGCCATGACTCTACCAGCCGCCAGCCTGCCCAGCCGCTGCCTGCGCCGGCCACTCAGCCTCTCCCTGAGCCACGCAGCACACAGACCAGGCTTTTTCAGAAAATTACTTTTTCCTTTCTTGCTTTCCATGGAAACCCAAAATAGCAACCAAAAAAAAAAAAAAGAAAGAAACAAAACAACCCCAGCCAGTTTCCCTCACTGCCTGCAAAACCATCCCCAGGCAGTGCGGCACAGTGACAGTGGCAGCCGGGGGGTTAGGACGGCTTCTAGACGCCTCTGAAACGGCTTTCTAACTGGGCACTGCACACTCAGGAGGTGTGGGCGGGTTCTGAGGTTGGCGTGTTTTCTTCCCATTTAAAAAAGTGGGTTTCCCCCAGTCTTGGAGTTCACCTTGCTCTCGGTGACCTCTCACTGTGGTGTTGGTGAGGAAATCCCAAGTGCCCAGCAGGGGACAACAGGGCAGGAACCAAATACCCTCCCGGGGGACTGTTGTGGGAATACCCCTTCTGAGACGCCTCCTGGGCTGTGCTGTGTATGCCCCATAACCGCGGGGCAGCCTGGCAGAATGGGAGAAACTCCGGGCTTGCAATCAGGAAACCCCAGTTTTAATATTGCATCAGGGACCTGGGGTGGGCTGGGGGCTTTGAGCACATCATTCCACTCCTATTATAAGAAACGTGAAGGGGAGACGGGCTGGTTTCTTAGGGACACCCCTCCAACCCTCAGATTCTGGGCCTCAGGCCTCCCAGGTCCTGCACACACTTTCCCCTCCCTTGTAAATGCGGGCTGTTTGCCTTTCAGCTGGCAGGGTCGGCAGTCATTGCTTTTGGACTGTGGTTTCGGTTTGGAGGCACCATGAAGGATTTCTCGTCGGAGGACAGTTCCCCAGAGTACTTCTACATGGGTGAGTGACTTCAGCTCTCCTCCGCCTTAGCTGGGGCTGCCCTGGCTTCAAGTGGAGCCTGCACCTGGACTTCTGGGACGGGGGATGGAGGGAGAGAAAGGAGGCACACCTGAGCCCCAGATGCCCACCTGGCCCTGGGGTAGGGATGTGTGGTCCAAGCGGAGAGGAGAGGGCCCTACCACCCCTACCCTGCCCACCCCACACGTGGTTCATCCCTCTGCTTCTAAAACCAAGGAAGACCAGGTGGGACTGAACTGTTGTGTTTCTTTCAGCCACTTCAAGAAAAGAAGCCCAGCGTGTAACCACAATTCATTTCCAAAGAATTGGAAAAGCCCCTTTGCCCCCCTGAGTGAAGTGGGCACACCACAAAGTCAGTTATTCACTCATCCATCTGGGGTGACCGGGGACCCCTGCCCAGTCAGGGTCTGGTTCTGTGTATTTGTGATCTTGTATTTTGAATTGTCTAGGAGAGACACATAATTCAAAATGAAGAGAGACATCTCAAGATGTGGAGGGGTCAATCTCAGTCCCTCCATGACTAGGGACTGCAGAGGGGAGAGAGAAGGGGGAGAGGAGGGGGGTGGAGAGAGGAGGGAGGGGCGGAGGGAGGGCTGCCACGGAGAGAGGCCTCAGTGTGGGAGGGGTAGTAGCCGTCTCCCTCCAACTGTGGGAAAGGGGTGAGGAGTTGGAGGCTGACGTAGCCTCCAATTCCGAGACCATGTGATAAGTAGGGGATGAGAAACTAGTGTGTAACCAAGTGCTGACTTAGTGGTATTTGCAGTTGGTGCATCAGGGGTCATTCTAAACTGGTGAGGCAAGAAGGATTTGAGTTAGGTTTGAAAGACCAACCGTAATCGATAGAGAAAAGGAAGAATAGGGATTGCAGAGGTTTGGGGCACACAGTGTGTCTACAGGATAGTGATTAGCAAGCCGAGGCTGGGCAGAGGACTCTTACCAGAATGTAAAGGATATGGGCATGGTAGGAATTAAGATTAGAAAAGTTGGGGAGGGACAGAGGACAAGTATAGGGGGCCTTGAATGTCAGGGCTAGTTAATTTAATAAACAATAGAAGGATGATTTAGGGTTTGGGGGAGGGTACGACCTACACTGCATTTTAAAGAGATTATTGTGGAATGAGAGGGGAGGACAGAAAAAGACGGTGCTAGATTATTGATATAGTCAGGCCTGAAGAAATAAGGGCATAACCCATGGTGGTTGCAGTAGGAATTGTGAAGAAAGGGACAGAAAGACAAGAAACTTTATTAAGCATTATTAAATATTATTATTAAACATCGTTAAACTCAGGGACAGAAGGAATCAAAACAAAAAAGATATCAATGATAGACAGAGTCAAGCCTAGAAGTCACAACTCATGGTTTTCAGATGGAAACCTGAGGTAAGGGAACCTGCTCGGTTAGAGAGAGGGGCGGGTATGTGGAAGGAAAGATGGAAGCCAGTCTGGGGGGCAGCCTCTGTCTGTGTTGCTCCAGAGACAAAGCACTGATAGCAATTTCACAGGTGCAGATTTGGGGCCAACATAAGAAAAGCTTTCTAATGCCTTGATAGATCAAAGAAGCTGAGCAGACTTCTACAGGTCAAAGTGATCCCTCTGATACCTTGGTATTTAACCCAAAATCAGAATGGAGCCTTTACCAATACAGGAGATTCCTGCATTAAATAGGAGAACAAACTAGTTCTATACAGACGTTCCTGATCCTATTTCCTAATGTAAACTAAAGCAACATGAACAGCCCAAGATGCAAGAAATGTCATATATTTATGGACATATCGGTCAGGACGCTTTTAATTGCAAATCACAGAAACGACTCAAACTGTCTAGAGCAAAACAGAAATTTCTTGACTCACGTAACTGAAAAGTCAGGATTAGTTCTCATCACAGGGACACAAGTGATGTGATTGGAATGCAGTCTGTAGCCACCTCTTAGCTCCGCTTTCCTGTGGCCCCAGTTTGGGGCAGGTTCCCCCTAGACGTGATAAAACGTCCACCCACAGCTCCAGGCGCCATCTCCCAGGTAACCTCAGCAACAGTACACGCTTCTTTCATTCCAACTGATCCAACCGAAGTCCTGGGTCGCACTGTCACTGGCAATCTTGGGTCCAGTGGCCGTTCCCACACCAGTCATCGCGGCCAGCTGCTCGGGACGGGCTCGTTGGCTGAAGCCTGGGCTTCACACCTGCCTTGGCGCTGAGGCGAGTCAGCCCTCTCAGACCACAAGGACTGAGAGTGGAGGAGGTTCTTTGTCTAATAGAAAAGAAAAGGAAGTGAACTCTGGGTGGGGAAAACAACAGCCCTCACAGCGGGGCCTGAATCCTTCCTGCTTGTTCTTGGCACCTGGGGCGTGGCGTGGGTCTGCCCACCCTTGGTTCTCCCTCCCCTCTCTAAGTCACCCTTGAGTGTCTGGTGGTGAGAATACTCGCGGTCAGTGCTTGAAGTCCAGAGAAGTGGATTCTCATAGAGTCTTAGCGCTAAACCGAATAAGGAAACTGAGGACCAGGGGTTGAAGCAGAGGAGGAGGGGTGCTGACAGTCAGCTGTGGTTTTCCAGCCCTTCAGGGTGGGGCTCAGCCCGCACCCCAGGTCTGCCAATGCCCAGGCCTGTGCTGTCTCTCTGGAGAGTGCCAACAAGAAAAAGTCCTTGTGAGGTCAGGAACCTTTTCTCCACTTGAAATACTTCTTATAATATAAATAGGAAGAGCAATATACATGTTTACAGAAATGGATGTTTCTTTCCTCAATAAATAATTTTCCAAATAGGAAAGACACCAGTTCCCTAGCAATAAAACAAGAAGAAAAGTACACCAGGATTCCATTTTATGGACTTGCATAGCAAACAGTGTGAGGTAACAGGACTTTAAAGAAGAAGCAGGCCCAGTTTTTGGAAACTCTCACTTCATGTCACAGGGTACTGTGCACTGCTCTGTGTATTTTTCCTTTTCAGAATAGGTTCCAGAGCAATCAGCCCATTACACTCTTATCACCCCATTGTTAAAGAGCCCTGCAGAGTAGGCTTGGCCCATCGAAGCACTCTTAAAGAAATACCACCTCTCCCTGAGAGGGACCTCAGGAAGGCACGTGGTCTAGCTCCCTGCTTCTGGGCACATGACTGCCGCCTCTAGGGGGATGCTTTCCTCTCTGGGACCCTTGGGTCTTTCTCCTTGGTGATGGAGAGAAGGTCCCTTCTTATAATAAAGATCTGGAGGTGACTTCACAGCCAGAGGCCAGTGTGGAGAGGATCCAGCTGTGAGGGGAGCTGGAAATGAGGCCAGGGAGCCAGGGTAGTCAGACTGACTGCACCTGCTGCCTCTTCTCAAGGACTTCTGAGCTCAGGTCGAGACCTGGAGGCTGACCCAGGCTGTCGTGTCCACTGGTTGCTATCGTGGAGAAAGGAGAGCCTGGCAAGAGTGGAGCTGGCAGCAAGAAAGGCTGGGTGACTTGGTGTTTCCCAGACCCTTTCCACATTAGTCTCCTTCAGTGAACTCTTGGGAAAAGGCCCCAGTGTCTTCCAAGTTCCACCAATGTGCCCCTCTGCTTTCCTGTTACAACTTGTCGCTGGGGCTGCCCCTTAGGGGTACAGGCAGCACAGGGGTCTTCTTTCCAGGAGGCAGAGTGAGGAGCGATCCCCTCGGCCCTCAGAAAGCTGGAGCACATGAAGTCATGTCTGTGAGCAGAGGACCGAGGGCGTCATCGGGTTTCTCCATGAAGGGGAAGGGGCTGCCCACACAGACGGCAGCCACTCGCTCTCCGGGATCGCAGGCTGTCTGTGGCTGTCCCTCCCTGTGAATGCAGAGCCGCAGAGCCTGGCTTTGATGGCGGCTGGATGTTCTGTGTAAGGAAAGCATTCCAGCGCTGAGTGCTGAGGGGCTGGCTTGACTCTTTAAAAACTCTGACTCACTCTGCTAATATTTTTTTACTTCTCAATTTTTAGTTGTACCTGAGATTCCTAGTAATTGCAGAACAGACACGTGCCATAGCTTACATTGTTGAGACAATTTCTCCAAAGCATTTTTACAAGAACTTAATAGATAATTATTGCCATATTACACATAACAAAACTGAGGAATAAGAGGACTTACCTAAAGGCGCGGCTGGCAGACCTGGATTTCTAGCTCCCACCAATGTGCTTTGAAGGGAAAACCCAGAAATCATCAATGATAGATCCCTCGGGCACTTTTCTCAAGGAAGAAGGAAAAGAACCCTCCTGCCATTTGTAAATTGCAAAATTCACAGATTTCTAGCTAAGAAAATCACGCTTCTTCTGAGCTCCTTCTGAAAATGCAGCATAAGAGTGAGGGTGTGCACTTTGGAATAGAACCCCGGGTTCAGTTCCAGTTTCCCCCCTCACTAGTCATGCAATCTTCCATAAATTAGTTCTCCGTGTCTCAGATTCCTAATCTGTGAAATATGAATACCATTTCTACATACCTCATAGGGTTGACGTATGAGATGATTTAACCTATGAACGTGGCTTGAGCGCAGTACCTGTTGTGTCATGAGCCCTCAATAAACGTCAGCTGTCAGCCTGCGGGAGGCACAATGATGTGGGAGAGTAAGAGAGGGGAAGATAAAAGAGTCGTTTAGATGCCATATAGTCAGGGCGATACACCAGCTGGTAGCACTGAGGCTTCCAGGTGGCAGGTTCCTGAGATAATGCCTGCCTAGGGCAAAGGACAGTTGCTGCATAGAGCAGCTGAGGCACTGGGAATGGTGGTGGTTACTCAGTGTTGAATGACTCCATGACTAATGTATGTTCAGCTCCTAGAACAACACTCAATAACTAACAGCTGCACAGTACCTAGTCCTTACCTCCCCCGTAAACTAAGTCCCATCCAATATTCTAAATACATATATAATTATGTGTGTCCAGGGCAAGCTGGGAGAGAGGGAAAGTTGCACAGAGGCAGAGAAAAATATTTTCAGATGAAAAATGGTCATTAGGAGGGTATGTGAAATCACCTGCAGCTAAAAGCCACCGAAATTGATGAGCGTGTCACTCCCCAGTCCTTAAAAGGGGAGCCATTTAAAAATGAGTTGATGCAGACAACCCTTTAGGATGCCACCGTCTCCTTTCTGCGTTAACTGAAATGATGCTTCTAGCTTCAAAAGAAGGATCGGAAACCAGAGACAAGTGATGGAATTGTCAGGGAATTGGTGGTAGCATGTCACCTGGAGATCACTGGCGTTGCAAGGCCCAGCTACTAATGCTAAAAATGCAATATCAAAGTGTTTTCTCTTTTTCAGCTCAAGGGAAATAGGACTCAGAAAGCATAGGGGATTGAGAAATAGGTCATACACTTGTCACAAAGCTGCCGCGGGAGCGAGAGGGCTCTACAGAAACCATCTTGGAAGTAAAATGTGATTGCCAATTAATGTATTCATTCAACAACTATGTTTTGAGGGCCAGATCAAAAAAAAAAAAAAACGATAAGGTATGCTTGGAAGCTACAAGTGGCCTTGTGGTGTGCAGAGTATTACAACCAGATTTGGAACTGAAATCAGCAGGCCCAAGAAATTTGCCACGTGTAGAATTTCTTCTGATTTTCCCATCAGCTCCAACCAGCAGTGTTCATTTGGCATTGAACTGAGTCCTGTGGCCACACATGCACACGGAGCTTTGCTGGGGAGAGGCCTCAGGAATCGGAGCCCCTGGGGCAGTTTCAGGGTGTTTGCTGTGAGCTCTGGAATTCTGATAGCCTAAGAATGAAATATTGTACAAATAAGTGAATTTTCTTGGGGAGCTCTTATTTCAGAAGGAAAAGGGGCTGAGTTAGCTTGTTTGCAGTGGGGAGCAGGTCTGTCCTCCTCAGAGCCCGGTGCCGCTGTCCACTGTACCCCAGCCTCCGCAGGAGCACCCCTCTCTCCTAGAGTCCACACTCTCAGAAGGCTTTCCCCGCGGTGTACAGCCGCGCCCTCATCTACCTGACTTGGGAGAGCCCAGCCCTCTGGTGGCTTCCTGGATGCTTGTTGGAATGTATCCCCAGCGTGTATCTCTAAGCAAAGAGGGGCAACCGTAGACAGCCAGTCCAGAACTTCAGATTAAGTGTGCTCTCTCTCTATCCTCTCACCCAACAAACACTAACCGAGAATTCTGTCTTGTTCCTAGCATAGTCTATGTAGGGTGAATACGGTTTGTTTAAGGACCTAACATCTATAGAGAGAGACATAGATGAGAACCCACAGAGGTACGACATGGAAAAGAGTAGGCTGGGTCACATCATAGTGAATTCCTATGTGGCTGGAGTGTAGGATGGATAATGTCCCCAGTGGGTCCAGTCTCTAGTGACTCGAAGCAGAATCTGTAGACTGTATCATGTAGCAGTGAAGAGGCAATGAACATTGTAAGTAGGAAATCGGTACAGTAAGGTGGCCCACCCAGGAGACATTCCATGAGGGAACTGCTCCAGTGGGGTGGGAATCGGGGCTCGAGGCTTTGCGTGTCCAGCCTGGAGCCCTCTTGCCACTCTTACCCCCATTAGTAAAATAGAAATGTGTATAATACTTGCCTTACTTAGTGGCGCTGTTTTGAGGAGCCAAAGAGATGATGGAAATAAAAGAGCTTTGAAAAATAAAGAAAAATTTTAAAACAATAAGGTATTTCGGCAGTGGGACCAACAATAGTATTATTTTTAATACAGTATCATTTCTCTCATTACCACATCCATTCCCCATGAAATTATTTTTTTTAGAGAAAAGGAAAAGGGAGGAAGTGGCTGAGCCTGCCTATTGGGAAATAAATAAATACCCATCTCAGGACCTCGGAAGAGCAGGGCTTCCCGGACCCTGAAAAGGGCCCTGAGAACAGCCTGGGTGGTGCAGGGAGCAGAGCAGCCCAGCCTGCCGCCTAGTCTGTCGGGGAACAGAGAGGGCTGCCCACAAACAACTGTCAGCACCCAGAGGGGCCCCTGGAGACACCCTGCAGGCCAACCTCAGCGTTTCCCCACAGAGGTGGGACGCCAGCTCCCCGCCCTCTCATGGATGGGAGTGGTTCCCAGCTGACTCATGAATGAAATGCAGAAAATAAAGTTGAGGTGATTGGCATTATTCTAAGCAAGTCGAGTGCCAGGCCCCATATTTTGTTCTAACTTATCTCAGGATCAGAAAAGGAAGTAAAAAACTGGCTTGCTTTTATTTCTCTCAGAACAAGACATTTCTGCCCTTCTCTTTCTCTGTGGAACAGCTGTTCCTGTGGCTTGACTTCAGAACTAAGTGAAACGACCACCCAAGTTAAGGCCGCTGTTATTGTTGGAAAGGCAGGATGGGATAATGGTGTTGAGCTAGCTTTAGGGGCAGATGGGTGTTTTTATCCCAGCTCTATGATCTTGGGCAAGTCACTTAACCTTTGGGGGCCCAGTTCCTCTGTCTAAAAAAATGGAGATAATAATGGTACCTGCTTCATGAAGATTAAATTAATAAATCTGTGCTAGGCGCTTAGAATAGTGCCTGGAGAAAATAAACCCTTAAAATAAATGTAGCTAATATTACATTAATAATAACATTATTTGGTGCATATTACCTTATCACCTCCCCTCACTGGCTATTTTCTTGTAACACTTACCACCTTGCGTGCCTCCAGTGTATATGGTACTGTCTTCTAGAGTTTATCATTCACACAAAACCATATTGTCTCATCGCTGTGCCCTCCGCCCCTCTCCTTGACTAAAAGCTCCCCTCTTCCGTTCCACCGACTCCCTGCTTCTCCATCTGAGCCTGGGCAGATCAACGGCCCCCCTCCCGTCCCAGACACTTTGTCCTCAGGGCCTCTCATGAGATGGGGACAGCCACTAATTCCAGAGTGCCACGAGGGCCACGGGCTCCTAGGACGGTCGGGGTTCACGTCCCAGCTCCGGCACGGGCTCCTCACTGCCCCTGGACCCACTCTCTGTGCATGGTATTAACGCCCACTTTACAGGGGTGGCGGAGATCTGACAGGTGAAGTGCGTGGCACGTAGGAGGCGCTCGCGGATGACTAAGCGTAAGCTGTGGGACAAAGGCGATTTCCGAGCCTCGCTGGTTGTGTGAGCCTGGGCGGCTCCCTTCACCTCTGTAAGCATGGGCTTTCTTTGTTCCCTGGGGATTACAGCAGCCCCCTACCCCTCATGAAGCTCTCAGCAGGAAGCCTTCCACAAGGGTTCCCTTTATCATATGAACAACTGAAGGCCCTGCGGGGCCAGATAGATGCCTGGGGCAGTGGTGGCAGAGGCTGGGCTGGCAGCACTGGTGCCGGGGAGAGGGCCGATCTGGAGTCGTCAGCCTCTTCTCTGGCCTCTTCCCCCAGGGCTCTACGTGCTGGCTGGAGCGGGGGCCCTGATGATGGCCGTGGGCTTCCTCGGCTGCTGTGGAGCCACGCGGGAGTCCCAGTGCGTTCTCGGATCTGTAAGTGGGGCGAGGTGGGGAGGGGCTTGGCCTGAAGGGAGCTGGACGTTCTCTTTGTCCCTACCTCTGTGGAAAATGTGAAAAAAAAACAAAAAATAGGTCATTAGGGTGAAGACGTTTTGGGAGAAAAAGTGCCTCATAATATTTCACAGTGAGTGAGGCAGCTACAAGATTCCCATAGTCAGGGAAGCACTGTTATCGATAAGAAAAGTACTGCTGTTTGAGATCGGTAATTTAAACAAACATACCTCTTGTGGTTTATTTTAAGGCTATTTAGTTTAGTAGCCTCTGGTTTAAAAAAAAAAAAAATGAAATAATTTCCGTTAACTGCTATACATCCAGTGCCAGTGTGACCTAAGAAAGAAGGGGAGCAGGAAGAAAGTTTTTGTGTTTCTCCATGAGGAGAAATGGCAGTTTTATTAGGCGGCCTCTCCTTACTCATTGCAACCTTTGGTGTTTGAACTGTGGCTGCTTCTCCTGATCTCTCTCTTTTTTTTAAATAAATTTATTGATTGATTGATTGACTTGGGGGTGTGTTGGGTCTTTGTTTCTGCGCACGGGCTTTCTCTAGTTGCGGCGAGCGGGGACCACTCTTCATCACGGTGCGCGGACCTCTCACTATCGTGGCCTCTCTTGTTGCGGAGCACAGGCTCCAGATGCGCAGGCTCAGTAGTTGTGGTGCACGGGCCCAGTTGCTCAGCGGCATGTGGGATCTTCCCAGACCAGGGCTCGAACCCGTGACCCCTGCGTTGGCAGGCAGACTCTCAACCACTGCGCCACCAGGGAAGCCCTTCTCCTGATCTCTTGCCATGTAAGATTTCTAACTCATTCCCTCAGTTCTCTATTCTTTCTCTTTCCCCTGTTGCTGAGCATCTCAGGTCTTGTTTATCACTGAACTTAGTTTAATCAGAGCAGACCCCGAGATTGGAACAGAAATCTGTCCAGAAGGACACCCTTCACCTCCACTTCCACCTCCTCTGGGAAGCCATCCAGACCACGCAGTCTCAAGTCACCCCCTCCCCAAACCCAGTCCCACCAGCCACTCTCTATCTTCTGGTCTTATTTTATATCTTTATAGAATCTCTTTTGTTCATCAAGTAGTCACTGAACATATGGGTGCCGGGTGCTGTTCTAGGTTGTGGGATTTCTATATCACTCTCTGAAATTAACTTACTCTTTTATTGCTTACTCATTTATCATATCCTCCTTTCTCTACTATAAGGTCCCTGAGAGCAGAGGCACTGAGATCTTATCTTATTCACCACTGTATACCCAGTATCAAGGACAGTACCTGGCACAGAGCAAATGCTCAATAAACAATTGCTGAATGAATTAATGAGTGAATGAATGTGTGAACAAACTACGGATGAACTAAGGGGCCAAATGCTTCCTGCTAGATCTCTTCAAACTAATAACCTTGCCTAGTGCTTTTCAAAAGGAACTAGAGTCAAAGAGGTTAAGTAAACTGAAAAGGTATTGAATTAATGAAGTTAGTATTTTCTCTCCTCTACAGTTTTTTACCTGCCTATTGGTGATATTTGCTGCTGAAATAACCACTGGAGTATTTGCTTTTATAGGCAAGGATGTAGTAAGTAAATATTACTTATAATTGTTTTTTAACGATGGTTAAAGTGTTCTCTTTACGGCAAAGGTCATGAGAATATTGGTACCCACAGTGATATTCCAAAGCCAAATAACCCCCACAATAATCGTTTATGCAGAACTTTTTAACCTAGGAGTGTGGTGTGGACTTTAGCATATGTGTGTATGTGTGTGCGTGCATATAGGTGCACACGTATTTCTGGGGAGATAGTTCCTAGCTTTCATTAGATATATAGAGGGGCCTATGTTTTTTGTAACAGAAGGATCTCTAATTTAAGATGATCCTGTTTGGAATGTGGGAGGAGTTAGATTGCAGGCATGAGAAAGAAGGATGGGGAAGAACACGCATTCTCATCCCATGTTAGCCTGTCCTTTGTCCTTAGGGTTTGGCCTGGGCAGAGGCCAGGTCATCCTCAAAGACTATAGGCAGCCTCCTGCGTGCCAATGAAGCCAGTTTAAGATTTTTGCTCAAACTATAGGTGAGCAGAATAGGTTGTCAGGAGAATCCACAGAGGAAGGGGTCTTTTTAAGTGTAAACATGCAGTGGGGAAGAGAGGAGTGAAATGGAAAAGGAGGAAGGATGGAATCTTAAGTTTACTGGATTTTACATAAATTCATGTGCTATCAATATTGTGTTTATGAACTTATTTTAGATTTTAAAAACGGTAAACATGTAGAATAAGTAACGTCACCTCCTCTGGAATTTGTCTAAAGTAGCTGGTTATATTTGTAGGTTAGAGGAATTGGATCTTACGACTTCTTGAGAGCTTATGGATTTGGGGATCACATGCAGTTATACTAGAAAAAACATTCTCTACGTTTTCTATGATATTTGAATGCTGGAACAGTTTTCCTTGGTCGTGAACACCTTTTAAACCATGTCGTGAAAAGACTTGAGTACTTGTACCCAATGGAGTCCCAAGAATGCTTAGGTTTCTACCCTGGCTGTGCACCAGAATCACCTGGCTGGGGCCCAGGAATC
Organism: Pseudorca crassidens; assembly: GCF_039906515.1. NCBI lineage: Eukaryota > Metazoa > Chordata > Mammalia > Artiodactyla > Delphinidae > Pseudorca > Pseudorca crassidens. The sequence goes on along the minus strand of NC_090297.1, from coordinate 100,985,595 downwards.
TGGGGTTCAGCTGTTGCTGATGTCCATTCAAGGTTGAGAACCTCCACTCTAAGAAATCTTTCTAGTCTATGAAAATTATTCTTGGTTAATCTATCCTTCCATCTTCAGAAGCATATTAGAAACTCCAGAATCTATAATCTGTTCCATATAGGCAGAATTACCCTTAAATCCAGATAAACATATGGAAACGCCATATTTTTGAAGGGTAGGGAAGAGGGGCTTTATTCTTGATGAAAGGGGAACGTTTGAAACTTCTCACTCACGTCCTCTTGTTTTCCTGGTAATTTTTCAGGCTATACGACATGTTCAGACCATGTATGAAGAAGCTTATAACGATTACCTTAGAGACAGGGAAAAGGGAAATGGGACTCTCATCACCTTCCACTCAACAGTAAGTGACTTTACTTCTTCCTTAAAATGGAATCTTCTAAAGATTATACATGAGCCAGGTTCTCTCTAATCACCTAGATTAAAAATAAATTGAGTGAAGCCAGGCAACTGCACTATATGTCTGCCTTCGTGGGAGCCAAGGTTTGCATTATGTGTAGAACCTAGAAGAGAAAGAGGCCTAACACAGAGTCGACAGAAGGAAGTCAGGACATGCACCCAAAGGGACAGAAGCGCACGCACAAATAAGAACATCGAGAAAGCCACCCAAGTAAATATCAGGTTCTCTCAAGAGTGGCCTTGTGGGGCTTCCCTGGTGGCGCAGTGGTTGAGAGTCCGCCTGCCGATGCAGGGGACATGGGTTCGTGCCCCGGTCCGGGAAGATCCCACATGCCGCAGAGTGGCTGGGCCCGTGAGCCATGGCCGCTGAGCCTGCGCGTCCGGAGCCTGTGCTCCGCAACGGGAGAGGCCACAACAGTGAGAGGCCCGCGTACTGCAAGAAACAAAAACAAAAACAAAAAAAAACAAAAACAAGAGTGGCCTTGTGATGTAACAGAAACAGCTGTGACCTTCAAGACAGAAAAGCTTGTCTCTAGCTGCAGCTGTGCCATGGAACAGCTTTGTGACCTGAAGCAAGTTCCTTGCTTCACTCAGCGCCCTCAGTTGTAAAATGAAGGGGCACATGAGACAGGCACGCTGCTTTTCTCCCGGGACATCCTGTGAGAACGTGCTGTCAGTGCAGTGTTCTCAGCTACAGGCAGTTCATCAAGGAAGGCTCCCCGGGGGAGATGGGCCAGGCCAGTGTCGTCCTGATTTCTCAACCCCTGTCATATGGAGAAGTAGCTATGAACTCCTGGCCAGGTGTTTTAAGGTAGCCCAGTTCTTGTCTGTCACAGGTCTGTCCTGGAAGGTTCCAACCATTTATCCTGTTCAGCTGCAGCTGCCCCAGGGACATCAGACAGCACACAGGTTCCTTTGTCTTTGAAGGGCAGCCATAAGGCAGGACACCTGTTGGCTGGCCAGTATTCAAGCCCCAGTCTTTTAGCCCCTGAGGTTTACTGTGGCCACTTCTCCTGTCCGTCCCAGGCTCTCCTCAGTTAATGAGCCTTTCCTGAAGCTCATAAAACTTTAGCTATTCAGCAAGGCTGAAAGGAAGAATCTAAAGACTTAACTCCTGTCTAAAAACAACAGTTTACACAGGCACTGTCAGCTAGCTTCTTGCCTTGTTTGCATTGCCTTCAATCACCTCCTGTCATAAAACTTGGACAGATTTGGTGAAGTCCTTTCTTGCTTTGCTAGCACGACTATGTGACTCTTCATACTGTCTCCAGAACGGCCACTAGGTTGTAGTGTCAGGCCTCAGAGCTGTTTTGCAGTCTCAGCACGCCCAGTCCTTAGCAGTGATACCCGGACTTGTAGCGTCAGCTTCTCCCTCCTTGTGCTAAAAGCTCTTTTCGGACTCTCTAGTTTCAGTGCTGTGGAAAAGAAAGCTCTGAACAGGTCCAGCCGACCTGCCCAAAGGAGCTCCTAGGACACAAGGTAAGCTTCTCTACCAGGTTCCTATCCTGCCTGTGGTGTTAAGATGGTTCTTGCCCTTGGGGTGGAGGGGTGATTCTGGGAGGCCCTCTGCCAGTGGCTTCTAGCCTCAGCTTTATTCTAGGCAGAATAAGTGAAGCAATGATGAGTCCCAGGCTCCTGGTACCCTGGGGAATAATGGTGTGCTGACTTGCCAGTAATGATGCAAATGCAGTGGCATTAATTAAGCTCACCAGGGCCAGAGGTACGCACCCTAAGGACGTTGCCCCGTACCCTTCCAGGGGTGTCATCGCACTGATAAATGCTTCCTTTATTAAGTGCTGCGTGGCAGGCACGATGCCAGGTTCTGGAAACTCTAAGGTGAAAAACACATGGTCCCTGCCTCAGTGGCCTCACAGACTAGTCAAGGGAGCTGATGCTTGACAGAGCACAGTATCTGTACAGAATACAGTGGAGTCAGGAAAGCTTGCAGAGGATGGATCCTTGAGCCTAGTTTTGACAAAGGAAGGTCATTCCAGGCCCAGAAAGCAGCAAGAACAGAAGCATGAAATTCCAGGACTGGAGGAGAATCGGGAGTCCAGAGGGAATGGTGAGGGACATTTTTGAAAAGGCAGGCAATGGCATGGTTTTATACCTGGAAGTTTGGAGAAGCCGTTGCTTTTAGCAGAGGATTAACATAATCCGTTTTGCATTGTTGAAAGAGCACTCAGGCTGCTGGGTATAACTGGTAGAACAGAAGGCTGGAGACCAATGGAGGGAGGCCGCTTAGGTGGCACTTATGTTTTTCCTGGTGAGAGAGGATGAGGAACTAGAGCAAGTCACGTACCGTGGGGAGGGAGAGGAGGCGACAGATACAGAGACGTCCAGGGGTAGAGTCAACAGGCACAGGTGACTGACTGGGTGTGAGTGGGGAGTGAAAGGGAGGAAGCTAAGACTTCAGATGTCTGCTTGGCTACAGAGAAGGAGAGGCTGAGTGTGTAGGAAGGAAAGGAGATAAGTGACAGCACAGGCTTCCTGAGGAGATGAGAGAATAAGATCCAGAGCCAGTAAAGGGGTTGACTTTCAGCAGAGCAGGGCACTTCTTTGGCTTTAATGAGAAGGAAGTAAGAAGCAGTGTGCCTTTCTCATCTGCATGCTCACTGCCTACAGCAGCACCTGCCACCGGATGAATGGAGTGTGTAAGTTTATAGGTGCAGGTGAGGAAGGTTGGAAGAATTTCTACAGCTTGACTCCAATAAGTAAGGGAGCCACTATCTAGAGCAGTGGTTCTCAACTTTTACCAGAATGTATTGTAATTATTTTTGTGAGTCTGTGTCCTTCTCTAAACTGTGAGCTCCCTGAGGGCAAAAGTAACCATGTCTTATTTTCTCCATATCCACCATGCCGTTCTGGTGACTAATGCAAGGCAGATGCTCAAGAAATATTTGTTGAATAAATGAATGATGAATGAATGAAGTATGACAGGAGATGTGAGGATAGCAGTAAGAGTTTCATATAGCTTAGGTGGGTATCAGAGAGAGCTGACCATTGACAAGTAAAAGGACCTGGGCAGCCTAAGGACAAAATTGGGTTGAGAGAATACCTCTGTATTTAAGAGGACCAAATAGAAGTTGGAGAAACTAATTGCAATTACAAGTGATCTGTTCTGCCCCCTGTCCAATATTCCTCCATCCGTGAAGGTTCTTTGGACCTACACTGCACAGGTCTCTATGGGACACAGATGAAAGAATAGGGCCACCCAACCCGGCCGCCATAGAAGAGAACAGTCCTCCAACCCCCAACACTTGGCTTTCCTTTGTTAAATTTGAATCTATACAGACTTTATAGCTTCTTACTAGGTGATGCCTACCTTGTATAGTAAATTGGACTAAGTATGTAGAAAGTCTTTTAAACTATAAATGACAATCCAAAAGCAAGGGACTGTTATTTTGGAGATATTTTACTTTTTTTTATTTGCTGAAAGTAAGAAGAGGCCCCAAAGTTTTAATGCCTCAGGTCCCAGAATAGCTTCATCCAGCCAGGTTTCGGGGCTTTGAAGCAGCCATTGGCCTAAATAGGAAAATTCCACCAAAAGGAGAGTATTGTCATTTTTCCCCCCAAAACACTTTTGCTTTAAATTTATCAGAGTGATATCTGGGAGGAACGGTTTAAATAGGAACAGAAGCTGACATGGGTTAACTCTCACAGGATGCTCTGTAGAGAAGGAAAGGATTGGATCAGGGTGATGATTCACACATACCACCAGCTGTTATTCCTGACTTCTTCTTTTCCAAAACAGAATTGCATTGATGAAATTGAGCGCATAATCAGTGTTAAGCTCCAGCTCATCGGAATTGTCGGTATTGGAATCGCAGCCCTCACGGTAAGAAAGTTCCAGAACATACCTTCTTTGACACCTAAGAAGCCTTGAACCTTTGTATCTTGTTTCTCTTCAAGTGTGATATGGCAGTATCTTAGGAGAGATTTTTCGTAAAAGACAAAGATGTTTTTGACAGAATATCTAAGAACAAAGCTAATTAGATACATCAATACTTAGTTCTCTCAAATATGATACAAATTTCAATGTTAAGCTAATTATGACTTTGAGTTTATCATTGCAATAACTTCCCATTTTAAGGTCACCAAGCTTAAACTAGATGAGTGATTTTTAATTCTGGGTCTCTTCCTTTGTTAGATATTTAAGACAACATAGATTAAACTCTCTCACCTATGATTTGCAGAGGTAGCGCAGTGTAGTGATTAACAGTGCAAAATCTGGCATCACACTGTCTGGATACAACTGCTAACTCCACTACTTACAAACCCTGGGGTCACTGGAAAGTTTCTTAATTTCTCTATGTCTCAATTCCCTCATCTGCAAAATGGGGATTTTAATATATCAACCTCAGAAAATTGTTGTGACAATTAAGTGGAATAATACATATAAAGTATTATTAGGAATTAATTCATATAAAGGGTCTGGAACATAGCACTCAATAAATGCTAGCTCTACATAGAATCTGAGTGTTCCCAAACCCTGGATCCAGGCGAACTATATATGGAAGTGTGAAGCATAGTGCATCCTTGCACATGTAGGTAGCTCAGTACTTCTAAAGTACAAAAGAAGAGTGTGCAAGAGTTCATAGGGGCAGAAGGCTATGGTAAGTGTAGCAAGAGATGACACTGGAGAGGGTTATGAGGGTCCACATAATTGTGTTCTTTGTGTGACTTTTTGATAGGTTGGGCTTTAGCCTTAAGGTAGAGGGGAGCCACCCAGGTTTGGAAGGACCTGTAGTGCAGTGTGGAGGTAAAGTTGGAGGGAAGTAAGATTGGAGTCAGGTAAGCCCATAAAGAGGTGATTCCCATTGTCCAAGGGCTGAGTGATAATAGCTAATGCTAAGATAATACTTACCCTCTGGCCCTCCTATGTAGATTAATTCATGGCCTAAGCTGAGGCAGGGGCAATGGAATTGTGAGGAAATCAATGAATTGGCAGTTCTCAGGGGACACACAATCATCTTCCCTCCTTTCTGTATTTAGAGCACAGAAGGCTGGGGCAGTGGGTGAAAATACTATGCTGAGGACCTCCCAATCCAGGGTCTTCTCTCAGGGCCTCCCCACCCGCCCTGAGGCTAGCCTGATGGCCAGTCTGCGGCTTCCCAAGGACAATTCTGAGGCAGATGATTTGAAAATGTTCTGCATTAACGGAGGTATCAAATAGACGCTCCCAACAATTCTAGAGTCTCAAGGAATGAGCATTCTAGAAGTGGTCACCCCTGACTCATGACAGTGGCAGGATGAGTTTCTTTCTGAGGGGATCCCTTTAGGTACAACGAGGTCTAAGCAGGGGTTGCATCCAACCTTACAACCACGGAAAAGGGGAAGGCCCTGTGTTGGCCATCTTGCCTCAGAAGAAATGCCCAGAGTTTCTTCTTTAATTCTTTTCTTCATAAGGTAAGAGTTTCACAATGTAATCAGTTAACAAAATGTCCATTAGGTGTCTCCCCTGCCACACACTGGTACTGAGTTCTGTCAGCCAGAAGCTTGGAGCCCTGATCCCAGCTATTCCCTTAAGTCTGCCCCTTCCCCTCCAATAACTGATAACACATGCCTTTTTAAATTCAGCATTTACAGATCCTAGTCTAATGTAGGATAGGATTGAGGAGAGAATCAGAGAGATATGGTACTGATTTCTTTGAACAAACATTGAGAGTATTCTATGAACAACGCACCTACAGATAGCATATCATAGGCTCTGCAAAATTAATAGGAGAAGTGATTGAGGACAAGAAGGATTTTTTGGCGTCCTTCTATTCAAACCGTTTAAGCAGCTATTAATTTTGCTAAATATTTGTCTTTTCAAAGAAGCATCCAAGTGGTAGAAGATGTCAGTAGTACCATAGTACAAACACCACAATTTATGCTTTGGTAAAACTATTGAGTTAAATAATAAAGCATCATGTACACTTAAAAATGAACTGGGAATGAAGGGATGCTCCACTTTTTAATATGTGGTCACTGTTGCAAAAATTCAAAGTTTTGCCAGCAATAGAAAACTATTTAGACTGCAAGTGTATTTAAACAACAAGTGGTTACAAACGCATTTTCCAAAATAAAAATATAAATGAGAGAGATTGGTTCAAGATGGTGGAGTAGAAGGACGTGCACTCACTCCCTCTTGCAAGAAAACTGGAATCACAACTAACTGCTGAACAGTCATCAACAGGAAGACACTGGAACTCACCAAAAAAGATACCCCACATCCAAAGACAAAGGAGAAGCCACAGTGAGATGGTAGGAGGGGTGCAATCACAGTAAAATCAAATCCCATAACTGCTGGGTGGGTGACTCACAAACTGGAGAATACTTATACCACAGAAGTCCACCCACTGGAGTGAAGGTTCTGAGCCCCACGTCAGGCTTCCCAACCTGGTGGTCTGGCAATGGGAGAAGGAATTCCTAGAGAATCAGACTTTGAATCCTAGCAGGATTTCATTGCAGGACTTTGATAGGACTGGGGTAAACAGAGACTCCACTCTTGGAGGGCACACACAAAGTAGTGTGCACATCAGGACCCAGGGGAAGGAGCAGTGACCCCATAGGAGACTGAACCAGACCTACCTGCTAGTGTTGGAGGGTCTCCTGCAGAGGCAGGGGGTGGCTGTGGCTCACTGTGAGGACAAGGACACTGGCAGCAGAAGTTCTGGGAAGTACTCCTTGGCATGAGGCCTCCCAGAGTCTGCCATTAGCCCCACCAAAGAGCCAGGTAGGCTCCAGTATTGGGTCGCCTCAGGCCAAACAACCAACAGGGAGGGAACCCAGCCCCACCCATCAGCAGACAAGCAGATTAAAGTTTTACTGAGCTCTGCCCACCAGAGCAACACCAAGCTCTACCTACCACCAGTCCCTCCAATCAGGAAACTTGCACAAGCCTCTTAGATAGCCTCATCCACCAGAGGGCAGACAGCAGAAGCAAGAAGAACTACAATCCTGCAGCCTGTGGAACAAAAACCACATTCACAAAACATACACAAGATGAAAAGGCAGAGGGCTATGTACCAGATGAAGGAACAAGATAAAACCCCAGAAAAACAACAAATGAAGTGGAGATAGGCAACCTTCCAGAAAAAGAATTCAGAATAATGATAGTGAAGATGATGCAGGACCTCAGAAAAAGAATGGAGGCAAAGATCGAGAAGATGCAAGAAATGTTTAACAAAGACCTAGAAGAATTAAAGAACAAACACCTAGAAGGATTAAAGAACAAACAAACAGATGAACAATACAATAACTGAAATGAAAACTGCACTTGAAGGAATCAATAGCAGAATAATTGAGGCAGAAGAACAGATAAGTGACCTGGAAGACGGAATGGTGGAACTCACTGCTGCAGAACAGATAAAGAAAAAAGAATGAAAAGAAATGAAGACAGCCTAAGAGACCTCTGGGACAACATTAAACACAACAACATTCGCATTATAGGGGTCCCAGGAGGAGAAGAGAGAGAGAAAGGACCCGAGAATATATTTGAAGAGATTATAGTCGAAAAATTCCCTAACATGGGAAAGGAAATAGCCACCCAAGTCCAGGAAGTGCAGAGAGTCCCAGGCAGGATAAACCTGAGGAGAAACATGCCAAGACACATAGCACTCAAACTGATAAAAATTAAAGACAAAGAAAAATTATTGAAAGCAACAATGGAAAAATGACAAATAACATACAAGGGAACTCCCATAAGGTTAACAGCTGATTTCTTAGCAGAAACTCTACAAGCCAGAAGGGAGTGGCATGACATATTTAAAGTAATGAAGAGGAAGAACCTACAACCAAGATTACTCTACCTGGCAAGAATCTCATTCAGATTCAACGGAGAAATCAAAAGCTTTACAGACAAGCAAAAGCTAAGAGAATTCAGCACCACCAAACCAGCTCTACAACAAATGCTAAAGGAACTTCTCTAAGTGGGAAACACAGGAGAAGAAAAGGACCTAAAAAACAAACCCATAACAATTAAGAAAATGGTAATAGGAACATACATATAGATAATTACCTTAAATGTAAATGGATTAAATGCTCCAACCAAAAGACACAGGCTCACTGTGGATACAAAAACAAGACCCATATATATGCTGTCTACAAGAGACCCACTTCAGACCTAGGGATACATACAGACTGAAAGTGAGGAGATGGAAAAAGATATTCCATGCAAATGGGAACCAAAAGAACGCTGGAGTAACAATACTCATATCAGATGAAATAGACTTTAAAATAAAGAATGTTACAAGAGACAAAGAAGAACACTACATAATGATCAAGGGATCAATCCGAGAAGAAGATATAGCTGTAATAAATATATATGCACCCAACATAGGAGCACCTCAATACATAAGGCAACTGCTGACAGCTATAAAGGAGGAAATCAACAGTAACATGATAATAGTGGGGGACTTTAACACCTCACTTACACCAGTGGACAGATCATCCAGACAGAAAATTAATAAGGAAACAGAAGCTTTAAATGAAACAATAGACCAGATAGATTTCATTGATATTTATAGGACATTCCATCCAAAAACAGCAGCACATAGAACATTCTCCACGACTGATCACATCTTGGGTCACAAATCAAGCCTTGGTAAATTTAAGAAAATTGAAATCATGTCAAGCATATTTTCTGACCACAACACTATGAGATTAGAAATCAATTACGGGGAAAAAAATGTAAAAAACACAAACACATGGAGGCTAAACATTACATTACTAAATAACCAAGATATGACTGAAGAAATCAACGAGGAAATAAAAAAATACGTAGAGACAAATGACAAGGAAAACACGACCATTCAAAACCTATGGGATGCAGCAAAAGCAGTTCTAAGAGGGAAGTTTATAGCATTACAAGCCTACCTCAAGACACAAGAAAAATCTCAAATAAACAATCTAACCTTATACCTAAAGGAACTAGAGAAAGAAGAACAAACAAAACCCAAAGTTAGTAGAAGGAAAGAAATCATAAAGCTCAGAGCAGAAATAAATGAAAAAGAAATGAAGAAAACAATAGCAAAGATCAGTAAAACTAAAAGCTGGTTCTTTGAGAAGATAAACAAAATTGATAAACCATTAGCCAGAGTCATCAAGAAAAAGAGGGAGAGGCTCAAATCAATAAAATTAGAAATGAAAAAGGAGAAGTTACAACAGACACCGCCAAAGTACAAAGCATCCTAAGAGACTACTACAAGCAACTCTATGCCAATAAAATGGACAACCTGGAAGAAATGGACAAATTCTTAGAAAGGTGTAACCTTCCAAGACTGAACCAGGAAGAAATAGAAAATATGAACAGACCAATAACAAGTAATGAAATTGAAACGGTGATTAAAAATCTTCCAACAAACAAAAGTCCAGGACAAGATGGCTTCACAGGTGAATTCTATCAAATATTTTGAGAAGAGCTAATACCCATGCTTCTCAAATCCTTCCAAAAAATTGCAGAGGAAAGAACACTCCCAAACTCATTCTATGAGGCCACCATCACCTTGATACCAAAACCAGACAAAGATACTACAAAAAAAGAAAATTCCAGACCCATACCACTGATGAATATAGATGCAAAAATCCTCAATAAAATACTAGCAAACAGAATCCAACAACACATTAAAAGGATCATATACCATGATCAAGTGGGATTTATCCCAGGCATGCAAGGATTCTTCAATATATGCAAATCAATCAATGTGATACACCATCTATTAACAAACTGAAGAATAAAAACAATATGATCATCTCAATAGATGCAGAAAAAGCTTTTGACAAAATTCAACACGGATTTATGATAAAAACTCTCCAGAAAGTGGGCATAGAGGGACGTACCTCAACATAATAAAGGCCATATACAACAAACCTATAGCAAACATCATTCTCAATGGTTAAAAACTGAAAGCATGTCCTCTAAGATCAGGAAAAAAACAAGGATGTCCACTCTCACCACTATTATTCAACATAGTTTTGGAAGTCCTAGCCATGGCAATCAGAGAAGAAAAAGAAATAAAAGGAATTCAAATTGGAAAAGAAGAAGTAAAACTGTCACTGTTTGCAGATGACATGACACTATACACAGAGAATCTTGAAGGTGCCACCAGAAAATTACTAGAGCTCATCAATGAATTTGGTAAAGTAGCAGGATACAAAATTAATGCACAGATATCTCTTGCATTTCTATACACTAATGATGAAAAATCAGAAAGAAATTAAGGAAACACTCCCATTTACCATTGCAACAAAAAGAATAAAATACCTAGGAATAAACCTACCTAGGGAGACAAAAGTCGTGTATGCAGAAGACTATAAGACACTGATGAAAGAAATTAAAGATGATACCAACAGATGGAGAGATATACCATGTTCTTTGATTGGAAAAATCAATATTGTGAAAATGACTATACTACCCAAAGCAATCTACAGATTCAGTTCAATCTCTATCAAACAGAAATATAGATCAATGGAACAGGATAGAAAGCCCAGAGATAAACCCACGCACCTATGGACAACTAATCTATGACAAAGAAGGCAAGGATATACAATGGAGAAAAGACAGTCTCTTCAATAAGTGGTGCTGGGGAAACTGGACAGCTACATGTAAAAGAATGAAATTAGAACACTCCCTAACACCATACACAAAAATAAACTCAAAATGGATTAGAGACCTAAATGTAAGACTGGACACTATCAAACTCTTAGAGGACAACATAGGAAGAACACTGACATAAATCACAGCAAGATCTTTTTTTATCCACCTCTGAGAGTAATGGAAATAAAAACAAAAATAAACAAATGGGACCTAATGAAACTTAAAAGCTTTTGCACAGCAAAGGAAACCATAAACAAGACCAAAAGACAACCCTCAGAATGGGAGAAAATATTTGCAAATGAAGCAACCGACAAAGGATTAATCTCCAAAATTTACAAGCAGCTCATGCAGCTCAATAACAAAAAAACAAACAACCCAATCCAAAAATGGGCAGAAGACCTAAATAGACATTTCTCCAAAGAAGATATACAGACTGCCAACAAACACATGAAAGAATGCTCAACATCACTAATCATTAGAGAAATGCAAATCAAAACTACAATGAGATATCATCTCACACCAGTCAGAATGGCCATCATCAAAAAATCTAGAAACAATAAATGCTGGAGAGGGTGTGGAGAAAAGGGAACACTCTTGCACTGCTGGTGGGAATGTGAATTGGTTCAGCCACTATGGAGAACAGTATGGAGGTTCCTTAAAAATCTACAAATAGAACTACCATATGACCCAGCAATCCCACTACTGGGCATATACCCTGAGAAAACCGAAATTCAAAAAGAGTCATGTACCAAAATGTTCATTGCAGCACTATTTACAATAGCCAGAACATGGAAGCAACCTAAATGCCCATCGACAGACGAATGGATAAAGATGTGGTACATATATACAATAGAATATTAGCCATAAAAAGGAATGAAATTGGGTCATTTGTAGAGACATGGATAGTTCTAGAGACTGTCATACAGAGTGAAGTGAGTCAGAAAGAGAAAAACAAATATCGTATACTAACGCATATATGTGGAACCTAGAAAAATGGTACAAATGAACCGGTTTGCAGGGCAGAAATTGAGACACAGATGTAGAGAACAAATGTATGCACACCAAGGGAGGAAAGCGGGGGTGGGGTGGTGGTGTGATGAATTGGGAGATTGGGTTTGACATGTATACACTGATGTGTATAAAATGGACGACTAATAAGAACCTGCTGTATAAAAAAAAATAAAATTCAGAATTTCAAAAATATATATATATAAATTAGATCTGGGATTAACCTGAAATATAAAATTCTAAAACCAGTAGTGTATTAGTCTTTTATAATTATTAAGAACTGCCCTATAAGCTAGAAATAGGGTTATTTTCTTAAACCAGAGTCTTGCTATTTTTTAACAATAATAAAATAGGAATGTATTTTAAGCAGTTAACGGAAGTCTTTAACCAGTAGCCATAATTAAGTAGCACATATAAAAGTGCCACTTATATTCAGTAATTATTGCTTATAATTATTTGTCAACATGAGTTAAACATGCAAGCAGTTTGCTGGCCTTTTTTTAAAATCAATTTTCATCATTTGAAAGTCATTAATAAGTGGTTCCTTCTGTTTCAGATCTTTGGCATGATATTCAGCATGGTCCTTTGCTGTGCGATACGAAATTCACGAGATGTCATATGAAGCTACTTCTACATGAAAGTTGTAATCTAGAGCATACAAATGTCACAGGAGCTGTCTCCTGGCTCATTTTTAATATTCAAAGGACATTAGGATCTAAAATAATTTGCTGTTAATTGTACATTTGCACATGTATGTATGTTTGGCTCATTACTGGTTTACCCCTTGAGTGAATGCCTATGTATGTTGACTGAAGCATATTCATGTGTGATCTGCATGTTTCTGGTATATGCATAATGAAATCTGTTTGCTGGGAATTCCTGATTCGTGTTATGTGAGAGAAACACATATTTAACTCTCAGAAAAAGATCAAAAAGCTTTGATAAACTTTAAAAACTTGGTTATTTAGGAAAAAAATATGATAGTGGGTCAGTTTCTCAGACTCTAGCCATAGGAAGTTAGATATAGAGAATTCAGGGATTTCTAGTTTGTGGAAGCAATAAGCTACAGGAATTGAGAGATCATGGTGCAGTGTTAAAAGTAACTGTGTTTGGGTTAGGTGTAAGGGTTTCCTGGGATTTTTCTTATATACATACTCTCCCCAGAATTCAGGACTAAACACATCTGTAAAACTAAATATAGCTTGGAAAATCTAATTTGACTAAGTCATACTTTCCTAGTATTTAAAAAACAAAACAAAACAAAGAAAACCTTGCTCTGGAAAGAGGTGTCACACAGACAATCACATGCCCTATAAAAGTGAGTGTTTTTAGGACTAGAAAGAAAATCTTTTAACAACTTTTTAAGGAAATATTTTTGTTCTTATATAAAGACATTTAAATATTGCTTTATGACTTTCCTTTTCTGACTCTTCCCTGAACTACTGTAACCCCCCACATACACAAAAGGGCTTTTATCTCCAACTTTTCTGTATTTCTTCAGATGTAAGCATAGAAAGACTAAAGCAAGAGATCTGGCAGTTGCAAATTGTGGGAAAGAGAATTTTTACTGGCACTGTATCTTTGAAATACCTCATAACTTGAGTTTACATATTTTCCTAATTTTTTGGTATTTTTCTTATTTATTCACCTAGAGAATTCTTCTTTATAGATTAAGAACTACAGTTTTTGCCACTTAAAATATACTATATCATGAGCATCCTTAGCCAAACCAAAATAAAGAAAAACATCCTCTCCTAGTTTTGTGCACACAAGAGAGACAAGCTAAGGAAACAAAAATACACACACAACAGAAATATGTTCCTTCTGTGCAGGTCCCCTATAAAAATAAAATGTTTGTGTTCTTTATGGTCTTGACGCTTCATTGTAATCCCAAATTTACAATCTAAATTGACATATACGTCCATTTTTAAATAGCAACTTGGTACATTTAGTAAATCATGGATTTTTAAAAATTACATTTTAAAAGGCCACACAAAAATGAAAGTATGGGGGACTTTTGGAAACCCCCAAGTAAGTTTGTACTCATGTGAGAACACAAGTCTTTGGGTCTACACTAAAGGAGAGTGTGCACTCCGAGAAAGTTCTACAAAACATTTTGCTGAGAACGTGTAACCATTTGAAATAATCTCACTCCCATAGGGAACCACATTTCTCCTGCCATACTTGCTATTGCTACTAACTGCTACTAACTATATGCTACTAACTGTGGAGGAAGATTTCTAGAAAAAAAGTCAGACTGGAAGCAAGCCAAAAATTTAATTGTGCATGGCTACTTTGCTCTGTCTGTAGCTAACAGAAAGACTATTTTAAGAAACTCAATAGATGTTTCTACCCTGGTAGTTGAGAAGTAGAGCTTTTTAAGTAAAGAACAAAAAGCCACCATCTCTCCTGGTGGCTTATTTCACCTGTCTGCCTGAAGACAGGAAACAGGCTTAAGGGCATACTTAGGTTTCTTCCAGCTCAGAATCTTCTGGGATTCAACAAAAGTGAGTTTCATTCTATATCTGAATTAACCTTAAAGAAGTGTAGCTAAAAGTGGAAGAGTAGAGATTTGTTCCATATGTGATTAAAGTGTGACTTTTGGGAGTAATTTTTCTAAAGTATGTGCCATGAGTAAAATTAGAGAATTTCATCTCTGAGTGAGGGAAGAATTACATACATATATATCTTGAATCTACATATGCATCTTGAATATATATCTCTTGAATATATATACATGTATAACTTGAACATATGTATACGTGTGTGTGTATATATATGTATATGTGCACACATACATGTATACATATATGTGTACAAATATATACACACACGTATAAAGTTTTGATTATATCTGTTTACCTGAACTAATTTGAGATCAGGCCCAAAGATTTTCTTAAATGTATGGTGCCAAGGCACAGAATTAAAACTTCTTGATGAAATATTTTAAGTTATTTCAAATTAAATTTTCTATGTACCAGAATTTCTTGTTTGATTTATCTTAAAATCCTGTTATATCTTTATACACACTCATCCAACTTATCTAAATGCCTGTCAATCAACCCAAATAATATGGTGAAAAAGGAAAGAGTAGTAACCTTTCTATAGTGTTACTAATAGGAGCTGGGCTTAAAAACAACACACTAACAAAGTTATTGCATATAGTTATGTTTCAATTAATATTGTTTCACCCGAATTACACCTCTTTCCCCCAGAGTAGCTCCTTTGTCATCCATAGTACAACCTGTAAAATTACACACTGATACAGAGGCCAGTGTAACCGCCCGTGCAGTCACCAATGACAGGTGCTCTCCTTTCCCCTGTGAGCAGTGCCAGTAGGTTTGGTGTGGTGAGAATGAGGCTCCTGGAAAGACGGCAATGAAGGAGATAGCATATTTTCCCTTCTGAAGTAAGTTTATCAGAGATTAAAAAGAAGAGACCCCCTCTGTGTCATGGGTAAAATGTGGTTTCCATGGCCCCAAGGGCAGCCCTTGAGTATTTAGGAGGTGCACCCCAGCTTTCCCAGTTCACCGCTCCCATGTAACTACCAGCCCCTGTGATTTCAGCAGCCCCATTTTCCCCACCCCTAGGAGGGAGCACTAATGAACCCTTGAAGCTAGTCACTTAACTACATCATCTTAGTTTGGCCTCATCAAAATCAAATTTGTGTTAAGGTATACTTTAAGACAGACAAATGGTTTCTATTTTCTTTCAACATGACTTTTTTTTTTTCTATAAAATGTAAGGTACTGTATGTAGGTGTCTTTTGAAAGGTAAAAAGACTACAATGCAAAATGTTGTTGTTAATCATTTTGTTGGTTTTCTCATTTTAAAAACAACCACTAAATACATTTCAGGAATCCACTATTCAGATGGCTATCTCCTGGGGACACGGAATACATGAAGAATAGAAGTAATATGTCCTGAATGTTGCAAAGCAAAATCTATGATGATTTCACAAAGTTTTTAGCTAATATACCAGAAACACTCCAAAATTTTGGTGTTGTTTTTGTTTTTGTCCTGTGTAATTTATGATGGTTTTACTTATATTAAATAGAAGAAATTTAAATTAAATTAAAAGATATAACCAACAAAGTGCCTAGCATGCCTGGCACTGATGAATATTATTACCTATTGTTACAATTATTATGTTTATGAGTTTTTGTTAATTATAAATCAAACGTGTAATTGTGTATAACTAAAGATACTTCTGCATGATACCAAATACCTATTTGAACACATTCATTTGCTGAATTAATGAATAGTTTTTTTATATATTTCCCAATTCTATTTTAATTTAAAGACTACATATCAAGAGCCATAGCTACAGTTCCTATAGTTTTCCCTGGGCCTGCTCTGCCTTGTAAGATGCAACCCATTCTAATATTAGAATTGTTTTCTTACTTTGTTTTGGAACTACTATTTTGTACACTTGAAAAAACTCTTTATAAGAATGCTGATATGCTAAGATGAACAAGACAAGTCTCTGTCCCCAAGTAGGTTAGAGTGGAAAAAAGGCAAGTATAATTACCATGAGGTAAGTGCTATGATAATCATTAACCTGGAGTAGATCCATTCAGCCTTGGAAGGATGGTCAGAGGAAAGAGGTTTCCTGAATTTTGAGGTCACCAAACTGAGTCCTGAAGAACCCATACAAATGAGTCAAGTAAAAAGAAATAGAGGTAGAAAAGAAAAAGGGATTACTGAGGAACAGTATGAAGAAGGCCCTGAAATAGAGAAAGCATGGAAACATTCAAAGAGGGAAGGTCAAGAACTGAGTTGATAAAGGGCCCTGTTAAACTGTGCTAAGAAGTCTTAGGTTTGTACAGAGGTCATTGGGAAATTTTTAAACAAAATCAAATTAATTTGATTAGTTGATTTTAATCAAATTAATTTTTACAAAATCAAATTTCATTCTTTTAAAGATTACTTAGCTTTAGTATAAACAGTGATTGGAGGGCAAAGGCCAGAGTCATGAGGATTTCTAACTAATGAAATGCAAATTCTACCAAGAAGTAGTAGACAGATGCAAGAGAAATTGAGGGAAAGAGGAGCCTAGAGCCATGCCTAGGTTTCTTGGCAGCTGGAAGATAGTGGTGTACAGGAGGAAAAGCAGATTGTACTGAGGATGCAAGTTGGAGATGACTACAGGACATCCAAGAGGATATATAAACAGGCACTGGATACATGACTCTGAAGCTCAGGAAAGAAGTCTAGACTAGAACTGTAGTTGAGGAATCTGCAACATAAAAGTAGTAATGCCCAGATTTGAACAATATAAGCCACCTCTCATATTTAAGATCTCAGTGATAAAGTTTAAAAAATTATAATCTCCTACTCTAGGAAGATAAAAGCCCCAAACAATTCTTTATTCCCCATGCATTTCTTAATCTCAGACTGGAGTGTCTCTTAGCTACCTGCATTCCTTCAATAGCTGCCATCTAAACTGTCTTTTAATGCAAATGAGTGTAATTCCTTAGGACAACCAAGGTTGAATGAATACAAATTGAAGTTTCTCATATGCTCTACATTGAACAGTGTCCACAAGGTCAACAGGACACATAAGATTATCACAACACTAGCCCTTCCTTCACAAAGTTTGTAACCTTCACCCCTACAGCACCAAGCAAAATTACATTCCCAGAAGGAAGTATAGTCCAGAACTATATTACTGTTGCCTGCTAAACACCATAGCATAGATTTTGAGTCATCTTAGAGAAAAAGGGTATAAAGGCACGACAGGAGAAAATGTTGACTTCACCAAGCAAAATTACATTCCCAGAAGGAAGTATAGTCCAGAACTATATTACTGTTGCCTGCTAAACACCATAGCATAGATTTTGCGTCATCTTAGAGAAAAAGGGTATAAAGGCATGACAGGAGAAAATGTTGACTTCAGCCTCATTAGGACTGGTTCTAAATGCCATGAGTGTATTACATTGAGACTCCAGATATGTGACCTCCACTGGGCCCTCTAGGGAAGCAGAAAGGTCAGGGAAGATCAGGACTAAAAATTGTCCTGAATATTGGACTATTAGCAAGTCTTTGTTGACCTTATTGAAAACAGTTTCAAGGGAAGATAGGAGTGGAAGTCAAATTGTAATGGGTTAGGAAGAGAATGAGAAGTGAGGCAGTAAATATTTAGTGTAAGGGTCTTGCTCTGGTCTGATTGTTTCTCCCTAAAATTCATATGTTGAAATCCTAATGCCCATTGTGATAGTATTAGGAGGTGGGGCCTTTGGGAAGTGCCTAGGTCATGAGGGTGGAGCCCTCATGAATGGGATTAGTGTTCTTATAAAAAGAAACCCTACAGAGATCCCTTGCCCCTTCCACCAAGTGAGGACACAGTAAGAAGGAGCCAGCTCTGAAGCAGGAAGATCTCTCACCAGAACGTGACCATGCTGGCACCATGACCTTGAACTTCCCAGCCGGAAGAGCTGTGAGAAATAGATTTTTGTCATTTATAAGCTACCCAATCTGTGGTATTTTGCTATAGCAGCCCAAACAGACTAAGACAGGGCTATTTCACAAAGAACCTGGAATAAGAATTCAAGGAGAGGGGTAAATAAATATAAGGTTGCACAGGGTCGAGAGAGAGCTGTTTGCTTTTTTTTTTTTTTTTTTGGATGAGAAACCATTCAAGGATGCTTTATACTGAAGCGAAGGAGTCCATAAAGCAGAAGTAAGAGAAGATAGAAGAGGAAACAGCAAGGTCCTGGAGGAAATGGAGGATGGGATGAGGAGCATCTTTTTAAACTAGTGGAAAAGATGCTGAATCAATCAGTAATTTTCAGTTGAAACAGTATCAGAAACCCAACTCTAGCTTAAGCAGAACAGGAAAGTTATGACTTCTTTAACGGTTGAAGCTGGCTTCAGATTAGACCTACTGATATCAGAAGGTCTCCCTTTCCTCACTCTCTTGTTCTTCTCTGGGTTGGCTTTATTCTCAGGCTGGCTGTTTCTAGGAGATGCCAAGGATGGCTAGCAGTGGCTCTAGGTTCACATTCTAGCAGCTTAGAAACCCCAACAGGCCAAGCACTCCTCTTTGTCCAACAGTTACAGTTAAAGCCCTGAGACTGACTCCTACTGGAAGAGATTAGGTCATATGTCCACCCCTTAATCCGTCAGGCTTGGTTGAGCTTAAGTAGCATGCCTACCTCCATCAGCTCCACTCAAACCATTTGACTTGGAAAAGGATGGGGGGAGAGCCCCCAAAGGAAAATCAAGGTGCAGCTACCAAAAGAAGGGACATAGATGTTAGCCAGGCAAAAATGGTAGGTGAAAGGAGGGTAATAGAAGTAGAGAAAGTGAGACAGAGTTGTGTTAAAAGATAAGTAAGAATTGGTCAAAAGAAATGAGAGGGTAAGGAAGAACCCAACACTGAACATTAGAACTAGAGTGGAAGATACCATGATATAAGAATTTTTATGGCACTTAAACTCAGACTTGCTGCTCAATAAACGGGGGATAGGTAATTTCTTATATAAAAAACAACTTTAAAAAAATTGAGGTATAATTGACATACATTATATTACTTTCAGGTGTACAAAATAATGATTCAATACTTGTAAATATTTCAAAATAATCACCACAATAAGTCCAGGTAACATCTGTCATCACACATAGTTACAGAATTTTTTTCTTCTGATGAGAACTTTTAAGATTTACTCTCTTAGCAACTTTCAACTATGCAACACGGTATTACTAACTACAGTCGCCATGCTGTACCTCGCCATGACTTATTTATTTTATATCTGGAAGTTTTTTCCTTTTGACTCCCTTCATCCATTTCACCTACCTCCCCACCCTTCACCTCCGGCAAGCACCTACCTATTATCTTTTTCTATGGGCTTTTTGGGGGTTTTCTTTCCACATATAAGTGAAATCAAACGGCAATGATTGGCAGTCTTTCTCCATCTGACTTTTTCACTTATAATACACTCGGCGTCCATCCATGTTGCCGAAAATGGCAAGATTTCCTTTTTGTCTGCTGAGCAGTAGTTCATTATATATATCTACCACATCATTAACCATTCATCCATCACTGGACACCTAGGTTGTTTCCAAATCTTGGCTATTGTAAATAGTGCTGCAATGAACTTAGGGGTGCATATATCTTTTCCAGTTAATATTTTCATTTTCTTCAGATAAATATCCAGATGTGGAATTGCTGGATCATATGGTAGCTCTATTTTCCATTTTTTTAAAGGAAACTCCATACAGTTTTCCACAATGGCTCCACCAATTTATAACCCCACCAACAGTGTACAAGGTTCCTTTTTCTCCTTGTTATTTGTTGTCTTTTTGATAATAGCTATTCTAACAGGTGTGAGATGATATCTCATTGTGGTTTTTATTTGCATTTCCCTGATGATTAGTGATATTGTAAATCTTTTTGTGTACCTGTTGGCTGTCTGCATGTATTCTTTGGAAAAAATGTCTATTCAGGTCCTCTGCCCATTTTTTAAGTCAGGCTGTTCATTTTTTTTTTTTTCGATGTCAAGTTACATGAGTCTTTGTATATTTGGGATATTAACCCCTTATGGGATATATTGTTTTCAAATACCTTCTCCCATTTAGTAGGTTGCCTTTTTATTTTGTTGATAGTTTCCTTTGCTGTGCAGAAGCTTTTTAGTTTGATGTTTATTTATTTTTGCTTTTGTTTCCATTGTCTGAGGAAACAGATTGAAAAAAAATATTGCTAATACCAGTGTCAAAGAGCATACTGCCTACATTTTCTTCTAGGAGACTTATGGTTTCAGGTCTTACGTTTAAGTCTTTAATCCATTTTGAGGTGATTTTTGTATATGGTGTGAGAAAGCAGTCCAGTTTCATTCTTTTGCATGTAGACATCCAGTTTTCTCAACACCATTTATTGAAGAGACTGTCCTTTCCCCATTGTATAGTCTTGGCTCTTTTGTTTTATAGTAATTGACCATATATGCATGGTTTTATTCTGAGCTCTCTATCCTGTTCAATTGATTTAGTGCCTTTTTTTAATGCCAATACCATACTATTTTGATTACTATAGCTTTGTAATATAGTTTGAAATCAGGACGGATGATGCTCCAGATTTGTTCTTCTTTCTCAGGATTGCTTTGGTTATTTGAGGTCTTTTGTGGTTCTGTACAAATTTTAGAATTGTTTGTTCTAGTTCTGTAAAAAATGGCATTGGAATTTTGATAAAGATTGCTTTGAATCTGTAGATCACTTTGGGTAGTATGGACATTTATTTTAACAATATTAATTCTTCCAATCCATGAGCACAGACTATCTTCCCACTTATTTGTGTCTTCTTCATGTTCTTTCATTAGTTTCTTATAGTTTTCAGTGTACAGGTCTTTACCTCCTATCTTTTTTGATGTAATTGTAAATAGGATAGTTTTGTTAATGTCTCTGTTAGTTTTTTACTAG
Organism: Pseudorca crassidens; assembly: GCF_039906515.1. Taxonomy (NCBI): domain Eukaryota; kingdom Metazoa; phylum Chordata; class Mammalia; order Artiodactyla; family Delphinidae; genus Pseudorca; species Pseudorca crassidens. The sequence goes on along the minus strand of NC_090297.1, from coordinate 100,964,144 downwards.
TATATATAATGCAACTGATTTCTGTACATGATTTTGTATCCTGCAATTAGTTCTCACAGTTTTTTGATGGAGTCTTTAGGGTTTTCTATATATAGTATCATGCAGTAGTGACCATTTTACATTTTCATTTCCAATTTGGATGTCTTTTATCTTTTTCTTGTCTACTTGCTCTGGCTAAGACTTCCAATATATTGGTAAGAGTGGATATTCTTGTCTTGTTCCTCTTCTTAGAGAAAACATTTTCATCGGTATGATGTTAGCTGTGGGCTTGCATATATGGCCTTTATTATGTTGAGGTACATTCCCTCTAAAAGAGAATTTCTATTACTAGCAGCATCCATTTAGTTATGAAAGAACTCTTTATATTTCAAAGTCAAATGAGAAACAAGAGGGACTCTTTTTAAAGAACTGAATCTCAAATTCCTCTGCCAAAAACTGACTTATTAAACTTCAGGTTGAATTAAAGACCAGTTCAGAAGATGTTCCAAAATTTCCATCTTTCTCTTCTCACACAAGCAATAATTCTTCACTTCCCCATCTCTAAGTTCTCTATTCATTCTCCCACTTCTAAACCCAAAGAATACTAATACATTCCAAAATAGCATTTCCATATACCCAAGTTTCTGGATCTAGCTGAGGTAAATTTTTGGTCATGCCAATTCCTAAGCTCTTTTCTAAGGATTCTTTGCCTTGGACAACTCCATTTTCAAAAGTAGTTTAAGATAATTTATATATGCATCTAATCCAAATAGACTGCCTTCAGTGGAAAGAAACAAGTAGTCTCTAATGCACTCACTCTAGGGCTCCATGCTGATACAGGCCACCACACCCATGTCCAGGCCTAGTCTCCTCCCCGAATGTTGAGGAAGCCCATTTAATGAATGTCTTCTGAGTTGGACTGTTTATAAGGGGCCTCACTGAACCCCATAGGCTTTCCACAGCTCAAGTCCTTGGAAAACATTTTTCAGATTCTGTGCAAGTCATGTGTGATTAGTGCCAGTTACGTTTGATTAATCAAAAATCTATATTTGATATACAGTTTTCAGAGGGAATGTTTTAATTCTACAGCTTTAAGTGTCCATATTGTCAAGTGATATGAGAACCCAAAACCCCAGATTAATATTTGGAGATCATGATAACATTGACTTCACATGTTAAGGTAAGAATAATGTGGATTCATGACTTTGCATATAAATGTACAACTATTCTGTCCCCATTGGCAGAGCATGGGTTTGGTACTAATCCATCTACACCACCTTAGCATCCCCCCTTGGACACTGTCAGCCTGCAGGCATTTACAACATGCCCAGATGAATGCAACCAATGACTAGGATATAACAAAGACAACTGGCCCTGCTGACAATTGATTTTCACCCAATGGCAGCAATTTGGATGGAAAGAAATGGAAAAATATAGGATAAGTCATCTTTTATGAGGTCAAGTCTGCAGGACACTAGGTCTGTCTCACTTCACGCAGCTATTGAAACGAAACTCAAATGAAAGAGTACCTAAGGAAGGAAGAGAAAAATAAACCACTCTCTAAGCACATTTACTGGAAAACAGTGTTTAACTATTGAAGGTTTAGGTTAGAATTTAGGATGATTCCTCTCTGTTAGATCCCTTAGCACTCTACCACTATTCCTAAAATCTTTCATAATCATACTAGTTTTTCATGACATCGAAAGCCAAAACAGCATAAGTTGCTGGAAAGTGTCTCAAATTACCTTAAAGACTACAAAGGATTTAGACTTCTACATGTAAAATGATCGTGGCCTCTTTTCTAGGCTTTTGGAGTATAACTTTCATAAGTCAGTAGGCCCACCAGAGTAATTAAATTAAATAGATTAAAATATACTGTTTACTGAGTTTTGGTGAAGTTTTATCTTGTGTATTTGAATGACAGGATAAAGTAGTATATTGCAAATTTCATATATTCCTTACTCTCTCTCTCTACTCCAGCCCCGTTTCAGCCTTTGGAAGTAGGTGTCTCCAGTACGCTGACACCGTTTGTTCCTTCAGCCATTGATCACATTACCCTGTAGCTTTCCCATATTCATTTTCTATGTCAAGACAAACCTCGTGGCCCTCTGTTAAGACAGCCTGATTAACGCTGTCTTTCATTAGTATTTCATGTTCCTGTTCTCCATTTTACCTGCACTCTGCCCTTTCATGTGGAAACCATCCTTCATATGAGCTGGAAATGCTCTTTCACTCACCTTTTCTTCTAAAGCCCTTAAGCTCGCTAATGCATGAATGGGTATGGGTATGGATGAAATAGTACTCAAATGTACACATGGTGTTGTGAAATATATCGATATTTTATTAGTTTTATTCCAGGTAAACACATTTAACCAAATTGCAAATTACATCACAATTGAAGTTAGATAGAAAATCCCACCACATAGGACTTCTGAGGTTTGGTACAGTAGTTTGTTTTGATGGCTTCATGTATACAATCACTATAGTCAGTATTACACTTGCCACACTTACAGCTTATAGCTACAGGGTAGGAGAAATAAGGAGTAACATGGCGTGGGCATCCTGGTATTTCTACAGTCTTGTACATGAAGTCTCTATATGTACAAACATCCTGGGACAGAGCATATTTGGGAAGAAACAGCTTGCCATTGAAGTCCTGAGGAAAGAATTAAAAAAGGAGCATACTGTGATAGGACTTTAGAAAGTATATAGATAATGGAAACAGATAAAAATCAATTCACTTATATTCCTTTGTCACAAACAGGACTGAAGGAGGATTCCTTAGTTCCATTCCCTGGTACTAACTCAACATATCCACACTAAATCCCATAGAGACAAAAGTGACACCCCCTCTTTTACCTTATATCATGAGAACAAGATAAGTTTTAAATAAATTTTGGAAGTAAAACTGTTATAAAATTATCTGTATCCACTGTGCTGAGTAGATACTGTAACCTGTGTACTCTACCTCTACAGAGCCAATAACTGTTAGATTTTGGAAATGAGGTTGTGTTTTATCTCATTTTCTCTCTGGATAGAAATGGACTGAGTCTAGGTTTATCTAATTTTCAGCTAAAAGAAGTGAAATGAACTACATACCCGTGTCATACAATATCCAGCACAGATGGTAGTGTTGATGGTTAGGCAGTAAGCACACTCTTTCCTTTCGACATGCATCATATACTCAGTTGGAATACAAAGAGCCATTGCTTGCCCACATGCAAGGCCAAAAAGCATGGACATCAGGAAGATAGCAGTCATGCTAAATCAAAGATAAAATTAAAGAATCTATTACATGTATCCTTTAGGACATTCAGAAGGGACATTCAGAAAGAGCTATAATGTGTGTGTATGTGTGTGTGTGTGTAAATATATGTATTTATTGAATGCCTTCTTTGTCCTAGGCCCTATATTAGGTGTTTTTACATAGTTAATACTCTCAGTAACCTTTCTTTATGTATTTAGATGTGGCTATGATCCACATACCCCATAGTGACAGAGCTCACATAGTGAAAGTCCTGTTTGCAGGTGCCACTTAGCTTCACTGGGCAGTGAAATGGCAAGCCTGAAACACTATAACAGAAAAGTGGCAGGGACACGTATGTCAACTAAGTACAAAATAATTCATTCAATGGAAACAATCAAAATACCTGCCTTTATCATTATAAGAAGTGAGTTAACAGGCTTCAGTAAGGGCTTTCCCAGAAATGTGCTTTTCTAAAAACTTTGATTCAATAACTTAAAAGGCCAACAAACTGGTCATAGTAAGAAAAGGCAAAGAAATCAAGGAAGTGCATAATCAAACTTCAGTACCAGCTCAATGCAAACAGTCTTGCATATGATTCTACCCAATGCCTGTCAAGAAAGACAAGGCTAAAGGTCAGCTAAATCTACCACTGGTGTTAAGGGGCTAACCCAGAAATCTAAAAACCCCTCTTCTCAACCCTTAGGATATCCTTTAAGGTTGAAAGAATTAGAGTTGGAAAAATAAAATTATTTTACACAGAAATTGTATGGAATTCATTATCTTAAAAAGATTGTGGAGGCAAAAAATACAGATTGACACAATGAGAGTAATACAATCAAGGATGACAGGTCCATTGTAAGTTAGCCAGGAAAGTAAAATAAGTTTTGGGTGAACGGAAGACAACAGAGGATCCACTGTGCCTCAGGCAGAATACGTATCTCTATAGAGCCTGTCTGATGAAGAGTGTGTTCACTATCAACTGGACTTTGTAATGAGTTGGATAATGTTATGACTTATAATTATTTAAGTTTTGCTACTGAGAGAGGGTAATCAAGTTTCAGACTTTTGGATGTAAGTTGATCACTTCAAAGATTGTACAGTTAGCTAGGCATATTTGGATTTTTTTCCTTCTCAAGTATCATTGTCAGAAAAGAAAATACATATCTTAATGGAGTAGTATTACCTTTGAACACAAACTTGTTTTATTATTCTATTAAATAAATTATAATTCATTAAATGTTGTTATTCAATCATGAAAAATGTATCAAGATTTTTCTCAATTTTTTCCTCAAATCTATCAATTATATCCCAAGAGCATCTTTAAGCTACATACACTGAAACTTTCATTAACTGAAATCTCATAGACTCTGCCTCAGTTAACAAGAATTTTTGTCTTTAATCAGCTTGTAAGAAAAAAATGAAACCACATTCAACAAGCTACCAGGTATTTATTTTAAATGTCAACTTCCAGAGATTAGTGGCCATTCCTACCAGTCTCCTGTTTGGAGAATGAGAATTGCCGATAAATTAGACAAACATATATTGAGCATTTAAAGTAGGCACTGACAGACACAAAATGGATAAGCTATGGTCTTTGACCTCAAGGGCTGACAGTCTAGTGTAGGAGATAACTATGAACACTAATAATAAGAATACATATTGTTTAACTGATAACACCAAGTGTTGGTGATGATTTTGAGCAACTAGAACTTTCATATGTTGCTGGTGGGATGGTAAAATGGTACATACAAATAGTTTGAAAATCAGTTTGTTTCTTATAAAATTAAACATACACTTAACTGATCACCCAGCAATTCTACTCCTAGATAGCCACTCAAGATAAATAAGAACAAATGTTAACAAAAAATAGGTAGTATTTTAAGTGCTCTGAATGACTTGAAATTATCACTCTGACACCCACAATAATCAAAGTTTTTTTTCCTATATAGACAAGGAAGTGAACTAACCCATTAAGAAGTGTTTTCTGGTGAATACTTTCAAATAAAATTTGCATATTTAAGCATTCCTTGGAGGTTTTTTGGTATTTCAATCACGGAGCAAAATTATAAGAATTCCTTGCTCATGGAGTCTGGTTTTCTCAGTGCTTCACAAACGTGAGCTCCCTCTATGGTATAGAGCTGGTTCTATTATTTTAGAGCCACAGACTTAGAGGATCCTCTGCAGGATCTTAAAAATATCGACTGAGGGACTTCCCTGGTAGTCCAGGGGTTAAGACTTCACCTTCCAATGCAGTGGGTGCGGGTTCGATCCCTGGTCGGGGAGCTAAGATCCCACATGCCTTGCGGCCAACAGATATAAAACAGAAGAAATATTGTAACAAATTCAATAAAGACTTTAAAAATTGTCCACATCAAAAAAAAAATAGACTGAGTAAATGATATAAAATATTCACCTGTCATGATCATATGGTTCTTGCCCATCTAGCCAGCCAGCTACTGAATTTTTGCCATAGGAAATAATTAACTTCACATATTTTAACTTTTAGCTCTATGTTCTATATAAAATAGATATGTGCTGACCTAGTGGTGAGAATATTGGTCCTGGAGTTAAGGAACAGAATTCTATTTCAAGATCTCCCATGGATCTATGAGAAATCGACTAAAATAGTGAATCTATCTGGGCCTAATTTCCCCATCTGCAAAACAGAAAAAGACAAGTACACCTGATCCTTTTTAAAACTGTAGAAGAAAAAACAGTTTTGGAACTTTTACCCATTGTTGTCATATTCATTATGGACACTTTAGATTGTCTGAAGTTCCTCTTATAAATGTAAAACTCCAAATTAACAAAAAGAAAAATTAAAAGTGCTGAATCAGCAGCAGCAGTAGCTATATAACTTAGTAAAGAAAGTAAGAATTATTCTTTCTCCTTTATTGCAAATAGTAAAACTTCACCCAAAGAATCCTTCTGGGGCTCAATTTCTTCAGCTGTAAAAGAAAAGGCTTAGAACCACAAGATGATCAGGAAGGACTTTTCAGCACAAATAGACTATGATCCTATGTGATAAATTAGTGTCCGGTCCCTGGTCTAAGAGATAGTGACCTAGAATTATGCTTCTAGGTTTTATTGCAATTGTGTGTAACTGAGAAATTAAGAAATTTGTACCTTCATTTTTCCATATACTCCTTCCTAAAATCATAATAAGTATAAAACAATACATGTGAAGCACTTGGAATGCTACAGAAAACTATGTAACTATATAATACTGAGTATATAAATCAGTGTTAGTTAATACCTCCCTAGATGATCTGCCACAGTTTCTCCTTTATTGTCACCTGGATTCTCATCCTCTGTAACTTAATTGCCTCTTTTAAAATCATTCATAAATGATTTATTGAGCACCTAAACAGAGGTGTGATTTTAGGCCCTAAATAATGAGAGATGCCCTTTTCAGTGCCATGACCACTATGTCTACACTTTCAACATTTGTACTTATTCCAAGATTATCCTCTTTCCTTTGCCCCTTACCCAGCCTTTTCTCTCATCTTTTTGTTCTCACTACCTTCATTCTTAAGCACATTTCTCTCTAATCTGCTAATTGCCTTCACCAATCTTTTCTCCCCAAATCCCTTACTGTGCTATGAAAAGAATCAATTGTCCACCCTGTGAACTCCAGGAAGTTCACTAAAGCAATACAGTTTTCTAGAGAGCAAAATGTACTATAAGTCAGGTGTGTGCTTTGGAAACTATCCAAGGGGGGTTAGCTATAACTAAAACAATAAAGAGTAAATTACCTCTGCAGGTACCCAAAACTGAAGTTATTCCCCACTTTTCTCAGAAGTACATTATCATCAAAGATAACCATTAGTAATTGACAGGATTTAATACACAGATTATTTAACTGATTAAAACATTTAAATCAAATGTAAATAGTAAGGGAAGGCCATGAATATCAATCAGCCTTCATTAGGAAATTGACCAATTTTTCCTCTTCTTTCAAGTCAGTAGAATATTTTCTTATCCTTACATATGTAGTTCATTCATCTTCACCTATCACTGAACAATTTTGGAGCAATAACTAGAATTTCTAGAGCCTATCAAAGCAAATTGTCACTCAGCATTTGCCATTTTGAAATAAATGCTAAAATGATGAAAATGAAAATAATTTAGAATAACAACATTTCATTTCACAATGCCTTCTCAGTGTAGACACCTACCTTACTTTGCATTGGGGAGCTGATGCTGTAATGACCCAGACTAGAAGCTCTTGGTTCATTTTATACCCTTCAGGATAATTCCTCTCTGATCTTCTTGTTTATATAATCACGTTTGAATTACCGCTTCCTTATCTAAAAACCATCTATTGAAAATTCATACTGAACCCCAAATAAAATGTGTTTAGACAAACAATTTCACAACATCTTCCTCTGGAAACTCTGACATTATTGCAGCACGAATTTCCTTTTCTCCTATTTCAAAATAAAATTACCCTTGTAAATATATCCTTTATTAATATTTATTAATAAAGGAGAAAAACACAGAAGGATAAAAAACAAATTCAAAACAAAAAACCCTTAAACAGGGCTTCCCTGGTGGCGCAGTGGTTGAGAGTCCGCCTGCCGATGCAGGGGACACGGGTTCGTGCCCCGGTCCAGGAAGATCCCACATGCCGCGGAGCGGCTGGGCCTGTGAGCCATGGCCGCTGAGCCTGCGCGTCCGGAGCCTGTGCTCTGCAACGGGAGAGGCCACAACAGTGAGAGGCCCGCGTAGCACAAAAAAAAAAAAAAAAAAAAAAAAAAAACCCTTAAACATCATCTAAGTAAGTCTTGGGAATGAAAATTTTTGGGGGGCTTGAGTGCCCCAAATTTTACCTAAATGTTCATTTAGAGATATATATAATTATTGCTCATCTCATCTATAAAGCAAAGGTAACTTCTTTATGGTAATCCAGGACAATTGGCATACATCTTGCTGATTAAACCCTCCCCAAAATTAGTTCAAAATATCGTATTTGTTTTTTCTTTGGATTTAAAAAATAATAAGTAAAATTTACATGTGGGAAACAATATCATTTAAGTAAATGGCCAAATATTTTGAGATGTCAAAATGATTGAGTGCAAATCCTGGCTCTGCCATTTACTAGTTATATGACTTTAGCATGCTTGAGCTCTCTTTACTTCCGTTTCTTTACCTATTTAAAGATAATATCAGTTTCTTAAGAACTGCTTTTGCTGCATCCCATAGGTTTTGGGTTGTTGTGCTTTCATTGTCTTTTGTTTCTAGGTATTTTTTGATTTCTTCTTTGATTTCTTCAATGACCTCTTGGTTATTTAGTAGCATATTGTTTAGCCTCCATGTGTTTGTGTTTTTTACGTTTTTTTCCCTGTGATTGATTTCTAATCTCATAGCGTTGTGGTCAGAAAACATGCTTGATACGATTTCAATTTTCTTAAATTTTCCGAGGCTTGATTTGTGACCCAAGATGTGATCTATCCTGAAGAACATTCCATGTGCACTTGAGAAGAAAATGCATTCTGCTGCTTTCAGATGGAATGTCCTATAAATATCAGTTAAGTCTATCTGGTCTAATGTGTCATTTAAGGCTTGTGTTTCCTTATTAATTTTCTGTCTGGATGATCTATCCATTGGTATAAGTAGAGGGTTAAAGTCTCCCACTATTACTGTGTTACTGTCAATTTCCCCTTTTATGGCTGTTAGCATTTGCCTTAGGTATTGAGGTGCTCCTATGTTGGGTGTATAAATATTTACTATTGCCATCATCAAAAAATCTGCAAACTATAAATCCTGGAAAGGGTGTGGAGAAAAGGGAACCCTCTTGCACTGTTGGTGGGAATGTTAATTGATACAACCATTATGGAGAAGAGTATGGAGGTTCCTTAAAAAACTAAAAATAGAACTACCATATGACCCAGCAATCTCACTACTAGGCATATGCCCAGAGAAAACCATAATTCAGAAAGACACATGGACCCCAATGTTCATTGCAGCACTATTTACAATAGCCAGGACATGGAAGCAACCTAAATATCCATCAACAGAGGAATGGATAAAGAAGATGTGGTACACATAAACAATGGAATATTACTCAGCAAGAAAAAGGAACAAAATTGGGTCATTTGTAGAGACATGGATGGACCTAGAGAGTGTCATACAGAGTGAAATAAGCCAAAAAGAGAAAAACAAATATCATATATTAATGCATATATGTGGAATCTAAAACAATGGTATTGATGATCTTATTTGCAAAGCAGAAATAGAGACACAGATGTAGAGAACAAACATATGGATACCAAGGGGGAAGGGGGTGTGGGATGAATTGGGAGATGGGGATTGACATATATACATTATTGATACTATGTATAAAATAGATAACTAATAAGAACCTACTGTATAGCACAGGGAACTCTACTTGATGCTCTGCGGTGACCTAAATGGGAAGGAAATCCAAAAAAAGTGGATATATGTATACGTATAGCTGATTTACTTTGCTGTACAGTAGAAACTAACACAACATTGTAAAGCAACTATACTCCAATAAAAAAAACTAGCTCACAAATTTTTTTAATTTTTTAGAATTTAAAAAGTGATAATATTAGTGTTTATGTAAAGCACTTAACACAGTGTCTGGCGTATAATAAGTGCTCAATAAATGGGAGGAAATCTATAATAACTCAACTTTTTTATTTAAAAAATATTTAGTTACAGAACCTAGTACATAGTAGGCAATTATTACATTTGTTGAGTGCATAAATGGCTGAGGGAGTGCATGAATAAATAATTACTGAATTTTTGGTACCAACATACACTTTTCTCCATTCCATAGTTGTAACTCAATTTTACCCCTTTTAACCCATTTGCGTCACTGTAACAAAGGCAATATGCCAAAAGTTCAATGAGAATATCCCATTGCCCTCAGCAAAAAGTCTAAACTCCTTAGTATTATTTACCAAGTCCCTCACAATGTATTTTATCTCTCTAGTTTTATCTTTCACCATCTCCCACCTTCCCCCTACCTTCCCTACCTTTTCTCCACTTCCTATGTTTTTCAGCCACACTGCATGAGTTCCTCAGATTAGTCACATCCTTTCTTGCCTCCAAGTCTTTTCATATGTCATTCCTTCTATCTGAAACATTTGCCTGATCCTTCATTCCATGCCTCATCTTATCCAACTCCTGCTCATTCTTTTTTTTTTAATGGGTTGCTCCTTTTTTATTTAAGATTTATTACTTATTTATTTATTTTTGGCTGCATCGGGTCTTGGTTGTGGCACGCGGGATCTTCGTTGAGGCATGCGGGATTTTTCGCTACAGCGCGTGGGCTTTTTGTTGCAGCGTGCAGGCTTCTCTCTAGTTGTAGTGTGCAGGCTCCAGGGCACGTGAGCTCTGTAGTTGTGGCGCATGGGTTCCAGAGAGCATGGGCTCTGTAGTTTGTGGCACAGCAGGCTCTCTAGTTGAGATGCGCAAGCTCAGTAGTTGTGGCGCACGGGCTTAGTTGCCCCGTGGCATGTGGGATCTTAGCTCCCTGACCAGGGATCAAAGCTGCATCCCCTGCATTGTAAGGCAGATTCTTTACCACTGGACCACCAGGGAAGTCCCTCCTGCTCATTCTTTGCAAAGCCTTCTCTGTTTCCCCAACGTCTTTCTCATGGTTAGTGGTTTTAAGAGAATTAGAGGAAATATATAGAACATCTGGCACATGGTAGATGCTCAATAAATCATAGATATTATAGATTATTGACAATCCCATTAGTATTCACTTATCCTAGTCTATATTATTAATAAAAGTTATTGAAAAAAAAAGAGGCCTGGTATAGCTGAGTCTCCTTGGAGGGGAGATGGGAAGGTCAAGAAAGAATCTAGGATATATACCAGAAAAAGTCATTTTGGAGCCCTCAAATCTTGGGAATGTGAGCTACTGTGTAGTAAGGGAAGAACTATGAAAACAGGGAAAGGAACTTCCCTGGTGGCCCAGTGGTTAAAACTCCATGCTCCCAATGCAGGGGACCCGGGAATGATCCCTGGTCAGGGAACTAGATACCACATGCCACAACTAAAGATCCGCATGCCAGAACAAAGATTCCGCAGGCAGCAACGAAGATCTTGTGTGCTGCAACTAAGACCTAGCGTAGCCAAATAAATAATTTTTTTTTTTTAAAGAAAAGAAAACAGGGAAAGTGGAAACGAGGGTGTCAAACTTAACCTGCTTCATGTGATGCTATGTTAAGACAAGAGTATGGTAACTCTGGGAACATTAGATGTTTGTTTCTAATGGAAGTAGTATCTCTGTTGTATGAAGTAGATTCAGGAATTCAGTTTCTAGCAGATTTATACACACGTCTCTGGGAAATATACATACATATAATAGGTAACTGATAAACACTTGGCCTACTACTAGAAGAACTATGATAAATATCATACATTTGAGTAATAGTTTTCTTTTCAAAAAAACTCTCACATATGTGATCTCATGCTGTTAAAAGAATCCAGGCAGATTGAACTTGCACTTCTGGCCTAGATTTACTCTCCCACATAAAATAACTATAAATAGGACAAAATATATGAAACAAGGTACTACACACACATTGAATATTAGACAGCAAAGGAAAGTGACCCCAGAGAAATGGGATGCAAAACAAGCATACTATAGCTTACTTCCTGGAGAAAGTTTCTGGCCTACTGGTGTAGGGACGGGTACCAAGGAAGAGGCCAGAGGTGTCCCCAAAATGAGGAGATGGACCTGGGAGTTCTTGGAGCTCAAGGCACCTAGAGTACAAAAGAAGAGTACTGGAGAGGAGAGAACTGTGCAGAGAGAAAATTCTAGAGATGTGTAGAGGATCTCTTTGAGTATTCAGCTAAAAACTGATAAACTCATGCCTGATGAGGCTGAGAAAATAAATTTCTGAAATGTTTAAAAGGACAGTCCTGGGACTCACACAGATATAGGAATAGCACATGTTCCAACCAGCAACAGTGAAAACTCTCCTGATTCATGGGAAATTGAGTCATATACTTACAAAGATTTTGCCTCATTTGTGGGGAAAAATTAGCCCCAGACTAAATGTTATTCTGACCCTGCCTAGTAAAACTTAAAAGCAAGATCCCAAAGGATCAACTGTTTACCAATAACAGAACTGAGTCAAATAAGAAAGCTGAATAATATTTATAGAAATACAAAAATATCTGTGGAGAACAAATAGTAGTTACCAGTTGGGAGAGGGAAGGGAGGGAGGGGCAAGATAGGAGAAGGAGATTAAGAGGTACAAACTACTACAATAAAATAAATAAGTTACCAGGATATATTGTACAGCACAGGGAATATAGTCAATATTTAAGAACTTTAAATGGAGTATAATCTATTAAAATATTGAATCACTATGTTATATACCTGAAACTAATATAATATTGTAAATCAACTATACTTCAATTCAAAAAAAGAATACAACAATATCTGGTACCCAAAAAAGTATAATCTACAATATGTGGCATTCAATGAACAAATTACTAGACATGCAAAGAAGCAAGAAAATACAACTCATGATGAAGAAAAAATTAATCAATTGAAACTGACCCAGAAATGATATATATAATAGAATTAGTAGACAAAAGAGATCAGAACATGACATTACCAAATGAACACAATAATTTTCCAGTAACTGATGCCAAAGAAACGGAAATTTGTGAGTTACCTGAGAAAGAATTCAAAATGATTATTTTAAAGAAGCTCAGCAAGATTCAAGGGAACATAGACAGACAACTCAATGAACTCAGGAACACAATATATGAAAAAATAAGAACTTTAACAATGAGATAGAAATCATAAAAAATAAAGAACCAAACAGAAATCCTGGGGCTGAAGACTATGTAATCATATTGAACTCTCAGATATGAGTTAAAAGACAGGTCTGTTGAAAATAACCATAGCTACAATATTTTGTTAATGAATACATGGTATAAAAAGATGTAAATTGGGGCACCAACAACATAAAGTTGGGGGGCAAATAAATGTGTAGAACATTTATGCAAATTAAGTTGTTATCAGCTTAAAAACAGACATAAATATGAGATGTTTATATAAGCCTCACAGTAATCACAAAGGAAAACCTATAATTGATACACAAATGAGAAATAGAAAAGAATCAAAGCATAAAACTACAAAAAGTCAGCAATTCACAAAGATGGCAAGAGAGGAAGAAAGAAAAAAAGAACTACAAAACAGTCAGAAAACAATTAACAAAATGATAATAGTAAATTCTTAAATATCAATAATTACTCTAAATGTAAATGGTTTAAATTCTCCAAAAGACACATAGAGTGGCTGAATGGATTAAAAGAAAAGTCTCAATAATATGCCTATAAGAGACTCACTTAAGCTTTAAGGATATTCATAGGCCAAAACTGAAGGATGGAATAAGATATCCCATGCAAATGGAAACCAAAAGAGAGCAGGGACAGCAATACTTATACCATACAAAATAGACTTTAAATCAAAAGCTGTAACAAGAGACAAAGAAGGCCATTAAATAATGATAAAGGGGTCAACTCATCAAGAGGCTATAACAATTATAAATACATATGTATTCAATATTGGAGCACTTAAATATATTAAACAATGATTAACAGATGTGAAGGCAGAAATAAACAGCAATGCAATAACAATAGGGGACTTAAATACCCCACTTTCAATAATGGATAGATTACCCAGACAGAAAATCAACACAAAAATAGTAGACTTGAAATATGCTTTAGGCCACACAGACCTAACAGACATATATGCAACATTAATTCCAATGGCAGCAGAATGTACATTCTTCTTAGGCACACATGGAACATTCTCTAGGATAGATCATATGTTAGGTCACAAAACAAGTCTTAACAAATTTAAGAAGACTGAAATTATATCTAGCAACTTTTCTGACAACAATAGTATGAAAATACAAATCAATAATAGGAAAACTGGGCTTCCCTGGTGGCGCAGTGGTTGAGAGTCCTCCTGCTGATGCAGGGGACGCGGGTTCATGCCCCGGTCCGGGAAGATCCCACGTGCTGCGGAGCGGCTGGGCCCGTGAGCCATGGCCGCTGAGCCTGCGCGTCCAGAGCCTGTGCTCCACAACGGGAGAGGCCACAACAGTGAGAGGTCTGCATACCACAAAATAAATAAATAAATAAATAAAAATAATAGGAAAACTGGAAAATTTACAAATATGTGGAAATTAAAACAATATACTCCTGAACTACCAATGAGTCAAAGAAGAAATGAGAAAATGTCTTGAAACAAATGAAAATAGAAACACAATCTACTAAAACTTATGGGGTGTAGTAAAACCAGTTCTAAGAGGAAAGTTTAGAGTTACAAATGACTACATTAAGAAAAAAGAAAGATATCATAGACAACCTACAATTATGCCTCAAGGAATTATAAAAAGAAGAATAAACTAAGCCCAAAGTTAGCAGAAGGAAGAAAATAATAAAGATTAGAGCAGAAATAAATGAAATTGAGACTAGACAGACTATAGAAACCAATGAAACTGGGTGGAGTATTTTCGAAAACATAAACAAAATGACAAACTTTTAATTAGACTCACAAAGAAAAAAAGGGAGATAACTCAAATAAAACTATAAAGGAAAAAAGGGACATTACAACTGACAACAGAAATACAAAGTACCATAAGAGACTATAAATAATTACATACCAACAAATTAGATAACCTAGAAGAAATGGATAAATTCCTAGAAACTTACAAGCTACCAAGATTGAATCATGTAGTAATAGAAAATCTGAACAGATCAATAATGAGTAAGGAGATTGAATCATTAATCAAAAATCTCCCAAAAGTAAAAGCCTAGGACCAGATGGCTTTGCTGGTGAATTCCATTTTAAAAAGAATGAATACCAATCCTTTTCAAACTCTTCTCAAATAATTGAAGAGGAAAGAAAACTTCAAAATTCATTTTATGAGGCCAGCATTACA
This sequence comes from Pseudorca crassidens, assembly GCF_039906515.1. Classification (NCBI taxonomy): domain Eukaryota; kingdom Metazoa; phylum Chordata; class Mammalia; order Artiodactyla; family Delphinidae; genus Pseudorca; species Pseudorca crassidens. The sequence goes on along the minus strand of NC_090297.1, from coordinate 100,948,967 downwards.
CTGCTATTAAGCCATAAAAGGACACTAAAGATAAGAAAACTAGCTATTGTAAATAATGCTACATGGAAGCAACCTAAATGTCCATCAATGGAGGAATGGATAAGGAAGATGTGGTACATATATACAGTGGAATATTAGCCATAAAAAGGAACAAAATTGGGTCATTTGTAGAGACGTGGATGGACGTAGAGAGTGTCATACAGAGTGAAATAAGTCAAAAAGAGAAAAACAAATATCATATATTAATGCATATATGTGGAATCTAGAAAAATGGTATAGATGATCTTATTTGCAAAGCAGAAATAGAGACACAGACGTAGAGAACAAACGTATGGATACCAAGGGGGGAAGGGGGAGATGGGAGGAATTGGGAGATTGGGATTGACACATATACACTATTGATACTATGTATAAAATAGACAACTAATGAGAACATACTGTATAGCACAGGGAACTCTACTTAATTCACTGTGGTGACCTAAATGGGAAGGAAATCCAAAAAAGAGGGATTTTTATATATACATATATAAAAAATATGTATATACATATGTATGTATATACATATACCTATACGTATATGTATAACTGATTCATTTTGCTGTACAGTAGAAACTAACACAACATTGTAAAGCAACTATACTCCAATAAAAATTAATTACAGGGCTTCGCTGGTGGCGCAGTGGTTGAGAGTCTGCCTGCCAAGGCAGGGGACACGGGTTCGTGCCCTGGTCCGGGAAGATCCCACATGCCGTGGAGCAGCTGGGCCCGTGAGCCATGGCCGCTGAGCCTGCGCATCCGGAGCCTGTGCTCCACAGCGGGAGAGGCCACAACAGTGAGAGGCCCGCGTACCACAAAAAACAAAACAAAACAAAACAAAAACAAAAACAAAAATTAATTACAAAGAATTTACTCTGTTACAATGCCAAGAAGCAATCAGGAGAATACCATCACCAATAGGATAAAGCTAATCCAAGTTCTAATGGTCTAATATTCCCCATTAGTAGCTAAATAGTGCAACTTATGCTGAAATTCACATGGAGTTAAGATGGACCTATTAATTTGGAGGAATAATTAAATATGAACAGTCAGGAAAATGTAAATACGGTAGTACTATTTCTTTTTTACCCATCTCAAGTCTCTTTTTAATTTAGAAATACTAAAATGCATTATGCATATTGTGGTTTGTTCTCAAATGACCACATTTAGTATGTTAAGTTTTAGAGCATAGTAGTTTATTTAACACTAATTACAAATTCACTTATTGAATTAAATTTAAATGTTATAGCTTTTGTTATAGAGTTCCAAAGCTGAGAAAATATAAACAATTCAACATCTTTAAAAGAACAAAAAAAGGAACGAAATAATGCCATTTGCAGCAACATGGATGGACCTAGAGATTGTCATACTGAGTGAAGTTGTCAGACAGAGAAAGACAAATATCATATGCTATCGCTTATATGTGGAACCTAAAAAAATCATACAAATGAACCTATTTACAAAACAGAAATAGAGTCACAGATGTAGAAAACAAACTTATGGTTACCAAGGGGGGAAAGGGGGGAGACGGATAAATTGGGAGATTGGGATTGACATGTACCCACTACTGTATATAAAATAGATAACTAATAAGAACCTACTGTATAGCACAGGGAACTCTACTCAATACTCTGTAATGACATATATGGGAATAGAATCTAAAAAAGAGTGGATATATGTATATGTACAACTGAATTGCTTTTTTTTTTTTTTTTTTTTTTTGCGGTACGCAGGCCTCTCACTGTTGTGGCCTCTCCCGCTGCAGAGCACAGGCTCTGGATGCGCAGGCTTAGCAGCCATGGCTCACGGGCGCAGCTGCTCCGCAGCACGTGGGATTTTCCAGGACCGGGGAACGAACCCGTGTCCCCTGCATTGGCAGGCAGACTCTCAACCACTGCGCCACCAGTGAAGCCCCAACTGAATCACTTTGCTGTACAACTGAAACTAACACAACATTGTAAATCAACTATATTTCAATAAAAAATTTAAAAAACAAACAACAAAAACAATGGGATACTACTATGCCTCCATTAGAATGGCTTAATTAAAAAGACTGAACATACCAAGTGCTACTGAAGATGTGGAAGACTAGAACTCTTATACATTGTTGATGGGAATATAAAATGGTGACCACTTTTGAAAATATTTTGAAGTCTCTTAAAAAGTTAAACATAAACATACCATGTGACCTACCCATTCCATTGCTAGCTCTTTTTCCAAGCAAAATAAAAGTGCATGCCAACACAAAAACTTGTATACAGATGTTTTAGCAGCTTTACTTGTAGTATCCAAACCCTGGAAACAACCCAAATGTCCAACAACAAGTGAATGAGTAAACAGTGGTATAACCATATAATAGAATACTACTCAGCAATAACAATGAATGAACTATTGATGTTAGACATAGATGAAACTCAAAATAATTATTCTGGGTAAAGAAGCCAAGCAAAAAAGAGTGCATGCTTTATGACTCCATTTGTATAAAATGTTATGAAATTCAAACTAACCTATGGTACATGAAGTACATCAGTGGTTTCCTGGGGACAAGGGGAGAGACAGAGGATGAGATTATGAAGAATATGAGCAAAATTTTGGTGGATATGGATATGTTCATTATTTTGATATCATGATGGTTTTAAAACTTATTAAATTGAATACTTTAAATATGTGCCATTAATTGTTAATTATATCTCAATAAAGATTTTTATAAAACTAAAAAAAAGACAAGAAAACTATAGGCTAAACTCTTAAATGAACATAGATTCAAAAATTTTAAACCAATGTTAGCAAACCAAATTCAACAACAGATTAAAAGGATCATGTACCACGATCAAGCATAATTTATCCCTGGGATGCAAGGATAGTTCAACGTGAGCAAATAAATCAATGCAATATACCACATTAACAAAATGAATAATAAAAAGCATATGATCATCTCAATAGAAATAGAAAATATATTCAACAAAATTCGATGTCATTTCATGATAAAAAATCTCAACAAGTAAGGTATAGAAGGAAGGTACCTCAACATAATAAAGTCCATATATGATAAGTCCACAGCAAACACCATACTCAGTGGTGAAAAGTTAAAAATCTTCTCCTCCAAGATGAAAGCAAGACATGCAGGCTCACTACTGTCTTAATTCAACATAGTAAGGGAAGTCCTACTCACAGCAATTAGGGAAAAAAAGAAATAAAGGCATCCAAATTGCAAAAGAATAAGTAAAGTGATCTCTGCAGATTACATAATCTTATACACAAAACCCTTAAAGACACCACCAAAAAAAAAAAAAAGTTAGACCTAATAAATGAATTCAGTAAAGTTGCAGGATACAAAATCAACATGCAAAAGTGAGTCACATTTCTATACATTAACAATGAACTAACAGAAAGAGAAATTAACAAACCAAACCCATTTAAAATAGCATCAAAAACAATAAAATACTTAGGAAAAATTTAACTAATAAGGTGAAAGACCTGTACACTGCAAACTATAAAAACACTGATGAAGTAAATTGAGGAAGTCACAAATAAATGGAAAGATATGCTGTGTTGATGGACTGGAAGAATTAATATTGTTAAAATGTCTATAATACCCAAAGCAATCTACAGATTCAATGCAAATTCTATCAAAATTCCAATGGCATTTTCCACAAAAATAGAAATAATCCTAAAACTGTATGGAACCACAAAGGACCCTGAATAGCTAAAACAATCTTGAGAAAGAAGAACAAAGCCAAAGGCATCATGTTCCCTGATTTCAAACTACACTGCAAAGCTGTAGTCATAAAAACAGTATGGTATTGGCACAAAAACAGATACACAGATCAATGGAACAGAACAGAGAACCCCAAAATAAACCCGTGCACTTACAGTCAATTAATCTACAACAAAAGAGGCAAAAATATACAATGGAGAAAAGGCAGCCTCTTCAGTAAATGGTGTTGGGAAAAGTGGACAGTTACATGTGAAGAAATGAAACTGGACCCCTATCTTTTTTTTTTTTTTTTGTGATACGCGGGCCTCTCACCGTTGTGGCCTCTCCTGTTGTGGAGCACAGCCTCCGGACACGCAGGCTCAGCAGCATTGGCTCACGGGCCCAGCTGCTCCGTGGCATGTGGGATCTTCCTGGACCGGGGCATGAACCCATGTCCCCTGCATTGTCAGGTGGACTCTCAATCACTGTGCCACCAGCGAAGCCCTGGACCCCTATCTTATACCACTCACAATAATTAACTCAGAATGGATTAAAGCTTAAACATAAGACCTGAAACCATAAAGTTCCTAGAAGAAAACATACAGGAAAATCTCCTTGATTTGTGTCTTGGCAATGGTCTTTTGGATATAACTCCAAAAGCACAGTCAACAGAAGCTAAAAGAAATTAGTGGGACTACATCAAACTAAAAACGCCCCCTGATTTGAAACTATACTGCAAAGTTACAGTCATAAAAAGCAGTATGGTACTGGCACAGAAACAGACATATAGATCAGTGGAACAGAATAGAAAGCCCAGAAACAAATCTACACACATGGTCAATTAATCTACAACAAAGGAGACAAGCATATACAATGGAGAAAAGACATTCTCTTCAATAAGTGATGCTGGGATAACTGGAGTGGTACAGGTAAAAGAATGAGATGAAAACATTTCCTCACATCATACAAAAAAAATAAAGTCAAAATGGATTAAACAGCTAAATGTAAGACCTGAAATCATACAACTCCTGGAAGAAAACTTAGGTAGAACACTCTTTGACATCATGGCAATATATTTTTTTTGATCTGCCTCCAAAAGCAAAAGAAATAAAAGCAAAAATAAACAAATGGAACTTAATTAAACTTAAAAGATTTTGTGCAGCATAGGAAACCATCAGCAAAACAAAAAGATAACTTACTGAATGGGAGAAAATACTTGCAAATGATATGACCCATAAGGGATGATACCCGAAATTTATTTAAAAATTCATACAACTCAATATCAAAAAAACAAACAACCCAATTTAAAAATGGGTAGAACATCTGAATAGATATTTTTCCAAAGAAGACATTCAGATAGCTAACAGGACATGGAAAATGCTTAACATAATTACTCATCAGAGAAATGCAAATCAAACCCACAATGAGATATCACAATATACCTATCAAAATGGCTATCATCAAAGTCTACAAATAAAAAGTGTTGGCAGGGTTGTAGAGAAAAGGGAACCCTAGTACACTGTTGGTGGGGTTGTAAATTGGTACAGCCATTATGGAAAACGGTATGGAGCTTCCTTATAAAACTACCATATGATCCAGCAATTCCACTGATGGGTATATATCCAAAGAAAATGAAAACACTGTTTCAAAAAAATACATGCACCTCAATGTTCATAGCAGCATTATTTACAATAGCCAAGATATGGAAACAGCCTAAGTGCCCATCAAGAGATGAATGTAAAAAGAAGATGTAGTATATATACAATGGAATATTACTCAGCCATAAAAAAGAATGAAATTCTGCCATTTGCAATAATGTGGATGAACCTAGAGAGTATTATCCTTAGTGAAATAAGTGAGACAGAGAAAGACAAAACTCTGTTAGCATTTATATGTAGAATCTAAAAAATAATATAAACAAATGTATACAACAAAAACAGAAATAAACTCACAGATATAGAGAACAGGCTAGTGGTTACCAGTACAGATAGGGAAGAGCAGAGGGGTGATATAATGGTATGGGATTAAGAGACACAAACTACTATGTATAAAATAAATAAGAAACAAGGATATGTTGTACAGCACAGGGAAATATAGTCATTTTTTTGTAATAACTTTAAATGGAGTATAATCTATAAAAATATTGAATCACCATGTTGTACACCTGAATGTAATACAATATTGTAAATCATGTATACTTCAATTAAAATAATAATAATAAATAATAAAATTTTAAAGTCAAACTCATAGAAGCAGAGAGTAGAGTGGTGGTTTCCAGGGACTAAGAGTTGGGGAAAATTGGGAGATGTTGGTCAAAGAGTACAAGATATTTGTTATAAGGTGAATAAGTCCTGGAGAATCTAATGTACAGTATAGTTAAAAATAATTAATCCAGTTTATTATACTGTAATATAGACTTGAAATTTGCTACAAGAGTAAATTTTAGTGTTCTTACCACACACACACACAAATGATAACTATGTAAGGTGGTGGATGTGCTAATTAACTTGACTGTGGTAATCATTTCACAATTTATACATATATTAAATCATCACATTGTACTGCTTCAAAAATCATGTTGTACAGCTTAAATATATATAATTTTTTATCATTTGTACTTCAAGCTGGGGGAAAATGGTAAAAAATAAAATAAAAGAACTCTTATAGTTCAATAGCAAAAAACCAAATAATCCAATTTAAAAATGGACATATGATCTGAATAGACATTTTTCCATAGATGACTTACAGATGGCCAGTAAGTACACAAAAAGGTGCTAAACATCAGGAATCACTAGGAAAATGCAAATCAAAACCACAATAACATATCACCTCATACTTGTAAGAAAAGTTATTATCCAAAAGTCAAGAGATGAAAAATGTTGGCAAGGATGAAGAGAATGGAACCCTTATACACTGTTGTGGGAATGTAAATTGGTACAAGCATTATGGAAAACAGTATGGCAGTTCCTCAAAAAAAAAAAAATTAGAACTACCATATAAGCCAGTAATCCTACTCCTGGTTATATATCCAAAGGAAATGAAATCAGAATCTCAAAGAGGCATCTGTACTCTCATGTTCATGGCAACATTATTCATATAACCAAGACATGGATACAAACTAAGTGCTTATCAACAGATGAATGGATAAAGAAGATGTCTTACATGCACACACACACACACACACACACACACTCATACACACACTGGAATATTATTATTCAGGCATAAAATAGAAGAAAATTCTTCCTTCTGCAGCAATATGGATGAACCTAAAGGATGTACTAAGTGAAATAAGCCAAAGACAAATACTGTACGGTATCACTTATATATGGAAGCCAAATAGAAAAAAAAAAAGGTGATTTCATAGAAACAGAGAATAAAATGTTTATTTCCAGGAGCTGGGTTTAGGGGAAAATAAGGATATGTAGGCCAAAGGATATAAACTTTCAATTACAAGAAGAATAAATTCCAAGGTTCTAATGTGTGTCATGGTGACTATAGTTAATAATAGGGTATTGTAAACTTGAAAGTTTCTGTGAGTAGATACTAAGCATTCTCATGACAGACAAAAAAAGAGCTAACTGTATTAGATGATGGATATATTAATTATCTTGATCTTGGTAATTATTCCACAATGTATATGTATATCAAATCATCACGTTGTATACTTTTAACATATACAATTATATTTGTCAATTACTCCTTAATAAATAAAGTTGGAAAAAGGTATTATAACTAAATTTTATATATTCAAGTAGTTAGAGGAAAAACTAAACATGTATAGACATGGAGATATAAAATGTCCAAATTGAACTTCTAAAGATAAAAACAACATTGTTTCTGATGAGAATACACTGAAGTAGGTTGATAGCAGATAAAGCATTACAGTGAAAAAGATTAGTAAAGTTAAATACATAGCAATACAAACTATTCTAAATAAATTACAGAGGTAAAAGGACTGAAAAAAAATGAACACTAAATGATTGAGTTGTGGAACAACTTTGAGATTCCAAATTTATGTGTAACTGTACCCCTGAAGGCAAGGGGCCCAGAAAAAAATACACTATACTAGAAGACTAAACAATAAAAACTATATGATCATCTCAATAAAGGCACACACACACAAAACGTTTGGCAAAATCCAAACTCTATTCCTGACAAAATTATCAGCAAACTGGGGATAGAAGGAAACTTACTTAACTTAATAAAAGGCATCAACAAAAAAACTATGACTAACATCATACTTAATATCAAAAGATAGAATGCTTCACCCTGAAGACAGTGAAAAAGGCAAGAATGTCTGTTCCCATATCTTCTATTTAACACTGCACTGGGGATAAGGTAAGAAACACAAAAAGGCATTGAGACTGGAAAGGAAGGAGTAACATTTTTAGTCACAAAAAACATGATTATATATAAAACCTTACTGAATCTAAAAAAACTAATAGAACTTAATAAACTAATAGAGTTCAGCAAGATTAATATACAAAAATCGGTTGTATTTCTATACATAAACATCAAAATTTTAAAACAATTGTTATTATATTTGCATACCATAAAAACTGCTGCTTGAGGGTCTGGCTTCCAACCAGCCTGAATCTAGGTGCTGTGTGAGATGTTCCTGTTTGGGACATGACAGGCCTTTGCACCCCCCAGCCCCCAACTACTAGGAGCAACTAAGAATAAATTAAGCTGCTTGGACACTCAAAAAGGTTTGAGAGACAACCAAAAGCTAGGGCAGGGTTGAACAATAAATCCATCTCCTACATGAAGCCACTCATTACAGACTACGAAAGGTGGCTATTTTATCCAATGCAACCACACATGGAACATTATCCAGGATAAATCATATGTTAGGTCACAAAATAAGTCTTAATAAATTTAAGAAGACTGAAATCATATAAAGCACCTTTTCCAACCAAAATGGTATGAAGCTAGAAATCAATTACAAGAAGAAAACTGTAAAACTCACAAATATGTGTAGATTAAAAACATGCTACTGAATAACCAATTGGTCAAAGAAGAAATCAAGAGAGAAATTAAAAAATTACCTTGAGACAAATGGAACTGGAAATACAACATACCAAATTATATGATGCAGCAAAAGCAGTGCCAAGAGAGAGGTTCATAGCAATAAATGCCTACTTTAAGAAACAAGAAAGATATCAAATAAGCAACATAACTTTATACCACAAGGAACTAGAAAAAGAAAAACAAACTAACCTCAAAGTTAGTAGAAGGAAGTACATAACAAAGATCAGAGCAGAAATAAAAGAAATAGAGACTAAAAATGCAATAGAAAAGTCCGATGAAAATAAGAGCTCAATTTTTGAAAAGATAAACAAAATTGTCAAACCCTTAGCTAGACTAACCAAGAAAAAAGAAAACTTAAATAAAATCAGAAAAGAGGAGATATTACAATTGATATCACAGAAATACAAAAGAACATAAGAGATTACCATGAACAATTATAGGCCAAAGAACTAAACATCCTAGACAAAATGGGAAATTCCCATAGAAACATACAACCTAACAACACTGAATTATAAAGAAATAGAAAATCTGAAGAGACCAATCACTAGTAAGGAGATGGAATCAGTAATCAAAAACGCCCCAACAAACAAAAGTGCAGGACATACAATGAAGAAAGGACAGCCTCTTCAATAAATGGTGTTCGGAAAACTAGACAGTCACATGCAAAAGAATGAAACTAGACCATTATCTTACACCGTACACAAAAATTAATTCAAAATGGATTAAAGACTTGGATGTAAGACCTGAAACCATAAAAGTCCTAGAAGAAAACACAGGCAGCATATTCTTTGACATTGGTCTTAGCTATATCTTTCTGGATATGTCTCCTCAGGCAAGAAAAACAAAAGCAAAAATAAACAAACAGGACTACGTCAAACTAAAAAGCTTCTTCACAGAAAAGGAAACCATCAACAAAACTAAAAGACAACCTACCAAATGGGAGAAGATATTTGTAAATCATATATCCGATAAGGGGTTAATATCCAAAAAGTATAAAGAACTCATACAACTCAACATCAAAAAAACCCCACCTCAATTAAAATATAAGCAGAGAACCTGAATAGACATTTTTCCATACAGATAGCCAACAGACACATGAAAAGATGCTCAGCATCACTAATTAATAGGTAAATGCAAATCAAAACCACTATGAGATATCACCTCACACCCATCAGAATGGTTATTATCAAAAAGAGAAAAAAATAACAAGTGTTGGAGAGTATGTGGAGAAAACAGAACTGTCATACACTTAGTAGAAAGGTAAATTGGTGCAGTCACTATGAAAAACAATGTGGCGATTCCTCAAAAAATTAAGAATAAAACTATATGATCCATCTATTTTATTCCTAGATATTTGTCTGAAGAGTACGAAAATACTAATTCAAAAAGATATAAGCACCCCTATGTTCATGGCAGCATTATTCAGAAAAGGTAGGATATGGAAATAACCTAAGTGCCCATCAGCGGATGAATAAATAAAGAAGGTGTGGTATATATATAAAATGGAATACTACTCAGTCATAAAAAGATGAAATCTTGCCATTTGCAATAACATGGATGTACCTTGAGGGTATTATGCTAAGTGAAATAAGTCAGGTGGAGAAAGACAAATAACATATGATTTCAATCATATGTGGAATACTTTTAAAAATCAAAATAAACAAAACAAAACAAACAAACACATAGATTCAGAGCACAGATTGGTGGCTACCAGAGGAGAAAGAGGATTGGAGGCAGGGCAAAATGGGTAAAGGGGGTCAGCTGCATGGTGACAGATAGAAACTAGACTCTTGGTGGTGAGCACGCTGTTGTGTATTCAGAAGCCGAATCATAATGTTGTACACATGAAACACACAATGTTATAAACCAATGTTACCTCAATAAAAATAATTATTCTATGTGAAAAAGCCAGACCAAAAAAAGTACATGCCATATGATTCTGTTTATATAAAATTCTAGAAAATACAAGTTAATCATTAGAGCAAAAGCCAATTAGTGACTAACTGGGGATGGGGAAATGCGAGGAAGAGCAGGAGAGAAGGATTACAAAGGGGCAGAGGAAATTTTTAGGGGTGATGAATATGTTCATTATCTTGATTGTGATGATTTCATAGGATATACATATGTCAAAACCTATCAAATTATACTCTTTAAACTTATGCACCGTTATGGTTTGAATAGAGTACCCCCAAAATTCATACATTGAAGTCCCAACCCCAAGTAACTCAGAATGTAATCTTATTTGGGAGATAGGGCATTGCAGATGAAATTAGTTAAGATGGAGTAGGTTAGGCCCCTGAAACAATATGATTGGTATCCTTATAAAAAGGGGAAATTTGGATACAGACACATGAGCAGGGAGAATGCCATGTGACGATTGGAGTTCCTTGCCACAAGGAACTAGCAGAAACTAGGAGACAGGCCTACAACAGATCCTTTCCCAGCACTCTCAGAGTAGCATGACCCTACCCTACCAATATCTTATCTTGGACTTCCCGCCTCTATAACTCTGAGACAATACATTTCTGATGTTTAAGCCATTCAGTTGTGGTACTATTTTATAACAGCCCTAGGAAACTAATACATGCAGTTAATTGTATGTCAATCATACCCCCAACAAAGCTGTTTTTAAAAATTCAGTAGATAGAAACGACCTGTGCCTTATCTGGATTCAGGTTGTACTACTCTTTCACTAATCTGTGCCTTATCTGGATTCATGTTGTACCACTCTTTCACTCTTCCTTTTACTATGTTCTTTTGAACATTCTAAACTTTTCTTGCAGCAGGGCTTTCCATTTGCTGTTTGTTCATTATGAAGAGCTCTTTCACCATATCTCCAAATGGCTTCCTCATTATCTCAGCTTAAAAATTATTTCCTCAGAAAAGTCTTCCTTGACAACTAAATCTAGTGTCTCACACTGCCCCATCACTTTTTACCCCATTATCTCGTACTTCCTTCATAGCATTTATAACTTTCTGATATTGTATTATTTGTTTACACACTTTTCTCTGTTTCTCCCTTTCCAAAGAGAATGTAAACACCATAAATGGAGGGGCTCATCTGTCATCACTATATCCTCAGACTTCAAACCAGCCTACTGTATATACTATATGTTAAATAAATATTTATTGAACACATAAATAAGTGAACATATAGAGCTAATCTCAGAGTGTATAATTCAATACATAGAGAGGTTATTAACTGCTTCAATGTTCTATAAATAGTTACAGTAAAAGCCAGGCTAAAATCCAAGTTTCCTAATATCCTTTTCATGACATTAAAATTTTAACTCACTTTCAAAGGTAAAAAGAGCCATCCACAATCTCCAATTAACTAAGCAGAGGAATGACATTGGAATATGGATCAGATTTACTAATACTTTCCCCTCCTCAAAGAGTGTACTTTTCTAGCTTGCAACATGCTCTAGTTCCATAAAATTCTAAAATCCTATGCAACAGATATTTTTTTAAACATCAGTTTATTCATCTGAACTCTGAGTTATCTATAAGAATCAAATTGCAATAGTCTGCAATTTGAAACAAAATCTATTTGTTTATTAAACTCCTTTTAACCCTCTTTTCTTAAACAATACAGATAACTGAGAGCAAGAAGAGCTGGACCTAATGGGCGTATTGATAATTTTATTATCTTGAAGCTCCAAAGAGACAATTTTGATTTAATATGTATAAAAAATATGTCAATTTGCTGCTTTCTTTTGGTAACCAGTTAAAGCCCCTAATATGACAGATTTATATGAATTTATGCAAGCTTGTCCCATCCATTTCAAAACATTTTTAAAATTAAGGTCATATATAAATGTTAATAGGAATTGCTAACATTTTCTGTAATAAAATTTATAGTGTTATAAAGTAGGATCAATACCAAGGTTTTTTTCCTATATATCAAAACTTATTTTTCTAACCCTTAGTATAATATCTTTCACTCTATTTTTGTTACTTTATATAACCTCTTGGTAATTAGATATTATTTCCCTGGCTAAATAATATGAGCAGTATTAACTGTACTCACAATAACACAGTATTGTTATATGCGAAAATCAATAAAAGATCATTAGCAAATTAATCTGTGGTAGCTAAGGAATAATAAACTAATAATATAGTTAATTTCCTTCACTACACATGTGTAAAAAACAACTGAAGTGAAAGAAGCTAGACACAAAAAATCATGTATTGTATGATTCCACTTATTTGAAATACACAGGTGAATTCATAGAGACAGAAAGCAGACTGGTGGTTACCAGGAGCTGGCGGAGTAGAAAATGGGGAATAACAACTTAGAGGGTAAAGGGTATCCTTTTGGGGTGATGAAATTATTTTGAATCAGGTAAAGGTAGTGCTTGCACAACACTGTGAATGTATTAAATGCCACAGAACTGTTCATTTTGAAAGGTTTATTTTCATTATGTGAATTTCACATATTAACTTTAAAAAAGACAACTGACAGCTTAATGCAAAAATATTAACAATACATTGTGGTGTTTGTAATACATGTAGAAGTATATTGTATGTCAAGAACAGAATAAAGGACAGGAATGGGGAATGGAAATGTATTTCTGTAAGGTTTTTTTTTTTTTTTTTTTTTTTGTGGTACACGGGCCTCCCACTGTTGTGGCCTCTCCCGCTGCAGAGCACAGGCTCCAGACACGCAGGCTCAGCAGCCATGGTTCATGGGCCTAGCCGCTCCACGGCATGTGGGATCTTCCCGGACTGGGGCACGAACCCACGTCCCCTGCATTGGCAGGCAGACTCTCAACCACTGTGCCACCAGGGAAGCCCTCTGTAAGGTTTTTATACCATATGTAAAGTGCTATAATATTATTAGAAGGTAAACTATGATAAGTTAAAGATGTATATTGAAAATCCTAGAGCAACCACCAAAAAATAAAATATAGCTAAAAAGGCAATAGTTCAAAAGAATAAGAAGACACAGACTGGGAGAAAATATTTACAAAAGATATATCAGATAAACCATTGTTATCTGAAATAGTCAAAGAATATTAAAACTCAATGATAAGAAAACTAACAACCTGATTTAAAAATGGACTTGAGCAGACATCCCACCAGAGAAGACATATAGATGGCAAATCAGCATATGAAAAGATGTTCCACATTATATGTCACCAGGGAATCGCAAATTAAAAAAAAAGATACCACTACACACCTATTAGAATGGCCAAAATCCAGAACACTGACAATACCAAATGCTGGCAAGAATGTGGAGCAACAGGAGCTCTCATTAATTGCTGGTGTGAATACAAATGATACAGCCACTTTAGAAGATAGATTGGCAGTTTATTACAAAACTACATGACTCCTATTATAAGATCCAGCAATCATGCTCATCGGTATTAACCCAAAGGAGTTAAAAGCTTGTGTCCATACAGAAATTTCCACATGGATGTTTATAGAAGCTTAATCCATGATTGCCAAAACTTGGAAGCAACCAAGATGGCCTTCAAGCGGTGAAAGGATAAACAAATCGTGGTACATTCAGACAATGGAAAATTATTCAGCACTTAAAGAGAAATGATCTACCAAGCCATGAAAAGTTACGGAGGAGCCTTAAATGCATATTACTAAGTAAAAGAAGGCAATCTGAAAAGGCTACGTACTGTCTGATTCCAACTAAATGACATTCTGGAAAAGGCAAAACTATGGAGACATTAAAAAGAACAGTGGTTACCAGGGGTTGGGGGAGGGAGGGATGAATGGGCAAAGCACAGAGGATTTGTAGGGTAGTGATAATATTCTGTACGATATGATAATGTTGGGTACATGTCATTATACATTTGTCAAAACCCATAGAATGTAGAACACCAAGAGTAAACCCTAATGTAAACTATGAACTTTGGATGGCAATAATGAATTGATAAAGCTTCATCAGTTGTAACAAATGTACCACTCTGATACAGGATGTTAACTGAGGGGGAGATTAAGCATGCGTGGGACCATGTGCATATGGGAAATCTCTGTATTTTCCATTCAGTTTTTTTTTTTTTTTTTTTTTTTTGCGGTACGCAGGCCTCTCACTGTTGTGGCCTCTCCCGTTGCGGAGCACAGGCTCCGGACACGCAGGCTCAGCGGCCATGGCTCACGGGCCTAGCCGCTCCGTGGCATGTGGGATCTTTGCAGACCAGGGCACGAACCCGTGTCCCCTGCATCGGCAGGCAGACTCTCAACCACTGCGCCACCAAGGAAGCCCTCCATTCAGTTTTACTTTGAACCTAAAACTACTCTAAAAAATAAAGTCTGTTACTTTTTAAAAAGCCAATGATGAAAATAAAATGGAATCATGACAACACTAAAATAATCCAAAAGAAAATACAGGCTTACCTCATTTTACTGTGCTTCACTTAATTGCACTTCACAGTGTATTTTTTACAAATTGAAGGTTTGTGGCAACCCTGTGTCAAGCAAATCCATCAGTACCATTTTTCCAACAGCATTATTTTTAAATTAAAGTGTATACATTATTTTTTAGACATAATGCTATTGCAAACTTAATAGGCTATAGCAGAATGTAAACATAACTTTTATATGCATAGGGAAACCAAAAAATTTGTGTGACTCACTTTGTTTTGATACCTTATTTACTGCAGTGCTCTGCAACTGAACCTTGAATATCTCCAAAGTATGCCTGTAGAAACAGAGAAAACAAGGAACAAAGAACAGATGGAATAGAAAATAAATGGCAAGATGGTAAAATTAAACCCAAGTGCATCAATAATTATATTAAACGTAAATGGTTTAACTAATTCAAAAGATACATGCACCCCAATGTTCATAGCAGCACTATTTACAATAGTCAAGACATGGAAGCAATCCAAGTGCCCATCAACAGACGATTGTGTGTGTGGGTATATATATATACAGTGAATATTATTCAGCTATAGTAAAGAAATATTGCCATTTGTAGCAACATGGATGGACCTAGAGAATATTATATTAGTGAAGTCAGAGAAACACAAAAATGATATCCCTTGTGGAATCTAAAAAATAATACAAATGAATCTATATACAAAACAGAAACAGTCTCACAGACAAAGAAAACAAACTTATGGCTATCAAAGAGGAGAGGGGAGGGAGGGACGGACAAATTACGTGTATGGGATTAACAGATACAAACTACTATATGTAAAATAGATAAGCAATAAGGATTTACTGTATAGCACAGGGGATTATATCCAATAGCTTACAATTACTTATAATGGAATATAACCTACAAAAAAACTGAATCACTATGCTGTACACCTGTAACAGCATATTATTGTAAGTCAATAATATTCAATTAAAATACTGTAAATCAACCATACTTCAATTAAAGATATATATGTAAATGGTTAATCATTCAAATTATAAAGCAAAGATGATCAGATTTGATTAAAAAATCAAGACTGACTGTATTCTGTCTACATGTAACCCAGTTTACATATAGAAATACAGACAGATAAAGACAAAAGAGTGGAAAAAGATAAAATATGAAAACATTAATTAGAAGAAAGCTGTAGTGGCTATATGAATATCAAAGTAAACTTCAGAGCAATGAATATTCTATGAATAAAAAGGAACACTTTACAATGATGAAGGGGTGAAGTCATCAAGAACAAAAAAGCAATCCTAAAAGTGTATGCACATAAAAACAAACTTAAAAGTATACGAAACAAACACGGACAGACTTAAAAGGAGAAATCAATAATCTATAATTATAGTTGAAAATTTCAACACCTTTCTCTCAGTAATTGAAATACTACATATTTCAAGAAGCTCAAGAAGAAATAGTAACTTTAAATAGCCATATATTTATCAAATAAATTTATTTCATAATTAAATATATTACTTCAAAGAAAACTTCATTCCCAGATTATTTCACTGGTAAATTCTCTCAAACATTTAAGAAAGATATAATACCAATTTAACACAAAGTCTTTCCAAAAGTTGAGAGAACACTCCTCAGTTAATGTTATAAGGCCAGCATAACCTTGATGGCAAACCAGGCAAAAACACTACAGACTAAGAAAACTAGAGACAAACATCTCTCAAAAAATGTCGAGATGCAAAAATTCTTCACAAGAATTTTAGCAAATCAAGTCCAATAATATATAAAAAGGATAATATGTCATGACCAAATGGGGTTTATCCCATGAATGCGAAGTTGGTTTAACACTGGAAAATCAATTAATGTAATTCACCATGTCAACAGACTAAAAATGAAATACCATATGTTCATCTCAAAATATGCAGAAAAAGCTTGAGAAAAATCAGCATTCATTCATGATAAAAATTTCCAGCAAATTAGTAATACAATGAACTTCTTCAACCTGATAAAAGACATCTAACATCATACTTAAGGTGAAATAATTGGGAAAAAGGCAAGGATGTCCACTCTCACCATTTGTATACAATGTTATATTAGAAATACTAGCCTGTGTAACAAGGCGATAAAAAGGGGAAAAAAGCATAGAGATTGAAGAAGTAAAAATGTGTTTATCTACAGATGACATGATCATCTATACAGAAAATTGTAAGGAATCTACAAAAATGTTACTGGAACTAGTAAATGCTACTGGAACTAGTAAGCAGGTTTATCAAGGTTGTAGGAATCAAGTTCATTAGACAAAAATTTCCACCTCCCTAGGCATCATTATCTTCCTTCTGCCACAAGGTTCCTGGAGTGTCAGACTATGTTACACTCATGCCCTCTTTCTGGGTCCTGGGCACCACAGATGGTTACTGCTAGGTGGCCATCCTTGGGTTCATCTACTTGTTTGGTCTGCCAGCTAGCCTGCCTTGACTTCCATGTACCAAATACCATTCCCTGAGTCCTACAAAGCAAATGCAGACCTTAGCGAGGCAAAGAACACTCAATCAGTAGAGCTGGCACCAAAATACCAATGCTCCATGCCAACATGGTCTTTCATTGACTGTGACCACCTATTACTGACCAGAGCTGCCTTGGGTGGCCCTCACGTGTCCAGTTGTAGGAACTGCAGCCTCCAAGTTAACTTCTGTTTTCAAAGGACCTGGGATAGGCAGGTGCATAATAATAATGGCTATTGCAGGCATCAGCCTGGCAATATGGGCTCTTTTGACATTTCAGCTACTCCCAGGACAGGAAGGAGGCTTCTGAGGATGGAGAGAGTCCATGGGGCCAGTTTAGAGCTAGGGAACATCTAGAGTACAAGTCCTCCTTTTTCCTTGTCCCTGTTGAATTCACCTTCATGTAATGAGTCAAATTCATTAAAACCCACTGAACGCCCACCTATCAAGGGCATTCATAACATTGATTTTATTAATAAAAATGAGAGATAATTATTAGCACTTGCTTTGTGCTAGATACACATCAAAATGTCTGTTAACTCATCTTTTTCTATTTATAATTATCACCATTTTACACACCAGAAAACTGAGCCACAGAGAGGTTATTCAGAACCTGAATGGCAGAGCAAGGACTCCAAACTTAGTCAGCCAAACAAACGCCATACTTTTAATATACACATCATATCACCTGTGGTAGGTAGGCCTGAAGAATTAGTTTTGACTTAATTAAACATGATAATCCAATAAACTATATTTGCGATTTAGCTAATAAACAGATTGTACAAAAATCTCAGATACTATTAAAAGAGCTAGAAAACTTTTTTTTCCACATCTTTATTGGAGTATAATTGCTTTAAAATGTCATGTTAGTTTCTGCTGTACAACAAAGTGAATCAACTATATGTATACATATATCCCCATATTCCCTCCCTCGTGAGCCTCCCTCCTACACTTCCTATCCCACCCCTCTAGGTCATCACAAAACATCAAGTTGATCTCCCTGTGCTATGCAGCTGCTTCCCACTAGCCATCCATTTTACATTTGGTAGTGTATATATGTCAATGTTACTCTCTCACTTCATCCCAGCTTCCCCTTCCCCCATTGTGTCCCCAAGTCCGTTTTCTACGTCTGCATCTTTATTCCTGCCCTGCCACTAGGTTCATCAGTACCTTTCTTTAGATTCCATATATATGCATTAGCATACGGTATTTGTTTTTCTCTTTCTGACTTACTTCACTCTGTATGACAGACTCTAGGTCCATCCACCTCACTAAAAATAACTCAATTTCATTCCATTTTATGGCTGAGTAATATTCCATTGTATATATGTGCATATCTTCTTTATCCATTCATGTGTTGATGGACATTTAGGTTGCTTCCATGTCCTGGCTATTGTAAATAGTGCTGCAGTGCACATTGGGATGCATGTATCTTTTGGAATTATGGTTTTCTCCGGGTATATGCCCAGGAGTGGGATTGCTGGGTCATATGGTAGTTGTATTTTTAGTTTTTTAAGGAACCTCCATACTGCTTTCCATAGTGGCTGTATCAATTTACATTCCCACCAGCAGTACAGGAGGGTTCCCCTTTCTCCACACCCTCTCCAGCATTTATTGTTTCTAGATTTTTTGATAATGGCCGTTCTGACTGGTGTGAGGTGATACCTCATGGTAGATTTGATTTGAATTTCTCTAGTGATTAGTGATGTTGAGCATCTTTTCATGTATTTGTTGGCAATCTGTATGTCTTCTTTGGAGAAATGTCTATTTAGGTCTGCCCATTTTTGGATTGAGTTGTTTGTTTTTTGATATTGAGCTGCAAGAGCTGCTTGTATATTTGGAGATTAATCCTTTCTCAGTTGCTTCATTTGCAACTATTTTCTCCCATTCTGAGGGTTGTCTTTTTGTCTTGTTTATGGTTTCCTTTGCTGTGCAGAAGCTTTGAAGTTTCATTAGGTCACATTTGTTTATTCTTGTTTTTATTTCCATTACTCTAGGAGGTGGGTAAAAAAGGATCTTGCTGTGATTTATGTCAAAGAGTGTTCTGCCTATGTTTTCCTCTAAGAGTTTTATAGTGTCCGGCCTTACATTTAGGTCTTTAATCCATTTTGAGTTTATTTTTGTGTATGATGTTAGGAGGCGTTATAATTTCATTCTTTTACATGTAGCTGTCCAGTTTCCCCAGCACCACTTAATTGAGGAGGCTGTCTTTTCTCCATTGTATATTCTTGCCTCTTTTGTCAAAGAAAAAGTGACCATATGTGCATGGGTTTATCTCCAGGCTTTCTATCCTGTTCCATTGATCTATATTTCTGTTTTTGTACCAGTACCATACTGTCTTGATTACTATATCTTTGTAGTATAGTCTGAAGTCAGGGAGCCTGATTCCTCCATCTCCATTTCTCTTTCTCAAGATTGCTTTGGCTATTCAAGGTCTTTTGTGTTTCCATACAAATTATAAAATTTCTTGTTCTAGTTCTGTGAAAAATGCCATTGGTAATTTGATAAGGATTTCATTGAATCTGTAAATTGCTTCGGGTAATATAGTCATTTTCACAATGTTGATTCTTCCAATCCAAGAACAGAGTATATCTCTCCATCTGTTTGTATTGTCTTTGATTTCTTTAATCAGTGTCCTACAGTTTTCTGCATACAGGTCTTTTGCCTCCTTAGGTAGGTTTATGCCTAGGTATTTTATTCTTTTTGTTGCAATGGTAAATGGGAGTGTTTCCTTAATTTCTCTTTCTGATTTTTCATTGTTAGTGTATAGGAATGCAAGAGATTTCTGTTCATTAATTTTGTATCCTGCTGCTTTGCTGAATTCATTGCTTAGCTCTATTAGTTTTCTGGTGGCATCTTTAGGATTTTCTATGTATAGTATCATGTCATCTGCAAACAGTGGCAGTTTTACTTCTTCTTTTCCAATTTGGATTCCTTTTATTTCTTTTTCTTCTCTGATTGCAGTGGCTAAAACTTCCAAAAGTATGTTGAATAAGAGTGGTGAGAGTAGGCACCCTTGTCTTCTTCCTGATCTTACAGGAAATGCTTTCAGTTAGTCACCATTGAGAATGATGTTGGCTGCAGGTTTGTCATATATGGCTTTTACTATGTTGAGGTAGGTTCCCTCTATACCCACTTTCTGGAGAGTTTTTATCATAATGGGTGTTAAAATTTGTCAAAAGCTTTTTCTGCCTCTATTGAGATGATCATATGGTTTTTATCCTTCAATTTGTTAATATGTGAGCTAGAAAACTTTTAATGTAATAGTTGTTAACTTAGTGTACGTTGAGAGAGGATTTGGCACTATGAACAATATTGTTGACAAAAAGGAATTTTCTACCTATTGAGACTAGGTCATCCAATGACTGTCAATTTACTGGGAAAATCATTTTAAAAAATGGATGCATTTTCCTTTGACAAATCATAGTTCAGACATGGGCTTCTTTTAACTACAGACATCCTCATCAAGCAAATAACACAGCAATTATTTTTAAATTAAAAATAATTTGGAAATTATTAGAATAATTAGAGGATCTGCACTACAGGCTTATCACTTTGGGTTTTTTAAGGTTTTGTTTGTTTGTTTGCTTGCTTCTTGGCCGCACTGTGCAGCATGTGGGATCTTATTAGTTCCCCGACCATGGATTGAACCTGTGCCCCCTGCAGTGGAAGCATGGAGTCTTAAACCACTGGATCACCAGGGAAGTCTGGGAATGTCTATTAAAATTTTAAATATACATCTCCATAGGCCCATGAATTCCAAGTTAATAATTTATTCTATAGAAATAAAAGCACTAACATTAGCATTGTTCATAGTGCATAAAACTGGAAACAAAGAGAAATCCCATTACATCCGTTAAGATAGAGCAGATTATGCCAACAATAACAAACAACCCCAAACTCACAGGGGCTTAACACCACAAAGTCTTATTACTTATTCACACTACATGACCATGATGTGCTTAATCAGAGAACTTTATTCCATGTAATTTTCACTCACAGCCCTAGGATGACAGAGGTTTCATCATTTGTAACATCACAAATTGCTGCAGCAGGAGGAAGAGTGTAACAGAGGGTCTCATGTTATTAACCAAATACTCTGGCATGGAAGTAATTAACGTACATCACTTCTACCTAAAATCGATTGGCCAGAACTTATCATATAGCCTTACCGAAGTGAGAGGGGAAGTATAATTTTCTCATGTGTCTGGAAGGAGAGAAGAACTGGATACAGCTGATCATAAAAGTCTCTACCATACTCTAGTAGATAAATAGCTGAATTATGGTACATTCATAAAATGTCACACAGCAATTTAAAAGAATGAATTGGAAGTATACCATGTTTTAGAGAGATCTCCATGAGATAATGAACGAGTAAAGCAAGAATCCAAAAAGTATATATTATCTCATTTTTGTAAACTAACCATGATCGGAGAACCCTGTATGCATCACGCATATGTAAAAATATAAGTAAATACATTATATTTATATCTATCTGTCATGGAGAAAAATAGGGTTCTTGCCAAGGGTTACTACCTAGGAGAGGAGGATTTGGTGGAGGGGGACCCTGATATATGTAGACAGAGGAAGAGAGAGGGTGAAAAAGAAAGCAAAAGGAAAAAATTAGGGCACTAAGAATTTGTATGATTATATTTATGCATTGATGTAAGTTATGTATATGAATATAGAAACTAAGTCATTTTTAATTTTTTCCTTATAATTTTGATTGCTTTTATAGGCCTCAAAACACTGATCTGTTGAAATTAAATGAACTTTTCACTTGCCCCCAGCTCTAAACTCTATGATTTCATAATTTAAATAAGTCTTATCTGTCTCTATTTGTCATTTCCTATTTCTAACCCACAGTTGACCTGCTACTGATTAAAGTTCTTGATGTACTACTACTGCCTGTGGACTATTAATTATACTGAGTTATACTGAATTCAGGTTGCCTGAAATTATGAATAATTTATTTCTAACCTTTATATCAACCGAAGCAACTTGCTCTTTGACGTCATTAATTTACATTTACATGAAGCAGGAGACATTTTATTACTGCTAAAGTGATAAAGTTATGGATATTTTTCTTAGGACAGGTATTAGGTCTAATCTAAAAGTCTATAACTTAAACTATCAGTCTAAGAAATTTTCCCGTCTCTCATCTGGACTATTTTAATATCTTCAATAACCTCACCTGTTCTGATTTACATCTAATGATCTTTCTAAAACAAAAGTCTTTTTCAAGTGAAAGGATGGATGATAAAGTTGGGAAACCATATACTTTATATCCTTTTGTAAAGTTTTAATTTTAAAATACCATATTTTAAGTAATAAAGTCTTATTTTCCTTGCTTAAACTCTATTCCATTTTCCATACCAAAAAAGTACAAGCTTTGCAACATAATATACAACATTCTATATGAAGAGACCATGGTCTGGTTCTACTAATTATTCTTCATTTCAACCTTTATTTTGCTATTTCTTCTGCTTTGATTTCCTCTTATCCTTCTTATACACCTGTAGAATTCCTATTTATGTTCAAAATCCATCTCTTCCTGAAGGCCTTCTCTGAAGTCGACATGAAATTATCATTTATGTCTCTGTATATTTCATACTTGTATACTGTTGAATTACTTATAAGTGACTCATTTGTTTACACATTTATATTTGCTACTAGACTGCAAGTCATTGAGAGTATCATTTATCATATTGATACCCCCAAATCCAACTATTTATTCTATACTTTCAGGTATTGCCACTCAGAATGATACGATACAGAATATTCCTTTCTTGAATCACTTTGTTCTCTAGGTTTCCATGATCCTTTACACTTCACTTGTCTCCCTTATTAGTGTTTACAGCAACCTCTCTATTGCTTGACAATGTTTCAGTATCCCAAGGCTCAGTACTAACTCCTTTCCCTTCTGTAACTACACACTCACTACCTGTAAAGAGAGTGCATTCAATCCTGTGCTTTAAACGGCATGTTTATGCCAATGATTAGTAAATACTGACCCTTCTGGAAAGCTCCAGATTCATTTGTCCAATGACCTTCTCAACATCTCCACTTAGATATCTAAGCTATCTCAAATATTACATAGCCCAAAACAGAACTTGAAAACCCAACCTTACACATTTTCTTTCTTTCACCTCATCCTTACCTCCAGCCAATCTGTCAGTAGTCAGCACATCTGTTTGGTTCCACTATCAAAATATATCCAAAATATAACCCCTGAGCCCCAC
Source organism: Pseudorca crassidens (assembly GCF_039906515.1). Taxonomy (NCBI): domain Eukaryota; kingdom Metazoa; phylum Chordata; class Mammalia; order Artiodactyla; family Delphinidae; genus Pseudorca; species Pseudorca crassidens. Next base: position 100,925,120 of record NC_090297.1, on the reverse strand, counting down.
ACCCTTGCTCAGTCTAGTGTGGCTAACATATGCTCTTTTTACAGCCCAAATTTGGCTGAGGCTCCCTCAGCCCATGCTTCTGCTGAAGCGTATGTCCTGTAGACACACTGAAGTACTCATTTTTGCTTCAGACAAAGCTTACAAATCATTCAGTTAAGATCCAGAACCTGCAACCTATTTCTAAAAAACAGTAATTCATGTAAAAGCAAAGCTACCATAGGCTATAATGACTCACCAAGTGAAAATTCCTATGGGGCTATGATCCAGAACAGGACCACCAAAGCCACATCAGAGTTTCAATATTAGTATATTATTTAGCTCCCCCAAATTCCACTCTATTTTTTAAACCTTTTTTAAAAAATTAGTTTATTTTATTTATTTTTGGCTCTGTTGGGTCTTTGTTGCTGTGCGCAGACTTTCTCTATTTGCGGCGAGCAGGGGCTACTCTTTGCGGTGCACAGGCTTCTCGTTGCGGTGGCTTCTCTTGTTGCAGAGCACGGGCTCTAGGCACGCAGGCTTTAGTAGTTATGGCTCGCGGGCTCTAGAGCGCAGGCTCAGGAGTTGTGGCGCACGGGCTTTGTTGCTCCGCGGCATGTGGGATCTTCCCGGACCAGGGCTCGAACTCGTGTCCCCTGCATTGGCAGGTGGATTCTTAACCACTGCGCCGCCAGAGAAGCCCCAAATTCTAATCTATTTTTTTCTCAAAGTATCCAGCCTATTTAATCAAATTACTGGGATTTGATAACGCTCTACTGAATTTATCCCCTCATTAGAGGAGCTTTCATCTGCAGGGCAAAGCCTGCTCTGTAAAACATACAGCATGGAGCAGATCACATGCCTCCTGCAAGAAGCTTCATGATGAAAAGAGTAGAGAAGGCTGGGTCCCCTATGCCCAATTTTCCTAAACTCATGGATCATACTGTCACCCCTTCAAAGAGTGACTAAAGGGCAGGAAATATTTCCTAACAACCTAAAACTGGGTTATGACAAAAAGCTTCTTCTTATAATAATATCTAAGCTGCACTCAGTTTAAATTAATATGCTTAAAAAAGGTATTAATCATTATGTAATTAGCCTATACAATTTTCATAATAATTAAATTATAAATTTTCCAATTGTTCATTAATGCTAGTTAAAATTATTTTTATGATATTTTTTGTGAGGTTTTTTTTTTTTTTTTTTTTGGATGAGGTTACCACAAATGAGTGCACTGATCCCTAAACTTAGAATGATAAATTATTTTTCTTACTCTGGTGTTTTTCAGGAGTTGCCTCAAAGTAAAAACAATAGCATTAGTCTTAAGTTTTATTCTGGATTTGGTTGTCAAAACTGACTCTCCAAATCTCAAAACAGAAGACACAAATATAGGCTACTATAACAATATAGGAAATTTTATGGAAATTTTATGTTTTTCTAATTTCCAATATTTGATCTTATTTTTATTTTTTAAATTAATTTTTATTGGAGTATAGTTGCTTTACAATGTTGTATTAATTTCTGATCTTATTTTTAAATCATGTATTAAACATTTTGATTCTGAAGTCTTACTATAAGAATCATCAGTATGGTATATGTAAGTTTTTCTTAAATATATATTAAATTTTTATTTAATCAATTCAACAAATACTGAGTACCTACAATGGGTCAGGCATTGTTCTAAGTACTCAGGATGCATCAATAAACAAAGCAGACAAAAATCCCTGTCTTTGTGAAGTTTACATTCTAGTGAGTGAAGACAATGAATAATAAACATACTAAGTGAAGTATATAGTGTGTTAGAAGATTATATGTGCCATGGGGAGAAAAAGAGTAGTGTAAGGGGAATCAGAAGTACTGGAGAGAGGGGAAAGTTTCCGAGAAAGAAGCATGCCCAGCATGCTCAAAAACAGCAAGAAGCAGTCTTTCAAAACTTAAGAGCCTAACTCATCTTTTTAAATTAAAAGCAAGGAAGAACAATATTTGAAAATTTAAAGAGTGCAAACTAATTGTGACAGACTGGCTAGTTGTTGACCTGATCCCCTTCCCTGATCTCCTGAGACATAACTAGAAATGGATCACAGTCTGTCTTGAAATTAGGTGTGGCCATGTGATTTGGTTCCAGAAAGTAGAATGTGGGTGGAAGTGATGTACATCTATTTCAGACCTGGGTCATTAAAAACTTCCCACATGGATCCTCCATGGTATTTCCCCCTTTGCAACAACCTTGGAAGCAAGTTGTTGAAGATGGCAGAGCTAGAAGTTGGAAGGAGCCAGCGTTCCTAAATCACCACCTGGAGAAATGCTGCTTACTAAATAGTAGCATTTAAGTGAGAAGTTGATGATTAGCCAGAGAAGCTAGTGTTAACTAATATACAAGTCTTGTTTTATTTTAAAATGTTTGAAAATATATAGTAGCTTCAAATGTGAAATATCATGTCATCAAGACTAATAATCCTCCAAAGAAAATACTTGCTCAGGAGACTAATTATAAAGTTCCAATTAAAGTTTCTAGATCAAAAGCTAGAAATCCTAAGACTATATCCAGTTTTCAGAGTACAGTTACAGGCACACAAATTGAAGGAGGAACATAATTTCCATAATGTTATATAGCATTTCCATTTTTTCCTGGGTAGTCTTTCCTACAAACACATTTCCCCACCATAAGGAAATTAAAATTCTACTATACCAAAATTGTTATAGACAACTATAAGACTATTTTTATCCATTTGCCAATTGTTTTTATAAAGTTCATTCACTCCCTTACTTTATTAGATGAGTCTTTCATACCTACTCTTCTCTTCACAACTTGCAACACTTTCCCCTCCACCTTCATTCTCAGTGGATGATCTTAATTCTCACTTCACTTAAGAAAATTGAAGCTATGAAACCAGAAGTTCTACAAACTCCCATCCACCATCATGTTGTGATATATATGTTTCCTTTTCCCTTGTTACTATGGTAGAATTGTCTATTCTCCTAGCTAAGGCCCAGCACTTTAATCTTCCACCAGATTCCATTCCTCTTGCCTATTTATTATAGGACATTCTACTTAAAAAAAAAAAAATCTTCTTTCTCTTCGGCATCATCATTTCCCATCATCCTGAATCTTTCCTTAATTATGTAAACTTGCTATTAATTCTTACATCTTTTAAAAAAGAATCTTCTCTTGACCCACTTCCATTTCAAGTAGCTATTTCATTTATCTTCTTCCCTTTTAAGGTATAACTTCTTAGTTTTCTTACTCTTAATGAAGATAGCTGTCTCCACTTTTTTCCTTCCATTCTTTCCTTAACCACTCCCTCCAATCGAACTCCACTTCACTGAAACTGCCATTGTTAAGATCACCAAAGTCCTCCCCATTAATAACACATTAATCAATTTTATCTCTGAGCAGTATTTAACACAATTTATCACTCCCTTCTTCTTTGAAATACCTTCTTGCTAGACTTCAGTGTTACCCTTGCTAAATCTTTTATGGTTCCTTCTCATCTCTGATCTCTTCTCTTTTCTAGGTACAGTCACTCTCATAATTGTACATGTTCTCAACCACTCTGATAGCTTTAAATATGCTGTTGACTCCCAAATTTATATCACTCTCCTGGATCTGTCTCTAAGCCTACTTACCATCTCTGTTTGGATGTCTAATATACATTTTAGACCAAATATGTCCAAAATTACATTGCTCAGGCCAAAAATATTGACATTATCCTTGGCCTTTTCTTTTTTTTTTTTATCACATCCCACATCTAATCTTAAAAATAGATCCAGAAGTTGACCTCTTTACTCCTCTACTGCTCTCAGCTTTGTTCACACCACTACCATCTCTCATATGTATTATTAAAATAACCTGTTTTCCTGTTTTAACCTTTTGTCCTCTTTTCAAAATCTGTTCTCAATATAGCAGTCAGAAAGATCCTTATTTTAAAACATGAGTCAGATCACAGTTTTCTTTGCTCAGAAATATCTGCTAATTTCACATCTTATTCAGAGTAAAAGCCAAAGTTCTTACAGTAGCCTATAAGCATTACATAATCTGCCCACCCAAACTCCCTATCCTGTTAAATACCAGGCCTTTTCTCCTTATACTCTTCTTTTGCTCATTATCCTCTACCCACACTGGCCTCCTTGCTGTTTCCCAGATACACTAAGCACACCTCCACCTCTGGGCCTTTATACTTTTTGTTCCTTTTATCGGGAATGTTCTCCTCAAGATAGCCACAGGCTTACTAGTTATTCATCAGATCTTCAAATGTCATTGCACTGAGGGCCACTCTACATAAAATTTCAACCCTCTTCAATACTCCCTAATACTCTTACCTGTTTTATTTCTCCTTAGCAATTATCATTAACTAATATACTATGTGTTTTGCTTATATAGTTTATTTATTGTCTATTTTCCCCATTAAAATGTAAGCTCTAGAAGAAGAGAGGGCTTATTTTTGTTTCATTCATTCTTATATCCCCAGTATCTAGAACTGTGCTTAATTCTTAGCAGATATTCAATAAATATTTGCCGATTGAATGTTGAATAAATGAAGTATTTTAGGTAGTCATACTGGTGGAGGCTTTTTTCCCACAACTTAAAGCCATTTGTCAATTTTATAAATAGATAAATCAAAGCTGCTTCAGAACTGTGAAACTTAAATGCCCTCAAGATTTTAAAAATAAATAATATTAGCAAAATTATAATAATTAGCTGTTCAGATGACCTCACAGAATCAATGAGAAGTATTTTCATCTAAAATATTTTAATAGTAAAGAATAAATAGTAAATCTCAGTGTTCCTAGTGTTCAACGGACAACTTCACAGGTGTGAAAACTTAGCCAAAACAGCTTTCATGAATACAAGAAAAGGTAAAACCAAAATATAATCATCTAATTATCTGAATAGAATTACAAGTTTTTAAGTAACATGTGGTTATCTCCCATTTAGGCCAAAATATTAAAATAAAAAGAAACAAATTATTTATGAAAATATCAAAAAAGTCTCAATTTCAGAAAATGTTTGGCTCTGTAGAAAATAAGAATAAAAAAATTAACTATAAATTTGCTGTTATTTAGGCTCCTTAATCACACTGATTTTCTGAAATTAAACAAATAGCTTTCCTGCTTCCTTTAGTTTTTGTTTCCTATCCATTTTAGCAATTATAGCCCAAGGGTCCTCCTGCATTTTCCTCATAGCTCCGAGCTTCCGCGTACATCCAGTGGTTGTTAGAGATGAAGGAGTCTGAATAGGAAATAAATAAAATCATAATATGTTTAACTAAAAAAAAAAAAGAAAGAATTAAATCCAGCTTTTGAAATTTGCTTTCTGAAATAAAATTTTAAAACTACCTGTTTTGGTGTTCTGACACAAAATTGAGAAATTGGTGGATTCTTCTTCTTGTATAGTTTTTTCAATGTCTCTTCCTCTGAAATCATGCTCTTAAAGAGAAATATAAAAATATAATTTGGAGGCTGCCACCATTAATATTATATTACTAAATTTTTGTCTACATCCCACATATGAGAAGGAGATGGAAGAGTACAAGGAGGGAGAATAAAAGAGGAGAGAGGGGAAAGGAAAAGAAGAGGAAAAAAATGAAAAAGACTGAAGAAAGAAGACAATGACAAAATAAATCTTCAATCTGTCAAACAAGGACCTAGATTTTGATTCTATTAACTATATACCTAAAAGGTTATGTGGAATACAAGATGTGTATGAATATTTTTCTACTGATTTCTATTTCTATTTCAGAGTCTTCATACTATCACTTTCCCCACCCCTTCTCCCAACCTACTTATTTAAATACACTTAGGCCTTATAATAAGCATTCATAATCCTATAAAAATTATAAATGTTGTCAATTATCAATTTATGAATATTTTCCCAAATAATAATAGCTAACACTTATTCAGTATTTTCTTTATGTCAGGCACTACTTTAAGCACTTTGCATATTTTAATTAGTTTTAATCCTCACAACATTTTTATGACACACAAATACTATTATTATCCCCATTTTAAAGGTGAAGAACTGAGACACACAAATATTAAGTAACTTGCCCAAGACTATACAGCTAGTAAGAGGTGGAGCCAGGATTCAAATCCAGGTAGGCTGGCTCCAGAATCCATTTCCTTAATGAATATGCTACATAAATTTAGTCAGGTAAGCAATCAGTTCACATTATCTTTTCCTGCTCATTAAAGTCACACTTAACACAAATTTCAGAAGCTTCATGGATGAAAATATTCAGCCATTTTCATGAATTCTAAGATTTCAGCAGAATTCACTTAGTCACAAAGAGTTGACCTTTCAGATACACTCAAATCAGTATGCACCAACGGACCAACTTAGAAAAGATAAATTATCTTAAAAATCATATCGTAAACTATCATTAAAATTTTGCTTACTGTATGGTAACTGTATGTTCACTAATGGCTGCCTATATAAAAAGAATAAATTAACCTAATTTAAAACAACAAAAACTTGTCTGTCCTTATAACTCTGTTGCATTCATCTTTTATGTGCTTATTGGGCACTTGTATATCTCCTTTGGAGAAATGTCTGGTCAAGTCCTTTGCCCATTTTTCAACTGGCTTGTTTTTGTCATTGAGTTACGGGAGTTCCTTATGTATTCTGGATATTAATCTCTTGTCAGATATATGATTTGCAAATATTTTCTCCCAATCTTTAACCTTTTCACTTTCTTAATAGAGTCCTTTGATGCATTTAAGTCCTTAATTTTGATGAAGTCCAATTTACCTATTTTTTTCTCTTTTTTGCCTGTGCTTTGGTGTCATGATATCCATGAAGTCCTTGCCATTCAATGTCATGAAGATTTTCCCAATGTTCTTCTAAGAGTTTCATAGTTTTAGTCCTTACGATTAGGTCTTTGATTCATTCTGAGTCAGTTTTTGTATATGGTGTAAGGTAAGAGTCCAACTTCATTTTCTTGCATGTGGACATCCAGTTTTCCTAGTACCATTTGTTGAAAAAACTGTCCTTTCCCCACTGAATGATCTTGGCACTCTTGTCAAAACTCAACTGATTATATATGTGAAGATTTATTTCTGGGCTCTGTTTTTTATTACATCGGTATATATATTTGTCTTTATGCCGGTACTATACTATTTCAATTACTAGCTTTGTAATAAGTTTCAAAGTCAAGAACTGTGAGTCCTCCAATGTTGTCTTTCTTTTTCAAGATTGCTTTAGCTATCTGGGGCCCCTTGCAAATCTGTATAAATGTATCGAATTTTCCATTTCTGCCAAAAAAGCTGTTGGAAATTTAATAGGGAACATGTTAAATATGTACACTGTTTTTGGTAGTATTGACATCTTAACAATGTTAACTCTTCCTATCCATGAACACAGAATTATTTTTCTTTATTTTTAAGTCTTTCAGCAATGTTTTGTAATTTTCAGTGTATGAGTATTTTACTTTCTTGGCTAGATTTGTTCTTAAGTATTTAATTCTTTTTAATGGTATAGTAAATAAAATTGTTTTCTTAATTTCCTTTTTGGATTATTCATTGTTGGAGTATAGAAACATAACTGATTTTCATATGTTGATCTTATACCTTTCAACAGTGCTGAATTTATCTATTAGGTCTAGAAGCTTTCTTGTTTAGGCTTTGTGATTTTCCATGTATAGATATGATCATGTCGCCTGCAAATTAGAGGCAGTTTTACCTCTTTTTTACATTTGCATGCCTTTTGTTTTTTGTATTTGTCTAATAGTTAAAAGCCATGGCTAGAACTTCCAGTACAATGCTGACTAACATTGGTGAAAGTGGGCATCCTTGTTTTATTCTTAATCTTAGGGGGAAAGCTTTCAGTCTTTCACCATTGAGTATGATGTTAGCTTTGGTTTTCATTCATACCCTTTATCATGTTGAGGAATTTTCCCTCTGTCCTAGCTTTATGAATTTTTATAATGTCAATTGAGACGATCATTTGCAATATTTTTTCCTTTGTTCTATTAATGTGGTGTATTATATTGATTTTCTTATATTGAACCACTCTGGCATTTCTTGGATAAGTCTCATTGGTCATGGTAAATGATCCATTTACTATGCTGCTGGATTTGATTTGCTAATATTTTGTTGAGGATTTTTGCATCTACGTTCAGAAAGAATAATGGTCTACAATTTTCCTTTCTTGTGATGTCTTCATCTGGCTTTGGTATCAAGGTAATGCTGGCCTTATTGAATGAGTTACAAAGTGTTCTCCCTTCAATTTTCTGGAAAACTTTGAGAAGGATTGGTGTTAAGTCTTTAAATATTTGGTAGAATCCATCGATAAAGCTATCTGGTCGAGGACTTTTCTTTGTTGGGAGTTTTGGATTACTAACTCAGCTCTGATAAGGTTTTCTGTTTCTTCTTGAGCAGATTTAGGTAATTTGTGTATTTCAAGTAGTTTTTCTATTTGTATATTTCTTCTAGGTTATCTAATTTGTTGGCATATAATTATTCACAGTATTATTTATCTCTAAAATGTTGGTAATAACATTTCCAATTATATTTCTGACTTTAGGTATTTGCTTTTGTCAGTCTAGCTAAAGGTTTGCCAATTTAATTGATCTTTTCAAAGAAACAAATTTTGGCTTCATTGATTTTCTGCTGTTTCCTTTTCTCTAATTTGTTTATCTCCACTCTAACCTTATTATTTCCTTCCTCTGTCAGCTTTGGGTTTAGTTTGATCTTCTTTTTCTAGTTCCTTAAGGTATAAAGTTAGTTTATTGATTTCTTTCTTTTTCAATGTAGGAATTTACAGCTATTACATTTCCCTTAGAGCACTGTTTTTTCTGTCTTACGTAAGTTTTGGTGTATTGTGTTTTTCATTTTCATACATCTCTAAGTCAAATTTCCCTTGTGATTTCTTCTCTGATCCATTGGTTGGTTAGAAGTGTGTTAATTTCCACAAGTTTGTGAATTTTCTAATTTTCTTTCTCTTATTGATTTCTAACTTCATCTCTTTGCATTAGCTTTACTTCATATATTTTAAGGGTTTGTTATTAGATGTGTAAATGATTAAAACTCTCACAACTTCCCACTGTATTGAATCTTTTATTAATATATAATGTCCTTATTTGTTTCTTGTACTTTTTGATTTAAAGTCTATTTTGTCAGATATTAGTATAGCCATCCCACCTCCTTTTTGGTTACTATTTGCACATCTTTTTCCATCCTTTCACATTTAACCAATTTAAAGCTAACATGAGTCTCTTTTTGTTTACTAGAGTGTATAATCTGTTTACATTTAAGTAACTACTGATAAGGAGAGACTAACTTTTGCCTTTTTTGATATTCATTTTCTATATGCTTTATAGGTGTTTTGTTTGTTTGTTTTTGGTCACTCATTTCCTCCATTACTCTCTTCTTTTGTGTTTAGGTGACTTTTTTGGTAGTAAAATGTTTTGATTTCCTTCCCATTTTCTTTTGTGTGTATTCTATAGATCATTTTTGTGTTTACCATGGGGATTACATTTAATGACCAAACATTATAGTAACCTAATTTGAATTTATACCAACTTCACTTCAATAGCCTACACAAACTGCTCTTATACAGCTCCATTCTCCTTCTGTTACTGATGTCAAAAATTACATCTTTATATATTGTGTGCCCAACAACATAGATTAATTAAGCATTTGTCTTTTAAATTATGTAGAGGATAAAAAGTGAAGTTAGAAACCAAAATTACAATCATTTCAGCTTTTATAATTTCCAATGTATTTAACTTTATCAGAGATCTTTTCTTTGTCTAGCATACTTTCATTTCAACCTGAACAACTCCCTTCAGCATTTCTTGAAGAGAAGGTCTAGTGACAACTCCCTCAGCTTTTGTTTATCTGGGAATGTCTTAATTTCACTACATTTTTGAAGGACAGTTTTGCTAGATAGCAAATGCTTAGCTGACAATGTTTGTCTTTCAGCCCTTTGAATATGTAAACCTACTGACTTCTGGTTCCAAGGTTTCTAATGAGAAATCAGCTGATAATCTTATTGAGGGTAACATATATGATGAGTTGATTCTCTCTTGCTGCTTTCAAGATTCTCTCTGTCTTTTGAATGAACTTATGTTTATCAGGTGGGGAGGATGGAGGGAAGGGATAGTTAGGGAGTTTCCTATTGACATGTACATACTGCTATACTTAAAAAGGATAACCAACAAGAACCTACTGTATAGCACAGGGGAACAAATATATTATGTATTAAAAAAAAGATTCTCTCTGTCTTTCAACAGTTTGATTATAATGTGTTTTGATGTGAGTCTATTTGAATCTATCCACTTAGAATTCATTGAGGCTCTTGGATTTGTAGATTCATTTACTTCATCAAAATCTGAAAAGTTTTCAGCCATTTCTTCAAACATTCTTTCTTCCCATTTCTCTCTTCTCTTTCTGGGACTCCCACAATTCATATATTGATTTTTTGATGGTGTCCCACAAGTTTCTGAGGCTCTGTTCACTTTTCTTCATTCCTTTTTTTCTGTGCTTATACTCAATAGTTTATTGTCCTATCTTCAAGTTTACCAATTCTTTCTTTTGCTTACTTATATCTGCTTTTGAATCCCTCTAATACACTTTTCATTTCAATTACTGTACTGTCAATTCCAAGATTTCTTCTTGGTTCCTTTTATAATTTCTATCTCTTTATTGCTATTCTCATTTTATTCATACATTTTTCTGTTTTTGTCTATGTCTTCCTTTAGCTCTTTGAACATCTTTAAGATGGTTGTTTTTAAAGTCTTTGTCTAGTAAGTCCAATATCTGAGCTTCCTCTGGACATTTTCTGTTGATTTGTTTTGTTCCTTTGATAGGCTATACTTTCCTTTTCTTCATATGCCTTGTGATTTTGTTGTTGTTGTTGTTGAAAACTAGCCACTTTAATCTTATAATTTGATACATCTGCAAATCAGATTCTTCCCCTTCCCCAGGGTTTACTGTTTATTTATTTAGATTTGTTTTGCTTTTTGTTTTACTATTAAAAGTGTCTCTGTGCATTGGATAAGCCTGTGGTGAAAATTTGAGATCTTCCTGGTTTTTTTTCTGAGCCTGTGTCTTTCCCTGGGCATGGCTTTCTAAATGCCCTGTAAATGTGATTGATTTTGAATGTTCTAATGCTTGAACATCTGGCTCTCCAAAGAGGGAAAAAAAGAGAGAGATAAAAGTGCAGTTTGTTCTTCTGGAAGACAAATCTTCTGGAAGACACTTCAGCCAGTGAGGTTCGAAACAATGGCAGCCAGACTCTGTACCTGTACCTCAGTGATCAGAATCAGCAGTCAGAACACTGAACCTTGATCTTCGGAGGACAAGGTCCTTATTGTTCACCCTGGTTCCAGCAAGACATGAGCATGGCCCTACCACATGGTTATAGGTTGAGTGATAGGTAGCCATTACCACTTTTAAGGCTGAAATTGACCAAAATTAACCATAACTTACCAGCCAAGTTTCCCTCTGGAAGTTGCAAGCATTCAAATAGTCTTTAGAGTTCCAAAATAAATTACTTCAGACAGTTTCTACCAGTACCATTGTTGTCTAGGTGGAGAAATGGGTTCCTGGCACTTCCTACTCCACTATCTTCTCTAAGGTCATTCTAGACAATACATTTTTAAATCTTACTTTTTATAATAATTTGAATGTTCACCAAAATTTAAATGCAACAGCTAAGAAAATTACAAAAATAACTAACTTCAAGTGATAATTATAACAAATAAAGCCCACTATGAAATATCTTTAGACTAGTTTAAACTGTAAAAAATAAAATAAAAATAAATAAAATACTGTAGTATGTTTATTGTGTTACAAAGTTGTGATGCTCCTTTTAAAAATGAAATGAAATCATGAATCATTCTGAATCTCAGATAAGCTAAGAAACTAGCCTAAATTCACACTACTAGAAAAACAGTATGAATTCTAGTCCTGGAATATCTAATTCCATAGCTCATGCTCTTTCTAATAATTCTCATTACATTCTTTTAATATCTGGACTTCAGTTTGAACTGGCAGTTATTATGTACCATGACATACATAGGCTATGGAGCTAGACTGTTGGTGTTCAAATTTTGGCTCCATGCCTTACTAGTTATGTGACCTTAGGCAATGTAACAGTGTGACTCAGTTTCCTCATCTGTAAAATGAGAATAACAATCCTGTCTCTACTTCTAAAGCATGAGATTGTTTCAAGAAATAACTGAAGTAATCTGTGTAAAGTCTTTACAATAGTGCCTGGTTCACATTTTAATCATTAAAATGCTAATCATTATCTACAAAACAAAGAGATACTAGAGTAGGGATTTTCTATAAGTTAATTTCAATAATTACAATTTTAAGACTTCAGCTACTCATTATTCCAGAACAAATGAAAGTAGAGGATCCCAAAACAGTATAAAAGCTTGAAGGATCTCATAGCTATGAGTTGGAATAATGAAACAAATGACTTTAGCTGGAATTTTGTAATTAAGAATCTTTGGTAAATTGCTCCATTTCGTGTAATAAGGTTTATCTGATTTTAAATCAAATGAGTATAAGTTTAATTATTCTCAATAAATCATTATTATGCCTTAAGAAAATACTGATACGTGTTAATATACTCATAGTAGGGAGTAATTGATGATACAAACTGCTAGGGGAACTATCCTCCTTAAACATGTCATCTTTAACACATTAACCCATTAAGAATCATAGAAATGTAATAGTTTTCAACCAATACCTTGATATAAATTTCAACCAATAAGTGGTATAAAATAAAAGAACATGTATAATATGCAAAATCAAGAGGGGTCTTGAATAACAAATTTGGCTGCAGCAAGATTAAAGATATTCACCTAGCCTTTCTTTAAAAAAGAAAAAAGGAAAAGAAATAACACTCTTCTGGAAAACAAGAGGGTTAGTCCTCTCATATGACAACTATGTTATATCAAGTATTTCAAAATGTCATTGTTTTCTGAAGTTTATGGCGATTTTTTTAACCCTAATTTCTTTAAAATGCTGCAAAAGTAGAGGGTTCTGTGTTATAGTAGAGTTCTACTTTTTTTCAGTATTGCAATATAGATACTATGCATATATATTATACATATACATCAAGAAATAATATAGAAATATAATAATGTAAACAAATAATAAATGCTGATTATTTGTAATAAGTTTACCAAAAGATCAGTAGTTTCTGAACTATCTGAATTAATATCAAAATCGAAGACCATTTTTCTCTTTTTACTACTTTCTTCAGTGGGTACATTCTTGTTTTCTCTTTGCTGAATTTTTAGTTTCGTTGGTGTCTTCACAGTATATGCCTATTCAAAAAGAAAAACAATACGTTATCCCATCAAATAAAACATATATTACTAATAAACGCAAGTTGAGGTTTTAGCAATCAATAATAACTCTCTATTATTATTGACATGTATATGAAGTAGAAATTTTGGATAAGAATTTAATTCAGAAGTTTTTGAAAAAAATCATGGGGGAGAGAGAAGGAGAAAGAGAGGGAGGGGCAGAGAAAGAGAGAGAAAAGAGGCACTCCAGCTTCATCAGTCAACAATCTTAAGAGAGACTTTAATTTTTCTAACAATGATTAAGACCCAAGACCTGAAATCTTTTCTCACTCCATAGAAATACTTACTGATTTATTTGACAAAAAGTTTGCTTATGTTTTGTTGACAAAGTAATTCCATTAGTCAATGTTTAGTATTCCATATTACCCTGTAATATGTAATATGTAAGTTTTATAATTTTTAAAAAGCGTCTTTAAAAAGTAAGGGCACTGATATCTGCAAAAATGGCAGAATAAGGAGCTCCAAAAATATGCTCTTCCACAAAGCAACAAAAATGCTGGTAAAGGTGGTCAGAATCAGCTTGTTTAGAACTATGGAAATTAGCAAAAAGCTTGCAACAACCTGGAGAGTTTTTTGTTGTTGTTAATGGCTGAACTTCTGTAAGAAGAGCAAAATTAGCAGTATCTTAACTTTTCCTCATCTCATCCCCTGCTCTCTAGCTCTGTGGTACCCTTAAAAAGTAACAGCCCACATTCCTGGTCCAGCCTGGCAGCCACTGGACACAGCAAAACAGAACTGGGAGCTCTTTCAAAGTTTTATTCCCAAAAAGTTGTCATTATTTGACCTTCCTAGTGGTTCTCTGGATGATTTCATTTACAGGACTGTTGGTATTTGATCCAACTCAGAGCTCACTCAGTTAAAAAAAAAAAAAAAACTTTCTCCTTGATGTGTGTAGGGTAGGGAATAATATTTGTCAAAAACAATTAAAGACAAGTGTTTTAACTTTGCAGCTCCCTGAGGCAATGATTAACAGCTGGGTGAATGACAGACTAACCAAAAACCTTAAAAGGACAGCTAGGAAATAAGATGTCCATAAGGGTCTTTGAAAAACTCTGAAATATTCCTGGAAGTACAGAAAGCCATGCTCACAGACAGGGCTGTAAGCACAGGAAAGACATGAGAAGGCCCTAAGCTCTTACCTGTGGCTCATCTTGAAGGTCTGCAAAAGCAGAAACTGAAGGCTAAGGCAGAGTTTTCTACTGTCTGACTGAGTGTTGAAAGCATGCCTTAACACTAACTTAATAGTCCTTTGGCAAAGACTGTGAAATTTATTGATCCAGGTATTTAAGGAAATCTCTATTAAAACATTAGCTGAACATTAAGCTAACCAGTAGAGACTTTAGTGGCACTCAAAGAATACAAACTTTACAGAATTAATTTAGAAAAGTCACTAAACAAACAATAAAAACTATGACAAGCAGAAACAACAAACCTTGAGGAGAAGGGAGAATCTGATTTCCAGATTTGTCACTTACATTATTTTTAATGTTCAGATTTCAAGAGAAAATTATAAGCTGTGCAAATAAGAAATAATGGCCCATACATGTGTGAGGAAGCAATCAACAGAAACTATCCCTAAGGAAACCTAGTTACTGGACTTCCTAGACAAAGACTTTAAACCAACTATTTTAAACATGTTCAAAGTGAACATATTATAGTAATCTTATAGTCTTATTATAGTAAGAGATAAGAAAAACCATGTCCAAAGAACTAAAGGAAAGTATAAAGACAACGTCAAACCAAATGGAACATCAATAGATGGATAGAAATTATTTTTAAAAGCACCAAATAGAAATTCTGGAGTTGAAAAGTACAATAACTGAAATAAAAAATCACTAAAGAGGCTCAACCTCAGATTTGAGCAGGTAGAGGAAAGAATCCATGAACCTGAAGATAGTTCAACTGATATTATCCAATCTGAGTAACAGAAAGAAGAAAAAAGAAAAATGAAAAGAGCCTCAGAGACTTGTGGGGCACCATCAACCATACCAACATACACATAATGGGAATGAGAGTGGAGGGAATTCCCTGGTGGTCCAATGGTTAGGACTCTGTGCTTCCAGTGCAAGTGGCCTGGGTTCAATCCCTGGTTGGGGAACTAACATCCTGCAAGCCACATGGCACAGCCCCCCAAAAAATAAATATAAAAATAAAAAAAGAATGAGAGCAGAGAAAGGGCAGAAATAATATTTGAAATAATGACTGAAAACCTCCCAAATTTGATGTAAACATTAATCTATACATCCAAGAAGCTCAACAAGCTCCAAGGAAGATAAAATCAAAGAGATCCACACCTAGACACATCATAACCAAAATGTCAAAAAACAAAGAGAAACTTGAAAGTAGCAAGAGACACGGGACTCACCATATACAAGGTATCTTCAATAATATTAATGGCTGGTTTCTCATGAGAAACCAGGGAGTCCATAAAAGATTGACATATCCAAATGTTAAAAGGAACCATTACCAAATAATTCTATATCCAGCAAAACTGTCCTTCAAAAATGAAGGAGAAATTAAGATATTCCTAGATAAACAAAAATTGAGAGAATTTGTCACAAGCAGACCTTCCCCACAAGAAATACTAAAGGCAGTCCTTCAGGCTGAAATGAAAGAACACAAGACTCAAATTCATATGAAGAAATAAAGAGCACCAGAAAAGGACACTGCATAGGTAATCATAAAAGATAGTATAAATATATTTTTGTTTGTAACTCTGTTTTTCCTATCTGATTTTAGACACAGATATATAAAGCAATAATACTGTATCGATGGGCTTAAAATGTATAAATATGCGACTTATGTGACAATGATAGCACAAAAGAGAAAGAGGGAACAAAGATATATTGGGGCAAAGTTTTTATATACCATTGAAATTACACTGACATTAATTCAAACTAAATTTAAGTTAAGGTGTTAACTGTACTTTTCAGCTAATCACTAAGAAAATTTATTCCGAAAGTATAGTAAAAACCAAAAGGATTAAAGTGTTATACTAGGTAATACCTATTTATCACAAAATAAGACAGTAATGGAAAGGTACAGGAATAAAAAGACATAAGACATATAGAAAACAAAGAACAAAATGGTGGACCTAAGTTCTACATTATTAGTAATTACATTAAATGTAAGTCGATTAAACATTCCAATCAAAATGCAGAGATTGTTCGAATGAATGATGGAAAAAATCATGATCCAACTATATCATGTCCACAAAAGACACAATTTAGATTCCATAACATGAATAGGTTGGCAGTAAAAGGGTGATAAAAGATATACCATGCAAATAGTAAACAAAAAGAGCTAATATCAGATAAAATATACTTAAAAAAAAAGATTAGTAGTGACAAAAGGAACATTTTATAAAGGTAAAAGAATCAATCCATCAAGAAAAGATAATTGGTATGAAGTATACATGCAGC
Source organism: Pseudorca crassidens (assembly GCF_039906515.1). Classification (NCBI taxonomy): domain Eukaryota; kingdom Metazoa; phylum Chordata; class Mammalia; order Artiodactyla; family Delphinidae; genus Pseudorca; species Pseudorca crassidens. The sequence continues at coordinate 100,908,397 of NC_090297.1, read as the reverse complement.
TAACAATATAGCCCCCAACACATGAACCAAAAATTGGGAAAATTAGATTATTCAACAGTAATAGTAGGAGACTTCCATACCCCCACTTTCAATAATGAAAAGAACAACCAGACATAAGATCAGCAAGGAAATATAATACTTGAACAACACTATAAACCAGCTAGATGGATACTTAGCAGAATCACAAATTTGGAAATACAATGCATTCCTAAATAACCAATGGGTCAAAAAATAAATCACAAGGGAAATTAGAAAGTACTTTGAGATAATGAAAAGGAAAATACAACAGACTTATGGGATACAGTGAAATCAGTGCTTAGAGAGAATTTTATAGCTATAAATGTCTACATTAAAAATTATGATGAAGACATGACAATTAAATACAGTATGGTACCCTGAGTTGGATCCTGGAAGAGAAAGAGGACATTAACGGAAAAACTGTGAAATCCAAATCAAGTCTGAAGTCTAGTTAATAGTAATGTACCAATGAATGATTCTTAGTTTTGACAAATGTACATGGTAATGTAAGATATTAACAATGGTGAAAACTGTGTGAGGAATATAAAGGGATTCTCTGTATTATGTTTGTAACTTTTCCATAGATCTAAAATTAATTGCAAAATAGAACTTCATTTGAAATAAAAAGGTCACCACACCACCAGAATAGCCAAAATAAAAAGATGAAAAATACCATGTGGTGACAAGGATGCGCAGCAATCAGAACTCTCATTCACTGGTAGCCAGAATGTACAATAATTTGGTACAATAAATTGGTACAATAATTTTTTTAAAAACATGATTGGCAGTGTGATACAATAAGAAATATATATATATATTTGGTCTTTGTCCTTGGTTCCTGACACAACTTCTAAAACCCTTGTAATTTCCTGAGTGACAGGGTTGACAGGAGGCATCTTTTGGTATAATATTTGGTCTTTGTCCCCAGTGATGTTGATAGGAGAGTTTTTTGTTATTCATAATGAGCTCCTTTCAACTTACCTGAGTTTATGCTAATGAAATAACTGGTGGTAGGGGGTGCTTCAGGATGATAGCTTCAGGATGGTGGCTGGTTGCCAGGAAGACCAAGGCATGATTAGAAGTTTGGAACCTTTCACCCCACCCCCTGAACTCCTAGGAGGGGAGATGGGTTAAAGACTGAGTTAATCACCAATGGCCGATGATTTAACAAATCATGCCATGTAATGAAACCTCCATAAAACCCCTAAACAATGAGGTTCAGAGAGCTTCCAGGTTGGTAGACACATGGAGGTGTTGGGAGGGTAGCACTCCTGGAGAGGCATGGAAGCTTCTGTGCCCCTTTCCCCATACCTTGTGCCCTATGCATTTTTTCTATTTGGCTGTTCCTAAATTGTGTCCTTTATAAAAACTGTTAATAGCAAGTAAAGTAATTTCCTGAGTTCTGTGAGTCATTCTAGCAAATTATTAAACCTGAGAAGGGGGTTGTGGGAACCGTCAATTTATAGCCAGTTGGTCAGTAGTACAAGTGGCAAGCCAGGACGGTGTCTGAAATGGAAGCCTTGTGGGACTGAGCCCTTAACTTGTGGGGTCTACATTAACTACATTAACTACAGTGTCAGAAGTGAATCAAATTGCAGGACGCCTAGTTGATGTCTGGAGAACTGGAGAATTGGCTGGCGTGAGAAAAGATACACACACATTTTGTATCAGAGTAAAAACAGCTCAGGCTGTATCTGTTAACATGGAATGTATTATGCATAACCCTGTAACCCAGCAATTTCACTTCTATGGACATACCCAACCAAGATGTGTACATGTCAAGCAATACATTTTTATAGCAATGCTATTCATAAAAGTCCACTCTGGAAGCTAACCAAATGTCCATTAACATTACAAGGGATAAATAAGCTGTGGTACAGTCACACCATGAAATACCAAATAAAAATAAAGCAACTTCAAGCAACAATGTGGATGAATCTCATAAACATAATGTTAAGTGGAAAATGTCAAAACAAAAAGAATATGATTCTAATTACAGAAAATGCAAAAACAGGTACATCTAATACTAGAATTTGGGACAGCAGTTGGACTTGGAGGAAGGGCTAGTGACTGGAAGGGGAAACAATCAACTATTCTGAAGTGATAGTAATAGTCTCTTTTAATCTGAGTGCTAGTAGTAAGGTTAAGTTTGGTTTGTAAAGATTCATCAAGTTGTATAATTATGATCTGTGCATTTTCTTGCATATATTTCAATAAAAATCTTTTTTAAGTAAGGTCATTCTTCAACAGAGATCATTTCATATTTTGAATAACAGAATAGTAAATACAACAAAATAATTTTATATAAAAGGCTTGCTAAAAAAGAAACTATTCTTTTTTTAAAAATACGATAAAAATAAAATAAAAACAATATACCTTTTTTTAAAAAGCCTCGCTAAGCTATGTACTTTACTAATTTTCATAAATTCCACGAGGTGCATAATATTGTATATATAACAGGATATGAGTGTAACTCTTTCTTTTGCTCTGGAATTGTCAACTAAAGCACAAAGCTGGGGGAAAGTGCCAGTAACACATACTCTAAAGAAAGCTACCTATAATTAAGGCCAGCTCCTTCTCTAAGGGTTATTAAAAGGTGGTAGAACAGGCCCAACAATCACCAAATACCTCTCTTATTCCCAGTTATTTTAAGGAAACTGGGAGGTTAAAGCACAAAACTTCCACTTAGGGGGTAAAGACAGGTTGAAATACTCTGCCCCGCGACTCCCAAGACAAGTGAGGATATAACTTTAAAAAGCAGCCTTATAAGAAGGGGATACTGGCATCTCATTCCCTAAGTGGATATAAACCTAAGCAGAAAATTTGTTTATCTGTCTTTGTGTCTCCCTGAGCAAAGTAAAAAGAAATTAGAGAGAGACAGATGGCAGAGAGCAGGAAAGGGGGAGTCAGAAGTAGAGCATTATGCACCACCATTTAGCATTGAAAGGTTGAATGAATTCCCCATGGATTAAGTGGACATGTCGAAGATAGCTAGCAATGAGCCATCTTGTTAGTGGCACCTGCTCCACAGGGCTGACTGCTAAGTAAAAGACTCCAGCAGCAAGATGATGAGGAGTAAACAGCAAAGGGAGGTAACTGAGGTCATACTGGAAAATGCAAGTCAAAACCAGATTTTGTACATCAGGGTCCTATGCACTGGTGAATACCAGAAAGTGATAAAATTTGCCCAAGATGTCATTAAGTTGTGAACAGTGATAGATTAAAAAAAATGAAACCATTTCGTGCTGGTATAACAAATAATTGAAACTTTAAAGAAAATGGTTTCATGTCTATGTGTGTGATACCAGATATATGGTATGTGATAACAGAGACTTCTTTTTTATTAAAAAAAATTACTACTTTCTTAGAAATTTTAGCAACAAACCTTTGGTAATGGTGTAGATAAAGTATTTTTGGCAGATGTCCACAGACAGTCTCTTTTATCTTTTGATTTGCCGTGATCAGCTGATGGGAAGTTTCCAGATTTATTTTGTGAAGGAGCTGCTTTAGAATCAAGTTTCCAACAACTAGTTTCAGGTGTTTCCAATAAAGATGTCCGTGTTTTCTATATTGAACAACAAAAATGAATAAAGTCATCATTAAATGTCATTTTAATTAAAGTACAACAACTAGAAGAAATATCACTGAAATAAACTAGAATTTACCCCCAAATTTAGTATTGATTAGATAACTTTGAATAAATTTCACTTATCTTCTTTGTCACTTTATTTTGCCATTTAAGATGAAAGTGGTATCTGCCCCCTTTGTCTTCACAGAGCTGCTATGAAAACAAGTAAGACATCTCAACTCCCTATTTGACCAAAAGTTGAAAATTCTCCAGAGAAAAATCTCTATTCCTGGTGGCAAAAAAATCTTAATCTGAGGTTCATTCCAACAGCCTAACAGCCAAAGGGCATTCTCTTTTATGCTTTCATATTTTCTCTATCAACTATAAAAATATCAGCTTTTCCTATCCACCAGCTTCATTCCCCTCCAAAAAAAAGAAATAGAGAAGAAAAATTATGAAAGTAAAGAACTAGAGAAATTTTCAGGAAAATTTTCAGGGCAAGATAAAGGTAGCTGATTAGAAGGCACAAACTACTATGTATAAAATAAATAAGCTACAAGGATATATTGTACAGCACAGAGAATATACCCAATATTTTATAATAACTATAAATGGAGTATAACCTTTAAAATTTGTGAATCTCTATGTTGTATACCTGAAACTTATATAATACTGTAAGGAAACTATACCTCAATTAAAAAATAAAATATAAATTTTTAAAAAGGAGCTAAATGAGGTAATTTGAAGGTTTCTTGCCCAGTTCTAGTGATCTCACTTCATTATCCTTTTTCCAATAGGTATGAATTTTGGCAGCATTTTTTCCACAGAGTTGCATTTCTATATCTTTTTCCATAAATATTTCTATATCATAGCTGATAACACAATTTTGATGAAAGCAAATTTTCTTCCGCTCTCTGGACTCATCAGGAGTCATCCTCAAAATCTCCAAAATGTAACTGCTTTCATGGACAAATTTTTCTTACCCAAAAGGACTGAGAATAGCAACTACACCACCCTGTGGTCATATCTTGGAATCTAACATTTCCCTAGTAGCCTAAAAGAAAATGCACCAGCATTCTAGACTACTGAAATAACCCTCTTTGTAATACATCATGAAAATGCATATACTTTCCTACAAGTTACATTCTTTTCTGAATATTACATTTCCAATGATGAATATATACAGAACATTCATGATTTTCTCTGTTGTTCTTTTTAAACAAACATTTATTCGGTATTTCCTATGTGCCAAGCACTATTTTATTTTATTATTTTTTTAATACATCTTTATTGGAGTATAAAGTATACCAGCTTTACAATGGTGTATTAGTTTCTGCTTTATAACAAAGTGAATCAGTTATACATATACATATGTTCCCATATCTCTTCCCTCTTGCATCTCCCTCCCTCCCACCCTCCCTATCCCACCCCTCCAGGCGGTCACAAAGCACCGAGCTGATCTTCCTGCCAAGCACTATTTTAAATGCTTCACAAAGCATTAAATGAGATAATAATCTCATTTAATCTTCATAACAACTTTAGGAAAAAGGTACTATTATTATCCCTAGGTGATAAAACTGAAGCATGAAGAAATTACATTCCCAACCTCAGAAATGTTTGATAAACCTAATGATTATTATATATAAGGCTTGTGATACTTCAATATTGTTGGAATAAAGCATAGCACACAAAAGTCTATTTAAATCTTTTCATTTCATCATTTTCTCATTATTTGCAATATATATATATCTAGACACCCAGATAAAATATAGGGAATTATCTAATCTACTTGATAACATACATAAATAATAGACATATGTTACTGGAATTATACATGAATCAAAACAACTCTATAAGAATATGTGATATATACTTTCATAATATGAACACATTCTATATTTAGAAATAAATATTGGAGTTTAACCAATTTATCATCTTCATCAGACACTTCGCTTAGACTATATCTAATCCTCCTGGCTAATTTTAATATAACAATAATTTCTCCAAATATAATGTTTTCAAATATCTATCACAGTGTCCGGACATATGAAGCACCTAATATTCACTCACAGGTGCAATATTTCTTTCTTTCTTCTCTTTGAACCCAAATGTAACAAAATTATATCACTGTCTATACAAAAAAACTGAACATTGTTGTTTGGTATAGACAAACAACATACTCTTATGTTAAACAAACATATACAAACAATATACAAACAAACAAGACAAACAATATACTCTGTTACTTTCAGTTTATAGTTAAAGCAACTTCTGTGGGGACTTAGGAGACTACATCACTGTGTATAAGGAATATTTAATCATTTTAACTAAAATTTGCAATAAAACTCTTCTGTAATAATTCTATATTACCAACTGGATTAGAAGCTGAATATAACCTCCCTTTCTCATACCTGATGCTCCCTTCTATGTACAGGGAACATTCTTAACTTCTCTCTGCTTTCTTAGAGAAACAGCAATGACTTAATGGGATTGTTGAATATGAAAGGAGTAACAGGGGACATATAGTTCAGCCCCTTCCTTACTCCTCCTCTTGGGTACCAGAAGAAGCACACATTCTACTCTATGCCATACATTTTACAAGAGCAGGCCATTCAAGTAGGTACACTTGTCCCAGTCTAGCTCTACCTGTGATAGAGTAGATAAACTTGTTTAATTTAGGATTTCAGGATTAAGAAATCCTGTTGCCTTCAAATATAAGCCACACTGTCCAATGTTATTTGTCAATAATAAAGATATTATGTTGATTTTCACTGCCTTTCTCAGTTGGCTTAGACTTAAGAGAGCAAGATGTCATTTATTTAGCCCTCTCAAACCTCAAAATTAAACACAATCTAAACATGAGCTTTAGAATTTTTAATTGAAATATTTTCCCCCAATGTTGGAAATTTCTCAAGAAACACAGAAGTACCTAACTAATTTAATGCTATAATAAAAACTATAAAAGAATAAAATCTCTAAATTTCCAAATGACAAATGCTTTGAAATTTTTTAGCTAATGCTTTTGAATTAATAAATAGAAAGAAACAATTTTGGAAATGAAGTTGTGTGATATATATATATATTTAATTTTTATTGGGGTATAGGTGATTTACAATGTTGTATTAGTTTCAGGGGTACAGCAAAGTGAATCTGTTATACATATACATATATCCAGTCTTTTTTAGATTCTTTTCCCATATCGGCCATTACAGAGTATTGAATAGAGTTCCCTGTGCTATATACCATAGGTCCTTATTAGTTATGTATTTTTATATAGCAGTGGGTATATGTCAATCCCAATCTTCCAATTTATCCCTCCCTCACCCTTTACCCCCTAGTAACCATAAGTTTATTTTCTACATCTGTAACTCTATTTCTGTTTTGTAGATAAGTTCATTTGTAGATTCCACATATAAGCAGTATCATATGATATTTGTCTTTCTCTGTCTGACTTAACTTCACTTAGAATGATAATCTCTAGGCCCATCCATGTTCCAGCAAATGGCATTATTTTGTTCTTTTTAATGGCTGAGTAATATTCCATTGTATATATGTACCACATCTTCTGTGTGATATATTTTTGATGTTATTTTCCCATTTATGAACAAAAAAATTTACTAAGTAGATGTTAGAAAGTGAAATGGTTATAAAGAAATCTATGAGAGTTATATAAAACTCTTACCTTGTCTTTTTTTTCTTTGAGAGTAACTGTGTTTTCTTTTGCCTCTCTTTTGAGGTTTGCCTATTAAAAATGAATATCAAGTACATACAATGTAGTCATTACTATTATAAAAAATTACTGTTCCTATTATCAAATCTTTCCTAAGAAGTATTAACAAAGAATACTGCCTTCTAAATCTTATAAAATAATGAAAAGAAAAAAGAAAAACAAATTAGTTCCTTTCTACAAAGGTATGTTATTCGATTTTGATTATCTTTTTTAAAAATTCTGATCTGTCAGTAGTTATCTGTGGACTCATTAAGTCCTTTAAAACACTGAATCTCAGCTTTCCCATTTGTAAAATGAAGTGGATGGATCAGCTTATAAAGTAAGGGTATATACAAGTAACTAACTGTAAAGAGCTGCAAAGAGATCCAAAATATTGTGAGCCTTTAGAGGCAGAATTCCCTTTTTCTCTGTGTATGGAGAAAAGCAATTCAGTTGGACACTGAATAATCAATTTTCAACTTGAGATAAACAGGTATGAGAGAGAAAAAGAAAGTACAAAAAGAGTACAAAATACTTACAAAATAATACATCATTTCTCTAGTACTCCAGGAAACAATACATTTTGCTGGAGATTAGGGCATGTGTATTCAGTGGGAAAAAAAGAAAAATTAACCCTGGCCTAGAGAAAAGAATATGTGCAATGCCTTTAATATGACAATCATCTGGAAAACAGAATGGTTACAGCTCCAAGGAGCCTTAAAGGTCTCAGAGAAGAAAAAGTTTCAACAAGCACAACTTTAGGCAAACTCGCCTTGCCTGCCCATGATGCCTATGCCAATACCTGCACTCACTGAATGTCTGTGTACACCATGGTATCTCTCCTAAAGTGCTGCTCCTAACCAGAGAACACACTTCACCATGAAAGAAGCTGGCAATAAGCTGATGTAACAGTAGTCACTGCTCTTATTATGTATCCTATCAACTACCAATAGTTGATCTTCAGTTATCACAACTGGGGTCTACTCTATGGGGATGAAATGCTGTCTTCTAGGATAAAGTATACCCTCTAAACTGGCTAAATTACACTGCTTCTCAGAATACATATCTTGGCTTCTAGAGGATGGAAGGGAGAAAGCACCTCCCAAAACTGCACTTTCTCTACAACTCTGACTTTTGCTACTCCGGAGATCTTAGTACAGTCTGTTCTAATACAACATGGGTTTCCAAGGTGTGAATTAGCTCATATACAAAGGTGTATCTTTGCTAGTGTCTAATTAATCATGAGTTCCCTAAGACCAAAGTGATGGGCAGTCCACTAAGGTACCTATTTAATCTGAGTAACTAAAAAATGCGTGTAATATGGTCTGGCAAAGAGAGGATTGACTTGAGGCACAGGAGTAGAATATGATAGCCCTGTGCCCAAATTTCAGACCTGAATAAATTTACAAACCTAGAACCCTCTAAATTAAACAAAAGCTTGGTACTATTGTGGAAGGATTTTGCAATAATATCACAAATTCATACTGAATCCTTCCTACTACCATGTGCACTGAGAGAAATACTAAGACTTATGGGTAATTGGACATTGACTATTAGCTAACACCAATTCTTGTAACCCATAATGTTATTATTTTTTCACTAGTTTGAGCGCAGGTGTACTGGGGTCAAGTGATAAATAGCACTTAATCCAAGTCCACCTCATGGTGAGCCCATGGAACCATAAACCTATCCTGTGGTCATTTCTTTAGATCCTGAATACACAGCTGAACAGATAAACTCAATAAGTGGCAAAATCCCCATATGGGTTCTGACTACAGAGTGAGAGATTTTTATATTTGGAAGGACCAATTGGAAGACTTTAGAACTCTCCTTCCATATCAAGAATGTAAACAAATATACAAAATATCACATCTCACTAGGCAGAGATTAAGGCACCATCAAGAGATGAAAGATATAGGAAAGGTGATTTAGTACAGTCTCACAAAGCCAACCTATTTTAAGTGGAAGCTAACACTGTCATTCGGCAACAATTTCTTCATACCAACTGGTATGTAAAATAGGTCAAAATTGGGATTGGCATATTGACTAGGATCAAAATTGAAAACTAAAAAAAAGTTTCATACAAAACATGAGCTCAACTTAAATAATGGAATTGTGATTACAGAACAGAATACGTGTTTTTATTAATCCTGATAATGTAAAATAATTAAACATAAAAATTGTATATGCAAAAGAATAGGCAGTAGGAGAAGTGTTAGATATACTGTTTAAAAATATAAAGGTAATGAGTAAAATAATTTAAAAAACTATATACATGTCCCAAATCAACCAAAAATACACACACATAAAATTTAGAGAAAAAGACAATAAAATAAATATTAATATGCAATGTAAAATAAAATGGCAAAAGCATGATTAAAATATATATCATATTGATAAGGGTTAATATCCAGAATATGTAAGGAACTCACACAACTCAACCAAAAAAAACCAAATAATTTTTAAATGGGCAAAGGACATGAATAGACGATTCTCCAAAGAGGATATACAAATGGCCAACAAGCGTATGAAAAGATGCCCAACATCACTAATTATAAGAGAAATGCAAATCAAAACTACAATGAGCTATCACTCACACTCCTTAGGAGGATGACCACTATCAAAATAATAGAAAATAAGTGTTGGCAAGGATGCAGAGAAATCGGAACCCTTGCACACTATTGGCAGAAATGTAAAATGGTACAGTTGCTACAGAAGACTGTATGGTGGTTCCTCAAAAATTAATAATAAAATTACCATATGATCCAGGAATCCCACTTTTGGGTATATATCCAAAAGAATTCACAGCAGGATCTCCAAGAGACATTTGCACACCCATGTTCATTAATTACAACATTAATCACAATAGCCAAGAGGTGGAAGCAACCTAAATGTCCATCACAGATGAATGGATATTCATCCATGTGGTATATACATGCAATGGAATATCAGACTGCCTTAAAAAAAAAAAAGGAAATTCTGTCACATGCTACAAATGGATGAACCCTGAAGACATTATGCTAATTGAAATAATCCAGTTACAGAAAGACAAATACTGCATGGTTCTACTCATATGAAGTATCAAAGGTAGTTAAAATCATAGAAACAGAAAAAAGGTGGTTGGAAGGGGAATTAGTGTTTAATGGATTTAGACTTCCAGTTTTGCAAGATTAAAAAGTTCTAGAGATCTATTGTACAACAATATGTATATGCTTAAAACTATTAAACTGTATACACTTAAAAAGTGTTAAGATGGATGGTAAATTTAATGATACATATTTTTACCATGATTAAAAAAAGTAAAACTATAACCATTCTATCTTATGAATATCAATATGAAGGTACTAAGTAAAAATATTAGCAAACAGAATCCAGCATCACATTAAAAATACTTCATGACCAAATGGAGTTCATTCCAGAAATGCAAGAATAATTTAAAAATATGAATCGTATCAATAAATACTATTGGAAAAAATAAGCTACTAAAGAAAAAGAGACTCTCAGATTAGAGACTCCACCAGGGTTAATAAGAAATGGACAAAAACATATAAGACAAACAAGTCCAAAAAGAAAGTTAGGATCACAACATAAATATCAGGCAAAGCTGGCTTCAAAGCAAAAAGGACAAAGATGAAAGATACAGTTTCCAAGGAGCAATTAATTAGTATAAACTTTTACACAATGAATAGTATTCATCAAAACATGTAAAGCAAAACTGGTCGAGAACTCACAAAGAAGAGAAATATAACAGTAATAAACCCTTAACTCCTTCTTTCAGCTCATGATTGATCAAACAGAAAAAATACATAACAAAGTTAAAGTAGATGTCAAAAAAAAACTGATACAGTAGATCAAACTGTTTGGTAAAGGTGGAAGAGTGAAGGCAGATTATAAAATCTTCCTCTCCCTACACTAACAAAAAAGTATAAAGGGAGGGAGGAAAAGTAAGTAGTCAAGAACCGGCAAAAATGAATTCAACGACAGAAACATACCATACCAGGTCATAATCTCTGATTCTAGTGAAGGTTCAGCATGAAAGATACAGAGTACAGCTGTGCTGATTTGACTCAATGTGTCTCCTAACCTAATCACTACTTACATGGTATTGGTGAAAGTGAACACATATAATAATGAGAAGAATTGTCACTAATATACCTGAATTTGTAAGAAGAAATCTGAGGGGATAAGCAGGCAGTCCAAGAAAAAGAAGCCTAGGAAATGCATGAAAAATGACTAAATCTTTTTTTTTTTTTTTTTTTTTTTGCGGTACACGGGCCTCTCACTGTTGTGGCCTCTCCCGTTGCGGAGCACAGGCTCCGGACGCGCAGGCTCAGTGGCCATGGCTCACGGGCCCAGCCGCTCCGCGGCATGTGGGATCCTCCCGGACCGGGGCACGAACCCGTGCCCACTGCATCGGCAGGCGGACTCTCAACCACTGCGCCACCAGGGAAGCCCCAAAAATGACTAAATCTTATCATTTTGGTCTCTCTAGTCTGGACAAAAAAGCATAACAACCATACCCGTATAGAATTAATTATCCTTGCCAATAATTAGAACATATTAGAAATAAAGTCAAAAGACAAAATGTAAAAAAGAAGAAAAGATTCCCCTGAAGGAGCAGAAAACATAAAAAATATGACATTCACTGAAAAACCACGTGAATTTTGTCCTTATCCCTGGGTCCACCTCTCATCACCTTGTAAGTGAGGTATACCAAATCATGATATTCTTATCTTTTCCCTCATAAAATTTGGTGCATGAGGAAATACAGCTTGGAAGAGAGATTGGAAAAATGGCAAAAATGAATAACCATAGCTTATCCTGTTGGATAGACACATGGGCTCCAGGGCTTCAGCTTGAGTTGGTTAAAAGATGTGAAGCCTGGGCTTCCCTGTGGCGCAGTGGTTGAGAGTCCACCTGCCGATGCAGGGGACACAGGTTCATGCCCCAGTACGGGAAGATCCCACATGCCGCGGAGCGGCTGAGCCCGTGAGCCATGGCCGCTGAGCCTGCACGTCCGGAGCCTGTGCTCTGCAATGGGAGAGGCCACAACAGTGAGAGGCCCGTGTACCGCAAAAAAAAAAAAAAAAAAAAAAAAGATGTGAAGCCTAAGGAAAAAATCATCACAAAAAAACTACAGACCAATCTTTGTTATGAATCTAGGTGCAAAAATTGCTCAACAAAATACTAGCAAACCAAATCTAGCAGAATACAAAGAAGATTATATGTCATGACAAAGTAGGATTTCTCCCAAGAATTGAAATTGAATTTCATCAAATTAAAGACTTTGTGCTACAAATGATACCATCAAGAAACTGAAAAGACAATTCAAAGAATGGGAGAAACTGTTTAAAGATCTTATATCAGATAAGGGACTTGTATCTAGAATATATGAAGAACTCTTAAAACTCAACACTAAAAAAATAAGTAACCTAATTTTAAAATATGCAAAGTATCTGAATAGATATTTCTCCAAAAAAGATATACAAATGGCCAATAGCACGTGAAAAGATGATCAAAATCATTAGGCATTAGAGAAATACAAATCAAAACAAAAATGATATACCATGCCACACCCACCTGGATGATTATATCAAAAAAAGACAACAACAAGTATTGGTGAGGTTGTGGAAAAACTGAGACCTTCATGCACTACTAGTGGGAATCCAAAATGGTACAGTTGGTTTAGAGAACAGTTGGGCAGTATCTTAAAATATAGAGACACCATATTACCCAGCAATTCTACTTCTACATATATAATCAAGAGAAATGAAAACATATATCCTCACAAAACTTGTACACAAATATTCTTAACAGCATTATTCTTAATAGTCAAAATGGAAACAACCGAAATTTCCATCAATTGATAAATGGATAAATAAAACAGTATACCCATATAACAAAATATTATTCAGCAATAAAAAGGAATGAAGTACTGATATATGCTAGGACATGGTTGGACCTTGAAGACATTATCCTCAGTGAAACAAGACCATATATTACATGATTTCATTTAAGTGAAATATCCAGAAAAGGTAAATCTTATAGAAATAGAAAGTAGATCATTGATTGACTAGAGCTAGTGAATTTGTTGATGGGAGCCAAGGGGCAGGTATAATTGCTGCTGGGGGGTTGATACATATATTCTAAAACTACGTAGCAGTGATGGTTGCACAACTCTCAGTAACTGTCAATATATGTAAAAACCACTGAGTTGTACACTTTAAATGGATGATTATATAGTACATAAATTATATGTCAGTGAAACTGTTTTTAAAAACTTTCGGAGCTGAGCAAGGAAACAGACAAAGTTGGGGACTTTAACACCCCTCTTTCAGCTACTGATAGAATTACTAGACAGAAAGTCAGCAAAAATATATAAAACCTGAACAACACAACTAACTAATTAGGTTTAATTGACATTTATAGTACACTCCGCCAACAATAGCATAACATACATTTGTTTCAAGCACCTATAGATCATTCACCAAGACAGACCATATTCTGGGCCATAAAGCGAACCTCAACAAATTTAAAAGAATAAAACTGCTATGGACTAAATGTTTGTACCCCCCCAAAATTCATATATCAAGGCCTTAACACCCAGTGTGGAATGGTGTTTGGAGGTAGGGCCTTTAAGAAGTAATTGGGTTTGGAAGAGGTCATAGAGGTGAAGCCCTCACGATGGGACTGGTACTCATAAAGAGTTGAAGAGACCAGCATTCTCTTTCAGCCATGTGAGGACATAGCAAGAAAGTAACTGTCTTCAAGCCAGGAAATGGGCCCTGACCAGAACTTTACCACGCTGGCACTCTGATCTCAGACTTACAGCTTCCAGAACTGTGAGAAATAATATTTGTTGTTTAAGCCATTCAATCTATGGTATTTTTGTTATAGTATCACGCAGACAAATACAGAACTCATAAAGATTGTATTCTCTAACCATAATGGAATCAAACTAGAAATCAGTAACAGAGAGACAACAGGAAAATCTTTGAACACATGAAAATTTGAAAACAAACTTCTAAATAATCAATGGGTCAAAGAAGAAGTCTCAAAGAAAAATAAAATTATAAGAACTGAATGGGGAGAGGGGGAAGATGGCGAAGAGTAAGACGTGGAGATCACCTTCCTCCCCACAGATACATCAGAAATACATCTACACGTGGAACAACTCCTAGAGAACACCTACTGAACGCTGGCAGAAGACCTCAGACCTCCCAATGGCAAGAAACCCCCCATGTACCTGGGTAGGGCAAAAGAAAAAAGAATAAACAGAGACAAAAGAATAGGGATGGGACGGGACCTGCACCAGTGGGAGGGAGCTGTGAAGGAGGAAAGGTTTCCACACACTAGGAAGCCCCTTCGCGGGTGGAGACTGCGGGTGGCGGAGGGGGGAAGTCTTTGGTGCCGCGGAGGAGAGCACAGCTACAGGGGTATGGAGGGCAAAGGGGAGAGATTCTCGCACAGAGGATCGGTGCCAACTGGCACTCACCAGCCCGAGAGGCTTGTCTGCTCACCCGCCGGGGAGGGCAGGGCTGGGAGCTGAGGCTCGGGATTCGGTTGGATCGCAGGCAGAGGACTAGCGGCGAGAACACAGCCTGAAGGGGTTAGTGCACCACAGCTAGCCGGGAGGGAGTCCGGGGAAAAGTCCGGACCTGCCGAAGAGGCAAGAGACTTTTTCTTGCCTTTTTGTTTCCTGGTGCGCGAGGAGAGGGGATTCAGAGCGCTGCTTAAAGGAGCTCCAGAGAAGGGCGCGAGCCGCAGCTATCAGCGCGGACCCCAGAGACAGGCATGGGATGCTAAGGCTGCTGCTGCAGCCACCAAGAAGCCTGTGTGCAAGCACAGGTCACTATCTACACCTCCCCTCCCGGGAGCCTGTGCAGCCCGCCACTGCCAGGGTCCCGGGATCCAGGGACAACTTCCCTGGGAGAACGCACGGTGGGCGCCTCAGGCTGGTGCAACGTCCTGCTGGCCTCTGCCACCGCAGGCTTGCCGCGCACTCCGTGCCCCTCCCTCCTCCCAGCCTGAGTGAGCCAGAGTCCCCGAATCAGCTGCTCCTTTAACCCCGTCCTGTCTGAGCGAAGAACAGATGCCCTCAGGCAACCTACACGCAACCTACACCACATCCCAAGCTGAACCCCGGGAGCTGTGCGAACACAGAAGAGAAAGGGAAATTTCTCCCAGCTGCCTCAGGAGCAGCGGATTAAATCTCCACAATTAACTTGATGTACCCTGCATCGGTGGAATACCTGAATGGACAACGAATCATCCCAAATTGAGGAGGTGGACTTTGACAGCAAGATATATTATTTGTTCCCCTTTTCCTCTTTTTGTGAGTGTATATGTGTATGCTTCAGTGTGAGATTTTGTATAGCTTTGCTTTCACCATTTGTCCTAGGGTTCTGTTCGTCCGTTTTCTTTTTTTACTTAAAAATTTTTTTCCTTAATAATTATTTTTTATTTTAATAACTTTATTTTATTTTATCCTCTTTCTTTCTTTCTACTTTTTCTCCCTTTTATTCTAAGCCGTGTGGATGAAAGGCTCTTGGTGCTGCAGCCAGGAGTCAGTGCTGTGCCTCTGAAGTGGGAGAGCCAACTTCAGGACACTGGTCCACAAGAGACCTCCCAGCTCCGTGTAATATCAAACGGTGAAAATCTCCCAGAGATCTCCATCTCAACACCAACACCCAGCTTCACTCAACGACCAGCAAGCTACAGTGCTGGACACCCTATGCCAAACAACTAGCAAGACAGGAACACAACCCCACCCATTAGCAGAGAGGCTGCCTAAAATCATAATAAGTCCACAGACACCCCAAAACACACCACCAGACGTGGACCTGCCCACCAGAAAGACAAGATCCAGCCTCATCCACCAGAACACAGACACTAGTCCCCTCCACCAGGAAGCCTACACAACCCACTGAACCAACTTTAGCCACTGGGGACAGACATCAAAAACAACGGGAACTACGAATCTGCAGCCTGCAAAAGGAGACCCCAAACACAGTAAGATAAGCAAAATGAGAAGACAGAAAAACACACAGCAGATAAAGGAGCAAGATAAAAACCCATCAGACCTAACAAATGAAGAGGAAATAGGCAGTCTACCTGAAAAAGAATTCAGAATAATGATAGTAAAGATGATCCAAGATCTTGGAAATACAATAGAGAAAATGCAAGAAACATTTAACAAGGACCTAGAAGAACTAAAGAGGAAACAAGCAATGATGAACAACAAAATTAATGAAATTAAAAATACTCTAGAAGGGATCAATAGCAGAATAACTGAGGCAGAAGAATGGATAAGTGACCTGGAAGATAAAATAGTGGAAATAACTACTGCAGAGCAGAATAAAGAAAAAAGAATGAAAAGAAAAGAGCACAGTCTCAGAGACTTCTGGGACAACATTAAATGCAACAACATTCGAATTATAGGGGTTCTAGAAGAAGAAGAGAAAAAGAAAGGGACTGAGAAAGTATTTGAAGAGATTATAGTTGAAAACTTCCCTAACATGGAAAAGGAAATAGTTAATAAAGTCCAGGAAGCACAGAGAGTCCCACACAGGATAAATCCAAGGAGAAACACGCCAAGACACATATTAATCAAACTGTCAAAAATTAAATACAAAGAAAACATATTAAAAGCAGCAAGAGAAAAACAACAAATAACACACAAGGGAATTCCCATAAGGTTAACAGCTGATCTTTCAGCAGAAACTCTGCAAGCCAAAAGGGACTCGCAGGACATATTTAAAGTGATGAAGGAGAAAAACCTACAACCAAGATTACTCTACCCAGCAAGGATCTCATTCACATTTGATGGAGAAATTAAAACCTTTACAGACAAGCAAAAGCTGAGAGAGTTCACCACCACCAAACCAGCTTTACAACAAATGCTAAAGGAACTTCTCTAGGCAAGAAACACAAGAGAAGGAAAAGACCTACAATAACAAACCCAAAACAATTAAGAAAATGGGAATAGTAACATACATATCGATAATTACCTTAAATGTAAATGGATTAAATGCTCCCACCAAAAGACACAGATTGGCTGAATGGATACAAAAACAAGACCCATATATATGCTGTCTACAAGAGACCCACTTCAGACCTAGGGACACATACACACTGAAAGTGAGGGGATGGAAAAAGATATTCCATGCAAATGGAAACCAAAAGAAAGCTGGAGTAGCAATTCTCATATCAGACAAAACAGACTTTAAAATAAAGACTATTAGAAGGGACAAAGAAGGACACTACATAATGATCAAGGGATCGATCCAAGAAGAAGATATAACAATTGTAAATATTTCTGCACGCAACATAGGAGCACCTCAATACATAAGGCAAATACTAACAGCCATAAAAGGGGAAATTGACAGTAACACATTCATAGTAGGGGACTTTAACACCCCACTTTCACCAATGGACAGATCATCCAAAACGAAAATAAATAAGGAAACACAAACTTTAAATGATACATTAAACAAGATGGACTTAATTGATACTTACAGAACATTCCATCCAAAACCAACAGAATACACATTTTTCTCAAGTGCTCATGGAACATTCTCCAGGATAGATCATATCTTGGGTCACAAATCAAGCCTTGGTAAATTTAAGAAAATTGAAATTGTATCAAGTATCTTTTCCGACCACAAGGCTATGAGACTAGATATCAATTACAGGAAAAGATCTGTAAAAAACACAGAAACATGGTGGCTAAACAATACAATACTTAATAACGAAGTGATCACTGAAGAAATCAAAGAGGAAATAAAAAAATACCTAGAAACAAATGACAATGGAGACACGATGATCCAAAACCTATGGGATGCAGCAAAAGCAGTTCTAAGAGGGAAGTTTATAGCAATACAATCGTACCTTAAGAAACAGGAAACATCTTGAATAAACAACCTAACCTTGCACCTAACGCAATTAGAGAAAGAAGAACAAAAAACCCCAAAGTTAGCAGAAGGAAAGAAATCATAAAGATCAGATCAGAAATAAATGAAAAAGAAATGAAGGAAACGATAGCAAAGATCAATAAACTAAAAACTGGTTCTTCGAGAAGATAAACAAAATAGATAAACCATTAGCCAGACTCATCAAGAAAAAAAGGGAGAAGACTCAAATCAATAGAATTAAAAATGAAAAAGAAGTAACAACTGACACTGCAGAAATAAAAAAGATCATGAGAGATTACTACAAGCAACTCTATGCCAATAAAATGGACAACCTGGAAGAAATGGACAAATCTTAGAAATGCACAACCTGCCAAGACTGAATCAGGAAGAAATAGAAAATATGAACAGACAAATCACAAGCACTGAAATTGAAACTGTGATAAAAAATCTTCCAACAAACAAAAGCCCAGGACCAGATGGCTTCATGGGTGAATTCTACCAAACACTTAGAGACGAGCTAACACCTGTCCTTCTCAAACTCTTCCAAAATATAGCAGAGGGAGGAACACTCCCAAACTCATTCTACGAGGACACCATCACCCTGATACCAAAACCAGACAAGGATGTCACAAAGAAAGAAAACTACAGGCCAATATCACTGATGAACTAGATGCAAAAATTCTCAACAAAATATTAACAAACAGAATCCAACAGCACATTAAAAGGGTCATACACCATGATTAAGTGGGGTTTATTCCAAGAATTCAAGGATTCTTCAATATATGCAAATAAATCAATGTGATAAACCATATTAACAAATTAAAGGAGAAAAACCATATGATCAACTCAATAGATGCAGAGAAAGCTTTCGACAAAATTCAACACCCATTTTTGATAAAAACCCTGCAGAAAGTAGGCATAGAGGGAACTTTCCTCAACATAATAAAGGCCACATATGACAAACCCACAGGCAACATCATCCTCAATGGTGAAAAAGTGAAAGCATTTCCACTAAGATCAGGAACAAGACAAGGTTGCCCACTCTCACCACTCTTATTCAACATAGTTTTGGAAGTTTTAACCACAGCAATCAGATAAGAAAAGGAAATAAAGGGAATCCAAATCGGAAAAGAAGAAGTAAAGCTGTCACTGTTTACAGATGACATGATACTATACATAGAGAATCCTAAAGATGCTACCAGACAACTACTAGAGCTAATCAATGAATTTGGTAAAGTAGCAGGATACAAAATTACTGCACAGAAATCTCTGGCATTCCTATACACTCATGATGAAAAATCTGAAAGTGAAATCAAGAAAACACTCCCATTTACCACTGCAACAAAAAGAATATAATATCTAGGAATAAGCCTACCTAAGGAGACAAAAGACCTGTATGCAGAAAATTATAAGACACTGATGAAAGAAATTAAAGATGATACAAATAGATGGAGAGATATATCGTGTTCTTGGATTGGAAGAATCAAAATTGTGAAAATGACTCTACTACCCAAAGCAATCTACAGATTCAATGCAATCCCTATCAAACTACCACTGGCATTTTTCACAGAACTAGAACAAAAAATTTCACAATTTGTATGGAAACAGAAAAGACCCCGAATAGCCAAAGCAATCTTGAGAACCAGAAATGGAGCTGGAGGAATCAGGCTCCCTGACTTCAGACTATACTATAAAGCTACAGTAATCAAGACACTATGGTACTGGCACAAAAACAGAAATATAGATCAATGGAACAGGATACAAAGCCCAGAGATAAACCCACAAACATATGGTCACCTGATCTTTGATAAAGGAGGCAGGAATGTACAGTGGAGAAAGGACAGCCTCTTCGATAAGTGGTCCTGGGAAAACTGGACAGGTACATGTAAAGTATGAAATTAGAACACTCCCTAACACCATACACAAAAATTAGCTTAGAATGGATTAAAGACATAAATGTAAGGCCAGAAACTATCAAACTCTTAGAGGAAAACATAGGCAGAACACTCTATGACATAAATCACAGCAAGATCCTTTTTGACCCACCTCTTAGAGAAATGGAAATAAAAACAAAAATAAACAAATGGGACCTAATGAAACTTAAAAGCTTTTGCACAGCAAAGGAAACCATAAACAAGACCAAAAGACAACCCCCAGAATGGGAGAAAATATTTGCAAATGAAGCAACTGACAAAGGATTAATCTCCAAAATTTACAAGCAGCTCAATAACAAAAAACCAAACAACCCAATCCAAAAATGGGCAGAAGACCTAAATAGACATTTCTCCAAAGAAGATATACAGATTGCCAACAAACACATGAAAGAATGCTCATCATCATTAATCATTAGAGAAATGCAAATCAAAACTACAATGAGATATCATCTCACACCAGTCAGAATGGCCATCATCAAAAAATCTAGAACCAATAAATGCTGGAGAGGGTGTGGACAAAAGGGAACCCTCTTGCACTGCTGGTGGGAATGTGAATTGGTACAGCCACTATGGAGAACAGTATGGAGGTTCCTTAAAAAACTACAAACAGAACTACCATATGACCCAGCAATCCCACTACTGGGCATATACCCTGAGAAAACCATAATTCAAAAAGAGTCATGTACCAAAATGTTCATTGCAGCTCTATTTACAATAGCCAGAAGATGGAAGCAACCTAAGTGTCCGTCATCGGATGAATGGATAAAGAAGATGTGGCACATATATACAATGGAATATTACTCAGCCATAAAAAGAAACGAAATTGAGTTATTTGTAGTGAGGTGGATGGACCTAGAGTCTTTCATACAGAGTGAAGTAACTCAGAAACAGAAAGGCAAATACCGTATGCTAACACATATATATGGAATCTAAGAAAAAAAAATGTCATGAAGAACCTAGGGGTAAGACGGGAATAAAGACACAGACCTACTAGAGAAGGGACTTGAGGATATAGGGAGGGAGGAGGGTAAGCTGTGACAAAGTGAGAGAGTGGCATGGACATATATACACTACCAAACATAAAATAGATAGCTAGTGGGAAGCAGCCGCATAGCACAGGGAGATCAGCTGGGTGCTTTGTGACCACATAGAGGGGTGGGATAGGGAGGGTGGGAAGGAGGGAGATGCAAGAGGCAAGAGATATGGCAACATATGTATATGTATAACTGATTCACTTTGTTATAAAGCAGAAACTAACACACCATTGTAAAGCAATTATACTCCAATAAAGATGTAAAAAAAGTCTTTAGAGACATGAAAAGTAGGGCTAACCTTTTATTTCAAAAGTCTAGTAAAGAAGTAAAAAAAAAACTGTATGAACACAAAACACAACATATCAAAACATACGGGACACAGCTAAAGCAGTACTGAGAGAGAAATTTATAGTACTAAATGCTTATATTAGGAAAAAGGGGAGAGTGATTTCAGCAAAATGGCAGAATAGGCGTTTTTACCGTCCTCCCCATCAAGAACACAGATTTTGACTATAATCCATAGATGAGAATACCTCTGTGGAAGTTCTGGAGTCCAAAACAGAACTTCCAGCACACCTTTAGAGCAAAAAAAAAAAAAAAAAAAAAAAAAAACCCAGATTCAACACACTGAAGAAGATAAGAAGAATGGTTTCATTTTACCCACATCACCCCCTCTCCCAAGACAGTACAGCACAGTTCCCAGAGAGAACCTGTTAAGTCAGCAATTTTTCCCATGGGGAAAAGTGAGACCAGAAAAGTAAGCACCTAGCTTCCCCAACTATGCAAAACACTGCCAAATATTTGCAAACCATATATGTGATAAAGGGTTAATGTCAAAAACATATAAAGAACTCATACAATTCAATAGCCAAAAGCCAAACGATCCAATTTAAAAATTGGCACAGGACCTGAGTAGACATATTTCCAAAGAAGATATATAAATGGCCAACAAGTAAATGAAAAGGTATTCAACATCACTAATCATCAGGGAACTGCAAATCCAAAGTACTATTAGATATATTACCTCATGTTTGTTGGAATGGCTATTATCAAATAAAACAAGGGATACATGCTGGCATGGATGCAGAGAAAAAGAAGAACCCTTGTGCACTACAGATGGGAAAGTAAATTGGTTCAGCCCCTACAGAAAACAGTATAAAGATTCTTCAAAAAATTAAAAATAGAACTGCCATACAAGTCAGAAATTCTACTTCTGAGACTACATCCAAAGGAAATGAAATTATTATGTTGAAGAGGTATTTGCACCCCCATGTAGCATTATTCACAACATCCAATACATGGAAACAACCTGAGTGTCCATAGACGAAGAATGGATAGAGACAGTGCAGTATATATATACAATGGAGTATTATTCAGGTGTAAAAAGAAGGAAATCCTTTCATTTGTAACAACATGGTTAGACCTTGAGAGCATTATGCTAACTGAAATCGACAGAGAAAGACAAATACTATATGATATCACTTACATGTGGAATCTTAAAAAACAAACAAAACACAACTAAATTCACAGAGAAGAGGATTAGATTTATGGTTACAAGATGCAGGGTTTGGGGAGATGGGGAACTGGATGAAGGTGGTCAAAAGGCACTAACATCCAGTTATAAGACAAGTACTAGGGATGTAATGTATAACATGATGACTATCATTAACACTACTGTATGGTACATTTGAAAGTTGCTAAGAGAGTAAATCCTAAGAGTTCTCATCACAAGGAAAAAAGCTTTTTTTTCTTTGTCTTTCTTTTTCTTAATCTATATGAGATGATGGATGTTAACTAAACTTATTGTGGTTATCATTTTACAATGTATGTAAGGCAAATCATGCTGTACACCTTAACTTATACAGTGCTGTCAATTATATCTCAATAAAATTGGAAAAAGAACCTAGAAGAAAGAACATTAGGAGTGGTTTAATACAAGGAAGTATTATTCCTCTTTTACTAAAACAGTAGGATAAAGGTAAATATGTATGCTACAATCGCAGGTGAAGTAAAAGCCACTTAGTCATTTCTTTGACAAACATTTGTCGAAAACAGAAAATTTTCAAAGCACTATGCTCAAATAAAGGAAAGACAAAGATAAATAGACATAACCCCAGCCCTTGAGGAACTTGAAATATAATGGGGCACAGAGTGACATAACTATTTTAATATAAGAGCAAAATACTATGAGAATACTTATATACAGTCAGCTCACCTTTGCAAGATAAAAGATATGTGAAGTTTTCCATAGGTGGAGAAAGGAAGAAAGAAATTAAATGCAGGAAACAAAGTGAACAAATGCACAGAGGTTTGAAATTGAAATTGCATGTTACCTAGGCACGTTGCAGAGTGATTAGGGAGGAGGATTTGGAATTATGAAAAATAAACCTAGATTTGAATTCTAAGCCATTCTATTTTTTTTATTATGTGATCCTGAATAAATAAGCTAACCTCTATAAAAATGGAGATAACAATAAGTATTGTTTATAGAACTGCTATAAAGATTAAATTATATATAAGTAGTATACTCAGCACAGTGAGCTGTCATATAGAAAGAAAAAAAAAGTATTTGTCATTTTAAAGTGTGAGTCAATTCACTTTGTAAATTCCAAAACACTATACAAATATAAGGCATTATTTTTTTTCTGAAACATGATCAATAGCTAAAAAACACATCCAAATACATAAGTACTTTATAATATATGAAATAATATTTCTCAAATATTTATATCTGAAAGCTCACCTACTCTTAAAGTATACTTATATTTCTATGTCTTTAATATTTAAACAAGGGAATATACTAAATACTTCTGAAATAAAAGCTAATGGGGAAAATTATATTTTTAATCCTTACTCAAATTTATCCTATTATTTTCTAATATAACATGTTTATAAAAACTTAAGTTACACCTAAAACTTAAAATTAGTTACTTTATCTATAATGCCACAAAACCTACTTTTTCTTCTCTTTCTATTTCAAGTTGTTTCTTAGCAGAACAAAGTTCATTTTTGAGATTGGATAGTTCAGTCTCCTAAAGAAAAAGGAACATGAAGCTTATAAGTGCATCCATATATTTCTTAAGACAATAAAAATTCAAACTAGTGTTTCAAAACCAATTTAGTTTTATAGAGAAATAAATTCACTCATGAAATATATACACTTTTAAAACCCTACTGATATGAAGGCTCCTAGTTGAATATAACTAAAGATTTAATTTAGACAACTTTTGTATAGTTTGCTCTAAAGAAATGTTTAACACTATGTATATCTCTCCTTCTCATTCTCTCCCAATCTATCTCACTCCTCCTTTCCCAACCTCAATCAGAGCTCAAAACTTATTCGTAACTGGAGTTTATAACTTTTCATTTGAAAAACAGAGTTCGTTTTACCAAAAAAATGATTAGAAAACCACCTACCTATAAGATCTATAACATCCCTTTCAGATTTATGATTATTTGATTCTACAGTTCAAAATTATGGTTTTATTTATTATTCTTTACTACCAGCCATGCTGACATGAAAATTGGCTTCTACTGCTATTTGTTCTCACCAAAGATGCTTTCAATGATGACTGTTCTTGTTCTTTGCTCTTATAAAGTCCTAATTCTGAGTCTCTTTCTTCAACAATTTTATCATATTGGTGCTATGTTAAAAAGAGAAACCATTTTAAGTATATTAGAAGCCCAAAAGATTACATTTTAATACGACTGGTATCCTTATGCATTTAATATTTATAAAAAATGATGTTTATGAATTCAGTAATACATATCTGAGCTATTTTTTAATTTTTTCAACATTTTTAAATTCTAACAATAAAAACAATGAAACATAGATAACTGTCTTAGAAATAATCCAAGAGCAAGAAATAATTTTTTAAATTAGAGACACTGAATTTCATAATTTATAAAAAGTCTAGAAACACAGGACCTCTTCGAAAAACGGCTGATTCCAGATCTTGTGCAGGGAATACAAAATGAGTCTTGAACATTTTGTCATAACAGAAAGCAAGAAAGCTGTCACAGATTATTAGGGTCAAATCAAAGGGACCTGCCAACCAGTTCGAAGAGGCTCCCACTGGCCAAAGTTGGGACAATTTAAGTGTCAACAAGGATCAAAACTGTACTGGATTAAGACATACCAAATATGCTTAAATCTATGAGTTCACAATATTACTTAAAATATTTTTTTAAATCCTCATTGGTTACTTCATAATAATATCCTAGCAACAACTTATAAAGATTAATTGATAGGTATAGCCCACTTCCTCTCCAAATCTTGAAGAGTATAGGGCTTAATTCCCTAAGAGAATGATTACTTTCAAACAACAATAAAAAATAGAGCACACTCACAAACACAACAAACATTGTCTTTCATCTATTTATTATTGTTTAGCCTAGTATGTGTTAGACACAGGTAGAAGATAAAAATATTATATTTATAGTTATATTATATTTATTTAAATACATATCCTGGGTATGTATTTAAATAACTACAAGGTGGGAAAGTCTATAAGAGACTACTATGAAAATTGAGGAAAAGAGTGATTACATTTATCCATCAAGACAATAAGGAGAGACCTCCTCAAGGAAGTGACCCCCAGGCTCAGCTTCATGTGGTTAAGACTTCAATTTGGAGAAATGAGAGATCAAGAGTATTCCAGCTATAATTAGTCATTGTTGCATAGACAATAATTTTCTCTGACAAATCAGAATGCTATATTTTACCATTTTTATGCATAAATATGGCTCCAATTAATAATTTTCATTACACAACAGGAAAAAAATTACCTTATGCTTTTCCATAAGTGCTACCATTTCAGCTATTTTATGTTGACATCGTATATCAATTTCTTTCTGTAATTTTACTGCTTCATCAGCTATTACTTTTGCTTTCTCAACCTATCAAATAAATTTAGTTTTTTAAAATTAATGCACAAAAAACAAATTTAACTTAAATGTTAAATTTAAGTTAAAATACAGAAATCAAACACCAGGAAATTAGGAAAGCCAAGTAGAAAATACATTATTGTTTTGGTTTATTTTAGTTAGGGTCTTCTACTAAGTGAATGACAGTATAACACTGTAAAGATCATTTAATCTTTTCAAAATGATTATATACTACCCAATACTCAAATACTTAGAATAACAATGATACTTTTAGCTTCTATTAAAAAAGCTAATTAATTATCCCTAGTATAAATTTATTAAATCTTCTAAAGAATCATAATGTTAAAAGTAAGAATTATTACTTTTCTCTTAAAATGCAAACATACAAATATAGGGTTTTAGTATAACAACTTCTCAAACATATTTAGTTTTTCCTACCTCTCCCAAAAGATTTTCTTCTGATAGCTTTTTGTCCTCAATTTCTTTCTGATAGCTGTCAGTCATTTCTTTAAATTTTTGTTTGGCACCTTCTAGTTCTAATTCTAATTTATTGACCTTTGAATAAAGAAAACAGCATGAACATTAATAAATTCTGTGGATTACTTGAAAATATTCTGTATTCATTTTGTGGTTTTGTGACTCTTAAAAGATGATTTATTCATAGATATTATAGTTGGATCATTTTACTTACAGTTTTCATATGGTGAGATGTGCTTTATTTTTCACAATATCTATCTTTTTCCCTAAAATGCATATTTAGTCTTGACAAGTAATATTTTAAAAGCAGCCATATTTTTATTTTTAATGAATTTTTCAACAATATTTATTTAGTCTCAGTTTGCTGTTTTATTACAATAAGTAACTATTCCATTTGGACAGAACACACATGCGATTCAAGGAAAAAGCATTTTTTTCAAAAAAAAAAGCTTTACTGAGGTATAACATATGCAAAAAAACTACACATAGTTAATGTATACAGTGAGTTGAGATTGGACAAATGCATACACCCATGAAATCATCGCCAAAATCAAGGTAATAGACATATCCATCATCTTCAAAAGTTTCCTTCTGTCCCGTTTTTTTTGTCATAAGAACACTTACATGAGACTACTCTCTTAACAAATTTTTTTAAATTTTGTGCATATTTATTCCTTCTAATAGATAGTGTTCAGGTTCTTTTTAATTGATGCCTATTTCTCCCTATCCTCCTAACCCTGATACATTTTTTAAATGTTTTTATTGTGGTAAAAGTCACATGATATAAAACATACTATTTTAACCATATTTAACTGTACGGTTCAATGGCACTAAGTACATTCACATTGTTGTGCAACTCTCACCATCATCCATCTCCCGAATATTTCACCTTCCTAAACTGAAACTCTGTGCCCTTTAAACATTAACTCCCCATTCTCGCTCCCCACTCCCTCTACCACCCAGCCCCTGGCATCTACCAATGTACTTTCTGACTCTATGAATTTGACTATTCTAGGCACCTCGTATAAGTGGAATCAAACAGTACTTGTCTGCACGTAATGTATACTGGAATGTATTTTTAAGGCTAACAATATATGTCCTGCAAACAGAATGTACCTTCTTTTTTTCCCCCCTGTGCTATACAGGAGGTACTGACCAGCCAAATACGTCATACATAGTAGTGTACATACATCAGTCCCAATCTCCCAATCCATCTCACCCCTCTCTTAGTGTCCATACACTTGCTCTCTACAATTGTGTCTCTATTTCTGCTTTGCAAATAGGTTCATTTGCACCATTTTTCTATATTCCATATACATGCGTTAATATACAACATTTGTGTTTCTCTTTCTAACTTACTTCACTCTGTATGACAGTTTCTAGGTCCATCCACGTCTCTGCGAATGGCACAACTTCATTCCTTTTTATGGCTAATAGTCCATTGTACCACATCTTCTTTATACATTCCTCTGTTAATGGACACTTAGGTTGCTTCCACGTCCTGGCTATTGTAAATAGTGCTGCAATGCACACTGGGGTGCATGCATCTTTTGGAATTATGGTTTTCTCAGGGTATATGCCCAGTAGTGTGATTGCTGGGTCATATGGTAGTTGTATTTTTAGTTTTTTAAGGAACCTCCATACTGTTCTCCATAGTGGCTGTATCAATTTACATTCCAACCAACGGTGTAAAAGGGTTCCCTTTTCTCCACACCCTCTTCAGCATTTATTGTTTGTAGATTTTTTGATGATGGACATTCTGAACAGTGTGAGGTGATACCTCATGGTGGTTTTGATTTGCATTTCTCTAATAATTAGTGATGTTGAGCAGCTTTTCATGGGCCTCTTG
This sequence comes from Pseudorca crassidens, assembly GCF_039906515.1. Taxonomy (NCBI): domain Eukaryota; kingdom Metazoa; phylum Chordata; class Mammalia; order Artiodactyla; family Delphinidae; genus Pseudorca; species Pseudorca crassidens. Next base: position 100,880,008 of record NC_090297.1, on the reverse strand, counting down.
GCCATCTGTATGTTTTCGTTGGAGAAAAGCCTATTTAGGTCTTCTGCCCACTTTTGATTGGGTTGTTTGTCTGGATATTGAGCTGCATAAGCTATTTGTATATTTTGGAGATGAATCCCTTGTCAGTTGCTTCATTTGCAAATATTTTTTCCCATTCTGAGGGTTGCCTTTTGGTCTTGTTTATGGTTTCCTTTGCTGTGCAAAAGCTTTTAAGTTTAACTGGGTCCCATTTGTTTATTTTTGTTTTAATTTTCATTATTCTAGAAGGTGTGTCCAAAAAGATCTTGCTGTGATTTATGTCAAAGAGTGTTCTGCCTATGTTTTCCTCTAAGAGTTTTATAGTGTCTGGCCTTACATTTAGGTCTTTAATCCCTTTTGAGTTTATTTTTGTGTATGGTGTTAGGAAGTGTTCCAATTTCATTGTTTTACATGTAGCTGTCCAGTTTTCCCAGCACCAGTTATTGAAGAGGCTGTCTTTTCTCCATTGTATATTCTTGCCTCCTTTTTCATAGATTAGTTGACCACAGGTGTGTGGGTTTATCTCTGGGCTTTCTATCCTGTTCCATTTATCTATATTACTGTTTTTGTGCCAGTACCATACTGTCTTGATTACTGTAGTTTTGTAGTGTAGTCTGAAGTCAGGGAGTCTGATTCCTCCAGCTCCAGTTTTCTTTCTCAAGATTGCATCGGCTATTCGGGGTCCTTTGTTTCCATACAAATTGTAAAAATTTTTGTTCTATTTCTGTGAAAAATGCCATTGGTAATTTGATAGGGATTGCATTGAATCTGTAGACTGCTTTAAGTAAACAATATAGAATTGTTGACTACAGGCACTATGTAGTACAGCAGATCTCTAGAACTACTTTATCTTGCATAACTGAAACCTAAGCAAATTGAAGAACAACTCCCCATTTCCCCCTCCCTCCTAGTCCCTGGTATTTACTTTTCTAATTTCTGCTTCTATGTGTTTGACTATTTTAGGTATCATGCAGTATTTGTTCTTCAGTGACTGGCTTTTGTTGCTGAATTGTAAATATTCTTTACATATTCTGGATATTAGATCATTACCAAATAATGATTTGCAAATATTTTTTCCAATTTTTTGGCTTGTCTTTTCACTCCCTTGATAGTGTCCTTTCAACCTTTGATAGTGTCCCCTTGAACATTATCAATAGAGTGAAAAGATTCATTGCAATCTCTACCCAAATTCCAACTGCCTTTTGTCGGAACAAATTGATCCTAAAGTTTACAAGGAATTCCCAGGGACCCTGGATAGCCAAAACAATCTTGAAAAAGAACAACGTTGGAGGACACATAATCCCCAATTTTAAAACTCACTACAAAGCTACAATAATCAAAACAGCGTGGTACTGACATAAGGTAAACATATGGATCAATGGAATAGAATAGGAAGTCCAGAAATAAAGCCATACAACTATGGTCAACTTAGAATGACAAGACAATTCAATGGAGAAAGAATAGCTTCTAACAATAAGAATGACAAAAGAATTCAATGGAGAAAGAACAGTTTCTAACAAATGTTGTTAAGACAAATAATAAGCACATGGAAAAGAATGAAGTTGGACTCTTACCTCATATCACATTACAAAAATAACTCAAAATAGATTAAACATCTAAATGTAATAGCTAAAACCAAAAACTCTTAGAAGAAAATAGGAGTTAAAATGCATGACAATAGATTTGGCAATGGATCCTTAGATATGACACTAAAAACACAAGCAACTAAAGAAAAACAGTTAAAATGGATTCCATTAAAAAGCACACTCAGTATTACTGAGATTAATTTTCTATAAAGAATCAACACCTTCAGTTTCTATTTTTTCCATATATTTTGTACAAATATTTACTAATATAATAATTATCAAAAGAAAGAGGACCTTAGGACTTCCCTGGTGGTCCAATGTTAAGAATCCGCCTACCAGTGCAGTGGATGTGGGTTCGATCCCTGGTCAGAGAACTAAGATCCCACATGCCTCAGGGCGACTAAGCCTGTGCACTGCAACTATTGAGCACAAAGGCCACAACTGGAGAGCCCACATACTGCAACTACAGAGCCCACGTGCTCTAGAGCCTGCGCACCACAATAGATCCTGTGTGCCACAGCTGAGTCCTGATGCAGCCAAAAATAAAATAAATAAATAAATATTTTAAAAAAGAGGACCTTTAATTAGCACTCACTCTCCAGAATCACTTATGGCATTAGGACTGAATTAGAATTGAGGAGGGGGTAGAGGACAGTGACAGGAATTGGGGAAGGGAGGCATGGGTAACTTAATAATGAAACAGACTGTATTCTGTACCCATGAAAGAACCACTAACTTTATTTTTCTTAATATTTATTTATTTGGCTGTGCCGGGTCTTAGTTGCAGCATGTGGGATCTTCATTGCTGCATGCGGGATCTTTTAGTTGAGGCGTGAGGAACCTTTAGTTGTGGCACATGGGTCCTTTAGTTGCAGCATGCAGGATCTTTAGTTGTAGCATGCAAACTTAGTTGTGGCATGTGGGATCTAGTTTCCTGACTAGGGATCAAACCCAGCCCCCCTACATTGGGAGCACAGAGTTTTAGTCACTGGACCATCAGGGAAGTCCCACAATCACCAACTTTAAAACACAGAATATTATAAATGTTGATAAAGGCTTCTGAATGCCTCTGTTCATTAGTTTCCCCTTCTGCTCCCTGAAGTGTAACAAAGATTCTTAATTTAATATTCATGAGTCCCTTCCCCTTTTTTATAGCTTTACTGCATAATGATATATCAGTATTTCAGAGTTTTTTGTTTCAGACTCTATATAAATGTTTTCTTAGTATGTATATTTTTCTGTCTTGCATTTTCACTCAGCAGTAGGTTTTACATATTTATGTGTGTATAGTTCCTTCATTTTCTCTGCAGAGTAGTGTTCCATTGTATGAATATACCATGGTTTATTTATGTACTCAACTGTTCACAGACACTGAATTGTATTCAACTTGGAGATAATACACACGATAATGGTGTGACTGTTCTCAAAAACATTGTCTCCTGGTACAAATGTATAAATTTCTCTATATCCAGACCTGAAATTGCAGATTGCATGTTCAACTTTACAAGATAACAACATTGTTTTCCAAAGTACATGTACCAATTTAAACTCCCAGCAACAGTGTGTGAATACGTATATCAATTTGGAGAGAACCAGCATTTTCACATAAATGGTAGATTGTTAAAATTACATTTTCTAATAGCTTGTTGCAGATGTTTAAGACTAGTAATTTTTTCCGTGTAATGATTATATATCTATCAACCTTACTAAATGACTCAATACTTTATTAACTCATCTGGAGATTCTTATAGATTTTTTACAAATGCAACTCCAATCTAAAACCATCTGAGTCTGAAGTTTGTTTGTTGAAAGATTTTAAACTGCTGATCCAATCTCCTTAATAGGACTATTCAGGTTAATTATTCGTTTTGAGATTGTTTTGGTTAATCGACTTCACTTCATATTTTTTGTATCTTTCAAATATATTGGCATAACAATGTTCATAGTAAAGGTATTAACTTCAGACCTTCATTAAAAAAACACGTTATAATTTCTAGATTAATAGAATTGTGGTTAGAGGACATATTCTGTATGATTTCAAGCCTTTGAATTCTGTGGCCCTATACATGATCATTTTTGTTAACTATCTGAGTGTTCTTGAAAAATATGTTTCCTTCAGTTTTTCATCTAAAAATGTCCTTATTTCTCCAACATAGAAGAGAGACACGTTGTGGACATAATTCAAGGTTGATCTGTTCTCTGTACTTGAGAATATTGTTTCACTGATTTCTAACTTCCACTGTTGCTTGCTGAGATGTCCACGGTAAATCTCTTGTCATTCTTTCATTGGTGATCTCTCATTTCTCTCTAGCTACTTTTAAGACCGATGTGTGTCTAACATTCTGTAGTTTTACTATACTAAGTCTAGTTCTGGATTTATTCTAATTTTTCCTTCTAGGTATCCATCAGTCTTCCTATATCTATGAATTCGTGTATTTCATCAATTCTAAACATTCTTAGTATTTATTGCCTCTCCCCAATTCACTCTATTCTTTCCTTCTTCCTGGGCAATACAAAACCCTTATAAAAACAAATTCATTACAATATGTGACAATAATAAGAGTATGATAGCATATAAGTTAGACATGAGAGAGAAAGGAGATTATGTATTCTGAAGCTAAAATGTACCAGTAAAAAGGACAAAAATTATGAACTCCAGCTGTATGTTGTTCATAAGAGACACATCTAAAACAAAGATATAGAAAGCACAATAGTAAATAGGTTGTTAAAAATACCATGCTTAACACAACATTGTAAATCAACTATACTCCAACAAAAATTTTAAATAAATAAATAAATTAAACCCTGTAAACACTAAGAAGAAAACTGGTATAGTTATAACAATAAAAAAGAAGAATTATTCTCTAAGGCAAGAAAACACTATTACATAGATAAAGTGAGTGTCTTTAAAGTGGAAAAAAAGTTCTATTATGTATAGAATATACAGAATATATATAGAATATATATTAAGTATACACATTAAGTTCCACATTGTATAAAAAAAATTACATATATTATAGTATGTACCTAATAACGTGGTATTAAAAGAAAAATTGACAGAACTTCAAGGAAGAATAGAAATCCACAATCATCAAGTGAGATTTTTTAACACATCAATCTCATTCAAGTAATAAAACACGAAGAAAAAAGAAGTAAAGATATAGAATCAATAAATATGCAGCAGTTTAAAGAATATGACTATAATCTTGACCAAATGGAACACTTCACCCAACAACTGTAGAATACACATTATTTTCAGGTATATGGGTGTGTTTATAAAAAGTAACCCTATATTGGTCCATCAAGCAAATGTCAATAAATTCCAAAGTACTGAAGTCATACCAGAGTGTGTTCTCTAATTACAGTGTGCTTATGATAGAAATCAATTCCAAAAACATAACATGCCATTAAGCTCAGAAACTGAGAAATATAGGAAGGTATTGAATGAAACAATACTAATTTAATATATATTTAAACCTACGAGACACAACTACAACAAGTTTAGAAGGAAATATATTGCCTTAAAATGTGTACACTGGAAAGACTGAAAATTAATTATCAAAGAATTAATATCAAATTGGAAAAAGAACATAATGAAAAAACAATAAAAGGAGGAGAAAATAATAAAGAACATAAATTAATGAAACAAAAACAAGCACCCTACAGAGAAGATCAAAAAATCCAAAACTGTGTTTTTTTTAAACTTCCAAAATTGATAAATGCCTGGTAAGACTGATCAAGAATAACAAAAGGCATAAATAACCAACATCAGGATTGAAAAAAGGACAATACTATAGATGCTACAATTTTCAAAATATAGAAAATGTAGATTAACAGGGCAAAATCCCCCCAAAATATTATTTACTAAAATTGAAAGAAATAGTAGGATACAAAATGAACATACAGATATCTGTTGCATGTCTAAACACTAACAATGAACAAGCAGAAAGAAAAATTTTTTTAAAATCCCATTTAAAATTGCAAAAGAAAAAGAATAAAATACCTAAGAATAATCTAAATAAAGAGGTAAAGACCTGTACTCAGAAAACTATAAGACACAGATGAAAGAAAGTGAAGGCGCCACAAAAAAGAATGGGAAAATATACTAAGCTCAGGGATTGGAAGAATTAATACTGTTAAAATGACCATACTACCTAAGGCAATCTACAGATTCAGTGCAATCTCTATCAAAATACCAATGGCATTTTTCACCAAACTACAACAAATAATTTTAAAATTTGTATGGAAACATGAAAGATCCCAGATAGCTAAAATAATCTTGAGAAAGAACAGCAAAGCAGGAGGTATCACACTCCCTGACTTCAACACTGTACTACAAAGCGACAGTAATCAAAGGAGCTGGCACAAAAACAGACACATAGATCAATGGAACAGAATAGAGAGTCCAGAAATAAACCTATGCTTACATGGTCAATTAATCTACAACAAAAGAAGAACACACAATGAGGAAAAGACAGCCTCTTCATAAATTGTGTCAAGAAAACTGGACAGCTACATGCAAAAGAATCAAATTGGACTACTTTCTCACACCATATACAAAAATAAAATAGATTAAAAACTTAAATGCAAGACCTGAAACCATAAACCTCCTAGGAGAAAACATAGGCGGTATGCTCTTTGACATTGATCTTATCAATATTTTTTTTTGGATATGTCTTCTTAGGCAAGGGTAACAAAAGCAAAAATTAAACAAATGGGAATCAAAATAAAAACTTTTGCATAGAGAAGGAAACTATCAACAAAATGAAAAAGCACTCTACTGAATGGGAAAAAATATTTCTAACAATATATCTGATAAGGGATTAACATCCAAAATATACAAAGAACTCATACAACTCAACATCAAAATAAACAAGCAATTCGATTAAAAAAGGGGCAGAAGACCTGAATAGACATTTTTCCAAAACAGACATGCAGATGGCCAACAGGCAGATGAAAAGATGCTTAACATCACTAACCATCAGGGAAATGCAAATCAAAACCACAATGAGGTGGGGAGGAGTCAAGATGGCAGAGTAGGAGGACATGGAATTCACCTCTCCCAACAAATACATCCACAAATGGAACAATTCTCACAGAGCACCTTCTAAACACTAGCAGAGGACCTTGGACACCTAAAAGGACAAGAAAGATTCCTGCATAACTCAGTAGGATGAAAGAAAGGAAAAAAAGAGGAAGTGGGATGGGATCAGTGCCCCTGGTGGGGAGCTGAAGAAGAGGAGAGGTTCCTGCACCCAGGGAAGCCCCCTCACCAGGGGGAAGATCAGCTGGGACAGAAGGGGAACTTCAGGGGCTCGAAGGAGAGTACAGCAACCAGTCTGTGGCAGGCAGGACAGAGTGAGACCTACACAGATGGTCCATGCCACAGCCCTGCACGCCCCAGCCTGAGACATGTGTCTGCCACTGCAGGCGGGGGCTGGGTGCTGGAACATGGAGTTTGGAGAGCAGACCCAGGGAGAGGTCTGTTGTTGGCTGCGAGGAGACAGCCTGAAGGGACGGGAGTGAGGAGCTGCGCAACTGGGAACATTCGTGGAAGAAGCCTGGGGCACCATCGAAGCGAAGCATCATTGTTGAATGGCACATGAAGGGTGGGGCTGTCATTGCAGCCTCTTTCCCCACGTGCTGGCCCTTGCCTCCATGGGCATTACGAGGAGCTCCCTCCTGAGCAGACTTGCATGCCCTGGTCACCACCTCAGCTCCCCCCAACCTGTCTGGGTGGGCTCACATACCCAAATCACTGCCCCAGCCCCCTCTCGCCAGGGCAGGCTCATGTACTCTGGGGCAACCTCAGAAGCAGGCACCGGTGGGTGACCCACACGCAGATGTGGAGCTGAAACCAAAGCTGAGCCCCAGGGGTTGTGTGACTAAGGAAGAAGAGCTGAAATCTCTCCTTGAGGCTGTGCGAACCACAGATTTACACCCCTGCTGCCAGCTTTGTAAATTCAGCACCTGTGGAACATTTGAAAGGACAATGAGTGCTCCCGAAGATGAGACAGGTCTAGCTTTAGCAAGTGGAGGGTTTGTGGGCACATACACTCAGGAGTTAGGCTAGGCCACAGTCTGAGCAGCCTCCATAGCTCCAACAGTGGGTCCAGGTGCACGATTACTGCAGTCCTTGGACCTGACTTCAGTAGGTCTGTGGTGGTGGCCTGGTGAAAACAATGCCAAAGAGACACCAGGGCCAATCAATTGCTGGCATACCCACAGTTAAGGTGGGTCATGAGCACTGACAACAAAAATGTAATTTGTGAGCCCACACAATGGGTAAAAGGTGCCACAACAGAGCACGCTCACAGGTGAACAGTTTCAGAGGAGTAATATTTAGCGGCATCTCTCCCAGTGGGAATGCTCCAATCCTGCCTACCTAGCACTGCAGATCAGAAATACAGCTCCAAAACAGATCTGGGGGCCTCTACTCCAAGAACTAGGGAGCAAACCCTGTCCCTGACAGGGCTGTGACAATCACAGAGCAAAGGGGAGGCCTCACTCAATATCTAGTGCAGGCTCTGGTCACCACAACCTCCTATCAAGGGGATAACGGCCAGCATACACTGGGAAACAGGTGGCAGACATCCATACTAAAAAACAGCCCCCAAACCAAAAAATATTAAACACACAGAGACTACACAAGGACGTTCCCACATAAAAATAGCCCTCCAACACAGTGTGAGGTTCTGGCGTCGGGAGGAAGAGCCACCCGAGCATTTGGCTTTGAAGGCCAGTGGGTCTTGAGTGTGGGAGCCCAACAGAGCTGAGGGATACAGAGACTGCATTCTTAGAGGGCACACACAGGGTCTCATATGCACGGGGACCCAGCACAAAGCAGTATCTCCATAGGAACCTGGGCTAGACCTACCTAGGGGTCTTGGGAGGTCTCCTGGGGAGGCACGGGTTGGCTGTAGCTCACTGTGGAAGCAAGGACACTGGTTGTGGAGACCTCAGGGAATATTGATAAGCATAAGCACTCCTGGAGTTTCCAATTTCAGCACCAAGACCCAGCCCCACAAACAGCATGCAGGCTCCAGCACTGGAACATCTCAGGCCAAACAACCAGCAGGATAGGAATACAACCCTACCCATCAGTAGACAGGCTGCCTAAAGGAGTACTGAGCTCACAGCCACCTCATACCGCTTGACACAGTCCTGCCCACCAGACGGACAAGACCCATCTCCACCCACCAGAGGGCAGGCACCAGTCCCTCCCACCAGGAAACCTCCACAAGGCCCCAGACCAAACTCTTCCACCAAGGAGCAGATACCAGAAGCAAGAGGAACTATGATCCTGCAGCCTGCGGAAAGGAGACCACAAACACAGAAAGTTAGACATAATGAGATGACAGAGAAATATGTTTCAGATGAAGGAAAAAGATAAAAACCCACAAGAACAACTAAATGAAGAGGACATAGGCAACCTACCCAAAAAAGAATTCAGAGTAACAATACTAAAGATGATCCAAAATCTCAGAAAAAGAATGGTGGCACAGACCGAGAAGATACAAGAAATGTTTAACAAACAGCTACAAGATTTAAAGAACAGATATGAACAATACAACAAATGAAATGAAAAATACACTAGAAGGAATCAATAGCAGAATAACTGAGGCAGAAGAATGAACAAGTGAGCTGGAATATAGAATGGTGGAAATCACTGCCACAGAACAGAATAAAGAAAAAAAGAGTTAAAAGAAATGAGGACAGTCTCAGAGACCTCTGGGACAACAATAAATGTACCAAAATTTGCATTATATGGGTCCCAGAAGGAGAAGAGAAAGAGAAAGGGCCTGAGAAAATATTTGAAGAAATTATAGTCAAAAATTTCCCTAATATTAGAAAGGAAACACTCACTCAAGGCCAGGAAGCACAGAGAGTCCCATACAGGATAAACCCAAGGAGGAACATGCCAAAACACATATTAATCAGACAGAAAAAAATTAAATACCAAGAAAAAAATATTAAAAGCAACAAGGAAAAAGTGACAAATAATATACAAGGGAAAACCCATAAGGCTATCAGTTGATTTTTCAGCAGAAACTCTGTAGGCCAGAAGGGAGTGGCAGAATATATTTAAAGTGATGAAAGGGAAAGACCTACAACCAAGAATACTTTACCCAACAAGGCTCTCATTAAGATTCCAGGGAGAAATCAAAAGCTTTACAGATAAGCAAAAGCTAAGAGAATTCAGCAGTACCAAACCAGCCTTACAAAAAATGCTAAAAGAACTTCGCTAGGTGGGGGGAAAAAAAGAGGCCACAACTAGAAACAAGAAAATCACAAATGGGAAAAGTCACTGGTAAAGGCAAACATACAGTAAAAGTAAAAATTCATCAACATACAAACATATCAAAACCAGCAACCGTGAGGAGAGTACAAAAGCAGGAAATGGGAAATGCATTTGAAATTAAGATACCAGCAACTTATAACAACCTTGTATATATAAAGATTGCTATATCAAAACCTCATGGGAACTGCAAACAAAAAACAATAGAATCACACACAAAGAAGGAAAAGCAACCCAAATATAACACTAAAAGATAGTCATTAAATCAAAAGAGAAGAGAACAAAAGAAGAAGGGAAGAAAAATCACCTACAAAAACAAATCCAAAACAATTAAGAAAATGGCAATAAGAACATACATACCGATAACTACCTTAATTGTAAATAGATTAAATGCTCCAATCAAAAGAGGCAGACTGGCTGAAAGAATTTTTAAAAAGACCCATATATATGCTAGAAGAGACCCACTTCAGATCTATGGACACATACAGACTGAAAGTGAGTAGATGGAAAAAGGTATTCCATAAAAATGGAAATCAAAAGAAATCTGGAGTAGCAACACTCATATCAGACAAAATAGATTCTAAAATAATGACTATTATAAGAGAAAAAGAAGGACACTACATAATGACCAAGGGATAAATCCAAGAAGATACAACAATTGTAAATATTTATGCACCCAACATAGGAGCACCTCAATACATAAGGCAAATGCTGACAGCCATAAGAGGGGAAATCGACAGTAACACAATGATAGTAGGGGACTTTAACACCCCACTTTCACCAATGGAGAGATCATCCAAAATGAAAATGAATAAGGCAACACAAGCTTTAAATGATACATTAAACAAGATGGACTTAATTGATATTTATACGACATTCCACCTAAAAACAACAGAATACACTTTCTTCTCAAGTGCTCATGGAACAATTCTGCAATATAGATCATATCTTGGGTCACAAATCAGGCCTTGGAAAATTTAAGAAAATTGAAATAATATCAAGTATCTTTTCCGACCACAAGGCTATGAGACTAGATATCAATTACAGGAAAAAATCTATAAAAAATACAAACACATGGAGGATAAACAATACAGTACTAAATAACCAAGAGATCACTGAAGAAATCAAAGAGGAAATCAAAAAATACCTAGAAACAAATGACAATGAAAACACGACGACCCAAAACCTATGGGATGCAGCAAAAGCAGTTCTAAGAGGAAGTTTATAGCAATACAATCCTACCTCAAGAAACAAGAAACATCTCAAATAAAACCTAACCTTACACCTAAAGCAATTAGAGAAAGAAGAAAGAAAAAACCCAAAGTTAGCAGAAGGAAAGAAATCGTAAAGATCGGATCAGAAATAAATGAAAAAGAAATGAAGCAAACAATAGATAAGATCAATAAAACTAAAAGCTGGTTCTTTGAGAAGATAAAATTGAGAAACCATTACCAGACTCACCAAGAGAAACAGGGAGAAGACTCAAATCAACAGAATAAGAAATGAAAAAGGAGAAGTAACAACTGACACTGCAGAAATACAAAGGATCATGAGAGATTACTACAAGCAACAATATGCCAATAAAATGGACAACCTGTAAGAAATGGACATATTCTTAGAAAAGCACAACCTTCTGAGACTGAACAGGAAGAAATAAAAAATATAAACAAACCAATCACAAGGACTGAAATTGAGATTGTGATTAAAAATCTTCCAAAAAAGAGAAGCCCAGGACCAGATGGTTTCACAGGCGAATTCTATCAAACATTTATAGAAGAGCTAACACCTATCCTTCTCAAACTCTTCCAAAATATAGCAGAGGGAGGAACACTCCCAAACTCATTCTATAAAGCCACCATCACCCTGATACCAAAACCAGACAAAGATGTCACAAAAAAAGAAAACTACAGGCCAAATTCACTGATGACCATAGATGCCAAAATCCTCAACAAAATACTAGCAAACAGAATCCAACAAAACTTAAAATGACCATACACCATGATCAACTAGGGTTTATCCCAAGAATGCAAAGATTCCTCAATATATGCAAATCAAACAATGTGATACACCACATTAACAAATTGAAGGATAAAAACCATATGATAATCTCAATAGATGCAGAAAAAGCTTTTGACAAAATTCAGCACCAATTTATGCCAGAAAGTAGGCATAAAGGGACCCTACATCAACATAATAAAGGTCATATATGACAAACCCACAGCCAACATGTTTCTCAATGGTGAAAAACTGAAACCATTTCCTCAAATATCAGGAAGAAGACAAGGTTGCACACTCTTGCCACTATTATTCAATATAGTTTTGGAAGTTTTAGCCACAGCAATCAGATAAGAAAAAGAAATAAAAGGAATACAAATTGGAAAAGAAGAAGTGAAACTGTCACTGTTTGCAGATCACATGATACTGTACATAGGGAATCCTAAAGATGCTACCTGAAAACTACTAGAGCTAATCAATGAATTTGGTAGAGTAGAAAGATACAAAATTACTTCACAGAAATCTCTTGCATTCCTTTACACCAATGATGAAAAGTCTGAAAGAGAAATTAAGGAAACACTGACATTTACCATTGCAACAAAAAAAATAAAATACCTAGGCATAAACCTACCTAAGGAGGCAAAAGACCTGTATGTAGAAAACTACATGACACTGATGAAAGAAATTCAAGATGATACCAACAGATGGAGAGATATATTATGTTCTTGGATTAGAAGAATCAGCATTGTGAAAATGACTATACTACCCAAAGCAATTTACAGATTCAGTGCAATCCCTATCAAACTACCAATGGCATTTTTCACAGAACTAGAAGAAAAAATTGCACAATTTGTATGGAAACACAAAAGACCCTGAATAGCCAAACAATGTTGAGAAAGAAAAATGGAGCTGGAGGACTCAGGCTCCCAGATTTCCGAATATACTACAAAGCTACAGTAATGAAGACAATACGGTATGGGCACAAAAATAGAAATACAGATCAATGGAACAGGAGAGAAAGCCCAGAGACAAACCCATGCACATATGGTCAACTTATATTTGATAAAGGAGGCAAGAGTATACAATGGAGAAAAGACAGCCTCTTCAATAAGTGGTGCTGGGACAACTGGACAGCTACATGTAAAAGAATGAAATTAGAACCCTTCCTAACACCTTACGCAAAATTAAACTCAAAATGGATTAAAGACCTAAATGTAAGGGCAGACAGTATAAAACTCTTAGAGTAAAACATAGGCAGAACACTCTATGACATAAATCACAGCAAGATCCATTTTGACCCACCTCCTAGAGAAATGGAAATAAAAACAAATGGGACCTAATGAAACTTAAAAGATTTTGCACAGCAAAGGAAACCATAAATATACACAAAAAGACAACACTCAGAATGGGAGAAAATATTTGCAAATGAAGCAACTGACAAAGGATTAATCTCAAAAATATACAAGCACCTCATGCAGCTCAATATCAAAAAAGCAAATAACCCAATCCAAAAATGGGCAGAAGACCTAAATAGACATTTCTCCAAAGGAGATATACAGATGGCCAACAAACACATGAAAAGATGCTCAACATCACTAATCATTAGAGAAATGTAAATCAAAACTACAATAAGGTATCACCTCACACCGGTCAGAATCACCATCATCAAAAAATCTACAAACAATAAATGCTGGAGAGGGTGTGAAGAAAAAGGCACCCTCTTGCACTGTTGGTAGGAATGTAAATTGATACAGCCACTATGGAGAACAGTATGGAGGTTCCTTAAAAAACTAAAAATACAACTACCATATGACCCAGCAATCCCACTACTGGGCATATACCCTGAGAAAACCATAATTCAAAAAGAGTCATGTATCACAATGTTCATTGCAGCAATATTTACAATAGCCAGGACGTGGAAGCAACCTACGTGTCCATCAACAGATGAATGGATAAAGAAGATGTGGCACATATATACAGTGGAATATTACTCAGCCATAACAAGAAATGAAATTGTCCCAGAGTCTGTCATACAGAGTGAAGTAAATCAGAAAGAGAAAAATAAATACCGTATGCTAACACATAGATATGGAATCTAAAAAACAAAATGGTTCTGATGAAATAGGGGCAGGACAGGAAAAAGGACACAGACGTAGAGAATGGACTTGACAACACGTGGAGGGGGAAGGGTAAGCTGCGACGAAGTGACAGAGTAGCATTGACACATGTACACTACCAAATATAAAACAGATAGCTAGTGGGAAGCAGCTGCATGGCAGAGGAAGATCAGTTCGGTGTTTTGCAACCACCTAGAGGTGTGGGATAACAGGGAGACACATGAGTAAGAGGTTATGGGGATATACGTATGCATATAGCTGACTCACTTTGTTATACAGCAGAAACTAACACAACACTGTAAAGCAATTATACTCCAATAAAGATGTTAAAAAATGATAAAAAGTTAAAGACTGTTACAAGGGATAAGGAAGAACACTACACAATGATCAAGGGAACAATACAAGAAGATATAACAATTGTAAAAATATACGCACCCAACATAGGAGCACCTCAATATATAATGCAAATGCTAACAACCATAAAAGGGGAAATTGACAGTAACACAATAAAAGTGGGGGACTTTAACACCCCACTTATACCAATGGACAGATCATCCAGATAGAAAATCAATAAGGAACCACAGGCCTTAAATGACACATTAGACCATTCGGACTTAACTGATATTTATAAAACATTTGATCCAAAAGCACCAGAATACACTTTCTTCTCAAATGCACACAAAATGTTCTCTAGGATAGATCACATCTTGGACCACAAATCAAGCCTCGGTAAATTTAAGACAATGGAAATCATATCAAGCATCTTCGCCAACCACAACGCTCTGAAATTAGAAATAAATTACAGGAGGGGTTTCCCTGGTGGTGCAGTGGTTAAGAATCCACCTGCCAGTGCAGGGGACATGGGTTTGAGCCCTGGTCCGGGAAGATCCCACATGCTGCAGAGCAACTAAGCCCGTGCACCACAACTACAGAAGCCTGTGCTCTAGAGTCCACGTACCACAACTACTGAGCCTGCACACCTAGAGCCTGTGCTCTGCAACAAACAGAAGCCACCACAATGAGAAGCCCACGCACTGCAACAGAGTAGACCCCGCTCACTGAACCTAAAAGAAAGCCTGTGAGCAGCAACAAGAACCCAAAGCAGCCAAAAATAAAATAAGTAAATAAATAAATAAATAAATTTATTAAATATAAAAATAAAAGAAAGAAATTACAGGAAAAAACTGTAAAAAACACAAACACGAGGAGGCTAAACAATATGTTACTAAACAACCAATGGATCACTGAAGAAATCAAAGAGGAAATCAAAAAATACCTAGAGAAAAATGACAATGAAACATGACAATCTAAAATCTATGGGACACAGTAAAAGCAGTCCCAAGAGGAAAGTTTACAGCAATACAATATTACCTTAGGAAACAAGAAAAATATCAAATAACTTAACCTTACACTTAAAGCAACTAGAGAAAGAAAAACAAACAAAGCCCAAAGTTAGTAGAAGGAAAAAACTCATAAAGATCAGAGCAGAAATAAATGAAATAGAGACAAAGAAAACAAGATCAATGAAATTAAAAGCTGGTTCCTTGAAAAGATAAACAAAATTGATAAACCTTTAGGCAGACTCATCAAGAAAAAAAGGGAAAGGGCTCAAATCAATAAAATTAGGACATTACTACAAGCAACTACACACCAATAAAATGGACAACCTAGAAGAAATGGACAAATTCTTAGAAGGGTACAATCTCCCAAGACTGAACCAGGAAGAAATAGAAAACATGAACAGACCAATCACAAGTACTGAAATTGCAACTGTGATTTTAAAATTTCCAACAAACGAAAGTCCAGAACCAGATGGCTTCACAGGCAAACTGTATCAAACATTTAGAGAAGAGTTAACACCTATTCTTCTGAAACTCTTCCAAAAAATTGCAGAGAAAGAAACACTCCTAAGCTCATTTTATGAGGCCACCAACACCCTGATACCAAAACCAGACAAAGATACCACAATAAAAGAAAATTACACATGGATGAACAGAGACACAAAAATCCTCAACAAAATACTAGCAAACCGAATC
Source organism: Pseudorca crassidens (assembly GCF_039906515.1). Lineage (NCBI taxonomy): Eukaryota > Metazoa > Chordata > Mammalia > Artiodactyla > Delphinidae > Pseudorca > Pseudorca crassidens. The sequence goes on along the minus strand of NC_090297.1, from coordinate 100,863,957 downwards.
CAACAAACAATACGTTAAAAGTAGCATACACCATGATCAAGTGGGATTTATCCCAGGGATGCAGGAGTTTTTAATATATGCAAATCAGTGGGACACACCACATTAACAAACTGAAGAATAAAAACCATACGATCATCTCAGTAGATGCAGGAAAAGCTTTTGACAAAATTCAACACCCATTTATGATAAAAGCTCTCCAGAAAGTTGGCATAGAGGGAACCTACCTCAACATAATAAAGGCCATATATGACAAACCCACAGAAACCCTTATTCTCAGTGGTGAAAAACTGAAAGCAGTGTATATATGTCCATGCCACTCTCTCACTTTGTCACAGCTTACCATTCCCCCTCCCCATACCCTCAAGTCCATTCTCTAGTAGGTCATAGCTAGTGGGAAGCAGCCACATAGCACAGGGAGATCAGCTCGGTGCTTTGTGACCACCTAGAGTGGTGGGATAGGGAGGGTGGGAGGGAGGGAGACACAAGAGGGAAGAGATATGGGAACATATGTATATGTATAACTGATTCACTTTGTTATAAAGCAGAAACTAACACACCACTGTAAAACAATTATACTCCAATAAAGATGTAAAAAAAAAAACAAAAACTGAAAGCATTTCCTCTAAGATCAGGAACAAGACAAGGATGTCCACTCTTGCCACTTTTATCCAACATAGTTTTGGAAATCCTAGCCATGGAAAACAGAGAAGAAAAAGAAATAAAGGGAATCCATATTGCAAAGGAAAAAGTAAAACTGTCACTGTTTGCAGATGCCATGATACCATACACAGAAAATCTTAAAGATGCCACCAGAAAACTACTAGAGCTCATCAATGAATATGACAAAGTTGCAGGATACTAAATTAATACACAGAAATGTTGCATTCCTATACACTGACAACAAAAGATCAGAAAAAGAAACTGAGGAAACAATCCCATTTACCATCGCATCAAAAAGAATACAATACCTAGGAATAAACCTAGCTAAGGAGGCAAAAGACCTGTACTCTGAAAGCTATAAGATGCTGATGAAAGAAATCAAAGATAACACAAACAGATGGAGAAATATACCATATGCTTGTATTGGAAGAATCAATGTTGTCAAAATGACTATACTACCCAAGTCAATCTATAGACTCAATGCAACCCCAGCAAATTACCAATGGCCTTTTTTACAGAAATAGAACAAAAAAAAATTTTAATTTGTATGGAAACATAAAAGACCCCAAATAGTCGAAGCAATCTTGAGAAAGAAAAATGGAGCTGGAGGAATCAGACACCCTGACTTCAGACAATACAAAGCTACAATAATCAAAACAGTATAATATTGGCACAAAAACAAAAATATAGCTCAATGCAACAGAATAGAAAGTCCAGAGATAAACTCACGCACCTATGGTGAACTGATCTATGACAAAGGAGGCAAGAATATACAATGGAGAAAAGACAGCCTCTTCAATAACCAGTGCTGGGAAAACTGGACAGCTTTATGAGAAAGAATGAACTTAGAACACTCCCTAACACCATACACAAAAATATACTAAAACTGGATTAAAGACCTAAATGTAAGGCTGGATACTATAAAACTCTTAGAGGAAAACATAGGCAGAACACTCTCTGACATAATTGTAGCAATATCTTTTTGGATCCACCTCCTAGAGTAACTAAAATAAAACAAAAATAAACAAATGGGACCTAACTAAACTTAAAAGCTTTTGCACAGCAAAGGAAGCCATAAACAAAATGGAAAGACAACCAAAAAAACAAGAAAAAATATTTGCAAGCAAAGTGACTGACAAGGGATTAATCTCCAAAATATACAAACAGCTCACACAGCCCAATATTAAAAAAACAAACAATCCAATCAAAAACTGGGCAGAAGATCTAAACAGACATTTCTCCAAAGAAGACATACAGATGGCCAAAAGCACATGAAAAGATGGTCAACATCACTTATTACTAGAGAAATGCAAATCGAAACTACCACGAGGTATCACCCCTCACCTGTCAGAATGACTATCCTCAAAGACAACAAATAACAAGCATTGATGAGGATGTGGAGGAAAGGGAACCCTCATGCACTGTCAGTAGAAATGTAAATTGGTACAGCCACTGTGGAAAACAGTATGGAAATTCCTCAGAAAATTAAAAAAGAACACTACCGTATGATGCAGCAATTCCATTTCTGGGTGCTTTTCTGAGGAAAGCAAAAACACTAATTTGAAATATATATGTACCCCTATGTTCCTTGTAGCATTATTTACAATAGTCAAGATATAGAAGCAACCTAAATGTCCATCAACAGATGAACCAATAAAATTTCAACCATTCTTGTAGGTAGGGCCCACTTTCATAGGTGTGAGACCTATGTAGTCATACAATGCTCTCTGATTAGTTTCCAGCCTATTTTGAATTTTTTAAGAATATTTGAACTAGGTGCCCCACCTTTTCATTTTGCACTGAGCCCTACATATTATGTGGCTAGTCCTGCTTAGGGGTGTAGTGATATCCCATTGTGATTTTATTTTTATTTCTGTAACTAATAGTGTTAAATATTTCTTCATGAGCTAATCAGTCATTAGTATATTTCCTTTGTGAAGTGTCTATTCAAGTCTTTTGCCCACTTTTTAATTTTTATTATGATAAAATACCCATAACATAAAATTTGCCATCTTAACCTTTCTAAACCATACAGTTCATTTACATGGTTATGCAACCAATCCCCAGAACTCTTTATCTCATAAAACTGAAACTCTATACCCATTAAATAATTCCCCACTACCCCCCTCGCACAGTCCCTGGCAACCACCACTCTCTAGCCCATAAATTTGACAACCCTAGGTACCTCACATAAGTAGAATAATATTTGTCTTTTTGTGACTGGCTTCTTTCACTTAGCTGATGCCCTCAAGGTTTATTCATGCCGTAGCATATATCAGAATTTCCTTCTTTCTTAAGGCTGGGTAAAATTTCATTCTATGTATATACCACATATTGTTTGTCACTCATTAGTCAATGAATGTTGAGTTGCTTCTACCTTTCAGCTATTGTGAATAATGCTGCTAAAAACACGGGTGTATACATATTTCTTTCAGACCCTACTTTCAATTCTTTAGGTATATGCACAGAGATGGAATTACCAGATCATATGTTAATTCAATTTTTAATTTTTGAGTAACCACCAGACTGCTTTCCATAGCAATGGTACCATTTGACATCCCACCAACAGTGTACAAGGATTCCAATTTCTCTACAATTTCACAAATATGTCTTATGTTCTTTTTTTTTTTTAATAGTACCCATCCTAATGGATGTGAGGTGGCATCTTATTGTGGTTTTGATTTGCATTTTCCTAATGATTAATGATGTTGAAGATCTTTTCATGTACCTATATACCATTTATACATCTTCTGTGGAGAAATATTTATTCAAGTCCTTTGCCCATTTCCAATCCAGGTTGTTTGTAGTTGTCTTTTGCCAATTTTGAATTGGAATATTTGTATTTTAGTGTTGAGTTTTAAGAGTTCTTTATATATTCTGGATATATGTTATTTGTCAAACAAATATTTTTGTCAGTATTTTCGTCTTCTTTGTACTTTGCCTATTTTCTTTTTTTTTTTTTTTTCCCGGTACGCGGGCCTCTCACTGTTTGTGGCCTCTCCGGACGCGCAGGCTCAGTGGCCATGGCTCACGGGCCTAGCCGCTCTGCGGCATGTGGGATCTTCCCGGACCGGGGCACGAACCCATGTCCCCTGCATCGGCAGGCGGACTCTCAACCACTGCGCCACCAGGGAAGCCCGCCTATCTTCTTAATGATACCTTTTGATATGCAGATCTTTCAGATTTTGATGAAGTCTAATTTATCATATTTTTATGAATATTGCTAGTTCACTTACTAGTACACTAGTGACTTTGTAGAAACCTTAGAATTTTCAGTGTAGACCATCACATCGCTTAAGAAGAAACAGTTTTACATATTGTTTTACAATCTATATAACTTTATTCCTTTTTCTTGCCTTAATGTACTAGCTAGAACCTCCAATACAATGTTGAATGGGGTAGTAAGAGCAGACACTGTTCTTGATACTAAAGAGAAAGTATTCAGTCTTTCATCATTAAGTATGATGCTAGCTCTAGGTATTTTGTAGGTATTCTGTATTAGACTGATAAAGTCTCCTTTTATACCTAGTTTTGTTGAAATTTTTTTATCAAGAATGAGTGGGGAATTTTGTCAAATGTTTCTCTGCAATCATTGAGCTGATTATATTTTTCTATTTAATCACTTGATACAGTAAATTACACTGATAGTTTCAAATTTTAAACCTAACTTAAGTTTCAAAAACCCCCACTTCTTCAATGTAATATGGTTTTAATATATTGCTAGATTATATTTACTGGTATTTTTTTAAGGGTTTTATGTCTCTATAAAGGATACTGGTCTGTAATTTTTTTTCTTGTAATATCTTTATCAGGATTTTGTATCAAAAAACTAGTTGGGAATTGTTTCCCCTCTTCTATTTTTTGAAAGAATTTGTAGAACACTGGCATTATTTCTTCCTGAAGTGTGTGTTAGAATTCACCTGAGAACTTCCAGATCAGGATTTTCTCAAGGAAATTTTTTTTTGAATTTTATTTAATTTGTTTTTATACAGCAGGTTTTTTGAATTTTATTTAATTTGTTTTTATACAGCAGGTTCTTATTAGTTATCTATTTTATACATATTGGTGCATATATGTCAATCCCAATCTCTCAATTCATCCAACCACACCCACACGCACACTTCCCCCCTTGGTGTCCATACGTTTGTTCTCTACATCTGTGTCTCTATTTCTGCCCTGCAAACCGGTTCATCTGTACCATTTTTCTAGATTCCACAAATATGCGTTAATATATGATATTTGTTTTTCTCTGACTTGCTTCACTCTGTGAAGCACATCTCTACAAATGACCCAATTGAGTTCCTTTTTATGGATAAGTAATATTCCATTGCATATACGTACCACATCTTCTTTATCCATTCGTCTGTCAATGGGCACTTAGGTTGCTTCCATGACCTGGTTATTGTAAATAGTGCTGCAATGAACACTGGGGTGCATGTGTCTTTCTGAATTATGGTTTTCTCTGGGTATATGCCCAGTAGTGGGATTGCTGGATCACATGGTAATTCTATTTTTAGTTTTTCTAGGAACTTCCATACTGTTCTCCATAGTGGCTATATCAATTTACATTCCAACCAACAATGTAAGAGGGTTCCCTTTTCTTCACACCCTCTCCAGCATTTGTTTGTAGATTTTTTTGATTGATGGCCATTCTGACCGGTGTGAGGTGATACCTCATGGTAGGTTTGATTTGCATTTCTCTAATAATTAGTGATGTTGAGCATCTTTTCATGTGCTTTGGGCCATCTGTATGTCTTCTTTGGAGAAATGTCTGTTTAGATCTTCTGCCCATTTTTTAATTGGGTTGTTTGTTTTTTTGATATTGAGCTGCATGAACTGTTTATGTATTTTGGAGATTAATCCTTTGTCTGTTGATTCGTTTGCAAATATTTTCTCCCATTCTGGGGGCTGTCTTTTTGTCTTGTTTATAGTTTCCTTTGCTGTGCAAAAGCTTTTAAGTTTCATTAGGTCCCATTTGTTTATTTTTGCTTTTATTTCCATTACTCTAGGAGGTGGGTCAAAAAGCATCTTGATGTGATTTATGTCATAGAGTGTTCTGCCTGTTTTCCTCTAAGCGTTTTATAGTGTCCAGTCTTACATTTAGGTCTTTAATCCATTTTGAGTTTACTTTTGTGTATGGTGTTACGGAGTGTTCTCATTTCATTCTTTTACATGTAGCTGTCCAGTTTTCCCAGCACCACTTACTGAAGAGACTGTCTTTTCCCCATTGTATATCCTTGACTCCTTTGTCATAGATTAGTTGACATAGGTGTGTGGGTTTATCTCTGGGCTTTCTATCCTGTTCCATTGATCTATATTTCTGTTTTTGTGTCAGTACTACATTGTCTTGATTACTATAGCTTGGTAGTATAGTCAGAAGTCAGGGTGTCTGATTCCTCCAACTCCATTTTTCTTTCTCAAGATTGCTTTGGTTATTCAGGGTCTTTTGTGTCTCCATACAAATTTTAAGATTTTTTTCTTCTAGTTCTGTGAAAAATGCCATTGGTAGTTTGATAGGAATTGCACTGAATCTGTAGATTGCTTTGGGTAGCATAGTCATTTTCACAATATTGATCCTTCCAATCCAAGAACATGGTATATCTCTTCTCTAGGAGATTTTTGATGACAAATTCAATTTCCCTGATATATGGCTCTTCAGATGTACTGTTTCATCTTGTGTCAGTTTTTAGGAAGTTAGGTTTTCCAAGAAATTTGCCCATATATACAATGGAATATTACTCGGCCATAAAAAGGAATGAAATTGGGTCATTTGCAAAGACATGGATGGACCTACAGACTGTCATACAGAGTGAAGTAAGTCAGAAAGAGAAAAACAAATATCGTACAAACGTATATATGTGGAATCTAGAAAAAATGGTACAGATGAACTGGTTTGCAAGGCTGAAACAGAGACACAGATGTAGAGAACAAACGTATGGACAGCAAGGGGGAAAAGCGGGGGTGGGGGTGGTGGTGGTGGTGGGAAGAATTGGGAGATACATATATACACTAATATGTATAAAATCGATAACTAATAAGAACCTGCTGTATAAAAAAGTTAAATTTAATTAAATTTTAAAAAAATAAATTTGCCCATTTCATCTAAGTTTCAAATTTATTGATATAATGTTGTCCACGACATTCCTTTGTTATCCTTTTAATATTTACAGTATCTATATGGTAATGCCCTATTTTATTCCTGCCTTCAGTGAATTTTACTCTCTCTCCTTTTGTAATCAACCCTGCTAGGGGCTTATCAATTTTATTAATATTTTCAAAGAATCAACTTTTGATTTCATTAATTTTTGTCTTTGTCTCTCTTATTTCTTTGATCTCTCTTTTCATTTTTATTATTTCCTTTGGTCTACTTTCCATGGGTTTCATTTGCTCACCTCTTTTCAGTATCTGGGTGAAAACCTAGGTCATTTCTCCTTTTCTAAAGTAAACATTATTTATAAATTTCCCTACAAGAACTGCTTTAGTTGCATCCCACAAATTTTGGCATATTGTATTTCTATGATCGTTCCATTTAAAATAATTTCTAATTTTCCTTGTGATTTCTTCTTTGGCCCATGAGTTACTTACTAGTATAATGCTTAATTTCCAAATATTTAGGCTTTTCCAGATATCCTATGGTTACTTATTTGTAATTTAATTCTGTTGTAGTGAGAGAATATACTCTATAAGACTTTAAAATTTTTAAATGTATGGCCCAGCATATGGTCTATCTTGGTAAACAACCTATGTGCACTTCAAAAGAATTTACAGTTGTAGCTATAATGTTCTACAAATGTCAATTAAGTCAAGGTAGTTAATAATGTTGTTCAAATTTTGTATATTCTTACCTATTTTCTTCTAGTTGCATCAATTGCTGAAAGAGGGCTATTACAACCCCCAAATATAATAATGAAATTATCTATTTCTCATTTTAGTTTTTTATGTTTTTACTTCACGTATATTGAAGCTCTGCTATTAAGAACAAATACATTCATGACTGTTATATCTTCCTGATGAACTGATACCTTTATCATTATCAAATGCCCCTTAGGATCTCTGATAATACTCCTTGTATTTCAATCTATTATATGTGTTATAAAAATTGTTATTCCAGCTTTTCTATGCTTACTGTTTGTATAGCATATGACATATCTTTTTCCATATTTTTACTTCAACTTCCTTTTATCTTTATATTTAATAAAGTGTGTCTCTTGCAGGGAGCATATAGTGTGGCCTTGACTTTTTTATCCAGATTAACAATTCCAAGGCTCCACCCCAAACCTACTCAAGTTCAATTTTCAATGTATGGGTAAGGAATATGAAGACATATATATACACACACGTACATATATTCTAAGCTGCTTAGATGATTTTAACATAGATAAACCAAAGATGTGCACTCTACTACAACTAAAAGGATTGATCCCCACAATCTCAAAAGATAATGATTGAAAATAATTGCTACAATATAAATAAAGGGCTTAAAATTCCTAAATTCTCATCTATGTGTTAGTATTTTTAAAACAAAAATAAGGATTCCAAATACCTTTATCTCATAAACATTCAGTTGCTTGCTTTCTGCTGTACTTTTTTTTTTTAAGGCCTTATTCTGTTAAAAGATAAAAATAAAGGATTATGTTTAATATCAAAGTGATTCAAACTTGCACTGTTACTGACTTAGACTAAAATTACTAAAGTAAAGGAAAGCATTATTCTCTAAAACTGTAGTGAAAACATAGGTTGTTTTTTTTTTTTTAAATAGTTTTATTTTGAGAATCAGTACATACCTCCTGCTGGAGTTCTTCAATAACCTTGCTTTTATTTTCAACTTGTTTCCTTAAATTGTTACACTAAAAAATCAAGAGAAATTTAAAATATTTTATTCAATATTCCAGTCAAAATAATTTCAAACTAACAAAAATATTAGCATAGAGATCACTTCAAAAATCATGTCGTTAAATAATTCCATTAATGTCAAAAATTATGTGAACAAGTACAAATTTTAATAGATTATCTCAGTACAAATTTGAAATTCTTAAAATGTCTTAATCTACTTAAAGAACACATGAATTCAATTACTTTAAGGGAAAAGTACCTTTTACTGAATCCCATACAGAGGGCTGAATTATATAATTAATTGGATTTTGGAAAGCCAGCCAGAGGAATAACTATAATTTGTCTTCTTTCTTATTCATTATTCCCCATTTATCATTTATGAAATCTCTTTTACTTATTATATTTGGGGAAGGGGAATAATATAATACTCTATCTCCTCTATAATACTCTATCTCCTACTAAATACATTCTAATTCCTCTTACAGAAATACCATCTAAATCATTTTTTTAATATCTCACTTTGAGGAACTATTTCACCTGGCTACACATGTAGAATTGGATTAAGAGGTACTAGCCCAAAAATATATGGAGCACCATAAATGCAGCACAGATTTCTAAAGGGTCCTAAAACATTACAGATATATAAGCTGTTCTAATTTCCATCAAAGTAGAAAGAAAGTCCAACGGGAAAAAAATTTTAATATCCACAATTAGCACAAAATGCTGTGTTAAATATCTTTCTTGAAATACTCATATGTAGTCATAGTCAGCAACTATTCTGAAACTGAATAAGGTATGATACTGGGGTTTACAAGTGATTTATTTAATCTAAATTTTACTGTGCACCATCCCCCTCAATGGTCTATTTCAGAAAACTCAAAAGAAAACTGAAGAAGAAAAGCCATAGAAAAGTGAGAAACATTTTACTGATTATCATGCCAATTGGCAGGTATAAACATATTAGGTGAAACTATTTGTGTATACAATTTTTATTTATTAAAAAAATCAAAGACTTCCATTTTTGACAGAAAAATCACCTAGATACTCTGAACAACTTTCCTGATAAAAATAATTTGAAAGTAAATATCTAAAAAATAAGGAATCTGCCTACTTGAAATTACAACTTTAAAGTGTCGTAATAGTAGGTTTGAGGCTAGCATCAAAGGCAGCACTTGGCCTACGGGTATCTGCTGAACATACCTAGGGTCAAAGAGATAGGAGATAAAACTCAGAGCTCACTAAAGGTAGAGAATCCAATAAGAGAACCCTGCATAAAGTCACAAACTCAAAGGACTACCTACTCAGTGAAAGTGTAAACAAGAAATAAATCTGCCACACAGAAGGGTACAGTAAGGAAACTTGTCTGTCTTGACCCTGGCACTGAGTGAATGTTATGAAAACTGTCCTGAAAATTTGTAGCCATGAGGTGGCCTTATATTGGATTGGGGAGGGGAGCGGGGCAGTCATTTATAGCTGGATTCATACTATCTCTATAATCTCAAAAAACTTCAAATGGAGAATTTACTTTAAAACGGGCTCCTCGTTAGTAGTGTCCCCAAGAAAATCTTTCTGGGAGGATACCAATTTCAACACAAGTCTCAAAGAATTACCACAGGTAAAAAACCAAGGAATCAGAAAACATAAATAAGGCTCAAAGAATAAAAAGTCAGCAGAAAGAACAAAGAGCAAAACCAGACCTGAAGAAGACTTCAGATATTGATATTATCAGACAAAGAATATCATATTAAAATATATTAAATATTTTTTAAAATTAAAGACTTGAAACTATGAAAAAGAAATGAGAGACCATAAACAACAATTGAGCAGATTTTTAAAAGAACTAATTAAAACTTCAGTAATGAAAAATATAATTAAAATTTAAAACTCAATAGACAGGAAAATAGGTTACTTCTTGGCCTTACCACATGAATGCTGAACACATTTTAAAAATATCAGTTTGAAGTATCACCAGATTATTAACTTTGCCCAAAAAAGCACATGTTTTATGCATTTCTCTGTTCTTCAGACCATCAAAACTTACTCCCTTGAGAGTTAATATTGATGATCATATTTTTCTGCTACTCAGTTTTTCCTAAAAACTATCTTTATAACTGACACTACTACATATTATAAAAACCATCTTTATAACTGTAATTATGACAGTTAAAAAAATATGTATATTTTACTAAAAGGATAATGACATCAGATCTATCAACTTTGCCATTTTGACTGGACCATCTCACTGTCCCTTATTTCTGAATAAACTAATGAAAATTAAAGTAACTTAAGTTTTCAATCCTTTTAAATTTAAATAATATCCAAATTTAGGACTAATTAATATATTTGGTGGAATACCCAGAAATTCTTGAAAAGATTTTAAAGTATTACAGTTATTTTTAAGTCAAATAATTCATGTACAAAAAATCAAAGAATTTTATTCACCAGAATTCTAGGTAGAAGAAAATAGTGTTAATTATTAGAGGTCGGAACTTCAGAAAGTGAACTATGCTTTCCGAAAGACTACTCACTGACTCACTATACAGAAAGTCAAGTTTAAGACAAGTGTGTGGTGAAGGGCAGAGAAGGGAAAAGTGAATTGGTATTGCCAGCCAGGCAGTAAAAACATTTCACATAAAGAAAGCAGAAATTTTTCTGCAGCTCCCTTGATTATAAGAATTGGAGAGATATCTAAGAATGATTTTTAAAAGCATCTTGCCACTCTAAAGATATCCACAACAAATGCAGCTGCTAAGAGAATGAAATTTGGGGAAAGAGAAGAGATAGCTAAAGATCAGTTTAATGAAGCTTTCTTTGGTCTTTGAAGCATTATGCAAAAACTCCTTATCCCAGAGCCTCTTCAAAGAAACCTGTAGTAAAAATTCTATACTATTCCTCGGGGAGGGGAAAGGGTAAGCTGGGACAAAGTGAGAGAGTGGCATGGACTTATATATACTACCAAATGTAAAATAGATAGCTAGTAGGAAGCAGCCGCATAGCACAGGGCAATCAGCTCAGTGCTTTGTGACCACCTAGAGAGGTGGGATAGGGAGGGTGGGAGGGAGACACAAGAGGGAGGAGATATGGGGATATATGTATATGTATAGCTGATTCACTTTGTTATAAAGCAGAAACTAACACACCATTGTAAAGCAATTATACTCCAATAAAGATGTTAAAAAAAAATCCTATACTATTCCTGAAAGCCTTCAAAGTGGAATTGAGATTTCTTTGTACAGGACAATGTAAAGGTTGGCCCTAAAGAATCTAGCCATACATATTTTGTTACAAAGTCTCTATTCCTAAATATTTTTCACATTTGATAATACCTTGTTTTCTAATATCTTCATTTGTTTATCTTTTTTTACGACTTCACATTCAATGCTTCGAGCCTAAAAAACATTATTTGACATCAGATTTTTAAAAAATGTTAACAGAATTTCTATTTTCTGAGTATCTTTTAGACATGGAATTATAAAGCTTAGTCTTATATTTCTACAAAAACATTTATCAGCTCTCCCAGTTTAGTTCAGTAACCTTTTTTAAAAAAGAAATTCTTTTTGTGTCTATATGTCAATGTTCATTATTCTTATCTTAGCATTAATATCACTTTACAATATTTTATTAGCTTTCCCAGTTTATACTGAATTTTTTTAAACTATATATAAATGTTTATAATTTGTTAAATATGTCTTTCACAAACATTTGTTAAACTGAACTTTGTAACAATCCAATGATATAGAAAAGTAGGTATTATTATCCCCACTTTAGAGATGAGGAAACAAAGGCTCAGATAAACTACGTATGAAATAATAAATGTCTGAACTAACGTAGTGGATTGGGATAAAAGAAGAGTGTAATGAATTTCAATGTCAGCCAAAATATCCAAGAAATATTTGTATTTTAAATTCTTTCCAGAAAACTGTTTCAACAGGTAAATTGAAATCCAACCATGGAAAGCTGAAACATGCTATCAACTTGTCTTGCATTTCGTTGTTGTTTTTTTTTTCCTTAACTCATCATTAATATTTTCTACTTTGGTAAAATAAATTTACGTTCTTAGTGGAAGATTTTTATTTTACATTAAACATGAAATTCATGTTTTTCCCTACACCAACAAAATTAGTGTTTTGAAGCAGCCCTCTGATACAAATTTTAAAGTAGTGAATTACATACCAAGTCTTTAGGAGATTAAATTCATTTTTTTCGGGTTGAATTTAACAAATAAATATGAAACTCAAAGAAAAAATAGCTTTTTGAGAAAAATATACGATATAGTCTAAAGAATGTTAGAGAGGCAGCTCTACCACTTCTTAGTCATGTAGCTTGTCAAGTTTTTACCCTTTGAAGGCCTGACTTCCTAATTCATAAAATGAGAACAAAAATGACTTCCAGTTTAAGATAACATACATAATCTAGAATGTTCCTGGTTCATTGCAAGCCCTTAAAAATATAGTTCATCTCATCCTTAGACTATTCCAATAGTCTTAGAGCTCTCCAACGTATAAATAAAATTATGACACTTCTCAGGTGAAAACTCTTCAATAACCTCAAACTCCTAAATATAGCTATGTGGCCTTAAATGATCTACCCTCATTTTCCCCCACCCTCATTTTTCCCCATCTTCATCTCTCCACTCGCATGTCCTCGCCTCTCAGCTTTCCCTCCTCTCTCCACTCTCACCACTATCTTAAACTCTACCTTTCAGCCAAGATAAACTTTGTCTAGTTGCTTAAATATGATGGGCTCTCTCATACTTCATATACAATGTGTGTATGTGTATGTGTGTGTGTGTGTGTGTGTGTGTGTGTGTTTAACTTGGAATACTCTTCTTTTCCCTGATATACTTGTGCCCACACCTCTGCCTTCCACTAATTCCTATTAATCAGAGGTTTCAAAATGAATGTTGCTTCTTCCAGGAAGCTTGTCCTGACTCAAGTTTAGATAGATGCCCTTTCCATGGGCTCCAACAGCAATTACATAGAAGACCTATGTTTTGGTCTGGCCAGCATCCTTTCCTGGAAAGACTCTTTCAGTGTAAATTTCACAGTAATCCTGCTTAGTTCATAAAGCTTGATGGGGACTGATATGTCTCCAAGGATGGCAATGCAGCTCAGGCTTGGACAGATTACTCTATCCCCTAATTGCAATGAATGGCTCAGGTATAAGTGAGCTAAACTAGGCCAGAGTCCTCTCTAAGATTTTTTTCAGAGCTTTCAAGACTATTTTTTATAGCCTTCCAATTTATTCCAGTGCCTTTCACCTCTCCCTATTCCATATTCAAAAATTAAAAATGTTACTTGCCTAATGAAAAAACTTAATTGGATACTATTGTCCACCAAAACAAATTAAAAACAAACTTAGCACCCAGAACAGTGCCTGGCACATCATAGGTAGTCAGTAATATTTGTGGAATGAATGAAAAAACACAGTCAAGGCTTTCACAATCTAGGTTGATCAGCACAATCTATTTTGGCACCCTTTTCTCCCTCTATGTATGTTATATACTATAATCATGTCACATACTTTATACTATTCCACTTTTGTGAATAATCTTCCCTAAAAGCCTTCTTCCTATCTCAACTCTTTGAAATCATTTCCACCAATGCACAACACAAATTTATTAATCAATTTATCAGTATATTTCATATTACTAAAGTATGAGCCTTTTATTTAGCCTAAAATATAAATCAACATTTATAAATGCTCACTATTTAAAGAAATTTAGAATCATGCCACTATTTCTTCTAGATATAAACCACATAAGCAAAATAACCCAACGTGGCCCCTATTTTTAAGGTCAATAGCCTACAACAGTCCTTGACCCACTAATTATTTATACAATAGTATACTTTTTCTTGACACGTGGTATTGCTTTTATGATTTAAAATTTTGTGATAGAATCTTTTATTAAATACAACATACCTTTTCTTCACTCTTGTCCAATTTATATTTAACTTCATCTCCTTTCTGTTTTAGTTCTTCTTTCACAGATTCCAGTTCATTCCTTAAAGAAATAGAAGAGTGATACTGTAATAAAATCTATATTTTCATTTTATTCCCTTTCTGGAATTCCTAAAACGGTCGACTATTTAATTTTTTGTTGGTTTATATTTTCATTTTGTTTGATAATTTTTCATGCGTTAATGTCAATAAGCACAATTCTACTCCTACATTTAAATTAATTTATACATTTATTTTGAAATTATTTAGATCTTTATAGCCATTTTTCCATAAAAAAAGAAACTCCTAGATAGGAAAACTTATTTCTTATTTAAGTCAAGATTTCACTTTACTGTTTTCTTAGTCATAAATTAGTCATCATTCTAAGACATAGTCGTAATGTTGTACAGATAAATTAGGGACATATATACCAGTGATTTTAAAGAAGAACTACATGACTGAGATATTTGCGTATACCTGTATCCTTATATATGTACAGAGTATCTCTGGAAACATACACAAGAAACCATGATACCTCTGGAGAGGGAAACTGGATATCAGGAAGACAAAAGGCAAGCAAAACAGGTTTCTTTCCCCATGTCCTTTTGTCCTTTTGATTTTTACACCACATGCATGTATTATCCTTTCAAACTTTTTTCAATTTAAAATCTGTCTGTTGCATATGAAAACAAGGGTGTTTTGTCTCAGAAGGATACTTAAAGCTATTTCTTTCTTTCTTTCTTTTTTTTTTTTTTTTTTGTGGTACGTGGGCCTCTCACTGTTGTGGCCTCTCCTGTTGCAGAACACAGGCTCCGGACGCACAGGCTCAGCGGCCATGGCTCACGGGCCCAGCCGCTCCGCGGCATGTGGGATCTTCCCAGACCGGGGCACGAACCTGTGTCCCCTGCATCGGCAGGTGGACTCTCGACCACTGCGCCACCAGGGAAGCCCTAAAGCTATTTCTAATTGTAGACTCTCTTGTTACTACAACTGATATGTTACTGGGTCTAATGTAAATGCATGGAATAGTATTCAATCACGTGGAATAACTTGGCCTTGTAAGAACTGAATCTAGGATGTTTACTCTTCAACTGAGTTTAAAATTTTTAATTGGCATATTCTTACTTTTCCTAAATATATTTTTATTTACAGTTCTGTAAGTCCATAGAGTAGGCAGATGTACAAAAAGATATTATCCAAACAACTTAAATTCTCTTAAATTAAAAGCAGCCTTTCCCTAAAAAATATCTTCACTTTTTATCCCCAAAATGTACAGTGGCTTAATTACAGATTTAGTCTATAAATAACAGTTACTTCTGAAGAAGAAAAGTAAGCATAAAGGACAAAAGTAATCTTTAGAAGCATAGTAAAAGATGACTTTCCAAATATGGAAAATAGTAACAGTTAAGTGCCAGGCACTGTGCTCAGCACTTTATTCACATTTCCTCATGTAATCCCCAGACAGTCCTATGAGGGAGATATATTAGGTCTAAGGAAATATCAAATAATTTACAATTGCTAAGTTTTAATGACCACATTCTTTAATCAAACAAGTCAAAACTTAATACATCAGAATGTGAGTACAAACAAGAGCCCCCTAATATTTGGAAAGCATCTAAATTACTAATGGATTAAAAGGAAACTTAAAATACAAAAACAGATTATTTAGAAAATAATAAACATGAAAACACTGCATATCAAAAAGCAGGTCACAGATCTACAGTAGTGTTAGAAAGTAAATTGATACCTTGAAATGTTTTTCAGTATTTGAAAAAGAGAAAGATAAACCAAATATCAATATATTGATTTTTAAATATATCAATTTTTAAAGTAACTAAAGAAAATATTAATATTTGATTGCAGGCAGGAAAAAGATTTGTAAGTAAAAAAGCAATGGGAAAAAATTTCAAAAGGAAAGAATTCGATTTAATACAAAATTCTTTAAAAAAACTTCTGTATAACAAAAAAATTACCCAAAGTGAAAGGAAAACAACAGGTTAGGGGAAATATGTGCTTTAAATAAAATAACATAAAGGATTAATATGTTTTTTAAAGCTTAAATGAGTAAGAAAATAATCAAGATATCAAAATATTAGTGGGCAACAGGCATAAGCAATTTACAGAGAAGAAACTCTAGCAAACACACACGAAAAATTCCAAAGCTTACCCAAAACATGAAAATTATAAATCATAAGAACTATGAGTTGTTTCTACCTGTTATATTATCAAATAAATTAATGATAATACCCAAAAGTAATTAAAACATTTGGAACCAGCATTTTCATAAAATATTGGTTGTATTGCATGGTTTACAACTGATAAAACCTATTAGAAACCATTGGTCTATAAAAAGTAATTGAAATAATTATTCCTATGACTCAATAAATTCACACTGGAAATTTATCCTATAAGAAAAAAATCTCTATGTCCCAAATGTTTACTACAGTATTCTTTATGATAGTGAAAAACTGGAAAATGTAAATATCCAAATTAAAATATTGTTATATCCACTTGACTGACTGGCATACAAGCATTAAAATAGATGATTGTGAAAACAACTAGAAACATAGATAATGCTTAAAGTAATATTAAATTTTTTAAATACCTCTTCTAAATTTTCTGGCATATGACTAGTATACTTTCTTAAATAAATATTAAATATTAGAAAGTTTATGATAATTTAAAATTAATTTCTACATCTAATATCACTATTTCAAGCTAAGTATAAAATAGACATTATTACAATTTTATTTTTAAGCAGGATTGCAAAGCAATGATTTAAGTCTAATTTTTTATTTTATACTATATTCAACATAAGATTAATGTAAATTAACTACAACAAGTTAATAGAAAAGAAATACTATTTTGGGCCAGTCAAAAAAGGCCAATGCATTAGTCTTGCCTCAATTGTGTTTCTGTCTCTTCCAGATTTTCTATTTGTTTCAACATCCTTTCTTCTTCCTTTTTGCTGTTCTAAAGAAATAATCAGTGCGGTTTATATTAATTATTTTGTTTCAACAAAACTAAAATTGAAATTAATACTCAAGACCTTTATCTGTCTTAAAATTCATTTAGTTATATATAAAGCAAGAGAATGGGTTATTTAACTTATACAGTTCCACACTAGTTTTCCAGCCTTACTCTATTCCCCTAATAATCTCTATATTAGTAGCTAAAAAACTAGTCTTACTTGCTGTTTCCCAGTGATACTTTGAGACTTGTGTCCTTTGTTCGTATTGTTATGGCTTCAAGGAATGCTTTTCCACTCATTGCTACCGACTGAACTGATAATTATTCATGTTTTTAAGGTAAAAATCAATGCTGTATTCTCTCTGAAGCCTTCTCTTTCTCTTTCCCCAAGGCAGAAGTGATCCTGTGAACTATGATAACACTTTGTCCCCCAAACAATACATATGATATACTATTTTAAGCTATTTGAGCATTTATTTTTTTATTGAGTCATAAACTAAAGAGGAATATTTTATTCATCATTGTATGCATATTATTACTACCTCAGTATGCATATTTTTCTTCTAAAACAAAGTATTTCGAAGAAAAAGATAATCAGATAATCTAAAATAATCAGACTTTTAAAGCTGGAAGAAACTTTAGAGGTAATCTATTCTAACCCCTTAACTTTACAGTAAGAAAACTAAGTCACTGGGACTTTCTTTTTCAACTCACATTAATATCTTCTTGCTGTTTCTTTAATTCTAGGGCCATATCCCTTGTTTCTTGTGCTAGGTCTTTGTTTTCCAGTGAAAGCCTTTTGCAGCTTGCAGTTAGTTCAGTATTCTTAAGCCTGTTTTTTAAAAAACATGTCATACCAAAATATTTACATATAAAATTATATGATGTGGAATTTTATCCAAAATAATCTTAGGGGAAAGAAAGGAAGGGCTGGGGCTACAAATGAAATAAGATTGGCCATTAGTTAAAAATTTTTGAAGCTTGGTGATAGGTATATGCTGGTTCATTACAATATTCCCTCTTAACGTTGTATATATTTGAAAATTTTCTATAGTAAGTTTTTCAAGATGTTACATATTTCCTTGCATATTCTCCATACCACTTCCCCGTTTATCTTTCACAAATTTTGAAAAGTATTTATCTTTTCAAATAATATTTTCTTTCTAGTAGACTGTCTCTTAGAAACTGTTTCAAATTTCTGATGATTTAATAGCACATGAGACATTAACTATTTTTAATTAAAATATTTTCATTAAAATAAATAAAACTTTGTGCACATGCACAACACTTAAACTGCTCTTACAAGGTTTCAAATATTCTACATTGGAAGAGAGATTACTGCTGTTACTGGTTGCAGCCAGGATCAATTTTAAATGAGGGAAGGGGAGTGTGTGGCTGGCTCTATGGAATGATTTCAGAAGCACCTTTTATCTACTACTTACTGATACTGGAAACTCATCAAAGAGTTTTAATTAAAAAATGAAAAGTTGAAAAAGCAAATATACCAAGGATAACACAAATTTATATTAATCAGTTCATTCATTAAAAGGAATTTTGGTTAATAGATGAATATTACCCAGAGCCCCTACAAAAGTACTGTTGAAAAGGTACCAGAAAGCTGAGAATGGGAGTTGAAAGAGAAGTGACAAGATGCTGAGTAAATTACTTATTTCTCATTTTTATCTAGAGTTGAGAAGCAACCAGAAAGCAAAAATCATGCTCACCACTAGATTGCCTGCTTCAGTTTAGTTCTCCCTGAGTAACAACACAACAATCATTTCCTCCCACTTTCTCTAGAAATTAAATTTACTAAGTAGGTGAAACAACTAAATATTATGTTTGGACAATGTGAGAAATGAATTTATATTTTGTCAGTTCATCAATACAAACCTATGTAGTAATTTAGTAAAACAATCAAAATAACTAGTTACAACTACAAATGATTATTTTTATGAGGAGCTAAATAATCTCCAAGAAAAGAACATATCGCTCTTCTAATGCAGTTCTCAAGTTTGTGATATATACTCTTCTTATGTCAATAATACGTACCTCCTTTAACAATGAAATTGACACATTATTTTGATCTTTAATCAGAAATAAAACACAACTTTAAGCCTATTCAAAAAAGTATTACACATAATTTACTAATTTAGTATTACCTACTTCGGAAAGTAGTTAATACTTTACAGTATTACAGAAAGCTTAGGAATTGAATACATAAGCTACTTTATAGATAGAAAACATACTTCTCATTTTCAAGCTCAGTTTTCAGCTCTTTAACCTGTTTTGAATAATGCTGTTCACTTGTTGCAATGGCAGTTAACTGTATTTCCAAATCATGTACTTTTTTCTGGAAAATAAACATGTATTATCACAGCAAATGTTTTTACAGTTTTCTCACTTAAAAAGTATGGTCACTCCATGTAAGCAAGTTATATCTTTGGCAAAAATATGTCAAATTTTTAAAATTTAAATTGATTCAATGCCATAGTCATTATAATTTTAAAACAATGAGCAATGACAAATGCAATACTATAAGTAAATTCCATCTTGATATTCTGAAGCTCAACCAGTAAAATTATATTTACATATTATAAAATACTATTGTCAATTTTATACTACCAAGTAATTAATTTCAATTAAAATGTCACATTTTTAAGAAGAAATGCATTAATGAAATCAGGCAGTACTTGAAAAACTAAGCTGTTCTTACTATATTAGAAAGACAATTACAATGTAATACTGTAATAGACTAAAAACATACTTTTTAAAAATAAAAGACATTCTAAAATTATAACATGAGCACTATAAAAACTACTGTAAGCTAAGAACTTAATAAAGGCTAAAATTTAAATGTATCAATTAAGAAATACTCAAGACATCAAGAAATGTAATTGTTATAAGCCATGGCATTATGTATACTATTGGTATCTAAAATGTTGACCTTTCTCTTCCTCATTATAATATGCAGGTTCTCTAAATGTGCTTTAAATCAATTGTTAGCATACTAAATGTAGCAGGAACGCATCTTCCAGAGGAATTTTGTGAAGCAATCTTGCACAAATCTAACAGCCACACCATAATCTACAATGTAAATCTGTATCCTACTAACAAAACACTTGAAAAAAAAATGTATCCTTTTTAAACAAACCTCTCTGGTTTTGAGAAGCCCTGTTAGTTCTTGTTCTGCTCCTTTTAATTCTTCAGCAATCTTCTCAAATTGTTTCTTCTCATCTAAAAGCTTTTGGTTTTCTGCCTATTTAAGGACATTAACAAATCATGACAATCAAAGCACACACACATTCAAGATAATCAAGCTGCTCAAACAGAGTTGTGAAGAGAATTATGAATTTCTCTTTGGCTCAAATTTTTAAAAAAGAGAAAACAAGTCATTAAGTAAATTCCCAAACTAAATATGATAACAGAGGATTTAATGGGCAGAGCCCTGGAATTTTTTATTTAAAAAAAATAAGTCA
Source organism: Pseudorca crassidens (assembly GCF_039906515.1). Taxonomy (NCBI): domain Eukaryota; kingdom Metazoa; phylum Chordata; class Mammalia; order Artiodactyla; family Delphinidae; genus Pseudorca; species Pseudorca crassidens. The sequence goes on along the minus strand of NC_090297.1, from coordinate 100,843,078 downwards.
TACAGGTCACTGAATTCAAACCTCACCTTATGCATAAATCACTTTAATTTATTAGCACTTATTACTTAACTCACTATTCTATCAACCCAGTTTGTACTTACATTTTACTAAAATGCTCTTCCTGTAACTTTCATGCAATGGTCATTGTTCTGTGTTCCTTAATCACAAAGTCTAATTCCTCTTTTCACATGATAGCTGAGAAATATTTGAAGAGCTATCATCACTCCTGAACTTTTCTCTTAGCTACCCTAAAATTTCTAATTATTTTTATTATATATTCCTATGGAATGGTTTTATATTGCCTCATTCCTTCAGGATGGGCTCACTTTGTCAACATACCATTCTAAATGAGGTGTCAAGAATTTAATTCAATGTTCTAGACAACCATGGGTCAGCAAACTACAGCTCACAGATCAAACCCAGCCACTGCCTGTTTTTAATAATTCTTTACCATAATATAGCCAACCTAGTTGTTTATATATTATCTATGCCTGTCTTGCCCTGTAACAGCAAAGTTGAATAGCTGCAGCAGAGACCATATGGCCCGCAAAGCCTAAAAACTTACTATTGGCCTTTCACATAAAAATTTTGTCAACCCCTGCTCTAGACAAGTCCTATACAACAAAACTTTCTGCAACAATAGGAACATTTTCCATCCTGTCCAATATGGTAGCTATTAGTCCTTCAAATGTGGGCCACTGGAGCTTAGAAACTGACTTGTTAATTTGATTTATTTTAATTAATTTAAATATAACACATTTGGCCAGTGGCTACCATACTGGTTAGCATAGCTCTAGCTACTGAGTAAAACAAACTATAATCTAACCATTAACTCTTTAGTTATGAGTGCTTAATTTCTATTACTTCTTCCTGTTATCCAACAGAGCATAAGATTATGAATTCAATTTTTATTTTGTTTACTTAAGCATGAGATTATAATAATTTTATTAAAGCCTTGCCAATAAGAGGTCTGAGATTAAAAACTATAAAATCCACTAATTGCAGTTATAGATTTTGAATTTTACCTATAAGCAATGTAGAGCTATTGAAAGTTTTGATATAGCAATATAACATGATCATATTTGTGATTTAAAAAAGATAACTATAGAAATAGTACATAGGAAGACCCAATTATAATCAGGTATATATCTATACATATATAGATATGTACAAATATCTACAAATATAAAGACTCAAAGATATGCCATGTAAACAATAAACATAAGAAAACTAATGGCCATAATAATATCAGTTAAAACAGACTTCAAAATGAGACAGTATTATCAGAGATAAAGACAGGCATTCAATCATGACCAAAGAGTCAATTCAGCTGGAAGAGATAATAGTTATATATAAATGTAAAACCTTTAACTGAAATTCAAAATACACAAGGCAAACATTGACAGAATTAGAGAGAAACAGACAATTACAAAATCAAAGTAAGGGATTTTAATACCCATCTTTCAGTACACAATAGAACTGGACAAAAATCAATCAAAACCAAAAGAGTTTTCACAATACCATCAACCAACTGTACCTAATTGACATTTATAGAACGTTCCACCTAACAATAGCAGAGGAAATATTCTTTTCAAGTGCACATGGAGCATTCACTCAGATATACGAGATCATGATTTCTAAAACAAACCATAACAAATTTAAGTAATAAAGTATATTATTTGACCATAATGGAATTAAGCTAGAAATGAATAACAGAAATGTAACAGCAAAATCTCCAAATACACAGAAAATAAATAACAGACTTATAAATAACCCCAGGGTCAAAGAATAAATCTCAAGAGAAATCAGAAAATAAATGAAAATGAAAATACAACATATCAAAATTTGTGGGCTAAAGCTAAAGAGGTGATTAGAGGAAATTTATAATATTAAATGTTTACATTAGAAAAGTCTCAAAAGAGCAATCTAAGTTTCCACCTTAAAAACATAGAAAAAGAGCAAATACACACAAAGCAAACAGAAGGAAGGAATAAAGAGAAGAAATCAGTGAGATTGAAAATCAAAAACCAACAGAGAAAATCAATGAAATAGAAAGCTGGTTATTTGAAAAGATTGATAAAGTAATAAAACTCTATCAAGACTGACAAAGAAAACAAGACCACAAGACAACCCTCAGAATGGAAGAAAATATTTGCAAATGAAGCAACTGACAAAGGATTAATCTCCAAAATTTACAAGCAGCTCATGCAGCTAAATAACAAAAAACCAATAAACCCAATCCAAAAATGGGCAGAAGACCTAAACAGACATTTCTCCAAAGAAGTTATATAGATTGCCAACAAACACATGAAAGAATGCTCAACATCATTAATCATTAGAGAAATGCAAATCAAAACTACAATGAGATATCATCTCACACTGGTCAGAATGGCCATCATCAAAAAATCTAGAAATAATAAATGCTGGAGAGCGTGTGGAGAAAAGGGAACACTCTTGCACTGTTGGTGGGAATGCAAGTTGATGCAGCCACTATGGAGAACGGTATGGAGGTTCCTTAAAAAACTAAAAATAGAATTACCATACGACCCAGCAATCCCACTACTGGGCATATACCCTGAGAAAACCATAATTCAAAAAGAGTCATGTACCAAAATGTTCATTGCAGCTCCATTTACAATAACCAGGAGATAGAAGCAACCTAAGTGTCCATCATTGGATGAATGGATAAAGAAGATGTGGCACATATATACAATGGAATATTACTCAGCCATAAAAAGAAATGAAATTGAGTTATTTGTAGTGAGGTGGATGGACCTAGAGTCTGTCATAGAGTGAAGTAAGTCAGAAAGAGAAAAACAAATACCGTATGCTAACACATATATATGGAATGTAAGAAAAAAAAATAGGTCATGAAGAACCTGGGGTAAGATGGGAATAACGACACAGACCTACTAAAGAATGGACTTAAGGATATGGGGAGGGGGAAGGGTAAGCTGTGACAAAGTGAGAGAGTGGCATGGACATATATACACTACCAAACATAAAATAGATAGCTAGTGGGAAGCAGCTGCATGGCACAGGGAGATCAGCTCGGTGGTTTGTGACCACCTAGAGGGGTGGGATAGGAAGGGTGAGAGGGAGAGAGATGCAAGAGGGAAGAGATATGGGAACATATGTATATGTATAACTGATTCACTTTGTTATAAAGCAGAAACTAACACACCATTGTAAAGCAATCATACTCCAATAAAGATGTTAAAAATAAAATGACTGACAAAGAAAAAAGAGAGAAGACATAAATCACCAATATCAGCAATGAAAATAAGAGTAACACTACAGACTCCAAAGACATTAAAAAAATAATTGCAGGGAGTGCTACAAACAACTCCATGCACAGACAGTCGACAAAGTTAATGAAATGGGTTAATTCCTTAAAAACCACAAACTACCAAAATCACCCAAGATAAAGCAAGTAACTTGAATAATTCTATAGAAAAAATAAATAAAATTCATAGTTAAAAATCTTGCCAAAAAGCAATCTCTAGGTCCACATGATTTCTCTGGAGAATTCTACCAAACATTTAAAAAAGAAATAATACTAATTCTATATAATCTCTTCCAGAAAATGGAAATGAAAGAAATGATTCCCAACTCATTTTATGAGGCCAGCATTAGCCTGGTTCCAAAACCAGTGAAAGACAGTCCAAGAAAACTATAGGCCAATAACTCTCATGAACACGAAAACAAAAATCCTCAACTAAATATTAACAAAAAAATTCAACAATACAGAAAAAGAATAATACAGGCATATCTCAGAGATATTGTGGGTTCATTACAGAATACTGCAATAAAGCAAATATCACAATAAAGCAAGGCACAGGAACTTTCTGTGCACATAAAAGTTATGTTTACACTATTCTTAGTTTATTAAGTGTTCAATAGCATTATGTCTAAAAACAACAATGTACATACTTTAATTTAAAAATACTTCAGAACTTCCCTGATGGAGCAGTGGTTAAGAATCCACCTGCCAAAGCAGGCGACATGGGTTCAAGCCCTGGTCCGGGAACATCCCACATGCCACGGAGCAACTAAGCCCGTATGCCACAACTACGGAGCCTGTGCTCTAGAGCTCATGAGCCACAACTACTGAGCCCACTTGCCACAGCTACAGAAACCCACACACCTAGAGCCCATGCTCTGCCACAAGAGAAGTCACCTCAATGAGAAGCCCGTGCACCACAACAAAGAGTAGCCCCACTCGCTGCAACTAGAGAAAGCCCGTGCACAGCAATGAAGACGCAATGCAGCCAAAAAGAAATAAATAAATAAAGTTTTTTAAAAATACTTCATTGCTAAATAAACCCAGACACCTACGGTCAATTAACCTTTGACTAAGGAGGCAAAAATATACAATGGGAAAAGTCTCTTCAGCAAGTGGTGTTGGGAATGTTGGACAGCTGCATGTAAATCAGTGAAGTTAGTATGCTAACACATATATATGGAATTTATGAAAAAAATATATCATGAAGAACGTAGGGGTAAGACAGAAATAAAGACACAGACCTACTAGAGAATGGACTTGAGGATATGGGGAGGGGGAAGGGCAAGCTGTGACAAAGTGAGAGAGTGGCATGGACATATATACACTACCAAACGTAAAATAGATAGCTAGTGGGAAGCAGCCGCATAGCACAGGGAGATAGCTCGGTGCTTTGTGACCACCTAGAGGGGTGGGATAGGGAGGGTGGGAGGGAGGGAGACGCAAGAGGGAAGAGATATGGGAACATAGGTATATGTATAACTGATTCACTTTGTTATAAAGCAGAAACTAACACACCATTGTAAAGAAATTATACTCCAATAAAGATGTTAAAAAAATAAAAAAGAATACACCCTCTCACCACACTCAGAAATAAACTCAAAATGGCTTAAAGACTTAAACATAAGACATGACACCACAAAACTCCTATAACAGATCACAGGCAAAACATTCTCTGACATAAATCATACCAATTTTTTCTTAGGTCAGTCTCCCAAGGCAATAGAAATGAAAACAAAAATAAATAAGTGGGACCTAATCAAACTTACAAGCTTTTGCACAGCAAAGGAAACCATAAACAAAACAAAAAGACAACCTACAGAATTGGAAAAAATAATTGCAAACGATGTGACCAACAAGGGCTTAATTTCCAAAATATACAAACAGCTCATACAACAACAATAAAGAAACAAACAACCCAATCGAAAAATGGGCAGAAGACCTAAAGAGACATTTCTCCAAAGAAGATATACAGATGGCCAATAGACACATGAAAAGATGATCAACATCGCTAATTATTAGAGAAATGCAAATCAAAGCTATAATGAGGTACCACCTCACGCCAGTCAGAATGGCATCATTAAAAAGTCTACAGATAACAAATGCTGGAGACAGTGTGGAGAAAAGGGAGCCCTCCTACACTGTTGGTGGGAATATAAGTTGGTGCAGCCACTGTGGAGAACAGTATGGAGGTTTTCTCAGAAAACTAAAAATAGAATTACCATAGGATCCAGCAAGCCCACTCCTGGGCATCTATCCAGACAAAACTATAATTCAAAAAGATATATGTACCCCTATGTTCATAGCAGCATTATTCACAATAGCCAAGACATGGAAACAACCTAAATGTCCATCGACAGATAGATGGATAAAGAAGATGTGGTATATATATACAATGGAATACTACTCAGGCATAAAACCAAACAAAATAATGCCATTTTCAGCAACATGGATGAACCTAGAGATTACCATACAAAGTGAAGTAAGTCAGAAAGAGAAAGACAAATACCATGTGATATCACTTATATATGGAATCTAAAATATGACACCAATGAACCTACCTAAGAAACAAAAACGGAGTCATGGTTATAGAGAATAGACTGGTGGTTGCCAGGGGTAGGTGGGTGGGAGAGGGAAAAAAAATACTTCATTGCTAAAAAAATGCTAACCATCATTACATTATTTGTAATCTTTCTGCACTAGTAACAAAGATCACTGATCACAGATCACTGTAACAAATATAATAATAATGAAAAAGTTTGAAATACCATGAGAATTACCAAAAAGTGACACCAAGACACAGAGTGAGCAAATGCTGTTGGAAAAATAGTGCCAATATACTTGCTTGAGGCAGCATTGCCACAAACCTTCAATTTACAGAAAATGCAATTATCTGCAGTGAAGTGCAATAAAACGAAGTATGCCTATACACCACACCAAGTGAGATTTTTCCCAGGAATACAAGGTTGGTTCAATGTTTGGAAATTAATCAATGTAAAACACCATATTAATAGTCTAAAGAAGAAAAACCACATGATCATATCAAATGACACGTAAAAATAATTTGACAAAATTCAACACAGATTCATAGTAAAAATTCTCAACAAACTAGGAATACATGGGAAAGTCAACAAAAAACCTATAATTAACATTATAGTTAATAGTTAAACACTAAATGTTTTTCCCTTAAGATCAGGACATCAAAGATGTACACAATCATCACTCCTATTCAATATCACATTGGAAGTATGGAAGAATAAAAAAATACACAAAATAATTCATCTTTAATAAATAAATAAATATTTTGTGGAAAAGGTTGGGGGTGTGGCCAAGATGGCACAGTAGGAAGACCTTGTGCTCACCTCCCCCTATCAGCATACCAGAATTAAACTATTTACACAGAAACTGTTGATGAGAAAGACCAGAAGACTAGAGAAAAGTTCTTCTACAACTAAAGAAATAAAAAAGGAACCACAATGAGATGGGTAGGAGGGGCAGATATGTGGTATAGTCAAGACCCATACCCCCAGGGTGGGCAACCCACAAACAGAAGAATAATTGAAATTGCAGAGATTCTCCCCAAAGAGCACGGAGTCCAAGTCCCACACTGGGCTCCCAGGCTAGGGTCCCTGCACCAGAAGATGAGTCCCCAAAACATCTGCCTTTGAAGGCCAGTGGGATTTACTTTCAGGAGAGCCAAACGGCTATGGGAAATCGAGATTCCACTTTTAAAGAGTGCACACAAAATCTCACATGCTCTGGGACCCAGGGAAAGAAAGAGTAATTTGAAAGGAGCCTGCATCAGACCCACCTGCTGACACCAGAGAGGCTCCTAGAGAGGCATGAGGCAAGTGGAGCCCACCCTGGGAACACAGACACTGGCAGCAGCCAATTTTTGGAGCTCGTTCTACTACGAGGACACTTGTGCTGGCAAGCAACATTCTGGAATTCTCCCCCTCTAGCTTATTAGTGCCAAGACCCAGTCTGCCTCAACAGCCTGAAGACTCTAATACTGGGAACCTCAAGCCAAGCAACTAGCCAGATACAGCCCCACCCACCAACAGGCCAACTTCCTTAAGAGCCCCAAAGCCCACAGCCAACCCAAGACATGGTCCTATCCACGAGAAGGCAAAGGACTCGGCCCCACACATCAGTGCACCAGCACCAGCCCTGGAACCACCAGGGCCCTACAATCAGAGATCTCAGGAACCAGCTCTACCCACCAGTGAGCCAGCACAAACACGAGGACCCAGCCTCACCCACCAGTTGGTGAGCACAAACCCCAGGATCCCTTGGGCTCCCACCCTTCCCACCAGTGGGTGAACAACAGGCACAGGACCACTGCAGCCACACAGCCTGCCTTGTCAGAAAACAGTCCACGTACCAGGAGGCTGGCACCAGTCTCAGGACCCCCGGGCCCTGAACCTGCCCACCTGCAGGCCAATACCAGTTCTGAGATGCCTTGGACCCCCTCAGCCAGCCATCCAATTATCCAGCCCCACCAACCTTCAGGCTGACAACAGCTCTGGGATACCCCGGACCCCAGAGCCAGTAGTGTCAGGAATCAGCCATGCCCACCAGCAGGCCGATACTAGATGCAAGACCCCAGCAATACAACTACTCATCCCAGAACCCAGCTCTGCCCACCCATAGGTCAGCACTAGCCCTAGGATCTCCTGAGGCTCCACAGCCAGCCACCTTGTGACCCAGCCCCACCCATCAGTGGGCAGCAGCCTCCACACAAGGCAGGGCCTGGCAACCAACTGGACCGGGGCCACCCACACCTGTAAGACCACCCAAAGTAGGCAGCCCACCACAACAGAAGGAAAAACATGGCCCACATAGGGGGCACCCCTAAAGCATATAGTTCTGATGACCAGAGGAAAATATGTGGCTGGGACACATAGGATGTCTCCTATAAAGGGCCACATCTCAAAGGTCAGGAAATATAACCAACCTTCTAAATACATAGAAATAAAAACAGCAAATTAGGCAAAATGAGGCAACAGAGGAATATGTTCTAAATGTAGGAACAACAAAGTGAAGTGGAGATAAGAATCTACCCAAAAGAGTTCAGGGTAATGATTGAAAAATGCTCAAAGAACATGGGAGAAAATTGGATGAACAGGGGGGAAGTTAGAAGTTTTTAACAAAAAGTTAGAAAATATAAAGAAGACCCAAACAGAGATGAAGAATACAATAACTGAAATTTTAAAAATACACTAGAAGAAATCAACAGTAGATTAGACAATACAGAGGAATGGATCAGTGAGCTGGAAGACAGAGTAGTGGAAATTACTGAAGATGAACAGAAAAAAGAATAAGAAGAAATGAGGACAGTTTAAGAGACTTCCATGACAACATCAAGAGTATTAACATCTGCATTATAGAGGGCCCAGAAGAACAGAGAGAGAAAAGGCCAGAGGACATATTTGAAGACATAATAGCAGAAAACTTCCCTAACCTGGGAAAGGAAACAGACATCAAGGTTCAGAAAGAACAAAGAGTCCCAAACAGGGCCACACCAAGACACACTGTAACTTAAATAGCAAAAATTAAAGATAAAGAGAGAATATTAACAGCAGCAATGGAAAAGAAGTTATGCACATGAGAACTCCCAAAAGGCTATCAGCTGACTTTTCTGCAGAAACTCCACAGCCCAGAAGGGAGTGGCATGATATATTTAAACTGGTGAAAGGGAAAAACTTAACAACCAAGAATACTCTACCTGGCAAGGCTTTCACTCAGATTTGATAAAGAGATCAAAAGTTTTACAGAAAAGAAAAGCTAAAAGAGTTCAGCACCACCAAACCAGCTCATGTACAAAGCTAGTAGAAAGGTTAAAAGACAAAAGTAATAAAATCAACTTTATCTGCCATAAGTAGTTAAGGGATACACAAAACAAAAAGATGAAAAGTATGATGTCAAAAATAGTAATCATGGAGAGAAGGGAGTAAAAATGCAGGGTTGTTAAAATGCATTTGAACTTAAGACATTAAAAACTTAATCAGATAGATAGATAGATAGACTGCTGTATATAAACCTCATAGTAACCACAAGTCAAAAATCTATTATAGATACATACACACAAAATAGAAACGAACCCAAACATAACACTAGAGATAGCCATCAAATCATAAAGGAAGAGAGCAAAAAAGAACTACAAAAACAACTCAAGGAGGGGACCAAGATGGTGGAGTAGGAGGATATGGAACTTACCTTTCCCCACAAATACGTTAAAAATACATCTATACATGGAACAATTCTCATGGAAAACTGGAAACTGACAGAGGAACTCCTATACAACCAGGGATGCAAGAATGATTCCCATGTAATCAGGTAGGACAGGAAGAAAAGCATCAAGTTGGGACCTGTGCCCCTGGGAGGGGACTAAGAAGAAAAGGGAAATTGCATGGGGGGACACTCACTGTGGGGAGTAAGTGGGTTGAGCCACAGACTGGGTATCCCAGTCCTGAGGTATTACATAGAGGAGACAAGCCCCTTTGGCTATTTGGAGAACTGCTGGGACAGAGAGAAAGGCTGGAGGTGTCTAGACTCTACTTGTGAGGAGTGAGTGGGTGCTGGCTTGCCACCAGGCAGGGCAGGGAGAGGTCTGCCCTAGAGGCTAGCACCTTGAGCACTCCCCAGTCCAAGCTGAGTGAACACCTTGGCCCCACTCACTCCATGCAACATCTTGGCACTGGATCTAGGAAAGCCAGGTCCTGGGAAAAGACTCGATCTAGGAATGCAGAGGCGGCCCAAGAGCCTGGGGTGTGGTCCAGGTAGGGTGGCGGCAGCCATTGTTGGTGCTTCCTCAAACAGTGCCACAGAAGTAGCCCAGGCTTCTGATGGCAGCACAGCCACTTCAATTCCTGCAACCATAACGTCACTATCTCCAGTGTCAATCAAGTTAATGCTCCGGCCCTGCCCACTCCATGCCATAACCTTGCACTAGATCTGGGACAATGACAACAGGGGAAAAGACGTGACCTTGGGCTGAGTGAGTGGAGCCACAGACACATATGCAGGTAGCGGACTGGACCTCTGTTAGCCCACGAGCCCCACTTTCTATACAGCATTCCCCTCCTTTGGGGCAAAGGATCCAGCACGAGGAGAAGGAAAAAATACACACTTAAGGGAACACAGCCAGCTCTATCCCAACCCTCAGGGCATCCACTCCTGCAACTTAGGAACTGAAAGGGTGGGGATTGCCACTGAGCAGAGAAGAAGTCACACCTCACACCCTGTGCAGGCTTTAGCTCCTCAAACACCAGCCACATACCCTATCAAGGTGATAGTGGCCGGCACACCCTGGGGAAAGATGTGACTGGTCTCCACACCAAATCCAGCCCTTACACTAAAAACACTGGGCACATGCGGTCTACACAGGAATGCTCCCACATAAAAACACCCCTTCAAGACCACAGTAGATAACTGTTTCACCTAAATTCATAGAGACAGAAAAAGTTAAGTAAAATGAAAAGGCAGAGGAACAACTCATAATTGAAAGAGCAAGAGAAATCCCCTGAAAAATAATGAAACAGAGATAATCAGTACAACACACAAGTTCAAAACGTTGGTAATGAAAACACTAAATTAAGAAAGAGAATAGATCTAAACATTTTAACAAGGAACTAGAAATTATACAGAAGATCTAATCAAAAATAGAACATTCAATTTCTGATAAAAAGCACTCTAGAGGTAATGACTCACAGACTAAATGACACAAAAGAATTCATAAGTGATCTGGAAGGTGGAAAAATGTAAATCACCCAATCAGAATGGCAGACAAAGATAAATGAAAATTAATGGTGAAAGCAACATACAAGGTCTATGGGATAATATAAAACATGTCAACTTCCACATTATAGGGGTCCCAGAAGGGAGAAGAGAGAGAGAAAAAGGTCGAAAATGTACTTGATGAAATTACAGCTGAAAACTTCCCTAACCTAAAGAAGGAAACAGATATTCAGGTACAGGAAGCACAGACAGTCCCAAACAAGATAAACCCAAACAGACACACACCAAGATATGTCATAATTAAAACAGCAAAAGTTAAAGAGAGAATTCTAAAGGCAGCAAGAGAAAAAGAGAGTCACGTATAAAGGAACCCGCATAAGGCTATCAGCCGATTTTTCTACACTAACATTGCAGACCAAAAGGGACTGGCATGATATATTCAAAGTCATGAAAAGGAAAAACCTGCAAACTAGGATACTCTACTCAGCAAGACTATCATTTACAATAGAAGAGAGAAAGAATTTCACAGACAAGCGAAACTAGAAGAATTCAGCAATACTAAACCTATCCTAAAAGAAATGTTGAAGGAACTTCTCTAAATGAAAAAGAAGTAAGAATCTACAGGAAAGGGAAAATCCCAACAGGAAAGGCAGATAAATAACAAGGATTGAAGATCACTTAAATGAGCTAGTACACATATTAAAAAACAAACAACAATTGTAAAAGCAACTATAACTACAATAAATAATAAAGGGATAAGCATGAAAATGTAAAATAGGACATCAAAATCACAAAATTGGGGGGAGGGGAGTAAAAAAATGTAGATCTTTTAGAATGTGCTTGAACTTAAATAACTATCAGTTTAAAGCAATAGATATGATTATGGTCAACATAGATGAACCCCATGGTAACCACAAATCGAAAACCTACAATAGATACACACACACACAAAAAAAAGAGAGAGAAACATAAGAATATTACAAAAGAAAATCATCAAACCACAGTGGGAAAAACAAAAAGAAGAAATAAAAAAGAAGAACTACAAAAACAACTGGAAAACAAGGAAAAAAATAACAATAAGTACATGCATATAAATAATTACACTCAATTTTAATAGACTAAATGCTCCCATCAAAATATATGGTGGGTGATTGGACTAAAAAAACCAAGAGCCTTCAATATGCTAACTACAAGAGATTCACTTCAGAGTGAAATACACAGACTGAAAGTAAGCAGACGGAAAAAGATTTCATGCAAACAGAAACAAGAAAGTGGGGGTAGCAATACTCATATCAGACCAAATATGTTTTAAAACAAAGGCTATAACAAAAGATAAAGAAGAGCATCATACAATGATAAAGGTATCAATACAAGAAGAGGATTTTACACTCACTAACATATACGCACCCAATACAGGAGCACTAAACATTTAAATACTAACATACATAAAGGGGGAAACTGAAAATAATACAATGATAATAGGAGATTTTAACACTCGACTGACATCAATGGACAGATCATCCAGACAGAAAATCAATAAGGCAACAGAGGTCCTATATGACACAATAGACCAGTTGGACTTAATTGCTATGTACAGGATGCTACATCCCCAAAAAAGCAGAATACACATTCTTTTCAAGTTGACATAGAACATTCTCCAGGATAGATCACATACTACATCACAAAACAAGCCTCAACAAATTTAGGAGGACAGAAATTTTATCAAGCATCTTTTCCAATAATTGTATGAAACTAGAAATCAACTACAGAAAGAAAAATGGGAAAAGAACAACCATGTGGCAACTGAACAACATGCTACTAAAAAAAAAATGGGTCACCAATGAAATCAAAGGGAAAATCAAAATACCTTGAGGAAAATGAAAACACAACGTTCCAAAATCTATAGGATGCAGCAAAAGCAGTTCTAAGAGAGAGGTTTATAGTGATACAGGCCTTCCTCAAGAAACAAAGAAAATCAAAACAACCTAGCCTATCACCTAAAAGAATTAGAAGAAGAAAAACAAAGACAAAAGTCAGCAGACAGAAGGAAACAATAAAGATCAGAGAGGAAATAAATAAGAGACCAAAAAAAAAGAAAATATCAATAAAAACAAGAGCTGATTTTTTGACAAAATTGATAAACCTTCAGCGAGACTCACCAAGAAGATAAAAAAGAGGACCCAAACAAACAACATAAGAAATGAAACAGGAAAAATAACAGCCAATACCACAGAGATACAAAAAGTCATGAGAATATTATCAGCAATTATATGCCAATAAACTGAAGAACCTAGAAGAAATGGACACATTCCTAGAAACATACAGCCTGCCAGGACTGAGTCAAGAAGAAACAGACAATTGAAACAGACTGCTCACTAAAAGCGAAATTGAATCTGTAATAAAATTCCCAGCAAACATAAGTCCAGAACAGGATAAATTCACAGGATAATTCTACTAAACATATAGAGAAGAGCTAAGACCTATCCTTCTCAAACTATTCCCCCAAATTGAAGAGGAAACACTCCCAAATTCGTTCCACAGGGCCACTGTTACCCTGATACCAAAATCAGACAAAGACACTACAAAAAGAGAAAATATATTTTATGAATATATATGTAAAAATCCTCAACAAAATATTAGCAAACCAAATTCAACAATACATAAAAAGATGATGCACTATGATCAAGTTGGATTTATTCCAGGGCCACAAGGCTGGTTCAACATATGCAAGTCAATCAATGTGATACACCACATTAACGGAAGGAAAGACAAAAAACCCCATGATCATTCCAACAGATGCAGAAAAAAATGTTTAACAAAATTCATCATCCATTCGCAATAAAAGCTCTCATCAAAGTTGGTACAGAGTAAACATATCTCAATATAATAAAGGCCATTTATGAAAAACCCACAGCCAAAGTAATATTCAACAGTGAAAAGCTGAAAGACTTCCCACCAAATTCAGGAACTAGACAAGAATGCTCACTCTCACCACATCTATTTAACATAGTATTGAAAGTCCTACTCACAGCAATCAGACAAGAAGGAAAAACAAGTATCAAAATTGGAAGGAAAGGGGTACAACTGTTACTGTTTGCAGATTACATGATACTCTATACAAAGTACCCTAAAGCCTCCACCCAAAAACTATTAGAACTAAGAGATGAATTCAACAAGATTGTAGAATACAAGATTAAGCTGTACTAAAGATGCTACCAAAAAACTACTTGAGCTCATCAATGAATTTGGTGAAGTTGCAGGACACAAAATTAATACACAGAAATCTGTTGCATTTCTATACACTAATAATAAAATATCAAAAAGAGAGAGCAAAAAAAAATCCCATTTAAAATTTCATCAGAAAAATAAAATACCTAAGAATAACCTTAAACAACGAGGTGAAAACTCTGCAAACTATAAAACACTGATGAAGGAAATAGGAGATGATTCAAAGAAATGGAAAGATATCCTGTGCTCTTGGATTGGAATAATTAATATTATTAATATGGCCATACCACCCAAAGCAATCTACAAATGTAATGCAATCCCTATCAAAATATCCATGACATTTTTCACAGAACTAGGACAAATAATCCTAAAATACATATAGAACCACAAAAGACCATGAGTTGCCAAAGCAATCCTGAAAAATAAAACAACAAAGCTGGAGGTATAATCCTCAGAGACTTCAGACTATACTACAAAGCTGCAGTAATCAAGGCAGTATGGTACTGGTACAAAACCAGACACAAAGATGAATAGAACAAAATAGAACCCAGAAATAAATCCGCACACCTATTGTCAATTAATCTACGACAAAGGGGGCAAGAATGTACAATGGAGAAAAGACAGTCTCTTTGGTGCTGGGAAAACTGGACAGCTACATGTAAAAGAATGAAATCAAAACATTCTCTAACACCATATATAAAAATAACACAAAATGGATTAAAAACCTAAATGTAAGACTGGAAACCATAAAACTCCTAGAGGAAAACATAGGCAGAACACTCTTTAACATAAATCATAGCAATATCTTCTTGGATCAGTCTCCTAAGGCAAAAGAAATAAAAGCAAAAATAAATAATGGGACCCTATTAAACTTAAAAGCTTTTGCACAGTAAAGGAAACCATCGACAAAACAAAAAGACAACCTACAAAATAGGAGAAAATATTCGCAAATGATATGACTGACAAGGAGGTTTTTTTTGTTTGTTTGTTTGTGGTACGCGGGCCTCTCACTGCTGTGGCCTCTCCTGTTGCAGAGCACAGGCTCCGGACGCGCAGGCTCAGCAGCCATGGATCATGGACCCAGCCACTCTGCGGCATGTGGGATCTTCCCGGACCGGGGCACAAACCCATGTCCCCTGCATCAGCAGGTGGATTCTCAACCACTGCACCACCAGGGAAGCCCAGACAAGGAGTTTTAATATTTAAAATACAAAAACAGCTCATACAACTCAATATCAAAAACAACCAATCCAATCAGAAAATGGACAGAAGACTTGTAGAGATATTTTTCCAAAGAAGATACACAAATGGCAAACAGGCACATAAAAAGATGCTCAACGTCACTAATTATTAGAGAAATGCAAATCAAAACCACAATTAAATATCACCTCACACCTCTGAGAATGGCTATCATCAAAAGTCTACATATAACAAACATTGGAGAGGATGTGGAGAAAAGGGAACCCTGGTACACTGTTGGTGGGAATGTAAATTGGTTCAGCCACTATGGAAAACAGTATAGAGATTCCTTTAAAAAACTTAGAACAGAATTACCATATGATGAAGCAATTCCACTCCTGGGCACATATCCAAAAAACCTAAAACACTAACTCAAAAAGATATACGCACCCCACTGTTCACAGAAGCACTATTTACAACAGCCAAGACACAGAAACATGGAAGCTACCCAACAGATAGTCATCAACAGATGACTGGATTAAGATGTATACACACACACACACACACACACACACACACACACAAAATGGAATATTGCTCAGCCATAAGAAAGAATGAAATACTGCCATTTGCAGCAACATGGACGGACCTAGAGAATATTATGCTTAGTAAAATAAGTCAGAGAGAGAAATACAAATACAAATACATTATATCACATGTGGAATCTAAAAAATAATACAAATGAATGTATATGCAAAACAGAAACAGAATCACAGATGTAGAAAACAAACTTGTAGTTACCAAAGGGGAGAGGGAAGTGGGGAGGAGCAAATTAGGGATATGCGGTTAACAAATACAAACTACTTATAAATAAAATAGATATGCAACAAGAATATACTGTATAGAACACAGAATTACACCCAATACCTTTTGATAACCTATAATGGAATATAATCTGCAAAAAACCGAATCACTATGCTATACACCTGAAAATAACACAATATTGTAAATCAACTATAGTTCAAGAAAAAAAAGAGGAAGAAAGAAAGCTCTGACAGGTCTTACAAAACAATAAACCTGTCTAACTTTGAAAAATACAACAAAACCAATTTTAAAACGGCAATAAGAACATACCTATCAATAATTACTTTAAAAGAAATGGACTGGGGCTTCCCTGGTGGTGCAGTGGTTGAGAGTCTGCCTTCCGATGCAGGGGACACAGGTTCGTGCCCCGGTCCAGGAGGATCCCACGTGCCGCGAAGCGGCTGGGCCTGTGAGCCATGGCCGCTGAGCCTGCGCGTCCGGAGCCTGTGCTCCGCAACGGGAGAGGTCACAACAGTGAGAGGCCCGTGTACCACAAAAAAAAAAAAAAGGACTAATGGACTAAATTCTCCCAACAAAAGACACAGAGTGACTGAATGGACAAAAAAACAAGATGCATATATATGCTGCTTACAAGAGACTCACTTCAGATCTAAAGACGTAGACTAAAAGTGAGGGCATGGAAAAAGGTATTCCATGCAAATGTAAATCAAAAGAAAGCCAGGGTAACAATACTTATATCAGACAAAGTAAAACAAAGACTGTTACAAGAGACAAAGAAGTCCATTACATAATGATTAAGGGATTAATCAAAAGGACGATATAATAATTATAAATATATATGCACCCAACATATAGAAGTACCTAAATACATAGTGCAAACATTAACAGACATAAAGGGAGTAATTGACAGCAACACAATAATAGCAGGGAACTTTAACATCCCACTTACACCAATAGACAGATTATCCAGACAGAAAATCAATAAAGCACTGGCCTTAAATGACACATTACACCAAAAGGACTCAATATATCTATACAGAACATTCCATCCAAAAGCAGCAGAATAGACATTCTTTTCAAGTATACATGGAACCTTTTCCAGGATAGACCACATGCTAGGCCACAAAAAAAATCAGTAAATTTAAGAAAATTCAATTCATGTCAAGCATCTTTTCTGACCACAACACTATGAGACTAGAAATCAACTACAAAGAAAAAAACTACAAGGGAAAAAACTCCCAAACATGTGAAGGCTAAACAATATGCTACTAAACAACGACTGGATCACTGAAGGAATCAAAGAATAAATCAGAAAATACATGGTGACAAATGAAAATGAAAACACAACAATCCAAAATCTAAGCAATGCAGCAAAAGCAGTTCTAAGAGGGAGGTTTATAGTGATACAAGTCTACCTCTCAGGAAACAAGAAAAATCTCAAATAAATAGCTTAATCTTACACCCAAAGGAAGTAGAAAAAGAACACACAAAACCCAAAGTCAGTGGAAGGAAGAAAATCATAAAAATCAGAACTAAATTTTTAAAAAGAGAGACTAAGAGAACAATAGAAAAGATCAACAAAACTAAGAGCTGGTTATTTGAAAAAATAGACAAAATTGATAAACCTTAGTAAGAGACTCATCAAGAGAAAAACAGGGCCCAAATCAATAAAACCAGAAATAAAAAAGGATAAATAGAACCAACACCACAGAAATACAAAGGATCATGAGAGATTACTATGAACAATTTTACACCAATAAAATGGACAGCCTAGAAGAAAAGGACAAATTCCTAGAATTGTACAATTTTCCAAGACTGAACCAGGAAGACATAGAAAGAATAAACAGACCAATTACCAGTAATGAAATTGAATCAGTAATTTAAAAAATTTCCAACAAACAAAAGTCCAGGACCAGATGGCTTCATAGGTGAATTCTACCAAACATTTAAAGGAGAATTAACACCTATCCTTCTCAAACTATTCCAAAAAACTGCAGAGGTAGGAACTCTTCCAAACTAATCCTGCCAGGCCAGTATTATCCTATTAGCAAAACCAGTCAAAGATATCACAAAAACAAAAGATTACAGCCCAATATCATTGATGAACATAGATACAAAAATCCTCAACAAAATATTAGGAAACCAAATTCAACAATACATTAAAAGGATCATACACCATGATCAAGTGGGGTTTATTCCAGGGATGCAAGGATGGCTCAATATCTGCAAATTAATGTGATACACCACATTAACCAGATGAAGAATAAAAATTATATGATCATCTCAATAGATGTGGAAAAAGTTTTTGACAAAATTCAATATCCATTTATGCTAAAAACTCTCCAGAAAGTGAGTATAGAGGGAATATATCTCAACATAATAAAGGTCATATATGACAAGCCCACAGCTAACATCATACTCAACAGTCAAAAGTACTTCCTTTAAAATCAGGAACAAGACAATGATGCCAACACTTGCCACTTCTACCTAACAAAGAATTGGAAATTCTAGCCACATCTATCATACAAGAAAAAGAAATAAAAGGAATCCAAATCAGAAAGGAAGAAGTAAAATTGTCACTGTTTGCATATGACATGATACTGTAAACAGAAAATCCTAAAGACGCCACCAAAAAACTACTAGAACTCATCCATGAATTTGGTAAAGTTACAGGACACAAAATTAATACACAGAAATCTGCTGCAGTTCTATATACTAACAACAAACTAACAGAAAGAGAAATTAAGAAAGCAATCCCATTTACAATCACATCAAGGAGAATAAAATACCTATGAATAACTCTAAGTAAGGAAGTAAAAATCTCTACCTGGAAAACTATAAGACACTGATGAAAGAAATTGAAAACAAACAAAAAAAAGATGAAAAGGTATACCATATTCATGGACTCAAAGAATTAATGTCATTAAAACAACCACAATACCCAAGGCAATCTACAAATTCAATGCATTCCCTATCAAAATAACAATGGCATTTTTCACCATACTACAATAATTCTAAAATTTGTATGGAAACACAAAAGACCTCAGATTTCCAAAATGATCTTGAGAAAGAACAAAGCAGGAGGTATTATGATACCTGATTTCAAACTCTACCACAAAGCTACAGTCATCAAAACAGTATGGTACTGGCACCAAAACAGACACATAGATCAATGGAACAGAACAGAGGGCGCAGAACTAAGCCCATGCTTATATAATCAATTAACCTACAACAAAAGAGCAAGAAATACAATGGGGAAAAGACAGCCTCTTTAATAAATGGTATTGAGAACACTGGACAGCTACATGCAAAGGAATCAAACTGGACTACTCTCTCACGCCATGCATAAAAATAAATTCAAAATGGATTGAAGACTTAAATGCAAGACCTGAAACCATAAAATTCCTAGGAGAAAACATAGGCAGTACACTATTTGACATCAGTGTTAGCAATATCTTTTTTGGATATGTTTCCTCAGGCAAGGGAAACAAAAGCAAAATAAACAAATTGGACTATATCAAACTAAAAAACTTTTTCATAGAAAAGGAAACTATCAAAAAAATGAAAAGGCCACCTACTGAATGGGAGAAAATATTTGCAAATGATACATCCAAAAGGGGTTAATATCCACAATATACAAAGAAACAAAGAACTCATACAACTCAACATCAAAAAAAACCCAAACAAGCTCATTATAAAACAGGACAAGGTAAAGGATCTGAAGAGAGATTTTTCCAAAGACATAAAGATGTCCAACCGGCACATGAAAAGATGCTCATCACCACTAATCAGGGAAAGGCAAATCAAAACCACAATGAGATACTACCTCCCATCTGTCAGAATGGCTATTATCAAAAGATAAGAGATAACAAGTGTTGGTGAGGATGTGGAACAAAGGGAACCCTCATGCATTGTTGGTGGGATTAGCATTATTTACAATAGCTAAGATATGGAAGCAACATAAATGCCCATCAATTGATGAACAGATAAAGAATATGTGAGAAAGATAGATAGATAACAGCCATAAAAAAAATGAAATCTTTTCATCTGCAACAACATAGGTGGACCCAGAGGGTATTATGTTGAAATAAGTTGTACAGAGAAAGGCAAATACTGTATGATTTCACTTATATGTGAAATCTAAAAAACAAAACAAATGAACAGACACAACAAAACAGAAACAGAGTTATAGATACAGTGAAAAAACAGGTGGTTGCCAGAGGGGAGAGAGGTGAGGGTAGGAAAGAAATGGGCAAAGGAGACTAAGAGGTACAAACTTCCAGTTGCAAAATAAATGAGTCACAGGTATGAAATGTACAGTGTGGGGAATATAGTCAATACCTATGTAATATATTTGTATGGTGACATACTGTAACTAGACTTATCACAGTGAACGTTTCAAAATGTACAGAAATATCAAATCACTGGTGTGCAACAGGAACTAATATACTGTTTTAGGTCAATTATACTTCAAAACAAACAAACAAAGTCATAAAACAGAGATGAGATTTATGGTTATGGGGGTGGGGAAAATAAGGGAGGACAAGGAGTTGGATGAAGGCTGCCAAAAGGCACAAACTTCCAGTTGTAAGATAAACAGTACTAGGGATGTAACGTACAATGTGATATAATTCACACTGCTGTATGTTATTTATGAAAGTTGTTAAGACAGTAAATCTTAAGAGTTCTCATCACAAGGAAAATTTTTTTTCTATTTCTTTAATTTTGTATCTATATGAGATGATGGATGTAGACTTATTGTAATGTATGTAAATCAAATCATTATGCTGTAGACGTTAAACTTATACAGTGCTGTATGACAATTATATCTCAAGAAAACTGGAAGAAAAAATAAAATACAATTAGATTCAAAAAATAAATACATTAAAAAAATTATACACAAAAGAATAATAAAGCTGGAGGAATCACACTACCCAAATCTAAGACTCACTATAAAGCTACAGTAAGCAAAACACTGGTGAATGGATAGACCACAAAAATCAATGAAACAGAAATAGTCCAGAAGTAGACCCACACAAATATGGTCAATTGATTTTTTTTTTATAAATGTGCAAGAGTAACTCAATAGAAAAAGGAGAGTCTTGGGAATTCCCTGGTGGTCCAGTGGTTAGGACTCCGCACTTTCACTGCCGAGAGCTCAGGTTCAATCCCTGGTCGAGGAACTTAGATCCCGTAAGCCGCTTGGTGCAGCCAAAAACATAAATACATACATACACACATACATATATAAAGAAAAAGAGAGTCTTTTCAACAAATGGTATTATCAGTACCCTACATCAATCCAAAGTATTTAAATCTTAAATATCTCTCAAAGTAGTATCTCATTACTACCATCATCTCCCAGCCTAAGTTCTCTTCTCTGGCTCCTGTGATTGTCTGTCTATTCTGAACTGTTCTCTTAATATATTGTGTTCTCCGTACTGCAAACCAAATGAGCTCTTCAAATTGCAAATCTGACCAAGTCACTCCCTGCTGAAATTCTTTAGAGCTTCTCATTCCTCTTAGGATAAACATAAAATTCTGTTGATATGATTTTAAAGGGCCATGAATTAACAGGCTCCTACTACCTCTCTAGCCTCATTTTGCACCACACTCTTTCTTTCACTCCATGTTGTATTCACCATTCTCCTTCCTATCAAATGACCTTTGCACATATTTTCTCTACCTGATAAGCACTTCCCTTCCTTCTCTGGATTTCAGTTCAATCTTTACTTTTTCAAAAAATGTCTCCTAAACTCTCTACATAGTTCAAATCCCTTTATTACACTGTAAACTAATCCTTTATTACCCTTGACACCATTGTATTATTACCTTTGAATGGCTGCTTGTATTTAAGTATGATTATTTCATGACTAGCTCCATGAAAACAGGATATGCATCCATTTGCTCCCCAGTGCATCCCCAGAGTATACCATAAAAGGAACTCAACAAATGTTTGTTAAATGAATAAATGTATCTTATTCATCCTTCACAACCACCCTATGAGATATGTACAATTATTTCCCCCATTTCATAAAATGGAAAAACCAAGGCATCAAGAATTTAGGTAAATTGCTCTAGGTCATACAGCTAAGAAGTAAAAAGCTGGATACCATCAAAGCATTATGATTCTAAGGACCAAGATATTAATTATGCTCTAACGGCTATTCAAATAAAACAAAACCTAAACCAATCCTTGTCCATGTAGGAGTGTAAAAATAATACTTTAGTATTAATTCATTCAACAAATATTTATAAAGTGCTTACAAAGTGTCAGTTACTGTGCTAAGTACTGAGGTTACAGGGCAAACAGGACAAAGGTTCTTAGCCCTTATTGGAGCATTCCACTATTTATTTATTGACCACCTACTATGTGCCAACTACTGTGCTAAGTAAAGGAGACTCTAAAGGGTGAATAAAGCTTTAAATAATTATACCAAAAATAAATTAAATTTCATTTGTGATAAGTGCTATAAAGGAAAAATTCAGGGTGCTAGAGGAACAAGCTACACAGAGACCTAAACTAGCTAGGAATGTCAAGAGAGATTTCTAAAGAATTGATATTTAAGCTGAGACCTGAAGTATAAGTTTACATTACCAAATTTGAAAGAAATGTAAATATTATTATTTGCAAGAATTTGTGCAAAAGCAATTCACTGAAGAAAGGATAAGCATTTGGAAATAGTGCTTCCCAAGAGATGGAAGAATTAGGAGTTGCAAAATCAGGTAGAGATGTGATTGGTTAAACCCAAAATCAAAGACCTGTAATGATAAACAATATTGTCTTTTATAAGCAAAGGTTGGCAAACTACAGCCTCTAAGACAAAATCAGCCCACAACCTTCTTTTGTAGGCCCTTGAACTAAGAATGGTTCTTGCATTTTTATAAGATTGTTAAAAATAAAAGAAAAAAAAATGGAAGGGGAGGAGAAAATTAACATTCTGTATATAGCCACAAAGCCTAAAATATTTACTATCTAGTCCTTTACAAAAAAAGTTTACCAACCCATGCTCTACACACTATAATCAAGTAAAACATAATGAAGCCTATCCTAACAAATTCATTAAATATGATTCTATTTGAATACTAAACGTAGGTACTGAATAGATATCATACATATCTTTCTCAAAATTGCAGCTTTGTGGCTCAAAGTTATCAAACGCACACCAAATTTACAATCATCTACAGAATAGGCATATTTGATCTCACTTAAACGTACTGTCAACACATGCTTAAGTAATATAAACACCTACACCGACAGTTATCAAATATACCATAAAAATTGATAGAGATAAGAAATGTGGCTTCACTAAAACCAAATGTAGTTTTTTTTATATTTTAGTTGAAAAACTACCATAAGACATCTATAGGATGAGAGTCTAAGTCACTGGATTTAATACTATTTTGAAAAATAATTGCTACATGTTAATAAGAGAAACCATACACTTACCAAGATTTTTTTCAATTCTTCAAGTTCTACTTCTTTGTTATTTTTAAGCTTAGTCATCTCTTCTAAAAAATCAAAAGAATATAAATGTGTTAAAAGCTGGATTTAAAAAAATGGGGAAGGAGAGACAAGAAAACAAAAAAAAGATTCCATTTTTAAAAGACATTCTTTCATAGTTGTACCATTCAAATAGCCTCCAATCTGATTTCTCCACTTCTATTCCTCACTACCAACACTCCCCACCCAACATCAAATTTACCTTCCATACAGAAGTGACAATGATCCTTTAAAAATGTAAACAAGATCATGTCATTCCTCTAATTAAAATCTTTCAGTGGTGTTCCTTTGCCAGCAGAATAAAATCAAAATTCCTTTCCTTGGCCCTACCTGATTTGGTCCTTATTACCCCATACTCACTTCATTCCCCTTTCCATATTTCTTCTTACACTTAGTCACAAAGGTTTTCATTCACTCACATGTATTAACCAAGCTCCTTCACACCTCAGGGCATTTCTACATGCTTTTCCTCCTGAATGAAAAGCTCTCTCCAACTCACATGCTTTCCCTTAACTAAATCTCACTTACTTAGGTCTCAGTTTAAGGCCATCCTTGATCACCAAATCTAGATTAGGCCTTATTATTTTCTTATATTTTGTCATTTTCATTCATTTCATTCCTTCATAGCACTTATCACAATTTGTAATTAAATATTTATTTGTAATTATTCATTTTATGTGTCTCCGAGTGCAAAATCTCATGAGAACAAAGACCATGTCTGTTATGTTCCTAATCAATATCCAAAGCTAAATGAGAAACATCTAAGTCTAAGTTCTATAGTTATTGTGTATCTAATAACCAAAGAAGAAGCAATAGAAAAAACTAGAAGGAGAATCTATTATACAACCAGAGTGAAAATAAATGTGGGCACAGAGATAGAAAACTGACCACAGGAGTAAAACCTGTTTAGAGCTATATTAGACTGAACTGAAGATGGGAGACACATGAAGAAGCAAAGAAAACTGTACCAAGTAAAGAAACACATAAAAAATTATTTGACAAAGATTCTGAATTTACAGTTGTCTTTAACTTGCTTGGTATGCACTACCTCATTCTTTAAATGAACAATGAAGAAACAAAGAGTTTGAATTTAGGCAATTAGATGGCTCTTAAATCTGCAACACAGAATAGTCAGATTTGTATTTTTAAAGGAACACTCTAGCATAAATGCAGAGAATGAACAAAAGGTAGACAAGACTGGAAACAAAAAGATTGATTCTAAAGATACTGCAATTAGTTCTGGTCAGAGATGTCTGGTTCCAAGCTAATGTCAAGATATAAGGGGTAGAGTAGGCTGTATCTGAGAAGTGCACAGAATAACAGTGGTCTTAGGATAGGTCAATGATTGTAACTCCTGAGGGGACAGTGGAGGCATACACTAATCAAGATGTAATCCTACGAAAATATCATTAAGGAAGAATGCAAAGTGTAGCCAGGAAACAATGCAGTAAGAATGAGGGCTACTGCAGTAAGAAAGAAGGTTATGAATAAAGGCCAAAGCAAATAGAAGCCTAGTAAACACAAAAAGAGATGACAAAGATGAGGACAAATGAGGGTAATATGAAGCATGGTTTATGATAATGTCCCAGATACAATTTGTGTTCCATTATGTTACTCACATGCATCCCTCTCCTAGGCTAAGAGAATGTGCTTGAAACTCTAAAAACCAGGAAAGAGGAAATGAGGACTTGAACTGTTCTAGGTCTGTGGAGACGAAGAAAAGGGGGAAGATTCAAAAGATATTTAAGCATTAAAAACCCTTAAATTAGTTAGATTTTAAGAGCTAGATATTAAGAGTTAGAGACAACAGCATTAGATAACCAATTAGAAGTGAAAGGTAAGGGAGAAAGAAGATTTTTTGGTTTTGAGAACTATACTATCAACCAAAGAAGGAAATAAACTAATGTTGAGTACTTACATCATTGTTAATGATACTCTCCTAAACATAATACTTTGCACACTCCATCATTCTCTACAACTATCCAAATCCTCTCTGTATCTTAAACTCTACTTTGTTTTTTAAATCTACCTATTCTATAAAGCCTTTTCCAACTCTGCAGTCCACATTGATACCTTTGGCTTCCTCTTGTTAACAGCATTAACACATTTCCATCAATAAGAAATCTGTAAGCATTCACTCCAAATATATAAATATTTATACAATACAAATACATATTTATATTTTATAAATTTATATAAAATACATATATTATATTATTCATTATAAAACATATATAAAGCATTAAAAATAAATAGAAATAGAAGTTCTAATACTTCCTTCCCTAATCCTAAATAGAAGTCTCTCTCACTCCTTTAATTTTTGAAACATGGTTCTAATGATTTTATGAATTCAAACTTTCTCCTACAATAATTAGAGATTTCTCAAGAACATGGTATTTCACTTCTTGTATATGTTTCCACCTAAGATAGTGCTAAGAAACACACATAGAACTATTTCACAGTCCTGGAATTCCTTATCCAAACTTCTCATAATATATTGCTCTACTAAGAGAAAAATCACATTATGCATTTGATCTTTCAATATGACAATAACAGCCACTTACATTCAATATCAGATTTAATTATCCCATAGTCTACAACATTCAATTGACCAATTCTAAAGAACATAGGTATATGCAGTGATTTAAGACAGTATGTTATGCTTTAAAGGAAGATTTAAAAAATGGGTGAAATATGCATTCACAATCATTCTAATGTAAAATAATACTAAAATTATTATTTACCATTGGATAGTACAATTTTGGATGTTCAAAACAGTCTAGTCTGTAATGGAAAAGTAAGCTTTGCAAAAGGAAAAGCATAAATTGGGTTTCAAAATTCAATCAAACATCCTAACAGGCACTACTGCTTACAATTATTTTAATTATATAAGTATTCAAAGTTAATAATAAAGATTATAGAAAGTTATAGAGATTTCCAGAAAAATGCCTGCCAATCCATGAATTATCTTAATTTATAAAATAATTCTTTTCACCAAAATTGGAAAAAAATGTTTATATATGTTTATAATTCTCCACAATTATAAATATGAAGCTTTATAAATATGAAGCATAGACTTATTAAAATTAGCTAACTAAATGGTCATAAATTCACAAAATAACTACAAACTTCTCTCTCATTTAGCCATGAAAGTTGAGTATTAACAACACCACATGATAAAATAGGGTCACATTTTCCTGAAAATAGTTCATAGTCCAACATGGCTAATAAATGAAATTTCAAAATTCAATCAAAATATAAGACATTTCCCACTAAGAATTATTATTACGGCCTCTGAATCCTAAATTAAGAAAAAGAAGACTACAGGACGAAGACATTCCACCTGTGGGCAGCAGCTTCAGGCCATGCTCCAGAGTTCCAGGCTACCCTACATATTTCAGACTTGCCTAGCCAGCCGCTAAAACCTTGAGAATGCATCAAGCGCACGTTTATAACACTCTATGGAAGGAATCTGATCTTCCCATATGCAGAGCCTAAAAACCCACGGCAACTGTCTAGAAGGAGAACAAGGGGTAAAAGGCAGTTTCAGGCACAAGCCCCTTAGATATCCTCATCCACCAATGGGCAGAGAGCAGAAGCAAGAAGAACTACAATCCTGCAGCCTGGGGAATGAAAACCACATTCACAGAAAGATAAACAAAATGAAAAGGCAGAGGGCTATGTACCAGATGAAGAAACAAGATAAAACCCCAGAAAAACAACTAAATGAAGAGGAGATAGGCAACCTTCCAGAAAAAGAATTCAGAATAATGATAGTGAAGATGATCCAGGACCCCAGAAAAAGAATGGAGGCAAAGATTGAGAAGATGCAAGAAATATTTAACAAAGACCTAAAAGAATTAAAGAACAAACAGAGATGAACAGTACAATAACTGAAATGAAAACTACACTAGAAGGAATCAATAGAAGAATAACTGAGGCAGAAAACGGATAAGTGACCTGGAAGACAGAATGGTGGAACTCACTGCTGTAGAACAGAATAAAGAAAACAGAATGAAAAGAAATGAAGAGAGCCTAAGAGACCTCTGGGACAATATTAAATGCAACAACATTCACATTATAGGGGTGCCAGAATGAGAAGAGAGAGAGAAAGGACCCAAGAAAATATTTGAAGAGATTATAGTCAAAAAATTCCCTAACATGGGAAAGGAAATAGCCACGCAAGTCCAGGAAGCGCAGAGAGTCCCATACAGGATAAACCCACGGAGAAACACACCGAGACACATTGTAATCAAATTGGCAAAAATTAAAAACAAAGAAAAATTATTGAAAGCAGCAAGGGAAAAATGACAAATAATATACAAGGGAATTCCCATAAGGTTAACAGCTGATTTCTCAGCAAAAACTCTACAAGCCAGAAGGGAGTGGCATGACACACTTAAAGAGATGAAAGGGAAGAACCTACAACCAAGATTACTCTACCTGGCAAGGATCTCATTCAGATTGTATGGAGAAATCAAAAGCTTTACAGACAAACAAAAGCTAAGAGAATTCAGCACCACCAAACCAGCTGTACAAGAAATGCTAAAGGAACTTCGCTAAGAGGGAAACACAAGAGAAGAAAAGGGCCGACAAACACAAACCCAAAACAATTAAGAAAATGGTCATAGGAACATACATATCGATAATTACCTTAAACATGAATGGATTAAATGCTCCAAACAAAAGACACAAGCTTGCTGAATGGACACAAAAACAAGACCCATATATGTGCTGTCTACAAGAGACCCACTTTAGGCCTAGGGACACATACAGACTGAAAGTGAGTGGATAGAAAAGATATTCCATGCAAATGGAAATCAGAAGAAAGCTGGAGTAACAATACTCATATCAGATAAAATAGACTTTAAAATAAAGAATGTTACAAGAAGAAAGGAAGGACACTACATAATGATCAAGGGATGAATGCAAGAAGAAGATATAACAATTATAAATATATATGCACCCAACATAGGAGCACCTCAATACATAAGGCAACTGCTACCAACTATAAAGGAGGAAATCGACAGTAACACAATAATATTGGGGGGCTGTAAACCTCACTTACACCAATGGACAGATTATCCAAACAGAAAATTAATAAGGAAACACAAGCTTTAAATGACACAATAGACCAAATAGATTTAATTGATATTTATAGGACATTCCATCCAAAAACAGCAGATTACACCTTCTTCTTAAGTGCACATGGAATATTCTCCAGGATAGATCACATCTTGGGTCACAAATCAAGCCACAGTAAATTTAAGAAAATTGAAATCATATCAAGCATGTTTTCTGCCCACAACGCTATGAGATTAGAAGTGAATTACAAGGAAAAAACGTAAAAAACACAAATTCATAGAGGCTAAATACTTTACTAAATAACCAAGAAATCACTGAAAAAATCAAAGAGGAAATCAAAAAATACCTAGAGACAAATGACAATGAAAACACGATGATCCAAAACCTATGGGATGCAGCAAAAGCAGTTCTAAGAGGGAAGTTTATACCAATACAATCCTACCTCAAGATACAAGAAAAATCTCAAATAAACAATTTAACCTTACACCTAAAGGAACTAAAGAAAGAAGAACAAACAAAACCAAAAGTTAGCAGAAGGAAAGAAATCATAAAGATCACAGCAGAAATAAATGAAATAGAAACAAAGAAAACAATAGCAAAGATCAATAAAACTAAAAGCTGGTCCTTTGAGGAGATAAACAAAAGTGATAAACCATTAGCCAGACTCATCAAGAAAAAGAGGGAGAGGACTTAAATCAATAAAATTAGAAATGAAAAAGGAGAAGTAACAACAGACACCACAGAAATACAAAGCATCCTAAGAGACTACTACAAGTAACTCTAGCCACTAAAATGGAAAATCTGGAAGAAATGGACAAATTCTTAGAGAGGTATAACCTTCCAAGATTGAACCAGGAAGAAACAGAAAATAATATGAACAGACCAATCACAAGTAATGAAAATGAAACCGTGATTAAACGTCTTCCAACAAACAAAAGTCCAGGACCAGATAGCTTCAGAGGTGAATTCTATCAAACATTTAGAGAAGAGCTAACACCTATCCTTCTCAAACTCTTCCAAGAAATTGCAGAGGAAGGAACACTCTGAAACTCATTCTATGAGGTCACCATCACCCTGATACCAAAACCAGACAAAGATACTACAAAAAAAAAAAATTACAGGCCAATATCATTGATGAACATAGATGCAAAAATCCTCAACAAAATACTAGCAAACAGAATCCAACAACACATGAAAAGGATCATACACCATGATCAAGTGGGATTTATCCCAAAGATGCAAGGATTCTTCAATATATGCAAATCAATCAATGTGATACACCATATTAACAAATTGAAGAATAAAAACCATATGATCATCTCAATAGATGCAGAAAAAGCTTTTGGCAAAATTCAACACCCATTTATGATAAAAACTCTCTAGAAAGTGGGCATAGAGGGAACCTACCTCAACATAATAAAGGCCATATATGACAAACGCAAAGCAAACACCATTCTCAATGGTGAAAAACTGAAAGCATTTCCTCTAAGACCAGGAACAAGACAAGGATGTCCACTCTCACCACTATTATTAAACATAGTTTTGGAAGTCCTAGCCATGGCAATCAGAGAAAAAAAGAAATAAAAGGAATATGAATAGGAAATGAAGAAGTGAAACTGTCACTGTTTGCAGATGACATGATACTATACATAGAGAATCCTAAAGATGCCACCAGAAAACTACTAGAGGTAATCAATGAATTTGGTAAAGCTGCAGGATATAAAATTAATGCACAGAAATCTCTTGCATTCCTATATACTAATGATGAAAAATCTGAAAGAGAAATTAAGGAAACACTGCCATTTACCTTTGCAACAAAAAGAAAATACCTAGGAATAAACCTACCTAGGGAGACAAAAGACCTGTATGCAGAAAACTATAAGACACTGACGAAAGAAATTACAGATGATACCAACAGATGGAGAGATATACCATGTTCTTGAATTGGAAGAATCAGTATTGTGAAAATGACTATACTACCCAAAGCAATCTACAGATTCAATGCAATCCCTATCAAAATACCAATGGCATTTTTTACAGAATTACAACAAAAAATCTTAAAATTTGTATGGAGACACAGAAGACTACGAATAGCCAAAGCAGTCTTGAGGGAGAAATACAGAGCTGGAGGAATCAGACTCCCTGACTTCAAAGCTACAGTAATCAAGACAATATGGTACTGGCACAAAAACAGAAATATAGATCAATGGAACAAGATAGAAAGCCCAGAGGTAAACCCATGCACCTATCGTCAACTAATCTATGACAAAGGAGGCAAGGATATACAGTGGAGAAAAGACAGTTTCTTCAATAAGTGGTGCTGGGAAAACTGGACAGCTACATGTAAAAGAATGAAATTAGAACACTCCCTAACACCATACACAAAAATAAACTCAAAATAAATTAGAGACCTAAATGTAAGACCGGACACTATAAAACGCTTAGAGGAAAACATAGGAAGAACACTCTTTGACATAAATCACAGCAAGATATTTTTTGATCCACCTCCTAGAGTAATGGAAATAAAAACAAATATAAACAAATGGAACAGCGACTGCACAGGTGCAAGTGGAGAGCCTTGGGCTTGGCGCAGGAGCAGACGTGGTTCTGTGGCTCGTCAGTCTTACGCAGGGTTTTGGTCCCATCACTCCAGTGAATGGGTCTTCTCAATGTCACCACTGGGATGTGGCACTCCTGCTGCTGATGGAGTTGGAAAATTCCGTAAGACAAGGCCCAGTGACATTTCACATGGCATAGGAGGAAAAAACTTGGACAGGCAATGGACTGAAAGAACATGACTACGGAAGCACCCAGCTCCAAAAGTCCCAGCCTGCCACTATAGAATGGCCATGTGGATAAAAGGCTATTGGCGCTGCAGCCAGGAGTCACTGCTATGCCTCTTAGGTGGGAGAGCCAACTTCAGGACACTGGTCCACAAGAGACCTCCCAGCTCCATGTAATATCAAACGGTGAAAATCTCCCAGAGATCTCCATCTCAACACCAACACCCAGCTTCACTCAACGACCAGCAACCTACAGTGCTGGAAAACCTATGCCAAACAACTAGTAAGACAGGAACACAACCCCACCCATTAGCAGAGAGGCTGCCTAAAATCATAATAAGGCTACAGACACCCCAAAACACACCACCAGACGTGGACCTGCCCACCAGAAAGACAAGATCCAGCCTCATCCACCAGAACACAGGCACTAGTCCCCTCCACCAGGAAGCCTACACAACCCACTGAACCAACTTTAGCCACTGGGGACAGACATCAAAAACAACAGGAACCACGAATCTGCAGTCTGCAAAAGGAGACCCCAAACACAGTAAGATAAGCAAAATGAAAAACACACAGCAGATGAAGGAGCAAGATAAAAACCCACCAGACCGAACAAATGAAGAGGAAATAGGCAGTCTACCTGAAAAAGAATTCAGAATAATGATAGTAAAGATGATCCAAGATCTTGTAAATACAATAGAGAAAATGCAAGAAACATTTAACAAGGACGTAGAAGAACTAAAGAGGAAACAAGCAATGATGAACAACAAAATAAATGAAATTAAAAATACTCTAGAAGGGATCAATAGCAGAATAACTGAGGCAGAAGAATGGATAAGTGACCTGGAAGATAAAGTAGTGGAAATAACTATTGCAGAGCAGAATAAAGAAAAAAGAATGAAAAGAGCTGAGGACAGTCTCAGAGACCTCTGGGACAACATTAAATGCACCGACATTCGAATTATAGGGGTTCCAGAAGAAGAAGAGAAAAAGAAAGGGACTGAGAAAATATTTGAAGAGATTATAGTTGAAAACTTCCCTAATATGGGAAAGGAAATAGTTAATCAAGTCCAAGAAGCACAGAGAGTCCGATACAGGATAAATCCAAGGAGAAATACGCCAAGACACATATTAATCAAATTGTCAAAAATTAAATACAAAGAAAGCATATTAAAAGTAGCAAGGGAAAAACAACAAATAACACACAAGGGAATCCCCATAAGGTTCACAGCTGATCTCTCAGCAGAAACTCTGCAAGCCAGAAGGGACTGGCAGGACATACTGAAAGTGATGAAGGAGAAAAACCTACAACCAAGATTACTCTACCCAGCAAGGATCTCATTCACATTTGATGGAGAAATTAAAACCTTTACAGACAAGCAAAAGCTGAGAGAGTTCACCACCACCAAACCAGCTTTACAACAAATGCTAAAGGAACTTCTCTAGACAAGAAACACAAGAGAAGGAAAAGACCTATAATAACGAACCCAAAACAATTAAGAAAATGAGAATAGGAACATACATATCGATAATTACCTTAAATGTAAATGGACTAAATGCTCTCACCAAAAGACACAGATTGGCTGAATGGATACAAAAACAAGACCCATATATATGCTGTCTACAAGAGACCCACTTCAGACCTAGAGACACATACACACTGAAGGTAAGGGGATGGAAAAAGATATTCCATGCAAATGGAAACCAAAAGAAAGCTGGAGTAGCAATTCTCATATCAGACAAAATAGACTTTAAAATAAAGACTATTACAAGAGACAAAGAAGGACACTACATAATGACCAAGGGATTGATCCAAGAAGAAGATATAACAATTGTAAATATTTATGCACCCAACATAGGAGCACCTCAATACATAAGGCAAATACTAACAGCCATAAAAGGGGAAATCGACAGTAACGCATTCATAGTAGGGGACTTTAACACCGCAATTTCACCAATGGACAGATCATCCAAAACGAAAATAAATAAGGAAACACAAGCTTTAAATGATACATTAAACAAGATGGACTTAATTGATATTTATACGAAACTCCATTCAAAAACAACAGAATACACATTTTTCTCAAGTGCTCATGGAACATTCTCCAGGATAGATCATATCTTGGGTCACAAATCAAGCCTTGGTAAATTTAAGAAAATTGAAATTGTATCAAGTATCTTTTCGGACCACAGCGCTATGAAACTAGACATCAATTACAGGAAAAGATCTGTAAAAAATACAAACACATGGAGGCTAAACAATACACTCTTAATAACGAAGTGACCACTGAAGAAATCAAAGAGGAAATTAAAAAATACCTAGAAACAAATGACAATGGAGGCGGAGGGGAAGATGGCAGAAGAGTAAGATGCAGAGATCACCTTCCTCCCCACAGATACACCAGAAATACATCTACACGTGAAGCAACTCCTACTGAACACCTACTGAACGCTGGCAGAAGACCTCAGACCTCCCAAAATGCAAGAAACTCCCCACGTACCTGGGTAGGGCAAAAGAAAAAACAGAGACAAAAGGATAGGGACGGCACCTGCACCAGTGGGAGGGAGCTGTGAAGGAGGAAAGGTTTCCACACACTAGGAAGCCCCTTCACGGGCGGAGACTGCGGGAGGCAGAGGGGGGAGCTTCGAAGTCGCGAAGGAGAGCACAGCAACAGGGGTGCGGAGGGCAAACCGGGGAGATTCCCACACAGAAGATCGCTGCCAACCGGCACTCACCAGCCCAAGAGGCTTCTCTGCTCACCCGCCGGGGCGGGCCGGGCTGAGAGCTGAGGCTCGGGCTTTGGTCGGAGCGTAGCGAGAGGACTGGGGTTGGCTGCGTGAACACAGCCTGAAGGGGTTAGTGCACCACGGCTACCCGGGAGGGAGTCCGGGAAAAGGTCTGGAGCTGCCGAAGAGGCAAGAGACTTTTTCTTCCCTCTTTGTTTCCTGGTGCGCGAGGAGAGGGGTTTAAGAGCGCTGCTTAAAGGAACTCCAGAGACAGGCGCGAGCCGAGGCTAAAAGCACGGACCCCAGAGACAGGCGCGAGCCACGGCTAAAAGCGCGGACTCCAGAGACGGGCGCGAGTCGCGGCTAAAAGCACGGACCCCAGAGACGGGCGGGAGACGCTAAGGCTGCTGCTGCCGCCACCAAGGGGCCTGTGTGCGAGCACAGGTCACTATCCACACCCCTCTTCCGGGGAGCCTATGCAGCCCCCCACTGCCAGGTTCCCGGAATCCAGGGATAACTCTCCCGGGAGAACGCACAGGGGGCCTCAGGCTGGTGCAACGTCACGCAGGCCTCTGCCGCCGCAGGCTCGCCCCGCACGCCGTGCCCCTCCCTATCCCCGGCATGCGTGCGCCAGAGCCCCCCAATCAGCGGCTCCTTTAACACCGTCCTCTCTGAGCAAAAAACAGACGCCCTCCAGCGACCTACACGCAGAGGCGGGGCCAAATCCAAAGTTGAGCCCCTGTGAGCTGTGAGAACAAAGAAGAGAAAGGGAAATCTCTCCCAGCAGCCTCAGAAGCAGCGGATTAAAGCTCCACAATCAACTTGATGTACCCTGCATCTGTGGAATACATGAATAGACAATGAATCATCCCAAATTGAGGAGGCGGACTTCGAGAGCAAGATTTATGATTTTTTCCCCTTTTGCTATTTTTGTGAGTGTGTATGTATATGCTTCTGTGTGAGATTTTGTCTGTATAGCTTTGCTTCCACCATGTGTCCTAGGGTTCTATCCCTTTTTTAAAAAATCTTTTTTCTTAATAATTAATTTTAATAACTTTATTATACTTTACCCTTTCTTTCTTTCTTTCTTTCTTTCTTTCTTTCTTTCTTTCTTTCCCTCCTTCCTTCCTTCCTTGCTTCCCGCCTTTAGACAACAAATCATCCCAAATTGAGGAGGTGGACTTTAAGAGCAAGATTTATGATTTTTTCCCCTTTACCTCTTTTTGTGAGGGTGTATGTGTATGCTTCTGTGTAAGATTTTGTCTGTATAGCTTTGCTTCCACCATTTGTCCTAAGGTTCTATCAGTCCCTTTTTTTTTCTAAATAATTATTTTTTAATTTAATAACTTTACTATACTTTATTTTATTTTACTGTATCTTCTTTCTTTCTTTTTTTTCTTCCTTCCCTCCTTCCTTCCTTCCTGCCTCCCTCCCTCCTTTCTTTCCTTCTTTTCTTTTCTTTCTTTCTTCCTTTGTTCCTTCCTTCCTTCCCTCCTTTCTTTCCTACTTCTACTAATTCTTTCTCTCTACTTTTTCTTACTTTTACTCTGAGCCATGTAGATGAAAGGCTCTTGGTGCTACAGCCAGGAGTCAGTGCTGTGCCTCTGAAGTGGGAGAGCCAACTTCAGGACACTGGTCCACAAGAGACCTCCCAGCTCCACATAATACCAAACGACGAAAATCTCCCAGAGACCTCCATCTCAACACCAGCACCCAGCTTCACTCAACGACCAGCAACCTACAGTGCTGGAAAACCTATGCCAACAAATAGCAAAACAGGAACACAACCCCACCCATTAGCAGAGAGGCTGCCTAAAATCATAATAAGGCTACAGACACCCCAAAACACACCACCAGATGTGCACCTGCCCACCAGAAAGACAAGATCAGGCTCATCCACCAGAACACAGGCACTAGTCCCCTCCACCAGGAAGCCTACACAATCCACTGAACCAACTTTAGCCACTGGGGACAGACATCAAAAACAACGGGAACTACAAACCTGCAGCCTGCAAAAAGGAGACCCCAAACACAATAAGATAAGCAAAATGAGAAGACAGAAAAACACACAGCAGATGAAGGAGCAAGATAAAAACCCACCAGACCTAACAAATGAAGAGGAAATAGGCAGTCTACCTGAAAAAGAATTCAGAATAATGATAGTAAAGATGATCCAAGATCTTGGAAATAGAATAGAAAAGATGCAAGAATCATTTAACAAGGACCTAGAAGAACTAAAGATGAAACAAACAATGATGAACAACACAATAAATGAAATGAAAAAGACTCTAGATGGGATCAATAGCAGAATAACAGAGGCAGAAGAATGGATAAGTGACCTGGAAGATAAAATAGTGGAAATAACTACTGCAGAGCAGAATAAAGAAAAAAGAATGAAAAGAGCTGAAGACAGTCTCAGAGACCTCTGGGACAACATTAAACGCACCGACATTCGAATTATAGGGGTTCCAGAAGAAGAAGAGAAAAAGAAAGGGACTGAGAAAATATTTGAAGAGATTATAGTTGAAAACTTCCCTAATATGGGAAAGGAAATAGTTAATCAAGTCCAGGAAGCACAGAGAGTCTGATACAGGATAAATCCAAGGAGAAATACGCCAAGACACATATTAATCAAACTGTCAAAAATTAAATACAAAGAAAGCATATTAAAAGTAGCAAGGGAAAAACAACAAATAACACACAAGGGAATCCCCATAAGGTTCACAGCTGATCTCTCAGCAGAAACTCTGCAAGCCAGAAGGGACTGGCAGGACATACTGAAAGTGATGAAGGAGAAAAACCTACAACCAAGATTACTCTACCCAGCAAGGATCTCATTCACATTTGATGGAGAAATTAAAACCTTTACAGACAAGCAAAAGCTGAGAGAGTTCACCACCACCAAACCAGCTTTACAACAAATGCTAAAGGAACTTCTCTAGACAAGAAACACAAGAGAAGGAAAAGACCTATAATAACGAACCCAAAACAATTAAGAAAATGAGAATAGGAACATACATATCGATAATTACCTTAAATGTAAATGGACTAAATGCTCTCACCAAAAGACACAGATTGGCTGAATGGATACAAAAACAAGACCCATATATATGCTGTCTACAAGAGACCCACTTCAGACCTAGAGACACATACACACTGAAGGTAAGGGGATGGAAAAAGATATTCCATGCAAATGGAAACCAAAAGAAAGCTGGAGTAGCAATTCTCATATCAGACAAAATAGACTTTAAAATAAAGACTATTACAAGAGACAAAGAAGGACACTACATAATGACCAAGGGATTGATCCAAGAAGAAGATATAACAATTGTAAATATTTATGCACCCAACATAGGAGCACCTCAATACATAAGGCAAATACTAACAGCCATAAAAGGGGAAATCGACAGTAACGCATTCATAGTAGGGGACTTTAACACCGCAATTTCACCAATGGACAGATCATCCAAAACGAAAATAAATAAGGAAACACAAGCTTTAAATGATACATTAAACAAGATGGACTTAATTGATATTTATACGAAACTCCATTCAAAAACAACAGAATACACATTTTTCTCAAGTGCTCATGGAACATTCTCCAGGATAGATCATATCTTGGGTCACAAATCAAGCCTTGGTAAATTTAAGAAAATTGAAATTGTATCAAGTATCTTTTCGGACCACAGCGCTATGAAACTAGACATCAATTACAGGAAAAGATCTGTAAAAAATACAAACACATGGAGGCTAAACAATACACTCTTAATAACGAAGTGACCACTGAAGAAATCAAAGAGGAAATTAAAAAATACCTAGAAACAAATGACAATGGAGACACCATGACCCAAAACCTATGGGATGCAGCAAAAGCAGTTCTAAGAGGGAAGTTTATGGCAATACAAGCCCACCTTAAGAAACAGGAAACATCTCGAATATACAACCTAACCTTGCACCTAACGCAATTAGAGAAAGAAGAACAAAAAACCCCAAAGTTAGCAGAAGGAAAGAAATCATAAAAATCAGATCAGAAATAAATGAAAAAGAAATGACGGAAACAATAGCAAAGATCAATAAAACTAAAAGCTGGTTCTTCGAGAAGATAAACAAAATAGATAAACCATTAGCCAGACTCATCAAGAACAAAAGGGAGAAGACTCAAATCAATAGAATTAGAAATGAAAAAAGAGAAGTAACGACTGACACTGCAGAAATAAAAAAGATCATGAGAGATTATTACAAGCAACTCTGTGCCAATAAAATGGACAACCTGGAAGAAATGGACAAATTCTTAGAAATGCACAATCTGCCAAGACTGAAACAGGAAGAAATAGAAAATATGAACAGACCAATCACAAGCACTGAAATTGAAACTGTGATTTAAAATCTTCCAACAAACAAAAGCCCAGGACCAGATGGCTTCACGGGCGAATTCTATCAAACATTTAGAGAAGAGCTAACACCTATCCTTCTCAAACTCTTCCAAAATATACCAGAGGGAGGAACACTCCCAAATTCCTTCTACGAGGCAACAAACACCTTGATACCAAAACCAGACAAAGATGTCACAAAGAAAGGAAACTACAGGCCAATATCACTGATGAACATAGATGCAAAAATCCTCAACAAAATACTAGCAAACAGAATCCAACAGCACATTAAAAGGATCATACACCATGATCAAGTGGAGTTTATTCCAGGAATGCAAGGATTCTTCAATATACGCAAAA
The DNA here is from genome assembly GCF_039906515.1 of Pseudorca crassidens. NCBI lineage: Eukaryota > Metazoa > Chordata > Mammalia > Artiodactyla > Delphinidae > Pseudorca > Pseudorca crassidens. The sequence goes on along the minus strand of NC_090297.1, from coordinate 100,803,994 downwards.
CTATCAATGTAATAAACCATATTAACAAATTGAAGGAAAAAAACCATATGATCATCTCAATAGATGCAGAGAAAGCCTTTGACAAAATTCAACACCCATTTATGATAAAAACTCTTCAGAAAGTAGTCACAGAGGGAACTTTCCTCAACATAATAAAGGCCATATATGAGAAGCCCACAGCCAACATCATCCTCAATGGTGAAAAAGTGAAAGCATTTCCACTAAGATCAGGAACAAGACAAGGCTGCCTACTCTCACCACTCTTATTCAACATAGTTTTCGAAGTTTTAGCCACAGCAATCAGAGAAGAAAAGGAAATAAAAGGTATCCAAATCGGAAAAGAAGAAGTAAAGCTGTCAGTGTTTGCAGATGACATGGTACTATACATAGAGAATCCTAAAGATGCAACCAGAAAACTACTAGAGCTAATCAATGAATTTGGTAAAGTAGCAGGATACAAAATTACTGCACAGATATCTCTGGCATTCCTATACACTAATGATGAAAAATCTGAAAGTGAAATCAAGAAAACACTCCCATTTACCACCGCAACAAAAAGAAAAAAATATCTACGAATAAACCTACCTAAGGAGACAAAAGACCTGTATGCAGAAAATTATAAGACACTGATGAAAGAAATTAAAGATGATACAAATATATGGAGAGATATACCGTGGTCTTCGATTAGAAGAATAACATTGTGAAAATGACTCTACTACCCAAAGCAATCTATAGATTCAATGCAATCCCTATCAAACTACCACTGGCATTTTTCACAGAACTAGAACAAAAAATTTCACAATTTGTATGGAAACACAAAAGACCCCGAATAGCCAAAGCAATCTTGAGAACGAAAAACGGAGCTGGAGGAATCAGGCTCCCTGACTTCAGACTATACTACAAAGCTACAGTAATCAAGACAGTATGGTACTGGCACAAAAACAGAAAGAGAGATCAATGGAACAGGATAGAAAGCCCAGAGATAAACCCACACAAATATGGTCATCTTATCTTTGATAAAGGAGGCAGGAATGTACAGTGGAGAGAGGACAGCCTCTTCGATAAGTGGTCCTGGGAAAACTGGACAGGTACATGTAAAAGTATGAGATTAGATCACTCCCTAACACCATGCACAAAAATAAGCTCAAAATGGATTAAAGACATAAATGTGACCCCAGAAACTATCAAACTCTTAGAGGAAAACATAGGCAGAACACTCTATGACATAAATCACAGCAAGATCCTTTTTGACCCACCTCCTAGAGAAATGGAAATAAAAACAAAAATAAACAAATGGGACTTAATGAAACTTCAAAGCTTTTGCGCAGCAAAGGAAAACATAAACAAGACCAAAAGACAACCCTCAGAATGAGAGAAAATATTTCAAATGAAGCAACTGACAAAGGATTAATCTCCAAAATTTATAAGCAGCTCATGCAGCTCAATAACAAAAAAACAAACAACCCAATCCAAAAATGTGCAGAGCTAAATAGACATTTCTCTGAAGAAGATATACAGACTGCCAACAAACACATGAAAGAATGCTCAACTTCATTAATCATTAGAGAAATGCACATCAAAACTGCAATGAGATACCATCTCACACCAGTCAGAACGGCCATCATCAAAAAATCTCGAAACAATAAATGCTGGAGAGGGTGTCGAGAAAAGGAAACACTCTTGCACTGCTGGTGGGAATGTGAATTGTTACAGCCACTATGGAGAACAGTATGGAGGTTCCTTAAAAAGCTACAAACAGAACTACCATATGACCCAACAATCCCACTACTGGGCATATACCCTGAGAAAACCAAAATTCAAAAAGAGTCATGTACCAAAATGTTCACTGCAGCTCTATTTACAATAGCCCAGTGATGGAAACAACCTAATTGTCCATCATCGGATGAATGGATAAAGAAGATGTGGCACATATATACAATGGAATATTACTCAGCCATAAAAAGAAATGAAATTGAGTTATTTGTAATGAGGCGGATGGACCTAGAGTCTGTCATACAGAGTGAAGTAAGTCAGAAAGAGAAAGACATATACCGTATGCTAACACATATATATGGAATTTAAGAAAAAAAAAATGTCATGAAGAACCTAGGGGTAAGACAGGAATAAAGACACAGACCTACTGGAGAATGGACTTGAGGATATGGGGAGGGGGAAGGGTGAGCTGTGACAGGGCGAGAGAGAGGCATGGACATATATACACTACCAAACGTAAAATAGATAGCTAGTGGGAAGCAGCTGCATGGCACAGGGAGATCGGCTCCGTGCTTTGTGACCGCCTGGAGGGGTGGGATAGGGAGGGTGGGAGGGAGGGAAACGCTAGAGGCAAGAGATATGGCAACATATGTATATGTATAACTGGTTCACTTTGTTATAAAGCAGAAACTCACACACCATTGTAAAGCAATTATATTCCAATAAAGATGTAAAATACTAATAAAAAAATAAAATAAACAAATGGGACCTAATGAAACTTAAAAGCTTTTGCACAGCAAAGGAAACCATGAACAAGATGAAAAGACTACCCTCAGAGTGGGAGAAAATATTTGCAAACAAATCAGCAGACAAAGGATTAATCTCCAAAACATATAAACATCTCATGCAGCTCAATATTAAAAAAAAAAAAACACCCAATCAAAAAATGGGAAGACGACCTAAATAGACATTTCTCCAAAGAAGACATACAGATGGCCAAGGAGCACATGAAAAGCTGCTCAACATCACTAATTATTAGAGAAATGCAAATCAAAACTACAGTGAGGTATCACCTCACACCAGTTAGAATGGGCATCATCAGAAAACCTAAAAACAGCAATTGCTGGAGAGGGTGTGGAGAAAAGGGAACCTTCTTGCACTGTTGGTGGGAATGTAAATTGATGCAGCCACTATGGAGAACAGTATGGAGGTTCCTTAAAAAACTAAAAATAGAATTACCATCTGACCCAGCAATCCCACTACTGGCCATATACCCAGAGAAAACCATAATTCAAAAAGACACATGCACCCCAATGTTCATTGCAGCACTATTTACAATAGCCAGAACACGGAAGCAACCTAAATGCCCATTGACAGACGAATGGATAAAGAAGATGTGGTACATATATACAATGGAATATTACTCAGCCATAAAAAGGAACGAAATTGGGTCATTTGTTGAGACGTGGATGGATCTAGAGCCTGTCATACAAAGTGAAGTCAGAAAGAGAAAAGAAATATCGTATATTAACGCATATATGTGGAACCTAGAAAAATGGTACAGATGAACCGGTTTGCAGGGCAGAAATTGAGACACAGATATAGAGAACAAATGTATGCACACCAAGGGGGGAAAGCAGCGGGGGGTGGGGGTGGTGGCGGGATGAACTGGCAGACTGGGATTGACATGTATACACTGATGTGGATAAAGTTGATGACTAATCAGAACCTGGTGTATAAAAAAAATTATATATATATATATATATAGTGAGAAAAATAAAAAAGACTACAAAACATCTGTTAGGCTCCTTACAATTCTAGGTATGTATGAACTGCATAATGAAACTGAAAAGTCTTTCTTAAGATTTAAATTTTCTATCTTTGAAAAATCAAATTAATAGTTATCAAATAATCACTATTGGTAAATCATGGAGGAGAAACTATATTTTATTCTGAAATAATGTTGATGGTTTTATAATTGGTTAATATTATCATGTACATATGTTATTCTCTAAAACTTACCCAGATCACTTGATTTCTTCTGAAGCTCGATGGTAAGTACTTTCAATTGATCTTCACTTCTTTCCAACCTTGTAAAATATATTAGTTCATAATGTAAAATATTCTTTTAGTCAGAATACATCTAGTAACTGAAACTGGTGCAATTTAGCAACAGTATATCTTATCATAGATTCACTCATTCAATTATTACACATTTCTTGACAACCTACTTTGTGTCAGATAGTGTAACATTTCAAAACAAGATATTACTATTATACATACATAGTTGTGTATTAATTACATCTACATAAAACCTCAAACTTATTGTCATGATTTAGCTCTTAGCTATTGATGATAATCAAATTAATGCATCCTAGAACTTTGAAAGAGATTGAGTACATAACTACTATTATACTGAATTCTGCCTTAGGAACAATATATGAGAATTACACAATTCACTTAACTCCACTGGCTTTCCATTTCCTCATCCATAAAACTGAGTTAATTGGAACAGATGACATCCAAAGTCACTTAAAATTTGAAAATCACCTGGATAGGTCAATCAAGAATATACAAGATTAGCTGAGCTAGAATATCTAGTTTTCCTTCCTTCACTATACACAAGCAGTAGAGAAGAAACTCTACTAGGCCCAGGTCATGACTTCAGAGAGAAGCTTATTCCTCTCTTTCATCTTCCAGACTTAATTAACCCTTATACTAACGGGACAAAAATAATTACCTAGGCCTCATAACACAACTTCATATAAACATTTCCTTAATACAAAGTACTGGAAAACAGATGAAGTTTTTAACTCAAGTTTTAGAAAAACTATTTAGATGAAATGCAGATGAATATTTTATATATACCTAACCATGTTCATTAATCCATTGATTTATTAAAAATGTTTGAGTACCTACTCTGTACCAGGTTAGTTGCTAAATTTATAAATCACAAAGAAGGTTACAGACCCCAGTAAAAACAAAACAACAACCTAGGAAGTTATTTCTATTTAATAACCCACAGTTAATTAAATATGTGATATCACTGCATCAGCCCTTATGAGCTTGTCTATATTGCTTAACTCTATGAAAAGCATGCATGGGAACTATCCTAGAGAATACCTGCTATCTTTTCCTGGGATACCTGCCTACCCAATACAAACTCTTAAAATGTGTTCCTACTTTATATATAAAAAAGAGACTTGGTTATAGTTGTTATAGGAATTACAAGCCAGTTGTCAATGAATAGAAAATGGCACTGAATATTAGAAGTAAATTGCTTTTATTCAGCTAAATAAGAAGTATTTTTACCTTTGCTGTTCTGTTGTCAATAATTCTTTCAAGTTGCAGGTAGTAGTTTTAAGTTCAGTAACCACAAATGAATGGGCAGCTTTAGCTTCATTAAATTCTTCCATTTGCGCTTCTTTTTCTCTAGTGAGCTGATATATTTTTTTTGTTGCTATTTGTAAATCTTCCTCTAAAGCCTTTTGAGTACTCTAAATGAAATAAAGTACAAAAAAAACCCCTATGAACCAAGGGCCTTAAGAAAAAAGGCTGAATTCATCTGCTTTCTGTAATTCACTGCTTCTCCCTCCCTCTCTCCTTATCCCTTCACCCCTCCTCTACTCCACCCTGGCCAATCTGGAGTGCCGCACCCACTACTCTTATTTCAATTCACCATTCCTCCAAAGCCCACCTATACTCCCAATCCCTCCATGGAGTCTTCCTAACCAATCCAGCCCATAATGTTCTTTCAATTCTTAGAAATATTGTAGAATTTTTGCCTGAATCATGTTGGTACCTAGCATAGTCTTGTATTTGTTATATTTTTGATGTGTTTTTATCAAATGTCTCTAAACTATAAGCATTTGTAGACAGAGATTGTATCTTCTCTGTTTGAAGCTTCAGGTCCTTGTACATAGTATTAGCATTCAGTAAATATTTGTTGACTGACTGATGGTGTGAGAATTATCACACATTAATCAGTTTTTAAATCATACCACACTTCTTTGCAAAGACATTTTAATATCTTCTAGTTCTGATGTCAAATGATCCTTCTTCTCATTTGATTCTTTTAAGCTTTCATTCTGTAATTCTAAAAAAGAAAGTTGTAGATAGGTAATACTTAATAAAAAATACATACCAAGAAAACAAATTATTTGTAACAATTACTTTTTCCTCTATTACATACTCCAAAATGAGAGAGAATTATGCATATACAGATGCACTGATATCATCACCTTTTACTGACCTTTCAAGATTGTTATTGCCCAAGGACTCAAAGGTGAATATATAGGGACATTTTGTGCTACATTTTTTAGTACTAGCTAAGCATTAGAAACAACCTAAATATCCAAAAGGAGACATTAAATTATGGTGATACAATGGTATATCATGTAGCCAGCCACTGTAAATGATGATATAGATGTTTATTTATTTATTACTAATTTGAATATTCATAAAAATCATAGAATAAAAAGGGCAACTTAAAAACAGTATTTATATAAATAGTACATGTGAAAGGAAAGAATACACATAAAAATCTCAAAAGTAATTTGTCTCCTAATGGTGAAATTATTCATGATTTTCATTATTCCCGATCTTGATTTTTATATTTTTCTAAATAATTGCATTTATTTATTTAAATATTATGAAAAAAAGCTACTGACTCCACTTGATAGCTAAATATTTACTAAATCCTAAGTGCCAGGTGCTAGTTTATATGCTTTGCACATATGCAGTCACTTTTCAACCTCATAAAAAACACTAAGGGAAAACAGTTCATGCCCATCTCTGGGTTCAAATTATTCTATTTCCTTTTACTAGCTACCTACACTTGGGCATGATACTTAGTCAATCTCTCTCTACTTTTCCCACATGTAAAATGATAGTTATTCATATCTTGAAGAGTTCCTGTTAGGATTACACACGATAACGCAACTTAAAACATCTAACCACAGTGTTTTCTAGCATATAGTCAACAAATGTTAAATACTATTATGATGATGGTAATGATGGTATAGTGTATACAGAAAATGGACCTTAAAATTCAAGGTATTTACAGTACAACTGGGCAGGCAGACAAATAATCAAAGATAAGTGCTGATGGGTAGTCACTAGAAATTCTGGGAATATATCAATACATAGAGGGGACACCAAAGCTTAATAGGACCAGTAACGGTTAGAGGTAAGGGGAGACAGACATAGAGAGGGAAAGTTCCAGAAAATGACAGCTGGGTTGAAACATTTGAAAGCCAGTAACAATTAACAAGAGTAATGGGAATTGGGAGAAAATCACAAGAGATGTGAAAGAGCATATACAAAGGCAAAAATGGAAGAGACAGGATGACACATTCCGAAATCTAAAGGAAATATATTTCAATAGCATGAACCTTAAAGTATGAGGGAGAAATCATAGCAGATATGATTGGAAAAATAATGACAAAGTCATAACAGGATTCATATAACTTGCTCAGAGGTGTACGCTTCCTAAGTCATGAAAAACAATGAAGGATGTTAAACAACAGAATAATGTTCCAGGTTTATATTTTTTTTTTAGTTCCAATCTCAAAATCTGTGTAGAAATGAAGAGGCTAGTGCTCCAACTCTCAGAAAAAAATAGGAAAAGTAGATCTGGAAAGGGGGCAATGATAACTAAAGGTTGTCTATTATCATACTATTTATAATGGTCTGTCAGTAAGTGTCTCCTCTGAGAAATCATAATCACAAACTAGTACTTAGGCATGTGTGGGAACAGAATATATGCTGCTTGAATATCCTAAAAAGCTCCAAGCCAAAACTTAGTTTGAAGTTCCCCTAAGTTCCCCCAGGATTCCAGAAGCTGCAAATGTAAATTTCCTCTGTAAAAATATACTTCCAGTTCAGGCCTTAAAGAATTTCCACAGCTGAAATTACATGACCTCACAATCAAAATTAACAAGAGTAAACAAAGCACTACGAGCAAAGTCAGTAGAATGAACAATAGACAGACTTTGACCTGACTGTGAGATTTCAGTTGTTAGAATTACTGGCTGTAGAATTTAAAAAATAAGTATTATATCATTTTTAAAAACTAAAAGAAGGAACTTCCCTGTCAGTCCAGTGGTTAAGACTCCATGCTTCTAATGCAGGGGGCACGGGTTTGATCCCTGGTCGGGGAACTAAGATCCCACATGCCGTGCGGTGCAGACAAAAATTAAAAAAAAACAAAAGTACTAAAACAAATAAGGGGACTTCCCTGGTGGCGCAGTGGTTGAGAGTCCGCCTGCCGATGCAGGGGACACGCGTTCGTGCCCCGGTCCGGGAAGATCCCACACGCCATGGAGCGGCTGGGCCTGTGAGCCATGGCCACTGAGCCTGCACGTCCGGAGCCTGTGCTCCACAACGGGAGAGGCCACAACAGTGAGAGGCCCGCGAACCGCAAAAATAAATAAATAAAGAAAGAAAAGAAAAGAAATAAGGAAGATGTCCTAAAACTATCTAGAAATGACATATAAAATTGAAACTGACAATTTCACTGGGGTAATAGTGAGATATGTCATTCAAACAAACATTCCTCTAAAAAGGAATAAAAATTCAGGATCAAATATTAAGAACATTAAAATCACTAAACTCCCAACAAAATAATAAGAAATTACCAGGCACAAAGTGAAGGGAAAATAGAAACTTAGAGAAGTAAGATAAGTACAAAACCTGCTTTTGCCTCAGGGGAATTTGCAGGTCCTGGCAAAGCTGGACTTTTGATTTGAAATTATGATGAAATGAGAAAAAGAAATATGAAAATCCAAAGACTATATAAGGTAAGAAGCCCAAGAATTAAACCTTTGTACAATAAGATAGAACAATCATTATATGTGGAGGGAGCAAAAGTAAACAAACTCTCAAGCAAATCTACAGCACAGGTTCACATCACCTGAGTGGTCCAGTTAATCCCAAGCCATGAAACGGACTTAAGGTGGGTAGAGCCACCATGCACATGGTAAAAGTAAATAGGAATCCTCCAAAGAGGAAGTTAAATTACTTACATACTAGGCAAGGCTTACAATACTTACAAATTTTTTCAAGAAAAATAATAAACATGTAGTCAAAGACAACAAGGCACCCAATAAAACAAGGCTAAATAAATAAAACAAAATCTGGACTAAAATATATCAGAAACAAAAGACAGTATGAGGCCCACAAACATTTAAGATAAAGAATTATCAGAAAGAAACTATAAAATAGCTATTCTTAGTATATTTAAAGAATAAAAACCTTGAAAATAATAAGAAACAGAAAATTATATAAAGTAGAATAGCAGATTTGAAAAATAAGTAAGAATAACATCTTAAACATCTTAATAACTGAAAATAAAATTGGAAGAGTTCATAGTGGGTGAGAAACAAATGAAGAGAGAATTAGTGAATGACAAGATAGGTGAAAAGAAATCGTCAAGAATAAGGCACAGAAAAGCAAAACTGTGAAAAGATGGAAAAGAAATTAAGAGTCACAGAAGATAGAGAAAATTAACATGATTTTTATTCAAAGTTCCAGAATGAGAGGAAACAGAGAATAGAGCAAATATAATGTTTGAAGGAAAGCAATAATAAAGGACATTAATTTACAGATTCAAGAAGCTGTAAAATTAGATTAAGCATATATCTTAACATATCATACTGAAAATGCTAAAATATCAAAGGCAAAGAAAATCTAAAAAGCCACAATAGAGGGAAAAGATAACTTATATTCAAAGGTTCAACAGTTAGGTTGAAAAATGACACAAAGGAAGCCAAAAGAAAGCAAGATGCTACCTTCAGTGTTCTAAAACATATAGTTTTAACATATAGTGTGCCAACTAGAAATACATATCAAACAAAAAAATCCTTTCCAGATGAGAATGGATAAACAAACGTTCAGACAAAATCATCACAAGAATATGCTCACTAAAGCATATTCTAAGTATTACTCTTCAAGGTGGAAAGAATATGATCCAAACAAAAGATCTGAGAATTAAGAGGAGGGATCAAAATCAAAATGGCAGAGTAGGAGGACACGAAACTCACCTCCCCACGAGGAACACATCAAAAATACATTTATACGTGGAACAATTCTCACTGAAAACTAACTGAAGAATGTCACAAAAACTCTTGTACATCCAAGGCTGTAAGAAAGATCCACATGGAATCCAGTAGAAAGGAAAGAGAAGCAATCAGATCGGGACCTGTGCCCCTGTGAAGAGACACGGAAGAGGAGGGGAATCCTCCTTGGGGAGAGAGCAGTTCAAACCACGTATTGGGCACCTCAGCTCTCAGGTCCAAAAGTGGGAAGACAAGTCCCCTAAGCTGGTTAGAAAACCAGTGAGACTAACAAGGGGGCTGTAAGAAACCTAAACTCAACTTGTGAAGAACTGCAACACTTGCTTACTCCTGAAACAAGGCAGAGAAAGCAAACTGAAACTGCACTGTACTCTGTCCCATTTCCCACAACTTCCACAGTGTGCTACCCAGCCTGAGCCAAGTGCCTGCTCAGGCTTTGCTTGCTTTGCCCGCAACTCCACACTAGGTAAAGGGCTGCTGTGGCTGACCAGAGTGCTCAATTGTGAGGCACTATGCCAGCCCAAACACAAAACAGCATCTGAATAGGGAGGGGCATCCATTATCAGCACTTAAAGCAACAGTACATCAGAAGCGGTCCCAGGCTCTGACTACAGCTCACACCACCACAGCCTGCACCCAGACCCACACAGAGCACCCACACCAGCCCTGCCTACTCTGCAGTCCAACTCCAAACTAGGGTGAGGGTTGCAAAGGCATTTTAGTCCCATCTGAATGGGGCAGGGACAGCTATTAATGGTGCTTACAGATGCAGCACATAAGCAGTCCAGACTTTGACTGTGACCAGGGATGCCACAGACCATACCCAGACCCACGCCGAGCACCTGCACTGGCCCCTCTTGCTCCAGCACTGCTCTGCATGGGGTAAGGGTGCCAGTGCTGGGAGGGAAGAGCACACACTTAGAAGGAACAAAGACAGATCAGACCAAACCCTTAGGCTTTCTCCTTGAGCAACTTGAGAACTGACCCTGCCCCCAGTAGGGTGGTGTTGACCACTTAGAAAAGAAACCCCAGCTCACAACTGGCTCTGGCTCTAGTCCCTCCATCTCCAGCCCAACCTCTTACCAAGGTGATAGCTGCCAGCACATGCTGGGAAAAAACACGACTCACATCAGATCCCACTCTCCCACCACAACCAATGGGCACACTCAGACTCTCCCATACAATAATACCCCTTCAGGACCTCAATGGGTAACTTTTTCACCTAATTTCATCAAAACAGAGAAAGTTAAGCAAAATGAGAAGACAGATGAATTTCTTTCAATCAACAGAACAAGAGAAAAACCCTAAAAACAACTGATGAAACTAATAAATAATTTACCAAATAAAGAGTTTAAACCATTAGTAATAAGAATGCTACCTGAATTAGAGAAAAGAACAGATGAACACAGTGAGAATTTTAACAAGAAACAAGAATATATAAAAAAGAAACAGTAAGAACTAAATAATACAATAATTAAATGAAAAACACACTACAGGGAATTAACAAGTGACTAAGTGATATAGAAGGATGCATAAATGATCTGAAAGATAGAAAAATGTAAATCGCCCAATCAGCAAAAATATTTTCCAGCAAAAATGCCAAAAAAGTCCTAAAAATAACATTAATCAAACAATATGTAAAATTGAATAAAATAACATAAAAATAATAATAAAAGTAGATTCATAACCGGGGATAAAAATTTAATATTAGAAAATTAGGTTTAACATTAGAAAATAATCACTAATAAATTAAAGGAAAAAAACATATGACAATCTCAATATATGCCAAAAAAAAGCACATTTGATAAGTCAATATCCATTATAAAACTCTTTGACAGTAATTCTCTTCCAGAAAGCAGGGATGCAATAATAAATAACTGCATTCCCCATAATTAGCTTTGTGCCTGACACAGAATAGAAAGGAGGTTAATAAAAGTTGAACAGATGAAAGAATGAGTAATTGTTTGAAAGTGGTAATATACATCCAAAAGAAAGTTTCCAACTGCATTATACATGGAATGTAGGACAATGTGCCGCTTCCATTCAAAAGGATAGCAGAGGAAGTAGAGACTTCAAATTTGTTAAAGCCAGAAGGTAAAGAAAACTTTCATTAATAGGTTTTGAGGGAAAAAAATTTTTATATGCTACGTAAGAAGAGCAAGGGTTTCAAAGACAAAGTTTGGAAAGTAGAGGAACAATAGGAGGTTAAGACAGGGAGAAAAGCCAACATTGAAAGAGAATGAAAAAAGGTAATGGGTTTTAACCAAGGATGACTGATATGTGGCCTCATGAAAAAACCCAAACCCTCTCCAAACAGCATCCTATTTCAAAGTATAGTACTCTTAATACACAGAAAGAAAATAATCAAAATTTTCTCCCCTTAAATTTATTTCTTAAATCTCTGATCACTGATACTCTTTAGCAGGCAACAAGTATTGGCAAGAGACAAAAATTAGGTAATAGCAAGAAAATATTAAAAATTAGCTGATCATAATTCATTTAAATGGATAGTTCCAGGCAGAATGAAGTAGTCTGTAACAGAACAACTCTCATGCTGAAAATAACTAGAAAACACGAAACAAACCAAAACAGAAAGGACAAAAGAGGCTAAGATTCCTAAGAAAGAACTCCTGATAACTGAACTGACAAAGTGCAGCTGACATCTGCTGATTCTGGGTATGAGCAAGAGGTCTAAATGCTGCCTTGGTCCCAGCAGAGGGCCACTGCCAGGGGATAAAAAAAAGAGCATAGTTTTATTGGGTCTCAAAGAGCTGAAGAAACAAAACTGAAGACTCAAAAAACCTCATAAACTTGACTATTTCCCTTCATTCAGCTCAGCCTCTAATTGCATTATAGTAATTAGCCCACCACACTCCCAATTTCTCCCTAGCAAACAGAAGACAATATCTCCAGAGCCTCTAACTTTTCTTATAACAATGTATGGAATTCAATCAAAAAATTACTGGGCACACCAAAAGATAAGGACAAATCACCAAAAAGTAAGACTGTAAAGGAATAGAAAGTAGAATGGGCTGAGGGGAGGAAGGAAGGGGAGTTACTGGTTAATGCGTACAGAGTTTCAGTTTTGCAACATGAAAAGAGTTGCAAGAGTTCTGGAGATAAATACTAGTGATGACTACATAACAGTGTGAATGTATCTACACCACTGAGCTGTACACTTAAAAATGATTAAGATGGTAAGTTTTATGTTATATGTATTTTATCACATTTTTTAAAAAGAAACAGACCAACAGGTAAGCCAGATATTGAAATAAAAGGAAAATAGCTATAAAATATCAATGATTAATATATTCAAAAAGGATGAAATGTCATTTTTAAAAGAGGAGAATTAACCGGAAAATTGGAATCTTAAGAAAAATAATTGAGTGGAAATTTAGAAGGAAAAAATATGATTAAAGTTAAGAATTCAGTAAATGAGTTTAAAACCAAATTAGACACAGCAGAAGGCAGGGTTAGGTAACAGGTCAATAGAAGATCTCTAAGTTGAAACAAAGAGAAAAACAAATGGAAGATACATACATATGGGAAACAATGAAAAGTAACTTAAATGAATATATTTCAGTGGTTATGAGTCTGCAGAATCACATTGTATTAGTTATTTATTACCAATAAGTTGTTTCCAGTTTATATAAGATTAAACATTCATTCATCCTAACACGTATTAAACTCCTATTATATATACATAGCAATATGCTGGGCACTAGAGTGACAAAGATATTTAGTGAGACAGAGTGCCTGCCCTCAAGACACTCATGGTCACAGGAGACACACAAGTAATGCTTAAGCCACTCTTAACAATAAGGAGTTCACTAGAATTTAGCCAGTAAATTTGGAGAGGAGGTAGGAGGTTCATTTTGGACAGAGTAAGTAGCCAAAAGCATGATGGTGAGATAGGAAGAACATAAAAGGTAAGGAAGTTAAACAATTTCAGTATATCTGGAGTATAGGATATAGTAGTGACCGTAAGATGAAAGGAGCAGGCATAGGTTAGCAGGAACTAGATAATTATTTGCCACATTTTTAAGAGAAAGGTGAAAAATGTCACAAGACCTCTATGATGTTCTGAAAGGGACATAGTATTTCACAAAGTGTATGCCTTTCAAGTGCCTTACTAGTTGAACAAGTTTGAAAAATACTCAATAATAATATAGTCTAAACATTACATGACACTAAAGATCCTTCATAATCTGATCCAAACATTTTTTTTCCAGTCTCATTTACCTGAGTTCTTTAAGATACAGACACACCAATCAGTGTTTCAAATATACCCTAATTTTCACACTTCCATGACTTGCACAAGCCATTTCTTCTGCCTACACTCCCTCCTCCAATTCATTGTCTAGTGAACTTTTAATCATTTAAGGTTTAGTTTAACTAACAATTTTTTCTAAATGTCTTGCTCCAAGAATAATTAATAATTCCCTCCATAGTGCTCCCAGAGTATTCATTTATTTATAAGATGTTTGAGTGCCTAATATATGCCAGGCACTTGGAATGCATCAATGAACAAAAAAAGACAAAGATCCTTGTTTTCATGGAGCACCTTATTGAAACTCTGAAGAAGGTGACAGTATGAAAAGGGATAAGAGGAGCACATATACTTTGAAAAATCTTCTTAAGTGACTATTATTCCCTCCTCCAACTGTTCCAACCTAGGTGGAGAATTACAGCATTAGAAAGCATTACAAAAAAATTGTAATGAAAGCTAAATTTAAAACATAACAAGAGGAATACATAAGACATTCTTATATTTTCTTATATAAATTCTTACTTGTCTTTTCCTCTAATTGATTAACTTTATCTCTGGACTCCTCTAGCAGAAATGTTAACTCTTTCATTTTATTTTCTTTCTCAGTACTTTGGATCAATAGCAGTGATACCTAAAATGAAATATTTAAATAATACATTATAGATATGAAAAATTAGATATGACACCTTAGCATTTATCATTATCTGTGATTTTTTTATGTACTTGCTTATATGCTTTTCAGCTGTCTGTGCCTGGCATTTAGTTATGTGCCTGTACGATAAACATTTATTGGATGAAGGAATGAACAAACTAATACAATATACCCAATATTACAGTATGCATTTTAAGTTATCACTTAGAAGATTATATATTGAAATCTACTCGTTCATTTATTCCATAAATATTATTGAGCACCTAATCTGTTCCAGAAACCCTAATACGCACTGAATATACAGAGATGATGGAACTCACCTTCAAGAAACTCACAGCCTAGACCAGGAAACAAACAACTATACTTGAATATTATTAGTAATAGGACAAAAATGTTATAGGAATCAAGAAAGGAACACCTAAATCAGTCCTGGGGGAGGTAATCAAAAATTAATCCTTCTCAGAGAACTGAACTGAGTCTTGATAGACAAGTACAAATTAATCAGGCTGCAGGGGAAATGAACATTCTAGACTTGTATGAGAACACAAAGGATCAAGAGATCATGCTTCTATTCAGAGAACTGAAAATATTCAGATGGCTAGAATACAGAGTGCATGTAAAGAAAAGGTGAAAGATAAACTCATAAAGATAGATTGAAGACTTGCAGATTCAACATGGCAGAAAGACCTCTATGCCCTATTTTCATCTTCAAATCACCCAAAAAATAACCAGGAAAACAACAAAGGTGGACTTCATCTTCCATGAAACCACGAGATTTGTATAATCCAAACCACAACATGTCAAAAAGGAAAGCAGTTAGAAGGAACAGAAAAGGATTTAGTATAGAAAAGCAAGGTCAAAACTAAGAGTCTAGGGGCTTCCCTGGTGGCGCAGTGGTTAAGAATCTGCCTGCCAATGCAGAGGACAAAGGTTCGAGCCCTGGTCCGGGAAGATCCCACATGTCGCGAAGCAACTAAGCCCGTGTGCCACAGCTACAGAGCCTGCGCTCTAGAGCCTATGAGCCACAACTACTGAGCCCATGTGCCACAACTACTGAAGCCCGCACACCTAGAGCCCATGCTCCAAAACAAGAGAAGCCACCGCAATGAGAAGCCTGTGCACTGCAACAAAGAGTTGCCCCCGCTCACCGCAACTAGAGAAAGCCCGTGCGCAGCAATGAAGACCCAACGCAGCCAAATAAATAAATAAATAAAAATAAATTAAAAAAAAAAAACTAAGAGTCTACACAGGGAAGATTACAAATGAGAAGATAATTCAATCCCAAAGAAACAGAATGTTTCAAGAATTAGAAGCAACAGACACTGTGAAAGGTAGGTATGAAACAGGAGACTAAGTCTAAGGAGACTGGAAGTCTGCAAAGAGTAGTAAGACCTCCCTAGGCCCTCTTATCCCTCCTTCCCTGGACTCTACTCCCTGAAAGCCAATGTAGTCAGAGAACTAACCTACTCCATCTTTATAAGAGACACTGGTATGATCAAACTGAAAAAAAGAATCTCTAAACCTGGGTATTCCAGGCACAGGAAGGGGTGGAGACAAAGGATATAATTGAGAGTCAGCATATGGAATGATGAGACTCAGCTTGTCCTTCCTACCCTGCCAACTCAGCCCCAAAATGCCATCAGCAAAGTTTACATTCCCAGGCAGGAATTTGGAGAACTCCAGAAAAAAAAAAGCCTTACAAATAATGACATTTAGGAGTCCCCAACAAAAACACTAGCTGGCCACAGCATAATTTTACAGGGAACCCCCCAAATCTGTAAGCTCTGCTCATGTACCCAGGATTCCAACAAGCTTCTTAGCACTTTATTCTATTTTTGTGTTCTGTAATAATAAGCACAATTTTAAATTTTAAGAAGACCTTCTTCTTTCAGAAATCTGGTTTAAAAAATACAGTTAAAATACAGAAAAAATTGTTAACTCTTTCAAAAGATCAAAGTATAACACATAAATCAGAATTCTATCATTTAACCAGAACTTAAAGAAACTCTAAGAATCTTCTCTGTACTTTCAATTAACGTTTGCCATTATTGTTCAAGTAGATATCCTTATTATCTATAATTACAAGGTATCTGTGGCAAGTCAGATAAAAACTCAGGAAAAATAGGGGGAAGTAGAGAGATGAGGATTCCTTTCTATATTTCATTTTCCATTCTGGATTCAGAAGGCTTGAAACTGTTAAAGTTGGCATAATAATCATCTGAAATCAACATTCTTGTGACTGCAAAAGAACACAGACTCATCATTTTCAAGTCTCGCACTATGTGTCATTAATAGAAAGAAGCAAAAGAATGTTTTAGTTCCCCTTCATTGGTGTCATAAATAGTGTATTTCAAAATAAACTGCAAAATGTGGGTCGAGTGGTCAATCATCATCATCTTTATATTTTATGAGGTTTCTGTCTGAACAAAACTCACAAAATAATATATTTTTACAGCAATGTCCTAAAACCCACTAATATAAATATTGTAGAAGATTCACTGATTTTAAAAAAGGACTAGCATTTAGTATGTATAAATTTGAGTCAATGGAAATTAAGGCAAATGGAAAATATATTTAAATATGTATAATATTAAAATTCTCTCAGAAATTTATCAAGCAGGCAGCAAGTACAAATTTCTCTTGAAATTTTAAGTATCTCATGAATTAGCAAGTATAAAGAATACAGAAAGTTGATTTTTAAAAAGCACCTGTTTTTCCTTGTTATTTACTTCCTTCTTGTATTGTTCATCAAGATGTTGGATTTTTTCATAATCTTCCTTTACTTTAAAAATAAAACAAATACACTTTAATATCTTCACATAATTGTATAACAAACAAAATTTTAAGTTTCTGATATTTTATTTCACTTCCTTATTTATCTAGATATTAAACCCCAAAGGTTTCTAACAAGTTAAAACTGCTATTTTCTTGCTGCTAACTTTCTGTTTAGTAAAATAAAGAATTTAAATAATATCAAAGTTACAATAACTTTTAAAAATTCTATCATTCTTATAATAGCAGATATATAAAAGTTTTTTCTTTATAACACACTAGTCTGAAATAACAGATTTTAAATGTGTATGTATATTATTATTTTAACATGCAACTTGACCAAGAAATGTAAAAATAAGACCAAATCACACTTCAAATCACCAAATCACACCATTATACAAACCATAATTTGATTTCAGGGAAAATGTAGCTTTTGAAGCCAAAAGGGTATTTTTAACATATACCAATTTCCTGCCACATTCCACAAGATTTTGAGGGGCTTATAAAACCATATACAATACAGAAATTTTCAATAGTTTAGGCATCAAGCTAAAGGTATGAAAACATTAGCAGAATCTAATAAACAGCAAAAGAGTAATATAAAAAATAAGGATTCCTACCCTTAAAATGGATTTCCAGTCTGGAATTCTCAGCTTGCACACGAAGTTCCTCAAAAGCTATTATCATTTTCTGAAATACATTTAACTTTTAAGAATCATACTTAGACTTTTTAAATAGCTTTCCTCAAACAATGAAAATAATAAATTTGTATCATCTGATCATTATACTTAAAACTATACAACTTTGAATAATGAAAATTCTATAACTTTTAACAATTAAATAATTTACTAAAATATTAAGAGTGCCTATTAAGGTAGCTTCCCAGGTATTTGAAGGCACTGAAGACAGGTTATATATCACTGAACAGCAAAAAAGCAATTGTTGGTACTCTAGTCATTTACTTAATAGCCCATATCAAAATCTGTAATTTTCTATTGATTTTTGCTTATGTATTTCTGTCTTCACTAAAGTGTAACCTCTGTGAGGTCTCTCCCCATAAGAGTTCAAATTATACTTCCATTACCTGGCAGCATGAGTTCATTCACATTCAACAAATCCTGATTTGTAAAATTGGATGAATTCATTTATTCATTTAATAAATAGTTACTGAGTGTCAATTATGTGCCAGGCACTGTTTTAAGCACTTAGGATATAAGACAAAGTCCTTACCCTATTGGAACTAACTTATATTTCAGTGTAAGAAAGAATATATACACACACAAATACACATACACACATACACACACACACGTGTATATCAAATAAATATCATGTAGTTTTAAGTGCTCTTCAGAAAAGTTAGACAAGGTGAGGAGATAGAGGATAATTGAACAGAAAGACATTTTAGGTAAAGTAGTAAAGGGGATAATAAAAAAAGCAGAATGAAGCTTATGAGTTTGCATAAGATCTTGGGTACAGAAGTTCTAGATAGAAGGAACAAATTCAAAGAAGCAAGATCAGAAAGAGCTTAGCAAGTTTGAGAAACAAAAAAGGAACAACTATAGAAGAGAAGCAAAGTGGAAAATGATAGGGGATGGGGTAAAAAAGGTAAACAGGCAACAGACAGATTGATAATACTGGCATGTTTTTCAAATTAATGGTTAAGTGTCACAATGTGCTAGTCTCTGACACAGAGTTAATATCTAATAAATTAAGTTAAATGGTGTCACTAACATGTAAATTCAAAAAATATTAAAAAACAGAACATTAATACTCATGGTATATATAGAACCCTGGGAATTTTATTGGATATAATCCTATATCAAAAGATAAATAATAATCCCTTTAGCAAGAACAATTGTTCATATCTTTGTAGCTATCACTCTAATTTGCTTAGAAATGCCTCTGTTTAAAATATTCAAATTTTCAATACCACTTACCTCAATGTTACTATTTAGGTCCACATAAACTTGCCTAGTTTCTTCCCGCTCATATTCATCTATTATAAATATAAAATTTTCAAAAGTAAATTTTAAAACAATTACAATTCCAATAAGATAATACTCAAATGTCTCCAGTAAACATTAAAATATTTAAAAATCTGTGTTAGTAAAGGGCACTGGTATATCTTTTGAGTCTTTTAAAGTAGTATCAAAAGCAGCTTCATAGTAAGGTATGGTCATACTTCATGACATCAATCTCAAAAGCTAGGTGCTGTTCAATTATCTCTAATTTCCTTTTATAGAATTACTACTATTCATTAATTTATTCAAACTTTGTAAAATATATTTACAGTTTTAGACTTTACAATAAGTAGGGATTTAACCACTAGTCTATGAAGTATTTTTCCTTTGTATATTTAAGATTCTTGAAGTACATGTGAAAGGCAAAGCTCACTCTTGTTTCTGCTCTATCTCTGAAGAGGCAGGAAAGAAGATAAATCTCAAGACCGGAGGAACAAGTTAAGAATAGGTGAAGCCCCAAGAACAAATCTCCTGTAAATCCTCTATAGTATTTTTTAGGGTTTTCTTTTTTGGTTTTTTTTTAACCTGAGCAATGATTCCCTCTAACTATATATTCAAGCCTTGAGTAAAGTCAGTAAAACTTAGAGTTGATAGGTGGTGCTGTAGAGAATTAAGGCACGAGGCAGGAAAACAAATGCAGCTGTCCCATCATCATTCCCCCAGGTAAGGCCAAGCAACACAGAAACCACATTAGACTAAAGGGAGGGTATTGGTCCTATAGTCTCAGTAACAAGCTGCAAAACAAGAGAACGGCAGCTACGATAGACTCAAATGTCAATGAAGAGCCAAATGAACTGACTTTAGAAGAATACAAGTATCCTAAATGCCTCAAAAATACTGGAGAGAGCTCTAGACTTATCACAGCACATGGAACAGGAGCCAAACCACTTTTATTTGAATATTAAAGGGCTGGAAAATTTAAAGAAATAGAGACAGAACACATGAGCATTTCAACAGAAAGATGGTTCATCCTTCTCACTCCATCTATTCACTGTCTCATATTCACTAACAAACACATTTAGCAACAAACCTTCTCTATTCCACAGAAATTATTTGCACCAAAGAACTGCATTCTATTGCCAACACCTCCAATCTTCCCGTTACCACTACCACCAGTACTTCCAAAATACCCTCCAGTCATTCTTCCAATAGGCAAGTACTGAAAAGCAAATAAATAAAACTACAAAAAAGAAAATAAATTGGTATAGATGTACTTTACAGTTGTCAGGAGCAAGTTGCTACAGGTGGCATAGAGAAGGGACTTTCGTAGCAGAGTGTTCTAATATACGGACGTAATACTGTAACAGTATAAGCCTACCTTTTTGGTTTTCCTGGTATCTATCTATCTATCTATCTATCTATCTATCTAAACTCCCTGGTTTTCCTGGTATCTATCTATCTATCTATCTAAACTCCCCACCCCCACCTCCTCCCTTCCCTCTCTCTCCCCTCTCCCTCCCCTCTCTCTCTCTCTCTCTCTCTCATACATACACACACACACACACACACACACACACACACACACACACACACACACACTTACTTTGCCCTAATTTGGCCAACTAGATCGTGCTGCATTCATCATCTTAAATAAGAAATGATTCAACCAAAAGCAAAGAAAATGTCTACGAGTTTCAAAAGCCCAGTGTTGGGATTAGGGGAAAGATTCAAGATATAAACAAGTAATAGATTTTCAGAATATATAAGTCAGAACAAAGCTTCCATCCTCTAGACCTAAGAAATATTTACCAGTTTGTAAGGAAGAAGCCTTTAAAAGGGGAAACTGAGAGAGCTTATTAGATTCTGGCAGGTACTTAAGAAAGGGTTCACAAATACCATATGCTAACACATATATACGGAATCTAAGAAAAAAAAAATGTCATGAAGAACCTAGGGGTAAGACAGGAATAAAGACACAGACCTACTAGAGAATGGACTTGAGGATATGGGGAGGGGGAAGGGTAAGCTGTGACAAAGCCAGAGAATGGCATGGACATATATACACTACCAAACGTAAAATAGATAGCCAGTGGGAAGGAGCCGCATAGCACAGGGAGATCAGCTGGGTGCTTTGTGACCACCTAGAGGGGTGGGATAGGGAGGGTGGGAGGGAGGGAGATGCAAGAGGGAAGAGATATGGGAACATATGTGTATGTATAACTGATTCACTTTGTTATAAAGCAGAAACTAACACACCATTGTAAAGCAATTATACTCCAATAAAGATGTAAAAAAAAAAAAAGAAAGGGTTCTGTAGCCCTCTACCCTCACCAAGCTAAGCTTCAGGGTTGGGGAACACAGAAATCCCAGAGAGTTAGGGCCAACTAAGAGTAGAGTGGGGCTGTGCTTTTTTTTTCTTCAGTATAACTCTAGGAAGATGACAAAACCTGAGAAGAAA
The DNA here is from genome assembly GCF_039906515.1 of Pseudorca crassidens. Classification (NCBI taxonomy): domain Eukaryota; kingdom Metazoa; phylum Chordata; class Mammalia; order Artiodactyla; family Delphinidae; genus Pseudorca; species Pseudorca crassidens. The sequence continues at coordinate 100,782,090 of NC_090297.1, read as the reverse complement.
TGCCTGTGAAATATATATAGACAGGTAAGGCCTTAAACAGCTTCACAATTTCCCTTGTTCCAACACGTTGTGCAACTGAGCATGGTGGGATAAAGCACAGAGAACCAGCATACCTGAATAGGCCCTGAGGACTGGTATGAAGAGCAGCTCACCAACTATCTATGTGGACAAATAACTGAATACCAACCGAAATGATGAAAAGTCTCAGAGGATAGATGACTGAGAAACAAACGTCCCTCTCTACCACATGGTACTATATGGGCACCCCCAAATTTACATACAATCCCAGGGAAAGAAGAAAAATTCCCAAATTTACTGAGATAATTTCTTCCACACTAGCAGAATGAAGGCTTTAAGATATAAAGATATAAAAAAGATATAAAAATATAAAAAATATAAAGATATAAAACATCTTAAGAATTTTTAACATTTTAAGACATAAAAATCTTGTGCATACTTGAGTTTGCTGACTAAAATCACTCAGAATCATATATTCTACAAAATTTATCAGAGTACGAGAAAACCACACAGAAGGGACAGAAAAGAGATTCAGCTACCATAAGTAGAGCCATGCAAGGTGAAAACATTAGAAATTGCTCAGTGACCTGCTGTACAACTATAAATATAAAAAGAGGATTCAACCACTATACTAGGACCAAGCTCAGTTTATCACCTAGTTTGTTTATTTAGTCTAGATAGTTCTTGCTTTTTTCAATGATGTATATGGTTAGAAAACCTACACGAGGCCTATGAAAAAATACTGTCAAACAAAGAAAAGGGAACATGAAAGATGTTAAAAGGAACAGCCTATCTCTGAAAACGAACTCTAGAGAATTCAGATGAAAATTTCAGAAAACTATTTGGTATTCTCAACAGAACCAAGAAAATATGGTCTCAGTGAAAGAGGAAGATACAGTCATAAAGAAAGAACAGGCCATGTTAGAAATTCAAGAAATAGGGTGAATTAAATAGAAAAAATAAATAAGGAGGAAAGGAGCAATGGCTTAGATAATGAGCGACTCAAAGGAACTAGAGATTAGAGGCAGGACAGGAAAGAACTGATACTTCAGAAGTCAAATTGTTTCCTAATACAGGAAACAAACATAAATTGAGGAGGTGGGGGAACAAATATTAAAACAATTAGAGAAACGAAGAACAAAGGGCCAACAAACAAACAATAAGTATACCCAAACAGAAATCAGAATAAGTGACCAAAGATATCATAAGGCTTTCCTGGTCTAAAGAAATAGACTGGTGCATATAGATCCAAATGGTTGCACTGACAAAACTGTAAATCATAAGGATCAAGAAAATGCCAGAGTCCTGGCAAGGGGGAAAATATATGCATAAATACATATACTATATATTTAGGTAGAAATCTAGGTATAGATAAATGGAACTGTGATTATCCCCATTTCACAGATAACAAAAGTGTGACACAGAAAAATTATGGTATTTGCTAAGATCCCAAAATAATAAGTGGTGGTACGTGATTAAAACACAGGTCTGCCTAATGAAAACCAGTAGGGATAAATGCAAAGAATGTTATTTGGATCCAAAAACCTAAATGCACTTGCAAAGAATGAAGTAAAAAAAAAAAAGTGAAAGATTTTAATGACTAGTGAAGTCACTAAAGCCTATAATACAATGTGACTATCAAATAAGCTGACTTTAGAGTTCATTAATGACACCTACAATTAGACAAGAAATAGTCCTTTACACAGGTCAAGTTACACATTAGATTACCTAATACAGATCTGGACTCCTAAATATAACAACAATATTCAAACAGATCAACCAAAATAACAAAAGTACAAAGAATCTTGAAACATCTAGGCTGAAGAAGACAAGATTCAGAAAGGACAAGTAACCACCTTTAAAAATCTAAAGAGATGAAAAAGTGCTTAGACTTTTTCTGTATGCCTTAAGGAGAAGAAATACAGTAAGAAGAGAGAAACTACAAAGAGATTTCAATATAAGAGATTTCAACAGGGAATTCCCTGGAGGTCCACACTTTCACTGCAGGGGGCCCAGGTTCCACCCCTGGTGGGGAACTAAGATCCCGCAAGTTGCGTGGTGTGGCCAAAAAAACAAAAAGAGAGAGAGAGAGAGATTTCAACATAAAAATAAGAGCTGTGCTTAAATGACAGCCTCGGGGTTAGTGGGTTTCCAAAACTGAATATGTTCAATCACAGGAAAGAGACTACCACTTGGTAGTCACAAAGGAAATTATTAATTTCCTATAAAAGAATTAAAGCAATGGATATGTAAATAGACCAAAAAGCTTTAAAGTCCTTTTCAACACTAAGTAATTTAGATTAAGGGATAAGGCTACAGAAAAAAAAAAAATGTATGCAGTACTTCGAATGGCAGGCTAAAGAATTCCAATGTACTTAATGTGAGCAATAGACAGCCATTTAAAGGTTTGTTTTTTTTTAAGGTACATCTAAGAACAAATTTATTCTTTACTTATTCATTCATGAATTTATTTATTGCCTGCTATCTTCACAGACACTGTGCAAAGTGTTGAATATACTGAGTCAAATAAGACATGATCCCTTGCCTGCAAGCTTACAGTGAGATGTAGTAGGTACTCAATATTTGTTGAAGGAATTCATAAATACATGGTAAAGGTATACTAAGGGTACTAAGTAAAAGAAGAGGAGCATCTAAGTCAGAGTGAAAAACTAGGGAATATTTCCCAAGGGTGGTAATAATTACTCTGAGTTTTGAAGGACAAATATGAATTAACAAGATGAAAAAGGAAGGAGGATCAGCCAATAAACATATGCAAAAACTCAGAAGTATAATCTGTTTAGGGGTTAACAAGTAGTTCTCCATGAGCTTGTGTATGTGGGACATGTGAAAAGATTTGGCAAGGTGAAGGGAAGTGGCAAACACCATGCTATCCTGAAAATTATGGAAAGCCACTGAAAAAATTAGACAGTGACATTATTTGATCTGTATTTTGAAAAAGCATCCAGGACTCTGTTTTATGGTAATGACTAAATAATTCAGACCAACCTTCCTCCTAAAGATAAAAATCTGGAGGAATTTTTTGAATTATTGAAAGAATCAAAGATCTAAAAAGATAATGATGAATCATCAGGCCAAGAACAGGTTGAGGATTATAACTCAGAAAACCTAAACCAACTTCCAGTGTCAGTCAAGATGGAATAAGCCCACTATAGCCTTTCTCTCCCATTGATTACAACTAAAAACTCTGGATGAAATCCATAAAGTAACTACTTGAGGAATCTGAAAAGTAAGCAAAAGCAGGTAGATTGGGAAGAAAAGTAAAATCTTGAAGAAATGACTCATGTGAAGGCGAGTTTCCTGTTTGTTTAGTTTTTTTCCTACCTTCTCTCCTAGCATTACTAAAGTGTAAGGGCCCAGCAGAACTATAAAAGCAAAAGGAAATCCCTTTTTTTTTTTTTTCTCTTCCAGCCCTGCCCCAAAGGTGGCTCCAGTAGTGGAGCTACAGTAGCCATGGCAGCAAGGACATATGAAACCCCAGGAGAAACTCCATGTCTCTCACCAAAGGACAGGAGGACGGGACCCCTGTAAGGCTGAGGGTGAAGGGGCAATGCTAGAGAGAGCTGGAGAAGGTGATTCCCTAATTATTTGTATGACTTGGCACAAGTCCCATAGGGAAAAGGGAGGATGTGCATGTACAAGATAGACCCAAGGCAAATATAGCAAGTCCCTCTGAAATCACTATCCAAGTCCCAGAACTAATCTAATCTTGAGTGGAGCGTACATGAAACAGACGCAGAGTAACATGGCAAAAGCTTTGAAAACTGAACTGATAATGGAACCCCAGCACACAAAAGGTAAGATAGAACTTGTGATCTAAACTTGAGTTGCATATCTGCTAAAATACAAACAAACAAACAAACATTTTCCAGGGGATTTTTAACAGGACCCAGAATCTCACAACATGTCCAGGATATAATCTAAAACTTCTCAGCATTCAGAGAACTAGGAAAATGTCACATCATTCTAAGTCTCAAGCAAGCAATCAAAAATAATGAAGTACACAATGAGATAAACAATAAGAACTAGAATCTACAAAACAACAAACCACAGAAACAGATCCCAAGGGATTCCAGATATTGGCATTGCTCGACAAAAAATTTAATAAAACTAAGCTTACTATGCTCATGGAGACAAAAAAAAAAAACGAGCTTAAAAATTTCTGCAAGGAATTTGAAACTCTAAAAAGTAACATTACAGATATTTTTTAAAGAACAGAACCAGAGAATACAAGAACAGAAATTAAGGCCTAACAGATGAATTTAAAAACAGTTTAGAAACAGCTAAATAGAGAACTGGTGAACTGGAACAAAGCAGAAGAAATTATCCTGAAGGGAGCACAATAAGAAAAGAAGATGAAAGATACAAAAAAGGTAAGAAATATGGAAGGAACAGCACAGTGACCTCACTGTTATGACTTGAAAAGTTTCAACAGGCTCTCATCTAAGGGATTTTGCATTTGCTGTTTCCTCTGCCCGAAATATTCATTCCCAAAATAGCTACATGATACATTCCCTCATTTATTCAGGTCTCTAATCAGATACCACTTAATCAGAAAAAAACTTCCCCAAATACCCTATCCCAAAATATTCTCTTTTGAAGCAGTTGTCATCACCCAACATGTATTTTATTTATTCATTTATGATATGTGTCCCTTTACAAGAGTGCATACTCCATAATAGCAGAAATTTTGTCTGTTTACCACTGTTTTCCCTTAGCATCTAGAACATTTCATGGCACATAGTAGGCACTTTTTAAAATGTTGAATGAATAAATAAAAGACAGAGAAAATCACAATAGCAAAAATAAAGGCTTACGGCAAAAATACAGATGGAGTTTACAGTAAATATAAGGCAAGTATTAAGAATTTTTAGGGCAAGAATATATAATGGAGAAAAGACAGTCTGTTCAATAAGTGGTGTTTGGAAAACTGGACAGCAACATGTAAATGAATGAAATTAGAACATTCCCTAATACACAAAAATAAACTCAAAATGGATTAAAGACCTAAATGTAAGGCCACAGACTACAAAACTCTTAGAGGAAAACATAGGCAGAACACTGACATAAATCACAGCAAGATCTTTTTTGATCCACCTCCTAGAGTAATGAAAATAAAAACAAAAATAAACAAATGGGACCTAATTAAACTTAAAAGCTTTTGCATAGCAAAGGAAACCATAAACAAAACAAAAAGACAACCCTCAGAATGGGAGAAAATATTTACGAATGAAGCAACCAACAAGAAATTAATCTCCAAAATATACAAACAGCTCATGCAACTCAATATCAAAAAAGCAAACAACCCAGTCAAAAAATGGGTGGAAGACCTAAAAAGCCTTTTCTCCAAAGAAGACATACACATGGCTAAAAAGCACGTGAAAAGAAGCGCAACATCACTAATTAAGAGAAATGCAAATCAAAACTACCATGAGGTACATTCATTCAACAAGTGATATGCTCAGGGCCAGGGATCCAGCAGTGAATAAACAGACAACAATTTTAATCTCATAGAGCTTACATTCCATTGCGGGAGGAGGTAAGATAAACATCTCAAAAAAGTAAAATCTAGAGTTTGTCAGATAGTGATTGACTGCCCAGGAGTGAAACAATTCAGGGAAAAAGGACTTGAAGTGTCAGTAGGGGTTGGGGTCATCAATGTACAATACAGTGGCTAGGCTAGAACCTAGGGGAAGATGGTATTTGAATAAAGACCTGATGGAGGTGAGGGAGCAGCACATGATGATGTTGGGGAGGGGTGGGAGCATCCCAGGCAGAGGGACCAGCAGGGACAAAGAACTTGAAGTGGGAGTAGGTCTGGAGAGTCTGAGGTGGCCAGAGCGGAGTCAATGAGGAGGAGAGAAGCAAGAGATGAGGATGGAAGAGTAGGCAGGGGCAGACATGAAAGGCCTTGTGGACCACTGTCAGGACTTTGACTTTTCCATTGAGTGTGATGGGAAACTGCTGGAGAATTAGGAGCACAGCAACAGTACAATCAGACTTAGGCTTAACAGTATTATCTAGACCACCAATGCCCCAAAGGTGAGCAACAGACCTTTGGAAATGTGGCTGATGAGATGGAGGGACTGATTTTTCATTTTATTTCATTTTAATTAAATTTAAAACTCATTTCTTGATTCAGTGATTGGAAAACTTATAAGTGTGTTTGGAACAACTTGGGTATGTGAATCTATTTTTTTCAACTGTGCATTTATGAGTTTTAAATATAGATCAGGTATTTCCAATAAAAATTTTACCATCTGAGGGTTTCCCTGGTGGTGCAGTGGTTGAGAATCTGCCTGCCAATGCAGGGTACATGGGTTCAAGCCCTGGTCTGGGAAGATCCCACATGCCACAGAGCAACTAGGCCCGTGAGCCACAACTACTGAGCCTGCGCGTCTGGAGCCCATGCTCTGCAACAAGAGAGGCCGCGATAGTGAGAGGCCCGCGCACCGTGATGAAGAGTGGCCCCCACTTGCCACAACTAGAGAAAGCCCTCGCACAGAAATGAAGACCTAACACAGTCAAAAATAAATAAATTAATTAATTAATTATAGTATCTTTAAAAAAAAAACAAAAATTTTACCATCTGAAAGAAAAAAAAAAACAACCTACCATGAGGTATCACTTCACACTGGTCAGAATGGCCATCAACAAAAAATCTACAAACAGTAAATGCTGGAGAGGGTGTGCAGAAAAAGGAACCCTCCTACATTGTTGGTGGGAATGTAAATTGGTACAGCCACTATGGAAAACACTATAGAGGTTCTTTACAAAACTAAAAACAGAGCTACCATATGATCCACCACTCCTGGGCATATATCCAGAGAAAACCATAATTCAAAAAGATACATGCACCCCAATGTTCACAGCAGCACTATTTACAATAGCCAGGACATGGAAGTAACCTAAATGTCTATCCGCAGAAGAATGGATAAAGAAAATGTGGTATATATATACAACAGAATATTACTCAGCCAGAAAAAAGAATGAACTAATGCCATTTGCAGCAACATGGATGGACCTAGAGATTATCATACTGAGTGAAGTAAGTCAAACAGAGAAAGACAAATATCGTATGATATTGCTTATATGTGGAATCTAAAAAAAGGTACAAATCAACTTATCTACAAAACAGAAATAGAGTTACAGATGTAGAAAACAAACTTATGGTTACCAGGAGGTAAGATGGGAGGAAGGGATAAAATGGGACATTGGAACTGACATATACAGACTACTATATATAAAATAGATAACTAATAAGGACCTGCTACATAGCACAGGGAACTGTACTCAATATTCTGTAATGGCCTATATGGGAAAAGAATCTAAAAAAGAGTGGATATATGTATATGTATGTGTAACTGATTCACTTTGCTGTATACCTGAAATTAAAACAACATTGTAAATCAAATATACTCCAATAAAAATTTAAAAAATAATAATAATCATAATAATAATAAAATAAATAAAAGATGTTTTAGGAAAAAAAGAATCTACATGTCACATCAAGATATACTCTTTAGGGGAATTCTGTGGTGGTCCAGTGGTTAGGACTCTGTGCTTTCACTGCCAAGGGCACAGGTTCAATCCCTGGCTAGAGAACTAAGATCCTGCAAGCCATGTGGCATCGCCATAAATAAATAAATAAATAAACAAACAAACAAATATGAGGAAAAAAGATATACTCTTTAGTTCACTTAAGAGATCACCTAAAAATGTTTAAAAGGTTCTTCAAACCTCTCCCACCATCTGATATCTGACTTAGCTTAAAACTAAATGGAAGAAAGAACTAGCAGCCTTGCCTCTCTAGCCCAGGTTACTTTCTACAGTGCAGTCCATATACTATCTCTCTACCCCATCCATATACTTTTCACCACTTTTTATATTTAGACAGAAAAGTTAATCTTGCAAGTTGAATAAACAGGGTATCATGGAAGAGCTGATAGTGGTGCAGTACATTCTGGAAGGTATATATAGTTGCAAAAGCAAAGTACTTTAGGCAGAGACCAAGAATAAAATAACTAGCAATACTGCATACTAGAAATAATAATAACGGCTAACATTTATTGAGCACTTTGCACTGTTTAAGCATTTTATATTTATTAACTACTTTAATTCTCAAAACAACACTGAGGAACTTTACTAACTAATAAACAGAGGGTCAGAGATTACATAAATTATTCAAATTATTCAAGGTCAAGCAGATAACAACTGAAAGTTTGAATTTGAGCACAGGGCTATCTATCTCTTCAGTCCAAGCTCTTAAGCTGTGTGGTATCAATTAAAATTTGAAAAATAGAGGCTATCCTGAAAAAGCAGGTAGACAGTATTTCCCAAAAGATTCTTGGCAGAAACAAACAAACAACAAAGTAGACCTAATGGCAGATTAATGACAAAGACAAAAACAATTATTTTTGAAAATCAGATTATGTTTTTCATCAAAATGAAAAAAATTCCTACTTTACAATTAACATCAAAATATGCATAAAATAAAAACATGCACTTTTACATACATACTACAACCTTAATAGAATGTTTTAAAATAATGTTTCTTTAGAAGAAATTTGAGAATTCTATTTATAAATAAATACTACACTGCTATTCTTAAGCACTGTGCTTTCAGCATAGCCCTCCATCAGTATTTTCTATTATGAACATGGCTATATATCATTCTTGATTCAATTTCCTGGTTGTTCCAAACAGAAGAGAAGGTTAGTCTCAAGACCACACTTTAATTGAAATGAGAATTAACCATAAATGCCAAGTAAATATATATCTTTTAAAATATATTATCTTTCAAAAAGCTTGAAGAACTTTTCAAAGCTCAAAGAACTGAGAATCTAGTTACTACTTATATAAAGAAATGGTATGAGACACATATAACTTGTTCAAATAAAAAATGGCTCCTGGGACTTCCCTGGTGGTCCAGTGGTTAAGAATCCACCTTCCAATGCAGGGGACATGGGTTCGATCCCTGGTCAGGAAACTAGGATCCCATATGCCACAGGGCAACTAAGGCCGTGCCACAACTACTGAGACTGCATGCTCTAGAGCCCACGCAACACAACTAGAGGGCCCACATGCCACAACTACTGAGGCTGCACACTCTGGAGCCTATGTGCCGCAACTAGACAGCCCATGCACCACAACTACCTAGCCCGCATGCTCTGGAGCCCGTGCGCCACAAGTAGAGAGAAGCCCGCGTGCTGCAACAAAAAGACCCCACGTGCTGCAACAAAAATACCCCACATGCTGCAATGAAAAGACCCCACATGCAACAACCAAAAGACCTTGCATGCTGCAGTGAAGATCCCATGTGCCACAACTAAGACACAACGCAGCCAAATAAATAAATAAATAAATAAATATTTTTAAAAAATTTTTAATTGGTTCCAAAAACTGAAAAGACAATTTGTTTCCCTCTCCACCCCCCACCATTAAAGTAATAACAATAAATTGATAAAATCATATAAAATGAGAAAGATATTTACATTTCTTTGTCTTTTCAGCAGATCTGGCACAAGTTTCTTTGAGTAGATTACATAAATGCCTTGTAGCATTATTCCTGAAACAGAGGAAAGAGTTTGCATAAGTGTAATGTATCTCAAAGCAAAATCATATATAAAAGTTATGAAACATTACTGTTACAATTTTAAAGAAAGTCTTAAAACATCATAATATTTAATATATATCACATATCGTTCATAAGTGACTATAAAGGAAAAATTGTTTGTACTATTAGCAAAGATGATTTAATAACTGCCTCCTTTTAAAGTGAAAAGCTCCTTAAAAGTTTCTACCCAAGTAGCTTTCAATAACCTTTTAGTAAACAGTTCCAGATTCAGCTAAGAAATAAAATGAGAAGAGAGGATTGGGATTTTCATTACTAATTACCCCAGAAATATTCTAGCTATCTTACCTTCAAAACATAAAATAAGTAATTTTCTGAAGAGTCATTAATTATGTGAATAAGACCTCTGATCATCTCACAGATGCAGAAAAAGCTTTTGACAAAATTCAAAATCCATCTATGATAAAAATTTTCAACAGAGTGGGTACAGAGGGAACCTACATCAACATAATAAAAGCCATATATAACAAGTCCACAGCTAACATCATACTCAACCCTGAAAAGCTGAAAGTTTGTCCTGTAAGATCAGGAACAAGACAAGGATGCCCATTCTTGCCACTGATATTCAACATAGTATTGGAAGTCCTAGCCACAGCAATAGACAAGAAAATAAAAGGCACTTGAATCAGAAAGAACAAAGTAAAACTGTCACGATTTGCAGATGACATGCTATTATATATAGAAAACCCTAAAGCCTCCACCGAAAAACTGTTAGAACTAATAAACAAATTCAGTAAAGTTACAGGATACAAAACCAACATACAAAAATCAGTTGTATTTCTGTACACTAATAATGAACTATCAGAAGAGAAATTAAGAATATAATTCCATTTACAATTGCATCAAAAAGAATAACACGCTTAGGAATACATTTAACCAAGGAGGTAAAAGACCTGCACACTGAAAACTATAACACACTGATGAAAGAAATTGAAGAAGACACAAATAAATGGAAAAATCTTCTGTGTCCATGAATTAGAAGAATTAATATTGTTAAAATGTCCACACTACCTAAATGGAGTCTGGTACCAATTCCAAAATTGGAAGGGGGTTCCTCACACCAACAAGCAATTCTGGGCACCACAGCTGAGTGTCCTACAATTCAATTCTGACACCATCTACCTGGAGATAGCATCAGACTTCATAAGTTAAGGGTTCAGTCCTATAAGACTGCTACCCTCCCCTTATCCCACCAACTTCAGATGCTTGTTGCAAGCCCAGGTTGTTACCTGTGGTTCTGTCCCACTGGCTATAAATCAGAGGTTCCCATGACCTCCTCCTTGGCTTCTATTAATTTGCTAGAATGACTCAGAGAACAGAGAAACAATTTACTTACTAGAGTACTGGTTTATCATAAAAGGATATAACTCAGGAACAGCCAAGTGGGAAAGATGCACAGGGCAAGGTATGAGGAAAGGGTGAGAATCTTTCATCCTCTCTCCGAGCTCATCATTCTCCCCAAATCTCCACATGTTCACCAACCAGGAACCTCTCGAACCCTGACCTCTCAGGTTTTTACAGAGGCTTCATTAGATAGTCATGACTGATTAAATCTTTAGCCATTGGCAACTGATTCAACCTCCAGGTCCTTGCCTGTCCCCAGAGGTTGGAAGTTCCAATCCTCTAACCATGTGGTTGGCTATCCAGGCAACCGGCCCCTATCTTTAGGTGGGGTCCAAAAGTCACCTCATTAGCATAACAAGACACCTTTTCACTCTCAACATTTAGGAAATTCCAAGGGTTTGAAGAGTTGTGAGTCAGGAAAGATGGATGAAAACTAAATATATACGTGAAATATATTTTGGTCATCTGAATGACCAAATATATATATATATTTTCTTATAAATCACAATACCACACTACTGAAAGCAATCTACAAATTCAATGCAATCCCACTCAAATTTCCAATGGCATTTTTCACAGAAACAGAACAAACAATACTAAAATTTGTATGGCATCACCAAAAATGCCAATTAGCCAAAGTAATCTTGAGAAAGGAGACCAAAGCTGGAGGCATCACACTTCCTGATTTGAAACTACATTATAAAGCTATAGTAATCAAAATGGTATGGTACTGGCATAAAACCAGACACATAAATCAATAGAACAGAATAGACAGCCCAGAAATAAACCCACAGATATACAGTCAATTAATTCATGACGAAGAAACCAAAAACATACAGAATGAGGAAAGGACAGTCTCTTCAATACATGGTGTTGGGGAAACTAGACAGCCACATGCAAAAGAACAAAACTGGACCACTACCTTACACCATACACAAAAATAAAGTCAAAAGGGATCAAAGACTTGAACCTAAGATCTGAAATCATAAAACTCCTAGAAGAAAACATAGGCAGTAAGCTCCTTGACATAGGTGATGATTTTCTGGATTTAACACCAAAAGCAAAGGTAACAAAAGGAAAAATAAACAAGTGGGCTACATCAAATTTAAAAGCTTCTGCACAGCAAAGGAAACCATAAACAAAATTAAAAGGCAACCTACTAAATGAGAGAAAATATTTGCAAATCATATATCTGATAAGAGGTTAATATCCAAAGTATATAAAGAAGTCATGCAACTCAATAGCAAAAAACAATCTAATTTTAATGTGGGAAGAGGATCTGGACAGAGATTTTTCCAGAGAAGACATACAGATGGTCAACAGGTACATGAAAAGGTGCCCAACATCACTAACCTCCAGGGAAATGCAAATCAAAATCACAATGAGATATTACCTCACACCTATTAGAATGACTATTATTAAAAAGATGAGATAACAAGTGTTGGTGAGGATGTGGAGAAAAGGGAACCCTTGTGCACTACTGGTGGGAATATAAATTGGTTCAGCCACTATGAAAAAGAGTTTGGTGGCTCCTCAAAAAATTAAAAATAAAACCATATGATCTAGCAATTCTACTTCTTGGGATTTATCCAAAGGAAACAAGAATACTAACTTGAAAAGGCATATGCATCCCCATGTTCAATGCAGCATTATTTACAACAGTCAAGACATGGAAACAACCTAACTATCAATGGATAAATAAAGTGTGGAATATACATACACCCATAAAAATGAAGGAAATCCTGTCATTTACAACATTATGAATGGAACTTGAGAGCATTATGCTATATGAAATAACTCAGACAAAGAAAGACAAATACCATATGGTCTCATTTATATGTGAAATCTTAAAAAAAAAATTAAAAACTTATAGATACAGACAACAGATTGATGGTTGCCAGAGACAGAGGTGGGAGGTGGGCAAAATGAGTGAAGGGAGTTAAAAGGTACAAACTTCCAGTCATAAAATAAATCCCGGGGATGTAATATACCACATGATGAATATAGTTAGTAATATTGTATATTTGAAAGTTGCTAAGAGAGTAGATCTTGAGGGTTCTTGTCAAAACAAAAAATCTACAATTATATGTGGTAATGGATATTAACTAGACTTATTGTGGTGATAATTTTGCAATATATACATATATCAATCATTACATTATACACTTAAAAATAATATAATGTTATATGTCAATTATATCTCAACCAAAAAAAATTTTAAAGGTCAATATAATGCAGTCGTATCTTCCAAATCTCATTAAATGGTATTGAAAGTTAAAAAAAAAAGACCTCTGGGTGTCTTGAAGTTGCTAACATATACACCAGTTTAAATTTTCCAATGTATAATTTTTCTGCAGAAATGAATTGTTACAGATTAACATTTTATAATAATTTTTAAGTCTAAATATTAGTTTAATGAAGAGCAAAAGCTGTAATATTACATAAAGTACATCCTTTAACATTTTCAATAATCTAATAAATGAAAAGGTTAAGAAGTCACTGAAATCAAAGGTGGCTTTGTTTTGTTTTCAAAGCCTGTGACTATTCTCTACCACAAATCAGTAGTTCTCAAAGTATGATCCTTGCACCAGCAGCATCCACATCACTTGTTAGAAGTACAAATTCTTAAGTTTACTCCACTGAATCAGAAACTCTGGCAGGGGAGGAGAGGCCAACAACATGTGTTTTAAGAAGCTCTGCGGGTAATTCTGAAGCTTGCTAAAGTTTAAGAACCACTGTTCTAGACAGAGGAACTTTTTATTGTTACTGATTTTGTAAAATCAAAACAAGTAACTACAAACCTAATTCTTGGACTTCCCTGGTGGCACAGTGGTTAAGAATCTGCTTGCCAATGCAGGTAACACGGGTTGGCGCCCTGGTCCGGGAAGATCCCACATGCTGTGGAGCAACTAAGCCTGTGTGCCACAACTACTGAGCCTGCGCTCTAGAACCCGCAAGCCACAACTACTGAAGCCCATGCGCCTAGAGCCCATGCTCTGCAACAAGAGAAGCCACCGCAATGAGAAGCCCGCACACCGCAACAAAGAGTAGCCCCCCGCTCACCACAACTAGAGAAAGCCCGCGCGCAGCAACGAAGACCCAACACAGCCAAAATTAAATAAATAAAATAAATTAATTAATTTAAAAAAAAAGGATGATACTAAAGTTTTAAGCCAAAGTTAATGGAAGAATGATTGGGCCACTGGCAAAAACAGGAATTTGACAGTGAGAATTAGCTTGGAACTAAGTTGAGCCCTCTTCTGCAAGGGTTTCACCTAAAACAATAGTCAAACAAAAAGGTATACAATATACATAGGCAGTTGTAGATATAAGATTATCAGGTACCTTTATCAACACTAAGTAATGGCTTCCCTGCCTGTCATTTTAAAAAGTGAGAAGTTACTAGTCAGTGACCACAGTTTGCCAAATGCAAGAATGTAAAATAGGTATGTCTTCCTTTTCTCCACAGCACCCAGATAGAATTCTATACATCAATTAATATTATACAACAGAAAGAGCACATTCAATTTTTGGAAATTATTTTAATAATTAGTTTGGAATGAAAAATAAATTTGTAAAGAACAAATTCATTAAATTATTACTTACTCTTTTATTAAATCTTTATTTTCTTGAATTCCTTCTTCTAATTTCAAACTTACTTTTTCATTTTCAAACTAATTTATAAGACAAAAGAACAGTTCATCACATTTTACTTAGCAAAATAAACATGAGTATATTCATTAAGCAGCATTTCTTTGCTAACATGCTATGATGGTCAATAAGAATTATTTTCTTTGAACACAAAGAAGAACTTTTTTTGTCACACTTATGGATATCCTATAAGAATATGGGTCTCACTTTCATCAGTCTAAAATTAGGTTTGCTGAATTATCTCCAAAATGTATCCAACAATATTTTAATGTGATATTATCTTCCCTAAACATTTTGAAATGATGTTTTATCTTTCTCCTAACCCAATGTTGCATTTTCTCAAAATTTTTCTTTCACCATGCCATAAAATTGAAGAGAAACAGTTTCAAATTTAAAGTTTTATCTACAATGTCATTTTCTAATATAATAAAAAAAGACATATCAAACAAAACATCATCAGTAACGGGAACCAATAAAAATTAAAATTCTATAATTAGAATCATTAAATCAATCTTTATCTAAAGTAAATTACTATTTCCCTAGTCATTTGCATTAAGTTTCATGCAGCCTGTCTTCTGCTCATCCTAAAGTTGAAATGCAACTAATATTAATGAAACTTCAAAAAACATCATTCTTAAAATCCACATCACAGAAACAAGATAAACCCAACTTACTCTGAAATAATACTCTAGTTTTAATAGTATTATAAGATTTACTATACTATATTTTCAATTACAAATTTCATTATACCTGTAGTTCTTGAATGGCTTTCCGCTGTGCTTCAATTATTTTTCTATTTTCTTGCAACTTGTTTTCTTTCTGCTTCAGTTCAGATTCTACACTCACTTTCCACTTCTTGATCTTGTCAGTCTCCTTATACAGTTTTGAATATAGTCTGCTCATTGGTTCTGAATTCTATTATAAAATAGGTTTTCAATGACTGTTAATAGTTCAAAATTTTAGTATAACCAAACTACAGCTGCCTATTGAAAATATCCATGAGTATCTTAATAGTTGAGACCAAATCTCTCCTCAATTTATGCCCTAATACCATGCTGAAAGCTATATTAACTTTTTTCTAACTACTAAGGCAATATTAGCTACTTTACTAAGGTTACTGGTCACCTGACTAAGTTATTCCTTGATGAATAAAATCAAATAACTTCAAAATGTGCCTAAGCCAGAAGTTAGAAATCTTTAAGTCAATGAGAGAATCTGGCTGCTTAAAAGCTAAAATAAATCACTCTACATGAAATGTGTCAATTTTAGCAATGGTCTTGAAATATTTTGGTTATACAAACAGCTTAAGGATTAGCCAAAGGATATGAAGTTTAAGGTACAATGACAAGAAAAATAATAGTGAACACAAGATCTTTCATTTAGCCTGAGGTTTTATTTGGATTTTATTTGGATTTCCTGCATCATCCCTTTCCACATTATAAGGTAAATGTCAAAGGTTTGCTTTTATTTTTTTAATCACGCTACTTTCTCCTTGCTGATAGCTCTGTTATCAAAATATATGAATAAATTCCATATTTCTAAATTTGTGATACCATAATCCCAGCAACAACCAGATAGCACTTTACCAGGCCATGGAATTTCTCTTTGCTTTAAAGACATCTATGTGCCATAAGAAAGAATGATTTTTATAACTAAAATCAGAAGTACAGTATATCCTACAAATTCCTTAGACAGTAAACCAGCCAAACAATCATACCTATTAATTCAAGAATTGTTTGTAAAATACTGGCTTAATTCTCAACCTTTTCACACATTACATTCATCTCCCCTTTCCTATTCTTGATTTTTATGGTTTAAAGTTAAATTGCCCCGTAAGAATTCATGCTTTCATAACTCAGGAAAATACAGAGGCCTAGTGTTTCAGCAAATTCAAAAGAAAAGCAAAGTGGCAAAAAGGTTTTAAAGAATATAACTTAAAACCTTAACTAAATATTAATCCTTTTGAAGCTTCAAAAGAAAGATAAATACAAGTAATAATAAATGATACTCCAATTACAAGAAATTTAATATAGACAGGAAATCTTCTGACCTCAAAATCAGAGTCTTTTAGTCCCTCCTGGTAATGACAACTGTCAGAATTATCAACCTAAAAAATGAATAAATTTTTCCTATGAGAAAATACTCCTGATGATAGTTTCCAAATAGCAGCAATTAAATACTGAAGACTAGTAATCCAACAACTAAAGACTTTTTTTTCTTTTTCAAGCAAGCAATTCAATATCTAAACAGGTTATATCTATATACACTATACTTAACTGACCTGTTCAAGCATGGGCAAAAAGTCAACTTTTTGTAAAGCAGGATCTGCAAGATAAAAGACAACTGGAATTAAATATGCCAACATCCTGTTTTATATATTAAGTATTATATCTAGCTTTAATGTCAAGGCTATCAATATAATACTCTTATTTGATATCTAGCAATGTGTATTTTAAAAATGCTTCTATGTATGGTGATACATTGCTTTTCTAGTCTCCTACCTGAATCAATGTTTTTCCCATTTTTGGAGAAATTAGTCATTGCAAATGGAAAACCAAAATCATCTTCAACACATTTGTTGAAACCCTAGAAACACAAAGAAGTTCTTAAACACACTGTCTCATACCACTCTAATAACTAGCAGTGTAATATGTAATTACATATACAGTATACATCTGCTTAAAAAAGTGACTATAATTGTAAATCCTTTAATGTATACATAGTGTTAAATATATCAAACGATTTTGCCCTGTAAACAAAGCAAAATTTTTTAATTTTCACTTATAAGAGAAAGCTAAACTAAAATTACATGATACATGCTTTGTAAGTACTCAGTAATAATTTTAGTGATTTTAATTAGTAGCTTAGAATATTGGCTTTCTTCAATTTCATTATGATCTTTCCCCTGGTAGAATTGAGAATTTTCTTCACTGAATAGCATTTTAATATTATACTCTTTGGCTATAGAGACATAAGAATTTTTCTACAACATAGAAAATTAAAATATTCATTGCTTCATCCTATTTCCAACATAAAGTTCCACATAAGAAATTTATTTTTTTAAAGAGAAAGATAGATCAATGGAACAGGATAGAAAGCCCAGAGATAAACCCACACACATATGGACACCTTATCTTTGAAAAAGGTGGCAGGAATGTACAGTGTAGAAAGGACAGCCTCTTCAATAAGTAGTGCTGGGAAAACTGGACAGATACATGTAAAAGTATGAGATTAGATCACTCCCTAACACCATACACAAAAATAAGCTCAAAATGGATTAAAGACCTAAATGTAAGGCCAGAAACTATCAAACTCTTAGAGGAAAACATAGGCAGAACACTCTATGACATAAATCACAGCAAGATCCTTTCTGACCCACCTCCTAGAATAATGGAAATAAAAACAAAAATAAACAAATGGGATCTAATGAAACTTCAAAGCTTTTGCACAGCAAAGGAAACCATAAACAAGACCAAAGGACAACCCTCAGAATGGGAGAAAATATTTGCAAATGAAGCAACCGACAAAGGATTAATCTCCAAAATTTACAAGCAGCTCATGCAGCTCAATAACAAAAAAACAAACAACCCAATCCAAAACTGGGCAGAAGACCTAAATAGACATTTCTCCAAAGAAGATGTACAGACTGCCAACAAACACATGAAAGAATGCTCAACATCATTAATCATTAGAGAAATGCAAATCAAAACTACCATGAGATATCATCTCACCCCAGTCAGAATGGCCATCATCAAAAAATCTAGAAACAATAAATGCTGGAGAGGGTGTGGAAAAAAGGGAACCCTCTTGCACTGCTGTGAATAGGTTCAGCCACTATGGAGAACAGTATGGAGGTTCCTTAAAAAACTACAAATAGAACTACCATACGAGCCAGCAATCCCACTACTGGGCATATACCCTGAGAAAACCAAAATTCAAAAAGAGTCATGTACCAAAATGTTCATTGCAGCTCTATTTACAACAGCCCAGAGATGGAAACAACCTAAGTGCCCATCATCGGATGAATGGATAAAGAAGATGTGGCACATATATACAATGGAATATTACTCAGCCATAAAAAGAAACGAAATTGAGCTATTTGTAATGAGGTGGATAGACCTAGAGTCTGTCATACAGAGTGAAGTAAGTCAGAAAGAAAAAGACAAATACCGTATGCTAACACATATATATGGAATTTAAGAAAAAAAATGTCATGAAGAACCTATGGGTAAGACAGGAATAAAGACACAGACCTACTGGAGAACAGACTTGAGGATATGGGGAGGGGGAAGGGTGAGCTGTGACAGGGCAAGAGAGAGTCATGGACATATACACACTAACAAACGTAAGGTAGATAGCTAGTGGGAAGCAGCCGCATGGCACAGGGAGATCAGCTCAGTGCTTTGTGACTGCCTGGAGGGGTGGGATAGGGAGGGTGGGAGGGAGGGAGACGCAAGAGGGAAGAGATATGGGAACATATGTATATGTATAACTGATTCACTTTGTTATAAAGCAGAAACTAACACACCATTGTAAAGCAATTATACCCCAATAAAGATGTTAAAAAAAATTATTTTTTTAATTTTTTTTTTTTTTTTTTTTGCCACACTGTGCATAATGTGAGTTCTTAGTTCCCTGACCAGGGACTGAACGCATGCCCCCTGCAGTGAAAGTGCGGAGTCAACCACTGGACTGGCCAGGGAAGTCCCCACATGAGAAATTTAAATAAATTACTAAAAAAAGCTCTATTCCTCCTTTCCTATAAGAACCTACTACACGTACGAACTTCCCGTTTATCCTGTCAACCCAGAAGCTCAGAGTCAAATTTTAACCTCAAACACTGATTTTTACCAGTATGTCAACATATTTGTCCAAATTTTCTTAATTTTCCTTGATCCTAATATTCTTCTAATTTATATTTTACTATTTCATTGTATATGTTCATAAGTTGCTTTAAATCATTTAAAGAAAGAGGATTAAAGTAAGCAGGTTCCATTATGTATGCAGAATTCCAAAGCACCAGTAATTATTTCTTTAAATGAATGATGCCTAAACACATTAAGTGTGCTCATTATTCATTCAAAGAAATGCTATGCAAAATTCTTGGGTAAATCAGAACATATTTACTGAAAAAAATTATATCACCAGTAAGAAAGTTCACTTTGCCTCATTTACCTAATGAATAAATGCAAATTTACCTTGAAGAAATCAGAATCTCCTCCCAAAGTCTGAGGTTTCACTGCAGATACTTGACTGCTACTTAATCTCGGTGGTACAAACAATTTAAAGGGCTTCTGCTTTTCCATTTTCTCTTCCAGTCGTAATTATCTATTGCTCAAGATGGGGGAGAAAGTGTTTTACATTGTTTCATTAATGCACTACTTATTCTATAATAAATGGGTATATAAAGGAATGCGTGAAACATTTGCTACCATGGAAGCCTACGGTGTCCCTTACTGCCGTGGTGTTCAAAGCAGAAACATCCCCTATTTGTCCCCACCATCCCCCCACCACCAATGGCCACGCTGGCGACGTCCATGGATAATAGAGAAACTCAAACTAGGCATCATCGCCGGGACTGCCTGAAAAGAAGCCCGTTACCTCCACCAGCCCTGTTAAATTGCATCACCTCGCCGGGAAGAACTAGTTGAGGTGCTTAGACGACTACGGAGAAGGCGCCACAAGGCGCCGGGGGCTGCCTGCGTGTGGGAGGGCCAGTAACAAAACGTCGCCCAGCTCTGGGTCAATCATCAGGGAGGGAACTCAGCACACCTGCCCTTACCTTTAAAAAACTAGCGGGAAACCGCGGGCTCGGTGCTCACGCGAACCGCCACCTGCTCTCTATTAGGGCAGCAGAAAGAACCAACACGAACTTCTGCCTCCGAACCTCGGAAAAGGCGGGATATCGCGCCAGCCGAGCGGCCAGGAGGGAGGGGCAGGGCGGTTGGAGGTTTAACGGCTAAATAACGGTCGGCGACCTCCGTTGACCCGGGGCGCAAGACCTACATCTCGCGAGATTTCCCTTTACCTTAGTAGCAATTCTTCCCCGGATACTCTTTCTCCTTAGAATTGGCCTTCTTTAAGCTTCTCCTATTGTTAAAGAATGTGAGGAAAACTATCAGGTGCTGTGATAGAATGGAGCTGAGAGTGAAAAATCTATTTCTGTCCTCTAAGAAGAGCTCACAGTCTTAGGGAAGAAACAAGTGCAAACATAATTATAACCCCCTGTAATCATTTAATGGTAGTAATTTTCTAAGGGTTGTTGGGACCCTTAGAAAGGGACAGTGGCCTTTACAGTGGCTTGGGAGTCAGGAGAGAGCTTCACGGATGTGGTACACTTTTGTTACTACTTCCGTAGAAAACAGAAGGGTGAATAGAGCGTTGGCTAGATAGTGAATGCGGGAAGGGGTGTTCCCGGCTGAGGGACGGTAGGCAAAGGCGCTGGAGTCGTGAGAGAGATAAGTCCAAGAGTGACTGAGGGGGCTTCCCTGGTGGCGCAGTGGTTGAGAGTCCGCCTGCCGACCAGTTCGTGCCCCGGTCCGGGAAGATCCCACGTGCCGCGGAGCGGCTAGGCCCGTGAGCCATGGCTGCTGAGCCTGCGCATCTGGAGCCTGTGCTCCGCAACGGGAGAGGCCACAACAATGAGAGGCCCGTGTACCGCAAAAAATAAAAGTAAATAAAAAGAGTGAGTGGGTCCAGGCAGTGCGGTGTAGGTGTGTGAGGACGCAAATGGGAAAATGATGAAACTGGAGACTTAGCAGATGTGACGGCCTCTCGAAGGCTTTTGGATTTCAGCCTTTATGGATGGGAATCTTGAGGAAGTTTGAGCGGAAAAGGGGGCATGATCAAGTTCAGAAGAAAATTTGTAGTATGAAAAATGGTTTAGATTTATGAGACTGGAGTTAGGGAGACAGTTTTAATAGCCTAGGTGAGTAAGGTATGAGACCTGAGCTATGACAGTGCCAGTAAAGATGAAGAAAATGTGTCAAATGTAAAAGATATTTAGGAAGGAAAATTAATAGGATTTGATGGCTTTTTTAAAGTGAGCAGCAAAAGAGAGAAGTCTAAGATGACTGCCTGGTTTCAGACTTGGGCTACTAGACACAATAAATATTGTGGGTGCTAGGTACCTAGGTTTGAGAAATAATGAGTTCTGTTTTCAACATATTGACTTTGTTTTCTAACTTTCTCCATGTACTACAATATAATTCATGCTTTTCCAAAGGACTTTAGTAATATTTTTAAGCAACTCGTTTTGTATAAATTTAACCTACAAGACGGAACAGTTTCTGATAAAATTACATTTTGAGCTAGAAAGGATGATCCAGTGTAAGGCTTTCATTTTACATGAAACAGTCTAGATACCCTAAAAAAGATAAAATACTCCCTTCAAGAGATGATACCAAGAATAAATGCACAAGATAACCCCTGGGGGGAATAATTGATACATTTAATTAATATATTTTATAAGTTGAGGGTATAAATTCAATATTCCAATTTTTTTAAGTTTTACAACAGTGAAATATTCAACTATGGTCTTTTTTCTGTATTGAAAACAAAATGCTATTCCTAGTATTAAATTAACTTAAAAATCACAGTATTTTATTTAATCAGATCCAGTCTTTCAAAACAATTGTGCTTCCATAGAATTTCTCACTTTCATGTATTTCACATGAAAAATTGTTAACATTAATCTTGTTCTTACAAGGATTAAAATATTTGTGGTAAGATTTCAGGTTTTAAGAACTTTATTTTTTCTGCAAAAGGTGTTGGCAAAAATGTCAAAATATTGTCTACCAGAATGAGCATTAAATTGTGCTGAATTTCCCAATGTATGTTAAAATATTTTGTCATTTTAATTTTTTCAGTATCTTGCCATGACAAAATTTTTAATTGGGGCTTATGAAAGATCTCTTTTTTAAAGACATTAAGGGACTTCCCAGGCGGTCCAGTGGTTAAGACTTCACCTTCCAATGCAGGGGGTGCAGGTTTGATCACCGGTCGGGGAGCTAAGATCCCACATGCCTCGGGGCCAAAAAACCAAAAAGAAATAAAACACAAGCAATATTGTAACAATTTGTAACAAACTCAATAAAGACTTTAAAAATGGTCCACATCAAAAAAAAATCTTAAAAAAAAAGACATTAAGGAAAAGTAAGAATTGAACGAAGCTTTGTTCCTCTTTAATAATTTATAAAATGCTATAACAGAAATAAGTTTAAAATGTTAGTTCCTTATCCATCAATCTAGCCTTAAAGAGGTTCACAACTGCTTTTATTCTGATTACAACTGTTTCCACTAAATAATCTCTTTTATGTCTTCAAATAATATATATATTTTCATTCAATTTTCTACTAAATGAAAAAAAGGAGAGTTTCTTCAGGTAAGAACTCTATTTAGTACTACTCCTTTCTGAACGAACCACGCAGTAACAATAACCATTGCTTCTTTGGGGACGAATCTTAAAAAGAATACTAGATGTCCCTCTAGTGGTGGTCCTAAATTCCACAAAATTTGATGAGCCCTTGACGATGTCCATTTTATGGCGATATATTCTATTCGTAACAGCAATTCTGTTCATGTTTTTCAAATCAGTATCCTGTGATCATAGCGTAAACAATCTAGATTTAGGAAGTTTAAGACAAACCACAACATTCTAAAATTTCATCAAAATGAATACAAATTCCGTTTCTCAGAGAGTAAACTAGCCAATTTGGAGTCCTTTGTTTTCCAAATGCTAAGTATTTCTGAATAGTTGTGATTCAGTGTTCTCAGTTCAGTGAGCCTCCCAATGAGATGAGCAAAATGCTGTAGGTCTTCTGGATGATAAATTTTTGAATATTTGTACAAAATTTGTAAAACTGGTTCTTGTAAATTTTCCACATGTTGCTTATTTGTAATGCATGGACGATCTGAAAAACATTATCACATATATCTTAATGAATATTGGAAAATGGTAGAAGATAATGAATTAATTTAAAACAATACAGTTTTAAATAATAAAAATTGCAAATATTTACTGAACCTTTAATATATGCCAGATTTTATGCCAGGTAACTTGCTTCTATGCAATGTTTTATTTAATCTTCATAATACCCTATGAAGAGTATCTCTTAATGATCAGACAGCATTCACTCATCCAGTCATTGTGCTGGAGATACAGCGGTGAACAGAGACTAAATTTCCTGCCCTCATTGAGCTTATTTTTTGGGTCTGGGAGGAGTAGGGGAGGAAAGAGACATATACACATTTTTTAAATAAAAATATATGACAACAATAAGCGAGAGTACGGGATAAGAATTGGGGGGGAGGGGCATTAGCTATTTTTAAAAGGGTAATCAGAGATAAGATGACATTTAGCAGAGATCCAGGATGGTGAAGAGGGAGCCATGAAACCATCTAGGAAAGAGCTTTCCAAGCAGAAGATTTGTCAAGTACAGTAGAAGCTGTGGAAGGAGTCTGCTTGAAATTTACAGGCAACATATGCATCAAAGGCAGTGTGGCTGTGGTGGTGTGAGCAAAAGGAATAGTAATAGACATTGATAGAAAGAACTTTGGCTTTAAACTGTGTAAAATAGAAAGCCATTACAGGGTTATGAGCAGAGGAATGACATAATCTGGCTTATGTTGTCAAAGAATCACTCTGGCTGCTGTATAAAGAATAGACCCTAGGGAGGCAAGGGCAAAAACAGGAAAGTGAGTTAGTAGTTTTATTAGGATGGCAGGGACAGAGACAGTAAGAAGTGGTTGAGTTCTGGATCTATTTTGAGGCTATAGTCAACAAGACTTGCTGCATATTTGATAATGGGCATAAGAGAAAAAGAAGTGAAGGATGACTTCAAGAATTTTGGCTTATACAACTTGAAGTGTGGAGATGCCATTTAGTAGAGATGGAGGAAGAATATAGGAGAATCAGGGGGCAATCAGGAGTTCACATTCAGACATGTTAAATTTTATATGCCTACTAAACATCCAAATTGAAATCTTGAGTAGGCTATTTAATGGAGCTTAGGGTAGCAGTCCAGGTTGGTATATAATTTGGGAGTTGTCAGCCTCTAGATGGCATTTAAAGCCATGAGATAAGATGAAATTTCAAAGGAAGTGCACATAGGAAAAAAGAGAACTGAGTCCTGGGACATTTTAACATTTATCAGTGTGGGAGATGAGGGGGAATTAACAAAGGAGACAGAAAGAGCAGCAACTGAGGAGGAAAACCAAGAGAGTGAAATGTCCTGGAAATCAAGTGGAAAAAAATCATGTCAAGAAGGAGGGAGTGATCAACTGAAGCCAAATGTTAAGTGTTCTAAGAAAGAGGGAGTGATCTGCTCTGTCAAATGTAGCTCACGGGTCAAGTAAGATGAAGACTAAGAATTGACCACTGTAATCTGCAATGCCAAATTACTGAAGATTTTGATAAGTTATGGTGGAAGGGAAAGGAGGGGACCAAATCTGACTGTACTGGGTTCAGAAGTAAATGAGAAGAGAGAAATGGAGGCAGGAGTATAGACAACTCTTAAATTTTTTTTTTTTTTTTTTTTTTTTTTTTTTTTGCTATAATGTAGAACAGAAATAGGAGAATAGCTGAAAGGGGATTTGAGGTAAGGGCAGACACTATAAAACTCTTAGAGGAAAACATAGGCAGAACACTCTACGACATAAATCACAGCAAGATCCTTTTTGACCCACCTCCTAGAGAAATGGAAATAAAAACAAAAATAAACAAATGGGACCTAATGAAACTTCAAAGTTTTGCACAGCAAAGGAAACCATAAACATGATGAAAAGACAACCCTTAGAATGGCAGAAAATATTTGCAAACGAAGCAACTGACAAAGGATTAATCTCAAAAATATACAAGCAGCTCATGCAGCTCAATATCAAAAAAACAAACAACCCAATCCAAAAATGGGCAGAAGACCTAAATAGACATTTCTCCAAAGAAGATATACAGATTGCCAACAAACACGTGAAAGGATGCTCAACATCACTAATCATTAGAGAAATGTGAATCAAAACTACAACGAGGGCCTTCCCTGGTGGCGCAGTGGTTGGGAGTCCGCCTGCTGATGCAGGGGACACGGGTTCGTGCCCCGGTCCGGGAAGATCCCACATGCCGCGGAGCGGCTGGGCCCATGAGCCATGGCCGCTGAGCCTGCGCGTCCGGAGCCTGTGCTCCACAATGGGAGAGGCCACAACAGTGAGAGGCCTGCATACCACAAAAAAAAAAAAAAAAAAAACTATAATGAGGTGTCACCTCACACTAGTCAGAATGGCCATCATCAAAAATCTACAAACAACAAATGCTGGAAAGGGTGTGAAGAAAAGGGAACCCTCTTGCATTTTTGGTGGGAATGTAAATTGATACAGCCACTATGGAGAACAGTATGGAGGTTCCTTAAAAAAATAAAAATAGAACTACCATACGACCCAGCAATCCCACTACTGGACATATACCCTGAGAAAACCATAATTCAAAAAGAGTCATGTACCACAATGTTCATTGCAGCAATATTTACAATAGCCAGGACATGGAAGCAACCTAAATGTCCATCAACAGATGAATGGTTAAAGAAGATGTGGCACATATATACAATGGAATATTACTCAGCCATAAAAAGAAACGAAATTGAGTTATTGGTAGTGAGGTGGATGGACCTAGACTCTGTCATACAGAGTAAAGTAAGTCAGAAAGAGAAAAACAAATACCGTATGCTAACACATATATATGGAAACTAAAAAATAAGTGGTTCTGAAGAACCTAGGAGCAGGACAGGAATAAAGACACAGACGTAGAGAACAGACTTGAGGACACAAGGAGGGGGAAGGGTAAGCTG
The DNA here is from genome assembly GCF_039906515.1 of Pseudorca crassidens. NCBI lineage: Eukaryota > Metazoa > Chordata > Mammalia > Artiodactyla > Delphinidae > Pseudorca > Pseudorca crassidens. Next base: position 100,755,591 of record NC_090297.1, on the reverse strand, counting down.
GGACAAAGTGAGAGAGTGGCATGGACATATATACACTACCAAATGTAAAATAAGATAGCTAGTGGGAAGCAGCCACATAGCACAGGGAGATCAGCTGGGTGCCTTGTGACCTCCTAGAGGGGTGGGATAGGGAGGGTGGGAGGGAGATGCAAGAGGGACAGGATATGGGGATATATGTATATGTATATGTATGGTGCAACAAGAAAACTAGCTCTGCAAAAGAATGTGATTTGTGACAAATGTGAAGGCCAAGGTGGTAAGAAAGGAGCAGTGGAGTGCTGTCCCAATTGCTGAGGTACTGGAATGCAAATAAGAATTCATCAGATAGGACCTGGAATGGTTCAGCAAATTCAGTCTGTCTGCATGGAGTTCCAGGGCCATGGGGAGCGGATCAGTCCTAAAGATAGATGTAAAAGCTGCAATGGAAGGAAGATAGTTCAAGAGAAGAAAATTCTAGAAGTTCATATTGACAAAGGCATGAAAGATGGCCAGAAGATAACATCCCATGGTGAAGGAGACCAAGAACCAGGACTGGAGCCAGGAGATATTATCATCATTTTAGATCAGAAGAATCATGCTGTTTTTACACGACGAGGAGAAGACCTTTTCATGTGTATGGACATACAGCTGGTTGAGGCATTGTGTGGCTTCCAAAACCCAATATCTACTCTTGACAACCGAACCATAGTCATCACTTCTCATCCAGGCCAGATTGTCAAGCATGGAGATATCAAGTGTGTGCTAAATGAAGGCATGCCAATTTATCGTAGACCATATGAAAAGGGTCGCCTAATCATTGAATTTAAGGTAAACTTTCCTGAGAATGGCTTTCTCTCCCCGGATAAACTCTCTTTGCTGGAAAAACTCCTACCTGAGAGGAAGGAAGTAGAAGAGACTGATGAAATGGACCAGGTAGAACTAGTGGACTTTGATCCAAATCAGGAAAGACAGTGCCATTACAATGGAGACGCATATGAGGATGATGAACATCATCCTCGGGGTGGTGTTCAGTGTCAGACCTCCTAATGGGGCCAGTGAATAACACTCACTGCTGGCATTTTATTTGCAGTAGTGATTGAGTGAAAGACTATAATCATAATATGCTCACTACTTGCTATTTTTTGTTTTAATATTCAACTATAGTAGTGTTTTAAAAGTTAAATGAAGAATAAACTCAAATATAAAAAAGAAAAAAAAACTTTGTTATAAAGCAGAAACTAACACACCATTGTAAAGCAATTATACTCCAATAAAGATGTTTTTTTAAAAAAAAGGCATTTTTTAAGATGCAAGAAATTACAGCATGTTTGTAAGCTGAAGGGAATGCCCTTATAGAGAAGGCTATTTTGATGGAAATTGGTACATTTGGAATCAATGAGTAATAAAATAATCACAATCTTCATGATTTCATTGCCAAACTTAATCCAAATTTTTACTGCTAAATAGTTTTTTACCTGAAAAAAACACTGTTGTGGCTGCAAGCAGAGCATATTCAGTATTAGTAATGCTAAGCTCACTCATTCTTCTACAGAAGTAATACAGTGTAGTCATAAATTCTTCAGAAATACCTAAAAAGATTAATATCAAATGTATTTTCATCAGAACACAGTGCAGACTCATATTGCCATTATCATATTTTCTCAAAGCAGTACAAGAAAATGAAACATGTCTGACAAATTTTTTCCATCCAATACAATATTTTGTATTATATATAATATTACCAGTCAGCATAGCAGAAGGACAATCTTCATTGCAAAATGTTTCCATAGGATAAATAGCACTTCTATCACCACTTTGATCATGACAATTCAGTGAATGATCTGAATGATCTGATATTTTCATAGTACCTAGTTAAGGGAAAAAATATAAAGTCTGATTTTTTTAAATCTTTATTCAGATAGTAAAGTCAATCTCTCTAACGTCTGTTAAACAGGAAACATTCCCAACAAATGGTATCTTTATAATTTTTATTACTGAAACATGAATCTAGAATAATAGTTCACACTTTATATAAACATTATATAGAAGACCCTCCAAAAATGTGTTTTCTATGATACTATATAAGAAGAATGGTTTTCTTTAAGAGAAAAACAAAAGCTAGAACAATGAATTGGAAAACTATAAACGACTATTATGAAGTACTTATTTGTACACCAACTAGTACAATAAAAATATAATAAAAAATAGCTCAATGTTATATAATCTGTTGCTAAATTTAATAGTAACTATTAACATTAAGATTGAGTTAGTTGACCTTTTTTGCTTTCAGAAGTTGATGAAAGATATTCTTTTTGACTGTAAATTTGGGCCACATAAAGGAACATCACTTCAGTTTTTGATCCCTTCTGTAATGCAGTCTGATCCTCATTGGTCAAATTTTCAAATCCTTTATGAAAAGATCACATAATTGTTTGAAATAAATAATGAAAAGATAATTTTCAGGTATAGGATTTAACTTTTTTTTTTTTTTTTTTTTGAGGTATGCAGGCCTCTCACTGTTGTGGCTTCTCCCATTGCGGAGCACAGGCTCCGGACGCGCAGGCTCAGCGGCCATGGCTCCCGGGCCCAGTCGCCCCACGGCATGTGGGATCTTCCTGGACCGGGGCATGAACCTGTGTCCCCTGCATCGGCAGGCGGACTCTTAACCACTGTGCCACCAGGGAAGCCCAGGATTCAACATTTTTATATTATTTACTTATGACACGAATCTTAACTGGTCCCTTAGAATAATTATGATTCCACATGCTACTATTTGGGGGCACTTTCATCAAAACCAGATAATAATAATTTCCTATGGCAAGAGCAAATTAAACATAGTTGGTTTAGCCTTGAAGAATTTATTTTCACAGAGAGTTACCTGTGCATGTAACTAGATAGCTAAGTTTTGGCCAACAGTGGCTTCACCTTTTTTTTTTTTTTTTTGGTATGGTACAGGGAATTTTGTTTCATGTTTTATCTAAAAAACAAAAACAATTTATTTCCCAAAATAAAAATAAAACATACAATCAATCATAGTTTGTCTTAACTCTAAGTCTTTGAATTCACTTGAATAATATTTTAAAATATTTATATTTTCATCCAACTGATTGATTAAAGCAAACAAAGTAAACATGTTTTTAAATTTAGAAGCAGTTTTGGTAGAAAAATAGAGGGTTTTGTTTTCTTAAAATGCCACCTTCCTTTAAAACAAGGAACTTTTTTAAAATTACGTATTAAATTACTTTAATTTTTTCCAAAGATAAAGTGATTACCTGGGAGTCTCTTGGTGAAATCCATTAACCTCTGTATATGTAGGACAACTGTCTCTGAGAGTCGCAAGAAGATCAGTTCAGGATTTGCATATCCCTGCAGCTAAGCAACAAAAAGAAATAAGATTAATAACTTTTTTCTTTCAAATAACTTTAAATTTTAAACTTTTCTGATTATGCTGTTATTTTCTAACATAAGTAATTACAAATTATTTCTTGCTAGTAATGAACACATACAAATCTTTCTATTTCTTCTAATGGAATTGTATATTTTTGATGAGCGGCCACAATGTTGTTAATGAGCTGATGTTCCTCTTGAGTTAGTTCCATGCTCTCCTGAATCTGTAAGAAAATATAGGGGGGAAACTGTAATGCATACCTATTAAATAAGACATCATCATTAAAGAAACAAGAAATTTTTTAAGGAGAGCCTTGCCACTTTTCCAGATCTAGTGGTAGGTGACACAAGCTTGTTGTTTACCCCTTCCTCTTCCACTTTGATGTTAGAGTAAAAATTATTCTTCTGCTTAAAGTTCTTTCGAAGTCTCTTTGATCTGCATTGGATTTCTGTGAGCAAACCTGTGATATTACAAAATTCACATAAAATATTTTTGGTACAACAAATAACATTATAGGATTTGATGAAAATTGTCTTACATTGTACACATATGTGATCATGAACTTGCCTTTTCACAAAAAACCTTTCTTTTTTGGTAAGCATGTACAACAGCAGTTAAATTTACTACATTACTTACTTCTTTTCCTTCCACAACTTCCTGTCTACTTAAAACTACACAGTCATCCTAGACTTAAATTAAAAATTAATTTTGCATCTCCAAATTATAAATTTAGACCTTTTTATGTTAGAGAAATTTCCACATTAATTATATCTTGGAAGCAACAGAATGTTAATTGGTACATTGAAGGGAAACCACTAATTTTAAATTGTGCTTTTTGTAGTTGAATTATATAACTTTAGGTTAAGTAATATAAAAATACAAGGATTTCCAATTAAGAAGAAAATATGATTATTACCAAAGTTAGAGCAATATAGTATAGAACAGATTTTATGGAAATAATTACCTAGATTGGTAACTGGCTATCCTAATTTAGCAGTTGCTGGAGAAATAGCTTAAATCCAGACAAATATGTTATGTTCAAATATGTTCAAAATAACTTGAAGAACGTAAGTTCCTAGTAAGGTAAGAAAAACTAAAATCCCCCTAAAAAAAAACCACAATGGCACTTACATTCTTCCAACATTCCTACTGCCTTACACTTTTTTAGTCTGCACTCTTGACATTTTCTACGCATGTACATGTCCATTTCACAGTGACCACCATTCTTGCAACTATATACTGCATTTTTGGTGATGCTACGTCGAAAAAACCCTAATAACAAAGGAGAGTTTTTAAAATTTTACTATTAGGTATTTTTAGTTACTTGTTTTTAACCTTCATAGTAAAAGTAATCAAGTTAACTAAATTATTTCAATAAAATGTTTTTTCCCTCAGTAAGAAGGTTTGGTTTAATATACATTTATCTGGATAATTGTTTTAATCCTCTCCTATTTGATATATCTTATTCCATGGTTGTTCCTGTCAATAATCTATCTGGAAATTAAACTAAATAACCCCAACACATTAAAACAACTCTCTGTTTTCTATGGTTATAATATACCATCTAAAAGCATTTTTAAACTATATTTTACAGAATATCAAGATTCCATGACACATCTCTCAAGGTTCCCTAGAAGGAATATGTGCTCATGTAAAATAAAACTATAAGGAAACCTCTCTTTTTCTCTCCCCACATTTCTACCTCAACTCATAAAGGAAGAGATAATTCTTCCAAACTTACTCCTCTGTCCTTCCTTTTTAGCACTTCCCCAGATGAGAACATATTGCTAATTTATTTAGTCCAAGACGTTGAATGGGCCGTTTTGTGTGTGTGTGTGTGTGTGTGTGTGTGTGTGTGTGTGCATGCTGGGGAGAGGTGTGGAGATTCTACATTTTCCTAAATCCATGCATAGCAGTCTCTTCCCATTTCCTGTTTCATTTCCCATTCCTGTGCAACAATCCCTGCTATCTTCCTCTTATTCCATTCCAAGCAGTGAAGATGATAAAGTTAGTCAATACCCCAATTAGAAGCCTGCCATACTCTTTCTGTAGACACGCTTGAGAGTGGGAGTTTCATGACTTAGATTCAGCAAAGGGAATAGAAAGCTCAGCTTAGGTTTCAGAACTATGCCTCATTCTTCAACTTAGTTTTAACAGCAAGGCCCTGCATTTTAAGAGTAAGCAAATACTGGCCCAGCTATTCTACTCATAAAGCTGGTACCTCCTTTCCCTTAGTCTTCGTTTGGCTATTCTTTGTGTGGGGTGAGTGTGAGATTCTGACAATAAGACTTCACCTTGAACTTCTAGACACGTTTACCTAGTCCTGTATTGATCTAATCATTTCCAGGTTCTGCCCCAATATTTCATTTGTGAATTTAAAAAATGCAGAAGTGTTTCAAAACCTCAAAACTTCATCAAGGACTATTTTACTCCTTACTCCATGCCAATATCAATGATGATCTTCAGTGGTAGACCTCCCATTGGTTTTCAAAAAGGCATTCCTGGGACTTCCCTGGTGGTCCAGTGGTAAAGAATCCGCCTTCCAATGCAGGGGATGCGGGTTCGATCCCTGGTTGGGAACTAAGATCCCACATGCCGCGGGGCAACTAAGCCCACTCGCCTCAACTAGAGAGGCCGCGTGCCTCGAACTCCAGGGTCCACGTGCTCTGGAGCCCAAGCACCACAACTAGAGAGAGAAAACCTGCACGCCACAACTAGAGAGAAGCCCATGCACCACAACAAATAGCCCGCACAACACACCAAAGTCCTGCATGCCGCAGTGGAGATCTCACGTGCCACAACTAAGACCCCACACAGCCAAAAATTTAAAAATAAAATAAAATAAATAAATATTTTTTAAAAAGCATTTCCAACAAATAGATAGAATCGTAGAAGTCATTTAATTGAAATTTCTTCCTAATTCACGAATTATACCAGCCATATGAGATGTAATAGTTAACATTCAGACCTTTTTAAAAGACATTTTTTATTCCAACGTCAAATTCACCTAGGAACATGCAAAGTTTCTGCCACAAAAATATTTTGAATTTTATATTTAAATATAAAAGTTTTCATCAAAATTAAAAAGAAAATGAAATCAAAACTTCGTTAAATTCCATTTTCACATCTTTGATCCCACAGATTGATCACTTTAAACATATCAATGGCTCTCCTTGATTTTATGTTTCACATTTTAAAGAGAGTACTCCTACATGCTTAAAATTTCATGACTCTTCAGTGAACATTAGGATTAAAGTTTTAACTTTATCCTTACCTTTGCAACCTTCACAAGTAAGTGCATTGTAATGATATCCTGATGCTTTATCACCACAAACTACACAGAGTTCTTCCTGTCCCTTAATACGAATGGAAGAATGAGTTATTCTGGACCTTTTTATTCCAGGGTAACCATCTTCAGCATCGTGGGCAACCACGTAAGTGGATTTATTTAATTCACAGGAAAGAAGTCCATACTCTCCACCACTGAACTGTGGGTCCAAGCTACAAGTGTTGAAATGACTTTGTAAAGATTGGGACTGTAGAGCTGGAGGAAACTGGACAGTAGAATACTTGCAATAAGGTGATTCTTGAAAATCAATGTCGTACAGCTGATAATTGATTTGTTCTGGCAAAATATCTAGTTTTTTTAACGGACACACACACACACACAAAAATGGTGAAAGTCAAGTTATTTTTCAAATTTCAAAGAGTTTTACAATCAAAGAACAGAGTTAATTCAACATGTCCAATACATCCCAGGGACTTGCTGTCCAGCATGAGAGGCAGACAGTAAACTGAATTGCAATGCATGATAAATGCTGCCACCCCAGAAGTATGCAGAGGTTGCTCAGGAGCTGGGAGAAAGGGTTGTTAATGGCTTACATACCAATGCAGTCTATTTCCTTAAGTAGAAATGAGTATTTCCCGGAGTTTGAAATGAAAGCTTTTCCCCAGCTTCTGTATTTTCTTTGTTGTGAATAAAATTGTTTTCAGTGCAATCAGATCAGTAAAGAGATGAATTAATAAATTATCCCACCCCCCCACCAAAAAAATCAAACTAAAATACAATTATACCAGTTATCTGGTTATTTCAAGCAAAAAATAAATTCTTTAAACTCCCCATTTAATATACCTTAACACTCTCCTTCGCCATTTGTAGACCTGATTTAAATTACTAGTTTCTTTTCTGTTTTATTGTCTAGCAATTCAATTATCTGGTGATAAACTTACCTACCCCGGAGGGTGACTGTAAGAATGAAATAAAATGTGAAATGCAAAAGCATGTATAAAATACAAAATGATACTTAATGGGTATCTTTATTGTTATTATCAGAAGCTACCAAACACCAACTTACTTTCTGTTTTCAGGAGGATTACTGAAATCAATCCAGAAAATTGGCTCCAAAGAGACCCAGGAATACTTAGTTCCTCTATGTTTGTATCTAGTAATATTTGTACTTTTCCTGGTGCTGAATCACAGTATGATTAGACTTACTCTTACCCTCAAAATTCTACCCCCAAGATTGGTAAACAGTATAATTTCTATTAATTCACATAAATTATTTGCAATCTGATAGCATCCAATCCAATGCAAAGTGTTGAATAAATACCAATAACAGCCTGATATAAGAAGAAAAGTTATCAGTAAAAACAATGTAACTTTCATTTAAAGAAGAGGGCCCTTCATGGCTGAGTATCAAAAGACTGCAGAATACTGGCTGATGTTCCATTGGCATGGAAATCAGAGTTCAAAGTATAATATAAAAGAAAACTGCATTTAAAATTCAATTCATATTATAATCTTGGTCTTTTTGGAGAAAAATCCTATTGTCTCTTGCACTCTGTTTTCTATTTCTTTCCCTTTGATAAAAATCTTATATTAAGATTAAAGTTTCAGGAACATTGAATAACTACTCTGAACTACATTTTCTAAATTGCATGTGAACTAGCTTCAGCTAACCCCTAAAAATAACTTATAATTTGCATGCTAATTCTATTTTTAAAAATTGAATACAATTTTAGACTACTGTGCTTTTTCTTCTTTACATTTGATTCTGACTTACAGCATTTTGGTATTTCTGATTTTTGAAAGTAATTATATATTCTCTGGTAGGGAGTAATTGAAAGTCTTTGGTTCATTTGTTAATTTCTTTTAAAAAAAAAACCCTCTAGGGACTTCCCTGATGGCGCAGTGGTTAAGAATCCGCCTGCCAATGCAGGGCACATGGGTTCGAGCCCTGGTCCAGGAAGATCCCACATGCCGCGGAGCAACTAAGCCCGTGTGCCACAACTACTGAGCCTGCACGCCTAGAGCCCGTGGTCTGCAACAAAGAGAAGCCACCGTAATGAGAAGCCTGTGCACCGCAATGAAGAGTAGCCCCCGCTCGCCGCAACTAGAGAAAGCCGGCGCGCAGTAATGAAGACCCAAAGCAGCCAACAATAAATAATAAATAAATAAATATTTTTTTAAAAACCCTCTAATTAACCATAATTCCCGCCAAATAAAAAGTTTTATTAACTATTATACTGTAGTTTTTTATTACACACCGTAGTACTGCACTGGTTCAGCAAGACAATACCCATCAGATGCAGTGACGTAAGTATTGGCCATTCTCTGGTCCAATTTTCACTTCTTCATTAGTAGATGCTAAAATAGAACCTGAAGGAAACAAAAATTTTGTAGACTTTTTGAAAGTATGATTATCAAATCAGTATGATTTTATAAAAGTATAATACTGTTTTTGAAAAATAAAGAATTTAGCAGACTTTATACAAGACATTTATATTTACACTTTAACTGGAAGAATATTGATTTTTCATATCTCTACATACCAGATTATTTAATTCAGACAACATCTTATTGCTCAGTTCTTTAAAATAACTTAAATCTTGGTAATAATCATTATGGCTCTTGAAAGGGTACCAAGCTTTGGAGTTAGACTTCATACACTGCATTTACCACTTATTTATGGGTCATTTTTACACCTCCCTGAACCTTAGTTTCCTCATTTGTAGAAGCGAAAGAATGAAACACACCTAGCCAAGTTATGGGAGAGTTTAATTAATGTGTTTAAAATCCAGTACAGTTCTTGACTTAATAACCGAGTTGTATAATTATTATTCTAATAGTTGCGCTAGATCTCAGTGTTCTCAATTTAGGTGAATTAGGAAGAAAAATTACACTTTTTCATGAAGGAAATTAAAGAATAGGAAAAGAATGGCTTTCGTAGCACTTTATTTAATCTTCTAAGTTCTTTGTAAATATTTTTCATAGCACTGTGATATGCTAAGCATTAATTTTGGTTCTGCATGACCAATGAAAATAGTTTTTTGATTACTGAAAAAGTGTTTTATTTTTAATAGTAAAGACTAAAAATCATAAGCTATTATGAGGGAAAATTATTCAAAATCTAGGACGATCCCTTATGGGAAAAAAACCTATTTTTGTTATTTCCTAGGTAGGAACTCCAAAAAGAATGCATCTTTGAATAGACTTAAACAGGAAATCACAGTTAAAGAAATTGGAAATTATTAAAAGAAAATAAAGGTCACTCTAGAGTCCATGATATTTTATAGCTTTATCCTGTCTATTCGAAGGTAAAGACTGTTTTCACCTTTTAAAAGAACCGAAAAAGAAGAAAATGGGTTTTGAAACATACCAAAAGATATATATGACAAACTTCTGAGATTATATTGAAAAATCTTTTACTTAGATTTATTTCTCATGTGATGAGGTCATGGCAAAGGTTTCTACATTCGTGAAGATGATTAAAATAGTAGTATCTCTGAAATTTGTCTCCTGTATTATTTAATAGGCTCTAGGTTCCTTTAAAAGTACTTAAATCTCCCACTCTCTGACAGTCACGTAGAAGAAGTGCTGAATGGAACAGATGAAGCAAAAGTGGTGCCCCCAAATAAGTGCACTTTCAAAATGAAGTTTTCCTTGAAAAGTAAGGACTAAAATCAATAGGATCAGTATTACAACAGGTTAATCGGCTCTCCATATGAAAAGAATTCTAAGTGCTATCGGTTTAATTTGTGCCATACTCTTTAGTAATAATCCTGTTTAGTTTTTTCCAAACTTCTCTTTTGAGTCTCGATTTGATTTTAGAAAATCCCAAATGAATGTGAAAACTTGAAGTTGTTACTCACCCTTCCTTTAAAATTCCTGCTTTTAGCATTAGGCTTCATATAATATTAAATAAATATCTGAAAATTAAAAAGTATTTGGTATTCCTTTTTTTTGCTGAGCAAGATTTCATCTAAGAAATAATATAGAATAAATTAGAGGTAGCACATTAAAACAAAACCGGTAATATCCTGGCAAATACATACAGAAGTATCTTATAACAATGCTGCTGTCAGGGTTCATATCATAAATAACAATGTTCTCAAACCAAGTCCTTCCAATACTGATAAATAAATGCCCCAAAATATTGTCTAAAGCAGAAATGTCTTTATCAGTTTATGGACTACAGGCATACCTCAGAGATACTGCGGGATTGGTTCCAGACCACCAAAATTAAGCAAATATCACAATAAAGCAAGTCACATACATTTTTTTATTTCCCAGTGCATATTAAAAGTTATGTTTATTTTATCCTGTAGTCTACTAAACATGCAATAGCATTATGTCTTTTTAAAAAATACCTTGTTAAAAATACTTTATTGCTAAAAAAAGTAATCATTATCTGAGCCTTTAGCAAGTCATAATCTTTTTGCTGGTGGAGGGTCTTGCCTCAGTGTTGTCGGCTGCTGACTGATCAGGGTGGTGGCTGCTGAAGATGAAGTTATGAAACTATGAAGTTTCCCTCATCAATTGACTCTTCCTTTCATGAACAATTTCTCTGTAGCATGCACTGCTGTTTCATAGCAGTTTACCCACAGTAGAACTTCTTTCAAAATTGAAATCAGTCTTTCAAACCCTGCCTGTGCTTTATCAACTAAGTTTATTTACTATTCTAAATCCTTTGTTGTCATTTCAACAACCTTCATAGCATCTTCACCAGGGATAGATTCCATCTCAAGAAACCACTTTCTTTTCTCATCCATAAGAAGCAACTCCTCATCCATTCACATTTCATCATGAGATTGCAGCGATTCAGTCACATATTCACGCTTGACTTCTAATTCTAATTCTCTTGCTATTTTCACCACAGCTGCAGTTACTTCCTCCACTGAAGTCTTGAACCCCTCAAAGTCATCTATAAGGGTTGGGATCAACTTCCGAACTCCTGTTAATGTTGATATTTTTACCTCTTCCTAGGAATCACGAATGTTCTTTTTTTTTTAAGGTGTGTGTGTGTTTTTTTTGTTTTTGGCCTCAACGCATAGCATGTGGGATCTTTGTTCCCCAAGTAGGGATCGAACCTGTGCCCCCTGCAGTGGAAGAGTGGAGTTTTAACCACTGGACAGCTAGGGAAATCCCTGAATGTTCTTAATGGCATCTAAAATGGTGAATCCTTACCAGAAGATTTTCAAGTTACTTGGTCCAGATCCATCAGAGGAATCACTAGCTGCAGCAGCTATAGCCTTACAAAATATATTTCTTAAATAATAAGACTTGAAAGTCAAAAGCCATGGGCTGTAGAATGGATGTTGTGTTAGCATGCATAAAAACAACATTAAACTTACTATACATCTCCATTAGAACTCTTGGGTGACCAGGTGCATTGTCAATGAGCGGTAATATTCTAAAAAGAATCTTTTTTTCTGAGCAGTACGTTTCAACAGTGGATTTAAAATATTCAGTAAACCATGTTGTAAACAGATGTGCTGTCATCCAGACTTTGTTTTTCCATTTATAGAGCACAGGCAGAGTAGACTTAGCATAATTCTTTAGGGCCCTAGGATTTTCAGAATAGTAACTGAACATTGGCTACAACTTCTAGTCACCAGCTGTATTAGCCCCTAACAGGAGAGTCAGCCTTTCCTTTGAAGCTTTGAAGCCAGGCATTGACTTCTCCTCTCTAGCTATGGAAGTCCTAGATGGCATTTTCTTCCAGTGTAAGGTTATTTCATCTACATTTGTTGTTTAGTGTAGCCACCTTCATTCATTACTTAGGTATGTCTTCTGGATAACACGCTGCAGCTTCTTCATCAGCACTTGCTGCCTCACCTTGCACTTTTACGTTATGGAGATGGCTTCTTTCCTTAAACATCATTAACCCACCTCTGCTAGCTTCAAACTTTTCTCCTGAAGCTTCCTCATCAATCTCAGCCTTCATAAAATTGAAGAGAGTTAGGGCCTTGCTCTGGATTAGGCTTTGGCTTGAAGGAATGTTGTGGCTGGTTTGATCTTCCATCCAGACCACTAAAACTTTCTCCATATCAGCAATAGGGTTGTTCCACTTTCTTATCATTTGTGTGTTCACTGGGGAATCACCTTTAATTTCCTTCAAGAACGTTTCCTTTGCACTCACAGCTTGGCTAACTGCTTGGCATAAGAGGCCTAGCTTTTGACCTATCACAGCTTTTAACATGCCTTCCTCACTATGCATAATCATTTCTAGCTTTTGATTTGAAGTGAGAGACATGAGACTCTTCCTTTCACTTGAGCACTTAGAGGTCATTGTAGGGTTATTCAGTGGCCTAATTTCAATATAGTTGTGCCTCAGAGAATAGCGAGGCCTAAGGAGAAGGGGAGAGATGGGAACCAGGCAGTTAGTGGAGCAGTCAGCACACGCAGCATTTATCGATTAAGTTCACTTTATATGGGTGTGAGTTCATGGTGCCCCAAAACAATTACAATGGTAACATCAGAAATCAATGATCACAGATTACCATAACAAATATAATAATAATGAAAACGTTTGAAATATTAAGAAAATTACCAAAATGTGACACAGAGACACAAAGTGAGCTAACTGCTTTTGGAAAAAATGGTGCCACTAGACTTGCTCAGTGTAGGGTCACCACAAAACTTCAATTGGTAAAAAAACCCAGTATCTGCAAAGCGCAGCAAAGCAAAGTGCAGTAAAATGAGGTATGCTTGTAGTTATAATCCAGGGCCTATATGGGACACAAACATAAATAGGCCATTGATTAAAATATGCCTTTTAAAATATGAAATATTTCTCTCCTTTATATGCTTATAGTAATAGTTGCATTATTTTCTACATAAAATGTTCACAATTAAATTTTTCTTCAGACTTCTAAATGTCTAACAGAAGTATTATAATATGTATGCATGGTAAAACAAAATTTTCAGAAATAATATGCTTATAAAATTAGTTTAAAAACAAATTATTAATAACATAGAGAGAGGTATGTAATCAAAAACTTCCTATCCTATTAAAGTAAAGAGAAAAATTACCGTGGTCTTGGAATGATTCTGTTTCATTACCTTCCTAGTAAATATTTATTTAAAGAGAAAATAACTTAGTTAAGAGAGGAGATTTTGTCAAGAGGATCAATTTGGCCTGCGTAAAGTCTATGTTTTTCTTTAACAAATATAACTTTATCAAAAACCATATTTTTCACAGATTATGATAGCTATTTTACTGAAAAGATGTGTAATTGCACAAATGGATTTGCGTCTCCTCTGCTTTAACCATGAATTGTTCTTGGTAACTCTTCATGTCTAAAACCTTAACAGGAAAAACATATTGATTACTGAGAACTATATCTATATGTTAAAGAATTTCACAGTTTTCACATTTTTACTCTTGCAATATATGTCATTTGAATCATGAATAATGCATTGCTTATTGACATAATTGAAAAGTATATTGTTTTGCAAAAAAAAATTTTTAGTTTTCATAGTAGTATCTACTAAAAAATGAGTGATAGTGCTATATAATACATAATTATAAAAAGGTTTTTTATGGTAGTGCTTCTTTGAGCCAGAATTCTCTGAGCTTATTGGAACCAGAAAAAATGAAAAGAATATATTTGAATAATAACACAAATTAAGGCTTCTTGATTCCTCCATAATTATCTGTCCTTTAACTTTTGAATACAGGGAGGACTTTACACTGTGAAGTCTTCTCATGCTTTTATTATACAGCTTTATCAAGATGTAATTTACATAACATCATATTCATTCTCTTAAATTCACTGTACAGTTCAGTGGTTTTTAGAATATTCAGAGTGTGCAGCTATTACCATCATCTAATTCCAGAGCATTTTTGTCACCCCAAAATGATCCCCCCATACCTGTAAGCATGGCACCTCATCCCCTCCTCCCCCAATCCCTGACAACCACTAAGCAACTTTCTGTTTTTATGGATATGCCTATTCTACACATTTCATATAAATCTAATCATATAATCCATACATAGTTTTATATGAAAAAAGTAATTAATATGTTAAGTACTTTTCACAGCATAAGACAGAAAGAAAATAGATTAAGTATTTAGAAAATTCATGACTATGAAAGTAATATTTTAGATACTTCAGAAGTATAGAAATATTTGTGTGTCTATTTCCACAATCTGACGTAATTTTCATAATTATATCATCATAAAATTTTCAACAAAAGTATAATTCCCTGAATATCTCTTTATCAGAATTTATTTCAAGTGGTTTGAATTTACATATTACCTATTGCTTCAAAAAATAAAATATTTTATCAATAAGTTCTTGATTTAAAAATGAGTTTAATTTTTAAAATATAACAATAAACATTACTGTGAAGTGACTTATCACATCAAATGTCAAGTCCAACCATAGTCTAAAATTATCTTGTCATTCTTTAGGAAAGAACCAAATTATTGTGTAACCTACTTAATTAAATTTCTTATTTTCAAGGGGAAAATGCTTTTTATAGCTTGACTATCATAGTAACTACAATTGTCTTACCTTGCAAAAATTAAGTTAATGTTAGTGGAAACTAAAGATCTCAAAAAATACCCTCTAATTTATTAATACCTTACGGTTTAATAATGAAGTGAGTTGTCAACAAAATTAGCATTCATATTTAATTTAGACAGTATAAAATACATTTTTCTTATTTTAGAGAGAACAAAATACTCACAGTTCAATGATATTACTAGAGATTGTCCTTTTCCTCACAGAATGAGTATAGATAGATTTAGCAATGACTTTAACTTTCCATCTGGAGCAACTGAGCCTTTTCTCTATTTATCAAGGAGTGGAAATAAGGGCACTCTGCATACATTTAGGCTCTAGACACTCTGCAGAGCAATGCTTCAGCTCTATCTCAGAGACAAACTTCCCACACAATCCTCTCGGGTCAAAGCAAGGGCAGTTACAAGCTGACATAAATCAAATAATAACCAGATCATCAGGGATAGAAGCCTTTGGGACCTTCAGGTCACACTCTCCCAGAGTTCCTTATTGTTTATTTAATACATACTTTGTTTTCATGATTGAATTTGACATTCTTCCATTCTGATTACAAAACATTGGGTCTCTACAAACTACCAAGTAATATATACAGGAAGGAAAAAAACCCTTCATTAAATTCAAACTCCACTAATACAGGTGCTATAACAATTCAACTTGAAGTTTATCTTTTCATTACCCATAAAAAAGGGAATTTGTTAAACCAATTAGTAATGTGTAATAATTCATAGATTGCTGCAATGTTAGATGTATACAAATCATCTAATTCAACTCTCTCAAGTTTTTGGCTAAGAAAAACTTCAACACAAATAGATACTACTCCTTGTTCAAGTTCTCATAGCTAGTTAGTAGCAGAGATGAAACTCAATGAAAATCCAAGCAGTTGAACAGGATATATAAATAATTTCATTATGACTTTTTTAATGTCACATAAATAAAGTCTGTTAGATAATACCAGGCTCAGAGTCTTATTCCTTTAAGGCATTTCTACAGAGGCAAGTTTACAAATGCGTTTTCTACCACTAAACCCCATTCTCCTGGTTACACCATCTCTGACCTGATGACTGACTTTTCTTATCTGACACTATGCTCTTGTCTCAGTCCTGCCCAGTTCCACTTGCATGTAAACATGGCATAGCCTCAGTATGCACCTCTACCTTTCCTGGCATCTGATCTTGTCCACCTCCAGTTTCTGACTTCAAACTATAATACTGATGATGAATTCTTCAAGGGTCTTCATCTACTACAGAGCAGAATTCATGATAAAATCTGCAAGTCATGTCACATGGAGTTTTGTTTACTTTTTAAATAAGAGGCTCTGTTATCTGTGAATTTTAATTGGTTAACCAAAGAATAACAGTCATGCCATTATAATTCATTTGTGTTGATTCTAAAATATTCCAAAAATAGACTCCAGATTATGTCTTAAAAGAGGTACTCTCTACTAGCAACCTTACACTGAAAAATAGCAAAACAACTACATGAAAGAAAAAAATAGCAAAACAAACATATAGTACTTGATATCTTTTAAAAGCAATGTTTAACTTCTAAATATTTATCTGGAACATTTGTTTCTTAAGAGAACATATTTTTTAAAGAACTTTAATCCTTTCACTATTAGTATTCAAACATCAGGGATAATGTATACAATTTTATTGCTTAGATAATTCCCAATTTTAACCTCTGTTTATAAGCAGAATTATTAGCTTCTGTATTTAAAAAATACAATTTCGAATGCTCAATGATTCAAACTTTTCACTTATTCATATCATCTTGACCACGCATACCCTCAGTTCCATCCCAATTATATCTGAGATACTACAATTCATTGACAATCAGCTTCCTTGTTTAGTTTTACAAAAAATGATTTGGGAATTCCCTGGCAGTCTAGTGGTTAGAATTTGACGCTTTCACTGTGGTGAACCAGGTTCAATCCCTGGTCGGGAACTAAGATCCTGCAAGCTGTGTGGCCGCAGACAAAAAAAAAAAAAAAAAAAAGATTCATCCAGAACTTTACAGCTACAAATTTTTACATGTACTTCCCTGGTTTATAATAATACTCTAGACTTACTGTGGCATTAGCATAGTGCTCATTCCAAGGTACTTAAAGATATGTGCAAATATATCTTGATATTTTAAAATAAGGAAAGCAGATTTATATTTTTCAAATTTTACACAGGCTACTGGCAACCGAGCATTCTACTTGTAATCACATGGTTCACTGATATCCCTTAATATGCATAAATGAGGAAATTTCTTGAAATTTATTCTTTTTATACTGTCACTCAATACACAGGTGGCCTATATTTATAGATACATGCCATTTAAAATAAATATTATCATTACATTATCAGTAACAAATAATCTAAAGAGTTACAAATCTAACCCACTTGTTTGCTGTATAATTAGGAGCATCATTAGGGAAGGCTCTATGAGAAAGTGACATCCAAGACAAGACCTAAAGGATGACAAAAAGCCAGCCACAGGAAGAGCTGAGGGATGAATGTTTTAGAAGGAACAACACACTGCTCTGTGTTGGCTTGTGTAACACCAAAAGAAGGTCAGTGTAGTGAATGGTGACAGAAGACAGGAATAGAACAAGATGAGACTGGAGAGAAAATAAAACCAGGTTGTAAGAGCCTTAGAGAGAAGTCCGAATTTTATTCTGGGTATAACAGGAAATCATTAAAGGATTTTAAGCAGAAAAGACACATAATCTGAAGTATATTTTTTGTTTTGCTTTATTTTGTTGTTTTGTTTTTAATTGACATTTTTATTGAGACAATTGTAGATTACCTTGCAGTTTTAAGAAATAATACGGAGAGATCATGTGCTTAATCTAGTTTCCCCCAATGGTAACATTTTGCAAAATTGTGGTACAATATCAAAACCAGTATATGGACATTGATAAAAACCACCTTATTCAGAGTTCCCCAATTTTACCTCTGCTTATTTATGTATGTGAATTAAATTCTGTACAATTTTATCACTTGTAGGTTCATGTAGCCATCACAGAGTCAAGATACTGAATAGTTCCCATATCACAATCCCTCGTGTCACCCTGTTTTAACCACACTCACTTCCTTCTTCCCTCTCCCCATTCCTAACCTCTGGCAACCACTAATATGTCCTCCATTTCTAAAAATTTGCCTTTTCAAAATGTTATACAATTGATCATACATTGTGTAACCTTTTATTCCTCAGCATAATTCCCTGGAGGTTAATCCAAGTTGTTGTGTAGATCAAAAAACCACTCATTTTCATTGTTGAGTAGTAGTCTATGGTTCTGGGCATACCACAGTTTAAATATTAAATACCTTTGGAAGGGCACATGGGTTAATTCCATTTTCTGCTACTGCACATAAAGTTGCTATGAACACTCATGTACAGATTTATGTGTGAACATAAGTTTTCATTTCTCTGGAGTAAATGCCCAAAAGTATAATTTCTAGTTTTATGATAATTGTGTATTTTATAAGAAACTGCAAAACTTTTCCCAAATAACTGTATAATTTTATATTTCTACTAGGAATGTATGAGTGAACCAATTTCTCTCCATCTCTTCCAGAATTTGATATTGTTACTATTTTTAATTTTAGCCTTTCTGATAGATGGGTAGTGATATCTTGTGGTTTTCATTTGTGTTTCCCTCATGGCTAATCATACTGAACATCTTTTTTTAATATTTATTTATTTTATTTATTTATTTTCCTTTTTTTTTTTTGGTTGCTTCGGGTCTTAGTTGTGGCATACGGGACCTTTGTTGAGGCATACAGGATCTTTTCGTTACGGCATGTGGTCTCTTCGTTGCAGCGCTCAGGTTTCTCTCTAGTTGTGGCACTCAGTCTTTTCTGTAGTCGTGGCACGTGGGCTCTGTAGTTTGCGGCATTTGGGCTCACTTGTTGAGGCACACAAGCTCAGTGGTTGTGGCATGTGGGCTTACTTGCCCCACGGCATGTGGGATCTTAGTTTCCCAACCAGGGATCGAACCTGCATCCCTTGCATTGGAAGGTGGATTCTTTACCACTGGACCACCAGGGAGGTCTCCTGAACATCTTTTCACATTTTTTTTTTTTTTTTGCCATCTGTATATCCTCTTTGGGGAAGTGTCTGTTCATGTCTTCTCCCCATTTTCTAATAGAATTGTTTATCTTCTTATTGTTGAGTTTTGAGGGTTGTTTATATATTTTAGATACTAGTCTTTTGTTGCATATGTGGTTTGCAAACATTTCTCCTAATCTGTAGTGTGTCTTTGCATCCTCTTTACAGGGTCTTTTGCAGAGCAAAAGTTTTTTTGGCCTTTGTTTTGTTTTGTTTTGTTTTGTTTATTTAACATCTTTACTGGAGTATAATTGCTTTACATTGTTGTGTTAGTTTCTACTGCACAGCAAAATGAATCAGCTATACATATACATATATCCCCATATCCCCTCCCTCTTGCGTCTCCCTCCCACCCTCCCTATCCCACCCCTCTAGGTTGTCACAAAGCACCGAGATGATCTCCCTGTCCTATGTGGCTGCTTCCCACTAGCTATCTATTTTACATTTGTCTGTGTGTATATGTCCATGCCACTCTCTCACTTCGTTCCTGCTTACCCTTCCCCCTCCCCGTGTCTTCAAGTCCGTTCTCTAATTCTGCGTCTTTATTCCTGTCCTGTCCCTAGGATCTTCAGAACCACTTTTTTTTAAAATTCCATATATATGTGTTAGCATATGGTATTTGTTTTTCTCTTTCTGACTTACTTCACTCTGTGTGACAGTCTCTAGGTCCATCCACCTCACTACAAATAACTCAATTTCGTTTCTTTTTATGGCTGAGTAATATTCCATTGTATATATGTGCCACATCTTCTTTATCCATTCATCTGTCAATGGACACTTAGGTTGCTTCCATGCCCTGGCTATTGTAAATATTGCTGCAGTGAACATTGTGGTACATGACCCTTTTTGAATTATGGTTTTCTCAGGGTATATGCCCAGTAGTGGGATTGCTGGGTCATATGGTAGTTCTATTTTTACTTTTTCAGGGAACCTCCATACTGTTCTCCATAGTGGCTGTATCAATTTACATTCCCACCAACAATGCAAGAGGGTTCCCTTTTCTTCACCCCATCTCCAGCATTTGTTGTTTGTAGATTTTTGATGATGGCCATTCTGACCAGTGTGAGGTGATACCTCATTGTAGCTTTGATTTGCATTTCTCTAAGAATCAGTGATGTTGAGCATCCTTTCATGTGTTTGTTGGCAGTCTGTATATCTTCTTCGGAGAAATGTCTATTTAGGTCTTCTGCCCATTTTTGGATTGGGTTGTTTGTTTCTTTGACATTGAGCTGCATGAGCTGCTTGTATGTTTTGGAGATTAATCCTTTGTCAGTTGCTTCATTTGCAAATATTTTCTGCCGTTCTGAGGGGTTTTTTTTCATCATGTTTATGGTTTCCTTTGCTGCGCAAAAGCTTTGAAGTTTCATTAGGTCCCATTTATTTATTTTTGTTTTTATTTCCATTTCTTTAGGAGGTGGGTAAAAAAGGATCTTGTGATTTATGTCAAAAAGTGTTCCTCCTATGTTTTCCCCTAAAATTCTATAGTGTCTGGCTTTACATTTAAGCCTTTCCTTTAATCCATTTTGAGTTTATTTTTGTGTGTGGTGTTAGGAAGTGTTCTAATTTCATTCTTTTACATGTAACTGTCCAGTTTTGCAGAGCAAAAGTTTTTAATTTTGATGAAGGATGATTTATCAATTTATCCTTTTACAGATTGTACTTATAGTGTTAAGTCTAAGAACTCTTCACCTAGCTCTAGATCCCGAAGATTTTCTTCTATATAGTTTTCTAAAAGTTTCATATTTTAAGTTTTACATTTAAGTCTAGGATTCATTGTTAGTTAATATTTTTATAAGATGTGAAGTTTAAGTTAAGGTTTTGTTTTGTTTTGTTTTTGTCTATGGATGTTCAATTGCTCCAGCACTGTTTGTTGAAAAAGTGATCCTTCCTCTGTTGAATTGCTTTTGCACCTTGTCAAAATTCAGTTGGGCATACCTGTGTGGGTATATTTTTGGGTTCTCTATTCTGTCAATTGATTTATGTGTCTACCTCTCCACCACTACCATGCCACACCATTTTGACTGCTGTAGCTAACTAGAAAGACTTAATGCTTAGTGGAAGGATCTTCCCACTTTCTCCTTTTTTGTCAAGATTGTCTTAGTTATTCTAGGACCTGTGCTTTTTCATATAAATTTCAAAATAAGCTTGCCTATTTCTACCAAAAAAAATTGCTGGGATTTTTATAAGAATTGTATTAAACTTATTGATCAGTTTGAAGAGAATTGACATCTTTACTATGTTGAACCTTCCAACCCATGAGCATGGTATATCTCTTCATTTATTTAGGTGGTCTTTGATTTATTTCAGCATACAAACCCTGTACATGTTTTGCTAAGTAAATATCTAAGTACTTCATTTTCTTTGGAGTGATTTTAAATGGTATTGTTTTTCATTTTAGTTACTTCATTGTTGGTTTATAGAAATATAACTGCATTTTTCTGTTGATCTTGTATCTTGCAACCTTGCTGAACTTACTTATTAGCTCTAAAGTGATTTTTCTATTCCTTGGAATTTTCTATGTAGACAATCATGTCATCTGCAAGTAGAAATAGTTTTATTTCTTCCTTTCCCAACTGTACGCCTTTTATTTCTATTTCTTCATTTATTAAAATGTCTAGAACTTCCAGTACTATGTTTAGTAAGAGTGGTGAAAGCAGACATCCTTACCCTTGTTCCAATCTTAGGGAGAAAGCATTCAGTTTTTCATCATTAAGTGTGATGTTAGCTAAGATTTTTATAGATGCTCTTTATCAAGTGGAGGTAATTCTCTATTCCTAACTAAACTACTATATGCGTGAATTTTATTTTCATATAATTCTGATGCTACATGGGAGGAGAGCAGGGAAATAAATGAGGTAACCAGTAAGGTGACTATCACAGTACTCCAGGTGAGAGATGATGGTAGCCTAGACTAAGATGATGGTAGTGATGTGGACTAGGAGATAAGAGGGAAGATTCAAGATATATTTTGCTGTATAATCTGTAGGACTTGCTAATGGATTGGACAGTTAGTCAGAAATTGCATTTGGCTACAAACAGCAGAAAACCCTACTATAATGACTTAAGTAGAGGCCTTCTTCCCCCATACAAAAATAAGTCTGAGAGTTAGCAGTTCTATTGATGTCACCAATGTCTCAAGATCCTTCTATTCTTTGCTCCTTCATCATTAACATATGACTTTGAACCATATGGTCACAAATGGATGTTGTACTTCTAGGTACCACAGATGAGTTCCAGTAAGAAGGACAGAATTGCAAAAATTTTCCTTTAGTGAGACTTTATTCAGAAAGTTAAGCACTTCCAGAAACATCCATCTATATCTCCTTGATTAAAACTATGTCACTGGCCACTCAGCTTGCAAGGGAGGCTAGGAAATGAATATTTTATTTTCCAGTCTCTAAAGTAGAGAAAAGCAGGGAGAAGTTTACTGCAATGGGCGCTAAGCGAGCCAACCCAGAGTACCTGCCACATTAGGGATGATGGAGAATAAGGAATAATGGATTACTCCCATGTTTCTGGTTGACAGATTATATTACAGTTTGCTAGGATGTGTAAGAGCGGAATAGATATGGATTTTTAAGGGAAAGCGATAGTTCAACTTTGGACATGGTGAGATTAAAATGTTTGTGAAGTATCTAGAATGTCAAGCAAAGAATTAGATACATGACGCTGGAATTTAGAGAAGTCAAGGCTGGAGGTAATAATCTGGAAGTTTTCAAGAAATTGATAGCATTTAAAGCTGTTGAACTATATAAGATCACCTAAGAAGAAAAAAAGTAGTTGGACACAGCCTTGAGGAACTCCAATATTTAAGTATTGCTTTGGGAAAAGTGAACTCACAAAATAGATTGAGTAGCTAAAAAGGTAAGAGAGAAACAAAGAAAGAGGCATCAAGGAAATAAAGGGAGATATGTGTTTCATGGAGAAGGTATTCTATAGTGTAGAATGCTACTGAGAGAAGCTAAATATGATAAAGAAAAAAATTTTTCCACTGAATTTAGCAGCATGAAAGTAACTGATGATTGAATTAATTAAAACTGATTTCAGAGTCAAGAAACAAAAAATCCATTTTAACCCCAAATAGGAATCTGCTATTTTTCCCACACAACAAAAAGCCTGGATGTAAGCAGCTAAAAGCATTAGGGAGCCAACTGTCAGAGCCTGCTGATTTGTGCTTCCCTTGGACTGTCCCTCATGGCTGGAAAGTGGGTGTCATTGTTCTGGACTCATGTACAAGACAGAGGGAAAAGAAAGCAAAGGTGTGGTGCCAGCAACATATGCCCCTTTATCAAGAGTAGAAGAACTTTCCCTTCCCTCGGAATTATTTTGCACCTCATTAGTCAGAACTGTGTAACACAGCCATCCTGAACTGCAAGGGAAACTCTGGGAAGGTGAGAATTTAAGTTTTCCAGCCTCTACAGTGAAAATGGACAAAAGAAAGAGGGATTGAGAATGGATGGTTTAAGCAATCAAAAGTGCCTGCCATGATGACCTCGACAATAACAGGTTTAATGGTGTGGTGAGACTGAAACCAGATTACAGGGGACTGAAGAGTGAATGGGAGGTGAGGTAGTAAAATGCAATGAATAGAAACATTTTCTATTCATTTGGCCAGAAGTTTAGCTGTGAAGAGGAGCAGAGAAGTAGGATGGTATCTAGATTGGGTTATAAGGTCCAGGGATATTTTTTGTTTTATTTTATTGTCGTTGTTTTTAATATGAAGTAGTAGGCTATGTTTGTAAGATGATAAGAATGATCATTGTGAGGAGGGGCGAGACTAGTGATGCAGGGAGGAAAGAGAATGAAAAGGAAGACTCCAAAAAACTCATGCCCATAGGTTCTAACCTGCTTGTGATCTTCCCTTCCTGATCACCTGGACTTTAGACTCACCTAGCCAGCCTCCACAATTGCATCAACTTATTCCCTGTAATAAATGCCTTAAAATCCCTGGTTCTGCTTCTCGGATTGAATCCTGATGTGGAATTTGATTCTCAAAAAAGTCCTTGAAAAGGCAATAAAATTGTGCACTAGTTTCTATGAAAGAAGAGAGGAGGTACACTTGACCTGAGGAAGCAAGTGAAGACTTCTGGAGTGATATTTCACTTAACCTGAGTCTTGAAGAGTTATTAAAAATTAATAAGGCAAGGAAGGAGTGGAAGCAGCAATGAGCTAGTGAGCCAGCCCCCTGGAAAACAAACAAACAAACTTGATTTGTAGAATTCAGTAATTTCCCTGGTGTATATACTCCTAGCACGGCCAATTTTAAGCTCTCAACATGATGTCACATGAACACAGAGTTAGAAAGAGATGCACACAATTGGCTTTCATAAGTTAGTATGAGCCCACACCACTAAGTAGAAGGTATAGGGTGGAAACAGCATGTACAATCAAAACGTAAACACCAAACTTCTTTCTTGTACAAGACTCTTTATCATGGAGAAAAGATCCAGTGGGCCACCTTCTCCACCAGTTGTCATAGCAGTAAAAGAACAATGCTCAGAAGCATAACTGCATTTTTTTGGCAACATACCAACGATGAGCACCAAAATGATTAATTCAACTAAGGAACTTCTAGACATTGTCCTATAAAAGCAGATAATATTATTTGCCTGAGGTCAATGACAACTAAAGGCAGAGGTGTGATCAAACACCAGGCAGCCTAGAGTGAATGCTCTTTCCACTACAGAATTCTTCACTACCACGTCCTACTATAAGGACTAAACCTGGAGTCCAGAATATCTAACACCTGGAAAATCCTCACACTCCCATTAGTCTGGAATCAAATTTTTAAGAATCACTGTGGTAAGATGGAAATGTCCACTTGGTTTTGAAGGAATTTAAAAGCCAGTCTTTAAGCCATACATCTATGATTTTTGACAGGGTGCCAATACCATTCAATGGTGATAGAATAGTCTCTTCAAAAAATAGTGCTGGGACATCTCAATATCCACCTGCAAAAGTATGAAGCTGCACCTCTACCTCACACCATATCAAAAAATTAACTCAAAATGGGCCCACAACCTAAATATCAAGAGTTAAACCATAAAACTCTTACAAGAAAACATAGGAGTAAATTGTCATGATCTTGGATTTAAAAATGGTTTCTTAGATATGACACCAAAATATGCGTAACAAAAGAAATATAGATAAATTGGACTTCACCAGAATTAAAGACTTTTGTGCATCAAAGAAAATTACCAAGAAGGTGAAAAGAAAATCTATGGAATAGTAGAAAACATATTCCAAATCATATATCTGTCAATGGTCTAGTATCCAGAATATATGAAGAACTCTTACAAATCAATAATAAAAAGAAAAAATTCAATAAAAAAATGGGCAAAGGACTTGATTAGACATTTCCCCAAAGAAGATGTACAAATGGCCAACAAACACATGAAAGGATACTGAACTTCATTAATCACCATGGAAATGCAAATCAAAACCATAATGAGGTACCTCATCACAACCCCTAGGGTAGCTATAATAATTTTTTTAAAAAACAGAAAATAAGCGTTGGCAAGCAGGTGGAGAAACCAGAACCCTCCTACATTGCTGATGGGAACGTAAAATGATTCAGTGTGGTGGAAAATCATTTGGTGATTCCTCAAAAAGTTAAACATAGCATTACTACACGACCAAGTAATTCTACTCCTAAGTACATAGCCAAAAGAATTGAATACTCAAATAAATACATGCTCATATCATCACTATTCATTTGAGCCAAAAATGTAAACAATGGGGGCTTCCCTGGTGGCGCAGTGGTTGAGACTCCGCCTGCCGATGCAGGGGACACGGGTTCGTGCCCCGGTCCAGGAAGATCCCACATGCCGCAGAGTGGCTAGGCCCGTGAGCCATGGCCGCTGAGCCTGCGTGTCCGGAGCCTGTGCTCCGCAACGGGCGAGAGCACAACAGTGAGAGGCCCGCGTAGCGGGAAAAAAAAAAAAGTAAACAATGTAAATGTCCATCAATAGTTGAATGGATAAATAAATTGTGGTGTAAACATGCAATGAGGACTTCCCTGGTGGTCCAGTAGTTAAGACTCTGCACTTCCACTGCAGGGGGCACGGGTTCCATCCCTGGTTGGGGAAGTTCTGCATGCTGCCTGGTGCGCAAAATAAACAAACAAACAAATTAATAAATAATTAAAAATAAACGTGCAATGAAATATTAAGCCATAAAAAGAAATGAAATACTGATATATGCTACAACATAGATGAACCTCAAAAACATTATTAAGCGAATGAAAGTAAACCCAAAAGGTCACATATTGTATGTTTCCATTTGTATGAAATATCCAGAATAGGTAAATCCATGGAGACAGAACACACATTGGTAGTTGCCAGCAGCTGGGGGTGGGGTGAATGGGAAGTAACAGTTTAATGGTCATGGGCTTTCCTCTTGGGGTGAGGAAAATGATTTGGAACTAGATAGAGGTGGTAGCTGCACAGCACTGAATGTACTAAATACAACTGGAATGTTCACTTTAAAATGGGTAATTTTATGTTACATGAACCTCACCTCACATGAACCACACCTCACCTTGTTTAATAACAAGAAAGGCCTGGCTCTATAGTTGAGGTTCATACTGAGCAAACAGAAAGGCTGTCTCTTAAAGTTGCACTGATTTTCATTTTATGGTAAGATCAAGTAAATTCCATTTTGTGGTTTTGGAGCTGTTTCACTGGATTTGAAAACTAAACTAGATGTGGCTTTCAATTCTAAACAAAACAGTAAGAAATAAAGTTACATGGTAGGTGGTTTGGTTGTTTTTTTGTCCTCAAGTGTTTTAAAACATTTTTGAGGTTTTTAATAGTAAAAGGAAATCAGATTTAGTACAGCTGGATCATTTCTACATAATTGGCTTTCATTCTTGATCTGGTTTTGAACTGTTTACCCCACTTTAGTATTTAACCATTATCAGCTTCATTAATGAAACAGAAACCACCTCCTCTAATCATTTATAAAAATGCTTGTCAAACAAAATTTAAACAAAGAACAGGATCCGGGCAAAGTAACATCTCTTTAAAAGCTACTGCAACTAATTATAGGAGTGTTCCAAGTTATCTTGTTGTTGTTTTCCATTTATTATGAAAGAATCTTAAGACCTACAGCATTTCTCTTGGCAAAGTTATCTGAATTCTTTTATACAAGAGTAATTATTTTAACAATACTTTTCACTGATATGAAAAGCAGAGTTTTCAGCTGCTTATTTATGTCTATAAGCTATAAAAATCAGATTCCTATTTAATCAAACCACCTTTAGAGACATCATTTTCTAGTCTACTTAGTTTTCAGTTGATTGAGTAAAAAAGAGCGTGGGAGACAGTTTAAAACATATTTCTTAGTTTATGATATGCTTATGAGATTGCACAAGCAAAATTATCAGTTAGTGTATCCAAAAACAAAATTAGATTTAAATATTCAATTCCAAAAGACTGTTCTACTGGAATTTAATGAGAATGCCACAAAGTTTTAAGTGATTTATAGTTAAATATGCTCCACTCTTGTAATCATTTCTCCTCAAGTCTTCATATTTTGTAGAGTTGAGAATGTTAGAAAAATAAGGCAAAAAAAATAGAATGCTAATTCAAAATATAAGGGATAATGATGAGATGCAAGCTTTATATATATAAATGATGCTATTGGCTGATCATCAATTGAGCATGTTGTTTGAGCTTCTTTTCTAGTTCACTTTGCTGACTAAGGGGGTCAGTCTGTAGCTATAGAGCAGGAAAGGTTCTTAGGGTGATACAGTCAATGATCTTTTTTCATTACTATTCTGTTAGACTATTGGTCTGTGGCAATCTTCTTCACTATTGTGTTCCCAGTGCCCATCACAGGGCTTGGCTCATAATAAATGCTCAATAAGTATTTCTTGATTGAATAAACAAATAAATGCATGAAGAATGAATGGCTGCTATGCTAACCAGCCTAGTTAACTATCCAGGGAGTGAAAGTAAAGATGCAATAAAGTAACGGCTCTGGCATTCAAGAAAGTCAAAATACTCAATTAAGGACTTCATTATCTTATAGCTCCTGTTTTGAATTCAAGATTTATTTATGCTCATTTTGTGGGAGGAAAACTGAGCAATAGCAGTTGACACTTTGTTTATGAATCTATTAGTGCTTTATCTCCCTGGGCTATAATTGTTTTTATTCATATTTATCCTAATGAATTAATCATGTGTACCTTATAAGCAGAGACCACGTTTATTTTTATTTCCCCAGTGCTTAATACAGTCACTTGCACATAAGAGATAATCAATAAATGCTTGTTGAACCCAAAGTTGACACTTTCTCTAAAATATTTTCTTCTTCATTTTTATTTTGTTCCTAGTATATTAATGTAGTACAGACCTTTCAGAATACGGAATCTGTAGATAATGGCAGGGACATTTCTATCTATTTATAATTTATACTTAATATATTTAAAAAAATCTTATTGATTAGCACTGGTTTATGAAGAAACAGCTCCAAAAATATATGGCTTCTAATTAACATTAAATAATAATTTATGAAATTTCTTCACTCAGCTTTTGCAGAATATTATACATTTTAAAATATCATTTTAATAAAATAACCAATGAAAAATTAAATCTTATAACAATCTCAATTTCAAGGGTGGGAAATTTTTCTAAAGTATTCTAGTTACAACTTTCCTATCTAGAGAATTTTCAAAATAATACTGCTCAATATTTTCCCATAATACTAGTGAAAATCTGCAGGGGAAAAGTATTATTTTTTCTCCAAAGTGAAAAGGTATAGGACCACCTGTTAAGGGTTCTTATTTTGAGAAAAAAAGAAGTCACCTGGTTTAAATAGCCAGGTGAATCTCCTTTGTGTGAATTAAAAAGCTGAATAATATCAGAGAGAATTTGAGAGTCACCATTTACGATACTGACACGCTTTACCTGGAAATTTAACCATTGGTTTTAGACTGTCAGATATTTTGTGTAAATGCACCTTAAAATGTAGAATTAAATATTCTAAGACTTCTTTTCATTCTACTTCCCCTTTTCCTTAATCAATATCATATTTGGCATAATGTTACAGAAATGCACATGATTTGTGCAGGCCTTTTTTTGGGGGGGGTGCGCCTTATCAGACTGTTTTATTTAATGGGGCATTGACAGATCAGCTCAGGCTCTAATTGTTAGGATAAAATATTAGTCACATTTTTTATGCAGTGTTTATGAATACTTGGCACCTCCTTTTATATTAATGCCAGAGTTAGAATGGGTATTTTTAAAATTATCTATGGAGGAGGACAGTTGCTCTTCCTTGCTTTTTTTTTAACTAAATCAAGTAATTCTTTGTTAGCAGCTCTTCTGAGTCCTGCCAGAATGAATTTGTATCATTTTGACAAGATGCAGAAGTGGCGCTAATAGTTATTAAAAGCATTAAAACATTAACCTTTAGCAACCTCATTTTTCACTTGCTACCCTCGTTTAAGAATTTTATCAAATTGAAGTTAAACACTAAAAATTAGAGAGAACAACTAATCTATACTTTTCAGCCTAGAAAGAATAAATGTGACAGAAAGTAAAAGCATTGGAAGAGACAGCGTAAATTGTTGTTTTAGTGTTAATTAATATAATTTTAGTTATCTACGACTGGTGAAACTGAAGTGTCGGAGAGGGAATTGTTCAAGAAACAATTATCATTATAATAATCATTTAATCTTCAGAATTTCAAGATTACAGATTTGATAGTATCAGGACTCGGTTTATTAAACATTACATGAGAGACTTCCCTGGTGGCACAGTGGTTAAGAATCCGCCTGCCAATGCAGGAGACACAGGTTCGAGCCCTGGTCTGGGAAGATCCCACATGCCGCAGGGCAACTAAGCCCGTGCGCCACAACTACTGAGCCTGTGCTCTAGAGCCTGCAACCACAACTACTGAGTCCATGTGCCACAACTACTGAAGTCTGCGCCCCTGGAGACCGTGCTCCGCAACAAGAGAAGCCACTGCAATGAGAAGCCCATGCACCACAACAAAGAGCAGCCCCCGCTGGCCGCAACTAGAGAAAGCCTGCGTGCAGCAACGAAGACGCAACACAGCCAAAAATAAATAAATACATTTATTAAAAAATTTTTTTTAATTTAAAAATAATCATTACATGAGCACTCTAGATTAAAGAATTTTCAGGGAATTCCCTGATGGTCCCGTAGTTAGGACTCTGAGCTCTCACTGCTGAGGACACGGGTTCAATCCCTGCTCAGGGAACTAAGGTCCCGCAAGCCGCGCAGCCAAAAAATAATAATAATAAAATAAAATAAAGAATTTTCAGATCAGAATATTTTAGCCCCTCTAATCACAAATTTAATTGAATTCAATTTACAGCACACCTCAATAGGAAGTTCTTAACAAATATTAACGACTGCCCCAAATCTCTTGTCACCTGACTATAAACTAAGCACTTCACTGGCTCCTAAGGCAGAGCAAAGATAAATAAAACATAATTCCTTTATACGTAGGGAGTAGGACATGTATATAAGTAACTACTACACAGGGTAGAACATGGTAAGTGCTAAGCAGACAAAGAACTGTGAGGACACAGCAGAGGAAGAAATAATTAGCATAGCCCACAATAAGCATTTGTAGATGAAATTTATCATTCTTTCTAGCCACCTGGTACCTGAAACTTTTCACTGTTTGGAAAAGTTCCTCTCCTTATGATTCTTGGCAAGGCAGAGCCCAGATTTCACTATGGAAGCTAAAAATGTGGCATCCTCCCTTGCAGCTAGAACATGACTTAGGCTCAATTGACCAGATATCACTGTCCCCCACACCAACTATTCCCAATAGCAAAGACTGCAAAGAACTCTCTGTGGGGGGCTTTCCTGGCGGCACAGTGGTTAAGAATCTGCCTGCCAATGTAGGAGACACGGGTTCGAGCCCTGGGCCGGGAAGATCCCATATACCGCGGAGCAGCTAAGCCCGTGCGCCACAACTACTGAGCCTGCTCTCTAGAGCCCGTGAGCCACAACTGCTGAGCCCGTGAGCCTAGAGCCTGTGCTCCACAACAAGAGAAGCCACCTCAATGAGAAACCCACACACCGCCACGAAGAGTAGCCCCTGCTCACCGCAACTAGAGAAAGCATGCGAGCAGCAACAAAGACCCCGCACAGCCAGAAAGAAAGAGAGAGAAAGACAGAAAGAAAGAGATAGAAAGAAAAGTACCTGGAGCAACTACAGTAGAGATATTTGAGAACTCTCTGCAGAGCAAACTGAAGCATCTAGTGATAAAGATGGTAGTTGTAATGTTCTCACTACACAAGTTCTTCAGCATGATTTTGAACATTGTTCCTGGTTGCACAGTGGTGAACCTGATTTTCCAGTCTTCCTAGTGGATCTTTAGGCAACACAATATCCTTAAAATAAATGATTCTCCATTCAGATCGACTAGAATTTTATTCTATAGCTAGCATGTAAGAATGTTGGTGGACACAGCACTTAATAAATGGTAGCATGCTTTTCTTGTGTCATATTTCTATCTGCTGACCCAGTCCAGGATGTTAAACAGGACCTTCTAGTATATGTAATGCAATGGTCCTCAAGTCCGCCTAACCATCAGAATCAAACTGAGGAGCTTTCAAATTCAAGCTAATGGAACTTGATCAGGAGAACCTGATGGCATCATTCATTCGTTCCACAATATTTATTGAACACCTACTATTTTTCAGGCACTCTGCAGGTGCTAGGGATCAATGATAGCAAGAACAAACATTATCTCAACTCTAGTGGAAATTACTGTCTTGTGGGGAAACAAAGTAATCTCATATGATGAGATTTCATCAGATGTTTCTCACTGATGAAACATCACTATAAATAAAATAAATGTGTGAAAGAACATAATTTTATGATAGTATATAATAAAAGAACCTAACCAAAACTGAGAGATTTCAGACAGCTTCCCAGATGAAAGATTGAGTTGAGATCTGGAGAATTAAAGGCATTTGATTTAGGCCTTGAAGGATCTCAGGCAAATATGCAAGAATGAAAGTGTCAGATCAGTGATTAGATTAGATGCCATATATCCTGGAACTTTGAGAGAGTTGGAGAACAAGAGACCTCTTTTTATTTTTTATTCTTTGATGGTTCTTTTTTGTTGTTATTATTGAGAAATATTGACATACAACATTTTCAGTTTTAGGTATACAACATAATGATTTGATACATGTATATATTGTGAAATGATCACCAAACTAAGTCCAGTCAACACCCATTACCACACATAATTACAATTTTTTCCCTTGTGATTAGATCCCTCAAGATCTACTCTCCTAGCAACCTTCAAATATACAATAGAGTACTATTAACTACAGTTATCATGCTGTCATTACATCTGCAAGACTCATTTATTTTATTTGCTGGAAGTTTACCGTTTATCCACATTTACCCATTTCACTCATACCCCAGCAGTGTCTAAACTAGGATTCCAGGATCCCTAGAAATGCATGAAAACAGCCTTACATCATTGAAGGATTTTTTGAGAAGTCAATTTCAAGAATCTCAAGAAGCCTTTTTCACGACTGATCTGTGTAAGAATGAGCTTATGTTCAAAATAATAATTATCCTACTTTACAAAAGAAGTACATATTCCTAATCCAACCCAAATATTAGCACGATACTTTCCACTGGGTTATATTTCCAGAGCATCAAACAAGAGCATAAATGAAAATGCTAGTTTGGGAGAAATCTCCTTTAACAATAAATCAGCCCCACAGGGCTTCCTATCTTGCTTAGTAAGACTTAGCATTAGATATTGGATATTTTGGCCCACATTAGGATATTCTGAATTCAGAACAGATGAATCAGTATAAATTAGTGAGGATTTTTCTTTTCAATATAAATAGAATACATATTTAATATATGTTATATATTTATGTATAGTATATATAAATGGAATATTTGGGAGACTCCCAAATTTTTTGAGATACAGTGACTGAAACCTATAGATAAATGATGTGCTTTATTCAATTAAGTATTAAAACCAAATTTGTCAAATCATATAATTAAATATTCCTGTTAGTTAATTCTCATCTTATAAATGTTTACTAGTTCCTACCTAATTTTATCAAAAAATAAGTGTATTCAGATACAGAGAACAAACTAGTGGTTACCAGTGGGGAGAGGGGGGAGGGGCAAGGTAGGTAGGGGTGAGGGAGTGGTAGGTAAACACTCCTGGGTGTAAGGTAGGCTACAAGGATGTATCGTTCAACACAGGGAATATAGCCAATATTTTGTAATAACTGTAAATGGAGTATAACCTTTAAACATTTTATAAAAAATTAAAAATTCATAAAAGTCATAAAAAAGTGTATTTATATTTATGGTGAAAAATCACAAACAGCCACTTCAGTTTTAGTCAGAAACTGGGTGAGGTAGAATCCAGGGCCTAAGCATTTTAAAGCCTAGTTATTCAGAAGAGGGGGGCTTCCGGGAAGATGGAGGAAGAGTAAGATGCGAAGATCACCTTCTTCCCCACAGATACACCAGAAATACATCTACACGTGGAACAACTCCTACAGAACACCTACTGAACGCTGGCAGAAGACCTCAGACCTCCCAAAAGGCAAGAAACCCCCCACATACCTGGATAGGGCAAAAGAAAAAAGAATAACGAGAGACAAAAGGATAGGGACCTGCACCAGTGGGAGGGAGCTGTGAAGGAGGAAAGGTTTCCACACACTAGGAAGCTCCTTCGCGGGCGGAGACTGCGGGTGGTGCAGGGGAAAAGCTTCGGAGCTGCGGAGGAGAGCACAGCAACAGGGGTGCGGAGGACAAAGTGGAGAGATTCCCGCACAGAGGATCAGGGCCGACCGGCACTCACCAGCCCGAGAGGCTTGTCTGCTCACCCACTGGGGCGGGCGGGGCTGGGAGTTGAGGCTCGGGCTTCGGTCGGAGCGCAGGGAGAGGACTGGGGTTGGCGGCGTGAGCACAGCCTGCAGGGGGTTAGTGCGCCACGGCTAGCTGGGAGGGAGTCCGGGGAAAAGTCTGTACCTGCCGAAGAGGCAAGAGACTTTTTCTTCCCTCTTTGTTTCCTGGTGCGCGAGGAGAGGGGATTCAGAGCGCTGCTTAAAGGAGCTCCAGAGACGGGCGCGAGCCGCGGCTAAAAGCGCGGACCCCAGAGACGGGCATGAGACGCTAAGGCTGCTGCTGCCGCCACCAAGAAGCCTGTGTGCGAGCACAGGTGACTCTCCACATCCCCCTTCCGGGGAGCCTGTGCAGCCCGCCACTGCCGGGGTCCCGGGATCCAGGGATAACTTCCCCGGGAGAACGCACAGCGCGCGTCAGGTTGCTGCAACGTCACGCCGGCCTCTGCCGCCGCAGGCCCGCCCCGCGCTCCGTGCCCCTCCCTCCCCCCCACCTGAGTGAGCCAGAGCCTCTGCTCCGAATCAGCGGCTCCTTTAACCCCATCCTGTCTGAGCGAAGAACAGAGACCCTCCGGCGACCTACACGCAGAGGCGGGGCCAAATCCGAAGCTGAGCCCCTGGGAGCTGTGAAAACAAAGAAGAGAAAGGGAAATCTCTTCCAGCAGCCTCAGAAGCAGCGGATTAAAGCTCCACAATCAACTTGATGTACGCTGCATCTGTGGAATACATGAATAGACAACGAATCATCCCAAATTGAGGACGTGGACTTTGAGAGCAAGATTTATGATTTTTTCCCCTTTTCCTATTTTTGTGACTGTGTATGTGTATGCTTCTGTGTGAGATTTTGTCTGTATAGCTTTGCTTCCACCATTTGTCCTAGGGTTCTATCCTTCCTTTTTTTAATTTTTTTCTTAATAATTATTTTTGATTTTAATAAATTTATTTTATTTTACTTTATCTTCTTTCTTCCTTTCTTTCTTCCTTTCTTTCTTTCTTTCTTTCTTTCTTTCTTTCTTTCTTGCCTTCCTTCCTTCCCTCCTTTAGACAACAAATCATCCCAAATTGAGGAGGTGGACGTTGAGAGCAAGATTTATGATTTTTTTCCCCTTTTCCTCTTTTTGTGAGTGTGTATGTGTATGCTTCTGTGTGAGATTACGTCTGTATAGCTTTGCTTCCACCATTTGTCCTAGGGTTCTATCCATCCTTTTTTTTTTCCTTAATAATTATTTATTTATTTTAATAACTTTATTATATTTTATTTTATTTTACTTTATCTTTTTTCTTTCTTTATTTTTCTCCTTCCTTGCTTCCCTCCTTCCTTCCTTCCTTCCTCCCTCCCTCGCTCCCTCCCTGCCTCCTTTGTTTGTTTCTTTCTTTCTTTCTTTTTTCTACTTCTACTAATTCTTTCTTTCTACTTTTTCTCACTTTTATTCTGAGCCGTGTGGATGAAAGGCTCTTGGTGCTGCAGTCAGGGGTCAGTGCTGTGCCTCTGAGGAGGGAGAGCCAACTTCAGAACACTGGTCCACAAGAGACCTCCCAGCTCCACATAATATCAAATGACGAAAATGTCCCAGAGATCTCCATCTCAACACCAGCACCCAGCATCACTCAATGACCAGCAAGCTACAGTGCTGGACATCCTATGCCAAACAACTAGCAAGACAGGAACACAACCCCACCTATTAGCAGAGAGGCTGCCTAAAATCATAATAACTCCACAGAAACCCCAAAACACACCACCAGATGTGGACCTGCCCACCAGAAAGACAAGATCCAGCCTCATCCACCAGAACACAGGCACTAGTCCCCTCCACCAGGAAGCCTACACAACCCACTGAACTAAGTTTAGCCACTGGGGACAGACACGGAAAACAATGGGAACTACGAACCTGCAGCCTGCAAAAAGGAGACCCCCAAACACAGTAAGATAAGCAAAATGAGAAGACAGAAAAACACACAGCAGATGAAGGAGCAAGATAAAAACCCACCAGACCTAACAAATGAAGAGAAAATAGGCAGTCTACCTGAAAAAGAATTCAGAATAATGATAGTAAAGGGGATCCAAAATCTTGGAAATAGAATGGACAAAATGCAAGAAACATTTAACAAGGACCTAGAAGAACTAAAGATGAAATAAACAACGATAAACAACACAATAAATGAAATTAAAAATACTCTAGATGGGATCAGTAGCAGAATAACTGAGGCAGAAGAACGGATAAGTGACCTGGAAGATAAAATAGTGGAAATAACTACTGCAGAGCAGAATAAAGAAAAAAGAATGAAAAGAACTGAGGACAGTCTCAGAGACCTCTGGAACAACATTAAACGGACCAACATTCAAATTATAGGGGTTCCAGAAGAAGAAGAGAAAAAGAAAGGGACTGAGAAAATATTTGAAGAGATTATAGTTGAAAACTTCCCTAATATGGGAGAGGAAATAGTTAATCAAGTCCAGGAAGCACACAGAGTCCCATACAGGATAAACCCAAGGAGAAATATGCCAAGACACATATTAATCAAACGGTCAAAAATTAAATACAAAGAAAACATATTAAAAGCAGCAAGGGAAAAACAAAAAATAACACACAAGGGAATTCCCATAACGTTAACAGCTGATCTTTCAGCAGAAACTCTGCAAGCCAGAAGGGACTGGCAGGACATATTTAAAGTGATGAAGTAGAAAAACCTGCAACCAAGATTACTCTACCCAGCAAGGATCTCATTCAGATTTGATGGAGAAATTAAAACCTTTACAGACAAGCAAAGGCTGAGAGAGTTCAGCACCACCAAACCAGCTTTACCACAACTGCTAAAGGAACTTCTCTAGGCAAGAAACACAAGAGAAGGAAAAGACATACAATAATGAACCCAAAACAATTAAGAAAATGGGAATAGGAACATACATATTGATAATTACCTTATATGTAAATGGACTAAATGCTTCCACCAAAAGACACAGATTGGCTGAATGGATACAAAAACAAGACCCATATATATGCTGTCTACAAGAGACCCACTTCAGACCTAGAGACACATACACACTGAAGGTAAGGGGATGGAAAAAGATATTCCATGCAAATGGAAACCAAAAGAAAGCTGGAGTAGCAATTCTCATATCAGACAAAATAGACTTTAAAATAAAGACTATTACAAGAGACAAAGAAGAACACTACATAATGATCAAGGGATCGATCCAAGAAGAAGATATAACAATTGTAAATATTTATGCACCCAACAGAGGAGCACCTCAATACATAAGGCAAATACTAACAGCCATAAAAGGGGAAATCGACAGTAACACATTCATAGTAGGGGACTTTAACACCCCACTTTAACCAATGGACAGATCATCCAAAATGAAAATAAATAAGGAAACTCAAGCTTTAAATGATACATTAAACAAGATGGACTTAATTGATATTTATAGGACATTCCATCCAAAACCAACAGAATACACATTTTTCTCAACTGCTAATGGAACATTCTCCAGGATAGATCATATCTGGATCACAAGTCAAGCCTTGGTAAATTTAAGAAGATTGAAATTGTATCAAGTATCTTTTCCAACCACAAGGCTATGAGACTAGATATCAATTACAGGAAAAGATCTGTAAAAAATACAAACACATGGAGGCTAAACAATACAATAATTAATAATGAAGTGATCACTGAAGAAATCAAAGAGGAAATAAAAAAATACCTAGAAACAAATGACAATGGAGAAACGACAACCCAAAATCTATGGGATGCAGCAAAAGCAGTTCTAAGAGGGAAGTTTATAGCAATACATTCCTACCTTAAGAAACAGGTAACATCTTGAATAAACAACGTAACCTTGCACCTAAAGCAATTAGAGAAAGAAGAACAAAAAACCTCCAAAGTTAACAGAAGGAAAGAAATCAGAAATATCAGATCAGAAATAAATGAAAAAGAAATGAAGGAAACAATAGCAAAGATCAATAAAACTAAAAGCTGGTTCTTTGAGAAGATAAACAAAATAGATAACCCATTAGCCAGACTCATCAAGAAAAAAAGGGAGAAGACTCAAATCAATAGAATTAGAAATGAAAAAGGAGAAGTAACAACTGACACTGCAGAAATACAAAAGATCATGAGAGATTACTACAAGCAACTCTATGCCAATAAAATGGACAACCTGGAAGAAATGGACAAATTCTTAGAAATGCACAAGCTGCCAAGACTGAAACAGGAAGAAATAGAAAATATGAACAGACCAATCACAAGCACTGAAATTGAAACTGTGATAAAAAATCTTCCAACAAACAAAAGCCCAGGACCAGATGGCTTCACAGGTGAATTCTATCAAACATTTGGAGAAGAGCTAACACCTATCCTTCTCAAACTCTTCCAAAATATAGCAGAGGGAGGAACACTCCCAAACTCATTCTACAAGGCCACCATCACCTTAATACCAAAACCAGACAAGGATGTCACAAAGAAAGAAAACTACAGGCCAATATCACTGATGAACATAGATGCAAAAATCCTCAACAAAATAGTAGCAAACAGAATCCAACAGCACATTAAAAGGATCATACACCACGATCAAGTGGGGTTTATTCCAGGAATGCAAGAATTCTTCAATATATGCAAATCAATCAATGTGATAAACCATATTAACAAATTAAAGGAGAAAAACCATATGATCAACTCAATAGATGCAGAGAAAGCTTTCGACAAAATTCAACACCCATTTATGATAAAAACCCTGCAGAAAGTAGGCATAGAGGGAACTTTCCTCAACATAGTAAAGGCCACATATGACAAACCCACAGCAAACATCATCCTCAATGGTGAAAAAGTGAAAGCATTTCCACTAAGATCAGGAAGAAGACAAGGTTGCCCACTCTCACCACTCTTATTCAACATAGTTTTGGAAGTGTTAGCCACAGTAATCAGAGAAGAAAAGGAAATAAAAGGAATCCAAATCGGAAAAGAAGAAGTAAAGCTGTCACTGTTTGCAGAAGACATGATACTATACATAGAGAATCCTAAAGATGCAACCAGAAAACTACGAGAGCTAATCAATGAATTTGGTAAGGTAGTAGGATACAAAATTACTGCACAGAAATCTCTGGCATTCCTATACACTCATGATGAAAAATCTGAAAGTGAAATCAAGAAAACACTCCCATTTACCACCGCAACAAAAAGAATAAAATATCTAGAAATAGTCCTACCTAAGGAGACAAAAGACCTGTATGCAGAAAATTATAAGACACTGATGAAAGAAATTAAAGATGATACAAATAGATGGAGATATATACCATTTTCTTGGATTGGAAGAATCAACATTGTGAAAATGACTCTACTACCCAAAGCAATCTACAGATTCAATGCAATCCCTATTAAACTACCACTGGTATTTTTCACAGAGCTAGAACAAAAAATTTCACAATTTGTATGGAAACACAAAAGACCCCGAATAGCCAAAGCAATCTTGAGAACGAAAAACAGACCTGGAGGAATCAGGCTCCCTGACTTCAGACTATACTACAAAGCTACAGTAATCAAGACAGTATGGTACTGGCACAAAAACAGAAAGATAGATCAGTGGAACAGGATAGAAAGCCCAGAGATAAACCCACGCACATATGGTCATCTCATCTTTGATAAAGGAGACAGGAATGTACAGTGGAGAAAGGACAGTCTCTTCAATAAGTGGTGCTGGGAAAACTGGACAGGTACATGTAAAAGTATGAGATTAGATCACTCCCTAACACCATACACAAAAATAAGCTCAAAATGGATTAAAGACCTAAACGTAAGGCCAGAAACTATCAAACTCTTAGAGGAAAGCATAGGCAGAACACTCTATGACATAAATCACAGCAAGATCCTTTTTGACCCACCTCCTAGAGAAATGAAAATAAAAACAAAAATAAACAAATGGGACCTAATGAAACTTCAAAGCTTTTGCACAGCAAAGGAAACCATAAACAAGACCAAAAGACAACCCCCAGAATGGGAGAAAATATTTGCAAATGAAGCAACTGACAAAGGATTAATCTCCAAAATTTACAAGCAGCTCATGCAGCTCAATAACAAAAAACCAAACAACCGAATCCAAAAATGGGCAGAAGACCTAAATAGACATTTCTCCAAAGAAGATATAGAGACTGCCAACAAACACATGAAAGAATGCTCAACCTCATTAATCATTAGAGAAATGCAAATCAAAACTACAATGAGATGTCATCTCACACCAGTCAGAATGGCCATCATGAAAATAATCTCGAAACAATAAATGCTGGAGAGGGTGTAGAGAAAAGGGAACACCCTTGCACTGCTTGTGGGAATGTGAATTGGTACAGCCACTATGGGTATGGGTAAGACAGGAATAAAGCCACAAACCTACTAGAGAATGGACTTGAGGATATGGGGAGGGGGAAAGGTAAGCTGTGACAAAGTGAGAGAGAGGCATGGACATATATACACTACCAAACATAAGGTAGATAGCTAGTGGGAAGCAGCGGCATAGCACAGAGAGATCAGCTCGGTGCTTTATGACCACCTAGAGGGGTGGGATAGGGAGGGTGGGAGGGAGGGAGATGCAAGAGGGAAGAGATATGGGAACATATGTATATGTATAACTGATTCACTTTGTTATAAAGCAGATACTAACACACCATTGTAAAGCAATTATACCCCAATAAAGATGCTAAAAAAAATCTAGAAACAATAAATGCTGGAGAGGGTGTGGAGAAAAGGGAACCCTCTTGCACTGCTGGTGGGAATGTAAATTGATACAGCCACTGTGGAGAACAGTATGGAAGTTCCTTAAAAAACTACAAATAGAACTACCATATGACCCAGCAATCCCACTACTGGGCATATACCCTGAGAAAACCAAAATTCAAAAAGAGTCATGTACCAAAATGTTCATTGCAGCTCTATTTACAATAGCCAGGAGATGGAAACAACCTAAGTGCCCATCTTCGGATGAATGGATAAAGAAGATGTGGCA
The DNA here is from genome assembly GCF_039906515.1 of Pseudorca crassidens. Taxonomy (NCBI): domain Eukaryota; kingdom Metazoa; phylum Chordata; class Mammalia; order Artiodactyla; family Delphinidae; genus Pseudorca; species Pseudorca crassidens. Next base: position 100,714,442 of record NC_090297.1, on the reverse strand, counting down.
CATATATACAATGGAATATTACTCAGCCATAAAAAGAAACGAAATTGAGCTATTTGTAATGAGGTGGATAGACCTAGAGTCTGTCATACAGAGTGAAGTAAGTCAGAAAGAGAAAGACAAATACTGTATGCTAACACATATATATGGAATTTAAGAAAAAAAATGTCATGAAGGACCTAGGGGTAAGACAGGAATAAAGACACAGACCTACTAGAGAATGGACTTGAGGATATGGGGAGGGGGAAGGGTAAGCTGTGACAAAGCGAGAGAGAGGCATGGACATATATACACTACCAAACGTAAGGTAGATAGCTAGTGGGAAGCAGCCGCATAGCACAGGGAGATCAGCTTGGTGCTTTGTGACCACCCGGAGGGGTGGGATAGGGAGGGTGGGAGGGAGGGAGACGCAAGAGGGAGGAGATATGGGAACATATGTGTATGTATAACTGATTCACTTTGTTATAAAGCAGAAACTAACACACCATTGTAAAGCATTATACTGCAATAAAGATGTAAAAAAAATAAAAAATCACAAACAAGTTAAAAACAGTAAGTAGGTTGATATTTTTTTCAAAATTCTTGTAAAGAATATACTAACACAAATGTATAAGGAAAGGGTTGTGCTCATCTTTAAGTGAGTGTGAGCAGTGACCATAGTTTTATTTGGCAAGCACTCTATTTAAAAATTTTTTTAATCTGAATGATTTAGGTAGGATTGTGGGGGAGGCATACTCTCTTGAATTCTTCACCACAGAGCCTTCCAGTCCCTATTATTAGCACTTAGCTCAGTTAACTCATTTACTATTCCTGTATGGCCCCTCTTGGGCTTTGAGTTTACAACTCCTATAAAGGTATAGTATGTGTTTGGAATAAGGCTAGGAGGTAGTTGTTGAGAGTCAATTCTCCAAGGGTCTCTAACATTTATGCACATCTTACAACTAATGTACTTTTCCCCTTTATTCATAGTATCTTTTCAAAGGTGTTTGACTAGAAAACAATCTTTAAGGATAAGATAGTGTCTCCCTCCAGACCAAAAGGGAGGCATGCTTACTACCCTTTGTAAAAGATTCATGTACCATAAGCTCCAGTTTCTCCTATATCAACCCACTACATGTGCAGGTGTCATCCTGCCCCCTTTACATCACTTTGTGGGAAGTTAAGATGGGGAAACAACATGAAAGTCCTGATGCTCTGGCTACTGTTATTGCAGATAGTAATAAACTGCCCTTCACCTCTGATCCAGGAATTTTGAGCATGGTTCCCTCTATCTAGTCTTTTAGGTGGTTCTCTCCCCAGCCACGGGCAGTTTCCTAATATTCTTGTGCTAATCAGTACTTGGCTGAAGAATTTAGGATGACACTTTGCAGATCCAGGCCTGGGACTAGGGTAAGGCAAGAGAGGTGCCCAGGAACAAAATTTAAGGAGGCCTTCACTCTCAGGCTCAAGCAAAAACCTAAGAATAAGTACCTCCTTGAAGTCTGTGGTCTGGACTTCTCTCTTGCCTCACCCTAGTCCCAGTCATGTCCACATCTCCAGAGTACTCTTTCATTTCTCTCTCTCTCTCTCCCTCTCTCAGGCTTTTTTTTTTTTCTCTCCACTATTCTACCCTCAGAACTCTGGGATGTTGTGAAGAGTAAATGTTCTAATAACTGTAAATGTTTATTACATGCTTAAAACATAAAATGTGCTCAATAAATGTTTATTATTGTTGTGACTATTATTACAAAGATATTTTTGTGCTTTTTGGTGGATATATTTGGGTTTTGTTGCTACTTACTTTCTAACAAAGATGTTCCATTAAATCAAATTCACCAAAGAATTCCTATAACACTTTTTAAAGGGAAAAGAAGATGTCTAATGATATCTGAGAAATGTTCACATTGTTTAGAAATTCAACATTTATTAAAAGCATATACAAACTTATAAGTGGAAAAGCTGAAACTTTGGCATCAGTCCAGTGGAGGAAGTCAACTACATAATCACTACTACCCCATTTGGGAGTAACAAAGCTAAAGTTACAACCTGCCAGTACTCCCCACACATACACATACCACTCACAAGTAGAAAAAAAGAAAAGAAAAATAAAGCAAGCATGCCTACTTAATCCAGCTTTCCAATATATCAAAAATTAAAGCCACTATCTTCTTGGGAATTGTGGTTTCTATTGTGTATGAAATTTAAAAACCTAATGTATCACCAGCTTTGCTCCACTTGCTCTTTTAAGACACCTGTCTTCTAGCAAAATTCATTCATATTTATGGATGTCCTAAAGAATGTATTACATATGATAACAGACAGGACCAGTCAAAGACTATCTGGAATCCATGTTGTTTTGCCCCTCCTGTCCCACTAAAAGCAGTAATCTCTACTAGGTTCTCTCTACTGCATGGTTCTGCCTCTATCAAGCACCACTGCCCCCTCAGTTGCATATCAGTCCATCCACCAAGTACCATCCCCCATGCCCACTGCCTTCTTCTTCAGCTGGGACTCATTACAGATTCCCAAAGACCTCACTCTCTTCCACTGCTAGTACTACAATTTGTCTCTAAGAAGTTGAACCATGCCACAGAAAATTGTAAAATCATGGAGACTGTGCCACCACAAAAGTATAATTTCTAATTTTAGTCAGACCCCTAACACCACTCATTTATCTTTAAACATTGGTACCTCTCCTTCTATGAGAGATTGCAAATCTCCTACAATAGATTGCAAAAATGACACACATTCTTTCCCTTCCAGAAAGAAGTAGGGTCTGTTTCTCCATCCCTTGAATGTGGGCTGGCCACATGATTTGCTTTGACCAGTGAGACACTGTAGTATACATGAATAAGCAGAGGTGAAAAAAAAACTTGCACATTTGGGCTTGTAATGATCTTGTTATCCCATAGCCACATGAACAAGCCATGGCTAGCCTACTAAAGGATGAGACACATGACCAATCACTCCAGCTGACAGCTGGCCTACCACCAGATATGTGAGTGAACATATCCAGGACCAGCTAGCCTCCTGCCAACCAACAAATCACAAACCAGAATCAGCTAAGCCTGACCCAAACCAGAAGGACTACCCAGAAGACTCATGAACAAAATAAATGATTATTGTTTTAAGCCACTAAGTTCTGGGGTAGTTTTTTATGCAGCAATAAATAAATGATATACCCTCTGATTCACTTCAGTAATTACTTTATTCCAAACCCTTGCACCATTTAATAACCACCCCTACTACCATTCTCAGCACCTGATTTTACCTCCTTCTTTAATGAGAAAAACGAACATACTTAACTCCCACCCTGCCCTAACACCACACTACAGTGTAGTGGTAAAGAGTACTGATTCTGAAATCAGACTCCCAACTCTTACCTTGGCTCTGGAACACATAAGCAGTATGACCTAGAGAAAATTACATGTTCCTTCTCTGTTAAAGTAGGGGTAGTGATAATACCTACCTCATAAGGTTGTTGTGAGAATTATGAATAAAGCCTTAAGATCATTTCACTGCACATAGTGAATGTTCTAGAAATATAAGTTACTATTATTTTTATTGTGACTAGCCAGTGATCCAGAACTTGATTGTTAACAGCTTTATTCACATATTTATTTATTCATATGCCATAAAATTCATGTATTTACAGTGTACATGTCAATGGTTTTTAGTATATTCACAGAGTACTGCAACCATCACCACAATCTAATTTTAGAGCACTCTCATCACCCCAAAACAAAGCTTGATTTTTGAGGCCTGAAAAACTAAGGTGGCTCTGATCCAAATCCTTAAGGAAGGGCCAAGAGTCCAACAGGGAAGACCAAATACTGATGACAGTCCAATGAGTAGGAGCAGAACTGTAAACAAGAAGTGAAGCCAAGAATCAGAGTCAGATAGAAATAGGGTTGGAGAGGAAACGAGGTTTAATACTTAGACACAAACAGCACCAGACTGTCTCCAGCTAACATTATCACGTATGCCAGATGGACTTAAAGGTGTAGCATTAGGTGAAGCTTCTCACTCCCCACAGTCAGACCTACCCTGTGAAGGCTGACAAAGCCAGGATTGCCCCAGATTTCTGCCCTCTAAAAAGGTCCTAACATATCCTGGTAAGCTTTAGTCAAGGTTCCTTGGGTTACAAGTACAACCTTCAAATTCTCCCCAAGTTCTCCAGAATTGAGGTGATCACCTTTACCTTTAATGTCCAGCTAACATAGCCTAAGCCCGCATCCTATGTGACCTCAGGGAGTTCTGTCCACTCCCTAAGTATTTCTAAGATTCCTTGGGAAATGCTTACATGTTCCACAAATATATTATTGTTTCTTGCCATCTCTTACTTCAGTCTACTTCCTTGTGTTTCTCACAAGATCTCTTCATGCTATCTCAAAATCATTTCAACATCCTACCAGGATTATCTCGCTAAAGCTTTGCCCCAAGTGTAGACTTAAGCACCTACCTAAAATCCCTAAGTACAGCTAACCTGAGGCTTTAGTATTTATAAACTTAACTGCTGGCTCAAATATAAAAGGGACTACAACACGAGGAAAGATGATCATTTAAACCAAAATTTTAATTATCATTGCCCTAGAATCTACTGGCAATACTTTATCCCTGAGGGTTCTCTACCAGTGAGCTCTCTCCTTATCCTCCAGCTGGTCATGGTGTTGTAGAATGGCAGCTCTCCTCCCAAAATCAGGAGTCACTTTAGCATTATCTTTTCCTTTCCAAGCCATGGGCTTTCGCTCTCTTTCTCAGACCCAGCCAGAGAAAAAGCTGGCCTCTAGGTAGGGGCCACATTTTCTCCTCAAGGATGACTGATAGTGGGAACAAGCACTGAATTCAGGAAAGATCTCCTATTTCCCACCATGCAAAGTATGATATGGACCCTGGCTCCAGGAAGCCAATCCATAATAGTTGACAGCGCAGTTTCCAAAGTCTGACTCACTCAGCCTTAACTAGGCCCATGTGTGGTGCACTATCCTATTTCGACACTTCATGTAAGATCCAGTCCAGTTCCTTTTCACACACTTTCCTCCAGGTTATAGTGAAAAGAATTTCAGATCTTCATGCTCCTCTTGTGGACTATCCTCCCAATCTATTATAAGCAAATATTTATACCAAAAACATGCACACTCCTAAAGAAAAATAGTAATTATATTCTGTCACAGAGCAGCCTAAGACTGGAAATATGAAGAATACTATTAACTCTAGGCAGTCAGTTTTATTAAAAATGCAATATATGTGCAAAAGATGCACATAATTCATTCAGACCCTGCCAGGAGTATATATAATATACAGTATATGGATCTTATTACCTTTCTAAAGTATTACATTTTCTGAATCTCAGAACACATCATGTCCCAAGGTTTTGAATAAGGAATTATGGACCTGTGTAATCAAAAGCTGACTTAGGGAAAGTGGTCAATATCTGGAAAGAAACGTTTGAGCTAGATAGATAATACTAAAGCTCTCTGATGCATAAGACATTGTTTGCAGGAAATCTAACCTATATGGTAATTGTGAGGATTAAATAACTTTACTATAAAGTCCTTAGAACAGTGACAGACACAGAGTAAGCACTTAACATCAGTATTGCTGTCAATACTGATAGCAATTCTGGATACAATCCTTTCCATAGACCAGGTGTTAGAGACGGTTATGGTACCATAGAACTAGTATACCTTCTAATGTAAACGTTGGCCTCCCAGGTTAGGAAAAAGGGGGGAGGACAGGATCTAGGCCTCCTGAGGCACAGCATAGAATGGTAATCGGAAAAAAATTCCACAGGATAGCATAATAAGAAGTAGAATTCAATAGAGTCGATTACATACTTTTGTGGCTTTCTAATGGACCTAAAATGTCGTCTTCCAGATTTCAGTACGAACAGATTGTATGAGTGTAACAAAAAGAGAATTAGAGAATTCCACTAGATTGTCTCTCCTAAGGGCCACTGCCTGTTGTGTATACTTAGCACCTCTCCTTTGCGTAATGTAAATGTTCTGTGGGACTGTGGTTCAAATCGTGTGGGAAAGTGGAGGAGAGCACTAATTGCTTGGAATTGTGGTTTTAGTAAAAGAATATATTAAAACATTGTTTGCAAACTCTGCAATTGTGGGATAGGTGGGCCAGCAGTATTATCTATAGGAGGTGTGGTAGGCAGATTTTCTTCCAGAATCTGCTGGGAATACAAAGGTAAAAAGCCCAGTTCTCCTCCTGCACCCCCTTCTCTGACCTCTCACTGCTGTGACACTCTTGCCCCTTTCACCATGTTCCTAATCATGTCATTACCTTCAATTACTTATAAGAGTATGAACTCTTTCTCCCATTAGAATGTAAACGCCCTATTCACTTTGTTATACAGCAAAAACTAACACTCCATTGTAAAGCAATTATACTCCAATAAAGATGTTTAAAAAGAAAAGAATATAAACTCCCTAAGGGCCAAGACCTGTGTCATTCTCTGCTGTATTCCCAGACACTAAACACTGCCTGAAACAAGACTCTCCAAAAGTATTTACAGTATTAAAGTAATTAATGAAAAAGAACAAAGTTTGACACACAAGCTTGACAAGGTAAACTCATAAACCAATATAACAGCACAAGTCATTGCTGTTCTGGTTAAATTTATTTTCAATTAATAATTGAATTAAAACAGAAAAAAAAAAGGTAAGCAGAAAATAATGACTCCATCTCACACGTATTAAGATGGCTATTAAAAAAACAACCAGAAAATAGCAAGTGTCTACAAGGATGTGAAGAAATTGGGACCCTTGTGCACTGCTGGTGAAAATGTAAAATGGCACAGCCACTGTGGAAAACACTATGGTCATTCCTCAAAAATTTAAAAATAGAATTACCAGATGCCCCAGCAATTCCACTTCTGGGTATACACTCGAAAAAATTGAAAAGAGGGATTCAAACAGATAGTTATACATGTGTTCATAACAGCATTATTCACATCAGCCTAAAGGTGGAAGCAACCCAAGGGTCCATCAATAGATGAATAGATGAACAGAACGTTGTGTGAAACTTGAGGACATTATGCCAAGTGAAATAAGCCATCACATTATATGATTCCACTTGTATGGGGGTAACTAAAGTAGTCAAATTCATAGAGACAGAAGGTAGAATAGTGGCTGCCTAGGGCTGGGAGGAAGGCAGAATAGGGGAAGTCTAATGGGTGCAGAGTTTCAGTTTTGCAAGATGAAAAGAGTTTTGGAGATGAATGGTAGCGATGACTGCACAACAACCTGAAGTACTTACTACTATTGAATGGTTAAGATGATACATTTTATGCATATTTTACCAATATTAAAAAAATTAAAAAAAAAAAAACGGTTACAATAACAATCCACATCAATCAAAACCAGTAGGGAAAGGAGAAACTCGGACTAGCCCAGCTTTAACACAACTCGACCACCAGGCTGTGGAAACAGGAAACCAAGGGCGGGGCAAGGGCAGGCTTCCAGGGCGGTGCCCTGGGCGAGACTCCAGGAAAGCCGCCGGTTGAAGCGGGTCACCGGCCGCCTAGGCTGCCACTGCGCAAGCGCATATCGCGGCTACCACCGAGGCGCCTTTTAAACGTACCCGGAAGTGACGTCTGTAAAGCTGAGATCGGCTCAGGGAGATCTGAACTCTTCGCACAGGTGAGCGGTTCTGCGACTGTCGTCCTGGGGCCGCTATGAGCTGCACCATCGAGAAGATTCTGACAGACGCTAAGACTCTACTGGAGAGGCTGCGGGAGCACGATGCAGCCGCCGAGTCGCTAGTGGATCAATCAGCGGCGCTGCACCGGCGGGTGGCCGCTATGCGGGAGGCGGGGACAGCGCTTCCGGACCAGGTCAGGCAGAGGGTAGGGGTCCGTGCCCTCGGGTTCCGGGCACTTGAGGGGTGGAGGGTGAGGTAGAGTGGGCACTCGGCCTGGAATTTTGTCCTGGTCCAAGAGGGCGGTGGTGAGAACGTTCTGCGGGGTCGGGGCTGAGGATGCTGCCCTGAAGCTCTGCCTCCTGCCTATTAAGTTGCATCTGCGGCTGTTCTCTTTAATGCGCGATTAGTCTGTCTCTGTTTGTCCAGTATCAAGAGGATGCATCCGATATAAAGGACATGTCCAAATACAAACCTCACATTCTGCTGTCCCAAGAGAATACACAGATTAGAGACTTGCAGCAGGAAAACAGAGGTTGGTCAGGCCTTTTTGTGTAGTTATGATTTTTTCATATGCAGTAATATTTCATAAGTTCTTGCAAAACTGTTCACAAAAGCGCACATTCTGTATGTATTTCCAAGTCAGAGAGGGGCATTGGTGGTTCAGTGGTAGAATTCTCGCCTCCCAAGTCAGTACTTTTAACAGGAAAGTTAGCCTGTGCTCGCCCAGTATCAGTAAAGTTTGTTACATTACCCTTTTCAAGGTCTTACTGATTTTTTATTTAAAGGCAGCTTATCAAAGAGGTGCTTAGTAGAGTTGAATTATTGCATGGCTTATTAGGTGTCCCAACATGGAGGCTTGCATAACAAGAGAATATCCTCAAGGACTTAAAATTTAATGTTTAAATATTAATTGAAATAAACATTAAAGCTAAGATTGAAGGTTTTTTTATGTTCCTTGTGCAAGGTGGAAGAGGTAAATCGTATCCTCGGGTGTATATTCTTGGGCTTGATGAATACATTATTAATGATAGTAGTATGAATAGTTATTTGTATATCAGTTTACAGAGGGCTTTCACGTGTATCATGCCATTACATTCTCACATCTTCATTTTGAGGTAGACAAGCAAGGTTTTTATTATTACAAGGCAGATAAGCAATAGGCTCAGAGAGGTTAAATGATTTGCTTAAGAGTCGTAATCTAGTGACTCACAGAACTAAACTTAAACTCATGTCTTCTGAGGCCACATCCCATGTTGTTTCTACCAGATTATGCTGCCACTGCCTAGAAAGATATTTTTCACATAGACCATAACTGTTGAGTTCTGTGGACTTAAACACTAATTTACAACTTTGGATTCATAATGTTACATGAAGTGTCATAAAATTCCAACTGTTTGAGTTTGGCTTTAGGACGTACCTCTCAGACATCACTGCCAAGTTATTTTATTTTTTTGATAGAGCTATGGGTTTCCTTGGAGGAACACCAGGATGCTTTGGAACTCATCATGAGCAAATACCGGAAACAGATGTTACAGTTAATGGTTGCTAAAAAAGCAGTGGATGCTGAACCAGTCCTGAAAGCTCACCAGTCTCACTCTGCAGTAAGAAACTTTGATGAATACATTCTAAATGAATTGAAATCTTGAAATTGTTTTAGATTGTGTGTTTGCTTTTGAAGAAAAGTAAGCTTGTTTTCCTTTCATGTTTATCACATTTGCTGTAGGTTTTACTATAGCTTTGTAAAGATATGAATAGAAAGAAGGGGGTAAAGGGCTGCTCAGGGCCTTTTATTTGAGTAAGACTAAAGTTCCTCCCCCCTTCACCAAGATCTCTTTTCAAGATGTTAATGAATGCTTAGTTAGCTCTTCCACCAAACAGAATGCCAGTTAGTGTTGAAGGTGCTCAGTAAATACTTGGGTAGTTATTGTACATTTCACTGGTCTGTAAGCTCCTTGGTTGTAAGGAGCATGAATTCATCTTTTATCCCTAACATAGTACTTGGCACATAGCAGGGGGTCAGTAAACTTTTATTAAACTGAACTACATAGCATCATACTATGTTGTTAGGAGAGAGAAGTATGGTTTAAAAAAATAAAAGACATGGCATAGTTTCTATACTTTGGTTGCTTATGATTTAATTTGGGAGACTGAGTACTTGTTCTTAAGTTTGTAGAGTGCTTCAGAGTTGTCATTGTACATTCACAGGTACTATATCATTTAATCCTAGATTAATAGATTGACACCTCACTATTTACTGCAGTGGAATTTATGGAAGATAAGTTTCATCTTAGATCCCACTTGAAGCATTTTAATGACTTCAGTTAACTAAAGTCATAGGGCACAGGGATATTTTAAATATGTGAATGGCTTACATCTGGACAAGATAATAATCTGTGGTCCAGAGGAGAAAACCTGATCCTTGAAGGAGACAGAATTTAGCTTTTATGAAAAACTTGCTAAGAGATATGTCCAATGATAGAATAAGATACTTTGGAATATGGTAAGCTTCCTGCCAATAAAAGTATTCAAATTTAAGTTAAACAGCCATTTAGAGATAGTGTCCAGTGTCCAATGGGTGGTTAGACTAGAACTGATCTTTTGAAAACAAATTATCTGTGAATATCACAAGATAACTTTATTATGGCTTTACCTCTGAGGACTTAGATTGTAGTGAAACTCCTTTGTAACCTCTGTACCACAGATTAAATGAACTTTTAACATCATAATGCACATGTTTTCATGAACTTCCTATCTGTAAAAAAGATGACTTTTTCACCTTTTTATTCTTAATATCCTCACAGGAAATTGAGAGTCAGATCGACAGAATCTGTGAAATGGGAGAAGTGATGAGGAAAGCAGTTCAAATGGATGATGATCAATTTTGTAAGATTCAGGAAAAACTAGCACAATTAGAGGTAAGATTGTTGATACTTTAGGTTCACAATATTTTACGGAGATTTCAGACTCTGGAAGATACGCCATCACTGTATTATCACTGTTATGTACTGATGTTTCCTTTGTGGTCTGATTTAAAATTAAAATACATCCTCCATACCCTTTTCAAGAAAGGAAATGTAATCAGCAGCAAACAATGAAAATGCCAACTGTGTATTAGCTAGAAATTGAGATATCATATTGAGAGGGTAGAGAGAGTGGAAGGGACAGATTACATGTGAGCTAAGGTGCCTCATCTGCCGTAAAAAGAACTCAAATAGGCAATGTCTAAACTTCATGATCAGGAAATAGCAGTACCGGGCATATTATGTAGAATTATGGAAGTAAATACCAAAAGAAATAGATAAAAATATTAAAAGTGGTTGCCTTTGGGAAACAAAGTCAAGGGACTGCAGTCTATTTTATAAGTCTTATAGTCTTGATTTTTTTTAAATTAATTTTTATTGGATAGTCTTGATTTTTTTTAAAAGCTATTTTCTGTAATATTTTGATTAAAAATGGGAGTAATTTACAAAGAAAGGCCTGGGGTGTTAGTGTGCCCATAAAATTGTTAAGGAAAAGCATTACAATAGATCAGCAGTCCCCAACTTTTTTGGCACCAGGGACTAGTTTCGTAGAAGACAATTTTTCCACAGACTGGGGGTGGGGATGGGGGGATGGTTCAGGCAGTAATGTGAGCGATAGGGAGTGGCAGATGAAGCTTCGCTTGCTCACCTGCCACTCACCTCCTGCTGTGCGGCCCGGTTCCTAACAGGCCGTGGACCAGAAGCCATCAGAGGCCCGGGGGTTGGGGACCCCTGCAATAGATGATTTGAATGTTCCTTATTACAAGATGCTGTCATGGGCCCTTTGAGAAATACTAGAGAGAAAAAGACAGGGTCCCTGCTCAGAGTCTAATGAAAGGAATAAGACTAGTAGTATTTTGGTATGAAATGGTATATAAATGCTAGGAGAGAGATACAGAGTATTGAGGGAAGCACTTTATATGGTACAAGGTTTAATGACCATGGGCTCTAACTCTCAGTGAAACCTGAAAATGCTGTGGCTTCCCAGAGTTTCCTGCAGAGAGAATAAGGATGAAGAGTGCAAACTGCCCTACCTGGAAATCAAAGGGAGTGGCAAGGTCCCAATTAGGAGCTAGGAGTTAGGTAAAATGATAGAATGATCTTGTCTACGCCGTCCCTAATTTATCTCACTTATGGAAACAGCCTAAGGAAATGTGGAACAAATTTTACTTAATATTTTAAGTGGAAAAAACAGGGGCATTGGATTGAGACCCCAGCAATACCACATCTAAGTTGTCTAAGTTTGGACAAGTTTTTGGACTTTTGTGGGCCAGTGTCCTCATCTCAAAGAGAACACGGATGTAGGCAATGGTACTTACCCTACCTATTGTGTGAGATAATAGATGTAAGACACGCGTGTGATACCTGGCTGTGTGCCCAGTGATTCTTTTCCCCCTTTCCTTCCTTTCTCCAAAACCGTAGGACGTCTAGGAGAGAAGATTGAGCAGAGTGAAATTATTATTAGGAATTTGAAAGATAGAAGAAACAATACTAAAACTTGTGGGAACTATAAAGAGTTTGACAAGCAGTGAATTCCTCAAGTGGAGAGGGACCTTGTTTTTTTCTGTGTAGTCCTAACACGTGGCATGTGGAAATTACTCAGTAAATGTTTTTTAAATGAATAAATAAGTAGAATTTTAGGAAATTCTCAGTTCTTTTGTTTCCTTAAAACTTTTAAAATTAAAATAATATGCTTTCTGTTTCAGGCCCAAAACAATGTGTTCTGATGCAATTTGACAGTCAAAATACCTGAAATGACCATATACTTTTTTTTTCCAGCTTGAAAATAAGGAACTTCGAGAATTATTGTCCATCAGTAGTGAGTCTCTTCGGGTCAGGAAGGAAAACTCAATGGACACTGCTTCCCAAGCTATCAAATAATTCAACTTCTGAATGACGGCTAGAGATTGTTTATTGAGGAAGGAAGTTATTATCTCTCTATTCGAGTATTGTCCATTCAGTGTCTTGCCTCAGACTTGATTTAACATTGATTAAATGTATCAAGTGGCAGTTTAGAATTCGCAGTCAAAAGTGGCTGTCCACGAAACAGTTTTGGGGTATGTTAGTGAAAATACTCACTAAAATACACTGAGTTTCACCATTCCTTTCTCTAAGAGACTACTTTTAATTTTCATTTCTGGGACCTCAATTTATATGAACTGTTTTCAGTTCATTTTTGTTCTTTCATATCTCTGAAACTTAGAGCATTTTATTATAAACCAGCAATTTTATTTTATATAGGATTATAAATTGCAATTCTTAAAAATTTTAAAAAGAGATTAGCTTTTTCAATATATTTGGCATAAACCTGGATTTGTTTCCATTTGAGAAAAATAATACAATTCCACAGAAGTAGATTGGCAGATTCTTTAATTTGTAATGTCATTCACCTTTTTTGATGTTTTAAGTCTCTCTGGTGCTAAGAGTTGGCACTTTATGGCCTGGTGTCTTTACTCTTAATTTGAGAGAACCTATTGCTAGTCCCTGGGAAACATACTTGAAAATAAGTCAACTGTTTTTTTACTAGTGGTAGGATAATCATCGTATTGTTCAAAGAATGCTGAAAAATTTGTCCTGTGTGTGTTTACACACACATGTGCTCTTAGTTCAGATGCTAAAAGTAACTTTTATTTATTCTATTAGATGTTAGTAGTCAATTTTTCAATTTTGTCCTACTAGGAAATCTTCAGCTTGGGTAGTTTACCCAGTGTGAAGAAGATATAATTGGTTTATTCACATCATAGTTCTTAGGTACTACATTCTACAGTTTATATATAACTTTCATTTACAATTAAGAACCATCACTTACTTGGATGTCTTTCATTACTAGTACTAATAGTTGGCTTTCTTTCTAGATCCATTTTTCACAGGAAGCAAAGTTGTATCACTTAATGAGAGTTTATTACATTCATAGAAGCTGTGTTGAGATTCAAATGCTAAGTGGTCAGCTAGGCCCACTCATCATTTCATTCCCCCATCTCAGTTTACTCACATTTCAAACTTATAAATTACTTCATGTAATACTATCAATTTAGGTTTGCCCCAAAATAATTGAAATAATGAATGCTAAACCTGTCAATATTTCCCAGTAACCGAAAGCACTATACTGCATGGGAGAGACACATCATTAGAAAGAGTTTTTTGTTAGTGCTTTGTGTGGTGTAACCTTTTTTTTGTACAGCCGTAAAGAATTAACTCCAAATAAAACAACAGAATTTCTCCATGATATCCTAAGAGCATCTGATCCCAGTAATACCGAAGGACTTTGCCTAAAATGGTAGGCTGTAATGAATCGGTATATGTCATTTTTGAATTTGTCAAATTTCTATTCAGAATCCTGCGAACAATTTCCACCCGAAGTGTGGACGTTTTTATCTCATTTCCTAAGAGTATGTAAACTTTTAGTCTAGCCATTTGCCTTGCAGTATATGTCCTAAGTGCCACTCTGTGTTCCACAGTTCCATTCAGGAGGCAGGTACCCTATACCATTGGTCAGCTGCCATGGCCAGTTTTCAGTGAAAATGATAACGTAATCAAATGGCCCATTAAACTATAACATGGTGTCTGCTTTATGTTCCTTTAGAGTTGTTTGTAAAGTTCTTTACATCTCAGATATCAGGATAAATCTAAATGTTAACTTTTCCCCCTGGTAAATCAAAAGCTTGAAGCATGAGCCTCAAGAATTCTCAGCACCCTATATAATGTGAATTCTAGCTGGTGTTAATACTATGAAAATAGTGTGTAATTAGAAAATTGAAGGGGAGAAGGAATGTTCTTGACTTTGGTCTGAATGGGTATGAAAGTTTATTTTGCAGTGGATGATGGAACTTGACTGATGTGCAAAATTTTAGTAAAAACTTATCTTTTCTAATAAAAAATCTCATTTTGAGAATATCAGCTAATTTTACTCAGTAATGAGTCTAATTATAGGAAGTGCAAGGGTTTATTTTTCACTTATATAGCAACCTATCAGGTACACAGCGTTTTTCATAAATACTCTCTAATTATCACATTGTAGTTCAGATAACTATAAATAGTTGTTTCTGAAAGGTTTTAGAGGTTTCCTCATGGTTAGAAATCATAAGTTACATGATTACAAGTCAAAGTATAAAATTAAAACTGTTTGGAAGTATCTTGGAAAAATGCGTAAATATTATTGATACCTACCTTTATTACCTTATATTAATACCTTATGCATAATTTGATTCAAACATTGAAGATCTATTTCAGTGTTCCTCAAAATGTGGTTCACTGACCTACTACAATAGAAGTTTGGGGATGGAATCTAGGAATTTGTATTTTAATAATCATCCCAGATAACTTCTAAGGACACTAGTTTGAGACTGTCTAGTTTACTATGTTAGGCACTTGATTTGGAGTTATGAATTTTAAAAAGCAGGGGGGAGGCGTTGACAGTGTTTTTGAAGAAAAATCTGGTAGAAGAGGCAAACAATGTGATAAATCCAATATAAGGATGTATAGAGTACAGAGGAGGGACTATTTACAACTTGAGAATCCAATAGAGACAAAATGAGTAGAACTAGAAAGCTTAGTGCTTTCTAGTTATTATATAATCTCCATTTCAACTGTACCTCATTTTACAGATACTCAGGCACGAGGAGGTTGTTATTATTCCAAACTGAAACCAAGATTCAAACCCAGACTTAAACATATTCTTAACCATTAAGTTAAGATTCCTTTAAATGCCAAATACTATTCAGAGTTCAAGTGGTTCTTGAGAGGAAAATCTATTTTATTAATGGTGCAAAAGATACACCACAGCCCATATATTAGAAAATTTCATGAATTTAATAAATGGAGTCTTAAGGAATGAGACATAATTGTCATCTGTTTTTTAGAGTGGTGTAGCTGAGAGTATGTGCGTGCAACTGAAAAGAGCAATGCTTAGAGCTTCCCTGGTGGCGCAGTGGTTGAGAGTCCGCCTGCCAATGCAGGGGACACAGGTTCGTGCCCCGGTCCGGGAAGATCCCACATGCTGCGGAGCGGCTAGGCTTGTGAGCCATGGCCGCTGAGCCTGCACATCCGGAGCCTGTGCTCCACAATGGAAGAGGCCACAACAGTGAGAGGCCCGCGTACCACAAAAAAAAAAAAAAAAAAGAACAATGCTTAATCAGTGCTTAACAATCCTTACTGTTGATACATACAGGAAAGGGTGCAGTTCTGTCTTTCAAATCTGTCTCCTTAGCATGTTGTTTTTCAGCCTTCACGCAATTTTCTTGTTGCAAGAAGGTTGCTGCTCTGCCAGAAGTCATGTCCATGTTTGAAGGCAGAAAAAAAAAGGGAAATGTCGTATGCCAGCTATATGTATTCTCTTTTATGAGGAAAAGCAACGCTTTCCCAGAAATCCAGACAGACTTCCCTTTGTCATTTGCCTGACCTGTTACATGGTCACTTCTAGTAGCAAAGGAGGCTGGGGACATAGCTGCCACAAATAAAATCAGTATTCTATTAGCAAAGAGGAAACAGTATTGGTAAAGCAGCTAACAATGTCTGACACAAGTCCTCTTACACTGAATAGATTTTAACAAGTGTAAGCATTAGCCAAAGGAGTGTGTTGGTGTTGAGTGGCCAAGGAATGGGCTGCGGAAGACATCTGACATTTCTTTTTAGGCTGCCCATTATCCTAACTCCTATACTATAGTTAGGGAACCCATCACCTAATGAGGCAGAGCCTTCCTCCGTCCTAAAAAATTTGAAAGTGTCAGATGTTTTCCCAGCCACTTTGCAGCCAGTGAAGATACCTCTGCCTTAAAAGTTAGTGATACAAAGAAGCAGGGAACTATGCTGAATTCTTTGAATAAAGGCAGTGACTACAACACTGGCTACTACATCCACCTCCACAGAAGGAGCAGCAAGTGGCTGTACTGACAACATTCAGTATCCAGTGTCAGCAGAGTCAATGGTGTAAGCTGCAGTGTCTCTGCCCCAGTGGACACAGTGGGGTCTTCACTGAAGCAATTATCTGAAGTGATTATAGAGGTTGTATAGCCTCTAATTCTGGTTTTCTGGCTATCCAGAGATCCTGAGGATTACCTGAGAATTATTAGCTTTTAATAAAATCACTTTTTGTTAAAATTAACCTGAATTGACTATAATTAAGAACGCTGACTGATAAAATAAGCATAGTTTAAAAAGCAACAATGCAAATATAAATTTTGTCAACACATTATGCATAATTTTGCCCTTATGTTTTAATGTAATTTTTGACATAAAAAGATGTGACATGCAAATTATCAAGCATAATAATTCATCACCTAATTTAAAAAATAGAACATTACCCATATGTTACATTTATTTATTTGTGCTCCTCTCCTGTCTCTACCCCTCTGCTCCCTCTTTTTAATAGTTTTATCACATGAGAAAAGACCTAAAATATGTGTATAACACTAAAGTGACATTTTTTAGTTTTGCTCCTTTTTGAGCTCTATGAAAGTGGTATTAGACTGTATAGTAGTCTATGGGGATTTGATTTTTTTCACTCTTCATTATGTTTCTAAGATTCATTGTGTTGTATATAGTTGTCATTCATTTTCATTGATGTACTAGATTTCATCATGTGACTACAGTATATTGTTAAGAGATACATACATATAAAATAATAAAATTATACATTTTTTTAAAAATCCTTGCTAATATCTGACTCCTAATTTTTAATTCTTCCTCCATCTACCTCATTGATATTAGACACGTTTCACTATAAGCAGTTGTATTTCGTATTCCGCAGTTATTTCACTTGCAGTTGTCTCATGGCAACTTTCAAAGTGAATTAAGGACTATTATCCACTAATATTCATAGTGGAAAGCAGATGATGCTTTTTCTTTTGTCACTCTCCAAGAATGCTTAAGAGAAAGTGGAACCTTCAGAGCTTCAATGAACTACAATTCACTCAACATTTCGTCTAGCCTCCTAGAAATGGATTTCTGTATGTTATTGATCCTAAGATTCATTTTTATTTCATACTTTAATGTCTCTGAAATTGAGGTATGTCTTATACATGTAGGGGTTGTCATCTAGTTGATTCTAAGCATAAGAAAATTGGTTTGCATTCCTGGTGGTGTGACTGGATAAAGTCAAGTTCTTGATATTTCAGTCAACAAACTAAGGACAATTTGAGAAAGGAATGGGGGTTTAGCTGTTTTCTGTGAACTTTCCATTAGCACTTACTGTAAAATCAGGAGTGCCAGCATAAGAATTTGGAGTATGGCTGTATTCATTTTCTATTGCTATGTAACAAATCACCACAAATTTAGCAGTTTAAAGCAACACCTATTTAATATCTTACAGTTCTGTAAGTCACAGGTCCATGCAGGGCTCAGCTGGGTTTTCTCAGGATCTCACAAGGCTGAAGTCAAGGTATCATCCGAGGCTAGCATCTTGTCTAAGGCTCTGGGCCCTCTCCCATACTCACGTGGTTGTTGGCAAAATTCATTTCCTTGCTGGTGTAGAACTCACAGGAGATCATCTCTGACTTCCCTTGCGTTCTACCTCTAGACTCCCTTTTAAGAGCTCATCTGGGGACTTCCCTGGTGGTCCAATGGTTAAGACTCTGTGCTCCCAATGCAGGGGTCACAGGTTCGATCCCTGGTCGGGGAGCTAGGATCCCACATGCTGCCGGTATGGCCAAGATAAAGTCTCCAGCCACTGAGGGGGAAGAAAAAGAGAAAAAGAGAGAGAGAGAGACAGAGACAGTGACAGAGAGACAGAGAGAGAGAGAGAGAGAAAGCTCACCTGATTAGGTTAGGCCCACACAGAATAAGCTCCCTCTTGATTAACCCAACTGATTAGATATCTTAATTATATCTGCAATGATCCCTTTTGTCATTGACGAGATATAAGTGATATCCTCTAAGATCTACAAGCCCAGCCCATGCTCAAGAGGAAGGAATTATACACAGCAAGTGTACCAGGTGATAGGAATCTTGGTGATCATCTTAAAATTCTGCCTACCACAGTGGCTTTTGGCAGCTTGGAATAAAATCCTGGAGACAACAATGAAACACTCAGGAAATTCTGCATTACCAGTATTCTTGGTGGCCCAAGAATACTTCCGTGTGGAAAAACCTGCACATCTATGAGACAAGAGATTTATTAGCAAGATCCACCAATGCATGCTAAAATAAGTGGACTAAAGTTCAAACAGAAAAAGGATATTTGCATAGTCTCTGTATCAGTTTCCCAGAGTTGCCATAACAAATTACCACAAACTGGATGGCTTAAAACAACAGAAATCTATTCTCTCACAGTTCTGGAGGCTGGAGGTCTGAAATCATGGTGTTGGCAGGTCGGTTCTTTCTGGAGGGTCTGAGGAAGAATGTGTTCCATGCCCCTTTTCTAGCTTCTGGCAACTCCTGGCATTCCTTGACTTCCATATGCATCATTGCAATCTCTGCCTTCTCAGTCTTCACATGGCGTTCTCCTTATATGTCTCTGTGTCCAAATTTCCCTCTTCTAAGGACACTGATTGTTGGATTAGGGTTTACCCTAGTCCAGTATGACCTCATTTCAACTTGATTATATCTGCAAAGATCCTATTTTCAAATAAGGCCACATTCTGAGGTTCTGGGTAGACATGAATTTTGACAGGACACTGTTCAATCAAGTATGGTCTCAAAGTATCTCCACCACAATATTTAATTATTATAAAGGGAAAAACAGTAATTTTACCATGAAGAATCCTGGCAGACAACACTGACCAATTGATTAGGTAAACATCACTAATAATACTTTTCAACATCATATAAGCCCTGATACAATGCAATGACAAGGATACATAACCTCTGTAACATTCTTCCAAATAATGCATAACCTCAATCTAATCAAGAGAAACATCAGACAAAACTGAATTAAGGGAGGTTTACAAAATAACTGACCAATATTTTCCAAAGCATCTAGGTCATGAAAGACAAGGAAAAGCTGAGGAACTGTCATAGGATAGAGGAAACTAAGGAGACATAGTATTAAATGTAGGATGGGATCCTGGATTTGATTCTAGGAGAGAAAATGGATATTAGAGAAAAAACTGGTGAAACTCGAATTAATTTTGTAGTTAATATTATTGGGTCAAGGTTGATTTCCTACTTTTGAAAATTGTTCTGTGGTGAGGTAAGATTAACATAATAGAAAACTGGGTGAAGGGTTTATGGGAACTTTCTGTGCTGTATTTCTAATTCTTTTGTAAGCCTAAAATTATCTCAGAACAAATATGCATTCCCCTGATTACTAATGAGGCTGAGCATAATTTCAAATGTTTATTTGCCTATACAGAGATTTTTTTAATATAGACATTCAAGTCTTTCCTCCATTTTCCTTTTCTTTGATTTTTTTCTTATCGATTGATATGTATTAATTTACTATACATTCATGATAATACATTGTCAGTTTTATATGTTGCAAATATATATTCTCCTAGTCTGTTGGTTTTTTATTTTTTTATGGTGCCTCTTGATGTATGGCATTTTCAAAATATGTTCAGGGACTTCCCTGGTGGCGCAGTGGTTAAGAATCCGCCTGCCAATGCAGGGGACAATGGTTCGAGTCTTGGTCTGGGAAGATCCCACATGCCACGGAGCAACTAAGCCCATGCACCACAACTACTGAGCCTGCGCTCTAGAACCCACGAGCCACAACTTCTGAGCCTGCACACCTAGAGCCCGTGCTCTGCAACAAGAGAAGCCACTGCAATGAGAAGCCCATGCACTGCAACGAAGAGCACCCCCCAATTGCCACAACTAGAGAAAGCCCGCACGCAGCAACAAAGACC
The DNA here is from genome assembly GCF_039906515.1 of Pseudorca crassidens. Classification (NCBI taxonomy): domain Eukaryota; kingdom Metazoa; phylum Chordata; class Mammalia; order Artiodactyla; family Delphinidae; genus Pseudorca; species Pseudorca crassidens. The sequence goes on along the minus strand of NC_090297.1, from coordinate 100,694,011 downwards.
CAACACAGCCATAAATAAATTTTATAAAAAATAAAAACATGTTCAAATTTATTACTAAAAAGAAAGAGATTCAGAAGAGTTGGACTAGTAAAGAAGTTTTAGGAATACCTCAACTAATTTACTTTGCTTTTTTTTTTGCTTTATATACACACAAGTGTGACATAATTTTAAAAAACTAGGTCTAAATTAGTTTAAAAGGGCCCTTTTAATAAATATAAAATTCTAAGTAATAAAAGTATTATGTCATAGTGTGTTGGGTTTTTTTTTTTTGGCTGCACCAGCACGGCTTGCAGAATCTTAGTTCCCCAACCAGTGATGGAACCCATGCCCCCTGCAATGGAAGCACGGACTCCTAACCACTGGATCGCCAAGGAACTCCCTATGTCACAGTGAAAATGGCAACATTTTCTTCTTGCTGGTACATAAATAATGATGTATCACACAGTCAATACTGTCTTAGATTTAATTAAATAAGTATAACTCATTCATTCAATGAACATTTATTAAGTACTTACTGTTATCTTAGCCACTATCCTAGGTTTAGAGGATGCAATGATGAACCAGAGAACTGAAGCTTACATTATTGTTCAGGAAGTAGGGCAATGAAAAATTAAATTCATAAATGTGTTAATTTTGGATAACAATACATATTATAAAGACAATAAAACAAGCTAATATTGTTATGGAGAGCAATGGTAACAGTGAGTACTTTTACTTTAGAAAAGATCTTTGTGAGGTGGTAACATTTGGGCTGAAATCTGAGTGATAAGAAAGTGCCAAATATCTGATGATTTGGGGAAAGAGCATTCCAGGCAGAGGCAAGAGTAAAGGCAAGGATTCTGAAGTAGGAAAAAATTTGCAATGTTGGTGGCAGTGGATTGAAACACAGTGAACCAGGGGTTAGACTTAGCAGAGACTAGGTCATTTAGGGCCTTGTACTATAGATCATTGTAAAAGAGTTTGGACTTTATTCTAAATACAATTGGTTTTATTTTTAATTAAGTTTGAAATAGGTTTTGCTCCATGCTTCTCTCTGGCTGATTCCCAGAGCCAAAATGTTATGGTGATTACTTTTAGTGCAGCAGCTTAGCATGTCCACCTAATTCTTCCGTTCAGTGCAATGTTGACATTTTAAAGGGAAGCATTATAGGGCTCACCTGGCGGCGCAGTGGTTAAGAATCCACCTCCCATTGCAGGAGACATGGGTTCGAGCCCTGGTCTGGGAAGGTCCCACATGCCGCGGAGCAACTAAACCCGTGCGCCACAACTACTGAGCCTGTGTTCTAGAGCCCGCGAGCCACAACTACTGAGCCTGTGTGCCTACAGCCCATGCTCTGCGACAAGAGAAGCCACCACGATGAGAAGCCTGCATACCACAATGAAGAGTAGCCCCCCACTCGCCACAACTACAGAAAAGCCCGCGTGCAACAACGAAGACCCAATGCAGCCAAAAATAAATAAATAAATTCATTTTTTTAAAAAAGGGAAGCATTAAATAAAGCTTCTGCCTTATTTTTATTTAAATTCTAATATTTTATTACATAATTGTTATTCTTACATATTATTCTCATTTAAACAATCATTTTAACTGTTTGGGGGCTTGCTAATGAATAAAAAGTTTTGGATTGTGGGGTTCTAGGGTTAAATCTTATTTACATTCTTTTGGAAGTAATATTCTTTATGAAAGTTTTTGCTCTAACTTGTGTTTTCCTGTTCTGATATCTTGAATGTGGATTCCTTTACCACCCACTATTACCATAATTTTATAAAGGAAGTTCTCATTAACTTCCCTAACTAGGAAAGACATAATGTCAGAATAAAAACGGTGCTTAAAGACTTCCCTGGCGGTCCAATGGTTAGTATTCCGTGCTTCCACTGCAGGAAGCACAGGTTCGATCCCTGGTCCAGGAACTAAGATCCTGCATGCCATATGGCATGGCCAAAAAAAAGAAAAAAACAAAACAGTCCTTAAATCTTGAATCAATTTAGCCTTACTTAAAAGAAGTCTCTACATTGATCTAATTTTTCTCATTTCACAGACAACTGACAAAAATCTCATCCATTGCTGCTCAAGAAAACCTTATAAATGCATAAAGGATGCTTACTTTTTTAAAAATTTATTTTATTTATTTTGGCTGCGTTGGGTCTTCGTTGCTGTGCACGGGCTTTCTCTAGTTGCAGCAAGCGGGGGCTACTCTTCCTTGCGGTATGCAGGCTTCTCACTGCGGTGGCTTCTCTCATGGAGCACGCACTCTAGGAGCGTGGGCTTCAGTAGTTGTGGCTCGCGGGCTCTAGAGCACAGGCTCAGCAGTTGTGGTGCACGGGCTTAGTTGCTCCGCGGCATGTGGGATCTTCCCGGCCGAGGGCTCAAATCCGTGTCCCCTGCATTGGCAGGCGGATTCTTAACCACTGCGCCACCAGGGAAGCCCAGAATGCTTGCTTTTGATTCTCAAATAGACTCCAGAGAAATGTGCTTATTGATAATGGTAGAGGAAAAAAACCCCACAACTATAATCAATCTCATTGTCTATGTTTCTCGAAAGAAAAATTAGTATGATAACCAAAAATATATGCAACTTTTAAATTCTGATTATTATTCCTTAATGGAGTAAATATCTTCCCCAAATCCATGATTACCCTATTGTTATAGGAAATGGTTTCCCAAGTGACTTCATAAGCTTCTGCTTTAATTAACTTCAGTTTAAAAAATAAACATAAAAATATAACTACATTTTGGGGTATTTTTAATTTGACTTCAAAATTACTCTGAAAAAATATTATTGCCTTAAAATGTGATCTCCTAAGAATGAAACCTACCTCTACCTAAAAATGAAACCTATGAGTGGTAATTGTAGAAAGACTAAATCATTTAAACTAGTGATTTAAATCAATGATTTAAGACAAAATCATTTAAACTAGTGAATTACTCCATCTTTTACTTTAATGCATTGGAAGCTAAAAGGTATGCTTCTGGATTGATACACATTTGCATTTTGTGTTAAGTGTAATTCGATACTAATGGACCAAGGAGGAATTTAAAGGCAATTGAGACATAGAATGAGGATGATAAAACAGTTACATGGTTTAAGAAGGTCTTCAGAAGCTATGTATGATGGTAGAAATTGAGACTTTATTCTTATTAATAGGACTTGTATCTATAGAATTTAGTGAGACTATTACTTTTTACATTTCCCATTGCTGTGATATTTGAGAATGTGTGCTCTTAGACCTAATTCTACTTTTAGCCCAGCTTCACATGACCTTATTTCTAGTGCAAGAGCCCAGGGCAGTTTCTCTGTAACACTAGATTAGAATATCCAAACGAGATCTATTGCTGGGGAGGAGAAATCTTAATTTAAGATTTGGACAGAGGAAACAAAACAGCTAGGTTGACATATTTACATTCCATACTTCCCAACAGAACACTCCACTTTCTAACAACTTCTTACGTTGTTGTTCAGTGCTATTCATTCAACAAGCTTTTGAGGGTTGTCTATGCCAGGCACTGTCAGGAAAGAGTGATGCAAAGATGAATGTCACAGGCCCTGTCCTAAAGAATCACTAGCTAGTATAAACTAATAATTACAATAGAGTGAGCTATGAAAGCGCTGAAAATGAAGCAAATATCTGTGCCTGGGAAAGCGTGGGAAGGCATCAAAAAGAAGAGGCAGCTTGGAGGTGGTATGGGATTAGACCAATAGCAACAAAGGTGGAAAGAAAAATCTTTGAACATCAGAAAATACTACCTCCTCTTATAATTCAAGATGATTTGCTCAGAAATGAGCTGTGCACCTTTCCTTCATTGCAGTTATTTCAATGTGTATGTTCAGATTTTGGTTTTGTGATTATTGAATGATGCTAGACTGAAAGTTCCTTGAGGACAGAACCATGACCGTTTATCTTTACTATAGTACACACCCCTGTGACGACGCATACAAGATGCCAGACAAATAAGTGTTGAAGGGGAAAATAAAGTGGTGGGAGAGTTCTCAGGAGCGTTGACTGGTCATTTTTTATCCAATATTGTCAAGTGAGAGAGCCACAGAATCTGTGAAAGAGCATTCCTCTCACCAGAGGGGACTGCTCTATCGTTTGGCAAGGTATAATTCATTGAACTTTTCTGGGGCCAGAATTAACCATTTTCCTCCTTCCCTCTTTCCCTGTGGGATGAGTCATCCATTTGCCCTGATTTCAACCTTTTGGTTACTGATTCACCCCTCTGATTACCTGATACACTATGTAGATCTTCTGTTAACTAAAAAGGTCAGTTGAAGGAGTTTGTTTTTTAATGATTATGCTACCTTGCTCACTCTTGTCTGTCTGTTGCAAGCAACATAGTTTGTGGGAAACAAAGTTCTCACGTATGGCATTCAAATTACCTTGCTTAAAGCCTAACTCTATATTAAATAAAAGTCCAGTCTAAGGTAGCGGACAAGAGAAAGAAGGCTTGCACGGTGAATAAAGAAGAACTGGGGTTTGAGGAACTTCCGGATTATCGCTGAGAAAAGAGAAATCCTTTATATTACATTCCTGATATGCCCTCCTAATTGTTCGTCTTCAAGGTTTACCCTGGTCTCGGGGCCTAAAACATTCAGGTTTGCAAAGATCAGAGACGCCGAAAGTCACCCGCCACCCCGCCCCGTGCGTCCCAGCGGAGTCAGCAAACACAGAGATTGCTTCCTGCAGCTCACGGAGGAGGGGAACTAAGGGAACGTAGACACCACTTCGGTTGTGGTTAAGCGCAGCGAACTGGCCGGCGTCACTCAGCCCTCGTGCGCAGGCGTACTAAGGGTACGCTCCCCCCTTCCTGTGCACGCGCTCGAAGCCCGCAACTCTCGCGAGAGAAGCGAGATTTAGTCCTACGTACCGGGCCGTGCTGCTTATGGCGGCGCTGGAGAGGGGGCGCTGAGCTGTTGGGGTGAGTACGACCTCAGGGTCCAACTAGGGGTAGCAAAAAGCCACGTTAAGGGCGGATGAGAGAACCAAGACAAACGGGAGAGACTTCTGAGGCAGGGTGGGCACTCCTAGAGCTCCGGGTAGAGACGATCTCACCCTGAGTCCCTGCCCCGGGCTTTTCCACCCGGCTCCCGTTCAACTGTCTAGGCCTCACATCAGGCTGCAGAGCAGAAGCGAAGAGTCTAGGCCAGGCGGTCGCGCGTTGTGGTGGTGGTGGTGACTAAAGTGGGGGGAGGGAGCGAAAATGGAGGCTCCGACCGCAGCCAAGATGGAGGCAGGGGTGCGGGGCTCGGGCGCGGAGGCTGCTGGGAGTTGTAGTCTGGCTGCTTCTTCCTCTGCGGCTTGGTGGGGGGAACGAGAACTACAAGTCCCGGCGGGCGGGGCGAGGGAGTGGTGGCGCGGTCCTTTGTGTGAGACTGGAAGAGCTGGAGGCATAGGAGAGGGGCCTATCCTGACTCCGAACCCTGTGGTATCTTGGCCATCACCTGCTTGGATCTGACTACGAGTACCAGCGCGCAGTGCGGCAATGGCGCTTCCTTTGTGTATGGACTGAGACGCCGCTCCATCTAACTGCTCAGAGACACCACCTTTCCTCGGCACATCTGGCACGGTAGTGCGGCCGAATTGTCATCCTTACTTCCATTCACCTAGAGCTGTTTATCTTGGGTCTCAACACCCAACCTTCCCGTCTAGTCCTCCCCTTCGGCTTCTTGAGGAAGAGAACCAGCCCCTAAACTTAGGCACATGGCTCTCACCCTTCTAATCCTGGTGTTAGGGCGAACTCGGTGAGAACTCAGTGGAGTTCTCCTTACTCCCCCTCTGGTTCTTATGGTGTAAGAGCCCGGCCCATATTGTGCAATGAAAGGCATGGCTTCGTCATTCTGTGTAGAATTAGTTTTTCAGAGCCCTGGTCGTAGACACTTTAGAGGTTCTTACCATCCGCTGTATCATAAGTAGGAACTCTTAGTGCTACGGTTCTTTTTGCTTTAAGGTTTTCCTTTAGAAACACCCAGTAGCTCCTCTCTTGCCTGACAAGTGAGGCAGGGAACCCTCTCTAAAAACAGCCTTCAATCCGCAAATACAAAAGCTGAACGTTGTTTGAGGTAATTTCCTTGTTTTGCACCTAAAATGAGCGCAAGAATGTGGTCCTCTTAAACAGTTGGTAGACAGGGTGGAGGAGGGAGGACGCCCAAAGGCACTGTGGTAGTTAAATCTTTAAATCCTTACTGTGGGAGACTTAGCTTTTTATCAGGATGGTATGAAATGGCAGCTCTTGACCAGAGCTACCAATCTATAAAATGTAGGTACCAAATTATAGCCCGCTAATATAAGTTGTTCTGTATCAAAACGCTGAGTAATTTTCGAGTCTATAGAAGGAAGCATTTTAAATACTACGTTGAGGGGCAGTATAATACCTTTGTGCCCTTTTGGTAGTAACCAATATTGGGTATTCTTGGTTTGGGTAAGGAGGGGGGTTATATACTTGAATAGGCATATGCCTGAGTCATAAAATCTTGATAAATTTTCAACCTTGTTTTTTTTTTTTTTTCCTTTTAGCCATAGGCCCGAAATAAAAGAGATGGTAGTGGTTTGAGTGATTTTGCAGCTGCTCTGGATGTTTACCATCGAGATGAGTATTTATAGCAGCTGAGTTGAAAAGTAAAGCATTTGAGGCACAGAAGATAGGTTTTCTTTTTTTGTAAATAAGTTCTGACTTAACAAGTATGACCTTTAGAGTATGGTTGAAAATTCTGGTAAATTCCTGCAAATAAAAAATGAGAATGTGGAAGCTGACATGTAGTTCTGCTTTATCCTACTCCTGTTTTCCCTTCCCTCCATCTAAAGACACACAATGCAGGGCCATTACAACATTTAAAAAAAATTTTTCTTTTAAATTGTGGTAAAATATACATAACGGAATTTACCGTTTTAACCTTTTTTTTTAAGTGTACAGTTCAGTAGCATTAAGTTCATTCACATTGTTGTGAGGCCCATACTTTTGACAAAGTAGTTTAAACATGGAAATGCTGTGTGCGCAGATTTTTAAGGAGTTGAATTTGAGGACTGCATTACAAAATAAAATCTTGAGATCTTGTTAAATAAATACGAGGCGTTGGTTTGCCTTCTTAGTTTAGTCTTTTCAAAAATCAAAGGGGGACTACTTTGAGATTTTTGACCCAGACTGTCTTATGGAGAGCTGTAACTTGTAGGATTTTTCATGATAAAGAATTACAGCTAGAAGAATTACAACTGTATTTTTTAAGATTTAATAGCTGGAATGTCTTCAGTGGTGAAATTGCTGTGGTGGGGGTGACTTGTTTTCTTGAATCCCATCATTTCTTGCTGTTAAATGCTTTCTGCCAAATCAAGATTTTTAAAAATTCCTTTGTCTTGGTATTAGAATGTTTTCTGCTTGCATGTGTGAGTACCTAGTTAAAAAAAATAATTCAAAACTTTTTTCCAGTTCAAATATACTGTCAAGCCAGAGGAATTCTTAGAGATGTTTCTGTTGTGCTACATTTTTTATTAGGGGTATTAAACTGAATATTGTGTATTGGAAGATTATTTTTTGAGCATTTGTCCTTTTATGCTGAGGTATAATATTAATGTGTAGTTGAAAATAATTGATCCGGAGTTTATTCGCGTTGAACCTGTAGGCTATCCATTGGTTTGCAGCTGCAGCCAATATATAACCAGTTAGTTGTTTGCATTTCTGCTAAACATTGGATTTCCAGGGATGTTAAAAACATGTCAGTTACCTGTGGGAACTGATGACATTTGGATTTGGTTAAGTAAGATACTTAATTAAAATTAGTTTCACCTTTCTTTCAAGTTAATATGATTACTAGAAAATTTTAAATTACATATGTGGCTTGCACAGTATTTCTGTTGGTTGGTGCTGGTCTACACTATTCTTTGATTTTTGTGTCTGGAGCATTTCTTCAGCTTCTTTCCACACTGGCATTTGTCCTATTTCAAAGTATTAGTATATGTAAAAGAAGTTAAGTGATGGGTGGGTGTATAATTTTAAATATCTAGTAACAGCACAATTGTTATTACTAAAGGAAACATAGAAAAAGATGGTTGCAGCAATTTGATTTTCTTTTATTTCCGCTCAACGTGTTGATGACTTAAATTGTTTTAAGGTGGTTAATTATCTGAACTTTTATCATTTTCCTTAGATCCCAAAGTAAAACTGAATTAAAAGCTGTTAGGCACTTCGGTTATGCAGGTTAGAGAAAAATGTGATATACTTAAACTTGTCTTGGGTTAATTCATCAAGAAATACCAACTGGGGAGTTAAGGCAAGAATGAGTGTTAGTCATATAAATCAACAGTAGAGAACCTTTTCAGTTCCGTGCTGCCTATTTGGGTCTTTGCTCTTATTCTCAAAGAAAGTACTCTGAAGAAGTAGGTTAGGTGGAGGGACTTTTATAGACTGGTTTAGCATTTCTTTAACATTCTTCCCAAGTGAATGCTGTACAGAATTTGAGTATAATTTGTCAAAATGATAAACTGGGTTATGTGGTAACATTTTAGATGGATTAATGTCATATAAATGTATTAGTTCAACGTGTATTAGTTTAGTGCCTGCTCTGTGCCCGGCTTCAGCTAAGCCTTTGCGGTAAAGCAGCTAAGTGGAGGAGACAGTAAATAACAAAACAGGTGATGATAGTTTTAAGGCAGGTAAAATAGGGCATGACTGTTCGGATTATCAGATCAAGTAAAGGAAAATTAACTTCTAAAACAGCATGACATAATTGATAATTAACTAATGGTGGTAGTGTTCCCATACAGAGCAAAGGGAAAAGGAGTTGATTACTTAGTAATCAGGGAGACTCTCAGATCCACATTTAAATTGTTCCTTAGTTTTATTAGTACTCTGTATTTCATGTGACTTAAGAAGCGTCTAGCTTTGGGGGCGGGGGGGGGGGAGGTTGTAGTGGGTACACTTTGGTTCAGAGGATTAAAGCGAAAGAATTGGTCAGTACCACCCGTGAATGTTAATAATCTTAGCATGAGTGGATAACAAATTTATTAAAATGTCCAATGGGTATCTTTTAAAAGAAGAGGTTATTTCTTGATTGGATAATTAAGACTTTATACAGTTCACCAAACAAAATTTTTTAAAGTTGGTGGAACTGTGTACCAACTTGAATTGTGTCTTTTGCTGTTATAGATTAACTCTTTTTGCTGTATTAGTTTGTGCTGTGGTAAGTTTAGCAGTACCTGGTTAAGTGCTATCAGGGGTTGTGATAAAGAAATAAACTTGAATTTGTCTCTCAGAAATCTGAAATATAATTGAAGGAACAAGGTACATAAACATGTAAGTAAAGTGCAGAAATGATTTGGTACCAAAAAGCATGATGCCAGCAGTGGGAGTTACTGTAATAAATCTGTGCTGGAATGGTCGAGAAAGGCTTTTTTTGTCACATTGAAGATGATAAAATGTATTCTTTGTGGAAAGACCTGTATACACAAAGACTAGAATTCAGGAATCTCCCAAGAGTTGCGTTTAAGAATTAGGGAGGAAAATGTACCTATCTAGAAGAACTGGAGAGCAGAAGAAGGTAAAGATGTAAAGGTAGAAGAGACACACCTTGAATGGTGGTGGTTAAACGCTGGCTGCAGTCAGAAACATCTTGGGGGCAGGGTGGGAAAGAAAATACACCAATGCCTAGGACCTAACCCCAGTTAAATTAGAATCTCAAGGTGGGATCCAGGCTTTGATTTCCCCTCCCCCCCAAGTCCCAGGTGGGTTGGATTTGCAGCCAGGCTTAAGAACTTCCCATTTACAGTGCTGGAAAAATCGCTGAGGATTTTGGACAAGGAGATGAGATGAATGAGATGAAATTGGAATTTTAGATAAATCAGTCTGGTAGTGTTATGTGGCAGAATATGGAAAGGGTTGACACTGGAAGTTAGCAGATGTGTCAGACCCCTGGACTAAAATATGATGTCATTTAGGGCAAAAGATGAATACACAAGGTATCTTGAAATATTGATAAGACTTGCAACATTGGGTGTGTAGGTGGAGAGGGAGGAATCAAAGATCATTACAGAAGTGGCCCTGTGTCAGGCCAGTTCAGTTACTCTTTGAGTGGGGACTGGGCATGTGTATGTCTTAAAGCTTCCCAAGTGATTTGAGAATCATTGCTCTAAGAAGTATCTAGTCTGGGTAATAGAATGATGCAAATAAAATTGAAAGATTTGACAAATGTAACATTTGATATTTGAAGTTACTGTATAAAGTCATGGAATGTTAGGTATACCCAATAGCCACAGATCAGCTGTTACTGAGTTTTCATTTTGCATAGGAGAAACTGAAACTCAGGGAGATTAAATAATTTGTTTGTGACATTTTACTGGTAAGTATCAGTGTGATTAATATTGAGCTCTCCTACTCTGTTTCACCAGGTCTGACCTCTCACCTTATAGTCATTATTTCTCATCTTAAAATATACTATCCACCTCTCAGCATATCTAAAACCAAATCCACCTTTTCTTTTCCCCATATGTCATTTTAGTTAACAGCACCATCTTAGCTAACATTTGAGGCACTGCAAAATAATAATTTTTTACAGCTAATACAAAGCACAATTCTGTGATTTTATTTATGCATATATTACACTTCTCTTCCCCTTCTCATCTTAATTGTTTCTCTTCTATAGACATTCCTCATCTGTTTATGGCAACAGCTCTAATGAGATGTCTGTTTCCTTCACTAAGTGATCCTTCATAGGATTTCAGGATTTCATACCCTTTCATCAAGAACTAAGGCTCTCTGTTTCCTGTTATATCAAGTTGAAACACTTCATAATCTGGCTCTACTGCATCTGTCACACCATATATCTCATTTCACTTTAACCCAGCCCTCTGTTCTAGCCAGGCTAGCCTATTGATTCCTCTGAAACAAGCCACACTTGCTGTGACAGTCTCATGCAATAAAGCTCCCTTGATGTCAGGCATAGAAAATCCTATACATGGTCTCTGCTCTCAAGGGACTTAGGATTTAGTTGTATACTCTGGTTTGATTTATGTGGTATTTTATGCCTAGAATACTCAGCTGTTTTCTTTTTCTCAAAAATCTGCCCATTTCTCCAAATTAAGCTGAAATATTCTACCTCTTAACTAAAAGCCTTCTCTGACCATGTTGCTTTGATGTACAGATGGTGATGCATAAACAATAAATAGTATTTCTAGAATAGTATGTGATGTAGTAGATACCCAGATATTAGTTGAGCAAATTAATTTTGGACATTTTGTCCTATATTCTAGTTTTCCCTCCATGTATAAATAACTCTTCTCAACAAGGGTGTAAAGTCCCTGATGGCAGGAAATTCTTTTATGTTTTCCACAGTACCTAACACAGTGCTAGGTAGTTACAAAACACATACTAAATAGAATATTATGTTATGTAACTTCGAATTTATTTGTGGGGGAGTGTCAATAAGGACTGAATAATTTCAGGTTTTGAGTGTACAGTACCAAAGGAGGTATCCATTAGCACTTGGGAGATTGCTTAAATGACATTGAGTGTGTGTGCTTCCAAGTTTTCTGCCTTGCTTGATTCTAAGTTAATGAAATGAGTTTGTCCCTCTAGCTACCCTCTGTCCCTGATTCTTTTATGTAAGTTATACTTAATGTCTTCATTCTTATCTCTAGTATGAAGTGTAACAGAACAGACTTTACCACCTGAAACTGCTGCTTCAAGTTCAGATCAGGCAAGGAACAAACCTCGAAACAACCAACAAGACCAAAGAAGAGTACACTTAAGTTGAAGACACAACACTTGATCTGAAACAAGAAGTTTGTGCCTACTCAACAGCTTTGAAAGAGCACTTCCCAACGCTGCTAGTAGTCTTTGTTTTCTTCAGTGCTGTACTGTGAGATTGCCTGGTGCAGCAGCAGTTGTATTCTTTATTAGCTTGATAGGTCATTTTCTCTCGCACGCGCGCTCTCTCTCTCTTTTCTTTTCTTTTTTTTTTTTTAACACTAGCAACTTTCATCCTTTGAAACGTGTGCTGAAAAAGAAGAATCAGCAAATACTACTGAAAGTGCAATATTTGATTATCACTGCGAGGTAGGTTTATCGTTTCCTATTGGCAAGAATCAGTTTATAATTCTAGATTTCCTAATGATTTGGTTAAATTTAAAATCTTAATCTGTTTGCTTCTAAAGGTATTCTGAAAACAGTTTATATTATCAACTATTAGTCTGAAAATATCAACACTAGATTATTTTAACTTGTTGTCTTTTGTTAGATGACAATATTTATGCCCAAATCTGGGATTTTCCACCCCAGATTATATTTATTAATACATGCAGGTCTCTTGATTTATTGGTCTCTTAGAAAGAAAAACTCCCTCTGTACTATTAAGAAGTTAGGGTTTCAGTTAGGAGTGCCCTTTGTAGTCTTTGAGGTAACCTTGGGTAAAGAAAGCCTACAGAGAAGGGACATTTGAAGGTGAGTTGTACTTTGTTAAGAGGGAGAAGAGTTTTTGGTAGAGGTGTAGAGGTAACGGAATGAGCAGATTTGGGGAGATCTGAAAGCACGTGGTATATGTTGAGTAGTCTGTTATGAAAGGAGTAGAGAATACAGTTTTGTGGGTCAGAGAGAATAACTGGAAAGGGAGGCTTGCTGGAGGCAGGTTCTACAGGGCCCACTCTACTTGCCTTTATTTTTCAGGAAAGTTGTCAGCTGTTTATAAGCAAGGGCTTAATGGATTTTGTATTTCAAACCTGAGATAGTTTATTGCTTCAGGTTTTAAAGTTACATATTCATAAATGTATCTTTGAAAGACAAATGGTGCTACTTTTAAGGAATAGGCTGAGGATGGGAAGACCTGTTAGGAGCAATGGACAGAGTGGAAGGAAGATAAAAGCTAGGGTAAAGGCAGAGAAAGAGGTAGACACTAGGTGTTTTAATGGTAGAAGTAATGGGACTGGTGACTAGTTGAATGGGAAGTTGGGGCTGGAGGGAATTGATTTAGTCTATCCAGTTGTCCAAGTTAGAAATCTTTGTTCATAGGAATGGGGAAGTTCAGGTAGGAATTTGTGGAAATCTATTTTATTAGTAATCTGAAGTTGAGAAAATATTCTAGTATGGAATGTTAAACAGTGGTTGTTTGGGGGAGGTAAGATTGTGAAGGGCAATTGTTCCTTTTTAATCTTTAGTTTCTAGAGTTTCTAAAATCAGCAGAAATAAAGACTTGGAATTCAGAAAGGAGTCTTCACTTTATAGGTAATAAAGGAAGAAGTGCCAAAGAAGAGAATGTTGAAAGAAATAGGTAGTCCAGGTAGGAATGCCAAGGAAGAGAATTTCAAGAACTGGGTGGTAATCCTTTTGTAAAACGCTTCATTGATCAAATGAGGAGAATGGAAACAGACCACTCCTAGGTGGTTGTCTTATAAAAGCTTCATCACCATTTCAAGAAGTAGTGGGCCTTTATCTCCAGTTTATTTAAAGGTTAAGGACCTGGCTGTGGTAATGACCTTACTGTGGACCAGAATTATTCCTTAATTTAAAACTACCATTAACACCAATTTGTTTAAATTATCCATGAACAGACATATAATTACTCAGTATTAAGGGTTTTTTTGGTTTTGTTTTGTTTTTTAAGCATTGACTAATTTAATCCTCACATCCACAGTGGCATTGGTACTTTTGTTTTTAATTAATTAATTTATTTTTGCTGTGTTGGGTCTTCGTTTCTGTGCGAGGGCTTTCTCTAGTTGTGGCAAGCAGGGGCCACTCTTCATCACAGTGTGCGGGCCTCTCACTGTCGCGACCTCTCTTGTTGCGGAGCACAGGCTCCAGACGCGCAGGCTCAGTAGTTGTGGTTCACGGGCCTAGTTGCTCCGCGGCATGTGGGATCCTCCCAGACCAGGGCTCGAACCCATGTCCCCTGCATTAGCAGGCAGATTCTCAACCACTGTGTCACCAGGGAAGCCCAAGGTTATTGTATTATTTGCTTTTTTTGTTTGTTTCTTCCTACCTTCTCATCTGATTTTTTAAAAAATAATTTTAGACTGGTACCACTTGTGCTGGGTTAGATAAAATAATGGGCATTGAAATTGTACAGCTCTATCGTTACTATTCAGAAGGGTAAAAGATTAGATGCTACAGCTTTCATTGCATTGACATGAATTGTAAAGATGGATTTAAAGTAGAAGTGCTTTTTGTTTAGCCTGATCTTTGTATTCTGAGTGCTAGTTTACTACAGGAACATCCCGCCCCGGGGTGCCGGGGTGGTGGAGGTGGGGGGAAGCAAAGCTGTAAGGAAACAAGACAGGGTGACTAGGGGAGGGCTATTGACAACCTGTCCTAGAGGATCCCAGTTTAGTCATTGAACTTCTCAGCAAGCCTAAGCTCAAAAGCCGCTCCCTGCTCCTTCTGGCATCAGCTGAGCCATTGGCATTATTGGCACTGTCCACAGTGGCATCGCAGACCATTGTGAGAGAAAGCCATCATCTGCTACGTGAACATTTTTAATGCGTAAATGCATGCATAGCTGTCAAAAGTTGAGTTATATAAGGGCTTCCCTGGTGGCGCAGTGGTTGAGAGTCCGCCTGCCGATGCGGGGGACACGGGTTCGTGCCCCAGTCCAGGAAGATCCCACATGCCGCGGAGCGGCTGGGCCCGTGAGCCATGGCCGCTGAGCCTGCACGTCCGGAGGCTGTGCTCTGGAACGGGAGAGGCCACAAGAGTGAGAAGCCCGCGTACTGCAAAGAAAAAAAAAAAATTATATAGATTAATTCACATATTTACAAACATAAATAACAATTGGGTTATTGACAGTAAAACGTGTTCTGATTGTACAGTTGTGAATTATTCCATTTAAAATGAGTGCAGCTAAGGAAACAGATTTGGTAATGCAGTAGAACCGCAGATTTTGTTTTTATTTATTTTTTTACTTTAATTTTTATTGGAGCATAGTTGCTTTACAATGTTATGTTTCTTGCTGTACAGCAAAGTGAATCAGTCGCACATATACATATATCCACCCTTTTTTAGATTTCCTTTCCATTTATGTCACCACAGAGCATTGAGTAGAGTTCCCTGTGCCATACAGTAGGTAGGTACTCATTAGTTATCTATTTTATACATAGTAGTGTATATATGTCAGTCCCAGTCTTCCAATTCATCCCACCCTGCCCCTTCCCTCCTTGGTAACTATAAGTTTGTTCTCTACATCTGAGAACCACAGGTTTTAAAAGAACCTTTGTAAAAAACAGTAAAAGTAGTACATAATTAGGAATGAATAAAAATATTGAGGAGTGGGATTGGCCTTAAAAAATATCAATGAATAAGGCTTATAAGAAGTTTGTCACGTAAAGATAGACATGGATTGTTTTGATGAGTATTTTGATCAAAGACAGTTTAAGGTGACAAGAAGGAAAGCAAAGCTAGGAACATTAAAAGAAAACTAAAGCCTCAGGTGAATGAGAAGATAACAGGGTAACTTGGCTAGGGGTGTGGAGACCTATGATCAGGAACTGTAAATGTCTTGGTTGATTTTCAAAGTCAGGTGTGCGAACTTTGGAGCCTGCTATCCATCCCTAGCAAAAATCCAGGAGCAAACAAATAAAAAATAAGATCTTTCAATAAGGAGATTTGACAGAGAGTATCTCTTGATAACATAGTGGTCAGTATGGAATATATATTGGATTATAAGCATTAAAAGGCTTTGACTAATGGACTGATTTTCAGAGAGGTCTCCATATGTGTGCTGCCAGATTCTATTCTTGCTTTACTTTTAAAAAAGATTTAGTGGTAAGTAGTTATGTGTGTGCTCTGTACTAAGCACCATTCCAGGCTTTTTGTATGAAGTAACCCTAACCGTCCCCACAACCCTGTGAGGTGGGTATTAAGGAAGGACATAGAATGCTTAAAAGACAGATTACAAAGGCTAATGATTTAAAATTATCCCTCTAGATTGGAATTCCAGGTTAACTAAGAAATTTAAAAGCATTAGATTAGTTTTTTCTTTAGTAACAAATGATCAGTTATACAAGTACTAAAAGGAGAAAATATGATTTTACTAATTTATTAAGGAGTAATAGAGTTTTTTTTGTTGTTGTTTTTAAAGTTACTCAAACTTTACAGAATCAAGAAACATAATCACTCAGTGCTTTCTATATATTGGTCAGGGTACAGTAAGAATAGTAGTGAAATGTACGTCAGTGAATAATAACTTGAAACATATCCAGAAGACAGCAGTTAGTCTGAAAAACAGTTGCATTCCGAAAACTGAAAGGAGCAAAGGAAGTTAAGGGGAAGTATGTTTAGATTAAGAAAACAGTCATTTTCTGAAACTGTCATACAGTGAAATAGGTTGCCTTTTCTAAACTAATTCCTTTTCAGTGGGAGCCAAGCAGACTAGGTTAGGAAAAAAGGGCGGGGGGGGGGGGGGGAACAGCTCAGAGATGTTGCAAGAAGAAATTACAGAGCACAGAATTTTGATTTTTTTTCCCACCTCCCAAGGGAATTTGGAAATCACTTAGGCCATCATTTTACATCTGCAGAAACAATCCCAGAGAAGTTTTAAAAAGTATGAGAAGCAAGACTAAAAGCCAGTCTTTTGATTCTAGTTCTGTGTTCTTTAGGGAACTTTAGTTGATTTCTTGAATTAGAAGTGAAGTTTAAATTTGACCTGTGATTCTTTTCCATTTCTCCTTTTAAAAAAAAAAATCATTGTTAATAATTTTTAAAAAATTTTTTGGGCCATGTTTGGGTCTTCATTGCTGCGTGTGAGCTTTCTCTAGTTACAGCGAGCGGCAAGCAGGGGCTCCTCTTTGTTGCAGTGCGCGGGCTTCTCGATGTGATGGCTTCTCGATGTGATGGCTTCTCATTGCGGAGCATGGGCTCTAGGCCCGAGGGCTCGGTAGTTGCGGCTCGCGGGCTTAGTTGCTCCGTGGCATGTGGGAATCTTCTCGGACTAGAGATCGAACCCATGACCCTTGCACTGGCAGGCAGATTCTTAAGCACTGCGCCACCAGGGAAGTCCCGTTAATGACTTTCTGATTTAAAAACAAATACATAGAAAAGAGTAGAAAGTCTAAACTTGGTGTTGGGGGTATTCGTCTGCTGTGTTCACTACTATACATGTAGAACCTAGAACAGTGCTGATGCATTGTAGGCATTCGAGTTCTGGTTTAGCGTATAAAGCAGTGGTTAAGAATGTGAGCCATGGAGTGAGTACTGAGTTCTGTTCCCATTTATCAATTTTAGCTCTGTGCACTTAGAACACCATCTAAGTGTTACATTGTCTGGGAGTATTGAAGTAGACTTTCCTGGTCTTTCCTTTTTAAAATACAGTTGAAATTATATTATAGAAATATTTTTGTCATTATATAAATGACTATGAAACTTTAGATCGTTTCCGGGAATTTGTTATTAAAGCATTTTAATGAACACATTTGTGCATAAAGCCTTGTCCACATTTCACATTTCCCCATGATAAGTTTCCTGCAGTGGAATTATTAAGGAAAGCACCTCCACATTTTGGTACATGTGGTTAAACTGTGTTTCAGAAAGATTGCACCAGTTTGCCACCATGAAAATATATTAGCATGTTGTTCTTAACCTACTTTCTCAATTTTTTAAATCTATCTTCGATAATCTGATAAATGAATAATTTGTTTTATCTAAATTTTTGCTTGCTAGAATTGAAGTTCATATGTTTTGTGTTTAATGAATGATCTTTTAAGACTTATTTGTCTTAATGTCTTTCCATAATTCAGCAAATGAGTGCTTACTATGTGCCAAGCACTGTCTAACACTAGGGATTTATCTTTGAACAAAAAGCCCCTGCTCTCATAGAGCTTATATTCTGGTAGTTTAATTCTTACTGATTTGCTTAAATTCTTTAATGATACACTCATATATTTACATTTGCGTTTGTTCTCTTTAGGTTTGAGTATAAAAGCTTTTACTTTTTATGTAATCAAATATTGATCCTTTCCCTTGGCGTCTTTTTCTATTGACTTTAAACCTAGAAAGTCCCCCCTTCCAAAAACTTTATAAATGCGTACATTTTTATTTAATATTTGTTAAGGCATTTAACACAGTTCATCTAGAATATATTTTTTGTATACTGTGAGATGAGCAACTAAATTGATTTTCCCCCTATTTAAAAAAAAGCCAAGTAACATTTACATACTGATCCACCACCACCCCCCTTTTTTGATGTTGTCTTTAGTTAATTTTTTATAAACAAGCATCTGTTGTTGAGCTGTCTACTTTTTCCATTGGATTTCTCTTTTTACGTAATTGTTTAGTGGTTTTGTTTGTTTTGTTTTTTAAGGAACATCACTTTTGTTTAATGGTGCTTCTTTAAAGTTTTGATGGTGCTGGTTTTAAAAAAATTTAGCTGAACTATTAGGAATTCTTTTAGGAAGAATTTTTAAATTCTTAAAAAAATTTAGCTGAACTATTTAGCTGAACTATTAGGAATTCTTATCTAAAGTTGCTTGAGTGATATATGGGTTTCCCTTTTTAAAAAGTAGCCCTCAAATTAGATAAAGGCTAGAGAAAAATACTTAAGTCAGGAAAGGTGCTAGGAGAAAGGAGAGGTTCTGGTTCAATTCTGTTTTGATGTGCACATCTAAAGGTGAGATGAGATGAGCAATATAGCCTAAATTCCAGTACGCTTGTTGGGGAATAGTTTAGTCTTAGAAAGAAATGATAGCTCTAATCCCTTCTCATTCTGGTTCATTTTCCCTTAGGGTGAGAAAAACGTGAGTCTTACCTCTTACCTTCAGCTAGGACTACTAGGACTGGAGACTTGAGAATGTGGTTTTTGCAGTTTCCTGGCCTATGTATTACGGATCGTATCATTGTGTTCTTACTTGTATGGCGGTAAGAACTAGTCTAAACATGAAAAAAGCACAGCTTGAAAGTCATGGTCTAAGTCAGTGATGGTGGAATAGTGGTCTTCAAATTAATTTGATCATACTGTTTAACAAGAAGAGCATGTATGTCAATATGTACGTGTATATATTTATAAATCGTGTGATTATACTGCTCCATTTGCATTGTGAAGCAGTGGTACAAATAGGACAAAGGTGAAATAAGCAATATTGTGAAAATAGTGTACCTGTTAACAGTGTAGAAACTTTTCAACCCCACTAGAAATATATATATCTGGATGCTTAGTTTATAAGTGTTTAATTTAAAAACTTTATACTATCATGAATTAATATCTGAGGGACAGTATGCATTTTATGTTTTATTGATACTGGTATAAGTCTGTATCATAGTCTTGATCTTAATGTTTTGTCAGACTTGTCAGATCTCATTAGATGGTCATTTATTTCATAATGTGGAGGTACAAGAACTAATACTAGGATTAGAAGTGCTGGCTCCCAATTCTCTGCCTTTGCTTGCTTTATTAGCATTATCTTCTAAGATTCTTCTGTGGGAATCTTTTTCAACAGTTTGTCTATTTGTGAGGACAGTTTAGTTAAACTAGATCGCTAAATATGTACACTTAATTGGAGAGATGTAAACTTTAATATGCTGAAAGTAAATGAACGAGGGCTTCATTGTCAATCTCTTGTGAGGTTCTCCACTCTTTCCTCAGAGTACTTAAGTAATGTATGACATGTGATACGACCTGACATATCAACTCAGCAAGGCCTCTTCTATAAATACATAATAACCATTTGTAAAAGCTAGTTTTTATCTCTGGCCAAATATATATATTCTAATTCAGATATTTTCTTCCTACACCCCATTAGATTATCCTGTGTGTACCCTACTTGAGGGAGACAAGTGATTGAGAATATTGGATTCTGTGTAAAGTTGTGGGACATTGAGAAGAAGTTGGTCTCAGTTGTCTTGCTGTAGCAACCACCAGAGTCCTTATGGCATTTTTAAAATTGTAAATGTTATGGATTAGGGGTTAAGTAAGTGCTTTAAAAAATACATTTCAGTTTGACCGTTTAGTGTTAATGCTATAATTTATTTTGTTGCTAGAAATCTGATTAAATGAATTATATTTTGCTAAAGTAACTTAGTGATAAATGTAAAGATATACAGGTTGACTGTCAAATGTGTGTTAAATTGTTATTGATCATAGTTGTAAACATTGTGCTATGTTATCACAGCTGTTTGAGATGGAGAACGTTTTTACTGTGTCATCAGATCCTCATCCCCCTCCTACAGCCCCTCCTTCACTTTCTTTACCTTTATCTTCATCTTCTACCTCATCTGGGACTAAAAAACAAAAGAGGACCCCCACGTATCAGAGATCTGTAAGTCAGGGAAGCAGTCATCCCAGCTTTTTTCTTTGTGTTAAGAGCATGACTCAGAAGGGCCACTCAGTTTGATTGAAATACCCTGCAAACTCACTTTCTAACTTGCCTAAGTATTTCCTTCACCTTGAATCTTGAAAGGTAAGTTTAGTAGTTTAGGCCTTGCTACTCAAAGTGTGTCCAAGAATCAGAAGTATTGGTATCACCTTGGGAGCTTGTTAGAAGTGGAGAATCTCAAAGCCCTGCCGCTGAATCAGATTTTGTATTTTAACCAGATCACTGGGTAACTTCAGTTTGAGAAGCCCTAGTTTCGAGTCAGTATTGTAGAGGTAGACCTTCTTGGTTCAACTCCTCTGTCATTTGACTTTGGCAAGTCATTTAATCTCAATGTCTGTTTCGTCATTGGTAAAATTGGGACAATATTCCTCATGGGCTTTTGTAAAAATTAAATGAGTTAGTACACATCCGACACAAAAGAGTGTCTAGCATGAATGAATTAGAACTTAACCACCTACAGATGTGATGGCTTTGATTTGCATGATTTGGCTATCCCACCCAGTGTTTACTTAAAACTTGGGTTTATCTTTTTAGAATTTCAGTCATCTTTTTTTCCTGATGAAAAATTTTTTTACTTGCCCAACATCAAACTTAAATGAAAATGTTTATAGGTCAAATTTTCAATGAAAGGGTCCAAAACTAGGTATAAAGATGTGGATATGTTGCTATAGTAAATCAATTATAGACCTAACCTTTCCTAGGGATTTTGTCCTATTTCATGCTTCACTTAAATAAAATGAAATATCCAATGTGATAGACAGTATCTGATGATTAAATAGGTCCCAGTGCATTGCATTTAAATAAATAGCCCTTCTGTTTACTAAAAAATGTTTTATTTTGCTTTATCTGACCATAGAAACAAATGACAGTATTTAGAGATTTCACTGTCTGAAAACAGGTGAAAAGATTTCTTTAATTGTACCTGTGAAGTGATTGAAGATTTTTAGGATTGAAGAGCTTTTGTTGTCTTGGAGTTCTTAGAAAACTCTTGCTTTCTAACTCATTATTTTGAGTCGTCTTCCATTAAAGAACCTGAGCATGCATGTATTTTCTAGTTTGAAATAAGTATTGCATGGAAAGTTTCTTTTATTGTTTTAATCTCTACTAACTTAAATAATTGCCTTCAAGATGCACGGCTTACCAAATAGCATCAAGGTTTCTATTTACATTTCAAAATAAGTATTAATAAATTTAATGAAATGTCCTGGTAGCTTGGGTTTCCATCTCTTGAATAGTAGTTACCTTTGTTCTGATACTGTTGTTTTAGTAATTTAAAGTTAATGTAAAGGCAGCTTTTCCTTATATAGTTACTTTATCTTAATATTTAAACTCCAGAAATTCTATTTGTTTGGTAAGTGAAAATTCTACCATGAATTGGGGCAGTCCCCCAAAATAATTTGAATTACTTCCTCTGAAATGTTTTATTAGCTAAATTAACATTTCAGTAATAAAAACACATAATCTTCCCTTTATTTGTTGTTTTACCTTTATTTGCCTTTTTATGTTAAAAATTCAGTGATTTGTTTTTTTTTTAACATCTTTATTGGGGTATAATTGCTTTACAATGGTGTGTTAGTTTCTGCTTTATAACAAAGTGAATCAGTTATACGAAAATTCAGTGATTTGTTAATCAGACTTATAGTAAGCTATGGAGGTAATATACAGATCTATATGTATTGAGTTCTTTCTCTTTTTAAAACAGATGAGCTTTGATCCAAATCTTCTCCACAACAATGGGCATAATGGGTACCCCAATGGTACTTCAGCAGCACTGCGTGAAACTGGGGTTATTGAAAAACTGCTAACCTCTTATGGATTTATTCAGTGTTCAGAACGTCAAGCTAGACTTTTCTTCCACTGTTCACAGTATAATGGCAACCTGCAGGACTTAAAAGTAGGAGGTAATCTGTTGGTTCTCCTTTTTATAAAACTAATCACAAATTTATCTTGCATATCAACTTACTCATGACAGTGTTATGCTTTTGGCCTTTTAATTGTACCAATTACTGAAGTTTGTTTATATAAATTAGCAGAATCCTGATTTTTGTTGTGGTGATAGTCTTTTTGAGGGATGAAAGAGTAATTGATTAAAGATATCTTTGAATATTTTTTAAATAGACACTTGGTATATTTAATTGTTATTCCCCCAATAATGACTGTTTGGCTATATATTGGATTTTATGCCAGTGAAAATATTAAACTTTATAATGTTAGTTTTAATTATTTTGCCAGGTACTAGTTTGAGTAGTACCTGAAAGAAATAACTCTTACCATGTCACCACTTGGACTATGTGGAAATTCATTTTGGCTGACAACATAGAAATTACTTTCACATGTGAAAATGTGTGGCTTATTAAAGGACTGAAGTTACAAGGTCTCAGTGTGTGTTTTTTTAAAATATCTTTGAGAAAAAAGAACAATAGTTACATGAATATTTGGCATACCAAATACTCTAAACTGTACAAGAGTGTTATTTTGGTTAATCCTCATTTTACAGATGAAGAAACTCAGGGTATAGAGGGATTTTGGGCGTGAGGGGGGAAGCTTGCCAAATCTCATCATTACATTGCATCAGCTGTAGTATGTGTAGGTGCCATGAAAACTAAGATATGGCTAGCTTAGTCTAAAGCAGTGGTTCTGAAACATTAGTGTGTATCAGAGTTACCTACAAGGCTTGTTAAAATGCAGATTACTGTACATGATGCCCAGAATTTGTTTTGGAGTGGGTCTGGAGTAGGGCCTGGGAATTTGCATTTCTGCTACACTCCAGGTGATGCTGCTGCTGATGCAGGGACCACACTTTAAGAATCACCAGTCTAAGGAAACTCAAATGCCTCATTAAGTTTAGCTTGAAAGTGAGATACCATTTGGCCAAAATTAGTCCACCAAACACAACACTCTCTTTGTTTTAGATGATGTTGAATTTGAAGTATCATCTGACCGGCGGACTGGGAAGCCCATTGCTGTTAAACTGGTGAAGATAAAACAAGAAATCCTCCCTGAAGAACGAATTAATGGACAAGTTAGTGACTTAGATGCTTTATGTTTTCTTAGGGCCCTGCATTTGCATATCTTTCACATTAGAAAAGGAAGATTCTCCCCATCTCCTCAGTTTGCACGCAAGAGAGCTATAGTATATAAAAGTTACTATTTTAAAATTATATCAGAAGCACTGGCATTTCTTGACCTGAAATAAAAATTTGGTCAAGACTCAATTTGGGTTTTTACATATAACCCTAAGTCTATACTTACAGTCAGCTTATGTACTGTAAGTTTGAAACTTGGCAGCATGACATCCTCTTGTGGATCATATCAAAATGTATCCCTTTGTATAGTATAGAGGATATTAAAATTCAGTTTATATTGCACAGTGCTGCTCCTGAAATGATTAGCAATGGAAATTTTTTTTTTTTTGACTGGTAGGTTGTGTGCGCTGTTCCTCACAACTTAGAGAGTAAATCTCCAGCTGCCCCGGGTCAGAGTCCAACAGGGAGTGTATGCTACGAACGTAATGGGGTAAACTTGTGTATTTTTCTTAAACCTTTGCCTGATCCACCATGTGATCTATAAGCGTACTTTAAAATTCAAAATAGAAAACGTAAGCTGCAGTTGATAAAAATCAGTTTAAAATTTGGTTTTGAAGAGGCTTCGAGTGCAGCATTATCAAAAAATCTAAAAAGAAAAAAATCCATAGGACTTCCGAGTGTCTTAGCTTGCCCAAGTGTGACCTTAGTTAGAACATTAAGGTAAAATGCTTCTTTTACTCGCTTTTTTTGGGGGTTGTGGGAGGGGATCTTTTTTCTGGTTCCTTTTAAGCACTAACTCAGCTTTTTTGTTTGGAATGCCTTATATAAAAATTGTTTTTTTTGAAATGTAACTACAGCCTCTGGGCAAATGCTTCCACGTGTGTAAGCTTTTTGAAGTTGGATTGCTGCTCAGCTGTGGACTCGCAGAAGTCATCAGCACCTTGGAGGGGAAGTGTGTTTATGTGAATAAACTATGTGCTTGTCAAAAGGCATTTAATTTTAAGAAATTTGGCTTTAAATGCCAGTTTAAGAAGTATTTAACAAAGTAAATCACAGTATACACTGAACATGCATCCTGCCAGTATAGTAATAATACCTTATTAATTCACAGGAAGTGTTTTATCTGACTTACACCCCTGAAGATGTTGAAGGGAATGTTCAGCTGGAAACTGGAGATAAAATAAACTTTGTAATTGATAACAATAAACAGTAAGTTCTTTTTTCCCACCTAAGTGGTTTGTTTTTTTGTTTTTGTTTTTGTTTTCCTTTTACAATAAGAAATTTGAAGCAAGTCGAAAACCTAACTTGTAAATCTGGATAATTTTCATGATCTTTTAAATTTTTATTCATCAGCTAAGCATTTGAGCGTCAATTCTATGACAGGCACTATGCAGGGTGTCAGAGATAGGAGGATAATTAAAACATGGTCAGAACTTTCAAGGAACTATTCTAGAGATCAGTGAAGGTTTTGCCATAGCAGCAGTGCTTGAGGTGCGCTTTAAGACGAGGAAGTCACTAGGGAGATGAGAAAAACATTCTGGATAGAGGAAGTACCATGGGGGAAGAGGCCAAAAGTTGGAGTTGATTTAATTGACTGGATCATGGAAAGATGAAGTTTGAACTTTATTCATTCGTCACAGGTGTCTTTGAAGGATTTTAAATGGGGAAGTGTGATTGGTTTCTATTGTTGGAAGTGGTGGAAACGGTAGACTTTTGGAGAGTAGGGATGCTATAGACTAGAGGCAGAGTTATGAAAATTAATATGAAAGATGAGGGTGTAGTATAGACAGGCCAGGGGCGTTTGGGTATAAAAGTCAAGTCACGTTGAGAAGATAAAATCACCAAATTTTATAACTTTTTAGATAGGGTTGTGTATTAGAACTAAGGGAAAGGGAGTCCCAAATGCCATTTTTTTTTGGCTTGGGCTACTGGGCAGATGATGATCATTAACTGGACTAAGGAGGTACAGCAGAAAATATTAAGGATGGGAGAAGAATTGTGCTTATTTTGGCATTTTGAATTTGAGGTGTCTTTGGGGGAAGATATTAAATATGTAGTTGCGTATATAGATCTGAACAAGCTAGTTATGGAGATAGAGCTGTTGAATTCATTGGCATAAGCAGTTAAGGAAAGTGTAGTTAAGAAAGCCCAGGGATGATTATTTTTATTTTGGAGTGGGAGAAACAGATACAAGTACAGAAGGAAGTTAAAAACAGGAGAAAGTGCTGGGAATGGACTTTGAATGGCAGTACAGAAAGAAAAGTCCCAAGAGTGTGCAGAATTATTAGCCTTGAACCTTACCTCTTGTAAGACTAGAAGGAATTGGATTGAGTTGTAGATTGATATTAGTAGTGCTAGTCTGAGGCCTCAATTTAATGTCAAGTTAGGAAACTTGGGAATAGGGCTTGAGTTAGAGGTGGATGGGGAACCAGTGAAAGGGCTTTATTTAATCTTAATAAGTTCTTGAATGTGCTAAGAACTTGTACTAAATATTTTATGTACAGTTGTTAATTCTCAGAACAGCCTCATCTGGTAAGTTTCTTCATCTGTAAAATGAGGTATGTTCTCATAAAGTAACTTGCCTAAAGTCATACAGCTTTTAAATTGACGTTTGAATCCCAATCTGGCTCTAAATAAAGCCTTTTCATTGTAGTAAGTTGCAAGAGCAAATAGGATTTTTCCAGTGTCTTTGTTAGTCTGTTAAATTTTTGAAATAAAAAAAGCACAATTGGGTGACAATTTGTCCATGAAGAATTAAGGGAAGTAATTAGTTGGTCTGCAGATCTTATAAACAACACCAACAAATACTGTTGCATCTTACACTGTGTGTGCCATCTTTAAAACGAAATCTGATTTACATTGTTGCTGCAGCAACATGTGATGTCTGTTTTCAATGGAGGTGAACATCACTCTTTTTTTTTAAATTAAATTTATTTATTTATTTATGGCTGTGTTGGGTCTTCGTTGCAGTGGCGGGCTTCTCATTGTGGTGGCTTCTCGCTGCAGAGCACAGGCTCTAGGCTCGCGGGCTTCAGTAGTTGCAGCACATGGGCTTAGTTGCTCCATGGCATGTGGGATCTTCCCGGACCAGGGCTCGAACCCCTGTCCCCTGCATTGGCAGGCGGATTCTTAACCACTACGCCACCAGGGAAGTCCTGAACTTTTCTAAAGCATAGCAGATATCTCCTATAATCACTGCATTTACTCATGTTTCTTTTATGACTGTTTAATCAGAAATAATTGATGGGATAGCTAGTAAATTCAGTATTCATTGCAAACTATCTCTTATTTATCTCTTTATCCCCTGTATCTTTGTTTGCAGTACGTAATACCTACTTAGTGTTTGTTCACGTAATGGCCTTTCTAAAACTTTAGCATTCCCCATCTGGTTGCAACCAATTTGTGGCCTTATTTCAGCAGTCTGAGAGAAACAATGCCATATATGTGTGCCCAATTTAAAAGGCTGGGGAGTTTGCGCAGAAGTCCTTTGCACGTGAAGCCATATGAAAAGGATTATGTATTATAAAACCTTATATTAATGATACAGAATTCCTGAGGCCTCAGAAAACTAGTTTGTTTCTCTAAACTCATCATGTCTAACCAAGCCAATGCATTTTTCACCCCTCTTTGGTCCCCACCGTCCCCACCCGATTCTTTTGTTCTAGTACTGGTGCTGTAAGTGCTCGTAATATTATGCTGTTGAAAAAGAAACAAGCTCGCTGTCAGGGAGTAGTTTGTGCCATGAAGGTAAGTGTCGATCAGATTTGAGAAACTTTAGTTTTTTCTTTGACCGCTTTAAATAAGTCTTTCAAACCCGAGCCTTTTGTTTTTCCTCTTTATATTTCCTTTAAAAATATTTAATTGTTAATGTCAGAAGTAATCTTTTAAAATTCCTTGGTTACTAATTATGTTCTTTAAAATGGGCCATTTAATTGATATTAATATTAGACTTTATCAAGTAATATTGTTTCCACTGGAGTATAATTTTGTGAAAAGGCTTATTGATTGTAAATTGTAATCATAAATATGTGCACTGAATAGTACATAATATTCCTGCTGTTTCTTCATATTTGTTTGGCTTTAGGATGCGTTTGGTTTTATTGAAAGAGGTGATATTGTAAAGGAGATATTCTTTCACTATAGTGAATTTAAGGGTGACTTAGAAACCTTGCAGCCTGGAGATGACGTGGAATTCACAATCAAGGACAGAAATGTAAGATAAGATAGTTGAATAACTTGATCTTTGGCCTTCTTTTAAGATAAGTAGTGAGTTAAAATTTTAGGAAACACTTAAAGTGACATGGTTCCCCTCGCCCTCTCCACTCCCTTCTGATTTAGGGTAAAGAAGTTGCAACAGATGTCAGACTATTGCCTCAAGGAACAGTCATTTTTGAAGATATCAGCATTGAACATTTTGAAGGAACTGTAACCAAAGTTATCCCAAAAGTACCCAGTAAAACCCAGGTAAATAGTGTTTTTTCAGAAGAGTCATCTTACACCTCATCAGTAATAGAATAATACGGTATGGTATACAGAAGTTTTATTACTTTCAATTAATGTAATTTTGTGACAGTGGAGCAGTTAAGTATTTTATGTGTGTAATTAAACTATATGAGAAACCATTGGTACATCCATGAATATGTTTTTCTTTCTTTTTTTTTAAACTGGGTGATATGGAGAAGGGGGCAAAAAAAATACTGGTTAGATTGGGGAAAAAATTCATGTGTGCATGCGTGCATCCCAGTTTGGTTTTTTGTCCTGTTGTTGGTGGGTGGGGGTGGGGTGGGGTGAAGAGATGAGACCAGTGGTGTCATTGCTAAGGAAATGTAGAACATAAAAGACTGAAATTCTTTTCCTTAAATAAAATCTCTCAGTATCAGAGTGCAGGATCTTAACTGCAGTATCATGATTTTATGGTTGTGTCATGTGACCATAGAACACAAACCTTTCAAATTGGACTTATGTTATCAACACCTTTTTTTTCTTTAGGGAGCTATCTGTTATAAAATGGGTTTGCTGTGTGTTCTTCTTGTTTGACTTAGAACTAGGAAGGGTGAGAAATCTCCAGCTAAAATAGTTTTTCCTTTTCATCAGAATGACCCATTGCCAGGACGCATCAAAGTTGATTTTGTGATTCCTAAAGAACTTCCCTTTGGAGACAAAGATACGAAATCCAAGGTGACCCTGCTGGAAGGCGACCATGTTAGGTTTAATATTTCAACAGACCGTCGTGACAAATTAGAACGAGCAACCAACATAGAAGTTCTGTCAAATACATTTCAGTTCACTAATGAAGCTAGAGAAATGGTAAGTGTTGGGTATTATTAGATACGTACCCAGTCTTGGAGGTGGCAGGGCAATGTTACAGTCAAGTTTGTAATATGGTATTCAAAATTCTTTGAGTTTTGACAATATTGGGCAATTACCTTATTAAGGTGATTGAGAACACAGACACTTGAGTCAATCTGGGTTTGACACTTAGCTCTGCCAGTTACCTTGAAATAGATGAGAGAAAATTGTAGAATTAAAATCTGGAGAGGATGGGCTTCCCTGGTGGTGCGGTGGTTGAGAGTCCGCCTGCCGATGCAGCGGACAGGGGTTCGTGCCCCGGTCTGGGAGAATCCCACATGCCGCAGATCAGCTAGGCCTGTGAGCCATGGCCGCTGAGCCTGAACGTCCGGAGCCTGTGCTCCGCAATGGGAGAGGCCACAACAGTGAGAGGCCCACGTACCGCAAAAAAAAAAAAAAATCTGGAGAGGATGATTTCTAAGGTCTTTTGAGAGTCAGTGATTCTCTGGCCCTTAAATATGAAGACTGAGAAGATTTAAGTTCATCGTTGTAGAAAGTAGATCTTTCCAGACTGTTCATAAAATGTTTAGTAAACAGTAGGTTAAACAAAGTAGGTTTTGTTTCTTTCGTTTTTACAGCAGGACTTTGCAAATTCTTCTTAGTGAATATATGTCTGGAAATGATATACGCCAGAATTGTTGCTGAAACATATTTTACAAGTTCCGTTTTCGTGAATTAATTTTATCAGATGTAATTTACATTTGCTTCTGTTTGGAGTCATAACATCTACAGTATATCTCAGTGTTGTCAGTAGAACTGGATACATTCAATGAAAATTTAAGTTTCTTGAAACTTTTTAACTGTTAGGAGAACTGATCTTGTTTGACACTTGCAATGTGCTTTAAACTTTAATGCATGTTTAGTTTCTTAGATCTACTTTGCTTTACACTATGGAGTACATTGTTGAATAGCTTGCTTACTATCAGGATATAGCAAGGATTAAATGTCAGAGTATTGTTTAGGCTATATTCAAAACTGATTATAGAATAATCATCTCGGGCTTCCCTGGTGGCGCAATGGTTGAGAGTTTGCCTGCCGATGCAGGGGACACGGGTTCGTGCCCCAGTCCGGGAAGATCCCACATGCCGCGGAGCGGCTGGGCCCGTGAGCCATGGCCGCTGAGCCTGCACGTCCAGAGCCTGTGCTCCGCAACGGGAGAGGCTACAACAGTGAGAGGCCTGCGTACCGCAAAAAAAAAAATAATAATAATCATCTCTGTAATATGTAAATATGTAAGTCATTGGTGGGTTGATAATTGTATTTTAGTAAGTATTTGAGTACTTGCCGTGTGCCAGTTACTCTGGATATAATGCCCTTACAGAGCTGATAATTTAGTATGAAGGAAAAAAACATGAGGATAGAACTTCATTTATTTTATTTTTCAAACCTAAATCTTAAGTCCTCCTGTGCCTAAACTCAGAAATTTTTGCAGTAGAGATTAGAGAGTTGCCTTTAGTTGACTTCTGGGGTATTTGGAGTATTGTTCTGTAGATTTTTAATTTCTGGAAGTTACAGTGTCATAAAGCTTGGGCATTATTTGGAATCCTGGTTTTTGCCACTTACTAGCTGTGTGCTTTGGGAAAATTACTTAACCTCTTTCAACCTCAGTTTCCTCTTCTTGTAAAACAATATTTTTCACAGAATTGAAAATTAAATGGAATATGTTGTATGCATTTACTTCAAAAATGATAATTTTTCTAGTGCGTGTTGGCCAAGAAGTAGCATCTGGGGAGTCTCAGGCAATTGCTTAGAAATTAATTTACTTTATTGAAATCAATGAGTTTGTATTTAAGTGGAAAAATTAAAATGTGGTCACAAAATTTGGCTGTTTAAT
This sequence comes from Pseudorca crassidens, assembly GCF_039906515.1. Classification (NCBI taxonomy): domain Eukaryota; kingdom Metazoa; phylum Chordata; class Mammalia; order Artiodactyla; family Delphinidae; genus Pseudorca; species Pseudorca crassidens. Next base: position 100,663,528 of record NC_090297.1, on the reverse strand, counting down.
ACAGAGAATTCCTAATGAATTTAACTTGATGATACTTCCAATCTTGAATGTTGTTGTCTTGACAATCTGCACAGCCAGTAAAAGTATTGTTTTGGTTTCAGGGTGTAATTGCTGCCATGAGAGATGGTTTTGGTTTCATCAAATGTGTGGATCGTGATGCTCGTATGTTCTTCCACTTCAGTGAAATTCTGGATGGGAACCAGTTCCATATTGCAGATGAAGTAGAGTTTACTGTGGTTCCTGTGAGTAGTTTTTGAGAAAAGTATGGGAGGTTTTCTTGATCCTTCCTTTTTTGGTTTTAAAGTTACTTTTGTTTATCATTTGTAGGATATGCTCTCTGCCCAAAGAAATCATGCTATTAGGATTAAAAAACTTCCCAAGGGCACGGTTTCGTTCCACTCCCATTCAGATCATCGTTTTCTGGGCACCGTAGAAAAAGAAGCCACTTTTTCCAATCCTAAAACCACTAGCCCAAATAAAGGCAAAGAAAAGGTAAGTTTTAATCAAAATGATTTTTGCAGTTCTTTATTCCTCATCTGCTTAAAGGCAACCACTGTCCACACAATAATGGAGTATTGTCTCTTTCAGAATTCCCTGTAATATTAACAGTGAACTAACCTAAAGCAGGGTTTTTAATCTCATCAATATTAACATTTTAGGGGGCTACCCTGGTGGCACAGTGGTTGAGAGTCTGCCTGCCGATGCAGGGGACACAAGTTCGTGCCCCGGTCCGGGAGGATCCCACATGCCACGGAGCGGCTGGGCCCGTGAGCCATGGCCGCTAAGCCTGTGCGTCCAGAGCCTGTGCTCTGCAACGGGAGAGGCCACAGCAGTGGGAGGCCCGCGTACCGCAAAAAAAAAAAAAAAAAATTAACATTTTGAGCTGGATAATTCTTTGAGTGGGAGGGGGTGGGGAGCTGTTCTTTGCATTTGGGGATGTTTAGCAGCATCCCTGGCCCACTAGAGGTCAGTATCTCTCCTTCTTCCCATGTACAACAGCCAGACATGTCTCCAGAATCTGCCAAATGTCCCCTGATCACCCCCAGTTTAGCATCACTCATCTAAAATGATAGTACTTGTCATCCAAGCAATTTAAAACTTCGAAATTTTGGTAGACTCAGTTCACACATTTGAACTCCATTTATTGAAAAATCCACTAAATCCGTAAATATGAAGCTATCCCTAAGATGACCTCTGCTCTTAAGTAAATAACAAGAATTGTATAGAAACAGGTGATTCAAACAATATTAAATATTGCTATAAAAGGTCAATGAGAAAGCTTTGGCAAAAATTCTAAACTGGCAGGATCTGGGATGGTTTCACTAAGTCATTGACATTTAATAGGTGGAGATAAATGAGGAAAGGATATTCCTCACTGAATAGAGGTACAGATGAGAAAAATTCAGGGTTTCTTTATAAAACACTAATTAGTTTGACAGGAAGATAGGGCTTCTTTTTGGGGTGGGGGTGATTGTTGATTGGCCGTGAACACTATAGAATAGGCATATTGTCAGTAAGCGTTCCCTTCTCAACATTAAAATTAGGTTAAGACTTTAAGACCAAATTAGGCAGACTGAGTCAGCCCTGGGTTAAAAGGCAAGACCATCTATTATTCATACGAAAAATACATATTTTAGAGAACCCTAGGTAGGAAATTTCTACAGCTGTACCAGTGCTTTGGCTCAGGAGTCTGTAATAATTGCAGTTGTGCTTATATTGTTTTTTTGGTGGTGGTTCTTGATTCTTTTCATTGTTTTCTGACTATTTCTTTAGGAGGCTGAGGATGGTATTATTGCTTATGATGACTGTGGGGTGAAATTGACTATTGCTTTTCAAGCCAAGGATGTGGAAGGATCTAATGCTCCTCAGATAGGAGACAAGGCAAGATAATTCTGTTTATTTGAGAGAGGGGGGAGGGTTAAAGGTTATCATCTTCATCATAAATCCTGAAAAATGGTTTCTTTAAGTTTTATCAAGTTTTGCTAACATTCTTTTGTGCTTACAAGCTTAATATATGAACATCTTCCTATTTAAAAGCAGCTTATTCAATAAGAACAGGGTCTAGCAAGCTTTTTGTTAAAGCTTTTTGAGGAGTTAGTATTTAAGCATTAGATATGTCAAAAGCAATTACTTATATAAAATTAATAAAATTGGTAAGAAAGTTAAAACAGTCACTGAAGCATTATCAAAATAAAACCACGCCAAAGGTTTTTATATTGCTGTTCATTTTTGTCATACTTAATATGTCTGGTTTTCTAGTTGACGTCCTTTAGAGAAATTAAGAATCTATAAGGAATACACACTGGAGAGCAAAACTTGATCCTTGTGAAAAGTGGAATGAGAAGTAGAAGTGATAGTTCTGGTGAATATCTGTTCCATCAGAGTATTTATAAAAAGGATATTTAGAGTGGAAAGCAAGGTCTGGGGGAGTTGTCATTTCCACTTGGCGTGAAATGACATGATATTAATGAGCATCGTTATTTTTCACAGGTTGAATTTAGTATTAGTGACAAACAGAGGCCTGGACAGCAGATTGCAACTTGTGTGCGACTCCTAGGTCGTAATTCCAACTCCAAGAGGCTCTTGGGTTATGTGGCAACTTTGAAGGATAATTTTGGATTTATTGAAACAGCCAATCATGATAAGGAAATCTTTTTCCATTACAGGTGAGGAATGCCTTTTAGGAACTTAGAGCTTACAATCCATAATCCATTCTTTGGTTTTGGAGTCAAAAACATTAGTATTGGGTAGTTATGTATTTTTTAATCTCAAATTTCATATTGGTGAAATTTTGGCAATATATAAAGTTAACCGTCTACCTCTGTATAGAAAACATGTGGTCAAAAGATAAAGACCTGTACCTGCTTTGAACATTGGATAGGAGCCTTTCTGCTTCAGTAAAAGAATACAGTTTTGGGCTTCCCTGGTGGCGCAGTGGTTGAGAGTCCACCTGCCGATGCAGGGGACACGGGTTCGTGCCCCGGTCTGGGAAGATCCCACATGCCGCAGAGCGGCTGGGCCCGTGAGTCATGGCCGCTGAGCCTGCGCGTCCGGAGCCTGTGCTCTGCAACGCAAGAGGCCACAACAGTGAGAGGCCCGCGTACCGCAAAAAAAAAAAAAAAAAAATGCTTTAAAAGATACAGTTTTATGTGTTGCTACCAGAGAGTTGTATATTTCATTTGGTGTTACAGTATAGTGGTTAAGAGCATGGGCTCTTAGAACCGTACAGTTCCAGTTTGAATCCAGGCTCTGCTACTTAGTACCTGTGTAAGTTTTATCAAATGAAAATAACCTCCTGTCATCTTAGTTTCATTATCTTGAAGCTGAGGATAATGGTACCTCTTCATAGGATGTTTCTGAAGATTACATGAGTCAGTGCTTAAAACAGTATCCAGCTTAAGTAAGCACACCATGAATATTATAATAGAAGAAATAAAGGGTACTTGCTACTGTTGATGTTTGTGGTAAATACTTTTGCAAATGTCATTTCCTTTCCCTCCCCTGCAGTGAGTTCTCTGGTGACGTTGATAGCCTGGAACTGGGGGACATGGTCGAGTACAGCTTGTCCAAAGGAAAAGGCAACAAAGTCAGTGCAGAAAAAGTGAACAAAACACACTCAGGTAATGAATTGTGACTTCTGATTATTAGGCCTATGTTTTGGGTAGGGAGGGTGAGGGGTGGGGTAGGAGAGGGAGAGAAAAGCCTACTGTTCTAGATCAGTGTTTCTCCAGGTATGATCCCCAGATCCAGCAGCATCACCTGGCTACTTGTTAGAAATACAAGTTGTCTGACCCCACCCCAGACCTACCAAAACTTTGGAGATGGGCAGTCTGTTTTAACAAATCCTTCAGGTGGTTCTGATGAACACTGAAGTTTGAGAACCATTGTTCTAGATTTTCTAGGTCATTTGCTTTGAGTTTATTATCAGTTCAATATCTCTTTTTAAAAATAACCCCAAGATAATAAATCTCCATGGGATTGGGGGAGGAGGCATTCCTCTAGAAGACGATTTTGGAGAAGAATGAGTTTAAATGTGAAGAATAATGGCAACTTAAGGAAATCGTTGCTATTTAGGATCTTTGACTTTTAAAAGGCCTACAACTTACTTTTTTGGCTTTCGTGTAAACTCACCAAATAATACTTTTTCTTGGTGTTATTCTAGAGAAATGGGAGCTAAGAACATTCATTCAGTTTAATAAATGTTTTAGAAACTGGGGGTACAGCAGTGAAGAAATAAATAAGACAGATTGGCAAAAAAGATGAGTGAAATATCGGATATAGTACGTTCAGAAAGATACTAAGATAAAATAAATTGGGGAAGTATATAAGTATTGGGGTTAGCAATACTTGTAGAGACCAAGGAAGGCCTCACTAAAAAGGTGATATTTGGTCATGTGGAAAAGGTGAGAGAGCAAGACATGTTTAAATATGTATACTTATTAAGTCTTTAAACATCTTTATTTTAATAGTAGTTTAGAAGTATTGCATTTCAGGACTGGCAGGCAACCAGCCAACCCTCTGTTAACGTTTGTTCTGTTAATGTTCGCTTTTTTTTTTGGTCCTATGCAATAGAGTTTAAATAAAATTGTTGAGGGAGAGGTATACATGCTTTTGTTTTGTAGTGAATGGCATTACTGAGGAAGCTGATCCCACCATCTACTCTGGTAAAGTCATTCGCCCCTTGAGGAGTGTCGATCCAACACAGACTGAGTACCAAGGAATGATTGAGATCATGGACGAAGGTAAGAACATCGCTATCAGATTGTTTTGAAATTTGCCTTACCTTCAGATGAGTGCGTCGAAGATTTTAAAATATGGTAGGGTGGCAGTTATTTTCAAATTCCTTAAAAACTGAATCAAGGAAAAGTGATTTTATTCCCAGAATACTTGGTTTTTATTTTTTTATATCCCTTGGAAATGAGATCAGCCTGGGTTTATGTTGTGAACAAATGACTGCTGTGGAGCATATGGCTGATATGTGAGCTACTAACGGTGAGTTATACTGAAATAGACTGAGAACAAAATCTCACACTAAAAATATGCATTTAATGTTTGATAATCAGACATTCAAGTTGGCTGGGTTTAGTACAACTTTGCAGTTTTCCTCTGTTATTCACTGGTTATTTACATCAGTATTAACAAAATTTCCTAGTAACTGTTCAATTCTATAAACATTTTTGCCTCCTGTAAAAGTTTACTGTATCTGTTACTTAATAGCCAGGGTTCCATGGGGATCCTACTACTTTTCTCTAGGTCAAGGCCCCCTACATTTTCATTTCCTGCCTTTTTCTCCCCATCTTTGACAACTCCCTGAGTCCTGGTGTCATCCCTTACCCCAAACAATTAATGCCAGAAAGACCAACTTTGTGCATAAAATAAGTTTGCAGTAGAAGTGTTAGTAGGGAACACTGGATGATTAATACAGCAGAATTACCATAATGATGGGGTTGATGAGAGGATTTGAAATTCTAACCAAAGACGATAGCTTGGCTCACAAAGGGAATAAATCTTGTGTCATCTAGGAGTCATAGGAGAACATAAAGTGGGGAAGAGAAGGTCATTTGAGAGAAGGAAGTGAGCCTTGATGAACATGTTCCTTTACTACATGAGGTTCTTAGAAATTTCTGTTTTTAATAGAATCAGTACCCTAATACACACATCTCCAAATATGAATTGACTTTGTAGCAAGTCAGTCTTAAACTAATGCCATGGTGACACCATATCCTTAAAAGGGCCACGAGGGTATGGGCAACTAACTTAAACTCGTGAGGTAATATCAAAGTGCCCCATTTCCTCCTCTGTATCATGCACCCTTTTATTTACTTTTGCATTCCCACCCCCCAATCCACTTAATTCTTCAACACTGGCTATTTGATAGTCTAAAAGCAAGGTTTTGTGGAAAAGGAAACTTCCCTGAAATCTCTAAGCCTAGAGTTTTCTGCGACTAGAAAGGTCACTTTTCCCCACTTGGTGGTGAGAACAGCTCTTTTATTTAGGAATACAGCTAACCCAATATAAGACCATGGGTTTTAGAGCCGGACAGACCTAGATCTGAATACCAGCTCTTCCACTTCTAGCTATACAACCTAAGTCAAATTAATTAAATCTTTACTAGCTTAGTTTCTTCGGGGTTTTTTTTTGTTTGTTTTTTGTTTTTTTTTTTTTAAATTTATTTTTGGCTGCTTTGGGTCTTCATTGCTGCATGCGGGCTTTCTCTAGAGGAGGCAAGCGGGGGCTACTCTTCATTCGGTGCACGAGCTTCTCATAGTGGTGGCTTCTGTTTGAGGAGCATGGGCTCTAGGCACGTGGGCTTCAGTAGTTGCGGCTCATGGGCTCTAGAGCGCAGGCTCAGTAGTTGTGGCACGTGGGCTTAGTTGTTCCATGGCATGTGGAATCTTCCCGGACCAGGGCTTGAACTCGTGTCCCCTACATTGGCAGGTGGATTCTTAACCACTGTGCCACCAGGGAAGCCCCAGTTTCTTCATTTTTAAAATGAGGATAATATCTTCAACCTCAGAATATTCTATAAAGATTAAATATGCATCAGTATAAGTGTTTAATAAATAGTGGTTACTGCTAGTACCACTAAGACAGACTAGCTGTCTTTAGTATTTCTGCATGACTTGATCTATTGGAAATCTCAGTTTTTAGTTCCCGTAACTTTGAGAAGAAAATCTTCACTTACCCCCTATAATCATCAAGAGAACGGTTAAAAGCATTCCCAGTTTTGAAGCTTCGTCTTCCATCTAATGTTTTTCCCCTCTTTTCCACCTTCGTTGATTCAGTGAATTCACCATCCAGGGGAACTGATAGGCATCTGGATGGACTCTTTGGCCTGGTTTTTATCCATAGCCTGCACTGACCTCCAGCCAACTTTTTACTCTGGGGCAGAGCTCAGCAAATAAGATAGCTTGTTTTTATAAATAAAGTTTTGTTGAAACACAACCAAGACTGTTTACATACTGTCTTTGATTGCTTTCTCACTGCAACAGCAAAGTTGAGTCATCATGACAGAGACAGGATCCTACAAGACTAAAATATTTACTATCTAGCCCTTTAAGAAAAAGTGTGATGGGCCCTGATCTAGAAGAAAGGTAACTGTAGGTTTGAGGGAGCCACAATCAGAACAAAGAAAGGAAGTGGAATGCCAAGAAATGATTTATCTATTTTGCGTTTTTGCCTATGCCTGGCTTGTTTAATGCCCAGTCGGGTATGGATCAGAAATGTTTTTGACTGGCTCATATTGTGAACTTGGGAAGAAGATAATCCAGTGGATCATGTTAGCAACCCATAGAGCTTTAAAAGCTGAAAGGTAATAAGATTGTGAGTGCTAGTGTTATTTTTTTTTTTTCCCCATAAATGTGGTTTAAAACTCTTCATTAGCTAGTAAGGTGATAATGAGTTACAAGTTCTCATTTGTTTTTGTGGTAGTATTTAGCTTTCAGGATTTTATTGGAGCTTTAAAGTAGAATTTCTTAGGTATAAAAAAAATCTTCCTAGTGAATATATTTTTAGCAAATTAAAAATTCATTAGGACCATCAGCAGAGGGCTGTCGTGAAATATTAGCTTTTAGACTTTGTACCTGTTTCTCCTTACAGGGGATATGAAAGGTGAGGTCTATCCATTTGGCATAGTTGGGATGGCCAACAAAGGGGATTGCCTACAGAAAGGGGAGAGCGTCAAGTTCCAGTTGTGTGTCTTGGGCCAAAATGCACAGACTATGGCCTACAACATCACACCCCTGCGTAGGGCCACAGTGGAGTGTGTGAAAGATCAGGTAAGTGGTTATATCTCTTGATCTGAATTTGATCCTTTTATGAGTTGGTAACCAAATAGTAACCAAAACCTTGAAACTTTTTCAGCCCAGGGGGAACCATCAACATTCATTTGGTTTTTATTTCCACTTTACCCCCCTTTTCAGTGATTTGAAGTAGCTTATTAAAAACACAGAGAAAACCACATGGAAAGAAAAAACGGCAATAGTAGCAAAAGGAAAGTAAGAATAGTATTAATAGCTAACACAATGGGGAAAATAAGTTTGGAGTGAGATTTCCAGGATAGAAAGACTATAATGTTTTTCATACTTGAGCTTAGAGCTTCTTTTACAGACCACACAAAGAAAGAAACCATGTGTAGAAGTGTTCATAAAATAAGCTTCGGGCAAACAAAACTATTCCTGGTACTTAAATCTCAAGGAAATCTCTCTGAGTCCTCAGAGAGGACATTTTTTGGTATCAGTACAGTGACTAACATTTTGTATGGCTGTTTCTAATAATACCATAACCCAGCTTAATAATTTTGGAAGGTATCAAAACAATGCATATGTTCAAGTAACAGCTTCCTAATGATTTTGCTTAATTCAAAAGCGTAGTTCATACAATATATGTAGGCACAAGGTAACCTTTCTTTGTTTCTCAGGCTATGATAGAGTGGATGGCAGTGGTTTCAAAGATACATTTCTTCCCTGACAAGTTTTGCAGACCCATATGCTGTTGTTATAGCCCAGGCAGCGAGCATCAGCACTGACACCACATTTTATAAACCCCACTAGCTAGGGGCAAATTGTGCTTCATTCAAAGTGAGTTTCTTTTCCCTGCTGTGTGGTATGTCTTTTTTATGCTGTCTTTTTAAAATTTCAGTTTGGCTTCATTAACTATGAAGTAGGAGATAGCAAGAAGCTCTTTTTCCATGTGAAAGAAGTTCAGGATGGCATTGAGCTACAGGCAGGAGATGAGGTGGAATTCTCAGTGATTTTTAATCAGCGCACTGGCAAGTGCAGTGCTTGTAATGTTTGGCGAGTCTGGTGAGTTCTTTGTTGTTGTTGATTAGTAACCTCCCTGGACTGTCTCTTTCGTAATCTCTGCTTTATCATATTTTTTCACTTTTCCATCACTGCTTTTTTTTTAATCCTCTTCTGCCACTTTCTGGTTATTTCTTCATTGTCTAAATTTTGTAGTTTAGCATTTCTGGCACTATGTTTTTGTTTTGTTTTAATAACAAAATAGCATGAGAGGAGCTGGAAGTCTCTGGAAATATTTCTTCATATTTTCCTTTTCTAATGTTTTTCCATACCTGCTACATTGTTTTTTGTGTCTGTGGAACTGGTTTTCTGGTTGCAGACCAGTCTCGGGATGACCCTCACCCAAATGATTCTTCCAGCTCCTAAGCAGTAATAAACATTGAGTTCAGAATAAAAACATAAACTTGTCTGCCCTGTCTTGCTAGTTAATTAGTTGGCTAGGTGAGGCAAGAGTCTCCCCTCATTAAAACTGAGTCATTTGGGTAGTTAGGTAGAAGACACACTACTCTGCATGTACTTTTCTTCCCATCAAGTGTTGCTTCTTCTCACCTATTGACTTTGTTACAGCGAGGGCCCCAAGGCTGTTGCAGCTCCACGACCTGATAGGTTGGTCAATCGCTTGAAGAACATCACCCTGGATGATGCCAGTGCTCCTCGCCTAATGGTTCTTCGTCAGCCAAGGGGACCAGATAACTCAATGGTATGAGGGCATACAAGGTTTTGGGCGGATGGGGGCAACTGATAGACCAGCATACTACTTGAGAACCTATTTTAGCAGAACTCAAAGAGCTTACTTTTTACCAAGGTGCTTCAGTATTGCTGTCATAACTAGTTAGCATCCCTGCACATTGGTTCAGCCCCTAACGTAATGGTTGCTTACAGTAAGAGGAACATTTCTTGGTGTTCCTGATACTTTGAACATAGTTTAGGAAGGCTTACTATAGATTTCCTCCTCTGCAAAAGAATTGGTGGTGATTGAGAGTAATGCTTTGGTAGTCCCTTTTGGAATTGTGAATGTACAATGATTGTCATACACCCAGGTCATTAACTGCAATTTTATTTCCTCACAGGGATTTGGTGCCGAAAGAAAGATCCGTCAAGCTGGTGTCATTGACTAACCACATCCACAAAGCACATCATTAATCCACTATGATCAAGTTGGGGGGATTCTGGTGAAGGGTTCTGAATATCTCCCTCTTCATCCCTCCCAAAATCTGGAATACTTATTCTATTGAGCTGTTACACCAGTTTTAACACCTTCCTCGTGTTATGTTTAAAAAAATAAATAAATTTAAGAAAACCATTTTAAAATTATGCACAGTTGCAGCCTGGAAAACTTAAGGTGGCGCCTTATAGAATCAATTTTAGGAGCTTTATTTGGTGCATTTAACGCAACTGGTAATTGCAAAATCCACTTCTGCCTGTGTAAGTGAAAAATATAGACTGTTACCTTGTTGGCCCTATGAAATTCTGCACTTGATACTTAGTATATATACTCTACCTTCATTACTTTTGGCAAGATGTTCTGCCTTAGCACTCAGTTGCATTCTTTTTCCTTTTCTTTTCTGTTCATTATGCTTTAATTCTGAGGACCATATGATGGTAGAATATATTAAAAATTACAAAAATTTGTATAGGCAAACCAGTTCTTTAAGTTGATGGCCAAATGTTAAAATGTTATTTTTCATATCATTTATAATTTTATCACAGTCCACTTAATGAAGTTTGGTTAGATTTCAGTGAAAATTATCTTCCAGGGTAGTTCCCCCCCCCACCCCCGGATGGGGGTTGTAACTTTACCACAATTAGTATATATGGTGCAGAATTTCATGCAAATGAGGTGTGCCAGCAGTGTGATAATTTAAACGTATTTAAAGAAAAACAAAAGGATGAATGCACAAACTTGCTGCTGCTTAGATCACTGCAGCTTCTAGGACCCAGTTTCTTTTACTGATTTCAAAACAAAACAAAAACAAACAAAAAATAATAAAAAAGTTGTGCCTGAAATGAATCTTGTTTTTTTTATAAGTAGACGCCTGGTTCCTGTGTCCTGTAAAAAGTACAGGCACTTGACCCTTGGTGTAGCTTCTGTTCGGCTTTATATCATGGGAAAGGATTGGTCTGATTTCTTGGCCCTCAACTTGAATTGGCCACGTACAGGGTCCCTGGCCAGTGGACTGAAGGCTTTGTCTAAGATGACAAGGGTCAGCTCAGGGGATGTGGGGGAGGGTGTTTTATCTTCCCCGTTGTCGTTTGAGGTTTTGATCTTCTCTGGGTAAAGAGGCCATTTATCTTTGTAAACACGTTAACACTTTTGCTTTCTCCAGTTTTCTGTTAATGGCGAAAGAATGGAAGCGAATAAAGTTTTACTGATTTTTGAGACACTAGCACCTAGCGCTTTCATTATTAAAACGTCCTGTATGGGAGGGGCGGGTCTGGGTGCGGCCTGCCGCGTGACTCCTGGGTCGGAGGCCCACGTGGCCGGGGCGGGGACTCCGGCGCCTGGGGCGCCGACTGATTGCGTAGCGGGTGGGGCCGGAAGTGCCGCTCCCTGGTGGGGGCTGTTCATGGCGGTTCCGGGGTCTCCAACAATTTTCCCGGTTGTGGTCCAAATCTGTCCGAAGCGGAGGCAGTGGAGCTTGAGGTAAGGCTCTGGCGTGTGTAGCGTTCGACTTTGGAGCATGCTGACGACTCCTTGTTGCCAGGAATCGAGCGGAATCTACGAGCTGGAGACAAAGGCCCTGGGCGGGGGGTCCTTCGTTTTGAGCCCTACGGGGGAGCTCTTTGGAGACAGGCGGGATAGAGAGAAGGGGAGACGGTCTGGAGGCCGCCCCCCAGAGCTCAGAAGATTTAAAGGAGTAGGAAGGGGGGTTTTCTTTACCTTAGGCTGAGGGCGGGGCCCAAGGGCTACTGAAAAATAGACGAGGGTGGGGGTAGCTAGAAGACTAGTCCAGAATTCTGAGATCCACGGTAACCTGCAAGTGTTTTTGCACTCCTGAATCACTTTGAGAACCAAGTGGCGATGAACGTGTACGGAACCAATACATTTCAGACTCTGGTTTTAGTTACTGTTGATTACAGAAAGCTTTGAAGTACTGTAGATGTGGTTCGACAGTTAACCCTAATTGCTGCTTTCCCACAGGTTCTTGCTGGTGTGAAATGACTGAGTACAAACTGGTGGTGGTTGGAGCAGGTGGTGTTGGGAAAAGCGCACTGACAATCCAGCTGATCCAGAACCACTTTGTAGATGAATATGATCCCACCATAGAGGTGAGGCCCAGAGGCAGTCCGCTGACCATACCTCTCTCTTTCAGTTTACTCTTAACCCATTCCCTTTCCCATACCTTTCTCCTATTCCTTAGTTAAAGGAATAATCAGGAGAGAAAATAAAAGTTATTTGGGGCACTGTGTTCAGTAATACAGTAAGTAAAGCTTTACTTGTTTTTGGAGAAGAGTTCACTTTTATTAGCTACTGATGATTTTCTAAAAAGTTTACAGTTTTTAACAGTTTTGAAAACGGTTACAAACTCAGTGTTGGACTCATTTAGTTTCTCCACATATGACAGCTCCGTTAAAAAGAAACACAGGTCATAGAATACCTGAATGATAGCAGGATGGAGATGAAGGATTCAGAGATCTGAGTGTTTCTTAGCCACTTGAAGCAGCTGAGACTGTGGGTTGGGGAAGAAAGAGCATAAGATTTTGAGTCACTGTGCCTAGGAATACAGTCCCTGTTTGCAGTTAGTTATATGATAGTGAGCAGATCACTTTTCTCATCTATTAAATTACCATAAACCTGTCTTGCCTGACACCCAGGGGATGTTGTGAAAAATCAAATATGTTAAATTTTTGTGGATGCTAACACACTGTGTAATTATCACTTATTTAAAGTTTCTGTTGTTTTTGTGGGAGTTCATGTTATAGATTGGCTTCAGTAAATGTCATCTAAAGTCCTTTAAGTAAAGAGTTTGTAATCTTATTCCGTTTAGAAACGTCTAACTCTAGAGATTATTTTAATCCACATGCTGGTCTTCGTACCACCCAGCCATTGAGTGTTTAATGCAAGCTAACTCTAATATAGCCATTATTAAAAATTAGTCATTAGTCCTTGGCAAAGTTTTATTTTAGGCTTACCAGCTTTAGTATTAATGGTTAGAACATTTTATTATTTTTCAGAGTTTTATTTGTTTTATTTGTTTGTGAAGTAATATACATAAGGTATATAAATCTTACATCTATAGCTCAGTGGCTTTAAATTTGTGTACACTTATGTAACCGCCGCATAGATAAAAATATAGACTATTTCCAATGCCCAAGAGAGTTCTTTCATGCCCCTTTCTAGTCAGTAACCCCCCCTATCCTGCCAGGAAATGACCACTTCTCTGACTTATATTATCATAAATTAGTTTGACTAAAACCTATCTTTATCATTTTAATTTTGCTTATTTCCTCAGAACACTCATACATTTGACCCTATCTCATGCTTTAAGGAAATTTGGACAATGTGAATTCTATGTTAATTTGAAAGTATATTACAGTCCCGCAATGGCGTGAGTTACAGAGGCGCTGTTCAATGCAAATGGGCTGGCAAACTATGTTACATACTGTTTCTGGAGCCAGATCTTTACTAAGTGTGATGAGGTTATTTTCTTTGAACTGAAGTCCCAGAACATAAATATTAAAATACAAGTAAAATTTTTGCCTTAGAGTCAAATTGAAATTTTTTTTTAATATGATCTATGCATGTCTGTCTTCCCAAGGAATTAATTAACTATACCACGTTTGGAACCTTTAGGAATTTGATTCAGGAATATTCCCCAGAGGTACAGTCTGTCATGATGAGAAAAATATTTTGATATTATAACCTTGTCTGAAATAAAAGGTATTTGTGTATTTAATCATAAACACAAAAGATAGTGCATCCTGGACCAAGTTATAATTGGTGGAGGTATGTTTAGAATTGTAAATGGACAATAAACAACTCAAAGAAGAAGTACAGTTCATACTTCAATGAACGTAATCTCTAGTCTAAGTGCGGTAGAACTGTCTTTTCAATTACCATGTTTTCTTCATCTTTTCCGGGAACAGAGTGACCACATTTTCCTTTCTATAGGCATATAGCATTTGGGGCTTTTTTCCTAGGGTGACATTAAGTACTTTCTGTTTGTGATTATATATCAGCAGTTTGAGGGACAAACCAAAGAGACAGAATTGGACTTGGTTAGGAGCTTATTTAACCTTAGCAATAGCATTGCATTCCCTGTGATTTTTAATAAAAATGGAATCTCCCTCTCTCCCTGCCCCCCTCCCCACCCCAGGATTCTTACCGAAAACAGGTGGTTATAGATGGTGAAACCTGTCTGTTGGACATACTGGATACAGCTGGACAAGAGGAGTACAGTGCCATGAGAGACCAATACATGAGGACAGGCGAAGGCTTCCTTTGTGTATTTGCCATCAATAATAGCAAATCATTTGCAGATATTAACCTCTACAGGTACTAGGAGCATTGTTTTTTCTGAAAGGATGATCTTTAAGTATGTTCTGAAGTTTTGGGGTGAGAATGAGGATACCACACTAGGGAAGATGCAATTTTTTCATTATGAAAAGAATTGCTTTTAGGTTGTGACATTGAGAATCTCGGGTTATTACTGAAAGTTAATACTGGAGTTTATTTTATATAAGCTACTATGTCTAGAATGCCTGATAATACATAAATGAAGCTTGCTTGCTAATGGGAGTGATTCAGAACTAGAGGTGTTATGAGAGATCACAGAGAGGAAAACACCTCTGAGAAACACTCTTCAGTAAGTAATAGAGAAGATAGTGGGAAGAAACAAATGGGGGGAGGGGAGTTAGATAAAGATGAAAGCAAGGCAAAGGGGGGTTAGATAAAGATGGTCTTTCTCCACAGAACCTTAAAGTTTCAAAGCTCAGTTGGACCATAAAAGTTCTAATACAACATTCTTATTTTACAGAAACAAAGTTCAGAAGGTGGTTTGTTAGGTTTTCATAGTCATGATTATTATTCATAGCAGAGCCAGGACCAAAAACTCAGGGCTCCTTTTTCTTAGCTCTGTGTTCTTTAGGCAGAATAATATAATGGTTAAGAATACAGACTCTGCCTGGGTTGAAACTTGGCTCCATCATCTCTTAGCCATGGAACTTTGGGGCAAACTACTAAATCGCTGGGCCTCAGTTTCCTTATCTATAATGTGGAGATGGTAGTACCTACCAAGAGTTGCTCTGAAAATTAAACGAGTTAATAAATATGTGAATCACTCAGAGCAGTGTTTAGCATGGAGTAAATGCTACACAAGCGTTCTGCCTGTAGCCTGAGTCTTGGCATATGCTCCATCCATATGACGATGTCGACTCTCAGAAACAAACTAGTCTAAAACTGGTTTTCTTCCCCTAAACCTGCTCTACTTTCCATTTTCTCTCTGCAGTTAATAGCAGCACTTAATAAAAAGCTTAGCACTTGGCAAGCACCAAAAAACTATTTGCTGAATTTTTAGAAATCGTTTTTCTCCTTAGGTTGTCTTATATTATCCCTTCACATAGGTTACTGCCATCACACCAAAGCTCAGTTCTGCAGATAGCCAGTGAAATGCATTTCAAGTACATGACTTTGTATGTAATCCCAGGGAAGAGTCTAGAGCAGTGCTGTGCAGTATGGTAGCCACAAACCATATGTGGTTTAAATTTAAATTCGTTAAAATTGGGCTTCCCTGGTGGTGCAGTGGTTGAGAGTCTGCCTCCCAGTGCAGGGGACATGGGTTCAAGCCCTGATTTGGGAAGATCCCACAGGCCGTGGAGCAGCTAAATCTGTGCGCCACAACTACTGAGCCTGTGTGCCACAACTACTGAAGCCCGTGCACCCAGAGCCTGTGCTCCACAACAAGAGAAGCCACTGCAATGAGAAGCCTGCACAGCACAACAAAGAGTAGCCCCTGCTCGCCACAGCAACAAAGAGAAAAGCCTGTGCAGAGCAACGAAGACCCAACACAGCCAAAAATACATAAATTTATTTTAAAATAAATAAATTTATTTTAAAATAAATAAATAAATTCATTAAAATTAAACAACTTAAAAATCAGTTCGTCGGCCCCATTAGCAACTGACTTTTCAGGTGTTCAGTAGCTTCATATGACTAGCATATAGTTGGACAGTGCAGCTAGAGAACATTTCCATCACCATAATAAGTCCTATTGGACAGGGTTGATCAAGAGAATCTGGAACAGTAGTTTCCAAACTGCTGTGTGGTATGTCTTACTTGTCATTGAAGAGAGAACTGTCAGTTGGGAGTTCCAAATCCTTTAGTCTCCTGTTAATAAGAGCAGTTCTGGTGTTTCCTATTTTATGTCTTGGACTTCCAGCTATAATTTGTTTGAAGAAAATGTTTGGACACCATCCATCTAGAGAAGTGGATAGACTGTCTTTCATTAAATACTGTCACTCTCAAGGGAGCTTCAAAAAGTTATTTGGAGGCAGTAAGATTTACTTTTTATACTTCAGACCTTAACCTAGAGTGTGATTTCTAGTTGCTGTTTAACTCCAGAGCCAAGCTTTTTGGAGAATCAAGGAGCCTAACAGGGACATGTGTCAAGATAGAAGGTGAACTGGTACTTGGCTTCCCTGCGGCTGCTGCATCAAGTCTACACCAGTCTTCTTAGTATGTAAGGCCTTTTATAAGTAGAAAAACAGTGAAACTCAGTATAGAAGCTAATAGGGCTAGGTGAAATCTGCTAGATTTTCTTTTTTGCCCTAGCTGTTTATTCCTTCCTAAACGTTTATTCTTCTGTTATGATAACATATTCCCTTTTTTAGGGAACAGATTAAGCGTGTAAAAGACTCAGATGATGTACCTATGGTGCTAGTAGGAAACAAGTGTGATTTGCCAACAAGGACAGTTGACACAAAACAAGCCCATGAACTGGCCAAGAGTTATGGGATTCCATTCATTGAAACCTCAGCCAAGACCAGACAGGTATAGTACAGCTTTTAGCATCTGGCAAGGGTTTATTTAAGGCAGAAAAGTTTGATTGACTGACTCTTCACTAGAGACATGATCCACGTTCTTTGCTGTTTTGGATTTTTTTTAATACTGTTCTATTTTTTTAATCTTCAGTTTAAACCCAAAATGAATTTATTAATATTCAAGTGTGGTTTCTTTTTTACTCATGCAAGTTAACATGCACAAATATTTCTAAAATGAAGACCCTTGATTAAAGATACTTAAAACATTTGTCCTTCATCTATCAACACCAG
The DNA here is from genome assembly GCF_039906515.1 of Pseudorca crassidens. Taxonomy (NCBI): domain Eukaryota; kingdom Metazoa; phylum Chordata; class Mammalia; order Artiodactyla; family Delphinidae; genus Pseudorca; species Pseudorca crassidens. The sequence goes on along the minus strand of NC_090297.1, from coordinate 100,646,456 downwards.
CTACTATTTAAGGCATAGGCCCTCCTGAATGGAAGCTTTAGATCTGGTAGTTCTGTATGTCCCATGTTATCCATTTTCCTTTACTTAAATGTTATCTTTGCAGAAAGTGCTATTGTATATCATCCTGCTAATGTGACTCAATAGGAATGCTGAATCAGCCTATTTTATCAGCTAATAATTTAATAATTGCAATTTTAAATCCACATAAAGAAGTACAAATGAGAGAGAACTTACAACTTGGGTTGTGTCTGTTAAGCTGTCTTTATCATTTTCTCTCTTTTATAGGGTGTTGAAGATGCCTTTTACACACTGGTAAGAGAAATACGTCAGTACCGAATGAAAAAACTCAACAGCAGTGATGATGGGACTCAAGGTTGTATGGGATTGCCATGTGTAGTGATGTAACAAGGTGAGCATGTGGTCTCTTGACAGAATTATAAACATTATTTAGGTAATTTGGAGGAGTGTTGCTATTATCTTTTCTGTGTTGCTATTTAACAGTTTCTGCTCACTTACAGCTATAAAATAAAGAACTTTCCTTATGGCACCCTTTCTGAGAGTACCACAGCCTAAACTGTGTTTAAAACATTTAATTATTTTACAGACTATTAAATTTTCAATAATATTAGAAATTAGAAGACATTGTTTATGAAATGTATTACCAGGAGCTTGAAGGATCACTACATGATGATGACATGGTGTGTATTCTTTTCTCATAGATACTTTTAAAGTTCTAGCATCAGAAAAGAGCCACCGTCAAGGTAGGACGGGTTTGGAAATGAATGTATTATCATTTATGTTGATTTTGTAACCTTGTCTTTCTAATACTCTCTATGTACCATTTATACAGACTCCATCTTTATTTCAGCTGCACTGACACCTTGGTCCTGACTTCCCTGGAGGAGAAGTATTGCTGTTGCTATCTTCAGTCTCACAAAGAAGCTCCTGCGATTTCCCCAACTCTCAGTAGATCAGTATAATATTCTCTATTTGAGAAGTTCTCAGAGTAACTACCTCCTCACTTGGTTGTCTGACCAGAGAAATGAACCTCTTGTTACTCCCAGTATTTCTCCACCCTGGGTTCTCCCCGAGCACACACAAACCAACCTCCACCACCCCAGGTTTTTCATCTGAAAAGCAATTAATGCTCTGAAACAGAGAACCAAACTGTAGAAACGTGAAATTCTGTAGAAAACAATGTCTTGAGCTCTGAAGTAGCAACTGCTGGTGATTTTTTTTTCCTTTTTACTGTTGAACTTGGAACTATGTTGGTTTTTGGAGAAATGTCATAAATTACTGTTTTGCTGAGAATATAGTTAATGTTGCTGTTTGGTTTGTTTGTAATGTTATCAGCTATATTCTATAAACTGGCATCTGCTCTGTATTCAGAAATACAAAAGTGAATACTGACTTTTTTGAGTCTATCCTCGTCTTCTCGACTTTCTTGTAATTAAATCTGACTTTCACAATGAAGTGCCTTTTTCCTGGAAGTGGTTTGTAGACTTCCTTTACAATACTTCAGTGGAATAGATGTCTTAGAAACTGTTATACATGAAAATGATTGTGCGAGATATGTCTGTGACCCGTCTAGCTTTGAGGGAAAGATATACCAATATGATAGCAGATGCCATTTCTTACATGTATGAAGTTGATTTTCTAGAGACCTGTTTTGGGGCTCTCCCAAGAGAAAGGTGAGACTATAAATGATTAGGGATAATTTTGCTTACTTTTTACCTAATCTCCACTTTTTTTTTGTTTTGGTAGTTTACTACCTGCAAAATGTATATAATTTGTTTCTTCTAGCTTACTGATAATCTAATGTTCAATGAACTTCCATTCATATTTAAATTTGGGTCATATCAGAAAGTCTGTATTTGCAGGTGTTCAAAATTATAAAATTAGATGCAGGTTTATTTAATAGCTGTGATCAATGATTCTCAAGCCTCAAATATGTTAATAGACAAATTTTCACTGCATATCATGGTAATTATTCATGTATATAATTGCCCTCGGTCCCCTTCTCACCCCATCCCCTGTCCTTCACCCTATAGCAGTGGCTTGATTATTTCAGTTGAGTAAAGCGTGGTGCTAATAGCCAGGGTCACAGTTTCAAAACTTCAGTGAGCCAGTTAGCATCACAGAGAGAGAAATTCTTCCACATTTCCTCATTGCACCATTAATTCCAGCTAGTAGTTTTGCCAGATGCACGTGGTTAGGCCTGCAAGGAGAGAAGAGGTCAGTTAGCACAAATTCTTAACCATGACTGGAAAAACTTGTTATCCTGAGAAGGGTCAGCTTAGAAGTCTTTATAAATAAAGGATCTAGACTCTGTTTTTAGCTACATGGAAACCAAATTAAGCCAATATTTTTTCTCATGTTTTTGAGAATGAGGATACCTCAGATCAAAATTTTTAAATTTTTCTTTATTCATAATGTTCTTTGAGGGTTTAAAACGGGTTGTTGATTAATTAGTCTGGGCATACCAGATAAGCTGATGAGTTTGTTCTTGTTCTGAACAAGAAGTAGCCTTTGGATTGGAATTGCTGTTTGAGAAGGGAATAGAGAATATAATTAATAGTTATGAGGATTTGGAGGCTTGGCTTTTCCATTTGCAGATAATATCCTGATAATTCTAATGAGTAATAGACTTGGATAACTTTTGATGAAAGAATACTTCCAAAACGACCACTTCCTGTTCTCGTCTTCTAATGTGTAAATACTTACTGAGGTCCTCTTCTAATATGAATTTTCATTTATTAAGCAAATTTCACATTGCCTTGAAATGAATTCGGAAGAGAAGAAAAAACATAATGTACCCAGAGAATGAAAAACCCAGAGAGTTGTGCTCCTTCGTGTTAATTCTGAGAGCTTTCACAGTCCACGCCGGTAAACAGAAACTCTGCCACTTTGCTTCTGCTCCTCTTGGAGCATTGCTCTCATTTTCTTGAGGATAGATGGAGACTTGTCACCTCAGTTGTCATTGTCTTCCTCTTCTTCTTTTGTCTATGTGACTGACTGTGTGATTCTTATGAATGTCAAATTGGGGGGAAAACAACTCATTTTAGGCTCTTGTGCCCATTACCCTTGTATGTTTGTATCTTTTAGTTTTCTCAAGTATGTTCTAAGCACAGTAGTATCTAAATGGGGCCAAAATTCAGACTTGAAAATGTTCTTTTAATAGCTTCTTAAAGAGTTACACTTTGGTATGAATTTTGGCACAGTAGAGTGACAAACTGACAGTTAAAACGCTGAATAACTTCAGTTAGTGTGGTATCAGATAGTTTTTAGAATATGTTTGTAATTGCTGAAAACAATTACAGTTTACCTCAAAATCTGGAAGTCTCTTTCCCCAAGTTAAGTGCCTGGCCAGCTGTCATAAATTACATATTACTTTATGTCTGTTTGTTTCTTAAAGGTTGTCCATTCAAGATTGTGAAAATAAGGTGTTCTGTGTGAAGGCTACCATGCCTGTGTGTAAATGAATCTGTTGAGTGCTGTATTTGCTCCAACAGCTTACTATAGAATGCTACTTGGTCATATCGTACTTATTACAGTTTTCACTTCAGGAGTGTAATAGGTAAAATTATCCTCAATCTGTATTGTAGTGGGCCCCATGTTTAGTCTTTCATCATCCTTTAAACTGCTGTGAATTTTTTGTCTTGACTTGAAAGCAAGAATAGAGAAACACTTTAAAGAGATAGTCTGGTTTTTTTCCATTCCGGAATTTGTGAGCATAGTCATGTTTTGCTTTACATTTACAGTCATGAACTCTTAAGCTGGCAGCTACAACCAAGAACCAAAAAAGGGTGCATTCTGCTTCTTGTAATTCATCTCTGCTAATAAATTATAAGAAGCAAGGATAATTAAATTAGAGAAAGTATTTAATTTGGGTGGTTTCTATAAACAAGAGACTATAATTCTTGTACATTATTTTTCATCTTTGCTGTTTCTTTAAGAAACCTAATGTGCCACGAAATTATTTTAAGGTGTTTCTTATAAGAATTGTTTTTAAAGTGTTCTTGTTATCAGAGTAATTGTAGATATATTTCAAAATATAACTGGTAATTTTTAAAGGCCTGAGTACTGACCTAAGAAGCAATTGTATGAATTCTCTGGAGGCAAGGGAGGATCTCAATGGAAGTTGTATGACTTTTATATTTCTGTGCCATTAAATAGAGGTAAAAAATGTCAATTGTGCAGTTCTGCTGTTTAAACAGGAACTATTGGCCTCCTTGGCCCTAAATGAAAGGGCTGATATTTTAAGTTGACTATTTTATTGTAAATTAATCCATTCTAATTTTTAAAACTTTGGTTGAATATTTTTCTTGTTAAATGTTTGAAAAATAAAAACTGGAAGTTCTTTGCTTAGTCATAATTGCTTTTACCACTGATTGCCTTTATTGAAAGTTAATATTTAATTCAGACGTTTGGATGTGACATTTGGACAATATTGGAAGATCTGAGTTCCTCATTTTGTCTCAGCATAAAATATGTCAGAGCCTGCTTTATTATGTCGGGGTGATTCAAAGCTGTATGGCAGATTCTCACACATTAACATGAAGTGCTAAAAACTACCATTGGATCTTTTGGTCTATTTTTGTACTACTCTACAGTCTACCAGTCTTGGTGTAGGTTTGAGAGTGAAAGTCTAGGAGCCAGAGAACATGAGCTCCAACTATAATTTTACTACTCTAGCCAATAGTTTCCCCATTTTGCAAAATAGGGAAGTTGAAATAGGATATCTCAGATTTCCCAATCCTAATTAAGGAGATATAAAAGAATGATTTCAAACCTAGGCTTTTTCTTTTTTTATTTTTATAATTATTTATTTATTTATTTTTGGCTGCATTGGGTCTTCGTTGCTGCGTGCGGGCCTTTCTCTAGTTGCAGCGAGCAGGGGCTACTCTTCGTTGTGGTGCGCGGGTTTCTCATTGCGGTGGCTTCTCTTGTTGCAGAGCACGGGCTCTAGGCGCGCGGGCTTCGGTAGTTGTGGCTCACGGGCTCTAGAGCGCAGGCTCAGTAGTTGTGGCGCACGGGCTTAGTTGCTCCGCAGCGAGTGGTATCTTCCCGGACCAGGGCTCGAACCCTTGTCCCCCTGCATTGGCAGGCGGATTCTTAACCACTGCGCCACCAGGGAAGCCCAAACCTAGGCTTTTTCAGTCAACACTGGAATAGTGTGATTATGAGGACCTTGATTCATTCTACCAAAGACATCAATTTTTTTTTTTCACTTTTTTCTTAAAAAAGGCAGAAATGTGGATCATTAGTATTTGACTGAATTAAGCTTAAGGAAACCATATTTAAGCAACAGGATACTGTTTCTAGCTACTAGATGAGTGTAAATATTTTAGATTGTAAAATGTACATGAAAAACAGAATTATGGACTGGTATATCTAAAACAGATTTCCTCCTAAGTCGGTCACCTATGCCTCACATCAGATCTTTTGTTCTTCTAATATTTGACACCCTGATAACTGAGAAAGAGGAAAGGAGGAAAGGATATTATCTTACTGATGATAGCTGCTGTTCCACTTGGCAAGATGAAGCTATAGAAAGACAAACAATGGAAAAGTAGCTAAGGAAACTTGTTTATTTGGAATATGAGGGGACCTCCTATGCATCTCTGTGCTATTAAGGTTTCTCTTCTCAGAACAAGCAATTCTCAAGGTCATTAAGAGGCCAACAGAGTCGCATGAGTTGTTTGATATCCATAAATACATGTAAAGGGGCCAAGAGTTTGTGCTAGTGATCATTTTGCAAAACCACTTAGGACACATTTCAGATTATGTCCAGCTCCATGACTTGAGAGCACAGAGAAGCAGTGTCCAGTATGCAAAGGGGGGAAGGGTATGGTTTGTAATGCTTTCAGTAAAACCCTGGGCAATGAAATGTGGTCCTATACCTTAATAAAAGAAAACTGGAACTCTAGGAACATCCGAAATACAGATAATAAATACCCTTTGCAGTGCCAAAAGGAACATCAAAGGTTCAGATTCAGGAACTGGGAGTAAACCTAGTGAATTAATCATTCTTATCTGGAGACATTGTATTCATGACTGACTTTGCGCTTGCACCAAAATAGTCTGCTTATTAACCTATAGTGGGGAGGGGGGAGATGTTCTTTTTCAACTTAATGTTTAATCTCTTCTTAAAACTAGTGTAAATACAGATTGCCATCAATTTTTAGGCACCGTATAAAGAGAACAAGGCGTAGTGCCTGCAATATTGGGGGTTAAAGTGATATTAAATGTTTCTAAAGATAGAGGCAGCTACATGCCTAACCAGGGAGTATGTGGTTGGAACTGAGCAGTTGCCTACTAGAGCCTTCAGATGCAGTAGGCTGAAATATTATCCAGGCTAGGAAAAGCAATCTTCTAGAATGGCTACTGTGGAAATAATAAAATTGGCACTATTGACACTTGCTGGAGGAGCTTGAGATGTGTGAATTTTGTATGATATTTGTCTGAAGGAAAACTGCACACTATTTTAAACATCTTAGTGTAAATCAATTCTCCACATGTACAATTGAGACCCAACATTAAAAAAAATGTTTTTATTCATTGGAATGAAGTTTAAATACATCTTGAAAATTAGATCAAGAAATCTCATAAGTTTATGCTTGTTTTGCCTGTGAATTTGAGGAGTTTGACGTATGATATTAAAGCCTAGCAAGGCACATGAACTGAAGTTACCAAGGCCTGTCGCCCCATCGTTCTATAGCTGGTGTGACATTTCCTCTCAGAGAAACACATTTGGATTCCACTAGGAGGCATAGTCACATGCCCTAACAGAATGTTTTTGTTTCGTTGGCTCAGTACGTTTTCCTTACGACTTTCCTTCCTAACCCATGTAGCAGGTTTTTATTGAACCTACTATGTGCCTAAATGCTGTGCTGCTCTGGGCATACAGCAGTGAGCCACATAGGCTGGCTCCTCATTCGTCTTTTATATTGCATTGAGGAGAGATCTCGAAAACAAAAATTTCTTAGTTGCAATTTGGTGATTGTTTCAAAGGAGAAGGATGTTGTTTACTGAGGCATAACTTGCTTAGCCTCACTCTTCCAGTTGTCGCCCTCATGACACTGCCCAGGGTCACCTCCTACCCAATTTTTCGGTGAATAATCAAGGCTACCCAAGATGCACAGAGCCTGTCTCATGCCTCATTGCCAGTTGGGTCTCTCCTTTGCAAGTCAAGGCTCTCATAAAAGGAAACTGTATATTGCTTCACAATTTCAAAGTGCTCTTACATAAATCTCGTTTAACCCTCCACAAAAGCCATGTAAAAGAGGAATGGTCTACATTTTACTGATGTGAATCCTGTAAAATTAGATGGGTTTATTCCAGGTTTGAACCTAGGTCTGCTGACTTCAGATACTGTGCTCTTTTTGGTTCACTAGTGCAATTGACCCTTGAACAACACGGGTTTGAAGTGGGCAGGTACACTTTTAAGCAGATGTTTTTTCAACAGTAAATACTACAGTACTACACTCTAAGGTTGGTTGAATCCAGGGATACAGAGGAATCGCGAATACTGAGGGCTGACTGTAAATTATAGGCAGGTTGTCGACTTCATGGAGAGTAGGCGCCCCTAAGGCCTGCATTGTTCAAGGGTCAACTGTAGCTTTCAAACCATGCTGCTCAAAGCCCTTGGAGTATGGTAAAGGAGATTTCCGGGAAAGCCTGAGTGGTCAGGGCTCTGCTCGTCTTCCCTTGTCCTTCAACCCAGGCTCCACTTTCAACTGTTTGGGGGTGGGGTTATTTTGGCATATTATCCAGATATTTTATTTTTATAATCTTAAATATCAAGAATGACAATTTTTAATTCAACTACCTGAAGTTTTGTATGAATTGACCTTGTGTTTCAAGTAGTCAATTTTATTAATTTTATAAGAGTAGTAACAGAACCTGGTTTTAAAAAAATTGAAAAAAATTGGAAACCACACATAGAATTACTTAACATTTACACAAAGTTAATCACTTTAAACTTCTCTTGTTCTTCTGTCATCTTTTGTGGTGATTTTTATGCACAGGGTCACATGATGTGTGTGTGTGTGTGTGTGTGTGTGTGTGTGTAAGATTGAATCATCTAGATATACAGTGTTCTGTACCTTACTCATTTCACTTAATAACATAAATTCCACACCTTTTCTAAGCCAGCATATTTACAACAACATCTTTCTTTTGAAAACTATATAGTACTGTAATTTATATAACCTTTTCTCTGCTGACAAACACATGGGCTGTTTTTTATTTGATGGTTGATTGTTTTGTCATATCAAATATCATTATATTCAACATATATTTGCCAGTATATGCATAGAGCAAATTCCCACAAAATAGTTGGGTTACACTTGATGCATTTTTAATTTTTTTTAATTTTTAATTTTTTTTTTACTTGACTGTGCCGGGTCTTAGTTGCAGCATGCTTGTGGTATGCGGGATATATATATATATATTTTTTTTTTTAGTTGCAGTATGCGAGATCTAGTTCCCTGAACTTGGGAGTGCAGAGTCTCAACCACTGGACCACCAGGGAAGTCCCCAATACATTTTTTATTTTAATACATATGGCCTTAATTGTCTTCCAGATACTGTTTTATCAATAGATTCCTTCCAACAGTGCATGAGAAGATGTTTTATCCCAGACCCTAGGCAACCCTGGGATATATCAAAATTTCAAACTCTTACCAGATTAATAGGTAAACTGTGATATTTTTGTCTACTGTCCAATTTGCATATCTTTAACTATAAGCACTTTCATTTGTTTTTCATTTTAGGCTTCCACTCAAGATTTAGTTTGAAGATTCCATAAGTAAAAGTTTAAACACCCCTTGACTTCGATCTACTCCTACAACCATCTGTCAAGCTGGGAATCACTATGCTGCATCCTCATGTCTAGTCCAGAACCCAATACTGTAGGCACAATCACGGTCATTGCACAACTAAGCAAGAGTGAGGCCGTAAATGACACCATGGTTAAGAGCCCCGACACAGGAGCCATAATTCCTGGGCTTAAATCCCATCTCTACCACTTAAACAACTGTGAGACCTTGGGCAAGTCAGTCTCTGTACCTGAATTTCTTCAACTGTAAAATGGAGGTAATAATAGTTCCTCAAAAGACTGTTGTGAAAATTAAATGAATTAATATATGTTAAACAACAACAACCTTGGAACAGTGTTGAGCACTGTTAATTATTGCACAGACCCCACGGCATGCCTCCCTCTCTCTCCTGACAGAATGCAGTATACTTTTGATGTTTAGATTGCTTTGTTAAGAGCAAATTGCTGAATTTTAGTTCCATGCAAGAGGCAGGAAACAAAGTCAGTTTGTCTCACAGAAAAGGATGAGTCTTACGAAGTTGACTTCTTTATTTTTAGGCATGTATGGGAAATTATGACTGACAGGGAAATGAAGCTAAATACAGTAAAATACCATAAGATTTCAGAATTTGATTATATTCCAAACTAAAACTCATTTCTTAGGTTTAAGGTAACTTTTATATACCTCTAGCAGGGTGACAAAAATAGTCCATAGTTGCTGCTGGCAAAAGGACTGTATTCCAAACCAGAGGTTGTAATGAACTCAGAACTGCTGCCACTGAAGCAATGTTACAAAGGGTTAAGCTCATCCTGAAAGTTTACTACTGGTAGCCCCAAGCCCCATAGAACGCTTTGGCATCTAAACCATGAGTGACTGTGAGGGCATGGAGGAGGGTGGGGTGAACAGCAGGTTGGAAAGGGCTGGGCCCTCCCAGCAGGTTTCACAGCAGGGACAGAAACCTGCTATAGTAGAATAGAAGAAGGGCTTTCTGGACAAAAAAGCCAGGCAGCAGTGATTGCCTGTGCACAGCTCATTCCTGTTAAGTGTCTGTCATCTCCTTCCTGTAGAGCCTCAGGTTACAGGTATCTCTAACTTGATAAAATACAATAAGTCTCCACTTTAAAAAATAGTTTGTAAATTTGTTATTTGGAACTCTGAATGTTTTCCATTGGAATAATGTTCTAAATGATGGGAAGCATCTGGGTAAGCTCCAACCAATGTAGTCCATAATTTGGATGAAATATTCACATTAACAATTTTTAAAAGACATAGAAAATAATGATTTTAGAAAATAATGATTTTCTTTTGCCAAAAACTAAAGCAAAAATAGAATTAAATGAGACTAGTTTATATACTGATGCTTGAAGAAAAACGAAGTTAAATTACAGAAAAAGAATGAGTAGATAGACTTGTCCCACTTATAGACTTGTCCCATTTAACTTCTGGACATTTTTCCTTAAGGGCTGTAGATGACAATAGGACCAGAATATGTTTTGTTTTGCTTTAAATTCAGTTTTTTAATGACAAAAATAATACTTGTTCATGGTAGAAAATGCAAACAAGAAAAAAGAAAAAAGTAAAATATTGCCATCATTCCACTGCCCAGACAGAACGCTGGTATAGGTTGTCCAGGCTGTTTTCAACGTCTATATTGATACATAAATTAAATGCCTTTCTTTTTTTTTAATGAAAACAAGATTATACTATGTATACATCCTTGTAAAATGCTTTTTCACTTAATAAAAATCTTTGAATGTTTTCCAGGTTACTATATATTCATCTACTCATCATGTTAATGACTGAATGGTATTTTATATTATGGTTGTACCATACTTTAATCAGTCTTCTATTGCAGTTGTTCCTACTTTTAAAAACATATTTATTTGGCTGTTTTTAGTCTTTGTTGCAGCACGCGGGCTCTTCATTGCGGCACTCGGGCTTCTCTCTACCTGTGGCGTGCAGGCTCCAGAGCTCATGGGCTCAGTAGTTGCAACGCTCAGGCTTAGTTGCCCCGCTACATGTGGGATTTTAGTTCCCCAACCAGGGATCAAACCCACCTCCTCTGCATTGGAAGGTGGATTAACCACTGGACCACCAGGGAAGTCCCTGTTCCTACTTTTTGAATCTTGTAAGTTTGGCTACAATTAACATTATTGAAACATATCTTTGAGCACTTGTATAATTTTCTTAAGATAAAGTCATAAATATTAAATTGTTTTATCAATGGATAAGCATATTTTTAAAGGTTTTTGATAAATATTTTGCCAAATTTCCTTCCAGAAAGGCTAAAATCTTACACTTTCACCGACCACATGAGTGTTTGTTTCCCCATATATTAAACATTGAGTATTATCAAGAAACTGGTTCTTTTTTATAATCAAATTCACTTCAAATTGTGTGGGAAAACAAAAAGAAACTGTAAATTAAAAAAAAAAATGGAGTGTTACAATATATGCAGTTTTAGAAACTCTTCATAGTATAATCAATCATATTTTCTTACCTGTATCAGGTGGAATTCCCCAAAAGACAGCAGTTTCTTAATATCTTTTCATTTTTAATTTGATGGTAAAGCCTTGAAATTTGTTTGCACTTTTCCCCACTACTTACACCTACCAACATTTGTCTGGACATTTCTACCTGCTAACAACTTTATAATCCTTAATTTACTTACTCGGTGAATCAGGAATATTAAAACTTATACAGGCCTTGACTACCCCAAACACTACCCCCACATCTCAGAGTGTCTCTGTCTGCATTCTTCTCCCCTCCTCCACTCCAGACTCAGCGATAAAGCACCTCTCCTCTCTTCCAGGTTCTTCCTCCACCTGGGTCTTGCTTCCACCTCCTCGCATGTCCTCCGAGAGTGGAAACTTGTTCTGACCTGTAGTTTCCACTCTCTTTATATGTTTACTTTCCTCCATCTACTTGTTTCTGCCCCTAGAATTCTGTAAATCTGCTCCTTTGACCCTAGTTCCCTCTAGTTATCATTCTATTTTTTCTCCTTCCACTCTCTGCCAATGTCATTAGGAAAGAAGAGTCTCCACCTTCCTCAGTTCCCATCCACTTTTCAACTCACAACCATCAAGCCTCCTCTACTCTCATGGCTCCTCTAAAGCTTCTCAAACAGGGGCTTCCCTGGCAGTCCAATGGTTAAGACTCCATGCTTCCATTGCAGGGGGTGTGGGTTCAATCCCTGGTCAGGAAACTAAGATGCCACGTGGTGTGGCAAAAATAAATCAATAAATACAGAGGTGGGAGAAGAGGCCCTTGAACAGCTTCCAGTTTCCACACCTTTTCATCTGCAACCTTGAAGCCATGCTCAGTACCCCCCTCACCATCCCACAGTCAATGATTGACCATGATGAGGGTATAGAGTTGGATCAATTCTGCTCAGTCCTGAATTCCTATAATGGCAGTCTTTTTTTTTTTTTTTTTTTAATGGCAGTCTTTTTGGGGAGCTCCCCATTGGCCTGGCCAAGACTTTTTCAGACTACAATCTGAGGCTCTTCAGTCCCAGCCATACTGAACTAATTGCAGTTCCACAGGTGGGTCATGAATTCTTGAAAAGAGTGCATTTATGAAAAAGGGTTTGGACTGTAAAATGGGCGGGTATATAAAAAATGTTTGAGGGGGCATCAGTGGGATAAGACCATGAAGTAGCGAGAGGAACTTTGTTTTCTCTGTAGTGCTCTATAGTGATAGGGAAATTTATTCAAGAAGTTTGGCCATTTGTATGGATAAAGTCTTTCATGATCCAGTAGAGACTTGTGTGAGGTATCTAAAAATCTATACTACTAATCTAAACAGTTCTGAGAAGTGATCTACTCCTGTCCTCCATTATAGGATTGGCTGAAAACCATCTCTCGTCACTAGAAATAACCTTGTCTTGTTTTCTTCATAACACCCATTACTACCTGAAATTATTGTGTATTGCCCATTAGAATATAAGCAGAGGCCTTGTCTTGTTCACTAAATGGCATCGCTCAGGACAGTGTCTGGTTAGGTTTTCAAAAGTTGAGGCCACACAACTAGTAAGAGGAGGAAACAGAATTAGAACTGAGGTCTAGTTCACCTTAACCACGTAAACTTGGTCTTCTTAAGTGCCCAAGAAATATTTGTTGAAACAATGAATGAAGAGTTAGTGAATGTTTTTGAACTGAGACTATAATGATCAAAGTTGTGTTTCAAGAAGATTTAGCCTGGCAGTATTTTGCAATATGGATTGGTGACAGGGAAAATAATTAGAATCTATTGCAATCATCTGAATTTGAAATAACTCATGACTTATCAGTTAGAATTACATTGGTTGCTAGTAGCTAAAAAACCCAGACTAATCAGTGGATAAAACAAATTTATTTTCTCATATATTAAGAAGTCTGGAGGTGGGCAGTCCAGCGCTACTGTGGTGGCTTAAGGATACCATCAGGAACCCAGGCCCTTTCTTTCTGCTCAGGCATTCTTCACATGTGGCTTTTGTCCTGCTTGTCACTTGTGTTACAACAATTGTTGATTTGCACTCAACCTACCCAGATATTTTCTTATTCCAGGCAGGAATAAGAAGAAGGGCAAAAGGCAAAACATATGCCAGCTGAGTTGGCCTCTTTTAAAAGAGCTCTTCCAGACATCCCGCCCAGCAATTCTGCTTCTATCCCATTGGGCAGACTGTGTCACATGGCCACTCTCACTGCAAAGAGTATAGCAAATATAGTTTTTTGGCTGAGCACATCGGTTAACACTTGTCAACATTAGTTAACTTTTGTTAATAAGAAAAAAGAGAAAATGATATTTGAATAGACAACTAGGGTATCTGTCACAAATAGAATGGGGAAAGTGGAGGGTAACATATAAAGGTTAAGAGTCATTTGAAGGAGAAGCTGATATGGGGGGGAGATGTTTGGTTTGTATATATCCATTTGTAGATACCATTGGGAAATCCAGATGGAAATGTCACAAAAAAGAGTTCAAAAGGAACAAAAAATATTTTGGTTGAGAAACAACTTTGTAATGTGTTTCTAAGGTTGTTGATTGAAAGGAGAGGATGGCCATAAAGCTAAGCCGTAAAATGTTCTCTTTGCAGACAAAGAGGCTTGTCCCAACTTTCAGTAGAAAATAGTAGTTAAAAGATCGTTCAGTCCATGCCCACAATTCTGTTCCAAATCTGAAGTTCCACACTGATGCTACTATCTTTAATATATGCTGTTACAGTTCATAAATTCTGTTGAGTCTAGCTAAGTACTTTATTTACCTAACAGTAATTATCACAGACAGGTGTACCTTGGAGATATTGCAGGTTTGGTTCCAGACCACCACAAGATAGTGAGTATCACATAAAGCAAGTCACACAACCTTTTTTGTTTCCCAGTGCATATAAAAGTTATGTTTACATTATCCTGTGGTCTATTAAGTGTGCAGTAGCATTATATCTAAATAACAATGTACATATCTTAATTTTAAAATACTTTATTGTTAAAAAATGCTAACCATCATCTGAGCCTTCAGAGAGTCTTAATCTTCTTGCTGGTGGAGGGTCTTGCCTCAATGTTGATGGCTGGTGACGGATCAGGGTGGTGGTTGCTGAAGGCTGGGATGGCTGTGGCAATTTCTTAAAATAAGACAACAGTGAAGTTTGCTACCTCAATTGACTCTTCCTTTCATGAACGATTTCTCTGTAGCATGCACCGCTGTTTGATAGCATTTTACACACAGTAGGACTTCTTTCAAAATTGGAGTCAATCCTCTCAAACCCTGCCACTGATTTATCAACTAAGTTTATGTAATATTCTAAATTCTTTGCTGTCATTTCAACGACCTTCACAAAATTTTCACCAGCAGTAGATTCCAGCTCAAGAAATCACCTTCTGGGAATTCCCTGGTGGTCCAGTGGTTAGGACTCGGCACTTTCACTGCCAGGGCCCAGGTTTGATCCCTGGTCGGGAAACTAAGATTCCGCAAGCTGTGTGGAGTGGCCAAAAAAAGAAAGAAAGAAAATAGAAACCACCTTCTTTGCTCATCCATAAGAAGAAACTCATCCATTCAAGTTGTATCATGAGATTATTCAGTCACATCTTTAGGCTGCACTTCTAATTCTAGTTCTCTTGCTATTTCCACCACATCTGCAGTTACTTCCTCCACTGAAGTCTTGAACCCCTCAAAGTCATCCATGAGAGTTGGAATCAACTTCTTCCAACTCCTGTTAATGTTGATATTTTGACCTCTTCCCATGAATCACGCATGTTCTTAATGGCATCTCGAATGGTGAATACTTTCCAGAAGGTTTTCAATTTACTTCGCCCAGATCCATCAGAGGAATCACTATCTATGGCAACTGTAGCCTTAAGAAATTTATTTCTTAAAGAATAATACTTGAAAGTCAAAATTACTCCTTGATCCTTGGGCTGCAGAATGGATATTGTATTAGCAGGCATGAAAATGACATAAATCTTGTTGTACATCTCTATCAGACCTCTTGGGTGACCAGGTGCTTTGTCAATTGAGCAATAATATTTTGAAAAGAATTTCTTTTTTCTGAGTGGTACGTCTCAATAGAGGGTTTAAAATATTCAGTAAATCATGTTGAAACAGATATGCTGTCATCCAAGCTTTGTTTTTCCATTTATAGAGCACAGGCAGAGTAGATTTAGCTTAATTCTTAAGGGCCTTAGGATTTTTAGAATGCTAAATGAGCATTGGTTTCAACTTCAAGTCACCAGCTGAATTAACCCCTAAGAAGAGAGTCAGCCTGTCCTTTGAATCTTTGAAGCCAGGCATGACTTCTCCTCTCTAGCTATGAAAGTCCTAGATGGCACCTTCTTCCAATGTAAGGATGCTTCATCTACATTGAAAATCCATTGTTTAGTGGAGCCGCCTTCATTCATTACTTACATACATCATCTGGATAACTTGCTGCAGCTTCTTCATCAGCACTTGCTGCTTCACCTTGCACTTTTACATTATGGAGATGGCTTCTTTCCTTAACCCTCAAGAACCAGCCTCTGCTAGCTTCAAACTTTTCTTCTGCAGCTTCCTCATCAATCTCAGCCTCTGTAGAATTGAAGAGAGTTAGGGCCTTGCTCTGGATTAGGCTTTGGCTTGAAGGAATGTTGTGGCTGGTTTGATCTTCTCTCCAAACCACTGAAACTTTCTCCATATCATCAATGAAACTGATTTTCTTTCTTATCAATCATTCGTGTGTTCACTGGAGAAGCACCTTTAATTTCCTTCAAGAACTTTTCCTTTGTATTCACAGTTTGGCTGTTTGGTGCAAGAGGCCTGGCTTTTGGCCTATCTTGGCTTTCAACATGCCTTCTTCACGATGCTTAATCGTTGCTAGTTTTTGATTTAAAGTGAAAGACATGAGGCTCTTCCTTTCACTCGGACACTTTGAGGCCATTGTAGGGTTATTCAATGGCCTAATTTCAATATAACTGTGTCTCAGAGAATAGGGTGGCCCAAGGAGAAGCGGGGAGACAGGAACCAGTCAGTGGAGCAGTCAGAACACATACAACATTATCGATTAAGTTCACTGTTTTATATGGGCATGCGTTCGTGGTGCCCCAAAACAATTATAATGGTAACATCAAAGATCACAGATCACAAATCACCATAACAAATATAATAATAATGAAAAAGTTTGAAATATTGTGAGAATTACCAAAATGTGACAGAGACACAGTGTAAGCAAATGCTGTTGGAAAAACGGTGACAGTAGACTTGCTCCTTGCAGGGTTGCCACGAACCTTCAATTTGTAAAAAACACAATATCTGCAAAGTGTGTTAAAGTTAAGCACAATAAAATCGAGGTCTTCCTGTATTTTGCTGTAACCAAGACTCTGTGTTACTGTGGAAGGAGCATGAGATCTTGGTCCAGAGAGACTTGGCTTTGCATTAACAATCAGAATGACTTTGGGTAAGGCACGTCTCTCCCCAGGGCCCCAGTTTTCTAATTTGGGAAGCAAGGGTAAGGTGCTCCTTGCCTTATAGCATTGTAAGCAGGATAAAATAGATAATATTTGGAAAGTGCTTTGTGTACTATAAAATGTTATGCATGAGAAATATATTCTTTTTGTAACAATATATAGAGTAAGGGTCCCTGAGCACTCTAGATGGCAGTTGTGCTTCCACAAGATTTGAAGTAAATTTATGACTTAATTCATTAAATAACTTCTGTCAGGTGAATTTCTGCCAAGTCAGGAATATTTCTTAAGGGGTGTGTGTGTGTGTGTGTGTGTGTGTGCGTGTGTGTTGAGAGTTTGATGAATGTACCAGCATATTCCCCGACCACAGAAAGCTGTTCTCAGGACTGAAATCCTGAGGACCTTGACTTTCCAGAAGGCTGGACGATTTCATTGTGTTTCGCTAGGGTGGAAAATAGTCATCAGTGGTCCAGTCATACAAGAAAACTACACTTGAAGAGAATCCAATCCATAGGAAGATTTAGAGAGTACTGAAATGCGATTTCTGGCCTACCACAGATATCTTGTCTAAAATCCCAGGGTAAACACTGAAGGCTTCACCTGTTTTTCACAGTCAATGCCTAAAGCTATAAATAGGTCTAAAGCTCATCTGTCTCCTTTTAGCAGAGAAGGGTCAAATTACAGGGGCAAAGCAAAATAATAAAATGAATATCAGCGTGTTTTATACTGTCAGTCAGTCATCCCCACAGTCTCCTGTCTCTTCCTTTCTACTGTGCTATCCTAGAATCAAGGATCCCAGCACAATGCCTCTGTTGAAACTTCCAGGTAGGTGTGCAAAAGTGTTTGTAGAGTTCACTGCTTTTAATATGCAATCAATCCTTTAACTATCATGTCAGCTCGGGAATCCTTTATTTAAGGTTCATAGTAATTTTAACAGTACATTTCAGGAAAAGACAAGACAAGGTTTCCAAGGGGATTTTGGTTTTTAGTTTTAGGAGGGAGGTAATCTTCTAAAACTGTATCATGTAGTAGCATCCTTGATGATCCCAGTAGAAAACTGTGTAAGATATTTATTATCTATGCTGCTAGTCTAAACAAAACCTGTGCTGCCACACTTGGGAGAAGGGTCCTATAAAATGTCTTTAGCTATACCATTAGCTGAAAATCATGAGAATAATGGCAATATTAATATTAATCTGTGTATTCTGATGGTTCACAATCCAGGTTTGTACACAGAGTAATTTTCAAAATAATAATTTGTCTTTTTCATTATAAAAGTAATACATTTCATGTGAAATAAAAAGAGACATTTCACTGAAAAATAAGAGTAATAAACACTCATTTAGAGAAACTGAGAAATTTAGAAAAGTAGTTATAAAAAAAAAAACCACAATCCTCATCATCCAAAGATAACTTTTAACATGTTAGTGTTTTTCTTTCAAACTATTTTCTTTGAAAATTTAAGGAATTTTTTTTTAAAAACCACAGTTGAGATTATATTATACATGTGACTTTGTATCCTGCCCTTTTTCTGGCTTCACATTATAACTTAATCAGTTACCATGGCACTCCAAACTCTTCCTAAACATCATTTTAAATGGCTGTATAATATTCCAATTTTCTTAACCAATCCCTTAAGTTCCTTATGATTTTTTTAAGTATAAATGTGCTCTGACAATAATATTTGTACCTAAAGCTTTTTCCATGTTTAAGGATTATTTCAGTAGAATAGATTCTCAGAAATGGCTGTTTGGTAGGTGTTAATTGTTTACCAAATAATCTGTTTTCGCTTACCTGCAATCAGCATTGTATGAGAGT
The DNA here is from genome assembly GCF_039906515.1 of Pseudorca crassidens. Classification (NCBI taxonomy): domain Eukaryota; kingdom Metazoa; phylum Chordata; class Mammalia; order Artiodactyla; family Delphinidae; genus Pseudorca; species Pseudorca crassidens. Next base: position 100,627,903 of record NC_090297.1, on the reverse strand, counting down.
TTCCATCCCTCTTGATCAGGTTTTTAAAAATCACATTTTACAAAGAGTACCTTTTTAAAATTATAAACATAAATTTAAAGAGACAAATTAGAAAGGAAAAGAAAACGAAGAGCTATATAATAACTACATTCCCAGGGTTTTCTATTGGCAGCAAATTGTAGAAAAATGGAAGAATGAGCTTTAATAACACATCCCACCACACCCCTTTCTTATACCAACCTACCTATTTCTATTCCAAAGCATTGATTAGCAGCCACATATATTTTATCTTGTTCTATTTTATTTCATACAGCTGAAGAAAAACGTGAGTATTTTGGGCTATTTTTCCTGCCATTTGCCAAAGTATCAATTTCTAAAAGATACTATTCTTTAATTCAGAAGCATGTCTATTTTTCAGCAGTGTTTATTAATGATACCATTAAAAGCCAACAAAGATTTATAATGACCATAGATCTCCCATAGCATAGCAAATGCACTCATGAATTTTCCTGCCTCCAAAAATCCCTTTTTTAAAGAAACCTCAGAGGACATTCATTTGCTATTCTGACATAAAATAATCTTCTCCTTTAGACATTAGTTAAGGGGATCTACTGAGTCCTGCCCTAGTAAACCCTCCTCCAATGCAAAAAATTCCATGGTGAATTTTTGTGACCAGATAAAGTGAAACCCATTTTCGATAAAATTGTAACTTTTTATGTGTGTTCCCCTCCATCTCAAATCAGACTTGTCCTTTGACGGACTGATAGTACTCCTGGTGCCTCTGAGTTCCTCTATGAGATGCCGTGTGGCAGATGAAAGATCTACAACCTGTCTTTCCTACACATTAATAAAGCACTGCTGAGAAATAAGCATGTTTTTCTGGGTCTGTTGGGTGAAGCAGCAAGCATGATATTTCTTTTCTCAAGAGTTTTGCACTTCCTATGTTAATAATAGTAATCCCCAACTTTGCATAGTACTGTGTAGTTTTTAAAGTATTTCTTGTTCAATCTTTACAACAATTCTCTGAAGTTGACATTATTATTATTAATATTCCTCTTTTATGATGATGAACACTGAGGCTCCTAGTGACTATATGGCTTTCCCAAGGCCACCCAGCTGTCACAGACACTTTTTCTCACTCCTAGCCCAGTGTTCTTTCTGCTTCACCACTCTACTTCTTGTTTCTATTCTCTTATCTATTCTCTGTCTAAATGTGGATGTCCTAACCTCAAGACATTGCCACTCAGATGCTCCATTATCTCAAACATGCTCAAAAAAGAACTCAGCAATTATCTATACAAACCTCAGGGAGTCATCTGTACTTTACTCCATGAATTAGGTTGTCACCAAATCTTATCTACTCACCTTTTGAAATGTCAGTTTCACTCTTTCCTCTCCCTAATCACCACCACTCCCTGAAGTATTTTTGAAAGGCAAAGCTCTTGAATTAGGAATCAAATTTCAGCTGTGGTTACATGAAGCCAAAACAACTGGTTGATTCAGTGGAAGGAAATATCAACCATATAATTTTTGGTGATAATGTAAGCTACTTCTTGAGAGTAGAGTTTCTACTTTTCAACTGTCTATAGTGACTTAGCTACAACCTAGAAAAACAATGTTTAAAAACATGAAACCAATAGATGTGTGCAGTCCCACATAATGGATGCTTGTTCTGGAAGAGCCAGATCCCAAGCAAGTAGGATTTGGTTCCTGGGACTCCATTTCCATACTTTCCCTCCTGAGACCTCCAAGAGCATTGCCACAGACCCATCATGACAAGCCACTTGCATAGTCATCTTCATTCTCCTCCTGATCATCATCAGAGCCCACTGGCCTATTTCCATTTGCTCCCCATGGTACATGAAGCCTCTTCTAATTTCTGCTTGTCATTCATCCTTTGGGTGCATATGCTTGCCTGTGATGCTCAGGGAGGAATGATACTATTTCTGGGGAACAGTTGGCTGTGGGGTGGGGAGGCATTCTCAGGTCATCAAATGTATCTACTTAGTGTTTTGTTCGTTCCTTCATGGATCTTGGTGCTTGCCAAAAAACTAGGGATAGCATCCAAAGATGCTTGTCAGTTTCAGGAAGTGCTTGAGCTCAATGAGACAAATAGATGCATGAAGTTCAGCCAACATATTGGGCTTCTCTGTTACTCTGCTGTGACAAGCCAGGTTTGAAAACTGGCTGACCTGACTGTTAGCGTTGGTGAAGTTATGAGTCAATTACTCTCATTTCCAATGTATGCTTCAGCCTATACTAAGCCATACCATGTATCGTTTCCTTAATAACCCAAACCTAACCCCAAATACCAAATAACAGTCTGAGCAATGCTACCAAATTATGTCATTCAGTTTAATCTGGTGTTTTATTTTCCTTTAAAAAATTGCTCTCAAAAAGCATTTTCACATACATTATCTCGATGTCACAACAGCCTTGTAAGTGAGGTTTGTAGGTATTAGTATTCCCACTTTATACATAAGGAAACTGAAACAGGAGAAGGTGAAGGAGTTGGTAAGTACAGAACAGTGCTTGAATACAGTACACTTACCTAAATTGTAATTGAAAATGTGTCATTTTGGAGACTTGTATAGACATTGAAGGGGCAGCAGGAGTGAGGGGATCTATCTCTCTGCATGCAGTTTGCTTTGTCATCACATGAAGAATGTTTGTCTCCTGCTGTTGCTCCAAATATCCAGCTGTTTGCCATTCTCATTATTTGCTACCTGCTCTTTTCTGGAAATACCAAGAGACTTTTAGAAGTATTGGAGGTTATAACTACTCAGATGGAAACAGCTGGGTGTCTGGAAAACACAATAGAACTTAACAGAAAAGCAGATATTTGATGGCCATCACCACCCTATATGATAAAACTGGTTGTCTTGTATTCTAAGGATCTTGGGGTTGTTCATTGCCAGGCTAAAAGGTCATCCTTCCACCCATTTTAAGAATGGAAAAATTAAGGCAAGTAAAAGTAAAATGGGCTGTCCAAAGGTCACTCATTATGGAAGGCCACATATCCACAAGAAATGGGACTCCCAACACTAGGCAGTAAATATTAGCGATTCCCTTCCCGCCCCCAACACCAGCACATCACCAAGTCATCAGGATTTGAAAAAAATGAGGTTGTGATGTGTGACAGAAACACAATATCTGTCTTATGAGGAAGAAAGGCCCTAAAGTACACATTTATTTCTCAGAACTATTTAGATCACTTATTCTGTTCAGGAAGAAGAACGCCAAGGACCAACAACCCTATCCGCATCTTTAAAACCGTCAGAAAAATTCCACCAACCTGATAGGAAGGACTATGCTGCATGGTTACTATGAAATCAAACTTAGCCCCGCCAGAAACAGGTGATCTTGGGTTAAGTGCTAGTCCTGCAAGAGCCCAATCCCATCTTTAGGACCCTCTAAAGTGTGCTGTAAGAATCTGACCCGTGATTCTGAGAATGGATTTCCAAGCTACCCACACAGAAACCCACTAAAGAGAGAATAGGCATGAAGTGCCATCATGTTCCTGGCACACTGGGCGGAGAGCAGGGGAGCCATGTACCCAGGGCAGTCCTTAGCACTGTGCCTTCTGTGTAGCAGAAACTCTCGGATGACTTCTGAGAAAGTGCTTGAACACTAACACGTGAAAACGCCTTTTAGGTATTGATGATGCAACACGGAGCTTTGCTGAAAAAGTGTTTGCCTCTGAAGTCAAAGATGAGGGAGGCCATCATGAGATCTCCCCTTTTGATGTGGATGAGATCTGTCCAATTTTGCACGATGAGATGCGCAAACACCTATTCCAGCTGGAGGCTCTGTCCACCCCCACAGGAGGCAGGAGGTAAGTGGTGTAAGTGGAATGTTCATTATGTTGGGACACAAGGAAGGGGAAATGTCAGGGCAGATGGTTCACTCTGAATGATGATTCAACTTGGAGGAAAAACTCTGTCAGAGTTAAACCCACACCCCCCAAACACACACACTGAATACACTAGGGCGAAGCAACGAGGACCAAAAAAGAAGAAAACAGTGGCCTTCCTACCTTCATCCAACCTGCCTTTAGTTGAACCATTCCTGTTCACCCAAGCAAGAGGACATGATCTACCACGTGATTGTTCCAAACCAAAGTGGCTGATGGCTGCTGAGCACACGCTCAGTTTCCACACTATACAGAAACTGGAACTCAAGGGCCTCATCTTTGGACTCTGTACTTAGTCAACCTTAGTGTCGTGCTGCCTGATAGGAATCCTGCCCTTCAGCCAGTCTGACCTCCTCCAGGCCTCAGGGATACAGCTCTCCGTTTCTGCCCTCAGGCGCTGCCCATCCTATGCCTGTGATGTGTAACTACTACTGCCTCCCCTGAACAGATCCCTCTCCACAAAGTCTGTTTATTTTCCCTTCTTTGAACTACTCTAGTACTTACTACCTGTCACTATGTGCCACAGTTTAGTTCTCAAACCTGTTATTGACCACTTACTTGGACCACCCCCTCCTCAAAACACTCCCCTCCCCCAACCAGCTTCATGGGGAGGTCATTCTGCAGTCCTTCCCTTGGTTTTATTTCTTTAAGGAAATAACAGCAATCCACCTTCTTTGGCATCCCCCATAGGACCTAACACAGGGCATGGGTCAAAGTAGAAACGGAATAAATACATGTTGATTTGAGGAAGTAATGTTGATTAAGCAACTTACAAGTTCCAGGTAGTGTGCTAAGCATTTTATAAACATTAAATCTCACAGAAATCCTGAATGGTAGACATCATTACACCACTTTTTTAGAGAGAGATACAGAAGCTCACAGAATTTAAGGGACACGCACCAAATGACACAGGTACTAACTGACATAGCCTGTGCTTACTGCAGCACCCAGACTTCCTGTTCTGCTGGGAGTGGGCCTCCTGTGCAGGACAGTGTCATGCTGAGAGTCTTCTAGTACATTCCCCAAGACCCACTCTTCCAAGGTATACGAGGACGAAGGGAACACTCTAACATGATACCCCTTTCCATAAGGTTGGATCCTGTTTCTGACACCCAGCCCACATTTAATTTTCACTCTTTTTCTCAAAATGAAATTGTATAGTGGAACATCAACTTATCACAATGAAACTCGCAATGAAGATAAAGTTAACTCTTTTTATTTTTCAATTTCAAACCGAGAAAAAAGCGTTCCTTTGGACAGAGGACCATTAGTTTGTCCGTTCCACAAAGTGAAACATCTTCCACCAAATTGTCCCACATTGATGAATACATTTCTTCGTCTCCCACCTACGAGACCGTGCCTGATTTTCAGAGAGTGCAGATCACAGGCGATTATTCCTCTGGGGTGAGTTGCTTCTTGCCCCTCACATGTAGCTGCTAGAAAGATACTCAGCTTGATTGTTTCAGCTTCTTTCCTTCCTCCCCTTCCTTTTGAAGAAGGTGTTAGCTCACCTGTCCTTTGCTATACTTCATTATCACATTTCAATACCAATATGCTACAACTTTTAAAAAAAATTTATTGATGATTGATATACAATGTTGTGTTAACTTCTACTGTACAGCAAATTGATTCAGTTTTATATATATATATATATATATATATATATATATATATATATTCTTTTCCATTATGGTTTATCACAGGGTACTGAATATAGCTCCCTGTGCTATACAGTAGGACCTTGTTGTTTACGATATGCTATGACATATTTCTGTTTTGCTTTTATCATCTCACATAATTTCTCCTCCTTTATCTCATTTGCTTGCACATGCGAATACGCAGTAGAATGTGATGTGTGTGTTACAGAATACAGTGGACAGATTCTGGCAAAAGAACCAAAGAGAGTAGCAACTGAACTAGTTTCACTGAGGGCATCATAAAGCAGGAAAGGGAGCCTCAGGGAGGCCCGGGGGGCAGAGTGGGGAGGGGCTCTTGGGGAAAGATGGACCCAGAGCAGACCTAGAATGGAGAGAAGGGCTGCAGGTAGCATTAACCAATCAAAGAAAACAGATCAGGAGAAAGAGAGAGAAAAGAGGAAAGAAGAGTGGAGAGGAAAGAAGATGAGAGAGGACTTCGCTGGCAGCGCAGTGATTAAGAGTCTGCCTGCCAATGCAGGGGACATGGGTTCGATCCCTGGTCCGGGAAGATCCCACATGCCCTGGAGCAACTAAGCCCGTTCGCCACAACTACTGAGCCTGCGCTCTAGAGCCCGCAAGCCACAACTACTGAGCCCACGTGCCACAACAACTGAGGCCCGCGTGCCTAGAGCCTGTGCTCTGCAACAAAGAGAAGCTACTGCAATGAGAAGCCCATGCACCACAACGAAGAGTAGCCCCTGCTTGCCACAACTAGAGAAAGCCCGTGCGCAGCAACGAAGACCCAACGCAGCCAAAAGTAAATAAATAAATTTATTTTTTAAAAAAAGAAGAAGAAGATGAGAGAGAGGTCAGAACATTCTAATGCAGCTGCTGTTTTTCGACCAACTGTCCTTTCCAATTTCATAGCAGATGCTTACACAGTAGATTATTGCTTGGAACAGATTCTGGTATGCCACAGGGATAGTAAACTCAAGTTGCAAACAACTTGACCTGCTTGTCCTACCCAGAACAGTTGGTCAATAAATAAACCTCTGCCACACGGACTTGCAAAATCAGCATCATATTGGTGAAATTGCTGTTTAGCCATTGGTCTATGCTCCAAATATAGTTTTAATGACTGGTCCTAAACCCTCTTCTCATGTAACTGACCCACTTAGGGTCAGTTCCAAGATATTTAAAAATGACAGAGCAATGAAATGGACACTATTCTTGTTTATTCGTTTTCTGCATGGTAACGTGTGCTCTACAAATGGCAGGGATTTTAGATGCTAAATAACTGAAACAAAATGTTTAATAGCAACGTGGCAAACAAAGTTTGGAGAAGGCCAGAGTTCAAAAAAACCACAAATATTAAAACTTGATCCCTATGTGCTTGGTGGAAATGAAAACAGGAATAAAAAGAAAGAAGATGAGAGGAAGGACAAGGCTCACAGAAGTCAGGGATTAGCTTCTCCTCCTATAAAAGCTGGAGGGCACCTGAAATCTTGGTCTGGAGTCTTTTTTTTTTCTTTCTTTCTTTTTTCTTTTTTTTAACATCTTTATTGGAGTATAATTTCTTTGAAGAACCAAGTATGTGGCTACACGGGGTAGCTGAAGGTGGCTGAGCTGCTGAGCTACACTCCACCTAGTTGTGGCCTGTACCTGAATCAGTCTTTGCCCTTATAACTGAACAGAGAAGTAAAGGGGGAATTAGGGCTAAGTTCCCAAGGCCATTCATCCCAGGTAAACAACAAATTCATTGTAATCAGTCCTTATTGAGCACATACTCTGTGCCAGGCACTGTGTGCTAAGTGCTGAGGACGAGAAGGTGGATAAGATCCAGCTCTTGTCCTCAAGGAGCTTTACGTGGCTGGCCCATTAGGTAGCAAAGGAACAAGCGTGCTATCGGAAGCAGACCCCCAGACCTAGCACCTGTGCCAGACTCTCTTGGTCAAGGTCAACAAGTCATTAAAAAGAGTTCAACTGTTCAGGATTAATATCTGGACTTCAAACCATTGGGAACAAGCTTGCATTGGTCCCAGAAAGTCTTTGGGTTCTGATGATGAGCATGCAATGATTTAGAGTTATAACTGTGGGCATGTCAAGCCCACCCAGGAGTTGGGGATGGGGTCAGGGAAATAGGCCAGTTTTTTTTTTTTACGGTTCGCGGGCCTCTCACTGCCGTGGCCTCTCCCGCTGCGGAGCACAGGCTCCGGTCGCGCAGGCTCAGCGGCCATGGCTCATGGGCCCAGCCGCTCTGCGGCATGTGGGATCTTCCCGGACCGGGGCACGAACCCGCGTCCCCTGCATCGGCAGGCGGACTCTCAACCACTGCGCCACCAGGGAAGCCCAAAAATAGGTCAGTTTTAGGAAATTTCCAGCAGTTCTAAGAAAATTTTACTCTATAATCTCTGTTTTTAGTCCCAGATAAAATCCTGTTCAAAACCATCCCAAAGAATGACTTCTCACAGGATGATATTCTGATCCGTCTCTAGCTACAGAAAGCAGTGCATGGGCGACAGGGTTTGAGGGAAGTGTGACACTTTATTCCTTCCCCAATTTTTTCCACACTGACCAGCAGGTGATCTGAGTTCTCATATTACACCAACATTGTCTTTCAGTTGAGATGTTGTCTTCAGAAGCCTATACTTAAAATGTTCTTTTGCTACCTGGAGAAAGTATTGTCCATGTTAGAATGGGTCCTTTTAATCATATTTGTTAGATAATCACTGCTATCTAGCAAAAACCAAAAACAAATATGGGACTGTAAGGAAAGACTCATAGGACAGACACGTTTGGGCAGGAATGGAAGAGCGATTAAAACTTCAGGGCCTGCTCCTTGAGGGAGACCCAGGGCCCAAGTTGAGTGAGAAGTAGGAGCGGCTCAGCAGGGGCTGTGACACCCAGGAGAGCTGGGAGGTGCCAATGACAAGCTTTCCCCACTTCTCCAGTTTTCACAGGAGCTACTGTGAAATTTTCTTGGTAGGTTACGGTTGAAGATTTCGAAATGGTTTGCAAAGGTCTTTATCGGGCATTGTGTATACGGGAGAAATATATGCAGAAGTCATTTCAGAGGTTTCCAAAAACCCCTTCCCAGTACTTGAGGAACATTGAGGGTGAGGCTTCGGTAGCAAATGAGAGCTTCTATCCAGGTAAGTAATTTTCTTATATAATGTCTGGAATATAGCTTTAGGTTTAACTACTAACTGTTAAAAGTGCCCCATGATTACAAGTAACCCAGTTTTAAGATATCATAGTCATCTTTGGCTCCGTTCTCTCTCCCGCCCAAGTGCCCAATCACTTGATTCAGTCTGTACAATATCTCTCAGAACCTCCTCTCTTCACCATTCCTCAAGCTCTAATTTAGGTGCATATTTCTCTTTGTCCAGATCATTGCAATAGCTTCCTAACTACTCTGTTAAATTCTAATCTCACTTCCTTTCAGTTCATCCTCACTTTGGTACCAGTTATTATAAAACAGATCTGAGCACATCCTTCTCCTGAAAAAAACCTTTAACTACGCCCCCTACAAAGTTAAGTCCAGTCTTGAGCCTGGCATTCAAGGCCTACCACCATCTAGCCTTCTAACTATGTTTTATTTATCTGTTATTTATTTATTTTTGGACTTGCACACTCAATCTATTTATAAACTTACCTCCTTTACTCCACCTTTGAACTCTTTGTCCTGGTTGGAAGCATATCCTGTTGTCCATTTAGTTCAGCACATTCCTGCCCCCGTACTGTTGCCATGCCATTCCCTGTGCTGCATTGCCCTTCCTTTCACTTTTTTACTATATGTCCAAATGTCCAGATCCAGTCTCATCCTTCAAGGTACAGCTCGACCATTATCATTTCCTTCCTTCCTCTGACCTCTGTACAAAAGTAAACTACAGGTTTTGACTTTCCATAGCACTTTATTTACATATCTCATTTTTACTTTCTTTCTTATATAGTACATATTTTTAAACAATCATATTTTAATAATTTCTATTGTATAACTGTATCATAATTTATTTAATCAATTCCTATATTTAGGCGTTTAGATTTCTGACTTTTAAAAGTTTATCTCCAGGGCTTCCCTGGTGGCGCAGTGGTTGAGAGTCCGCCTGCCGATGCGGGGGACACGGGTTCGTGCCCCGGTCCGGGAAGATCCCACATGCCGCGGAGTGGCTGGGCCCGTGAGCCATGGCCGCTGGGCCTACGCGTTCAGAGCCTGTGCTCCACAATGGGAGAGGCCACGGCAGTGAGAGGCCTGCGTACCACAAAAAAAAAAAAAAAAAAAAAAAGTTTATTTCCAACAAGGTTACAATAAACATCTTTATTAAGACATCTTTGTACAATTGCTCTATTATCTTTAGGATTAGACTTCTAGAATTGAAATTCAGGGGAGGCAGCTATTTAAGGTTTTTGAACTATCAACTTGTTATGTTGTTAAAAATTTCCAGTTCTAGAGCTTCTTCTCTTTAATTCCTTTTAATATTAAAATCATAGTAAACATGTTCCAGTTTGGTAACTCATAACATTGGTTTGTTCATCTTCTATAGTATTGACATTTAGGATGACTTGCCTTTGTTTCTCCTAAATTATACTTTATCTCTCTAGTATATTTAAGAGTAGGGACTCGAAAGTTTATACTTGACATAGCAATGTACTGTCTCACTTCTTTCGTGTTCCTTATCTCAGTTTTGGATAGAAAATGTGCCAACATTTTCTGTTTTCTTTTTTTTTTCTTTTGGTCATCAAAATTTATACAGCAGGTTCTTTTTTTAAAATATATATATATGTTTCTTAGTAAATTTATTTATTTATTTATTTTTGGCTGCGTTGGGTCTTCGCTGCCGCACGTGGGCTTTCTCTAGCTGCGGAGAGCGGAGGCTCCTCTTCCTTGCGGTGCGCGGGCTTCTCACTGTGGTGGCTTCACTTTGTTGCGGAGCACGGACTCTAGGCACGCGGGCTTCAGTAGTTGTGGTACTCGGGCTCAGTAGCTGTGGCTCGCGGGCTCTAGGGCACAGGCTCAGCAGTTGCGGTGCCCGGGCTTAGTTGCTCCGCGGCATGTGGGATCCTCCCGGACCAGGGCTCAAACCCATGTTCCCTCTATTGGCAGGCGGATTCTTAACCGCTGCGCCACCGGGGAAGCCCTATACAGCAGATTCTTATTAGTTAACCATTTAATACATATTAGTGTATATATGTCAATCCCAATCTCCCAATTCATCACACCACCCCCCTAAAACCTAAAACTGCTCAAAAAAATTGTCTGTTAAAAAATAACCACTCTAAATTAAGACTGATAGAGAAGCTTGGTTTAAATAAGGAAAAGGCCCAAACTCTACATTTTAACGGTAGTTTTACTTTTATTTCTACGCAGTTATCTCAAATGTTAATAAAATGCTCTTAACAGGAAGATTTTAACAATTTTAATAAATAACGAAAATGGTTTGTAAGAAGTATTGCAATTATATAAACAGAAATTCTGAAGAACTTGAAAATCATTCTTACACTAGATAAAATGTTATTGTTATTTTATACTACTAATTTAGTCACCTTTGGGAAATAATGTAAAAATAAACTTTAGCTTAGCTCTGGATAATTACAACTTATGACATACAGAATTCCATACAAATGAGATCTTACAGTATTTAACTTTGGTTATTTTTATGTGGTCATTCATTCTATGTGCTGATATATTATTGTGTGTTTTATTGAAAAAGTCTTTACCCCTCCCATGAAGAAGAGAGAAGACCCCTTCCGAACAGATAACCTCCCGGAAAACCTCGGTTATCACCTCAAAATGAAGGACGGTGTGGTTTACATCTATCCTAATGAAGAAGCAGCCAGCAAAGAGGAGCCTAAGCCACTTCCTTACCCAAATCTGGACACCTTCTTAGATGATATGAATTTTTTACTTGCTTTAATTGCTCGAGGACCTGTGTAAGTGTTAAGACCTAAACTACTGCTACTATTACTACTACTAACAGTAAGACTACGTATTAATTAATTGCTTACAAGGTTCAAACACTATGTTAAAACCTTCATGTGCATTGTTTCTTTTTCTCCTCACAATCGTTCTATGAGGTGGGTATTTTTATAACTCCCGATTTACACGCTGAGACTTTGACGAGTTAAGTGATTTGCCCAAAGTCACACAGGTGGCTGAGACAGGCTTTGAGCCCCAATCCTCCCTCATTATTATTTATGTACAATTTTAATGAAAAGATTAAGTCCTTGGAGCCCAATACTTTTCAAGTTAGATTAATGCAGAGTAAGCCAGTTCCATTTGGAAACAAACATAATAGTTTTCTACAGGTTATAAGGGTCCTGATGGTTTTGAAATTGTGACTGTTTTCCTTAGATGTCTGGAATTTTTTACAATCATGATTTAATTTTCACAGTAAGACCTATACCCACCGGCGCCTGAAGTTCCTCTCCTCCAAGTTCCAGGTCCATCAGATGCTCAATGAGATGGATGAGTTGAAGGAGCTGAAGAGCAACCCCCACCGGGATTTTTACAACTGCAGGAAGGTAAACATATTCGGTGCTCAGGGGTCATTCCTGGACAAAAACATTAATCCACTTATTTCTTGAACAGGACAAGAAAGATACTGTTTTTCTGATTCATGTAAGATTTCTGCAGGTTCAGTAGAACTTCATGAAAGGAGATAGATGATGTCTAAAAGATTAAAATGCCTTTTCTACTGTTTTCTGCATAGAAAGGTTTATCACATTATTGCCATAAAAAATTATAGTTATCATCAACAACAAAAATAATAAAAACGAATAGAACCTCAAAAACCACTATTCTAGGATTTGAAAGGTCTTCACTCTAGTCCTCTTTCTTCTACTTCCTGACTGTAAGACATTGGGGAGGAAGTGATTAAATATTTGAGTTTCAGTTTCCTCATTTGTAAAACTGGGAAATATATCTGCTCAATCTAGCTCATAAGAGGATTGTGAATAGCAAATGGAAAACTAATCAACTAGAAACACTTCCAAGATGTGTTCTGACCACTTAAATGATTGCAAGGAAGTGGGAGTAGGAAATATATGAGCAGAGGTTTGGGACCAATCCCTGGCTCAGCCACCTGTATAACCTTGGGCAAATTACTTAATCTATCAAAACTTCCGCTTATAAAATTGTACTCATAAAAGTACCTAACTCATAAGTGCCATCGCTGTGCCATGGCTTCATCATTTCAACCTTTCTCCCTTTGGGGCTGAAAGCTGTAGCAGCTGCTTCACTTCCAGCTGTGTCTCATGGGTGGAGAATTGTCCCTAAGACTTTTGTGTGGATCAAATGTAGGAAGTAAATTTGATGCACAGATATCCAGGAGAAGCAGGCAATATTACTGTATCCAGCCTAAACTTTCACATCCTCACAAGGGCACAAAAAGGTGCTATGGGTTCATTCTTTGCTCGGCCACCTCCACCAGCTGCCAGGTCACACCCCTATCATATACTCCTTTCTCCCATCACAGTGGGATTGGCAGGCACCACAGAGAAGCATAACTCAAGCTGATTGTTTGTTTTTCTTTGTCTGAATGTACACACAGGTTGATACCCATATCCATGCAGCCGCTTGCATGAACCAGAAACATCTACTTCGCTTTATTAAGAAATCTTACCAAGTTGATGCTGACAGAGTGGTCTATAGCACCAAGGAGAAAAATCTGACCCTAAAGGAACTTTTTGCTAAATTAAAAATGCATCCCTACGACCTGACTGTCGATTCTCTGGATGTTCATGCTGTAGGTTGAAAAGATAATGTCAGTTTCATCTAATTCTCAGAACCCCACACGCCTTTCCCCTACAAACTCTCCCTTCTCAGAGCCCGCTAAACTACGTGGGCTTACCATGCTAACTGAAAGAACCCATGGACAACTTTGAGGTTCTCTCATTGTCAGCTGTATTGGATTCCATTCTTGGAGCCCAAGCCCTTCTCCTGTTTTGTTTTTTGTTTTTTTTAATAAATTTATTTTATTTATTTTATTCTTGGCTGTGTTGGGTCTTCGTTGCTGTGCATGGGCTTTCTCTAGTTGTGGTGAGCTAGGTCTGCTCTTCATTGTGGTGCGCATGCTTCTCATTGTGGTGGCTTCTCTTGTTGTGGAGACGGGCTCTAGGCACGGGCTTTAGTAGTTGCAGCACGCGGGCTCAGTAGTTGTGGCTCATGGGCTCTAGAGCACAGGCTCAGTAGTTGTGGCACACTGGCTTAGTTGCTCTGCGCCAAGCCCTTCTCCTGTTACCAGGCCACTGTTCCTTGTGGCCATTCCCTAACTCTCTGTGTTCAGGCAGCTCTGATAAAGATATACTTGTGCTCCTGTTTCCTGATGCAGGGACGTCAGACTTTCCAGCGTTTTGATAAGTTCAATGACAAATACAATCCTGTAGGAGCAAGTGAGCTACGGGACCTCTACCTGAAGACAGACAATTACATTAATGGGGAATATTTTGCCACTATCATCAAGGTGAGGAGAAATCAACCAGATCTATGGTACCTGGCCTGGTTCTTGAGGAGGGGGAAGAAGAGAGGGAGGGAAGGAAGGAGAAAAGAGGGAAGGAAGGAAGGAGGGAAGAAGAAAGGGAGGGAGGGAAGAAGGAGAGAGGGAAAAAAGGAAAGAGAAAAGAGGGAAGGAAGGAAGGAAAGGAGGGAGGGAGGGAGCGTGCTATCCCTGGGGTCAGGCAATACACAAATGAATGTGATAATTTCTTCTGAAACATTCACTGTAATGATTTTCAAAGACCTTGATTCCTAGGACAGAGACCCTAAGGGTGTGGATTTGGGATTAAGGACCTGGCTCTTCCAGGCTTTTGGAGTTGTAAGTTCAGGAAGAATTAGGATCAGAATCCATCCTGATCTTCATGACACCTGAACATTAGGAGGCAGGAATGACAGGTGCAGTTGGGAGATGTGTGTTTGGAGATATAGGGGGCATATGAAAACTGAATTTCTTTTGCAGCGGTGCCTTGGGATTTCATCGTCTTTAGTCTGACTCTTTTTCTCTCTAGACTCCATTACATCCTATCAGTCTTTTAGCCCGACTAACTCCCCCTCACCTCTCAGGCTCCTTACATCTTAACCTTGATAGTTTTCCTCTGACTGCCTTTCACATTTCCTCTGTTCTTCTTAGTACCCATCTCCTCTCCCTAGACCCCACAGGTTTAGACCCCTGAGGGACCCGTGGGAATTCCTGGCTTTGGACTCCTCTCTTGGCTTTGCAGGAGGTAGGTGCAGACTTGGTGGACGCCAAGTACCAGCACACTGAGCCCCGCCTGTCTATCTACGGCCGCAGTCCTGATGAGTGGAGCAAACTCTCCACCTGGTTCGTCCGAAACCACATCTACTGCCCCAACATGACATGGATGATCCAGGTCCCCAGGATCTAGTACGTACCCACCCACTGGAAACCCTGAAGCCTGCCTTCCTCCCACCTGCCTCACCTCCTCCACACCAACAAGGAATGTGCAGCACATCTGGACAGAAATAAGCTTTGTTAAACAGCAGTCAGTACTGGGGCCCGGGTGCCTGGTTTTGTCCCTTCTGGGTTTAGCACTCTTGATGACAGACAGGAGTTAGGAAGATCATTTCAGTTCAGTTTTCTAACCAGGTTTTTTGGTTTTGTTTTGTAAAACAGGGGACTTTATGCAGATCACAAAATAACTTCTTGAGAATGATTAAGACTTAAGATAAGAACTATATACATTTTACTATACATTTTCTTTCTCTTGGTCTTCCTCTCTGTGTCCAGTTCACTCTTTCCCATGCGCATCTGTACTGGGGTGTACCTTTCTTGTATCAGAACCTCTACCACTGTCTGTCGATTGTCTCATCTACAAGTGCTCAAGTTCTCTATGATTAATGAGTATTTATCAATGGTATTATCACCTGCTAATTACTCATTGCCCTCAGGGATGTTCATATCATTGATCTTTTATCTAACTTAAGTGTTTATATATTGTCTAGCCACCTATCTCCATGCTGTGTGTGCCCTGTGACAATGCAAGAGTTTTATCCTGTCTCTTTAGCCAAAAATAAAAGTAGCTTTTTGACTGGAGTAAAACATCCTGTCTAATATCATTAAGGAAGAGACATTAAAGCATTAGAGTGTGGTGGTTAGAAGCATGGGCCCTGGCTCTGGACTGGCTATGCTTGAATCCTGGCTCTACCACTTACTAGCTGTGTGACCTTGGCAAGTTGTGTGACCTCTCTGTGCCTTAGTTTCATCATCTTTAAAATGGGGTCATAATGGTACCTAATTTATTGTGTTTTATGAGGATTAAATTAGCTAATACTTCTGGCCACTTAAAAGAGTGGATGGCATATATTGTGTGCTATATAAGAATTTGTTAGATTGCCCCCTGGCCACAGCATATCATAGGTGTTCTTGATAACTGTTTCACGCTCACGATACGACACATGTAAAAATCATTGAAACTTTCATGACAGAGTTCCCATACTCTTCATTTTCTATCTGGACTTAGCTGTGAACGTTTAGTTTTCTTACCACAGAGGATTTGTAGAAGATATAGGGGCATGTGGTCCAACAAGAAATTTATACCTCCTATGCCAAACCCAAACTGAATCCTTCATTATGGGTAACCAAGAAGAATGTACCAGAGTGGACCTAGGATGGAGACACTAGGTCTTCTCCTGAGCATGGCATTTAGTCCTTTGCTTGCCTTTGGTCCTTTGCTTTGAACTATTAGTCCAAAAAATCTTTTCCTCCTAAATTCTCTTCATTCCTGCCTCTAGTGATGTGTTCCGATCTAAGAATTTCCTTCCACACTTCGGAAAGATGCTGGAGAATATTTTCATGCCAGTGTTTGAGGCCACCATCAACCCCCAGGCTCACCCAGACCTCAGTGTCTTCCTCAAGCATGTAAGCATGGCCCTGAAAGCCTTCCTACGGCTGCACATGAACCAGCCCGCCTACCTAACCATGATTAATTCTTGATGCTTATCTCTGACATTTGGTCCTTGCCTTTGGAAGCTGAAAGTTTGTCTGAGGGCCGGGACCCTGCCTTCGGACTGAACCCATTACGTGGCTCACTCTTCCTGACAGATTACTGGCTTCGACAGTGTGGATGATGAGTCCAAACACAGCGGCCACATGTTCTCCTCCAAGAGCCCTAAGCCCCAGGAGTGGACCATGGAAAAGAATCCATCTTACACTTACTATGCCTACTATATGTACGCAAACATCACGGTGCTCAACAGCCTGAGAAAGTAAGTAGATGAGAACTGGAGCTAGAAGGAGAATCTATTTAGCACACCTCTTTCCTCATACATTGGCACCCTAGGTGGTTGAGGGCCTACGCTGCTGGGATGCTGCCAGCTGGCCCAGAGCAGAAATTTCTTTCCCTTGTCTTTTTCTTCGGTTTCTTTATTTATTTAGGGGCAGGAATGGACAGTTTGGAGCCTTCAGTAACTTTCACAGTTCCTTTTCTTTGGAAGTTTAGGAATTTACACTAATCACTGTGCAATTTACTATAAAATTCCATACATTTTACCTTTCTTGATATATCTGGGTAAGGAATAAATAGAGGACTATCATAATGGGGTTTTCTGGAAATGTTTCCCCGCTGAAGTGTGAGTAGGAGAAACAACGACATGGTGATATTGGTAAAAGTTGGGTGGAAACTGAAGATGTTTCTGTTCAGGTAATCAAAACTTTCCTCCATACCCTCATATCCTATGTTGTCTCTTTTTTCAAAAAGTCTGTGTTTGGGAAGAATTAAGATTATGATTTGGAATTGTCAGTTTTGCTGAATACTTTGGATACCCCACTCCCTTTCAGAGTGTTCTGGTGTTTCCTACCAGATTTTCTTATAAATCACTCTATGCCCAGCACTGTTGCCAGGTCCCAGTCAGTCACCTGTGATTGCTATAGTAGCTCCGTTTCCCTAGGGAACGAGGCATGAATACGTTTCTGTTCCGACCTCACTGTGGGGAAGCTGGAGCTCTCACCCATCTCATGACAGCATTCATGACAGCAGATAATATCTCTCATGGCCTGAATTTAAAAAAGGTGAGTTGGAAGCTCTCTTCTCAATATTAACTTTTATACTGGAGCTAGAGGAACAGCATTTTTTCCCCTTATCATTCTGTCACAAGTCATTATCAACACTGGAATCAAATTAAAGTAGAGCAAAAAAGATTTTTGAGATTATTTAGTGCATCTCATTTTACAGAGGCCCAGAGAAGTAAAGGAAGTTGCTCAAGATTACCTAGATAGTTGGTGGCAGGGAGGAGTTAATGCAGATTGCCTGACTTGCATTTTAGAACTCTGACAAGGGATAAATCAGAGGCAGCTTGGCTTACCTGAAACTGGTTTTCACCAGATTTCATGTTATAGCATGTTTTAAAATGCCTCTGGTGTGAGTCAGAACTTTCTTGTAGGGAAAAAAAATGTTTCAAGGTGAAGTCTTTTGCCTAACTAACTAGACAATTAAAACACAAACAGCTGGGTTTGACTCAATGCTTCTGAAAATTGATCCCAAATAAATTTCTTCTAAATAGTATTTACATTTAAAAGCTATTATTCTTCTTTACAAGGGGATTTAAAGAATAGGTGATAATTTTGTTGAAAGGTAAAACTTGAGGTAACCAGGAAGTTTTAACTTTTCTAGTTTGTATCCCTTTCTCAACATTAAAAAAATTTTTTTTCACTCTTCCTTTACAGAGTCCTGTGTTACAGTATTTGTTTTTCTTAGCCCAGATTCCCATCGCTATGTCGCCATTAAGTAACAACAGCTTATTTCTAGAATATGCCAAAAATCCGTTTTTAGATTTCTTCCAGAAAGGGCTAATGATCTCACTGTCTACAGATGACCCGATGCAATTCCACTTCACCAAGGTACACATATGGAATTTTGAGTAATACAAGTATATTTTTGCTGAAATGTTGTTTACCACCCAGAATTTTAAAGTCAAATCAAGATATTTCATTATTCTTTTTGTGCAGGATGTGGGTTATTTCTTTTAATGCATTCCTTTTTCTTCCTTTCTTCCTTTTTTTTTTTGGCCTCATTTAAATAAATAACCCAAGGAGCCCCTAATGGAAGAATATGCCATTGCTGCACAAGTCTTCAAGCTGAGTACCTGTGATATGTGTGAAGTGGCAAGAAACAGTGTTCTGCAATGTGGAATTTCTCATGAGGTAGACCTGCCCTTGACTGGCTCTCCTTCTGAGTTTAGAATTTGGCAACTTGAATATTGAAAAATTAGTTGGGGAAACATGTTGAAAAATTATTTCAAAAATCATGTGCAATTACTATGGACAGGGACTAGAAAAAACTATTCTGTCTCTCTGGCCATGCTTTTTGGGCAAGGGAAATAAAATATAATTGATTTCTCAGCAGACCGTGCACATTGAGGTACTGGATGAGTGCTTTTAATGGTTTATTGTTTTCCTCTTGCCCGTAGCTAACATAAGGAAGGAATCTTGGTGGAGGATGTAATTATTGTCTATATCAGGGTAAAAAGAGACAACAATCATTCTGTTTCCTTTTCTCTTATAGGAGAAAGTAAAGTTTCTGGGTGATAATTACCTTGAAGAAGGTCCTACTGGAAATGATATCCGAAAGACAAATGTGGCCCAAATCCGCATGGCCTATCGCTACGAAACCTGGTGTTATGAACTTAATTTAATTGCTGAAGGCATTAAATCAGGAGAATAAAACAAATAAACCAAATAATGATATGGGTGAGATTTTCATTGTAGAGTGTGAATAACAATAGTTACCAGTTATTGAATCCCTACTACAAGCCAAAGATTGTATTAGATATTGTTCCATTGACATTATTTCATTTAATGTTTTGCACAACTTTATAGGTATTATTACCTCCATTTTGGGGAAGATGAGTAAACTGAGGTTGGTGAAGTTAATAACCTGCACAATTGTACAACACAGGGAATATAGCCAATTTTTTATAATAACTGTAAATGGAATATAACCTTTAAAAATTATGAATCACTATGCTGTACACCTGTAACATATAGTAGTGTACATCAACTATACCTTAATTAAAAAAAGAAATGATCTTTGATAAAAAAAATAAGCTGCACAAGGATGCACCTAGTGAGAGGTAGCAATGGGGACCTGGGTTTTTCTGACTCTTGAGTGTCCATGACTTCCAGGCAAAACGGTTATTAAGGCAGGGCAAAAATACAAGCAAATGATGGGACTTCCCTTGTGGTCCAGTGGTTAAGACTCTGCACTCCCAATGCAGGGGGCCCAGGTGCAATCTCTGGTCAAGGAACTAGATCCTGCATGCCACAACTAAAATATCCTGTTTGCCGCAACTAAGACCTGGCACAGCCAAATAAATAAATAAATATTTAAAAAAACAAAAACAAAAACAAGCAAATGATTTGATATAGGGAGAATGTAGGCTTTTGGTTTATAGAATGAAACTTGCTATAGGCACTTAGACTTCTGAAAAGTCCTTTTGACAGGATACATCTGAAGGGTGGCTTTCTTAGACAAAAACAGGTGTACCCCAAGATAGAAAATCTGTAATTATGAATTATTATACTCATGGAGAATTTATCTTATGAAAGGATTCTTAGTTTTAAGGATATAATTGACAATAAAGTTATAGTCAGCTGTAGTGGTACGTTTTAAACGATTTCACTTACCAAAATAAGATACACGTGTAACTTTTTAGAAACATTCCTGTTACTCAAGGTCAGGTGGAATTCAATCCAATTAGCCAGACCATACTTCTATACATATACAGTTGTGTTGCCACCTAGTGGTTGGGCTGATACTTCGTTCCACTTATTCAATAAACAATTACTGATCAAACATCTAAAGTACCAGGTACTATTCTAGGCAGCAAAGATATAAAGAATAAGATTTCACTTCTACTCTCAAGTTATTCACAGCAAGAAGTTATAGCATGAGTGGATACAAAAGTGAAACAGAGCATTTTGTGAAACATCCCAGAAAGTAATGACGTTTCAAATGGAAAAAAAAATTAAAAGCAAATTCCTGCATGCTTCCACATTCTGTACAGGTAGCCATAAGCATAGGCATGATCCCAGCAGCATGTTTGTACTAGCCCTGGTGTTAGAATGCTCTCCCTGGTTTCTGAAGTTGAAGTTCTGTTTGCTGAGTATTTGTAAGTCCCTTGGAAAACCTGATTTTATTTTACCTTGGCCTCTTTGTCATCAAAATAATATAAGTTGCCAAATTAAACTTTCTATTCTCAGATTTTAAAAGGCATGAACTACCATTATGTATATCTCCATCTTACCCATGAGAGGGCAGTAGAATACATACATGTTAATTCATTTATTACATCCATGCAGATTTGGTTTCCAATTTGGTACTTGGAATTCGATTTGCTCATTTTGTCATATAGTCTCCTGGAATTCAAAGTTTGAACTTTGAAATAAATTTGAAATTCCAAAGCCACACTATTCTAGCCCCAAATTTTATCTTAAACAATTGTTTGGGAAGTTTTCTAAATACATAAGGAATTTTTTGGTGGTGAGCAGGAGTCCATAAAGATCAGTGTTCAAAATTTACTACAAATTTATTTCCTCACTGAGACATGATTAAAAATATGTCTTGTCAAAAAAATATGTCTTGTCATTCCTCTTTTTCTCCCCCCCCCATCACAGAAGAGACTTCCTGTTTCATTGTCCACGGTTCATGGTTTCACAGTGGTTTGGGATATGCAGCTTTTATTGCTTTGACTACGTTGGCTTGTGACAGTCATCTGTGATGTGTAATACTGCTCTTTCTGGCCGTCTTCTATTTTGGTACCTCTATGCGAACAGATATGGGGAGTTTGATCACCAAATCCAAGAGGTTCTGGTGGGGGTGGGGTGAGGTAGGGTGGAGTCGGGCGGGCAGAGGCAGGGTGGGGTGGTTAGCAAGTGCCTGGGAAACAGGCTCAAATCATCCTTGACTCGCAGCCTTAGTGAAACTGGGCTGCTGCTCGCAGTAGGCACTGCGCCATGCACATACCTGAGTATGAGTGTGTTGCAGGCGTAGCGCTTAAGCATGTGTGTCACAACAGGGCGTGGGAGCCGACCTCAGGCACTGGGAGTATCAAAGGCAACCCTGCTCTGGGATTTCACGCCTCAGGTGTCCGGAGCGTCATTTGCATCTGTGTATGTTTCAAGTAGGCGCTGTACTGCAATTGCCGGAGAAATGTTTGTTTCCTCCTTGAGCTCAGCCCGAGAAATGGTGCTGCTCTTTCACTGGAGACACCAGGCCAACTGAGCCCGGTGGCAGGAGACAATTCTATGGTTTCTTTGAGTGAGGTGCCATTTGGATTCCTTGATTAGGCTTTCTCTCACGGGTGGTTGTGAGGAGTCAACCTTCGTGTAAAGTTCTGGTCCTTCGCCGTGGGGCCTGTCGGACGGCAGGCACGGCAACGGCGAAGGAGCTTTGGCTAGAGGCCCTCGGCTGGACGACAGTGGCGCCGGTAGCCTGCCTCCTGGGGCCGCACCCTTTCGGCGCCCAAGGTCCTGGGCAAGATTCTGGCCCCTACGCCGAACTCCAGAGGGGGCGGTTCCCCTCTGGAAGGTCCCCGGGCGGTGCCGGGGGCGGGCCCGACCGTGAGGGGTGGGAACAGGAACCAATAAGAACAGGACTTTGCCGGGGCGGGGCCTGCGGCCGGGCCTGTGGGGGCGGGACGGAGCCCACCCAGAGTGGGAGCGAGCCGACTGGGCGCTTCTGCGCGGAGGACGAGAGCCTCGGAGCCCAGCCGCGGAGGCGGCGTCGAGGACGAGAGCAAGTAGGGGTAGGGAGACCCGGGCGGGGTGTGAGGCAGGGGCTTCGGACCCTCGCGGCGGAGGGTGTCGCAGAGCGGGGCCACGGAGCGTCGGGCGCCGTCCGGCCGCTGCGCGGGAGCGGGCTGGCGGAGGTGTCGGCGCCGCCCACGCTCTCTCGGCACCTCCACGGCCTGGAGGGACGCCCGAGCGTGCAGCCCGGCGCCCAGCGGACGCCGCGCGTTGGGAGCCCGCTCGTCGGCCTCGGAGGTTGTGGCGGAGCCTGGCTGAGGGTCTCCTCGCCGCTCCCCTCGGGGCGCGGGGACCGCCGTCCAGGTGACGCTCGGGGACGCTCGACAGTCCTGGGGTAGAGGCAGGGAGCGCCCCGCATCCAGGAAGAAACATGGGGCTCTCTCCAGGATTAGCCACGGCGCTTGAACGTCGACAGGCTGAGACGACGGACCTTACATTTTTGCTTTTTTGTGCTTTGATTCTTAACAGAATCTGACGAGCACAGTAGTGAAAGTTGTCAAGTAGGATTTTGATTTAAAAATCTGGCATTGGAACATCTAAGAGCTTCTAACTAGTATGGCAGAAGATGATCAGAATATGAGTCAGGGGCTGGAGCCTCGGCCAGGACCCACATACCAGATGTGATGCCTCGGTCAAGTAGACTTTTCTGGGCCTACGTTTCCTTAGCTGTAAAATCGAGATGCTCATGCGTGCCTGGGGGTGTTCTGAGGGTCAAATGAGATGCGTGAGAGTATTCCATAAGTGTTAGGTATTGCATATTCTGTAAAACAACTACTAAGTGCCAGGCACATAGTAGGCACGTTGTAAACATTTACCCTAAAGCTAGTGATTCACCCACAGTGTTTTAGATCAAGTCCTACACCTTCGTTTACTGTGTAAATAAATTGCTTAAGCTCATTTTCCACAAATCACCATTGTTGGAAATGTGGTCCATTTTTAACTGATTAATGAATTTTTCTAGAATAGCATATATTATCGATACACTGTTACTGATCGTTTACCAAGAAGTTTGGTAGCAATCAGTCTATGTCTTTGCTTTAGATAAATAGTTGTCGTTTAAGTTACCTGGTAAAGTAAGCTGGGAGTATTGTTTCAAATCAGACTTGTATTTGCTTTTGTAAGATTTAAGTCCTCCAAAACAAAATTAATATATAGCCGCATTTTGGGGGTACAGCCTTTATTATAGACATGTGCATTATTATCTGTGGGTATGTGTGTGAGGTGTTGTGTTGGGAGAGCAGAAGTGAAAAAAGAGTAGTAGTTTGCAACCAGCAGACTTTGACTAGGGATACTTATAGGCGTGTTCTGAAGTCGTTTCCCAGGCAGAAACCAGGAAATGTAGTAATTGTGTCTCTTGGCTTTTCATTAGTTTTTTTGTGTTGAGTGTGGCAATAGACTTTTAAAATAATGCAAATATAAAGGAAGAATATTAGTTTTTCTGATGCGACAATAAGCACTTTTCTAAAGCTGAAAATTATGTTTTAAATGATCTGTAGTAAGTCTTACATTATAGACAAGAATTTTAGACCACTGGATACCAAGATCAAATTAAATGGAGGAGTAGAGAGAAAGTTTCTAGTGAATGTAATTTTTGTGTTGCTTTAACAGTTTTACATGTTTCAACAGTTCAGTGCAAGATGGATGCTTTGAAACACCAGTTTCAAACATGTACTCCATATATAAATTTTGCTATGATTTATAATTTGTTGATCTTGGAGGACTGAAGCCTTATATTCACGTTATTTATTGAGCACCTAATACATTCCAAGGCACAGTTTTAGCACTTATATTCATGTATGGGCAGGATATAATTCCTTCCATCTAGGAGATTACACTTTACCAAGTGGGCTAACATAAGCTGTTTTTAAAACTGATGTTAACAATAACATCAACCAGCATTTACTGGGACCTTCTTTGGGCCAGGCAGTGCTCTAAATTCTTTACATGCATTATCTTATTTAATCCTTACAACAGCATCTTGAGGGGTGTTATTATTATGATCTCCTCATTGAGAAACAAAAAGGTTGAATAACTTTCCCATATCAAACAGCCTAGGTGCCAGAGCTAGGTAGGACTCAAACCAGACAGTTGGGCTCCAGAAATCCTGATCTTAACCTCTTCATTATATTGAGTGTAAAATTCTGTGAGTGAGATACAAATGAAATCCAACAAGCATTTAAAAGAAAGTTCTGTAAAGAACTTCTTCAAAAAGAAGGAAAGAAAGAGAGAGAGAAAGAAACTGGTATTGCAAGGAGTAGATGAAGGCATATCCAAGCTACAATTATACTTTATATATAGGAGAATTTTTTTTTCCTGGTGAATGATGTGGGATTCTTTTCGTTTCTAAGCCCTCAGTCACTCAGTTACTACAATTATGGCATTATCTTAATACTATAAGAGGTGATTATTTTTTAATAAGTTTAAAATGTTTGTTCTCAGACCATAAGTTAAAGTTAGATTCAAGAAAAGAAAATGTTTCCCTGCCTTCAAGATGCTTATAAGTAGACATGTAAATAAGTCCCTACAATTTCAGTGTGATAAGAGTTATAACAGAGATATAGTTATAGAGTTAATGGGACCGTTGATGAGGGAAGATAATTCTGTATATGGTAGGGAGGAGGATTAGTGAGAAGATACCATATTTGAATTTGGCTTTAAAGGATGAATAGGAGTTTGCTGAGTTGGGGAAGGGAACAGAAGATATGGATGAAAACGAGGAATATTATGTGAAAGTATATGGTATGTTTGAGGAATGTGTTGTAGTCCATATTGTCACTAAAAGTCAGAGTGTATAGAGATGAGGGGTTGGGCTAAAGAAGGTGGTGCCTGGAAGTAAGCTGAAAAAATTAAAATTGCAGAGCTTGGTTGCCAATCACTTTAGGATCGCTGAAATTTCTAGAAATAAGGTAAGTGTGGGATTTCAGTGCCTATCATTTGAAATAATGAAGATTTGCCCAGTTTGGCATAATCTTTCACTTTAGAATATGGTGTTAAAGGTAGTTTTAATACTTTGAAGTACAGGATATACTATAAAACAACATACAGATTTATGCAAGTAAAAAGTTATGACTCAGAGAAAGAGAAAAAAGAAGTCTGTGGTGCCATTTGGTGAAGAGCCTGTTTATCTTGCTGAGGACTTTGGACTTGATTCTAAAGACAGTGGAGAGCCAGGGAAGGACTTTAAGTAATTAGGAAAGATAACATGGTGGTGGTATGGTATAGCAGCTGGATTGGATGGAGAGGCAAAAGGTAGAGAGATAAGTTAGGAGGCTGTTGCTATTGAAATAGCCCAGATAAGAGTGGATAAGGGCCTGGAGTAGGAAAATAGTAATAGAGATGAAGAGGAGAGGACAGATGGTATTACAAGGCTTAAAAAGTGATTGGCTTTGAAGGTGAACAGAAAAGTAAAAACTTAGTTTCTCAGCTTGGGAAACTGGATAGAGGAACTTGATTTAATTTTTAATGTGAGGGGAAGATAATTGTTTCAGTTTTGAACATGGTGAGTTAGAAGTGTCTATGGAGCATTCAGACAGAGGTGTCAAGAGAGGATCCAGAGCCCAGAAGAGAGGCTGAGATTGGGGATTCAGATTTCGGAGTTAGCCAGTAAGTGGAAATTGAAGCTGTAAGAGCAGATGAAATTGTTTGGGGGGAAGACAAGGAATTAGAAGAGAAGAGGGCCAAGGATAAATTATTTGCTTTGTATGAATAGAAGGGATTCATTTATACTAATTTTCTTATTAATTGTGATTATAAAGAAATTAAATGGGTTTTAATTGAAGATTAAACAGCTTTTACATCCAAATGAATCCTGTTCTTTTAAAATTTCACTGGGAGTCACTCATTTATTCCCAAAGTGTATTGCCCAAACTATTACTGGAGTACCTCTTTGTGAAAAAAAAAATACTTTATAGCAAATTCACAGCCAATCAAGAAAGTAGATCTTCTGGCTTTATTATAGAATTCTTTTTCCTCCTCTGTACTTTCTAGTTCCATGCTTATAATAGATGGGCCCCAACTTAAGATGGTTCCGCTTCTGATTTTTCGACTTTACAATGGTGCAAAATTGGTACGTACTCAGTAGAAACTGTACTTCGAATTTTGAATTTTGATCTTTTCCTGGGATAGCAGTATGCGGTGTGAGGCTCTCTCCTAATGCTGGGCAGAGACAAGGAGTCAACCTCTCAGTCAGCCACATGATTATTGATACAAGGATAAACAGCCGATACACTTATAACCATTCCGTACCCATAGGACCATTCTGTTTTTCACTTTCAGTACAGTATTCAATAAATTACATGAGATAGTCAACACTTTATTTTACAATGGGCTTTTATCAGATCTTCCTCAACTTACCATGGGGTTACATTCTGAAAAACCCATAATGTGAAAATATCATAAGTTGAAAATGCATTTAGTACATCTGACCTACCAAACATTGTAGCTTAGCCTAGCCTATCTTAAATGTGCTCAGAACACTTATATTAGCCCACAGTTAGGCAAAATCATCTAACACAAAGCCTATTTTATAATACAGTGTATTATCTCATATAATTTATTGAATACTGTACTGTATATGGAAAACAGAATGGTTGTATGTACAGAATGGTTGTAAGTGTATCGCATTTTCACCCTCATGATCGTGTGGCTTACTGGGAGCTGCGGCTCTCTGCTGCTGCCCAACATGGTGAGTATCATACTGCATATCACTAGCCCAGGAAAAGATGAAAATTCAAAATACAGTTTCTACTGAATGCGTATTACTTTGGTACCATCATAAAGTCAGAAAATTTTAACTGGAGCCATCATAAGTTGGGGACTGTTTGTAGAGCCTGTTTACCTTGAATCAAAGGTAAGAAAGCATATGACTCTTCCCTCACTTGGTTGTTAGCTCTTAGAAGTCAGAGATAGTGCTTTAAAAAAAAAAGCCTCCCATATATTTAGATTATCAATAAATGGTTGATTCATCTTGATAACCAACTTATTCAGTCTTGGCTCCAAATGGCTTAGCCATTTCCAAAATTCATTTTCATCTTCAAAGGGTGAAGACTTGTCACCACTGAGGAGATTCAAAAGAAAGTGTTACAGCTTTGAAGGCATTTTCAAACAAGCAGTTTCCAAAATATTTTCCTAGTTTGTAGTATCATTAAAATAAGTGTATGATCTTCTAAGGCAGGGAGTGGAAAACTTTTTCTCTGAAGGGCTAGATAGTAAATATTTTAGACTTTGTGAGCCATACAGCCTGTCATAACTACCCAATTCTGCCAAAAAAGAGCCATAGACAATACTTAAATGAATGAGTATGGATTGAGGTCCAGTTAAAGTTTATTTATGGACATTGAACTTTGGATTTCATAGCATTTTCACATGTCACAAAATGTAGTTATTTGATTATTTTTTCAACCATTTGAAAATGTAAAATTCTCAGAGGCCAAAAACAGATGTTGGGTCACATTTGACCCACAGGTAGACCATAGTCTGCTGACCCTGTTCTAAGGGGTGTTCTTTGAAGTACTTGGATTTGTTTAGTTTTTATAAAATGGTTCTTCAAAGTTATACCTCCTGCTTCCAAATTCTAGTACATTTCTTGAAACATCTGAAAAATTTTCATTCATACTCTATTTCTCATATAGAGTAATTAGAATACATTCCCTTCATTAGTTTGGAACCCGAGATACAGAGAAATAGATTAAATTGTACAGTGTCAGAATCAAAAATATGTTTGAAATGGGCTTCCCTGGTGGCGCAGTGGTTGAGAGTCCACCTGCCGATGCAGGGGACATGGGTTCGTGCCCTGGTCCGGGAGGATCCCACATGCCGCGGAGCGGCTGGGCCCGTGAGCCATGGCCGCTGAGCCTGTGCGTCCGGAGCCTGTGCTCTGCAGCGGGAGAGGCCACAACAGTGAGAGGCCCGCATACCGCAAAAAAAATATATATATGTTTGAAAATATTTTTCAACATTCAGTATTGCTTACTGAACCAGTTAAACAGCAATCTTTTTGCCTCAGCGAAAGTGGGAACATTGAAAGCTAGGTGGAATAAAAGACCAAAACTGGAAGGAGTGTCCTGCACTGGTTCCCAGAGGGCTGGGCAGGATGGAATCTTTTATCTTTTTCCTCTTTGAATTGTGTGAATAATTTTTATCCTAAGGAAAAGGAAACATGAAGTTTTTCTTCACTTCAGGGGCATTATAGCAGGTTATAAGATTGAAGGATTAAATAATGGTGAGATAAGAGGAAGAAATTTAAAGGACTTAACTTTTTCACATTGAGCCATCCCAGATGTTTCTCTTGCACCTTATATGTTTGAGGAGGAAATTTATGATACTTTTTTGCTTATAGATCTTAGCCTGGTTAGCAGCCTGAAAACATAATTTTAACATTCAGTTCAGGCAGTATTAATCCATTTATATTAGTTATAAGTAATATTTAATGCTCTATTTCTTTAAGTTAGATTTCTGACTTTCATGGTTTTCATAACAGAGATAAATGTTTACAACAGGGGGCATGGAGGACAATTATTAGTTTTTCTTCGAAGTTTAAATTCATAGAAGTGGCATATTTGTGGATTTTTTTCTGTGTGGTTGTTAATATATAGGACAGATGGAGGTGTGTGTGAGATTTGTTCTTGGTGCTACTTAAAAGATATGTGCTTTTTTTCTTTCTCTCCTTTTTTCCATTCGAGTTAAAAAAACAAAAAACTCTGGCTGTCTAGGATGTTTTCGAGTTGGTTACTTAGCAATATGAAGCATAATTTTGTATTTAAATATTTATCTGTATTCTTTGATACTCTGATTAAATAAGAGTCTGTTAAGGCTGATGATGTTAGGGCCTGCTGGGAGGAAATGACACAGCCTGCTTTACAACAGTATTTACTGCAAAATCACCTTTTCCCTGGTTCCTACTTAAACTGTAAGGGGTAACATGGAACAGAAGAGCAGCATTATGTGAATTAGAGTGATGGTCAGTTTGGTGATGACTGTAATGCAATGGTTATTGCACAGTTAATTTATATTAACATAATTCAAAGTTGAGCAGAATGGTTGGTAAAAATGGTGAGATGCTATCTAACTAGGTTTTATTTTTTAACTTTAAATGCATTCTTCAAGTGTGATGTTTTTAAGAGTTCAGTGATAATTGTTATTTAAAAAGAAACTAGATCAATATACCCTTTAAATGTACTGTTTAATTATTAGGAGAAGAGAGCATGTAGTAAAAAAAATACAGAGCCATGTTCAATAGCTGCATCTAGAAGTACAAAAATGTTGAGGAAATGGTGACTTGAGAAAAAGTGTAAGACTTTAATGAAGATTATTTTAAAAATGGGTTTATCAAATGTGCAAAACCTGACTAAAGTGACATATATTTGTATTAATGTTGCAAATGAAAGTTAAAATCTTTAAAATTGAAAAGATTCTTGGAAACAGCATACTGGACTTTTCGATAAGCCTTTTAAAATATTTTCAAAGAGGACTTCCCTGGTGCTGCAGTGATTAAGAATCCGCCTGCCAATGCAGGGGACACGGGTTCAGTCTCTGGTCTGGGAAGATCCCACATGCCGCGGAGCAACTAAGCCCGTGCGCCACAACTACTGAGCCTGTGCTCAAGAGCCCACGAGCCGCAACTACTGAAGCCCGTGCGCCTAGAGCCCAGGCTCTGCAACAAGAGAAGCCACTGCAATGAGAAGCCCGTGCACTGCAACGAAGAGTAGCCCCCGCTCGCTGCAACTAGAGAAAGCCCGCACGCAGCAACGAAGACCCAAAGCAGCCAAAAATAAATAAAATTTAAATATATATATATTTTTTCAAAGAAAGAAAAGAATATAAAATTATCTCAGTTTCCCTTTTATTTAAGGACCATTCCTGAGAAAGATGAATTATTGTTTTATTTTGTTGCATATCAGTGGCATAAGAGAAAAATGGCTACATATTTCTTGAAAAAAGTATTTGTCTAGAATGCATGGGTGTTATGTTTATGATGTTTGGTGATTAGTAAGTGGAAAATTGAAAATTGCACCTCTTCGTGTTGACATACCTCTATTCTGTATCATTATGGGACATTTCAACAGTGCTTATAAGGTGGCTACCGTTTGATGCAGACTTCACAGTCCAAATTGTTGGGATCACTGACTTAAGTTTGTCACATATGGTAGCAAGGTAATTAATAAGGAAGATTTTCTTGTGTTGTTTAAATTTAGCTCCAACTGTATGGTCATATTTATAGAAAAGGAATTGTTGATCCTCGTAAGTTAAACTGGGAAAAATTTTTGAAGTAATTGTAAGTAGTGGAATAGCAAATATGATTAGAAAACATAGAGGAGTTATTTTAAACATTGTTTGAAGCTATTGATAATAGTGCTTTTTTCCCCCCAAAGGTCCACACTTATGTTTTATTGAGTATTTCCTCAAAGCACCCTTCCAACACTCAAGCAGAGGTAGGGAGGGAGGGAGAGTGACAGAGACAGAGAGACGGACACAGACAGAGACAGAGAGACAGACAGAGACAGAGATGGACATATAGACAGTAGTCAAAACAGCACAACTTACAGTGCAGGCATCCTCCTGCTTTCTTCTGAAAGTCCAGGGCAGCCGGACTACTGGTCTCCTTGAAGCTTTCCCTCCAGCAGAAGCAGTAGGCTGGGCATGAATAAGCACACTGCCCAGCAGGTCATTGGTGGGCTCTCTTTCTGTCCCATTTGTTCTAAGGGCTTAGAGTGCTCTTTGGAATCACTGTTTTACGTATACAAAAAGCGTTGGTAATTGCTGAAAACCCTCTGAATCTCTTGGGTGTATTGAAAAATATTGAAAGTTATTAATTATTATAAAGGAGACTTGCTGAGTAGCCAAGTTTTAAAAATGTTTTGTTCAGAGCTAATCATACCCATTTACTATGTCACCGCAGAGTTTGATAATTGTTAAGAGGTCAGGAGCTAAGCAGATTGTGCAAATCTGGAATTTTTCCAGTTGAAAAACATTCTCGTTTGGCAGGTGTTTTCCAGTATTTTTGAATAGCAAAATTTGCATATTTAACTGATATTTTTGGCAACCTAGTGAGCTAAATTTGAAGCTGTATGTCTAAGGGTTCCAAAACATTGTTATGGCAAGTAATACTTGGACTCTTTTACTCTTTCAAACATGTTGCTACATCTGGAAGAGAGCATTATCATTAAAGAAAATTTGAACAAAATAAAATGTAGAGATATTGTAAAATCTCATTTCTCTGTCTCCAAACTTTCAATTATTATTTTCCTGAGGGGAAGTTTAAAACATTAAAGAAAAACATTTAGCTAAAAGATCCATTTGCCCTGCATCAATAACTGCGTTCAATATGGATTCCAAGAAGAAAATGACTTCTTACAGCTTAGTTCTTAATTTACTCTGAAGTGATTATGAATGATATTGCTAACCATCATTTTGTATTAAGACCAAAGAATTTCCATTACTAAGTAGAATGCGTATGGTACTATTTTTACCATTCACAGCAACTTATTGTCTCATCTAGGGTTTTCAACCCTGACCCAATATAAAGCAAAAGAGTGCAAGACTCTGTAGTGAACCTAATAAGTACATAACATTGTCCTTGTGTGTTCCAGACTGGAATTAATTTATGAACAGGAAAGGTCACTCATTGCATTACACTGACTCTTTTCTAATTTTAATATTTATATTATGTATTAATTTTAGAATTTTCAATGTATTTAAATAATGACCAAATATTTGATGTTAACTTTATGTTTTACTTTATCATATGTAGTAAGGTTAATTACTGTTTTGTGAAACTTCTGTTTCAGTTGTGTGTGTGTGTGTGTGTACTGTGAATCAAATGTATTTCTTACCGTGGGTTTTGGTCAGAAGGGTTTAGGAAGCATTGGCCTACAGTGCAAGAGAAAGAGGATTTGATTCGATAGGTGAATCTTTTCTCCCACTAAGCAGGCTTAAGACTCCTAGGGATTGTGTGTGTGTGTGTGTGTGTGTGTGTGTGTGTGTATTCTAAAAAACCATACCAACCTGTACTACTGCTGCTACTGCTCTTAAATGATCCCTCTTTGAGTCTCCATTCGTCCTGCAAACAATTATGATTGCTCACTCTGTCTCCTTCCCTATTAACCTTATGTGTGCCTACTTTCCTTGTGTTTATTGCTTCCCTCGAACCCAGTTTCTCCCCACAAACGTGCCTTTCCTTTACCCAGTGCCCTAGACTTCAGATTTGCTCTCCTCATATCACTAGGTTCCTTTACTCCACTGATCTCTGTTGTGCACAAGAAGCAAGGCATTCCCCCTGCTGGAGATAATTACTAGTTTTCCTATCTTTGGCTCCAGTTTACTTTGTTCACTCTTGTGCCCAGCTTTAGGAGACAGATGAAGAATCACGTAGGTAGGCCAGACCCTCTATGAATCATGTTTCCAACTTCAATTGAGTGTACTTCCATTAATCTATTAATTACCCAGCTCATTGTTGAGCAGCTCTTAAAAATTTTGTCCTCAAGTAGATGGGCTTTTTCTCTAAATCTTAATAAGGCTGTTGTAATTTTCAAAGATTAAGGTTACATGGTATGAGCAAGCTTAACTGATTTGGTCTGGGTCTTAAGCATACACAAATCTTCTCATCTTTTTTCCAGTTCCATAAGAACTGTCATACTTCTCAGACTCCTAACACCTCTTCCTTCCATGGGACCTAACTTTCCCCTCCCTCTTCCACGTATTTATTATATCCTTCATTATTTTTTTGCTGCAGTTTTAAAATATATATAGGGTTTTTTCCCAACCTTAAAGCATTGTATTTAAAATTGATTCCCCTTTTTGATCTTCTTCTTATTATTGACTTTAAAATAAATGTATTCATACTTGATCCATTTTCTCACTAATTTTCTCCCTAAGCTTTAGCTGTTATCTGCCCTCACTGTCCTTTTTTTTTTTTTTAATTATTATTATTATTTTTTTGGCCGCACCTTGCGGCACGTGGGATCTTAGTTCCCCGACCAGGGATTGAACCCATACCCCCTGCAATGGAAGCGAGGAGTCCTGCCTAACCATTGGACCACCAGGGAAGTCCCTGTCCTCACTGTCTTTTGACACTATTTATTTAATGCCCTGTTACCAAATACAAGGACCCTTTCTCGGTCCTTATTCTCCTTACCTCTTTCTTTTCTTCTTAGGACATTTTCCTTCCATGATTATTTGTGATCCACATTATCCTGGTTCTGTTACCTCTCAATAGTCTTTTTTCCACTCTGATTCTCCCTTTTCTTGCCATCTATAGTTCCTAATCATGATTAATGTTCTCAAAAGTTTAATCCCTAATTCTTTGCCTTTTAAAAACTTTCTGCTTATGTATGTATATGTATGTAACTATGTATTCTTGCTTTTTTCTCCATGATGTCTCTTTTAAACCTTTACTCCCCTTAAACCTTTGGCTTTTCTATCTCTCACTTTACTCTCAGCAAATAATTGCATATATTATTTCAAAGAGAAAATAGAAGCCATTAGAGGGCAAGTTAATCAACATACAGACCCCAAGCCTACAAAGGTACCTGCATCCGTGTCTTTCTTTCCTTATTACCTTCTGTTCCAGTGGAAGAGCTGTCCCTCTTTCTGTCAAATGCTAATCCCTCCAGTTCCATTTGAAGGCAATGCCTTCTCGCCCACGTGGCATTTGCTGTCTACCATTGTTTCTTCTGTCTCCTCTACTGACTCTTTTCCACCAGTGTTTAAAACAAGCTTAGTTCTTTTCTATCTTAAAAAAAAAAAAAAAAAAGCTTTCCTGGGCCACATGTTCCTGTCCAGCTACTACTCTGATGTCCACTTGCCTACCTGGATAAACTCCTTGAAAGTGTTGTCTGCAGTTGCTGTTTCCATTTGTTCTTTCTCATCCACTTCTCAATTCACTATGCTCTTCCTTCCTTCCACTGAATCTGCTCTTGCCCAGGTCCTAATGACCAATAGACACTCAAGTCTTTACTTTATTTGACTTTTGACAGTGCACTGTTGACCATTCTTTTCTGTTTGAAAGGTTCTCTTCCATTGGCTCCCATGATTCCACATACTCCTGGTATTTTCTCCTTTCTTTTTTTTTTTTTTTTTTTTGCGGTACTCGGGCCTCTCACTGTGGGGGCCTCTCCCGCTGCGGAGCACAGGCTCCGGACGCGCAGCCTCAGCGGCCATGGCTCATGGGCCCAGCTGCTCTGAGGCATGTGGGATCTTCCCGGACCGGGGCACGAACCCGCGTCCCCTGCATCGGCAGGCGGACTCTTAACCACTGCGCCACCAGGGAGGCCCTCTCCTTTCTTTTAACTACTTTCATGACTTAAATGACCATCTATGATAGAAGAAGACTGACCCAGAATGTCCTAGAACTGACCTGTTTTAGATTAGTAATGTTTTCGGAGTTTATAAAGCTTATCCCTGACAGAGCATAGTGATCTATAAAAGTCAATTTGAAAATGAAGTATGTTTATTTAGTAATACTGTAAAGGATTTGTGATATGGTATGGTAAGAAATAAATTTTATTTTAAAAAACTTAACTACTGTTCTTTCTGTTTTAATTCCCGCAATATGTTATATGAAGTGGGTGCTTAGAAAGTATTGCATGAATCCTTTAAAAAGTATATTATATTTTATGAAACAAGTGCTATAAAAGCAATTTATGTTTATTTTTTAAAATTAGGTAAGCCAAAAGAAAACAGCCATAGTTCTAATACCCAGAGTTAAGATAATCACTGTTAACATTTTGGTGTTATATACATATTCACTTTTTTATTCATATAGTGTTTTTTTTTTTTTTTTGGCTTTGCTGTGTGGCTTATGGAATCTTAGTTCCCCAACCAGGGATTGAACCTGCACCTGAGGCAGTGAAAGCATGGAGTCTAACCACTGGATCGCCAAGGAATTCCCTCATATAGATTTTAAAATTAACTTATACTATACAGTGCTTTATAACATTCTTCATTTACTATGAACATGTATGACTTCATAATGTTCCATTGTATGGATTTACCATAATACATTTAAGTCCCCTATTGGAAATTTAAGTTATTTTAAATTTTACAGTATTCTAAATCTACTCTTGTGTGTATGTGTGTGTGTGTGTGTGTGTGTGTGTGTGTGTATCTTTGTGAATTTGTTCACTTATTTCCTTAGGATAAATTATTGGAAGTGATGTTTCTGCATCATCATATATGTTTTTTAAAAAGCATTTATTAGGGCCTTATTTAATATAGAAAGATATGAAGAATGCAATTTATTTTTTTAACATCTTTATCAGAGATGTTAACATCTTTAACATCTTTATAATTGCTTTACAATGGTGTGTTAGTTTCTGCTGTATAACAAAGTGAATCAGCTATACATAAACATATATCCCCATGTCTCCTCCCTCTTGCGTCTCCCTACCACCCTCCCTATCCCACCCCTCTAGGTGGACACAAAGCACCTAGCTGATCTCCCTGTGCTATGTGGCTGCTTCCCACTAGCTATTTCACATTTGATAGAGTATATATGTCCATGCCACTCTCTCACTTTGTCCCAGCTTCCCCTTCCCCTTGTCCTCAAGTCCATTCTCTGCGTCTGCCTCTTTATTCCTGTCTTGCCCCTAGGTTCTTCAGAACCTTTTTTTTTTTTTTTTTTTAGTTTCCATATATATGTGTTAGCATACGGTATTTGTTTTTCTCTTTCTGACTTACTTCACTCTGTATGACAGTCTCTAGGTCCATCCACCTCACTACAAATAACTCAATTTCGTTTCTTTTTATGGCTGAGTAATATTCCATTGTATATATGTGCCACATCTTCTTTATCCATTCATCTGTTGATGGACATTTAGGTTGCTTTCATGTCCTGGCTATTGTAAATAGAGCTGCAGTGAGCATTGTGGTACATGACTCTTTTTGAATTATGGTTTTCTCAGGGTATATGCCCAGTAGTGGGATTGCTGTGTTGTATGGTAGTTCTATTTTTAGTTTTTTAAGGAACCTCCATAATGTTCTCAATAGTGGCTGTATCAGTTTATATTCCCACCAGCAGTGCAAGAGGGTTCCCTTTTCTCCACACCCTCTCCAGCATTTATTGTTTCTAGATTTTTTGATGATGGCCATTCTGACCGGTGTGAGGTGGTACCTGATTGTAGTTTTGATTTGCATTTCTCTAATGATTAGTGATGTTGAGCATCCTTTCATGTGTTTGTTGGCAATCTGTATATCTTCTTTGGAGAAATGTCTATTTAGGTCTTCTGCCCATTTTTGGATTGGGTTGTTTGTTTTTTTGATGTTGAGCTGCATGGGCTGCCTGTATATTTTGGAGATTAATCCTTTGTCAGTTGCTTCGTTTGCAAATACTTTCTCCCATGAAGATTGCAATTTAAAAGACCCGTTATTTGACTGTTCAGATAGATTGTGTTTTAACGTTAAAAACAACAACAACAAATACATAAGGTCAAGCATTGTAAGAAGTTATAAAATGAAGAGTAAAAAACTTGCTCCCCTACTCCCAAGTCCTTCTCACTGGTCACACTGTAGACAATTTCTTCCATATCCACCATAATTCAGTAAGCAGGGCTTATAAGATTCAGTCTTGTAATAACAAAAAATATGGTCTGATTGTATAAAAAGTACCAACGTGAAGATAATGAAACTTTTATTGACACAACTGACCATATACTGAACTGAGAATGTCCAAATGATCATAAGATGATCACTTCCTAACCACCTTCTTTCTCTGCTTTGAGGAAGACAAGAGATCTATCCCGCCCACCCCCATTTCAGAAAAGGGGACTACAGAGGGTAGAAGTCAGTTGTGTAATATCCAAACTCACATTATTGCAAGATATGTGTGTGGGTGTGTGTGTGTAAATATATGTGTATCCTTTTTTAAAAGTCTATAGAAAAGGAACCATAATTGAGAAATATTTTCCCCACTTTTATTTTGGACATCTTTCCATATCTGCACACAAGTCTCTACCTTATTCTTTTAATACAGGCATAGTATTCAATCAGGATGTCCTACGTAATTGAGCAGTTTATGTATTACACATAGACATCCAGGTGAGGGGCTGAAATTCAGCCCAAGGTCCACTTGTCAATACTCTATGCCTGTCTGCCCCTTCCCACAAGGATCCTCTTCTCACCCTGCTCTGCCTCTGACAACCCACACCAGGCCACCCATCAGGCTGGCTACGCCCTCATCCTTCTCCAACACTAACATCTCACAGAGGCTGCCCGTCTGTGGAGTTGCCCTCTTTACCCTGTGTGGGTCCTGACGGTCCACACTCGCAGCCCTCCTACAAAGATGCTTTCCTTACTCCTGCTCTGGTGCTTTGATAACCTGCCCTGCTGTTGTGGCTCCTTAGCATCAGGAATGGATGTCTCCCTCACTCTGTTCCACCCAATGGCTTTCAGCTGAATTGTTCAGGAAGAGAGGGGAAGAGCTGGTAGTAATTTTTTATCTTAGTAATAACTTTGTGTCTGTATGATATTGTTGGGCCTGAGGGTTAGTATATTGCAGAACTAATACTTTTATGTGTTTTAAATGGTAATTTGAGGGGTAGGAGATATGTTTAATATCTGTGTGAATGCAGTTTTACTTTTTGTTGCTTTTATATTGTAAAGTGAGATAAGATACCCAGTGGATGTATAATTTTGGGATGTGATTTGAAAACTTGAGAAATCTGTCTTCTGGCTTTTTTAAAAGCTTTAGTATAAAATGGGAAGTTACATTGTACAATGGATATGAATGTATATTTTTAAGAGAGCCTGTTATGTCTCAGTTTTAAACCTTGAAAAGTACATCTTATACAGCATTAAAAAGAAAAGCAGGGTACAATTACATATACACTATAATTGCAACTATATAAAAATATCTTATGGGAGACTTCCCTGGTGGCGCAGGGGTTAAGAATCCGCCTGCCAATGCAGGGGACATGGGTTCAAGCCCTGGTCCGGGAAGATCCCACGTGCCGCGGAGCAACTAAGCCCGTGCGCCACAACTACTGAGCCTGCGCTCTAGAGCCCGCGAGCCACAACTACTGAGCCCATGTGCCACAACTAGTGAAGCCCGCATGCCTAGAGCCCGTGCTTCGCAAAAGCCACTGCAGTGAGAAGCCCGTGCACCGCAACAAAGAGTAGCCCCCACTCGCCACAACTAGAGAAAGCCCGCGCACAGCAAAGAAGACCCAATGCAGCCAAAAATAAATACATAAAATAAATAAATTAAAAATATATCTTATGAAATAAACAGGAAGGAAATATACCAAAATATACCGGTGATTATGCTGGATGTGGTAGGCTTATAGATATTTTCCCCCTGTTTTCTGTATTTTCAAAATTTCTAAAAAGTAGCAGTATGACTGTATGACTTTTAAAATCCCTTTTTGAAAAATTGCTTCTTTTTAGTTTCTTTTTAGTTTTTGGAAATTTGTTTCAACCTTTGTACACTCAAGGAAGTAAGAATTTTGCTGCTTTTATTTTCCAATGTCTTGCTAAGAACTTAGCCAAGCTTGAGCTTGTGATATAAAAACTAGGTTATTTTAAGTTTATTTGAAGTATTTACAAAGCTGAAAAGTTCTAATTTGGGACAGTTATTTCTTATATTAGAGCGGTTTTTTTTTAAAGGATAAATAGATCAAAAAGATTAAGATAAAACTTCATTTAGAAGATATGCAGATGGCCAACAAGCCCATGAAAAGATGCTTAATATCACTAATCATCAAGGGAAATGCAGATCAAAACCACAATAAGATATCACCTCGTATCTGTTAGCATGGCTGTTATCAAAAAGATAAGAAATAACAGGTGTTGGCGAAGATGTGGAAAAAAGGGAACCCTTGTGCAATGTTGGTAATAATATAAATTGGTGCAGCCACTATGGAAAATAGTATGGAGGTTCCTCAAAAAATTAAAAATAAAACCACCATAGGATGTAGCAATTCCACTTCTGGGTATTACCTGAAGAAAATGAAAACACTAATTCGAAAAGATATCTGCACCCCCATGTTCATTGCAGCATTGTTTGCAATAGCCAATATATGGAAACAACCAAAGTATTCATTGATAGATGAATGGATGAAGAAGATGTGGTATATATATACAATGGAATATTAGTCATAAAAAAGAATGAAATTCTGCCATTTGCAACATGGATAGACCTTGAGGCATTGTGCTAAGTGAAATAAGTCAGACAGAGAAAGACAAATAGTACATGATCTCACTTATATGTGGAAACTAACAAACAAATAAGCAAGACCCAAGTTCATAGATACAGAGAACAGATTGGTGGTTACGAGAGGGGGATGGTGGGGATGGTGGGCAAAATGGGTGAAGGGGTCAAAAGGTACATACAAACTTCTAGGTATAAAACAAATAAGTGATGGGGAGGTAATGTACAGCATGGCAACTATAGTTAATAATGCTGTATTGCATATTTGAAAGTTGCTAAGAGAGTAGATCTGAAAAGTCCTCATCACAAGAAAAAAATTTTTTAATTTGTAACTATGTATGTTGATGAATGTTAACTAGACTTATTGTGGTGATCTTTTCACACTGATAGAAAATAGCAAGTCATTGTGTTGTGCATCTGAAACTAATGCAATGTTACATGTCAATTATACCTCAATAGAAGAAGATAAACCTCATTTAATTATGCAGATAGTTATTAACATTGCATTAATGTAGTGAGATTCTAAAGTTTCATGTTATTAAAGTTATTTTTATATGTAATTTTCCACATTGTTTCATTTTGTAAAACTTCCTCTTCTACTGAAACATTTATTTGACTGTGGTACCTAAGCAGTCTTTAAAATTTAGCTCTGAGCCAGCTCTTTTTTCCCCTCAGTCAGGAGCTAGTACTAGTCCCTTCTCCGTCCTAATTCAGGATACATGTTAAAGCACTCTGAGTGGTTATCTTGAGGTGGGCAGGAAGTATCTCCCCCTTTTCCCTTAGGAGGCAGAGAAACATAGACCACCTAGTTTCTTTAAGGAAATCCTCTCTGTTGTCCTTGTAATCCTTACAATTAAAGAATTGAAATTCTTCTCACATCGTCTTGACAAGGGTAGTGAACCAGGTTTTGGCCACCCCACTTTATAAGCCTTGTCCTTCTCTTCAGAGTAGGGAAGTGTTTGACTCCTTTTGTTTTGATTTTGGCCTTTGAGCCCCCTGCAGAAACTCAGAGAGGACAGGAAAAGTTGCATTTGACATCCTGTTATATTAGCTGATGTTATTGTTATGTCTACCCACAAAAATAAGTAATATGTAGTGGTTAAATGCACAAGCTTTGGAGTAAAGCGGAACTAAGTTTGTGTTACCTTGGGTAGCCTATGTAACCAGTTCAGTCTCAGCATCCTCATCCACAAAATGGAGGTAATACTGACTATCAGAGCTGTGAAAATTAAATGTAATAATCTAGGTAGGTACTAAACACAGTGGTTGGCACATGTAAGCACTTAATAAATTAATAATTATTGACATTTAAAATATCACATTTCTATACAAACATATCTCTTCTGTACCTCCTGGATTTTTCGTTTACATTTTACTTGCTGAAAATATTCAAATAGTGGAAATTAGGTTCTACTCTCAGATCAGAAACATGTAAGAACTGAATTAGACTGAGAGGACTGCCGTGAACATCAGCCATGCAATTAGATAACATTAAATACTTGCCTGTTAAATTATAGCCTTATTTATGGGAGAGGAACAGGGGTGTGGATAATGAACCATATCATTAGATTATTTAGAAAATAAATATTTTTAAATATTATAAATAATTTTTTTAAATAAAATTATTTAGGAAATTTTTTAAGCTTTGAGCTTATATATTTTCCAGGTTTTCAAAGTATCTTTATAAATTTATTTTTCTTAGGTAAATTTAGTTGAATATCTTTAAAACACTGGTATTGGTAAAACCTTATAGGCTAACTGCATTATGCTAAGTTTTTTATTCAGTTTAGTTGTTATTTTTCAGTTCAAGGATGTGATTTAATCCATGTACTAATTAGCATATATGTTATAACAGTGGTTCTACTACAAGAAAATTCGTTTTTCTATGAATCCTGGAAGCTGGTTTGGGAGGTTCTTTTCCAACCTTATTTAAGGCCTATTTCCTCAGTGGCCCTTGCAACCTTTTAGGACCAGTACATTTCTGGATATGGCATAATTTGCAGTAACCATACCTAGGTTGTCTCTAAACTAGATTACTAACTGGAACATTAGATTAAGGTCCAGCTGCAACAGAAATATAGTTACTGTTGTGATTTCTAGCCTCCTTGATATTTAGACTGAGGAAGTTTTCCCAAATCACATTCTTCTTTTCTTCTGCCTGTAGTGCATATCTCCCCTTCTGTAGGCTTCCTTTACTTTTCCCTGTCCTTCAGGAAAGCCTAAGGACCATCCAGATGTAAATGACCTCTGTGGGCATGTACTTTTACACTTTTCAAAAAATATCAGTAGCTATTGGTGACTATAGTTAATAGTTAACAATATTGTTGTAGGAGAGTAGATCTTAAATGTTCTCACTAAAAAAAGAAAAATAGTTGTGTGAGGTGACAAATGTATTAACCAAACTTATTGTGCTGATCATTTCACAGGGTGTGTGTGTGTGTATATATATATATTAATATATGTATGTATCAGCTCATCATTTTGTATACCTTAAACTTTCACAGTGTTATATGTCAATTATATCTCAATAAAGCTGAGGGGGAAATAGTTATTGCTTCTTCTGACTAGTTCTCTTAAGTCTCAAAGGGAAGAGTTGTTTACATTTTCTATTCATAGGATTTTGGGCCACCTGGTTATTTTAGCAGACACCTGAATATCCTCAGCTTCCTTTGTAAAATGGTGAACATTAAAGTTAATGCAGTTGGAATATCTTACTCTATACTTATGGTCTGCTGGGGGTGCACAAGACGATTTATTAGGATGTGAAAAGAGCATTAGAGTTATTTATATTTGTTTTCACCTCAAAAAGTAATAAGTTAAAAAAAAGAAAAAAGGTAATAAGGTATATTTAATATACAGATTGACACTGGTGCCTCCAGTCTTACCAGATTTCATCTAAGGCATTAATCCCAAGGGGAAGGTGTTCATTCCCCAGCAAAAAAGAATTGGCAGTGACATCCTCACTGGTCTTTTAGCTATTGTTCTCTTTTAGTTATTGCAACACATAATAGTCATATGTGTCCAGTTTATATATGTCCAAGTAGGTGGATTTAGAAATTATGTTTTAAATGATAGAATCATTACAGTCCTTGAAAATAAGATGAGCATTGGCATGAAAATATTTTGTATCTCACAATAGTTCTCTACTTTGTTACGGACAAGTAGTTTTAAAAGTTGCCAATCTTAAAATGTCACACAATTTTCCTTTACTGTAAGAAACGTTCCAAAATTGTTGGTTTTCTGGGATTAGTGGTTATTGGCAAAAAAAAATTAAATATAATTAAATATAATTGTTCCTTAAAGGTAAAAGTTAATAATGAGAGAGAAATCAATTGTTTTTCTAAAGAAATTCATGATTTGGAGAGGGAATTTGGTAACTGGGAATGTTTCCATTGCTATTTGTTATTGCCCAAAACAAAGTATGCGTGTCATCTATAAAACTCTCCTATCTGCACACTTAGCACTCTTGGAAACAATTTTCTAGTCTGTTTTAAGATCTTTCAAAGTAGTTTCAGGGGATTTTTAATCAGTTTGTTAAAAATGTAAATAGTGTAATACTGTCCAATTAGTTTGCGAGTATAGTTGACAGACATTGGAGAAGATGGAGGTATACTAATCAAATTTCAACAAAAACTCTTGCTTAATTGGTGAATGGAATTTACCAGTGAGTATTTTGATTCAGTCAATGAAGCTCTTCTTTCATTGGCTCTATCTATTGTGTAAGTTATCTTTTTCAGTTACTATGGCCCTTGATGTTAGTCAGCTCAGGCTGCCATAACAAAGTACCACAGACTGAGCGGCTTAAACAACAGAAATTTACTTTCTCACACTTTTGGAGGCTAGAGGTCTGAGATTAAGGTTTAGCACAGTTGGTTTCTTCTGAGGCCTCTCTCCTTGGCTTTATAGGTGGCTGTCTTTTCCCTGTGTCTTCACATAGTCTTCCCTCTTATCTGTCTGTGTCCACATTTCCTTTACTTATAAAGGCAACAGTCATATTGGATTAAGACCCACCCTAGTGACTTCATTTTAACCTAATTACCTTTTTAAAGCCTCCTTCTCCAAATAGTCGTATTCTGAGGTACTAGGGGTTAGGATGTCAGCATATGAATTTGGACATAATTCAGCTGATAGCACCCTTAGAACCAAGTATTGAAATAAACTGAATTTAGAACTAGATCTTTGAATTACTGTTTCAAGGAAAAAACATCATGTTTAATCACATTGCTTTTACTTAAAATATTTGTAATTAATCATATTTTAGTGAAAGTGAAATGGTCATTTTACCTTCCTCTTACATATTTAATTTTTAAGGAAAGTAATAAAATGATTTTTAAAATATCTCTTAACTTTTTTATTTTTGCATGCTTTATAATATGCATGATGTTACTATAGTTGTATGTTTATAACTTATAAATATACATAAATCATTCTTTTATGTTCATAGGAGTTTAGAACCAAAATTTGAAGACCCCTGACTTAGATATTGCCCCCTTTTAAAATGTCTTTCTATCATGAAGGTAATATGTTACATGATATTAATAATAACATGGGTTTTAGAGTTCAAATTATACTTTCCCCACTTATGATAACATATATGACCTTAAAAAGTTATCTAATCTTGCTAAGCCTCAGTTTCCTCTTCTAGAAAATAAAGATGTCTTCCTCTGAGGATTGTTGTAAAGGTTAAATGAGATTATGCATGTAGTGCCTGGCAAATAAGAAATGTACAAAAAAGTCATTGTGGTGCTTATAATTATTTAAGTAAGTTGTTTTGGTATTACTCATTTATCTTTAAAGTATTCTAAGATGTTTTCCTATTCTACAAATGGAGCAACTTCACATCACTAGAGGCCCATAAAGTAATAGGCATTGCTAATTTTCATAAACCTTTCCTTATTATGTATTCTTATAGTCAGGATTTAGTCATTCATTTAACGAGTATTTACTGAAGGGTTACTATCTGGTGCATAGTCTTCTAGGTGGTGGGGATACAGTAGTGAAAAAGCTTATGTTCCAATAGGGGAGACAAACAATAAGTAAACAAATAAATAATAGAATTTCAGGTAAACGATAAGCCCTATGGAGAAAATATAGCATGGTGAAGGCATAGAGAAATATGTGAGGAAAGAAGCCTTATTTGAGATAAGATGAACAGGGAAGGTGAAAAGTGAGTACAAATCGAAAAATGAGAGAGGGAGAAATGATGGTGTCGTGGATTAATGTGGTAGCAGTGAAGATGGTAAATGGTTGGAGTTAGAGATATGTTTGAAAGTGGAACCAATAAGAATTACCATTTGTCCTAGTAAGTTTGGGCTACTGTAACAAAAATACCATAG
The DNA here is from genome assembly GCF_039906515.1 of Pseudorca crassidens. Classification (NCBI taxonomy): domain Eukaryota; kingdom Metazoa; phylum Chordata; class Mammalia; order Artiodactyla; family Delphinidae; genus Pseudorca; species Pseudorca crassidens. Next base: position 100,583,141 of record NC_090297.1, on the reverse strand, counting down.
AGTGGGTGGCTTGAACAACAAAAATTTAATTCTCACAATTCTGTAGTTTGGGAAATCCAAGATCAAGGTACTGTCCAATCCAGTTCCTGGTGAGGGTCCTCTTCCTGGTTTTTAGATGGCCATCTTCTCATTGTAACCTCCCAGAATGGAGAGAGATCATCTTTATCGTATCTCTTTTTATAAGGCACTAATCTTATTCGTGAGGGCTTCACCCTCATAACCTAATTACCTCCCAAAGTCTTACCTTCAGATACCGTCACATTGGCAGTTAGGGCCTTCAACATATGAATTTCGGGGGAACATAGACATTCAGTCCATAACACCATTGGTTTAGTTACAAGGATAACTCCTAAGGTCACACAGCTGTGGCAAATAAAACCTCCAGTAGTACCCAGTAGAATCAGTGGGCAGCAAGGAAGAGGACTTGTAGTCATTTGGAAGTTTTTTTGAACAATGTGGGTAACCAACTGGATAATAAAATCACAAAGTTAGTATTATTCTAAGTCTTTGGCTTGTGCCTCAAAATTCTGAATATAATCTGCATTAAATCAACTATCATTTTTTATTCTTGCATTTTAGAAAAACCTCAAAAATTTCTGTGATGGATGTCTCAACAGAGTTGGTAGAATTGTTAAAATTCAATTTTTTTTTGAAGAATTGTCTTTCTTACTTTGCAATTAGGCACAATAACTGCTTGAGATGTTTATGTTGTCCATTCTTAGTAATATTAGGGTTTAAGTTTCTTTGCTATTTTGGGAATCATTTTTAGTTACCTATAAGGCTGTTTCCTCTGATAGGAGTGAGATAAAAGGCTGATATCCTGTATGTGCTTGCTTTGAAGATCTGTTATTCAAGGAACAGTCAGCAAAATGGTAAAAGTTTTGAAAGGCAGAAGCCAGTCTGACATTTACTTTTTTTCCCTCTGTTTCTTTGTTCCTTTATCATTTGCTTTAAAATAGTTTTAGCTAAATTTAATGATGTATTTTAGGCAAGATTTCTTCCAGTGACTTTTATTAAAAATTTATCTCAAGGCTTTACAAATTAAATGCTATATTAATATTTTAATTAAATATACTTAATAGAAATTTCAAAAAGCAAATACCATGAGCAGTTCAAATTCCTACCCATCTTCCTGAGTAGATATTATTATGTTCAATTTTTCTCTGACGCATGTCTTAGCATCTTCTGCTGTAACAAGTACAGGAGTGACATTCTGAGATTTAGGTTCACTTTAGGTCTTTTAAGACAGCATTGCAGAAGCATTTACTCCTCTTGGCTATTAATGCTATCTCTCTTTTCATTTTCATTCCTGAGTTTCCTTTTTTTTCTAAATATACCCAGCAAGAATTACTCCAGAATATTAAGATTCTTAAGGTCATGGAATGGTATAAAGAAGTATTTGTTGTAAGGAGAATTCAAAATTGGGGAACAATTACAGAACAGTATTAAATGTAATGGGAGCACACAGAGAGAGTCATTAACTCTGGGTAAAGGGCTAAGGAAGATCTCACAGAAAAACTTTGAACTGGTCTTGAAAGTGCATTGTATGTTCATGAAGCAATTAATAGGAGCTATCATTTATTGAGCAGTTACTGAAAGCCAGGAACTGTCTTAAACATTTTATTTATATCATCTCATTTAATCCCCATAACAACCTTACAGAATAAATAAATACCTGTGTCTTTTGGGGCAGAGAGTGCTAAGACATATATGAGTTGCTTAACCTCTTTGTGCCTTGTTTCCTCATCTGCAAAATGAGGCTAACAATACTATTTACCTCATGGATTGTAACAAGAATTAGATGAGTTAATATTGGTAAAGTGAGTAGAACTATGCCTGGCTCATAGTAAGTGCTCAATATCTATTACCTATAATCATGATGATCATTCTATGGATAAGGAAGTAGGCTTAGAAGGATTAGGTAATTTGACTAAGGATACACAGCCAAGAAACAAGTCTGGTGGTATTTGAACTCTGTGTAACTCATGATTTTCTAGCTTTAAACCACTAGTAGATGCAAAGTATTCAATGTTGTTAGCATGTAGCATGTGAGCAAAGGCAAGTGGCAGGAGTCAAAGCTGGAATCAAAGGGTGAAAGACCTCATATGTCATGTTAAGGAGTTTGGACTTTATCTTGTCACTGGTAGTACACCATGAAATATTTACAGGATTAATTTTATCATTTAAACCAGAAGGTATTTTAGAGCAACATCATGATCATTTTTATGCATTATAAAAACACAGATGTGTATGTACCTATGACATTTTTTTAAAGATTTAAAACTCTTCATGATTTCCTTGTTCCAATTTTTTCATTCATATTTGTTGGCCATATATTTATTTGTTTTGCCATTTTGTTAGTATTTAATATCACCACAAATAGTAGCAAGGGTCAAATGTTTAAAATATATTTGTGGAGAAAAAAAACTTAATATTGAGGAAATTATGCCCACTAATTTAACTTATTTCTGCAAAGTAGTGTTGGTCGGGAGAGATATTATTCAATTTTGATAGCAGAACCTTGCTCTGTTCTTGAGAGTGCATGGTTCTTTGAGGGTATGTTTTGCTAATCACCTTCGTAGATTATGGAGTACCAGTAAAAGATTTTAACTGGTTTGTTGCTTGATCATATGTAAGTTTTAAAAATAGCACTCTGACAACAATATTGGAGGCAGGTTGATACTGGAGGAAGGTGTGCCATAGAGGAGGCTACATTACAGTAGATCTAGGAGAAGTATGATACGGCATAAATTAAGGTTTTTGTAATGGTAATAGAAATGAAGAGAGACATTCAGGAGGTTAGATTGGTGAGAATGTGTACTGACACCCATACATATACAATATTTAAATAAGTTGTGGCAGTAATGTCATAGGCATTATTGGGCACTTTGTACAAGACACTTTATATATTATTTCATTTGATCCTTCCAATAACTCTGCTGGTGAATCTTATTCCCTTGTTATAGATTAAGGCTGGATTGATCAAGAGTATGAGGCTACACCACACAGTAAATTGTAGAAAATTTAAATTTAAATCCAGTTGTCTGCCTCCAAAGCCTGCCTTCTTTGTACCATGCGCCATGATGCCTCCCTTATAAATTAAATATTGTAGCCTCCACCTACGTTTTATTACATACCTATTTCTATGGTTTATTTCATTGATTGCTGAGTTAAAAGTTGTTTATTCTGTTCACCTAGGAATAACTTTCCTACATTGAGAGAATATTCTTGGCTCTTTGCCTCATGTTTTTTTTTTTTAAAAAAACATTTTTATTGGAGTATAACTCCCTCACTCTTAAAAAGAGATTTTGAAAAGATTTTTAATAAGGAAGCACAATGTAAAAGGAACATATTTTCTCTCCAGGACATTTCTTTGCACACTTAACCTCATAATAGTAATCACTAACAACAAATTGAATTATAGTACATAGGTCCAGAAACTGGCTTTAATAAAAAGTCAAAGGCTGTCTGTTATTAAAATATCTGGATGTGTTTTATTCTTCTCTGACAGCAGTTGCCTATTGTGATAATTTATGGTTTTGTATATTTTTACAGTGACTTACTTTGTTCTGTGTTGATACGTAAAAGCCTTTGGGTTTCTGAAAAGTTTCAGAGCATGAAGGTGATCTAGCAGTAGACTGTTCTCTTTACAAATTGGTATCCTAATATCCTTTCTCTAAACTTGTGCTTTATACTGAAGTGGACTTTAATGTCTCTAGAGCAGAGACTTTACAAAATTTTTTGACCACACCCCACCATAATAAATACATTTGCAGTCTGTCTATTACACATCTGAAATAAACATCTCTGAAGCAATACTTTCCCTTATTTACATACAGTGTATTCTGACTTTTTCTATTTCACACTATTCTTTTTCGTTAAAAACATTTTATGACTTCCTCTTCTAGTTAGGGTTAGAAAGACTTGAAAAACATTTGCTCCCGTAGTAGCAAGAAAATCCTGGACAAAATAAAGATCATATATTTCTCTGGGGCTTGTGCATAGCAGTGGACAGAAGGAAACTTTCATGAACTGAATTCCAAAATGAATGTGTTTATAAGTGAGTGGAAAGCCACAGCAACTTTCATACCTGGGGACAAGCACATGGTCTGGATACAAGTAGCCCTGACATAGATGGTGAGGCTTTATAGAGGCAGGGGGATATCTGCCAAGCCTTAGTTAACAGTATGGACTCTTGGAATTGAAATGTGGATTGGAATTTGGAAGAATCCCAAATGTGAAAACAAACGAGCTGGCCCAAGAATTATCTGCTGTGTCCCGCATCTTCAGATTTCTACTAAGAAAGCAGCATTGCAGGAGGGTGTGGGAAGAGCAAAGAAATAGTGCAGTCTCATGTATTTGTGCAGTGATGCTCTGCCAGAGTTGAGTCCAAAGGTGAACCAAAAATACCTGAAACTGGGCCTCCCTGGTGGCGCAGTGGTTGAGAATCTGCCTGCCAATGCAGGGGACACGGGTTCGAGCCCTGGTCTGGGAAGATCCCACATGCCGCGGAGCAACTAAGCCCGTGCGCCACAGCTACTGAGCCTGCGTGACTGGAGCCTGTGCTCCGCAACAAGAGAAGGCCGCGACAGTGAGAGGCCCGCGCACCGCTATGAAGAGTGGCCCCCGCTCGCCACAACTAGAGAAAGCCCTCGCACAGAAACGAAGACCCAACACAGCCAAAAATAAATAAATAAATAAATTTATTTAAAAAAAAAATAGCTGGGGGTAATTTTGATAGAAAACACCAATTAAAGATCTAAGAAGCTCTACAGACTTCAAGCAAGATAAATATAACTAAAACCACACTTAGGCTTATTGTAGTCAAATTGCTGAAAAGTGAAGATAAAGAGTAAATCGTAAAAGCAACTAGAGAAAAAAAGCTGCATTATGTACAGAGGAACTAACATAAGAATGGCTGCAAACTTCTCATTCTATAGAAACAATGCAAACTGCAAGTCAGAAGAATCATAACCTTAAACTAATTAAAGAAGAATACTATCAACCTAGAATTCTATATCCAGCAGAATTATCCTTCAAAAATGAAGGTGAGGGACTTCCCCTGTGGTCCAGCGGTAAAGAATCTGCCTTCCAATGCAGGGGATGTGGGTTGGATCCCTGGTCGGGGAACTAAGATCCCACATGCCGCGGGGCAACTAAGCCTGCATGCCACAACTACTGAGCCCGCACGCCTCAACTAGGGAGCTCATGTGCCACAACCTACAAAGCTTATGTGCTCTGGAGCCCACGTGCCACAACTAGAGAGAAGCCTGCGTGCTGCAGTGAAAGATCCTGCATGCGGCAACTAAGACCTGATGCAGCCAATAAATCAATAAATAGAATTTTAAAAAATGAAGGTGAAATAAAGTGATTTTAAATTAATGAAAGAGGAGGAAATTTGTTTGCCACAGATCTGCACTACAAGAAATATTAAAGAATGTACACAGAGATCAGTGAATAGTCAGAATTTATAGATGAGGAAACTGAAATCCCAAAAGGCAAAGTGATTTCCTGAGGTCACACAGCTAATAAATTGCAGGGTTAGGACTGAACTCCATTTCTTCTGATTTCAATAAACTCTTTGTTTGGGTTACAGTATAACATATTTAGTGGGAAAAGCAAATGACATTGGAGTAATCACATTCAGGTCTGAATCTCAACTCCTCCAGCTGTTGGAACCTTGGACTATTGAGAAAATCTCTCATCTCCATTTTTCAGGTAAAGAATATGCACAGAGAGATTATATCTACTTTATACAGTTGAGAGGAGGATTATAATGTTTGTTAAAGGACCTTGTACACTGAAGGCATAAAATGAATCTTAATTCTCCTCCCCTCTTTCTACTACGATGCCTTTTTGAAAAATCAGTACAGCGTGTTTTTTTTTTTTTTGAGGGGGAGTCATCTTTTCGAGAGATTTTATCTTTAGTCTTATCTCTTTCCTGAAATAAATCACTCTTATGACACCAATAGTGATTCTTTTTCCACTTGGCTATGTTCCTTCTAGTATCTGAATAGCTGGAATCCCTTTGGCACCCATTTTCTTCAGATAGCAACAGTCATTCTGACACTATACCTGAAACTGGCATTTTAAAAAATAGGCATCTATGCCCAAGCCTCCTCTTTTCTTAGGACAAAGGAATAGCTGGGAGCTTAAGGTAAATCTGCAGTGAATAGTATAGTATTCTTGGGGGCTAAATGCATTTATGAGGAAGAAATATCAGATTATTTAGATGTTCCAGGATACGGTTGTATGACAACTTGTTTTACATTTCCTGATCAAAATCTGCTGTTCAGAGAAAGGTAATACTGGTCCTACAGAATTTAGGCTTGAATACAAAGAGTGATTTTTGTTTAGAATAATTAACGTATCTTACTCAGCATACATTCACTGTTTCCAAAAGGTCTGAAATTCATTACAAATATATGGGTCTGAAATTCATGACAACTATGGACCCTTGTTAAGTCCAAAGCTTCCTTTGCATTTAAGCAGTAAGCCTTATGTGAAAATTGAATAGAAGACTATTTTAGTGAAAGTTAGTCATATTGTCCCCAGAGTGAAATTCACTGTGTTTGGATTTTGTTTAATAACAAGTTTATTAACACTATTTAATTAAATGATTGTCACTTCATTATTAAGGATACAGAAGACCAGTGACACCTGCTTTGAGGGGCACTAACTTCAACAAAGGAGACCTTTTGTTTTTAAATTTGACATTGGCAGTGTTTTCCCTTAAAGCATTCAGATTCAGGAAATTAAATCCTGATGGCTTCTTCTTTTTCTGGCCTGGCAAACAATTGGAGAGCTCAGTATCTCTGGCTCTGGCAGAGGAAGAACAGGTTGAAATGAACTGAACTGTCAAGTGTTTAGTAGTAGCTATGATATAGAAGAAAACCTTGGGCTTTGGTAATTCATTTATATTCTCTGAGCATAAGTATCCTCACCTATAAAAATGTATACAATAATATAATAATCAAGGTTGTTATGAGGAGGAAAGGAGATAGATTAACTGAAACTGCTTTGTAACTAGAAATACTATGCAAATTAATATTGAAGTAAATGACGTGTTTTAAATCTGTTTTAAAAGGGTGATTTTTCTCATTCAAATTAAGAGCAAAAATGCATAGGATTTTCAGAGTGTACTAGATATTTTACCTTTCATCTTTTTTTTCACATTTAAAAACTAACTTCACTGAGTTCTAATTTCAAACGGTAAAATGCAGCCATTTTAAGTGTATGGTCCATTAGTTTCAACAAATGTATACACCTATGTAACTACCATCCCAATCAAGATATATAAACTTTTCTTCATTCCATAAAGTTCCCTCATACTTCTCTGTGGTTAGTTCTTACCTTCCTGGCCCTAGGCGACCACTGATCTGCTTTCTTTCATAATAGATTAGTTTTGCCTGTTCTTGAATTTCATATAAATGGAATCATACTGTATGTACTGTCGTTTCTGCATAATGTTTCTGAAAGACATCAAGTTATTGTACATATCATTAGTTCTTTTTAATTGATGAGTAATGTCCTATTGTATGACTATATCACAATTTGTTTATGCATTCACTTTTTTTTTTTTTTTTTGGTACGCGGGCCTCTCACTGTTGTGGCCTCTCCTGTTGCGGAGCACAGGCTCCGGACGCGCAGGCCCAGCGGCCATGGCTCACGGGCACAGCCGCTCTGCGGCATGTGAGATCTTCCCGGACCAGGGTACGAACCCGCGTCCCTTGCATCGGCAGGCGGACTCTCAACCACTGCGACACCAGGGAAGCCCTGCATTCGCTTCTTGATGACCTTTTGGTTGTTTCTAGTTTGGGGCTAGCATGAATAAAGCTGCTGTGAATATTCATGTAAAAGTATTTGTGTGAACATTATTTTCCTTTCATATGAAATGCCTAAGTGAGATTGTTACCTATCAGGGTTCTTGGACTCTTTAATCAATAGAAGTTGATGAGAGGCCAGATGAGAAATTCAGGCAAGGCTTTAATGGGATTCATGCTGCAGCTCGAGGGAACGAAAACAAGTTATAGGTTCCCTTGCTTGCACCCTGAGGCCAAGGGCGAGCTGGTCCCTTAAATGGGGTGAGGATAGGGGCGGACCCATGCATTATGCTGGAGGGGTGTCTTAGGTGGTCTGCCCACCCGCTTGGTGGTGCAATGTGTAGGGGTCATGCCCAGTACCCTGCTTTTGCTCCCAACACCTCAGAAATGGCAGTTACGTTTTTAGTCTTTTTGTATCTTGTTGTTCATAATTTGCCCCAACTGCACATACACAGTTATTTTTAGTTCCTTATAGTTTCTTTGTATTCTGTTGCTCAAGGAGACGTTTGTCCAGGTGTAAGGACTGCCGCAAAGGGTCCCAGGCCCCAGGCCCCAACCTGTCTCAAAATTGCTATCTCATATGGCAATCATATGTTTAATTTTATAAGAAACTGCCAAACTATTTTCCAAAGTGGTTGTACCATATTATACCAGCAGTGTTTGAAAGTTCCATGAGCTCCAATACTTAGTATTCTTTTTAATTTTAGCCATTCTAGTGGGTGTGCAGTGGTATCTTGTGTTTTTATTTGCGTGTTTTTCGTAACTAATGATAGTGTGCATCTTTCAGGTGTTTTGTTGTACTTATCGGCTACTCCTAAAATCTTTCGGAAAGTGTCTATTCAAAACTGATGCACATTTTAATTGTGTGACTTTTCATTCAGTTGTTATAGCTCTTTATATGCAATATATTATGGATTTAAGTCCTTGTCAGATATATGTATTGTGTATAATTTCTCCCTGTCTGTGGCTTGCCATTTAATTTTAAAAACATCTTTAGAAGAGCAGAAGATCTTAATTTTGATGAAGTCCATTTTAGCAATATTTTGCCTTTATGGTTAGTACTTTTTGTGTCCTTAAAAGTCTTTTCCCTCCCTAAAGTTACAAAGATTTTTTTTCTTCTAAAAGGTTTATAGTTTTAGCTCTTAAGTTTAGGTTTATGATGCAGTGATCCCCCTTATCCATGGTCTTAATTTCTGTGGTTTCAGTTACACACAGTCAATCATAGTCCAAAAATATTAATGGAAAATTCCAGAAATAAACAATTTATAATTTTTAAATTGCATGCTGTTCTGAGTAGCATGATGAAATCTCCTGCCGTCTTGCTCTGTCCTTCAAGGGACATGAACAATCCCTTTGTCCAAAGAATCCACACTGTTTACGCTACCCCCCCATTATAGGAAGAAACAGTATACAGAGTGTTTGGTATTGTCAGCAGTTTCAGCACCCATTGGGAGTCTTGGAATGTATCCCTCATGGATAAGGAGGGGACACCTGTACATTTCAAGTTAATTTTTGTACCTGGTGTGGGTAAGGGTCGAGGTTCATTTTTTCCATATGGATATCCATTTATCTCAGTGCCGCTAACTGAAAAGATTATTCTTTTCCCAGTTTTGTGGAAATCAGTTGTCTATATACAAGTGGGTCTGTTTCTGGACTCTGTGCTGTTCTATTGGTCCATTTGTCTCTGCTTTCACTAATACACATTGTCTTGATTACCATAGCTTTATAATGCCTGAAATCCACTTTATTATTTTTCAAAATTATTTAGGCTATTCTAGGTCGTTTGAATTTCCATATAAATTTGAGAATCAACTTGTCAATTTCTACAACAAAGCCTGTTATGAATATGATTAGGATTGTGTTGAATCTACAGATCAATTTTGAGAGAATTAGATATAACAAAATCAAATCTTTTAGTTCATTAACGTGATATGTCTTTGTTTAATTCTTTAATTTTTTCTATCTTGTAGTTTTCAGTGTATAGGTCTTGTACTCCTAAGTATTTCCTGTTTTTCATGCTGCTGTAAATGTTATTTTAAATTTCATTATCCAGTATTCTCAGTATCTATAAGTACAATTAATTCTTAAATATTGACCATGTACCCTGAGACCTTGCTAAATTCGTTCATGAGTTCTGTTAGCTTGTAACTGTAGATTTCTTGGGATTGGCTAAATATACAATCATGTTGTTTACCCAAAAAACCTTTCACTTCTTTTCCAATCTGAATGCCTTTTATTTAATTTTTCTTGCCTTATGGCATTGATTATGACTTCTCATACAGTGATGAATAAAAGTGGGAAAAGATGACATCCTTACCTTTTTCCCAATCTTAAGGGAAAGGTGTTCAGTCTTTTACCACTTAGTATGCTATTACCAGTAGTTTTTTTCATAGATGCTCTTTATGAGATTGTGGAAATTTAGTTACTCATTTTCTGAAGGGTTCTTTTTTTTTTTTTTACTATTGTGAATGGGTATGAGTTTTTTCTTCTTTTTAAAGAAGATGTTGGGGGTAGGAGTTTATTTATTTATTTATTTTTGCTGTGTTGGGTCTTCGTTTCTGTGCGAGGGCTTTCTCTAGTTGTGGCAAGCGGGGGCCACTCTTCATCGCGGTGCGCGGGCCTCTCACTATCGCGGCCTCTCTTGTTGCGGAGCACAGGCTCCAGATGCGCAGGCTCAGTAGTTGTGGCTCACGGGCCTAGTTGCTCCACGACATGTGGGATCCTCCCAGACCAGGGCTCGAACCCGTGTCCCCTGCATTAGCAGGCAGATTCCCAACCACTGCGCCACCAGGGAAGCCCAGGTATGAGTTTTTTCAAATGCTTTTTCTTCATCTATTTGTTTTTATTGAGGTATAATTGATTTACAATATTATATTAATTTCAGGTATGAAGCATAGTGATTCAAAATTTTTATACATTGTATTCCATTTATACTTATAAAATATTGCCTATATTCCCTGTATTGTGTACGATATATTCTTGCACCTTATTTATTTTATACATAGTAGCTTGTACCACTTAATCCCCTACTTCTGTCTTGTTCCTCCTGCCCTTCCTCTCCCCACTCTGTATCTGAGAGTCTGTTTCTTTTCTTTTTTTTGATATTCACTAGTTTCTTTTGTTTTTTAGATTCCACATATAAGTGATAACATACAGCATTTGTCTTTCTCTGACTTACTTCACTGAGCATAATACCCTCCAGGTTCATCCATTTTGTTGCAAATGGCAAAATTTTATTCTTTTTTATGACTGAGTAGTATTCCATTCTCTCTCTCTCTCTCCCTCTCTCTCCCTCTCTCTCTCTCTCTCTATATATATATATATATATATATCCTCTTTATCCATTCATCTGTTGATGGACAATTAGGTTGCTTCCATATCTTGGCAATTGTAAATAACACTGCTATGAACATTGGGGTGTTTATATCTTTTCAAATTAGTGTTTTCATTTTTTCCAGATATATGCCCAGGAGTGGAATTGCTGGATCATATGGTAGTTCTGTTTTTAGTTTTTTGAGGATCTCCATACTGTTTTTCACAGTGGCTGTACCAATTTACATTCCCACCAACAGTGTACAAGGGTTCCCTTTTCTCCACATCCTCGCCGATATTTGTTATTTGCGGTATTTTTGAGGATAGCCATTCTAGCAGGTGTGAGGTGTGATATCTCTTTGTGGTTTTGATTTGCATCTCTCTGATGATTAACGATGTTGAACACCTTACCATGTGCCTGGTGGCCATCTGTATGTCTTGTTTGGAAAAATGTCTATTCAGGTCTTCTGCCCATTTTTTAATTGCATTGTTTGTTCTTTTGATGTTGAGTTGTATCAGCTGTTTATATATTTTGGATATTATCCTCTTATGGGTCATTTCATTTGCAGATGTTTTCTCCCATTCACTATGCTGTCTTTTCATTTTTTGTTTTGTTAATTGTTAAGGTTTTAAGCTTAATTAGGTCCCATTTGATTATTTTTGCTTTTTTTCCTTTTCCTTTTCCTTAGGAGACAAATCCAAAAAAATATTGCCATGATTTATGTCACAGAGCATTCTGCCTATGTTTTGTTCTGGGAATTTTATGATTTCTGTTCTTATATTTAGGTTTTTTGAATTTATTTTTGTATATAGTATTAGAGAATTTCTAATTTCATTCTTTTACATGTAGCTATCCAGTTTTCCCTGCACCACTTATTGAAGAGACTGACTTTTCTCCCTTGTGTATTCTTATCACCTTTGTTGCAGATTAATTAACCACAGATGTGTGGGTTTATTTCTAGCTCTCCATTCTGTTCTATTGAAGTATGTGTCTGTTTTTATGCCAGTACCATACTGTTTTGATTGCCATAGCTTTGAAGTATAGTCTGAAGTCAAGGAACATGGTACCTCCAGCCCTGTTCTTATTTCTCAATTGTTTTGACTATTTGCCGGCTTTTGTGTTTCCATACGAATTTTAAAATTTTTTGTTCTGGTTCTGTGAAAAGGTCATTGGTAATTTGATAGGGATTGCATTGAATCTGTAGATTGCCTTGGATAGTATGGTCATTTTAACAATAATAATGCTTTCAGGGCTTCCCTGGTGGCACAGTGGTTAAGAATCCACTTGCCAATGCAGGGGACACAGGTTGGAGCCCTGGTCCGGGAAGATCCTACATGCTGCAGAGCCACTAAGCCTGTGTACCACAACTACTGAGCCTGAGCTCTAGAGCCCACAAGCCACAACTACTAAGCCCGTGTGCTACAGCTTCTGAAGTCCATGTGCCTAGAGCCCATGCTCCACAACTAGAGAAGCCACCGCAATGAGAAGCCTGTGCACTGAAACGAAGAGTAGCCCCCGCTCACCACAACTAGAGAAAGCCCTCGTGCAGCAACAAAGACCCAATGCAGCCAAAAATAAATAAATAAAATAAAATAAATAAATTTAAAAAGTAATAATAATAATGCTTTCAACCCATGAACACAATATATCTTTCCATCCGTTTCATCTTCAGTTTCTTTCATCAGTGTCTTACCGTTTTCCAAGTAGAGGTCTTTACCTCCTTAGGTAGGTTGATTCCTAGGTATTTTATTCTTTTTGATGTGATGTAAATGGGATTGTTTCCTTAATTTCTTTGATAGTTTGTTGTTAGTGTATAGAAATGCAACAGGTTTCTGTACATTAATTCTGTACCCTGTAACTTTTTTAAAAAATTTATTTTTGGCTGTGTTCGGTCTTCAAGGCATCCTTGTCTTTTTCCTCATCTTAGAGGAAATGCTTTCAGCTTTTCACCATTGAGGATGATGTTAGCTGTGGGCTTATCATATGTGGCCTTAATTATGTTGAGGCATGTTCTCTCCATATCCACTTACTGGAGAGTCGTTTTGATAAATGGGCATTAAATTTTGTCAAAAGCTTTTCTGTATCTACTGAGATGATCATACGGTTTTTATTCTTCAATTTGTTAATGTGATGTATCACATAGATTGATTTTCAGATATTGAACCATCCTTGCATCCCTGGGATGAATTCCACTTGATCTTGGTGTATGATCCTTTTAATGGATTGTTGGATTCCATTTGCTAATATTTCGTTGAGGATTTTTGCATCTATGTTCATCAGTGATATTGGCCTATAATTTTCATTTTTTGTGATATCTTTGTCTGGTTTTGGTATCAGGGTGATGCTGGCCTCATAGAATTAGTTCAGAAGTTTTCCTTCTGCAATTTTTGGAAATAGTGTGAGAAGGATAGGTGTTAACTCTTCTCTAAATATTGGTAGAATATACCTGTGAAGTCATCTGGTTCTGTACTTTTGTTTGTTGGTAGTTTTTTTTTTTTTTTTAAATCACTGATTCAGTTTCATTACTGGTGTTTGGTCTGTTCATATTTTCTATTTTTTCCTAGTTCTGTTTTGGGAGACTGTATATTTTTAGGAATTTATTTCTTCTGGGTTGTCCATTTTATTGGTAGTAGTCTTTTATGATCCTTTGTATTTCTTTGCCGGCAGTTGTAACTTCTTTTCCATTTCTGACTTTATTGATTTGGGCCTTCTCTCTTCTTGATGAGTCTGGTTAAAGATTTATCAATTTTATTTATCTTTCCAAAGAACCAGCTCTTAATTTCACTGATCTTTTCTATTGTTTTGTTTTGTTTTTAGTCTCTATTTCATTTATTTCTGCTTTGGTCTTTATTATTTCTTTCCTTCTGCTAACTTTGGGTTTTTTTCTTTTTCTGGTTTCTTTAGGTGTAAAGTTAGGTTGTTTCTTTGACATTTTTCTTGTTTCTTGAGGTAAGCTTTTACTGTTATAAATTTCCCTCTTAGGACTGCCTTTGTTGGGTCCCATAGCATTTGTGTTGTTGTTTTCATTCATCTCTAGGTGCTTTTTGGTTTCTTCCTTGATTCCTTCAGTGATCCATTGGTTGTTTAGCATATTGTTTAGCCTTCACGTGTTGGTGTTTTTGCAGTTCTTTGCTTTTAGTTCATTTCTAGTCTCATAGCATTGTGCTAAGAAAAGATGCTTGATATAATTTCAGTTTTCTTAAATTTACCATGGCTTGTTTTGTGGCCTAGCATATTATCTACCCTGGAGAATGTCCTATGTGCACTTAAAAAGAATGTGTATTCTGCTGGTTTTGGACAGAATATTCTATATGTATCTATTAAGTCCATTTGGTCTAATGTGTGATTTAAAGCTGGTGTTTCCTTATTGATTTTCTCTCTGGATTATCTATCTGTGGAGGTAAGTGGGGTATTAAAGTCCCCTACTATTTTTGTGCTACTGTCAATTTCTCCCTTTATGTATGTTAATATTTGCTTTATGTATATAGGTGCTCCTATGTTGGGTGCCTATATATTTACAGTTGTTATATCTTCTTGGATTGATCTCTTCATCATTATGTAATATCCTTCTTTGTCTCTTTTAACAGTCTTCGTTTTAAAGTCTGTTTTGTCTGATGTAAGTATTGCTATCCTGGCTTTCTTTTGATTTCCATTTACATGGAATAACTTTTTCTTCCCCTCACTTTCAGTCTGTGTATTTTTAGATCTGAAGTGAGTCTCTTGTTGGCAGCATGTATACACATATTGTTTTTGTATGCATTTAGCCACTCTGTGTCTTGACTGGAGCATTTAGTTCATTTATATTTAAAGTAATTACTGATATACGTGTACTTATTGTCTCAATCATTTTGGGGTTGTTTTGGTATTTCTTTTTTGTTCCTTTGTTCTTGTTTTTGTTCTCCTCTCTTGTGATTTGATAACTATCTTTAGTGTTATGTTTGGATTCCTTTCTCTTTTGTATGTGTGTTATTTATTATAGGTTTTTCTTTTGTGGTTATCATGAAGTTTATGCATGTATATAAAACATACATATATATGATTATTTTAAGTTGCTGATTTCTTCAGTTCAAACACATTTTAACAACTCTGCATTTGTACTCCTCTCCCCTCATGATTACTGTTTTTGACATCTATTTACTTTGTATATCCCTTAACTGCTTATTGTAGCTATAGAAGAATTTATTACTTTTGTCTTTTCACCTTCCTACCAGTTTTGTATATGACCTTTACTGTATATTTGCCTTTACCTATGAGCTTTTTCCTTTTGTAATTTTCATGTTTCTAGTTGTGGGCTTTTCTGTTTCACATAGAGAAGTCCCTTTAACATTTCTTGTAAAGCCTGTTTGGTGATGCTGAACTCTTTTAGCTTTTGCTTCTCTGTAAAAATTTGATATCTCTATCAAATTTGAATGAGAGCCTTGCTGGGCAGAGTATTTTAAGTTGTAGGTTTTCCTCTTTCATCATTTTAAACATATCAGGCACTCCCTTCTGGCCTCAGAGTTTCTGCTGATAGTCTTATGGGAGTTCCCTTGTATGTAACTTGTTGCTTTTCACTTGCTGCTTTTAATAGTCTCTCTTTATCTTTAATTTTTGTCATTTTAATAACAATGTGTATTGGTGTGAATCCTCTTTGGGTTGATCCTGTTTGGGGCTCTCTGTGCTTCCTGGACTTGGATTTCTGTGTCCTTTCCCAGGTTAGGGAAGTTTTCAGCTATTATGTCTTCAGAAATGTTCTCTGCCCCTTTTTCTCTCTCTTCTCCTTCTGCGACCCCTATAATGCAAATGTTAGTACGCTTCATGTTGTGTCAGAGGTTTCTTAAACTCTTCTCACTTCTTTTAATTCTTTTTCCTTCTTTCTGTTCAGCTTCATTGATTTCCACTATTCTGTCTTCCAGCTCACTCATCTGTTCCTCTGTATCATTTGGTCTGCTGTTAATTTCTTCTAGTATATTTTTCATTTCAGTTATTATATTCTTTAACTCTGGTTGTTCTTTATATTTTCTAACTCTTTGTTTAAAACTTCTGAGTTCTTTGATCATCTTTATAATCATTACCTGGAACTGTTTCTTAAGTAGATTGTCTTTCTCCACTTCACATAGTTCTTCTGGGTTTTTTTCTTGGTCCTTTGGAATATATCCCACTGTCACCTCATTTTGCCTAACTTGCTGTTTTTGTTTCTGTGTACATGGTAGGTTGGTTATGCTTCCAACCTTGGAAAAGTATCCGTTTGTAGGAGACATCCTATGCATCCCAGAAACACACTCCCCTCTGGTCACCAGAGCTGGGGGTGCCCCTTAATTGAGCTGTGTAGATCCTTCTCTTATGGTGGGCTGACTACTGTGGACAGTCTGGTAGAAATGGCTGGCCCCCAGCCTGGTTAGTTGCCAGGCCCTGCCTTGTGAGGAGGCTGCCAGCTGCTTTTTGGCAGGACTGGGTCATGAGTTGGCTGGCTGAAGAACCCCACATGGCCCTGGGGCTAGTGCTGGCTCACTGGTGGGTGGAGTTGGGGTCTAGGAGATCCCAGGGTTGGTATCCACCCACCACTGAGTTAAGCCAGATCTTTGGGTTAGTGCCAGCCCACTAGTAGGCAGAGCTGGGTCCTGGGTTCTGGCTGTGGAGCACACGTGTCCCAGAGCTGGTGTTGGACTACTGGTGGATGTGGCCTGTTCCTGACACAGCTGACTGTGGGGTCCAGGGTGTCCCAAAGCTTGTGTTGGCCTGCTGGTGGGCAAGGCTGATTCTCAGATTGTCCCAGGGCTGTTACTGGCCTGCTGCTGAGTGGGCTGGGTCCTGCCATGGCAGGCTGTGGGGCTGTAGTCCTGGGGGCTGGTGTCTGCCCACTGGTGGGTGAGGCTGGTCCGGAGCTTGCTGGTGGGTGGGGCTGGGGCTCAGGAGATTCTGGGACTGGTGCCTGTTCATTGGTGGGCAGAGCTGGGTTCTGGGTTGTCTGGCTGCAGGACCCTGAGGGTCCTGGATCTGGTGTGTGGGGCCAGGTCTTGGATCCTCTGGTGGACAGAGCTGTGTCCAAGGGCGGCTGTGAGTTCAGGGGGTCTTAAGGCAGATTGTCTGCTGGAGGGTGGAACTGTGTCACTGCCTAGTTAGTTGCTTGGCCTGAGGTGTCCCAGTACTGGTGCCTAAATGTTCGTAAACGGGGGTCCTGAGGCTAATAAGCTAGAGGGAGGATTCCAAAATGGCACTTGCCAGCACCAGTGTCCACGTGGTAGAACAAGCCCCCAAAATGGCTGCCACCAGTGTCTGTGTCCCCAGGGTGAGCTGTAGTTGCCTCTTGCCTCTCCAGGAGGCTCTCCAAGATCAGCAGGTTGTTCTGACCCAGGCTCCTTTCAAATTAATGCTTCTGCCCTGGGTCCTGGAGTGTGTGAAATTTTGTGTGCACCCTTTAAGAATAGAGTTTCTATTTCCCACAGCCCTCTGACTCTCTCCAGAGTAAGTCCCGCTGGCCTTCAAAGCCAAATGTTTTGGGGGCTCATCTTCCTGGTGCAGGACCCCCAGACTGGGGAGCCTAATGTGGGGTTCAGACCCTTTGCTCCTTGGAGAGAACCCCTGCAGTTGTAATTATTCTCCCATTTATGGGTCACCCACCCAGGATTATGGGTCTTGACTATACTGCATCTCTGCCCCTCCTACGTGTCTTCTTGTTGTTCCTTATATCTTTAGTTGTAGAATATATTTTCTGGTAGATTTCAATCTTTTTCAGCAATATTTGTTCTGTAAATAATTATAATTTTGGTGTGCCTGTGAGAGGAGGTGAGCACAGGGTCCTTCTACTCTGTCATCTTGGGATACTTTTTCTGCATCTATTAAGATAATCATATAGAGGTTTTTTCATTTATTTATTTATTTATTATTTATTTATTTAGTTTTGCGGTACATGGGCCTGTCACTGTTGTTGCCTCTCCCATTGCGGAGCACAGGCTCCGGACACGCAGGCTCAGCGGCCATGGCTCATGGGCCCAGCCGCTCCGCAGCATGTGGGATCTTCCCGGACCAGGGCACAAACCTGTGTCCCCTGCATTGGCAGGCGGACTCCCAACCACTGTGCCACCAGGGAAGCCCTATTTATTTTTAATTGATGTATATTTGATTTACAACACTGTTAGTTTCAGGTATACAGCAAAGTGATTTGGTTATGCATATATATATGCATATATCTATACCCTTTTTTCAATTCTTTTCCATTATAGGTTATTACAAGATACTGAATACAGTTCCCTGTGCTATACAGTAAATCCTTGTTGTTTATCTATTTTTACATATGGTAATGTGCATCTATTAATCCCATACTCCCTCCCAATTTATCCCTCCTCCCACTTCCCCTTTGGTAACCATGTGTTTTCTATGTCTGTGAGTGTTTCTGTTTTGTAAATAAGTTCATTTATACTATTTTTTTAGATTCACATATAAGCAATACCACATGATATTTGTCTTTCTCTATCTGACTTACTTCACTTAGTATGATAATCTCTAGGTCCATCCATGTTGCTGCAAATGGCAGTATTTCATTCTTTTTGATGACTGAGTAGTATGCCAGTGTGTATATATGTGTGTGTGTGTGTGTGTGTGTGTGCATACCCACACTACATCTTTTTTATCCATTCATCTGTTAATGGACATGTAGGTTGCTTCCATGTCTTGGCTATTATAAATAGTGCCACTATGAACATAGGGGTGCATGTATCCTTTTGAATTAGTTTTCATCTTTTCCAGATATATGCCCAGGAATGGGATAAGGTTTTAAGGAACCTCCATAGTGTTTTCTATAGAGGCTGCACCAACTTACATTTCCACTGACAGTGTACAAGGGTTCCCTTTTCTCCACACTCTTCATTTATTATTTGTAGACTTTTTGATGATGGCCATTTTGACCAGTGTGAGGGTTTTTTTTTTCTTTATGTCATAAATGTGATGGCTTTACATGTTAAAGCAACCCTTGCATTCTGTTATAAAGTATACTTAATCACTGCATAGTATCCTTTTTGTATTTATTTATGCAATTTTTTGGCTAATACTTTTAAAGTATTTTTACATTTATTTTCATGAGTTATATTGTTCGGTGTTTTTCTTCTCTTGTAAAGTCTTTGTCTGGTTTTCTAACAGGGTAATGCTGGCCTCATAAAATGAATTGGAAAGTGTTTCTTCTTCCTCTGTTTTCTGAGAGAGTTTGTGTAAGGTTGACATTGTCTCTTTACATGTTTAATGAAATTCACCAGTCTCTAGACCTGGAATTTTCTTTATGGGAAGGTTTTTAACTAAAATTTAAAATTAATTTTTAAGTAAATATAGAGATATTCAGAATTCCTATATCTTCTTTTTTTGTTTTTGTTTTTGGTTACTTTAAAAATTTAATGGTAAATCTTATGGGCTTTTTTTGTTTTATCATCCCACCCTACTCAAATTTGTACATGAAGCCATTCCAGACAAAAATTTAAAGTACTTTAAGCTATATTATCAGCACTACACATTTCCAGTAATAGTCTGAATTCAAATCATGGTGAAAACAAGCTGGCTAGTTTAGCCCAGGGAAAACAGAAATCATGCTTAAGAAGGAAGACTTAGACTAAGATCTGAAACACCATCATTTGAAGGGGTTATTTTTTCCATTGCTAGAAGTCCAGTTTTCTAATAAAGACCAAAAGACAGTTTCTTTTTGATGCAGTGTTTGCTACATTAAATGTTAATTTCTGTTGTAATCTTCCCACTCACTCACATACTAGGGTAGTATTTGATGAGGTTGACAGTTCTCAAACTGATCTAATGTAGATGCCGTGTGTTCTTTGGAAGGGGTCCCTGTCTGTATGATGATGATATTAATATCACCTAGCATGCACTGAGTGTTTTCTATGTGCCAGGCACTGATCTAAGTATCAATAGTTGAAATGTATCAGCTTATGAATTGGCACGTTCATGGAGGGAGAGAGAGGTTAAGGAACCTTACTAAGATTACACAGAAAGTAAAAGCTGCAGCCAAGGCTTACATCAGTTTTGGTACTTTGCTTCTTTCAAGAAATTTGTCCCTTTAGTTGTCAAATTTACTAGCATAAATTTATTCATAATAGTCCTTTATATCCTTTAATGTGGGATCTGCAGTGATGCCCCCTTTTTCATTCCCGATATTGCTAACTTATGCTTTCCTCTCTTTTTTATTTGTTCAGTCTACCTAGAGGTTTATCAATTTACTGATCTTTTTAAATAACTTTTTTTGTTTTATTGGTATTTTTCCATTGTTCATCTGTTGCTGTTTCATCAATATTCACTCTTTATTATTTCCTTTCTCCTACTTGCTTTGCGCTTAAGTTATTCGTTTTTTCTTCTTAAGGGAGAACCTTAAATCATTTATTTTTCAATTCTTAGGTGGAATAATGACACTCAAATTTCACTACATGGTTTAGAAAAATGTAACTTTGAAAAGAATGGTACATTTTGTTCAAGATTGGCTGTAAAGTAACTTAAACAAATGTGAAGCTAGAGTGTTTAACCTGGAGAGAAAATTAAAATATAACTTGAGAGAGGAACCAAGATGGCAGCGTAGAAGGACATGCTCTCACTCCCTCTTGCTAGAACACCAGAATCACAACTAGCTGCTGGACAACCATTGACCGGAAGACACTGGAACTCACCAAAAAAGACACCCCACATCCAAAGACAAAGGAGAAGCCACAGTGAGATGGTAGAAGGGGTGCAATTATAGTAAAATCAAATCCCATAACTGCTGGGTGGGTGACTCACAGACTGGAGAACACTTATACCACAGAAGTTCACCCACTGGAGTGAAGGTTCTAAGCCCCAGGTCAGGTTCCCAACCTGGGGATCCGGCAATGGGAGGAGGAGTTCCTAGAGAATCAGACTTTGAAGGCTAGTGGGACTCGACTGCAGGACTTTGACAGGACTGGGGGAAACAGAGACTCCACTCTTGGAGGGCACACACAAAGTAGTGTGTGCATCGGGACCCAGGCGAAGGAGCAGTGACCCCAGGGAAGACTGAACCAGACCTACCTGCTAGTGTTGGAGGGTCTCCTGCAGAGGCAGGCGGTGGCTGTGGCTCACCATGGGGACAAGGACACTGGCAGCAGAAGTTCTGGGAAGTACTCCTTGGCGTGAGCCCTCCCAGAGTCCACCACTAGCCCCACCAAAGAGCCCAGGTCGGCTCCAGTGTTGGGTTGCCTCAGGCCAGACAACCAACAGGGAGGGAACCCAGCCCCACCCATCAGCAGTCAAGTGGATTAAAGTTTTGCTGAGCTCTGCCCACCAGAGCAACACCCAACTCCACCCACTACCAGTCCCTCCCATCAGGAAACTTGCACAAGCCTCTTAGATAGCCTCATCCACCAGAGGGCAGACAGCAGAAGCAAGAACTACAATCCTGCAGCCTGTGGAACAAAAACCACATTCCCAGAAAGACAGAAAAGATGAAAAGGCAGAGGGCTATGTACCAGATGAAGGAACAAGATAAAACCCCAGAAAAACAACTAAATGAAGTGGATATAGGCAACCTTCCAGAAAAAGAATTCAAAATAATGATAGTTAAGATGATCCAGGACCTTGGAAAAAGAATGGAGGCAAGGATCAAGAAAATGCAAGAAATGTTTAATAAAGACCTAGAAGAATTAAAGAACAAACAGAGGTGAACAATACAATAACTGGAATGAAAATTACACTAGAAGGAATCAATAGCAGAATAACTGAGGTAAAAGAACAGATAAGTAACCTGGAAGACAGAATGATGGAATTCACTGCCGTGGAACAGAATAAAGAAAAAAGAATGAAAAGAAATGAAGACAGTCTAGGAGACCTCTGGGACAACATTAAACGCAACAACATTCGCATTATAGGGGTCCCAGAAGGAGACGAGAGAGAGAAAGGACCCAAGAAAATATTTGAAAAGATTATAGTCGAAAACTTTCCTAACATGGGAAAGGAAATAGCCACCCAAGTCCAGGAAGTGCAGAGAGTCCCATACAGGATAAACCCATGGAGAAACACGCCAAGACACATTGTAATCAGACTGGCAATAATTAAAGACAAAGAAAAATTATTGAAAGCAGCAAGGGAAAAAATGACAAATAACATAAAAGGGAACTCCCATAAGGTTAACAGCTGATTTCTCAGCAGAAATTCTACAAGCCAGAAGGGAGTGGCATGATATATTTGAAGTGATGAAAGGGAAGAACCTACAACCAAGATTACTCTACCCAGCAAGGATCTCATTCAGATTCGATGGAGAAATCAAAAGCTTTACAGACAAGCAAAAGCTAAGAGAATTCAGCACCACCAAACCAGCTCTACAGCAAATGCTAAAGGAACTTCTCTAAGTGGTAAACACAAGAGAAGAAAAGGACCTACAAAAGCAAACCCAAAACAACTAAGAAAATGGTCATAGGAACATACATATTGATAATTACCTTAAACGTGAATGGATTAAATGCTCCAACCAAAAGACACAGGCTTGCTGAATGCATACAGAAACAAGACCCATCTATATGCTGGCTACAAGAGACCCACTTCAGACCTATGGACACATACAGACTGAAAGTGAGGGGATGGAAAAAGATACTCCATGCAAATGGAAATCAAAAGAAAGCTGGAGTAGCAATACTCATATCAGATAAAATAGACTTTAAAATAAAGAATGTTACAAGAGACAAGGAAGGACACTACATAATGATCAAGGGATCAATCCAAGAAGAAGATATAACAATTATAAATATATATGCACCCAACATAGGAGCACCTCAATACATAAGGCAACTGCTAACAGCTCTAAAAGAGGAAATTGACAGTAACACAATAATAGTTGGGGACTTTAACACGTCACTTACACCAATGGACAGATCATCCAAACAGAAAATTAATAAGGAAACAGAAGCTTTAAATGACACAATAGACCAGATAGATTTCATTGATATTTATAGGACATTCCATCCAAAAACAGCAGATTACACTTTCTTCTCAAGTGCGCAAGGAACATTCTCCAGGATAGATCACATCTTGGGTCACAAATCAAGCCACAGTAAATTTAAGAAAATTGAAATCATATCAAGCATCTTTTCTGACCACAATGCTGTGAGATTAGAAATAAATTACAGGGAAAAAAAACGTAAAAAACACAAACACATGGAGGCTAAACAATACGTTACTAAATAACCAAGAGATCACTGAAGAAATCAAAGAGGACATCAAAAAATACCTAGAGATAAATGACAATGAAAACACGATGACCCAAAATCTATGGGATGCAGCAAAAGCAGCTCTAAGAGGGAAGTTTATAGCTATACAGGCCTACCTCAAGAAACAAGAAATACCTCAAATAAACAATCTAACCTTACACCTAAAGGAACTAGAGAAAGAAGAACAAACAAAACCCGAAGTTAGCAGAAGGAAAGAAATCATAAAGATCAGAGCAGAAATAAATGATATAGAAACAAAGAAAACAATAGCAAAGATCAATAAAACTAAAAGCTGGTTCTTTGAGAAGATAAACAAAATTGATAAACCATTAGCCAGACTCATGAAGAAAAAGAGGGAGAGGACTCAAATCAATAAAAGTAGAAGTGAAGAAAGAGAAGTTACAACAGACACCGCAGAAATACAAAGCATCCTAAGAGACTACTACAAGCAACTCTATGCCAATAAAATGGACAACCTGGAAGAAATGGACAAATTCTTAGAAAGGTATAACCTTCCAAGACTGAACCAGGAAGAAATAGAAAATATGAACAGACCAATCACAAGTAATGAAATTGAAACTGTGATTAAAAATCTTCCAGTAAACAAAAGTCCAGGACCAGATGGCTTCACAGGTGAATTCTATCAGACATTTAGAGAAGAGCTAACACCCATCCTTCTGAAACTCTTGCAAAATATTGCAGAGGAAGGAACACTCCTAGACTCATTCTGTGAGGCCACCATCACCCTGATACCAAAACCAGAGAAAGATACTACAAAAAAAAGAAAATCACAGACCAATATCACTGATGAATATAGACGGAAAAATCCTCAACAAAATACTAGCAAACAGAATCCAACAACACATTAAAAGTATCATACACCATGATCAAGTGGGATTTATCCCAGAGATGCAAGGATTCTTCAATATACGTAAGTTAGTGTGATACACCATATTAACAAATTGAAGAAGAAAAACCATAAGATCATCTCAATAGATGCAGAAAAAGCTTTTGACAAAATTCGACGCCCATTTATGATAAGACTCTCCAGAAAGTGGGCGTAGAGGGAACCTACCTCAACATAGTTAAGGCCATATAGGACAAACCCACAGCAAACATCATTCTCAATGGTGAAAAACTGAAAGCATTTCCTCTAAGATCAGGAACAAGACAAGGATGTCTACTCTCACCACTATTATTCAACATAGTTTTGGAAGTCCTAGCCACGGCAATCAGAGAAGAAAAAGAAATAAAAGGAATACAAATTGTAAAAGAAGAAGTAAATCTGTCACTGTTTTCAGATGACATGATACTATACACTGAGAATTCTAAAGATGCCACCAGAAAACTACTAGAGGTAATCAATGAATTTGGTAAAGTTACAGGATACAACATTAATGCACAAAAATCTCTTGCACTGCTATACACTAATGATGAAATATCTGAAAGAGCAATTAAGGAAACACTCCCATTTACCATTGCAACAAAAAGAATAAAATACCTAGGAATAAACCTAACTAGGGAGACAAAAGTCCTGTATGCAGAAGACTATAAGACATTGATGAAAGAAATTAAAAATGATACCAACAGATGGAGAGATATACCATGTTCTTGGTTTGGAAGAATCAATATTGTGAAAATGACTATACTACCCAAAGCAATCTACAGATTCAGTGCAATCCCTATCAAATTACCAATGGCATATTTTACGGAACTAGAACAAAAAAATTTTAAAATTTGTATGGAGACACAAAAGACCCTGAATAGCCAAAGCAGTCTTGAGGGAAAAAAACGGAGCTGGAGGAATCAGACTTTGTGACTTCAGACTATACTACAAAGCTACAGTAATCAAGACAGTATGGTACTAGCACAATAACAGAAATATAGATCAATGGAACAAGATAGAAAGCCTAGAGATAAACCCATACACCTATGGTCAACTAATCTATGACTAAAGAGGCAAGGATATACAATGGAGAAAAGACAGTCTCTTCAATAAGTGCTGCTGGGAAAACTGGACAGCTACATGTAAAAGAATGAAATTAGAACATTCCCTACACCATAGACAAAAATAAACTCAAAATGGATTAGAGAGCTAAATGTAAGACTGGACACTATAAAACTCTTAGAGGAAAACATAGGAAGAACACTCTTTGATACAAATCACAGCAAGATCTTTTTTGATCCACCTCCTAGAGTAATGGAAATAAAAACAGAAAGAAACAAATGGGACATAATGAAACTTCAAAGCTTTTGCACAGCAAAGGAAACCATAAACAAGACGGAAAGGCAGCCCTCATAGTGGGAGAAAGTATTTACAAGCATTTGCAAACAAATCAACAAAGGATTAATCTCCAGAATATATAAACAGCTCAATATTAAAAAAACAAATAACTCAGTTCAAAAATGGGCAGAAGAGACATTTCTCCAAAGAAGACATACAGATGGCCAAGGAGCACATGAAAAGCTGCTCAGCATCACTAATTATTAGAGAAATGCAAATCAAAACTCAATGAGGTATCTATCACCTCACACCAGTTAAAATGGGCATCAGCAGAAAGTCTACAAACAACAAATGCTGGAGAGGGTGTGGAGAAAAGGGAACCCTCTTGCACTGTTAGTGGTAATGTAAATTGATACACCCACTATGGAGAACAGTATGGAGGTTCCTTAAAAAACGAAAAATAGAATTACCGTATGATCCAGCAATCCCACTACTGTGCATATACCCAGAGAAAACCATAATTCAGAAAGACACATGCACCCCAATGTTCATTGCAGCAGTATTTACAATAGCCAGGTCATGGAAGCAACTTAAATGCCCATCGACAGATGAATGGATAAAGAAGTTGTGGTAAATATGTACAGTGGAATATTACTCAGGCATAAAAAGGAACAAAATTGGGTCATTTGTAGACACGTGGGTGGATCTAGAGACTGTCATACAGAGTGCAGTAAGTCAGAAAGAGAAAAACAAATATCGTATATTATTGCATACATATGGAACTTAGAAAAATGGTACCAATGAACCAGCTTGCAGGGCAGAAATTGAGACACAGATGTAGAGAACAAACGTATGGACAGACCAAGGGGGGAAAGCGGCGGGGGGGGTGGTGGTGGTGGTGTGATGAATTGGGCGATTGGGATTGACAATTGCTGATGTGCATAAAATTGATGACTAATAAGGACCTGCTATATAAAAGAATAAATAAAATTAAATTTAAAAAATAGATAAAATATAACTTGAAACTTAACAGGGTAAAAGGTGTTCCAATTTAAAACACCAAGAAATAGCATCATCATTCATTGTTTTTAAGCTTTTTCTTCCTTTTGTAATATAAACATTTATTTCCAAATATTTTGGGATTTTCGTTTTGGTTTAGAACTGATTTCTAATTCATTTCCATAGTGGGTTAGAAAACATCCTCAGAATGATTTCAATCCTTTTAAATTTATCATGTCTTATTTTATAGCCCAATGTATGGTCTATTGGTAAATGTTCCATGTATCGCTCTGATATTTGCATTTTAAATGATATTGCACAATATATAGATGAATGGTAAAACTCATGCTGATAATTTAAATTAAAAATTTTTTCCCATAAAACATTAAATAGTAAATTTAAAATGCCATGATAAGCTGAAAAGAAGACTGCAGAAAAAGGAAAAGCTTCATATGTACCTTTAAAGCACTTTGAACAAGGGGCCTCATGTTTTCAATTTGCCCTGGGACCCACAAATTATGTCCCTGGCCCTAAGTGCAGGTCTGCTGTTAACAAATTCACAACAGTTTTGTTTAACTGAAAATGTTTTTATTTCACCTTCATCTTGAAGGATATGTCTAGAATTCTAGATTTCACAGATTTTTTTTTCCCCTTAGCACTTCAATTTTTATTTATTTATTTATTTATTTTGCTGTTCTGGACAGCTTGTGGGATCTTAGTTCCCCAACCAGGGATTGAACCCGGGCCCACAGCAGTGAAAGCACCGAGTCCTAACCACTGGACCACCAAGGAATTCTCTAAATATTTTCCATTGTTTTCTGACTTACCTTGTTGTTCTTATATGTAATGTATATTCTTTCCTTTGGCTCTTAAGAATTTTCTCTTTATCACCAGTTTTCAGCAACTTGATTATGGTTTGCCTTGGTAAGGCTTTCCTTATATTTATCCTGTTTGGAATTTGTTGAGCCCCATGTATCTATGTGTTAAGAGTTTTCATCCAATTTAGAAAAATTTCAGCTATTATTTCTTGAAATATTTGTTCCCTGCCTCCCAACCCCTCACTTCTGGGATTCCCATTTATATGTAAGGTAAACCACTTGATATTGTCCCAGTGAGACTTTTGTTTTACTCTTTTCTTCTCTCTGTGCTTCAGTTTTTGTGTTAGTTTTTGACAGTTTTTATTACTACTTATTCAACTTCACTGATCATTTCCTCTGCAGCGTCTAAAATCTGCTGTTCAAACAAAACAGCGAAGTTTTCTTTTCATATGGGGTATTTTTAAGCTCCAGAAGTTACCTTTGTTTTCTTTTTTATATCTTCTATTTCTATACTCATTATGTTCATATTTTGTTTTAAGTTTATGAATATATTTTAAATATCTGAATTGAAGTCTTTCTCTGCCAACTGTATCGTGTCTGTCATTTTTGCTTCAGTTTCTGTTAACTGATTTTTCTCCTGATTATGGGTCTCATTTTCAAGCTTCTTTGCATGTTTAGTAATTTTGATTGGATGCTAGACATTGTAAATGTTACATTGTGGTGTGTCTGGATTTTGATGTGTTCATGTAAAAAATATTGACTTTTGTTTCTGTGGTTATTTAAATTACTTATGAATCAACTTGATCCTTCTGAAAAGTTTTTTTTTGTGGTGGTTTTAAAGTAGCCTTCACTCTAGGGCTAGTTTAGTCCCACTGGCAAGCCGTGACCTCCTACTGTTTCTACTGAATTACCCAGGTGTTTGGCAAGGCCTCCCTTGTGAAGATCATTGGAAGTTGAACATTTCCCAGACCTTTGTTAACTCTGGGTGTTAGTCAGCTTTACAGGGTTCCATTAGCTCTTCTTTCCCAGTAATATGTTGTCTAGCCTCGTGCAGTGTTACCTTATACCTTACCAGCTTAGTATTCAGCCCAAGACTCAAGTAGATCCTATGTAGATTTCTGGAGCTTCTCTTCTGTGTTGCTTCCTCCTTTCTGATACTGTACCCTGAAGATTGTATTTGCCTCTGCCCCTCCACACTCTGGTCTCTTTATCCTTAACTCAGCATGGTTACCATGTTCTATGCTGTTTTCTGAAAAGAGCCTCCTGGGTGAAAGCTGGGCCATCTTGGTGCCCACTTCATTTGTTTTCCTTCTTTCAGGGATCACAGTCCTTTGCTGTTATTCAATATCTAAAAGCATTTATTTTACATATAAGTCCAGTTTTATAGTTTTTTATGTTGGGAAGGCAAGTCTAGTCCAATTTTTCTATCATACCAGAAGCGAGAGTCTTCTCGGTCCCTTTCATCTGTTTTCTTTCTAATTGAGGTAAAATTCACATAACAAAAATTAACCATTTAAAAGTATATCCTTTCATCAGTTTTTAAGTCAACTTTTAGAATGTTCTAAATTCTTCCTATTTGTCCAGATTATACTTAATCAAATAAAATATTTTAAAGGATTTGGAGTGAGAAACTTTCCTTATATAGACTTGAGTCAGTAAAATAGAACGTTAATATTCTCTTTCTTAAAGGGAATTTCACTTACCTGAATGGATTTAGATTGGTTTCTTTTAAAAGGCTAAGAACACAGAATCCTATATGTGTTAGGTTATACTATAAATTACATCTTAAACTGATAAACTGTAGTTGCTGTTTATCTTGGATGAAAGTAAATACTCAGAAAAGCAATAGAAAACAAGTTTAAGTCCCCTCATACGAACCTTCAAGTTCCGAACTTTCAAAGATGCGAATGTGTGTTCACATGTCCAGTCACGTAAGTTAGTTCACGTGTCTGGTGTACATTGTCACGTGCATGCATCCTCTACAAGAGGTTGTGCTTTTGTGTACTTTACAGTACTGTATAGAGTACAGTAGTACAGTATCTTTATTTCAAGCCCAGGATGTCCGGAAGCAAGTGTAAAAGCAGTGGTGATCTAGGTGGTACTGCTAAAAAGACCAGGAACTGGAGGCCCAGAGAAAGGACAAAGAGAGACAAGAGGAGGAGGAAGTAACTGAAGAACCAAAGAGATTCATGATGCAGGAAATGGCAAGGGGATTTTCTTTATTTGAGGAGGCACTGTTAGTTTTTGAGGCACAGGACCCGAACATAGAACAGTACACAAAGGTTGAAGCAGCCGTTCAGAATGCAATCCGGTGCTACCATGTCATCTATGACAAGAAAAAAAGGGCTACTACCCAGACATCACTGGATTGTTTTTTCAAGAGGGTAGATAGAATTGAATCCAGCAAGGAACCAGAACCTGTGCCACCATCATCAGGTGTGAGTGAACTTGCAGTTTGCCTTCTGTCTCCTGTTGCTGACGATCCTTCACCGCTAGCATCTCCCACCTCCTATCCTTCCTCTAGTCAGTAACTCTTCCTTGCCTGTTCACTAGATGCCAGCCCCTGTATGCCAGCTGTTGTACTGTACTACTGTACTTTTCAAGGTACTGTACTGTAAGATTAAAAATGTTTATTTTTTGTTTTTGTTTGTTTTTTATGCATTATTTGTATGAAAAGTATTATAAACCTATTACAGTACTATATAGCCAATTGTGTTAATCCGGTACCTAGGCTAATTTTGCTGGACTTACGAACAAATCGTACTTAACAAATGTGCTCTCAGAACGGAACTCATTTGTATATGGAGGACTTACTGTAAAAACAAAAGGACATGATTAAGAATCACCTCTTTGGGAACAAAGAGTAGGAAAAAATAATTGATTAGTAGCCTTTACTCCAAGCATTCTGTTTTATTATACTTTTAAAATCATGCTTAGTTTTTCACATTTACACTTCTTTTGCCCACCCGAGGAACTGAGTTGCTGGTTTCTTCTCTTGAGGTTGCCCATTGTGGTTATCGTGAGCTGTAGCTTCTCTTCGTGTGAGTCCTGCCTGACTTAATAGTTTTTAATAGTTGGAGAAGCTTTGGACTCATTTTGTAGTATTAAGAGAAGAAACAAAATTTTTAAAATTATTGAAGCTGTTATATTTTCTCAATCTGTGTTTCTGTGAGAACTGTTGAAGCAAGGCTCAGAAAGCAGTGTCTAGGGGCAAATATGTGAATAAGTTGGCTTTAGGGAGCTTTCAAAAGATGAAGCTTGGCGAGATCTAGGACTTGAACACTGGGCCAGCACATAGGGATTAGAATGTCTACTGATAGTGGAGGTCAAGGCAAGAAACTAGAGGTGAAGGATGGGATATAAAGAATCTTGCAGGCTCGGAGAGCCATAGGGGAGGAGGTGCTGGGTAGCAAAGTGACTCAATTTAATTAGACTAAAAGGACAGTTAGATGTGAGATGCCTGTAAGGAAAAAACAGGCAACTCTTGGTTTGGTGATTCTTATTTTTTGGATAGGACAGAATCACAACTTACATATAAGAATAGGCAAGCCACATTATAAAGAGTTTAATTTGGCAAAAATTGGAGCTGTGCAATCATGTATAAAGACAGATTATAATATCAATATAGGCATTGATCTAATTAGAATGCATTAAAACTTTTTGGTTTTGAAATAATTTGTCATTTTTTAAAAGCTGCAATGTATTAATACATAGTTAGGAGAAAATAGCATTTCTCTTCATAATACCTACCTAGATTTAAGGAGTGTCATGTTGCTATGCTACTCTCTTGCCACTGAAACACCATGAATACACATCACTTATATTTGTATGTGAATTCCATAGATTAAGCCATTTGTTGCCAGTTCTTTTCAAGTTAAACTTTTTTTTTTTTTTAGCCCAAGCAATTTTCATCTTTTTCTTCTCAGTTTCACGCCTTCATACTTAAAACACATTAACAAGGGAAGAGTAATGAAAGAGTTTGGGACTGCCAAAAACCTTGACTAGGTTCCCAGGAGAGAGAAAAATACTCCTATCTTGTCTGTAGTGAAGAAAACCTGAGTCTAAAGACACCTTAAAATCCTTAGGAATTCTCTGTAAACATCGGAAACTAGTATAAAGGATTTTCAGAGTTTTAATAATGAGCAGTAGAAGCTGATTGGATGTTCAAATTCTATGCATTAGTCTTTTGTGAAGAGTTCTGCCCAACAGCTTTTATATTTTGGGTGCTTTGTTTTGTTTTTTTCCACTCATGAGTTCAATTTCTTAAGGTTTTTTAGAATGATTTTCTTTGCATAAGACCCTCATCAAAGTTTATTTGCTAGCAAACCTGGTTTTCCTACAAACTTGAAGAAATAATTGAAAGCTGATGGTAGTCCTGACTAGCAGTTGCTCTGCCTAGAATAAATTGTGTGTGTGTGTGGTGTGTGTATCAGTTTTGGTCAGCTACACTGACAGAGCTGGGCCAAGACATTTTCCTGCCTGTTAATCAAGGACACACAGACAAAGCTCAAGGAAGGATGACCCCTGTCTCAGGAAGTATCGAATCAGTTGCTATTTTTAAACAGTATACAGTAGAACTTGAGATCAGGTCTTTACTCAGTTGACAGGAAAAGTTCTCTGCCAAATTTTGCATTTGAGGAAACAGTTAATGGGCCTAAATGAGTGAAGCCTCTATGTGAAAGGAAGGGATGTGACTGTAAGTATTTTTGCTGATTTGGGTCAAGTGTGTGGTGGCAGAGATGTGGAAAATTCAGTCAGTGACAAAATAGGTTATTACATTTCAAAGTAACTGATAGTTAATGGCACCTTGGATTGTCTTTAGTGACAGTGGTGTGTATGGAATTCTGTGTTGCTAATAGTAAAGTTGAAATAAGGGTATGTGATGAGCTAATATTATCTCAAAGTAGCACTGGAGAAGGAAATCAGCTATTGGTGTGTTTCCAGACTAACTGGCTCTTCCTCTGGATTTTGATGTGTTCATGTAAAAAATATTGACTTTTGTTTCTGTGGTTATTTAAATTACTTATGAATCATAAACTTTTTGGTTATTTGGATATTTTGGTTATTTGAGATGTATTTCTGTATGCTTTTTATAATACTCTGTTGGTCCTTGTTTCATTAACAGAAGGTTTTGTAAAGAATTGATTTATCACAAAATAATATTGTATACTACTATGTGTAATCTCTTATAAAACCTCATTCTACTTAACTTTAGGAAATTAAATATGCAGAATGTTAAAGCAGACAATTTGAGAAATACCATTAAGTAGTATTTTCTCTGTAATATTATACCACCCTCTTAGGAATGCCTTTATGAGGTTGAATTGCTTAATGGATGACAGGTACATCTTTACATATGAAATGTTAGCGACTTATTTAGGGATAGGTGGGCAGTGTTTTAGTGGAGTTTAAATTAGGAAATTATAAAACTGTGTTAACATATTCATTTCATTTTAATAGGATTATTCAAGATAAAGTTGTAGCCATTTTCAACAAGGATTGATGATAAGAATTTTTCTTTTTAAAACATTTTCAAGTTAAAGATGAAAGGAAAATGCTGGAATTGTTTGGATTCTAACTGACAGGATAAAGAATATAGTATTTCACAGTTACTTGTAATGGAACCTCAGTAAAATTCATCACTTGTCATGCACCCAACTGGGAACATGGATGTTGGTTTTTCTCGTTCTGCTGTTCATACACTGTCAAGAAGCCACTGCAGAAACATCAAACAAAAAATTTCTCAGTGGGAAGGAAGAACTAATGGTAAATCTAATCCAGATAAGTGCAATCCAAAGGACTTTGGAGTGAGATATAATAACTGTAATCAAGAGATTCTTCTTAAGAGAAATCCTGTTGCTGAGGGAAAGAGCAAAAACCTGGATGTCACCAACTCTCAAAATGTTGATCAGGGTATTAATGAAGATGCCAAAAGCCACAATCGAAGTGAGGATGAAAGTGAGAGACGTGAGTATGATGATACACACTTCTTTAAAAATGAATCAGGATCCAACTGGGTATGTTCTCGGGCCAAACAAACTGAAAGCTGGAAAGAAGTTTTGGATCCAGAGACTTCATTACCTCCAGGAAATTTCTATACCTCACAGATATTGTGGAAGAAAATAGAAGCACTTCCCCCAGATAAAGTCTTAAATTTAGCTTTAGAACATTGTGACTCTTCAGAAAAAGAACTGAATTTCAGAGGTCTGGATAGTTCATATGGAGTAACGAAGAGCTTAGAAAACATTTACTCTGAACCTGAGGGACAAGAGTGTGGACCTTCTATAAATCCTTTGCCAAAACCTCGTAGGACATTCAGATATTTATCTGAATCTGGTGATATGCCATATAAAGAAAGAAACTGTGACAGAAAATACTGTGAAAATAATTCTTGTACAGAGCCCTCTTTAGCCTCTTCTCAGGAACCTGAACCAAAGAACTATGGCAGAAAAATCAGAGGGAGATCTAAAAGGTATGTTTTTATTTGAAAGGTAATGATTTTAAGTATTTTCCTTATAGAACTATTGAGCTTCTGTTTCCTTTTCAAACCAATTTCCATTTCCATGTGTGGGTTACACGTATAATTTGATTATACAGATGTTGATTAACCCAAGGGGAAAATACATATAAGCGAAACAGTAGGAGTATAGGTAATATCCAGGACAATCTACTGACATAAGTACTGTAGAAAAACTTCCATTTTATATCTTTAAAAATGTATAGGGGACTTCCCTGGCGGTCCAGTGATTAAGACTCTGCACTTCCAATGCAAGGGATATGGGTTCGATCCCTGGTTGGGGAACTAAGATACCACCTGTCATGCGGTGCGGCCAAAAAAGAAAAGAACAATGTATAGGGAAGCAAGTACCTTCTTCTACTTCATTTAGGACATGCTGGCATTAGCCTCACTTTTTATTACAGAGTGAATTTAATAAAGTACCCAAAGAAGAACATGAATGTAATTGGCTAAAAGCCTCCAGTTTTCTCATGGTGCGTATTAGGGCATCAGCCTAATTTATTATTCTTAGGTATCTGATAAAACACCTTTGTAATTTTGTACACTAAGTCCTTTTCTTATCAATTTGTGTCTATCATACCAATATAAAGAATACTAGAGTTTTACAAGATACAACTTTAAAATGTATCTCCTTTCTTAAGGAAATCCTTTGAATTTGAGGACATTCAGCACTTTCGAAATCAGAACTCACGGAAGATTCGTGAAGAACTTAGAAGAAATTCTGGCTCAGCACTTTATTACACACAGTCTGAGGACAATATCTATGAGGATATCATATGTAGGTGTCCACAAACTTTGCAATTAAATTTAGTGAGTATGTAGTTGGTGGAGCCCTTAACTAGAGTATGTTATTTTCTTTTACAATCAAGCATGTCTTGCTCTAGATTTTCCTTTCTAATATTGAAACCTTTGTTGTATAAATTCCTTAATTCTCTAATGGATTTTACAACTAGTTTATTGGACTGTTCAGTTCAGAAGTAGATGTGTGTAGTATGGTATTTTGAGAATTCTTTGAGGTTGGTTGGACACCTGAGTGGTTTGTGAGCTTAAAGTACCATTGATTTTGAGACCTACATCCCTACAGCAATGTAGAGTAGAAAGCTGAACATATTTAGTCAGTTTTTGCTTTCTTTTCCTTTTAAGTGTAGTCAGTGTGTTCCCATTTAATTATGTTCCTCTAAACTTTTTTTTCATTATTTTTCAAGATCCCATCAAAGAAAATCCATATGAAGATATTCCAGTGCAGCCTTTGCCCATGTGGAGGTCTCTTTCAACATGGAAGCTACCACCCCCTAAAATTGCTTTCAAAGCACACAAGGTATAACCAGAGAAATAAGAAAATATTAGAATCTTATTTATGATCCTACAAAAAGGTTAAAATGGTTTAACTAGGGCCAAAACTAAGAGGCACTGAAATGTTGGTTTATTGTTCTTTGTTTTATTTTGGGGGGAGCAGCACAAAACTTTTTTTTTGGTTTTGGGGAGGGGTTTTTGTTTGTTTTTTTAGCGCTTGAGAAGACTTGAATACAAACACCTTTAGACAGACCATAAACCTTTTAGTTCACTATAGTTACCACAGCACTGTAATAGTCCCACATCAACCTGTGGCCTAAATTACCTGTCTGGTCCCTGCAAGCACTCACCAGCCCTGAAAGCAAAGGCTGCCTTGAGTTAATGAGGACTCTGAGCTATTGTTTTCTGGAAATTTGATTACACTGTTGTAGAAGAACTTGGATTAGAAACCCAAGAAACTTCTTTACAAACAGTGAAAAAGAAATTACGGTGTCCTCATTTTAGATGATTTTAAAGGAAAGATAAATATTTTGGGGGGATAGCTTTGACTTTGAGAACACAGGCATTACCTAGATGATCTTACCTTAGCAGTACCTCTTCTGTTTTAGCTTCCTCCCAAACCTCAGTTACTTCACCGGAAGACTATGGAACCGAAGAACTCACAAGTTTATTTATGGTCAAAGCTCACAAAGGATACCACATTGCCTGTCACTTTAACTGAATGGAAGCTTTTCCGAGCTGGAGAAGTTGCAAACAGGAAAAGGAAAAATCTTCCAAGGGTAAGAACTCCAGTACTTTGATTCTTCAACTCTTACTTCAGCATTTCCACAAATGCGAATAAATAAACTTTAGACTGAAACGAATAATAGGTTAGAACTGACCTACTGGAATTAGAAGATTTGGAAAGCAGCCTTAAGCTAAGTTTTTGCTCATGCAAGAAAAATGCATGAATGGCTTTTGCCAAGGTTTTTGTGTGTGTGTGTGGATTTGGAAAATTGATTTTAGATGGAGGACTTCGCCCTAGTTACCTTAGTTCTCATTAAAATCAGCTGCCGGTGTGAAGGAAGCCCTAGAACCTCATGTAAAAGGACCTTCTAGTAAGCTGGCATCAGTGTTGTTCTCACTTATTTGTATAACAGCCAAAGTTAATTCAGTTTTGTGCCTGAGTTTACAAATTTTCAGTAATGACAAAGTATATGCCAAAAATGTCCACTCAAAGGAAGGAAAAAAGAAATTTTACTATTACTTGGGAAAAGAAATTTTTGCCAATTATATTAAATAAATGACTTCTCTCTCAAGGGAGAAAAGGCAGTAAGTCTGTAAATCATCTCAGTGACAGCCACTGAACCAAAATAAAGAAATTTGGATTATTTGTAATATATATATTTTTAAGAGAGACATTTAAGAAATTACATGAAAATATTTAAAAACTGTTTATGTTATTTTGTTCTGTAATTCAGAATGTTTTCAGGATTACTATGCAGAAATAAAATCATTTAAATAGTATTCCTGTCTTTAATCCCATCTGAATTAGCTATATTCATTTAGCACATGATTTCTGTACCTGATTTTAACACTGAACAAAAGTCATAGCTGTTTCTTGGTGTAGTAACTGCTGATTGGTTCCTTGGGAAATATTCTGTTCCACAGTTACTTTAATTCTTCTGATCCATTTCCTGCCCCTCCCTCTTTAATATGTGAAGTGTTAAAGACACAGAGTTTTTTTTAAAGCACTAAACTGATCTCTCTGGAAAAAAAAATCTTTAGGTGTTTATTCTCCTGTGTATGGTGAGGACTACTTAAAAATCAGAGGTTTAAAGAATTTCCAGGATGTATGTATATATAATGCATAACAATCACTTTCCTGTACACCAGGAACTAACACCGCATTGTAAATCAACTATACTTCCAAAAAAAAAAAAAAAAAAAGAATTGCTGGCACAACAAAGCAGCCTCCCACATGTTCCAGAAACAGCAGATCATGCGTTCACAGGGGCTAGAACACAAACACATAAGGAATTGTATTTAAGATGTGGTTCTTGGAATAGCATTAACAAATATTTAGAAATTATGGATTGTGGAATTTAATGAGACCCAAGGATATTTGCAGTGCTTTTGATTTCATGCCTCAGTATTTTATGTACTGTGGATCCCTTGAGTACTCAAAGCCTGTTCTCTTTCTGATTATAGGTGAGATGATCCAACTTTTCCTGTTTGGATATTTTCCCAAAGGTTTTCTTAAGAAATGGGGAAGAGAAAAATGGTGATGAATTCTTGATTGTCAGGCAGGAACAGACTGTTAGCATTTCTACCTGTGACCCTCCTTGGATTAAATCCTTTTAGGATGTTTCATTTGCAATACAAATTTTGGTTTTGGACTATCTTCGGGAACAACATTCCATGAGGAAAGCAGTTTTCACTTATTTCCTCTTTGATGACTAGAGCTATCTCTGGAAGGGAAACTGGTTTCATAGTTTGAAAGTAACTGATCTAGTCCATATGCCTCTTCCCTACCCTTCCTTTCTTTCTCTACTGTGGCAATCTGTGTGGGATTGTTTGCTAGAGTAGATTTCCTAATGTTTTATATTGTTTGTGTCAAGTGTGTACAGCAATATGGTTTCCATCATTTCTTAGGAAAACTATTCTACGGTATTTCCTATAACTAGAAGGTAATTATAGGCTCCTAGCTCATAATCAAAATTTAAATTTTATTACTTTATCTCATATTTCTAGAATAGATAGTTCCCTTTTCTTTATAACATTTGAGTATACTTTTAAGTATACTTTTCAAATACACATTAATAATTCTACTATTTTTGGTCCTTATGTATCCAAAATACATGTTTACTCTCATACATCTTTCCTATAGCCCCTAGCAATACCTTTTTATGTTGGATTCTCTTATTTTCTTTAATAATGCTAATATTTAAGAATATTGGTAACTTTTCACTTGAATTATAGCTATGAAAATCTTTAAAAGAATAAACTCATCCAAAAATGTGGGAATAATCTGCATATTGGAAGCACATGTTTCTCACATGTTATTTTTCTTGCAGTGGACTGATTCACTGCCTATGGATTGCCAGGATTGCTAGAGAAACAAGGACAAAGGAAAAAACAAGAACATTTTTCTCAAGCAACTTTGTTGGTTATCATATTATATAATGTTCCTAACAACTGTAATTCTGGGCATTAAATATGTTAAATCAATATTGATAGTTAAGAAAAAGTTTGGAATTTTAAGAAAAATATACATAGAAAAACTAATCAATTTCTCCTTTTAAAAGTGGCTGTTGATCAGCTTTAATTCTTTTCTCTTTTTTAAGCCCAGTCTGTCTGTCTGTCTCTTTTATACACACTTCCCAGAAGCAAAGAAAGAATTTTAATGAATAATGCATATTAAATGGAACATTGTTTTGTACTTGGACATATTTGAGAATCTCCTATTTTTATGACATGTTTCCAAAATAAATTATAATATTAGTGCTCCCAGTAGCAAAGGAGTATTCCTTTTGACTAAAGCTTTCTAAGCGTGATTATCCTCTCTTTGCAAAAATTCCTGGGAGCAGACATAACTGTGCCTCACCCTGCCTTACAAGTGAGTAAATATCCCACTTCCTACTCTGGGCTCGCAAAAACTTGAGTCCATTGGTAAGGCTTGGTCAATATATGGAGTGCAGTAGCCAGATTTCCTGCATGTTGTGACATGGAATGACAAGCAATCTCTCTAAGAACCTGTGCTAAACTTCCTCTGGAAAGGAAATATCCTTTCCCACTTCTCTTACCCATGTTAAATGGAATATGTATTAGAATAGCATATCATCTTACTAAAGATAATTTTAGATTCAAAATTGAAAAATGTAAAGGTTTTTATTTATAAAATGGATCTTTCTCTGAACGAGAATCACTAATAAGTTAACATCAAGCTGCAAAACTTGTTGGTGTTTGTTTTAGCTTGTACTTTTCTGGTCTTTTTTCAGCTTGTATTGAAAATAGATGATATATTTGAATCTAAGAGAGGGAAGAAGAGGGTAAAGTTACACCCTTACACTGGAAAAGATGTACCTCCCTCTAAAGGTAAGAATTGTTCCAACTGTCCATAGCTATTAGCATATGAAGGGCAAATCATTAAATAATTTAATGTTTGATGTGAATTATAATTTTTGGTTTACTTTCCTGTCTATCCCACTTAAACATAAAACTTCTTTAGGCTAAGGGATTATTTCTTGTTCTTCCTCAAATCCCTTTTGTTTAGTTCTGTACCAAGTAATAACTATTGGATGAATAAGTAAATAAATTAAAAAATAGTTATAAACCAATGAGACTAATTTTCATGGACAGGTTGCATCCTTATTATGTAGTACTACTTTGATTTACAGTCTTTTGTCAGTATAGACTCTCTCAGTGTCGAAATGAAAATATTAAGTATATATATACTGAATGTATGTGGTATTCAACCTATAGTCATCTAATAAGTTCAGTAGTTTTATTCCTCAGATGCCTAGATAAAACTTAGATTGTCTTAAGAAACTTTCAACATCTATAGTGAATTATTATTGTAGAATCTTCTTTACAACTTTAACTTGGTTGTCTGGCAAAGGATGTGTAGAGTTTAGCAATTTTTGTCTGTGAGATTCATAAGTGAGAAGCAACAGCCAAGTCATACCAGAAAAGAATATTTCATATTTTTGCAGACTTCCAAAGACAGAAATTTCTTCATTTTCATTGAAAATCTCTTCTTCATTCTAACAATTACTATGTGAAAATAAACTTCCCTGTTCAATAATTCAAGACTCTTTCTTCTTACTTTGTGATGATTAAAATCATCTCATCACCATTTTAAATGTGAGTTTTCATATTTGCAAAAGCAATTATTACAACATTTCAGCCTTTTCTTCTGTAGAAGAAATACTTCTGGTTTTTGTTAATAATAATAGCTACCATTTACTGAATGAAGTAATAGTTTCTTTATGTACTTTATCTGGTGTATAACGTATGACCACACTGGGAGGTAGGGACTGTCCTAATTTTACAGAGGAAGAAGCTGAGCCAGAGGAGGAAGCATCAATTTGAATCAAGGAGCATGATACCACAAAGTCTTCTTCTTCTCTATTATGATTGTTTTTCTAAATAACGGCATGTAGCAAATATTATTGTTTTATAGATAAGGAAATAAATTATAAATTGCAAATTTTGTGAAATATCAAGACACTGGAACCAGGACAAATTCTTAGAAAACATTATCATTTTCCCGTATTAACAGCACTCTATTGATAACTGTATTCACCAGATATGCCACCCTAGGTAGATGATCACCGATCTCTTATTTTATTTGAATGCTTTATGGATTAGGAACATTTTAGTAAATTTGGCTCGAAGAAAAGTTTTTGAAGAGCCAAATCCTTTTTTTCACTGTATCATTATTGAAAAGAAAAAATTCAAGAGCATAAACTGCCAACTTCTAACACATACACACACAAAAAGGAGGAGTCCCTACAGATTTTTCTTTTGCGTGGCTCAAAGGAAATATGCATTTACTCAGTCTCTGTGGCCAACTCCTTCAGTGGACCCGAGGAATTTCTCTCATGCCTGAGGATCTCCTGGCTCAGTAGTCACAGTTCTCAGATTTTTGTTTACCTCCTTAAGCTTTTGTCTGTATATCAGCAATGCCTCATAGAACCAGATGATTGTATTTACCTGCTCTGCCAGTACATGCTAGGTTTTACCGAATCTGTTGCAACCTAAACAGTTCTTAACTCTCAGTTATCAGGTATCACAAAATGATTTATTGTCCTTCTTCAAAATTATAATTTTGTGTGTTGAAGTCACATTTTAAAAAGGGACAATCTAGTACTTTTTTGATCCCTACAGATTCTCAACAGATTTTCCTATTGGCTTATAAACCCCTTAACCTTCATTCAGTGTCTTGGAATGCAGATCGTCAAAACCCATAGATGTGAATATATTAAAGCCATTTAAATGAGCTTTTGTAAGGTCTTTTCCAGGTAAATTACCTTTCCTCCCTTCCCTCTTTCTTTTTTTTTTGTCTTTCCAAACACTTCATGGGCTCCCAAGAGGTGCTTGGTGCTAAGGATACAAATAGGACTCAGGAGCTCACAGTGTTTGTTCTTTCATACTGAACAATATTTTATAGCCCCAGTATACTTTTTGTCATTGTAGTTAGTTTGAAGTTATAAAACCTGTACAGTACACAATATTTAAATACCTGCTTTTTCTGTAACATGTCTTGTGTAGCTTTCCCACATATCTAATGAAGAGACAGTATTTGTTTTTATGTTCTCTTCTTCCTTATTACAAAATTAAAATGAGCACAGCAAGAAATTACAATAATATAAAATAACATAAAACGGAAAGCCAAAGTTTCCCAAACCTCCTCCTACTAATCCCAGAAAATCTTATGCACATGCAAATATTTTTTCTCCCCAAATACTTTTATACTATTCAGACTTTGTATATCTTGCTGTTTTAAAAAAATATATAATTAATATACTTTGGAGCTCTTTTGGTATCAACACATAGAGATCCACATAGCTGTACTGTATTTCTTGGTATAGATGTAAAAGAATTTTATTTAGCTGGTAGACATTTTGGCTGTTTCTAACATTTTATTTAACCTGTGGATAATTAAGTTTTATAAATAGATAGGTAGATATATAGATATAGATTTTTTCTTCAAACAATGCTGTAATATATATTTTTTGTTTATATATTTTTTTGTATGTTGGTAAGAATACATCTGTAGAATAAGTTCCTAGCAGTGTACTTAATCAAAGAACACATACTTTAAAGAACACATAAATTAAAATTTTTATAACTGCTGACAAATTGTCTCACAAATAGATTTTAACAACTTAAAAAAAAACAGCTTTGGGCTTCCCTGGTGGCGCAGTGGTTGAGAGTCCGCCTGCCGATGCAGGGGACACGGGTTCGTGGCCTGGTCCGGGAAGATCCCACATTGCTGCGGAGCGGCTGGACCCGTGAGCCGTGGCCACTGGGCCTGTGCATCCAGAGCCTGTGCTCTGCAACAGGAGAGGCCACAACAGTGAGAGGTCCGCGTACCGCAAAAAAAAAAAAAACAGCTTTATATTTCTTTGAAGAGCTTTTGAAAATGGTTTTTTCCTCGTAATCTTCATTAATACTGTGTTTTATTAGAGCTTTTTATTTTTTGCCAGTATCATGGTTGAAAAGTGTATCTTACTTATTGTTTTAAGTTATTAAATTTATTTTATTAATTATGAATTTGAACAGTTATGTTTATCAATAGTTATCAGTCTTTTTCTACAAATTGTCTTTTCCTACTCTTTTATTCATTTTTTTTGTTGTGCTGTGTTTTTACTTATTCATTTGTAACAGCTATTTAAATATTAAGAAACTTAGCCTTGCGTCTGCAACGTGGATTTCAAATATTCCCCCAGTTTATTTACCTTTTGAATTTACTAATGATTTTTTATTAGATTAGAAATTTTACATTTTTATACAATCAAACTTCCGTACAGTTTTCATTTATGACTCCT
Source organism: Pseudorca crassidens (assembly GCF_039906515.1). Lineage (NCBI taxonomy): Eukaryota > Metazoa > Chordata > Mammalia > Artiodactyla > Delphinidae > Pseudorca > Pseudorca crassidens. The sequence continues at coordinate 100,540,437 of NC_090297.1, read as the reverse complement.
AGTCCTTGTTTTTCCTGATATATTAAAATTTTTTCCCTTTCTTTTTATTTTAAAATTTTGCTTTAACTTTTCAGACTTAATTTAGAAATTTTTCGTTCACCTGTTCACGATGTTTTGTTTTGTGTTTTGGTTGTTCTCTTTCTTTCTTTTTTTTTTTTTTTTGTAAATTGACAATGTGCCTAGTATTGTACAGAACATTCCCTTCTAGAAACAGGCTAAAAGTATCTTAGCCTCAAGATACTTAAAATCCAATTGTGGAAAATAAGAGCAGTTCAAAGCTGTTTGAGTACTGTAAGAATTCAGAGTAAAGTTCAGTTTAGTTTGGCATTAGAGGTGGCTTAGAGGCATCATAAAGGCATCATAAATATTACTTCATAAACTTACTTGGTAATCTTTCTTAGCCTCACATTTTCCTGTTAATCTAAATTCACAGTTTGTTCCGTATTGAGATTTTTGTTTAGCCAGGTTGGTGTTTTACCTTTGATACCTTATTTGGGAATATAAAGACAATGATATGAAGGTAGAAATAAAATCCACTCTGATCAAGGCTTTCTAAAACTAGTCTGAACTGCTGTTAATTTCTAGAATTAGGGATGAGAGGGGAACTGAGGAGGGAGGTGGGTATGGGAAGAAGATGGAATGGAATAGTTTCTTCTCTGAGCCTTTTATTCTTTTTTGCACCTGTCCTGCCCTGATACAGCTAAGTGGTTTGGAGAAAGGCTCAGCCTCCTTAATTATTCCTTACTCCAAGTAAGTCCCCAGGTCCGTGGAGCTTTTACATTGTTTTTGTCCTCATGTTCTGCCTGTTCTTGTTGGACAGTACAAATGGAAACTCTTTCTTTTCAGGTGAAACCTGTGGGTACGAAAGTGATGCCGAGTATCTGCCAAAGAGTGAGTGAGTCAGTGGGGCTGCTCCCTTTCGCGTGATGATCCTGGTTGTAGGTGGAGTGGCACCTGCCTTTGTGATTAAGCATGTTTTTTCTACACGAAGTTTCACTTTGTCGGTGATTTCTTCATTATAAGAACCTGTTGAGATTTGGGGAACTAAACAGTACACTGTCAGATGTTTGACAGCATTAAAGATCTCCCATGGTAGAGTGAGGCAGACCAGTGTAGTTCTTAAGATGGAATGTCCTTCCATCTTAAGAGGGGAGCGGCAGAGCTGCACGTTCAGACGTATGTGCAGCAGCCAAAACAGAGTATGTGAGTCATTCTCTGAGGCAAATACTTTGCATTAAATATCTGATTTTTTCATAGTCATTCATTTGAGTATCTTAGATATCTCTGACATTGGGACAGGAAACACTGATCTGTTTCTTATTCATAGGTATTTATATTCTAAATTATTGTGCCATTTACTTTCTGTTAGAATATAGAAGCTGCTGTGCTTTTTTGGCTGTATTTGTTCAAGCAGTCATAGTGCTCTGTATCCTTCATCTAATGGATTTTCACAGCAAATTATTTAATTTCTGTTTAACTGAAGCATGGAAAAAATAGGAGACCTGAATTATCAAAGCTGAGTACAGGGCAGTTCCAGGTCTGATACTCTGATCTTATGATTAATAATCATGTGCTCCTACCAGTAGCCTAAATTGCTTCAGGTGTTTGATTCTGTAGGCTGACTGAAGGTGAAACTTAAGTCATCATCAGGTTCAGCTTGGATGTGTAAAGATGATTAATTTTGTTCTGTTGCTACTGAGAAACAGGCCCTAAAATTTTCTTGACTTGAACTGAGCCCTTTGGAGTTTGGAGCAAGGAAGGTTTGCCTAGAGCACTAAATGTACCGGATAATTTTGGAGAGGCACTCCAAAACTATTTTTTAAGTGTTCTTAATATTTTGATCTACCTTGTAACTTCTTTGGGGGCAGAATGCATCATATCTCAAAAGAAAAGCGAAACAGTTAGTGGATGAGTCTTTCCATCATTGGCTCAGAATGACACATAAGCAAATCTCTGGGATGCTTAGACTATTTCTTCTGCAAGTACTGCATGTCCCCTAGTGGAGACTACCCCAAATTATTCAGAATTTAGAGATAAATGAGAATAAAGGATAAATGGTATCCACTTTTCGGTGGGATTGCTCATACTGTTTACATAGTATGCTTCTATGAATTCTTTCTTTTGAGAAATAGTCTGCTAATGGATACCTTCTTACATGTCATTTTTCTCTCTTGCATTTAGCACCATTTATTGATATAAGTATATGTCCATTATTAGTAATATATGCCAAGGAGAAAAGGGAAAAGAACATTTCTTTAATGTGAGGATAGTTTTTGTTTTAACTTGATCAAACTTGTCTCTTTAGGAACTTACCTTCTATAGGACTCAGTTCTTTTATCAGATCTTTTCCCCCACCTAAGATTTCATGGTCCCCAAAATGGCATCTTTTGTCAGGCCAGTGCTTTTACCTGACATTTTCTGTGTATCCTGGCGTCATGCCATGAAAGATGGGATGGCACAGAGTATGTGTTGGGACATACATAGGTATCAGTTGGGACACAGAACATCGGTCCCACTGCAGGGCCCCCAGGTGCTTGTGAGAATCTGCACTTGTCCTCCAAGTGTGTCATAGCCCTAACAAGTATGTCTGGGTGGCAGACATTGGTTAGTCAACATTCATTAGCAACGACTGAGTGAAGATTAGTCCTGCGTGGGTCATGACCTCTGGATGCTAGAGGGAAGATAGGGCTATAAAGGAAAACAAGACTCCGTAATCTCATCGCAGGTCGCTACAAGCGCATAGCGCAACTGCAGCAACCTTCCAAGAGGAATCCTCACTACCAGACCTTAGAGCGGGATCTAATTGAATTACAGGAGCAGCAGCTGTTTGAACTTTTTGTGGTGGTGTCTCTACAGAAGAAGCCATCAGAAATAAGCTACATTCCCCAGGTCATACAACAATTCCCTAGCAAGGTAAGTGCATGGAGGCTATGAGGCATCCAGGAACGTTTCTGTGTCTCTGTGTATTTATTCCCTCTCTTCTTGTTTACTATTGTCTCAGTTAGCTTTTACTAATACTGTACTTCTTGTAGGATCCGGTGCACTCTAATGATACCTCGTGTCAGGCATGGGCTGCAACCAAGGGGGAATTAAAGCTCGTTATTCAAGTTGGGCTTTTATCTTTTGCTCTGCTATTTACTAAGTGACCTTTAGCAAGTTACAGAGCCTCAGTTTTCTCATCCTTAATGAGGGGAGTGGTAAATGTGGCAGAGTAGGGTAGCAGTTCAGAGCATGGACTGGGAGCCAGCTATCTGCATTTGCCACTTATTAGCTCTGTGACTTGGACCAGTTGAACTGCTCTGTGCCTCATTTTCTTCATTGGTCAAAGGGGGATAATCTTCATAGTGTCTACCCCCTTGGAGTTGTGGTGAGGATTAAATGAGCTAATTATAATTAATATAAGGCACTTAGAACAGTGTCTAGCATACAGTAAGCACTATGTAATGTTATTCCCTATTAGTGAGGATTTAATGAGATAATGTATGTAACGTGCTTAATCCAGTTCCTTGCACATAGTAACACTTGATAAATGGTAACTGTTATTAACGGTATTATTTCATTTACCTTTTTCACAAAATAATTCATTCATTTATTTAATCAATATTTCATAAATACCTACTATTTGCCAAGATTAGGTGCTGGGAGAGCACAGAGCTTACCTCACAGAGCTTACAAAATAGACCCCAAATGTGGCTCTGAGCTTTGTGGCAGTAAATACAAAGAGCATAATCGTTACATCAGGGCTTAACAAACTGATGGCCTCTGAGCATATTTAGCCCACAGATATGTTTTTTGGGTTTGCACAGTAATAAAATAATAAAAGTTTTGTTGTCAATTTTTTGTTTAAAAGTCATATTTCACATAAAAATCTGTATTTCTGCTTTCTCCTGAGAAACTAGAAAGACTGCCAACATTCAGCCTACATTCCTAAGTGGCATGAATTGGCTGAAGCTGAGTAAGAGCAGGACTGACTTCATGGGCATGTGACCAGTGCAGTCACACAAGGCCCCTCACTTACAAGGGCCCTGCACCCTGCTCCGCAGTCACCGTTGAAGTTCTTAATAATTTTATTTTTTTATTTTTATTTTATTTTATTTTTTACGGTATGCGGGCCTCTCACTGTTGTGGCCTCTCCCGTTGCGGAGCACAGGCTCCAGACGTGCAGGCTCAGCGGCCATGGCTCACGGGCCCAGCCGCTCCGCGGCATGTGGAATCTTCCCAGACCGGGGCACGAACCCGCGTCCCCTGCATCGGCAGGCGGACTCTCAACCACTGCGCCACCAGGGAAGCCCCAATAATTTTATATTTGAATTTGTGTTTTGTAAGTGAGGAGTGAGATCTGATGAGACAGTGGGGCACGTGCCAAGGTCTTAAAGCCTTGGCTCATGTATGCTGTCACCTCTCCAGGATGAGTTCTCCAGTTGTCCTCACTCCTACCCCTTGGTTCCCCAGGCCCCGTCTGGCTTCCCCCTTTCAATCCTCACTCAGTGACTGCTGCCACCCTCTGCACGGGCATGGAGGGGGTCAGGATCAGGCAAGCATTAACGCCGAAGTGTCTTAAGCAACACATGGTAGATCCTTCCCTACCCTGGGCATTGCCCCTGTGTTCAGTGAGTGGCCTGGGGGGGGCAAGCCTTTTCACCACCCCCAATCCAAGTACTAAGCACGTCCCCATGTGGAGGCTACAACCCCTTGAGGGTCGCCTAGCTGCTGCGGGTTCGAGTAGTGGGCCCATGGGAAGGGAAGTCCTTGGCTCAACTGTCCCACCCCTAGTCAGGACACAGAGTTTCAGTCCTGCAGCTGGCCCGAGGGGAAACCCAGCAGCTGGTGGGCCACTTGGGCACCAGATTGCAGGCCAGGGTCCCTGGGCACCTGTGAGAGTCTGCACTTGTCTCCAGGATCCTCGTGCCTGAGGGAGCATGCCATTAAGCAGAAAATCAAAAACCCCATTGCAGGCTGAGAAAGAAACCACAGAAGAAAGTAACAAGTTTTATATTTCATTTTACATTGTTTTTTCCTGCTTTTTGAACAAGGGGCTCACAGTTTTTCATCTTGCACTGTGCTCTGCAAATTATGTAGCTGGCCTTGGGAAGGAGTAATCCCTTTAAACAGGGACATTTACTCACCCTCCAGCTTACTACTTGGACCACTGCTCTCATTATCTGCTCAGGAACTTTAGGACTTCGGGTTTAAACCCTGAGTTTCATGTTTCACTAGAAAAGCTAGTGAAGGGCTTCCCTGGTGGTGCAGCGGTTAAGAATCCTCCTACCAATGCAGGGGACACAGGTTCGAGCCCTGGTCCTGGAAGATCCCACATGCCGCGGAGCAACTAAGCCCGTGCGCCACAACTACTGAGCCTGTGCTCTAGAGCCCTCGAGCCACAACTACTGAAACCCGCACGCCTAGAGCCCATACGCCACAACAAGAGAAGCCACCGCAATGAGAAGCCTGCACACCGCAACAAAGAGTAGCCTCCGCTCGCCGCAACTAGGGAAAGCCCATGAGCAGCAACGAAGACCCAACACAGCCAAAAAATAAATAAATAAAAATAAGAAAAGCTAATGAAGCACAACTGAACTGAAATCTGAGACATTTCCTGCATGGGTTCTCATTTTTTAAGAAAGTCCTCACCAACATTCCTGCTGTAAATAAATCAATGTTTAATTTCTTATAAAATTCCTCAGTGTGGCCTGAGAGCACAGCGTCACTGCACTCTTTAGTAACACAGTACCGTAAGAGTCTAAAATAGATAGTCGAGGAATCAAATTTCCCATAAAGAGAAGCTTAATTTTTTTCTCTGTTGTTCATCAGTCTTATATTTGCAAAGAGAAATCTTGAGGTTGAACCTGTTTTCAGCACAGCCTGAATTATGGGTTTGGAACCAGATGAGGACCCAGTTGACTCTGACAGTAATTCAAGGATGTCTCTAAGCAAGTTACTTGGCGTTATTGTGCATTAGGCATCTATAAGTCTGGGAGGGAAAGAGCTGCCTGAGCCCCTCTTGATTCTGATGTGGAAAACCTTGAATGAAGATGATTGTGAATCATTTAACAGTATAAAAATAATAGAATATGACACAACTAAAATTTTGTTAGAGTGCTTTTCCATTTCTTAAGGGCTTAATCTCTAAGTGACCCAGAATGGCTGCATGTTTTGTTTTAGAAATTAAAGGATAGGTCATTGGTATTAGTTACATGAAGGCAATATGGTAATTAGACTTATCTGCTTGTTTTTATACTAATTTTAAAATGTCTTTTGGTTTAACTAAATTTAGACTGTCCTTTAAAGTACAATACCAGACTTGCACAAAAGGTCTTCCATGCTAAAATCTTACAGGAAGTTGCAAACCCGTAATTAGGTAGCAAAGATTATATGCTAAGGAAAATGATTATATATATGGGGTGGATTCTAAAAATAGTATCTTTTCTAAGTAACGTTCACCTGCCTTTTCAAAACATCTTGGATTATTGATCAGAGAGTGTCTTGAGCTAACTAGGTTTTTGCTATCAGTATATTGTAGAATAGATTTTCATTTATTTTATGTCCCATGATTCATAAAAATATTCTCACTAGTATGTTAATTCTGAATTAAGATTCTTCCTCTAGCTAAGAAACTGTTTTCAATCATTTCTCTTACATCAGATTATAGGATGTCCATAAGTACCCTCTGTATGTAAAACAGAATTCTTTTTCCTTAGAAACTCAGTTCTCAGTATGTTTCCAGTGATTACCAGTCTTGGCCTTCCTGTTTTATTAAATAGCACAGAACCACTCTGAGACACCTACCTAGACTTATCAGAGACTCTTTTCCTAAGACCAGGCTGAGTTTATTTATATACTCCGCTCACACAGAATATTAGTCACTTACAGTGTTATTTTTTTTCAGGGTGATCATGGCTGTAAGCAATCCAGAGACGTTGAAGACAGGCTCAAAGTTATCCCAAAATTTTGTTTTCCTGATTCAAAGGACTGGGTGCCAACCTCAGAACTCAAGAGGTAAATAGACTACTTTATCTGATTTCTATTTGTTGGACGAGCAAAAGTAGAATGAGAATCTTTGAGAAACAGAGTCAGCAGTGAAGCTCTGTGGACTCTGTGGCAGATCAAGGATGCAGTGGGAGGAAAGGAAGAAACAATTAGGACATTTCCTATGTGGGGCTCAAAAAAGAAAAACAGTGTCAAAGGGAAAACAAGTTTGAGAGTCTCTTCAGTTTGCCAATTCTGCAGGAAAAAAAGTTCCACTTTACATATAATCAGAAATGCCACCAAGTGGACAGAAAAGGAAAAAAAGACTTTAACTTAGGGACTGAGAAACAGAGATAAAACATGGCAATGTCTGCATCTTGTTATCTCCTTCAAGTTGTTAGAAGAAGCCATAGCCCAGATTGTATGTTCCCTGTCGAACTTGTACGAAGAGGGGGCTGTAGTTTGGAAGGTGTAAGTATATTGAGAAGGGAATTATAAGAAATTGCTTCCCAGTATCTAGAGGAAATTACTATTTTCAATTAATAAGCCATATATAATATAATAAAATTATATCCTGCTTATAAATAGATAAGTGCTTTGTTCAAAACTGTAATTATTGAATCATGTATTTAGGCTGAAAAGCGTGATTATGTGAACCATATCACATGCCAGTGACCTGCTGGAAGACAGCCTCAGCTGTTGCCTAAGTAGCTCTGCCCTTCCACCCCACGTTGCCTCCAGACTCTGCTCCTGTCTCCCCTAACCAGTTTAGCCTGATCGGCGCTCTCATCTCTGAGCCATCAACCCTGAAGCCTTTGTGCTGTCAGTTGTACTAATTGCATAGGCGGCTTCTTTCTTATTGGCCTGGCTGCTCCATGGTTGGCTTTCCCCAAGAGTTATGTGTGTTTATTCTAGAATGTCTGAAAAATACAGAGGAGTAAATAAAAAGCAGAAATTAAAAATCACTGGCATTCTGGTTACTCAGAGATAAGCAACTGTAAATGTTTTGAGATGTTCCCTTCCAATCTTTATTCGTGGCCAAATATAGACATATGTATATGTTGTTCAGATTTGAATTTCTTTTGATTGTTAATGAATTTATTTCTTGGGCATCTCTAGGTCTTCATTTTGTAAATTATCTATGCATATTTTTTGCCAGTGTTTCTAATGAGATGGTAATTTTCCTAATAATTTTTATGTATTAAGGATATAAACTTTTCCCTATCACAGTTCCATATGACCTCTCAGAACTAAATAGAAGAATTTGGAAGGGAAGATAGCTTATCAGAATTCTTTATAGTTTACCTATATATTTGACTAAACTGGACATTCAGCAGAAGGAAAATAGGCTTGATTAATAGCTGGACTAAATAAATAAGAAAGTAAAAGGAGGCAGCGGCATCAACAGCTCATCACATGCTATTCTCTCACTCCAGTACAAAGCGAGATATTCTCAAGGGCTGGACATTCTCCCTCAGGAGGAATGTGACTTGCAATAAATACAATATTGCTGCCTCCTCTTACATCACAAAATGACTGCTGTTGGACTCTTAATTTTTAATTGCTTGTTCCGAGGAATGTCATAAGCAGTTGTTTGGATCTCAAACTATTGACTGTTTTTTTCAGTGAAACGTTCTCCTTTGTCTTAACTGGTGAAGATGGGAGCCGGTGGTTTGGTTACTGTAAGAAGCTCTTGGTAAGTCCCAGACTTGTGCTACAGGCAGCTTTGGTAGAGGAACAAAAGAGTCAGACTAGGAACTTCAGAAACACGATCTCTAGATGAGTTTGGGGGCTACTCAGTGATCTGTGTATTATAAAGAAGCTAGTTAAGCTTCATATTTTTATTTTCTTTATTTTTTTGGCTGCGGTGGGTCTTAGTTGCAGCACGCAGGATCTTAGTTGCGGCATGCGGGCTTTTCTCTAGTTGTGGCACACGGGTTTCTCTCTAGTTGTAGCGTGCGGGTTTTCTCTCTCTGGTTGTGGCTCACAGGCTCCGGAGCGTGTGGGCTCTGTAGTTTGCGGCACGCAGGCTCTCTAGTTGAGACACATGAGCTCAGTAGTTGTGGCTCACGGGCTTAGTTGCCCTGTGGCATGTGGGATCTTAGTTCCCTGAGCAGGGATTGAACCCGAGTCCCCTGCACTGGAAGGAGGATTCTTTACCACTGGACCACCAGGGAAGTCCCGAAGCTATGTTAGCTTTAAACAGTAAGAGCAAGGTGGAGGTTAGCCACAGAGTGTTCCATAATAGAAACGGTATGGAGTTATTTTATTTATTTGTTTGTTTGTAATAGATGAAGAAAGCACTGACATTGTAGCTGAAGTCAGTCTGGTTATATTTGAGGAATGGAGTACAGTGAGCCAATCGAGGGAGCTCTGAGTTACTTCTTGCTTATATGCCATCACTAAACTGGAATAAATCATGCTATCATTTTTTTTTTTTTTAGCATTTTCTCATCTTTCAGTGTTCATTGAGAATGAGAGCTTTGGTTCCTACTCTATACTAAGGAGTATTAAGAGGTATTAATAGTCCAAATTAGTAAAGACTCGTGCTGTTTAATTTTTGCTTTGTTGTTTTTTTTTTTTTTTTAGCCAGAAGGCAAAGGAAAGCGACTCCCTGAGGTATACTGCATGGTCAGTCGCCTAGGCTGCTTCAACCTTTTTTCAAAGGTGAGTGGAGAATGGGCCCTATGAAAAGTGTTGTCCTTTCTGAGCTCTGAGTGAGTTTTTGTTTCTGATGACTTCACCAGGCAATGTTAAGTGGCATAGACTTTAACATAGTACTTTAGAAAGGGTTTCCCATTAGTAGATTAGAGCTACGGGTTTGAAGGCTTAAATTTAGACCTCTAATCCAGATGATGTTGCCCCGTCATCCTCATTTTGGTTTGCTAAACCTCCCAGCTTAAAGCAAAACATTGCCTGAAGTTTATCTTGTCTCATGTCTTTCCCAGACACCAAACTGCAGGGTATTATTGTGTCACCTTCTTTGCCCCTGCCTTAGTGATATAAAAAGGGGCTTCTCTTCTAAAATTAAGTTGATTTATTTTAGTAACTTTTCTTGGAGATTTAAAGGTACCTCTAAGAGAAATGATGCCTTTAATGAACTTTTATTCGTTGCAGAAGCTTATCTGTCTTGAAATCTGTTGGTATTATTTTCAAGTTTGTGCACCCAGTTTGGCAGTTCCTTCAATAGGATTCTTTTATGTTTTTGAACTGAGTCCCTAATTAAAAAAAAATCTTTTGTGTGTATGTAGATTCTAGATGAAGTAGAAAAGAGAAGAGAAATGTCTCCAGCTTTGGTTTACCCATTTATGCGAAGTGTCATGGAAGCTCCTTTCCCAGCTCCTGGACGCACCATCACAGTAAAGAGCTACCTCCCTGGGGCTGGAGATGGGGTAAGTTAGTTCATTTTGAAAAGGTTTGATAGCTGCCAAAAAGCAGGCCTTACACTAGTAGGCCTTACCTGATAGAAACCTTACAGGGTAGTTTTCTCTTTTTCATGAACTGCACAGAATATGTTTTGGTCACCAAAGCACTGGAGAAACATCCAGTTGATCTGTGAGATAGTTGATCCTAGACCCAGGAACCAGAGGTTTTCTATCATTTGTAGATTGAGCCCCTGCATAATATCTATTTCAGTGTGATAAATGAAGATTATACATACTATTGTCCAGTGGGATGAAAGATTTCACCAGAAATTTACAGCCCAAAAGTAAGGTATTAAGTCTTGGCATTAGCGTAGGCAGCTTCACAAACTCTTTGTAGCAGACCCTCTCTCTTGAATTTAACCTGTAAAAGAATGACAGGATCCATTAGTATTGTCATTAGGGATTGTTTTCCCACCTCAGCTCCCCTGATTCAAATTTTGCATTTCAGTCAATTGAACTGTGCCGACCACTGGACTCACGATTGGAACATGTTGATTTTGAATGTCTCTTTAAGTGCCTGAGTGTGTGCCATCTCATTCGGGTCTGTGCCTCTCTCCTTTTGGAGCGGAGGATAATCTTTGTTGCCAACAGCCTAAGGTGAGAAATAAGTAAAATGTGTCACTTCAGCCTGTTGTTTTACTTGTGCTTACTATTTTAAAATTTGGGCATATTAGAAAACACTTAGGTAGGATCTCAGTTACCTAATGCTATAGTGACATGGATAATCCAAAAGCTATTTGCATTCGGCTATAACAGTGACTTTTGGGGGTTGCAATTAATTTACCTTCAAAATGTGTTTTGTTAAAACTGTTGTTAAAAATTGGAATTGCTTTTCTAAGTACACACTAGCTTTTAGCAATATAAATTGTGGGAAACAGCTAGATTGAGATTAAAGATATTCAGTAAATTAAGTTAAAATTTAAATAAAATGTTAAAATTTAATGAGTAATCACAGAATTGTTAATCTATGATCACTAACTGGCATCACTTTTGTAATTCTGTAACGTAATGTCTGAAATGCCCTCCATTGTTGTTCTTTATATGACACCGTTTGCTTTCTCCTCTGGCTAGCACCCTGTCAAAATGTGGCCATGCTGTGGTTGCCACACTGTATCCATTCACCTGGCAGCATACCTACATCCCAGTCCTGCCAGCATCTATGATCGACATTGTGTGCTCACCTACTCCTTTCCTTATTGGAATCCTGTCTTGCTCCTTACCACAGCTCCAGGACCTACCCATTGAAGAGGTGAGATGGGAGAAATAGTACCTGTGGAAAAGACTGGGGCACTGGCAAATGAAAACAAGTGATCTTTAACAGTGGTGGATATGTCATTAATTAATAATAATATATAATTATGATTGTTAATACATTATGCTATCATATTTTTGTATCTGTTTATGAAAATGAGAAAAATTCTGTAGTACACATGAATCTGAAGTTGTATCTTATTTGCAGTATTGAACCATGGGCTAATTCTTGTGTTATTCTGAATAGGTCTTTTTTTTTAAAAACATCTTTATTGGAGTATAATTGCTTTACAATGGTATGTTAGTTTCTGCTTTATAACAAACTGAATCAGCTATACATACACATATATCCCCATATCTCCTCCCTCTTGCATCTGCCTCCCACCCTCTCTATCCCACCGCTCTAGGTGGTCACAAAGCACCGAGCTGATCTCCCTGTGCTATGCGGCTGCTTCCCTCTGTCTATTTTACATTTGGTAGTGTGTGTATGTCCATCATGCCACTCTCTCACTTCGTCCCAGCTTCCCCTTCCCCCTCGCCATGTCCTCAAGTCCATTCTCTACATCTTCATCTTTATTCCTCTCCTGCCCCTAGGTTCTTCATAACCTTTTTTTTTTTTTAGATTCCATATATATGTGTTAGCATATGGTATTTGTTTTTCTCTTTCTGATTTACTTCACTCTGTATGACAGAGTCTGGGTCCATCCACCTCACTACAAATAACTCAATTTCGTTTCTTTTTATGGCTGAGTAATATTCCATTGTATATATGTGCCACATCTTCTTTATCCATTCATCTGTTGATGGACACTTAGGTTGCTTCCATGTCCTGGCTATTGTAAATAGAGCTGCAGTGAACATTGTGGTACATGACTCTTTTTGAATTATGGTTTTCTCAGGGTATATGCCCAGTAGTGGGATTGCTGGGTCGTATGGTAGTTCTATTTTTAGTTTTTTGAGGAACCTCCATACTGTTCTCCATAGTGGCTGTATCAATTTACATTCCCACCAGCAGTGCAAGAGGGTTCCCTTTTCTCCACACCCTCTCCAGCATTTACTGTTTGTAGATTTTTTGATGGTGGCCATTCTGACTAGTGTGAGGTGATACCTCATTGTAGTTTTGATTTGCATTTCTCTAATGATTAGTGATGTTGAGCATTCTTTCATGGGTTTGTTGGCAATCTGTATGTCTTCCTTGGAGAAATGTCTATTAAGGTCTTCTGCCCATTTTTGGATTGGGTTGTTTGTTTTTTTGTTATTGAGCTGCATGAGCTGCTTGTAAATTTTGGAGATTAATCCTTTGTCAGTTGCTTCATTTGCAAATATTTTCTCCCATTCTGAGGGTTGCCTTTTCATCTTGTTTATGGTTTCCTTTGCTGTGCAAAAGCTTTGAAGTTTCATTACGTCCCATTTGTTTATTCTTGTTTTTATTTCCACTTCTCTAGGAGGTGGGTCAAAAAGGATCTTGCTGTGATTTATGTCATAGAGTGTTCTGCCTATGTTTTCCTCTAAGAGTTTGATAGTGTCTGGCCTTACATTTAGGTCTTTAATCCATTTTGAGTTTATTTTTGTGTATGGTGTTAGGGAGTGTTCTTATTTCATTCTTTTACATGTAGCTGTCCAGTTTTCCCAGCACCACTTATTGAAGAGGCTGTCTTTTCTCCATTGTATAGACGAATAGGTCTTTTTTAAAAAATCATACACAGAAACTACTCTAGGTTAATTTAATAAATTGTTTCAGATATAAAACACGTATAGATAAATGCCCAAACAAAATGTATGGCTCAGCTAATTATCACATAGTGAATGCTTATGTAACCAACATTGGAATAGAATAGAAATATTATGGCAATGGAAACAGAAGTCCCCATCATGCCTTTTTTTTTTTTTTTTTTTTTTTTTTTGCGGTACGCGGGCCTCTCACTGTTGTGGCCTCTCCCTTTGTGGAGCACAGGCTCCGGACGCGCAGGCTCAGCGGCTACGGCTCATGGGCCCAGCCGCTCTGCGGCATGTGGGATCTTCCCGGACCGGGCCACGAACCCATGTCCCGTGCATCGGCAGGTGGACTCTCAACCACTGCGCCACCAGGGAAGCCCCCCATCATGCCTTTTTAATTTAATTTTTTTAATTATTATTATTTTTTAAATTTTTTGGCCATGCCGCGTGTCATGTGGGATCTTAGTTCCCCCACCAGGGATCAAACCCGCACCTCCAGCATTTGAAGCGCGGAGTCTTAACCACTGAACTGCCAGGGAAGTCCCCCATCATGCTTTCTTCTAATCACTGTTCCCTTCCCCACCCCTTGCAAAAGGTAACCATTATGTTGACTTTCGTGGTGCTCATTTTCTTTTTTGTTTATAGCTTAACATCCTAGGCATGTATACCTAAACAATGTAATTCAGGTTTGCCTGGTTTTAAGCTTGAAATAAATGAACTCATACAGTATGTTTTTTCTTTCTTTCTTTCTTTCTTTTCTTTTTTCAGTCTGGCTTCTTTGGAGCAACATTATGTCTTTTTTTTTTTTTGGCTGCATTGGGTCTTCGTTGCTGCGTGTGGGCTTTCCCTAGTTGCGGCGAGCGGGGCTACTTTTTGTTGTGGTGTGCAGGCTTCTCATTGCAGTGGCTTCTCTTGTTGTGGAGCACGGGCTCTAGGCAAGTGGGCTTCAGTAGTTGTGGCACGTGGGCTCAGTAGTTGTGGCTCGTGGACTTTAGAGTGCAGGCTCAGTAGTTGCAGGACGTGGGCTTAGTTGCTCCGTGGCATGTGGGATCTTCCCTGACCAGGGCTCAAACCCGTTTCCCCTGCATTGACAGACGGATTCTTAACCACTGCACCACCGGGGAAGTCCCCAACATTATGTCTTTAAGATTCATCCATGTTGATGGGTTTAACAACAGTAGTTTGATTATTCTAATTGTGTATAGTATTCCATTGTGTGAATGTGCCACAATTTTCTTATCCATTCTACAGTTGATTGACATCTGAGTTGTTTCCAGTTTGGAGTTATTATTAATAATGCTGCTATGAATATTCTTGTTCATGACCCTTGGTACATATGTACATATGTGCATGCAGTTTTATGGACATATACTTGGAAATGGAATTGCTGGGTCATAGAGTAAACCTTCAACTTCAGTAGGTAAAGTCAAGCTTTTCCAAAGTAGCTGTGCCAAGTTAAACTTCCTCCAGCACTGTTCCTGTTGCTCCACATCCTTGACAGCCCTTGTTGTCATCAGTTTGTGTAATTTAGCCTATCTGATGGGTATGTAGTTGTACTCACTGTGGTTTAATTGACATTCCTTGATTATGGTTGAGGGTGAGCATCTTTCTATATGTTTATTGGCCATTTGAATGTCATTTTTTGTCATCTTTTGTAAAATTCATAGGCTATATCCTTATACTGAATTGTTTACCCTCACTGATTTGTAAGAAGCGTTTTTATAGCTCTGGATACGAGCCCCTTTGTAGCTTACCTTTTCATTCTCCAAAATGGTGTTTTTTAAATACAGTGGTGTTCTTAATTTTAATGTGGTCAGAATTATCAATTTTTTTATGGTTAGTGTTTTTATGTGTGTGTGTGTGTGTGTGTGTGTGAACTGCTTAAGTTTTTCTTTGTATTAACTTGATGGACATAGCCTCCTATATTATCTCTTGGAAGATTTATTATTATGCCTTTAATTTTTGTTTCTGAAGTCGGGGGCTTGATTTTTTTTTATATATAATAGGAGGTAGGGGGAATTCCCTGGCAGTCCAGTGGTTAGGACTCCCTGTTTTCACTGCTGTGGGCGTGGGTTCAATCCCTGGTCAGGGAACTAAGATCCTGCAAGCCACACAGTGTGGCCAAAAAGAAAAAATGGAGGTAGGGGTTGTTTCATTTTTTTCATATGGATAGCCAACTATCCCACTACCACTTATTGAAATAGCTCTTCTTCCCTATTACACTGATGGGTTAAGCTTTTTTTCTCCCCCAGTTTTATTGAGATATGATTGACGTATAACATTGTATTAGTTTGAGATGTACAGCATAATGATATTATATGATATATGCATATATTTCAAAATAATTACACAGTAAGTTTAGTTAATATCCATCACCTCACATAGTTAGAAATTTTTTTTCTTGTTATGAGAACTTTTAAGATAGACTCTTAGCAACTTTCAAATATACAGTGTAGTATTATTAAATGTAGTCACCATGCTGTACATTACATATCCAGAACTTATTTATCTTATAACTGGAAATTTTTGCCTTTTGACCCCCTTCACCCATTTCATCCATCCCCCACCCCCATGTCTGGCAACCACCAATCTGTTCTCTGTATCTTTGAATTCATTTGTTTTAGATTCCACATGTAAGTGGTATCTGTCTTTCTCTGCCTGACTTATTTCACTTAGCATCCATGTTGTCACCAACGGCAGGATTTTCTTCTTTATATGGCTGAATAATATTCCATTGTGTGTTTGTGTGTGTTTGTGTGTGTGTGTGTGTGTTTGTGTGTGTGTGTATGCATACACACATACTACATCTTCATCTAGTCATCTGTTGATGGACATTTAGGTTGTTTCCATTGTCATGTCTTTTGTAAGTAATGCTGCAGTGAACATGGGGGTACGGATATTTCTTCAAAATAGTGATCTTATTTCCTTTGGTTTCATGTCCAGAAGTGGGATTGCTGAATCATGTGCTGATTCTATTTTTAATTTTTTGACGAACCTCCTTACTGTTTCCATAGTGGCTGAACCAATTTACATTCCCATAAAGAGTGCACAATAGTTCCCTTTTCTCCACATTCTTGCCAGTATTTGTTATCTTTTGTCTTTTGTTGCTAGCCATTCTAACAGGTGATGATATCTCATTGTGGTTTTGATTTGCATTTCCCTGATGTGGAATACCTTTTCATGTGCTTGTTAGTCATTTGTATGTCTTCTTTGGAATAATGTCTATTCAGTTCCTCTGCCTATTTTTTAATTGGATTGTTTGGGGGTTTTTTTGCTTTTGAGTTGTATGAGTTCTTTATATATTTTGGGTAGTAACCCCTTATCCAATATATGATTTGCAAATGTTTTCTCCCATTCTTTACATTTCCTTTATATTTTATTGATGGTTTCCTTTGCTGTGCAGAAGCTTTTTAATTTGATGTAATCCTACTTGCTTATTTTTGCTTTTGTTGCCTTTGCTTTTGGTGTCAAATCCAAAAAATCATTGCCAAGACCAAGGTAAAGATGCTACCCCCTGTGTTTTCTTCTAGGAGTTTTATGATTTCAGGTCTTATGTTTAAGTCATTCATCCATTTTGAGTTGATTTTTGTGTATGGTGTAAGATTGGGTTCCAATTTTATTTTTTGGCATGCAGCTATCTAATTTTCCCAACACCATTTATTGAAGAGATTGTCCTTTCCCCATTTTATATTCTTGGCTCCTTTGTCATCAGTTAATTGACTGGGACTTCCCTGGTGGTCCAGTGGTGAAGACTGTGCGCTGCCAATGCAGAGGGCCCGGGTTCGACCCCTGTCAGGGAACTAGATCCCTCATGCCACAACTAAAGATCCCATGTGATGCAACTAAGACCCAGTGCAGCCAAATTAATAAATTAATTAATTTAAAAAAAATTAATAAAAAAAGTTAATTGACTATGTGTGGGGTTTATTTATGGACCCTCTATTCTGTTCCATTGAGCCATGTGTCTGTTTTATGCCAGTACCATACTGTTTTGATTACTATAGCTTTGTAATATAGTTTGAAATCAGGAGGTATGATGGTCTCTACCTTTATTCTTCTTTCTCAAGATCATTTTGGCTATTTGGAGTCTTTTGTGGTTCCATGGAAATTTTACAATTGTTTGTTCTCTTTCTGTGAAAATTGCCATTGGAATTTTGGTAGGGATTGCACTGACTCTGTAGATTGCTTTGGGTAATTTAGACATTTTAACAATATTAATTCTTCCAGTCCATGAGCATGGAATATCTTTCCATTTATTTGTGTATTGTTCAGTTTCTCTCATCAGTGTCTTATAGTTTTCAGCACAAATATCTTTTACCTCCTTGTTTAAATTTATTCCTAGGTATTTTATTCTTTGTGGTGCAATTGAAAATGGGGTTGTTTTCTTAATTTATTTTTCAGACACTTCATTGTTAGTGTATAGAAACACTTCTGATTTTTGTATTAACCTATTTTTTTAACTTGTTATAATGGAAAATTTTAAACATATGTAAAAGTAAACAAGAGAGTAAAATAAATCCAATCACCCTTCTTAAATACTTACAAAGTTTTGGCCAATCATACTTCTACCTCTCTCCCATAATATTTTGAAGTATATCCTGACATAATTTCATAGTTCTAAATATTGCAATATGAATTCCTATAAGGTCATTTTTAACATAATCACAATACCATTATCACACCTAAAAAATTTAATAACAGTTCCTCAATATCAGAAAAATTCAGTATTCAGCTCTCTTATTATTTCATAAATTTTTAATAGTTTGAATTAAGTTCCAAATAAAGTCCATGCAGTGCATTTGGTTGGTGTGGTTTTTTTAGTCTCTTTTAATCTCTAGGTGTGCTGCCATCATTTTTTTTTAACTTGAAATTCTTTTTACTTGTGTTGATGAGTTAACTTTTAAATGGGCTGACACTTTAAGTTAGTGTATAATAATATTGAATCACTTTATACACCTGAAACTAATATAATATTTAAGTCAATTATACTTCAATTTTTAAAAAAAGAAAGGAAACAAAACAAATAAACCTTTAAGTTTATTTAAAACTATTCCCCTTTGCATGAAAGAATCAAAACACTCTTCCTGATCTAGCAGTGTCTAATGTATTTCTCTGTGAATGTCTCTGGTTTAACTTGTCTGGCTCCTTTATTCCGTAGGTGCTGATAGTTGATCTCTGTGCAGACAAGTTCTTACAGGAGGTGAGTGACAAAGGAGGTGATTATGTAATGTTTGGGTATAATTGGCCAGAAAATATGTGAAAGTACTTAGAGAAGGTGACTCAGGCAAGACTTACAGTTCCTACACATACTTGACTTGACACTGCGGCCAATCATACAAGATTGACCTGAAAAATTTGATTTGGGTTCATAGCTCACTGTCCCAACTTAGGGAAGGAGGAAACAGATTAACTGCCATTCTCAAAAGAGGTAACCCTCCCTTCAAGTCTTATGGGTTGATGTATAGGTCTCTAATTTAATTAAATTTAACAAGCATTCAGCACCAATTATTTCTAGATATTCTGTTAGCCAGTCAGAAACTAAAGATGAGTAAGATACTCAGTTTGATCTCTCAGGCCTTATAGTTTAAAGGGGAGGGGAGAGGGAGCAGACATAGCCATAAAGTTTTAGAAATGGTGTAATAGAAACTTATACAAGATACAGTAGGGGCAGAAAGGAAGTGTCACTTATTCTAGATAGTGAAGTGGAGAGGAGAGTTAGTAAAGCCTTAGAGCAGCCCTCTGTATGTAACCTGTATATAGTTTTGTGAGCACTGAGGGCAGGGTGAAAAGAATGTTTCCCAAGACTGTCTTTTTTCAGAATCAGTCAGCTCGTCACATGTGAAGCACCATTTATTTGGGGATGATCTTTGTAATATAGCATAAGACTTGGAGATGAGAAACATTTTGTGGGAAAGTGCCAGAAAATTTTATAAGGCATATTATTTATTTTTCTTAAATGTAATGAAAATGTATGCACCATAAGTTTTGTGGATTCTGCTCAATGTAGGGAAGGAAGCTTGAGACTGACTCTTCAGCCATAATATATACAAAGCTACCTGTGGACTTTGAGGGACTTAAATAAGGCATGTTTGAGACTTTCTCTCTCAAAGCTCATGAAAATCTCAATTTCTTCTCTTAAGGTATCTGATGAGGATGAAATTCTACCACCTAAACTCCAGGCTGCCCTGATACAAATTTTGGAAGAACGAAATGAAATTTTGGCTCAGGAGCAGAATTTTTTACAAGGTATGAGACAAGTGGTCTGAGGATTTAAGGTCAAGGCAGTAAATACCACATGCCCAGCACCCTGCCAAAGCATATGCAATAGCAGTATGAGATTGCCTGTGCCTTCGTAAGCTTATAGTCAGCTTTCTTGCTCACCCTCAGCTGTGCCAAGTCCCCTTCTATTTCAGGACTTTTGCACTTGCTCAGTTCCATGTATGGAATGCTATTCCCCTAGATATCCACAGGGCTCCTGCTCTTTGTTCTTGCAGGCCCATGCTCAAATGTCACTTTCTTAGTGAGGCCTTTTCTGACTGTCCTGTTTAAAATTGTTCCTGTTCCCTTAGCATGTCCTATCCTCCTCCCTGACCTTATTTTTCTCCATGGCCTTCATCACCATCTGATGTGCTAAAATGTAAGTTCCATGAGAGCAGTGACCATCTATTTGTTTTCTATTTCCAGTACTTTAAACAGCATTCAGTAAATAGGTATTCAATAAGTATTTGTTGAATAAAAGGATGAATAATATTTTATGGGTGGCTTACTCTGTGCCAGGCATTGTTTTAAGCACTTAGCATACATCTTATTTCATCCTTGTAATATCTTTATGAAGCAGGTGTTATGATTTAATCCCCATTCTACAGGGGAGAACACTAAGGCTGTTTACCAATGGGGAACATTAGAGAAGGGGAAGGTTTAGAGGACTAACTAAAAGTTCAGTTTTTAATATTAAGTTTGAGATACCTATTGGACATCCAATACCTGGCAGACTTTCAGCTGGAGATATCAAGTAGGCATTTATATACGTGAAGTTGAGATTCAGAGGAAAGATTTGGGCTAGAGACATACATTTAAAAGTTGCTATTTTAAAGCTGTGGGAACAGATGAAATAGCCCAATAGAGTAAGTATAGAGAGAAAATTAAAAAGATTTAAGGATTGAGCCCTGGTTGGGGATGATGTGCTTAGATTTCCAACTTTTGGTAGTTGGGAAGAGGAGAAGGATCCAGCAAAGGAGACTAAAAGGAGCAGCTAGTGAAGTAGGTGAAAAACCAGGAGTATGTGATATTGTAGAAACTGAGTGAAGAAAGTATTCCATGAAGGAAAGAGTAAGCAGTTATGTTTTTTTGTTTTTATTTTTATTGGAGTATAGTTGCTTTACAATATTGTGTTAGTTTGTACAGTACAGCAAAGTGAATCAGGTATATGTATACATATAGCCCCTCTCTTTTGGATTTCCTTCTCATTTATGTCACCACAGAGCACTGAGTAGTTTGCTGTGCTATACAGTAGGTTCTCATCAGTTATCTGTTTTATACATGGTATCAATAGTGTATATATGTCAACCCCAATCTCCCTAACCCTAAAAGAAATAAAAAACAAGCTGTAAACTAGATGAAGGCATTTTCAACAAATATAACTAACAAAGGAATAGTATCTAGAATTTAGTTTTTAAAATTCTTACAGTTTAAAAGTAAAAAGATGAACAACCCAAGAGGAAAATGGGGGAAAGATATGAACAGTCATTTCATAGAGGAGGAAACATGAAAGGCCAATAAATATATGAAAAGATATACAACCCCATCAAAATCAGGGAAATGTAAATTAAAACCACAGTGAGATACCATTTTATGCCCACCATATTGGCAAAAATTTAAAAGTCTGACAGTATCAGGTGTTGATGAGAATGTGTAAGTTACTTCAACTCCTTTGGAAAAACAATTTGGCATCATCTAGTAACATTAAAGGTGTACATATCCTGCAACCCAACAATTCCATTTTAGATATATACACAGAGAAACTCTTGTACATTATAACTAGGAAACAAGTACAATAATTTTTATAGTGTTATTGTATGTGATAGCAAAAACTGAAACAACCTAGATGTCCACTGACAGGAGAATATAGCATTTAAAAAAAAGAAGCTTAAAAACACACATTTTGAAGATCTGGCGTGCCACAACTAAGACCCAACACAGCCAAATAAATAAATAAATAAATATTTTTTAAAAAACACGTTGAATTAAAACAGTAAGTTGCAGAAGAATATAATGTTTTATATAATGTTCAAAGACATACAAAACCTAACAGTATGTTGTTGGTGTTGGATGTGTATGGTAAGACTGTAATGTAAAGCAAATGATACACACAAAATTACAAAAAATGGTCACCCTCTATTGCAAAGTAGGGGAAGAACACCACTGAGAGAGCATCACACAGGGAACTTCAGAGATACACGTGATGTTCTATTCTAAGCTTTGTGGTGGGCACTTGTGTGGTCATCTCACTCCTGATCTTAAGAAATATTCATACATATTACAAGAATCTATAAAGTTATTCATTAGAACAGAAACAAAGAATGGAAGATAAGTTATAGAAAAACATAATTTTTTAAAGAAAGGGAATTAGGTGTAAGAAAGTAGGTACAACAGGTATAAACAGCTCTTCCAAGAAATCTTTTGCTGCGAACTGGAGGAGAGATGGGACAGTAACTGGAGGCGATGGGAGAGTGGGGCAAAAGCGTTAATGATAAAGCAGTGATGGATTCTCAGCTGCAGAAAGAAAGAGATGAGAAGGAAGTCTGTTGAACAAAATATAACAAAAATCTAGATTAGAATAAAAATGTAGGGACTTCCCTGGTGGTCCAGTGGTTAAGATTCTGCTTTCCAATGCAGGGGACATGGGTTCGATCCCTGATTGGGGAACTAAAATCCCACATGCTATGGGGCAACTAAGCCCACATGCCAGAACTAGAGAAAAGCCCACACGCTACAACTAAGACCTGATGCAGCCAAATAATAAAAATGAAATTAAAAAAAAAAGAATAAAAATGTTAATGTCGGAAGAGAGCTCAGAAATTGCCTAATCAGCCACCTCATTATACAGATATGGAAAGAGAGGCCATGAGAGGTAAAGCAAGTTGCCCACTATTATACAGCTGCTTCATGGTAGAAGTCTGATTAAACCTGGGTCCCAGATCCCCAGTCAGCCCATGGGAAAGAGCAAGAGACATTGTGAGGAAAAGAATACTATTTTGATATGGGAGGAAAAGGAGGAGTCTAAGTTGAACCTGAGGTTTCAGCCTGGAACCTGGAAGGCAACACATTGTGCTATATTATAGTGGTTAAGAATCACTTGACTTGGGAGCCCTGCAGCTTCTCCATGGTACTGGATGAGGGGACCCTGGAGAATGTCTTTGATTTGAGCCTCAGTTTCCTCAGCTGTAAAAGGGAAATAATAGACTTACCTCACTGGATTATTTTAAAATTTGTAAAAGCACTCAATACATTATTATTTATTATGGAATAATCGTGATGCAATATGAAATGAGAAAGTTGAGAGAGAAACTGATTTGGTGGAGAAATATAATGAATTTGGTTTTTGGCATGTATTGTTTATTTGATTTGTAGTCTACCAATTTCCCAAAAGGACCTGAGATGGTGACTTTTTTTTTTTTTTTTGGCTTGCCGGGCAGCTTGCAACATCTTAGTTCCCTGACCAGGGATCAAACCCATGCCCTCAGCAGTGAGAGCACAGAGTACTAACCACTGGGCCTCCAGGGAATTCCCTAGATGGTGACTTTTAGACAAATGGAATGTAAGTGCTAATGGGACAGCCAAATGATGATCACCTATAGGTAGCCTGAAAATGTAGAAAGTGAATTTTGGTGAAATATCAGGACTGGAGATCTGAGGTTGAGAATTATTGACAAAGAAAGCCAGCTCTCTCTGCATATACCAGTTAGCTCTTTAAGGAAAGGAATGTTGAAGAGAAGGGGTCCAAAGACCATGCCTAGGAAGAAGAAGAAGAGGCAAGAGCAAAACCAATGTTTTTGGTCCTAAAGGCAGGAGAGGAATCAGGAAATCAGGAGAGCATAAAGTTGTGGGAGACAAGAGGAATGAGGAGGAGGTCAGCACAAATACAGCATAGAGTTTAAAGGAGGATAAAAATAGAAAAGGAGATTAAATTTGGCTGGTTCTCACTGGTGGCCTTTGAAAGAGCCATTACAGTGAAATCACAGATGTGCAGACCACAGTATGCGTGGGAAGAACATGAAGGTAAGGATATAAGCCATTTGCTTTTTTTCAGGTCATGAAGAGTACAAGAAAGCTAAGAATGAGGATTCCTACATTTATTCTCTGTCCTTTGATCTATGATCCCCTAGGCGTCACTTTTATAACTGGAGCCAGTGTCCCTATAAACACAAAACTTAGGGGATTTTTTTCCCTCCTTCTTTCTTTTTTCGTTCATTTTGCAGAAGATGTGACACTCAACTCTCTGGTGTCCGAAGCATTTGTCAGGTTTTTTGTTGAACTGGTGGGACATTATTCTTTGAGCATGACTGTCACTGAGCATGGGGAGCGTGTATTCCAAAGGGAGCCATTCCGTAAATCCCACACTTCCCGAAGTGTACGCCACTTCCTGGATCTCTTCATGGAAACTCAGATGTTTGCAGGATTCATCCAGGACCGAGAGCTTCGGAAAAGTGGGGTGAAAGGTCAGTTTCATCATAAAGTTCTCCCTCTGTATTTAGTGAGTACTTGAAAGATTTGAAAATAATATATAAAAAAATAGCATAAAGCTACAAGGGCTCACTATGAGTTGTTTATTATGGGAAACATTTATTTTGTGATATTGTTTTAGCTACGGAAGTACATTGGTAGTGAGTACAGAGTTTTATTCAATTGATTTTCAGTCTTAAATGTATGGCAGTTTCATCAACATGAGTTTTTCTTGTAGGTTTGTTTGAGGTCCGGGCCCTCCAGTATTTGGAAACAATTCCTGAGTCTGAGCCCAGTGGAGTGAATAGAATTTTGCGGACTCTTGGTAAGTTGCTGTGTTTTCCTGTTAGATAAATATAGTTAAAAAAAAAAAACTTTTGCGGTAAGCATGCCTCATCACAAAAGCTTTATCATCACATCAACAATATAACCTCAAGGAGGGTGACCAGAAACCATGACCCTATTTCCAAAGTGTTTTGGAGAAAGACAAAAGTCTTTCTCAGAGGTTAGGATTCTCCATCAGAGTCGTCCATGGGGCTGTTTTCCTCAGATGAAGCTCCCTCATGATATAAGAATTCTGCATATCATGATTATTAATCTTTTCCAGGCCACATCCCTGGAAGAATCTTATTAAAATCTGTACCTTTTCCCAGAAAAATATACTTGGAGCATACAAACAAATTATGCATATAATTTTAGGGTGTTAATGGACCCCCTTGAAGCCCATCCATATGCTCCAGGTTAAAAATACCTGGTTCAGAGGGCATCTGAGGCAAAAGAGGATTTCCTGCAAGTCTCTAATTTTACTCTTCACAAGGAAACACAGTTGTTTATGATTTTTCAATTATATTTAACTTTTAATTATCCAGTATGATGTAGGAGAACAGTGGTGTGGTAGCCCCAAACAATGAAGAACCTGTATTCTATGGTATTTATATTGGTCTTTGAAATATATGCCCCCCTAATTAAAATTAGCCCCTAATTAGCTGAGAGACCATGGACAATCATGTCTAGGGCTATTATTTCATCTTTATACCATGGTGTTAGATTAGATCAGTGGTTCTCAGCTCTGATTACAATATTATAATCTCTGGGGAATTTAAATGAAAATCCAGGGAATTTCCTGGCGTTCCAGTGGTTAGGACTTCACGCTTCCAATGCAGGGGCATGGGTTCGATCCCTGGTCAGGGAACTAAGGTCCTGCAAGCTGTGTGGTGCGGCAAGAAAAAGAAAAAACAAAAAGAAAATCCACCCCACACCCCACACCAGGCTCCACAAAATCTGTGGGGAGCAGGACAGCTGATTTTAACCTACAGTCAGGTTTGAAAACCATGGGATTAGATGATGTCTCAGTTCTCTTCTACCTCTACAATTAGAAATGTGGGGATTTTGTGTGTGTGTGTTTGGTTTGGTTTGGTTTGGGGTTTTTTGGTGGTTAAACACATCAACTGGACTTCCCTGGTGGCGCAGTGGTTGAGAGTCCGCCTGCCGATGCAGGGGAGGCGGGTTCGTGCCCCAGTCCGGGAGGATCCCACATGCCGCAGAGCGGCTGGGCCCGTGAGCCATGGCCGCTGAGCCTGTGCGTCCGGAGCCTGTGCTCTGCAGTGGGAGAGGCCACAACGGTGAGAGGCCCGCGTATCGCAAAAAAACAAAACAAAACAAAAAAAACCATCAACTGATAGCTTGAGATGGCAGCTTACTTCTGGGCTGTTCTGAATGACTAGGTTTAATCCCTTGCCTCAAATAATGTATAATAAATAAAAATGAACTAATGAGAGTTCACTCTACTTTTTTCCTTTAGGAAGTAAAATGAAATTTCTTCAGAAGAAATGAAATCTTTGATTGACAGCCTCCATCCTAAATAGAACAGAAAGTGACAAAGAAACTATTTTTCCAAGAGTCAAGATGCCCTGAAGTATTCTACAAAGTCTTGAAAGTTGAAAGGTTACAGAGCGGGCCAGGTTCTCGGAGGAGGATTCTCCTGTTGCTGCTGTAGTAATCACTGGAGAATTGTTGGGAGTAGTCTGGAACCAATGCTCCCTTTATTCTGCCACCAGATTTTTTTTAAGTGGCCTTTCTTTTTGATTCTTGAGCTCATTCTTTGCGTTTTGAGCTTAGTCTATGAAGGCATTTGTCTTTTACAAGAAAGAGATGGTGTTGCATTTTAAAAACAGCTCATAGATGAGCACAATGAGAAAAGTGCTGCATTTAAGGTACTACGGAGGCATGATAGAAGTAGAGGACTAGCCCTTCACACATAATTCTCATCACTGAAATACCATGGCAGCTTTAAACCTATGGGCTGTTTGAGCTGAGCTAAGGACTATACTCTTTTTTTTTTTTTTTTTTTTTTTTTTGGTCTAATGCCCTGTCTAGGGGAATCTCACTTATGTGGAAGCCCTATGTATTATCACTGTTATTGAGTATCTTATAAAAATAGACATTTTATAGCGCCTCCTCCACATTGTGTGGCACTTGGGTAGCTTGTCCCACGCATGTCAGCATTAAACTTTGGGGAATTATAGCTAATGGGGGACTTCCCTGGCAGTCCAGTGGTTAAGACTCCATGCTTCCACTGCAGGGGCACAGGTTTGATCCCTGGTCCGAGAACTAAGATCCCCCATGCAGATTCCACATGCCGCATGGCATGGCCAAAAACAAGAAAAGAAAAAAATATATACCTAACAGGAAAATGTCCTTTAAGGGCATGAGAACTACCTTCTTTTTTAGTGTCCACCATGTGCCATGAATGGGACATGTATGTATGTCATCTTGTTTAGTCTTTAAATCAACTTTATGAGATATTTTCATCTGCATTTTACTAATGAGGAAAATGGAATTCAGAGTTTAAATAACTTTAAACTGAAGCTAGGACTGTTAGTTTATGAACACATAGAAAGTTGGTTATTCCTACAGATGGAAATTTGAACTCTGTGGGACTATAGTTATTGAAAAAGCTTTTTTTTTGTTTTTGTTTTTTAAGCTGAAGTGTACCAGAGTCAACTTGCAGCTCTGAGAATAAGGGACTTCAAACTATAGGTGTCTAGATGAGACTTTTTTTGGTTCCTCTAGAAATGTTGGACTTTTTGCTCTAGTTAAATTGGACTCAGAATATGGACATTTCCTGGGCACACACCACATAATCACTCCAACCCATAATATCTAAAGTAGTAGTAGTGGTATGAAAGAGAAATTTGTCAGCATTGGTGTAACGCTAATTGATAAATGTTACAGCAAGTGTCAGTTTGTTTTCTTCAACTCCTGCTGATGGCTTTAACTGGCATAAAAAATATTTATTCAAACTTAAAGCATTATAAGTTGTGTTATGATACAACTTATTAACTTGTGCAGTATTGTCATTACAACCCATTCAGGTGTGCGTGAATGGATCTGAATCAGACACCATTTAAGATGGGTGCTGTATAATTCAATTCCTATAGATGTGGGCCAAGAAAATAGAACTAAGCCTATGTTAAAAAAAGAAAAAAAGTTTATTAAGCAGCTTACCTCAGTGGGGCTTTTACCAGACATGTCCCCATTTGGTCTCCTCTAACACTCCCACCCTGAGGGAACAATTAGTAACTGGGAATTGAGTGTTTATAAAACGGGGGTATAAGGTGTTACTGTGGTGGATCCCAGACATCCCTCTGTGAGGAGACCTTTTCTTCAGGGATGGGAGTCTTATCCCTGCGATCTGAAGCTGCTTCCTTTTCTTCAGTCTGTTTTATTATTTGTTTGTAAAGTATTACAAATTCTGGACACACTTGTAAAATAATCGCTGAAAATTTGTATAAAATGTTTACAGATCTTTTAATGAATAAACAAAAAATTCAATGGATCTTCTGGAGAATTTGAAATAAAATTGTTTAAGCTGTAAAGATATTTTACTTAAATCTATAGCTAACACATTCATCTAATGGTAGGTAAAAGATAATCGATCCAAGACTAACCAAGCTTTAATTACAGTGGCCATCATTTCCAGGCTCTTGGCAAAGTCGGGGTCTAGATTTGCACACCGGGCACGGTATATATAGTCCGACTACCTTATTTGGTCTTTCCCTGCTTAGTCAAAAGGAACTGGAAGCCAGGGACCAGAGACTGGGCACCAGCAGTAGCAGGAGTGGTCGGAGGCAATGAGAAACTATTCTATTACCAGAAGTTCTAAGGGCAAAATGATTGGATTTTATACACGCCCTGAATGCGAAATCACAGTCTTTTTAAAAGATGGGATTAGCGGGCGGTTATCTCGCGCTGGGGGCGAGATCAGGTTCGTTTTGTTACGCAGAGTCTAAAGCTTCGCAATTTTAATTGGAGACTAGCGCCCACTTCCAGAATCTGTAAAAGAACTGCACTTAGTGCAAAGACCCTCGGGGCGCTGAGAACGAAGAATGATGGGGATACAGCAAGGAAGTGCAAAGAGAGAAGTTTAACGGAAGAAGGTGGAAGGTTAGGAGAGTTAAGCCGAGGTGGGAAACCAGTATCTTGCTCCCCGCCAAATCCTGCAGCCAGTTCCCTCCAAAAGTTTTAAAGGATTCCCCAACCAAATATCAGCGTCCTGGAGGAAACCGAAAGTCCCAACTCCTCTCCACTTTGCTGCCAGTCGGAGGCAAAACGGTAGAGCACGTGGGGACAGGAAGTTGAGATGTACCGCTGACTAGGGGAAACCACGACGTGACGTCAATTCCGACCAAAACAAAATGGTCGGGCAATTTCTAGCGAGCGCGCCATCAGAATTAACTTAGCAGGCGCCAAAGCTGATGCGCAGGCGACGTCATTACGTTAGCGTAGGGCGCAGGAGTATTTAAGTGAACCTGAGCCAGCGCGGAGTCGGAAAACTTCGGCGAACCTAAGAATGGCGGGTACGGGTTTGGTGGCCGGAGAGGTTGTGGTGGATGCGCTGCCGTATTTTGACCAAGGTTATGAAGCGCCTGGTGTGCGGGAAGCGGTAAGTTCGGGGTGTCTGTGTAACTGACTCAGCGCTCGCTGGCCCTTAGTGCTGGAAGAATCGCTTAACAATTTGCTGCCCCTACCCTGGCCTCTGTTCTCGTTCTTAGGCTGCGGCATTGGTGGAGGAGGAAACACGCAGATACCGACCTACCAAGAACTACCTGAGCTACCTGACAGCCCCGGATTATTCCGCTTTTGAAGTAAGTGTGATGTTTTGAGCCTAGCGTATGAACCAGGATCCTGTGAATCCTTATTTTGGATCGAGAGGCTTCGCCACGTAGAAGTGAATTTTAAATTCCAGCTTTAACTGTTACTTGCTTAGCTACTACTTACCCTGTTGTATAGGTATTGTCAGTCAGTTGAAAACAGCTACACAGATAAGCCTTCCCCGGGGTTCTTATTCTGAGAGCCACGGAAGGACTTTCTGGGGCTCCGCGAACTGACCTAACAGCAAAATTTAGTGTTAACGTTTTTCCCAGATAGGTTTACTGCGTAAATTCTCAAAGGAATCCTCTTCTCTCTAATTAAGGACTACTGTAAAACAAGTGATCTAGGGTTTTTTAATATATTTACAAAAGCCTAATTACCTAAGCCTCTGAGAACCAGTGGAGGGCGGCCTTTGTATCAAAAGTCTTAAAATATTTACTGGGTGGACGTGAATGACTGTAGAGGTAAATCATATCTAAGTGAACCATATCAAACCATTTAGCTATTTAGCCCAGAAGTGCACCCAAAATACTATTTAGGGTCTAATTAGCTGAATGAAATGTAAAATATCATTTCTAAGTTAATGGATTCTGTTAGGCATTTTAGTACATACATGTTCCGTTTTTTCCCCCATTACAGTTAACCATTTATTTATGAAAGAATTCTGTTATTAAAACGCAGGATTTCCTATTGAAGTAACATGAAAAAAAATATTGGTTAAGTTTTAAGTAGGAGAGAGATGTTCCTATGGCATGCTGTTTTCCCATGCTTTTTGTAAATGATGTTGCCCAAATATAGATGTTATCACATTAAGAACTAAGGACAGTAATGGGTACTTATTAGCTTGATTTCTGAAAGTTTTAGATAACTGCATTCAGTCACAAACTTTTAAATACTTGAGCCAGTTTTCTTTTTACCTCTTTTAGATACAGCCTGTGTTTCCTGTCTTTATAATTAGTATACTGATTAGTTAACGCTTTCTAATAGTAGAAGCTAATAGTGTACTGGGTTCACTGTCTCAGTCCTAAAAACAGCTCTGTGAACTATATAACTGTATGTTTATTATCCCAATTTTTTAGATGGGAAAACTGCAGGTTAGGCTAACTAATTTGCCCAAGACCTTAAGCACTCCTCAAACTGCGTTTGAACTGCTCTTTCATTAATTCATTTAACAGCTATTTCTGAAAATCGATTCTATTCGAGTTATTGGGGAACAGGAGTTTAAATTCTAGAGTGTGGAGACAGATAAATCAGAAAATATCAGATTATTGATAAAGCTATACAGAGAATTAAAGTAATGATGTGATACAGAGTGACTGGGTGACTGCTTTAGATAGGATGGCTGAGGAAGGCCTGTCTAAGCTGAGAATGAGAATGCTCTATGAGCAGGGATCTTGCTTGTCTTCTTCAGCACTGTATTTTCATCACCTAAAACAGTGTTTGGCACACGATAGGAACCCAGATATTTATCACTGAATGTATGAAGAGTGCCTAAGGCAGTTTAATGAATGCTTAATGTGTGCAATTCATGCCTGGAGTTCTTCTTATGACTTAGCCCTGTGAGAATTGGCTCATTCGTTGAAGAGAGTTTAGTTAAAATTCCAGATCTGTTGCTTACTAGCCATGTGATGTTACGTGGCGGAAGATTGGCTTGTACTATATTTTTGTAGTTTCTGTCTTACCTAATTGTTAGTTTTTACTCTGTCACTGTGCATAGCCTTCTAGCTAGAATGCCTTAGTTTCTGCAGGAAACTAAGTAACCACATTTTCTTAGAGTTGTGTGAAACTCAGCAATAGTCCAAAAAAAAGTCTTTCTCCAATGAAGACATGCTTAATGCACAATTTTTAAGCAAGGAATGTGACCTCTGGAAGGTCTTTTTTGCCTACTCTTTAGTCTAAATGGAATAAGATGGTGACCAAAACACTGGACTTAAAGAGGTAGAGCTATACCACATTTTTTTAAAAATAGTAAAATTGTTAGAGCAAACAGCAGAACCAGGTCCTTTTGTCCCTTCCCCTGTTACTCCTTTGCAAAGAGTAAAGTGAAAAGAGCAGCCAGGATCAAAAAGAAAGTATAGGTTTAGGCTCATAGCGCTAAAGCAAATTATTTTATGTCCCACGTCCTCTTCTCTCTTCCCATGCCCCCAGTGAATACTTAGATCCATAGTTCTCAACACTGGCTTGACTTTACAATCAACTGGTGAGTTGAAAGCAAAAGTTATAATCACGTCCTGTAGTGGGGGAGAGGAGTGATAATGTGAATTGTATTGGAATTGTTTTCGAAACTCCCATTTGATTCTAAATGTGTGCTGGACTGAGAACCACTGATTTAGGATTAATCCTTTTCTCTGAGGGCCCCTTTACATATGAAGTGTGTGTGTGCCTGTGCACTTCTCCAGATTCTAGAGAGCACTGACTGCAGAGAAGACCTGGGGGGAAGGGAAATGATCTGTTAATAATGGATAGTAATACAGTTTGTTGATATGATTTTGGAAATAATTCTTTCTTCAATTTACACATCAGACCGACATAATGAGAAATGAATTTGAAAGATTGGCTGCTCGACAACCAATTGAATTGCTCAGTATGAAACGGTAAGTCCTATTTCTGGGTTCAGCTGGCCTCAAATCATTGTTTAATTTTAATTTATTAGTAAAACTGCTGTAGCCATGTTAAAATAAATGTGGAAGAGAAAAAATTCTTGTCTGTTTTTATGCATTTATGTTTTTTCATGTAATAGTTATAATAGTGGTTCATATAATCTTGTGTTAATGTTCAAAAATATTCTTTGCACCTTTATTTAAAAATGCAAACTATTTTAAAATCCAATAACAGGGGAATGGTAAATTGTAACTAAGTTCATGTTTAAGAATTCCCGAGGAAAGGTTCCTGGTTAGACATGTAGTGCTTCGCTCTTACACAGGCAACATTAGTAAACTCAGAGTACCTGCATAGTTTGACTTTGGTTCTACTGTCTCCCTTCCCATACCACTTTACTACAAAACTGTTTCAGGAAAAAAACCAAAACACCCTTTTGTTACTTTCACTAAATTGGAGAATTGGGTTGCTTAACATCTGAGGCCCCCTTCAGCTCTAAGAAAACTATGAAATTATGAGAACCAGTAACTAATCTGGCAGAGCAGAGAGGGCCACATGAACAATAGGGTTATCCTCTCAGCATATGTACAGATTAAAAGAGGGATTTTAGTCTATAGAACCGAAGGACCAGATTTTTTCTTTTCTTGTGCTCCATTTCCTATCTGGCTTGAATGATAAAGGCAGGAAAACTCCTAGGACTCCTCAGTTCTGTTTCCAGGTGCTTCTGCTCTAAAGATGTTCATGATAGTAACTCCTTCATAACAGTATATTTTGAACCCATAAGTAGGTCATGATCCTTTAAGCAGTAGATTGTGCAGTAAGTTTAGTAAGACACCACAGCACTTTTTTAAGGAAGTAGGATAGAAAATATCAGAATGCATTGCATGTAAAAGTAAGTTTTGTTTTGTGAAACTTCTGTTCAGCTGTGTGTATTTGTGGACTGGATCACAGTGTAAAATATTTCTTACTGTGGGTTATGATTAGAAGTTCCCAAAATGCTGCATTCATGATGCATGTGTAAAGCTTGTTTTTTGGGTTTTTTTTTTGTTTTTAAACAAAATGGTTTATCACTTCTTAATCCCAGTTGCATATCCCTCAATTTTTCATAGGAATGATTTGGAGTTTTTACAATACCTATTAAAAATAACAAAATGGAAATTAGAAGTTAGTTTGTAGTAACTGAGTAATGAGCTGAGATTTATGAAGAGTGTATGTTGCTGGCTATGTTGGCAGTGTTGAAGGACTGGGTATTATGAATACAGAGAAAAGGCTGAATTCAAAATGTAGAAATTATTATACCCCTTTGCCATTTTTTCTCTAGAGGGGTGTAGGTACGTGGGTGGGATGGTGGATGGATGTAGGTGCATATTTTTTTCTATCCTTTTTTCCCTTAATGTATTACAAACATCTTAATGTTTTAACTATTCTTTAATAACATTTAATAGCTAATATAACAGTACGTTATATGAATGCACAGTGTAGCTTATTGAATTGTTCATTAAAGTGAACAATTTTTTGTTACTGTGTATAATGATGCTAAATCTTATTTGTAAATTGATTGTTTCTTAGGATAAATAGATTTCTTATTATTGCAAAGTCTGCATCTTATCTTCAGTCTTCTGTAGTTTTTACAGTGTGCCTAGACCCATGAGGCATTCTGTTGGGAGGAGAAAGAAAGGTTTGGAGGAATATGTGGTTTTATTTCATTGTTGTTTAATTTCAGATATGAACTTCCAGCCCCTTCCTCGGGTCAGAAAAATGACATTACTGCGTGGCAAGAATGCGTAAACAATTCTATGGCCCAGTTAGAGCATCAAGCGGTTCGAATTGAGAATCTGGAACTAATGTCACAGCATGGATGCAATGCCTGGAAAGTGTATAATGAGTAAGAAGCCTTTTTTGTTTCTTTTAAACCCATGCCACCTTTAGTCTTGTTTTTTTTTTTAACATCTTTATTGGAGTATAATTGCTTTACAATGGTGTGTTAGTTTCTGCTTTGTAACAAAGTGAATCCGTTATACATAATACATATGTTCCCATATCTCTTCCCTCTTGTGTCTCCCTCCCTCCCACCCTCCCTGTCCCACCCCTCTAGGTGGTCACAAAGCACCGAGCTGATCTCCCTGTGCTGTGCAGCTGCTTCCCATTAGCTATCTATTTTACGTTTGGTAGTGTATATATGTCCATGCCACTCTCTGGCTTTGTCACAGCTTACCCTTCCCCATGCCCATATCCTCAAGTCCATTCTCTAGTAGGTCTGTGTCTTTATTCCCGTCTTACCCCTGGGTCCTTCATGACCTTTTTTTTTTTTTCTTAGATTCCATATATATGTGTTAGCATACGGTATTTGTTTTTCTCTTTCTGACTTACTTCACTCTGTATGACAGACTCTGCGTCTATACACCTCACTACAAATAACTCAATTTCGTTTCTTTTTATGGCTGAGTAATATTCCATTGTATATATGTGCCACATCTTCTTTATCCATTCATCTGATGATGGACACTTAGGTTGCTTCCATGTCCTGGCTATTGTAAATAGAGCTGCAGTGAACATTTTGGTACATGACTCTTTTTGAATTATGGTTTTCTCAGGGTATATGCCCAGTAGTGGGTCACATGTGCTGCTTAAAATTCAGGGCAAAGCATCTTGGGTGTTTTTAAACTACGTTGATCCTCGGGACCCACAGTCTCATCATGTCTCGCACAGAGGACGGCAGAGGGTACGGGCGGTGGCTTGGCTGGTTGGCGATCTCCCAACAGCTGGATCTCCAGCAATGTGAAGCTTTTGTTTGGGTTTTCCCCCTCCTTTTAGTTTTGCTTAATTTTTAAATTTTTTGTCTTCCTTTCCTCCTCTTTTTTTTTTAAATTTAAACAATTAAGACTTCAGAAGAACAGGAAGCTATGCTGTGGACAGGCACCAATTTCTTTAAAGAAACTCAATATGGACAAAGCATATGTATAAATTTCATTTTTATAAGGGGTTAGGGAGCTATTTTGTTTTTGTCCTTTATTTTTCCCGTCTTCTTTCTTTTACCCATCTCTTAGTTCTGCTTATAACACCTCACTTCCCCAGAGAAGGCCTGCCCCTCCATGGAGAATTTGGGGATTTCTTCTGGAATCCAGAAGGAGGCCTCTGTGCTGCCTCCCCACCAGGTTCAGGAACTGCTGGACTCCCTGGTGGCCTGCTCCTGGCTGGCCCTTGGGCCTTGGAGATGATAGAGGCCAAGAACCACCTGAAAGGGGAGGACCAGGGCTTGGCCAGGAGAACTTGAGAAAGAAGATCTGTATTTTGGGTTTGTCCTCTTTAAGCAGTTGGAAGCCCAGGGCCACACCAGGACTTAAGAGGGAATCCATTCCTTCTACTGCCCTTTAAAACCAGGAATTCTGAGGTGGGGAGGGACAGAGGGTGATCATCTCATACTGCCTGGCGTTTGAACGGCCAGCCCACCCCAGCTCTATAAGCCTACCTTTCTGTTAGTGATCTTCTTCCCAGAGGATGATTCCCAGAAAAAACTGTGTGCCAAACCTCTGCCTGGGACACAGGTGGGTCTTCGGCGGGCATCTGTCACTCCTGTGAGCTCAGCACCCATCACCTCCTGCATCATCGTCTTCCCAGATGTACCCGCCAGATGTCTAGGTCGTCAGACACTGCCTCAGTCCCCAAGACCCAGTTGTGACCATTGCCATAAGAACAGGGTGTCCTGAACCGGCTGCCACTGTTGTCTCCTCACAGTGAGGGATGTGCCCTGTGTGCTGGCCCCCTGGTGTCACATATGGTGACAGTGTCGACCATCATCTCCCTCACTGCAGGGACTTAACTGTTAGGGGCTACCCTCAGTGTAAATGTGTCTGATGGGAAAGGATGGACCTGGCTGACGGGGTGGACCATGGCCATTAGGTGCCTGTGGGCTTGTTGGCTGTGACCCTGTGATCCCACCCCCAGTGTCTGTCTGTAGCCTTTCCTCCGCTCTCCAACGACTCTTGCAACCTCCCTACTCCTGGGCCTCTGAAGTGGGGTGTCCTCTCCCCTTGCCAGGAGAAGGAGAGCTGTTCCTGTTGCCCCTCACCTGGCTTCTAACCCCATTACAGCAAAGCAAGGAAGGGAAAAGGAATTCTTCTTTTGTGTTTAGTTGTTTTTGTTTGTTTTCTCTAAACCAGCATAGGATGGATAGGGGAGATGTTGGAGGGCATTTAAGTTGGTATGTGACCAAGGAGGGCTTCCCCCCCAGAGCCGCAGCCCTTCGGCCCTGGGAGTTTAGGAGAGACCAGCACAGCATCAGCCCAGACTTGCAAACTCAGCAATGTGTTTGCTCACATTCTTTCCACCTTTTCTCAAGTCCTCTTCCTTCTCCAGGGCAGATGGCTAGCTGTGCTTAGCAGGATCCAGCAGGGCAGCAGGAGGTGACCAGGCCCATCCCTCCCCTCCCTCAGCTGAAATTCTTTGTCATCATCTGTCTCTTGTCTCTTCCCTCTGACTTCTCAGACGACCTAGAGTCTACTCTGAGCTGCAGCTGGGAGAGCACATCCCCTAACTGCAGTGCGCACCCCTTCTCTGCCCCACCTCCCTGCCTTCCCTCAGGGCAGCTGTCTGTCTGTCCACGAGCACGTGGGAAAAACAGTCCCCGGACTTGGCGCCCTCACCTGTCCCTCGCCACAGCCCACACTCTGAAGTCCTAGTGAGGGTTCAAGCCTAACAGGTTATTTACCTTTTGCTTATCCTACCCTTCCGCCCTCCCCAGGTCTCTTAGCTCTGACTAAGGTCTTGGAACTGTAGGTCACAGGTGGCTATACCTTTCGGGTGTGGTGGGCAGCCTCCACGTACCCTTGTCTTGCAGGACTCCTAGCCCGTCCTTGCTTGGTGGCAGGACCTCCTTCCCTAGCTCCTGAGGCCCAGCTTGTTAGCCCCAAGTGCCTGTCTCTCTTCTCCCTCCCCTGTTCTCCACTTCATCCACCTCGGACACCCAGCAGCCGGGTGGAAGTCAGCCCGAAGTCAAGGCTGGCTCTGCCCAGTCGGCAGACTAGCCTCAGTTAGGCCCAGGTAGCCGTCCTCTCCCTTAGCCACTCTTCACCTCTTCCCACTGGAGTCAGCCTTGTCATCTCTTCCTGCCTTTTACCTGGGTCTCGGGCCTGGCAGCCGCCCTGGGGAGCATCATCTTAGCACCACCAATTTGTTAGTCCTGTCCAAGTTCTAGGAGTTTCCAACCCTTAAAATAGCAGTCAGTTATTCTTGTCTCCTGGGATCTGTGAAAAGGATAGCCTTTGGAGGGAGGATCTGGGCCTCAGCCCTACAGATCTGAGCTCCGTTCCCCCTCAGTGAGAGAAATCAGCAAGACAGATCATAGTGCCTTATTCCATTGCCCTCCCCGCCCGACTGCCTCGCTCAGTTGGCAGTACAAGGCTTCTTTCTCCCTCTCGGTGTTCATCTGCCACTTAAACTCTCACCCCCCGCCCACAGATAGCCTCGTGGGAGGATGAACGCCCCGGTCTTTGCCCCATCCTTTCCTAAGAGCTGCAGCCAGGCACGTGACCCCCAGCCATCACAGGGCGCTCACTAGCAGCTTCTGCTGAGGCCAGGACTGTGCTGCAGACAGGTGCACTCTCGGCCACCTCCTCCCCAGCAGGTCCCGCCTCTTACCTCCAGCCGGGAGGATGCAGTCTTTTCCTTGGAGACCAGCTCCGTATGACCCCCTCCTGGGCACCGGGACTAAGGTTGTAGGCCTTAGCACCCTCTCATCCCAGAGGCACTGGGACAAGAGAATGGAATTCTCTCCTCTCACCCACGTGTGGTTCGTGCCCCCATGGCTGCCTTTCTGAGGGAGTGTATTAAATGTTTACTTAAGAAATACCGTGTTTACAGCTGGAGGAGAAACGTGCCCCATGCTGGGTGGAGATTTGACTCTCTGGATGGCGCCTGGCTCCTTTATGGCACTGCCACTGGTGATCCCAGAGCAAATGAAGGCAGGGGACCAGGGCCCAGGCCCTGCATCCCCTCTGCCCCCGACCCTGCAGTGCCAAGACCACTCACCAGTCTTGTTTTTTTAATGTGGGAAATAGAGTAGGAGAAGTGGGATAAAAATAGTATAGCTGGACTTTCACTTGGGGTCATGTCCTAGAACTACAACCCATATGAAAGGCTTTGAGACCCATCTCAAAGTTTAAGGGGATGTAAACGTAACACATTTGTTGTGTAATATTGCAATAATGAGTTCTGAGGTCTGATTTACAAATCACAGCTTGGTAGAGTGTAATCCTTAATGTGGGGGGTTGCTTATACAGTTAGCTCTCATTATTGCATGTTGTGCTTTATAAAGTGGCCTTTGATACTGAATTAACAAATACTGAACCATTTCTCCTAGGAGAAATATGTACATATGTATATATACACATCTCAGACAGATTATAGTCTTAAATCCTTTAAAACAGCTCATCCTGGCAGATTCTGTATTTTCTTTATTTTATAAAAGAAAAGATAAAGTTCAGAAGTGTTAAGTAACTTGCCAGAATTGGAAATCAAACTCTATCCTTTGGTCATGCCTGCATGAGACCTGAAACAAGAAGGTGGAGTATCTCCTTGTTCCAGTGCAGCTGGAAATGTACGTGCCCAGCAACTAAAATTTTTTGCTGCTCTGAGTATGTCCATGAATGATCACAAAACAGTGCAGGTATTGATTTTGGGGTTACACATAAATTTGAGTGAGTAGGCAAATTCACATATACAGAATC
The DNA here is from genome assembly GCF_039906515.1 of Pseudorca crassidens. Classification (NCBI taxonomy): domain Eukaryota; kingdom Metazoa; phylum Chordata; class Mammalia; order Artiodactyla; family Delphinidae; genus Pseudorca; species Pseudorca crassidens. Next base: position 100,501,880 of record NC_090297.1, on the reverse strand, counting down.
TGCAAATGATGAGAATTGACTGTAAGTAGAGAATTAACACCAGAAACAAAAGTGCCACTAGCTCCTGTTTCTGTTCCATATAACTAGCTTTAGCTTTAGGTTTTGTTATCTATTTAGGGTTCAGTTTCCAACTTGTAAAACTCAGTGGTTAGATGATCTCCATGGCTCCTTTGAGCCCTAAAATCCTGAGTCTCTTTTAAGGAAAAAAGGCCATTGAACTACACAACTGTGCATAAAACTATTTGTTAGAGTATGATTCCTGAAACAGTAAAGCAAAAATCACAAAATAATAAATACCTTTTCTCAGGTTTTCAGAATCATGTTTAAATGTCTATTGGCCACATAAGGATCTTTGGGCAAAATCCAGAATTTAAGAAACTGCAGAACAAACAATTCAGTTTCTATTGTGAATATGTTGCAAGGAGAATAAAGGGAAAATGGGGTTGGGATGATTAAGAAATTTGAGAACAAATCAATCCTCAAAATGTGTATTTCACAAAGTGGAAAAATGTGATCTTTGTCCTCAGGAAGCTTTATCTAGTTGAGGAGGCAAGATATTCTAGGCCAGATAACTAGTAGTTCATTTTTGGCAGTATGGAAGCAAGTGCTGCATTGTGTGTTGTGGTCCATAAACTACAGAGATCCAAAGAAAGGGACGTTAAGGATTAGGACCATTATAAAAGAGTGAGATTAGGGAATGGGGGTGGGGGTTTTTAAAGTATAGTTGATTTTTGTGTTAGTTTGAGGTATACAGCATAGTGATTTAGTATTTTTGCAGATTATACTGTAGGTTATTACAAGATAACGGGTATAATTCCCTGTGCTATACAGTATATCCTTGTTGCTTATCTATTTTATATATAGTAGTTTGTATCTGTTAATCCCATACCCATAATTTGTCCCTACTCCCCTTCTCTCTCACCTTTGCTAACCACAAGTTTGCTTTCTATGTCTGTGAGTCTGTTTCTGTTTTGCATGAATTTTCATTATTTTTTAGATTCCGCATATAAGTGACATCGTACAATATTTGTCTCTGTCCAATTTGTTTATGTCACTAAGCATAATGTTCTCTAGGGCCATCCACATTGCTGCATATGGCAGTATTTCTTTTTTATGACTGAGTAATATTCCATTGTATGTGTGTATATATGCACCATATCTTAATACAGTCATCTGTTGATGGACATTTGGGTTGCTTCCATGTCTTGGCTATTGTAAATAGTGCTGCTGTGAACATTGGGGTGCGTGTATCTTTTCAAATTAAGAGTTTTCATTTTTTCCAGATATATACCCAGGAGTGGAATTGCTGTATCATGTGGTAGTTCTATTTTTAGTTTTTTTTTTTTAGGACCCTCCATACTATTTTCCATAGTAGCTGCACCAATTTACATTTCCACCAACAGTGTACAGGGGTTCCAGAAAAGGGTGAGATTTGGATGTTTAAAGGAGAGTGAGAACATTCCAGGAATGGAGGAGAACATAGGTGAGGGGATGGGGGGTGGGGAGGAGGCATTAAATTGAAGAGAGCATTGCTTTCATCTTGCCTAGAAACCTTTAATAATTTTCCCTTACCTACAAGGTAAGGTCCAGGCTATTTAACATGATATTCAAAGCAAAAGGCTATACCTTGGTTGTAGACTTTCACTCCAGCCAAACTAGTCCTCTCCTTGGTGATTATCATAAACTCTGCCTCCGAACCTTTACTCAGGCCTTATCTCCACCTGGGATACCTTTAACTATTCTACCCAAATTCAACTTGTTGAAGGCCCAACTTTAATCTGTTTCCTTTTCTTCCCTGATTAAAATTCTGCCTCTGGTACTCTCTCTCTCTTCTGAGTAACTATACAAATTATTATGCACATCACTTGTTGTACACTTAATTACATAACACTTTATAGTGTTGGTCATTCTGCACATATTTTGTCTCCTCCAAACCCAATGGATGCTTCTCCAGAGGAGCTGTACTATATTTTCTTTCTCCGTGATAGGATTTGAGGGTGTCAAATATGCTAGGCAGAAAGCTCTAAGTAGGTCTTGGTGCCGAACTTCTTTAAAAAAAATAGTATTTCATTAATAAGGAGAGAATTCTGTACTTGAAACTGAAGGGAAACCTTCAAGTTCAGCCCCTAATTTTACAAATAAACAGACTCAGCCCAAGTGATGTCAGGTGACTCGTCAAAGGAAACATAGCTATTTAGGGCAGAGCTGGGACTAGAAGCCAAGTCTTCTGACTCCCATAATGCAGTGTGATCAGTTTCAGCATTCAGAGTACTTGAGGAGAGACCTGTGTACTTAAGAGGGAGGCTGGAAGAAGGGAGAAGACCACAAACTGGGCTTTCAGGAAGAGGTGGTTCAAAAGAAAGCTCCCTATTAATGGTTGGAGGTCAGGAATAGAGTACTAAGCTTTATTGTCCTCAGCATGGAATGAGTGTCAAAGTCAGGGAAATTGGGATGAGCTAAAGGAAAGCTGGAGAGGCACCACTTTTTGAAGACCAGATCTCTAGAGAATTGGAGTTAGTTATAGGAAATCAGTCAGTGGAGATAGGAGAATAACTCAGAAGGGCAGCAGGAAATTTGAGTCACAAAAGCCGGGAAACAATACTGGATCTAGAGCAAGAGCATAGTAGGGCCAATGTGGTTGAAATGGACTCTACTGCCTTAAGAGGAAATTGATATGGTATGTAAATTATATCTCAGTAAAGCTGTTATTTAGGAAAAGATAGATTTTGAACTTTACCCTTGAATCACTTCTCTAATGATAATAATCCCATGGAACTCTGTATGGCTCAACTTCTTCCCTCTGCTCATTAGAGCTGACTTGGACTGGAATCTGAATCTATAGCCTTCCACAACAGTTTTTTTCTTCTTTCTAGCTAGCAGTAGATGGGAGAGTGACAAGATAAATGTAGGTAAAGAAATAAAGAGATAAAAGGGAGTGTAAATGAGTGCACTCATCAGATACTTCCCATCTTGTCTATGAAAAGACAATAACAGTTTAAGACGTGATATAAGTACACAAAATCAGAATATCAGTAAATGGTTTGGGCTCAAGGGTTTAAAAGACCTGAAGTAGAATTCACCTCTGACACTTAACCATGTTACCTTGACCAACTTACTTTATCTTTCTTAGTGTCCTAACATGTGAAATAGGGATAATCATACCTACCTCAAAGAATTCTTATGAGAATTAAATTAGTTTTATAGAGTGTCTAACATGGTGTTTGGCACAGAGAGCTCAATTAATACTATTTTTAGCAGAAAAACTTGACCTTGTATCAACTAGATAGTACACTTTTAGTTGGTACTATGTGATTTTAATGTACATTGATCTGATTTTCTTTTTCTTTTTTAGAAATCTAGTTCATATGATTGAACATGCACAGAAAGAGCTCCAGAAGTTAAGGTAAATTGTTTTTCTTCTTATTTTATAATAAAGTTGAGGTGAATCTTAATAAATAGAATGAGAAGAAAAAGGAACCATTGGACTATAGTCATATGAGAGTAAATAATTGATGATCCACTGTGTCCAGTGTCTAGTGTTGGGTTTGCCCTACCTGAGTAGAGGAGAAATAGACCTGAGGTCTGAAAACATCTCTACCAGGTCATTTGCAGTTTGCAAGTCTGCAGACATTGAAAAGGTACTTTTAGAAGGGGAAAATTTGTAGAGTAGCATGTATAATCTGATTTATGTTAAAAACACAAGCAAACAAAACACCCTAATCTATACATGCACATACATATACAGGAAAGAATCTGGAAAGACACTCACCAAAAACTGAACAGAAGTTATCAGGGAGAAGGAGAAGCACATGGGAGGAGGGACTTTGGATTTTTATTCTGTCTGTGTGCATGCTTGTGTGTGTGTATTTAATTCTTCACCATGAGCATGTTTTATGAAATTTGTAATTGAAAAATAATGAGAAGAAAGTTAAAAAAAAAGTAAGTTATTTCCTGGAATTAGTCTATGACTATATATGTGTATATATATACACATACATATATCTGTTCTTCTCAAAGTATTAAAAATGTATTAGTTATAGATTTTTCTGCTGATTTTAGTCTTATTTTAGAATGTAGGTGGGTTGTATAAATAATTTTTTTTACAGGAAACATATTCAAGACTTAAACTGGCAGCGAAAGAACATGCAGCTCACAGCTGGATCTAAATTAAGAGAAATGGAGTCAACGTGAGTATCCACAATCCCATCACCTTTTAAATTGCTTAGCACATTTTAAGATCAAGATTCAACAATATAATTCAAACAGTATTCAAATGGGGTGCCACAGGTGTCACAGAAATGCTGTTTTCTGAATCCCACTCTTCACCGCCTCTTCCTCTTTCTGAAGTATGGGCTCGGAAGGAAATGAGAGTTAGAAACAAAAACTGAACCACTGCTAATTTATTCTGATCTTAGAGCACCCTGTTTTCTGCCCAGTACTTCTGCTCTGAATAGGATTTTACCTATATTCTCCTTTTAAAAGGAAAAAAGTCTATCTTTTAACTCTTGCAGGAGGGAGATTCCATACTTTCTTGATAATTTTATGTGTCTCAGGGGTTTTTTCCCTTTGTTTATATATATATATATATATATATATATATATATATATATATATATATATTTTTTTTTTTTTTTTTCCCCTGCACGCTGGCCTCTCACTGTTGTGGCCTCTCCCGTTGCGGAGCACAGACTCCGGACGCGCAGGCTCACTGGCCATGGCTCACAGGCCCAGTCGCTCTGCGGCATGTGGGATCTTCCCGGACCGGGGCACGAACCTGTGTCCCCTGCATTGGCAGGCGGACTCTCAACCACTGCGCCACCAGGGAAGCCCCATATATATATTTTTTAATGTTGTTCTTCATGTATTCAAATAAGTTTGTACAAATCCCTGAATATAGTCATGATTTTTTTTATCATTTCTTTTCATTTTTGATTTGCTTTTTCCCTAACCTCCCTGCCTCCATCACCCACATCATTGTCCTTGTTCCACCTTCCCCTCATCCTCTAAGTACCCCATGTTATCAGTCTATTATGCATCTTTCCACACTGTTCTTCAAACTAATATAATCTTCTACATGTACATGTGTGTTTCTTTTCATTTGTCCTAGAGATTTTTTTCTGGGGGAAGGGGAAGATTCCTTGAATCTATGGAATTTTATCTTAGCAGTTGTAGGAATTTCTTCATCATTTTTCTTTATTGCCTCTGCCCTATTTTCTCTCCTTTTTTGTTAATCCAATTAAATACCAACTTCACTCTTTCATATCTCTTCAGCTCTTTCTAATTTGTTCTTTTCTAAATTAAACTTTTTATTTTGAGATTTTAAGAAGTAATACAGAGGTCCTATACGCCCTTTACTCACTTTCCCGCCTAATTACACCTCAGTTTTTGAAAATGTAAAGCTAAAAGTGAAGGTTAGTGTTTTGACCCTGGCTGAAAATATATATACTATAAAAATCTTATAAGGGAAAGTTCACATTAAGTAATTTCCCCCCCTTTATTCTTTTCTAGTTGGGTATCCCTGGTCAGTAAGAATTATGAGATTGAAAGGACTATTGTACAATTAGAAAATGAACTCTTTCAAATGAAGCAGCAACATGGAGAGGCAAACAAAGAAAACATACGGCAAGACTTCTGAAAAAGACTAATCTGGTGGGTAGAAAGGAAGGCATGTTGGGCTTTCACAGAAGATCAAACATCTGAACTGTGAAAAACAACAGCATCTTACGGAAATCATCAGTGGTTAAATGTTTAGAAAGCATAGAATGTGGACTGTTATATTCTGTTTGTACATTTCAGCAAAATAAAAAATTTCAACATGGTGGCTTGTTTTGTCTTGTGTTTTTGCCATTTAAAAAAAGAACTTTAGACTTTCAAAATAAGTATGACTTTATAATAATGTTCGTAGAATTAATTTTGAGTCACCAGGATCATATTTTGTACCCAAGAGATCTTTATTGAAAGTTTTCAACATGTACAAGAAGTTGGAAACTTTTGATTTATAAGTATTTCAAATAAAGAGGTAGTTGGACTGACTTGGTGGTCCAGTAGTTAAGACTCCGTGCTTCCGATGCAGGGAACACGGGTTCGATCCCTGGTTGGGGAAGTTTGCATGCTGCTCAGTGCGGCCAAAATAAAATGAAAGAGGTAGTTCTAAATGACTTCTTAATTACCAGACAAGACTAAAGAAATACAATGACTCCATATATGTCATCTGTGATGATGATCATCGTCATAAGTAACACATAAAGCTTAGTATGTGCTGAACACTGTTCCAAGCACTTTAGGTAGATGAACTAAACTTACATGAATAGAAAAATAATTGAATCCTCACAAAAACCTATGGAATTACATACTGTTGTTCCCATACACAAACTGTAACGGGTGCTGATTAATTTGTCGAAGTTTTATTAGCTAGAAAGCATCATCCAAATTTTGAACCCAGTAGTCTAGCACCATGGTTATGCTCTTACCCTTCTACTTGTAAAGAATGAAAAAGTAAAAAGATTCCTGCCCAATTCAGAAAAAAATATTTGCATTATATCAAATAAGTCATAGTCTTACTGTACAGAGAGACCTTTTACAAATCACTGAGAGGTGAACTCTCACCAGGAAAAAAAGATGTTTAACATTAAGAATACAAATTAAACCTAGAACTTTTTAAACCTATTATGTTGGTAATGGTCAGTGCCTTTTTTTTTTCAAGTATAATTGACAATATTATGGGTCAGTGGTTTTGAAGGTACATGTATAGGAAAAACAGGTTACAGAATAATTTGTATAATGTAACCTCATTTACGGCTTTTTAAAAATCATCTTAAAATTTCTGTGTATTGCACTCATAACTTCTCTGTACAGTAAGTATGGAGTTTCATATGTGAGCTATCAAATATTTCATATTATTATAAGTTCATACCATCTATCAGTTCAGTTTTACTCATCTTTTGAATAGCAGTATTTATATAATTTATTGAATATTTTCATATGTTGCTCTTTCTAAAATAAAAATGATGGAAATGGTTATATGAGATATGCTGGAACTGGCAAATCTTTAGCCTCAGTCGGAAGCTCATTGGTCTTGAGCTGTTGACTGCTTAATTACGGAGGACAATAAATTAGAGAAACGTATGAAGTACTTACGAAACGTCAAAAAAGGTATAGTGATGAAGTTTAAAAATCTTTAAAGGTTTAGAATCGGTATCCAAAACACATCACAGCGAGGGGCTCCACACTTCCACTGCAGGGGGCCCAGGTTCGACCCCTGGTCGGGCAACTAAGATCCCCATAAGTTGTGCAGCACGCAGCACACAGCACAGCCAAACAAAGTGCATCACAATGGCCTAAACCTAAACCCTAGGGAAAGTTCAGTAGCATGTTAAAACTGTTGAGGATAATGCTTGCTACATATTTCTTTATGACGAGTTGGGGGGAAAAGGAATTACATTTTAATTTCCTCTTAACAGATTTTTTTAAATTTTAAGATGAGGTGATAATACACTTTGCAAAGTTAGCCACCCTCAAGGGGAAAAACACTAGTGTGATTTAGGATTTTTCTATGTTCTAGCTTTCTGTAAACAACATCCTTCTCCCACCCTCCCCATTTATCTAACTTTTCTAAATTTATTTAGGAATTTATATACAAAAGTGACTTTCTCTTATATGGGCAAATACCTGAAAGGTTATATACTAAGTATTTTTAAGTAGCTAAAGATCTATGAATGGCTTCAAGGGTTCTGTGAACTGCTTCACATCCTGTGTAATGCTTTATATGTGTGTATGCAATTTTAATAGAGTGTAATTTACATCAGGTTGAACTTGATGTATGCAAGAAAGATCCCTCCCCGGGTAGACATGACTGTTCTTTCAAATCAAGTTCCAATCCTCCTGTGTCCCTTCTCTCCCTTCTCCCCAGATTCAACCTCAGCTGAACTGCATCCTTTTGAATAAGAAGCCCATCGTTTCCAGTTTTCATCTGCACTGCCAAAACTGAATGGTTGGATGGAAAACGTGGTCTTTGGCGAGGTGAAAAGAGGATATGAATGTTGTGGAAGCCATGGAGTGTTTTGGGTCCATGAATAATAGCAATACCGGCAGGAAGATCACTATTGCTGACTGTGGACAGCTAAAAAGTTTGAGGGAATTCCCTGGTAGTCCAATGGTTAGGACTCCATGCTTTCACTGCAAGGGCACAGGTTCAGTCCCTGGTCGGGGAACTAAGATCTTGCAAAATTTTTGACTCGTGTTTGATCTTAACTACCAGCTGATTTCTTCCGTAGCTCAGGAGAGCACCCCTCCACCCCCATCTACTCACAACCTCCTATAACCTTTGTGCTCTTACTGCAGTTCTTTGGGTTCCATGTTTTCCTTATCACAAGTCTAGCTGGATTGCAGAGTTAAGTTTATGATTAATGATATAACAACAACAAAGCCCATTCTGCAAGATCTGGGGGAAAGGAGACCTGCTACATAGAAAAAATCAATCAAAATATCTTCAGGCTCCTCAACATAAACTCTGGAAGCTAGAAATAAGACAATGGAGGGACTTCCCTGGTGGCGCAGTGGTTAAGAATCAGCCTGTCAATGCAGGGGACACAGGTTCGAGTCCTGGTCTGAGAAGATCCCACATGCCGCGGAGCAACTAAGCCCATGCGCCACAACTACTGAGCCTGTGCTCTACAGCCCGCAAGCCACAACTACTGAGCACACACACCCTAGAGCCCATGCTCCGCAACAAGAGAAGCCACCACAATGAGAAGCCCGTGCACAGCAACAGAGAGTAGCCCCTGCTCACTGCAACTAGAGAAAGCCCGCATGCAGCAATGAAGACCCAACACAGCCCAAAATAAATTAAAAAAAAAAAAAAGCCGATGGAGCAGTGCCTTCAGAATTACGAAAAATTTCCAACCTGGGACACTGTATAGTCAAGTTAACAGTTAAGTGTGGGGATACAATAAAGACATTTTTAGTCAAGTGAGATCTTGAAAACATTTACTTCCTGAGCATCTTAAGGAGCTACTGGAGGATGTGCTCTTCTGACCCAACACAGGGAAAAGGTAAAGGGACTCTTCCAAAGAGGTTGGTGAAAGAGGATCCCAGGATTATATCTGTACACTCAATAGAGGGCAGCCATTTCAGGTTGGAATAGTATGACTCAAGAGACTAACATTTTGAGAGCTCTCATCACAAGGGTGCCCACTACAATGGCGCCATCCTTATACCCTGAGGAGCAGGATGCCCAGGTGAGCTGGCCCACATTTCTGACCTACACTTGGCTTGCTCTCTGTCCTGTTGAAGTTCCTGTTCTCCCCTCCTTGACCTGCTGGAAGTGTTCTGCTATATCCTACTTCTGGAGGGCTTAGAAGTAGAAAATTCATAGGAGTTCATCTCCTGAACATATTCTGCCAAAGGTGCAGCCCCTAGCCTATATTCCAGCTTTGCCAGAAAGCCCAAAAATGCTGATGAGTCTTTCGTCTCCCAGGATTCACTTATAGCCTTCTTGCCTAACTTCCCCAGAAGAGGCTCTTGTAGCTGTTGGGGAAGCTAAAGCCAGACCATGACCCAGAGATTGTTCAGCTTATTTTCTCCCAGGAGTCTTTATCCAACCCACTGAAATATTGCCTTCTGCTCTAGACGGAATATTTGTGCCTTCCGCCAAATTCATATGTTGAAACCTAATCTCCAGTGTGGTGGTATTTGAGGATGGGGCCTTTGAGGTGTGATTAGGTCATGAGGATGGAGCCCTCAGGAATGGTATTAGTAACCTTATAAAAGTGACCCCAAAGAGCTCCCTCCCACCTTCTGCCATATGAGGACACAGTGAGAAGATTGCTGTCTATGAACCAGGAAGTAGGCTGTCACAAGACACCAAATCTGCTAATACCTTAATCTCGGATTTCCTGCCTTCAGAACTGTGAGAAATCATTGTTTGTTGTTTAATCCACACAGTCTATGGTATTTCTGTTATAGCAGCCCAAATGGACTAAGATACCTTCTCTTTACATAGCTAGGTTATGCGTCTCAGTTTTTATGTTAATTACCTTTCACGTTAATTACCTTTCAGTTTTTATGTTAATTACCTTTCACATGTAGCTAACTGTGGTAGGCTGAATAATGGCCCCCAAAGATGTCCTAATCCCTGGCACCTATAAGTGTGTTACTTTCCTTGGCAAAAGGAATTTTGCAAATGGATTAAGTTAAGGTTCTTGAAATGGGGAGATTATCCTGGATTATCTGGGTGGCCCAGTGTAATCACAAGCGTCCGTAGGGAAGTAGGAGATCAGAGAGGAGAGAGGATGCTAAACTGCTGGATTTGAAGATGAAGGAAAGGGACTATGAGCTAAGGAATGTACAGAGCTTCTTGAAACTGGAAAAGAAAAGGAAACAAACTGCCCCTAGAATGTTCTCCCAGAGAAACACAGCCTTATAGATCAGTTTTAGACTTCTAACCTCCAGAATGATAAAATAATAAATTTGTTTTGCTTTAAGCTACTGTTTGCAGTAATTTGCTACAGCAGCAATAGGAAATTAATAAATAATAAAAATAACTGATTAAAATGGTAAAAAAAATGGTTATCATAGGCAATTCAGAAAATGCAGGCAAAAAAGAAGAAAATGAAAATTATTCATAAACCCATCACTCAAAGATAGCCACTCTATGTATTAGAAGGTGCTATTTTAATTTAATGCCGGAAGAGCACATGGTCACAGATAGAAACCCCAAATTTCATTTAATTACAATACATAAAATCAAAAATGAATAAGATAAACTAATGGGATGCCTTGTAAACATTTATGAATGGATGTATATATTTTACCCTATTTTCTACCCTAAGGACTAACATTTATTACATTATATCCTCTTTGTTTCCTCCATCCTTAGAATGTACTTCTGTATATTGGAACTCTATTTGCAAGTGACAGAAAGCTAACTAAAACTATCTTAAGCAGTAAAAGGGTCTTTATTGGCTCATTTAACTGGTGAGGACAGAGGTGGAGCTGACTTCAGGGTCAGCTAAATGCAGGGATTCTATGTCATCCTAATTGTTTTTCATCTTTTTCCTCTCTCCTTTTCTGGCCTTATTCTCTCCTTCTACAGATAGGCTTCCTCTGTACAAGGCAGCTACAGACTTACACCATCCCCCTTCAGCAATCTCAGAGGAAAGCAAGTGTATCAGTATATATAATTCTAGAGAAGAGTTCCAATTGACCACGTTTGGATTCCATGTTCAATCCTTGGACTCAGAGGTATGGCCAGGGATTTGGGGTAGTACAATTGGCCAGGCTGTGGTCATATACGTGTGGTCTTGTGGTAGGGTGCTATAGTTGGCAGTTGTTTGGATTGGAGTGATATTTCCTCAAAGTAAGATGGGGATGGTGCTTCCACCGTCAGGAGAGAAAGAAGTTGAGTAAACAAAAATAATCTGTTACACTTTGAATCTTCCCTAGCTTAAAAGATAACCCCTTGGGCTTCCCTGGTGGCGCAGTGGTTGAGAATCTGCCTGCTAATGCAGGGGACACGGGTTCGAGCCCTGGTCTGGGAGGATCCCACATGCCGCGGAGCAACTAGGCCCGTGAGCCACAACTACTGAGCCTGTGCGTCTGGAGCCTGTGCTCCGCAACAAGAGAGGCCGCGATAGTGAGAGGCCCGTGCACTGCAATGAAGAGTGGCCCCTGCTTGCCACAACTAGAGAAAGCCCTGGCACAGAAACGAAGACCCAACACAGCAAAAATAAATTAATTAATTAATAAACTCCTATCCCCAACATCTTCTTTTAAAAAAAAAAAAAGATAACCCCTTTAACTTAGCTGCCCACTATGATAAAGTTTTCACCCACCTACTCCCCATGTTGTTTTTCTTTTCTTTTTTCATTTTTTCTTTTCTTTCTTTTCTTTTTTTTTTTTTTTTTTGGCTGTGTTGGGTCTTAGTTGCAGCACGTGGGATCTTCATTGAGGCATGCAGGATCTTTCGTTGTGGTGCGCGGGCTTCTCTCTGGTTGTGGTGTGTGGGTTTTCTCTCGTTGTGGCGTGCAGGTTCCGGAGCACGTGGGCTCTGTAGTTTGTGGGCTCTTTTGCTGAGGTGCGTGAGCTCAGTAGTTGTGGTGCAGGGGCTTAGTTGACCCACCGCATGTGGGATCTTAGTTCCCCAATCAGGGATCGAACCTGCGTCCCCTGCATTGGAAGGTGGATTCTTTACCACTGAACCACTAGGGAAGTACCGATGTTTTTCTTCATCAAGAAAAATGTAATAGATGTATTGATTATATAATTTTAGTAGTGGAGAAATTTTTTTTTTTTTGGCTGTACCAAGCGGCCTGCTGGATGTTTCCCCCACCAGGGATTGAACCTGGGCCTCTGCAGTGAAAGTGCTGAGTCCTAACCACTAGGCTACCAGGGAACTCCCAGCAGTGGAAAATTTGCGATGTTTTTACTGGTCTATTATATACTTTGGGCTGGGAAATAGCCATAAAAGTCAACAGCTCGTAACCTTGCTGTAGTGATTTGTTGAGAGATGACAGATAAGAAATTTGTTATTAACAGTAGGTCAGTATCTGAAGTTTTAAATAACTGTCTTTTAAATATATTATACAAATTCAAGATTCCCCTATAATATCTATCTGACTTGATTGGATTCGTATGTCTTTTGAGAGGGAAGAGGGTAAACTCAGCTTACTCTCTCAGTGACTTACTGTAGCTGAGACTACAACTTGTCCTTCTGGTATGTTATCCCCTCCTATAATAGAAGTTTTAGCTGGGCACATGGTTGCTCAACTAAAAACTAATTTCCCAGTTTCCCATCCAATCATGTGCATATGCCACGTGACTAGGTTGTGTTCAATGAGATAGGAACTGAAGTGATGTCTGCAACTTGCAAGTCATGCCCTTTTTTTTTTTTTAAGTATAGTTGACTTGCAATCTCATGTTAGTTTCAGGTGTACAGCACAGTGATATATATATATATATATATATATATATATATATATATATATATATTCTTTTTCAGATTCTTTTCCCATATAAGTTATTACAAAATGTTGAATATAGTTCCCTGTGTTATACAATAGGTCCTAGTTGGTGCAAGTCATGCTCTTAATTTCCACATTTTACCAACCAAGAATCTTACACCTGGACAGTGATGACTTATCTAACTTCATAGCATAAATTACTGTTAAGCTACATTAGAAGAAAGGGTGGTATACAAATGAGGAAAAAGGAGAATTCTGTGCTGATATGATGTGAACAATATGCTTAGTACTTATTTTACTTAAATGGTTAAATAGTCTGTGCACAGTAGCAGGAAATTTCCATTTTAATTAGATTTGGATACAACATGGCAATACATATTCATTAAAATGGGATTTTACTGTACAGTAAAAAGCACTATCATCAACTGCAATGTTTTGAGTTACCTTCAGTTATACTTTGGTTTTCCCAAAGCTGATTTTGCACCATCATTTAAAAAATTAATTTCAAGAGAATGTCAAACCAATTGAAGAGAAAAGAAAGAAGTATGCTAGTAATATTAATTTATATACAGTTTGCTACAGATAAAAATGCCATTAAAATCGGCATCAGCATTTTGTTACAACCAAATTTTGTTCATGTGAATATATAATCTCACTCTGCAGAACCTAGAAATAAAATGGATGGTACTCCAAATGTCCCATTATATCTCAGTAAGTGAAAAGAAATACAGGAGAAGGAGGGGTGTTAATACCCTCATATAAAATTTTCTCTCTCTAGATCTTAAAAATTTTTGGTCTAGTAATTTGGGTATGGAGTTTAAGGTTACATAATTCAGGACAGTAAAAAGCTCAGCTTCACAAAGTTAATGTGATCCCTATCTAACTACCCATGACATTTTTCACAGAACTAGAACAAATAATCCAAAAATTTACATGGAACCATAAAAGACCCAGAATTGCCAGAGCAATCCCGAGGGGGGTGGGGAAAGGAGGCATAACTTTCCCAGACTTCAGACAATACTGCAAAGCTACAGTAATCAAAACAGTGTGGTATTGGTACAAAACCAGGCATATGGATCAATGGAACAGAATGGAGAGCCCAGAAATAAACCCACACACCTACAGTCAATTAATCTTAGACAAAGGAGGCAATAATATAAAATGGAGAAAAGACAGTCTCTTCAGCAAGTGGTGCTGGGAAAGTTGGGCAGCTGCATGTAAATCAATGAAGTTAGAACACACCCTCACACCATGCACAAAAATAAACTCAAAATGGCTTAAAGACTTAAACATAGGACATGACACCGTAAAACTCCTAGAAGAGGGCATAGGCAAAACATTCTCTGACATAAATCATACCAATGTTTTCTTTTTTTTTAATGTATGTAGTATGTTGTAACATGACCTTATTTTTTTAAAATATTTATTTATTTATTTGGCTGTGCTGGGTCTTAATTGCAGCATGCGGGATCTTTGCTGCCATCTGTGGGATCTTCATTGTGGTGTGTGGGATCTTTAGTTGCAGCATGAGAACTCTTGGTTGCGGCATGCAAACTCTTAGTTGCGGCATGTGGGATCTACTTCCCTGACCAGGGATCGAACCCAGGCCCCCTGCATTGGGAGTCTTAGCCACTGGACCACCAGGAAAGTCCCCTAGTGTTTTCTTAGGTCAGTGTCCCAAGGCAATAGGAAAAGAAAAAAAAAATGGGACCTAATCAAACTTATAGGCTTTTGCACAGCAAAGGAAACCATAAAAAAAAAAAAAAAGGAGAAAAAGAAACACGAAAAGACAACCTACAGAATGGGAGAAAACATTTGCAAATGATGCTATAGACAAGGGCTTAATCTCCAGAATATACAAACAGCTCATACAACTCAACAACAAAAAAAACAAACAACCCAATCGAAAAATAGGCAGAAGACCTTAATAGACATTTCTCCAAAGAAGACCTACAGATGGCCAGTAGGCACATGAAAAGCTGCTCAACATCACTAATTATTAGAGAAATGAAAATCAAAACTACAATGAAGTACCACCTCACACCAGGCAGAATGGC
Organism: Pseudorca crassidens; assembly: GCF_039906515.1. NCBI lineage: Eukaryota > Metazoa > Chordata > Mammalia > Artiodactyla > Delphinidae > Pseudorca > Pseudorca crassidens. The sequence continues at coordinate 100,486,864 of NC_090297.1, read as the reverse complement.
CATCATTAAAAAGTCTACAAATAACAAATGCTGGAGAGGGTGTGAAGAAAAGGAAACCCTCCTACACTGTTGGTGGGAGTGTAAGTTGGTACAGTCACTATGGAAAACAGTATGGTGGTTCCTCAGAAAACTAAAAATAGGTTTACCATATGATCCAGCAATCCCACTCCTGGAATATACCTGGACAAAACTATAATTCAAAAAGATACATGCACCCCTATGTTAATAGCAGCACTACTCACAATAGCCAAAACATGGAAACAACCTGAATGTCCATCAACAGATGAGTGGATAAAGAAGATGCAGTACATATATACAATGGAATACTACTCAGCCATAAAAAAGAATGAAATAATGCCATTTGCAGCAACATGGATGCAACTAGAGATTATCATACTAAGTGAAGTAAGTCAGAAAGAGAAAGACAAATAGCATGTGATATCACTTATATGTGGAATCTAAAATATGGCACAAATGAACCTATCTACAAAACAGAAACACTCTCACAGACATAGAGAACAGACTTGTAGTTGCCAAGGGGGAGGGGGGAGGGAGAGGGATGGACTGGGAGTTTGGGTTGGTAGATGCAAACTATTACATTTAGAATGGATAAACAAGGTCCTAAAGTATAGCACAGGGAACTATATTCAATATCCTGTGATAAACCATAATGGAAAAGAATATGAAAAAAGAATGTCTGTATGTGTATAACTGAGTCACTGTATAGCAGAGATTAGCACAACATTGTGAATCAACTATACTTCAATTAAAAAGAGAAAAAAAACCACCTCAGCTTCATTCTCCCTCAGTCTTTCTTTTATCCTCCATACTATGCAGTCAAATGCTTTCAAAGGAAAGAAGTGTGTACAGCTTAGGAAATAACTTTCTTAAATTGAATTCTGTTAATGACCATATATGTTAGGCTTTTGCTTATAGCTGTAATTAAATCTTTATTTATTTATTTGGTTGCACTGGGTCTTAGTTGCAGCAGGCAGGCTTCTTAGTAGCGGCATGTGGGCTCCTTAGTTGTGGCATGTGAACTCTTAGTTGCAGCATGCATGTGGGATCTAGTTCCCCGACCAGGGATCGAACCCTGGCCGCCTGCATTGGGAGCACGGAGTCTTAACCACTGAGCCACCAGGGAAGTCCCGCTATAATTAAATCTTAACCACTCACTAAAATTGGTCCTAAGAAAATCTATCTAGCCACACGTAAATATTCCTTGCCTTATTTTGTCTTTTACTTTTCACTAAGTTTGAAGGTCTTTCCTTCAATTCACATTCTGTTATGCTCTCTTACTTTAAGAGAGAAACTGCTTATTTCTTGTAGTATTCTTGTCTGACCATAGAGGGCACAAGGTCATAAAAAGTTAAGTAAATTACCTATGCAGCAATTCGTAATACCTGTCTGCTCTCCATTTCGTGACTTGAGAAAACGAAGATAATTAATTTACTCTGATGTTTCACATATTGAAGGATCCTTCTGTTTTTTTCAGAGGTTAAATTTAATTTCAAGTAGACTTCACTTTCAGTGTTAAAACTATGAAGGGCACCCAACTCACTGGATTATCATCTTGTCCTGCTAAACAAATTCATACTTTGTAGATCTGCAGAGAAAACAGAGCTCTACTTTATATAGAACAGCAATCACTTTGCCGCATTTAATCTCAATTTCTAACAAAAAGTAAACAACAGTGGATATTGAGGCACTCCACTTATTACAGCTCTTTTGCATTATTTTGTTCTATATAAAAATGCAGTGATTTAAAAAATGCAGTGATAGTATTCCAATAGCACAGGAGAAACAGATTAGAAAATTAGAAAACAGACTAACATAAAACAATGAAAATTGTAGCATAACTAAATAAAACTTCATCATGGGTAATAATACAAATTCCCAGTATTATTCTGAGTTCACTGAATTTAATCAATTATAAAAAGGGATTTTAAAGAGGAATGAGATATCTTTATATATAAGAGCCTTCATGTGGCATAAGAGAGTATAATAAAATGAGCACATTTTTTAATGTTAATACCAACTAATCAATTGTAATTGGCATAATTACTACTTTGCTATTTTCTCCTAGTATTCATTATTTCTGAATACATAATTACAGCACAGGATATAATTTATTCTTTGGCAATATGTCAATTGCAGACCCAGCATTTTCAATGGATGTTTCCCTTTACTGAATTTGTATGTATTATAAAGAGTGCAATGTAAGCCTATTTACTTCAGGGTTAAACATTTGATAATTTCAGTGAGCACTGAGTGTTACTTATTTCTAAACTATATCTATTAATCTTGTTAAGAAAAGGACATTTTGAAAAACAAGGCATCATAAGGACAAAATAGTGGCCGTAGCCTATCAGCAATATGGATGGCCAATCTCTCCATCCCTTTTCCATACCACTTCCTTCCCTCAAAAGCTGTCAGACCTGGAATTCCCTGGTGGTCCAGTGGTTAGGAATCTGTTCTTTCACTGCTGTGGGCCCAGGGTTCAATCCCTGGTCGGGGAACTAAGATCTCACAAGCTGTGTGGGGTGGCCAAAAAAAAAAAAAAGCTGCCAGACCAGTCATTGTCTTAGCAAGATATTTTTCACAGGCACTTTGATGCTGTGGACACTTTGAGGCAACCATTGTAACAATGGTAACCACTTTACCACCAATTTTAGGATGGTAATATTTTGTTACCCATTTTTATTCCAAGTTTTAAATTTCTGAACTTTGTTCAAGGTGTTTTCAAGACAGTAATGTGCTTAGCTGAGAGCCATCTGGTAGTATAATTGTTGGTGATTTTTTTTTTTAAGTAGTGCTAAGTGCAAAATATATAAAAGTAAGATATTTTGGACAACTGAAAAAAAAAAATCAGACGGTGTCATGATTCTTCGTGACTTGAAACAGCACTCTGTAAAATCTTCAGCTATGGACCACCTCTGCAGAACACCTGTGACTTGCAAGTATATTACTATACAAGACACCCAGCAATGTGCTCCATTAGCCTGCCAAGCCACAGTTACCACCAGCTCAGTATTTCCTTTTGATTGGTATTCATTATTTATGCTTAGCTGTTTGTAGCTGTACTCTCTTCACAAACTGAAGTGATGTATATTGCAAAAAAAAAAGTTATGTGATCTTAGATATTACAGGTTTTATAAAAGGTAGATCTTGGTGTTCTAAACTACAAATGTCAACATTATTGAGGAAAACTGCTCAAACCAAAATCTGAGTTCATAAATTTTCTTCAGTTAAGTTGTTAAGTAGAATAGATGAAGAGTTGAGTGAAAATATTATTGTCTTGGGTGTTGCAATTTGGTTCACCAGGAAAAAAAATCCGAGGCGGAAATTAGCATGCAAAAAGTTTCTTAGGGAAGTGTTCTTGGGATCAACACCTGTGGAGGAGGGAGAGAAGAAGGAGTGGGCCAGAGGGGAAGCTGAACTGTGATACAGTTGCAAGAAAGGCCTGGATCAATCCCTACTGGGAACTCTGGAACTGGGATGACACTTTTCAGCTTTTCTGAACTGGGATGGCTTGGCTGGGCCTTTGTAAATACTGTTGAAGGTAGGCTGCTCCTGGTGAGGTAGCATGACATTGGACAAGGTGGCTGTCTTCAGCCCAAGGCAAGTTCCAGAGAAGGACTTAGCTGAGAGTTGCCAGCTGTCTACTCTCCCAGAAGCTAGAGTGCTTCAGACCTGAGGAGGGTGATTTAGGCAGCACACCGCAGCATCCACAACACTGAAATTGGCAGTGGGTTAAAGTATAATATAGCAGTAAACATTTTGTGGGGTAAAATTAGCTGAGATCGATCAAATTACCTATGTCCTGTACTTTAAATATATCCCAACCCTGACCAAGAATCTATAATAGCTCTCTGCTCACTCCAGGTCAATTCTAAACCCCATTCTCTGGTTTGTAAGAATCACCATAATCTGACCTTGCGCTACCTAGTAAAACCCTACTTCCCATGAATTCCCAACTGAGATCTTCAAGTTCAGTCAATCAAGTGGACTCACATCTTTATTTCTCTCCATGCTTCTCCTCTTCTCTACCTAAATCCAGCCCAATTCCACTCTCTTTTTCCATTAAACATTTATGTACATATTATCTTACTCTCGTCTCCGAATTTGCATCCCACAGGCTATACCACAAAATTCACCCCTTAATTATAAATAAATGATCTTCATCTCCAGTGTTGTTTTAGTATGTGGTGGGGAGGGGGAGGAGGCCAGGGTCCGCAGTAGATTGAAAGCTCCTCCAGAGCAGGGTTTCTGCCTTGCATTTTCTCATACCATCTCTTGTGTTAGTGGGCGTATGATAGACACTGAATAGATTCAGAGGTTTAGAGACAAAAGAGACTTCAGGGACCACTTAGTCCAGCTTAATTTTACAGATGACTTAACAGAGGCTCAGAAAGATTAAGTTGTAATCCTCCTCTGAACTCCCACACTACTTTGTTTGTACCTCTTTTATGGTATTTGTTGCTTTCTGTTTTTTGTTAATTATCTTCCTACCTGTTTTACAGGTCTTTATCTGTTATTTTCAGAGGCTCCTTCTCTTCTGCCGCTCATTGCTTACATGCTGGTATTCCTTAAAGCTCTGTTCGGTTGTTTTACCTGGGGTTTCTAGTCCCATAAGCTTCAATTACCACCAATAATCTGGATGACTCAATAATCTGTATCGTTAGCCTGACTCTCTCCCCAGCAGGTTTTTTTTCTTTGGCCCTGCCGCACAGCTTGTGGGATCTTAGTTCCCCGACCAAGGACTGAACGCAGGCCCCAGCAGTGAAAGTGCTGAGTCCTAACCACTGGACCACCAGGGAATTCCCTCTCCCCAGCAGTCTTTAGACAACTCCACCTAGATATTTTTCAAGGGAGGTGTTTGATACCTCTCTAATCCTTATATCCAACTGACCACCCAATCCTGTTCATTTACTTTGGGCATGTCATACTAATCCTGATCTCTTCCATATTCACTGCCACTTGTCATGAATTCAGGTCCTCCTTATCTCTGAATGATAGGAATAGCTTCTTCCCTGTTCTCCTTGTAACCATCTTTTCCTACTACTCACCCTCAAAGCTGCTACCAAAGTAATCTTCCTCCCAAAGTTAAACTAATAAGTCATTACTTTCTTTAAAATTCTTTATTGGCTCTTTGTTACCTATAATTAAAAGCTAAACTTTTTACCATGGCATTACAAAGCTTTTCAGAGAGAGGCAGATAGTAAGCCCAGTGGTTAAGTCAGACTTCCAGGAGTAAATTTTGATTGTCACCTATAGCTATGTGACCTCAGGCAAGTTTATTTATTCCTTGTGTCTGTTTCCCATGTGAAAAATACGCACAATTGAACCTGTCTGAGAGAGCTGTTGTAAGGAATACGTGAATTAACACACGTAAAGTGTATAGAATGCATAGAACACTACATGGCACATATTAAGTTCTGCTACAGTTTCTAAATTTAAGACAAGTTAATATTTTATGGCTCATCTGCCAATTGATTATCTGAATGCAATTCTTAAGCCGTAGTGAAATTTTCATAATTCTCCAAACCTATCATGACATACCCTTTCATTATTTTGTCCCTTTTCATATGCTTTGTCCTCTCCGTAGAATACCTTCCCCAGTTTGCTGCTGATGAATTTATGTTCATGCTTTAAGGGGCAGGTAAGGGTCATGGCCTCCTGGCAGCCTTCCCTTATACCCTTCTCCATGTGACAGTTATGTTCTTCTGTGTCTGTTCTCTAAGTTGTAGACATACTTTTATATTTACTTATCACACATTATGTTAGAACTACTTGTTTACTTGTCAGTCCTCCTAGCCAGGATATGAGCCCCTAGAGGCCATGTCTTTTTTTTTTTTTTTTTTGACCACGCCACGAGGCTTGCAGGATCTCAGTTCCCCGACCAGGGATTGGACCCAGCCACAGCAGTGAAAACCTGGAATCCTAATCACTAGGTCACCAGGGAACTCCCAACCATGTCTTAATTTTTGTTTCCCTGATGCCTAGTAGAGCATCTAATGCATATTGGGCATTCAAGAATTATTTATTAAAATGAAATATATTTTTAATGGAATAAAATTTTAAAATGTTTTTGGCTAGGAAGACTAAAATAGATTATAAGTATACCAGTTCTTCACAAAATCAATTTGTAATTTCAGTGTAGCTCCAAACCCAGATACTAATTGGTTTGTGTTTATTTGCTTATTTGGTTAGGATTTCATGAAATGATAAGTTTATCTAGAAGAATAAATGTTTGAGAAGAGCCAGGTATCATCTGACAAAGATGAATAACAGGTGGCTAGTCATACCAAATAACCAGATAATAAATCCTATTATAAAGCTATAGTAATTTAAGCATATTGGTACTGATGCAGAAAGGGACCTAAATTGGATTAAAGGAAGGTACTGAAAGTAGAAAAAATAGACTGAAATCCATGTAAAATTTAGTATGCATTAACATATTTTATTCAAATCAGTGGGGAAAGATAGATTACTCAAAATTTTAAGGCCATTTTGAAAAAAATGTATACATATCAAATTTCTTCTTTATTCTTTGTATAACCATAAATTCTAGATAAATTAAAAATTATAATGTAAAGAATAAAAGCACTAGAAGAAAGTATAGGTGATTTTTAAGAAATTATTGAAGTGTAATTGACCTACAACACTATGTTAGTTCCAGCTGCACAACATAGTGTTTTGATATTTCTATACTTTACAAAATGATCACCACTATGGGTGAATTATTTTAACTTCTTGGAGTGATGAATGCTTTGTTAAACGGCACATCTAAAAACCCACAAGCCATAAAGGTAAATAGTAATAAATCAAACTACTTAAAAACTTGGGGTGTTACAAACCAAAGTTACACTTATACTAGCTTTTAGGCAAATAATTGTTTTTTTTTTAAATGTCTCTTAAGGGACTTCGCTGGTGGCACAGTGGTTTAGAATCCACCTACCAGTGCAGGGGACACAGGTTCAAGCCCTGGTCCAGGAAGATCCCATATGCCACAGAACAACTAAGCCCATGTGCCACAACTACTGAGCCTGAGCTCTAGAGCCCACAAGCCACAACTACTGAGCCACGTGCCACAACTACTGAAGCCCACGTGCCTAGAGCCCGTGCTCCTCAACAAGAGAAGCCCACGTGCCGCAATGAGAAGCCCGCACACTGCAAGGAAGAGTAGCCCCCGCTCGCAGCAACTAGAGAATGCCCGCGCGCAGCAACAAAGACCCAATGCAGCCAAAAATAAATAAATAAATAAATTTATTTTTTTTAAGTCTCTTAAATCATGTAGAAAACAAAAAGTGAAGTTACAAACCAAAGTTACAATGATAACTAGCTTTTATAATTGCTCATGTATTTACTTTTACTGAGAACTTTCTTTCTTATACAGCTTCAAATTACTGTCTACTCTCCGTTCATTTCAACCTGCGGGACCCCCTCTGGCATTTCTTATAGTAGGTCTAGTGATAACAAACTCCCTCAGTATTTTTTGTTTGTTTGTTAAATCTGAAAGTGTTTTAACTTCTCCCTCACATTTGAAGGACAGTTTTGCCAGGTATGTGATTCTTGGTTTACAGTTTGTTTCTTTTGGCACTTTGAATATATTGGCCCATTGCCTTCTGATCTCCAAAGTTTCTGATGAGGAATCTGCTAATAGTCTTATTGAGGACCCTTTGGGACAAGTCACTTCTTTTTGCTGCTTTCAACATTCGTTCTTTGTCTTTATCTTTTGGTGGTTTGATTATAATTGTACTTTGGTGTGGGTCTCTTTGAGATCATTGTATTGGGATTCATTGAGCTTTTTGGATGTTTATATTTATGTCTTTCAAATTTGAGAAGTTTGGGGCCATTATTTCTTCAAATAATATCTCTGCCTTCTTTTCTCTCTTCTTGGATTCCTACAATGTTTATATTGGTCCATTTGCTGTTGTCACCTAGGTCCCTTAGATTCTGTTCAGTTTTCTTCTTTTTCTTTCTATTCCTCAGACATCACAATTTCCATTATCCTATCTTCAAATTCATTGATTCTTTCCTCTGCCTGGTCAAATATGCTATTGAATTCCTCTAGTGAATGTTTCATTTAATTTATTGTAACTTTTGGCTTCAGAATTTCTTTTTGGTTTCATTTCATACTTTGTATCTCCTTGGACATCTTTCAGACAGTTATTTTAAAGTCTTTGTCTAATAGGTCTGCCATTTTGTCCTTCTCAGGGACACTTTCTGTTGATTTCTTTCTTTCTTTTCAGTGGGCCATACTTTACTGTTTCTTTATATGTTTTGTGATTTTTTGTTGAAAACTGAACTTTTGAAACTAGTAATATGGGAACTCTAGAAATCAGAGTCTCCTTCTTCCCCAGGGTTTGCTGTTTTTTGCTTTTGTTTTTATTTTTGATTATTTTAGATATCTCTGTGCTAGGAATAAACCTGAAGTGTAAACTTAGGGTCTTCTCAAGTCTTTTCTGAGCCTGCACCTTCCCCTCAGCATGCACAATGACTTTGTATATGTGGTTGCTTTGGAATATCCTAGTCCTTAAATGTTCTAGTCTGGCTCCCAAAAGTGAAACAAGAGAAAAACAAAGAGTAAGGAAAAAAAGCATCAGTCCTTTAAATACCTTGGAAGTCATTTCAGGCAGAGCTGGAGAGGCTTGTAACAATGTGGGGCAGGGCGTAACAATTGCTGCCCATATCTATGTCTGAACTTCCATGATCAGAAGCAGCAATCATCAATCAGAACACAGATCCCCAGTATTTAGAGGACAAGATCCTTATTGCCTGCCTTGGCCCACAAGCTCCACACGTTGCTCCTGAAACACCTGCACAGCTGCCTACTATGGGACTAGGATATGGGGGATAACTAGCTGCTACTGAGCTAAGAGCTTAAATTGACCAAAATTAACCACAATTTACTATCCAAGCCTTCCCCTGGAAGTTGTGAGACTTCCTATAGATGCCAGAGTTCCAAAATAGCTACGCCAGACAGATTTTGCCAGTGCAATTGTTGTGTAGGTAGGGAGACAGATTTCACTATCTTCCCAGAATCCTCCTTCCAATGCATCACTTTTTATCCTATTAAATTGGTCAATATAGGGAATTCCCTGGCAGTCCATTGGTTAGGACTCTGCGTTTTCACTGCTGAGTGCCCAGGTTCAATCCCTGGTTGGGCAAATAAGATCCCACAAGCCGTGTGGTGTAGTCAAAAAAAAAAAATTGGTCAGTATAAAAGTAATTGATAATACTCAGTGTTGCAGATGATTTGGGGGAAAAGGAACTTTCATAATGTTGAGGGCAAGGTTGGAACAAAACGTATTATAAATTGTTATCACCTATTTTTTTTTTTTGTCTGTATTGGGTCTTCACTGCTGCTTGTGAGCTTTATCTAGTTGCGGCGAGCAGGGGCTACTCTTCGATGTGGTACACGGGCTTCTCATTGTGGTGGCTTCTCTTGTTGCAGAGCACAGGCTCTAGGCACTTGGGCTTCAGCAGCTGTGGCATGTGGACTCAGTAGCTGTGGCTTGAGGGCTCTAGAGCACAGGCTCAGTAGTGGTGGCACACGGGCTTAGTTGCTCCGAGGCATGTAGGATCTTCCTGGACCAGGGCTTGAACCCGTGTCCCCTGCACTGGCAGGTGGATTCTTAACCACTGCACCAGGGAAGTCCCATTATAGCTGTTTAAGAAGGAAATTTGATAATACCTATAATTTTTTTCTGAATGCATATACTCTTTGATCCAAGAATGAACTCTACAGTTTTATTTGCAAAAGGACCCAAAAATACATGTAGAATAGTATTCACAGAAGTATTGTTTGTAGTAGTGAAAAACCATCCTAAGTGTGTGTTAATGGAGAACTGATTAAGTAATTTATGGAACATTCATACTATTAAATCTATTACAACTCTTAAAAATAATGAACACGCAAAACTGGACATCTTTTTTTTTCGGCCATGCCGCATGGCTTGTGGGATCTTAGTTCCCTGACTAGGGATTGAACCCAGGCCTTCGGCAGTGAAAGCACAGAGTCCTAACCACTGGACCACCAGGGAATTCCCAAAACTTGACTTTTGACGAATACTGGACAGTTATTTTATAGGCTACCCCACAATTGGGACAATTATCCCACAATTATCTGATGTTTTCCTGTAATTATTGAGGTTCTACATTATTGGGAAGGCTACTACAAGGTGATGTACCCTTCTTAGTGCATCATATCAGGGGTACAACATGATGTTTCTGTATTACTGGTGACGTTAACCTTGATCACTTGGTATCTGCCAGGATTCTCCACTATAAAGTATTTGTTTTATAAGAGGATAAAAACCTTAGTGATGAACCAAAAATGTCTTGGAATCACTTATGAATATATTGGGGAATACCTATATGTAATGTGAACATAAAATTATAACTTAGATATAGTATAATTTGTATGCTGTGGCTTTTATGAGCTGGTTCTTTCAGAACCTAGACACTAACATTATAAAAACATGGGTCTAGGGCTTCCCTGGTGGCGCAGTGGTTGAGAGTCTGCCTGCCAATGCCTTGGACATGGGTTCAAGCCCTGGCCTGGGAGAATCCCATAAGCCACAGAGCAGCTGGGCCCGTGCGCTACAGCTGCTGGGCCTGTGCTCTGGAGCCCGCAATCTGCAACTACTGAGCCCATGTGCTACAATTACTGAAGCCCACATGCCTAGAGCCCATGCTCTGCTACGGGAGAGGCCACTGCAATGAGAAACCCGCGCATCGCAGCAAAGAGTGACCCCCACTTGCCACAACTAGAGAAAGCCCACGCAGCAGTGAAGACCCAATGCAGCCAAAAATAAATAAATAAAATAAATAAATTTATTAAAAAAAAAAAAAAGGTCGTGCCCTGCCCCCTTCCCTCCTGTCTCAAAACCACACCGCAGATGGGACTTGAACCCACAATCTTCCCACTGAAACCGCACAGTTAAGTCTCAGGACTTACTGAAGTTCAGGTCCTTTATAAAAAATATACATATGCACAGTTTTAAAGGATGGTAATGATTCTTTTATCATTGTGGTGGGTTGTATTTTCTGAATTCTTAAAGAGCCTTTCAAAATTTGGACTATCCGGTAATCACACAATAAATGATTAACATATGTTAATAATAATTATATATTATTTATCCAAACACTTTAAATAAATTATATTTCAAAAGAAAGGTGTTTGGGATGAAATACAAGTAAAGACACTAGTGTCCCCCCAAAATAGAGGGACTTCCTTGGTGGTGCAGTGGCTAAGAATCTGCCTGCCAATGCAGGGGACAGAGGTTTGAGCCCTGGTCCAAGAAGATCCCACATGCCGTGGAGCAACTAAGCCTGTGAGCCGCAACTACTGTGCCTATACTCTAGAGCCAGCGAGCCACAACTACTGAGCCCATGTGCCACAACTACTGAAGCCCGCATGCCTGGAGCCTGTGCTCCGCAACAAGAGAAGCCACTGCAATGAAAAATGTCCGTGTACCGCAATGAAGAGTAGCCCCTGCTGGCCGCAACTGGAGAAAGCCTGCACGCAGCAATGAAGACCCAATGCAGCCAAAAATAAATAAATTAAATAAATAAATTTATTTTTAAAAAATGAAAAAAAAAGACTTTAAAGAAAATTCAGGCAAAACCTCAGGCTGGTATTTGGGGGATTTTAGCATCCTTTTGTGTGTATTGTTTAATTTTCCTTTGGAGGAAGGTTGAAATTTCTTTTCCTTCTCAGAGAGTTAGTGGTCAAATCAGGCCGTCAAGGAGGATCATGTGTATTCACACACTTTGGGAGCCAAACCTAGGGTGCCTACATATTCCAAAAGTGTCTATGTTAAAACTCATCAAATAGTCCACTTTAAATATGTGCATTTATTGCATGTGAATTATACCTCTTTTTGCATGTGAATTATACCTCTTTTTTTTTTTTTTTTTTCATGCTGCTACCTATCAAAGGTCTAGAAAAATAGAGTTAACAGGGGCAGGATTACTTTTGACCAGGGTGATAATACTGCTTTAAGAAAGCACTTGGCCTCTGTCTTGTTCTTGGTATAACCTTTGTCCAGTCATTTCAGTAGCTATCAGAAGAACTACTAGAACCAACGATCACTAAACAAATTCAAGTAAAAAGTGAATTTATCCAAATTTCAAGGAAGAATTATTTGTTGAGCCAGGTAGAATGATAAAGTCATTTAAAAGGAAAGAAAAACAAATTGGCGTAGACTTCCCAAAACAGCAAAATTGAATGCCAGAAAACACAAAAGCGATACGTACAATATACTCAAGTAAAGAAAGCCAGAGATTATTTTTTATTCAGCCAAACTGTTCTTCACACATAAAGGTTACAGATGAACAGTTTTAAGTCAGCAAGAACCCAAAAGACATTGATTATATAAACCTTTCTTGAGGAAACTGCTCAAGAACTAACCGCAGGCAGCAGAGAACGTGGGCAAACTTTAGCTAAAGGGCTGGCAGTGAGAGTCAATTAAGATATAAAACAAATAAGCAAAAATAAGGGTACAGATAAGAAAAATAAACGTGTGATTGAGGGTGACACGATGTTACAGGCTCTGACAGTGTAGGAAAACTAGAACCATCAGAAAATGGGAGCAGAGAAACAATTTGGAAGTAAAATAAGTTTTGAAAAACTTCACCTGTAAGAGCTCAGAATCAAAAGGTATCATTTAAGGGTGACAAATCAAGTAGGAATAGGATAAGCGTGTTTAATGGCACAAAAGTATGCCCTGAGTCATGTAACGTTACTGATTGAAATTGGATGAAGAGAAGGAGGTGAGAGAGGAGGAAGAAGATACAGGCTCACGTTGTGCATGGCAGGGAAGTAATAAATATTGCTTAAACAAAAAGAGGGAAAAGATAGTATATAAAGGTCTAATTATAAAGGTAACCTTGAGAAAAATGAAACAGCATTTTAAATAGCAGAACTACAGTAACAAAAAATGTAGAGAAGACAAAAAAAGAATTAAACTTCTGGTTATTGAGTATAACAGACCTACAGAAAAATACATAAAATATACAGAATAACCAATCACTATAAAGCACACACTCCTTAAACACTTCCCATGTCGGGGAAATGCAACATTACTAGCATTCCTTCCTGATCATAATCTCTTTCCCACACAGATAACCACTATCCTGACTTTTATGGTAATTACATGCTTTTTTCCACAGGAATACCTCATTTTATTGCACTTCACTTTATTGTGGTTCATTGATATTGCGCTTTTTACAAAGTGAAGGTTTGTGGCAACCCTGTGTCGAGCAAGTTCATCAGCCCCATTTTTTTCCTCCTCAGTTTATTTATTTATTTAAAATTTTTTCTTCCAGCTTTATTGAGATATAATTGATATACAGCACTGCATAAATTTAAGGTGTGCAGCATAATGAGTTGATTTACCTACATCATGAAATGATTACCACTGTGAGTTTAGTGAACATTCATCATCTCATATAGATACAGAATTGAAGAAATAGATAAAATGTTTTTTCCTTGTGAAAACTCAAGATTTATTCTCTTAACTTTTACATATAACATACAGCAGTGTTAATTTATCATGTCATACATTACATCCCTAGTACTTTTTTATCTTCTAACTGGAAGTTTGTACCTTTTGACTGCCTTCATCCAATTCCCCCTCCCCCAACCTCTGGTAACCACAAGTCTGATCTCTTTTTCTGAGTTTGCTTGTTTCTGAAGTATAATTGACCTACAACACTATGTTAGTTCCTGTAACACAACATAGTGATTTGACATTTCTATATGTTTCAAAATGATCACCTGTTACAATACGTCACCATGCAAAGATATTACATAATTATTGACTATATTCCCCCCATTGTACATTTTATACCCATGACTTGTTTATTTTTTTAACTGGAAGTTTGTATTTCTTAATCTCCCTCACTTATTTCTCTCTTCTCCTCATCCCCTTCCCCTCTGGCAACCACTTGTTTGTTTTCTGTATCTATGTTTCTGTTTTGTTACATTTGTTCATTTGTTTTGTTTTCTTAGATTCCACATATAAGTGGAGTCATATGGTATTTGTCTTTGTCTGACTTATTTCAGTTAGCATAATACCCACTATGTCCATGTTGTTGCAAATACCTCAGCCCCATTTTTCCAAAAGCATTTGCCCACTTTGTGTCTCTGTATCACATTTTGGCAATTCTCACAATATTTCAAACTTTTTCACTATTATTATGTTTGTTATGGTGATCTGTGATCAGTGATCATTCATGTTACAACTATGACTCACAGAAGGCACAGATGATAGTTAGCATTTTTTAGCAATAAAGTATTTTTTAATTATGTACATTTTTTTAGACATAATGCTATTGCACACTTAATAGACTACAGTATAGTGTAAACATAACTTTTATATAACTGGGAAACCAAAAAAATTCATGTGACTCGCTTTATTGTGATATTTAATTTATTGTGGTGGTCTGGAACTAAAACTGCAATATCTCTGACGTATGCCTGTATATATATTTTATATATACATAAAATATATATGTAGTTTTACACTCTATGTAGACATTCCTAGTTTTGCCTGATTTGGTACTTTATATAAATAGAATCTTACTATATTTATCCTTTCATATCTTGCTTCTTTTATTTAAAAATGTGTTTCAACATTCATTCATTATGTTACATGTATCTTTAGTTTGTGCATCTTCTTGGAAGGATGGTATTCTATTGTCTGAACATAACAACAACTTACTAATCATGATTCTGCTCATAGATATTTGCATTGTGTACAATGGATGTGTTGTGGTACCTCACTTAGGTTTTTATTTGCATTTCATTGATTACTAACCACATTAAGCACTTATTCATATGTTTGTTAATGTCCTTATTTGTGAATTGCCTGTTCAGGGCTTTTTGCCCATATTTTTGCAGTGTGTTGCCTTTTTTTTCTTACTGATTTTTTTTTTTGCGGTCCGCAGGCCTCTCACTATTGTGGCCTCTCCCGTTGCAGAGCACAGGCTCCGGATGCACAGGCTCAGCGGCCATGGCTCCCAGGCCCAGCCGCTCCGTGGCATGTGGGATCTTCCCGGACCGGGGCACCAACCCATGTCCCCTGCATCGGCAGGTGGACTCTCAACCACTGCGCCACCAGGGAAGCCCTCTTACTGATTTTTAAGGTACCTTTATATAGTTAGGTTATAAACCTCTTGTGGATTATATGTGTTGTAACTATATATGTCTTGTCTTTCTACTCTTTTTATGGTGTTTTTGGATGAACAAAATTCTTACGTTTCATGTAGACCAATTTATAATATTTTTCCTTTATAAGTTATATTTTTAAAACTATATTAAGGTATCTTTCTCTTTCCTGAGGTCATAAAGATATTATATTCTTCGATATTATCTCCTAAAAGTTTTATAGTTTTGTTTTTCATGGTAGATCTGTAACTCTTGTGGGGTTGATTTTTGTGAATGACACTAGTTACTTTAAAAGGTGAGAATAAGGATCTGGGCCGAAAACAAGGAAAAAATTTGAAAGTCTACATACAGCGCCGTTAGCCCCACCAGGCCCCTTCTCCACCTGGGTGTAGCTACAACAACTTCTCCAGACAGATGACAAGGGAAAGTCTTCAGAATTAGGCACACCAAACACACTAGAGGGCAGGGGTTGGCCTTGGGGCTAAAAATGGGGGGAATAAGTGAAAGTTTGGTGCCTTTTCCAGCTCTGGCCCCTGAACTCAGGCAGCCAGGCATATATTCTCTGGGAGATTGGAGAGTTCTTCTTCAAAGAAATTGAACGGCCTCAGGAAAAATACCTACAGATAAAAACAATTCTGGATACTCACTACATAGGATCCTCCTAATCACCTTACATTGTAGCCCACTGTGTAACAAACTGCTCCAAAACTTAGTGGCTTAAAACAGCAAACATTTATTATCTCACAGCTTCTAAGTTAAGAATCATGGCTTAGCTGAGTACCTCTGGCTCAAGGTCTCTTGTGGGATTGCAGGCAAGCTGTCAGCCAGGGCTGCAGTTTCATCTGAAGATTCAACTGAAGTGAGATCCACTTCCAAGCACATTTATGTGGTTGGTGGACTCTTGCCAAGTGGGCCTCTCCATGGAGCTGGCTCAAGACATGACAGCTGTCTTCTCCCTGGGCAAGCAATACAAGAAAGACGCTATTGTCTACAATACCCAAGAGGGAAGCCTCAGCCTATTTATAAACTCATCTCAGAAGTGACATCCCATCACTTCAGTCATATTTTGTTGGCTTGAAATGAGTCAGGAAGTCCAGCGAACATTCAAAGGGAGAGGATTGCACAAAGGCATTGCAAATGTAGGGGTCCTCAAGACCACCCTCAGGTTTGATAACTTCCTAGGAATCACAGTAGTCACTAAAAGTGGTCATATTCTTGGTTACGGTTTATTATAGTGAAAGGATACAGATCAAAATCACCCAAGGGAAGAGGAACATAAGGCAGTGGCCAGGAGAGTTTAAGTGCAGAACATCCAGTCTTCCTCTCCCCAAGGAGTCGTGCAGATAGTGCTTACTTCTTACAGCAACGCTATGTGACAATACACATGTAACACTGCCAACTGGGGAAGCTTACCCCAGCCTTGGTGTCCAGAATTTGTACAAGGGCTCAGTCACGTAGACATGATTGACTACCTGCCTGACTAACCTTAGTCTGTAGCTCCTCTGGAGGTTGAGCTGTTACTGCATGGTCCAGAGCCACCACCATAAATCACATTGTTAGCTTAGACTACCTCACATGGCCCTAGGCCTCCAGGTAAATAAGATACCCTTATCAGGCAGAATATTCCAAGGGCTTAGAACTGACCTCCCAGGAACTGAGGGCAGAGACCAGGCTCTCTTTGGAATAATCCTTCACTGCGAAGGCATGACTACTGGGAGCTGAGGGTCACTAGGGGCCATTTTAGAGCCTGCCTACCACACCCACCATCTACAGAACTTCCCCCATCTGAGTTCCTGATCAGTTTTTAAGTACCTCACTCTTAAATGTGATTGGATTACCACCCATTTAAGAAAAGTCTACAGTGTAAGAGAGAGGGCTAAACAGACCATGAAGAAAGAAGGAACTTAGAGGAAACAGACAATTTAGGGAATTACACTAAACTAAACTAAATTAAACTATAAAACCAACCAACCAACTAACCAACAAAATAAAAGAAACCCTGCAATATTACTAGAGAGATAAAATATTGCATCTGATGCCAAAAACTCGGCCTCTGTGCACAGGTGCCAAATCAAATCTCGGAGACAGGGTTTTGGGTGAAGTAGAAAAGAATAGCTTTATTGCTTTGCCAGGCGAAGGGGAACACAGCAGGTTCCTGTCCTCATAAACTGTTGTGTCGCAACCTGGGAGGATTTGGTGAGGAGTTGTATAGCAATAGTACCGGGGTGGGCTTGCTGACAAGATTAGGGTGTGTACCAGGCCTGCACTCCTTTAATCTGGTCTCAGATAATCTCTTGATGAGCTTCTCTGGTTCCTTTAATCTGGCCTCAGGTGGTCTTCTCTGGTAGGAAGAATGCTGACAACTTCCATTTGTTGGGATTTAGTTCTATAAAGAGCTCAAAGGTATTATGTGTATCTCTTGAGGTGGAACCAGGACCCTGCCCCAAGGCTGCACTATTGTTTCTTGGCTGCTCCTCCCTTGTCTCTGCATCCCCTCCCTTCCCTGATCAGCAACTGTTCGAATCTGCCCTTTGGAACTCAGGGAAGGTCATGGAGGCTGGAGTCTGTTTCCTACAAACAAGGAATGGGGACACGGAAAGGCTTCCGTGCCCAGGAACCCCACAGGGTCCTGCTCGATTTCACACCCATAAGACAAAACAAGATAATGTGGAAAAGATAACAAGGAAGAGCATCCGTGGGTTAAAACATGGTAGATGACCTAAAATTTAAAAACATAATATAATTGTGTGAGATCGAGGAAGGGAAATGTATGTGTTTTGGTGTGTGTTGAAGGGAGTGGGATATAACTAAGTCTTCATTGTCCAAATTCGGTAGTAAATCAGGGATGGATTCGAGTTTTGTAGGGCCAGAGGAACATATGATTCGAGGGATGGTCTTTAAGAAAAGTAATACAAAGTTATGTGTTTGAAGTTAAGAATGGGGTCTTGTAAAGGACCTGTGAAAGTGAGGGACTCTGAAACACAAGCTGTGTTATTTTCACAAAAAATCTCCCTCTATGGTCAATGGAAAGCATCTAAAATTGGAAAATCAAGAAATAAGAGTTTAGGGAATTCCTTGGCAGTCCAGTGGTTAGGATTCCACGCTTTCACTGCCAAGGGGCTGGGTTGGGGAAATAAGATAATGCAAGCCTCACAGCGTGGCCCCCCACCCCCCCAAAAAAAAGAATTTCTAAAAAAAAAAAAAAGAAAGGAGAGTTTAAAAACTTTATTTAGAAATACAAGATAAGTACCAAAAGAAAAATCTGAAAGAGCTAAATGTTTGGGGCTGTGGAAATCGGAGTAGAGTGTGATGGGGCAAGGAATTACTATTTTTTATAATAATAATTATATTTTATATTAAAACCGTGAATACTATGTGGCTTTTTGCCCCATTCAGGGCCCCTCTCCTGTTTATTTATTCATTCATTCATTCCCTTTTAACTCCATTGCCCAGTCCCAGCTCCCTTTCTTTCCCATTCTAATGTGTTTAATGGCATCTTTTGACCAATATGGTGAAATAGATAGGATACTGGCTCCTCCCCTTGAGATTAACCTTCGAGAAACTATAGGTTTCCAGGAAATAACAAGCAAACCATAAGAACCCCCTGAGCAGATTAAAGGGTTTTTTTTTTTATATATATAAATTTATTTATTTATTTATTTATTGGCTGTGTTGGGTCTTCGTTTCTGTGCGAGGGCTTTCTCTAGTTGCGGCGAGCCGGGGCTACTCTTCATCGCGGTGTGCGGGCCTCTCACTGTCGCGGCCTCTCTTGTTGCAGAGCACAGGCTCCAGATGCGCAGGCTCAGTACTTGTGGCTCATGGGCCCAGTTGCTCCACAGCATGTGGGATCTTCCCAGGCTCGAACCCCTGTCCCCTGCATTGGCAGGCAGATTCTCAACCACTGAGCCACCAGGGAAGCCCTAAAAGGTTGTTTTGAAATAGTATGTGTGTGTGTTGGGGGGATCTAGGTGGTAGTGCTGGTGCATCCTAGAACAGAGAGTGTTGTCTTGGCTCTAAGAGGGTAATTTGGAGAAAAACAACTTACATTCCTCTTGCCTGTCCATCCCCTTGGCATTGGAACAATCATTGACAACCTTTATTTCAGAAATCTCTACTGTCCAGTATTTCCGGTCCAGGGATGAATTTATCGCAGTACAAAACCCTGCTGGAGTGAAGAGTTAGGAAAGCAGTGGGGGTGGGCTAGCCATGGGCACTACTCCTGCTCTCTTACTCTCCGAACCACCATGGTTGGTAGATGACAATCCAGGGAGTACTTCCTCCTAGTGGTTCTTCTCCCACAGGGTTTGACAGTGAAGTCCAAATGCTGAATTGCTGCTTAGAGCAAGGGGAGGTGGTGTGCTTCACTAGTTTTGTAGCACCTAGGACTCCTCCCCTTCTCTCTACTTAAATTTCTCTGGGTTGACAAAGACTAGGGTCTGGCTTTCCAACCTTTCCCAATAGGCAGTGCCCAAAAGACTGGCCATCACACCCAGGGAAACATGCACTCGTGGGTTAAAATAAAGAGAGTAGAACTAGCCAAAAAGGAAGAAAAAGTAGGGGAGGAAATCACATCTATCTAAGGAAGCAGAGAAATTAGAACAGATGATAAATAATTTAAATAATAATTATTAAAAGCACATCTTTCTATTTGTATTTGTTCTTAAAAAATGTCTACAGCTTTTTAGTATGAGTTATTTTTAGTTAACAAAGATGGAAAATCATGTTTTGTAATACTTCTCATTTCATTTTCTTTTTTATTGTGGTAAAAATAAACCCATAAAATTTACCATCTTCACCGTTTTAAAATGTACAGTATCATTCAGTTTCTTATGATTTTTACTTAAAAACATGTTTTTAAGAACCATCCATGTTGCTAGCTATATAACTAGTCTGTTGCTACCAACTTTTGCATGGATCTCCATGTGAGTACCCCCTCTCCCAGGCAGGGAAACCCAGACAGCCTCCAGTTATTCATGATCACAAATAACATTGCAGTGAATATCCTTATATATTTCCTTGCATAGGCCCATGGGAGAATTTGAGATATATACCCAGGAGGGAAACTGTTGGACATAGAGGACAGTTACCTTTAGTTTGACTAATCTGAGCAAACGTGCTTTCCACAAGGGTGCACCAGGCTACATTCCCCACTAGCAGGGCATGAAGGTTCCCAGTTAATACAGTAACTAAAATGACATATCAGTTTTGTTCCAAATTAAATGTGTCCGATTATCAATGAATCTGAGCATTTCTTCATATGCTTGGTAGCCTTTTGAGTTTCTTCTTCTCTAAATTATCTCTTCATATCCTTTGTTCATTCTTCTGTAGGGGTTGCTGATTTTTTTTCCCTGTTAATATACCAGAGTTTACTTGTATTCTAGATATTAATCCCTTATTGAATTTAGATTGCAAATATCTCATTCAGTCATTTGTTAAACTTTGTCTATGGTGGGTTTCTTTGAACAAAAATGTTTACTTAAGAAATATACTTACTTTGAAGTAATTTTGAACTCACAGAAAAATATATTTCAAGTTATATAACAAGAATAGTACAGAGAACTTTCATTTGAGCATATGATGCATGACTCTCCTGAATAGTTTGGTGTGTGATTCCTACAAACAGGTTGTTCTCCTATATAACTACATTACAATCATCAAAATCAGGAAATTAACACTATGTAAACCTCAGACCCCA
The DNA here is from genome assembly GCF_039906515.1 of Pseudorca crassidens. NCBI lineage: Eukaryota > Metazoa > Chordata > Mammalia > Artiodactyla > Delphinidae > Pseudorca > Pseudorca crassidens. The sequence goes on along the minus strand of NC_090297.1, from coordinate 100,465,988 downwards.
TTCAAGTTTTACCAGTTGGCCCAATAATATACTTTATAACAAAATAATCCAACTCAAGAGCATACATTACCAATAGAAGGGAATTTCCTCAATCTAATAAAGGACATTTATAAAAGTCTGAGATCTAGCATCATACTCAATTGTAAAGACTGAAAGCTTTTCCCTCTAAGATCAGGAACAAGTCAAGGATAGTTGTTTTTGTCACTTCAACCTTGTACTGGAAGTTCCAGACAAAGAAATTAGGCAAGAAGAAGAAATAAGATCATCCAGATTGGAAAGGAAGAAGTAAAACTATCCGTATTTGCAGATGACATGATCTTATACATAGACAATCCTAAAGTATCCACAGAAAAACTATTAGAGCTAATAAACGAATTCAGTAAAGTTTCAGGATACAAGATCAATACACAAAAATCAGTTGTGTTTCTATATATTAGCAACAAACAACCTGATAAGAAAATAATTTCATTTATAATACCATCCAAAAGGATAAAATTCCTAGGAATAAATTTAACCAAAGAGGTGAAAGGCTAAACTACAGAACACTGCACAAAATAATCTCTTCTGCAGTCCCTTTTCCTCTTCCCTGCCTTATTTTCTTTGTAGCTCTTAGAACAATCATGAATTATATATTTTAAATAATCTGGGGTCTGGCTTCCCATGTTAGCATGTAAATTCCACGAGAGCAAGGATTTTTGTCTTTTTTATTTATTGCTAGAACAGTGCCTAGCACAGAATAAGCAGAAGATATAAATGGTCACAAGTTAGTTAAACTTGCAACGTTCCACCATTTTATAAAGATAACATGTTCTTGTATTACTTGTCAATAAATATTAATTTTAGGAAAAGGAAGGCATAGTTGTGTAATGAGGGCTTAAGAAACTGATGTCTTAAAAAAACATACTGTTTGCTTTACAGTAAGTTAAAAGGAGCTGACTAGAGAACTGCTGAATAGCAGGGAAAGTGAACTTGAAGTTGGGTAACATGAATCTGCACAGAACCAGGTCTAAAAGGAACCATGTAACTGGTAACCATGGACCTGTGGTAGTGATTGCCTTCTGAAGTAGAAACTATCATTTAATTAAGGATTCTTAGAATTAATGGCAGATATTCTAAGCAAGTATTTAAGGATATAAAAGGAATAATACATAAAATACATTCATAATACTGAAACATTAGAAATGACCTAGTACCTTTTAAGGGGAGTGGTCAAGAGTTAGAGAAGCTTTTTTAAAAAAATTAATTAATTAATTAATTTTTGGCTACATTGGATCTTCGTTGCTGCACGCGGGCTTTCTCTAGCTGCAGTGAGCGGGGGCTACTCTTTGTTGCGGCGTGGGCTTCTCATTTCTCATTGCGGTGGCTTCTCTCGTTGCGGAGCATGGGCTCTAGGTGTGCAGGCCCAGTAGTTGTGGTGCACGGGCTTAGTTGCTCTGCAGCATGTAGGACCTTCCCTGGCCAGGGCTCAAACCCTTATCCCCTGCATCAGCAGGTGGATTCTTAACCACTGCGCCACCAGGGAAGTCCCAGAGAAGCTTTTTATTGAAGCCCTAGAATTCAGCATCATAGAGCATGAAAGAGATTACACATTTGCCTGGGAGACTTGGAATAAAGGCATTCACAAGGATCCATTTTTCCACTTTGACAACAAAAACAACATTTATATGGCTTCTATATAATATTTACCTTTTTTCAGTTTTTAAAAAAATTTCAAACCTATAGAAAACTTAAAAGAATAGCACAATGAACATTTTTCACCTAGATTCACCAGTTGCTAACATTCTGTCACACTTGCCTTATTTTTAAATTTTTAATCTATTTATTATTTTTTAAACTGTTTATTACTTCATTTATTATTGCTAAACCTTTTGGAAGTAAGTTGCGGATATTATATTACTTTACCCCTAAGTAAATGGGGTAAAGCATGCTTGTCCTGAGAAGAAGGATATTCTCCTACCACTACATTACTTTTATCACATCTAGGAAAATCAACAATAATGTCTAATCATCTAATATTAGGTTCATATTTAAATGTTCCCAATTGTCTGCAAAATGTCTTTTATATAGTTGCTTTTTTTTTCAAGGTTCACAATTTACATTTGGTGTAACGTCTCTTTACTCTTTAAAATTTTTAAAACAGTTCTGGCTTTTTAAAAATGTTTAATTAGGCTGTTTTAAGAGTCTGGGGCAGTTTTCTGGTAGAATGTTCCACATTCAGGATTTCTTTCTTTTAATATTTATTTAATTTTATTTATTTGGCTGTGCCGGGTCTTAGTTGCGGCATGTGGGATCTAGTTTCCCGACCAGGGATGGAACCCGTCCCCCTGCATTGGGAGCGCAGAGTCTTAACCAGTAGACCACCAGGAAAGTCCCAGGATTTCTTTCTTTTGTTTCTCCATTAGTGCAATAAATGAAATATTTTAGCAAAAATACATGTTGTACCCTTTTTTGTATAAAATCAGAAGGCACATAATGTTAGGTTACCCAATTATTGTGATGTTAAGTGTGATCTCTGGTGTTATGAACTGAACTGTGTCCCACCAAAATTCATAAGTTAAAGCCCTAACCCCCAAACTGATGGTATTTGAAGATGAAGCCTTTGGGAGATAATTACGTTTAGATAAGATCATGAAGATGAAGTCCTTATTGTGGGATTAGTGTCCTAAAAAAAAGAAACACCAAAGAGTTTGCCTCTCTCTCTCTCTCTCTCTCTCTGTCATGTGAGGATACAGCAAGCAGGTGACCATCTGCAAATCAGGAAAAGAGCTCTCACCAGGAACCAAATTGGCCAGGACCTTGATCTTGACTTCCCAGCCTCCAGAACTGTGAAGATAAATTCCTGTTATTTAAGCCACCCAATCTATGGTATTTTGTTATAGCAGCCCGAGCTGACTAATACAACTTGGTAGAGGTGGTGACCAGTCTTTCCACTTAACATGTATATCTCCTTGTAATCATTAAGTAATCTGAGGGGTGGGTGATACTTTGAGACCCTGTGAATATCTTGTTTACCATTAACCTTTCATAATAATTTTAGCATAAATTAATAGTTCTTGCCTGAATCAGATTTTAATTCGAGGTTGCAAAATGGTGGTTTTCCCAATTCTATCATTCCTTTTATATGTATTAGCTGGCATTCTTCTATAATACAAGCTTACCCTTTCCCCCTTTATCTAGTCTCTTTAAACTCTTACTTTTTGTCCTTCCAAAGCAGACCCTGACACAGAAACCTGGTTGTGGGTAGTTTATTTGGGAGATGATACCAGAGGAAATGGGGAAATTTAGACAGGGCAAGGAGGAAAAGCCAGTAAACGGTTTATCAATGAACAGTTCTGCTGTGGATAATTGGTGCTCAGTCCCATTGAGAAACAATGTTTGAATTCCTTAGAATTGTGCTGCTAATCCCAACACCTGTTAGTTAAGAGCTGCCCTGGATGTATTAACTATCCCCCCATTCCTAACCCTCTGCACTTTCCCATTGCCTCCCTCAGCAGCCATACACTCTAAGTGGTTCCTGAGAAAGACCTCAGGCAGAGCAGAAAGGTGGGCATCTGTCAGAATGATGGGAACTGTGGATAGAAAAGAATTCAAGTGGGTTGAGGGTAATGTGGAAAAAGGCATCAACAGCATCTGCTACTCTCCCTCTCTCTCATGTCACTGTGAACTTGTGGAATTAAAAAAAAAAATCCCAGCATGTTATAATCCTTTACCATCGTTATGCTGTTTGATTCCCATATTGTCTCGAATTTGGACAGTGGGAGACCCTTCACATTGGCTCCTTTGTCCTTTTGTTTCCAATAGTCTTTGAACAGTTCCTTGCTTTCTGGCACAGCCAAACACTGCAGGCTTACCTTGTTCTTTCTCTGCCCCAGAGCTGGTTTCTGCCATTTCTTTAAGGAGTTCTGATTCTTTATAGTGGAGAATAATATTTAGAAATTGTTCTGGGCTGTTATTGCTTCTAGCCCTTTTCAGTGGACAAAGCTAGGAAATGCACTTAAAAATAAAACAAAACAAAAACCAAACATCACAAGGTCTTTCCTTACTTTCCCCCATTCCATATTTTATTTTCCTTCCCCCACAGAGAAAACCCTGGTCTCAATATCAATTATTTGCTCTTCCTTATATTATGCACAAGAGTTTCAGAGTTGCAACACCAATATCACTACCAACAACAAATCTTCTAAGTAGAATTTTAAGATTTCATTTTAGTTGTTTGTCTTCAAATCATACCCCACTAAATGTGTACAGTGAGAAACCTGTACTCAAAATTATTTGAATTATTTTTCTCTCTGAGGTTATATCATTTTATAAAGTATTTTTTTAAGCATTTAAAAATTTATTTATTTAGTTTTGGCTGCGTTGGGTCTTTGTTGCTGCACATGGGCTTTCTCTAGTTGCGGTGAGCAGGGGCTGCTCTTTGTTGCGGTGCACATGCTTCTTATTGTGGTGGCTTCTCTTGTTGCAGAGCACGGGCTCTAGGTGCGTGGGCTTCAGTAGTCGTGGCACATGGGCTTAGTTGCTCTGCGGCATGTGGGATCTTCCCGGACCAGGGATCGAACACGTGTCCCCTGCGTTGGCACACGGATTCTTAACCACTGTGCCACCAGGGAAGTCCCTGAGGTTATATCATTTTATATACAATTAAGTTTATTTGTTTTTCTTTTTAAAATTTTATTGAAGTATAGTTGATTTACAATGTTGTGTTTAATTTCTTCTGTACAGCAAAGTGACTCAGTTATACATATATATATATATATATTCTTTTTCATATCCTTTTCTATTATGGTTTATCACAGGATACTGAATATAGTTCCCTGTGCTATACTGTAGGACCTGTTGTTTATCCATCCTATATGTAATAGTTTGCATCTGCTAATCCCAAACTCATAGTCCTTCTGGGGTTGGGGAGGGAAGGACTGGAAATTTGTTTTTCTTTTTATTCAAATTTGAGGTTTGATTTTAAAATTCACAGAATGGAACACTATGTAGCCATTAAAAAGAAAAAGATCTCTGGGTACTAATGAGGAGTGAAATTGTAAGCCACAAAATAATATATATGGTGTGCTGAGTTTTGTATAATAAAAAAGGAGAAATACAAATATGTACACATTTTTTCCAAAAAAACCCAACACTCACATACAGTAAGAAGAAACCAGTTCGTTAGCAGTCCTGTTCTGCTTTCTTGCTAATGGATGCTGTGCCTCAAATATTTTATACATTCCAAACAGGAAGGAGGATAAGGAATAAGAAGCAGCAGACTTCCACTTAACTCTCATTAGCCTGAAATGAGTCACATGGTCACACTTAGCAACAAGAGGGTCTGGGAGCACAAGCCTCTATGGTAGATTAAGGTAAGCAAAAAAGGGTTTGAAATGAAGGCTGAATGAGCCTATGTATTGTATCTGCCACTCCTTACCTTTTAGATTTTAAAATATGTAAAAGTGAAACTGAGGATGGTCATTAGTTATATCCATTAAACTAACTTCCTTGTCTAGTAAATAGTAAACTGTAATCTGTCTTCACTGATCAAGCTTGCAAAACTGCGTGCCCTTCAAGCTTCACGTAGCTTAGACAATGTATCACAAGACTCCCTTCACCACCCCCTTATAGATAGCATCTCTGACGTGTCTTAAGATGTGTGCTCAAACTGTTTTTCAGGAACTGAGTCAACTCTTGTCCACATCAAGCCGGTTGAGACCATGGACCCAATAACCGGGCCTGCTTGACTGTTCCATAGGTGACCTATTGAGTCAGAGGGCCAAAAATTCTACCCTTAGATCATGCTAACACCGCCATTTTCTGAACATACATCCTACAAAGGAGCGTGAAGCCCAGTTGCACCTGTGCAGAGCAACACTTACCTCACTTCCTCTTTTCTTACCTCCAGTCACCTTGCCCTGCACCTCTGACCACTCTATGCCCTTTATCCATAAATATTCAAAACCCCTCGCCTTTGGGAGAGCTGGATTTGAGATTTGCTCTCCTTGTCTCCTTGCTTGGCTGTCTCATGAATAAACACTATCTCTGCTGCAAACCTTGGCATCTATGGGGCAAGTGAACCTGGTTTGGTAACAAAAGGACAAGAGTCTAAAGAACTAGCAATAGCATTTTTCAAAATTGTTAAAGTCGTTGTAATAAAATCAGCCTATTTGTGAAGCAGAAGCCAGGTAAAAAGAAAATTTAGTGAACTGTATTATACTACAAAATGGATATCTATTAAAATTATTGTGCCATGTGTCTCTACATCTTTCACAAATCAACATCTATTTCTCTAGCTAGGTAGCTATCTATCTGATCTGTGCTTCAATTTACTTCAATTTACATCTACTAATATCTGAACTCAATTAGATCTGTTTTCCCCCTGCAGCATGGCAAAATCATATGGTATGTAAATAGGGTGACTGTTTGCCCTGGTTTTCCTAGGACAATTGCAGCATAATTACTAACAGCATCCCCTTTCATTCTCAAGCATTTTGGTTTAGATGATAAGTTATATGGTTTCCATTATACATAAAGAACACGTGCATATGAATTGGTCCAAGTGGAGCTGTTAGTAATGACCTGGAAAGGGTCGGCAAATAGTCTGCTTTCTAGAAATGATTAAATCATATTTACATTTCATGTGAAGCCCACTAGGATTTCCCTCGTGCTAATACAAAAGACCAGGAGGCATCCTTCAGTTCCTTATAGCCATAGACAAAGTCAAAATTTTTGTAGACTGGGAAATCCCAGTTCTTCCTGTTACCAGGCCAAGTTCCTTTGCCTGACACACAGCAAGCCAAACACTGCGATTGGAAATAAGGAAAAGATGAGGTAAAGTTTCACACAGGCGAAACTAAGCTACATGCTTCTTCATTGGACACATTTTTATTTATTTTAAAAATTTATTTGTATTTATTTATTTATGGCTGTCTTGGGTCTTTGGTGCTGTGCACAGGCTTTCTCTAGTTGTGGCGAGCAGGGGCTACACTTTGTTGTGGTGCACGGGCTTCTCATTGCTGTGGCTTCTCTTGTTGTGGAGCATGGGCTGTAGGCATTTGAGCTTCAGTAGTTGTGCCACATGGGCTCAGTAGTGGTGGCTCATGGGCTCTAGTGCACAGGCTCAGTAGTAGTGGCGCACGGGCTTAGCTGCTCCGCGGCATGTGGGATCTTCCCGGATCAGGGCTTGAACCCGTGTCCCCTGTATTGGCAGGTGGATTCTTAACCACTGCGCCACCAGGGAAGCCTGGACACATTTTAAGAAAATGGTGGCATTAGCCATGTGCTGAGGGTGGAGTTTTTGGCCCTCTGATGTCAAAAGGTCATCATCAATTGGACACTTGTGCGTGTCCAGTTGGAGGGTCCATGGTCCCAGCAAGTCTTAACTAGCTCGAAATGAACAACAGCTGACTAAGTTCCTGAAAAACAACTTGGGCAAACATCTTAAGAGTCGTGACATTGTTTAGGCTACATGACGCTTGGAGGATATGCAAGTTTTTGTAAAAACAAAGCGAGCTTGATCAGTGAAAGCAGGTTACAGTTTATTATTTTTAAGCAAGTTATAGTTTAATGGATCTGATGGTTACTCTCGGTTTCACCCTCTTTTTCTTTCCTTCTCATTCAACTTTGATACTGCTTTCTTTTGTTCTTGTTAAGAATAGCTGACAGAATTTCCAGCAGCTTAGGCATAGTTGCGGGTAGGACTTGGTAGTGGAGGGCAGTGAATGAGCTTTCAATAATATAGACATAAAAAAAAGGGAAATTGTAGGACTCCCGTAAATTTGGAAGGCATTGCACCAATCTCTTTTACTGAACTCTACTCCAAGGCACAAATTAATTTATTGTACTCATGAATTGTATATACTATCTAACAACTCTACAACAAATGTTCTCATATCTTTCGGTGCTTGCCCAATTATTTCCTTAGAAATCCCTCTTCTATTTATTTTCTAAAATTAAACAAATATACATACTATTTTTTAATACAGAATGACAATGTGTTATACCACTTAACTTACAGTACATGGGAATATATATATTTTTTCACATCTACAACACTGAATAATATTTTCTTGAACCATCTGATCTGTGACAAATAATGTCACTTTTTATTTGTATAGTTTTTTTGATTACCAGTGCACCTTTGACATTTTCATGCACTTAATATGCATTTATTTTTATTCTCATATGATTGGTTGGTCATGCTTTTTGTTTATTCTATATTGAATGCTTTTATCTTTTTGATTTTTTTGGGGGGTGGTGGTGGTTCAGTAGCTTTCTTTTTTATTTTAGACATCTTTTTTATAGTATTCTTTTCCATTATGGTTTATCCCAGGATATTAAATATAGTCCCCTGTGCTACTTAGTAGGACCTTTATTCTTGATTTTTAAAAGAGTTCTTTCTATACTAGTGTAACTAGTATGATCTGCTCCACAAATTCAAGGTACAAATGTGGTCAAGTACATCCATTAATTTTCAAGGCGTGCCACATGCCCTATTAGAAGAAAGTCTAGTTTTCTCCACTGTGGTTTTCCCTCGTCTCCACTGATTGTCCAAGAATACTGAGTGGGGCTTACTCAGCCCAAATGGCACCTCTTTTAATAGCCAAATACAGAGAGAACTAGAACTTGTGTCTACTCAGTCCTCCTTTGCCACTGAGTCTTTGCACATCCACATAAATTCTCCTTAACTTCAGATCTTGGTGAGCATAAAGGGTTTTTGGTCTCCTCTTCCCTATGGGTACCAGGCTTCTAAGGCAAACTGATTCACGTCCTCCCCAGTGACCCACTAGGTAAAACTAAGGTGAGGCAGCTGCTAATTGGAAAGAAACACACACACACACACACCAAAAAGTTTTTTTTTTAATTTAATTAATTTATTTATGGCTGTGTTGGTTCTTTGCTGCTGCACGCAAGCTTTCTCTAGTTGCGGCGAGTGAGGGCTACTCTTTGTTGCGGTGCGCGGGCTTCTCATTGCGGTGGCTTCTCTTGTTGTGGAGCACAGGCTCCAGGTGCGTGGGCTTCAGGAGTTGCAGCACCCGGGCTCAGTAGTTGTGGCACATGGGCTTAGCTGCTCTGCGGCATGTGGGATCTTCCCGGACCAGGGCTCGAACCTGTTTCCCCTGCACTGGCAGGCGGATTCTTAACCACTGCGCCACCAGGGAAGTCCAGCACACCAAAAAGTTTTGTTAGAATCTTCTTGCAGGACAGTGGGTGCCTTCACCAATTACATTTGCATAACTAAGACAGCCTTCATAGAACAAAGAATATCAACTTCATCTGATTAAAATTTTAAAAATAAACAATAAAAAAAACTGTTAAGAGATACGATCTTAACCCTTTATCATATATGTTGTGTACATATTTTTCCATTTGTGAATTGCTTTTTAGCCTTGAATATCTTTTTTTGTTTTTTTTAAGGGAGGGGGGCTATACCTGTTTTAAATTTTTTATGTAGTCAAAGGTACGGCCTCAACTTTTATTTCTTAAATCTTCATCAAGATTCAAAAGACATTTCTCATACCAAATTTATAAAAGACATTTACCCAAACTTCCTTTTGGTACTTTAATGTTTTCATTCTCTCACATTTCTAATTTTCATCTCTCCACAGTTATTTGGCAAAGGAGTGAGGTAACGACCTAATTTTCTTTTTGCTGTGTATGACCAGCCAGTTGCACAAACATCACTTATTAAGACCTAACTCTTCTCCATGATTTGAACTGTCCCTTTATCATATGTGGGCACTTCCCACAGCAATTATTTCAAAAATTCCCTATCAGCCACTTTTCCATCACTCTCAGCAGACAACTCTTCACAAATAATTGAGTCTGTCAAGAATTCCAACTTTTGCTGAAACTCCATTCTTCATATGAACATAGACCATTTTCTACCTCTAGAACAAGGCTCAGCAAACATTTCTGTAAAGGGGCAGGTAGTAAATATTTTAGACTTTGAAGGCCAAGAGGCAAACTCAAGGATATTACATGAGTTTTTATATAAAAGGTCTACTAACGAGAAGAATGATTTTTTTTTTTTTTTTAGGAATAACATTAATTAATTGGGGGCTCTGATCAGTTGTTCATCCATTAAAATCATTCTTCCTTCTGGGACCATGCAAAAGCAGGCCAGATTTGGCCCCTGACCTTTCACATCTTCCTTCTGTCCATTAACTTGAGAAAAATTGCCCCAGACCATCCCACCTATCCACCAAGGCCATTTCCGGATCCCAATTCTTCCCTGCTTTTTCAGTGACATTAGCCATCAATCTACTTAGCAATTCTATTCCAATTCAAAATGGTCCAATCCCTGGACCATTCCTTTCAGTGACTAATTTGTATATTTACATAATAAAAGACAACCTTTTTAAGGCCAAATAAAATATAAAAGTAATTAAAAATAGGTAGGCAGCACTTTCTATTGACCATAGTATATTTACAACTAAGGGAAGTTAGTTGTAACTAACTTCCTCTAGTAAACCCACACATTTCTATGACAAGTATAATACAAAATAACAAAAAAAATTTTTAAATCATTTGTAGTTAGTTTTAGAATACAGACAATTTTTTGTCCATCAGCCTTGGTTTCCTATGTCCATTCTCTCTTCCTTATTATTAACTTATGGCTATCTTTCCTAAGGATACATTGTCTGGAGAATGGTGATTCATAACACGATAATGTGCTAGGTAGTTAGAAAAAGCCAACCTTTAACAAATAAAACACCATATATACAAAAATACGTACTACGATGGAGTCTTTATTATGTTAACATTGTATTGACTTTATGCGAAAGTGCTCCAAGGCTATAATCTAGGAGACCTGTGCTTAAATCCTGATGCTAAAACTAACCCAGGATTCATTTTTCTCAACTATCTAACAGACCACTGCTAATTTCCACTTTTAATTTTACCTTTAAATTTTTTGGGGAAATAACCTTAAGTATGTTAAAGAGTTATAAGCACAGCAGAAAAATGTTGTTTTCTTTTCCTGGCTCATTTGAGAGCAAACAGAGATGCCCCATCATTCTCAAACATTTTCAAGTATTTCCTACAAATGAGGATATTCTCCTAAGTAGCCACAGCACAACTATCAAGACCATACATCACTACTACCTCAGACCCATTTAAGTTTTACCAATCGATCCAGAAATGTCCTTTGTATCAAAACAAATTTATCATTTTAACCATTTAAAAATATATAGCTCAGTGGCATGAATACATTCACATTTTGTGCAACCATCGCCACCATCTGTCTCCAGAACTTTTCCATCTTTCCAAAATGAAACTTCATACCCATGAAGCAATAATTCTCCATTTTTTTCCTTCCCACACCACGGCAACCACCATTCTGCTTTCTGTCTCTGTGAATCTGACTATTCTAGGTACTTCACATAAGTGGAATCATACAATATTTGTCTTTTTGTGTTTGGCTTTTTTCACTTAGCATAATGTCTTCAAGTTCCATCCATGTTGTTGCATGTGTCAGAGTTTCCTTTCTTCTTAAGGCTAAATAATATTCCATGGTATGTATATACCGCATTTTGTTTATACATTCATTTATCAGGGGACATGAGTTGTTTCCAACTTTTAGGTATTGTGAATAATGCTGCTATGAACATTGATGTACAAATATCTGTTCAAGTTCCTGCTTTCAGTTCTTTTGGGTGTATACCCAGAAGTGGTAGTGCTGGATCACATGGTAATTCTAAGTTTTTGAGGAAGTGCCATATTGTTTTCCAGAGTGGCTGCACCTTTTCACATTCCCATCAGCAATGCACAAGGGTTCCAATTTCTCTACATAAAAGCCAACACTTGTTTTCTTTTTTTCTTCTTTTCTTTTGATAATAGCCATCCTAATGTATGTGAAGTGGTATCTCATTGTGGTTTTGATTTGCATTTTGTCAGTCTTTTTAATCTCCTTCAATCTGGAATAGTTCCTCAGTCTCTCCTTGATGTTTGTGACCTTGATAGTTTTTCTTTTGGCCCTTCAAGTGAATAGTGGCTCAAGCAGAAGTTTAATTATCACTCCCATAAATTCCGAAACCAATGGTCCTGATCAGTAGATAGTGATTCAAGATTCCATGCTTCTTCCATATTGCAGCTTTGCCATCTTCTTAACGTGGTTTCCAAATGACCTTGAAATTCTGAAGATTGGAGACATGCTATTTTGTAGAATATCTCTCAGTTTGTGTTTATCTGATGTTTCTTCATGACTAGATGCAGGTTATACAATTTTAGCAGGAATGTAAAAGAATTATGTTCTGTGTTCTCATGCCATCCTAATATAGTTTTGATTTGTCTCATTACTGGTGGCTTAAATTCAATTTGTGACTAAGGCAGTGTCTGCTACTCTTCTCCACTAAAAAGTTACTCCTTTTTTCTTTGTAATTAATAAATATTTTGTAATATTTTGACACTACGTTAAGTATATAAATGAGATACTAAATTATGCAAATATGTAAACTTTGAGGATATGTTAATAAAATTTCCTCAACAAAGTTTCGATTTATTTATTTCTTTTCATCAGTTTGGATTCATGGTTTCCTATTTTATTCAGTGGGTTATAATCTGTTCCTATCATTACTTATTTTGATACTCAAATTGTTCCAGATTTGGCTACTCAAAACTTATTAAAGCTGGCTTTTCTTACCTTTTAATGTGTTACCATCATTTTATGAAGACTTCCTTACCTGCAACAATAAAATATTCCCAGCTCATCTTCTGTAGGCTTGGAATCAGCCATTTCACCAAAGGGCTCTAGTTCTTTTTAAAAGAGAAGGGTATTTAAGAGCTAGGATCTGGGTGCTAGGTGTATTATTATTATTATTTTTAGCAGACTTCAGGTTTTACTGCCAAAAATTACAAAAACAAAAAATTTCTGCTTTTTAAAACCTGTGAAGTTTTAGAATTGTAAATGAGGGGCTGTGAATCTGTAACATCTACTTTAATTTTATTTTTTTAGTTTAATTTTTTTACTGAAGTATTGTTGATGTACAATATGTGCTAGGTGTATTTGTTGCTATTGGGGTATTGTTGCTCCCAAGCCTCTCAGTGGAGAGACCTAAGGAATATATGTTCTATGTACACACATATACGTAAATATGTAAAGGGTGGCAGAATATGCCACCCCAAAATGTGCTAATATGGCCTAAGGATTATTTTGAACAAAATGTTCTTAAAAAACAGCAGGTGCAGGAAGGGTGTTCTGACTTCCCCTTTTCTACCTGAAAGCAGGAGATGAAACCCCCATGTAAAAGATGTATTCCTTATACCAGGAGGAATGACACATTCTTATCACCAGAGATAGGGAGTCCATGCTGAGAAAATTGTATACAACAGACCTTGTTAAAATAACTCTTAACTTCCTTTAGTCTCCCCATATATTTAAGTTACTCTTCCACAATTGCCTCTCTTTGTTCAACTTAATATATAAGCCCTTAGGTTTCGTCATTGCTTTGGGTCATTTCCTTATGAGGGCTCCCAAGTCACGTAAAACTTATATTACATAAATCTGTATGCTTTACTCCTCTTAATGTTTTTTTAAAAAATATTTATTTACTTATTTATTTAGGCTGCCCCAGGTCTTCGTTGCGGCATGCAGGATCTTCAGTTGCGGCATGTGTACTTCTTAGTTGTGGCATGCAGACTCAGTTGCAGCATGTGGACTCTTAGTTGTGGCATGCATGTGGGATCTAGTTCCCCGACCAGGGACTGAAGCCAGGCCCCCTGAATTGGGAGCGTGGAGTCTTACCCACTAGACCACCAGGGAAGTCCCTTAATCTGTCTTATGTCAACTTAATTCTCAGGCCCAGCCAGAGACCTTAAGAGGGTAGAGGTAAAATTTTTGCTTCCATTATATATACATACATATACAATTATACATTTCTCTCATTTATGTATTTATATCTGTAACTATCTCTATATATTGACACCCATGAGGACACATAGATACCACAATTCCAACCCAGCATTGCAGAGTTTGTTCTAGTTTTCTCTTTCCATATTTGTAACTGAGGAGGATGTCCCCACCCCACCAAGGCTCTGACACATTACGATGGGTTCCATTCCTGCACCGATGCCCTTCTTAACCCTCTTGGGCTACCCTATGCTGGGCTAACCCCTGCCCATGCAAAGCTGTTCTCCCATTGGATGTCTTCCTGACCCTGCTCAGAGTCTAAAACCCTACACTGGGCCTTCCTGCTACACAGATGCCTTCCCCATCCATCGTGGGCTCTGATGCCAGGGCCAGGCCATCCCCCTGTGCTGGCCACTCTCCTCACCCTGTGCTGGCTCTGATGTCCCATGCTGGGTGTCCCCACTCTTCTCTGGCTTTGACTGTCTGTGCTGGGTGATAATCCCCTGCATGGACACACTCTTCACCCTGCTTGTTCACCAAACTCCTGATGGCCCAACCTCCCATGTAGAAGCCTCTCTCTTCATCCTGCAGAGGCTGACCCCTCTCCCCAGAGGGAAACCCTCCTTAGTCTCTGACTCTGCCCTTGAGCACAGCTGCTCTCTCTCTCAGGCACAAATACCCGCATTGTTGATCCCGCTTAATGGCTTCTGGGCAGGATCGCTGGGGAAGGGAAAAGAAACGGGTAAGAAGAAGAGCTCAGTGACTGTTTTTCATATTTATCAGTTATAATAGACAATGCTGATTGCCTTCACAATAACTCTTCTTTCCACCATCTTTTGTTACTTGCAGCCAAAAGAATTCTAACTGCCCAACTAACCTTACTGATGCCCCTCTCAGCATACAGCCTTGCTTCTTTCTCAGAGGCTACACAGGCTTTTCCTACTCTTCTATCCACATCCCCTAAGGCACAACACTACCTACATCTCCACAGTACTCTATCTTCTTTCCCATAATTTCCAGGCAGTGATATTCTTTCTCTTATTCCAAGGCTAATTTACCCATCATGTTTCTATATACTATTTTCTCCCAGATTCTTAGGGAGTCTGCTTTGGTAAAAGTTTCCTTTATTCCCTTATTTTCAAATTCTGTATTATTATTAGTTCTTTTCTTTAAGCAGAAAAATGGCCAAGTCTCTTCCTTCTTATAAACAAAGATAAACCTTCCTCTGATCAGAAAACATTTAATATGTACATTTTTTTTGATCCAATATAATTCTGCTTCTAAAAATCACTTATTGGGACTTCCCTGGTGGTCCAGTGGTTAAGACTCCACACTCCCAATGCAGGGGGCCTAGGTCAGATCCCTGGTTGGGGAACTAAGATCCCACATACTGCAACTAAGCCTGTGTGTCGCAACTAGAGAAGCCTGCAGAGCCAAAATAAATAAATTCATTAAAAAAATCACTTATTAATTTATTGAATATTTATGAGCACCCATGTGCCAGGTACCATGAATAAAATGATAAGCAGAAACAGATATCATCCCTGATTTCATGGAGCTTAATGAGACAAGTATCAATCAGATAATCACACTAATGAATGCATTATTGCAAATTGAGACCTTAATGATAAAATGAAATATTATGTACTCATATTTGTTGGTCCCTATTCCACTCTTTCCATGCATTAATTTAATCATAAATAATGTATTATACGTACTATAATATGTATATAGTTTTATTATGCCCACCACTATTATGCCCACTTGCAGAAATGAAACTGAGTCAGAGAGAGGTTAAGTAACTTGTCCAAGGTCATACAGCCAATAAGTGATAGAGTTGGAATTGAAACCCAAATTGTCTGGCCCCTGCTCTTAACCATTATGCTATACTGGTCCTTACAAGTAGCTATGAAGAGGGATCTTTTTTTTTTTGATTTAAAAAAAAATATTTATTTATTGTTTCTGGCTGCATTGGGTCTTTGTCGCTGTGCACGGGCTTTCTCTAGTTGCGGCGAGCAGGGGCTACTCTTCGTTGCAGTGCGCGGGCTTCTCGTTGTGGTGGCTTCTCGTTGCAGAGCACGGGCTCTAGGCACGCGGGCTTCAGTAGTTGTGGCACGTGGGCTCAGTAGTTGTGGCTCGTGGGCTCTAGAGTGCAGGTTCAGTAGTTGTGGCACACAGGCTTAGTTGCTCCGTGGCATGTGGGATCTTCCCAGATCAGGGCTCGAACCCATGTCCCCTGCACTGGCAGGTGGATTCTCAACCACTGCACCACCAGGGAAGCCCGAGGAATCATTTTTTAGTTTTACTTTATTTTATTTTTTATTTTTCGCTGCCTTGAGTCTTCCTTGCTGCTCACAGGCCTTCTCTAGTTGGGGTGAGCAGGGGCTACTCTTCGTTGCGGTGCATGGGCTTCTCACTGTGGTGGCTTCTCTTGTTGCAGAGCACGGGCTCTAGAGCACAGGCTCAGTAGTTATGGCACATGGGCTTAGTTGCTCCGCAGCATGTGGGATCTTCCCAGACCAGGGCTCAAACCCGTGTCCCCTGCATTGGCAGGCAGATTCTTAACCACTGTGCCACCAGGGAAGTCCCAGAAAGAGGGATCAATGAGGATATCCAACAAAGAAAACTGATCTAGACAGGAGCTTTCTGAGGAAGTACTGCTTGAGCTCAGACCTCAAGTTTGAGTAGGCATTAACTCTGCAAAGTGGGTGGTGGTGGCAGTAGGAGAAGCAATCATTTCACCTAGAGGGCAGAATGTGCAAAGGCCCTGAGGCAAGAGGGAGCATGGCACAGTGAAGAAATTGAAAGGCCAATGTAGCCAGAATGTAGAAAGCAAGGGAAAAGTGGGACATTATATGGCTAGAGAGGTAGTCTAGGCCAGATGAAATGGGGCCTTATTGGCCCTTAGGGATTTTGTTTTTCATCCTAAGAGTAAGAGAAAGCCGTGAAGATAAGGATTGGGGAAGCAGGGATCAGTTTTCTTTGAAAAGATTACTCAACTCCAGTTTAGACAGTGAATTATAGGGGAGTCACAGTACATGTGGAGATGAGGCTTGTGATATCTTGAGGGTGGTAAGCTGACTTAGGGTGGTGACAGTGGAAATGGAGGGATGTGGAGAAATATTTAGAAAGTCAAATTGACAGGACTGGGTAGAAGATTAGATATGAGTGGTGAGAAGTTGTAGGTTTTAAGGACGACCCCCTCCTGTATGTAATCTGTCAATAAAATCAGTTAATGTATCTTCTAAATATCTTTCTTTCTAGCTTAAAACACCATTTATTGAGATAGGGAATGTGGAAGAAGATGAGGAGGTTTGGTGAAAAGATTACTGAGTCTTGGACGTGCTGACTTTGCAGTGCCTTTGAGACATTCACGTGGAGATATTAACTGACCTGGGCTAAAGTCATACACTTGGCAGTTATTATATGGATGGCAAATGAAGCTGAAGCATGGATAAGTTTGCCTAGGGGAAGAAAATTGATTGAAAAGAGAAGGGGGTCTAGAGCTGGTATTTCAGAAAGCCCAACACTGAATAAGTCTGAGTACAGCAAAGTGCTAACTTTGTAGGCCTGTATTGATCAAACCCTGCACATTCCAAAGAAAGGCTTGTTTTTAGAACTGTTCTTGATTGACTCCTGGGAGATGATAACCTCTGAGCCCTCGGAATACTCTGCCTGTAAGAATGGTTTGTATGCCTGAGGCCTTGGGCCACACTGTATCACTTTGACTGAATAGTTTAAGCTATCAATGTGATTTATGCTGATCATCTGTTTTAGTATGCCTGAGGCCTTGGACCATGATGTATCAGTTTGGAATTTGAGCAGCTGAGGTCAGTTATGTGGGTGATCCATGCCTATGTGACAGACCTTCCCCCAAAATAAAAACCCTGTAAACCAAGGCTTGGGTGAACTTCCATTTGGCAACACTGCACAAAGGTGTTGTCACACATCATTGCTGGGAGAATTAGTGCCTGTGCAACTCCACTGGGAGGAGACACCTGGAACCTTGTGCCTGTTTTCTTCTGGAATTTTCTCCATGGACCTTTTACCTTTGCTGATTTTAATCTGTATCATTTCACTGTAATACACCATAACCATGAGCATACCAACTTTTCTGAGTCCTATGAATTCTTCTAGTCTGTTTTTGGGGACCCTGACACAGTATGTAAAAGAAAAACAGCAGTCCAAGAAGTAGGAAGAAAACCACCAGAGTATGGTGTCATGAAAGCCATGGAAGTAAGTGATTCCAGAAGGGGGAATTGTCAAAGGTGTGAAATCCCATGGAGAAAACAAGTAAGGTTAGGAATAAAATATGTCTACTGGATTTAAAAAACATGGAGGTCCTTGATGACCTTAGCAAGAGCTGTTTTAGTAGAGTGATGGAAATGGGAAGCCAGGCCAGAGTAGATTGAGGAATAAGTGGGATGTGAGGAAACAGAGAACTTTAGACAGAGAAACAAATTTGAAAAAAAAGATTGCAGGTTAATTTACCTTTATTTATAGTAGCAAAATACATCAAACATAATCTAGTTATTTAATAACCTAATAAGAACCCTTTGAATTTATATATTAAAAATTTTTACAATGGGTATACTTGTTGAATCAGCAATTCTATCTTTAGAAATAGTCATAAAAAATAACTATAGACATGCAAAGTATTATTCATCACAATGCTTATCACAGTATTGTTTATAATAGCAAAAAGTTGAAAACAACCTTATTGTGTAAGAACAGACAGCTAATATATTACAGTACACTCACATTATGAAGTCTGTTTATTGTCTAAATTGGAATGTATCTTACTGGTTGCAAGAATTAGAGATAATGTGTGTGAAATCACTTTGTAAACTGTAAACTGCTGTTCAAATGTCCTGTTTATTACTGGGATTAACAATGTGCCCCCAGAAGGCCTTAGAAACATAGAAAAGCCAAAGAGCTAGCAATTAGACTCAGAACTCTGCCATTTGTCCCTCTTTTCTTGGTACTAGTGATTCTCAAACTCAGACAACTTGGCACCTGGAAGTCAAAGGGCGCTTTGCACAACATCATGAAATGCTGAGAAGTGAACTTTATTTTTTCTAAGATCTTGTTTTTAATTATCTTAAGCCTTATGATCACAAAATCTACAAATTTGTGCTGATGGTGTATCTCCCCTACTTTGTCTAATGAGTTTGCAAAGACACCATTACCAATCACATATATACAGGAGTTTTATAGTTTCATGTCATTTTGAATAGCTGTTTAAAGACAATCCTGAATTATAACTCAGTCTCACTCAGATAGTAAAGGATTTAAAAGCAAAGTTTAACTTGCTATTATATCTTGTCACACTGACTTTTAAAAGCCTCTGACCTTATAGATCATTTATAAAATGTGTGAAGTGTTAAATATTCTTTGACATTTTACATAAACCACACTAAAATGCCTTTCGTTAAGTAAAAGGCAACATTTTACTTATTTATTTTTATTTATTTTTCTCTTTCCTTTTTGGACGCACTGCGTGGCTTGTGGAATCTTAGTTCCCAGACCAGGGACTGAACCTGGGCCCTCGGCAATGAGAGCGTGGAATCCTAACCACTGGACTGCCAGGGAATTCCCAAAAGGCAACATTTTGGATACAGGGAATTTTGGATTGGCATAGTTAAGACCAAAAAGATAAAATGGATATTTCTACCTTGTCTTCAGCCCTTTAAAGCCTAATGAACACAAACTGAAATGCAGGTGAGTCTTGCTCAATTGTATGAGACAACAAAGCGATTTTCCCAGTATGTAAATATTATACTCAAATAATCAGTTCTATAAATCTAAATTAAAACCAATATCCCATAGGTTTTGAGATGGCATTCACCATCTTTGTGAAAAGTTCGATATTACCAATCAAGTCTGATTATATCTTTAGAAGAGGGAAACAGTGACAGTACTTGCTGAACTGGAATTCCTATCAAAATTCAAAAAGCTCATCATATTAATTTAACCACAGCCAATCTTATTTAAATCAGGACTATCCAAAAAAAATTCTGTCAGCCACTCATGATCTGAATTCTGGTATGAGATCAATTTAAATATGTTACACATAAAAGAAGTTGAGACATTTCTGTTTTGTAAGAAAATAAGGCAGTGGGCCAACTATTACTCATTAGAAGCTTTGAGATAAGCTATCAAGTCTGCCCTTTCTGTCTTCTTAATGCTAGCGCAGATCATTTTTTTCCAGGGATGTACTTCTTAGGATTCTCCAAATACATTTCTCCCCAGGTGATGCCCTTGTTCTTGTTGGCATCAGTGTAAGAGAATCCCAGGGGCCTGACCTGTCTTCCAGCCAGGACCATTTATTATGCTTGCCTTACTTTTCCATGGTGTGGCACTGGGCATATTTCTGGACAAAAATCTTGCCCTTCTCAACATCACCCATTTTAATTTTGGTTTTTTGACATGTGCTTTAGGAAGGTCCTTGCTCTGAAGTTGGACTTCCTGCTAAGTGCAAGGATATGCTAATCCAAGGTACATGTGCTTATGTACCTGTGTTCAGAGAAGTGAACTTTAAATCACAAGATGTCCCCTTTATATCCCCTGGCCTTACCCACTCATGATTGCTAATATGGCACATTAACAGAAATTCCCCAAATCTTTTTTTTTTTTTTTTTGGCTGTGCCACGTGGCTTGTAGGATCTTAATTTTCTGACCAGGGACTGAACCTGAGCCTTTGGCAGTGAAAGCGTGGAGTCTTAACCACTGGAATTCCCCAGAAATGCCCCAGATCTTAACCGCAGCTCAGCATTCCTCTGCTGGTCCTCATGACCTCTTCCATTCCCGCTGATGGCCGTAGTTGCTCTGTCCAAGAGTGGCAGAACCAGCCATTGCAAACCTTCACCCTATTCATGGGCTACTCTGCCTCACTGTTGCCAACCTGCTGTGCTCTCACCATTGCTCACCTAGCTATGTCATTCCCAGTGCTCTTTCTCTTTTCTGGACAATTGTAAAGTTCTTTTCACTTCTGGTTACCGGCAATATCAGGGCAGTTTTCTCCACAGCAGAGCTTCTAGGCATCTACTGATAGCTCTCCTTTATTTCAGAACTGTGTTTTTCTTATAATGTTTGGGCAAGCCGGTCAGGGGTAAAAGATAGCCTAGGTTAGGGGAATGGCTGGATCCTTACACTTGCTGCTCAGTTCAGCCCACAGAATGGTTTCTCGTCTTGAGATTTTTCTCTGAGGTATCTTTGTTTCTCCCTCCAGTTCTGCTCCCTTCATGAACCTTTAGGTCTGTCTACTTTTACATTCACTTCATGTTTACCATGCGCCAGGTACAGTTAGCACTTTACAAATATTTAATTGTCAGCCTTGAAGTAGATCATACTAGTAACAAAAGCCCTTTTACAAATGAGGAAACTGAGGCAAGCGAAGTGAGTTACCCCAAATCACACAGCTAGTAGGTGGCGGAACGAGGCTTCAAACTAGGCATTCTGGCTCCAGCACAGACTCAACCTCCATGCAATACAGTCTCTCCATCAGACAGGTTTATCCATATCATACATCAGTCTTATGATTTCACAATTTCTCCTGCAAGAATTCTGGGTTTCCATTGCAAATTGAGAATGTAGCTGATTCAATGTCGCCAAGTACTCCCTGACAGTTTAATTCCAGGCACTGCATTCTCAGAGCACACAGTAAATTATATTGGTGGGGGGACAGTTTGCTCTCTATAAAATTATATCGTTTTCAAAAAACAACCCTTTTGGGCTTCCCTGGTGGTGCAGTGGTTAAGAATCCGCCTGCCAATGCAGAGGACACGGGTTCGAGCCCTGGTCCGGGAAGACCCCACTTGCTGCAGAGCAACTAAGCCTGTGCGCCAAAACTACTAAGCCTGTGCTCTAGAGCATGTGAGCCCCAACTACTGATCCCATGTGCCACAACTACTGAAGCCCACGCGCCTAGAGCCCATGCTCCACAAGAGAAGCCACTGCAATGAGAAGACCGTGCACCACAACGAAGAGTAGCCCCCGCTCACCGCAACTTGAGAAAACCTGCATGCAGCAATGAAGACCCAATGCTGCCAAAAATAAATAACTAAATAAACAAAAATTTTTAAAAAGTGTTTAAAAAACAAGAAATTTTATACTAGATTTTTATAGTATTTATTTATTTTTTGGCTGTGCTGCGCGGCATGTGCCGAACCCATGCTCCCTGTAATGGAAACATGAAATCCTAACCACCGGACCATCAGGGAATTCCCTTGTACTAGATTTTAATAAAGGCAAGTCGTAGCAGGCATCAAAAGCTTAAGAAAAATGCAAGGAAACAAAGACTTTGGTTGAGAAATTTGGTCCACTAATTTGTTTTTTTGAAGTGAATTTGGAGAAAAGTCTTTATTTGCTCTTTATTATATATACACCTTATTTTTCACCACCTGTACAGATACCACCCTGGTTCAATCCACCATTATTCCTCGGCTGAAATATTATTGTATTAGCAACCTAACTGGTCTTCCTTCTTCCACTCTGACCCCCTACAAGTGAGTTCTACAGTAAACAGCCACAGTGACTCTTTTCACAACTTTGGGTCTTTGATCAAAACTCATCCAAGATTTCCTATCTCACTCAGCATCTTAAAACTGGAATATGAGTATTCGGGTACTACAGTGGAGGAAATTTTTCCAAAGGGTACACAAGGATAGTTTTAAGAGATTTAATTTTATATTAATTCATATATATATATACACATATGTATACATGCATTTTTTAATGCAGTGCTTATGTCAATAAAAATGAAAAATGGAATTGATACAGGACTTTATCTCTTCCTAGTAATGTTATATACATCCATGCCTACACAAACTAAAAAAAAACTATGTCATCTCATTAAAAGACAGTCCCAATTAACATTTTACTTTTCATGTTTAATATTTATTTAATGAAATAGAACATTTTTGATCATGTACTTTTAAACTGGATGACGATGTTTGTTAAACTACTTGTTTACCTTTCCATTGGATAGATTTAAAAGTAATGTGACAATTAAAAAATGTTGGTATTGCAAAATGTCAGAAATGGCACTCTTTGCAACTATTTACACTCCTGATGAAAAATGTTAAGAATCAACTTACGATGTTCGAGGGAGAAAATAGTTTTTCTAAGTTCTTTTCCCGGGCACAGAAGTTTAAAAAGTTGAAGGCCATTTCTGTATATGACCTGGCTCCTTTACTATTATGTCATATTCTACTACTCTTTCCCCCTTCAAGCCACTCCAGCCACACAGACTCTTTGCTGTTCCACTTACAAGCCGACTGTGCCTCAGGCCCTTTGTACTTACCGTTTGTTCCTCTGCCTGGAACACTCTTCCGCAAGAGAACCACAAGCTTGTTCACCTGTCAGCCGAGGCCTTCCCCAATCATCTCTAATCTCTTTTACTCTGCTTTTTTTTCTTCATAGCATTTATCACTCCCTGCATATATTTATGTCACTCTTCCTCCAGACTGCAAACTCCTTGAAAGTAAGGATCTCCTTTGTTCTTTGCTGTAATCCTAGCATCTCTAAAACACTACCTGACTCATAGTAAGAGGTCACTATTTTTGAACGAATAAATGAAAAATGTTTCGAGGTGGTTTAAGGACTTTTACCAGCTCAAGAATAACGGTTTCTTGGGAACACTGTCAGAAGAGGAAAGCACTTCACAATCCTAACATTAAAACAGCCGTAGTACTTGTTTCTCAATAAAGACCCTTCCTGAAAGCTTCTATTACCGACACTGTTAAGGCATTTGCAACCCAACTCCCGCCAGGGCACTAAGTGAGACTCTCAGGACATAATACTGGTTAGATCGTGACTCCCCAAACTGACGCACATCAGAATCAGCCAAAGCGCTTTCAACATTCATGAGCTCACCCCCACTTCCTGATGTAGGTCTGGGGTGTGGTCCTGGAACAGCTCTGCTTTGAAAAAGCTTCTCAGTTGATTGGTTTTCTGAAGCGTAGCAACGTCAGAAAATCAATCACCTTAAGAAGCTAAAAATAGCTGCTAAAATAGCTGTTTTTCCTCATTGGGTCTTTTCAGCCTATTTCTGGTACGCCACCAGTTAAAAACAAAAATCCGCACTTTACTGCTCCCCTGAGACACAACCATCCAAAGGAACGCGGCCAGTTAAAGCACAGCGACCCAGGAGGTCGGCACCTCGGAGCCAGGAGGCCAAGGCGTCTGACCCCGCACCGAGTGAGGTTTCGGCGGAGACGCGCCCGCCTCTGGGGACCTCGCCGCCAGAGAGACACTCCGGCCTTCCACCCTTGCCCGCTCTTCCCCGCACCATCGCCGCGGCCGAGCTCTTAACCACCCAGACCAAAGGTAGTTCAGCGTCAAGAGCCTCTGACTCTAAACCCTCACTGCGAGCCGAACTGCAACGGGGCGGACTCCATGCGCCGGCCACGGAGGTCAGGAAGGGCGGCCAGAACGTCGGCGCGCCCGCGCCCCAAGTTCCCGCCTCCCTCCGGAGGACGTCCGTGCGTACGTGCGCGCGCCGCGCCCGCCCTCTTGCAACAGCGCGACGCGAGGGTGGGGGCGCCGCGTGCGCGCGCGTTCTCGTTCCTTCGTTCGCTTGCCTGCTCGCTCTCGGCGGCCGCTCTCGTTGCGGCTGCGGCTGGGGCTGGGGGCGGCGGCGGCTGCGGCGGCGGCGGGCGGCGCGGGGCGGTCCGGCGGGTTCAAAGAGGAAAACATGGCGGAAAACAAAGGCGGTGGCGAGGCTGAGAGCGGCGGCGGGGGCAGCAGCAGCGCGCCGGTAACTGCCGGGGCCGCCGGGCCCGCGGCGCAGGAGGCGGAGCCGCCTCTCGCCGCGGTGTTGGTGGAGGAGGAGGAGGAGGAAGGCGGCAGGGCCGGCGCGGAGAGCGGCGCGGCCGGGCCCGACGACGGGGGGGTGGCCGCGGCCTCCTCGGGCTCGGCCCCGGCTGCCTCAGCCCCTGCAGCCTCAGTGGGCCCTGGAATTCCCGGGGGGGCGGTATCGACGCCGGCCCCAGCTCCGGCTCCGGCTCCTGCTCCGGGTCCCTCGGCGGGGCCGCCTCCTGGTCCGCCAGCCTCGCTCCTGGACACCTGCGCCGTGTGTCAGCAGAGCCTGCAGAGCCGGCGTGAGGCGGAGCCCAAGCTGCTGCCCTGTCTTCACTCTTTCTGCCTGCGCTGTCTGCCGGAGCCCGAGCGCCAACTCAACGTGCCCATCCCGGGGGGCAGCAACGGCGACATCCAGCAAGGTGAGCGGGAGGCCCGGCCCGAGGTCTGGGCCGAAGGGGATTTGCGGTGCCGAGGAGGATCTGAGGACGGAGGTGTTCGGGCCCGGGGCTGCTCGGACCGGCGTAATCCTAAGGGGTCTGAGGTGAAAGACACGGCTCCTGGGACAGTTTCCCGAGAAGCTGGATCTCCAGAGATACGGGGAGGGTGAAGGGAGGGGTGCCGGCTGCGAGAGGCTGGGGGAGGGGGACACCGGCTGCAGGGGAGGTTCGCGATGTGCGGATACGGGCCGGGAAGGGGTGGACTCTGGTCGAGCGCAGGTTCGGGAGCCGGTGGAACGGACTGTGAGAGAAGAGGGGGTCTGGGAATCCGCTTGTGAGAAGCATTTTGGAGGAAAGGCCTAGGCGCGAGAGGTGTTGAGGTGTAGTAGTTCAGAGATAAGGGCAGTAAGGATGAATTGCCTTAGAGGGAGAGGATTTGATCTGTTCAAAGCTAGGGGAAAGAAGGACTAGGGAGGTTAAAGGGCATTAGAGAATTTGGGGCTACGAGAAGCCGTCTAGTAGAGAGTAATTTTAGGATGACATTGAGAAGGAGGAACTCTGGAAGCAAAATAGCTGTGAGGGGCCTGCATGGATAGGGAAAAATCTTAAGGTTTAGGGGTGAAGGAGAAATGAACTTTGAAGGGAATTGGGGGTTAGGGAGAGCTGGGCATGAATTTCAGTTCCTTGTACATTAATGAACACTTAGTGTTTCGGATACTGTGCTAGAATTGGATAAAATACTCAATGAGGAGCTCATTCACAGTCCAACATAGGGGAAACAAACATATAAGGTACAGCAGTGGAGGTGGGTCCTTGGTACAGTGGTTGTGGCACAATCAAGAGAAGGTCAAGGAAACTTCACTGAAAAGGAAACCCTTGAGTAGGTTTCTTGAAGGGTGAGTAGCTCCCTGGGTTGGAGAGTTTTCAGGGCACAGGGCACCTTACACATCCCTGGAGCTAAGCGATGTGTAAGGTGATTGGTGGAAATTAGGTTGGTTTGATGGGCTGAATAGGTAGGGGGTCTGCAGTGCCTTATCTGAAACCCTTGAGACCAGGTGTGTTTTAGACATCAGAATAGGTTAGAAATTTTTCTTTTTCCTGGTAAGGTCTCTAACACTACTGCGGGGTCTGGGTTAACAACTCATTATCAAATATTAATGTTTCTGCAGTGAAGTGTGTGAATATCATTCTAATGGGATAGACCAATAACCTCCTGCAATTCAGAGTGGGTTTTGTTGCAGAATTATGAAAGAACTTTAAAATTTCAAAGCTTTTGAATTTTGGAACTTCAGGTACGGAAGGGATTGTGGACTTGTACTAAAGGGTTTGGGATTCATCCTGTAGAATGTATCCTGTACAGTGTAGATAGATTAAAGGGAGTCCCTAACAGATTTTTGTATCAGGAAGATAAAAGGATCACATTTATGATCTAGAAAGATCACTTGGGGGCACATTGAAGGGTAAGGGAAGAAAAGATCCAAGGCAGGGCCAGGTAGGAGAATCCTGGCAGTAATCTAGGGGAGAAGTTAGCATTTGGAGTAGGTAGTAAAGGACTGATATAAGGTGTTAAAGAAGGAAGTGTTTTGGTATGGGGGAAAGGTATGGACTTTGGGAGAAACATTTGAGTTTGGATGCCTACTTTGTCACTTCCTACTTGCTACTTGGACAGATTAATTTTACAAGGACAAAATTACCTACCTCATACAGTTATTGATAGAATGAAGTGTGTTAAGTGACTAGTACATGCTAGTTATTAGTGAAATGGCAGCTAGTTTATTATTAGTGGTAACTAATCGTAAGTAGCTGTGGGAATGGATATGAGAGGCCAATTGAGACGAGTGAGAGAGACACACATGTCTAGGCCAAGTTCCAGGTTTCTTGTTTGGTGGGTGGCAGTGTCATTAACGCAAATAAAAGAATTCAGGCACAGAAGCAGGTGTGTGTGGGGTGGAGGGAGGATATAGTTATTTCAGTTTTGGGTTTGAAGTATTATTGAGATCTGCAGGTAAGAATGTTAAGAGTAACGGTTTGATTGATGGAGAAGATTCTAAATCATAATGGGTATGTAGAGGGTGGATAATGGGTGTATAACTAACTGCTCATGGCCTCACTGAGTGTAGTAAGACATGTAGGATTCAGTGTTCTTGTGGGAACCTGGATTAGGTGAGAGATTTAGAGTAAACACAAGATGAAAATTGTGTTTGATTGATGTGGCTGAGGGACTGAGGTTATGAAATTAGCTCTGTTACTTATGCAGGAGAGAGAATAATAGTGTGTAAATTCCCTCTTCATTTCTCCATCTTTTGTTTTTGAACTAGGAGAAATAAGTAGATGGGACTAAATACTGTCAATCTTAAGGCAGTATTGCTTTCTAACTGGTATCTAAAACAAATTAAGTCTGGAAGCCATCATGTTTTTAGGCAGGGAGTCTAGAAAGTAACTTAGTATCAACTCCTGTATGTATCCTTTGCTTTGCTGTTTAAAAAAATGGAACATGCTGTTCTGGAAGTAACACTGGATTTGGAGTCAGGGGACATAGTTCTGCCCCTTAATTGTTTCCTGGTTCCCTCAGTTTCATGTTTCTGTCCTTCAGCTTCTTTATCTCTACATGTAGCTAATAGTCCTTCACTTATATCTCACTAAATCGTATTAAATAATGAAAGTGAAAATGCTTTTATAAACTGTGAAATGCTTTGCAAATGTAAGGTATTATTGAACAACCTGTGATTCCATTTCTGGTCTGGGTATCCATGGTTGGTAGTTTAGTTCACCATCTTAAGTGGTCCCGAAACAATGACATTACCCTCCCTTCTAATGGACTTTTTTTCTGTTTCTCTAACACACCAGAGTTATTCAAACCTTTTAGCTGTTCCCTTCAGATCAATGATTCTCCAAGTGTGGTTTCTGGACTAGCAGCATCAGCATCATTTGCAATCTTGTTAGGAATGCAAATTCTTGGGCCCCACTCAAGACCTTCAAAGCAGAAATCATTTTTAGTAAGTCCTCCAGGTGATTTTGATGCACACTAAGTTTGAGAACCACTATTCTTTTTTTTATATATATAAAATTTATTTATTTATTTATGTATTTATGGCTGTGTTGTGTCTTCGTGGCTGCATGCGGTCTTTCTCTAGTGGCGGCGAGCGGGGGCTACTCTTCGTTGCGGTGCACGGGCTTCTCATTACGGTGGCTTCTCTTGTTGCAGAGGACGGGCTCTAGGCATGCGGGCTTCAGTAGTTGCGGCACGTGGGCTCAGTTCTGGCATGTGGGCTCTAGAGTGCAGACTCAGTAGTTGTGTCACAGGGGCTTAGTTGCTCTGTGGCATGTGGGACCTTCCCGGACCAGGGCTCAAACCCATGTCCCCTACATTGGCAGGCAGATTCTTAACCACTGCGCCACCAGGGAAACCCCAAGAGAACCACTGTTCTTAAGAGAAGGGCTCCTCACTTCAAATGTTGCCTCTGCAGAAAGACCTTCTCTTGATCACTGTTTTTTTTTTTTTTTTAAGGGCTTTATTTTTAAAGAGCAGTTTAGATTTACAGCAAAATTAAATGGAAGATATGGAGATTTCCCATATATCCCTTCTCCCCAGACCTACATAGCTTCTCCTATTATCAACATCCCTCACTAGTGTGGTACATTTTTTAGAGTTGATGGCCCTACATCATAATCACCCAGAGTCCACAGTTTATGTTAGGGTTCACTATTAGTGTTGCACAATCTAAGGGTTTGAACAAATGTATAATGACATGTTTTCATCATTATAATATTATACATAGTATTTTCACTGCCCTGAAAATTCTGTGTCTGGCTGCTCCTTTTAAGGTACAGCTGGCTCTCTGTATCTGATGGGGGTTTTGGAACCAATCCCCTGAGATTGCTGAGGGACAATTGTAGTCCTCCAGGTCACTCTTTGATATATTATCTTTATTTCTTCATAGGACAGCTAAAGTCCAGAATGTTTACTTGTTTTTGTTTACTCATTTGTTCCTTGTTTCCCACTAGAATATTGTAGAGTGAATGTTCAATAAATAACTTTTGGATGAATAAGAATCATCTGGAGAGCTTTTTAAAATACCATTTTGGGAGTTTCAGAGACTGTTTCAATTGACTTGGGGATGACACTAGGATTTGAATTTTTAACAAGTATCATGTGATTCTGAGTCTGGAACCTGCCACACTTTGAGAGACATGGATTTAAATATTTTGAGGAGAAAGACTGATTTATGTGCTGTTGGAATATTTGGAAAAGGAAAATCAAAATAGATAATTTAGTTAATATTTGTTGAATCTCAATTGTGAGCTTTTTAAAGTGCTTTTGTGACTTTTATTTTTTATTTTTTTAGGTTTATTTCAGGTTCAGTCAGAATAGCTATCAGTAGTGGGTATGTACAATCTATAATGTATCAGTAAAAATACAAATATGTATTGATGCATCTGAACAACCTCTCAAATGAACTCTTGAAGGAGGTGAGACTTTTGTAGTAAGGCATAGACAGCATGGTGATGTGGATGATTATCTGGATTGGGAATAACTTGCATTGGGTTCTGCTGTTAATATGCTGTGTAGCCTTGGGCAAGTCACCTAGACAGCCTCTCCAGGTTTGCAATATGAAGTTGAGTTCCTATCCAGTAAAATTCTGTGTGATTCTGTTATTGTCTTTTATGCTAACTTTTTATATCTACATAAGTTTAATATTCTCATCTTTTGTGGGGAATAATCAACGTGGAAAAATGATTCTGTTTATGAATCTTCAACTTTTTGTGAAAAGTCTGAGATGGCAACAGTCATGTGGTAAGTTGGAGGGAATAACTCTGCGTATAGTGTGAAGAGCACCTCCTCACAGTGGTCCTGTTTTATCTCTGAGCATGGTGAGCCACTCAGGGCAATCTTCTGTTTGAGCTCTTGGAAGTTCTTGTCCCAGGAGTACATGTAACATTTAGCAGTTTGCTAGTTCTGGGTGTGGCTTATCTGTTTCGGGATTTTTTTAGGTCCTACTTTCTCTAATGCTCTGTTTGACATAAACATGTTTGAGTTTTTGAATGATAACATAGTCATCAGCAATCAGTCATTAAAGACGTATCAAAGAAAAACACTTTTTAATATCTTACGGCATTGTGGTTGGTGAAATGCACACAATTCAGGAGTCAGACTGCCTGCATTCATTTTTGAGCTCCTTTATTTACTACTAGAATGACTGTGGATATGTTACTTAACATCCATAAATTGAGAGTAATAATAATAATACCTATTTCATAGTGTTAATTGTGCGGATTAAATGAGTTAATACATTGTAAATTGCTTCATAGAGTGCCTGGCGCCTGGTAAGCCCCCAATAAATTGTACTGCTGTTGCCTTTGTGATTACCTCTATCTCACAGTAAGCAGAAAAGAAGAGGCAGGAAGGCAAATTGTTGGTGTTTTTCTAGGTTTTTCTGACATCTAATGAAGTACAGCACACCAAAGTAATTTGTATTCCAAACCTCTCTTCAGCTGCCTAAAACTTACAGTGTAAAAACTTGTAAACTAATGTTCTAAATCCTAAGTTTTTACAAGGTTTAATATCTGTACACCAAAAATTTCAGTTAGGGGAATCTAACTGCTTTTCATTTCCTTATATATACTCCTCTTAGCAGACACTAAATGAGAATAGTACCTTAAAGTAGATTCTCAAAGTTGGTCCATGAAACTCTGAGTTAGGGGATAGGGGGATTGTCTCTGATACCCTTTCAGGTGTTGGCAGAGTTGAAACTGTTTTCATTATAACACTGATTCATTATTTGCCTTATTCACTGTTCTGACATTTGTATAAATAATACAAAAGCAATGATGGGTAAGACTGCTTGGCACCTTAGCAGGAATTAAGATAGTGCCTCCAAAGCACTCTAAAAGTTATTGTAACTTTACCATCACATACTTAGAGTAAAACCACCGCCACCAACAAAAATTATGTTAGTTTTACTTTTATGTCCTTCATGAAGCAATGAAACTTGTTTTTAAAATATATATTTTTTAATATTTATTTTATTTTGGCTGCACCGGGTCTTAGTTGTGGCGTGCGGACTTCTTAGTTGTGGCGTGCGGACTTCTTAGTTGTGGCGTGCGGGATCTAGTTCCCCGACCAGGGATTGAACCTGGGCCCCACGCATTGGGAATGGAGTCTTACCCACTGGACCACCAGGGACGTCCCTATTTTAAAAATCTTTATCCTTAATATTCTGTGCGATGAAATGGGGTAATGCATAAAGTGCTTCTGCTGCAGACTGAAGTGCAATAAGAAAAGTACTTGTGCAGTTGTTTGAATTCCAAGTTGAATTAGCTGCTTTTTTTCTTGGAAAATAATTTTTACTTGAAAGAATGAGTAACAAACTGTGGTTTTCAAGAATGGATATTTGGCAGATATTTTCTTTAAAATGAATGAATTGAGCCTTGTCACTTCAAGAGAAACAACTGATGTTGTTATATGTTGCCAGTGATAAAAATTGAGCTTTTAAATGAAAATTAGGATTTTTGGGAAACTTGTATATGCCACCATGAGCTTGACAGCTTCTCAATATTTAAAGGCTTTTCTGATGAGATTGGTAGTGATATTAACACTTTTTTTTTGATATTGTGCAATGAAATGTCAACATTTGGAAGATCTACATAGTGAACCAGTATTTGCCAAATGACCAGTGCATCATGTTACAAAATCAGGCGTAGGAAAAAGATTCAAAGTGCAAAATAGACCAATAGATTTTCATGTAAGGGCGTAGTAAAAGTTCATCACTATAGTTTGAAATTTCACATTGCAACTGATGTTTAAGAAATAAATAAAAACACTTTAAATTTTTTGAATGTATCAAAGAAGAATATCCACAGATTGTCTGAAAAGACTGTTAAAATACTCTTCCCTTTTCTTAAGTACATGGTTATATGAGGCCAAGTTTTCTTTATAGTCTTCAAACAAAACAATCTCTCACAACAGATTAAATGCAAAAGCGTATATACAGACATCTTCTATTAAACTAAACATTAAAGAGATTTAAAAGTGAAATCAGTGCCACTTTTTACTAAAAAATTTTTTTGGTTTTGGAAATTAGTTATTTCTGTTAAAAATGTTATTTAAACATGCAATGTGTTTATTTTTATTTATTATTATTTAATGTGTTTATTTTTAAATGAATTAATAAAATATTTAATTTTAATGAAACATTATTAATTTGCTATTAATTATTTATTACAATTTTAAATATTTTAAAATCTTCAGTTTTTATTTCTAATACTGTACACATGGATGGATAAAACCCATCCGAACAAATGCTTTTTAGGTCCTTGATGATTAAGAATGTAAGAGGGATTCTGAGACCAAAAAGTTTGAGACCTGCTTCTGCGGTACGCGGGCCTCTCACTGCTGTGGCCTCTCCTGTTGCAGAGCACAGGCTCTGGACGCGCAGGCTCAGCGGCCATGGCTCACGGGCCCAGCCGCTCCGCAGCATGTGGAGCACGAACTGGGGCACGAACCCCTGTCCCCTGCATTGGCAGGTGGACTCTCAACCACTGCGCCACCAGGGAAGCCCAGAGACCTGCTTCTTTAAAGGGACTATAACCAAGTAATAATGTAAAGTCATTAGGAAGAGTGTCAGACCATGGAATAGTAGAAGGTGGCAGATTCGTGCATTTATAGTCCTTCATTTTGGGGTACCCATCACAGTTCATAAAGAGCTTGCCCCAAATGTAAATGTAAAGAGGAAAAAAGTACTTAATAACTAAAATTAACCTTTTGTAAATAGCGTGCTGTAGATCTGCTGATTTTTTTTTTTCATATTTATTACTGGTTGACTGAGTTCTATCATTTTATTTTCCAGAGGACAAGTTCTGAGGTTGGGATCATGGTGTTGGATACATTAATCTGTGTCTCCTCTATGGCCACAAATTGTACCTTCATCCTTAGCCAGCTTCCAGAATGGACATTGGTCTCAAGGGAAAGTGGGAAAAAACAAGGATGAATGAACATAAATGCATCATTTTTAGAAAAATATTTAAATTCTATGCCTTTATGATACGTAAATAGCATGAATTACGTGGTTCTAGGGAAAAATACTTTTTGAATGCTTGTTACGTGCGATTTATGTTGTTGCTTCTGTGAATTACTTGGCCACATGTCTTCTGTTTTTTTTAGTTTGCTAACGTTTTTTTGTTTTGATTTACAAGAATTCTTGGTAAGTTCTACATACCGATCCTTTGTTGGTTATGTAAATTGAAGATTTGTTCTTAGCCTACTATGGCTTAGTGTGGTAGCCAGCCTCTGAGGTGGCCACAGTGTTCTTCTCTTCTGGTATTCACACCCTTCTTTAGTCTCTTCTCACAGTGACTCAGGGCTTGTTTGGGTGACCAAGAGAGTATAGCAGAATTAACAGTGACTTCTGAGGCTTCATTAAAGGTATACAGCTTTTTCCTTACTCTTTGGATTCCTTGTTCTAGGCGAAAACAACTATCACTCTTGCAGTTCTGTAAAGAACTGGGGTCTGTTAACATCCAGCACCAACTTCCCAGCCATGGGAATGAGCCACTTTGGAGGTGGATATTCCAGCATGGTCAGGCTTTCAGATGACTGCAGTCCTGGCTGACATCTGACTGCAGCCTCATTAGAGGCTCAGAGAGAACCACTTGCCATATCACTCCCAGATTCCTGACTCAAAGAAACTGAAAGATAAGGAATTATTGTTTTACCCCATTAAGTTTTGGGGTAATTTGTTACACAGCAATAAACTAATACACTTGACTTTTCCCTTTACTCTTTAGAGAGCTGTCTTTTGATATATGAGAGGTTTTTTAAAAATCAGTTTTCCCCCCATTTTTCTGCCTTTATTGCTTATTATAAAGCTATAGTAAACTTTGTTATTCGTTAAGGTAATTTCATCCCCCTCTACATATACCTTGTTCATCTTGAAGATTATCTTGACTGATCTTGGCTTTTAGCTCTTAAACATATTAGAATCATGTTGTGAAAGTTCATTTTAAAAACTTGTCAGCATTTTTGTTGGAATTGCTTTGAATATATAGATTAATTTGGGAGAAAATGCTATCTTTACAATATGGTATCTGCCTGTTCAGAAACATTGCATGCCTTTCCATTTGCTTAAATCTTTTATTTTTGAATATTATATAGCTTTTTTCCTAGAAAAGTCTTGTACGTCTTTTATGAGTTATTCTGATATATTTTATACTTTGTTTTTACTATAAATGGCTTCCCTTAAATTACATTTAGCTGTGTTTGCTTTGTTTTCTTGTTTTTCATTTTACTTTTTATTTTTTAAATATCTGAAGTGTACTTATTTCATATTTATATTTGATAATTCCATTATCTAAAGTTCTTGAGGTCCTATTTTACTATTACTTGCTTCTGCCTATTCCTGATTATTGTAGATGGTGTTCTCCAGTGTTTTATAGTTTTGGAGTTTGAGTGTGTTTACTAGGGCTTTAACTATGAACCCTGCCAGACCTGATTTTTGGAAACAAGCCTCCAAAGAGTATTTTGTCCTTGCTTCTGTCAGGTACCACCAGTGAAAAGTCACTGATGTTAATTTTTAGTTTGGTGTTTCTTAGAACTGGCAGATGTTGATTTAGAGTTTACCTTATAGGCTAACCTGTATTTGAAACTTCTCAGGAGAAAATTTTTTCCCTCACTCTGAAACCAGGGAGTGACAGTTTTTTTTTTCTATGCTAATTGTCTGATTTATTTATTTTTTAAGTTTTACTATTATTATTTGCTTATGCACCCTTCTAACTGAGGGTGTAATCTTTCAAGCCTGCCTTATGAGGAGAGTCTTGCTTCTAATTATTTTACACAGGCTTCCCCATTCTTTGTTTACTCCCTTGTTTGTACATACTAAGAAAGAATCGTTAAGAGTAAAATTTCGGAGCCTTTGCATTTTTGAAGTTCTTTATTTTATTCTTCTATTTAAATGGTAGTTTGACTGGTTATGGAATGCCAGGTTCAAATTTGTTTTTCTTCAGAACTTTGAAGGTATCTCCTCCCTTGTTTTAAAGTAGTCAGTGTTGCTCATGCTAGTCTGATTTTTTGCTCCCTTGTACAACCCCAATTGGGTTTTATTTACCTCTTCTTGGAAACTTTTAATATTTCTTCATCCTTTTCTGGAATATAGTGATTGTTTCTATTTTTTTTCCTTTATCGTTTTTAAAAGTTCACTGTGCTTTTTCTGTTAGTCTTCTACTCTTCATTTATAGTAAGAAAAAGTTTAAACTTAAAAATTTTTTTCGTAAGGACCCTCTCTCTTCATGCCCTTCCCCTTCAGGCCCCCCTTTCTCTCACTCTTTTTGGAACTGTTTCTATTTGAATGTTGGAGCTACTGGGTTCATACTCTCTCCTACGTTTTCTCTTATGCTTTCCTTCTCTTTGTTTTCTTTCTTTTTTTTTTTCTGGCCTCACCGCTGCTTGTGGAATCTTAGTTCCCTGACCAGGGATGGAACCGGGGCGCTCGGCAGTGAAAGTGCCAAGTCTTAACCACTGGACCAACAGGGAATTCCCCTTCTCTTTACTTTCTTATTCAACTGACATTCTGAAAGATCACCTTGACTTTATTTTCTTTCTTCCCTTTCTCTTTTTTTTAAAAAAAATATTGGTTTATTTATTTGGTTGTGTTGAGTCTTAGTTGCAGCATGTGAACTCTTAGTTGCAGCATGCATGTGGGATCTAGTTCCCTGACCAGGGATCGAACCCAGGCCTCCTGCATTGGGAGCACGGAGTCTTAACCACTGTGCCACTAGGGAAGTCCTTGACTTTATTTTCTAACTTTGTTTTTTTCTTTTTATCCTTATCTCTTCTTGTCTCAAAGGCTTCCTTAAACAGTGGATAATCTTTGGTTCTTTTCCTATTTGAGTGAGGCAATAAAATTCTAATTGGAAGTTCTGTGCTTGTTAATTGTTGGACCTTACTTTAGATCGGGGTTGGCAAAATACTGCCCATGGGCCAAATCTAGCCTGCTGCCTGGTTGTTGTTGTTGTCGTTTTTCAGTATCTTTATTGGGGTATAATTGCTTTACAGTGTTGTGTTAGTTTCCGCTGTGTAATAAAGTGAATCAGTTATATGCATACGTATATCCCCATATCCCCCCACCATGCGTCTCCCTCCCACCCTCCCTATCCCACCCCTCTAGGTGGTCGCAAAGCACCTAGCTGATCTCCCTGTGTGATGCTGCTGCTTCCCACTAGCTATCTGTTTTACATTTGGTAGTGTAGGTATGTCAGCGTTACTCTCTCACTTCGTCCCAGCTTTACCCTTCCCCCTCCCTGTGGCCTCAAGTCTATTCTCTGCATCTGCATCTGCGTGTTTATTCCTGTCCTGCCCCTAGGTTCATCAGAACCATTTTTTTTTAGATTCCATATATATGTGTTAGGATACTCTATTTGTTTTGCTCTTTGTCATACTTCATTCTGTGTGACAGACTCTAGGCCCATACACCTCACTACAGATAACTCAATTTCGTTTCTTTTTAGGGCTGAGTAATATTCCATTGTATATATGTGTCACATCTTTTTTATCTATACCACTGTCGAAGGACACTTAAGTTGCTTCCGTGTCCTGGCTATTGTAAATAGTGCTGCAGTGAACATTGTGGTACATGACTTTTTAAAAAATTTTTTTAAATTTTTTATTTTTGACCATGTTGGGTCTTTGTTTCAGTGCGAGGGCTTTCTCTAGTTGCAGCGAGCGGGGGCCACTCTTCATTGCAGTGCGTGGGCCTCTCACTGTCACGGCCTCTCTTGTTGCGGAGCACAGGCTCCAGACGCGCAGGCTCAGTGGTTGCTCCGCGGCATGTGGGATATTCCCAGACCAGGGCTCGAACCCGTGTCCTCTGCATTGGCAGGCAGATTCTCAACCACTGCGCCACCAGGGAAGCCCTACATGATTCTTTTTGAATTATGGTTTTCTCACGGTATATGCCCAGTAGTGGGATTGTTGGGTCATAATGGTAGTTCTATTTTTACTTTCTAAAAAAATTTATTTATTTATTTATTTATTTATGGCTGAGTTGGGTCTTTGTTGCTGCGTGTGGGCTTTCTCTAGTTGCAGCAGCGGGGGCTACTCTTCTTTGAGGTGCATGGGCTTCTCATTGTGGTGGCTTCTCGTTGAGGAACACAGGCTCTAGGCTTGTGGGCTTCGGTAGTTGAGGCTCATAGGCTCTAGAGTGCAGGCTCAGTGGTTGTGGCACATGGGCTTAGTTGCTCCGCGGCATGTGGGATCTTCCCAGACCAGGGCTTGAAACCGTGTCCCCTGCATTGGCAGGCGGATTCTTAAGTGCTAAGCCACCAGGGAAGCCCTTATTTTTGGTTTTTTAAGGAACCTCCATACTGTTCTCCATTGTGGCGGTATCAGTTTACATTCCCACCAACAGTGAAAGAGGGTTCCTTTTTCTCCACACCCTCTCCAGCATTTATTGTTTGTAGAGTTTTTGATGATGGCCATTCTGACCGGTGTGAGGTGATACCTCACTGTAGTTTTGATTTGCATTTCTCTAATGATTAGTGATGTTGAGCATCTTTTTATGTTTGTTGGCAATCTGTATATCTTTGGAGAAATGGCTATTTAGTTCTTCTGCCCATTTTTGGATTGGGTTGTTTGTTTTTTTTGATATTGAGCTGCATGAGGTGCTTGTATATTTTGGAGATTAATCCTTTCTCAGTTGCTTCGTTTGCAAATATTTTCTCCCATTCTGAGGGTTGCCTTTTCATCTGTTTTTACGGTTTCCTTTGCTGTGCAAAAGCTTTTACGTTTCATTAGGTCCGATTTGTTTATTTTTGTTTTTATTTCCATTTCTCTAGGAGGTGGGTCAAAAAGGATTTTGCTGTGATTTATGTCATAGAGTGTTCTGCCTATGTTTTCCTCTAAGTTTTATAACCTTACATTTAGGTCATTAATCCATTTTCAGTATTTTTATGTCTGGTGTTAGGTAGTGTTCTAATTTCATTCCTTTTTATGTAGCTGTCCAGTTTTCCCAGCACCACCCATTGAAGAGGTTGTCTTTTCACAATTGTATACTCTTGCCTCCTTTATCAAAGATAAGGTGACCATATGTGCGTGGGTTTATCTCGGTTTTCTATCCTGTTCCATTGATCTATATTTCTGTTTTTGTGCCAGTACCATACTGTCTTGATTACTGTAGCTTTGTAGTATAGTCTGAAGTCAGGGAGCCTGATTCCTCCGGCTCCATTTTTCATTCTCAAGATTGCTTTGGCTATTCGGGGTCTTTCGTGTTTTACACCACCTTCCTGCTGCCTGGTTTTATATGACTCGTGGGCTAGGAATGATTTTTACATTTTTAAATCATTGAACAAAAATCAAAAGAAGAATACTTTGTGATGTGAAAATTTTATGAAATTCAGATTTGTTTTCATGTTAAATTTTTGGGACACATTTAAGGCCGTTGGTTTATGTATTGTGTATGACTGCTTTCATGCTACAGTGGCAAAATGAGTAGTTGTGACAAAGACTGTATGTGGTATTTATTGCTTTGTAATGACTTTTGGTGCACTACAAATTGCAGTGAAATAGTTATAACTTGATAGGCATATGTATAAGTATAGCATGACATTTACAAAAATATTTGTTACCAGTGCATACTTACCTTTTCAAACAAGAAAAGAGAAATGTGGATTTCAGATGTTACACTTTTAAGACACAGTGGAATGTGGGTTATTTTCCTTTAATGGCAAAGTGTTTATTATGCACTTTTACCATATAGCTTTGCTAAATAACATGTGTGGGCAATACCAGACTAAGTATGGGACATGATATTCCCAATTCACAGGAAAGCAGTGGACAGAGAAATTAGGAAATTTAGAATGAAATATTTCATCGTGGCAGAATTTCTTAAAAATAAAAAAATGAAACCACGGTTTTTTACTTTGAAATATGGTTCAGAAGTAGCATTAGTCATGGCTGAAATTCACAGCTTTCGCTCTTAATGTTGGTTGGCAGGTGATGGTCTCCCTTCTCATGTGCATACAATGTGACTGATTTTGGCTCTTAGGCTTTTGGCTGTAATCCAGGCTGCTTTAACTTTGATCCAATTTTCTTTCTCTGTTTTCCATTCCCTACTTTGTTGTATGGTTTCAAGGTGGGGTATCTGAATTAGTAATGGCAGGAGAGAATTAGATAAGAGTAGGTTTATTTGAATCTGACTAGACTTCATGTTCCTTACCTGTAGAATAATATCAGCTTCAGTTTAAATTTTTTTTACATTTTTTTAATTTGCTTATAAAATTTTTCTCACGTAATATTATTCTCTTTTGTTTTTTAAACAAATGAACTGAGGCAGAGAGGTAAAATTTTACCTAAATGTGGCTCTCCCGTGTGGAGAGAGTAGACCAGCCTCAGATAAATGCCTTCAGGGGCACCTAGTAGTAAGGCTTACGGGAGTATCAAAGCTTGCCTTACGTAAAAGGAGTAAAATTTAAACTTTAAAAATACTCCTTCCTGATCAGATGATACCAGACTGCCAGTTTTCTACCTTTGCCCTTATTTGGATCTGATTAGTTACTTTATCTGAGTTGGATATAATTAATTTATAATTAGTTAGAAGTCATAGTTTTAAAAGCTTAATTATTTATGTAAACTTTTTCCTTTAGAGTGTTTCAGTAAGTGATATTGTAATATTTTAATAAGAATTAAGCATCATTAGAAGATGGTTGTTCAGAGACACTAGTCTGCCATCTTCTCGGTCTGCTGGCTTCCCAAATAAAGTCGTATTTCTTGCCTCAAAAATAAATAAATAAAAAAAAAGAATTAAACATCATTAGAATGACTAGTATTTTTACTAGTAAGGGAAGAAGGTAAGAGAATTGTCTAGTCAAATTTGGTAAAGTGATTGAAATGCTGAAAAATGGTGATTAGCAAGTTCACAAAAGTCTGTTTAACTGATGGTATAGGTGCCTTCAGAATTTTACTAATTCTGTACCAAACCCATATTATAATATACTTCTGTAATTTACCTACCTGTTCTTCTCACTTCTAAAAACACTCAAGTTTTTACATGTTCAAAATGGAATTAGGTGAATGGTTCTCAGTTGATGTGTCATAGCAGCATGTTACACTTGAGCACTTCACAGGTGTACTGCCAGATTCTGAACAGTGTGAAATTAATTTTTGTTACAGTGGCACATTTGATGTCTGTTTGATCTAACTGTTGAGTCCAGTGTGTCGTTTAACGTGACATAAAACATGACACAACTTGCTTAATCCTTGCAGAAGCTTGGGAAAAGACAATCTCATGCCAAAGAGAAGTTGTATGAAAATTTTGTCTTTTCAGTAGAGAGCATGGTCAAGGTAGTAAACAGATTTGCTCATACAGAGTAGTTTTGTGATGGGAGACTAAAATATTGGTTTATTTTTAATGATGTGTGCAGTTTTTAAAGTAAACGTGCTATTGAAATATACATAAATGGAAGTATAAAAATCAAAAGCATATAGTTCAGTAAATACGCATAAACTCATTTGTAAGTCTAGCAACCAGAATGAGAAAGTACGTTATTAGCACCCTATAAGCCTGTACTCTTTGTGTCCCCTTCCTGTTACTACCTATGAACCTAACTTCTAACACCATGGGTTAATATGCCTGTGTTAAAATTTTATTTAAATAGAACTAAACAGTATGTACTAGTTTGTGACTGACTGCTTTTGCTCAGCATTGTGAGATTATTCACATTGCTTATGATGGTAGTTTGTTCATTGCCTTCACAGCATTCATTGTATAAATATACTAAAATTTATTCATCCACTCAAATGTTGGTGATCATTTGAGTTTATAGTTTTTTACTATTATGAATGTGTTCATTTAACATGTCTTTTGGGGGAACATATGCACACATTCTGTTGATTACGTATCTTAGCGTGGACTTGCCGAGTCATAAGTTGCACATGAGTTCAGCTTTACTAGATATTGCCAAACAGTTTTCTTAAGTGGTTATATCAATTTACACTTCTGCCAGTAGTGTTTGAGATTAATTGCTTTATATTCTTACTAAGACATAACATTATCTGTCTTTGACATTTTAGCTGTTCTGATGGGCGTGCAGTGTAGTAGGATAGCATTGCAGTTTAATTTGCACTTCCCTGGTAAACTGTAAAATCGAGCACACTTTTTTATGTTTATCGGCCTTTGGATATCTTTTTTTGTGATATGCTTGTTCAAGTTGTGCCCATACTTTTTTTCTTATGGGTTGTCTGCCTTTTCCCAGATGCTTTTGTGGAATTCTTTATATATTCCAAGCATGAGTCCTTTGTCAGATATACATCCTATTCTGTGGCTTGCCTATTTAATTGTATTTTTAAAACTTGAATTTATTTTAGCTTTTGAATAAGTAGTACTTTCACATGGCTCAAACGTTTAAAAAGTATACAGAGCTAAATAGTGAGAAGCCTTCTTTCCACTCCTTGTCCTCATCCAGTTCCTATCTCCCCCAATATATAACATGTGTTAATAATCTATTTGTCCTCCCAGTACATCCAGATGATTTTTGACAGGAGTGCCAAATCCATTTAGTGGGGGAAAGAATAGTTTCTTCAACAAATGATGTTGGAACAACTGGATTTTCCACATGCAAAAGAATGAAGTTGGACCCCTGCCTCCCACCATATTAAAAAAATGAACTCAAAATGGATCAACAACCTAAATATAAAAGCTAAATGCATAAAACTCTCAAAAGAAAACATAGAGATAAATTTTCATGACTTTGGATTTGGTAGTGGATTCTTAATATAACACCAAAAGCATGAGCAACAAAAGAAAAAGTTGATAAACTGGACTTAATCAAAATTAAAATTTTGTACATCAAAGGACATTATCAAGAAGATGAAAAAACAACCTACAAGAATAGGAGACTCAGATAAGAATCTAGTACCTGGAATATATAAAGAATGCTAACAACATAATTTAGACAAAATTCAATTAAATAATGAGCAAAAGATCTGAATAGACAATTCTCCAAAGAAGACATGTGGCCAATAAACACATGAAAAGATGCTCAAGATCATTAGTCATTAGAGATGTAAATCAAAATCATGAGATACCACTTCACATCTACTAGGGTGTGTCTAATAAAGAAATCAAAGTGTTGGCAAGGATATGGAGAAATTAGAACTCTTGTATATTGCTGGTGGGAATGTAAGGTGGTGCTGCCACTTTGGAAGACAGTTTGGCAGTGATGGTTAGATGGTTATAT
This sequence comes from Pseudorca crassidens, assembly GCF_039906515.1. Taxonomy (NCBI): domain Eukaryota; kingdom Metazoa; phylum Chordata; class Mammalia; order Artiodactyla; family Delphinidae; genus Pseudorca; species Pseudorca crassidens. The sequence continues at coordinate 100,423,694 of NC_090297.1, read as the reverse complement.
AACTTTGTGAATGTAGTTCAATGCTGTAGAATTGGATACCTGAAAATGGTTAAAATGGCAAATTTTATGTATATGTATTTTTACCACAATAAAAAAGTACTTTAAAAAACTTTGTTTTTCCTTCCAGAGATTTAGAAACTATATAGACTCAATTCTCAGTATTTGTGAATTCTGTATTTTAGAATTTATCTACTCACTAAAATTTATTTGTAACCCCCAAATCAGTAATTGTGGCACTTTCTCATTTGTGACACGTGCAAAGTGGCAAAAAATTCCAGTTGTTCCATGCATGTGTTCCAAGCTTAGGGAGAACATGGTAATATTCTGCCTTCTTTTCAGCTTTCATGCTGGAAACTCTGGTCCTTCTTGTGGTCTGTTTTGTGCCATGCTTTCCTCATTTTTGTGCTTTTTTGTTTGGTGATTTCACTGCTTAAAATGGCCCCCAAGCATAGAGGGGAAGTGCTGTTGAGGATTTTTTTTTTTTTTTATCTGCACTCCACATCCCCGGCTTGTGGGATCTTAGTTCCCCGACCAGGGATTGAACCTGGGCCCTGACGGTGAAAGCACAGAGTCCTAACCACTGGACTGCCAGGGAATTCCGTGTCTAGTGTTTTTAAGTGCAAGAAGACTGTGTGCTTTATTGAGAAAATACATGTTAGATAAGCTTTTTTCAGAGATTTATAGTATTATTGGAGTTATAGTGCTTTTGGCTTGAATTCAGTGTTAATGAACCAACATTATATTGGGTTGGCCAAAAAGTTCCTTTGGTTTTAAACTAAAAGTAAAAGACACATTTGGGACTTCCCTGGTGGCGCAGTAGTTAAGACTCCGTGCTCCAAATGCAGGGGGCCGGGTTCAATCCCTGGTCAGGGAACTAGATCCCACATGCATGCTGCAACTAAGAGTTTGCATGCCACAACTAAGGAGCCTGTGAGCCACAACTAAGGAGCCCACCTGCTGCAACTAAGACCCGGCGCAGCCAAATAAATAAATATATTTTTAAAAGGCACATTTTTCATTTTCATCAAGAACTTTATTGAACAACATATTCATCATTTTGTTCCACTACCTTCTGCCATTTTTCAGGCAACTTCATAATTCTGTGTTCCCAAAACTTCTTAATCTTTTTGAGCAAAGAACTGTTCCAGATGCCTTTTACAGTCTTCCAGGGAATTGAAATTTTTTCCATTAAGACAATTTTTAAAGACTGAAATAAATGGAAGTTCAAAGATGCAATGTCTGGTGAATATGGCAGATGAATCGGAACTTCCCAGCCAAGCTGTAACAGTTTTTGCCTGGTCATCAAAGAAACATGCAGTCTTGCGTCATCCTGATGGTAGATTATGCGTTTTCTGTTGACGAATTCCGGATGCTTTTCGTCGAGTGCTGCCTTCAGTTGGTTTAATTGGGAGCAGTACTTGTTGGAATTAATCGTGTGGTTTTCCGGAAGGAGCTCATAATAGAGGACCCTCTTCCAATCCCACCATATACACAACATCACCTTCTTTGGATGAAGACCGGCCTTTGGTGTGGTTTGTGGTGGTTCATTTCATTTGCCTCACGATTTCTTCCATTCCACATTATTGTGCAGTATCCACTTTTCATTGCCCATCACAATTTGTTTTAAAAATGGAAAGTTTTTGTTACGTTTCAGTAGAGAATTGCATGCAGAAATACAGTCATTTAGGTTTTTTTCGCTTAACTTATGTGGAACCCAAACATCAAAGCGATTAACATAACCAAGCTGGTGCAAATGATTTTCAACGCTTGATTTGGATATTTTGAGTATGTCGGCTGTCTCCCGCGTGGTATAGTGTTGAGTTTCTCAGTGTCTTGATTTGATCGCTATCAACTTCAACTGGTCTACCCGACCGTGGAGCATCATCCAGCGAGAAATCTCCAGCATGAAACTTCGCAAACCACTTTTGACATATTCAGTCAGTCACAGCACCTTCTCTATACACTGCACAAATCTTTTTTTGCATTTCAGTTGCGTTTTTACCTTTCTTGAAATAATAAAGCATAATAGGCCAAATATGTTGCTTTTTTCTTACATCTTCAATATTAAAATGGCTACACAAAAATGCACCAATTTTTTTTTTTTTTTTTTTTTTTTTTACGGTACGCAGGACTCTCACTGTTGTGGCCTCTCCCGTTGTGGAGCACAGGCTCCGGACGCTCAGGCTCAGCGGCCATGGCTCACGGGCCCAGCCGCTCCGCGGCATGTGGGATCTTCCCGGACCGGGGCACGAACTCATGTCCCCTGCATCGGCAGGCGGGCTCTCAACCACTGCGCCACCATGGAAGCCCAAAATGCACCAATTTTGATAAGTTTTTTTAAAATGCATGCTGATATGACGGCTGTCACAGTACAGTCTAACAAAACTGTTTCGAATGAAGTGAAAAACGACTAAGTACTACTAGAGCCATCGTATGGAAAAAACCAAACGAACATTTTGGCAAACCCAATATATTAACTAAAGTGTATTAAACAGAAATACACATAAAACAAGGTAGTGTATTGATTGGTTGTTTTAAATGTTCTGACCAGAGTCTCGCAGGAACCTAACCCTATGTTTCTCCTAGTGATGGTTTAGTATCCACTAATTCCTTTTTGTAGCAACTTTATAAAACAACTGCTGTGAATAATGAGACCTGACCCTATGTAAATACAAATAAAAATCACACTGCTGTGTTTAAAATGGATAACCAAAAAGGACCTACTGTATGGCACAGGGAACTTGCTCAATATTATGTGGCAGCCTGGATGGGAGGGGAGTTTGGGGGAGAATGGATATGTGTATATGTATGGTTGAGTCCCTTTGCTGTGCACCTGAAACTATCACAACATTGTTAATTGGCTATACTCCAATATAAAATAAAAAGTTAAAAAGAAAAAAAAACCCAAAATCATTTTTCTGTTTTATGTAAATGGAAACATTAAAATTTTTCATTTATTTTTATTTATTTATTTATTCATTTATTTTTTGCAATACGCGGGCCTCTCACTGTCGTGGCCTCTCCCGTTGCGGAGCACAGGCTCCGGACGCGCAGGTTCAGCGGCCATGGCTCACGGGCCCAGCTGTTCGGTGGCATGTGGGACCCTCCTGGACTGGGGCACGAACCCGTGTCCCCTGCATTGGTAGGCGGACTCTCAACCACTGCGCCACCAGGGAAGCCCCTCATTTATTTATTTTTTAAAAAAGATTTATTCATTTTGGCTGGGACGGGTCTTAGTTGAGGCACACGGGATCTTCGTTGCAGCATGTTTAGTTGTGGCATCCATGTGGGATCTACTTCCCCGACCAGGGATCGAACCCAGGCCCACTGCATCAGGAGTGCGGAGTCTTAATCCACTGGACCAGCAGGGAGGTCCCCAATTTTTTCATTTAAAATTGTATCTTGGAGATATTTTATTTTTTGTTCTGAAATCTATAGTATTTGCATGAAACCTGTTCTTTTATGTACTTTAAATGATCTCTAGTTTATTTATAACATCTAATACAATGTAAATGCTATGTAAATAGTTGCCAGCACGTGGCAAATTAAAGTTTTGCTTTTTGGAATTTTCTGGAAGTTTTTTCTTTGTGAATGTTTTTTATCCATGGTTGGTTGAATCTGCAGATGAGGAACCCGCTGATACGGAGGGGTGATTGTAATTCATACATTTGAAGTGTACAGCTCAATAATGGTTTTTAGTGTATTCAGAGTTGTGTAACCATCACCTCAATTTTAGAACATTTTTATCACCCTAAAAAGAAACCCTGTACCCATTAATGGTCACTCCCCATTTACCCATAATACCCACTCCCAGATCTAGACAACCACTGTTCTACTTTTTTGTGTCTATAGATCTGCCTGTTCTGCACATTTCATATAAATGTGATCATGGAGTATATAGTCTTTTGTGACTGGCTGCTGCTTTTTTTTTTTTTTTTTTTTAAATTTGGCTGCGTCCCTTGACTTACAGGATCTTAGTTCCACAACCAGGGATCAAACCCAGGGCCCCGGCAGTGAGAGTGCCAAGTCCTAACCACTGGACTGCCGGGGAATCCCTGTAACTTCTTTTATTTGGCACAAAGCTTTCAAGGTTCATACATGCTGGAGCAGTGTTAGCACGTTATTCTTTTTTTAAAAAAATATCTATCTGTCTATCTAATCTATCTAAGCTGGATCTTTTAGTTTTAGTTACGGCATGTGGGATCTCTAGTTGTGGCGTATTGGATCTAGTTCCCTGACCAGGGCCCCCTGCATTGGGAACGTGGCGTCTTAGCCACTGGACCACCAGGGAAGTCCCACATTATTCTTTTTAGGCTTGAATAATACTCCATTTTATGGCTGTCCTATGTTTTGTTTATTTATCGGTTGATGGACATTTGAGTTCCTTCCCCTTTTTGGACTATTATGAATAATGTTGCTGTGAACATTTTTGTACAAGTTTTTGCATGAACATATGTTTTAACTTTTCCTTTTTTCTTAAAAAAAATTTATTTATTTGGTAGCCCCAGGTGTTAGTTGCAGCAGGCGGGCTCCTTAGTTGTGGCTCGCAGGATCCTTCGTTGTAGCATGCAAACTCTTAGTTGCAGCGTGCATGTGGGATCTAGTTCCCTGATCAGGGATTGAACCTGGGCCTTCTGCATTGGGAGCTTGGAGTCCTGTCCACTGTGCTACCAGGGAAGTCCCTGTTTTAACTTTTCTTTTTTTATTTTAAAGGTTAACAGATTTTCTTTTTTTTTTTTGGCCGCATTGGGTCTTTGTTGCTGTGGGTGAGCTTTCTCTAGTTGTGGCAAGTGGGTGGCTACTCTTCGTTGTGGTGCGCAGGCCGGGCTTCTCATCGAGGTGGCTTCTCTTGTTGTGGAGCACGGGCTCTAGGCGCTCAGGCTTCAGTAGTTTTGGCTTGTGGGCTCTAGAGCGCAGGCTCAGTAGTTGTGGCTCACAGGCTTAGTTGCTCCACGGCATGTGGGATCTTCCCGGACCAGGGATCGAACACTTGTCCCCTGAATTGGCTGGCGGATTCTTAACCACTGTGCCACCAGGAAATTCTCAACTTTTCTTGTGTATATATTTAGGAGTGGAATTTTGGGGTTATATTGTAACTCTATACTTAATCTTTTGAGGAACTGCCTGTTTTCCAATGTGTCTAATATTTTGCAGTATCTCGTTAGCAATGTTTATGAAGGTTCCATTTTTTTCCCCATAATCTTCCTAAGTTGTTATTCTGTCTTTTTTATTAGAGGCATCCCAGTGGGTGTGAGGTGGTGTCTCATCATGGTTTTGATGTGCATTTTCCTGATGGCTAATAATGTTGAGCATCTTCTCAAGTGCTTATTTACTGTATTAGTATATCTTCTTTGAGGAAATGTCTGTTCCGACTTTTGCCCATTATTTAATTGGATTATTTGATGTTATTAGGTTGTCAGAGTTCTTTATATATTCTGGATAGTAAACCCTTATATCTGACTTGAACGTATCTTCTGTCTTTCATTTTTTCGATGATATCATTTGCCACACAATTTTTTTTAACATCTTGCTATTTTTTTATTGTAGAAAAAGATGTAACAAAATTTGCCACTTTATCCATTATTAAGTGTACATCTTTTTGGCATGAATTGCATTCATAGTGTTGACAGCACAAAAACTTCTGTGCTGAAGTCCAATTTAATATTTTTTTCCTCTGCTTTTATGTTTGATGTTGTATCTAAAATACCATTTCCTAACCCAAGATCATGAAAATGTACTTTTTTTTAAAAAAGAACTTTACAGTTTTATCTCTTACTTTTGGATCCATGATGCATTTGAATAATTTTTGTATGTAAAACTTGTGTGTGAGGTAAAGATCCAGCTTCAGTTTTTTTTAATGTGCTTATTCATTGTCCCTGTACCATTTTTTTTTTAATTAGTTTATTTTTTTGGCCACATGTCAAGGCTTGTGGGATCTCAGTTCCCCGACCAGGGATTGAACCTGGGCCACAGCAGTGAAAGCCAAGCATTCTAACCACTAGGCCATCAGGAAACACTTGTCCCAGTACCATTTATTGAAAGGACTATTCTTTCCCTGTTGAATTGTCTTAGCACCCATAGAAGTGAATTTTTGTTTTGGGACTCTCAATTCCATTGCATTCATCTACAGTTGGCCCCCCATATCTGCAGCTTTCACATCTATGGATTCAACCAACTGCAGGTAGAAAATATTTGGAAAAAAATTTTCAGAAAGTTGCAAAGAGCAAAACCATCCTGGCAACTAGTTACATAGCATTTACATTATTAGGTATTATAAGAAATTGAAAGATGATTTAAAGTATATGGAAGGATGTGTGTAGGTTATATTCAAATATTATTTCATTTTATAAAAGGAACTTGAGCATCTGCGGATTTTGGTATCCATGAGGGTCCTGGAACCAATCCCCCATGAATACTGGGGATGACTGTTTTTGTGCATCCTTATGCCTGAACCAAATTGTGTTGTTCATTGTAGTTTTGTAGTAAGATTTGAAATTGGTAGTAAGTCTGTATCTTTGTTCTTTTTCAAGATTATTTTAGCCCTTCTATTCTAGGTCCCTTGACTTTCCATATAAATTTGGAAAGTCAAATACTGGCCTGTTGATTTCTACAAAAAAGTCATCTGGGATTTTGATAGAAATTGTGTTGAATTTGTAAGCCAGTTTTGAGGAGTTTTGCCATCTTAATATTAAGTTTTTTGATTCATGAATCTGGGACATCTTTACATTTACAGGCATACCTTGCTTTGTTGTGCTTTGCAGATACTGCGTTTTTTACAGATTGAAGTTTTGTGGTAACCCTGCATCAAGCAAGTCAGTCAGCACCATTTTTCCAACAGCATTTGCACACTTCATGTATCTGTCATATTTTGGTAATTTTTGCAGTATTTCAAACCCTCCACCAGCAAAGAGATTACGACTTGCTGAAGGCTCAGATGATGGTTAGCATTTTCAGCAGTAAAGTATTTTTAAAGTAAGGTATGTGCATGTACATTTTTTTAAATATGTAATGCTGTTGCACACTTAATAGACTACAGTATAGCATAAACATAACTTTTATATGCACCTGGAAACCAAAAAATTTGTGTGACTTTATTGTGATACTCACTTTATTGTGATGGTCTGGAACCAAACCCACAATATCTTGAGGTATGCCTGTATTTAGGTCTTCTGTAATTTCTTTCAACAGTATGTTATAGTTTTCAGAATACAGGTTTTATGCTTTAAGAAATTTATTTTTAAGTACAGTTTACCCTTGAACATTATGGGGTTTGGGGTGCCAATCCTCTGAGCAGGCAAAAATCTGTATATAACTTACAGTCGACCCTCCGTATAAGCAGTTTGTTTCTTCCATATCCACGGTTCTGCATCTGTAGATTCAGCCAACCATGAATTGTGTGGTACTGTAGTATTTACTACTGGAAAAAAATCCATGGGCTTCCCTGGTGATGCAGTGGTTAAGAATCCGCCTGCCAATGCAGGGACACGGGTTCGATCCCTGGTCCAGGAAGATCCCACATGCCACAGAGCAACTAAACCCGTGCTCCACAACTACTGAGCCTGTGCTCTAGAGCCCATGAGCCACAACTACAGAAGCCCACGCGCCTAGAGCCCGTGCTCCTCAACAAGAGAAGCCATTGCAATGAGAAGCCCGCACACTGCAATGAAGAGTAGCCCTCGCTCGCCACAACTAGAGAAAAAGCTCGTGTACAGCAACAAAGACCCAATGCAGCCAAAAATTATTTTAAAAACAATTTTTTAAAAAAAGCCATGTATAAGTGTTGTTCAGACCCATGCAGTTCAGGGTCAACTGTACTGTGTTCTTTCTAATGCTCTTGCAAGTGAAATTGTCTTCTTAATTTCATTTTTTAAAAATTGTCTGTTACTTCATGTTCCTTAGTCATTCACTGCATAAAAATATTGAGTTTTGTACATTGGTCTTTCATTCTTCAACAGATTCTGGGGATTAGGAAGTACTGTAATTAGTATAGCCATTATCTTTCTTATGGTTGCTGTTTGTATCTTTTCTTACCCTTCTACTTTGAGCCTATTTATGTATTTGAATCTAAATTGTATCTTTTGGAAACTGTGTAGTTGGGTCTTATTTTTGTTTTTAATCCAGCCTAACAATCACTGTCTTTTGGTTGGATTGTTTAATCCATTTACACTTAATGTTACTGTTGATATACTTGGATTTATGCCTGCCATTTTGCTTTTTCTCATATCCTTTGTTCTTCCATTTTTCCATTTCTGACTTCTTTTGTGATACTAATCTCCCCCACCTCCAGGGCTGCCAGTTGGTTTATTTGTTTAGTGACTGGATGGGATCATTTTAGAGAAGTCAACTTTATTTTCCACTACAGTGTGAAGCCTCTGCTATCTCTTGTCAGAGAGCTTAATCTTGGGCATGTGTAGTCACCCTGGGATATCATGATTTTAGGTAGGCTCTTTGTTTATTTTCTTGATCTGTTAAGCTCTCTACCTCTCTTGATGTCATACCAAGCTGTTAGGCTCTGCTAATCGTGATCTGGTTGCTCTGTTTCTTTCTTTTTTTCCTTTAATAAATTTATTTGTTTATTTATTTTTGGCTGCGTTGGGTTTTGTTGCTGCCCGCAGGCTTTCTCTAGTTGCGGCAAGGGGGGGCTAATCTTCATTGTGGTGTGTGGGCTTCTCATTGTGGTGGGTTCTCTTGTTGCAGAGCATAGGCTCTAGGTGCATGGGCTTCAGGAGTTGTGGCGCGTGGGCTCAGTATTTGTGGCTCATGGGCTTAGTTGCTCCATGGCTTGTGGGATCTTTCCAGACCGGGGATTGAGGCCATTTCCCCTGAATTGGCAGGCAGATTCTTAACCACTGCACCACCACAGAAGTCCTTCTCTGTTGTTTCTGACAGTGCCCTGGGACATAACTTTTTCCATAGTCTGTTAAAATGAAATTCAGACCCCTTTCCAAGGTAGTTTTTGAGGTTGTCTTTGAGGTTTGTTATGACCCTAGGTGGGCTCTTTATTAGGTTCCTTGTGTCCCTGATAAACAGTTGGCCTGTGGTTTAGCTTATTTTTCTCATGAACGTATCAACTTCCTCTTATTTTTTTTCAACTTTTAAATGTATATTTTATTTCTACATCAATTTTTTTAACATCTTTATTGGAGTATAATTGCTTTACAATGGTGTGTTAGTTTCTGCTGTTTAAAATAGTGAATCAGCTGTACATATACATATATCCCCATATCTCCTCCCTCTTGCATCTCCCTCCCACCCTTCCTATCCCACCCCTCTAGGTGGACACAAAGCACTGAGCTGATCTCCTTGTGCTATGTGGCTGCTTCCCACTAGCTGTCTGTTTTACATTTGGTAGCGTATATATGTCCATGCCACTCTCTCACTTCGTCCCAGCTTACCCTGCCCCCTCCCCGGTCCTCAAGTCCATTCTCTTCATCTGCGTCTTTAATCCTGTCCTGTCCCTAGGTTCTTGAGAACCTTTTTTTGTTTTTTAGATTCCATATATATGTGTTAGCATACAGCATTTGTTTTTCTCTTTCTGACTTCACTCTGTATGACAAACTCTAGGTCCATCCACCTCACTACACATAACTCAATTTTGTTTCTTTTTATGGCTGAGTAATATTTCATTGTATATATGAAATATATACATCATCTTTATCCATTATACACATCATCTTTATCCATTCATCTGTCGATGGACACTTAGCTTGCTTCCATGTCCTGGCAATTGTAAATACAGCTGCAGTGAACATTGTGGTACATGACTCTTTGAATTATGGTTTTCTCAGAGTATATGCCCAGTAGTGGGATTGCTGTGTTGTATGGTAGTTCTATTTTTAGTTTTTTAAGGAACCTCCATAATGTTCTCGATAGTGGCTGTACCAATTCATATTCCCACCAACAGAGCAAGGGGGTTCCCTTTTCTCTACACCCTCTCCAGCATTTACTGTTTGTAGATTTTTTGATGATGGCCATTCTGACTGGTGTGAGGTGATACCTCATTGTAGTTTTGATTTGCATTTCTGTAATGATTAGTGATGCTGAGCATCCTTTCATGTGTTTGTTCGCAATCCTTATATCTTCTTTGGAGCAATGTCTATTTAGGTCTTCTGCCCATTTTTGGATTAGGTTTTTGTTTTTTTGTTTTTTGGTATTGAGCTGCATGAGCTACTTGTAAACTTTGGAGATTAATCTTTTGTCAGTTGCTTCATTTGCAAATATTTTCTTTCATTCTGAGGGTTGTCTTTTCGTCTTTTTTATGGATTCTTTTGCTGTGCAAAAGTTTTTAAGTTTCATTAGGTCCCATTTGTTTAATTTTGATTTTGTTTCCATTTCTCTAGGAGGTGGGTCAAAAAGGATCTTGCTGTGATTTATGTCAGAGTGTTCTGCTTATGTTATCCTCTTAAGAGTTTTATAGTGTCTGGCCTTACATTTAGGTCTTTAATCAATTTTGAGTTTATTTTTGTGTATGGGGTTAGGGAGTGTTCTAATTTCATTCTTTTACATGTAGCTGTCCAGTTTTACTAGCACCACTTACTGAAGAGGCTGTCTTTTCTCCATTGTATATTCTTGCCTCCTTTCTCAAAGGTAAGGTGACCATGTGTGCGTGGGTTTATCTCTGGGCTTTCTATCCTGTTCCATTGATCTGTATTTCTGTTGTTGTGTCAGTACCATACTGTCTTGATTACTGTAGCTTTGTAGTAGTCTGAAGTCTGGGAGCCTGATTCCTTCAGCTCCGTTTGTCTTTCTCAAGATTGCTTTTGCTATTCAGGGTCTTTTGTGTTTCCATAAAAATTGTGCAACTTTTTGTTCTAGTTCTGTGAAAAATGCCATTGGTAGTTTGATAAGGATTACACTGAATCTGTAGATAGGTTTGGGTAGTATAGTCATTTTCACAGTGTTAATTCTTCCAATCTAAGAACATGGTATATCTCTCCATCTGTTTGTGTCATCTTTGATTTCTTTCATCAGTGTCTTATAGTTTTCTGCCTACAGGTCTCTTGTTTCCGTAGGTAGGTTTGTTCCTAGGTATTTTATTCTTTTCGTTGCAGTGGTAAATGGAAGTGTTTCCTTAATTTCTCTTTCAGAGTTTTCATCATTAGTTCAGCTTCCTCTTAGTTGCTTGCCACCAAAAGTTTTTTTCAGGAAGTGCTCTTAGGTTTGAACTTTTGCATATTCTATTCCAAGTAAAGTCAGTTCTTCATTTGCAAATATTCTCAGAGGAACTTCAGAGCTTTTTGTTCTTATAGTCTACCTCTTCCCCTGTGTAAATTCTCTGAGTCACTGCTCTGGAGCTGTAGGTGGGGCCAGTGCCTCATTTCTTTGGGTGACTTCCCTACTGTATGAGCAGGATACTAGGTGAAGTACAGTTGTCTCTTGTCTTATTGGCTTGCCTCTCTTAGGCATGGAGCCTCTGCATTACAAGCAGGTGAGCCAGTTGCCAGAGTATTTTAGTCCTACTGTGCCTTGGATAGAATTGTGCCTTATATATTGGGGCTGCGTGGAGAAAGGGAACTCCTGACCCTTGGTTGTACTGCCTTGAATTTAGCATTTGTAGTCCAGAGCTGTGCAGGTTGAGAAATGCTGATGGCCTGCCCCTTTTGGGGAAGGTATTGTAGGCCTTGACTTCGAGCCTGTGGGAAAGGTCTTTTTGGTCGTATCTACCTGGAGTGTTGCTTTCATCGTGTTGAGTTGGTGGGGAGGTGGGGAGTGGGTTGTGGCTTCAGTGCCACGGATTTGTTGTTTTATCTACCAAGATCTAGTAGCTTTTCTTAAGTAAATCTTTCTTTTTTTAAACTGTATGCTCTTAGGACAATTTCCAGAGATTTTAAATGGTTATTATTATTATTTTTTGGCGGTACGTGGGCCTCTCACTGTTGTGGCCTCACCTGTTGCAGAGCACAGGCTCTGGTCACGCAGGCTCAGCGGCCATGGCTCACGGGCCCAGCCGCTCCACGGCATGTGGGATCCTCCTGGACCGGGGCACGAACCTGTGTCCCCTGCATCGGCAGGTGGACTCTCAACCACTGCGCTACCAGGGAAGCCCTAAATGGTTATTTTTTTAAAAATCATTTTTCCCAATTATGGTTATTTCCCCAGGAAGGCATCTGCAGAGCTCTTCCCACTACCTTTTCAAAAATTGTTCCTGTCCTGATTTTTAAGAAAATTAATATCTTCATGGTGTGTCTTTTCCTGTCTTTTTGCTTTCAGTGTGCTTATGTCTTTTGTTTGAAGTGATTTCTTTTAGAGAATATATTGTTGGATCATGTTTTAAACTTACCCATTCTGCCAGTCTTTGTCTTTTAATTTGTGTATTTAGACCATTTACGTTTTAAGGCACTTATTGATATGCTAGGGATTAAATCTCTTATTTTTTTGTTTGATTCCTGGTTTTTTCTTGCCTTCAAGTGGGTTACCTAAACTTTTTTTTTAAGATTCCATCTTTGTGTTGTGTTCGTATAGTTTTGTATAGTGCTTGAGTAGTGTCTTAGTGGTTGTTCTAAATATTGTAATGCTCATTTTTAACTTAGAGTCTATTTATATTGATGACTTACCATTTGGAGCTGAGTACAGAAACTTTACTTCTATTTAGATCGTTTTATCCTTCCTAGTTGTAAAATAGGATTGTCTTTAAATATTTCCTCTACATATAGCACCTTGTGAGATAATGTTATAATTGTAACATCGGCTATCATATTACATTTAAGGCACTCATGAGAAGTATTATGTTTACCCTCATTCTTAGCCATTCCAGTGTTCTTTTCTGAAAATCGAAGTTCCTTCTGTTAACAAGTCTTCTCTGTTTAGCAAACTTCCTTTAATCATATGTTAAGGGTAGGTTTGCCAGTGACAAATTTTTGTAGTTTGCTTCGTGAGAATGCGTTTTTAATTCTCTTTCACTCCTGAAGAATACTTATTATTGCGTACAGGATTTGTGGTTGCATTCTTTTGTTTTAGCTTTTGAACAACACTGTAGAAGTTCCTTCTGTCCTTCACTGAGAAATCCACTGCCGTTTGAATTTGATGTTCCCCTGTAATGCAATCACTGGCTGCTTTCAAGGTTTTTTCTTTGCCTGTAAGCTTTCAGAACTTAATGATGGGTCTTGGTGTGGATTTCTTTGGATTTATCCTGTTTGGAATTTTTAAGGATTTTCATTCTGTAGGTTTATGTCTTGGCAAATTTGGGATATTTGCAGCCATTATTTGTTGAAATACTTTTTAAGTTCCACTCCTCTCCTGGGATGCCAGTGATATGAATGTTAGCTGTTTTCTTATTGTCCCATAGGTCCTTGAGACTGTTGAATTTTTTTTTTGTCTATTTTGGGTAAATTATATTGATTTGGTCTGAAGTTCAGTGATTTTATTCTCTGTCATTTTCGCTTTACTATTGAGGCTGTTTATCAAGGTTTGGTTATTGTATTTTTTAGTTATATCATTACCATTTGGCTTTTTAACTTCTGTTTCTTTGGTATGTTTTTTTAAAATTTGTTTCAAGAGAATTTGTAATTGCTTTTTGAAGCCCTTTTATGTTGATATCTTTAAATGCTTTGTCATATAGTTCTAACATCTGATTCTGTTGATACATCAGTTGTCTTTTCTGATTTAAATTAGATATTTCTCGTTGTCAGTTTGACTGATTTTTTAGTGTACTGTGATGTTTTGGATATTATGTTCTGATACTTGAGGTCATATTTAATCTTTTTAAGCAAGTAGTCTTCCTGTGGAAGGACATGATGATTAAATGGATGTGTATGTTCAGCTTCTCACTGAGCCCTACTATCACCATTCCAGCAGAAGTGGAGTGCTAACTTTCACTGCCTTGTTGCAAATGGATGAGGTGAAATTTCAGTTCCCAAAAATGAGATATGAACTCATACAACTTTGTTGCCATGTCTGCTCAGTTCCACTCAGCCCCACTGACACAAGGGAAATAGGAAGCATAGGGCTGACTCACACCACCTTTTTGTTGCAGGGTAAGGGTGGAATCTCATCTACCCCCCTGAGACTTTAGCCTAGCAGAGACTGGAAGTAGAGTGATGACTTGCCTCACCTTCCACTGTCTTATTCCTTCTTGTTATTGCCAAGTGGGGGTGGAAGTTCAGCTCCCTGTTACTGCCCTCTGACATGGAGGGTAAGAGTTATTTTTAGTAGTTTAGGTAAGAAAAAATAATCTGCTTCAACTAAAATGTCGTTTGTTTAAGATCATGACAGTGGAGATAATGAGGATTTTTTCCCTTTTTTTCAGCTTTATTGAGGCATATTTGACAAAATTGTAAGATATTTAAAATGTACATCATAATGATTTGATGTACATATATATCGTGAAAGGATTCCTCCCCGTCTATTCAGTAATAACACATCCATCACCTCATGTTTTTATATTTATAGGTGAGAATATTTAAGTTCTACTCCCTAAGGAAATTTCAATTATATAATACAGTGTTAGCAACTATAGTCACCATGTTGTACATTAGATTTTCAGTTCTTATTCATCTTAGAGCAGAGAATTTGTATCCTTTTACCAACCTCTCTCTCTTCCTGTATTCTTCACCCTGGGCTCTGACAACCACTTTTCTACTGTTTCTTTGAGCTTGACTTACAATTTTTTTTTTTTTTTTTTTAGCTTCCATATATAAGTGATACCATGTAGTATTTGTCTTTGTCTGGCTTATTTCACTTACGTTTATCCATGTTGTAACAAATGGCAGCATTTCCTTCTTTCTCATGGCTGAATACTGTTCCATTTTGTGTGTGTGTGTGTGTGTATGTGTGAGTGAGACTGTTTGTATGCATGTATGTATGTATGTATACACACATGCCACATTTTCTTTAGCCATTTATCTGATGATGGACATTTAGGTTTCCCTATCTTGGCTATTGTGAATAATGCTTCTGTGAACATGGGAGTGCAGGTTTCTCTTTGATATCCTGTTTTCTTTTTTCTTTTTCTTTTTTTTTTTTTTTTGGATATATACCCGGAAGTGGGATTGCTGGATCATATGGTAGTTCTGTTTCTAATTTTTTGAGAAATCTCCATACTGTTTTTCATAATGGCTGTGCCAGTTTACATTCCCACCGTCAGTGCACAGGGGTTTGCTTTTCTCCACATCCTCACCAACACTTTTCTGTCTTTTTGATGAAAGCCATTAAAACTATTGCCAAGACTGATGTCAAGGAACTTATTACCCCCTATGTTTTGAGTTTTATAGTTTCTGATTTTAAATTTATATCTTTAATTCACTTTGAGTTGATTTTTGTGTATGGTGTAAGACAGGGGTCCAGTTTCATTCTTTTGCATGTGGCAATCCAGTTTTCCCAACACTATTTGTTGAAGTGGATATACTGAGAATTTCTTTAGGTCCTGACATTTTACACTTTATAGGTGTGAAATTATAGAATCATGACTCATTGAATTCTAGCTTCAATTGCTGTTCTGTGCAAGGCAGTGTTAGATGATTTCTGATCTCAGGGTATCATATTTGGGTTTAGGAGACTTGAATAAGTGCTTAATTTTTAACAATTGAAGGGATGATCAATATAATTTATTATTTATTTACTTATTTTTATTCTTATTTATTTTTTGGCTGCATCACGTGGCTTGTGGGATTTTAGTTCCCCCACCAGTGATCAAACCCTGGGCCCTCAGCAGTGAGAGAGCTCAGAGTCCTAACCACTGGCCCACCAGGGAATTCCTGATATAATTTATTTTTGCAAATGGGAAAATTTACAGGTCAGAAAGTCGTGGTCAAGGGTATTTGGCTATAATATTTTTCCACCATTTTGTCTTTTATAATTATTTTGAAAT
Organism: Pseudorca crassidens; assembly: GCF_039906515.1. Lineage (NCBI taxonomy): Eukaryota > Metazoa > Chordata > Mammalia > Artiodactyla > Delphinidae > Pseudorca > Pseudorca crassidens. Next base: position 100,407,889 of record NC_090297.1, on the reverse strand, counting down.
ACTAGAACGTGGACATGATTAGAATTTTGAACAAGATAAATGGTTATATAATGGTAACTCATTTAAATCCATAAATTACTAACATATTAAATACTTACTATATCATTTTTACCAGGAAATGTAAAAATACATATCAGCTAAGAAGCTAATAAGAGTACAGGAAGTCTTGTCAGGTAGGCCATTACTTCAGAATAAAACATTATATTATCATCATGCAGTCTCACTCAAGCACAGTTTTAACACAACTGCCTTTTTCTTGAATGACCCACATGCATTTCAGATTTACCATATTTAAAATTGAACTTGTCTCAAAAATTATTGAATCTCCTCTTGTAAGCCCTTTCTTCTTATTCTTATTCCTAAGCAAGAAACTTGGGAATGATCCTTGTCTCCTCTACTATTACATCTCTGTTCTCCAGTCTAATTTTCTGGGGATATAGTGTCTGTGATGTCTTGTTCATCTTATGTCTTTGATAACATGGCCTCTTAAAACAAATTATGAATTTTCTTCTCTTTTATTTTTAACATCTTCATTGGAGTATAATTGCTTTACAGTGTTGTGTTAGTTTCTGCTTTATAACAAAGTGAATCAGCTATATGCATATGTATATCCCCATATACCCTCCCTCTTGCACCTCCCTCCCACCCTCCTTATCCCACCCCTCTAGATGATCGCAAAGCACTGAGCTGATCTCCCTGTGCAATGCAGGTGCTTCCCACTAGCTATCTGTTTTACATTTGGTAGTGTATATATGTCAGTGTTACTCTCTTACTTCATCCCACCTTCCCCTTCCCCTTCCCCACGTCCTCAAGTCCATTCTATACAACTGTGTCTTTATTCTTGTCCTGCCCCTAGGTTCATCACAACCTTTTTTTTTTTTTTTTTTAAGATTCCGTATATATGTGTTACAATATGGTATTTGTTTCTCTCTTTCTGACTTACTTCACTGTGTATGACAGACTCTACTGGGTCCTCTCACCTCACTACAGATAACTCAATTTCGTTTCTTTTTATGGCTGAGTAATATTCCATTTTATATATGTGCCACATCTTCTTTATTCATTCATCTGCTGATGGACACTTAAGTTGTTTCCAAGTACTGGTTATTGTAAATAGTGCTGCAGTGAACATTGTGGTACATGATTCTTTTTGAATTATGGTTTTCTCAGGGTATATGCCCAGTAGTGGAATTGCTGTGTTGTGTGGTAGTTCTATTTTTAGTTTTTTAAGGAACCTCCATAATGTTCTCAATAGTGGCTGTACCAATTTACATTCCCACCAGCAGTGCAAGAGGATTCCCTTTTCTCCACACCCTCTCCAGCATTGTTTGTAGATTTTTTGATGATGGCCATTCTGACCAGTGTGAGGTGATACCTTATTGTAGTTTGGATTTACGTTTCTCTGATGATTAGTGAGGTTGAGCATGTTTTCATGTGTTTGTTGGCCATCTGTATGTCTTCTTTGGAGAAATATCTATTTAGGTCTTCTGCCCATTTTTGGATTGGGTTGTTTGTTGTTTTGATATTGAGCTGCATGAGCTGCTTGAGGATTTTGCAGATTAATCCTTTCTCAGTTGCTAGGTTTGCAAGTATTTTCTCCCATTTTCATGTTTTTCATGGTTTCCTTTGCTGTGTAAAAGCTTTTAAGTTTCATTAGGTCCATTTGTTTAATTTTGATTTTGTTTCCATTTCTCTAGGAGGTGGGTCAGAAAGGATCTTGCTGTGATTTATGTCATAGAGTGTTCTGCTTACGTTTTCGTCTAAGAGTTTTATACTGTCTGGCCTTACATTTAGGTCTTTAATCCACTTTGAGTTTATTTTTGTGTATGGTGTTAGGGAGTGTTCTAATTTCATTCTTTTACATGTAGCTGTCCAGTTTTCCCAGCACCACTTATTGAAGAGACTATCTTTTCTCCATTGTATACTCCTGCCTCCTTTATCAAAAGTAAGGTGACCATATGTGCATGGGTTTATCTCTGGGCTTTCTGTCCTGTTCCATTGATTTATATTACTGTTTTGTGCCAGTACCATACTGTCTTGATTACTGTAGCTTTGTAGTATAGTTTGACGTCAGGGAGCCTGATTCCTCCAGCTCTGTGTGTCTTTCTCAAGACTGTTTTGGCTATTCGGGGCGTTTTGTGTTTCCATACAAACTGTGCAAATTTTTGTTCTAGTTCTGTGAAAAATGCCATTGGTAGTTTGATTGGATTGCATTGTATCTGTAGATTGTTTTGGGTAATATACTCATTTTCACAATGTTGATTCTTCCAATCCAAGAACATAGTATATCTCTCCATCTGTTTGTATCAACTTAAATTTCTTTCATCAGTGTCTTATAGTTTTTGCATACAGGTGTTTTGTCTACTTAGATAGGTTTATTCCTAGGTATTTTATTCTTTTTGTTGCAGTTGTAAATGGGAGTGTTTCCTTCATTTCTGTTTCAGATTTTTCATCATTAGTGTATAGCAATGCAAGAGATTTCTGTGCATTCATTTTGTATCCTACAACTTTACCAAATTCATTGATTAGTTGTAGTAGATTTCTGGTAGCATTTTTAGGATTCTCTATGTATAATATCATGTCATCTGCAGTGACAATTTTACATCTTTTTTTCTGATTTGGATTCCTTTTATTTCTTTTTGTCCTCTGATTGATGTGGCTAGAACTTCCAAAACTATGTTGAATAATAGTGGCGAGAGTGGGCCACGTTGTCTTGTTCCTGATCTTAGAAGAAATGGTTTCAGTTTTTCACCATTGAGAACGACGTTGGCTGTGGGTTTTTCATATATGGCCTTTATTATGTTGAGGTAGGCTCTTTCTATGCCTACTTTCTGGAGAGTTTTTATCATAAATGGGTGTTGAATATTGTTGAAAACTTTTTTTGCATCTATTGAGATTATCATATGTTTTTATCCTTCCATTTGTTAATATGCTGTATCACATTGATATGCATATATTGAAGAATCCTTGCATTCCTGGGATAAACCCCACTTGATCATGGTGTATGATCCTTTTAATGTGCTGTTGGATTCTGTTTTCTAGTATTTTGTTGAGAATTTTTGCATCTGTGTTCATCAGAGATATTGGCTTGTAGTCTTCGTTTTTTGTGACATCTTTGGTTTTGGTATCAGGGTGATGGTGGCTTTATAAAATGAGTTTGGGAGTGTTGCCCCCTTTGCTATATTTTTCAAGAGTTTGAGAAGGATAGGTGTTAGCTCTTCTCTAAATGTTTGATAGAATTTGCCTGTGAAGCCATCTGGTCCTGGGCTTTTGTTTGTTGGAAGATTTTTTTTTTTTTGTCGTATGTGGGCCTCTCACTGGTGCAGCCTCTCCCGCTGTGGAGCACAGTCTCCGTACGCACAGGCCCAGCGGCCATGGCTCACGGGCCCTGCCACTCCGCGGCATGTGGCATCTTCCCAGACCGGGGCACGAACCCGTGTCCCCTGCATCGGCAGGTGGACTCTCAACCACTGCGCCACCAGGGAAGCCCTTATGAATGTTTCTATCTGTTTTTGAGTTGTCTTTATAATAAATCAGTAATAGTAAGTTAAGCACTTTGCTGAGTTCTGAGTCATTTTGTATGTAATTGAACCTGAAGAGGGGATTGTGGAAACCCTTTGAATTTCATCACTGGTTGGTCAGAAGTACTGGTGTCAACCTAGGACTTGTGACTGGCATCTGTATTAGGGGCAGTCTTGTGAGACAGCCCTTCTTTTGTGGAGTTTAATGCTACCTGCAGGTAGTTAGGGTCGGAACTGAATTGAATTGTTAGACACCCAGTTGGTGTCAGAGAGTTGGAGAAGTGGTGTTAGAAAAGATACCAGGTATTTGATGTCAGGAGGTAAAAAACCTCTCAGAACTCTTTGAAAAATGTAAACTACTGCTTAGCTTGTGGGCCATACAGAAACAGACTGGGCTTGATTTGGCCCATGGGCCTTAGTATTAGTGCCCATCTTTGGACTAATACATGATCTGTCCTTGAGAATGTTTGATTTGTGCTTTAGTAGAATTTGTATTGTACTGTCTTTGTGTGGATTGTTTGTTGATCAGTTACATCAAGTTGGTTACAGTGTTGTTCAAGGCTTTTATATTTTACTAAGATAGTTGCTTTTATCAGTTTCTGAGAAATGAGTATTGCAATCTCCATCTGACATTGTTGAATTGTCCATTTCTCCTTTTATTCTGTTAGGTTTTTTTGGTTTTGTTTTGTTTTGGTTTTTTTTAGCTGCAGCTGTGCGGCATGTGGGATATTAGTTCCCCAACCGGAGATCAAACCTGTGCTTCCTGCACTGGAAGCTCGGAGCCCTACCCACTGGACTACCAGGGAATTCCCGCATTCTATTAGTTTTGCTTCATGTATTTTTTAGGTGCGTATACACGTATAATTGTTAGATATTTCTGATGTATTGGTCCTTTAGCATATAAAATGTTTATCTTTGAGTTGAGTAATACGTTTTATCTGAGAGTCTTTTTCCTGATGCTAATATAACCACTCCACCTCTCTTACGGTTATTATCTTCATGGTATATCTTTTTCCTTTTTTTCCCTTTCATCCTGTTGTGTCTCTGGGTTTGAACGTTTAAGATGCCACATAGTTGTGTTTTACCCAGTCTAATTTCTGCCTTTTTATTGGAGTGCTTAGTCCATTTATATTTAATGTAAGTAATGATATGGTTGGATTTAGGTTGTTTGTTTTCCATCTTTGTCATGTCAGTTTTTGGTTCCTTTTACTAAATCTTTTGTGTTCACCAGTATTTTCAATGTTCTATAAGTTTTTCTCTCATTTTGTTTCTACTTTGTTTTTGTTTTAGCTCTAGCAATTATATGTCTAATTTATTACATGCCACTTCAAGGTAATACTGTATTAATTTTGTTAAAACATAGCAACTTTGCTATAGATCCATTCCTCTTCTTTGTAACTATTGTCATATTATTTCGTTTGTATGTTTAAAAACTATCAGTACATTGTTCTGATTATTGCTTTAAACAATCTTATGGGTTTTTTTTTTTACAGAAATTAAGAGGAAAAAATAGTCTTTTGTGTTTTCCATGTTTACCATTTCTAATGCTCCTCATTTCCATCCTGTCGATTCAGGTTATAGTCTGATTTCAGTTCTTTTCAGCCTGAATGGGCTTCATTTAGTATTTTTTGTTGTACACATATGCTAGCGACATTCTATCAATTTTTGTTTATCTGAGGATTTCTTTATTTTGCTTTCATATTGAAGAATATTTTTGATTTATATAGAATTCTTGGTTTTACAGTCTCTCAGTTACTTTAAATATGTCATTTCATTGTTTTCTGGTCTGCATTGTTTCTGATGAAAAGTCAGATGTCAGTATTGTTTCTCTGTGTGTGATGAATTGTTTTTCTCTTGCTGCTTTCAAGATTTTCTTTGAAAATCTTTGCCTTTCAGCAGTTTGAGTATGATAAATCAAGGTTTGATTCTCTGTTTTATTATGTTTGAGAATTCTTCCACCTTTTGACTCTGCAGATTAATGTATTTCATCAAGTTTGGGATGTTTTTGGCCCATTATTTCCTCAAGCGTTTTTCCTACTCCTTACTTTCATCTCCTGGGACTTCCACTACATTTATGTTGGGATTCTTGATCTTGTCTCCCTGGTCTCTGAGAAGCCGTTTCCTTTTTTTTTGGTCTTTTCCCTCTTTTAAGGATTGGATACTTTCATCTATCTACAGGCTCACTCAAGTCTGTAATTTTTCTAACAGTTTTTAAAAAATATATTTATTTATTTCGCTGTGCTGGGTCTTAGTTGTGGCACATGGGATCTTTGTTGCCACGTGCAGGATCTTTAGTTGCGGCATGCAAACTCTTAGTTGAGGCATGCATGTGGTACCTAGTTCCTTGACCAGGGATCGAACCCGGGCTCCCTGCATTGGGAGTGCGGAATCTTAGCCATCGGACCACCAGGGAAGTCGGTCAGGTCTACTATTGAGCATAGCTGTATGATGAAATTTTTATTTTGGATGTTGTACTTTTCATCTTATGGATTGTTATTATAGTTCCTAGTTCTCTCTTGAGACTTCCGGTATGTTGAGTACTGCCATTGTATTTTACTTAGTACCTTTATGCTTAGCTGCTTTGAAATCTTTGTCTTCTAACTCCAATGTCTGGACTCAGTTGATTAGTTGACTGATTCCCCACCCCAATCCCCCTACCATCAGGTTCAGTCACACTTTTCTGTTTCTTTGTATGTTTTGTCAATTAGATTATATTATATTGTAGCAACTATGAATTCTGCTTTATTTTTCTGTGGGTTGTTGGTATTTTTTAGTAACTTGCTTAAAGTATGGAGTCTGTACAGCTTATAGCCACTGATGTCTCTTTTCAGTATTTTTACTTTAATTGTTTAGCCTGGCTTGCTACGGTTCCCTTCTGTATCTGCATAGCTTGGTGTTCAGCCAGTGCTTTGGGTGGAAGTTGTGGTCAGATACCTTGAGCCTATCAGCCTCACACCACTGATGATCCATCTCTGTTTAGTTTAGGAAAGACACTAAAAGTTGCAGCCAGTTTTTAGTCTCACTTGGCCTTTCATTTTTGCTGGGCTTTCTTGGGTGTCCCTTTTAGTTAGCCAGCTATGTGTGGAGAGTTTGTCTTAGTTCTTCTGTGACTCTCTCATTTTAAGTGTCTTATATTAATTTTCTGAATGGGCTGCTGCCACAGTATAGGGAAGCTATTCTTTCCTAACTTGGATACCCACTTTTAGCTGGCAAATGTTCTGCTCACATTTGCCCTCCTAACCTAATTGATCCTGCTTCATGTGGCAGCAAAGCTGCTATTTTGCTTTGTTTTTTTTAAATTGAAGTATAGTTGATTTACAGTGTTACATTAGTTTCAGGTGTACAACAGAGTGAATAAATATTTTTATAGATTGTACTCCATTCAAAGTTATTATATAAAGAAAAACGAAGAAAAAACCAAAAATGTTGTTATAAAATATTGGCTGTTTTCTCTGTGCTGTACAATATCTTCTTGTAGCTTATTTATTATATACATAGTAGTTTGTGCCTCCTAATCACCTACCTTTATCTTGCCCCGCCTCCTTCACTCTCCCTACTGATATGTTTTCCATACTGTGAGTCTGTTTCTGTTTTGTTATATCCATTCATTGTTTTATTTTTTAGATTCAGCATGTTAAGTGATAACATACAGTATTTGTCTTTCTCTGTTTGACTTATTTCACTAAGCACAATACATTCCAGGTCCATCCATGTTGTTGTAAATGGCAGGATTTCATTCTTTTTTCTTTTAATGGCTGAATAGTATTCCATTGTGTGTATATGTGTGTGTGTGTGTGTGTATATATACACATATATATTCCAGTTCTTCTTTATCTGTTCATCCATTGATGGACACTTAGGTTGCTTCCATATCCTGGCCATTGTAAATAATGCTGCCATGAACATTGGAGTGCATGTATCTTTTCAAATTAGTGTTTTCATTTTCTTCAGATATATTCCCAGGAGTAGAATTGCTGGATCATATAGTAGTTCTATTTTTAGTTTTTTGAGGAACTTCCATACTGTTTTCCAAAGTGGCTGCAGCAATTTACATTCCCACTAACAGTGTAGGAGGGTTCCCTTTTCTCCACATTCTCACCAACATTTGTTGTGGTCCTTTTGATAATAGCCATTCTGACAGATGTGAGGTGATACCTCATCGTGGTTTTGATATGCATTTCTCTCATGATTAGTGATGTTGAGCATCTTTTCATGTGCCTGTCAGCCATCTGTATATCTTGTTTGGAAAAATGTCTATTCAGGTCTTCTGCCAATTTTTTAAATTGGGTTTTTTTTCCTTTGATATTGAGTTACATGAGCTGTGTATATATTTTGGATATTAACCCCTTATCGGTCATATCATTTACAAATATTTTCTCCCATTCAGTAGGTTGTCTTTTTGTTTTGTTGGTGGTTTCCTTTGCTGGGCAAAAGCTTTTAAGTTTAATTAGGTCCCATTTGTTTATTTTTGGTTTTGTTTCCTTTGCCTTAGGAGACAGATCCAAAAAATATTGCTACCATTTATGTTAAAGAGTGTTCTGTGTTTTGTTTTAGTTTTATTGTGTCTGGTCTTACACTTAAGTCTTTAATGCATTTTGAGTTTATTTTTGTATATGGTATGGGAACAAAGCTGCTGTTTTTAGGATCATCCTCAGGCAAGAAAGCCAGTGCCTTCCACTGTTTTTACCAGAAACTCTAGCAGTTTTTTGTAGAATAAGCACTGCATTTTGTCTCATAATCGTTGTTTCCCCATGCTTTGAAATAGGTTGGTTCTTTGTTTGTGTGTGACATGTGTGACAGTTTTGTCAAGTTTTTAGGCGAGGATTCGCTTTTTTTGTGTGTGTGTGTGGTACGCGGGCCTCTCACTGTTGTGGCCTCTCCCTTTGCGGAGCACAGGCTCCGGTCGTGCAGGTTCAGTGGCCATGGCTCACGGCCCCAGCCTCTCCGCGGCATGTGAGATCTTCCCGGACCGGGGCACGAACCCACGTCCCCTGCATCAGCAGGCGGACTCTCAACCACTGTGCCACTAGGGAAGCTCGCTCTTTTTTTTTTTTTTTTTTTTTTTTTTTTTTGGCTGCGTTGGGTCTTTGTCGCTGTGCACGGGCTTTCTCTAGTTACGGCAAGAGGAGTACTCTTCGTTGTGGTGTGTGCGCTTTTCATTGTGGTGGCTTCTCTTGTTGCAGAGCACAGGCTCTAGGCGTGCGGGTTTCAGTAGTTGTGGCACACGGGCTCTAGAGCGCAGGCTCAGTAATTACGGCGCACAGACTTAGTTGCTCCACAGCATGTGAGATCTTCCTGGACCAGGGATTGAACCCGTGTCCCTTGCATTGGCAGGCGGATTCTTAACCACTGTGCCACCAGGGAAGTCCTGAGGATTCACTTTTCATTCTTCCATTAGTGGAAGTTGGCTAGCTGTCAATTTTTTTTTTAATTTTATTTTCTCAAAAATTGAAAAAGTTTTATTCTTTAAAAAAAAAATAAGTCATATCTCAGGTATATTTTCTAGGCATGAATTGTCCAGTACCGTTGCCATTAGTTACTTGTGGTTATTTAAATTTTAGCTAACTAAAATTAAATTAAAACTATTTTGTTAGTTACGCTGAGCACCTTTTGAAGTGCTCAGTGGCCACTTGTTATATTGGCTGCTGCACTGGACAGTGCAGATATAGCACATTTCCATTATTATAGAAAGTTCTGTTACACAGTGATGCTGTAAAATCTTTGAGACAAATTGTAACTAATAATAATAGCTACCATTTTCTGAGTACTTACTGTGTGTTGGAGTTTACATTTATTAATCCATGTGCTCTTCCAACACCCCTTGAGATAGGTACTATTATGATCATTATTTTACAAATGGGAAACCTAGACTCCAAGGTTAACAAGGTTACCCAAAGTCACACAGTGCAGAAGGGGATGGGCTTGGAATTTAATCCTAATTAGTCTGGTTCCAGAGTTTGGGGCATTATTTTGTTGTATTGCCTTTTTGATGAGTCGTGCTTGTTAGTTTCTGACTTGAAAAGTTTTTTAATGTTTTGCTATTTTTTAATGCTATTTGATGGTTTGGAGGAAATGATTCTTTTCATATGTAAATTGTTTGCTTCTATTCCTTAGAGTTTTTATTATCTGAATTTTATCATATGCCACTTTAGCATCTACTTATATAACCGTATGTTTTTCTCCTTTAGTTGTTTTAATATTATTTTGTTAATATCTTTGCTGTTGAATAATCCTTGAATTCCTATATGAAGTTTAGTAATCTGCCTGGTAATCTGTCAGAAGAATATTATGATCAACTTATATTTTATTCAATATTTTAATCAATATGTTAGAATAGTCTGCCATTTTCTTTTGCATTGTTTTTGCCAACTTTTAATGTTAAAGTAATGTTGGATTTTATAAAATGAATTGGGATTTTTCCTTTTTTCACTTTTTCTAGATTAGCTTAAATAATAATGGAATGCTGGTCTGTTATTTAAACATTACTCTTCTGTAAAACCATCTTGATTTGGAAATTTAAAAAATGGTGTGTGGCTTGCAGGATCTCAGTTCCCTGATCAGGGATTGAACCTGGGCCATGGCAGTGAAAGCCCAGAATTCTAACCACTAGGCCACCAGGGAATTCCCATTATTTATCTGTTTTATATATAGTAATGTTAATATGTTAATCCCAAACTCCTAATTTACCCCCCCCCATCCCCTTTGGTAACCATAAGTTTGTTTTCTATGTCTGTGAGTCTATTTCTATTTTGTAAATAAGTTTGTATCATTGTTTTAGATTCCACATATAAGTGATATCATATATTTGTCTTTGTCTCACTTCACTTAATATAATCTCTAGGTCCATCTCTGTTGCTGCAAAAGGCATTATTTATGGCTGAATAATATTCCATTGTATATATATACTACATCTTCTTTATCCATTCATCTGTTGATAGACATTTAGGTTGAAAGATAGGATAGATTTAATGTCTTTGAGTATTAGCTGTTTCTGCTACACTGTTTTCTGGAGAGCTTGTAATTTTAGTTTGTATTTCCAACTGGAATCCATTTTTTTGGGGGGTTTTGTGTATGTGACCATTTCATTTATTTTTACTTTGTAAACATTTTTATTGGGTCATAATCAAGATGTGGACTGTACAAATCAGTACAGTCTGAATTGGAAGTTTTTTTCTTGTTTGTTTTTGGTAACTAAATACAAGATTAAATTTTGTCAGTATTCTACACTAATATTAAAAACGTATGTTTTTATTCCAGAATGTATTGTGTTATTTACTCTCTTGTTTTTTTTTTAAAATCCCATTCAAAAGTGTACTGAAAAGTTTCATTATACTTTTACCTTTGTCATGGTCTCCATTCATTTTAATGCTTTTAAATTTATTACTTAGTTGTTTTTATTTCTTAATTTCTGGGTTTTTTTTTTTCAATCTATTTTTGTATCGTTTTCCCTTGGTCATAATTAATGGTATTCTGTTTTTATTACATTAAACATTCATTTTATATTTATACGCTAATTCTATGTCTGTAATCTCTGCTGTTTGTTTTCCCCCCTGTAGTTTGTAATTTCAGTTGGTTTGTTTATTCATGTGTCTGTTTTCTTTGCTTTCACTGCTTTAAAGATGGCATTCCATTAACAACTTCTGGCTTCTGTAGTTTCTAATGAAAGGTGTGCTGTCATTGTTATCTTTGTTCCTTTGTATGTAATGTGTCTTTTCCCCTACTCTGCTGTTAGGGTTTACTCTTTATTATTAGTTTTTAGCAATTGATTTTATAATGTGCTTTGGTGGGGATTGTTCTTTGTTTTGGTTTTTTTTTTTGGCCACACCATGCTGCATGTGGGATCTAAGTTCCCTGAACAGGGTTCGAACCCACACCCCCTGCACTGGAAGCGCCGAGTCTTAACCACTGGACTGCTGGGGAATTCCTGGTATGGTTTTATTTAGAGGTATAATCCTCAGAGATTATTAAATTTTGGGTTCTTTTTGTTAAAGTTGGAGAAAATTTGGCCATTTTCTCTTAAAAAATATTTTCTGATCTTTTTTTATATCCTCTCTGGAATTCCAGTTACACATATATTAAACCACTTGATAATGTTTCACAGGTAGTGGGCGTATGTGTTTTTTTCCCCTGCTCATTTGTTCACCTTCATGCTTCGTTTTGTCCATCTCCCTTCAGTTCTGCTAGGTTTTTCTTACATATTTGAAGCAGTCTTGTTAGGTGCACATATGGTTATAATTATATCTTCCTTAAATTGACATTTTTATAATTATAAAATGTTCAATTTGTGTCTAGTAACTTTTTTCTTGAAAAATATTTTATCTGATATTAGTATAGCTACTCCAGCTCTTGCATAGTAACAGTTTCCATGACATGTTTTTTGCATCTTTTTTTCTTTCATCCTGTTTATGTCTTTGATCTCTAAAGTGTGTCTCTTGTAAGCAGCATATATTTAATCTTTTTTTTCTTTTTGGTATCTAGTGTGACAGTCTTACCTTTTGATTGGAGTGCTTAATTCATTCTCATTTACTATCATTATTTATATCAAATCTGTGTTAGTTGTTTTGCTATTTTCTGTGTAATGTATTTTTTTGTTCCTTGGTTCTCCCTTATTTCCTTTCTTTTATATTATATAGATACTTCATAGTGTTCCATTTTAATTCCCTTGTTAGTGATTGCTCTAGAGATTCCAGTATGTCTCTTAGTTTATCACTGTCTACTTTAGATTACTACTAACTTGATTTCAGTAAAATATAGAAACTTTCTCCAGTATGGCTGCTCTACCTTTTCCTTCCTTTGTGCTACTGTTGTTACGTATGTTCCATTTATATGCTATAAACCCAGCAGTACTGTTATAGTCATAGTTTATACACTTTTATGGTTTTTAAAGAAGAGAAGAAAGAAAAAAATACATGGTCTTTCCTATTAACCTGTATATATTAACATTTTTGGTACTCTAATTTCTTTGGGGGTTTGGGTTATGGTTTGGTGTTATGTCCTGGTGCTAGCCAGTGTGACTCCATTTCCTCTCTCCTCCTTTGTGCTATTATTGTTTTATGCAACTTTAAAAAAATCAGTTAAGGGAAGAGAACAAATAAATTTATATTCTTTAATACATTTACCAGCATAGTTAACCTTACCTGTGCTGTTTATTTCTATAGGCATTTGAGTTACTGTCTGAGGATACTTTCTTTCAACCTGAGGATCTTTTAAGGCAGGTCAACTTGAAATGAATTCTCTCAGCCCATGATTATATGAGGATTTCTTTATTTCATTTTCATTTTTGTAGGTTAGTTTTGATGAATATAGAATTCTTGGTTGGTAATTTTTTCTTTTACCACTTTGAAATATGTCATCCCATTGCTTTCTGGCCTCTGTTGTTTCTGTGAAATCTACTGTTAATCTTACTGTCGTTCCGTTGTACATCAGGAGTCACTTTTTTCTTACTTCTTTCAAAAATTTCTTTGACTTCAGTAGTTTAACTGTAACTATGTGTATCTTTAAAAAATAAGTTCATGTTCATTAATTGTTACAAGAAAAGGCACAAAGGCCAAATATTTTCCTCCCTTTGTATTTTGCTGAGTGATAATTTGTTATAAAATAAAGTTATAAAATATTTTCCATTTTGGTAGTTTAAAATTTTTTTCACTTAAGAATTTCCTGTTTGAGCCAGAGTATCATTTCTTATTTAGGAATCATTTCAGTTCTTTTGTGGGGTGGGGAGGTCATATTTTTATTTATTTATTTATTTTTAGAGTTATTGGATTATGTCCATATATATAGTCAGTAAAACCTTTTACTTTTTTTTTTATCATGGCCAGGTCACATGATTAAAGTTTTATGGACATAGGAAAACAAAAATACTTTATTATTTTTATGTTAAAAGATTCCATTCATGGATTCAGCTTTGTGTCAAGTACCTTTTGGGATGCATAAATTTTCATATTTTAGAGAGGGAAGATGGTACTTAACCTTTCAGCAAGGTCTGTGGTAGTATCTTTGTAATGAAATACCTTAATATTTTGCAGCAGTATTTACACTTAGTAGGGACATAAAGATATAGTTTCATGCCAGTCAGGTCAGGTCTTTTTCCCTAAATGTGTTTTGAAACTAAACTTTCATCAAAATTTTCTGGATTTCAGAATTTGGATAAGGAAATATGAGTTCGAGAGCCACTGAATTTTATGTTTTACCATTAGGTTTGTGTATATTCAGATATTTTTACTTTTTGTTTGTGGCTGCCATCTTGTTTGTTGCATAAAAGTTTATGACAGTTTATGGATTGTATACTTCACTGTTAAATAAAATTCCTCCTTGTTCTATTTAATGCTTTTTGAGGTCAAATTACACTTATCTAATGCTATACTGTTTTTCCTCTTTTTTTTGGTTCTACCTTCTTCCACCCACCCCCATTTGCTGATATTTATTTGTTTATCCTTTTCTCTTTAAACCTTTCTTTTGTTTTAGGTATGTTTCTTAATTTGATTAATTTGCTTCTTAGAAGTTACCTTTTGTTTTTTTCTTTCAGGTCTTCTGTTTTTATAAATGAAAATCACGTTTATTTAATTTTAGCAGAGCTCTTTTTTTTGTGCTTGCAATGTATATTCTAATTGCATTTCTCTTGAGTAAGCTTTTTTTTTTCTAGTCAAGTTCTCTTTTGTTTCTTCCACTAGTTCTGCCTCAGTAGGAGCCAGTCAGCTGGTTCTGATTGTTCACCTTGGTCTCCCTCAAGTTACTGAACCTCCTCAAATGGAATATACTTATTCTTTGCCTGTTCATGAGTATGGCTCCCTTTACAGGGTCAATTTTGTGGGGGATGGTTTTATTGGTCAGTGGTGAACTAGTAGACCATGAAAGACATGATAAACTTTGTTTCAGCTGCCCTTTAATGAATATATTTTCAAATTAATTACCTTATTCCAAGAGTAGCGGAGCCTTACTGTTTCCCTGCTCAGCTTGTACAGCTGGGGTTGGAACAGTCCTCACTGAGGATCCAGGGACTGACTGACTGATTGAGCCTATCGGTGCAAAATTCAGATGGCCTCCTAAAGGAGGCAATGAATAAGTAGATGCGGTGAACCAGGCAGCCATGGAATCCTGGCTCTTCATAGTGAAGGCTCCAGGTTCCACTAGGACTTTTCAGTTCCATGCCTCCTTCCCCCATGAAAAGAGAGTAAAGAAAATCTAGGTGCATGCAAGTAAGCACATGTATGTATACACAGATTGAAGCCCTCTCTCCTGTGAGCTGTATCCACAAAGAAGACTCAGAATTCCTGTAGTTTGGGATTTGAATACTTGAATTCAAGAACTGTCTAGAAGTTAGTAAAAAATCATTCATTCAAACTAGATGTTCAGTACTTTTTCTGTAAAGGACCAGGTGTTTTATGTTTTATGCTTTGCAGTACAAATACTATCTCTATAGCTTTCTCTTTCTTTCCTCTTTTCCTTTAGAAGTATAAAAATCATTCTTTTTTTTTTTTTTTTTGCGGTACGCGGGCCTCTCACTGTTGTGGCCTCTCCCGTTGCGGAGCACAGGCTCCGGACGCCCAGGCTCAGCGGCCATGGCTCACGGGCCCAGCCGCTCCACGGCATGTGGGATCTTCCCGGACCGGAGCACGAACCTGTGTCCCCTGCATCGGCAGGCGGACTCCCAACCACTGCGCCACCAGGGAAATCCAAAAATCATTCTTAATAAGTTATTGGCTGAACTGTTTATTATTTTTTAAACTGTGCTTTTTCGTAGCTAGCAGGCTGTAACTTGCCCACATTACCAATTTAAAAGTATGTTATTTTTTACACAAGTTTCTGTTAATATTGAAAAAACTTCGGCAACCTTATTTCAAACAGTGCTGAGTACTGGAATTAGATTGCTATATTTGGTAATGAATTTACTCATAATTTTCTGAGTATGTTAGGTTTTTGAATTTTAATTTAAAGATCTATCTTTAAGAATTAGGAAGCTTGGGCTTCCCCGGTGGCTCAGTGGTTGAGAGTCCGCCTGCCGATGCAGGGGACACGGGTTCGTGCCCCGGTCCGGGAAGATCCCACATGTCATGGAGCAGCTGGGCCCGTGAGCCATGGCCGCTGAGCCTGCACATCTGGAGCCTGTGCTCCATAACGGGAGAGGCCACAACAGTGAGAGGCCCGTGTACCGCAAAAAAAGAAAAAAAGGAAGCTTAAAGAATACCAAGAAGCTTTATGATAACATCCATGCTTAATTACTGTATTTCCTAAATATATTTTGTTTGTTTGATAATCAGTGTTAGGTCTTATATGATCATTTGTGCATGTAAGTGGCCATATGTAACTATGACTTCAGCTTAAGCCAGTTCTATATTTAGTGGTAAAAACAATTTTTTTTTTGGCTTTTCGAGTTTTTGTTTTATTGTGCTCAGCCTGCATATGTGTTATAAATATTCTTTTGTACATGACAGGTGTTCAGTTTTTTGCATAATTGATTTACAGTATTACATTAATTTCAGGTGTACGACAGTGATTCGATATTTTTATACATTACAAACTGATCACCACAGTGGTGAAACTGACTTGTGCAGACTTACTGGATACGTACTACTAATAATTTAAATACACATTCTGTATGGTATTAGTTTGTAGGGTTAAGCCAATTTGATTATAAATTAATTTATTTTCTGTATTATATCTCCAATTTTTTCCTGTATAAAGCAGTATACTACTTTATTTTGCCTCTCCATTCTTTTCCCTCTCTTTATTGACACCTTGTTTTGTAAGAATGGGCAACATATTTAACGTTCCATATTTCTAGCTCCCCCGTATTCATATACAAATCTTTGTGCTGCTACCTCCACTGTTACAACAAAATTTCTGTAGAAAAGATCAGTGACTTGTTGCTTCAGAATCTAGTTATTTTTTGCCTTCCTCCTTAGCAAATATGTACTTCTTCCTAGGTGCCTACTATTGTGTGCACACAGGGAAGGAATAGAGATGAACGGGAGATAGGTGCAAGGTGAAGGGAGGAATTAGCATTGGGAATGGTTATACCTTTCAAACTTGGGGCTCTTGACACTACCCACTAATCTTATTCGCTCCAGCCTCTTTTTCCTGTTCCCTGAATTATTCAATTCAGACTTTCAACAGTCAACTCACAAGACTCACCCTCATCACTTGATCTGGCCTCCCACTTAGGTAATTAGAGGCCATAGGTGTAAATTCCCTTCCACTCCCTTCTCCACCTGAAAAACATGTCTGTATTTTTTCATTCATAATTACTTTCGAAGGGAAAGGAGGGGAATTGATGATTGAAGATTTGAACTAACTACACGGTATGGGAAAGAAAACTAGGGCTGAATAAAAAGATTGTTAGGTTATGTCAAGAGTCAGCTGATATTTAAGAATATTTTGTGATTCTAAAAGTAAATTGCTACAGGCACGACAGGATCATGAGTGGTTAATGGAAAAAGTAGTTGACCCTTGTTTGATTCTCATTTATTTCAGCTACATGTATGTGTTTCATGTAAAATGTACTTATTGTGATTTGCAGTTGAAAATGTTTGGAATTTGTCTCCTAAATCTGAGACCTCCTTTTCTTTTGCTTAACCCATAAATATTGGTGTACAAAGGGGTATTGTCCTTGATCCTGTTCTCCCTTCACTAATCATAACTGCACTTCAGATTTGAAATACTTATATGCTGGTGGTTCACACTCTTCAGTTCTAGAACTATGCTAAACAGTCTGTCCGAAACTTATTCATTACGTTCTGGCTAAAATTACTTTTCCCTCATTTTGAGTAATTGTGTAATTATCCATGAATTACCCATGCCAGAAACTTGCAAATCATCTAGAATTTCAAATTTCTTCCCTTGCTGTAACTGTTACCTCTCCATCTTCACATATTCATTCATTAAGTAAATCAGTTCTGCCTCTAATTTATCATCTACGTTTCTCTTATGATTGCCTTAGTTTGGTCTCTTGTTTTGTTACTAATAGACCAGTCTTTTAATTAGAGGGCGAGTTTAGCATAGGTTTTAAGAGCATTGGCTGTAGGTTCAGACATTTAAGTTTCAGACCTTGGTCTCCTCTCCCCTCCATTTACATTGTCATATAGCTTGAGAACATTATCTAATCTCTCTGAACCTCAATTTTTTCACCTTTGAAGTGAGGATAGTAATTGAACCTACTTTACAAAGCTGTTAGGAGGACTGAATGAACTAATAAATATACATTTCCCAGTAAATACTACCTGATCTTACAGTGAAACCTTGTACTAATGCAAATATAGATATAATTTGATTATTTCTTGTCCCCAACACAGCCTTTGTTTTCAAACGGGCAGGTTAAAATTCTTACTGGGATAAGGGCAGAAGTACAAGGTAGAGCAAAGTTGGGCTGGAAAACATCTGACAAGGATTGTGGGGTGGCAGAGAGTTCCTGTGTCCCCAGTGTCTCCTGAGCCGATTTATGTGAATCAGACTGGAAAAAAAGGTGCCAACTAACAGAGATGCCTGGAATTTCTGAAATTTGACTCTCCAGTTTGTGTGATTGAATTTCAAGGCCTTTGCTTATTTTGTTAAGGCAAGGTTTTTACCTTATTTTAATTGACATAATTTTAATCATATCTCAATTTTCCCTTCATATTGTAATTAGAATGATTTTTAAAGCTGAAGTTTAATTATAATAGAACAGATTATTATATTTTTCTATTTTAATTTAATTTTTAATCTCTTTTATATATTTACTTTTAGGCCATGCATTTAGATATCAATATGTTTTATTGATGCCTTTGCTAATTAATTTTTGCATCTTCTAAGTATTTTTCCATGTTCTTAAATATCAGGTTGAACTGTATAAAATTACCATATTTGCAGGTCACAAATGGTCAAATACTGGCAGTTTTATATGGTTCAGTCTAATGCTTCATTCTTATAACAATGAATAAGTACTGTTATATGTCTGATAATTTGATTTGCTTATATTCTTGAATAATAGCTTAATCAGGATACAGATTGCTGGTTGACTGTTATTTTCTCTAACAGCTTTGAAGATAAACATTCCTGTTATCTTTTGACAGTTTTTTTTTTTTTACTGATGAGGTCAGCTGTAAGTCTGATTTTCTTCTATTACTAGTAGTTAAGAGTTTTTTTCGGGAGTTCCCTGGTAGCCTGGGGGTTAGGATTCTAGGCTTTTCACTGCCATGACCTGAGTTCAATCCCTGGTCAGGGAACTGAGGTCCTGCAAGCCACATGGATGGCCAAAAAAAAAAAAAAAAACCAAAGTTCTTCATTTTTGCTATGTTTATGTGCGCACATTTATTTTTATTTACCCTGCTCAGGACTTGGATTGCAATCTGAGTGTTCATTTCTTTAGTTCTGAAATTTCCAATTATTATCTCTTTAGCATCTGTACTTCAGTTCCTTCATGAACTTTTAGAACTTCTATTTTACACATGCTGGAGTTTCTCATTCAGTCCCCCTCCCTTTTTTTTTCAGTATCCAAAATGTATTTATTGGGATGGTTTCCCATTCATCTTGATTCAGGGTGATTTTAATGCTGCTTCTGTCTGAAGGAGCATCCTTCTGTAAGCCTTGCTTTTTCCTCCTGTAGGCTGGCAGAATATAGTAGAGCAGCCAATACAAAAAGTGTTTGTGCATTGCTAAAGACAGTGGTGATTTTATAACATCTTGAACATTTCACATCCATGAAATAGGAATTGGGGCTCTGCACCAGGTGCTTCTTCTTATGTTTCTTCTTCTTTTCTGGAGAGGATGAAGGAGATCCTTTGTGAGAGGCTTGTTCTTGTGGGGAGGTTGTCACAGCCAGAAAGCCTCATTCAGTTCTTTAGCTTGCTTTTTATCTTTTGTGGTTTCTGTCTCTCCTTATCTCTGTTGAATTCTATGTGATTTCTTCATATCTATCTTCTACCTTGATAATTTTTTTACAGTTATCACTTATTATTTAGCTTGTGTTGTGAGTTTATTCAGTAATTTTATTTTCTTGATTCTTTTTCAGATCTACCCATTTTCATAGATCCCATTTGTCACTTTGTGAAAATTTTACACATATTTGAAGTCTTTATCAGACTGATATGTCTTCTGTGGATTAGGTTTCTACTTCTTGGTGTATTGTATTTGTTGACTGTAATAGTACTGAAATTTCTTCATGTGCATTGTAGTCTTATTTATGAGCTTATCTTCAGTGGGAGCTCCACTTGTGCCTTGGGTTGGGAGGAGTTCTAATGAGATGGTTTTGTGTTTGTAAGGGTCCAGACAAGCTTCTTTTTGTTGTTGTTGAATGAATATGTGAATTTACTTATCTAAAGAGGAATCTCAGGAAAACAAGTAGCTGTTAGGCAAAAATAATGACTTCTGCTTCGTGGACATTTTGTTTGGAGTTCTGAGTTGATTAAAAAGGAGATTTTAAATAAGAACTTGAACTTAGGATAGAGAACAGAGGAGAAACGTTGAGTTCAGGCTTGGGAAAGATGACTAGTATGATGGACTGGTTTCCTTGGGTTCCTTCTGGTTCATAATAGATTTACTTCCAATTTTCCATTCAGTGTTTCTGAAATCTCAGAAAAACTGGTGCCAGGACACGAAGGTTCAGGGCTGGAGATTGCATCACTACGTGAACCCTAAGTCATCCGGCATTGGATAGATTACCAGTTATTATAAAAGAATATAGCTCAGGAACAGCCAGATGGAAGAGATGCATAGGGCAAGGTATGTGGGAAGAGGTGTGGAGCTTCCATGCTCACTGAGCATGTCACTCTTCCTGAATATCCCCAAGTTCACCAACCTGGAAGCTACTCCTAGACAAGCTTCTTATTAGTTTCTTGACTTGGCCTTTCTATGTACTGTGCAGATAGTACACACGTTAGTTATGTATCTATGCAGGAAGCTTGTTTGTGTTCAGACTTCTTGTGGATGACTCCACGGCTGGCAAGGATTTTAGGTTTCAGAGTACTTAAAGCCTGCCCTGTGGCTTTATTGAGGGAGTTCAGTTTCAACTTTTAACCTTTGTCTTCCTATTCCCAACGGTGGTAACAATAACCCCTGTGGCCCACTTGCATCACTGCCTTACCACTTAGGCTTTGAGTGCCCTTTTGGTTTCTGGCACTTCCAATTTTGACTTCTTGGTTGTAGACTCAGTTATATATTTTTAGACCTTTAATTTGTTATATGTTAGCCATTTCTGTGTTTGAGTTGGGGGTCAGGTGGTCTTAGATTTGCTTAGTGATCCATCTTGAATGGAAGTCCACCAATTTAATGAAGCTAAATTCCAGTTAACAACACTGTGGAGATAAACTAGTTTGTAGACTTGTCTATTTTAGCCTTTAAGCACCCCCCCACCAAAGATTATACATTTTAGTAAATTGACACTTAAAAGAAATTAATCTAATAGGTATGAATGGGTCTCTTAGAACATTGAAGTAATGAAATCAGTTCTAGGGACGTTATGCGTAAAACTTGGTCAGTAGGGGCTTCCCTGGTGGCGCAGTGGTTGAGAATCTGCCTGCCAATGCAGGGGACACGGGTTCGTGCCCTGGTCTGGGAAGATCTCACATGCCACGGAGCAACTAGGCCCGTGAGCCACAGCTACTGAGCCTGCGCGTCTGGAGCCTGTGCTCCGCAACAAGAGAGGCCGTGACAGTGAGAGGCCTGCGCACCGCGATGAAGAGTGGCCCCCGCTCGCCGCAACTAGAGAAAGCCCACGCACAGAAACGAAGACCCAACACAGCCAAAAATACAAGTTAAAAAAAAAAAAACTTGGTCGGTAGCTTTGGCTCTGAAGTTTGGGTTTCAGTTTTGTATAGTAATGAAAACTCAACATGACAACTAGTACTGAGTTATTGAGTCAGGAGCACGCTCATCTGATCACTAATTACAAGGGCATTGTTACTCATAAACTCGAATGGAAAATGACTCACCTTTTCAACACAAACATTTATATAATTTAAAAATTTATTTATAAATATAGAAGTAAATAGCAGAAAGATCCCTAAAGAAGCTTCAACTCTTTGTTTTGGTGGTAAGACACCTTGGCTGCTGGGTAATCTGACAGAAGTAAGTAGTCAGCATAGGAATGGGTTTGGCTGATGGTCTGCAGACTTAAATTTTCCTGTGTCTCATTGGGGGTTCTTTCATGCCTTAGATTTCTGAATTCCAAGCTTCTCTGAAAACCTTTATGGCAAATAAGAGTCTTTCTCAAATGTATCCCTCTATTCTTCCTGTACTTTGGGTTGTGTTTCTTCTGCAATGTTTAGGTATCCTTTTGCCATCTACATTTTTTGAAAAAGATAAAAAGTCGTAAACTGTGATGTCAGCTTGCCAGGTAGAAGTAGAAATTGTAAGAATCTGAGAATCAGCTTATTGAGTTCAAAAAACAAAACCTGGTATGACTTACATCAAATCATACATAAAAGTATAATGGATACTTTTATATATTGAATGTTTCTTGCTCAGAACAGAATGTCTCTTCAGAGATATTCCTTCAGAGTTATTCCTTCATTAAGATGTTACAAATTTCTTAAGAACTTTCTCAATATTTTACATATATATATAATTATATATACATATAGTTATATATACATATAATGGTCTATCTATAGACTCCTTTTTTTTCCATTTGTGAACTTCGCACCTGCTCTTCTTGGTTTGCATGCTGTTTCTTCCTTTCCTAGTTTTGTTGGGGGTCCCCAAGACCATCCTCAGGTTCAGTGATTTGCTGGAAGGACTCACAGAATTAAGAAAAGCTTATACTCATGGTTGATTTTATTGCAGTGAAAGGATACAGATTAAAATTAGCAAAGAGAAAAGGTGCATGGTGTAAAATCCAGGAGAAAGCAGATGCAAGCATCCAGCTGTCTCCTTTCAGTGGAGTTGCACAGGGAGAGTCTTAATTCTCCCAGTTACAATGTATGACAATATGCAGGAGGAGTATTGCCAACCAGGGAAGCTCACATGAACCTCTGTGTCTGGGTTTTTCTAAAAATAAATTTACTTATTTATTTGATTTTTGGCTGCGTTGGTTGGGTCTTCGTTGCTGCGCTTGGGCTTTTCTCTAGTTGTGGCGAGTGGCGACTATTCATCGTTGCGGTGTGCGGGCTTTTCATTGCGGTGGCTTCTCTCGTTACGGAGCACGGGCTCTAGGCGCGCAGGCTCAGTAGTTGTGGCACACGGTCTTAGTTGCTCCCTGGCATGTGGGATTGTGCCAGACCAGGGGTCGAACCCGTGTCCCCTGCATTGGCAGTTGGATTCTTAACCACTACGCCACCAGGGAAGCCCTTGTCTGGGGTTTTTATTGGAGACTCAGTCATATAGGGATGCAGCCTCCACAGAACTGATAACACCTACTTGGACTCCAGCCGATCCCACAGGTCAAACTGAATACAGATGGCCCAAGGCCTCAGGCAAACAGAAACGCTTTTATCAGGCATATATTCCAAGAGTTCGAAGGCCATCTCCCATATGCCCATCAAGGGCTAGTGTTGAAGGCCTTCCTTAGGAATGTGTGGGGTTTAATGAACCCAGGCCAACCAAGCATACTCTTTCTTGCACACTAGTGAATGCATGTTGATTCTTCAAGACCATGTATAAATGTCACCTCTTCAGTGAAAACTTACCTTATTCACTGTAAGAAGTTAGTTGCTTGCGTATTTTTGCTCCTAAATTACTTATCCTCATCTCCTCTGTAGTTAATGCTGTAGGTTTCCAGGATTTTAAAAAATATTTATTCATTCATTCATTCATTCATTGGCTGCGTCGGGTCTTAGTTGTGGCATGCAGGATCTTTCATTGTGGTGCGCAGACTTCTCTCTAGTTGTGGCGCATGGGCTCTATAGTTGTGGTGTGCAGGCTCGGTAGTTGAGGCACACGGGCTTAGTTGCCCCATGGCACGTGGGATCTTAGTTTCCCAACTAGGGATTGAACCTGCTTCCCCTGCATTGGAAGGCAGATTCTTAACCACTGGCCCACGAGGGAAGTCACTCTACAATGGTTTTTAATTCATGCCATCTTAGATGTAAAAATATTTATATTCATTTTCCCCTTTCTCCTGACCATACTGTTTCTTCCTTTGATTCAAAAAAGTGTTTTTATGCATTTCCTTTGAGCAGGATCTTTGTATGCATTTCGTGTTACAAAAACAATATTTTGTTTTCATATGTAATGGTAAATTTGAGTTTGTTTTACCAATATATGTATGTCTGCTGAGGGACTGATATTCCTGCTTTTAGCATGACATTTTGTTTTCATTTTCCATTACAATTACTATATAAGTTACTGTAGTTTGTATATGTACAACTCTTTGCAGTCAAATGCTGTACCACTGAGCTATACCTCCTATATGTACAACTCTTGGACTGTTTATATCCTTGTCTTTGTATGCTGCTTCCTATAGTTGTGCGTGGTATAAACTATAAAAATCATATACTAGTCTTGAACCCTTTTTTTTTAATATACTGCAGTTTTATTTCAGTCACACAAACGAAGTTAGTATATAGGAAATTTAAATGAAACAGTATGGTAAAAATAGCTGAGAACCAAAAAATCTAAAAAGGAAGTACACCTAAAGGATGAGAATTCAATATGCACTAGTGTTTCATCTTTAGTTTTGATTGACACTTAATGCTTGCAGATTTCAAAACTTTGAGATCATGATGACTATTCTGAAGAGATTTCAGCACCAGCACTAAGATTTTGTACATTCAGTTGGTTTGCAGTTGACTTGTTAGCCATTTACATAGTGTATAGTACAGATTTGTCACAGGTCAGATCACAGTGTTGAAGGAAAGAAGTACCTTCCTGTAATTAGAAAGGATCCCCTGAACTGCACTCACCTTAAGACATCCAGTATACAGGAGCATGAAAACCATCATAACAATGTGGCTCCAGGGAAGATAGTTTTGATAAGGAAAATAGCCTAAGCTTCTGTTTCCCATTTTAATTACTGAAATCTCTAACAGTGACAGAACTGTCACATAGGACAGTAACTGTATACAGTAATTCAATCAAACTTCTTGGAAAGAACACATTTAGCAATCTGGGATAATGCAGAATGACAAGAAGTATAACGTGATTCAACACTGGTTCTTTTTGTCATTTTACACAGATATCATGTTTGTTAGTTTTTTTAATGACAGGATTTTTATTTTTATTTTTTAAATTTTTGGCCGTGCAGCACGGCATGCAGGGAACTGATCTCAATTCCCCAACCAGGATCAAACCTATTCCCCCTGCAGTGGAAGCCAGAGTCTTAGCCACTGGACCACCAGGGAAGTCCTGACATGTTATTATTAGACCAAAGCACAAAACGTTTAGTGCATAAACCAGTTTCTATTTTAAGATCTAGCATTTTTATTGTAGTCTTTTATCTTAGTTTGTACCACTTTTACCCAGTACTCTATCCTACTGTAGATTGTTTAACTTGATGAACAAAATCAAAAGTGATTTCTGACCAGATTTATGGAGGACATAAACATTTATATCATCTAAGTGTTTGCATAACCAAGAGTGCAATAATAAATATGAAAATGCCTATTTCATTTAGAAAATAAGCTTGCTGCATCTTTTTTTTTGAATTTTATTTTATTTTCTTATACAGAAGGTTCTTATTAGTTATCCATTTTATACATGTTAGTGTATACATGTCAATCCCAATCTCCCAATTCATCACCGCCCACCCCCCACCCCGCCACTTTACCCCTTGGTGTCCATATATTTGTTCTCTACATCTGTGTCTCTATTTCTGCCCTGCAAACCAGTTCATCTGTACCATTTTTTCTAGGTTCCACATATATGCTTTAATATACGATATTTGTTTTTCTCTTTCTGAGTTAACTTCATTCTGTATGACCTCTAGATACATCCACGTCCCTACAAATGACCCCAAATTTCGTTCCTTTTTATGGCTGAGTAATATTGTATTGTGTATATGTACCACATCTTCTTTATCCATTTGTCTGTCGATGGGCATTTAGGTTGCTTCCATGACCTGGCTGTTGTAAATAGTGCTGCAGTGAATATTGGGGTACATGTGTCTTTTTGAATTATGGTTTTCTCTGGGTATATGCCCAGTAGTGGGATTGCTGGGTCATATGGTAATTCTATTTTTAGTTTTTTAAGGAACCTCCATACTGTTCTCCATAGTGTCTGTATCAATTTACATTCCCACCAACAGTGCAAGAGGGTTCCCTTTTCTCCACACCCTCTCCAGCATTTGTTGTTTTTAGATTTTCTGACGATGCCCATTCTAACGTGTGAAGTGATACCTCATTGTAGTTTTGATTTGCATTTCTCTAATAGTTAGTGATTTTGAGCAGCTTTTCATGTGCTTCTTGGCCATCTGTCTGTCTTCTTTGGAGAGTTGTCTATTGAGGTTTTCTGCCCATTTTTTTTTTTTTGCGGTATGCGGGCCTCTCACTGTTGCAACCTCTCCCGTTGCGGAGCACAGGCTCCAGACGCACAGGCTCAGCGGCCATGGCTCATGGGCATAGCCGCTCCGCGGCATGTGGGATCTTCCCAGATCGGGGCAGGAACCCGGGTCCCCTGCATCGGCAGGCAGACTCTCAACCACTGTGCCACCAGGGGAGCCCCCTCTGCCCATTTTTTGATTGGGTTGTTTGTTTTTTTAATATTGACCTGCATGAGCTGTTTATATATTTGGGAGACTAATCCTTTGTCCATTGATTCGTTTGCAAATGTTTGCTCCCATTCTGAGGGTTGTCTTTTTGTCTTGTTTTTATTTCTTTTGTTTTGCAAAAGCTTTTAAGTTTCATTAGGTCCCATTTGTTTATTTTTGTTTTTATTTCCATTTCTCTAGGAGGTGGATCAAAAAATATCTTGTTTTGATTTATGTCAAAGAGTGTTCTTCCTATGTTTTCCTCTAAGAGTTTTATAGTGTCCAGTCTTACATTTAGATCTCTAATTCATTTTGAGTTTGTTTTTGTGTATGGTGTTAGGGAGTGTTCTAATTTCATTCTTTTACATGTAGCTTTCCAGTTTTCCCAGCACCACTTATTGGAGAGACTGTCTTTTCTTGTGTATCCTTGCTTCCTTTGTCATAGATTAGTTGACCATAGGTGCATGGGTTTATCTGTGGGTTTTCTGTCCTGTTCCACTGATCTATATTTCTGTTTTTGTGCCAGTACCATACTGTATTGATTACTGTAGCTTTGTAGTATAGTCTGAAGTCAGGGAGTCTGATTCCTCCAGCTCTGTTTTTATTCCCTCAAGACTGCTTTGTCTATTCGGGGTCTTTTGTGTCTCCATACAAATTTTAAGATGTTTTGTTCTAGTTCTGTAAAAAGTGCCATTGGTAATTTAATAGGGATTTCATTGAATCTGTAGAATGCTTTGGGTAGTATAGTCATTTTCACAATATTGATTCTTCCAATCCAAGAACATGGCATATCTCTCCATCTGTTTGTATGATCTTTAATTTCTTTCATCAGTGTCTTATAGTTTTCTGCATACAGGTCTTTTGTCTCCTTAGGTAGGTTTATGCCTAGGTATTTTATTCTTTTTGTTGCAGTGGTAAATGGGAGTGTTTCCTTAAGTTCTCTTTCAGATTTTTCATCATTAGTGTATAACAATGCAAGAGTTTTCTGTGCATTTATTTTGTATCCTACAACTTTACCAAATTCATTGATTTAGCTCTAGTAGTTTTCTGGTGGCATCTTTAGGATTCTCTATGTATAGTATCATGTCATCTGCAAAGAGTAACAATTTTACTTCTTCTTTTCCAATTTGGATTCCTTTTATTTCTTTTTCTTCTCTGATTGCCGTGGCTAAAACTTCCAAAGTTATGTTGAATAATAGTGGCAAGAGTGGGCAATCTTGTCTTTTCCTGATCTTAGAAGAAATGGCTTCAGTTTTTCACCATTGAGAATGATGTTGGCTGTGTGTTTGTCATATATGGCCTTTATTATGTTGAGGTAAGTTCCCTCTCTGCCTACTTTCTGGAGGGTTTTTATCATAAATGGGTGTTGAATTTTGTCGAAAGCTTTTTGTGCATCTATCGAGATGATCATATGGTTTTTATTCTCCAGTTTGTTAATATGATGTATCACATTGATATGCGTATATTGAAGAATCCTTGCATCCCTGGTATAAATCTCACTTGATCATGGTGTATGATCCTTTTAATGCGTTGTTGGATTCTGTTTGCTAGTATTTTGTTGAGGATTTTTGCATCTATATTCATCAGTGATATGGTTTGTAATTTTCTTTTTTTGTAGTATCTTTGTCTGGTTTTGGTATCAGGATGATGGTGACCTCATAGAATGAGTTTGGGAGTGTTCCTCCCTCTGCAATTTTTTGGAAGAGTTTGAGAAGGGATGGGTGTTAGCTCTTCTCTAAATGTTTGATAGAATTCACCTGTGAAGCCATCTGGTCTGGACTTTTGTTTGTTGGAAGATTTCTAATCACAGTTTCAATTTCAGTGCTTGTGATTGGTCTGTTCATAGTTTCTATTTCTTCCTGGTTCAGTCTTGGAAGGTTATACCTTTCTAAGAATTAGTCCATTTCTTCCAGGTTGTCCATTTTACTGGCATAGAGTGGCTTGCCGTAGTCTCTTAGGATGCTTTTTATTTCTGTGGTGTCTCTTGTAACTTTTCCTTTCTGATTTTATTGATTTTATTTGAGTCCTCTCCCTCTTTTTCTAGATGAGCCTGGCTAATGGTTTATTGATTTTGTTTACCTTCTCAAAGAACCAGCTTTTAGTTTTATTGATCTTTGCTATTGTTTTCTTTGTTTCTATTTCATTTATTTCTGCTGTGATCTTTATGATTTCTTTCCTTCTGCTAACTTTGGGTTTTGTTTGTTCTTCTTTCTGTAGTTCCTTTAGGTGTAAGATTAGATTGTTTTGAGGTATTTCTTGTTTCTTGAGGTAGGCTTGTATAGCTATAATCTTCCCTTAGAAGTGCTTTTGCTGCATCCCATAGGTTTTGGATCGTCGTGTTTTCATTGTCATTTGTCTCTAGGTATTTTTTTATGTCCTCTTTGATTTCTTCAGTGATCTCTTGGTTATTTAGTAACATATTGTTTATACTCCATGTGTTTGTGTTTTTTACGTTTTTTTCCCTGTAATTGATTTCTCATCTCATAGCATTGTGGTCAGAAAAGATGCTTGATATGGTTTCAATTTTCTTTAATTTATTGTGGCTTGATTTGTGACCCAGGATGTGATCTATCCTGGAGAATGTTCCGTGCGCACTTGAGAACAAAGTGTAATCTGCTGTTTTGGAATGTCCTATAAATATCAATTAAATCTATCTGGTCTGTCGGGTCATTTAAAGCTTCTGTTTCCTTATTTATTTTCATTTTGGATGATCTGTCCGTTGGTGTAAGTGAGGTATTAAAGTCCCCCATTATTATTGTGTTACTGTCGATTTCCTTTTATAGCTGTTAGAAGTTGCCTTATGTATTGAGGTGCTCCTATGTTGGGAGCGTATATATTTATAATTGTTATATCTTCTTCTTGGATTGATCCCTTGATAATTATGTAGTGTCTTTCATTGTCTCTTGTAACATTCTTTATTTTAAAGTCTCTTTTATTTGATATGAGAATTGCTACTTCAGCTTTCCTTTGATTTCCATTTGCATGGAATATCTTTTTCCATCCCCTCACTTTCGGTCTGAATGTGTCCCTGGGTCTGAAGTGGGTCTCTTGTAGACAGCATATATATGGGTCTTGTTTTTGTGTCCATTCAGCAAGCCTGTGTCTTTTGGTTGGAGCATTTAATCCATTCACATTAAAGGTAGTTATCGATATGTATGTTCCTGTTACCATTTTTTTAATTGTTATGGGTTTGCTTTTGTAGGTCCTTTTCTACTCTTGTGTTTCCCACTTAGAGAAGTTCCTTTAGCATTTGTTGTAGAGTTGGTTTAGTGGTGTTGAATTCTCTTAGCTTTTGCTTGTCTCTAAAGCTTTTGATTACTCCATGGAATCTAAATGAGATCCTTGCCGGGTAGAGTAGTCTTGGTTGTAGGTTCTTCCCTTTCATCACTTTAAGTATGTCATTCCACTCCCTTCTGGCTTGTAGAGTTTCTGCTGAGAAATCAGCTGTTAACCTCATGGGAGTTCCCTTGTATGTTATTTGTCATTTTTCCCTTGTTGCTTTCAATAATTTGTCTTTAATTTTTATCAGTTTGATTACTATGTGTCTCGGCATGTTTCTCCTTGGGTTTATCCTGCCTGGGACTCTCTGTGCTTCCTGGACTTGGGTGGCTATTTCCTTTCCCATTTTAGGGAAGTTTTCGACTATAATCTCTTGAAATATTTTCTCAGGTCCTTTCTCTCTCTCTTCTCCTTCTGGGACCCCTATGATGCGAATGTTGTTGCATTTAATGTTGTCCCCAAGGTCTCTTAGGATGTCTTCATTTCTTTTCATTCTTTTTTCTTTATTCTGTTCCTCAGCAGTGAATTCCACCATTCTGTCTTCCAGGTCACTTATCTGTTCTTCTGCCTCATTTATTCTGCTGTTGATTCCTTCTAGTGTTTTTTTCATTTTAGTTATTGTTCATCTCTGTTTTCTGTTCTTTAATTCTTCTAGATCTTTGTTAAACATTTCTTGCATCTTCTTGATCTTTGTCTCCATTCTTTTTCTGAGGTCCTGGTTCATCTTCACTATCGTTATTCTGAATTCTTTTTCTGGAAGGCTGCCTATCTCCGTTTAGTTGTTTTTCTGGGGTTTTATCTTGTTCCTTCATGTGGTACATAGCCCTCTGCCTTTCCATCTTGTCTGTCTTTCTGTGAATGTGGTTTTTGTTCCGCAGGCTGCAGGATTGTAGTTTTTCTTGCTTCTACTGTCTGCCCTCTGGATGCTTGCTGCATCTTTAATGTCTCTACTAGTGGATGACAATGAGTAGTTGATAGAAAAAAAAGAACTATATACTTGAATTATGGTAGCGCATCCATCAAGGTTAATCTAGAAATGAAGTTTCTATAGAAACAGGAACTGTTTTAACAAGGAAAAAAAGTTCCCTCATTCAAACCTCTTTGAAGTGGTAATGGCTGCAAACCTGCAGCATTTAGAAAACTATGCTGGCAACAAGCTGTGTCTTACGAACCTATATTAAGAAATCCAGAAAGCAGATGAAAGTGGATTCTTCAAAATTTTAGTAAAACTACTGATAACCAAAGATTTCAAAGGAAATATAGCACATAACTCAAGCATAAATCAAGGTGGAGAGCATGGAGAATTTTTGATTTCCTAAATTTTCAAACATTTTATCATTGCACATACAGGAATTCTCCCGTATTTTAATTTTAGAAGTTTCAAAGAAAATGGAGTGGATTACATACACAAATGTGAATGCCCACACAAACACGCGCAGACACACACACACACACACATACACACACACACACAGTGTAAGTAGAGTATATAGTTCCTTCTTCCCACCACCTAAGTCTCACTACCACTTAGCTGTACCTCCTGTATGCACAGCTCTTTGGACTGTTTATAGCCTTGTCTTTGTATGGTGCTTCCTATAGTTGTGCATAGTATAAACTGTAAAAATTATATCCTAGTCTTGAACCCTTTCTTAAAAGCAAGGATTGAGTCATGCTGTGTTCTCAATTTTATGGCTGACATATAGTAGTCAGTTTGTTGTGTTGACTGTGATGCTATTTTACAGTTAAGTTTAACTTCCATATGTTAACCTCAGCAGGTTTATTCGTTCTGATAGATGCTAGAACACTAGCAGGTTACGTCACAGATGATCTCTCTTCCCACATTAGCATGAATTCAAGTAGTTCTGAACAAAGTCAGAATTTATAAGTTGATAGATTGTGTATTTCTATTTCTGCTGTAACAGAATTGCCATAAACTTTTGTCTTAAAACAACATACATTTTATTTTCTTATTGTTCTTGAAGGCTGAAGTGTGAAATCAGTTTTACTGTGTTAGAGTCAAAGTGTTGGCAGGTCTTGTTCATTCTGGAGGCTCTGAGGAGAGAATCCATTTTCTTTTTCTTTTTCTTTTTTTCCAGCTTATAGTAGCCACCTGCATTCCTTGGCTGTGTCTCTGTTTCCAAAGCACATTATTCTAATCTCTGCTTTCATTGTCAATTGCCTTCTCCTCTTCTGTAGTCTAATCTTCTTCTGCCTCCATCTTGTTAGATCACTTGTGATGACATTTATGGCCTATCAAATAATCCAGGACAGCATACCCATCTCAAGATCCTTAATTTAATCCCCCTCACAGAATCTCCTTTGCTGTATAAAGTGACACAGGTTTTCCAAGCATTACGACCTAGGTATCTTTGGGGGCCGTTATTACAACCACATAGTGTAATAACGAAGCACCTTAAAGTTTTTTTGCATATTTATGCTTATTTTCTCTTCCTAAATAAGGTATCATTTTTCCCCAATGTAATAACTTAGTGGAATAACTTATTTTACTCAGCTCTTAATGCTCATTTCTTTGTTCTTGTCTATGATATATGAATGAGTAGTTCCCATGTAGGCATCGTGTACAATCTCCTTATTTTTTCTGAAGAATATTTCTTAATGTTGTTGTTTTGTGTTGTAGTTGGTGTAATACGGTGCCCAGTATGCCGCCAAGAATGCAGACAGATAGACCTTGTGGATAATTATTTTGTGAAAGATACATCTGAAGCTCCTAGCAGTTCTGATGAGAAATCAGAACAGGTATGCTTCTCAATTTTTCTTTATATTCCTATCTTGATATGAAAATATGAATTATAAGAAAACATGCTTGAATTGTTACATAATTTAGGGTAGTTATGCCTTAGTTTCATCTTTCAAATTGAAAATGAAGGATATCTTTATTCTACACCCTCAGACCTGGTTAAATGAGATTAAAAGTCATTACTTAAAGATTCAAATCTTGTATAGATTTTGTATTCTGAGACTTTTTTTTACCTACCTGAATGTTTGATCTGGAAGGGAAAGGATTTTGTTGAAGAGAAATGGATAACAAAATAATTTTATTCTAGGTACAGTGAATTAGTATATTTGAGAGCAAGTTAGAAAGTTTTCACCTTTTTGTTTTGTGGAACTATATTTTGTAAATTTAATGTAGCTTAGTATTTATTTCCTCCTTTAGGTATGTACTAGTTGTGAAGACAATGCAAGTGCAGTTGGCTTTTGTGTAGAATGTGGAGAGTGGCTATGTAAGACATGTATTGAAGCACATCAAAGAGTAAAATTCACTAAAGATCACTTGATCAGGAAGAAAGAAGATGTCTCAGGTAAGATAGAAGCAGTTTTAATGATTACTATTAATCTCCCTCTTTTGCCTCTATAGCATTTCTACTTATCTTTATAAGCTTTTGATACCAATATCAGTAAGAATTTAGAAAGTTAGACAAAAATTTTGTTTAGTTTAAAAATATGTGTTTTATTTTACTGCAGAGTCTGTTGGAGCATCTGGTCAGCGCCCTGTTTTCTGCCCTGTACACAAACAAGAACAGTTGAAACTTTTCTGTGAAACATGTGATAGGCTGACATGTAGAGACTGTCAGCTATTGGAACACAAAGAACATAGGTACAAAAGTCATAATTGCTTATCAAGAAATATTATAAAAAGTTCTTGTAAAATTATTTTTCCTAAAGCAAGTATTCTATAATTTTGTTAGCATTTTAAAATTATCAGTTTTGTGTTTTA
Organism: Pseudorca crassidens; assembly: GCF_039906515.1. NCBI lineage: Eukaryota > Metazoa > Chordata > Mammalia > Artiodactyla > Delphinidae > Pseudorca > Pseudorca crassidens. Next base: position 100,374,762 of record NC_090297.1, on the reverse strand, counting down.
TGTCTTAGAGCAAGATGTATTTTTGATAAATTATTTAATGGTTTCCATATTCATACCTAATTGTTTTATGGATATTTGTTGAAAATGTATCAGTACATGGATTTGGGTTGCAAGAATGGAGTTATATTATTTCTTTGTATGCAATGCCTCTGGTTCAAATACACTTTTTTTCAAGTGTTCTATGGGATTTAGGCTCTGGACTGTTGTCTTAAAAGGTAATATTTCCATGAGTGTGGCTAAGTGATACCCATTTTAACATCAAAGCATAAATATACTGCTTTCATATTGGATATACAGTTTGTAGAAAAACTAGGGATTTATAAGCATCTAAGTAGCATAATTAATAATTCATTAATACATAGCTTTGTCTTTCAACCTTCTTTTACCCTCAGGATACAATAGTATTCACTTATCACCAGCCTGTTACATCTGAACTGTTCTGGAAAGTACTGAAATTTCTAGTCAGGTGTTAAGTTTGATTAACCACACTTAAATATTTGTTTTTTAACTCTAGGATGTCTTAGAGCTTTTAGTTCATTAGAGCCATTGGAATTTTTTGGAATCCTCTAAAAGAAGGGGATACATTAATTCTGTTCACTAACAAGTATTGCATCTGTAGTTTGTGCCAGGCAGTTTTCCTAATGGTGCATGTTTGTTTAATTCACACCAACCACCCATGCAGTGTTGGTACTGATATCCTGACTGTTTTAAAGGTGAGCGAGAGTTCTTACAGAAAGCTTCAGTAATCTGTACAAGGTGTCCCCATAAGTGGTAGAGCCAGGATTTGAACTCCAGATCTATTTTAGCCCATATGCTCATTTTCTCCCATGTGGTATTCAGAATATAGAATACAGTGTATGGAATCTTTCAAACTTGACCTCATAGGGGTAATGCTCTTTTTTCTTTTCCAAGGCACCTCTTACTGTTTTACAGAACATTTGTGTAGAAATGCTACTTTAAACTTTTGTATCCTTTGTTACAAAATGTCTCATCTTGCTTATGAATTGGCTAATGTTTTGCTTGAGGTAACTAATCTTGTGAATGCCTTCACCTGAGGTCCAAATCTTACCCTTGTCTTGTAATCTCAGTAAGACATTAAATTACTTTCTCACAGCTGCAGTCAGATCTTTGAGCATTTAGATTTCTTATGGCTTTTTACATTGATGGTGCGAAACAGAAAGAATAGGAACATGGCATCCTTTATCCTGTGAACAAATAGCTTCAGCCACTCCTCTCAAAGTTTAACCATGTTCCATTCTTCCCTTTCCTTCACCACTTTCCTTTACTACTCATAGCCAACTCCTAATTATCTCTTGAATGTTCTTCCCTTTTCTTTTGTTTTTTCACCCTGTGATTTTCCTGGATAGACTATGGCAGAACCAATGGCACTGGACTTAAAAGCCTAGGTTCCTGTTACTACAACACATTTACAACTAGTCTCCCTGTTTTGAGTTTTATATTGTCAAATTCATTCTGTCCACATTGCTGCCAGTATCATTTGGCTAACATGTAGTTAAGCCCCACCCACCCCACCCCCTTTAAACACACTCTTCAAAGATACCCCATAGTCAAAGTTTAAAGTGCTCATTATTGAGTCTTACCAGATTCTTTTCTTTATCATCTGTACAAAAGTTAGGAAACAGTCCACAAGACCACCCTCTCTTCTAATACCAGCTGCAGAGTTCAGTAAAAACCCAAACATAGGGGATAACAGCATGCAGTCCACCTCATTAATATGATTTGTTATTACTTATACCTTCTTCAGTTAGAGTGGTGGCCTTGTAAACAGGATGCTTTCTGTTCACCTTGGAACCACCATCCATAAGCCAAGCAGCTTTGTTAGCTAATAGACTTTATAGAGCACCACCTATGTGATCATAGCATTCAGCAGCTCCTCTGGTGGTTCAGAAGTTATATTTAGAGGAAAAGAGGCCAGCTACCTGCTCATAAATACAATAAATACTTCTTTGCATCCTCCTGGTCGCATGTTCCTGCACAGACCATCTCTGTTTATGTGGAACACTTCTGGGCCTTGCCTTCGTCATTAGAGTGTTCCCCTGTCACCCAAGACATTATGAGTATTTCAGGTTTCATGGTTATTTTGTGTCCTTCAGTCATAGAGTCAGTCTCAGTGCTGAATGGCAAGCTAGTAATTTTCTCTTAAATGACATAAATTTTACCATGGTATCCAGAACTTCTCTGGTCCAAAATCCTGGTGGGTCGCTTCTGAGTGGCACTGAGAGGTTTTTGCCATAAGTTTCAATCTGCGTAGGTACGTGTTGCTGACACTTCCAAAATCATGTCCGAGTGTGGATCACAGGGGCCCAAAAGCATCATGAGAAAGACTGCTTTTTGCAGTTCAGACAATGGCTGCCTTTGTTCAGGCCCCCGTTCAAATATGACCTTCTTTTGGGTAGTTGTATAGATTGGTGCTGGTAATATTCCCAGATATGGAGGGTGTGTTCTTTAAAATTCAAATATACCAACCAAATGTTGGCTTCTTGTTTAGTTCTAGGGGTAGGTGGCAGAAGCAGCTTTTTTTTTCACCTTTGGAATGTCATGGGTGGCTCCTGCCTAGGTTATTCCTAAGAATTTCACCAGTTTGGACAGGTCCTTGGACCTTTGTTATATTTAGCAACAGCTTCTCTTGGTCATGTGTGTCGCCATTGCATCTGAGTCAGTCTTACCTTCATCTTTAGTTTCTGATATTATCATGAAATTAATATAGTATATTTTTACACTCAGGACCTGCATCAAGTCTAAATCTCTTCTAAACAAATCATACCAGTAAGCTGGTGAATTGAAATAACCCTGTGGCAGTATAGTAAACATCAATTAGGGTCCTTCCACATCAAGGAAAATTGCTGTTTGGCTCTTTTTCAGAGTTAGAAAAAAAATTTGCATGTTCAGTCACTGAGTGCCACTCTTTTTTAGTCTGCTGTATATATTTTTTGTATTGTTGAAACCGTATCAAGGACTGCTGATGCTATGGTGGCACTACTTTATTAAAACTTTAATAGTCTGCTGTTACTCTTGATGAAACATTTACTTTTTTTCTTGATGAAACTACACATGGTTATTGTACAAAGAATTCATTGATACTAGCACTCCAGCTTCTAATTTGTCATTAAAGTTGTAATCTCATTTTATCCATCAGGTATCCTATACTGTCTCAGGTCTACAACTTCTGTGGACTTGGACAGTTTTGTTTTTTTAAAAAAATATTTATGTATGTATGTATTTTGCTGTGCCAGGTCTTAGTTGTGGCACGTGGGATCTTCAAGTTGCGACATGCGGGATCTTTAGTAGCGGCATGCAAACTCTTAGTTGCGGCATGTGGGATCTAGTTCCTTACCCAGGGATCGAACCCGGGCCCCCTGCATTGGGAGCGTGGAGTCTTAGCCACCGGACCACCAGGGAAGTCCCTGGACTTGGACAGTTTTAGTGGTTTCCATGTACCATGTCTAATCAAGACTCGCCTGAATGTGAACCTGTATGTCTTCTGTTTTACAGTACCAGTCAGACATAATATCCATTCCAGTTACATAGTCACATAAAGGAGAGATGTAACTACTTCACATAAAGTCTGTTCATATATTCCAACTTTCATCACCTTAATCCTATCAACCATTCCTCTCCTCCCAATCTAACCTTAGCTCCCATTAGGTCTTCAGCAGGTTTTAGAATCATAGCACATTGGGCCCCCATGTCGGGGAGTCCCGGAACTGTCTCTTATCCACCCCCTGGCTATTTTACCCACACAAGTGCATATTGCCTTGTGTTTTCCAGCTGGGGTTGAGCCAGAAAACCCTGGCCTCTCCTTCAGTTTTCAGGTTGATTGATCCATGGAATCGTTGCTCCAGGCAGTACAAGGTCAGGTTTCTCATTGTCATCTTTGCCCTCCAGCTTTTAAAATTTCTTCATACTGGGGTAAATACAACAGTTGTTTAATGCCCTTTAATGTTGGGGACCAGCAGTGGCTCCCATTGGTCCACCCAACCTCCCAAGAGTGCTACGTTAAGACCTTTGTTTCAACACCATCATTGTCTGCTTTATTCACTACCTTCCCCCCCTCCCTTTTTTTTTTTTGTTATTTTTGTTTTTGTTTTTTATGGTACGTGGGCCTCTCACTGTTGTGGCCTCTCCCGTTGCGGAGCACAGGCTCTGGACACACAGGCTCAGCGGCCATGGCTCACGGGCCCAGCCGCTCCGTGGCATGTGGGATCTTCCCAGACAGGGGCACGAATCCGTGTCCCCTGCATCGGCAGGCGTCCTCTCAACCACAGCGCCACCAGGGAAGCCCCCCGCCCCTTCCCTTTTTAACAGCCACCTGAAGATTTCCATCCTGCTGGGATAAATCCCTTGACTCTCCCCTTTGTCTTTCCCTATTTTCTCATGAATCACTAGTTTTCTTAATATCTGTAAGGCCCATAAAGCTGAGACAAATCTAATAAGGCTTCTCAGATTATTGCTAGGTTTTGCAGCAGTAAAATTACATGGGGGTGCCCATGTACAAGGGTCCCCCTTAATCACATTATTTACCTTGATCTTAGTAGGAGGCATACTCAGTAGATGAACATCCTGCTCTGCGTAATGCTAATCTGGCGTGGCTTGCGTGTGAGAAGCATATCAGCCAATTCTTCTGGGGAGTTCTATTTGGCATTTATAGGAGAAGGACAATCGCCTGTCTGAGGGTAAAAAAAACCTCACAGGGGCTTTTATCTAGTCCACCAAGCTAGCTGTCCCCTCAGGAATCACCTGCTGTGTATCTAGGTTATGTATAGCCATCTGTGATTCCATAGTGAGCTGTGGGTCCTCCATCAGCTCAAACATTGCTGTTCTATTCTGCAGCATTCAAAATCAACAATACTACCTCTATGTAATCAGTCACTCTTAAAATATTTTAGTAAAGGTTTTTTTCAGGAAGCATACAATGTCAATCCACAAAATGAGATAATTCCTTAGCATTGTAAACTCTCGTTTCATTAGTTTCTTGATTTTGTCTTTCCTCAACCCGGACTACTTTGTGACTGAGGTCATAGAGGTGCTGTCTATTTTCCCAGCATAATTTTCCCCTTTGGAATGGCCCTGAGGCTAGTGGCTGTAGCTCAGACTGGCTGAAATCTAAACTTTGCCCAGTGTCAGGATCTGTCCCAATACACTCTTTATTTTACAGATAACAATAACCAAGGAATTGTTTCATTACCTTGTTTCTTATTAGTTTGCATTTCCTTGTTTATCCAGGGAGTCAACTCCTAGGGAGTTGGAGCTACAGTTTCTAAATTCTTTCTGTTGATAACTTTTATCTCTAATAACTGCAGCTGTAGTTCCATACCATGAGTGACTAGTCATCCAGGAATCAAAGGTTCATAACCCTTGTCATCTTTTCCTTCCTCTTCCCAACCAGAAGTTTCAATGAGTCAGGATGGTTCTAGTGAATCTCACTTTTGAGGCCAACTATGAAGTTAGGGAACAATTCACAGGTCCTCCCTCACTTCTGACACCCAGTTGCAGAATTTGGGGGTCCCCAAAACCATTTGCGCTTCCTTTTTTTTTTTTTTAATTTATCTTATTCATTCTCACTTCTGACACCAGTTGCAAGTTCAGGATTTCTTAAGACTACCCTCAGATTCAGTAATTTCTTAGAACTCACTGAAAGATGTATACTGACAGTTAACATTTATTACAGTGAAAGGATACAGATTAAAATCATCCAATGGAAAGACACTGAGCAGAGTAGTCTAGGAGAGTTCTAAATGTGGAACTTCCATTTGTGTCTTCTCAGTAGAATTCTTTTTTTTTTTTGTTTAATCTTTATTTATTCATCCATTTATTTTGGCTGCGCTGAGTCCCAGCTGTGGTGCATGGGATCTTCAGTTGTGGCATGCCAACCCTTAGCTGCGGCATGCGTGCAGGGTCTAGTTCCCTGACCAGGGATCGAACCCGGGACTCCAGTGCTGGGTGCAGGGAGTCCCACCCACTGGACCACCAGGGAAGCCCCCTCAGTGGAATTCTTAATGTAGTTAACTCCTCCTAGCAATAATGTGTGACAGCATGAAGAGAATATTGCCAACCATCAAGGCTTGCATGAGCCTTTGTGTCCAGAATTTTTTTTGGAACTCTGTCATGTAGATGTAGTTTACTGGCCACATGATTGACTGGTTTCCAGCCCCTCCTGAGGTTGAGCTGACTGTGTGACCTGAAGACTCTACCAGAAATCATATCATTAGCATATGGCCTAAGGCCTCAAGTGAACAAAGATACTTTTGTCAGACAGTACATTTCAAGGGCTTAGAGACACCCTCCCAGCTGCTGAGGGCAAAGGCCAGACTTCTCTTTGGGCAAGGTTAAATTCTTTAGTACACAATCTGTTATCTCCCATTTGCACTCTTACAGTAGGTAACCCCCTGTTTTAAACTTCTCTGCCTTTACAAATGCTATTTCTTAACAGTACACTGTCAGGAGAACTATTTCTAAAAGCCAGTTTACTTCTGTGTCTTGTCTTCCCTAACACTATGGTTCCATCTTACCCACCCCGTTTCCCTGTCTGGACTTCAGGCCTTTTAGGGCTAGTTCTTTAAGGGACTTAGCTTCTCACATGCTTATTGATCAAGTCGGGTTTCCCACCTCTTCTTGAGTCACTCATGCAATTATGATAATATGTATTTTCTTAGAAAATCCCACCAGTTAGTAGAGGTTTTAAAAACATACTTGTGGGCTTCCCTGATGGTGCAGTGGTTAAGAATCCACCTGCTATTGCAGGGGACACGGGTTCAAACCCTGGTCTGGGAAGATCCCACATGCTGCGGAGCAGCTAAGCCCGCGCGCCACAACTACTGAGCCTGCGCTCTAGGGCCCACGAGCCATAACCACTGAGCCCGCGTGCCGCAACTACTGAAGCCCATGCGCCTAGAGCCTGTGCTCCACAACAAGAGAAGCCACCACAATGAGAAGCCCACGCACCACAACAAAGAGTAGCCCCTGCTCGCTGCAATTAGAGAAAGCCCACGCACAGCAACGAAGACCCAACGCAGCCAAAAATAAATAAATAAAATAAATAATTTTTTTAAAAAGCCATTAAGAAAAGTTTAAAAATAAATAAAAAAAAGAAAAACATACTTGCTTAGAAATAGACCATAAAGATTTTACAAAAATCTGTGTTTTCTATCTCATTCTTGTTTATAATGTTGAATAGCTGAGTTTATTTCCTTTTATTTTTTTTTTTGCGTTACTCGGGCCTCTCACTGTTGTGGCCTCTCTCGTTGCGGGGCAACAGGCTCCGGACGCGCAGGCTCAGCGGCCATAGCTCACGGGCACAGCTGCTCCGCGGCATGTGGGATCTTCCTGGACCGGGGCACGAACCCGTGTCCCCTGCATCGGCAGGCGGACTCTCAACCACTGCGCCACCAGGGAAGCCCTCCTTATTTTTTTTTTTGCAGTACACGGGCCTCTCACTGGCCTCTCACTGTTGTGGCCTCTCCCGTTGCGGAGCACAGGCTCCGGACGCACAGGCTCAGCGGCCATGGCTCACAGGCTTAGCTGCTCCACGGCATGTGGGATCTTCCCGGACCGGGGCACGAACCCGTGTCCCCTGCATCGGCAGGTGGACTCTCAACCACTGCGCCACCAAGGAAACCCTATTTCCTTATTCTTTATTAGCCTAGCCATAGATTTGAGTCTCTTGTTGGTCATTTTATTTTATTTTTTAAAGATTTTTTTGTTGTGGACCATTTTTAAAGTCATTACTGAATTTGTTACAATATTGCTCTGTTTTATATTTTGGTTTTTTGGCTGCGAGGCATGTGGGATCTTAGCTCCCTGACCAGGGATCAAACCTGCACCCCCTACATTGAAAGGTGAATTCTTAACCACTGGACCTAGGGAAGTCCCTATTGGTCATTTCAGTGATCCAGTTTTTGAAATTGTTTATTCTTTTTTTAAGTATTCTAACTCTCACAGTTCTCTTTTATTTTTTATTTTATTTTATTTATTTATTTTTTGCTGTACGTTGGCCTCTCACTGCTGTGGCCTCTCCCGCTGCGGAGCACAGGCTCCAGACGCGCAGGCTCAGTGGCCATGGCTCACAGGCTCCGCGGCATGTGGGATCCTCCTGGACCGGGGCACGAACCCGTGTCCCCTGCATCAGCAGGCGGACTCTCAACCACTGCGCCACCAGGGAAGCCCTCTCTTTTATTTTTATTCTTTGCTTAGCTTAATTTCATTGTACTTCTTTTAGGTTCTTATGCTGAATCTTGACTTTATCAAAAAGATGTGAATTTTTCATTTATTTATTTATTTATCTATCTATCTATCTATTGCTGCATCGGGTCTCATTGCTGCGCGCGGGCTTTCTCTAGTTGCGGTGAGTGGGGGCTACTCTTCGTTGCGGTGTGTGGGCTTCTTATTGCAGTGGCTTCTCTTGTTGCAGAGCGCAGGCTCTAGGCGCACAGGCTTCAGTAGTTGTGGCACGTGGGCTCAGTAGTTGTGGCTCACAGGCTTTAGAGCACAGGCTCAGTAGTTGTGGCGCACGGGCTTAGGTGCTCCGCAGCATGTGGGATCTTCCCGGACCAGGGCTCAAACCTATGTCCGCTGCATTGGCAGGAGGATTCTTAACCACTGAGCCACCAGGGAAGCCTGTGAATTTTTCTTTGATTAAAATTTAGCCTCATTCCAGAATCATTATTGACTTACCTCCTCTATATAAGAATTTTGGGTCCCCTGCCACCCACCCACCCTTTTAAAGGTGATTGTTGCATAGTATAGTGATACAGATAATGAACTTTGGTGTGTGTGTGTGCGAGTGTGTATCTTCAAATGAATAATATGTAGTACCTTCCTTATAAGATGGCTGTGAGGATTGAGTTGAGAATTGTACCTGTAAAGTGCTTAAGACAGTAAGGGCTCAATAATAGTCTGTTACATTTCATTTATTTATGGCCATGCTGGGGGGCTTGTGGGAATTCCCTGACCAGGGGTTGAACCTGGACCCTCAGCAGTGAAAGCCCTGAGTCCTAACTACTGGACCACCAGGGAATTCCCTATTTTTTTTTGTTTTAAAAAAAACACTTTATTGAGATCTTTGGTTTTCTTTATGGCCTCATAAATTGTTTTCAAAAAGGAAAACATCTGTAGAACTTTATGAAATTTTGTACCTCAAAGCACTTCATGATTTCTAGCTAAACCAAGGCATTATCCCTCCTCCTTCTAGTAATTCTCTTCACAGTACATGAATAAAAAATGTATAGACTTATAAAGGACAAGAATGAGAGAAGAGACACCAATGGAGGTTTCAGTTAATTTTTCAAAACCAGGGAAATGGATTGAATATTTGTTGGATCTGATGATTTACCTAGTAGAGTTGAGCCATCTACAACCCAAGGGCATGCAAATGAGATATAAAGGAAGCTACTTGATTTATTTCCTAGAAACCTATGGTGGCTCGGGATCTAGAGGTGATAGGTATCACAAAAGTTGGGCTTATTCTCTGGATAAGTAGAATCAGAGGCCCTGGACTTGGGGATATTAGGTCTAGATTGAGGGTGGGGATGAGGTACTTGGCTGAAATTGGGGAGATTAAAGGATCAATCTGCACACTAAACTGTGAGACATTCACTTACCTCGACTTGCTTCCAGATTGCCAGTAGTGAACTTTTCCATTTCACTATTCTTCCCTACTCTGCTGTCTGGAATTAGAGTCTTTGTCACTCTGGAGAAAGTGAATAATTAGAAGAGGCCTCCTAATGTTGCCATTTGGGGTTCATTTCTGATGAAAAAGATGGCCTTACAGTGAACCCCATCAGTTCATAAGTTCTGCTCTCTCTCTCACACATGATTCTGAGCAGTTTTAAAGTATATTTAGGGACTTCCTTGGTCATCCAGTGGCTAAGACTCCCCATTCCCAGTGCAGCGGGCCTGGGTTTGATCCCTGTTCAGGAAACTAGATCCCACATGCCTCAACTAAGAGTTTGCATGTCGAAACGGAGATCCCGTGTGCCGCAACTAAGACCCATTGCAGCCAAATAAATAAGTAAATACTGACATATTAAAGTATATTTAAATATAAAAGGATATGAATGGATGGAAGGATCATCTGACATTTGATGAGAGCCACTGTCATATGCCATCCATTGTGGGATAGTTGAGAATTCTCAACTTCTCTCTCTTGTCTGGCTTCAAATATAGAGACTGTAAAATCTAAGTATTTCCTTTCTCAGCATTCCTGGCATTAGGGTACCTCTGATCCACAGTTTATGCCCCCAAAATAGAAACAGAATTCTGTTTAGAGGTTGATTTTCAGAAAGTTTTTACCTTCCTGACAAAAGGGACAGATGTTGCTGGTGTCATCCATCTTCCTCCTTTTTCCTTCCTTGAATTTGGATGTGATGCCCGGAATTCTGACACCATTATATACTCATGAGGATAAAGCCAAGATCATCTCAGTGATTCTAACTTTGATGTTGTTAAACTAACACCATCAACTGCCTACATTTGGTCTTGTTATGTGAGCCACTATTAGTCCCTACAGCTGTACATGTTTCTGATTGACACAGCTGCCCTCATGAAAGGACATAACATAATACAAGGGCAAAAGGAAGTGCGAAATAAAAATTATGATGTTCTGAAAAATGGCAAGCTATTGGTCACAAATTAAGGATAGAATCTCCACAAAAGAAGTAATTAAAGGGACTTCCCCAGAGGTCAAGCGGTTAAGACTCCATGCTTCTGCTTCTACTTCAGGGGGTGCAGGTCTGATCCCTGGTCGGGTTTGATACCTGTTCAGGGAGCTAAGATCCCACATGCCGAGCAATGTGGCACCCCCCCAAAAAAAAATTAAAATAAGAAGGAGCTCTTGGAAGTATGATAGGTGAAAAAAATCAATAGGTTTGGTAGATAAATTCTATTTAGTCTCCTAGAAAATAAAACAAAAAGAAGATTTTAAAAAGGTTCAAAAATTACAAGAGATCAACTGCCAGCTAGTACAAATTATAGAAAAAGAAATGAAAGAAATTATCAAATAAATAATACAAGAAATTCTCCTACGAACCTAGAATTGCCAATCTGAAATGACCCATTTAATGCCCAGTATGCTGACAGTAAAAGGCTTCTATCAAAGCTGTGTATCATCATCATAAGATGACGATATGCTATGGGTTAAAATGAAGATCAACAGAGTTTCCAAAGAATCAAAGTAGGTAACCTGCAATGAAATGGAAATCTAAATATGATCTTTAAAAATAGCAATACTAGGAGGTAGAAGATGGTGGAACTGTAACTTCAAAAGTTGAGGGGGGTGATAAAAAAAATTAAAATAAAAAGTTGTGGGGTGAGAGGGAAAGATTTTCAACCTAGAATTCTATATCTAAACTTAATCAGTGTGAGAGTAAGATGTAAACATTTTTCAGCATGTAAGGATTCAGAAACTGCCTCCCATACACCTCTTTCTGGAGAGCTATTAGAGAATGTGATCCACAGAAATGTTAATAAGCCAAGAAAGTGAATGGGAATGCCCAGATGACAGCTGTGCAGGAGCTAGTTTAGACTGAAGCATGAGGACTAAGGACCCCATTAAGGATGTCTCCAGGAAAAAATGGAACCACTTCTATTAAATTTGTTATATTAGGTCATTTGAAAAATAATATTGACACGTTTTTGACATACCTGATGGAACATGAGAAACATTAGGAATCAATACATTGAGAATTAAGTCAATATTCCAAAAGAAAAAAAGTTCAAGAAAAGAAATTACTCTTATTATACTCCTTGGCTCATCGTTGGACAGCGTTTACAATCATTTATTAATTCAACAAATAGTTGCATGCTTATTGAGTGCCAGGCATGGTATATTTCTGTGAACAAAGTAAAGTCACTGTCCCCAAAGACTTAATTTTTCATGGTAGAGTCAAACAAATAGTGAATATATCAGGTGGTAATTGTCATAGAGAAAAATAAAGCTGGGAATTTGGAACAGAGCATGTGAGCATGCAGGTTTGTAGGTTTTTATTTTAAATTAGGGTGGTTTCAAAAAGCTTCAGAGATGAAGTGGGATTTGAGTAGAGACTGAAGGAAGAATGGGAGCAGGCCTTGCTTAAATTTGGCAGTGAGGAGCATGCTTCAGGTAGAGAGAAAGCAAGTGCAAAGGGCCAGAGATAGTAGCATATTTGACATCTTTGAGTAACTGTATGGTCTGAGTGCAGTTAACAAGGGGAAGATTGCTATCAGATGAGTTCAGGGGCAGGAAGGGCCAAATTATTTAGTGATTTGTAGGTTATGGTAAGAATGTTGCTTTTTACTCTGAGTCAGATGCTCAAGCTTTTGAGCGGTGGAATAATTTGACTGTTTGTTTTAAAAAGGATCGCACTAGCTCTAGTGAGAGATTAAAGGAGCAAGGACAGAATCACAAGATTAAGTTAGGAGGTTGTTCTTAATAATTTTGGCAAGAAATAATGGTGGTTTAGACTAACACTAGAGATATAAATATATAATCCAGTTCTAAATATATTTTGAACTTGATGCCTGAAAAAGATAATGTGGATTTGCTGATATATGGGTTGTATGAGATACCAATAACACCAAGAGTTTTGGCTTTCAGTTTATCAAGAATAATGGAAGATTAGGATTGAATTTACTGAGGTATGGAAGACTGTGGGAAGACATTGTTTGTTAGGTGTATTTAGGGAGTTGATAGTTAAGTTTTGGCCATATTAAATTTGAGATCTTGTAGTAATATAAACACTGACTATTTTATGATAAAATCAGATTGGGCTTGATAGAAGTAGGGAGGATGGTGGTATGTGTTGAATTCTTAACTGTGTTTAATTGATAAAGCTATATAATAAAGGCCTATCATTTTGGAAGGCATCCCATAGACCTTCTGCCCCCATCATCACAGATTGGAGAAGGTCCTCACACTCAGTGTACCTTCTCAGAACTTCTCTGTTCCCTTCACTCTGTCATCATGAGGCAAGATGTAACATATACATTTGGAGTGAGTTTGCGTCTCCCGAAATGAGGGTCATGACTAAACCTTCGCATTCTAAGACCACACAATTCTGACTCTTCTATCCTCATCTGGAGTGAAGATGTGGTTGACTTGCTAGAACTAGAATTTCTTCTCCATTAACAGATTAAAAGAGAAAGCCCTAGGCCCCACCCCGGTTTACCACCAATATTTGCAATTTCTCCATTATTATCTGCTTTAAATCTGCTAGGACTAATATTATTATGTTCTTTATCCCTGTTTGTCATCCAAGAAAAGCCCCACACTCCCAGGTCTCCCCTCATCTGCCATGCTTTAATTCCCATAAGGCTCCCACGTGGCAGTTTCTGCTACTTTGTTCTCTGTGATTCATGGTTTGTCATCAGCAGGATTTCTATATCCTCAACCTCTTTTTTGATCCCTTTCTGTACCTCCTTTGCTATAATGGAAACAGGGCTCTAGGACATTGCTCCCTCTGCAGTCCTTTTAACTGGTGGCTGTTTTTTTTTTTGCGGTACGCGGGCCTCTCACTGTTGTGGCCTCTCCCGTTGCGGAGCACAGGCTCCGGACGTGCAGGCTAAGCGGCCATGGCTAACGGGCCCAGCTGCTCTGCGGCATGTGGGATCTTCCCGGACCGGGGCACGAACCCGTGTCCCCTGAATCGGCAGGCGGACTCTCAACCACTGCGCCACCAGGGAAGCCCCATGGCTGTTTTTTCTTTGACATCCCATGTATTACTAGGCCTGGAGATGTGAGGTAGGTCTTCTCTTTGCTATTTTTTAGACCATTCTTCCTCCTTCCTCCCTGAAAAATCTCTAAATGTAGTGCTATCATTCTTGTCCCTCATTGATACTGTCACATAAAACCCTCGGGTCATTCCACTTTATCTCTTACAGATTTTAGTTCCTAACTCAGTGGCAATCTGTGGTATTCTATTATTGTCTTAATTCCTGGCAATTTTAATATACTTAGATTTGATCCTTCTGACACTCTGGTCTTTGCTTTTTGAACTCCTTTCTAAGGTTTATGCCCTCTACATTGCCACTCACACCTGAGACCATATACTAGACCTTGGCATTTCCAATAGTTATGTTCAGTTTTAAGCATTCCTCTTTGTAAACACATATCCCATCATTCTAGCTCATTCTGCTCAGTACCAGACTTCAGTTATTCACCATACAGTGACTTATTTTAATCCATTGAATGTACTACCCTTTCACTTTACCTCATTTCTTTATGTTCCCACTTAACCCATTTTCAGTTTAATTTAATGGCTGATCATTTTCACTCCCTTGCTTTTAGCCTTGACTCCCATATCCCACTTGGTTGAACTCCCTTGGCAAAACCACCATCCTGACTAAACTCAACTTCCATCATGCTTCGCTTATGCAGTGGAATATCACAGGAGAAAAAACACATAATGACACCAGCTGGTCTCACTCTCAGTTCATGACCACTTAACCTCAGATAGACCCTAATGTTGCCTGGCAATCGTGCTGTGCATTCACACCTTTTCTGTCTTAAATGTCCAACTTTCACCCTCTATTCTCACTCCCAAATATTCGTATTGCTTCCTACTTTATTGAGAAAAATGAAACAATCAAAAGAGTACTTGTGCAGACTCCCTCTACCACATTTACTTTTCTGCAAACACTTGTACCCACATTTCTACATTTCTGTCTTATCTTAATTAAACTCTCTTCCTCTATAAAGCCATTTGCTCCAATTAATACACACTTAGATTCCATCTCATTTTATGTAGCTGGGGACATTGCTTCAGCAGTTTGGCCTTTTCTCTGCCGGTTTCAGTTTTTTCAGTCTCTAGCAGTCACTCCCATCAGTATTTCAATATTCTGCTATTTTTTCTTCCATCTTTAAAATGAAGGAAAACACAAGACTTTCTCTTTAACCTGCTTTCCCTGCTAACAACGGCCCCTGTTGCTCCTTGCAGCAAAACTTTTTGAAAGTATTGCTTGTAATCATGGTCTCCATTTTCTCCTGTCCCATTCTCTTAATATACATATTTGACTATCATCATTCTCCCAGCAGTGTTCTTTTCAAGGTCACAAATAACCATTGCATTACTAAACCTAGAGGTCATTTCTGTCATCATCTTATATATTAGCAACATTTGACATGGCTGATCATTCCCTTAATACGTTTCATTTACTTCGCTACCAGGAGACCACATTCTTTCAGTTTTCCTTTTACCACGCTGATTACTTCTTCTCAGTCTCATTTGCTCATTTTTCTGGATTCCTAATTTTGAATGTGCCAGGCCTTACTCCATGATATACAACTACAGTCTTATGGCTTTAAATACCATCCATATGCTGGTGATGTTCAAATTCCTATTTCTGGCTTAGTACTGTCTCCTGAACTTTCAGATTTGTCTGTTCTACAGACTGTAACATCTCTACGTGAGTGTCTGCTTTCTCATATAATACAGTAAACCCTTTAACAGCACGGGTTTGAATTGTGTGGGTCCACTTATATGTGGATTCTTTTCACTAAATACATACTACAGTGCTACACAATCCAAGGTTGGTTGAATCCGCAGATGTGGAATCATGGATGAGAAGGTCAACTGAAAAGTCATACTTGGATTTTTGACTGCACGGTCAGTTGGGATCTCTAACCTCTGCATTGTTCACGGGTCAACTGTTTATCCAAAATTGAACTGATACATTCTCCCAACCTTTTTCACTGGCAGCCTTGCCCCATCTCAATTTGTTGCAATTGCATTTTTTTTGTTGCGTAGGCCAGAAATCTTGGCATCATCCTTGACTCCACTGTTTTCTCATACCCAAACCCAAACATATCAGAACATCTTTTTGGCTCCACCTTTAAAATATATCCCCAAATCCCACAACTTCTACTACCTCATTGCTGTTAGCTCCATTGCTACTAGCCTGGTCTCAGCCACCATCATTTCTTGTATGGATTACTACAGTAGTCTCCTAAATCATCCCCATGCTTCTAATATTATCCCTCATCAGTTTACTAGAGATTCAGTTTACTAGAGATTTACTTTGAGATTCACTAGAGTGAATCTCAAATCAGACTGTGTCACTTCCCTGCCCAAAAGTAGTGGTTCTCTTGTTCAATAAGAGTAAAAGTCAGATTCCTTATAGAGGCCTATATACACGCATTTCATCTGTTACTATTCTTACCTCTCACTCTGCTACAGCTACACTGGCTTTCTTGCTGATTCTAAAACGTGCCAGAGATGCTATTACCTGCCTATTTTCTCTAACTAGAACTTTCTTGCTCCACCTGTTTGCATAGCTAACTTTCATATATCCATCAAGTCTCTGTTTAAATGTAACTTTGCCAGTGAGATCTACTCTGATCACTGTATTTAAAATTGCAATTTGCCCCTTCACTCCTAATCTGCCTTACCCTGCTCTGTATTTTTTTATATAGAGCACTTATCACCTTCTAAACATATTCTATAATTTATAGCTTGTTTTTATTTTTTGTGTTCTTCCCATTAGAATGTAAACTTCGTGAGGGAAGGTGTCTTTGTTTTATTCACGAAGTCCCAGGAGCCTATAACAGTATTTGACACAAATTTATACATTTCATCTGTTGAATAAATATTTGTTAATATAGATAGAGGAAAAAAAGAGGTGCTGCCTGGATATAGGAATTATCAATTATATGTTGTGTATTTTTATTGCATAAGTAGTTGAGGGCTCCTTGCTCCCTCTTTTAATTGGAAGCTCTTGCTCTTTTAATTGGAATGTTTAATCCTGTTACATTTAATGTATTTAGTGATAAGGTTAGGTTTAACTTTTTGTTTTTTATTTTCTCTTGTGTTTTGTTCTGTTGTTTCTTTCCTGCCATCTTTTAAGTTAAAACTTCTTTGGTATTTCATTTTATATCTACTTGTGGCTTTTTAAGGTGTACCTCTTTATTATTTTCAGTGATTGCTCTAGGGCTAATGATACGCAGCTTTAACTTAAAGCCTACTTAAAATATTGTACTATTTCTCACTTCACAAATAACCTTACAAAAGAATAATTCCGTTTATCAAATCCTCATCCTTTGTACTAATGCTGTATCATTTATTCATAAATGCATTATAAACCCTACCTTCCAGAGTTTTTTTAAATGTTTAGACTCTTAAGGAAATTATGAGGAGAGAAAATAAAAGCCCAGTCTTTTATATTTACCCATTTATTACTATTACTGTTTCTCTACGTCTTTTATCATGTTCCTTTGTCCTGAAGAATATTCTTCAGCATTTCTTGTTTTGTAGGTCTGTTGGCAATGAATACTCTTAGCTTCCATTCATTGGAACATCCTCAGTTTGGAGGGATATTTGCACTATTTATAGAATTCTGGATTGACAGTTTCTTCTTTCAACATGTAAAAGCTGTCATTACTTTGTATTCCGGCCATCTTTGTTTTTAATTATATCATTCATACTGTTCTTGCCTGAATGTTGTTTGACAGTTCTCTGGCTGCTTTCAAGATTTTCTTTGGTCTTCACCATTTGAACCATGATGTATTTAGGTATGTATTTCATTCTGTTCATCCTGTGTGTGTTTCACTGAACTTCTTGTACCTATAAGTTTATGGTTTTCATCAAATTTGGAAAGTTGGCCATTTAAAAAAATTTTTCTCTCCACATTCTTACTGTCTTCTGGGACACCAGTTACACGTATGTTAGACCCTTGATTTTGTCACACAGGTCCCTGAGGCTTTATTCATTTTCCTTCAGTCTATTCTCTCCCTTCTTCAGATTTTATAACTTTTCATTTGTCTTCATTTTCACTCACCCTTTCTTCAGTCATCTCCCATTTGCTACCAGACCCATGCAGTGAGTTATTTCATTTCAATTATTATACTTTTCTAGAATTTCCATTTTTTAAAATACTTTCTATTTCTCTGCTGGGATTTATTATCAGTTCATTCATTAAGAACCTGTTTTCAGTTAAATTTTAAATAAATATCCAGTAGCCCATTTGAGATCTTTGCTAAATATAGCATTTGGACTGTCTTGGTGACAGTGCCTATTGAATATGTTTTTCTTTACTCTGAGTCATACTTTCCTGTTTCTTGGAATACCTAGTGATTTTTAATTGAGATTTGGACATTGTGGATGATACATTATAGAAACTCTGAATTGTTTTATCTTCCTCTTCAGACTGTTGATTGTTGTTCTAGCAGGCAGTTTAAATTACTGGCTGATCACCTTGATCTTGTGTAAGCTTGGTTTTATCCTTTGTTAGGAAGGATCTGTGGAAAGCCAAGGTATTTCCCAAGCCCCTCTCAACTTCTATAATCTATTTCTTGGAAGATCTTGTGAAGGCTTGATTTTAGGCTTTGTTAGGACAGGATAGGCCTAGGATAGAAATTATTCCAAGTATAGTCCTTTCATTTAATGTGTAGGCTTTCTGATTTCTCATGTAGATGCCTGGGGAGTTGAACAAAATCAATTCCTCTGGCTCAGCTGGAATTCTGTCTCCCAGAACTGCTTGACCTCTAGTTTCTGTCTTACAATGTCAGCTTTATAGCAGCTGCTCTCTGTTAATCCTTGCATAATCTCATCCTGTGTACGTACAGCCCAGATGTTTGCTAAGGACTTGGGAGGAAGGAGGAATTCACTTTTCCTTCTCCCTTCACCCCCACTCTCCAACCTCACCCCACATGGCTCCTTCCATTCTAGTGCCTTGCTCCATGGATTCCAATGGCTCAGGTTGTCCCAAGCCCTAATTTCTGCCTCCTCAGCTCAGAGAGACTTCTGTGTTCTGCTTGGTCTCCAGCCCTCTGTGCTGTTATCATGTAATTGTCTACAGACAGACAAGTGCTCTCTAAGGAACTGCAGAATTTTTCTGCATGTAGTCCAATGATTGAATATAGTTGTACCATGTATTTCTGTCTTATTTTATAGTTTTTGGTGGCAGGGCTAGTCTGGTGCCAGTTATTCTGTCATGGTTAATGGTGGAAGTCACTTTTGTTCCACCTTAATATTTTTTAATCCCTGATTGCAGTTTTCTGTATAGTTAGAGAAGGGTGTTTGTAGATTGTTTTTGAGGATCAGTATGGTTTAAGAGAGTGTGGTTGCTTAGAATCTAATATCAGACATTTTTGTTAAAGAGTAACAGAAGTATAGTTTATGGTGACAGTCACTTGACTGGAACTATATAAGTGAAATTTCTCTAAAATATTTTCCTAAAGAAATACCTTTTCTTGGAATTAGGCTTTTAAATTAAAAAAAAATGGATGGACGTTTTGTGATCAGGAAGTTGTTTGTTTGTTTGTTTTGCAATACGCGGGCCTCTCACTGTTGTGGCCTCTCCCCTTGCAGAGCACAGGCTCCAGACGTGCAGGCCCAGCGGCCATGGCTCACGGATCCAGCCGCTCCACGGCATGTGGGATCTTCCCGGACCGGGTCACGAACCCGTGTTCCCTGCATCAGCAGGTGGACTTTCAACCACTGCACCACCAGGGAAGCCTGATCAGGAAGTTTTGAGGAGCAGGCATCAATTGGCAGAGTGGAGAAAGTGGGGACAGGGTGGGTAGGGTCCACAACGTCACCCCCTCTTCGCTCTTGATGGGGGGAAGGGGTGAGGCAAAGGAACTCCAATCATGCTGTATCCAGATGCATGTGAGGGCTTTGCGGGGTAACCCTCCCTGCATGTTTTATCTCATAACCCTCCATGCATGCTTTATCTGAGTCTCCACCCCCAGAATCTCCAGCTTTTGAAAGTGGCCTGGATAAAGAAGTTGTTGTACTCTTAAAGAAGGGTATGGAATAATATTTCCCATGCCAAAGTGAAAATTAAGCATGAGACCAGATTGATGGACCCAAACCGCAAGCCACTACATTCTTTGGGAGGGAATATCTCAGGGGTAAGGCAGGGTTTTCCACATCTTGTCTCTCATAACCCCTTCTTGGGATAGGGTGCTGAGAAGTGTCCCAAGCAGTGGGTTGTGTGATGATAGGTGAAAGGGGTGGTTGAAGGAACAGCTGCAGACCTGCTGCTTCTAAGCTCACTCCTACCCCATTCTGGGCCAATACAATTTTATTTATTTGCTCCCTCGGATGACTGTACCTTGTGTCCCACTTTCTCCAGTATGCCAGCTGCACTAGCTGTTTACGGATGACGTATCTTGTGCATTTAACTTTTTTTTCCATAATATAAATATTCTAGTTTTGTATTTTTGTGTATTTTAATCTAAGGCCCTCATTCCTGCACTGTGTTCTTAGGAGGTATGTGAGCAGTCTCAGGGATAAGTTGGCAGCAGCTCCGGGTCTGCACAGCAGGAATACTTTTTATTACTGTATCACCAGAGAGAACAACTGTTTGGAGTGTATAGCCTATTGAGCTACCTCATTTTTGCCAATTAGAGCTGGATTTTCTGCCATAGTGTCCTCTTGAAACTCCTCCATCTTAAGTGTTTCATGGGAGACTGGGTTTTAACTGGGTTGCCCCATGACTTGGTCTCCTTCTACTGAAAGATTGGAAATTGGTCTGAACAGGAAAAGGTGGTGCAGAGAGGTTAGGAGAGGCTGGGCCAGGTAAAAGGCACAGAGAGGGGAAGCCAAGATTAGGCGAAGCCCGTCTGTATGTGTGATAAAGGGCTCCTGTTCCAGACCTCTAATCCCAGGGCACAGGACTCGCTTTACATACTAGATCCATCCTTCACTGGATTAGGCTAGGCCTATATGCACAACAGGGTATAAGTGTGTGTTTTTGTAAAAAAAAAAATGTGAGTTGGTAAGGATAGGTTTTAAGAACGATGCCTCTGTACTCATCTTGGGCTGCCCAGGTATGGATATATGAAGCAAGGACAAGATCCTTAACCTTTAACAATTCTGGACCTTTCCTCCTTGGCTTCCAGAGAGACCATCAGCAATGACTTCTTTGTGGTTACCAGAGCCAGTGTCCTGCCCTGCTGCAGCAGTTACTAGTGTCATGGTAGCTAAAGGAGAGTGGGTGTTGTTTACATGCTGTGAGATAACTGCAAACCCACCTCACTGTTGTAACGGGGCAAATGCAGTAGAACTCATTGGGTGATGTACGTCTGATCCTGGGTTCTTGTCTCCACCAATTGCTGCCCCCCTCTAGTTATTGTATTTGGGTTTCATAGGACTTCACAAGTAGCTGATTTGGTGATTGCTAGGTGGCCTAGTTTGTGTAAATATAATGTGTTGATCTTTTCCATGTTCTTTTGGGGTTTTATTGTTTACAAACTTCTTTTTATATTGAGAAAAATAGCCAAAGCATCTTTGACAAAAGGTTCTGCACCACGCAGAAAGATCTGAAACATAAGCTTGGGGACCTCTCTTCTTGAAGTGGGGGGTGGGTCTTGAACCACACTTTCTTTTGTGTTCCCCTTCTCCTATTTCGAACACGAGATTCTGTCCTAAACACTAGATTCCTACCCCCTCCTCTATTTCCCCGTCATGCCCCTCCTCCCCCCACAAACAGCCCATACACCATACATTTAATTTGTGTAGTATCTGCAGTTAAACGATTTGTGCACAAATCCTGAAGTAAGAACTCTCCATCCCTTGTTCCCAGTCTCTTGAATCATGACCATTCCTTGATGTGATTCATGCCAAACAGACTGTTGTCTTTGGATGGATTAAAACCTACTTTAATCTCTAATCCTAGGGTAGAGAGAAGCAATGAGGGAGCCTTCCGTGTAGAAAGTGGTGTCGGGAGACCACAAAAGGAAAGATGAATGTATATCCATGTCACTCAGGAACTTTTATACAGGTGAAAGAAACATGTAAAGTGGCCACAAGATTGTTTAATAGGAGACGGATGAATGTAATTCCATGTTTACTGCTAGAAACCAAAGCTTTGTGTGAAATCTTGAATTTATGGGGAGGGAAGGAGGGTAGAAAAGCGCGTGCATGTCTGTTCTTTCCCTCATCCCTTCTCCACATTCCTGAACTGCAGGAGACTGAGCCCGCTTGAGCTTTGGTGACTCCATCTGGGGAGTGTTCTATTTGATGGTTGATTTTGCTGTGCCAGGTACTTCCTTTCCCATTTGCTATCATTTTGTAACATACATGCTGATCCTTTCCCCTTCCCCTTCTTTTCCCTGGGAAAATTCAATGAATAAAGACTTACTGGTACTGGGGGAAAAAAAAAATGGGAGGACAAATGAATGGATAGATTAGGTTTAGAGAATATATTCGCAATCCTATATGTATATTAGAACTACCTATGGAGCTTTAAAAAACAGATGCCTTAGTCTGGCTCTAGACTGGTTAAATAAGAATCTTAAATTACATCCTGGGTATCAGAAATTTTTTTACAGTATATTAGTAATACTGGTAAATCATCCCAGGTGGTTTTTGTTATTCAGTGGAGATTGAGAACAACTACTTCAGAAGAACTTTTGCCAAACTGGGTTTTTAGTTTTGCTGTAAATTCTCCTAAAGTTCAAAAAAGCCTTTCAGATGTGATCCAACTAGCTAGTAGAAATGACATACAAATTCATATCTACTATCAGTCTTCTCAGGAAGGGCTATGGCAACAAATCAAGATTTCCTATCCAAACATATTGTTTTCATGAGATGCATTTATTGTCAGAGAAAAAGCAGCTTGTTTATTGAACTTAAGTTCAGTATTCATTCAGCTCATTTGTTCAGTAGGTATTTGAGTGCTCACCACGTACCAGGTACCATGCTAGGTGATGACTGTACAATAATACAAAAACTGAGACTGTCCTTGCTGTTTTGGGAGTCTTAACAGTCTTTATGAGACTTGAGACTGAGTATATGGTTCAATAGTAGTTCATTTCAGCAGTTACCTCCAAAAATAGTTAATTCATTTTGGGTTTGCTGAAAAAAACCTTGTTAATTTTAATATCATAGTTTGTGGATCTATCAAACTATCTGAGGAATGCATAGGCTCAGTGAGTCAGTCATCTGGCAGAATGATTGCTTATGACTAGAAAAAGAATTGGGTATGGCTAAGAGAGATTGAAAAAGAGGAATATCGGGAGAGAAGATTTGAGAAAGAAACATTCAGAGTCATCAGTTATCCATTTGGCAAAGGTACAGATAGGTTGAGATGTATGTTGGTAAAAATGTTGTTAATTGGTAAAATTATTACAAAAGTAAAAAAAGTATTGGTTGATCACTTTTCTTTGCAGCAATGCAAACCTGCCTCTCATCATTTATGGTTCATCTCTGATCTCTGTATGGCTAGTTCTTATCTTTGAGATCTTAAAATAAATGTCACTCTTAATGAACCTTTTTCTCTATACCCAATCTAGAATTTTTAACCATCTATATCCTTTCTGTCACATCAGTCTATTTAAGTTTTGGTTTTCTGATTAATTAGAATGTAAGGAAATGAAGGAGGGGACCCTATTTTGTCTTGTTTACTGTGGTGTTTCTACCCTTTGAATGCTTAGGGCAAATAGAAGAATTCATTGACTGGATACTTTTAAAAAGTCTTAAAAAAAATCACAAGGTGTATATATACATATATATATATATATATGTATATATACACACAGAAAAGTATCTAAAAGTACGGTTTAAAGAATAACTAAAATATCTTTAAAAATCTGGATTTTTGTTAGGTATTTCTTTTAGTTCTGTGAGAAAAAACTGCTGAGATGCTAATGGCACCATCATCTGAAAAAGTTTGGGAACCTCTTGACTATAGTTAATTCATTTTTTATTGATAGTAATTTGGGTTGTTTCTAGTTTTGGCTAGTATAAAAAATAAAAACATTCCTTCCCGTCTCCTGGGACACATGTGCGTTTGTTTCTCTAGGGTATGTATTTTGGATAGGAATTTTGTGGTTATATTTATTTTTTAACATAGATTCAGATTCTCTGTGGTTCAGGTTTTCTGTTTCTTCTATCAGTTTTGCAAAGTTATTTTTCTATAAATTTGTCCATTTTGTCTAAAATTTCAAATTTCTTGATACCAGGTTTTATTAATATCTTTTTTTTAAATTTATTTTATTTATTTATTTTTGTCTCTGTTGGATCTTCGTTGCTGCGTGAGGGCTTTCTCTAGTTGCGGCGAGCAGGGGCTACTCTTCGTTGAGGTGCGCAGGCTTCTCACTGCGGAGCACAGGCTCTAGGCGTGCGGACTTCAGTAGTTGCAGCACGCAGGCTCAGTAGTTGTGGTCCTTATTAGTTATCTATTTTATATATAGTAGTGTGTATATGTCAGTCCCAATCTCCCAATTTATCCCTCCTCTCCCTTACCCCCTGGTAATCATAAGTTTGTTTACTACACCTGTGACTTTATTTCTGTTGTGTAAATAAGTTCATTTGCACCATTTTTTTAAGATTCCACATATAAGCGATTTCATATGATATTTGTCTTTGTCTGACTTACTCAGTATGACAATCTCTAGGTCCATCCATATTGCTGCAAATGGCATGATTTTGTTATTTTTTATGGCTGAGTAATATTCCATTGTGTATATATATCTCTATATATCTATATCTATCTATCTATCTATCTATCTATCTATCTATCTATCTATCTATATACACACATACACCACATCTTCTTTATCCATTCTTCTGTTGATGGACATTTAAGTTACTTTCATGTCCTGGCTGCTGTAAATAGTGCTGCAGTGAACATTAGGGTGCGTGTATCTTTTTGAATTATGGTTTTGTCCAGATATGTGCCCAGGAGTGGGATTGCTAGATTACATGGTTGCTCTATTTTTAACTTTTTGCGGAACCTCCATATTGTTCTCCATAGTGGCTGTACCAATTTATTATACATTCCCACCAATAGTGTAGGAGGGTTCCCTTTTCTCCACACCCTCTCCAGCATTTATTGTTTGTAGATTTTTTGATGATGGTCATTCTGACCGGTGTGAAGTGATACTTCATTGTAGTTTTGATTTGCATTTCTCTGATAGTGATGTTGAGCATCTTTTCATTGTGCTTTTTAGGCATCTGTATATCTTCTTTGGAGCAGTGTCTGTTTAGATCATCTGCACATTTTTGGATTGGGTTGTTTGTTTTTTTTGATACTGAGCTGCATGAGTTGTTTGTATATTTTGGAGATTAATCCCTTGTCAGTTACTTTGTTTGCAAATATTTTCTCCCATTATGAGGGTTGTCTTTTTGTTTTGTTTACAGTTTCCTTTGCTGTGAAACAGCTTTTAAGTTTATTTTCTCCATTCTTTTTTTTTTAATTAATTAATTAATATTTGGCTGCCTTGTGTCTTTGTTGCTGCGTGTGGTCTTTCTCTAGTTGTGGCAAGCAGGGGCTAATCTTCGTTTTGGTGCACGGGCTTCTCATTGCGGTGGCTTCTCTTGTTGTGGAGCATGGGCTCTAGGCCCACGGGCTTCAGTAGTTGCAGCACGTGGGCTCAGTAGTTGTGGCTCGCAGGCCCTATAGAGTGCAAGCTGAGTAGTTGTGGTGCACGGGCTTAGTTGCCCCGCGGCATGTGGGATCTTCTCAAACCAGGGATACAACCCGTGTCGCCTGCATTGGCAGGCGGATTCTTAACCACTGTGCCACCAGGGAAGTCCCTATTTTCTCCCTTCTTGAGATGAATGCTTGGCTTACTAAATTTCATCCCTTTTCCTAATAAATGTTAATTTCCTATTAAGTACTGCCATAGTCCTATCTTAACAGTTTGTTACATGGAATTTTGACAGTTTAATTCAAAAATATTTTCTAGTTTCCATTATAATTTCTTCTTTGAACAGTGGATTGGTTATAGAATAGTTTTTTGTTTAACTTCCAAACACATGGAAAACTTATCTCCCCCCCCCCTTTGAGTTTTAATTTATTTACATTGTGGTTAGAGTATGTGGCTTGTATTATTTCAGTCTTTTGAAATTTGTTAACACTTTATGGGCTAGTTCACCCACCCATTGGTAAACTATGACCTATAGACCAAATCCAATCATGCTACCATGGCTTCTCTCTTTACTGTGAAGGCAGAGGAACAGATGAGCAGTTGTGATAGAGGCCTTAGAGTCTGTAAACTTAAAAATAAGTACTGTCTGGACCTTTACACGAAAAGTTTGCTGACCTCTGGCCTAGTATAAAATTGCTTTCTTTGAAGGTTCTGTGTGTATTTGAAAAGAATGTATATTGTACTTCAGGTGGTGTTCTACACTCAAGTATAGTCCTCAAGTATGTTGTGTTCTATCTATAGCCTCAGTAAAAGAACAAAAGTTTATTCTTTTACTAAGAGATGTGTTAAAATTTCCAGTTATGATTCTCAATTTCTTAAATTCTTCTTGTTTTATCACTGTTTGCTCTCTATACATTTAAGCTATGTTGTCAGGAACATACTTAAAATGATTTTACTGGTGAATTGAGCCATTTGAGTTGACCTGTCTCTTATGTTAGCCTTGAATTTTGTCTTGTTTGCCAGCTTTCTTTTGGTTAGTGAATTGCATGGTATACCTTTTTCCTTTCATTTTTACTTTCTGCTTTGCTGTTATCCTTATGTTCTGGATTGCTTATGAACAAATATGGTTGGATTTTTCAAAATTAAGCCTAAGAATCTTTATCCTTTAGCTGACTTAGTGACTTAAATGTAATGTAAGTACAGTTGACCATTGAACAACATGGGTTTGAACTGCATAGGTCCGCTTATGCGTGGATATTTTCAATAGTAAATACTACAGTACTGCACAATCTGGTTGGTTGAATCCCTGCATGCAGAGGTACCCTGAATTGGGAGTGCTGACTGGAAGTTATATGCAGATTAACCCCTGCATTGTTCAAAGATCAACTGTACTTATAGTTTCATTTAAATCTACCATTTCATCATTTCTTATTTTCCTTCCCACTTTATTTTTCCTTTTTCTGTCTTCTTTTGGATTGGCTAAGTATTTTTCATAATTCCATTCCCCCCATTTTACTAGCTCCAAAGTTATTTATACTGTTTTTTTCTCTTAATTGTTACTTATCAAAGTCTGTACTTAATATGATCACCCACTGCCTAATAATTTCAGACCACTTTAAAACTTCGTTCCCCACCAAAAAACTACTAGAGCCCATCAATGAGTTCAGTAAAGTTGCAGGGTACAAAATTAATATCAGAAATCTGTTGCATTTCTCTACACTAACGATGAACTATCAGAAAGGGAAATAATGGAAACAATCCCATTTATAATCGCATTAAAAAGAATAAAATATTTAGAAATAAGCCTACTAAGGAGATAAAAGGCCCGTGCTATAAGGCAGCAGTCCCCAACCTTTTTGGCACCAGGGACCAGTTTTGTGGTAGACAATTTTCCTCGAACCTGGGCCGGGGGTGGGTTTGGGGATGATTCAAGCCCATTACATTTATTGTGCACTTTATTTCTATTATTATTACATTGTAATATATGATGAAGTAATTATACAACTCACCATAATGCAGAATCAGTGGGAGCTCTGAGCTTGTTTTCCTGCAACTAGATGGTCCCATATGGGGGTGATGGGAGACAGTGACACCCGAAGTGTATTGCTTATGTCCAGTCTACCCTTTAAGATGCAACTTGCCACTTGCCACTCACTGATAGGGTTTTGATATGAGTCTGCAAGCAATTGATTTATTATGGCCTCTGTGCAGTCACACCTCTCTGCTAATGATAATCTGTATTTGTAGCCACTCCCGAGTGCTAGCATCACCACCTCAGCCCCACCTTTGATCTTCAGGCATTAGATTCTCAAAAGGAGCGGGCAGCCTACATCCCTCACGTGTGTAGTTCACAGTAGGGTTCGTACTCCTGTGAGAATCTAATGCTGCTGCTGATCTGTCAGGAGGTGGAGCTCAGGTGGTAATGTGAGCCATGGGGAGCAGATGTAAATACAGATGAAGCTTTGCTCACTGCCTGCCACTCACCTCCTGCTGTGCGGCCCAGTTGGGGACTGACCCCTGCTATAAGGCACTGGTGAAAGAAATTGAAGAGGATACAAACAGGTGGAAAGGTATACTGTGTTCATGGATTGGAAGAGTCAGTATTGTTAAAATGACCATACTTCCCAAGGTACTCTAGAGATTCAGTGTGACCCCTATCAAAATACCAAAGATAATTTCCACAGAGTTAACTCAAACAAATAATTTTTAAAATTGTAGGGAAACACAAAAGACCTTGAATAGCCAAAACAATCTTGAGAAAGAACAGAGCTGGAGGTATCACACTCCCTGACTGCAGAGTGTACTACAAAGCTATAGTAATCAAAGCAGCACAAAAACGGACACAGATCAATGGAACAGAATGACGAGCCCAGAAATCAACCCACACACTTATGGTCGGTTAATACGACAAAGCAGGCAAGAATATACAGTGGAGAAAAGACAGTCTCTTTAGTAAGTGGTGCTGGGAAAACTGGACAGCTACATGTAAAGGAATGAAATTAGAACATTCTGTAACACCATGTACAAAAATAAACTCAAAATGGATTAAAGACCTAAATGTAAGACCAAAAACCATAGAACTCCTAGAACAAAACATAGGCAGAACACTCTTTGTTGTAAACTGTAGCAGTACTTCTTTGGGTCTGTCTCCTAAGGCAGAGGAAACAAAAGCAAAAATAAACAAATGGGACCTAATTAAATTTAAAAGCTTTTACACAGCGAAGGAAACCATCAACAAAACAAAAGGACAACCTCTTGAATGGAAGAAAATATTTGCAAGTGATATGACCAATAAGGGGTTAATGTCCAAAATATATAAACAGCTCATACCACTCAATATCAAAAAAAAAAAAAGAAAAAGCAGCCTGATTAAAAAATGGGCAGAAGACCTGAATAGACATTTTTCCAAAGAGGACATACAGATGACCAACGGGCACATGAAAAGATTCTCAACGTCGTTAATCATTAGAGAAATGCAAATCAAGACCATGATAAGGTATCACCTCGCACCTGTCAGAATGGCTATTATCAAAAAGACCACAAATAATAAATGTTGGTGAGCATGTGGAGAAAAGGGAGCCCTCTTAACACTGTTAGTGGACATGTAAATTGCTGCAGCCACTTTGGAAAACAGTGTGGAGATTCCTCAAAAAAACTAAAAATAGAACTACCATATGATACAGCAGTTCTACTTCTGGGAATATATCTGAAGAAAATGGAAACACTAATTTGGAAAGATACATGCACCCCAGCATTCATAGCAGCATTATTTACAATTGCTAGAGATATGGAAGCAACCTAAGTGTCCATCAACAGATGAATGGAAAAAGAGGATATAATGTGTGTGTGTGTGTGTGTGTGTGTGTGTACACACACACACACACACACACACACAGAGGAGTATTACTCAGCCATAAAAAAGAATGAAATTTTGTGATTTTCAACAATGTGGATAGACTTGGAGGGTATTATGCTAAGTGAAGTAGGTCAAACAGAGAAAGACAAAAATACTGTATGATATCACTTATATGTGGAATCTAAAAATTAAAACAGACCAGTGAATATAACGAAAAAGAAACAGACTCACAGGTATAGAGAACAAACTAGTGATTATCAGTGAGAAGAGGGAAGTGGGGAGAGGTAATTAGACATAGGGGATTAAGAGGTACAAACTACTAGGTATATAAGAAATAAGCTACAAGGATATGTTGTACAACACAGGGAGTATAACCAATATTTTATAATAACTAAATGGAATATAACCTTTGAAAATTGTGAATCACTGTGTTGTACACCTGAAACAAAATATTGTACATCAACTGTACCTCAGTTAAAAAATTTTTTAAAACTTTATTCCTCTCTCTCCTTTACTCTCCTTGTAATTATAATGTATTTTAATTTTCTGTTTTCTTACCCCTGTTGAATACACTATTACTGATTTTATATAGTGTTTTAGATTTACTTCACTTTTTTTTACTCTTTAAAATTGTTTTTTAATTGAAGTATAGTTGATGTACAATATTGTGTAAGTTAAAGGTGTACAATATAGTGTTTCACAGATTTATTTCACTTTTTTCCCCGCTTTCTGTTTTTTTCCTTCCACCTTCTCAGACTTCTACCTTGATTCATCTTCCTTGCCTGAAGTTTATTATTTTTAGAATCTTCACTAAACGTCCCCTGGCAGTGAATTTTGTTTTAGTTTGTCTAAAAACATCTCCATTTTGCTTTCATTTTTTGAAATACATTTTTGCTTTTTATAGCATTTTATGTATAGGTTGTCAATTATTTTTTGTTGTTATTAGCACATTGGTTGTACAAGTACATTGCCTTTTTGCCCTTAAGAGTTCAGCAAACATTCTACCTGTTATTCTTTTGAAGGTAACCTGTCTTCATTTTTTGACTGCTTTTTAGGATTACCTCTTTTGATTTGGTTTTCTCAATCTTTGGACTGTCTTTCAATCAGTAATCTCACCAAGTAATGCATCTGTTGTGTTCTTGTCTTTCCTTCTGGAACTCTAACATCTGTATGTTAGACTCCCTTATACCATTCATGTCTCTTAACTTACGTATTTCCCTTTTTTTTTTTTTAGCTCTAAATGTAAAACAGGCGTTTTCTTTTGAACAGTCTCAGTTTATGAATATTCTCTTTAGTTATGTTAAGCTTCCATTAAAATCCATTCATTACACTTAAAAAAATTTAAATCTGTTACTCCCCCTTTAAAAAAATTATATTTTGAGATATGAGATTTTTTGTTTTGTTTTGAGATTCACAGGGAGTTGCCCAAAAAAGTTAGAAGTCCTCTGTATTCTTTACCCCCATTTAAAAATAGTTGTAGCTTGTGTTTCATTCCTTAAATATAGTAAGTAGAGATATTTTGCTTTTGTTAGTGGGTCTTTTCTTTCTCTTTGTTTTTCTGTTGCTCAAGGTGCTTTGTTTCTTTATATATATATGGCTATTTTAAACTATGAACTTCTCATTTTCCTTGAAAATTATTTATGCACATACTTTGTCTAGAATTATGATGCTTTCTTCAGTAAAGGTTTGAATTTCCTTTTGCCAGTGCATACAAGCACTGCCAGGTTGGGACCATTAAATATCCAGAATGAAGTTGTTTCAGACAACCAGATGATGTGCACTTTGTCTAAAAATCCACATCGGGTGCTTTGTGACGGCTACTTCTAAGGGTTCTTCCCTCTCCTCTTCCACAGCATTATTGTAACTTTCTTTTAGTCCTGTAGAATTGGTAGAGGAGCAGGTTACTCTTATTACATCCTTACATTAAGCTTATAGCTCCTTTAGATCTCTGCCTTACGGTGGCATAGTTATGTGAAACCATCATCATAATCAAAATAATGAACATATTTATCATCCCCAAAAGTTTCACCTTCATATATGAAAGCTGTTTTTGCTGTGTAACCAATTCTAGGCTGACAGTTTTCTTTCAGTACTTTAAAGATGTTGCTGTACTCTATCGTGGCTTGCATTGTTTCCATTGAGAAGTCTACTGTTCTGTCTTTATTCCTCTGTTCTAATGTATCTTTTTCCCTCTAGGAACTTAAAAATTTTTTTTTCTTTATTATTGGCTTTAAGCAGTTTGGAAATAATATACCATTGTGTAATTTTTTTAATGTTTCCTGTGCTTGGAGGATGTTGAGCTTCTTAGATCTATATAGGTTTTATAGTTTTCATCAAATTTGGGAAATTTTACTCCATTGTTATAATTTCTTCCAATATTTTTTCCCTGTTCCCTCTCCCTTCCCATTTGGGGATGCCACTCATACATATATTAGTGTTATTACAGTTGTCCTAAAACTCACTGTTCCTCTTTTGTCCCCTCCCCCAGTTTTTTTCTCTGTTTGATTTCAGATGAGATTAATAGCAGATTAGATGTTACAGAAGAAAAGATTAGTGAATTTGAAGAAAGGCAGCAATATAAAGTAGCAGCCTGTTCTACTAATGAAGTCTTAAGTAACTGAAACATCAGTTGATGTCACTGTGTTCCTTTTGAGATTTAATTAAAGTTGGCTTTTGTTTCTTGTTCTATTTATGTGAGAATCCTGATATCTTCCTGAAGCTTTCTTGAGATTTCTACCCTTTTGGTTCTCATCATGGTTGCTCAGAGTGTGTGCTCTCTGCAGCTCTTGCTGAACTTTTATGGCATAATCATCTCCCTTTCATATATTGTCTTGAATGAGGAACATAGATAGCCTCATTTAAAAATTCTCAAAAACACTCTTATGAGGTCTTTATATACATTGTAGGCTTTTTGTTGTTGTTGAAGGATTGAAGTTTTTTATTTTAACAGTGCAAATCATTTAAAATTATTGCCAAAAATAGTGATAACTGGCTTTAAGCTCTTACTGTGCTTTAGTGAGCAAAGTACTATGTTGATTAAGTGCTTTGTGTTGTTTTGATCAATTTAATTTTTGGAGTAGTCCTGTAAGATAAATGCGATGAATATTACACATTTTTCTGAAGAACTGAGACACAGAAAGTTGTCCAAGTCATCTATTACTGTGCAGACAATAATAGTACCTAGTCATTAAGTCTTTCTAAAGATTTAATGAGAGAATCCATGTCAGATACTTCACAAAGTGCCTGAAAACAGAGTAAGTTCTCAAAACAGGCTAATTGTTGTCATTTCTAGATTGATAAATACTGAAATAAAATATGATGTTCGGAATTTTTTAAGAGTAATCTTGACGATAGAGTAGGTGGGTATATTGACAAATTGGCTATAAATGGATGCTCTTTGCAAGTGGATGATAGGTTCAGTGGGGTCGAATCTGTAGTTTATTATATGCTTGAAATTTTATGTAATTCGTATTTATGAAATTTTATGGAATAACTGAATTAAGAAAGAAACTGAGTCAGAATTACTACATATCAGCTTTAAAAAATGTTTCCCTAGATAGTCAATTTGGATACAAACTAAGATAATATATTTCCCTAGAAGTGCCAGAGTAAAATCTTATCAATTGTTAAACACTCTGACAGTTACTAAGAATAATACTGTAATTACTTGGCAAATAGAGTAGCATCCTTGTACAACTCAGAACCTAATAAGACTCTAAATGTGCATTTAAAAGTTACAGTTTGCAGTTAATAGCTAAGTGATTTTCAACCTGAAAAAAAAAAATCCTTTTATTCATTTCCCATACTTATGAGAGCCCTCTCTTCAAAAACTTCTTAGCAAACTGCATTAAATAATAATTTATTTCTCAATAAATTACACACACACACACACACACACACATATATAAGCATGATTCTCTCCAAAACATGATAATCAGTGGTATGTATATTATCCTGGGTTTCTATAATTCTAGCCAGAAGCACAGAAAGTCTTACTTATAAGGCCCATCATAAGTAAATCATGGGCGTGCATAATTTTTACCTAGACATTTTGAAATACTGAAAATAGCTCAGTGTGGCTAAGACTTCCATGTTAAGAATCACTGCTTCATATGCAGGATTAAAATCTAAGAAATTCCTTGATATATTTACATCTTAACAAATTTATGCTTAATCCATTTATTGGTTATTCTTTCCCCCCATTTCTGAAGTATTTCAACTATTACTTTGATCAGTTCAAAAAAGAAAATTCAGTGTTAGTTTATTCTTTTAGCTAAGAGAATCAGAAGTAGCTTGTAGCCAAAACTACTTCCATATTGTTCTTTTGTTTTTTAAGCTCTAGTTAGTATCTTTCTTCTAATAATACAGTTGAAGTTTATTCAAGTGAAAAGAAACAAGCCTGATTGTCACTGTTTTATCAATCTCTTGATGGTTCACTATTATTTATTATCTGAGTCCAACTTCAGCAAAATGTACAGTGCTCTTTAACATTTGTACCTCCCTGTCTCTTCCAGCTTTGTCTTCTTTTCCTTAGCCCTGAAAATGACAGGTGGCCTCAGAACTGTGTACTTTTGTACATTCAGATTTTTTCCCCCAGTGAAAGCTCTTACCTTCCTCCCAAGTTTGTTTACCTAGAAAGCTCTTACTCATCCTTTAACATCCAGTGCAGATGTCAACTCCTGTATGAGGGGAGGAAAGGACAGACACATAATTTCACCTAGGTGTATCATGGTGTGTTTGCTTGCTACTTGTTCATATGAATACAACAAGACATTTCTAGAAACAGGATTCTGAAACATTTATTTTGAGTTGAGAAAAGAAATAAAATTGTGCAGGGTTAAATTTTGTGAGTTATGATACTAGTTGAACTTTCTGCCAAATGCCTTCTTATTTGCAGACATAATTAAACTCTGGGTCAGAAGATCTTTTCTTCCTCACAATGTAAAGCTTATGTCAAAAGGGTTAGCATGGTAATCTCATATTCCTGCTTCATCTGTACAGATTTAAACAAAGTATTTCATTTTGGACACAGAGAAATTATGGTATAGGAAATAAATAAAATGTTGTTCCTTCAGTGTTTCTTCAATGAAGGAATAGTCTTTGCTCACCTATGTAACAGCAGAACCTCTTTTAAAAGCCTTTTAAATTAAAATACTCACATGCTTTTGTGCTGTTTAATTAATATATCATACAAGTTATAATGTGCTAGACTTTACATTGTAGACAGTTTTTTTTTTGCTTTAAAAATATTCTTAAAAACATAAAATGATTTGTTTTGTTATGTGTATTTTACTACAATAAAAAATTCTTAGTACACAAAATAAAATCCTCATTAGCCAGCTGTTCTCTATAACAGCAATCCCCCTGTTGCTCTAAACTTTGCCTTCTAATTCTCTCAATTTTTCTTTTACTTCTTGATCCCCTCCATTTAGCAGACTTTCCTTTTGTTAACAACTTCGTAGCCTTTCCTCCTTTATTTACCTTAACTGAGACCTTCACTGAAGGCCCAAACATCTAGATGCTTATAGCCTTCCTCTTCATCTCAATTTCTGCTTTTACTTTAATGATTTGTGTCCACATAGACAATTATAACTTTGTCAGTACCTTGAACTTCTCATTTCCGGTGATCTTTTCTTGACTCTGCCTTAGCTAGGCATTCAGTTTTTAGGTTATACCATGGATGTTACTTTATATGGCTCCAGTTAAACTTTCAAATCACCAAAGATGCTGATCTCTGTGACAGAGTCCATTGTTCAAGTTTGTTTATTCAGCTATACCAATTAGTACCATAGCCTGATAGCTCATCTGAGCTACTGTCTTAGAGTTCTAGCTAGTCTTCCCCATCTCTCTTCTTCAGATCTTTTATATTTCTGTCTGATGATTTTCCTGGAATGTAAGTCTGATTATTACATCTTGGTTGGAATTCTTCAAGGGTTTCCTATTACTGAAAAACAAAAATCCAAAAATTAGCATGGTATACCCAGCTCTTCACAGTCTGGTTCTGGATTTTATTATTGTCTCACATTCTGATCTTTGCACGGCTTTCTCTAGGTATGTTGAAGTATTTGTTGTTCTCCACATATGCCTCTGCAGTTAGCATAGGATAATTCTGTTCTGACTTCTCTGTGAAGCATTCCTTGGTGTTGAGGCAGATTTAGACACTGTGTTCTTTTTTTTTAATACATCTTTATTGGCGTATAATTGCTTTACAGTGTTGTGTTAGTTTCTGCTGTACAACAAAGTGAATCAGCTATATGTATACATATATCTGCATATCCCCTGCCTCTTGAGCCTCCCTCCCAACCTCCCTATCCCACCCCTCTAGGTTGTCACAAAGCGCCAAGCTGATCTCCCTGTGTTATGTGGCTGCTTCCCACTAGCTATCTGTTTTACATTTGGTAGTGTATATATGTCCATGCCACTCTCTCACTTCGTTCCAGCTTACCCTTCCCCGTCTCTGTGTCCTCAAGTCCCTTCTCTACGTTTGCATCTTTATTCCTCTCCTGCCCCTAGGATCATCAGTATCGTTTTTCTAGATTCCATATATATGCGTTAGCATACGGTATTTGTTTTTCTCTTTCTGACTTACTTCACTCTGTATGACAGACTCTGGGTCCATCCACCTCACTACAAATAACTCAATTTCATTCCTTTTTATGGCTGAGTAATATTCCATTGTATATATGTGCCACATCTTCTTTATCCATTCATCTGTTGATGGACACTTAGGTTACTTCCATGTCCTGACTATTGTAAATAGGGCTGTAATGAACATTGTGGTACATGACTCTTTTTGAATTATGGTTTTCTCAGGGTATATGCCCAGTAGTGGGATTGCTGGGTCATATGGTAGTTCTGTTTTTAGTTGTTTAAGGAATCTCCATACTGTTCTCCATAGTGGCTGTATCCATTTACATTCCCACCAACGGTGCAGGAGGGTTCCCTTTTCTCCACACCCTCTCCAGCATTTATCATTTGTAAATTTTTTGGTGATGGCCATTCTGACCTGTGTGAGGTGATACCTCATTGTGGTGTTAATTTGCATTTCTCTAATGATTAGTGATGTTAAGCATCTTTTCATGTGTTTGTTGGCAATCTGTATGTCTTCCTTAGAGAAATGTCTATTTAGGTCTTCTGCCCATTTTTGGATTGGGTTGTTTGTTTTTTTGATACTGAGATGCATGAGCTGCTTATATATTCTGGAGATTAATCCTTTGTCAGTTGCTTCATTTGAAAATATTTTATTCTATTCTGAGGGTTGTTTTTTCATCTTGTTTATGGTTTCCTTTGCTGTGCAAAAGCTCTGAAGTTTCATTAGATCCCATTTGTTTATTTTTGTTTTTATGTCCATTTCTCTAGGAGGTGGGTCAAAAAGGATCTTGCTGTGATTTATGTCATAGAGTGTTCTGCCTATGTTTTCCTTTAAGAGTTTTATAATGTCTGGTCTTAAATTTAGGTCTTTAATCCATTTGGGGTTTATTTTTGTGTATGGTGTTAGGGAATGTTCTAATTGCAGTCTTTTACATGTAGCTGTCCAGTTTTCCCAGCACCACTTATTGAAGAGACTGTCTTTTCTCCATTGTATACTCCTGCCTCCTTTATCAAAAGTAAGGTGACCATATGTGCATGGGTTTATCTCTGGGCTTTCTATCCTGTTCCATTGATCTATATTTCTGTTTTTGTGCCAGTACCATACTGTCTTCATTACTGTAGCTTTGTAGTATAGTCTGAAGTCAGGGAGCCTGATTTCTCCAGCTCTGTTTTTCTTTCTCAAGATTGCTTTTGGTCTTCGGGGTCTTTTTTGTTTTCATACAAATTGTAAAAAATTTTTGTTCTAGTTCTGTGAAAAATGCCATTGCTAATTTGATAGGGATCACATTGAATCTGTAGGTTGTTTTGGGTGTATAGTCATGGTATATCTCTCCATCTCTTTGTATTGTCTTTGATTTCTTTCATCATAGACACTGTGTTCTTATTGCAGACTATGTACGCCTCCAGTATAGCTCATTTCACAGTGTAGTATCATTTCATATTTGTGCCTATTTATTATGAAAATATAAACAATAATGGATTTTATTTTACCCATGTATCCCTAGCGTATAGAAGAAGCCCTAAAATACTTGTTGACTTAATGAGCAATTTACACAGAGGTAACAAAACTAGCAAAGAAAACCATTCTGCCTTCCTAGCAAACAAAGAACTGTAGTCTTGTACTGTCTAATTTTCACTATTATAATATTAGCAAATCTTAACATATACCACTTTGTTGACAAAGTTAAAATAAAACTCTGGTGTTGGTCATATTTTTAATTGATATAACCCTTTTGGAAAAGTTTGACAATATTTACAGTCTAGAACTGAAAAATTATTTCAAGGGTGATTGCAACAACAAGATAAAGAATAAAGTCAAATGCAGAGTTGCACATACATTGTGACTGAAAAGACTAAGGAACTAGATATTACAATAGTAGCAGTGATTTTATGTTGTTGGAACTGTGGGTGGTTTTCCCACCTTTGAAAGTATTTTGTATAATGTGGTTGTATTTTATGATTTAAAATGTATACAGCTTACACCAGTATTTAGGTTTTTATAAAAATGCAATCCTGAATCAAAACTCTAATTTAAGAGCACTTGAACAGTTTTGAGTAATTTTTTTTTCTTAATAGTGCCTTCACAGTGTCAGGTTAAGAGGGAAAGGGGATTGGTAGTTAAAACTTGCTGGTAACATAGAGGGTGTGTGGCCAGCATAGAGTGTTGATCATTTAAGTAAGGTTTCAAGATTGACTCATGCAGCAGTTTTTCATTTGCAAATCGTAAATTTTCCCTTTTAAATGTAATTTTTGTTTTTGTTTTAAAGGTATCAATTTTTAGAAGAAGCTTTTCAAAACCAGAAAGGTGCAATTGAGAATCTACTGGCTAAGCTTCTTGAGAAGAAGAATTATGTTCATTTTGCAGCTACTCAGGTGCAGAATAGGTAAGTATGTTTCCTTAAAACTATAATTTCAGTTTAAGGATTATTAAACACGATGGGTCCAGTTTAAATTGTTTTCCTTCTATATTATATTAAGCATATATAGAAAACATTGTTTTGGAGGGGTAAATGGTATGTTTGAGTTTGGATTATGATAATTGTTAATTAAAGAGAATTTAATTGCTTCAAATTTTGAATACTCTTTTAGGATACATCTTTGACTATTTTATAATTAATATGGCTCTAGTCTTTGTCAGCCTTAGTTAAATGTAGAAAAACCAATTAATGTGTAGAGAGTTGAATTATAAAATTTTAACTGGAGACTGTGTGGAAGACAGGAGAGAGTATGAACAGTGGTGGACAAATTAATTTTCCATCTGTAAAACAAGCATTAAAAACAGTACTTATCTTAGTGGTATTATTATGAGAACACAGTTTCTGGCATATAGTAAACGCTCAAATTGTAGCTGTTGTTATTTTTACCAATAACACTGTCAGTTTTTAAAAATCCTATTTTCATTCATTTCTCAATAAACTAAATTTATTGATAAAGCAAGGGGGACTGGGACTTCCCTGGCTGTCCAGTGGTTAAGACTGCATGCTTCCACTTCAGGGGGCACGGGTTCAATCCCTGGTTGGGGAACTAAGATCCTTCATGCCACAAAGTGGGACTAAGTTCCATAGTGAGTAGGTTAAGAAGATTAGGACTCTTAAAGGAATCCTTAAAGACAAACACTTGGAGCTGGCATAATTAAAACCCATATGTTCCTAGAGGTATGAATAGGGTTGATATGTGTTTATTCTTCAGATTCACAAATATTGAGACTTTTAGAATACTAAAATTAATTTATGATGATTTAAAATGACACATAATAAATACTCAAAAAGTATTGAAGATGAATGAATAGTACATTGTATATTATTGATACATTATAAAATAGTACATTAGATATTAGTAAGAATTTATAACTTTCATCTTAAAAAGTGATACCAAAGGAAAATAAAGGCTCCTCAGAGGTTGTAGATAATATAAATATATAGATATTCAGTAGTCATGGTTAGTTCTCATGGATATGTCAGGATGTTTTTTATATTGCTGATATATTATAGATGATATTGGAGAGGATAACTGTCTTCTCATAAATTACAGATGGATGTCCTTTCCAGAGAAAGGATAGTGAGATAATTCATATGGCAATCCCATATTTTTATATGTATATTTTGTGTATATGTTCCTGAATCTGTGTAGAGAAGTGAAGTTTACGAGATTGCGTAGGGTTGGGGAGACTATTTCATCTCCAGAAAGCTTAAAAAAAAAAAAGTATTAAAGTAATAAAATGTCTATACTTCTGTTAGATTCTTCGATGACCTTTCTCCATTTTTTAATGTACATTCATTTTTTTTGCTGCCTTCACAATTGAGCATATATTTAAGCATGCTTAAATTCAGGGGAGTTTGCTTTCAGCATGCGTAATGGTTTCAACCTTTGGCTGAATCGTTTTAAGGTCATGTGTTCTTACCACTAGTGATCAGCATTCTCATTTTTAAAAATGTCTTCCACTCATTTTAATAAGATAAGGACAAAATTGAATAAAATTTTTAAATCAGTGCCTGAAGTACAAAGGAGAGAAAACTACATTTTTGACCCGGTGTATTCAAGTTATTCAAATTTGAATTTGGTAAATGAAAGGCAGTTTTAGCAGTTGAAAGTGTCAGTTATAGTTTGTACAGAAGTAGAATATATAAAAGTTTAAAGTTACCATCTTATGATTGTTTGTTAACATTTTATGTATTTATATTAGTAGAATTCTTCTCTTCCTATTTTATAAATAGCAAGGTATTGGCTATTTCATATTTACAACCAAAACTTTCATAACTACATGGGAGCTTATACCTGTTTCTAAAACATCTAACAGCTGTTTTTTAAAAAGGAATGAAAATGTTTTATTCCCTTAACCGTATACAGTAGGAAATCATTTTGAGAAGAACCTATGGAAGGGGTATATCTGAATTCACATTTGAAGTAGTTTTAGTGAAACTAAATGCGTCTAAGCTTCCTCTTGTTTCAAAAGATAATAGTAGTATTGGTTGCAACATTTTTTTTTGCACATTGGTTCTGTTTAATCTTAATGCTTCTCAAGAACAATGTGCCATACTTGACACTAACCAGCAATCACTGATGTCAGTTGTTTATCACATTCACGTCATAGAAACTAAAGGAGATTGCCATCTAGATTAATAAACTGTCCTTTATGAACTTAATTTAAAATTAATAAATATTTAATCCATTCTTTGTCTACATACATAACTTGTTTGGACCAAACTGAGTGGTCAGGTCTGCCAAAACATAAGTTGTACATTTGACAAAGGTTTAATTTTAGTTACTCGGTTAAGTGCCCAGTTGGATGAATTTCTGTAACAGTTGGTAATTCAGAGACATAGGATAAGTCTATAACCTAATGATGCATTTCTCTTATTCAGGATAAAAGAAGTAAATGAGACTAACAAACGAGTAGAACAGGAAATTAAAGTGGCCATTTTCACCCTTATCAATGAAATTAATAAGAAAGGAAAATCTCTGTTACAGCAGCTAGAGGTATGGTTCAAAGCCAAAATAAAACAAAAACTGCTTCTCTTGCTCTTTAGCTGTTTTTTAATGTTTATTGAAAGCTCTTTTAGATTGGTTGGGGGTGGGTATGAAAGTAAAGTCAATTAAAAAAATTTTTTTGTGTGTTTTTTGTTGGAAAATAGGCCTTTTTCAAGTTAGTTACTTTGCAGCCCAATTTAACACTTTAGATGTATCGGTTAGGAGATAGTGTTGTTCTCTTAGGAATGAAAGAATTATTACTAAAATGTGATATAAATGAAGACAAAGCTGACCTGCCACATTCCCTCTTCTCCTCCCCACAAGATAGGTCCTCAATTTAACTTTTACATATGAATGTATATTGGGAGTCTTACTGACTCATGTGTGTTCTTCACTTTATTTTTTAAATGTTCCATAGTTTTGCTAAAAATGCTGCTCATTTTGAAACTTAAACTTTAAATTTACTCATAATTTTGTTATATTAGGTCTTTGTGTTGTATATTGAGAGTAATATGTGAATGTAAATTTCTAGATGAGAATCCAATCAATTTGTGAAATCTAAATTAAGTTCTAGTCAAAGACTCTACTGACCGTAGTTGGCTGGTTCTCAAAATTTTGTGCTTTTAAGTTGGCTTAGATGATACCGGGTTATGTTTAAAGCACCATTGAATAGTAACAATTTAAATTACATGAATATTTGATTATTTAACTTTTAATTACTATTAACCTCAAATTTTTCATAGTAGATTTTTTTCTGTTCCATTCCTTCATAGAAAATTGTTGAAATACTAGACACAGTTACATATAAATAAAATAAATGTCAACAGAGAATTATTTCTGAATTTCTGTCTTTTGAAATACATCTTGCCGTTGAGACACAATTGTGAAATTAAAAATACTCTCACACATATTGTTAAATTTTGAGGTCTCTTGCGACTGTTGTATATCCAGCTGAGTTGCAGTTAACCCTAATAGATTTTTGTTTTCAGAAGGACCTTGTAAATGGAGAGCGTGAGCAAGCAATTATTTTTGATACCTTTTAACTTACAGTAAATACATTTTAATTATAAGTCTAAAGTAATGTTCTGAAACCATTTCAAGAACTTTTGAGTTAAAAAGATACCTCTTAATGCTAAAATATACACAAATACCTACTGATAAAGCTGCCACATATTTCTAACATACTAATGATTTAAGCAGTAGATGTTTTCTAGCGCACTGTGTTTCTAAACTTTGTAAGATAGAGGTTTTCCTATAAGCTTTATAAAAGGGATGATTTCCAGGGAAGTTGTAAATGAAACTTCTGTCATTTGAATCTTTTTATCCATTGATTTACATTATAAAATGAGTAACTTATTTCCTTAGGGAAAAAATTGTTCAGTAAACCCAGTTGAGTCATTTTTGTAAGAAAGTGGTTAAGAACGAAGAGGCAAGTTGTACAGTATGCTGAATGTCAAAGGACATAGGACATCACCTGTCCCTTCTGGGAATTTTTGTTCCCAGAAAGCAGTTTATTTTTCCTTTGCAGCACTTTCCTCAAATTGGTCTTTCCTTCCACCCTCACTTACTCCCTTGTTCTTTATGAACTTTTGTCATGTAAGAAGCTTCCCTAGTTCTACTCTTAGAGCTCTGGAATTCATCTTTCTCCTTTTGCCTTACATGTTGAAAATAAGAGATTTTAACTTCAGCCTCATGCCATGCACCACAAAATTTTCTTTGGCCTGAGAAGTGTGTTAAGATTACATAAAATTATTTCTAAAGGTCAGCTCATATGTCATAGGCTCTATATATTAGATTAGCCTAATAAACACTGTTTTTAACAAAGGCTTTTCATCTTCTGAAGGAAAGGGGAGATATCACTAACATTAATTTCTGTATGTGGAATGTCTGTTTTGGACTATAGAACTAAGTTTTGGTCCCACTTTTGTTAGTGACTTTTTCCTTGATCATAGACTCATTAAATAATGAGGAGCTTATTAAGTTATCCCATTTTAAAAAAGAAATACAGGTATTGTGTTCACTGGCAATAGAAATTATGAGTTGATTTTTTTATACAGAATTCTAAAGTGAACCTCTTGTTCTGTTTCAGAATGTTACAAAAGAAAGACAGATGAAGTTACTACAGCAACAGAATGACATCACAGGCCTTTCCCGGCAGGTGAAGCATGTTATGAACTTTACAAACTGGGCAATTGCTAGTGGTAGCAGCACGGCACTACTGTACAGCAAGCGACTGGTGAGACACATAGTATCTTATTTTTCTTTAAATTGACTTTATTAAGATATTATTTACATTCAGTGAACTGCATCTGTTTAAAGTATAGATTTTGAATTTTAGTAAAAGTTATCACCATCACCTCAAAATACAGAAAATTTCCGTCACCCACAAAAGTTTTCTTATTTTTCTCTATCCCTGGCCTTAGGCAACCATTAGTCTCATTTCTCTCAT
This sequence comes from Pseudorca crassidens, assembly GCF_039906515.1. Lineage (NCBI taxonomy): Eukaryota > Metazoa > Chordata > Mammalia > Artiodactyla > Delphinidae > Pseudorca > Pseudorca crassidens. The sequence goes on along the minus strand of NC_090297.1, from coordinate 100,331,592 downwards.
TTTCTAGAATTTCATATAAATGGAATCATACAGTAAGTCTTGAGTCAATCATAGGTTTTGGAGATACCTAGTAGTATAATGTAGTTTATCACCAGAAATGGCAGAAATTCAAGCATGTGCCTTCGATTGCTAATATCGTTTTTTAAACACTGATACTATCTCATCTGAGGTGGACACTGTGGGGCTACATGAGCTTTCATGTCTTTATCTTGTATGTTTTCTCAAGTGATATTTAATTTTAAGACTAATATGACTTTTTCCCTTTTAGATTACTTTTCAATTGCGCCATATTTTGAAAGCACGGTGTGATCCTGTCCCTGCTGCTAATGGAGCAATACGTTTCCATTGTGATCCCACCTTCTGGGCAAAGAACGTAGTCAATTTAGGTGAGAAATAATTCGTTTTATGGCTATAACTTGGAACACTGAATTAGGAGGAGAAAGCATCTACAGCAAGTTTTAGATACTTAAAGTTTTTAAACTTCATTCTAACATGTAAACTTTTTGGAAAATATGTTCTTCATTGGAAACTTACTTCAGCTATGTTCATTACATCTTTAAGTATATATAATTATAAATTACTTTAAGAATGTTGAGGGTCTCCTCTGTATAGTTTTTAAAATTATGTATCATTTCTAACTTTTTCCCCACATCTTTTAAAATTGGTATTGAGTGTTACATATCAGAAACTTACCAAATGGGTCTTTAGTCTTTGGAAGCATTTCTTACATGCTTAGTAGCTTATGTATTAATTGTACAAAATTGCCCACTTGAGGAGGACCTCCATCCAGTATGCTGATGTGTCCGAATGCCATGTTCTGAGGAATGTTTGAAAGATAAGAGTAGCTCTTTTCACATGGAAGACAAATGGACTTTGCTTTTGTTACTCCACAGTGTGGACCTAAGGGCCTTAGGTGAAAGTTACAGATAGACATACAAAACCAGCTCAATTTAAAGTAAAACAAAACCCCCCAAAACTAACCAACAATTAGAGCTGTCTACAGATTGATTAAACTCATTTTCAAAATAGTCAAGTCCTCACCATTGGAAGCTGTAAAAGCAGAGGTGGGTAGCCTTTTGTAAAAAAATGTAATCTTTGTGTATATTCGTTTGGCTATACCTTTAGATCAGGCATCGGCAAACTATTTTTGTGTGACGTGGTACCTAAGTTTGGTTTTTACATTTTAAAGGGTTGTAAAAGCAAACAAGTAAAAAACAAAGAGTATACGACAGATTTTATGTGGCCTGCAAAGCCTAAAGTATCTGGCTTATTACAGGAAAAAGGTTTGCCAACTCTACCTTAGATCAAACCTTAGTAAAATTTGCCTTCTATCCCTAGAAAGTACCTGGCTCTGTAAAAAGGAAGGAGAATTTGTCATCTCCAAGGGTATAAGTAGTTTAAAACGTTCAACATTTCCACAGAAGACAGTTTTGTAGCAATATAGTACTCTGCCCTGCACATTTTGACAATCCAAAGGCAGGTGGAATCAGTATTAGCGATCTTGAGTATCCTTGAATCTTCTCAGGCTCGAGATGATTTAGACTGCCTAGATGGGCCTCCTCTAATACTGTCTCTTTCAGCTCTTTAATTTTCTGAACATCTGTGTCAAAAATAAGGGCAGATAATATATTATTCTGAGTAATCAAAAGTCAATTAATTGGCTTTGGACTATATTAGGTTTCTGATCTTCATCATCTTTAAACGTAGCTCCCATCCCTTCTGTGCTGTTGGAAACTTTGAGTGGTGATAGTTGTCAGAGGAAAGAGGAAAATATAATGATTAACCCACAAAGTAGATGTTAGTTGATTACATGCAAATTATTCTCATTTTTTAAATCCTTCAGGTAATCTAGTAATAGAGAGTAAACCAGCTCCTGGTTATACTCCTAATGTTGTAGTTGGGCAAGTTCCGCCAGGGACAAACCACATTAGTAAAACCCCTGGACAGATTAACTTAGCACAGCTTCGACTCCAGCACATGCAACAACAAGTGTATGCACAGAAACATCAGCAGTTGCAACAGATGAGGATGCAGCAGCCACCTGCACCTGTACCAACAACAACAGCAACAACACAGCAGCACCCTAGACAAGCAGCCCCTCAGATGTTACAACAACAGGCGAGTATTATTATATCATTGCACTATTGATATAAATTATGAAGACCTTGAGGCTACACTCTGTCCTATATAGATGAGTTACACATTTCAAAGTTACTGATGGGGACAGAGGTCAAAGATCAGTTTAAACATTTGCCTTGGGTATGGCAGGGATGTGGGGGAGGTGTGAGGAAGGACAAGAAGTAAATACTTATGATGGGAAACAAAATTAACTCACTAGTACTGTGGAGGTATACACGTTTTTATCCCTCTATACCAGATCTTTTTTGTTTAAACATGTGGTTTTGGACCAAAGAGCCATGTTGTTTCCTCCTAAGATCTGACACGTTCTTTAGGCTTTTGTTCAAATCATTCCCATCCCTGTATCTTTCCTGCTGTCTCCCATCCAAATCAAAACTATTAATCTGTGGTTGATTAAGTTAATGCTGATAGGCTTTAAAACACACATATACTGAGAGAAGGAGATTGGGGTAAGAGATGAGGAAAATGACTTAACACTTTTTACTTTATGCCCTTCTATCCTGACAAAAGTATTCTTATCATAACGTTTTATAATTGAAAGATAAATTTATAAATATTATTACATAAATGGCAATTTCTGCCTTTTGCAGCCTCCAAGATTGATCAGTGTGCAAGCAATGCAAAGAGGCAACATGAACTGTGGAGCTTTCCAAGCCCATCAGATGAGATTGGCTCAGAATGCTGCCCGAATACCAGGGATACCCAGGCACAGTGGCCCTCAGTATTCCATGATGCAGCCACACCTCCAAAGACAAGTATGCCTAGAGTTCCATTTGTAAGAATCATATAATTTTAAAACTAAAAGACAACAGTTTTCTTAATCAGTTGTGGGGTGGAGGGAGGGGTGGTCATTGATACGTTTGAGAATTTGATTAATGCTGTGTATCTTCTTGTCCCAGAAAAATACACGTACAATTTTTATTAAATTCTTTTTTCACATCTTCATTAGATCATTGCTTTACAATGTTGTGTTAGTTTCTGCTGTACAACACAGTGAATCAGCTATATGTATACATATATCTCCATATCCTGTCCTCTTGAGCCTCCCTCCCACCCTCCCTATCCCACAGTGGTCACAAAGTGGTCCCCTAAGTGGTCACAAAGCACTGAGCTGATCTCCCTGTGCTATGCGGCTGCTTCCCACTAGCCATTCATTTTGCATTTGGTAGTGTATATATGTCAGTGCTACTCTCTCACTTCATCCCAGCTTCCCCCACCAACCCAGCCGTGTCCTCATGTCCATTCTCTATATCTGCATCTTTATTCCTGCCCTGCCACTAGGTTCGTCAGTACTGTTTTTTTAGATTCCATGTGTATGCGTTAGCATATGCTATTTGTTTTTCTCTTTCTGACTTACTTCACTCTGTACAACAGACTCATACAGACTTCATCCACCTCACTACAAATAACTCAATTTTGTTCCTTTTTATGGCTGAGTAATATTCCATTGTATGTGTGTGTCACATCTTCTTTATCTGTTCATCTGTCGATGGACATTTAGGTTGCTTCCATGTCCTTGCTGTTGTAAATAGTGCTGCAGTGAACATTGTGGTACATGACTCTTTTTCAATGATGGTTTTCTCAGGGTATATGCCCAGTAGTTGGATTGCTGGGTCATATGGTAGTTCTATTTTTCGGTTTTTTGTTTGTTTGTTTGTTTTTTTAATTAATTTATTTTTGTTGTGTTGGGTCTTCGTTTCTGTGCAAGGGCTTTCTCTAGTTGCGGCAAGCGGGGGCCACTCTTCATCGCGGTGCGCGGGCCTCTCACCATCGCGGCCTCTCCCATTGCAGAGCACAGGCTCCAGACGCGCAGGCTCAGTAGTTGTGGCTCACGGGCCCAGCCACTCCGCGGCACACGGGATCCCCCCAGACCAGGGTTCGAACCCATGTGCCCTGCACTAGCAGGCAGACTCTCAACCACTGCGCCACCAGGGAAGCCCTATTTTTCATTTTTTAAGGAACCTCCATACTCTTCTCCATAGTGGCTATATCTATTTACATTCCCGTTAGCAGTACAGGAGGGTTCCCTTTTCTCCACATCCTCTCCAGCATTTATTGTTTGTAGATTTTTTTTTTTTTTTTTTTTTTTTTTTTTGCAGTACGCGGGCCTCTCACTGTTGTGGCCTCTCCCGTTGCAGAGCACAGGCTCTGGACGCGCAGGCTTAGCGGCCATGGCTCATGGGCCCAGCCGCTCCGCGGCATGTGGGATCTTCCCAGACTGGGGCACGAACCCGTGTCCCCTGCATCGGCAGGCGGACTCTCAACCACTGCGCCACCAGGGAAGCCCTGTAGATTTTTTGATGATGGCCATTCTGACCAGTGTGAGGTGATACCTCATTGTGGTTTTGATTTGCATTTCTCTAATGATTAGTGATGTTGAGCATCTTTTCATGTGTTTGTTGGAAATCCGTATGTCTTCTTTGGAGAAATGTCTAATTTTTTATTAAATTTTAAGAGTTTCTTTGATGTCATTAAACCCATTGTATACTTTGGGTTGAGAATCTCTGACCTAGTCCAACCAATTCATTTAGAGAAGTGCAAAACAAAGGAGCTTGTTATGTACCCACAATCATAAGAGACAATGGTAGAATTAAGATTAAAACTTTAATTTCCTAAAATTGTTCCTCTGCTCTTTTAATGTGACATTTTGACTTTTTTTTTTTTCTCTTCACTCAGTATTGTTCCTTTTAGGATGGATATACCTACTCTTAAAAATAAGTGTGTTTAGAGGCATGTTTTCTGATCTTTGCTTGAATAGTAGATTATATTTGTATAGGAGGTATGATTATAAATATGAGGCTACTTTTGCACAGGATTTCTAGTTATATAAAAACTAAAGGTCATTTTATAATTGTCAGAGTGATGTTTCTCAAAGCATGATTTAAAGACCATCAGAATGACTGGGGCACCATGTCTGAAATAGATTCTGAACCATATCCACTGAATCAAAATTTCCAGGAGGGGAGTACTCATAAATGTGTGAACTTTTACTGACTCAGATCGATCTGCATACTGAAGTCCTAGATTAGCGATCCTTCAACTTTTTGGCCCAGTTACCTCCAGAAAGACTTTTGAAAAATACACACTCCCTCACATTTGAAGGTTGACATTTAAAACTTCCATTACAAGTTTAAGTTTAAATAGTTGCAAAGGACATACTGTTTAGCATATTGTGTTGTATAAATATTGACATTGTAAAGTAAAACCCTTACATTATTCTTCTAAGTGGATCCACTGGAGTCCCAAATACAGAGGCAAGTTCTTTTTTCAAAGTCAAAATTATATACTCCCTTTTCCCCATGGACTTGAATTTCTGTTCTACTTTTACAGAATTTTATCTTAATATATTTAAGATACATATTTAAGATAGTCACAAGTTTGATAGACTTGTGAATCAGTTTGTTGCAATTTTCTGCTGGAAAGATGTCTGTTGCAATTTGAAAATTCTTAAATTTCCAGTTTATAATGCAGTTATTAAACTTTAAAACTTTTTCTTTAGACCAAATTTTCATTACAATTATTCCTATACAGTTGTTTAAATATATTTACATGGTTTAAGATTATTAGGAAACAAAAATAAAATTCTTTTAGATACACATTTCTTATTAGATACATGGAGCCTTTCCCCTTCCTTCATGTATGCCTGTTTGTATGTCTGTTACCTTGTACTGTTAGAGTAAGTCAGAATTCAACGCCGATTTTTATTACTAGTTTTTTTGTGTTATTGTTTTCATGTGATGCTCAGGAAACTTGTTCACAAAAATTGGTATCTGGGAATTCAAAACGATTTTTAAAATCTTTTTTTTATCAGTTGACAACTTCTTCAGGTCTTTCTTTGTTTTTGTTGATCACCAAGTATCAGAACCCACTCAACGATTACCCAGGTTTCAGAGCCAGGCACTTTGTCAGCAACTTGACACCTTTATTTTCAACTGTACCTTTGTCTCTTCAGGAGATTTTTTGTTTGTTTTGTTTTTCACCCTGGGGCAATATGCTAGATAAGATTGGGCATGAGTTAAAGATGTGTTGTTTTGTATTTTATTTTTGGAGGAGAAGGGCAGTTGTGAAAGAAGTAGTTGGAAAAAAGAACTCACAGACCATGGCACATTCTTAGGTAAATTTGGTTTTCTTCAGGAAAAAAGTATATATGAAGGTCGACTATCTAGACTTTAATTTCCTTAAAAGTATTCACATACCCATGTACCCCTTAGTGTACTTGGAAAGCCTTCAAGTATTACCAGGGGAGAGGTACACCGTTTGGAAAGGTGCAGAAGCTACATAATTGGATTAACCAACCATCTCAGAACATTGTCCTTAGACTTTCGGGCTCCTACAGAAATCACTGAATGTTAGAATTTTAAGTTTTTAAATACTTCAAATGATTTGTATGTGTATAGTAATTTATTTCCCAAAGATTTTAGTCTGTGTACTGTCTTAAATGATCCTCATAACACTCCTCATAAAGACAGGTATCCATTTTCATTCATCATTATCCACATTTCTAAATTACCAAGATTGTGATTTGGCCTAAAGTCACATAGTATTAAGAGTCAGGAATTGATACCACGTTTCCATTTGTAAATTCATTGTTCTTTCTACCATATCAGTTACATAATACACAATTATACAATTAATTATTTTTATTTTAAAAAAGACGGAAGTGTCAAAGTGAAATATAGGCACAACAGTGGCTTTCCTGGTCTGATGTTTGAAAACTATGGGCTTCCAGATCATCTATTTATATATATCTTTGTTATGAAGTAAAATCATATCACCAGTCTGACAGGGTACAGTTATTGGCAAGTCTGTTTTTTTTCTAAATACTACACAAAAATGAGTAGAAAAATGATAAGTTTGAATTTTTTTTTTCCTGCATAAGTTTGAGAGGGCCTACTTCTTTGTCTCTCAGCCACAGGTATCAAACTCTGAACTTGTGTATCCTTCCTAAACTGAAACTTGTTGTCAAGGTATTGTTCATATTTGGATATCCTGGCAGATCAAGTAATGATAACATCTTTTTTCCTAACAGCACTCAAACCCAGGGCATGCTGGACCCTTTCCTGTTGTGTCGGTGCACAACAACCCAGTCAATCCAACCAGCCCTACTACAGCTACTATGGCAAATGCAAATCGAGGTCCCACCAGCCCATCTGTTACAGCAATAGAACTAATTCCTTCAGTTACCAATCCAGAAAACCTTCCGTCGCTGCCAGATATTCCACCCATACAGGTTTGTATTTGAGTGAGAGATTTAAAACCTTGTGTTAATTAGGGACTTAGAGTATATATTTCTGGTTGTTTTTGTTTTTTTTAATTCAGGAGCAGTATTCTTTTTGAAATTTCCAAAAAGTAGAGTATAAATAATTTGAATTTTAAAAAGTTATGTGTGCTAAAACTAACACTCCTCAGTATTTTAAAGCTACAGAGTGTCAGCTTTGCTGATCTGTCTGCCAGCAGGCAAACTTTGTGTTAAATGAAGCACTTCTGATGAAGGTTTAGATCCAGAGAGGAGACCCAGTACCAAAATACAGTTAAATTTTTGTCAGTCTTCTGTTAGGTACAAAAGGGATAGTCAACCCCCGGTGCAAACAGGTTGGACTGAGAAAGGAAGAGATTGGAAGGTCTAGATATTAGGCATGTGGCGGGGGGGTGGGGAGGGGGGGTGTATACTGAGAGAGGAAGTAATAATGAGGAGTAGAAGATGAATGGGAAGGGCCTCTGAGCTGTCTTGTCCCTTTCACCTGTAACGTTTTCCTGAAGAAAAATATCATTCAGTGCCCTCTGAAATTTCATAAATTCGTTTGAATTAGAAGCATTTTATTTTTAAATGTAAATATAAAACTTGAAGGTTGTACTGGGTCATTTCAAGCATTGTATGAGTTATTCAGAGTCAGGGGTCACCATGGGAGCAAGGAGCAGTGAAATTACTAAGACACTAGGACCCGTGACTCTCTACTCTTCGTTGCGGTGCACAGGCTTCTCACTGCGGTGGCTTCTCTTGTTGCGGAGCATGGGCTCTAGGTTCGCGGGCTTCAGTAGTTGGTGGCGTGCGTGGGCTTCAGTAGTCGTGGCGCACGGGCTTACTTGCTCTGCGGTATGTGGGATCTTCCCGGACCAGGGATTGAACACGTGTCCCCTGCATTGGCAGGCGGATTCTTAACCACTGTGCCACCAGGGAAGCCCCTGTAGTGGTGTTGAGAGTACTAGACTACTATATAGAATGGAAAATTTTGGAATATATCAATAAGAAGTAAAATTTATAAGTTGTACGCTTATAATTTATAAACTTTCAGTTTAATGCTTGAAATCATCTCATATGATATATAATATCCCTATTTCATGGAAGAGAGTAAGAATGGTTAGTGACTTTCTCAGTGTCACCCAGTAAATGGGTAAGTTGGAATTCAAAGCCCAGCTCCTGATTACTGAACTGAGAAAGTCCAGTTCTCTCCCCACTTCTGTCCATAGAGATAGCAAGGAGGTGGTTTGAGATCATAGGCCTGGAAAGGTAGAGTATTAAGGGCCTTTGGGCAACCAGAGAGAGGTAGGTACAGTATTAAAGGAGTCATTTAAGTTTTACTAAGCACTCCATGCTAAAGTGCCTGGGCATTGAAGATAAAAAGAAACAAGACTTTGTTCCAATTTTTAGGAAACTTTCAAAGGGAAAAGAAAGGTTGCTCATGTCAAACTTAACATAATCTGCTAGGGCCACTGTCACAGAGAGCAGATAGAGGAAGGATGGATGCTCCACATCTTTGAAAAGCTGGGCATCATAAGGGAAATGGGTCATTATTAGATCTTCCTTGTCATCTTTTCCCAGGAGAACTTTGAAATCAAAACAAGAGGCTCCAGAATATATCCCCTCCCATCTTTAGTTAAAGTGGGGTAGAAGGAGCAGAATCCATACCTTCTCTTGTGAACCTTCTCTTCCTTGCAGACATAATGCCTAACCTTATTTTTATTTACTGATTTATTAAAGTATTGACTCCTTTAAAAAACTGAGATATAATTCACGTACCATAAAATCCAACTTTAAAAAATGTACATACAATTCAGTCAGTGGTTCTTAGTATATTCACAACATGGTGCAACTATCACCACTGACTAATTCCAGAACATTTTCATCACCCCGAAAGAAACTACCCATTTGCAGTCCACTCTCCATTCCCCTCTTTCCCAGCCCTTGGAAATCACAGATTTACTTTGTTTTTATGGATTTGCCTATTCTGGACATTTTGTATGAATGGAATGATGCAATATGTGGTCTTTTGTGTCTGGCTTCTTTATCTTAGCATAATGTTTATCAGGTCTAAACACGTTGAAGCATGTATCAGTACTTAATTCCTTCTTATGGCTGAATATTCCATTCTGTGAATATACCACATTTGTTCCTCCATCCATCAGTTGATGGACATTTGGGTTTCCACTTCTTGGCTATTAGGAATAATGCTATGAACTTTTGTGTGTAAGTTTTTGTGAACTTGTAGGTTACCAGTTCTCTATGTAAATTTCTAGGAGTGGAATTTCAGGGTCATATTGTATGTTTAAGTTTTTGAGGAACTGCCAAACTCTTTTCCACAGTGGGTGCACCATGTTACATTCCCACCAACAGTGTCAGTGTATGAGGATTTCAATTTTTCCACATCCTTGCCAACGCTCGTTATTGTCACCTGCTTTTAAGAGCAATTAGAGGTGGGTACCACAAAAGTACAACCACAGTAAGAAGTAGTTAACCATATTAATCAAAAATAGAAAGGGAAGCAAACCTATCGTCTCTTGAAGATTCATCTACTTTTTTTCCTATCCTGTAGTTTCCGTGGTATAGTGAAAAGAAAAGAATCCTGGGGGAGGTTACACAGGAAGCAGACAAAGTAGCATTAACTATGCAACGCAGACAGGAAGTAAATACAAAGCAATTTCAGGTATTTGTTGATATATCTTAATACTGATCATTACAGCTATCCAGTATAGAGTAGAAGTTGATTTAAAGAGAATTCTCTCAACTTGAATTATTTTTTATTTCACTCTACTATCCATCTCCAGTGGAGTTATAATATGTGGTAGTAATTTTGACCTTTAGGGGATACATGACGAACCTAAATACTTTTTCAGTAGCTAAATGAATATTAGAATCTGTTCAGATTAGATTATAATTAATAGATGTAGTATTCTAATGATATATTAAATTCTTTGTAAACAATTTTCCGTATTTGGAAAATATGTACTTAATTTATCTGTATACTATACTGGATAATATGAAGTCTTGGGAAAACCATGTGTGTCTTTCAGATATTCACATGTAAATTTAAATGTTATAGAATACCCATTTCTGTACTGTGTTCCCAGTACTGGCTGTCTTCCATCTTTACCAATATGATAGGTAAAAATCATGTTTGGTTATTTCATTTACATTTCTTTTTTTCATGTGGTTTGTTATCTTTTCTCAGGTTCATTGATTATTTGAATTTTTTTGTGGATTGTCTTTTTCCTTTGAATTCATAGAAGTTATTTATATAACACTTACCTATTCCATGCAATTTAAGGATGCTTAAAAAACATTGGTTTAATGAATATGTGAATTAATATTTTTCCCGTTAGACTTGTAACTTTATATATAGTGACTCTTCATCCATGTCTGGTGAAATATCGAGGTAAATCAGCTAGCATTTCCATGTTGGTGCTGTAGTGGCATCAGGGAAGCCCTTTTATGTACTTGGCGGTTTGCTTCTTCCTAATCTTTCCACTCTTGTAGCCTTAGTGTTGTCTCTCTGGCCAGAGATATAAATCGCAGGTGGGAGAGTATAAAAGGAGTGGGAGTAGGAGTAGAAGTAGGTAACTTGCGACTTTCATGTCTGTTTTGAATCATCCTCTCCTCCTTTATGTTTAGGTGAGATATAGTGCAAATTTTATCTGTGGCCCATGTTAGGAACTGCCCCTCTTCACAAATCCTCTAGTTAACTCTAGTTGCAGCTAGGGATTTTCCTGTAGTTACAGCTTACAAGTGGATCCTTGGCCAGTAGCTCTGACCACTGAGCAGGCGCAACTCCTAATATCTCTTAATTGTCCCTCTAGCTAGCCCACGGCAAACTCTCACCTTTAGCCTTTTATGTCTTTGAGATGAGGTTTTTAAAGGGCTTTTCTGCGGAAGGCCTATTTACCTTTTTTTAAATTGAGGTATAATTGACATGTAACATATATTAATTTCAGTTGTTCAACGTAGTAATTTGATATTTGCATACATTGCAAAATGATTATCACAATAATTCTAGTTAACATCAGTCACCACACATAGTGTAAAAATTTTGTGTGTATGAGATGAGGGCTTTGAAGATTTTTCTCTCTTAACAACTTTCAGATATACAGTAGAGTATTACTTATAGTCACCATGCTGTACATTACCTCCTTATTTATTTTATAACTAGAAGTTTGTACCTTTCGATTCCTTTCACCCATTTCACCCACCTACCAACTCTGGCAACCACAGATCTATCTCTGTATTTACAAGCTTGATTCTATGTTTGTTTGTTTGTTTTTAAATTCCACATATAACTGAGATCATGTGGTATTTGTCTTTCTCTGTCTGACTTATCTCACTTAGCTTAATGCCTTCAGGTCCATCCATATTGTCACAAATGACAAGATTTCCTTTTTTTTATGGCTAATATTCCATTGTGTATATAGATATAGCACATATTCTTTATTCATTCAGCTGTAGCTTTATCTGTTCATCTGTTGATGGACACTTAGGTTGCTTCCATAACTTTGTTATTATAAATAATGTTGCAGTGAACATGGGGGTGCATATATGTTTCAAATTTGTGTTTTGGGGGACTTCCCTGGCGGTCCAGTGGTTAAGACTCTGTACTTCCACTGCAGGGGGCATGGGATTGACCTTTGGTCTGGGAACTAAGATCTTGCATGCCATGCAGTGCAGCCAAAAACATAAATAAAAATATTTTTTTAAATTAGTGTTTTTGTTTCTTTTTTTTTTTTTCCTTCATATAAATACCCGGGAGTGGAATTGCTGGATCATATGACAGTTCTATTTTTAATTTTTTAAGAAATTTCTATACTGTTTTCCATAGTGGATGTACCAATTTACATTACCACTACAGTGCACAAGGTTCCTTTTTCTCTACATCCTTACCAACACCTGTTATCTCTTGTCTTTTTAATAGCCATTCTAACTGGGGTGAGGTGATAGCTTGTCGTGGTTTTGATTTTCATTTCCCTGATGATTAGTGATGTTGTGCACCTTTGCATGTAACTGCTGGTCATCTCTATGTCTTCTTTGGAAAAATGTCTATTTAGATTCTCTGCCTTTTTTTTTTTTTTTTGGGCTGTGTTGGGTCTTAGTTGTGGCACACGGGATCTTTCGTTGTGGCACAGGTTCTTTGTTGTGGTGTGTGGGCTTCTCTCTAGTTGTGGCTTGTGGGTTTTCTCTCTCTAGTTGTGGCCTGCAGGCTCCAGGGCACGTGGGCTCTGTGCTTGTGATGCAAAGGGTCCAGAGTGCGAGGGCTCTGTAGTTTGCAGCGTGCCCGGTCTCTCGTTGAGGTGCATGAGCTCAGTGGTTGTGTTGCGCGGGCTTAGTTGCTCCGCGACATGTGGGATCTTAGTTCCCCGACCAGGGATTGAACCTGCGTCCCCTGCAGTGGAAGGTGGTTTCTCTACCACTGGACCACCAGGGAAGTCCCTCTGCCCAATTTTTAATTGGGTTGTTTGCGGGTTTTTTGTTTTGTTTTTTTGGCTGTGCCTTGCAGCATGCAGGATCTTAGTTCCCCAGCCAGGGGTTGAATCCCCACCCTCTGCAGTGGAAGCACGGAGTCTTAACCGCTGGACTCCAGGGAAGTCCCTGAATTGTTTGATTTTTTGCTATTGAGTTGTATGAGTTCTTTATGTATTTTGGATATTAACCCTTTATCAGGTATATGATTTGTGAATATTTTCTCTCATTCAGTAAGTTTCATTTTGTTGATGGTTTCCTTTGCTGTGCAAAAGCTCTTTAGTTTGATGTAGTTCCACTTGTTTATTTTTGCTTTTGGAATCAGATCCAAAAGATGATTCCCAAGATCAGCGTCCAGGAGCTTACTGCCTATGTTTTCTTCTAGAAGTTTTATGGTTTCAGGTCTTATATTTCAGTTCTTTAATCCATTTTGAGTTGATTTCTGTGTATGTGTAAGATAGTAGTCTGATTCCATTCTTTTGCATGTGGCTGTCCAGTTTTCCAACTGTCCAACATTGTTTATTGAAGAGACTGTCCTTTCCCCTTTGTATATTCTTGGCTTCTTTGTCTTAAATTAACTGACCATATAGGTGTAGGTTTATTTCTGGCCTTTTTATTTTGTTCCATTGATCTGCATGTCTGGTTTTATGCTGACACCATACTGTTTTGATTACTGTAGCTTTGTAATATAGTTTCATATCCTGGCCTGTGATGCTTCCAGCTTTCTTCTTTCTCAAGATTTCTTTGGCTGTTTGGGTTTTTTTGTGGTTCCACAGAAATTGTAGGATTGTTCTATTTCTGTGAAAAATGCCATTGGAATTTTGATAGGGATTGCATTGAATCTGTAGATTGCTTTGGGTATTGTGGACATTTTAACAATATTAATTTTTCTAATCCATGAGCCCAGAGTATCCTTACATGTATCTTCTTCAGTTTCTTTTATCAGTGTTTTACAGTTTTCAGTGTAGATATCTTTGACCTCCTTGGTTAAATTTATTTCTGGTTTATGCTTTTTCATATGATTTTAAATGGAATTGTGTTCTTTTTTTCTTTCTCTTTTTCTGTGTGTGTGTGTGTGTGTGTGTGTGTGTGTGTGTATGATGCACTTTATTTGGCCACACCACATGGCTTGCAGAATCTCATTTCCCTGACCAGGGGTTGAACCTGGGCCTGGTAGTGAAAGCCTGGCATCCTAACCACTAGACCACCAGGGAACTGTCCTGGGATTGTTTTCTTAATTTCTCTTTCTGATAGTTCATTATTAATATATAGAAATGCAGTAGATTTTCATATATTGATTTTGTGTCTTGCAACTTTACTGAATTCATTTATTCTTACAGTTTTTTGGTGGAGTCTTTAGGATTTTCTATATATAATATCATGTCATCTGCAAATAGTGACAGTTTGATTTCTTTCTTTCCAATTTGGATTCCTTTTATTTCTTTTTCTTGTCTAATTCTCTGGCTAGGACTTCCAGTACTATGTTGAATAAAAGTGGTGAGAGTGGGCATCCTTGTCTTGTTCCTGATCTTACAGGAGAAGCTTTCACTTCTTCAGCTTTTCACTGTTAGGTGTCATGTTAGCTGTGGGCTTATCATAAATGGCCCTTATTATATTGAGGTACATTCCCTCTGTACCCACTTTGCTGATAGGGTCAACTTATATTGATGAAAACTGTTTACTTTAGGAGAGTCCTCCCTTGCCTGTAATGTGTTGTGAGCTGCTTTATTCTGATCATTTTTATATCAATCCAGCCCTACCTTGGTTTGTATCTATAGTTTTCTTCAAAGTTTCTGCTTTGATGCCATTCTTTCCTGTTTTATAGCCTTGAAAATCAGTGTGATTTTGAGAGGAGAGTGAGAAGTAAATGTATATGTTCAGTTTTCTGTTTTTGAAAAAATATATATTTATTTATTTAATTTTTGGCTGCATTGGGTCTTAGTTGGGGCATGTGGGATCTTCCGTTGTGGTTCGCGGACTTCCCTCTAGTTGTGGTGCTTGGGCTCCAGACTGCACTGGCTCAGTAGTTGCGGCATGCAGGCTCTCTAGTTGTGGCATGCAGGCTCCAGAGCTCATGGGCTCTGTAGTCACGGTGAGCAGGCTTAGTTGCCACACGCCATGTGGGATCTTAGTTCCCCAACCAGGTATCGAACTGGCGTCCTCTGTATTGCAAGACGGATTCTTAACCATTGGACCACTCGGGAAGTCCCGCAGTTTTCTGTTTTGAATGAGAAGTAGATTTCCCTAAAAAGTAATCTTGCCTCTAGTAGAAGATTAAAAGAGGCAGGTGTGGGTAAAAGTAGATCAGTAAGCAAGAAGATTAGCAGTTAAGTAAGAATAGTTTAACTATCTCTGATATGGAATAGTGTAATATTTTTCTTAAGGTAATTTTCATAATTAAGTAGTGTTTGTTACTATTTCTTACATAAATATTTTCTCATTTCATCATCACAGTTCTTCATTGTGGGTGGGATGTTTAAAAACAGGGGACTGATATTCAAATTGGGAACCAGCTCGCAGTCACAGTGCGAGCTCCTCTGGCTTTAACCTTCTGCATATAAAGTGCGAAAAGGGCTCAGTTTTCCTGTTGACTGCCGGCTTTTTTGTGTGTAATAAGGGAACTTATATCCCAGGCTAAAGGCTTTCTGTTGAGTATACAGACTTTTCAAAGCACTGAAGTTAGGTACTGACATTATTCGATACCTGTTTAGTTGAATGATTCTGGCAGGACCATGAATATTGATACTAGGGGCAGGATGCTGAAAACAGGATCCTGCATCAACCTTGAAAAAAGGCAAAAATGTAAGACTGTGTCAGAGGTATTTTCATAGTAAAACACAAAGGATTTAGTGGGTTATTGGGTTTTGTCTTGAGCTCCCAATCATTTATTGAAGCATATTAATTATAGCTATATTCACATAAACTATATACTATTTGGGTCCTCGAGGAAGCATAAGGAAGGAACAATTAAGCCAAGTTTGATATAAGGTAATCTGCTTATTAGTAAACTGTGAGCATAAATGATTATACTAATGAAATTAGTAACTTCTCCTCTGCTTTAATCAAAGCAAATTTATCTTTTTGTTCTTTTTCTTTAGTTGGAAGATGCTGGTTCAAGTAGTTTAGATAATCTACTAAGTAGATACATCTCAGGCAGTCACCTACCCCCACAACCCACAAGCACCATGAATCCCTCCCCAGGACCCTCTGCCCTATCTCCAGGATCATCAGGTAAAGTCAACTGAGGTACCGTCTCATTTCTTTAACACCTTAAAAAAGTATCTCTCGGTATATGTATTAGGGTTCTCCAGAGAAATAGCACCAATAGGAGAGGGGTGTGTGTGGAGAGAGAGAGAGAGAGAGAGAGAGAGGTGACAGAGGTTAAGGAATTAATTGGTCCACTTGATTGTTAGGTCTGGCAAGTCTGAAACCTGCAGGGTAGTTAGCAGGGTGGAGACAAAGGGAAGAATTGGTGCTAGTCTTGAATCGAGGCAAAATTCCTTCTTGCTCTGGGGACCTCAGTCTTTTCTCTTAAGGTCTTCAACTAATTAGAGGTCCACCCTCGTTATGTTTTACTCAGAGTCTACTGATTTAAGTGTCAGTGACATCTAAAAAATACCATTGCAGCAGCATCTGGATTGGTGTTTGGCCAAACAACTGAGTACCATATTCTAGCCAAGTTGAGACATAAACTTAACCATTGCAGTAACATTTTTTTTTCCTGATCTAATTATTTTTCTTTCAATACTGTGGACAAGCTTCAGCGAACTGAAATAATAATATATATCTGTAGTGTACACTGTTCAGAACTCTAATGTACCCCTCCCTCAACCCCCAGTTATATTCATGTTTTTTGCTGGATTTGTAGATGAATTTAATTTCTGTGTCTTCTATTTTACAATACATGTTGTCATTTGAAGAATTCTTTGGTTTAAATCCAAGTTTAAAACACTTTGTTAAATAATGAAAAAATTGAAAATTTGTTTAAAAAGCAAGAATTGAGGAAGGGCAAGTGAACTTTCAATTTGCAGTTAAAAACTTAAAATTTACTGGAAACTATTAAAATGTGACTAATCAGGTCCTGAGCTATAGATCTCTTCCAAAATCCCAGTTTTATTAACGCTATTACATGAATGAGTGATTAAAGCATCTCCAAATAGATTGACAGTGCAGAAGTGGTTATGGGATATATTCATGGTTTCTTACTGAAACATACCACCTCATTATTTCTACAGTAAGAGTAGTTTAGCTCTAAATGTGGGTTTTTCATGAGATGTATCATTAATACATTTTTTGCATCGTATTATTTTTGAGGTTTAATATAAGTATTCCAGGACTTTTAAAAGGAAGAATAATTAATAGGAATCTAGGTAGGATATTTACCAAATGCGTGGGACGGCAAATAGCTTTCTCTTGATACAGTAGTTTCCATTGATTGAATAGTGGTGCTCTGAGAGGATTCTGAGAATGGTATCTGGGCTCAGCTGAGAGAAACTGATTGATAGCTGCCAACAATAACACATGAAATCCTTGACTTTGAGACTAAGACAAGGGCTGATTTCCAGGAATTGCTGAATTGCCTTATAATGATACTTGAATTCTGTAATTAGTAGGTAGAATTCTGAATTTTCTTACCTGCATAGTTATTCATTTTGACTTATTATTTTTCAGGTTTATCCAATTCTCACACACCTGTGAGACCCCCTAGTACTTCTAGTACTGGTAGTCGAGGCAGGTGAGTATTTACATTATTAATAGCTTTATTTTTTCTTTTTATCAAGAAAAATTTCAAATACGTATTCTAAAAAGTAGACTATTATAATGAACTCCCGTAAACTTTTCACCCATCTTCAACAATGATCAAGTTATGACCAGTCTTATTTCTTCTATACTCCTACCCATTCCCCCCGTTCTAAATTATTTTGAGATAAATCTCAGACATTTTATCATTTTACTTGTGGTTGTTTCAGTATATATCACTATATGTATCACTTCAGTGTATATATATACACTTTTAAGTATGTATCACTTTAAGGATTTAAAAGTTTTATAACTATGGAACCATTATCACACCTAAAAAAAAATTTACTAGCTAACTCTCTAACATCAGTAGAGCTCTAGTTAATGTTCAGATTTCCCAGATTTTCTCATAAATGCTTTTTTTTTTTAAATTGTTTCTTCGACTCAGATTCAGATAGGCGCTATACATTGCCATCAACCCATATGTCAAGGTCAAACTCAGTGTATTTGTTGAAGAAATGTATTGTTTGTCTTACAGAGTTTTCCTCATTTCCCCATCTTGTCATTTAAATACACTACCTTCTGTTTTTTTCTCTATATTGGTATTTAGATCGGGAGGTTTGATTAGATTCAGGTTTGATTTGAGGGAAAGAGGTAGGGAGAATACTTCATTGTGGTGATGTGTACTTCTTTCAGGGTCACAAAATGTCTGGTCGCTTTTGTTGATTCTTTTGTGATAGCACCCATTAATGATCATTGCCTTAGCTCTTTTTTTTTTTTTTTTACTAGTTTAAAAATATTTTAATTATTGTATCATACCTTCTTTGTATATTAGTTTAGAATACTTCTGTAAAGAGAAATTTTCTGCCATCAGCTATTTGATTATGGGAATGGCAGAATAAATTGATTCTTTCTCTTTATTTACCTATTTTTATAATAATGAGTTGATTCCCAGCTCCCTCCAACAGTGACCAATGAAATTAACTTTATGGGCTTATATATTTAAACATATTTTATATGTTCTAAAATTATAATTGTTATTTTTATTGATGCTTAAATTGTTCCATATTTGTCCTATCAGAACTTTTCCAAGTTGGCTTCATAGTTCTTCTGCTATAACCCCAGTAGTTGTTGAAAGCATTCTTGTTTCCTGTCCTGATGTTCCTGGTTCATCTTGTACATTTCTTGCCTCAGGCCTGAAATCAGAAATTTCTCTAGGAAATCCTGGTCATGTTAGTGGGGAAATGGTGCTTCAAGACAATCTTCTGGGTACTAGGGGCACTCACTGCTACTGAATTGTTCATGGTTTCTTATGCCTTTTTGGTGGACAGAGAGCTAAGAAATGTTAGTGTGGGGGATTTCCCTGGTGGTCCAGTGGTAAAGAATCTGCCTTACAATGCAGGGGACGCGGGTTTGATCCCTGGTCAGGGAACTAAGATCCCACATGCCGTGGGGCAACTAAGCCTGCGTGCTGCAACTACTGAGTTCGTGTGCTTCAACTAGAGAGCCTGTGTGCTGCAAACTACAGAGCCCACGTGTCCTGAAGCCTGTGCGCCCCAACTAGGGAGAAGCCCGTGCACTGCAACGAAGAGCCTGCTCGCCACAACGAAAGATCCCGTGTACCGCAGCTAACACTCAAGGAAGCCAAAAATAAATTAAATAAATAATAAATAAATAAATGTTTTAAAAAAATAAAAGAGTTAAGAAAAAGAAATGGTAGTGTGGAAAGAGTGTGTGTGTGTGTTAAAGGTAAATGTAATAAATGTCGACTGATTTTTATTCTTTAGTTTGAATAATTTAGTGCAATGTAAGAAAGATTTTATTTCAGATATATGAATGTTCTGTATTTGTATATATATGTGTGTATGCATTTGGTTCTATATTATATACTTGCTTGGCTTTTAAATTATACTTTCAATAATCAGTAGTTTTAAAGAAAAGTACAAATTGAGTGAAAAAGGTTTTCATTTTCGACAGTAATACAGTCTTAGTTATTCACTTCTCTTGCCAGTGGTTTTGCTTTGTGGACTAGATAGAACCAATTAGTCATGTACCTGTCCTCTTAGGCTATTATCCCATTAATTCAGATAAGGACTCAAAAGCTGAAACAGTGATTCCTTTGAGGACACTTCATGAACCACTGTTATTGAGGTTTCCTTCAGATGTTTGGGGGTAGAGAAGAATTTAAACGTCTTATATATAGAGAGAGAAACAATCACTATACTAATAGCCTAGACAAATGATTGTTTACTAGATTCCTTAAATGATGTAGTATAAGTGCCTCAGACCATAAAATGTATTTTTCAGGTCTTCTGAAAGTTTGACCTACGTTTTTTAAAAATTTGAAGCCAAGTTTATAATACACTCCTTTTAATTGCATTATGAAGTATCCTTATCTGCTATAAAGTTAATAAATTGTTTTCAGTTTAATGAACATTTCATATAACTTAACAAGCTTTTCATATAATTGTTTTTATGTACACCATACAGTCAAACATATGTGACCTTTATTTGTTGTTTTTGTTAGCTGTGGGTCGTCAGGAAGAACTGCTGAGAAGACAAGTCTTAGTTTCAAGTCTGATCAAGTGAAGGTCAAGCAAGAACCTGGCACTGAAGATGAAATATGTAGCTTTTCAGGAGCTGTGAAACAGGAAAAGACAGAGGATGGCAGGAGGAGTGCCTGCATGGTAAGTTCCCAGTGGAATCTGTCAGGAATTTAAGGAGGTCACTTCACTGATTCTTCCATCTCTGCATGTATTAGTCTGGTTAGTGGTCCTGTGGACCTGTATTCATTTTTGAATTTTTATACGTGGTATAACCCAGATATCTCTTTTTCTAACTGACTTTTTTCATCTAAGTGTCAACTGTAATTGATGAGAAAAGACTTACTTGTATTAAGGACTCATTTCAACTTTTAGTTTGTAATCGGTCATTATTTTTGCCATGATTCTAAATTGGGTTCTAGCTTGTTCTAAATTTATTAATAATTTCAATAGGCACATTCAGTCTCAAGCTGGAAAAATCCTTGGCTATTTTCCCTGGACCGGTGAGCTCAGGATTACGACCGCTGACATGAAAGAAGTTTAATGCTCACAGAGTTTTGTGATGAGAAGATTGCCTTTGGCTTATGAATTATTAACCATTTTAGAATTCCTCAGCTAGAACATTTTATAAAATTTATAGTATAGAATGAAGGAAGGCCCAAGTCCCTCCTTATTTAGAAATTTTGATCTTGGTTTTTTCTTCCTACCTACACTTATGTCTCATTTTCTACGTGGTTGGCACATAGAAATTTCAACTATGTAGATTTAGAGAGTACTGTTATCTCTTCACTCAGAACTTGGTTTGGAAAGTACCCCCAAAAAACAGTGCAAAATGGTGGTGAAAGATTTTACATTGTCACAATCTTCCTATATTAGTAGAATGATAAGTGGGCAGAAGAATATTTCAAAATGCTTTTCAAAAGCTATGTGACAATAAGGACCTACTGTGTAGTACAGTGAACTATATTCAATATCTTGTAATAAGCTATAATGGAAAAGAATCTGAAAAAAAAGTGTGTGTGTGTATATATACACACATATATATACACACATATATATATAACTGAATCAATTTGCTGTACACCTGTAACTAACAACATTGTGAATTAACTATACTTCAATTAAAAGAAACGGTTAAAAAAGCCAATATAAAGGGGAAGAAAAAGCTATGAGACAGATTGTTGAGTGAAAAATAGTGTATCATAGTCAGGAAAAGTATAACCCTATGCTCACTTCCCAATCAATGTGCTTAACAGTTTAATTAATTCCTTTATTATCCAAGTGAACCAATATTACAGAGACTGCTCCCTAAAATCATACATTAACATGCCTGAATAACTTCGGGGTTATTTTCGTTCTTTTATGTTACTAATATGATTTCAAATAATTTTATAATAAATAATAGTAAATTCCAAAATAATTTTAAGTTATGTCAGTATATCATGTTGTATATACATGTTGACAAAACTTTAAACACACAGAGACACACATGCATGCACGCACACACTACGAACAGTATGGATTAAATGTTTCTTCAAGAATTTGTCCTTGCTTTGTTTTAGTTGAGCAGTCCTGAGAGTAGCTTGACACCACCTCTTTCAACTAGCCTGCATCTAGAGAGTGAGTTGGACGCATTAGCAGGCCTGGAAAACCACGTGAAAACTGAACCTACAGATGTGAATGAAAGCTGCAAACAGTCAGGGCTCAACAGCCTTGTTAATGGAAAGTCCCCAGTTCGAAGTCTCATGCACAGGTCGGCAAGGATTGGAGGAGATGGCAGCAGCAAAGATGATGACCCAAATGAAGATTGGTGTGCCGTCTGCCAAAATGGAGGGGATCTCTTGTGCTGTGAAAAATGTCCAAAGGTCTTTCATCTAACTTGTCATGTTCCAACACTTCTTAGCTTTCCAAGGTACAAGTGAAATAACTGATTTTTTGTTGTTTATTTTTATAAGCTAAAGAAGTAACAAAATTATTCAGGGCAGATAGCCTTCTTAATGACTGCCTATTACTCCATTACCTTCTAGAGAAATTAACAGCTGAATGAAGAAATGTGCAAGATCTAAGTTGTGCATTAATGTTAAAAAAAAAATAGACTATTTCTTGGCCTTCAATTTATACTTAATATAAGCAAATTAGATAAACCTGTAAATTATGAGGTGCAAGAGACTAGGGTATTGAGAAACTTAGTTGATTTCCTCTTGAAGATAATTTTTTAATCTATTGCCATCAATTTTAATAGGGTCTATAATAATGGCTTTATTTATGAATAGTATTCAGTTTGAGGCAACTCTATTGGATCTTACCAAAAACTTACTTTTCTAATGTTTGAAAGCTCTTGAAAGGCACTTTAAAGAAAAAAAAACAAGTACTTTGTAAAAATACCTTTAATGTCTTGAATTTTTTGAGGAATAGCTTCATCTTGACCACTGGAAGCTGTTAGTTGGTAGTGCCTACCTGAAGCACAGTGTGCAGATTTCTCAGCTTTCTCAACTTTTCCTATTTGGAATGTCTTTTAGTCATTAACTTTGGAACGGACAGTTACTGAATTCGTTATTTAGAAGAGAAGATGGTACGGTAAAGATAAAGATTGGGGCAACATATGAGCATTGTCCTCAGACTATATGACCCCCTTGGCGGCTAAGTCTGATTTCAAGCATTAAAACATTCATTGATGAACATCCAGTGCAAGCTGATGATTCCAGCCAATACAGCAGAACAAATGTGCTGGGCTGGGTTACGATACCTGTAGTCTGGTCGTAATTCTGTAGTGAACTAACTTAATTAGCTTGGACGGTTCACTGATTTTCAGGGATTAGTTTCTGCATCTACGAGTAGTAGAGTTTGGATTAGAAGAGCTATTTTTGTTCCCTTCCATTTAACATATTTATTATGTTCGTGGTATTTTGTCTCCAGTTGATTTCAGAGACCTTAAAATAGTAGAATCATACTTATTTCTTTAAGCCTTCCTTCTTCCCCTACCCTAACCCCCTGGTTTTTTAAGTGAAAGTAAACCAGTGTCCTTGGGAAAACCCAGCTTCTTTCTGCCTATAGATGAAAGATTCACATTTTTTCTCAGATTCCTGAGAAGTAATGATTTTAGTTGATTAATGCTACCCTTTCTGAAAAATTCAGCCTTTAGTATTAGAAAAGTAGTGGATATATGAACAGTGCCAGAATATTTTTCTGAAGCATTGTAATTCTTACCTAAATCTTAGAAGGTGTAGTCCTTTGCCACAGATGTATTAAGGACCTTCTTTTTCTTTACTCTTTTAGAAAAAAACATTGGCATTTTGGTCTTAAAATTAAGGCTTTTCATATTTTTGTTTCCGTTGGATAGTAACATCTGCTGGAACGTTAGAATTTTGCCACTGAAAGCTTTCTCTCAAAGGCAGATGCTTTGGAAGGAATTGAAACTGTTGACACAGTTTTAGTATAATCCCTAGACTTAGAATATATATATGATGAGGAAGAGAAGGGGGAGAATGCATTTGAAGTAATCAAATTGGAGTTTATGGTTTGATAGAAATCCTGATACAAAAAACTATTGACTGAGCAGATTTAAAAGACTGGCCATGAAAAAGTAATTGTTATATTTTTGGCATCTTTAATACATGCCAAAACAGTACGAGATACCCGAGGGACTGTATCGTGTACTCCTTTCTTCCTCATGCATATGAGGTCACTGTCATGGTCATACTGGGGTATTGAGAATTGGTCTTATGCTGCAAGTGCTGATCATCAGCTTTGTGCTATGAAGAGACAGACCCCTTTTGAATAGAGATAGTGGGGTTATATTGCTTTCCAGAAGGTAATCAGTTGAAGAATGGAAACATTTGGGGAAGCTTTTATCACATAACTTCACTTTATGAGATGTGGCAAAAATAGTACCTCTCTTTTCCACAAAAACTGGAAAGGAAAGAAAACAAAGAAACTGGAAACTTCCTCTAGGGAACTAGCTTCCTTAGAGTGGGTTTTGTTATAATTACATGGACTAATTGCCTATTTCCTTCTTTAGTGGGGACTGGATATGCACATTTTGCAGAGATATTGGAAAACCAGAAGTTGAATATGATTGTGATAATTTGCAACATAGTAAGAAGGGGAAAACTGCACAGGGGTTAAGCCCCGTGGACCAAAGGGTAAGTGTCAGATAAATTGATTTATTATTAGGGATTCTGTAGTTGTGTGGCTATACATCTTTTTTTTTTTTCTTCAGTGTAATATACATATAACCTGATAAATTTTCATTTTTTAATCTCATTATCTGATAGTATGTTCATAATTTCTGAAATCTTTGTCTGTAGCCCTCAGCCCTAGGCTCTTAGATCTAGCTTCCTCATACTTAACATTTCCCAGCGAAAATCTTGATTTCTAATCCTCTCCTTCAAAAAGCAAAAGCAGGGGACTTCCCTGGTGGTGCAGTGGTTAAGAATCCACCTGCCAGTGCAGGGGACACGGGTTGAAGCCCTGGTCCGGGAAGATCCCACATGCTGTGGAGCAGCTAAGCCTGTGTGCCACAACTACTGAACCTGCACTCTAGAGCCTGAGAGCGACAACTACTGAAGTCCACGTGCCTAGAGCCCTTGCTCTGCAACAAAGACATGCCACCCCAATGAGAAGCCTGTGCACCGCAGCAAAGAGTAGCCCCTGCTCGCCACAACTAGAGAAAGCCCCCGCACAGTAACAAAAACCCAATGCGGACAAAAATAAATAAATAAATTTATTTATTTATTTATTTATTTTTAAAAAGCAAAAGCAAGAAAATAACGACATAAAAAACTGCATCCTTCTCTCAGTAATTCCCATCATCAAATGGTACCACCGGTCATCTCTGTTGCTCAAGCCAGCAATCTGTTAGAAGAATCAGGAATGACTATAATACCATTTTCTCACTTCACCCAACCATTACCTTCTGAGACAGCCATCATAGTTTTTCATCTGCACTATTGTAATATCTCTTTGCTGAACTCCCTGATTCTACATTTGCCCCCTTACAGTCCATTTTCTATGCAGTACATAGTGTTCTTTTTTAAATATGTAAACAAGTCTATCACTTCCTTGCTTAAAATCTTCTAATAGCATCCCATCATATTAAGAATGAAATCCAAAATCCTCTCATCATTTCACTCAGATTTCTTTTGATCTGGTCTATAGTCTGATCTCCAAAGACAAAATATCTTTCACGTAGTTCTGTGGTCCTTACAGTTACGTTTGGCTTTGATCTAATGTATAAACTTGCAAAATCCATCTTCCACTATCTTTGAGGAGAAGGTATGTGTTTAGAGTATACAAACGGATATTAAAAAGTTTAAGCATATAAACACTATAAATGTAAAATGCATATCAATTTACTTCTGATTGTACAATGAAATTCTAGAATTGGACTGAGAAGACACAGACAGTTTTTATTTAATTTTGAGCCTGAGCAGAATCCTTTCAAGAAAGGGAATAGCATGTATCTTGCCTGCCTCAGGGAATTAAAATGAGTAGCAACAATCATCAATTGTTGTACAAAATGCTGTATGTTGCTTTAATGACTCTTTTCTATTTGTATAAATAGTTAAGAGGTAATAGTAGGTAAATTACCTGAGTTATCAGATGAGAACAAAGGCACTCTGTCTTTGATAAGTTCATTTAAAGTAGGACAGAAGATAGTCATAGTCTCAAACCTAAATAGAAAACAAGGTAGTTTTCTTTGGGTGTATATTTAGTTGGATAGCTAGTATGTAGGAGGCTTATCTTCAGTTTGTTGTAATAATGCTTTGTACTGATAAAGTTCTTATTCTTAAGAATATCTTTTTAGAGGGAAAACATTTCATGGGTTTTCCTTTCTTTTCTTGGGCCAGAAGTGTGAACGTCTTCTGCTTTACCTCTATTGCCATGAATTAAGTATTGAATTCCAGGAGCCAGTTCCTGCTTCGGTGAGTTGTTTACCTTAGTACCTTCCTGTTGAAGAAGTTTTAGTATAATACTTAAGGGTATGGGCTCTGGCCTTAGACTGCTAATGGTAAAACTCAGGCTTGAAGAATCTCCTCAACCAAGGTGCTCAAATTCTCTTTTCTAACACTGTTTCTTCCCTCATTGGGTTATTTCAAGGATTCTTCTGTACAATAACCTGTGTAAAATATGTTAGCATAGTACCTGATAAAATTTCTGAGTAATAAGAAGTACTTGTGATGTTATTAGGGCTAAATGGCTATGAGATTCACTTGATAAAATTGCAGTTTGTTTTTAAAGACCGTTGCTGTGATAAAAACTTAATGAATTTAATTTCCACTTCTTTTATTGGGTTGGCCAAAAAGTTCATTTGGGTTTTTCCATAAGCTGTTGCTTTTAAAATGGACATAAAGGATACAGGTACAGGTATAATGGAAAGAGTCTTTAACTAGGAATCAGAAGACTTAACTTTTCCTAGTTCTGCCGTTAACCAGCCTTATAACTGGGGAAGTTACATAATTTTCTGCCTCTACTTTTTTTTTTTTTTTTTTTTTTTGCGGTCCGCGGGCCCCTCACTGTTGTGGCCTCTCCCGTTGCGGAGCACAGGCTCTGGACGTGCAGGCTTAGTGGCCATGGCTCACGGGCTCAGCCGCTCTGCGGCATGTGGGATCTTCCCGGACTGGGGCACGAATCCGTGTCCCCTGCATCGGCAGGCGGACTCTCAACCACTGCACCACCAGGGAAGCCCTGCCTCTACTTTTTTAACTGTACAGTGGGAATATTGAACTAAATTATTTCTAAGGTTCCAGTTCTATGATTGATTCTAGGATCTATATCTTAGGGAGAAAATAACTCTATATAAGTATTAATTTGAACAAAAGTGTAAAGTTGAACCTTGCACACTGGTTCTGCTTCATAAGCCCTCTTTTATGAACATTCAAGATTAAGAGAAGACTGTGGGAAAATTTGCAAGCCAATGCCCTTTGTTTATCTTACAGGAGATTTTTGTAAGGAGTAAAGTCTCTAAAATTCCATAGTAAAAGGAATATCAGGGATGCTCAGTGCCTTATAAATGGTATAAGAATATGCAACATATATTTACTTCCCGTCAGTTGTTGAATTAAGATAATATTGGATACCAGACCTGTTACAGAGCATTGAATAGTAATTTGTTTACTGGGTAGGCTCCGGAATGGATTTTAAAGTACAAAAGGTCTAGATACAAGGAAGATGTTTTGTTCAGATAGTAATCATCTGATACCAGGAAGTCTGTCTGTTCTTCAAGTTTAGGGACTTTACAGTAGAAGATTACTTTCCAGTGTTTTCTTTTCATGAACTATTTAAATAGTTTCTCCATGTTCAGTTATTTTGCAAGGATACAAATTTTTGGCCAAGAGTTGCAGCCAGAACTCCCAAGTATAATCCTAAATGATTAATAAAAATTTATCTTGTGTTACTACAGTCTTTTCCCCTCTATTGCTATGTCCAGAGTTCTCTGTGATACAAGGTTTTATCCTCTAAAAGATACCCTATTCTAATAATAACAATACATTTTGTAATCTTTTTCCCTTTTTTAAAAAAAACAGGAGTCATACAATTCTGATGGGCTAGATTTGTCCTTAACACTAGTGGTTGGCTACCCTTGCTGATTGCTTTTTTTCCAAATTTTCTTATTAAAGATGGAACTTTGGGTCCTTCACTAACCATGGACACTGCCACATATTCTGAATATGATTTGATTTTCATGATGTGCATGTGACAGAAGATTTAAAGTACAATTCATTATACTCAAAATTTGCATGCAGCTGGCTCGATCAACACATGTTTTTCTCTAAAATTAATATGCTTTGCATTTTCAAATTAAACACTTTGGCATTTTTTGAGAATCCTTATCTATCCTTATTTGTTTCTTTAGATACCAAACTACTATAAAATTATAAAGAAACCTATGGATTTATCCACCGTGAAAAAGAAGCTTCAGAAAAAACATTCCCAACACTACCAAATCCCAGATGACTTTGTGGCTGATGTTCGTTTGATCTTCAAGAACTGTGAAAGGTTTAATGAAGTATGTTAGCTTCCAAACTATAGAGTCTTGGATTAGTAGTTTTTGTTTGTTTGCTTACTTGGTTATTGGATTTTGTTTTTCCTGCCAAGAGATTTTTCTGAGTTGATTTCTAAAATTTATTCTGCTTCAGTTCTGTCAAAAGTAAAATTTGATTGCATCCACAGCTCCAAAGAAGAAAGTTTACTGTGTATAATTTGAAGTATATACTTAAATATAATGTATTAAATTAAGAATATTATTGGATATCCCTTTCTGTACATGTTGAGAGTTGAGATAAGTATAGAAGATAGTCTGTAGTTAAGTATATTTTGTGGGAAATGATTACAGACAAGCCTACATTTGGGGTACATTTAGGAAAGGCATTTGTACCAGTGTCCTTAGATTTTGTTATTGACCATATAAATATAGAACCTTAAAACTATAAACTCACGTGGCTCATCTTGAATAGTAGCCCAGAGTGTATAATTTTGAGTTATCTGATCTCAGTGTGACTTTCATTAACTTTGGTTATGTATTATTTTGAGAATAAAGATGAGCTATCCATACCTTTAGAAGAAATCTGATAGATATTTACCTCCTTCAAGGAAATTTTTGTTATCTTTGGGAAGCTCAAGTCTCTTATTGTTCAGGAATATTTTCATTATTGTAAGAGAAGAAAATGGATGAGACTCCACAAAATCTTCAAAAAGATTACTACTAAAATCTTTATTGCTGATAAAATTTGGGTGCCATATGAATGTTATTAAAAAATCAAATTGAATCATTTAACGTGTACTCATAGTTTCCCCTGGAAGCATCTAGGTGACTTTTTAAAATAAAAAATTTTTTCTTATTAGGTGACAAGTTCTGGTCACCTTTATAGCAATGTGCCACAGAGAATATAGTAAAACCTCACTCACTTGAAGGTAAATTAATACAGTCCCAAGTTTCTTGTGTTATTTTCTAATTCAGTTAGATTATTTTCAAATAAGTATACTTTCATGAACCATAGCTAACATTTGCCAGGAAGAAGACTCATTTTATCTGCTTTAATAATAGTTAACTAAATTATGATTAACAAATTGCCATACAGATAGAATTCTGACTTCGTGGTTGTTGAAAGTTTGGTAGTTTTTTAAAAAATATTTCTTACATCATTTTTTTCACAAATATTTTTCTCTTAAATATATTGATGTATTCAAACCAACTCCTACTCAGGTTGACCTCACTAATTCAGAATTTGAGACAATTTTGCAGTAGCTTTAGTAATAGCTTTGTTAAGAAAGGGGGTCCATGTTCTGTATAATTTTAGAAAGCACTTGATCTGGTCATAGCAATTTGTTCCTCCTAGTATGGCTGACTTTCGTCGCCAATCCTATGCAGTCTTATAACTTTAGAAAGGATTATAATTTCCCTTTTTTTTTTTGACTCTGGTATCCTTTTTAGATGATGAAAGTTGTTCAAGTTTATGCAGAAACACAAGAGATTAATTTGAAGGTAAGCTTTTCAGACCATGCAAACTTGGTGAAGGAATATGCATTACCAATAGGTGAATATTCCTATCTTTTGCTTGCAGGCTGATTCAGAAGTAGCTCAGGCAGGGAAAGCAGTTGCATTGTACTTTGAAGATAAACTCACAGAGATCTACTCAGACAGGACCTTCGCACCTTTGCCAGAGTTTGAGCAGGAAGAGGATGATGGTGAGGTAACTGAGGACTCTGATGAAGACTTTATACAGCCCCGCAGAAAACGCCTAAAGTCAGATGAGAGACCAGTACATATAAAGTAAAATGACATGAACTTAAATCAATTGTTTAAAAAAAGAAAAGAATGAAAAACTTTTATTTAAGTGTTGCTGGAATATCCTGCCTACAGTGGGCACCTCCTTGAAGAAGCTGATAGCTTTTACACAGTATTAGATTGAAATAATGGACAGAAAACACATTCTTGTCAAGAAAGGGGGAAAGGACTCTATTTGCAACTTTAAAAGTAAAAACAAAAGCGAAAGTAAAATGATTTGAAGACTTCTGTTACCACAGAGAATGGTTCTGATTTTTAGAATGGGCAGATGTTGATGATCACTTGGTATTGATTGGTGCAGATACTGAGTGTTCAAGTACTTAAGGGTCATGTCACTGGTTAAATTGTCTCTTTGGAGTAGAGTGCACAATTATTAAACCCACTTTTATGCCTCCCCCTCCACACATATACATACTGGCTTATTTTCTAGTTAAAAATCAAAGTTGCTCAGATTCCACTTTGATGTCAGTGCAGATGTGCATTGCATCATGCTGTTATATTTTCTCTCATTTTGATGCTGTTGGGCCTTAGTTTTATATTGATTTAAAGAACTCAACAATAGTTTATTTTCTGTTCATACTTAAGAGCCTAGGAAACATGACCATTGATCATCATTTAATCAACTTTAATGTTCTACTGAAATAAATATGGTAACCTTTCAGTAGCAGATCATTTACAGTAGTCATTTCCAGAAGACACTTCCACAGAATTGCACTTCCAAATCAAATCATCTGATCATAGTTATTCCCGTGAAAGGTAGAATGTTTGTTTGAAAATTAATCTAGTTTTCTGTACATTTAAAATTTGATTGCGAAGGTGACAGCTGGCTCTTATCCAGTCTTCCTTCATATCAGTTTTCTGATAGACCACTATTGGCAAACAGTAATCTGTCAACTACCAAATGTGTAAAATTTTCTGTATTTCACTTTGTCTTATTTGTAAATAGTGAACTAAAACTTCTGGCAGATCAGCAACATTTGCTGAGCCTGTTTTTTAAGCTAATATGTATTCTTACTAATGTTCCTATCAAGAATGGATTTGTAATATATGCTGTCTATTTCTAATGTTCACATTCATATTTTGAGGTTCTATCTTATTTTAATAGAGAACAGACTTCTCAGAAAATCTTCAGAAGCAGCTTATTATTAAAATATCAAAATATTGAAATAAACCCGGTGGGGTTAGAGTACTCATCCGTCCACCAAGTGGGACATTTGCATGGACTGGGGGCTTAAAGGACGTAGAAGAGACCTGTAAGTATATCCTGAAAATGAGCCAATCAATCCCCACTTGAATGGTTACTGGAGTAAACCCACCTTTACTACTCTGATTTTAGCACCCGAGGCAGATAAACCACCTTGGCTCTGTTTCATTTTTCTTCTCTTCATTTGTGATGCTCAGATCCAAGATGCGTGTTCTAGACTGTGTACAGGCTTCTCTTTTGTTGAGTTAAAAATTTTAGTCCTACTTTTGTATGGACATGTTAGAATGTAAAGTGACCAAAATAGAAGACTTTCCATTAGATATTTTTCAGACATCAGCAGATTTGTGGCAAATCATTTGCCTTTTTAAAAATTCAGCTTGAACAGTTCAGACAGTAGACTACTCAGAAAAAATTATTTGACATAATTGTCTAAGAGGTAAATATTTTTTAGTGCGTATTGAATCAAATAAAGTGCTCTAAAGAAGTTATTATACAAATTTCTTTGGGTTGTTTTTCTTTTCTTAACAAGTGGTGGGGGTAAAAATGAATATGATTCAAGCCTTCTGATGGTATATTGGTTTTATTATTGCTACTGACTTCATTCTGTGGCTTTCTTTTAGCTTCTTTTTCAGTTTCTTTATAAGTTAAACTTCAAAACATATACCAAACTTTTATCATTTTACTCAAATTTTAAGTTCTTTAAGAACAGGTTTCTTATAAAAAGGAGAAAATTGTTTTAAAATGCCTTTATGTGTGCATTTTCCTCTTTCCCACAACATTCATGATTTCAGTTTATCAGGAGACTTACCGAAGGGCACATTTTTGGAAAGTGATGAGTAACAGTATAACTTCATTTTGCCAAGCCACTGAGTTCTAATATTTTATGCTTGCTCTTCATATGAATACTTTTCACGAGTCTTAGATAATAGGTTCTACCAACGGGGGCAGAAACAAAAATTTTAAGTAAATATTTATTTCTTGATATTTGGGGCCTTAAAAGGTAATGTGTTTCATTCAAAACATTTCCATGTTAGATGGCGTTTTTGTTTTCTTTTAATTTAAGATTAGTTCTTAAAAAGCTACTTATTGCCAGCATTTAACAGGCTTCATTTCTCTTAACAGAAGGTAGTTCATACGGCTGAGGAATTACTATTAAATTATATAGCTAGCAACAAACCACGTTTAAGTGAAGGTATTCACTTTAGATTTCATTAAAGCTTTTTTCTTGCACATTTATCATTGTGTTTCTAAGCTGATTTGTTCAGCACTAATATGACTGTAAAAAAATATAAAAATTTAAATTGGTATTCAGATATATTACATGTTTTCCTACTCATTTATGTTTTAAAAAGACAAATATTGATCCCTGAAGGTGTTTGTTTTGATACTCCCTTACATTTGTATTCTTTGTTAAAAGGCAGTATTTTTGATTTGTAGATGTTAAATGTTTCCTTAAAAGCTTGCAAACTTTCACCACACTTCATTTTTCATTTTCACTAAGAACAAAGTGTTCCTCAGTCTGTTCCTCTGGCTTAAATTTGTCTTTTTGTAGCACTGAGTGAAGGAATTGCTTTGCAACGTGAAGTATGTATGTGTTCCAAAGTATGGTTAAATTGTAGGTCATGCGCTATATTGAAACATCAAATCATTACCACAGAGAAAGGTTAAGGCATTGAATCCACTGTTGAAATTATTCTTTTTGGAATCAACAAGGTACTTTCTGACTTCTATTCTTATATAAGGGAATTTTAAATAAATTTTAAAGTTAGTTAATTCTAATTTTTTGTTATAACACTTCGAGATTTTTAGTTAATCCAAAGAAATAATGCTTTTAAATACAAGCAAAAGGTTTATGGTGTGCAAATTATAGATTTACCAATTACCTCAGCAGGTATCCTGCCATGTAACTATTAGTGATTAGTTTTAATAAGCCAGTAGACTTAGGTTTTCTGACTATGCTCCTGGGTTGTGGCCTACCATACATTATTAAACAGTCTCTTAGTAGTCAAAATGGGAGTAAATGCTGTGGCCCCCTCTCTCTTGGCCTTTTAAAGTCCTTTACCCATGCTCACTCACATACAACACATGAAGTATAAAAACCTCATTTCTTGAGGTCAGCACTGCTTATTTGCATACTTAACTTTGGATCAGTGAGTAGTTTTATAAAATCCAACCTCCCCAACTTCCCTAATTAAAACAATCAAGTTCTTAATTCATACCATGAATTCTTATACCATCTATATTAATAATCTGCTGGAGGTGATCCAAGGTTTAGTGTATTGCAGCTTGATCATATACCAGACCTGGATGTTTTATTTCTCTCACAGTTATCTCCTCCTTGATAAAGCAATAACACTGCTTTAAGTCTGTTGCCTAATAGCATGTCATAATCCTCTCCTGGATGGTGATTTTATAGGAAAGTTTGTATGCATATCACCCAGTCTATCTTTTAAAAATTAAGGAATTAAATGTATGCTGGAGCTAATGACAATATATTGTGGCATTTTATTTTAAAAATTGGGGAAAGTTGCATATTTTTTTAAAAGTAGGCATTTGAGTAAAAGAATTGAAGGTACTTTTTTAAGAAAAAAATTTATATGCCACAGTTTACATAGACCTTTCAGATTTCAACATGTACTCTTGGATATAATGGTTTGTTTTATTTGGTCAAAATGCATGTATAGCATTTCTTCCATTTAGTTCCTTGTGTTTGCCTTCGTGGTCTTTTATATATTTTTTATTGTATCTGAGAAACAAAATTATCTTTGAAAATAAGTCAATTTGGATATATTTGTTATGATCAAACTACAAAATGTACAAAATTAAGTTTAGCCCTTTTCTAGAAAGCAAGTGATCTTTAAAATTAAAAATACTGTTCTTTTAAATTCACCAAATTTGTATGTGGGAAGGCACTGAAATGATTTTGTAAGTGCCACTGCAGTACTCCCTTTCAAGTGTGGCCTAAATTTCAATCTTAAGAACGAAATGCATGTCTGCTCCTGGTCTGAAAAATGTAGGTATTAACTATGTTTTAAATCACAGTGAAACATGTATATAAGCCTATAACAAAAAGATTTGTGCAATCTGAAAGCCTGTTGATTTTCTATGTAGACATACCTACACACGAAAGGGTTAAATTCACATCCTTACTAGTTCCTTGCTTCCAGTATTTCAACTCTTCTCCCCTCATTATTATTATTACTAATATTACAATTACTATTATTTTTGCACATAGTTAACTACCCGTCAATATGATTCTGAAAGAAAAAGTGCTGTTTCTGTGGTATTGTATTCTCTAAATCATCATATTTAATTTTTTTAAACAAGGTTGCAGCTTCTAATTGTTCCGTTCCTGTGTTTTTTGCTGGTGTGTAATAAAAGCAAGATTTTCTTTTCATGGTTATTTAATACATTAGCTACCTGTAAATATTTCTTGTTATAATGCTCTGGAATGTGTTGTAGAAGTTGTATTAGATTAGTTTAAAGCTTTGTTTGAAAGCCACATTGTTTTGGTTATTTCTATTAAATTAGAAAATTGAAAAATTTTTCAAATGAATTTCTTTTTTTTTCTTCCTCTTTGAGTTGAGACTTAATCATTTAAATTTATTTTTAAAATTTATACTCTGTGCAGGGCACTGGAGATATTGTCATGAACAAGACAAAATACAGTCCCTTTCCTCACGTGTTTAGACTCTGTTGGAGAATGATGAGTGCTATGGTAGGGATTAACACATAGGAAAGGATCTAACCCCAAATTTTGTTGGTCAGGGAAGCAATCTCTCTCACTCATAAAAGATAGGACCAGGTAAAAGAGAAAAGGAAAAAAGAATAAATATACAGAAGCCTAAAAATGAAAGAGAACATCTGTGTATTCCAGGACCTGAAAAGTTCAGTTTGGCTGGAATAGAGTCTGGAATAGAATGTAAGTTGGAGTAGTAAAATACTAAGCTGGAGAAATGAGCAGGGTCCTTTTCAAGCAGAGGGGTTTGAAAGTCATGTTAAAGGGCTTTCACTGAGGGCAACAAGGAGCCCCTGAAGAAGATTAAGCACGATGGGACTTGGTGAGTTGATATAATCAGGTGTGCCTTTTTGAAAGATCATTTTAATTATGAAGAATGAGTTATGAGGAGATTGGTAGTGGAGAGACAATTGTAGGCTCTGAGTAATCTAGGTGAGCAGTAAACTAGCTGTCTGGCAGTGGAGATGGAAAATAGCAGTCAAATTTTAGAGATTTAAAAAGTGAAATAGACCAATAACTGAGGCCACGCAGTTGCCTACGGCGTATTTTATGTGGTACCTATTAAAATAGTAAAGGGGGAGAAAAGAAAAGGGGGTTTGTTGAGTTTAAGGTACCTCTGGAAAATTAAGGTGCAGGTAGGTGTCCATAGTTCTGGTGCTTACAAAAAATCCTTGGGCTGCAGATAGAACCTGTAAGATACATCAGGAATCATGTCTGTTTTATTCATCACTGAATGCCTAGCACACGGTAGGCATGCTAGCACACAGTAGGCATTCAGTAAACAAATGTCAGAGTTGAGTCACTTGCATAATAGTTGGTAACTGAAACAATGTAAGCGTATGGTATTGCCTAGGAAATTTATACAATAAGGGTAGAATACTTAATGATAGCAGAGGCAACAACATTTAAGGATTAGGAAAAAAGACTCCACAAGTACACTATGGATTAGTCATGGAAGAAAGCCAGGAGAGCTATAATGGAAGACGAAAGAAAAAGGTGGCAAGAAGGGGTATGAAGTATCAGTGATAAAATGTTGGAGCAAGAGATGAAGTAATGCTAAAGTGGCTATTGAATTTAGGAATGCAGAAGCCATAGATGACCTTGGTAAGACCTGCTCCAGTTTGAGCAGCAACAAGAGTTCAGTGGGTTAGATTAATGACTGAGTGTAGACTGTTCTTTCAAAAAATATGACTTTGGTTTTTCTTTAGGTTATACAGAGCTTATGGCCATGAATAATCAAGTAAAATATCAGAATGAAACTTCCAAATTATCATCTTTCTAGATGCATTTCGTGTAGTGGAAAAAGCATGGATTTTGGCCATTGGGGAGACTTTGGTTTAAACCTTTTGAAGTGATAGATTTACTGATCTGTGTGAACCCAGAGTTTTACTTTATTTGTGTTGTGAAATGGAGATAGTCATATTGCAGCTCATGGAATTGCTATGGACACAAGATCCTTTGTAGCCACAGGGTTGACACATAGTAAGTTCTCAACAAGCATATAGCTTCCTGTTTCTTCTTCCTGCTATTGGGATGAAAAGGGGGAAGGTTAGAAATGTAATTTCTCCCTTTTTACTGATGAAACAAGAAGAGACTTCAGTACAGGACCCCAAGGCTTTTAAATCTATCCTCAACTCTTAAGTAGTTAAACTTGTCCTTCACTAATTTGATTGGTCCTTAGACTTCTAGATCTCAGCATATACCCATATTTTGCTCTAGATTTTTAGGAAATAAAAAATGCAAAAAATGAATTGGTAGGATACAGTACCTAATGCCAGGTTTTGTCTCAAGCTTCCCCTTTTCATATTACTTGGGCTCAGGTGGTGGTAAATATATCACTGTTCTTTCATTTACAAATATGTTACTGTTGTTGATTTGGAAAGGCAATACATAGGGACATCAGTTTCTGACAGTATGGCAGACTGCATGCCCTGAGGAACTCTGATGGTTCAAACATCTGAAATGCTGGGTAAGATTCACTTAAAAACAAACAAAAACCTTCTTTAAAAGCATTGCTGAGTCAGGAAAGAAGAAAGATGCTCAAAGCTCCACCCTATCACCTGTAGCATTTTTGCCAAAAGTATTTGACCTGAATCTAAACATGTGAAATAGACAAAAGTGGAATATAGGACATTTACAGAGATGCCTGATGTGAATTATTAAAGTAACTGCTGTGTAAAACAGGTATGGAGACTATTCTAGATCAAACAGTGACATGAAATGCATGAACTGTGATTTGATCTTGAATTAAATAATCCCCGCCATTAAAGACATTTTAGGCACAGCTGTGGAAATTTGTATATGAACTCTTAAATGATATGGAATGTTTAATTTCCTTAGGTGTGATAATGGATTTGTGCTTATATTGGAAATCTTAGGAGACGGCATGCTGTAATATGTAGGGATGAAATATTTTATTATTGTAAATGGTTAGGCAAAATGTGTGTGTGTATGATAATACAAATGTGGCGGAATAACAACTGCTGAAATCAGTTAAGGGTAGATGGATGCATATTGTATTGTTTCAAACTTCTGGAGACTTGAAATTTTTCAAAATAAATTAATTTGGGGTGGGAGGGACAAAAAGCATGAATCTAGAGAAGTAAGCATTAAAGAAGACAACTGCTCCAGGTGTCCTGAGGACTTTGGAATGAGCCAAACTTTAAAATGGTGACAAAGCATAGGGCCTACACAAGTGTGAAGTCTGAGTGAGATACTCTTCCAAAACCTGGGACCTCAAAATATGATATACTCAGTGAAGGAATGAAGCAGGATAGCCTACGTCAGAGAGAGAACTGGGTGGAGGGAAGACAAAAAAATCTTCCCTGAGAATTTGAACCCACAAGCCAACACAGACTCATACTTTTCTTTTTTTTTTTGCGGTACACGGGCCTCTCACTGTTGTGGCCTCTCCCATTGTGGAGCACGGGCTTCGGATGCGCAGGCTCAGCGGCCATGGCTCACGGGCCTAACCGCTCCGCAGCATGTGGAATCTCCTCTGACCGGGGCACGAACCTGTGTCTCCTGCATCGGCAGGCGGACTCTCAACCACTGCGCCGCCAGGGAAGCCCCAGACTCATACTTTTATGGAGTCAGAAAAATTAAAGTTGTTTCAGGTTAGAAGTGGTTTCAGACACTTAACAGATTTAATGTTAATACTCTCTTACAGAAAGCACTTTAGACCCAATCTCAAATAATTTTCATAGGTAGTGTTTAATAGTCTTGGACTCATATTCAGAGTCACAAAAATGGGAAATTATTTTTTAAAAATCAGGAGAAACAGTAGGTTTTGACCTCTAATGATGGCAGATATTGAAATTATTGGATGAGTGTGTTCAAAGACATTTTTAAAAACATATCTAAAATTTGGATGGCATTGTAGTATATTTTGGTTATGTTAGTGGTACAAAAAAATGGTGTATCCTTCAATACTTAATGGCTTAGATTCATTGAAATACAATACAGGGAAAAGAAGAGAACATCAACAAATTGAGAAGGAACAAGAGTATTAAAAATGGTGGAGGTGGGGGATAACAAGAGCGCATGAGAAGGAAAATGATCAGTAAGACTGAAACAGTAAAACATTTGGACACAAAAAACAACAGATAAAAGGCCAAGATGCAATTATACAGAATGCAGTGCATTACAGAGACAGAGGGTGTGAAGGAGAGGTTAAAGGACATCCAGAACATGTGGAGAAGGTCAGTGAATATCTAATAGTGTATGAGAAGGAGGTGATAGAATGGTTATGGATAACATTTGAAGGTATTTTGGCTGAGAATTTAAAAATTTGATTAAAGTCAAACATCCTCAAATTTGTGGAGTCTGGGAAATAAGTCAATAGCTAGATCTACTGAGCTAAGTTCTGGAAGATAAAGTCTAGAACCTACAAAAGTGAGAAGTCAGAGCAATACCCTTATGAAGCAAACCACCAAAATAGAGGGCCTTAAAAGAGCAAGAGAAGACCTTACCTAGAAGTAACAGTAATTAGTCCTTACAGGTGCTTAAGAACAACAGTAAAAACCAGAAGACAGTGGAATAATATTTTAGATACTGAGAGGAAGCTGTTAGCCTAGAATTCTGTACCCAACAAAACTATCAAGAGAAAAGGGAAGGACGTTTTAGCTAAAAAGAGCTTACTACCAATATATCTTCATTAAATGAATGTCTTAAGTGTTTACTCGAAGAAAAGCAGAAAGAAGATCTAAGACACAAGAAGGAATAATGAGCAAAGAAAATGGTTAATGAGGGTAAAGTAAACTTTATAAAACAATATTGATGTCAATTTTTGCAAGTTAAAAGAAGAACTGAATGATTGACAGCATGAGGAACTCTACTTCCTCGCTCCCTGGAAACTGGCGAAAAAAAACCCTGTTTTTAAAATATTTATTTCATTTCTGGCTGTGTCTGGTCTTAGTTGTGGCACACAGGATCTTTCATTGTGGTGCACAGGCTCCAGAGCACGAGGGTTCTGTAGTGGTGTGTGGGCTTCATGACGTATGGGCTCTGTAGTTGCAGCATGCAGGCTCTCTAGCTCAGTAGCTGTGGCCTGTGGGCTTAGTTGCCCTGCAGCATGTGGGATCTTAGTTCCCGACCAGGGATCAAACCCACATCCCCTGCATTGGAAGACAGATTCTTAACCACTGGACCAGGCAAGTCCCCAAAAATTATTAACAAAATAAAACACATAAAACCTCTGAAGATGGTCCTATGTGTGAACAGCAGGTGAAGAAACATCTCTTCAAGAAAACCTATGAAAATTCTGTTGGAATGTTTAGAATCTATAATAGTTGAACCAAGACCCCCACCCCTTTGTCAGCTCTGTGACATATCAGCTCTTTGCTGCAGTGAAAAACACAGGCTTCCTCTCCCTCAGCTCCCAATTGGAAGGCTCTCTACCTGGGAAAAGCAGGATATCAGTCTTTCTCATCCTGCCCCCAGCTACCTGTTGCTGAGGTTAAGTCTTGAGTGTGGCTGAGAAGTGGGAGCTCCCTTCTTCTATTCAGTCTGCACTCAGAGAATGGAGGCTCCACCTTGAGTGTGGCATGCTTAGAATACTGGGACACTGATCACCTCTGCCCTGGCTCCTGAAGTGGTGGTTCCATGCCAGGAGAGACAAGCTGAGGCCTCAGGCTGCATTCCCACTTACACCACTGAGCTTCTGGAGTAGGGGTGTCACTCAGAAGTTTGACATTGTTCAAGCTGTGCGTGGACTAGAGATTGGACTGTGCTTGGCTTAGAGATTTTACCTTGGAGAAGCAGTTTATGAAACCAATATCTCCTAATCTCTGCTGAAAGAAGACTTGATTTGCAACAGAGCATCAATAACTTCAAACGTGAGAGCACAACACTAGAGGTTGTAGCAAAAAGCAACTGAGAATAAATTCAAAATACAGTCTAAACTGTAGGTAAACTAGTTTGCAGGAGAAAACCATGGAATTAGGCAGCTTGAAGGAGCCATCGTGAGATAAGTTTCAAACATCTCTATGCCTTTAAAGGAGACAGAATATGATTGGATTTGTTTATAGAGCATTTTATGCCCCACAACATTGTTGAGAACAATACAGCAGCTGGCAGTTATGGGAGTTTAACAGCTGGGCATGGTCAAAGAAACAAGGGGAGCCCTACCAAACCCCAAGGAAAATGTGATTATATCCAAATCTGTGCCCTCTTGAGGAGAAACATCAAAAGCTTAATGCTGGGAGAGGGGAGGGAGTACATTTCACTAAAAATGCAGCCAGTCATTAAACAAATAACAATCCCTGGGGATGAGGGAGGGGAAGGACCCATTGCTACAATATATTATCTAAAATCTTCTGTCCCTGACAAATAATAATTATGCAAAGAAATAGGAAAGTATAACTCATACACTGGAAATAAAGCAGGCAACAGAAACTGCCTGTGAGAGTGACAAGGTGTTGGATTTATAAGAGACACTTGAAAGTAGAACTAAAGGAAACCATGGTTAAAAAGCAAACGAAAATATGATGACCATGTCACATCGAATGGAGAATATCAATAAGGAGACATATATTAAAAAGAACCAAATGGAAATTCTGGAGTTGCAAAGTACAATTTTAAAAATTCACTAGAGAGGCTCCACAGTATACTTGAACTGCAAGAAGAAAGAATAGATGAACTTGAAGATGGATCAATAGAGATAAAAAGAAATGAAGAAAAATGAATACAGCTTCAGAGAAATATGGAATACCATAAAAGCACACCAGCATATGCAGAATGGGAATACCAGAAGGAGAGGAGAGAAAGAAGTAAAAATATTCAAAGAAAGTTCTCCAAGTACTGCAAAACAATAACTTTATACATCCAGGAACTTTAGTGAACCCCAAGTATGATAAAGAAATCCTCAGACACATCAAATTTAAAAGTGCTGAAAGTTAGGGCTTCCCTGGTGGCGCAGTGGTTGAGAGTCTGCCTGTCAATGCAGGGGACACGGGTTTGTGTCCGGGAAGATCCCACATGCCGCGGAGCGGCTGGGCCTGTGAGCCATGGCCGCTGAGCCTGCGTGTTCTGAGCCTGCGTGTCCAGAGCCTGTGCTCCGTAACGGGAGAGGCCACAACAGTGAGAGGCCCACATACTGCAAAAGCGAAAAAAAAAAAAAAAAAAAAAACCCTGAAAGTTAAAGACAATATTTTGAAAGCAGCAAGAGAAAAACAACTATTTTCAAGGGAGCAAGGTTAACAATTGACTTCAGCAGTAACAGTGGAGGCCAGAAGGCCATGGGTAACATATTCAAAATGCTCAAAGGAAGAAAATGTCAACCAAGAATGCTATATCCAGCAAAGGTGTCTTTCATAAATAAAGGTGAAATAAAGACTTTCTCAGATAAAACAAGATTTGAGAGAATTTGTTGCTAGCAGACTTGCCTTACAAGAAATACTTAAAAAGGAGTAAAGGTTGAAAGCAAATGACACCAT
Organism: Pseudorca crassidens; assembly: GCF_039906515.1. NCBI lineage: Eukaryota > Metazoa > Chordata > Mammalia > Artiodactyla > Delphinidae > Pseudorca > Pseudorca crassidens. The sequence goes on along the minus strand of NC_090297.1, from coordinate 100,289,782 downwards.
GTGGTAATTTGAATCCATATCAGTAAAGATAATTATATAAGGTATGATTCTCTAATTATAGAAGACAGCATAAATGTATATTTTCCTTCTCTTAATTGTTATAAAAAGCAGCTGTATAAAAGAATATGTATATGTCATTGGGCCCATACTGAAATGTAAGGCATGTGTATTGTACTTGCTAGTAACAAGATAAAGGAGGTGGGTAGGAATTGTATTAGCATAAGGAAATTACTATACAGTTGAACGACATGGGGTTAGGGGCACTGACCCTTCGTGCATTTGAAAATCCATGTATAACATTATAGTTGGCCCTACATATCTGCAGCTCTGCATCCGTGGATTCAACCAACTGTGGATTGTGTAGTACTATAGTATGTGTTTATTGAAAAAATTCCATGTGTAAATGGAATGCAGTTCAAACCCATGTTGTCAACATTTAAGTAGGTTAAATAATTATAATAGTATTGTTGGGTTTGTAACATTAATGGAATTTTATGTATAATATTACAAAAAGGAGGAAACAGGAATAGAGCTATATAAGAGTAATGTTCCTATATGGAATTAGCTTAGGAAATCTGTAGCTGATCATAAGATGTATATGGTAAAGCCCAGAAAATCTTTTAAAAACCCTCAAACCCTCAAAAAGTACAGTGAAAATTCATTAAAGACATTAAAATACTACTTTGGAAAATATTCATTTAAAGCAAAAGAAAGCATTAAAGGAGGAATAGAAGAACAAAAAAAGACAGACATAGAAAGCAAAAAGTAAAATTTTAGGCATTAATCCAATGATATTAATAACTAAATGTGACTGGATTAAGCAATCCAGTCAAATGACTGACAGTGTCAGACTGGATAAAATAATTATATACTGTCTACAGGAGATACGCTTTAGATTCAAAGATAGATTGAAATAATAGAAGGGAATAATAAGTGTCCTGCAAACAGCAACCATAAGAAAGCTGCAGTGGCTATACTTTGAGAGATAATAGACTTTAGAACAAAAAATGGTATGAGGGACATTTTATGAAGTAATAAGTGTCAGACCACACCAGACCACACAATTCTATATATACCTATTAACAGCACAAAAATACAAGAAAGCAAAAAACTGACACATGAAGGGAGAAATAGACAATACAACAGTAATGGTTGAAGATTTCAATATCCCACTTTCAATAATGGGTGGAACAACTAGACAAGACCAACAATGAAACAAGACCAACAACACTGTAAACCAACTGATCTAACAGATATCTGTAAAATACTACTCTTTACAGACAACAGAATATACATCCTTCTCAAGTGCACCTGAATGTTCTGCAGGAGAGATCATGTGCTAAGCTATAAACCAAACCTCAATACGTTTAAGAGGATAGAAGTAATGCAAAATGTTTTTCATCAACAATGGAATGAAATCAGAAATCAATAGAAAAAATTTGAGAAAAATTACAAATATGTTGTGTTTAATTGGGTTATTAAACGCAACACTCCTAAATAACCAGTGGATCAAAGTAGATCAGGGGAAATCAGGAAATACTTCGAGATGAATAAAAATGACAATAAAATATAACAACTTATGAAATTCACCTGACATTGCTTAGAGGGAAATTTATAGCTATAAATGCCTGTGTTAAGAAAAAGAATTTGAATCAATAGCCTAACCTTCCACCTTAAGACACTGAAAAAAGAGCAAACTATACCTAAAGCAAGCAGAAGGAAGGAAATAAAGACCAGAGCTGAAATTAATTAAATACACAATATAAAAACAATAGAGAAAAATCAATAAAACCGAAAGCTAATTCTTTGGAAAGATCAACAGAATTGACAAACTTTTAGCTAGATTAACCAAGAAAAAAAAGATTCTAATTACTAGAATCCAATGAAAGATGGGACATTACCACTGATTTTTTTTTTGTCTTTTTTTATTGAAGTATAGTTGATTTACAATATTGTGTTAGTTTCAGGTGTACAGCATAGCTATTCAGTTTCATATACATTTCGTGTGTGTGTGTGTGTGTGTGTGTGTGTGTGTATATATATATATTCTTCAGATTCTCTTTACTTATAGGTTATTACAAAATACTGAGTATAGTTCCCTGTGTTATACAGTAGGTCCTTGTTGGTTATCTATTTTATATGTAGTAGTATGTATATGTTTCGCTCCTACCACTGATCTTATTAGAAACAAAAGGATTGTGGGACGTCCCTGGCACTCTAGCTGTTAAGACTCCGCACTTCTACTGCAGGGGACACGAGTTTAATCCCTGGTCAGGGAACTAAGATCCTGCATATTGTGTGGGATCTTAGTTCCCCCCCAACAAAAAAAAGGATTATAAGAATACAGTGAATGATTGTATGACCACAAATTAGATAACCTAGATGAAAAGGATAAATTAGTAGAAAAACTACTGAAACTGACTAAAGAAAAGAATAGACAAGCGGAATAGACTTCTAACAAGTGAACAGTTTGAAGTAGTAATTTTAAACACAAAAAAACTACTCACAAAGGAAAGCCCAGCTCAGTTGGCTTCACTGCTGAATTTAAAGAAGAATTTATATGAAATTTTCACAAAATAGTCCCAAAAATAGAAGATAAGGGAACACTTCCCAACCAATTTTATGAGACATTACCCTGATACCAAAACCAAACATCCTAAGACTACAGACCAATATCTCCTGTGAGGGATGTACAGATCAACAAAATACTAGCTAACTGAATGAAGCAACATAAAGAATTATACGCCATGACCAAGTAGGATTTATCTGAGGGATGCAAAGTTAGTTAAACATCTGAAAGTCAACATAATATCAATCATATAAATACAATAAAAAACAAATTACATCTTTTTTTCTTCCATCTCAGTAGATGGAAGAAAAGCACTTGACAGAATCCAACACACTTTCATGCTACAAAAAATGTTCAACAAACTGGGAATAGAAGGGAGCTTTCTCAGCCTGATTAAGGGTATCTGTGAAAAATCCACAGCTCATACTATGCTTAGTGGTAAAAGACTGAGTGCTTTCTCTCAAACATTAGGAAAAAGACATGGATATCTGCTCTTACTACTATTCAGCATTGTACTAGAGTCTCTAGCCAGGGCAGTTAGGCAAGAAAAAGAAATAAAAGGCATGCAAATTGGAAAAGATGAAGTAAAAGTATCTCCATTCAGAGATGACATGATTTTATATATGGAAAATCCTAGGGAATCCACTAAAAATCTACTAGAACTAAAGATTATGTTCAACAAGGTCACAGGATAAAAGATCAGTATATAAAAATCCATTGTGTTTCTACACGTTTTCAATAAATGATCTGAAAATAAAACAGTTTCATTTACAATAGCATCAAAAAAGAATAAAATACTAAGGAATTAAATTTAACCAAATAAGTGCAAAACTTTTATTCTGAAAAGTATAAAACATCAAAGATCTAAGTACTTAGAAAAACATCTCATTCATGGATCGGAAGACTTAACATTGTTAATATGGCAATACTTAAACTGATACACAGATGTGGTGTAATCCCTATCAAAATCCAAGATGAGTTCTCTGTAGAAATTGACAAGGTAATTCTGAAGTTCATACGGAATTGCAAGGGACCAGAATAGCTAAAACAATCTTGAAGGAGAATGAAAGAGGTTTCACACTTCCCATTTCAACACTTATTCCACGGACTTACCTGGTGGTCCAGTGGTTAAGAATCCACACTTCCAACGCAGGGGGTGCGGGTTCAGCCCCTGATCGGGGAACTCAGATCCCACATGCCATGCAGCATGGCCAAAAAATTAACAAAACAGAACAAAAACTTATTACAAAGTAATGAGAATACATTATAGTATGGGCACAAAGACAGAAATAGATCATTGGAATAGAACTGTAAGTCCAGAAATAAACCTGTAAATCTCTTGTCAACTGATTTGTTAACAAGAGTGCCAAGACAATTCAATGGGGAAAGAATAGTCTTTTCAACAAATGTCAGTGGTTCAGCCGGATAGCCATGTGCAAAAGACTGTAATTGGACCCTTACCTCGTAACAAGCAAAAATTAAAAGGTATCAAAGAGGTAAACAAAAGAACTAAACTATAAAAGTTTTAGAAGACGACATAGGGGAAAATCTTCATTACCTTGTGTTTGGCAAAGAATTCTTAGACATGACACCAAAAGCACAGCAACAGCAAAAGGATAAATTTGACTTAATCAAATTTAATTTTAATTTAAAAATCAAAAAAATTTTGGTCATTGGATACCAACCATCAAGAAAGTAAAAACCCACAGAATGGGCGAAAATATTTGCAATCATATATCTGAAAAGGGACTTGTATCCAGAATTCATAAAGATCTGTTAAAATTCAGTAATAAAAAGGCAAATAACCCAATTAAGAAATGGGTAAAGGATCTGAACAGATATTTCTCCAAAGAAGGTATACAATGGCCGGTAAGCACATGAAAAGAGGCTCAACATCATCAGTCCTCAGGGAAATGCAAAGCAAAACCCCTAGGATGGCTAGAAGTTAAAAAGTCAGATGATAAGAAGTGTGAGTGAGCATGTGGAGAAATCAGAGCCCTCATACACCACTAATAAGACCATAAAGTGGTGCAGCTGCTTTTGAAAACAATCTAGCACTTATTCAAACTATTAAGCATAGCTTTACCATATGATCAAGCAATTCCACTCCTAGTGTATAACAGAAATGAAAACATATTTTCACACAAACACTTGTACACCAATGTTTATAGCAGCATTATTCCTAATAGCCAAAAGGTGGAAATATCCAACTATCCATCAATGACTAATGTATAAACAATAAGTGGTATGTTTATACAGGGAAACCTATAGAGACAGAAAATAGATTAGTGGTTGCTTAGGGGTAGGGATTGATAGCTAAAGTGTATGGAGTTTCTTTTGGAGGTGATGAAAATGTTCTAAAATTGATTGTAGTAATGATTGTTCCTATCTGTGAAAATAGTAAAAACCATTGAATTGTATACTTTAAATGGGTGAATAGTGTCATATTTGAAATATCTTAATAAATATTGAAAAAATGAAGCCCCCTCATAAGAAATAAGAAATAAAATACTGAACAAAAGTAGCATATAAGGGATTTCCCTGGTGGCGCAGTTGTTAAGAATCCACCTGCCAGTGTAGGGGGCACGGGTTCGAGCCCTGGTCCGGTAAGATCCCACACGCCGCAGAGCAACTAAGCCCGTGAGGCCACAACTACTGAGCCTGCACTCTAGAGCCCACGAGCCACAACTACTGAACCCACGTGCCATGACTACTGAAGCACATGCACCTAGAGCCCATGCTCCACAACAAGAGGAGCCACCACAGTGAGAACCCTGTGCACTGCAACGAAGAGTAGCTCTCGCTCACCACAATTAGAGAAGGCCCGCCTGCAGCAACAAAGACCCAAATACAGCCAAAAATAAATAATTATTTTTAAAAAGTAGTGTGTAAGCAGGAAAGAGAAACTGAAAATGAGAGCATTTTAAGAGCTTTGAATTATTTGACAGTATAGTCAAGATGCTGTTAGACCTTAAGTTAAATATGCATACTAATAACCTTTTAAAAATAATAAAAATAGAGTGTGTAATATACATACAAGGAAAAGGGAAAGAGGGAAGATCTAAAATCAGGTAAGGAGGGAAGGGGGGAAATAAACAGGATGAATAGAAAGCACAAAATATTATAGAAGTAAATCCAAATATTAATAATCAGTAAATATAAACAAGCCAAACTGCCTAGTAAAATGGAGCTTTGTCAAACTACATTTAAAAATTTATACACTTACCGCTCTTGCCTTCTAAGATGGCCCACACTCTGTGGAGTGTTTCTCTCTAAATAAATACATTTCTTACCTTAAAAAAAAAAATACACTTAATGTTTACAAGGGATGTACCTGAAACAAGCATACAGAAATATAAATTTCAATGAGGATTTATAGAACACAGTATCTAATAATGGGAAAGTATACATTTCTTTTGAATGGGTTAAACTAATGTATGGTAATGGAAATTATATCAGTGATTTCTTCTGGTGGGGGGAGTAGATTTACTGATAAAGGTCATAACATTTTTGGTAATGAAAATGTTTTATATCTTGGTTGGGGTGGTGGTTACAAAAATGTGTAAATTTGTAAAAATTCATCTAACTATATACTTTTAAGTGGATGCATTTTATTTTATGTAAATTATCTCATTTTAAAAGAATACTTTTTAGTTTATTTTGCTTTCCTAACTGTTCCACTAAAGAAGTCATTATATCCAAGCTAACTCATGGTCTTGAAGTACTGTTCCCACTAAAATTAATCAGACTTTCTGTTAAATGACTGATTCTAATTTTGGTGTGAAAAATGTATAAGCCTGGAGCATCTTATCACGCAAGAGAACGAAAGAAGCTAACCACTACTATTGTCATATCAAAAGGACTCAGGAGCCAATATGAAGAGATTTCCACTTTCTAAAAATGATAAAAACTTGAATTTCAAAAAGAATAATTGCAATTGCTTGAAGCCCATAAATACATTTATATTTGTGAATTCATAACAATATAAAAATCGGTCACCTTTAGAAGATGATAGAAACCAATTCATTACCTTGAAAAATGGTAAATATGTGGAGAGAATCAAATACTATATCTTGTCTTTCCTCTATGGACTGTATCTCTGAGTAACCAAGTAATAGATGAGGGAAGCATTCCTTTATAAAATTATTTCAGCTAATGAATGGAAATCAAATTACAGAATCAAAATATTTTTCATCCCTCAGTGAATTAGTGGATCTGTGCAATGAGCAAGCCATGGTGGTGGGGAGAAAAGCATTATATGCTTTCTGATGAAAGAACACGAACAACCCAACCTACAGTTCTTGCCAAAGGAATCAAACCTGAATCTGACGAGACCTCTGGATCCAACTGCCAATTTGTAGAAATTACAGAGCACAGAAGAACATGGTGAATTGCACCATGACTATGCAGACAGCAAAATCCAGAATGTGTGGAACTCTGGGTAAAATGCCCTTGTTCTTCAGCAGATATATTGTGAGGAAAAGGGATGGAAACTGAAATTTGTGCATTAAAAGGGGTTTAAAGGGCTTCCCTGGTGGCGCAGTGGTTGAGAGTCCGCCTGCCGATTCAGGGGACACGGGTTCGTGCCCCGGTCCGGGAAGATCCCACATGCCGCGGAGCGGCTGGGTCCGTGAGCCATGGCCGCTGAGCCTGCGCGGCCGGAGCCTGTGCTCCGCAACGGGAGAGGCCACAACAATGAGAGGCGCATGTACCGCCGAAAAACAAAAAAAGGGTTTAAAAAACCTGCCAGTTAAAAAAAATTGGGAAGGCTAAATTACATTGTTTCAAGATGCATTCTTGGGCCATTAAAAACTTGATTCTTATAACTTAGGATGGTGGTTTATTTATCTATCTATTTATTTATTTATTTAGCTAGCCGTGGGCAGTGATAGTGAGATGGCATATGGAGGGACTTTTGGGGTGGCTATTTATTGTTCCAATTAGTAGTTACAAGGGTGTTGCTGACCTTATCAAAATTTGCTAAACTAAAAAAAAATAAAAATTCACTAGAAGTATACCTTTGTGTGATTTTTCTACTTCGGTTTTATTTTACAATTAGAAAGTTAAAATTAATTTTAAAAATAGATATTACAGACAACATTCTGCCAATAAGTTATAAATTTTAGATAAAATTTCTAGACATAAAAACTGATACAGATTCTTACAACTTTTAAAGAAAGTGGTTCTATAATTTAAAATCTTTCATTAAAGAAAATTCCAAAGGCAAGTTACTTTATAAACTAATTCTAATCATATGAAGAAGAAATAATTTATTTTATCCAATTCCTTCCAAAGAACAGTAAGAAACGGATTACTCACCAATTTATTTTCTATTCACTTTCTTCTTCCAAGATAAGAAAACCTGACTGAAGGAGTGTGTTGCATAACCCATTTCTTTCAACACACATTTTTTTGTTGTCTCCATATATTCATAGACTTTTCATATTATCCATTTAGCTGACCTCATCATCCAGTGCCTCAATACAGTTCCATTCCCATTCCTCTACTTTCCATATGTATCTTTCCTTTCTCTCAAGTCAGACCAGACTAAGTGAGTCAGTATGTGACTATTCCTGTGCTAATTTGTATAAGAGATCAGCTAATTGGTGAGCCTCAAGTGTCCTACATATCTGTTTTGGGAAAGGATGTACAGACTGGAGTTCCAAAACTGCCTGTCATGCCTGGAAGACTCTTAATTCTTTTTCATTCCACCCTATCTACTGCTACCTGCATTTAAATAAACAGCAGAGTCTGGTCTTTGAAGATGAATTTCCGCCTCTTGACATTTTCTATTCCTGGGCATCTGTAGTCTTTATTACTCTGGCTATCTAATCTCTTCAGCCTGTCCACTAAACTTCTCTTCAACTGGCCCCCATCAGGAGGTTTTCATGGAGGTCTTAAGCCATAAATTTCCTGGAGGAATGTTTCCGTTGATCAGGAGGCCAAAATGTTTTCAGAGATGTGCTTGAAGCTTGAAGGGTAAAGGAGAAGACAAGGTAAGTGAGAGGGTGGATTTCGTGGAATAGAAATAATAGCCAGGGATTTGGTAGAGGCAAGAGGAGAGGGTCCTCTAAAACCAGGCTGTGATATACTTTATGAGAGATTCCTCATTCTTGTAGGAGTTTGGCCACCCCCATGATGCTACTGAAGGTTATAGTAGAATCTGGTTGGTTGGTGATGGATATTCCAATGATGACTCTATAGTACCTGGTAGGAGAATTCATAGTAGTGCTCAGAGAACTGCTGTCATCTCTTCTGAAATCATAAAGGGAACCTGAGCTCCTGAGTGATTTCAGAGAGATGAAATATCCTATAGGTAGTGAGGGTGAATATTCAGTTTGAGGATGACAGACGCCTTCCTGGGTCTGAGCCTGCAACAGTAGCCAGCCCACATGCTAAAGTATGGATAGTAGCGGGACCTCTGCTACTGCTTTGATATTGAAGATTTGTTTCACTTGAAGAGGCTGCTGAACCTAAAAAATTGGTGCCCTGCTCTTCATCCTTCTCCAAATCTAAGAGGTGGAGACATCATCCTTGGTTCATCTGGGAAAGCCTTTAGTGATAATACCTGGTTGCCTGTCAAGAATAGCCCTCACATTTGGTTAAACAAGCTACTGCCAATGCTGCAGAGTTTGTGATCCTTTCAGGGGCTTGAAAATTTGGAATTATTCTGGCATAAAACCTTGAAGGGACTGGTAAGGCAGGAAATCAGATTTGAGAAGAATGAAAGTTTGAAATAGCTGTAGTGGAGAGTGAAATAGCTATAGCTCGGGCATTGATGAGGTACTACTTGAGGTTGGTGACCATGAACTTGTAAGTTGGTAGCAATCTGATTTTTTTGTGAGACTTTATGTAAGACGCAATTTAATGATTAGAGTTTAGGCTTTTGAGCCAAAGAAGCCTGGACTGTGTGACGTTTATGGGTTACTTAATGTCTCTGAGCCTCATCTCTACAATCCTTTTCTCATAGGATCGTTGGAAGAAGTAAATGAATTATTATGTGAGAAGCACTTAGGAAAGTGCCTGATATACAGTAAGTCGTTAACAGATGTTAGTGTCAGGTCTTTATTTTCTCTAACATTGCTCAACTGGCTGAGGGCAGCAGAGGGACAGCAGAATTATCCAGGGTTAGGATTTTGCCTGACTGGTGCATAAAAGGACAGAAGGCAAAGGAGTTTAGCATGTTGACTGAAATTAATGATGCGATGAACCACAGATTAAGATGAACCATAAATCAAGAGAGAGGTAATGACAAAGAGAGTCACAGAAGTAGAAAACAAAGTTATGGTTACCAGGGGGGACAAAGGGAGGAGGGATAAATTGGGAGATTGGGATTAATATATACACACCACTATATATAAAATAGCTGATAAGGACCCACTGTATAGCGCAGGGAACTCAATATTCTATAATGGCCTATATGGGAAAAGAATCTAAAAAAGAATAGATACATGTATATGTATAACTGATTCACTTTGCTGTACACCTGAAACTAACACAACATTGTAAATTGTAAATACTCCAATAAAAATTATTTTTTAAAAAGAAGTAATGAGAGGAAGAGGTGATGGATAAGGAGAACACTACCTGGATGGGCAGGATATTTTAACGATGTTGAAGATCTGTTACAGCTGGGGTAGCTGAATAGACAAGCTGGGAGGATGGAAGATTGTGGTCAGATAATAATAGGACCCTTGAGTTAGTGATTTTTCAAGGTGAAGAAAATTGGAATGATAATATCCCCACTCTGAACATAGGAGAGGTAGAAAGAGAGGAGAAGAGGTCAGGTGGCAAGAAGCCAGTGATTGGATGGCACATCCTCCTGGACAGTGAAGTCCTCCAAGGCTATGGTGGCAAGAACGGGGTTGGAGAGGAAGAAAGTGCCAGGGTTTCAGTCCTGCATGGAACTTGGTGTGTGAGAGTCCACCCTGGAGTGTCTCCACAGGGCCACATATTGTCATTATCCGTTATTAAAATCCAAAGGCCTCTAGAAGGTAACAATAGCCAACATTTACTGAATGCTTTGTGCTAGGCACTGTTTTAAGCAGTCCAGTGGTTAGGACTCAGTGCTTTCACTGCCGAGGGCCCAGATCCCACATGCCGTGGAGCAACTAAGCCCGTGTGCCACAACTACTGAGCCTGTGCTCTAGAGCCCGTGAGCCACAACTACTGAGCCCACGTGTCACAACTACTGAAGCCCGCATGCCTAGAGCCTGTGCTCCACAAGAGAAGCCACTGCAATTAGAAGCCTGCACACCACAATGAAGAGTAGCCCCCACTCGCTGCAACTAGAGAAAGCCCGTGCGCAGCAACGAAGACACAACACAGCCAAAAATAAATGAGTAAATTTGTTTAAAAATAAATAAATAAAGAAAAATGACATAGCCATAGGATGTGACATAAACTGGTTAGAACAGATTAGGCCCAAGATGGCAGAAGATTTGACTTCCAGTGGACCTTGGGCCTCATTACATGCTTATTCTAATACATTAGCATCTAAATGACTCACCTACGGGCACCCTGACTGTTCCCAGGCTGACCATAAAAGGCCAAAGAGTGGGCTGTGGCCCAATTCGTGGAAATCCCTGCCCCTTCTCCAAAATAGTTGAAATAATCCTCCCACTTCTTAGCCTATGAAATTACGCAGTCCATAAAAACTAACCACCCCATATTTCAAGGTCACTCTTGCCTTTTGAGATGGACCACATTCTGTGTACGAAATGTGTTCTCTCTCTCAATAAATTCACTTCTTACCTATCACTTTGCCTCTTGCTAAACTCCTTCTGTGCTGGGACATAAAGAACCTGAGCTTCATTAAGTCCTGAGACCAGGTGTGCAGTCTCAATTAAAAGACAATGAGTTCGAGTTCCAGCCCAGGGGTTCAAGTCCCAATCTGAGTTCTGACTGGTTTTGAATCCCATCTGAGTTGTGTGGTTTCAGTTCTAGCTCTCAACTATTTTCCCTTTTGGTGAGACATCTTCAGAAGTGTAATCTAATACTTAAGAGTGTGGGTTCAGAGCCAGATTACAGGGTTGAACCCTAGTTCTGTGGCAAGTTACTTATTTCTCTACCTGTTGCCGAACACAAGTCTGTGTGCCTGATGCACACTGAGGCCAAGCAAACCAAAACGTTGGAGTTTGGAGAATAGAAATATCTACTGCAGGGCCCAGCAAGGAGAACAGGTGGCTCATGCTCAAAAGACCCAAACTCCCTGATGGCTTTCAGGGAAGGGTTTTTGGGTGAGGGCTTCAGGGGGTATGACTTTCTTTTCATTGGTTGGTGGTGAGGTAACAGGGTGGTAGTGCAGGAATCTCAATCAACCTTTGGTTCCAGCCAGTGTGGGGTCTACACGTTTGTGCTCAGCCTGACCTCCACCTGGGTGGGGGTCTTAGTCCCTGCAGAACAATTCAAAATATATGTATCAGATTGTTAATGTATATCCCTAGGACTCTGTTTTATCACTGAACTATTTGTTTGACTGCTTTTCCTTTGTTTCTGTATCCCCTTACTTCCCTAATTAGCACCTGCTTGAATCTACTCTTTGGAACTCAGGCTTAGGAGACTAAAGCCTTTTTCTACAAATAAGAAATGGGGGGGGGGGATTTCCCTGGTGGTCCAGTGGCTAAGACTCCGCACTCCCAAAGCAGGGGGCCTTGTTCTATCCCTGGTTGGGGAACTAGATCCCACATGCATGCTGCAACTAAGAGTCTGCATGCTGCAACCAAGAAGGCCACATGCCATAACTAAAACATGCCATGATGAAGATTCCACAGGCAACAACTAAGACCTGGCGCATCCTAAATAAATAAATATTAAAAAAAAGAAGAAGAAGAAGAAGAAGAAACAGGGGACACAGAGGGGCTTTTGTACCCAGGAGGGCCCTGCAGGCTCCTGCTCATTTCATGCCTCAGCCTCCTCATCTGTAAAATAGGAATAATGGTAAGAGTACCTGCCTCACAGGGTCCTTATGAGAATTTCATGAGTAAAGACAGTGCTGGCACATAGGAATCACTCAGAAACTGTTTCATGCCATTCTTAGATAAATTGTACTCATTTTGTACTCTCAGTTGTAGAGATGTCCCTAAAGGCTATTTCTTTTCAAATAAAGTACATATTACAATAACTAGGGGTTAAGGGTCTTGTGTGGATGGGAGTTTCTCAGCACTGCGTATGCCCGGCATGCCCTGGGGCTGCAGCCGCCCTCCAGATTGAACTGGCTCAGCCAGCCCCACGGGGTGGGGGTGGGGGTTCACCCAGGCCCTCTTGACCAAGGGTGGCACTCAGGGTCCCTCTGAGGGGTGGGCCTGGAAGAGTGTTACCAAACCAAACTTGGGTCCACTCACCTGTCCTGGGCTTTGTTTGTTGGAAGATTTTTAATCACAGTTTCAATTTCATTATTTGTTATTGGTCTGTTTATATTTTCTATTTCTTCCTGGTTCAATCTTGGAAGGTTGTACTTTTCTAAGAATTTGTCCATTTCTTCCAGGTTGTCCATTTTATTGGCATATAGTTGCTTGTAGTAATCTCTCATGATCCTTTGTATTTCTGCAGTGTCAGTTGTTACTTTTCCTTTTCTAATTCTGTTGATTTTCATCTTCTCCCTTTTTTTCTTGATGAGTCTGACTAATGGTTTATCAATTTTGTTTATCTTCTCAAAGAACCAGCTTTTAGTTTTATTGATCTTTGCTATTGTTTCCTTCATTTCTTTTTCATTTATTTCTGATCTGATCTTTATGATTTCTTTTATTCTACTAACATTGGGGGGTTTTTTTGTTCTTCCTTCTCTAATCACTTTAGGTGTAAGGTTAGGTGGTTGATTTGAGTTGTTTCTGTTTCTTGAGGTAGGATTGTATTGCTATAAACTTCCCTCTTAGAACTGCTTTTGCTGCACCCCATAGGTTTTTGGTCATCGTGTTTTCATTGTCATTTGTTTCTAGGTATTTTTTGATTTCCTCTTTGATTTCTTCCGTGATCTCTTGGTTATTTAGTAGCATATTGTTTAGCCTTCATGTGTTTGTATGTATTTTTTCAGTTTTTTTCCTGTAATTGATACTGAGTCTCATAGCCTTGTGATCAGAAAAGATATTTGATATGATTTCAATTTTCTTAAATTTACCAAGGCTTGATTTGTGACCCAAGATATGGTCTATCCTGGAGAATGTTCCATGAGCACTTGAGAAGAAAGTGTATTCTGTTGTTTTTGGATGGAATGTCCTATAAATATCAATTAAGTCCGTCTTGTCTAAAGTATCATTTAAAGCTTGTGTTTCCTTATCTATTTTCATTTTGGATGATCTGTCCATTGGTGAAAGTGGGGTGTTAAAGTCCCCTACTATGATTGTATTACTGTCGATTTCCCCTTTTATGGCTGTTAGCATTTGCCTTATGTATTGAGCTACTCCTATGTTGGGTTCATAAATATTTACAATTGTTATATCTTCTTCTTGGATTGATCCCTTCATCATTATGTAGTCTCCGTCTTTGTCTCTTGTAATAGTCTTTATTTTAAAGTCTGTTTTGTCTGGTATGAGCATTGCTACTCCAGCTTTCTTTTGATTTCCGTTTGCATGGAATATCTTTTTCCATACACTCATTTTTAGCCTGTAAGTGTCCCTAGGTCTGAAGTGGGTCTCTTGTAGACAGCATATATACGGGTCTTGTTTTTGTATCCATTTAGCCAGTCTATCTCTTTTGGTTGGAGCATTTAATCCATTTACATTTAAGGTAATTATCAATATGTATGTTCCTATTACCATTTTCTTAATTGTTCTCCGTTTGTTATTGTAGGTCTTTTCCTTCTCTTGTGTTTCCTGCATAGAGAAGTTCCTTCAGCATTTGTTGTAAAACTTATTTGGTGGGTTGAATTCTCTTAGCTTTTGCTTGTCTGTAAAGATTTTAATTTCTCCTTCGAATCTGAATGAGATCCTTGCTGAGTAGGGTAATCTTGGTTGTAGGTTTTCCCCTTTCATCACTTTAAATATGTCCTGCCACTCTCTTCTCACTTGCAGAGTTTCTGCTGAAAGATCAGCTGTTAATCTTATTGGCATTCCCTTGTATGTTAGTTTTTGCTTTTCTCTTGCTGCTTTTAATATTTTTTCTTTGTATTTAATTTTTGATAGTTTGATTAATATGTGTCTAGGCGTGTTTCCCCTTGGATTTATCCTGTACGGGACTCTCTGTGCTTCCTGGAGTTGATTGACTATTTCTTTCCCCATGTTAGGGAAGTTTTCAACTATAACTCTTCATATATTTTCTCAGACACTCTTTTTCTTCCAGGACCCCTTTAATTCGAATGTTGGTGCATTTAATGTTGTCCCAGAGGTCTCTGAGACTGTCCTCCATTCTTTTCATTCTTTTTTGTTTATTCTGCTCCCTGGCACTTATTTCCACCATTTTATCTTCCAGCTAACTTATCTGTTCTTCTGCCTCAGTTAGTCTGCCATTGATTCCTTCTAGAGTATTTTTAATTCCAGTTATTGTGTTGTTCACACTGTTCGTTTGCTCTTTAGTTCTTCTAGATCCTTGTTAAATGTTTCTTGTGTTTTCTCCATTCTGTTTCTGAGATTTTGGATCATCTTTACTATCATTACTCTGAAATCTTTTCAGGTAGGTTGCGTATTTTGTCTTCATTTATTTGGTCTTGTAGGTTTTTACCTTGCTCCTTCCTCTGTAACATATTTTTGTTGTTGTTGTTGTTGTTGTTGTTTTAATGGGTGGTGCTGTATTCCTGTCTTACTGGTTGTTTGGCCTGAGACGTCCAGCACTGGAGTTTGCAGGCAGTTGGATAGAGTCGGGTCTTGGTGCTGAGATGAGGACCTCCGGGAGGTCTCACTCTGATTAATATTTCCTGGTGTCTGAGGTTCTCTGTTAATCCAGTGGTTTGGACTCAGAGCTCCCACCACAGGAGCTCGGGTCTGAACTCTGGCCTGGGAACCAAGGCCCTGCAAGCCAGTTGCTGGGGGTTCCTCCTGTCATCTTAGGTGTCCGTGGTCCCCCACCGGTGCCTGTTAGTTGCCCTAGTTGTGCGGAGACATGAATTTCACGTCCTCCTAGTCTGCCATCTTGACCCTTATAACCTTTGTCCTTTACTTCCTCACTTCCTCTCCCTCTCTGTTCTGTAAAAGAAACTGGCATCCAGACCCCGATAAGATGGTACTCTGGGAAATTAGTCTGCCATCTTCTTGGTCACCCAGCTTTCTGAATAAAGTTGCTCTTCCTTGCCTCAACACCCCATCTCCCTATTATTGGTCTGTCCTGAGGTGAGCAGACCGAGCTTGGATTCAGTAACATACTGACACTGGATTTTGGTCAAGGAAAGTGCTGCATTTATTGCAGGGCACCAATCAAGGAGTCCTGGGCACTTAGTGCTCAAAATACCCTCCCTGGAGGAGTTGAGGAAGATGGCGGAAGAGTAAGACGTGGAGATCACCTTCCTCCACACAGATACATCAGCAATACATCTACACGTGGAACAACGCCTACAGAACACCCACTGAATGCTGGCAGAAGACCTCAGACCTCCCCAAAGGCAAGAAACTCCCCACGTACCTGGGTAGGGCAAAAGAAAAAAGAAAGAACAGAGACAAAAGAATAAGGACGGGACCTGCACCAGTGGGAGGGAGCTGTGAAGGAGGAAAGGTTTCCACACACTCGGAAACCCCTTCACGGGTGGAGACTGTGGGTGGCGGAGGGGGGAAGCTTCGGAGCCACGGAGGAGAGCACAGCAACACGGGTGCGGAGGGCAAAGCGGAGAGATTCCCGCACAGAGGATCGGGGCCGACCGGCACTCAATAGCCCGAGAGGCTTGTCTGCTCACCCGCCGGGGCAGGCGGGGCTGGGAGCTGAGGCTCGGGCTTCGGTCTGATTGCAGGGAGAGGACTGGGGTTGGCGGCGTGAACACAGCCTGAAGGGGTTAGTGCACCACGGCTAGCCGGGAGGGAGTCCAGGAAAAAGTCTGAACCTGCCGAAGAGGCAAGAGACTTTTTCTTCCCTCTTTGTTTCCTGGTGCGCGAGGAGAGGGGATTCAGAGCGCTGCTTAAAGGAGCTCCAGAGACGGGCGCGAGCCGCGGCTAAAAGCGCGGACCCCAGAGACGGGCATGGGACACTAAGGCTGCTGCTGCAGCCACCAAGAAGCCTGTGTGCAAGCACAGGTTACTATCCACACCTCCCCTCCTGGGAGCCTGTGCAACCCGCCACTGCCAGGGTCCCGTGATCCAGGGACAACTTCCCCGGGAGAACACATGGCGTGCCTCAGGCTGGTGCAATGTCACGCTGGCCTCTGCCGCCGCAGGCCCACCCTGCATCCGTAACCCTCCCTCCCCACCAGCCTGAGTGAGCCAGAGCCCCCAAATCAGCTGCTCCTTTAACCCCGTCCTGTCTGAGCAAAGAACAGACGCCCTCAGGAGACCTACACGCAGAGGCGGGGCCAACCAAAGCTGAACCCTGGGAGCTGTACGAACAAAGAAGGGAAAGGGAAATTTCTCCCAACAGCCTCAGGAGCAGCGGATTAAATCTCCACAATCAACTTGATGTACCCTGCATCTGTGGAATACCTGAATAGACAACGAATCATCCCAAATTGAGGAGGTGGACTTTGACAGCAAGATATATTATTTTTTCCCCTTTTCCTATTTTTGTGAGTGTGTATGTATATGCTTCTGTGTGAGATTTTGTCTGTATAGCTTTGCTTTCACCATTTGTCCTAGGGTTCTGTCCATCTGTTTTGTTTTGTTTACTTTTTTAAAAAATTTTTTTCTTAATAATTATTTTTTATTTTAATTATTTTATTTTATTTTATCTTACTTTATTTTACTTCTTTCTTTCTTTCTTTTTTCTTTCTTTCTTTCTTTCTTCCTTCCTTCCTTTCTTTCTTTCTTTCTTTCTTTCTTTCTTTCTTTCTTTCTTTCTTTCTTTCTTTCTTTCTTTCTTTCTTTCTTTCTTTCTTTCTTTCTTTCTTTCTTTCTTTCTTTCTTTCTTTCTTTCTTTCCTTTCTTTCTACTTTTTCTCACTTTTATTCTGAGCCGTGTGGATGAAAGGCTCTTGGGGCTCCAGCCAGGAGTCAGTGTTGTGCCTCTGAGGTGGGAGAGCCAACTTCAGGACACTGGTCCACAAGAGACCTCCCAGCTCCACGTAATATCAAATGGCGAAAATCTCCTAGAGATCTCCATCTCAACACCAGCACCCAGCTTCACTCAACGACCAGCAAGCTACAGTGCTGGACATCTTATGCCAAACAACTAGCAAGATAGGAACACAACCCCACCCATTAGCAGAGAGGCTGCCTAAAATCATAATAAGTCCACAGACACCCCAAAACACACCACAAGACATGGACCTGCCCACCAGAAAGACAAGATCCAGCTTCATCCACTGGAACACAGGCACTAGTCCCCTCCACCAGGAAGCCTACACAACCCACTGAACCAACCTTAGCCACTGGGGACAGACACCAAAAACAACGGCAACTACAAACCTGCAGCCTGCAAAAAGGAGACCCCAAACACAGTAAGATAAGCAAAATGAGAAGACAGAAAAACACACAGCAGATGAAGGAGCAAAGTAAAAATCCACCAGCCCTAACAAATGAAGAGGAACTAGGCAGTCTACCTGAAAAAGAATTCAGAATAATGATAGTAAAGATGATCCAAAATATTGGAAATAGAATAGAGAAAATGCAAGAAACGTTTAACAAGGACCTAGAAGAACTAAAGAGGAAACAAGCAATGATGAACAACACAATCAATGAAATTAAAAATTCTCGGGGCTTCCCTGGTGGCGCAGTGGTTGAGAGTCCACCTGCCGATGCAGGGGACACGGGTTCATGCCCTGGTCCAGAAAGATCCCACATGCCGCGGAGCGGCTGGGCCCGTGAGCCATGGCCGCTGAGCCTTCGCGTCCGGAGGCTGTGCTCCGAGATGGGAGAGGCCACAACAGTGAGAGGCCCGCGTAATGCAAAAAAAAAAAAATTCTCTAGGAGGGATCAATAGCAGAATAACTGAGGTGGAAGAACGGATAAGTGACCTGGAAGATAAAATAGTGGAAATAACTACTGCAGAGCAGAATAAAGAAAAAAGAATGAAAAGAACTGAGGACAGTCTCAGAGACCTCTGGGACAACATTAAATGCACCAACATTCGAATTATAGGGGTTCCAGAAGAAGAAGAGAAAAAGAAAGGGACTGAGAAAATATTTGAAGAGATTATAGTTGAAAACTTCCCTAATATGGGAAAGGAAATAGTTAATCAAGTCCAGGAAGCACAGAGAGTCCCATACAGGATAAATCCAAGCAGAAACACACCAAGACACATATTAATCAAACTATCAAAAATTAAATACAAAGAAAACATATTAAAAGCAGCAAGGGAAAAACAACAAATAACATACAAGGGAATCCCCATAAGGTTAACAGCTGATCTTTCAGCAGAAACTCTGCAAGCCAGAAGGGAGTGGCAGGACATAGTTAAAGTGATGAAGGAGAAAAACTCTACCCAGCAAGGATCTTATTCAGATTTGAGAGAGAAATCAAAATACCCTCCCTGATGGGTTTCAGGAAAGCATTTTTAAAGGCCAGGTGAAGGAGGGGTGTCCCAGGGCATGTGATCAGCTTGTACACACTTCTGATTGGTTGATGGTGAGGTAACAGGGCAGGGGTTAACAATATCAATCCTCAGACTCCTGTAGGTCTGGGGTCTACAGTGTTCATGGTCACCAAGTGGTTAATTTCCTCCATTTGGTGGGGGTTTTTGCATCTGTAAAACAACTCAGGAAATGTGTGTCAGATATTATCTAGGTACTTCAGAGAGGAGCTAAAGCAGAGGATATGGGGGAGGAGTCTGTCCCGGGAAGGCCCTGTAGGGTTCTGCTGGGTTACAAGAGGAGAAGACGGGCAGCATCCATCAGCTTCCTGGCCTTCGAGTGAGGAAGCAAGTCTGAAGGCTCCTGGCTGTGTAACCTCAGACCTGGGTCACCTCACAAGCCAGAGATCCCTTATGTGTAAGGAACACAGTGGGCAGAGTCTTACCTAGTTCATAGGAAGGTCCTGAGGACAAAGAGAGAGGAAGCTATATGAAGATTCTGAGACCAGAAATTAAAAGTTCAGCATGGTGTGATCTCAGCTGTGGCCTTTCAACCCCGCTGGCTTCCCTGGCTGCCTGGGGCTCCCAAGAGAGAATGGGCTGTGAGCTGGGGCTCTGACGTGCAGAGAGCCCTGGGGACAAAGCGGGAGGTGGGGAGGATGTTCTGGGCTCCTGCAGACCAGTGACACCCAAGGTCTGGGAGGCTTCTGGCCTTGCCCAGGGCAAGCTTCCTGGAGAATGTGGAATGAGCCTGGGAGCTAAGGTGTCTGCCCCACAGAGAAAGACGCCCCTGCCCCCAGGGGAGGCCAGAGGTGTGAGGCTGGAAGTTGTTGAGACAAGTTAGCAGCTCGCTGCTTCAGGAGAGCTGGGCCCCAGGCGCTGAGATCAGGAACGCTGCTGTGGTCTGCAGCACCTCCGGAATGCAGCCCCACAAATCCCTGCTCAGCCTGGAGGGAACACTCAGTGCCCAGCCCACGAGGGGGGCCACCCCCTTAGGGCAGTCAGGCATGGCCTGGGGGACGCAGAACGTGCCCCTTAGGAGCTCCTGGGAATCTTGCCTAGGGCCTGACACCCTGGGGATTGGCCAGTGGCCCCAAGGCTCCCAGCTTCCTCCTCAAAAGCCCACCTCCCTCCCGAGTTTAAGAGACACAAGTCAGGTACAGGTGCCGGAAAACACTTTCTTGAGAACAAAAAGAACCAAAGCAACTTGGACAAAGAGGACTTTGGAAGCCGTTAGGGAAACATTGAGCTGGCGCTTGATGAAAGGCACTATGTAAATGCCACACATTGGAGTGATTATCCTTGTCAGAAAAACATAAACGAGCAAAATGTTTTTGAAAGCCACCTGATTTAAGTCTTTGAATCATACTCATATGCGCCAGCAAAATGCAAATGCCATTGGTTCTTGGAATCTGTGTCCTTTCCTTTACTTGTGAGACTATTATTATGAAAGGCTTCCAGAGTCTGCCCACTTCCTTTAGTAAAAAGACACCTTTTGTAATTAATCTGACTACAATGGATTACCCTCAGGTGTGGCATCTGGGAGACATGAAAGAAGCTCAGAGCTCCCCCAGAGGAATTGAGGATTGAGAGATGGGGGTGGGGATTAATAGAAAGAGTAAATGGCAGCAAACTATTATATATAGGATGGATAAACAATAAGGTTCTACTGTATCCTATGATAAACCATAATGGAAAAGAATATGAAAAAGAATGCATATATATGTATAACCGAATCACTGTTCTGTACACCTGAAACTAACACAACAGTGTAAATCAACTATGTTCCAATAAAATAAATTTATAAAAGAGTAAATGGCAGACATGCGGGCAGCACCTGGAATATGTCCACAGCCACCAGTGGTCGCCTGCCACTTGTGCTGCAAAGGGACACCTCCTGTGGGTCTGACCTTTCAGATATTAGTTCTCATAAGTAACCATCAGATCAAACCACCCAGTGCTGGGCATGGAAAATCTGGCTCCCAAGAAGGGGTTTATGGGCCATGATGAGGAGACGGACGGGGCAGAGCTCAGAAGTGGCTTTGGTGAGAAGCTCTGTGCTCTGGCTTTACCAATAAGTGGAAATGTTACCGAATTGGTTGACTGGACCCACACTGGGGCCCTAGTCCAGGCCAAGACCCCCTGTCTCAGCCAGGGAGGTCCTTTTTCCAGTTAGATTTGCCCAGCCAATAACAAAACCAATGCTGAGACTGGAATAGCACAAGCTTTATTCAAGGGCCAAAGAATGGAGAAGTGGGAAACTAGTTCACAAATCGACTTCTCAACCCAATTTGGGCAGAGACATCAAGTATATAGGATGGTCAAGGTAAAAGGAGGGAATTAGAAAGAGGGGTGAATATTCATGACTAATCTGAGAACAGGGGTGTGGTTTGGACCCCAGTTTGATGCAGCTCTCCTTTTCAGTCCTTGTATGGGCCTTTCTGGTTGTCATGGCAACTGTCAACACTCTTGGCGCTGGTGGGTGTGTCATGTAGCACGTTAATGGATTACAGTGAGCATATAATGAGACTCAAGGTCTACTGAAAGTCAAATCTTCCACCATTTTGGGCCTAGCTGGTTCTAACTGGTTCTTGTTTCTCTTTGCATCTTCCTTCTGAAACTTAGATAAGAGTAATAGTTTCCATTCGAGGGTGGGGTAGGGGAATGATTCAGGGCAATAGCCTTGGTGAGAAAGGAGGGAAAGGGACAGGACACACACGCTATATAATGAAGAAGGGGTATAGTTGTTGGGATGCAATAAAGACTGGCTGGAACCAAGGTGGCTTCGACAATAGCCTGCATTGACTTTTAGCTCATTATACCTTCATTGTAATACCAAAAATCACTCCCCCTTATGCCATGACAGTTCCAAGGAGGAACATTAAAAGGCCAAAAAGTGGGCAGTGGCCCATTTGCTGGGAAATCCCCACCCTACCCCGAAATAGCAAGAATATCCCTCCCACTCCTTAGCTTATGAAATCATTAAACCCATAAAAACCTTCCACCCCACCACACGGGGCCTGCTCTCACTTTCTGAGATGACCACATTCTACCTCTATGGAACGTGTTTTCTCTAAATAAACTTGCTTTCCCTTTACTCTAGCTTTTGTTCTTGAATTGTTTCCTTCGGGAAGCCAAGGACCCTCCCTTGGCGGTCTGTCCTAAGGACTCCTGCAGGTCCTAGTATGTGACATTTCCCTCTCCTGCAACATTGGTAACAGAAACACACTCTGTTTACCCCAACACAGCCCAGAGCACTTTCTCCCCAGCGGTGGGCTTTTGCCTTCCTGACAACAACTATCCAGAATGACAGAGCTTCATGCTGCCTCCTCAGAGATTACAGCCAGGCTGGTGCTGAAAGCTCGGCCTCTCTGCACCGGGTGCAGAATTGAATCTTGGAAACAGAGTTTTGGGTGAAGTAGAAGAGGATAGGTTTATTGCTTTGACAGGCAAAGGGGACACAGCGGGCTCGTGCTTCGAAAAACTATGTGTCCCAACTCAGGAGGATTTGATGAGGAGTTTTATAGCAATACTTCAAGGGTGGGGTTGCTGACAAGACGAGGGTGTGTGCAGGGTCTCAGGTGGTTGGTCTCCTAACCTTGATGAGCTTCTCTGGTCCCTTTAATCTTGCCTCAGGTGGTTTCCTGGATGCTCCTCTCTTGACTAGCAACTGTTTGAATCCGCCCTTTGGAACTCAGGGAAGGTCGTGGAGGCTAGAGAGTCTTACCTACAAGAAAGGGGGGACAAAAAGAGGCTTCCTTGCGCAGGAGCCTACAGCTCCCCCTGCCCGGTTCCAAGGCTACCTCCTCAGTTTACAGTTCAGGAACCGGGGTTAATGTGGTGCCCAGGATCGCTCAGGTGCAGGCAGGATGAGGACCAGAACCCGCACCTCCAGATGCCAGTCTGGAGAGCGTGACACCGCACTGCTCCATTTCTACACCCGCTCTCGCCCCCTTGCTGTGGGGAAAGGGTCTGGTACTCTCGTCCGTGCTCACCCAGGTGTAAATGTCTATCTGACAGAAAATGTCAAAGAGAAGGTGTGCGTTGGGCACAGCAAGTGGGTAAGCAAAGGATTGGGGGAGGCAAAGGTCAGGGATTGGAGATGGAGAGCCCAAGTTCAGGTGCTGTTTACTAGCCAGGGGTGTCTTTCCAACAACAGTAATAATGATCTCTGCAAATCTGTTTGCGAATTTTTAAAGAGGGAAACAAAAGATTTGTGAAGTCTAAATGAGGTGTTCTGGGGAATTCCCTGGCAGTCTAGTGGTTAGGACTCTGCGCTTTCACTGCCAAGGGCGCTGGTTCAATGTTTGGGGAACTAAGATCCCACAAACCTTATGGTCTGGCCAAAAAAAGAAAAAAAAGAAGAAAAAAAGAACTTAGTAAATGAGATATTTCTGAAGAGCACTTTAAAAGTTAGACAGGTATGCAAATACAAGATATAAAGAGGGCTTCCCTGGTGGCGCAGTGGTTGAGTCCGCCTGCGGATGCAGGGGACGCGGGTTCGTGCCCCGGTCCGGGAAGATCCCACATGCCGCAGAGCGGCTGGGCCCATGAGCCATGGCCGCTGAGCCTGCGCATCCGGAGCCTGTGCTCCGCAACGGGAGAGGCCACAACAGTGAGAGGCCCGCGTACCAAAAAAAAAAAAAAAAAAATATATATATATATATATATATATATATATATATATATATATATATATATATATATATATATATATATATATATATATATATATATATATATATATAAAGGGATTATCTTATCAGGAACAGCCAAAAAGCATGATTCTTCTGGGCCAGAAAACTCTCTGGGCAAGGGACAATCACAAAACATCATCAACATCATGATTATTATTTTAACTATTATCTGTGAGGGACTGCCACAGGGGATGTAAAATGGTTTCAGTCTAAAAAATACCTGGGTAAACGTAAGATTTTTGAAGCAATGTGGCTGTGTGGCCGTGGGAGCCGTCTGTATCCTCATGACAACTCCGGGCCTCCTCAGCGAAGCCTGGAGTCGGCTTCCTTCTTCTGAAGAGCACTGGCGCCCTCTAGTGGACACTTCTGAGAGAACTACCACAGTGCCGCAGAGGCTCAATGGCTCGGAGGCCGCTAGGGGCGCTGCAGATAGGCCGCACTGCTGGAGCCCAGGGAGGGGCTCCCAGACATTTGGACAGATGTTAGCGACAGGCGGTTAGGTTTTTCTGTCTGTTAATGTGCTTAGAATGGGGTCTACAGGTTTATAAATACAGGAAAAGCTTACAGGTTCGGTCCTGATCATTTAAAACATGCCATAATCTCTGATTAATTATCAAGGCACAAGCTCCTGTTTGTTCCAGGAGTAGCAAAAGCATTTGCTAAACAGATTAAACCTATAATTCCTTCACACCCAGCTGTCTTTCTGCTCTTAAAGTCCCTGAATGCCTTGAGAGGGAGTTTGGAAGAAGCAAGTGGAGAAGGAAGGAAGGGCATGGAGGACAGGGAGCCCCTCACCTCCTACCATCACTCACTGGATGTCCAGGGTGGGCTCTGGGCACTGGTAGGAGGCGGGGGCCTGGAGGCCATCACAGGGAGGATCAGGCATCATGTCCCTCCTGCAGGACAGGTGACTTATGAGCTTCAGGCAGAGCTGTGGTCCCTACTGCAGGCCGAATCCCCTGGGTGCAGCCAGGGGAAGGGTCTCTTTGGGGGAAGCACTGGCCTGTCTCTGACGTATGGAGGCTCCTGGCACTCACAGAATCTTTCTCTTGATCTGCTCCCCTGGCTCCTCCAGCAAGAAAGGAGATGCCGAGGAGGTCTCTGGGGGTCAGAATCCAGGAATCCTGTCTTGTACAAGCGCCTCACCCGGTAACCCATCCTCTGCCTCCAGCCCTTTATCCTTTCACCTGAGCCACCCACTAAGAGCTTTGACCCCCCTTCCTGCACAGTAGGCCTTGATGGTCCAGAAAACCAGAGCTCAAGGCTGTGGCATCCAAAAATTTGTTCCCTTTTCCTCGGGTGAAGAAAGAGCTGGATCATTCCTTCCTGCCGCTAGAGTGGGCTGAATCCTCAGGCATTCAGGAAAAGAAGTGAAAACAAGGCAGCTGATTTCCAAATTAAACCAGAGTGAAATTCATACTAAGCTATACTATTAATAATTTTAAAAAGCTTTTATTGGGCTTCCCTGGTGGTGCAGTGGTTAGGAGTCCGCCTGCCAATGCAGGGGTCACGGGTTCAAGCCCTGGTCCAGGAAGATCCCACATGCCACAGAGCAACTAAGCCCGCGCGCCACAACTACTGAGCCTGCACTCTAGAGCCTGTGAGCCACAACTACTGAAGCCTGTGCGCCTAGAGCCCGTGCTCCGCAACAAGAGAAGCCACTGCAATGAGAAGCTCGCACACCGCAACGAAGAGTAGTTCCCACTCGAAGCATCTAGAGAAAGCCCGCGTGCAGCAACGAAGACCCGACGCAGCCAAAAATAAATTAAATTTTTAAAAAAGGTTTTATTTATTGAGTGTCTACTATACACTGGGCACTTCAAATTCAATATTTCTAATCCTTACAACAACCCAGCAAGTAAGTTTTATTTTCTCTATTTTCTACGTGAGAAAATTGAGAATCAGGGAGGTTAAATGCCGTGCCACAAGCCACACAGCTATAGATAATCAAGCTAGGCAGGTTATGCTTCGGTAATAAATAACCCCCACATTCCAGTGGCTATGTTAAGCCGGTAGTGGTTTATTTCTCACAGACATCAAGTCCATCGCTCTCCTCTGCAATGTCCTGGCTCTGAGGTCCAGACTGGTGGAGCTGCTAGCCTCGGGGCATCGCTGGGTGCTGGGTCAGAGGCTAGAGGGCTCTGGAGGGTCCCTGCTGGCAGGCAGGGCACAGCTCCCTGGCCCAACAAGTGACTCAGCCCCCCCCCCCCCCAATTGCAGTCTACATGTGCTCAGGAGTCAGAGGCCTGAACTGCTGGGCAGCAGCCTTAGGGACAGGGAGCGGTCCCTGCCTATGCCTCCTTTCCCCTCTGGGGCTCACTCTGTCTCTCTGTCTCCCCGCCTTCCTTCTCCTGTCCCTCTGCTTCTCTCTGCATCCTAACACTGCTCATAATTTTCTCGTGGGTTAGCCAAGAAATAAAAACAAGTTCTCAGGGTGTACACAATTTATTCCAAAAGTCATTAAATACAACTGACAATGGTACACTTGATAGAATTTGTCACTGACTGAAAATTCACAGGACAACAAATCTACTTGGCCAAGTTTATAGAATTTGATTAGAAAAAATGGTCACAAAAGAAAATTCACAATTGCAGATGCTCTAATGGGTAGAATATATGGATCAGAAGTTGATGATGAATCAACTTTTTTTAAAAAATAAATTTATTTATTTTATTTGTTTATTTTTGGCTGCATTGTGTCTTCGTTGCTGCTCATGGGCTTTCTCTAGTTGTGGCGAGCGGGAGCTACTCTTCATTGCGGTGCGTGGGCTTCTCATTGTGGTGGCTTCTCTTGCTGTGGAGCACAGGCTCTAGGCATGCGGGCTTGAGTAGTTGTGGCTCGCGGGCTCTAGAGCGCAGGCTCAGTAGTTGTCGGGCACGGGCTTAGTTGCTCCGCGGCCTGTGGGATCTTCCTGGACCAGGGCTCGAACCTATGTCCCCTGCATTGGCAGGCGGATTCTTAACCACTGCGTCACGAGGGAAGCCTGATGAATCAACTTTGATGTAAAATGTAAGTGGGAAAGAATTGTTGCCAATGAATTTCAAGACTGTAAAAATGAAAAATGGAAAAACTTGGAAAACATTTAACTGCACAATAGGGAAAATGCATTAATTAAATTGGATTAAAGGAGTTTGCTCTGAAAAATGCTTGCTCAGTGAAAATGCATCAACATTTCCATCTTCTGTGACCTCTGTGGCCAGGTCAGTGACTTCCTGGCTCACAGCCCCTGGTGGCCTCTGTGAATGTCACCGACCCTCTTTGGTCTTATTTACATGTAGAACTCCAGTTCCAAGTATTGAACCTGGAACGCCACCTCTTTGCACACAATCTCTTAATTTGCCGCTGCTCCATTCACTATATCACTCCCCTTGTACAGATCACTTTCCCTCCCTACATGCTTCCGTTCCCGTGGGCCCGTCTCCAGCTCACTTCTCTTCTATGTGCTCTCCCTAGGCAATTTCAAACCATCTCATATATTTACTGCTACTTTGTGCTGATGACTGCAGAATTGACATCCTTAACTGTAACAGTCAGGCTTCTTAGCTTTAAACAACAAAAAGACTGATTAGCTTGAGCAGAAAAAGGCAATTTACTGGAAAGATACTAAATTTCTCAAGAATTGACCAGAAAGCTGAGATTAGGCTTAGAAAATGAGCAGGAATCAGAGGTCAGAACCTCTGACCCCACCAGGGTCACAACACTAGGGTGGTCAGGTTAGGACCTGCTGTCCCCTCAGGCTGCTGGCACTACTGCCCCTGGACATGGGGAGCACCACTGAGTTACCTGAGGGGGTTCTAACTGCCCTGCCTCTTTGTGTCACTTGCCCAGAGTTGGGCTACACTTAGGCGACCTGCCCACGCTCTGGCTATCAGGGTGAGGGGGGAATTGGCATCTGGTTTGTTGGGGGGAGGTGCCCTCCCTCTCACCACGATCCGTGCTGCGGCAGATTCTGCAAACATAGGAAGTGGAATCAGGGCCACAGAGCCCACAAAGCCTAAAAGTAGTTACCAGCTGGTCCTTTACATAAAAGGTGTGTGGACTAGAGGGAAGCCCGCATGCCGCAATGAAGCCCCAATGCAGCCATAAATAAATAAATAAATATTAAAAAAAAAAAAAAAAAAGGTGTGCGGACCTCTGCTTTAGAGGTTGAACAGTCACAGACTTGAAGTTGGACCGGTCACGAGAATTTTCAGGTCAGGCTTGTGTTGTCTTTGGCCTTCTGTCTATTTGCTTCTGGTTAGTTGCAGGTACAAGTACCAACGTCCACCTCTCTTGTCTAGACATAGATTTTTAAGTCGGAAAGCTCTGGCCATTTGCCTACTGACCTTCGTGCTCAATTCATTCCTAAGCCCATGCCCTGTTTAATGGCAGTTATCTCGAGGCCATCGGAAACACCTGGTTTGTAGGGGAAATCAATGCCCCTACATTCTGGGCCATTGGGTGGTTCTCTTGTCTTGGAGAGAGATCTCGAAGGGAGATGCTTGAGAAAAGTTAGGGCCATGTCCCAGACCTGTTTCCTGCTACAAGGCTATCTCTTAATTTAGAAATGCTTCACTTCAGTGACTCGAATCAGTGAGCTTTGTTTTTGACTCACAAAAGCCCCACATTCTCAGACTCTCAGGCAACTTCAAGCACAGGCTGCAGGCAGAGTTGTACTGCCTTCCACCCGTCACTGCAAACTGCCTAGGTTTCCCCTAGATTATTCTAAAAGGGACAAAGAGTACCCCAAATATGCCAATATTCTGATTTTTTCCCTCAACGATTTCTTCTGAACCACAGGCTGGGTTCACACCTCCCAATGTGTTGTAGGTGACAATTTGACCAAACGTCTTGCCGTGGCATAACAAACATCCCCGGTTTTCCAGCATGCCATGATCCTTTCCTGCCATCTGCTAAATCAGTGCCATGCTTTTAGGTTCCCACATCTAGACAACATAGGATACAGATTTTTCTGGGTGTAAGAGAGACCCCAAACAACAGTGACTAAGATAGAAGTGATCCATTTCTCATGTCACTGTCTAAAGGCAGGCAGTCTAGGGCTGGTACGGCAGCTCTGCTTTAAGAGGTTGTCTAGAGACCTAAACTCTATCTTGTTGCTCCACCCTGCCTCGGGTGTTGCTCCCCAGTCCATTTTTCATGCCAGAGGGTGGAGGGAGTGAACATGGCAGCCTCCCTGCCCCCTTTAAAAGACACACCCTTGCACTTCCCTGGTGGCGCAGTGGTTAAGAATTGCCTGCCAGTGAAGGAGACATGGGTTTGATCCCTGGCCCGGGAAGATCCCACATGCCACGGAGCAACTAAGCCCGCATGCCACAACTACTGAGCCTGCGCGCCTAGAGCCCGTGCTCTGCAACAAAGAGAAGCCACCATAATGAGAAGCCCATGCACCGCAACAAAGAGTAGCCTCAGCCCACTGCAACTAGAGAAAGCCTGCATGCAGCAATGAAGACCCAATGCAGCCAAAAATAAATAAATTTATTTAAAAATAAATAAATAGATAAAAGACACACCCTGGAGATGGCTTACCTCTCTTCTTTCTTCACACATCTCACTGGCCACGAGCTAGTCATATAACCACACAGAGCCGAAAGGAGGATGAAAATGCAGTCTTCATTAGAGAGAACAGAGAGAGTTGATGTCGGTAGGCAACGTAATCAATTAGTCCCCACCAAATCAGGTCAGACCCTTGATTACCACTCCAGCCCTGCAGTCTATTGTAACTACCATGATTATCCTGCTTTTGGCAGTTAAGTGCTTGAAATCAACTCCTTCTACTCTGGTATCTTTCCTTTTCCATTAACATCAAGGATCCCACTTCAACTGCATCCAATTGCATCATTGATTTATGGAAATCAGTCATGAAATTGCTTTTTGGAGATGCTGGTGCTCTACTCACCAATGTCTTTTTGTCTTCTGGGCTCTCCTGAGGATAGAATAGATGTATGGGCAGGTCACACATGATACATCTGCTATAGCATTTCTATATCCCTAAGCTTTTGCATTCTTTCCTCCATTATTCCATGGAGTTTCATGTTGCACAAGGCAGTGGTGAATCCAGGTTTCAAATCAACAATTGACGTGGCCGTAGGACCACTCACAGTGGCTGGAGCTGGAACGCTGGTTCCTGATTTCTGGTGAGCGTACTCCTGATTAAATAATGATGTAAAATGATGCACTCGTGGCAAACACTGGGATGCAGCACCCGCTCCCCTCTTAGGAATGAAGGACTTACTTCCTCAGCTGCTGGGAGTGTTGCCGGCAGTGGGCCCTCAGCTGGCAGCCCACTTAAGGCTGAACAAAACAGCACTGCCCTGGGTCACGCCCCCTTCCTGGAGCAGCCACAGCCAAGGTCAAAGTTGGACCCTTGGCCCCAGCTTGAACAATTCCAAATGGCCATCCCAGCTCCCAAGCTTGCAACAGGGCTGGCTAAAGCCTTGGCTGGCAGTGCACCCAGCTCAACCTCTCTGCCCAGCTTTGCTTCTGTCCCTTCTATTCCACAGGCATGGTCCCCGGAGCACTTCCTAATAAAAGCTCTACATGCTCATCTCCATCTGATTCTGCTTCTCCGAAATTCTTTGGATGATGAAGATTTAACTTTAAGTACAGTTGAGCCTTGAACAGCCCAGGGGTAAGGGGCCTGACCCTCTGCATAGTTGAAAATCCCAGTAGAATTTATGGTTGGCCCTCCATATAGACAGTTCCTTCTTGTAAACTGTGGATTCAACCCACCACTAACTTGTAGCACTGTGGTATTTACTGTTGAAAAAAATCTACATGTAAGTGGACCCATGCAGTTCAAATCCCTGTTATTCAAGGGTCAACAGTAATTACTCCCCATCCCTCTGCCCCCTACTGCCAGGCCATGCTAGAGTCTGACGCTAGTCATAGACCGATAAACAATGAGTGATGGAGCGGGGAAGGGCATGAGTAGAATTGGCTTCCTTCTGCAAGGAAATGTGTGAAGGGAGTTACAGCATCTTCAAACTAGGCATCAGTCAGGGAGGGAATGTCAGCAAGGGAGACCTGGTAGAGGTTCAATGCTCAGTGTTCTACGAATCCAACAGATTTCCCCAAATATCTTTATTATAATTTTGGGGGGGGGGTCACAATCTTTCCTGAAAAATGCCCTAGTCTTTCCATAACATACCTATAGGGGGTTAGTCAATTCAGTAGATGCTGAAGTTTGTCAGTGCTGGTCTGTGCTTGGTTTCCAGCTATGTTAGCCTTAAAGGAGTGCAGATGATAAGACACACAGTAGTAGACAGTCTTTGGATTGACAGTTTAGAGATTTAAGCTTGTCACTTTTTTTTTTTAAACAGTGTGATGGGAACAGAAGCCTAGTGAACCACCAATTGATAGATGAACAAGTATGTTCCAATGTGTTAGTAAATCTTAATGTTACCCGTGCAAACGTGGCAGGTGAACTGTAACATGAACCTTCTGAAGAAAATGTCTCAAAAGAGTAACTGATGGCAGACCATCTGCTCCTGGGATAGGTAGGGTTTCTGTGGCCCTCTCAAATTCCATC
Organism: Pseudorca crassidens; assembly: GCF_039906515.1. Classification (NCBI taxonomy): domain Eukaryota; kingdom Metazoa; phylum Chordata; class Mammalia; order Artiodactyla; family Delphinidae; genus Pseudorca; species Pseudorca crassidens. The sequence continues at coordinate 100,258,413 of NC_090297.1, read as the reverse complement.
ACCTAGGTAGCTGCCAGTCAAACATTCGTGGAGGCTCCTACAAGAATAGGATGTGATGTCTAAAGTCCATGCCATGTGGAAACTGGTTTTGATTTATTTTTAATGATCTTAGACATCCAGTAGGGGCATTGGAGACCTCTAAGAAGACTGAAAACAACCTAAGACTAGCAATAGGTTCTTCCTGCAATCAGATCATAGCAATTTACTGAAAAAATAAAATCCCCCAAATTTAGTAACATTTATGTTCAGGGAAACCCCTGTGAACCCTCTGGGTTACAGTCTAAAGATCTATATTGCCAGCTGTTCCTATAACAGGAATAGAGATGTTCTGAAAAGTTCACATGAAGAAAAATCACAGTTAACCTTGCACTTGATTTCCTCAGAGTGCCACAAAATTCTCCTCTGAATGTACACTGGACTGAAACACTTGTTAAAGTTGCATCAATTGTGTTCACGGTCAGAGGCTCTGGTCAGAAAAGTGTGTCTGCTAATCCTGCTTTTTTAGCCATGAAATGATTTTCTTTTCATACACTATTGAAAGCCCCAAGTTTAATAAAGTCAAAGGCATAAAAATGTTAGAAATGGGTAGAGCTGCTTTTCATGATTCAAGGGAGGAAGTTTGAGAGCAAAGCATGGAGAGCTAGGAGAGGCTGCACTGCTGCATCAGGGATGTAAGTGGGGAATGGGCCAACCTTTTAGTTACACTTCTCCTTCCTGCATTAGAAGGAAGAGTCTTTTTAGTTCATGCCTCTTTTCTAATTTTTTTCAGCTTTGCACTGAGATTGGAGAATAAGAGATAAAAATGTGAACAAGGAATAAGAAAGTTGGAGTTTAAATGAGCTATTTTACTTCAGTTTAAGAAATTAGAACATATCAGATACAGACTTCAAGAGGAAAAGTATTAGCAGAGACAGGAGGGACATTTCATAATAAGATCAACTCACTAAAAACATAACTGCTGTAGATGCTTCTGTGCCTAATAACAAAATACATGAAGCATAAACCTCAACAATTGATAAAACCACTAGAAAACAATAAAAAAATCAGTAAAGATACAAATGATCTGAATACTATCAACCACTTGGACTTAACTGATATTACAACACTACACCTTACAGTTGCGGAATGCACATTCTTTTCAAATGAGCACAGAATGTTCACCAAGATAGAAAATATGAGGCCAAAAAACAAGTCTCAGTAAGTGAAAAATAATTGAAATCATATAGAGTATGTTCTCTGACCACCATGTAATTATATTAGAAATCAATAATACGATATTTAGGAAAACTCAAGATATGAGGTAAGCTACATGCTTCTAAACTACATATCACTAAAGAAACCGAGTGAGGTTAGAAAATACTTTAACTGAAGTAACAGAAATGTAACATATCAAAATTTGCGGCATGCAGCTAAAGCAGGGCTTAGAGGGAAAGTTATAGGTTTATATGATTACAATAGAAAGAAGGTCTAAAAAGAGTTATAGGTATAGTCCTATCCTCATTAATTTATTAAATCAATTAATATCAAGCACTTAATTGGGTATATAGAACTAAGCAGAACAGACATGGTTCCTTACTTCCTGATGGCCACAGTCTTATGAGACAGACAAATGATAAATAAGCAAACACAGATAAAGATTAAAATTATGATAAATACTGTGAAGGGAAAGAATGGAGGGCTATGCGGGGAGGTGACCTAAATTAGACTGGAACTTAAAAGAAAGTTTCTTTGAGAAATTAACATTTAAGTTCAGCAGGACTTGGGAATTCCCTGGTGGTCCTGTTGTTAAGACTCTGTGCTTCCACTGCCGTGGGCCAGGGTTCAATCCCTGGTCAGGGAAGTAAGATCCTGAAAGCTGATCTTTGTTGTGGCCAAAAAAAAAAGTTCAGCAGGACTTGAGTAAAAAGCAGGAGATAGTCAAGCTTCGAATGAGGGGAATGTTCCTGGTAGAAGGAGCTGTGTATGGAACAGGCAGCTGGATATATTGCTCAGGGGCTCAGAGGAGGATCCATAAACCAACTCAACAGTCAGGGTTCTGGATTGCAAGTGTAGGTAAGAATTATATGAAATGTTAATCTATTTTCCATTCATTTTCCTATCTTCTGCTTTGGGTACCCAAATGGATGGTTTCTCTTCTCTAGCCCACCCCACGTACAAGCAAAGACTCAAAGATGCAGCAGAGTTAAGGGCCAGACAAAAATGTCTGGTGAGTGCATGCAGAGTGAGGTTTTCTGCCCTCAAAGACTAGTTAGGACCAGGGTTGGAGGAAGGGTAATCAGAAGGTGAAAAATCAACTTCGATGGGAGAGGAGGGAGCAGAGGGACCAAAGATCTTTGTTAGAGAAAGATTTTGTCTTGTCTTGTAACCTAGCGAGACCCTCTGGGGCCTTCCCGAGACAGATCCCTCTCCCCATATCCTCTGCTTTAGCTCTTCTCTGAAGTACGTAAATGATAGTATCTGATGCACATTTCCTGAATTGCTTTGCAGGCGCTAGGACCCTGCACCAAATGGAAGAAATGAACACATCCCCTCTGGAATCTGGCTGGAACCAGGAAATATCTGCAACAACTTATCACCTTTTTAATTTACCTCACCATCAACTAATCAGAGAATTGTGGACGAGCTTATCATATACCCTGCAACTCCCCTCCCTTGCCTTGCCTTTAAAAATGCTTTGCTGAAACCCACTGGGGAGTTCAAGCTTTTTGAGCACTAGTTGTCCAAGACTCCTTGTCTGGTGCCTTACAATAAACACTACACTTTCCTTCACCACAACCTGGTGTCAGTAGGTTGGCTTTACTGTGCACGGGCGAGCAGTAAACCCAAGTTTGGTTTGGTAACAATTTTGACACCAGTATGGGACCGCAGTCCAGAGGGGACATCTTGCCTGTGGCACATTGGCCCATGGCTGCTGGTGGCTCCCAGGTCCTGTCTAGCAGCTGCCTGGACAACTTTGTCTCAAGGATAGCCCTGAGTGCTTGCTGCCAACTGGCTGTCATTGACCTATGGTGCTTTTGATTTTTGTGGTAAAGGAAACAAGGCACTGGATTTGGCTGGTTGAGTTGTCTTTGGTAAGTAACGGAGCTCCTGTGTGATGACACCAGGGTATTCTTCCCTATTGCGTTAGCTTTGCCGATGACAGAGCATTGGTTGGGATTTTCACTTTTGGACTAAAGCTTGGTTATTTGGCTTCATCTTTGTTGGGGCATTGGTTGGAAATCTCCCTTTCTGGGGCTAGGGAACTGTGACCCTGAGAGACCATTTTGCATTGCATTGGTTTGTTTTCTTGGTATTTGACAACACCGGCTATGAATAATTAAGTATGGGTAATCACAGCTCTGTTCCAGCTTGTAATTCCCCTAGGATGTATTTTGCAAAAGTGGGAGATCTTCAGCTATGCTCCCATAAAAGAAAAATAATTTTTTAATTGTAACTCTGTTTGACCTCAGTACTCCCTGAGATCTGAAGAACAATGGGCCCTAATGGCTCTGCTATAGTATCAAAGTGAGCCTTTTGTAATTGGTTTGACTTTTATCTTGGGTGTATGTGTAAATGATATGTATTATTTGTTATTTGTTTAAACTGAATTGGATTTTTGGAAACTGGGGGAAAAATAATCCCTGAAAATAGCCATGATGGCTGGTTTTTGCATATACAGTTAGAGGAAGCTTGTTTTCTGGGAGGAACTTGCATTTCCTTCCCCATGCCTTTAAAATGTTCTGCCTGGGCTCTCAGGAACTGATCTGATCTTCCGTAGCCCCTGAGACTGAGAAAAAAAGGAGTCCTTTGAAAACTCCAGTGGAAAAACTGAGATCTCTGGTTCTGTCTTTATTTAAAAATTAACTTGTAAATGAACTCTGTTTAACTGGTCTAGAAGTAAGCACTTACAAGTTAAATACTTCTAAATATAAAAGCAACTGGCTAGAACCAATTAAGTTCACGTGATCTAGGAAATATTCAATATTAAATTAATATCTGATATTAAAGCTAGCTTAAACTTGTTGGTTTAATCAATACAGACATGTCTTACTTTTATTGTACCTAGGTTTCCTGAAGGCCGGTAAGTTCATGTTACTTCTGTTAGAGTTTGTCAGAAAAAAATTAACTTGGTATGCTTTTCATAAGTTATAAAAGTAAATGAGATAAGAGTTTTCAGGTGAACTCTTTTAGGAATAATTATGTTTTGGGTATGTCTATCTAAAATACTTTCTCCAGACATTTGGTAACTTGAGTTTTGCTAAGTTAAATGATGGGACTTCATTGAATATCTAGGTCTTTTCAAATAGAGGTTATGGAATATGTTCATAAGTTCTAGTCAGGAAATGCTAGTATGACAGAAAGTTCACAATTTCTTGCTTCTTGGTGTTTGCTAGAGATTAAGGCTTTTATGGGTTAAAAATTATAATAAATGTAATTAAAGCTACTAAAAATAAGGGAAACATTTCAGTATGCCTGGAAGGTAAGATGTGTGTTTTTAGTAAAAGAAAGTGTGAAAAATGAAGTTACATTTTTGTCAAAGGAAAAAAAGGATAATTTGTATCCTAGAGGTTGCTGTTTCTGGATGGAAAGATAAGGGAAAAACTAATATGGATACAGAAAATTATGGAAGGTTTGAAAAAAAGAGAGCGAGCCCTGAAAAATGAGTTTTATGCGTGGTCAAGCTGGGATCAGATTAAATAAATCAGGTAAATGGATTTAAAAAAAAAATCAAAACTAGGCAGCTGCAGGACTAGATTTGGTTTCTTTCTGTTAAAAGAACAAAGGTTTCTTGGAATGCTGCTTTTTATAACATTGTGCGAATTTCCTTGCTTTTAAGTAATCTGTATTTGCTTTTGAAGTCTTTTGTCACTTTGGTTAAGTGAATAAATATTCACAATGACCTATGATCCTATTTGACCAAGTATTTTGAAACTCAGATATTTGACACACATCCTATCAAATTCTAATTAAAGTTCTTTTGACCTCCAGCTAAGTTTGGGAAGCTTCAGAGGGTCCCTAAGGCATCTCAGAGAGAAATACTAAAAAAGGATTATTTGACATGTTAAATTACACAGGAAGCATTGTTAAGTGAGTTATAAACCTCCTCAGATTATACTGTATGGGTAAATGTTTTTAATATAGACATTCTAGAAATTATTTAAAGTTTCTGAAATTTGGACATGTCCTGCTATGTTGTCAGTCATAATTCTAGTTGTTATCTTAAAATATATGTCACAGCAAGTTGGTCAAGCTTCTTGTCAAAAACATTGTAATCAGATTTTTTTTTTGTTTGTTTTTTTTTTGTTTTTTTTTTTCGGTACGCGGGCCTCCCACTGCTGTAGCCTCTCCCACTGCGGAGCACAGGCTCCGGCCGCGCAGGCTCAGCGGCCATGGCTCACGGGCCCAGCCGCTCCGTGGCATGTGGGATCTTCCCACACTGGGGCACGAACCCGTGTCCCCTGAATCGGCAGGCGGACTCTCAGCCACTGCGCCACCAGGGAAGCCCTGTAATCAGATTTTTAACCTTGCCTTTTTAAGTCTTTTGTCATTCATAGACAGTTAAGCTGATGCTTTGCAAAAATGCTTATCTTCAAGAAGGTTCATTGAAAGGACTTTGACAAGCACGGGTTTCTGATAACTTTCAGATCATACTGCTGAAGTGGGTAAGAAATTTAAAAAGTCTAATGGAAACTGATTTCATAAAACTGTTAGCAAAAAGGATTAATTACATGGGATTGGGTAAACTGATCAATGTGGTTATAACTTTTTGGTTTTGTCTGAAATATTACTGGCTTTTAATCTGTGTTTCAGATGTAGGGAGACTTCCCCCTTAAGCGAATTATTATTTGTAGCAACTTGGTAAATTATACCTCTGTATGTAGAATTAAACATTTGTCTTTTCTCTCTACCCGATCCCTCTCCAGAAACTGGAAACTCTTAGGTTCCCAGCAGCTTTATCAGGTAAGTAAGGCCACCTCCTAACAGGTGCAAGATCTCGGAGAGGAATTCACCCAAATCTGTAAGGCGAAATCTGTGACAAGCCCTTGATGTGGTTTTCTTGGCCTTGAAGGGCCGTTTAAGAGTTCAGTCTGAGATTTCTTATGAAAAGTTCCACCACAGCCAGTTTAAAAGAGCCTATGTATCAATTAACCAGACTTATTTTGCAAACAAGTTAGTCCTAACTTGGCCATATTGGTAAAAATGAGGGCAATTTCAGAGAGAAAAAGATTGTTTCAATGGACATTACACTCTGGTTTTGTTAATAGTTGTCATGTGGAATCTGAATCTATGTCAATGAACTTTCATACTCAGTTACATGAAAATCTATTATCTTGCACGTTGAGTAGATCTTTTACTCATGAATGACTTTTTAGCAGCATGAATTGGCCACTTGGAAAATATTGGTTTTGTGAATTGTGCAGATTTTCTAAATGTTGGTACATTTCATTTTACAGTATCAAAAAATCATGTTCATTCCATTACAACCAATTTCATTTGATAGCTTCCTGATACTTAAGACTTTTCTAACACAAGGTTGAGGAAATAAGTTTGCCAAAATTCTAATTTGCTTGAGAGTGAAAATTTTGTCAGACTACAAATTCTGTTTTCATTGAAAGGACAGTTTCACTTGTTCATTTTCAAAAATTTGTCTTCCGTCTACTCAATTCTGAATAATTATGGCTTGTCAATCAGTCAGTCTTTCAAATAAAAATGATTCCATGAAAAAGTGGCTAGTTCAGCTTGCAACTCAATAACCACACAAGTGCTTTGCCTGGAGACAACCTTCTCACTTCAGGAAGCAGCAGAAGTGCTTTTTGGATACTTCCCATTTTGACAAATAGAATTTTAAGAAGTGTGTATTTCAGGGTCAAGATTTAATTACTTCTTACTCTTTCAAACAAGATATTCCTTTAATTTGATTTTTTTTTTTTTTTTTTTCGGTACTCGGGCCTCTCACTGCTGTGGTCTCTCCCGTTGCGTAGCACAGGCTCCGGACGCGCAGGCTCAGCGGCCATGGCTCACGGGCCCAGCCGCTCCGCGGCAGGTGGGATCTTCCCGGACCAGGGCACGAACCCGTGTCCCCTGCATCGGCAGGCGGACTCTCAACCACTGCGCCACCAGGGAAGCCCTAATTTGATTTTTTAATTGAAGTATAGGTAACTTACAATATTGTTAGTTTCAGGTGTACAGCAAAGTGATTCAGTTACATATATTTTCAGATTTTCCATTACAGGTTATCATTACAAGATAGTAACTATAGTTCCCTGTGTTACACAGTAAATCCTTGTTGCTTTTCTATTTTATGTATAGTAGTATGTACCTGTTAACTCCATACTCCTAATTTATCTCTCCTCCTCCTCCCTTTCCCCCTTTGGTAACCATAAGTTTGTTTTCTATCTGTGAGTTTGTTTTGTATATAGATTCATTTGTATTATTTTTTTAGATTCCACATATAAGTAATATCATATATTTGTCTTTCTATGACTTACTCCACTTAGTATGATATTCTCTAGGTCCATCCATGTTGCTGCAAATGGCAGCATTTCATTCTTTTTTATGGTAGAGTAATATTCCTTTGTATATATACCACATCTTCTTAAACCAATTTTCTGTTGATGGGCATTTGGGTTGTTTCCATGTCTTGGCTATTGTAAATAGTGCTGCTTTAAACATTGGGGTGCATGTATCTTTTGGAATTAGGGTTTCTTTTCTGGATACATGCCCAGGAGTGGGATTGCTGGATCATGTGGTAGCTCTATTTTTAGTTTAAGAAAACTCAATACTGTTTTCCATAGTGGCTGCATCAATTTACACTCCCCCCAACAGTGTAGGAAGGTTTCCTTTTCTCCATAACCTCTCCAGCGTTTTTTACTTGTAGACTTACTAATGATAGCCATTCTGATTAGTGTGAGGTAATACCTTGCTGTAGTTTTGATTTGCATTTCTCTAATAGAGATGTTGAGCATCTTTTCATGTGCCTGTTGGCCATCTGTATGTCTTCTTTGGAGAAGTGTATATTTAGGTCTTCTGCCCATTTTTTGATTGGGTTGGTTTTTTGTTGTTGTTTTTGAGTTGTATGAACTGTTTGTATATTTTGGAAATTAATCCCTTGTCATTTGCATCATTTGCAAATATTTCCTCCCAGTCTGTAGGTTGTCTTTTCATTTTGTTGATGGTTTCCTTTGCTGTGCAAAAGTTTCTAAGTTTGATTAGGTCCCCATTTTTTTTTTAAAGTGGGCCAATTTTATTTATTTATTTTTGGCCACACTGTGCAGCTTGTGGGATTTTAGTTCCCCAGCCAGGGATGAAACCCAGGTCCTCAGCAGTGAGAGCACAGAGTCCTAACCACTGGACCACCAGAGAATTCCCTCCAGTTGTTTATTTTTGCTTTTATTTCTTTTGCCTTGAGAGACTGATCTAAGAAAATATTGCTACAATTTATGTCTGAATGTTTTGCCTATGTTTTGCTTATGTTCCCTTCTAGGAGTTTAATGGTGTCACATCTTATATTTAGCTCTTTAAACCATTTTGAGTTTAGTTTTGTATGTGGTGTGAGGAGTGTTCTAATTTCATTTCTTTACATGTAGCTGTCCAGCTTTCCCAACAGCACTTGAAGAGATTGTCTTTTCTCTACTATATATCTACTATATATTCTTGCCTTCTTTGTCAAAGATTAATTGACCATAGGTGTATGAGTTTATTTCTAGGCTCTCTGTTCTGTTCCATTGATCTATTTCTCTGTTTTTGTGCCAATACCACTCTGTTTTGATTACTGTAGCTTTGTATTATTGTCTGAGGTCTGGGATGGCTATGCTTCCAGCTTTCTTCTTTTTCCTTAGGATTGCTTTAGTAGTTTTGGGTCTTGTGATTACAAACAAATTTTAGGATTATTTGTTCCAGTTCTGTGAAACATGTCACAGGTATTTTGACAGGGATGCCATTAAATCTATAGATTGCTTTGGGTAGTATGGCTATTTTAACAATATTAATTCTTCCAATCCAAGAGGATGGCATATCTTTCCTTGTCTTTGAATCATGTTCATTTTCCTTTATCAGTTTTTTGTAGTTTTCAGTATAGGTCTTTCACCTCCTTAATTAAGTTTAGTCCTAATTTTTTTTGGACTGATTTTAAACAACGTTGGTTTTTTTGTTTTTGTTTTTTATTTTCTCTTTCTGATACTTCATCGTTACTGTAAGGAAATGCAACAGATTTCTGTGTATTAATCTTGTATCCTGATACCTTGATGAATTTATTATTTCTAATAGTTTTTGTGTGGAATCTTTAGGGTTCTCTCTATTAGAGTATCATGTCATTTGCAAATAGTGACAGTTTTACCTCTTCCCTTCCAATTTAGATACCTTTTATTTCTTATCTTTTGTGGCTAGGACTTCCAATACTATGTTTAATAGAAGTGGTGAGAGTGGGAGTCCTTGTCTTGTTCCAGATTTTAGTGGGAAGGCTTTTGGCTTTTCACCATTGAGTATTACGTTGGCTGTGGGTTTGTCGTGAATGGTTTATTATGTTGATATATGTTCCCTTTATGCCCACTGTGGTAAGAGTTATTATGAATGGATGTTGAATTTTGTCAGAAGCTTTTTCTGTACCTATTGAGATGATCATGTGTTTTTTGTCTTTTCTTTTGTTAATGTGGTGTATCACATTGATTAATTTGTGTATGCTGAACCATCCTTGTGACCCTGGGATGAATCCAACTTGGTCATGGTGTATGATCTTTTTTATGTGTTGTTAGATTTGGTTTGCTAATATTTTGTTGAGGATTTTTGCTCTGTATTCAAAGATATTGGCCTTTAATTTTCTTTTTTGGTAATGTCTTGTCTGGTTTTGGTATCAGGGTGATGGTGGCTTCATAGAATGACTTTGAGAATGTTTCCTCCTCTTCAATCTTTTGGAAAAGCTTGGAAGAGTTTGAGAAGGACAGGTATAAGTTTTTCTTTGTAAGTTTGGTAGAATTCCCCAATGAATCCCTCTGGTCCTGGACTTTTGTTTGCAGAGGTCTTTGTTGTTGTTGTTTTGTTTTGTTTTAAATTACAGATTCTATTTCACTTCTAGTGATTGGTTTGTTTGAGTTATTTCTTCTTGATTCAGTTTTGGCAGGCTGTATGTTTCTAGAAACTTGTCCATTTCTAAATTGTTCAGTTTGTTGACATATAATTGTTTATAATATTCTCTCATGATTTTTTGAATGTCTGCGGTATCAGTTGTTTCTTCTCTTTTATTTCTTATTTTGTTTATATGAGTCCTCCCTCTTTTCTTCTTGGTGAGCCTGGCCAGAGGTTTGTCAATTTTTTTCCCCTTTCAAAGACCAGCTCTTGGTTTTATTGATTTTTTGATTTTATTGTTTTTTAATCTCTATTTCCTCTCTGATCTTTATTATTTCTTTCCTTCTGCTGACTTTAGGTTTTGTTTCTTCTTTTTCTAATTCTTTTAGGTGGTAAGTTAGGTTGTTTGAGATTTTTCTTGTTTTTTTGAGGAAAGCCTGTATTGCTGTGCAATTCCCTCTAAGGACTGCTTCTGCTGCATTTCATAGATTTTGTATGGTTATGTTTTCATTGTCATTTGTCTCAAAGTATTCTTAAATTTCCTCTTTGATTTAATCGTTGATCCATTGGGTTTTTAGTAGCATGTTGTTTAGTCTCCATGTAATTGTTTTTTTCTCGTTTCTCTTTTTGTGGTTGATTTCTAGTTTCTCACTGTTGTGGTCAGAAAAGATGCTTGAAATAACTTCTATCCTCTTAAATTTGTTGATGCTTGTTTTGTGTCCTATTTTGTGGTCTATCCTAGAGAATGTTCCGTGTGAACTTGAAAAGAATGTGTATTCTGTTTTCTTCTTTGGAAAATATGTCAATTAAGTCTAACTGTTATATTGTATCATTTAGTATCTCTGTTGCCTTATCTTCTGTCTGGAAGATCTGTTCACTGATGTCAGTGAGGTGTTGGAGTCTCCTACTATTATTATATTCCCAATTTCTCCCTTTATTTCTATTAATTTTTTTTATATACTTAGGTGCTCCTGTATTGGGTACATATATGTTAATGAGTATAATAGCCTCTTCTTGTGTTGATCCTTTTATCATTATATAGTGTCCTTTATCTTTCTTTATGGCCTTTGTTTTAAAGTCTATTTTGTCTGATACAAGTATTACTAACCCTGCTTTCTTGTCATTTCCATTTGCATGAAATATCTTTTTCCATCCCCTCACTTTCAATCTATGAGTATCCTTTGCCTACAAGTTGGTCTCTTGTAGGCAGCATATTGTAGGCTCTTGTTTTGTTACCCAATCTGCCACCCTGTCTTTTGACTGGAGCATTTAGTCCATTGACATTTAAGGTAATTATTGATAGATATGTATTTATTGCCATTTTAAACCTTGTTTTCCAGTTGATTGTGTTTCTTTGTTCCTTTTCTTTTCATTTTTCCTTTTGTGGTTTGATGGTTTTCTTTTGTATTATGCTTGTGTTTTCTTTCTTTTTGTGAATCTATTTTGTGCTTTTGACTTGTGGTTACCCTGTTTTTCAAATATGTTAACCCATTACTATATGTACTTGCTTTAGACTGGTAGTCATGTAGGCTCAAACACATTCTAAAAAGAAAAATCTACATTTTCTTACTTCCCCCCAACATTTTATGATTTTGGTGTCCTCTTTTACATCTTCATGCTTATCCTTTTGTTGTTCATTAGTTATCACTTTAACAAAAAAAAATTTTTTTTTAAAATCTGAGTACTGGGTTAAGTGATTTACTTTCCAGATGTGATTTCTGTTTCCTATAGATTCTTGCTTCTTTTCTATTTAGAGAAGATCTTTCAATATTTCTTTTCAGATAGGTTTAGTATTGCTGTATTTTTATAGTTTTTGTGTATCTGAGAAATTCTTTATCTCTCCTTCCATTCTAAATGATAATCTTGCTGGGTAGAGTATCCTAGGTTGCAGGTTTTTCCTTTCAGGACTTTGAATATACTTTGCCACTCCCTTCTGGCCTGCAACGTTTCTGTAGAGAAATCAGCTCATAGCTTTATGGGAGTTCCCTTGTAATTAACTCTTTGTTTTTCTCTTGCTGCCTTTAGAATCCTCTCTTTAATTTTTGCCATTTTAGTTATAATGTCTTGGTGTAGGTCAGTTTGGGTTCACTTGTTTGGGACCCTCTGTGCTTCCTGTACCTGGATCTCTCTTTTCTCCTTTAGGTTTGGAAAGTTTTCAGCCATAATTTCTGCTTTCTTTCTTTCTTTTTTCTTTTTTGGCCATACCACCGTGCAGCTTGTGGGATCTCAGTTCCCCAATAAGGGAATGAACCCAGGCTGCAGCAGTGAAACCCCAGGATCCTTACCACTACACCACCAGGGAACTCCCCATAATTTCTTCAGATACATTTTCAAATCGTCTTTTCTCTTTCTTCTCCTTCTGGTATGCCTATTATGCATAGATTGGCACACTTTATAGTACCCCGTAGGTCTCATACGTTGCTTTCATTTTTTTTTCATTTGTCTTTCTGTCTGCTATTCTGATTGGGTGATTTCCATTATTCTATGTTCCAGATCATTCATTCATTCTTCTGCATTATTCAGTTTGCTGTTTATTGCCTTTTTTTTTTTGGCTGCATGTCTTGTAGGATCTTAGTTCCCTGACCAAGGATCAAACCTGTGCCCCCTACAGTGTAAGCATGGAGTTCTAACCACTGGACCACCAGGAAATTCCCTGCTGTCTATTGCCTTTAGCTCAGCTTTTGTCTCAGCAAATGGGTTTTCTAATTTTAATTGGCTCTTCTTTATAGTTTCTAGTTCCTTTTTACAGTGATTACATTTCTATTGATAGCCTTTTTTAATTCCTTCTGTATATTTTTTATTTTTTTATTTTTTTAATTTTTTATTTATTTATTTATTTATTTTGCGGTACGCGAGCCTCTCACTGTTGTGGCCTCTCCCATTGCGGAGCAATGGCTCCGGACGCTCAGGCTCAGCAGCCATGGCTCATGGCCGCAGCCGCTCCGCGGCATGTGGGATCTTCCCGGACCGGGGCACGAACCCGTGTCCCCTGCGTCGGCAGGTGGACTCTCAACCACTGCGCCACCAGGGAAGCCCCCTTCTGTATTTTTATTACCTCCTTTTTGAACTTGGGGTCCAGTAGACTGGAGAGGTCTGTTTCATTGTTTGTTCTTTCAGGGGAATTCTCTTGATCTTTTTTTTTTTTTTTTGGCGGTACGTGGGCCTCTCACTGTTGTGGCCTCTCCCGTTGCGGAGCACAGGCTCCGGACACGCAGGCTCAGCGGCCATGGCTCACGGGTCCAGCCGCTCTGTGGCATGTGGGATCTTCCCGGACCGTGGCACAAACCTGTGTCCCCTGCATCGGCAGGTGGACTCTCAACCACTGTGCCACCAGGGAAGCCCCTCTTGATCTTTTAATTGAGAGTGATTCCTCTGCTTCTTCATTTTACTTGTATTTCTCAGGCTCTATGAATTCAGGAGAAACAATTATCTACTGTGGTCTTGAAAGGCTGATTTTATGTGGGAGCATCCCTGTGTAGTCTCCATGAGTCTAATATTTTCGGTGTGAAGGCTGTTTTTATTATGGATGCCTGCCATGTCTTTCCTCAGTGTGCACTGGCCATTATCCCCTTGATAGGGTGCTGTGGTGCTGTGGTGACCAATGCCTACACTGGATGTTGAGTGGGGCCTCCTCTTTGCTCTGTGGTTGTCAGGGACAGGGTCTGCTCCCTAGTTGTTGGGGTAGAAACCCCCGATCTGTTCCTGAGCTGCAGTGTGAGGTAGGTGGGACTGGAGCACTTCCACTGGGAGAGGAGCCACTGAGTATTCCTCCTCAGGAGCTGTCCACTGGGAAGTGTGCTCTGGTGTCACCTGTCACCTGTTGGGTGGACTGAAAGTACACAGTTGTTGGCACTGCCCTCAGCCTCACCTCAACCATGGGATGCAGACAGTCAACCTGTGTGTCCCTCAGGTGCTGTGTTCAAAGCCACCAGTGCAGATCCATTGGCACAGATCCGTTAGAGTCAGGCATCTTCAGTGTGCATCTTTCACCCTGAAGTGAGTCTATTGTAGGCAACATATTGTAGGTTCTTGTTTTTTTAACCCAATCTGTCACTCCATGGTCTTTTGATCGGAGTATTTCTTTTTTTTTTTAAATAAATTTATTTATGTATTTATTTATTTTGGGCTGTGTTGGGTCTTCATTGCTGTGTGCGGGCTTTTTCTAGTTGTGGCGAGCAGGGGCTACTCTTCGTTGTGGTGTGCGGGCTTCTCATTGCAGTGGCTTGTCTTTGTTGCAGAGCATGGGCTCTAGGTGTGCAGGCTTCAGTAGCTGTAGCATGTGGGCTCAGTAATTGTGGTTCATGGGTTCTAGAGCGCAGGCTCAGTAGTTGTGGCTCCCAGGCTTAGCTGATCCATGGCATGTGGGATCTTCCCAGACCAGGGCTCGAACCTGTGTCCCCTGCATTGGCAGGTGGATTCTCAACCACCAGGGAAGTCCCAGAGTATTTCATCCATTGACATTTAAAGTAATTATTGATAGGTATGTACTTATTACCATTTTAAACCTTGTTTTCCAGTTGACTTTGTAGTTTTTCTGTGTTCAGTATTTCTTTTTTCTTTTCCTTTTGTGGTTTGATGGTTTTCTTTTGAAGTATGTTTGATTCCTTTCTTTTTTGTTTTTGTGAATCTATTGTATGCTTTTGATTCGTGGTTACCCTGGTTTTCAAGTATGTTGATTCATTACTATATGTACTTGCTTTAGACTGATAGTCATACAAGTTCAGACGGATTCTAAAAGATCTACATATTTTTACTCCCCTCCCCCATATTTTGTGATTTTATTGTCTTATTTTACATCTTCATGTTTATCACTTTACTGTTAATTAGAATTATAATCACTTTTACAAAAATTTTTTGATTGTTTCTTAATCTATGTCCTGGCTTATTTTAGTGATCTTCAATCCTTATATATGTTTCCCTTTCCTATTTTAATTTTCTCTCTCCTATAGATTCTTGCTTTTTTTTCTATTTAGAGAAAAACTTTCAGTTTTTTTTTTTTTTTTTTAGTGTATTTTTCAGGGTAAGTTTAGTATTGCTGAATTCTTTTGGTTTCTGCATGTCTGAGAAATTCTCTCTCTCTCCTTCTTCTAAATAATAATCTTGCTTGACAGAGTATCCTAGGTTGCAGGTTTTTCCCTTTCAGGACTTTGAATATATCATCCTACTCCCTTCTGGCCTGCAATGTTCCTTCAGAGAAATTATCTGATAGCCTTATGTGGTTCCCTTGTACGTGACTCTTTGTTTTTCCCTTGCTGCCTTTAGAATCTTATCTTTAATTCTTTACATCTTAATTATATGTCTTGGTGTGGGTCTGTTTGGGTTCATCTTGTTTGGTACCCTCTGTGCTTCCTGTACCTGGATATCTATTTCCTTCTCCAGGTTTGGGAAGTTTTCAGTCATAATTTCTTCAAATACATTTTTGGTCTCTTCTTTTCTCTTTTCTCCTACTGGAACCCCTATTATGCATAGGTAGGCATGCTTTATATTATCCCATAGATCTCGTGTGTTCCTTTCTTTTTTTTTTTATTTGTCTTTCTGTTTGCTCTCCCAGTGGGGTGATTTCTATTATTCTACTTTCCAGATCACTTATTTTTCTGTGTCATTTAGTCTGCTATTCATTGCTTCTAGATTGGTTCATCTTTATAATTTCTAGTTCCTTATTACAGTGATCTGCATTTCTATCGATAAAGTCTTCTTAATTCCTTTAGCATTTCCATTACCTCCTTTTTGAACTCAGGTTCTGGTAGACTGGTGAGGTCTGTTTCATTATTTGCTCTTTTAGGGGATTTATTTTGTATTTTTAATTGGGAATAGTTACTCTGCTTTTTCATTTTAGTTAACTTTCTGCATCTATGAATTTAGGAGAGAGTGACATCTACTATGGTCTTGAAGGGGTGTTTTTAGGGGAGTGTCCCTGTGTAGACTATAAGTCCAATATCTTTGGTGTGAAGGCTGGTTTTAGTATGGATTCTAGCCATGTCTTTCCCCAGAGTGTGCTGGCCATTGTCCCCTTGACAGGGATTGTGATTGGTGTTGGGGTGTTCAGAGCCTGCACTTGATGTCGGGCAGGGCCTTTTCCTTGTGCTATGGTTATCACCACCCTGTCAGGGGTGGGGTCTGATCTTCAGTTGTTGGAGTAGAAGTCCTGATGGTTGAGTTTTATCAGACTTTGTTGCACTGGAGTGTGTGCCCTGCCCCAAAGCTGGTGACTGCTGAATCAAGTGATGCCCATGTGGTCATAGTAAACCTCTGTGCTGCCCATGCAGGTGTCTGCAGTTCTGTCCCAAAGCAGCCCAAGTCGTGTGCCTTTCTCCCTTGTGTTCAACCCAGACCTTGTGCTAGGCTGTGGTGTGGAATAGGCAGGGGCTGGGGGCCAGGGTGCTGTGGTTGCAGGAATTGAAGTGGCTGTGCTGCTGCCTGGGACCTGGGCTGCCTCTGTGCCAGATCTCTCCCAGAACCTGTATGCACCAGTTTTGGCTCCAAGGTGTGGTGTAGAGTGGATGGAGCTATAGCACTCCCCCAGGGGAATGAACCACTGAGTACTCCTGCCCAGGGCCTGCCTGCCTGAGCCTCAGTGCCCAGCTGCTGTGCAGATCTGTCGTGCCACCCAGTGCATGCACCAAAGCAGCCCACTATGGCTGGAATTCCCCTGCCCCGCGCACTTTGACAATGAGCTCCATGGCTGCCCCTGCTGCGTGAGCACTGACAGCTGGCTCCGTGGGTCCCCCTTGACCACACTCCAGGCCCTCCAGGCTGTCTATGCACAGCTAGATCAAGTCCCCTCCCAGGAACCGTCTGCCTAAGATTCAGTGCTTGGCTGCTGTGCGTATATGTGGCACCGCCTGGTGCATGTGTTGACAGTGTCTTCCCAGTTTGATCTGCTGCCCCTGTGTGTGCACTGACTATGGTCTCTGTGGTTTGGACTGAATCACACCCTGGCACATCCCAGTCTGTCTCTGAGCAGCTAGACCGAATCTCTGCCCTGATCTTGTGCTAGGCTGCAGTGTGGAGGGAGTGGTCTGAGGTATTCACCCCTTTGGATTGGGAAGTATGGCAGGGTGGCAGCCACCAGTGCACTGATTGTTAACAAGCCAGCACTTGCGCACTCCTGATGAGTAGAGTCTAGGCCCTCTATCTGGCCCAGTGGATTTCCCAGCAGGCAAGGGGGTTCCCAGGGTGAAGTTCTGCCCATGTGAACCTTCTTTCCTTTACAGATCCCTCCCAGGGGTGCCAGTCCCATTCTGGCTCCTTTTCCCCCTCATCCTACCTGGTTATGTGGATATCCTTCTTGCAGCTTTGGTTTGAGAGGATATCTTCTGTCGGTTTCCAGTTGGTTTTCAGTGAAAATTGTTCCCCATGTAGATGTATTTTTGATGTGTTTGTAGGGGGAGGTGAGCTCTTTGTCTTCTTACTCCACCATCTTGACCCCTGTCCCTCTCCATTGTATATACTTACCTCTTTTTTCATAGATTAATTGACCACAGGTGTGTGGGTTTGTTCATGTGCTCTGTATTCTGTTCCATTGGTCTATATGTTTTTTGTGCCAATACCATGATTTTTTTTAACATCTTTATTGGAGTATAATTGCTTTACAATGGTGTGTTAGTTTCTGCTTTATAACCAAGTGAATCAGTTATACATATACATATGTTCCCATATCTCTTCCCTCTTGCATCTCCCTCCCTCCCACCCTCCCTATCCCACCCCTCTAGGTGGTCACAAAGCACCCAGCTGATCTCCCTGTGCTATGCAGCTGCTTCCCACTAGCTATCTATTTTATGTTTGGTAGTGTATACATGTCCATGCCACTCTCTCGCTTTGTCACAGCTTACCCTTCCCCCTCCCCATATCCTCAAGTCCATTCTCTAGTGGGTCTGTGTCTTTACTCCCGTCTTACTCCTAGGTTCTTCATGACCTTTTTTTTTTTTCTCTTAGATTCCATATATATGTGTTAGCATACGGTATTTGTTTTTCTCTTTCTGACTTACTTCATTCTATATGACAGACCCTAGGTCCATCCACCTCACTACAGATAGCTCAATTTCATTTCTTTTTATGGCTGAGTAATATTCCATTGTATATATGTGTCACATCTTCTATATCCATTCATCTGTTGATGGACACTTAGGTTGCTTCCATGTCCTGGCTATTGTAAATAGAGCTGCAATGAACATTTTGGTACGTGACTCTTTTTGAATCATGGTTTTCTCAGGGTATATGCCCAGTAGTAGGATTGCTGGGTCGTATGGTAGTTCTATTTTTAGTTTTTTAAGGAACCTCCATACTGTTCTCTATAGTGGCTGTATCACTTTACAATCCCACCAACAGTGAAAGAGGGTTCCGCTTTTCTCCACACCCTCTCCAGCATTTATTGTTTGTAGATTTTTTGATGATGGCCATTCTGACTGGTGTGAGGTGATACCTCATTGTACTTTTGATTTGCATTTCTCTAATGATTAGTGATGTTGAGCATCCTTTCATGTGTTTGTTGGCAATCTGTATACCTTCTTTGGAGAAATGTCTATTTAGGTCTTCTGCCCATTTTTGGATTGGGTTGTTTGGTTTTTTTTTTTTTTTTTTTTTTGTGGTACGCGGGCCTCTCACTGTTGTGGCCTCTCCTGCTGCGGAGAACAGGCTCCGGACACGTAGGCTCAGTGGCCATGGCTCATGGGCGCAGCTGCTCCACAGCATGTGGGATCTTCCCAGACCGGGGCACGAACCCGTGTCCCCTGCATCAGCAGGTGGACTCTCAACCACTGCGCCACCAGGGAAGCCTGGGTTGTTTGCTTTTTGTTATTGAGCGGCATGAGCTGCTTTTATATTTTGGAGATTAATCCTTTGTCAGTTGCTTCATTTGCAAATATTTTCTCTGATTCTGAGGGTTGTCTTTTGGTCTTGTTTATGGTTTCCTTTGCTGTGCAAAAGTTTTTAAGTTTCACTAGGTCCCATTTGTTTATTTTTGTTTTTATTTCCATTTCTCTAGGAGGTGGGTCAAAAAGGATCTTGCTGTGATTTATGTCATAGAGTGTTCTGCCTATGTTTTCCTCTAAGAGTTTGATAGTTTCTGGCCTTACATTTAGGTCTTTAATCCATTTTGAGCTTATTTTTGTGTATGGTGTTAGGGAGTGTTCTAATCTCATACTTTTACATGTAGCTGTCCAGGTTTCCCAGCACCACTTATTGAAGAGGCTGTCTTTTCTCCACTGTATATTCTTGCCTCCTTTATCAAAGATAAGGTGACCATATGTGCGTGGGTTTATCTCTGGGCTTTCTATCCTGCTCCATTGATCTATATTTCTGATTTTGTGCCAGTACCATACTGTCTTGATTACTGTAGCTTTGTAGTATAGTCTGAAGTCAGGGAGCTTGATTCCTCCAGCTCCATTTTTCGTTCTCAAGCTTATTTTGGCTATTCAGGGTCTTTTGTGTTTCCATACAAATTGTGAAATTTTTTGTTCTAGTTCTGTGAAAAATGCCAGTGGTAGTTTGATAAGGATTGCATTGAATCTGTAGATTGCTTTGGGTAGTAGAGTCATTTTCACAATGTTGATTCTTCCAATACAAGAATATGGTATATCTCTCCATCTATTTGTATCATCTTTAATTTCTTTCATCAGTGTTTTATAATTTTCTGCATACAGTTCTTTTGTCTCCTTAGGCAGGTTTATTCCTAGATATTTTATTCTTTTTGTTGCAGTGGTAAATGGGAGTGTTTTCTTGATTTCACTTTCAGATTTTCATCATGAGTGTATAGGAATGCCAGAGATATCTGTGCAGTAATTTTGTATCCTGCTACTTTACCAAATTCATTGATTAGCTCTAGTAGTTGTCTGGTAGCATCTTTAGGATTCTCTATGTATAGTATCATGTCATCTGCAAACAGTGACAGCTTTACTTCTTCTTTTCCAATTTGGATTCCTTGATGTTTTGATTACTGTAGCTTTGTAGTATGGTCTGAAGTCTGGAAGGGTTATGCCTCCAGCTTTGTTCTTTTTCCTCAGGATTGCTTTGGCAATTCTGGGTCTTTTATGGTTCCATATAAATTTTAGGATTATTTGTTCTAGTTCTGTGAAAAATGTCATGGCTAATTTGATAGGGGTTGCATTAAATCTGTAGATTGCTTTGGTAGTATGGCCATTTTAACAATATTAATTCTTCCAATCCAAGAGCATGGGATATCTTTCTATGTCTTTGAATCATCCTCAATTTCCTTTACCATTTTTTTTAATAGTTTTTAGCATATAGGTCTTCCATCTCTTTGGTTAAGTTTACTCCTAAGTATTTTATTCAAAAAGGATATTCTTAAGTGAATCTGGCTTTGTTTTTTTCTGTGAGGGCATGATGGTAAAGACAATGCTCCTACTGCAGTTTGGTGCCATTGCCTTGATTTGTGCCAAGGCACTGGCTGTTTCAATCATTGCTTATGTATCAGTGAAAATGTAACACCATGAAAAAGACAAATAATATCTCTAATTTTTTGAAAATAACTTTTACCTTGAAGACCTCCTGAAATTGTCTCAGCAAATTTCAGGTGTCTGGGGACCACACCTCAAAATCACTGATATCTGGTAACTAGAAAGGCTTGATCCCTGACCAAGGTGGGACAGAACAGAGCCAGTTGGAAACTTTCATCTGAGTAGGGTGATGGGCAGGCCACCATCAGAATGGAAACCAATTCTGGCTTATTTAAGAGGAAAAGTGATTTACTGAATAGATATTGGGTAGCTCACAGAATCAGCAGGAGGCCTTCAGAGCCAGGCTTGTAAATTGGGCAGAAAGAATCAAAAGAAGGCTCAATGTCCAGAACCTGGTCCAACATATCACCAGCAGGCAGGTGAGGGGAAGATACTGTTATTGCCACTGCAGCTGCTATTGACATAGCACGTTGCATCTTGTATCCTGGTACTCCAGAGCTGGCCTGGGAGGCTGCTGCCACAGTGTCATCCTCACTTTTGTCACCTGGAAAGATCTGGACTGAGTCCCTGAATGAACCTCTGATTGGCTGAGCCTGGGTCACTGGCCTCAGCCCTAGCTACTCAGTAAGCTGGGGAAGACTTATTACCTGACATCTCCAGCTTCTCTGGAAGATTACAGCTCTGCTTCTTCCCAAGACTTATAAGAAGGGGAATTCTCCATGAATAGAAAGGAGTTTGGATGCTACAAAGCAGCTGAAAAGTGACAAACACTCAGCCTATTTCAGCTGGAGTCAGAGAATGGGAGTAATCAGTAAGTGTTAACCATTGAAGACACGGTGGCAAAGACATTTCCTAGGAATAGAACATTTTAAAAAATTGAGGTATAGTTGATTTACCATATTATATAAGCTTCAGGTGTCAACATAGTGATTCACAATTTTTAAAGATTATACTCCATTTATAAAATATAGGCTATATTCTCTGTGCTGTACAGTATATTCTTGTAGCTTATTTATTTTATGCATAGTAGTTTGTACCTCTTAATCCCCTACCCCTAGCTTGCCTCTCCTCCCCTCTCCTCACTGGTAGCCACTAATTTGTTCTCTGTATCTGAGTACATTTTTTTGTTATATTCACTGGTTTGTTTTACTTTTTAGATTCCACATATAAGTGATATCATACAGCAGTTGTCTTTCTGACTTATTTCAGTAACCACAATACCCTCCAAGTCAATCCATGTTGTTGCAAATGGCAAATTTTCTTTTTTATGGCTGAGTAGTATTCCATTGTGTATACACACACACCCACACACCCACACCAACTGTTTACCCATTCATCTATGGATGGACACTTAGGTTGCCTCCTTATCTTGGCTATCATTAAATAATGTTTTTATGAACATTGGGGTGCATATATCTTTTTGAATTAATGTTTTTGTTTTCCTCAGATATATATCCAGATACAGAATTGCTGGATCATATGGTAGTTCCATTTTTAGTTTTGTGAGGAACCTCCACACTGTTTTCCCACAGTAGCTGTACCAATTTATATCCCCACCAGTGTACAAGGGTTCCCTTTTCTCCATATCCTCACCAACAGTTGCTTTTTGTGGTCTTTTTGATGATAGCCATTCTGACAAGTGTGAGGTGATCTCATTGTGGTTTTGATTTGCATTTCTATGATTAATGATGTTGAGCGTCTTTTCATGGACTTGTTGGCTGTCTGTATGTCTTCTTTGGACAAATTGGGTTGAGGTTTTTTTCGGTATTGAGTTGAATGACTTGACATATTTTGGATATTGATGCCTTCTAGGTCATATCATTTGCAAGTATTTTCTCCCATTCAGTAGGTTATATTTTCATTTTGTCAATGCTTTTAAGTTTAATCAGGTCCCATTTGTATATTTTTGCTTTTGTTTCCTTTGCCTTAGGAGACAGATCCAAAGAAATATATCTGCAATATATGACAAAGAGTGTTCTACCTATGTTTTGTTCTAGGAGTTTTATGCTTTTGGTATACATTTAAGTCTTTAATCCATTTTGAGTTTTTTCTTATATGGTGTGAGAAAATGTTCTAATTTCATTCTTTCACATGTAGCTGTCCAGTTTTCCCAGCACCACTTATTGAACAGACTGTCTTTCCTCCATTGTATATTCTTGCCTCCTTTGTTGCAGATTGACCATAAGTGCATGGGTTTGTTTTGGGCTCTCTATTCTGTTCCATTGATCTATGTGTCTGTTTTTGTGCCAGTACCATATCATTTTAATTATTGAAGCTTTGTAGTATAATCTGAAGTCAGGGAGCATGATTCCTCCAGCTCTGTTCTTCTTTCTCAAGATTGTTTTGATTATTCGGGGTCTTTTGTGTTTCCATACAAAATTTAAAATTTATTCTAGTTCTGTGAAAAATACCATTGTTATTTTGATAGGGATTGCATTCAATCTGTAGATTGCCTTGGGTAATATGGTTATTTTAACAATAATAATTATTCCAGCCCAAGAGCATGGTATATCTTTCCATCTGTTTGGGTCATCTTCAATTTCTCTCAGTGTCTTAGTTTTCTGAGTACAGATCTTTTACCTCCTTAGGTAAGTTTATTCCTAGGTATTTTATTCTTTTTGATGTAATTGTAAATGTGATTGTTTCTTTAATTTCTCTTTCTGACAGTTTGTTGTTAGTGTATAGAGATGCAGGTTTCTGTATATCAGTCTTGTATCCTGCAACTTTTACCAAATTTGTTGATGAGTTTTAGTAGTTTTTTGGTTGCATTTTTAGGATTTTCTATGTATAATACCATATTATCTGCAAACAGTGACAGTTTTACTTCTTCTTTTCCATTTTGGATTCCTTTTATTTCTTTTTCTTGTCTGATTTCTGTGGCTAGAACTTCCATTAATATGTTGAATAGAAGTGGTGAGAATGAGCAGTCTCATCTTGTTCCTGATATTAGAGGAAATGCTTTCAGTTTTTCACCATTGAGCATGATGTTAGCTGTGGGCTTATCATATATGGCCTTTATTTGAAGTATGTTTCATCTATACCCACTTTCTGGAGAGTTTTTATAATAAATCGTTGTTGAATTTTGTCAAAAGCTTTTTCTGCAACTATTGAGATGATCATACCGTTTTTATTCTTCAGTTTGTTAGTGTGGTATATCACATTGACTGATTTGCAGATATTGAAGCACACTTGCATACCTGGGATAAATCCCACTTGATCAGAGTGTATGATCCTTTCAATGTATTGTTGAAATTGACTTGCTAGTATTTTGTTGAGGATTTTTGCATCTATGTTTAGGTACATTGGCCTGTACTTTTCTCTGTGATGTCTTTGTCTGGTTTTGGTATCAGAGTGATGCTGGCCTCATTGAATGAGTTTGGAAGCATTCCTTCCTCTGCAATTTTTTGGAATAGTTTGAGAAGGATAGGTGTTAACTCTTTAGGTATTTGGTAGAATTCACCTATGAAGCCATCTGGTCCTGGACTTGTTTGTTGGGAGTTTTAAATAAAATACTGATTCAGTTTCATTCATTTCATTACTGGTACTTGGTCTGTTCATATTTTCTATTTCTTACTGGTTCATTCTTGAAAGATTGTACATTTCTATGAATTTGTCCATTTCTTCTAGGTTGTCCATTTTATTGGCATATAGTTGTTTGTAGTAGTTCCTTATGATCCTTTGTATTTCTGTGGAGTCAGTTGTAACTTCTTTTTCATTTCTGACTTTTATTGATTTGGGCCTTTTTTCCTTGATGAGTCTGGCTAAAGTTTTTTCAATTTTGTTTATCAATTTTGTTTCTTTTCAAAGAACAAACTCTTAGTTTCATTTACCTTTTTAATTTTTTTAGTCTCTCTTTCATTTATTGCTACTCTGATCTTTATGATTTCTTTCCTTCTACTAACTTTGGGTTTTGTTTGTTCTTTTTCTAGCTCCTTTAGGTGTAGGGTTAGGTTGTTTGAGATTTTCCTTGTTTCCTTAGGTAAGGTTGTATCACTATAAACCTCCCTCTTAGGACTGCTTTTGCTGCATCCCATAGGATTTGGATCATTGTGTTTTCACTTTCATTTGTCTCCATGTACATTTTGATTTCCTCTTTGATTTCTTCAGTGATCCAGTTGTTGTTTAGTAGCATATTGTTTGGCTTCCATGTGTTGATTTTTTTTTTGTTTTTGCAGTTTTTCTTGTAGTTGTTGTTTAGTCTCATAGCGTTGTGGTTGGGAAAGATGCTTGATATGATTTCAGTTTTCTTAAATTTACTGATGTTTGTTCTGTGGCCTTGCATGTAGAATTCTTGGAGAATGTTCCACATGCACTTGAAAACAATGTTTATTCTGCTGGTTTTGGATGAAATGTTCTCTATATTTCTCTTAAGTCCATTTAGTCTAATGTGTCATTTAAGACCTGTGTTTCCTTATTGATTTTCTCTGGATGACCTGTCCACTGATGTAAACAGGGTGTTAAAGCCCCCTGCTATTATTGTGTTACTGTCAATTTCTCCCCTTTATGTCTTTTTTGTTCTTTTGGCCGTGCCACATGGCATGTGGGATCTTAGTTCCCCAACCAGGGACCCACACCCCCTGCAGTGGAAACACCAAGTCCTAACCACTGGACCACCAGGGAAGTCCCTCTCCTTTATCTCTTTTTCAAAAAAATAAATTTATTTATTTATTTATTTTTGGCTGCATTGGATCTTCGTTGCTGCATGTGGGCTTTCTCTAGTTGCAGCGAGTGGGGGCTGCTTTTCATTGTGGTGCACAGCCTTCTCATTGCAGGCTTCTCTTGTTGAGGACCATGGGCTCTAGCTGCATGGGCTTCAGTAGTTGTGGCACACAGGCTCAGTAGTTGTGATTCACAGGCTAAGAGCACAAACCCAGTAGTTGTGGTGCAGGGGCTTAGTTGCTCTGCAGCATGTGGGATCTTCCCAGACCAGGGCTCAAACCCATGTCCCCAGCATTGGCAGGTGGATTCTTAACCACTGTGCCACCAGGGAAGTCCCTCCCCTTTATGTTTTTTTTTTTTTTTTTTTTGCGTCACGTGGGCCTCTCACTGCTGTGGCATCTCCCACTGCGGAGCACAGGCTCTGGACACGCAGGCTCAGCGGCCATGGCTCACGGGCCCAGCTGCTCCGCGGCATGTGGGTTCCTCCCGGACCGGGGCATGAACCCGTGACCCCTGCATCAGCAGGAGGACTCTCAACCACTGAGCCACCAGGGAAGCTCCCTTTATGTTTTAATATTTGCTTTAGGTACTTGTGTGCCCCTATGTTGGGTGCATGCATATATATTTACAATTGTTATCTTCCTGGATTGATCCCTTGATCATTATGTAGTGTCCTTGTCTCTTGTAACAATATTTTAAAGTCTGTTGTCTGAAATATGTATTGCTACCCCAGCTTTGATTTCCATTTGCATGGAATATCTTTTTCCATCTTCTCACTTTCAGTCTGTGTGTGTCTTTAGATCTGAAGAGAGTCTCTTGCTGGCAGCTTATATACAGATCTTGGTTTTGTATCCACTCAGCCACTGTATATGTTTTGACTGGAGCATTTAGTCCATTTACATTTAAAGTAATTATTGATATGTATGTTTTTATTGCCATTTTGTTAAT
This sequence comes from Pseudorca crassidens, assembly GCF_039906515.1. NCBI lineage: Eukaryota > Metazoa > Chordata > Mammalia > Artiodactyla > Delphinidae > Pseudorca > Pseudorca crassidens. Next base: position 100,232,350 of record NC_090297.1, on the reverse strand, counting down.
TGTTTTCGGGTTGTTTTTGTAGGCTTTTTGTTCCTTTCTTCTTTTGTTCTCTTGTGATTTGATAACCATCTTTAATGTTATGTTTGGATTCCTTTCTCTTTTATGTGTTTATCTATTATAGATTTTTGGTTTGTGGTTACCATGAGTTTATATATATGCATACATATATGATTTAAGTTGCCAATCTCTTAATTTCAAACACATTTTCATTTTAACACTGCATTTTTACTCTCATATTAGTTTTTGACATGTTTTACAACTAATTGTGTTGTGCATCTCTTAACTGTTTGAGATATAGATGATTTTACTACTATGTGGATATAGATGATTTTACTACTTTTGTCTTTTAATCTTCCTACTAGCTTTGTGCTTGGATGACTTACTACCTTTACTTTATATTTGCCTTTACCAGTGAGCTTTTTCCTTTGTAATTTTCATGTTTCTAGTTGTGGCTTTTTTTTGCTTAGAGAAATCCATTTAACTTTTCTTCTAAAGCTGGTCTGGTGGTGCTGAACTCTTTTAGCTTTTGTTTGTCTGTAGAACTTTTGATCTCTCCATCAAATCTGAATGAGAGCATTGCCAGGTAGAGTATTCTTGGTTGTAAGTTTTTCACTTTCATCATTTTAATATATTGTGCCACAAGGAAGAGAGCATTGAGTGAGACAAGAAAAGGGGCCTGGAATATTCCTTGAGTCCTCCCAGAACCTAAAGGCCGAGTGGAAAATGAACCTACCAAGACAACTGAGAAGGAGTAGCAAGAAGGGGAGCATAAGAGTGTTGTGTTTCAGAAGCCAAGAGAGAAGCATGCTTTGAGAAGGATGGCATGGTTTCAGGTATTGAATCCTTCCCAGAGGCCCAGAAAGCTGAAGCCTGAGAAATGTCCATCGATGAATTATAAAATGTCTCAAATCTGCTCTTTTCCTCTTCCTCCCTTCTGTTGCACTGGAATGTGAGTTATTGCTACCTCTCAAAGTCTGGGAGATGGGATGTCATTTATTATTCACCAGATGTACTTATTCCAGAAAAAAAAGGATGTGGGTACCATTTGGTCATTGTTCTCTAAGCACTAAGAAATCCCTTCTGCACCCAGTGCCCAGGCTGAGTCTCTTAGTGACAGGAAGCCTGACAGACAGCATATGGGAGCTACAGAAAGATCTCTCTTCCTTAGCACATTTGTGAAGAGTTGTAATCCATTGGACAACACTTTATGGAGCATTGCACTGCCTGTGCTTACTAAGCTCTGTCTTAATAATTGGGTATTTCAGAGAAGACAATAGTACATGAGATAGAAGACAGACATGAACTTAAAAGCACATAAAAAGTGAAATAAAGAGGCACAAATGATTATAGTCCCACCTCCTCTCTGTACTTATTTCAGTTCTCTAGGATATGGTCCCTGGTGCCCCTCAGGCCTCTCTGCATGGGTTCCTACTGAGCCCACCCTCACCATGCTACCCTGGACCTGCCCAACACCCACTAGGTTTCAGTGAGGCATCAGTTCTTCCATGAAGACTCTGACTCACAAGTCTACTTAGTAATCTTCCTGTAACATCTTGACTTCTCTAGCTTATCACTTATGTGCCTGTTTGCTGATCTTCCTGACTAAATGGAAAATCTTAAATGTAGGACCTTGTTTATCTTGTTTACCAGTTCAGGTCTTTCTAACAATTTCATCCCCAGCACCCAGAACGTAGTAGGTGCTCTATGAATATTTATGGAATGAATAAGTGAATCAATGACAGTGAATAAATTGGGAGCCTGTAAGTACTGACAAGACTCAGTGCAGAGGGATAACCAGAGCTGTGTGGAGAAGCCAGAAGGACTTGTTGAAAGGTGACGTTCTGTGCAGGCTTATGGAGGCAGATGGACCCAGATTAGCAGGGGCCAGAGATGCCACATTAGAGTGTTGATACCTTCTGAGTGAGATGGGGAAGGATTTGCATTGCTGGAGGGAGTTATCTATTTTGGGTAGTAACTAAGAGTTTTCTAAGTATTCTAGATGTTTCTGGGAGAGCATGCTCCTTCCAAGCCTATGCCATAGTGTGCTGTGATAAACGTAGGAGCAGAATAAGCCCTTACCCTAGTCTGCCATAGTGCCTGTGTTAAGACTGCAGCCCTGCGTGGCAGTGGTGGTGGCTGGAGTGGGGTGCAGGTGCCTTACAAGCAGGGCCCAGCTCCCTTGGTAGAAGGGCTCTGCGATGCGAGGGATCCAGCCAACCATTGGCCATGTGACAGGAGCACCATCTGTACCCTGGGGCGCCTCGATTTTGCAGCTGCCACAGCCTACTCAGGCAGATTTGACACGAGCTTAGCAAACAGCTTTTCCAGGAGGTTCGTAAATTTCCAATCTGCTGTGCTACGTTTTTCCCCTACAACTGCCACCAACCAAATGTTAATTTGGATCCAAGACCTGAAGGGCAATCAGCAAATGTATGGGCTCATCACAGAATTGGAAAGGAGATTGGGGCTCAGGTGGCCCTCTGAATGGACCATTCCCAGGAAAAAAAAAATGTCATTGTCAAATCTTTACTAGTATGTCTGTCTTTACACACAGATGTATGCCTCAGATACTACATGAAAATTGAATTTGTTATTTTCAACTTAATTTTAGCACCAAGTTAATGCAGTCTTTAATGTTATTAAGGAATTCTGCGCTGAGTATTCCATTTGCAAAGTAAATAAATGACCCTCAATTTGTCTTTTGTATAAATTGTATATAAATGTGGGTATATTTATATTTGTGCTTGTATCTTCTGTGTACCTATGTTGAGGATCATACCTCTTTTGAAAAATGCAGAAAACGTTGGCTCCATACTAGCTTTAATAGTTCCATACTTAATTTACAAGGCTGGAGAAAAGGTTGAGTTATAGACACAATTAGTTGGAACTAAGATTGTCTTCATTGTTATCCATACAACTTCATCCACACAAAAGACATAAATGCAGAATTGTACAGCATGCTGTGATAAATACATTACAGCTTGGAGCTGCATTTCAAATACAGCTTTTTAAATGTCTTACTACCCAGGGAGGTTAAACGTATTTATGAATTGAAGAACTAGGGGTCTTTGTTGTATTCCTGAACACAATCTAATTATAGAAAAGACAAGTTTATAAATATACAATAGAAATTTTCTGGGATGATCGTAGTGTCCCCAATTCCTGCTCTGCTTGACTGCAACAACCATTCCTCCTCACATGTCCATACTAGTTAACAAGCAACTCCTGCTGGAATTAGTTTTTCAAATGATGTTGAATAACTTTAGAAGCCAGAGTAGTAATACCTTAGAAAAACTAAATACCCAAACTCACATAACTGTGTGGAGGTGGAGAGATCAGTTAATTTGATTGTGATTCTCCCTCAGATTCTCTAGAGCCCAATCTATAGTTGTGAGCCAAGAGAAAAGTGAGTGTAATTTGAGGTTCTTGGAAGAATTTGTACATGTGCATATTTTTTCTTTAGGATTCATTTCCATACTGGTGCTCCTGGTGGTCCCATGGACGTGCCTCTAATGGTAGAAGTTCCTTTAACTGTAGAAGGGTCCTCTAGTTCAGCAGCTTATGGCAGGGACTGTGTCTAACCTTGTATCCTCAGCACTCAGTGCAGGGCATGGCACAGTGCAGGCTGCTTATTGAACAAATGAAAGAGCAAATGACCAAATGAAGATTAGTTTAGGCTTGACAGTGCAATACAGTACTCTATAAGGAGGGAGAGGCAATGGGCATATACATTCTGTTCACTTAACATGAAGATTGCATTAGTAGTTGGTCTTTTTGCATACCCCTGGCAGAAAGGGGCAAAGGTACTTGAATCAGGCAGGATCAATCATTAATTTTTCTTGGCCCGATTGTGCACAGTTTTGGAAAGGTGCTTGCCTTTTCCCTCTTGAGTTGCTAAATGGAAAGGTGTGACTTCAGGGTGGCTATCCTCACTGGTTTCCTGAAGAAGGCAGTGGGTAGTAGGTAAAAATACAGCTCCTCAACCAAATGAAGGATGTAGAGCTGATGGTGGAGAGATGAACCTGGACCTGTCACTGGAGCTTTGGATCCAGCTGTTCTTAGGGTCATTATGCTTCAGGATGAACTGGTTAGGTGGTCCAACAAGCTTTTGATTAAGCTATTTAAACTGAGTTTCTGTCACTTGCAATCAATAAGTTTTGGATACTTTGCATTTTCTGATTAATAATGAACATACATTGCTTTTATAAAAAAAGAAAAAACAAAAGTGAACACACACATACCTACCGACCCACACTTAGGTCAAGGGCTCCATTTCTGATTTCTGAGACAAGCAAGTGAGCTCAGGGGTCATCCTCACTGAGCTTCATTACCCAGCTGTGTAAAATCCAGTTTGGGGAGTGGGCAAGAATCAGATTATTGCTGCTGAATGCCATTATACCTTTGTAGAGAAGTAGTGGTCAATCTTCAGTAAAATCCAAATTTAACAAAGCCAGCGTAAAACACACCAGGAAGCTATCAAATAGAATCTTCTTCCATTGGATGGGAAATCTTCCTGAGTCTATGGCCTTAGTAAACTTTACCTTTGGAATCCTTTTACTCTAGACAGTGCTCATCTTTTTGTTTTCTTAGTGGAGTCTTGAGGAGCTGAAGTTTTAAATTTGATCAAGTCCAATTTATTAATTTTTTATGACTAGTGCCTTTTGTTTCCTAACAAATCTTTGCTTACACTAAGGTCAAGAAAAATTTTCTTCTGTGGTTATCTTTAGACATTTCATTGTTTAAAAGTTTACATTTAGGCCTGTGATCCAGTTCAAGTTAATTTTTTTTTTTTTTGGTATGGTGTGATGAAGAGTCAATGTTCATTTTCCCTTCCATATGTATACCCATTTGTTCCAGCACCACTTGTTGAAAAGACTGTCCTTTCCCCATCGAATCACCTTGCCAAGTTGGCTGAAATTCTATTTCTAGATCCTGTTATATTCTAATCATTCTGTGTCTACCCTAATGTCAGTAGCACATTTTCTTGATCACTGTGAGTCTTGAAATTGGGTAGCTCATGTCCTCCAACTTTGTTCCTTTTTCAAAACTTCTTTGGCTCTTATAGGCTCTTTGCATTTGTATATAAATTTTAGAATCAACTTGTCAATTTCTACCAAAAAGCTTACTTAAAATTCAGGTTGTGTTGAATCTATAGATCAATTTGAGAAGATGTGGCACCTCAAGAATATTCTGATCCACAAACATGGTAATTCTCTTTATTTAGATCTTTAATTTCTCCCAGCAATGTTTTATAGTTCAGTGTACAGATAAATTTCAGTGTAAATTTTGCTAATTTTATCCATTTGTATCTTATACTCTTGATACTGTTGTAAATGGCATTTTAAGATGCCAATTTCCAGTTGTTCATTGCTATTTATAGAAATAATTGATTTTCAAATATTTATTATATCCTGTGACACTGCTAAACTCATTAGTTCTGGAAACTTTTTGGTAGATGCCTTAGGATTTTCCATGTACATGAACATGTCATCTGTAAGTAAAAGTAATTTTATTTCTTCCTTTCTAATCTATATACTTCAATTATTTTTCTTTTATTGCACTGGTTTGGAATTCCAGTACAATGTTGAATAGAAAAGAATGGATCTTTGTCTTGTTCCTGATATTTGAAAGGAAGCATTCAGTCTTTCACCCTTGAGTATGATGTTAGCTGTAGGTTTTTCATAGATGTTCTTTATCAGGTTGGGGAAGTTTTCTTCTATTCCCAGCTTGTTGAGTGTGCTTTTTGTTTTTTTAAATCATGGATGGTTGTTGAATTCTGCCAAATGCTCTCTTCGTATCTATTGAGATGATCATATGAGTTTTTTAATTCTAACATGGTAAATTACATTGTTTGCTTTTTGAATATGAAACCAATTTTGCATTCCTGGGATAAGTTCCGCTTGGTTGCAGTGTATTATCCTTTCAAAAAATTGTTTAATTAGATTTGTTAATATTTTGTTGAGAATTTTTACCTTTATATTCATGAGGGATATTAATCTATAGTTTAATTTTGTCTTTTCCTGTTTTTCAACATCAAGGTAACGTTTGGCCTCATAAAATGAGATGGCAATTGAGTTTTCCTCTTTTCTTCTGGAAGAGTTTGTGTAGATTTGGCATTATTTCCTCCTTAAATGCTTGAAAGAATTCTCCATTTGACCTAGACTTCTCATTTTGGGAAGGATTTTAATTAGGGGTTACTTTTCTTTGATATAGATATTTTCCTATTTTTCTTGTGTCATTTTTGTCTTATCTCTTTAAAAGTTTTCCATTTCAACTGAGTGGTCAAATTAATTGGCACATAGTTGTTCATAATATTCTCTTATTTTTTTAAAAGTCTGTGGGATCTGTAGTGATCTTTCATGATCTTGGTAATTCTCTCTGGAGTTGGATTAGAGTGAATGATGTGGAAAAACAGGAAGTAGGAAGTGGTGAGCACAGGATGAGAATGCTTGCAATTACAAGCATGGAGGGGTGCGGTTATTGGTAATGACAAGGAATATAGCCATGCGAGTGGGTGGCTGAGGTTTGGCAGGACAAGGTCATTGCAGGAGAGGCGTCAAGGAGCTGAGAGGCCAGGGTATTGGAAGGATAATGATGGGAGGAGTGGTGGAGAGAAAGACAGTGAGCCCAGTACTGAACTCTTCAATGAATGAAGGGAGTGAGTATGAGGAGCCCCTGGGTAGTTTATTCAGGCATGAGAGGAAAAGGTGCTGGGGGCTTTGGGGAGGAGGTGGAGAAAATGGCCATAATGAATGAGGAGAACTCCTCCCCCTCCCCTAGGCCCAGTGGGAAGATTTCAGGGGAGGCCGTATCCTGAAGGGAGAGCCAGGTATCCACCGTGGCAGGAGGGTGACCCAGCTGCTCAGAGAAGAGGGAGAGGATCTGGGGTTATTGACTGAGGGCAGCTGGAGTGGCAGAGGATACAGGGGAAGATTTAGGGAAGCCTGAGGGAAGGGAATGTAAGAACCACAGGAACATGAGGGTCTGGGTGTTTACAGGTGAGCTGGGGTCAGCTTTGTATGGTGATCAATACAAAGAGGGATGGTGAATTGCTGGAATATTGCTGGGCACTGTTGAGACTGAGTAGGACCCTCTGGGCCCTCCTGGGCATAAAAGCCTTTCCATGTCCCCCATTTCTTGTTTGTAGGAAAAAAGTCTTTCAGCCCCCTAGACCTTCCCTTATTTCCAAAGGGCAGATTCAAATAGTTACTAATTAGGAGAGTGAAGGAACACAGGAAGAAACAATAGTGCAGTGATGGGGCAGGGTCCTGGTTCCTCCTTAGGGATGTGCAGAAAATTTTTCTTCATATCTCTGAGTTCTTTTACAGGAATGAAGGCCCCCATCAGGTAGAGGATGGTAATTTCAGGCTGAGCACTAGCACGTGGACCTAAGGCTCTTTGGACCAAGAAGGCTGATGATTGAGATTCCTGGACCACCACTCTGTTACCTCAACACCAACCAATCAGAGGAAGGTCACACACCCTGCAGCCCTCACCCCAAATTTTGCCTATAAAAACGTCTTCCCTGAAACCCATTAACGGAGTTTGGGTCTTTTGAGCATGAACCACCCATACCCCTTGCTTGGCCCTTGCAATAAGCCTTTCTCTACTCCAAACTCCGACGTTTCCATGTGTTTGGCCTCACTCTGCCTTGGGCACATGAACTTGGGTTCAACAACACTGTGATGGAGAGCCTTTGAGTGCTGAGGGGAGCTCTTGGGCCTGCGTGTTGGTGGGGTTAATTAACATTTGAGTTCTAGGCACTGTGGTAGGAAAGATTTTTCCTTCATCTCCACATTTGTTTCAGCCTTTAGCAGATTAATGAACTGAAGCTGTGGTTGATTTTCTGAAGCCCATGGTCCAGGGCCCATTGAAGACCCCCAACCACCTGAGACTGGCCCAGGGCTTCATCGCTGCGCTCTGTGGCACATGGGGCCTTCCACTGCCTTGGCTGTGGAAAGCCCCTAATGCCTAGCTCTCAGGCCCGTCTCTCCCAGCTTTTAGATATTCCAACATTTCTTTCTGTTACAAGTTTTATAGAGGTATGGTCTACTGTTGGCATTTCATTTGCTTTACTATTCTCCTACTCCTCTCAGGAAGGCTCAGTGAGTTTCTAACAGTTTAACCTGTATCCTAAGTGCTCTATTTTGTTCTCTAACTATCTAGGGTTTGCAGTGCCTGCTGGTGTTAAATGCTGTCTTTTTTTCTTTTTCTTTGCTTTCTGTCAGACATTTAAAAAAGATAGTTATCTTCATTTGTCTTTGAAATCTCCTAGAGAGAAAGATAGGAAATTAATGTGGTCCAAGTGTGCTTAAATCATGTAATCTTTGATTACACAAATCATGACCATGCTCACCTTTCTGTTAGATCATCCCAGCCAGGAGAGTCTGCCATCAGGCCAGCATCCAATGCTAGGCCTGATCTCTGTCATTAGCATGTCTCACTCTCCTCTAGTTCCCATAAATAATTCTGTAAGTCAATATGTGCATTCCCTCAGGACACAGGCCCCATCTCATCTCCTCCCCAAGTGACTGCATCATCCTGAAACTCAAGTGTTTTATGTGAATTCCTGGCATTCCTCCCTTAAACTGGTCCAGATTTCCCTAGCTCTTTGGTCCAGTGGTCCCAGTCTACAAGATGGTTCCCCCAATTGTCCTCACTACAGAGTGCCCACTACACAGGGCACTTCTCAAGAGTTTCCCAGGTCCCAGCTACTTCTGGCGAAGCCTTTCCAGTCTTCTCTCTCATCTTATCTCTTCTGTTAGATTTCACTGAGTGCCAGCCACACTTTCTGACCTAGTAACATGTAGAAATCCCTGCTCCCCGCCTCCCTGCCCCATTTCCATCATTCTCTTTATGTCAGTCCATCTGATCTTCTGAGATTCCAGATTTTCTTCAAAGTATTAGTGAGCAAAGGCGCGCTACCTAACCCACACAGAAGCCAAAGTTTGAGAAAAGAAAGAGCTTTATTGCGAGGTCGACTGACAAGGAGATGGGAGGCAAGGCTCTCGAATCTGTCTCCTGGATCCGGGCCCGGGGTTAGATTTAAGGGGTTAGAGGAATTTCAAGCTTGGATGCCGATGGGCTAGTCTTGAATTAGTCCCTAGGAGCTACTCAGGCTGCTGGAAGCCAGATTTTCCTTGTGGAAGGACTTCTTAAAGATCTCCAGTTCTATTCTTTGAGTTCCCTAGATTGAAGATTCTTGGTTCAGAGATCATCCTGGAGACCTGTGTTCCCTCTTGCATATGCACAGTGCTGTTTTCTGTAAAATAAGTCCAGGTTTGATTAATCAACAACCTATTTAAGAAGGCAAAACCAGTTTAAGTTGGTCAATGTTTTATGTGTTTTTTCAAAAGGAAATCTGTCTCTTTTTATAGTTTAATTAGCCTTTATTTTCATTTTCAATCTTCCACTGCCCTGAGTGTGAGAACGAGGCATGTTTTTTAAACCACTCTTCTTCTTCCTTGACTTCTTGAGAAAATCTGACTCCTAAAGTCAGAAGATTCCATGCACAGGCCTTTTATGTTGGCTTCTTCTTCTTCTTTTTTTTTTTTTTAATATTTCTTCCTTCCTTCCTTCCTCCCTTCCTCCCTCCCTTCCTTCCTTCTGCACCGGGTCTTAGTTGCGGCATGCAGGATCTTCAGTTATGGCATGTGGGATCTTTCTTTTTAGTTGCGGCATGTGGACTCTTAGTTGCGGCATGTGGACTCATTTGCGCATGCATGCAGGATCTAGTTCCCTGACCCGGGATCAAACATGGGCTCCCTGCATTGGGAGCACGGAGTCTTACCCATTGGACCACCAGGGAAGTCCCTTATGCTGCCTTCTTATTCTTTGGTTTTGTAATAATTTCATTGAACTGGTTTTCTGTCTAACCCAAGAAGATGCTATATTGTCTTTAAAATAAGGTCCCTCATTCTTCTTGGTTCCTTCATTAATAAACTCTGTCACTCATAGGTGAAGCCATTGTTGGAGTTTATGTCAACAAATCAGAGCCAGCTTGAGACCCCACTGAGCCTTTTGAGCCTGAGGTGATGCTCCAGGAAGTTAAATTTGGTGTTCACAATCTAATCTCTTGGCACTGAGAGTAATTGAAACAGTCTAAGAGGAGAACTGAATGCAGGGCAGCTCATCTTGTCCTTGCTTGTCTATGACTGGTGCAGTAATTTAAAACTGGAACCACACTGATGCTCTTTTTTTTTTTTTTTTTTTTTTTTTTAGCATTTATCAGAGTTTAATTCCTTTTATCTTTTTTTTTTTTGGCTGTGTTGGATCTTCATTGCTGCACGTGGGCTTTGTCTAGTTGTGGCGAGTGGCGGCCACTCTTCGTTGTGGTACGTGGGCTTCTCATTGCAGTGGCCTCTCTTGTTGTGGAGCACGGGCTCTAGGTGCATGGGCTTTAGTAGCTGTGGTATGTGGGCTCAGTAGTTGTGGCTCACGGGCTCTAGAGTGCAGGCTCAGTAGTTGTGGCCCACAGGCTTAGTTGCTCCACGGCATGTGGGATCTTCCCGGACCAGGGCCCGAACCCACGTCCCCTGCATTGGCAGGCAGATTCTTAACCACTGTGCCACCAGGGAAGTCCCCACACTGATGCTCTTCGATGACATGAAACAGCCATGTCAGTGCACGTGGGGAAATGAGGATTCCCAGGTCATGTGTCTTCGGTATAAACTGGCACGGCCACTCTGAAGAGCAAAGTTGCAGTACTTAGTGAAATTAAATGTTCCACTTGTCCTTCAACACAGTAATTGCTCTCCAGAGAAATTCTCATGTAAGGAAACATTAAAGCATTGTTTCTGGAGGGGAGTTGGAAGCAATCAAGACTCCTCCATTAAGAGATCAGTAAGCCAATTGCAGCCTAAGAAATATGATACTGCAGCTAAACTGCTACAAACTAAAACTAGATGATTATAATGCAACATAGATGACTCTTTAAAACATAGTGTTGAATGAAGAAAGAAACTGTTACTGTCTATGCAAATTAAAATCATATACATAAACTCACTTCATATTTTACAAGGATATTTATAATTCCAAGGATATATATCAAATACTTTAGAAAAAGTTTGTAATGGGGGGGATGGGAGTGAGAGTGAAAATTAGGGATTGTATTAAGCATGTTTTTTTATTCTGATGTTTTGATATCTGGGGTCTTGCTGACCCTAGGACTAGCTAATTCCTAGAGAGAGCAAACAAAGTACCAGCCAGTGCAGGGAGTGTACCTTTCATATGCAAATCAACCAATCTGAGCCCAAATTCTAAACCACCCCCTTTTTCAGGTTCCCATAGGGCTCTTACACACAGGGCCACTGTCTACCTGCCCTAATCACCCCAGGGCCAGTTACCAGACTACAAGAGACAGCCCTCAAACCCGAGTCTGCAGAAATTATTCAAACTAGCCAGTCCTAAGCCTGCTCACCCAGCCTTGCCTCGCCTTCCCATGAAAACCACAATAATGGCTCTTGCCCACCTTGTCCTCTTGCTCCCTTTGCCTGCTGACTTACTCTGGTTCTTCCTGTATGGCCCTGCATGGCATGGCATGCAGGGATCTGTTTTTAGGGATCTGTGAGTACAAAAACTTCTTGCTTCATGATAGTTATTTTTGTGTCTGTGTATCTTACCATGACCAATTAAAATAAATCTAAGGTAAATTTTAAAATAGGGATGAATTTTTTAATAATAGCAGGGAGGGGTCTTACTTTGACCGTTGTGAAATGGGTCATGTAAAAGAAAATTCTTCCTATGTACTCTTTTTTTTTTTTGCGGTACGCGGGCCTCTCACAGTTGTGGCCTCTCCCGTTGCGGAGCACAGGCTCCGGACGCGCAGGCTCAGCGGCCATGGCTCACGGGCCAGCCGCTCTGCGGCATGTGGGATCTTCCTGGACCGGGGCACAAACCCGTGTCCCCTGCATCGGCAGGTGGACTCTCAACCACTGCACCACCAGGGAAGTCCCCTATGTACTCTTTTATTCTCACATTACACTCAATACTTCATTTCTGGACATCAAATTTGTGGGGCTTTCTCCCACACCAAGCATTCTCAGATTCTCTGGCCACCAGCTGGGTGTACTGCAATTCAATTCAGTTACGACACTATCTACCTGGAGGTAATGTCAGATCCCACAGATTATGGCTCAGTCCTACAAGACTGCTCCTCCCTGCCCACCTCTCCAACTTCATATGCCAGTTGTAAGTCCAGGTTATTATCTGTGCTTCCGACTGGCTATAAATTGGAGGTTTCTACAACACCCTCCTCAGGTTCAATTAATTTGCTAGAGCAGCTCACAGAACTCAGGAAAACATTTTACTTATTAGATTACCCGTTTAGTATAAAAGAATATAATTCAAGTACAGCCAGACAGAAGAGATGCATAGGGCAAGGTGTGGGGGAAAGGGTGATGGAAGCTCTTTGGGCATTCCACTCTCCCAGTACCTCCTTGTTTATCAACTGGGAAGCTCTCTGAGTCTGGTCCTTTTGGATTTTTATGGAGGTTTCATTACATAGGTATGGTTGATTAAATCATTGGCCTTTAGTGGTTAACACAACATCCCGTCCCTGTACCTTCCCTAGAGGGGGACAGGGTGAAACTACCAACCTTCTAATCACAAGGTTGGTTTCCCTGGCAACCAGCCCCAAAGTTAGGGTCTTTCCAAAAGTCACCTTATTAACATAAACTCAGGTGGTAGAAAGAGGCTTATTAACAAAAGACAACTCTATCACTCGTCACTTAGGAGATTCCAAGGGTTTTAGGAGCTCTGTGCCAGGAAAGGGGAGAACATATACACAGAGAGTGAGAGAGAGAGAGAGAGAGAGAGAGAGAGAAGTATTTCTTATTGTAAATCCCAATATCACAGGTCACGGACTAAGAAGTATAATTAACCCAAACATCTGCACCTAAGAAATAAAAGGGGACACCACCACCAAAGGAACCTCCCAAGAAACAATACCCTGGCCTGCCCCCACATGCCGATTCTAACTCTGTTCTCTGCAATGTGCTTGTCCTCATACATTGATGCAGGCTGCCCAGAATTCACTGGACAAACCAGTGGTTCCAGCTACGTTCTCAGAACACTAGGGTTCGGTTAAGCAAATCCAACAAGTTCATTTACTGCAGGTCTTCTCAGAGTCTTTGGTACGTTGTGTATCTCCAGGCAGGCCACATACTATGAAGCATTTCTGAAACATGCTTTCTGAGTAGGCTTTATTTTTGTGTAAATCTGGCGTTCTGTAAATGATAGTTGGGGACTACTGTGCTGAATGAAGGTAAGCTGGGACATGAAATGAGCAAGAAGATCTTGGCTCACACAGGAGGGACTTCAGGAATTCATTTGGCCACTCAATTTTCATTAAGGGAGGTGTTGTAAATGATACAACTCAAGACACATATGGAGAACTGAATGCGGGACCTTGGTCTTCTATCGTGTAGGATAGCATTCTACGACACAGTGATATTTCTCTAAATGCTTAAGTAAGCATTGTAAAAATTGTATTAACTACACTCTGTTAACTCTAGCATATGATCTGTAGCATTACATTTTATGGTTTATGGACAAAAGTTCCTGATTTTTTAAATACAATAAACATAAGCTGGTTAGCTTATATGGTTGGAAGTTAGCCTGTTTTTATACAAATTTCCCAAACTATAAGCTCTATCAGAGTTTAATATTTACCTTTTTGACACTTTTCTGTTTGTTATATATCTACTGATATTGATCCCCAAATCATATTTTAAAGGTTAACTCTCTATTTTTCTTCATTTCTATCTGCTTGGGGTAATCCTAAAGGACAAAAAGACTTAAATTGAAATATGAGTCCTATCTATAGCAATAACTCTCTGTTATCTTAAATTTGGGGGAAAGAAGAAATAATGAGGAAAATCTTATATAAGTATCATGAGGATTAATGGAGTTAATATATGTAAATTGCTTGGAACATTGCTTATCATAAAGTAAACACTATATATATATGTTTGTTAAATAACTGAAGTAAAAAATTTAAAAAGCAAGTTAGACATTGGTGAAGTGATGATAATTTCTTATCTACTCTCCAATAAATACAAGTTCCACAGAGGACTCTGAGAGAATAAGTAGTTTTCTGCTTTTTATAGTAAAGAAAGAAGTAAGAGTCTTTTAATGCTGACTATTCTTTTTCAACCAAGGAAAAAGCTCCCCCAAATCTCAAAGCTTTAAATAAAACTAGTTTCTTTGAACAAGACTTGTTATTTCTTGGACAGAAAAACCAAATGGTTTTCATTACTCACCAACAGAGTAAACCACATGATTTGAGGGTATAAATGTTGCCTATTAATAGTGAGTTGCCGGCCGGCTCTCTTATTTTGAAGGTGTTGGTTCAACCAGCTTTACAAACCACATTTTCTTCCAAAGAACCTACATTTTCTTCACTTATCAGAACTGACATTAGGTGTAGAGCTTCTGGAATTTATCAAATCTTGTGAGCTACATTTTAAACTACTCTCTACAGTGAATTCTAGTTGAATATGATATGTTCATGGCATAACTAGTAATTGAGGAGGAAGAAAATTTCAGGGATCATTTTCGTACAAACATAAAGATTTGTGGGATTTGAAGAACTGGACTGGGAATATAAAAATCATAATGTCAATCAGATTTTTTGCCATCACCTGGGAACATTATTTGTCATTGTAAGACTTTTGATGGCAAGTTTTCGTAAATCGATGTAGGGAGATCTGGAGGCAAGGTTTGATGAATATTTTGTTCTGTAACCAAAAAAGGCATTCTTAAACCACCAATTCTTTCTGTGAGAGAAAAGTTCTGCTCTACCAAAGAGAACATATTTCAGAGAGAATAATTTAGGGATTCCGGGGACCTCAGAAACCATCAAAAGAGGCAAAACAGAGTTGTATAGTGGTCACAAACCCCTCCCTGCCTTGGAGAGAAAACAGCAAATGCATTTTATAAAGAAAATTAATTTTAATAGGTCAAGTTTTACTTCAGTGGATCTTGCTTAATTTTTCATGTTTAATGTTTTATGGAGTTAGTCCTGCAAAAATCCCTTTTGATGTGCATAATATTTCCAAAGCCTTTAAGGAGAGCAATGTCTTCTGACCCACGGATCTAGGCCCAGTATTCTATTTCTCAAATGTTACTAAATGTGCTTTGTAATTTAAAGGAGTTTATTGAACTTGGAAAATTTGACAGGAGATAAGAAGATAAAGAATTTAGTAGCTCTTCTTGAACATGAATGAAATATGGCCTTAAAAATAGGGATTCTCAATCTTTTTGGAGATGGTACACAAAATTGATTGATTTTATATCTCTGTCTCATGCCTTGACACTTAAATCCTTCATAGAAATGCTCTATGATATTTTTTCAAGTTTATTTTATTTGGATAGCACCCTGATAAAATATTTTTTTTAATTTTTCATTGCAATTGTTGAATATATTCTGAGTAGTTTCCAGAATTAAACCTGTGTATGACTGGACTACTTAAACCAGTGCTTTCCCTACTTATATGCATTGGGGATCTCAGATTTCTTCAAGCCCTAGCACTTTCAATTGTGGGTATTCTGCCCCTTCATTAGCAAAACTATCTCAACTTGAACTTCAAGTGAAGAGCTGTTCTGTCTGAACATTTCAGCTATACCAGAGTCTTTCCCTTTTTCTCTAAAATCCTGCAGTGCTATTTGGATTTTTAACAGCAACAATAAATTTGTATTATTTTGTTAATCCCTAAAAAGTAAGATTTGTGGTATTCCCTTGATTCTAAGATGCTCTGATCATTTAATGGAAACTTTTTGGGAACCGTACTTCTCAAATATGAGCTATCTCTCAATTTCAAAAAGTAACTTTGTGGGAAATAAAGCACGGCTTCTAAGAAATTACAGTGTATGTACTGACATGGAAAAATGTCTGAGATATATTTTTAAGTGAAAGAAGCAAATTGCAGAGCAATATGTTAGCTAGTATAACAAATAAGCCCCTAATGTACACAGTAGAAGTATATTTCTTGTTCACATAACAATCCGGAGCAGGTGAACAGATTCTTGGGGTGACTCTCCTCCAAGCAGTTATGCAGAGCTCAGTCTGAAGAAATTGCATTGTCTTCAACATGTGGCTGTCTCCATCCCAACCAGCTAGAAGCATGTATGTATAGGAGTTTTCCATGGCGTGGCCTAGAAGAAGTGCATATCACTTCTGCTCATGTTCCATTGGCTAGACTGAGTCATATGACCACATCTAACTGCAAGGCAGGCTGGAGAATGTATCCCAGATGTGTTCTCAGGAGGAAGAGAAGAACACGAATTTTACTCTAGCAATCTCTTGCGTGTGTATATACGTATATATGTCTTACCTTCGTTAAAAATGCAGAAATGTTAGCTGTGTCAGTCAGGGTTTCCTAGAGAAACAGAACCAATAGGAGAGCTCTAGCTCTATCTCGACTCTCCTGGGAGTCAAAAATCACTGCTGGTTGAGAACCCCTGACTTAACCCCTATGAATTTCAATTTCCTCATTTGTAGATCAGGGATAATAATACTTTTCTGGTATAGTAGGTAAGGAAAGCAACATTAGCTTTTATAATAAACAATCCCCAAATCTCAGTGGCTTAGCACAGTAAAAGTTTATTTTTTGCCTGTGTTCTACCAGTGTGAATATTTGTGGTTTGATAGCTTTCTTTGTGGAAAAATTCAGGGGCTGGGTTCCTTCCATTTTGTGAACCACTTTGTGTGCCCTCCTCTATCTCGGTCTTTGGAATCCTCTCCATTCAGCTGAGAGATGGAAAAAGAGACAGGGTATAGCAAGTGCAGGATTATTTTGGCCCAGGCCTGAAAGTAGCACGTATTTTTCCAACTTCCACTCCATTTGCCAGGACTTGGTCACTGGGAGACACCTGACAGTATCAGCATAAAGGTTTGGATAATTTGTCTATTGTATGTCTGAGTGTCTCATGTTTCTCTCAGTGGATGGAACAAAAGAAGTGACATTGACATTGACATTGGAATTTCTCTAGAAGAATGAAGGATTTCATTCCAACAGCCATTTGAAGTTTCCTCCAGGTGTTTCTGTGAGTCTCCAGGGACAACTCACAGGTAGTCAGGAAGAGTGTCCTCGAGTTCTTTTGCTTGATCTTCTCATGGGCTTGGGAGCCCATGGTGCAGAAGCCCTCGAGGGAGGTTGCTGGCTTCTGCTGCTGCTGGTGACCCTTGTGAGACCAGGTCTTTTGCCTTGAGGGTCACCACTGTAGCTGCTCCCTGCAGCTTTACAGCCCCTGCCAGACCCCCCTGGTATGTTGTGGTTACAGAAACAGGGGCAATGACCCCTCTCTCCCAGCTTGGCTGTGCTTGGCTGCCACAGTCTCAGTTGTGCCCAGAATTTCACCAGAACTTTCGTTAAAGCTGGTCCTTTGGCTTTCTGTCCTAACCCCTCTCTCCATAGGCGATCAGATCTCCAGCACAATTAGCCTGCAGTGTTGGCAGGAGCTGGCCAAGGTAAGGAGACTGTGGCAGGGACAGAAAGTGCCCCTTTCCTTCATTTTCTCTGCTACCCTACTACCTCTGGCCCTTCAAAACTCCTCCCACCATCAGCCCATGCAAATAGATGCCACAGGGGTCACCAGCCCACCATTTCTGCAACCTGGGTTGGCTCAGCCAGGACGGCTGTGTATTTATTAGATTTATGTGTATATTAGATTTAGCAACATCCTTCCTGAGATTCCCAGAGTGCACTCAAAAAGGATGATGCTGCCATAAGGAGCATCTAAATGAAGTGGAAGACATGACAAGGTAAGAAGGCGGTGTCTATTGTCTGCCCAGTGACACAGACTTACTGCTGATTTAGCTCACGGGAACTTTAGGGCTCTTCGAGCTTAATAATACTTTGGTTACAGCATATGAGGCACATGTGATAAATCATATGCTATTCACAATTAAAGCTGTGGCTTTCTAAAATAAATCACCACCAGCAGCGATCCCAGGGAAATTAAACCAGCCACCTCATTTGCCTGCGCATTCACCCGTCCTCCGATGTAGAATGGGTACTTAGCTCAGTCGCCTAATTAGGTTAACACATGTTTTTAATGAACTTGGCTTCTATTACCTGTGGTAAAGATCATACCTGAGATTTATAAAACTCAAATAGAAAATTTGGGGTTTGGCTTTGTGTTGATTCAAATCTATTTAGCAGACTGTAAATTTAGTCATTTGGTAAGAAGGATGAATGCAATAAGTTACTCTCCTGCTCTCACCCAGGCTGGTTTCTTTAGACCCTGGAGTTGGATGTCCCTACATTTTAATTGAGTTGGCTAGTTTCCAGGCCACTGTGATAAATAGGATAACATTTCAGAGTATTACTGTGACTGAGGAGATACTGTTTCTTGATGCCTAAGAGTAGGAGTGATTTTTTTTCTTTTAATAGGGAAAAGAGTTTGACAGGAATGTGTGCATGAATGAGTGAGGGAGAACGTGTGTGTGCATGTGAGTATGTGTATGTGTGAGTCTGTGTCTGCACATATGTGAAAGTGAGTTGAATGTGTATGTCTATCTGTGTGCCTGTGTGTGTGTGAGTGCTCGTATATGTGTGCACAGTGGTGTGTGAATGTGTATATACATGTAAAAACATATGCATATTTGTGTGAATGTGTGTAAGACCTTGCATGAGAGAAAGAGAATAAATGCTTAGAGAACTTAAAACAAATCAAAGAGCTGACTGGCCTCAGCTGGATCCATCAATGCTCCTTTCGGAATCCCCACAATCAAAGGCTTTGTCTTTTCTCTCACATGCCTTTGACTCGGCTCATTTTCTTGGAAGGAGAATGGAGTCTGCTTGATCTCAGAGTGCTCCTAGGTATGTGTTACTCTCAGGGCTCTTTAACAGATAGGAAACAAGTGGCTTTCCCCACCCCCCCCATTGATTAGTCTGGTTTCACATCAGTCTTTACACTAAACCCTGCATCCTTCATCCCTAGAATAAACAAACAAACAAAACTGGTTTCCACTACCTCTGTGTCTGGTCAATCCTGACACCAAGAAAGTTTAGAAGAAAAGAAGGAAGTGAAAAAGGGACTAACATTTCCTGAGTATTCATTATTTGACAGGCATCAAGTTAGCCACTTTATAGGTGAAGAAATGAGGCTGCATGAAGTTAAGTACCTTAAATACCTGAGATTAAAATCCAGACTATATCCTTTCCACTAACCACATTGCCTTGCAACACCTTGGGGGAGACTCAGGGATTTTTTAGTTTGTGCCCCAAAATCTTGGCCAACACTTTGGTTAGATCAAATGGAGCTCAAATGATCATAAAGATCTTCCAAAAAAATAATAAGGGAAGGAGAGAACTTTAAAAAAGCAAGCTCACAGACTCTTCCTCTGCAAAAACTGTGAAAAACCGGAAAAAACTACAATAACAAAACAACTCACCCATACCAAATAAGCAATGATGTGGTTACAAATTCATGCCACAAACTTAAAAATTAGATGGCCAAAGAAAGAAATGGAAGATTCTGGTGCAGCTCAGTGAGTCAGAGTTGTTACTGGGGAAAGAATGGGAGTCAACAGAATCCTGAGAGTCGTCTGATCCCCTCTCAGTCTGTACAAAAGTGGTCTGAGGGAGTGAAGAGGAAAAGCACAAAGTGTCACAGAAAGAGTGGAGGAGACACACAAGCCTAAGAGAACAAGGAACAGAGGAGTCAGAACAATCATAACCACACACACACTAGTTATTCCTGCAACAAATAGGAACTTAGCATTCTTGAAGACAAAAAAGAAAATAAATGAGACAAGATGCTTAGGGGATCAGGAAGCCAGTCAGAAGAGCACAGGGACTGAGGGCAAAGTTCCTTTCCTGGTGTGGGAACTATTGACACAGACCTGACCTCACAGACACCTTCCCCTCTCCTCATCTGGCTTCTCACTTGGGAGGGGAGGTGGAAAGGGATTCTCAGGTAGATAGGCGAGTGAAGTGGGGAAGTGAACGATTTGGGGCTGACATTGAAGTGCAAGCTCTGGGACTCCCCCCACAAGTGACAGCCTACCCTTGCTGGGTGGAGCAGAGCCTGGGAACAGATTTTTAATAACAACAACAAAAAAAGGAGTTAAGAGTCGAGATTTGTTAACAGGATAACAAAAGTTTTTCCTAAAGGCCAAGCATTCATGTATCACAGACTTAATTTTTGTCCCATTCAGGTGCCATCTGTTCTATTATATACTTAATATTTTCTTTAAATCAACTTACTTTTTTAACCTAAGAAATTTATTTTAAAAGGAAACTTTATGTTGCCTCAGTAAGTTGAAAACCAATATAACTTGGCAAAATAGAATAAAATAAAATAATGAAAATAAATTAACATGATTAAATTCTAGCTCTACCTTGTTGCCTCTTAAAGGTGCCGAACCTTAAGAGATACTCTCTCTTTGTTAAAAGGAAGAGTGGATATGTTTGGAAACATGTTGAAAATATACTAGTATTGAACTGAGACTTTCTTCTTGATTTAAATAGAACTAAAAGAGAATAAAAAGGAAATAACTTTCCACTATGTGATTCAGTATTATTTAATTCTAGCTCCATGTACCAATTGGGAAAAGGTGACAGAAAGGACAAGGCTTGATATAACAATAAATGCAAAACAAAAAGACTGGGAGAGCAAAGCAATTAGAGGAACAATATTTGATAGTACCCATAAACTCTCTCTCTCTCTCTCTCTTTTTTTTTTTTTGCAGAGTACTTGAGGTTAAAATCCATCAACCAAGTGACAAAATTAGGAGTTGAGGGGATGTGGTAAAAAAATCTTATGGTACACATTTTACCACTTAAAAATGTAACTAAGACTAAATAATCTTGGGATTTTTTTGAAATAGCTAGAGTCAATCAAGACATTCTAAAAGTGAAATACATAATTGAGAAACTTTAATTCTTAAACTTTCCCTCTTTTTTTTCTTAACTATAGGGAGATTTTTTTTCAGTTACCTACTGTTGTATAACAAACTATCTCAAAACTTAGTGGCTTAAAACACAACAATCATGTGTTTGATCACAATTTGGCAATTTGGGCAGAGCTCAGAGTAGGGACAGTTTATCTCTACTACACCTGGTGTCAACTGGGGCTGGAGGAGTCACTTCCAAGATGGCTCCCTCATTTGGCTGGCAAAGTTGATGTTGGCTGTTGGCTGGGAGTTCACTTGTGGCTGTTGGCCAGGGGCCTCAGTCTTCCTTCTTGTTGGCCTTGCTGTGTAGCTGCTTGGGCTTCCTTGCAGCACGGTGGCTGGATTCCAAGAAGAAGGAAGTAGAAGCTGCTAGTTCTCTTAAAGGCTAGGCTCAGAATTGGAACAGCATCACTTCCAAAGTATTCTATTGGTCAAAGCAGTCACAGGCCAAGCTCAGATTCATGGCCATGGAGAAGTAGTGGGAGGAGTGACAAAGAAATTGTGACCATTTGCCACTGTATCTTTCACTACATATTTCTTGTGGTAGGGGATTTCCATTTTCACTTCAATTTCTTTTTCACGTTAACTTAAAAAATATTAAATTTGATACTTTTACAAAAATGAACATATAGACTATATATATTACACCATTTTTGAAAAATCATTTACATCTATCTATCTACCCTTCTATCTGAATACATGCACAAAGAGATGTAGAGAATAATGTTTAACAATTTTAATGATACTTATATCTAAATAATAGTATTTAGGATGATTAAAACATTTTTTCTTTTGTGTACAGTCTGATTTTGTTTAAATTTCTTATATGTATTATTTTTTGTTTTCTTTTTGTTTTTTAAAGACTATTTTTCAGAGCAGTTTTAGGCAGGTTCCCAGCAAAGTTGAGAGGAAGGTACAGAGATTTTTATAAAACCATAAAGTCGTTATCTTAATAAAACCTAGAAGGAAGCAAGTTGTTAGAAAATAAATTTGCCCCTAGTCACATAGGCAAGACTCACAATGTCAGTGAGTTGCAGGTGTCCTTGTGGACCACTGAGTGCCACTTTATTGTGTAGAAGAAGAAAATGAGGTTCAGAAAGTGACTTGCTCAGGCTCACATGTCTAACATTCAGGCAGGTATGCGGTAGGCTAACTGAGTGACCGTTATTGAGTTTGTGTCACATCCTTTTCCAAAATGTGAAGGAGTGAATTGACCTGGATTTTATCTAATATGAATCTATGCATTTGGATGTAACACATGGAGCCATAAACATGTTGTGTTTGAGATAAGAACAGGGGAAGAATTCAGTTACCAGCTTGATTTCTGGGCATCTTTGCAAAAACTTAGAAAGGATTTCTATTTAAGTTCCTTTTCTGGAGGTCCCCCTAATGCATGACCCATTCAGAGAGGTGGTCTACCTGTGGCCTGAAAATCTCTGTGACACACAAAAGGACATTCCCAGGGTGAAGAACTTAAAAGTCCCTTTGAAAATGGAAGGCACTGAGGTGGGACGTCTGGCCAGACACTGCTGTCGGTCCAGACAAAGGGAAAGCACATTTCAGGGACATCGCTGAAGGAGAGCAGTGTATCCATCCGGCTCCATGTTGCAAATTGTCGCTGCTCTTCCTTCTTCTGTCATTGAATGAATCGCTTCTTGGGTTTTGCTGATAATTTCTGCAGATTAGTGGAAAACAGAATGTCTGGGGCTCCCCCTGAGGCTGGTTGTAGGGAGGACGATGATGAACTCCCACCCTCTCGGGTCTCTTACTTGCTGGGGCTCCCAAGGAGGCCCTTCCTTGCCCAACAGGATTTGGTCTCCCAGGCCTGGTCCAGCCTGCCCTTGCCTTTGCGGTGCCACGCCTGTCTCCACATGTGTGGTCTTGGTCAGCTCTGCTCTTTACTGAGGGGCGCGATGCTGAGTTCATTTACGCTAAATCTCCCCTGACATTCTGCTGAAGTTACTATTTCCCAGCATCCAGCAGCTCTCTGGTGACCTTAATGGGAAGGGAGTCAACCTTCAGCAAATCTCTTTTTGAGGAGAGAGGAACAGGACCATGAAACTGCCAACAAATAAAGACCCAGCAAATGAATGCAGCGAGGATGGAAACCGGCTGTTTTGTCCAATTGCATCAAGAAATAAAAACGTCCGTGAATCCATCTTGTCCGATTTGGTTGCCGTTCCTTTTAGAGGACATTTCCCTGGAAAGGCTAATTCTCCTGCTTTCATTCTTGCTTCTTTCTGCCACCACAAGAGGGATTGAGAGGTCTGGCTCTGTAATCTTTCCATCTCTCCCAGCTTCCTCCAATGAATGGCAGAGATTACTTCAGGAGCTAATATGCTGTCTTTGGAAAAGTCCTGCCTCATTCAGAACATGTTTGAGAAGGCTGACAAGGAAACATGATTAGCAGGGGTATTGTATAGTTCAGGAAACAACCCATCCTTTCAACAACTAACATTCCAGACACTTTAACTGAGCACATTTTATGTACCAGGTATTGTATTCGGCACAGGGCAGGGATCCCACAGCTCCAAAGAGGGCAGGGAGGTGTGGAGGGCTTACGGCATTGGGGGAATTATAAGTAGCTCTGAATAGCTAGAAGAAGGCTGCATATGATTTTTAAAATTGTTTTCCAAGATGAAAAAGACAAAAACATTTTTCCTCATGGAGTTCCCATTTTGATGAAAAGGACAGAGAAGGAAACAACCTTTATGTTCTTTAATAAAAGTAGGTGTGCGATGCTTTGGGAGCTGAGAAGAAAGAAGGACTGAATTAAATCAGCTGTGGTGGGGAGCTGGGGGTTGGGGGGAGGGCAGGGAGGATGTCAGAGGCCAGAGAGGGTTTCAGAGCACAGAGGAAAACTGAACTGAGTGTAGATGGGTGAGTAGATTTTTCTCAAGAAAACAATGGCTGAGGGAACTCTAGACAGTGGAAGCAAGACATGCAAATACTGAAATGTATGAGGAAACGTGGCTGTGGGGAGATCGCAGATGTAATGCAATGGTTCTGAACAGCCAGTATGTAGACTGTGGCTCCCAAAAGATCTCGTGTGTCATGGGGCAGTAAGAGCC
Organism: Pseudorca crassidens; assembly: GCF_039906515.1. Lineage (NCBI taxonomy): Eukaryota > Metazoa > Chordata > Mammalia > Artiodactyla > Delphinidae > Pseudorca > Pseudorca crassidens. The sequence goes on along the minus strand of NC_090297.1, from coordinate 100,208,377 downwards.
TTGGCTCTGGGGTCAGCACTGAGTTCACACCTGATCCAACAGTGGGGTAGCTGAATGATCTTGGGCAAGTCTCTGGGTCTTAGTTTCATCCTTTAGAAAACGGTGACAATAATGTCCACGTCACAGATGTTGTAAGAAGTAAATGGATGCTCTAAAGTATGGGCACGTGCTAACCCCAAAGTGTGGCTTCCCCTCCCCCACTTCTCTTCCCTGGTTGTGCAGGGCACAGGTGACCCCTGAGGAAGGGCTAGGCTGGGGGCAGGCTTCCCCCCAGGGTCAGGCTGGGTCCAGGGCTGGGGCTGCAGGGAAGAGTCCAGGGGAGCAGAAAGGCAGTCGGACTGACCTTCCACCTGGGGCTTCGGGGGCTATGGATAGATCAACACCCACGGCCAATCCCAGCAACGATATCTCAGAGTTCCCCATGCTTATTTACTCTGGTGATATTCAGGGAACCCAGAGGGGAAGCTGCCAGCTCTTTAAGGCAATGCCACATTTTGAGGGACACAGACTCTTCTGGAAGTCCCCCCAGACACAGGCACGCTCACACCAAAGCCTGCAGACAATTTCAGGGCGTTTGCAGACCCCTCTGAGGGACATCCTAGCCCCCAGGTAGCCTCTGATGATTTCACAAGCAGGGGAAGAACCGTCCCCCGGAGAGGCAGGCGTATTTCCCGACAGGACGACGCCTTCGCGGGTCGCAAATGCCCTTCCAGTCTCGCATTTCCCTGGACTCGGTCACCCGAGCGGGAGACGCAGCCAGAGCGCACCCGTTTCCCCGGCTTCTCATGCTGCCACCACTTCGCGTCTTTATTCGGTTTTCTGAGTGGCAGCAGTACACATTAGGTCATTGCAAGTGATTTCACTTGTGCGCGGCAAGTGATGGCAGGAAGCCGCTAAGCCGCCGCAGCCCCACGCGGGTGTCCGCGGGCCATCGGTCCATAGCAGCTCCAGGACCTGACCTCGCTTCATGGGGTCAGGCGCTGCGCTGGAAGGAGTTTTAATTAGAACACCGAAGTGCGTTTGTCTTCTAAAGCCCATCAGGGATAAAATATTAAAAGGGCAAATGCTCTTTTCCAAGAGAATGAGTTTTTCTGCCAGTGTATTTTATTGGAATAATCCCGACGAAATGAAAGGAACACCCAAGTTCCTGCCAGAGGAAGCCGATGAAAGGAAAGGTAACTTTGTCATTCCTGCTATCCTTGATTCATTCTGAGTATATGCCAGCCATATTCTACATCTATTGGATTATTTAACCCTCCTGATGACCCTACCAGGACCCGTCTTACAAGTGGGGAGTCTGAGGCTCAGAGAGATTTGCCCAAGGTCACACAGCCAGGAAATGGCAGAGGTGGAATTTAAACCAGGGCCACCTAATTATAAAGCATATCATCTTTTTCTTTTTAACCATTTTAAACTGTAATCCTTTTCCCTCAAGGTAACAAATAGACATAGTCTAAAAGATCAGAAATGTCAACCAGGCTCATAACAAAAAAAATCTATCTTCTGCTGGGTGCCTCACCCCCATTCCCATTCCAGGTGACATCCACTGTATTGGTCAGGGTTCTCCAGAAAGACGGGACAAAGAGGGTGTGTCTACAGAGAGAAAGAGATTTATTTTTAGGAATTGGCTCGTGCCATTATGGAGGCTGGCAATTCCAAAATCTGCAGGGTAGGTGGCTGTGCTGGAAAGCCAGAGAAGAAGAGATGATGCAGTTCAAGTTTGAAGGCTGTCTGCTGGCAGAATTTCTTGTTTTGGGGAAGTCAGTCTCTGTTCTAGGAAGACCTTCAACTGATTGGATGAAGCCTACCCACATCATGGAAGGTAACCTGCTTTACTCAAAGTCCACTGATTTAAATGTTAATCTCATCCAAAAAGACCCTCATAGAAATAATCTTTGACGAAATATCTGAGTCAACGATATCCGATAGTTAATTTTATGTTGATACATAAAGTTAACTATCACAACCACTTTCAACTCTATTAGATGTTTAATCTGATACTTAACTTCCATATTTCTTAAAAACATACTTTTATTGCTCTTTCTTTTTGCTTCTGCTTTAAATATTGCCTGTTGACTTTTTACCAATACATCTGTAGACTTAGCTCTCTCATGCTCCTCCTCAGAAGTCCTATCCCTGCATCATCCTCGCAACACTGTCAAACCACCCTTCAAATCAAGAGTCAGAGTTTACATTCTTATGATTATTAGTCACAGATGAATCATATGGGTACTCCATTACATTTCCTCTCTCATTCATCTTTTTGCTCATTTCTGGAGTTAAAAATCACCTTGTGTTTAGTTTGCTTAGTTTACTACTTAGTACCCATCACTGATTAATCCCCGCACTGTCAGAACTGAGAATTCTCTCAGTAAACGACCTGTGTTGAAGATCCTATCCATTCCTCCCTCCCGTTCTTTTCTCCCTTCCTTCCTTCCATGTGCTGCTCATCTCTGGATTGGTTTTTCTCTGCACAGCTGTGACCCTGAAAATTCCCAGCACCACATCCTGGGAAGTCCCTCCTTTCTGTGTGTTCATTCCCTACTTCCTGGAAGATGGAAATATTTTCTTCTTTCTTGATTTTTCTCTATTTTGGTGGAGCTCATTTTCTAGTAGTTTCCTGAGAAAAGGTACATGGAAGTGCATTTTTTTCAGAACTTGCATGTCTGAAAATGTCCTTCTTCTGCCCCCATACTTTACTGATAACTTGAATAGGCATAGAATTCTATATTGAAAATAATTTTTGTTCAGAATGTTTTATTTATTTATTTATTGGCCACACTGCTCTGTGTGTAGGATCTTAGTTCCCAGACCAGGGATCAAACCTGCCGCCTGCTGCAGTGGAAGCCTGGAGTCTTAACCACTGGACAGCCAGGGAAGTCCCTTGTTTAGAATTTTAAAATGTGTGTTCCATTGTCTTCTAGCTACCAGTGTTGCTATTGAGAAATCATTGCTGTTCTGATTCCTGATCAGCTTTGGAAATTTGTATGTGATCTCTTTTCCAATTTCCCTTTTCTAGAAGATTAGGATATTTTCTTTACCCTTGGTGCCCTGAAACTCCATGGTTATGAACTTTGGTGTGGGCTTTGTTTTTCATTCATTACACACTTGAGGGGCCCTTTCAGACTGGAGGCCTATGTTCCTCTGTCCTGTGAAATTTTCATGTATTGTTCCTTTGGTAATTCCTGCCCCTTTATCTTCTTTGCTTTCTCTTTCTGGAATGTCTGTTATTCAAATGTTGATCCTCCTTGATGGATTCTCTCATTTTATTTTTCCTTTTCCATTTATTTATTCTTTTGATTCTAACTTTCTAGAAAATGTCCTCAATTTTATCTTTCAATATTCCTATTGAGTTTACATTTTTTTAAATCATATTTTTGCCTTCCAAGAGCTCTTTATTATTTCCTGAATATTTATTTTTTTACTGTCTCTTATTCTCAAATTCAGGGATGCAATTATTTTACTCTGAGGGTAATATCTATAGATTTTAGAATGTCTTCTGTTCCCTTTACTGTCTCTTCTTCTTCCAAGTTTCTTTTATCTGCTGGTTTGTTTTGCTCTCTTTTTACATTAGAGGTATTCCCCAAATGTCAGGTAATCCTTGACTGCCCATTTTTAAGACACTAAGGCATCATCCGTGTTTTAAGGTGCTACAATACAAAACTCTGTGTACATACTAGGGGCTTGTTGTCCAGGGGGATTTGCTGTGCAGTGGTGGTCAGATGGGGCCAGGCTGCTTTGTTGGAGGTCTTTCCAAAGTCAGTACCGGTAGGCATTTCCTCTTGAGCTGGTTAGTTTCCCTGGAGAGGAAGTCTTACCTGAGGAATATAAGCCTGCTTCTGGCATTCTGGAGCAGAGTAGGGGAAGAGGGCTGGGGCTTACAGTATGCTGGCTTTCACACAATCCCTGTTTTCATTAGAGAGGCTAACAGCCATCATCAGTTGGACCCAGTATCCTCAAGTTTGGAGTCTGACTGGTTCACCTTACCAGAGGGTAAATCCCCAGCCTTCTGCTGGAGTGGGTAGGGAGTAATTGTCTTCTTGGCAAGGCAAGGGAAAGGATAGGTGGGTCTAGTTGCTTCTTTCAGTCTTGTAATCACTTGTCCTTTTTCCAGCCCCACTGGAACTGGGGAGACTTCAATTCTTGAGCCTTCTAGGGATCTGCAATACACATAGGCTTGTTTCATCTTAACTTCCTCTCTCTCTCTCTGCTGGCTCTGTTCCTGGTTACCTCTGGTCGACCTGCTCTTCAGCTTTGGAAATTTTATAGACATTTTAATATCTGCTGAATTTTGTCCCCTATAATCTTAGTTTCTGTAGGTTTTTTTTTTTTTTTTTTTAATACTATCATCTTAGTGGACTTTTGGTGGGAAACAGAGATGAAGGTATGGGTTCTAGTTGCTACGTTTAACCAGAAGTTCCCCACAGCAGCCACTCTTCACTCCTGGGTTTAGAAGAGGCTGATGGGGAAAATGTCTCCTGGTTGTAGAACTTGAGCCCATCTTATCCCCACGCTAAACAACACTGCTCTGTTTCACAGTACGTGTGAGATTTGCTGTATTAACTAATCTTTTAGCAATGCTCTTTGTGGCTCGCTTTCTGGAGAGGTTCAAGAAGTCAGATTTTAAGCACCAGGTAGAGCACCCTTAATGGAACAGGAGTCATTTGGCCACGTTGGCTGTAAAGTGAATCCCTTTCCCCATTATTCTGTTGCCAGCTGGCTTGGCTCACCAAACATGTGGTTAAACAGCTAAAGTGGCTGGTCCGTTGTAAGTGGCCAGCAGTCGGCCCTCTAGGACTTCTTGGCAGGTCTCAGAACTAGCATGTTTCTTTGGTCGCAGGGGAAATCCAGGTTTTAGCTTGGCCGAGTACAACTTTATCCCTGAGAGTGTAACATCATCTTGGATACCTGTCTAAATACTGCTCTCTTTCTCTGCTTTTTGTCTGACAGGCTTCCCATTTTTCAAGGTCCAGATGAAATGTCAACTCTTCTACAGCACACTTCCTCTAGCCCTCATCCCCATGTCCGCAGGGGTTTTTTATGGAGCATTAGGACAACCTTTCCTATAGGATTCATTCACTCATTCATCAGTTGCTCCCTCTTGTTGAGCAGTGAGCTCATTGAGGCCAGACATTCTGTCTTCCCTTTACCCCAGTGCTTATCAGGGCGCCTGACTCGTGCACTGTGGCCGTCAACGTGTATTTGTTGACTGACTGAGAGAACGCTCCTCTATCAGCAGAGCCTGTGTGTCCTTTTGCCAGGAATGGTGAGGCATTTCTGTTGATCTGCCTTTTGGCTCCACACTGTAACCTCTAGAGGCAACTCAAGGTTTTCCATGGCAACACCCCCTCCCTCAACCCACCTACCAGGAGAAGGGGCTTGGGTATGAGTCAAGAACAAAATAGAATACCAAGACACAATTAGTCTCTGCACTGGGGGTGCACTCGGAAGGAAGGATAGGAGACTGGGGTCCACACTTTTGGTTTTCTCCTTGGATCCTCCTCCCAGCAGGGAACATGCCCTGCTCCCCTGCTGCTGGTTTGATGACACGGGCCTGGGGCTCCCTGGCTCTCCTTGTTCTGGTCCCTCTTGTGATCAGCAGTGGTGGGTTGTGATCTGCAAACATCCTATGCTCAAAGGAGGTCATCGGCCCAAAGGAGGTCATCAGCCCCATGTATCTACTCCAGTTGGAATATTCCTTTATTTCAAGGCATCGGTACTGGAAAACAGATGATTGCTTTGCTTTAGCATTTGGGTTTACCTCTAATGAGGCATGCCTGTGTACAGGATCATAATGGACTCTTTGCCATTATGTTGGAAGAGGCTGTCTTTTCAAAGGGGCCCTGTAGAAGATGTTTCAAGGGGCCCAGCTGTTACTGCAAAGGGATATTTCTGGTAAAGATTAACAAAGTATATCTTCAAAGAAATGGGATCAACCTCCTCCTTTACCTAGAACATTTAAAAAAATAGGCCACTAACAATCCAAATCATGGTGAATGGATAAACACAATGTGGTATACCCGTATAACACATCACTTCTTAGCAATAAGGAGGAACCACCACCGATACATGCAACAACATGCACGGATCTCAAAAACTCTATGCTGAGTGAAAGGAGCCAGGAACAAAAGACTATATGGTGTACGATTCTATTCATGTGAAATTTCTACAAAAGGCAAATCTGTGAAGACAGAAAGTAGATGAGTGTTTGCCCAGGGCTAGAGGTGGGAGTGGGCACTGATTTCACATGGCACAACATTTCTATTTGAAGTAAGGAAACTGTCCTAAAACTGGATTGTGGTGACGGTTATGCAGCTATATAAATTAACTAAAAATTGTTAAACTGTATACCTTTAATGGGGAATTATATGATATGGAATTTATGTCTCAATGAAGCTGCTAAGTGTGAGAAAAAATGAAGCCAGACAAAAAAAATCACTGAAAAGCTCTTTTGCCAACTTAGGAAATGGATGGAAAAGAATAGTAGGGATTCCACAGCTCTCTGCTGATTTAGATTTGAGGTGTGCATCAGGCTTAAAATCTTTTTTCCTTTTCATTTAACTACTCTGTCTTCTTGCCCTTGGAGAGGAGGAAATGGCACAGAATCCTCCTTCTGCTAAAGACAGTGGAAGCAGGAAAGCAAAGCGAGAGGAACATGTTGGGCTCCCCTGAGCTGCCTCACCCCCATGTAACCTCTTCCACTCTCGGGCCCGGCAGTGTCTTCAGCTCCTCTTTTAGCTGTGACTTTAGTCATCCGAGCACCGAGCACAAAGACCTAAATTATCAGCGCAAGCAAGTTCAACCTACACACTTCAGCTCCAGTCTCTTAAAGACCCTTGTGCTTCCTTGAGAGACAGTCCTGAAGGGGCAGCCCTGAACCAGGACATGAGATGGGGGCCTGGCCAGCCTGAGGAAGTGCTTTGCTCGCCAGTTGCTGCTGTGACTGTGCGGGTCAAGGAAGTCCAGATCACTGAGAAAAAGTCAGGCCCACCAGGATGGAGAAGGGAATAGAAATAAAGGAAGAGTAGAATAGAAAACCTCCTCATGACAATAGCTCGCATCTCTCTGTACTTTTTTATACTTTGCAGACCTCTTTCACATTATCTTACTTAACCCTCACAAACTCTAGGCAAGATTGCCATTAATATCCCCAGGAAACTGAGGGAAAGAAGTAAGAGAATCAGTGACAGAGCTGGGGACTCAAAGTCAGTCCTTTTGACAAGTACCATATGATATCAAGTATATGTGGAATCTAAAATATGACACAAATGAACTTATCTACAAAACAGAAACAGACTCACAGACATACAGAATAGGCTTCTGGTTGCCAAGGAGGAGAAGGGGTGGGCGAGGGATGGATTGAGAGTTTGGGATTAGCAGATGGAAACATGTACAGAATGGATAAGCAACAAGGTCCTACTGTGTAGCCCCAGGAACTAAACTCAATATCCTGTGATAAACCATAATGAAAAAGAATATGTAAATGAATATATATAACTGAATCACTTTGCTACATAACAGAAATTATCACAACGTTGTAAATACATATCTAAGTGTGTGTATATGTATAGATTGATCTATCTGTATCTATCTATTGATCTATCATATATATGTGTGTATTAGGCCTTGTTTTAAGCCTCTTACATTGAGTCTTCCCTACTATTCTGTGAAGCTGGTACAGATGAGGAAACTGAGGCACAGAGAGATTACTTTGCCTAAGGTCACACGGTGCCCAAGTGGCAGAGCTGTGATTTGAACCTACACCCTACAGTGTGCTTTTCATGACACCATGCTGCCGGCCTCCAGACCCGCCATGTTGGTGAGTTTTGGATTTGATTTCTGGGTACAGACTGCGCTCAAATCCTGGCTCTCATTGCTCCAGCCTGTCATGCCTGCATTGCCTTCATCTGCAAGGACTTCGCTTCCTGCTATCATAGCAGCTCTCCTACAGTCAGTCTCCTAAACGCTTAGCAGTTTGTCTCACTCCCAGGCTTGGCTTCTGTTTCTGCTGCTGCCAGGATCATCGTACGGTCCCAGGAGGAACTGGAAATGCATGTGGATTTTACAAGCCTATGGATTTTTGAAGAGAGATGAGTGTTGATTTACTAGCTTCTCTGCGTGTTGAAATGGTCTTCTGAAAACTTTTACGGATATATTTACATGGAAGTGTCCCAACTAAAGAATGTACTGTAAAGAAATTTGCTGCCAATATTGTTTCGTTGCAAAGTGACATTGAATCAGGTCTGAGTAAATATTGATGATTTCTTTTGAAATGTGACAGACTCATGACATGGTAATTAATTTTACTGTAGGCCGAATTCAGAATGACTTCAGTGATATATGAGTAGGTGTGTAAAATGTTTATAGGGCTTTCAAAAGTAAGCCCAAGGCTTAAATGAAACCTTAACCAGACAACCGAGGAAGAATAAAATTGCAATTCTAATTTTGCTGGTAGAATTTCTGTGAGAAGCAAGGCGTTTTAGTGATTGATATTCATTGCAGAGAATCAGCACATCATGTATTTTATGTACTGTTAGACTAGTTGGAAACTTCAAATACACTTACTTTTCAAGAAATGCATGCATTGAGCAATGGTTAAAAAAGAAAGGCTAAGTTTAGAAAATTGTCTTTGGTTTACGGCAAAAGCTGCAAGGAACACATATTTCATAGTTCTGTGCAGTAGGCTAAAGGGCAGTGGCTCCACCGAGGCCTCCAATTTTGGGTGTTTCTTTTTCTCACCCCACATTGAATCTGTCAGAAAATCCTGCATTTTCTGCCTTAAAAAGGTATCCAGAATCTGGCTACTTCTTACCACCTCCACCTCTCATTACCACACGTCCAAGCCCCATCATCTCTCACCTGGGTTACTGTAACATCCCCCTCCCTGGTGTCCCCCCTTCCTCACGGAATCCATGACCGACCTGGCAGCAGCACGATCGGGTTAGAGCGTAAGTGAGTTCACGTCACTCCTCTGTCTCCACTGGCTTCCGGTCTCACTCAGACTATAAGCCAAATAAGTTCAGAGCCTACCGGCCCTGCTGGATACGGCTCCTTCCTTGCTTCCTGTTGTACTTCCCCCTGCTCACTCCTCCCTGTCACAGGCACCCTCCTGTCTCAGGTCTGCAGCTTTGGTCCCTCTATCTGGTGAACTCTTCTTCCTGTATCCTCTTGGCTGCATCCTCTCCTCCTCCAGGTTTTGTGCAGGTCGCCTTCCCAGTGAAACCTCACGTGACCACCCTTTTAACATGTGCAACCCGCCCCCACCCCGCCAAACTCCCCGTCCCCCTTGTCTGCTTTACTCTGTACTTTAGCACTTATCACTATCTGACGTTATACATTTTAGTTATTTATTTTATCTAGAATGTAAGCTCCATGAGGTCAGGAATTTGGGTCTGTTTTGTTCACTATTGTATACTCCATATCTACAGTAATGCCAGGTATATCGTAGGCATAAGAGAAAACACATAACTTATGGAATGGATGGATGGATGGATGGATGGATGGAAAGGAATTTTCATCACTGCTGTGTAAGGGATAGGGGTTCTGAAAAAGGAGCCAAATGCTTAGTGAATGTTCTAGAAAGGACCATTGAAGGGGTGTGGAGACCTCTGGAATCTCAGTGTACGAGCTGCTGAATAATGGGTCAGTGTTTAGACTATTTCTATGGAATAAGAGCAAATGTAGCAGCACCAAATGAACTAGCTAGAAAGGATGTTATAAAGCTGATTCTAGAATCGGGGATGCAAGTGTAGAGAGAATAAAACTATACATCTTACACCTTACCTGAGTAACATGCAATCTAATAGCTTTCTAAGTACAGAGCCCAGTTTCTTGTGCAGCCCACAGAATGGTAAGAGGGCCTGTGCACGCTCGGGACTCGATATTTCTAAGGAGATTAGTTCTACAATGGAAACAGAAGAATTCAAAACCATAAATTAATGTACTCTTTTGCAGTGTACAAAGTACTGTTGAAAAATATCAATAAAATTGCTCACTGATTGAGCAATTATATAATCTTACACAATAATATGTATATTTATTGAGAAATTACCCTGTGCTAAGTGCTTTACTTCTAGCATCTCTCTTGATCCTTACAGGTTATTATAATTATCCCCAAGACTGTATTCACTCAACAACATTTATGGGGCACCTCCTATGCCAGGCACCATCCTAGGCACCGAGGCTGCGAAACTGTATTTGTTCTGCCTCAAGTAACCTGCAGTCCTGTGAAGGAGACAAATGCAAAAACATGAACTATTGCAGCCAATGGTGGTATGTGTTGTGGAGCAGGATGAGGCATAACGACATCACAAGACCTGTGGGAAAAAGGAACAGTAGCTTAAAAAATCCCATTACCCCTTCCTCAATATGTATGGTTGTTTGTTAATTTCCTTTTTTGTCTTATGAATGGACTCTTCCAGGGAAGTCAATTAATCTATAACCACTATTTTTATTTACAATGCCCAGAAATTGGATTAGTGGCTGTCCTGTGGCTAAGGGTGAGGGAGAGCTGATGGAAAACCTTGCGCATCTCTTCCTTTCCCTTCTAGAGGCTTTCCAAAGAAGTCTTTGTTACCATGATGCAAGGTTTGAGGTCTCTTTATAGGTGACCTGACTCAGAGGGGGATCAAAACCCCACAAACCTACCCACAGACATGGACTCCAATGGCACCTAAATCTAGGAGGACATGGCCCTGGTAGCCCAGAGTGGGGACTGGGAAGCTCAGGAAGGGCAAAATGTTCTATAGGGGATACAGGAAGAAAATATTGGAATGTTTGCATATATCTTAACTAAAAATAAGAGTCAAGCTTTAATTTCATTTACCACACAGAGTGATCCATACATACTTGTTTGGTCTGTATGTCTGTTGGTCCCATGTCACACAGAACGTAAGGGGTCTCCTGAGGCACACTGAGTGTCACATGTACACATGTGCATGAACACACACACAGGCTGATGGTTGTATCTTCCTTCACTCCTCTGCTTTCAGAGTATTATAATATCCTCTTTTGCGCTCCTTGTGAGGATATACAGATTGCACTGTTTTGTTTTAATTAAATGGACCCTCACAAAATGGAGGAGTAGCTTAAGAACCCTGCAAAGAAAGAAAGAGTGTGTTGAAGATAACACAAATCCAAGTCAACAACAAGAAAATGGCACTGTCCCTAATCTGATATATGCTTACTATCAGATATATTATGAAGTGAGAAACAAAGACCATCTAATCAGATCAGACAATAAGTTGGCAAAAACAAATTTAGAAATTATCAAGAGGACAGTGCCTTTTTCTCCACTGGTGTTTACGGTAAGCCACACTCTAAGTATATATTAAGCCTTGAGATATTAGCAAATGATAGAGGTACACTTACCTATAACTTATAGATAAATAAATATAGTACTTATATTAGGTACATGTACAAATATTTTTACTGCTGAAGTTGTGTGATTGAAAAAAATTGAAGGCCACTGTATTAGGGAACTAGGCTTGCTTTAAGAAATCCTGGCCCTTTAAGATAACGTTCTCTGTCACGTGGGCAGAAGCAGATGACTGGTCTGCGTGGACCCGAGATCAAGGACTTGTTGCTTATTTACTTACAAGCTGCATTTTTAAACAAGCTATCTGCATGCTGGTATTCCGTGAAGAAGCTCCCTGTGTGCTGTGAGCCTTTGGAAAAATAATTCCATATTTTATAACAAATAACCATTGAAAACTGTACAGTAATGGGAAATACTGAAGTGTAGTTTTATATAATTTTGTCTTCATCTTGTGAGATTTAATTTATATTTTTAAAGTCTCCTCTCTCCTATATGTGTTATTTTTGTTTGTATCTTTTCTTAGTCTGACAATGATTTTTCTTTCTGGGGAAGAAAATTTACATAACCGCTCCATATGTAAAACAGTGTTGCTTGGTGAGTCATGCTCACAAAAAGTTCCTTTGGAACATGTGACTGAATCTCTGCCTCAGCCAATTTTTTTTTTTTTTCCCATGGCCTTCTTTGACACTCTAAGCCCAGAAGCTCCCCACTCGCCTGGCCCCTGCTCTATGAAGGCCACATCAGGTGTTACTGGCTTTCCCAGCTGCCTCCTGGCCCTCGAGGGTGAGAACAAACCTCTGGGGACAGGGCAAGAGGTCACCCTTTGAGCCATCCCTGGACCTCGTGAAGCAGGTGCCACTTAATTCTAGGAGTTGGAAGGGAGAGATGCACCAGTCTCCTGCCTCAGCCCCGGAATCCTGATCAGGGTGTGATGCGTTGCTACCAGTCTGCTCAAGAAGCATCTTTCCATGGGAGGTGGGGAGTTCAGTGGTGAGTCACTCAAATTAGTCTCTGCTGTTTGGGCACGTTACTTAGGATTAAGTATTGTCAGTTGTTTGTTTGTTTATAAGTTGTTTGTTTATTTATAAGTATTGTCAGTTTATTGACATTGTATGTCAGTTTTCTCATCTTTAAAATGGGAATAATAATGCCTATTTCATGGACTTGTGAAAGATGAAATGAGAATGCATATAATGCATTTAGCCTGACGGATATAAGTTGTTAAAAATGTGCGTTACTGTCATCATTATCACGTATTATATAACCAGACTCAGTCTCCAGCTGAATAAGTGGTAGTGGGGGGAACTTCGTGACTGAAGTAGAATTAAACTCTGACCATACCTATTTAGAGGGGTGACCATCTCTCACCCTGAAAATAATAGGATAACAGGATTTCGTACTATTTCTCCCACTTAAAACAACCTAAATATAATCTATAAAAATAGGCTTTGGGAGCAGATAGACTTGGATTCAGATACCAGCTCTGCCACTTACGTGATCTTGGGCAAGTCACTTAGCCTCTGTGACAATCTGTACAGGGTTTTCATACAGTGATACTGAGTTTGAGAACATGATGTAAGCATGACATCCAGAAGACCGTCTGGCACTTAGTGGGATCCTCATATATTGTCCCTCTTCCCTTTCTTAATAGCCATTAAATAAATCAAGTAATAAATACCTATACTATGAAAAATGAGGATATCTTTATTGTTCAGTGTCTTGAGGCCCATTGTGATACTGTGACATAAGAAGAAATATACATTTGGTTTTTGTCCCTGGTAGAGTGTTTCCTTGGGTTCTGTGAGCCATTATAGCAAATTATTGAATCCCAGGAGGGGGGTTGTGGGAAGCCCTGATCTGTAGCCAAGTTGGGCAGAAGTGTGGGTAACCTGGGGACACACTTCTTGCAACTGGCACCTGAAGTGGAGAATAGTCTTGTGGGACTGAGCCCTTAACCTGCGGGGTCTGCACTAACTCCGGTGGTTAATATCAGAACTGAGTTAAATTGCAGGGCACCCAGTTGGTATCTGCAGAAAATTGGAGAATTGCCAGGTGTGAAAAACCCTCACATTTGGTGTTGGAAGTATTGTGAGTAGAGAAACAGTTTTCATTTACCCGTTAGGAATCTCCAATCAGATGGAGACACTTGTAGACATTGATAGAAGAGTAAGCATTTACTGAACCCTACTATGTGCCATGCACTGGTTAGGCATTTTGTAATTTCATGTATTCTTTAAAACTCTGTGAGGAACATGTTAATAACACAACTTTATGGATGAGAGAACTGAAGTTTAGAGAATTTAAGACCTTATCCCAAGTCAATCTGGTGGTGAAAGTCCACGCTGTTCCTACCTCCTGCTTCCCTGCATTGCTCCAGATCTCTGGACCAACAGCTACTACATCTCTAAAGGAGAACACCCCCCTAGTTACAGGCATTGGTGGTTAAACCAGAACCAGCATGATAAAGTGGTCGTTTGGAACTCTACAAGCCTAGAGTACACCTCATGTCAGCGGCATAACCCTGGGGGCCTTGGGTAAGAAGAATATGCCTAAATTTCCCCAGCCCCCAATCACAATAACTTCCAAGACACAGTCACCCAGCCAAAGCTTCTATCTAGCTCTCTTATTACCAACCCAGTGATGACCCTGTCTATTTGATCCTTTAGTGGTGGAATTTGGGGCCAGTTCTCTTACTAGGGCACAGAATCTTGCTGTCAGGACCAGAGACAGCAGTTCTCTGGGATTTCATTGACGAAGTTCAGTTGGTAATCCAGGGCAGACTTTGCCAAGAAGAAAGATGGAGAGAGAAACTTCTGTAATGACCTCTGGCTATTAAATTTGACCACCCGCTGAAATCAATATCCCCTCAAGTTAATCCCAGACGGCCTAAATCAGTTACAGTCAACTACAATTTACGTCACACAGCAGCCACTGGGAGGTACAGAGAAGCAGGGTGCGGGGAAGGTAATGAGCACAGGCCCACATCAGGACCCAAGCAGATCATTTCTACACTCCTGGGACTGTTGCAGGATGAAATTCCCAGCCTTCTTTTTAAAAATGAAAATACCCTTTTCTTCTGATTTTAAAATAATGCATGCATATTATGATTGTTTTTGTTTTAAAATCAGACAATAAAAAATGTTTAAAAAAAAATTTTAAAAAGCAAATGAAAATCTCACCTTATTCCTGCCAACTAGTAATAACATTCTGTAAATCCTTCCAAACATTTTTTTGGTTCGTATACCTCTAGCCTCCCCCTCCAATAATTGTTTTAAAAATAGGACTGTATTGTGATTTTATTTTATCACTTCTAACATATCATAAGTATCCACCCAAAGAATACAGATCTCTGTTGCTGTTTTAATGGATTTATGATATCCATTATAGAGATGTACTATAATTTGCTTAGCTATTCCTCTCTTAAATGGTTTCCAGTACCGTGATGATAAATAAAGCTGCAACAAACACACTGGTACATCTTTGGTAAATATTTTATGTTGTGTTCAGGTCATTAACCCTGAACTTAAAATTCCACAAGACTTCAGGAACCTCAACCTTACTTATGTGCACTCCCTTGATAAATTATGGCTAAAACATTCATTCACTCATTCATTCATTCAACAAACATTTATTGGGTGAACATGTTCCAGACACAGGCCTATGCTCTGTGGATATGCAGTGAGTAAAACAGACAAAAATCTCTGCCTTCAGAAAGCTCGCATTTAGAGGGATGAAATTAATGATAAACATAATAAATGATCTTGTGTAACAAGGTGGCAAGTGTTAAAGAGAAAAATAAGCAAGAAAAGGGGAATTTCTTCTACAGTCCTTCAGCATTTATTCTCTCTATCATCGTGCTATTCAGTTTAATTCAATAAACATCTGTCGAACCCCTACGTTATGTTCTAGGTTACTGTTCTAGGTATTGGGAATGGGGCATGTAGAGCTGAATGAAGTATGAGTCCTAGTGTAGAGAAGCTCACAATTATTTTCTTCCTTGTGACTTAACCATTTCATCTGTGTGTGTTTTGTCTTCACAACTAGATTAGAAAACCCTCAAGGGCAAGAGTCTGTGTTTTATACTTCTCTTGAGTTCTCCTGAGCTTTTAGCATAATGTTTCTTTTTAACAGAATTAATGGTTAATAAGTGCTTGTTATGTACTGTACTTGTGAAATAGAAATGGCGTTGGTCAGTTCAAACTGATATGGCTCCTGTGAGAAGGAGTATAAAGAGCTTTTTAATTTTTATTTCAAATTATTCTGATGCCATTAATGATATATAGAAGGCAAAACACATAGTAGACTTAGAGAAGATAGTAGAGCCCAGAATCAAATCGAAAATATTTTTCCACTTTTAGTATAAACCGTGTTTTCCAGAAAACACACAGACACACACACACACACAAATAAATTGGGGAAAAAAAAAAAAGAAATGGTGCTGGTGGTTTTGAGAGATGACAAACTGGGTTCTGATGAACCAAGAAAGATTCAGGGTGAAAAAAAGGCACTGATTAACATCCAAGGTTAATGAGAAAGCTACCTATTTAGATCATGATGTTGGCATTAAAAAAAAAAAAACTTGCTCTAAATCATGCATTAATTAAGTATAGTAATATAGATATGTTAATGTTAAATACAGTAATTTTAGCTCTATTGTGCAAAGCTGGTTGAATAAGTAATACCATTTTTGAA
The DNA here is from genome assembly GCF_039906515.1 of Pseudorca crassidens. Lineage (NCBI taxonomy): Eukaryota > Metazoa > Chordata > Mammalia > Artiodactyla > Delphinidae > Pseudorca > Pseudorca crassidens. The sequence continues at coordinate 100,192,368 of NC_090297.1, read as the reverse complement.
AGAAAAACAAACCAAGCAGAGACACGTGCTGGGATTTCACCTGGCTCTGCGTGGCTTGTTTAAACTGCCCCCCACATCGGACTAATGCACACCAAACCCTGCCTGAAGGGGGCGCTCTAACACTCACTTGCAGTTCAAGGCCTTCGCTCTATAAAGTCCCTCAGTTCTTCCAACAGACCCTTGTTTTGTGCTCTTTCCCACTTCCTGGCTATCTTCTGGCTGTTTCATCTCTCATTAAAAAAAAGAAAAAAAAAACCCTGCCATACAAAGTAGGTAACTCTGAAAGTATGAAGTGCTGCAGGATAAGACAGGCTTTATATCTATCATGATGGAATGCCTAATATTTGTCAGGGATTGTATCCTGCCAGCTACATATATTATTTCTAATTCTCAAAGCAACCTTGCAAAAGGAGCAATATTGTCCCCAAAAGGACTCTGAGGTTGAGAGAGGTCACAGTGTAAGTATGCACACTGCTTTCTGTAGCTGCCTTTATTTGTCTGTTTACTTATTATTAGTACCATCATATTATTGTCATAGTTGATGTCATTCTGGCAGAAGTAGTATAATTTTAAAATATTTCTCTTTAAATTTAACACTCATTTCTCCCCCATGGCTTCTCTCAACAAAGACTCTGCCCATCCAGGCTTGGAGGGTTTCAGTGAGGACCTGTAGGCGCTTTCTGGTATTTTCTGGCCTAGCCCTTTGAGCTGAGTAAGACCTGGAACAGGTGAAGCTCCCACAAGGCAGATCCCAGCTGCCTGCAGAACCAGGCAGGGCTTTTGACTCAATTCTCATCCTTTAAAAACATCTTTTTCCTAGCTTTATTGAGATTAATTGACATGTAACATTATGTAAGTTTAAGGCATACAATGTGATGATTTAATACACATATATATTGTGAAATGATTACCACAGTAAGGTTAGTTAACACCTTCATCATTTCACATAATTATCTTTTTGTGTGTGTGTGTGTGTGGTGAGAACATTTAAGATCTACTCTCTTAGCAACTTTCAAGTGTATAATAAAACAGTATTGTTATCTCTAATCACAATGTTGTGCATTAGATCTCCAGAACTTATTTATCTCATAACTGGAAGTATATACCCTTTGACCAATATTTCCCCATTTCCCCCGACTCCCAGCCCCTGGCAACGACCATTCTACTCTCTCTTTCTATGTGTTTGGATTTTTTAGATTCCACATATAAGTGAGATCATACAATATTTGTCTTTCTCTGTCTTATTTCACTTAACATAATGTCCTCAAGTTCCGTACATGGTGGCACAAATGGCAGGATTGCCTTCTTTGTTGTTGAGCCATCCTTTCTGATTGCATTTCTCCTGGCACATCCCAGATGGAGAGTGATATAAAGCCCCCATCTGAAGAGTGATATAAAAACCTCAGAATGAAATGGACCTTTTCCCAGTGTTCACCACAGCACTTGGGGCCCAGTAGGTACATAATGATTTTTGAGTGGACAAATGACACTATTTACAGAAGTGTCTTACTAACTTTTGAAGCCTTTCTCACAGAATACAAACATAAATTTCAGAGTGGCTATTGTCTGGACTAACATGGAAAACTATGAAGGCAAAATTATTGAGTCAAATCAGCAATGTGGCTGACTATGCTGAACTGAGGCCTAATCTAGGGGAGAATTCCTTTAAAAAATTAGCAAAAAGTTATTCTATTTAGTATAAAAACTTCTGCCATTTCCCTAGAGTCAATCGTGGCATCAGGGAGAAGTCAACCCTATATTTTTGACCTCTGTGATTCTGTTATCAAATCCTTCTTTCTTAAAAAAATTTTAAAATTATGTAATACATATGTATTATAAAAATAGTAGAAAATACTGACAAGTATGAAGAAGAATTGTACATCACTAATAATTCCACCACCCATAAATAATCACAACTAACATTTTGGTGTATTTCCTTCTCCCATTTTCCCATGCATGTAATGTATATGCATTACAACAATGAAAACACACACAAAGTTTTGCATCCTGCTTTTTTCACTTATAATAATACAGTATTTTCCCATATCATTAAATATCCTTAAAATCTTGATTTTAGTGGATGTAGAATATCTTATTGTATTTTTTTATTTTATCGCATAATTTATTGTGGACTTCGTCAGGCATCGTTCTGACTCTTTGACTGTATAAAGGCCCCACAATGGATAGCTTAGTGTGTAGTTACTGTACACACCCATGGTTACTTCCTTTTGATCTTCTTCTCATTTTTAAACTCCACACTCAACTACTTCTAAGGCAATAATTTTTAACCAGTGAGACATGGACCCTCGGATGGGATGGCAAAGAGCAGGATACATATAATTTGAAAAGCCTTACTTGAAATCTCCATTGCATTATTTTTTTATTAAGATATTTAACTGTTTGGAAATTATATAGCAAAATGTGGGATTTTATTTTTCTAATGGGGGGATGGGTTAAAAATGCACATTCATTCAAAAATACTTATTGAACACTTACTGCATGTGAGGCCCTGTGCTAGACCCTGGGGATCGAGCCATGACGAAGACAGACAGGCTGAGAATACATACTACGGTTTGCATAGAACATTTTTAAAGCCTCTAATGGCCTGTACAGATCTTTTTTCTTTTCTTTGTCAATGTTGTTTGGAGCAAATCAGATTTGTGCTGAGATTAAAAGGGACTCTATATGTTCAGTGCCTGGCAGAGTGCCTGGAATACAGTAAGTAGGTCTTCAGTAACTGCAACTGCCCTCCACGTTCCCATCCCCTCAAAACAAAGGTTTCATTCATGTTGGTGGTTGTGTTGAGTCTCACAACTTACTCTGAGACCCAGCATGCAGGGGATGGCTGCTGGCCAGAACTCTTCTCTACAAACATAGAATCTTGGCATCATCAACACCAGACTCTTTCTAAGCTAAAACCAATATGACTTGGTTTGAAGGGTCAGTCATTCATAGGCTTTGGGGTTCAATACTATCCTGTGATCCTGGGTGGTCGGGCTTCTGTGAAATGTTCTCTTTGAAATCATAATGGAAATGTGGGGGTCATTCAGTGTTACCTTTGCATTTTACATCACTATTAACTCTCCCTTTAAACCTCAGAGTTGCTGATGCTCAGTTTCCCAAGATCATTTCTTGCCTTGGGAACAACTTCTCATAACCTTGAAAGAGATTTGGCCATTTGGGAGAAGATGGAAAGGTGATGTGATGGAAAAGGAGGATGTAAACTGTCCTCCTTCGATAGGCCAACTCTCCCCACTCCCCACAGAACTCAGGGGAGAAATACAAGATTATTGGGGAGAGTCAAGTTCTCATTGTGAATTTTTTTCCTTTCCTTCAGCATACAACCCATACATTTTCTCAGAAGGAATCTTGTCTCTTATGTACATTGTTTTTCAGTGTGGGTCTGCTGCAAACACAGCTGGAGCTGGATAGCCAGGCACCCCTGCAGAAGTTCACCCAGAAGGTTAGTGGCTTATTTTGTGAAAGTTCTAGTTGGTCCTGGTGACCCATAACTTCTTGAAGATATTGTTCTTAGAGACTGAAAGTTAAAAAAATCATTTTCTGGCCTCGATGAAGTGAACCAAAGACATATGTTTAGAGAGGCTGTTGAACTCAGAGCTGGGTTATAAGTAAGGAAAAATGTTATCTACCTCTTCTTACCTCCTTTATTACCCTTGATATTCTAGATATATTTGTTTCTCTTTCTTCAGGGCATTTAAAATTTAAAAAAAAATCTTTTTGAAATCCCATCATAATACCATGTTTCCTAAAGTAAATCTAACCTAGCATGAAGAAATTATTAACAAAGTTTCTTTTATCCACATTAAAGAGTATTTGAAACATTGATCTTCTGACCACCCTTGATAAATCACGGCCATCTGGTAAGTCTCCAAGGTGGACTTACTACTAGTTGAAAACATGATATACTCTGTACTTCAATAGAGCAAGTTTGGACAGACACAGAGCTGTAATGGAAAATGAAGCAGAGGGATTTATATGCCTAATTAAAGTAGCAAACTCTCAAATCCAGACCCATAAATTGACTTGTAGAGTTCTGATTGCTGGAAGAGTTGCAAATAAAAGCAATTTGAGGTGAGAGATCATTTTTCTGGAAGCAGGTGAGCCCAGTGATTTAAAAATTGAAAGCTTTTACTCTTAGTAATTTCACTTACAACGAGAGTGTAAATTTTATCTGAATTATAACTATATATAAATCTGATTTATGAAAATCTGTCAAAAGAATCCTAGACTCTAAGAATCAGTGGCAGATATAGCTTGAGAATCATAGGATTATTTAGCTAATAAACTCTAAAGTATATAAGACGTAGAATTTAAAATTTGTTGTGTTTGGATAAAGTTATATATAAATAAAAAAAGGAATCTGGAAAAATAGTGGACCTCAAACAAGAGTAACAATTTGCATTCACTGGTGTCATCCACACAAGGCCATAATACATTTGTTTTCTCTTTCATTTTGTCGTTCTGAAAACATTTTTCTGATTGATAGCTGGTTATCATGTCCTGTGTTGCTCCATTTTATTATCATTTGGGGCCTTTCAAAGGATAAAAGTGCTTTTTAATCACATCGGCAACATAAACCATAATGACATATTTTTTTCCTTCACAAATGCGTAAAGACTGTGAGTACCATACTATCCTGTGAGCTCCTTTCGGACAGAACCATGCCATTCTGCCCTGGGTGCCCAGCTCCAAGTTCAGTGTGTGGCTCTGTAAGCATGAGTTCACCCTCCTACACTGTTGGTGGGAATGTAAGTTAGCGCAACCACTATGGAGAAGACTATGGAAGTTCCTCAAAGAACTAAACATAAGAGTTGCTGTATAATCCAGCAATTCTTCTGCTGGGCATCTATCCAGACAAAACTATAATGCAAAAAGATACACATATCCCTACATTCATAGCAGCACTACTCACAATAGCCAAGACACGGAAACAATGTAAATGTCCATCGACAGATGAATGGATAAAGAAGATGTGGTACATATATACGATGGAATATTAGCCGTAAAAAGAATGAAATAATGCCATTTGCAGCAACATGGATGGACCCTGGAGATTATCATACTAAGTGAAGTAAGTCAGACAGAGAAAGAAAATATCATATGATATCCCTTATATGTGGAATCTAAAATATTACACAAATAAACTTATCTATGAAACCGAAACAGACTCACAAACACAGAGAACGGAGCTGTGGGTGCCAAGGGGGAGGGGATTGCGGGGGATGAAGTGGGCCTTTGGGGTTGGCAGATGCAAGCTATTATATATAGGATGAATAAACAACAAGGTCCTGATGTATAGCACAGGGAACTATATTCAATATCTTGTGATAAACCATAATGGAAAAGAATATAAAAAAGAATGTATATATATGTGTAACTGAATCACTTTGCTGTACAGCAGAAATTAACACATTGTAAATCAACTATACTTCAATAAAAAATAAAATAAAATAAAAACACGAGTTCACATGAATTAAGGGAACCAGAACATCCTGGGCATTCCTTGGTCATCCCTGAGCCTGAGAAAAGCAATCGATTGGGTTGTCCTGTCAGGTGGGAAGTATCAGAAACCGTGCTGGGGACAGTTGTGGAATCTGGAGGTTTCAGATCTTCAGTACCACAAGGGCCTCATTTTTTGTAAAGTGAGAAAGAGATTCGGAAACAGAGAACCTGAATAGACAAAAATGTAGAACACAGGAAAAATTCCTAGACAGTCGATAAACTTGGTGGCAGAAAAGAAATGTGATCCTTCCCATACAGCAGAAAGTCTTCAGCTGGTCTCCTTCAAGGTTGAGCAACTCCCTGACTGCCGGAGGGAAGAAGGATAACTGGGGGGAGCTAATGGGCTCCCTATTATCAGCTGTAAACTAAACACGTATTTGCTTCCATAAATATTTGGCACGTAGTAAGCAGGGAATAATGATCGGGTCCAAATTACTCATCTGTTCCTATGTAAGTGGCAAAGTTAGCATCAGCTGATGCAGTCAGTGAGAATCAGGTCTGATACAATCAGCAGGGGACACACCCTTGGTGACTGCAACAAAAAGTTCAAGGTGGCTTGTTTGGGATGAAAAGAATCCACTTGAGGTTGTCTTCTTGCCCTTCAGCACTGTCCCCTCTGTAGTTAGCCCTCAGACCAGCTCCCAGCCCTGCCACCTGCAGCTCTTTAAACAGCCCTCCTCCTCCGCAGGACCTCATAGCTACCTCTCATCACCCTGGCAATTGCAATGAGAACCCATGAATCACTTGCCGGGGTATGCCACAGCCTTTACCAGAGTGCCCTGGACAACCCCACTTTCTTTTTCTCGAATATTCCAGTCTGTCCTGTTAATACACTAGTCCCATACTCTAGACAGACTTGGATTTGAATTTGCAAGACAAGTTGAAGAAGATAACGAAGCTCTTTAAGACTCAACATCCTCATCTCTAAAATGTGGGGTGACCACCCATCATGGGTTTGCCTAGGATGCAGGACTTTTAGTGTCAAAACCAAGAATGTCCCAAACAAACCAGGATGAGTTGGTCATCTTACTAAAACAGGAATAATAACACCTCATTTCTTGTGTGGATGAAATGTACTATTGTTTGCAGAGTATCTGTCAGGAGTAAGTACTCAATACATGCCAGCCTCTTACCTTCCTTAATCAATTAAAAGTATTTGTGAAATAAGGGTTTGTGGAATACCTGCGAGGTACCCCTCTAGGCACCAGGGGGCTGTGATCAAGTGAGGTCTGAAACACAATTTCTATCTTCAAGGTGCTCACAATCAGGTTGGAGATATAACATTAATGCATATGAAATTGATATTTTATTTACTTATGCTCTGTTCCTTTCCCAAAAAAGACTGGAGGAAGCTCAGAATAAATGATACAGATACATGAAAATAAGAGTTGAAGGACGACAGCCACATAATTAGAGAGACAGTGGTGGAACAATTATACTAGAAACCCAAGGCTAAGGAAAGCTATTCCGACTGAATCCAAAACAGCCAGGAACAAAACAAGAATAACACAGAGCAGACTGAATTAAACAGTAAATTATATGGTATTAGTTTCAGAAGTTCAAGGTAGTGGTCTAAAAGTTCAAGGTGGAGTTCAGTGATGATTTCCCTCAAACCAGCTGCAGTGATTATGGGCAGGATGCCCCCTGCATGCCTCCGTTTCCTCTCAAAAACAGGGAGAATGCTTCTCGTGACAAGACATCAACTATCGATAATGCATGTGTGTTTCCAAACTCTCCCCTTCTCCTGCCCACTAGGGAGGCTGTGTTGCCCAAGTTTCTCCCAGGGCACAGGAAAAAGAGCAAAGGCCTGGGGGCAGAGTTTAGAAGAAATTTTTTCTCAAGAATTTAGGAGAAGAGAGAAGAGAGGGAAGGCTGTGGTGGGTGAGGGAAATAGATGAAAGGATTTTTAGGAAGTGTTGTCCAGAGTCATATATTCCCTTTACGGTGCTTGAGTAACTTTGGAAATTTCTTTTTAGCTGGCAGACTGTCTTTCTTTGATCCCAGCCCCACTCTGAGACATGAGCTGATGGGTGAATGAAGGAGAAGGCACTTTGCAAAGGCCACGTTTGAAGCTGGATCTGAATCCTCTCCTAGCAGCTCAGACCCTCTGCTTTTGCTCTTCAGTCAAAAAGGAAAAATGCAAAAGACTTGGACAATTGGGATTCTGGCTCATTGGTTTCATAGTTGTACATCTTTGGACAAGTTACTTACCCTGTCAAATACTCAAATTCCTCATCTGTAAAATGGATTATTTGAAGAGAAATAAGATAATGTATTTGCATATAAAGCCCTTAGCACAGTGCCAGGCCCTCAGTAAATGTCAGCTCCCTTCTTTCCTTCCCCTTTTGCAATCCCATCTTTTTATGATAAGAATTGACAGTAGGTGGAAAATTCATTCCTCCTGGACCAGCCCTATGCAAAGCTGAAAGTCCCATGTCTCTCTCCTACCTAACTCTTCATCCAGTTACTCCCCATACCTCCCAGGTACACCCACCTAGGAGTCTACTTATCCAGAGATCTGCCTTTCCTGTGTCTGTCCCTTGGGTTTGCAATTGCTCCTTCAGGGCAGTGACCACAGCTTTCTGACTTGATGGGTAGCGTAGAGCACAATATCAGACAGATGCTGTAACAGAACAAACCCTTCTATTGCTCTGCCATTGTTTTACAACTCTCATCTTTCCTCTACTTCATTCCCATGGTCTGGATCTAACACCTAGAATGGCTCCAGTTCTGAAGCTTAACACCCAACTTACTTTCTGATAACAGCATCCCACCCTTACAGCTCATTCACTCCCTTAACACACACTTTCAACCCCAGTGTGACCTCTGGTTCCAGAACTGCTCATTTGGCCCCCAACTCTTTTCTCCCTTTGGCTCTACTTCTTTTCTTACCATGATCCATCACTTCAGTTGTTCTCTCACCATTTCCCTTTACCTTCGTACCCCATGGTTGTCCATCTACTCCAGAACAGTCAGCCCTGGATCAATCCAGCCACTTACACTCAGACCAATGAGCTCTGCTAAGGAAAATCGCATCACCATACAAATTCACACTTTCCAACCTCCCAGGGCTCAGTGCTGCTGGAAATCCTCCATGTATCTTAGTGTTTCTCCCATCTTCTTAGCAACTACTCCATATTCCACTTTTTTTCCTTAAATCTACCCTTCCATCTTCCTCTGCCTCCTCAATGACCTTGTCCCTTAGTTCTATGGTGGGAACGGAGGGCTTCTTTCAAGGTCTTCCTTGCACCCCTTAGCTGCTGAGAGATTTCAGCCTGGACCATCCTTTTCCTCTTCCTAATTCCCTCAGTGGAAGATGATCTCACTCCATCAATCATCCCAGATTTCTTTATTAAATTTCAGATTGTTCCACTCGATTGGCCCTGTTCCTTCAGTGTGTAAATTTGCTCACTTTTTTCTCCTCAAAAAAATTCCTGTCACCACATTACTTACCCTTATCCCCAGTTATTGTATTATGGGTCAGGAGTAAAAATGTTAGCAAGTGAATATCCACAGACTCTTCCCTTAATCCATCCCCTAATGAGAGTTCTGTCATTGCCATCTTGGCCTTTCCTCTCCCTCCTTCCGCAGGGGAAGGATTGTCTTTGTCTTTCCTTCTGTTGCAGAATCTGGGCAATGAGGTAAGAGGGGACTAGAAGGAACTCAGAGTAGCTGAGTGGATCTGCATGGTAAACAGCTGTGCCAAAGATGAGGAGGAAGATAAGAGAACTTGCCTGAGTGGGATTTCCATAAGTATTTTAGGGGAAGAGATGGAGGTTTTAAAAAATTTAGACTCTCAGGTACCACAGTAGACTCACTGAACCAGAATATGCCTTTTTTTCTTCATGATATGGATTTAACAAGATTCCCTAGGTAATCTGTACATTAAGGTTTGAGAAGCACACACAAATTAACTAAAAACAGACCATAGGTATAAATATGAAAACCTAAGAATATCAAACTTCTAGAAGAAAATATAGGGGAAACACTTACGACCTTGGGTTGGGCAAAGAGTTCTTAGGTATAACAAAAAACAGAGCAAACAAAAAACTATGATCCATAAAAAGAAAAAAATAGATAAATTGAACTTCACCAATATTAAAAACTTTTTTACACTTCCAAAGACATGGTTAAGAAAATGGAAAGACAAGCCACAGATTGGGAGAAAATATTTGCAAGTAACATATCTGATAAGAGACTTGTATCCAGAATATATAGAAAACTCTCAAAACTCAACAATAAAAACAATCCAAATTAAAAATGGGCAAAAGATTTGAATATACATTTCATTAAAGAAGATACATGAATGGCTAATAAGTGCATGAGAGCAAACTCAACATCATTAGTCGTCATGGAAATGCAAATTAAACAACAATGAGATACTACTACATACCCTCTAGAAGAGCTATAAGCAAAACAATTGAAAAGACCAAGTTTCATGCCAGTGGGAATATAAAATGGCATAGCCACTGGAAAATAGTTTGGCAAATTCTTCAAAGGTTACATATAAACTTAAGATAGAGTCCAGAAATTACACTCCTAGGATTTTACTCAAGAGAAACAAAAGTGTGTATCTACACAAAGATATGTATATGATAATAGCTCATAGACGCATTATACATAATAGCCGAAAACTTGAAACAGTTCAGTTGTTTATGAAGGCAGGAATGCATGAGCGGCAGTGACTCTAGAGGTCACTGTCATCAGTAGCCAATCAGGACAGGTGCACAGGTGCTTAGCACTTTCCAGCATGCCTTTGCTTCCTCCTCTCCATGTCCAGCACATGTCCCCAACTGCTAGCCCTACTGACCAATAGTGGCCCCAGGCCCACCACAAGACACTTGACTGGACCCATGGAAGCACCAAAGCTTCCCCTAGACCTACCCACGAGGCTCCCTTCATAAGTGGTTGGACGTGTCTGGCTTCTCAGATTGATTGAGTGACTCTTCCCCTGATCAGCCAATATCACTTTCAGGCCTTTACTTCCCCAGCTCCTTGCACAACTGTGCAAGGTCTTATTCCTATAATAAGTCCTTCGTCCCATAACACCAGTCACTCTGTTCCCCTGACTGAACACTGTTATTGGTGCCAAAAGTGGTTCCAGGGGAACAGAACCTTAAGGATAGGAATATGGAATTGGTTGACTGATCTGACTAGATTTAAAGGCTTAAAGACTCTGTTGCTAATGGTAAAGTGGACACTGGTAGTCCACGGCATTTGAGTGGCAAACTTACATGACCACCTGTAATCACCTGCAATCAAGCTCCTAGGAAAAACAAGGCATTGAGTATTAAGTGGCTGCTTCCACAGAAGATTAAAGTGCAAATAAAAATTGTAAAGAATTTGGTTGCCCTTAAGTACACTGGAGAGCTTGGGGAAAGAAAATGATGAGCTCAATGCTCTATATGCCCAGATCCAAGTGATAAACCAGAAAGCCCTGAAAGACACTCTGTCTTCTGTGGGTTCAAGGCCAAGATTTCTGAAATCCAAACCCAAGGTCTAATCTTGAAGGTGGCTGAATTACAAGGCAAAAAGAATTTACATCAGTGAATGTACTGAAAACCATTGAATCGTATGCTTTAAAGGGGTGGATCCTACAGTATGTGAATTATTGGGTTGGCCAAATAGTTCATTCGTTTTTTTCCTTACGATGGCTCTAGAGGTAAGTAGCTGTCTTTAACTTCGTTGAAAAGTTTTGTTAGATTGTATTGTGACAGCTGTCACATCAGCGTGCATTTAAAAAAAGACATCAAAATTGGTGAATTTTTGTGTAGCCAGTTTAATATTGAAGATGGAAGAAAAAAAGCAATGTTTTCAGCATATTACACTTTAGTATTTCAAGAAAGGTAAAAATGCAACCGAAACACAAGAGAAAAAAGATTTTTGCAGTGTATAGAGAAGGTGCTGTGACTGATTGAACGTGTCAAAAGTGGTTTGTGAAGTTTCGTGCTGGAGATTTCTCACTGGATGGTGCTCCACACTCAGGTAGACCAGTTGAAGTTGATAGCGATCAAATCGAGACATTAATTGAGAACAATCAATGTTATACCTCACAGGAGACAGCCGACATACTCAAAATATTCAAATCAAGCGTTGAAAATCATTTGCACCAGCTTGGTTATGTTCATTGCTTTGAAGTTTGGGTTCCACATAAGTTAAGCAAAAAAACCCTTCTTGACTGTATTTCCGCATGTGATTCTCTACTTAGACATAATGCAAATGTTCAGTTTTTAAATGTAATTGTGACGGGCAATAAAAAGTGGATACTGTACAACAATGTGGAACAGAAGAGATCATGGAGCAAGTGAAATGAACCATCACCAACCATACTAAAGGCCGGTCCTCATCCAAAGAATGTGATGTTGTGTATATGGTGGGATTGGAAGAGAGTCCTCTATTATGAGCTCTTTCTGGAAAACCAAACAATTAATTCCAACAAGTACTGCTCCCAGTTAGACCAACTGAAAGTGGCACTTGATGAAAACATCCGGAATTAGTCAACAGAAAATGCATAATCTTCCATCAGGATAACACAAGACCACATGTTTCTTTGATGACCAGGCAAAAGCTGTTACAGCTTGGCTGGGAAGTTCTGATTCATCCGCCGTATTCATCAGACATTGCAACTTCAGATTTCCATTTATTTCGGTCTTTACAAAATTCTCTTAATGGAAAAAATTTCAATTCCCTGGAAGACTGTAAAAGGCACCTGGAACAGTTCTTTGCTCAAAAAGATAAAAAGTTTTGGGAAGATGGAATTATGAAGTTGCCTGGAAAATGGCAAAAGGTAGTGGAACAAAAGGGTGAATATGTTGCTCAGTAAAGTTCTTGGTGAAAATGAAAAATGTGTCTTTTATTTTTACTTAAAAACCGAAGGCAATTTTTGGTCAATCCAATACATCTTTCAAAAGCTATTACCAAAAACCCCCACAAAATTTACAATCTTGCAAGTTTTTCTGTTAAAGTTAGGGCATTGATTGGGAAGAGAAGGATTCTGAAAATTGGGAGGGGGACACATGGGCAGTTTCTGATGAACTTGAGGACTTCAGACTTTAAATTCTGCCAAGCCTCCTGTGTCAGTAGAAGCAATCCTTTCTTTCCCTGTCTGAGGAGGTCAGCCTCCCAATCTCAGACCCCATAATGATCTCTCCTAAAGTGGGTGACTTGCAAGGGACTGTTGATTTCCCTTAGGACCTACCCCTACCCTAGACCCTTTCCCTGTACCTCTACAGTCACTGATGATCTCATGCAAGCTCATGGCTTTAAGTGCCATCTCTATGCTGATGACTCAAATTTATAGCTTCAGTTCAGACCTCTCTCCTGAACTCCAGACTCATATATTCAATTGCTTTCTTTAAATCTCTGCTTGGATGCCTAACAGGCATCTCAAAATTAACTTGTCACAAGGGAGACCTTTTAGTTTCCCTCCCCCATCTTGCTCCTCCACGGCTAAAATTCTTGGTGTCGTTCCTTCCCTCTTCTCTTTCTCTTACACCCACATCTAATACATTAGTCAATCCTTCAAAAATAGCTCCATTAGTTACTACTTCTCGTGGTCGTCGCTGCCATCACCTGGCCTGAGACATTTTTTTTATCATCTGTCACCTGTGTTTTTGGAGTGGCCTCCTAGCTGGTCTCTTGCTTCTAGCTCTGCCCTCTTTCAGTCTATTTCCAACACAGTAGCCACGGTGATCCTGTCAAAATGCAAGTCATATAGCATTACTCCTCTGCTCAAAACCATGTAACAGCTTCCCAGTTCCCTCAGGGTAAAAGTTAGAGTTGTTACAATTGTCTACAGGACCCTAGATGATCTGCCCTCCCCTACCACCTCACTGCACCCAGCCACACTGGCTGTTTCAGGGGTTCTTGAATGTGCTGGGTTTACTTCACCCCAGGACCTCTGCTCAGAATGCTCGCCCCCCAGATAACCATGCCCCTTGGGTCTCAGGGTTTCTCAGCACTTTCCCAGTGAGGCCTTCCCTGGCCACCATATTTAAACTCTCAAACTCTCTCCACTCTTCATGTTCCTATCACCTCTCCTGTTCATGTCTCTTCCTATTACTTACCACTCTCCCACAATACTACATATGGGCGGGGATTTTCATCCCCCCGCCACTGCTATATCCCCAGTGTCTAACACTATGGCTGGCACATAGTAGGCTCTTGAGAAAAAACTGTAGAGCGATGCATATATCCAGAGAAAACTCTAATTCGAAAAGATACATGCAGCCCAGTGTTCATAGCAGCGCTATTTACAATAGCCAAGACATGGAAGCAATCTAAATGTCTTTTCCTATAATGGAAAAGAATCTGAAAAAGAATAGATTTATATATATATATATATATATATATATATATATATATATTATATACACGTGTATATAACTGAATCTGAAAAAGAATAGATTTATATATATATATATATATATATATACACGTGTATATAACTGAATCACTTTGCTGTACACCTGAAACTAACACAACATTGTAACTCAACTATACTTCAATTAAAAAATAAAGGGAAAAATCAATATAAAATCTAAATAAATAAATAAATAAAAACTCGGAGGATGAAAGAATGCAAATAATTGACATGGGGTGTATAGTAGATACTCAGTTATGTCAGTTGTCACTATTTACCTGATTATTTCAACTACAGAGTCAGGAGGTATTCTAGACTATTTCTTCCTTTCCTTCCGCCCACTCCCATATCTAAATAGTCACAAAATTCTGTAGCGTCTACCTTAGCCTCAGCCCTCATCATTTCTCACCTGGATTATTGTAATAGGCTCCAGACTGAATCCTGCCCTTTTCCCCTCTTTCTTTTCTCTTTTGCTAGACATTGCTGCTCGAGTTTCAAAATCACAAATCTGATCATGTCAGTCCCCTGGTTAAAATTCTTCAGTGGCTCCCCGGCCCTGTCAGAGTTTACGCTTTTTCACTTAGTACACAAATCCTTTCGTAACCCAGCCCTCTGACCCCCTTTCTGGCCTCTTCTCCTGAGATTCTTCTTCACACCTTTCGCTTCAATCCAACAGGGCCACTCAGTTTCCCATAGAGCAATGTTCTTTTACACCTTCTTGCTTCTGTATATGCTGCCTGCTGCCTGAAATGACTTTCTTTTTCCTCTGTCTCTTTTTAAACTCTAGCGAATCCTACTCATCTTTCACATCTCATCTCAAGCATGACAGACTCCAGAAATTCTTCCTGGACTTCTCAGTCTGATTTAGGTAGCACTTTTCTGTACATTGCCCGTCACGGCACTACAGTCCTGCAGTGGAACTGGTAGTGTGCTGGTTTGCCTTCCCCCCTAGTGAATACAAACCTGGAGGGTAGGAGAGGCGTCACACTATACTTAACACCTCCATGTCTAGCACAGAAATGAGGGGGCTGGAAGTGTTTGCTGAAATCATGATGGTTGTAAGGTTAAGACTCTGCTAGCTTCCTGAGGCTGCCTTGCCTAGAAACAGAGAGGCAGGCTGGAAGCCAGGAAGCAAGACATTCTTACAAGGGACATTTAGAGTTGGTCTGCTCTTTGGGTTAGAGAGTAACCACTTCAGAGAGAATAGGGAATGGGCCAGGCTCTATAAAACAGCAATGGTAGGAAAAGCACTTTGTATTTTGCACACTTGATTTGAAGAATGTTTCTGACATTTTCTTTGTGGCATTTCCTTTGTATTATCCCTTAGTATGTAACAAAGTCTAATGGAAAATTCCAGTCTGCCTTAGCTGTTCTAAAATAATCCATGAAAAACAATTTGGGTCCATGATTGAGCCGTAGTATTAAAGGTGCAGCCGTTCCCCTCTTGGTGATGGCAGCAAGAATGTCTTCCAAACAGAAGAATTTTAATTGATCTATCACTTTGGAGGGCTTAAGGCTTCCCTCTCTGCTTTCACCAAAGGGAAGGTAAAATTTGCAGCACACAGTCCTCCCCACCTATGGATATTCTTTCCTGAGCTGAAAACCTGAAGCTTCAGAGTTTTCTTTTAGGAAAGAGGCTTTCCCCCTTCACAGAGACTTAATAAATACTTGGAATGAGGACGTTTTCTGATTGGTTGTCCAGACATAAAGAGGCATTCTGATTGGTCGGTGCCAAGGTGGATGGAGTGGGTGAAGGGTAGGAGGGTGGTGATGGAAAGGCGCTGAAAGCCCCCTCTGCTCAGAGCGAGTACAAAGGCGCAACTGATGGTGAGCACATAAACATATGACTCAACAGTGAGAATTTCATTCTTTTCAAATAAGCTGTTGTAAGAAAGGGGCAAATATTTAAGCAACAGTTGGAGTGTTTGCAATTGCAACTCCCACTGATGAATTTAAGATGGTAAAAGGGCGACAGGGGACATTGGCTCACAACAGAGCGTTAAGGCTGTGGTAATAGAAAGCAATCTGTTCAAGGCGAGGTCTTGGAGGGCAGAGAAAACAAAAATAAAACCAAGCAAGCGAAAAGGGTAAATAATGGAGAGGCAATAACAACCACCTTATAATCACTGAGAAAATACCGACATTAATAAATCTTGAAAGGCAGATACGGATGCTGAAGTTGAGGGGCCGGACTCTCTCAGAACCCCGGTGACGCTGGAAAAAGTGAAGATGTTAGAGGAGGGGTAAAAGTAATAAAAATAAGTTAGAAAAACTATGCAGATACTAACCTGCTCTTGTTTTACGTGGGTATAGAGCACATCTATATACTTCCCTTCCTTTAAAACTGTCAGCCATTCTTATAAATCTTCATCTTCATGTAGCTAGGAGAGAGTGATTTTAGACTCACAAAATTTTAGTGCTGGGGCTTAGAGACAATCTCTTCCAGCCCCCATCATTTTACAGATGAGGAGCCTGAAGTCTAGGGAGGGGACGCGATTTGTGCAGGATCACACTCTCAGACAACTTACCTGACTTCCCTTCCGGTGTACTTTCTGTGACGTCAGGAGTTTCCAAGTGTTTAAAGTAAAAAGACGCCCCCCACCTTTTTTTTTTTTTTTTTTTTTTTTGCGGTACGCGGGCCTCTCACTGCTGTGGCCTCTCCCGCCCCGGAGCACAGGCTTCGGACGCGCAGGCTCAGCGGCCATGGCTCACGGACCCAGCCGCTCCGCGGCATGTGGGATCCTCCCGGACCGGGGCACGAACCCATGTCCCCTGCATCGGCAGGCGGACACTCAACCACTGCGCCACCAGGGAAGCCCAAGACCCCCTTTTTTAATGTCAGGCATGTTGAACACTCTTACATGACCAAAGCTGTGCTTTTAGTATCTACTGATTATAAATTTTATATGCAGTCATGATAAAAAGCAACCATGAATTCAGCAAAGCTTATAAAGTATCTTGTATTATTCATGTACATTTGAAAATGCAGACTATATCTATGAGTGAATGACACATGATAGTTTCAGTCTCTAGGCCGCTTGGTGCTCAAAAGGACCATAACCCTGAGGCCTTCCAGGGCTGGCAGCTTCCAGGTTGGGAACAGGGTCCTGCACCAGGATGAGCTGGCTATTTCCAAACCCAGCATGAAAAGAAATACTTCCATTCTCTTAAGAATAAAGAAGATATCAAGTGAAATCAAGTACCTTAATTTGAAAAGAATTTCATAAGGACTTTGGGTAATTTCAGACCACAGAAGAAGAGAGTCCTATTCTGTGAGCCTGGCCCAGGGCTCATCACCAGATGAGCAGAGCAGAGGCGCAGGGGCTGCCCTTCTATCTTCATGGGTAGGAAGGAAATCCATCCCACAGTGGGAGAAACTCAGAGTGTTACAACAGTCCTGGGAGTTGGAGGAGGGTTGGAACGGTGGGAAGACTGAGGGGTGCAGTGCTCCCCAGATGGGAGACTGCTGAGTTTGGCAATCTGTGGATCACACAGGTGGGGGTACTCCCAGGAGAGCCCTGGGTCAGTTACCACTTACTGAACACCTACTCTGTGCTAGGCACTCTGCTAGCTGCTTCACACGCACCATTTCATTTAATAATCGCACTTCAAGGCAGAGGCTATTCTAACCCCCACTGTATGGTTGAGGAAAGAAAGGCTTAGAGAGGCTTTGTAATTTGCCTAAGATCTTGGGGCTGGAATTGGAACCCTGCCAGCTTGATTCCAAAGTGTCTGTTCCTAGCCACAACCTTAGCCAGCAAGAAGGTAGTGAGCTGTTGTGAGATTCAATTGAGATAACCCATGTAAAGTGTGTCTGAGCTTATAAAAAAGGCTTATTACATGGTGATGATGATTATCAATATTTTCAACATTTTTATGTTGGAAATGCAAATAACATTAAAAAGGATGAAAACACTGGGGTGCTGTAAGAAAATCAAGAGTGTGAAACCTTCCAAGATGGGATCTTAAAAAAAAATGAATTGTGCCCTTGGGTAAGAGAGGGAAACCAGACTGTGGACCCAGAGGAATGGCCAGGGTACACAGGACTGATGTGGATGGACATGGATACCTCCCAGGGGTGACGAGGCTGCCTCCACCAGGATGACAAGAATTACCACCAATGCAGGGGCGAGTCCTGAGACAGGCAGAATGTGGTGCGGGACCCTGTGTGGAGAAGTGTGTGATGGGGAGGCAAGCTCTTGGAATTTGATTGGTCGGGTTCAGAGACAAGAATATTTCATCACATTTACTCTTATTATTACCCATTTCCTTGTGTCCAGGTGGGTATGAGGGGGACATTTGCTAGCAATGACATTGTAATAGGTCAATGGTCAAAATGACATCCGAGTAGAAAAACCTAGATATGGTCAGGATCCAGAAAAGTTGAGTGTCAGTGGTAGGAAGAGTCTGAATAAGTGTTAAATTTAGCTAATCCACTTATTTAATCAGAAGTGGTCCTTTGGAACAGTTATTCAAAGTCTCCTTTGAAAACATGGAGCACTTCAAAAGAGTTCTGCCATGGTACGTAAGAAAGAAGGCATGGTTTGATAGCTTACATTTTCAAAAATTATCAGTTTCATTTTAGAGGATTAAAATTGTATATGTGTAGCAAAAATAACTTTCTTTAAAATTTCAAGCAGAGCTTTGAAAACCTCACACTCAATTGAGTTTATTCATTCTCTAGGGAGAAAAATTCTTTTGCAGAGAATGATTTAATTCATGAAACGGGCTCTTACTGTCCCTGTTAGAGGATAAGATTTTCTACTTAATTTGAGCAAATGATTGAACAAGTTTTGTGGAATTTGGCAAATTTTCCTCTAGAAATTGTCATTTTTTTCCTTTTGTTAACTGAAAACGGAGAGGTGTATATGACAATAGCCACCAAAGAAAATGCATTGTTTGTAGTGATTGGTTAATTTGAGGAGACTCAGATGGTATATTATCCCAGAAATTGCTCAAAAATGAGACTGCTGTATCCTGAAAAGCCTGATGAGATCAGAAACACAGCATTTTGAAGGTCTTTTTTGGTGCACTGTGCCCAAGGTTTATTGTGAGAAGGAGGAAATATGTTAACACATCAGTATTTTCAGGTGACACCAACACTAATTGTCTAGAGAATGACAAGACTCAGCATATCATATAAAGAGACTGGCCCTCTGATGGCAAGACTCCCAAGTAGAAATGTATCATAATAGGGACAAATGGGTGTTAATAACATAAATAGTCTGGGACAGGCGCTCCATGATAAATAGGGCTATTAAACAAAGCCTGATCAGGATGTCAGACTGGTGAGGACAGAAAATGTTGCTAATTCTTCTACATCATACCAAAGAAGGAAAGCTGGCCCGAGGAGAAGTTTGCTGTGGAACAAAAATACTGTGTGTTTCTCTCATAAGCTAAGATTCTCAGACTGCACCAGTCTGGGGTCTACTTTGCAGAACAACAGCTTTCCCCATGACTCAAGCTGTCTTCAGCCATGAGGTCACTGCTGGCATCCATGGTTCTGCGTCCCCTGGGAGGCCTGGTTGGTGTCCCACACAAGGAACCCCACACCTGTCAGCTCCAGTGAGACTCTCCTATTCTCTCAAAGAATCCTAACAGACATTGGGATCATTATCTGTGATGATTAATTTTATGTATCAACTTGACTGGGTCATGGGGTGCACAGATATTTGATCAAACATTAGTTCTAGGTGTTTCTGTGAGGCTGTTTTTGGATAAGATTAACACTTGAATCAGTAGAATAAATAAACCAGACTGCCTTCCCTAATGTGGGTGGGCCTCATCCAACCAGTTGAAGGACTGAATTAAGAAAAAAAAAAGGCTGCCCTCCTACACTGTTGGTGAGAATGTAAGTTGGTGCAGCCACTATGGAGAACAGTATGGAGGTTCCTTAAAAGACTAAAAGTAGAGCTACCATATGACCCAGCAATCCCACTCCTGGGCATATACCTGGAGAAAACCATAATTTGAAAAGATACATGTACCCCAGTGTTCACTGCAGCACTACTTTCAATAGCCAGGACATGGAAGCAAACTAAATGTCCATTGACAGAGGAATGGATAAAGATGTGGTACATGTATACAATGGAATATCACTCAGCCATAAAAAAGAACAAAATAATGCCATTTGCAGCAACATGGATGGACCTAGAGATTGTCATACTGAGTGAAGTAAGTCAGACGGAGAAAGACAAATATATGATATCGCTTATGTGGAATCTAAAAAAATGGTACAAATGAACCTATTTACAAAACAGAAATAGAGTCACAGATGTAGAAAACAAACTTATGGTAAACAAGGGGGAAAGGGGGGGAGAGATAAAATGGGAGGTTGGCATTGACATATACACACTACTATATATAAAATAGATAACTAATAAGAACCTACTGTATAGCACAGGGAACTCTACGCAGTACTCTGTAATGACCTATATGGGAAAGGAATCTAAAAAAGAGTGGATATATGTATATGTATGACTGATTCACTTTGCTGTACAGCAGAAACTAACAACACTGTAAATCAACTATACTCCAAAAAAAATTAATTTTAAAAAAAGGCTGATCCTCTACTGACTAAGAGAATTCTTCCTGCCAGACTGCCTTTGAACTGAGACATCAACTTTTTCTTGAACTGAAACATCAACTTTTCCTGGGTCTTGAGCCTGTGACTTTCAGATTGGAAATTAAACCATTGGTTTCCCTGGGTTTCCAGCTTGCCAACTTACTCTGCAGTTCTTGGGACTTGCAGCCTCCATAATCACATTCCTTATAATACATCTCTTTCCATATATATATTTACATAGGCACTGTATTGATTCTGTTTCTCTGGAGAGCTCTGAGTAATACACTGTCCATCATCTAATTCCCTCCTTCTCTGGTTTGGGGAGTTTCCCAGTGAATTAGTCAGAGTCCTCCAGAGAAACAGAATCATATATATATAAATGGCTCATGTGATTATAGAGGCTGAGAAGTCCCACAATTTGTGGTCTGTAAGCTGGAGACCCAGGAGAGCTGGTGGCGTAATTCAGTCTGAATCTGAAAGCCTAAGAACAAGGATGCACAGATTCCAACCCAGGTCTGATGATCTGCGGGAGAGCTAGGAGTGCTGAGGGCAGAAGACTGATGTCCCAGCTCAAGCAATCCGGCAGGGAGGACTGAATTCTTCTTTCCTCTCCCTTTTTGTTCTATTCAGGCCATCAGTGGATTGGACGATGTCTACCCATGCTGGGGAGGGCAAGTTGCTTTACTGAGTTCACTGACTCAAATGCTACTTTCATCCAGAAACATCCTGACAGACACATTCAGAAAAAATGTTTAGCCAAATATCTGGGCATTTTGTGATCCAGTCAAGTTGACACATAAAATTAACCATCACACCCAGTGGGTATCTTCTTGGTGGGAGGTAATGCTCCATTTCCTGCTACAGAAAGCCAAGAGTTAGGTGGTCCCTCTCCCTGCACCTTGGCTGCAGGATGCAGGCACGTGACCTGTGCTGGCCCAATCAGATGTTCCTGCCTGGGACTTTGCATCTGAAGAGGGTGAGCTAAGAGGAAGTGTCAGTTAGATCTCACTTCCAGTTGTGGCAGAGAGTGGCTGATAAAGATGGTCATCTTGTTTCTCCAAACATGCTGATTTTCTTCTCATTTTCTGAGCCTGGTTCTCCCATCACCAGTGGCTTCTGAAGGTCCTCTGTATCTTTCCAATAAATGTTGTTTTCAACTGAAGAGCTAAAGTCAAGCTCTGTTCCTTGTAACCACAAACTCTGACTGGTATAGAGGTGAGGCCCATCTTTCAGGCTGGACACTTGGAATCAAGACACCCCTATTCCTGTTTTGTGTCATGTGTAAACTTACAGGCAGATGGCTCTGGCTGCCACTGAGCGGGTCAGCCACAAAAGGAGTGCCGAAGCCAAAGGGCATAATCACATCCATGACAGTGACCAAGTATCAAACCTTTCCCATGTGCCAGCCACTGTGCCATGAGCTTCTCTTACATTATCTCAACTGATTATCACTACAATCATCTGTGGTTGGCAGCATTATTATCCCCATTCTTCAAATGAGGAACCTGTAACAGAAAGATTAAGGAATTGGCCTAAGTTTGTACTGTCCTAAGTGGCAGAGCTGGAATTCATGCTCAGGACTATTGGTGCGTCCAGATGTGTAACTAGCATGGTAGGTGTAGTGAGACTCTGTGAGTCCTCTTTGGAAGGATTGAAGGAGGCGTGTAGAGAGGCAGGAGGTAGGGAATCAGCCAGGAAGAATAAGGGCCCAGCATGTTGATAAGGGCCACCTAAGCGTCTGCTTTGGTGTTTCTTGGCCACCGTATTCAGGCAGCAGAACTCATCCTCACTCATTTAAACAGAAGGGGATTTGTTGCAGGGTGTTGTTTAGTTTGTAGAATTTCCAGAATTGGCTCAAATCATGCTTGATTGCTACAAATTCATGGATCATGCAGACAGGGGAAATGATTAAGCAGAATTCCAGACTGTTCTAGAGGAAACCCACTGTTGCCATTGCTGACCACCCAGAGGCTATGATGCTAAAGATAGAATCATCTTCCCAGCCACTCCATAAAAGCTAATCCCTCTGCTGCCACCCTTGCTGGATGGTCCAACCTCTCATGGCACATGGCCACTGACCCAATTGCTCAACTTCGCCTTCCAGGTCTCATGTGGGTGTCTTGGCTTGGTGGACCTAGGTCACGTGGGGAACGCTGGTGGCAAAGAATCTGCAAAATGTAGTTTTTAGCTTTTCAGCATGTTTAGTTCAGGAAGGCACTTTAGAAGGGGGTTGGAGTGGACGCTGAATGCCGAATCAATGGTATTGTCCTGCCTCAGCTTCATTGCTCTCTGTACACATGTGTGGTGGAGAATGTGTGTGAGGTCCTGATACTCCAAGTTGATACCATACAACTTCACATCTGGAAAGGAATCTGGGGTTTTCAGGTCCTAGGGGTTCCTGAAGGGGTGTTAGGGGACTGCCACAGTGATCAAGGAGGGGGCTGGGTGAGGGGCAGGGCCAACACATTTTACAACAGCTCAGCTCTGATATGTTTCAGATTCTGTGCTAAAAATATATAAACAAAATAAAAGAGGTTGCAAATCACTGGCTAATCTAACTTTTTCATTTTTACTGATGAGAAAACAGGGACTCAGAGATGCAAATGCCTTGTCCACAGTCAGAACTAGCAGAGGGTAAAACAGAGGACAAAACTAGAACTGTTCCTTTCTCTACTGCACCATGATATCTGAAAGTGTGTTCATTCAAAATTGTATCATTGCCTGAGATGCACGACATTCTGGGTTTAGCACAAGTGGTGATATGACCTGATTTCAACTTCAACATCACTGCCCCAGAGAAGTCTGCCTGGATCCACCAGGCCAAGCCAGTTCTTTCTGTCATATGCATTCTTGGAGCCTATACTTTTCCCTTGTAGCACTTAGCACAATTATAATGAAGAATTTAATCACTGTATTGCTTAGTATCTATCTCCCTTATTAGAATGTAAGTTCCGTGAAGTAAGGACTTTGTTGGTCTTGTTCACGGCTATATCCCCAGAATATGACAACTTCCAATGGACAACCCAAACACTAAAAAAGACTGGAAATCAGGGCAGCTAGGTCTAAGCCCTGCCTCAGTCTTCCCCAGGGGGAGAGACCAGTGTTTGCTGCTCATGAACGTAGACTGCAGAGTGAGACAATCTGAGTTCAGCCCTGAGCTGCGTCTCTGTCTCCTCATCTGTTAAATGAGCCTAATAATTCCACTCTCCTTTACTGTTGTTAGGAGGACAGGAGAGAATGACTAAAATTTGGGCCTGAAATTGGATACACATTTCCCATGGCTAGTCAAACTATGGTAGGAATTATAGTCCATGCCTTGCTATTCTGAAGCCTATGGAAAGAATATCCTAGAATGTGAGGACTGAAACTGTTCCTGAGATCCTTGGGATTTAGCTTCCTGTATTTATAGGACCTTCATTTCTGATTGAAAAAAATGATAAATGTAAATTATAGAAAAAAATAGAAAATATAGATAATTATAAGGAAGAAAATTTAAAAATCACCTCATGATCTAATATTTTGGCATACATCATCCCAACCTTTTTTATGTTCATATTTATATATCATAATTTATACTGCTTGTAATCTGCATATTTTCATTTTAAATACTTTAAGACCATTTTCATATTTTAAATGTTCTTATATAATACAATTTTTTTCAGATATTCATTTTTAATTATTTATTTATTTTTAGCTGTTTTGGGTCTTCATTTCTGTGCAAGGGCTTTCTCCAGTTGCAGTAAGTGGGGGCCACTCTTCATCACGGTGCACGGGCCTCTCACTATCATGGCCTCTCTTGTTGCGGAGCACAGGCTCCAGACGCGCAGGCTCAGTAGTTGTGGCTCACAGGCCTAGTTGCTCCGTGGCATGTGGGATCTTCCCAGACCAGGGCTCGAACCCGTGTCCCCTGCATTGGCAGGCAGCTTCTCAACCACTGCGCCACCAGGGAAGCCCCCATTTTTTCTTTTTTTAAATTTTGATTTGAGACCTTTTCTTTTCTAATGTAAGCGTTTAATGGTATAAACGTCCCTCTTGGCACTGCTTTAGATGCATCCCACAAATTTTGACATGTGATATTTTATTTTTCATTAAGTTATATGTATTTTTATTTCCTTTTTTGGGACATTTTAATTTTGCTAACTAGCCTTTTTAATTATGAAGTTAATTTATTCATATGGTAAAACAATCCAAACTTTATGAGTTTTCAATAAAAAGAAAGTCCTTCTCTCATTCCACACATACCCCAGTTCCTTTCATTAAGGTACACATAGTGAACAGTAACTTTGCGCACCTGACAGAAACTTTCCACTCACACACATGTTTGTGTGCATGTGTGTGTGAGATAATATGTTTCATGTTTTATCTTTTATTGGACAAATAGGAGCACACAACACACACTTGTGCACCTTACATATGTAGTAGATTGATTACCAAAATGGTCCCAATTATTCCCCGCCTTCTCATATTTCTTGCAATATAACTTTGAAGCTACTCCCATAAGAGAGGGAGAATAATGTAAATCAATGAAGTTAGAAAACGCCCTCACACCTTACACAAAAATAAACTCAAATGGCTTAAAGGACTTAAATATAAGACGTGACACCAGAAGGAACTTCCGGGAAGATGGCGGAGGAGTAAGACGCGGAGATCACGTTCCTCCCCACAGATACACCAGAAATACATCTACGCATGGAACAACTCCTACAGAGCATCTACTGAACGCTGGCAGAAGACCTCAGACCTCCCAAAAGGCAAGAAACCCCCCACGTACCTGGGTAGGGCAAAAGAAAAAACTAAACAGAGACAAAAGGATAGGGACGGGTCCTGCACCAGCGGGAGAGAGCTGTGAAGGAGGAAAAGTGTCCACACACTAGGAAGCCCCTTCGCGGGTGGAGGCTTCGGGAGGCGGAGTGGGGGAGCTTGGGAGCCGCGGAGGAGAGCACAGCAACAGGGGTGCGGAGGACAAAGCGGACAGATTCCAGCGCAGAGGATCGGGCCGACCGGAACTCGCCAGCCGAGAGGCTTGTCTGCTCGCCCGCCGGGGCGGGCGGGACTGGGAGCTGAGGCTCCGGCTTTTGTCGGAGCGCCGGGAGAGGACTGAGGTTGGCGGCGTGAACACAGCCTGCAGGGCGTTAGTGCACCGCGGCTGGCCGGGAGAGAGTCCGGGGAGAAGTCTGGAACTGCCGAAGAGGCAAGAGACTTTTACGTCCCTCTTTGTTTCCTGGTGCACGAGGAGAGGGGATTAAGAACGCTGCTTGAGAGAGCTCCAGGGACGGGCGCGAGCCGCGGCTAAAAGTGCGGAGCCCAGAGACAGACATGAGACGCTAGGGCCGCTGCTGCCGCCACCGGGAGGCCTGTGTGCGAACACAGGTCACTAGCCACACGCCCTTCCGGGGAGCCTGTGCAGCCCGCCACTGCCAGGGTCCTGGGATCCAGGGACAACTCCCCCGGGAGAACGCACGGCGCGCCTCAGGCTGCAACGTCACCCCGGCCTCTGCCGCTGCAGGCCCGCCCCACACTCCGTGACCCTCCCTACCCCCCGGCCTGAGTGAGCCAGAGCCTCCGAATCAGCGGCTCCTTTAACCCCGTCCTGTCTGAGCAAAGAACAGACGCCCTCCGGCGACCTACACGCACAGGTGGGGCCAAATCCAAAGCTGAGCCCCTGGGAGCTGTGAGAACAAAGAAGAGAAAGGGAAATCTCTCCCAGCAGCCTCAGAAGCAGCGGATTAAAGCTCCACAATCAACTTGATATACCCTGCATCTGTGGAATACCTGAATAGTCAACGAATCATCCCAAATTAAGGAGCCCTGTGGATGAAAGGCTCTTGGTGCTGCAGCCAGGAGTCAGTGCTGTGCCTCTGAGGTGGGAGAGCCAACTTCAGGACACTGGTCCACAAGAGGCCTCCCAGCTGCACATAATATCAAACAGCAAAAATCTCCGAGAGATCTCCATCTCAACGCCAGCACCCAGCTTCACTCAACGACCAGCAAGCTACAGTGCTGGACATCCTATGCCAAACAACTAGCAAGACAGGAACACAACCCCACCCATTAGCAGAGAGGCTGCCCAAAATCATAATAAGTCTACAGACACCCCAAAACACACCACCAGACGTGGACCTGCCCACCAGAAAGACAAGATCCAGCCTCATCCACCAGAACACAGGCACTAGTACCCTCCACCAGGAAGCCTACACAACCCACTGAACCAACCTTAGCCACTGGGGACAGACACAAAAAACAACAGGAACTACGAACCTTCAGCCTGCAAAAAAGGAGACCCCAAACACAGTAAGATAAGCAAAATGAAAAGACAGAAAAACACACAGCAGATGAAGGAGCAAGATAAAAACCCACCAGACCTAACAAATGAAGAGGAAATAGGCAGTCTACCTGAAAAAGAATTCAGAATAATGATAGTAAGGTTGATCCGAAATCTTGGAGATAGAATGGACAATAGAATGGACAAAATGCAAGAGTCAGTTAACAAGGACCTAGAAGAACTAAAGATGAAACAAGCAATGATGAACAACACAATAAATGAAATTAAAAGTACTCTAGATGGGATCAATAGCAGAATAACTGAGGCAGAAGAACGGATAAGTGACCTGGAAGATAAAATAGTGGAAATAACTACTGCAGAGCAGAATAAAGAAAAAAGAATGAAAAGAACTGAGGACAGTCTCAGAGACCTCTGGGACAACATTAAACGCACCAACATTCGAATTATAGGGGTTCCAGAAGAAGAAGAGAAAAAGAAAGGGACTGAGAAAATATTTGAAGAGATTATAGTTGAAAACTTCCCTAATATGAGAAAGGAAATAGTTAATCAAGTCCAGGAAGCACAGAGAGTCCCATACAGGATAAATCCAAGGAGAAATACGCCAAGACACATATTAATCAAACTGTCAAAAATTAAATACAAAGAAAACATATTAAAAGCAGCAAGGGAAAAACAACAAATAACACACAAGGGAATCCCCATAAGGTTAACAGCTGATCTTTCAGCAGAAACTCTGCAAGCCAGAAGGGAGTGGCAGGACATATTGAAAGTGTTGAAGGAGAAAAACCTGCAACCAAGATTACTCTACCCAGCAAGGATCTCATTCAGATTTGATGGAGAAATTAAAACCTTTAGAGACAAGCAAAAGCTGAGAGAGTTCAGCACCACCAAACCAGCTCTACAACAACTGCTAAAGGAACTTCTCTAGGCAAGAAACACAAAAGAAGGAAAAGACCTACAATAACAAACCCAAAACAATTAAGAAAATGGGAATGGGAACACACATATCGATAATTACCTTAAATGTAAATGGACTAAATGCTCCCACCAAAAGACACAGATTGGCTGAATGGATACAAAAACAAGACCCATATATTTGCTGTCTACAAGAGACCCATATGCTAACACATATATATGGAATTTAAGAAAAAAAAAAATGTCATGAAAAACCTAGGGGTGAAACAGGAATAAAGACACAGACTTACTAGAGAATGGACTTGAGGCTATGGGGAGGGGGAAGGGTAAACGGTGACAAAGCAATAAAGAGGCATGGACATGTATACACTACCAAACGTAAGGTAGATAGCTAGTGGGAAGCAGCCGCATAGCACAGGGAGATCAGCTCGGTGCTGTGTGACCGCCTGGAGGGGTGGGATAGGGAGGGTGGGAGGGAGGGTGACGCAAGCGGGAAGAGATATGGGAACATATGTATATATATAACTGATTCATTTTGTTGTGAAGCTGAAACTAACATACCATTGTAAAGCAATTATGCTCCAATAAAGATGTTTAAAAAAAAAAAAAAAAAAAAAAAAAAACAAAAGGAACTATGAACCTGCAACCTGCAAAAAGGAGACCCCAAATACAGTAAGTTAAAGAAAATGAGAAGACAGAGAAATATGCAACAGATGAAGGAGCAAGGTAAAAACTCACTAGACGAAACAAATGAAGAAGAAATAGGCAGTCTACCTGAAAAAGAACTTAGAGTAATGGTAGTAAAGATGATTCAAAATCTTGGAAATAGAATGGAAAAAATACAAGAAATGTTTAACAAGGAACTTGAAGAACTAAATGCAAACAAACAATGATGAACTACACAATAAATGAAATTAAAAATTCTCTAGAAGGAACCAATAGCAGAGTAACTGAGGCAGAAGTATGGATAAGTGACCTGGAAGATAAAAGAGTGGAAATAACTACCACAGAGCAGAATAAAAAAAAAGAATGAAAAAATTGAGGACAGTCTCAGAGACCTCTGGGACAACATTAAACATGCCAATATTCAAATTACAGGGGTCACAGAAGAAGAAGAGAAAAAGAAAGTAGAGATGTAGAAGAAATGACTTGACTGACATAAAGAATGGACTTGAGGACATGAGGAGGGGGAAGGGTAAGCTGGGACAAAGTGAGAGAGCGGCATGGACTTATATATATTACCAAATGTAAAATAGCTAGCTAGTGGGAAGCAGCCGCATAACACAGGGAGATCAGCTCAGTGCTTTGTGACCACCTAAAGGGGTGGGATAGGGAGGGGGCGGTTAGGAGATGCAAGAGAGAAGGGATATGTGGATATATGTATATGTATAGCTGATTTACTTTGTTATAAAGCAGAAACTAACACACCATTGTGAAGCAATTATACTACAATAAATGTTCAAACAAACAAACAAACAAAAAATAAATAAAATTGTAGTTACACTAATAAAAAAAAAAAAAAAAAAAAAAAAAAAAAAAAAAAAAAAAAAGACGTGACACCATAAAAATCCTAGAAGAGAACATAGGCAAAACATTCCCTGACATAAATTGTAGCAATGTTTTCTTATGTTTCCCAAGGCAAAAGAAATAAAAGCAAAAATAAACAAATGGGACCTAATCAAACTTACGAGCTTTTGCACAGCAAAGGAAACCACCAACAAAACAAAAAGAGAACCAATGGAATGGGAGAAAATATTTGCAAACAATGCAACCAACAAGGGCTTAATTCCCAAAATATACAAACAGCTCATACAACTCAATATAAAAAAAATAAACAATCAAAAAATCGGCAGAAAACCTAAATAGACTTTTTTCAAAGAAGACATACAGATGGCCAAAAGGCACATGAAAAGATACTCAGTATTGCTAATTATTAGAGAAAGGCAAAACAAAACCACAATGCAAATCAAAACCTCACACCAGTCAGAATGACCATCATCAGAAAGCCTACAAATAATAAATGCTAGAGAGGTGTGGAGAAAAGGAAACCCTCCTACCCTGTTGGTGGGAGTGTAAATTGGTACAGCCACTATGGAGAACAGTATGGAGGTTCCTCAAAAAACTAAAAATAGAGTGATCATATGACCCAGCAATCCCACTCCTGGGCATGTATGTGGAAAAAATGAAAACTCTAATTTGAAAAGATACATGCACCCCAATGTTCATAGTAGCACTATTTACAATAGCCAAGACATGGAAACAACCTAAGTGTCCATTGACAGATGAATGGATAAAGAAGATGTGGTATATATGTACAATGGAACATTACTCAGCCATAAAAAAAGAATGAAATAATGCCATTTGCAGCAACATGGATGGACCTAGAGATTATTTTACTAAGTGAAGTAAACTAGACAGAGAAAGACAAATATCATATAATATCACTTATATGTGGCATCTAAAAAAATAATACAGATGAACTCATTTGCAAAACAGAAATAGATTCACAGCCATAGAAAACAAATTGATGGTTACCAAAGGGGAAAGGAGGGGAGGAGGGATAAATTAGGAGTTTAGGATTAACAGATACACACTATTATATATAAAATAGGTAAACAACAAGGACCTACTGTATAGCACAGGGAACTATATTCAATATCTTGTAATAACCTGTAGTGGAAAATAATCTGAAAAAGAATATATATATAAAACACTGAATCACTTTGCTATACATCTGAAACTAACACAACATTGTAAATCAACTATACCAAAAAAAAATAGAATTAATAAAAAAGAGGGGGAATACTTCCTTACCCCTTGAATTTGGGGTCGCTTTGGCCAACAGGATGTGATGGAAGTTATGGTATACCAGTTCTCACTCTAAGTCTCAAGAAGCCTTGCATGCTTCCACTTCCTCTTTTGGAATTCTTCCACATGAACAAACCTGGACTAACCTGTTGGAAGATAAAAGTCCATGTGGAGGTTAATTGTCCCAGCCAAGTCAGTTCTAAACCAGTCTACACTGGCTGACCTCCAAACATGTGAGAGCCTGCTGAAGATCAGCAGAGCTGTCTACCCAACCCACATCTGACTACAGAGTCAACCAAAGGTCAACCAACAATGAAAGATGCTTATTGCTTTAAGCCCCTGAGTTTTGGAGCAGTTTGTTATGTGGAAATAGCTAACAGATACAGTGATGTTTTCATATCAGTACATTGAATAAATTAACATGTGTAAAGCATTTAGAACAGTGCCCAGCCCACAGTAAGCTTTCAAACATGTTAGCTCTAATTATTATTACATACAAATAATGCCTGCAAAGTATTCCATTGTATGATGTACTGTTATTTATTCAAAGAGTCTTCATTTGTTGAATATTTATATTGTTTCCATTTTGTTTCTACTGTAAAGAATGCTGCAATCGTCCTAGTATATAAATTTTTTTTTTCGGTCTATTAATGGGAAAGAATTCTTAAAAATGTAATTGCTGGCTCAAAGTATATGTACACTTTAAAAAACAACGGATAATAAAAATTTGTCTTCCAAAGTTACTCAATTCATTTCCACCAACATTGTATGAAACGACTGTTTCTTCTCAGCCATCCCCAGACCCAATGTTATTTTAATGACTGCATAATAGTCTATCATAATATGTGCCCTAGTTTATTTAACCAGTCTTCACTGTTGAACATTTAGGTTGTTTCCTTTTTCCCCACATTATAAACAAGACTGTGGAGAACATTCCAGCAGATAAATCTTTTCACACATTCATGATTATTTCCTAACGATAAATTCCTAGAAGAATTTTTGAGTCACAGGATTTACACATTTTTAAAGGATTTTGAATATATAATACCAAATTATTCCTCAGAAAAATTATACCAGATTATACTCAAATGCAGCATTTACAAAAACCTTTATTATGGAAAATTTTAGAAATATACAAAAGAATAGAGAACATTACGACACCCCCAGATAGCCAGCACTCAGGTTCAATAATGATCAACTTAATGGCCAATCTATTTCATCTACAACCTATTTCATCCCAATTTGGCTAGATTATTTTGAATCAGATCCAGAGGGGATGTTTTTAAAACTTTCACTTAAGCAGGTGAGGATTTGGAAGACCGATGAAAGTCTCCCTCTTCAGAGGGGATCCTGGTGGGAATCTCTTGTGACCACAGCCCAGGCCTGTAGCCAGGGGATGGCCTCACTGAGGGGCACAGGGAAACGGGGGAGCCCTGGTGCATTGTGCTTATCCCCTGCCCTGTGGGAGCCAATGATCCTACAGTAAGTGACTAGCCAGCCCATTTCTGAGGGCGTCCAGGGTTTTTACTGAGTCTCTGTGTTCCCCAGCTGCACGTCATTCACCATTTGAATAAAGCAGAGGTAGATAATGTAATCCATCCATGGTTTACGTAAGAGCAAATATTATGAGTCGCGTTTACAGTGACTGCAGCTGAGTAGGAGGCTCTTCCTTGGCCTCTGCTGACATTTTCCAGGCTGATTGAATTTTGAAATACTAGTTGGTTACATTGCATCAAATACAAGTCACACAATCTTGGGACAGAAATACAAGCAATTTCCTTTAATAAGAAGTTACGGTAATGGCTCAGTGTCTTCCCAACTCTCAGGGCATGTTATTACAGGACTGTACCATGAAGCAAACTGCACTATCCCTGAGATGTTGCTCTGAGGGGAAAGAAACATAACTTGAAGATGCATGTCAGTCAATTTGCAGATAAAGAGCAGCAGGAGACCTGTGTTCTAGACCAGAATAGTAAGTGGAAGGAAGGTGAATACTCAACATTGATTTCAAAATGTCAGATTCAAAGCACCCTCAAAAGTTCACTGCAATGATTCCCAAGCTACTGTAATTGCTCTAGAGGTCATCCAGCCTCGCTTTAAATAATCCACATGATAATGCTTGTGTCATCAGAATGCAAAGGAAAGGCCACAGGCTTTGAGGCAAACAGAACCAGGTTTGAATCAAACTCCCCCATGTACTTGCTGATCTGGGGCAGCTTCTGAGAGCGGGGAAGGCAAGCACAATGTACGTTCTAAGGACAGGGGAGGGCGGGGAGGGGCCTCCAATTGCCGGGGTCCAGCCTGCAGGTGAAACCAGCGGTCACGTCTTCTTAAAGACTACCCCCAACAATCGGAAAGAGGTCAGAGGTCTTCCTAGAGGAAGTGGCATCTCAGCTGGAGTCAGAGAGCCAGTGGGCGTCAGCCAGCCGACCTGAGGGTAGGTGAATAGGAGATCAGCATTTGTGGGTGGGAGGATTCCAGACAGAGGGAATAGCCTCCAAAGGTTTGGAGAAAGGAATGAGAAGCACACTCTGGTAATTAAAGTCGTCAAGTGCAGCTGGAGTGCGGTGTGCCAGGAGAGGGACAGGGTGACGCTGAGGAGGTAGCAGGAGTCAATCTTGAAGGGACATCCAAGGTAAATTCAGGAAACAGTAGAGTTTCAAGCTTGACAGCGACAGGATCAGAAGGCTGAGATCTCTGATCTCAGCTGCCGCGCAGAATAGATTGGAGGGGGTGATCCATTAGGAGACGGTTGTGACAGTGAGGTGGTCTGGACCAGGGCAGTGGCCGGGGGATGGCGAACCATGGACGGCGCCCAGAGCTATTTCACAGGTAAACAACTGGATCTGGTGATTGTGGGATATGGTAGGTCAAGGGAAGAGGGAGGGACCCAGGGTGGTCTCTTGGCTTCTGCCTTGGCCTCTGGTGGGTGGTGGTGCTAGTCCCAGAGATAGGCGATGGTCACAGGGGTGGCATGGGGAAAGATGGGGAGTTTGTGCTGAGTTTGAGGCCAAAGAAGTTCTCTGGGCAATTGTGTAAATACACTGGGGACTGAGAAGCATGACAGAGCTCGGTTGTGAGCTGTCAACGCATGGAGGGTCACTGAAGCCACACGAGCAGAGATGATCTCCAGGAAGAGCACTTAGTCCATGAAGAGAAAAAAAAATCTCCTCATTGATGAAACGGCCAAGGTCTCATGTAAAGTGCCGAGCCTGGCCCTGGGTGGGGTGGCAGGCGATGGCAGGGCCCCCTCTTTGTCTCCCTGTGGTGTGACGGGGCAGCCTTGTTCCACCCCAGTGCCATTTTCACAGTCTTACGTGATCTCCCTCTTCTTGGCTGTCTCCTTGGTTTAATACCAGCTATGAATATCCCAAGTCCGCCCCCCTCCCTACCCATGTTCCAGAAAATGAAAATGGACCACTTGATACGCAAGCCCTGACCTCAATCCTATAGTGATCAGATTTTTCCCAACCAAGCGGGGTTCCAGTAAGAGACCGCAGCTGCCTGCTACTCCGCGAATGGATCTTAAAGCCGTGGTTTGCTTCATGATATACAGGAGAGAAATCTGGTCAGGAAACTCCAGAAAATCGTTTCTCGGCCATCTGTCTTCCCCTGAATGGCAGCCAGAGATCGCTCACCAAGTCGTGTGTATGGCAGCTCCGCAGCTCAGTTGGAAAGGAACCGCAGCCAAGGTGCCAGGGTGCGCGTGCTCCGTGTTCGGTGACGGCAGCTGGCTGGCAGGCTGCTCCCGGGGTCAGCAGGACCAGATTATGCAAGGACAGGAAAATTAGCTCCCCAAGTCATCCCAACAAAATTAATTTGGTTGTTGCAATTAACTTTCCATCTGCTGGAATGTGGTTATGCTGCAGTGACAGCCAAGCCCTGAGTCCGGGTAATGGCAGGCCCGCTGGTGCTAGCTTTTCCACTTAGTACTAGTTTGAGAGGAAACGTGAACTGAATAGACTTTGCTGGAGAAGCCTCAGAGAGAGTCTCCCATGCCTAGCTGCCCTGAGGGCCTCACAGCAGATGTTAACTCTTCTTCCTTGGAGGCTATTGAAAGTGGGCTGACTCAGTGGAAAGCCCGAATCCATGAACTGTGCTTTCCAGCAGAGCAAAGGGAGAGAAAGAACAAAGAGGTGGTGCTCTCCAGGAGCGGCAAATTTTGTATTCATAAGAAGAACCCTTTCGGACTTCCTTCTCACCACTCTCCCCTCCCCACCATCCAGGCTGCAGCATCTCTGACTCTATTCTGGGCATAGTGTACCCCTTCGATTTAGAGCCACAGGGAGAAGGCTGGCGTCCTACTCTTTCGTTTATTAAACTGAATCATTTTTTACTATGCGTATCAAGAGGAAATTTTGGCTGAGCTAGAACTTAGTCATTGCATGTTATTGTCTCCCTCTATCTATTTGCACCCATTCCTATGCATGGGGTGTAGACTTTGTAGTTGGGCGAGGAAGGAGGCGGGGGTTTTAGAGATCTGTCTTCCAGCTGCCCCCTTGGCCTGGGGTTGACCTCTACAGGGATAAGGATTTGAAACTGATGGAGTTATTTTCATGGAAGACTCTGTAAGATTCTGGGCACGAACTGGGATGCTTAGGACCCAGGTGACAAAGTGTGGCCTGGGAGAGGAAAGTGGCCATTCTCCTTCTGCTGCATAGAACCCAGCGCCATGCTGAGGATGGTGGTCTTGGAAAGCTTCTTCTAACAGCTTAACGGGTGAGTGGAAGCCAGAGAAAGAGATCACGCAGGGCAGCCCCAAGTGGTTGCTGCAGCTGGTAGCCTGGCCTGCGGCCCAACAAGAGCGTCTCCTAGAATTTACCAAGTGCCTCTCGAAAGGAGCTAAGTTCTGCATGGGCAAGTGAAGGCCTTGCTCAGGATCATTGTATTTGGGGCATAAACAAATATACTCCCAAACTGGGAGGCTCTGGGTCACTTGGGAGAATTTGTGTAGGCAGAGTGTTAGCATCACTCTTTCTTGCCACATCCCTGGCTCCAGCTAAACTTAGCGATGACTGTCCAGGACCTACTCTGGAAGAGCAGGAGGCATTTCCTCCAATCACTCAGATGAGGGATTTCTTAACCAAGGCCAGGACCCAGAGCATGCTGCCTCTATGGGAGGTCCCAGGGGATGGGAAGGAGGTGGGAGTAGAGAGGCTGGTACTGGGGGTGGGGTCAGTCGGGGGCAGGAAGAAAGAAGAGGTAGGAAGAAATGGTCTCAGGTGGTTACTTTGAGCACCCAGTGTTGCCACGGACAGAATTTCATTTTCTTTACAGCAGAGCAAATTGACATGGACAATTATGTGATCTTCTAAGGAGAAATCAGCAAAGCCAGAAAATCTATCTCTAGGAAGTGTTTCTTTTATTCTGGAATTTCAATAGGGTGAGAGTTAACACAGTAAGTTCTAGCTTAGGAACCAAAACATTCTAAATTTTTAAAAAGGCCTAAGACCAACAACTCCAAGATACCCTAACACCCATTTAACTGCAACTCCCTAAATGTGGTCCAAATGCCAACCTGTATAAAAAGCTCTTGGAGTGCTGGTTAAAAACGAAATTCCTTAGTCCCAAACCACTAAATCAGATTCCCTTGGAAAGAGCCCGGGATTCTATTTTTTGGACAAGTACCCAGGAAATTACTATGCACATTAAAATTTAAGAACACTTTGTTTTTACCCTCTGTCCAATATAGTAGCTACTTACCACTTGTGACTATTTAAATTAATTAAAATTAAGTAAAAATTTAAAATTCACTTTCTCAGTCATCCTAGCCATATTTCAAGTGTGCAATAACCCCATGTGACTAGTGGCTACTATACTGGACAGCGCAGAACATTTCCATCATCACAGAAAGTTCTATTGGACAGAGCTGGCTGTAAGGAAGATTGTAAATAATGAGTTAGAAGATTATAAATGTTTTCATGTTAACATGTGAAGTTTAATCATTTTTTTCTATAAAAATGCTGTTTCCTCCAAAACAGTGAACTTTGCATTGGTTAGTATTGATCTGTGAGGATATCGCTGTCCCTGTGGGTCACCTCTTTTCTGCCTTTTGGCTGGGCCATACACAGCCTCTGCAGGAATTAGATAGGTATAGCCAAATACACTAGCCTAATACAATTCTGGGTGGGTATAGTCTCACAGCCACCACTTGGTGGGACAATGGAGTCTGTGCAAAGCCAGAGTCTCCCATGGCTCTGGGCCGATGCAAACGTGGGCCAGTGCGCATGGCTGGCCAAGTCAACCGTGGTTGGACTTTGGCCCCAACTTGCCTTCTCAGCCAGGCACCTTTGCACAGTGTACAACCTATAAAACCGTATGCAGTGGCCCTGAGTGGGGAGCAGCGTTTGTTGAAGTTGCAGATTTTTTAATTCAAAAAATACACAGCTTTAGTGTCCTATTTTTTTTATTGGTCCAACATATTTATGAATTAAGGACATGTTTAGTATAAACCTCTGTAGAGTTTTTTTTTTTTTTTTTTTTTTTTTTCCGGTACGCGGGCCTCTCACTGTTGTGGCCTCTCCTGTTGAGGAGCACAGGCTCTGGACACGCAGGCTCAGCGGCCACGGCTCACGGGCCCAGCCGCTCCGCGGCACGTGGGATCTTCCTGGACCGGGGTACGAACCCGTGTCCCCTGCATCGGCAGGTGGACTCTCAACCACTGCGCCACCAGGGAAGCCCTAGTGTCTTATTTTAAAACACCTCTTAAGACTGGACCCCATGCTGGGCACCGGGGACCCAACAGCCAAAGAGAGAAGGTCACTGCCCTCAAGTTGTTTGCAGTTAAGCTGGGAAGGGGCTCAGAGCTAAACAGCACTTCCAGTGCAGCATGTTGCAGTGCAGTGGTGGAGGGATCTCTTTCGTCCAGGGAGATTAACCACCTTGGAGGGGACAGGGAGGTCCTCCTGGATGCCTAAGATGATACAGAAGGAAGACTAGAGCCAAGTGAATGGGATGAGGGAAGGCAGCGTGAGCAGAGGGAACTGCAAGATCGAAGGTGAGGGGAGAAGCAGCACGGTGCTTGGGGAGCTACGCATCTGAGCTGCTGTTGCTGGAGCTGAAAGTATGAACCAAAGAACTGGAGAGGAGGAGGGAGAGTCAGGTAGAGGCTGGGGCGGGAGCCACAAGTCTGGGCTTTATCCTGCTTCAAAGGGGTGTCATGGGAAGGCTCTCAGCTGCTCAGATTGTCAAAGATCGACTGCTTTGCAAAACATATCAGAAGTTATATTCATAGGCTGCATTTTATTTTGTCTAATTGCATTTGATCCTTACAACACCCACTAGAAAATCAAGATAGACATTGTTTACTATTTTACAGAGTGGAGAGTAAGGCTCAGAAAGGCAGCATCATTTGCCCGAGGGTTACACGACCCCACGTCAAGCATTAAGATTTTTTTAAAAAATGATTTTAGCTTTGTTATTTCCTAATTATAAAAGCAGTATGTGATCACAAGAAAATATAGGAAACTATATAAAAATATGAAGAAAATAAAAACTCACCCATAAATCCACATTTACTATTACCAATTTACTGCATTAACTTTCAGTCACGGACGCGCGTGCACGTGCACACACACACACACACACACACACAATACTCTTTATGCCACAAATATAAATTCTATATCTATATATAACATATATAGATATTATACATCCTATGTATGTTATACATACTATTTTAATACATTGGGATTTTGTATCCTGCTTTTTTCACTTTACAGCTTTCCATGAGCAATTTTACATGTCTGTAGTGTTTGGAAGTAAGATTTTCAATGGCCACATGTATTGACAATTTCTTTAATTAGTTCCTTGTTTTGGGACATTTGTAGGTTGTTTCTGAGCTTTTGTTAATATAAATGTGGTTTAAAGAACAATACTATTACCTTTGGAAAAATTTCTTTAAAAAAATTACTGTGTCTGGGCTTCCCTGGTGGTGCAGTGGTTGAGAGTCCGCCTGCCGATGCAGGGGACATGGGTTCGTGCCCCAGTCCGGGAAGATCCCACATGCCACGGAGCAGCTGGGCCCGTGAGCCATGGCCGCTGAGCCTGCGCGTCCGGAGCCTGTGCTCCGCAACGGGAGAGGCCACAACAGTGACAGGCCCGCGTACCGCAAAAAAAAAAAAAAAAAAAAAAAAAAAAATTACTGTGTCAAAAAGTATGAACTACTTTAAAGCTCATGATACATGTTGCCAAACTGCCCTTCAGAAAGGTTGGACCAATTTACTCCCCTGCCAGCTGGGTGTGACAATGTCCTCTTTACCAACGAGTTGCCGGACTACAGGCTCTGGTCATAGTTTACTTCCCATGACCCTTGTTGTGAGGCTCCAGAAGGAGAGGACAAGGGAACCAGCACAGGGAAACACACATGCATAGGGTCTGCCATCTAGGCAGAGGGTTGCCAGAGCAGCCCCAGGAAGTGGGGATGGGGAGGTGATGGTGAAGACAACCACACCTGGTCAGACTCTAACAGGGCACGCTTGGCACGTGGCGAGAGGACAGGAGACACCCGCCTTTCCTTTCAGCAGACCACACGGGTTAGCCCTTCTGTCCAGCATGTTCCCAAAGTCAGCATTCCTTAGTGCTTGGTGTTTCATGAGGGGGCGTTTAAAACTTCAGATGAACATGGGAGAGAGAGATTTCTGTTCAGAGCTGGAGAAGAGCTCTTGTTAACCAAATGAGTCCCATGAAATGCAATCCATCCTTCTGATTCTCAATTCAATTTAAAGTGATTTTACTAGATTTGAGGGTGTGTTCGATCACTGCATCTTAACTTGGAATGAAGTGAAAACCATGGTTACCAAGGGAAAGGAAAAAGGACTTGCACTCAAACGTGGAGAAGACCATCCCAGGCCTCCCAAACCACCCTGTGGGTTCAGATCTGATCTGTCTGCCCCAAAGCAAAAGGACTGTGCACCAGTAAAAACGCCATCATGTGGCTCCCTGTCACTGCTGTAGTTCCCTGGAGGAACTGCAAGCCAGAGAGCACATACATGTCCCTCCAGGGTTGCCAGAAGGACTAAAGGACAAAGTGAGCCTTGGTGAGGTCCCAAGGCCCTTGAAGTTGCAAGGAGCTGGGAAGTGGTCGCTCTAGAAGGTGGGGTGAGAGGGGTGGCTGTGGGGTGGCATGGGTCATCTCAGGGGTGTTGGAGGACAGAAAGGAAGCAGTCAGATATCACGGGGATTGCAGGATAAGGACCTGAGGCCCCCTTGTCTGCCTCCCAACGGCCACTTCTTTTTCTTTGCTCTCTCTCTTTTTCTTTTTCTTCCCGTCTCCAGTTTCCTCTATTTAGTCATCTTTCACGTGGCCCCCAAAGAGCCACCTCAGTCCCCAAGTCAGCCTGAGCTTTCAGCTTCAGGACTCTCCGTCAATCTGACAGCACTCTCTGTGTCTCTCAGATCAAATCACTGAAGTAGAGAAGCTGAGTGGTCCGGAACAGCTATGGATGGTCTCTGCCTCTGGGTCAAGGGACCACCCTGGTCCCTCAGTCACAGATAGTCATTATGGGGGACAGGTGGGTCATGTGGCATAGAGGACTGCAGGCTGGAGGTAGAGCTGCCATGGTCAATTACAGAATGTTTCAAGTGGAAATAGAATTGCAGTTCCTCTTTTAAGACAGGCTCACACTGCCCATGAGACCAAACAAGGGGAAGGAAGAGACAGAGGTCAAGGGTCATCTGGGCACAGAGGTAAGGTTCACAGGAGCAGAAAGAGCTTTGGGCTTGGAGTCAGAGGACCTGGGTCCAAATCCTGACTGATTTGCCTGGGAGTTGGTCTGGGACCAGATATTATACCTGTCACAGTCTCAGTTCCTCATCTGGGAAAGGTAGATCCTGCTGCCCTCCCAGAGAGGGCTTGAGGATAAACTGGTATCATATACATGAAAGTGAATTTTCAGTTGTACATCATAACCTCTACTGTAGCCCCCTTATAGTAGAATTAGTGGCTCTTAATGGCTGTGATCTTTCTGGGCTCTCTAGAGAATCAGAGTAAGGCATGTAGGACTCGTTCTAGATTAAAGCAGTTCTCAAAATTCACTGTCACATGACCCTTTTACACTCTTAAAAATGACTGAGGACCCCAAAGAGTTATTAATATGGGTAATAGTTATTATTCTCAAAGTTAAAACTAAGGATTAAAAAATATGTACTTAGTAATTCATTGTAAGAAAATAACCCATTAAATGTTAATATAAATTCATATTTTTATTTTAAATGGTGATATTTTCCAAACCAAAAAATATCAAGTGAGATGAGTGGCACCCTTTTACATTTTTGCAGCCCTCTTTAGTATCTGGCTTATTGCATTCAATCTGTTGGGATACGTTGTTTTGGTTGAAATATATGAAGAAAATCTGGTCTCCATACATGTATAGTTGGAAAAGGGAGGAGTATTTTAATAGCCTTTTCAGATTATTATGGATGTTCTTTGATGTCACACCCACTCAACAAGCAGCAGTTATTTAAAGATAAGTTGCAACATGGAATCTGAAAACCAATGAGTTTTTCGTTCTTTGTTACATTAAAATCCATTGGTCTGTCTTGCACTATGAATGGATCTTTTACCAAGCATGGTTTTGCCGCATCATGAATTGGTCACTTGGAAAATATTGGTTCAAAGAGTTATGCAGATCACCTAAATGTTGACACATTTCCTTAGATGATATCCAAAATATCCCATTCATTAATTTGACCAGTCTCATCAGAAAAGTCTTAGAACTGGGGGAAGCTGTCAAGCTTACAGGTGTGGATGCAAAGTTTTCCAAAAATTAAAAATTTTTGTTTAAAAGCTCAAATTCCACCATGGGCAACATATACTGTCAGTTGATATCTTTGACGTGACAGGCTCACTTTGTTCATTTTAGAAAGTTTCTGCCAAACACCCTATTCTGAATAACCACATTGTGTCTATCAGTGCTTCTTTGAAGTAAAAATGGTGTTTCACTTTTTTAAAAAGGCTAGTTCAGCTCACAACTCAAACCCATTACACAGTGCTTGTCTTCAAACACTTTTCTTCATCCATCATACTTTGGAATACAGCAGAACTGCTTTTATGCATAATTCTCAGTTTGTCACACAGAATATGGAAATACATGAACTCAGGGTCAAGATTAATAAACTGAGTAATTTTTACTGCTTCATCAAAAACATTCTTTAGTGAGACTGGCCATTGTTTTCCTGCACGTGTGTGACAGTGCAGAACACAATGACTGCTAGGACATCGTGTTGCCTTGACTCATGGGGAGGGGCCAGCAGTTTCACCCACAGCCTCTTTTCTCTATCAGTACACCTGACCACAGTGACACAAGTAAATGACATCTCGGTATGATTATGAAAATACTTTTGGGGCTTCCCTGGTGGCGCAGTGGTTGAGAGTCCGCCTGCCGATGCAGGGGACACGGGTTCGTGCCCCGGTCCGGGAGGATCCCACATGCCGCAGAGCGGCTGGGCCCGTGAGCCATGGCCGCTGAGCCTGCGCATCCGGAGCCTGTGCTCCGCAACGGGAGAGGCCACAGCAGTGAGAGGCCCGCGTACCGCAAAAAAAAAAAAAAAAAAAGGAAAATAGTTTTGACTTCAAAGACCTTCTGAAAAGGTCTCAGAAACCCTCAGCGGGTCCATAACCTATATTTTAAGAACCACTGTTCTCGAGCTTTGGGGTTGAAAGAAATGACACATTCCTTTATTTCCTTAATAAAATTAACTCTGGCTCAAGGAAGTCCACTGCTCCTAATGTTCTGGGATTCTTTCCTCCTCTCCTGGGTCAGACCCTGGCACAGAAAATAGGCGAAGGCCTTGGTCCCTCCTGGTTGATGCTGACCCCGCTCCTTGCCCAGGCCCTCTGGGTGCCTGCAGTGGTGAGTGGCTCTGCTGGTAGCCCCACCACCCCAGGGCCATGCTCAGCAGTGGGGTCTTCCTGAGACCCTCTTGGCTCCGGCACTGGTGCCCTGCCCGACCCTTGTCCCAAGATCTTGCCTCCTCAAGATGTGTGCTCTGCATTGGCTCAGGTCCCTATCACTACGGAACCTGCCACTCTGCCTGTCTTCCTAGTTCCTAAGTCTCCAACCAGGCTTTCCTGGATCAGGTTTTCCCTTTTCAGTCCCTGAATTCTGAAGCCTTCAAAACCCTTCTCTTTTCCAATAGTCTGGGTTAATTCACTCAGTGGACCTAAACCAGAAGTCCGTGGCCCTCAGACTGTGCATGAATTTGACTACAAATGTTTCTAGTTTTTAAAAAATTTGAATAAAGTGCCAATATTTAAAAATCAGGATATTCACAGACAATTATGATATCTGTCTTCTCCTGAAGCCTTAGATGGTCTGGCAACATTAGGCCTGCATTTTCACACGGCAACTGTCGGCTGAAGGTGAGAAGAATGCACCGTTCATTTTGTCAAAGACCCTACTGCTCCCTCTTGTCTCCCAGCAGCCTTCTTTACTCATTCACTTACCTGCCCGACTTCGTTAACATTTGAGTTTGTCATCCCTGTCCAGCCCTTTGAAGGACAAAGACTTTTGAGGGTATATCTTCTCTTACCTGGCAAACCATATGCAAATTTGTTTTTTAGTCATCTTTCTATGGCCAAGAAGACAGAGCTAAGCCTGTCTGACAAAATTTTATGAAAGATGACTATGTTGTCTTAAGCCCAGTTTAAAAGTGGAGCTTCTCTATTTGAAGTTTGTAGCAGTTTCAGAGTATTGTCTGCTCAGGAGCCCTTGAGCTTCCTTCACACAATCCATGGTGTTCCACAGAGCACCACTGAACAACCACAGATCTAGCCCATGCAAAGCTCATAAGAGGAAACACGGAGACCTTGATTGAGCCCAGCTAAAGAAAGGGTGTTAGGTATCAGTAGCTGACACTGCACTGTTGAGGAAGACTCCACCTTGGTGGTTGTAGAACAAGGGTTGGAAATCATCATTGACTTCAGGGGTCTGCCTTGCCAGCTGTGTGCCCAGGTAGATCACCGAACCCTGTCTGAGCATGTCGAATTTAAAGCCTCCTCAACACAAATTGTCACTCACAGTGTAAGTCATTTTTGTTATTCAGCTGGGACTGGGGGGAACAATTTTGACCAGCTCCTCTCTGGGTGGAAGCAGGCCCTGTCTGGGTGGTGTGTACTAAGTTCATTGTCTTGGTGAAACCACAGGGCATCTCTGGCCATCAGCCCCTGCTGTGGTCTGTGCCTGGGTTAAGGTCAGAGCTCAAGTCTGACTTAAGCCATGAGCTGAGGCAGCTTTGGGAAATTGGGGAGCGGGGCGGTCATTCAAACTCAGCATCACTGTTGCTTTTCTCTCTTCTTTTGTATAAAAAGATCAATCTCATGTCTAATTCATTGGA
This sequence comes from Pseudorca crassidens, assembly GCF_039906515.1. Lineage (NCBI taxonomy): Eukaryota > Metazoa > Chordata > Mammalia > Artiodactyla > Delphinidae > Pseudorca > Pseudorca crassidens. The sequence goes on along the minus strand of NC_090297.1, from coordinate 100,148,574 downwards.
AAATTCTCCACTTCTCTGTGTGTGTTTTTGATAAAAATAGAAGTCTCTGAGGACTGCAGGCTCCTGCTGAACTTTATGAGCAACTTCTCAAAGCTAGGTCACCAGGATCTTCTAATCTTTCCTTGAGTGAATTAAGCATCAGCAGGATGCTAGCTTTCCAGGTGACTGGTTCACGTAAAAGACTTCTAGGATTGGAGGCAGGAAGTTTTAAGGTCATTTAATCAATTTGCACAAAAAACACAACAGAGTGGACAAGTTGGCAGGAAGTTGGTCTCATAGACTCCCATTTCCATTTCTCTCCTTTCTTCCTTCTCTCCTTCCTTTCTCCTTTCCTTCTTCCTTCCTTCCTCCCTCCCTCCCTTCCTTCCTTCCTCCCTTCCTCCCTTCCTTCCTCCCTTCCTTCCTTCCTCCCTCCCTTCCTCCCTCCCTTCCTTCCTTCCTTCCTTCCTTCACCTCCTTCCTTCTCCCCTTCCTTTCTCCTTTCCATCCTTCCTTCCTCTCTCCATTCCTTCCTCCCTCCCTCCCTCCCTTCCTTCCTTCCTCCCTTCCTTCCTTCCTTCCTTCCTTCTTTCCTTCCTTCCTTCCTTCCTCCCCTCCTTCCTTCTTCCCTCCCATCCTCTGCCCCTTTTCTAGTCCCAGCCATCACCATCTCTGCAACAGACTCCAAACTCACCTCCCTGCCTGCAGACTTGTCCTCTTCCAAGACAGGGAGTGCTTTCCAGAGGACAAATATGATTGTATTTCCTCCCTGCATAAACCTTCATTGCTTCTCTGGTTTAAAAACTTCTATGGTGTTAGAAGTCAGGATAGATGTTACGTTTGAGGAGGAGAACGGAGCCGATGATAGAGAAGGGCATGAGGGAGGCTTCTAGGGGGCCAGAGATAGTCTGTTTCTTACCTTGGGTGGTGGTCACATGGATAGTCATATTGTGATAATTTATTGAGCTGTGCCGTGATGACGTGGGCACTTTTCTGTACGCGTGTTATACTCCTATAGAAATTTTTAGGGTTCAGTGTTTAATATCACCCTCCTGTGCTTTCCCAGGTGAGGGCGAGGAATGGCTGTGAATGCTGGGGAAGGGGACTTCTGGGATTCCTTAAGAGGGTCACTGAATCTTGTGGCAGCTTTGAAGCTGGAGTATCAGAATAATGAGCTAATTTCAACGACTGTGGGTGTGACAGACTTGTAGACTGTCTGATGAGTGGGGTCACGGAACTGCAGAGTTCTGGGATAATGATGATTCAGAGAAGCCTCGAGAATCCTTTACAAATGGTTATGGTTTGGGGCTGAGCAGGAAGAATTAATCCTGGCCCAATTCCCATCCAAGAAAGGATTTGTTTCAGATGGAGTTTGATTAGGCACGGGCTTGGTGTTGCTTTTAGCAGAGGTGTGAGGGTGCTCCACAGAAATGCTTTCCTGAAGTTTGTGATCAGGGCTCCAAGGGGACAGGAGGCCACAGGACCTGGGAAAGATGCCAGGCCTTCCTCAGAGGTAGGCTGCAAAACTCTCCCTGAGAAGTGTCCCTTACAGTGGACCAATAAATGGGCCCTGGAGGAAGGCTGGGGGTGCTTCCCTCCCATTGGCCCCTTGGCAGAGCTGAGGAGTGTGGCAGCCATGGGTCTCGGGGTAAAGAAAGAATTGGTGTGTGGTGAGTGGTGGGGGACAGGCAGAGGGGGGGCTCCCCCCGATCCTGCAACTGAGTCACCAACTTGCTGAGCTTCTACAATCATTGGACATATTGTTCATTGCATTTTTAAAAACCTACTCTTCCTGGGCCTGTGTCTGCCTCCACCTAGCACTTTGTCTATTACATTGACATTTGCCTTCTCCTGTCTTGGCCTCTTTGCTGACCATAATGGCAGAAGTGGCCCTTTATGATGTCCTACTCATCCCCAGCACAGCATCTGGCACCTTGCAGGTGCCCAGTGAGCATCTGTGGAACAGTCAGAGGTGTGTGGGTCATCGGAGGGAGAGCTTGCTTACGCTCTGCAACCCCCCTGAGGGGTGGGACCTACCATCTCTTGAAAAACCGCGGCTCAGAGTTCATTTGAAGCACATCACTCATAAGGGGTAGAACTGTGATTCAAACCTTGGCCGGTCTGTCACCGAACCCCTTGCTCTGAATCTCTGTGCAGTGCTGACCCCCATCTACACTAGCCTAGTTATTCCCCCTTCAGCAACCCTATGACTTGCCGACTTTTTTTTGTTTGTTTGTTTGTGGTACGCGGGCCTCTCGCTGTTGTGGCCTCTCCTGTTGTGGAGCACAGGCTCCAGAAGCGCAGGCTCAGCGGCCATGGCTCACGGGCCTTAGCCGCTCCGCGGCATGTGGGATCTTCCAGGACTGGGGCACGAACCCGTGTCCCCTGCCTCGGCAGGCAGACTCTCAACCACTGTGCCACCAGGGGAGCCCTCGACTTTTTATTCAGGGTAACTCAACCCTCTCATCAATGCATCCCACATAACCCAAAGATTGGGTTCCCCAACAAAAGTGTACAAGTCCCCCTGAGACCTAGCCCTTACCTACAGCTCTGGTCCCATCTCTAACCACATGGCGTCCTGAACTTCATGCATTAATCATACGGAAATACTCCAGTTGCTTGCATATATCATGCTTCCTTGATGGGTTCCTTTTTCTAGGATACTTCTTTCCCATCTCTATTGGGTGGGAAATTATAAATAGATATAGACAGATATATAGGCAGATCTATCATCTCACATAGTAAGAAATTCTGGGGGCGAGGGTGCTGCCGGTGCAGGGCCTCCAGCTCCTCTGCTCTGTGCTCTCTGCATTGGCTTCATTCTCAGGCTGGTAACAAGATGGTGGTTCCACATCTCACTTCCAGACACATCAGAGTCATGCATAAGAAGATGGACTGTTTGTTCGTGGGTCTGCCTCCCTGAGCCCCCAGCACATCACCAGCCTGGCTCACTGGTCAGGCCTGACCACAGACTCACCCTAAACCAAGGGGAATGGTGTTGATGAGATTAGTTTAAACTCATCAGGATATACCCCCTGGGGCTGGGGATTGGGTTGTGCTAGGGTGAGGTGTGTTCTTTAAAGAGTGGAACTCTGTCTGCAAGGGAGGTCTCAGGATTGGAGTGGATCCTCAAAGGTATCCAGCTCAGCATTTCTAAGGAAGGCTCCTCCTGGCTAGCATTTTAGCCTCCTCCCAACTCTAATTCTCCACCAGCCTTTTCCCCCACAGCCAAAATCCTCAGCCTCGCCCCGTGCCCGTCTGCACAGTGGCCCTCTCTGTGGGCCTGGCCTCTCTGCCCCGCCTGGCCGCAGCTGCTTGCTTTCTTCGCACGTGCCTTGCTAACTCACCGGCACCGTGCTCTTCCTACCCGGAACACTGTGCCTTCTTTCTAGCCAGTCTGTGTGCATCTTGTCTGGGAGCAACAGCCTTCCCCCCAGACCCCGCCCCCCGCCCCTGCCCCACCACACAGGGACACACGCCTCATCTCTTTGATCTCCACAGTCCCCCCCCCCCCGCACCCCGCCACCTCATCTCTTTGATCTCCACAGTCTCCCCCTCCCTTCCCCCCCCCCCCCCCCGCCACCTCATCTCTTTGATCTCCACAGTCCCCCCCACCTGCCACCCCGGGAGAGTAGGCAGTCAATTAATGCTTCTAACTAATTAGCCAGTTTGTCCTCAGCCTGGCCTCTTGCCCTTGCCCTCGCCCCTCTGTCTGCAGTGATGGCAGCCGCCTCTAGAAAGGCACAGCTTCAACATTTAGGGCCAGAAAATCCTAGGAACAATGGCTCTTTGGGGCTAGGGTGTTATGTCTCCAGAAATAATTTAAGCTCTATGGTGAACAAACCACCTGTCACACTGCTAGGATACAGCTGAAGGAAACTGGAAACTGTAGAGCACCTACTATGTGCCATGTCCTGGTTCCCCGCCTCAGATGTTTGTCCCTTCCAGCTGTGCACTTGCCAGAGCTGCCTCCTCTGCCTTCCTTCTTCGGCAGCTCTCTGGAAGGTTCCACATACCCTGCACAACTCAGCTCAGATAGCACCCGTGATGAAGCTTCGCTTGATCCCCCAGAAACAGTCCCTTCTCCTCCTTCTCTGTCGTCCTTACACTCTGTGCAAACTCTGCATGGCCCCAGCGCAGTATAGAGAGTTCGCTGCTCACCTGCCCGCCTCTCTACTGTGTGTGAGCTACGTAAGGCCAGGAACCAAATTTTTCTGGATTTTTGCATCCTCTGAGGACAGATTCATGCTTGTCAGGTAATAATAAATAAATCCCTGTTAATTAAATTAAATTAATAGTTGCTTAGGTCAGTAGAAAGCAAGATTCTGAAAAAGTGAACAGGAACTTAATAAATACAATGACTTTTTTTTAAACATCTTTATTGGAGTATAATTGCTTTACAATGTTGTGTTGGTTTCTACTTTATAACAAAGTGAACCAGCTATACATATACATATATCCCCATATCTCCTCCCTCTTGCATCTCCCTCCCACCCTCCCTATCCCACCCCTCTAGGTGGGCACAAAGCACCGAGCTGATCTCCCTGTGCTATGCGGCTGCTTCCCACTAGCTATCTATTTTACATTTGGTAGTGTATGTATGTCCATGCCACTCTCTCACTTAGTCCCAGCTTACCCTTCCCCATCCCCGTGTCCTCAGGTCCATTCTCTATATCTGCATCTTTATTCCTGTCCTGCCTCTAAGTTCTTCAGAACCTTTTTTTTTTTTTTTAGATTCCATATATGTGCTTTAGCATATGGTATTTGTTTTTCTCTTTCTGACTTACCTCACCCTGTATGACAGACTCTAGGTCCACCCACCTCACTACCAATAACTCAATTTCATTTCTTTTTATGGCTGAGTAATATTCCATTGTATATATGTGCCACATCTTCTTTATCCATTCATCTGTGGATGGGCACTTAGGTTGCTTCCATGTCCTGGTAGAGCAACACAATGACTCTTAAATGTGTATTTTCTTTAATATGGTTCATGGTTAGGGAAAGAACAAGAAAAATGGAAGGAGAAAGAAGAGCAGTGTTGAGAAGGCCTCTCTCCTTCTTTAGGTGAGCTTCCTAAGAGCAAGAACTATTTTATATCCCGTGGCCCAGCCCAGAGCCTGGAATATAGAAGATGATGCATAAGTATTTGATGAATAGATGAGCAGGAGATGGGTCAGGCTGTGCTTTGGGGTTGGACGCTGAGCGCTGGCTGGGGTAGGGCATGAGGAACCTGGAATCTGGGATGGGACAGGGAAGCCCCCAGGAGGGAATAATCAACTTTGCCTATTTTGCCCAGGGCCTCAGACCTATGGTTGATCGATCAGCTCCTCTCTCTCTCTTCAACCTCCCCTCACCTCCTGCTCTTTACCCCTGGCTGTAGCACCTACATGGTCCCATTTAAGACTCTAAACTGAGGCCTCAGGTCAAGGGCATGAAACCAGACTTGTCCTTCATGCACATGTGCCAGACCCCCGGCAGAGGATACATGGAGGTCCAAGGGCTATGCGTTTGTGTACTAAATAAAGTTATAAACCAATGAAAAAAACCGATCAATAAAATATATTCTAGCCTCCTACTTTGGCAAATATATCTTCAAAACAACAAAATAAAAAAATATATAAAGCTATAATTTTTATATGACTGAAACTTAACCAAATGTCATAAATGACTGACTTGAATTATTATTGTGCACATCTCAGACAGTGATATTGGGGTAAGTAATAAAAGCACACATAATTAATAAATTAGTACATCTTTATTTCATAAATTGTATTTTCACGTTTTCGTTTCAACAAAGTCACTAATTGTACTGTTATACAATCAAGATAGTCACATCAAGTATGTTCTATTGATGGTGATAATTTGGATTTTAAAAATGTGGTCCTGGGCTTCCCTGGTGGCGCAGTGGTTGAGAATCCGCCTGCCAATGCAGGGGACATGGGTTCGAGCCCTGGTCTGGGAAGAACCCACATGCCATGGAGCAACTAAGCCCGTGCGCCACAACTACTGAGGCTGCGCTCTAGAGCCTGCGAGCCACAACTACTGAAGCCCATGCGCCTAGACCCCGTGCTCTGCAACAAGAGGAGCCACTGCAATGAGAAGCCCGTGCACCGCAAAGAAGAGTAGCCCCAGCTCGCCTCAACTAGAGAAAGCCCGCACGCAGCAACGAAGACCCAACGGAGCCAAAAATAATACATAAATAAAATAAATAAATTTATAAATAAATAAATAAAATTAAAAATGTGGCCCTATTCAAAGTTTTCAAAATTTCAGTATATTTCCATCATAAAGTGTAGATCAAACTAAATGTAAATTATTTGAATATACAATTTTCATATAGGTTTTCAAAAAAGTAATAATTCTTTTACTCTATTTTACTGTATTAAAAGGTAAAATACAAATTATAATTAATGAATATAAAACATTTCGCCAAAATTATCTAAATTAAGCTAAAAAAATACTATGCCTATAATTCTAATATGTGATAGTCGTGCAGTTGCCAGTGTAAAGAAACAATATCATTCTTTATGTACATTATGTCCAGACCAGTGGCTCTCAACAAGGGGTGATTTTGCTCCCCATGAGCATTTGGTAATGTCTGAAGACATCTTTGGTTGACCCAACTTGCTACTGGTATCTAGTGGGTAGAGGCCAGAGCTGCTGCTAAACATCCTGCAATGTATACATTGCAACAAAGAATTAACCCTGGTTGAGAAGCCCTGGTTACACACACACACACACACACACACACACACGCACGCATGAGAGTAATATGAACTGGTTAATATTGCAGAATGTCCCTTAGCTGCGATGTACAATTGTTGTGAATACTACACTAATTATGGGTAACTCCAGAATCCCAAATTGGAACACGAAGAGAAGCGAGAAAATGGACATGCGACACAGATTGCATTATGGAAGCATCTATTGCATTCTTGCTGTGCGAGAGGAAGGATTTGACATTTTAATTAATTTGTCTTTTCTTTGATCCTAGTGCTTCTGCCAGTCAATCACCTCCCCCTTCCCCAGCTAACACACATTCTGAAATAATGTCCTTCTCCAACATCAGAAGCAACAACCCACAGATCCTGGTGTTCAGGCATAATCACCTTTTGTTTCAAGGACATAGAAAAGAGATGTGGAGAAGCGCTGTCCTGAGGCCTGAATGGTGTCATTCCAAGTGAGGGTGTTTGAGGTTATGGGTCACGCACTACCAGAGTCTAGCAGCAGATCCCTAGCGACAGAGGTGCCCACGCTTTCCTTCATAAATATAGTTTCTGTGTGCTTGTGACATGGGGGAGGGGTTCTAAAGCATGAGGCCCAGGGAAGGGGCCTGGAGACACCAAGTCCCGTTATCACCCTTGGATTCTGAGCCAGAACATGGGCGAGCTGAGAGGCTGTTAATATCAGATCATTAGCATTTCCCAACTCTTTTGCAGAACAGCATGCTGTTTGGCTGCCAAAATATTAGGACTGAAAGCAGCTGACAAAAATGTTTAGTGAAGAAGTGAGCTTGCTTGGAGAAGCCAGAGGGAAAATTCCTCTGGGACTGTGACCCGAGAAGGAACCTGGCTCTCAGGTCCTCTTTTGGAAGGCTTCACTCATTCAGTGGGGGCTTCACTGCCCCCCGCCCACAGGGCTCCTTCGAAGAGGTGTGCTCTGGGGCCAGTGCTTATTCCAGGTCCTTTCTGGGCGATGGCTCTGAGGAAGATGACTGCCCTACAGAAAGTCTAATAGTAAATTTATTCTCAGCACATGTTTAATGAATTTGGAAAATAAAGAGATGTAGACATAAAAATTCCCCTCCTCAGAAACTCAGCTAATATTTCTAAAGAGACAGGTCCAAGGGGGCATCAGATGACAGTCACCTGTGTAGGTGAGGGTCGAGAGGCAGAAAGGACACGTGTCTTTACTAATGCTGCGTCCTTGCATCCATCCATGTGTCCCTTCACAGTCTACCAGGGAATCCTCCCTGCAGCCTCCACACAGGTTCCAGGCAGCCTTCCTATTTCCGCTTTACAGACTTTGAAAGTTAGAGCAACTTGCTTGGGGAGGCACAGCCTGTAGGTGGCAGAACCGAGAGTGAGACAGGGTCTTTTGGCTCTAAGAACCATGCTCTTGCCAGTGACATCAGTGCTTTGGTCTGTGGACCAGGCAGTTTCAGTTATTGTAAGGTACTCAGGAATCCAAAGTACAGTAAGTACCACTGGTAGCCTCAGTTAATAGATATAAAACCACTATCATGGAAAGGGGCCCCAGAGTTTTTGACACTGATACAGATTCTACAGAAGAGTGGGAACCATTACCTCACCCCACACTGTCAAAGACTTCCTGGCAGAGATGTGACATGCTTTATCACTAGGGACACTGGGCACAAAAATTCCTAGGAGCGGGGGAGAGCTAGGATTGTGGCGCAAATATTTGGTCTGTGTTTTGTGGCACACAATGGACTTATAATTCAGACAGAGAACCCTACACATAGGACATAGTAGGTGCTCAGTTTTTATCAGTTGACCAAGTGACTGGCTGAATCCGAGAAGAGAAACAGATACCAAATGCCAAAGGAAAACAAGCCTCCTGATGGTGATTAGAGTGGGGCAATCAGCAAGCAAATCCCCTCACCTGTTAGGGGAAAAGGGATGGAAACAAACAGCAAAAGTATTTAGCACATTGTTTAAGCGGTTGCTTTTGGAATAATAACACAACAGTGCAGGCTCATCAGAGGTTCTAATGGGAGCGGACAAGAAATACTCACGGCCAATTCCCTTTCTGTTCCTATTATTAGTAGCACATTTTTAAAGCACAGAGTAGGGTGTTAAGTCCTCTTCAATTACTATGAGTTCATTCATTCATTTTTCAACACGACAAGTGTTCGGAGTGCCTGTTGTATGCCAGGCGTTGATCTGGTGTCGGGGATGTAACAGGGAACAAGATAGACAAAAGACTGCCCTGGAGACTGGCCAGCATGGTGGGGTAGAAAGGCCCTGCACTTGCTTCCAGTTACGGGCACACCAAACCCGCAACTATCTGCAGAGCAAGCACGATGGAAAAGATTAGAACCTGCCAGAAAAGATCTTCTACAACTGGAGATATAAAGAAGGAACCACAATGAGATGGATAGGAGGGGCAGACTATATTGCCTCACAATATAGACAAGTCCCATCCCCGTCCCGGGTGGGCGACCCACAGACAGTAGAATAATTACAATTGCAGAGCTTCTCCCCAAGGAATGAGAGGTCTGAGCCCCACGTCAGTCTCCCCAGCACGGGGGTCCTGTACCAGGAAGATGAGCCCCAATAATGTTTGGCTTTGGAGACCAGCAGGGCTTACTTTCAAGAGACCCAGACTCTGTGGGGAACCTGGACGCCACTCTTAAAACGGCCACACAAAATCTCACATGCTCCAGGACCCTGGTCCAAAGCAGCAATTTGAAAAGAGCTTGGGTCAGATCCACCTGCTGATCCTAGAGAGTCTCCCAGAGAGACAGGAGGCAACTGCAGCTCACCCTGGGGACACAGACACTGGCGGCAGCCATTCTTGGGAGCTCCTTCTACCACAGCAGACACTGGTGCTGGTAAGCTCATTAGCACCAAGACCTGGCCCCTTCCAACAGCCTGTAGGCACCAGAGCTAGGCCAAGCAAATAACCAGTGCTAGGACGCCTCAGGCCAAGCAACTGTGGGGACACAACCCTGCCCATCAGCTGCCTTAAGACTCCCTGAGCCCACAGCTGCCTCTGGACATGGCCCCAGAAACAACCCTGCCCACCAGAGAGCTCAGGACCCAGCTCCACCCACCAGTGGGCAGGCACCAGCCCCAGAATCCCCTGAGCCCTCTGGTCTGCCTGCCAGGAAGCCTGCTCTGGCCTCTGAAACAGCCTCACCCACCAGGGGTCAGACACCAGACCCAAGAAAACCACGGTCCCATAGTTTGCATATGCAGCTTGCCTACTAGCAGGCCAGACCCTGCCCTGGGACAAGCTGGGCTCTGGCCCTGCCCACTAGCAGGCCAACACAAGCTTTGGAATACCCTGGATCCCATACCCAACTGTATCAGGAACTGGCCCCCTGCCACCAGTGATCCGACACTAGCTCTGGGACCCTTGGATCCTACAACAAGACTCCATCCAGGTCCTGGCTCTGCCCACCAGTAGGCCAGCATTTAACCCCAGGACCTGGGTTCATCCACCAGTGAGTAGGCAACAGCACTAGAGTTTTCTGACCCTGACTCTGCCCACCAATGAGCCAGCACTAGCCCCGGTGCCCTCTGGGTTTCCACAGTCAGGGGTCCTGTGACCAGCCCTGCCAGCTAGCGGGCAGCAGCCTCCACATAAGGCAGGGCCTGGTAACCAACTGGACCAGGGGCCAACCAAGCATACCAGACCACCCATATAGTTGGTCCGCCGCAACAGAAGGACCCATGCAGCCCTCATAGCAGGAACCCCTAGAGCATAGGAAGTCTCCTACAAAAGGCCACTTTTCCAAGGTTGGGAAATAGAACCAACCTACCAGATACATAAAAATACAAACGGTAACTTAGGCAAAATGGGGTGACAGAGGAACATGTTCCAGACAAAGGGACAAGATAAAACCCTAGAAGAAGAACTAAGTGAAGCAGAGATAGGCAATCTACCCAAGAAAGCGTTCAAGGTAGTGATTGTAAAGATGATCAAAGAACTAGGGAGAAGAATGGACACACAGAGCGAGAAGTTAGAAGTTTTTAACAAAGAGAAAATATAAGGAATAACCAAACAGAGATGAATAATACAATAACTGAAATGAAAAATACACTGGAAGGAATTAACAGTAGACTAAATGACAGAGGAATGGATCAGTGAGCTAGAATAAAGTAGTAGAAATCACTGACGCTGAACAGAAAAAAGAATGAAAAGAAATGAGTACAGTCTGAGACAGCATCAGGGACACTAATCTTCCTATTATAGGGATCCCAGAGGAGAAGAGAGAGAGAAAGGGTCTGAGAGAACATAGTTGAAGACATAATAGTTGAAAACTTCCCTAACCTGGTAAAGGAAGCAAACATCCAAGTCTGAGAAGTGCTGAGAGTCCCATACAGGAATAACCCAAAGAGGAACACACCAAGACACATTGTAATTAAAATGATAAAAAGTAAAGATAAAGAGAGAATATTAAAAGCAGCAAGGGAAAAGACACAAGTGGTGTACAGGGGAACTCCCAGAACTATCAGCTGACTGCAGGCCAGAAGGGAGTGGCAGGATATATTTAAAGTGATGAAAGGGGAATACCTACAGCCAAGAATACTCTACCCAGCAAGGCTCTTATTCAGATTTGATGGAGAGGTCAAAAACTTTAGGGACAATCAAAAGCTAAAAGAGTTCAGCACCACCAAACCAGCTTTGCAAGAAATGTTAAAAGAACTTCTCTAAGCAAAAAAGAAAATGTCAGACTAGACACATGAAAATTACAAAATGAAGAAGCTCATCAACAAAGGCAAACATACACTATGGGTACAAAGTCATCCACATGCAAAGCTAGCAGGAAGGTTAAAAGACAAAAGTCGTGGGCTTCCCTGGTGGCGCAGTGGTTGAGAGTCCGCCTGCCGATGCAGGGGACGCGGGTTCGTGCCCCGGTCTGGGAAGATCCCACATGTCGCAGAGCGGCTGGGCCCGTGGGCCATGGCCGCTGAGCCTGCACGTCTGGAGCCTGTGCTCCGCAACGGGAGAGGCCACAGCAGTGAGAGGCCCGCGTACAGAAAAAAAAAAAAAAAAAAGACAAAAGTCGTAAAATCACCTATACCCACAATAAGCAGTTAAGTGATACACAAAACAATTCAATGTAAATTATGATATCAAAAACAGTAATTATGAGGGAAGGAGAGTACAAATGCAGGGCTGTTAAAATGCATTTGAAATTAAGAGATCAGCACCTTAAAACAATCATATCCATTTACATATTGCTATATAAAAACCTCACGTTAACCACAAAGAAAAAACCTATAATAGATGCACACACACAAAAAGAAAAAGGAATCCAAACATAACACTAAAGATAGCCATCAAATCACAAGAGAAGAGAGCAAAAGAAGTAGTAAGGAACAAAAAAGACCTACAAAGGCTCTGCCTTTAAGGAGTATACATTCTAGACGACAAAGAAATGAAAAGATAAACTACACAGTATATCAGATGGTGATAAGAGCTATAGAGACGATGAGGCAGGGGAAGGGGACATGGGGGAAAACCTGCCATTTTAAACAGGATGCTCAGGGAAAGCCTCATTGAGAAAGTGATATTTGAGCAAAGCCTGAGGATATAAAGGAGCAAGCCAGGCAGATATCTGTGGGAGGAGCACGCCTGGTATGTTCTAGAAGCAGCCACAAGAGCATTGTGGAGAGCAGAGTAAGCAAGGTGAGGCTGGAGGAGGAATCAGGAGCCCAGGTTACACAGGACCATGTAGGCTATTGAAGGGACCTGGGCTTTCACCCTGCGTAACATGATCTGACTTGTATTTTAGCAGGTTTCCCTGGCTAATACGGGAAGCAAGGCCATGGGGTGAAAGTGAGGGGCAGGGAGAGGTGTCGGAGGTATGAGAAGAGACATTCCTTCCAAGTCTGTTATACGTATTAACTGAGATGACACAGCAAGGGGCCTGACACAGAGGAGATGCTTATAAATATTAGTGCCTTTCCCTCGAACAGAAAGGAATTCTTCTACTGTCTTTGTGATTGTTGTTCATAAAAATACGTGTTCTTTAATCACATATATTGTTTTTATTATTATAATAATATGTCATGGTCAATATAGAAAATTATAGAAAATGCAAAAAATAGAAAGAAAAAAATTACTTATAATCTTTCCTCAAAGAAAACAGCTATTAACAGTTTAATGTATATCCTTTTAGCCCCCTTTCCTATGAATATTTATTGTATATATACTTTCTTGTATGCGGCTTTTTCCACTTCTCATTATATTTCACTATTTTTTCATGCCATTTAGTAGGGTCCAAAAATATCATTTTTTTTTTGGCCACACCATGCAGCTTGAGGGATCTTAGTTCCCTGACCAGGGATCGAAGCCATGGCCCCTGCTGTGGAAGCACAGAGTCTCAACCACTGGACCACCATGGAATTCCCCCAAAATATGATTTTTATTGAATATATGGCATTCCATCATGTGCTTGTTCCACCATTTATCTTAAAACTTCCCTATTTTGGACATTACAGTTAATACCAATTTTTTACATTTATAACTAACACTGCAATGGACATCTTTGCAGAAAAACCTTTATGTTCTGGTAAGTTCTTTAGAGTAAGCTCTTAGCAATGGAATTATTGCATCAAAGAGTAGGAATATTTAAAGTCTCTCGGTATGTACTGACAAACTTCCAGAAAGGTTACACTAATTTACATTACTTCCAGCAACATATGGAAGTGCCCTGGCGTGATCATTTTTAAAACCTTTGCCAAGTTGGTATTGATTTATTGTTTTAATCTACATTTCCTCCATGAATATGAAGTCAAACATCTTTTCATATGTTTACTTCCTTTGCATTACTCTGGAATGCCTCTGTGCAGGGGAATTTGGTTTGAAGAAAAGTCTCTCGGTGGAAATACTTTTGAAGCTGCTGGAGTGGTCTGGGCTGATCCCTGGGTGAGGACCCCAAATCCAAGAGCTAGCATTTGGGACACAATCCTCCAGCCCCTTCCTGCCCCTAGGTGGCATCTCCCTATCAGGGTGATTTTATCAGTTGCTGCAAGATTCATTCCAAATCCTAGGAGACTCAAAAAGTCCTTTTTAATATTCCACAAAGAGAGAATTTCATCCCATCCACGACCTGGCAAACAGGAGCTATCACAGGAGCGGAGATGAATCTACAAATAAGGTGGTGTGCTTGTCTCATTTCCCTCCTGGTGTAGCATTGGAGACGCGACTTGGTTTTTAAAATTAAATACTCTTCTCACCCAGTGGAAGGAAACTGAAACCACTGCATTGTTAGTGCTGGGTTTTGTTTTGTTTTTTTTAAATGCTTCTCCCCCAAATATCTTTAGCACTCATTTTATCTGGTTGAAGTCCAGCTTGTCCTCTTTTGTTCTGAGCCCCAGAGACCCTCTGAACAGAAGCTTTAGCCAAAAAGGAAGATACCCTGGCAAATTTTTAGGGAATAGAAAAATTCCCTTTTCAAGCAGTTTATTTTGTTGGAGACAGCTTCACTCTCTGTCTTTATACACCCACACACACACACTCACACACACACACACACACACACACACACACACCCCACCACCACCACCATCACTACCACTACATCTGTCCCCTCCACACTCATACCACATCACGTGCACCACACCACGCACTTGACTGACACAACACACATGACATCACACTACACACCACACTGCACATGAACACACACCCACACACACAAACATACACACCACTGCCGTAACTACTGCCACATAATAGCCCCCTCCACACACATACACATCCCTTCTCCCTCCATAATTCCTCCCAGCCAGTCCCCCACCCTTGAGATTTTAAAAACAAATGTGGTTCCGTGATATGAACCAAATGTGAAGATGAAAGGGATGTGCACTGCCCAGCTTGTGTTTCATTTTGCTCCCTGCTTGTGAGGAGGGCAGGGAAGGGGCACAGCATGCTCTAGCCAGGGCTCTGGGATGGCTCAGAGGATTAATGAGAAATTAGTGAGTCATTTGTGAGGCAATAACTTTAGTCCAGAGCAACCCTTGGGTGGAGACCGTCTCCCTACTTGCTCGTCAATATGGCTCATGCCATCTGGAATAAATCGAGTCTAGGGCAGATGGTCAGGTCAAGACGATAAGAACATTGAAGCATCCACCTTTCTAATTTTCCTCCAACTTTCCTCATTTCAAGATAAAGAAATTTTAAAAAGAAAGTCTCAGAGGTATAAAGGAGTTACAACCATATAGCTCTGCTAATTAGAAAGAGCAAATCTAGTCAGCTTTGACGATCAGATTTACGGATTATCCATGGTCACGTTTTTCATGCCTCAGCAGTTCCTCCATCCCCATCCCTCCTTCAGAGTTACTCCCCTCTTCCACTTAACCAGAATATTCTTAGAGACCATGGGCTACTTTTAATATCTGCCTTGGAAAAACATCATTCAGAAAACAATCTGCTGCAAACTATCCCAGCTGAGCAGTCCAGAGCCCTAGGTAAATGACTTCCTGAAGATCCACGTGTTGGGATTACCCACACCACTGCTCTGTCCTTCCCAGCAGTTTGGGTGATTGAAAATTATTCCCTCTTGACTAGAGGTGTCAAGGTTGAGCCACTTATGTTGAGTAAACTATTTCAACCATTAAAAAATTTCCAGGGACTTCCCTGGTAGTCCAGTGGTTAAAAGACTCCACGCTTTCACTGCGAGGGGTGTGGATTTGATCCCTGGTCAGTGAACTAAGATCCTGCGTGCCACACGGTGCAGCCTAAAAAAAATAAGTTCCAAATGGCAGTAGATGTGGTAGTTCTGGATTCAAATGTAAGACTATTTGAATCCTAACTATACTGGACCCTAGACCATGAACCTAATGGATAATAATAGGATTTACTTCGTAGGGTAGGTGGAGAGGATTAAATGAAGGGGTGCACAGTGCCTGATACACAGCAAGCCTGCAATAAATCATAGCTAGTAATATTACAAATGTGCTCTAAACTTCTGCAGCCAAAATATCTAATAGATGGGCATGTAATGGTCGAGATTTTCTTGCCCTTATGATGCCCCAGAAGGAACATAATGGAAAGGAAGAAGGAGGGGAGACTTTAGCTGCACGTTTTCAAAAAGATGAACTGTCATTTCTTGGTTGTAGTGAGAGACCAGTGGGATGCACCGGTGCTTTGCTCTACCTGTTCCCAGTGTCAGTGGCATGGGGTCATCAGAGCGAGTGACCATGTGGGAATCATCGATGCCCTTCCCATAGTTCCCCTAATAAGACTTTCTTTGTCCATTTCAGCTGGTTCACCTGTTTGGAAAGAGGCCTCCCTTCTGCCCTATACTGAATTGGTAAGTCATTATTATAAAAATAATACCTGATATTACCAATCATTCTCTCTTTCAATAGTGAATTATTATTATGTACTTGGATAAAAAGGCCTGTGCTGTTATAATTTGTAAAGGTCAGATTAAACAGAACAATAAAACTTGAATAATGACATCTTGTATTTCCATGTGCAAGTACATGGTACGTCAGCAGGCTGCTCCCTGACCTCCTTTGGCCAAGAAATCCTGGCATTGTGCCTTTTCTTCTAATTGGAACCCTAAGTTTTCGAGACACATGGCCCTTTGGAAAGCTCTGTGCAGTGCATTTTCAGGCTTGGAAACAGCTACACCAGCCAGACCTGGGAAGCAGGAGGGGCTGTTTTTCTGCAAACATGTGTCCCTGACCCCAAAGAGGCAGCTTCTTTATTATGGCCATTTATTATTTACAAAGCACTGCAGGTGTACACAGCATTTTATGAGACACAAAGACAAGGTCCCTGCCCCATGAACTGAAAGGTTTTATCCAGCATTTCATCTGTCTGAGCTGAGCTGTGGGAGCACAAAGCAAGTAGGTCTGAAAAGCTGAGTGCGGTGTCTCAGATGTTAGGGTAGAAGGAAGGATTTCTGACGAGGAATTGTAGATGGAGAAAGTCAGGTGCGTGCAGCTCAAAGCACCATTTCAGGATCCAGAAGCGTTTTAGCGATGTCCTGTGTTTCAGCCCCTGGAAGAGGAATTCTGCCTGTGTGCCTTGGAGCATTTGGAGCAGTGCCTTTCAGTCAGTTGAAAGACTACAGAGACAAATGTCTGTGGGTCCCTAGAGCCTCTTCTACCAGCCCATACCTCCCCATCCCCTACTCTCCTGCAAGTTGTCTTGTTTTCCTGTTTTATTTTTTGGGAGTGATTAGGACAGGGAGGAACATAAGTCAGCTTTTTTTACAAAGTGTATCATTATTAATTCACTGTGTATCTTTAAGCAGATTCATTTTCCTCCTCTAGAATGGTAAATTTCGGGGTATTTGGACCCCTAGTCTTCAGCTACCCACTGCCACTGGTCAATTACTTTTCTTCTGTCTGCATCTGTCTCAGTCAGCCCAGCCCTAATAGCATGTGGCCATCACCTGCCTGCATCATCTTTCCATCCACCCAGCAGACACACGTGTGGAACAGGCTGTAGCCTGAAAAGCTGAGCAAAACCCCGTCCCTGCCCCCGGAAGCCATAGAATAACAGGATCGAGGATGTGAAAAAGCAGTGAGGTTGGGCCACAGCTGCCCTCTCCTGTGGGAGGAGACAGAGGGTTTGCTATGCGAGCGCACGTTCCTTCAGAGCTTTTAATCATTCATTTGGAGACAGTCCTGGGTTCCCACCCTCTAGAACAAGGACTCAAATCCTAGGAAGGCTCAGAGATGTAGACTTGCCCTGGGCTTGGGAGAAACTGATCACGTCCTCGGCGTGGGCTTCTTCCTGCTCAGAGCTCAGGGCTTAGTCCAATACCAGGCAAGTTTTGCAGCCAGAAACAGATATAAATTTGGCTGAGCGGCAATAGCGAAAGCAGAATAGATTCTGTAATGTGCCGAGTATGCACCAGATGGCTCTGCTTCCTATCAGCCCTGTAAGGCTGGTGAACAAAGCCCACTGCCCTCCGTCACCACCAGCATCACTGTCATCACCATCACCGTCATCATCAAATTTTATTAAAAGCCCTCTGGTACGTGGCGCTCTGTGGAGCACTCCACGTCTGGATGTTTAGCTGATAATATTTCCTGCCTCCCTCCCCTCTTTTCCTCCATCAGCCTCCACGTCCCCGTGGTGTTTGTGGTCTGGGTTACCATTTCCTCCACAGTCCTCCTGTCTCCCCTTGCCTCTCCACTTCCCACCACCACTGGTACCCTCTTCTTTCTTCATATTCCCTTCCACTTACCGAGCTGCTGTCTCTCAAAGTACGGACCTCACACCTCCTGCATCAGAATCAAGTGGGGAGTGTGTGCAGATTTCTGGGACCCCTCCCATGCTAATTCAGAGGGCCTGATGGTGTTCCATGGTCAACCGCATTTTAATAAGTTTCCTGTGTGATTCTCCCACACCAGAGTTTAAGAAACGCTGCCCTACACTCTCTCTTTCCAACAAGAGCCATATACTTAGTCTTCTAGCTTCCCAGAACAGAAGCCGGCTCTAGAAGGGACACCAGCAATCGTGTGCCTGAGCTGGCCTGGACCTCATGGCAAGAGCAACATTTTCAGGAAATTTTTAAGCTGCTTGTTAAACCCATGGCGGGGGGGCATATTTACACTGTAAAAAATCATCAAACACTATGAATCAAGTGCCCCCCACCCCCGCTTTTGAGACTCAGTTTACCAGCACACCACTGGACCCTGAGTTATCCTCCAGCCCAGTACTATGATTTGCAGATGTGAACTCTAAGCACCAGAGATATAAAGGGATCAAGGTCTTCTGACAAGTGAGGATGGAATCAATTAGAATCGAAGCCTCTTAGTCTTTGTTCTGGTGCACATGAGATCCCTATTCCTTTTGCATAATGACTTTGCCTCTGTTTGGAGGTCGGTTGGTACGGATTCCTACATAGAGTTCCCACGAGTGTTTATCGCTCTGTGAGTTGGTTGGGGTTCTATGATTGCAAGCCACAGATTCCAGCTTCTAAGCAGAAGAGAAATCCAACTGAAGAGTCTCACTGAGTTCACAGAATTGAAAGGAAGGCTAGAAAGGCAGGCTTGCAGAAGGACCAAGCGAGGGCAGCTCAGGATTCCACGGAGCAGGGACTGATAGACAGTCTCCTGAGGGAGAAGTTGCCTGATTGAACCAACTCCAACCTCTTCTTTGCAGCCTTGCTTCACTTGCCTCAACATACAAAGTCCTTGAAGAGTATCTGATTGCCCTTGGGCCTCATGCCCACCTCTTAGCCCAGGGCTGGACAGGTCACCTTGATTGACATTCCCAAGACTGCACACAATGGGTGAGATAATTCTTCCAAAGAAACCAGGTGCTATTGCAATGAGAAGAGGAAACTGGTCCTGGGTAGCCAGAACCCCAGTTGCCCTCTAGGCACTTCAACCAGACCATGAGTTCCGGGAAGCTTGTCTCACGACCTCCCTCTTGCCACTGACACCCAGAGTGGCGCCTTATGCCCTGGGCACACCCTGCCCTTGGGTTGGTGCTGGGATTGGGAAACCTGACTTGAAGATTCTAACGCTTAAGCGATGTGCACGGTCACCTTCTGTTCACCCCCTGTGCCCTCTCTTCTTGTATCGATGATTATCTAAACGCTAATGGGATTCCCAGACTGTGTCTCCAGACCTACAGTCTGGGTGTCCCATTGGACATACCCACTTGGAAGCATTTTTCAGCTTTCCCTCCATTCCTGATGCCACTGCATGGGTTTAGGTCTGCATCATTTTCACTTACCTTTTGCACCAGCCTCTGGTCTCTTTCTTCATCCTCATTTTCTGTCCTACCCAATCCACCCACTACATTGCACCAGTTTACTTCTTAAAAACAATCAGGGCTTATCAACTCCCATCTTTAAATGACACCCAGCGAGTCCTTTTTCTTCAAAATAAAATCCATACTCCCTACCCGCCATACAAGGCTTTTCATGGTCTGATTTTAACCTCTCAGCCCATCTACTCTTTGCTGCTGATACACAACCTTCACTTCCCTATATGGAACTCTCAGCAGACATGCCAAGCCTTCCACTCCTGTGCCTTTTCACATGCCTTTTCTCTAGGTGCAGTGCCTCTCCTCAGATTCTTTTCCCATAAATCTCTTACTCGTACTTTAGGACCCAGAGGACAAGAGAGAAAATGTGAGCAGAAGGATAAAGCATCGGATGGGTAGGAGAGGTGGAGATCACCTTGGTGAAGTTTTTGCTCACCTGCCCAGTCAGATTTTACTTTTCTGTCCTCTTTGTTTCCACAACTCTTTGTTCATACAGTTTATAAAAACACTCCCTTTTAATGTATGCATTTACATGCATTTTTTTCACCTCATCATGGACATTCATAATTTTTTTTTTTTTTTTTTTGCCACCCAAGACCTTTCATATTCTTCCTCTGTTTGGGGAATTCTCAGTTTTATGAATCTTCACATCCCATCGTGGAAGGCACATATTCACTTTGCCAGCTTCCCTTGCAGCTAAGGCACAGCATGTGACCTGGATGACCAACAGCACGTGTCCGTCCAGGACCCTGAATCAGAAGCTAGTGCTGCAAAGCAGCGAGCACCAGACGGAATGCAATCTGGCCAATGTGGCCTGTATCTACCACAGTCTCAGAGGTAGTGGCAGAAGATCCTGAGGAGAGCATCTGAGGTCCTGCATCAGCAATGTCACCAGTTCAGGCTACATGTCTGTGTCAACAGGGGGACCAGTAGTGTCTCCTCTAGATAGTTCTGCAAAGTGTTTTGGGTGTGATTCCTAGCTGCATAGTTTCCCAGAGATTTTGTGATCTAACTAATATTCTTCAATAAATTCATTTTCTGCTTAAAGTAGCCAGATTTGGTTTCTGATTTTTGCTGCTAGGAATTTTGACCTTTTTGTCTGAAAAACCTTCAAGAGCAGGGACCACTGCTTGTTTATTTCTTTATTCCCTGCACAGTGCCTGGCACCAAGTAGCTTCTGTACACATGTTTGTTGAATGAACAGCTCAGTTGTCTCCGGGGAGGTTACTTATCCACAGTGCTTGGTTTTAATAGCTCCAGGCTGGAGTTTCAAAGCTGAACATAATGTTTATGTTACTTGTCTCAGAAATCTGGTTCCTACAATCTATTTCAAGGAGCTCAGAACTGCTCAAAGACAAATGTTGGACAATCTATTACATTACTTTAACTTTTATGTAGAATTCCCTTTTTGGTTGACTCTTCCATAAAGTTCCATAAAGTCTTGGAATTTCATTTGATTTCACTTTTTGAATTCCACTGTGTTCCTGCATTCTCCTTTTTGTTTCTTCCCCACACAGATTAATAGGAAGATCAAATAAATTTCACTGCCCAAAACGTGAAACCATTTTTCAGAGACAGTGCAGGCCACCTGTATGCCGTCTTCTTACAAGGCCCTGGAAACTATTTCTTTCTGTTGGAGGTTGCCAGGCCAGTGGCAGAGCAGAATGCTGGAGGCCTTTGACTTCATAAGGCATTTGGGAGAGTCTGACTTTATTTCCTCAAGGACAAGATAGAAAATGTGGGATGAATGATAATGCATTAGGGGCATGGTTGAGGTAGAGATGGCTAGCTGGCCACCAAGTTCCCACCTCCCCCTCTTCGTTGGAAGAGGTGTGGAGCTGGCCCCTGTTTGCTCAGCTATACTGCATTTCCCACCTTCCGTGCTGGCAGGTGCCCGCTGTATCTAGGTTCTCCCGACTGGCACCTGAGCAGAAGTGATGCCTGCCACTTCCAGGCCCGGCCCTTAAGCCTCTCTTATTTGCTCCTCCAAGCTCTTCCCCTTCCTGCTGGCTGGAGGGATGACCAACTGAGCAAAAGCAACCATGTGCTGAAGACGGAAGAACTGCCTTCAGCCTGGCTCCCTGACTGACGGTGGGAGGATGGCTTCTCACCTAAGTGGGGCCTCTCCAGACAGTTATGTGAGAGAGAAAGATACTTGTACGTCTGTTAAGCCTCTGAATTGTTGTGGGATCTCTTAATACTGAACTCACTTTCCTCTAATGCACTGCATTAGCTAGTTTAACAGCCAAGTCCCAAGAATAGTGACCAATGCATCAACATGAACTTGGAAAGAGAACACCAGAGACAGGCCACAAGGGTTCTGTCTTAGACGCTGACACAGGTTATTTTAAGCAATAATTCAGACAAAGCAGTGGAAATCATACTTATCAGATTTAAAGATGACACAATACTGGGAGGGATAGCTGCTCAAATTCAAAAAGACCTCAAGAAGCTAAAAATAACAGGTGATATTTTCTAAGCACTTAATGCAAACCAGGCTCTGGGTTAAATGCTTTCCATAAATGATCTTGCCTGATGCTTATTATAACCCTATGATGTAGGAATATTATCTCCCTTTTCAAGATGGGAAAACAGAAACTTTGAGAGATTAAGTACAGAGCTGGTAAATGAGAGCACTGGGGTTTGAACTTGGACTCTGTGGTCCTAACCACTATCCTGAGGTCCTAGCCACTACCTGACTTAAGTCCACGTTCATCTGGGACAGTCCTGGTTATGCCTGCTGTCTCAATGTGATTATTAATAGCCATCATAGTACCACTTTCGCTCTCAAAAATTTCCTGATTCAGATGATAAATTATAGGGTCCCCTTAGTGATTCTTGCCCAGTCTGAAACTGACAAGATAAGATTAAGGAGAAATCAATGTAGAGCTCCAAACATCCAATGTGGAAAATTCAATGAATTTTTTTCTTGTTAACATTATACTGAACCAATACTATGATGAGGCTGTCAAAATGACACTGGAAACTTCATGTCATTATTCATAGGTGTGAGGAGTCCAGAACAAGGTACAGGATGGTTCTGTTGTACTTGGTGCTGGAGAGGCCATATCTAGACTGTTGAGATCTCTTCAAGGAGCCGTATGTTCAGAGGGACAAGCACAAATTGGAGCACAGCCAGAGGATGATGTGCTAGTGCAATATCAGGAGACTAAATCCTAGGAGGACTGGGGGAGGGCACAGGGAATGCTTTGCCTGGAGTCAAGCAGACTTTAGGGACATGTGAGCTGTCCTCATATATCCCAATGGCTGCCATGTTGGGGAGGGATCAGGCTGATGCCAGCGACTCCAGATGGCAGATCCAGGACTAGGTGGAATGACAAGAAAACAGATTCCAGCTCAATTACAGGAAGAGCTTTCTAACAATCTGAGCTGTCTGAATACAAGCCTGCTTTGCAAAGGATGGAGCAGCCGGTCCCTGATGTATTCAAGCCAAGGCAGGCTAGACCCCATACCTTGGGAGGGGGTTGAACAAGGTGACCTCTGTGTTTCTTTCTCAAATTCTGTGATTCCAACAACAGAAATAGAAACAGACTGGTGACACCAACAGGGCACAGAATTCATTCAGAGTGTGAGTAGAAGAACCAATCACAGCCTGGATTTTTTTTTTTTTTAAAAGACAAGTAGACAGTGCCCTAAATCTGTGCTTTGAGTGGTCCATGGTCCCTAAACAGCTCTGAGTTAATAGACCTGCTAAGGCAAGTTGGGGGCTTGAATGAAGCTAGTCAGGGATGATTCTGTAAGTGGGACCAGGAGTTGGGGATTGTGTCTTAGGCAGATAGAAGAGCTCCTGAGTCTGCAGGGCCCAGGGGAGCTGAGGGAGGGATGTCTGACCAGCCTTTGAATAGGAATAGGGGAGACAGAAGTAGAACCAGCCTTTCCAGTTACCAGAGTAGAGAGAGCTGAGTGCTTCCAGGGCCTGCCCTGTGCCTGTCCCCAGGTTTCTTACCCAGAACAAAGAAACTTCTTCATTCACTCAAAACAAAGTGTGAGGTGCTATGCTGAGGCCTCCAGAGAGGGTGGTGATAAGGCAGAATTTGAAATTAGCATGTTCCTTAGTTGCAAGTAGCAACAACAAATAATCAAACCCTCAACCTGGTTTAAATACAAGGGGAATTTATTGGTCTGTGTAACTGACAAGTCTAAAGGTAGCTCTAGTTTCAGGCAATGCTTGATCCAGGGGCTCAAATAATGTGACCAGGACTTTGTTTTTTTCTCTCCATTTCCTAGCTCTGCTTGTCTCCATTGTTGGCCAGACTCACCCACCCTAAGCCTCACCCGCATCCGTCCTGGGTGGCTTCCAGTATCCCAGGAGTTTATGTGAACAGTAGGGGAGAAAGGACAGGGTGCATCCTTTCCAGGGGGGAGCCCTGAGGTTCACTCTGATTGGTCCTGCCTAAGTCACATGTCACCCCTGAGCCAATCACTGTGACAGGGAGAATGGAGGTAGGGGATGCTGGTTAATTTAAGCTCCACAACTGGAGCTGGGCATTGGTGTCAATCTCACACAAAGCACATGGCTGAAATGGGGAGGAAGGACATTTCCCAAAGGAAATATGATAAGCTGTCTCTTAGAGGAGAGTGAATAAATACTAGGCTGCAAACAGATGCCCAGCAGGTATGGTCCCTGATCTCAATGAACCTCTATAGGAACATCAGGTAATTGTGAATCCAAGGTAGTAGTCCCCTGTTGCAGAGGAAATCTTGGTTGCCAGCAGAGCAGAGACATACCCAGGCAGGGAGTGAGGTGGTTAGGGAAGTCTCCCTGGAAGAAGTGACATTTGCACTGAGACCAGAAGCATGAATGGGCTTTAATCAGGCGATAAGAAGGAAAGATTTTTCTAGGTAGAGGCACAGGCATGACCTAAGCCAGTAGGTGAGAGAACCTGATGAGCTCTGGGACTGAAAGAAATTCCGCGTGGCAGGAGCAGGGAATGATGGGAGGCAGGTGCCCCACACACTGTCGAGAAGGGGAGGGTGAGGATAAATCGATGGGTGGGAGCCTTGTTTGTTCATAAGGCGGTAGCCAGCGACAGCAGTGGAGGCTGAGTACCCTGCATTGGGGGACAGTCCTGGCTTGTCCTCGCCCAGAACCCTGAGGGAAGAGGCCACAACATGGGTAAGTGTGGGTGAGGAGGGCAGAAACCCAGGGCTGCCCAAATCTCACCCAGGACTCTGGGTTGCCCCAACCTAAATGTCACAGTTTTGTCCAAAACTGGCTTGAGAGTAAATAAATGTTCTATTAAAGTATAGATTGAGGTAGGCACTGCATTGATATTTTTCACTGGATCTTGAAGTATAAGACAGGATGCTTTAGAGCAAAGGTTCTTATCCCAGGCTGTACATTAGGATTTCCCAGGGAGAAGCTTTAGAAATGGTCTAATAGTGACTGGGGTCCTATGAGGACAGGGCCCATGCCCTGCAGATGCCCTTGGCGGCCGCTGCCTTGTTGCTGGGGAGACAGTATACCTCAGTGGTGAGTGTGGGCCGTGGAGTCAGACAGCCCTGGGTTCCGATCTCAGCTCTTCCTTTTACTGTGTGATGGCTGGTAAGTTTCCTCCTCTGTAAAATGTTGGTTAATGATCATATCTACCTTGTGGGATCTTCATAAAGGTTAAATAAAATTATGTTTATATATTTCCTAGAATGTAATACCCCCCAAATGGAAAATACTATTATTACTGTGTTAGAGATGATTTCATCTTTACATACATTTAAATGACATTCATTCATTCATTCTGGCAACATTTACTGAGAATTCCCTAAATCCCAGGCACTGGGACTATAGTAATGAACAAAACAGACAAAAATCCCTACCCTCATGGATCTTACCTTCTAGACAGGGAGGTGGACAATAGACAAACACAAACATATATACAATTTCAGAAAGTG
This sequence comes from Pseudorca crassidens, assembly GCF_039906515.1. Classification (NCBI taxonomy): domain Eukaryota; kingdom Metazoa; phylum Chordata; class Mammalia; order Artiodactyla; family Delphinidae; genus Pseudorca; species Pseudorca crassidens. Next base: position 100,123,242 of record NC_090297.1, on the reverse strand, counting down.
TTAAGTGGTCTGAGGACAAGAAAATAGAATAAGGGGGAGAAGAGGAGGTATAGGGGGATGTTTTAAATGGGGGTGGTCAGGAAAAGCCCCTGGCTCTGTTAAAAGACCCAAATGATGGGAGGAGGACCATGTGGGAAGCATTTGAGGCAGGAGGAACAGCTAATGCAAAGGGCAGGAATGGGTTCTGTGTATTCAAGCAAGAGCAAGACAGCTCCTGTGGCTAGAGCAGCATCAGTCAGGTGGGTGGTGGGATAAGTGTGGGCAGGTAGGCAGAGGTCAGAACCTGAAATGCGGATGTTGTGCTAAGATGTGATGGAGGGTTTGCAGAGATTAGTAATAGCTCTTGCCTACACTTTATAAAGACCACTCTGGCTGCTACAGGGAAAAGTGACTGGGAGGTGTAGTCCAGGTGAGTATTAAAGGATGTGCATGCCTTTGTTCTATTCTTGGGGTGGTAGGCAACCTCTAAGATGCCTTCAGTGATCCCTGCATCCTGGTATTCACATCCCTCTGTAATTCCGTCCCCTTGAGTGTGAGCTGGACATAATGACTCTCTTCCATAATATGGCAAAAATGATGAGATGTCACTTCTAAGATTAAGGTATAAAAAGACTGCGACTTCTATCATGCTCACACTCTTGCTGGCTTGTTTGTTGTGAGCTCCAAGTGGCAAGGATCTGATACCTTCCGCGAAGATTCTGTGAGGACCTGCCAACAGTCACCTGAGTGATCTTGGAAGTGGGTCCTTTTCCAACTGAGCCTTGGGATGACTGTAGCACCGGCTGACACCTTCAATGCAACCTTGTGACAGACCCTAAACCAGAGGGACCCAACCAAGCCACACTTGGATTCCTGACCCACAGCAACTGCGAGAAATAAACATTGGTTGTATTAAGTTGCTAAGTTCGGGGGTGATTTGTTACACAGCTACTGATAACTAATACCCTTGGTATGAGTTAGTAAAATATCAACCCAGTGTAGCCAATCAGAAGCGTGAGAGTTACAAAAGAATCATGGTGAGTTCTTCTCTCAGCTGTGTCACAGCTCACTCACCTCCCTCAGACCTTTAGTCAGATGTGGTCTTCTCACTGAGGACCTTCTCAAGCACCTTTAGAAAATGGTACCTCCACCTCCACACTGTCCTGCTTTCTTGTCACCATCTGACACACTACACATTCCCCTGGCTTATTTTGTTTATTACCTGTCTTTCCCCCACCCCACCAGCTCTAAAGTGTAAGTTCCACATGAGCAGGGGTTTTCGGCTGTTTGAATCACCACTGTATTGCCAGTGCCTAGAAGTACATATCATGCCTGTAACGTACCAGGTGCTCCAAAATATCTGTTTCCACATTTACTGCTGTGCCTGAGCAGCAGACGTTGGAACAAAAGGAACGACTAGAGTTGGCTGGAGACTCTAGTATTCTGTTCATCAGAACTCCGCTTGACAAAAACAAAGAGCAACAATTAAAGCAGACCACAGGGTCTGGGAGGCAGTGAGAATTCCAGAACATAGAACATGAGCAGCAAGACAGGGTGTGCAAACGGTGAGGAATGAAAGGGAAGTCTGGAGGAGCAAGATTTGTGGGCAGAGCTCACCACGCTGAACAAAGCTCTCTTTTGTTGCGTGTCGGCCTGGCACCTTGGGCTCCCATGCCACTTCCACTGTGGCGGAATGTAATCGGTCCCAAGAGTTACTCTGCCGGCTGAGTGTGTACGTCAGGTTACGGCATCTAGCGCAGCTCTGAACTGTCTACTATGCTCTGTGGTATTTGTACATTAGGTAAGCTCTCTTTCTCCCAAAGTGGTGTTAGGGGAGAGGAAAAAGGAGTTAGATGGGGAAAGTGATGCATGTCCCAGTGGAGAGTCTATTAGGGCACAGAATTTCAGATTCTTAGTCTTTGGTCTTTAGACTGAACATTGTTGGCTTCCGTTTGGGGGAATGATCATACGGAATTTTCTCCCTTCACAATCCCAGTAAACTTTTCTTTAGGTTCCTTAGAACCCTAATTTCCCCATCCCATGGCATCTGTTTCAGGATAGGCTGCTGCCAGCCTATACAGTATGTAAATTCTAAAAGGATACCCCTTCTGTGTGGACGCACTCCACCAGCATATGGCTTAGTGGAAAGCTGCCGCTTTTGTGCAAAAAAAAAAAAAGGCATCCCTTCCTGCAGGACTGGAATTCAGCCCTATTTGCCTCCTTGGCTGGGCACCTTGGCACAGTGTATAAACTCACATCCATACGCAGTAGCTCAGTCTTCAAGTTCTTTCCTGCCCTCATCTGTAAACGTGAAATGCTTAAAGAGTAAAACCCTAAACCATCTGAAGTCAAAGGGGGATGTTGAATGGGATTGCTCAAGAAGTGACCTAGAATCTACATTTCTTTCCAATGGGGGAAGCTCAGATTCCGTCCGGAAGCAATTCTTGATACCAAGAATTCCAGTTCCCAGCCCAGTCCACCACAGAGGCAGCGGAGCAGAGGCAAGCAGATGTTGATGGTGGAGCAGAAGGGCACATTGCAAGTAGAGAAAGGAGCCATTTGTGGGTTATAAATAAGTGACCGTAGGCACTTTGCAGAACACATTGGAAAAGGCAGCCTTCCTAGATGTCAACTGATACGGTCTTTGTTATTTAAAATCTGAACTTTGAGAGATTCCAGATATGGAGATGGAGATTTCTCTGCAATTAATAACAAGAGCCTTGATACAAGAAACAATCCCCTGAACCTGGACCGGTATGAGTCAAGAATTAGGTGGAATAGAAGAAGCACAGCAGCTAGACCTGGATACCACAAAATCAGCAGACTTCTCAGTTCCTTAGGAAGGAGTGAAAGTCAACATCAGAACCCAGCTGCAGTTTTCCCAAGTTAACAGTACAGTACATTTTAGATGCTTCTCATTACAGAATGTGAGACTCAGCCATTCTCGATTAACCTTGGTTTTGTCTTTATTGAAGTCTAAATTAAAGAACACTTCCAGGTATTTTCATAGATGGAATCTGCCTGGGAGAAGAGCCGCACCTAACCACTGCTGACAGGATCCTGGCGTCCAGAGCGGACAGGGCAGGGAACACAGCCTCTCTCAGGGGATGCTGCCTTAGCCAGCCCTCGCCTGGTCCAGAAGGGCTGCACATTGAAATCCCATAATGTATGACTGCTGGCCAGGCTGGCTTTCATGTAGTCATCTGTGTGACAAAGTTTCCACTAAGCTGCCTTTGTGTACATCACCTCATGGCATCAGTAACCCAGCACATTCCAGTGCGGGCCTTGCAGCTACTCCAGGGCGATCCCTGGGAGCTCCATCCTTGCCACGAGCCAGCTCCCCGAGGAGGGTCTGTCTTTGCCTGTCTCAACCCTCTGGTAGCTGTGGGGGTTAGGATGGGAAGAAGGCAGAGACTAATAAAATTTAAGTAAGAACTATTTTGTGGGCTTCCCTGGTGGCGCAGTGGTTAAGAATCCTCCTGCCAATGCAGGGGACACAGGTTCGAGCCCTGGTCTGGGAAGATCCCACATGCCGCGGAACAACTAAGCCTGTGCCACAACTACTGAGCCTGCGCTCTAGAGTCCACGAGCCACAACTGCTGAGCCTGCATGCCACAACTACTGAAGCCTGCGTCCCTAGAGCCCATGCTCCACAACAAGAGAAGCCACCGCGATGAGAAGCCTGCGCACTGCAACTAGAGAAAATCCCGCACAGCAACGAAGACCCAACGCAGCCAAAAATAAAAAAAAGAACTATTTTGTTTCAAGAATGAAATAATGCCATTTGCAGCAACATGGATGGACCTAGAGATTATCATAGTAAGTGAAGGAAGCCAGAAAGAGAAAGACAAGTACCATAGGATATCACTTATATGTGGAACCTAAAATATGACACAGCTAAACTTACTTACAAAACAGAAACAGACTCACAGACATAGAAAACAAACTTGTGGTTACCAAAGGGGAAAGGGGGTGGGGGAGGGATAAATTAGGAGTTTGGGATTAGCAGATACAAACTACTATGTATAAAATAGATAAACAACAAGGTCCTACTGTATAGCACAGGGAACTATATTCAATACCTTGTAATAAACCATGGTCGAAAAGAATATGAAAAACAGTATGTATTATATATGTGTATAACTGACTCACTTTGCTATACATCAGAAACTAACACAGCATTGTAAGTCAACTACACTTCAATTGAGAAAATAAAAAAGAACAAATAGAAATTGTTTGTTTGTAGGAAGGGAGAAGGCAGAACCAATGTATTGATACAGGCCAAAATTTTACTGGTAACATTTGTCTCTCTTCTCACCCTCCTTTCAAGGCCTTGCCCCTACCTCCTCTAGTTGGCCGCGAATTCTCCCTTTCACCTGCACAGATTACCTTTTGACAACTCAGAACTCCTGGCCTTGGCCTGTTTACCATCATAGGGTTCTATGCCTTCAAACTATTCTTTATCTCCGTTCCATTTTCTTACGCTAGGTGTGGGGAAAGCAATCTGATTAAACTCCAGAACGTTCACCACTGATTGGTGAGATTTTAATTAGTCATAAGCAATCTTTCCCTGCCAGCAGCATGAAGGGCTTTTGTGACAGCTGTGGTGACACTTTTACACTTTGTACAATGCCGGATATGACATTGCTGCATTATTTTGAAGTTTTTTTTGGTGTATTGTTGAAAATAATCCTTTTTTTTTTTTTGCGATACGCAGGCCTCTCACCACTGTGGCCTCTCCCGTTGCGGAGCACAGGCTCCGGACGCGCAGGCCCAGTGGCCATGGCTCACGGGCCCAGCCGCTCTGCGGCATGTGGGATCCTCCCGGACTGGGGCACGAACTCGTGTCCCCTGCATCGGCAGGCGGACTCTCAACCACTGCACCACCAGGGAAGCCCAAAAATAATCCTTTTTAAGACTACAACTGCAGCTTGCTTCTCACCACTCCTTCCCTTCCTCTCTCCTCTTCTTCCTATTTCTGAATGTTCCTTTTCTGAACTAAATTACTCCATGTAGATTTTTCTTTTGACCTTTGTTCTCCCAGAGAAGGGATCACTGTCATTTTTGACTTCCAAAGGCTACTGGGATTTGATTCTGGGACCAATTACTGCCTCCCCACCCCTGCATTTTTTGCTTGTTTCAAATGACTGAACAGCTCAGCCCTAGTTTTCTGTCTCTTTCTTTTTAAAAAAACTTTAAAAAATTGTGTAGAAAATGCATAACATAAAATTTATCATCTCAACCCTTCAAAAATATACAGTTCAGTAGTGTCAACTATATTCACGTTGTTGTGCAACAGCTCTCTAGAACCTTTTCATCTTGTAACATTGAAACTCTGTATTCACTTAACTCCCCACCCTCCCCCTCCAGCCCCTGCAACTCTCATTCTACTTTCTGTTTGTTTGACCACTTTAAGATACCTCGTGTAAGTGGAATCATACAGTAATTGTCTTTCTGTGACAAAATACTAACACTTTCACTTTGTATAATGTCCTCAAGGACATTACCCTTGAGAACATAACAGTGTAATGTGACATTACAGGGACATTCCATCCATGTTGTAACATGTGTCAGAATTTCTTTCCTTTTTAAGGCTGAATAATATTCCGTTGTATATACACACAACATTTTCTTTATCCATTCATCTGTCACTGGACATTCGGGGTGTTTCTACCCTTTAGCTCTTGTGAATAATGCTGCAGTGAACAAGGGTGTGTGATCTGGTTCTCTCTTATACTATAAGTACATTAAAAACAGCCAGAAAGCAAAACAGAACTGAAAGGATAAAGCTCCACTTTGCCACAATGGCAAAAAGAAAAAAAAAAAATCTGCTGCCTACTTTGTCGCTCACTCTGGAAGCTGCTTGCTAGTATGAACTTTATTTTGCATAAGATTATCTATTAACTCAAAGCTTTCACCTCTATTGAAAGCTCCACTTTAAAGTTTGACATTTTTTTTTTTTTAGCCCTTCAGAAGTTTTTATTATCTGAAAGTACTCAGAAATGTCTCCATTCTTCTGCGATCTCTAGAATACCTTATTCTAGTACAAGGGTATCCTATAATTCACTCTGATATGCCAGCGAATGTTAAGCAGTCTCCCTACCTAGCTTTAGCTTTTAAAACCAATATACCTTTACTTAGTAGAGTTGAAAGTAGGTATTGAGAAGGTATTTGTGGGCAGAAATCCTCCTTTAAATTGATAATTCCCAACCCTTTCTCCAGTAGGGCACACAAGCAAGAAAATCTCCCCGAACCAATGTCAGGGTGATGATGAGGTCATGCCTGCTTGCTTTAACATCACCTCTCTCCCGCTCAAGAAAGCATAAAATACAAGTGAATGCAATAGATGTTGTTATAGGGATAGCCTTGGATTTTCTCTGGTTTATTTTTTTAAGGGTAAATCATTTGCAAACTCCAGTATTTTAACTATTAGTAAAACAGATCATTTGCAAGGCACCTTATGAGTGAGTCACCACACCAGTATGAACACGTTGTGGTTGAGAACTTTTGCCTTAAATGATGATGCTTGGCTTATTCTGCATACTATATATTCAGCCTTGGAAGGGATAATGAGGCGTGTGCTTGTGGTTCCCTCATTCTTTCCCTCCAACTGGGAAAAGGCAGAGGAATATGAATGGAGCAGAGCAAAAAGTTCCTTGAGGATGCAGGGGTCTTGAACTTACTGTCAGGCTCTCTGCAACATCAGTTATTTTGGGAGCCCTGAATGACAAGCCCCAAGTATTTGAGCTGAGATAATTTAGTTCCTGGGGATCCTGGAACAGTTTGGATAGTAGAGTTTAGTGGTTAAAACATCCATATTGGAGGCAGAAAAATGTGGCTTCAAGTCCAAGCTCCGCAACTTTCTAGTTTTGTGAACTTAGGTGAGTTATTTAACCAATCTGATCCTCAATTTTCTCATCTGCAAAATGGGTTTAAAAACAGTCTATTTGATATGTATTTATGTAATTAAATTAGGTACAATCGTATGTAGAGCCAAAAAAGAAATTACATTGCAATATCTATAGGATGTTAGTATTTATTTATGTGCAGCAAATTATATATTTCTAAGTTACATATATGTATTTAAAAAGCAAAGAAAACTGTAGGCGATACTAAGAAAATGATAATATTGATTTTATCTAGGATATTTTATTGAGATTTTTGCCCTAGACGTGTCTCTGAAGTTTAAACTGTTACTATAATTATGTATTCAGGTATAAGCTATATAATTAAAATAAATGTTTCTTTAAAATTACAACGTAAAAAAAAAAACCCAGTGTATTTGAGGACATCTGATGTCTTCATCTGTCTAGAATCCCTTCTTTACCCACTTCTTTCCTGTAGGTAATCCATGCCCTGGGGTTCAAGTGGGGTTGGGCCTCACCCACTTCATCCTCCCAGTCACAGGGAAGGCATGTGACCCAGGTCTGTCCACTCAGAGAATTTCATCCCTCGGCCACAGAGTTTGATTCACAGAGTAGCATGTGACTTAAGCTGGTCAACTAGATTTTTCTGGTGGGGTTAGTGAGAAAGATAGATTTTTTTTTCTGCTGGAGCTGCTAACTGTGAAGGTGGAGTATGGGGTGTGGTCGGCAAACTATCCTACTATGTGGGAATATGCTGTCCAAAGAGTGTAGCCAAGTAGAAAGAGCAGAGGTTAAAAAAGAGAGAGCCCTAATGAAACAGTTTAATTTCTGGTTCCAACTATTTCTGAAAGCAGCCCTCAGTTTCCTAGTTATCTGAGTCAGTAAATTCCCTTTTGTGTTTAAACTCGTCTGAGTTGGGTTTCTGACATCCATCACCAGAAGTCTTGACCAGTACACTACTTGAAGGGTGTTGTGGGAATAATGTCTGTAAAGGGATTTAAGGCTGGGTCATGGCATCCCATCTTCCTCGCCCAGAACAAGGCGAGGCAGCCTGGGCCTCAGTCATCAGCCCTCAGGCCTGTGGAAGCCAAAGGGTGTTCCTCCTTCTGTGTGAACACGGCAGGGCAGAGCCCACAGACTCTTTTCCCCTCTCGCTTTGCTTTGTGCATGTGACTCCAGAAACAGTTGTTCTGGAGGGAAAAGTAACACTAAGTATAACTCTTTGAATGAACTTCTGAGCATTTGTTTCTCTAGCTCAGTAACAACTATGGCCTTCGCATACCTGTACTGGGTTGATTTGTTTGTAAGTTTTACTTGATTTTTACATTAAACTCCATTTATGGAACTATAGAATGTTAGAGCTGGGGGGTACCCTGCAGGAGGAAATGTCTGGACTGGATACCCCCTGTAAACAGAACAAGAAGCATTGGGTTGAAGCAGCCCCTTCCTCCAGCCAACTGGCCAAGGCAAGCCTACATCTAGTCTCCTGATCCCCAGTTCTCTGAAAGGATCCTGCCCTCAAAACTGAGCTGGGCCTCTTCTCAGCCACACATCCAGCCCTGTCTTCCCTCTCACAGAGCGCCCATCTGGTGTTGCAACCCCTCGGGGTCTGCTTCACTCACAGGTAAGGTGGGGTGCGGCCCAGGCCCAGGGGTTCTGAGCAGGGCGAAGTCCCCACCTGCTCCTGCAGTGGACTCTCCTCCGCCTCCCGGCTCCTCCAATCTCTCCCGCTCTGTCCTTTCTCCCCACAGTTCACTAGCTCAAGCCCTTGCCACCCGCCCTTGACTCCCGTGCTCTCTCCCTCTCTCCTTTTTTTTCTCCCTCTCCCACTCTTCCCTCCTTCTCTCTACCAGCCCCCTCCTTCTTATCCTGTCTGGTTGGCCCATTATTCCTGGAAGGTTAAGTCCCAGATATGGAGGCTACTGTTCTAAAGTCAGAATTTCCCAAAAAGCGATCCAATGACCAACAATTCCAAAAACTGTTAATATGGACTTCATGTGTTCAAAAGATTTCTGTGGACAAATAAAGAGTTACCAAATTTAACGGTAAGAATTTAAATTCAAACTTGGCTGTGTAAGAACTGTTGTATGATCTGGGTTTTTTTTTGTTTTTTTTTTTTTGCGGTACGCGGGCCTCTCACTGTTGTGGCCTCTCCCGTTGCGGAGCACAGGCTCCGGACGCGCAGGCTCAGCGGCCATGGCTCACGGGCCCAGCCGCTCCGCGGCATGTGGGATCTTCCCGGAACAGGGCACGAAGCCGTGTCCCCTGCATCGGCAGACGGACTGTCAACCACTGCGCCACCAGGGAAGCCCATGACCTCATTTTCTTAAAATCAGTTTGACACAACCTGAGCCTCCAACCCACCAGGCTAATGGAAAACTCGCCTCCTGATCCCACCCGCCCCCTCCAGGATTATGACAATGTCCTGGGGTTTGACACAGGGCAGGACCCTTGAGGCTCAGCGTGGCGTGGCATCACCAAAGGGCTCCTGGTGCAGGGCCCATGGCCACGTGATGGGGTGGCGCCACTGCACCTATGCCAGGCTTGGGCACAGGGAGCTTAGCTGAGGCTGGAGCCTCAGTGCCCGGAGTCCGGCTTCCCCACAGGCCCCCATCAGGTCCTGACAGCTCCCATCAGGCCTGGTGCCAGCTTCTCCCAGAAGCCCCCAACCTCTGCTTGCCTTTCATCTTAAAGAATTTCTAGCACTTCTCTCTGCTTTTGCCTCCCCACCCAATTCTCCACCAGGCAAAAGCACTTGCCTTTGAACTATTACATATAGAATGGGTAAACAAAAAATTCCTACTGTGTAGCACAGGGAGCTATATTCAATACCTGTGATAAACCATAATGGAGAAGAATATGAAAAAGAATATATATATATATATAAAATTCAGTCACTTTGCTGTACAGCAGAAATTAACACAACATTGTAAACGAACTATACTTCAATAAAATAAAATTTTTAAAAAAGCACTTACAAACGTAAGGTAGATAGCTAGTGGGAAGCAGCCGCATAGCACAGGTGTATCAGCTCTGTGCTTTGTGACCGCCTGGAGGGGTGGGATAGGGAGGGTGGGAGGGAGGGAGACGCAAGAGGGAAGAGATATGGGAACATATGTATATGTATAACTGATTCACTTTGTTATAAAGCAGAAACTAACACACCATTGTAAAGCAATTATACCCCAATAAAGATGTTAAAAAAAAAAAAAAAAAAAAAGCACTTGCCTTTGTCTTCCCCTCTGGGAGAATCTAGGAAATTTCTCCCAAAGGCAGGAAAGGGTGTATCAGCAAGTGGCTACTGAGATCCTACAGAACGGATCTCCCCTCCATTGACAGGGAATAAAAGGCTGGTTACTTTCTCAGGGAGATCGGGTTGGTGGAGGAAAAGTAGAGTGAGAACAAAATGCAAAATATTATCTCAGTTAATTGCCCTGTCATGAAGAGAGACTGGTCACTTCCCAGAGAACCTCTCAGGAGGCAGATGGACAACCTCTCCTATGTGCATTTGACCTGGGACCCTCTTCTCTGCCCAGAATCTCAAGGACTAGTCCATAGAACATGCCTCAGGAAATTCTGCATTAGGAGTTAGCTGTTCACAGTTCCTAACTCTGGCCTTTGCCTGCCAGCAGTTTATGACATTATCAGGTGGACACATGAAAGGACAGAGAGACACTGAAGTGCAGTGGCAATGCACTGGCTGAGGGTTCAAGTCCTGGCTCTGCCACTTTCATGCTCTCTCTGAAGCTCAGCTTTCCCATCTGTAAAATGGGATTAGTAATAATACCGACCTAGTGAGACGGGGTGAAGATCGAATTACGTCATGTACATGAAGTATCCAGAATAGCTTCTGGAAGGTAGCCGATAGTCAAAGTGTCCTTGTAAGCACTGTTGTCCGACAGCCTGAATCTGAGAGGTCTGTGAGCAGCGGAGTGACCCATCCCAGTGGGCTTGGGAGAGGTCTACCTGGCAGAGCTGAGGAGTATGAAAGGGGGGCCAGAGCTGGAAGTCAGGAGAGCAGCTGGAGGAAGAATGAGGGAGAAGGGGGAGCAGCATCCCTTCCCAGCACAGCTCCTCAGTGTGGTGCCTTTTCCACAATTTGAAGAAGTATGTTAACAAGGCTGCTCTTAAGACTATGATAAAAACAACAACAACAGCAACAGAGACCTTGGAATGCATGCAAGACTGAAACACTGGCCCATCAACTTGGAGCACAGGCCCCGGTCCCCATGTCTATCCTGCTGTTTAGAACATGGCTTCACCACTGTGAGAAGGCCACTGTGACCTGTAGGTGAGCATGTAAAAGGATCTGAATTCAGGCAGCGTCAGGAGAAATGGGGGAGCAGGGAGAGCTGCCCCTGATCACACAGAATGAGCCTCCCCATCCACCACGGCGGGCGGGGTGTGCCACGGGCCTGGCCTCCTCCAGCTGGGCTTCGCGGGCAGGAACTGGACTGAGGTGTGGTTCAAGGCTGGTGTTCAGGGGGATGGGTGCCTGATTCATTTCGGTATCCCTTTCACTTAGCACAGGGCATGGCCCTTCTGTAGCTCCTTGGTGAGAGGGTACTAAAAGGAGAGAAGCACCCCCTCCTTCCTCATGGCTGCAGGGCTGGCAGGCAGGGCTCGGACAGGACAGGACAGGACGTGGGCACCTGCAAGACATGGCTCCCACTGTCCCCTTCACCCACTGCACAGCTGGCTAAGAAGCCCAGGCAGGGGCGAGGACACTGAGCAAGGTGCAGGGGCAGCTCCTGCCTTCCTCCTGCCCTCCCCTCTCTCCCCGCATTCTGTCTCTTCGATTTCTTTGCAGCCCAGATTAACAGTTGTCAGTATGAAGGGACTCTCGCTCCCAACACAAAGCCATTTTCACAGGCACAGCTGATGCTGTGCTTGGCCTCCTCCTAACGCTGCTTCAGGGGCAAAGTGATTTCGGCTGCGTGTTAGGGACAGGCTGTGGAGCAGTAACGGCACATTAATTTTGAGCGTGTGCAGAGGTACAAGTGGCGCCTCTGAACGTAGATGTTTTATTCATATAGAATTAAGGCTGTGACAGCTTCCACCCACCATTAGTCTTCATCCGCTTTGGATGGTGGAGCAATGCAGGGTTGTCTTCAACAGCTTGGCTCCCGTGACAGGATCTATGAGATACAGGGCTCCGCATGGTGGGAAGGATGCCTCAGAATCGTCAGATCATAGACTGAGAAGGGGCCTTCGATATGGTCTAATCCCAGAGACTTGTTTTAGGGTGTGGCTGACGCTGAAGGCCAAAGAGGTAAAGGGACTTGGGAAAGGACACAGGGTTTGTGCCAGAGCAAGGAGAGCCTAGGGCTTCTGTATCCCACCTGCACAGAATCCCTTCCGAGGACCTGGATGGTCTAGAACGCTTTGCCCTGAGCCATGCCTGCCGAGGGGACAGGACCCCAGTAAGTCAGCTCCACCTTGGGCTGGGCTGTCTTGAGTTTCCAGGAATCTGGGTCCAGGTAACTCAACTGCTCTGCAGCATCTTGGTACAGTCCTGTCCATAGGGCCCTACTCACTGGAGGGCAGGACTACGTCTGTCCACTAACCCTGCTCTTTCTTCACCACCCCCTTCCATCTTCTCTACCTTTAAGAAAGCACACAGGGCTTCCCTGGGCGCAGTGGTTGGGAGTCCGCCTGCCGATGCAGGGGACACGGGTTCGTGCCCCGGTCCGGGAAGATCCCACATGCCGCGGAGCGGCTGGGCCCGTGAGCCATGGCCGCTGAGCCTGCGCGTCCGGAGCCTGTGCTCCGCAACGGGAGAGGCCACAACAGTGAGAGGCTCGCGTACCGCAAAAAAAGAAAAAAAAAAAAAAGAAAAGAAAGCACACAGCACTATGGAGAGCAGCGTGGAGGTTCCTCAAAAAACTAAAAATAGAACTACCATACGACCCAGCAATCCCGCTCCTGGACATATATCCAGAAAAGACAAAAACTCTAATTCGAAAAGATACACTCACCCCGATGTTCACAGCAGCACTGTTTACAATAGCGAAAACATGGAAGCAACCTAAATGGCCATCGACAGATGAATGGATAAAGAAGATGTGGTACATAAATATATACAATGGATTTTTACTCAGCCATAAAAAAGAATGAAATAATGCCATTTGCAGCAACATGGATGGCCCTAGAGATTGTCATACTGAGTGAAGTAAGTCAGAGAAAGACAAATATCATATGATATCACTTATATGTGAAATCTAAAAAAATGATACAAATGAACTTATTTACAAAACAGAAATAGACTCACAGAGTTAGAAAACAAACTTATGGTTACCAAAGTGGAAAGAGATGGGGGAGGGATAAATTAGGAGTTTGGGATTAACAGATACACACCATTATATATAAAATAGATAAACAGCAAGGACCTACTGTATAGCACAGGGAACTATACTCAATATCTTGTAATAACCTATAATGGAAAAGAATCTGAAAAAGATTATATATATATATAACTGAATTATTTTTCTGTACACCTGAAACATTGTAAATCAACTATATTTCAATTAAAATAAAATAAAAGAAAAAGAAAGCACACAGTTCTACCCCCAGTGGGCTGGACTGGGGCCCTGTCTCAGAGGCTTTCCCACTTAGAACTGGAGGGACCCTCAGAGCTCACCCAGTTCAGTGTCCCAGGAAGAAACTGGGGCCAGAGAGACCAGACTAAGGCCATACCTCTGAGGAGAAGCTGGCTGAGGTCAGAACCTAGGACTCTTTTTTTTTTTTTTTTTTGCGGTACGCGGGCCTCTCACTGTTGTGGCCTCTCCCGTTGCGGAGCACAGGCTCCGGACGCACAGGCTCAGCGGCCATGGCTCACGGGTCCAGCTGCTCTGCGGCATGTGGGATCTTCCCGGACCGGGGCACGAACCCGTGTCCCCTGCATTGGCAGGTGGACTCTCAACCACTGCGCCACCAGGGAAGCCCAAAACCTAGGACTCTTGATCCCAGTCTTAGTGCCCTTCCCTCCCAACCCACGACTCGGGAGTGAAGACCCAGTATACTCTAAGTGGGGTTCCTCCAAGTGGAGCCTAAAGACCAATTGGCTTCAGAATCATCCCGGAAGCTTGCTTAAAATGCAGCTTTCTGAAGCTACCCCAGACCGACTAGATCAGAATCAGTGGGGCGGGGACCAGGAATCTCCTTCTGATGCACCGCATTCTTTGAGAGCCACTGAAGGCGGATGTTACAATCGGTTTTGAAGGGTGTTGCAAATAACTGGTTACTAATAATACTTAAAGCACTCAATTTGGCGGCGTTATTTCCTTTTTGAACGGAACAGATACAATAGCATGGCTCTCACACACTTGCATAATGATTAGCTTCCTTGACCAGCAGAGAAAGTTATGGAGCTCCAGATACCGCACAGGGGAGGCACGTGCCTTAGAGGCTGCGTTTTTCCACACCACGTGACCAGACCCTTTATTTGTGTTTGGGCCTCCCCTAAAAGGATATCTGGGGGCACAGACGAGTGCACCAGCTTTGGAGAGAGGCAGAGCTAGGTTCGAATCCAAGCTCTACCGTTCACCAGTTGTCCATCAGACCCCCTGACTTCTGTCAGTTTCCTCCTATGCAAATTGGGAATAGTAGTTCCTACCCCCAAGCGTTGCTGTGAAGATTAAACTAAAACATCCTCATGTATGTGTATTGGACCAAAATGCAGGCATGGGATGCACAGCTCCCCACAGCCTGTAGCAGGGTCTCTGGGCATTGTCCCGCTACATCTGGCTTATTCCCCTTACCCATTCAGAGGAGAAAGACCCTTGTGCTGGGATTCTTGAAGAACTGTACTCTGCAGGGGCTGTGCTGGTGTTGAGTAAGGCTCAACAAACGGGAGAGGCAGTATAACCCCAGCCATGGCTATCTTTCCCCCTCTCGCCTTCCCTCTGTGGCTTTCTGGGACCATGGTTGAAGCTGGGGGTCCTTGCCCTTCTCCTCTTCCATCCCGGAAGTTTTTGCCTAGCCCTGAATCCACTTTGGTGAGAACAGGGGTGGGCAGGGCATCTGGTGGGAGGCTGGCTTTGGAAGCATTAAAAGACACACCCCTGGCTCTTGAGACGCTTCCAGCAAAGGAGAGAAGGGATGCTAAGCCTAATCATTTCTTGCATCTTTGCTTTAATGCAATTCCACTTCACTCTCTGGTTCATTGCCCACTCCTGTCTGACAAGGAGACAGCAAAGGAGCGGCATGCTTGAGGATTCTGGTGAGCTGGCAAGTCTGACTCCCACACAAACTCTCCCCCATCCCTGCCTCTGCCCACACCTTACTCCAGAGTGTGCTCACCTCCTGATCTAAGCCGCTTAATGGGCTTCTCTGTTGCAGTTTAAACGTATCGACAGGCGAGCGTCCACCAATAACGACATGCGGTATGAAACTAATTTTCTTATTCCTTGCACATTGGCTTCATTAAGGCCGTTAGTACATTTGACATCTCGAGAGGAAACAATCTTTTTCTCAGCGTGTCACCTTCTCATAAATAATGGGTGGAGGCCTCCTGGGGGCCACCGTTCCTACTAATATACTCCCCAGTTTCACTCACTGCCCAACGAAGAAACATTCTAAGCAAGTGGAGAAATGGAATTAACAAGAGATCTCCATACTGGATCTATACTCCTCAGAGCAATTGAGAAGAGAGAGGTGACCGTGGCTCTGCGTGGACCAAGAGCTTCGGGAGTGGCCTGGTCAGATGAGAGCCCCAGCTTTGATTTCTGATGGCAGACCCCAGAGAGGAGTTTTATAAACAGTGGCTGCTCCTCCAACCTTGCAGACAGCACGTCCAAGGCCCTCTCTCCACCTGTCGGCAAAGAAGCTCATTAGCGCTTCCGAGGCTCACATCAAATGTGGCTCTCCTTCAAATGTGTAGGAATCAGGTTGCTTTAATTAGCCATGCCTTGGGGGCAGGGTCCTTAGGGCATGGACAATTTTTAAAACTGCAGTTTATCTGGACAGGACAGGATGGCTGTGGAAGGCCTGTGAGTTGATTAAAACAATTTGGGTGGTGGGAGCAATGTTGGGATAGTGTTAAAGAAGAGCTGGGTTTCTAAGCTGTCTTAGTTCGTTCATTATTTAATCCCTTGGATGCACATAGACTCAGAGGTAGAGGCAACCCAGAGCTACACTTGGTAACCTCAGGGGGCTGGACTTGGATGAAAATCTTACAAGTGACCTGTGCTTCAGCGGGAGAGAGGCCCATCCTTCTTCCAGGCTGCACGGAGGCTTCACAGGGACTTAGACTGGACTGTGCCTTTTCTGTCGGCATTTCCCTTTCCCCAAACCCACTGTGCCTGAGTTGGCCCAGCCACGCCCCGCATATTCCAGGGGAGCCGAAGCTCCCCCCTCATCACCCCCACCTCCTCTATGACGTCTCACAGATGCCCCCTGGAAAACTCTGGTTTTTTGTCCTCTGCTGCCTCCATCAAGTCCCAGCTGCCCGACTCTAGGAAGTGGCCCTGACTGTGCCTCAAGCTTCTAAGTCAGTGTTAGCTATCTCTCCTCTGTGTTTCCTTGACACCCTGGGCTCACTTTTAGTGGCTATATTTTACAAGCACTTACATAGCACTTGCTAGGCACTTTTAGGAATATTTACTCATTGAATCTTCGTAACAACCGAGAAGGTGTTTACTAATATGATGCCTCTTTTATAGATCAGAAAACAAAAGACACAGAAAGACAGCAATTTGCTCAAGGTCACCCAGCACGTAAGTGGCAGGGCTAGAATTCAAATGCAATCTGGTCGCAGAATTTGGGCTCTTAACCACTCTGTGAAACTACGTGCCACCAGATGCCTTGTAGAACAGTCCATTTACAAGTCCTTTCTCCCTCACCCACCTGTGAATTCTGTGAGAGCTGGAATTCACTGCCAGGTACACAGTAGATGTTCCAAAAGCTTTGGGGAATAATATGCCCTGTGTACATACAGTCCTGCCTTGAGTCAAGCGGGAGCATATATCATCCAGTAGTTTCTCCTGGTGCCAAGAAGGGGGCTCCAAAAACAGAGATAACGCTCCCTGCCCGTAAAGGACATGTGCTGGTTTTAACTGCTCATTCCCATCAGCACGTTGATTTCCTTTGGGGAAATTACCTGTTTCCTGCTGGGTATAGGATTGACAGGATTGTGAATGGAGGTGACCTGTCCTCCCCCAGCCAGGGAAGGCAAGGACCCCAAGTTAGCCCAGCTGGACTCTATTTTCCTGGACTTTGAATTTGGAGTAGAGTGGCACGTGAACAGAAACACCAGTGGATGGCAGGGTTGCCTGTTCCCTCTTGCCTTGTCTGAGCCCCATCTGGATGTTTGCACTCCGCGTCTGCCTTCCTCTCCCTGCCCGGTCATCACCTCTGCCCCTTGACCTTAGCTTACTTTGCACTGAGTCTATTTGGCCTGGCTAGGCCTGACACCTTGGATTCCAATGAAATTGCACTGCTTTTTTCTATACAACTATCCTATCTGTACACTTGCTGTGGGTCACGCTGCTGCCACCTGGCCTGTTCTTGCTCTGGACCTTCTGTACCCAGCATCCTGTTCAGGCCCTCCCTGTGCTCTCCTCCAGCTAAAGTTTCCTGCTGTATTCTCTGAGCTTCAGGGTACCACCCTGGGGGTGGGGTGGGGAGCAGAGGCCCAACGAGAGGCTGAGTGGGAAATCTATTGGTGCCACTTTTATCTGTCTTATATATTCAAGTTCTACTTAAGACTGCAGTAAAAAAAAAAAAAAAAAGCTCCTCTACTTCAAAAAAAAAAGTTTGAAAACCATTATCTTAGATCTTTCTGAAGCTATCATTTTATTTCTGTATATCGCTCTAGCGTTTAAGCTTTTAGTTTGCTCAGAACTCAGCCATTCATTTGATATCTACTTAGTTCATACTCTGTGCCAGGCACTGTGCTGGGTGCTTGGGAAGCCAGGTGAGGAAACACAGCCTCTGTCCTCAAAACACTCATGAGCTAAAGTAATGCCCCTCAAATCTGATGTTCACACAAGTCACCTGGGGTCTTTCAAAATGCAGATTTTGATTCTGTAGATCTGAGTTAGGGTCTGAGATTCTGCCTTTCTAACAAGCTCTCCGATGATGGAATCAGGAGCCCAGTGCTCCGGCATGCCCTCTGGGATGCCTTTAAAAATCCTAATGTGTAGGCCATGATGAAATCAGCATCTGTAATTTTTAAATATTCTTAGTGATTCTAATACGTAGCTAAGTGGTTCGTAAACCACTGATCTGTAGGGAAAGACAGACTGTATTAATTTCCTATATCTGCTGTAACAAACTTCCACAAACTTAGTTATTTAAAGCAACACAAATTTCTTTTCTTACAGTCCTGGAGGTCAGGAATTTAAAATGGGTCTCACTAAATCAATCTCACTAAAATCAAGGTGTTGGTAGGTATTCCTTTCTGGAGACTTTAAGGGAGAACTTGTTTTCTTGTCTTTTCCAGCTTCTTCAGGCTGCCGCGTTCCTTGGCACGTGGCTCCTCCCATCAGCTCTGATGTAGTCTTTCTCACCTTGTATCACTCAGACTCTCCTGCCTTTCTCTCTGATTTATAAGGACCCTTGTGATTATATTCAATCCATGCAGATAATCCAGAATAAAATCGTCCCAGCTCAAGGCCAACTGTCAGTAATACAGCATAATTTATGAACAAATTCTGGGGACTAGGAAACGGACATCTTTGGGGGAGACGTTATTCTGCCTACTGCGCAGACACTGAATAAGGTGAAGTAGTGCAGTGTGGTTCCGCCTTGAGGGAGATGTGCACAGGTGGGGTGGTCCTTACTCAACCTTGGAAAAGGAAGAGGAGAAGGAGGCAGGAAGGACTTTCTGGAGGAAAGTACTACAGTTGACTCAGACCGGCTCTTGAGAGCTGACTGTCAAATTTCCAGGAATGTTACCCAAAGCAACCATTGGTAGCTTGAAATCAGCCATGGGAGGAATATTTACACCATAGAAACTGGAAAATGCTACACATCAGGTGTCTTTTTTTCCCTCTTTTCCAGAGAGCCAGTTGTTAAACATTTACCAGCACACTACTGAGGAGGTACCCAGAGTCTTAAAAGAATAGACATCAGCCAGCCAGGTGCATAAGACACTTGCCTTTGAAGTATATCTGCTCTCATCAAATATAGTACAAGCTCCCACTGGACAAGTCCCAAATTTCAAAGCCTCTAGAGCAGGGCTTCTCCAACCTTAATACGCCCACAAATTACCTGGGAATCTTGTTAGATCTAATTTAGGAGGTCTGGGGTGGGGCCTGAGATTCTGCTTTTCTAACAAACTCCCAGGAGATGTCCATAATGCTGGTCCCAAAACACACTTTGAGTAGCAGGACTCCAGAGCAGTGCTCTCCAAAAGTGATCACAAAACAATCCATTCAGGTCCAAAGAAGATGATCCTGGGATTTCTATTTCTCCTATTTTATTTACCAAAGATGTCAGTGATTACCATTATTTTGTGTACATTGGGGAAAAAAATTTTAATTTATTTTTAAAAGTCAAAGTATAGTTGATGTACAATGTTGTGTTAGTGAAAAATTTTTTTAAAGCTACCAATTAAACTATGACATGCTATCAGTTGTATGATGCATCCTAATTTCGGAGGTATTAAAATGTGAAAAAAATGTGTCTTTGAATCAATAAAATGCAGTGTTTGTATTTTATATTTAAAAAAAATAAGATATCACACTTAGCGTTATTTAATACTTTAATGACACCGGAGCCCTTTCTTGGCCTACATGTTGAATGGTTCTGAACTGTGAATGGTCCAGAGACTCAGAAGCAAAAGTGGGGGCCAGAGGGGTTAATGTGGTGTTGTTTGTCAATGCACTTTTTTTTTGTTTTTCCGTAACCTTTAGTTTTTATGGAGTTAGAGATTATGTCACCTAATTTTAGCTAAAAGAGCTCTCATAAAATAGACAAATGGTTTAAAAGAATTCCTGTGGTTAGAAGTTAACACCGATAATAGAAGCCTGAATGAGCAATAAGAAAGAGGCAGAACTGACATTTCTGCTCCCAAAATGCATTCTGCATCTGCCACATTCCACAGTAAAACAATGATGATCTAATCAGATCTGACAAGACATTGGCAAAAAAAAAAAAAAAAAAAAAGGAAAGAAAGAAAGAAATGATCAGAAACACTTTTGAAATGTGGATTCACATTCATTTTTATTAGAGATGAATGTCACCCTTGGGACCTTGAGGTGTGTGTTAGTTATGGTGGTGCATGTGTATAATTCATGCATACTAGGAAGAGCAGGTCTGCTCATTGCAGGAACCCAGGGACCCTTGCTGATGGAGCTGCCACCAGCGCAAGCTCTCCAGAGGCTTTCACGCCAGCAGTTAAGTGCTCTGGTATGAAAGTGTCACATGTTTCTTTGGTTTCCAACTCACTGACCCAAACCAACCATGTGAGCCCAAACACAAGGAGAGCCGGAAGCACCATCCTGGCAAACAACAAGACTAATGACTGCCCTGACTCCTGATTTGTTTTTCTTCACCTGTTGTGCTGTCTCCTGCCCATCTGGGGTCATGATCTTTTCAAAAAACAGATAAATCTGGACGCTCTATGCCAGAGAAAGCTGCCCAGATAAGCCTGTTTTGCTCAGAAAAAATCCTGCCTGGGCTTTGAAAGGCATTTGAGTATGAAGATGTCTAATGTTTGGAGAAATTGCAAAGCTTCTGAACAGATGATACAGTCAAGCCATAAAGAAAAACCTACAAGACCTTGAAAACTTGCCTCTCTCCCAAGTCAGCCCTGTTCTGTGCTGGAAAATGATTGCATTCCCGCTTAGTTTTATGCCAGGAACTGAGCTAAGGAGATCTTTTCTCACCCTTCCCTTCCTGGCTTCAGTGGCATGAAGAGTAAATGAAGTTGGTCAATACGGCATTGAAGAATGGATTTAATCAGTGGAGAGGATCATGCCAAGGAGAATCTGGAAGCAAGAAAAAAAATCCCAGTGCAGATCATCTGTTCAAAGAGAATCCAGTTACAAGGAAATGTTTTCCACCTACAAAGATTTTATATATATATATATATTCTGATCTTTAAGAGCACCAGGTGGTAAAATAAGCATCACTGGAGAAATAACTTCTTGGTGACTCCATAGGAATATGTCAGAGCTGAATCTTACAGGAAGAAAACTTCATTCACATTTAGTACTAAATAGATGAGTGGGAAACAAAAGGGAGTGTTTAATTAGGATGTAATTATTCATCCATAGTGGGATCCCAGCACCACTGTGTTCATTAGAGGAACATCATGTCTTCATTAGCAATTGGAGTTGTGTCCCAATTTTACCTGCCTGGGGGCCAGCGATGTTTGGAAGAAGCAGCAGCTGCTCCTTAGGGAGGAGATAGCATGATGGATAAGGAAAAGTGGCTCTTGTAGCATTTACTGTGAGCCTGGAGTCTGGCAGCCTTGCGAGCGGGTGAACAAGGGAGGCTCTGCTGTGAGGAGTTGTGTTGTGCCAAGAGTATGGCCAGTTTGGCCTATCGAATTAGTACCGAACCTGGGATTCAAAGACATCTATCTAAATATAAGACTTCTGAAGGACCTAGCAGTCTCTTCTGAAAACTCCTCATAATACCCATGATATACCCATGACATCACAGAACTAGAACAAATAATCCTAAAATTTATTTGGGAATAGAGAATAGAGAGCCCAGAAATAAAGCCACATACCTATGGACAATTAATCTTTGACAAAGGAGGCAAGGATATACAATGGGAAAAAACAGTCTCTTCAGCAAGTGATGTTAGGAAATTTGGACAGCCACATGTAAATCAATGAAGCTAGAACACACCCTCATACCATACACAAAAATAAATTCAAAATGGCTTAAAGATTGAAATATAATACAAGACACCATAAAACTTCTAGAAGAGAACACAGGCAAAACATTCTCTTACATAAATTGTACAAATGTTTTCTTAGGTCAGTCTCCTAAGGCAATAGAAATAAAAGTAAAAATAAACAAATGGGACCTATTCAAACTTATAAGCTTTTGCACAGCAAAGGAAACCATAAGCAAAATGAAAAGACAACCTGAGGAATAGGAGAAAATATTTGCAAGTGATGCAATCAACAAGGTCTTAATTTCCAAAATACGCAAACAGCTCCCACAATTCAATAACAACAACAGCAAAAACAAACAACCCAATTGAAAAATGGGTAGCAGACTTAAATACACATTTCTCCAAAGAAGACATACAGATGGCCAGTAGGCACATGAAAAGATGCTCATTATTATGACTTATTAGAGAAATGCAAATCAAAAGAACAATGAGGTACCACCGCACACCATTCAGAATAGCCATCCTTAAAAAGTCTAAAGATAATAAATGCTGGAGAGGGTGTGGAAAAAAAGGAACCCTCTTACATTGTTGGTGGGAATGTAAATCAGTGCAGCCACTATGGAAGACAGTATGGAGGTTCCTCAAAAAACTAAAAATAGAGCTGCCATAAGATCCATCAATCCTACTCCTAGGCGTATACCCAGACAAAACTATCATTGGAAAAGATACCTCTATGTTCATAGCAGCAACTATTTACAATAGCCAAGACATGGAAACAACCTAAACGTCCACCAATAGATTATTGTATAAGAAGATGTAGTATGTGTATATATATATATATATATATATACACATACACATATATATAATGGAATATTACTCAGCCATTAAAAATAATAAAATAATGCCATTTGCAGCAACATGGATGAACCTAGAGATGATCATACTAAGCAAAGTAGGTCAGAAAGAGAAGGACAAATACCATATGATATCACTTACATGTGGAATCTAAAACATGACAAAAATGAACATATCTATGAAACAAAAGCAGACTCACAGGCATAGAGAACAGACTTGTGGTTGTGGAGGGGGCTGGGGGGCTGAGTGAGGGATAGATTGGGAGATGCAAATTATTACATAGAGGATGGATAAACAGCAAGGTCCTGCTGTATAGCACAGGGAACTATATTCAATATCCTGTGATAAAACATAATGGAAAAGAATATGTAAAGAATATATGTATGTATAACTGAGTCATTTTGCTGTAGAGCAGAAAGTAATACAACATTGTAAATCAACTATACTTCAGTAAAATTTTTTTTTTTAAACATCTTTATTGGGGTATAATTGCTTTACAATGGTGTGTTAGTTTCTGCTTTATAACAAAGTGAATCAGTTATACATATACATATGTTCCCATATCTCTTCCCTCTTGCGTCTCCCTCCCTCCCACCCTCCCTATCCCACCCCTCCAGGCTGTCACAAAGCACCGAGCCAATATCCCTGTGCCATGCGGCTGCTTCCCACTAGCTATCTACCTTACTACATTTGTTAGTGTAGTAACACTAACACAGCTCACCCTTCCCCCTCCCCATATCCTCAAGTCCGTTCTCCAGTAGGTCTGCATCTTTATTCCTGTCTTACCCCTAGGTTCTTCATGACATTTTTTTTTCTTAAATTCCATATATATGTGTTAGCATACGGTATTTGTCTTTTTCTTTCTACTTCAGTAAAATTTGAAAAAATCAAAGTCTTCCTGGAAACACCCCAGACCAGGTTACGTGCCTTGCTGCTGTGCCTGCCACGTCCTTGTACCTATTATAGTGCTGCTGTTATAATAGCATAATTGTGTAAGCATGATTGCTTACTTGTTCTCTGCCTACTGGACTATGAACTCTCCGAGAATGGAGACTGCATCCTATTCAGTGCCATCCCCTGGGATGTGACACACGACACATACTTGATATATTTGATGGAAAGGATGGGTGGATGGGGTGACTCATTTCAAGTCCTCAACTGAAAACCCTTTTGAAATGCTGTGGAGGGCTGGGCTGTGTATGCTTTATTTAGAGCAGGAATCCTTAATCCGGAGTCTTTGTACCCCATGGGAGGGCGTGTGGTTCATGCATGGGAGGGGTGGGTAAGTTTGAAAAAATTGAATACAATATTTATGTGCATGTTCATTTTTCTGGAGAAGGTGCCCAGAGCTTTTTATCAGTTTTTCAAAGTGATACATGACCACAAAAAAGCATGAGAAATTCATGTGCTTATGTAATCTTTGGCCTTGACCCTCATGGAGGAGGAGGGATGGGAGCGAGTTCTGGCTTTGTTGGGCAGCACCAGACATCTGCTGGAGATACTGAGTGGTAGACAGTCACTGGCAGGCCCTGAGCCTCTGCAGATCATGTGTCACTCTGCCCAGTGTTTCCTTAACACAGTGAGATAAACACATGTCTGAATTTGAGTTGCAATCTTAGAGTTTTACCATTTTGGATTTTAGAAGGCCACGGGCAGCAGAAGAGACCTTAGAAAATGGCAATCCCAAAGAGAAGTGATCAGAGATGTTGGACCCAAGGGAGATGGAAAGGTTGCCTTTTGATACATGAAGAATTGCTGTGTGTGGGAGGCTCTGGAAAATAGAATTGGGATCAACAGGTGAATGTGGCAGAAAGTCCATTTCTGCCCTTACAGAGGAAGAAACTTCTCCCAATTAATATTGCTTAAAAATGGAACAGTCTGTCTTCACAGGTAGTGAGTTCCTTATCACTAGAGAAATTCAAGCAAAGGCTGAAGGAACAAATATCAGGGATATAATGGGAGGGGGTATTGCTTCTAAGGCTCTGAGTTTTCTTTTCATTCTCTGCTTCTCAAGTAATTCCGTTCATTTTGAAAGACATTTCACTTTTCTTAATTTGATTCCTGTAAGAGATTCTCTTTCACCAGCCTCACCCACAGTCTCTAAGCTTTTGTCTTCAAGTTGAAGTCAAGAGCTTGTGCCGGCAAGCTAACTCTAAATAAACTGATGAGATTCTGAGCAAATTCTCTCTGGAAAATGTACTGAAATATATTCTTCTAAACAATGAAACAGATAAGCAAAATAGCTTTTATTCTGACGTACTGTTTTCTTGAACACCCTAGAAGCAACCACTCTTGAAGATGGAGCTGTTGGAGCCAAAGGCTCTGAAATTAATAGAATGCAATTTCCTGCCATTTCTGATAAATTTCTGGCCTTTCTATGCATATGAAAGTCATAGGGATGAGCAGAAGCAAAACTAGTAGCCAGGAGGTTATTTTGACAAGTTTCTTCCAGCCATCCCTCTATTGTCTTTTCATGATCACAGCTTTTTGTTTTGCACTGAATAACAAAAAAATAAAAAATGAGAACAAGTGAGAGAGAAGACCAACGTCGCAATGTTCAGCCAACAATGCAAACAGAATAAAAATGTTCTTCGATTTTAGACAAAGATAGAAGAATTTGGTTAAGGGCAAAAAAA
Organism: Pseudorca crassidens; assembly: GCF_039906515.1. NCBI lineage: Eukaryota > Metazoa > Chordata > Mammalia > Artiodactyla > Delphinidae > Pseudorca > Pseudorca crassidens. The sequence goes on along the minus strand of NC_090297.1, from coordinate 100,098,106 downwards.
AAAAAGTGAAACTTTATAAAAAGCGGGTATTGGGAATACTATAACTTTTCTGAGCCACACAGAGATTTATCAGGAATGTTCTTTTCAGTTCTAATACATCCCGAGGCATTGCGGACAAACAACTCCAGTTCAGCTCTTATTTCTTGGGGGCTCTGTTTGGCTAAGTTCCTCTCTCAGACTTGGAGCCCAACCCCCTAAGTCTGCAGGATCCTGACCTTTTCTGATCTTGCTTCAAGCATCATGATTTTGAACTTGTCTTTACACTTGCTTTTCACTATTCCTGGGAATCTGATCCCCACAGGCAACTCACTGAGACCACCCTAACTGGAAAGCAGCTCTACCCCACTCCCAATGGCCAGACACCATCAGTAACATCACCATTTTCATTTCCATCATAACACTTCTCATTTTCTGACATTATCTTGTATATTTATTTATGCACTTGTATATTATCTGTCTTCCTCATTTGAAATATAATCTTCATAAAATCCATGCCTGTCCGGTTTGCAGCATATTCCCAGCACCAGGAATCCAATATCACATACACCTCCCTGGACCCAGACCTAGGGTCGGTGCCCTCACTCCTCTTTGCCACTTTCAGATGATTTTCTCTCTTTCCTTCCTAGAACTCCTCAGCTGCTTAGGAGCACAGGTTGTCATGTCATACCACCAAGTATCTTCCCTTTTTGTAATTATCTACTGTCCCTCCTAAAGACTCCTCCATTCACTGACTAGTTTATCACCTGCTTTACTTGCTCTCTCTACGTGTCATGATTCCTGGTGACTTCCACAGCCATATCAAAGTCCCTGGCCTTTCAGTTTCTCGGTTTGCTCACTGCCCCAGCCCTGCTCTCCTCCTTAGCCACTTGCTCCCATTCATCTTTACCTACAATGTCACTCTGACTTGATCACCCCTCACTCTCCATTCCCCAGCTCATGCCTGCCTTCCTCCTTATGTAGTTTAGATTCCCACATCCATTTGTAGCATCACCACCTGGCATCATTGTAATAAACTCTCTTGCCCTGTCTCATTCTTGGTATTTGCCTGGCAAAATCCCAACCCTGATTAAATCCAACTCTGCCTACCCCTCACCTGCAATCATGGCTGAAAAAAAAAACCCCACACACCCATATTGATTTGTCTCATTTTAAATTCATGACCGCAAACCTCAAGTGGGCCCTCAGTGCTGCTAGGCAGTGCTCCTACATTCGTCTAGTTGATTCACGCTCATATGCTCCAAGGGGACTTTTTCATACTTTCTCCATCTCCTCAAACCCCCTATACCCATGATGCCATCCTCACTCTCAGCTGATGACCTAGCATCACTGAAAGAATAGAAATTCCCACAGCTGTATCCATCTACCCACCTGCACGGTGAATGCATGAAGTCCACCTCCCTCCTGTTACCAGGAATGAAGTGTACATGCTGCCATCAAAGGCTAAGCCCTCTCTCTCAGTACTGGACCTCTCCCACTCAAGGTCATCGCTTCTGCACAGACTCCTCTTTTTGCTGCATCATCACTTTCCCCTCCCTCCTTGGTCATACTTATCAGCATACAAATGTGCTGTAATATCTCTCATCTTAAAAATAAAGGTATCCCTTGACACCACAATCTCCTTCAGCAGCTGCCTCCTTTCTCTGTGCCCCTTTATAGCAAAACTCCTTGAAAAACTTGACCATTCTTGTAATTTCCACAACTTCACCAACTACTCTCTCTTGCATGCTCCCCAATCATGTTTTTCTCCCAAACACTCCACCCATAGAGTGATTGTCAAGGTCCCCACTAGTCTTAGCTTTAAAGGTTGCTACTTTAAAAATGCCATGGACTGCATGACTTAAAAGAAAACATTCATTTCTCAAAGTTCTAGAGGCTAGGAAGTCCAAGATTGAGGTGCTGGATGATTCAGTTCCTGGTGAAGGCTCTCTTCCTGGCTTGTAGACTGTGGCTTTCTTGCTGTATCCTCATATGGTGGAGAGAGAGAAAGAGAGAGAGAGTGAGCACAAGCTCTGGTCTTTTTTTTTTATAAGGGCACTGATCTCATCTCAGGGGCCCCACCCCCATGACCTCATCTTAACCTAAGCGCTTACTTCTGGAAGTCCATGGGAGATGACTTAGCATTGGCAAAAAATACTTGTATAATGTGGAAGATCCTGTGGGAAATGCTGGGACCTCCACTGCAATCATTGAGTGCAGTGTGTGTGGGCAGGTCTGCAAAGTTTGACAAGGAGAGCAAAAAGTGATGCAAGAGAAGCTTTCCTGAAGAAGAGTGTGTGAGGGGCACGATATGACTGAAAGGATTTAGGCAGGGTCCCTAAGCCAGGAGAACACCTTGAGCAAGAACACTGAGGCCACAGACTAGACTGGAAGCCTTTCTCTCTCTTTATGTGTGAGACCTCACTGAACTAATGATCCACAGCTTCTCCTGGCCCATGCTAAGACAAACTTCTCAACATCAAACTCCAAGGTCCACTCTAATGAAGCTCTGACCTGTTTACAAAGCATTTTACAAACTGCCTGGTATTTCTTTAATGTTGCCCTCTGTTCTCTGCAGCCTCAATGCTTCCCTGTTGCATTTAACTTAAAATCACTCAGGACGAGGAGCAGGTAGCCCCTTTGGGCCTTGGATCTAAGCTGTTTTCTCCAATTCAGCTTTACCTCTGATAAAGTAGATATTTGATCTCTTTCTGATTTCCATGTCTGCTTCTGATTTAAAATCTGCAGATTTGACTTATTGGCCCCTCAGAAACCACAGAAGCAGTTCAAAGTGTGACCCCTTCTGGAAGTCTTCCCTGACTCCCAGTGGACTCAGTGGCTCCCTCTGGCTTCTGCTGCTCTTTGCACACACTTGCCAAGGGGCTTAAGACATTGTCTTGTGGCAAGCTCTTGTAGCACCCAGACTGTGTCTTCTCCTTGTCTGTTCCCCGAGCTCTCAGCTCAGAACAGATGCCCATAACCATCCCTTAAATCCATGAGTGGAAGAGACAGCACAACTTCTGAGACAGGAGCAGTACAAAGGCTCTGGCAAAGCCCTTAGCCCAGTTTGTAGTGATCACATGAGACCTACCCCAGAGGATGGCTATCGTACTATGCCAAAGGGGTATCTCTGTTCCCAAGACTCCGAGGCACACTCCCCAAATGCCCAAGCTTAAAACAATTTTCTGGGGCTCAGGCCTTGTCTTTGGAAAATGTAGATTGTTTTTCCCCATGTCCCCATCCCCACCCTACATTAATGACTACAAGATTTTTCTCTAGGTCATTCCATCGGGTCACCAACTTTGGCTAAAAAGCCATTAAAAACCAACCACTTTATGTGGCACATATATACAATGGAATATTGCTCAGCCATAAAAAGAAACGAAATTAAGCTATTTGTAATGAGGTGGATAGACCTAGAGTCTGTCATACAGAGTGAAGTAAGTCAGAAAGAGAAAGACAAATACTGTATGCTAACACATATATGGAATCTAAGAAGAAAAAAAAATGTCATGAAGAACCTAGGGGTAAGACAGGAATAAAGACACAGACCTACTGGAGAACGGACTTGAGGATATGGGGAGGGGGAAGGGTGAGCTGTGACAGGGTGAGAGAGAGTCATGGACATATACACACTAACAAATGTAGTAAGGTAGATAGCTAGTAGGAAGCAGCCGCATGGCACAGGGATATTGGCTCGGTGCTTTGTGACCGCCTGGAGGGGTGGGATAGGGAGGGTGGGAGGGAGGGAGATGCAAGAGGGAAGAGATATGGGAACATATGTATATGTATAACTGATTCACTTTGTTATAAAGCAGAAACTAACACACCATTGTAAAGCAATTATACCCCAATAAAGATGTTAAAAAAAAAAAAAAAAAAACCAACCACTTTGAGGACTTCCCTGGTGGTGCAGTGGTTAAGAATCTGCCTGCCAGTGCAGGGGACATGGGTTCGATCCCTGGTCCGAGAAGATCCCACATACCGTGGAGCAACTAAGCCCATGTGCCCCAACTACTGAGCCTGCGTTCTAGAGCCCGCGAGCCACAACTACTGAGCCCGTGCACCACAACTACTGAAGCCCACGTGCCCTAGAGCCCACACGCTGCAACTATTATTGAAGCCTGCACGCACGCTCTAGGCCTCGCGTGCCACAACTACTAAGCTTGTGTGCTGCAACTACAGAAGCTCGCGCCCCTGGAGCCCGTGCTCCTCAACAAGAGAAGCCACCTCAGTGAGAAGTCCACGCACCTCAACAAAGAGTAGCCCCTGCTCGCCGCAACTAGAGAAAGCCCGAACACAGTCAAAAAAAAAAAAAACCAAAAAACCAACCACTTTGGATCCTAATTGAAACAAGGCAACTATAAAAAGACATTTTTTCAGACCACAGGGTAATTTGAATATGGACTGAGTAATATTATAGAATTATTATTTTGTTAGTTTTATTAAGTATGTATAATATATATGGTTTTTATTAGTTAGAAGCATATGCAGAAGAATTGGTTGACGAGTGAAATGATATAAAATCTGTAATTTGCTTTAAAATACTTTAGGAAAGTAAAGGGATGGGGGAAGAGATGAAACAAGATTGGGAGGATGTTGATGACTTTTCAAGCTAGGGGATAGGTATGTAGAATTTCATATTACTCTCTTACATATGTTTGAACTTTTCTATTAAAAAAAAAAAAAATGGTCAACATCTTGGTTCTTCCCTCTCAAGGCTGCAAACTAACAGAATACCCCTCAGGTTCCAGAGGGTCATGGAGTGCCCTGAGCATTTTTTGTCTGAATGCATTTGTTTCTGTGTATCAGTTCAAGAACACATAGATCTATTAGTATCTCAGCTTCATTAATAACCCTCAGGTTCAACTTAAAAAAATAAAAAAAGAGCTGGCAATGATATCAAGATTAAAAGAATGATAAGTTAATTCTGCAAAGGTCAAGGGATTAGAAAAGCCCAAAGGGGGACAGCCCCTGACCTAGGGTGTGACATTCATCACAGTGAGAGAATTTTCCTCCCACCAAAATAGCTACACGAACTAGAGTGGATGAAAGCAGAAGCTCGAGGCCATGGGCTTGCTGACTGTGAGAAGAACTTGCACCCTAGGGGCCTAGCACCAGAGCCTGGACCACCCAGCAGCAGGAGTAATTAAGCTAGGAAAGGTCACCCATTCATAATTTATGTCAAATGGCTCGATTTAACCAGCAGCCCCCTCCTCCACTAGTGCCCACCTCAGTGTTGAGGCAGAGGGGCCATCTGAAGATTTCCAGGCCCGCAAAGACCCTGCCTGTCTTATCTGGGGGCAGAGCACTCCTGCTGGACCTGAGGACAAACTGGGGCCGGGGCAGGGGCGGGGCATGACTGTCCCCATGTGGTTAAGGTGTTCAGTTGGGGGCCTAGGATAGGGGACTTTACCAAGGCCATCCCCTTGTACTTGAGGTCACTCAGTAATCACTTACCAAGTCCGAATCATCATTATTATTAATAAGTGTTTACTGTATGCTAAGTGTTTTTCAGGTATTACCACATTCGATCCTCCGGACAACTCAACAGGTGGTCATATTAGCCCCTTTTACAGATGACAAAAAGGAGGTTAAGTTGGGGGGGTGGGGTTTTATATACATTAAATGAATAGGATCCCCAGTATATATAATGATCTCTGCCTAACTCCAAGGCCCATGCTCTTAGCCTCTGCTGGGTCTTGCCCAATGACAGTTGTCTTGGGCTGAAAATGAAGGTCATCCAACTCTCTTGGTGACAGTTTACTGTGGTCCTATTTCATGTTTTGATCAGAGAGGTCAGTGTAGCGTGACCAGCTCATCTGAAGATTGGCAGTGGCTGGAAGGAAAGGAAGCTTTCTGATCAGCCCCAAACTCTCTCATCTTGCTCAATCCACACAGCCCTACTCACACCACAACCACTCCGTAAAGGCAAGTTGCGAACATTCACAAGTGTTTGTGACACTTGCCCTGGGGCCCAGCCTGCTTTGTGTTGACCCCATCCCTGCTGGCCTCTGACATTCTGGGTCTGCAGCAGGGATCTCAGCTCCTGCCCCTGGTTCTGGTAGCCTTTCGCTTTGACCTCTATGCTATTGCACAAGCAACCAATGAGCTGCTGCTGCAGAGCTTACAGTGAATGTCAGGACTCCCTCGTTCCAACCATTTAGTTGGTGAGCCCTGAGAACCCAGCCCTACTGGCTCAACCTCACCGGGCCAGGACCCCAGTGAGGCACTGGTGACATGCACCTGCTCTTTCTGGCTTGAGTGTGGTGACTCTGATCATAGGCTCTGCTTTGGGAATCTAACTACCCAAAACTTTTTATATGATCTAAAATTCCTTCCTTAGTTGTTCTTGAGGTTCTTTTTCAAACTGCCAACCTGTCATTGCACCCTGAGAAGACCCAAGGAAGAGAATTCTGTCTTCACTTGGGTGGGACCACTAAGGGATGGAGCAGCTCCTCCCGGAAGCAGAAGGTGGCAGCAGAAATCTGCAACAGCTCTCAGGTGAAACTGAGCAGAAGCAATGAGCCTCCTGGTCCAAGAAGAGGATTTCCAGGGTGTGGAGCCAGTCAGGCAGCACCTGCCCTGAGCTACATCTCTAGAGGCACCTAGCATTGGATCCTGGGAGATCAGAGAAGGAAGGGAAAGGTCTCCTCTGATGGTTGCCCCTGGCTCTGGTCCAGGTGACTGAGGTTCTGAGAAGGTCTCAAAGCTTTACCTGGCAGATCTTCAAAGCAGTTATTCTCACTGTGCAGCCGATTTTAGGAATTTCAGGTTGAGGACACGCCCCTCTCCCATCCTGTGGTCCACAAACCTATCCTTTGCCTTCAAACACTTCATGGCTATTCACTTCTTGGCAAGAAAGAATCAATCAAATTAAAAACAACTCCCCTCATCACTACCACCAATGTTGAAACTCTTATCTCAGTTAATCCATCTGATTAAAATTGATTGAGCACCTACTAGGCAACAGACCCTAAGTGAGGACTGAGAAAACCAAAGTGAACAAAACAGATGCAGAACTTGCCCTCACCCGGCTGATGGTCTGGTCCTTATCTGGTCTAGGAGACAGATAATTAGGTAAGTCGTTCCCATGAAGTCTGAGGGCAGTTAAGGCAGCAGATATATAGGGCCTATAAAGGGTTCTCGGGGTCTAACCCAGATAGGAAGATGGGACCGTCCCCTCCTCCCAAAGCAGATCCTCAAAATGAGGAAAGGCTCAACGTTTGTGTCTCTGGGCCGTGTGGGGGAATGCGGAGGCAGTCAGAGCTGAGGGAGGTGCATGGGAATTGCTTTCTCGGCCAGGGAACTGTCTGAGCAGGGTTTGAGGGTAGCCAGAGGGAACTGAGGAAAGCAGAGCCCAAATTCCGCTCACAAACCCCACGGCAGCCTCCAGGCCAATCAAGACGGCTTTCAGGGAGAGCAACTGACTTCCTTTTGTTATACTGTTTGGCTCTAACAATTTAACGCAATGAATAGTGGAAAGCCCCCTGCCACCCTCCCTGCCACCTTCCACCCCAGGTGAGCACAGCTGTGAGGAAAGCGATTGGTTTTTGGCAGTTTTCACGTGCAAGAATCATGAACAATTGGATATGAGACAAGCCAGGCTGTTGGCGCCTCCTGTAGGGGCTAGAGGCACTTACCTCACTCTCTGTGGCTTCCCCGAGCTATGGCGCTGTGGCCTGTCTGCCACCCCAATGCCTGCTGTATCTGGAAGTCTCCTCTGCATCCAGATCCCACTTCAGCCACCTCCTGTCCCTGATTCCTCCTCCTTAAGCCCTAGGCTTAACCGTTTCCTCCTCCTGCCTTGTTTCTTCCTCTCTGCCCACCGCCCCACCTCCCCGCTGCCCCCACGGTGCTAGGCTTGGGCTCCATCAGCCACTGTTGGTTTCCGCTGGCTGGGGCAGTTGGGGGCTCTCCAGCCCTCCCCCCACCCACTGTGAGGAAGCCCACTCAGGAACTGAGGCCTCAGTGGGCTCTGGGCCTCCCCTCCATGATTTTCTCAGCACTTTCAAAACTTGTCCCACTCCATCCTACAAAGACTGCTGAGATTTCCTAAAAGCTCAGTAGCCTCCCAGAGGGAGAGTAAGTCAGAGAAGCTGTCAGGTGCTTTCAGGAGCAGGGCTGAAAAACCCCCCTGGCGGCGTGTGTCTGACTGTGGCCCGTGTGTGTATGTCCCTGTGGCACGGGAGGTGCGTGTGCGCAGGGGAAAGAATTGGTCAGAATGAAGCAAAGCATGTTCCCGTCAGCATGTTCCCATGTTAGCTGCTGTCCTTACCAGCAGCCTGGACCACCCAGGTGAACAAAAATGCATCACCTGGGGCTTCCCTGGTGGCGCAGTGGTTGAGAGTCCGCCTGTCGATGCAGGGGACACGGGTTCGTGCCCCGGTCTGGGAAGATCCCACATGCCGCGGAGCGGCTGGGCCCGTGAGCCATGGCCGCTGAGCCTGCGCGTCCAGAGCCTGTGCTCCGCAACGGGAGAGGCCACAACAGTGAGAGGCCCGCGTACAGCAAAAAAAAAAAAAAAAAAAGCATCACCTGGCTTCAGCACTGGGCCATCTCCACACTGCTGGGGCAAATCCCCCAATTTCCAAGGTGCTGGACAGGGTCCTGGGGGGCAAATAGCTGTCAGGTTGCTCCCCCAGGCTACAGGGCTCCTCCCTTTTTAACTTTACAGATGTTCTCATCCGAGGCCAGCCTCCACCTCCCCTTCATCCAATGCCCTTTGTTCTCTGCTCCCCTCCCAGCTCCAAGGGCACTTTGCTAATTTGGAAGGCCTGAGAGTCCCACCCTGGGCCCTCTCTTCTCCCACAGCCAGCTCAGCAGTTAGAGGGAGAGATGGGAGGAGAACGTGTGTGCAGGGGTAAGAAAGAGCAGAGATGGTAGAAAGGGAGGGAGGTGAGTGGGAGGTGGGGTGTGTACTCCGAATTCCCCTTAGCAGCGCTCATTGCACAGTAATGACTTGGTGTTATCATCAGAAACGTTTGCTCGAAAACAGTGAGCTGTGCCAGCAGACACACACTTGCTTCCCAGAAATGGCTTGATACCTGGAAAAATGAGCAATTTCTTCTCATGAAGAAACTTCTCAGGACCCAGACTCTGGTGTGGTCACAGAGGACTTTGGAGCTGGTTCCTCCCCCCAGCTTCCTGTAGCTTCATCATAAGCTCTCTGAGGGCAGGGTTTGGGTCTTCCTCAGCTGGCCTCCTGACTGGCTGGAACAAACTGGGCTCTTTGTAAAAATCCAGCCAAGTGAGATTGAGCTTCCTAGAGGTGAATCTGGGAATGCGTGAAGGCTGGTGGTTCTCTCTCCCACCTGTCCCTCACCTATGCTCCAGTCAAGAAAAGCTGCTCACTTCCCCTTCACATGGAGGGCTTATTTTTGCCTGAAAGCCTTACCCCAGGCTGTTCCTGCAGCCTGGAAGGAAGGTGTTCCCCCATTCCTTCCAGTCTCGCCTGCCTAAAAAACTCAAAACTCTACTCCCCCAGGAAGCCTTCCCTGATTTGGCCCATTTAATTGTATTCTGGGATTCTTCTGGCACTCACATCCTTGCTTTGCACTGCATTACATTCACATATGTACCTGTCTTCAGAGCAGTAGTCACTCACTGAATGTGGATTAGGTGTGAGGCACTGAGGAGATGAAGATGAATGAGATCCAGACCCCAGCTCAAGGAGCTCATAGCCTAGTTAACCAAGTTAATGGTGTGCTGTTGCAAAACTCTGTGAAAAAAAAGTGAGCATTGGGCTGACGAGAAAGGGGACATCTTGAGACAGCTTTGGAAGTCAGGGAAGGGGCTGTTCTGAGTGCTTCATGTATGTCAACTCATTTAAACCTCTTGGTAAACTGACGAGAGAGGTACTGCTATTATCGTCTCCATTTTATGAAGAGGAAAACTGAAGCACAGATAGGTTTAGCAACTTGCCCAAGTCACACAGCTACTACACGGCAGATCTAAGATTTGAACCCAGACAGCCTGGCTCCAAAGCCCACAGTCTTTACCTCTGTACCCCTCTATGTCCTATAGGAACCAGCTGGGTGACGAGGAAAAGAGGAAAGGTGTTCAAGGCAGAGGGACAAGCAATTGCAAAGTTCCAGAATCTAGAGGGGCCATGGGTAAAGGAGAGAGGATGTGCGGGAACAGTCAGCAAAAGCAGGAGGTTGGGTGGGGTGGAAGGATGAGAGACAGGGATTATCACTCTGTGACCGCAGCACAGGCAGCCTCCAGGGATACCCGGAGTGTCTGGAGAGGAGGCTACATAAGTGGACGGAGGCCATGTCTGGAAGGGACTTGTATGCGATGCTAGAGAGTGTCAACCTCATCCTGAAGGCCCCGGGAAGTCTGTGAAGGGTTTCAAGTGAGAGGATGACATAATTACAGTATCCCGTAAGGTGACTTCCATGATCCAGAAGAGGAAGTTTGAGTGTCTAAGCTGGGACAGTGACAGTGGTGTGGAGAACAGGGCTTAGATCATTTTAAAGATAAAAACAAGAGGGTTTGGTGACAGGCCGAATATGGGTAGAAAAGGAAGAGGCAAGAATCAAGGTTTTGGGTTTAGTTTGGTTTGGTTACGTCCTCCTTTAAGGAGGTACGGCAGGTTTGTGAAGGAAAATATGAATTCTACCTTGAACATATTAGATTCAGGAGGTCTGGGGCGAAAGTGTTCAGAAGAGGAATTTAGAAATGCATGTGTAGGACCAAGGAGAGACTGATGAGTCAGAGCAGAATTGGGAGTCCTTAGGAGCTAGGTTCTGGAGTGAGACTGCCTGGGTTCAAGTGCTGGTTCCATCACTCGATACCTATAAACTGCAGATAATAACAGGGTTGTTGTAGGAATTAAATGATGTAATCCATGTTAAGCAAGCAACATAGACCCTGAAACACAATAAGTCTTAATAAGTGTTTAGTACTATTACTATTCGTATTATTTAGTATTTAAAGCCCTAGGAGTAGATGAGATCAGTGGAGAGAATGTGCAGAGACAGAAGAAGGGACGAGAGTTGAACCCTGGAGAAAATGGAAGGGCTGGGAGGAGTCAGAGGAGAGAGTGAGAGAATCAGGAGAAAAGAGCGATCCAGAGAGAGTCATGTCACAGGAGCGAATTTCACAGTCGATGTGGGCATGGGCAACTCTGCAGCAAAGAGGTCGGAGAACTCATCTTAAACCAATTTCATGTGTGGTCTCTCTCTGCAACCGATTATGCACACTCCCCCAGGACAAAGGCCGTATGCTTAGGACTCTGCACACTGTGTGTGATGGAGGGCTAGTGCTTATGGGAAACAACACAGGTCTGTTCTTATGTGCCTGGTCCAGAACTGGGACTTAGTAGCACCTCAATAAATGCTGAATGAATGAATGACGTAAAAAGACAGGCTCAGGTTCTGGCTCTGTCACTTGCTAGCTGTGATCCCAAGTCAGTTATTTTTAGCCTCTCTTGAGACCTCACCAGTAAAAGGAGGATAATAATATTCACTTCCTAGGGCTGTTGCAAGTATGAAATGAGACAACATACGTGAGACCGTTGTATAAACTGTTCCACTTTACAAACGTACAGGAGTAGTAATGAAGGTGGGGGCTGAGCCAATAAAACCACTCACTGTACCTCTAGCAAACAGCAGACACATAGATGATGCTTGGGGGCTGGGATGGAAAAGGATTTTTATCCTACTGAATGGATGGAGGCTAAAATTTAGGGAACAGATTTGTTCTCTCCAGGGGTTCCAGCCCTTCATTGCACAGGGGGCAGTAGGCCCCTGACCCAATGCACACTCTGTTGATTCTTCCTGCTTGGGTTCTGTTGAAATCCAGTATTAAGACTTCCTAGTTTTGACAGGGCCTTTTTTGGATTTGTGACTTTAATTAGTTTTGGCTTTTTTTTTTTTTTTTTTTTTTGCAGTATGTGGGCCTCTCACTCTTGTGGCCTCTCCCGTTGCGGAGCACAGGCTCCGGACGTGCAGGCTCAGTGGCCACGGCCCATGGGCCCAGCCGCTCCGCAGCATGCGGGACCCTCCCGGACCGGGGCACGAACCCGTGTCCCCTGCATCGGCAGGCGGACTCCCAACCACTGCGCCACCAGGGAAGCCCAGTTTTGGCATTTTATCCGGTTTCTTTTCATTAGTGGAACAGCCAGAGTCCTGAGACTACAAACTCCCTCCAGGCTCCTTGGGGATAATTCCAGTCCTTGGGGTCCTGGTCGTACAAGAATCTTGGCTTGGACCTTTCCTGGAAGCTGTGCTATGACCACAGGACACAACCCAGCTGTAGCAGAGACTCCCTAAGCTGTCCTCTGAGGAGCCCTATCTCTGTCGAGTGAAGCAGCCAAGCATGTCCTGAGCCATGAAGCTGTCTGGTCCCAGCCCTGTGTTTCATCAATGACACTGTCTTTTCTTAAGACCAGCAACTGGGTCCAAGGGGTAATTGGATGGCTAAGGTCAGAGGGCCAAGACCTTTGCAAAGAGACACAGGAGTGAATCTTTCAGTACTCTGTAATTTCTTTCCAAATACTTTTTATTTATTATGAAGTCAATTTGAAAATATTATAACCTTTTTTTGTAAAAGAAAAAAGTTATTCATACCCTCACCATCCTCCCCAGTAGAAGGAAGAGACACTCACCAGGGATCAGAAGGCTTAGATTCCAGTTATCTGCTACATCCTAGCTTGTATGACCAGGGACCAGTCACTTAACTTCCTCATTTACCAAATGGACTACTAGCACCCACCCATTCTGCCTCTTAGGGTTGTTATAAAACTAAATGAGGCAGATTTGCTCTTGGCAATCTTCAGGGTATGGTTAACCTTTAGACGATGCTCCTGCTGGCTTTCCCTCTATGATCTGAGAGAAGGAAGAAAGGGATAGGAACTATCATTTGTTTGAACACCTGCCATGAGTCAGCCATAATATAGTAAGCATTTAACTCCAGGTACTTAATCCTTGTACACTATAAAGCAGGCCTTATATGTCCCAATTTACAGATGAAAAGTTGAGGTTCAGAGAGCTAAGTGCCTCAAGTGATACAGCTACTAAGTGACAGAGCCAGGATTTGAACACAGGTCTGTCTGACTCCAAAACCGATGCTCTTTCTTCTATCCAAGGTCAGTGTGAAGAAGAGAACAATTGGCTTCCTTCCCAGCCCTTCCCCTCCAATATCCTGCTCACTTCTCAAGTAATGCAGAGAAAGCCCTGGACCCAACATTGTTAGGTCCATGTCTAAAACTGTTTTAGGGAGGATGTTGCCTTCTGACCTTGAACCTGTATCTGCTTTTCTGGTCCCCAGCCTGCTTTAGCCCACAAAGCCAGGCTGGAAGCAGCAAACTCTGTCCAGTCTTCCCAAGTCTGATCTGGAACTCTGTATGCTTGAGCAGAAAGCACAACAGAAATGGGGCCTCTGAAATGGGGAAGAAATGAGACAGGGGCAAATATACCCTCGGCTCAGGAGGTTTGAATTGTCAAGGACCTTTCCTAGAATAAAAGCAAGACTGGACTCTCAAAAATACCTGGGCATCGACTCAGGGCTCTGCAATGTCTTCTGCATCTTTCAGGCAAGGAAGAATTCCTGAAAACTCTTATAATGGCTTGGAAGGGCATGGTTTGCAGAAGTCACCCAGCTTTGGCTAGAGTTGCTATGTTGGTGTGAGGTTGGGGGCATAGGGTGACATCTGCTGGAAACACCAATAAAGCTGTTTTGGCAGAAACCCCATGTGGATTCCATAGAAGAGCGTGTTCCAAAAAATGGGATAAAGTTACTCCCACTCCCCAATTCAGGACGTCAACTGAATTCTCCACCAGCAGTAGAACAGGTTCAGCTGATGTCTGTTTTCTTTAAGTTAAAAACCTTCGCAGAAAGTGGCCAGATGCCTCAGTAAGCAGAAAATGGGAGAGGTGGAGAGAGGCGATCAGTGGTCCTCAAGGTTGGGTCACAGTCCCCTTGGCTCCAATCTGCTCGGCAAAGCAGTGGGTCTGCTTGTGTCTATTTCTCTGTATCTCTCCCTGAGCGTCAGACAATCCACCTATGAATATCAGACTGATTCCTTCACATCTCTGCTGGGGGTTTGGAGGGGAGGAGGGAATGGGGAAAGGGTTCCCTATTTAGAAATTGCATTGAGATGGAAAGACAATATGACACATCGGCTCATGTCAAAAGAGCTCATTCTTCCCGCCTACAGCATTAGCAATTTCCTACTGAGGTTTAATTTCTTTTTTGAAATTATTATTTTGTTTTAATTTATTTTATTTTTCGTATAACTCAACAGGACATTGCTGCTCAGAACAGGTTGGGAAGCTTCCAAGGGCAGTCAGGCCACTGCCTAAGAGACTTGGGGTGGGGGGCGAAGGGGAAGTGTACTTTGGCTATTTCTGATCAGAGGACGGACAGCAAAGCAGCGAGAGGCTGCTGGTTTTTGCCTCAGTTCTCTTCTCCTTCTTCCTCTCGCCTCACCCCCAACCCCCTCTCCTGCTTCTGAGCAGTCTGGCCTCGGGGGCTCCAGGCTCAGGATGCTCCAGCCATGACTGTACAGGAGATGAGGGTAATGAGGGAGGAGAAGCCCAAAGTGGGTGTGAACATCTGTGACACACTCTTTTCTTGAGAGCCAGAAGAACCTGCTCCTCACTCCCTCCTTCCTTTCCCTGCTCAGCTTCCTCCTTTCCCCTCCTGTAAAATCCTAGAGTGTGGTTGCTGGACGGAGACTCAAAGAGCTCCTTATCCCACTTCATTGTCTTGCCAATAAGAAAACCTAGGCCCTGGCAGGGGAGGTGACTACAGGGGAGGGGCTGGTTTGGTGCAACAGTCGTGGAACCCAGCCTCCTGTGCCTTTGTTTGCCTATGCCATGCTGGCTGTTTCCACCCCTCCTTCTCTTCCCCACCCCTAAATAAAACTCAGAATGGTCTTCCTGTGAGAGGTAGCATTGAGGGGCAACAATTTCACTTCTTCCCTCTCCTTCCCTCCCCAGGTCTGAGTAGGACGGACCCTGGGAGCCTGAATTTGGTCTCTTCACATGGGAAGAAGCATAGATGTGTTTTGGGAGTGGGCTTGTAAGGGAAAGGGGTTCTAGAGAGGAAAGGGTCCCATCTTTACATGAGGATATTTTTTCTGCTTTGTGTCTGGTTATGTGACCACAAGTATCAGCAATTAACTGTGGGGGAGAGGGCAGGAAAATGACTACTAAGGCAAAGCTTTGTTCTTAATGTAAGAAAAACCACCTTTCTCTTTTATCTCTCTTTCTGAATGAGTGTCCCTTTATACATCCCTTTACATGCATGCCAGTTCTGTCTCTCTCTGCTCTCTGAATCTATCTCTTCTATTTGTCTCTTTGTATGTCTCTCTCCTTCTCTGCCTCTCCAGGTGTCTCTGTCTCTTATCTCTATCTCGGTCTCTGTCTCTCTTGTTTCTCTCTCTCATTCACAGGCACACAGTCACTTGCACAATCCAGATTCAATGGTTATTGACTGGGGAGCCCCAGCCCCTTTCCGCAGCCCTGTCAGAGCAGAACCTTTTTCTCCCCGTTAGGATGAGAAATGCCAGGTCCGGAGCTGCTGCCGGGGCACCAGAGACGCTGCAGAACCGCCTGCCGAGTGTGGAGGCAGAATCCTGGAACAATGAGAAATTATCTGTTAATTCTCAGTTCCTACCACCTGCTCTGCTCCGAACAGGCTCCTTTGCCTTCAGTTTAGATGCAAATTCCCCCACTCGTTGTAAAGCAAAATATTGATTTCCCTGCATCAGGGGCCTGGGCCCTTGGAACAGACCTGTGTTTTTTCATTTTCTGCAAAGGCAACACAAGGCGCTTTGTTCTGCAAATTTCCCCGGGAATTTGAGAGGGGGAGGGAGAAATCGCCGCGGAGTGAGAGTTGCCATAAACATGCGCAGAGAGCGGTTCTTCTCCATTTGTTGTTTTACATAAACACAAACCAACCCCCTCGGAAACTGCTAATGAGCGTGTGACAAGGGGCCTCTGAGCTCCAGTCTCTCCCAGCTACTGAGCTCTGCATCGGGTGGTGGAGGGAAAAGTGATGGGGCCTCTGGGCCCCTCAGGTGAGTTCTAAGAGCACTGGGAGGAGAATGGGGACTCCACAGCCTCACCTGTTCTTGGAACAGCAGCTGAGCACCTCCCACAGGAAGGCAGCCTGGATTGCATTGTGTGGCTGGGATCATGCCTACTCAGTCCCTCCTGCCTGAGTTCCTAGCCCTCCCCTGTCGCAAGTTCCTGAAGTCAGGGTGGAAGCTTCGAACCCACCGCAATTGCCCGCCCCACCCCCCATCCCTAACGGGGTGCCCACGCGACGGTCGCACCCACTGGGCCTTCAGCACCACGGACAGAGCTAGGAAGCACATGGGGGAGAGGAAAAACCGCCCAGTTAGGCCACGGTCCTCTTAGGCCTTGGCTTGACCCTCTGTACCCAGGGCATGCCCAGGGCAGTCAAGTGTCGGCTAGCGCGGCTGGTGCAGATGGAGCACGATGGACACCGCCAGGAGCTGGGGCTCCGAATCTCCTGCCTCCGGAACGCGAGTCACCTCCCGAGCCACTTCCAATTAGCGTGTTAATTAGGAGGAAAGACCCTCCTCCTCCATCCGCCACCCAGGTACACACCAGCCCCGTGGCTTCCAGAGGCTCCAGCTAAAGTTTCCTTCCCAGCTCCGGGAAGGCAAAGGGACCTGAGCCTGGGGTTTCAGGTGAACCGCACAGAGGAAGAGGCCCACCCGCGGACCAGCTGATGACGCAAGACTTTTGTGACAGGGCCCCCTCAGGGCCGCGACCCGGTGGCTCTCCACAGACATCCAGGCTGAGTGAGGCGCCTAGGAGCCCCTCAGTCAATCTGCTCCTGGACCTCACGCCACGATTCCTGGAGGGAATTGTTCTGCCCTATCTAGCCTCAATCCTCCCGTTTAGTTTTCGGTCTTCCTGGACCTTGTTACGCTTAATAGCAAGCGTAACATCAGTGGTGTTGCACGGATGCGGAGAGATGGGTCTGGCGGGAACTGAGAGCCCTCTTGAAACATCCCCCATTCCGATTCGCCAGAAACTTTCCCTTCCCGTTGCCATGGAGAGAGACGGCCGCTGCCTCCCGTCGCCATAGCAACGTGCGGGTACCGCGGACCTCAGGATTGCGGGGCTCAGAAAGTCTTTTTGCAGTTCGCATCGCCCCGCAGTCTTACGGTTTTCTGTCTTCGAAGCTGCGACTTGGGCCAAGTCTGACTAATTTCTCCCATCAGGAACCTTGGCCAAGGTCCTCCCACCCCCAGCGGGGTCATCCTTCTTTCTGTAATAGGTTTGTCTATTTCGTTTCCGCTTGTGTGGCATGTGGCAATTTACCAAGTGTTTTCACAAACACTATCTTTATATCCCCAGTCAACCCGTGAAACACTCGTAATTATTATACCCCTTATAGAGAGAGGAAAAACTGAGGCTCAGAGAGGCCCAAGGTCACACCAGGCCGTGAATGTGGAGCCAGATCCCAGGCTCTTTTCCGAGTGTTGCACCCTCCAGGATGCAGAACAACCTGGCTCCCCCGCCTTGAACCGCCCGGACTCAGACTGGTCGCTGAGTGTAGAGGGGGCGGCCGTGAGGCGCCAGACTTGCCAGCTGCTGCGGGATGCCACGTGAGGGGCGGAGACCCTGCGGGGAAGTGATTAAAAGCCGAACGGAGCCCGAGGGGGCCGCTGCGGGGAGGGTCTTTTTGGGGACGCCTTGCCCCGCCCCAGTCCGGCCGCGGCGCGGTTTCGGGCGGCTGCTTGGAGGGCTGGGGTATCCAGGGCATGAGCGGGGTGTGGGAAACCGGGGAGCCTCGGTGCCAGGCGGCGCTCGCGGTCCTGGCCTCGCTGTGCCGGGCTCGGCCGCCCCCTCTCGGGCTGGACGTGGAGACTTGTCGGAGCTTCGAGCTAGAGCCCCCAGAGCGGAGTCCGAGCGCTGCCGACGCAGGTAACAGAAAAGCCGAGGCCCCCTCCCTTCCTGGATTCTCGCCCTGGCTGTCCCCGCTCCCCAAAGCCCCAACCCCGGGAACCCCGGAACCTAGATGGAGAACTCCGGCGCAGGATTCTGGATTCGGATCCAGCCTCGGCCAGTGCCCTGGCCCATCGCCTGCAGGGCAAGCAGAGAGACGTGAAGGGGACCCGGGAGGGAGAGAATCCCACTGCCCCCTCCTGTGTGACTCTGCGGGACCCCCGCGGAAAGCCGGGCTCCCGGGACGCGGCGCCCCAAGGAGCCTCAGTTTCCCTCCTGTCTCTCTGCTCGCTCTGCGGGCGATCTGCCAGTGGAGGGGTCTATAGAGCGAGCAGGAGACCAGGGACATCCCGGCTGAGGAAGTAACTCGTCTCTTCGGGGGTGTCGACGTCCCTGGGTGCGTCTGTCGCTCTGTCCGTTAGTTTATCTGTTCTCTCGGGGAACGTGGCCCGAGCCCCCTGGGTCTCTCAGGGAGAAACTTGGATCTGCGGCTGGCACGAGGTCTTTGTGTCCGGGTGTCTCCGGCTGCGAGTGGCTTTCTGCGTCTCCGCTGGGGGGCGGGGGGCGGGGTGGGGGAGGGTGTCTCAGCACCCTACCCCCTACCCCCCGCCCCTATAACTTGCTCCCTCGGTCTCTCTCTGACTCACTCGGACTCGGGGCCGGTGCGCGACTGAGCCGGTGCCTCTTGCCGACTTTGCCAAGCGGGCGCCTCCTGCCCGAACGGTGCGGACCCGGCGCCGGACGCAGTCCCAGGCGGCCGCCGAGCCCAGGCGGGAGCCCGCGCCGGTCGAGCTCGCCGGAGCCGGTGAGTCTGGAGCCCGAGCCCCGCAGGGCCCGGGCCCGGCGCACAGCTGCGGTGTCTCCCGGGAGTCGCGACAGCGGGAATGGCGTGTCGCGCCCTGGCGGCCGGAGCCGCGGGTGGGTGGGCAGCTTGGCGGCCGGCCGGTGGCGGGTATTTACCTGCCTCACCGGCGCCGCGCGGCCGCGCTCTCCCGCTACAGCCGGGCTTCTTTGTCCGGATCCCGACGTCTGGAGGGTCCTGGGCGGAAGGGAGTACCGGGTCGCGTTCCCTCTGCGCGGGGAGAGGCTGGGAGCAGTGCGAAGCCTCGAGAGAATGCGGAGTGGGGGTGGGGAGATCCTGCAGGGACCAAGGCGCCGGGGTTCCTTTGGCTCCGCAGACTGCACCCCTCCTTGTACCCCGGCCCTGACCCCAGTGGCACTGGGCCTAGAGGTACGCTGGGGTCGCCCCGCGGCTGCGCACCACCCGCGCGGGAAAACGAGGAGGGGGCCTCGAGAGGCGGGAATTTCGTCTCCACACGCTTCTCCTGGGACCGGAAGCCGCGGTTCTTGGAGGGAGGTACAGGTGGGGTAAGCTCCCCAGAGGCCGCAGGTTCCAGGGCCCTGTTTTCACTTGAGGTTAGAGATCGGAGATACAGATAGGTCCTAGGTTAGGAACAGTGCCGCTGGGGGATGGGGGAGAGAGAAGAGGGTGGTGGGCCAGGGGAGGCTTGTGTGCGTGAGGTGGAGCTCTGTCCAGCATCGGGGCGCGTGGAGCCCACCTCGGCCCTGTGTAGGTTGTAGGGGGGCGCTGCTCCCTCTCTCTCTCTCTCCCCGGCCCTGGCAATGTTTAATCAATGGGTCGATTACTGCAGCAGAAGGGACTGAGGTTAGACATGCAGAACTTTTAGAGGGTGGTACAGTGATGGAGGTTGAAGAGGTTGATTCTTCTTGAAGAATCTCTGAGCAAATTAGGCCCAGCAAGTATTATCAGACTTTGGTTCTCCGTGCCCTCACCATCTACACCACCCAGCTCCCTATATCCAACAGACACACAATTTTCCCCAAGTCAGGGTGTCTCTTCCTTCCTGCCTCCCCAGCTCCTTCCATCCTTTCCTCCAGTGATCCATCTCCAGTGGGGCCCTTAATGCTGGTTCTGACCCCTCCGATCCTAAAGGGGCTAATTCAAGGTGAGAACTCACCTGTCGAGTTCCGTCGGGTATGGAGTCTCTTTCTCCTGTCTGTTTAGGGCAGAAATGCAAAGAGTGGGGGGGGGGGGCGGCTGGCATATGTGTGTAGCACATCCTGATACAGGGAGGCACTGGTGTTCTGACTCCAGAGGGACACCCCATAGTCTGGAATGACAGGTACCTGGGTGGCCAGGCTGCGGGTGAGAGAAGGCTGAGGGGTGAGAGCCAGCAGGCCCAGATGAATCAGTATGCCTTTCCTGCAGGCTGCTTCAGAAAGCGAGGTTGAGTTGTCAGCCTTGGGGAACTTTAACTTTGGCTGCTGAATCACAAGTCTCAGTAAGCCCTGGGGCCAAGCTGGGGCGGGGGAGGGCTGAAAGGGATGGGGAAGGCCGAAGGACACCCTTGATCAAAGCAGAAGAAAGAAAATGGTTGAGTGTGGCTTTGGGATCTTGGGGGTTTAGGGGAGCATGGCGTCTGGGGAGATGCTGTGGTATTCGGGACCAGGGCCCGCAGGTATCACATCTCCCAGCCTACTCCCTGCATCCCAGAGCCACTGTCTGGGTCCAGATTCTCCAGTCAGAGAAACGCTGCATCTTTTCATTTGCAGTTGTATGAAAAATGCAAGTGGCAAGAGCATGCCCAGTTCCCTTTACCATTGTATGTTTTCCCCTGCCTTCACTCCTTCTCTAAGTCTCTAGCTCATGGGATTTCTAGTAACACCCTGAGATTCAACAACAGAGATTCAGACTCTGTTATCATTTACTGGGACACTCCTATATGCCAAGGACTGTGCTAGGAACTGCACAGGAAATCTCAATCAGACCCTGACTGGGAAACATCTCTACACAAACTGTCCAAGCTGAAAGCAAGTCCCATCTTTTTTTTATTAAAAAAAAAAACTCTAAAGGTAAAGGGTCTGCCCTCCTTCTTAATATCCACCCCCACAACCCCACCCCAGGGGAAACTGGCAGGCAGTTCGTCACCTTTCTTTATGTCATTTGCCTTATGGAGGTGAATAAACTTTTTCCATGAGCCAAGTTGCAGAGAGTTAAGTGTGGGTAGCATGGGTTCTGCGTTGTATGGTTCTCAAGGTAGTGAGCAGAAGTACAGAGTTGTTCCAGAAAATGCAGGAATCTGTTGAGAGAGCCTGAGCTGCCCTGCCCCTCCCAGACTGGTAGGCAGGAATGGTTATTCTCCGGCTTACCTATGGCCATGAGATGCATGTGACGTTTGTTCACTTTTCTAATGACTATGGAGATGTTCTGTGATTCAGCCACCTGGCTTTAAAGTTGGCCTTTTGCAGCACAGGTATTTTTCCTGCTTGTGATGCCAAATTAAATGCACAGCATTTCATCAGAATACAAAAGTCCTGTTTCTATAACTGAGTGAGTCACTCCCTCACTCCTTGATGGAAGGAAGGAATTCTGCAGATTTCGCCTTCTTTGGGGAAAGGTGCAATCCACAATCCTTTAGAACCCATGGTGATGCTATTCGGACACTACGGTGTGTCTTGGGCTTTACAATTCTAGAACCAGGGTCCAGTATCTAGGGGTTGTAGAGCCCTTGGATGTACAGGTCTAGAAGTTCTCTTCTCTCTGTGTGGAAACTTCAAGAGTGGGGATGGTAGATCCAGAATGCTGCATCCCTCCAAGCTCTGTACAAAAGATGTGTTCTCTTCTAACTGTCCTAATGTTACTCTGTCCTCCTTGTCCATAGAGTTGGGATATGATGTATGACTGAAAATAAGGAGGAGTAAGACTGAGGCATGTGGATCAGGCCAGGTTTCCTTGGTCTCTGTAGGGCTGTCTGGAGCGGGGCGCAGCAGGCTAAGAGAAAGTCCTGACCCAGCTAAGTGGCACCCCTGCTGGTCCAGCTTAGGAAAAGAAGCCTCTAAAAATGGAAGGACTCAGCCACACTTGAACTGAAGGCAGAGGGGCTGAAAGTAGAAGTGAGCAGGGCATCCAGCCCTGAATGCTCCAGGTGTCTGACACTACCTCATCCCTCCCTTCTCTCTGTGCGGGGCGCTGAACTGTTTTTCTCGCTCCACCCAGGCAGAGGACCCAGGCAGACCTCTCTTCTCACTAGTTGCAGGTATAAACAGGGAGAGGGGAGTAGAGGGAAAAGAATGAAGCTTTCTGTCTGCCTCTCCCCCCATCACCCCAGGCTTGATTGCCCCATTCAGAGGGGCTGCATGCCCTGACCAATCAGGCAGAAAGGCACAGTTATACCATCTGCCAAAATACTAATAATTGCTAAATTAACGCCAATGCTCTGTTAGCTCTAACACTCCACATTAGTCTCTGATTTATCCCTGAATCCCCTAATGATGGTGGAAACAGGCTCCCGGTCATAAAGCTTGGTGCGGCCGTAATTAACCCAGCATTGTCTCTCCTCATCACAGCTTTTCCAAGAGCATTAATTCCTTCTCTGTCTGGACTCTGCTAATTATCCCCATTGGTAGTTCGGCCTGGATCTCGGAAAGGAAGCCAAGGCTTTCTGCTCCCCCCCCCCCAACCCTACATTTTAATTATACTACGTTCTCCTAATACATTTACAAGCCACAGCAGAGCTTATTATTAATGGAGAACGTCTGTGAGCCTCAGAACAGAATAGCCGCTGTTGCCCCAACACATACACACACGCTCAGGTATTTCTCAGGTACATCTCTGAATGGGACTTTTCCAGGGGCCATTGGTTATTTGCCTGGTGGCTGTAGTGTCTGCATCTTCCAGGGAAGGAGAAAGAAATGGAGGATGGGGAGGCTGGTCATAATCCTAGTCCCCGGGGCTCTGCCCCGGTTCAGAGGGTCAGGCCAAAAAGTAGATTATGCAACCCACCCTCTCCTGATTATAGTGAAGAAATACCTCTCTAGCTTCTCTGCCCAGGCTTCTCCTCTGTAGTTCTTCAGCTCAGCCTTCAGACCCCTCAAGGGCCTGGCTCAGGAACCTGGGCTTTGGCATCAGAAAGTCCGGGTTCAAATACCAGCTCTTCCACTTAACTGAGGTACACTTGAACAAGTTGTTTTGTTAACATCTCTAAACGTAGTTAATTTATCTTTGAGAGGTGAATTTCTTAGGGAGGATGTGAAGGTTAAATGAGATCACTGAGGGCCACAGTGCTTACCATGTAGAAATAAATAACAAATACTATTACTAGTATTAGCAGTAATGTTTCTGCCCAGAGTCTTTTCCCTTCCCAGACTACCCGCTGCTCCTTCCAGGCTTTAGGGCCTCTGAGTTTCTTGCTGGTTGGTCTCTGGGTTGTGCTGGTCTATCTCTCCATCTGTGTCTGAATGGCAGCTCCTTGGCCAAGGCAGCTCCTGCTCTGCAGAGCCTGGCATTGCCCGTTTCCGAGGGTCCATCAGCAGCCCCAGACCCTGAAGCCAGCCTTCTCCAGCTTTGAGGGGAGCAGGGAAAATGGTCCTTTCTTTTCACTTCCTCTCCCCAGTTTATCTTTTCAATTACAATCTGTTAGCGAGAATGTCTGTTACTATTACAAAATGGATCTTCCTGACATGGAGGCCCATTAGAAAAATGGAAACAATAGCAAGAGATGAGGACTGCTGATAAATCCTAACACTGTGGGTGGAGAGAAGAGGAGGGGGCACCGGGGCACCAGGGCTCTGTCTCTGGAGAAAGAAGTGTCATTGGGGTGATAAGAAAGCCCTGGGTTGCTAATTAATAGCTTGCCATTTTCCAGAAAGAGAGGGAGGCCATGAGCCATCACCCCTGTAAGACAATCTCACTTAAGGTGACAAGCAGGTCCTGCCTTGATGGCATTCAGGGGACCTTAACTTCCCAGGAAAGAAGGAGCCTGAGGTCTCTCAGGTGCTTTGCCCTCTGGTCCTGGGTCCCCTTCCCTGCCTCAGATGGCCAAGCTTTGGGTCCCTCCTGTACCCAGTAAACTATTATCCTCCACCAGACAAACAAACAACAGACAAACACAAACAAAACAAAACAGGAAGAAGTAATAGCAGCTTACTTTTTGGGAGCATTCACCATATATTGGGCACTGTGCTCAAAGCCTTAGTTTATTTAATATTCACAATGATTCTGTGAAGTAGGGATAATTAGAATCCGCATTAAATAAAAGAGGAGACCAATGTTTGGAGAAGTTAAGTAACTTGCTCAAGGTCACGCAATTAGAAATGTGGGCGGGTGTGCTCTGTGGTCATTCTGGCACTGGTGCTCAGCTGAGATGTCTGCCTGGTGTCTGAGCACCCAGTGATGCCCACTTCCCTAGCCCAGGCCAGAAGCCACGTGCCCTGCACAGCGCCAGGTCACTGGGTGTGTTTCTGAAGCCGAATTCCACAGCTATTCGCTCTCCCAGAGGCTGCTGGGTGACTGGCCAACAGGGTTCCCCAAACCAGGGACCCATGGAATACTGGTCTCCTCTGATACCTCCATGAAGATGTTTTGCACCTAATACTGAGTAATGGACTTCTTTCCCCCAGTTTCCAAGAAGACTTTGCAAAAGCGGAGCATGTTCTCGGTTGAACATTTTTCTTCCATGAATTTCTTCTCATTGCTTTGGAGCTTGCTCCTGTTTACCAGCTGGCTGGTGACAGTAATGACAAAACAACTGAACAAGTAGCAAGCAAATGAGTGTTGACAGAAAAACTTGGAGATGTGAGATCTTTGATATATTATGTATTATGCCTTGAGATACAGAGACACCTAGCTATATATGAAATAGTTATATTATTTCTACTAGTAAGGCGGTTCCTAGTTTGTAATGATAAAGTTAAAGCTACCTCTGTTTATTAGTGTTCATGGTTTGCACGTGTTCTGCCCACTAAAGAAATTTCAGAACTAGGAGATGTCCAAAATCATATTGGGCAGAGCTAGATAATTCTAATAAAAATAGCAAATATTTATGATATGGCTTACTACATTCTAGGCACTGTCCTGAGCAATTTTGATGCACTTGATCTCGTTTAAATCTCACAATGACCCTATGAGGTAGATACTATTACTGTACCCATTTTACAGATGAGGAAACAGAGGCTGGGAGAGATTAAAACCAGTAGAGATGGACGTTGAATGAGCCCAGTCTGACTTTAGAGCAGTGCTTCTTTCTCTCCAGCCTGAAGGGGAAATAAAGAAGGAAAAAGGCAGGGAGGAAGAATACAAATAAATATGAAGAGCACTGGGTCAGGACTCAAAAGGTGGCTGAATTGCCCGTCAAAATTCTATCTGCCTCATAAGGTTGAGGTTCAAACAAGACATGAGTGGGAAGAAGGCTTTGAAGGCTGCTATGCACCTGTGATTTACTAGAGGGCAACACATCCTGGTGGGTTGGTCCCAGCAGGCCTAGGGTAGGAAGGCACATATCTTAGGTCATCTGGGCCTTTGGACAGCCCTTGGGCCATTATGTACCTTCAGCCAGGCTACACGGACTGGCTGAGTTCAAGGCCACATGTAGTGATTTTAAAGGGGCTAAATCCTATACAATCATACCCATCCTGGCCTAATTCTGGTCTTACCAGCCTTGCTCACCACCTTGTTCCCCTGTGCGGGTGAACCCACTCAGCATCAGGACCTAATTCTCCTTGCATTGCCTGCCTGCGAGATATCCCGGAAAAAGATTCTCCAGGCAGAGGAAGGGCCTCCTGGTCTTACATAACCAGTATTGAGCGCGGAGTGCCAATTCCCAATAATCCATACCTCTGCCTTCCCTAATCACATCTCCGAGGGAATAACAGCCAGGGCGGGGGTCACGTGGAGACGCATTCAAAATAGCAACCACACGGAGGAAAAATTGATTCCTCCACCTCTCTTTTCATTTATGAATTCAGTTTTTTTGTCAGGCTGAACATTTAAATGCACTCTCCGCTCTCTGGATTTCCCCCATTCTCCCCCTTTCTCATTAAAATTCTAATTATTACCAGAGCAAGCAAGATGTATGATCAAAGGAAAGCAAAACCCTAGAAATACCTTTTGTTTTAAGGTGACCCATATTGCAGAGACTGCACCCGGAACAGCTGTAACAGAGAACAGATGTGGAGGGCCCAGAGATGGCCAGATGCTTAGAATAAGGGCACCCATACCTGTGGTAGCGTTCCTGGTGAACCCCAAGGGGATCCAGGCCTAAAACACAGTCTTCAAACCATTTAGATCATGAACTCATAACAGCAAAAATTATTTTGATTTAATACCTCCAATATGTGTTTTTTGTTCCCACGTTCTATACACACGTACAGAGGGGGTATTGTAGAGCTGAAGTGTCTGGGTTGTATCTCAGTCCAAACACTTACCAGCTGTGTGACCCTGGGCAATCTAGTTAACCCTCTGTGCCTCAGTTTTCTCATCTGCAAAGTGAGGATAATAATCTTTACGTATTTCACTGGAGAGTATTAAATGAGTGAATACATAAAAAGCGCTCTGTACCTTGGACATAGTAATGTTCAATAACTTGACTAAATCCAACAATAAAATGGTATCATTCCTATTACTGTCAACCTGTGTATTACAATTTTGCTTTCTTATTTTTAAGATAATAAATAAAAATAAATATTTATTTATTATAATAAATAAATATTAAGCAATCTGATATTTTTTCTCTTGTGCTCCCAGGATGCATGCACACCATAATTGCAGATCTTCAGTCTAGAAGTTAAATAGGAGTCAGTTTTCCTGGTCCCTGGCGGTCTCTGGTGGACTAACCTCAGTTCCTATATTGGGGAAAGACTCTGCTGTCTCCATGCAGGGACCTGGGGGCTGGAGTAGGTTGCTAAGGACTTGAGGATCCTGTGCTCTCATCCCTTATTCCTGAAGGTGGTAGCTGGTCAAGGCCAGTACCCTCCAACCAGGGAGCTGGGAGGCAGTGCTAACTCCCCAGAGAGGGTGGCTGATGTTCTGGCCTCCTTCTCAGGTGCCTTTGGATGGGGGACAGCTTTCACGGGGGCCCATGTGCCGTGAGAGTACTCTTGATCCCCCAAAGAGGGACTGGGCATCTCTATACTCCCAGTCTAGCTTAGCACCTGGAACATGGCAAGTGCTCAGTAAATGTTGGCTGAGAGATAATGACAGCTGTTTTATGTGCCATTGATTGACTCATTCATTCTCATGTGTCAGTTTCTATGCTGAGCCCTGAGTCAGACAAATATAAAAAACACAGGGCTATAGTAGCCTATAGTTTAATCAGGGACAAAGAGTCTGGGACAGTGGAATGAGCCCCAGGCTGGGCAGTGGACATCTGGACCCTGGTCCAGGCTCTGTGTCTGACCTGTGACCCCAGGCAAGTCCCTTCTCTGGACCACTGCTCCCATCTGCAAAAGCACAGCCTCACTTGTAGGGTCATTTCTCATCTTAAATCCCAAGCTTCTTAAGGCATGGGGACAGGATAATCCAGAGACTACAAACTCACAGGCCTGCAGGGGCCAGGCAGGTAACAGGGAGAGCAGGTGGTGAGCATGCAGCCTTCCGAAGGGCATCGCCAGTTCCCACCATGCGGGAGCATAGGTCCAGTTAGCAAGTCCTCAGGCCTTTTCCAGAGAAGCTAGAAATCTGGTGTGATGATGATGATAGTGATGACGGAATTGCTCAATGTTTCAATCATCATGTAAGCCAGGCGAGCCTCCTCTGCTGGCTTGTCTACAAGTGACCTTTGTGCAAACCCATCATTGGTTCAAGGCCTCTGACATCTCAGAGTAAGAAGAGGCCTTGGGCTCAAAGGTTCATTCCTAAAGGTGGGGTGGGAAGCCTGCTTACTAATTTCTCCCAGAGGGAGGCATCCTTCACAGTTCTCCTGGGGTATTGGGCATCCTACTGGGGGCAGAGGTGGGCTGGGTGTGGGACAGTGAATGCCTGCCTCTGAACGAATCGCGACATTCAGTTTTACAGCAAAGCTCTCACATAGCCACAGGAATGGGGGGAAAGGACAGCTATCGGAATCATCTGTATTTAGCTTTGAAGTCAACTGTGTGGATCAGATTCCGACTTAATACAAGTATTTATTGAGCCTACTGTGTGCAGAGTTCCGGGAGTACGGCAGAAGCATTAGACCTAATCCCCCTCCTCGAGGAGATTATGCCCCATCTCATTCACTTCAAGTCAACCTACTAACTATACATCAGCTCCTGCTGTGGGCTTGGCAGGCGCTGGGTAAGGGAAGGGAATGAGGGTCCCCGAGGCCCCACAGCCTGTGGAGGAAGAGAGCTGTCTGCAAAACCAACCCTGCTGTAAATCTGGCCATAGTAACAGCTCTAATAGAAATTCAAACAGCATCCAAATGTGACTGCTTCACGAATTTGCACATTTGCTTAGGCTGCTATTTAAATTACGTTCCCTTCCCCATACACGTGCCCACGGGGAGGGGAGGCAACCCAGGTGCTCCCCAAGCTGGCGGTGGGGGGAGGGGCAAAGCTGGAGAAATCAGACCGAGGTGAACCCGAGGCTGCAGATATTTCACAAGGTGGATACGGAGCATCAGCCCTACAACCATCCCTCCTCTACCTGGGCAGCCTTCTCATGACCACTCTTCTCTCTTCTTCCGTCTCTGTCCCTTCTGTGTGGCCCCTCTTTGAACACCCTTCCCTGCTTCTCCCCTCCTGTGTCTGTCCCTGTCGCTCCCCGCCTGGCTGAGGGCAGGCACCTCTGTCAGCCTCCTCACAGTGGTAGTTATTGTGTGTGGCGTGGCCCTGGTGGCAGTTTTTCTCTTTCTCTTTTGGAAGCTGTGCTGGATGCCCTGGAGGAACAAGGAGGCCTCCAGCCCCTCCTCTGCTAACCCCTCCCCGGAGGCCCTCCAGAGCCCCAGTTCCAGAGGCAACATGGCGGACAAGCTGAAAGACCCCAACACCCTGGGCTTCCTAGAGGCAGCCGTGAAGATCAGCCACACGTCCCCAGATATCCCTGCCGAGGTGCAGAGGTCGGTCAAAGAGCACATCATGCGTCACACACGGCTGCAGCGACAGACCACAGAGCCAGCGTCATCCACCAGGTGAGGGGTGGACCCCTCCCTTCCCTACCTCCACATTCCTGGATCCAATACATTAATGAGATTCCGGCCTGTGAGGATCAGAGACCAGAAATAATCATGTGCATATTCTGGTTGGAGAATATGTCCGATGATGTGCTCCTTGGTGGGTGGTCAACTCGGAGGTGGGCGCCAGGAGAGGGGAACCTTTGAGGTGGGGTGCTGTGCAGGTGGTAAGCCCTGGGATGTATGTGGGTGCGAGGTGTTGGCTTATCCGGAGGGAAGGAAAGACTTCAGGCTGAGGGAAGAGAATATGCAAAGGCGCAGAGGCAGAGAAGTTCATGATGTGTCTATGTCAATACAGCCTCCTAGATGGAGGCTGCAGTGCGTGGGAGATAAAGCAAGAGATTCCTAACACTTTGAGAATGAGGATAGCTTTTGACAGCGTTCCCCGTATGACAGCAATTGTATACATGACATTCTTTAACTGAAAAAACAAAATGACAACAAAAAACAACCACCACATAATGACAAAAACCTACTCCAAATTCAGAAACACTTTTCAATGATGTGGTACGTGCAGGTATAAGGCATTGTATTTGTTAAAAACTTGGGGCAATGCAAGAGGGAAGAGATATGGGAACATATGTATATGTATAACTGATTCACTTTGTTATAAAGCAGAAACTAACACACCGTTGTAAAGCAATTATACCCCAATAAAGATGTTAAAAAAAAAAACAAAAAAAAACTGGGGGCTCTTGTGGATTCCTGGGTCCAGGCCCCCAGGGGACCAGCCAAAGGGAAGCAGGCCTGGTCTTCAGATTGAAAGCCAGAAATGATGAAAGTGCTGGGTCACGTTTATAGAGTTTGTTGTTTGACCTCAGGCAAGTTGCTCACCTTTCCTGAGCCTCACTTTTCCCAACTGTAAAATAGGGCTAATGACTCTCATAAGGGTATCCATGAGGAGCCAGTGAAAGAATCCATGTGATAATAAGAGCTTAGTATAGGGCTTCCCTGGTGGCACAGTGGTTGAGAGTCCACCTGCCGATGCAGGGGACACGGGTTCGTGCCCCGGTCCGGGAGGATCCCACATGCCGCGGAGCAGCTGGGCCCATGAGCCATGGCCGCTGAGCTTGCGCGTCCGGAGCCTGTGCTCCTCAACGGGAGAGGCCACAACAGTGAGAGGCCCGCATACCGGGGGGGAAGAGCTTAGTATATGCCTGGCCCTGTTCTAAGCACTTCATTGTATTTATTCATTTCACCCCCACAGCATCCTATGCAATTACTACTTTTATTATCCTCATTTTATAACACAGAGAGGTTAAATAACTTGCCCCAGGTCATACAGCTAGAATGTGGCAGAGCCGAAATGAACCTATGCAGTCTGACTCCAAAGCACAATAAATGTTAACTATGGTGGTGGGGATGGTAGTGGTGGGGATGAAGGAATGCCACGTGGAGGGTGGGAAAGGATGGTCCTTCTCAGTCAGGGAGTTTATGGTTTAATGGGGGAACCAGAGTCATGCCTACCAGGAAAGAAACCTAGAAAGCAGGTAGCAGAAAAGCAGGAAAAATGATAATGATCACAATGGCTAACACTTACTGAAGCTTGTTATGTACCAGGCTCCATTCCAACTACTTTTCATGTACTAAGTCACGCACACCGAGTGTGTGCAGAGGGAAAGGGGGTCAACTGGCAGGAGGAAAAGGGGGCCTCACAAGGGGTAGAATGAGCCAGGGCCCCGAGCCATGCCTGCCGGCATTCCCCCACTCCTTCCCCCACCTCACTCTCTCACCCCCTCCTGCCCTCCGCCAGGCACACGTCCTTCAAGCGCCACCTGCCACGGCAGATGCACGTCTCCAGCGTGGACTACGGCAATGAGCTGCCCCCTGCGGCGGAGCAGCCCACCAGCATTGGCCGCATCAAGCCCGAGCTCTACAAGCAGAAGTCAGTGGAGGGGGACGACGCCAAAACCGAGGCCAAGACCTGTGGGAAGATCAACTTCAGCCTGCGCTACGACTACGAGAACGAGACCTTGATCGTGCGCATCCTGAAGGCCTTCGACCTCCCCGCCAAGGACTTCTGTGGCAGCTCTGACCCTTACGTCAAGATCTACCTCTTGCCTGATCGCAAATGCAAGCTGCAGACACGGGTGCACCGCAAGACCCTGAACCCCACCTTCGATGAGAACTTTCACTTCCCCGTGCCCTATGAGGAGCTGGCTGACCGCAAGCTGCATCTCAGTGTCTTCGACTTTGACCGCTTCTCCCGCCATGACATGATCGGGGAGGTCATCCTGGACAACCTCTTTGAGGCCTCTGACCTGTCCCAGGAAACCTCCATCTGGAAGGACATCCAGTACGCAACCAGTGTGAGTACCGCCCTGCTCCCTGGGCTTCTTGAGGACTTGCAGTCCTGGATTTGACTGGGATGTGTCCCGCATCCTCCTCACCCCTAGAGACGAATGGGCCTCTGCCCTTCAGGGTACAAAGGGGACTCTGACTAATAGCCCAGCCCACTCTGGGGAAGTCCTTGCCCTGGGGCCCACGTTGTGGGGGTGGGGGGGGCAGGGAGCAGAGCCCCCATGTGGGTGGGAAGGGAAGGGAACATATCTATGGCTTCTGATCGCATGTTCTGAAGTGGTTCTCTCTACCTGCCAGGCCTCAGGTCTACCACCTATAAAATGATATATGTCTTTAATCATGGGTAAGGATCGGGCCAGGCCCGTAGCCTGACTCAGACAGCAGTGCGAGCCAAGGGCCTCGGTGTGTGCTGGAAGCCCGGCACGAGCAATCAGGAACAGGCTGTATTAATTGGGATAAACCAGGTTATGCCGTAGCCACAAACCATCCTAGGATTTGGTAGCTTAACGTAGCCAAAGTTTAGTTCTCATTCATGTTACATGTGCTTTGCAGCTTGGCCGTTCTTCCTTGTTACTTAGGGACCCAAGCCAACAGAGGCTCCGTTTTGACCTGTGCCCCTATAGTTACCACCTGAGGAGGAAGAAGATGTGGCAAATCATGTGCTCGTTCTTAAAGCCTCCATGCAGAAGTGGCACATGTCACTTTCACTCATATTTCATTAGCCAAAGCAAGACACATGCAACTCCTACTATCAAGGGGGCCGGGCAAAGCAATCCTACCACGTGTCCAGAAGGGAGACTGGAAGTACTTAACGACAGCACTAGTGACTACCATGCAGCAGAGCCCCTGCTCTTAGGCCCTGCCTGCCTGGGCCAGTTCGGGAGTTGGAGCGGGGCGGGGGGTGGGGCTTGAAGGGAGACCTGGCTAATCCACACATGCGGGAAGGGGATGCTTGCCTGTTCATGATCAACTGGAATTAACCATGACGGTGTCAAGGAGCTGGGGCTCAAGTTGGCTTTTAAGAGGGAGGACAGGTTTGGCACAGAGAGTTAAGAGGGCATCTCCAGAGCCCTTTGGTCCAGTGTAGACAGTGTTCTCCAGTCCCTTGGGTGGCTGTTGAGGAAGCTGTGTAATTGCATCCCACAGATGTAGGTGGCATGCCTCTCTCTAAGCCCAGCCAGACAGCTGAGAGCCCTGCAGGGGTGTTGCCACCAAACACCAATGGCCTTGTGTCTCGTGTCTTGAACTCTAACTGATTGAGTGTCTCCTGGGATATTTCTTGCACTATTTCCCTGAGTGCAGACCCTCCCTTTGGACAATCAATACTCAATATCTATGGGCTGAACTTGTAAGGAGAGAGGCTGGGAGAATCAGCTCCACTCTGGTGGGAAAAGGATAAGAATCGATTTGTTCAAAGAGAGAAAGCTTGGTGGGCTCCGTTTCTGCTCCAGAGAAGGTCTCTGGGACAGCCCATTCTCCTAGCTGCTGCTGACTTTGACCAGCCCTGTCCGATGTCTCACTGCCTCCCCTACTTTTGCTCTCCTGAAATGTCATCCGCAAGAACAGCACAAGCAGCGGGGCCGGCAGACAGGGCGGGCAGACGGGGCGGGCTGGAACAGCAGCTGTGTGCCCGCCTGAAGCCCAAGAGCTCCGCTTTATAAATCACTCTGAAGTTTACATCTGGTGCAGCTCTTCCCTTGTGGGCTCGTAAGGCAGCAGCTTCATTATCGTGACTATACGGGTAGAGAAAAGCGGCTCAGTCCCCCCCATACTGAGGCTGAGGCCCAAGTGCTCAGAGAGAGGTAGGTGTGAGGGCCAGGGGCTGTGGGAAGCAGGGCTCAACTCAGCCCTCTGAAGAGCCTCCCTTCTCCTCTCCAGAGGCCTCCCTTTCCTGTAACTTGAGCTCCAGGCACGATGAAAGCCCTAGTCCTGGAGCGTGCGGTCCG
Source organism: Pseudorca crassidens (assembly GCF_039906515.1). Classification (NCBI taxonomy): domain Eukaryota; kingdom Metazoa; phylum Chordata; class Mammalia; order Artiodactyla; family Delphinidae; genus Pseudorca; species Pseudorca crassidens. The sequence goes on along the minus strand of NC_090297.1, from coordinate 100,064,998 downwards.
TGCCCAAGGGTGCCCCTCCCCTGAATGCTAACTTCCTACATCCTAGAATTCCGTGGCTGTCCCTGCACTCATCCCACACCCCTTCCTCAGCCCAGCTTCAGAAAAAGGCAGGTCGTCCAAAAGGAGCTGGACAAATCATTGCCACCCTCATCATCCTCAGTCAGTACCACTCTAATCCTCCTCCATCTCTTTCTAAGCAGGACTGTGCCAGGAACTCGGGAGCAAGGGGGGCTGGGACAGAAGACAGCCTCTTTGAGCCACGGAACTTTAATGCAGTAGCTAGTGATGCAAAGTAGCAAATACTGTGAGGCTGTAAGATCTGAGAGTTAGGACAGCCAGGGAAGGTTTCCTGGGTGGGGAAGGAGAATTCAGGTGGGTAGGGAGGGACTGGTATATATAACTTGATAGTCAAAAGCAGGAGGAGTCTGGGCCCAGGAGTTTCTGGAGCAGAAGATCGGGTCATTTGCTCACACTCTCTGTCTTGCTCGCAGTTTGTCTGCACTGAATGTTCTGCGTGGTGAGGCCCCTGGGGCCCTCCCATCCACAGCCTCTCCAGCAGGCCAGCTCTCAGGGGTGGGCTCTTTATCCTGGGGGGTGAGGAATCAGACAAAGGAAAGGAAAAGGTAATAAAAGGCTGGTGCTTTTACCTGGGCTTACTCTAAAATTGGAATTATTTTGAGGCCAGAGAGGCCCAAGCCCTAGTAACGGGCAATGATTGAGCACTCAGTGTACGTGAAATCCTGCAGCCAGCATCGTGGGGCGCGGTGCACATGAGCACAGCCGGCTCCCATCTTTCCTGCATGCCAGATTCCTGCCAGATTTCATTCCTAGAGCTGCATTTTGGCCCCCAGCTCCTCCGGCCTGCAGGCTTGTCGCTGAACACGTCCAGCATTTCTGCCTCTTGCCTTTGCTCCCAAGGTTTTCTCTGGCAGACAGGCTTTTCCCCCACCTCTCTGCGTGGCCCAAACCAATCCACCTTTCAAAGCTTCCCTGAAGCCCTTCCGCTCTCACAGCAATCACTCCTCTGGATTTATTTTCTGGGTCCCTCATTTATACACTGAGTCATCTTATGCCTTGCAGAGTCCCCAGTGGCTCAGGAATGGCTTGTGTCCCACATTTGACTGTCTCTTGTATTCTCCCTCAGGGCTGAGTGTGTCATTTTATGCAAACGTAAGAACTCAGCAGTTCTTGTTGAATGACAGATGGCTTAGTTAATTCAAACAAAACTATGTATTGGTGCACAAGGAAAGGATTATTAAAGAAGAAATGGAATTTGGGTGCAGTTAACCTGGGAAGGCTTCCTGGAGGAGAAAGTCAAGTAGTATTTTGAAAGTGAGTAGAGCCAGGCGTGGTGGGGAGAGACCTGGGCTGTGCATTCCTACAGAGAGATGGTTTGGGTAGATGGTTTATGTCTGGAGTAGCAAAGAGATTAACCAGCCTGGACTGAAGTAGAGGGTCAGGGACCCACAGTCTGGACTGAAGTGGAAGGTCAGTGACCAAGAGTCTGGGTAGAAGGAGAGGCCCTGTGAGAAGTGGGTTCGGGAGGCTGCTCTGATGTCACAGGAGTCCATGAATGCTGCTGCCCTGGTACTCCTCACACTTGTATGGGAGAATCAGGTGCGGCCCTGGCAGGTGGAACCAGACAGGTTCCTTGTTTTGGCCCCCGCCCCAGTGCCCAAGGTGGTCTGAAGTAGCAAAGCCTGGAGCATTTGTGCTGTTTTCTTACAACCACTGAACATGGAGCTTCAAGGCTCGTGAAGGGGAGGTGTTCATCTGGGGAGGCTGGCCCTTTGTTAATTGCAAATCTTCAGCCCCAAGGGCCGCTCCCCCCAGCATCCCCAGGTTGTTCTGGATGGAAGCCTAGGCTGTCATGGAGCTAACATACACCCCACCAGAGGGTGAGCAACAGGCAAACAAGATGTGCTAGCACAGTCAGAGGTCTCTGCTGTTCCCTGGAATCCAGAAGCTCAGGCATGGGCAGGTCTGCCACTGAGGCTTCCACCTCCTGCCTGGCTTGACTAAGGTCCTCTGCTGGTCTCCTGGGCATTCCCCGTGGTCTGTCATTTTCTCTCCACACACAACTTCGATTGGCTGAAATCATTCTGTTCTTCCCTTCCCCCCTCTCCAGCCCCCAGTCTCATTATTTCTATATGAAGCTGTAGATTTATCATTAAAATAGAGCCGCCATCACCAGGGTTTGGTAACATCTCTGTATTCTTGTAGTTATTGTTACAGAGGCCTCAGACCCCAGTGCACACAGGTATTCCTGTTGCCATCCCAGCTCCTTCATGGAGGCTGTCATTGGGGCCATAAACATGTGTTGTGCTTGGTGGCATTGATGGACTCGGCCAACTTCCTGCCTTACCAGGTCCCCACCAGGTCAGAATGAGTGTGTGTGTGTGTGTGTGTGTGTGTGTGTGTGTGTGTGTGTACAGGTATGTGTGTGTTTTGGGGGTGATGGAGTGCTCTGTATAATTCCAGGGAGCCTGGACTCGGAGTCTGCAGGGAGGAGGGGGTGCCTTATGTGGTAGAACAGTCTCTTTTCTAGCCTGGCAATGAGCAGAGTTGTGTACAAAGAGCTCAGGCTTTGATACCAGACCAACCTGTGTTGCATTCTAGCTTCTGCACTTTCTAGCTTTGAGACCTTGGGGACATTGTCTAAACCATGCCTCAGTTTCTACATCAGTAAAATGGGGATAATGATGGTACATACCTCATAGCGGTATTCTATGTAGTAAATGAAATAAAATGCACAAGATGCCTAGGGCAGCACTGTCACAGCGCAGCCTCCTGAGCCCCATTCTTACAGTGCCTTTCCTTCTAACTCGGCCTGTGGGTCACTATTTGTACCACTCCCAGGCCTGATCGCCCACTTTTTTCCAGATCACCTATTCCGACAGGTTGTTGGTTGTTATTATTCCTGTTTTATTTATTTCTCTCTTTTACTTCTTGTCCTATCATGTGTTCTCTGTGTGACCTTGGAAAAGTGATTTGCCCTCTCTGAGCTGTGGTTTCCTCAGAAACTAGTTTCCAAGTTGTGAGATTCTGAGATTCTCAGCTTCCCCTATAGAGAAGTGGTTGGCTCTCTTGCTTTCAGAGCAGGGATACCCAGTCGCTGGAAGTGTGGTCTCCCTAGTAGAGGCCTAAACCCCAGGCTGACAGGCCACAGGGCAGAACTTCCAGACACACCCTCCTCCTTTCAATGTCAGTGAGAATCAGTCCTCTCTTTAAGCCCCTTGGAAATGTCCTCCGGGGAGTTCCTGCCACAAGCAAGTCCCCACCAGCAAGCTTCCTTCCTCCTTTTCCCATGAGGCACAGTCCTGCAAACAGGCTCAGCGCCCTCCCCACCTTTCAGGCCCCCCATTTACTGGTTATTAATATGCAGGTTATTATTTGAGCTTCTACTGGGAGCCAAGAGCACAACTAACTTTATCCCATTTCATCCTCACCATAAGCCTTATTATTGTGCCCTGTATGTAAGTAAAGAAACGAAGGTTCCAGGTTCAGTGACATCCAGTGTCACCCAGACAGAAGGTGCTAGAGAGCCAAGACTCAAGTCCAGGTCTTCAACAGAGCCCACGTCCTTGCATGGCTAGAGGGGAGTGAGTGTGATTACATTGCTCCTTGGACAGAAGACAGACCCTGAAACTGTGCAGCTCGTCAGGGGATCCAGAAGAGTGACTGGTTTGATTTTCTCTTTGTGGCCTGGATCCTTCCTCTCGTTTCAGGGGGCAGCTTTTGTGCTGACACTTGGATTCCGTTACCACCTCCCCAGTGTTCTTCCTGCGGCACTGAGTTTGACATTCATTCCTCTTTCATTCAACAAACATTATTGAGTGTTAGCTATGTGCTCTCAGTTTGATCACTGAGCATGTGTTGGATACAGAAGCTGGGCCGGGCTGTGGAAAGGATGGCAAAGAAAAAGCCCCACCTCTGACCAAGCTACTGGGAAGTGTGGAGCATGCCCAGTGACCCCCAAACCCCTCAACCCCCTTGCACACAGGGCACATACTTGGGGACAGAGCAATTCAGGAAGCTCACAACCAAATCATGCAAGCCACTGCACTGCAAGCCATGTGCAGAAGTGTTGAGGCGAGATGGAGAAAAGAAATCAGAGCCAGATGAGACTGGTGTGGGAAAGCTGCTAGAAAAGGAAAGTTTTAGGCCAGGCTTTGATGGCAGTGAAGGAAGAGAGTGTTGAAAGAGGGAGGGGAGTGTGTTTCTCTATTTTCTTTGGATTGGGGGAAGGATCTAGAAAGAACTTCTCTCGAAGACAATGGGTTTCTTTGCTTTGTGCAGTAACTACTTGTGGTGTAATTACCGTGTACCAGGCACCAGGCTAGCACAGGGGATACCATAACTTCAACTCAGTCCAGTCCTCAAAGCCTCACAGTCCTATGGGGAGTCAGGAAAGCACCTCCACCATCCCAGGGGACACACAGGTCCCAGCATGCTGATGGAAGGCTGGCCTCCTGGAATGAAATTGCCTTCCTTGCCAGAAAAGAGTTAGTTGCATTCTTTTCTCACACCCACATACTCAAGTCTAGTGTGATCCAAGGGTAGCTTACAAGAGGCCTTTTCGAGTAGAACCAAAGAATCGGCACAATTGATTCGCTGTGACTCAGTCAGTCACCTGGGATGAAGCCTCCCAGACGCTCACTGACCAGCAGCTTGATGCAATGCCGTCAAAGTACCCACCTTGGATCTTAGGATCCCAGTTCTATCCTGGCTAGGAGCCGGGCAGGAGAAGGAGGGAAGCATCATGAACCTTCATCCACTCAACATGTCTTCAGTGATCTCTTAAAGAACTTATTCGGGTCCAAGAACACTGGGTATTGAAGGACAAATATAGTCCTTGCTTTTAAGGAGCTTACAGTTGGGTGGAGCTTTCGGGGCAAGTAAAAATGTAATCCAAAGGACACAGTTATTTAAGTTGCACGAAATGGGAGAAGGGGAAAATAGAGGTCATTGCTGAAGCTGGGAGAGTAAGGGAGTGGAATGGGAGATGCAGATGGCAGAAGGAGAATTTGAGAACAAGAACTGAGTTTGGGGAACACCCAGAGTCAAGAAGAAGAAGGACAGGGTCCAGAAAAGGGTACCACGCAGGGGGAGATCCGAGAGAAAAGAAGAGAACTGAGGAAGGCAAAGGAGGGATAGTTCGGGAACTAGGCAACCAGAAGTGATGTGTTCCAGCATCTGTGGGGTACCAAGCACCGTCTTAGACACTGCGGATGCAGTGGTAAATGAAGCTTACAGTCGTGTGGGGGAGACCATGAGGGTGTGAGATAAATAGTGTGGCTGAGGGTGGTAAGTGGCCTGGAGAAAGTAAAGCCGGGAAGCAGCGGGGTGGGAGGGGGGTGGTATTGGGGTTGGGAGGGTGGCTGGAGGAGAGGATTGCAGGGTAAAACAGGGTAGGCAGGGAGACATCCCCAAGAGGAAGCCATCTGAGTAGGCCTGAAAGGCAAGAGGGAGAGAACCATGCATATATCTGGAAGAAGAGAGGTCCAGGTGAGAGAATGGTAAATGGAAAGACACTGAGGTGGGAGGATGCCTGGCTTGTTCAAAGAACCGTAAGGGTCCAGTGTGGCTGAAGCAGAAATGGGACTGGGGAGGAGAGAGAATAAAAGATGAAGTGGGAGAGGTAAAGGGGCAGGAAAGGTTCATGGTGTTCCACAGTCAAAAGTTTAAAAGCACCACTAGAGTTGATGGGTTGGGAACAGACTCTACAACAAGGGCAAAGACAGGGAAGTCCGTTGGGAGGCTATTGCCGTGAAAAAGAGACAATGGTGACTTGGACAAGGATGGGGGGTAGAAATGTAAGATGTGCTTCATTCTGGATGCATTTTGAAAGTAGAACTAGCAGTATTTGTTGACAGATTGGGTGCACGGTCTAGGGTGTAGAGAAAGAAAAATCAAGGTTGTCGGCCTGAGTAACTCAGGAGGGAGTCGCCATTGACTGAGCTGGGGAATGCTGGAGGAAGAACCCATATGGAGAGGAAAGTCAAGAGCTCGGGTTTGAACATGTTGTAGTTGAGATACCGTCGGGACATCCAACTGGAGATGTTGGATAGAAACTTGGATACAGAGTGTGGAATCCAGGGATTTCCCTGGTGGTCCAGTGGTTAAGAATCTGCACTTCCACTGCAGAGGGCACGGGTTTGATCATCCCTGGTCGGGGAACTAAGATCCCGTATGCTGCGTGGCCAGAAAAAGAGTGTAGAGTCCAAAAGAGAAGCCTCGGCTAACCAACTGAATTTAGGGGATGTCAGCATATAGATGGTGTCAAAAGCCATGAGACTAGTTGAGATCCCACATTTAGAGAAAAGACCTAAGACTGAGCTTTGGGACACTCTAATGTTTAGATGTGGGGACCACGAGGAAGTAAAAGAGACTGATAACACCCAGCCAGTGAAATAGGAGGAAAACCAGGAAAGTACAGTGTCCTAGGAAACAAGGACAGTGTGTCCAGGACGAGAGAGGGAAGGATCAAGTGTATCAGACGCTGCAATGGATCAAGTAAGGTGCAGACTGAGACGTGACCACTTCGTTCAGCATCTGCCTTGCCACGAGTTGTTTGGTGGAGCCCCGTTGGAGATGAGGTCATTTGCGGAATATTGGGACATGGGTTGTATCATTTGGGGGGAACTCTTTTTTTATCATTTATGTATCATTTAGGGAGACAAGATTTCAAGGCCTAGGAAGGCTGGCTTTGCAGTGTGCCAGCAGGCTAGCTCCATGTATGGGCCATACTTGGGGAAAAGGTGGGGTGGGGATGGGGGAAAGTGGGTGAGCAGCCCCAGTTCACGCAGAGCAGATCAGGCCAAGATAGCACGTTGCATCAGGAATTTGCAGCAAGTCTAGGTATCCCTAGAATTCTGCCTTGAATTCCCGAGTGTCTGGACTCTTGCAAGCAGAACCAAGCCAGGATAGAAGCAGAGAGAGAGAACCTTCTAAAAGAGATCAGATCAGGGTCACATGGAAGCCCCAGGAAGTGTGAAAGAAGCAAGGCTGGGCCTGGGCTGCCCGCCAAACCCATGAAGACTGTTCCCCAAGCCCTCCAGCCGGAGCTGCTCTGAACCATGTATGAAGCCGGCCAGCCCTGCCCACTCTCTGAGCGGCCTGGCCCCCCGCGAGCCCTGGCTGTGCCCTCCCGGCAGCCTGACCCCACTGCCCGGGTCAGAAGCCCTGGGTCACTCCAGGGCTGCAGGCCTCTCTTGTTTACTTTCTGCTCAGCTGGAGCTCCTTGTCTCTGCTAATGTTCATTTACCCACACACTCCCCAGGGCCTGGCCTCCTTACACTCATTATTCTCTGGAATGCTGAGCTCTCCTGCACCCACACCCTCAGGCTGGGGGAAGGTCAACAGTGTCCAGTCCCTGCCCCCACGCAGTTTATTCCTTCAGCTCCTGCCAGTGCAGAGGGCAGCTGGCTGGGCTCTTTCCTCTGCTCTCCTCCCTGAAGAGAGGAGGAGGGGAAGGGCCTGGTTGGTTGCCTCCCGCAAGGATACCATGTGATGTTAGGGATGTCGAAGCCAGGAGCAGCTTTTCCTGCTCCAGAATAAGACCTGCAGCCCCGCCCTCCAAGCTCATGTCCTGTAATGACCAGGAGGAAGTTGGAAGGGGGTGCGCCAGGGGTCCCTCCATGCTTCAAGCTCAGGTACTGAGAACGTGACTCAACCCGCTAGGCTCCAGGTTCTGCAGCCAATGTGACCTTGACTTTTCTGGGAAATACTCAAAGGGCCAAGGCTCCTCTAGCAAAGGGTTGCTGAAAATCTATCAAGAACCCAGAAAGGGGGAGAGGCGGGGTGTAGGGTCCGAGCTCCGTTCCACAGGCAGTGTGTCTGTTCAGGAGAGAGAGGGGATAGAATCCCAGAATGACAACACGGTCCCTGCACCACAGGGGAAAGCTCCAGACCTGCAGGTTGTCCCTTCAGCAGAGGTGACGGATGTGCACCTTCCACACCCTCTCACTTGGGCCAAGTGTGGCCAGTAGCCGTTCTTGGGTACATGGGGTTAAAGGTTTCCCATGCAGGGCTGGAAAACATAGTTCATCGTTCCACGCAGGGCTCTGACCCGGCTGTAAATAACGGCTCCACTGGCTTCTTTTAAGTTGTTTCTAAAATCAGCCTTTCACAATAGATCCTTCCCTGCAGCTTCGGAAGAAGTGGCCTTAAGAGACTGCCAGAGGCTCAGAACAGTGGAGACAGTTCCCTTCTCACCCTTGATAAATTCCTAGCTTCCGGACAGCCCCACTGCCCACTCTGGCCAGCTGCCTGCAGAACCCAGTTCCCACTGGCAACCAGACCGCAGCCCTGTTCTGCCTCCCTCCTCTGCCAGCAGCTTGCCATAGCTCCGAGCTGGCTGGGCCAGCCAGCACTGCCCTGCCCTGGCCCCACGTGCCCTTCATTAGTATGCTGTGCATCTCAATGGTATAAATATCCAATCTTTCCCTTACAAGAGAATGAACGGGAAATCAGTAGGCAACAGGCTCACGCATCAACAAAAATCTGTTCCTCAACACTGGTGCATTTCATGCTCCCCCCACCTTGCCGTGCAGAGCACGCACTTGTCTTACGGCTTCTACCACCTGATGACTCACAGGGACGTTTTTCTCCTGGAGAGAGATTATTTGGTCACAAGGGAAGCAACAGCCAGACATCCCTTCTGGACGCTAACAAGGACATTCAAACTGCAGGATTCATTTGGGAGGAAGGGATTGCAATGGGTTCCCTACATCAGCAGCAATCCAGAGAGACTGGGGCCACTGGGTATAACTACGACCAGAATGGCAACTGACTTGGAAGAACTGGGGCAGTTCCTGAGGGGTTTCTAATTTCTGCGGATCCCGGTGTTCCGACTCTGCTTTCTCGTGGACTCGGGGAAGGTCAGAGCTGGAAAGGGCCTCGGAGATGATCTGGCCCAACGTCCTCCTGCCACAGATGAGCAAGTTAAGACCAGAGAAATTGCACAACTTGTCTGGGGTGGCTCAGTGAGTCTGTGTGAATCTGGACCCCAACCCCGGTCTCATGAGACCCAGCCCCGTGCTCTTCCGACTGACTTCCTTGCCTCTAGGCTTTTATAGGGAATTCTCTTGGCCTGGTTATTTTACTCCCTCCTTCCTCCCTTCCCTTCCCAGGCCTCTGCCCACTCCCTGGCTTCATTCTGTGCCTGTGAACCTCTCTATCCTGTAGGGAAGAGGGCCAAGACTTGGAGTCCAAGGCATGAGGTGTCAAAGGGCACAGAGCAAAGATGACATTCTCTCTGTCGCAATTAGTCTCTTCCACGCAAGAGACGTCTAGTCTCTACTGGGAGTGGAAATAGGCAAACCAACAGGCAACGCCAGCAAGGAAACCAAGGAGGGAAGAGAAACTACGTATCAAAGTGCCTCGGACCCTAAGCCAACGAACCCCCACCTCCAGGCCTCCCACTGCGCACACATATTTACTCCTTGGAGGAGGAAGGAGACAGAGCTAGCTGTAGAGTCTGGGTCAGCCTTGTCCAAGTGCTAGCATATTTTAATGATGTTTCCATGTCAGCAACAATGAAGAAAAATGTGGCCTCTTCAGCAGGCAGCTCCCATCCCCACCCCACTCCCTTGCCAACCCCTTGCCCAACTGGTCCTCATTCATCCTCATCAGTCGTCCCCTGTAGCCACGTTTTCTTTGCAGGTCTGAAATGACACCTACTCATTCTCCATGAATGTTTAATGCCTTCCTGTCTGGACAAAGTCTCTGAGACCTTGAGGGTTTCTCTAGGGCTGCAGCGAAACTTGGGATGGAGGGTTTTCCATGGAATCCACTTGGCCTTGGGAATTCGAGGGGGGGAGACAGCCCCTGGGATGGGAGGGGCTGGGGCAAGATGTTTAAACCCTCACCCCTCTCTGGCCAGTGCAGGCTGGCATTGCCCTCGATCTTGATGGCCGAGAAGTACCAATGATTGCTTCAGAAGACTGCCTGTCTTCCTGCTAATGGTCTGGACTTGGCAAGGTTTGGATTTCAGGGAGGGCGCCAACATCCTTGACATTGGGACCAGTTTCTCCAGGAGCTGTTTTCTATTGTGATAAGAAATCGTGTGTCTGAGCACGTACGTGGTGGGAAGGAGTTGAGGTGAGATGGGAACCGATCAGAGAACAAGATTGAGATCGCCGTCTGTGCACACAATTCCGACTGCAGGCATGAGCGGGGCATCAGCTGGGGCCTCTCTCCCTCCACGTGCCAGGCTCTGTGCGCTTACCTTTAACCCTCACTACCACCCTGCAGAGCGGGTACTGTTGTGATCCACTGCTCACAAAGCCAGTGGGAAGCAGAGCCCGGAGTCACACCGGGTGCGTGGGCTCCACTGTATGTGCCCCTAACACTCTCTGCTGCCTCAAGAGCTGGCTCGGGGGGCTGTCCCCGAGAGCCACCTCTTCCTAGGATGGATGGGGACAGCAGATGTTCTCCGGGTCCCTCTCTGGTGCTAATTGTCTGTCTCTTCTGAAGGGTCCCCTTCTCAGCCTTTTCTTTCACTGACCCAGTCACGGGATGCAAGCCCAGCTCCACTCCACCCCAAGCAACACAAAGGGAGTAGCAGAGCTCGATTGGAGGTTTGTTCTCGTGGGAATCGGGTATCTATGCCCCTCTGCCCAGTGAACAGCCTCGAGCGGCAGGGGAGGCTGCGGGAGGCACCTGCTCCCAGAGGTTCTTGCTGCCCTGCCTCCCATAGAATGCCTGCTCCCCTCAGCCTAATGGCTCCTCTCCACCTTCTCCAGGCTCTCTGCCTCAATCACAAACAAACTGTGCCCCTCTTTAAATTGCCCTGGGAAATTTTGTTCTTGCCAGCCCTTAAGCCGGGGCTCAGTTCCAGCCCCATCTGCAAACATTCAGAACCCAAGAAGGTATTCAACTGAATGACGGGCCCTCTTCCCCAGGAGCGGTGGAACCCTGAGACTCTTATATTGCCTTTGCTGGCTCCACTCTCCATAGAAGGCAATCGTGGTTTCACATAGCATTTGTTTTCTCTTTTTACCTAATAACTGCTGTGGCCACTGGCATTCCTTGAGCCCACAAAGGGGCATGTAGGGCCATCCCTGTATATGCAGGAGAGGCCCCTCTTTAGGGGGACAGGTGAAATTGCTACCTGAGATAGGAAGGGGGACCCACTTTCCAACTCAGCTCTCCCAGTTCTGCCAGTAGGCTGAGAATGAAACAGCCCCGCCCACCAAAATGAGGCCTAAGTGGGAGGCCCCAGGTGGTAGGATTGGATGAGGTTTCAGCCAGGAAGGATACAGGCTGTTAGGAGACCACAGATGAATGTCCGGAAAAGAGAGGGTGCCACTCCCCAGAAATGGGCAGAGGGCTTCCGGGGAGGGGCCTGTGAAGCTGTCCCAGCCCTTTGGGCCTGGAGCCCAGTGGTGAAAGGCTTCGAAGGCGCCCTGTCTGTGTGCCATTGTGTTTTCTGTGGTTACTTCTTTGGTTCACCTTCAGCATTTGGAGTGCTTTTTCACATTGCAGGGCTATTTCAGGGATGCCGTGGGGACCAGGAGTAGACCAGGTATGGGTGTCCACTTGGGTTGGAGCTTTAAACAGAGTGCAGAAGGTGCTAGGGCAGAGAGAACTGAAGAGAAAACCCCAAAGGGAAGATGGGGCAGCTCAGGGTCGGGGGAGAAGGGAGGTACCGCTTCAGCCCTTCCCCCCCCCCCCACCCCGAGGCTAGCCTCCTCCAGAGCCCTTGTGGGGAGGGATGGCGGGCGGGGTTCTCCCAGCCCAGCCCTAGAACAGCACTGGCATGGGACTCCTTCCCCGCGGGGCTGATTCCACTTTTGGAGAGCCTTCAGTTGACTCACAACCCTGTAGTGACACATTGGACCATGTGCTTGGAACAGTCCAGCTTCCAGAGAGAGAAAAACAGCTCTGGTGGTGTGTCATGAAAACACAATAAGCACGTCCCTTCTTAAGGAGTTGGGGACAGGCTGGCTTTGTGACTGGCGGCACCTGCTTGAAAATGCTTTAAGGGGGAAAACATGGGACCAAACTTTCTTCTTGCTTCTGGGCTGTTTTGGTAGGCCTGGGGAGAAAAAGGGGCCATGGAAAAAAGGCAGGCAGCGAGGGCCTTTGTAATTCCAATTCCCTGACAGGGGTTTTTTTTGTTTTGTTTTGTTTTGGTTTGGTTTGGTTTTAGTAAATCCTATCCAAGGCTGGGCAGATGCCCAGCTCACTTTCGGGAGTGACTGCACCCTAAGGAAAACTATTCCCCCAGCCCAATTTGGGCAATGTTTACCAGAGAAACTCTGGTTGAGCAACTATTCCTCTTGCGTGAGAAAGGAAGGGAGGACTCAGCAGGGTCCCCTGACCACCTTGGGTCTGGCCAGCTGGAGGCAGCCTGGGCCTCCCTGGGCCAGACCTCGGGCAGCCCTGTACGCACGCGCGTGTACACACACACACCTGCACGCACGCTCCCTCCATCAGACACTGGGGACCCAGCAAGAGGCTTCTTCCCATTCAATCTTGCTTAATTGGCTCTCTGGGACTCCAGTCCCCCAGAGAGAGACACCTTTTGGTTGCCCCGAGAAACTGCATTTGGAAAAGAATAATTTCAGGAAGACCTTGCGTCCTGAAGATTATGCAGCTTGTGACATACCCATATGGGTGACGATAGTAAGCCCACAACTGCTTCCACAGGCTGTCCCCCACATGTTGAGAAGGGAGGATAAGGATTATCTCTTCACTCTTGGGGAAGCTGAGGCACTGATAAGGGAGCAGGACTGTTCAAGGCCACACGGCCAACTCTGGTCTGTCAGTCAGGATCCAAGAGGCCTCCGCGAGGCATTAGGCAAACACAGTGCCATCCCCCAAGAACCTGCTGGTCAGCAGGACTGGGAGTCAGGAGACCAGAGCGAGAATCCTGCCTCTGCTGTGTGGCCTTAGACAAATCACATCACCTCTCTGTTTCCTCATTAGAAAAATGTGGGAAATAAACTGTATTTCACAAGGTTGAGGTGAAATGCCAATGAGAAGGGGCCTCCAGAGGTTCTTGCCGCAGTTGATTGTTCCCGGGACTAACAACAATAACACCTAATGTGTTTATAAAGCATGTTCCAAGTACGTTATCTCATTTAACACTCTCAGCACAGTAAAAAATCAGCATTTCAATTTTGTAGATGAGGCAAACTGAGGAGATTCTCTGGAGTCAAGTTTTAAAGCAATAGAACAGAGAACCAAAAGTGAGATCATTTTCTTTAAAAGCTGTAAGACTGTAATATATTTTATCCTTCCTTGCCTCAAGGCAAAGCATTATATTCTTGTTTTAGATATTCTGGAAAATACAGAAAGCCACAAAAAAAGAAATGCAACGCACCGTAAGCCCATTATCCCAAGATAACCTCCATTAACATTTTGATGAAATCCAGAATCTTCCTCACCTGAAGGTAGTGAGGGGCAGGAATGCGCTGGAGACCGAGAGAGGGTTGAAGCATTGTCTAGGTTAGGCCTGGAAGTTCCTGGGATTAAGCGATTCTGGAAAAATGCTAGCATGAAGGGAAGGATGCGGTGTGGAGAACAGGAGGGGGAGACTGTTAGGCGAGCAGGGCCGAGGCTCAGAGGTGGGGTTGTGAAGACCAGGCTCAGGAACCTGGGCCCCCCAGGCCTGCCTTCTCACCATGGACCATGGCCATTGCTCATCTTTATCAGTGAACCCCTGAGTTCCTAGGGATGTGAGGAGTGGTCTCCTCTTCCCAGCTGAATGAGGTTGGGACATCCTGGAAGACCCTCTGGGGAGCCCTACAGCCTCACAGTGAATGCTTGACCTTCTTCTGGGGCCCAGGGGTGGCCCTGGGGATATTACCTCTCCCTCTTCAGCCAGCTGGCTTCCTAGTGGGCAGAGCCCCAGGGACAGCCTCCAGGTATGGGCAGTGTGGTGTGGTACAGCTCTAACCCCACCACGGCAGCATTTGGGCCACTCTGAGAAACCCATCAGCAACTCTGGGTATCTTCCCAACATGCAGGACTGGGTCGCAGCCGACCAGACCCTCCTCACCAATCCCTGGGTCCAGACCGCTCATGGGGCACGTGCCCCAAGGGCCCGGACCCCATCTTGCTATTAATAACAATATTACAAGTCCACCTGGCCCTTACATAGCATTATTGAATTTACAGGACCCTTTTACACACATTGCCTCATTCGGTCCTCAGCAAGTCTTCGCAGGGACATTATTCTAATTCTGCAGATAGAGAAAATTAAGCTGAGGCAAGACAGAGTGAATTGTCTGAAGGCTGCACAGCAAGTACTAAAAACTTTCATTTATTTGTGTCTGTCGCTTTGTGTTGCTCTAAAAAGGATTTAGCTAGCTCACAAGACCTATAATATGATTACAAATAAACTTCAGACAACATACAAATGTGGCAAAAGAATAAATGAAAGAAAGTCAAATGGAGTCCAGAGAGGCCACCACCCAGCACGTGTGCCCCACCATCCGAACGCTGTCCGGAGCAGACTCACACTTGCCTGGAAGCATTCCAGCAGCTTGTGAGAGGGAAGCCTAGTCCCAGGGTTCTGTGTCCATGAAATAAGTATAAACCAGATGCTTGGGGAAAACAAAGCTACCCCCTGCTCCTGGGACCAGAGGGAATAATGAACAACATCACGGGGCTAGTTCAGAGCCTGGTCTTTGAACTCCAAAACGTTATGAACACCTCTAAGCTTCAGTTTCTTCAAAGGGGGTGGAGGTAATCATAAGACCTAGTTCATGAATTTGCTATGACATGTAAATGAGGTTCTTAAAGACACAGACCTACTAGAGAATGGACTTGAGGATATGGGGAGGAGGAAAGGTAAGCTGGGACGAAGTGAGAGCGTGGCATGGACGTATATACACTACCAAACGTAAAATAGATAGCTAGTGGGAAGCAGCCGCATAGCACGGGGAGATCAGCTCAGTGCTTTGTGACCACCTAGAGGGGTGGGATAGGGAGACTGGGAGGGAGGGAGACGGAAGAGGGAAGAGATGTGGGGATATATGGATACGTGTAGCTGATTCACTTTGTTATAAAGCAGAAACTAACACACCATTGTAAAGCAATTATACTCCAATAAAGATGTTAAAAAAAAAGATTTATAAGAACAAGTAACTGAGATAACAGACGTAAAGCACTGACACACACTGCTTCACCAGGGCTCCAGAAGCATTAGAGGAAACCAGAACACTGGCTAGTGAGGGTAGCGGATATGACCCCCGAGGACAACCTTTCAGAAAACCAAGCTGGTTTGGCACGGTGGTTGAGCGGGTGGCCCTGTGGTCCGGCTGCGTGGGTTTGAGCCACATCTCCCTCCTGTTTAGCAAAGTGGGCTGGTTAATATCTTTGTGAATATCTCTGTGCTTGCGTCCTCATCTGTAAAATATGGCCAAGAGTAACCCCTAATCTATAAACACAGAGCTCTTAGCCACGTGCCCAGCACACCACGTGTGCTTGATGAGTGTGAGCTACGAGTGGGACCTTGAAGGCTCTTCCCTTGTAATCATCCTCACCGTGGTGGAGGTTAGCAGTCTCTGGAGTCCAGGGCTCTCGACTTTCCACTGCTGCCCCTCGGGGTCTTGTTTATTTGCATGTCCCCTGTAGCCCTTAACCCTGGCCTTCACCTGTAGGTGCTCAATTCATACATGTGGAATGAAACTGGAAAGTGAAAGAAGGGGATTCCAAAGTGGTTTAGGGGTTAAAAAACTCCATCTAGCGTCAACTGGGCCGCCCAGGCTTTCAAAACCTCTGTTTTCTGATCTGTAAAACGAGAAGGGATCTTTGTAATATCCAAAGACCCTTGAGCTCTTATACTGATTATCACAGAGAGGTCTTTGCTCTCAAGCTGCTAATTGCGGTAGTGGCAGAAGGTGCTTGGCTGGGAATTCTATAAAGAGACCCACTTCCCACCCTAGTCTCTAAGAAGGGCGTGGGCCAAAACAGAGTGGCGGGTGCTCTGCAGAGCCGTGGGGTGTGTGGTTGGCGGTGAACGCAGGTCCCGGAATCTGTGATTTCGCATTGCCTGGCCTGGCAGGAAGGGGCCCGGATCAGCCTGAGAAAGGCCTACCTCCATGAGGACAGGTGGCCTCACTGCTGCAGACAGGAGATGGTGCTGTCTGGCGTGAGAGCAGAGGCAGGTGGAGGTGGGGTGAGAGGAGGAGCTGAGAGAGGATGGCAAGGAAAGCCGGGCTGCAACTTGCGTAAGGAGCCTGAGAGGTGGGCCTGAGAGATGGGGGTGTCCAGGGAGCAGCAGGCCCCCGGTCAGCAGCAGTCGCCAGAACAGGAGTAGCGGGAACCCTGGGGATGCCCAGCATGAGGGGCTGAGGCTGGGCCGGGCCAGGAGTACGGCTGTGGGGTATGGCCTTGCCTTAATGCCAGGCTGGCCTCTTCCTGAACCTGGGGGCTGTCCAGGCTCATTCAGTGCCAAGAGGCAGTCCCTCCGGGAGAGGGAAGGAAGGATTTGAAAGAACGTCCGCTCTGGAGCTCAGGCAGCACTAGCCGTGGCTCTGGTACCGGGCAGTCAGGAACACTGATTGCACGAAACCTCTCTTCCCCACCCCCGGGGCCGCCTCCCAGCCTGAGCCTCACTCTTTGTTTCTGCCACTCTGCACTTGGTGCCTGGAAGAGAGGAAATAACCATTAGTGTCACCTGCTCCCCAGTGGGAGACATTAGCTGGCTCTGGCAGAGCATGTGGCCTATAATTTTTGGAGGAGTTACAATAACGGAGCTAATTTGGTGTTTCATCATCATGCTTCTGGGTGAGCAGAGGGGGAAGGGAGGCCCTGGGCCTGGTGCAGAGCAATCTCCCGGCACAGAGCTCTGTACTTCCTTGGGCAGCTTTAGGGGTCCTGGAGCCACGCTCCCTCCTCCCTTGCCCTCCTCTTCCACCAGCAGCTTCTCCTTCCAGAGGTGGATTGGAGACTCCTGAGGCCAAGCCCAGCCCGAAGCAGCGCCACAGCAGGACAGAGCAGGAAGGGGCCTGGGCGTTTGAGGAAGTGTGTGAAGAGCCTGCGCTGCACTAGACACCCCGTGCGAGCGGTTTAAGTGCACACATTCATTCATCTTCACGGTTAAGCCCATTTTACAGATGAGAAGGTGAGGTCATCTGGTACAACGCTTTCATTTTACAGCTGAGGAAACCGCAGCTCAGGGAGGCCCCATGACGCACCCTAGATCACTCGGCCAACCATCAGCAGAGCTGGGATTTGAACCTAGGCCTCCTGGCTCTAAGTTCAATGTTACCCCTAAGTTTATCCTGTTGCTGGGGACACCTGAGCTGGTGCCTGGAGCCCAAGAAGACCCACAGGTGTCCTTCCCTAACCCCACTTATTGAAGATGCTTCTGGGTGGGGAAGCCCAGGGCTGGGAGGAAAGAATGAGGCAGGCTGCTAGCCAGCACAGCTTCCCATGGGCCTTGAAGTCAGGAGCTGTGGCCTCTGAAACCCAGGTCAGAAGATGTCCTCGTTCCCACCCTCAACCCAGGGATGTGCCCAGGGCAGCTGCCCCTCTTCCTCTTCCTGACTCAGATGTCCACAGAGCACACCTGGCCCCTCAGCCCACCAGGTGGGCTTTGGATAGCACATCCATTGGGTGCAGGGCCACCGCCTGCCCCAATATGGCAGGAGAATGATTGTATGCTCGCTGCATGTAAATCTTGATTTTTCTACTAGCAGCTGGCAAAGTCTTCCCTGTGGTTTCCTCCTATGCCTCCAAATCAGGGGCTTAGAGCAGCTGCCCAATAGGAAACCACCTTGAGGATGGCTCGTTGTCAGAGAGGGTTAGACAAGTTCAATGGCGTTCACGGTTATGCAGCTGGAATGGAGTAGAGTAGGGATTTGAACCCTGGGTTCTGCCCCAAACCCCATGCATCCCCCACTGGGGCTGTTTTGTAGCAGAACTGTGATGCCCTCCCCTCTGGTTGGATGAAGAGCCGAGACCTCAGCTTCCCACCAACCCCCCAGCTGAGAGTTCTTTGTTGATGACTACTGTGGGTCTGGATGAGGGCCACTGAAATGCCTGGAAACTTGAGAAGCCCAAGGACACTGGACTTCCCAGCTTTGGAGAAGGGAAGGCAGTCAAAACGGATACTGTCTTCAAGACTGTGAAGGCATAATGTCTGCGTTTTGATGAAACAGCAGGTGGGAACTAGGAGGGAAGGGTGTAAGTAACCTGGGAAGCACTGGGTTGCACGTCAAGGAGAACTTCCTGAGTTCCAGGATGATGGAACACTGCGAAAGGTGTGAGTGAGATGTCTTTAAAAAAGGCCTCATTTGTTGAGTTTAAAGTGGTCCTGCTTGGAAGCTAGGCTTGGATGAGTTGACCAGTCACTCGTGGTCTCTTGCTGCCTAGTGGCATGTGGAGCTGTCTTGCTCTGATCCACGAAGATCCCACCCCAAGGGAGTGAATCCCAAGATATGATGCTTGCAACTCTCCCAGGAGGCCCACAGGGCCTGCAGACCATCCCCTCGCCCCACCTTAAGACCTGAGGAAGCCGGAAAACAAAAGTGAGGAAAATAACTCCAACTCTGCAGGACACAGAGGGAAACACTTTACCTGCCCAAAATTTCTTCATGAAGGGTTTCCTCCTCCCAGACCTGGTGTCTGCACCCCAGAGAAGTTCAGGTGGGAAGATCCGTGTAGAGAGAGCACAGGGTCCTTCCACTGCTGGCCTGGCTTCCTCCTCTCCCAATCTTCTTGCATAAGGCAGTGTCCACTGGAGCAACTGAGCACTGGGTGAGATGATGACATATAGGTGCATTTCATGAGGAACGGCTGACTGAGGATGCCGGCACTGGCTGGTTGAAGTGAGCAGGAGATGGGTCCCCTCACATCACACACTGGTCCCCTTTCAAGAGGAAGCAGACTGGGGCAGCCAGAGAGAAGCAATGACTCTGAGTCTCAGAGCCTTCCTCTTTAGGGCTTCTTGCTTCCAGAATACTGAAAAATTTTGCTTTCAAAACCCAGAGGGACTTCCCTGGTGGTGCAGTGGTTAAGAATCCCCCTGCCAATGCAGGGCACACGGGTTCAAGCCCTGGTCCGGGAAGATCTCACATGCCACGGAGCAGCTGGGCCCATGCACCACAACTACAGAGCCTGTGCTCTAGAGCCTGTGAGCCACAACTACGGAGGCCACATGCCACAACTACTGAAGCCCGTGCGCCTAGAGCCCGTGCTCCTCAACAAGAGAAGCTACCGAGATGAGAAGTCCGCACACCGCAACACAGTAGCCCCTGCTCGCCGCAACTAGAGAAAGCCTGCACGCAGCAACAACGACCCAACGCAGCCAAAAATAAACAAATAAATTTATTAAAGAAAAAAAAAACCCGCACGTGTCCTTAGCCCACCTGATCCTCAATAACCAGGAGCAGAAGGTAGGTGGAGTGGAGCACAGTTCCAGAGGAGGCTGGGTGGCATGAAGGAGGAGAACAAGGCCTCAGAGTCAGCAGACGGGAGTCCAGATCCAGACCTGGTCGATCACTCTGAGACCCTAGGTGATTACTTAACTTCTGTGATCCTCAGTATGGCAACAATTGTGGGTTCCTGCCAGGAATGTTGTATGAACGAAATGAATTAAGTACAGTATGATAAGTACCCAGCATGGTCTCTACAAACAAGCAGATGCTTCATATCTGTCAGTCCCCTTGTCTCTTGACTTTGGCTTTGATCACGAAAATAAGGAGACAAAGTGGAAGCAACGTCAAAATCCCGGCCAGAGTGTGCGTGGTCAATTGGTTCTTCTAACTCCGCAAGGCAATTGTTCTCAGCCCCTAAGACTTCCCTACAGGGCTTGTTAATATATGGAGTGCCAGGTCCCACCCCCTGTGAGGGTGGGCCCAATAATTTGCATTTCTGGCAAGTTCCAAGTTCTGCTGCTGTGTCAGACCTTTCTAGAGCGCCATCCAGTTTTCTTAAACCACCTGGATTTGGGTGAGGCCCCTTCTTGCTAAAACTCAGCTCTGCGGCGTGCCTGAGGCGCGTAGGGAAGAAGTGGAGGGTGACGGTGAGCAAGCGCTCCAGGTGGGTCAGCGTGGCTTTGATCCATCGGAACTTTGCACCTAAAAAAGGAGAAGAGGCCCTTCTATGATCCTAACTTTTGCTTGGCAACACTGATATTGAAGGACTTTCGTCATACTCCACGTCACAGAGGCTCTAATAGGGTCTTGTCCAGGGCAGCCTCGGAATCTCCTCGTTGGCCTTACATTACAAACCGAGCATATAGAAGAATCACCTGGGAAGCCTGTCAATCACTCGCACACGTAGGTCCCACCCTCAGAGATCTTGACTCTGTAGACCTGGGGCGCAGCTCAAGAGTCAAGTCCCCACCTCCCCAAGTGAGTCCAACTCAGGAGACCTCCAGACCACACCCTGAGCAACAACTTATGAGGCTCCACCCCGAGCTGTCACCCACATGGACACTGCCGGACAGACCCAAGGCCGAGGTTATGCAAGGGCCCACACCCGTCCTTTTCACCGCCTTCTAACCAGGTGCACCTCACGAAGCTGAGTTGCTCATTCATTCAACAAATATTTGGTGAGCCTGTGTTATTTATTTATCAGGCACTGTGCTCAGTCCCGGGAATATCGTGGTGAGTAAAATACGGGACAGGGACCAGGGTACGGTAAGCCAGGCACCGAGAGGGCAGAATGTATGGAAGCATTCGCTCTTGGAGGCATGCGTGAGTGAAGCTAAGAGTGAGGGCCTCCACCGCCTTTGCTTTTGCAGCCTGGGCACTTTGGTTTACTCTGCCCTAGTCCTGGACCTGGTAAAACAGATCCAGTCCCTGTCCTTTGGGAACACACAGTCTAGAGCAGGGGCTGTGGCTTTGGAGGAAGCGGCCTGAAGGATGAGAGGACACCTGCCATGTGAAGAGTTGTGAAAAGAATGATCAAGCAGAGGGAGATGAATGTGCAAAGTCCCGGGGGCACAGTTGAGGAGCTGAAAGAGCCTGAGGGGCTAATGCGTAGTGAGGAGGGCTGAGGCAGGGGGAGGGGGAAGCGTTGGGCCCTGATCATGTAGGGCCCTGTAGGTCTTGGGAAGGGTTTTTGGCTTTTATTCTACCACAGGGGGAAGCCACTGGAGGGTTTCAAACAGAGGAGTGACGTGGTCCATCTTACAGTTTTGGAAGTGCTTTCTGGCTGCTGTACGGAAAGTGGGGCAGGAGAACAAAGGGAAGCAGCGGGCCTGTTAGGAGGCTGTGGCATGTGAGCAAATGAGAGGGGATTTTGCCCTCTGTGTGGCGCTGGAGGTGGAGAGAGGTGGGTAGACTCAAGATTGAATTGAGAAAGAATTGACAGGGCTTGGTATTGAACTAAATGCAAAGGAGCAAGGCGGGCAGGCATCAATGACGAGGTCTTGTTTCTGCCTGGAGAAACTGGATGGATGGAGGGCCCATTTCCTGAGTTGGAGAAAACGAGAGGAAAATGTAAACAGAAGCAGCTCAGAGTTCACCCTGAGCATCTGAGAAGTTTGAATTTCTGTGAGATGTCCAGGATGGGATGTCATGTTGGACATACGAGGCTGGAGTCTAGAGGAGAGGTCGGTGAAGACGCCATAAATTCGGGGGTCACAAGCATGGAGATGGGTGTTAACGTTGTGGGTGAGTGAGGAGAGAATGAGCATTTAGAACCCACTGCTTAGCGGTAGGGATGGGAAGAGGATCCAGCAGGGACTGGAAGGTAGCTGCAGAGGTGGGAGGAGAACTAAACGAAGAGAATGCTTTAAGAGCAGCATAGGCAACTCCATGAAAGGCTGCAAAGAGGGTCTTCGGAGAACAGCCTCATCACAGCAAGACCCAGAGGTCTGGAGCATCTGGAGACAGGTGAAAACCTAAACCTTCAGGTCAGCAAAGATATGAAGAAGCTAAAGCCCCCATCACTGGTGGTTCAAGCACGTGCCCTCGTCTGGCACCAAAGCCCTGCCTGTTGGCATCCCCGGGGCCCTTGTTTGCAGAAATGTTCCTCCGCTGTCCCAGGAGACTTGCCCCACTGGGACCAGGGCAGCTTCCCTCCTGCTGAGAGCCCTGTGGCCACAGCCCTGCTCGGGCAGAGAGCAGATCACTCACCGCTGAGCTGCCCGCCCTTTCCGGGGGAAACTGACACAGTTGTTTGACAGCCACGCAGCAGGACGACTTGAGGCAAGAAATGAAGACAGAGTCTCATCATTAAGTTCATTAACGTGCCATTAACTCCTCTCTGTCATTAGTGAAGATGCCCGTGGATGGACCAGAGAGGAGGTGAAGTCCTCGACCCTGGCCTCTCACAGAGGAAAGCACCCGTGGTGCAGACTTTTCCACTTGAGCAGGCATTGCCTCCATCTCTTCTAGAACTTCCCCAAACTCTGCTCTCCTCAGACTCCTTCCAGCCCCTCATAGCTCCTCTCCCTCTCTACCCGCTTTCTTTTTTAAGTCATTAGGAAGAGATCTGTACCTCCCAGTGTGTGATTCTGACTCATGGATATTTGCCCAAAAGTAATGGTGCGTGTGAAATGCTAAACCTCTTTTCAAGGGCAGGTTCACGAAGGAGAGGCTGTGAAAAAGTTTCCTAAATAAAACCATCCGTTTCCCTGAAGATGTTCAGAGAGAGAAACATTTGTCTCCCACTGATGTGCTGTAGTGTCTCAAGGGGTCCCCCGGGACCAAACCCCACTGCGAGGGTCTCCCTCACCTCCCCGCTCCCTGTGAGCTGGAGGGCCTCCTTCTCCATGGGCCGGGCCGGGTCCCAGGCTTTCAGTGTCCACAACACAGGCTGCAGCCGGAGTGTATGGAGTTCGTTTAAGGCGCCTCCATTCTGCTAGATCATTTATTGATAACGCTGCAATGCCCTTGGGGCAGAAAACACTTGAGAGAAAAAGCAGGCATGGAAGTCAGAAGAAATAGAAGCTGCCCCAGCTCCCAGCACAGCAAACACAGCCCACCCTTCTACCCCGGCCACCCCCAGCGCTGGGCATTCTCCCCAGCCCTGCAAGCCCAGGCCCGAGGGGGAGCAGGGAACAGCCCGGGGCTCACAGCCGGAGCCCTCTTCTGGCACCCGGGGAGAAGCACCCCCCCCTCCGCTCCCCTCCCCCAGCAGAGAGTTAATTCAGCCATGCGGGCATGGGGCAGCCGGGGTGCCAGTCTCCGCCCTCCTCCACTGCATCCCCTTCGGCCAGTGGGTCACCAGATCCTGCTGATTTCTTCCCAGATGTGCCTTGCCGGGCTTCAAGGCGTTTGTAACTCCTGTCCCCTAGGCCATTAGACCCAGGGGCCATGGGAGACACCCCAAGTCAGACCAGAGGAGTGAGAGGAGGTGACCCAAGAGGAGGGAACAGGACAGCTGGGCTGGAAAGAGGAGTGTTGTCCAGGACAGTCAGAGGGAGGGAGAGGTTATTTCAGGCAGTGGAAAGAACAGGGTGAAGACACGAAGGTACAAAAGAACCTGGAGGGTTTGGGAGGGGCAGTTATAGAGAGGCAAGATGCTGTAGTGCCTGAAACTGGGGGCTCTCGAGCCTGGCTGCCTGGGGTCACATCCCAGCTCTACCATGGAGTAGCTGTGGGCTGGGCCAGAGGCACAGCCTCACTGCACATCAGGGTCCCCGTGGAGAAAATGCAGATAACCGTAGGCTTCTGTGAAATTTATACGGCTCGGTACATATGAGCACTTAGGACAGGACAGCCCATAATAGGGCACCTGGACCAGAATGGTTGGCAAGAAAGGCAAGGGCCAAATCATGAAGAATCCTGAGTGCCCCATGATGCTGTGGGTAAGGGGTTTTCAAGCTGACTCCTGGAAGCTCCAGGGAGGGGCTGAAGGTAGGAGCTCTGGGTGCTTTGTCTCTAAGCCACTTTTCATCCGTTGTATATATTTGGACTTCTAACAATGTTTCATTTGAAGAAGGGTTTTCCAGTTACAAAACAGGTATGGAATGGGGAGCCACTGAAGGATTCTGAGCAGGAGAACGACCCCCTGTTTATAGCAAGGAGGATAGATCAGAGGGGTCGGAGGGAGGGAGTCAGAAAGCTGGGAGGTCCAGGCAAGAGTTGGTGCAGGTCAGAGCTAAGGCAGTGCAGGCGGGAGGGGAAGAGAGGGCCTCGGAGTCTGCGGACCCTTAGGTGGCAGAACAGCATGGCGGGGTAACTGACTGGGTGTGGAGGCTGCAGGAGGGCAAGGAAGCTGGGATCCTTCTGGCATCCACTCTTCCCCCGGCCATTCATTTTCTGCAAGCCTGCTGAGGTCCTGCTTTTCAGAGGGGAGAAAATGCAAACATCTTTCAGGGCCTCTGAAACCTGGGCCTGTCTCCCTAACCCGGGGCTCCCCAGTACAGCGCCTGTCAGCCACTCCCGTGGTGGTCCTCACTGTTCCCTCCTGGCAGGCCACCTCCCCACCCCCTCAGGTCAGACCGGCTTCCCGACCCCTCTGTCTAAACTGCCCCACCCCCACCCCGCCATTCGCTACCCTCTGTCCCAGCCCTGGTTCACCCAGCGCCTTTGGATACTCTCTTGCTTACTTTATTTTTGTCTCCCTCCTCCAGAATATAAGATCCTGGAGGGCTGGGACTCCGTCTGTCTCACCACTACTGTCTCCCCGTATTTGGGAACCTTTAGCAAGCGGGTGACGAATGAATGACACACGTGAAGATAGTCTCTGGCGTGGCGGTCTGGGTGGAGGGTGGTGCGGTGGGCTGAGAGGGAAATGGGGCAGAAGATACCTGCAGGGTCAAGGGCAAGCTGCTAGGTGTGGGCCCTGAGGCAGACACGGTGGGCCCTGCCCCGTTCACAGCCTTGTCTGGGCTCCTGTTGCCCACCCTGCATCCACGTTGCCCTCTAGCCACGTGGGACCTCCGCGCCTGCCCCCTGTGTCTTTATGCACCCGCTGACCCCCTGCCTGGAATGTGCTTGCTTGTTTCTTCTGCCGTCAGCTCCTTTCACTCACCTCACCGGATCCTACCAAGCATCACCCCCTCTGGGAAGCCTACCCTGAAATCCCTCTTAGAGTTTATTCTTCCCTCCTCTACCTCTTACATCTGTCCACACTTCTCTTACAGTGCTCACTGATCAAGCCAGATACCACTGCTTACCCACGTGCCTTTCTCTCCTCTGCCCCTGCACCAAGACTGTGAACTCTTGATAACAATAGTCATTATAGTTATAATAATTATAATAGCAGCTAATGCTTCCTGAGCGCTTACTCTGTGCCAGGCGCTATGCTAAGCGCTTTACACAAATTACCTCATTTAATCTTAACAGTCCTAAGAGGTAGATACTGTTATTAGCCCCATTTCACAGATTAGAAAACCAAGACCGTGAGAGGATTAAAGTAAGCCGCACTCCTCATAAATGTCAGAGCTGGAACCTGGACCCAGATCGGCCTGACCCCAAATCCATAGGTTCAACAATTCCTTCATCAAGCCAGTATTTCCTGAGCTCTTACTGTGAATCAGGCCCTGGGCTAGACGTGGGAGTTGATGATGAGTAACACCAAACCCTATCCCTGCTCCCAAAGAACCCACCATCTAATGAGGACACAGCATTCATCATATAACCCCACAATCAAGGTAAAGGTTACGGTCGTGGTGTGGGCTCTGAAGAGGTCTGGGGGGGGCTGTGGGAGCAGTCCCGGCATCCAGCCTCCACATCTGATTCACCTCTAACCCCGCTTCCAAGCCCCAGGCCTACACAGAGGCTCACTGGCCATTTCTTTACCCATTGGAGGCAAACTTGCTTCCACCCCATCTCTCTTCCAGCCCCCCAGCCCCAGGGTAACTTAACAGCACTTTCTGCCTAGAGCTTCAGAGATCCCTTTACTCTCCTGTGGCTTTTCTGAAAGTGTAGCGGATGCTTCTCTGCTGTTGATGGGAAATTCAGGCAAGCCACTTAATGATTAAGAGACTAGAAGTGTTCTCTAAGAGATGGGGAAGCATCGTTCTTGTTTCGCTCAGCCTGGATTCCCAAGAGGGATGCTGAGACATTGACGCGCTCATTGCCTATGTAGGAGGAGGAAGGCTAGCCCTGGAGAAGAACAAAAAACACTTGGGGGGCATTAGGAACGGAAGGAATGAGTGTCTTTGAATTTCAAAACAAAGTTGCTAGATACCTTGAGGCGGGTAATAAACAGACACCAGTTAAGCATCCTTGGGCCATCTCAATTGATGATGCCTGACAATGGATTTTCCAGTTTGAATGCTTGGTTTTTATGGCTGGCAGGGACCTTAAGGCTACAACATCTAGTGCAACGCCCTCATTTTTGCAGACCGAAGCCCAGAGATGTGAAATGATGAGCCCGACATCTCTGGGCTAGTGAGTGGTGGAGGGACTAACGCCTCCACAAGCAGTGACTTGTGGTTCACTGCTCTTTCCGGGACAGTCCACGGATAGGAATTTTTTTTCTATGCCTACGGCTGTGTGAGTGCATCAGGGAGAGAGAAGTGCTTTAATGAGCTGTTGCAGATGGGCAGCTGGGGACAGCAAGGGCAGTGTGGTGCAATAGATGGGCCTTTACAAATCTTCCTGCCCAGACGCCTGGATACTGCAGCCAGGGGAGAGTGCTACCATAACGGGCGACAATGTAGCTGGACAGGCTGTATGCACGTAAGGACAGACTGCTCCAGGAGCCGACATCCTGGCTGAAGGCCTACCCCCTGCAAGCATTAGCCAAGACGCTTACCAGCTGCTACTGGGCTCAGACCCACGCTGTCAGCCCCTGGGTTAGCAGTCGAGAGGGGCAACTTGGATTCTGCTGCTTTCTGGACAGCAGTGACCTCCCCAGCACCAGGGAGCTCATTACCAGCCAGGGGCCCTATGGCGGCCTCCCCTGACAGAGGGTGAAGATGAAAGCAATAAGACGCTGGCTGTTCTGCGGCCCCTGGTCACCCCTGGTTTTATTAAAGCCAAAGTCGCAAACATCCCTAATGAGGATAAAAGGCTGGCAAGGTGCACAGAATCTGGGGCTGAAACCCCCTGAGAAAGGGGGTGGTGCTGAGAGAACCCAGGAAGGCCGCCCATAGGGTCAAGCTGGGCCTGGCTTTGCAGAGAGGAAGGTGGCGACCAGGAGATGCTGACTCTGTTTGCTCAGCTCCATCTATTTACTCGAAAGTAACCCATTTATTTTCCTTTATCAAATAACCCGTCCTCTGCTGCCTATGTGTGCAGGGGAATTACACTCCCCTTGATCCACGGAGCCAAGAGCAGCTATCTTGGCATCAGGTCCAGCGAGGCCCAGTCACCCACAGCAGAAGGTCCTGGACTGGGCTTCGGGCCCCCCGGCCCCAGTTTCCTCTCTGCGTCCAAGTCGTAGGGGGATATTGGCTCACTCCCTTTGCCTGTCCGGGCCCAACGATGGAGGGTGGAGCTCACTATTCAGTGCAGGGACCAGGATGGGGGTGGGGGTTCCAAACCTGGCTGCAGACTCAGCACCACGAGTGCCCCCCAGCTGCCACAGTTCTACCACAAAAGGAGGGGGCCCGCTGGGTCGGTGCTCTCCCTAGAGGGAGCCATCCTTGAGGGCAGCCCATAGCACCCTCGATGATTCCGTTCACCCTGAGGGATCTCCCACATCCCCAGGCAAGTCTTCCGAGCTCACAAACCAATCAGCTCAGACTCCTGCGACAAGACAGCCTTCGAAGCCTCCAGAGTAGCCGTGTGGGGAAAGGGTGACAGCAGCCTTTTGTTCACCCCCCTCACAGGGGGGCCCTAGGAGCTTCCAGATTCCTCACCAGGGCCCTAACGTTATCCGGGCGTGTGTGTAGCTCCTCTTATACTATCGGGCACCCCTGAAGCCCAGCAGGTGTAAAGCAAAGCCCCTGCCCCTAAGGGGCCTCCAGTCCCTGGACGGCATGGGAGGGCCCAGCTGCAGCGAGGCAGGGACTCCGTAACACCTGTGAGCAGCTCAGGGACAGAAAGTGCTGCAGGGGTGTAGGGGAGATATGCTCTGTGTGGGCTGGACCCTGGACGAGGAACCCTGTGAGGGGCATGGCCCTGGGCCCTACAAGAGGCATGGGATTGTCCAAGCAAAGATAAGAGGAGGAGGCATTTTGGCCAAAGGGACCAAAGATATACCAGCCAGCTGGAGCAGAGGGTTGGCATAGAGGAACAGAGAGAAATAATCAGGTGAGGAGGGAAGACAGGACCCGGTTGCTGAGGGTTCGGAATGCAAGCTGGGAAGATGGGCCTTGATTCCAGGAGCCGAACAAGGGGAGCCACTGAGAGCGTGCGAACAGCCGCGCTGGCCTAGGAAAGGCTTAACTTCACCAAATAGTCATTTCCTCCTGTGTGCAGTAGGGATACTAAGATCACCTACCTCACGGGGCTGTGGTGCGACTCGACGGAGATAATTTAGTAAAGGATTTGGCGCCTGGTACGCATGCAATAACCTTGGTTCTTATTCCTGTTATTGCGTCTGAAAGGGTTTCTCTGAGTCTGGGCAGGATTGGAGAGTTACAAGGAAATAAAGGGAGCTGGGGGCCTCCTTGTACCTCGGTGCCCCCACCAGAGATGGAACATTCAGCCAGGTGCACTGCTGACCCGACCCCTGCTGCGTGAGGGGACAGTTATACACCCACAGCACCTGTCATGGGCCACTTCCTGTGTCTCCCTGAGGGAGAGGGAGATCCTGGTGCCTTCTTTTAATTGGTTACACCCCACTAAACATGGTGCCTCTAGCAGGTTCTCGGCAAATACAAACAGAAGAACAGGTGAAGTTGTGGTCTAAGGTCTAGAGGAGCCAGGGTTACCTTGAGGTGCTCCCTAGGTGGGCTGGGAGGGCGTTGCTCTCCTAAGGGTCGGAGTCCAGCTGTGTCTCCCACCAGCCACGCAAGCCTGGTCAGGACTTTACACCCAAGTTTAAACACTGAATTCTTCTCTGTGAGATGGAGGGAATAATGCCAATGCACCCTGCCTTGCACAGTGGCTGTGAGCCTCAGAGGTGGAGCTGCCCGTCACAGAAGAGCTTCGTGGGGCACAGGAGCTCGTGGGTGATGGTCTTGGCTCTTGTGCTGGGGTGGGGGGGTGGGGGTAGCTCTCTCTACGCTGTGTCCAGCTCTGCCCCAGCCAGACACCACCCTTCCACCCCTCACATCCACCCCCAATACCCCCGCCCCCTCCACCTCTTCACCCAGGGAGCCGGGAGGATTCACCTGCTACTCCTGGGATTTGATTCACCAGTGGGTTAAAAAAGGACAAATCCTGGGCTAGGGAAAGGGTGGGTATCAGTGCCACCTAGGGGAGAGCATTGAGACCACAGGCTCTGGAAGGGGTGGTGGGTTATTCTCCAGGTGAGGCCAAGTATCAGGGGTCTCTTGGAGTCCCCAGTAGAGGGTGTTTCTCTGTGAGGAGAAGGGACAAGAAACTTGGAGCCACCCTTGACTGCGCTCTTTCTCAAAAGTCACCTCCTCCAGGAGGCCTCCCCGGCTACCCTGTCTAAAATTTCAACAACTATAGCCTCACCCATGAGCATTTCATATCCTGTTTCCCTGCCTTATTTTTTTCTCCTTGATCCTTTTTACCAACTTACTTACCATCTTTCTTGCCCTTTGTCCTATTAAAATGTAAGCTCCGTTAGAGCAGCGATTTTTGTCTATTTTGTTCTTTTCCATATCTCCAGTTCCCAGAGCAACACCTGGCACATAGCAGGTGCTCAATTACTACTTGTTGACTGACTGAATGAGTGAACAAATGGATATCTGCATCTGAAATCAGAGCCAGCCCAAACCCCGACCTCCTCTTCTTCTACCCTGGGTCTGGGAGATTTAAGAGGGGAAACACCTCCATGTCTTGGAGCCCCACGTCAGCCTCAGAGCCCGAGGGAGAGGTTTTGCAGTGACAGCACCCTCCTCCACCAGACGTGGCACAGGAAGAGAAGGCAGTCCAGCGGGGTGCTGTTTAATTCAACAGCTGGACACGCTTACCATCTTTGACATTTTCCTATTCCCTGTTGCTCAGAAACTTCCTAGGATTGGGATCCCTGGTCATGACGATTCTAGGGGCAGGAGAGGCAGCAGAGAGTGTGCTCCATGCTGGGCTCACTTCTGAAGCATGACCACATTTAAGGACAAAGCCGATCCAAGCCCTGGCACAAACTTGGAATGACGCGTGTACGTCTTCTTGGTCAGCACATATCCTGGGCAGGTCCTGATTCCCTGTGCTTCCACACTGAAGCCTGGAAGTTGGAGTGCTAGATGTGTTTCAGGAGAGGCAAGGAAGCTGCCAAAGCAGAGGGACTCACAAAGAATGACTGAGCTGAGAGCTAGAACCAGATATGTGGGGAGAGGGGACCCCTGATGGCCAGAGCGGGTCTTGTACAGAATACTGTCATGATCCCAGGCCAGGCAGGGTGGGGAGTCAAGGGGTCCAGTGACTGAGAAGGGTAAGTTGGAGAATAGGGCTGGGCCCCAAAAGGCCTGGTGGTCTGGAGGCTGCAGCCAAAGGGCAGAGGTAGGGCAGGTGAGGCCAAAGCAGGAGGGGGAGGACAAGGACCAGAGTCTGATCAGAGCTCAGAAGGAATACTGCAGGGGACAGATTCTGCTGAAGACCCAGCGTTGTTATCATTGCCTTTTATACCCAGTTACTCTCAGCATAGAGGCCAGAACGTCAGGCCTTAAAGACATAGCGCTCTCCCTCAGAGAGCCTTCTCCTGGGCTCCGGAGCAGCCCTGCAGCTGCACTGGAGCTGCGTGCCCCTCATCTGCCCTCTTGTCTGCTTCTTTGCAGGAAAGCGTGGATTTGGGAGAGATCATGTTCTCCCTCTGCTACCTGCCCACAGCAGGCAGGCTCACCCTCACTGTGATCAAATGTCGGAACCTCAAGGCGATGGACATCACAGGCTACTCAGGTACCTCTCCTACCCGAGTGCTGGCCAAGTGGCCTGCCAGCAGCCTAGATATTAGGATGTGGAGAGATGTTCAGAGAGAAGGGGGAAGAATTGTCAGTATTCTTCGAACAGGAGCACAGCCCTGCAGGCAAATGGTCTGGCTTTGAATTCCAGTTCTGCCCCTTCCTTGTGGTGTAATGCTTTGGTTTCCTGATCTGGGAAAAAAAGAAAAAAAAAAACTTACACAGGTTGCTTTAAGGATAAACGAGTTAATTCAAGTAAATGCTTAGAAATGTGCCAGATACATAATAAGCAGTCAGTAGATATTGGCTATTACTATCATTCTTTCTCTTTGAGGATGGAGAGAATAAGAAGCAAATAAATAGGTGAAAAAATTAAGGAACATCTTTCTAGTTTGTGTGAGGCCTCAGGACTTCCAAGGGTTATGTCAAGTTTGAGTGTCTTAAGTGTTTGTAGGTCCAACGCAGCGATGGCAGCCCTGCAGACCGAGTCAAAGGAACAGAGGCGCTGAAAAGCAAAGTGCACTTGTATCTGAGGCTTTCCTGCAGGGCTCTGGGCCTCTGTCTCAGCACCAGGAGAGCTGCTAGGTACAGCAGGAGAAAGAAGTCCTGTTCTAGTAACCGAGGAGATGCTGGTTTGGACGCAGCCTCAGAGCCTGCAGGCTGGACCCGGCGTCAGAGGTTTGATCCTTTTCCACGATTCTGCAAGTCATTGTCAGAGAAGGTTTTTGAGTTTTGATATAACAGAGGAGTCCCAGGAGCCTCCTTCCCCGTGTCGGCTCAAGTTAGCCCAAGGGATGGGGTAGAGCATCCCAGAGAGCAGGCACGTAGAACCGCCTGGGCTGCACTTAGTAGCAAATGCAGGGAAAGGCTTGGTTTGTTTCCCTAGACCCCTACCCAAGAGGCTCTTCTGGAGATCCCAGTTAGCGATATAAATCCACTCCACAGGTGCCTCTGAACTTGGCTGGCAGTATATGGAAGAGGTTTCCTTTTACTCATTAATTATTTCCTTAGTGTAATCACAGTTGCCATAAAGAGGTGACCGGTCTAGCTGAAAACATCTGGGCCCAGGCCCAACCTAGTGCATTTGGAAGAAGATGAGATATTAGGCCTTGAAATATGAGGTTTCAGGGAAGGGTGGTCAAGAAACGCTGAAGTAAGGTGTATCTGTGGTGGCTTTGAATCCCTCAGAGCCTCTGCTCCCAGCCCGCACTGTCTCTCTGCAACACTCATACCTTCCAGGCCAAAAGCTGCCCCAGATAGCGCCTGACCCAATGCCTCTAGCACCTGCCCTGACGCCTCTCCTTCCACTGAAGCTACCACCACACATCAGGATGTGGTGAGGAGCTTAAAGAACCTCTTCCGACACGTGCAAAGCTCTTAGGCAGAGCAAGCTGGCTTCCTCCAAAAATACAACCAACGTAGATTGCATTTTAATATCAAAATAAGTGTGTGCAGGGACAGAAATTCACTGAGGACGCTCAAGACTGCTGAAGGAAATAGGATTTTGCTACCCAAGTCCCCACACTATCTTCTCTGGTGTAATTAAATTGATGTGCTAGAGAGACAGCTTACAGCGAAGCCGCCAAGGCAATCGTAAAGGCTGTTCCACATCAGAGGGTTGGGGGTGAGAGACTTTTCTCACGCTAAGTTCTAACCTCCCTCTCATGATTGCCTCTCTTTTCTACCTGGGTTTGGAATCTGGTATTAAATCTCAGCTTGATTCTGAAAATTCAGGGGTTCTCTTTTTGCTAGGGATTTCTATTTTGTTCATTGAGGTAAGCAAGTGTCTGGGACAGTTCATGGAACACACTAAGCATTGAATAAGTATGTATTGAAGGATGAATGAATGAATGAATTTATAGGCTAAAGAACTTTGTGGGGACACACCTGCCAGGGGCTTCTCAAACTAGATCTCCTGTTTTGGAGGGTAAGTTTGAGGTTGCCTTCAGCCCGGACTGCTTTGATGTTGGACTAAACTAGGGAGTGGATGTTCTTGATTTATATGACTTTGACCTCTAAAACCAAGGATCTTCCTATTCTCCTCGATCTAAACTAGTCGTGAATCAATTCTTTAAACCTATCCACTAGAACCATGACAATAAAAAATAATACAAAATAATAATAAGGATCAGTATACCCCAAAGGGATGGTGAGTGAGTGAACACATCCATCTCTGCCACATCTGGTCCTACTGCTTTGAGTCTAATGGTTACAAATGTAAACTTTGGAGTCAGAGCTAAGTTGAAATCTTAGGCAAGTTTCTTAATCTCTCAAACCTCAATTTCCCTATGTAGAAGAGGGGGATGATGAATATTTTATAGGGTTGACATGAAGTTTAACTGACATGATATGTGTAAATCTCTTAGTGTGGTGCCTGACACATACTGCATGCTGAATTATGATGGCCCTCATGACAAGGAGGCTGAAACACACGGCTGGTCGTTGTGCCCCCTCCCTCAGCTGCATAAACATCATTGGCTGCAGGAGAGGAAAGGGCCTCAGAGGTCGTCTGGAGCCAGCATTCCATTAGAAGCACAGGCTTCTGCCCTAGAGCAAAAACCCTAAGGAAGAGTCCTCTCTCTGCTTAGCCTCTTGTTGATGGTGAGAGTATGGGTTCCTTCAAGGGAAACACCCACTGAATTTTATAAATTAGATACGCCTCATACGAGTGAATAGAGGTGGGGAAGGAAGCTGAGAATCTCCCAGCTAGTCATCAGGCATTTGCCTAGTGGCCCGTGGGACAGGTGGCTCTGTCACATCTTTCCAAGCCTGGCGACATGGAGGTTTGCTCCGCTGTGGGTGTGTATGGAACTAGGCATGGCAGGGGATGAGGCAGCACTTGGGCAGCCTCAAGCCTGAAGACGCTTTCCAAGGCAATGTTCACACTTCAGGAGCATAGAGGTTGCCAAGTTAACAACAGGCCTCGGAGGTAGCTACCCCACCCATCTGCTTGGACCTCAACACGGTCCGGGGTGTATCCATAGGGAATGGAGCCTGCGGACACGAGAAAGCTATCTCACAGCAGTTCTAGGAACTCCTCCTTCCTTTTTACTGAACGTCCTCCTGAGAGAGAACCCTTGCAAATGGGTCGTCAGAGACAGCAGGGTGATTAAACACCTCATGGTCTCCCCAGGTACCCCATAAACCCAAGTGCCCCCATGGCTAAGGCACAGCTGCTGCTGTCACGTTGGTGAGTCCGTAGCACATGTGGGCATCTACAGAACTGCCTTTAAGGCTTGAGTTTCTGATCCCATGTCACAGGTCTCTGTAGCTTCCCCAAAGCTGTGCACCTCTTCCGCCACCTGAACAATTTCCCAGGGAGCATGAGCGCCTCGTTGGGTAATTGGGTGCCCAGGAGATAGAGTCATACGCCTGTGAATGAGGAGCTGGGAGCTGCTGCTTGGTCCGCACCTCCTGACAGAGTCACAGGAGCCCTGGCTTCTGGGCAAGCAGGTGTCTCAGCACATCGGTGTCTCAAAAGCTGTTATTACCTGTGTGTTGCCCTCCCGTTTCTTGAGTTGTGCAGCATAAATAACAGTTATGACGGTGACTGAGACACCAGAGCGATGAGATACAATCGGTGTCACTTCACTTGGATGAGTAGAAAATTTCAGGGTAGGAAGCTGACCATGAAATACCCATTCAGAAAACTAAAGAAGGGACAAGGATGGGAGGCGCGTGGGAGGTCAGTAAAAAGACATCTCCTCGAGGGCTGGATCCAAGATCCCACTGAGAGATGAAATGGCAGCCGGCCACCCTGAGTCCCAGGAGGCTGCCTCCCTCAGTCCCCCGGCCACGGCACCCTCCTCCTCCACTGCCCAGAGTGGGCACAAACAGCTTCCGGGGAGGCAGAGAGCAGGGCTCCTACCCACTCCCTGATGCCAGATGGAAATGAGCTTGATGGGACAATGAGACCCATAATCCTGTCCTCAGGTAGGGAGGACCGGACAAGCATCGTGACTGTCGCTGTTCATTTACTCTGTCTCATTGCTACTCCTTGGGTGTCATCGATTCTATTTTTACCCACTTTATGCTTTGGTTAATAATGCTGACAAGACCCCCCAGAGAAAAGGCTGCAAGTAGGTGAAGGGAACAGAGTGCCTTTGTTTAGCTTCCCCACCCTTTGGAGCCGGCCAGCCAACCATAGAGTTGAGATTTAGTGAACTGCATACCCACGGGCAAGTATCCTGTCTGATGTGGGGCCAGCTTCCCCATTAGTGGAAGTCCGTTAAGCACTCTGCTAAGAAGCCTGAGGTCACCAAAGACTCTGTGTTTATTAAGCGCAGAGCATCTGCAGAGACAGGTGTGCTACCTAAATACAAGGTGGTTTAATTATTTTAACAACCCACTGATACCATCTGAGAATAACAGTAGGTCTGGGGCTTCCATCCTTCTGCTGCACAGGATGTTTAAGGACATCTGTTTAACAGGCTCCCTTCCCTTCTCACTGCCCCCATTGGCACAGATCCATACGTCAAAGTGTCCCTGCTTTGTGACGGGCGGAGACTGAAGAAGAAGAAAACCACCATAAAGAAGAACACCCTCAACCCCGTCTACAACGAGGCCATCATCTTTGACATTCCCCCGGAGAATATGGATCAAGTCAGTCTGCTCATCTCGGTCATGGATTATGATAGGTAGGTACAGGTCCCTGAGGGCCACGATTCCCTGCCCCTCGTCCCCACCTCAGTGCAGCACAGGGCTCTCGGACCTTGGACCTTGTGGTTCATGGCTCAGACACTCATTGGTCTCAAATCTGGCCCCACCCAAGGAGGGCACAGGAGTTTGAGGAAAAGCATGGCTTCCCCGCCAAAGTAGAAGCTCAAGCTTCACTTCCCAATGGGCTCATTTCCATCAGGGGCTGCCCCACCCATCAATTTCCCTGAATTCACCCCCGACTATTCCCATTCCTCCATCTGGCATCTGTCCTTTAGAATCCCGCCCACCCCCCTCCCCCCATCCTCTCCATTTCCACTGCTGCTACCACTCCCACTTGGGGATGTCTGTGCAGCCCTCCTAGCTGACCCCTGCCTCCATCACTTCCTGCCTCAACCCAGCCAACATACCAAGGCACACCTTCCTAAAAGACCACTTTGTTCCTGGGCCTGCCCCTCTCAAGAACCATCAGTAGCTCCTGCTGTCTGGACAAGCTCTTCCCCTGGACTCTCGAGACCTTCCAGATCTGGACCCAGCACATCCATCCAACTTGATTTCCCCCACCTTGTATGTGTTTCTTCTCCACCACTTTCCAAATCCTGCCTCCCCGTCAAGGCTCGCTCAAACACATTCTCCAACTACGTCAGCCACTGTGACTCCTTCTCTCCAGGTGTCACTTTCACTGAAGGAGAAAAAAAACATGCAGTAAAGCCTCAATCCAGGATCTTTAGCACAAGTTCCCAGACATAGTAGATGCTGGGTGAACAAATATGAGTGATGATTGATGTTCTTACTGAGCGAATAAATCACATCACAGCCGCTAGGTATGGAGAAATGGTACTCAGAGCAGGTTGATTTATTTCCCAATAGCGCTAATGTCTCAAGTGCTCGCTGAGTCAAATAAAGGAAGAGACTTAAACTCTCCCACTCCCCAGAGTCAGGCCATCTGCCCACCATTCCTGAGATTCCAAACAAGTTGAGAACATTTTGCTCATCTGTCTGTGTCCAATGTCCACCCAGGGAGGCTGGGCAGTATTTCACCGCCGCTGGCACCCTGAGGGCCTGCCAAGCATCTGTTTACAGAGCTCAGTATTCTGAGTTAGACCTGGGGGGCTGAGACCGAGACCGCGGGACTTCCCTTTCTGAGAGCATGTCTGGTCACCGATGCCGGGCCCTTTGTTTCTCCCTTAGAGTGGGCCACAACGAGATCATAGGAGTCTGTCGTGTGGGGATCAGTGCCGAAGGCCTGGGCAGGGACCACTGGAACGAGATGCTGGCATACCCGCGGAAGCCCATCGCACACTGGCACTCCTTGGTGGAGGTAAAGAAATCCTTCAGAGAGGTGGGTGAGGTCACGCTTGGCCCTTGGCATGTTTGCTGCATGGCAGCGTGGGCTGGAGAATGGCAGTTGGCTGCCGTGAGACCTCGCCTTTGTGGGTCCTTGGGGGGCACTGGTGGGGGGGGCATACATGCTTCTCACCCAGGGTGTAACAGGCAGAAAGGAAACGGGGGAAGATGGTGGGAAACTGCTTGACAAAAAGCCTTTGATGTTGAGTATATTGAAAGTGACACTGAGTTCAAAACAGAAAAGAAAAACTTGGAGGAAGCCTTCCCGGCAGCTCACTGTGCCAGGCCCAGAATGCTTCCACGAAGTCCCTGAGCCAAGTCAGTCCTTTCAGAGAGAGCCCCAAGAGGGTGAGATCAGAACTTGGCAAGAAATTCTACCCCTGTCGAAGCAGTAAGTTCCCTGAGGCTCTAGCCAGACAGTCCTGGGGCAGTTCTCGCCACG
The DNA here is from genome assembly GCF_039906515.1 of Pseudorca crassidens. Lineage (NCBI taxonomy): Eukaryota > Metazoa > Chordata > Mammalia > Artiodactyla > Delphinidae > Pseudorca > Pseudorca crassidens. The sequence continues at coordinate 100,027,766 of NC_090297.1, read as the reverse complement.
TGGATGGAGCTGGCCAGAGAGAGGATCCTACCCTCGTGAACGTTGCTTCTCCCCGTTGTTGGAGAAGAGAGTGTGGCTTCAAGGTGGCCCAGTTTCCAGCCGGATCCTAACAGAGACGTAATGGACACAGCACTGCCTGGGAGTCCCGAGACTTGGGCTCCAGCCCTGGACCTTTCCAGCTTGCAGCATAATCTTGAGCTAGTTATTGGTCTCTCAGCTGCAAAGAAAATGTTCCTTCCAGTGACACAAGCCTGCCCCACCTCCACCAAACAGCACCAATTTAAGATCCTGCCGTTCATCACCTTGGTGGTCCTCCGGCCGGCTTTTTCTTAAATGGTTTGGGACATGGGGGTAGCCGAGCAAGTTTTAAACCTCATCTTATTACTTCCACCCATATCCTAGAAAGCCGGGTGATCATTCACTCATTTTAATAGGTTTCCAGCCAGGGAGTCTAGAGAGTTGTATAAAAATTGGAAAATCTACTAATAAAAAAATAAGCCACATGGCCCCTCAGCTTAAAAGCAGCGTAACCCCTTCCCCGTGTTCTATGACACAGAAAATGTGTGGGCAGCAAACCCAGAGGATCCGCCGTCTCCTCTTCCCTCTCAGGGTGGTCAAGCCTGCTGGCCAGCAGCGCGAGGCTTCACATTTCTGTCTGGTGTTTGCCTTGGTTTTACCACAGCTGTGGAGCTTTAATGAGTGAGGCCAGTCCCTCAGCTCCTGGGCTCCCCTTTCTTCCAGAAGGCCCTCTCTGCAGGGTGTGGGTGAGGTACACACAACCAGCCTGCACCTACACAGGAGGCAGCCAGTGGGCATCCAGCACCTCACCGACTGCACGGCTGATTCAGTCTAGAGAGGGGGTGTGGCACCCCTCCTTTTAAAATCCTTTGCAGATATTTAAGGATAGAATAAGTATACTAAAACGTTCAGGATGGCGTGGGGCAGGGGCAAGGAATGGGAGCTGAGAGGCCTCTGATGGGCTGCAGGGCCTCAGGCACCTCACTGCCCCACCTGGTCTTCAGTTTCCTGGTTGGTAAAATGAGGGGGGTGGGCTCCTCCCATCTCAGCTTTTCTAGGAAACTCTGGCCCAAAATGACAGGACAACAGGTGGCAGGTGAGCCCACAACTTGCATCGCCTTTCTGACCTTGAAGCTGCAATAATCCATTGCTGTTACCTGGTTAGTCTGGCCACACAGACTGGAGTAACCAGCCAACAGTGGCTGGAGATGGGGCTGAGGTGCAGGGTAGCACAGAGGGGCTGGGGCTCAGCCCCAGCATCGCTCTCCATGACGAATACCACCTAATTAAGCCCAATAATTGATTTCAAGTCCTGTTGCTTTGAGAACTCCAACTCACTGGTCCAGACTACAAAAGAAAGATAAAGTAGAACCAAGTCCTTGAAAATGAATATTTGATAAGACAGAAAAGGGAAAGTAACAGTATATGGAAAACGGAAAGAGAATAAATTGATTCATATCCTTTGGGTTTACTTTTTTCTTGACCTCGCACACCAAGTTCCCGAGACTTTCCCTTCCCCCACTCCCTGGCCTTCCATTTTCTGCTCAGCTGATCATTTCTCTGTGTGAAGAAGCTGAAAATGACATTCATCTTGGCGACTTAGGATTTCTTCAGTACAAATTTGTAAAAATGTGTACCTGCACTTTTTAGCATCCACAGTTTAAGTACCTGTATAGAGATGCATCTAAAAACCACTAGGGTAACATTAAATACACCCTCTTTGTGTTCATGTGATGCATTGTACTTGAACATTTATCATCTCAATCATCCTTAGAGCTCCTGCCTTCTTTTTGGTCCTGTTCTGGACACTGAGCAAGAACCTTGCTCTTGGAGCTTGTTTCTCCCATTTGTATAATACATACAAAACTCTTATTCTCCCCCTCCTGGGAAGATAAGTGGCATCATATCTAGAAAGCACTATATTTATATTCTACCTTTCTTAGAGGAGTTTCAAGTGCTGTGATCATTTCTTTTTTTTTCTTTTTCCTCTCACTGTTGTGGCCTCTCCCGTTGCGGAGCACAGGCTCCGGACGCGCAGGCTCAGCGGCCATGGCTCACGGGCCCAGCCGCTCCGCGGCACATGGGATCTTCCCGGACCGGGGCACAAACCTGTGTCCCCTGCATCGGCAGGCGGACTCTCAACCACTGCACCACCAGGGAAGCCCTCATTTCTTTTTTATTAACGAGAACAGAGGGCACCATACTGGCTTGTTTGTTTGGAGTTTTAAAATTAGGTTGAAGGAACAATTTAACTGAAAAGGTATTTTTCCCTGCTGGGGTTTTTTCATGAATAAAAATTGATTAAGCCACAGTGAGCATCCTTCCCCAGCAGAGGCTGTGGCCTCTTTCCTCTCAGCACTCCTGCCCAATGCTACGTGCTGTCGCTGTCACCACACACACAGCCCACGTTGACCAGCGATCTTCTCCAAGGCGGTTTACTATGAAGGGTCAAATTCAGATCATCTGCCAGAGATTTTATATCTCTGTTGGAATGTCACACATTTCAGAACAATAAAAGATCTCACTGGACCACAGCCGCCCTTGAATAATCATCCTCATTGGTGTCCCGGAGACCAATTCATGCTATTTCAGAGCCACCATGATAAGCCTGCAGGAACCATTCATCTTCCCGTTGTCCAGGAACCCCATCTCCTCCCTCTGTTTATCCTCACAGGAAAAATCAGGGGCTGGCAGGGGAGCCCGTGTGCCTTCTTCATGTGTCCTGGATAAACAATTATGCTCCGTGTGACTTCTCTTTGAGCTATTATATAAAGGAAGAAAGATGTACTCTGTGTAGCCCTTTCTTTTTCTCCTCCTCTGAGCTGGCCTATCAGTCGGGTTGTTTAAGAGGCATGCTTACCCAGGGGAGAAGCCCGTAATTACAATGTACCTTTCACCGACATTAAAGGTTGTAACAGAAAAAGCAGAAGCTCTAAAATGAAGATCTGTTAAATGAAAGCATTAGTAATCATCTTATGTCACCTTCTGGTTAAGAAACACTTGAGTCAGAAGAGTCACAGTGGGCTCAAAAACCAGGCATTTATTTATGTAAAATATTTCACCAGGGAAACCCTCGCTTGTGATTTCACTCACGTGGATGCTGCAATCAGAGAGACTGCCACCGGAGTTAGGAGTAAGTACCTGGTATGGCACCAAAGAGGTTAGGTTTCTTATTCCATTGTGTGTCTCCTTCTTCTCCTGATGTGGCCAGGTGCAAAGGTGGCCACAGGATGGAGCGGAGGGAACACTGAGTGTGGACGGAGTTAGGAGACCTGGCCTCAGATCCTGGCTCTGCTCCTAACGAGCTGTGCGTTGACTCCTCTGTGTCTTGGTTTTCTTATCTGCAAGAACAAAAGAGCTAGCCTCGATGATCCCCCAGGCCTGCCTCCGGGTTTCGCATGCTAAGATTGCTCAGGCCCAGGCCACGCTATGGTGGTCATCAATACCTGCCTGTCCAGCCTTTGATTACTTGTAAAGATCTTCAGGTTGGCCTGCCCAGTGGGTACTAAGGGACCATGAAGGACCGAGCCTGGGGACAGGTGACAGAGGCTTTCCTAAGAGCCAGGAACATGAAAGCAATCAGCAGGTCTGGGTCTCTCCTCTGCGTTGTGGGTTCCCACAGGAGATGCTGGAAGGGATGGTCTAATCCTTAAGTGGCTTGGCTCTGTCTAGAAAGGGCTGTGTTGTGAGGTGTGGGGTGGAGAAGGGACCACGTCCTTCCCCATCCTACCCCTACACATAACACAGAGGTGTAGTCCACTTCTCCTCAGCCCCATCCCTCCACATGGAGACCCCAAAAACCCATGAGAAGCAAAAGGGGCTGCACTTCAGGTTCAGAAAGGCCATCTCACCCACGTACCTAACTTCTCTCCCTGGAGCCTTGTCCCGCAGGCACCTAGGAGAGTATGGCATCTCCTCTGCTCACAGAAAGGATGGAGTGAGCAGTGGACACTGACTTGCTTTGAAGTTATACAGTCACCAGACGGCTCTGGAATATTCACAGGGTCAGATCCTTGTCCAGAAAACATGGCTCCAGCTTTGCCTGGCTTTTCAATGTAGAGAAGGGTTCGATGGTCCAAGCGTGGGTCATCCACCCTCAGCCCTCTCCTCACTCCATTACACCTCATTACATCACCATCTTCACAGAGGGGTTAGAGTCGGGCTGAGGGGGTGGCAGCCTGTGAGACAGGAGAGGGAGGAAAAGAAAGGTGGAGGCACCCGAAAGGGCAGGGGGCTGCCATCTCCTCCCACCTCTTCACAAGTTGAGTGTGAAGTCCCCCCGGGAAGCACTCAGACTGAAGAGGAGAGCCCAGCGCTGAAGCGAGATCAGGGCTTTAGCTGTACGAACAGCTCCCAGACAAACTGCTAAGAATTCACGATTGCAGGATCTTGGCCGTAAGGGCATACTCTGCAGACGGCCTCTTTCGCTGCTAACAAAATCCGATTTTCAGCGTGAAAAATGGCTGAAGCATTCAGAAATGGTCCAGTCATAGCACCTCATTAACTAACACACATGCACGCACGTGCACGCACGCACGTACGTGCACACACACACACCTGCACGCATGCATTCCACACGCTAGAGAAAGCTTTCATTATCTCTGCAGCAGGTCTTTTCTAAAAATCAGGCCTTCCAAACTAGAAGCTCGAAAGCTGGTCTCCTTACGTCTTTGCATGGCTAACAGCAAAATTCACGAAAGCTTATGAAAAGCCGGGAAAAGGTGAATTCAGTGCATGGGCCGGATGAGCTTCAAAAGTTGAAATATACATTCCCTTGGCAACGGGTAAGTGGCTTTTTCTCCTCTCCCCAGTGGCAGGGCCGAGCCGCCAGCTTCGACAGCGAGAGCTCGTGCCCGTCTCCGAGACCACCTCCGACACCCTGAGCTGCACGCGGGCCGGGCCACACCAACGAGACTCAGCAGGGTTCTTTTTGCACTTGTTCAACCGTCTAAACACAGTGTTGTGCAGCAGCGGCGGTAGGGGCAGTGCCTCTCACTCCAGAGTCTTAGCTGCCCCGTGTAGGTCAAGGCCGAGACAATTGTCGTGTGGTCAGATCTGTCTTAGTCTTTTCTGTCTCCCAAGGTGATGTTTTTCTGGTTCTTTCACTTTTTATGGATCTGCTGTCAGGAAGAAAAGAAGAGGAAAAAAAAAAAAAAAAAGAGGGGAGAGCCCTGACATTTGTTCTATTAAATACAGTGTAACATAGTCGTCTTTGAGGGGGAGGTGGTTTGAGTTTCTGAAATTTTGTGTCTCCACTGAACTCCCTAACCCCGGAGGAGAGGGAAGTGGGAGACGGGCAATGGCTACTTTGTTAAGTGGGCTTCAGCGAAGAGCCTTTACAAAGGCTACTGCTTACGACTCTTAGAAGCTCTTTGCTGATGTGACATAAACCGAGATGTGGACTCCTGGCCCCATGTTGAAATTGGGAGCATTCCGAGCTATCTGTGAACCTTCAGCTGGTCGTGCAGGGCTCCTCTCTCCCAGTCCTCGTGAATTGAACATGTCTTGATTCCTCATGGGAACTGAGTCACTTCCTTTAGGAATAATTCTGTTGAAACGAACATGCCCTATGTTTTCTGACGCGCCACAGTTAATGACCATATTTGTTTGAAAACAAGATCTTTGTTCTCAAAAATAACCTTCTTGTAAAAAAAAAAAAAAAAAGGAAGCACATATGTTCTGGAATGATTTCTGCGTTATACCTAGCTTTATAGTTCCATGAAGTATCAAGCAACTGTTTAAAATGCCTAAAGAGATCAAAGAAAAAACTACATAAAATGTTCTTTTCTGAATGGGAAGTTTTGAAATCCAAGGAATAGGTGTAGTCTTTTTATGAACAGTACCTTCTTGATTAAAACCAAGTCAGCTTAAGTCTATTTCAGCCCCCTAGATGCTAGGACAATGTTCATCTTAAACTTTAGTTCTATAGATTATAAAGGACTTTAGTGTTTGTTTCAGTGGTAGTGAAGGATTTTTTTTTTTTCTTTAGATCTCTACCGTAGGTCAAATTCAGTTTAGGAAAAAAGAATGTTTGAACTATTCTGTATTGTAATCGTCCATTTCTGTTGAGTTAATAGTGGCCTTCCCACCAACCCCCTAGAACTAGATTGATTTGCTCCATCTCAGTCTGTATAGCCCTGGTAGATGTGTGGGTGGGTTTTCACTTCAGTTTGTGGCTGTGAAATGCCAATTTCCAGAGCTGTGCGTGTGACTGCTGCTGAAGTCTGCTGAAGAAGCGCTTCCTTCAACAATGGCAGGTCAAGAACGTAAAAACTGTTCACACACCTTGTGTCTCACTCTTTACATATGTCACATGCTTTAGGAGCAGCGATTCAATAAAGTAACCCTTGTTTTAAGCCAAGTTATCAGGTTTCTGTGCTGATATAACTTTGGGTAGTGTCTCCTAAGTCCTAAAAATGACCAGATTGGGCAGGAGGTAACAGGATATCGTGGCAAAAGAAGTTTGCATCTTAAAACAATGGAGATAAACTGAGAATTCACCCTGTACTGAGCTTTAGGCTAGGGGCTAATGTGTCATTGGTGTAAAGATAAGTCTTGTGACTGACAGGCCTTCCCAGTCAAGTGGCCTTGCGGCTGGATGTTCTCTTGAGAGAAGAAACTCAAGGTCATGACAAGACTTCCAACAGGCCATGAACTTCATTCTGTTTCTTGACTCTAGAATGATCCCATCGAGATGGCCATCTCAATCATTGGGCAGGTGCTGGGGGTCCTGTAACTATGAAGGGGGCATTGACTTTCCAGCCTCATAGGGAGCCCAGAAATTAGTGCGAGGGGTTCCTTCCAGAAGTGAGCTTGAAACACATGTCCAGCTGTCGTCTTCAAACCTGTAGGCAGATGGGGAGGACTGAGAAGGGAATAGGATCAGTGCGAATCATGGAAGAGTCACTGCTCTGAGGCATTCCTTTTATGTCCAAGCAGCCACCTCACACGAGTGAGCCTCCCAGTGGCTGTGAAAAATCATTTCCTGAGCAGATTATGGTTAGCCTCCACACCACCCTGACCGACTGCTACCAGTCCCACTACGGCAGTTTTAGTAAACATCTACAGGCTGGGGAGCCCACGCCAGGGAGGCTCTCAGCTCCTGGACCCCCGCCTCCAGCATCCTCAGGGGAGACTAGTCCTCAACCCAAAGCATGAATGGAACCTGAATTTCTGCCCATTTCGTTGTCTACCCTGATCTCTCTCCCTCAAAGATGAGCATAAAATGGTTACAAGTTGCGGAATAAAATGAAATACAAGGTTGATTCATTTGTCAGCTTCCTCTGCCACGAGTAACCTCTTTCTTGGGTTGGTGATATGGGCTTCGCTGAAGTCATGATAACCAGGGCCTTTTGTACATCGATGTTTTTCTGAAAGTGCAAAGTTCCCTTTATGGAGCAGTGTTTCTAGGCTGAAGAATGCTTCTCCCCTCCCCTTCCCTCCCCTTACACTCAGGATGCAATTAATTGCATCATCATTTAAAAAAGTATGCTGTTAGTTACTGCTTTGTGTCGTCCCACCCTTGTCACAGCCTGGAGTTTTTATTCAATTAAATCTCCTCTTGCCTGTTTCTCTTATCATCGTACATTCCTGAGGTTTAGCAGTCAGCACACACACAGGACACTGGAAAGCTTTTCTTTTTAATCTGTGTTTCACATAGATAACCACTTCCCTTCAATCAAGGTACAGTGGAAGGGCTTGTTCATATTTTATTCTGCCCAAGGAATACCTGTGTACCCCGGAAGGCTGGAATCCACCTGTTTTGTCAGGTTTGTAGCTCACAGGGCATTTGGTACACGGGGCTCTGCTGTTTTCTCAGCTGTTGAGCTCAACAAGCAGCCGCTCCAGATGCTGAAGCTTCTCTAGGGAAGGGGTCACACACTCATACTGGGAAAGTGCAATGCTTTCGCCTACCGCGAGAGGAATCCTGCTAATTCTCATAAAACGCAACTTGAGAAAATCCTGTTGCAGACTCGAAAATTAAAAGAAAAACAAAACCAAAAACATTCTAACTTAATAGAATGTCCTCTGTGCTCACCCCCAGCTTTTAATTAATTTAGAAAGCAACCCATAGAGTAGAGAGTGGAAGGTACTAGCTCTTCCTGCACATCTGCATCTGAATTACTGGCACTCCACAGTGAGAAGACACCAAGGGAGCCAAACTGCTGAGACAAGCACTCTGCTGCCCAAAGATGCAGCTTCCTCTTGCTTCTGACTTCCCATCAGGTCACCCACCAGCCACCAGGATCTGCCGCTGTGCTAGTCACATCTACAGCAGATCAGCCATCAGGGTAAATGCGTCTGGCTGGCTGGACTGGGTTATACAGCAGTAACAACATTCAGATTTCAGCGACTGAAAACAACAAAGGCTTATTTCTTATTCATGCTATATGTTCATCACAGGTCGGCAAGGCGGGGCTCTGCTCATTGGATTGATTCAGGGGAACTCAGGATGACAGAGCAGCCAACATCTCAGACATTGCCAGTTGCCACGCCCGAGGGTAAGAGCACTCGGAAGGGTCTCATCCCGGCCTCAGTGCTCTGGCCCAGAAGGAATATATGTCACTTTCCTTCACAGTTCATTGCCCAGAACTACTCATGTGGCCTCCAAAACATAAGGGGTTCAAGCTCCCAGAGGAAGAAGAAGTAGAAATATTTGGTCATCAGGACTTGGTAGGACCACAGTGAACTTCACAGACCCGTAAAGGGTGACAGCCACTGAAGGGCTGATTCCGAGAAACCAATAAAGGGAAACTGTGGTCTATTCATTTTTGAATGAAATCAAGGACTGTACGTCGAGTCACACGGCTATATATTGGGCCACACACCTGTGCTAGCCTCAGGCTTGAATCTTGCCCACAAAAAGCTTTTTAGTCTAGTAACTTGGTAACATAAGTAACTCTAGTCCAAGGTAGAAAGTGGTAAATGCAGGAAGGGAGGTGAAATAAAAGGCTACAGAAGTCCAAGAAAGAATACCACAGCTCTGCAGATGGAGTGACAGCTCGAGGAAGAAGGGGCCCCTGATCTAGACCTTTTAAGGATGGGTAGGCGTTGGGGATGTGGAAGTTGTGAGGAGGGGGCACATTCCAGGCTGAGGGGTCCATACACGTGAAGACCCAGAGCTGAGGAATTCCGAGGGCTGCCAAGCCACCTGCATCCAGGGGAGACAAAGGAGCCCCCTGAACCACTGCCCCCTTGCTTGCACTGCTCTTCCCAGACAGAATGCTGGACTTCTGCCCGAGAAGCGCTCCTTTCCCCTACCCTGGTCCCTGCGTACTTCTTGTCAGCTGCCTCCACTGGGAAACAGACTTGCTGCCCACCCCCCATTGGAGGCTAGGCTTCTGCTCCCAAAAGGGCTGATCACCTGGAACTTCAAAACTTGCCTGCATCTGAGACTTAGCCCAGCTGCCACACCTCATCCACTTACCCAGTCTTACCTCCTCAGGCTATTTCTCAGCGACAAGCCACTCGGGACTTTATGATTTGTCCTGTCCTGCTCTGCTCCTTTTTGAAGTAAGCTCTATCCTCATGTCTGATCTTCTAGCTCAGGGAACGGGACTGGCTTCTCCCCGGCTTTCCTCTGGCTGGGTCACAGCTGCACCCCCCGCACAGCTGTGGCAAGCCCATTGGGAGAGACTGGAGACGAAGAGACCAGCAGGCAGTTGCAGTGGTCCAGTCGAGAATGGACCAAGGGCTGGGCTAGCACAGGCAGTGCACAGGGAAACAAGGGCACATGCACAGGATGTGGTGATCACAGGTGGAAAACACCACAGAGCTGACAGCTGAGCAAATCTGGAAGAAGGGAGAGGGAAACGGGATGCAAAGCTGTTGGCTTTACACTCGAGGCACCAGAAGAATGATGGTGCCTTCCGAGGGAACGAGAAACTCAGCAGAACAAGAAAAAAACTGATGAGTCCAGTTTGGGCCCAGCTGAGTTTGAGATGCTGGAAGGATGTCTAGCAGGCAGCTGCAGTCCAACATGCTACTTGCCTGAGAGGTCAGGCATGAGATGTTAATTTATAGAAAGCTTACACACCAAAACGAGGTGTGAAGACAGGAGGCTGACGCTGCCACGCCAATACAAGGAGAGTCTCAAAGAGATGTTCTTCAGGACCTATAAACATTGAGAGGTCAAGGAGAACAGAAGTGATGTGAATAATAATGGAGGTGTCCCCAAGTGAAGCTAATCGATGAAAATGCTAATGAACAGAAACATCAATCAAGGGCTTCATAAAATACTTCTTCATAACAAGTTAATCCAAAGTGCTTAAACGTAACTTGATTCACTAGTCTATTTTCACCCACATTTGCAGGGACCCACCTCTTTTTTTGCCACTTCAGCTATGCTCTTGCCTTTTTTTTTTTAATTGTAGTAAAATATACATATCATAAAATTTACCATTTTAATCATCTTTAAGTGTACAGCTCAGTGACTTTAAATATATTCACATTTTTGTGCAACTATCGCTGCCATCCATCCACAGAACTTTTTTCATCTTGCAAAACTGAAATTCTACACCCATTATTTAGCAGCCCCACCACTCCCTCCCTCCAGCTGCTGGCAGCCATAATTCCGTTTTCTGTCTGTAAATTTGACTACTCTAGGTACCTCATGAGAGTGGAATCATATGATGTTTATTCTTTTTTATTTTATTTATTTTTTGGCTGCACCACACAGCTTGCACAATCTTAGTTCCCTGACCAGGGATTGAACCTGTGCCCCCTGCAGTAGAAGTGTGGGACCCTAACCACTGGACTGCCAAGGAATTCCCATGACGTTTATTCTTCATCCTGGATTATTTCGCTTAGCATAATGTCCTGAAGGTTCATCCATGTTATAATACGTGTCAGAATTTCCTTCCTTTTTAAGGCTGAGTAATAGTCCATTATATGTATGTACCATATTTTGCTTTCTATTCATCCACAGTGGACATTTCACCTTCTGGCTATTGGAATAATGCTGCTATGAACGTAGGTGCACAAGTGTCTCTTCGTGTCCTTGATTTGATTTCAATTTTGAGGGGGCATATACCCAGAAGTGGAATTGCTGTATCACGGTAATTCCATTTTTAATACTTTGAGGAACCATCATACTATTTTCCATAGCAGCTGCACCATTTTACATTCCCACAAGCAGTGTACAAAGATTCTAATTTCTCTATATCCTCACCAATAATTGTTATTGTTTGATTTTTTGATGGTAGGCATCCTAATAGGTATGAAGTGGTATCTTGTTGTGGTTTTGATTTGCATTTTCCTAATGATTAGTAACACTGAGTATCTTTTCATGTGCTTATTGGCCCTCTGTATATCTTCATTGGAAAAATGTCTATTCCAGTCCTTTGCTTATTTTTGAATTTTTGCTGTTGCCCTTATTAAGTTTTAAGAGTTCTTTATGTATTCTAGATATTAACCCCTTATCAGATTTATGATTTGCAAATATTGTCTCCCATTTTGTGGGCTGCCATTTTACTCTGTTGATCATGTCCTTTGATGAACAAAAGTTTTTAATTTTGATGTCATCCAACTTTTCTAGTTTTTCTTTTGTTACCTGTGCTTTTGGTGTCATACTCAAGAAATCATTGCCAAATCCAATACCATGATGATTTCCCCCAGTGTTTTCTTCTAAGAGTTTTATAGTTTTACCTCTCATACTTAGGTCTTTGATCCCTTTTCAGTTAAATTTTGTATAGGCTGTGAGGTAAGGGTTCAAATTCATTCTTTTATCATGTGGATATCCAGTTTTTTCCTACATCATTTGTTGCCAAGACTGTCTTTTCCCCATTGAATGATCTTGGCACCCGTGTTGAAAATCATTTGACAATATATGTGTGGATTTATTTCTGGGCTCTCTATTCTGTTTCATTGGTCTATAGGTCTGTCTTTATGTGAGTACCACACTGCTTTGATTACTATAGCTTTGTAGTAAGTTTTGAAATCAGGCAGTGTAAATTCTCCAACTGTGTCCTTTTTCAAAATTATTTTTGGCTCTTTGGGGTCCCTTGAGATTCCATATGAATTTTAGGATGAATCTATTTCCAAAAAAAAAAAAATCATTGGGACTTTGATGGGGATTACATTGAATCTGTAGATTGCTTTGGGTAGTATAGGTAGAGATCCAACTCTTAAGGACACTGTGATTACCCACAAATGCCATTTGCTGACAATCTGTCCACAAATTCATCGTTACCTCTGGGGTTCCTACTTCTAAACACATGTTGTGATCCTTGGTGCAGGACCAAGTCATGGAGTTCAAACCAGCTAACTAGACCTTTTACACTAAACTCAACTCTTGCCAAGTTTCTGTAGAAGTCACCTCTCACAACTGCAAATGTCCTGGCACAACTCCCAACCTGCTGACCAAACTCAACCCTATAGCCCAGTTTCTCTTTCCTGCCCACTCAGTTCCAGAACACTCAAGAACTTCAGTTGGACTCATTCCCATGAATGAAGAAGGCTCATCTGCTTCTGCATGCACATAGGTATTCACTCAACAAACATGTGTTGAGCAGCTAGTATATATCAGGTAACATGCTAGGGCTGAGGGCACACAAATTAATAATAACTAATGAACACAAAACATTTCCTATATGCCAGACACTGTTTTAAGTTCTTTACATCCATTATATCACTTAATTCTTCGTCTAGCCCTAAGAGGTTAAGAAACTTGCCCAAGGTCACACAGCTGAACCCAGATATCTAAATCCCAGAGCTCACATGCTTAAGCATGATGCCAAGCTGTCTTCTAACAAAACATAGCTCTTCAAGGAGCTCACAATTCAGAGGAGGAGATAGACACAAAAATAGAAAATTATTCTACAATATGGTAAGGGCAATGCTAGAGATATACTAGAGACTTAAGGCATCCTAGAGAAGGATTTCCTACCCCAGCCATCTATGCATATCCCCTTCATGGTGCATCCCAAATGTACCCTCTGAGAGCCCAGCCTCATCCCTTCCTGGAGACAGCCCTACAACGACCTCTTTGTGAACCCTCAGTCACACATACTAACTTGATTCCCTACATCAGTTACTCCTCTAGGAACAGCTAAAGACTTGGGGAGTCTGCCCATCACGCCCAGCCCCAGCCAGCCAGCCCATAAATGTGTTCTATGTTGGACAATACAAGGAAGAGTGAAGGCAGTAATTCAGCAGCTCTACTGGAAAGCAGTGTTGACCACAGTCAAGGGCTTATCACTCTACCATGTGCCGCTCCGAACAAAGCCTGTGCCATTAGCCGGGATGAAAAGGGAAACTGATGATGAGCTGCCATGGGAGAGGACAGACAGAAGAATTCAGAGGGTTCAGAGGAAGCCTGGAAACTCAGGAATGCACACAGGCTAGCTCTGCCTTCTTGTATCTCTTTCCTTTCAGAACCAGAGTGGTGAGTCTCCTCCTACAGGGATCTCAGCCGAGGACGAGTAACTCACGGTAAATTAGTCCTGGGGGTAGGAGTGGGGAGGTATGTGACTCTTTTCCCCAGGTGGCTCTTTTTTCTGCACAGATTGGGGAAGTTTGGTGACACATCAGGAATTATCCAGAGAGACACAGAGCGCCAACGTGGGCAGGAGCCTCAGGCATACTGAGACATGTAGCAGTTCTTTTCTCTGTGGCTTCACCTTGCAATCTGTGCCTGAGTCAGGTTTGTGAGGCCCCTTCAGTCTGGAGCAATAAGGAATGAAAACTCGTGGCTAGAAATTCTCAGTGTTTTTGGAAACGTGAGTCCCTGAGATGACAGAGGACTTGCTAATCATGGCGGAAAGGGCTATGGCCCTTTATACCATGGTCTTTCATCTCCCTGGAGAAATTACTGACAATGACACACTGTAGTTAAAATGGATTGTGAAATCAAAGGGCCAGACGAGCTTCAGACACTGTCATCCTTCAATTACCAGGAACTTTCTTTCCCAAATGATCCAAATATATGTGACTTGCTATGCAGAGAAGTTCTTCCTGTAACCCCTGGTCTCGAACCTGGAGCTGCCCTTATGCTCCCAGGGGCTCTCTCCCTGGCAATGAAGCAGGGGGTAGAACTATATTCTCCAGTCTTTCAATCCCAGCAGCTACCTGTTTCCTGCCAGATTTGCCTTGTGAGGGTGGATTCAACTCTCTGACCCCAGTATATCTGGAAAACTCAAGAACCTAGAACCAGAAGATGTGGGTTAAGTCCTGCCTTCTCAAGCTTCTCCAGGCTACCCTGGGCGGATCACGTAACCTCTCTGAGCCTCATTTCCTTCATCTGTAAAACAGGGGTGTAGTTGCTTTGATGGCAGTGGTCAGGCTCCACCTCGATCTGCATCCTGAGAGCTTACTGCAGCACAGCGGCCTGGACCCTCTCCTTTTCCCTTGAAGACCTGTCACTTTCACAACTGAGTAACCTGAGAACAAAGGGGATAAGCCAATGTACTGCTCTTAAGCTTGGAGAGGGTGGGAGGGAGCAGGGAGGGGGAATGTAAGGAATAAATCAAGTGGCTATGTAATTAATTTAGAATAACTTAAGCACTGAACGTTGAAAATTTCAGAAACAAAAGTGGTGACCTTTAGTTAATGTGTCAGTCAATACCTCACTCATTGCAGCTGTCTTTTTAAATGTCAAATCTCTCACAATCCCTTTTCCTTGCAGCTGGAAGGCTCGTGCTAACAACCACCACCATTTCTGGTTGATAGCCAGTAGGTCAGCACGGGCACATAATTTCAGAAGTGGGAGGTCCTAGAGGCTGCAGGAACAGTAGACAATGCCTGTCACCCCCAGAGAGCTGGGCACCGCAGCTGTTTCCCCAGGGTCCCCCACTGATCCATTCTCCTGGTCCTTCACCCATCCGTGGCCGTCAACCCCCAAAAGCACACAGGGTGTCCACACCAAGAGAAGACAGTGTGTTGTCATGTCCATCCTCCATTTGTGCCTCCTCAAACTTCTCAGAACTTGAAAGTTTTCAAGAGAAAACCTCAGCTGAACTCCAGGGAGAGAGAAAGCCAAGAGCCGGTTGCTCCAGAGAACTCCAGGCTCAGGAATTTCCATTCCAAGCTGATTGGCCCTTGGTTCGGTCCTCTATAAATACCGGATACAGCTTCAGAAGCAAACCAGGGAGAACGAGCCAGCTGGGTTTTCACTTTGGGGAGAAAAACGTGAAGCCAAGTGGCACGGATCAGTTTTCATCCCCAACTCCATGCCTGCCCCCCGGAGTGAGCTTCCCCACATTCAGCCACAGCTGAGCGGCCAGTCTCTTCGACCTCACCGGCTGCCGCCGAGGTGCAAGGAGGAGGGGCAACTCAAACCCAAACGGAAAACCAGCTGGTGTTCAACCAATTTGGAAGTTTAAGTGGCCTAGGCGGACAAGAAAGTTCCAGCAAGTCCAGCTCATTTAGCAGAGTGCAGTTTCTGGCTCGAGGAGCAGAGGAGGGCCATGGTGTTCTAGACTGCCTGGGGAGCAGGGCATGGGAAGCCAGCACGGGGCAAGCGGTTAACAGCTCAGCCTTGGCCAAGCCCAGTTGCACAGGGAGGACACGGTGACATGTCAGAGGAGGGGCTCCCCTTCTACTGCCCTGTTGCAGCCCGCTTGTGCGAGAGTCCATGCCAGCCCCTCAGGGAAGCCAAACGCACAGGTGCTCCACCGCCCAAGTGTACCCCACTTAGAGCAGAGCCAAAGCTCGTGAACACTCGCCTCCACTGTCTCCTCGCCAGTACGCAGAGCCAATGGCTTGTTAAAGCAAGTGTTCCCACTCCATCTCTGTGGCTCCTGGATGGAGTGCCTCCTGCACCATCAGCTCTCCCTCCTTGAGGTTCTCCCCTTACCTGACTCTGGTCTCCTTCATAGGATCCTGTTTTGCATCCATCCCAACTCTTATACCAACATCCCTAGAAGGGAGAAGGCCCCCAGGCCCAGTGCTTGGCATCTCTCCACCTCTCCACCCTCTCCCTGGACAATTTCACCCACCGCCAACTCCACGTCACCTACCACCTCCGTGCCGATGCTGGTCCACATCCCAGAGCCCATGACCCTTGGAGCACCAGACCCAAACTGCCACCTGCCACAGACAAGGCCCTCCTGCTGCAGCATAAACCCAGGATTTCCCAAAGCAAACTTCTCCCTCGGCTGTCTGTGAACTTCAGCATTATCCTGCTGGTTTGATCCTCGACTCCCAGCTCTCCCCACATCAGTGAACACGATCGGACCCTTTTTCTTGTCCATCTCCCCCTGCTGCCCTGCATGTCCAGGCGCCCCATCATGGTGGGCCTGCAAGAGAGGAAGCACCTACGGCCAGAAGCTAGAGGACACACGAGCCTAGACCAGAGTCAAGTACCCAGATTCAGAACACAAGCGTGTGGTTCAGGAAACAGTTTCTAGAAAACCAAGCGTCATGGTAATACGGATGGTCTCCAGCAGTGGCTCTCAAACTTTACTGTGCATTCAAACCACCTGGAAACCTTGCTAAAAATGTAAATCATTATCACAGGGATTCTGATGCACCAGACCTGGGGTGGAGCCTAGGAATCTGTATTCCAACAAGCTGGCGGATGATCCTGATGCTGGTAAAGTCCGAGCCCGTGCACGGAGGACCGTTTGGTCCCAGAATTAGAGATTGGCTTTACCTGGCGTGGGACAGCTGTTCCTAATCAAGAAGACCCTGACCCAGACCCACCTCATAGGGTGATTGTGCTCTGAATTCCTGAATTCCACACAGTGGGCAGTCACAGAGGGCCGCATTCATGGGAAATCTTGGGGTGGGATTATGCCCCCCACCACGTATCTGTCTGGCAGCCCCAAGGGCAGCACACTGTCAACCTGAACAGGAAGGGGTGTTAGCAGCAAAAGTACCCACTCTGGAAACTCTGCCCAGTGCCCCCACCACCAATATTGCAATTCAGTCCCAAGTACAGCAGGGCAAGCCATCTGCTTCCTATTCCACACCCTTGCTCTGTCACCACAGAGCAAAAGCAGAGACAGAGAGGTTGATCATGACTGAGAGCATCTGCTCTAAATCAGGCTGACCACAGGCTGGGCACGGACACAGGAGGTGGTGGCAGAGTGCCATCCAGAGCCCCTCCGTCCACCCTGCTTCCTAACCCAATCTTTGCCTTCTGATAGTCAACAAGCATTGCCTAGGCTCCAAGGGACAGGTACAGGAGAATTTTAGGAAGTAGACTCTATGTGATCAGGGATTGATTGGAGCATACGTTAAAAGATAAGGTGGAATATTTCAAAAAGAGTCATGTACCACAGTGTTCACTGCAGGTCTATTTACAATAGCCAGGACATGGAAGCAACCTAAGTGTCCATCATAGGATGAATGGATAAAGAAGATGTGGCACATATATACAGTGGAATATTACTCAGCCATAAAAAGAAACGAAACTGAGTTATTTGTAGTGAGGTGGATGGACCTAGAGTCTGTCACACAGAGTGGAGTAAGTCAGAAAGAGAAAAACAAATACCGTGTGCTAACACATATATATGGAATCTAAAAAAAAACAAAAGGTTCTGAAGAACCTAGGGGCAGGGCAGTAATAAAGATGCAGATGTAGAGAATGGACCTGAGGACACAGGGAGGGGGAAGGGTAAGCTGGGACGAAGTGAGAGAGTGGCATGGACATATATACACTACCAAAGGTAAAATAGATAGCTAGTGGGAAGCAGCTGCATAGCACAGGGAGATCAGCTCGGTGCTTTGTGACCACCTAGAGGGGTGGGATAGGGAGGGTGGGAGGGAGACGCAAGAGGGAGGAGATATGAGGATATATGTATACGTATAGCTGATTCACTTTGTTATACAGCAGAAACTAACACAACAACGTAAATCAATTATACTCCAGTGAAGATGTTAAAAAAAAAAGGGAAGGTGGAGGCCTAGGATCGCTAGTCCCACCCGCTGATCCCATGCATTGAGCCTGAGGATAGAAGGTCAACAGAGCCCCAGTTTTTCTGCCCATGAGAAAATGTCTTGAGATGCCCCCCAAGCTCCCAACCTCCTGCTGGAGAACTCCATGTGGATGACTGTAGGCCCCTCAAACTCTGTATCCCACTCTCTGCTGACTCCTCCCTTGGAGTCTGCCCCCTCCCTTGGTTAATGCACCACTGATGGTCTCATCCCCAGGCCCAGGGCCTCTGAATCACCTTCTTTCTTTTCCTCCCTCTCCTCTGCCCCACTCCCTCACAGGTCCTGTCCATTGCACCCACAGACTGTCTCCCACCTATCCCTGCCTTTTGGAAAGCACAGCCCTGCCTAAGCTCAGTCCCCCAACTTTGGCCCAGGAGACTGTGGGCATTTACTAAGGGGTCTGCAGATCTCTGCTCTTTGACCTCTCTCGATGCCCTTGGTCCCCAACCCGGCACTTTCAGATTATCTATGGATCTTCAATATTTAAAGGAACTACTAGAAACTGTACATTTACCTCAATACAGCCTCACAGATGTTAATAAACAGAATTTGTTAAATGGCCCAAATCAAACTGTGAGATCTATGGAGGTAAATTAAGGAAAGGGGTTTCCTCGTGGTGAAATGTTGGGAGCAAACCCACCTTCACACAGTCCCAGTTAGCTATCTCTCTGAAACAAAGATCTGATGTCACGTCTCTTTGGCCACCCGCTCCCATTCCTTCAGACTCCCTACCGGAGCATTCAAGTCCAGTGCCATGTTCCCCTCTCTCCACACAGGCTGCGTTTCCCAAACAACTATGGATCTCCACTTCGCCATGACTTTGCTAATGCTGTTCCCTCATCCTGGAGTGTTCTTCCCTTCCTCCTTCGCCTTGAAACCTTTTTTTTTTTTTTTGTGGTACGCGGGCCTCTCACTGTCGTGGCCTCTCCCGTTGCGGAGCACAGGCTCCGGACGCGCAGGCTCAGTGGCCATGGCTCACGGGCCCAGCCGCTCCGCGGCATGTGGGATCATCCCAGACCGGGGCACGAACCCGTGTCCCCTGCATCGGCAGGCGGACTCTCAACCACTGCGCCACCAGGGAAGCCCCTTTGAAACCTTTTTTGTCCTTCATGTTGTTGCTCAAATGTCCTTCCTCCGCCATCCCTGAGTTCTGCACCTCCCAGGTCAAAATTAACAGCTTCTTTTTCTCTGTGCCTCTAAGTCCAACTTTTGTATCTCCTTCCTAGAATACGTTTCATCCTGATGTATGTCATAGTTAGGGTCTTCCCATCAGAGTAGAGCCTGCTTGAGAGCTGATGTCCCCACTGCACCTTGCATAGTAGATGCTTGATAAACGTCTGTTGGCTAAGCTGGCATGTGAATGAATGAGTAGATAACCTCTCCTACACACTAGAATCAACGTCATCACCATGACTCAGAATTATCCTACACCATCCACAGAACACAGGATAATTTCTGGGAGAAACGGGCTAAAGAGAATACATCTGTGGAAGGTTCTCTAAGTATCCCCACTGCCCCGTGGTCCAGAATGGCCACTGAGGACCACATGGCCACTACCTTCCAACAATACTAATACTAATGCTAGCAGCTATTATCGGTTAAATAGTTCTGATGTGCCAGTCACCATGCCAGTTTCTTTATCTGCATTACCTGATTAATTCTGACATCAATACAGGGAGGTAGGTACAATTAGTATTATCTCATTATACAGATGAGGAAACAAGTAAGAGATGTCAAGTCACTTGTCTAAGGCCAAGGGGAAGAGCTGAGAATAAAACCTGGAAAAGTCTGACCCTAACTACTCTGTCCTGCTTCTAGCGGGCGGGGGCACCGTCACAGCCTGCACCCCTGAGTCATCAGCATGGACAACAGGTTTGTCTCTTGCCGGGGAGGCTGTGAGCTCCACAAGGCAAATTGGGCCCGAGCCATGAAGGACAGGCCACTGGCTGCTTGCCCAAAGTGCTGGCTCCTCCACAGGTCCCCAAACACCGCCCAGGAAGCATCTTCTTTTCTGCCCTAGAAACCTGGACCCGTGCCACCGAGTGTCACCAGACAAAGCGCTGCTCCTGTCCCATGCCAGCCTTCTTTCCTCTGCAAAGTGGTACCTGGAATCTATGCCTCTGATGATAGATGCTTTCAATACTTTGGCCATTCCCACTAAGAGGCTTTGAATATAAACTGGGCCAGCAGGAAAAGGTAATTAGGCAACACCTTCCTGATGAGACGGGAGGATCAGCAGGTGTAAGATCAGGGATCTGAGTCCTGGTGTGCATTTAATTAAGCATCGCTGTTCTGTTTACACATTGGATGGCAAAGCTTGAAAAGATCCCAACCAACCTCTTTCCTCATAATTTCAGGCAGAGGTAGAGGAAGGAGGCCAAGGGTGCCAAAAAAAAAAATCAACGAAACAAAACCAAAACACAAGACAGAACACCCAGAGTCTCAAACCTTCTTCTTCTACATGCTCAGTCCTTGATTATGAAAAAGAATAACCAAAAGGCAACAGAGAAAACCCCGGGGAGACAGCGCTCTCGACAACCCCAGGGCACACAAAAGGGTTGTAGGAAGGGGAGGGAATGCTTCAAATCAGTAAGGCCAAAGCTGGGAGTCTTTCCATTTAAATTCTAACAAGGCGAGTGTTCAGAGATAACAAAGGCCATGGTGTTTAATTAAGGGTATAAATGGTAGAAATGTGAGACAGGAGCTTTATGAACTGTTAATGAGGGGGATGGGAAACCTCTAAAAATAAACCAGGGCAAGTTGAAAGGGTAATTAGGGGTGCAAAAATAAACAGAGGGTGTCAATTTGAGAGAAGTTCCCTGCAAGGCTCCTCCAACCCATCCTCAGTAGGTAGGGCAGGCCAAAGAGAGGGCCCCCAAGGGGTCAGGGCCAGCAGCAAGGGCCCAAGTGTCCTCTTATCTTGCCTTGTCTCCTTCCTAGACTTTCTTTTCTTTTTTTTTTACTTATTAGGATTTTATTAAAACATATAATAAATATGCATTGAAAGGTTTTATAATGAGCACTTTCAAAAACAGAATTCATGAGATCACAAACATCATGGTGAAAATATAATTTTAGTAGAAAGTAGCTATTGGAAAAAACGATATAATAAGCCAACTTTGATAAGAATGATAATGAGCTCTCCCACCCTGCCCTGCCCCGTTCCAACCAACTGGAGACACACACACACACACACACACACACACACACACACACACCACCATGTGAGGCAGGCTGTGCCTTATTTAACAGGGAGTCCTCAAAGCTCAAAGGGACCTGAGCAAATATTAGGAGATGAAAGACCTTAAGGGCTAAGTGATAAAAATCAATCTGGTTCCTGCCTTTGAGCTGATGGCCAGGAATTCTGTCTGCTTGCGGGTGCATAGACACAAATACACACTTGCTAAACACACACACACACACACACACACACACACACACACACACACACACACACACACACACACACACACACACACACATCAGTCGGGAGAGTTCCCGTCCAGGCCAGTAGCTTGCAAATAGAGAGGGGTGGTTGCTTACCCAGGAGGTGTGTTTGAGCCTCCGGCCTCCTACCTCTGCAGTATCTCTCCCTCCCCCATCAGATCACAGCCACATTCGGAAGCGTTCTGGGGTCCAGTAGGTTTAGGAAATTCTTTCCATAATATGCTCCTTGGGGAGATGCACATTAACACATCTAACGCTCTGAGAAGTGTGGTAAAGAAATCTCTATGTTTATTCAACTCAGCATTTCCCAAACTAACCCTCTGTCCAAAAAATACCATTTACCATCTCCCCCCACCACCCACCCCCAACTAGTAAAATTTGGGGGCATTAAACACATCTCAGAGGGACTGGGAATTGACCTTGGGAGGGATAGGTTTGTCATTTTTGTGTGTGTGTGGGATCTTATTTCCCCGACCAGGGAGCCAACCCGTGCCCCCTGCAGTGGGAGCACACAGTCTTATCCACTGGCCCGCCAGGGAAGTCCCAGGGAGGGATAACTCTGGAGCACAAGTCCCTCCCTGCTGCGATGATGGGGCATCAGTGGTCTTCCTTAAAGGCTCTGGAGACCAGCAGGCTCGTCATGGGGATCATGACGCCCCTCATTTCATTTACTCCCTTGACAAGTTCTCTGCAAATAGCAGGCGATGCTGGTTCTTAGAGTTACAAAGTGGTGTCCACCTCAAGGGGAGAACGATGCCCCCAGATTCCCACCCAGAGCAAATAGCTTGGCTCCGTGGATCCCTACCTGTTCCTATCGGGGGATTAAAAATGGATCAGTCAGAAGACAGGGCCCATCGCTGCTATTGCTATAGGCAGTGTGACCTGGGCAAAGTGATTCAACCCTCATTATCACCTTTCCTTAGTTGTAAAAATAGGTTAATAATAATGGCTACTTCACAGAGTTATTTAGACGGGAAAGTAAAATCATATACACCAGGACTTAGTGTCTTTTAAAGCATGTAAAGTATTTAAAATGATCAAAAAAGCAACATTTTCTGTTTCCCTCTATACCTTCCTTAGGTGATTTCATCTACTCTCAGGGTCTTGATTCCATGGAAATGTGGATGGGCCCCAAAACCATATCTCCACCCAGATCTCTCTCCTGAACTCTAGATTTCTGCTACAGTTTGGGATTTAAAGTAAGCAGAAGTCCAATGAACTCCAATGACAGAAAATAAAACACTGCCAGATATGAGAGGATCTGGAATTGAAATCAGGAGAAACCCATTAGGAACAGAAGCAGCAATTCTGTCTCCCCACCCTCCAGGGTCTGCTCTGCTATCATCTCACACCCCATCACCTTCCTCTGCCTACACATTAACCCCCAAGTGCATAGGACCCAACTCCAGAGCCCACTCCAAATGGCAATAGATTCCATGAATCCTTGTGCAAGTGTTGGAAGAAAGAGTCTGCTTGGATGATTCTATCCACTCAATCCAGACAACAGAAGTCATAGGATTGGATGCCCGGGGTTAGGTGTCCATCACGGGTCCAAGAGCTGTGACACGATAGAGGGAGGCAATCATGCAATAGATAGAGTTGTCCCTCTAGCATCACTGGACAGGACAAGTAATAAAGGCCTGTCAATTTCATTCTTCTGCTTCCCTGCCTGGCACAGAGAACTTTTCCCTCTTCAAACATTTCCAAAGACACTCTCACCTAACTTGATCACATTTACAGCTACAAATCATACACCTCCCCAACAGAAACACCAGGAAGTCACAGTCACATTCTGCTCCTCATCCAGAGTTGGTGAGTATCCTAAGGCCATCTCAGAGATTGCTTGCTTGCCCCAGAGTCCACAACATTCAGTCTCTGTCTATTCCTCTTCTATTTCTGTGAGATCCTGTCCAAATATGACTGCTCGCTTTCTTGCAATCTGTGAGCTAAATGGTAAATGCAACCTCTGCCATTCCCCTGATATCCAACAATGGAGGAATAAACAGGAGGACAGCAGGGGGGAAAATCATTCACTTTGACAAATAGAGGAAAGAAAGAAATCTCTAGGACAAGAATCATACAGTGGCTCCTGGTCCAAGCATATATCAGATCCCAAAGCAACAGGGAACCCCTAGCTGGCACAGAAAGGCCAATGTCCTTGGGAGGCTGCCTATCCTTCACAGCCCAAATGAATCCTGAGGACCAGGTCCACAAATCTGTTGTTTAGAACCCAGGATTAGCTTCTTCAATCTGACTGTCCTTCCCTTAATGGCTGATGCCACATGGTACAGAAGGGATGTAGCTGAAAGACCCTTGGTTCGTCTTTCCTAACCTGTCTTTCCTTATCCAAATTCCAACTCTGACTGTGAGACTTGCCTCTCGGTGGGAGGGTTCTTCTTGGGGAAGGCAGAGTGAGAAATACCTAGGAGGAGCTTGTGGGGTGTGTCATCTTCTCCAGCAACCCTTTCTCCTCCCAAATAATTGTTTCCCCGTGGCCTGAACATCCATCTTTGTCTATCAGAGTTTTTAACTTTGGCACTAGAAACTCAATGAGACAGAAAATTAGGACCAGACCAAACTTTGGCAGGGCCCACTGGTTTTTGGACTTGGTTCTAAGTAATCAGACAGCTCCAGCTACAGGCAAAATGGGCTTCCTGCACCAGAATTACATAATCACCCTGTTTTTCTTATTTGCTCATAGACAGGTATTCTGGACAGAAACTTGTCTCTTTGCTGTTGGCCCTTATCTAAGGTTTCAAGCAATAAGTAATCTACTTCATTATCCTTACATTCAGGCCTCAAGCCTCCCAAAGTTTCACCTTTGGTGTGCCTATGGTCTGGGTCTCAAGGGATAGCAGGTGACAACTTAATTAGTGTTTTTCCACCAAAAATCACAGACTGCAAACTTCCTATCCTATAATGAAAGTTTTTTATTATGTCTCATTCCAATGATACCATAGCTGGTCTCAAGTCTTAAGGCTCTAGCACTTGAAATCCCACTCCTGGTACCAATTTCCATCCTAATTACAACTTTTCTGGTTGCACACTTTTAAAAGAACTAAAGTAAAAAATTTTGAATATGTTTATGTAACACTTAAACATATATATGTATATATACGTGTGTATGTATGTGTGCGTACATGTATGTGTGGATATATATGAGTGTGTATGTGTGTGTATATATCCATATATATATATATATATATAGAGAGAGAGAGAGAGAGAGAGAGAGAGATTAAGGGATAGAAAGAACAAGGACAGCCAGGCTCAAGGAAACTGGAAGTAAAAATTAGAAAATAAACCAGACATCTTCTCTTTCTCTATCTCTGTCTCTCTCTCTCAGAAGTGGTGACGTGGTCACCCAGTTGTTCATCAGTCTGTGTCTATTCCATCCTCCTGTCTTTTCAGGCCTTTCAGGAAGACAATGGGGGACCAACTTGCTGCCCTCTCAGCCACATACTTATGGCCCCAGTGACTGCTACCACAGCCCCTGATTCTATAAGACCTTCCAACACCCATGTCCCTTAATGACTGGCAGTATTCAGTGGCTTCGTTGAAACTCTCCAGAGACGGAATCTAATTGGTATCACTCATTTGTTTGAGCCAGACCACACACAAACAGTTGCTGGTCAGCCAGTGTCTGCCATCAGTTCTATGTGGAGCCAGCATGGGCAGTCACGTAAGAACAATGTACTCTGTAATTCTGTCCCTTCCTGCAGTTATGAGCAGCCAAGCATCATGAAATAAATATCAGAATAGCCAAATACTATGTCTGTCTCTACATGGACTCCCTAAGCCCTGAAAATGAGTCACAGCCCAAACTGAAATTATCATCTTTCTCTATGGCCACCCTTCTCCTTCCATGATCTTGAGCTGAGTAAATGACACCACCATCCATACAGTTCGTCAAACTGGAAATAAGGGCGTTACCCTTCACTATCTCTTCTACTCCAAGCCTCATATCTAATTAAACATCAAATTTTATTGATTTTTACCTCCCAAATATCTCTTGAATCCATCTACTTCTTTTCAACCCTCCAGCATTAGCTTAGAGAATGCTACTGTAATCTCTTAACTAGTTTATCCCTGTAGCCTTTTAACTGATCTTCCCCATTCAGTCTTCCCTCTTTCCAAAATATTCCTCATGTGGCTTTTAGACATATCTGAGTGTCACTCTTAAAACCTTTCAGTAGTGCCTCAATGTTCCAACCCCCCCGCACCCCATAATCTAGTTCTGCCTGTCTCTTCAGCCTTACCTCTGGACTTCACTCTTAGAGCCATACTGAACAACTTACAGTCCCCAGAGGCCTCCGTCTTCCAGTCTCTCT
Organism: Pseudorca crassidens; assembly: GCF_039906515.1. Classification (NCBI taxonomy): domain Eukaryota; kingdom Metazoa; phylum Chordata; class Mammalia; order Artiodactyla; family Delphinidae; genus Pseudorca; species Pseudorca crassidens. The sequence goes on along the minus strand of NC_090297.1, from coordinate 100,002,096 downwards.
TTTGGCTCAGCTTTGCTCATGCCCCACACCTCTTCCAGGAGGTCTTCTCGGAGGTCTCTTAGTCTAGGGTAGATGTGTTTTCTGTACACTCCCATACGGGACTTAGTATTACCATAGTTCTTATCTCTCTGAATTGTAAGCATCTGTTTTCTTGTCTGTCCATAACACAAGACTTTAAGTTCCTAATGCAGGGACTGTGTCTTATTGATCACGGTACTTGGCACATACTCAATACAGGTGTGTTGAATAAAAGAGACACGCTTAGCTATTGCTGTATATATACCTCCCACCTCCTAGAGACGCTTCTTGGTTATTACAATGACTGCTAACTTTCATGCAGCGTCTTATATTTTGTAAAGGATATTCACAAGTTGTGTCTCATCGGATAATCCCAGCACCACCCCCCCACGCCCCCAGCCCTGGCACAATGCCAAGAAAGAAGGACGGGAGGAATGTTACTCTTATTTACCTAAGAAGGATATATGATTCAAATATACTAAGTGACTTGCCTGATGGCAAGTGGTTAGGGAAGCTTCCTACTGGAGAAATCCATAAGTGACAGCTGGGGAGCAGGTGCCAAACTCTGGTAGCAGAAAAAGCACATGAATGAGCATGTTCTAAAGAAAACTATGCTGGGACTTCCCCGGTGGCACAGTGGTTAAGAATCCTGCCAATGCAGGGGACGCAGGTTTGAGCCCTGGTCCGGGAAGATCCCACATGCCATAGAGCAACTAAGCCCATGCGCCACAACTACTGAGCCTGCACTCTAGAGCCTGCGAGCCACAACTGCAGAGCCCACGTGCCACAGCTACTGAAGCCCACGTCCCTAGAGCCTGTGCTCCACGACAAGAGAAGCCACTGCAATGAGAAGCCCGCGCACCGCATCAAAGAGAAAGCCCATGCGCAGCAACGAAGACCCAACTCAGCCAAAAATTTAAAATAATTAATTAATTAATTTTAAAAAATAAAAATAAAAAAATAAAGAAAACTATGCTCTGAGGAGTGAGATTTGAGACCCCAACTCAGAAGACACTGTATTTGTTAAGAAGGCAATGACGGACCTATTCCAAGAGCTTACAACTGCTGCTTGGACACAAGGGAGAGGGCAACCTTGTGTTCTAACCATTAGAGTGGATATTATGGTCCTTAAGTGATGATTTGTCATGTTCTCTAATGGCAGCGCACATGGCTAGGCTGAGCAAGGATTAGATACAGCACAACAAGCCCAATAAGTGGCTAAAAGTCATGGACCAGGGGAAAGTTAGGTACAGGGTGACCTGATTTTCTAGAGAACAACATGACAGGGTAGACCGAGCAGACGCAGGATCAGGGAGGATGACAGAATACAAAACAGGCAAGGCAGCAGCCACCTATGAGGGATGAGGTCTGCTCGTCTCACACAGCGCTGTCCCAACTGCATTCCAAGCACCATTCAGAGCCTCCATTCTTGACGAGCAGTAAAAGCACTGTGTGTGTGTGTGTGTGTGTGTATGTTTTGTGTTTTAGTGCCAGGACATCAGAGCACTTTAGCGACAACAACAACAAAAAATGCTTTACACACAGGGAAAAAAACTCAGGCAGAAAAAGACCTGGCTCCATTAAACAAGATTATATCCAGAAAATCCAAACCGTTGATAGATCCACAGTGACAGACGCACATCTCCATTTGTCTTACCAGCTGTACAGAAAGGAAAAAGAAAATGGTGACACCAAAAACAAAGAGCTACCAACAAATAGCTTTGCCTCTGAACAGATCACAGGCAGTCAGGAGTCCCTTCACTGGCACCAGTACTTGTGGCTGTATTAAAGCTCCCAAATGCTGACACAGTGGTTCTAGCGGCGAAACGGGTGTTTGCACAGTTGATCTCACCAAGAGTAAATTTGAGGTCTGTGTTTCTGGGTTCCACTGCTGAAATGCATTATGGGATGGCCTAGTATGGAAAAAACCATTTCATCCAGGAGAAGATAAACCAAGGATTTTCCCGGAAGTTTAGGACCACAACTTCTAATGGGAAGTGATTTCTTCCAATTGCCTTGTAGAATTACAGAATTTGCAGCTGTTCCAAACTTTTCAGCCGGTCTTCCAGTTCTCCCTGCCTCTTTGCTAGCTCCCTACAGTTGTACTGCTAACTTGGGCTCAGCCCAGCCCCAAAGCCAAGAACATAAAATTGACCTGTGACATGAGTAATCAAAAGAGCCTTAGTTCCCCATTTCTCCATCCCCAATCTAGTGGGGATTAGTTTGAGAATGAAAGACCTGGGGTGGAAAAACGAGCTCCCGCATCGTCCCCAGTGTCACTTTCTTATTAGTCTTACCCAGGCTGCTACCTATCCTTCACATCCAACTTGCAAGCTCTGTTGGGTCTATCTGTGAAATCTCTATCTTTATTCCCATCTCTACCCCAACCCTACCACGCTACTCTAAGCCACCATCACCTCTCTCCTCTTTTGGGATGACTGCCAAGGCCTCCTGATTGGTCTCTTTGCTTCCACTCTTGTCCCCTGCAATCCATTCTCCACACAACAGCCAAATTCTTTTCTTTGTAACTTTTAATATGCATTTCCCCCCAATTTTTTTGAGGTATAGTTGGTTTACAATGTTTCAGGTATACAGCAAAGTGATTCAGAGAAATATGTATATTCTGTTTCAGATTCTCTTCCATCATAGGTTATTACGAGATATTGAATATAGTTCCCTGTGCTATACGGTAGGACCTTTTTAACATATTTTACATACAGTAGTCTGTATCTGTTAATCCCCAATCCCTAATTTGTCCCTGCCCCCTTCCCCTTTGGTAACCATAAATTTGTTTTCTATGTCTGTGAGTCTGTTTTGTAAATAAGTTCCTTTGTATCAGTTCTTTAGATTCCACATTTAAGTTATATCATATGCATTTTTTAAAAGATACCTAAGTAGAGGGGCTTCCCTGGTGGCTCAGTTGTTGGGAGTCTGCCTGCCAGTGCAGGGGATGCAGGTTTGAGCCCTGGTCTGGGAGGATCCCACATGCCGCGGAGCAACAAAGCCTGTGCGCCACAACTACTGAGCCCGTGCGCCGCAACTACTGAGCCCGCACACCACAACTACTGAAGCCTGCGCGCCTAAAGCCTGTGCTCTGCAACAAGAGAAGCCACCACAATGAGAAGCCCACTCACCACAACGAAGAGTAGCCCTCACTCGCCGCAACTAGAGAAAGCCCGCGCAGTAATGAAGACCCAATGCAGTCAAAAATAAATAAATTAAATAAATTTTTTTAAAATTCTAAAAAAAAAAGATACCTAAGTAGAGAACATAGTATAATGAAGCCCCAGTTTTCTGTTGTTTTGTTTGTGAGTTTGTGTGTGTGTGTGTAATATGTCAAAGCAAATCTTAGATATCATGGCATATCACCCATAAACACCTGTGTATTATGCGTCTCAAACTAATACAGAATTTCTTTTAAGAATCATGCTATTATCCCACCTAACAAAACTAACAATAATTAATTAATATCATCTGACACCAAGTCTGTATTCAAATTTCCTAGGTTGTCTCAAAGATCTCTTTTCACAATCTGTTTAGATAAGGATTCAAAGCAGGTCTATACATTGTGTTTCATTATGTCTTTAAGGTTCTTTTCTTCTATAATAGTTCCCTCTCCTTCTTTCTTTCTGTGTCATTGATTGATCTGTTTAAAATATAAATCAGATCAGGTCATTTCCTGCTCAAAACCCTCCAACAACTTCCCCACGCAGTTAGAACAAATCCAAAACCCTCACCAAGCCCACGGTCCTGCATGATCCAGTCCCTGCCCACCTCTCCAATGTACTCTCATCACTTGTTCCATTCAATCCAGCCTGTGGCCTTCCTTGATCACACCATACCTGTTCCCCCCGGGATTCTGTTACTGCTGTTCCCACTGCCTGAAATGCTTTATCCTCCTTCACCCCCGACACAGCAGCAGAACTGGCTGATCTTGGCAGAACTGGTTCCTTGTCTTTCAGGTCACAGCTCAGGTTGCCGCGTCCTCCAAGATAGATGCCTTCCCAGATCACATTTTCTAAATTAGCTCTTCTTCCCCTCAGGCCACCCTCTGTCACATCATCCCATTTCCATTTCTTCATGCAGCTTATTAAAATCTGAAATTATCTTCTCTTTGTTTACCTGTGTAATAGGACATTGAAATGGAAGTTTCCACCAAAACACCAAGGAACAATAGACGTGAAATTTCAAAGCTAGATAACCGTATACAAAATCTACAAAGAAAATGGTCAAGAATGTTTCCATGATTGTTGGTCCCCTCAGCCAGTTCACATATATAAAAAGAGAGGTAAGAAAATGAAGAAGGAGGGATTTATAGAGGATTTTTTTGGAAGGAGTTGTCGCTGTCCTGAGAGAGCCAACTCCTTCACGCAAGCCTGCAGAGAGGGCATTAGAGGACCACTTGGAGGGCTTACTGTGTGTTCTCTCAGGTTGGCAAGAGAGGAAGAGAGTTGGATATTGGACTTGTGCCCAACTCCCCTCGAGAAAACCAAAGTGGTCAGCCTGGGAAAACAGGATGGAGGGTGCTGTACTGGGTTCAGTCTGTGCTTCCAGAGCCTGTTGGAATATGAGATGCTTGAGCATTTCCTTTGGACCAATGTGAACATGTGAGAAAAATCAGAGAAGGTTTGTCTTGGGTTCTTCCGCCCAGTGAGGCCCCCAGAGGATGCAGTAATCCCAGCAGGAAGAAGCTGGAAGAGAAGACCAGGTTTCTAGGGACCAAGGAAGAAAAGCAAATAACCCCTCACAATGAAGATGCATCTACCTGGGCCAAAGAAACTGCAGTGACTGTAATCTCCAAAGAAAGGGTCAGCTTTAAACATCTGCCTGACCCAAAGAACACAGAATCTCCCAGTCTAGTAAGAACTGCCCCATCCCCTTAACACACACTCCCTCTCCCCCTCACATACACAGTCTCCACCCTGAAAGGAGCAAAATACTGGCCAGGAAGAGGTGAGAAGGTGAGGTGGGGAAGATGATGTAATAAGAGAAAGCAGAAGCTGGCCACATCCCTCCTTTTTCCTAGAGTCAAGAAGCCAGCTTTGGATGAAATTGGAGCATTTAATCATTATCTTGCACCAGACATTCTGGTTTCCAGATTGAGGCTGTTTTTACAACTTAAAGTGACCAAAGGATTGTCTACAACCCAGGTGTGAGCAGACCAGTCCTCAGATCTGCCCACATTTACACTGCAGAAAAGATCACCACCACTGAATTTATTTTGCTCCTATAAGTCACGCACTTAACGTGCCCACTTGTTACATGTCTCCCTCCGCTGGCGTTTAAACCTCACAAGACTGTGGACTTTGTCATCCTAACATTGGATCTCCAGTTGGAGATACAGCTACCACCACTGTCACAGTGGCCACCTGAAAGGCTGACAAAAGCCTGTCTTGCTTGCATAAATAAGTCCCCTTCCCAGCAGAATGGTGCCCAGGTGATGACCGCAGCCAGACATCTGGGCTGAACTAATCCCAGACTCACCTCTCTGGTGCTTGTTACTTACTCCAGCTTCCCCTCAGGGTCTTTACTATTTAGAAACCCTGCTATTTCATTAGGGGTCTCAGACTGAATGTCTGCCTGCTATATCAGTAAAGGTGTCCACTCATTCTGTAGGGCTAGAAAGGCCACATTCTCCGCCCACAGCTGGGTCAGCTGCCAGGTGCTAGTTTCAACTAGTAAAGGCCCTCCACTCTGACCCGCCCTGCTGTGAGTAAACCCAAGCCTCCGAGAGCCCTGAAATACCTCCTTCACTTTACAGAAGAAGAACTTGGACCTGGCACTTGACTTGCCCAAGGTCATAGCTGGTCAGAGGCACAGCTGGAATCAGATCCCAGACCCTCATCCACTCTTTTTGTTTGTTTCCTCGATTAATTTATTACTTGATCTTCTGACTTAGAGCTCACACTGCAGTTGGTGAATAAGAACTTTTTTAAAAATTATATTTTATTGACGTATAGTTGATTTACAAAGTGTTAATTTCTGATGTGCAGTAAAATGATTCAGTTATACATATAGATGCATTCTTTTTCATATTCTTTTCCCTTATGACTTATCACAGGATATTGAATATAGTTCCCTATGCTATACAGTAGGACCTTGTTGTTTATCCCCCGTCCACTCTTTCCATCACACCACACACCTTCAAATCTTCATCTCTACTCAATCCCCAAATCACCTACTATTCTACCCAAACTGAGCTTTCCTTATCCCCATGTCATGGAAGCCTTTCCACATCTTCTACCTCAGCTGCACCTCCTTCACTTGACTCCCAAGTCACACCTTCCCCAGGAAGCCTGCTCCTTCCTGCTAGTCTGATACCTGACCCATCCTTTCTCCTCAGGTCCCATTTGGAAGTTTTTTTCTATGCGGAATGTTGAAATCAAAAGGGGCCTTAATGACTGAGTTTACTGCCCCATCTTCCTGCCCTCCTACCTCACAGATGAGGAAACTAAAGCCTGAAGGGCTGAAATGACCCACCTGAGATCATACTGCTGGTTGTGGCCATTTGAAGAAGGAGGCACTGCATACACACACATCTTCAGACCCTCTTGGCCTTACCACTCTCTCTTTATGCAGTAGTCGGGCCTCTGTGGGCTAGGACCACCTGCATGCTGTTAAGCCTGGCAGTCACTACTGCTTGCTCCCCAGCCAGGACTTCTCAGCTACAAGGAGGGGAAACTAAAAGAGCTGGGGAGTCAACACTTGGCCAGTTGGTAGAGGGACAAACCTCTGACCAGAGAGGGATGGGAACCCATGGAGAAATGCTTTCTCTTTCTTTCCTTCAGACAGGCGTTCTCAGACAGTGCCACACAATCAGGCAGCCAGGAAGTAGCCCACTTGATAACGCATCTTTGAATTAGCTCTCTCCGTCCCTGCTTCATGCCCTCTGATTCCCACGCATGCTCTCTTGTTCCCACTAGCCGATACAATCTCACATTTAAGGCTTTGTCTCAGGCTCTTCTTTCCGGCGATCCCAGGCTCAGACAGAGACAGGAAAGGTGACCCCAAGGAAAGGTGACTCAGAGACAGGAAAGGTGGCTCGCCTGGCTGCACAAGTGGGTTCCGTGAGAGGGCACTGATCTTGGTTAATTCACCGATCTCCATGTCTTGTCCTCAGCCTTCTCGGCTCAGAAATTTGATTTTTCCATAATCAAATAGAGGATCTCTCCCAGGGGAAGCTTATGTCACCCAACCTCACCAGGATAGAATACCCACCAATTTAATTACCATACAAAACACAACTGTCAAACAGGCCAGAGACTGAAGTGAACCTAACCAGTGCCTCTTCTCTCCGTGGATGAGAAACATGAGAGGCCACATGACCAGAAAGTCCTTAGTGAGCAGTGAGTCCCTAGCAGTTCTAGGAGATCCCATCACCTTGGGGCATATCACTCAGCTAAGTAGCTTGAGGACCTCTCAAGACATCAGAAGTAGCCTTGTCCAGAAGATCTTAGCAGTTAGTCTACTTGGGCAAGAGCTCCTTTCCCTAAACAGTGCTTAGATTGGCACCATCGATAATTGCTTCTGTTACATTCCTGTTTCTATGCATCTGTATCGTTATTATTGTTATGATGAAGATGGTGAAGTCAGTGTTTTGAAAAATAATTGATGTGCTTTTCTCTTTTGCCTTTCAGAGGTTATGACTTTCCCTTTACTTAGCCCCAAGCATCATGTGCCTGGAGAGATTAAATTGTTGCAGAAGAACGCAAAAAGAAATAAAGAATTAATATTCTGCTATGGACATTTAAAATGAGGTTTCTCAGCAAGACACTAATCTTTCGATCCAGGCTATTATCTTGAAAGAGTTAGAATTGCCAATTGGCTAAAATGACAGACTCGGAGGCATAATAGCTGTATTCAGATCCAGGTTCTACCATTTGCCAGTTGTGTGACGTTAAGAAAGTTACCGAATTTCTCTATGACTCGGTCTCCTTATCTGTAAAATGGGAGTAATTATGGTACCTTCCTCAGAAGTTTGTTATAAGAATTTAACAAGCTAATACACATAAAGCACACATTCAACAAACTGGATTCCTTTTAGATAACAAACTCTGAAATACATGGAAGTAGTTAGAAAGTGTCTGGAATACAATGAGTATTCAATAAACATAGGGTATCACTTTCAAAATTCCTTTATCTTCCCCTTTAGTGTATCAGGAACCAGCTCTTAGAGTGCCAGTGAAGCTGTGAAGCTCTCTCTATGGTAGATGAGGGACATGACATAGAGAAAGTGATGAAAACCTTTCCTTTCAGTCCTGAGGGATTATGGGGAGAGGAGGTGAGAAAGTGAGAAAGGAGATAACTTCCCCCCTCTCATCACACACACATACTGCCACACATAGACACACATCACACACTACACACACACACACACACACACACACACACACACACACACCCCACTGTTGGGACTGACCTTCTCAGACACCCAGAAAGTGAAAAGCACTAAGGACATAAAGACCTCATGAGTCAAAGCATAGACAATGAGGACCGAGTAGCCATGTCAGGCAGAATGAGGGTCTAGAAAAGACTATGAACAGACCACCAGTGTAGGGGAGCCAGGTGAGGGACATGATGGAAACTCAGAGGAACCTCCTCCCAGCCAGGAACGCTTAGGGAGGCTGAGTTAGCCAGGGAGTAATGTAGGGCTCTGCCTAGGCTAAGAGGGACCAAATCACAAATCCCTCTAGCTGCCGGCTTTAGCAGAGCGAACAGTGACCAGGACCAGGGACAGAGATAGAGCCCTGGAGACTCAGGAAGCAGGGACACCACCACATGATTCCAAGGGGGCAGTAGGGTGGGGGTGAGTGGACAAAAGGCTCCAGAAACTGGGAGACTGAGCATTTTCATAGAGAGATTCTTCCCCAGAGGTATTGTTTACATTGTTGCCTGGATTGAACTGAATCTACACTTTTCTTCCAGCTACACAAAGGCTGGAGACAAAATAAAGATTCCAATTCCCTCTGGATGTCCAAGATATGGTATACGTCTCATGACCCTAATCCAGTATTCATTGTCAGTATTGTTATTTAGTGGATGCTATTGTCCGTGGAGCCCCGCTTCTGTGGGAACTGCCGTCCACATCCACAGGGCGGACAAACGAAACATCTTCCCATAAAGAGGTCCTGCTCCCCCTCCCCCCACCCCCAATTCCAACCTCATGGATAACTGGTCCAGGATGGACACTGGGCTCAAGCTGGCTCAATCTGGGTCAATTGCAATCTCTGCCTTGGGATTTGGAGATTTTGATCTGAGGAAGATGAGTGAGCTGTTAGTTGCTGGAAATCATGGTAGATTTCCAGAGCAGTGACTCCCAAAGTACGTGGCGAGCCTCAAACCTTCCCAAAATGCAAGGCCTTGCTTCTATTCTTCTGTGCAAATGACATTTCTATATAATGCCATACATTTTATATATAATGAGTGACTATTTTCTAATACTCTACTGAACGGGTCATTGTGGATCACTAAAATGTAGGGTCCACAAACTAAAGTGACTGTTATAAAAGAGAACTCTAAATTGATGTTCTGCTGAGGAAGCTGTCTGCCGGGCCAAGCTGGCAATGAGGAGATGCTCTCACAGCACAGGCGCACAGAGAGCTGGAATTCCTGGCATGTGGGATAATGACACTTCATTGTCAGTGCCTCATCAGTGTTATTTAGAATTGACTGTGGGTTTTGATAGCTTAATTATATTGATCATTAATTATAAATTGCATTCACTATAAATTACTGTAGATTTGGCTTGTTGATTGTTTAGCTTTATAAATATCAGTTTAGTTTATTGTGGTTGTTGTGTAGTGATCTTTTAGACCTATCATTTTTCAATAATTAGGCCTTAAAACTATGCACTATAATTCGATTAACATTGTCATGCCCCTATATATGCATATGCATGCATTTTTCCCCCCTGCAATTTTATTAGTGCAGTAATCATTCATGTAATACTTTTATCCTCTTGAAATTGGGAATAATTGAAAGGTTTCATGGTTTTTCTCCTCTTCAGTGAGTCACAGTGGAGGAAGAACCACAAATATCTGACGTTAAGCCCCTGGAGCTGCCCTTTTTCTTACCTCTTCAGGAACCTCATGAGTCAACTCCTCTTTTGATTCCATGAATGTATGTAATAAGTTCTCCTTTTGACTTAAACTGGCTTGAGTTGGTTTTGGTTACTTTTATCCAAAAAACCTTAATTAAGAAAGTCATCATATTTTAGATAAGGACACAAGTATTAGTGAATTCACAATCATTCCTCCTCCCTCTACATTCTAAGGAAAATTCCTCTACCTTTTTTTAGGGTATGGGTGGAATGGATAAGGTAAAAACTAATCAGATTTATGTTACAAGAGGCATGGCACCAGAAAAAAAAAAAAAAGAGAGAGAGATTCAGAAGACAAGAGGAAGGGGGTTGGAAAAGAGAAGAATTAAGGAGAAGCCAGATGGGTTGGAAGATTCTGGAAGGAGAGTGAGAAGAGCTTTGCCAAGAACAGCTGCCATAATTAGTGGGGAGATAGGAGGATTTTTAGGAAGTTTTGCTGTGCGCAGAGACCACCCAAAAGTGGCCAGCGGTATTCAGGTTTGAGCCTGACCAATCCCCTTCAGTGTACACAGATTTTTCTTAAAACAGGTGCAATGATTAGAACCTCATCACTGGATTACTATCCACTAAGTTACAGTCACATTTTAATCCTATTTCCCTGGGATTCCTCCCATAACACCCTGAGTGGAGTTTAGGGTGTTCCCAAATTCTTCATTCCCACATTATAGACAACCTCTTGGTTTATTCCCACAGACATACAATCATATCCACTGATAAGGGATTCTTTTTTCTCTTTCTAGTCCTCTTCCCTCCAGAACAATTCAATCCAAAGCCATTAGATGGGCCAGAAAAATTGGGCATCTGCACTAGAGGAGGCGAAGTAGTAGTGTCTCAGAGTGGGATGTCAGAGCCTAATTAAGGTGAAGTTGTCTACACTGGGTAGGAAGTGGGCGTCCAGTGCAGAGTATAAGGGCCTGAGTGGGGTGAGGAGAACATCTGCAAGGGAGGGTGAGTAACACAGGATAATGGAGCCTGATCAGGGTAAGGAAGGAGGTGTCCATGCAGGAGAGAGTGTCAGAGTCCAAGAGGGTGAGGATGGCAAGCATGTGGGGTATGACCCAGTACAGGGTGTCAAAACCTGAGCAGGATAAAGGACGCTTTTGCATAAGAAGGTGACCTGGGGCAGAGTGTTAGAGCTGAGAAGAGTGAGAAGGATATTCACATAGGGGTGGGGCCATCCCAGCAAGAGTATTTGAGCTTGAGAGGAATGAGGAGGGTTTGGATATAGGGGGTGGCCCAGTGTGCAGTTTGGGAGCCCAGGAAGGCTGAAGAGGGCATCCGCACAGGGGGCAGTTGCAGTGACTCAGCACCAGTATCAGAGCCCAGAAAGGGTGAGGAAGGGATACTTGCTGTGGAGGGGGAAGCAACAGGAGACTGGCTACATATAAGGAAATTGACCAAATAAGCAACTTAATATTAAGCATAATGGAGCTAGGTTTCTTACTATTGGAGGTGGAAAGGGAGAAAACTAGAGTAAACACTGTGGTTTGAGAATTGAAATGGGGGTATTGATGTGAATTCATGGTTTTCAATATAAATAGAGAAATAAATACATATGTAAATTTGTGTACACACACACACACACACGTGCATGTGAGCTCATATGTGTATTTTCCAGCCCTGTGTCCTGAGAGAACAGTGACACCACCAGTGTAATGAGCACCTGTAGCACCCAGATGGTAACTTCTAAATACCACTCTCAAGTGAGAGAACTAGAGCTTCTTAGAGCAACAGCTAATTCCATGATCTCTTAGTCTCCCTGGGCTGCCATAACAAAATATCACACACTGGGTGGCTTAAACAACAGAAGTGTATTTTCTTACAGTTCTGGAGGCTAGAAGTCCAAGATCAGGGTGCAGCTGTTTCGGTTCCTGGTGAAGTCTTTTTTCTTGATTTGCAGAAGGCTGTCTTCTCACTGTGTCCTCACATGGCACACACAGAGAAAGGAAGCTCTCTGGTGTCTCTTCTCGTAAGAACACTGATCATATCAGATCAAGACCCCACTTTGATGATCTCATTTAACCTTAATTACTTCCTCATAGACCCTATCTCCAAATATAGTCACTTTCAGGCTTAGGCCTTCAACATATGAATTTGGGGACACAATTCTATCCATAGCACAGAACTGGAACAGGGAAACTATAAGTTGAGCCTAGAACATCTTGTTTTTCCAAAAAGTAAGGAAGTGCTCAAGGAATGATGGAGATGTGCCCCAAAAAGTTAGAGAAGTCAGTTTAAAGGGGATCACAATGACAAAATCTGGGGGAAAATATCATCATAGTAACACATTATAACACTTTGAATAACATAGAAAACAATGAGTCACTACTGATATAAAAATAAATTGACAGTTTGATAAGGAAGAAGATATTTACATAGTCTCTGTGTACCTCCTCACAAAAGATTAGTTACAAAAGTAATAAAGAATAACTGTATAGTGGAGAGGACTGGTAAACATCACCTTAAATTAAGTGATCAAAGTTAATGCCATCAGCAGTGGAACAAATAGAACTCCTGTGCCACCTGGTAAGATGAAATGAAAATAAAGAACATCACTCCTGTGTTATATGTACCAAAGGTTCATAACCTAAATACAATCATGAAGAAACAGCAGACAAACCCAGTTGAAGAACGGTCTACAAAACAACGGGCCTGTGATCTTCAAAAGTGCTAAGATCATGAAAATCAAGGAAAGATTGAGGAAAGTCTTCCAGATTAAAAAGAGACTAAAGAGACATGACAAATAACACAACATGTGACCCTCAGTTGAATCCTTTTCCTCTAATAAACACTAATGGAACAATCAGTGGAACTGGAATAGGGTCTAAGAATTAGATGGTAGTAATGTATCCGCCTGCATTTCTCTGTTTTGAAGGTTACGTCTTGGTTATGTGGGAGAATATTCTTTTTTGTAGGAAATACGCAGTAAAGGATTTGAGGGTAATGAGGTACCATGTTGGCAACTTCCTCTCAAATGAATCAGAAAAAAAGTTTGTCAAACTTTGCTTGCAAATCTCCTGTAAGTGTGAAATTGTTTCAAAATAAAAAAGAAAATTTTAAAAAAGAACCCGGGAACCGTAACATGACACATGTGTACTCCACGCCCTGCGTCACCAATTTTCTCCCTCCGTTCAGCAACCACCTTACTCCCTCCTCAAGGGAGAGTCGTGACTGACTTCCTCCACCCCCGCACAACAGCCCGGCAACTTACCTTCCTTCCCATCCATCCTCGCTGCCTTCGCTCTGGGTCAGTGAAAGTGACCTCCCTCCCCCATCCAGGCCAGCCCTGCCGCTTCCACCTCAGGTCCCACTTCTCTTTCCTCCTCCCCCTCAAAAACATCATTCCATCAGGCAGTCCTCAGCCCTTTATCTTCAGCCTCCTCTCCATACTGCTTCTGTCCCTTCAACAACAAACCGTGCTTATGCATCTTCCACTGCTATATTTTTCAAAGCCCTCTCCCTTCCTCCATGATTACTACTTCAGACCTTCGGCATTTTCCTCAAGCCCGCTGTTTCATCAAGGATTCTTAATTTTAGGTAGCAGAACCCACCCTAGTAGTTAACTAGAAAAAAATATTATCAGATATGATTAGGTAACTCATACTATCTTGGGAGCACCGGAAAGTCAGATCCAAAGGTGTGTGACGTCGAAACAACTCCTGTGAGCCTCTCTTACCAGCCCCCTCCTTCACTTCACGACCAAACTTTTGGCGAAACAGGTCTACCTTGACTGCCTCTACTGCTTTCCTCCCCTTGACCCTCTGCCTTCACATTCCGCTGAAATTATCTTTGCCCAAATCTCCTGCAACATCCTAGTTGCTAAGTACGTGGACTCTTTTCCATTCTTATCCTGCCTGAAACCTTTCCAGCATCTGAGGCTGCTGTCTTGCCAGATACTTTCTCCTCACTTGATCTCCCTAATCCCTCCACCCCCCTCACCTACCACTGGTTTTCCCCCCACCTCTATGGCTGGTGCTTCTTATTCTCCTCCACAGGTTCTACTTACTCACCCAGCTCATAAGTGCTGGTGTTCCTCAGACTCACTCTGTCACTTTTTTCTCCTGTCACTGTGTCATTCTTCCTGGGTGCACCCCCTTCCTAGGTGCACGTCCACTTCACTGGCTTCAACTCCTACCCACATGCCGTTGGCACCTAAGTCTTTGTCTCTAGCTCAGATTGTCCTGAGTTTCTGACCCATGTATGTTATCCAGTTGACACCCAACACTTCCACCAAGATGGCCCCTGAAAAAGTTGGTGTCAATGCTACAAGTGAAAGAAAATCCAAAATGCTTTAAATGGAAAGGAAATTAATTGGAACAGCCATAATGCATGTGTGTTATTTTAAGCTGCTAAGTTTTTGGTAATTTCTTACTCATCATTAGAAAACCAATACAGGGATTCTCTGGTGGCACAGTGGTTGAGAGTCTGCCTGCCGATTCAGGGGACACGGGTTCGTGCCCCGGTCCGGGAAGATCCCACATGCCGCAGAGCGGCTGGGCCCGTGAGCCATGGCTGCTGAGCCTGCGCGTCCAGAGCCTGTGCTCCGCAACGGGAGCGGCCACAACAGTGAGAGGCCTGCGTACTGCAAAAAAAAAAATAGAAAACCAATACAGCCTCTCTGAGGCAGGCAGATTATTCTGCAAGAAAGCTAAGCCATGCAAGTGGAATAACTCACAATTCAGATCCCTGAGAGAGGCCAGGACTGTTCATCTAATGAAGGTGCCACCACGTGGAAACATGAAACCAATGAGAAGGAAAACTTTCCCCTCCCTCCCCCACCCCCACCAACCCCTGTCTCAATAGGAAAAAGAGTGGAAAGAGAGAGAACTGTTAGGAGGCTACAACCATAGTCCAGGCAAGAGATGATAGTGGCCAGGATGGGGAGAATTATATGGATCTGAGACATATTTGGAAAATATGTAAATTGCTAGAATTGCTAATTGCCTGGTTACAGAAGATGAGAGAGAGGAGAATCGGGATGACTTCTAGGTTTCTGGCTTGAACAGCTGGGGCCACTAACCAAGTAGGAAATGCTGGAAGAGGGACAGTTTGAGGGAAAAAGTGGAAATCTAAGAGTTTCATTCTGGACATGTTAAGTTTGAGTGCCTGTGAGGCATCCAAGTAGAGACGTCAATTAGAGGGCTGGGTATGCCAGTCTGGAACTCAGAAGAGAAGTCGGGACTGGAGATATAAATGTATGAGTCATCAGCATAAAGATGTTATTTAAAGCCACGGAAAGGGATAGAACCACCAGGGGAGGGAATGTAGAATCCTGCCCTTCCAGTCTCTCCTCCGTCCTGCCCTCATACTCGTCTTTCTAAAATGCAAATCGGATTTTGTTGTTCTGCTTAAAATTATGCAATGGCAGTCAAAGGGGTTTTTTTTCGTTTCAATTTTACGAAAAGGTTGTTTAAACTGTAAAAGGAAAGTTATATTAACACGTTGTACGTTGACCTACTTTCACAAAAGAAATTATATAGCACTGATGAAAAGCCAGTACAATATTTGGAAAGTGGAGGAGAAACAGAGAACCGGAAGAAACTATAATGAAGGCAAGCAACTAATTAAATTACAGCAAATGTGTCACTTTTTTTTTTTTTTGAAGATGTTGGGGGTAGGAGTTTATTGATTAATTTATTTATTTTTGCTGTGTTGGGTCTTCATTTCTGTGCGAGGGCTTTCTCCAGTTGTGGCAAGTGGGGGCCCCTCTTCATCGCGGTGCGCGGGCCTCTCACTATCGTGGCCTCTCTTGTTGAGGAGCACAGGCTCCAGACGCGCAGGCTCAGTAGTTGTGGCTCACGGGCCTAGTTGCTCCGCGGCATGTGGGATCCTCCTAGACCAGGGCTCGAACCCGTGTCCCCTGCATTAGCAGGCAGATTCTCAAACACTGCGCCACCAGGGAAGCCCAAATGTGTCACTTTTAATGTTATTTTCTCAGAGTAACTATGATCATTTATATAGCCAGCCAAAGATTTTAATTGCTTAAAAAACTACTCGCTAGTTGTGTGACCTTGTAAACTGCTTTAACCTCTCTATGTCTCCTTTTGCTTTTTCTATCAGGCGGGAATAATGATGCTTGCACAACTTTGCTGGAAATGTTGCTGAGAGGGCCAAGTGAGATCACGGAAATAAAAACACTGAAAAGTTTACAGAAGGAAGAGGAGGTCATAAGCTCCTCAAGTTCAAGGACTGTGATATATTATATTTGTATTCTCCCTGCCTAGCAGAGTGCCTAGAGTTCATCACAGGATTACTATCAGAAAAGAAAAAACTGCATCGAGGGCTCCCTATTGCCTTCAGAATAAATCTCAGTTGGGTTCTCTTAGAACAGAATTGAAGATTGAGGCTTGGGTGCAGATAGTTTATAAAATTGTCCAGAAAGAAGGAATGAGGGAGCAGGAAGAAAGAGAAAAAAGGAACAAACCAATGTGTGCTATGATAGGGACATCACTGCTGAAGCCTACGGGACTCAGTTCTGCAGAGATCCCTGAGCTGCTTACTGGGTCGCTCCCAGAATTATTCACCTAAAAGACAGGAGGCTAGAACACTTATCCACCTGGGCTCTAGCCCCTCCACTGCATGAGGTTGTCCCGAAGTGTATTCACCACCCATCCCTCCCCAAGTGGAGCAGCTCCTGTGGCCTCAGAAATACTCGGAGGCAGCAGGTGGAGCGGGCCTGGGTGGAACCTATCAGGGAGCCGTGAACCTGAGCTTGCACAGAACTGATAGGAATAGAGTAGGATAATGAAATAGTCAGTTTAGAAATCCCACTAGGGGATTGAGGACAGGAAGGGAATTTTAAGGGAGTTTGGGAGACTGTTGTAAACTAATGACGACTCAAGAAAAGAATCCAGTAACCTAGCAACAATCTACACTACCTTGAAGGAAGGCCAGGTGCATCCAAGTGCCGGACACACTCAAGCCACAAACCCTGAGAGTTAAAACACAAGACAATAGACATGGGGTCTGAATCTTGTTACATGAAGTCAGGGAGTTCATAGTCCCTGAAGAGCAGCATTTCTGCGCATAGCCAAGGCAGAAATGGGAAAGAAACTAGGTGAAAGGGGACATTATAGGGAAACCTGAGATGAATTACCATATTTTAGTATATGTTACCACCCTTTTGCTAATATACATATGATTTAAATAGCCCCATGACCGTCTGAGTTAAACCACATAGGGCCAAAGGAGGAATTGATGATGTAAGCCTTGACGTCTGCCCAAGAATGAGGAAGAAGGTGGTCTTCTCCCTTCCCCACTTCTTCTTTGATTATAAAAATGTAGCGCTCTTTGTTCTCGGGGCTGCTGCACTCCCTTGCCAGCCCACTTGTATCTCTCCTAAGCGTCCTGTGCTAATAAACTCTCTGCCTGCCACTTTGCCTCTCGCTGAATTCTTTCTGTGCTGAGGCAAAAGGACCTGAGCTTCAGTAAGTCCTGACGTCAGTAAGTCCTGAGCAGTTTCAATTGAAAGACAGTGGGTTCAAGTCCCCTCCTAAGTCAGGGATTGTGAGTTCAAGTCCCAATCTGAGGTACAGGTGGGTTTAAGTCCCACCCAAGAAGGAGTTTTGTTTCAGAACCACCCACCCCTGCAGCAACTGAAATCAGAAGTGGCCCAAGGGGACGTGATGCAAGGCACCAAACGCTGTCTGCTACAAGATCCAAAACCTTTCCCCTGACATCGGTCCTCCGAGTTTTCCTGCCATCGGACTCTGGGGGCTCTTTTGTGCTTCACAACTTTGCCTGCCTCCCTGTGCCCCAGCTGATTGGACAGTGAACAGACACCCATCCTGTCTTAGTCAACTCAGGCTCTTATAGCAAAGTACCATAGAATGGGTGGCTTGAAAAATAAAAATGTATTTCTCATACTTCTTGAAGCTAGGAAGTCCAAGATCAAGGTACCAGCTGACTCAGTTCCTAATGAGATCTCTCTGCCTGGCTTTCAGATGGCCACCTTTTCACTATATCCTCACATAGGAGAGAGAGAGGTTATTTTCCCTGGGATTCCCCAAAACCACTACACCCTCAGTTCCATGGCTCTCAGACCCCTCCTACCCTTAGATGGTCCCACAGGGGAGTCAGTCCTCATCCCGGGGATTGGTCTGCCCTTCGTGTTTTGTTGGATGGTAGACTAAGCTACTTAGCTTTAACTCAAGAATATCCTTTTTGATACCTCTTCTACATGTGATGGAATTTTTGGTCTCTTCCAGAACCTTCTTCCAAATCTCCGCACTCACTCTGGGCACCTTGAGCTGTTCTGCTTGTAAACTCTGCAGCTGCCCATGTTGGCACTTGTGGACTGTGCCCTGATCCCTGGACACCAGGAAAAGAAGGCCGAACCACACCCACAGATATTTTCTCCCCTCGTTTTGGGGTGTCCTACACAGACCTGAGGGTCACAGCACCATCATCACTTGCTTGGAAAACTTCAGTAGCCCCCTAACTGGTCTCCCTCCAAACTGCCCTCCACACCATCACTAGAGTGACCTTGCTAAGTACAGATCTGACCTCCCTGCTCCTTTTCTGGAGATGCTTCCAAGTCTCTTCATGGCCCCAGAATCAAGTCCACACTCTGACAAAGTCTACAAGACCATTCATGATATTGCTTTGACTCAGCTCTCCTGACATCAGCTTTCAACCAGAGACTACTAGGCTGTCCAAGTTCTGTCTCACCTGTGGACCTTGACATGTGCTGTTTATTCCATCTGGGAAGTTCGCCTCCCCTGCCTCTGCCCCCACCTCACCCCACCCTGCACCCCAGGCCTGCCTCACTCCTGCCCACCTTCAGGTGTCAGCTTGAATACCACCTCTTCGAGAGCATATGCTTCAAGCTCCCACTTTTCACACTCAATTGAATTTTGCTTGTTTGTCCATTTGTACTGTTAAAACCTTGAAGGCAGAAACAAGGTCCTGAATCTTTACCGCCGACCACAGTTCCTGGCTCATAGCACTTGCTCAATGAACATTTCGGATTGAATGAATCAATGAACAGAGGCCCCTCACTGCTCTCCTCCGGGCGTCTGTGGCTCTGGTCTCTGGAAGGCCTGCCTCCTCGGCCCTGGCCTGTTCCTGCCACACGCAGCTGCCTGTAGAGCACTGACTTAGTACATAGACAGATGGGTGCTAAGGTGAGCTCAGCTCTCGTGTGACCTCTGCTGCCCTGGGCCACTATCACAGCTGTCCCATTAGCTGCCATGTGATGTGGTGGACCAGCATCACCATCACCAGCTTAGGTCTGGCCCTGTAATCCAGGCAACAGGTCCCTCCAAATCTCCAAGTGGCAGGGGATTACCTGCCATCTTGTCATCCTCTCTGCCTGCATCATCAGAGCTGTGGTGTCGGACGACCACTGAGTATGGACTCTCCTTTTCCTGGCCAGTCTTTGCCGGGCTGTAGAGCCACATTTCTGATGGCAGTTGAAGCAGTTCTTTACCAAAGGCATCCGAGCCTGGGAAGACCCCAAGCACGGGGGTTGCATCCGTTTTGCTTCCATCTCCTTGTACGGGTTCAGTGCGGGGTTTGAGAGCTGATGTCCAGACTCTCACAGCCCAGGATGGATCCTACCCCTGCCACTTGCTGGTGGAATGACCCTAGCCAAGTCATCCCTGGATTTTGTCCTTTATGCCTGTGCCATTCACAAGACAACCTTGAGGTAATGCTCAATCTTCAGTTCTAACTCCAGATCCTTCCACAGCTGAGCAACATAGCCCTCGCCACCTGCCCGCTGAGATCCTTGCTTTCCATCTATTGTATTCTAATGCTACAATCTCTACATTTCCTAAACAACAACAAATATGATTCCTTCCAGGGGAAGAGAAGGCCCACCCCTAGCCTCCAAGAGTTAATCCCACCTAAATCTTAAGCCCCACACTTCCGGAGGCTGCCAATATACCAGGCGCCCATAATGGGTGCTCCCTCCACCCCAATTTTCTAAGTCTGCTGGGCAACAAGAGCCATTAAATCCAGAAACTAATTTGTAAGGAAAACAAAGAAGAGTAATCGTCTCTCTGTAGGATTCCAGTGGAAGTTCCCCCTGGACTGGTGCTCTGTAAAGAACAGAGAAGGGCACCTGAAGAGAAACGCCTATTAACGTTCAAAAGCCCCCTAGTGGAATGGAAGTTGACCTGCTGGAAAATGGAAATCTGCCCCGGCCCACGGGAGCCCGCCCTCGGAATAACATTATTTATCCTGCAAACGGAGTCGCTTAAGAGGAAGAAGCAATCTCAGGGCCGTTCCTGCAGCTCAGGGGCACCCGGCAGAGCCGTCCCCAGGACGAGTGTCTGGGTGCTTTGGAGCTGTGCTATTTGGAAAATAAGAAAAGGAAAAATAAAGTGGGGAACTGGGAGGGGGAGAGAAAGCCGGAAAAGCTGAAAAGCGTCAGCGGCGGGAAGAGGGGGCAGTCTGGGAGTCTTTGCGGGGTCCCTGCAGGGACAGCCAACCTTGCCGGCAGGGAAACACGGCTTTGGTCTTCTGTTGCTCATGGCTGGGGGCCGGAGACTCGGAGATGTGCAGAGAGAGATTCACCTTGAGTCATGCCATGAGTCAGAGGCAGGAGGCAGAAATAGATCTTACGACCCGCTGTTCCTTGTCACAGACATCTTGGAGGATCTTTAACCAGGACTCCTGAGTGGGGATGAATTTGGCTGCTTCTTGCAGCCAGGTTGGTGCATTGGATGAGATGCCTGTCCTCTCTCATGCCAAAGGCAAGTGATTTAAAGTCAAGAAGGACCAGGAGCTTCAAACAGACGTCCGTGGCCAAAGCTGCATTTCCCCTCACGTCAGGTACACCTGTTTACCGTCACGGCCAGGGGTGACTCATCTGCTTTCTGTTTCTCCTTCGCCTCTACCACCTGCTCACTTCCACACACCACACACGCCAAGTCTTCTAGGACCCCCAGCTCTCACTGGAAGCTTGTGCACTCAGAATGCCTTCCTTGATTAGTTCCACCCAATTTTTATCTTTTCTCTCGCTTGTATTCTCACAGGGCTTGTGACAGAAAGTGTGGATGGCCTACTCAACAGCCAGGGCCCCCCCAGTTGCCCTTCATCAGAACTCAGATTTGGTTCTAATACTCACCCTCCCCAGGTACTCAAGGAAGGTGTTCCTTCCCCAGCCCCTTCATGTTTTGAACTCATCATGTGAGGACATTATTGTTTTTAAAATGTGAGTTTTATTATTTTTCAGGTATGTTGAAGCCAATAGATCAGGAGTCGATTGCCACCAATAATTACAGCTTCCAAGAGGAGGGAGCATGCCACACCACACCGGGGCAGGGGGTGAGAGATGGGGTGATACATAGTGAAGCACTGGGGCAAATCTGGAGGGAGAAGGAGCTGGGGGAAATGTGGGCAAGAGAGTTTACTGCAGTTTCTACAGGCAGAACAAGTGAGGTAGGGTAAGCAGGCTTAGGATTGGCTAGGTGAATAATTTCTGTCTCTGGGGCATTGGGTATGTTCCTATTTGCCTGGTACCTGACCCTGGGATGATTAGGGCAGGTGGCCCAGAGAGTGAGAGCCCTGTGAGAGCCTGATAAAGAAGGTGGTTGAGGTATGAGATATGGGATCTGGATCGGTTGGTTTGCATATGAAAGGAGGCCAGCAGTTTACTATCTCTAGGAAATTAGCCAGCCCTGGGAGGGGCAGTTTCTCTCCGGTCAGCAAAAGTCCAAGAGGTCAGTACATCAAAAATACAAAAAATGGAAGGGCGTGATTATACAGTTAGACTTGAAGCTGTGGCAGACATCTTGTGAGCAGAGGAAGAAGCCAGCCGGATCCCAGAGAAGCCACTTCAAGCCCCCTGACCTTGTTGAACTACTGAGTTAAGCAACCCTGAATTGCCTTGTTCTGATGTTCTCATTATGGGAGATAAATCCCTTACTGCTTCAACCACTTTGATTGAGCTATCATGTTACTTGCAGCCGAAAGCATCCTAACTCATATGGCATTTAAGCCATCACTTTACCGTAAAGGTAAAAATTCTAACTCCAACTGTTTTGTTACACTAGAATTGTTTTTTAAAGAATGAGTTGCTTGAAATAACATCATTTCCAAGTTGCAGGAAGTCTAGATGAAGTCATAATTACCTATTACATTTGTTTAGAGTTTTATATATTACAGCCTCTCAGTAGCTGCTTACCCTCCCCAGAGTCAAACAGGGAGTGAAAAATAAATGTTCTGAATCCAGCTGGAAAAGGAAGGAGGTATCTTTTCCCTCTTCTGATTCCCAGATCTTCTTGTGTGATGTTTCCTCTCAGAGAGAGGTTTGGACTTTAGGTAGGTGGTTGGTTGGAGGGGGAGACTTGATTAGGAAGGGGCGAAGGCAGTGAAATTCGATTGCCATTTGACCGCAGGATCAAATAAGTATAATGGGAGAAATGTTATCTTAGAAGGGAGAAAACAAGCTTCCCAGAGTCAGCCTGACTGCTGTCCAGATATGTGCCCTCTGCCAATCACATCACATTTCTAGGCGTGGGTTTCCTCAATGACAAAATGAAGGATTTGGACTAAGTTATTCCTGGTCACTTCAAACTCCAAAAATGCCATGATTCTAAGTACAGATAGATCATCTCAACTCTCTGTTAAAATGCCAGTCACATACCACCAAGTTCTCTATCAGAGACCAAGACTATTCCGTGAATTGAAAGAATTGGTTGTAAGTGTTTCTGTCTGGCAGGGCCCTCTACCCAGATAAGGAAATAACTTACCAGTGGTGTTATTAAGACTACTGTTATGGGCTGAATTGTGTCCCTCTCCCCAGCCCAGAGCACCTCAGAATGTAACCTTACTTGAAAGTAAGGTCCTTGCAGATGTGATTAGTTAAGATGAGATTGTATTGAAGAAGGGTATAAGCCCTTAGTCCAATGACTGGTGTCTGCATAAGAAGAGGAGAGAGAGACCCACAGAGGGAACACTGTATGGAGACACAGAGACACACAGGAAGAAGACAGCCAGTGACAACAGAGGCAGAGTCTGGAGCAATGCGTCTACCGGCCAAGGATCTCCGGCAAACACTAGAAGCTAGAAAGGGGCAAGGAAGGATTCCCCCCTATAGGTTTCAGAGGGAGCGTAGCCCTGATGATACCTCAATTTCAGACTTCTAGCCTCCAGAACTGTGAGATAATAAATTTCTGTTGCTTGAAGCCACGCAGTTGGTGGTACCTTGTTTTGACAGCCCTAGGAAACTAATGCAATTACCAATAGCAACTATTTATTGAATGCTTACCGCATACCAAGAGCTGTGCTCTATGTGCAGAATCTCTTTTAATCTTCTCCACAGCTTTGTGAAGTTGATGCTATATTTAATCCATGTTTTACAGGTGGGGACTATAAGGTTTTAGGAGTTAAGTACGCAGACGCAATCATTAGGTAAATGGTGCGTTTGGAGCTTTGAGGATCCTTTGTTGTAGGATCTTAAGTGTTAGGGATTTTATACATCCGAGGCCTCTTGTGAATAACAAGCTTCTATACTACTTGAATTGTTTTGCCTGTGTATGTTTGTCCGACCAAGTCGTATAGTAAAGCACCTCAAAGTGAACATGTCCAAAATGATACTCATTGTCTTCCCCTCCAAACTTCTCCTTCAATGTCCCACTAAAACATCTCCTTCCCACGCTTCCCCAGTCTTAGTGGGGGCTCTGTGCTCAGGCCAAAGTCCTGAGTCATCCTCAATTCTTCCACTCATCCCCAATAAAGGAACCTCCAGCAAGTCCTGTCCCCACTCGTCTCACTGTCCCCACCGCCCACCACCCCGGTCCTAACCACCAACATCCCCGCTCTGAGCTCACCACTCTGGCCTAACTAGTCTCCCTGCTAGTAGCTTCCATTCCTGCTCTCCTGGAGTCCACTCTCCACAAAATGGCCTTTCACAGTTTAAAACAAATCAGATCATATTACTCTTCTGATTAAAACCCTCCAAAGCCTTCTCATTCCACCTAGAATAAAATCCAACTCACGGGCTTCCCTGGTGGCGCAGTGGTTGAGAGTCCGCCTGCTGATGCAGGGGACACGGGTTCGTGCCCTGGTCCGGGAAGATCCCACATGCCGCAGAGTGGCTGGGCCCGTGAACCATGGCCGCTGAGCCTGCATGTCCGGAGGCTGTGCTCCGCAATGAGAGAGACCACAACAGTGAGAGGCCCGCGTATCGCAAAAAAAAAAAAAAATCCAACTCTTTCTGTGGTCTGTGAGGCTCAGATGATCCGGCCTTTGGCCCCTCTGTAGCGCCAACAATTATCACATTTCTAGCTGTGTTGCTCGTTTTTGTGGTCCTCAAATATTCCTTGGCTTTGTTGTTTTCTTCACCTAAAATGCTCTCCCCGGGCTTCAGTTGACTGCTTGCTTCCTTCTCATTATTCAGGCCCCAGAGACTTCCCTGACCTTGTATTTAAAATTGTCTCTTTGCCCAATCCCACTTCATCCCATTACCCTGTTTTATTTCCTTTAGTCTCTGAAAATTAACATATGTATTTATTTTTCATTAACTTTCTTTCTTGTTTTCGTCTCTCTTCATTAGAATTTAAACTCCATGGGACCAGGGACCTCATCTACTCAGGTTCACTATCTTATTCCAATGCCTTGAATGTGTCTAGGTGCTTCATAAATGCTGCACGACTGCATGAATGAAATGCTAAGGTTCTCAAAGTATGATATGTGCTTCTGGTGACTCTCTTATGTCTTTTGCTGCTCCCAGTTCAGTTTTGTGGCCCAAGTATTACTGAACCAAACTTGGGTCTGCTCACCCATGCGCAGTAAAGCCAATCTACTGAGGCTGCAGTTGCGGTGAAGGAAAGTGCAGCATTTATTATAAAGGCGCCAATACAAGGAGGATGGGTTGCTCGTGCTCTAAAATCCTGAACACCCTGATGGGTTTCAGCAAAGCATTTTTAAAGGCCAGGTGAGGGAAGGGCATCCCAGGGTATGTGATCAGCCTGTGCACAGTTCTCTGATTGGTTGATGGTGAGGTAACAGGGCAGAGTCACAGGGTTAACATTATCAACCTTTAGGCTTCAGTAGGCCTGGGGGCTATGTGCTCATGGACATCAAGCAGTTAATTTCTTCCATTTGGTGGGGGTTTTAGCATCTGTAAAACAACTCAGGAAATGTGCATCAGACACTATTATCTAGGTACTTAGAGGAGCTAAAGCAGAGGATATGGGGGAGGGGTCTGTCCTGAGAAGGCCCCATAAGGTCCTGCTGGTTTACAAAAGCAGGTGTCCACCAAATCCTTGCTGGTTGGATGAGCAGAGCAATTTTCTTCTAGAATTTCTGATCTCAAGTAATAGAGCATTCTCTGGGTGGTACCAGGATTTCACATTCAGAAACCCATCACTCAGTGTGCCTAGATACGACTCAGAAAATTGTCCTCAATTTTTTCCCTAGAGGAAGTCTCTGTTCAGTGAGACAGATTCATCCTCCACACACAGCGAGGCTTGACCTGCCCCAAACTTGGGACATTGCTGTTCTAACTAGGCTCACATATGTAAATATTTTCTGGATTTTTAATTACTTCCAACACAGAGGACACATCATTTGGAGGCCCTTGCCAGTCATTCTGCATCTCTTACCCTCCAAACTGCTTGGAGAAATGAGTTTTTCCATCATGGGGGACACAGAAGAAAACTAAGGACTTTTTTTTTTTAATTAAGTCCATATTTGGTGCTCTTCTCGGTACATTGCATCTGTTTGTAACAAATGGAAGTGGAAATTGATTTCTCCATTCCCCTTAGTACTCTGTATTTGCTGGCTCGCTGACTTTAAAGCCCCTCGCAAAGCTGTTCTGAACCCCAAATCTACTGTGTGGAGGTGGGGTAGTGGTGGAGGGGTGGCCAGGTCCAGCAGCTAGAACTGTGGCAGCAAGTTCCCTGAGACCCTTGAAAAGTCTGCAGGAAGCAGACTCTGATGAGGGAAACTCTGAGCTTTAGATGACGAGTCCTGGGCAGTTGCTGCTCTTCCGAGAACACGAGATCACACAGGACAGGAAGTCTCCAGTACAGCTGTTTGTATCCTGTCCCTGCCCCCTGTCACCATATTCATCCATTCCCATTCCAGCCTAATGACTCCAGGCCAGGAAGGAGGAAGAAGAAAATGATTTAAAGCAAGTTAAGTAGGCTTGGCATTAGCCTCAAAGAAGGAAGCAGCTGTGTCTATTTTGGGCAATATCATTTCTCAACAAAATTATCCAAATCCCTCTACCTTTTGCAAAAGGTCTTGGGAAACCAAGCTGACTAAGCAATGTATTTTGGTTAAGGCTCTTCTGGTTGCAAATAACAAATACCCATTTGAGCTAGCTTAAATAAAATAGGAAAATGGATAGTATGGGTACAAGAGGATCTCACAGAACCGAGGACCAGGGAGTGGATGTGGGTCTCAGAACACATCTAAAGTAGGAGCTGGAAAGTCCACGGGAAACTAATTGGCCATTTTCTGTTTTTCTTTTACTTTAGGGTCACATAGACACTCATCTCTGCTTCTCTCTGTACCTCTGTTTGATTCTTCTCTGTCTCTGTAGACTGTTTTTTTCTGCTTCTCTCTACCTGAGAGCCATCATTCAAATCTCAAGTTTATAAGTTCTCAGTTCAAGCCACACGCAGGAACTCACTGTCCATGAATCACAGCTCCAGGTTCTCAGGAGAAAGAGTCTGATTAGCTCAGCCGAGTCGAGTACTCAATCCTGATCCAACCCAATGTCAGCCAAGGGGACATAAACTAACACATACTGGGAAACCATCCCACAAGTGGACGGGTCCCCTGAGGGCTAGGCAGCGATCCCCCAAATACCTATGCTGTATTATTACCCTGCAGGGACAGAGAGCCACTTTTTCATTGTTGTCATTCTGTTCCTTTAATTCCAGCAAACTTGAAGTATTAAAAATGACTATAATCTGACTCTTCATTTATTGCTTTTTTATCTGAGAGAGGATCGTTGGTTATTAGAATTTTCTAATGAATCCTAAGACCATTTTTTTCCCGAGTAGTTTTTTCCTTCTTTTTGAATGTCTGAACAACGGTTTTCAACCCCCTAGCTCACAATTAGTCATTCAAACACTGGGAACTAAGGTAGTGGTACTGGGACCATGTTAGTTAAGCCTAAGGAATAATAGTAACAATAATCATTATGGGAAGAGGGAAGTAAAGGAGAAGAAATAGATGTGGAAGCAGAGGAGCGAACATGTATCGAACACTTATGACTGCCAGGCATTGTAATAGGCATCTTAGGGACCCAGTGGCCAATCCTTTCCTCAAGCAAGTTAGAGACACTGGGAGCTCTAACTGTATTACCCACCCACCATCAGCACTGCTGCTCTCCCCCAGCGAGTGCTTGGTTTAATTGCACAAAATATTACTGATTATTTTCATTTACAGAAATAGCTTTGATTTATACCTAATCACCATGCAGCACAAAGATGATTATGTGTTAATTAACTTTGCTTTAAGATTAATCTCACCATTAAACTCTGCCCATTATTTTCAGGCTTCCTAGTTTATTGTTTGTACAGAATTGTCTACTCAAACTTAAAAATAATTAGAGGAAACATCACGATACTAGGCTGTAATATAGATGACACACGTATGGGTCCTTCCCAAGCAGTGGAGGATAGTGGGATATTCTGAAGAATTAATCTTAAGATATCTGGATATCCCTTTGGAAATGGAAAGAATATTAGTGTCATGGATATATACAGTATATTCTAGTTGCATTTTTGAGGCGCTAAATAGAGGGTGGGCAACAAGATACTGTGCAAGGATACCAGTACTAAAGTCAAAGCCATGGCCAGCCTGGGTCCAGCAATGACTAGCTATGATACCTCGGGGAAGTGAGGGTTTGGGGTCGTGTAGGGAGAAGCTAACACTTGTTGAGTGTACACCATTATGAGTAATAATGCTGTCTCATACTCTAGTAACAGTAGTAAGTAATGACAATACAGAAGCAATAGAAATAAGATAGCTAGCGTATTTTGAGCTCTCGTGCCAAGCAATATAATATTTAATCCTCCGAATAACCCTAAGGGACTGGGGCTGTCCTTGCCCTCAGTTTTCGAGAAGAGGAAACCAAAGCTCAGAGATGCTAAGTAATTTGACAAAGACCATGTCGATCGTTCACAGCTAGTCTGGATTTGAATCCAGGTCTGCTGGACATCAAAACTTAAGGTCTTTCATGTTCTTCTAGGCTGTTTCCAAGATCTCGAATCGCCAAGAACCTCAGCTTCCTTGTTTGTAAAGTGGGATGATAGTATTTTACTTCCATCACAAGGTCTTCATGAAGGTCATAGGGTCACACACCTGAGAGCACTTTGTAAAATGCTAGAAAATGTAAATTTGTTAGACTCATAAAGCTTACCTGTTTTCCTTGAAAAACATAGGCAAACCTACCTCCTTCCCTTCCTTCCTTCCTTACTTCCTTCCTCCCTTCCTTCCTTCCTTCCTTCTTCCCCTCCCTCTTTTTCTCTCTTTCTCCCCTTCCATTCATTTCATCCCTCTTTTTTTCTTCCTCCGCTTTCTTTCCATCTTGCAACAACTTCACCACCCTTCCCACCCCTGCCTCGTTTGGGAAAGCATTAACCAAGGAGCCCGGGAGAGCGTGCATTTTAATTAGTCACCTGTGATTTACCTGGAGACGGCTTTGTTACTCTGAGAGCTGGTTGCACACCCAACAGTGGCTCAGGGCAGAGTTGCTACATGACGGATGATACTGTTGCTCCACTTAGGGTACTCCCTGGAGAGATATGAGTAATTTCCTTTCATAATATCATCTTCATGCTGAATCTCAGGCACCAACCTGGAATTCTCCTAGAGGAAATTGGACATCTGCCCTTGACAGAGTGTAGTGGATAAGGCATAACATCTGTGATCAGAAGATTTAGATCTGAGTCCCAATTGTGCTACTTTTTCGCTGTGTAACCTTGAGGAAGTTATTTAACCTCTCTGAGCCTCAATTTTCTCAACTCTGAAAAGAGGCTAGTGGTAATAACATGTGTTGGAGATGTGTGTATAAAATGAGGTAACAGATACTTTGTAAACAGTGTGCTTGTGACTAATCACAAGTTAGTTGTGATTGTAATTATGTATTTTTCCAGCAATGAGGAGAGGACAGGGTGAAAGGTAGTGCCCTGAAACTCTCCCTCATGGGTCGGTTCTACAGAGGGTTCACCTGGCACTTATAGTCCTTTATAATTTTTATTATCTATAAAAACAAGCACAGGTGTCTCTTATCAGAACTTGCAGCGTGGACACCTGCACCTGAGACAGAGGCAGTGATGCAGGTGGGCAGGTGGGGTAAATGCCAGGGGACTGGGCTTTGTGGGGATGGGGCCATTTCCTGTAGGTGACTCAACAATGGCTCAGAGAAGTAAGTGAGGGAGAGGCAAGTGTCCATAATACACAACTAGCAATGACCCCCCATCCTTGGCCCTTGTGGATTCTGACAGCCCCAAAGTGTTGCCTTTATGCAGTGTCCTCCTCCCTACCTCCAGCCCCAGCTGCCCAGACACTCCTTCTAGTCTGAGTTTGAGGAGGCAGGGATGCTAGAGAAGGAGGACATCTAGTAAGGTTTGCCCTGGGACTCTCTTGCCCCTGACCGTCAGAGCAAGGTCAGATCTACCACATCCTTAGAGAGAGCAGTGGTCACACCCGCACTGAGAAAGGAGCGTGACCCTTGACCACAAACTGAACTTGGTGTTAGAGGACAGGGAACCATTTGGGTTCTGCCCCCAAAATGCTGCGACTTCGGCAGTTCACTTAATCTCTGAGCTGTGTCTGCTCAGTCAAACGGAGATATTAATATTTGTCCTGACATCCTCACATTGCTGAGATGAGGATCAAATTAAAAAACAAAACAAAGAAACCACGGGAACAAAAGAGTCTGTTTAAATGTTTCTTTTTAGGAGAACAATGAAGCAGTTAAAGACAATAGGCTAGGTGTCCACATGTCAACACAGTTGGACCTTACATTTCTTGCCCTGAATAGAAAATGCTAGAAACATAATGAGCTCTATAACACAATACTAGTCACATAAATTTAAAATATTTGCTCACAAAACAGTCATATACATTTTTCAAAGATTCAGCATTAGGGACTTCTCTGGTGGTCCAGTGGGCAAGACTCTGCGCTCCCAGTGCAGGGGGCCCGGGTTGTATCCCTGGTCACGGAACAAGATCCTGCATGCCACAACTAAGTGTTTGCATGCTGCCACTAAGAGCCCACGTGCCGCAACTAAGACCCAGGGTAGCCTAAATAAATAACTAAATATTTTTTTAAAAGATTCAGCATTAAATTAGAACAGTGATAAGACTAAGGATTAGGGATAAAATGAATGAATGAATGGGGTTTTGCATGGACCAATGGTGTTAGTATTTCATGAGCTGAGGAGTAGATTAATCCAATCCTGTGCACCTGAAATTCGAGAAAAAAGAAACTGCTATTATTAAGTGTCAAATTTGTGAAGTAAGAGAGGAGTATTGACAATACTTTCTTCTGCAATGTGGTCTTTCATTCATTCATTCTTTCAGTTAACATTTGTTAAATATCTACAACAGGCCAAACTGTGCCAGGTACTAGGATTATAGAGCTTAAAAAAAAATAGGTCCTGCTCTCACACCTCTTGTTTACAGAAAAGGAAACAAATGATTACAGTATGTGTGATGGTGTCTGACAGAGGTGAGGACACGGGGACCCAGAGAGCGGGCCCTCACCCAGCCTGGGCCAAGGGAGGGGGCGAGGGCAGCAAAAGCTGGGAGAGGGGTGCTTGAGCTGTGCTGGAAGGATAGAAGGTGGGGATAGAGACTTCAGGTATAGGAAATGGCAAGTTCAGTGGCATTGAAGCTTAAAGCACCAAGGCCCTGTACCAAGGCAGGGCCCTGGAGAGCTGAGGCTCGAGACCCAGGCAGGACCCCGCTCTGAAGAGCCTTTAAGACCGAGATGGGGAGTCTGGATTTTCCCTAAACTCACGGGTGTCAATGCGGCTTTGCACAGGAGAACACCACACCCAAACATGCGTTTTAATATCCTCTCTGGACACAGCGTGGAGACTGGGTTCTAGGAGGGAAGCTTGAAGGTGAGGAGACCATTTAGGGGGTTGTAGGAGCACTGAAAGTCTGAACTAAGGCAGTGGCCGTGGGATGGAGAAAAGAGACCAATCGTCTCTGACCACCTCTGACCGCTTCTCTACCCCACATCTGGTAGGACACAAATCAACGTGATCCTGGATTCTTCCTCCCTCTTCCTATCTCATGTCCTTGGTCTCCCTTCTCCATCCCCATGGCCACCTCGTTAGTTCCAAATTTCTTTTCGGACACCAAGGTCAGCTGACCATACCCTTCTCCAGAACAGGAAATCCAGGCAGAGGCAGGCTTGTGCAAGACAATGAATTTGGTTTTGGAGACAGAGTTTAAGTTGCAGAAGGTGGTTTTATATGCAGGTATGCAACTCAGGAGAGGGCCCTGGGTTGGAAATATCCACATTTGGCAGCAGTGAAATGTGAAGCCACTGGAGGAGATGACACATCAGGGGGAACTTACAGGTGAAAAGACAAGAGGGTCAAGAATGGACCATTCGTTTAAGGGGTGAATGGAGGAATTGGAAACTGTAGAAAGAAGAAACCAGAGAGGAAGAGATTAAACGTGAGTCATGAAAATTAAGGAGGGAGGTTTCAGGAAGGAGGAAGTCGGGGTCAGCAGATAATGCAAACCAGTCAAATAACATCAAGCCTGAGATGAGGACAGCCTCCAAAAGGCCGCTGGTAACAACAGGGAGTGGACTGAGAAACAGAGAAAATAGAAGCAGCAGGTGCAGAAGACCTTTTCAAGAAATCTGAGTGGGAAGGGAAAGAGGGAGATAGAACAGTGACTAGAGGGAATCAAGGAAGGAATTCTTGGGGTTTCCCTGGTGGCGCAGTGGTTAAGAATCCACCTGTCAATGCAGGGGTCAAGGGTTCGAGCCTTGGTCCGGGAAAATCCCACATGCCGTGGAGCAGCTAAGCCCGTGCACCATAGCTACTGAGCCTGGGCTCTAGAGCCCACGAGCCACAACTACTGAGCCCACGTGCTGCAACTACTGAAGTCCATGTGCCTAGAGCCCGTGCTCCGCAACAAGAGAAGTCACTGCAGTGAGAAGCCCGCGCACCGCAACGAAGAGTAGCCCCTGCTCGCCACAACTAGAGAAAGCCCCTGCGCAGCAACAAAAACCCAACGCAGCCAAAAATAAAAATTTTTAAAAAAAGGAAGGAAGTTTTAAAGAATGAGCACATACAGCACACGGAGCTGTATTCACTATCTTGTAATAACCTATAATGGAAAAGAATCTGAAAAAGAATATATATTATATATATCTGAACCACTTTACTGTATACCTGAAACATTGTAAATTATCTATACTTCAATTAAAAAAATTTTTTAAAGGATGAGAACAACTTGGGCATCCATAGAGGAAAGGTTTGGGAAAAGAGGAAGAGATTGAAGATACAAGAGTGATGGGAAAACTGATGGTAGGGGATCCTGGAGAAGGTGATGAGGGCGGAGTTCAAGGGCACAGCTGAAAGGGTTCACATGGATTGAAGAAGGGACACCTCTTCCCCTGGATGCAATGAATTTTCCAGCTTTCCTAAAATAATGCTGTGTACACAGCTTTCTGCTCCCTGTAAAATACGACTGGTATCTGTTAATGAGATTACTGTAAAGTTTGCTCCACTTCCTCATTTCCTCTTTCCCCAGCTTCCTCCAACAATGACAAGAACATTGAGGTACCTGAGAAGCAGGACAAAGGGCCAGGAGCCGGTGGAGGTGGGGATGGGAAAGGGAAGCAGACTGTAATGGGACATAGAAAGGTGTTGACATCCCTCATAATCCCCAACTCAATGCCTCCGCTGAACCATAAGGCAGGCTGAGAACTCTCACTAATTTATGGGGAAACTGTCCTGGCTTCTCCACTGTTTAAACCTGTTCTCACTTCCCCCACCTCCCAACTCCAGCCTCCACCTCTCAGTGTTTAACTTCCCCCTGCTCCTTTGGTCTTTGGTGTTCTTTCATTGCTGGATCCTGATGCTTCGCTCCGCCTCCAGAGTTTTGCCTTGTATTCAATATTTTGACACTCCAGCTTTTGTCCATCTTGGGTAAAGGGATTTGTGATGGTTAACAATGATATATTGAATATAGCAAATGTTTTTTAAAATTAGATCATGAATCAAAAGGAAAAGCAAAGTTAAAAGAAATAAGATAAATTCAAGGGTAAGGTGAAAATGCCAAAAATACATTCCATAAGTCTCTGTAAACCTTACTTTAAATGGTTATAGATTTTCTGTGCCTCCTAGCAACCAGTGTAAAGAGGAAACAGGAGGAGGTATGCAATTCACTGTGCTTTTAAATAAAAACAAATGTATTGAAATACAAGAAAAAGGGAATCCAAAATGAAAGAGGGGCAAAGGGAACTCTCCAGGATGAGAGTAAGGAAAATCCCAGGGTACTAGTCATTAGAGATCACCAGAACGTTCTAGGAGCTGTCTCCATCAGAGGAAATTGATGGAATACCCAATTTGTTTGGAAGTATTAAAGAGTTTAGACGATTAGGGGAATGTTCTGCATGAAATAATGATAAATACTTAGAAATTAAGCATAAAGACAAGATAATAATTATCCCCAGCATAAAAAAATAAAATAGTGTAAGAAAGAAAAACTAATAACTCTGCTACAAATATCATTTCTGTGGTCCTAATTATGTAATCATGAAATATCAATATAACGATCAAATGTATTCTATAATATATTGAGAGGAGAAGGAAGTGATTGTGAGAGATAATGTTTATTGTTTTAATCTGCTAAGTTTTGGTGTATTTCTCACTATAAAAATGAAAAAGTGGGAAATTGATAATGCCTAAAACAAACAAACAAAGAAATCAGGAAGTAGCAGTTTAAGCTTGATATTTAGAGATATGAAAGTTCGTAACAAAAAATTAGGTTACAAAATTTGGGCCTGGAGATTCGCTTCCAAGACGGCTCATTCACACGGCAGGCAAGTTCTTGCTGGCTGTAGGCAGGAGGCCTCAGTTCCTCACCACACAGACCTCTCCATAGGGTTGCTTGAGTGTCCTCAAGACAAGCAGTCAAATTCCCCTAGAGTGGCAAGATGAGAAAGAACATGGTGGAAGCCACAGTACCTTATGGTCTAGCTTCAGAAGTCACACGGCATCATTTCAGGTATATCCTATTGGTCACATGGGACAGCCCTACTCAGTGAGGGCAGTGACTACAGAAAGACATGAATTACTGAAGGCTGCTACACAAGTATTCAAAAAGTAGAAACTTGCCTAATAAAGTGAACCTCATCCTTAACATTCTTATGATAAGGACATCATTAGGCCAGTGGCATAGCAGAGAAGACCTGTTCTAAAAAGGCAGCCAACCAGAGGCCAAAATGATATGTTCTGCCACCCAGCTCTCTGAAGGTCTCTGTAGTTCTGACTTATATGTAGATAAGACGGGGAATCTAGAGGAATGGTGGGAATGCTTGTCTTTTGCCTCCATTGATGCTATTTTTTGCAACCGAGCATTTGGTAAATGTTGAGCTGCAGGGAGCTCAGTGTTATGCTATCTGACAAGTACATGGAGTTCAGCTCCTCCCTGCTACCAATTAAGGGCAGATCCACATTCTTTAATAGGCTGAGCAGGAGATGGGCTGTCATCCACCCGGGAAAGTTCAGGAGCCTGGCTAGGACACATGCATGGTTGGAAGGACAGTCTCTTGCATGTAATACCTGTCCTCCTTGCAGACAGCCATGACATTTAGGGCATCCCAACTTTAAATCCACACCCTTCCTTTTTGCACAAGAGCAGAAAAAAGGATTCGTTCCATCTTCTAAAATTCCCTCTTTTATAGTTCTGTCGACCCTCAAAGTCCAGCTCAAAATCTCCCTGCCCATCAAGGCTCCTTCACTGCCTCCATACCTGCTCCTCTACTTCCTCCAGACCAGTGTCCAGGCCTCTTGGACCTTTCCCTGTACAAAGTATGGTTAACAGGGTGGACGTAGTGACCCCAACAAACTCCACTGTCTCATTCAGGTACATGACACACTACATCCAGGCTTGTACCTTCCTAAGACCTCAGGTCTGTTCACAAGAAGCCCTTGTCACTTTTGCATCTGCAAAGTGTGCCTTTAGAACAGGATGATTCCAGGGCCACAGGGATGCCCACAAAGGACATCCACGATTTTGTGTGTTTGTTCAGACATTTTTTTCCCCCTAAGGAAAAGACTAGTTTTTATCAGATTCTCAAGTCCCAAAGAGGTTCAGGGCATGCAGGCCAGATACAGCCTTCAAAGGTTATTGGTTTGGACTACACAGAGTTTGCGGGAGGGAGGGTTGCAATATTTAAAGGTCAGAGCATTTTATACAAAAATAAAGATTTCTAGCTTTAAAACAAACAAAAAAAAGAAAAATGAGGCAACCCCAAGCCCACACTCCCTGGCGGCAAGAATTGGCTTGATTAGGGCAGCAGCTGCCCTTCAGATGGAGCACAGGCTCCCCACAGTCCCCACAAGACCAATTTCTTTTTGATGATTCTGCCTTCTTGACCCTGGTTTAGGTTCTTTGTTTTAGATCTTCAAAAACTGGTGAATGTTTCTCTGCCAGCTGTTGGTTTTACTGGTTTCAGGCCTCTGCTTGACATTTTAGGAACTCTCTCCACCCGGCTGCTCCTCTCCCAAGGGAGCTCACCCTCATGCATGCTCTTCTTCCCATTGCTGACATTTCCTTACCCAGGAAGGGACCTACCTGAGTGGACACTCTTGCCTGACTCCACCCCCCATTCCTGATTGGAGGGCGGGCTGGGAGAAACCTGGCGATGCGTTCCTTCCTCCTTCTCCTCAGGCCCAAACCTCCCACCCACCAAGCGAGGGTTTGCTTGGGTGTCTTCAGGACTTGTGGACGTGTGTCAGAAGGAAGAATGTTAACAACCCCATTTTGCTCTAGATATGAGAGCTTTAATCGTTAATAAAGGTGATACTTTGTTCTCCATCAGTCTACACAGTTGTCTATTTTCTCTTTAAACCATGGATTCAGGAATCACACTGCTCTATACTTACTAGCTCTGTGACCTTGGGCAAATCACTTAATCTCTCTTCTCCCTCAACTTCCTGCTCTGTAGAAAGAGGATAAGACTAGTGTCACCCTCATTTAGGTGTTGTGAAGACTACATGAGATAATCCAGGTTTTAATGCCTACTTAGCCTAATATTCAAAATATAGTAAGAACTCAGTAACTGTAGTCTATTATAATTTCTGATCTCATGACTTAAAAATTAAACCAAACAAAAACAAGAAAACCAAAAGCAAAATAGAGAAATGCAGATTTTCTATGGTTGGAGCACTCCCCTTCCTCCCTTCAATGGCCTCTGAAGTGATTCCAGGAAATCCCAAGGAATTCACCCCCAGGGGTCCTCCAAACTTAGTTTAAAACCACTTTTCAGGCTTCCCTGGTGGCGCAGTGGTTGAGAGTCCACCTGCCAATGCAGGGGACACAGGTTCGTGCCCCAGTCCAGGAAGATCCCACATGCCACGGAGCAGCTAGGCCCGTGAGCCATGGCCGCTGAGCCTGAGTGTCCGGAGTCTGTGCTCCACAATGGGAGAGGCCACAACAGTGAGAGACCCACGTACCGCAAAAAAAAAAACAAAACACTTTTCTTCTTCTGACTGTACTACAAAGCTACAGTAATCAAAACAGTGTGGTATGGGCACAAAAACAGACATACAGATCAATGGAACAGAATAGAGAGCTCAGAGGGCATGCCACTGTCTGGCATTGGGCACCTGCCTGCAGCTGCTGCGGGGGATCACACGCAGCTTGCCACCTCAGGCTGGGTGGTGGGGCGCTGGGGTGGCAGCACGGGGTAGGCAGGGACCCTGCACTCCCGCATGGACTTGGAGGGATCCAGCAAGAGGAGTCTGCAAGGAGGAGGCAGAGGAGGAGGAGGGAAGAGAGAGGAAGACTGGAGTGCCTGCGACTGTGGCAGTGGCAGTCCAGGCTACCTGTAGGCCAGCTGTCACCTTCTTGAAGAAGGACCACACCTGTGCTTATTCCTCACTTTGGAAGGGAGATGTAGGAATAGAAGCTCTGAGAATGGTGGACTCTGCAGAAAAGAGGAGTGTGATTATGTTTCTGGAACAGCCCAAGACTCTAAAAGTGGAGTATACTTTCGTACTGTACCATTAGCACCTGCCATCACTTGTTTTAAAATTAAAATCATTTGGGCTTCCCTGGTGGCACAGTGTTTAAGAATCCACCTGCCAATGCAGGGAAAACGGGTTCGAACCCTGGTCCAGGAAGATCCCACATGTCACAGAGCAACTAATTCCATGCACCACAACTACTGCGTCTGTGCTCTAGAGCCCAAGAGCCACAACCACTGAGCCCATGTGCTGCAACTACTGAAGCCCATGTGCCTAGAGCCCATGCTTCTCAACAAGAGAAGCTACCGCAATGAGAAGCCCATGAACCACAACAAAGAGTAGCCCCCGCTCACCGCAACTAAAGAAAGCCCACGTGTAGCAATACAGCCAAAAATTAATTAATTAATTAATTAATTTAAAAAAAGAATAGAGAGCCCAGGTATAAACCCATATACGTACAGTCAATTAATCCTCAACAAAGGACGTAAAAATATAAAAAAAAATGACAGCCTTTTCAGCTAGTGGTGCTGGGAAATTTGGACAGCCACATGTAAATCAATGAAGTCAGAACACACCTTTACACAATACACAATAATAAACTCAAAATGGCCTAAAGACTTTAAGGCAAGACACCATAAAACTCTTAGAAGAGAAAATAGGCAAAGCATTCTCTGAAGTAAATTATACTGATGTTTTCTTAGGTCAGTCTCCTAAGGCAATAGAAATAAAAACAAAAATAAATAGATGGGACCTAATCAAACTTACAAGCTTTTGCACAGCAAAGGAAACCATAAACAAAACAAAAGGACAACCTATGGAATGGGAGAAAATATTTACGACCGAAAAGGTCTTCATTTCCAAAATATACAAATAGCTCACTCAACAACAAAAAAACAAACAACCCAATCAAAAAATGGGCAGAAAATCTAAGCAGACATTTCTCCAAAGAAGACATACAGATGGCCAATAGGCACATGAAAAATGCTCAACATAGCTAATTAGTAGAGAAATGCAAATCAAAACTACAATGAGGTATCACCTCAAAATAGTCATAATGGCCATCATTAAAAAGTCTACAAAGAGACCTCTGGGACAACATTAAAGGCAACAACATTCACATTATAGGGGTCCCAGAGGAGAAGAGAGAGAGAAACGACCCAAGAAAATATTTGAAGAGATTATAGTCGAAAACTTCCCTAACATGGGAAAGGAAATAGCCACCCAAGTCCAGGAAGTGCAGCAAGTCCCATACAGTATAAACCAAAGGAGAAACATGCTGAGACACATAGTAATCAAATTGGCAAAAATTAAAGACAAAGGAAAATTATTGAAAGCAGCAAGAGAAAAATGACAAATAACATACAAGGGAACTCCCACAAGGTTAACAGCTGATTTCCCAGCAGAAACTCTACAAGCCAGAAGGGAGTGACATGATATACTTAAAGTGATGAAAGGAAAGAAACTACAACCAAGATTACTCTACCCGGCAAGGATCTCGTTCAGATTCGATGGAAAAATAAAAAGCTTTAGAGACAAGCAAAAGCTAAGGGAATTCAGCACCACCAAACCAGCGCTACAACAAATGCTAAAGGAACTTCTGTAAGTGGGAAGTACAGAGAAGAAAATGACCTACAAAAACAAACCCAAAACAATTAAGAAAATGATCATAGGAACATACATATCAATAATTACCTTAAACGTGAATGGATTAAATGATCCAGCCAAAAGACACAGGCCTGCTGAATGGATACAAAAACAAGACCCATATATATGCTGTCTACAAGAGACCCACTTCAGACCTAGGGACACATACAGACTGAAAGTGAGAGGATGGAAAAAGATATTCCATGCAAATGGAAACCAAAAGAAAGCTGGAGTAGCAATACTCCTATCAGATAAAATAGACTTTAAAATAAAGAATGTTACAAGAGACAAGGAAGGACACTACATAATGATCAAGGGATCAATCCAAGAAGAAGATATAACAATTATAAATATATATGCACCCAACATAGGAGCACCTCAATACATAAGGCAACTGATAACAGCTCTAAAAGAGGAAATCAACAGTAACACCAAAATAGTGGGGGACTTTAACACCTCACTTACACCAATGGACAGATCATCTAAACAGAAAATTAATAAGGAAACAGAAGCTTTAAATGACACAACAGACCAGATAGATTTAATTGATATTTATAGGACATTCCATCCAAAAACAGCAGATTACACTTTCTTCTCAAGTGCGCATGGAACATTCTCCAGGATAGATCATGTCTTGGGTCACAAATCAAGCCTCAGTAAATTTAAGAAAATTGAAATCATATCAAGCATATTTTCTGACCACAACGCTATGAGATTAGAAATGAATTACAGGGAAAAAAACGTCAAACACATGGAGGCTAAACAATCCATCACTAAATAACCAAGATATCACTGAAGGAATCAAAGAGGAAATCAAAAAATACCTAGAGACAAATGACAATGAAAACACGATGATCCAAAACCTATGAGTTGCAGCAAAAGCAGTTCTAAAAGGGAAGTTTATAGCTATACAAACCTACCTCAAGAAACAAGAAAAATCTCAAATAAACAATCAACCATACACCTAAAGGAACTAGAGAAAGAAGAACAAACAAAACCCAAAGTTAGCAAAAGGAAAGAAATCATAAAGATCACAGCAGAAATAAATGAAATAGAAACAAAGAAAACAATAGCAAAGATCAATAAAACTAAAAGCTGGTTCTTTGAGAAGATAAACAAAATTGACAAACCACTAGCCAGCCTCATCAAGAAAAAGAGGGAGAGGACTCAAATCCATAAAAGTAGAAATGAAAAAGGAGAAGTTACAACAGACACCACAGAAATACAAAGCATCCTAAGAGACTACTACAAGCAGCTCTATGCCACTAAAATGGACAACCTGGAAGAAATGGACAAATTCTTAGAAAGGTGTAACCTTCCAAGACTGAACCAGGAAGAAATAGAAAATATGAACAGACCAATCACAAGTAATGATATTGAAACTGTGATAAAAATCTTCCAAGAAACTAAAGTCCAGGACCACATGGCTTCACAGGTGTATTCTAACAGATATTTAGAGAAGAGCTAACACCCATCCTTCTCAAACTATTCCAAAAAATTACAGAGGAAGGAACACTCCCAAACTCATTCTATGAGGCCACCATCACCTTGATACCAAAACCAGACAAAGATACTACAAAAAAAGAAAATTACAGACCAATATCACTCATGAATATAGATGGAAAAAATCTCAATACTAGCAAACAGAATCCAACAACACATTAAAAGGATTATACACCATGATCAAGTGGGATTTATCTCAGGGATGCAAGGATTCTTCAATATACGCAAATCAATCAATGTGATACACCATATTAACAAATTGAAGAATAAAAACCATATGATCATCTCAATAGATGCAGAAAAAGCTTTTGAAAAAATTCAACACCGATTTATGATAAAAACTCTCCAGAAAGTGGGCGTAGAGGGAACCTACCTGAACATAATAAAGGCCATATACGACAAACCCACAACAAACATCATTCTCAATGGTGAAAAACTGAAAACATTTCCTCTAAGATCAGGAACCAGACAAGGATGTCCACTCTCACCACTATTACTCAACATAGTTTTGGAAGTCCTAGCCATGGCAATCAGAGAAGAAAAAGAAATAAAAGGAATACAAATTGGAAAAGAAGAAGTAAAACTGTCACTATTTGCAGATGACATGATACTATACATAGAGGATCCTAAAGATGCTACCAGAAAACTACTAGAGCTAATCAATGAATTTGGTAAAGTAGCAGGATACAAAATTAATGCACAGAAATCTCTTGCATTCCTATACACTAATGATGAAAAATCAGAAAGAGAAATTCGGGGTTAGTAGGTGCAAACTATTACATATATAATGGATGGACAACAAGGTCGTACTATATAGCACAAGGAACTATATTCAATGTCCTGGATAAACCATAATGGAAAACAATATGAAAAAGAATGTATATATATATATATATATATATATATATATGTATAACTGAGTCATTTTGCTATACAGCAGAAGTTAGCACAACATTGTAAATCAACTATACTTCAATAAAAAAAAATGTACTTAGAGCAAAAAAAAAATTTTTTTTTGCAAAGCCCTTAAAAAAAAAAAGATTTTCCAGCTTCTTGAATGCCCTCCACCAACATAGCACTGGAGTCAGACACCTGAAATTTGCCCTAGATTCCTCTCTCCTCTACTCCCCACATTCAGCAATGTCAGGTCCTGTTGGCAATCCCTCCTAAATTTCTCCCCACCTCTCTCCTTTTCTCAACCCCACTGCTACTACTCCTGTCTTCATGAATTTTCTTTCATCCATGAACTCAATAATTCACTCATTTAGCAAATACTTTTTTCTTTTTAATAAATTTATTTATTTTTGGCTACACATGGGCTTTCTGTAGTTGCGGTGAGTGGGGACTACTCTTTGTTGCGGTGCGCAGGCTTCTCATTGTGGTGGCTTCTCCTGTTGCGGAGCACGGGCTCTAGGCACACAGGCTCAGTAGTTGTGGCACACAGGCTTAGTTGCTCTGCAGCATGTGGGATCTTCCTGGACCAGGGCTCAAACCCATGTCCCATGCATTGGCAGGTAGATTCTTTACCACTGTGCCACCAGGGAAGTCCTAGCAAATACTTATTGATACCTACTCTATGCTAGACACTGCAGTAAATACTATGGATATAGCCGTGATCAAAACAGGCACATCCCTGCCCTCAAGGTACTTCCATTCTCCTGGAAGAAGACAAAACATAAGCCGGTAAGTAAAAGATATAGTGTGGTGGATGGAAAGAAACAAACAACCATGGAAGTGGGACATGGAGTTGAGGGTGGGAGTACTACCTTAAGTAAACTGACTAGGAAGGTTTCATTGAAAAGGAAACTTTAAGCAAAGGCTTGAAGGACATAAGGGAGTGAACCATGTGAACATCTGGAGGAAGACCATTCCAGA
Source organism: Pseudorca crassidens (assembly GCF_039906515.1). Lineage (NCBI taxonomy): Eukaryota > Metazoa > Chordata > Mammalia > Artiodactyla > Delphinidae > Pseudorca > Pseudorca crassidens. Next base: position 99,959,814 of record NC_090297.1, on the reverse strand, counting down.
GAGAGGAAAGAGAAGGTGGCAATGCCCTGAGGTCAGTGTGATGGGCATGTTCAAGGATCAGCCTGAGTGGTCGGTGTGGCTGAGCAAGGAAAGACTGAGTGGGAGATGAGGTCACAGATATAACAAGTCAGTCTGGGGGGACCGGTGCTTCATTGTAATGGTTTTGGTCTTTCCTCAGAGTGCAATGGGAAGCCTTAACTGAGACTCCCCATTTTTCACCTGCATTACTGCAATGGCTTCCTGTCTGGCCTCCCTGACTCCAGTCTTCACCTTGTCTGCCCTACTGGTCAGTGCTGCCAGAGTCAGCATTCTAAGACTCATCATTCCCATTCATGTTTTTTTAAACATCTTTATTGGAGTATAATTATTTTACAATGGTGTGTTAGCTTCTGCTGTATAACAAAGTGAATCAGCTATATGTATACATATACCCCCATATCTCCTCCCTCTTGCATCTCCCTCCCACCATCCCTATCCACCCCTCTAGGTGGTCACAAAGCACCGAGCTGATCTCCCTGTGCTATGCGGCTGCTTCCCACTAGCTATCTATTTTACATTTGGTAGTGTATATATGTCCATAGCACTCTCTCACTTCATCTCAGCTTACCCTTCCCCCTCCCCGTGTCCTCAAGTCCATTCTCCACATCTGTGTCTTTATTCCTGTCCTGCCCCTAGGTTCTTCAGAACCTTTTTTTTTTTTTTAGATTCCATATATATGTGTTAGCATATGGTATTTGTTTTACTCTTTCTGACTTACTTCATTATGTATGAAAGACTCTAGGTCCATCCACCTCACCACAAATAACTCAATTTCCTTTCTTTTTATGGCTGAATAATATTCCATTGTATGTATGTCCCACATCTTCTTTATCTATTCATCTGTCAATGGACACTTAGGTTGCTTCCATGTCCTGGCTATTGTAAATAGAGCTGCAATGAACATTGTAGTATATGACTCTTTTTGAATAATGGATTTCTCGGGGTATATGGCCAGAAGTGGGATTTCTGGGTTATATGGTAGTTCTATTTTTAGTTTTTTAAGGAACTTCCATACTGTTCTCTATAGTGGCTGTATCACTTTACAATCCCACCAACAGTGAAAGAGGGTTCCGCTTTTCTCCACACCCTCTCCAGCATTTATTGTTTGTAGATTCTTTGATGATGGCCATTCTGACTGGTGTGAGGTGATACCTCATTGTACTTTTGATTTGCATTTCTCTAATGATTAGTGATGTTGAGCATCCTTTCATGTGTTTGTTGGCAGTCTGTATACCTTCTTTGGAGAAATGTCTATTTTGGTCTTCTGCCCATTTTTGGATTGGGTTGTTTGTTTTTCTGATATTGAGCTGCATGGGCTGCTTGTATATTTTGGAGATAAATCCTTTATCAGTTGCTTTGTTTGCAAATATTTTTTCCCATTCTGAGTGTTGTGTTTTCATCTGGTTTATGGTTTCCTTTGCTGTGCAAAATCTTTTAAGTTTCATTAGGTCCCATTTGTTTATTATTTTTTCCATTTCTCTAGGAGGTGGGTCAAAAAGGATCTTGCTGTGATTTAACACTGTCATAGAGTGTTCTGCCTATGTTTTCCTCTAAGAGTTTCACAGTGTCTGGCCTTACGTTTAGGTCTTTAATTTATTTTGATTTTATTTTTGTGTATGGTGTTAGGAAGTGCTCTAATTTCATTCTTTTACATGTAGCTGTCCAGTTTTCCCAGCACCACTTATTGAAGAGGCTCTCTTTTCTCCACTGTATATTCTTGCCTCCTTTATCAAAAATAAGGTGACCATATGTGCATAGGTTTATCTCTGGGCTTCTATCCTGTTCCATTGATCTATATTTCTGTTTTTGTGCCAGTACTATACTGTCTTGATTACTGTAGCTTTGTAGTGTAGTCTGAAGTCAGGGAGCCTGATTCCTCCAGCTCCATTTTTCTTTCTCCAAATTGCTTGGGCTATTCAGAGTCTTTTGTTTTTCCATACTAATTGTGAAATTTTTTGATCTAGTTCTGTGAAAAATGCCATTGGTAGTTTGATAGGGATTGCATTGAATCTGTAGATTGCTTTGGGTAGTATAGTCATTTTCACAATGTTGATTCTTCCAATCCAAGAACATGGTATATCTCTCCATCTGTTTGTACCATCTTTAATTTCTTTCATCAGTGTCTTATAGTTTTCTGCATACAGGTCTTTTGTCTCCTTAGGTAGGTTTATTCCTAGGTATTTTATTCTTTTTGTTGCAGTGGTAAATGGGAGTGTTACCTTACTTTCTCATTCAGATTTTTCATCATTAGTGTATAGGGATGCAAGAGATTTCTGTGCATTAATTTTGTATCCTGCTAATTTACCAGATTCATTGGTTAGCTCTTGAGGTTTTCTGGTAGCATTTTTAGGATTCTCTATATATAGTATCATGTCATCTGCAAACAGTGACAGTTTTACTTCATTTCCGATTTAGATTCCTTTTATTTCTTTCTCTTCTCTGATTGCTGTGGCTAAAACAAATTCCAAAACTATGTTGAATAATAGTGATGAGAGTGGGCAACCTTGTCTTCTTCCTAATCTTAGTGGAAATGGTTTCAGTTTTTCACCATTGAGAACAATGTTGGCTGTGGGCTTGTCATATATGGCCTTTATTATGTTTAGGTAGGTTCCCTCTATGCCTACTTTCTGGAGAGTTTTTATCATAAATGGATGTTTTATTTTGTCAAACGCTTTTTCTGCATCTATTGAGATTATCATATGGTTTTTATCCTTCAGTTTGTTAATATGGTGTATCACATTGATTGATTTGTGTATATTGAAGAATCCTTGCATTCCTGGGATAAACCCCACTTGATCATGGTGTATGATCCTTTTAATGTGCTGTTGGATTCTGCTTGCTAATATTTTGTTCAGGATTTTTGCATCTATGTTCATCAGCAATATTGGCCTGCAGTTTTGTTTTTTTGTGTGACATCTTTATCTGGCTTTGGTATCAGGGTGATGGTGGTCTCGTAGAATAAGTTTGCAAGTGTTCCCCCTTCTGCTATATATTGGAAGAGTTTGAGAAGGATAGGTGTTAGCTCTCCTCTAAATGTTTGATAGAATTCGCCTGTGAAGCCATCTGGTCCTGGGCTTTTGTTTGTTGCCAGATTTTACAGCACACTTTCAATTTCAGTGCTTGTGATTGTTCTGTTTATATTTTCTATTTCTCCCTCATTCAGTCTCAGAAGGTTGTGCTTTTCTAAGAATTTGTCCATTTCTCCAGGTTGTCCATTTTATTGGCATATAGTTGCTTGTAGTAATCTCTCATGATCCTTTGTATTTCTGCAGTGTCAGTTGTTACTTCTGCTTTTTCATTTCTAATTCTATTGATTTGAGTGTTCTCCCTTTTTTTCTTGATGAGTCTGGCTAATGGTTTATCAATTTTGTTTATCTTCCTTTTAGTTTTATTGATCTTTGCTATTGTTTCCTTCATTTCTTTTTCATTTATTTCTGATCTGATCTTTATGATTTCTTTCCTTCTGCTAACTTCAGGGGATTTTTGTCCTTCCTTCACTAATTGTTGTAGGTTTAAGCTAGGTTGTTTATTTGAGATTTTTCTTGTTTCTTGAGGTAGGATTGTATTACTATAAACTTCCCTCTTAGAACTGTTTTTGCTGCATCCCATAGGTTTTGGGTCATCGTGTTTTCATTGTCATTTGTTTCTAGGTATTTTTTTGATTTCCTCTTTGATTTCTTCAGTGACCTCTTGATTATTTAGTAATGTATTATTTAGCCTCCATGTGTTTGTATTTTTTACATTTTTTTTCCTGTAATTGATATCTAGTCTCATAGCGTTGTGGTCAGAAAATTTACTTGATAAGATTTCAATTTTCTTAAATTTACCAAGGCTTGATTTGTGACCCAAGATATGATCTATCCTGGAGGACGTTCCATGAGCACTTGAGAAGAAAGTGTATTCTGTTGTTTTTGGATGGAATGTCCTATAAATATCAATTATGTTCATCTTGTCTAAAGTGTCATTTAAAGCTTGTGTTTCCTTATATATTTTCATTTTGGATGATCTGTCCATTGGTGAAAGTGACTTGTTAAAGTACCCTACTATGATTGTGTTACTGTCGATTTCCCCTTTTATGGCTGTTAGCATTTGCCTTATGTATTGAGGTGCTCCTATTTTGGGTGCATAAATATTTACAATTGTTATATCTTCTTGGATTGATCCCTTGATCATTGTGTAGTGTCCTTCTTTGTTCCTTGTGATAGTCTTTATTTTAATGTCTATTTTGTCTGATATGAGAATTGCTACTCCAGTTTTCTTTTGGTTTCCATCTTTTTCCATTCCCTCATTTTCAGTCTGTATGTGTCCCTAGGTCTGAAGAGGGTCTCTTATAGACAGCATATATACGGGTCTTGTTTTTGTGTCCATTCAGCCAGTTTATGTCTTTTGGTTGGAGCATTTAATCCATTTACATTTAAGGTAATTTTCGATATGTATGTTCCTATTACCATTTTCTTGATTGTTTTGGGTTTGTTATTGTAGGTCTTTTCCTTCTCTTGTGTTTCCTGCCTAGAGAAGTTCCTTTAGCACTTGTTGTAAAGCTGATTTGGTGCGCTGAATTCTCTTAACTTTCGATTGTCTGTAAAGGTTTTAATTTCTCCGTCGAATGTGAATGAGATCTTTGCTGGGTAGAGTAATCTTGGTTGTAGGTTTTTCCCTTTCATCACTTTAAATATGTCCTGCCACTCTCTTCTCGCTTGCAGAGTTTCTGCTGAAAGATCAGCTGTTAACCTTTTGGGGATTCCCTTGTATGTTAGTTGTTGCTTTTCCCTTGCTGCTTTTTTTTTTTTTTTTTTGGCAGTACGTGGACCTCTCACTGTTGTGACCCCTCCCGTTGCGGAGCACAGGCTCTGGACGTGCAGGCTCAGCGGCCATGGCTCACAGGCCCAGCCACTCAGTGGCATGTGGGATCTTTCCGGACCGGGGCACGAACCCGTGTCCCCTGCATCAGCAGGCGGACTCTCAACCACTGTGCCACCAGGGAAGCCCTCCCTTGCTGCTTTTAACATTTTTTCTTTGTGTTTAATTTTTCACAGTTTGATTAATATGTGTCTTGGCGTGTTTCTCCTTGGATTTATCCTATAGGGGACTCTCCGTGCTTCCTGGACCTGATTGACTGTTTCCTTTCCCATGTTAGGGAAGTTTTCAACTATAATCTATTCATATATTTTCTCAGACACTCTTTCTCTTCCGGGACCCCTATAATTCGAATGTTCATGCGTTTAATGTTGTCCTAGGGGTCTCTGAGATTGTCTTCAATTCTTTTCATTTTTTTTCTTTATTCTGCTCTGTGGTAGTTATTTCTACTCTTTTATCTTCCAGGTCTTCAGTTATTCTGCTATTGATTCCTTCAAGTGAATTTTTAATTTCATTTATCGTGTTGTACATCATTGTTTGTTTGCTCTTTAGTTCTTCTAGGCCCTTGTTAAACATTTCTTGTAATTTCTCCATTATATGTCCAAGATTTTGGATCATCTTTACTATCATTATTCTGAATTCTTTTTCAGGTACACTGCCTATTTCCTCTTCATTTGTTTGGACTGGTGGATTTTTACCTTGCTCCTTCATCTGTTGCGTATTTCTCTGTCTTGTCATTTTGTTTAACTTACTGTGTTTGAGGTCTCCTTTTCACAGGCTGCAGGTTTGTAGTTCCCGTTGTTTTTGGTGTCTGCCCCCAGTGGGTGAGGTTGGTTCAGTGGCTTTTGTAGGCTTCCTGGTGGAGGGGACTGGTGCCTGTGTTCTGTTGGGTGGGACTGGATCTTGTCTTTCTGGTGGGCAGGGCCACATCTGGTGGTGTGTTTTGGGGTTTCTGTGACCTTATTATGATTTTAGGCAGCCTCTCTGCTAATGGGTGGGGTTGTGTTCTTGTCTTACTAGTTGTTTGGCATGGGCCGTCCAGCACTGGAGCTTGCTGGCCGTTGGGTGGAGCTGGGTCTTATCATTGAGATGGAGATCTCTGGGAGAGCTCTTGCCAATTGATATTACATGGGGCCAGGAAGTCTCTGGTGGTCCAATGTCCTGAACTCAGCTCTCCCACCTCAGAGGCTCAGGCCTGACACCAGGCCAGAGCACCAAGACCCTGTCAGCCACACGGCTCAGAAGAAAAGGGAGGAAAAAAAAGAAAGAAAAAAAATAATAATAAAAAGTAAATTAAATTATTAAAATAAAATGAAATAATAATAAACGGAGAGAGCAACCAAACCAATAAACAAGTCCACCAATGATAACAAGCGGTAAAAACCCCAAGTCTACAGTTGCTCCCAAAGTCCACCGCCTCAATTTGGGATGATTCGTTGTCTATTAAGGTATTCCACAGATGCAGGGTACATCAAGTTGATTGTGGAGATTTAATCCGCTGCTTCTGAAGCTGCTGGGAGAGATTTCCCTTTCTCTTCTTTGTTCACACAGCTCCTGGGGTTCAGCTTTGGATTTGGCCCCGCCTCTGGGTGTATGTCACCCTCAGGCATCTCTTCCCGCCCAGACAGGATGGGCTTAAAGCAGCAGCTGATTAGGAGGCTCTGGCTCACTCAGGCAGGGGGGGTGGCGGGGGTGGGGGGGGAAGGATACGGTAGTTATAATTGGAATGCAGGGTGAGCCTGTGGCAGCAGAGGCCGGTGTGATGTTGCAACAGCCTGAGGGGCGCCGTGCGTTCTCCCGGGGAAGTTGTCCCTGGATCACGGGACCCTGGCAGTGGCGGGCTGCACAGGCTCCTGGGAGGGGGTGTGTGGATAGTGACCTGTGCTCGCACACAGGCTTCTTGGTGGCGGCAGCAGCAGCCTTAGCGTTTCATGCCCGTCTCTGGGGTCCGAGCTGATAGCCGCAGCTCACGCCCGTCTCTGGAGCTCATTTAGGCGGTGCTCTGCCTTGTGTGGCAGACAGGGAAGGAATCCCCTCTCCTCACGCACCCCGAAACAATGGTCTCTTGCCTCTTAGGCAGGTTGAGACTTTTTCCCGGACTCCCTCCCGGCTACCTGTGGTGCACTAGCCCCCTTCAGGCTGTGTTCATGCAGCCAATCTCAGTCCTCTCCCTGGGATCCGACCTCCACGTCTTACTCCTCTGCCATCTTGAAGGTCTCTCATCACTCCCATTCTTAACACCTTCAACAGGTCCCCCTTGTTGCCAGAAAATGTCAATTTCCTCATTGAGGAAATTTAAAACTTTGTGACTCACCGCTGCCCAAGGAGAATGCTCTGCCCTCAACAATGTGAAACCTATTCGAATTCCCTGTGTGGACCCAGCCTCTCACCCTGTATTTTTTCCAGCTGCTCCCTCTGCTTGAAGTGTTCAACCCCTTTCCCTTCCCTCTCTACCCACCAAGTGCTTCCCTAACCAGCCTCGGGGTTGGGAGGGGCCAGGAGGTTCCCCTCTTGTGTGTATCTCTACAATAATGCTGCTCCATTGCTTTCTCATTGTTCATTCATCTGTCTGCCCTAGAGATGCTCTGAAGACTAGACTGTCTTTTTCAACTCAGTGTCTCTAGTTCTTGGTACAATTCCTTGCATGTAGTAGCGGCTCAATTAAATTTTAGTTTTAAAATGAGTGATCTCTTTCCTGCCCTCTTCAATCCCAACCCATTAAGCTAGAATTAATCTTTCCTCTGCTCTTCAGCAGTTTCTTGCATTTAATTTTTAGCTGTTATCACAATCCAACCTTCATTAGTTATGTGTGTACAGCTGTTATAGCCCCTCCGGGGATATAAACTAACTGTTCAGGAACATTGGAATTAATTTTTGTTTAATTAATTAAACTTTCCACCCTCATCCTCACACTACCTAGAATGATGCCTCTCACAGGGAGATTCTAATAGAATTAAGAGCACAGGCTTTGGGATCCGACTGGCATTTGATTCTTGGCTTCCAGGCCTGTGTGGCCTTGTCCAGCCATTTTACCTCTAAGCTTTTTTCTCCTTTTTTGGGAAATGGGGATGAGGATGGGGATGCCTGTTTTGTAGCGTTATTGAAGGAGTTAAATGAGCACAGGGCTTGCCCCTGATCAAGGGCTCAACAAAGGCAGCTGTGATCATTAGCGGCCCTGTGCAGAATTTCTCAAGTTTGTGTGAAGTTCTGTCCTTTATTTTTTTAACATCTTTATTGGGGTATAATTGCTTTACAATGGTGTGTTAGTTTCTGCTTTATAACAAAGTGAATCAGTTATACATATACATATGTTCCCATATCTCTTCCCTCTCCCTCCCTCCCACCCTCCCTATCCCACCCCTTCAGGCAGTCACAAAGCACATAGCTGATCTCCCTGTGCTATGCGGCTGCTTCCCACTAGCTATCTACCTTACGTTTGGTAGTGTATATATGTCCATGCCTCTCTCTCGCTTTGTCACAGCTCACCCTTCCCCCTCCCCATATCCTCAAGTCTGTTCTGTAGTAGGTCTGTGTCTTTATTCCTGTCTTACCCCTAGGTTCTTCATGACATTTTTTTCCCCTTAAATTCCATATATATGTGTTAGCGTATGGTATTTGTCTTTCTCTTTCTGACTTACTTCACTCTGTATGACAGACTCTAGGTCTATCCACCTCATTACAAATAGCTCAATTTCGTTTCTTTTTATGGCTGAGTAATATTCCATTGTATATATGTGCCACATCTTCTTTATCCATTCATCTGTTGATGGACACTTAGGTTGCTTCCATGTCCTGGCTATTGTAAATAGAGCTGCAATGAACATTTTGGTACATGACTCTTTTTGAATTATGGCCCTTTTAAAGGAGAAAAAGTTTCCTAAGATCCCTTAGAACACATGTGCAAAGACATCGACTTAAAAATAAGTTGTATTTTTATAAATGGTGTCAGGACTTTTGTAAAGCTTACCATACGATTGAAAAGTCAAAATTCAAGCAATTGGAGAACTTGCAGAAGCTCAGACTGTGTCCACAGACTCAAAGGGAGGAGCCTTTGTTTACTAAGTGGCCTTGGGGCAGAACCAAAGGCAGAGGCCTGAGGAGCAGTTTCCCTCCAGAAGGCGTTCATCGTGTTGGTCTGCAGAGCTGGGAGCCCTTTGTTCTTCCCGTGGGGGGAGTGGGGAGACTAGGGAGGAGGAGCCAGAAGGCCAGTGGTTTGTCCTTGGCGACTCTAGCCGGCTGTGGAGCTGGCCAGTGGGAGTGAGTGACCTCCCACCAGAGCCCTGGAGCCAGCAGCACCTTGCAGAAGACTGAGTGGAGATGAACTGTGGACAGAGGCAGAAAGAAGTCCAGGGAAAATGATTTAACTCAGAAATCTTTTATCTGCAGCAGATGGGAAAAATCACCTAGTCAAGAGAGGGTCATCCCAGCCAAGAAGAACCATGGCAACTAAATAGAAAGCCAGACCCCCGTCCCCACTCCTTCCTGGCCCCAGACTGGGCAGGGGCCGAGGAGCCTTTGGGGTCTGCTGCACTGCTGGTCTCTACAGGCACTTCTCAACCCCACGCCGCCCAGAACACACTCCTCACCTCCCCTCTCCCCTAGCAGAAGCCAATTTCTGAGACTTACCCTGGCCACAGACCCAGCGTGGAAACATCCAGAGATTCGCAACTTGCATTTCAAAGAGATCTCGAGAGCTCCCTCCCCACCAGCAACATATGGCAGCTTCTCCCACACAGTCAGACAGGTTTCGGCCTCTGTAGTAAACAGACCAACCACGCACCATTCCCCCTCCCCCAAACCTAAATAAAAGTCTAAATGATCAAGACAGCGACTGGCAGACTCATTCTGCAAATGCAAACAGAGATCATTTTACATTCGGAATGAATCTGCAGAGGGCAGCGGCCTCTCCAGGCTCCTATTTCTCAATCAGAAGAGGCTATCAAGTTTGGAATGCTTTTTTCCTCCCGCTCAGGAGACTTTGGAAGGAGTACAGATGTGAAGCCAAGCCTGGCTCCCTAAAACGTCCCCAGTAGCAACTCTGCAGGGGCAGACAGTGCCCTTGTCCTACAGCAACTGAATGTGACACAGCTCCTGGGAGCCCTCCTTCTGCCGGCTGTCAGATCACCGGTGACAGCACTGGCAGAGGCAGGAAATACCAGGATCAGAACGCTGGAAATGTTCTGGATTAGTGGAAAACTAGCTCTGTTCCAAATCACTGTAGTGTAGACCACGATCTAAACCTGAAAGAGAAACTCCGCTGTTGGCCCAGAGCCCAAAGGCCCAAGCAGAGCTCCCTTGTGTTCTATTTTCTGCTACCCCTCCTTTAACCCCCTCCCTCCTCCCTTCCCCACTGGAAATTGGAACAGTTTTCCGGAGGCCTGTTTGTGATGTGTGCCAGAGGTCTGAGTCTGATTTCTAGGAACTGTCCCAAGAAAATGATCTGTTTTGTTTTGTTTATATCTGTGTGTTCTCTTTGGAGTGTTATTTATAATAAACATGAAATGACTCAACAGTAAGGGACTGAGTAAATGACAGTATCCTTGTACACTAGAGTACCATAAAATCTGGGGGAAAAAATATGGGGAAAACCCCTGCTATGTTGGGAATTTTTTAAAAGCATTTTCCAAAACATTAGTTCCACATATTGTCAATGATATAAAGATAGAGGAAAACAAAAATATGTACAAGAGAGGACTGGAAAGCTATGTTGTCGTGTGGTAGGTATATGGATAATTTCTTTTTCTTCTTTGTACTTCTCAATTTCTCCACAATTAACATGTATTATATTTTAATCAGGTGTAAAAAGCAATAAATTGTCCATCTTTCTAAAACACAGACACATAGTTTTACCTAATACACATATTTGTAGAGCAAACATCTTATCGTTTTTTCCTCTGAGAAAAGCCAGAGTTGGAAAGGGCAGAAGACACAGGGCAGGTGATGGATCAATGAAAGAATTACCGGTCGGTTGGTCTGTCTACATAATTTGTAAGGCCCCGTACAAAATGAAAGTGAGGGGACTCCTTTTTCAAAATTAAGAATTTCAAGACAGCAATAGCAGAGCAATAAACCAAACATGGGGTCCTGTGTGACTTCAGGGGTCACACGCCCAGGAAACTGGCCCCGGTCACTAGCCTGGAGCAGGACACAATGGCCCAGCCGGTGAGGGCTTGCAGGTGGGCAGCAAGCCAGGATGAGTTGCCAGGAGGTCCCACTACTTCCTCACCTGTTGCTAAACAGATTTCATTCTTCATGAGTCCAGCTTCTCAGCAATCAACCTCTGGAACAGTGGCATACTTCATCACATACATGCAAATCAGAAGCCAGCAAAGATGACTTGAACCCTGGATCATAATCTCTTTTTTTTCTTTTTTTTGCAGGTAACTGCTTATTTATTCCATTTTAAGGATACCAGAGGGACTTCCCTGGTGGTGCAGTGGTTAAGAATCTGCCTGCCAATGCAGGGGACACAGGTTCAAGCCCTGGTCTGGGAAGATTCCACATGCCACAGAGCAACTAAGAGCATGCACCACAACTACTGAGCCTGCGCTCTAAAGTCCGTGAGCCACAACTACTGAGCCTGTGTACCACAACTACTGAGCCCACATGCACAACTACGGAAGCCAGCGCACCTAGTGCCTGTGCTCCGCAACAAGAGAAGCCAACACAATGAGAAGCCACCGCAACGAGAAGCCTGTGCACCGCAACGGAGAGCAGCCCCCGCTCGCCTCAACTAGAGAAAGACCCGCACAGCAACGAAGACCCAACGCAGTCAAAAATAAAACATAAATAAATAAATTCATAAAAAAAAAAAGCATACCAGAAAGATGCCAAGCCGTCTTCTACCCTGAAATTAATGACAGTCCCTACTGAGAATAGAAAGTGGAAATTTTTAAAACAGCAATTTCTGATTGTTTTCTCTCCAGAATCATCAAGAACCCCTATTTGCACAGTTTCATGGTCTTTTTCTGGTCCCAGTCCGCCCCCCCCCTTTTTTTCCCCAATCCCTTTATTTTGAGAGCAGAGAGGAAATTCATTAACAGATTCACTACAGAGCATTATTCATCCCACATGTCTCACTCAGCGATTTTTAATATCAGGAGTTACAGTAAATCACCCCTGAGTTGTGATCCCATGAATCTAACGAGGTGCACAGAGCCGCATCCCTGCTAATGACCAAGCGAAGGCAAGGTTGGAAGAAAGCGTGTTGATTCCCCTTCTGGGGCGGGGTGGAGGGGGCGGGGCGGCAGGCAAACTCATTGAATTAAATTACGTGCAAAGCAAATCTCTCCCTCTGCAGTCAGTTGCAGCAGTCGCCTGCTGCAGAAATGCAAACAAATCAGATTCAAACCATAGCCAGACACCTGCCTGAGACAGAGCTTGTGAAAAATGGATGGGGAGCTGCTCAGGCAGAAAAGCACACACTAACTTCTTCCTCTAACTTCTCCAGGAGACTTCACCAGGTCAGAGGTGGGTGGGGCAGGGCTCCAGTTCTACCCCTTGCCCCAGTGGCCAGAAGAACCCCTCTCATTTTCTAAAATATGGCACGTGGAGCTTTGACCCATGGCCAGCCATTCCAAGGCCTTTGAACCTCTTCCCTCATAACTTTTCTTCTTTTTATCTTGCTGAAAACTGGAACAAAATCTGAATGTTGGAAAATATTATGAGGAGCATCTATTCCACTCCTCTAACACTTGCATCCTCCATAAAACCCCACCCAACATTCATCCAGACTTTGCTTGAACACCTCCAGAAACAGGGAGCTCACTACCACCACAGGTAACGCAAAACATTCTGGCACAGGGCTGACTGTTCTTCCCTTTGTTAAGTGGAACTCCCTCTCTTTGTGTAACTTACCTCACCTCTGTTGAGAGCCTTGTTCTACATTTTTGGGCCAGATAAAACAACTATTATGATGACCTTTCTGATATTTGAAGAGAGTGTTCTTACTTCCCATAGGTCTTCTTTTCAGTGGGTGTTAACTACACCAGTTCCCAGTGATCTTGGCCTGTGACAGGAGGCTCAATTTTTTTGCTTGTAAAATGGATATAATAACATCAACTTTTCAGGATTGTGGTTGGGATTAAAAAAGAATGCATGCAAAGCATCTCACAGGAGGCTAGCACACAGTAGGTGCCTAACCAATAGAAGCAGCTCTAACTATCCTCTTCACCTAGGACAGAAAAGAACATTGCTTCTCAGACCTGACCACAGCAGAGCGGCCAGACTGTTTCCCCTCCTCTCCTGCTAACGCTGTGCTTCTATTCATTTGGCCTAAGGAATATCATCTTTGGGGGCAGCCATACCACACACACAGCACCTACTAACATAAACCTTATATCAACCAAAACCCCGAAGTCTTTTTGCTTTAAGCCTATCATTCAATTAAAGATGGTTGTGAAATAGGAAGATGCCTGTCTTCCTATTAATTAATTGCATGATAGACTTAAAGCATGGTAAGGGATCACAAAAGTGAGGAGCTATTAGCTGTTAGCAGTGGACAAACATCGTCCAGAAGGAGGAGGATAGGGGATGCTGGCCGTGAGGTGACTCGCTGTGGACCCCAGCAGTTTCAGCTGGCCCTCACTTCCCAGCCATATATCTCCACCATCTCTCACTGCCTTCATGCCAAATTCCCTTTAGCGCTGGCTATTCCCCTCTTCTTCCTTCTCAAAGTCAGAGCTACTTCCCAGCCCATCACCCTCACCTTCCCAACAAGAAAGGGATCCTTTCTAAAGCCAATGCTCTCCATGTCACTTGGTATCTCGTCTCCTTGCTCCTCTCCGAGAAGCCCTGTCCCTTCTCCTCCCCACACGTCTGTCCTCATCCTAAATAGGCTGGTTCTCTCTCTCCATCACACCGTCAGCCTCTGCCCAGACACCTGTCTTTCCCCTTCTGGAAACAAACACTGAGGATAATCAGGAATAGAGCAGCCACACCACACACACTCCTCGCTTTGAGGAGTCCTAGCGCCCGGTGAAACTGAAGACAGACGTACCGTGATGCACAGCTTGCCCCACTTCCGGGGTCTATCGAGGACCCTCCCGCGTGGGCACAGGGAGGCCTGAGCAAGGATGCCCCACGCTGTGTGTAAGAGTGAGAAGTGGAAACAACCCTCAGGAGGGGAGGGTCATGACTTATGAATACAGCGGTAGTTAAAATGAAGGAACCAGAGCTCTATGATCATCCTGGGCAGTCTCCAAAATAATGCTGGGGTTTAAAAAGATTGCATACATGTATTTATAGGAGATACCTTTTAGGTGAATTTTAAAACATACAAAAGAATTCTACAAGCTGCATTGGTACAGGTATGTGCAATAAACATGTTGTTTTAAACACAAGGGGATGATACTAACTGAAGGATGGTAATTACCTGTGAGGAGGGAAAGGGGCCAGTGAGGATGGGAAAGGGGAGGGTTAGCCAAATCTGTAAGCTTATATGTCCTTTTTTTTTTTTAAAAGAAAGAAAGAAAGATCTACAGCAAGCATCAAAAATGTTAACGTTTTAAGTCTGAGCGGTGGTTCATGGTTGCCAATTATATTATTTTCTGTACATTCAAAATATTTCATAATTAAAAATACACTGAAAAAAGAAAAGCCTTCCCTTCACCCTGCTTCTCTTTCTCCCTCCTGCCTCCTGCCCACCCCGGCTGCCTGTTGAGCACGCAAATTCTTCAGTGAGCAGCCTTGTTTCATGACCTCCCCTCCCCTCGCTGACTTGTGCTCCACGGCGAAAGCCTCCCAGCCCCACTCCAGCTCTTTCCCTCGTCTTCCCGACCTCTCTGCACGTTTGAGGGTCCTGCCTGCCCCCTCCTTCTTGGTCCATCCTCCTCTCTCGGATTTAGAGATGAGGACTTTTCCTAGTTCTACTCAGTCTCTCTCCTACACTGGCTTCTCTTCATTCTCCCAGCCCCTGAGTATGCGGTGATGCCGCCTTGAACCTCAGACATTTTCCATCTGTGCTGTCTCCCTCGTCAGGCTCATCCACTTTCATGCCATCATCTCAGTGACAAAGGTCGAGGGCATGACCTTTGGTACAAGAGCCAGACAGACTTTGGTACAAGTTCTGGCTCTACCGCTTTCTAGGTGTGTGACCTTGGACAAATTGTGTATTTCAACCTCAGTTTCCTCATCTGTAAAATGGAGACATCAGTCCTAATCTGCAGGGTTGTTGTACTGTTAGCTCATTACTTGCACAGCTTCAACAAGTTTACCTCGACTCAAAAGAGCTCCCTCAGCAATATGGCTTGATCGGGGTCTTTTAACTTTTATTTCCCTGTGCACCCTCAGAGGCAATTTATATTCTCATGAAACTAACCTAGTAGCTCTTTCCTGAATGCACTTGTACCTGACCATCTCCACCCCTGGGGCCCTGCCAGTCCCCCTCCTGGAGCGCCCGCTCCGTCCAGCCCTTCCTCTGAGGCCACCTCAAATGCTACCACTTGATGGCGTCTCTTCAAAGCCCCCTCCTTGGAGTATGACCGCTTCCTCCTTGGAATTCTCATGAGGCACCCCTCTCTTAAGGCACTTATCCTAAACTCCTCAGGCAGTGGGTAGCAGAGAGAAACGTATGCCTGTCTTATCACCCTACCCTTGGCCGCCTCCCACTGCCCCACCCCAACTAAGTAGTCAGTTTCTGAGGCACAGAAGTCATTACCATGTCTTCTCAGCCCCCAGCACAAAGCCTGGCTCTCGTTAAATGCGTTGGAATCATTGTTTTGAAGGCCGAAACCACTGCATTTGTGCCGTGTAGGGTGAGTGCCAAAGGCTCCGTAAACAGTGCTGCCGTTTATTATTTCTGTAGGTGGCAGGGCCCGGAGGTGAGTGCCCTGCAGAGGCTGCAGCCCAAGGCAAAGGTGAATTCGAGGGAGAATCCAGTGAGACTTGCTCCAGGGCACGCAAAGCTGGCAACAAGGTCCTGTTCCCAGGAGACTTGCAAAGAAAACTGCAAAAAAAAGGAGAACTGGCCTGGGTTCTGGCTGCTGGCCGTCCCACGAGGGAAGCTGTTGCTTCAGGGAGAGCTTACACCTGTGCAAACTCCCAGTGTCTGGGGCACTCACCTCTCAAGCTCATGGAGAACGAGCTTGGAAGGAGAGGACAGTCCTGGACCCTCCTTCCTCTCTTTGTGCCTTCCTGCCTTTTCCTCTCCCTGTTCTCCTCAAACATCCACTGAACTCAAGAAGTAGGTACCAAAGCTATAAAGAGGAAGTCACTGTCTCCGTTCTCTGTTCTCTGAATCCCCCCAGAAAGGGAGAGTTTCACAGTCTAGTCTGGGGAGATGGGTCCATTAACAAACAATGACATAGAGCGAGATATAATGACATGGGTGCTGGAGCCGGGAGAGACCCTGGGGCAAGGAGGTCAGTTGGGAGCCTCCTGCAGGGGTCCAGCTGAGTGATGATGACAGCGGTGGCAATGGTGTGCAGAGCGGTCCTGATGGGTGTCCCTCCAGCCAGGCTGAGGACCCTCCAGAAGTTGACCATCCCCCACTGCAGGAAAGGCTTGGGTAGAAGGTCCTCCTATAGCACAAGCCCTACCGCACTGCAGTGTGGTTCCTATTGATTCATCTCTTTAACCACCAGTCCAGGAGCTGTGAAGATATGTCCATGACTGTCTTATTCACTGTTGTGAGGAAGCACTTAGCACATAGTAAATACTTCACCAATATCCATTACATTTTTCATTAATCAATTGTCTGTCCAAGTGGCTTTGACATTGAAGGGTCCCCACTGATGCTGCCTCTGACACGGGCTCCATTCAGACTTCAACATCCCTCAGTGACCTTCCCAGACGCGGATGTGCATCTCACCCCCAGATTTGCTTCCTGCTCTATAACTAGGCATTGGGTCTCATTCTACACAGTCATGGTGTTCTGACTTTGCAGTCTGAACACCGTCTCTGACTTTGCATTTTCTGCCTGCTGATGACCACTCACAGCGATTCAATCCCATAACAGGGTCCAGGTTCCATAGGCGTCATATCCCCCTTTTTGAGTCTGATACACCTACAAGTTCCTTTTGTTTGTAATAATCAATTTTCCTAATGATGACTTTTCATTTGTGCAGCAACCCTTTGCTCCTTGCTGGACGGGCTCCTCAGCCTGTCCCATTCCTTGGCTGCCCGAAACCCAGCACATACACAAGACACTCTACGTTGACTCTTAACTGAGTAATCTGAGCAGTGAGCACTTGTGTGGCTGTATGATTTACAAAAACTTTCACATGCATTATCTCATTTCAGTCATCACACTGCCCCTGTGAGGAAGATATGAATATTGGTGTTCTCTTACAGATGAGGAAACTGAGATCACACAGGCAGAAAAGACCTGAACTACAACTTGAACCTCAGATGTCTGCTCTGTGCCCTGCCACCGTCCTGTCCTCAGGGAGAGGGTAAGCCAGGCTGATCTTTCCCAGACCATGAATCAGTAAGTGTTGAGCTGCCTCCCTTGCCCTCATTAAAAACTCACAGAACATAAAATCCCACTTTGTGGCTGATAATTTGTCTGCAATTTACAGGCTTTCAGATGAATACTGAAGTCTGTTTAAATGAGATTACTCCTACCTCAACTTAAAATCCAGTGATAGGGACTTTCCTGGCGGTCCAGGGGTTAGGACTCTGCGCTTTCACTGCTGTGGGCCCAAGTTCAATCGCTGATCGGGAACTAAGATTCTGCAAGCCACGAGGTGCGGCCAAAAAAAAAAAAAAATCCACTGATAAAAGAAACATTTCCGCTATGTCTCCCCTTATTTACTTAATTATTAAGCTAGTGTTTCTAGTTTACGTCTTTAAAGATTCCCCTAGATATCTAAACAGTATACAATGGTAAAAAGTATTTCACCTCCATCAGGACTAAGGAGGGCTGGAAAGGACAGAGAGAGGAAGAGAAGGGAATTTCTAGGTCATAATCAGGCAGGAGAGGAGAAATCCACATCTGTGTGTTTACCTCCCCTCTGCTGGGAGGGAAAAATGCTCAAGAATCCAGGTCATTGGGTAGAGATTCCAGGGGGTAGAAACCATTGAATCCTCAGTCACTGCCAGCATAAAACATGCACCTGCTTCACAAGTCACTGAGTAAACCGATCACACCATGCTAGAAGGCTCTGGAAGTGTACGGTGAGTTAGAAAACACTTGCATGACTTGAGGGTCCTAGACCAGATGACATTAAGGCCTCTTCCAGACTAAAATAGGCTATGCTTCTAGTCTGCGGAATACTCTGCCACACTCTTCGTGATGCCAGTAAAGGTACCTGGCCTGTGTGCCAACTTTACGTCTTTCAAAGCCCTTTAACTCTTGTTCTGTCCCAGCCTGAGTGGACAGTCAATTAGAAACAGTGAGGGAGATTTCTCAGAATGGATCCAAAGGCTACAAGGTAAACTGACAGGTGACAGTGCGGGAGGAGAGACGAGACACACAAAGAAGAAAAGCATCATAGCCACATCCTGCACAGCATAATTGGTTCTGAAGGCGTCAGGGCACAGAGGCACAGCACAGTAATTGATGTTGATAACCCTGAGTCATCGAGAGGTTAAATCATAGACATGTCCCTGCGAGCTGATTGCTCAGCTCATTTACAAAATATTTGTTGGACACCCAGGTTGCGCCTAACTCTGTCTGTATCCCCAGGATAGAAAGATGAATAAGGCATGGTCCCTGCCCTCAAAAGGCTCTCTGGACTTCAATTTCTTCAATTGTGAAATGAGGGAGCTAAACTCAGTGATTCCTAAGATTCCTTCCTGGAGGTCCTAAAAGCTTTATGCATTACGACTTGAACTTCCACAGTCCTACGAGATGGTAATCCAGGTAACATAATCCTATTTTGCAAGTGAGCGCTGAGACTCAGAGAGGTTAGCATCTGACTCAAGGTCACACAGTTAATGAGGAGCAAAGCCAGGACACTCAGCCACATGAACCAGTCACACTGAAATAGAAAGGTCTTCTTCCTCCCACCCCTGTGCTCTCTCCACACTGTCTTCCTTCCTCCAAAAGGGCAAGCAGAGTAGACGGAGAACAGCTCATGCATTTGACAGCTGCCTGAATTTACAGGCCTGGAATACAATATTCAGCAGCCACAAAACAAAAATCATGTGCAACTGGACACTAATAAATATCTGTAAGACAAAGTGCAACCAAAACGGCATCGAAGGATCTGGCAAAGTCAACAGCAAGATCAACAGCAAGATAAATCCGAAAAGTCAATAGTAATGGCTACTAGGGACACACACTGAACAACTAGAATATCTCTGAGAGAGAAAACGTGGTAGAAGGAAAAAGGCAGCTTGGGAGCACTATATTTAAAAGAAAAGAAAAGAAAAGAAAGAAAACCAAACACACACAGCACTGCTGGTGGAGTTGGTACAGGCACAGAGAAGAGGTGGGGATGTTCCCACACAGCCTGCTTTCTTCCCTCACCCCTGGCACAGGACACCTGTCAACCCCGCTGTTACTGATAATGTACAGATTACGGTGGGAAACACGTGTCCTGCCTTCTTGTAGACAATGTACAAGTGGAGAGAGAAGGCTGCCAGAGAGCCACTGGATCAAGACAGAGGGTTGATCACCAGACAGAGAGAATCAGCAGCATACTGTCCAATATGAGACAGCAAGTCACAGTCCTGGGAATGAGCATGTCGTGAGCAACTTTATTGTTCTGGATGCTCTGCTAGATATTTTACACACAATAGTCCACCCATCCCTCACAACAAGTCTTTGATGCTCAGACTCTCAGAGGATTGGTTTGCCCAGGATTACCTGGCCAGCGAGCGGCTGAGCAACCATTTGAACTCAGCTTGTGTTCAGAGCTCCAGTTCTCCCCGCTCCTCCACACAGCCTCCAAGACTAGGTTCTGGCCCTACTACCTTTATTATCTCTGCAACCTTAGACGAATCATTAAATCTCTTATAATCCTCGGGTTCCTGAGAATTGCCTGTCTCACAGAATTGTTGAAAGGATCCGAGGAGATAAAAAGCATGAGCATTTCTTAATCTGAAAAGACTCCTGCAATCAAGATGATATTGATAACAAGACAATACTTACTGAGCACCTACTATGTGCCAGACACCGGTTTACTGCTTTACAGGGATTACCTCGCTTAATTCTCACAGCAATCTGTGGAATTGGTATTCTCTACATCATACATAGATGAAGAAACCGAGGGTCACAGAGAAGTAACTTGGTAGCAAGTGGCAGGGCCAGGGTGGGAACAGACTTAACTACTCCACAACCCCTGCTGTGAACCAGATGCTGAACAACAAAGGTCTTCCCACTGCCTTCCTTCCGTAGTTTTATTGCCTTCCTCCCCCGTGGCCACAGGGCTTAGCTGTGCTGGCCTACTTTGAGACGTTCCCCTTAGATGTAGGAGCTAGAAATCGCCACTGTGGGAAGGCCAACACATTCTGCAGTTGAAGAGAGACTGCTTTCTGTTTTTATTATTTTTTTAATTAATTTTAATTAATTTTTTTGGCTGTTTGGGTCTTCGTTTCTGTGCGAGGGCTTTCTCTAGTTGTGGCAAGCGGGGGCCACTCTTCATTGCAGTGCACGGAGCTCTCACTGTTGCGGCCTCTCTTGCTGCAGAGCACAGACTCCAGATGTGCAGGCTCAGTAGTTGTGGCTCACGGGCCCAGTTGCTCCGCGGCATGTGGGATCCTCCCAGACCAGGGCTCGAACCCGTGTCCCCTGCATCGGCAGGCAGACTCAACCACTGTGCCAGGGTAGCCCTGCTTTCTGTTTTTATCTGTAGCTTGTCTTTGTCCAGCTGAATTGAAAAATGCCACCAAGAACATTTACTGCTTGCTGGTCTGAGTTAGGCCCTGAGTTAGGAGACAAATCTGCCCAGAGTTCCAAGGGTTCACAGTCTCCTGGGGGAGCACGATACAAGTATTTACTGAGTCCTGTCTCTGAGCCAGGCTCTGGGTTAGGCTCTGGGGACACAAAGATGAGCAAGACACAACACACTGTGGTATCGGCTCCAACTGGGATGCACACAGGGTAAGTCAGGGCCCAGAGGAAAGGCCCCTGACCCTGCCAGGTGGGATTGAGAACAGCCAGAAAAGCGTCCCAAAGGAAGTGGGGCTTGAGAACTACATTCTGATTGTCTGCACTGCCAAAGAGCTGGCATATACCATCTCTGATCCTCACAGCAACAATCCTGTTGGGCAGATATTATTACCTTATAGATAAGGTATTAAATAACTTGCTCAAGGTATCAGAGCAGTAAGTAGCAGAGGCAGACTCTCACCCCAGGAGCTCTGACTCCAAGCTTGCCGGACCCTAAAGTTATGTCAGGTTGCCTCAGAGAACACTGTGCTACAAGCTACAATGGAGAAAGAAACGCCACACCATGAGACGCCAGAACAGGAGAGGGTAAGTGAGCTGCGGTCTGTGGGGTGTCGCGGAGGATGAGTGGCGTGGCGGGCCGTGGTACAATGATTCAGGACAGGCCTGCACAGATTCTTCATCACTCTAGTGAGTCCTCTAGGTCATGGGCAGGGAGAAACACTCTAAAGGCTGAAGGCCATGTGCCCGGCCATCCAGCGGATGGGGTGATTTTTTTGGTGGGAAGGTAAGGTGTAGATGAGGAGTTGGATCTGGGTTGTAGGAAACAGAAACCTACTCATATTAACTTGAGCAAAAAAATAAACACGAACAAACAAGAAAAGGGAGTATTTAGTTTAAGGATTCAGGCATTTTGTAGAACCCAAGGGCTAGCAATGTACTGGGACCACAGGAGAGCTGGTTTGAGATCAGACATGCACACTGGCCCTGATCAGTCACCCCTCACTCCTCTCCTGTCTCTGCTTCTGTCTGGTGTCTCCTTATCCTTTTCCCTCTGCAGTCTGGCTCTCACTGTCTCTCCGTAGCAGGGCAAAAGATGCTTCCAGACACTCTCTCAGACCTAACATCTCTGATCTGCAATTCTAAATCCCCGGGAGAGAGAATCTGATTTGTTCCCATTGGGCCACATGGCTATGGATGGGAAGGAAGGGTGTCCGTTCTCAGAGAAGGTGGAGCTGGGGAGGCTGGAGGTCATGACCCCAGAGGTCAGGCTGGAGTGTTCTGGGGAGATGTGTCCAACTCCAGATATCGTCAGACCCATGTTCTGGAGAGAGGGTGCTGAGAGGTCTTCGTTTTTACCTTCTCATTCTGCCCTCTAAAGTAATACCCTGTCTGCCACATTTATAATTCTTCTGTGGAGTTATTAAATCCATAAATAAAGATTTAATCTTTTAAGCTCTGCATTGTGAGAGCAGAAGTTAAAAAGCAGGCAGAGGAAAGCTTACCAGCCTTGGTGGCCGGGGGTAGCAAAGGAAGACGCGTCCAGGCTGCTGGGGCAGAGGATCAGGAGAGGCTGCAGCTGCAGAGCGGGGCGAAGGGCGGAAGGACGGCCCCTGCCCTCTGGCTGAAGGTCAAAAACAGCCCTCCTGGAGCAGAGACCACATTGCCGAGGCAGCCACAGAGAGGCTCAAGAGACCAATCCTGCAGGCTGGGAGAAATACCAGAACAGTTTCAAGAGCTCTCAAAATGGGCATGTTTTGACCTAAAGCAGGTAGAGAAATGTGGAGCAGTAGAAGGGGATGCTTCCAGGCGTCTCGGGGAAGGGCGCCTGTACAAGGAGAGGGATGAGAAGGAATCCAGAAAATCTGAGACTGGAGGAGGAGGAAGAGGGAAAGGCCTCTGCTTCCTGTTTAGCTCAGAGCCCGATTCCAGAGGAAGCACTGTCAGCTGAATCAACAACTTCATTCCTTATATATCTCTGCCCTCTCCCTCCGCCACCATCTGGGGCTCTGACAACACTGGCTCAGGTTCCCTGATGAAAATGACAAGGTGAACACGTTCGTTTCTCTCATGGGCAGACACCAAGACCAGCACCAGGGAGGAAAGGATATTGAGAACAAAGAGGAGAGCTGGGAAGTTAGGGTGGGGAGTTCTGAGGGCAGAATAGGGGTAAAGGGAGTCCTCTCAACCCTGCCTTGTGATAGAGAGGCAGTGCCTGGACCAGAGATCTGGCAGACAGCTGTCCCCACAGCAGCGGCCCTTCCTGCTTCTTGATGCTATTCCCACAACCCCATCCCTGGCTTTTACTGTCTTAGGGCCGGGTGTTGGGGACACACGTGGAACTTCTCTTTGGACTCTTAGCGCCTTTTTACCCCATAGGGCCTCTGCTTCCCACTGTCTTCCCACTGTCAACTCAAACCAGAGGTCATAACCTGTTTCTGTCAAGTGACATGTTATGGAGGGTCTGAGAAGGAGCAGTGAGGCTGCTTTTTGATGATAGGATTCAGCCACGGAGGCTCTGTCCTTGAGCAGCAGATAATTAAGCTTAATGAATTTGGACAGTTCACTGGATCTGCCCACACAGTTCCACTCACCGTCTAAAACGCTTCCAAAATAGCACTAGCTATTGTACACAAGCCAAAAAAGAAAAACAAAAAGGAAAAAGTAGTAAGTGACAAGGCCCCAGAGATTTCTGCCCTTTCAGAAAAGTCTGAGTGAACTTTTCCAAAGAAACTTTAAGCAAGAAAAAAAAAAAAAAAAAAAAAAAGCTGCGTCTTCCCTCATTGAGGAACCAGGGAAAAAAAGATGTCACAAAGACAGGCACACACGTTGTGAGGTGGAAGGACCCGGTGTTGGTACTCACTCCTCACACTGATGTCATCTACACACAGAGTCTCCGAGCTATTCCCTCCCCAGGGTCGTCAAAAAGCCATTTCTGGATCAAGATGCCTCTACAGACGGGGCCTCACCCTCTCACACAGTGGTGTCACACTAAGGAGACGAGCTCCCCCCATGTGTGCACGTGCCCACACACCCCCTCCTCGGCGCCCGGCCCCCACCGAGAACTCCCTGCCTCCTCCACGCCCTCCTCAGCGAACTGCGCGCTGCTAGAGCCAGATGTTCCGTGGGCAGACCCCTCTGTGGGCTGACAGGCGGTGATTACTGCTGCCAGCCCCATATTAGAGAGAACTGAATGGGAGCGAGCCTCCGCCCGCCTAGGCTCCCCACAATAGCGTCTTTGTGAGGTGCTTCACTGCCTTTCATTTCCCCTGCCTCGCCAACCTACATCAGGAGCAGCTCTGCCTGGGGAGGGAAGAAGACAAAAGGAGGATCACAGGGTCCTGACTGATCCACCCTACCCCGGGGGTGGGGGAGGGGTGGGGGGAGAAGACCGGGTCCCTTTCTCCTCCCCCCCACAAGGGATAAATAACCAGGAGGACTCCCAGGGCTGCTTGAGGTCAACTTCACAGTCTAAGCAGTGGATCTTGTCCATCAGATGGCCTTGCTCCGGAGAGTTGGACATGAGGATGAGGCTGGAGCGGGGCCTGGTACAGAGCTCAGCAGATGCCTAGAGACTGGAGTCCGAAACCGGGGTCTCCTCCTGTCCTTTCTCCCTTCTCCCTTCCCCAGATGGCCTTCTGCAATTGCAGCCCAGAGGCCAGAGTGCTAGGCAGGAAAGGGTTAAGTTTCCGGGACTTCTGGACAGACTTCAGCCAGGTTCCAGGACTGGGGTAGGTAAGTGGGGGTGAGGAGGGTGGCGGGAGGGATGTGTTGGGAAACTGGTAAGACTAACATCTGGGACGTGGTCACTGCCCCTCCTCCTCACCCAAACCGCAGACGCCGTGGCAGCAGGAAAATCAGAGCGGTTCAGACCAAGCGCGATTGTGCAACCTGGCCCTGGTGATGAGCTTGATGCTGGAGATGGGAGTGGGGTTCCGGTCCTGGGGGCAGAGTCCACTTCAGATGTGAGGCTTAACGTTCTTACAGAACCCACACGCATTCAGTGCTCTGGTTTCCACATTCGACTAAACCCCATTGTCTACATCAAAACCTCGGAGAATTGGAATTGGAAGCTGTGCCCCTGGGCCCCGGTCTCGCAGCCGGAGGCGTGGTGCCGCTGGTGGTTCTGGGAGGGCTGCTGTGGAGGACGGTGGGCACCGGGGGCTTTTGCCCCAGCCTCTGGAAGTGCTGGTATTCTGCCGCCTCCCCAGGCACCTCCCAGTGAAGTCTGAAACTGGAGAAGCCCCTCTCGCTAGGCAAGGGAGCCCAGCCAAGTCCCTAATGCGGCTTAAGGAGCGGGGATGTGGCAGAGGAGAAGATGGACGATCACAGGGAGAAATCTGATCTGAGGGCTACCCCAAACAAACACAGGCAAGGAGCAGTGGATTTTCCTTTTAATGCAAAACGCTGCAGTACAGAACGAGTCCCATCCTCTAGGGCACTGAAGGGAGAAGGGAGAGAGGGCAGAGTCTAACATCTCCTCCTAGCCCTCTCTCTCCCCTGACTCGCACTGAGGCAAGAAATATTCTGTTGCCTGTTCACTGGGGTCACCTCCATATGTATAAGGGTCAGAGCTCTGGAACTGGCTCATCTTTCATCGGCCTGAAATCTGCTGACATGGGGCAAGAGAGGAGTGAACGTTTAGGGCTTTCTCTCTTTTAGCTCTAAAAGGATTCCTCGAGATCTGGAGTCCCATGTGAAATGAAGGGGCAATGAGAATTTGGCTTCCATTGGCTGAAAATATGAGATGTGAATCACAACTTGCCCAGAATGACGAGCAGGAAATTTAGTCGGGATATAAATGTATGGAGGTGAAAGAGATTCAAAACACAAGACTAGCTCCCTCAAACTTCTTCCTCTTTCTTCCTCATCTCCAGCTTATAGACAATCTGGTAGCCATCATCCCAGGCGTAAAGCTGGCGCTCTCGGGGGTTATAGCGGAGGCTGGCGTGGGCACCATATCGGCGGGGGAAATAAGGGAGTGCTGCTCTTTCAGGGGTCAGGGTGCCACTGGCATCAAAGGAGCACTGGATGCGGGCCCGACTGGCAGGGCGGGTATTATAAACAACGTATAGGGTCCCACAGATGACAAAGGCAGCCTCAGCATTCTCTCTGGGACATGGTGTGTCCCACTGCTGCTCTGTGTCCAGTGTCTGCGGGTCTAACTTGGCCAGACACAAGTGCCTGTCGTCCTCCCGGGTGGCATAGACAGCCCAAAGGCCCTCCTCATCAGCCGCCAGGTCTATGTACGTGTCTGCCGTCAGCCCGTACGGGGGGATCAAACCCTCTGCTGGGAATACTGAACTGTCCACCACTGTTCGGTTTGCCAGGTGGAATTTGATGAGCTGCAAAGTGTTCTCCAACTCACCGCCCCCTCCAGGTCCTCCAGGGGGCCTCCGGGCATAGTAAAGAAAGCCACCATATACCAGCTGGCCCGTGCCTACCCAGGGGAAGGGCACCCGGACTCGGGAAGCTTTCCGGGCAGCCATGGCAAGGGTGAAGTCACGCAGCCTTGGGAAGACAAAGGCTGTGTCATTCTGGGTCCCATCTAACACGTAGATCTTCTCTGCTGGCCCCAGTGGATCCTTGGTCCACAGACCAGCTGGGCCACCAAACCGCTTCAGGATCTTCATTGATCTCACCTGAGAGATTGTGTAGCCACAGTCTGGTGGGAAAGGAGAAAAGCACAGGACAAGGAAAAACAGGCAAGAGTTAGATGCTCACTGCAGGAACCCCCCAGGGTGGGCTATTTGGAGAACAGTTGGGCCTTTGCCCAGTGGACGCCTCCACTCTCATGGAGGATTGGGACAAAGAGCACCACAGAAGCCTGGGTCCCCAGAAACTCTCCTTAATGAACCTCATAGTACAGAGATTTCCCTAAAACAGATTCTAGAAGACAGAGCCAAATGGACTGGGATAAGGAGAAAAAAGGGGAAGAACCAAGGAAGAATACAGGGGTCTGTTTCAGATTGCTTACCTGTCACCATATCGTACTTCTCGTTTCTTCTGCCCTTGCCTTTGGCCCCAGGGCCTCCAGTCACCTTCTCATCAACCTCTACACAGGGTAGGGCTGGGTTCTGGGTCTCCAGATAGTCCACCTCCCGCTCCAGACGGTCCACTCTCCCAGAGATGGTGTCAGCCTCAGTTCTGAGTGCCTCCCGCTCCTTCTCGGCCACCTCCAACAGCGGCAGCATCTTGTTCTTGAAATCCCGCAGCTCAGCAGCATGCCGACTACTCTGGTCCTGGCACTGGGCCAGCCGTTCCTAAAGGGATGGGGCAGCAGGAAGGAAGGCCGAAGGGTTACAACTCTCAGGCAGGGAGAGGCCCAACCAGGGAGTCAGGAATGGGAAAAAGCAAAACTCAGCCAGGCATCAGCATCCCCTTCAACCTCCACAGAGAGAAAACCAAATGTTCAAGATGCTAAAATGCGCAAAGAGCTCAGCTAAGATCCATCTAGGCCCCCATCCCGACTTTGCATCCTCCGGCCGTGCTGTGAGCCGTGCCATTGACTTCTCTGAGCCTCTAGGGCAGTCTAAGTGCATGAGGGTGAGAAGGGACCTCTGCTCCATTATACGATCTTCTTCTTGGGAATTAGGATGCTACAGACTCCAAGCTGTTAAAAAGGCAGAAAGTTGCAGATTCTCTGAGAACTTCCAGCTTTTAAAAGAATCACCAGCTCATCCTGAGATGCATTCCCATAATTCTAGCTCTCAATTTCCACTCTCTTCCCTTATCCCATCTAATCCCAGGGGTGAAACACAAAGGTCTATTTGCTTTGGAATTGCTTTCTGTATGTGGGGAAAGAGGAGGACTTGCAATTTTGAGGATCCTCTTACTAAAAGATGGAGTTTTCTGGAGGTTCTTACAAGAGCCCTAATTTGTCATCCCCATATCCCTGACAAACTGGTTGAATCAACAGGAGATGTGGAATCCTTCCAGGCTGGGCCAGAAGAGAAAGGAGACACCTACCTCTAAGGCAGCTAGTCGGCGTTCCATGTACTCCACAAGGTGGTGCTGCTGTCCTCGAAGGGGTCCCGACCAAGACAAAAGGAACAAGATAAGGAGCGGGGTGCGGGGCCCCATGGCTGCGGGAGAGTAGGGCCAGGGTAGACCAAGTGTGTAGTCGTGTGCACACGGCCTCTTCCACTCAAGCCGGCGGGTTAGCTTCGGAGGCCGGGCTGGGGGCGGTGCCTTCTCTCTTGCACGATCTCGGGGCTCTCTCACTACTCTGGAATGCTTTCACAGTCTCTTTACGGGCCCCACCCCCTCCTTTCCGCTTGGATTGATCAAACACAGATGGCCCTATTGCAGAGCAGCCAGAAGGCTTAACCGCCTCCTGCCTAGGCCGTGGGCTCCCCAGGAGAGGAGAAGGAGATTGGAAACCCTAGGGCAAAGGCCTTCTGGGCAGTCACCCAGGAAAAGGAGCTAGCAGGGGGAGGCAGAGGCCCCGGAGGAAATTTAGCAAACTCTATTCCTGCTTTAGAATGCTTCCAATGCTGACTTAAGAACCATCCTTCGTTAATCCTTTCCTTTCCCAGCAATAACAGCATGGATTGTTTTCTGCCTTTAGTGGAAGCTGGAAGCAGGGGAGATGAGGTTTGAGGGGAAGGGGTGGGAAGAAAGGCCACAGTGGTCAAGTCTGTAGTACCTTCTTCTACAGCTCACTGGCGCCATCTTGTGCTAAGCACCTGGTGTCATCTCAGAATTAATAGGGAAACCAAGTTCACCTCCAGTGGAAAATTTCCCACAAAGCAAGCTAAGTAGATTGAATTTACAGGGGTTTTCATGATTAAAATGCAGCTTTCCCCACGGACTATCCAATTTCTTATGGGGCTATCCCAATCTCTCTCTGATTTAGCCTAAGAAAGAGAATGTATCTGAGATTAAAACTAAAAACAAAAACCAAAAAACCCAAAACAGGTCATTGAGAAATTAGTAAATTAATTCTTGATTATCTGGAAGTGAGACTGACTGCAGTCTTTCTATATACAGTTTTCCTTTGCCTGAAAGTTTCTAGGCATATTCTCTTACCCAAACTGGGGAGTGTTCAGTGAGTTCACACTAATTTTACATTCATTTATTTAGGAAAAAAAAAAGAAAAATATATATGGTGCAGTTTAAATCAAAATAAACATACTCTTACTTCCCTACTAATGGGAGAGAACAGACTATTGATAACTTCTCTTGGTTATGGCCCAAAAGGGTGTTTCTAAATGTTTCTCATTTCCATATCCCAACTATGACTACAGGAGCCCAAAAAATTAATGGCCACTGTAAGACAGACTTGTCCTGAAACACATGCGTCAAAAGAAGTCAAATGAGCATAGCATTTATTCAGAGCCCCGCAGTGATGAATCTAGACAAATCTCTAATTCTTTATCAGGAGAAATTTTACTTTAATCACTCACTTAAGAGAAATCTGAGCCAAAGTCCTCCTCTAAAGAAAAAAAAAAACTACTCCTTGGACTTGAGGACATGGGGAGGGGGAAGGGTAAGCTGGGATGAAGTGAGAGAGTGGCATGGACATATACACACTACCAAATGTAAAACAGCCAGCTAGTGGAAAGCAGCCGCATAGCACAGGGAGATGCGACCATCTAGAGGGGTGGGATAGGGAGGAGATACGGGGATATATGTATATGTATAGCTGATTCACTTTGTTATACAGCAAAAACTAACACACCATTGTAAAGCAATTATACTCCAATAAAGATGTTATAAAAATAAAAAAAAAAAACGATTCTTCTAACAGTGCAGCTTTCTGAAAGGAGGGGAAAATAGCATCGTCTTGTGGTTATTCTTATTTGCATTCTGGTACTTTAGATGTTTGGTGGAACATGCTAGGAAGCAAAGTTTAATTAGCCTGTGTCAGAAGTTTCTGCATCTTTCAAAGGGCCAGATCCAGATGATCTTAAGTTAGGGCCCTGGACACTCCATTCTTGGGAAGTATTCCCTACCGACCCCTATTTATTTCTGGGGCGGAGATTTGTATGAAGAATGAAGTTGTCTCTAACACTCTACTGGCGTTCAGATGCAATGTATTTAGTCACTCCAAAGATGCCAATTGTTGATCCCCTTTGTACCCCTATAAGAGAAGTCAAAAACAGCCACATGAATCAGAAAATTTACCCATTTTATTGATGCATTGCAATTGCTCTACATTTTACCATATTATGTAGAAAATACTGAAAATACAAGCTACTTTGTAAAACCAAAGACAAACATTGAATCCAAAGATAAACTATGTTTTTACACAATGGACCCTTTTCCCGTAGTTAGTATTAAATTTTAAATATCTATTTCTTTTTGTTAAAATGATTATTTTACATACTCCCTAAGTACATCTGCATTACAAACATAGCTCAGTAATTCTCAGAAACTGTTTCTAGAGGCTTGTCATAAAAGGAAGCGCACAACCAGAAAAGGGAGAAAGCAAAAAAAGTTTAAATCGCACACAATAACTAGCATATCAAATACATTTAATAAACTTGGAATTCCATTGCAATATCAAGGATTCAAAGCAGAAATACTAACGTTACATATAATGTACATAAAATGTACTGCTACATGTAGTGAGATTATTTTTCAAGCTGAATCAAAACCACGTATTATATAAAGTTTAGCAACGAACAACCATGTAGACATGCTGCACCATCCATCAGTTAAAAAAAAAAAAATTGAAACAGGAAGCAGGCTTGGGTCATTCCTGTCACTGAGAGGCAATTTCATTTCCTATCCTAAAACAAACCATCCTAACCAGTGGGTTTTTGCATAATAATGCTGAATAAAACACACACTACTGCGCTTGCCTGGCTAAGGGCAGTCAAGTTTAGCCCCTCTAGTGGAGGACGATGGATGGTCAGAACTGTTTAAGTGAAGTTCTCATTCCTGGGGCTGGGATTTTAGCTGAGCACTGACCATAGTATCACTTCCTGGAAGCTACTAAAAACTCCAGAGTGATCAAGTGTCCAGATGAGCCTAGAGTGGCTGTACCTAACCCTTCCCATTTTCTCTCTCACCCTGAAGGGGAGAAGCTGGAAATACAAGTTCTGACAGGACTTAAAGCCTTAAGCTGGTCTGAGGTCAGGCCACTGTGACCTGGGCCAGCTGCTCACTTTATTCTTGGAGCTTCCCCCATCCTGTCAGGGCCAGCAATGTTAAGCCCCAGAGACAGAATCTAAAGCCACACTGAGCACATACACATTCAGCAGACACAGATGGATTTTTATCTTGGTAAATCTGAAATGCCAATTTGCAAAACTAATACTGAAGATCTCTAAAATTCTTAAAACCACACACTGCTAGTAAGGTGATTATGGTAACAATATAAGCTCTTGGTATTGTCTTCTCCCCGTGAAGACTCCTATCTTAAGTGGTATCCACTTACTGGACTGAGGGTGGGGGGTAGGGTGAGCAGGAGTGGAGTGTTTTTTTCCTGCATCTCATTTCTTACAAAAACAACAAATCTTATCCCTTGTAAAGATAAGGAACAAAAAATATTTCCATTAGAAACTAGATCTGCCTTTGAGCATGAAAATGAGAATGCGCTTGGCAAAAAGAGACACAAAGATTGCACACACAGACCAGAAAACTGTATAACACTAGTGACAGAAACTATACAAACTGCTTGGGTATCTTGATCAATATAATGCTGAAAACACAAAATAATGATAAAAAAAAAAAGTAGAAAACACCAACATGTTCCTGGTAGGCTATACTGACTATCTGCCCCATCTTGAAAGCCCTTCCTCCTTACAATGAAGAAATTCCAAATACCTTGACAGCTCCTCGGTGTTCAACCTGGTACAGAGCTTGCCGACCAGGCTCCATGAAATCTCCCATCTCCATCCTGCACCTCCTTGACACCATCTCTACAAAGAACCAGTCCTAGACTTATCCCTCAAATACATAATTTTCAGTTCAGATGGAACATGTCTACATCTTAGGGTTAACCTTCTTCCCCCAAATCTTTAATGGGCAGGAACTTTGCCATCCCCAGTACTCTCTACTTGACCCAGATCCGTGTAGGAGCTGAGAGTACAAGGACACTTTCACAGTTTGAAGGGCCCCAAGAATACACAAGTTGTTAAAAAGAAACCTCAAAAGCCCGATGGCTCAACAGGCTTTGGTTCCTTCTAAATATTCTTCACCGGCTAAGAAACCTTTCTTTGAGTTCCCTGTCACCAGCGGCTTCACAAAACTCCTCCTCATAGTATTGGGGATGTGGGAAGCAATACAACAGGCTCTTTGGTATAAACACATCTGTTACATGTTTTTTTCAACAAGCAAATATTTTACTAGGAATATCAACTATTTGCAGGAAGGACTGCCACATGGGAAAAGGAAAAAATAAATCTCATCTAAAAGTGATTGCACATACTTAAAAAAAAAAAAAGAAAAAAATGCATATTTAATATTGGCTTGACTCCTCTCACCTGCTTCCCGAATTCTCACAGAAGCAAGGTAGCAATGCACAGTGAGAGAGCCACATGGGGAAAATGCTTCTGTGAGAACTCGGCTGAGAATCCAAAATGGAAAGGGGTAGAGGTGGCAGTAAAAAAGAGAAGCTGCTGTTTTTATTTTTCAGTGTCGGCAGGGAAACTGAGAACAATGCATATACACAACACAGCTATTAATCCTGTTCTGATAAATCCCAGTGAACAGCTTAGGGTCCACGGGGGCTTGCTGGTCCGTCCTAAGGCAAGCTCACTGTAAACTCTATTAACCACTACATTATCATATAAGGCACTACAATAAGGGAAGGAGGAGAAAGGGAAGGAAGAGACACACACTGAACAACTCCTCACCAGACACACCTGTGCAAAACAATTCCAAGGGTCTCCTCTCCTTGCAGGCAATGCCCCTGCTCACTCAGCACTACAGTAATATGCTCTAATATAATTGCAATTAGTTCACATACATTCCAACAAGTATCAGTTCATTTTGGTTTAAATACAATGGAGACATCAATTCCATCTCCGGGGTAACACTGGAGGATCAGAAACACACTAACTACACAATTCAAGTGTAATCACTACACATTTGATTACAAATAACATTTTGGGTTAGCAGGAAAAATTGCTTGTTATATTCTTCTAATCAATATGTACATATTTAATTATGCAAAATATTAAAACACCACCATTACAAAACTTCTAAAATATTTTTAAATTCAGTAATAAATTTTTAAAATATTTTTTGCAATTCCTACATGCACTTATTATATAAGTCTTAATAAGAGAGCATTCAATTTGCTGCTGGCATACAAAGAAAGCTACTTTAAAGTATAAAAGCTATACACAACGTTTCTTATCCGGTTTCAGATCCTTTAGCTTTCTCCCCAAATAAATCACATAGAATGAAGGGAGAGCTGAGGCAAAGAGAGAAAGAGGTGTATTATTGAAAATTCATACTAATATTCAGGCAAAGCTCATCGATGCCAACAACCTTTAGGCAAAGCTCATCAATGCCAGTATCGCATAATACAAAGAGATTTTGCATATAATAAAACAACTACCACCATACAATAATAACCACCTTAATGGCTTTTCCAATAATAAAATTTAAGCTAAATCAGAGAGAGAAGGACTTTTTAAAAATAATTTAAAAAGAATGCACAGGGTTCATTTAGAAAGAATACCTGGTGCTTTCACGGTAGGTATGGATTCTCTCACACTAAGTCACCAGCAAATGGTGAGCTGCCTTTTTAACACTACTTTAATAATAAACACAGGAGCAACTGAGAGAATCCCAACAGTAACAGAGAGTAGTATGTAACCAGTTTTGCAAAAATAACAATTTCCCACTAAATATAACATGACATGAAAACAAAATTGAAACACTGTAAGCTTAAATGTCCCATTAGCAAAGGTAAAATTTTGAGGAGAAATGCAAGATAGTAAAATACAGACTTGTGCAAGCTGCTCTTAAGATAAGCAATTAAGTCTTGGTTTTTAAACAAGCAGAAAGTAATGATTTTTCTTTTCTTGTTAACAGATTTCAAGTCCTTCTATCAGCATTTTTCCTCTGACCAGCAATTACAATAAAATAAAGTTAAATAAAGAGGAACTTCACTTGTTTTTAAAAGCATTTATAGAAATCAAGTCAGAGAGAGAAAATATTTTTCAAAGGTTAACTTCAGAATGATCTCTCTTCCTTGGTAACTGCAGATGATGGGCATCTGAACTCTTCCAAATACCAAAAATGCTGTCACAAAAATAAAGAATTAAAAAATAGGGCAGACTTTGGGAGACTACAACAATGCAGTCAACACTGAGACAGGTTCCCCAGAGAAAAGCCTTCTGCTTCAGTGGGCCCCTGCAGAGCAAGTTGCTGGCTAAGGAGTTTCAGGAGAGGGTGAGGGAGGAGCTCATCACAGCCCATTAAGAACTCTGACCCCTCCTCCCTCATACTCACCAACTACAAGTAAGAATACTGGCTGATCTTGGTAGGGCTCAGTGGGTATCCAGTGTAAATGGTTGAGCCTCGGGAAGACCCAATGTAAGACTGGGTGGCAAATTGGTGTTGGTACTGAGCAGGGGCCACGCTGGCAGAAGTGAGGAGACTGGGCCCAACACTGACAGGGACCTGGTGCACCAGAGTGCTAGGGTGGGTGGTATACGCTGCAGCATGCCTTGAGGAGCCCTGCGGGGAGAAGAGATGAGCAATGGAGCTGGTGGAGCCCAATGCAGCAGCAGAAGTGGGGGCAGCATACGTATACAGGTGAGGCTGGCTTGGCAGGTGAGCAGGGGCTGGGGCCAGGTGTGGGTGCCCAGTCGAATGTAGTGGGCTGCCATGCTGGAAGGCGTAAGGGGCTTGGGAGAGCGGGGCCACAAACGCCTGCTGCCTGCGGGGGGCAGGGTTGTTGCTTCTCTCTTGCGAGGTTGGAGCTGATGATGATTGCTGGTTCTGGAAGGAGGAAGAAGGAAGTGAGGAATCTTGAGGTCACCCTGGCTCAGGGCACCAAAGGCCAATTTGAGAGTTGAGGTTCTAACTCATACTGCTTCTGGGCTGCCATAGCACAGAATCTCCCAGACTGGCAATGCTGTCAGAAGTCAGCCATCCATCCCTCTGCCTCCTGGCAGAATAGATCGTAACCCAGCCCAGACAGCAGCAGTTTGCTCTCAAGTATGACAGAGGAAAGGGGGAAATCAAGAGTTCATAGGGTTACTCACTCCTGCAAGTAAATAACTGTCGACTCAACTCACCCTATTCTGGCATCAGTGACTGAATTTTTCCTAACCTTTCTTCCTTGCCATTGTTTTCTCTTGCTTTCCTCTAAGTTTTTCATATCCCTCTTGAACTGTGGAGCCCAAGACACATGCACTAACTCAAACTTACATTTGCACCTGCATGTGCTCTCTCTCTCTCACACACACACAACCACACAGTTACACCCTCATATTTACACTTTCTCACTACTAGTAGACATCATACAAGCACCAGAATTTCAGCTGAGGAAAAAGTGAACACAAATAGAATAGTGACCCTCCCCACCCCATCAGAGGATCAGATGGGGAGAAAAAAGCCCCAAATCCCAGACTCAAGCACCATGTAAGACTAGAACCAGTTGATTAAGTATCCAGAAAGCTTTTTCACTGTCTCTTGCTTCAAGTAAACAGAGTAAGGCTCAGGTTATTTATGACCCAGAAGATAAAGAAAGAGAATCTAGTCTCAATGCATGTGGTGGTGCAGAACGAGGCAAGAACTAAAGCATCCTAGGCACTTTCTAAATTCCACACATTTCTCTCATCTTCCAGGATAGACTAGGGAGGTCTGATGGAAAACCTGGAACGTACATTCTGAACACATTTACAGAGGGAATGAAGAGACACAACACATACAGATATGACACAGGCCATGGAACACCAAATTGTTTGACACAAAAGGGACTTCATTTGGCTTTATTCAGCAGTCCAGCCAGAAGCAGGGTTCTCCAGAGAGTAACAACAGCGGGGGCCCCAAACAGAAGGCAGCAGCCCCTAGTGCTTACCTGGCTAAGGTTGAGTGGCTGTGCTGCGCTGGTCCCCCCGCGCTGAGCTCGATATCCTGTGGG
The DNA here is from genome assembly GCF_039906515.1 of Pseudorca crassidens. Lineage (NCBI taxonomy): Eukaryota > Metazoa > Chordata > Mammalia > Artiodactyla > Delphinidae > Pseudorca > Pseudorca crassidens. The sequence goes on along the minus strand of NC_090297.1, from coordinate 99,924,088 downwards.
GGTGATACAGCATCCAGATGACTGCCCGCTCACTGAAGCCACTGGCTTGGTCTTACTGCTCAGGAGACCTAAGAAAGGGTCAGGCTTTAGTTATGAGCAGACGTGGACTCAGTATCACTGAGCTAAACCTCAGATGGCATCATATTAATCAGTCCATGTTTGTATGAGGTTTGCAAGAGTTAAGGTTTCATGTGTATCTTATTTCCTCAATTACATTTACACTAGAAGAACAAAAACTGTATTATCCATTTCTTTTCTGTCTTTCTACAAAGCTCCATAAAGATCTTCAAAAGGTTCACTTCAGTAAATATTATCTAATCTCCAGTAATGTGAAAGGTACTATTAGAAATATAAACACAAGTAAGACATGGTCCCTGCTCTCAAGGAGCCTAGAGTTTATGTAGGAAGGGATTAAACAAGTACAGAAATGACAATGTGAAGCTGAGTAAGATACTGGTAATATTTAGGAACATTTAGGTGTCAAAGGGGTTTAAAGGAAGACAAGATTATATCTTGTTGGGCATTCACTGTCTTCAAATTCTAAGAAACTGCAGAAAGTGCAGCTGAATATAAGCACGATCAATTTTCAAAATTTTGCTTCCTTCTGTGGTCCCACTAGGAAAACTGGAGCATTTATTCAGTGACTTGTGGAGCAACCTATTTTCTTTGGACCCAATAGTGGACAGAGCTCCTAATAATGTTTCTCAGTAGCCTGGCATCAGGAAGTTTTGCCCTGTCTGCAATGGACAGTTGTCTACTTCTCAGGAGGAGAACCACACGTCACCCTCAAACTAGAACACTGTTTATGTCTTCGGCAGTATTATAATTCATGGTAAAACACTAATTCATAAAAGTACGAAGAGATGGCTATATCGATGCCAAAATTTCACAGTCCTCGCCTTTGGTGTATAGAGTTGCCACTGGAAAAGAGCTGCCTAGACTAGGACTACATTTTTCTGGGCCCCCTTGCCTCTAGGTGGGGCCATGTGATGAGTTTTCACTATTTCCGGGGCTAAAGAGGTTAAAAACTGTGTGTGCCTCCTCCATACTTTCCTTCTCCTTCTGATTGGATGCTGAGGATTCCAAGGCTCTGATCCTTAACTCGCTGCCAGGCCTACCAACCAGGAGCACTTGCACTGGGAACTCACGTGACTAAGAAATAAATTTCTATTATGTTAAGCCACGAAAACTGGGGCTTGTTACTGCAGTTAGCATTTCATTACCCAATAACTGAACCCGGGAACCTAAACCCAGCATCTCACAGAGCAAAACAGATGGAGGTAATTTGGTTGATAATACAACCCACAAAAGCATCACTGCTATGCCACTGGGCGAGAAAAGATCTAAAGTACATATTGTTTTCCAAAATAACTTTTGCAATCACTTTTAATATTATCAGTTCCCATTCATTTCTGGATTGTCAAATCTGAACCACCTGTGGCAAAAAAACCTGCCTGTTAATTCTCCCTGCCATCTAACAAAAGTCGTATCTACCTTCTCCCATCAACAGTGAGTGTATTACTGAGTCTACAAACTCATTTTTATATTGATCCAAGCAAAATAAACACAGGAAGATAAACTGATGGCCAAAAACAATTTCATATCACAAGGAACTGATTTCTGAACTAGGCAATTTTTAGGAAAATCTACACCACTTGTCTGTACCATTGGCAAAAGCAGATTATAGCAAAATACTAAAGATACACACATCAAAGGAGCATTCAACTCCAGTTGTGAACAAACTCACCTGAGGCCTGGGTTGCTACAGTGCAGTCACCAAGCTGAGTTTTCAGTGGAGGTACAATGATGGTGCGGGTGCCAGCGCCATCCCCCACGACTCTGCCGGGACCCTCCGGAAGGGGTCCACTATTGCCCCGGAGAGCACTCAGGGTATCAGTGGAATATGGGCTGCTCAAGGAAGAGTCAGAGTCTGGAGAATCATTGACAGTGACATAACTGATGACATTAGACCTTGCCTTCAGGCCAGAGCTGAGGAGAAGAAAATACATGAAAATTCAACCCCCTTTTAGCAATGTTTCTTTGCTGGTCTCTGGTCTTCCCATAATAAAAATGATGATAATCATGATGATAGTAATAATAACAACAGTAGCAGCAACAAATTTCTGAGTGCTTATTATGCATCAGGCACTATTCTTACACTCTACACATAACTCACAACACTTCCATGAAGTAGGTACTTTATCCCTGTTTTGCAGATAAGGCAACTGAGGCAGAGGGAGATGGAGATTAAGAAACTTGACCAAGGTCACACAAGTGATAAGTTGTGAAGACAGGATTCAGATCCAGGACAGAATGACTCCAAAGTACACACCTCTAGCAACTATTCTATGTTGCCTCTTAGCCATTCCCAACAGCATTCTTCAAACACCACTTTATTTTCATATCACCCTGCTAGACTATAAATGGTTCTTTACTGTATCTAATCAAACTTCTCACTATAGGTGTTTTTAAAAAAAGTTTCTTCACAAAATGACCCCTACCTTACTAACTTTACCTTTTCCTTAATTTTTAATAGGCTTGCCTCCGGTCAAAGCAATCCTGCTGGTTACATAATTTTTGCCAGTACTAGGCCCCTTTTCTTCACTGGAAAGTTAACTTTTTTCTTCCCCAAATCAGTTCAATAACCACTTTCAAAACTTAGTTTCAAGTCTATTTACCATTTGTAAATAGCCATTTGTAAATACCATTTGTAAATAGCCCTTTTGAAGTATTTCATTCTAAATTTACTCTTTCAAGTTCATTTAAACTTCATTTACACGTGACTCCGTTAAGTCTCCTAAGTTACTTTCATGCGTGAATCCTTCCTCCTCAGGTAAAAGTAGAGTTATTGCTTCTTCTATATGCCTAACACCAAAAACACAATGAAGAAGAACACAGAACAATCAAGGCAACTGACTATGTTCACACCAAGAGAGGTGTGTATCACAGTTCTTAAATGTATCCTATCTCTCTTAGTTAACTGCCCAATTAAGGACTTGGATTAAGGTGCTGGGATAAGAGGAAATAATCTGGTACTTAAATTCTTAAACTGAATGACCATATAGCAGAGGGGGGAAAAGAAGGTAGCCCTACTTAAAGTTCTACCTCTTCCAAAGAGGTCTGTTCAGATTAAAAAATTACACAAATTTCATATAATCGCATATCTACCAACTTGTTCCAATTAATTGTTTTTTACATGCTTCTGTTACAGTATCTGTTTTCAGACTCTAAAGTTCCTTAAAGGCAGGGGATCATGTCTGTAGTACATAATGTGCATTCCAAGCCAGAACAGCCTGACAACGTAATCTATACCTTCCATCTAATGTATCTGAACGACTGATTTAACTGATGAACATGTATAATATTACAGAAAACTTGACAATGCTCAGTTATGGAAACTTGAGTGTTCTGGCTCACTCATCCACGTCCATGCTTCCTAAATACCCCTTTTTAGTCCTTCCTTTCATAGCCAAAATTGAGCCACTTGTGTGAAGCCAACAGACTAAGACCAAGGGCAGGAGCCACAGAGCTAGGGAACCATTCACCTGTCTTACCTATTGGGCTTATATTTGTTGTCCTCTTCCTCATCAGTGTCACTGCGGATAGTGATGACACTCACAGGAGGGCTGGGAGTATCTGGAATGATGATTGGCTGATGCTGATCTTGTACAGGGACTAGGGAATTATAAGAAGATGTGGTACGGAGGGGGCTGCTCCCAACCAGAGAATAGACTTGAGAAGGCAGAACATCCAGAGAGGACCTGTAGGAAAAGGTCACAAGAAAGATCATTCAGTGCTTGGTCCCCAAAACTAGATATCTTTTCCCCAGAACTCTTTCCAATTTACTCTTTGATTCCTCCTTACCAAATCATTAAGCCAATACACTTAACTATAAAAGTCCCAATAAAAAATAAACTACCCACTCTAGCCAGGGTTTCCAGGACAAGAACACCAAAATTAGAATATAGATTTTATTTTTGTATGCCCTTTACCCCGTGGTTAAATTTCACTCTGTAAAGTGGGCAGAAAACTAAAAACATCAGCCAAAAGAAGGCTGGATTCAAAGTGGCAGCAGAGAGGAAGGATCAGCATAACCAGAACACCTCTGCGTGCATGCCCGAAGGTTAGCTCTTTTCAATTTGGCAGCTTCTTGCTGCTTCATACCAGAAGTGTCTATACTCCAACACTCCAAATGCCAGGCGACATATCTTTCAAACTGGCAATTTTAACTATCAGCCCTAACAGAGACTTACTTAGAAGAGACTGGAGCAGACTGCTTATTCTTCTTTGAAGGGAGGGAACTGGATTGTTGTTGTCTGACAACATGGGCAACGCCAACATTAAGGGGCTGAGCAGTGGCCAATGTCACATGGTTAGTCAGCAAGGATGGCTGCTGCATAATAGTGCTGTACTGGTTGCCATGAGAGTGGGCATTCCTGTATCATCAGAAAGAGAAGTATGAATGCTGAAAACACTGGGAAGGCAGGACCAAATAGGTACTAAAAGCAATTAAAACAACCAAATAAAGCTGTGTTTTATTTTTATAGTTGGGCACCTGGATTATAAGGCTTTAGGGGTTTTCACTGTATGGTTTATTGCATAACACTTTCTTTAAATCTGAAGTAAATAATTTCTGAACTTAGAACCTACTGTTTTCCTGCATTCAAAGTTTTCTTGTAACTCTGTCTCCTAGCCTGATATGGATTCTTTTCTTCAAGGATTTCACACAGAGATAAATCTCTCCTTTCCTTTACCTTCTTCCTGTCTCACCAAATCCTCAAGTGGTCCTTCCCTAAGGGACCTGCCCTTGCAAATTCTCCCAGAGAGGAACACAGGGCACTTGCCTCCAGTCTGTGAGCTGCTGGCCACTGCCCATGGCCTCTGGAATCACTGCAGTGGGCTGGACTGAGTTGTGTAGAGCTACCCCAGGCAACTGTTGCCAAGTTGAAGGCAGGAGAATTTGTTGGGTTCCTCCAGGCCAAGCCTGCTGTAAGGAAACAAACACAAAAAGATCCAGACTTGACTCACTCTTGGCTTTTTCTTCTGTTTTTTAGATGAAAGAAAAATTAATAGCTTAAAAGAAGTTTCTTGTAGATTGTTAACTTGCAGAGATTTAAAAAAGGAAGGTCAGAGGGGCTCAAGGTTACAAGTCTTATGAACAGGGAAAAAGAACACGCTGCCTTCTCTTGGCCACCTCCATAACCTGACCACCAGGGTATTAAAGAAAAGAAGATCCCTGTGGTTAAGAGTTTCTATTATACTGCAGAGTAAAGGAATCTGAAAGTTCAGAAGTAAGCTCTAGTTAAATGCTGGAGTAACATTTTTGCAAAGAGTCTAAAAACATCCCAAGAAAGAGTTAAGACAACTCCCTTGAGATTAAAAATAGGAATTTAAAAATTTGAGTGCCAATCAGATAAAAGACATCAGGTCAATTCAACCCATAAAACAAAGAGGAGAACTGTTCCTTTTTAAAAGGGTAGTCCTTGGAAAATGGAGCCAGATGTGGATGACCAAAGGCCAAAATCCTTTGGCAAACAACCTTAATGCCAGCAAGAGAAAGCTAACTTCATCATTTATAGCCATGTGATAGCATTTTTAAAAAATGCAATAAGAAAAATATTTAAGAAATAGATGTGGAGAGTACCATATTTTGTTTTTAGTAGTTTCCTAAATATGCATCATTTGTAGAAACATAACTCGACATAAAAACTAATCACTAAAAGAAAATATATTGTTTGTAGTTCTTAACAAGCCATGCCACTTGCAATAAATAGCAACAAATATGTTTTCTGTACTTCTTATGGAAATTGTGGCATTTCCTAGAAAAACGGGAACAGATTTGAAAGTCTGCTTTTTAAACCTGAATTCCACAGTACAATCACCTACAATGCTTGGGTACATATGGTTCTGTTTCTGGAATTCCAAACTGCAAGGCCATCAACACACTGTTTTAAAAATATTTCTGCAAGTAACAGATCCACTTGTTACAAATACCGGTTCCAAACAAGAAGCCTTCAAATCAGAGAAACTGCAAACATGTCTGCTACCATAAGCAGAATTCAAAACAAAACAAAACAAAACAAAAAATAAGAGAAGTATGTTAAGTCACACCATGCGTCTTTCCATAAGCCAACACCTGCACAAGACAAAGCATGTAGTTTAATACAAAGCAAGAAATAACATTTCAACGTGAGGCAGAAATCTGGCGTTCCAAGCGACGAACTGTTTTGACAGAGGAAGAACAAAAATATGCAAAGCTTAGCAAATGGCTAGTGCAAACTTAAGAGAAGCAGCAAAGGAGAAGTGTCAACTAACATTCCCAACCTCAAAACTACAGGTGTGCAAGTTAAAACCAGTGGCTTGGATCAATCAAGTTGGAAATATATCTGACTCCCTCACACTCAGGGCTTATGCTTATGATGTAATTAATTTGGCAGTGACAAAGACTCTTAAATTGAAAACCAAAGAAATTCCAGCAACTAAAGTATGTATTCTGAAAGTGTTTTTCACTCACACGAGTCCTTGAGAAACAACAAAAGAAATTTAAAGCCACTCTGAAAGATGAACAAATATCAGGGGTCAACAGTATCAATTAGGTTTTCGAATGCTTATCTAATTTTAAATTTTAAATGATAAAATGCCAGATGTCAAATAAATAATTCTAACTCCCCCAAATAAACCAAACACATCCCAAAATCACTATTAAGGTTACAAATGCTGAAATATACCTCAAAGTCCTATTTGTTTGTTTTCCTATCTCTAAAACCCACACTACATTTGCTGCTATATTTAATAAATTTTCCCCATGACTTTTGATAACAAAGATATTCTTACATAAAGTTTTTCAGTATAAATAGGTCTTTTGTATAAAGATCTATTTGTAAAATAATTAATTTCTCCAAAACCCCTATAAACGAGTTCACCTTTGATTTCAACCAACAAATGAAATATGATCTAAAAAGGCTCTAAAGGGAAGATGTTTAAATGGAAGATATTAGCTGTCACTGATCATAAGTGGCAAAGAGTTATCTTCATGTGTTCAGAGACGGAAAGTTAATGTCAACTAATAAGGAAATAAAGTAAGAGCATCTTAAACATTTCTACATACACAAAAGTTTTAGAAGCTTAAAACAGTCAATAAAGAAGGAAGCTAACTTGCCAAGGAGTTCCAATTTTGGCCATCCGGTACCTGTAGCAGAGCCAAACTAAAGGCCATTTCCTTCATTCTCAAGGTTCAGAGGGTAAAAGGTAGGGCAGAGAAACAGATAACAGTGTTGAAGCTCTTCTGAGGCTACACCAAGAGCTTTTATCACACTAGGCTGGCAAAGAAGAATCAAGGGGTCTGACCCCTTTCAGAGCCACACTGAACATCAGAGTCAAACAGTGCTTCAGCAAATGTTGGGGAGGAAAACAATGAGACATTAAAGATGTAGCAAGAACACAGCCACAAGATGGCACATGCTTCCATGCCCTCTGCAAAGACTAAGTTAAAAAAATTTTTTTGGAAAAATGAGAAAACCAGAAGAAAACAGAACAAAAACAAACAGGAAAAAGTAAAAAAAAAAGAAAGAAACCAAAGAAACTCCGTTAGTAACACAATCAAGTGAGGGGAATTACCAGTACAGCGGCAGTCTGTTCAACCAGCGCCGGCCGGCCGGCTGCGCAGCTCAGAGTAAAGGGCACCGCATACTGCGGTGTGATGGTGGCTACTTGAGGGTGGAGAGTTGCTACCATTAGTGGTGTACAGCTTCCCTGAAATGTAGATTAGGCAGGTGAGTGAAACAAACACGGAGGCAGGTTATCTGGATTCAGAAGGGTTTTCATTCCCCCCAAGTTATTACCAACAATAAGCAGTAGTTTCATATCACTTAAAATGCATGTACCAAACATAACTTTCCCCTTCAACTCCGCACAGCATTGGACCACTAGGTCAAATGTCAATGGCCTAAAGCAAAAAAGTATGGGAATCCTTCTTGGGCTGGATTCAGAGGATCAGTTCTAAAAAACTCAGTTAACAAAGGCATGTATTAAGAATTCTTCCTCTTCCTACTCACAAAATCAGGGTTTTGGATTTCAGATTTGCTATGTGTCACGGGCCACAAACATTTATACACAGAATTAAAAATATAGTATTTGTTGCTTATATGAATATTTCATGAGTTTCTTGACCATCTTAGCTGCATTTTGCATGGCAGGGATAAAGTTTTAAACCTTTCTACAGCCTAGTTAAACACAAGGAATGAAGGAATGTAATACTCGAAGAGGCATCCTGATATAATCCAGCCTCTCAACTGTGATGAAATTCTCAAAGAGTGAGTAATGGGGACACTAAGAGAGCAAAAGGGGAACCTTTTACTTTTAGAATCAAAGTGTTGTTACATGTGTCCTATACCTTTAAGAGCATCAAGATAAAAAATTAACTTCATCCCACAAAATTAAATTTACTCAGTAGACAATTTCTCAAAGTCTGGATATTTATGTCTCCAAGTCTAAGGACGTCACTGGCAGAGTTGCAATAGTGTTAGGAATGAGTATGTCATTCCATTATAGATGTTTCATTTTAAGTCCACTGAATCGTGACCAAGAAAGATCTTACAGTCAAAGCAAATACCATTTTCTAGGACAAAATATCTGATTCTCAACAGTGCTTCAGAGAACTTCAGCACTATTGAGTATCCAAGCTGCTCTGTCTTTTACCTGTGTAAGAACTCCCGACTGTATCTGTAGTGGCTGAGCAGCTGGTGCCTGGGGTACAATTGGCACAGCGTTATCCATCCTCACAGGGAATCCAGAATGCTTTGTTGTTGCTTGTAGTCCAGCTGTAAAAAGTAACATCACAGTTATATTGCTTTGCTAGGTCTGGGGATACTGCTTGTTTGGGGGTTTTGGGGTTTGTTTTTAGCTTTTTGGTTTGAAAAATCTACCACCCAGGTTTTAGTTCTAGACACTTAAGACAAAGGCGTTTCACCAAAGTCTGAGAAGTTAAGAAAAGGGAGACTTGATTCCCTTCAGGTTGGATTAATGGAAAGATGCCTGACAGAGGGAGGGCTGGCTTCAGGAAATTCAAAACTTTTTTTTTTTATCCAACAAAGCTTAAAACACAACACTCATCCCACTCCCATTAACAGCAGAGGCAAAAACAAACAAAAAACCTTCACTTAGTAAGTTATGTTCAGCTTTTAATCCTAGAGGGAAAAAAAAACTTAAGCATTTAAAAAGTGTAATCTATTAAAGGCAAAGACTTTATAACTTCTGGTTAATTAGATAAGAAACATTATGAAAAGCTCAGTAATTTATTATCTTGGTTACCCTTTTATTTAGACTATTTTAAGGGGATGTTTTTACCCAACTGCTCAAAAATATATAACCTAGTTCACAATTTAGTCATATATTTTATCTTTAACCAGTATGTGAACTGAAGGAATTATGTCTAGGATAAAAATATTTTAAAAGCAGACATTGTGGTTTACAGAAACACTTTTTTGTACTTATTTTAGAAATCTGCTCTCGTCACTGACAGCTTTCTAAAGCTCTTCTCTGGCTAATGGAAAGCTAGGAAAATTAAGAACTTTTTGCTGCCTTTAGAACAGTGACCATGTCTCTTTATCATTTTATTCATTATCCTCTGGGCACAAATGTTGAATAAATGTTTCCTGCAATCAGGAGTATCTCATTCTGGGGAAAAGAAGGGCTCAAGATAGTTCTCCCTTTTGCCAAGACTTGAGAAGAGAACCTTCAAAACTTTCTTTTAAACCTACCCTATCAAGGCTTTCAACGTAAAGAATTTAAGTTTCTATAATGCCTCTTGATTCACTGATGCTTGCATTTTGTTAAGTGAGGATACCGCCATTTTAATTAGAATATTCCTTCAGTGACACTTTCTAGGCTATCACCAACTAATTTCTCTGAATATTACTATGGAGGTATCAAATGAGCATAACTCATAAACTCTAATATTGTTGTTTTCAGCAAGTTAAGTCTTCCAATTTTGCATTTCAGTAATTTAATTTAGTAACTAATTGTCACATGGGAAAAGATAATCCAGAAATGTACAAAGTAAAAGAGACTAGTAAAATCAGAATTACAACACTCTAATAATAACTTTTTTAAAAGTGCTACTTACATAAAAAGAAAAGGAAACAAATCCAGGTATCCAGATTAAAAAAAAAAAAGTTGCCAGCCATTCTTCCTAAGGCAATGCTATCTAATCAGAAAGCTAAGTAACATCAAGGATTCTTGTCTATATTTCCATGGTTAACTACAAGACAACATTATTGCAATAGCCTCCTACGGCAAAATTTAGGAAGAAATGTTCACTATAGAAGCTCATCTTTGTGTCCCAGGATGATGAAATAAAAGAGGACAAAATTACAGAATTATAGTTTCCACTGAGCAAAATATCTATTTTGGTCAACTGGAATACTATAGAAAGTAGTATTTATATACTGACCCCAAATGTGACTCTAAATAAGTATTAGATTGCTATAGTAATTTAGGCTAAGCCACAGCAGTCAAGCTAGTTTAAAACTAGCTTTTGCAGGGAACCCCAAGTGGAAACAAAGAATTAACAAAAGGCAACCCTTTGGGAAGGTTCTCCCTGAACCCTGAACTTGGATTGAAGTTTTGTTTTTATTATTTGTTTTGTTTTTTGTTTTTGTTGAACATAGCCCTTTAAATTAAAAAAAAACATGAAAGTATGGCAAGAAGAGTAAAGCTGTCAAATGGATGAGGGTCTATTCTCCTCTAAGTGTAGGCATCTTGTGAAAGAGCAGATGGTGAAAGAAAAGTAGGCAACCTGGTACAGAGGCCTGCTGGGCAGAAACCAGCATATGGCTGTGGTTGGCAAATGAACTGACAACTCCCTACAGCTCTTTGAGTTTAGACACTGAAAGGCAGTACAGAGTATAACACTTCAAGATGTATAAGCTATGGGCCCACTGCCTGGGTTCAAAATCATGGCCCTACCGCTGACTGGGCATAAAAACTGGGCAAATGAGGGAATCACGATCAGTTTTCTCACCTATAAATTGGGCATAATGACATTATCCACTTCCCAGGGTTGTTTGTGAGTATGAATACATACATGTAAAAGCACTTAGAACATTATCTGGCATGTAGTAACTAATACATATCAGTTTTCATTACTGTCATCACTTTCATTTTAAAACTCCCTTTCATTTGTAAATTTTAAAATTTGCTCTATCTAGCTCCTCAGGTTATTTAGACTTCCTAAATAGGAAAAAAATTTCCAAAGCTTATACTTCCCTAATTATACCAAAAGGGGTTAAACCACTTTTCCCCTCTACCTCTTCTCCTTACATTTTGTTTTGTTAAAGGAACTAAAAGTTCTTCTGCCTCATCTCTTAAATATCATCTGAGAAGAAGCAGAAAACTTCAGTTGCACATCTGAAAACTGTTCCAATGAAACTTACTTTGGGAAAGGTGAAGGGGAGAGGGGTGGCTATTTGCTAAGTTCAGTAGAAGAATCACTCAACATATGACAACCCAAAGTATAGAATTTACTACTATGAAGCATACGAAAAAAATAATTGGGTAAATTAGGCTAAATTTGCATTTACAGGTTTTGAATCTGCTCCTCCTCTCTCCCTGTGGTTTCTCCCTGATTTACATTGCTATAGCTCTCCTGTACTCCCGGTAATCTCTCAATCTCCCCTAGCCCCTCTTTTCCTTCTGTTTGCTCTGACTCTGTCAGAAACCAAACAAATAAGAGTCACAGTCAATAAGTAGCTGAAGTAAAAAGATAAAAATGCTAACTGCTTCTGTGTGAACTGCTATGAGAAGCTTGAATCCTGGTTTATTCCCAGAGGGCATGACATTGACTTTCTATTGGGAAAGTCAAGATGTCATCAGAATATATCCTTAAAATAATTTATTTAACCTTTTAAATAGCTCACCAGATCAATAAACACGGAACAACGAGAAAATGAAGAAGGATGGAAATGTAAAAATTAAAATCTTATTGCAACACATCAGGTGAGAGCCCCCTTCTTCAGCTATTCTGTTCCTCTACTGATAGGAGTTTGCAGGAACAATATAATTCATAAGCTGAAGCAGATAATCTTAATGCCTTACCCACACAAATACCTCAGCTTGTAGAATTTTTCAGTTCAATAATGATCTTTACTTCTGAATGTAACTTAAGAGGTTTCTACATTCTTAAACATGATTTTTACATTTTTTAATAGAATTACCTTTTATTTGGAATACTAATTTTATTTTATAATGGAATGATACAGGGAATAAGATTCAATATATAGTAGTTCTATTTCCAACAAGTTTTTTCAAGATGTATATACTCTGCACATTGAGAGACACGTGTTTATGCTAGATATAGGACATCAGTACAAGGTCTCAATGGGCAAGAAAACTGGTTATCAGGCAGTTCAAATAAGGAAACATTAATTGAATGCCTATGTGTCAGATAGCATCATAATTAGACAAATAACCAATGTAAAAAAGATCAACCTACTTCAGTTATCTTCATAATCAAAGACTGAGTTTAAACTTGTCAAAGATCAAAACTAAACAACTAGATACTTACTTAGGATCTGCCTAAAGCAGGTAGGTCTGATATATACCATATGATATAGGAGTTTCCCCACTTACTTTGAAAAGCAGGTGGACATACTATAAACGTTTGTTGGAATGGATCTGTCTGAGTGCAAATCTGGGTGGTTCCAGGCTGCAAGGAAACACCCTGCTGGGCAACTCCAGGAACTGGTGCTGCAGATGATGGGTACAAAGCCGACTGGTAGTTTAGCAGTGAGACATCTGAATTAGCCAGAGAAAGAGTAGCAGCTGCTGCAGTAGAACTGGAAGCTAGAACACTGGCCTAAAAACAAAAAGATACTGGTATAAACATTTTTACATACATAGATTCTATCCAGAAAAACAATGAAGTTTTAAAATGTAATGTTAACTGTCTTTGAAATAACTCTCTGCTTAAGAAATTCTTCCTATCTGTTAAATTTAAGGTAGATTATAAAGCTGAAAAAGAAAACAAAGAATAAAAAAAACAGTCCTGCTCTGGTTGAGGCTATATAAATAAACCCCTACTTCTTCTTTGCAAAAAGTTACTGGATGTGAGATCCCACCAAATCTCATATGATCTTCCATTTAGAAAGTAGACCTAGCTAAGAAATTAGGAAACTTCCATCTTCAGAAACAAACTTAAATGTAAATATCACTGGCAAACAAATGCAAAACCACTCTTAAAGTTAATTATTGGAATTCACAGAAACAAAGAGTAGATCAGTAGTTGGTGGGGCAGGGTAGGAGATGGCTGGAGAGGTGGTCAAAGAGTACAAACTTCCAGTTATCAGATGAGTAAATTCTGAGGACCTAATATACAGCATAGAAAAAAATGATTGGGAACACCTTTCGATACATGTAATGAGAGCTATCTAACAAAAAGAGAGTCATTTGGCTGAAGTCAGTACAATCAACAGCAGTAAGTAGTATAGAAGCCAGGTTCCACTTATTTGGCTATGCTAAGACTATGAGGGCATGGATTAGGCTTTTGTTTTTAATTTTTGTCAGCACATGATGTGTAGGTATTATCAGTCTGAAAATTCTTACGAAGCTACAAGACCACCAAAGCAAAGACGGGTTTCTCTACCTCACCCTGTACTCTTACTAGTTTTTATCCCACTTAGGTCTGAGTTCCCAAAATCATTTACTGAATACCTGATTGTGCACTGTATTGAGTTGGTTGCTGAAGCTCATGGTTAGATTTGTGCTTGTATTTGGGGCAACATGCGTGGTGAAGGGACTCTTGATCTGACTCACTGTATCATACATGTGAACCCTCCGTTTGCAGATCTCCATGTTCTGAAAACAAGACTTAACACTGAAAAAAGAGATTAAAAATTCAATGAAATAAATGCCGAGATTTAAACAGATAGCAAATAACTCAAGATAAATACAGATTAATGGTTTTTTACCCCTGAGTACTTTCAGAGAAAATGAACCAAGAGTTTTTATAACCATAAAAAGGAAAAATACACATCTAATTTTTTTTTACACATCTAATTTTTAATTTCATGATTTTTCAATGAGAAGGAAAAGCATCAGTAAGCCAAATATGCAAGTATCAAAGCCACTACTCTTGTGATACTTCCATTTAGCTGTAAGATGGTAACTCAACAGAAAACCACATCATGGCAAAATGCCCCAGACCATACTATACTCACTGATTGCTATGTGGAAAATCCAGAAGGTGAGTCATTGTCACAAACTGATGGTTAAGAGTTTTCAGAGGAGTAATTCTCTTATCCGCATCAATTGTTAGCATTTTTTTTAACAGATCTATGTATTCTCTTCGATCCGCCTTCTCTGCCAACATATCTGTTCCCTCTAAGTCTGTGGACATGTTCACCTTACAAGGAAAATTTAGAAATATTATACTTCATCACTCAACCTTTAATGCTGACATTTAACATGTGCACTATGTATACATATTTATATATATAATATTCATATGTATAATATGTATATGTGTGTGTATGTGTGTGTATATATATAGCTCAAGAGAAAAACCTGAGGAAATTTTTTCACAAATGGAAGCTCTTCTTATACTGTCTAATTAAAATCTTCAATTTGGTACAGTTTGTTGGTAGAATAAAGCTGAATAAGCTCTTTTCATTCAAAATCCAGATCAAAGAAGTTAAGTAAAAATGATTGTTATTACTTAAATATAGTTTCTATTGCTGAAAAGATTAAATGATATAGTATGTGTTTAGACAGAGTTTGGAACAAAAGCACTAAATAAATGTTAGCTCTTATGTAAGTATTTATTTAGTAGAAAAAATGGACAAGAAAGGAACCTTCGTAAATAATATTTCAAAATACTGACATGCAAAAGACTAGTTAAGCAAAAGCAAAGGAGAAATATGTAAATTCTAAAAATATCCTTTGCTAGGATTCAAACATTCTTTTAATATGTGGAAGAATATTAATGTATTTATGTAAAAAATGAAAACATGTATTAGACGATAACAAATTGAATCTATCTTTAACATAACCAATGGAAGTGTATCTCTGATTAAAGAGATACATAAATGTCTGGCTTTCTGAAACTTTCCATGCTTACCTGAGCCATATCATCTAAACAATTAAAAATGTACTTTCGAGCTTCTTTTGATTTGATCCCAGTCTCCAATTCATGTTCTTCAGGTGTCTACAAAATACAGATTTTTAAAAAATTCCATCTGTATGTTTTCACCTCTTATTCTAAATTAAAGTCAGAATACAGAGATACAAGTGTTGTCACCTTGCCAACCAGAGATCACAAACGTGAAAGTAATTTACAACAAGAAAATCTTCTGGTAGAGAGATGGGACCTTGATACCTGGCCACCCTTTCAACAATGATAAAATAAATGTGCAAGCAATGATGTAGCACAGTTTCTGAAGAATGTCAGTTAAGAAGAGACATTACCATTTTTCTCTAAAAGCTACTTTCAAATGAAACAATATTTCAAATACTAACTATTCAATAGGCTCAGAGACAGAGTCACTGGGTTAATCAAATTACTCAGACATCTATTTGTTTTAAGAAAATAAGTAAGGTCTTAATATGGGCAGTTATAAAATTGTGTTGTTTTGTCATATTTATTGAGAATTCTCTAAAAAACAGCCACTACTAAATTACTCTAGTTCTTCCTATCACTTAATGATAAGCACTACTCTCCATACCCCCTTCTTAGCTGCTGATTCAAATATATAAAATAACCTCAGCCAATTGAACTGGCATTTAATGTTTTGTTTTTTTAACTAAGGATAAGGCCATACGGGTACAATGATATAATTTCTCAAAGTATTTGCTCCTGCAAACGAAAATTCCCACTGTCCCCCCTTTTGCCCCCCTCCACCTCAAGAATTTAATAACTAAACTTTGAATTCAAATTGGAATTAAGGAGTACAGGAATGAATAGTATAGTATAGCAAGGGAGTCAGACCTTAAGCCTCCACAGTGGGTACCCCAAATTAGGATCTCTGTTGAAAAACCTGGTTGTTTTTGTTCCGGCACTGAGAAGATATTCAGCTGGCAGGCCTTGTGTTTGTGAAATGTAACGAATCTGAAATGTCAAAACCATCAAAACATTGATTTGGAGTGAAAAGGTAAATTATTAAAAACTTTTACACTAAAATATTATAAATATTAGCTCTAGTCAAAAAAAAAGAAAGGTACTGCAAAGAAATTAACTATTTGATCAATACAAATGAAATTTATCTGTAGATATATATGCTAACCCACTCACAGATAATTCCCAAATATTTATTCAGTGACTTCCTTGTTACTATACCTATTATTTACAAGGAAAACTCAGTTTTGAAAATTTTCTGTGTGACCTTTTTTTTTGGTAGATTTCTGATACAGAGTTCAAAAAACTATAAGAAATTTCTAGGACAGAACAGAATAGTTTCCAACAAACTATTTCATGGATTACCAAGGTTTTGTTTGTTTGTTCATACATTATCAAATTTAAGAGATTAGGAAAAAATTTCCATAAACCTCTTCCTTCCTTGGCTACTCTAGCTCTTGTCAATTGTCCCCACTCTAAATTGCTCATACCATAAAATTAAACAATTTAGTTTCTCTATCCCCACATCAATAAAAGGCAGGTACTATGTTCATTCATTCAATTTTTATTTTTATTTTTAGTTGCATTAGGTCTTCATTGCTGTGCATGGGCTTTCTCTAGTTGTGGAGAGCAGGGGCTACTCTTTGCTATGGTGCACGGGCTTCTCATTGCGGTCGTTTCTCTTGTTGTGGAGCACAGGCTCTAGGCGCACAGGCTTCACTAGCTGTAGCACGCAGGCTCAGTAGTTGTGGCTCGCGGGCTTACTTTCTCCGTGGCCTAGAGAAATGTGGGACCTTCCCGGACCAGGGATCGAACCCGTGTCCCCTGTATTGGCAGGCGATTCTCAACCACTGTGCCACTAGGGAAGTCCCCATTCAATATTTATTGAACACCTACTTTGAACTAGACCAGCAGTTCTCAAAGTGTGGTTTGGGAAACACTGAGGGGTCCCCAAGATCCTTTCAGGGAGTCTATGAAATATAAACTATTTTCATAATAATACTAAGAAGTTATTTGCCTTTTTCATTTCTTTCTCATGGGTATAGAGATTTCCAGAGGTGATGTGTGATGATGTCACTGCTCTGATGGCTAATGAGACATGTGCCTGTATATTCTTGTGTTATAAAAGTTTCCCAGTTTTGGGACTTCCCTGGTGGCACAGTGGATAATACTCTGTGCTCCCAATGCAGGGGGCCCAGGTTTGACCCCTGGTCAGGAAACTAGATCCAACATGAATGCCACAACTCAGAGTTTGCATACCACAACTAAGGAGCCCACCTCCCACAACTAAGGAGCCTGTGTGCCACAACTAAGAAGCCCACCTGCTGCAACTAAGGAGCCCACGTGCCACAACTAAGGAGCCCACCTCCCGCAGCTAAGACCCAGTACAACCAAATAAATATTTTAAAAAATAAAAATAAAAGTTTCCCAGTTTTATTGTTCACATTTCTGTTTGCTTTCACAATTCTCCCTATCCAAAAAAGCAATCTGCTTCTTTCCTGACCTACTGAAAGTAAAACAAGAGATAATTTTTTTAACCATCCCCCCCTCCACATAAGAATGGCTATATTTAATGACGAAATTAGAAAGAAACTTTTAAGCAAGGAAATCTTACTTCTCACCTCTCCTCCCCAAAAATTTCAGTTTTAATTTCTAATGCAATATATATTAATAGATATAAGCTACATAAACAGGGCTCTTTGGGGTCCTCAACAATTTTTTAAGAGTGTAAAGCAGAGGTCAGAAAACTATGGCCTACAGGCCAAATCTGGCCGGCCGTCACAAGACAATTTTAGAAAACAGCAGGATATTACTCTGAATCTGTGAGAGGTACCTAACTGGAAGCCAAAATACAGCATTGGCAAAATAGAAAAAAAAAAAATTGATGTGGATGAGAACATTTTAAATGTGAACTTCTTTTCCATACAAAAAGGGAATTTAAAATCCAGGATAAAATCTGTACAATGAAATACTATGCAGACATTTTAAATGATAGGGTAAAAGTATATTTATCGACATTGTAAAGAAAGATATTTCATAATATACTAACTGAAAAAGCAGATTACAAATTAAATATGACCTCACTTAAAAAAATTACACTTCACTGATTCTAAGAGGCACATTTTTTCACATTAACATCTCTGAAATGAGGATATGTCTTAAAACTGATAGCCATGATAAATCATGGTTTAATTGGAAGCATTCTTTCTTAGAGGTACAGAAAAGTAGTTCATCTCTCAATCAACAGTGTCTTAGATTTGATGAAACACAGTAATATGTATTCCTCTATGTCCATAAGTTTATATATGAAACATAACTATATGTAGCACATATTCATTCTTTCAGTAAGTACTTATTAAGCCAGGCAGTGGTGATTGTTAAAATAGACATGGTTCTTGCTCTCATGGACTTTGCAGTCAAGTGAGGGAAACAGACACTGAATGCATAATTCAAACTGAATTGGCATCCTGAAGAAAATAAACAGGCTTCTATAAAAATACATAACAAAGGAACCTGACCTAGACTGGGGACTGGTGAGGAAAACATCCTTGAAGAAGTGACACGTTAGCTAATAAATGAGTAGGGACTGACTAAACAAAATGAATGGGTGGTGGAGAAGCATTCCAGACTAAGAGAACAGTATGTGTGAGGGCCTGTGCTAGAAGGAAACATTCTTAACCAGTGCTGAAATGATGCCAGTGGGGCTAGTGCAAGAAAAGCAAGAAGAAATGGTATAAGATCAAATCTTGAAAGGAAGAGAGGAAGAGGAGAACAACCCAGGTAGAGGCTCAGAGGCCATATTAAGGATTTAGCCCTTAATTCTAAATCATGGGAAACCACTAAAGAGCAGGAGAGTGGCATGATCAAATTTGTGTTCTGAAAAAAAATCACTCTGGAAAAAAGACTAGAGGGAGGCCAGAGTAGGTAAAAGGGAGGTTGTCTAGTAGCCCATGTAAGTGATGAAGACAGCCTGGACGAGGGTAATAGCAATAGGAAAAAATGAGTATAATCAAGAGGCATTAGGACATACATGGTCAGGAGATACAGGCATGTCCATACATGCATGTGCACGCGTGTGCGCGCATGTCCACTCTCTCTCTCACACACACTCTCTCTCTCTCTCTCACACACACACACACACACACACACAAACTGCAAAACTACATTTCCCTTCATAGAATTTATCTCAATTGTACTATATTATTATTTGTGTGATTATTTACTTAATGTCTATTTCCCACCACCAAACTACAGCCTCCATGAGGGCAAGGACAATGTTTTATTCAGCACTGTATCCCCAGTAACCAGAGTACCTATGACAGTAGTCAATAAATACATAAAGAAAATTAACAAATTAAAATATATAAATAAATACAAAATATAACAAAACGTAACAGGTTACCTTTGAGGGGTAGAACCACTAAAGGTTGAAATTTTTGTCTCTTGGCTTACTGCATCTTTTCTAATTTCTCTACAATAATGCACTTACAATATTAAAACATTAAAAATGTTTAATATTATAGAATGAAAAGAGTTAAACTGTGAAAGTAGAATGGGAACTATCATACAGATACTGCTTTTCACATAGCTTAAAATAAAGCAACAACAAAGGCCCCACCTTTATGCAAACAAAGTATTATTGTCATTGTTTATTTGTTTGTTTGTTTGTTTTTGGGGGTTTTTTTTGCGGTACACACGGGCCTCTCACTGTTGTGGCCTCTCCTGTTGCAGAGCACAGGCTCCGGACACGCAGGCTCAGCGGCCATGGCTCACGGGCCTAGCCACTCCGCGGCATGTGGGATCTTCCCGGACCGGGGCACGAATCCATGTCCCCTGCATCAGCAGGCGGACTCTCAACCACCGTGCCACCAGGGAAGCCCTCCCTTGCTGCTTTTAATGTTTTTTCTTTGTGTTTAATTTTTGACAGTTTGATTAATATGTGTCTTGGCGTGTTTCTCCTTGGATTTATCCTGTATGGGACTCTCTGTGCTTCCTGCACCTGCTTGACTATTTCCTTTCCCATGTTAGGGAAGTTTTCAACTATAATCTATTCATATACTTTCTCAGATACTCATAGAATTAGCAAGACACTCAGCGATTCTACTTCTAGCTTTATACCCAAAGAAACGGAAAACAGGGACTTAAACCCTGGTACACCAATATTCATAGCACCATTATTCACAACAGCCAAAAGGTGGTAACACCCCAAGTGTCCATCAACAGATGAGCACATAAAAAAACGTGGCATATATACATATACACATATACACACACACACACACACACACACACACACACATATACATATAGACATACACACAATGAAACACTGATCAGCCATAAAAAGTAATGAAGTTCTGATACAGGCAACAGCATGGATGAAAAACATCATGCTAAGTAAAAGAAGCCCAGCACAAAAGACCACATATTGTATGTGATGAATATGCTATGCTAGAATAGGCAAATCTATACAGACAGAAAGTAGATTACTGGCTCCCAGCGTGGTGGTGGGGTGGTTAGGGAAGAATGGGTACTGACTGCTAGTAAGTACTGGGTTTCGTTTTAGAGTCATGAAAATGTTCTAAACTGATTATGGTTATGGTTCACAACCCTGTGAACATACTAAAGACCACTGAGTTGCACACTTTAAATGGCTGAATTATACGGTATGTGAATTATATCTCAATAAAGTTGTTTTTAAAAAAACTCAGCTGTAAGAACAAGGATCCTGCCACAGGAATCTTTCTGTATAAGCAAAGATGCATCAAGATAAAGTATTCCCAATCCTGCTCTACAACAGCAACACCCTATTTATTCATTATTAAGCATGGGAAAAAAACAACTTTCTCCTACAACCCATTTTCACATTTGTGCACGAGGCAAAAATTCTCAAAACTAGTATATCATTTCTTTACAAGGTAACCCCCCATTGTACCTTAGCTCCTAAATCTAATTTTATTTGGTTCCACTTCCTAGGAATATTTACAATGCAATCTGTTTACTAAGGTTAAAGAGATGCCACAAAACATTTGGTCTAGGAATGGCACTTTAGAGGCTATAATTGCTCAGAGCAAGTTTTCTTAATCAGGGGGTCCACGAATTCCCTAACTTTGTATATAAAACATTGTGAGCATATTTTTCTGAGAAGATCCATAGCTTCATCAGATTCTCAAGAGTCTAAAACCGAAAGAGGAGAATCAATGGACTGGTTCAAGTAACTGTGGTTTTGCATCATTTAATCTCCCTCACACTTCTTTGTTGTTGTTGTTAAAATAAGGAAGGTGGTTCACGTCTCACAAGGTGGATGAAAGACTGAAAAATTACAAAGCTCAATGTAACTGGTTACTTATATGAACAACTCATTTTTTATGTCTCACTCAGAGACAAATCCAAAGAGTCAAATTTTTGGAAGTTGGTAAATATTACATCTACTGTAAAATGGACTGAGGAGTCAAAATTCCAGGTTGAATAGGGAAAAACACTGTTTTGCTCTTTTCTCTTTTAATGGTTTAAAATAACCATAGAACCATTTTTTTTTTTAAGAACAAAAAATGAGAATTCACAATTTACTTCCATGGCAAAACTTTTTTCCTTAGGACCAGTTTCTTAGGAAGTTGTAGCATATCTTCTAAAGCTTGTCTGTTTTGAAACATAGATAATTTGTTACAATACTTTTCAACTCATAAGATTTCCCTCCTAAATCCTATGTTACAGAGACCTAATACACATCACAATTTCTAGGGTCCAATGTGTTTCAGTATGCAGACAGTAATTACTTCAGTGTGTGTCATGTATAAAAAGGAATAAATAGCACTAAATGAGCCAAAGTTTGCTCTTAAAATTCCAACTTCACATCCTTACTCTACTTTCATATCCTAATTCACAAGACATATTGGCTGACAAGTTAAGTCTCTAATAAATCATTATAGACCTGGAAAAGTAGCAACCTAAAGTAATATAAAATAAAATCCTTTTTAAAGTTTAGAATTGCAATATAACTTCAGACTAAGAAGCAGGTAGAGAAAATTCTATTCTTTAAAAAATTATTTTTAATTGGACTATTCTTTCCCTACAACCTAAATAAATACTTCACTAGTACCTCTATTCCTCTAGAACCTTTCATCAGTAACTACTTGCTTTCTATTGCCATCCAAATAAACACTCTTACCTGATCATATTCTGAAGCACCAGGATAAAGAGGCCACCCCAGGAACAGCTCAGCTATCACACAGCCCAATGACCACATATCAATAGCTTCACAAAATGGTAATCCAAGAATAATTTCAGGGGCTCTAGCAAAAACAAAAATAGCAAATTAAAAAAATTACACATTATTTTGGGAAACTAACTATGTTGATTAAGTCTTGTTTTAGTATCAGGTAAAGGTACATTGATTTAATGAAAATGAAAACAATCTTTGGTATAAAATCCATAATTCCAAACTCTTGGCCCCAGATGTGTTTTGAAATTCAGAGCTTTTTGAATTTCAGAAAGGTACTACCCATGCATAAACTACATACTTTATAATAATCCCAATGGAGTTTAGGGAAGCATCCCATAATCAAACACATTAATACTTCTGCAACAAAACATATGAGCAATCACACTAAGCCAAATACTTTAAACAGCCTTACATTGATTCAAGCCAGGTCTTGCCAATAAATAAGTTTATACCAAACTTAGAAAAAGATTTTTAGCTTTGAAAGCTTTCTGAATTTAGAAATTACAGATAAGGGATTATGGACTTATTCTTTTTATTCTTAGAAACTTTTTAATTACAGAAAAATCAATTAAATGTCCTGATCAATAAATACCCCTTTATGACAGAAATGCTTTCTGTAGAGACACAGTGGTTCAAATCCTAATTCCATTATTTAACAGCTGTAGGCAATCTTTCTGAGCCTCAGGTTCTTTTTTTTTTTTTTAACAACTTTATTGGCGTATAATTGCTTTACAATGGTGTGCTAGTTTCTGCTGTATAACAAAGTGAATCAGCTATACATATACATATATCCCCATATCTCCTCCCTCTTGCATCTCCCTCCCGCCCTCCCTATCCCACCCCTCTAGGCGGTCACAAAGCACTGAGCTGATCTCCCTGTGCTATGCGGCTGATTCCCACTATGAGCCTCAGGTTCCTCATTCATAAAATGGAGATGAGTACCTCTTACTACATAAGGTTGTGGTAAGGTTAAAATAAATAAGTAAAAAATAATGATGATAATGATGTCGTTCAAATATTAAAGCTCTTGACCAGCACCTGGCACATGGTGTGTTATGTAAGTGTTAGATAAAACAATGACTATTATTATTATACCATCATTCTTTTAAAACTTTGAACTCTCTGTGTGCCTTCAGAAATATTCATTTCCACTAATGATCCATGTGAGAACCCCAACCCTACGAAAACTTAAAGAGAAAACTATGGTAATACCATAAACTAAGAGCTCTCTCTATATGAATATATCCAAGGCAAAATTATTATCCCCTCTATGTTATACTTATAGAGGAGGAAACAGAGGCAAAGAGATTAAGTAATTTGCCCAAAATCACACAGTTAATAAGTGGCAGAGCTAGAATTTGAATCCTGGTGGCCTAGCTCTGAAGTTGAGTACATTATACTGTCTCTAAATAAGTAAAAGTTAAATACATACCTATCTATTTGGCATGGTGGTATACATGGTATTTTTCAAATTGTAACTAAAATTAAGAGATAAATGGATTCAAAAGGGGGATGATAATAATAGGTTATATTAATAATAGATGACATTTATATAGTACTTAGTATGTGCCACGCACTAAGTTCTTTAAAATGTGGGGTTCACTTAATTCTTACAACAATCCTATGAAAGTGTATCTTATCACTGTTAAGTCATCAATTATAAGGTACACATTTTTCACATTTTAACATCTCTGAAATTAAGAAGATTCCTGCAAATGATGATATATTTTAGTTTAATGGCAGTGCCTTTACTTTCTTATTGGTACATAAATAATATTATATTTCATCTTACAATCAATGGCACCTTAGATTCTATGTAAGAAAGTATTATTTCCATTTTACAGATGTAGAAACTGGGCACTGGCAGGTTAAGTAACTTGCCCAAGGCTGGAGCCCAGGCAGTCTGGATCCAAGGTCTGAGCTCTGAAACACTTTATCATCTCCAAATAACTTCCTTTCCTTCTTACAAGTCACAGAATTTGAATCTGTAAGGACACTCCAGATCCAGATCTCTCATTAATCAGGAGCTAAATGGAAAAGCAGATCTCTCCATTAGGAACCATTGGCCATGGCTGCTCATGAAGTGCCTAGGTTTCCCAAATTTTATTCTTAAGTAGTATGTGCTTATTGTTGTGTTGTGTGTATGGGGGAGGGGGGGCAGACAAAGACTGAGTGGGGAGGGTATAAAGATATTTCCCTAAATAAGAATATCCTCCCAGAGTAATTTTCTAAGTAGCCCCTAGAAAATGGTAAATTAGAGGACTCCAAAGGGTCTAAAAACTTTCCTGATCCTTGCACAGAAACAGCAGAAGATCCAGGCCTGCTGGGACTTACACTATTTGACAGCTAAGGGTGGAACCACTAATACCATCAGTTTTGGGGCTATTTAATGTGAACTGTGGTTCTGTTAGCCAAAGAAAACAAAAAAGTGATATTCCTATTGCAGGTGGCTAGAGCCCCATATTACTGATGGAATTTCAGAGTTCAATTAAATACAACCACTGTGGCATGTTTGATAGCATTAATAAACTAGAGGGTAAGAGTACCCAGAAACATAAAAGCCTTTCTAAAATTGAAAAGGAACACAATTTTTACTTTCACTGAGCAGACTCATTAATTTCTAAGTTCATGACAGTGCCAAAAATAGCTGGCAGGGAGAATGCAAATGGCTTTGTGCCAAAATAAAAACTGGGCTTAGAACATTCCTAAACATCAACTGAAGAGCAGCAGATTAATTTTGCCATTCCTACTATACCAGGAAGACATTTTAAAACCCAAAAGGCAGGTCACAGGGAGGGGCCAGGCCACCCAATAACTTACTTCTTTAAAAAGGTAGCCATAAGATGTGATAACTGTTAGGCTTCTAAGGCTTAAAGTTTAAGGGAAATTAAGAAAAACACTAATT
Source organism: Pseudorca crassidens (assembly GCF_039906515.1). Classification (NCBI taxonomy): domain Eukaryota; kingdom Metazoa; phylum Chordata; class Mammalia; order Artiodactyla; family Delphinidae; genus Pseudorca; species Pseudorca crassidens. The sequence goes on along the minus strand of NC_090297.1, from coordinate 99,898,855 downwards.
CCATCTCCCAAGCCCACTAAACAAAAAAACCCTGAAGACTGACTGGAATCAGTTTTTCCATTTGGTCTTGCTCTGCTTCTGGAGTAACAAAAGCAGCTTAGTATTTCAAGTAAAAGCTCACCCAAAGCAGTTAACTCTACCACATCTACCATGCAAAAAGGTTAAGTATCAAAAGAAAAACAAGGAAAGCAGTAAAAATAAAGTAAAATAAAATAAGGCTGCTCAGTCTATTGAGGACTTTTCACTTTCATTAGAGCCTAAAAATGTTAGACTTATGTAAACTCCAGGAAGCAAAAAGACTTAAGTTATCTTCTTTTACTGAACATCATTTAGAGCAGGTTCACCTCTAAAGACTGAATGTTTTAACCTCTGAATTCAAATCAAGATTCTTGATAATATTTTCATTACTATATCATCTTTCCCCTTGGCCTCCAATATTTCTCAATCCCTCAATATAAACTATACACTGAAATTCTTGTTCTACTTCATCTATATAATAAGTTAATTACTCTTCTAGGTCCCTTTCCAGCTCTGACATCCTAACAACTGGGCAGTGAAAAAGATTACCTATTAAAGCACAGGAAAAAGGAAAACAAAACTAGCAGTCTTCCCTTTAGTAGGAAAATGGCATTAATTGTACTTTGGACATGGTGACTCTCCTCTTTGAAGATACATCCCATCCTTTGAGAACAAATACTAAACAGGCTCTCACTGCTATAACCAGGAGGTAGAAATAGCAATCCTTCCATTTTGATTTCCCAACTTCAAACTCCTTTAAATTGAAAACTTCTACCTAAGTCATAAAGCTCTATTTCACTGGAACCCAGAGCAAGCTAAGGTTGGAATCACTTAACAGCACAAATCATTCTCTGCTCATCTTCATGAACACTCTTGTTTCTTCCCACCCATCTCAGAGGCATCAAACCAAATAAGAGATGTTACATAAAGTCTAACTTCCTACATCTGTGGCTTAGGTGTTAACTGTGGTTTCAGTGTCAGATGAAACTGGATTGTTTGTTTGTCTAGGATAAACTGAAAATATGTTTTCCTTATCTAGATCTTGTCCTTCCGTACATAACAAAGTGACCTCAGCTTTAAGGCCAGCTAGCCTGTTCAGAATGGAAAAGCATTGAGCTTGTAAGCATGACAAACCTTTGTGCCTAAAACTCAAGCCCCAAAGACAGCAACTTTTCTTGGAATTAGTCTACATTTACATTTACAGTGGGCTAGGAAATAAAGTACTTTATTTTAGCTGCTTGAATCATTTAGCTGTGCCCATGGCCAACAGAGACAGCATGGTGGCAAAAATTTACGTCAACTGATAGTACTTTGGCATGTTATCAGCAAGATGAAGCAATGTAAACAATGCAATGTAAAAAGGAGGGTAAGAGGAAGGCTGGCTCTGGAGCCAGAATGCTTCAATGGTCAAAAGGATTTGAGAGGTTTTCTGAAAGACAAGAGGGTGAGGATTTAATGGACTCTAATAAAGCAACAATGCAACATGCACAGTACCACTGTGGATAAAATTTATATAAAGAAGGAATGCCTGAGCTGCTATTCTACTTGCCTTAGGCTCATCAAGTATTACTGTGATAGAGCTTTAGAAAACTATAAAAAGAATAGATAAAAACAGATTAGGGTGGATTGGAAGACAATGTTGTTAAGACGTCAATACTGCGCAAAGTGATGTGCAGACTCAGTGAAATCGCTATAAACACCAATGATGTTTTTTTCAGAAATAGAAAGGTCCATCCTAAAACTCATATAGAATTTCAGGAGACTCCAAAACAGCCAAAACAATCTTGAAAGAAAATAAAACTAGAGGTCTCACACTTCCTGATTTCAAAACTTATTACAAAGCTACAGTAATCAAAAAAGCATGGTACTGGCATAAAGACAGACATTTAGAACAATGGAACAGAAGGGAGACCCCAGAAATGGACCCTCATATATATGGCCAAAGGATTCTGACAAGAGTGTCAAGACCATTCAATGGAGAAAGGACAGTCTTTTCAGCAAATGGTGCTGGGAAAACTGAATATCCACATGCAAAAGAATGAAATTGGACCCATACCTTATACCATACAAAAATTAATTCAAAATGGATCAAAAACCTAAATATAAGAGCTAAAGCTATTTGAAGAAAACATGGGGAAAAGCTTCATGACATTTGTTTGACAACGATTTCTTTTTTTTTTTTTTTGCAGTATGCGGGCCTCTCACTGTTGTGGCCTCTCCCGTTGCAGAGCACAGGCTCCGGACGCGCAGGCTCAGCGGCCATGGCTCACGGGCCCAGTTGCTCCGCGGCATGTGGGATCTTCCCGGACTGGGGCACGAACCCATGTCCCCTGCATCAGCAGGCGGACTCTCAACCACTGCGCCACCAGGGGAGTCCTGACAACGATTTCTTGAATATACCAAAAGTATAAGCAACAACAAAAAAGACAAATAGGACTTCATCAAAATTTAAAACTTTTGTGCTAACAACACTATCAATATAGTGAAAAGGCAACCCCATGGAATGGGAGAAAATATCTGCAAATCATATATCTGACCAGGGATTAATACTCAGAATATATAAAGAACTCCTACAACTCAGCAACAACAAAAAACAATCCAATTCAAAGATGGACAAAGGACTTAAGACATTTCTCCAGAGAAGACATACAGATGGCCAATAAGCACATGAAATGATGCTCACCATCACTAAACACTAGGGAAATGCAAATCAAAACTATATGAGATATCATTTCACATACATAAGGATGGCTATTATCCAAAAAAAAAAAAAAAGAGAGAGAAAGAAAATAACAAGTGCTGGTGTATTGGTGAGGATATGGAGAAATTGGAATCCTCATGCATTGCTGGTGGAAATATAAGATCATGCAATGGCTGAGAAAAAAGTTTGGTGGTTCCTCAAAAAGTTAAAGAATTACCATATGACCCAGCAACTCTACTTCTAGTTTTATACCCAAAAGAATTGAAAACAGGGACTCAAACACTTGAATGCCAATGTTCATATTACATCATTATTCACAATAGCCAAAAATGTGGAAACAACCCAAGTGTCCATCAACAGATGAATAGATAAATAAAATGTGGTATATACATGCAATAGAATATTATTCAGTCCTGAAAAGGAATGAAATTCTGATACATGCTACAGAATTTCAGAGATTAACCTTGAAAACATTATGCTAAGTGAAGTAAGTCAGACCCAAAAGGAGAAATATTGTATGATTCCACTTATATGCAATATCTAGAATAGGCAATTTCATAGAGACAGAAAGTCAAATAGAGGTAACAGGAGTAGGGGGTAGGAGGGTGGAGTAGTTACTGCTTAATGGTTACAGAGTTTCTGTTTTGGGTGATAAAAAACATTTGGAAATAGTGGTGAAGGCTATACAACACTATGAAGATACTTCACAACACTGAATGGTACATGTTAATGGTAAACTTCATGTTAGGTAGGTTTTATCACAATTAGAAAAACAAAAATATGTAGATGGCATATTTTCTGAGTCCCTATACAGGTTAAAATGTCCTTACATTATTTTCACACATAATATAAAATTCTTAGTTCAGAATTTCTATTTCCTCAAAATTTATTATAGGCATTTGGCATGTTGGACATATCTCTTGATAAAACTTATTTTGTGGGTTATCTTTTTTTATTGTTTCACTTCGTGATTGGGTGAGTGTACAATCTGTGTTTAATGCACGACCATTAAAATAAATATCAGATTCTTTAAAATTAATAACTAGACAGATAAATGACGTACTGAGAAATAAAAGCTCATTTAAAGACTTTCCCGTCTTCTCTCTTTCAGTAATGCTCCTTGATTACAGTACAGACAAAATTCTACATACCAGCATTTAAGTTCTGTCCCAATAATTATTATATATTGAAAAGGTAGCTTTATTAGAAGTATCAATATGGAAATATAAATCACTAAAGTATAAGGTGTTTGGGTCAAGGCCATTTTAGGATAACCAAATAAGTTCATATGCAAATAAGTTCAAAGGACTATGGAACCAAATAAGTTCATATGCAAATAAGTTCAAAGGACTATGGAGAATATTAAAACGAGAAGAGACCTTAGCAATCATCTAATCCAATTCTATCATGCAAGAAAGAAAATGTAAAATAATAAAACGTTGCTAGAGTTAAACTTGGAATTATTCCCAAGGCATCTTACCTGCCAAGAGAGGAACCTGGGAAAAATAGCAGCATATGCCCAAATTCATCACATATAAGTAAACATCTTATATATTTAAAGATACTTTAAAATGGGAAAATTAGGTATAACGGTAGTAAAGAAGGGACCAGATGCTACTATAATTCAACTAGGAACAACCTTCAGAATCAGACTGAATTAATTTTTCTAGAGTTAAAATTTCAGAAATAAAATAATGTTACATATAGGAATGCCACACACATGGAATATTAAATACTAAATATATTTAGGATAATACTAAAGTATATTATCCTATTCTGTGTTGAAATCTGTAAATAAATTCATTGTTATACGTAGCCCTTTGTAATATATGTTAAATATAAAGACAGATCTCTAGTTGAAGACATGCTCTTTAGCATTTGCCACTTGCCTGTAGTAACGTGACTGTAAGTAGGTTGAGCACACAGCTTTGGAAACGTGACTAGCAGAACCAAAGTCAATGACCTTCACTCGGTAGGGTTGGCGCACTGGATCGACCAGCATTATGTTTTCAGGCTTAAGGTCAGCGTGAATTAGACCAAGGCTCTTGAGCTTCATCAGGGCTGTGGCCACCTGCTGCAAGATTGGTCTGATGTACTTGAGTGGCAGTGGGCTAAACTTGTTCTGCTTTAGAAAATCATATAAGTTCTGCTCCAGCATCTCAAACACAAGGCAGGTATGATTCTTATGCTGAAAGCACTCATAAGAACGGACAAAATTATACTCATCGGCATTTTCACTGCTTAGGCGGGAAAGGATGCTCACTTCAATCTGTCCTTGTCTGGCATAGGAGGGGTGGTTCTTCAAGATTTTAATAGCCACAATTTCCTTGGTGCTCCGCTTCCAGCACTTAGCCACCTGTCCAAATGTTCCCCGGCCTAAGAACTCCAAGACTTCATAGCTGTTTGTCATAGAGCAAAGGATCTCATGCTGGACCAGCTGGTAATCCCCTTCTCCACTGGAACTGCTACTCTTTGTGGTCACAGTGGTGGTCGTGGCAGCGGCACCCACCACAGTCCTGTTTTGCAGCATGAGAGGGGGATGTTCTTCTATGATTTGCACGCTACCGTTGCTGTCAACTTCCTCACTTTTTCTTTTCAATCCACATTTTTGATATGGCTCAAGCAAAGAAACGTTGCTTCTGTGAGTCAGGGTCTGGCTGCTTTGGAAGGTTGATGTAGCAGCACTGGCAGAGCTATCAGCAGCTGTTACAACAATATGCTCCACTGCAGGAGCTGGGAGGAGGAGGCCCTGGTCGTAAGCAGGGATGTTGAAATTTGCTACCTGGTGAGAAGAGTTGGCTTGCCCTTGTGTGGCTGGGAGGGTTTTGCTGTGGGTATAGTATTTGTCGTTGCTGCTCTGTCCAGAAACATCCCAACCAGAAGGCTCTATTTTCAGTTTCTTTGCACTGCAGAAGGCACTCGACGACACTGATGGGGGGGAAAACACCTGCAGCTGTGATGCCATACCTACACCAAGAAAGAGGAAGAATTAGGCCCTCAATTTTATACAACCCCTCAATTAGTATATCAGAAAACTTTCAGTTTAGAAAAAAACAAGTAAACGTATATCTGGCTGAGGTTTTATTTTATACATTTTCCAAAACATGTTTCCTATTATAGAAGGATAAACTTTTTGGTCTAATTACACATCCTGAATCACTTTTTTGAGACTCAGCAATAATAGGACATACTGTTAAAAGAGTATGAACATCTAAGATGGTTTATAAGATAAAAACAACAATAGCTTAGATGATTGATCACTTAGTATGTGTCAAGTGGTAGTCTAAGCACTTCATACACATAACTCATTTAATTCTCACCACAACCTTTTGAAAAACATACTATCATTATTTCCATTCTACAGATGAGGAAACTAAGACACAGACTGGTTAAAAGAATTTGCCCAAAATAACACAGTTCTTAAGTGGCAGCACTAGAATTCAAATCCAAGCTCTTTGGCCCCAGAGTTCATTCCACAGCTGTCTTCATTCCTGCCCTGATTAGCCCTTAAATCAATTATTTAAAAGTAGACATAGATGACATGCTTATAAAATTCATAGATGAACCAGATTTGGGCAGGATACTCAATATTGCTAAGTAACAGGTCCAAAAAGATCACAAAGAGCAGAAACCATAAGGTAAATCTAGCTGATGACATTTAACACAGATATTGACTTCCTACTTAGGTCCAAAATCTGGCTAGCACAAAGCACAAGGATAAGAGATACAAGGTTTCACAGGATCATATATGAAAAACACTTTGTTAGCAAGAGAAACATTATGTAATAATGTTCCTCTCCCCTCAAAAGCTAATTCAATCTTAAACTATATTCACAGAAAAAGTAGTGTCCAGAATGTAGCAAAGTGAAGGCAACCCACTCTGCTCAGATCACAAATAAAACAGTGTCTAGCTCTGCCCACTATGTTGTAAAAGGACCACTGATAAACTGACCAGAAGAAAGTAATCAGGATGAGGCAAAGCCCAGACGGGATCTTCTGAAGAACCTAGGGAAGTCATCCTTAGAAAAATATGGGGAAAAGTAATAAGAACTGCCCACCTTTCTGTCCCTGAATGTCCCACAGACACCTCAAGCTCAATAAGCCCAAAGACTAATCCCAAAGCTAATATTTTCAGAATAAAGTCCAAACATTTGACCTAGCATACAAGCCATTTCATATTTATCTTCTTCCTTCTGAATCACATAACCCTCAGGTGCCTCGGGCCTCCACACTAATCCCGCTTCTCTCGCTCCACATGTTCCCTCTTTTCACTACTTCCCAGCATTAGTCATCTGCGAAAAAGTAACAAATTTCCCTCTCTAACCCAGACTTCTCTCTTGAACTCCAAATCCTTATTTTCAAATAACCACTCCACACTTCAACTTGGATATCTCAGAGACATCTCAAATTCAAGATGTCCAGAATTAAACTTCTGAGCCTCCACCCCACGCCCAGTTTTTTACCTCAATTATGAGACACCATCATGCATCTAACACCTCAAGCTAAAAAATCAGGGAGGCAATAAGTCTCAGTTTCCTCATCTATAAAATGGTGAATTAAATGATTTAATACACATGACATGCTTAGTGCCAAAAACTCACTTAATATTATTATCCTGACTCATTCCCCTCCCTTGTTTCCCTCTCTTAATCCCCATATCTAACCTATAACAAATCTTATCTACTTCCTAAGCATATTTCAAATCAGCCATTTTTTCTCTACCCTTATTGGAACCTTTCTAGTTCAAACTGCCAGGAGCCTCCAAACTCATCCTGAATGCACTCAGGGGACCTTTGCTTTTAAACTATGTATTATATATTGGAGGACTGCTCTTTGTTAACCATCTCCCTCCTTCTGCCTCCAGGGTCTTTCATTGCTTTAGGGATAAAATCCAAAATCCTCAACTTGCCTTAATAAGCTCCCCACAAATCTAGTTGCTGTCTTCCAAAATCTCCCCACCTCGATTCTTCCACCACTCCAGTCATACTGCCCCTTCTTTCAGTTCTTGGGAGGCCCTCTATGTTGGAGACTCTCTGCTAGGAAAACTGTTTCTTCCCTCCCTCCCTCCCTCTCTCTCTCTCTCTCTCACACTCACTCACACACACACACACACACACACACACTCCCCACAATCATCACCACCACTGCATTCCCACAACACCCTGTACCTATCTTATAACATTATTTATTTAATGTTACATCCCCGGATACTGTAAAAGTTCCATGAGAGCAGGTACCATATCTGTCTTGTTCTTTTGCTTTTATCACCAGAACCTACCACAGACTCTGACAATATACAGACACTCAGTATTTGCTGGGTGATTTGACCACTGCCTACCAACTTCATTTCTACTCCCTACTACTCATGTTAAATTGCAGGACTCTCAAATGCTTCTTTTGTTTTGGTTTTTTGACATCCCTCTCTTTTATCTGTGCAGTCCTTGAGATATGGGGGAAGCCTCCACTCTAGTACACACAGTGTAATTTTATTAGTCATAAGAGAATAAACACACACAACTAGAAAGGAAGGAAACATGACAAGGGATGTTACAGAACATAAAAAAACAAAGTGTACATTTCTTTGTGCTTGAATGCAACTAAAAACCATCTGCACTGGACCAGATAGCTAGAAGAAAGAACAAACCCTCAACCTTCAATTTCTAAAATGCTGTCTGGATTTACTTTAAACAAGAGTTTCTATAATTTATATGAACCTTGAAGAGAAAAAAAGTATAAATTAAAAGAATGTTATTGCGGGACTTCCCTGGTGGCGCAGTGGATAAGACTAAGCGCTCCCAATGCAGGGGGCCCAGGTTCGATCCCTGGTCAGGGAACTAGATCCTACATGCATGCCACAACTAAGAGTTCACATGCCACAAGTAAGGAGCCCACGTGTCGCAACTAAGGAGCTCTGGAGCCACAACTAAGACCTGGAGCAACCAAAATAAATAAATATTTAAAAAAAATGTTATTGCAATTTAACTCCTAGGTTACAGATTTACAAATCATCTTATTCTACCTATATCACTGACATAATACCAAACTATAATAAGAGAAAAACTGAAATCAAGTAGTGCCTTTACAAAATTTACCTATTAATATATGCAAAAATATTTCTTGTCATAATATCAAACTAATTTCTGAACAACGAAAAGGAAGCAAATTTTTGAAATTTGTTTTCCATCGTATATTTGTTGAGTTACTACTTTTAACAATCAAAATACATAAGCACAACCTCATGTACCTAAAAGTATTTAGTAAAAAATTTGAATACTATACAAAATTTGCAGTTTGTAGCTATGTATAGGAATATGGGGGCTTATACTGAAAAGAATTCATGAAATGTAGCTCCAAGTTTTTAAAAGTATGATGATCATAACTGGACACTTTTCAAAAGTTTCCTCTGTTTACCAGAGGAATGTTAATGACAACCTTTCACCCAGTGAACAAAATAACAGATACTGATGGCTTCAAATTCACACTGAGTACTGCAAAAAGCACACGTTCTAGGAAACTGCTCCAAAAGTTTAAGTATATAAATAAATATAATAATTCTTACTCAGTAAGACAAACTTAAGTCCACCCATAGGGAGATAACAACCCAGAATTTCACTGGCCTTCCCCCCAGCAAGGGTGTATGGTACTGAAGTCAATGTCATGCCACCAGGACTCTTACAGTGTGGCTGAGACTCAGCCTGACCTCAACAAGCACTAGGTGAGAAGAAAATACAGAATCAAAATTGCCTAGAAAAATCTATACTCTTATTTATGTAACACTCTGAAATTCCGCTAAAAACAGCCATTTCTAAACACGAAATAAAGATACTATGTCCCCGAAAAATTTTTTCTTTTTTTTTTTTTTTTTTTTGCAGGGGGTGGGGTGGGGGGGTGAGAGGCAGTTTTCTCCCTAGGCTGAGACTTCCCAAACAAAACCATGGAATAGAATTAACATCTGTGGGAAATTTACAATGTATCACACTCCGTTAAGCACATTACACTATTTTCAATTCACATGAGAACAGCTCCCAATAAATTAAAAGCTAACTTCCTGAAAATGTTTCCCCTCTTGACTCTAGCAATAAACTAGTCTTTTCATTTCAAACCTGACTTTCCAAGGATTTAACCATCGAAATATAATGACAAACTTTCCCACTGCATTAATCCCAAACTAGAACAAAAGGCAAAAGGCTACTGGTACTTGTACGTATTGCTAAAAAGAGAATTGAGTCTTGCTAGACTCCAAGGCTTTCAAAAACAGTCAAATTAACAGCTTCTCCACTCCCTGTCATGGGCACATCTATTTAACAACATTTACTGGGTGCCCCATCCTCTGGGCACTACAGTTAGATAATCTTACCATAAAGAATTCAAATATTATAACTATGAATGAAATAGCTGAGTATGACAATGGAGGTAATCATTTATCAGTGTTTTGCCCTTAGTCTTGACTAACTTCCATCTTTTCCTGGACATACCAATAATAAATTCCTAATGCTTTTGCTTGGAGTCATCTTTGACTTTTTGATACAATTTAACAATAGATGATCTAAATAACCTACCATCAGTACTGCATATTGATTTCTTCCTCTAGCACTTGTCCTCAGCTGACATGTACACAGATGTACGTATTCTCCAGCACACTGATATATAAAGAGTATTCATATCATTAAAGTGGGTAAATAAGAATACACATTCTGGAAAAAGATAAGATTGGGAAGAAAACTCTCACTGGAACACCAAATATCTCCCACCTACTGCACAATCCTGCACTACTTAGTTCAACAGCCTACCTTTCCCAAAATGGTACTCTCTAGCCCTTCTCAATTCATTCTTCACCTTACAATTGAAGGGTTTTTTTTAAGGTCCCTTCTCAATTCATTCTTCACCTTACAACTGAAGCTTTTAAAAATGCATTATCTATCCCTCATTTAAAACTTTAGGACAGGGACTTCCCTGGTGGCCCAGTGGTTAAGAATCCGCCTGCCAATGCAGAGGACACGGGTTCGAGCCCTGGTCCAGAAAGATCCCACATTCCACAGAGCAACTAAGCCCCTGCACCACAACTACTGAGCCTGCGCTCTAGAGCCCACGAGCCACAACTACTGAGCCCATACGCCCCAACTACTGAAGCCCGCACACCTAGAGCCCGTGCTCCACAACAAGAAGCCACCGTGATGAGAAGCCTGTGCACCACAACAAAGAGTAGCCCTTGCTCGCAGCAACTAGAGAAAGCCCGCGTGCAGCAACGAAGACGCGACGCAGCCAAAACTAAATAAATAAAATAACAAAATAGAATAAAAACTTTAAGATAAAGTCCAAAATCTCTAATTTGGATTGTCAAGCTTTATAAGATCTGGACCCTGATTATTTTTGTAGCCTCGTTTCACTGACTCTTTCCCCCAGGCACTCTCTTTTCTAGTAATTCGAAATGTTTCTCCTGCCCCAGTTCCTTCATACATAACATTCTCTCTCTGAACTTCATTTTACCCTGTCTTCTCTTCTTTTAACTACTACTTATCCTTTTAGCCTTTACTTAAAGCTCACTTTTTCAATGTGGCACAGGCTGTTGGTCTGGACCACAATCTACTTTCTCCTTCATCCCAGGCACAAGGCTAGACAACATTTTACCAGTCCCTCCCTCCAATAAAAAGTGACGTATGAGCCTTTAGTGTTCCACTCCCTTTCCACCAGGAGGAACCCATGGAGATCCAGTTTCTGCCCTGAGACAACACTCAAGGGTTGGCAGAGCAGCAAGATGGAAAGAACATGGGTACCTGAATGATCATGTAGAGCAGAGTAACCTGCCCAGCAGGAATGCTCACTTCAACCTGGAACATTTACTTTAGGCTGTTACATGAGAGAAAAACAACTTTCCTTCAGCAAGACTGTTTAGCCAGCCCTACGCTGACAAATACATTCAGGAAAGCCTTCTCCAGACCACTAGGTTAGATTTCCTGATAAAGGCTCCCACAGGATCCTCTACTACAGAAGTAGTAGCACTTACCACACTTATACTTATTTATTTCATTTATTCATTGAACAAACATATTTTGAGCATCTAGTATGTCTGCTGGCACTGTTCTAGATCCCAGGGATAACAGTGGTTCCAGATGGACAAGATCCCTTATCTCCTGGAGTTTACTTTCTACTGGGGAGATAAACACCTCTTCTCCAAGAAAATGGCAGCTAGTGATAAATGTTATGATGAAAACAAACACAATGACATGATCGAGATGGTGGGAGGGGGAGAGATACTCTTTGGTGGTCAGGGAAGGCACTGTAGGATGGTGGCACTTAAAGCTGAGACCTAATTGACAAGAAGAAGCCATCCCAGTGAGAGAACAGTTAGTGCCAAGATACATTCTTGGTCTATCTGAAGAAGAGAGCAGAATGGATGGAACGGAACAAGGGAAAAAATAGTAGAAGCAGAACACAAAAAGGCAGACAACGGCCAGAATACATACTGACTTGCGGTTGCTCTGGATTTTTATTCTAAGTATGACTATTTGTAGTCATACTTAGAATAAATAAATAAATACTTATTTAAAAGTTGACTTCTCTTCTAAACTGCAAGTTCCATGATGGCAATTCCCAACAGCAGAATAGGTATCTTCTTCTTTTGTATCATCGGCATCGATCACAATGGCTGGCACACAGCGTGTGTCAAATGTTTGCTAGAATGAATGACTATAAAGAGATCACATTACTGCTCCAAATATAAACGTTAAGGGGATCTCAGAAGTCATTCTGGCTAAATTAGAGAAATACTCACATGAGATAGAAATTATAGTCTGTTGTCTACAAGAGAATACTTATTCTAAGTATAGTGATACAGAAGGAAAAAATAAGCTTGAAACCCTGAGGACGGCATTTGAATCAAAGTTCCCCACCCCCTTTCCTGTAGCACTTCCTTCACATGGAACCATGTGAAAGAGCCAGTTCCTCAACTAGTATGCAAAAATAGGGTGTGGAATAGGTGGTGGTAGCTGACAAAGAAGGAACTCTACAATTCTATGTAATTTACAGCCATTTAAACCAATTCTGTAATATTTTGGTAAACTGGCTGAGTGGCATTTTCCTTCTAGGCAGGATATTTTTTCCTAAATTTCAATTGCTCTCTTAGATTTATTTGGAATGAAGAATCTATAGCAACAGAACAAAAGAAAAGTGTTTTTTGTATTTGGTAAAATGGCACTATCTTAGTATGTGCACAGGACAGTCTATAAGGTCTATAAAGTTTAGAATAAAGAAAACTATACCTCGGAGTTTCAATCATAAGAAAAATGACAAATTAACAAAAATGACAAATTAGCAAATCAATATGAAACATAAACACTAAGATAGAACCCTGTTTGGATCAGCCAGAAAAGGCCTAAGGAAAACAGGACTCAACTAAGGTAACGACAGTTTGGCAGATGGAAGGTAGAAGGTCTTAGATGAATGAGATAACTTTTGCCAGTATGCCAGGGGATATGGAAAAATGAAAAACCATTTAGAGTAATGCATTTGATTGGAGCAGAAGACACTGGCAAAAAAAGTACAGGGATTCTAACGGCTAAAATGGACCTTAAAAGACTTTCTAAAACCCTGTAATTCCAAGATGAGAAAAAGTAGACCCAAGAAAGCCAAACAAGTTTTACACAGAGCTAATGAGTAGTAATGCTGGCAAAGAATTCAGGTTTTCTGATTCTTTTTCATTAAGTATGGTGGGAAAGCACTGTACAAGGCGCTCTTAAAGAATCCAAAAGAAATACACCTAAGTTTCCCTATCTTCAAAGAACTTAAAATGTTGCTTAGGTGATATGACACAAAAAATATATATATAAAAACAGGATGTAAAAATTTTTAAGTGCCAAATTATGCTCTACAAAAATACATAAGGCATTTAGGGAGATAGGAGATTAGGAACAAAAACTAAAAAACAAAAAAGGAAGCGAAAAGCAAATCAGTGATTGTTGAAGTGGTACTTGACAGAAAAATTATTTTGATGACTTGTGTTCAGAATGGCATAACATTTAAGGGAAGAAACTGGGGAAGAATTAATAACTGTAACTTTTTAAAAAATGGATTGCTTTATATAGTCATGAAAATGAAAATAAAAGGGCCAATCAGGAAGTTCATGTTTGCAAAATTACTTCAAATTACAAAAGAACCAGTTACGATATATAACTAACAACAAGCTGCACAAGTTCCAACTGTAAGAAGTTTATAAGGCAGTTTTGGCTCACTGATTTCTACCAACACAACCACTGACTAAGCTGTGCTTATGAAAACAAAACCAGAGAATAAAAGAAGTCTATTTTCCAGAGAATTGTGAATGTTGAGATTATCTTTTTTTCTTTTAGGAGAGAGTTCTGGCTTGGTTTTCAATCTCAAGTTACCAATCAACTTGCTCTGCAATCCATAAAACTACAATGTCCAAAGACAGGATAAACTATTCATGAAGATATCGCCAGCAAAAGTCCTACTTACTAATCAGACTCAGTATGTTTACAACATCTCATTCACCATTCTACTGGTAAGATGTTTTACTGGCGTGGCTGCCTCCAGTTCCAGCCACAAGTACTTTACCAAAATATCCTTCAAGCCTGGAACAGTGTCTTAAAGTCAGTGATATCTTTCATCATACCATCATACCAGTTTTATAACACAGAACCCTGAGATGATTACAGGTATCTCCAAAATCACCAGCTGAATTAACAACTATTATATGACTTGTTAGTAGATTTTTAGATGTTTTACAGAAAGCTTTAGACCTACATATGAAAAAGAGCTGGTAAAGATTTGCATTCTCTATAATCTTAAAAAAAAAAAAAAAAAAGAACCCACTACAGACCAGGAATCAAAAATAGCTTTACACACAAACAAGAGCAAAACTCTAGGTTCTACTGAGGGCATCAGCCACTTAATTTAAACCCCACTTCATCAGAAGAAGGAAGCCATGCTGCTGTTTTCATCAGTTACCAGGAAACAAATAAGATAAAGGACAGATTGGGCAGAAGAGTCTACAGCTGAAATTAATATTTTGATGCAATGACTGAAAATTCCCACAGTGTCACTAAGAAAAAGCATCTAGGGCTGCCTCAAAGAATATCTACAACTGAGTCAGGGGGTTAAGTGGAGGAAAGACACTGGAGTTTGGGGTGTTTTTTTTTCCCTCCTCTAGCCCCTCCTCCCTTCCCCCACCTAAACAGAAAAGAAAGCGCGCCGAGCGTAAACACAGGCCAGAGCTCACGGTTTGTCACCACAACAAATTGGAGGTTAGACCAGCGCTCTTGGAGACCGAGCCCCAAGTCTTGGTTGCTAGGCACAAAAAACGGCCTCTTTCCCACAGACCTGTGAACAGCGGGGGGCCTTACCAAGAGTTTTGGTTGTTTCCCCGCCCCCCTCCCTTTTTTTTTTTTTTTTTTTTTAAACGAAAGCTTTGGGAAAGTGGCGTCAAACAGCAAAAGTTTCCCTTTGAGCCAGACATCTAGATCTGCCTTGCATAGATATACATTAGGTGGGCCGGTCCCACGCAGTCTCCACCATCGTTACAATTTACCAACCTAACGATTAAATAACAGCAGTGGAGAGGATAGGAGGACTCCCACACCCACATCTCCGCGGCCGTCCGTTCCAGACACCGCTTCCTGGTCCCCAACAGCACAAATAACCCCAAACACGGCACTAAGCAGAGCTGTGAAATTCACACGCACAAGCCACACACTGGGAACCGGCCACGACAGCCGAGAAAAAACCGGCCGGGTGAGAAAACGCCAGGCGGTCCCCTGTCATCTGAGGACAACAACACGCCCAGGAGAGAAGTGGCAGGACACGGGGGAGTTGCCCCGAAAACAAGCCCGCAGCCTCCCCACTTTCCTGGGAACGCTATCCCCTCCGCGGCCGTCACCGGCCGGGGCGCAGGGCTCGGCGCCTGGTCCCGGGTGGGGTCCGCTGAGGGAGGCTCCCCCCGCAGGCCGGGCACCCCGGAGAGCCCGTGGCCGGCCCGGCCCCGCCGCGGGAAGCCGATGGGAGGTCGCTCCCTGCCAAGGCCACTGCCCCCCCGCCTCGACTCACCGCCGGTGTGTCTGGTTCTCAGCCGCGAGCTGGGGCTGCAGTGAGGAGGCGGCGGAGGAGACGAGATCCGGGGCCCCGCCGCCGGATCATCATACCCCCCGCGCGAGCCGGCCCGGGCCCCGGCCCCCGCCCCCCGGAGCCGTCCCCGCGCCCGTCCCACGGGGGGAGCCCCCTCAGCCTCCCCCCAGCTCCGCCGCCCGGCCTCTCGCCGCCGCCGCCGCCTCAGCACCGCGCGCTCCCGCCTCAGCCTCCCGCTGCCGTCCGGGGCCACCGCCGGGCCCCTGACTCCGCAGCCGCCGTTGTCGCCAGACTCGACGAGCTGAGCGCCGAGCGGCCGCCCCCATCCGGCCGGCCCCTCCTCGCGGGAACTAGTCCCCAGCCCCGCGCCATGACACCTACTGAGGCGGAAGTGTCGGAGAGCGGGCGGGTTAGGATGACTTCATAGTACTGGTGGGAGGGGGAGGGGAGTGGGAGTGGGAGTGGGGCGGCCTCCGTGGGGAGCCAGCGTGGATCGAGTGCGGGGATCGGCTCCCCGCCCTCTCCTCACGGCCGACTCCGCGGTGATTTAAAGGTGCTTGGTGGCGGTGTGGCGGTCCAGCTTTAAAATGTCATCCCCGCCAGTGTGACATCACCACCGCCTAGCGTGACACCCCCAGAGATTGGACAGCGCGCGGGGAGGCAGTGCTTACCGAGGAAGTCCCCTGCTGGTGAGGAATTACCTCAGTTTAGGCTTTGATGTATCGTTGCAATCTAGGGACGTTCTAGCTGCTTGACAGCGGTGTATAGGATCTGTAAGCCTCCACACGCATTAGGAGCCCCTGAGCGGGCTCTTCCCTTGCCTCCTTGGGAACCTGGATTTGCATTAGGAGGTGAGAAAGAATAGCTGTGCTCTGAACCCAACCCCCTCAAAACCTGCAGTGAGCTAATACATGATTTTCTCTCCTCTACCAGGAGATAGCAAAACCGGGTATTCAGGAAACGGAATGCGTTGGGCACACAACATTCTGGAAAAATAAACACTGCGTGAAAACTAGGTTATCCTAATAGAAAGACAGTTGCCATCTCCCTGGGCCAAGAAATTCTGGAAAACTTCAGATATACCTCTTGCTGATTCCTAAAGAGTGGGACATTTGTAGGGAGATGGTAGTATATTTTTTTCCATCCCGCAAGTGCTGGAGGCGACAAGGATCTGTGCCCTAGAAAGTGGCTGTGCAGCACCATGGGTATTTATTTGCATATACGCTTTAAGGAGAGGGCAGATGTGGCTAAGACAAGATTCTGCTATCAGGTTATATTTCTCAGATGTCATTCATTATACATCCTTGACCTCTTTGGATGGAAGACATAATTTTTGTGAAGATGTGCTAAAGTGGTTATGCTACCTTTGGGTTTCTCTCCTGGCTTAACAGCACTGGGAGCAGTTCTGTTTTGTTGGGAACAGGAAACTTTATTTCCCTAGAGGACCAGGGTTAGCAAGAGTATTCAATCCCACAGGGCAGGTTTGTTTGCTTATTTTCACAGAAACTTAGAGAGCATAAAGTCCTGCGATGGACTGACCTGGGAAACCTCAAGACATGGAGAGTTGGTGAACATGCCTGCTTGGGGAGCTAGGAAAAAGGCAGAACTTGAGCTCTGGGGTAGAACAGATCCTGCTTGAAAAGCAGGCTTCCAAAATATTAATTGCTTACCATGCCTTGGTTCAACCCAACTCCATGACAGGCCTCTAAGCTCCTACTCTCCCACATTATGTCCCTTTCCTCTTTTCAAACACATCTCAAAATTTGCCTTTAGGAAGACTTTCCTCTTTGACTCCCACTTGATTCTGGTTATTCAGTTCTGCATCATCATTTGACTACTTCATTTACTTCTTGTACCTTATTTATTTATACTCGTTGATCTCTATTTTCATTGTTCTTTGGTCATTTCCTCAGTCTGTCTCACTACACTGAGACCTTCTTAAAATCTAGTATTTTCCTCTCTCCAGTATTCGTATATCCATCCAACAAACTCTCCCTGCTTGATGCCAGGTACTCTCCTACACATTGACTCAGATGCAAGATGAATAAGTCATGATCTTTTCCCTCAGAAAGCTTACAGTACAGTCTAGTGAGGAAAAAAAAATGCATGGGGACATATATCTAAGATTTGAATGACAGAGTCAGGGAAGATCTTCAGAGAAGGTGATGTTTAAACATGGTACGCTTAAAGAAATTTCAGAGTTTAGTGTAACTAGAGTTCATTTGTCAATTCAGCAAGTATCTATTGAGTATCTTCTGTATGCCAGATGCTGTGTTAGAATTAAAGATAAGAAGAAAAGGGTATGGTCTGTGCCCTGAAGGCGCATACAGTTCAGCAGAGAAGTGGCAGAATATGGAAACAGGTAGGCCGAGTCAGATTTTGAAAGGCAATGCGGAGCTAGTGGAGGTTTAATCAGACAGGTAATATGAAGGAATCTGTGCTTTAAAGAGAGAACTGGTAGCAGTGAGGAGGATGGCAGGCTGGAGTGGGCAAAGACTGGACAAAGAGAGTCTAATTAGAAAACTGTGATGAGGGTTTGATCAAGCAGGGAACATGGAGAGAAGGGAGAAGATATGTGAACTATTTCCTCCCAAAGTCGGGCAGCTGGAGAGGGAGATGGAGCTGTTGCCAGTTGGAAGCATTGATGTGTCATCTAGGGTGTGATATCCCTCTAGGGCCTAGATTCAGCGTTGTAGACTAGAAGTCACTGAGGAGCTGCAGTGTTTAAGGCCAAGTAGGAGAAGCTGACCAAAAGGCTGTGTCTTGAGAGAAATTGAGTCCGAAAGCTAGGCAAACTATCCAAACAAGTAGTAAATCCAAGGGACCCAGAAGAAAAAGAGAATTCAAGTAGAAACCAACAGTTCTAAAACTGGGAAAACCAGATGAGAGTGAAGGCCTGAAGTAAAGAATAGGAGGCAGAACGTGGGCAAATCCTTTGAATCAACAAGAGAGAATCCTCACTGATTTTTCAAATCTAGACTCCAGGAAACTTTTTATTTGGAAAAGATTTCACACTCATAGAAAAGTTGCAAGAATAGTAAAAGGAGCACCCATATACCCTTTACTCAGATTTACTTATTAACATTTTGAGCCTGTTGCTTTAACATTTGCATTCTCAGCCAAATAGATTACACACACATTTTTATCTGACCGTTTGCAAGTAAATCGCATACGTCATGCCCCTTTATCCCTTAATATTTGAATGTCCTGAGAATAAATACATTCTTTTACAGACACAATATGTACAATTATCAATTCCAGGAAACTTAACATTGATAAAATACTTTTATCTCATCTACCATCTGTATTCCAAATTTGTCAATCCAATAATGTCTTTCTTACCATCTTTTCCTCTTCCAGCACAAGATCCAGTTTAGAATCAAATATTCCACTTAATTGTCAGTCTCTTCAGTCTCTGTTAATCTGAAAGAGATCCTTAGCCTTTCTTTGTCTTTGATATTTTTGAAGAATACAGATTCCGTCTTTAAAATAACACAATGCTCCTCATTTTAGGTTTGTCATTTATGTTTATCTCATGTTTCTTCATTACTAGGTTCAAGTTATCCATTTCCGGCCAGAATAATGACACTGCGTTCTTCTCAGGGTATCACACCCAAAGTTAGATGAATGTCTCTGTCCCTCATTGGGTGATAATATTTTTTTTAATTGAAGTGTAGTTGATTTACAATAGTGTGTTAGTTTTCAGGTGTACAGCAAAGTGATTAGGTTATATATATATATTTTTTCAAATTATCTTCTATTATAGGTTGTTACAAGATATTGAATATAGTTCCCTGTGATATACGGTAAATCCTTGATTCTTATCTATTTTATGTATAGTAGTTTATATCTGTTAATTCCATACTCCTAATTTATCCCTTCCCCCCCTCTATTTCCCCTTTGTTAAACATGTTTGTTTTCTATGTCTGTGAGTCTGTTTCTATTCTATTCCACAGGGACGCTTCCTTGACCTTTATCTGAACTGCACTTTACCCCCATTAGCCAGTCTTATTTTCTTCTTAACAAGTATCACTATCTGATATTTATTCATGTATACTGCCTGTCTCTCTCTTTTAGAATTTAAGTTCCATGTGGGCAGGACATTTTCTGTCTTGTTCACTGTTTTATATCCTCAATGTCTGGAACACATGCCTGGCACATAGTAGGTATTCAATAAATATTTGTTGAATGAACAAATGAATGAAGGGATTTATGGACACTAGTTTTCACATAGGGTAGTTGCCAGTTATAGAGATAATATTTATACAGTATCTGCCGAACTAAGCATTCAGTGGTTGTCAGCCCCTTGAGGGCTATGAACTCTGCTTTATTCCCTCTTGGAGAGAAATAGTATTTATTGAGGAAGGATTGCCTAAAGGATGTGCAATCCATCCATTCCTTCAGATTGATTCATTTATTCATTCACCCAATGTTTATCATTAAGAACGTGCTATGTGTTCTAGACAGTAGGGATGAAATAGTGAACAAAACAGACAAAAAAAAAAGAGTCCTGGAGTTTACATTCCAGTACAGTGAGGCACACACTAACCTCAATAGGTAAATGATATCATATGTGAAGTGCTCTATGGAGAAAAAGCAAGGCAGGGAAAGAGGGAGTGGCAGGCAAGGTGGTTGTAATTTTAAATACGATGACCAGGAATAGCCTCACTGAGCAAAACCTTGAAGGAGGTGAGGGAGCCATGTGGGTATCCTGGGTGGAAAAGATGGTAGGGAGAGGGAAGAAGTGAGGTGAGTGCTTACCGGGCACATTGCAGTAACTGCAAGGAGGTCAGTGTGCCTGGAGCAGAGTCAATGAAGTGTGGGAGACGAGGAGGAGAGGAACCGGCAGATGGTGGGCACCATTCAGACCACCAGGAGAACTTTGGTTTTTATTCTGAGTGAGCTGGGAAACCATCGGAGGATTTGAGCAGAGAAGTAACATGCTATGATTTATGTCATGGCTGCTGTGGGGACTCTACTTGTGTATTTGGAGAGGAGGGGGGCAGTGTTGGAAGCAGGGAGAACATTTAAGAGGCTACTGAAGAACTCGGACAAGAGACAAAGGTTGCTTGGACAAGGGTGATAGCGGTGAAGATGGTGAAAAGAAATAAGATTCAGGATATGTTTCAAGGTACAGTCAACAGGATATACTGACAGATGATAGTGTGGGTAGGAGGGGAAAGCAACAGGAAAGGGAGAATAGGAAACCAAGCTTACTAGAGACACATAATAGGGTTACTCAGCAGTATGGAACGCCATTCTGGTGTATGAGATCATGACTTTAAAATGAAACCAGTCAGCCTGGTTGAATGATTTCTCCAGCAACATCTAGCTGCTCTAGTGCAGGCAAAGAGTAGATAGATATTATGATTTATCCAGAATTGGAGTTTTTCGAGGCAAGTTTGAGTGAAAGAGAGCAAGGGAGTGATATTATATTGATGGATTGTAGTATACAGTCCAGTCAAGGTAGGAAGTGAAGCTCAGAGAGAGCTTATGAACAGTAAAACATTGGCAATGAGGGTACTTGAGCAGATAAGCTGGGAGAAAAGAGGGTTTAAATTTGAGATTTCAGATGTAGTACAATTTATGATAATGACAGGGTGGTAAGGTAGAGAGAGGGAAATAAGGTCTTTGGAGATGAGGAGGTCAAAGAAACTGAGAGGCCAGAATGTTGAAGTCATCCAGGATGAAGACAGAGTTCTGAAGGAGGAAGTGAACAGGTGGAGATATGGGGAGAGTGGCACTCAGAGAGGGTGGAAACTCCTGGCCCTTTCCCACATCCTTTGCCCTATGCATCGCTTCCATCTGGCTGTTCCTGAGTTACATCCTTTTATAATAAACTGATGATCTAGTGAGTAAAATGTTTCTCTGAGTTCTGTGAGTTGCTCTAGCAAATTAATCAAACCCAAAGAGGGGGTCATTGAAACCTCCAATCTATAGTGATCGGTCAGAAGCACAGATGATAACCTGGACTTGTGATGGGCATCTCAAGTGATGGCGGGGGCAGGCTTGTGAGACTGAAGTCTTAGTCTGTGAGATCTGATGTCCTCTCCGAGTAGATAGTGTCAGAACTGAGTTGAATTATAGGACACCCAACTGGTGTTAGAGCATTGTTGGCTGGCAGGGGAACCCCTGCTTGCAATTTTGGGTGCTCAGACCTTTCAGCAGGTTTTCTCCAAACCTTATATTCCCGACTCCCTAAGCACCAGGCGTCTGCTCACCCTCATGCTTTGTTTCTACAGAACCTGGTTAGTAGGGTGAGTGAGCCTGACCCAATTTTCTTGGCTTCTTAGAAGCACACCTTTCAGTGAGCACATTAAGGATGCGGTTGTAGCACTGGAGACAGACTTCATCCTCCACTCCCCAAAGTTACTATAAATTGATGGGAGGAGTTAGGACTGGTTAGATAGCCCTAATACAATAGTGTTTTAAATATGTGGATACTGCAGGGGAAACACTAACCCAAGGCTAACCAGAAGTTTTGTGTGATTGAAAGATGATTCAATAAGCTATCCGTTCAGGGAAAGAACCAAGCCCAAGAATCTGGGAGCTTTCTGTGATCTGGTGGGTCCAGGATGTGGTCAAAGAAGAGAAAGTTACCCAGGAATGAGATAGTCAAGGTGGAAGGGTGTATCCAAATAAAAGCATTGTGGCCAAAATAAAGACAAGCTTAACCATTCTGAGGATGAGAATCCCCCACGGGCAGCTGTAGATACAGATACTAATAAGGGCAAGCAGAATCATTCTGTAGTGATGTAGGTGGGATATCTTATGGAAGAGAAAGGGAGAAGTGCCATGAACCCAAGACGAAACAGCTTGTGGTGGTGGTGGTTAGAGAGGGTGAGAGGTGGGAACAGGTTACGGACTGACAGTTACTCACTAGTGATAGCATCGGAAATATGTGCACTTACAGGGAACTATATTCAATATCCTGTGATAAACCATAATGGAAAAGAATATGAAAAAGAATGTATATATATATATGTGTATATATATATCTGTGTGTATATATATACACACATATATGTACATATATATGTATATATACGTATATATATATACGTATAACTGAACCACTTTGCTCTACAGTAGAAATTCACACATTGAAAATCAGTTATAGTTCAGTAAAATAATTTTTCTTTTAAATGGACCTCCAGATGGAATTTCTCCTGCTTATGAACCACTCCAAGAATGCAGAGAGAACTGTCTCTTTGGGGGTGGACTTGAGATAGAGAACCCAGGTCTAAATGCCTTTTCTTGAACAAGTGGATTCACTTATCTTCTATTTCCTACCACAAAGGGTAGTCTGGATCAGGAGTAAGAGATGGTTCCCCAAGGCCAGTCAGGCAGATTTTCTTCCCTAAAGGGACTTAAATCACTTTCAGTCTCCTTGTGGAAAAGTACAAGTTTTCCCACAGATCATGAAGCAAATAACTAATTGATCTCTAGGGAACTTCTTGTCTCCCAGTAACTTCAAGCTTCATTGCAAGATCTTCATAGATCTATGGGGTCATCCTTAAATTCTAAAAATAAATTAAATTGGCTTCTTAAAGATGTAGCAAAGCAGCATGTTTATATGAGGGAGTGTTGAGAAATGAAACAAATAAGACAACTGCCAATCTCTATTACAAACCAGACAAATTTAATTTAGAATAGTATGAAATCTTCCCATTATTTTTTTAAAATTTTATTTATTTATTTATTTATGGCTGCGTTGGGTCTTCGTTGCTATGCGTGGACTTTCTCTAGTTGCGGTGAGTGGGGGCTACTCTTCGTCGTGGTGTGCAGGTTTCTCATTGCAGTGGCTTCTCGTTGCAGAGCACGGGCTCTAGGAGTGCGGGCTTCAGTAGTTGTGGCATGCGGGCTCAGTAGTTATGGCTCACGGGCTCTAGAGCGCAGGCTCAGTAGTTGTGGCGCACGGGTTTAGTTGCTCCGCGGCATGTGGGATCCTCCGCAGCATGTGGGATCTTCCCGGACAAGGGCTCGAACCCATGTCCCCTGCATTGGCAGGCAGATTCTTAACCACTGCGCCACCAGGGAAGTCCCTTCCCATTATTAATACAGAAACATGCCACCAACAACTAAATTCCTCAAAGCCCTTTGCTTCTACCTCCCACCCCCCCATCTGAATTCATATAGATCCCGCTTCTATATGGAAGGTATTCTATAGGAATACGTGTGACACAGCACATGCCAAGAGTTGACAGGTTTCCTTGTTGCTAGAAGATAACTCCCATCTGGGGGCCCTTGTACTGAAGACTACCTTATCTCTCCCAGCCACCTTCGAGTAGCACAGAAGTGAGACAGCTAGAGGCTCCCAGATGAAGTCAGGCTAAGCCTTGCCCACACAGCTTAGTAAATATTAATGTAGCACACAAGATGATTTTCTACGTACCATTCTAATGACACAATTTGAACTTAATGAGTCTTCAAGGTATTTTAATGCTATCCTCTTCTGCAGAAAGGATAGTAAGGAAACCTTTCTGGAGGGCACTGGGCACAATTTGCATCAAGAACTTAAGACTGTTGGGATTAGCAGATACAAACTACTATATAGAGAATGGATAAACAAGGTCCTACTATATAGCACAGGGAACTATATTCAACCTAATGGAAAAGAATATGGAAAAGAATGTATATATATGTATAACGGAATCGCTCTGCTGTACAGTAGAGATTAACACAACACTGGAAATCAACTATACTTCAATAAAATAAATTTTAAAAACTTAAAACTGTTATCCCACTTCCAGTAATTTACTCCAAGAAAATAAACACAAATGCCATGATATATGCATAAGAATGTCCATTGTAATATGTGTAATTGTGAAAAAAAGAGCACACAAAATGTTGAATAAAACAGAAATAGTTTTAATTAAGGTATACCCATATGATAGGGTATTATACAACTATTAAAATAACATTTTGAATAATATTTAATGATATGAGAAAATGCTTAAAATATTAAGAGTAAAATGCAGGATATAAAACTATATACAGTATTACCCCAATTTGGAAAAAAAATTATATATTTAATATATTTACATGCACAGAAAAAGACTAGAAGAAAACAATTGATCTACATGGAGGAATTCTGATTTTTTCTTTATATTTTGTATGACTTCCAAAGTTTCTTATTTTATATAGAGAATAATTTTTTTTTAAAGAACCAGAGGCTGAGAGAACCAATATTTAAAATATCCATCATGTGATAGGCACTGAGCTAGGAATTTTACCAATTCTCTAACCTCCAAAGCAATCAGGAGAGTTCCTGGTTTACAGATGAGAAACGGAGGCTCTGCTATGGAAGCCTGATATCTCTATTTGCCCAGGTACCCTGGATTCAAGCCCAGGACAGTGCCCATGTCCCCTGCTACCCCACATGCCTCACCTGCTATGGCTCCTAGTGGGCCCATGGGAGGCTTACAGTGAAGGTCACTGACAAAACAGAGCTGTATACAGCTTGCCCAAGAGAAAGGCCTTATTTTGCTTTCTAAACTCTTTGTATCTTCCTCCAGAAGTAGACAATTTCCAGCCCCCTGGACAAGAATCAGAGGCTTCTTCGTTGTGAAGGCTTGAAGCTCCATTGTGAAACAGTTTTTATCCATGTGCCCAGCTCCACATGCCTGTGCCCCCTGTGACTGTGGTATCTGCTGTCCTGCTTATTGGTTTGGCATTTTGTCAGGCTGTGAGCAGAAGGTCAGGGCAGAACTGCACACCCTCACCCCTTCCACCAGCTGGCTCCTTCGTCTCTGCCCTGGTTACTGAAACAAACAGGCTATGTCCTCCAGCTCCCTACTCAACCCAAGGATGGAAGGGGGGGACACTGGGTGGAGGGGGGCAGCAAATATCCCAGCTGTGTGAACAATCAAGACTATCTGGCAGCACATTTGATCTTTTGTAACCTTATTTCAGCCAAATAGTCAGGGCCTCTAGGCAGCTGGGAGGCCCATCTTACCCTAAACCTAATGTTTGGCTGGGTTCCAGATACTGCCTTGGTGAGGGGTGCCCAGTCCCCCAGCTGGCTGTATTCCAGGTAGGTCCTCAGGGACACTAACTGCAAACTCTCACGGAGGCAGAGGTGGAAATTGTCTCCAGTTTTTCAAGGATCTTCATCACTTCCTGTTCCCTCCCAGAGGCAGAGACAGGAAGTGACTTGGATGGGGTCACAGCAAATCAGTGACCTTCAGGATTGGAACGTGCTGCCTGGGTCACTTTATCCTCCTGCACCACAGTTCCTAAATTAAAAAACAGAACTACCTAGGGACTTTTATCTAGGAAGAGACAGAAGGGGACATGGGGAATGACACATGACACACAAAACAATGGGAATAAACTGGTCCTTTTTGATCAGACTCTATCTCTTTCTGCAGCCACACAAGAGGACTGCATGTTCACAAAGTCTGCAGAGTGGTTAGGACTCTGCTTCCACTGCAGGGGGCGCGGGTTCGATCCCTGATCAGGGAACTAAGATCCCGCATGCCACACAGCCAAAAAAAAAAAGTTTGGAGAAATACTGGGTTAAACAAAGTTAAACAGATTAAATTACTGCAGGACTTCCCAGAACATTTAATGTGCTCACATATACTGTAAAGGGGTTATAATGTAAAGTGTTTCTTAAACACAAGTCAATTATAGAACTAAGGATTCCATAGACACTAGGATTCCAATGAACACGCTTTGAGAAGTCTTGTTACAGGGTGGGCATGTACCACAGAAAAGTAAGGCCCCAAATAAGCCATCAGCCACTATCTTCAAAAGTGCAGTGTTGGGCTTCCCTGGTGGCACAGTGGTTGAGAGTCTGCCTGCCGATGCAGGGGACACGGGTTCGTGCCCCGGTCTGGGAAGATCCCACATGCCACGGAACGGCTGGGCCCGTGAGCCATGGCCGTTGAGCCTGTGCGCCTGGAGCCTGTGCTCCGCAGCGGGAGAGGCCACAGCAGTGAGAGGCCCGCGTACCACAAAAAAAAAAAAAAAAAAAAAAGTGCAGTGTTGATGTGGCACTGCCCATTTGTTAGTGGTAGAAATACAAAGAGTGCTAACTTTGCAAATAAACAACTCTTGATGAATTTTTTTAAAAAAAGTGCAGTGTTGGATCAAACAAGGTTGTCATTCTGTACTCTCCTGTCTGTACTTGAGCAAGAGTTGATGGTATTTTTCCGCTTGCTGGTCAAAGCCCCTGGAAGAGAACCCTACCTGGAGAAAGTTCACTGGAGTCAGAAGGTATTTGAGTGCCAGGCCCCTGTACTCAGGAGCCAGAAGAGGGGCAGCCTTGCTGCTGTGAGACTGGGGAGAATCCTGGCCCATCCAGGCTCTCTGGTTCCCGGTGGCTGCTGAGCCCGCGTTCTCTCCCCTGGGTACCAAGTAGGGCCCTACACTGATTTCCTCCCCAGTTTCCGGAGAGGAAAATTCTTTATCTGTAGACCCTAAGTGCACTGAAAAACCCGAGGGGGCAGTCAATACAGTCACCATCTTCTGGGACTCGGAGGAAGGGACTGTACCCTCCCATTCTTTGTTGCAGATGTCCGGGAACGGCTGCTTCTTGATCTTCAAAGGATGGTGGGAGGGCCGCTTCTCAAGCTCCCCAGAAAGGTTCTCATTCTTGGTCTTCTTCAAGTCCCTGTCAGCTTGAGAGTGATCAGCATTTTCCTCAAGGGATTCAAACACGACACCCTGGGTTCTCAGTCTCTTTAGCTTCCTTTCTAACAATAGCCAGAGAAAACTTGGATTTCTAGAGGAGGAACTCATGTATTGCTGTACAGAGTCTGGAATCAGAGGCACAGAGAGCCTGGGGCTCAGGCTGTCCTGAAAGTAGTCCCTACAGGGTTGTCGCCTGACAATGGGCACCACCTGGCAAGGCCTCAGTGCTTCGACAAAGGCACGGAGCTCAGGGTAGGAGGAATGGTCAGAGTAAGGGATGATGTGGATATCGGGGTGGGAACGGTAGATTTTCCGGCTGGTGGGGAGGATAGCAATGGTAGGGTGGGTCTGGTTCCAACGCAGCATAGCCGAATGGCAGATCTCCATGTGGTCCACGGCATGGATGCGGCCAGCCTTCTCCTCCACTGTGAACACATCTGCCAGGCCCAGCAGCTGCACTAACTCCAGGCGCCGAGGACTCAATACCACCCAGGTCCGAAACTCCAGGGCCAGCTGCTCCAGCAGTGACTCTTTTCCCAGGCTATAGAGTCCTGAATAATGTTCAAGGGATTGGGGAAAGTAAGAGAAGGAAGAGGATGAAGCTAATAAGTCAACCAAATGTTTAATAGAAATACACAAAATTAATGGGACTACCCCCTGACTGTCTATCGGGAAGGAGGTGGCATTTGAGCTGAGGTATATGGAGGGTGGGGTAGGGAGAAGTTTAGCACAGAATCCACTCATTCATTCAGTTCAACAAAGGAAAGCATCTATCAGGTGTTAGGCACCGTGAAAACAAACAAAAATCTCAGTCCTCAAGGAGTGTAATCTATTTGGGGACCCAGAAACAATGCATGCTACAGACATGCACAGAGTATTATGAGGGCACAGAAAAACATCTACCAGTTGATAGAGTTAGGGATAGCTTCCTGAAAATGACAACTTAGATAAATCCTAAATGATGGGTGCAAGTTAATCTGGCAAGGGAAGGGGATGGCAGAGAACATTTTAAGAGAGGTCGTTTCAGTGTTACTAAGGTACAAAGAAACTGGTAAGAAATGACACTAGAGAGGTGAGCAAGGGCCATATAATAGGGGGCTTTGTATGTACTGCTAGGGAGCTTGTTTTTAATTCTGTAAGTGAAGGTGTCATTAAGGAGTTGCAAGCAGGAAAATGGCTAATTCTAATTATAGGATTCATAGGATCAGAGCAGGGCTTTAGAAAAAAAAGTGGCAGCAGTATTATTCAAAGACCTGCATGAGAATATACTGAAAGCAGAAGTACCAGTTAGAAGGCCTAAACAGTACGTATAGAGAAAGAAATGGAGACCTGAATTTGGGTAATGGTTATGGTAACAGATATGGGAGATGTTGTTTAAGTAGTTGTTCTCAGACCTTTTCTGAAGGTGTATTTCAAGTCTACAACCAGACTGTGAACGCCTTTAAAAAATCTATATTTCCTTTATATCCACCTTATTCCTCATCATGGTTCAAAATCTCACTCTTTGGGCACAAAGGTAGCTGATTTTCTTTTCTCTCTCCCTATCCTTCCCCCTTTTATTTTACCTCTTCTAGGCCCTTTACTACTAGACTGTAAGCCCTCATATTTTATTCATTTTTTTCTATTCCCACTGCCTATCAGAATACTTGGCACACAGTAGGGGATTATTGTATATCTGCAAAATTAATCAAGCCCTACTACAGTACCCTACTCGCCAGCTGTGCTTCTCTGGGAAAACTCTGCATTGAAAACTCCAAGAATAGTTAGCACTGATATTTCTTCATGAGTAGTCAAGCAATCCTGAGAGGGAAAATCTCTCCATCAACTTGGTAGTCACTCTGGAAGGTACATAATTTTTTTTTTCAATGCCTTTGTTTAAACCTATTTTGAAACTCCTTTCAGAGTTGGGGCATATCCTTTTAAAATGTTCATCACGGTGGCAAATTTTTTTCCTTTTGTGGATTTACTACAATTTTGGAAACAATCAAAAAAAATCATTTGGAACTAAATCTATTACTATTACATTTTTAAAAATAAAAATGGATTTTCATCAACTATCCCAAAAGGCAATTTCAAGAAGCCCAAAATGTTTTGTACTGTTGTGGAGTCACTAGAACAAGCAGACAGCTGGGTTTTCAATGTATCTAACTGCAAGAACAACACTCACCTGAATATCTACATTCTGATAAACTTCATTCACTTGCTAACAAATATTTACCGGATGCCTCTATCAGACATTAACCTAGGCATCTGGGATATATCCATAAGTGAAACAAAGAGCCTGTCTATTGTGAAATTTACATTCTGGCACAGGGAGACAGATAATAAAAACTAAATACAATAAATACATAAATTATGGAATACACTGTAAGGTGATAAGGGCAATAGTGTCCCTCTCCACTTAAAACCCTTCAATAGCTCTTTGTCCTAAGAGCAGTGGTTGCATTTAGGATCAAGTTCACAATGGCTTACAGGTACTTCAGCCCCTCCAGGCTTTCCAGCCTCCTCAACCACTGTGCACCTGTCATACTGCTGCTTCTCTGTTCCACAAACACATAGGACTTCTTCCCACCTCCATCCACACCCTCAAGGAATGCGTGTGTGTGTGTGTGTGTCAGAGAAAGTGGAGATAGACAATCAACAATAAGCAACAGTATATTAAAACATATGGAGTATATGGGAAGTTGATGAGTGCTATGAAAAAGTTGAATCGGTTTAGGAGATCAGGAGTTGGGAATGTGGGAGTGCAGATGGTGGGCAGATTGTAACTTTAAATAAAAAGGTCAGGGTAGATTTCATGGAGAAAAGGACATCTGCACAAAGACCTGAAAGATGTGAGACACTCCAAAGAACCTAGATTCACTAGCTCCATGAGTGAGAAAAAAAGGAAAGGAAAGCCCTCACCAATCTTTATGTTATGTTGTGGGTGCTTTCGAATGAGCTCAACAATCTGGCGGGCAGCTTCTTCTTGGGAAGGAAGAACCAGAGCTGGGTTGCAATTGGTGTTGTCTAGGTATAAGGTATGGATCTGTTTCCCCAGTCTCAGGGCTGGCTCCTTCAGCATGGACGGTGTATACCGAAAATCCCCTGGAAGAAGAATATATGGGAGGCAGACAGTCAGAGACAAAAGTATAGAAGACAAGCCTCTCCCAATTCCAACAATGGGCATTTGCCTACTGGCCTGTTGGAAAAACCTAGAGTCTAGCAATGATGAATGTAGTACAGCTTCTTTGTGGAAACGTCTCTATTGTGCTTCCGTTTTTTCATGATTCTCTGCAAAGTTCATACCCTTAAAGAGTGGGAAATCAGTTGAGAAAGGGTCACTGTGCTCATGTGGCATGAAGCTAGGAGGTCTCCAGACTTCTACTATAAGTCAAAGATGCTCAAGAAAAGTCGTGTTGAGAATTCCCTGGCGGTCCAGTGGTTAGGACCCCGCGCTTTCACTGCTGAGGGGGCAGGTTCCACCCTGGTTGGGGAACTAAGATCCCGCAAACCGCGGGGCTTGCCCCCCCCCCACACACACAAAAAAGTAGTGTCTAGGCTGGGAAAGTGGAAAGGACCCCTCCGGAAGCCCACCTGTGTAGAGAATGGTTCCAAAGTATCCTTCAAACAGAAACATGACAGAGCCAGGGCAGTGATTGGCATCGATGAGGGTTACAGTCATGGTCTCTCGCCCAACTTCATCTAGAGGCAGGACATGGCTCTCACCAACCTCCAGGGCTCGGATCCACTGCTTAGATACCTGAGGAAACAGTTGGTCATCCCAGGGAACACAGCCTCCCCTCCCTGATACCTCCCTGGATCAGAAGCTGTGATGGGGATTCCCAAACAATCCTCCCTTCCTCTTCCCACCCTCTACCTCACCCTTCGTACAAGTTTAAATTAAGAGTGCAGAAAACAAGTCTAGTCAGCGATTCTCAAACTTTCCAAATCATAATAATCCTTTGGGGGGCACCTGTTAAAAAAAATTCCAACCAGATTTCCACGACCTGTGCTAGCTATGTCTACTGAATCAGATAGGGGAGAAGGGAAGCGCTGGAGAATCTGTATTTTACTCATCACATTGGGTGGATTCTTATGATGAGGCAAGTTTGGGAAACACTGGCCTAGCTTATGTGAAGAGGTAGGAACAATTTTCCTTGGCTGGACTAAAAGTCCTCCCCAATTTACCACTGAAACATCCCAAGCCGGCCAGTTAGAAACCACACTCCTATTCTGGGCTAAAGATGCATTCTGGGTTCTCGCTTTTGTAAAAATCAGTCTCCCTGGCCCCAACTCTATGACTCCAAGGCTGTGACAGATCGGAAGTCCCCACCCAGCTGCCGGGACCAACTCTCGGAGGCCGACTCCAGCCGCCCATACCTGTCGGTGACGGTGCAAGAGGTAAGCGGTGATTGGGGAGCAGTAGAGGGGCCGGGTCCAGGTGCTAGAGAGACCCACGGTGTGGTCCGAGTGCATGTGGGACAAGAAGAAGAGCCGGGCGGAGGCAGCCCGGCGCAGGCTCCAAAAGTCCACAGCGATGGGCGTTTGAGGGATCAAGACCCCGTTCATGGTGGCGGGGTTGGAGAGTCACCAGTGGGATCTTCATGGGAACAGAGCTCCTGCGGGAGGCTCCTACAACGGCGCCCTGAAAAAAGTCATGCTGGGGCAAGAACAGGGCCAGGGGCCGTAAGGAAAGCCAGCTCAGTGGGGAATGAGTGACTAGACTGGGCAGAAAGAAGGAAGTGACCGTGCTGTGGGAGTCTGGGGGTGAAATCGCAAACCACAGAAGGCGCCCAACGGAGCGCCACTCCCCCAAGCGCGCGGGACCAGGGCCCGAGGCCCTGGTCTCAAAGCGCGCGCTGCTGGGCGGAGACAGGCGGAAGTAGCCGATTTCCGATTGCCCGCCACCGCTCTGCCTGAGGTAGCCGCGCGGCGGCGCCGGGAGGTGAGAGGTTGGGGGAAGGGCACGCTAAGGTCGTGATCCAGGCTGCGCTCGGCGCTCACTGGGAGAGGGTGATTGGCAGCTGCTCTGCGTGGTCCCCCTGGAGGAGGCGGGACTTCCGCAGAAAGGTTGATTGGGCCTCTTGGTGACGGCAACCGCGTGGAGGCGCAAGAAAGGCTGGAACTGGAGAGGGAGGGGTACACGGACTGTTGGCTGCCGGGCTGGAAGTCGGGCCGAGGGCCTAGAGGTTGCGGGAGAGCTCTGTGGGCGGAGCGAACCAGCCTGCAGGTCCCCGGAAGGATCCGCAGAGCCTAGGGTGGGCCTCGCCAGGGAGCGAGAGGGTTGAAGTTCGAGTGTGGTAGGGCCCGGATGGCGGCCCTGGGGGAAGCCAAGGCTGGGCCAGATCGCGCCTGTAGTCTCTTCACTGACTGACGTTTCCTTTACCCAGGTCCCCACATCGGGGCTAGAAGGAGCCCACGAGTTACCTAGGGATCTCTGGGAACTGCCCTGTGACTATTCGAGAAGATGCCGTACCTGGGCTCCGAGGACGAGGTGAAGGAGCTGAAGAAGGCTCTTTGTAACCCTCACATTCAGGCTGATAGGCTGCGCTATCGGAATGTCATCCAGCGAGTGATTAGGTATCGCCTAACGCTCTAACTCCCCCATTGCCATCCCCATCAGGGCTCTCTACCCCTGGCCGCTTAGAAAGATTAAGTGAACTCGCATCCATGGCAGTTGTATGATTTGGTCTTCCTGCTTCTCTGGACTGCCGTCTAAGTCTCCCTTGTGGGACATATTTTGCTTCTTTTACTCAGCTGGGTGGTTTCATCCATGTCTTGAACTTGTACTGCTGACTTCCAGATCTATGTCTAGCACAGACCTCCTTTTTTTTATCGTCAGACCCACAGATCCTACTGCCTGCTTGGCATTTCCACCTGGATATTTCTTCAAAGACATGCAAAATAGTACCTACATCCTTCCGCCCTCCCCAAACCTGCTCTTCCACTTGTATTTGTGTTGATGAACGTCACCACCCAGCTGAGCAAATGTGGGAGTCAGTCTTGGTGACACCTGATTGTCACTGTTCAAGTCAGATGGTATGGATTCATGGTTCTAAGTATCCATCCTCTTTTTCTTTTTTTAGCATCTTTATTGGAGTATAATTGCTTTACAATGGTGTGTTAGTTTCTGCTTTATAACAAAGTGGATCAGCTATACATATATCCCCATATCTCTTCCCTCTTGCGTCTCCCTCCCATCCTCCCTATCCCACCCCTCTAGGTGGTCACAAAGCACTGAGCTGATCTCCCTGTGCTATGCGGCTGCTTCCCACTAGCTATCTATTTTACATTTGGTAGTGTATATATGTCCATGCCACTCTCTCACTTCGTCCCGTGTCCTCAAGTCCATTCTCTATGTCTGCATCTTTATTCCTGTCCTACCCCTAGGTTCTTCAGAACCTTTTTTTTTTTTTTAGATTCCATATATATGTGTTAGCATACGGTATTTGTTTTTCTCTTTCTGACTTACTTCACTCTGTATGACAGACTCTAGGTCCATCCACCTCACTACAAATAACTCAATTTCGTTTCTTTTTATGGCTGAGTAATATTCCATTGTATATATGTGCCACATCTTCTTTATCCATTCATCTGTGGATGGACACTTAGGTTGCTTCCATGTCCTGGCTATTGTAAATAGAGCTGCAATGAATATTGTGGTCCATCTTCTTTTTTTTTGATTGGCACTGCTGTTCTGGTTCCCTTTTTAAAGCAATTGCAGTAGCTTAGTAGTAGGTCACCTTAGGCCCTCATTTCAGCCAGATTGATTTTCCAGCATATGAATTTGACAATATAACTCTTGTGTATAGCTGTGGATCACAAACTTCAGTATGCACAAAAGTCCCTTGGGGTGCTTTGTTTGTTTGTTTGTTTGTTTTTGTGGTACGCGGGCCTCTCACTGCTGTGGCCTCTCCCGTTGCGGAGCACAGGCTCCGGACGTGCAGGCTCAGCGGCCATGGCTCACGGGCCCAGCCGCTCCGCGGCATGTAGGATCCTCCTGGACCGGGGCACAAACCCGCGTCCCCTGCATCAGCAGGCGGACTCTCAACCACTGTGCCACCAGGGAAGCCCCCTTGGGGTGCTTTTTTAGAAAATGTAAATTTTTCATCCAATCCAGTAATTCTGATTTCAGTAGGGTGGGATGGAACCCAGGAATCTGCATTTTAAACAGACATCCCCTCTAATTGCTATAGGAGATCACAGTTTGAGAAACAGTGATCTACAGAATAAAGTCCAAATTTCTTATCATAGCACCCAAGGAACACCCAGTTAACTACCGGCATACTCTGAAAAGAATGTACCATTCTTGCTCATGTCCACATGCATCACAGTGTGTATCGTTACCTATCTACTACACCTGCCTGGAGCTCCTGCTGATTCCGCTCAAGTATTTCTTCCTCTGTGGAAACATTTTATGACTTTTTGGCAGTGTTAGACCTCCTGATCCCCACTGCACCTTGTCTGTTACTTCTGTTATAATACCAATCTATCATTCTGTAATTAGCAGTGTTCTTGTCTGCCTCCTTGGTAGACTTTTGAGTTCCTTGAGATCTGAGACCATGCCTTCTTCAAGATTATTCCCCAGAACATATCCCTGGAATGTAAAATCTGAATGTGACTGGAATGTACTAGTTTGTTGAATGAATAGAAGAACGTTTATTGCAGGCCCGTTGTGAAGTATTGTGTGATATGATAGACAAAGTAGACCTGGTTGCTCTGCTCTAAGAGATCACAATCTAGTTGGATATCCAGGGCATATAAGTAAAAGGCTTTCTGTTGTAGGTTGGGGATTATGTATTTTACTTTTTTCCTGCTGTGTGTGTTGGTTTCAGGCACATGACTCAGGGCTCGGACATGTCTGGTGTTTTCATGGAAATGGTGAAGGCCAGTGCCACTATAGATATTGTTCAGAAGAAGTTGGTTTATCTCTACATGTGTACCTATGCCCCCCTGAAACCAGATCTGGCTCTCCTGGCCATCAATACACTGTGCAAAGACTGTTCGGACCCCAACCCGATGGTGCGAGGGTTGGCACTACGGAGCATGTGTAGCCTCAGGTGAGCACTCTCCTCCCTTCCTGTATCTCAGTGGCTGATAAGTTCATGTGGTCATGGGGCAGGTTTTTAATGACGACAATTTATTTGAGCTCCTTAATAATGGGGAAGACACTGTTGTAACCTGAACTCAGGTTTTCGGCCATTGCTTTGGTTTAAAAAACTATATATGTGATTTCATTAAGGAATTTTTCTATCCTTACTCTCAGTGAAATAGTTAAATATTTATTTATTCATTTATTTGGCTGCTCTGGGTCTTAGTTGCGGCACACGGGATCTAGTTCCCTGACCAGGGATCGAACCTGGGCCCCCTGCATTAGGAGCACGGAGTATTAACTGCTGGACCACCAGGGAAGTCCCTGAAATAGTTAAAGATTTCTAAATGTGTGTGTGTGTGTGTGTGTGTGTGCGCGCGCGTGTGCGTGTGTGTTTTTTAACCTGCCTATGTGGCATTATTCCACGTGAAAAGTCAAGTGAGGCTTTTTAAGTTTGGCAGCAGCTTTCTCCACTTTGTTGGAGAAGAATCTGACCAATGCGTATTCAAACATCTACTAAACCCTCTGTTAAGTGAATAGGGGCTAAATTATGTCAAAACTAGTACCTTAGGATCTGACTGACTCTAGGATGTGTTGCTTAGGTTGCCTGGTGTGCAGGAATATATCCAACAGCCAGTTCTCAACGGTCTGCATGATAAGGCTTCATATGTCAGGAGGGTAGCAGTCCTTGGCTGTGCCAAGATGCATACTCTTCATGGAGACTCTGAAGTGGGTAAGTTTCAGTGTAATCTACCATGATCAGTATTTATTTGTACTTCCATTATATGACTTTGTAGAAGAGTATGTAGCTTTGGTAGAAAATAATAATGTGACCCTACTTCTGC